>NC_080025.1:51486251-56486251 GCF_030020395.1 Manis pentadactyla | reverse complement strand
GAACTGAAACATTATCTCTCTCTCTCTACCTGATCCCTCCAGAATTTGGAAACTCTTGAGTTTTTTATATTTTATGGCAGTATATTTATTTGCATAAGTTCAATAAGAATCTGCTCTCCCTGTAAGAGGACACAATTGAAACATTGTTTATATTACTAAGGCTTTGGCTGGAACCTCGTATTTGAGAGAGACATGCATAGACTCAGATATGATCAGACAGCTTTGAGGAACTAAGGTTGACTTTATGGAGCCAACAAAGCCCCTTGGAAGAACTGGCCTTGGGCCTTGCTTACAGGGTTCCCAGCAGCCTTACCAGGTGAGTAAGGAAGGTCACTTCCTGGCAAGTGCAGGAATCTCAGAGTATCTTTGGAGGCCTCGAGAAGAGAGGAATTCACCCTAATTTATAAGTACTGCAGGTGAAACCTGATGGCAAGCTCCTGGCTTGGCTTCCCTGACCTCAAGAGGCCTTTGACAGTTCAGTCTGAAATTCCTTATGAAAAGTTACAGCAAAGCACATTTAAAAGAGCCTATGTGATCAGTTGCTATTCTTGCTGCACTTATATAAATAATCAGGCTAAGTGTTTTGAAGCTAAACTTATCTTACAAACAAACTAGTCTTAGTACAATTACCCCTAATAAAAATGAGGGTGATTTTAGAGAGAAAAGAATTATGTTTCAATAGTATACCTTATGATATTAAATTCTACAATTGGTCATTGTAAAATGTACTGGATCCTGAATTTTGATTTCCTTGAAATATCTAGCTATGACTCCCAAATATTTCCAATTTTCACCCATCATTTCAGTCAGGGTCTTACAATCACTCGTCCTCATATTCAGCCATGCAATCCTCATCTCCTTGTCAAGTTTGTTTCCTCCAGATTACAGAAAATCCAACTCCAGATGCTGCTCAGACAAGGACTTCAATCCACCCTTAACACTGATGAAGACATACATCAGCAACCCCACAACCTCACTGCATCCTCCTTTTACGTGCCCTTGTGCATCTCGGCCACTGCTGAGACAGCTCCGTGACCCTTCCTCTCCCTGACAGACAACAAGGAACTTCTGGGCCCCCAGGTAGGGTCACGCCTCCTCAGCAGGAAGCAGCTACAGAAGAATGACAGACATTCATTTTCCCTTGAAAGATTTCAAGGGTCCACATTCCTTGTGATGCTACAGTAAGTAGATAGCCAGACATCAGCAGGGAGAGTGTTGGGGACTTGGGCCAGGGTTTACATTCCATGTAAACTATTTTCTCGGGATGTAGGGAGGGAGGGCATAGATACCAGACATGCCAAAACTGACTTGTTCCAACATGGAGGAGAAATCGACCTTCACTTCTCTTCGAAGTATTACAGGCTCATTAGCATACTAAAAATCACACCCCTTGGCATCATGACAGTTCTGAGGAAGACCATCTAAGGACAAAAAGAGGGTGTCACCCTGCTTCCCAGAAATCCCCTCCCTATTCCAAGAAAACCCCACCTAGCCCAATGAATATTCCATGCCTTCTGCAACTCCAGCTCTAAGACCACTCAACCCAAGCCCCACCATGCTGCTCACCTTGTTGTGCCCCATTTCCTTGAATCCCCCATGTGGAGCTACAGTCACCAGGTTCAGTCGCGAGATGCAAGAGCAAAATAGGTCTTTATTGCTAGCTCGAACTAGGGTCTCAGTGGCCCATCAGAACACAGGACTCGGTCTGAGACCCTGAGCAAAGTTCCCTTTTTGCTTTTATACTTTTGGAAAACAGGTAGGGGCTTTCCAAGGGGGGGGTGGTTTATTGTGACCTTAGCTGATTGGCTGAGGAGGGTCAGGGTCTTGTTGCTGGGCATGGTTTCCATGGGAATGGGTGTGGCTTGAGCGGGAAACTTCTTTCAAGATGGAGGACACAGAACAAAATGGAGGTGGGGGGTCATGTAGGGAACATAGTTGTTCAAGATGGAGGACACAAAATGGAGGCGGGGGGTTATGTTAACCTTCCAGGGGTCCCACAACCTCTGCAGCATGCCCACACTCCCTCCTTGAGTGCATACTTTGCTTTATTAACTACTCTTTACTTAGAAAATAAATAAATAAAATAAATAAAAATAATCTGTCCATTTGAAAGGTAAAACAAAACATAATGAGATTTTATTTCATGCCTTAGATATTTAGGCAAATAATTACTTTCATGATTAGTTTAAGTCATATAGTCTTCCATGGTTCATGATCAACCAAACAAACCAAAAACCCTTCTTTATTTTCTTTTTGACAAAAGACTAAAAGACATTTTTAAAAATGCCCTTAGTTGTCTCCTTGGTGCTCTGAAACAGTCTTTGTAGAAGTTTTGTAATTTTATTTTTTAAAGCTTTAGTGCAGGATTCAACATTTTCTATAGATTTTGCTTAGAAAATTTCACTCTAAGCTTCTGTTGTTCCATTGACTAGACTATAACATGTATGGATTCCTCAGTGTCTGAGACACTTGAAGATCCTGTTCTTATAAAATTGCTTCATTTTCTTTTCCCAGTCCTGGGAGGTAAGCTTTGTTGCAAGTGAAAATATTTTGCTTTTCTCAGGACAAAGAGACACAGTTGTACCATTCATACTCTGACACTCAGTGCAGTAGAACAAGGGGTCCTCCCACCCCTGGCAACAAGCTCAAGATTTCCATATATATTGTGCACCAAAAGTTACACAAGAAGATGTTTCCCTTTTTCTGTTGGGAAAAGACATGTGATATTAATTTTCTGAGTATTATATTAACATAATGTATCTCTGTACATGTTGAGTAGTTCCACGAATCAAAGCTGTGATAAAGTCAACTAATAAGCCACAACCATTGTAACAGACCAGACCAGTTCTTAGTGACTTTTTTTAAAAAAGAAGACATTTTATTTAAAATAGATCACTTTGAAAGACAATAAACAAAACCCAAACTCACATTTAGTTACCAAGATATTAGAGTTACAAAAAAGTCCAGGTTACAGTATATAATTTTAAGTTGTGTTCCTAATCACACTCACTCCTGACGCCGGGGTTCTTGTTTGCAGAGCTGAAGAATGAGCTTCACAAACAGTCAAGGTAGGAGAGCAAGGTACAGGCTTTTATTTAGAGATAAAGTGAAAGGACAGAGCTCACGCCAGGAGGGGACAAGAGAGCCCGTAGTGGTGTGTTGTCTAGGGGGTTTTATAGGCAGTTGAGGATTTTTCGAGAACATGAAAAAACTTAGGGGTGTGGACTTGCCTCACCTGCCCTGTCCTCAAGGTGGGCTGGGTCATAGTCTGATTGCCAGGGCTGACAGCAGAGTCACAGGTTAATGCTGATACCCTTGCAGAACACTCAAACATTCCAGGCCAAGTTGCTCCTGGCCTTTTAACCTTTAACTGATCTCACTGAAGATGTCTATATTCTTAGCTACCTTCCCCTAGAGAATTAGTGTGACCTTGACTTTGCATAAGGCTTAACAGAGTTTCAATGGGGACTTCTTTGCCCATTGTTACATTGCTCTGGCTGTAAATATTCTGCCTTGCTTTTCCCAGGAGGCCCTCACCCTACTCTGATTACACCCACCATCCCTGTCTCACTCCTACCATGTCCTAGTATAAAAAATGCAGAATGTACTTATTTAGAATTGAGGAATACTCATTGGAAAATAAATTTCTGGCAAATGTACAAACTATGTGTGGTTCCCATAGAATTAAACAAAAATAGATCTTGTTCAAATTAACAATAAAAATCCCATGGGACTGACAAATAAAAGATGGCTGGCACAATTTGAATTCCATTACAAAAACTACTGTAGAACTTTAAAAAGTGGTAACACAATGGAGTCTTTTTTCATTCTCTGTAACTATGGCATGCATTTGGAACTATCCTGGTAACTATGGCTGTGGATAAGATTTCAGGCTGCTGACCACACTGGGAAAAACAAAGGTTGCTTCTTCTGTATTTTGGGATTTCAACAAACCAACACTGGGCCATCCAGACACTATAGGTGTCAGGTTTTGTGATGATTACAGAAGAATCATACCTTAGCCACAGCCTCCTGTTTAATTGTGCTAATATTTCTAAAATGTCATTCCATTAATCAGAAGTGTTTCTCAATACCAGATTCTAAAATAAGAATAATATGATCCGATTACATTGTTCTTTAAGTTTTTTCCACAGAAAGATGAAAATTATGTCAGATTATCAGTCTACTTTGCATACTATAAATACATCATAGTCCCAAACCCCTGCCACTGGTATGTAATTTTTATTATATTCAACAAAAGCAGTTGATTTACAACCATAGCTGAATGATTATGTAATCTGTATATCTTTATAAGGATTTTCATATAATAAATTCTGCAATATGAAAAAAAATCCTTTATTCAGAATACATGCCTCAGAAAATAGTCACTTAAAACTTAGTAAAGATTCCAATGTACTTATTTGTTCTCTGGGAAGTCTTCTAAGTGACGTTAGAAGGAAAAGGCTATAGTAAGCATGAAATGCAAACCATTTGTGTGTATGTATAAGCGTTAGGCTGGTTTGCCTTGCACATGGCTGGGTGGGGTTAGTCAGCATTCCCGAACCATTTCCCAAGAAAACATAACTCCCTGGTGGCTGCTATGCCTAGGTGGCGAGCAGGTCCATACAAGCCCCAGAAGTTGGAAATCACACCTGCCTGGTGCACTGGGCTCCCATCTTCCCACCTCAGTGGTCTTCTAATGGCCATGAAGGAGTCACAGAGTCATGGCTGGCATCTGGAAAACTGTTTCTCTGAAAGACCCCAAATTATTTGGATATCACTAGAATGTGCTTTTAGAATGGCAATGTTACTGAGATGCATGGTGGCAGAGTTGGAAGGACATGAGTTTTTGTCAGACAGACCCAAATTCTCTATAGCTTGGCTCCACCTTTTTCCAGCCATGTCATCCTGCACAAGTCATTTTATCTAAGCCTCAGTTTTTTGCATCAATGAAATAAGGATAGTAATTATTTCATGGGTTTTTGGAGGGGAGTAAATGTGATAACATTTTTAATATGTCTTGAATACAAAAAGTCTTTAACAATTGTGGCTATTACTGTTGTTACAGTTGGTATAATTTCCTTCTCAAATTGTTACATTTAGAATTTATATCCCCTCCCTGACAATCCAATGCTTTTGTTCTTAAATTTCTCATGGTGCTAAAATAGTGGTTAGACAACTGTCTCCCTGAATAGGTTGGAAGGGCCTTGAGGGCAGAGGTCTGCTCAACTTCATCTTTGTATCCCTCCTTCTAGCTTGGCACTCACAATACCATGTGTTTTCTGCATGCTGAACAGGGCTGATATATATTAGAGCCTAATAAAGCTTATCTGAACCTTCCCATGTAAAATTACTAAAATTATGCCACTATTTCAAAAAACCTAAACTCACCTCCAAGAACGCTTACAAAATTTATTTCAAGACATGCAGTCAAGGCTAAGACATAATGGCAATGTCACAACGCATAGTAACACCTTACTGCTGCTTACTAGTGTTTATCTGGAAATAGCTTAGCATGTCTATGCATTTGATCTCACTTGAAGTTTTCCTATGAAATACGTGATGCACAGGTATCATCAGCCTTGTATACAGGTGAAGAAGGTGAGATAAATAGGATTAGTAAATACCTTACTGAAAGTCTGTTTTTTAATCAATGGTGACATTTCCCAGAACCATCATCTCCTATAATTCTCCCCCTTTGAAATAGAGCATTTATGTCTAATTATGCACAGAGATTAAGCACTGGTGTGCATTAGGGGCCTAACTGGAGAGTTGAATAAATGGCTGCTACTATTATTGTTACTACTAATATAACTTCCTTCCCCATTGGAATTATTTCCTTCTTTCTATTCCAAAAGCGTTTTGCTCATGTACCTCTAATGTCAGTTACTGTAGACCATATTCCCTCAAAACCAATGCAAATGATTAATTTTCAACCTGAAGTACCCAAAATGTCCTTTACTGAGAATGTTGATTAGGTGTCCTTGATTGGTAGATTTTTGGGGAAATACAGAAAGAATTGTGTTGATTGTTCCATGGTTTTGGAGGGCTCCCTCTGACTTAAACCCACAAGTTCAACAAGGATGCAAAGTAAAGACTAATAAGGCCATGACATACAGGGAGGGAACATTACTTTTCAGAGCATCTTGAATTTTTCTGGATAAAGGGAAGGAGGGCAGTTACATACTCAATGTTGCTTTGATATTTCATACTATAATCTGCTTCTGTGTAACATTTTATCACTGTGTAATAAAAATTTCCCTTTACTTTCTTTTACAGAAATCATTCCAAGGAAAGATAGCAATCCTGCTCTACAACTGGCCCCTCTTATAGGTATGATGTCTCTACCCTCACCAAGATGGAGTTCAGCTTGGGAAGTTGTGTAAGTTATATAGAGTTGTTTAATATAAAGTCACAGTAAACCCAACCCTAAGTCCCATGCCAGACAGGACATGAGGAAATGCCTCCTCCACTCAGCTATTTTCCCTGACACGCGACATAGACAATATAGTTTCCGAAGGGCTGTACAGGGGCTACCCATCATGTTCGTGGGAACCCACTGGGGTCTACTTTGCTGAAGACCAAGAGACAGCTGAGTAGAAGAGAAAACAATCTCCTTGCTGCCCCAAGGCCAGCTGCTGCTTGTAATTCTACCGGTAGAGTTTCATTCCAGTTTTCTAAAAAGAATAGTCCTGAAATAGAAAACACGTCAAACTTTTGTTCATTAGTTTCCTTTCTGCCTCTTGGGAGAAAGGAGTTGATCAAATCCTTTCTTGAGAGCAGTGTAATGAGGACAAGGGCTATTGGGCAAGGAGAAAACAGAGGAGGGAAACCACCAGCCATCTTCTCCTGAATCACACAGAATAGCTAGGTCCCTCTGTCCTGAGAGTGTCCTCACCTTTAATAGGACAGCAAAGAACCAGAGAATGAGTCCTTTAAAGGAATTGGTATGTTAGTTAGACTTGGCAATGAAATGTCATTTCCAGCAAGTCCTCCATGACTAAGTTGTCTTTTGCTCAAGATTCTGATGTAATGACTCACACCCTACAGTCTTGGGAAAGATACCCCTATGAGATATTCTAATTTCTTAGTATGGTCATTATATCTAAAACAGGAGTGCAAGCCTTTTTTTTCTAGAAACACTGGAGAACAGAAACCAGCTCATCATCCTTAACTCTGCTCAACTGTTCTGAAGAAACTGCTGATGAATTCTTCAGCGCTGCTATTTTTCTCTCTCACTGGCAGATCAAGGGCTTCAAGGCTGAAGACCTTGGGCTGACTTACTTCCTCCTGTCATTATCAGGGCAACTGCAGCAGTGGCTACAATGGGGGTAGCTTTGACGGGCTTCACTATCTCTGTTCCTCTTTCCCTAATTCTAAACTTGGATGTGGCCACCTCTTTCCTTTCAGAGACATCTGCAGGAACATGACAGCTAGTACAAGATGTTATTTTGCTGTAATGTAAAACTACAACATAAGCATTGCAATAATTCCATACTATTTGAAATTACCAATCAGATATATGAGAAGAAAGGTAACAAGTGAAAGCGATATCTGCTTTTAAAAAAAATTCCCTCTATGGTGATCACAGTTAATCATACTGTATTGTGTACTTGAAAGTTACTAAAGAGTAGATCTTAAATGTTCTCATCACACACACACACACACACACAAAAAAAAAAAGGTCAGGGGCTGGGGCAATTGGAAGAAGGTGGTTAAAAGGTACAAACTTCCAGTTATAAGATAACTAAATCCTAGTATGTAATGTATAATGTGATGACTATAGTTAACACTGCTGTCAGGTATACTTCACAGTTGCTAAGAGAGTAGATCCTAAACGTCTCATCACAAGGAACACAAATTTTTTGTAGCTATGAGGAGATGGATGTAACTAAACTTACTGTGGTAATCATTTCAAAAAATATGTATGTTAAATCATTATGCTGTACACTTTAAACTTATGCAGTGCTGTATGTCAATTATATCTCAGTAAAAATGGAGGAAAAAAGGTAACTGAGCTTATGTTAACTATTGTTAAAAATATGTTAACTAAGCTTATTGCAATAATCTTTTCACAATACATACATATATCAAATCATCATATAGTACACCTTAAACATATATCAATTATATATGAATAAAGTTGAGAAATAATCTCTGGCTATTTATGTATTGTCAGGAGTAAAAAACATAATAACAATCCAGTTTAAGCTTGAAAAGTGGTCTGTGTGAGATGTCCTGGGATATAATTTGCTAAAATATTTTTCTCATGTTGCTCAGTACTTGTATATGAACTAAGTTGACACGGTTCTCAAGATATAGGGAGCGTTTTGTATATGCTCAGCCAGGAGCCTCAAACTGACCTCCACTCTCCATGGAACCACAGAGCATCATGAATACGGTGTAGCCTAAGAGCCTCTCATTGCCAAGGGAAACTGAGGAAGCCTATGTTTCTGAGGAGGCCGATGCAACTCCAGGCTCCTTCTATCCTCCTCCCCACCACCTTGATGCCTGATTAGCCCTTCCTCAGCCACCCCCTTGATTCTGCCTTGGCTCTCTAGAAATAAAGTCACTTTAACTTATGACCCAGCTCTTATCTCTAAAAACTGTAAGTGCTTTTATACACATTTTCTTGTTCAATCTGCAATACCTCTAATAAACCCACAGAAAATATAGTTCCATTACTTCAGCAAAGAAATTGAGGTGCACATATGTAACTCCGGGGAGAGGAAATCCAGGGGCAAAATACCTCTAAAACCAAAATCAGTCAAAGGGAGAAATAAAGTTTAAAACCTATTTATTGCTTACAAATTGCAGTCTGGGGCTGTTTCCTTTTTCTGCTCAGGCAGAAGCAAGCAAGGACCTCTCCCTAATCTCTCAGGTTCAGATAAGCCCTTGGTTGCCCAGATAATTACCCATTGATACGGAGATGAACTCTCTCCACCCCTGAGAAATGCCTGTTGATATGCAGATGCACTAAAGCCAGGAGAGAGATTCTGGAAATATTACAATTTTACCCACAACATATTCTAAAACATTTGCATATAGCAAGCTGATAAAGCTGCTGAGACAAGGAATCAAAGGCTTATCTGTTGAAATATGATTGCCTCATTTCTTAAGAACTCAAGATTTTTTTTGGTGTGCTGTCATCATAAATGCATGGATGAATGCTGCTTAGAAAATTGAAAAAAGTACTTTAGCCTCTCTGATAAAATTCAGCAAGCATGAGATTGTCACAATTAGAATCAGTTGTCTTTTTCCAAATTTAGGTGACCTTTTTAAGTGAAGCAATTGAAGTCTAATTAAACACAAAGAAGTTAAGGTTTCACTCAAGAACCAACTTCTAAAAATCAAAAATTATTTCAGTGCTAAGGTTCTGCTTGCTTGTAAGTGAATACAATAGAAGATTTTTTTAATGTTGGATGTGCACACTTGAAGTATCTAAAATACTCTCACATATATTCAGTGATTTTTATTAGCTACTTTTAGATAAAAGACTTGAAAAATAACGCCATTGATAATGAATGCTGCAATCAGTTTTGCATGGCAGAGCAAGTCACCAGATTTATCACCAGGGAGATAAAAATGCTTGGAATTAAAAGGTACCTTTCATTTGTGATGTAAGAGAGGGGGAGGGGCCAGCAACTGGTTTTGTAGCCAATATCAACTTAATTTCAGGAACTTCACAAATAAAATTAGCATAACAAAGATATCTGGAAAGGATTCAGGACCTTCCTTTCCCTGACCTGATGGAAGCAAATGAAAGAATCTTCTCAGGCCCTGTGTGTCTCTATTCACACTTCCTCACTCAAAGTATGGTTTAGGCACTTAAAAATAATAACAATTCTTAAACTTATATGGGACTTAAAGTGTTCTCAAAACACTTTCATATCCTTCCATTGTGTTCTCACCCAGCCCATTATCTCCATTTAGCAAATGGAGACACAACTCAGTCTCTCTGAAATCCAGACTGCAACCACTTTTCAACACCATGAGATGCAACATTAAGATACAATCTAAAATTGGGGGCAAATGAGAAAAACATCGTGCCCTACCCCACAACTGGCCCTCCAAGGTTGAGAGCAGAGCTACTGCCAGACACAAGAGTCACCAGTGTGAGGGTGTTACAGAGGTGGACAATCTATTGAACCTCTTGGTGGGGATTAGGGACAGGCTTCTGAGCCATCCTGCCTGCAAATCCCTCCTTTATAGCCTTAGTCACTGTGTCAGATTAAGTGAAATGTGCACTGTTGTGAAATAGTCCCTGTGCGGTATCCCAACATTCTGGCTTCACAGAGTACATGCAAACAAGCCCATTGCTGAATACGTATATAACAATCATTGTGGCTCATATTGGGTCATTTGCAGTACATAGAACCCATTGTGAGGTCTACATGAAACTTTATATTCTGACTTTACAACGTCCAATTGAGAGTAGTTCTACCCCTGATCTAACTTAAGTCAAAATAAAATACATTCAATATTTTCCAAGAAACAAAGCATGAGTCCATTTTGTAGATCAAAGGATACCAAGACTACTAGGCAGGGGGCTTCAGAAAAATATATCACAATTTTGAAACTGAGCCAAAATTCACATCTTATCCTCCTTAAAAAGAATAGTTTTTAACCAAAACCATATAAGAAACTTCTAAAGTTTCTTTAGAAAATAGCTAGTTTTTCATTGTAATGGTAAAGCATGAAGTTTAAGTATCTGTTGGAAAGAACACTTGCTTCAGTAACCATTGAAGAGCATCATGTCTCCTAAGTACCCCATAGGTCATGCTTTCCTCTTTTACTTACAGGTGTAGAGGCCTGCCTGTCACTGCAGCACTTTACATGTTATAATTTCAGAGCACTTTGAAATACCCTTATTACCACATATTTTTACAAAAAGGAAACTGAAGGATGAAAAGACTCTCTGGCAATTAGAGTCAGTTTAGGGTGGCAGTTCTCAAAGTACAGCAGAGGATGCCTGGGAGTCCCTGAGACCTTTCAGAGGTTGGCCAGGTCCTTCCTTTCCCAGCCACAGACCCGTGTGAGGTAGGATTCTTCACATACTTCAAACAAAACAACATACAGCAACAGTGTCCATGCAGAAGCCAAGTGGAGAGCCCATTGCCTCTTGTAAGGCCAGACACTGAAGAAATTTGCAAAATGTAAAACAACGCCATTCTTCTTGCTGAATCTGTTTCTGCTTTGCAAAATACAGATGTCGTAAATGCTTTTTATGTTCATATGCAATAGGTTTCTTATAGTCACTGTAAAACAAAATACTAAATATTTTTTAAAATTTCTGATATGGTCAATAGCAATAGATAAAATTCAAATAAACAAAAGCCCTTCGGGTCTTCAATGCATTTTTAAAGGAATTTTGATACTAGAAAGTTTGAGATTTTCTGGGTGAGAGAATAAAACCCCCATTAAAAGAGAAAGTCAAATAACATTATCAAAAGAGAATAATGATGGATTTTAGATTAAAATGAAAAGATCAATATGGGAGCTAAAGGAATAAAGAAGTCAGGTCCTAAACTGAAGCCATCTTAACCCAGACAAGCTACAGTCACCGACTCCTCCTCAGTTTTAAATAAATAGCCTCAGGAAGTCAGTCTCTTCCTTCTGCTTCCAAAGGCCATGGGAGCACCCAGTACTGCTTTTGAATTCAGCAGCTCCAGCGTGTGCTAATTGATTTTATTCTGCGAATTTAGAAGTAGGTAGTTTGGAGCAGAGTGAAGAACTCTCCTTGATATAATGAATGCAAATTAATGTGAAAGTATATCCCCAGGATTTCCTGTAAGACTCTTTTATTACAGTGGCAGTCAGGAGTTTTAACAAGTACTTATCATAAATAATTTATTGCTTCTGGTGGCACGTTAGATAACTTACATGACTGTTACTATGGGAACATCAATGTCCATATACAATTTAATTCTATTCCCAGAAGCTGAAATGAAAGTTGGCATTATCTTAATGTTACAGATGTGAGAATACAGGTATGGCAAAGTAAGTAGCTGGCCCAGATCCAACAACAAATCAGAGGCAGAAGAGCTGAAGAGCTGAACTAGCCAGCTGACACCCAAGCCAGGACTCTTGGGGTCAGACCTGGAAGCCTCTTCAAGTCATGTGCACAGCGAGAGCTTTGTTTGCACAGACTCTTCTGCACTAGGGTGAAGACAGGACAGTCTATCACAAGCTCAGGGTGGGCACTGGTTAGTCTTGTTACCTAGAAGCAGTGTACATGAAGGCACCACTCCAAGGCTCTGAATTGCACTCAGGGGTGAAAATCAACAGACCAGGCACTGAATAGGTGCGTACCAGCCAATGACCCTTACTTTGCCCAAGAGAAGCCCAGGCTAGCAGGAAGGGAAGGAAGTACATATGTGCATGGAAGAGAGAACGCAAGAAACATTCACACAGATGAAAGGAGGGCTGTTTCATCTTAAATGAATGTGGCACAGAGAAGCAGGGCAGAGCTCCTTTAGATGGAAAACTACCAGGTTTTTCAGTAGTTGTCAAAGGACAGGAGTGACAGCAGAGTAGTTTCTCTTCCGCCTTCCCCATCGTCATAGGGCAGTGATGATCCCGCCCCTGGTCATCATCTAATCTACAGACAGAAAAAAAGGAAGAATCCTAAAAAAGCTAGATAAGAGAAGGGCTACATTTTATGTGGAGGTTGTAGTCTAGAAAAACAAAGTCATGGTCAAATGACTTACAAAAGAGAATTCTCTTATAAAATTGATATAAAAAGTCTATCTTCCCACCATCCACCACTTTTTATCTTTTAATATACCATTAGTACTCATAGTAAATGAAAATCCTTCACATAAATAAAAAATTATTAATAAAAAAGATTCTAATATTTATGCCATGAAACTGTTTACTCTTGTCTGTAAGAATTCTAGGTCACTCTAAACCTGGGATCAGCAAGTATTTTCTATAAATATGGTAAATATTTCAGGTGTTGCAGGCTATGCAGGATCTCTTTAAAAATATAAAAGTTATTCTTAGCTCAGCTGTACAAGAACATAATTTGTTGCCCCTGCTCTAAACTACTGCAGCAAGCCTAAGGGCCATAACAGGCAGGGGGCAGAATGGACGGGTCATCCATGCTCGCCTCTGTCCTCTCCACAGATGTGGTTCCTCTTGTTCACATTGTATCTCCAGGCTCTGCAACATGAGGCCTAGGTAAATACACTTTGAATCGGTAAGTGATGACTGGAAAGAAGTTATAACTGAAAGTGTGCAGGCCCTTCCCTCTTAATCCTTCCTGGATAAACTTAAAAAATAATTTGGTGTTAACTTTTTTCTGCTGCAAATCTGAATGTTGAGAATCCACAGTAACAGGCCTTTGCTTTCTCCTGGCCAAAAAAGAGTCTTATCAATAATGAATTGGCTAAATATTATGTCTAACACTCTAATGTGTCTACATGTATGAGCACCTAAATGGAAAACAGTACTGAAAGGGGGTTAACATGTAACGGAGACCGCTTTCAAGTGCAAATCACCCCAGAGAGAGGAACACAGGCACTTCCTGGTGGAGTGAAAGGGAGTTCCTGAGCCAACGTTATGCTCTGTGTGTTTAACACTTTATTTACTATCCACATATGTCATTACAAGGTAGAGAATATTACATTTTATGGGTAGAAAACTGAGGCTCAGGGAGGTTGAATAACTTGTTCAAGTTCTGGAAATTAGTAAGCTAACAAACCAGGTTCAAATCCAAACCTGTATGTTCCCACATGGCAGGCTCTTTACATTATATCTGACTGTGGTAGAGGTTGTGTTTCTAACTCTATTGACAATTTGCTTTGTGGCCTTTGAGATGACTGCTTCACTTGTTAAACACAAGTATAAATAGCTACCCACCTCTCAGGGAGGTTTAAAGAATTCATGAATGTTACAAAATACAGCACAGAGCACTACCTTGCACTCAGTATTTGCTGGATTTGAATTTTGTTGAACATCTGAATTGGCTGAGACCCACGACAAAGGAAAAAAAGAGTATGTGGAGGAAATTCCTGATTTAGTACCTCCAAGAGGAAGAAAGAAAAAAAAAAGTGAAATGCAATGAAATGATTGTGCAGTTGGGGGTGTAAATTCAGCAAAGTAGGGTGCAAAGCAGGATTTAGAGAGCACAAGAAGTCCGGTTTCTAGGAGAACTAACATAAGCTTTGATTTTCAAAGGATTTTTGTTTTTGCTTTTGTTAGCAGCAGAGCCTTTCTTCAGAAACCTTATTTTGAAGCCCAGTATAGAACTCAAATGCAGAGCTATTCTTAGCTCCCTTTCTGGTTTCCATGGTGTACCCTAAGGAACTTTCATGGAACCCCCCAGGCCAGCTCAGGGCATGATTTGAAACTTCTTGCTCTTTTTATCTGCCTCCTCCCTAGACACCCATCATAGTATTTATTTATTTACAGTTAATGAAGGGTGGACTGTCTCTTTCTCCTAATAAGAGTATAGAGACCTACCCTGTGGAGTGGTTTCCTGTTGATGGTTATCATGTTCAGAGTTGAGGTGACTCTAGGCATAGTTTGACTCAGGCTTTAAGTTATGGGGTCAAGAATATGTATCTCCCCCTCTTTGATGTGCAGTCTCTGTAAAGACTCATTTCTCAAGCAGGCTCTTTCCACTTGTGGCAGAGATGGCCACCAGCAGTTTTAGACTTACATCCTTAGTACCTACAATCTCAGGAAACAGTGAGTCTTGCTTAATAGTACAAGTCCCCTTAAAGGAATTGACTCATCTTCAATCATGTGCTCATCCTGATCCAATCACTACAGTTGGTGTAATTCAGAATTATGATTGGTGAGCCTGGTTCAGTGCCCACCCCTACAGCCAGGGGAGGCCAGTTCCACCAGAACACATAGCTCGAGAAGAATCAGCGTGAAGGGCCATGCACCCAAATGATACTAAGCACAGAAAACATATGTGTATGCTAGTGACCAGAGTCATGATCATGATGGTAAGTGAGCCCAAGCCCGGGAGATTTGAAGAGCAGGCTGACTGAAATGATGATGTAAGAAAAAGGTAGAAGTAGAATTCAGGAACAAAAAAATGAAAGAGAAAAGATGAAAGCTGTGTCCCCTAGTAGTGTGGTCTTGTGCTTCCACAAGGAGGAGAAAAAGACTCACTCCTTTCCTGAAGGAAAGGCAAACAGACTGTCAAGCCATCCGAGGGACTATTTGTCATCCGAGTAAGATGAAAAGTAGTCAGCAAGAGCCTGCATGACATTTCTGTGTGGGAACTCAGATTATAAAGTCACTGGGGAAGACTTCACGGGACATTTCTGAAGTGACTCAGTTGTCAAGGGTGAAGGGAGCAGCAAGAGCAAGACTTAAGCCTTAAGAGTAGAGCAATTTCTTATTTATTTTGGCCACAGTATCTAGAGAGAAAGATTTAGAAGCTGTTAGCTGGACACAAATAGCATTAAGCCAACCAACGATAAAGACCATTTCCATAGTAGTATAACATAGTGGTTAGATGCTCAAGTTCTAGAATCTTGTAGATCTAGGTGTAAATACTGACTCTTCTCCTCATTGGTGATGTAACATTGAAAAATTACCTATTCTCCCTGGACCATGGTTTTCTCATTTGGAAAATGGAGATGACATCAGCAAAGGACTTTGCACAGTGCCCATCATCTAGTAAGTGTACATAAGTGTTGGTGTTTATATTATTTAGAAACAAAATGGTTGATAGGAACAATGTAGATACTGTATAAATGATGACATCAAAACATCCTAAATCAACTGAGTGAGAAACTGCATTGCCTCTGAGAAAAAAGATGGAGATAGAGGTAAGGGAGTATAGTCCATTGCAAGGAAGTGACCAGAATGCCTGAGTTTTTTTACTTGAAATAGAAATGTCATTGCAATATATTTTTTCATTAATTTATTCATTCCTCATTTACTCATGCAAGAATGTTGTAAGAGCCATTAAGTGTTAAGAGCTGTGGGTAGGGTGCTAGGGATATAAGGAAGATAAAACCCCCTGCCTTAAATATCTCATATTCTAGGAGAGGAGAGAGAGAAGAACGTGAATGGTATCAGCGCAGCGTGATGAGAACTACAGAGCAGTTTGTTCAGAGTCTGTGCTGGCAGCAGGGTGCTGAGCAGCCAGCTCTGCCTGGACATTGCACGGATCCAGAGTGCATTCGAATGCCACCTGTTTTGTCCTTGCAGGTTAGAGGAATAGAGAATAGGACTTCAGTAATATATAAGCTTGGACGGTCACATCTAGAAACCAAACTGGCAAGTGTTAATAACTGTGGAAATGGGGTGATAGGGAGTCTTTCTATTATTCTCCCTATGTTTAAGTATCTTTGAAAATTTGCATAATAAAAATTTTTTTAATGGTGTATGAGATCTAATTTCACAAGGCACAAAAGAGCAGTGAGGTGAAGAATAACTAGGGACTGAAAGACTCTGACGAAAGAGGAAAATTGTGCCTCACTTGATAAGGGTGGAGGAGTAAATAGAAGAAAGTAAAGGGCAGGGGCCTGAGAAAGAACATAGAGCAGAGAGAGCAAGGGGAAAAGGGATCGAAATGGAAAGACAAATCGTTCTAAAAAGGGAAAACTAATAAAAACCAGAATTCTGAATCTTTGAATTTTGTTACAAAACAAAGAAAAAGAAAGGAAGGCAAGAAAAAAAAAAAAGAAAATACAATCAAAGCAGACTCAGATGAAAGCGTGACGGTGAAGCTGAGAGAGGTGAAGGCTCAAGCAAAAACCCTTGTGAGAGATGCCAAGGGATGAAGAATCCGCTCCAAAGAAGGGATAGTGGAAGATAAAACAGGGGGCTGCCCCATGAGGAAACCAGACCCAGCATGAGAAAACGGGCTCCAAACAGGCTACATAGCAGGGTGTTCCTTTAAGGTGCTGCAGTGTAAAGACAATTTTCCAAGTGAGGTTGGGTTAAGTTTGGGGAAGATCCATATATACACCTGGAGAAGTTTTTTGTTCATCCATTCATTCATTCCAACAAATAGCTATTAATTTCATTCTCTAGCAATAAACCAGAAAACAAGGTCAGCATGTTGACCACAGAACTTAGTGCCTAGCAATAAAGACAAACAACTAAATAAGTGATTATAATAAACTGTGATAGGTGGCAAGACTTTTCATGCAGGTGTTCCCCCAATCCAGGCTTGGCCCTTGGGCTTTGTAGGTGCAGAAACCTGATCTGTTCCTATCTCTCAGGGATGGAGACACCTTAGCAAGCTCACAAAGACAGAAGAAGGACAATTTATTCATTTATAGTAAGAAAAATATTAGGAAATATTTGGATATTCATATTCTGGATGAGGACATTCTTTCATGGTAGACAAATATAAATGGGAGTCAGATTAGTATCAAAGGATTGCTCAGAGAATGGAACACAGCAAGGGTGGGTGAACTGGATGGTCTTAATGCCCAGTGTCACCAAGCAGTGATAGCCCAGTGCATTCGGCTGCACTCTATAGTCGCTCGATGCCTCACAGAAGATACTGGTGTTTATGGTTCACACCATCCTTCTGGCCACTGCTAGGTGAGCTACCATGCTCTACCTTCTCAATACCCCTTTTATAGATTCCCTTACTTCTACTTACACACTCATTCTTCACTCACACTACAATACAATTAACTAAATATAATTTTTCTTAGATATAATTAAATTCAGTCTTGCTTCTCTAAGGTGATAAGCATATTACCCAGATTGTATCCGGGTACTTAGGCTGTTGGATCCTTTCTATGTGGGTCTGATTTTATCTATAATGTTTGAATTATTCCCATTTTCACATTCCAAGTATAATTTCAACCTCATTTTGGGGGTGCATGGCCCATTTTCCATTTATTAGATCTACTCTCTAGCCAGCTATGGTTGGGTTTGGCCAATGAATGGGACATCAGAGATCAGAGGGAACGAAAAAAAAAATAAGGTTGGGATATCTAATCCCTGAGCTCTCACTATGGATCCCTGTCAAGTGGGCTCCACCTCCAGACCAAGGATCACAGCTCATATTGGGTGGGTCCTCTCGGTTTCTGGGTTTTGGTAACAGCTCTCCTCCTTTCCCTTTTCAGCCTCAGGGTGGTGACAGTTCCCTGATGTTGTTAGTCCTGACATAGTGCATGGCCCTTTATTGATCTCCCTAAATCCCAACCACACCATTGTAACAGTCTCTTTATTAAATGCTCCTCAAATATCTACTTTGGACATACCATCTCTTTCCCATTGGGACCTTATATAGGTTGGTGTTGACATAAACCCGTTGATTACCAACAGAAAGTGAAGGTAAATAAGGCTGGAGCACAAATACACAGCCAAGTAGTTGACTAGTGAAAGAGACCCAAGGAGTTTGGAATTTAATCTTTGGGGCCGTGAAAGAATTGTCAGGTGTTTCCTGAAAAATAAGTAAGTGAAGTAGAGTAGAATTTTGAATTTAAAAAGGAACCTTAAAGAGTATCATGTTCTTAAGAATACGTGAAATTGAGTCAAGTAAAGCTAAGTGTCTCACCCAACATCACTAAGTTCCTTAACTATGGAACTGAGAGTAAATTGGGCATTCTGGTTCCTGGTGCTACCCTGTGTCCCTGAGGATATTATTTTGGTTCCTAGAAGAAAGCAACATGCATATCTTACAGTTTTCTTTCATCAAACTAGAATTCCATAAAAGGGAGGGTGAGGGAGGTAGGTGTGGTGATTTTAAAATATGTCCATGGGTTCCTGGATAATTCTCCCTTCAAGAGGTGGAGCTAGATTACTCTACTCTTCAGTGTGGGCTGGATTTGCTGACTTGTTTCTAACAAACAGAATATGGTGGACAAGATGGTGTGTCACTTCCAAGATTGGGTCATAAAAGGCAATGTGATTTCCTCCTTGCTTTCTTTCTCTTGGACATCTGCTCTGGGAGAAGCCAGCTGCCATGTTGGGTGGACACTCAAGCAACCTGATCAAGAGGAACTAAGACCAACTGGCAATAGCCCTTTGAGGGCACAATCTTGGAAATAGACTCTCCAGCCCCAGCCCAGCCTTCAGATGATTGCAGCCCTAGATGACAGCTTGACTTCAATCCAGGGCCAGAACCACCCCGCTAAGCGTCTCCTGAATTCCTAACCCACAAAAACTGTAAGATAATAAATGCTTGTTTTAAACTGCTAAGTTGAGGTTAACTTATTACATATTAATAATTAATACAGTAGGGAGGAAGAAGGAAGAGAAAAAGGGAAAAAGAGTAGTCAGAAAAAAATACTGCTTGTAAAATATTCTTGCATACCACAGCCAAAACTTGTTCAGAGATTAACTAACACAGAAGGCTGATGAGTTAGGGAGGTGCCAAATCAACATATTTGGAGCACAGAATGTCATAATTTCTGCAAAAGTACAAGAAAGAAATGTTTTACAATTTTAAAACTTGCAAAGTGCCACTCTGGTCAGTTCAGTCTGTATAAGCCCAATAGTCTATTTATGATGACAGGAAAAGATTTTGTGGGAAAATATAATTACTCTTTATGCACTGGTCTCTGAAATCAAGAGAATATGTCCACCTAATTTCACTCAAATATATGCACATTGTGGGTAAAACTGCAGTATTTCCAGAATCTCTTGCCTGGTCTTAGTGCATCTCCCTATCAATAGATGTTTCCAAGGGGTGGAGAGAAGTAGTCCACGTCCATATCAATAGGTAATTACAAGGGGGAAAGAGGGCATATCTGGACTGGAGAGGTTGGCTGGGGCCCGTTTTTCTGCAGCCAGGTCGTGAGAGACACAGTGAGCAGAAGTGGACGACTGCTTGTAAGCAATAAACAGATTTCTCTCACTTTATTTCTCCTTTTGACTGATTTTGGTTTCAAAGGTATTTTGCTCCAGGCTGGGAAAATATTTTCTCCCCAGTGTTACAACATAAATAGAGTATTAAAAAAAAAAAACTGAGCTATCCACAGACTCTGAGAAGGGACCAGTGGTTACCAAAGGAAGGGGCTGGGGAGGGTGGGTGGAGAGGGAGGGAGAAGGGGATTAAGGGGCACTATAATTAGCACTCACAATATAGGTAGGTCACAGGGAAGGGAGTACAGCACAGAGAAGACAAGTAATGACTCTATAACATCTTACTACACTGATGGACAGTGACTGCAATAGGGGAGTGAGGACTTTATAATATAAATAACCACAATGTTGTTCATGTGAAACCTTCACAAGATTGTATATCAATGATACTTTAATAAAAATAGTATGTTGAACTATCATCCTTTCCCCTGCTTCCAAAACTGCTTCCAAGCTCCAAGAGTTTACCCTTCCGTCTAAATTTCTTGTGACTGTTTTTGCAGGAAGATCTGGAAGTCTAGAGGCCAATGGAAGCTTTGCTAGTTCAGTGTTAATATTTGGGGAGGGGATGGTTTTCAGAGATGAGTAAGGCCCACAAGATAACCAAAGTAACTGACATTATCCATCTCAACAAAAGATGGAATCTCAGGGAAGATCAGTTATTATCTTGTCAATTAATTCTATGATTTGGGCCTTCATGAAAGACACAACTCCTTCTTGATAAGTATAAATGCCTTCCTATGAACCTCTCTTCTGTGGCTTCATGTTATATTTAATATAGGACATGGGGGCCCTCTGAATTTTCTACTGAAAGTCCTTAATTGCTGATTCTGGTATTTGATGGATGTCATTCATCCTAAATGTGGATTGTTTCTTTTATAATCTTTGATTCCTTTTCCATTCAGCTTTAATCTCCTCAGATTCAACAATGGACAAAAACATTAAAGGAGGAAAGCAATACTAAAGAAGTATGAATATCCAAAACTGGACAGCTACATGTAAGAGAATGAAACTGGATCACTGTCTAACCCCATACACAAAAGTAAATTCAAAATGGATCAAAGACCTGAATTCAAGTCATGAAACCATAAAACTCTTAGAAAAAAACATAGGCAAAAATCTCTTGGACATAAACATGAGCAACTTCTTCATGAACATATCTCCCCGGGCAAGGGAAACAAAAGCAAAAATGAACAAGTGGGACTATATCAAGCTGAAAAGTTTCTGTACAGCAAAGGACACCATCGGCAGAACAAAAAGACATTCTACAGTATGGGAGAATATATTCATAAATGAAATATCTGATAAACAGTTGACATCCAAAATATATAAAGAGCTCAAGGAGCCTCAACAAACAAAAAGCAAATAATCCAATTAAAAAATGGGCAGAGGATCTGAACAGACACTTCTCCAAAGAAGAAATTCAGATGGCCAACAGGCACATGAAAAGATGCTCCACATCGCTAATCATCAGAGAAATGCAAAATAAAACCACAATGAGGTATCAACTCACACCAGTAAGGAGGATCACCACCATCCAAAAGACAAACAACAACAAATGTTGTCAAGGTTGTGGAGAAAGGGGAACCCTCCTACACTGCTGGTGGGAATGTAAATTAGTTCAACCATTGTGGAAAGCAGTATGGAGGTTCCTCAAAATGCTCAAAATAGACTTACCATTTGGCCCAGGAATTCCACTTCTAGGAATTTACCCTAAGAATGCAGCAGCCCAGTTTGAAAAAGACAGATGCACCCCTATGTTTATCGCAGCACTATTTACAATAGCCAAGAAACAGAAACAACCTAAGTGTCCATCAGTAGATGAATGGATAAAGAAGATGTGGTACATATGCACAATGGAATATTATTCAGCCATAAGAAGAAAACAAATCCTACCATGTGCAACAACATGGATGGAGCTAGAGGGTATTATGCTCAGTGAAATAAGCCAGGCAGAAAAAGACAAGTTTCAAATGATTTCACTCATATGTGGAGTATAAGAACAAAGAAAAAAACTGAAGGAGCAAAACAGCAGCAGACTCACTGAACCCAAGAATGGACTAACAGCTGCCAAAGGGAAAGGGACTGGGGAGGATGGGTGGGAAGGGAGGGACAAGGGGGGGAAACGGGCATTACAATTAGCAGACATAATGTAGGGGGGGCAAGGAGAGGGCTGTACAACACAGAGAAGACAAGTAGTGATTCTATAGCATCTTACTACGCTGACGGATAGTGACTGTAATGGGGTATGTGGTGGGGACTTGATGATGGGGGGAGTCTAGTAACTATAATGTTGCTCATGTAATTGTAGGTTACTGATAGCCTCCCAAAAACAGAAGTATGAATATCATAAAAAGTAAAATTGAATTATTTTGAATGGTGTAGTACCAAAGATAATTTGGTCTCAAACAAGCAAGGATGTGTGACAAGACAGTAGCTGCATTTCGTGCTTGGAATCACAAGTGTCATGAAGTGAAATGCTTAACCTAGCATATATGAAATTGATGAGCAATGTCAGATCATGAGACAGAGATGGCAAGAAGGTGGGCTGGCTGGGCAGGGAATCTGGGTGTGACCCCAAGGAGGCAACCAAAAGAGTGGAAATCAACCAAAGAGAAGAAGAAATCACCAAAATTAAAGAAGAGATGAGCAAGCAAATTTATGAAAGGGTGAAAGAGGGTACTGATTCAAGGAATTTCATTGAGAGAAATACCAACATATGTGAGTCAGATAAGGAGGAAATAGTCTTTGATTCAATAGAAGAGCTATATAGCTAGCTAGCTATGTAAGAACACAAATACATAAATAAATAAATATCAGTAAAAAAGGAAAGATGAAAACAGTAGGACAATTTGCCTCATGTTGGTTTTTCTTCCCCAGGGAAAGAGAAGTCTAGAAAACCTTGTGAGTGGCAGCAAGACCCCTAAAGAGTGATTGATGTCCATACAGTCCAGCTCTGAAAAAAGAGCTACTTTGATTATGCAAGTATTAGAGGATAAAGTAGGACTCCTTCTAATGCCCTGGGATTGTATCGTTTAGTTTGCTAATGGGAGACTGGATTTTAAGTGGCAGAGGCAAAGGGCTGAGAGAGTTAGAAAGCATAATAAAGTTCAGGAGGAAAAATAGTTTTCTGGGAACAGATTGGCTTACCACTGCATTTGCAAGTAACTCCCCTGCTGTTAAAATAAGCCTTTGGCAGATACATGCAGCCTGGTTCTAGAGAAAAGGGAAATAATAAAACCCAGGACACCAGTGCTTCTGACTGTCTCATTCAAGGAAGCTAACAACAGAATAGCAGTAACGGGAGGCGCTCACCATTTCCGGACTCAGATTAAAATGTTTCACAATTTCATTGCAAAGGCTAGTGGAAGCAAGCAAGAGAATAATACCTAAATAAGGCCTAAAATGTTGCTCCAACAAGAAGATGACAGACTAGTCTTTCCAGTGTTTTAAAATCAGCGACAGAATGACCAAAAAGAGCTTGAATAGTGTCTTTGTTTCAGGAGACAGTCGTCAATACAATGAGGCATAAACTTTAAAAATAGAGCCAGCATATGGGTTGCCGTCTAACTGTGTGAAATATATAAAAATGCTAGAAAAATGTGATTAGAATTCCGATACATTGTGGATAAAGCTGGAAATGAGGCAAGAATATTCATGCAACCCTCTGTAATATGCATAACAATAGAAACTCTGAAAATATACTGCATGGTAAAATGCTAATGAAACATTAATAAGCAAAAATTTCTGTGCACAATCAGTGAAAGTGAGGGTTATTAAAGATTGAGGATCTATTGTTTAGGAAAAAGTGAAGTTATATAAATAGAACAGAATTAGAAATGGTAGGGATAGTCTGTTTTGTGTATCAAAGAATGAGGAGCAAATAATATATAAAGTATGATCCCAGATTTTTTTAAAAGAATAACAGCTGTTGTCTCTGGATATTGGGATATGGGAAATTCTGATTTTTTTCATTATATTTTCTTGCTTTTCAAATAACCTCATATATCATCATTCAAAATGTTATTTTTAGAAATCATGCTGCAGATTTAAGGCCAATACACTGTATTAATAAGGGAAAGAGCATATGTAAGTTGTAGCCTACAAAAATAATATTATTATAAGGATGACAGGAACAGATGGATTCTATTTTCATTTTGGTGACAAATACATAGGTCTAGATTCCATGTAAACAACTATAGAGTGATTGAGGAAGAGAAGAGGGAAAATATAAAAAGGATGAGTAAAGAAAAAGAAATTTTCATTAGAATCTTAAGAGTGTGAGTTTTTAAGAGGTGAAAGAATGCAAAACAAAAATTGGGAGGGATATTAAATAAAAACAATATTAAGCAGAGTTGATTTCTTATAGAGTTTAAAGTTATAACATGTATGTATGCTGTATACAGGATGTGCAGTATTTTATTGAGACATACATAGAATCATAGAACTCTAGACCTTAAAAGAATCTTGGTGGTTATCTATTATCCAATTCCTTCATTTTATAGAAAAAAGTGAGACCCAGAAAAGCAAAGCGACTCAGACCTAGTTAGAGGGAGTCTGGGATTTGAACTCAGAATTTAGGCACTCAGGGCTCTGTTTTTCTGGTTTTACTGTCATTTATGCTGAATGTAAGCATCATGTTCATCCTCGTACAATGAAGAGAAGGAACATTCATTAGGACTGGGCCAGGACATGATAAACACATATTTTAAAGGGATGCATTCCACTTTTCTAAAACTGAAAAAGACTGGATAACTAAGAGGGAACTAAAAGAAAGAGGTAAATTATTCTAGATTGAATGGAGAAAATGGGGGGTGAAGGGTGGTGTGGGCACAAGGTGTGTCATGAACTCAAACACAGCTAAGAAAGTATAAGAGATTAACCAATTGAGACTGATCTTGAATCAAGGGAGGGAATGGATAGAATGTGATAGCTCTCTATAGAAAACTAATGGTTAATGAAAGCAATGAAATTTTAGGTGCTTGATATCTAAATTTGTATAAACATGGACAATCAGAAATAATTTCTTATGGAAAGCCAATTAGCAAAGTTTTCAGGAAGTCATACATGGAGAACAGAGAGTTCTTCTACTCAGGGAACTATTACTTAAATAAAAAGTCAGAAAGAGAGTAGATGAATCTGGAGATGTGACAGAGAACTCTAAACACAAAAGCACAGAAGCTTTTCATTGCATTTGTAAGGAATTATTTGACATAAAATAGGGCCCCCAAGCCTTAGGAAGAAAACCCTCTCCAATAAATAGAAATAAAAATGCAGAACAGCAAAAAAAAGCATAAAGAGTGGGTTGTGGGTTGGGATATTTAAATTTAGGTTTCTGTTATATTAACAGTGAATAAATCTGAACAATAAGAATTAATGGAATTTAGTTGAAGACATTCATCAATATATAATGAAAGGAGAAAAGATTGGCTTTCGATAAATAATACAATTGTGAATGTTTCAAGTGTCTTTTCTTTTTATATCACCCAGAAAAATTGTTTTAAATTAAAAATATTTATGAAGTTTTATATAAACCATTGGCAGCTTAAAAGTTAAAGAAAAAAAGATTGTCCAGCAAAGAAAAAAAGATTGTCCAGTGTGTTTTTCATGATGAATGCTGACCTGTCTGTCCCCCTCCTGACCAGAATCAGAGGCTTTCACAATTATACAATCAAGCCAGCTGGGGAGGACCAGCTGGGGTTCTGGCACCCTATGGGAAGATATGTTTTAGGGTAGGAGTCCTATGGAAAATGACTACATTTTGCCAACTGCGCTCTCTGGGCTTTGGCTCTGAGCCAAGGATCTGCAGTAATGGTACCAGCTGATGCTGCTCTGACAGCTCTGCTGCTTACATTCTCTAGTTCATTAAATAGCAAATGATGGCGGGTCTATACCCAATGCCAGCAGTCCACACAGAGGATGCATTTCCACTCACCTCCAAATTAATTAGGTCTCCCAGCTGATACTCTCTCAGACCATCCTATATTTCTTCACACTTAAATAATTTGTTTTCTATTTATTTGTTTAATGCCAGTCTTCTCAACCAGATTATAAGGACAGGAACATTTTACCACTATCCTAATGGTCCCTTTATGTAACTATTAAGTCCTAACACAGAGCCTTACACAGAGCAGATGCTATAAGTAATGTTGACTTCATGGATGAACTGTCTCTCGGAGAGTCCCCACCTCCAATACAACTAGTAAAGGAAATGTTCCTTAATTTATCGCAAAAGGGCAACTTTCCATATTTTTTAATCCTGGAAAATGGTTGCCTTTAAAATATCTTTCAAGGCCTATTCTTATTCATTTGCTTAGTGCAACTCTCAGCATTACTATTTTTGATTCATTGGGATGTGCTGCAAAAATAGGAAGTCAAATCTAAATCCGTAAATTGGCTCAGGAAGTAGCATCCTGGACATATTACCATTCTTATTGATGATAAACTCTCTTCCCAATAGATTCCCATCCTCCCTGGATTATTTCATGCCAAAAAAGGTATGCTTCACAGAGCTCTTAGTTCGAAGTGGCAGGTTCTATTTAAATACTTAGATAAAAGCATTGCCAGGCTGTGCTGCTATTAAGAGTGAACTTCCATGTAAAGTAACATTGCAATAAAAACAATACTTTTGGTAGTTTTCCATGTTCCTTCAATCCTTCTTCATTTTTTGGAGATCTAATGAACTTAGGGCCTGGTTTAAAAGAAATTTCAAAGAAAAAAAATCAAGAGCTAAGCAACAGCTAGAAATGCAACTATGCCATTAACATTACCTTATATGCAAGGATACACAAGCAGAAACATATTTGATACCCTAATTATTACATGATCTTACTTAAAAAAAATTTTTTTATTAAGGTATTATTGATATACACTCTTATGAAGGTTCTACATGAAAAAACAATGTGGTTACTACACTCACCCATACCATCAAATCCCCACCCATACTCCAATGCAGTCACTGTCCATCAGTGCAGCAAGTTGCCACAGATTCACTACTTGCCCTCTCTGTGCCACACTGTCTTCCCTGCGATTCCTGACACCATATGCACCAAACATAATACCCCTCAATCCCCTCCTCCCTCCCCACCTGCCCTCCCACATCCCTCCCCCCTGGTAACCACTAGTTCCTTCTTGGAGTCTCTGAGTCTTGCATGATCTTACTTTATAAAATAAGTATAAAGTATAAAATAAAGTCCCTGAAAAATCCCAGGGAACACAATATGCTCAAATCTTTGCTCAAGACTCACATTTTGTAGAGTTTATGTGATTTTTAACTTCTGTCCAGGATTTTGAGACAACAGGCTTATTCTGTAAGGATCCATGCTGAATATCACATTTCCTGAGAAAATGATATCTCTCATCACCTTGAAGTACTGAACAATGCTTGGAAGAAATGATTTAACAAGATTTAACCTTAGGTGCCCTCACCAACATATCAAAATTTGTTCAAAATTCGTTTTAGATGTTATCTTGATTTCCCCAGCAGCAGGGTGATGTCTAGAAAAGGATGAGGTTGCTCAACTGCTCTACAGATATATCTTTCCACCTGATACAGTTTACAAATATCTTGCTGATTCTGTTACTGCTAGGAAATAGGAGGAAACCTTGGGAATGTCATTTTTAATCTCCATCTGGCCTCATTTTTCTCATTTACAAAGTGAAGAACTTGAATATGATCAATAGTTTGAAATGTTTGGCAACAAAACGTCTCTTCACTGAAGTTTGGATGTGAATATGGCTTCAGTTAACATAGCTTGAAAATCACTAATTTAAATATTACCTTAAGTCGATTTGATTATTAAATATTATAATTCCCATTCAGAGATTCATGATATTAACAAATATATATTAACAAATATTCACTGAATGCCTGCAGGTATCAGGGCTTGCAAGGATTCTGCTATAGCCTATGCAAACCAGGCTAGGACCTGTTCTTCTAGCAGATTATTTTTCAGAGGAAGACCATATAATTCCACAAACAAAATAAAAGGTTATAATACAAGTACAAAGGAATGCACAAAATAGGGGAGATTACTTCCAGCCAGGGAATCAAAGAAGTCTTCATGGGAGGGTGGCATTTAACCAAGAAGTAGAATTTTTGACTGGGGAAGGTATGGAGGGAGACTTAAGAGAAAAGCACGTATTCCAGTTTGGTTGTGGTATAAATGGTATGATGGGGACTTTGAGCTAGAGCTGGGCAATTAGGTTGGAATCAGATTATCAAAGCCCTTGAATTTCATGATAATGAGGTTTGCTTTTATTCCCCAAGAAACAGAAAGCCACTACAGGGTTTTGGCAGAAAATAACATAAACAGAAATGTACCTAGAAAAGATATATCAAAGTAACGTGTAACTAGAAGTGGGAAAGACTGCAGGCAGGAAAATTAATTAGTCTAGCAAGAAGTGATGAAGACCCAGCCTGGCGGCTATCAACTGAAATGTGTTCCCCCGCCCCCGCCAGATGCGCATGTTGAAGCCCTAGCCCCCAGTTGACTGTATTTGGAGACAGGGCTTTTAGAAGTTTAGTAAGGTTCAATGAGGTCCTAAGGGTGGCATACTAATCCAGTTGGATTGATATTCTGATTAGAAGATGGTGGTGCTGGGGGCGGAAGATGGCGGCGTGAGTAGAGCAGCGGAAATCTCCTCCCAAAACAACATATATCTATGAAAATATAACAAAGACAACCCTTCCTAGAATAAAGACCAGAGGACACAGGACAATATCCAGACCACATCCGCACCTGAGAGAACCCAGCGCCTCGCGAAGGGGGTAAGATACAAGCCCCGGCCCCGGGGGAGCTGAGCGCCCCTCCCCCCAGCTCCCGGCGGGAGAAGAGCAGGCAGAGCGGGAGGGAGACGGAGCCCAGGGCTGCCGAACACCCAGCCCCAGCCATCCGGGCCAGAGTGCAGGGCCCTCGATACTGGGAAAACAGGGCAGCAAGAACAGTGAGCAGGCACTGGAGGCTGGGCGACAGAGGACATAAGAAAAGCGCGTGACCATTTTTTTTTTTTTTGCTTTTTTGCTGCTTTGTTTTGGCGAGCGCTGTTTGGAAGTCTTAAAGGGACAGGGACCCCAATATTAGGGAAACAGGGCAGAAAGACCGGTGAGCAGAGGCCTGAGGCTGGCACCGGAGAATAAAGAAAAACGAACGACCACCTTTTTTTTTTTTAATTAAAATTTTTTTTTTTTTAATTAAAAAAATTTTTTTTCTTGTTTTTTTTTGTGGTCGTTGTTTTGTTTTGGCGGGTGCTTTTTGGAAGTCTTAAAGGGGCAGGGTGGGCCACTTAATCCAGAGGTAGGGAATCCGGGATCTCTGGGCACCCTAACCCCTGGGCTGCAGGGAGCAGGGAGGCCCCTTACGGAGATAAATAGCCTCCCAGCAGCTCCTGCTCCAACGCGACTCCACCATTTTGGAGTAGCTGCCCGAGCCAGGCCACGCCCACAGCAACAGCGGAGATTAACTCCATAGCAGCCGGGCAGGAAGCAGAAACCCTGTCTGCGCGCAGCTGCGCAGCACAAGCCACTAGAGGCCGCTGTTCTCCCAGGAGAGGAGGGCCACAAACCAACAAGAAAGGAAGTCCTTCCAGCCGTCACTCGTCCCAGTTCTGCAGACTATTCCTATCACCATGAAAAGGCAAAGCTACAGGCAGACAAAGATCACAGAGACAACACCAGAGAAGGAGACAGACCTAACCAGTCTTCCTGACAAAGAATTCAAAATAAGAATCATAAACATGCTGACAGAGATGCAGAGAAATACGCAAGAAAAATGGGATGAAGTCCGGAAAGAGATCACAGATGCCAGAAAGGAGATCGCAGAAATGAAACAAACTCTGGAAGGGTTTATAAGCAGAATGGATAGAATGCAAGAGGCCATTGATGGAATTGAAATCAGAGAACAGGAACGCATAGAAGCTGACATAGAGAGAGACAAAAGGATCTCCAGGAATGAAACAATATTAAGAGAACTGTGTGACCAATCTAAAAGGAGCAATATCCGTATTATAGGGGTCCCAGAAGAAGAAGAGAGAGGCAAAGAGATGGAAAGTATCTTAGAAGAAATAATTGCTGAAAACTTCCCCACACTGGGGGAGGAAGTAATCAAACAGACCACGGAAATACACAGAACCCCCAACAGAAAGGATCCAAGAAGGGCAACACCAAGACACATAATAATTAAAAAGGCAAAGATCAAGGACAAGGAAAGAGTGTTAAAGGCAGCTAGAGAGAAAAAGGTCACCTATAAAGGGAAACCCATCAGGCTAACGTCAGATTTCTCAACAGAAACCCTACAGGCCAGAAGAGAATGGCATGATATATTTAATACAATGAAACAGAAGGGCCTGGAACCAAGGATACTGTATCCAGCACGACTATCATTCAAATATGATGGTGGGATTAAACAATTCCCAGACAAACAAAAGCTGAGGGAATTTGCTTTCCACAAACCACCTCTACAGAACATCTTACAGGGACTGCTCTAGATGGGAGCACTCCTAGAAAGAGCACAGCACAAAACACCCAACATATGAAGAATCGAGGAGGAGGAACAAGAAGGGAGAGAAGAAAAGAATCTCCAGACAGTGTATATAAAAGCTCAATAAGCGAGCTAAGTTAGGCAGTAAGATACTAAAGAGGCTAACCTTGAACCTTTGGTAACCACGAATTTAAAGCCTGCAATGGCAATAAGTACATATCTTTCAATAGTCACCCTAAATGTTAATGGGTTGAATGCACCAATCAAAAGACACAGAGTAACAGAATGGATAAAAAAGCAAGACCCATCTATATGCTGCTTACAAGAAACTCACCTCAAACCCAAAGACATGTACAGACTAAAAGTCAAGGGATGGAAAAACATATTTCAAGCAAACAACAGTGAGAAGAAAGCAGGGGTTGCAGTACTAATATCAGACAAAATAGACTTCAAAACAAAGAAAGTAACAAGAGATAAAGAAGGACACTACATAATGATAAAGGGCTCAGTCAAACAAGAGGATATAACCATTCTAAATATATATGCACCCAACACAGGAGCACCAGCATATGTGAAACAAATACTAACAGAACTAAAGGGGGATATAGATTGCAATGCATTCATTCTAGGAGACTTCAACACACCACTCACCCCAAAGGATAGATCCACCGGGCAGAAAATAAGTAAGGACACGGAAGCACTGAACAACACAGTAGAGCAGATGGACCTAATAGACATCTATAGAACTCTACATCCAAAAGCAGCGGGATATACATTCTTCTCAAGTGCACATGGAACATTCTCCAGAATAGACCACATACTAGGCCACAAAAAGAGCCTCAGAAAATTCCAGAAGATTGAAATCCTACCAACCAACTTTTCAGACCACAAAGGCATAAAACTAGAAATAAACTGTACAAAGAAAGCAAAGAGGCTCACGAACACATGGAGGCTTAACAACACGCTCCTAAATAATCAATGGATCAATGACCAAATCAAAATGGAGATCCAGCAATATATGGAAACAAATGACAACAACAACACTAAGCCCCAACTTCTGTGGGACACAGCAAAAGCAGTCTTAAGAGGAAAGTATATAGCAATCCAAGCATATTTAAAAAAGGAAGAGCAATCCCAAATGAATGGTCTAATGTCACAATTATCGAAATTGGAAAAAGAAGAACAGATGAGGCCTAAGGTCAGCAGAAGGAGGGACATAATAAAGATCAGAGAAGAAATAAATAAAATTGAGAAGAATAAAACAATAGCAAAAATCAATGAAACCAAGAGCTGGTTCTTCGAGAAAATAAACAAAATAGATAAGCCTCTAGCCAGACTTATTAAGAAGAAAAGAGAGTCAACACAAATCAACAGTATCAGAAACGAGAAAGGAAAAATCACGACGGACCCCACGGAAATGCAAAGAATTATTGGAGAATACTATGAAAACCTATATGCTAACAAGCTGGGAAACCTAGGAGAAATGGACAACTTCCTAGAAAAATATAACCTTCCAAGATTGACCCAGGAAGAAACAGAAAATCTAAACAGACCAATTACCAGCAACGAAATTGAAGAGGTAATCAAAAAACTACCAAAGAACAAAACCCCCGGGCCAGATGGATTTACCTCGGAATTTTATCAGACATACAGGGAAGACATAATACCCATTCTCCTTAAAGTTTTCCAAAAAATAGAGGAGGAGGGGATACTCCCAAACTCATTCTATGAAGCTAACATCACCCTAATACCAAAACCAGGCAAAGACCCCACCAAAAAAGAAAACTACAGACCAATATCCCTGATGAACGTAGATGCAAAAATACTCAACAAAATATTAGCAAACCGAATTCAAAAATACATCAAAAGGATCATACACCATGACCAAGTGGGATTCATCCCAGGGATGCAAGGATGGTACAACATTCGAAAGTCCATCAACATCATCCACCACATCAACAAAAAGAAAGACAAAAACCACATGATCATCTCCATAGATGCTGAAAAAGCATTTGACAAAGTTCAACATCCATTCATGTTAAAAACTCTCAGCAAAATGGGAATAGAGGGCAAGTACCTCAACATAATAAAGGCCATCTATGATAAACCCACAGCCAACATTATATTGAACAGCGAGAAGCTGAAAGCATTTCCTCTGAGATCGGGAACTAGACAGGGATGCCCACTCTCTCCACTGTTATTTAACATAGTACTGGAGGTCCTAGCCACGGCAATCAGACAAAATAAAGAAATACAAGGAATCCAGATTGGTAAAGAAGAAGTTAAACTGTCACTATTTGCAGATGACATGATACTGTACATAAAAAACCCTAAAGACTCCACCCCAAAATTACTAGAACTGATATCGGAATACAGCAAAGTTGCAGGATACAAAATCAACACACAGAAATCTGTGGCTTTCCTATATACTAACAATGAACCAACAGAGAGAGAAATCAGGAAAACAACTCCATTCACAATTGCATCAAAAAAAATAAAATACCTAGGAATAAACCTAACCAAAGAAGTGAAAGACTTATACTCTGAAAACTACAAGTCACTCTTAAGAGAAATTAAAGGGGACACTAACAGATGGAAACTCATCCCATGCTCGTGGCTAGGAAGAATTAATATCGTTAAAATGGCCATCCTGCCCAAAGCAATATACAGATTTGATGCAATCCCTATGAAACTACCAGCAACATTCTTCAATGAACTGGAACAAATAATTCAAAAATTCATATGGAAACACCAAAGACCCCGAATAGCCAAAGCAATCCTGAGAAAGAAGAATAAAGTAGGGGGGATCTCACTCCCCAACTTCAAGCTCTACTATAAAGCCATAGTAATCAAGACAATTTGGTACTGGCACAAGAGCAGAGCCACAGACCAATGGAACAGACTAGAGAATCCAGACATTAACCCAGACATATATGGTCAATTAATATTTGATAAAGGAGCCATGGACATACAATGGCGAAATGACAGTCTCTTCAACAGGTGGTGCTGGCAAAACTGGACAGCTACATGTAGGAGAATGAAACTGGACCATTGTCTAACCCCATATACAAAAGTAAACTCAAAATGGATCAAAGACCTGAATGTAAGCCATGAAACCATTAAACTCTTGGAAGAAAACATAGGCGAAAACCTCTTAGACATAAACATGAGTGACCTCTTCTTGAACATATCTCCCCGGGCAAGGAAAACAACAGCAAAAATGAGTAAGTGGGACTATATTAAGCTGAAAAGCTTCTGTACAGCAAAAGACACCATCAATAGAACAAGAAGGATCCCTACAGTATGGGAGAATATATTTGAAAATGACACATCCGATAAAGGCTTGACGTCCAGAATATATAAGGAGCTCTCACGCCTCAACAAACAAAAAACAAATAACCCAATTAAAAAATGGGCAGAGGAACTGAACAGACAGTTCTCCAAAAAAGAAATACAGATGGCCAACAGACACATGAAAAGATGCTCCACATCGCTAATTATCAGAGAAATGCAAATTAAAACTACAATGAGGTATCACCTCACACCAGTAAGGATGGCTGCCATCCAAAAGACAAACAACAACAAATGTTGGCGAGGCTGTGGAGAAAGGGGAACCCTCCTACACTGCTGGTGGGAATGTAAGTTAGTTCAACCATTGTGGAAAGCAGTATGGAGGTACATCAAAATGCTCAAAACAGACTTACCATTTGACCCAGGAATTGCACTCCTAGGAATTTACCCTAAGAATGCAGCAATCAAGTTTGAGAAAGACAGATGCACCCCTATGTTTATTGCAGCACTATTTACAATAGCCAAGAATTGGAAGCAACCTAAATGTCCATCAATAGATGAATGGATAAAGAAGATGTGGTACATATACACAATGGAATACTACTCAGCTATAAGAAAAGGGCAAATCCAATCATTTGCAGCAACATGGATGGAGCTGGAGGGTATTATGCTCAGTGAAACAAGCCAAGCGGAGAAAGAGAAATACCAAATGATTTCACTTATCTGTGGAATATAAGAACAAAGGAAAAACTGAAGGAACAAAACAGCAGCAGAATCACAGAACTCAAGAATGGACTAACAGGTACCAAAGGGAAAGGGACTGGGGAGGATGGGTGGGTAGGGAGGGATAAGGGGGGGAGAAGTAGGGGGGTATTAAGATTAACATGCATGGGGGGGTAGGAGAAAAGGGAGGGCTGTACAACACAGAGAAGGCAAGTAGTGATTCTACAACATTTTGCTATGCTGATGGACAGTGACTGTAAAGGGGTTTATAGGGGAGACCTGGTATAGGGGAGAGCCTAGTAAACATAATATTCGTCATGTAAGTGTAGATTAGTGATAGCAAAAAAAAAAAAAAAAAAAAAAAAAAAAAAAGGGCAGTTCCTGTGTGGTAACCTCCAACGAGTTCTACACAAGGGTATAAAGGGCATATAAAAGTGTAGGCAAAGGGTCTGTTTGTGTTTATACAGAGGATCAAAGCCTAATTGGGCTACCCCGAAAATGAACTAAGATACGATATGAAAAAGAACTTCCAACATCTGCACCCTCTGGAAGACTCATGCCAGAAGATGATCATCAAAAAACCCCAACAAAGATCCACGCACTGCTACAGCTGTAGATGCACTCATCCCACCAGTTCCTGGACCTGCCATGGGAATGAGGAAGGAGATATCTAAGCTGGCCTGTGCATACAGTAAAACAACAAAATTGGACTGGATCTATACTGTTGGAACTCAACCAAGAATTTGGAGAAGTGCAAATTGTAGCGCTCCAAAGTCTTACAACTACAAACTATTTATTGTTAAAAGAACATATGGCATGTGAACAGTCCCCAGGAATGGGTTGTTTTAATTTGTCTGATTTCTCTCAGACTGTTCAAGTTCATTTGGACAATATCCACCATATCATAGATAAGTTTTCACAAATGCCTAAGGTGCCTAACTGGTTTTCTTGGTTACACTGCAGATGGCTGGTAATTACAGATATGCTTTGGTTATGTAACTATACTCCTATTATGTTAATGTGTGTGTGCAATTTAAGTAGTAGCTTAAAACCTATACATGCTGAAGTTACTCTACAAGAAGATATATCAAAGAAATAATCAATCTTCCCATGTTTTCTTCCGCCTGCTACTTCTATAGCTTTTCTTCTTCCTTCCTAATTACAACCCTTAAATAGAATTCGTGCCTCATATCAAATTTACCGAGTATCATAATTCTTCCAAGTGGTAAAGATACCTCAAGACAAATGCTGGGCATAGAAGCCACAGGGCATAAATATGCAAAGAAGTAAAAAGCTAACCTTTTCAAACAATAAGGCTTCTCTCTCACTTACCAACTTCACATTTCCCTGTATGGCCCCGGAAGATGACTGGTTAGCCAGAGACGGGTAAGATTCCTCAAGGGAGGAACAACCTAAGACAGGCACAGTCGCAGGGGGGCCATCAGGTGAGAAATTGGGGATCAACAGAGGTGAGGCTTAGAACCTCACCCCCCCGTTCTGAGAGAAATCTTCTGCATACGTGGATGTTTTATTGCCCTGGTCTAGCTTGGATTAACACATAGTCTACAGGCACACACCTGATCATCTACATGTGCTCTCTTACAACACTAAACTATGTTTTCTACCTTTATCTTGTATCTACCTACCACTTCAGCATTTTATTAAAAATAATAATAATAAAGAGAGAAATGTGGTATCCACATATAAATCAAGTATAAAAACCAAATGAGTATTCATATTTGAACTGACTGTTTATAGTTCATAATGCATGAGCAAAACCGAAAGTTTCTGTGATGACTGCCCTTGTACTGTTCACTATGTAACTTATTCATTATGTAAGAATTTGTTCTACATGTAAAAACTTGTTTGTTATGCCTCAGAAGATTGGAGACTGACAAAAATTAGGCTTGGGGTGGAATAATGATTGTGCATTGAGCATTGACTCCCCTATACAGAATTTTATTGTCGTTAACAACCATTTGATCAATAAATATGAGAGATGCCCTCACAAAAAAAAAAAAAAAAAAAAGTACAGACTTCCAATGGTAAAATAAATTAGTAACCGGGATGTAATGTATAGCATAAGGAATATAGTCAAGATATTGTAACAGCCTGGTAGGGTGATAGCTGGAACCTAGAATTATGTATATAAATGTTCTACCACTGTGTTGTACACTTGAAACTCATGTAATGTAATACTGTGTGTCAACTACCCTTCAATAAAAAATAATTAAAAAAAAAAAAAAAAAAGAAGATGGTGGGAGGGAGCTCACTCTCCTTCAAGCACAGACTGAGGAAGGACCATGTCTGTCTGTCTGCAAGCCAGGAAGAGAGTTCCCCCCTGACCATGCTGGCACCCTGATCCCAGCCTCCCAGCCTCCAGAACTGTGAGAAAACAAACGACTGCTGTTTAGGCCACCCAGTCCATGGTACTTTGTTATGGCAGCCTGTGCATATTAAGACAGACAGTGACATTAGGAATGGCAGAGAGAGGACAAATGTCAGCAAGACACCATGGAAATAGAATCAACAGGATTTGACAACTAATCTGCTTTGGAATGTGAGAGGCAAAGGTCTACAGTGGCTCTGAGTCTACAGTCAGTGACCAGAAGGTGTTATGATGCCACCTGCAGATATAGAGACCAGAGTGGGGAAGAACAGTCCTGAAGGGACAGAGCTTAATTTTTGTTTCTGATAAGTTTGGTGATCGAATTTCGTGTGTTGGCAACCTAGCTACTCAGTCTTCCAGCAGGTAAATGGAATTGTGGGTTTGGTGGTAAAGAGAGACGGCTGAACTAAAAATCTAATTCATCTTGAGTCACCAGCAGAGGGACAACACCAAGGACTGCTAATGGACAAAAAGACATTCATGCACGTACAGATCCAAATGACCTCCAATCTACCACAAATGATACCTCTCTCTCTGTTTGCTATGTAGGCTTGGCTTATGTGTTTTACAAATTCTAGAACTTGTACTGTAAAAGAGAATTGGAAAAGGCAGAACATTACCTTTAAAATAGTAAATAAAATGTAGTTGAAATGCCCCAGGATCCCCTTCTGCTTTGATATAAATGTAATTTGTTTCTGTTGGCAAGAAAATGTAGAACAAACAGAACTTACTTGACTATAAGGTTAAACAAACAAAAGATAACTTTGACCCTGAAGCAGGGTGAGATAAACTGTTCTTCAAATGAAGCATGGATAAGCTCTAAGGGGACTGAGGGCAAAAATGGAACATTCTATCCCATAGGGATGCTGATTAGTAAGAGAATTCTACACCTGGGAGTCTTAGTCCTTGAATTTCACAAGTGACAATGGAGTAACTAAATGGAGAGAGAAAATGAGGAGCAAAACAAGAAAATAACTGAAGGAGAACAAGACAGTATAAAATAGGAAAATTTCAAAACATTCACCTAAGTAGGACAATAAACAGGATATGTAGAGAATGAATACCTTGAAGCTCCTTCTCTGTAAAAAGTGGCTACCTGGCTTAAGAGCAGCTGATTTCTAACATTCACAGAATTTGAAGATGAAGGGACTGGAAAGTCTTAATTATATGGTTCCCTGAACCCAAAAATTAGGGAGAGACTTTACAAAATGCAGGGATCCCTGTAACTTAATGACTGCTATAGACTTTCATATTCTTCAGTATAACAAAGTAATTCGTGTATATCATTCCCATTTCCCAGAAGCAACCACTTTCAATTATTTAAGCCATTTCTTTTGCTATTTAATGATATATTTCTAAATTATTTATATATATATATATAACTAGTTACTGAGTCTCCAATTTAGACATTTATATTGATTTCCTGTTATGGACTATCAGGATTTAGTGTTCTTGTTCCATGTTCTCTTGACACACACACAGTCTTCTGTTTCTTTTTCTACCCAAATAACTATACTACATTTTTTTATTGGATCAGTATTCGTTTTCATTGTTGTGACTACATAAATGTTGCTCATGCCTAAGCCACATAGCTTTGATCTTATTTCCTTTCTTGTTCAACCTTCTGTTTTCCCTAGAGTGAATTGTACTGTTTTCTTCAATTGTCTAGTTTTCTCTGAAACTATCAGGTATTCATTTCCTAAACTCTCTGCCAGTAGTTTTTCTCAGCATAACCAAGAGCATGTAGGGAAAATTGAATTTCCATGACTGAATCCAGAATATACTTGTCTGGGGCTGAAACCCTCAGGAGAGACACATGTATCAGATAATTTTTCAGGGCCTTTTTTTTTCCACAGGGACTACTTTCTGCATATCTTTGAGTTCTCCCATCAGTAGGACCCAGATGACACTAGACCTGCTGCACAGCCGCTATCCCTGGCCCTTCTTCACCATTAACCTAAGAATTCCCTCGACCTCTCCTGTATGCATTTCCCTCCCTACTACAACTTCTCTTCTCCCCACTTTCTTCTTTTTACTCAAGAACTATTGAGTGCCCTCTGTGTTCTAGGCATTGTTCTAGTGCTGTGGACAGAGCAGAACTAGCAGTAAAGAGCCCAGTGTTGGACATGGTGAGCTTGAGGTGCTTATGAGACATCTCAAGGCAGTTAGATATGGAAGTGTTGTGTTCAGACAGAGTTAGGGCTGGAGGTGTAAATCTGAGAATAATGCATGTATAAATGGCATTTAAAGCCACTGGACTTGAGTTCACTTGTGGGGTGAGTGTGGAGAAAGAAGATACAGGTGCCTCAACATTTAGAGGTCAGGAGTATGAGACAGATCCAGTAAAGAAGACTGAGAAGACCTGCCAGGGAGGTAGGAGGAGAACCAAGAAAACGGGGTGTCCTAAAAACTAAGTGAAGAAAGTCTTTCTCATGAGCTTCCTCAACATGGCTGCTTACTTCATCAAGCCAGCAAGGAGACTCCCGCCCCTCAGAGAGGCCCAGTTTGTCTTTAAAGGGCTTTCAGCTTATTAAGTCAAACCCTAGATAAATTGCTTTTTGATGAAATGAAAATCAACTGCTTTGGGACCTTAACTCATTCACTTTTGCCATATTTTATTGGCTAGAAGGAAGTAATAGGTACCACTCACACTAAGGGGAGAGGCTTCTATGGGGCTTGAACAGGGCAACTGTGAGGGGTCCCTTAGAACCACTGAGTGGTTCCATTGAAACACTGAAACACTGATGACATAGGAGAGAGGTAGCAATGGCAGAAGCATCTCCTTGAGTAGGCCAGAGGCAACAGGATGGAGGACGGACAACTGAACGAAGAGGGCAAGCATGGAGTGTGAGGTTAAGGTGCCGGTAGGCGGGATGACATGGCAGTGGGAGCATGGCAGGTCCCTTCTGCTATGTCCTATATAGTCTTATTTCTCAGTGTATTTCCTTGTTTTGATAAAACTTATTTGGATTCTTGAGAAAAGATAATGGGAGTTTGTATTACTTAAAAACTTGACATGTCTGAAAGTATCTTTGTTCTACCTTTATTTTGCTGGATACAGAATTCTGGGTTGGAAATCATTTTCCCTCAGCATTTTGAAGATATTCCTTTGCCTTCTAGCTTCCAGTGCTGCTGCTGGGAAGTCTGATGATAATCTGAGCTTTTACACTCTTCTGTTTATGTTAGTGTCCTGAAATTTCAGTATTAAAGGCTTGGTGAAGTTGTTTTAATTTACTATACAATGGGCCTGTCCATGGACCTCTCCAATCTAGAAATTTAGGTCCTTTAATTCTGTAAAAATTCCTGTAAGATTTCTTTAAAAATGTTCTCCATTTCTCATTTCTCTTGAACTTTTGTTACTGGAAGCTGAACTTCCTTCATCAGTTCTCTAATTTCCTTATTTTCCTCTGTAATTTTCTAGATATTTTTTCATTTGACCCATTGTCTGATAAATTTCCTTACCTTTATCTTGAACCCTTTTATAGATTACATTTTTTATATTCTCTTCTTCATTTTATTTTATTTTATTTTTATTAAGGTATCATTGATATACACTCTTATGAAGGTTTCACAAGAAAAACAATGTGGTTAATATATTCATGCTTATTATTGAGACCCCCGTTTCCCCATTGCAGTCACTGTCCATCAGTGTAGTAAGATGCCACAGAGTTCCTACTTGTCTTCTCTGTGGTACACTGTCTTCCCTGTTACCCCACACATACCATGTGCACTAATCATGATGCCCCCAAATCCCCTTCTCCCTTCCTCCCCACCCGCCCTCCCCTAACCCTCCCCTTTGGTAATCACTAGCCCCTTCTTTGAGTCTGCTGCTATTTTGTTCCTTCAGTTTTTTGTTGTTATACTCCACAATTGAGGAAAATCATTTGGTATTTGTCTTTCTCTGCCTGACTTATTTCACTGAGCACAATACCCTCTAGCTCCATCCATGTTGTTGTAAATGGTAGGATATGTTTCCTTCTTATGGTTGAATAGTATTCCATTGTGTATATGTACCACATCTTCTTTATCCATTCATCTACTGATGGACACTTAGGTTGCTTCCATATCTTGGCTATTGTAAATAGTGCTGCAATAAACATAGGGGTGCATATGTCTCTTTGAATCTGATAAATTGATTTATTTGGGAAATTCCTAGGAGTGGAATTCCTGGATTGAATAGTATTTCTATTTTTAGTTTTTTGAGGAAGCTCCATAGTGCTTTCCACAATGGTTGAACTAGTATACATTCCCACCAGCAGTGTAGGAGGGTTCCCCTTTCTTCGTAACCTCACCAGCTTGTTGTTCCTTGCCTTTTCAATATTGGCCATCCTAACTGGTGTGAGGTGATATCTCACCATGGTTTTAATTTGCATTTCCCTGATAATTAGCGATGTAGAGCATCTTCTCATGTGCCTGTTGGCCATCTGAATTTCTTCTTTAGAGAAGTGTCTGTTCATATCCTCCACCCATTTTTTAATAGGGCTATTTGCCTTTTGGGTGTTGAGGTACGTGAGTTCTTTATATATTTTGGATGTTAACCTTTTGTTGGAAATGTCATTTACAAATATATTCTACCATACTGTAGGATGCCTTTTTGTTCTGCTGATAATGTCTCTTGCTGTTCAGAAGCTTTTTAGTTTGATGTAGTCCCATTTGTTCATTTTTGCTTTTGTTTCCCTTGCCTGAGGAGATGCATTCAGGAAAAAGTTGCTCATGTTTATATTCAAGAGGTTTTTGACTATGTTTTCTTCTAAGAGTTTTATGGTTTCATGACTTACATTCAGGTCTTTGACCCATTTTGAATTTACTTTTGTGTATGGGGTTAGACAATAATCCAGTTTCATTCTCTTCCATGTAGCTGTCCAGCTTTGCCAACACCAGGTGTTGAAGAGGCTGTCATTTTCCCATTGTATATCCATGGCTCCTTTATCATATATTAAATTAATTGGGCATATATGGTTGGGTTTATATCTGGCTCTCTAGCCTGTTCTATTGGTCTATGGGTCTCTTCTTGGGCCAGTACCAAATTGTCTTGACTACTGTGGCTTTGTAGTAGACCTTGAAGTGAGGGAGCGTAATTCCCCCAGCTTTATTCTTCCTTATCAGGATTCCTTTGGTTATTTGGGGTCTTTTGTGGTTCCACATGAATTTTAGAACTATTTGCTCTGGTTAGTAACACAACCTAAAGGTTCTTTTATCCCCCCTCCTTTTTCTTCCTCCTCCATTCTTTATATATTAGGTATCATATTCTGTACTCTTTGTCCCTTAACTGACTTTGGGAGTAGTTGATTTGCTTTTGTATCAACTTAGTAATTAATTGTTCTACTTTCTTTACTGTGGTTTTATTTCCTCTGATGACAGCTATTTAGCCTTAGGAACACTTCCATCTATAGCAGTCTCTCCATAATACACTGTAGAGATGGTTTGTGGGAGGTAAATACTCTCAGCTTTTGCTTATCTGGAAATAGTTTAATCCCTCCTTCAAATTTAAATGATATTCTTGCTGGGTGGAGTATTCTTGGTTCGAGGCCCTTATGTTTCATTGCATTAAATGTATCACACCACTCCCTCTGGCCTGAAAGTTTCTGTTGAGAAGTCTGATGATAGCCTGTTGGGCTTTCCTTTGTATGTGATCTTATTTCTCTCTCTGGCTGCTTTTAAAAGTCTGTCCTTATCCTTAATCTTTGCCATTTTAATTATTATATGTCTTGATGTTGTCTTCCTTGGGTCTCCTGTGTTGGGAGATCTGTGCACCTCCAGGGCCTGAGAGACTATCTCCTTCCCCAGATTGGGGAAGTTTTCAGCAATTACATTGTCAAAGACTCTTTCTATCCCTTTTTCTCTCTATTCTTCTTCTGGTACCCCTATAATGCAAATATTGTCCTGTTTGAATTGGTCACACAGTTCTCTCAATATTCTTTCATTCTTAGAGATCCTTTTTTCTCTCTGTGCCTCAGCTTCTTTGTATTCCTATTCTCTAATTTCTGTTCCATTTACTGTCTCTTCTACTATATCTAATCTGGTTTTAAATCCCTCCACTGTATGTTTCGTTTCAGATATGGAATTTCTTAATTGAATCTCCATCTGAAATTCATCTCTGAGTTTTTAAATATTTTTCTGTACCTCCATGAGCATGTTTATGATTTTTATTTTGAATTCTCTTTCAAGAATATTGATGAGTTCAGTTTCACTTGTCCGTTTTTCTGGTGTTTGTGGGATTTTGGGTTGAACCAGGTTAGTTTGCTGTTTCATATTTGTATGTGGTGCCCTCTAGTGCCCATAAGCTCTACTCTCTGGAACTGCTCAGCCCCTGGAGTGATGTTGGGGGTCACAGGGGAGTGGCGCTGGTGCCTGGTGGGAGGAAAGAGCTGTTTCCTGCTTCCTGGATGATGTGCCTGTCTCCACTGTCAGAACCAGTGGGCTGAGCACACAGATGTAAGCCTCTGTGCTTTGCGTTTGTAGCTGCCGTAGGCAGGGCCTCCTTCTGGCTGGCCTGATGCCAGGGCAGGACTGCCAGTTTGTGATCCAGTGCTGGCAGGCCAGGAGGAAGGCGCAGCAGGCTGTGTATCACGTTGGGGCCTCGGAGCTGTGTAGGCAGCCAGGGGAATGGAGTGCCTGAAGCTTCTGAAAGTTCCCAACCTGCTGGGGAACAATTTTGTCCACCTGTCCTTCTGAGCAGCAAGCTATGTGCAATCCTTTCCCCTTTAGTAGCTCTCTCGCTGTTAGGTAGTCTCTCAGACTGCCTGCCTTTTTTTCCCCGAGCAGCCGGATGTGGATCCCTTTTTTCCACAATAAGCTGAAATCTCAGTCTCTCCAAGTATTCCACCTGTCTTAGCTTTCCCTCCCCACTAATCTCCAGAGCACCATGCAATGTATGTTTGTGCTCCTAAAGCAGACCTCCAGGTCTGGGTGTTCAGCAGTACTAGGCTTATAGCCCCTCTCTGCTCCGTTTCTCTTCCTCCCACTGGTAAACTGGGGTGGGGGAAGGGCTTGGTTCCTGCCAGATTAAGGTTTGGTATGTTACCCTGTTTTGTGAGGTCTGATCTTTTCTCCAGGTATATGTAGTCTGGTGCAGCTTTCTTCCCTATTGCTCTTTTAGGATTTGTTGTATTATCTATATTTTCGTATTAAATGTGGTTTTGGAAGGAGTTCTCTGTATCACCTCTCATGCCACCATCTTTAATCCTCTCTTTCTCTAGAACACATTTTTTACTATCACAGTTTTAATATCTAATTTGTTCTTTCTTATTCTTTTCAAATATAGTGGCTGTAGAGCCAAACTGCCTGGGGTCCCATCCTAGAACTATTTTCCAGCTCTGTGATCTTGGACAAATTACTTAACCTCTCTGTGCCTTGATTTATTCATCTGTAGTGTAATAATATATAGGTCTTGTAGGGTACCTGTGAACATTGAAATTTGACTACTCTGCATACTTCAGATAAGTGGAATTATACAGTAATGGTCTTTTTGTGACTGGCTTATTTCACTTAGCATAATATTCTTTACATTTATCCATGTTGTAGCCTGTGTCAGAATTTCCTTCCTTTTTAAGGCTAAATAATTTTTTTTATTACTTAAAATTCTCTTGTTCTTTTATCCTAATGTGTATAGAGTTTTATTTTATTTACCCCATTCCTTTAGGATTATTTTAATGGAGTTTTAGGGAGCAGAGATAAACTAAGTCCAACCTGGTCCTTAATAGCAAACCCATATTCTACTTATGAAATGTAGCATTTAAGGAGATAAATCTCTTTCATGCAGGAAATATTAGTTAATAGATATAAAATAAAACAGTATCTGACAAACACACGTTATCAGTATATCTGAGGGTATTAAAGTGCTTTTTGAATTCTTCTTCTGTTCACTGTAGTCTTTAGTTTTCTGATTTTATAATTTTTTTAGTTCATGTGCTTTGTTCCCAGTCTTTCATACTAAGAACTTTCCTTGGAAATCTAATGATTTCTACTTGCATTCATGTTTATAAGGTATGTGGAGGTAGTGGTTGTTAGTGAATGGTGAACTCTAAAATGGAGTAAAAAGAGAGAGAACTGAGATTTTTACTGGGGGACACTCAAATGTTAATACGTATAGATCCCGTCAGTTAGGCTGGTCAGTGCCCTAAAGAGGATTGCTCTGATTTTCTGCCTGGGAGGGTATAAATCTGGTTCTCAGAATTTGGTGAGTCCAGTAGGGGAAGGATGCCACTGATCAGCAGCTCACCAAATCAGAATCAATCCCCTCATTTTTGGTACATCTCCTGCTGGGAAAGGAGGAGAGCAGTTGCTCATGGACATCTGTGAAGGACAGAGGAGGGACTAGGGGGTGGGCAGTGTTATCAGCTCCCTATACAAACATCTCTAAACCTTGTCTGAGTTAGTTTGCTAAGTTAGTTCCAAAATCCTAGTAGACAGCTCTGATCTTGTTTCTTCTCTAATAAAAAAAATTTTTTTAATGAAACACATATAACCAAGTTTACCATCTTACCTTTTCTCAGACTGTAGTTCAGTACTGTTAAGTATATTCACACTGTTGTACAACCAGCCTCCGAATTTTTTCATCTTGCAAAACCCAAACTCTTCACCCATTAAACACTCCCCATTTCTTTTTTCCCCCAGCCGCTGGCAACCAATCACCATTCTACTTTCTGTTTCTATAAATTTTACTATTCTGCATACTTCAGATAAGTGGAATTATACAGTAATGGTCTTTTTGTGACTGGCTTATTTCACTTAGCATAATATTCTTTACATTTATCCATGTTGTAGCCTGTGTCAGAATTTCCTTCCTTTTTAAGGCTAAATAATTTTTTTTATTACTTAAAATTCTCTTGTTCTTTTATCCTAATGTGTATAGAGTTTTATTTTATTTACCCCATTCCTTTAGGATTATTTTAATGGAGTTTTAGGGAGCAGAGATAAACTAAGTCCAACCTGGTCCTTAATAGCAAACCCATATTCTACTTATGAAATGTAGCATTTAAGGAGATACTCTGTTGCTTTTTAGAATCAGTTTAGCTTTGCAAGACTGCTCAAAGGAGAACAGAACTGGGAAGTTGCATTTATTCCTCATTTAGCCAAAGAAAAGCTTATGTTTTGATGTTAAGCAAAACATTACTTCAAGCAACTGAATTTTCAGTATGAGTATAAACTTTTCCTTGGGGAATCTGGTGTAGGGGATCTCCAAGTGTGGTCCCCAGTCCCACAGCATTAAGAATCACGTGGGAGTGACAGAAATGCAAATTCTCAGGCCCCACCTTAGACCTACTAAATCTGAAAATTTGGGGGTGAGACCAGCAACTGTGTTTTAACAAGCTCTGAAAATGCTTCTATGCTTGCTTAAGTTTGAGAATCACTGGCCTGGAGACAATCCTTTGCAAAGCTGCATCTAGAGATTAAGCAGTTTATTTAGTCTTAGTCCAAATGTTTACAAGATTTTCAGGCTATGCATTGACCATCTTTTAGCAGATATGTTGTGAAGTGACTATACAACCTACAGAGCCCAGGTTTGGGACTTTTGATGAAGAGGCAAGCCTTGTCATGTCCTTATACTACCTGATCACTTCCTTATCCTGCACCCACTGGCCACACTGACTAACTAAACCAAGGGACAACCTCTCATTGAAGCCCAGGCAATCTACTAGATGGTCAACGAACTAACTGGATTCTCTCTCTTGAGAATATGAACTAGAGACACCAAAACAATAGTTAGTGCTGAACTGCTGAAGTTACATAAAACTGAGTGATGGCCACAGTGGGCCCTGGGCAAGCACAGTTCCTGTGTCCTTTTAATTTGCTTACTTTTTTTCCCCTTGAGAGGGTATATATTTCCTGCATGAAAGAGACTTGATTGGCGTACATGTTATTGATTAAAAAATGCTGTGTGATTCCTTGGTTATAGTTATTATTATCCCTTGTATACTTGCCCAAACTATTGGTTTCTCCATGCTGTTGTCCTTTTTTGGCAGCAGTATATAAACAAATTGATGTCTCTGTCCAAAATCTGTTTAATTTCTCAAGTGTGAAAACAAATTTGGTAGCACTCTTTTTTCATTCCAGCACTGAACTCTTGGAGTTCTTTTGCAATTGCTTCTGAGTCTCAGAGAAACGAGTGCAAATTGCTTTGAAAATCAACCAAAGAATCAATATCAGTGATGTTCTTTTAAAAAACTCAAAGATAAATAGTTCCCATAAGCCACTGTCACCGCACTGCAAGGTTCAAAAGGAAATAGTCTGAAAATGAAAGCAAAGGAAATCACACAGTATTACCCAAACGGTTATGTGGTAGTGAATAAAAGCCAGAATGTGATTTGAGAAATGAATGTTTGTTCTGAGAACAACATTAACATAATAGGAACATTAGAATCAAGCCTTTTTCAAGCTATGATATTAAGAATTGATGCACATAAAAATTGTTATCAGAGAGCTGTTTGCAAAGATGTGTTAAATCTAACACATCTTCTTTTAACACTATGCTACTGTAGAATATCCTAGGAATGGAGAGACCATATTGGTCATCTGATCCAATTATGCATTTCATGCTTAACTCACTTCTATGTCCCTAAAGAAATGACAGCCACATGACCCTGGCATGGTGGCTGATGACGGTCATCTATTATACCTCACATAGTAAACCCACAAAAGGGATAAATTCATTTTGAAAAACAAAATGTAGGAAGCTACTTTGAAATATGGCTCTTATAAAATGTTTGGAAAAGTTGGGCTTTTTGTTTCTGTCACTCCTTGAGGAACAGGTATTAAGTATTATCGCAGACACTGATTATTGTCCCCAGGATTGGTTTTCCTTAATCTCCGAATGTTTTCTTGGCACATAACTGCTCAAAATAAAGCTTACATTCCCTAGCTTTCTTATAGCCATGTGCATCATTTACAACCAATTACCACCAAATTCTGTGGGTCAGGATTTCAGATAGGGCGTCACAGGGAAGGCTACTTCCATCATGCTAGCATGACTTCTATTAAAGTAGTCATAAGCCCATCCAGATTCAAGTGTAGAGGAACTAAGACTTTTGGTGGGGGATTGGCAACGTCACAGTGTAGAAGAGCACATGGGACAGATATTTTTGCACTAACCTTTGGAAAAAGCAATCTGCCACACCATACATGTGGCCATCTTGACTAAGTCCTGACCAAGAGGATATAAGAGGAATTCGTGTTTAGCTTCCTGGAAGTATCCTTAGAAGTTGCGTGCGGGGGGAGCTTCCCTTCTTTTTTCCACTTTCCTCTTGGTTGAAACATGGATGAGATGACTGGAGGTGGAGCAGCAGTTTTGGACCACTAATTGAGGATTACAGAGCAATGAGCTGGAAGGAGCCTGGGTGCCTGATGACCTTGGAACCACTGTATCATCCCAGAGCTGCTTAATTCATGTTATGAAAAATAAGCTTCTATCTTGTTTAAGCTACTGTATTTTTCATTTTCTGTCACATGTGAACAATGCTAATCTTAACAAAAACATCACAAATGAAGACAGATGATTGCAAATGCACCTTAACTTACTGGATCTATAAATATAATAATGCTTAGACAGTTTATATAATGCTTACATGGTTAGAGTTTACTGTACCCCATGCAGTAAGGATTATGGTATTTTATGAAAGCTTCTTAGGAATGCCTGACACATTTAGAAGTACTTTACAATATTTGAAAAAACATATTATGAGGTTGATAAGAAATGGTAATAGAGAAATTCATTAATGGAGTGATTGTAAGTTGGATTGTAAACAGAGTTAATATCAAGATGAATTTTTATAAAGGGACTACCTCTACATTTCTAGTCTGAATTTCCTGAACCATGTGCTTTTTTGTGGTTAGAAAGATAAATAACGAAGTGCGCTTGCTCTTGACATATTTTATTTACAATGATACGGTGGTCATTGTAGAAAATGAAGCAGCTGTTTCAAAATAGCATGTAACTGGCAAAAGAGGATTGCTAATTCAAAATTGTAAACATTTGCAGAATAAGCCTCATTTCAAAGTCAAGAACTACTTTAAAACTACACATCTCTAATTCTATTTTTCTTTATTTTGAAGCATTCCTATTTTTGGCGATACAATTCAAATCACTCAAAGCATGAGGGAAAGTTTTAATATAATAAGAGCGTAATCAGGCAAAGCTTTGCTTTAGAACCATCTGTACTATGACATTTTATTCATATCACTGCGCTCTCCTGTTTGAAGGGCATCAACTAACTTTGGTTAAGTTCCTCACAACAAATGGTGCATTTGTTTTTAATAAATAGTTGTAAATGCCTCGAGTGGACAATGGAATATCAGTAAAGCAAAGCACAGTAAATACAGAGAAAGGCTAGAGTATGGCGAAGGAAAAGAATGGTGTCACGAAGATGGGGTATTCTTTCTTTGTCCAAAAAGAGAACGAGCACCACGATATGACTTTAAACATAAGACATTACCAACACTTATCGCGGATGAAAATAAAATGCTGCTACCGAAATGGAGGCTGAAGTTTCAGGGCAAATCGGGCGGCACCAGCTGTACGTGGCTTCCCACGTTGCGCGGCCAGGTGGACGGCGAGGCGCGTCGGGGCTGACGCCCGGTGGCGGAGAGTGGGGCCCAGGGCTCCCGGTCCCGACTCTCGGGGAGCGCTCCTGCCGCGCTCCCCGCGAGACCGCCGGCACCCAGCAGCCTCTTCGGCCCAGCGGCGGCGGCGGGAGTGAGGTGAGCGGCGCCCGCCAGCGGAGGTTGCCATGGTTTCCAGGGGTCACGTGGGCGCGCGGCAGCGCTGCGGGGGCGGGGCGGCCCGGGCGGGGGAGAGGGGCGGCCACGGCGGGAGCGGGAGGAGCCGGAGATGCTGCCAGTCCTCCTGGGGCCGCGCTCGCTCAGCCGCCGCCGCCGCACGGAGCAGCCGGGAGCAGGGAGCCGCGGGCCGGGCCAGCCGGGCGGCTGGGGTCGAGTGCGCCGCGCTCGCAACCGGTAGCGCCGTCCGCGCTCGCTGGACTGCCGCGGGGCCCGAGGCCGTTCCGCGGAGGGGGCGAGGGCGGCGCCCAGGCGCCCGCCGCCCCGGAGGCAGGATGAGCATCGAGATCCCGGCGGGACTGACGGAGCTGCTGCAGGGCTTCACGGTGGAGGTGCTGAGGCACCAGCCGGCGGACCTGCTGGAGTTCGCGCTGCAGCACTTCACGCGCCTTCAGCAGGAGAACGAGCGCAAAGGCGCCGCGCGCTTCGACCATGAGGGCAGGACTTGGGGGGACGCGGGCGCCGCCGCCGGTGGTGGCACCCCCAGCAAGGGGGTCAACTTCGCCGAGGAGCCCCTGCACACGGACTCCGAAAACGGGGAGGAGGAGGAGGAGGAGGAGGCGGCGGTCGCGGACGCGGGGGCGTTCAACGGTGAGGACCCCGCGCCCTGCGCGGCCCCGCTTCCCACCGCCGTGCCCCGCTTTGCTCTTTAATTCCGCGGCTTGGCGCACCCACCTCCCCGCGTGCTCCACCTTCCCTGCCTCGCCATCGCGCCCACCCCCTCAGCATCCATTTCTGTCTCTCACTCGCCTACCTTCCTACTCTGCTCCCTTGTCATGCCCTCCCACCTCGTCCCCTGTGGAGGGGGGAGCCGAAAGGTTACGGCTCTGCCATTTGCCCCTTCGTCCTGCGCTCGGGGGCGGAGGACGGGCGCTTTGGGGTGGGCATGTGAAAGACGACTTTCACTGTGGTTGGAGCTCTTTCGCTTGACGGAGACCATTGTGTACAAAGAAAACTGGCTCGCTTGGAGTCCTCTTTCAGCCCTTACATTTATTAATGGAGTGTCCTAAGAGAAAAGGCGAGGGGTATTCAATTGAATTGGCTTTACTGCCGTTAGGACGGCAGATTCACTCAAAGGTGCATGAAATTGGACTCACTGGGGACAGAATAAAATTTATGATAAGAGCTTTGACGTACTTAGAAACAGTAATATATAATTTAACAATTTACCAGTGCCGCGTTGTGTTAATTCTGGACATACAACAAAGGATCCTGTTTAACCTGCAACCCATGGGGTCTTTGGAATGAGGAAACGGGCTAATTGTTCGCTTTTTATTTAAAACAAATACTGAATGACTTGGTGCCTTTTTAAAAAAGTGTGTGAAAAACACTGTAGGAAGTTCTGAAAGCTTGTTGGTTGTCTTTAGAATGAAAAGCCAGTGAGTAATTGTAAGGACTGTGCCAGACACTGAAGCTAAAAAGAATGAATGGGTAAGAAAAGGAATTTTCTCAAATAGCTGCTCCTGGCAAGCCCCACCCCTTCTGCTTACAACCCTCTTTCATTAACACACACACATATTTACAGTGTCCTGTATTTTACAAAACATGCCTAAATCCCATCTTTATGGCATCCTAAGCTAAAACACAATGGTTTGCAAATGTGCAAGTATTTTCTCTTTGTGGTGTAAGGCAAATATGCATTCAGCATTGCACCAGCTTTTATTTATTTACACTGCTTGTAGTTAATGTGTCCGGAGCGCATTTCATATAATGAAACGTTTTAAAGTGTCATTGCCTTGTGTATGTTCCTAGTAAGATGTTTCTTTCCTTTGCAATATTGTTGAAATGTGTAGTAAAATTAATGTATTTTTAGCGTGTCTGAAGTAACCAGAAAAACCTTGGAAAGGGAAGGTTGTTACTTTAAAATTTTTAGTTTCAGTCTTTTTAGTGTTTGCAGGGATAGGATAATTACATTCTTAATTGTTTTTTTTCACAAGAATTTAATCAGATGCGTTTCTTGCTAGAAACAAAAAAAATGATAGAAGAAAACATTTTAAATAGATGGAAAGGAGAAGCCAATAACGGACGACACAGAAAGGGCAGAAGCATCTAATACTTCTTTTATGCTCTTTTTTTTTTCTTTTATGCTCTTGACACATGCATGTACACATGCATACATACACATGCAATGCACATGACAGAAAAAAGGACTAGTTTCTGGACTGGAGGAAACTAGGAACTAAGGGACTTGGCAAATCTATATATGTTGAATATGATATATTGTTAGTATGACTAAAATAATTTGTTTGTATAATGCTTTTGAAGTACTTTGCATTGACGATTCCATTTTCTCCTTACAATGTACACAGACCAGATTTTATTTCCATTTTGCAGCAAAGAAATAAGCTATTAATTTCTAAACACCAGGGATCATTTTATATGGATTCCCCAAGGCACCTTTATAGTAAAAATTGCTCAGTGTGAGTTTTAATAAATACTTGTTAACTAATTTCACTATTTATTAACCAGCCCTGGCCCCAAGGACTTCAAAACTTTTTGAGTGCAACCAGTACAACTTGATCATTATCCAATACACATATATGTATGTATGTATAACAGAAACTTGGGCAATGGTATTCCCTCTACCAGGTCCAGTAGAAAATATCTTCTAGAACATTTTCTTTTCTAATCAATTTCCTCATATTATTTTTTAAGCAAATTTTATTGAGATATACAGTATAAAAATAATTATAGGCTACCAAGGGGTTGCAAACTTTTTTGTAAAGAAGCAGACAGTAGGATTTGTGAGCAAGATATGGTCTGTATTGCATATTTTTCTTTTTCTTTTTTTAAACAGGTATTCCCTTTGGAAGTTGGGGCTGTACTTCCTCCATAGTTTGCTGATCCTTGGTGAGGGAGTGTGGGGGAGTCAAAATGGTGCCATTGGGGAAAAATATAATAGGAGTGAGCCTATCAGTTTAACATCTAGGTCTAAAAATGTGACAAAATGTGAAAATATCAGACACTGGGTAATTCTGGCATAGTAAATAATAAGTACTACATGGCAAGTCTTAATTTAATGTGACACAGCATAAGACCAGCTGGATCACTAATTCTTAAATTTGAGTGTGCAATCTCAAGGAAGTTGAATTGAGAAATGAGTATTACCTGTTACCATTCTTGGAGAGCTTTTTTGAATAGGTTGGACTGGGACAAGGGATCTTTTTTTTGCTGGCAGACATCCCAGATCATTCTGTTATCCACAGTTTCCTGACCTCACTTTGATATACATTAATCAAGAGAAATGGTAATAATACCTCTTCTTAATAGTTAAAAAAGATAGCTGTCATTTGTTGCCATTTGCTGTATGCTAGGCCTTATCTAAATGCTTTAATTGTTATCCCAGCTCTGTGAGAAATATGAGGCCATCACTTGTCCAGGGTCACACAGCTAGTATGCTGCAGAACGGGGATTGGAACACAGGGGGTCCTGGCTCCATGCCTGTGATCTCCCAGGCTTTATCTCTGAAAGAGAGTGGGGCTGGCATCTCTTCAGTATTCCTTTTATCTCAAGCTTTACTTGAGACCCTGAATGTGTTTTATCTTTAAGGTTCTGAAAAATAAACTTGTCCAGGGTCACATATAGGACCAGTGAGTAGTAGAGCCTGGTTTCTTGCTCACATCTCTCTGACCCAAGACCAGTAGGGAGTTCTTCCTAAATGAAATTTGTAGTATGGGCTGACTCACAGGTCAGGTTTTCCTGGTTATTTTTCCAGTAATGGTGATGAATTTGCATTGATTGGTTCATACCCACTTTCATGAATCCCTTTAGGACAAGTGATGAGAGGTTGGGCAAAAAGATCAGTTTTTGATGGTGCAAAATACCCATGACTCATGTAGGAATCAAGCATGTGACCTTGACCACATAGTTGGTGGCAGCTGAATCAAATAAGTGAGCCAGGGTCTGGTAGCATGGCCATTGATGGCACTAGGCCAAACATCCAGATGGGGAAAGGTGTTCTTTTCTTCTTACCTTTCCAAAGATCCCTTCCCCTGCTGATAGCTTTCCCATTCCTCTCCTATTCTCTTTTAATATTATCACTTTTAATTTTTACTTTCAGTTTTCTACCAATTCTGGTTAAAGGGCAACCTTTAGGTGCTAGAATGATAATAGCTAATGGTGATCTGTCGTTTGTGGGGAACTATTGAAATCCTGAAAGAAGCTCTAATGGAGGCTGCCTCCCTCTTTCCCATCCTACAGAAAGCGAATAAAGCTTGATATGTCACTTAGGAAAGGGTAATGTCCCCAAGCTTGGAAGTTATTAGCAAGGTTTAACAGTAGGCCAAAGAGTTGGATCAGTATTAGTCTGGAGTGAAATCTATAGTAATTAATGGTTTTATACAGTCATCATTGTGAGTTCCTATGTTGCTCAATAATTTCTAAAGTGAAATTGCTGAAATTATAAAATGAAAGAATTAAATTCCAAATTACCATGATAAATTGACAAGTGACCTAAAACAAAATCAATTACATGTGGATACATGAAAAGCAACCAACCTGGGAGAAAAATAAACTAATACAGAAGAGCTAATTTTCCCTATTGTGGAAGTGGAAGAAAAATATCTCTAGTTCAAAGTGGATATACAAGCCAGAAATATAGAACCATGCCTTATAAAGCATGTCAAAGATACATAAATATCTATAAATTTATATATACACATTAATATATATATATGTGTGTATGTATAAATGTAAAATTACTATGTAACAACTATGACTTAATCCTAACTCTGACCTATGTCAAATCTTGTTGGAGATCCTTATCTATTTTTGATTTTTTACCATTTAAAGGGATTACGGAGACTTTACAAGAGAACCTAAAATGTAAAATACTGAAAAGTTGGAGCTTGTGGTGGGAGATTAAGGGAACAAAAGTTATTTATCATGAGAAGAAATGGATGGAGAGTTGAGAAGAATATTCATGTATCTAAGAAGGTTTCTTAGATGATTATGAGCAAATAGTCTTTATCTTGTTAGATACAGAATTAGAAGAACTAAGCTTCATTATAACTTGAATAAAACTCAGAAATTCATTTATCTGCAGTGGTTTATGTGGTCTCCCTAAAACGAGATGGCAGAAGCAATAAGGGCAGGAGACAGACTGGCTTCCCAAGAATCTGCTGTGAAAATGTTCTTAACCATGCCCATACTGGGAGTAAAAAATCAGTGACCTATTGAGTTCTTTGCCTAACTGACAGTGGGAAATCATAGCTTTAAAGAATTGTTGCACTGGTTGAGTGACTAGGCTCACTTCTATGTGTCTCTAAGAACTTGCTCTCGCTGTGGCTACTACAGTTTATGATGCAAAGCAGCTAATTGTTAGCTCTTGACTCCTACTGCACTTAGCTGTCAACATATTACTAAAATTATTTTAGTGGTTGTAGTTCTCTTATGCAACTAACCGAAAGTTAAACTATCTTTTAATATCTTATCAACCTCTTAAATGCATTTAATTGGTTTGAAAAATGTTCATGAAAGTCAGCTTTTTTGAATTAACTTTAATTCAGATTTTTTTTTAAATGTATGAAACACTGCACTAGGCATGTTGACCAGTTATCATACTAATGGTATTTAATGTTTATAAGGCCCTTAGGACAGTGCACACAGCAGGCATTGATTACCTGTTAAATAAATGATCTAAAGAACATGAAGTCTGATAGAAGTGCAAACTATTCTTGCAGAATAGCAATTTCATTATATTTTGTGGGAAGTGAACCTAGTGTTTGCACTTTTTAGAGAGATGAAATAGGAAATGGGTTTATATGGTAGTTCCACCTAGGATTTAATGTGAAATTATGTTGCACAGTAATAAAACCCACATCCTTTCAACTCACAGTTTTTAGCTAACAGCTCCAAGATTTTATAGTTCATGAGGCTTTATGGTCTTTGGCTGTTAGAAATTTACATGGTGAATTTTAAATTTACATGATAGTCTTAATTCCTCCTGAAATGGATTACATCATTCATGACAGCCATAAAATATTGATGCCATTTATTTTAGTCATGAGCATAAAACAATGCTGTTGGAGAAGATTTTTAAAATATGGAATTACAGATGATAATTGTTATTTTCAAAGTGGAACTGTTATGAATATTATTCATTTTAATAGTAGTATTAGGTGGGTTGCTTTAGGGATTGAAATTGGAAATCAAAGGACTTGAATAGATGTCCTTTCTCAAATCTTATCCATCTGGTACTTTAGGCTTTGGGAAAAGGGAGGGAGAGAGGGGAAGGGAAAAAGGCGAGGAGGAGGGAGGTAGGGATGGGAAGAGAGGTGTGAGATCACTTGGGACTTGTGAAGGGTTCTTTGAGTAACTTACCTTTGTCTGCAGAGAGGGCATAGAATCAAAACACCTAAACAAAAATGGAAGCATGGGATGCTATCTTAAAAACTGTTTGGCCATTGTTTACTGTGAGACAGTTATAAGCTTTCCATTTGAGGTTGCACATAAAGTGATGTGCTGTGTATGGGTGGGGCGAGTAAATATTTAATGGTTATTTATTTTTGCAAATCTCATTCCATGGATGTCAGTAAATTTCCAGCTGTCAAGATTTTTGGTCATAGTTGTGTCAAAAACAAATGTGTTTCTTTTCAACCTGTAAATACTAACAGGCCTTTGAATTCATCAATGAGGAATTTTTTGGGACCCATTAAGAAAGTCATTTAATGAGACCAGTAGCAAGGAGAAGGCCTGTGGTGGAGGGTGTTAGAGGGAGGGTTTCGGTGAGAGAGATGGAGTGATGGCAGGATCCACCATAGTGTCTGTAAAGTCACAGTACCAGGAAGGGCTGAGCCCTGGGGTGGCCTGTTAGGAGAATAAATGTATGAAAGTGAGAAGGTTGGGTGCTGTATGCATTTACTCTCAGCAAAAATGTTAATTGACAACGCTCTGCACCATGCTGCTGCTCTCTGTCTCTCTGTCCCCCTGTTCTCCCTGCTCTCTCTCCCTCTCTCTCTCTCTTTCTCTCTCTCTTTCTCTCTCTTTCTCTCCCCCTCCCTCTGGGGCAGCCACTCTCTCTTTTAGATAATAAAGTCTCTTGTGTGGGGAAAAAAAATGTTAATTGAACCTAAGTGTCTATCAGTAGATGAATGGATAAAGAAGATGTGGTACATATACACAATGGAATATTATTCAGCCATAAGAAGAAAACAAATCCTACCATTTGCAACAACATGGATGGAGCTAGAGGGTATTATGCTCAGTGAAATAAGCCAGGCGGAGAAAGACAAGTATCAAATGATTTCATATGTGGAGTATAAGAACAAAGGAAAACTGAAGGAACAAGACAGCAGCAGAATCACAGAACCCATGAATGGACTAACAGTTACCAAAGGGAAAGGGACTGGGGAGGATGGGTGGGAAGGGAGGGATAAGGGTGGGAAAAAGAAAGAGGGCTTTACAAGTAGCATGTATAATGTGGAGGGGGTAGGGGCGGTCTCTACAACACAGAGAAGACAAGTAGTGATTTTACAGCATCTTACTACGCTGATGGACAGTGACTCTGAAGGGGTATGTGGGGGGGACTTGGTGAAGGGGGGAGCCTAGTAAACATAATGTTCTTCATGTAATTGTAGATTAATGATACCAAAATTAAAAAAAAATATATATATATATATATAAACCAGGGATTGCTGAGGCCATTTCATCCCCATGGGAAATGACTGCCTGCGAGTGAAGCTCACCAGAGGAAAACTTAGTTGAAAGAGGGAGAGTTCTTTGTTTGAGACCCTGGATCCAGCTGTGCCTGAAGCCAACAACCGTAGGCTTTTTGGTTACATAAACCAATAAATTCTTTTTTCTTTTTTCATTAAAAAAAATGTTGAGAGCCAACTCCTTTTGCTGAGATAAAAAAATGATTATTCTCATTAATTTATCTCTGGACTCCTAAAGAAATCATCTTTTTGCTAGAGACTGTCTCATAGTGTACATTATCTATTTCATTGAACAGATGGGGCAGCTGAGAGCTGGAGAAGTTCCTCACCCAAATTTAGTCGGTTTTGGTCTTGTTCATAGAACAATCACTTAACATTCTGTGTGCTATTTATATTAACTGACATCTTACGAATTCTGCCCATCTTCCATTCAGGTGATAGATAAGGTTTGAAAGGCCAGGCCAAGAGAAGGGCTTTTGTACTTTTGCTCTCAGACTTATTGTTTGTTTATTCTTGCTTTTTTTAATTGCAGTGAAACCTCATATTAGACTTCATTTTATCAGTTGCTTAAGAATCGAATTTTATAAATGGAAAAGAAAATAGGGTGCAGCAATTTTTCTAAGGTGAATGAATTATTACTGTGCTCCTGGTCCTGTTCTTATTGCCCTTCCAGTTGTCCATACCATTTAGTTGCGGTTGGGATAGTCAAAAATCCCATATAAAAACATTACTATGATGCTGATTATTGTCTTCATTTTATGGGAGTGAGTTTTGTGCTTCGGAAGTTCAAAATGACTCAGGCTGTTCCATTATGTAATTATTTTTTGGAAAGAATTTGAGCTAAAATTTTCAGGTCATGGCTTACATGCAAACACAACAATCTAAAAAAATCAGAAATATAAACGGTTGGTGTAACATTTATAAATGTTTCAGCAATAGGCTCTGCCATGTGTAACTTAATATGTTTGGAAACTAAAAAAAAAATCATTCCAGTTGGTGCTGTTTAAAAAAGTTCCTGTATTTTAAAAAAAGACAAAAGGTCAAAATATAAACACATGTTCCACATAAAAGTGAAGCCAAGAAAATATGCTGTATACAGTTATTCCATAGTTTGGCTAGAGACTGACATTGTTTAATTTACATTAGCTGTTCCAAGACAAAATAGTTCCTGGGAGTGATATTAAGAGGATTTTTTTTTTGGATAGAAAAGAAGGGGAAAAGCTTCCACTTGTTTAAATACATTTCATTTAGACCCAAAAAAGCATCTTTCCAAAAGGTTATGCTGAATTAAAACATGACTCGGCTGTTTCATTTCAGTTCCTATAGAAAGTTAATGTTTGTTAAATGATATTCTTTTCGTTTAATAATAATTGTTAACATTTTTGGCTGCTTAAGTATCAGACACTGAACAAGGACATTTATACATGTCATTTAGCCCTCTTCAGAGTCAAGTGATGGAGTCAGGGTTTGAACCTGTGACAGTCTAAGTTCAGAGCCATTTCCTTAGCCATGGTACATATCCTACATTTTCAGTTATGCTTATAGCAGTAACTGGATTGAAAAGAACCACCTATCAAAAATAAGCTATCTGTTTTTCCCTCTGAAAATGTGCAGTCTAGCTCAGCATTGATCTGGCCCTTTTACACTTTGTTTTCATATCTTTAGCACTTCATACACTGTAGAAACTGAATAAAATGTATATTTTTAAAAAAGAACACCTGATATACTGAGTGGTTTAATGCTCAAAACTTTTTGATTATGTACCCTCATTAGCAAAATGTATACTAGTATGTACTCCTAATATCTGTATTTATAAATCTCATGCATATACCAGTGTATTTATTATGTACATGGTAAAGCATCCCACATGAATTCTGAAAGGAAGAAGTCAAAAGTATTTTGACTTTAATTCACAAGTTAAATTTTTTTTCCTTCACACAAAAGGTTTGCCTTATACTCTGCCTTGGGGTGTATGAACCCATTTTGGAGATCACAACTCCAAACAATACAACTGAACTTGATACTCTATTAATATGCAAGGTACATATAATCAACTTTGGTTTCCTGATTTAAACTCCTAGATTATAAAGGGCCTGCAGGTTGGCAGGATCCTAGCATGCATGTGTATATATGTTTTAAGGCATTCATTGGTGAGTTCATCGTTTGAGTCAACAGAAGTTTGGGAGAATAAAGAGGAAATTTCTATCATAAGAATGGAAATAAAATCATATTTCCTGAAAGGTAAGATTCAGGCTTTTTTCTTTTAAACTTGCATTCTTGACTGCACCTTGAACCCCAGTCTAGATTGTAGAGTAGCATTGTTCTTGGTGCAGATTTTGGGGATGTGACAAAGAGAATCATTTATATTAAAGGTGTTGCTTAAGAATCACTAAATCATGGAAATGCCAATCAGAATTAGAGGAAAATTTAACTATAAGAGTTTAAAGGAAATGAAGTTTCATAGAGGCACATCCTCTGGAGACAACAGTTGGTTAGAAGGGAGACATTTTCACTCTCTCCTATCTGTAATTTGAAACAGTATGTACTGCATGCTTGTATTACTATCCAATACATTTTAATTGTAAAAAGACATGAAAGGAAGGCAATTTACTTTACATGTAAGTGTCCATTCAGTAGTAAATAAGACATAGATGTGCTTCTAAACTGATCCAGCCAAATATTCTTACGTAAATTATTCCCTTGGTCCTCAGCATACAGTCCTCTTTCCTGAACTTTCTGCCAGATCCCACTCTCCAGAGGTTAGCTGACATTTCACCCCACCAAAAGCCTTTGCAGTCTCTCTGACATGGCTGGTATCAGTGTGGCAGGATGAACGTGTTCTGCATCTGAGTAGGCTTTGCAGGTACCAGGTATCCTTGCCACAGGCAGGCAGGAATGTGCAGGAATATGCTCTCTCCCTCTAGGGCTTTCCTGTGTGTGCTGCCCTTTGCCCACAGTAGGTGCTCAAATATACTTTAAATTAACCTTAATTGAATACTAAATGTGTAATAATGGTAAATGTCTATAAATGTATCTAAAACAATTGAAACCCTCTTTGGCATGAAGACATTTAAAATAGCCTAATGATCCTTCACATTAATGCATTTCAAAACATTTTCATGGAAGAAAAAAGCTTTAGCCTATCTTCAGTTTCAGAGTGTTTAGACCTCATTATATTAAAAACGAGGCTTTATTATATTTTGATCTGATACTTGATGACTTGACAAAATGCAAAGAACACGGGCACACAGGCTTGTCTGGCCAGTAAGGATTTCACATTCTAACTGGGGAGACGTTCAAACCCACCTAAATGTCCCATGTCCTTGCTTCACTGAAAGAGCCCTGTGCTAAATCCAAAACTTGCCTTTCCTCATCATTTCTACCACCTAGAATGCAGGCTGCCTTCCTCCCTTTCTTGCATGAATCCTGCACTCCACTCAGGCTTGCTTGCCCGTTGGAGCCCTCCTGTTTTCCCTCCAGCTCCAGCACAGACCTCCTCTCTAAAGACTGAGATCGACACGTTTTCTCGCTTACCAGCAGCCACCTTTGCTTGCTTGTTCCTCAGGCACTTCCAAATAATTTTGTCCTTAACTGAATGTGTTTTCTTCAGTTATGGCTGTTCTCTCTGTATTCTCATGGCATTCTGTTTTTTCCCTCCACTAATTTGATAAACATGGTCAGTAGAGCCCCCTTTCCTCCGCCTCATGTTTCTTAAACCTGGTAGCTATGGAAAACAGATGCTTTTAGTTGCTGAAAATATAAAAATACAGACATGAAAAATCAGAAACAGTGGAAACTTTAAAAAAAAAAAGACTTCACTTTGTTATTGACTCTGGGTTTGAATTCTGTCTCTGCCATTTATCACTTCTGGCACCTTGAGCAAGTTAACATTTACCATCTGTGCCTCACTTTCCTCATCTGTGAAATGGGAATAATGATGGTACCTATCTCTGAGGGTTGTTGTAAGAATTAAATGATGTAACAGTGTCTGTTGTATGTTAAGCACTGTGTATTGGTTTATTAAGAAAGGGAGGCAAGGAAGGAGAATGGGAGAGGCAAGTTTTAGAAGTCAGAACATGACAGTTTTTTTAAATGAAGTTTATTGAAAATATAAGAAACTAGAGACTGCTTTCAAGGCAGAGGATTAAAATGCTTTTTTAAGAAAAGTTACTAATGAAAAATATAAAAGTAAAGTTTTTAGCTAAGTGTTTCAAACTTAAAAAATCCCATGCTCCTTTAAATCTTAACTCCTTTAATTCCATTTGAAATGCAAGGTAAATAGTCTGACTTAAAAAAATGAAAAAAGCATTAGAATAAAGATTTGCTTTATTTTCATACCATCCCTCCCTTAAGAATCAGTGTTAACCTGCCAGAGTAAATAAATTCGTGTGTGCAAAATCTCCATTTTTATGGTTTTAAGTTCTAGCAAGCCATTTTAAAACAACTTAAGAAAGAGTAGGTAGGAGTATTGCAAATAGTCACTTGCTTATTTAAATGAGGTGGATGCTTATAGTAAAAACATCGGTATGTACTTGAAATATAAATTAATTGGAAAAAATTAGTTGTATTAAATTGACAGCTTATTGCCACTTTTTTCCTCATGTCATAATATTTGTGAAAGTAAGCTCAAGATGGGACAAATTTATACTTCCCTAAGTTTTATGTTAGAATGTGGTTTTATTCCAAAAGCCCATAATTACATACTTGCTCCCCTATAAATTGCTAACTTAATATATTTTTAGAAGGACAAAAGATAAACATTTGTGTATACTTTGTTTTGTTTTGTTTTTTGGTATCATTAATATACAATTACATGAGCAACATTGTGGTTACTGGATTCGCCCCATTATCAAGTCCCCACCACATACCCCATTACAGTCACTGTCCATCAGCATAGTAAGATGCTATAGAACCACTACTTGTCTTCTCTGTGCTATACTGGCTTCCCCGTAACCCCCACCTACATTATGTGTGCTAATCGTAATGCCCCTTTTTCCCCTTATCCCTCCTTCTCACCGCCTTCCCCGCAGTCCCTTTCTCTTTGGCAACTGTTATTCCATTTTTGGAATGGTTCTGTGCGTCTGCTACTGTTTTGTTCCTTCAGGTTTGCTTTGTCCTTATGCCCCACAGATGAGTTAAATCATTTGGTACTTGTCTTTCTCTGCCTGGCTTATTTCACTGAGCATAATACCCTCTAGCTCCATCCATGTTGTTGCAAATGGTAGGATTTGTTTTCTTCTTATGGCTGAATAATATTCCATTATGTTTATGTACCACATCTTTATCCATTCTTCCACTGATGGACACTTAGGTTGCTTCCATTTCTTGGCTATTGTAAATAGTGCAGCGGTAAACATAGGGGGATATATATCTTTTTGAGGCATGTGAGTTCTTTATATATTTTGGATGTTAACCCCTTGTTGGATATGTCATTTACAAATATATTCTCCCATACTGTAGGAATGGCTTTTTCTTCCGCTGATAGTGTCCTTTGCTGTACAGAAGCTTTTTAGCATGATGTAGTCCCATTTGTTCATTTTTGCTTTTGTTTCCCATGCCCGAGGAGATGCTTTCAGAAAAAAGTTACTCATATTTTTATTCGAGAGATTTTTGTCTATGTTTTCTTCTGAGCGTATTATGGTTTCATGAGTTACATTCAGGTCTTTGATCCATTTTGAGTTTACTTTTGTGTATGGGGTTAGACAGTAATCCAGTTTCATTCTCTTGCAGGTAGCTGTCCAGTTTTGCCAACACGAGCTGTTGAAGAGGCTGTCATTTTCCCATTGTATATTCATGGCTTCTTTATCATATATTGATTGACCATATATGTCGGGGTTTATATCTGGGCTTTCTAATCTGTTCCAGTGGTCTGTGGGTCTGTTCTTATGCCAGTACCAACTTGTCTTGATTACTGTGGTTTTTTTAGTAGAGCTTGAAGTCAGGAAGCTTAATTCCCCCAGCTTTATTCTTCCTTCTCAAGATTGCTTTGGCTATTCGGGGTCTTTTGTGGTTCCATATGAATTTTAGAACTATTTGCTCTAGTTCACTGATATTTTGATAGGGATTGCATTGAATCTGTAAAAAAAGTGCTTTAGGCAGGATGGCCATTTTAACAATATTAATTCTTCCTATCCATGAGCACAGGATGTGTTTCCATTTATTGGTACCTTCTTTAATTTCTCTCATGAGTGTCTTGTAGTTTTCAGAGTATAGGTCTTTCACTTCCTTGGTTATGTTTATTCCTAGGTATTTTATTCTTTATGATGCAATTGTGAATGGAATTGTTTTCCCGATTTCTCTTTGTACTAGTTCATCTTTAGTGTATAGGAATGCAACAGATTTCTGTGTATTAATTTTGTATCCAGCAGCATTGCTGAACTCAGATATTAGATCTAGTAGTTTTGGGGTGAATTCCTTAGTTTTTTTTATGTACAGTATCATGTCATCTGCAAATAATAACAGTTTGACTTCTTCCTTGCCAATGTTGATGCCTTTTATTTCTTTGTGTTGTCTGATTCCCTTGGCTAGGACCTCCAGAACTATGTTGAATAAAAGTGGGGAGAGTGGGCATCCTTGTCTTGTTCCCGATCTTAAAGGAAAAGCTTTCAGCTTCTCGCTGTTAAGTATGATGTAGGCTACGGGTTTGTCATATATGGCCTTCATTATGTTGAGGTACTTGCCCTCTATACCCATTTTGTTGAGAGATTTTATCATGAATGGATGTTGAATTTTGTCAAATGCTTTTTCAGCATCTATGGAGATGATCATGTGGTTTTTGTCCTTTTTGTTGATGTGGTGGATGATGTTGATGGGTTTTCAAATGGTGTACCATCCTTGCATCCCTGGAATGCATCCCACTTGATCATGATGGATGATCTTTTTGATGTATTTTTGAGTTCGGTTTGCTAATATTTTGTTGAGTATTTTTGCATCTATGATCATCAGGGATATTGGTCTTTAATTTTCTTTTTTTGTGGTGTCTTTGCCTGGTTTTGGTATTAAAGTGGTGTTGGCTTCGTAGAATGAGTTTGGGAGTATTCCATCTGCTTCTACTTTTTGGAAAACTTTAAGGAGGATGGGTATTAGGTCTTCACTAAATGTTTGATAAAATTCAGCAGTGAAACCATCTGCTTCAGGTGTTTTGTTCTTAGGTAGATTTTTGATTGCCAATTCAATTTCCTTGCTGGTAATTGGTCCATTCAGAATTTTTGTTTCTTCCTGGGTCAGCCTTGGAAGGTTGTATTTTTCTAGAAAGTTGTCCTTTTCTTCTAGATTATCCAGTTTGTTAGCATATAATTTTTCATAATTTTCTCTCATAATTCTTTGTATTTCTGTGGTGTCCATAATGATTTTTCCTTTCTTATTTCTGTTTCTGTTTATGTGTGTAGAATCTCTTTTTTTCTTGAGAAGTCTGACTAAGGGTTTATCTGTTTTGTTTATTTTCTCAAAGAACCAGCTCCTGTTTTCATTGATTCTTTCTATTGTTTTAGTCTTCTCAATTTTATTTATTTCTGCTCTAATCTTTATTATGTCCCTCCTTCTACTGACTTTGGGCCTCATTTGTTCTTCCTTTTCTAGTTTTGTTAATTGTGAGTTTAGACTGTTCATTTGGGATTGTTCTTCTTTCCTGAGGTAGGCCTGTATTGCAATATACTTCCCTTTTAGCTTGGCCTTTACTGTGTCCCACAGATTTTGTGGTTTTGAATTATTGTTGTCATTTGTCTCCATATATTGCTTGATCTCTGTTTTTATTTGGTCATTGATCCACTGATTATTTAGGAGCATGTTATTAAGCCTCCATGTGTTTGTGGCATTTTTCATTTTCTTTGCGTAATTTATTTCTAGTTTCATACCTTTGTGATCTGAGAAGCTGGTTGGTACAATTTCAATTTTTTTGCATTTACCAAGGCTCTTTTTATGGCCTAGTGTATGGTTTATTCTTGACAATGTTCCATGTGCACTTGAGAAGAATGTGTATCCTGTTGCTTTTGGATGGAGTGTTCTGTAGATGTCCATTAGGTCCATCTGTTCTAATACGTTATTCAGTGCCTCTGTCTCTTTACTTATTTTCTGTCTGGTTGATCTGTCCTTTGGAATGAGAGGTGTGTTGAAGTCTCCTAAAGTAAATGCATTGCATTCTATTTCCTCCTTTAATTCTGTTAGTATTTGTTTCACGTATGTTGGTGCTCCTGTATTGGGTGAATACATATTTATAATGGTTATATCCTCTTGTTGGACTGAACCTTTTATCATTATGTAATATCCTTCTTTTTCTCTTGTGACTTTCTTTGTTTTGAATTCTATTTTGTCTGATACAAGTACTGCAACTCCTGCTTTTTCTCCCTATTAATTGCATGAAATATCTTTTTCCATCCCTTTATTTTCAGTCTGTGTATGTCTTTGGGTTTGAAGTGAGTTTCTTGTAGGCAGCATATAGACGGGTCTTGTTTTTTTATCCATTCAGTGACTCTATATCTTTTGATTGGTGCATTCAGACCATTTACATTTTGGGGTGATTATCAATAGGTATATACTTATTGCCTTTGCAGGCTTTAGATTTGTGGTTACCAAATGTTCAAGGGTAATTCCCTTACTATCTAACAGTCTAATTTAACTCACTTAGTATATTACAAACATAACCTAAAGGTTCTTTTTTGTTTTCCCTCCTTTTTCTTCCTCCTCCATTCTTTATATGTTAGGTATCATATTTTGTACTCTTTATCCCTTGATTGACTTTGGGGGTAGTTGATTTGATTTTGTATCTACTTAGTAATTAATTGTTCTACTTTGCTGTGGTTTTATTTCCCCTGGTGACAGCTATTTAGCCTTAGGAATACTTCCATCTATAGCCATCCCTCCAAAATGCACTATAGAGGTAGTTTGTGGGAGGTAAATTCTCTCAGCTTTTGCTTATCTGAAAATTGTTTAATCCCTCCTTCAAATTTAAATGATTGCCTTGCCGGATAGAATATTCTTGGTTCGAGGCCCTTCTTTTTCATTGCATTAAATACATCAGTGCCACTCACTTCTGGCCTGTAAGATTTCTGTTGAGAAGTCTGATGATAGCCTGTTGGGTTTACCTTTGTATGTGATGTTTTTTCTCTCTCTAGCTACTTTTAAAAGTCTATCCTTATCCTTGATCTTTGCCATTTTAATTATTATATGTCTTGATGTTGTCTTTCTGGGGTCCCTTGTGTTAGGAGATCTGTGCACCTCCATGGCCTGAGAGATTATCTCCTTCCCCAGATTGGGGAAGTTTTCAGCAATTACATTGTCAAAGACACTTTCTATCCCTTTTTCTCTCTCTTCTTTTTCTGGTACCCCTATAATGTTAGTATTATTCCGTTTGGATTGGTCACACAGTTCTCTCAATATTCTTTCATTCTTAGAGATCCTTTTTTCTCTCTGTGTCTCAGCTTTGTATTCCTCTTCTCTAATTTCTATTCCATTTACCATCTCTTCTTCTACTACATCTAATCTGGTTTTAAATCCCTCCATTGTATGTTTCATTTCAGATCTGGAATTCCTTAATGATTGAATCTCTGTCTTAAATTCGTTCCTTAGTTCTTGAATATTTTTCTGTACCTCCATGAGCATGTTTATGAGTTTTGTTTTGAACTCTCTTTCAGGAAGATTGGTAAGTTCAGTTTCATTTGTCCCTTTTTCTGGGGTTTGTGAGAATTTGGTCTGAACCAGGTTCCTTTGATGCTTCATATTTCTATGTGGCGCCCTCTAGCGCCTAAAAGCTCTAGTCTCTGTATCTGCTCAACCCCTGGAGTGAGGTTGGGCATCGCAGGGGAGTGGCACTGGTGCTTAGAGGGTAGGAAAGAGCTGTTTCCCGATTCCCGGCTGCAATGCCTGTCTCCAGTGCCAGAGCCAGTGGGCCGAGCACACAGGTGTAAGCCTCTGTGCTTTTCATCTCTAGATGTTCTTCTCTGTACTTTTCATCTCTAGCTGTTTTAGGTGGGGCCTCCCTCTGGCTGGCCTAATGCCAGCGCATTGACGGCTGTTTTGCGAGCTGGTTCCGGCAGGACAGGAGGGGGCCTCGGATCTGAGTAGCCAGCCACGGTGATGGAGTGCCTGAAGCTCCTCAAAATTCCCAACCTGCTGGGCAGAGCGTGCCCAGACCACCTTGTCTAATTTAACTCAATTAGTATCCCTTCTCCTGCGCAGCAAGCTCCGTGCCAACCCTGCTCCTTCAGCATCCTTCTCGCTGCTAGGAAGCCTCTCAGACCACCTGCCTTTCCTTTGTCCCAGAGTCACCGGATGTGGATCCCTGTTCTCCACAAATGGCCAGAATATCAGTCTCTCAAGCACTCTGCCTGTCGCAGCTCCCCAACCCCACGAATCTCCAGAGCACCACACAGTGTAGGTTTGTGTTCTAAAGCAGATCTCTAGGGCTGTGTGTTCAGCATTTCTAGGCTACCTCCCCCTTTGCACTCCGTTTCTCTTCCTCCTGCCGGAGAACTGGTGTGGGGGAGGGGCTTGAGTCCCGCTGGATCAAGGCTTTGGTACGTTACCCTGTTTTGTGAGGTCTGCTCTCTTCTCCAGGTTTATGCAGTCTGGTGCAGCCTTCTTTCCTTTTGCTGTTTTAGGGTTAGTTGTGTTAACTATATTTTTGTACTATATGTGGTTTTGAGAGGAGTTCTCTTGTCTCACCTCTCATGCTGCCATCTTGAATCGATCTGTACCTTTGTTTTTATATGGAATTGTTTACAGCCTTTGATTTCTTATTTGACACTCATTAACAGGAATGATATAACAACTAAGCAATTTAGTACTTTTGATTAATAATAATTCCTTAAAAAGAATCCAAAAGGACAAGACAAGTAGTGATTCTACAGCATCTTACTACGCTGATGGACAGTGACTGTAATGGGGTATGTGATGGGGACTTGATGATGAGGGGAGTCTAGTAACCATAATGTTGCTCATGTAATTGTAGATTAATGATACCAAAATAAAAAAAAAAATCCAAAAGATGGTGTTTGAATTATAATAAAAACTCATCTGTAAAAAGAGTATCTTGTTAAAAATATTTTAGGAGGACATTTAGCATTAAAAGGGTAGAAAGTTTCAGTTAATGCAAGGCGCATGCAAGTTCTAGAGATACAATGTACAGCATGGTGACCCTAGTTACCTGTCTGTATTGTACACTTGAAGTTTGCTATGTAGATAGAGCTTAAATTAAAATCTTGGCATGCATTTGTGCACACATAATGGTAGCTATGTAGAGTTGATGGATATGTTATTGATTGTGGTGATTTCAGTGTATACATACATCAAAACATCAAGTTGTATTTAAATATATACCATTTTTATATGCCAAGGATGATAAAGTGTGAATTATTCTGGTTGGGGTGGTTGTGTCAGAGCATACTGAGAGATTTTTATCTGTAGATAAAACCAAGTAGAGCAGAACTTTTTTTTTTCTTTTTTAGTGTGAGGTATTTCTAGTGTACAGAAAGGAACTAAGTAAGGGATGCTCACATACACCATCCCTTAGCTCTAATAAATTTTAACCTTTTTTTCCTTTAAGAAAATAACAGCTGTGCAGTAGGAGTCCCTTATATATCCTGTCATCCTGTTCTGTTACCTTCCCTCTCCATAGATAACCAGCACTATGGTGAATTTGTTATTTGTATCTCCTGTGCATGTTCTTGTATTACTATTATGAAGGCACTTATCCACAGATTAGAAATAGTGCTATTTTGAATATTTTTTGTATAAATTGTGCCACATGTAAGTTTCATTTATGTAAATTATCATCTTTCAGCTTGTTTTTAAGAATGGTGTTTAAGATGATGTTACACTGATTCATGTAGTTCTAGTTCATTTATTTTAAACTGCTATGTAGTATGCCCTTCTAAATACTTTATCCATTCTTTGCTAAATATTTTGGTTGTTTCCAATTTGTTATCACAGTGCTGTAGTGAACACTGTGTGTGTGCATATTATGCAGCTGTAGTAGAGTTTGTAAGGTATTTTTCAAAGTGTGGTCTGAGAACCCCTGGAGAACCATTCCCCTTCTACTCCCAGACCTTTACAGGGGGCCTATGGTGTGAAAACTGTAATAATTATAATAAGAAAAACAATAAGTTCTTTGCCTTTTTTCTCTCTCCTTCTCTCCTAAGTATATGCTATGGTTTTCCAGAGGGTACACGATGTATGGTACGACAACAGATCTGAACATAGAAGCAGGTATGAGAACCCAGCTGCCTTCTATTAAACCAGATTTGCAGAAATATACACAGAGTCATTCTTTTTACTACATTTTGTTTGTTTTGGAAAATATGTTTTCCAAAATCTGTTATGTAAGATAATATGTAATTATTTTGTTGTTGGCAATTTTAGATGAACTATTTAAAAAGTGTATCAGTTCAATTTCTAATACAATAAATATTGATGGACATAAGTCACATGATAATGTTTTTAAGAATATAAAGAGTTTTGAGACCAAAGGGTTTGAGGATTGCAGCTTTGGGGTATATACCTACACGTGGCAAGGCTGGTCGTAGGGATGCATAGCTTTTAACTGCACCTCATGCTGCCATGTTTGCTTGGCAATGTTGTCACACCACTTTACATTCTCAGGAGCAACTTAAGAGTTCTGGTTCTCCACATTCAAGCTAACAATTGTTGGTGGCAGATTTCTAACAAGCTTTGCCAATAGGATGGATTAGATGGAATCTGCTTTTCCCTGAGAACTAGTGATTTAGAGCATCTTTTCTTGTTCATTGACCATATTTGTAGTTTATCTTCTGTAAAAAAAACTTTTCTTACTCTTTGCCATTTTTCCTATCTTGCTGATTGTGTTGTTTTTACTGATTTGTTGAGGGGCTTCTTTTTTTTTTCCTCTTTTTTTCTTTTCTTTTCCCTTCCTCCTTCCTTCCCTCCTTTCCTACCTTCCTTTCTTTCCTGGTTATTAATCTTTTGTTGATAACACATATTGAAAAGATCACTCCTAGTCTTGGGTTTGTCTTTTCATTTTGTTTAAGGTAACTTTGGTTGACTAGAATTTCTTAATTTTAACATAGCCTAACATTAATTTGTTCTTTTATAATTATGCTTTTTGTGCCTTGTTTGAGGACTCCATCTATATCCCAAATTAAAAAGATAATCTCTTTTTATTCTAAAAATGAAAAAATTTTAAGTTTCATACTGAAGGTTTTAATCCATAGATAATTTATTTTTGTGTATGGTATGAGATGGGAATCTCATTTCATTTTTTAAAACTAAACATCACTTATTGATTTTTTCCCCACCTATTTTTCTTCAGAATTGTTCATTCATAGGCTTTTATTATTCCATAGGCTTTTTATTATTTAAGGTAAGCTTCTTCAGTTTTGTGAAAAAGTTTATTGGGGGTTTTATTGGAATTGTACTGGATTTATAAACAAATATGGAGAGAATAGATATTTTAGTGATAATGAGTCTTCCTAGCCATGAACTTGGTATATCTCCCATTTATTCAGTCTTTGTTATTTATATTCTTCAGTAATGTTTTGTAATTTTCTCCATAAAGAATTTTCTCATCTTTTCTTAGTCTTATTTCTATGTAACTTGTCAGTTTTGTTATTATAACTGGGATTTTTTTCTGTTATGTATCCTAATTTGTCTTTACTGAGAATATATAAAAAGAACTGGTAAAACTCAATAAAGAGCCTCTAATCAAATTGAGCTAAAGACTTGAACAGTTTGATAAAGAAGACATAAGAATTGCCAGTAAGCACATGGGATGATGCTCACTATTGTTAATTACTAAGGAAGTGAGAATTAAAACCATGCCATTTTTTATGAAATGCCATTAAACACACACACAAAAAATGGCTAGAATAAGAAGACATACCTTACATTGGCAAAGATGTGGAGCAACTAGAGCTCTTATATATTGTCTAAGAGGGTATAAAATGGTACAAACACTTAGGAAGACTGTGGGCTTTTGTAAGGTTAAACATTCACCTACCTATGACCCAGCAATCCTACTCTAGGCATTTACTCAAGAAAAATAAATGCATACATTTACAAAAAGGCTTGGATACAAATATTCATAGAAGCTTTATTCAAAATAGCCCAAATTGGAAACAATCCAAATGCTCATCAACAGGAGAAAGGGTAAACAAATTGTGATGTGGTAATATAATGGAATACTATTCAGCTAAAAAAAAAAAAAACTACTGATCCTCTCAATAGCAAGAATTAATCTGACATTTATATAAAATATGAAAACAGGGTGTGCGGGTAACCAACACAGGCAGCGGAGAAGGGCAAGGCGACCAGCAAGCAGGAAAGGACTTTGTTCTCCCAGCTGACACACACGCTACCTGCCTACAACTACCTCTATTGCAATAAAAAGGCAGAAGAATTTGGTCCAGTCCAGAATTACCCAGACAACCCCCAAGAGAGGGCCTGGGGAGATATATTTAACCAGTCTTCCTGAAAAAGAATTCAAAATAAAGGTCATAATCATGCTGATGGACCTGCAAAGAAATATGCAAGAGCTAAACGATCAAGTTGGGAGGGAGAATACAGAAATAAAACAATCTCTGGAAGGACTTAAGAGCAGACTGGATGAAGTGCGAGAGGCCATTAATGGAATAGAAACCAGAGATCAGGAACACAGAGAAGCTGAGGCAGAGAGAGAGAAAAGGGTCTCCAGGAATGAAAGAACATTAAGAGAACTGTGTGACCAATCCAAACGGAACAATATTCACATTATAGGGGTACCAGAAGAAGAGAGAGAAAAAGGGATAGAAACTATCTTTGAAGAAATAATTGCTGAAAACTTCCCCAAACTGGGGGAAGAAATAGTCTGTCAGACCATGGAAGCCGTCAGAACCCCCAACAGAAGGGACCCAAGGAGGACAACACCAAGACTTATAATAATTAAAATGGCAAAGATCAAAGACAAGGACAGAGCATTAAAGGCAGCCAGAGAGAGAAAAAAGGTCACCTACAAAGGTAAACCCATCAGGCTTTCATCAGACTTCCCAACAGAAACCTTACAGGCCAGAAGAGAATGATATGGTATATTTAATGCAATGAAACAGAAGGGCCTTGAACCAAGAATACTGTATCCAGCATGACTATCATTTGAATATGAAGGAGGGATTAAACAATTCCCAGATGAGCAAAAGTTGAGGAATTTTGCCTCCCACAAACCACCTTGACAGGACATTTTAAAGGGACTGCTCTAGATGGAAGCACTCCTAAGGCTAAAAATAGTTGTCAACAGAGAAAATAAAATCACAACAAAGAAAGCAGACCAGCCAAATACTTACAAAGGGCAAAAAATAAAATCAGCTATTCACAAAAGCAGTCAAAGGAAACAAAAGAGTACAGAATAAAACACCTAACATATAAAGAATGGAGGAGGAGGAATAAGAAGGGAGAGAAATAAAGAATCATCAGACTGTGTTTATAATAGCTTAATAAGAAAGTTAAGTTAGACGGTTAGATAGTAAAGAACCTACCCTTGAACCTTTGATAACCACGAATCTAAAGTCTGCAATGGCAATACATACATATCTTTCAATAATCACCCTAAATGTAAATACACAGAATGCACCAATCAAAAGACACAGAGTAATAGAATGGATAAAAAAGCAAGACCCATCTATATGCTGCTTACAAGAGACTCACCTCAAAACCAAAGACATACACAGATTAAAAGTCAAGGGATGGAAAAAGATATTTCATGCAAACAAAGGGAGAAGAAAGCAGGTTTTGCACTACTTGTATCAGACAAAATTGACTTCAAAACAAAGAAAGTCACAAGAGGTAAAGAAGGACATTACATAATGATAAAGGGGGCAGTCCAACAAGAGGATATAACCATTATATGTATTCACCCAATACAGGAGCACCAACATACGTGAAACAAATACTAACAGAATTAAAGGAGGAAATAGAATGCAATGCATTTACTTTAGGAGACTTCAACACACCTCTCACTCCAAAGGACAGATCCACCATACAGAAAATAAGTAAAGAGACAGAGGTACTGAATAACATATTAGAACAGATGGACCTAATGGACATCTACAGAACACTCCATCCAAAAGCAACAGGATACACATTCTTCTCAAGTGCACATGGAACACTTTCCAGAATAGACCACATACTAGGCCACAAAAAGAGCTTCAGTAAATTCAAAAACATTGAAATTCTCCCAACCAACTTCTCAGACCACAAAGGCATAAAACTAGAAATAAATTGCACAAACAAAAAACAAAAAGGCTCACAAACACATGGAGGCTTAACAACATGCTCCTAAAATAATCAATGGATGAATGACCAAATTAAAACAGAGATCAAGCAATATATGGAGACAAATGACAGCAAAGGCACAAAGCCCCAGCTTCTGTGGGACACAGCAAAGGCAGTTCTAAGCAGAAAGTATATAGCAATCCAGGCCTATTTAAAGAAGGAAGAACAATCCCAAATGAATAGTCTAAAGTCACAATTATTGAAACTGGAAAAAGAAGAACAAATGAGGCCCAAGGACAGCAGGAGGAGGAACATAATAAAGATCATAGAAGAAATAAATAAAATTGAGAAGAATAAAACAGTAGAAAAAATCAATGAAGCTAAGAGCTGGTTCTTTGAGAAAAAAAACAACATAGATAAACCCCTAGCGAGACTTATTAAGAGAAAAAAAGAATCTACACACATCAACAGAATCAGAAATGAGAAAGGAAAAATCACGATGGACCCCAAAGAAATACAAAAAATTATTAGAGAATACTATGAAAATCTATATGCTAACAAGCTGGAAAACCAAGAAAAAGTGAAAAACTTCCTAGAAAAATACAGCCTCCAAGACTGACCAAGGAAGAAACAGAAAATCTAAACAGAGCAATTATCAGCAAAGAAATTGAATCAGTAATCAAAACACTACCCCAGAACAAAACCCTGGTCCAGATGGATTCACTGCTGAATTTTAACAGACATAAAGAGAAGACATAATACCCACTCTCCTTAAAGTTTTCCAAAAAATAGAAGAGGAGGGAATACTTCAAAACTCATTCTATGAAGTCAGCATCACTGTAATACCAAAACCAGACAAAGACCCCACAAAAAAAGAAAATTACAGACCAATATCCCTGATGAACATAGATGCAAAAATACTCAACAAAATATTAGCAAACCAAATTCAAAAATATATCAAGAAGGTCATACACCATGATCAAGTGGGATTCATGTCAGGAATGCTAGGATGGTACAACATTAAAAAATCCATCAATATCATCCACCACATAAACAAAAAGGACAAAAACCACATGATCATCTCCATAGATGCTGAAAAAGCATTTGACAAAATTCAACATCCGTTCATGATAAAAACTCTCAACAAAATGGGCATAGAGGGGAAGTACCTCAACATAATAAAGGCCATATATGACAAACCCACAGCCAACATCATACTTAACAGTGAGAAGCTGAAAGCTTTTCCTCTAAGATCGGGAACAAGGCAGGGATGCCCACTCTCCCCACTGCTATTAAACATAGTACTGAAGGCTCTAGCCACGGCAGTCAGACAAAACAAAGAAATACAAGGAATCTGGATTGGTAAAGAAGAAGTCAAACTGTCACTTTTTGCAGGTGACATGATATTGCACATCAAAAACCCTAAGGAATCCACTCCCAAAATACTAGAACTAATATTTGAATTAAGCACAGTTGCAGGATACAAAATTAATACACAGAAATTTGTTGCTTTCCTGTACACTAACGATGAACTAGCAGAAAGAGAAATCAGGAAAACAATTCCATTCACAATTGCATCAAAAAGAATAAAATACCTAGGAATAAACCTAACCAAGGAGGTGAAAGACCTATACCCTGAAAACTACAAGACACTCTTTTTTATTTTTATTTTTTACAAGACACTCTTAAGAGAAATTAAAGAGGGCACTAACAAATGGAAACTCATCCCATGCTCTTGCCTAGGAAGAATTAATATTGTCAAAATGGCCATCCTGCCTAAAGCAATCTATAGATTCAGTGCAATCCCTATGAAAATACCAACAGCATTCTTCAATGATATATAATGATGAAAAAATAGTTTTAAAATTCATATGGAACCACAAAAGACCCTGAATAGCCAAAGCAACCCTGAGAAGGAAGAATAAAGCAGGGGGGATCTCGCTTCCCAACTTTAAGCTCTACTAGAAAGCCATAGTAATCAAGACAATTTGGTACTGGCACAAGAACAGACCCACAGACTAGTGGAACAGAATAGAGAGTCCAGATATTAACCGAAACATGGTGAATTAATATATGATAAAGGAGCCATGGACATTCAGTGGGGAAATGACAGCCTCTTCAATAGCTGGTGTTGGCAAAACTGGACAGCTATGTGTAAGAGAATGAAACCGGATCATTGTCAAACCCCATACACAAAAGTAAATTCAAAATGGATCAAAGACCTGATTGTAAGTCATGAAACCATAAAACTCTTAGAAAATAAACATAGGCCGAAATTTCTTGGACATAAACATGAGTGACTTCTTCATGAACATATCTCCCCAGGCAAGGGAAACAAAAGCAAAAATGAACAAGTGGGACTACATCAAACTGAAAAGCTTCTGTACAGCAAAGGATACCACCAATAGAACAAAAAAGGCATCCTACAGTATGGGATAATACATTCATAAATGACATCTGATAAAGGGTTGACATCCAAAATATTTAAAGAGCTCACGCACCTCAACAAACAAAAAGCAAATAATACAATTAAGAAATGGTCAGAGGAGCTGAGCAGGCACTTCTCCAAAGAAGAAATTCAGATGGCCAACAGACACATGAAAAGATGCTCCACATCACTAGTCATCAGAGAAATGCAAATTAAAACCACAATGGGATATCACCTCACATCAGTAAGGATCGCCACTATCCAAAAGAGAAACAACAGCAAATGTTAGCGAGGTTGTGGAGAAAGGGGAACCCTCCTACACTGCTGGTGGGAATGTAAATTAGTTCAACCATTGTGGAAAGCAGTATGGAGGTTCCTCAAAAAACTCAAAATAGAAATACTATTTGACCCAGGAATTCCACTCTTAGGAATTTACCCTAAGAATACAGCAGCCCAGTTTGAAAAAGAGAAATGTACCCCTATATTTATTGCAGCACTTTTCACAATAGCCAAGAAATAGAAGCAACCTAAGTGTCCATCAGTAGATGAATGGATTAAGAAGATGTGGTACATATACACAGTGGAGTATTATTCAGCCATAAGAAGAAAACAAATTGTATCATTTGCAACAACATGGATGGAGCTAGAGGGTATTATGCTCAGTGTAATAAGCCAAGTGGAGAAAGACAAGTATCAAATTATTTCACTCATATGTGGAGTATAAGAGCAAAGGAAAAACTGAAGGAACAACACACCGGAAGACTCACAGAACCCAAGAATGGACTAACAGTTGCCAAAGGGAAAAGGACTGGGGAGGATGGGTGGGAAGGGAGGGATAAGGGGGGGGAAAAGAAAGAGGGCATTATGATTAGCATTTATAATGTGGAGGAGGGGCACAGGGATGGCTCTACAACACAGAGAAGACAAAAGTAGTGATTCAACAACATCTTACTACGCTGATGGACAATGACTGCAATGGGGAATGTGGCAGGAACTTGGTGATGGGCAGAGTCTAGTAAACATAGTGTTCCTCATGTAATTGTACGGTAATGGTACCAAAATAAAAAAAATAAAAAATACAAAGACAGGCAAAAGTAAACTGGTGGTACAAATCCTAATAGTGGTTCTGTAAGAGATAGTGGGAATTGACTGCAAGGGAACTTATTGAACTTTTCCAGGGTGTTGGGAATATTTTACTTCTTGATTGGAGTGTTGATTACCTGGGTGTATGCATTTGTCAAAATTCATTGAACTGTACGTTTCATTGTATGTCAGTTTTACCCTGATTTAAAAAAAAATTGGAAACACAGATGTTCTTGAAATCCTCTTTCTGGATTTTAACTGAAATATTCCATTGCTTTCTACACTGATTATCTTGTGAAATTTTTCATTACTTTTTTGCACACTAGCTTCTCGGTTGCATTTTCATAATTATGGAGCATAAATGGGATTGCTTTTTGCTGCTTGTACAAAAAGCCAAAGGCTAGTCAAGCTGTACTGTTTCTGAGTCTGTTTTATGTTTTCAGTCAATGTGGTATCTTACGGTTTTACAAATTTAATACTTGTATAAGTATCACTTACATTTGTCCAGATAATCTTCAGATGTCTGGGAGCATCAATATTATGTTAATTTTCCATTTGCACTGTTCATTAAACTTTGTCGAACTTAGTATATATTGTACTGTGCAGTGTTCTAGGCAGTGGGGTTATAATAGTGAAGCAGGCAGACAAGGAAGGATCCTGCCCTCAAGGAGTTTACAGTCTATGGAGGGAGGAAACACGCAGTAAACATTGTATAGTACATACCTTTAGACAGAACCAAATCACTGAAGAAAGTGAAACAAGATGATGTGATTGAGATGAACTGCAGGGGGCTAATTTGAACTAGGGGTTCAGAGGCAGGCTTCCTGAAGGGAAGACATTTGAGCCGTGACTAGAATAGCAGGAACATCTTCATTCTGTGAATATGTGGGGGAGGATTTGAATATAGGTATTTTCTGCAATTGTACTCTTAGGAGTAGGCTAACCTTAATCACATCTGCTGATTATTTTCTTAGTTGGTCATCATGTTAAAGTCTTTTTTTACTGAAATACCCTTTTGTGAGTCTGTCGTACTGTGACTTGAACTCATGGAGCTTTTGGCTTTCCTGGTATTTTTGGTAGTCTCATTTGGATTGTTCACTCTTACAAATGGAACATTAGTCTCCATAAATCTGCCATTGCACATATTTGACCACATAGGTTTAGAAGAAACAGTTTTAGCATATGCAGAAGCAGAGATTGAATTTATGTACTTTTGAAAATGGCCTTTCCTAGATCCTACTTCTCTTAAACATTTTAAAATCCTTAAAAGTGTTTGGGAACTTCTCTCTCAGCATTGTTACTGCATCAACTCTGTGTGTGGTTCTATAAGCCTACCTGTCTTAGGACTCTTCTAGGGGAAGCTGTATTTTTCTTTCTGTTCTTCAGGGAATTTTTGGTAACGTTCTCATGAATTAAAAAGTGGAGAATCAAGTTCATTCATAAGCAGAAGTAAGTAGAAATGTTCTTTCTCCTAGTGTAGTAGTTATAATTTATTACCTTGTATTTAAAAATATTAGTTACATTTTGAGTTTGATTTAGTAGGGAAAAAAATGTGCATCTTTTTAGAGGTCCTTAGAACTGGCACTTTCTAAAAGCTGAAGTGTCTGTATTTTATCTGACTGGGCCCTACCTCCAGCCATGCTCCATGTGTCTAGGTGGGTTAGACACCTGATCTCATGATGTATAATCAAAAAAGAAGAAGAAAATTGTTCCCTAAATGCCTGCCTCTCAGTGTCCATCATGTCTGATCAGAAATACTTTGAGGGTATGTGGCTCGTAGTCTGTGTCTCCTTAGGACCAAGACTGGGAAGTCTTTGGAGAGTGCTGGCCATCTGTTGTTCTGTCCTCATACCCCAGGAGCCCTTCCAGAGGCTGGATCCCAGCAGATTCTTAGGCGCCATTTATCTGGAAACACTCAAAGGCTTGTGGGACAGCAGCAACTGGAGTATATCTGAGTACTTATGAAAGTGATCGGGGCTCATTGTCCTTTAACAAAAATGTGGAAAATAAGTGGGCATTTTCAATGTCAGGAATTAATAAGCATGTATAAAGCCTTGTGAAAATTGTGTCAGATTAATTAGCAAAATATTTCAGGTTTTGTTTATTTGCTTTTTTGCTGTTGACCTTTTTAAAAAGTTCATTCCTCTTTGGTTCAAGGGTAGAGTCTTATTTCACTTTTAATTTTTGAAGCACAGGCATAAGAGAAAGTAATTTATCCTCAGCTGAATATTTACTCTGTCAGAAATAATTAGCTAACATGGTTTCAGTTTTACATAATTTCAAGAATCTTTTCTTTAGACAGTTAACAGATTCAGAGAGTGTTTATTGCTAGAAAAGGCTACTAACAGGAGGATGGTGATGTAATTATTCTGCTGACAAAGTATTGTGTACATCTCACTTGAGGTAAATGAACACTTCAGGTAAAAGACCTTTCTGCAAAAGGTCTGTTTAATGTGGCTCCACTGTGGTGGATAGGTGGAGTGTGCGTGTGCGTGTGTGTGTTTGTGTTTAATGACCATAGATCACAACTTTTATTTGTTTAACTTGGAACTTTTCTCACAGTTATGCTTAAAAATGCAAACTGCATACACAGCTGTCAACCTAGCTTTACTTTTTTTAACACCAATCTCATTGGCTCATGCCTTCAACTAACTGCTTTTGTTTTCATAGAATTTCTTAACTTCTTTAGTTTTTTACAGAATTTCACTTTACCTAATTTTTTCGGTTAGGTAGCTGCTTGTGTGCTGTAAACCGTTGCAGTCATGGTATTTGAAATACGTCTTGGACTTGACCAAGCCCCCTGGGGGCAGCGGCTCTTTGTTCTGTTTCCAGTGCTGACATCCACATTCAGTGAAGCAGGAAAATAAGTGGGACTAGGGAACTTGCTCTGTTTACCTAACAGAGCTCATTGCTTTGTGCTGCTGATATTTACTTAGCGCCTCTTATCTCCGGGGCACTGCTTAGGCCTTGGGCATAAAGAGAGGAGAAGATATGCTGGTCCTGCCAGCACCGGAGGGCAACTGGAGTTGCAGGTGTGGGAGGTTGTTGGCCTTGCGAGGAATAGAGAGGCTCAGTTTACCTCTAGAAATGGAGGGATTTTCCTGAAAGGATACTCCAGGATTAAAGATGACTTGAATCAGTTACACTTCTGGGTCTCCTGGGAGCAGGGCAGAAGAATTAAGACCAATCCAGTGGGATACGTTTGGGAACTGAGAGGGAACTGAGGCGGTTGCACAAGTGTGAAGATATTCATGGGAACACAGGACTCTCAGTATTCCAGTGGAACAGCATTTGGGAGAAACTCAAACCTATATAAATATTTTGTATTTTTCTTTCAGGATTCACTAAGATCTTGGTTGTATTTCTTAAAAATGTTAGGAATTGAATATATTCTTAAATCATATTTGTTTCTCCAGGCAAATAAAAAGTTCCCTATTTTTTTCCCTCTCAGTTCTCCTAGTCCTTATTATTGGTTGTGCATGTGCATGCACATATAAATGTACCCACAGAATATCTGTAGAATAGGAAAATCTAAAGGTGGAAACCAGGAGGCTGAGAACACTATCTTTTAACTTTTTTTGTGAATTTGTACTTCTGTGTACCTTGTATATTTAAGAAATGGTAATATTAAAGTGTTGGCACACAATATAAAAGATCATTCTCTCATATTGAATTGAATTTATAGTGTACAGGCACTTTCAAAGACATTTATTTTTTTCTTCAAAAACTCACACTGAAAGAAGGAGGGTGGTCTTACGTTTCATGTTTTGTAAGTTGAGAATTTAAGTCAAATTACCCGATCCCTCTGGTTTTCACAGACGGCAGTGAGGCCAGTGGTGAATCGCAGGCCTCCTGACTCCAGCGGCTGCCCTGCCCCAGCCTGGCCCTCATTCCAACGCTATGGACTGTTGGCGGTGTTCTTCCTCCCCTTCTTCCTGATCCCCTTCCCTGTTCTTAGGTTTCTGGGAGAGAAAACCCCAGGTGTACCCTGCCCAGATGTACATTGCTTTATGTCCAGCAAAGCTTCTACCCTGAACTGCAATATTCTTCCAGCAAAGCTTCTACCCTGAATTGCATTATTCTTCTGCATTTTGGTAACTGGACAAAAAAAAAAATCCAGAGAAATTATGAAGATTACTGCTAGCTTGCCAGAAATTTGTGTTTCATGCGTGAAAGTGCATCTGGAGGGATGTGGATAAGAGGGATTGGATTTTTAGTCGCTGTTGTCAAAGCCCAGTGTTTATCTGGACTACCCACCGCGAACCACTTGCCAGGTGCCCATCTTCCTAACTGCCCAGTCCCAGGCCCCAGTCACTGTTGGGGAATGGAAATCATAGTCATAACCTATCCACTCACTGGTGAAAAATTCATACAGTTTCTAGCAAAAATATGAAGGGGACGTAAAAAGGAACTTGCAGTTCGGAAAATGTCTTTCATAGATGTGTGCTTCAGTATGTATGTGAGAAGACATAATGTAGAGTCTCCCACTAACATGTGGAACCGTGAGGAATGTGAAGCTGTAAATGTAGTCTGATCACATATATTGAGCTGGCAACTCAGATACCCCAAGAGGATTGTGGCAGGGACATGAATTTTTTGAAATGATGAACATCTACTAGTAGAATTCCAGAGCAGAGAAAGCAAAATACAAAAAACTCCACAAAATGCCTTTGACTTATGTAGTATTGTGTTATAGAAAATTAGGTGTATATTGAGAATTCATCAAAGAATTGTATATTTATGTATAAACAGTGTTAGGTTCTAGGCTGCGATAGTTATAAACTGACTGTTGTCAACATGAATGTCCAGTGGGATGTTTGAAAGTAGTGTGGGACAAAGTTGGGAGATTCGGGACAGCTGTTTTCCTCTGAATTGTGATGGTTCAAAAAAATTGCCCCACAAAATCAGAGTACACCTTCTAGATGGCAATGCTCCTTGTGTTGAAAATCTCTGTGTTAACCTCTTCAGAAAGACAGAGACCTAAGGGGGACGCCAAGAGAACCAAGACTTCATAGCATTTCAACCAGAAGCTTATAACCCAGTGATTTAATTGTCTAGAGAGGCTTGGGAGCAGGAGGGGAATTTTCATTCCCAAGGCTAAGATGCGCATTCCACCTTCTTGCCTTTATCAGTCTGCACTCTGTGTTCTGCATTCCTGTGGCTTAAGTTGTTTGCACCCTCTTCACTCTCTGTCCTTGCAGCTTGCTGGGGAGGCTTTCTTTAGACTAGGTTCTGAAGCCGTTTTGTAAAAGGGGGTTGAAAGTGTCCAAAAAAACTGATGGGAGTTGTTTTTCTTTTTTATGTGGCAAATATACATAATATAAAGTCTGCCCAATAAAAGGTTTTTATGTAACTAATTTGTAATTTGTGACCTGAAAATATATGGCTAAGTTATTTTGGTATATAATCAAGGAAATTTTATCTCTCTTGCTCAATGTGGAGGGTATAATTTGGCTATAAACTATAGTGTTTTAATAATTGGGTTTGTGAAGTATTTCAAAGACTTAATCTTTAGTAACAGTGGAAATCAATCTGGAAGGAAATACCTGTAACTGTGTGATTTCTGATCTCTATGAGGCAGCATTTTAGTGTTAGATGCACCTAGGGTCAACTTTTCCAGCTCTGCCATGGGGTGGCTTTGTGATCTAACCAACATCTCTGAGCCTTATTGTAAAATGTCCTCATCAGTAATAAGGTGATGGTGACATTTAATAAAATGATTGCAAGGATTAATGTAAAACATCTGATTCAATTTTTTGCTAGTGTTTGTGTGCATTCATATTTTTCATGCAGTATAACCATAGTGCTGACAAAAAGTTTGTCTTTTTTTACGTAACCTACTTCCACCTTGTAAACAATTTTTACAATTACTGTTTGAAAAGTATTGAAGTATTAAAATGTACTATCGTAGACTCATGATATTCTACCATTAAAATATACCAGTAAAATAGTACATGATGTCCTTACCATATATAGCATGAACCATAAACTTACCTGCTTCTCTCAAGAAATAAAGTTTTAAAAAATCTCACCACTTGAGATACTGTAAGCAAAACCCAGAAAAAACAACAGAGCTGAATTGAGTCTGGGTAGTGGACCCGTGGTTGGCTTACCAGCTAAGTGATGTACTCCCAACACACCAGCCTGAAGTTACAGCCTGTAGTATACAGATTTGCATGTCATGGATCTTTGGGTTGCACACAAATGATCAATTCCTCAAATATGAAATCTCAGAATATTAAGGATATACTGTCCTTCAACTAATGATTTCGGTATACATGAGCATTTTTAGTTCTGTTTCCTAACTTTTTCATAAAAATGATGCTGCTGGTAGTTGTATACATATATTGTTTTTTCCTTGTTTAGTGTTATTTCTTTAGGTTAAATCTCTAAAAGTAGAATCACTCTGTTAAAGGACACAAACCTTTTATGACACTTGATGTAATTGCCAAATTGTTACCAAACATAGATTTACGCTGCCCACAGTTAAGTAATTTCAACTGCCAGTTGGGGGGACTAACTTAAAAGGTGAAGTGTTGATTTTAGTTTACAATTTCTTCGCTTCTAGTGAATTTATAAATATTAAACCTATAAATTTGTGGTACTTCTTGCATTATTTAGTCATTCATATTTTTCCCCTATCTAACTTATGGGATCACTTAACAATTGAGGCCCTTTTCAGGGTTTTGGATGGGTTAGATTTTTATCTAATCATATTTTTTGCTTTTTTCTTTTAGCTCCAGTAATAAACCGATTCACAAGGCGTGCATCAGGTAAGCCTGACTGTATTACGGATTTTGCTTTCTAATGGTGACATTTTTTGGGTGATAGTATTGAACAAGAAGCTATGAAGAAAGTAATTGCTATAGATTAGTAATTTATTTGTCAGTCATTTCCCAGAAAACACAACCGTCTTCTGTAATCAAGAACTGGAAAGTAGTTGGAAATCTTCTCTGAGTGGCTAAACTTAAAATCACACTGTACATTGAGGTACTTGTTTAAATGGAGACTGACACCAATTTGTTTTTTTGTGCTCTTGATAAATTATTATCTGCGTGGTTATCTGCTTTATTAAGCACAGTTTAGAAGTGATATAGAAGGTGGATAAAGGACCCCCTAGAAACAGTGAGGATGAGAGTTTTTACTACAGGACAGGAAAACTGCAGATATAAGAACTTGTTATCGTGGGGCCATTTAAAATAAGAACAAACTGCTTTACTTTTGTTACCATCTCTGAGGCTATTGCTGTTTTAAAGACACCACAGTAACCTAAAGCACATTCACAGTGACAGATCTTAGCCACTGACAAGTACTTAAATTAGGATCACTATACTGTGTTATCCACTTCTTGTAGGGAAGTACTTCCTGTAGAAAGTAGGGTTGAGAGCATTTCTCTCAGAAATGGTTTCAATAAAATACTTTGGGCATCAAAATGGATAAACTATTACTTGGAAAATTCACCTCTGTGGAAAGAATACCTTCTTCTCTGGATAGAGGACAAATAAAATGTTACTGTGTTTGGTTTGAGAAAACTACTCTTCCTTTTAAATTTAACTAGAATTGTTTTGCTGAAACACATTCCAGCAGATCATATTTGACTCTTATATAATACAAATGAGTAATTTTAAAAATGACCTTATTTCTATCTGTGCTGTGTTTTTAAAGGTGTTTTAAGGTTAAGTTGTATTTTTCATCTGTCTCCAGTTACTGGTAGAATTTACTCTTAAGTAGTAACCAGGTCTGTAGGGAAAAAAATAGGGATCAGGAATTTGTGCTACACTGCAGTGGTATTTACTTCACCTCCCTGAGCTTCTTGTAATCTCAAGTAATATTTATTTTAAATATTAAAAACAAAGAGTAGATTATAATGCCTTTTGTGGAATGAGAGGTTATGTTTATGTCAGTAAAGCATCAAACTTCATCCCAAAGTAGAGCTATCAGCGTGATCATATTCTAGCGTAGTATATAGTCTGATAGAAACAAATGAGGAACAATAAGAGAAAATCAACAGTGTGCTATCTTGTTTTCATAATGTAAAATTCTTTCCACAGAAACATAGTGAAGAGTCTTAAAATAAATTACATCTTTTTTGCCTCTAACTGTTGACACAGGATATTTATTTCTGGGCAAGTCACATTAGTATTTGTTGCATAATACACTTACCATCAATTGATGAGTCAGGGACTACAGTATGTAGGTTGGTTTTGAAATGCCATTATTTAATTCCCCTGACACCACTAAATATGTGTCCAGTATATCTCAGCTAGACTTGGCTAGAAATGCAGAGAAGATGGAATGCAAAAAAATACACATTAAAGTAAAAATGTTGCATTTCTTCCTAGAATGATAGGTATTCAGAAATGTCAGTGAAATCAAAAGGAAACAACTTGATTTAAAGAAAATAAAAAAGATGATACCAAGTTCAGGAGTCATGTTATACATAGCAATAAGCCTTAAGAGGAGTAAAAACTGTTACCCTAATAATATAACAGGCAGTAAATCATTATGAGAATGAATCTTGACATTGATTATTGGAAGGAAAAGAATTTATGGAGTGTATGCTAAGCAGTGTACATACTTTTTCAGTCTTTCAAGCAAGGGAGATAAAGTTATATTTAATACCTTAGATAAAAAGACTGGTGATACAAGATTAAAAAAAAGGAATGGGACCATGTAATTATGTACATGTCTGTAATTTATTACCAGAATTTCTTAGGATGTATTTTCTGATGGAGTTCTATTTCAGAAATACTTTTTCTTTCTCATCAGTAAACCATAAAGCTTGAATATAAGACCTATAATTTAAGGGAAGAAAATAAGGTGAAATCAATTAGAAGTTTGTATAAGAGTTTGTTTCTTATTTATCTGCTTTTAAGTAATAACAATAAATACTATATGTATATATTCTGATAAATATACTCTGTGTAGTGCAAGGTGTTCCATCTCTGTTGATTGAATGAGAATTCAAAAAATAATATGTTATATTTCTTATCTTCTGACTAGGTTTCCTAAACCTTTGAGGTTTGGGCTTTTGCTATTTGTACTGCATCTTTCAAAAATAAATATTTCAACCTGAGTAATTCAAACAAAACATTTCTTCCTTTTATGCTTTTTTTCCTTTTGTTATACTTCATGAGGATGAGAGGAATGTTTTAATTTAGAAAGTGTTTAATGAGTATATTATTTAGGATCATTTTTACACTTTCACTGACACCCTTTCTGCTCAACTCTTCTCATGTGTTTTCAGTGCCTAGCCATAAACCTGTCAGTTTTTATTTCTTTAAGTAAAAGGAATCAGTTTTGCTCAGTATTTTCAGACAAAAGCCCTAGAATTTTAATCTTTCAGAGTTTCATAAGTTAGTTTTCCACTTGGTACAGGAATCAAAGGCATACAGTAGAGTATAATTAATGGAAACAAATGCAGTTGGGTGTTGGAAGAATAAGGTCTTGCCTTATAGGTTAGATTTGATGAGTTCTACAAAATGTGATTGAAACTGTCAGGTATCTTCTGAAATCCAGGTGTCTTTGGTATCTTCCTGAGAGCACCCCTTAATCTTATCATTTATTTATTTTTATTTTTTATGGAGGCACAATTAACAATAACATTGTGTATGTTTAAGGTGTACAACATTATTGATTTGATACATTCATATGATTACCCCATAGCATTATTTTTAAAGGCATACGGTAATCTTACTTTTAAATGAGAAACAGTCGTTTTGTTCTTTTTTTTTTTGGAATGATTTCCGATATATTATTTGAAAAAAAGCATGTTACAAACTAACAGGTAAATTAACAAATTAACAAATGATTCCCTTCTGTTTTATAACACAACTATTTCTTTTTTTTTTTTTTTGTGAGGGCATCTCTCATATTTATTGATCAAATAGTTGTTAACAACAATAAATTTCTGTATAGGGGGGTCAATACTCAATGCACAATCATTAATCCACCCCAAGCCTAATTTTCGTCAGTCTCCAATCTTCTGATGCATAACGAACAAATTCTTACATGGAGTACAAATTCTTACATAGTGAATAAGTTACATGGTGAACAGTACAAGGGCAGTCATCACAGAAACTTTCGGTTTTGTTCATGCATTATGAACTATAAACAGTCAGTTCAAATATGAATACTCATTTGGTTTTTATACTTGATTTATATGTGGATACCACATTTCTCTCTTTATTATTATTATTTTTAATAAAATGCTGAAGTGGTAGGTAGATACGAGATAAAGGTAGAAAACAGAGTTTAGTGTTGTAAGAGAGCAAATGTAGATGATCAGGTGTGTGCCTGTAGACTATGTGTTAATCCGAGCTAGACCAGGGCAGTAAACATCCATGTATGCAGAAGATTTCTCTCAGAACATGAGGGGGGAGGTTCTAAGCCTCACCACTGCTGCTCTCCATTTTCTCACCAGATGGCCCCCTGCGACTGTGCCTGTCTTAGGTTGTTCCTCCCTTGAGGAATCTTACCCGTCTCTGGCTAACCAGTCATCTTCCGGGGCCATACAGGGGAATGTTAAGTTGGTAAGTGAGAGAGAAGCCTTATTGTTTGAAAAGGTTAGCTTTTTACTTCTTTGCATATTTATGCCCTGTGGCTTCTATGCCCAGCATTTCTCTTGAGGTGTCTTTACCACTTGGAAGAATTATGATACTCGGTAAATTCGACATGTGACACGATTTCTATTTAAAGGTTGTGATTAGGTCGTTTTGTTCTTTTTTAACCCATTTTTACTCTTAGTAATCACTTCTTAGCAGTACATCTTTTTAAGTTCATGAAAGTCTTACACATAATCTATTTTAGAGTTTTCATGGACTAACATTGGCAATTTGGGGTTTAATTTTTCTTAAAGCTTATAGGCTTTCTGTTTTGAAAGATTATTCTTTCTGGTGGAAAGATGGAAATATACCATTTACTGTTGTAATTATTATTAAAAATTAATGGTAACAGTTGACACAGTAGCTTAATGAATCTTTGAAGAGTAAACTTTGAAGCTAGCAACAATTCTGGTGCTTCATTGTTCACCTGATATTTTATATGGGGAACACCCCAGACTTGAGTTCAAACTGTCCATTTACTGTGTGAATTTGCATGTAAATTGCTCTCCTTACTGAGTTTTTACTTATTTTCATTTTCTTTCATTTAAAGATAATAGCTATAATCACGCTTGTTGTGATGGAAAATTACATGGTTTTTATAAAGTAGAGTGGCTAGGCTCTCAAAAATGTTAGTGGCCAGCCCTCTACTGAGCATAGTTTAAAACAAAACAAAATAAGAAAACGCTCAGCTCTGTGCCTTATCCTGTCATAAAAAAGCCTTAGAGAGTCATAACACTATTTTATATTCATCCTTTAGTATGGGCATCTCTTTTTATTGTTTGTACATTACAGTTTTTAAAAGATTATAATTGTTTTCCTCTGTGGCTTTGTCTCCGAGTTGAAAAAAAAAAATGAAATGTCCGTTGATCTTGAGACAATGCCTTGCAGCATGAGGTCAGACCTCTCTGATTTTTTTTTTTAACCCCAGGATTTTTTATCGAGGAAAGTCAAATCTGTAGAAAAGTTCGAAGAATAGTTCAGTAACCAACACTTTATTTATATTTCCCAGTTGTTAAAAGTCTTGCCACATTTGTGCACTCTTTTTCTTCCTTCCTTACACACGCACATTTTATTTTTTCACCGAGTTTTTTAGGAATCCTAAATACTTAATGTGTATCTCCTAAGAACAAGGATATTCTTCTTCATAATATACAGCTCAGGAATTTGACCTTGACACAATGCTGTTTTATAATATACAGTCTAGAGTCTGGTCTCCTCAGTCTTCTTGATATGTGCTTTCTCCCTCTTCTTAAATTTAAGCTCATTCCAGGATTTTATATTGCATTTAGTAGTCAGGACTGTTTTTCCTGTCTTTCATAAATTCAGTCCCTGAAATTTTTGAGATTGCTTTTTTAGAGTTTGGAAGGTTATCCCAACAGTGAAACAGTTCCCTGTATTGTCTGTTATGAATTCCTAGATGGCATGGCATGTCCACTGTCTGGTCACTGTGCCCCGCTGATGTCCATGAAGTTTTTGCAATGACATTTAGTGTTGCTTTCATTGGACTACTTATAAGTATGCCTTGCTCATAATTATTTCTTACAATAGAAGTGAAAATGGAACTCCAAGTTATGAATTTGCTAATTTTCTTTTCTCATAGTAGATAATTAGCCACTCTTCGATTTGTAGCCATAACATGAACACTGAATTTTATAGTATATTTTTAACAGAGGTAAACTTTTATAATATCCCTACACTAGCATTTGGAGGAATTCAGAGGTCAAATTGAGTCTTTAAATCTCACATACCCACTGTGTGAAATGACATGCTAAAAACTTGTGAAATAACCCCAAACAGAAAGTGATGATTCCCCAAGTGAGTAGCAATATAGCAGTAGTTCAGCTCTTGTCTTGAATCTGATTCAGGGAACATATGCTTCCTTGATTCAGGGAACATATGTGTCCTTTTGTTTTGTTTTGAAATATTTTGTAGCCTTGGTGTTCATTGTTTGCACTTTAAAGTATTTGATGAAAACTTTTAATCCTCAAATCATTTTTTTCTAGAGGTCATTCTCAGCAAACTAATTTGCTGGTATGAATATATTTACATTTATATTTTGTTTTTCCAATGAGCCTCATTTTGGAAGCTCATCTCAAGCTTGGTAATCACCAACACTAGATAATGCATACCAGGAAAATACTACTTTAACCTATTGATTTCACTAATTCATTCAATGAACATTTACTGAGTCCCTACTGTGCACCAGACTTAGAGCTAGGGATGCAAAAAGAGTAAGATGCAGCCCTTAGGAAGTTCACAGTCTAGCAGTAAGGCTGGCTGTGACTCAGTGCGGCAAATACCATAATATCCACAGCGGGAAAAGGAGAAAACGTAGTTCCTCCAGGGTGTGGCTCCCAGAAAGAGTGCCATTTGAGCAGGTCTTTAAGGCTTATAACATGGGTTTCCGGAAAACAAGGGGAGTGTTTGTGCTTTGTCACTACTAGCTAGCTACCTTTATTATAAAGTCCTTCTCATAGGTTGCTGCTCTGCACTTTGCCTCTGCCGTCAAGCAGTGTGGCACAGGGTAAGCAGATGTCTGTGGCCATGGGCAGCAGGGCTGAAGGCCAGGAGTTCTTTCTGCCTTTAACTTACTCTTACTTCAGAATGTTAGTGTCTCTCTTCCCAGGGGAGGCAGTACGGGCTCTGGATTCAGACAGAGTTGGGTTGGAGTACCAGCTCTGCCACACACATATCCACTTACTCAAGTGTGTGTGTGTGTATGGGTGTCCTTAGTCGTCTTTCTAAGGCTCAGTTTCTCCAGGTATAAGTGGGCTGATACCTACCTATCTCATAAGATTATTGTAGTGAATAAACAGAAGATAATCTATGAAAAACACTTAACACAATAATCTCTGTAGTGTGGTTTCACAGTATCAGCCTATGTCCAAATGTGTCTCCTGGATAAGCCGGGGCTTCCAAAAGCCTGAACTGGAGTCAGAAGGAGCTTATGGCTGCAAAGCTTGCCATGGAGCATTCATTAGAAAGAGGACCCAGGGTGAGACTGATAGCAAGTCAGACAGTACCACCAAGGCAATAGGATGAAGCAAGATGTTCTGCCCTGGACAAGAGAGGTGGGAAGTGAGGGGGAGGGAGGATACAGGGAGGTTCTCTGAGATGTCAAGGCCTAGGGCTCTTTGTCCAGGCTTCTTCCTTGGAGGGGCAGAAGTGTGCCCAGGCCAATGTTAAAACAGATTTCTCCCCTGTGATTTGTTGCAAATAACACCGGGTGAACAGAACAAGTGCTGCTCCCATCCCACCCCCAGCCTCTTCCCTGTCCTTCTTACTACTCATCCACTGGTGCTTCCTTGAGCATGCCTTAGCGTGAGGTGGGAAATGGAACCCCAAGGAATCTGCGGGAAGTGTTGAGTCTCTGGTGCTTTTCTGTTAGGCCCAGGAAAGCTGAAAAACTATCTCAAAGCCAGTGAGTAATGTGATTATCTCTTGACTTAATTACATTTTCTCTAAAGTTCTCTTTGAGTCCTCCAGGGAAGGGAGAGAGGAAGAAGTGACATGATCAGCAGTTCAGGCACGACAGGGTGGGGTGAGGTGTCTCTTCTGGCTCCCATGTTGTCCTCACTCAGACTTGCACACCAGCAGATGCAGAGGGACTTAGAAGATGGCATGGAGGCCTCTGTAGCCCACTGAGCCCCTCGTGTGTCCTGTTTACTGCACACTGCCAATAAAACAGACACAAGTAGATAGAATGGGCATTTGAACTTATCACAACCCTTCTGTAATTATGATCAGAGGGGAGGTCACTACTGCTGAAAATCTCTGTGTGAAGGTCCAGTGCCTCCTCCACTCACAACCCCTTCCACTGCAGACCAGTACTTTTGAAAATATAGAATTGCCGTGGCAGTATCAAATTGCTGTGATAGTTCCTAAACACTCCCGCTCTGTACTTATCTCTGTGTGGACTGCTGTGGTCTAGGCGACATGACCTTGGTGTGGTCTGTATGAGATAGAAAATACTCATGAACAGCTTTTACAAAGCAAAGCTACGTATTTATCTAAAAGAACTAATTATTAAAACAAAACCAAAAAATCTCATTTTGTGCAAACGGACGGCAGTGTGAATTGTGAATGGTGCCCTTGGAGCTGTGGAGCGCGGGTCTGCAGCAGCCCTGCCCCAGGTCCGTGGTGCACGATGGCTGCTTGTGCTGCCTGTTCCTACGTGGAACACTTCACAGACTTCCCTTGGCCAGCCATGCTGCAACTTGCCCCCAGCCTGGTTCCCTGCCCCTTAGCATTATTTCCCTCTTTCTGGAGCCTGTGTGTGTGTAGAGTGTGGACTCACGTTGCAGTTACTGTAACACAGTATTTGACACTGGTTGGTTGGTCACCTGTCTCTCTCCCTCTCCTAAACTTTGAGCATCATGATGAATGAGAGAAAAGGGCATTTCTGGAGAAAGTCAAACAAAAAGAAGAATGCGTAATAAGGCAGTGTCAGTAGTAGCTGGGTGGGAAGATTTGGCCAGGCAATGGTATTTAGAATTCCTGAGATAGGACCCACATATGTATAGTTAGGGGCGAGACCACCAAAGTGGTGAAGATTATGGGACTCAAGGAAGCAAAAGAAATTTGAGGATGGGTGTGGACACTGAGATCTTCTGTGATGGTGGCAGAATTGGAGTGGGAAGAATACTGAGCCATGTGCTCATTAGGAGGGGTGCCCAAATGCCACAGATGTCTCAGGGGCACCGGCCTTTTCTTGTGCGGACCAGGTGGGGTCTGGCTGCCAGGGGTGAGATGGGAGCTGAGAGTCCCGGCGGGCAGGGACCAGGGTCCTCTCAGAGAAGAACGGGGTGTCAGCTAAGGTGGAGTAATGTTGGAGATCCTTGAGAAAAGCACTCGAGGATATGGGGAAAGTATTGGAAAGGAGGGTAGTGGATGGGAGGACTCCACGGTCAGCACATCCACTGAGCAGATATTGACAGAGCAGCTTCTGACTCCAGGCACTGTTCTGAGCATAGTACAGCGTCGGCCAGCACCCCTGCCTGCCTGCAAGGTGCTCACAGTCTAAGCGGGAAGGTCGAAGGAGTGGGAGGTGACCCTGGGGAAAAGATGCTCTGTGGGGGATCCTGAATCTCCTAGATGAGCAGGATAACTGAGCAAAGAGGGCATAGCTGGATTGAGAGTCATTAGGTTATAATTTACTCACTATAAATGCTCATTTGACTAAACTTTCTCTAAGGCCAACTCTGTCAGGTTCTCAACAAGAGCACTCTTACCTCTACTATTTAAGTGCACAAGGCGGCATGGCCTGGAAGCCAGGAGCTTGGATGGGAGGCCATTCTTTCATTTATTAATTGTTGTGCCCAAAGTCGCGAATCCCAGAAGACCACCAAGGAGCCAACACCGATGCAAAAGCAAAGAGCCTTTATTCGAGCTAGCTCGAGCTCAATCTGTCATCTACAACAACACAGTAGCAAGATGCCAGAGAAAGAGAGCGCGTTTTCCCCAGAACAAAGGTTTTATGGGTTTCCAGGGCGGTTTGGGGGGGTGATGGCCGTGGCTCTGGCTGATTGGCTGGGCCTGGGGATAGTTGGGGGGCGGTGATGAGTCGTGGTTTTGGTCAGTTGGCAGGATCTAGGGGTGGTGGGTGTACTTCTTGCTGACTGGAGAGAGACTAAGCTCCAATTGGCTGAAATAGGATCTGGGAGCTTGCCCTTTCATTAATCAGATATTCAGTGAGAACCTACAGTGTGCTTGACAGTTTGGGTCATTGTTGCATCATTTAATAGCCATGTGACCTTGGGCAACTTACTTAAACCATCTTCTGTAATGCTGTAATATTTCATGAAGAGAATGCAGACAGCTTTTTTTTTTTTTAAAGCACAGAGCCTGATACATAGAGCTGAATATTAGGCTCATTTTGTCATATTTCAATCTAATTAAAATGCCATACTGTTAATCTCTCTGTTTTTTTCTCCAGTAACGTGTCCCATTTATTTTTAATTGGTTAAAGTACAGAATTCTGTATCTCTTATGGTTAATTCCCTTACCCCAAATTGGAATTGACTTAACATCGTAATGATACTTGTGGAAGATGGAAGAGATTTCTCTCAAATGTACTATCCTTTAGCTTTTCAGATGGAAATAAAAAAGCAACTCCAGTCTCCCCTAAATTATAAGCTGTATTTGTAGACTGTTATTTTATTAATTAAGTTGATCTGCCTTTTAAAGGTTAACCTTTAATTTTAAATGGATGTGTGTAAATGCTGCTCACCCTTCCACACACACACTCCAGCTCTTAATCAGATTGAACCAGCTGCTGCTTGGAGCTGATTGCTAGAGAATGTTACTGTCATTGGGCTGAATCTCTGGGCGCCTGACAATGTACTAGCTAGTCATCTGATCATGTTTTCTGATATTTTGAAAATTAATGGTACAACCAGAACCGAAAGGTATATCCAGATCTTCTCTTGCTTTTTACCAGGAACAAACAGGTGTCACCTTTTTTCCCCCATTTTCAGTCTGGAGTTACTAAAACCAGGGAATATTGATTTTGGGGGGTGGTGTTTTACTTAAGACAATATAATCAAAATGCTAAAAACTTAAAATACAGATTAATGGCATATTGTTTTCAGAATGGTAGAAAAGAGGAGCCTTTCACTTGAAAGACTAAACATCTTAAATAATTGTTAGAACTATTTTGAGGAATTATGAGTGTTATTTTTACTGACCACCATCTATAAAAGTGGAACTGCTCTCCGAAGATACTTTAAAACAGAATTCCAAGTTATAGCCCCCATTTATAACAACAATTTATAACAATAATTTAATGCATTCATTGTATAACATAAAGTAATAGAGTACCAAATGCAAAGTGTTCCGGAAAATGTACATTGTTTTTATGCTGTGAGGTCATTTTTTTATTAAAGTGTCATTGATACACAATCTTATGATGGTTTCACATGAACAACATTGTGGTTTCAACATTCACCCATATTATCAAGTCCCCCCAACCCCCATCTCATTGCAGTCACAGTCCATCAGAGTAGTAAGATGCTATAGAGTCATTACTTGTCTTCTCCATGCTGTACCACCTTCCCTGTGACCTACCTATGTTGTGATTGCAAATTATAGTGCCCCTTAATCCCCTTCTCCCTCCCTCCCCACCCACCCTCCCCAACCCCTGCCCTTTGGTAACCATTAGTCCCTTCTCAGAGTCTGTGAGTCTGCTGCTGTTTTGTTCCTTCAGTTTTGCTTCGTTTTTATACTCTGCTGTTAGGTCATTTTCAAAGCTGAATTTCAACAGGCTGCTGAATCTGCAGTAGAAACTGAAAACTTAAACTTACTGTTATCTACTCTTGTGGCTTTCCAAAAATAAACTGCTGCTCTCAGTTTACCTTTTTATTTGGTATTTTCACTTCATTCAGATTTTATAGCCCTATTAGAGTGTTGCTTTACTTTTCTTAAGCACATGAGTTTGAAGAGAATGGTTTAGTCTATTTTGAGGTTCTTAGATTTGAGAGCTGCTCTTGGAATTAGAATCATGAAAAGGCTTATAATCCATAATTATGTTTTTATTGATTAAAAAATAAAGGCAATCTATCACATAGGCAATTAAATTAAAAGTTAAGTGAAATTAAAATTTTTCTTTAGTTTAATCATCCTTTTAAAAGGGATTCTTGATTTCAAACTATGTGGTTGGTGGGACTGAAGCCTCTTGGATGGTGGTTGTAGCTGGATGGTGGTTGTAGCTGTACGAGTCATCCTGTGGGTCTCATCCTGGACAGAGATTGTGAGACAGAGATTGTTACATGTTTTGAAGGCAGCCTGAGAGTCCTGTTACAAGATAAACTGAGGCATATGAAAATATGCTCATTTGAGGAAAAATCAATTCAAATAGTGCAGCATTCATTCTAGCAGACAGAAAGGAGCTCTGAGGAGCTGTACAAAATGAAACCCTTTTATAGGCAGAAGTGGGTGGGAACAAGGAGTTTACACTAGGCAGGAAAGCAGGTTGGTCATCGCAAGGGGTGGGGGGTCTACCTGGCAGATTACCTAACTAGTGCTAACTGGGTGATTTCTGATTGACTGGTTTAACATTCCATTTTGGGGGAAAACAACTGTAATTCTTGGTTTGGTGATTCTGTTTTGGGCCTTTTGTCATGTTTTTAACAGTCCTCAATGGTTTTTATAAATTTTTAATTCCCAAAGCTTTTCCCTTCAATTTTGTCTGAGAATAGCTCAGAAGTTTGAATAAGGATCAGTTATTTTGGCTATCAGCCTTAATAGGCTGATTTGTGAAAGTAGATGATGATTATGATTTAAAATGTATGCAGGGCTGGCTGTGTGCCAGGCATCATTTTTCAATTTTGCTTTTTTCCTCTGCGATAACCCTTGAAAATTACTACCGACTTTGGATGTATTTTTCTTATTATCTCCATTTTACAGGTGTGTAAACTGAGGCACAAATGTTTTAATATGCCCCAAATCATGTTCTTTTTATTTTTTAATATTATTTATTATTTAAAATGGAATCAAACTAGTTTTTAACTGTTTTATTAAATGGGAGTTATGGGTTAGTAGTACTGTAAAAATCTCGGATACTTGATAGCCTAGTCAAATCATGCAATTGTATGTGGAGATTCTGTAGGAAACTAAATTAGATGTCTTCTAGCTATTTTTCCCTATTAAAATTTTTCATGTTAGATTTTAACATTATATTAAATATTTTATATACTAAATCCCAGCAAAGGAAAGAGCAGTTGTTTAATTTCTAGTGCCACCTTTGTTTTCCTACACATATTCTTACAAATGAAGTATTTAAATCATTGTTTAATAATACCCAAAATATTCTTTGTATTTTAACCAATTCATCATTCAAATTTCTTGTGCCCAAAAGTACAATGTAATTGACTTTATAATGCCCTTAGAAGCCGGTTGAGTGATTCAGGACTCCCTTCCTCCCACTCCCCTTCTTTTTTTTTTTTTTTAAGTATCAGTAAAGGTTTATCAGAAGAGTGTCACCCCGAACTGGTATCGCCTGTGATATGATACTACCATTCATTAAAACCTCCTGGCGGAAATAATGCTTTTTTCCAAAGTGCATAAAAAGCAGTTTTTGGTGTGACTCATGCTCTGCCACTGCCCCTTAACATCCCAATTCATATTAATTTTGATCTAAATTTAAGCATTATTCCCCTATACTTTTAAGCTAGAAATCCGAAAAGTACTATATATTGCCACCCACATGAATGGATGAGTATCTAGAAATGTTGTAAACCACAATACTATTTGTTTATACATGGAATTAACTACATTTCTAGAATGATTAGCTTGCAGCTTAGTCATGTTTATTATTTCTCTTTGTTTCTCCCTGTAGAGGGGAAAAAAAACCTCTTAATATTTGGAAAAATCAGTTTAGTTTATATTGTAATGACTACTATCCATATACTTTTCAGATGTCTGTAAATGAAACAAGATTAATGATACAGGTATATCTAAGGAAGATGCTAAGAACTGAGTAAGTCATGTTTGCTTGGTTTATAGAATTGTATTATTAAATACCATATACCTCAGTGATGATGAATCCTATAAACAATAAAAAGATCTAGTTATATATGTCTATATAAAGTAGCAACCAATGAGATCAGCCCTTCCAGCAGCAGCCCAAAAGCAGTATGTGAGGTGCTATAAGTGATTTGGAAGGGGGGTGGGGTGGGATGAAGAGGGCCAGGAGAGGGGGCCGTGGATAGAGGGGAGGGGTGAGAGGTGACAGTATGCTAATTTTCTCCTTATAATTTGAAATCATTTCTAGCTCTCCCATATCTTCAGCAACAATTAGTCAGGTCTGGCTTTTTTCTTCTTCTTTTGGCATTTTTAATGATGAGGTCATTTTTCCCACTATGTTATTGGTTCAGCTATTAAAACTTTTCTATGTGTAATGTACAGTTAATATCTCTGTATAATACACAGTGTTTTTCATAATAATCAGTATGTACATACACCCTTCATATCATTTAAATATTTTTTATTATAAAACCGGTACATGCTTATGGTAAAAAAAAAAGTCAAATTGTACAAAAGGGTGTAAAATGAAAACTAGAGGTGCTGGTTTCTCCCCTTGTTCCCAATCCTAGTCCTGGAGATAACTTCAGTTAGTGGTTTCGCACTTTTCTGGACATTTTTATGCATGTACACATTAAGTTGAAATTAAAATTATATACAACTGTGCACATTGACATTTTCACTTAATATATCGTGTACTACTTTTTTCATGTACTTACATTTACAGGTACCTGATTCTTACTTTAATGCTCAAATGGTATTCCATTGTACAGCTGTATTACAGCTTATATAACAAGTGTGTTTAAATTTTAGGTAAATGCATCTAATTGTGTAAGTACATCTATAGGGTATATTTCTATAAGTGGAATTCTTAGTTAAAGGCATGAGTATGTGAAATTTGTACAGGTATTGTTAAATTGCCTTCTAAAATGGTGTACTAATTTATATTTCCATTTAACATAGTGAAAAACACTCAATATTACAGAATTCTTAAATGTTTAGCAATTTAATAAGTAATTTATGCTTTAGTTGGCATTTTTAATTTATGATTGAGTTTAGCATATTTTTATTATTGTTGACCATTTGCATTTATTTTTCTGTGAACAGCCTGTTCAGTTCTTTTTTTACTGATTTGTTAAGTGTTTGAGTTCTGAAGTCAGATGACTTTGGGTTCAAATTTGGGTTTTGCTGAGCACTGGGTGTTTGACCGTGAGAGGCCACTTTGAACTTCATTATCTATAAAATGTGGTGATAAGAGTACCTAACTCTTGGAGTATTGTTAATTGATTGGGATAATGAATATAAAACACTTATTTCCTAAAGTATAGGAAGAGTATAATATATGTTTGTTAGTAGCATTACTAATATTACTGAGATTTTTTAAAAATTAAGAGTAGAATTTGTGAAATTCCTTCATGGCATCCATGCAGTCATTTGGTGTTTCTGTTGTAACATAATGCTGCTGTGGTGTATTTGTAGACTTTCTACTCTTCAACTATTGTTATATTCCTAGAATGAACTCTGCTTGGCCATAGCATTAATTATTAATTGTGTTCTTTAAATACAGCTAACACATATGAATTACCTTAGTACAAATCAAAACACATTTTTAAACAGAATCAAGCTGTGAATTTCAGGTATACTTTAGAGAACATTGTTGAATGTGCTTTCCCATTTTAGGTGAATGATTAGGGATCAGAGCTAGAAATGATCTATTTAGGAACTGTTAGTTGAAGCACCCACTGATTCTAATGAGGCATTTATCATGATTCAGACGTAATAGTATATATAACAAGCAGCCATTGTTCCATCCAAACTGTGGAGCAAGAACGGCACAGGGAAGTGACATTTTGTTTCTGCCTCATGTTTTCATGTCTACTGAGATTATATATACTTCACAGCTTTTAAAATAATCACTGCAGTTTTATAAAACTGCAATTATGCTTTTTCATACAAAGAAGTGTTACATGTTCTAATCTGTGCCTTTTAAGGATGGATGTATGCAGCTCTGAAATAATATGTTACATTGCTTCAGTGACATAAATCCTATTAAGATTAATTTTAGATTGGGAGTCTAGCAGAGAAATGAAATAAATACATAAGGAATATTTGTGCAAATCACTTTTCATTGTTTTCCTTCCTAAAACCATTTCATCCTTTAAATACTGACTTCTCTCTTAATTCTTCCTTTTCAACTTCAGAAGGACTAAGGACATTAGAAATGTGATACACATGGGTAAAGATATTTTATGTTGCAAAAGTAAGAATTTGGGTTCTATGCTATGAGTTCATTCTTTATACGAACTTGTATGTAATTAGAACCTGGAATTCCAATGAGAAATACTTCGAATAATCATAATAGCTATCGTTTTTTGAAGGCTTACTGTACGTCGTTAAATGGTCTGAGTACTTTATGTGTATTAATTCATTTTATCCTTGAAGTGACTCTATAGAGCAGGCACTATGTTTGTTCTAACATTACAGGTAAGGGAAGTGATACATAGAAGTTAAGCCCTTGCCCAAGGTCAGCATCAGAATATCATAGAAAGGATTCAAATTCAGGCATTCTGTCTGCAAACCTGTGCTTGAAATATTCCCCTCTACTGACAAAGATGGAACTATCATTCAACAGATGTTGTTGAGAGTCTGTAGTGTGCTGGAAATTCTTAGTTGGAGTAGATCTGGGACAGAATGGTGGTTAAGTGAGACACACAAGCTCCTGCTGTCATGAGATGTACATTCTTCTGGAAGCAAAATAAAGACGTTGAACACCATGTTTTATGAGAGTTCTTCATAGGTATAGCAGGTTGTGCTTTGCAAGGTATTTTGTAATAATGAGGAGTGTCATTCACCTTTTTTCCCTCTCTTGGCTGTCTGCAATATGCCAGCTTTTTATGGAGGTCCAGGAGACAGGGCAGTGTGGGGGGAAAATTCCTGTACTTGGACATCTGAAGACCTGGGTGAGAATCCCAGTGCTCCATCCTGTGCTAGCTGTGTGAACTCTGAGCTTTAGTGCCTTTTATAAACTGACGCTGGACACCCTGCTTCCTGAGATGGTGGTTAGGATTACGTGAGCCCTGGACCCTAGCACAGAGCTTGATGTAAAAGCAGCTGATTAGTCATTAGTTTCCTTCCTTCTGTACATTTACCATATTATTGGTTTTCAGTGAAAGATACAGATGCAGGTAGAAGAACTAAATTGATTTCCCTGTAAATGATGTTTAACTTTTTTCTCACTAGAATACTGTATTTGTTCCAACTCAAAAATTGTTTTGTTTGAAAGCATCATTTAGGCAAATGTTGGAGAAAGTTAATGCTTGCACATTTTATTATTCATAAAAATATCTTCTTGAAAGATGTGGTACATATACACAATGGAATATTATTCAGCCATAAGAAGAAAACAAATCCTACCAGTTTTTGCAACAACATGGATGGAGCTAGAGGGTATTATGCTCAGTGAAATAAGCCAGGCGGAGAAAGACAAGTACCAAATGATTTCACTCATATGTGGAGTATAAGAACAAAGAAAAACTGAAGGAACAAAACAGCAGCAAACTCACAGAACCCAAGAATGGACTAGCAGTTACCAAAGAGAAAGGGGTTGGGGAGGGTGGGTGGGAAGGGAGGGATAAGGGGATTAAGGGGTATTATGATTAGCGCCCATAATGTGGGGGGGAGCACGGGAAGGCAGTGTAACACAGAGAAGACAAGTAGTGACTCTATAGCATCTTACTATGCTGATGGACAGTGATAATGTGGTGGAGACTTGATAAGAGGGGGGAATGTAGTAACCACAATGTTCCTCATGTGAAACCTGAGCATAAGATTGTATATCAATGATGCCTTAAGGAAAACAAAACAAAACACATGAGGTACCACTTCACATTCCCTAGGATAGCTAAACTCAAAAAGATGGGCAATAAATGTTGACATGAATGTGGAGAGACTCAAGCCCTCATACATTGCTAGTGGGATTGTAAAATGGTTCAGCCATCTTAGAAAACAGTTTGAGAGATTCTCAAAATGTTAAGGATAAAGTTACTGCATGACTCAGAAATTTTACTCCTTCATATATACCCAAGGGAACTGAAAGCATATGAAAAAATATATATATCTTCTTGAAATAATTACAAAAAATGCATCGTAGCATACTGTTTTTTCAAAATTTCCTTGTGTAACTAGTATATTACATCACCATGTTAGAATTTGCTTCTGTGTTTTGTACCATAAGAATAACATTATATTTGTAATATTTATATATTTTAATCATATAAGTGATACTGCTTACTTTCTTATGCTTATTAATACCCACATTTGTTTGATTAGAAACATTTGTTTCTGATATTCACTAACGTGTAATGGGATAGCCAGGTTTTTTTGTACTGCAGTAGGCTGATAGAAACTGTACCTGTTTATTAAACTATTAATGCTATACTTAATAACCTTGGCCCTTGTATCTAGTCCGTCACTGGATTAATGCTTACTTTTATGGTGGTTTTCTACTACTTTCTATTTCTGTTGTCACCTTAAAAGTTATCACATATGTCACTTCTGGAGGAAAGCTAAATGATCTCTCTTGCTTTAGTCTTCTGCTTTTTTTCTAATTCATCTGGCATTCCTTTATCATAATGTCCTGTATTTCACACTTGATAAAGTCTTTACATTTTAAATTGACATTTATCTCAAGCCTAGACTCAATCACTCTGTGATCCTGTTTTCTAGTACCCATAACACAAACATTCCCATCCATCCATGCTGTATGGCTGCCTATCATATTCTAAACATTCTTTGATTTAAAATGTGTCATGTGATCCTCTCATCAACTTTTTGAGTAAGGCTCTATTTATTATCCCCATTTTATAGACAAGGAAACTGAGATGCAGAGAAGATAAATAACTGGTTCAAAGTCCCTCCGCTTGTCTGGAGTGCAGTTAGAGTTTGAACCCTGCAAGTTTCCCTTTGGATGTGCGCTCTTCAGCACAGACTTTCTTAGCGGGGGTTTGGGGTGGCTAACACTCTGCTCAGGTGTTATCTGAAATGAAATTCAGTGGGATGACTCAGTTCTTCAGTGAGTGACATGTGACACCTATTTACGTGGGGGAGAATGCCCCTCCCAGGAGGTTACATTTCAGCCAAGACACAGGTTTGGTGGGGAGCATTCCAAGGGACTTGGACATGCAAAGGTTGGGAGCTTACTCTCATTCATAGGCAGGTATGTTTATCTATTCTACTTCATCCTTATGTGTTTTCATGGTTAAGCCAAATATTTCAGTCTGTTTTTAAGGTTCACTCCTCATGTGATTCCTGTATAGTCGGCATTTATTTAATCACAGCAACTCTATGAATTGCTAGTTAATAGCTACATTTTACAGATGAGAAAAACTGAGATTCGTAATGCTTAGTAATGTACAAGGGTCGCACACTTAATAAGTGGCAGGAAAAAGCATGGCAGAGCTGGGATATGCCTCAGTCTGAGTCTTGTGCTCTTTCCCCACATTATAAATCAGTCATGCTCTACATAACCACAAATAATAATTTATACTCCTGCCTCCACAAATGAACACATCTCCCCAACCAAGTTCTAAGTTAGTAGAGTGCAGGAACCCTATGTAGTACTTGGATCATTGTAAACATTAAGCACAGCTTTACAAATAAAGAGTCAGTAAACAAGGGTTTTTTTCCATGTGTTAGCTTCACTAATATTAGAAGCACTTTGTATGTCAGAAAACAAAATTTTAATAGTTAAAAAATGAGTTGCAGGGTGAAAGTATCATTTTCATTAAAAAAAATGCTGTTTTAAAAGATACCAGCCAGTGGTTCTGAAATCCATGAAACATAAAAACTAAATTGAAGACATAGGCCAATCTTATTTGTTCTGCAAGACGAGATTAATTCAATTTTGCTGACTCTTTGTCATTTACATTCCTGACTAATGTCATAGATAAACAATCACAGGTACCCCTGTCAGAACTGTACAATGTCCCTGAGTTATGCACCACCCACTTCCATTGTAAGGGTTCTATTGAATAGTGCCTAGAGCTTAAATTTATTTTGCAAATACCACTTCTTTATCAATGACTGTTCTGTGGTTTTACTCTTTTTTTTATTAGGGTTTCATTGATACACAATCTTATGAAGGTTTTACATGAGCAACATTGTGGTTACTACATTCACATATATTATCAAGTCCCCCCTACATACCATATTACAGTCACTGTCCATCAGTGTAGTAAGATGCTATAGAGTCAGTACTTCTCTGTGCTATGGTCCCTTCCTTGTGCCCCCCCTACATTATGTGTGCTGATCATAATACCCCTTAATCCCCTTCTCTCTCCCTCCCCACCCACCCGCTCCACCCCCTTCCCTTTGGTAACCATTAGTCCCTTCTTGGAGTCTGTGAGTCTGCTGCTGTTTGGCTCCTTCAGTTTTGCTTTGTTGTTATACTCCACAAATGAGTGAAATCATTTAGTACTTGTCTTTCTTCACCTGGCTTATTTCAGTGAGCGTAATACCCTCCAGCTCCATCCATGTTGTTGCAAATGGTAGGATTTATTTTCTTCTTATGGCTGAGTAAGATCCCATATTTTTATCCATTCATCTACTGATAGACACTCAAGTTGCTTCCATATCTTGGCTATTGTAAATAGTGCTGTGATAAACACAGTAGTGCATATATATGTCTTTTTGAATATGTCATCTTGTTTTCTTTGGGTAAATTCCTAGGAGTGGAATTTCTGGGTCAAATGGTATTGGTTTTACTCTTATCTTTGGTAATTGGTTGGGCCTTTATTATCTTGTTTTCCTTGTTCTGATCTTTTTGAGTCAGTGTTCCCTTTACTTTCTGACATCTCCTTGGTTGTGATTGACCAAAAAGCACATTGAATTCAGTCAAGTGAAAATGGAGAGTTTATTGAAATAGTGGTAGGGTGGGGTTCTCACAACATCTTCCAGCTTCAGTGGCAGGGATGTGGCAGGGATGCAGCCGGGCCTCGGGAGTGGCTAGAACCTGTGCTTTGAACACTGTTGGTGATCTCTCCATGTCTTGCCTCTGATTCTCTTTCTTGCTATAAGGCTGCTTTCTCCATATGGTGTGGATATGACCACATAGCTCCACACTTTATAGCAATAGCCACCAGAAGGAGACTGACTTGAGGTTTCCTCTAATTCAAGCCCCCCAAAATCTCAGGAAAGTGTTTAATTAATTAGCCCAGCCATCCTAGATTGACCTGCAGGTTATCTCATTTGCCCATCTGGGGCTGCTATGACACAGGACTCAGAAACCCTGATGTCATCAGGGACTAATTTTAGTTGGTCTGCTCTGGATTATCAGAAACATGTCTGCTAGCTGATTATTAGGTCAGACTGGCTGCCCCGAAGAAACCTCTGTCTTTCCTGGTGGTAGGCTGTGTCTTGGCTGGCCCACTGAGCTTCCTTTCCAGCCTAAGGGACATCAGCAGGGTACTAGCCCATTTGCAAGTCAGAGGGCTTGCAGACAAGCCCTGAGCTCTGTGTTTGAGGGAAGCTAAGTCACTTGTTTCATCACCTGCGTGTGTGTCCGCAGGTGACCCATTTGGATGTGAGAAACATTATCATTTTATGCTAATAATACTTTACACATAGAATGACAATAAATAACAATACCAGACAAATGTTGCTTCTCTTAGGAAAAATGAAACTATTGTCATGCATATCAATTCATCTAGCTACTAAAGGAAAAAGCCCCAAAGAAGAAAGAATACATCAAAGAGATAAAGTGGGAGGTAAAGGTCACTGTTACTTTTTTCTTATTGTTTTTGGATGTTATTTTCTTAAGAACATTAAGAGCAGCCCCAACTGCCTGGTTCTCTCATATTATGCAAAATTTTTCCATTTTTAAAGCAAACTGGATTTTTTTTCCTAGACTTGCAAGGATTTTTAATTTGGGAGAGGACAGCTTTTTTGTGCAAAAATGTTTACTTTGGGAATGTTTATACTCTGATAATGATGGAAGAGACGGCTTTATATCTGGCTGGTCACTTCAGTTAAATTAAACAGCATTTATAATTAACTCACTATTTGCAAGACACTGTTCTATGTATATCGAGAGATTGCTGAAGACGAGTAAGGTTTTGCTTGTGCCTAAGCCCTGGCAGAGCTGACGACCATGTACCCGTGACTCTCTTACCAGACAGTTGTCGGACAGCATAGCAGAGTTGGGTCGTGTTGAATGCCACCCACAGTGATGCCAACGTACACGTTCTACAGAGAGCATGAGCGTGAAGGATTGGATAGACATTCCATGCAGTGAGTTTGTGCCCTCAGTGATGAAAGGGAGATGCGAATCTACCCTTACTGCTGACTTGCTCAGTTTTTGCATGCCTCTCAGAGTATGAACATTTCTAGGGTTTGGAGGTATCTATTTTCCATACAACTTGCTTCTAAATGTAAGCCAGCAGCAACTTCTAGTGACCAACAGAAGGAAAAGCAGTCTGTTTTAATGCTGGAGAGAAAACCCATTGGTGTGGACCTACTGTGGGACCATATGACTGTCTTCAGCGGCACTTCCTATGGGATTTTCAAGAATAACATTGATCATTGGAAATTTTTGCCTCATATATTGATTTAGAATTTAAGCCCCACATAACATGTGATTCCACTAAAATAAAGAACACAAATAAGGTTCATACTGTGTTCCTACATATAGTTTTTAATCCTAACGTGTGCTTGGGTAAAGTGTCAGGGAGGATGTGGCATTTGTGCAGAGTTTTGAGGGAAGAGTGAGTAAGATTTTGACAGGAGAATGGCAGGGGGTGGAAGGGATACATTTCCAGTTGAGTAAATCATGAATAATATTGTGCTTGTGCTGAGGTAATACTGAATTGTCTAATAAGGTTAGAAATTTATAGGTTTTACTACAGGAGAAAAGACTCAAAAAATAGGTTTGAATCAGATCATGGAGGACCCTTGAAAGTCTTGGTAAGAGTTTGGACTTTATTTTATATGTTGCGGGGAGCTTTAAACATTTTTAGTCAGGGATGTATTATGCCCAGGAATGTTTTCCAAATAGGTCCACGTTATCTTCCCCACTTCTTCTGTCTTGATTATTACCCAGGAAAAAACAGAACAGGTGTTCTCTTTGTGGGAGTATCCATATATAGTGATCAGACTGCCTTATTATTAGTAAGGTGTGTGAACTAGGAGGAACTGGGGGTAGGTGGGTGGGTAGGGAGCTACTACCAGCCCATTGTGCTCTTACTGACATGTGTATTACATATGTTGTAAACCCAACAGTTTGCTTTTACAGTTAATACTTTACACAGTTTTGCCTTTTAAAGATAAGAGCAAAAGTGTGTGTTTATACAGTCTTTTATATTTCTCACATATTTACCTTTAATAGTGCTCTTCCTTTTTTCTTGCTGGTTTGAGTTAGCATCTGGTGCCATTTCCTTTCAGCCTGAAGGACTTCTTTTAGTATTTCTCATAGGGCACCTCTGCTAGCAACACATTTTGCTCAGTCTTTTTTCATTTGAGAATGAGTTCAGTTCACTTTCGCCTTAAAGGATAATTTTGCTTGATATAGAATTCTTGTGAGACAAAGTTTTTCTTTTGGTAATTTGTTTATTCTATCAGTGCCTTCTGATCTCCATAGTTTCTGATGAGAAGTTAATCATTAAGTGTTTCATTGTTCCCTTGTGTGTGATAAATCTTTTTTTTTTCTGTTTTGAAGATTTTCTTCATTTTTGACTTGAACAGTTTATTAAAATGTGCCTTGAAATGGATAGCTTTCTGTTTATTCTAGACTATGATTTATTGAGCTTGTTAGGTCTGTAAATGTTTTTCATAAAATTTTGAAATCTTTTGGTCATTATTTCTTCCCATTTTCTTTTCCTGCTACTTTCTCTCTTCTTTTTGTGGAACTGCCATGATGTGTGTGCTTGATGTCTCACAGGTCCCTGGGGCTGTCTTCATTTTTTTTTTTTAGGAGAGCAAGGCAGAGGATTTTATTTAGAGATAAAGTGAGAAGGCAGAGCTCCTGGCTCATGCCAGGAGGGGACAAGAGAGCCCCCTATTCATTCATTTTTCTATCTGTTCTTTTGAATGAATATTTTCTATTTTTCTATCTTGAAGTTCCTTGATTCTTTCTTCTGCCAGTTCACATGTGGTGAACCCATCTAGTGAAATTTTTAAATCTCAATTATTGTGCTTTTCTACTCCATTTGGTTCTTTTTCATAATTCCTACCTCTTTATTGAGATTTTCTGTTGAGTCATTGTCATCATACTTTAATTCTTTAAACATGGTTTCCTTTAGTTCAAAAGCATCATGGTTTTCTTTGAAGTTTTGGTCTGCTAAGTCAGCAGCCAGGGCCACTCAGAGACAATATCTTTTAACTGCTGTTTTTCCTGAGTACGGATCACACTTTCTTGCTTCTTTGCACGCCTTACACATTTGCTGAGGCTTGGCACTTTAGATTACATTTTGTAACAATTCTGAATTCTGATTTCCTTCATCTCAGGATAGTTGTTGCTGTTTTTCATTTAGTGACTTTCCTGGGCTAAATCTGTAGACTCTACCTCCACCAGTGTGTGTGGCTAAAATGTCTCTGCTTTTTTATTTTTTAATTCAAAAAATCTAACCCTGGCATTCCAGGATTAGTCCCTGTATCTTGCATGGCTTAGTGGTCAGTCACTGATTAGCTAGATGTTTTATTCCAATGCGTGGAGCTGATGGATCTGTTTATGAATTGGGGAGCATGTTCACATTTGCGATAACTTTTTTTTTCTTTCTGTCAATCACCAATGTGTTCTTCATATCTGAGTTTGTGTTTTGGTTTTTTTGTTTGTTAAGATTCCACATATAAGTGAGATCATATGGTATTTGTCTTTGTCTAATTTATTTCACTTGATATAATGACCTTCATGTCTATCTATGTTGTTGCAAATGGCAGAATTTCAATTTTCTTCTTTTTATGGTTGAATAATGTTCCATTGTTTAAAAATGCCACATATTCTTTTATCCACTTATCCATCAGTGGGTATTTAGGTGACTTCCATGTCTTGGCTATTATAAATAACGTTGCAGTGAACATGGGGTGCATATCTTTTTAGAAATAGTGATTTTGCTTTCTTCAGGTGAATACCCAGAAATGATGTTGCTAAATCGTATGGTAGTTCTATTTTTAATTTTTGGGGGAACCTCCTATTGTTTTCTACAGTGGATGCACCAATTTATGAAAAGTACACACTTTTCTCCACGTCCTTACCAACACTGTTATTTCTTGCCTTGTTGATAGTAGCCATCCTGACTGGTGCCAGGTGATACCTCATTGTGATTTTGATTTGCATTTCCCTGGAAATTAGTGATCTTGAGCACCTTTCCCTGTACCTGTTTGGCCATCTGTCAGTGTTCTTTGGAAAAATATCTATTCTAATCCCCTGCTCATTTTTTAATCAGATTGCATGATTTTTTTCTCTTGAGTTGTTTCAGGTAGTTTTGAAGTGTGTAGCAATTTTTAACTGCCATCTTTGTCTTCTCTGCACGTGCTATAGCCTCATGGCGATCAGGGATATGTGGATGGCTTGGGCCCCGCCCAGTTTCTGCTGCAAGCCCACACAGCCTTCCAGGATGTTTGGAGAGCTTTATGAAGCCCTTCTGTGGCTGTCTCATTTTTTTGTTTAATTTCTGGTTAGCCTGTCGGTCTAACGTTTGCCATAGCTAGAACCACAACCTCATGCTAGGTAAGCTACTCGCCGCCTTGTTTGTCTGCCACCATGACCACCATTACCAACTGTGTTGCTGGGCATGGTATTTTTGCACTCTACTCTTAATCAAGTGAGCCTTCTCGGCAGCTATGCTGGTAGAACTACCCTCTTGACTGAACTGCCATTGTGGGGGTTCTGGGATAGAAGTTCCAGGCAGGAATTCCTTAGACTTCCTGTGAAATAATGGAAAATATAGACAGCAGTCTCTGTCCACAGTTTCTGGTACAGACCTCCTAAAACGCTCGTCGTTTTCCAAGTGTAAGGGCACTAGGATAATCATTTGTTCTAATATTTGGTCTTGAAACCTAGTGTTTGACACAGAGCTCCCAAATCCTTTGGAACTCCCTAGGTGATGGGAATGCCTTTTGTTCTAATGAGGAGACTTTTGGTGGGCTCAGAGATAGCTTTAGGATGGGGCTGGTCACTAGAAAGACCAAGCCATGATGAGAAGCTTGGAACTTCTAGCACTACCTGCCATCCTGTGGGAAGGGGAGAGGCACTGAGGACTGAGCTGATGATCAGTTGCACCTGTGTGATGAAGCTTCCATTAAAATCCCCCAAGTACAGAGTTTGGTGAATGCATCTACATGCTGGGAGGGTGATGCACTCCAGGTCCACGAGGACAGAAGCTCCTGTGTTTGGGGCCCTTCCAGCCCTTACCGTATGTCTTCATCTTTATCCTTTATCATATCCTTTTTATTAAGGATATAATAAACATGTATCCTCTGTTATATAATAAACATATTTCCCTGAGTTCTGTGTGCTGTTCTAGCAAATGATCAAATACAAGAGAGGGTCGTAGGAACCCCCAGTATATAGCTAGTCTGGCCAGAAGCTGTGGGTAGCCTGGGGACCTGGTACCTGCTGTTGGCATCTGGAGTTGGGGGCAGTCCTGTGGGACTGAACCCTTACAGTGTGGGATCTCACACTACCGCCAGGTAGTAGTGTCAGAACTATGTTGAGTTGTAGGGCACCCAGCTGGTATTGCAGAATTGGTCAGTGTGGGAAAAACCCCACATACCTGGTGTCAGAAGCTGTGAGTTGGTGGTAATGTGAGTTAAATGAGAAACTCCTCTGGTTTTCCTGTGGTGCTCCCACTGTTCTAACTTGAGATTCAGGGTTTTTTCATGAATAATAAATGCTTCTCAATTTGTTGTGTGCCTGTAATTAATTTTGTGAAAATTTTGTCATGTTTTATTCTTGCTTTTGGGGTGGGGATTTGCCACACTCCTCACTCCCTTGTACTGCATCTCTGCTGGTAGTTTTTAAGTATTTAAGATGTAGAGGAAGCCATTGAGGTAGGCTTTAAGTCAGTATTCTGATTTTATGTGAAAAGTGTTATTAAAAAGTTTTCAGTTTTATTGTAGTATTGTTAAGGAGATTTTTTTTCATAACTACTTTCTAAGACTGTGTAGTACCTTGATTCTGCCAGTTGTAGAAGCTGTATGTTTTTAAGAAGTATTAAGTTGTAAAAGAATTTTGAAAAGGGATTATAGGTAAAAACAAAAACCTAGTAAGACTTGGTGAACTGTTTCACATGTCATTAGAAATCCCTAAAGAACATAATTTTAAATGGCTGCATAGTATGTATTGATTGGTACCTATCAAAATTATTATTTATTTATTTGTTGGTAATTTCAGATTTCTTCTATTTTCAGTTTTCATCTCTTCACATTAGATTACTTGAAGAGCACTTGCTGAGTTAGACACAAACATTTTCAAGCCTTTCAATAAATATTTCAGACTGACTCCTCCATCCCTACCCTCACCCCCAGCATAGCATTTCTCCAGCAGTGAATGGAAAAGTTCACTCCAAGCTATGTACCCTCTCTAAAACTGGATTTTATTAAGGAACAAAAAGTTTCCTAATTTACTAGATTTAAAATGTTTAATTGCTGCTTTACCTAATTTCTGTATCTCCTCTTATATCTGTATATCATATCTTTTAAATTAAAAATTCATTTAAGTTCATTGTTACTTAACACCTCACAAATCTTGACTCTTTAAAAAATAGAAATGGAACTTTTATTTTCTCCAAGTAGGAAATCCTATTAGGCTTTTTAGAAGTATTTATTTCTTTAGACTTTAAATAATGAATAAGCTAGAATTGCACTTACTTGTAAACATATATATTTTGAGTCTTTGAATGTTGATATGCATGGTTCTGTCACAATTTGGTCAAAGTTTTCTATTAGCCTCAAATTTCTTATTAGACTTCTGATAGTATCATACAACTTGGTTGAAAGATGATTCCCTGTGGCTCATGTTTGGTAATTAATTGTATTACTAAATCTGGAAATTGACTTAACTATTTTCCTATAACTCTGTCTGTATTTAAGCCCAAATTTTATATCCTGGAACCATCTGGTTAAATGATACTGGTTCTGAAAATGTATTAATAAATTAGAAGAATCCCTGTAGTATTTCTGTTCCTATAATTCTCTCAGAGGTACACGTTAGGCAGTGTTAGTCTAAAAACAGTAAACAAAATATTCAGAAGCTTTAAGTATTTCTAGCTCTGCTGCATCTGAAGGGCAAATTGTGTCTTGATAAATGTGTGTAAATCATTCATTATCAGCTAGTGTTCATATTACTTTAACATGATCAAGGTCTCAGACCAAAATAAAATGTCAAGAATTGAGCATTTGCACAAACTCTTGGGAAGCTGTTGGCATTTTAATAAAAGATCAGAATTCTTTTTTGATTTCTCCTTGGCTATTAATTGCTGAAAACCCTTGGTATTCGTCAAATGTAATTTCAGAAATCCTTATTAGATCATTTTCAGGAAAGCACAAATATAATTTCTATTACAGTGCTGTCCTCTAGTACAAACGAGTTCACGTATTGTCTGCTACTAACTATGTCCTGGAGAATATCGTTGAGGGATTAAAGTGATAAGTAGTAAGCACATACATGGGCTTTAAAATATTAATGGTTATCAAAATATACTTACTAACCAAAGGAATATTAGTAGCTACAGGGGGGCCACTGTTCCTTGTGAGAGGAATCCCACAGCTACTCACAGTGTATCAACAGTGGTATTGTGTAGAGTGCTCGAGCCTGTGCTATTCTGGATTCATCCTCGCAGAAACACTCCATGCTGACATGATTCTTTTTATAAAATCGATTGAATGTTTTGTCCTTTTAATTGTGCCCTACTCCTTATAAACAAGTTAACTAATAAAAGAGGTGATGGCTTTATAGACTGAATGCCTACATGTAGAGCATGAGGTAGAAAGAAAATGGCTTGAGGATCAGTCCAATGACCGAACCCACGTTCTTTGTAACTGAAGTTTTAAAAAAGTTTGAAACCCAAATCTAGAGTAAAAAGTCACTTCCCATATGTCTGTGGGTTCTGAGATAATTAGGACTTTATTTTTCCTTTGGAGGCACTTTTGAAGAAAAATGCATACATCTTTTGAAACAGATTAAAGAATGTTTTCGTTAGCATTAATAATAGGAAAGTAGTGAATGATGAGCAAATTCTCATTGGTTTAAAGCTCTCTATTGCTGTTCAGTTATGTATCTCAGTGACACTGATCTGATAGTGTCCTGAACATAGTGGTTTATTTGTGAGATGTGAATGGTCCTTGATTATACAATCACTTAAAAAGGAGTTGTGGACAGGTGGAGGAAAATTGATTTTAGAAATATAAAAACATAGAAAGGGATTTGTAAATTACATAGTTCTTATTCTAAATATCTCTCGTTAAAGGTCAAAAAGTAATGGTTTTATAATGAATCAGATTTTAGTTCTGCCATTTTCTCAAACTCCTTAAGCTTAAGATAGTCTCTATGCTAAGGTGTCATGTTTTGGGGTGCCATGTCCCAAACCCCATCAGGAGCCAGTCAGCAATTTGCCACTGCCTTGGGACTGGTGACATTCCAAATGGGGTGGCTCTGTCAGCCTGCAGCCCTTCATAAAGAACACGTGTTGCAGATACCCACTGTCCTCCGATGGGCATATAGTGTGCACAGGAAGTAAACTGCTGCTGTTTAGGCCAATAAGACCTGAGGTTGTCTGTTACTGTAGTACAAGCCAGCCCGCACTGACAGAGGCAGGTTCATAGGTCTCAGGATCAATTCACCAACTAAAATAACTATTCATTTCTTAACCATTCTTGTTAACATTCACTATGTGCCGGTCATTGTTCTGAGTGCTAGAAATATAGCAGTGAACAAAACAATGTTCTCTTCTCTCAGCAAACTTCCTCCCATTCTTCATTAACTATTTAGGAGTCTCTTCTTCTGTGGAGCCTTCCTCTGCCCTCTAAGCGACTGGTCACTCCTTTCTCTGCTCCCACAGCACTTTGTACACACCTTCATCTTCACACTAATTTTATCGTGATTATTCTGGTTCTGTTCGTGCTTTCTAGAAAACAAGTGGTTTATATACAGTACAGTGTTATGTATACTATTTAAAGTAATATAAAATATGTAACTAAGTTACACATTATAATAGTGAAAAGATAATGTATATGCATTGCATCATTCGTTTATTCTTTGTTTTATCTCCCACATTTCAAAAACTTTTTAAAATGAATAAATAAGACTTCCTGTGGGTCCCTTTACTTGAACATGGTTTAGAATCAGAATGTGAACTTCATCCAAATGCCTTTTCTGTGACTTACAATGTAAGATTATCACTGTGTGTCAGAGCACATCTCTACCAAACTACCTGGGCGGCGACGTGAATGAATGGTCGCAGGGAGAGCCTGTTGACTCACCTGCCTCTAACTAGTTACAGGGTGTCCTTAAGCCAGTGTCCCAGTCTTATTTTTATTATTGCCTCTCCCCCAAGTCTTTTTTAGACTTTTTCTGCCTACTTGCTCCACCATGGGATTTTGATACTACAGATGTACTGTAATATATTGTATGTAAATCTGTGCTTTATACAAAATAAAAGAGTAAGTTTTTTTTGTCCCATCCCCCAACTAATCTTGTTTGAGAATGCATGCCTTAAACTAGTATTTGTAAAAGGTAAATTTTTTTCCCTTTGTAGAAGGGCATTTCCACTTCAATAAGCTAAGTTTAACCATGTTGAATCAGAACTCTGTTGTCTGATACACCTGTGCTTTTATAATAGCTTTCTTTTAAGCTGATTATCATTTAAATAAGTATGCTAAAATCTTCGTGTGTTGAGAACATTGGAAAAATGAGTTTTGTATATTTTATGGAATTGCATTTTTTTTCCAGGTTAAAGGGCCTCTAAACCTCTCAGTCTTTCTGTACAGACCACATTTGCTTTTGTTCCTTCAATGAATATTTATTGAAGGTGTACTGTGTGCAAGGCTTGGTGCCAGGTGCCAGGCCCAGTGGCTCCTGGAGTTCAGTCTGGCCCCCTTAAGCTTTGTTAGGAAAGCTAGCATGGGTTTCGTAAAGTTGTCTAGTGCAGAGTTGTTTTGACTGTACCAGTTTCTACACATTACCAACAAAGTAAAGTGGGCATTTGGTGAAAAACTGCGGGAGCTGGTAGGACCACTTGTGTGGTATAGTAAGAAAGATGCTAAGGTCTTTGTCCTGGGTCACAGGCAGAGCTAAAATCCTTGGAAATCACCTTAGCACAACAAAGAAACTTGGCTGAGGGGCTCCTAGTTAGCTTCAGGATGGGGATTTGTCTCCAGAAAGACCAAACCTCGATTAGAAGCTTGGAACTTTAGTAGGCTCCAGCCTCCAATCCTGGGGAAGGAGAGAGGGCTGGAGATTGAGCTGATTACCCATGGCAAATGATTTCATCCATGGTGCCTGTGTAATGAAGCCTCTAAAAAAAAAATCCCTAAATGACAGGATTTAGAGAGCTTCCAGATGGGTGTAAACACATTGAGGAGTGGGAGGGTGGAGTGCCCAGGGAGGGCACGGAAGCTCTGTGCCCCTCCCCATAATATATTCTCCCATGCCGCTCTTTATTTGGCTGTTCTTGAGTTGTGTTCTTAATAATAAACCTATAGGAGTGAGTGCTTCCTGAGTTCTGAGCCATTCTGGTGAATTATGGGACCTGAGGAGGGGTGGTGGTGTTAGTGGACCCCCAGAGACCAGGTTCTTGAGTTTCAATGTTACAGAAAAGAACACTGAACTCAAAAGAAAGCAAGCAGGCAGAGTTCATTAGAGACAGCTGGTACACGAGGGGGCCGACAGTAAAGTGGACGGCTCAGCTCCTCCAGGGTTGTGCAAAAGTCTTATAAAGGCAGTTTCAGAGGATGAGGGGTTTGGGAGGAATGGCACCAGGGATTCATTCATGATGTTATCTCTGTCATTTAGCTTCTGGTGGGCTAAGGCATTGTTAGCAGATGCTGACTCACTGGTCAGGGACCTCCCTTTTTGAAGTTTCTGTAAGACAAGCTGACACAAAAGAACCTTGGTAATTTCTTTCTCCCCCAAGGTAATGATTCCTCTTGTGAAAACAGGGACTGGCCATTGATCCTCGGAGGTGGTGGTTCCGGCTTAAGATTCTGGTTGGTTGATTGTTGACCATCTGGCTGACTTATAGCTTACCATAAATTCTTCATAAAAGACATTTTGGGAGCTTTTGCCTTTAATCTTCAAGCTGCAGGATGGAAATTTAGCTTAAAATGGAGTACTTCTTGCTCTTCCCTATGTTGGCCCACTTCCAGTGGGAACCCCCAATTTATAGCTGGTTGGTCAGAAGTATGGGTGGCCTGGGAATTGCAACTGGTGTCTCAAGCAGGGGCAGGCTTGTGGGACTGAGACCTATAATTTGTGGGATCTGACAGTAATTTCTGGTGCGAGTGTCAGAATCTAATTGAATTGTTGGACAGAGAGTTGGAAAAGACATGTATTTGGTGTCAGGAGGAAGAAGACCCTCACCCTGTGTCTATCACATTATACACACACACACACACACACACACACACACACACACACACATAGCACATGAAAAGATTGAGGGGCTACACACACACACACACACACACACACACACACACACACACATAGCGCATGAAAAGATTGAGGGGCTACACACACACACACACACACACACACACACACATAGCGCATGAAAAGATTGAGGGCCAAGCCCCAGAAAGAGGCAAAGTCAGTAGAGTTTTCACTTTGTTGGTCTGTCCTGCAGACTGTGACAGGTGTCTGACTACATATGCACATTGCACTGCCGTATGGAAATCTGCTTACTTTCTTGGACCAGTCTGGGTGACTAATGTATTATCCAAAAACATACATGCACAGCATAATGGGAAATCCTCAATATAGGGTTCGCTTTAAAAAATGAGGCTGTGTCCCTCACAACTGTGTAGTTACCAAACAAAACATGGAGTATAGCTTCAAGTGCAATTTCAGGTTACCTGGGAGGGATGGGGCAAGTACATTTCAGAACGAACAGGAGGCAGCTCAGATTACCTGGAGGCTTTGGTTTGAGGGCCCACCAGGCACAGAGCCTTCTACTGTTCATGCATTGCCCAGATGTTTGCCATCTCCTAATCTCTGTGCCAGGCCTCTTGGTGAACAAGACTGAAGGGCCTCATTTTCACTCATCTCTCTGTCCCCATTTCTTGGACAAATTATGTACTATGACCTTTTAACAAAGAACAACTACTTTTCATTCATTCATTTGTTCATTTATTCATTCCACTTGTGGTTGTGAAGGTATAATATAGATAGTCTTTTGGGAGATATTTAAAAGAGATATCATTTCTGCTTTCAAGGACTCTACAAGCTTGTTGGCTCATCAGTCAGCCAGTCATTCAAAGACGTGTGCTTTGAGCTGGGCAATGTGCCAGGTCAGTAAAGGGAAACAGAGAGGAGCACACAGTCCACCCCTGGAGGGCTGCAAGTCCCAGCCTGGAGGGGCCGACACGCAGTAACACCTCTGGTAGGGTACTGTGGTGGGGTTAATAGTGAGCTCTGCCTACAGTGTGGGTACAGTGCAATGCGAGCACAGAAGTGGGGTTTCCTACATTAGCTCTGTGTAAGTGGGAGATCTGCATGTGACTTTTGCTCTGGCTTTTTAGTTGGGGCTGGAGAAAAGGGTGGCTTGGGAAGAGGCACGTGGAGGGAGCCCAAGTCAGAGGGAACAGTGCAAGTGACCGTAAGGACATGCACAGCACATGGCAGTGTGCAAACTGCAAGTGCTGTACTTTGAGCAATCAACTGATTCATCAGAGGTGGTGGTAAGTGAATTTTTTTTTTGGTATCATTAATCTACAATTACATGAGGAACATTATGTTTACTAGACTCCCCCCATCACCAAGTTCCCCCCACGTACCCCATTAGAGTCACTGTCCATCAGCCAGCGTAGTAAGATCTGTAGAATCACTACTTGTCTTCTCTGTGTTGTACAGCCCTCCCCATGCCCCCCCCTACATTATGTGTGCTAATAGTAATGTTCCCCCCTTACCTCCCCTTATCCCTCCCTTCCCACCCATCCTCCCTGGTCCCTTTCCCTTTGGTAACTGTTAGTCCATTCTTGGGTTCTGTGATTCTGCTGCTGTTTTGTTCTTTCAGTTTTTTTCTTTGTTCTTATATTCACATATGAGTGAAATCATTTGATACTTGTCTTTTTCGGCCTGGCTTATTTCACTGAGCATAATACCCTCTAGCTCCATCCATGTTGTTGCAAATGGTAGGATTTGTTTTCTTCTTATGGATGAATAGTATTCCATTGTGTATATGTACCATCTCTTCTTTATCCATTCATCTACTGATGGACACTTAGGTTGCTTCTATTTCTTGGCTATTGTAAATAGTGCTGCGATAAACATAGGGGTGCATATGTCTTTTTTCAAACTGGGCTGCTACATTCTTAGGGTAAATTCCTAGGAGTGGAATTCCTGGGTCAAATGGTATTTCTATTTTGAATTTTTTGAGGAACCTCCATACTGCTTTCCACAATGGTTGAACTAATTTACATTCCGACCAGCAGTGTAGGAGGGTTCCCCTTTCTCTACAACCTCGCCAACATTTGTTGTTGTTTGTCTTTTGGATGGTGGCGATCCTTACTGGTATGAAGTGATATCTCATTGTGGTTTTAATTTGCAAATCTCTGATGATTAGCAATGTGGAGCATCTTTTCCTGTGTCTGTTGGCCATCTGAATTTCTTCTTTGAAGAAGTGTCTGTTCAGATCCTCTGCCCATTTTTTAATTGGATTATTTGCTTTTTGTTTGTTGAGGTGCATGAGCTCTTTATATATTTTGGATGTCAACCCTTTATTGGATATGTCATTTATGAATGTATTCTCCCATACTGGAGGATGCCTTTTTGTTCTATTGATGGTGTCCTTTGCTGTACAGAAGCTTTTCAGCTTGATATAGTCCCACTTGTTCATTTTTGCTTTTGTTTCCCTTGCCTGGGAAGATATGTTCATGAAGAAGTTGCTCACTCATGTTTATGTCCAAGAGATTTTTGCCTATGTTTTTTTCTAAGAGTTTTATGGTTTCATGACTTACATTCAGGTCTTGGTGAATTTTAATACAGTGAAACAAATGTGCATAAATGGCAGCAACTAAGTCGTTGTGTGGTGACAATGAACAGCTCAGAAATGGACGCCAAGAAAACGTGCCGAGGTGGAGGTATCACACATTAGAAGGAAGTTACCTTGAAGAACCAAATATGTTACCTGCCGTGTTGATCCCATTAGAAGGGCCAACTTCACTGGCCCCATACTCACAAGGGCGCCAAGTTTGGTTTAATGTTCTGCCCTCTTGAAATTCTCAATTTTTGAGAATGGGGTCTGTGTTTGCATTTTGCAGTGGGTCCTGCCATTGGTGCAGCACTCCTGCCTGTGAGGCTGGTCTCCACGGAAACAGAAAATTAGAGGGCCGAGCATTAGAAGTGAATGTCCTCATGCTTTTTGGAGAGCTGCAGCGAACACGCTGAAAGTGCCTCGGCCACATCAGCAGGACCATCTGCAGTGTGCATGTGACGCCTCAGGCTGTCCCAGACTGATGCCATTAAACATGCATTTTATTTGACAAACTCTCTCCCTCCCATTTCCTTCTCCCTACGCAACCTTTTAATTGTGATTTGGCTTCTTCTGTGGTCTTCCTGCAGGGAGGACGCTAGCTGGCCAGGCTGACTCCATATGCGATTCAGGAAGTTAGTTCCTAAACTGGCATTCTGGTAATATGCATCAGTGAGGGTCTTTAATGGGAGCCTGCCCCTGAGAGACGGGTCCCCTTCTGTCAGATTTCTGCGACAGAGGGCTGAAGTGCAGGCATGGTGATGGTGACTTCACCAAAGCAGTCAACCATAGAACAGTGGTTAAGAACAAAGGCTTTGTAGTTAGCCAGGCAATTCTGAGATCTCATATTGGTCCTGTCATACTAAAATGTGTGACCTTGGCCAAGGTTTATAACCTTGCTGTGCTCCTAGTCTTTGATCTGTCAAGTGGTGATACAACACCTATCTTTGGGTTGTGAGATTGAATGGGAAGGATACACTAGGTTGGGGTTTCTCAATCTCAGCACTACTGGTACTCTGGACCCAATGATTCTTTGTTGCGGGTTTGGGGCAGGGGGGCTGTCCTGTGTATCGTGGCATGTTTAGCAGCTTTGGCCTCCCCCTGTAGCCAGCAGCTTCCCCCTAAGCCCCTGCAGTGTGACAGTCAGAATATCTGCAGACATTGCCAAATGTCCTCTGGGGGGCAGATTTGGCCCTGGCTAAGAATCACTCACTGGCCTAGGTGTACAGAGCAGTGCTTGGAAAAAAGAAAGCTAATGTCAGTGTTTGTAGAGTAATGGAATTGAAGAACTGGTTACGATAATACCCTTCCTGCCATCCTGAGACCCCTGGAAAGACATTTGTCAGCCTTTCACCCATCCTCTGTTCTTTAAATTTCCACATCTATAGGATAAAATCTGTATGGGTTAAAGGGTAAATGTAAAAAGATCTACTTTTAAAAAACTGAAAGAAAGAGAAGTAACAAATCTTTAGATTTACAAATAAAGAAGGGGTTTCCGAGCTCAGAACCAGTGCAACTTTTGTGGTGTTTAATGTTGAGCTTAAATCATATGGGGGAATTTTCTTTTTTCTTTTTTTAATTTTGGTATCATTAATATAAAATCACATAGGCAACATTGTAGTTACTATATTCCCCTCATTATCAAGTCCCCACCACATACCCCATTACAGTCACTGTCCATCAGCATAGTAAGATGCTATAGAGTCACTGCTTGTCTTCTCTGTGCTCTACTGCCTTCCCTGTGCCCCCCAATACATTATGTGTGCTAATTGTAATGCCCCTTGTTCCCCTTCCCCCTCCCTTCCCACCCACCCTCCCCAGTCCCTTTGCCTTTGGTAACTGTTAGTCCATTTTTGGGTTCTGTGAGTTTGCTGCTGTTTTTTGTTCCTTCAGTTTTTTGCTTTGTTCTTATGCTCCACAGATGAGTGAAATCATTTGGTTCTTGTCTTTCTCTGCCTGGCTTATTTCACTGAGCATAATACCCTCTAGCTCCATCCATGTTGTTGCAAATGGTAGGATTTGTTTTCTTATGGCTGAATGATACTCCATTGTGTATATGTACCACATCTTCTTTATTCATTCATCTACTGATGGACACTTAGGTTGCTTCCATTTCTTGGCTATTGTAAATAGTGCTGCGATAAACATAGGGGTGCATATGTCTTTTTCAAACTGGGCTGCTGCATTCTTAGGGTAAATTCCTAGGAGTGAAATTCTTGGGTCAAATGGTATTTCTATTTTGAATTTTTTGACGAACCTCCATATTGTTTTCCACAATGGTTGAACTAGCTTACATTCCCACCAGCAGTGTAGGAGGGTTCTCCTTTCTCCGCATCCTCGCCAGCATTTGTAGTTCCTAGTCTTTTCTATGTTGGCCATCCTAACTGGTGTGAGGTGATATCTCACTGTAGTTTTAATATGTGAGTCTCTGATGATTAGCAATGTGGAGCATCTTTTCATGTGCCTGTTGGCCATCTGAATTTCTTCTTTGGAGAAGTGTCTGTTCAGATCCTCCACCCATTTTTCAATAGGGTTATTTGCTTTTTGGGTGTTGAGGTGTATGAGTTCTTTATATATTTTAGATGTTAACCCCTTGTCGGATATGTCATTTATGAATATATTCTTCCATACTGTAGGATGCCTTTTTGCTCCTTGATGGTGTCCTTTGCTGTACAGAAGCTTTTTAGCATGATGTAGTCCCATTTGTTCTTTTTTTATTTTGTTTTCCTTGCCCAAGGAGATGCGTTCAGGGAAAAGTTGCTCATGTTTATATTCAATAAATTTTTGCCTATGTTTTCTTCTAAGAGTTTTATGGTTTCATGACTTACATTCAGGTCTTTGATACATTTTGAGTTTACTTTTGTGTATGGGATTAGACAATAATCCAGTTTCATTCTCTTGCATGTAGCTGTCCAGTTTTGCCAACACCAACTGTTGAAGAGGCTTTCATTTCCCCATTGTATGTTTATGGCTCCTTTATTGTATGTTAATTGATCATATAGGCTTGGTTTAATATCTGGACTCTCAGTTCTGTTCCACTGGTCTATGGGTCTGTTCTTGTGCCAGTACCAAATTGTCTTGATTACTCTGGTTTTGTAGTAGAGCTTGAAATCGGATCGGGGAGCGTAATCTCCCCAGCTTTATTCTTCCTTCTCAGGATTGCTTTGGCATATGGGGGACTTTTCTTCCTTGATGTCACTACATTAAAAATAAACAAACAGGCATAATATGTAAAAGCTTTGTAATTATAGCTAAAAAGAAAAATGGATAAAATGTGAGCAATATGACTAAGTCGCACTAAGAAACTGGTGCAATCAAAAAAATCAAATGCACACATAAATTTCTCACATATAAGGACAAGGGAGGAAATATAGTCAGCTTATTAACATTTGAAAATTGTTCAAATTCAATTACTGAATTTTAAAAATTTTTAATCCTTTTTTCATCTGAATTGGCAAAGATTTTAAGTATAAACATCCAGTTCTGTTGTACAGTTTAGAGGAGTCTAATTACACATTCTTTGTAGGACAGTGGATGGGTACAATCCTTTTGGAAAGAAGCTTGTGCCTTAAAAATTGTTGTACCTTTTCGCTCTCCAAAATAACATTTGGGAATAATTCCTACAGTGTAGTCTGAAATGTAGACAAATATTTATGCATGAAGATATTTATTGCAAGGTTGTTTTATTAGAAGCCAGCTAAGTATCTGGCATAGGGGAATGAAACAACATGTACAGACTGTTTCTAATGGCCTGGGAAACTCCTACAGCATTAAATGAAAAAAAGCAGGTTTTGAAATTGCCTGTGCAATATGAACTTAATTCAGAGTAAAGTTTGGAAAAGGAATGTGGAAAATGTTAACAGTATTTGCTCCTGGAGCATTGGGTCAAGGGTGATTTATGAAAGTTACTCATAACCATATGATTAAACTCATCATTTTACAGCAGACTTAGACTTTTTGGGAGTGTCTGTTTTTTTAGGTAATTTTTTAGATCTTACACATTTCTATAGCTTGGAAATGAAGGTGAAGAGGTTAAGCTGTGTTTCTCTGAGTAAGAGAATACAACAAGCAATTGTCAATATCTTAAAGTGCAGCTTTATATTTTGATAAATTCCTTGTAAATTGCAGTGGTTTAGGGAGGCAGACAGTTTGCTGTGGATGAGGTGAGTTAATGCTTATTTTACATCATGGTCCTCTTTCTGTTCATTAATTTTTTTCAAGATAGATTTATTATAGTATGTTTCTTGATGAAAGAATCTTTAAAACGCCTGTTTTTTTCTTAATAGTATGTGCAGAAGCTTATAACCCTGATGAAGAAGAAGATGATGCAGAGTCCAGGGTATGTAATTTACTGAATAAATTAATTTTAAGTTATACTCTTGTATTGAATAAGGAAAATTATAATAGAAAAGATGTTAACAGGAGATGTAGTAGAACTGTTTTGACTGTTTTCCTTCCTAGTCTTATCTCCTAGCTTACTTCTACTTCAAGCTCTGTACAATTCCTTTTATCCAAGGATAAAAGGAAAGATGAAAATAAATATGGTTTTATTTCTTTTGCAAAAATACAGCCTGGTGATGAAAAGTGTTTTAGCTATCTTTCTTTACTGATGATGTTGTTTTTCTTAGACAGAATTTCTAGTGAAGAAAAGTACTGAGAAAAGTCTTCTGCTCTTACCAATTTATAAAGACAGAAACTGAAACAAAAACAAAAAAAATCACAGTAAATTTACCTCTTAAGTCAGTACAGCAGTTATTATTTTTTAAAATCTATGAATCTGATAGTTTGCTCAGAAACTGATTTCTTGGAGGTCTTAATGTTTTTATAAGAATTTGTCTAGTTTGGTTTGAAGCAGTTTTTAAGCTGTGTCCTTTAGCTCTATTGTTTATCTAGTAAAAAGTAAAGCTAATAATAGATTACTGTGTCTGGAAATGGAAAAGTAATAATTTACTTTTTTTTTTGAGTATATACTTTGCAAAAGTTCCTCTTTTTTATTTGGCCTTAACATAAAAAAAACCATTTCTGTAGCTCTGACAAATACTTGAATAAGAATGGGCTTTTTTAAGAATGAGTTTTAATATGAAATCTGCATCGCTAAATTCGTTACATCTTTAAGCTCCCTGAAATATATGTAAAATACAATGGTAGAAAGATCATATAACACAGAAGATCCTGAAGGAAATCCCATTTCACTCTCTTACCTGTGGGGATTCCCAGGAGCAGGGTTGTGGGAATTCATTTCGTGCTCCCAGACCTTAAATTATTTTGATAAAATCCACAAATTCCAGCCTGAAAATTATGTTGCCTTAGGATCAAGTTTTTACTAACGTATATGCTGTTACCAGTCCAGATAGTGTGAAAAACCAGACTTCCTCTATTGTATGCTTTATTTATATATCTAACAGAAGCAATAATGGGTGACTTTGAGGATTGCATGCATTCTTTCTACTTGTGTATAAAAATATATGATAAAACTTAATAATTGAGGTGTTTGATGAGCTCGTTTAACTTGTTTAGTGAACATCTAAATTAAAGAACATTTAAAAATACAGTTTGAAAGCAATATTCAGTATCTCATAGACTTGAAACTCTTAGCTCCCATTGTTCTATGTGATAAGTAAAGTGATTTGGCTGGATCACTCCAACTGATTTCCAAGTTTTTTTGGGGAGGCTGTACCAGTTAATTCATTGGCTGTGTAAAAGAACCCAATTGCACTGAAAGAAAAAGAAAAAGAGAAAATAGGAAGATTATTCAACATACACTTGGAAATCATAACAGAAGTCCAGAAAGAGTAAAACAGAACAAAACAAACCCAAGCTGGAGTTAGCAGATAGGAGCCAGCCCACCTGCAGTGTCCTTCCACAGCAACAGTACAGAACTTCAGAGCATTGTCTCTGAAAGGGACCCAGCTACCCATTGCTCTTACTCCTGTCTCTCTCAGTTTAAAATCCCAGTTTCTGTGGGGAGGGTTTCTCAGAGACACTCGACTTTGGCTAGGTGGCAAGGGCCAAGAAGTGCAGGCTTGGTTACTGAGCGCCACTTATGAATGAGGGCAGTTTCTAGAGGAGGAATCTTTGTGGGTTGGCCATTCACCTCAAGAGTTGTTGCCTGTCATATCTTCCTATATTACTTTGAATAGTTTTGGATAATTGATTTACTAAGGATCCTTTAATTATGGTAAAGTGCTTCAGGTTCTCCATTTGGTTGACTGCTCTCTCTCCTCTGAACATGTTACTTAAAAACTGTACAGTTTTTTTGTCTAACGTGTAAGTCAGATTGCTCCATAGCCCTTGGAAATGATTGTCACAGATTTCAAAATTAATTGGCTCTATGCAGATATTGGAAAATGTCAGTAAGGAAAACACAGTGTGTTTTGATAAAGCCACATTTCATTTGGATATATTTTGTATTATTTCAGAGACTAAATTAATCATCAAATCCTTAAATCTCAGACTAGTATAAATAAGCATTTATTCTTTGAGTTCAAAGAAAATTAAATACTTAAGATTGATTTTGGAAAACAACAAATCAGATTTTAGTTGGAATATGTTTAGCAATGAAAATATAACGGTTATGCACATCTAGCATGTAGAAACCAGAAGACAAGAACTGGTGAATTTAAGAGTGGAGCATTTCTTTGTTAGTCCATGAAGGTTTTTTTGGAGTGCCTTCTGCATACCTGGCTGGTGCTGGGTAGACAGTGATGAGCACACAGGGTAAGTCCCTGACTCCTTGGAGCTGAGTCTAATGGTGGAAGAAGACCACAAGCAGGTAAATTTACAACAGTCCCAAGACAGGAAGTGCTAAAACGACGGTGAAACAAATTGAGGAGTTGGAGAAGGCCTCCTTGAGGTGAGGCTGGAAGAATGAACAGGGAGAGTTTTGCCCAGGTCTGGCGTGCGTTTGGCTTGACTTGACTACGTCAGAGGGCAAGAGTTGGGAGGTTCCGAGTGAAGGCAGGTGTCATTGTGGCTGAGAGGTTAAGGTGAGAGTGGAGGAGGACTGGGTAGGGATTTAATTCTCAGTGTGATGGGCTCCATCAAGGTGGTAAGCTGGAGAATGCTGTGCTCTGATTAAAGTTTTAAAAATATGCTTACAGCTCTGTGTGAAGAGTGGATTGGACAAATAAAATATGTAGATTTTCCTTTCTTAGCAAAATAGGTACAACAGTGTTTTCCTTAAGAAATGTCTAAGTATATCTTATTTATTAGTTGGTTTTGTAACCTTTTTTTTTTTTTCCCAATCTGTATACTTTTATTTTCTTTTGTGTATTTGCATTAGCTAAGACTTTCCAGTACAATATTGTAAAGGAGTGGTAAGAGGGTGCATCCTAATTTTAGTGAGACAGCTTTAAGTTTCTCACCATTAAGTATGATGTTAGTTGTAGTTTTATAAATATTCTTTATTAAGTTAAGGAAGTTCCCTTCTATTCAGTAATTTTTTTTTTTGTTTGAGAGGGCGTATCTTATATTTATTGATCAAATGGTTGTTAACAACAATAAAATTCTGTATAGAGGACTCAATGCACAATCATTAATCAACCCCAAGCCTAATTCTCAACAGTCTCCAATCTTCTAAAGTATAATGAACAAATTCTTACATTGTGAATAAGTTCTTACATGGTGAACAGTGCAAGGGCAGTCATCACAGAAACTTTCAGTTTTGATCACACATTATGAACCATAAACAATCAGGTCAAATATGAATATTCGTTTGATTTTTATACTTGATTTATATGTGGATCCCACATTTCTCCCTTTATTATTATTATTATTATTATTATTTTTAATAAAATGCTGAAGTGATAGGTAGATGTAAGACAGGTAGAAAACTTAGTTTAGTGTTGTAAGAGAGCACATGTAGATGATCAGGTGTGTGCCTGTAGACTATGTGTTAATCCAAGCTAGACAAGGGCAACAAAACATCCACGGATGCAGAAGATTTCTCTCAAAACAGTGGGGGAGAGGTTCTAAGCCTCACCTCTGTTGATCCCCAATTTCTCACCTGATGGCCCCCCCTGCGACTGTGCCTGTCTTAGGTTGTTCCTCCCTTGAGGAATCTTACCCGTCTCTGGCTAACCAGTCATCTTCCGGGGCCATACAGGGAGATGTAAAGTTGGTCAGTGAGAGAGAAGCCATATTGTTTGAAAAGGTTAGCTTTTTACTTCTTTGCAGATTTATGCCCTGTGGCTTCTATGCCCAGCATTTGTCTTGAGGTATCTTTACCACTTGGAGGAATTATGATACTCGGTAAATTCGTTATGAGGTACGAATTCTATTTAAGGGTTGTAATTAGGAAGGAAGAAGAAAAGCTATAGAGGTAGCAAACGGAAGAAAACATGGGGAGATTGATTATTTCTTTGACATATATTCTTGTAGAGTAATTTAAGCATGTATAGGTTTTAAACTACTAATTAAATTGCACACACACATTAACATAACAGGAATACAGTTACATAACCAAAGCAGATCTATAATTACCAGCCATCTCCAGTGAGGCCAAGAAAACCAGTTAGGCATCCTAGGCATTTGTGAAAATTTGTCTATGATATGATGGATATTGTCCAACTGTACTTGAACAGTCTGAGAGAAATCAGACAAATTAAAACAGCCCATTCCTGGGGACTGTTCACATCCCATATGTTCTTTTAACAGTAGATAGTCTATAGTCGCAAGATTTTGGAGCGCTGCAACTTGCACTTCTCCTAATTCTTGATTGAGTTCCGACAGTATAGATCCAGTCATATTTGTTGTTTTACTGTATGCACAGGCCAGCTTAGATATCTCCTTCCTCATTCCAATGGCAAGTCCAGGAACCGGTGGGATGAGTGCATCTACACCTGTAGCAGTGTGTGGATCTTTGTTGGGGTTTTTTGATGATCATCTTCTGGCATGAGTCTTCCAGAGAGTGCTGATGTTGGAAGTTCTTTTTCATATCGTATCTTAGTTCATTTTCAGCGTAGCCAAATTAGGCTTTGATCCTCTGTATAAACACAAACAGACCCTTTGCCCACACTTTGATCTTCCCTTTATACCATTGTGTAGAACTCATTGGAGGTCACCACACAGGAACTGTTTTGTTTTGTTTTTTTTCTAAGAGAAAAGAATGTTATCAGAAAAGTGTACCTCCATAGCCGATCATCTGATACCCTTTAAGTGATCAAAGTTAAGGATATTTAAAGCACGCATTAATCGTTGATTTACATTTAGTTTTATCCTATCATGGAGTAATCCCCCTTTTCTTTTTTTTTCTTTTTGTTATCTTTAATCTACACTTACATGAAGAATATTCTGTTTACTAGGCTCTCCCCTATACCAGGTCCCCCCTATAAACCCCTTTACAGTCACTGTCCATCAGCATAGCTAAATGTTGTAGAATCACGTCTTGCCTTCTCTGTGTTGTACAGCCCTCCCCTTTCTCCCACCCCCCCATGCATGCTTATCTTAAGACCCCCTTCTTCCTCTCCCTCCTTATCCCTCCCTACCCACCCATCCTCCCCAGTCCCTTTCCCTTTGGTACCTGTTAGTCCATTCTTGGGTTCTGTGATTCCGCTGCTGTTTTGTTCCTTCAGTTTTTCCTTTGTTCTTATACCCCACAGATGAGTGAAATCATTTGGTATTTCTCTTTCTCTGCTTGGCTTATTTCACTGAGTATAATACCCTCCAGCTCCATCCATGTTGCTGCAAATGGTAGGATTTGCCCTCTTCTTATGGCTGAGTAGTATTCCATTGTGTATACGTACCACATCTTCTTTATCCATTCATCTATCGATGGACATTTAGGTTGTTTCCAAATCTCGGCTATTGTAAATAGTGCTGCGATAAACATAGGGGTGCACTGGTCTTTCTCAAACTTGATTGCTGCGTCCTTAGCGTAAATTCCTAGGAGTGGAATTCCTGGGTCAAATGGTAAGTCTGTTTTGAGCATTTTGACGTACCTCCATACTGCTTTCCACAATGGTTGAACTAGTTTACATTCCCACCAGCAGTGTAGGAGGGTTCCCCTTTCTCCACAGCCTCGCCAACATTTGTTGTTGTTTGTCTTTTGGATGGCAGCCATCCTTACTGGTGTGAGGTGATACCTCATTGTAGTTTTAATTTGCATTTCTCTGATAATTAGCGATGTGGAGCATCTTTTCATGTGTCTGTTGGCCATCTGTATTTCTTTTTTGGAGAACTGTCTGTTCAGTTCCTCTGCCCATTTTTTAATTGGGTTATTTGTTTTTTGTTTGTTGAGGCATGTGAGCTCTTTACATATTCTGGATGTCAAGCCTTTATCAGATCTGTCATTTTCAAATATATTCTCCCATACTGTAGGGTTCCTTTTTGTTCTATTGATGGTGTCTTTTGCTGTACAGAAGCTTTTCAGCTTAATATAGTCCCACTTGTTCATTTTTGCTGTTGTTTTCCTTGCCCAGGGAGATATGTTCAAGAAGAGGTCACTCATGTTTATGTCTAAGAGGTTTTTGCCTATGTTTTCCTCCAATAGTTTAATGGTTTCATGACTTACATTCAGTTCTTTGATCCATTTTGAGTTTACTTTTGTATATGGGGTTAGACAATGGTCCAGTTTCATTCTCCTACATGTAACTGTCCAGTTTTGCCAGCACCATCTGTTGAAGAGACTGTCATTTCGCCATTGTATGTCCATGGCTCCTTTATCAAATATTAATTGACCATATATGTCTGGGTTAATGTCTGGATTGTCTAGTCTGTTCCATTGGTCTGTGGCTCTGTTCTTGTGCCAGTACCAAATTGTCTTGATTACTATGGCTTTATAGTAGAGCTTGAAGTTGGGGAGTGAGATCCCCCCTACCTTATTCTTCTTTCTCAGGATTGCTTTGGCTATTCGGGGTCTTTGGTGTTTCCATATGAATTTTTGAATTATTTGTTCCAGTTCATTGAAGAGTGTTGCTGGTAATTTGATAGGGATTGCATCAAATATGTATATTGCTTTGGGCAGGATGGCCATTTTGACGATATTAATTCTTCCTAGCCATGAGCATGGGATGAGTTTCCATTTGTTAGTGTCCCCTTTCATTTCTCTTAAGAGTGACTTGTAGTTTTCAGAGTATAGGTCATTCACTTCTTTGGTTAGATTTATTCCTAGGTATTTTATTCTTTTTGATGCAATTGTGAATGGAATTGTTTTCCTGATTTCTCTTTCTATTGGTTCATTGTTAGTGTATAGGAAAGCTACAGATTTCTGTGTGTTAATTTTGTATCCTGCAACTTTGCTGTATTCTGATATCAGTTCTAGTAGTTTTGGGGTGGAGTCTTTAGGGTTTTTTATGTACAGTATCATGTCATCTGCAAATAGTGACAGTTTAACTTCTTCTTTACCAATCTGGATTCCTTGTATTTTTTTGTTTTGTCTGATTGCTGTGGCTAGGACCTCCAGTACTATGTTAAATAACAGTGGGGAGAGTGGGCATCCCTGTCTAGTTCCCGATCTCAGAGGAAAAGCTTTCAGCTTCTCGCTGTTCAGTATAATGTTGGTTGTGGGTTTTTCATAGATGGCCTTTATTATGTTGAGGTACTTGCCCTCTATTTCCATTTTGCTGAGAGTTTTTATCATGAATGGATGCTGAATTTTGTCAAATGCTTTTTCAGCATCTATGGAGATGATCATGTGGTTTTTGTCTTTATTTTTGTTGATGTAGTGGATGATGTTGATGGATTTTCGAATGTTGTACCATCCTTGCATCCCTGGGATGAATCCCACTTGGTCATGGTGTATGATCCTTTTGATATACTTTTGTATTCGGTTTGCTAATATTTTATTAAGTATTTTTGCATCCACATTCATCAGGGATATTGGTCTGTAATTTTCTTTTTTGGCGGGGTCTTTTCCTGGTTTTTGTATTAGGGTGATGTTGCCTTCATAGAATGAGTTTGGGAGTATTCCCTCCTCTTCTATTTTTTGGAAAACTTTAAGGAGAATGGGTATTATGTGCTCTCTGTGTGTCTGATAAAATTCCGAGGTAAATCCGTCCGGCCCGGGTGTTTTGTTCTTGGGTAGTTTTTTGATTACCGTTTCAACTTCTTTGCTCGTAATTGGTTTGTTTAACTTTTGTGTTTCTTCCTTGGTCAGTCTTGGAAGGTTGTATTTTTCTAGGAAGTTGTCCATTTCTTCTAGGTTTTCCAGCTTGTTGGCATATAGATTTTCATAGTAGTCTTTAATAATTCATTGTATTTCTGTGAAGTCTGTCGTGATTTTTCCGTTCTCATTTGTGAGTCTGTTGATTTGTGTTGATTGTCTTTTTCTCTTAATAAGTTTGGCTAGAGGCTTATCTATTTTGTTTATTTTCTCGAAGAACCAGCTCTTGGTTTCATTGATTTTTGCTATTGTTTTATTCTTCTCAATTTTGTTTATTTCTTCTCTGATCTTTATTATATCCCTCCTTCTGCTGACTTTAGGACTCGTTTGTTCTTCTTTTTCCAATTTCGATAATTGTGATGTTAGACTATTCATTTGGGATTGTTCTTGCTTCTTCAAGACTCTTGCTTCTTTCCTCTTAAGACTGCTTTCGCTGCGTCCCACAGAAGTTGGGGGTTTGTGTTATTGTTGTCATTTGTTTCTATATATTCCTTGATCTCTATTTTAATTTGTTCGTTGATCCATTGATTATTTAGGAGCATGTTGTTAAGCCTCTTTGTGTTTGTGAGCCTTTTTGTTTTCTTTGTAGTATTTATTTCTAGTTTTATACCTTTGTGGTCTGAAAAGTTGGTTGGTAGAATTTCAATATTTTGGATTTTGCTGAGGCTCTTTTTGTGGGCTAGTATGTGGTCTATTCTGGAGAATGTTCCATGTGCACTTGAGAAGAATGTATATCCTGTTGCTTTTGGATGTAGAGTTCTATAGATGTCTCTTAGGTCCATCTGCTCTACTGTGTTGTTCAGTGCTTCCGTGTCCTTACTTATTTTCTGCCCGGTGGATCTATCCTTTGGGGTGAGTGATGTGTTGAAGTCTCCTAGAATGAATGCATTGCAGTCTGTTTCCTCCTGTAGTTCTGTTAGTATTTGTTTCACATATGCTGGTGCTCCTGTGTTGGGTGCATATATATTTAGAATGGTTATATCCTCTTGTTGGACTGAGCCCTTTATCATTATGTAGTGTCCTTCTTTATGTCTTGTTACTTTCTTTGTTTTGAAGTCTATTTTGTCTGATATTAGTACTGCAACCCCTGCTTTCTTCTCTCTGTTGTTTGCCTGAAATATGTTTTTCTTTTTTTTACTTTTAGTCTGTTCATGTCTTTAGGTTTGAGGTGAGTTTCTTGTAAGCAGCATATAGATGGGTCTTGCTTTTTTATCCATTCTGTTACTCTGTGTCTTTTGATTGGTGCATTCAGTCCATTAACATTTAGGGTGACTATTGAAAGATATGTACTTATTGCCATTGCAGGCTTTTAATTCGTGGTTACCAAAGGTTCAAGGTTAGCCTCTTTAGTATCTTACTGCCTAACTTAGCTCGCTTATTGAGCTGTTATATACACTGTCTGGAGATTCTTTTCTTCTCTCCCTTCTTATTCCTCCTCCTCGTTTCTTCATATGTTGGGTGTTTTGTTCTGTGCTCTTTCTAGGAGTGCTCCCATCTAGAGCAGTCCCTGTAAGACGTCCTGTAGAGGTGGTTTGTGGGAAGCAAATTCCCTCAGCTTTTGTTTGTCTGGGAATTGTTTAATCCTACCATCATATTTGAATGATAGTCGTGCTGGATACAGTATCCTTGGTTCAAGGCCCTTCTGTTTCATTGCATTAAATATATCATGCCATTCTCTTCTGGCCTGTAGGGTTTCTGTCGAGAAGTCTGATGTTAGCCTGATGGGTTTTCCTTTATAGGTGACCTTTTTCTCTCTAGCTGCCTTTGAAACTCTTTCCTTGTCCTTGATCTTTGCCATTTTAATTATTATGTGTCTTGGTGTTGTCCTTCTTGGATCCTTTCTGTTGGGGGTTCTGTGTATTTCCATGGTCTGTTCGATTATTTCCTCCCCCAGTTTGGGGAAGTGTTCAGCAATTATTTCTTCCAAGATACTTTCCATCCCTTTTCCTCTCTCTTCTTCTTCTGGTACCCCTATAATATGGATATTGTTCCTTTTGGATTGGTCACACAGTTCCCTTAATATTGTTTCATTCCTGTAGATCCTTTTATCTCTCTCTATGTCAGCTTCTATGTGTTCCTGTTCTCTGGTTTCAATTCCATCAATGGCCTCTTGCATTCTATCCATTCTGCTTATAAACCCTTCCAGAGTTTGTTTCATTTCTGTAATCTCCTTTCTGTCATCTGTGATCTCCCTCCAGACTTCATCCCATATCTCTTGCATATTTCTCTGCATCTCTGTCAGCATGTTTATGATTTTTATTTTGAATTCTTTCTCAGGAAGACTGGTTAGGTCTGTCTCCTTCTCTGGTGTTGTCTTTGTGATCTTTGTCTGCCTGTAGTTTTGCCTTTTCATGGTGATAGGAATAGTTTGCAGAGCTGGGACGAGTGACGGCTGGAAGGACTTCCTTTCTTGTTGGTTTGTGGCCCTCCCCTCCTGGGAGAACAGCGACCTCTAGTGGTTTGTGCTGGGCAGCTGTACGCAGACAGGGCTTCTGCTTCCTGCCCGGCTGCTATGGAGTTAATCTCCGCTGTTGCTGCGGGAATGGCCTGGCTCGGGCCTCTGCTCCAAAGTGGTGGAGTCGCGTTGGAGGAGGAGCGGCGGGAGGCTATTTATCTCCCTAAGGGGCCTCCGTGCTCCCTGCAGCCCAGGGGATTAGGGTGCCCAGAGATCCCCTGATTCCCTACCTCTGGATTAAGTGTCCCGCCCTGCCCCTTTAAGACTTCCAAAAAGCACCCACCAAAACAAAACAACGACCACAAAAAAAAAAATTTTTTTTTAAAAATCAAATAAATAAATAAATAAATAAATAATGGCCGCTCGTTTTTCTTTATTCTCTGGCGCCAGCCTCAGGCATCTGCTCACCGGTGTTGCTGCCCTGTTCCCTAGTATTGGGGTCCCTATCCCTTTAAGACTTCCAAAAAATGCTCGCGAAAACAAAACAGCAAAGAAAAGAAAAAAAAAATGGCCGCTCACTTTTCTTATGTCCTCCGGCGCCAGGCTCAGACCCCCCCTCACCGTTCTTGCTTCCCTGTTTCCCTAGTATCCAGTGCCCCACGCATGCACTGTGTCTCCGCTCTGGTCCGGATGACCGGGGCTGGGTGTTCGGCAGTCCTGGCCTCCCTCTCCCTCCCGCTCTGCCTACTCTTCTCCCACCGGGAGCTGGGGTGAGGGGCGCTCGGGTCCCGCTGGGCCGGGGCTTGTATCTTACCCCCTTTATGATGCACTGGGTTCTCTCAGGTGTCGATGTGGTCTGGATATTGTCCTGTGTCCTCTGGTCTTTATTCTAGGAAGGGTTGTCTTTGTTATATTTTCATAGATATATGTGGTTTTGGGAGGAGATTTCCGCTGCTCTACTCACCCCGCCATCTTGGCTCCTAATGGTTTTCTAACTTTTTACATTGAAAACCAACAGAGGTTTAGTTAGAGCAGGATTGGCGAACTTCTTCTGTAAACCTTTTTTTTTAACCAAAAATGTTACTATTTTGAGATGACAATATTTTAGGCTTTGGTAGCTGCGCAGTTTGTATCACAACTACTCAGCTTAACGGTCCTAGCTTGAAAACAGCCATAAACAATACATAACTGAATGTGCAAGGTTGTGTTCCACTAAAACTTTATATTTATTTATTTATTTGTTTGTTAAGGTATCATTGATACACAATCTTCTGCTCAGGTTTCACATGAAAAACATTGTGGTTACTACATTCCCCCATATTATCAAGTCCCCACCACATACCCCATTTCAGTCACTGTCCGTCAGCATAATAAGATGCTATAGAGTCACTGCTTGTCTTCTTCATGCTATACTGCCTTCCCTGTGCCTCTCCCTGTATTATGTGTGCTAATCACAATACCCCTTAATCCCCTTCTCCCTCCCTCCCTCTCCCCTCCCCTTTGGTAACTTTAGCTAGTCCCTTCTTGGAGTCTGTGAGTCTGCTGCTGTTTTGTTCCTTCAGTTTTTGCATTGTTCTTAAGCTCCACAGATGAGTGAAATCATTTGGTACTTGTCTTTCTCCTCCTGGCTTATTTCACTGAGCATAATACCCTCTAGCTCCATCCATGTTGTTGCAAATGATAGGATTTGTTTTCTTCTTATGGCTGAATAATATTCCATTGTGTATATGTACCATCTCTTCTTTATCCATTCATCTACTGATGGACACTTAGGTTGCTTCCATTTCTTGGCTATTGTAAATAGTGCTGCGATAAACATAGGGGTGCCATATGTCTTTTTCAAACTGGGCTGCTGCATTCTTAGGGTAAATTCCTAGGAGTGGAATTCCTGGGTCAAATGGTATTTCTATTTTGAGTGTTTTGAGGAACCTCCATACTGCTTTCCACAATGGTTAAACTGATTTACTTTCCCACCGCAGTGTAGGAGGGTTCCTCTTTCTCCACATCCTCGCCAGCATTTGTTGTTCCTAGTCTTTTGTGTGTTGGCCATCCTAACTGGTGTGAGGTGATATCTCATTGTGGTTTTAATTTGCATTTCCCTGATGATTAGTGATGTGTGGAGCATCTTTTCATGTGCCTGTTGGCCATCTGAATTTCTTCTTTGGAGAACTGTCTGTTCCTATCCTCCACCCATATTTTAATCAGGTTATTTGTTTTTTGGGTGTTGAGGCTTGTGAGTTCTTTATATATTTTGGATGTTAACCCCTTATTGTATATGTCATTTATGAATATATTCTCCCATACTATAAGGATGCCTCTTTGTTCTACTGATAGTGTCCTTTGCTGTACAGAAGCTTTTTAGTTTGATGTAGACCCACTTGTTCATTTTTGCTTTTGTTGCCCTTGCCCATGGAGATATGTTCATGAAAAAGTTGCTTCTGTTTATATTCAGGCGAGTTTTGCCTATGTTTTCTTCTGTTTTATGGTTTCATGACTTATATTCAGGTCTTTAATCCATTTCAAGTTTACTTTTTTGTATGGAGTTAGACAGTAATCCAGTTTCATTCTCTTACATACAGCTGTCCAGTTCTGCCAACACCTGTTGTTGAAGAGGCTGTCATTTCTCCATTGTATGTCCATTACCCCTTTATCATATATTAATTGGCCATATATATATGGGTTTATATCTGGGCTTTCTATTCTATTCCATTGATCTATGGCTCTGTTCTTATGCAAGTTAAAACTTTATAGACGTTTGAATTTCATATAATTTTGAAGTGTAAAGAAATATTATTATTTTGATCGCCCCCCTCCTGCCCACCAATCATTGAAAAGAAAAAGTTCTTAGTCCAGGGCCGTTATAAAAAGAAAGTTGGCCTGTAGGTCATTGTTTGCTGCCCCTGGTATAGAGTATAAACTCTGTAGCCAGTCTGCCAGGGATGAATCCCAGCTCTTCAGCTTCTGAAGTGTGATATGGTAGAAGTTTCTTGTGGCATTGAAGAAGTTAATGGGCAAGTTCATTGTCTTAACATATAAGTGAGATCATATGTATTTGTCTCTGTCTGACTTACTTTACTTAGCATAAAGAGTTACCTGCTTCATGAGTCCATTACTAGGATAAAATTAGTTAATATTTTTAAAGCCCTCGAAACAGTGCCTAGCACATAGTAAATGCTACATAAATATTTGTTTAACAAATAAGATTTTTATCCTTAAATCACAAATCAATTCTAATAAAAAACAGAGGGGCTGTAGTATAATAAAAATCACATATGAGTGTATAGCCGAACCTTAGTTATCCAGATGCAGGTCTCATCAAAACAAACCGAACAGAAGAAAATGAGACTTTAGAAGTGGGAGAGTATCCTCTGAGCATTTGGTTGCAGGGCAAAGACCCAACACTTCAAAGACTCACCTGATTTCTGACTGTTTGCTTTACAGGACTCAGAGCAGGATTTTAATGAGGGGGTGTGGGGTGGGTGGGAGGGGGTATCTACAATACATAAAGGACTCCAGGTACTGAGGAGTGACCAAGGGGAGAGGGAACAGAGAGGAAAAGGCAGGCAAAGAGGAGCTCAGTGGACACTAGCAGTGGTGGCAGGATTGTGAAACAGTTTGGAAGAGTTATCTCATAAGAAGAGAAGTAGCAGGAGAGAGAAGAGGAAAAGCTGGACTTTTGTGTGAGGGATTCAGACACAGTGAATGGGTTGGGGAGAAAGACTTAAACTGATGACAAGAGTAAAGTACGTGCAAGTCAGTGTTAAAAATGGTTAAAGAAGACAGTTTAGGTGACACAGGCAAACTTTAATGCTTTATGAAGCAGGCAGTCTCGTTTCCAGAGGTCCAGAGAACTTCAGAATAGGGCAGAAGGCAGGCAGCTTTGATGGGAGAGAGAATAAGGAACAAGGAAGAGACGATGGAAAATGATAAGGAGAAGGAAGTAAGCATAGAGTGTGGAGCTGGCATGGTGTTGGGGACTGACTGGCTGGATGCACTGCGTTTCTGGTCAGGCGCAGCATTGACAGGAACATGGAAGTTACCTATGTCTCATTTTGCTGATGTGGTTCCCTGGGCAGGAGTGGCTCTACCTTGGGCCAAGAAAGTCACTTCAGCAATGGTGACATGGTATCCCCAGCCTTTTCTCTCTGGGGTTTACAGCAGGCAGGCATTTATGATTGTTTTAGTGTGAGGTTCTAGATGGATTATGTGAAGTGAGAAATAACCTTTTGCTGTTGTGTTGGGTTGTGTTATGCTAGCCTTCCTTACTCGAAATAGGGAGAAGTGGATTTGGGTTGGCATGATTTAGCTAATACCCCAATTTTTAAAGTTTCTTGCATAGCAGGGAGTTAGTGGGCACCAGGATCTGTTTTTTTGTGTGTCCATATGTCCTTAGAATCTAGTTTGAGATGAATATTGATTAGATGGTTAACAAAAGCTCACATATACCTTACCCTTATAGGAAAAAATGGAATGATGGCCTCTGTCATGGGCTATTAGGCTTTTGCATGATAAGTAAATAGTATACACAAAAATCGTACATATGCAGTGTACATCCCTTCAATTCTTCTAGGGCCTGTGGTTTCATTAACTTTCAGCCATCCAAGATGGGTTTGAAATGCTGGTTTTTTAATTTCCTATTGTTAGTTTTGATATATTTGTGGGCACAGAGCACTGCCCAGTTCTGGTTGCTCTGACGGTGGAGCCAGCTGGTTGAAGAGGTGAGGCAGCTGCTCGGCACTCTGAGTGAACAGTGGAATAGGAGAGGGTGGTGATTAGGGCTCCAGAGACCGACTCAGTGCCTGCTGCTTCTAGGACTGTGTCTCACCTCTCTAACTCAATTTTATGGTTACAAACTACCAGTGTTCACAAAAGTATAAGCCTTGTAGTCCAAGTCGGTTAAGCCTTCTGCTAGTTAAAAGGGACTCTGGAGAGGTGGCAGGCCATACTTACAGACGGCATTCTCTTGGCCTCACCCCCCTGGAATGAAAGTTTACAAGGAGTAGAGCATGCTGGTTTGCTTTGAGCTCATTCTGAAGTGAGCGGGGCAGGACTGCTGGATTCGTTTTTACTCATATTCACACTCTCTTGATGGGACGGAGCATGACTGCTTGCTCCCTTTGGAAAAACCACTCCCTGTGGGAGCCATTACATATATTGTACCTAGAAGTGAATTTAACATGTAATGCAATATGCATCTATGAATTTACTCACTTCTGAAGACTTTATCAAATTTCAAAGGAAAGAGCTACATCCTGAAAGAGAATTAAACTCAGTGGTAAAGAGTATGAAGCAGTATGAAAGAATAATATTGAACAGAATAAAGGTGTCTTGATTTGCAACCTAGCTTTTGTAACCTATTGTCCTTTCTGTGTTCCCACTGGCTGGGAACTTTGGAGACCTTAGTGATTAGCCAGCCAGTCACAGACCTTGACAGAATGAATTTGCTAATCTGGGGGAAAATACTCCCTTGAAAAATGTTCCAGGACCGTATTGATAAATGTGCACCACCTCCCTGAGACAAGTTGCATTACTTTCCCCACTTTATGGGCTGGTAGTTAATGTGTAGTCACCTAAAGTGAACCTCAGCACTAACAATTCTTCCTTCTAACACCTTCCAAGGAGATTTTATCCCTTATGAATAAGGTGAGTAAACTAACTGTCAGTTTGTTTTCATTTTAGATTATACATCCAAAAACTGATGATCAAAGAAATCGATTGCAAGAGGCTTGCAAAGACATCTTGCTGTTTAAGAACCTTGATCCGGTAAGATAAATCACAGTAATAGCCATGGTTTTTTTCAGTGTCACTGTGAAGAACTGTGCAGGGTCTGGGTTTTACCCACCCTCAGGCTGACATCACCTGGGTGATGTCAGGCCCGTGACAGATGCCTGCATGCTCAGCAGTTGTGTTACAGGGAGGTCTTGGGAGCTTGGGGGGTGCACTGCCGCTAGAGCAAGGAGTCAGCAGCCTGCTCTTGGCTGGGGGAAGACATTACCTCATCCCGCACGGTTACTTGTCACAAACAGAGCCCTGGGAACCGGCCCGGTGAAGGAGGTTAGGGCCTTGCATTCTTTGTGCACCCAGAGGGACCCTGTGGGGGTACCCGGGGCCCGTGTTGGACTGCCTGCTTTCACTAGTCAATAATAATAATTCTGTTTTAATGTATAACTTGTGTAGTATATACATTTGTTAAAAGTAACATTTTAGTGGCTTTAGAAGTGGGGGATTTCTTTGTTCCTTGTAAGGATTTTGACATCTCTGGTCTGTGATTTTGTGTATTTCTAGAATGCCCTCTCTCAGTGTGAGTGAGCATGCTGTTCAGATTTTGCCCTGCCCTCTGACCTAATGTTCTAATTTCTTTATCATGGATTAAGTTTATTCGTTGCTACATGGTCATTTGGGAAGAACCCCTGTTACTAGTTCCCAAATGTGAAAACTGAGTCAACTTTTGTAACTTACCTCAACTTTTTTGGTCAAACTCAACATCTTAGAGTTTTTCAAATTGATGCCCTAGAGAAGAAAGCATTAAAAGATCCCCTTTCTATAAGATGAGGTCTTCTTAAAAAAGCCATTTTTATAAAGAGAAATGTACTGCATTGTGCCACATCTTCTACATGGGGTTCGTCGCATTACACCCTGACGTATTTTTAGACCTCCTTTATTTCTAACACCATTTACATTTATATCATGTCCTCCAGGAACAAAGATTGTATTTTGTGCCTTTGGAGATGTTTCATGACCACACCACGTTACACGTTTTGGCCACTTTGATCCAGGTACTCCAGAGTCACCACAGAGCTTGCAAAACTTGGAACTTGACAGAAGGGGTTGCTGATTGTTCTGCTAATGGAAGAATAAGAAATGGACTTTAGGAATTTAGTTTATGAATTTCCTTACAGTATTAATTTAAGTAGTGAAGTAAGTGACTAAAGGGAATTGATGAGAATTCAATGGGCTTCCAAATAAATCCAAACTTCATTGATCTAGAGTGGTAACAATTCTGTGAAACAAAGGATACTAAACTGCATGATCTCTGATAATCTCCTGCCAGTATGAGTTCAAATAATTATAATGGAAAGATACAAACTTTATGTGTGTGTGTGTGTGTGTGTGTGTGTGTGTGTGTGTGTGTATGTATAAAATGATAATTTTAGTACTGGAATTAAACTGATTCAGTATTTCACTCTCCTGCTACAGATACACACAGAAGACAACTGTAAAATTAATCCCTAGTTTTACCCTATGGATAGGCTTCAAGCACGGAGATTCTCTATCTTTCAACTAGAACTTCACTGGGAGAATTGCAGAGGTCACCAGAAGCAGAGCTTCTCAAGCTCTAACGTGCCTGTAGATCATCAGAGGATCTTGTTAAAAATGCAGAGTCTGGTTCAGTAGGTCAGTGGTGTGGAGCCTGAGAGGCTGCATTTCTCACAAGCTCCCAGATGTTGATGCTCCTGGCTCACAACCATGCTCAGTACAGCAAGGTCTAGAGCCTCATGTGAAAAGGCTCTAGCTCATTATTTTGGTACTGCCATGTGTTATTTTGTTTGCATACTTTCCTATCTAGTTGCAGCATTCAGGGTTTTAATGCTGCAACCGTGACTCAACAGTGGCATTCTGGTGTCTCTGCCCTAAGCGATAAACAGGCATGAGGAATAGCTGCCAGTTACGCTTCTCTGAGATGCTGCCTGTTTTCTGCCATCCTCTGAATTATCCAGATTTTTCTTGCCATTTCAACTGTAACTCTTTGAAAGCATTGTGAAAATTTTGGCTGCATTTGAAATTATTTTTTAAAAACTTTGGCTCATATATTCTGACAAGGAGCATCTTTGCTTAATTAAAGTGATTATTTTTATAAACATAGGTATTTTTTATAGTTCTTTCACTACTCACTGCTCTATTGAAGGTCTTCAATATATATGTATATTTTAAAGGCCACTTCATAGGTGAAAAAAGGAAAAGGCCAGTTCAGAAATTATCAAGTTCATGGTTTATCATATTGAATGTTTTACAGGGGAGAAGCAAACATCATTTTCATAGTTGTTTCCCAAAGACCTTTTATTAGATTTGAGCTCAAACCACCTTGGCTTATTTCTCCTTTGTCTCAAATCTTCTAGGAATGATGCAGAATAGAAATAAATAAAAATTTATTGTTCTTAACAAATTACCACCTGGAATTAGAAATTTTTCTCCAAACATGGCAGATTAAATATTTCAGGTTAAGTTTATATTTTACATAGCTTTCTAGGTTTTTATATGTCCTCTTGGGATTTATAATTAGATGAGGGATTCAAATACACATACAAAGTGATTTGGTAAAACATGGTCGTTGTAATATGGTCAGACCCTCATCTAAGGATTCAGGATGCTGGAGAGTTGGCCTGAGCCAAGCCTCAGAAAGTGAGAAGGAAACTGCCAGCTGATGAAAAGTACAGTGTTGTCACTAGAGCCTCACGGGGAAGACAGCCAGTGGCGGGAGCTACGATGTACGTGATGTGTCCAGAGGGACTATTCTTAAATGCTGTGCAGCAGTGTCGGACACATGCTATAGGTAGTGGACAGGCATGATGCAAACACTTTAAGCAGAGCATATAGCAGTCAGATGTGTCTAAGGTCACTGTGGTGGCAGCATAGAGGGTAGAGTTAAAGGCCAGAAAGTGACAGGGCAAGAACCAAAGAATGGAGCTCAGTGAGGAAACCGTGCCCTGATCCAGAAAAAAGAAATAGGCCTAACGAAGGTTGGGAGAAAAGGGATGGTTTCATTAAACATTCAGGAGTAGCACATATTGGTATGTGGTCATTGAATGAATTGAGAGCTGACAAAAAGAACCTTGGGTGACTCCCAGAGTCTAGCTAGAATGATTGTGAAGATATCTTTTCCTAAAATGGGAAAACTTGGGAGGAGGAAGGGGAAGCAGTAGTTAACTAGCAAGAAGAATGATCTTGGCTTTGCATCTCCTGTCTCATTTGGATTCCCTGAACTCATTGTTTAACTTGAAAATCTTGCCCCTCCTAGGCCTCAGAACGTTTCTCCTTAGAGTGCCGTATACACATACGTCAAGCACAGCATTTATAATTATCAATCTCTTTGAAGATATTCTTTTCATGAATATTTTAATGCTCAACTCAGTAGGCCATTTCTCTTCTGACATATTTCTAATTTGAGGCAAACTGAAATAATTTTCCTTTGCTCTAAGATCCTCTCTTTCATTAATGGGTAGTAAACTGTTATTTGCTAAGTGAGTCCGAGCCCTTGAGCTGAGTCTCGAATTTGCATTCCGTAGGAGACTAAGATGTGGATTTCCTACAGTAGTTGTCAGTCATCATGATAAGCCTCTGCATATTAAATATTTCTTAAGTTCTCTTCACTCTGTGCATGACTGTGGGGAAATGACATTTTGACTGACTAGAACAGACACCTGTCACAAAGCAAAGTTCTAGAAGAAATAATTGTTCTGTATTTTATCAGGAATTACATTTTCATACATCCATGCATGAGTTCTTAAGTTATGATTTTTTTAAATGCAGCTAATTCTAAGATAACAAAAAATGTACTATAGCAATGTATTTCATCTTTTTCTCTACCTCACATGTTGAAAAAGAGTTAATGAATAAAGCTGATAATTCCCCCTCTGTCTGCCCTGAACAAGTTGAAATAAAAATTGTAAGCAAACAAAATAGTAGGAAACCATTTAATCAGGCATCATGATTTTGATAGGTGGCCATATGTTGCCTGAGTTGATGAGCTCATTTGGGTAAAATGGTCCCTGCGGGGCCAATTAGCACCACATCAAGAAAGCACTGTTTTACTGGCACCTTGGCTTCCTCTTCAGCCCTGGCCGCTGTTTCACAAATAGGTGCCAAAGCTCACGCAGGGACCCAGGGAGGGCACAAATCACTTCCTGCAGACCCATCACTTTCATTCTTCTAGAGGTTTTTCTTAGCCCACATCCAGATTTATCTATCATCATCTCTGTCTTAAAGCGTCTGTTTTTTTAATTAATTAAAATGTTTAATGCAAATGATTTTAAAAATCAATTTTAAATAAGCAGTTTACAAAATTCAAAAAGAACAAAAGAGCAGTTAGTGAAACAAAATCTCCCCTCCACCCTTGTCTCCCAATAACCCAGTTTCTCAGAAGCTAAGTTCTTTTAGCACAATCATCTGTATTTTTCTAGAGCATGCTCTATGTAATATATATATATTATATAGATACAGATATATGCATATGTACACACACACACACACACAAGTATATTCTTTTCAAAGTTTTAGTGGCAGTAAACTCTACACAGTGTTCTTGCCCAGTTCTTTCCTTTTTTACTTAACAATATACATTTATAGATTCCATACTCTTAAATACTTATTTTGTTAGTATTTATTTATGAGAGTTTAAGTTGGTAACATTTATGTGTTATAAAGCTAAACCATAAAAACACATTGATGTTTTGCTGTTGTCTGATGTATTAAAATTGCACATAACTGGGCTGGGGGTGCAAATAGTCAAAATAATATTGAAAAAGAACAAAGTTGGAGGACTCACACTTGCCAATTCCAAACTTTTACTACAAAGCCATAGTAATGAAAACACTATTACTGGGATAGAGACAGCCATATAGAACAATGGAATAGATTTGAGAGTCTAGAAACAAATCTGTATTGCACATCTATGGCCATTTGATTTTGACGAGGGTCTCAAGACCACTTAATAGTCTCTTCAACAAATGTTGCTGGGACATTTGGGCATCCCAAACACAAAAGAACAAAGTTGGACTCCTACTTCACACTCTATACAAAACTTAACTCAAACTGGATCAGAGACCTAAATGTCAACTCTAAAACTATAAAAACTCGTAGTAAAAAACACAGCCATAAGTCTTCATGCCCTTGAATTTAGCAGTGGATTCTTAGACACCAAAAATAGGAGTAAGAACAGAAAAAGGATTAGTTGGACCTCATAAAAAATAAAAAATTTTGCACATCAAAGGAATTACCAAAAAAAGTGAAGAGATAACCTACTGAATGGTAGAAAACATTTGCAAGTCATATTTATGGTAAATAGTATCTAGAATATATAAGAACTCTTACAACTCAACAAGACAAACAATCCAATTTAAAAACGGGGAAAGGACCATTTCTCCATAGAAGGTATACATGACCAATAAGCACAGGAAAAGGTTTTCAACATGGTTAGTCGTCAGGGAAATGCAATCACAGCCACAGTGAGATACCACATCACTGCACTGAGGATGGCTATTACTTACAAAGGAAAATAAGTGTTGATGAGGATGGGGAAAAATTGGAACCCTAGGATGTTGCTGTTAGGAAAGCAAAATGGTTCAAGCACTGTAGAAAACAGCTTGGCAGTTTCTAAAAGAGTAAACATAGAATCACCATAGGACTAGCAATTCCACCTCTAGGTTTTGACCCAAAAGAATTGAAACGGGTATTCAAACAAATACTCATATATGAATGTTCATAGCCGCACTGCGCACAGTAGCCAAAAGTTGAAAACAAAACCCAGGTATGCATCGATGGATGAGTGGATAAGCAAATTTTGGTGTGTGTGTGTGTAATGCAATCTATAAAAAGGAACAAAGTATATATGCAGTGATAGGGATAAACCTTGAAAACCTTATGCAGAGTGAAATAAGCCAGATACAAAAGATCACAGTTACCTGCTTCTCCAGTGTGGAATACCAAGAGTAGGTAAATCCACAGGAACAGAAAACAGATGGGTGGGTGCCAGGGGCTGGTGGGAAGGGGGAGTGGCAAGTGGCTACTTAATGGGCACAGGGTTTCCCTTTAGGGGGTGGAAATGTTTTGGAACTAGGTAGAGGTGGTAGGTAATTCCACAGCTTTGTGCAAAGCCACTGAATTGTTCACACTAAAATGGTTAATTTTATGTTTGTGAAATTTCACCTCATAAAAATATTGGTATATATAATCCATCTGAGCATTTTGATTTCCATTAGTTTCAATATTTAATGACTAAAATACACTTTCAGGATGCAATTCAATCAGCTGTTACAGACTCAGTCACCGAAGCACCTTCACAAAATCCCAGGGTGCATAAAACAGTGGTGAAGAACACTGAGCCTTTTTAACAGCTGAGGAATGTGGAAACCCTGCTTTGAGCACTTCCCTTGAGTGACAAGGGGCTGATCTCTCTGCAAGGTGGCCCTTGTCACTGCTCGCCAGCTCTCATTCTTAGGCAGGACTAAGTTTGGACGTTGTGCCAAAATCTCCAGGGCATTCTACCCAGTAGCCCTAGCTCTGGCCTCAAGAAGCCCAGCTGTGGTCAGTGCTGCAGAAGAGAGCAGATGTGTTCACGCGCAGGTCATCTCCAGTCTCAACAAAGTGCCCGGTTCCCTAAACTGTTGCTCCTCTGGCGCGTCGTTGGTTTCCTGATTACCCTTCACTGACTGCCCTCCTGCTTGGCAGGGACACCAGTGAGAGGCAGATGTCTTAAAATACTCATATTCTTTTTTATAGCTGCAGAGCTTTCTGATGTGTGAATATGGCAAACTTACTTATCCAGTGGCCTGTAGATAAACATCAGTTTGTTCCCAGTTTTTTGCTATTATGATGGTGCAATGAAAAATACCTGTGAAGAGGTCATTGCACAAATATCTATGGAATAACCTCCTAGAAGAGCAATTGTGAGGTGAAGGGTATGCGTATCTGAATTTTATTAAATACGGACAACTTGCCCTCTGTAGTTTGTTCCATTTTGCCTCCCTGTGAGCAGTTTGTGTGGGAATGCCTCTTTCCTACACCATGTCTATCTGACACAGTGGCTTATTCTAGCATTTTGATGTTTTTGAATCTGACAGGTGACAAATGATATTTCAGTTTTAATTTGCATTTCTCTTTATTTTGAAAGAAGTTTTAAACATCTTTTTGTACTTTTAAGCGTTCCTTCTCCCTTTTTCCTGGAAGCGTGGCACATCTGTTTTTTGTGAGTTCTAAAACTACACTGTCATGTTAGTGTGGAGGTTTTGTGCTGGGCCCTTCCAGTCTGGAAGCTTCCGTCCTTTGGTTCTGGAAAATTAATCCCATATTTCTGTCATTATTTTCTTCCCTTTCTCTTCTCTAATCATCATTTAGTCTAGAACTTATACCTTCTCATTACTTTGTCAACTTCCTTTGAGGTTTTTGGCCTTAATCTCCTTGGTCCTTTACTTGGAAGAAATTTCATAATGGTGGGTCTGTGTCATTATACATGTGTCCGAACCCATGGGGTACACAGCGCCAGGTGTGACCCTGAGGTGAACTGTGATGCTGTGTCAGTGTAGGGTCCTCAGTGGTGACAAATGGACCCTCTGGTAGGGTGGTTGATAGTGTGGGAGGGGCTGGGCACAGGGGAGGTAAGGGGGGCAGGAGGTATGTAAGAAATCTATATGGTTGTTGCTCAATTTTGCGGTGAACCTGTAACTGCCCTAAAAAAATTTAGATATTTATTTATTTTTATTGAAGTATCATTAATACACAATCTCATGATGGTTTCACGAAAACAACACTGGTTTAATCATTCACCCATATTATCAAGTCCTCACCCCTTCTATTACGGTCACTGTCTATCACCATAGTAAGATGCTATATAGAGTCATTATTTGTATTCTCTGTGCTGTACGGCCTAAAAATGAAGATATTTAAAAGGAAGAAAAATTTTGGCAATCACATTTTAATTTCTAACTTCTCTCCGATTTGTTCTTTTTCTAAATGTATTTTCATCTCATGGATATGATATCCTCTTGAATATCTCTGGATATACAAAGTAGAACTTTCTAAAAGCTCTGCTGTTCCCAAATTCTCTGTCCACCTGGTGTTACTGTGCCGTCTCAGTCTTTAGGCTCCAAGAGGGACAACACAGAGCTGACTTAGAGCTCTGAATAAGTAGGGCAGGCATGTCACCAGTGTTCCACTTTGGCTGAGCAACTAGAGAGCTGGCTCTTACAGGGAGGATTCCTAAGTCCAAGCAAGGGAATTCCTTGCTCTGGGGCCCCAGCATCCACCATAGCTGTTACACTTCTCTCTGATTTGGTTAGTTCCCCCCCAAGAACCTGACTCTGACCTTTTGACTGGGAAGAGTTGGGGTTAATGCTTGGCGGCTAGGCATTCTGCGTTGGGGTGGAGGCATTTGGAAAGAAGGTCTCTACTGACGGTGCAGGACTCGGAATCAGTCCACTTGTTTCCACCTGTGCCTTGGTCCCATGCTGGCCAAACTGGTGCCTTCCCGTCTGGGGCCGCGTGGTGCTCCGACAGGTGCTGCAGGCTTACCTTTCCTGCTCTGGACTGTGCCCTCTCTCAGATACCCCCCATTTAACTTGCCTTTGCTCTATCAATCTCTCCCTCAATTTCCCCCTCATACTATATCACATTGTAGATTCATACCTTCACATTCCCTGTGAAATGTCAGTGGAGTCTCAAAAAAGAGAATTACATGTGGTCGGTTCATACTTTTTATCCACAATATCTTATTTCTTTCACCTGCATTTTGCATTTGTATCTTCCCCCACACCCCATATACTGCCAAATCTATCTTCAGCTTCTGGCCTGGCAGTTACTGTTTTACCATTTTTATACCCGTGATGACCTGATCACGTGTTCACAGCTAGTAAGTGGCAAACATAATCCACGGACAACTTCTGGCTTCTGTGTTACTGTGCATCATGCTCTTTCTCCATCTCCATTTCTTCTGTATATTTAGAGGTCTTGGAATTTTTCCTCTATTTGCTTTTTTGTGTGTGTGTGTGTGTTTTATTTTTTTATTATTTATTTATTTATTTATTTATTTATTGTAGATAATTATTTTTTATTGAAGGGTAGTTGACACACAGTATTACATTACATTAGTTTCAGGTGTACAACAAAGTGATTCGACATTTATATACATGATAATTCTAGGTACCAGCTATCACCATACCAAGTTGTTACCATATTCTGACTATATTCCTTATGCTATACATTACATCCTGGTTACTTATTTATTTTACAATTGGAAGTGTGTACTTTATTTTTTTTATTTTTTTTATTTGTGAGTGCATCTCTCATATTTATTGATCAAATGGTTGTTAACAACAATAAAACTCTGTATAGGGGAGTCAATGCTCAATGCACAATCATTAATCCACCCCAAGCCTAATTTTCGTCAGTCTCCAGTCTTCTGAAGCATAACAAACAAGTTCTTACATGGAGAACAAATTCTTACATAGTGAATAAGTTACATGGTGAACAGTACAAGGGCAGTCATCACAGAAGCTTTCGGTTTTGCTCATGCATTATGAACTATAAACAGTCAGTTCAAATATGAATACTCATTTGATTTTTATACTTGATTTATATGTGGATACCACATTTCTCTCTTTATTATTATTATTTTTAATAAAATGCTGAAGTGGTAGGTAGATACAAGATAAAGGTAGAAAACATAGTTTAGTGTTATAAGAGAGCAAATGTAGATGATCAGGTGTGTGCCTGTAGACTATGTGTTAATCCAAGCTAGACAAGGGCAATAAAACATCCACGTATGCAGAAGATTTCTCTCAGAACAGGGGGGGTGAAGTTCGAAGCCTCACCTCTGTTGATCCCCAATTTCTCACCTGATGGCCCCCCCTGCGACTGTGCCTGTCTTAGGTTGTTCCTCCCTTGAGGAATCTTACCCGTCTCTGGCTAACCAGTCATCTTCCGGGGCCATACAGGGAAATGTAAAGTTGGTAAGTGAGAGAGAAGCCTTATTGTTTGAAAAGGTTAGCTTTTTACTTCTTTGCATATTAATGCCCTGTGGCTTCTATGCCCAGCATTTGTCTTGAGGTATCTTTACCACTTGGAAGAATTATGATACACGGTAAATTTGATATGAGGCATGAATTCTATTTAAGGGTTGTAATTAGGAAGGAAGAAGAAAAGCTATGGAAGTAGCAGGCGGAAGAAAACATGGGAAGATTGATTATTTCTTTGACATATCTTCTTGTAGAGTAACTTCAGCATGGATAGGTTTTAAACTACTAATTAAATTGCGCATACACATTAACGTAATAGGAGTATAGTTACATAACCAAAGCATACGTGTAATTACCATCCATCTCCAGTGAAACCAAGAAAACCAGTTAGGCACCTTAGGCATTTGTGAAAACTTACCTATGATATGGTGGATATTGTCCAACTGAACTTGAACAGTCTGAGAGAAATCAGACAAATTAAAACAGCCCATTCCTGGGGACTGTTCACATCCCATATGTTCTTTTAACAGTAAATAGTCTGTAGTTGTAAGATTTTGGAGCGCTACAATTTGCACTTCTCCTAATTCTTAGTTGAGTTCCAACAGTATAGATCCAGTCAAATTTGTTGTTTTACTGTATGCACAGGCCAGCTTAGATATCTCCTTCTTCATTCCCATGGCAAGTCCAGGAACTGGTGGATGAGTGCATCTACACCTGCATCAGTGTGTGAATCTTTGTTGGGGTTTTTTGATGATCATCTTCTGCCATGAGTCTTCCAGACAGTGCTGATGTTGGAAGTTTTTTTCATATCGTATCTTAGTTCATTTTCGGGGTAGCCAAATTAGGCTTTGATCCTCCGTATAAACACAAACAGACCCTTTGCCTACACTTTTATATGCCCTTTATACCCTTGTGTAGAACTCATTGGAGGTCACCACACAGTAACTGCCTTTTTTTTTTTTTTTTTGGTATCATTAATCTACACTTACATGACGAATATTATGTTTACTAGGCTCTCCCCTATACCAGGTCCCCCCTATAAACCCCTTTACAGTCACTGTCCATCAGCATAGCAAAATGTTGTAGAATCACTACTTGCCTTCTCTGTGTTGTACAGCCCTCCCCTTTCTCCCACCCCCCCCATGCATGCTAATCTTAATACCCTCCTTCTTCCCCCGCTCCCTTATCCCTCCCTACCCACCCATCCTCCCCAGTCCCTTTCCCTTTGGTACCTGTTAGTCCATTCATTAGTTCTGTGATTCTGCTGCTGTTTTGTTCCTTCAGTTTTTCCTTTGTTCTTATATTCCACAGATGAGTGAAATCATTTGGTATTTCTCTTTCTCCGCTTGGCTTGTTTCACTGAGCATAATACCCTCCAGCTCCATCCATGTTGCTGCAAATGGTTGGATTCGCCCTTTTCTTATGGCTGAGTAGTATTCCATTGTGTATATGTACCACATCTTCTTTATCCATTCATCTGTCGATGGACATTTAGGTTGTTTCCAATTCTTGGCTATTGTAAATAGTGCTGCGATAAACATAGGGGTGCATTGGTCTTTCTCAAACTTGACTGCTGCATTCTTAGGGTAAATTCCTAGGAGTGGAATTCCTGGGTCAAATGGTAAGTCTGTTTTGAGCATTTTGATGTACCTCCATACTGCTTTCCACAATGGTTGAACTAACTTACATTCCCACCAGCAGTGTATAGGAGGGTTCCCCTTTCTCCACAGCCTCGCCAACATTTGTTGTTGTTTGTCTTTTGGATGGCAGCCATCCTTACTGGTGTGAGGTGATACCTCATTGTAGTTTTAATTTGCATTTCTGTGATAATTAGCGATGTGGAGCATCTTTTCATGTGTCTGTTGGCCATCTGTATTTCTTTTTTGGAGAACTGTCTGTTCAGTTCCTCTGCCCATTTTTTAATTGGGTTATTTGTTTTTTGGTTGTTGAGGCGTGTGAGCTCTTTATATATTCCGGACATCAAGCCTTTATCGGATCTGTCATTTTGAAATATATTGTCCCATACTGTAGGGTTCCTTTTTGTTCTATTGATGGTGTCTTTTGCTGTACAGAAGCTTTTCAGCTTAATATAGTCCCACTTGTTCATTTTTGCTGTTGTTTTCCTTGCCCGGGGAGATATGTTCAAGAAGAGGTCACTCATGTTTATGTCTAAGAGGTTTTTGCCTATGTTTTCCTCCAATAGTTTAATGGTTTCATGACTTACATTCAGTTCTTTGATCCATTTTGAGTTTACTTTTGTATATGGGGTTAGACAATGGTCCAGTTTCATTCTCCTACATGTAACTGTCCAGTTTTGCCAGCACCATCTGTTGAAGAGACTGTCATTTCGCCATTGTATGTCCATGGCTCCTTTATCAAATATTAATTGACCATATATGTCTGGGTTAATGTCTGGATTGTCTAGTCTGTTCCATTGGTCTGTGGCTCTGTTCTTGTGCCAGTACCAAATTGTCTTGATTACTATGGCTTTATAGTAGAGCTTGAAGTTGGGGAGTGAGATCCCCCCTACCTTATTCTTCTTTCTCAGAATTGCTTTGGCTATTCGGGGTCTTTGGTGTTTCCATATGAATTTTTGAATTATTTGTTCCAGTTCATTGAAGAATGTTGCTGGTAGTTTCATAGGGATTGCATCAAATCTGTTTATTGCTTTGGGCAGGATGGCCATTTTAACGATATTAATTCTTCCTAGCCACGAGCATGGGATGAGTTTCCATCTGTTAGTGTCCCCTTTAATTTCTCTTAAGAGTGACTTGTAGTTTTCAGAATATAAGTCTTTCACTTCTTTGGTTAGGTTTATTCCTAGGTATTTTATTTTTTTTTGATGCAATTGTGAATGGAGTTGTTTTCCTGATTTCTCTTTCTGTTGGTTCATTGTTAGTGTATAGGAAAGCCACAGATTTCTGTGTGTTGATTTTGTATCCTGCACCTTTGCTGTATTACGATATCAGTTCTAGTAGTTTTGGGGTGGAGTCTTTAGGGTTTTTTATGTACAGTATCATGTCATCTGCAAATAGTGACAGTTTAACTTCTTCTTTACCAATCTGGATTCCTTGTATTTCTTTGTTTTGTCTGATTGCCGTGGCTAGGACCTCCAGTACTATGTTAAATAACAGTGGGGAGAGTGGGCATCCCTGTCTAGTTCCCAATCTCAGAGGAAAAGCTTTCAGCTTCTTGCTGTTCAATATAATGCTGGCTGTGGGTTTATCATATATGGCCTTTATTATGTTGAGGTACTTTCCCTGTATTCCCATTTTGCTGAGAGTTTTTATCATGAATGGATGTTGAACTTTGTCAAATGCTTTTTCAGCATCTATGGAGATGATCATGTGGTTTTTGTCTTTCTTTTTGCTGATGTGGTGGATGATGTTGATGGACTTTCGAATGTTGTACCATCCTTGCATCCCTGGGATGAATCCCACTTGATCATGGTGCACGATCCTTTTGATGTATTTTTGAATTCAGTTTGCTAATATTTTGTTGAGTATTTTTGCATCTACGTTCATCAGGGATATTGGTCTGTAGTTTTCTTTTTTGGTGGGTTTTGCCTGGTTTTGGTATTAGGGTGATGTTAGCTTCAGAGAATGAGTTTGGGAGTATCCCCTCCTCCTCTATTTTTTGGAAAACTTTAAGGAGAATGGGTATTATGTCTTCCCTGTATGTCTGATAAAATTCTGAGGTAAATCCATCTGGCCCAGGGGTTTTGTTCTTTGGTAGTTTTTTGACTACCGCTTCAATTTCTTTACTGGTAATTGGTCTGTTTAGATTTTCTGTTTCTTTCTGGGTCAATCTTGGAAGGTTGTATTTTTCTGGGAAGTTGTCCATTTCTCCTAGGTTTCCCAGCTTGTTAGCATATAGGTTTTCATAGTATTCTCTAATAATTCTTTGTATTTCTGCGGGGTCCATCATGATTTTTCTTTTCTCGTTTCTGATACTGTTGATTTGTGTTGAATCTCTTTTCCTCTTAATAAGTCTGGCTAGAGGCTTATCTATTTTGTTTATTTTCTCGAAGAACCAGCTCTTGGTTTCATTGATTTTTGCTATTGTTTTATTCTTCTCAATTTTATTTATTTCTTCTCTGATCATTTGTTCTTCTTTTTCCAATTTCGATAATTGTGACATTAGACCATTCATTTGGGATTGTTCTTCCTATTTTAATTATGCCTGGATTGCTATATACTTTCCTCTTAAGACTGCTTTTGCTGTGTCCAACAGTAGTTGGGGCTTTGTGTTGTTGTTGTCGTTTGTTTCCATATATTGCTGGATCTCCATTTTGATTTGGTCATTGATCCATTGATTATTTAGGAGCGTGTTGTTAAGCCTGCATGTGTTTGTGAGCCTTTTTGCTTTCTTTGTACAGTTTATTTCTAGTTTTATGCCTTTGTGGTCTGAAAAGTTGGTTGGTAGGATTTCAATCTTTTGGAATTTACTGAGGCTCTTTTTGTGGCCTAGTATGTGGTCTATTCTGGAGAATGTTCCATGTGCACTTGAGAAGAATGTATATTCTGTTGCTTTTGGATGTAGAGTTCTATAGATGTCTATTAGGTCCATCTGCTCTACTGTGTTGTTCAGTGCTTCCGTGTCCTTACTTATTTTCTGCCCGGTGGATCTGTCCTTTGGGGTGAGTGGTGTGTTGAAGTCTCCTAGAATGAATGCATTGCAGTCTATTTCCCCCTTTAGTTCTGTTAGTATTTGTTTCACATATGCTGGTGCTCCTGTGTTGGGTGCATATATATTTAGAATGGTTATATCCTCTTGTTGGACTGAGCCCTTTATCATTATGTAGTGTCCTTCTTTATGTCTTGTTACTTTCTTTGTTTTGAAGTCTATTTTGTCTGATATTAGTACTGCAACCCCTGCTTTCTTCTCTCTGTTGTTTGCCTGAAATATGTTTTTCCATCCCTTGACTTTTAGTCTGTTCATGTCTTTGGGTTTGAGGTGAGTTTCTTGTAAGCAGCATATAGATGGGTCTTGCATTTTTATCCATTCTATTACTCTGTGTCTTTTGATTGGTGCATTCAGTCCATTAACATTTAGGGTGACTATTGAAAGATATGTACTTACTGCCATTGCAGGCTTTTAATTCGTGGTTATCAAAGGTTCAAGGTTAGCCTCTTTAGTATCTTACTGCCTAACTTAGCTCGCTTATTGAGCTGTTATATACACTGTCTGGAGATTCTTTTCTTCTTTCCCTTCTTATTCCTCCTCCTCATTTCTTCATATGTTGGGTGTTTTGTTCTGTGCTCTTTCTAGGAGTGCTCCCATCTAGAGCAGTCCCTGTAAGACGTCCTGTAGAGGTGGTTTGTGGGAAGCAAATTCCCTCAGCTTTTGTTTGTCTGGGAATTGTTTAATCCCACCATCATATTTGAATGATAGTCGTGCTGGATACAGTATCCTTGGTTCAAGGCCCTTCTGTTTCATTGCATTAAATATATCATGCCATTCTCTTCTGGCCTGTAGGGTTTCTGTTGAGACGTCTGATGTTAGCCTGATGGGTTTTCCTTTATAGGTGACCTTTTTCTCTCTAGCTGCCTTTGAAACTCTTTCCTTGTCCTTGATCTTTGCCATTTTAATTATTATGTGTCTTGGTGTTGTCCTTCTTGGATCCTTTCTGTTGGGGGTTCTGTGTATTTCCATGGTCTGTTCGATTATTTCCTCCCCCAGTTTGGGGAAGTGTTCAGCAATTATTTCTTCCAAGATACTTTCCATCCCTTTTCCTCTCTCTTCTTCTTCTGGTACCCCTATAATATGGATATTGTTCCTTTTGGATTGGTCACACAGTTCTCTTAATATTGTTTCATTCCTGTAGATCCTTTTATCTCTCTCTATGTCAGCTTCTATGCGTTCCTGTTCTCTGGTTTCAATTCCATCAATGGCCTCTTGCATTCTATCCATTCTGCTTATAAACCCTTCCAGAGTTTGTTTCATTTCTGTAATCTCCTTTCTGGCATCTGTGATCTCTCTCCGGACTTCATCCCATATCTCTTGCGTATTTCTCTGCATCTCTGTCAGCATGTTTATGATTTTTATTTTGAATTCTTTCTCAGGAAGACTGGTTAGGTCTGTCTCCTTCTCTGGTGTTGTCTCTGTGATCTTTGTCTGCCTGTAGTTTTGCCTTTTCATGGTGATAGGAATAGTTTGCAGAGCTGGGACGAACGATGGCTGGATGAACTTCCCTTTTTGTTGGTTTGTGGCCCTCCTCTCCTGGGAGAACAGCGACCTCTAGTGGCTTGTGCTGGGCAGCTGCGCGCAGACAGGGCTTCTGCTTCCTCCCGGGCTGCTATGGAGTTAATCTCCGCTGTTGCTGTGGGCGTGGCCTGGCTCGGGCCTCTGCTCCAAAGTGGTGGAGTCGCGTTGGAGGGGGAGCGGCCGGGAGGCTATTTATCTCAGTAAGGGGCCTCCCTGCTCCCTGCAGCCCAGGGGATTAGGGTGCCCAGAGATCCCCTGATTCCCTACCTCTGGATTAAGTGTCCCGCCCTGCCCCTTTAAGACTTCCAAAAAGCACCTGCCAAAACAAAACGACAACCACACACACACACACACACACACACAAAATAAATTTAAAAATTAAAAAAAGTGAAAAAAAAAAAAAGGCCGTTCGTTTTTCTTTATTCTCTGGCGTCAGCCTCAGGCATCTGCTCACTGTTCTTGCTGCCCTGTTCCCTGGTATTGGGGTCGCTATCCCTTTAAGACTTCCAAAAAGCGCTCCCCAAAACAAAACAGCATAAAAAAAAAACGGCCGCTCGCTTTTCTTATGTCCGCCGGCACCAGGCCTCTGGTACCCACTCACCACTCCTGCTACCGTTTCCCTAGTATCCAGGATCCCACGCACGCACTGTGTCTGCGCTCTGGCCCGGATGGCGGGGGCTGGGTGTTCAGCAGTCCTGGGCTCCGTCTCCCTCCCGCTCTGCCTGCTCTTCTCCCGCCGGGAGCTGGGGGGAGGGGCGCTCGGGTCGCGCAGGGCCGGGGCTTGTATCTTACCCCCTTTAAGAGGCACTGGGTTCTCGCAGGTGTGGATGTGGTCTGGATGTTGTCCTGTGGTCCTCTGGTCTTTATTCTAGGAAGAGTTGTTTTTGTTACATTTTCATAGATATATGTGGTTTTGGGAGGAGATTTCCGCTGCTCTACTCACGCTGCCATCTTGGCTCCTCTCCCCTCTATTTCTTCTAAGGAAAAATTTCTTTTACCTCCTATTTTATTTTCACCAGCTGCTGTTCATCCTTAAGCTTTGTCAACCAAACTTAAGCAGGATAAAAATTTTATGTAGTTTAGGTAGTTGTTGAATAATAGGTTTGATGTTTCTGGCTTCAGTTTTAATAAATCTGTCCTAGGGAGCTAAGTGGTTGCTTCTTGAAAAGAACATTCATGACAAAGAATAGTGAAAGAATATTTGCCACAATAGTTTTTGGTTTAGCTTTTGTTATGTTTCTGTTCTGTTTTGGTTTTGGTGCTAAACCAAAAAGCATTGAAGTCAGGATTGACATCACTAAGTATTTAAGAAACCTCTATATAAATACTAGTGATGACTTACATGGGGAAGTTTTACAAATACTTACCTTTAAAATACATTTGTGATAGCTCTTACTAACCTGCTAAGTAAAAGCAGGTTATTTTAGTTGTTAAGATTATATTTCACAAGGTATATGGTGGTTTGGTGGTTAATTTTTCATATTAAAGTGGTGATAGTTCGTTGGAAATATTCTGAAATAGACTAATTATAATTAATTTCATTCAGAAACTGAATATGAGAGTAAACATGTCATCATCTTGTTTATATTAGGTAAGGAAGACTAAGGTTTGTTTTTTTAATAAGACTTAATGGCAGTGATGATGTTATTTCCATTACTTTGAGTTTGTTCACAGATACATAAAGCTAATTATGGTTATTTAAGAAAACATGTTCTAGATAAACATAAAAATGACATCTTTTCTTTTTGAAAAATAGGAGCAGATGTCTCAAGTATTAGATGCCATGTTTGAAAAACTGGTCAAAGAAGGGGAACATGTGATTGATCAAGGTGATGATGGTGATAACTTTTATGTGATCGATAGGTAAGTTTTGCATGACTTCACTACTGAAATGCAATGTATCTTTTGTGTAAAATCTCAGTGGGTTGTTATAATGACTGACAAATTAATGTATGATAGTTGCTGTGGCCTCTATTCCCATTGCTACATAATAGGCGCTGAACCTTCCCTGAATACAGGCAGTGAAACCATAGATCGTGAAAGCAGCCAGTTTATAGAAGAAATGATGATTTTTACTTTAATCTATAAATCTCAGTCAGTTACTGTGAGCATCCTCATTATTCAGCTCCTACTTGAGCGGCAATTAGTGTGTGATAGGGCCTGTGACAGTGAGAATGGAAGTATATAGTGCAGCACCTGGGATATCGAATCAGTACAATTCAACCGATGTCATGTTTTTCAAAAGGCCCTTTTGTATTAACTATAAAGTAAAGCATGCTCTCAAAAAACTCAAATATTTCGGAGGGGCACAGGGTGGAAAGTCTCTTCCTATTGCTTTAATGTCTTCTAGTCAGTAGAGTGTGGAGCTTGTGTTCCTTCCAGAAATTGTTAATGCATTATTATGCTTGTCTTTTAAAAACTACAGTGAAGCTATTTTATTTAAATGAGAAGGCATGCATTTGTATTGAAAGCCTAATTTCAGAAGACTTAAGACATGCTTCCCTTCATTAAAGGACAGTGTGCATGCTCTCTGAATTGGGGGTTTTCGCTGATTCCTCCATTCCCTCCTCCCCAATACCCTGGTGACCTGTAGAGCCATTTGCCAAGGCACTATCCATGGCTGGGGTATATTCTTTGATTTTAGAATAAAACAGAACTGGTTATCCCATATGTAAATTAAAGTCATGGTTTTGATATCATTAATAGCTTTCATCAACGAACACCTCATAAATTCATTCAGCTGTTTAATAGTAGGGTATATGAAAACCCCAAATACAATACAGGATTAATCTCCTTTTAGTAGGTATTTTGACTATAAAAACTCCTTTACATTTGTATATAATGACCTTTTCAGTTAGCTCCTAATCATTCATTTGACAGATGAGAACTCTCAGGTACGCAGACATGTCGTAAGTCCGTGAAGTTCACCCACATGATCAGTGGAGAGCCCAGGCAGCATCCAGGTCTCCTGGCCACCATTTGCTCTTCCCATGGCTCTGCGCTGCTTGAGGCCTTCCCTTATCAGGGAAGAAATCTGTGTGAAAAAGCAGCACACAGTTTTTTAGCAGATCTTAGACTGGTGTGATTGGAACTGGATTGGCAGCTCATTTTACTTCTCATCAGCACATTTGTTGTATATTTTATCCTATTCAAAGTAGGAAATGTAGGAAACAATTTTAGTGTAAATAAAAGAATCAATCTATACTTGAAACAAAATTACTCATGAAACAAATTCTAGAAAGTGTCCTTGAAACAGCCATTCTATCCATGAATTATATTAAAAACCAGTTTTTTTCTTATTCATCAATATCTTTTGTCCAGTATGTTAAGTTACAGCTTTTATTGTATCTTTACTATTCATAATCCTTCCTAATCTTAAAGCACTTCCTCCTTGTTAGGGCTTAACCAATGGATTAAAGAAAAGGATTTCTCCTGTCCTCACAGGAGTTTCAGCAACTCTTTGAAACTATGTCTCTTGATATAGTTTGGGAAGACAGCACATGGGAAGACAGTCCTCCACAGGGAGAGTGTGGTGTGTATGAGTATAGGATCTGTGTGTGTATCCTGTGTAGTGTAGTAACATGCATACCTTGTCTAGAAAAAGATAAGCACAGAATAAAAAGACCAGGAACATATGTTCAGTCTGAATTTCTACCACTTCATGCTTTCAATTGGGTGTCAGTCTGAAATAAAGGACCAGGTGATGTAAAGAGCCAGAAAGTAAGTATTTTAGGCTTTGTAGGCTGATGGTCTCACATGTTGCAACTACTCAACTCTGCTGTTGCAGCACAGATCAGCCATAGGTAATGCATAAAGGAGCCAGTGTGTTTGTGTTCCAATAAAACTTTATTTACAAAAGCAGGCAGTCAGTCTGTGGGCCACAGTTTGCCAGCCCCTCCTTTAGACCATAAAGATCCCTTAGAAGTACTGTACAGTAGTTGCTGACCAAATCATTAGAACTATATTCTTTTTTAAAAAATAATTTTTTTCTGCTCTCAAAAGTAACGCATGTTCATTTGAGAAAAAAAATCTCTTTAATTAGGTGGTGAACATCCCTGGAGTCCTTCACCATTCTTAGCTCAGAGAACTGTGGTCAGCATTTCACACACATCCTTCAAGTGGTTGTCAGTGCATGTAGTTTGGTTGCAGTCTTATACTTTGATGATTTATTATCTTCGATTTTATTGCTTAGTCTCATTATCCACAGCAGGCGCATGCATGGTCCTTACCCCAGTCTAGCTGATGGCGTCTTCATGCTTGTCTGGAACAGATGGTGTCTCTGGCACGCATTGATGCCCTTCTATTACACCTTGTCATCAGAGGGGAAAGCGGGGCTGGAAATTAGATTTTTATTGTACAAGGGCTCTTCTCTGAAGTCATGTTTTATTATCATGATATTTTACTTGAATTATTTTTGCTGCTTCTTTTTCATATGTCCAACAGAGGAACATTTGATATTTATGTAAAATGTGATGGTGTTGGAAGATGTGTTGGTAACTATGATAACCGTGGCAGTTTCGGTGAGCTGGCCTTAATGTACAACACACCCAGAGCAGCTACCATCACGGCGACCTCTCCCGGTGCTCTGTGGGGGTTGGTGAGTGAAATATTTATTTGACCTGAATGGTATTGCTAAAAAGCATTATGACAGAAGCCAGGTAGGTGCAGTATTTTAGTTCTACTAGGTGGATTTATTTGGGATCATCTTCAGACAGGGAGGGGAGTTTATTAAGTAACTACTGGATGGGCCCTAAGACTGCACTGAGTTTAATCTTCATGTTCTTTCCGAGGTCAGGTCAGGAGCTTAACCTACTGTCTCTGAGAGAGACACCCAGATGCAAAATGTGTCTTTTAGCCACTTTTAAAAACCAGCCAGCCACATAAACAATAATTCAGTGCTGTTTGCTCAGATAGTTTTCTGTGGTAAATATGATAATCCATGTTTCCCAAAGTGTGGTCCTCCGACCAATAGCATCTGTATCACTGATGTATAACTGATCAGTGGTGACTTTGAATTAAAAATTAGCTGTGTAGAGACATACATGATGCCAATGCTTCTTATGTGGGTGCACATCAGAATTACTTGATGTTTAAAAAAAAATCCTCTTGCGTAGGCCCCACCACAGACAAATATAATCAGACTCTCTGTGGGTGTGACCTGGGCTTTTAAAATAAATTCCTTCATGGTGGTATTTCTACAAGACTTAAAAGTTGGTTTAAAGACATCTGGATGAGGTAGGGAGGGAGATTCCTTTCACTGACAATTTCAGGATGCAGAGTAGCAGGACTGTAAGGCTGATTATGGAAGGCTGTGTCCGCTAGTGCTATTCAAACTCTAATGTGCTTATGGAACACCTGGGAATCTAGTTAAAATGCAGGTTCTGACTCAGTGGGTCTGGGATGTGGCCTGTGAGTCTACATTTTCCAGTAGACACCATTGCCCAGAACACACTTTAAGCAGCACTGATTTAAGGGAATGTGTACAGTACTCGTATTTTCTTTTTAAGTTGTTGCAAACAGCCCACCCTAGAGCTTTAACATGGATTTATTTATTCAGTTGTGTCTCTCAAATTCTTTTGTGGAAGGAGTTGAGATAATAGGAAGTTTGTTAACGTCATTTCCAAGGGTGTTAGCTTTCCAGTAATTATACACTTAAGTCCCTACTCAGCATTTGACTCTCAAATGGATTCAGCGGATGAAATTATCTCACTCAGAGAAACAAGACATACATACCATGTATTTCTTATTAGGCAGGTAGTTACTGACTACCTTTTAAAAATGTGATGAGTCTTAAATCTTTCCAAAAAGTAGAAGAGGAGGAAATACTTCTAAACTCATTCTATGAGACCAGCATCACTCTAATACCAAAACCAGTCAAAGATACCACAAAAAAGAAAATTACAAATCAATATCCCTGATGAACATAGATGCAAAAATCCTCAACAAAATATTAGCAAACTGAATTGAAAAAAATACATCAGAAAGATCATCCATGATCAAGTAGGATTTATTCCAGGGATGCAAGAATGGTACAATATTCGAAAATCCATCAGCATCATATACCACATCTACAAAAAGGAGAAAAACCACATGATCATCTCCATAAATGCTGAAAAACATTCTACAAATTTAACATTCATTCATGATAAAAACTCTCAACAAAATGGGTACAGAGGGCAGGTACCTCAACATAATAAAGGCCATATATGACAAACCCACAGCCAGCATCATACTTAACAGCGAAAAGCTAAAAGCTTTTCCTCTAAGATCGGGAACAAGACAAGGATGCCCACTCTCCTCACTTTTATTCTACATAGTACTGGAGGTCCTCGCCATGGCAATCAGACAACACAAAGAAATAAAAGGCATCCAGCTTGGTAAGGAAGAAGTTAAACTGTCACTGTTTGCAGATGACATGATTTTGTACATAGAAAACCCTAAAGGATTCACCCCAAAACTACTAAAACCAATAACTGAATTTAACAAAGTTGCAGGATACAAAATTAATACCCAGAAATCTGTTGCATTCCTATATACTAACGATGAACTACAAGAAAGAGAAATCAGGGAAACAAGTCCATTCACAGTTGCAACAAAAAGAATAAAATACCTAGGAATAAACCTAACCAAGGAGGTGAAAGACCTATACCCTGAAAACTACAAGACATACATGAGAGAAATTAAAGAAGACACCAATAAGTGAAAATATATCCTATGCTCATGGATAGAATTAATATTTTCAAAATGGCCATCCCACCTAAAGCAATCTACAGATTCAGTGCAATCCCTATCAAAATACCAACAGCATTCTTTGATGAACTAGAACAAGTAGTCCTAAAATTCATATGGAACCAAAAAAGACCCCAAATAGCCAAAGCAATTCTGAGAAGGAAGAATAAAGCTGGGGGGGATCTCGCTCCCCAATTTCAAGCTCTACTACAAAGCCACAGTAATCAAGACAATTTTGCAGTGACCCAAGAACAGACCCATAGACCAGTGGAACAGGATAGAGAGCCCCAATATAAACCCAAGCATATATGGTCAATTAATATATGTTAAAGGAGCCATGGATATACTATGGGGAAATGACAGCCTCTTCAACAACTGGTGTTGACAAAACTGGACAGCTACATGCAAGAGAATGAAACTGGATTATTGTCTAACTCCATACACAAAAGTAAACCCGAAATGAATCAAAGACCTGAATGTAAGTCATGAAACCATAAAACTCTTAGAAGAAAACATAGGTAAAGATCTTGATAAACATGAGCAACTTCTTCCTGAATGCATCTCCTCGGGCAAGGGAAACAAAAGCAAAAATGAACAAATGGGACTACATCAAACTAAAAAGCTTCTGTACAGCAAAGGACACCATCAGTAGAACAAAAAGGTATCGAACATCTCCCAAAGAACAGTATGGGAGAATATATATATGGGTTAACATCCAAAATATTTAAAGAACTCACATGCCACAACACCAAAAAAGCAAATAACCCAATTAAAAAATGGGCGGAGGCTATGAGCAGACACTTCTTCAAAGAAGAAATTCAGGTGACACTTGAAAATTCAACAGGCACGTGAAAAGATGCTCCACATCGCTAATTATCAGGGAAATGGAAATTAAAACCACAATGAGAGAGTGCCTCACACCAGTTAGGATGGCCAACATCCAAAAGAGAAGGAACCACAAATGCTGACAAGGATGCGGAGAAAGGGGAACCCTCCTACACTGCTGGTGGGAATGTAAATTAGTTCGACCATTGTGGAAAGCAATATGGAGGTTCCTCAAAAAACTCAAAATAGAAATACCATTTGACCCAGGAATTCCACTCCTAGGAATTTACCCAAAGAAAACAAGATCCCTGGTTCAAAAAGACATATGCACCCCTATGTTTATTGCAGCACTGTTTACAATAGCCAAGATACGGAAGCAACCTAAGTGTCCATCAGTAGATGAATGGATAAGGAAGATGTGGTACATATACACAATGGAGTATCATTCAGTCATAAGAAGAAAACAAATTCTACCATTTGCAACAACATGGGTGGAGCTAGAGGGTATTATGCTCAGTGAAATAAGCCAGGCTGAAAAAGACAAGTATCAAATGATTTCATTCATTTGTGGAGTATAACAACAAAGCAAAACTGAAGAAACAAAATAGCAAGCAGACCCACAGACTCCAAGAAGGAACTAACCTAAAGTTACCAAAGTGGGTGGGGGTGGGGAGGGAGGGAGGGAGAAGGGGATTAATGGGTATTATCATTAGCACACATAATGTAGGGGGTTCATGGGGAAGGCAGTATAGCACAAAGAAGACAAGTAGTGACTCTGTAGCATCTTACTACACAAATGGACAGTGACTGAAATGGGGCATGGTGGGGGGGTACTCACTAATAGTGGGTCAGTGTAGTAACCATAGTGTTGCTCATGCGAATCCTTCATAAGATTGTGTATCAATGATACCTTGATTTAAAAAGTATGCAATGAGTCAATTTTTTAATTTGGAGACGAAAAATTGGAATTACTTTAGGTGAAAACTCACTATCTAAAATGTTTTAAAGTCTATCAAAGATTTGAATACCCGAAGCCAGCAAAGTAAAAACTCCAAACTGGAGCAGCTTGGTAGGGCAATGGGCTAACTCCAGTGCCTGCTGTGACCTATTTCATTAAGGAAGGTGTCACTGAAAATTTTAATCATCCCAATGAGGTAGCTAGCCGGGATCAGATTGTCACAGGGTAAGGAAGCCTCCATCTTGTATGTCCTTGTACAGATCACATACTTAGCCAGTTGGGCCTTTGAGTACTGATCGTTTTCAGCCCTCTTAGAAACCTTAAACTAGATATAAAGGCCCCACCCTTCCCAGTGTGTGTGATACTTAAGCTGTCAAGACAGATTAAGCATTTTCAAGGATTTTTTTACTAATCTATGTATGTTATTAAACTTTATAAAAGTCGGTCACTTTGTGATGATCACCTTGGGGTATGTGCAAAAGTACAAAAGCTTTTTTTAAACAACAAAAATAATGAACATAATACTTCAAACGTACTTTTTAAGAGCAGCTTGCCCTAACTAGCCCCTTTTCAGGAAAAGTCAAGGAGAAAAGAAATTTTTCTTTAAGGCCAATAGATTGGAGCTCTGCCATGTAAATGCTCGTGTAAAGATAAGCAAACACCAGGAGAAAAATCCTCTATAGAATAGTTTGACTTTGTAAATAATACTCAGTCACTGTTAACCACAGGGGATAACAATCTACATGGCCATGTGGGTGACTCAAAGAGGCCTCGATCATTGAACTACAACTAGAGTGAAAACATTTGAAGTGGGACTCTTAAGGATTTTATATATATGTCACTGTGGGTGTGAAGAGGTGGGCCACTCAAAGAAAATTTTTCCTGAGATGTAGAACCCATTGTGGTTAATTTCTAAATTTCTAAGCTATTTCTAGTCTTTGTTTTGCAATAAACTCTGCCCATAACTGGTGTTGCACCTAAGTGTCCATCAATAGATGGATAAAGAAGAGGTGGTACATATACACAATGGAATATTATTTAGCCATAAAAAGAGAAGAAATCCTGCCATTTGCAAGAACATGGATGGACCTAGAGGATATTAGGCTCAGTGAAATAAGCCAGGCAAAGAAAGACAAATACCAAATGATTTCACTTATTTGTGGAGTATAAAAAAAGCAAAACAGAAGAAACAAAAAAGAGTAGAGTCATAGACACTGAGAAGGGACTAAAGGTTACCAATGGGGAGGGGTTTGAGGGAAGGGGAAGGGGATCAAGGGGCACAATAATTCGCAAACACAATATACGCTGGTCATGGGGACGGTAGTGCAGCATGGAGAATACAGTTAATGGTTCTGTAACATCTTGCTGTGTTGATGGACAGTGACCACACTGGAGGGGGTGAGGACTTGATAATATGGGTAAATGTTGAACCACTGTGTTGTGTATTTGAAACCAATATAAGATTGTCTATCAATGATACTTTAATAAAACAAAAACAATGTTGCCTCTGGTTCCCATACCTGATTATTTATAAGAATCACTTAGAAACTTTTATGAACTACAGATTATATGGAGCCCTACGCACAGAGATTTTGAGTTACTAAAGTCTGGGGTCTCATAAATCTTTTTTTTAACATTATAGATGATTCTGATACAGAGCCAGGTTTGGATATTATTTCAATATTTTTACTAATTATCTTGTGAAATGTTTTTTTACAAAATTAAGAGTAGTATTATTTGTATAAAGAGTCCCAGTTACAGTCCTTAAAAAGCTATAATAAATGACATTAGAGAACAGGATGTTTAATTTACTAGAGACCTACACCCACACAGTCATTTCTCTCCACCCCATCAGTTCACTTAAATTCAGCCTTAACATGTTGGCACAGTAATTTATTAATTAAATAACATTTTTATAGTATTTAATTTTATATTGAAATGATATTATTGTTATCAGTGTATGCCAAACTAACATACTAACATAATTCGGAGGGCCTTTAACTGAGTACTAAAATAATGTTTTGTAGGAAATTTATTGAAATTAAATCTGTAGGAAAACCATTTTCTGATCTGTTATCTTTACAATTTTCCCCAGTTCCTTAACTGAGTTCTGTATTTTCGAGTTTAACTAGTGTAAAAATAGGAACATCTTAGAACAATGAGCATGATAAACACTGGAACTAGATTCAGCTCAAGAAAGTTGTAGTTTCTCTGTATACACATTTTAAAGAAAACTCTGATGTAATGTGTATGTGACCAAAAAAACCCTACAATGAATAATTTTTCAAAATCTCTTATAATTGCTTGATGATTACAAAATTTCTAATAGTGTTTTTCATGTATTTTTACTGCAATCCACATTAAGAAACGGTAGGAAACATCACAATCAGTGCATGTGTATGTCTTTGTGTATAACAAATAAATATATAATAAAAAAATACCTTACCAAAAGTGGTGCATAGAGATTTTTTAGTCTTTTTTTTAAATAAAAATGCTAGTCATGGGGAAAGCTGGGCAGCAGGGGGTAGGTGGTGTAAAAAAGTACAGCCTTCTGGTTATAAAATAAGTCATAAGGATGTAAGGTACAGCGTGGTGACTCTAATTAATAATTCAAATAATATATTTGAAAGTCGCTGAGAGAGTAGTCTTTTAAAAGTTCTCATTTCAAGAAAAACAGTTTATAACTGTATGGCGATGTTAAGGAGATTTTTTGTGGTGATGGTGACCATTTCTCAATATATGCAAATATCATCATGTTGTACACCTGCAACTAATATGTCAGTTATGCTTCAATTAAAAAAAATTCCATTCATGTCCCGCTGCATTGATTTTGTAACATTCTCGGGCTGTCATCCACAGTAAAAGAACTCAAGGCCAGTCTGAACTCATCAAACCAGTAAAATGGTGACAGCCAGGAGCTGGTGGGTAGAGGAAATGGGGAGAAGTTGTTCAAAGAGAACAAACTTCTATCTTTAAGACAAGTAAGTTCTGAGGATTGAGTGTACAGCGTGGTGATCGTAGTTAACAATACTGTATATATTTGAAAGTTAAGAGTAAATCTTAAATGTTCTCACCATAGAAAAGAAATGGTAATTATGTGGTGATAGAAGTGTTAACTAACCCTACTGTGGTAGTGATTATTTCGCAACATGTAAGTATCAAATCAACATGTTGTACACCTAAAATTTACACAATATTATGGGTCAATTAAACCTCAGTAAAGCTGGGGGTGGGGGACAGGATGGTAGGATCTGTTTTTAAATGGTGCGACAGCGCCACCTGGTGGCTGAAGCCCAATCACATGTTGATGGGATTAAATGAAAAACTGATGATTCTTTTTGAAATGAAAATAGTATTTTACAGGGTTCTGTATTTTATGAAGATATAAAATGAATTGTATTAAATATATAATAACTTAATCATCTTTTATGTCAAAATCTTCAATTATTGTTTATCTCCTCAAATTTCGTTGCCATTAAATCCGCTTTTTAACTGTCTTTGTATTTGACATTCTGCCTTTAGGACAGGGTAACCTTCAGGAGAATAATTGTAAAAAATAATGCCAAAAAGAGAAAAATGTATGAAAGCTTTATTGAATCTCTACCATTCCTTAAATCTTTGGAAGTAAGTATATGTTTATGCTTTAAAAGCTTCTGTTTTGTTAAGAATATTTAATTCTATAGAAATGTTTTTTGAATAAGAATCTATATTTTCATTTGAAAAGATTAAATTACAGTGTTTATATAACTCGGTATTTCTTTTATTAACTAGATTTGCAATTGTTTACAAGTAAAAGACTCCTATGAGCAGCCATAACAGACTTATATGTGCTCTTTACCTATAAGCAGATTTAACATAATGGTACAAATGTAGGAAATAGCTACCAGTTATGGCTTCACAGAGAGAGGTTATCTGAAACTAGAGTGTCCTCACTGGCCTGTCCTTCTCAGTCATCTTTTCTGTTTATTCCTCTTCTCCTTTCCTTTTAAAACTGGCACTTTAGGGTCTCCCCTTCTTTCAGGCTACACTTTTGCACTTGGTGAACTTGTCAAGTCCCTTGCCTTTAAATACTGTTTATATGTTGATGCCTCCTAAAATTAACATCATTGGGCAAGGCCTCTCCCTTGAATGCCAGACTCATGAATCCAACTGTATATTTCACCTTTCCTCCATGTACTCCCCAATCCCCTCTCCACCTTGGTGGACGGCCATCCTCCTAGATTCTCGGCCAGAAACCTCGGAATTGGTACTGACTTGTCTGCCTACTGAAACATCTCTGGTTGGGTTGTCAGTTTGTGCATGGTCGAAGTTTTGGCCATATTACAAAATGCATATTAGGCAACTGATCAGCTCTGGCAGCCTATCTTTTTCAATAAAAATAGATCATGGGTTGGAAATCCAGATGCCTTCAGAGCTAGGCTAATAACAAGGAAACCAAGCCAGGGTGAGGCTTGGGTGAACTGGAGAACACGCACTGTACTAAAGCAGCAGCAGCTTGTCCACCACAGTTTATTGTCACTGTGTGGACATATGGGCCGAGTGTTGCTGAGTCTCCTGATTTTTCAAGAGCAGCAGGAAACTCACACTTATATGAGGAATTTAAGTGTTATAATTAATATAACAAATGTACACATAAAAACGCACACTGCTTGATTTGGCCTATAGGCTAACAATTTTTAACCCCTGGAACAGATGTTACCCAGTTAGCCTGTTGAATGCTATTTTTTTTCTTTGTTAGGTTTCTGAACGCCTAAAAGTGGTAGATGTGATAGGCACCAAAGTATACAACGACGGAGAACAAATCATTGCTCAGGTATACTTTATGTAATTCAGTTTAGGGTCATACTCCAAAAGGTTCTTATACATTATAAATCTTAGTAAGTTTTTCATGTGTCTATAATTATTACATAGTGATGGATTAAATGAATATGACTTCTACCAAATGACCTGTTAAAATGTTTTAATTTACAGCCATTAAGCTCTTTGAATATTTTTATTTATATAATTAACTCCTAGTGAGCATGTATTAAATCATAAAATGGATTTCTGCATTTTCTATTTGTACGTGATGTGAAATTCACAGGAATATGAAGAATAAGATATCATTTATAGAAGGACAAAAGCAAGTGAGCATCCCCATCACATTAGGATCCAGAAGGTGCACTGGAAGATGTAGAGTTTTGCATGACCAACTCATGGTGAAACCTCCCTGAGGAAATTATCCCAGAAGGGAACACACTGTACCATGTACTGTGCTGGCTTCCAGGGACTAAATGGGCGGCAACAAGCTGTGGAACCAGTAGTAATACACACCTTGGTTAGAATAGAGCTACCAATAAGTAGGATTTATGGGGACAGCTAGGTTCCCAGATAAAGCACACAGACGAAATATCTTATTCCTAGTTACAATTTTGAAGCATCGAATGACTGATTTAGATAGATTTTTGATAGATTCTGTAATTTTTGTACCACATTATACTGTATTAGTAGTCTTTATGTAAACTACTGCCATTTCTTTTGATATATGTGAAAGAAGATTCAAAGTCTGTGAGACTAAGGAAACAGTAATTGTTTTAGAAGGCAAACAAGTAAATCACTCTCCTCACAGACACACACAAAGATAAGAGCAGCCTCGGAATGGGAAGAGTGGAGTAAAATTGGAGAACAAGGCTCTATAAAGTGAAAAATAAGTATTGAGCACTTTCAAAATGCTTTTTTAGCTTTTTATTTTGAAATTAGACTCACAGGAAGTTGCAAAAGTAATAGAGAGAGGTTCCAGGTGGTCCTCACGCAGTTTCTCTCAGTACATCTTGCCTCATTATGGAAGGTTATCAAAGCTAGGAAACTCACCAGTTTTGAGTGCATTTAGAGCATGTTCTGAAAACAGAATTACATGGCAGTCAATGGACCTATTATGATTTAAAACACTTGAAAATTTAACATGAAGTTCTTATGAAACCCTGGTGTGTAGAAATAAGGGAAGGGAGAGGTAGTGTTTCCTACACTTAGGGTTTAATATTTTTAGATACTAGTTGTCCTTAAACATTTATAAACATGCATGTTCACACTACATATAAATGTAAACTCCGCATTTATTCCTGTGATGTGTTCTGATACTGTATTTCTTGAATTGTACTAAAGAGTTTTGAAATACCTAAGTTCCTTCAAAATCACTTTGAGACTCTCAGAAAAGTATCTTATCTTCTGTATACTACTACTTAATTCAGAAGGCGTCGTTGGAAATCAAGGTAGGTTTCGTTAAAAAAAAAATGAAAAAACAGGTATTTGGTTAGAAATGACAGTGTTTTTCTTTCGGAAGTTTTCGAGGCCCTGAGGTAGATGGTCGGGAACTGAGAGTGGTGCCTAGCTCACTGCTGTAGAAGAAACTTTGGTGTGCCTGGGCTGCTTCCTAATAGGCCTGGGGCTTTCTCCTCTTTGAGAGTCAGTGGTGCTATTGCTTGTTATGTTAGGACGACCCAGAGTGTGTGCACAGAGCACTTCCTGGGGAGCACAGGTCCAGCTGACGGATTCCTGCTGACAGAAGAGCTACTCCGGGAACATGGTGCTACCATCTCTTACTCTGTGTGAGGGCAAAAAGCCTTAACTTCACTGCTATTTGTGATATTTTCTTAGCTAATTAGCAGAAATGCTAAATGGTAGGGAGTATATTATTTCAAATAACTTTACAAATGGAATCATTACTACATAATTGTCTGCCTCTCAGTTGAGATGAGATAGATAGCCTGTCCCTATGGGGTTTCACTTACCAGGCTATGGTAGGTGTTGCTGTCAAGGGACTATGCATTTTTACCCCCTGTTTTTGTTTTATTCTGATAGGGAGATTTGGCTGATTCTTTTTTCATTGTAGAATCTGGAGAAGTGAAAATTACTATGAAAAGGAAGGTAAGCAAGCATAAGTCCCCAAACGCCACGTAATACTAGCAAGGAACATAATCGATTTTTTTTGTTGTTTAGAGTAAGGTTAACTTTCATTTTCCATACACTGAGTGAAAGTTAATACTTTTAACTGCTTTGTCAGGGTAAATCAGAAGTGGAAGAGAACGGCGCGGTGGAGATTGCTCGGTGTTCTCGGGGACAGTACTTTGGAGAACTGGCTTTGGTGACTAACAAGCCTCGAGCAGCTTCTGCACACGCCATTGGGATGGTCAAATGCTTAGGTGGGAATCACAAGGGGGCATGCCTCTCCTGGACGGAATCGTTCTATGTGCATTTATATATTCATGTTGTATAGATTGCCTCACTGGGGTTGTAAGTTTTATGGTCCCCACAAAACATAATAAGGTCAGGGGTCCATTGCATTATGAAATCAGTGTGTGGAAGACTTTCTTTTTTTCTTTAAAAAATTTATATATATATATATGGGGTTTTTTTTTCTGGTTTTCTGTATAAGCATGAAATAACACTTCATTTTAGAAGTTAAAAATTCCAAGTACCAAGTTCTAAGTGTAATCTTTCAAATAAACATGTACCATGTTCTCAAAAGAGAAGGTGAAGGCAGTGTTTTTATAAAGTACCCCCAGGCCTGTGGGAAGGTGGAATGTCTGTGCGAATACTCACTCAGCCTAGTCTAGGAAACAGAGGTGCAGGCTTGTCAGAGCACAGTGGCTTTCTCTGTCAGTCAGCTGTTTACTGCTTTCTTATACCACAGAGTAGCTTGGCAGAAATGCCCTCTTCATCTGGACAACCTCTATATATATCTGAGATTTTATGTATGAAAAATAACTTACTTTAATGATGAGAAATACAATTCAGATTTCAAAATAGATGACATTTTATGAAAACTGTTTCAACCATAATTACTCTATGCTCTTATCCCCAGTTCAGTAGAATAAACTTAGCTTCAGTGTTCTTAAGGTTTGCAAGTATCCTGAGAATTCACTTCTTAGAGAAATCACTTTTTTAAAGGCTTTAAATAAGTATGATGTTAATCAAGCATACTTAGTTAAAAGTGAAGACAATTAGGTACTGACAGTTTCCCTGAGTAGAGAAATGAGTAAGAGTAAAGGTGATGTCAGTGAAAGCCCTTTTTTTAAAAAAATAAATTACATTCACATTAAAGAAAAATTAAGAAACACAAAAAAAGTAGGAAAAACTAAGAGTCAGCCATATCATCCTCCCCCACCAGTGATTTCCACATCCTGTTTATAATTCCTTCTTGTTTGTATTTGCATGGGTTGCCTGTTTTTAAACAGTTTTATACACTGCCTTTTCCATTCATTATAGCTTAGGAATTTTCTCATCTTAGCACATCAAATTATAACATTCTTTCATGTAAACATACACATTATGAATTATTTAATCACTCCCCAGTGGTGAATATCCCCCCCTCCCCAACCCCTGTAAATATTTTGAGGGTTTTGGCTTCATTTTTTTTTTGGAGGGGGAGGTTTTGTGCATGTGCACAGACTACTTCTCCAAATATAGGATTTTTTTCCTTGGAAATTGTTTTCAGAAGTGGGTTTTCTTTTATGGCCTCTGATACATATCACCAGAAACTTTCTTTACACTAATTTACATGCTACCTGCAGTGTAAGGAAGTCCATTTACTGTTCTTGTAAACATGTCTATATTATGAATTGTTTTTAAAAATGCGTGAGACAGGCAAGCAGGGGAACATGTAACATACAGAAGGGGACTAAAGCATTATTTTAACTGCTATTTTGAATTGGCTAGACAATAGTATAAAAGAGTAAAAAAAAAAAAAAGAGTACAACATTTGGTCTTCACAACATAACACAGTAAACCCTGAGAAGGGAAAACAGGATAGAAAACACTCTCTTACCTCCTTCGAATTCATATTGCTAAGGAGGGAGCATCAAAATTAATTTATTTTTTATAATTGCAAGGCCTTGCTGTAACAGTCCCTCATTTCTTTCTAAAACTGGATCACGATCCTCCCACCAACCTAACATTGCACATCGTATTGCCAGGGGAATCTACACTGTTTCCTTTTTGAAGTGGAACATTTTTACCCTTATGTTTTTTTCTTATATTGGATGTTTATCTGAAAATGCCATTGCATTATTGACACTATGCAGATATTATAAATTACTTAGAAATTCTTCAGATTTTCAAAAAATGTTATTTTGCTTTTATTCTCCTTTTCTTAGCCATGGATGTGCAAGCATTTGAAAGGCTTTTGGGACCTTGCATGGAAATTATGAAAAGGAACATCGCCACCTATGAAGAACAGTTAGTTGCCCTGTTTGGAACAAACATGGATATTGTTGAATCCAGTGCATGAAGCAAATGTATGGAGCAAGAAGACCTGTAGTGACAAAATTACACAGTAGTGGTTAGTCCACTGAGAGTGTGTTTGTGTAGATGCCAAGCATTTTCTGTGATTTCAGGTTTTTTCCTTTTTTTACATTTACAGTGTACCAGTAAACAGAGTAGTGATTTAATAGTCAATAGGCTTTAACATCACTTTCTAAAGAATAGATCAAAGAAATATCAACATACTGATTAAATGACTTTATACTCCACAAAATTGTGATTTGACTGAAAGGTTTATTCAAATGATTGTAATATATTGAAAGTATGTGTTGAAGAAGATAATTAAAGGATGTCACCATAGGCGATGTGCTCATTCTGACTTCCTCGGATTGATGTGTGTCAGTGACTATGCCCATGTTAAGAGAGGACTGGCAGGGAACCATTCCCTACAGTATGCATCACGTTCTTTTTACAATGCATTATATATAGTAAGTACAATTTTAGTTATTTTTGTTTTAAAGTTTTTCTGGCTTGATAAGTTATGTGCTGGCCTTTAGCCTATTGGTGAAATGGTATAAAACATCATATGCAATTTTAAAACCTTTTATATTTTTGCAATAAAGTACATTGACTTCTTTGACATAATGTCAGTAACATATATTCCAGTGGTTTTAAAGGACAGGTAATTTAGTCATTATGATAATAGGGAAGAGCCTTTTTACGTGACATGCTTCATTTCCTCATAAAGCATATACCCCTGCTGCCTTTCATTTTTCAGTTCTCTGTACTATCTTTAAAAATTTGAGCGACATTTCATTATCACAAATAGTTGTTTTAAAATACTATTTAAACTTGTCTTCTAAAGCCTAAGATCTTATATATAACTAAAAAAAATCTCTCCTATACTAAAAATATTTTGGGGTCCTTACCAACATGCCCACAAGGTATTTCTTTGTTCTTCACTAGGTGTGTACATAATACGATTTTTCATAGACATCTGTTCCCGTGTTTCCTCCAAGGAGGCAGGTATAGATTTTTATAAGCAAAACCATATATAAAGACAAAAAGAATTTCTGCCCATTCCAAATAAAACATCAGGCCTTGCCGTTTGCTTTAATGTAGACTCAAAAGTGTGGAATGAATTCAGTATTTTGATAATTGACATGCTTACTATTCTCTGGAAGATGCATTTATATCCAACCAAAGCAATATATTCTTTGATGTCTAGGCGCACAGGACCCCAGTGTCTAGACAGATTAATTCTAACCCCAGTTGTTCACTTTTAAATGAGTAGTTTCATTTTGGGAAACATGTTTCAAAGAAATACATACATGGGTAAAAATATTCTGTGCCTAGTGTGGTCTTAATTAGAGAATGTTTATGGTCTTACTTGTATAATGAAAATGTGGTTAAAATATATCTCCAATTACGTATATATGAGAAGTACGTGAAGTGTGACTTCAGCCACATTTTAGAACACTGTTCAAAAATTCTGCAAACTTTCCTGTAGGAAGGGAGCTTACTATATGAAGGTGACTTGTTTTCTATTTCAGATTTTATTTTAAAAGCCACATCTGTTAAACAAGAAAAAACACAACCCCGAATTCCTACTTCATCATTCTGTATTCATAACTTTATTCACTTTTCCAAGTTACCTATCTTGTTGCATAAGCTGATTGTTAACTATTCATGGAACAGCAAATGCCTGTTTAATAAAAGAACTCTGACCAAGGCTGTAAATGCCAGTTACATTATTTTCAGTATCATTGGTTATATTTAAATTTTCCTTATAATAAAACACACTTTTATAATAAAATGTCCATTGCTTTTAATGTTTTCTTCTTGTTCTTCAAAATGACTTCCATAGTGTCTCTTAAAAGCATGCATGGGAGAGCTAAGCCCCCCGAGCACACTATAGCAAGGAAATGTGGGGCTGTTGGCAGACACTGTTAACAAGTTTAACCTTTAGGCATGTGTGATATAACTGTGGTATGTTGCGGACTCATCTGGCCACTTAGAATAACCACATTAAGTGTGGCTAATTAGGGAGTTTATGTGTTAAAGTATCTAATTAAAACACTTCAAGCATTATTTGAAGACGTCAATATTTAGTCACTAGCTAGAGTACTTACTATTTGAAAAATTCTCCAATTTCATTCAAGGGTGCACTAAATGTGGCTAAGAATTCTTTTGGGAGGACATCCTTTTAACACAAAGGTGCTTCCCCTTATTTCTCTCTGGTGGTGGTGGTGGTGTTTCCTGTGCATCAATATGAACTAGGGCTTGTGTATATTATCTTACCTGTGACATACTTGGCTGAATGTATCTGGTTTACTGTCACAAACTGGCTATTTAAAATGATTTAAAATCCTGCAAGTGAAACTTAAGGTGTAAAGCCAGGGACTTTGGACTTTGACATAGGTAAGATTAAGTGCTGAGTCCTTTTCCTTTCCAAGTCATCTTTAAAATATGGATGTAATTTTTCCTAATTTTCTCAAGAAATGTTATAACGAAGATTAGATGACCTTTGGCATTCTTAAAATAATGTGTAGGCATAAAGGTAAGTAACACATCTGGATAAGCCAAGGCTTTGTTAAGTAACTGAAGGGACTCTATGTAGATCAAATGTCAATACCTAAGGGAGAAACAGAATTATTAAAGCAGAAGGGAGAAAGGGAGTTGGAACGCTGGCTTCTAACACTGAAAGTGTGGGGTACAGCCTGATGTTGAATGTCTGAAAGAATCTTGACAAAAAGCAACTAGAGTAAGATATGACCTTACCTGTTCTGGGCAGCAAAACTGGTTGAGCAAGTCTATATAGCTGTTAGACCTCACAAGTATTTAAAAAAAACCTTGATAGTGTAATGTATTATGGAAATAGAAGCAATAAAACATACCAGGTATTTGCAGAAGACTTACATGCCAATAATAACCGTGTGCTTAAGTCAGTTCAGTTTCTGTAACTGAGAAGAATCAATAACTTCACCAAATCATTGATCTGAGTCTGGGGCAGAACTCCCAGGCAGTTGAGAGCTTTTTGTTCCTTATGCAATTCTTGGTCTCACAGATTTTTCTGTATTGAGCCTAGTATATAGTGAAGTTTGTAGAAACTTCCCAATGCAGATAGACTATTTTGAGAGGAAAACTATTTGACCAACAGATGTAGGCTTTCCGTCCCTTTTATGCTTGAAGTGTGTAATCTAAAATTGCCTAGGAAATCCTGAGGAGGCAGGTGACATTTATATATGGGAAGGTGTGATGATGTTTGATATGGAAATACTTGCACCACAAAAATGAAATGCAACTTACGTAGGTGGTTTTCCCCGATTCTGATTTAACCACAGCCTGCCTGAGTCTTGCCATTTCCCCCCCTCAAAAACCAAAGAAAAAAAAACAAAAAATGCTCTGCAAAATGTATATACTCCAAATGTTTCATTAGTACCAATTATAACCGAGTCGTTATAGTAAGTAAATGCATTGTTTACTGTCAATTAGAAGAACAGAAAATGAGTTATTTTTCTAGGTGGAAGGGAAAGTGTAGGTGTGAGCTGGAAATGGACTCTGGAATGACAAAAGCAGCCTTAACCCTTGACTGCAACAACCCAGAAGTGAAACCCTCAATGTTTTCTCTTTAACCTGAAAAAAAAGTTTACAAAGCAGAACTCTTGGATGAGTTTATGAGTCATAAATATGACCAGTCAAAATCTTGGATAAAGTTGCTTCAAATTGCTGACTTTCCATCTTTGTCCTATTTGGAAACCTACCTAGATCCTGCAGAGGAATAGGAGAATAAACCAATCCCTAGAACTCCACTGCCTCTTTTAGGCCAGAGGCTGACATTTAATACAGATGTACCTCCCTTTACATAATAACTACATTCTTGTAGTGTATGCAAATGACATTTTAAAAAACAAAAAAAAATGTATGCAAACTATTTTAATTCCTTTAGGAGAGGTGCACACTAAAGATACCTTTGTCAAATCTTTTTTCTCATAATTGCTCCTTAGAGCTGAACTTCAATACCCTAAACATTTTTGTTACTGTAACGCGTGACTATGCTATGTCACTTGAAGGGTTGAAATGTACAGAAAGTAGGATTAAGTATAACTATTTGCTGTGCTCTCTAAATATCACGTTTTTATTAACTCCAAATTGGACAACTTAAAAACTCTTTGAGGGCAACTGAGACCACTAAGGGTAGTCCCCTCCCATGTCCTAAGGACACCCAAGTATATTTTTCTAGACATGATTCTTAACTCCAAATACGTTCAACTGCTTAGATGAGCCCTGCACACAAAGTCCTTGCCTGCACAGCAAGCTCATTGTCCAATGTTGAACCCATCCTTTCCCCATCTCGCCGTCCCCAAATCTGTTCTCTCTGATGTTTCCTAGTTCGGACAACAGCGTCAACATACCACAAATACCCAAGCCAGAAATCCTACCCAACGCAGAAATTCTTGATTCCTTTTTCCCTCGACTCTTCCTCCTAATGGTGAGCAGTAAGACGCCACATAACCACTGAAGACAGGCCTTGCTTTACGGTGATCTGAGTAAAATCTAAACTTAGTTGCATCCAGACCCCATTTTAAAATGGCACTCATCATTAGCCCCCAGGCATTTCCTTACAAGCTGACTTTCCCTGAGTAATCAGAATTATCAAACTACCTCATTTTAAAGTATAGAAGGTATATAGGAAGATATTTCTAAGAGGTTATATAATCTACCATGAAATACACTTTCTGAAAAGTTTGGGCACTATTTTAGACCACATGTGCTCCATTTCCTAGTTTTACTACAGAGGGTCCTCAGTTCAGGGTAGTTTGACTTAACGGTTTTTCTACTTTATGAGGGTGCAAAAGTGATGTGCATTCAGTAGAAACCATACTTGGAATTGTCAATTTGGATATTTTCCGGGGCTGGTGTCTGGCAGGATGATCTTCTCTCCTGATGCTGGCAGGGCAGCAAGCCATTATGAGGGTTAACAGCCATTCTGTACCCACAACCATTTTGCTTTTCACTTTCAGAACAGTATTCAATAAATTACACGATTAGCGCTTTATCATAAACTAGGCTTTGTGTTCCATGATTCTGTCCAAATGTAGGCTAATGGGAGGTAGGAGAGACTAAGCTATGACGACTGGTGGGTGTATTAAATGTATTTTCAACTAACAGTACTTTCAATGTAGGATGGGCTTATCTGGACATAACCCCATCATAAGCTGAAAAGGATAGGTACTTGATCTGAGTAATTTCATTTGCTTCTTTTAGCAATGTGAACCATATTCTCAGTATTTAAGCAATGCAGTGTGCTTGAACTTTTATCTTTCTTAGTCTGGGAAAGGAGCCATTGGTGTGCCCAATGTGGAACTGAGGGAGATATTTATGTTGTGTAATTTCACCCCTTTTTTTTAAATACTATCTTTAACAAATTAGAACTTGATGTTTCTTTATTAAAACATAAGTGTTTTACAAACTGATGAAAAAGCATTTTGATTTTAGATGACAACTTCTTGACATTGTGGTATGGTTTGTGTAATATCTGTGTATTTTGTATCTGCACTAACCAAGAGTAGGTGCTGATTTTATAATGTCAGTTTTATCATAGAAAACCTGAAGAACAGATAAAAACTCTTTGGTTACCTCTGTTTTTGTGCAAGAGTTGAATTTACATATGTAAAGATTTTCAAGGAGATCTTATTAGTATTGTACTTTGATCTTTGCTCTCTTAGGAGATGGCAGGTTTCTAAGTCACGCAAGAATTAATGATGATGTTCTTGTTAAATATACTAACAACTAAGGTACTAATGTGGTCATTTAGTCTCCCAGGAAAAGTCAGAAGACAGGATTTATTATCCACTTAAAGGTGTAGAGATTCTAATGCTGATATTCAGTTGAGACTAGAATTTTTCTTTTATTCAATGACTTGGATAAAAATGAAAGTATGTGGAAATATTTCATATCTTTGTATATCCTTATCAGCACAGTGGTCAACAAATAGTAGGAACTAAATATTTTTTGAATGGATGAATGGAAAAAACTTTACAATACTATTAGAAGATATTTACAGTAATGTACAATATCTTGAAGTTGAATCTCTTCCCATGAAACCTCTTCCCCATGAGAGTGTCCACCAATAAAAATATGTCCATGAAGCTTTTAGTAGAAACTTTCAAACAGAACACCTTTTAAAGTAAGGTAAAGTTCAGCCAAAAGCATACCTCATAGTTAATGCAATGAAAAGGGGAAAGAAGTGATTCAAGGTCTTGAGAGCTCATGTGTTTGGAAGGGAAAGTTTAATTTCCTGGAGGGTGTGTTTGCTGTAAATTTCTCACATTTTCGTTTTAAATGATTAGATGAATTCTTGGGACTTTTCTTTTTCTCAAGAAATTAAATACTTGTTTCCATTTTCAATTCTGGGGCACAAAGACCCTCCACTACTTAAAAAAAAGATAAAACCCTGTCCTTTTTCCTCAGTGAAAAATACACACTTTGTTGGCCTTATGAATTAAGAAAGAAAAAACTTGTTTGATTACTATTTGTAACACAGAAAGTGAATCTTTCATCTTATGGTAAGGACAACTATTTCATAAATAATTCCACTTTAAGGACTCAATCAGAACCCCTAAAATAATATGAAAACTTGTTTCAACATACGAGAGTTACTTTGGATTGTTTTGATTTGTTACGTGGCTTTCAGGTAGATTTAAAAAGAAATGTAGGTGGTTTAAAGGAATAATTAGTTATGATTTAAGGCTTTTCAAAAATTTTTACTTTAGATTTCTTAATGTAGGTTTTCCTCCTCTTAAAGCATACATACATAAAACCTATATATAAGATCCAGTGGTATAAAAACTAAAGCATAGCTTAAATGATTAAACACCAAAGGTTCAAAGGAAAGTAATTTAATAATACCTTTGTAATGTAAATGGTAAAAGCATCAATTACAGACTAGACGACTGTGATGGACAGCCATGTTTAAAGTGAAGGGAAGTGTAAAGTCAGAGAAGCCACCCTTTTCTGATGAGTCAAAGCATTAGCAACTTCAGGCGGAATTTCTAGGGGAAACAAATATTCTTTTATCATGGGAGGTTGTCTGGAGGGGGAAAATGGTTAACAAAAGCTCAGCAGAAAACTTAATGATTCACAAGTTAAATCACTTCAAATCACACATTATATCCCTGTGTATTACCTTAACTAAGGTGCAGGCTGGTCAGTATACCGCTTCGACTCGCCTCAGTTTCAAAGTCAGTATTAATCCCCTCTGCCCGCTTACAGCTTTGCAAATTCTCTAGACCCGGAGCGTCTCTCTCACAATTCATCTCCCAAAGCCTCTCAGTGCCTAGCACATGGCCGGCATTTGGTATGAACTGAATGAACAGAGTTGGAAAAGAAACCTCAAGTTGCTGTCCTGGGGGTGACGAGGCAAGGCTTCGGATAAATGAATTCGAGCTTTCCCCGAGGAGCCTACCACCACCTTTCAACATCTACGTCACGCCTGGGGCCGTGATCTGTGGGGGACGGGGGTCCCGAGCGAGGCTGCACTGCTTCCGCTGGTGCAGTCATCTCCTTCCCCTCGCACTACAACAATACCTTGGCCGCCAGCCAAACCGGGAGCAACGAGCGACTTTGGCTGTTCATGGCCCGGAATGAGTGCTGCGAGAGGGGCTGGGGATGCTGCTCCCAGGGCCAGCAGAGGCCCAGAGAAAGAGAGGAAGCCAAAGCTTTAAAACACTCCCTTCCTCCGCCCCCTCCCTTTTGTCCCAGAAACCAAAACAAACGAGCTGATACACGTGTCCCTATGACTCTTGTTTACTATCAAGACTGCGCTGTGCACAGACTTATGGGACCTGTAGTCCACCTGTTCCTCCCGCCTGCAGTTTCCCGGAGGAACCAGCAAATCTGAGACTACGAACCCACAATCCATTTCGGAGGCAAAGTTAGGCTTGAGTCCCCGGAGTCTGGGCAGTAATCCAATCCGAAGAGTTCACTCTAGTGATTGACACACCATCTTCTCCAGTAAACGCAACACAAAAGTCAACACAAGCCCGCCCCCAAAATGGGCCAAGGTATCACCCAATGGGAAGGGGGAAGGATCGAGTGGCAGCTCCATAAACCAATAAGAGGGCGAGAGAGCTGGTAGGTGGCTCAACCCTCCTGGGGTTGAGGGGAGGGGGAAGACGAAGCTTGAAAGACTTGGTAATGGCGACGGGTTTGGTAAGTAGGAAAGTTTCGGTTGACGAGTGAGACCGGCGAGGGGAGCAGTAACGCGCGCCGGAAAGGCGGGCGTCCGTTGGAGAGGGGGTACGGGAGCTGCAGGTGGCGTTGTCGCGGCCAGGGAGGCCTGCGCCGGTGCTGCTCGCACTCGGCGGCGGGATTGTTGTCCTCTCAGTCCGGGAAGGGATGGGGGTGGGGAAGGGAGGGGCAGGATCTCGAGGGGACCGGGCGGCCGGGCGAGCTCGTCTGCGCCCCTCCTCCTAGGAGGGCCGCCCCGACCGTCCGATAACCGCCCCCCGCAAACCCGCGCCCCCCGCCAGCTCACCTGGCTGCGCGGCGGCGCGGCCCCAGGGGTATCGGGGGCTGAGGTTGGGAGGAGCCGGCTTGCGGGGCGCTTGGGGCCGTTCTGCGCAGTGGGTGGCCGAGTCGAGTGCGGACACGGGGAGGGCCAGGGCGGGGAAGGGGCAGATGCGGCGCAGGGGCTGCCCTGGAAAGTTTGACTTCGCCTCCCCGCGAGTGGGCGGAGGGTGGGAGGTCGGCCCAGGGTGGGAGGTCGGCCCGGGCTGGGCGGCCGGCCGCGAGTCCGCGACCCCAGTGAGGCGCCGCCTCCTTCGGGGCCGCGAGCGGCTCCGGCCGAGCTGGGAAGCTCGCGGAGTCGCTGGGCCCCGGGGCTCATTGTTACGCATTTCGAATGAATGGACTCCGAGGCGCCTGCGCGGTGGAGCTGAGCCGAGGGGAAAAACAAGCCTGGAGTCCAGGCTGCGGTCACATGATGGGGGGAGGGGAGGGGAAAACGATAAATGGCGAAAGAGGATGGGGGATGGACCTGGTGTGAACCGGGAGACGCTGCCTCCCTGTGACCGAGCGCCGGGCTTGCCAGGCAATTCCAGTCTCCGCCTTCGAACCTCTTTGCTGCTGCCCCAGGCGGATTGAAACAAAACAAAAAGAACCCAGGCGAAGCCCGGGTTTTTGTGGCTTCTTTAAAATGCTGCATGCTGTCTAGGGGATTTCACTCGCCGCCCTGCTTTCAGCACTGTGTAGAGTTCATTCTTCAGTTTTCAGCAAAAATCGTTTTTAAAAGGAGCAGTGGCAGCTGGGCAGTACTCAAGATTGTCTTTAGCTCGGGGCGCCGCAGATGCTAAGACGGGAGGAGGGTAAAAGGGAGTTGTATATACTGGGAAGTGTTGGAGTCCTACCAACTATTTTGGCCAAGTGCTTTAGATTTATCTTCCTCTAACTAGCAGTAACAGATGACTCCTCCTAACAGTGGTTTTGAAATTAAAGTTACCTTTGGAAAAAGAATAATTTTAACATTTGTAAGTCGTTTTTATGGTTCATAGACAATTATCTACATTGGTAATGTATTCCTAAAACGTTTAGTCTTTGTTTTTTTGTTTTCTTGCTGTTTTTTTGCCTTACGCTAACCAGAGTGTTGAGGTCACCTGTAAAGTTTCCTTGATCAAACTATAGTAGTCCCTCCATGAGAGGGGCGGGGGTGGGGGGAGGGAGGATTTGTTCCAAGATCCTACTCCCGTGAATGCCTGACACCGGCATAGTCTGAGCGCTGTATATGCTGTTTTTTCGTATACATATATACCTATGATAAAGTTGAATTTGTAAATTAGACAAGACAATAATAGTAAAATAGGATGTTCATAAAAATGTACTATAATAAAAGTTACGTGGATGTTGTCTCTCAGAATACCTTACTGTACTGTACTCACCCCTTTCTTGTGATGATGCCAGATGGTGAAATGCCTGGGTGGTGAGATGAAGTGGCGTGAGTGACCTAGGTATCGAGAAGTAGGTTAGACTGCTATTGATCTTACGACACTTTGTCAGGAGGAGGATCATCTGCTTCCGGACTGAGGTTGATTGCGGGTAACTGAAACCGCAGCAGGCTAACCGCGGATAAGGGAGGACTACTGTGATCCATTTTACAAACTGCGTTTCCTCCTGTGAGGGAGAAGGGAATTGTAAATTCTCTTCATCCCCTCCCACAGACAGTTTGAGCGGGTGTAGAAAGTCCTTCATGATGAGGGGAAGGCATGTCTTAGAAGACCCTGTCTGTGATAATCCATATGAGGTTGGGAAGGTCAGGGCTCAGGGAAGGAGAGGCACTGGAAAGTAAGCGTCTAACCTGTGTTGATCTACACCTTTTGTCTTTTTTCTCAAAAAGATGTTCCCACTCAGTTGTCAGAGTCCTGTTTTCCTCCTCCATAATAATACTTTGTTCACAATATTTACAATAATACTTGCATCCAATAAAATTGGACGATGTGGAAATGTTCAGCACGTAGTAGGTTGGCATTTAGTAAAACCTAATTTCCTTTTTTATCCACTGAGACAGCTATTTCTGGACTTCTCCATGCCTTTTGAAGATTTTGTGGCTATTTACTTATGAAAGTTGAAAAAGTCAATACCACTCAAATTTGTGATATTGAACATGGCTTTTCAAAGTAAAAAATGCTTGTGAATTTTACTCTTCCCTTTTGAGAATCACTGATCTGCTGAAGAGTTGACATGTGACATTTAGTTAACTCTTAACTAAAGTACAAGTAAGCCATACCAAATCCTTTAATACCAAAGCCATATACAAAAGCATGAATGAACAACAGGTTTAGCTCCACAGGGAGATATTTGAAAGAGGAGCTTGCTTATCAGAATGAACGTCCGGTGTAATACATGTAGGGGAGTATTTTTGAGTATGGACTCTTCTGATATTCCTTTACTATCTCAGAGGCCTGCCTTCGGCCAAATAGTTGGACAGAGCAAAATAAGAGACCAAAAAACATTACATTTGTATATGGGTTTGAATTTTGTTTTCATGTGTTTTATTTAATGCTCACAGTAGTCCTGTGAGTTGAGTTAGAGGTGCTGTGAGGCTGAGGGTAAGGACCTCCCCCAGGTTACTAGTGTGCAAGCGTGGCCCTCTAGGCCATTGTTCCTAAGCCTGGGCTCTCCTGTACTGTCGGTAGCTTTACAGAAGTGAAACCACCCTCCGTGATCTCAAGACCAGACTTTTGATAGCCTTGAGCAACGAGAGGTGCAGACACACAGAACCAAATTCAGGATATTTATTTGGTCTCTTCTGTTACTTGTAGGTATCTCTGAAATGATTTTTTCCAGCCTCATTTAAGGATGTGATGGGATGTTGGTAGATAACTAAGACAAAGTGCTACAGAAGTGATGTAAGTTGCAAGGAGATGTTAGTGCACTGTGAGTGGTGAGCGGTGGGCACCGCAGGACGAGCTGTGGGGGGGATATCTAGGCAGGAAGAGAAAACCAGAGCTCGGCAGAGGGAGGGGAATATGAGAGGATGTTTTGTACTGTTTTGTATGAGAAACATAGTACAGTAGATGTTCATAAAGAGTTTGAGTCATTAAGATAGGTTAAAATGTTTTATGTACTTAAAATATTGGAAAATTTTCTATGGAAAGAGTTAAAATCTGTCCAACCTGTTAATATTAGCTGTTCAAAGAACTCCCATAGAATGACTAGTTCTTCTTGTGTCTTAGGCATAACTTAATAAGGAATCTGCACAGAAAATACAAATTACCTTTTCTTTTATGAGAACTTTTGCAAAGGAAGCTGAAGGTAGGTGGCTTAACATAGAAATTGGGAATGTGCATACAGTGTTTTTAATATGTTCTCCCTGAAATAGTTCATAGATGTCCCTGCATACTCATACTGTGTTTCAGTATAGTATTTTAAATAGACTGAAAGAAAATGTTTATAGTTCTTATCATGTCAGACCTCTGTTCAAAAGTACTCAGTGGTTTCCCATCATCTGATAATTGCTAATATTCATATAAGCCACTCTACATTGAGGGTTTACTCTGTTAGGCACTCTTGGAAGCCTTTCACCTCTGATAGCTTACTGAGTTTTTACAACCTATACGGGTGTTTTGATTATCTTCATTTTACAAACAAGGCATACAAATTTTAAGTTGTCTAGGACCCATAGCTAGTAATTAGCAAATCTGATGCAGCCTCATTTCAGAGTCCTTACTATAAATCTACAAAAAGCAAACCAGTTTTCCTAAACTAGAATTGAAGATTCTGATCCCAGTCTACCTTTCCAGCTTTAGTATCCATAACCACAAGACACAAGACCATCCTCCCTTCTGTGATGCTGGATTTTCTGTTGGGTGGATTTCATCCAGTACCATGACCGCTCTTCATTCCTTTTTACCCATTCATAGCCAAGTCCTCTCTGTAGAGCTGTGGTCATTTACTTATAACTTTCCACTAAAGTGTAGATTCCTTGAGGTTCGTGACAAACCCTTCATCACTGAAGTCTCACATTGCAACTAGTATGGTGCCTTGTATATAATATCTATTAAATACATGAATAAATGTATTTAAATTAAAAGGACTTTGCAATCATTTTTAGCCCACTGGTTCTCACAGTGCACCTGGGGTCCTTCTGAAATAAAAGAAAAACCAGTGCACATGGCTGTACCCAAAACGAAATGAATCATATTCTCTCGAGCTGGGGCCTGGCCATTATTTTGTTTGAAGCACACAGGATTATATGTGTCTTGAGGTTTGAGATTCCCTGATCAAGCTAAGTTTGCTTGATTTTTGCAGTGAGAAGGTGGAGGCTCAGAATCATGATTTGGCCAGTGATGCTTGAGAACCTGATTTGTGTTACATCTCTTGTAAGCCACCGATTTTGTAGAAAGTTATTTGTTATACCCCAGCAGCATTGCTGGGGTTTATATAATGAGTTTATATAATCAGTGCATTATGGGGATTGAACTAAACTGGAAAAGTGATAATTTCTAGTAAATGCCTCAAACATCTTTGAGATAGGTCAGCTGTTACTTGCCTAAACCAGTGGCATGATGCATGACTTGTATTGAGATGTGTTGGGTAACTTGTCATAGTACTTCCCTGGGAGGAAATTGGTGAAGCTAAATAGCTAGCTGTCCGGTCTTCTGTTGTTACCTATTTTCCATTTACTATCTACTTAGGACATTCAGTGACCAAAGTACATATAATATTGCCCTATATCAATCTAGAGATGAAAAAAATTTTAAAGAAGTCATTTTATGTTTGTTTTCATTCACTTTGCTTCAGTTCGTCCTCACAACTACTCCAGGAGGAAACTAGAGCAGGTATCATTAGCCCTGTTTAACAGATGCAGACACTGAGTTAGAAGGAACTCAGCCACTTCCATCATATATTTAGTCATGAATCAAGCTGGAATCAAACCTGTGTTTCTTTACCCCTAACCCAGTGCCCTTTTCGCTACTCAGTAGTACGTACACCTTAGAGTCGGTATTGAGTAAGGCTCTATGCCATGCCCAGGGTATGGGTCATTTTTGAAGGGTGCCAGCAGACAGCATCTGAAGTAGAAATAAAGTAAGCCACTCGGCAGTTTGGCTTTTTAAGAAGTTTAGTTGCCATCCACCTACTAATCTCTAGGAATCTAAAGACATAATCAGATGTGACGGAAAACTTAAAAAAAAAATTAAGAATGCAAATTCAGTGTTGTTTAGAAGAGTGAGAAAACTAGGAACTTTTTCAGCAGTAAAGATAAGTAGATTTTGGCACATCCTTATGATACATATTGTGTTAACTACTTCAAATAAATCTGAAAAAAATAATGAAATAGGAAAATGTTTATGAACTTAAGGAAAAAGGTATTAATTATATTATGAAGTTGAAGAAAAACATATGATTGTAGTTATCTGCATGAAAAAGAGATTGGATTACAAAATAATACACCAAAATGTTAACAGTATCTAAAACCGGTTGGTGGGATTAGAAGTAATTGTATTCCTTTTTTTTAAAAAAAAGTTTTTTCATTTTTTTCAACAGTGATTGTTTATCTTACAGTCAGGAAAAATATATTTCATAATAAAAAATCCTTTATAGAAAAAAGTTTGTCCATGTTGCCAGTGTTTGTTGATGATTATGTCTTGCCTTAGAAAGCTCTAGTGTAAATATTAAGCAGTTAACATCTTTCACTGCATTTTTTTATCAGCTTGGGCTGGCAATACTTGACTTCTAACAGCAATATATTTCATTGTTTTATTTTGAGGAAAAGCTATGTGTCATGTTAGAATGTTCTGTGTATTTCTTACTAGCTCATTAGAACTTTTTAAAAAATAGAGATTTGAAATAGAGCCTGAGAAATCAGGATATCTCCCTGCTGCTGTCACCTGTGTTAAATAACCAATTTTATCATTGTCCAGAGACCAAGACTGTGAAAGGTATACCCACAGTTTATTTTCATAACAAAATTTAGTTGGTAGACTTGGCTGAGAAATTGTTTAGGTGTATTAACCTAAATTATTTTCTTCCTGGTGGTAACTGTGTATGCTTGAGATGATGGTAGACATACTGTTTGTTTAGCTAAATTTCCCATGATTGTTATTCATCTTTCTAGAAATAATAGTCTGTTCACAAGGATACTTGGTTTTTATCATTATTATGGCCTCAAAGTCTCAATTCCCAAAGTCTCATTAGGAAAACAGCATTTTAATTTTATGAGAAGTATATGGCAATTTAAAAAATTCTTAAGTGTTCTTTAAACTTGTTCACCTCTCATCAAGGATGAGAAAACAAACTAGTGAACACAGTTGGTAAATAGAGAAAATAGAATCTTAAAATAACAGAAAAAAAAGGAATATTCCTTCACTTTTTTAATTTGAGGGAAGTTTATGAATTTTAAATTTGAAGATCCAAGTTAAAGAGATTTTGTTGGTCTCAATATTTGGGTCTGAAAGAGTTACTAGATTAAAAAAGTAAAAGTATATGTAATGGTGCTGTTACTTTTTTAAATAAAAGATGTTTACAAATTCAAAGTATTAATCCTCTGGAATTTGGGTATAATTTAGTGCCGACTATATGGTTGTAGCCCAGGATATCAGGAGTCATCCTGGTCTGAACAATTTGAGGGGGAAACAAAAAGCGATATATGATTAAGTTAAAGATACAACACTGTGATGTCGTTGATGGATTTTTATACTTACATGATCTCCAAATCACATGACTTGACTTTTTTCCTTATATTCTTTTTTATTTCAAGTCAGAGCACCATAACATGGTGTGGGAAGTGAAGACAAATCAGATGCCTAATGCTGTACAGAAACTCTTGCTGGTAATGGACAAGAGAGCTTCAGGAATGAATGACTCATTGGAATTGCTGCAGTGTAATGAAAATCTGCCGTCCTCACCTGGATACAACTCCTGTGATGAGCACATGGAGCTTGGTAAACAAAACTAAAAGGTTTTTAGGAATCTTACTGAGACTCAGATTAATTTTCCTGTTTAGCCAGTTTCACCCATCTTGAACAGCTAAAAAGTATTTGTACATTAAGAGTTTTCATTGTTCTCTTGCTATTGCTTGTAAAATATTATTTAAAAGTAATGTAACTTTGGGCTATTTATGGTTATCATAGAGACTCACTTACAGATTATTTAACTAGCCCACCTTTGTGGGTAAAGATTATAAAACACTTTAGGAAAACCCTGCTGCGTGGCTTTTCAGAAGGCTACTTTGGAAACATGAGAGTGAGCTCAGTAAATTATGCCTGGCCCCTCTTCATGGTTGGTATAATGGGGAAATTCGAGTGGATTTTTGAAACTTGAGGATCTGACATTTGTGGTTATCAGTACTGCTGAGCTACTCCAGAGGTAAGCAACTTGTAAAAGTACTTAGGTTTGTGGTGGTGTGATTTTGCATCGCATAGCTTGGAGGCCGGTGTTGAAGAGTAAACAGCCGTGAGTGACCTTGGCTTGCTGCCCAGCTCTTCCCTGGCTTTGTCTCCATTTCATATGCAGTTTTCCTTAACATGCACAAAACCCTGACACGATATGATTATCCTCATTTCACTAATGATGAAGTAAAGGTGATGGCATGCCGGGGTGCTCTTTGAGAATTTGGAGATTCTGAAGGTCTTGAGAGACAACCTGTTTGAATGCCAGTGGGTTGCCAGGCCCTAACACTCATTGAGTAGTGGTGAATGTTGAGCAGGAAGCACCATTTTGATCAGGTAGTTGATTCTCCACCACCACATTTTAGGTTTCAGGAGGAGACCAGGAACTTAGGACTCAGAGGTGTCAGAAACTTGCATCACCCCTCATGACTTCAGTTTAAAAGCAGCTCATTTTCTGAATCTGACAGACAGAAATGAATCCTTTACGGTAAATGAAGAAGTGATGGTCAACAAAGGGTGCTGGCAACAATGAGAGGAGGGAAATAGCTATACCAGCATGAGAATAATGGGTGGAATTAAGTAGGTATGAGATTTTCACTGCTTTGTGAAAGGGGCATATCTTCTAGTCAGTTTTTAGGAATCCTTAATCAGTAGTTGGATGTAAGACGTTTCAGTTTTAGTAGGTTACTCATGTTTTAGTGTTAGTACGCTGTTCTGGGATATTTGCCTGAATAGAAATTATGTGTGTGTACTCTGTTAGTGACAATTTAGAAGAACTCCCAAGACTGAAAGAGTTTCTTGACTGACATATTGAAGAGACCCAGTGGACCTGCAGAGTTTATAAGTGTGTGTTTCATAGAGAATTTTTTTCAAGGCCTACAAGGATGATTTTTCTCCCCTTCTCTCTTTTTTTTTTTTTAATTCCATTTTTTCCAATTCAGTTGTCTGGATTGTGTTCATAGACTTGGTGTGTACCTGAGGGGCACTTGGTACTTGGTACCTGAGTTTTCTTTCTTGGGGAGCTGAAAGTCTGTCATGAACTACCTTCCAGGAACACACTTAGGGAAAAGTAACAAATATTACCTGAGTTCAGAATTTTTCAGTACAAAGAAATAATTTAGCACAGATAAAGTTGAGTAAATAGTACCTAAAAATCGATGTTATCTATAGTCTCATCGGAAATTGTTTTCATTATTGCACTAATCTTGTATAGCAGGTTAATAAAGCATGTGAATAAGTACATGTATGTACACATAAAATGCCTTTTCTCTCATTAACATGTTAACAGAAAAATTGCTCAGTGGTATGTGAATTATTCCCAGGTGAGCTATAAAATGGGGGAAAAATTAGAAAACATAAACCTTGTTTTTCCAAGTCTAAAAACAGTTGTGATAATTACATGGTTTGGGTGGTGAAGTCGTGAAGACATTTACATTAATAGTAATTAAAACAAATTAGGTTTACTTTTCCATCAGGCTCTGTTGATCCTTAAGTGTATAAAGTGTCATTTTTTAAAATTGAAACTGCTTCATTCAAAAAAAAAATCTCAAATTTATAATTTTCCTCTCAGAAAATTAATTGGTTAAATTTGAGAACTTCTTCCATTATAATATTGTTCCCTGTATTAGTAATTTCCTTCTTATAATTTTGTGTGTGCTTATTTACAGATGACCTTCCTGAACTTCAGGCTGTTCAAAGTGATCCTTCCCAATCTGCCATATACCAGCTAAATTCAGATGTTTCACATCAAGAATATCCAAGACCATCTTGGAACCAAAATACCTCAGACATATCAGAAAATACTTTTGGTGAAAATGAGGTGGATTGGTTAACGGAATTAGCAAATATCGCCACCAGTCCCCAAAGTCCTCTTATGCAGTGCTCATTTTACAACAGGTCAGAACTTTGGCTGTAACATCATTACAAAAAGATGTTAATTATTTTGTTCTTGTTTTAATGATAATCTATTAACCATCTAATGAATGGTTTGTTTAAATTAGAATTTGAGTAAAATATTAGAATTAAGCTATTAAGCTATGTGTCTGATAATGATCAAAGATCGGTGTTCCCTAATATCTTGAGTTCATACTTGGAAAATTAGGTAAAAATGATGTGAGAACAGCACAGTCAAAACTATTAGTAAATGTTTTAAAGTAGTCAAAAAGTAAATTAGATAAGGAAATATTATATATTTCTAGTTATAGACATGAAAAATATATTTAAAGAACCATAATTATTATAATAATAAACAATTTATATTTTAATATAAAACCTTTATCAACCTTGAGTCTGGTTCCTTTTGGTCTAGGTTTATTTTCTTCCACAGTGTATGAGGCCTGAGGTTATTTTATCAGTGTGCAAAATCTAAAATTTGGGAACTTATGAAAGTGGACTCTCTTTGGTAAAAACCAGTGTTTCATATATCCAGACCAGCATTTAAGAAAACAAGTTGTGTTGTGAAATTATGGAAGCTTCTGACTAACAATTCATAGAGAAACTTGAGTGGATAATGTTTCCTTACTTATCCCTAAAGTTATAAAATTATCTATGTAAAAAGACACAGGTAAATATGATAGTTTGGAGGGGAGAGAAATGCCCAGATTTTTGTCCATGTGGGAGGATAAACCATAGTTCATACCGTATATAGGAATAAATGAATTTTGTAGTGCTCCTAAGTTGAAGTAATTCTTTGCTATCTGTTTAGGTGGGAAGTACTGGTTTTTCCCATTAAGTTATGCAGCTCTTCTTCTTTCTAGTAGGATATTGGCCTTGATTAGAACAAATCCAATTTCATTAACTTCAAGTATAATCCCATAAAAATTTCCAGGAAAGAAAACTTGTCTTTCTGATTATTACTTCTTTATAGTCCCAGCTTTCCTTATTATCTTAACAGTCAGAAAGCTAAAAATTCTTCTACAATTAAAAAAAAAAAACCTGATTTACTATTGGACTTTTTCATCTCATTTCTAGTTTAGAGATAATTTCTTTTTTCACAGCAAACTCAGGATTTAGAAGATAGTTCATGGAAAGTTGAGTAAGCATAAGCACCTCAGAGAAAAATCAATATAAATAAAAACATAAGTAAATGAGTATCTCCCTAAAGATGTGAATTTATTCTCTGCAGCATTGTCTGTGCTTCCCTTCTTCCTAGGGATCAAAGCCAAGAGTCGCACTATGCTGTCTTGCCTGCTGCTAACACGGTCAGGGACTGTTCACACAGCTTCTTGTAGAGTGTTACACTATGCTAGGTATCAAGCTGTGGGTGTCTGAAGTCGTAACTATAGTACCAAGGGGCTGAGGATAGGTAACATTTATGTCATCCCTGTGTAGATAGAGGGATGAAGGTTCCAGTGGTATTAATGTTTTAAGGCATGTTTAGCATGTTCATTTTTATAGAACATTCAGGCCTCGTATACTTTAGAACATTGCAGTGTTACTTTTAAGTGGTTAAACAGAAGAACTGATAAACTCATTTTCTTTTATTAGCCATGAAGACAGGGATGGACTTAAGGAATTTAGCAGTTTGGTCATTCTTTAGTACTACATAAAGACCTAAATGTATTGGGCAAAGATGAAATACTCAATATTTGTAATTTGAAATCCAAAATTGATTGGAGAATATGCTAAAATGCATGGAAATCAGGGGTTTTTATTTAAGAAGTGATGTGAGCATGAAAGCAAAGTATAGGTTCATAGATCCTCATTTAAAAGTAATTTCCACAATGGTATAATGAAAAATGTTGAAGGAGGATAAAATAAAAGCTGAGGGGCTAATAAAATTTCTCAGGGAATAAGGGAAGAATTGGAAAGCCAGATACTCCTGCCTCTTTAAAAGAGGATCTGCATAGATAGGCATAACTTTTCCATTACCAACCAAGTCCCTATTTGGCATCTCAGAGAACTGTTGTGATTTGGGACCATCAGACACATTTACCCCTCAGCTCTGCAGTCTTGCTCTCTGCTGCTCTGCAGACGCCTGAGTCTGTGCACCACTGGGCATCTCTGGGCCTGCTGCTCCTCTTACTGGCTGATCTGTTTGTGGGGGATGGATCTTAGTGTGTTCTTGGAGCCCCATGTAATCTAAAGGGAGCACTACCTGGTAAAGTGGCTTTTGAAAGGGGAAAGGGGCGTGAACCTGGGGGGGAAATACCTAGCCTTAGGTGTAGATGCTTTTCAGCAAGAAAGTGAAGTGTCCATTACGAGAAGTTGCAAATAGGTTGCTTTGTGCTACAGTAAGTTTAAGGCATTTTAGCATAAGATAGTCATTGTATATGCACAGTGCTCAGTGGTTGGTAGGCGGGGAGCTCAGTGTTGGCCACATTGAGCTCCGATGCCCTCCTCATATGGAGACTTAGTCACATCAGAGTAGGAGAAAAATGTATAGGGAGTGCTCCTCAGTTTATCCCTCATGAATGAAAAGATGGACATCTGTATGTACTTACATAAACATGAATGAATAAATGAAGCAGTAATTTGGAATTTAAAATACATTGCCAAATCTGAAAAAAAATGTTATGTACAATGTGTGACAAGAGCTTGGGTAAACAGTCGAGTTAAGGAACAGCATACCGTAAGTGGAGTCTTGAGGTTTCTACTAGTGTTTTCCATGGGTGTCTTCTGTGTAACAACCCCGGCATTCTGAATAGGAAGAAGGTCTTTTGTTCAGAAGGAAAGATATCACTTTAAGGACCTATACTTCATGGTTAAAACTGCTGCTTTATTTTAGATCATCTCCTGTACACATCATAGCTACTAGCAAAAGTTTACATTCCTATGCACGCCCTCCACCAGTGTCCTCTTCGAAGGGCGAGCCAGCCTTCCCTCATCACCACTGGAAGGGGGAAACACCAGTCAGACATGAAAGGGTGAGTTGAATTAATTTGTGAAATTAAACTTAGAAGTTTGCACAACAGTTAACAGTATTAACTTTCCCTCCCTAAGAAATTATTTGGCAGTGCGTACAGATAGGTAATAGTAAGTCTCATTGTCTGCTAGTGAGCTGGATTGGATTTTATGTACAGCTCCTATTCACTGTTAGGAAAGTTTGTTACACATGGGAACACACATTTAACTAAAAATTCCAAAAATGTCCACTTTCAAAAGTGTATTTTTTCCTAAGTTTAGAATGATTATCTACTAATAAGAGAGCCTAAGGCTTTGAGGTTAACATAGAGATTAACAAAATGTGTTAAAAAGTAAAAATAAAGTTTATAATAACTTTTCTCTGTAGGCAAACAGTGAGTCAGAATCTGGCATTTTCTGCATGTCCTCCCTCTCAGATGACGACGATTTGGGGTGGTGCAATTCCTGGCCTTCAACTGCTTGGCACTGTTTTTTAAAAGGTAAAAAAATACTTGATTTTTTTACAGCTTACTTGTGTAGCTCACTAGTCACATATCTAATATTGGTTCTTCACTTAAACTTTAGGCACCCGATTGTGCTTTCATAAGGGAAGCAATAAAGAATGGCAGGATGTTGAAGATTTTGCTAGGACCGAAGGCTGCCATAATGATGAAGATCTCCAAATGGACACTTACAAGGTTGATTTAAAATTCTTAAACACTTCAGAATCTTTCAAAAGGAAACAAATACATTTTATACTGGGGAAAAATAAACTGGCATTAAAAAGAAAATGAATAAGCAAACAAAGCCTTAGGTAATGTACAAAGTGGTGATTCCCCTTTGGATAATTAAAATTGATTATTAAGTATTAAGCTACTTCTTAAGGGGCCCCCTGACACTGGTATTCTCTCAGTCAATAAGCAGAAGCAGTGTGTGCAGCAGTAGGGTAAACGTGGGCTGGCATCTGTCTGTGAAGTCCTTAATTTGTCCACCTTCCCTGAAAGCAGAGAACCTGGGCATGTTGAGTATGCTTTCAAATTCCTGTTATAACCCTGCTGCCCCTGACTATTGAAACTCTTGAGAAAAATAGTCCTGACTGGCTGCCTTAATTTCTCCCTCTTGCTGCTACTTTTCTTTATTTTTAAGTGTGCCATAGTCTGACTCGGCCTCTACTACTACACTACAATTATCTCACAGGTTACTAGTTTTATTCTGGTTTCTAGAGAGACTTCTTGTTCTGCTGGACATCTCTGCAAAATTTGGCACAGTGGATTGTCTTGTCTTGATTTCTGTAGCATGGCAGCACCCTGATTATCTCTTAAATATCTCCATCTTCTTGACTGGTGGCTTGTCTGCCTATGATGGTGAATGTAAAATGTGGTTCTGCCCCTCCTCACTACTGACCAATTCCTCTCTCTGATAGAATAAGCTCTTGGGGGGCCTTTGGCAAGCACTCTGGTCTTGGAGTCGGGAAACGGCTTTTTCTAGCCCTTCCAGCAATTATTTGTGTGACCAGCTTTGCGCAGACAGTTAATGCCACTAAGCACTTGCTTCCTGATTTGTAAAATGGGTTTGTATTTGTTTCAAGGTCTTGTAGCTCTAAGAACAAGAAGATTGTATAATTCAGTTATTTACATATTTAGGTCTGTAGCCTCCCCCCTGCATGTTTCCAACTGCATATTAGACCTGTACATGAGTTGTCAATCAGCTCTTCAAACTCAGTGTATTAGTATAACCAAAACTGGACCTTTTTTATTCCCTTTCCTTGTCTACTTTTCCCCTTTCTTTTAAAAGTATTACTATCCTTCTAGTTGGCCAGATTCTTTTGACCCCCCCTCAGTTAATCAATTCTGTTTTCTTAAAAAACCTTTTACAGTCATACTTCTGTCTCATTACTTTCTTCATGTACTAGTGTAATAATGATGGGATACTGTAGCTTCTCCTATTTTTCTGTGAGTTTAAGAGATGATGGGTCCTTAAGGCTTGTTTTCAGAGCCTACCATCTAGGATGTACTAAATGCTCAATAAATATCAGGTAAATTTATTTTTAGCTCATTCTGCCATTGCCATACCTGTCAATTCAAGACTGTAATAGGTTTCTCTTATATCTTCAAATAAATTGAATACTAGAGGTGCTGTTTATTCTGTTGTCTTTACCATCATCTTAACACTGACAGTCATATTTATAACAGTACTTTTCATTGATATCCCAAGGCTCATTAGGGAGGTTAGGGGTAAGGTCTGCCTATGATGGTGAATGTAAAATGTGGTTCTGCCCCTCCTTTCAAGCCCTTTGCCTGTCTTGAAGATCCCTTTACACCAACTGGCCCCTCCTTCTCAGTCTTAACTGCCACAGCTCTGAACTCACCTTGTATGTTTAGCAAAAACAAAGCACTCTGCGGAGAAGTTGTTAATTTCAGCTCTTCCCAGTGTAAGGCATATTCTACCTTTTTTAATTCCATTCTTACATCCCGGTTCAAATGGGAACTAGAAGTCCCCCTACTCTCTCTCTCTCTCTTTTGGAGTTAGTATCTCCCTTTTTTAAACGCCATTAGCATTATTTATATATACTTGAGTTAAAATGCTTATTCCAGTCTGCTTTATGTTATAGTGGCTTATATATGTGTCTTCCTTTATGACTGGGTCAAAAGCTCCTTAAAAACAGGGATCCTATCTTGTTTATTTTTACCTTTTCCACAAAATCTTCACATACCAGGAACTTCGCTATGTTGAATTGAACATTGCCAATTATTCACTCTGTGCATGTATTTTCAGGGCTATGGTTCTGATGGTCTAAAGTTGTTATCACATGAAGAAAGTGTATCATTTGGCGAGTCTGTACTGAAGTTGACTTTTGATCCTGGTACAGTAGAAGATGGTTTACTTACTGTAGAGTGTAAGCTGGACCACCCTTTCTATGTTAAAAATAAAGGTAGGGCTTCAATTTGAATTTGTGGTAACTTTTTAAAGAAAGCTTCTTAAATCTGTAATTATGTCTTTTGGCATAATTCTTTGATGAGTAAGAAAAATACATTTGAAGGGAAAAATTCTTTAAACCTAAATAAGATTACCATAGGAAATGCCTTATAATAATACCAACTGATGCTGAAGTATCTTAGCAGGAGTCAGGCGGAGCTCAACTTCTGGTGGGAATGAACTTTTCAGTTCCTTAGCATACTGTAATCTCTGTGTTACCTTGCTAGTTTTGGGGGGAGTGGATTATTCTGGTTAGTTGCTTTCATTTAGGGTTGCCAAATACACTATATACGTGGATCACTTTCCAGAGACTACTTCATGGTCTCAGTCATCATCATTTATCACTGTCTTGTAGATTGATGGAAACATGGATTGGTAGACTCTGTGGTAATTAAATGCTGGATTAAACTTATTTTGGAAGCCTTTTGGCATTGCTTAAAGAAAATACTTGGACTTGTTCTTTGGCAAAGATGCATAACTCACGTTTAAAGTCTTGGTACTTATTTTAAGTAAAAACTTTCTGGTCTGTCTATCATGTAATAAACAGGTAGGGTGCATTCTATCAGTCCCCATCCTTTATGTAACTATTGTTTGATTTAACTCTAGGTTGGTCGTCATTCTATCCAAGCTTGACTGTGGTACAGCATGGCATTCCGTGTTGTGAAATTCATATTGGTGATGTATGTCTACCTCCTGGACACCCCGATGCCATTAATTTTGATGATTCAGGTGTTTTTGATACATTTAAAAGGTAATATTGGATTTTTTTTTCTGCTTAAGTTTATCCCTAACCTCCCTAATGATTGCAAAGGCAGATATTTAGGAGGTTAAACCTTTAAAATTTGAGCATTCTAAGAGGATTAATTAGAGGAAGTATATACATGGTTAAATGAAAAATTATTTGGTAATTAAAATAATAGTTCAAGGGGAATTTTACATATGGTAGTCATGTAGGAAAAGTGAGTTCATAAAACACTTAGGATTAGATTAGGAAATATCTTAGTTATATGACCAAGAATGAAATAGATGAGCTTTTGAGAGTTACGTAATTTAAAAATTGCTGTATCTGGCCAGTTGTTTTTAACCAGTCCCTAAATCTCTTTTAGTAGTGTTTTCTGTAGTTAGCTATATCTTTTTCTTCAGTTAACTGTATCTTTGTTTAATATTCATTTTGACCAAGGGCATTAGTTGCATAGATTAATAAACAGTAAAAATAGCAAAAACTTGACATTTGGAAAGACTTGAAAAGAATTTTTCCTGAGATCACTTTTCTAATAAATGGTAGAATAGGACAAGAACCCGTGTGTCCTGAACTCAGGAGGGTTGACCAACTGGCTCAGTTTATATGGAACTTTTCTAGTTTTAGCACTCGGGAGTCCCACACCCCTGCTAGGCAAACAGGCACATTTGGTTCATCCTACTTCCAGCAGGTTCCCAGAGAAAGTGCATGTAGATATCTGGGATTTTTAAGACTCATTCTTTATTTAAGATAATTATCAGATACATTGGCATTAAGTAGAGAATTCTCAAGAGTACCTGCTGGCCTGTACATTTTATTTCAGTTTAATGTAATAAAATACTAGGCTGATATATTTTTATTTCAAAAGGATAAGACTATTATTAAAAAAGAATGAGACTATTATTAAAAAAGCCATCCAGCGTAGGTCTTGGTACAGGCTATATGCTCAATAAATATCTGTAAGCTTGGAAACTAGTGCTGTTTGGTATATCCCGCTTATACACTCTTCCCTGAAAAAACTGTAGAAAAACAATGTAATTTTTAATGTCTGATAGTGTAATAGTCTTAAAATGTAGATCAGTGAGGTCTTTTATGTGCTGGTGAGAGTGTAAACTGATATAAAAATTGGGAAAGATAATTTGGCTTTATCTTATAATGCTGAATATCACCAATTCCATTCCTTTGTATATATACTCTAGAGAATAAATTCTTGTGGCCATGCACTAGGAGGTGTGTAAAGAAGTTCCTGGCTGTGTTGCTCATGATAGCAAAAACCTGGTAACAGTATCAGTACTCATAATGGGAAAGTGAATACATAAATTGAAATATAATTATACAGTAGAGTTCCTTTCATCAATGACAAAATGAACCTTTGCCATAGATTTTAAAACATGGATCAGTCTTAGAAATAATGTTAAGCAAAAACTAATGTCAGGTAAGGACATTTGAGTAGACTTCAGCTTGGTAAAGGCCAGAAGAAGCCCGCAGTAGATGAATGACAGTGTTTGGCTCTGTGGTAGAAAGGAAGCTAGTCTTCTAGGCATCAGGCAGGTTTAAGATGGTCACTTCTGACTTTATGAAGTTGACATTTCTGTTCAAGGAATATAATTTAACAAATTTACTGAGTGCTTGTTATGTGCCAGGCACTGTACATGTTAACTTTGTAAATCTTCACTACCCTATTCGATTATATCCTCATTTTAAAGAGAGGGAAAACCAAAGCTGAGTGAGTTAGGGAACAGGCCCAAAACATAGCTTGTTGATTATAAAGATTCCAAGTGCCATCCCGTTTGCAGTCTCGGCTACTTGCACAGTAATAGACACCCAGTGGAGTGCCTGCTGTGTGGGGCTGCCTGCGGAGTCTCAGGTAGGCTGTTCTTGTAGCAGTTCCTTGAGCTCTGCTGCCCTGCATAACCTGTCTAAGGTCATTAATAACTAATAAGTGGCAGAAGTGGGATTTGAACACAGCGTTCCAGAATTCTTTATTTTACCCTCTCAGTCATCAAACATTTCAGAGCCGAGTATGTGCTGGGCATTGGGGATTTAAAATGAGTTAAAACACAGGTCTGCCTCTTTGTTCTAGTCTAGGGAAGGAAATGGGTCAGTAAATGTGTATGGCATGGTATGTGCTGACTGAATGGCAAGGGAGCCTGGTAGGAATATGGGCTCCAAGGCTGGCTGCCTGGATTCAAATCCTGGCTCTGCAACAGTGGATTTGCTGTGGAAGCCCCAGCAAGGTAATTAACCTTTCTAAGACTCCTTAAAAAGAAATATGTAAAATGAGCATAAATGGAAGGGAGGATTAAATGAGTAGATTTTTGTAATGTGGCTAGTAGACAGTACACTAATGTGGAGTTTTTGTTAAAGAGTAATAGTAAAGGTGGGAAAGGACGTTCTCAGCTTAGGGAACAGGAGGAAGAAAAAGTAGACGTGAAACAAGGCACATTTCAGGCCTCTAGACAGTGAAGAGGAGTGCTGAGTGTAGCAAAAGATTAAGCTTTAAATTTTTAGATATTTTAATGCTGTGGTCATATCAAACTCCTGAAAATGCTGAATTCTGTGGTTGAATACTTCAAACAACAGTTGGCCTTGGAGCAACGCAGGTTGGGGCACTGACCTCCTGAGCAACTGAAAATCTTCATACAACTTCTGACTCCAGAGAAAACTAGTACTAGCCTACTGTTACTGTTGACTGGAATCCCTGCCAGTAATTGATTAACACATATTTTGTTCAATACATATATGCCATAATCTCACCATGACGCAAACCAGGGAAAAGAAAATGCTTTCATGTTGTGGTAGATCACCAAATAATTTATGTATTTATTGCAAAAGAGTCTGTGTTTAGGTGGACCCACGCAGTGCAAACCTGTGGTGGTCAAGGGTCAGCTGTACTTTAAATTGTATCCATAAAGAAATAGCTGATAGTCGTATTTGTACCACTAGATGGTGGGGTTTTCAAATTTCAGTAATTAGTTTACCCCAGTTTAAAATCCTTTAGTATTTCAAGTTGTAATTAAATATTTTTCTTAGGTAGAGATGAATAAATGTGTGCTAGGTTCATTTATAATGCTTACGTTTGCTGTTTTTCTAAATTGTATAGAGGAGGGGCTTAAGGTAGCAAAAATTGTTTCTCTGATTGCTAAGCATTCATTAGATGATTTTGGAATCTAAATAGTTGTTTTGTGTAAAATCTTTTAAAAAACCAGCCATCGTGTGGTTACTTGGCAGAAGTCATCTGTATTGTGGCAGTACTGAGAGCTTCATCATGGAGCTCTCTCCATCTATCTTTAAAATAATTCATAATCTCATCTTGCTTTACCTTTAAACAGATAATATTCCTATAGTTATTATGAACCTGTTTTGATGTATTTACCAGAATTTCTGTGTCAGGGAGAGAAGTAGGAGCTGGATTTAGAATAAAAGGTTCTCTGGTAAGATGAAAAGTATCAGCAGTAGGAGTTGACACAGTTGAAACAAAAGAGAATTCTTTTGGCAGGTTATGTTTGGACTGTGGTCTGCATTAGCTCTTAATTATTTGTCCACCTTGAGGTGTGCCGGGGGCCGCATGGAGTACCAGACGGTGAGGAAGCTGGGGGCCTTGCAGGTGGATGGGCAGGTCTGAGTTTGCATCCAGTAGCTGTGTGGCTGTGGGGGGAGTAATAGTTTGTCTTTCTGAGCCTGGATTTTCATCTCAGGAGAGGACAGTGATAGTCTCAAGCAAGCTTGTTGAGGAAGTAAGAGTTAATATGGGTAGCTGATTTGCATGCCTGTGTGAACTGAATATACCGAACAAAATATGGCCTTCCTGATGATTCTGGGTTTTTACTTTTAAGTTACTAGCCTGTGTCGTAAGAGTGGCACTCAGGGAAGATGATGTATACAGGACTTGTTTGTACCTAAACAACCATTGTGAGTTCCTTCAGCTGCGTTTAACTGCTTTTGACTGCCCTACTCAACGTTTTGTCTTCTGTGGTGGTTAGTCCTTAGGCCTGGTGAATGGCACCAGTCCAGTTTAATTTTCTAGTTTTAGACGTCTGTTGGCCAAGATACTAGATTCACTTTTTGACAAATAGGATAATCTCAAGTCTGCAAATAACTGTTACATGGAAGCTGGAAGAGGTATTTTCTAAGAGTAAAGTACATTGATTATAACAGGTTCCTTTGGGGGGGCTTGTCACTTTTTTACTTTTGTACTCTCTACAGATTAAAAAAATTTTGTCAGGGTATACATAAGCTTTCATCTTATAAGCAGCTGTCAGTGGTGGAGCTGTTGAAAGTGTTGGTAACATCATATAAGGGAAAATACATTGAAATTTAGAGTCAGATGTTAAGGGTTTCTAAAAACTCCTGTTTTTACAGGTCAGATATTTAACTTGCATTAAAGCCATGTTAATAATTGTATTTTTTAGCTATGACTTCACGCCCATGGACTCCTCTGCAGTCTACGTGTTGAGTAGTATGGCTCGTCAGCGTCGTGCATCTTTGTCTTGTGGAGGATCTGGTGGTCAAGACTGTGCAAGATCTGGACTCAGTAAAAACTGTGGCTCTCCTGGATCCTCACAGCTCTCGTCCAGTTCTCTGTATGCAAAAGCTGTCAAAAACCATGGCTCAGGGACTGTGAGTGCCACTTCCCCAAACAAGTGCAAAAGACCAATGAATGCCTTCATGCTTTTTGCCAAAAAATACAGAGTTGAATATACTCAGATGTATCCAGGGAAAGATAACAGGTAAAAATTGTGATGGTTCTTATTATAATAATTGAGAAACACTTCAGTGCAGTTCACAGGAACTGGGATAGTTAACCCATTCTTCAATAGCTTTTATTAATTAATTCTATGTTTTTTCTGGTTGACTTTTAAAAGTTTAAGTGGGATTTTTTAGGGTTATGTATAATTATAACGCCTAGAGATAACTAGGTTACCCAAGAGGTAAGGATCTACCTTCTAAAATAATAGCAAATGTCATTTGCCTGTGAGAGGACACGGTTCCAACAAGTGACTGACTGGTTCATCTTCAGAAAAAAGTCTTACACAGAAAAAGAACTGCTAGTACTCGGTGTGTGTCAGATGTCAGGGCTCTACGTACTTGAAAGCTGTCATTCTATGGAACGTGCAGGCATTGGAAATTCATGATCACTGCCAGATTCGTTCAAAACTAAACCTAGAGGTGTCCTTAGTAGAGCCCAGGAATGAAAAATGAACGCTTGTCCTTCCTGCTCTGCCTGCTGTACCCTGACCGCCTTCCACGGCCCCCTCCCTCCCTCCAGGTCCTCCTTCCCCTCTTCCAGTTAGTCACCAGCCAGAACCACTATGTCTGTTACCCTTGGTGTCATGAGGAAAGTCAGATCTTGTCCATGTAAAGTAATTGTTGTGAACTCTAGTCTGTCTCAAAGGCTTCATCTTTTTGTATATATATATATATATGGGGGGGGGTTGTGTAATTGACATAACATATTATTAGGTGCAGGTGTTCAATGTGATTCAGTATTTGTACAGATCACAATAAGCCTAGTTAACATCCATCACCACAGTTAATTTTTTTTCTTGTGATGAAAACATTTAAGATCTATGTTCATAGCAACCTTCTAATCTATGCAGCATTAACCATAGCCCCCCTGCTGTACATTACATGCCATGACACATTAATTTTGAAACTGAAGGTTTGTACCTTGACCCCCTACTCCTATTTTATCCACCTCCATCCCGTCTCTGGTAACCACCAATATGTTCTCACAAATTTAATTAAGTATTTACATTTAAAAAAAAAGCTTTCCTGTACCAAATGCATCTCTGATTTGGGAATTGATCCATACGTGAGTATTTCTTACTAATTTGTTTAACTGGTAAATGTGCTAACCTTAACTATTATATGGTACCTTTAACCCAGAAAGTATAAAAATTGGTTTTCACTTTAATAAAGGAAGATGCAGTAAAATGTTTAATTACATTAACTTACTGGGTAAAAAAAAATTTATTTATCACATACTTCATTTCTTTTTCAGTAGCAGAGCTCCTAGTTACTGTTCTTCTAAAACTCAGATGCTCATTTCTAGTTTCTGTATCAGTCATTGTAAAATGACTATCATAATGGGACCTTCTGTTGTATGAGTGTAAGGAAATTAATAAAAGCTCTCCATAGAAGGAAAATGGTTTATGTCTGCATGGATGAGATGATTTTAGAAGATTAGGGAACAGATTAACAAATATAAATAGGAAATGGCTTCCAGTTTCTATCATGATGCTTCTTACCAGTTTGACTTCGGGTTTATCCAGTTTTGTCAAGTGTTAAGTACAGATATTGCCTGAGGGTTATTTGATGTTGTCTTAGGAGAGAAAACAGTAAAGTGTATGTATATAGTTAATATCACCACATTTTCACTATGGTTGCATGAGTGAAAAAAAAAGTTAAATCTTAACTCTTTGATGGGTTATAGGCAGCTTTTAATGCAAGGTGAATACTTCTTGCTGTTGATAATGAATATTGCCTTAATATCATAAATAGAAAAGCCAATATACCAGGATAGTTCCAAATGATAGTTTAAACCATTTCTTGGAAATACTTTTTTTTTTTAAGCTTTCTAAAACATCCAATTTTTAGCCATTTTAGATGCCCTTTGACAATTGGAAATACTGGCGCTATTCCAGGAGGCTTTACTGCCAAGATTATGATAAATGGACCATATGACTTAGGATTTTATTGGAACTGACTGCGGTAGCCTTGACCTTTTCCCTTCTCTATGTTGGACAAGTTTTTGTCTTCTTTTTTCTTGTAACTTTATATTTCTTCCTGAATAGCAACTTTACATGAGTTTTATGATAAATTTTTGCCTTCAGCATTGTGTAAATACTTATTTTACAGAGCCATAAGTGTGATCCTTGGTGACAGGTGGAAGAAAATGAAGAATGAAGAGAGAAGGATGTATACATTAGAAGCAAAGGCTTTGGCTGAAGAACAGAAACGTTTAAATCCTGACTGTTGGAAAAGGAAAAGAACCAATTCAGTATGTTTCAATGAGTAGTTGCTTAAAATTATCTTGCTTTATCCCCAAATTTGTACTGCCATGTTGGAGCAGTTCTAAAACTTAAAAGCTTGTATTGATGCTGTTCCTCAGCCTTTTTATCCTTACTAGGTAAGGCAGGCTGCCATTTTTTTTTCCATCAAGTGCCATTTACTCTTTTAGCATGGAAAGTTAGCCGTCTCGTGTGCTTAAGAATATTTATTCAGAAATGTTGAGGTAGAAAATCTTGGAATGTAGTATTTCTAGTTGGGTTAAAAGACGGGTGTTGCTAACTCACTAATGTCACAAAATATTTCTGATTTTTGGGTGATATGTCTCAACAGCCTTTCTTATTGGTGAGGGGCAGAGGAGGATGCAGGCATGGGGGTGTATTAACCAACTTTTGTGGTGACTTATGACATCTGGCAGACTTCTAGATTAAAAACCTCAGGAAGAATAAAGACCCAAGAAGACTGATGCAAAGTTTGCACCATAATGCAAGAGAGAGGCTTGGTTCTTAGAACTTTTCTGTTGGAAACTAGCATCTGCTGAGCACTTTAAATTTAGTTACAAGAAAATTTCATGATAAAATGAGCTCAGTTTGAAATATTTTAAAATGAAGGGAAGAAAGACATCAATACTTTGTAGCAGGATGGCTGGCCCTGGATTCTGTGTATCATGCCTGTTTGTTTTTAATAGTATCATGCAGCTCACATCTATTTAAATTTTGGAAGCATTTCTTTTAAAGAGGCAGTTACTAGGTTCCAACAGGAGGGTAGCTAACTGGGTATTTAAGTTCTGGCCTTATAATTCTGTGTGATAGGAATTTCTGCTTATCCTAGTCCATCTGTCTCTTTACTTTTGTAAGTTTTTTGGATGTTCAAACCATCAGATATTAGTGAACTTCCATAAAATCACCACCTTTGAGAAAGTGATTTTTTTTTTTTTTGGTAGATAATTATTTTTTATTGAAGGGTAGTTGACACACAGTATTACATTACATTAGTTTCAGGTGTACAACACAGTGATTCAACATTTATATACATGATAATTCTAGGTACCAGCTATCACCATACCAAGTTGTTGCAATATTTTGACTATATTCCTTATGCTATACATTACATCCCGGTTACTTATTTATTTTACAATTGGAAGTTTGTGCTTTTTTTTTTTTTTTTTTTTTGTGAGGGCATCTCTCATATTTATTGATCAAATGGTTGTTAACAACAATAAAATTCTGTACAGGGGAGTCAATGCTCAATGCACAATCATTAATCCACTCCAAGCCTAATTTTCGTCAGTCTCCAATCTTCTGAGGCATAACAAACAAGTTCGTACATGGAGAACAAATTCTTACATAGTGAATAAGTTACATGGTGAACAGTACAAGGGCAGTCATCACAGAAACTTCCAGTTTTGCTCATGCATTATGAACTATAAACAGTCAGTTCAAATATGATTATTCATTTGATTTTTATACTTGATTTATATGTGGATACCACATTTCTCTATTATTATGATTTTTAATAAAATGCTGAAGTGGTAGGTAGATACGAGATAAAGGTAGAAAACAGAGTTTAGTGTTGTAAGAGAGCAAATGTAGATGATCAGGTGTGTGCCTGTAGACTATGTGTTAATCCAAGCTAGACCAGGGCAATAAAACATCCACGTATGCAGAAGATTTCTTTGAGAAAGTGATTTTTGTAAAATAGTAAGATTGTAAACATTGTCATCTATCCTAGCTTTCATTTGTAGAATTACTGTATTGATTTGTAAACATTCACTGAGTTCTAATTTTATCTCTACAGGGCTCACAACAACATTAAACCCGGATGTTTATATCCTTAAGTCTGTACTTGCATAAAAATTGACTGTTGGTGGAAAGACTTAAGAAGATCGAGGTCTCGCCATTTGTCCTGAATTCGTGTGACCATAAGATACTGATAGCACTGAGTCTTGAAATGATTTAATAATATGAGTGAGGATTTGCTTTCTCCATTAGAGCATTACGTAAGCTAAAACTATCAACATTGTAAACCAAATTGCCTTATTTTTCTTCCAAACTTCATATATGTCTATCAGGTAATATAGGCTTGAAAATTGATATCCTGTGGTGCTAAAGTACAGTAGAAAGAGAGGAGAAGTGTATACATGTTTTATTTTAAATTGTACAAAATGCGAATTTAAAAGTATATAACTGCTGTTTATACATTGGCTCCTTATTGCTTATTAATCTATATTGTACACATAATGGAATGAACCAGAAGCTGGGAGTTGGCCGTTCCTTGAGCAACCACCACATGGCTCAACATCTGTGCCAAACACAGGAGCTCCTAGTCTGGCCTGTGCCAAGAAGCCACCAGAACATGTGGATGTCGTGCCTGTCCCAGCCGAAGAGCCACCTGCCGTGGTCCCCCAAGCAGTTAGTCTGTGCAGCAGGTGGCAGCAGCCGTCCATTGTTGCCCATGGAGCCCTCACCGAGGCCATGGCCAGGCTAGTTAATAGTATTGGGATATAGTCACTGTAATGGTGCTAAGAACAGTTGACACCATTGTAAACTTTGTGTCCTGTATCTCCTCAGCCACTTAGTTTATGTATCTTATTTTGTCATCATATTTTTATGGTGGGGGCAGATCTTGCACTTCCTGCAGTGCAACACTTGCACTTTACTTCTCCTCCAACTGTCTAAGATTAGAGCAAATACATTGGCAAAACAGCTGCTTTTGCTCTGAGCTACAATCATGGCTTCTCCTGTTACTTACCAAGTGGTTTTTCTGGTTAGGAATCACAGCTGTAAAATTGATTTCAGTTCATTACACTTCTTCATGATGTTGCCCCTAAATTTTGCACACTATATTCTTGTATATTATTTCAAATAAAAAGAAAAAATCTCTGCCTTGTGCTGATCTTGGCTGAACTTCATGTATGTATGTATGAATTGTCAGAATAACAGGTTCAGGGAATGGAAAATATATTAATATTTGCTGGTGAGGTTTTTAAACAATGTTAATAGGGCAAAAGCAATAGAAATACAAGAACCTAGATCACTATTAGAAGAATCTTTATAGAGTAAAAATTTTTACTGGCATCTGTTACAAAGAGAGTCCCAAAAGTCAATAAAATGACACACCAAGTTTAAAGACAGCCTTGCTCTACCTTTATTAGTCAGTATGACATACTAAAACATTTAACCTTACATCTTAGCTTTGGGATATGCCAGTGGTTGCTAAACTTTGCTGCCCACTGGAAACGCTGGGGATGTGTTTAAAAAAATCCTGATGCCTGCTTCCCACCCCCACCCAAGTGTTAATGTGGAATGCAAATTGGGCATCACGAATTTTAAAGCTTCCACCGATGATTCTAATAATGTGCAACTAAGTTTAGAAACCAGTGGACTACATACTCTAGGCAAGGAAGGAGGTTGGTTGGGGGAAACGGGGTGTTTATTATATAGCTTGATCATATTCCTTAAAAAGCAGTGGTACTTAATATGTGTCTGTACCTACAGGGGACTCATGTGATGGGAAAGAAATTTCAACCTTGTAGAAAAGCCTGAAAGAGAAAAGAATGGTATGTCTTTTCTGGAGAAATCAGGTCCATGGAGTTTGAAGGTGGTGATAATGGTAGTCTACTTGGTATTACATACGACTGAAGGTAGAAAAGCTAAAAAGGTAAACAGGAAGATCAACCGGAAATTGACAGAGAAGACCGTCACATTCTTAGAATAGTGGATAGTCGGTAGCTGTGCTTGAGAATGTTACTCAGCTTACTGCCAACTGAATGGGTTGGCCAGAATGGAGATTAGGAAATCCTTCACTTTACTACTGAAGAGCAGACATTGCTTTCTGAAGCAGCTGAATCATGATGGGATAAACCGGTGCAAATTCTTTGCCTTCTCTACTTCTTACTGATTGAACATAAGCTTCCAGGGCTCCCCTGAAAACCAAAATGAAAACAATATCAAAAAACTATATAAACGAAATCAAACAGCCTAGTGCAAATACGTAAGCCCATTTCTGGAACTGCTATGCCAAGTTCAACAAGCTAAATGACCAACAGCCTTTAAACATTTGATAGTCTTACTATGGTTAGTGTGCAAAACTAAACGTTTTTCAGTCTGTACTGTTCTTAGTGGTCTAATCATAGAAATCAGGCTTTCTGGCCTTGTTTCTCTTTCCTCCACTTCCCTGTAGAAGGGAACTCTTGACGTGCAGCTTGTGATGCTCACAGAGCCCACAAGGGGGAGCCCGGGACGCACTTAACACCAGTAGGTGGGTTACATACCTGTTACGTGATGGACTTTGAACCCACAAGTATAACTGCTGTTGGGCTCTTAATTTTTGACACATAATATGACTAGGAGGCAGTCTGAATTTAATCAAGGGTATGTGGTACCAGCTGGTTATTTATGATCTCATGAATTGGATCAGGGAGTCATCAAACGACCCCCCAGGCCAAATCCAGCCTTGTGCTCAACTCGGGTACCCATGCCCATGGCGGCTTTCACGCCACAGTGGCAGAATTGAATAGTTACGGCAGAGGCCACATGGCTTGCAAAGCCAAAAATATTTACAATCTGGCCCTGTATGGTAAATTTTCCAATCCCTGAACCAAAAGATCTAAATGTTAGATCATGTTTAATTGGAGCTGAAAGGAATGACTGGTTAGAAGATAAATTTTCATTATTGGTCATTAAAGTCCTCAGTTTAACAAACTTTTGTCATAAACATACTGTTTTTCTAGTTTCACACTCTGAGATTAGAGCATTTCCATAGATGTAAATTACTACCATCATTCAGCTCAAATAGTCTCAAGTTCCATCTAACATGTAATTCTTAACCGTTTTTTTCTGTTCCCGTAACACTGAAAATATTAGTTCTTGGTAAGGTGTGTTCACTGTTCCCATTCAGCCTCGGGGGCTGCGCCTGCCCGAAGCCCGGCCAGCTCACTGCTCCTGGCAGAGCCCCTCCACCCGCCACCCGCTCCCATGGTTTCAGCTACTATGCAAGACTGAAGCGCCATCACTTCCCCCTCTGCCCCACCTCCCTCCTGATTTTGTGAGCCCCGACATCGCTGCCTGGCTTCTTCCAGGTATCCGCCCACCTGACCCTTCAGGGAGTCGGGCAGTCCGGACGCCACCGCGAGGGGACCCTGATGTAAACTGCGGGCCTTGGGGGACAGTGATGTGTCAGTTTGGGTTCACTGACCGTAACGACTGGGCCACTTGGGGATGGGGGGTGTTGCTAGTGGGGGACAATGCACATGATGGGGGCAGGGGGCACGTGGGAAATCCCTGTACCTTCTCAAATTTTCTGTGACCCTAAACCTGCTCTAAAAAATAAAGTCTATCAAAAAAAAAAAACCCAGGAGGAGGAAAGCACCCAGAGGGCAGTGCTCTGCTCAGTTTCTCCTGTTTCAAAAAAAGCCTGCCCAAAGGCCTCTAAGATCTCAGTCCTACACCTGAGCCATCATCAAGCCCTGTTCCTCCACTGACGTGTTTCCACCCCCAGTCCCTCCCCTCCCCTCCGCTTCAGGTTGAATACTGCTGTTCCACGTCCGCAGATCGCCAGCCTCCCAGATGCTGGTCGCCCAGGCGCCTGAAGCCTTGGCCAGCAGCTCCCCCACGCAAGCGAGAGGCTCTGCCTGCAGTGCACCCTGCCAGGCCCGCTCCTGGGAGGCCCCTGAACACCAGCTGCAACATCCACCGACCTCAGCCCCATCCGTGCAGCTGCTGGGCCCCAGAAACTTCACTGTGGTCTGAAAAGACCCTCTAGTCATCAGTCTCCGTTTGGGTGACCAACACCTATACAGAGCAGCTTTGCTCAATTTGCAACTCTAAGGCCAGCCCCAAGGCCCACCCAGGAGAGATCAGGGGTGTTCGTGTGAGCATTACTCTGAGACAAAGATGGTCCTGCCCACTGAGGCAGGGCTGCAGAAGGGCCCGTCTCTCCTCCACCACCCCGAGTATCTCGTTGGCAGCCAGACAGTTTCTCTTAGGCCTTTCTTACTACCTTCGTCCATGGAATGGCCTTCCTTGCAGAGCTCCTTCCTTAGGACCCAGCTCAAATGCCCTCTTTCTGATAAAGCCTTTCCGAATTGCAGGCAGCACGAAAGAACTGAAACCACCTTGGAGTTTCATAGATTTGTGGGAAAGTCTATCAGTTGGGCACCAATAGCTGTGGCCTTGCAGGACCCCAGCATTTGGGAAGCCCTGAAACCTGGCTCCTTGTTCTGTTCATTGCCTGATGACTTTGATTCAGCTGTGTGTGGGCTTGGCAGGCCCTTACTTAAGCAGCATAGCTGGTAAATCAGGCTCTGCCCCTCTTCCTAGCTGTGTCATCTGGCTAAACCAAAATCATGGGATTTTGAACGTCTGTGCTCATCTGAGAATCGTACATGATGCAGTTACAAGGATTCGAACCTTGTACCATGACCGCGAAGCACCTGGCTCTCACCCAGGTACGTATGTGTACCCACAAAGCACTCACACAGTTCTCCCCAGCCCGCTTCCAGGGGGCCTCAAGAGTCTCCACGCAATGAGCAGGTGTTTACTCTTTCACTGGGGCACCACCACATATGGTGTAAGTAAATATCTGTTCCTTGGTAAGTTTCCTTCTTAAGATGTAACTGAACTTTGAGGGTTGGGCCCATTGTATTCATTTAAGTAGCCCCAGGACCTAGTGCTTGACAAATGCATGATGAATGAATAATTTTTTTTAAAAAAGGGAATAAAAATATAAGGAGATAGAACTGTAATGAAAAGTAAAAACAAAAGTGCAGAAGAAAGTAAATAAAGGAGAACCACTTGCAGGGGTCCTCCAAAGCAGCGTAGGTATGCAGAAGGGGATTTAATGCTCTTAGAGAACAATGCTTTGTGAAATGCCAGAGCTCATGTCAGAGCTGAGCCTTAAGGAAGTTATTTCTCTGTGAAAAAAACAGCTTCTTTTAGTAATACTCTGCAAGTTGCTATGGCATCTTGGGCAATCACCCTGCTCCCAAAATGTAGTCCCTGCAGATTCGTGCAAGGTGGAGAATTCCCCAAGGGCCCAACTGTCTCTGAGACAATGATGTATAAACACCAGTCTAAGAAATTAGTACACTGAAATGCACAGAAACTATAATTGTTCTGGAGTGAATGGGTTAGAGCCATTTTATCTAATAAATGAACAAAAATCAACTTAGTTTCATTTGCATTCAAAAGGATGAGACATTATATAAACTACAGAATATGTAGGAGAAAGTTCAGAAATGGATTTGGATAGTTTTTTGGTATTCATGAAAAATATCATCAGAACTACAGAGAGAAAAACAGATTAAAACTGCCCTCCCACATAAAATACCAAGCAAGATTTTCAAGCAATTATTAAATTACTTCATTTGCTTGAGCAAAACATCAGCTTTCTTGGAAGTCAGGCCAGGCATTATGTAAGAGTTAGTCCTAACTCTGGTTTGTAATCAAAACAAGCAGATAATTAAAGTTACCCTTATTGAAAAAAAATTAGTACGGGAATTGTGTGAACAATTAATGGAGGAATGGCTTGCAGTAATGTGGCAGCACTGCTCAGTGTGATATAAACTAGCCAAATGAAAGTTTTTTGGGGCACAAAATTGATTTTTGCCAGGCATTAAATATCAGTGTGTTTAGTTCTGAAATACGTAAATGACCAAATGATCTACCACATTCTTTCACAGACAAGTAAAGCCCTGGCTGTCCCGTGGCTCTGTCCTCTCTCTTGGTCCCAGCTCAGGCACCCAGGCCCAGAACTGGCAGGTGTCTAGGGCCACAGGGACAGCGGAGGAGAGACCAAATGTTGCCCTCATCAGCAGGGATCCTGTGGTTTTGCAGAAGTACAGAGGGTTGAGGGACTGGTTCCCAGCCTGCCAGCTCTGGCCCATGGCAGGAGGGCGAGGGGTCCAAAGATGCATCTGGCACGGAGAGCCATCTGGTACTGCACAACCAGAGTGCCAAAAGGCAAATAAAGCCTGTAAACATTTTTAATACCATAAAGGGCACTCCTACTCAGACTACGAACAAGCCAAGGAGAGGAAGGCGCAATAAGAAGAATGGTTGCTCCCTTGCAAATGTCAAGAGTAAATGAATTTGTGGGAGACCCTAAGGAGTTCTGAGAAACCTTTGCTTCACAAGGTCAGTCTTCACCTTTACTGAACACACACTCCACTTACAGACCCACAGGGGCCTTGGTGCCGGAGGCCCACTGTCTGCAGTGCCTACCTGCTGGCGGCTGAGAACAAACCTTATGCCACAGCCCCATGAGTCAGTGATGACTCTCATTTTAAAACTGACTTGACTAGTATCTGCTCAAGCTCTAAAGAAACACCTGGTGTCAAAAGGAAACAAAGGCAGGCAGAAAAGTGTTCGTCATTTGCCACTTACTCAGCTGCGCCGTTAGGCTCTCCTGGATGCGGCCCACTTCCTGACAACCCACTGGGGCTGTGCTGGGGGGAGACCGAGTGCACTGCAGGGTTTGACCCCCAAGCTACAACCAATTTACTGACATTTAAAGAGCCGTGCTCACCCTGGGTTTCCCAGGGAAATAAATTCATCCAGTGGTGCTTCAGAACGCAGGGGCAAGCTCAGGTTCGTAGAAGTGGGCAGGAGCCAGCCTTCTCTAGGACACAGCAGCCCCTGGCCAGCAGCCCGGGCTGCGGCAGTACAGGGCGCTTTGCAAAAACCAGGAGGGCACAGCGTCCCGCTCAGGATGTAGGCTTCTTAGAGCAGACATGTGGAGTGATGGGGCAGGCCTTATTAAAAAGCCTGACAGTATTTCTGAGCATGGTTTTCAATTGCTAAATAAAGGCTTAGCAACAGCACCACGGATGAAATCACTCAGGAGACATTTTTAAAGAGAAGCAAAAGAAAACAGATTTGAGATGTGCCTACAGCAGGACAACTGTTGTGGATGAACTCATTCCAACTTGTTAGGAAGACAAAAATGAACCCTATTCAATTCACTGAGTCCCAAATCCTCATCTAGTGCCAAGTGTACTGCAGCTGATCAAGGCTCTGGGACTCAGGAAAACAATCCACGGGGATGTTGCCAATCCCAGAGTTAGTCACAGGCCCAGAGCACCTCATACCTGCTCCTCCTCCCAGCGGAGATTTAACTGGTCACATGACCTGACGGCATCCTTTCCCATGTCTGGGTCAGATGCTCACAGCTGAGAAGAGTTACAGAGGAGCAAAGAAGATGGGCAGGGCCCGGACTCAACCACTCTGTCCACAAAGGCACCTAGAGGCCAGTGGCTCCCAGTGGCTCTTTGCACTGAACTTGAGGGCTCAGTGCCAGTCCCAGAAGGGCTGATGCTTCTCAGTGACCTCTCCCAACTCCCTTCCTTTGTAGAGTCTTTCATTACAACAGCGGATCTCATGCATGTCTGGGCAACGTTAAGAAATCCTGATGCCAGGTCCCTGGTCCCAGAGATTGAGGCAGTCGAGAGTGTGGCCTGGACACCACGGTTTTTCAGAGCTCTGCAAATGATTCTAGCGCATGAATTAAGAATGGCTAAGAACCTGTTGCCACATCAGCTCCACTCTGGCTGCGGGGCCCCGATCCCACCTGCCCACAGGCTTGGTGCTGTCATCCCCAGGCCCGCAGCATCTGGGCACCCAGAGAGCCGTGGGAGGCTTCAAGAGTCACTCAAGACATTCTGCTGACTGGATGTGGAGAATGAGGGTGATGAGAAGGGAAATGATGTAGAGGGTTTCTAGCCAGCTGGATAAGGGACGGTGATGTCCCAACCAAGACAGGGAGTCCCGAACCATCAGGTGGAGAAGGAAGACAATTTATTTTTCCCAATGGGGTTGAGATTTCTGTGGGACTTCAGTGACATATGATTGCAGATCTGCTGACCTGAGGCTCTGGGCAATCAAAGTATGTCACTGACCTGGGAGCCACTAGGGCAGGAGAGGTCGCCAGAGTCGTGGACCTGGGTGACCTCACTGGGGACCAGGGTGCAGACGGGAAGGGAATGAGAAAGAGCCAGAAACAAACTGGGAAATGATGGCATTTAAGGGATGGTCAGAAGAGAACAATCCCATAAATAAGACTGAACAATCCTTCAGAGGACAGTGATGTCACGGAAGCTCCATGTCTCAGTTTGCATTGTGTCCTCAGGGCCCAGCACAGAGTGAGCATCAAGGAAAACGGGCAGACTCAGTGAGTCCCTGAGGATGCAGGGTGGGAGTGGCAGGGAACTCTAAAGCCACAGAGCACTAATGCCAACGTTTCAATTTGGTGGTGAAGAGGCCCCTGGGCCTTCTGGTGAGTGAGTGCAATTTCACAAGGGAAAGCTGACGGAAGGGAGAAGCCGCCTGCGTCACCGGTGACAGTCCCAGCGGCCCCCAGGCACCCCCTGTGCACACGCATGTATGTGCACAGATACACTGTGTGGCACGAGTCAGCCAAGCAGCTCTGGCATGTCCTTGTTTTCTATTAAACCTGTATCATGTTACGGTATTTTTAAGTTTACTTACATCTGTGCTCCACCAATTCAGTAACTGCCACACACAAAAATAAAGCAGAAGATATGGCGCTAAGACAAGGAGTCTTCAGAGTGGAGTGCAGAGTTCTCAGGGCTGCATCAGGCGTGGGACAGCACAAAGGCAATGTAAAGATTTGGAAGCCAAGGACACGGAAAGCAAAAATCAGGCCTGGTGGTTCCAGTGGCGCAGCGCCCGACCGCGCACAGACGCAGGGAGCCTGCCTGCCACCAGGGGGCGCCGTCACGTGCACGCCGCACCCGGGCTCTGCTCCCTCCTCCCTGGCCTCCTAACACAGACAGGGCCTCTGAACCACACGGCTTTACCTGAGGAGGAGGAGCCTGTCCTTTTCGGATGGATGGTCATCCAACCACTGGGAGAAGCGTGCGTGGGACCATTCTGCCCTCTGCAGGGTTAAAACACAATTAGAGAAGACAGTGTGTACATGTTCTTCAGGAAACGGCAGCAAGCACTGTTCAAAAGGTACTCTGGGGTTCCCAAGATGAAATGACTCTGCACACCTGCCTGGTGGAAGGTGGCACAGCCCTTGTGCACCTTCCTGACTCCAAGGAGCCTTTAGATTTGTCAAATGAAGGCTAACACAAGGGAACAGAGCCTCCATCAAAAAAAAGCTTATGGGTATAAATTGCTTGTGTCATTATTATTTAAAGGACTAATTCTGGATTCATCAGGTAATGTCTACAATGCTGAGAAGGAAGCGGAATTTCCCTTCCTTAATCGTTTGCTGCCAAGATAGAAACCCAAGACTAAACAAGGCAGAAGAGGCCCGAAAGCCGGTCAGTGCTGGTCACAGACCGGGAGCTTCTGGCTTCCTTTATTACCTGAAAGGGGGATTTCAGCTCAGCAGGTGCTCTGGTGAACAGAAACTGAATAACCAGGCTGAACGGAATCACGTCTCCCAGGGCGGGGCTGCTGGCCACGTGTTCGTTTGTCTGGAAGAGCAGAGGTCTGAAAGAAGCGGCAGCGGTCACTTCACGCTGTTCACTGCGGACGGAGATGACCTGGGCGGGGAACTGTCACAGCAATACCAGCACAAAGTACCAGCACAGTAGTGTAACAGCCTAACAGCGAAGACAAGGAACAGCATCCTTCCTAGACCAGCTATTAACCACTTCTTGACTCCCCACGCAGCCGGAGACACACACATGCAAATCCATACCCTCTGGCAGGCTCACGTGAGCTTCAGCTCCTTCCTTGACCCCCACTTCTTGGCCTATGGGTATGACGATACTTCAAGATAACTTGTATCAAATAACACTATCCTGTAATTGATTTTCTTTATTACTGTGGGGCCATTTCAGTTCACTTTTGTTGCCGATCACCAGAAATTCGTAAGGCTCCCAACCAGGCACTCCGTGGCAGTGTGACGAAGGTCTCCCCACGGCCACACTGAGAAGGTGGTCCACTTGCTTTATAAACTTTTAAGACCCAGATCCCATCACAGTGCTGCACATTGTGGACATTCAGGCAAGGACTCAAGCACCCACCCTTGGCATGAGCATACTGCTGAGGGGAGTTTGGTTTTGTCTGGAGGCCTGAGTCCTCCTGTGTGTGGTGACACGTCTCCATCCGGTGGAGGCTCCCCGTTCTGACACCAGCAGCGAGAGCACCGCACAGAGGACCCACCATGAGTCAGGCACGGTTTTAGCAGCTTTACATATGTGACTCCTTTACTCCTCAACCCTGGGAGGGAGGTACTGTTACATCCCCATTTTACAGATCAAGTACAAGCTAGGAAAGGACAGAGTAACGATTCGAACCCAGGCAGCCTGGCTTTTAATTTTGCCATGTAGCCTCTTTTAGGATATCGACTATAGCAAGTACTCCTCCTGTTTTTAGAACAGATAAGACTTATTCTCAGTGAGAAACAAAGACCCCTGAAAAAAGTACAACTTCAAACTGTCAACAACAACTACAGAAAAATGTATCTGAGGAAATTAATGTTTCCAAGACCTCATTTGAAGGCCATGCAATTACCATCTCTCTAGGCCCCTCAAGTCTTTGAGTCCAAGTGGACCCCCATCAGCTACATATGTGAACTATATTGTCATAATCTCTCGGCATTATTTTCACCAGGCATGACCTTAAGTTCCTGCAGGGCGATGAGTGGTGTCATAGAAGCCTCTGGAAGCTGGCTGTACATTGGCATTGGCATGAGGCTGTGCCCCAGCTCCACTGCCCATAGACTGGAGGCCTCTTCTCCCAGCAGGGGAAGCTGAATCCCTGGCTGCTGTGTGGTGGCATTGCCAGACAGCTCCCTGGAACTCCCAGTCTGGCCTGTGGCCATACAGTTTGCTTCTTGCACCATCCATAAGGCTGCTTCCATTTGAGCTGTGATGGGACCCAGCAGTGGAGAGGGGCCCCTCCACCGTGTCACTGGCTCATGCTACAGGCCCAGCACGTCCTCACTTCTCTCTGGGCCGTTCCTGGTCTTGGGAGGCCTTCCCCTTCCCAGTCGAGCCCACTCCACCTGTGCCACGTGGTGTGGTCGGATTCATCCTGAACACACATAGTTCATGACATGAGGGGCTCTGGGGGGCCAGCCTTTTGGTCTTCGACTTATTGGAGAGCAGCCGTATACAACCCTTTCTGCCCCTCCTGCAGAAGATGGTCAAGAACTGTGGTGCCCATCACTTCCAAGGCTCCCCATGTGAAGTCCCACGTAAGAGTGCTTTAGAATTAAGTACAGTTGACCCTTGGACAACACAGGTTTGAACTGTGTGGGTCCACTTATCAGTAGACTTTTTGCAATAAATGTTACCAGAAAATTTGGGGGAGATATCGAAAAAATTAAGAAAAAAGTATGTCATGAGTGCATAAAATTTATGTAGATACTAGTCTATTTTACCATTTCCTAACATAAAACCGACAGTAGGCTATAAGCAGTTCCGTTTTTGAAGAGGCGGTAGCTATATGTGGATTTGCAGCTGTAGAGCGGATATGGTGGGGGGCCTGCACCCCTAACTCCTGTGCTGCCCCACAGTCAGCCATACTAAGAACTACTGAAGAGCTTTCTCTCTAATTTATTTCCTTCCTACTGAAAATGAGAATTACATAGTTGATCGGTTTTTCTTTTATCTTTGGCTTGAGGAAGTTTAAAGTCAAATTTGAAACTTATCTGTAGCAATTAAATTCATTTTATGGTTTGAACATTTGTGTTTTCCTTTGTGTTTCCTCAGTATGCTCTTGATGCAAATTGAAAATGATGCAAGGGCAGAAAGGGAAGGTGGCTGGGAAGGAGACGGGAGTCGGGGAGAGTGGGCCGGTCTGCCACGTGCCCTGCCCAGCAGCCGGACATGTAGCAAGGCTACGGAGATGCCTGCATAAGCCAGGCCTGCTCCAAACCAGCTCATTTTAAAATGGGATCTTTCAGTCAGTCTCCTGTCCCTTTGGAGCTCTGAGTCACAGCAGTTATTTTTCTGCCAAGACCAAATCTTCCACTCCAGCCACTAACAGGGCGGCCAAGAGAGCAAGGAGGGCGAAGCTGGCTTTGATTCTGTGTCATGCCCCACTGATGTGATTACCTGCAGACATCAAAGGCAGACATTTCTGGTGCTTGTTTTAAGAGTCTAAAGGAACACAGCAAGAGAACCTCCTTTCTCCCTGATTCCATATGGAAATCTGAAATACTGGCAAGTTAAAGAAATAAATCCCCATTTGAGGTGATATGAGGAACAAAAGGAAGTTGATGAAGGTGTCATGAAACCTAGAACTCCTAATGCCACAGCATCATCCTTGGAGAAAAACACTCTGAACAGAGCAGCACTTTGCAAGGCTAAGCTTTACAGCCAGCAGATAGGCCTAATCAAATACGAGGTCCCAAGAGAGAAAGCTGAACTTAGCTGTATTTCTAGCTGGGGATCCCCGCACTGAGTGACGCACAGGTGCACGGCTGTCAGCCTGCTGTGGGGGCCAATGGCCAAGTGAAGGAAGACGAAGTCCTGCTGCCCCGGTGCCCGCACCCATGTCACCTGCCACCACCCCACCCCAAACCTCCCTTAGGTGATGGGCCAGCATGAGAGGTAAGAGGGTATGGGAAGGAAATCCGGCTGCCCCTCACAGGACAAAAAGGGCCTTCTGAGACAAGGGGAGAGATGGCCGGGGGCCTGCAGGAGGAGGGCCAGCAGGGAGGGAGATTCTGTTCGAGGGCCTGAATGTTAGGGCAGGAAGGGCCTATGTGGATCTCGGGAAAACGAAGCAGGAGGCTGATGGCTGGGGTTGAGCAGAGCCTCAAAGAAGTGAGAGGCTCCCACGTGCCTTCCTTAAGAGTCTAGATGGTCCATCCCAGCAGACCAAGTCAGAAAGGAGGCAGGGGTCAGGCAGACATTCTCTAGGAATGGAAGGTGCATCTGGAAGCTTGTGCACAGCAGAATTCTGAGATGGGGCTTTTCATAGTAGGAGGCTGCTGCCCAGGTGAGGTGCTTAGATCTCTCTAAAATTTCCTCACATTTTCCTGGATGATTCATAGAGGCATTCAAACGCTGCTCTAGAACCGATCAGAGTGAAAACAAATGGGAACTTCTAGAATATGAGGGAGGGTTGAGAGGCTGCAAGCCCACGCTTTGGGATTGCACAGCCCTGTGTCTGCAGGGCACACATGGTAAATGACGCCTCTCAGCACCCACGGCTGCCATGGGGACCATGTCTGACTGGCAAGTGTCGCTGCGAGGGTAAAATGGGAAAGTAGCAGTGAAACACTTGGCTTGGGTTGAGCACACAACGAATAGCCCCATATGCTGCTAGGTAATGGTCAGTGATGGTTGCTAGGAGAAAGACTCTTAAGCTGACTGGCCAGCCCGTCCTCCGTGTTTCCTGGGAGCAACCAGCACCACCACGCTCTCGGCAAACACAACGGAACAAGCCTGAGAGATGGCTGCCTTCGGGCTACAGTGCTGAAACCCGAAACGGCAGGGGGTGAGAATACAGAAACCTTGGGGGAAATAGTTCTTCAGGCCTGAGATTCACAAGTGAGAAGAAAAGACAACATCTTTGGGGGTCCTAGTTCTTAAAGTGCTGAAAAGGGAAACTGCAGAGATGGCTGCCTTTCAGGTCTCCAAACTCGCAGGCAGGCAGGGCTGGAATTCAAGCAGCAGATGATCAGCAATACTGAGGACATGGAAAACCCGCACCATGGTTAAAAAGAGTTGACATGAACACTACACTCGAGTCATGGGGGGTTTCCTTCTCCTAACAGATCCACCGTAACAGCCCATGACCTGACAGCTTTCAATGCTTTTTCATTAAACCTAAGAAGCTTCCAGCAGAGCAGGCTGCAGACCTAATTCAGGGACAAAGCTGTCTGCTCCAGAGCTAAGGTGCTGGGGCCTGCCTGAAGGCAGGGTCTATGTCCCTGAGCTAGTGAAAGGCATGCAGTCCCTTCTCTGTCTGTTGCCTTACAAAGATCTGCATTGAGAATGTCAGGGGTCAGAGTTCTCAGGCCTTTGTCAGGTGGAGTGAAGGTGACGGCCCTTACGAACACTCAGGGGACATGCCATGCTGCAGCAGGAGGGACAAGGACGGGGCCTCGCAGCTCTGACCCATGTGTCTTGTGCAGAAACACATATCAGCCAGGGACAAATCTCTAATGTCAGCCACTGTCCGAGGCAGCATTCTGTCTTAGGTAAGAAACCATTTGTGCTGCCTGAGAAACTCTAATGTAGACAGTAAAATGTAAATGTATGCAAGCAGCTTGCCATCTTAATTCACCAGTCCACTACTATTACTGTCAAGAAGAAAGGGTCCTGCGGCAGATGGCTGAGTTGGTGGGGGGGAGGGAGAGCCTGCTTAAGGTCCTTGTGTCTGTGGGTCAGGGGAGAGGTTTCAGGGGGCTGTGGGGGTTGTGAGGGGGCTGCTGCACCTGGGGTCTGGACTGCAGGTTCTCTGGCTGGCAGTGTCCCTCTCTACTGTGAAGGGGCCCTAGACTGGGCCTGCTGCCCTCCTGCAGCCACTGCCTCTACTTCAGCCGGAGGAAAAACCCACTAGGTTTCAGTTGGTTGAATGCCCCCACCCCTTACTGCATAATGTTTTAGTATCTCTTGTATTATTTTTTAGCTCCTTTGTTATTTTTAAATGGGAAAAACACCACAAGAGGTATTTAAAAGTATATTTACCCCACAAAAATACATAGAAATATTAGAGAATACTACAAAAAACTATATGCTTACAAGCTGGAAAACCTAGAAGAAATGGACAACTTCCTAGAAAAATACAACCTTCCAAGACTGACCAAGGAAGAAACAGAAAATCTAAACAGACCAATTACCAGCAAAGAAATTGAAGCAGTAATCAAAAAACTACCTAAGAACAAAACTCCCAGACCAGATGGATTCACCGCAGTTTTATCAGACATACAGAGAAGACATAATACCCATTCTCCTTAAAGTTTTCCAACAAATAGAAGAAGAGGGAATACTTCCGGACTCATCCTATGAAGCCAGCATCACCCTAATACCAAAACAAGGCAAAGACCCCACCAAAAAAGAAAATTACAGACCAATATCCCTGATGAACATAGATGAAAAATACTCAACAAAATACTAGCAAACCGAGTTCAAAAGTACATCAAGAGGATCATACACCATGATCAAGTGGGATTCATCTCAGGGATGCAAGGATGGTACAACATTTGAAAATCCATCAACATCATCCACCACATCAATAAAAAGAAGGACAAAAATCACATGATCATCTCCATAGACACTGAATAAGCATTTGACAAAATTCAACATCCATTCATGATAAAAACTCTCAGCAAAATGGGTATAGAGGGCAAGTACCTCAACATAATAAAGGCCATATATGAAAAACCCACAGCCAACATCATACTGAACAGTGAGAAGCTGAAAGCATTTCATCTAAGATTGGGAAAAAGACAGGGATGCCCACTCTCCCCACTGTTATTCACCATAGTACTGAAGGTCCTAGCCACGGCAATTAGACAAAACAAAGAAATACAAAGAATCCAGATTGGTAAAGAAGAAGTCAAACCATCACTATTTGCAGATGACATGATATTGTACATAAAAAACCCTAAAGACTCCACCCCAAAACTACTAGAACTGATATCGGAATACAACAAAGTTGCAGGATACAAAATTAATACACAGAAATCTGAGGCTTTCCTATACACCAACAATGAACTAACAGAAAGAGAAACCAGGAAAACAATTCCATTCACAATTGCATAAAAAAAAAAAGTACCTAGGAATAAACCTAACCAAGGAAATGAAAGACCTATACCCCAAAAACTACAAGACATTCTTAAGAGAAATTAAAAAGGATACTAACAAATGGAAACTCATCCCATGCTCTTGGCTAGGAAGAATTAATATTGTCAAAATGGCCATCCTGCCCAAAGCAATATACAGATTTAATGCAATCCCTATCAAACTACCAACAGCATTCTTCAACGAACTGGAACAAACAGTTCAAAAATTCATATGGAACCACCAAAGACCCTGAATAGCCAAAGCAATCCTGAGAAGGAAGAATAAAGTGGGAGGGATCTCGCTCCCCAACTTCAAGCTCTACTACAAAGCCATAGTAATCAGGACAATTTGGAACTGGCACAAGAACAGAGTCACAAACCAGTGGAACAGAACAGAGTCTCCAGACAAGAACCCAAACATATATGGTCAATTAATATTTGATAAAGGAGCCATGGACATACAATGGGGAAATGACAGCCTCTTCAACAGCTGGTGTTGGCAAAACTGGACAGCTACATGCAAGAGAATGAAACTGGATCATCATCTAACCCCATACACAAAAGTAAATTCGAAATGGATCAAAGACCTGAATGTAAGCCATGAAACCATTAAACTCTTAGAAAAAAACACAGGCAAAAATCTCTTGGACATAAACATGAGCGACTTCTTCATGAACATATCTCCCTGGGCAAGGGAAACAAAAGCAAAAATGAACAAGTGGGACTACATAAAGCTGAAAAGCTTCTGTACAGCAAAGGACACCATCAATAGAACAAAAAGGTACCCTACAGTATGAGAGAATATATTCATAAATGACAGATCCGATAAAGGATTGACATCCAAAATATATAAAGAGCTCACACACCTCAACAAACAAAAAGCAAATAATCCAATTAAAAAATGGGCAGAGGAGCTGAACAGACAGTTCTCTAAAGAAGAAATCAAGATGGCCAACAGACACATGAAAAGATGCTCCACATTGCTAGCCATCAGAGAAATGCAAATTAAAACTGCAATGAGATATCACCTCACACCAGTAAGGATCACCATCATCCAAAAGACAGACAACAACAAATGTTGGCGAGGCTGTGGAGAAAGGGGAACCCTCCTACACTGCTGGTGGGAATGTAAATTAGTTCAACCATTGTGGAAAGCAGTATGGAGGTTCCTCAAAAAGCTCAAAATATGAATACCATTTGACCCAGGAATTCCACTTCCAGGAATTTACCCTAAGAATGCAGCAGCCCAGTTTGAAAAAGACAGATGCACCCCTATGTTTATCGCAGCACTATTTACAATAGCCAAGAAATGGAAGCAACCTAAGTGTCCATCAGTAGATGAATGGATGAAGAAGAAGTGGTACATATACACAATGGAATATTATTCAGCCGTAAGAAGAAAACAAATCCTACCATTTGCAACAACATGGATGGAGCTAGAGGTTATGCTCAGTGAAATAAACCAGGCAGAGAAAGACAAGTACCAAATGATTTCACTCATCTGTGGAGTATAAGAACAAAGGAAAAACTGAAGGAACAAAACAGCAGCAGAATCACAGAACCCAATAATGGACTAACAGTTACGAAAGGGAAAGGGACTGGGGAGGATGGGTGGGAAGGGAGGGACAAGGGGGGCGGGGGAAGAAAGGGGGCCTTATGATTAGCATGTATAATGTGGGGGGAAGCATGGGGGGCTGTGCTACACAGAGGAGACAAGTAGTGATTTTACAGCATCTTACTACACTGATGGACAGTGACTAATGGCATATGTGGGGGGGACTTGGTGAAGGGGGGAGTCTAGTAAACATAATATTCCTCATGTAACTGTAGATTAATGATACCAAAAAAAAAGTATGACTTTTCTAGTTGCAAATATAAAACAACCAAGGCAGAAAATTTGAAAAAATAAAAACCTCTAAAGGAAATGTCACTAATAACAACCCCACTACCTAAAAATAACATTTGATATTTATCCTTCTTAGGCTTTTCCCTCCATTTACACATATACTATTAGAGGGGATATATCATATATACCCTTGGTATCCTGTTTCTCATTTGCTGATGCTTTAGTATGTTTACATTATTTGGTATTAACTAACAACATACATTGTTAATGGTATGTAGATTCGGTCCTCTGAATGTGACCCATTTGATTTACCCATCTCCTACTGACTGCTGCTGAGCTGGTTCTAGTGTGATTCAGAACCTCTGGGGAGGAGACCCATGAACAAGAGCCAAGGTGGGTCAAGTACATGGCCACTGGGTGATGCCTCCTCCCTGTTACAGTCCACAGCACAGGCAAGATTAACAAGAGGGGGCCTTTGCATTGCAACTGCCCAGGGCTAATTTGGAGAAGCGACAGATCTCTAATAAATTTTTGCATGTAGGCAAACAGAGGACCTAGAATTGAATTGCTGGAATAAAGATTATTCTTTACTGATTTATCCTTTCCAGGAAGGGATTCTGTAGAGCCCTCTAAACAGGTAGGCTTCCCTAAGTCACTTCTCTTCACATGAAAACCGTGGAGAAGATGGCAGGGCTGAGCACCCTCCCAACAACATTTATAGGCAGAGGTAGTAGCATGTACTGACATTTCTCTGCTCAAAAGATGGGACCTAAAACATTCTTTGCAGACTAAGGCTCGATTTGAACGCAGTTTCATTTTATTTCCTGGTCCAGTTAATCCCCAAATCTTAACCAAATGATTTTTCCAAGTCCTATCAAACAAATGAGAAAGTGCTAGAATCAATACAGTAGATGTCTACTGACTCAATAAGCCAAAGAAAAAACTGAAGGAATATATGATATATATAAATCTGTTACAACTTTTCACTGAATTCAAGTTACAGAGAGGACTCCGTAAGGCAAAATGCAATATTCTTATCATATATGTGCTGAGGCCTCAGAAACTAAGGAATCATCTGCAAGAGGAAGTTCCAGAATCCCAGGAGAAAAGGGGATAAATCTTAATGGATGCAGAAAGGAACCAACTGCCCATTACTAGGGCAGCTAAAGTTCAAAAGTTAACTTGTGAGGAAGGTGAGAAACTGCTGGATGCAAACTATTAGTGGGTTTGCATCCACTAGGCCAAGTGAGTGGTTTAAAATAATCAAACAAAAAATAAATGTCAGAGAACATCACATGAAGTAAGTAAGAGTGACTGGTTACTGTTCCATGACACACAAGCGGGCACGCATGGCTTTGAGTGTGTTTGCACACAAGTGTATGCTAGATTGTAATATAAAATATCTCTTACTGTGTGAGTCATGGTTAAAAGTCTGAAGCCCATCTAGACTGACCACTGCTGCATGAGAGAAGGTAAATATAAAAAAATGGCATTTTTTCGTAGTACATCAATCATTTGTTACTCCATAAATTGGTACTAGAAGGTATCGCCACTCAAAGTTCTCCTTTAGATTCTTTTCCTCGTGCGAGAATTGAGAGGGTCAACAGAAAATTCCTATCTTAAATTACTTAAAACAGAATAGGGCTTACGTGAAACCCTCTAGACTTGTATCTCCACACTGTGACACAACTTTAAAAGCACTTGGGATAAAGGCCATCCTGCTCAGTGAACAGCAAACCAAGCACTATTTTAATATATATGCAGCAATAAACCATTAAATGGGAGACAGGACTATCAAAAATAATAGCCTAATTTTAATATAGCACATCCCAAACCACAGCTTTTCCCATGCTTTTTCCAGTAACTAGTTGGTGAGCATCCTCCAGTATGCTGATTCTGTTGTTCAGGGCTGCATTTTCCATCCAGTGAGGACTATTGCAGTACCATCTTACTCTTTGTGAGTGACTTTACTGGATCCTAATTGAGGTAATAGGCTGGTAGACCAGTAACCTCAGACCCTCTTATCTTTCAACTTGTTCATGTTTGGTAGTGCCAAACCCTAAGGCTTCAACAAACTATTTACATACTTTTAAAAGGTTTGAGTTGATCCAAAGAAGGTATTGGAAAACATTTGTGATCCCACTTTCTTTTTGAAACCTGACTCTGTACACATGGGCATTTGAGAAAATAATACAGGCTCTTGTGTTAATATTAGGAAAAAAAATCTCTGCCAATTACAAATAAACAAGGTAAAGCCCAGGGTCCCCCTTTCAATCAATAACCTTGGATTTTTAACTTTCAAGTGACATTATACCTGAATTTTCTACTACCAAAAGCTTAGATGACAGAGAGCTAAGTGATCAGTTAAAGAATCAATAAAAGACTATTATTCTAGTCTCTACTACTGAGTCAGTTTATAGAAAGCTGCATACTTGGACTCCTTACATTATCTTTATAAAGAAACACTCAAGGACCATTATGTTCTTGGACATTATGGATAGTTTATATCAAGGCTTCCCATCTTGTAGGCTGTGGTCACAAAATGGTTGTAAGTATTATGTTGATCTCATCAACCCTCAGCATTGGTCATCTTTTTGAATGTATACATTTCAATGTGTACCATGATGTGAAAAAGTGTGGGATGTTCTCTGACTTACTGAATAAACAGACATACCAACATCTTATCTTCTAAATCTGCTATTGAAGACACTAGTTATTAAACTATGTGCCTTAAAATCTGAGTTGGTAAAAGGCCTAAGCATTCAGCACTGAAAAGGATTTTCTGTTAAACTGGTATATTCTTAGATCATGAGGTCAAATTGGTTAATGTTTTTCTTTTCAAACTGGTTTGTAGGAAGCTCAATCCTAAATTTTATACTCAACTGCATTAGCCATCTTTAGTCTAAATTATTTAACATTTATAGTCATCCCCTACATTTCAGTTCTTTTAATACTATATTCAAAAGTTTTGTTATAAAGTGGGTACAGACGGAACATGCCTCAACATAATAAGGGCCATATATGACAAACCCACAGCTAACGTCACACTCAGTGGAGAAAAGCTGAAAGCTTTTCCTGTAAGATCAGCAACAAGACAAGGTTGCCCACTCTCAACACAGTACTTGTGGTCCTAGCCAATCAGACAGGAAAAACTAAATAAAAAAAGCATCTGAACTGGTGTAAGGAAGAAGTAAAACTGTCACTTGTCAGTATTTGCAGATCACATGATATTATATGTAGAAAACCCTAAAGACACCACCAAAATCTTTTAGAACTAATAAATGGATTCAGTAAAGCTGTAGGATACAAAATCAATATACAGAAATTTGTTGCAGAGCTAACAACTAACCGGCAGAAAGAGAACTCAAGAAAACAGTTCCATTTACAATTGCATCAAAAAGAATAAAATACCTAGGAGTAAAACTTAACCAAGAAGGAGAGGACATGTACTCTGAAAACTCTAAGACACTGATGAGAAAAACTGAAGAAGACAAATAAATAGAAAGCTATCCCATGCTAGTGGATATGAACAATTAACATTGTCAAAATGGCCATCCTGCCCACAACAATTTATAGATTTAATACAATCGCCATGAAAATACCAACAGCATTTTACAATGACAAGAGCAAAAAATTTATACAGAACCACAAAAGACCCCAAATAGCCAAAGCAGTCTTGGCAGAGAAGAACAAAGCCTGAGGTAACACACTCCCTGATTCAAGCTGTACTATAAAGCTACAGTGAATAAAACAGTATGGTACTGCCATAAGAACAGACACATACATCAATGGAACAGATCAGAGAGCCTAGAAATAAATCCATGCATATATGGTCAATTAATATATAACAAAGGGCCCATGAATATACAATGGGAAAAAGACAGTGTCTATAATAAGTGGTGTTGAGAAAACTGGACAACTAGCTGCATGCAAGAGAATGAAACTGGATCACTGTCTAACACCATACAGAAAAGTAAACTAAATGGATTAAAAATCTAAATATAAGACATGAAACCATAAAACTCTTAGAATAAAACATAGGAAGGATCTCTTGAATATCAGCACGAATTTTTGTTTTTAGGATAAGTCTCCCTAGGGGAAGGGAAACAAAAGCAAAAATAAACAAGTGGGACTACATCAAATTAAAAAGCTTCTGTATAGCAAAGGAAAACCAGCAACAAAACCAAAAGGCAACTTACTGTATGGGAAAATTTATTTACAAATGATATATCCGATAAGGGGCTAATATCTAAAATATATGAGGAACTCATATGCCTCAGCACCGAAAGAACAAATAACCCAATTTAAAAATGGACAGAGGACCTGAATAAACATTTTTCCAAAAAAGACATATAGATAGCCAATAAACACATTAAAAAAAATGCTCCACATCACTGATAATCAGGGAAATGCAAGCCAAAACCACAATGAGGTATCACCTCACAACAGTCAGAGTGGCCACTATCTAAAAGACAAGAAATGAGAAGCATTGGAGAGGATGTGGAGAAAAGAGAACCGTCCTACACTGTTGGTGGAAATGTAAATTGGTTCAGCCACTGTGGAAAGCAGTACGGAGGTTCCTCAAAAACTAAAGAGAAATACCATTCCACTTCTGAGAATTTACGTGATGGAAAAAAAAATCACTGATTGAGAAAGATACACGGCACCCCTATATTTATTGCTGTATTATTTACAATAGCCAAGATATGGAAGCAACCAAAGTGTTCATCAATAGATGAAGGGATAAAGATGTGGAGCATATATACAATGAAATATTATTTAGCCATAAAAAGAAAGAAACCTTGCCTTGCAACAATATGAATAGACCTAGAGGGTATTATGGTAAGTAAAACAAACCAGGCAGAGAAAGACAAATACCTATGGCTCCACTTACATGTGGAATATAAAAAACAAAATGAACAAAGAAAACAAACAGAATCAGAGATACTGAGAAGAGGCTGGTGGTTATCATGGGGGAGGAGTTGGGGTGGGTGGGTGAAATAGATGAAGGGGATAAAGGGGCACAAAATTTCAGTCATAATAGAAATTAGTCATGGGGATGAAAGTACAGCCATAGGGAATATAGTCAGTAATTCTGTAACATCTTTCTGTTGACAGATAGCAACCACACTAACTGGAGTGAGCACTTAATTATGTAGATAACTGTCAAATCACTATGTTGTATACTTGAAACCAATGTTATATTGTATATCAAGTACACTCCAATTACAAAAAATCAAAAGCAGCAATATATTTTAAAAAGATAATATATCATGACCAGTGGCCAGAAATATAAGATTGGCTTAATATTCAAAATAACATCAATACATACGTCCAGACTCATCAAGATGGTATACAGTAAATGTGTGTACTTTTTATTAAAAAAGTAGTTTTGTTATAGAACATAACCCTATTTTTGTTATGACAATTTTAGGAGTAGATTGGACTGAAAATGACAAATGAACAAATGAAAACTTCAGAAAAAGATGTCTGTACAATTATGAACTGCCTGGCATTATTACTCAATATATTTTTTTGGTAAGAAAAGAGATTAAAAAGTAAATTCCCTCTAAAGGAGCAGAAAATTTACCAGCTGAGTCTTGTGAATTGTAACTCATAAAATATATAACACATACATACACACATACTCTTAATAGTCACTGCACATAATTTTATATGGGTTTCTAGTTTGAGTAATAACCATATGAAATTGCCATTACTGTAGATCACAAAATGGTTGAATATTGGCAATTTCATGCAGTTCAAAGTGAACAGAAGGATTTATCTGCTAAAAGGATATGATGTTTAACAGCAATAATAGAAGTATTCCTTACCTGAATGATCTCAGCATTCGATAGGACTTTCCTAAATCAGACACTCTTCTGCAGAATGGACCCACTGCCAACTCCATCTGAAATGTTAAAAGAGACTCCATAACTTTTTATGTCAGAATCCTAAGGTGAACTGGGAACACACCTGGCTCACAGAAAGTTGTAGCTTTCAGTACACTTAATTTTATCTGGACTGTGAGACAAGTTTTGAAGTCAATTACATTTATTAACAGGGAAGAACTTAGATACATTTGCATTTATTTACTGAAGGGGCATGAGACAATTCCTTCAAGAAAACAGAAAGGCACTTTTTTTTATGTAAGAGGAGGAATTTTAGATTTTTTTTCTCCACTGAAAAATCAGAAAATGGAAGCTTTTCAAGACTGAGTGTACACTTTAAGCAGGCATCACAAGCCTTTTTACATTAAATATAAATGATTACAGTTTTTTCCAGGTTCATCAGGTGATTAATGACACTGACTTTGGAGGCAGCATATCTGTGTCAGAAAACCAAAGATACAGTGACTCGCTGGGCCAGGCTCCTTCCAGGTCAGATGGAGATGACAACACCTACTTCACAGAGTTATGCAAATAAAATAGATAATTCCACAAAGCACTATGTGCATGGCATATAGTAAGTGCTTGTTAAATGTTAATTATTTACAGTACTGATGTATTTTAAAATATCTTCCCCTTTAAATTAGTAGTAGATCAATCTGCTTCCTGACTCAAGAATTTAGCAACTATTGGTTTAACTTCTTTTCAGTTTCCTCTTTCAACTGGAAATTTTATTTGTCATTAATTGATGTCTGAGACTACCTGTTCTTCATCTACCAAGTGTACATGCAATGTTTCTGCATACGTGTCACTCAGATGATAAGCTGTTTCTCCACTCTTGCTATGAGCAGGACCCTGATAAACAGCAGTTTAGAAAAGGTCTAAGAAAAGGCTGCTCTCTGATCATACAGAATCTTTCTTCAAGAAAAACACACAAAAGGAAAGCAGCATTTCTGTCCTGCTGACTATCTTTCTGAAAAACTGCTTCAATCTCTTTGCCATGGGGAGTCAATAGAAACCTAATCCCTCACTCACTTGAGAAACATTCTTGATTCCCTAGTAATTGTGAAGCACCAAGATGAGAAGGTGAATTAGACTGTCTTATCTTCAAGGAGCTTTCTCAAATTTAGTGAAGAAGGGGATGTAGATTTGTTTAGATAATTATTGAACAAAATCTTAAAGAATACTATATACATAATGTATACATACACATAATGATCATTATTAAGTAAAACAGCAAGTGGGATGTCACATGAATAAACTGAGTGTAGGGGAGACCTGGAGGGCAGCTTCCTTAAGCTGGTCTTGAGGGTGATGAGTGACCAGGTGAGTCTCTCTTATCAAGAAGACTCATACCCTGTATGTCCTAAAAGGAAACCTTCCATATTTGGGAAACTCTTTAAAATGCAGATAAGTAAATAAAAAGAGAAAAATGTAAGGACATAAAGTCAGGAGTCTCTGCCAATAAGGCAAAACAGAGCAGCCTCAAACCGCTATTCTTAAGACAGTGGGTACTTGGGGCCTGTAGTTTATTCACTCCATGGGAGTTTCTGGTGTCCTTCAGAATGTGGCACTTATTTTACACTGAGCACAAGACAAAAATGTGACTATCACGTATCTGATTTAGTAATTCCAATCATATACCTGTGTGTGCGATAGGTTTTTTTATATCCCAAAACTTTGTGAAGTATTTTTCATGAAATGTTTTTGTCAATTCTTTTTTCCGTCCTAAAAGGCTTCATTACCTTCAAAGATTAAACCAAACCACCTTTGCCTTAGGACTGGAACACACAACTGAATGTTAAAGAAGTGGATAAGGAAAAAATTATGATATGAGAGAATAAGACCTGGAATGGCTGATCTCTATGCCATAGGAGAGTTTCAAAATGTTAAATGTTTAAAATAAAACTTTCATCATGAAGGACCTCTAAGGTATGGAAAACCATTTTCTTCTGCCAGAATTCCATTGAAGAACAAAGGCTGTATTTCTAAAGGACAGGAGTAGCCCTTTCAGAGGTGACTCTGCAATTAGCCGTGGATACAAGGATGGTGTGTGCCACTGCCTCTCGCCAGCTCCGGTTTGGAGGGGATGAGGCGTCAGCTGCAGGCTCCGTGAGCTAATTACATAGCTGCTCCTTCCCCACCACAGACATCTGGTTAGCCACAGGGCATCTTGCATATTCCTAGGGCGCTCCTGTCCTGGCAGTGTTCCAGAGAAAAGGCAAGAGGAATTAGAATCTTGATTATTTTGTTTTCTAAGTTTATATTTTTGGGCAAAAAGTGAAACTGACATAAATGTATATTTAAAGGGCACTAGAAGACCTATAAATAGACACTGCTAGGAATAATTTAAATAATAATTTAATGCCAACTTCAGTAGCCATCCTTTCCCTCAGGGAAGAAACCAAATTGAGAGGAGGAGGGGACCACGTGCTGTAGAGGGCAGTATGGACAAGTCCCCAGAGAGATTTTGGACTCAGCAGAAGGCCGGTGGCCTTGGACAAGCTTAGTGCTTTAGAACTGCTGTGTGACCAGTGTGGACACAGAGAGCATGTGGTCACAGCAGGTAATTAATTACCTGTAGGAAATCACCTCATGCCCATGACCTGATTCCCAAGGGGGCTGTATGTTGGGTACTTCCTTCACCACGAACCCTGCAGATGGCACCTGGCAACAACTTGCTCGATCTGAGCAAATGTGCCAGTGTGGAGTGGTCAGGATTCCTAAAGAAATCTTTAAAACACACCATTATCTGTCTTTGCAACAGGACTTGATGCCAAATAATCAGCAATGCCAAATCTATTCAATTGGTCTCTTCTTGAGCTCACTCTTTCTGTCATTGATGCCAGAGGAGCAGGCACTTTTATCCCCAGAACTCTTTTTAAAACCAGAAGATTTGTGGGGTGAGTCCAGTGGCCTCACTGGCTTTGTTTAATTTTGAATACACACTGACAGAGCTCTCAACAATGAGGCAGTCCAAAGGCTTTGTAGCCTCCAGGTGATACCTGTCATGAATATAAATACTGGTGTAATGTTACCTAAGTGTTTTGACTCACCCCAGAAAAATACTTCCAACGAAGTACAGGCCTGCAAGCTGAGGTGCATCATCACAGAACTGCAATTGTGGCAAGAAACCACATCAAATGACACAAAACCCTCAACTCACTTCAGTTTTTTTAAATATGGGGGCTAGGAATGATCTAACAGCTGGATAATAGTTGCCAAAGCTACAGGTCACAAATAATGATGACCTATGGAAGTGCTTCCACCTGTCCTTCCTGTGCCCATGACCTACAGGACCAGGGAGCCAGCATCAAGGTGAGGGGCAGGCTGTTCCGAAACTGGGACACTCTGTCCGGAGTGAACAAAGGAACTGGCATGGCAGACCACAGCACCAATGTCACTGCAGGGCTGGAAACCATGCTCTCACCCCCACAGAAATGCAGGTGTGTGAGTGCAGCTTCTGGATTTCACAAATGGAAAACAGAGGAAGCCTCAGAGCATAAGTTAGTCATGACTGATGAGTTTCATTTACCTCAAGGGAAGGGACCTGGGAAAAAGGTCGATTTGCTGAGCAACATGGGTGAAAAAAGGAGGAAGGCCAAATCAAATGCTGAATAGTAAGGCTCAGGACAGTGGGAGCGCAACCCAGCCACTGGACACTGAGCAGGTGCTGGCTGCAGTAGCAAGGCTTAAAAGACAATGCTTTCCCATGGGAATGAAGGAGATATCTAAGCTGGCCTGTGCATACAGTAAAACAACAAATTTGACTGGATCTATACTGTTGGAACTCAACCAAGAATTAGGAGAAGTGCAAATTGTAGCGCTCCAAAATCTTACAACTACAGACTATTTACTGTTAAAAGAACATATGGGATGTGAACAGTGCCCAGGAATGGGTTGTTTTAATTTGTCTGATTTTTCTCAAACTATTCAAATTCAGTTAGATAATAACCATCATATCATTGATAAGTTTTCACAAATGCCTAGGGTGCCTAACTGGTTTTCTTGGTTTCACTGGAGATGGCTGGTAATTACAGGTATGCTTTGGTTATGTAACTATACTCCTATTATGTTAATGTGTGTGCGCAATTTAAGTAGTAGCTTAAAATATATACATGCTGAAGTTACTCTACAAGAAGATATGTCAAAGAAATAATCAATCTTCCCATGTTTTCTCCCGCCTGCTACTTCTATAGCTTTTCTTCTTCCTTCCTAATTACAACGAATTCTTAAATAGAATTCGTGCCTCATATCAAATTTACCGAGTATCATAACTCCTCCAAGTGGTAAAGATACCTCAAGACAAATGCTGGGCATAGAAGCCACAGGGCATAAATATGCAAAGAAATAAAAAGCTAACCATTTCAAACAATAAGGCTTCTCTCTCACTTACCAACTTAACATTTCCCTGTGTGGCCCCGGAAGATGACTGGTTGGCCAGAGACGGGTAAGATTCCTCAAGGGAGGAACAACCTAAGACAGGCACAGTCGCTGGGGGGTCATCAGGTGAGAAATTGGGGATCAACAGAGGTGAGGCTTAGAACCTCACCCCCCCTGTTCTGAGAGAAATCTTCTGCATACGTGGATGTTTTATTGCCCTTGTCTAGCTTGGATTAACACATAGTCTACAGGCACACACCTGATCATCTACATTTGCTCTCTTACAACACTAAACTATGTTTTCTACCTTTATGTTGTATCTACCTACCACTTCAGCATCTTATTAAAAATAATAAAGAGAGAAATGTGGTATCCACATATAAATCAAGTATAAAAATCAAATGTGTATTCATATTTGAACTGACTGTTTATAGTTCATAATGCATGAGCAAAACCAAAAGTTTCTGTGATGACTGCCCTTGTACTGTTCACCATGTAACTTATTCACTATGTAAGAATTTGTTCTCCATGTAAGAACTTGTTCGTTATGCTTCAGAAGATTGGAGACTGACGAAAATTAGGCTTGGGGTGGATTAATGATTGTGCATTGAGCATTGACTCCCCTATACAGAATTTTATTGTTGTTAACAACCATTTGATCAATAAAAATGAGAGATGCCCTAACAACAACAACCAAGAAAAAGTACACACTTCCAATTGTAAAATAAATAAGCAACCGGGATGTAATGTATAGCATAAGGAATATAGTCAAAATATTGTAACAACTTGGTATGGTGATAGCTGGTACTTAGAATTATCATGTATATAAATGTTGAATCACTGTGTTGTACACCTGAAACTAATGTAATGTAATACTGTGTGTCAACTACCCTTCAATAAAAAATAATTATCTAAAAAAAAAAAAAAAAAAAAAAAAAGACAATGCTTTCCATCTTTCAAGACTCATAAGAAAACATATCATTAAAATAAAAACCCAAACCCCAAAGCCTTTTTCCTGCAGCACTCTCATTTTGGCCATCTCCTGCTCAGCCGCGACTCTAATTGGACTTGAAGTGCTGCCTGCAGGAAAGTGACTCAAGAACCAGCTGGAGCAGAATACAAATAAACTGGTGGGGGAGGGCGCCCATGGGGGAAGAAGAGCCTGGTAAAAGAAAAACCAAACAAGGGAGGAAAGGGAAAAAGAACAGACACCCCTCTGAGTATAGCTCCCAGTGTTGTAAGAGCGTGTCTTTGTATACATCGCTGTGTTTACTCAATAAACAGCTTTTAAACCTAGTAAGGGACATGAAAGACACTACTTAAACATAACTTTCCTTAAGTTTACCTGTTGCAGCAAAGCAAAATGTACAGGTACCTGAGAATGGAGTTGTTGAAAATGGGAAAGGTAAATGGAGTCACATTAATGGTGACACTTATTTCTGATTTTCATGCAGAGGCTACTAAAGGCTTATTTCCCAAAGGAAGGCTCTTTCCTACGGTCAGTGGGCTCAGGTATAGCATTTGTGGGTGAAAATGACTCATTTTAGAGCAATTAATGTGCAAAGGACCTGGCTCCTGAAAAATCAGGTTATGAACCTGTTTTTTTTTTGTAACTCTGTCAGGTATAAGGGAGCGTACAACAAGCACCAGCCTGGTACAAGCAGTCTGCCCCATCCTTTCTTCAGTGTGAGACAAGTGAACCAAGGCTTACTCCCAGACACACACAGGAAGAGAGACATTCAAATCTATCTTGATAAGCAGGGAGGATCTGACAAACCACTGTGAGTAATCCATCTGAATAATTACTTAGATGAGTAAAGCTAACAGTTTTGAAAGGCTTAAAAAATGAGTTCACCTTTCACATTTATGGAAATACAAATTATCTGTCTCTGAATATTTTAATGAAAGTGTATGTTTGAGGTGTTTACTCTGTGTCTCTGATACTATTCAAAGGCTTAAAAAAATTTGTCTAAGGGACAAGAAAAAAAAACTTTCTATAAGAGTTAATTATGGTTCCGCTATTTTAATGTCATTCTACTTCATTCAACCACATCAGATAGCTTGGAATGATTTCAAGGCTGGCCATACACAGGAAAGGTACTCTACTTAATAGAAGGAGACCAAATAATCAGACTCTATCCAGCTGGCCCACTCTGCATGTATATGACTCAGAACACTGTCTTCGAATGTTGACCTGGCCCCTAGGGGATACAGATATCTTGGAGTTCTTTTTAAATGACAGGAGACAGTCCCTTTACAGTGTTTGAAGGATAAATTTCATTGCCTACATTATTTTCCTGCAAGATTATTCAATTACTCTTATCAGTACTGACCTGGTGGGATAGTGAAATAGTGAGAAAGCCCCATATTATGTAAAAGTAGGAAATGTTGCTTTACTGTGGAATGAATGAATGAGCTACGTCACCGTAACCTTGATATATCAAATATCAAAAGAAAGATGATTATTTTGTTAAATACAAAGAAAAAGATACCTGGTATGAAAGTGTCCGTAAGCATTTCCCTTTTTTACTAATTAGGTTTAACTAGATTTATTTTCCTTCTTGCTTCAACTGAAAGACTAAAGTCTTTTATTTAATAGGTAATACTGAGGCTGGAACATTTTCCCTTTTGTAACTATACATCAACTTACCTGTGCAAAATCAGCAGCAAGTCGTACTTTCCCTCCTTCACCAAGAGGTCTTATGAGACTGGCATTGCGAATAAAAAGTTCAATTGCTCTTCGAGCAATAGCTTCGGTGTTATCAAACACAAAATCCAAGCATTCAAAGTGTTTAAAGTAGTCACTCATAACTCTGGCAATGAAACCTTGAAGCTCCTTCATGTACAGAGAACAAGGAACATCAGGCTTTCCTGAAGGGGATAATGAACTGCAAAAGAAGAAAAAAAAAAAACAGCCAATGCCCTGAAAGGCACTATTTGATTTCTGCCCCCCCAACTGCCTGCTATTTTGATCCTAAGCAGTTTTTTCCCCTTAATAGTAGAAAAGGCATTGTTTATTCTTGTTGAGTTAAAGCACACACAAAAATGTTTAAATTCTATTCTAAAGACTGTTTTAAGATGTTAAGAAGATTACTGAAGAAATCTTAGAATCCATTTACCTAAAGATTGCTAAGAATGAAACAGACAACCATCTGTCTGGGATGATTCATAACAAGTGCCTTCTGCACTCTCTGACCTCTCAAGGTCTCTCCCAGCTTCACAACTCTCCATCCACTCACACGTTTTGCCTAGTTAGTGAATAAATCAGTAATGGATCCTGAAATAGCAACCTACATTTTGTAATGGCAGAAAATGCTGCCTTCCACAAACAAGTTCTTGGCAAAGATATCTCTGCTCTTGTGCTACTTAATCTGATCAGTTCCAATAGTAGAATTCTGACTCTCGAATTGGTTATGTAATACACATCGTATGCAATTTTTTCCTCCCAGATGAAGAGGTTTGGAAAGGCTTTAATTTGGATCAACAGATGATGCCAGCTGAGGCTCCAAGAAACCCTATTTATAATTTATAAATGTTTATAATTGCTCTTTAAAGAATATATTAAGAAAATGTGAAATATTTATAGGCAAGAGAAGAGCTATATCAAAATTAGAAATCACTTGATATTAATAGCTAGCCAAAGAGATCACTGGCTACACAATGCTGAATCTTTTGCAAAAAATAAGCATTTCCCCATCTGAGAACGATGTAGAGAAGAACAACAGATATGACTCAAATGCCTGGAGCAAGAGAATGAGATGACCTTAATTATTTTCAAATACAGCAATGGTTATTCTAAGTAACACCAGCCAAAGGTCTCCAACTTCCAGCATCAAACAGAAATAGAGAAAGTATGCTTATGTTCCAGGAAGACAGAACTGGGGTCAGGTATAAGAAGAACAACCCCACTGCAGCAAGGCCGTTGAGCATGATGTGGCGGAACACCACTGCTGGCAGTGCCACTGGGAGGAGCACACTTGGAATGGAGCCCCAGGGCAGCCTTCAGAAGGGATGGCCGGCCTCCTGAGACTGAGTTTGCCAGATTCAGACCACTGCATGGACCATCTTTACTGAAGTTTCATCAGTCCAGAAGCTAGGTTGCAAAAATGAAAAGGGTGGTAGGGGGCGGTGCTTTATCAGCAGCACTGTTTGTTTTCCGGGACTACTCCGGAGGATGGTTTAAGGAACTTTTTATCTGGTCAGTTGAAATGATTTCCTTGAGGATTAGACAATAATATATAAAATAAGTTCCATAGGCATGTATTGATTTAAGTAAAATAAAACGATTTATTAGACAAAATTTTGCAATATGTATTTCCAATTATCAGTGTGGGTTAGAAACTTGATTTGCATTTACTACTTCAAAACTTGCTTGGCAATTGCTAAAGCTCAGTTTTCCCAATTATGCCAAAGCTTTTAGTAAGAGGTTCTCATTTGATAAAGTGCAGTAGTAAGTTGTGCAGAAATGTAAGGGCCTTTATAATGTGAGCCAGTGCACAAAAGTTGAAGATAGGACTCAACAAACACAGCCCTGAGCAGTGCAGATGCCCACCTTCATGTCACCTGTCTCTTCGGTGTGTGTGTGTACAGTCCCCTCCTCAGAGGTGCTCATCCATCACTTCAAGGATCTAGGGTCCTCTCACTTTGACAGCCTTCCCTCCCCATTCCAAGCTACAACCAGACAGAAGTCATTTTAAATGTACTATGTCAATGAGACATGTACATTTTAAGCTTTATCTCATTTGGAATGAAACACATCCACCTGATCAAAAATGTTTCAAATACTGGGAAACAATGTTAAGGACTACTTTTTAAGTGGCAGGGCATTCTGCAACCACAGTCCATGTACGGTTGGCCTAGAAGGTAAACCTGATTTATTCCTCTTACCTAGAATAGGTGGAGGGCTTGGATGGGCAGGCATGCACTATTATTTTTCAAGCCTGATTACTGGGGCCTGGCCATACCATAAAATTGATTCTTACTTCTCAAAGAGTTTAATCCCACTTCAGCTTGTATTTCATACAAGACATACATATATGAAATGACATGACAGAATTACTATAATAAGGTTTTAGAAAGTGGGAAAATTACTGCCTTGTGAGCAATAACTTTAAATACATGATAAAGCAACAGTGCTCCACACTCCTATACTGCCATGTACGGAAAATGACTTTCAGTGGTATCTCTAATTCCTTCTGTATTATCTAGATAGAGCTAAATGGACCCATCAAGGCCACTTGGGTGAAGAAATTAAGGACAATGTTATATACCTTAAAATAACACTTCATATTTGTGGCTACCTATCAGTTAAAGAACCAACCTGGCTCACTAGTATTTAAGCAAGCTAGTAAAAACATACCTATTTGAGAAATCAGCTTTTAATGTCTAATGTGTTATCTGTAAGTGTGAGTCATGGCTCACCAATACAATTACTGAGTATCTGACCACTCTTATAGAATAAGCCTTCAAAAATTACTGCGTATTTGCTTCCTTCTCAGAGGCACTGATGACTGGTTCAACTGGGACATTTCAGATCACCTGTGAACAAAATTCATTGCCTTTCAAATACTGGAATCAGCAGTTTAATATTCCTGTCTCTAACTATAAAAGCATGTCTGTGCATAATCCACTTTACCCTTCTGTGCTTCATTCACGCCATTATTAAAAATACACTGACATTTTCACCCTTCAAAAGATACTTTCTAATGAAATGATAAATGTTTTGAAAAATTAAATGATGTAATAATCACATAATTTTTCTATAAACAGCTAGACTAGTGGCTGGAAATTTAATAAAGTAGCTATTCTTTTAAACAACATGAATATATATATAAAGTGAAACAGAACAGTTCAAAAATGGCAACTAACTATGAACTAGAAATATAAAACACATATATATTAATATTTGGATGTTTAGGTCTACAGTGTGGTTTTTTTAAAAAAATCACTCTAAGCATGTGCAAATAACTATTCCAAATTCTCCATGGATAGTTTCTAATACAGTGAGCCAAAGCCATTTTACTCTACTTAAGAAGACTTCAGTGAACACCAGATTAGGAACTGTGATTCTTATTCTCAGGATACATATATGTGGATAAGCAGTACATGTACAAAACAGCTGTGGAATGATAAGAATGTGGCTAGGGCTGGGTTTGATATGACTCCCTAGAGTGTCACAAAATTCTGAGAAAGGAAAATCATTCTTGGAGGGGGCTGGGCAGGAGTCTGCCCACAAAGCAGAGTAGGATCTGGACTGGACAGTGGCAGAGGCAGGACCTCTTCTGCAAGGAATACCATACCAATTCCAGAGGCTCAAGTACGGGTATTTATCAGAAGTAAGGAAAAGGTAAGATTGGAAAGAGAAGATGCTCAACATCACTAATCATCAGGGAAATGCAGATCAAAACCACAAGATAATCACCTACACTGGTCAGATTGGTTAACATAAAAAAAAAGAAATAACAAGTGTTGGGGAGGATGCAGAGAAAAGGGAACCCTCTTACACACTGTTGATGGGAAAGTAAACTGATACAGATGCTATGTAAAATACAGTATGGAAGTTTCTCAATAAGCTAAAAATAGAAATATGATACAACCTAGTAATTCCACTTCTGGGAATTTATCTGAAGAAAACAAAATCACTAATTTGAAAACATATATGCACTCCTATGTTTATTACAGCATTATTTAAAATAGCCAAGATATCAAAGCAACCTAAATGTCTACTGATGAATAGATAAAGAAGATGTGGTACACATATGCAATGGAGTTTTACCCAGCCATAAAAAAGAATGAAATCTGGCGATTTGCAACAACATGGATGAATCTAGAGGGTATTAAGCTAAGTGAAATAAGTCAGACAGAGAAAGACAAATACCACATGATTTCACTTACATGTGGAATCTAAAAAACAAAACAAAACAAACAGTAAACAGACTCATAAACACAAAGAGCAGACTGGTGGATGCCGCAGAGGAAATGATGGGGGGACAGGCAAATAGGTGAAATAGGTGAAGGGGTAAAGAGGTACAAACTTGCAATTGTAAAATATTTAAGTCACAGGCATGGAAGTATACCATAGGGAATAAAGTCAATAATATTTAGTATCCTCGTTGACAGATGGCAACTATACTTGCTATGTGGAGCATTTAATAATGTACCTAATTGTTGAATCATTATGTTACACATCTGAAACCAATACAATATTATATTTCAACTGTATTTCAATTAAAAAGAAAAAAGGATTGGGAGGGTAAGATGGTACAAACTACTTAAAGTCCTGAAGTGCCAAGCTGCATCCTGTAGATGTTAATGATTCTGTGTTTCAATGCCAGGAGAGAAACTGAAAAATTTTAATCTGCTAATGGAACCCACAATAGTACAGTAGGGTAAAACTGAAGGTCAACCTCCCCACAAGGGGAACAAGTCCTAGATGGTGGGAGACTTAGGAGGCAGGGGTGAAGGTGAGAATGAAAAACAAATGCAGTAAAGGTACGTGAGGAATCTGGTTCCAAGTTCTTACCCAGATAAATCTTCTTGATGCATGGTGATGATTATGGCTTCTATAGCATCTCCCACCGAAGTCAGTAAGGGCTGCACAGCATTTTCCATTAGAATGTGGATCGTCTCAAAAGAGAAGGAATGAGAGGCACAGTTAAAGGAGACCCACACAAAGAAATCTGAGAGGCAAGAAGCATTTTGAGTAAAAGTTTTCATACCACATCAAATTCAGACTATATTCAGTTTAACTATAATAACTCAACAGAAGTCTGCTCCTTTTCCTAACTGCTGTCAGAAATGATTTTTAAAGCTTAGAATATGTGGAACATGGCACTGCAAACTTTCAACTCCCCCATGCTTCTCATATTTTCAAGCAGTTTAAGGGTCAAATTAATCTGGAGCCCCTAGAGAAAGGAGGAAAGAAAAGGAATGCCACTTTAAGTGAAGACCACATAAACACATTTTTTAAGGTTCTGAAAAGAGTAAGGCAAAACCAAAAGTAATTCCTCAAAACTATAATGACATCATAAGCTTTTAAAAACTGAAACATAGTTGATATACAATATTACATCGGTTTCAAGCATTGACATCATATGCTTTTAGCCACAGTGAATATAATAAATATACTGGTGATTCTTACAGGGCAGAACATTTAGGAATTGCAAGAATTAGGCTTCTATTCAGTGTTCTACAGCAGGGGTTCTCAAGTGGGGGCAATTCTGCTCCTAGAAGACATCTGACAATGTTTGGAGACATTTCTGATCGTCACAGCTGGGGTGGGCACGGGGTTCGCTGCCAGCTTCTGGTGGGTAGAGGAAAGGATGCTGCTGAACATGCTACAGTACGGTGGACAGTTGCCCACAACAAAGGAAACCCGGCCGAAGACGTCAGTAGTGCTGCTAGAGAAACTTCTACAGCAAGGTGTCATCATCAGCTAGGTTATGTAAGCCTCCAAGCCTTTGTTATGGGTTTCCAGTGTGAAAATACTGACTGGGCATTAGTAAACACTGAAAACCTAAAGTTTAAATACATAACATATGCTTCAATGATGATTCATTATCATGAAGATGGATGTCTTTGGCTCATGCAAATGATTAAAATCGATGTGAAAAGGTTAAATAGGACCATTACTTGTTAAATGCCTAAATGCCATCCCTAGCCCTGAATCTCTGTTAAAAATAAACACACTGTATACAGGATTGAGAGTATGTGTGTGTACATACAGTCTGCCCCCAGACAGCTCCCGATCCAGTGACAACAGATACCAAGCACAGTCACATCAGTGCTCCACAGAGTGCCAGGGGGCCATGGGGGAGACCTCCAGCTCGCACTGAGAGTACCTGAGAAACAAAAGGTGTTGCTTGAACTGAATTTCAATGGACAACTGGGGAAGAAGCAGTTTGGGAAGGGAGGGCATGTGTTAAAGGCACAGGGGCTGGGAAAGCTGCTGCCCTTGGGGAACTGCAAAGCATTCAATACAGAGAGAGTGTGAGACGCCTGCCTGTGTGGCAGAGAGAGAGGCAGCAGATGTGTTCTATGCGGGTTGCCAAAGAGGTGGGAGTTTATTCTGGGGGCGTTAGCAAACAAAGGGTAGGTTTAAAACAATGAAAAGGTGGGGTTAAAGATTTTAATTTGGGGGAAAACATCATGTTGGATAGCAGACTGGATAAATTAGACTAAAGGCAGGAGGACACAGTAGTATTGTAGATGCAAAATGGTAAGTACTTGAGCTAAGCCAGAGGCAGTAGGACATGGTAGTTAAATCCAATAAATACAGAGTTGAAAGAATTAAGAGTATGCTTCATTTTTTTTCTTTAATTACTTGGTGGTATTATTAACTGAATGTATAAATGCAAAAGAATGCAGAGTAATGTGGGGATGGGGGAGAAAATATAAGTTCAGTTTTGAACAAGAGTTTGAAAGGCCATTGAGAAAAGCACATGGGTTATCTAGACAGTAGGTACTGAGATCTTTACATTCGTAGCTCCTGACACATTCTGGCAAGATTTGGTGGTTTTTGGCTTTTAAGAAGGGAAATGAAGCCAAAGAGTCAATGAGATAGCAGAAGATGGTTTGTTGAGCAAGGCTAAGTGCCATTACAGTAAGGTGATGCCCAGAAGCTTCGGTAGGCCTAAGAGCGGGAAGAGCATTTACTTATATACGTTATGTGCTGGGCTCTGTGCTATGTGCTTCACATATAATGATTTCACTTATGAGTCAATTATTCCCTCCTCTAAGAATTATTAGAACTGCTAACTTATAGATGGGGAATTTAAAGTAATTTATAGATAGGGAAACTGAAATCAAGTAAAAGAGATTATTCAAAGCCATAAGTGAGCAAAGTGAGCTTTTGGTTATACTTTGTCATAGGGCAGAGAAGTAGGAAGAGACAGTAGAGTACAGTGGAAATAGACAAGATTTCAAGAAGGAAGGGCAGGTTTTCTTCAACGGTGTAAAGGAGTGAGTATCTAACTACAGGTCCCCCTCAAATGACTATGGAAAAACAAAACAAACAAATTTTTAAAACCTACTGGAGAGCTCTGGAAATGAAAAAAAAAAAGCAGGTAGTTTTAGAGGGGTGTGGAAATCTGGAGCAAGCAACCAGAAGAGAGTGAATTTTCTACTTTTTGTGACTTTGCTCTAAGAGTAACTATGTTTATGATAGCAGCAGAGCTGGGTGGCTAAAAATATGAGTGAAAAAAATAAAACAAAACAAAACAAAAAAAATCTTCAGTTTTTCAGGCCAAAGGAACAAGGAGAAGGAGCCCTGGGGTTCAGCCAGGGCTGCTGAAGAGTGAGAGAGGAACCTCAGAAAGGAGAGAGGCAGAGAAGAAGAATGCCTAATTCTACATTTAAACTCAGCACTAGTCTTCAGTTGACTCAGTCATGCGTGTGCACAGCAAACCAGAGGTGGCTTGCAACCAAGGCTTAAAGAACTGAACTGAGATTTGACATGTGGCCAACTACAGATATGACAGTGTATGATTTAAGTCTAATCAAGCTAATTTATTGCTAAAGAAACTTCATCAACACTCCTAGGATCAATATAAAAATACTGAGTCTACACAACATTTATGATGTCCAGGATATATTAAAAATTACTACATACACAAAAGCTAGGAAATGTTATCAATTCTCTAGGGAAAAGATAACAGCTGCTAACCCTGAAACGACCCAGACTACAATTAACATGGAAGAACATCAATGAAATAAAGAAAAAATGCTCATAATAAATAAAATAATAGGTAATCTCAGCAGAGTGGTTTCAAAGGGTGAGAAAGAACCAAATGGAAATTTTAAACTAAAAAAATATTACACAATGTATGTGGTAATCTGGCAAGGTACCACTGAAAAAAATCATACAAAGAGGAATAGATGAAAATCTAATAAATTAAAATGGAATCCAAAAACATGTTTGAATGATCCAAAAGAAGGTAGAAAAGGGGGAAAAGAGGAAAGAAAAAAAAGATGGAACAAAAACAATAAAAATATCCATCTAAATAAAATCTTAATGATAACTGTATTACATTAATGGACTAAACATTACAATTTAAAGGCAGAGGTTATCACAACAGAACAACAGACAAAAAGGCAAGACCCAATTATATCCTGTCTTCAGGAGATGCACTTAAAAGTAAAGAAACAGATGAGTTTAAAGTAAATGGACAGAAGAAGATATACCATGTAAACACCTATAATATAGAATGAATGGCAATGAGTATAAACAAGGTTAAAGAGGGATATTTTATATGATAAAAGGGCCAGTTCATCAAGAAGGCATAACAATGATAAATACATATAGTATTTGTATTTATTACAAATAAAAACATGAAGTAACAAAGGGTCAACAAAACTAGTAACACTGCTTTAAAACTGAGGAGCCATGAGTTGACAGAATTAAAGGGAGAAATAAGCAGGTCCATAATCCTAGAAGAAAAGTGCAAACTCTTATCTTTCAGCAACTGATGGAACAAGTACGTAAAACATCAGTAGATACAGAAGATCGGAACACATTATCACTACCCTGATTCAACTGGTATTTATAGAACACTATACTTAACAACTGCAGAGCACACATTTCTGTCAAGCACACATGGTTCATTTACCAAGACAGACCACATGCTAGGCCATACAACAAGATTTAATAAATTTAAAAGAATGGGAATCATACACGGTATGTTTTCTGATGATATAATTAAAACAGAAACCATGCAGTAAGATACATAGGAAAGCCACAATAATTGGAAATATTTTTTTAAGGTTATAAATAACCCATGAATCAAAGAGGAAATCACAAGGAAATTAGAAGATACTTCAAACTGAATAAAGATAAAAATACAACATAGAAATTGAAGGGCTCAGAGGGAAATTTATGACTTTTTAAGTTTATTTTGGATAGGAAAAACTAAAAATTAATCGTATAAGGTCTCAAAAAATTTCTTTAAAAAGCAAAGAAAATCCAAAGTAAGTAGAAGCAAATGAAAAAGACAAAAGCAGGAATCAATGAAAATAGAAAGGCAAATGATAAAGAAAATTAATGAAGCCAAAAAGTGGTTCTTTGAAAAGACCAATGAACTAAATAAACCCCTAACTAGACTATAATCAAGGGGAAAAAAATGAGAACACAAATCATCAATATAAAAAATGAAAAAGAGGTTATCACTATAGGTCCTAAATATATTAAAAGGAGGAGATGGGTATGTACAATATTATTCTGACAAATTAGGTAACTTAGATGAACAGACAAAAACTTAGAAGTCACAAAATATCAAAGCTGACTCAAGAAGGACTTGATAGCCTGAAGAGCTCTTTATCATTAAAACACATTAAGTTTATAGCTATTAAACTTTCTACAAAAAAAACTACAGGTCCAGATGGCTTCACTGGTGAATTCTACTAAGCACTTAAGGAGAAAATAATACAAATTCTACACAAATTCTTCAGAAAATAGAAGAGGAGAAAACACTTGCAAACCTAGTTAGTGAGGCCAGTACTAACCAAAACCAGACAATTACAAGCAAAGAAAATTATATACCAATATCCTTTATAAGTACAGATACAAACATCTTTAAAAAAAATTAAGTAAACCCAATTCAGGAACACATAAAGAGGGTACATTATGACCAAGGTAGGTTTGATATGTGAAAATAAATTCTTGTATTTTATTAACAGAACAAAGGAATAAATCATCATTTCAACAATACAGAAGACTATGTGATAAAGCAACACTATTTGTAATTTTTTTAAATCTCAGTAAACTCAGAATATAAGGGAACTTGTTTAATCTGATTAAGGCCATCTAAGAAAAACCTACAGCTAACATCATAATTAAATTAGTAAAATACTGAGTGCTTTCCCCAGGTTAGGCATGGAAGAGCAGGCATAAAGATCAGAAAGGAAGAAATAAAGCTGTCTCTATTTGCATATGATCTGATGGTTTACATGGAAAACTTTATAGCAGAGTGAGTTTTTCCACTTGTGGAAAATATGGAACAGGAAGAGCATCTTGGGGAATGCCTGCATTTAAAGGATGGGTAGAGGATTAACAATTACCAGAGGAAACTGAGAAAGGACTCTGTATTTCATAAGCTCTTTACAACATAAGGAAATGTACCATACACTTTTAAAAGATTTATCTAAAACAGCTAAGATTATAAAACTATTAAAGGCTCAGCAATCTGGAATATTCCCTTATATAGAACATCCAACCCACACAATAAGACAGAAACGAAGAACTGCCACATATACACTTTGCTATTCAATCACTCTCTACACAAGACAATCTCAGTAAGTGGATCAGTATTATGGGGCCAAGTTATTTCAGGGCCACTTACAGCTGAGGTGGTTATAATGAAATGACTCTAAATGTATATCATTAATTATGCCACACACGACATACAAGAAAATGCTTATCAGATGCTGGACCTCAAGCCTAAAATAACATTTAATTTTGGCTAAAATCTCAACAAGGTCGAGAAGAAAAGACTTTACCTTTAGCTATATTTTTTAGTAAGTAAAAAGTTATGCTTAATATCTTTTTTATCAAATAATAAGCATACAGATTTTTGGTTCTTGGACTCAATTATTTGTGCATCTCATGATGTTCTATCCCTAATTCAAAGTGATATAATAAATTTCCTACAATTTTATGAAATTCAAGGTTTTCTTTTTTTGTTTAAGTCAGAGGCTTTCATTTCTCATTTAATATTTCATAATAGTTTTTATAAGATTTAACTAAAAATCAAAGACAAAACTCTGTCATTGACTTCTGTTAACAGAAGCAATTATGCCTCTGATTGGCAGGGCCACTGCAAGAGGGCCCTGAACTGATTGCTAGTCTTCTCTTACACGGTTCTCAAGTGCACAATTGGTGATGCCCAAGTAAACTGCAGTATGCAGCACATGAAACACTGGTTCTGGTGAGCGATCCTCAGAGTGAGGACTGTCCCCCACGATCAGGGCAATCTTCCCTGCACTGGCCTCAAACTGCCAGCCCAAAGTGACTAATATTAGGAATAACCTTTGTTTTAAGTTGAAAGTACAGAGTCAAGAGAGTCCACCCTATACTGAATTATAGTCTCTGAGGAATTTCTATTTTTAACTTGACTCAAACACTTTTATATCATCAGGCAAAGTACAGGCAGTCTGTCTTAAACCTACAGAATGGACTTGCTCAAACTATGAATTGTGATCATTAGGAGTCAAAAATCAATTTCATGGATCACTATCAGAATATACTAAAAAGTGATAGATGATTATACAAAATATCAGAGTGCATTACACAAAATATGGGAAAGTATTGTTCTGTGAAACCTGTTTCAATTATAGAAATGTGTATAGGTGTGTATTATATATGCAAGTACATATTTGAGTATATATTTATAAATCCTTCTGTATTGTATATGGGGTCACAGGTATAGTATATTTCTTGGGTAGATTTTATGGTATTTTTATGATCATTACTAAACTGGACAACTCTTACTAAAAACGTATTTATTATGGCAGATTTAATAATATTTCATCATAATGAGAGCTCATGTTGAAGTAAAGGACACAAAGAAAACATCCAAGTGCACTTTTACAATGCTGGGGGAAACAGACTGTCTCCTCCCACTCCCATATACGAATATAGTGTCCTTAAGTTTAGGGACTGTTGAATTCCCAACCATGTCACCTATGGACAGCCTTTGACCTCAGAAGTTCCCTTCTCCCCTTATGTTTGTGACACCGTCCTCTCCCAATTTTCTTCCTCACTCTCTGATCATTCTTCCTTTGCAACTTCTTTACTTTTCTAAATCTAAGTGTTTCTCCTTGGAGTTTATGGCACAGCATATCCTTCTCTCTCTCTCTCTCTCAATACTACCCAAGTGACCTAAACCAATCAAACAGCTGACATTTGTTGCCTTTGGGTAGGTTTTGGCATTTTACAGATGCCAAACCTAAGACAAGAGAAAACTTACTGACTTGTCTGATGTCATTTAGCTAGTCAAGTAGCTGTGATGAGATTAATACACAGGTAGTTTGGCTCCAGAGTCTTTGCTCTATGGCTTTAATTACTTATTTACTTAGCAAGTACTAAATACGAATTTAGTGAGTGAATGAATGAATGAATGAATGATAGTACAATAAACACAACTCTTTTGAGTTAGTGAGATCTGGCTTTACGAGTACATGACTTTGAGCAAGTTACTATTTCTAACTTGTATAAAATGGAGATAACAATACATTACTTGAACAGCTGCTATAATATTTCAATACATTGCATCTGACTGGCAAGTAGCTAAATAAAGAGTATGTATTACTATTGAAAGAATGAATGATTTGCTCATGTTTTAAAAGAATTACCTGCTGTCAACTATATATGGCTCTGAATCTCATGCCAACATTATTTTTTTATTTAAAGTTCTGAGTGTTAGAAAGGGGATATATTTATGCTGGTTAAAAAAAAAAAAAGAGAAAATTTACCCTGGTTTGACATCTTACAGATACACATTCTAGTAGAATTTCTCAACTGCAGTATTACTGGATTTTAGGCCTAATAATTCTTTGTTGGGGGGGGGTGTCTTATGCACTGCAGGGTGTTTAAAAGCACCTGTGGCACTAGATGCCATTAGCACCCCACTCCCAGTCAGACAACAATCAAAAATGTCTCCAGATACTGTCAAATGTTCCTTAAGGGATAAAGTCATGTTGGTGGAGCACCATTGCCTTACTGGGGCAATACTGGGCTGTAATGCCCTAAGATACAGCAAACACTTGTAAGACTTTTGCTTCTCTTGCCTAGGATACAATCATTGTAAGTAGAACACAATCTGTAGACACCAATAGGGTCTATTTTTAAATTCTAGAAAATATAAACACACCTGTATCCTTTCCCTTTAGGATAATTATCAACATGCTACTTTTAGTATATGTAGAGGTTTCTGAATTATTTTTAAAATGTGACATCTCCCACGCATCCAACAAATAATTCTAAAATCATTTTGATCTGTAAAGTCAAAGCTTAAATTAAATTCTTTTACCTTTAAGGCTGAAATTATAGTTTGCTCAGCTGCTGGTGGGAATGAACTCTGACTGGAAACCACCTAGAACAAAGTTTGACCCATTTATACCCTTATAAATATTGATTTTGGTAACATGATAAAGCTGTTTCCATAAGCCACATATAAAATAGTATCATATCTTTAGAGTAACAGCTCATACACATTTTAAAAACTCATTAGTATTTAAGATCAGTTGAAAAACACTCTGCTGCATAAAGCAAATACATACTTCAAATAAATGAAGCATTAAGCATTCTAAGAGTTAGCTTTCCTTTATTCACTTTAGATAGGTTTTAATTAGAAAATTTTAACATGAAAAGGTCAGTCTAAAGCCATATTTACTTATTTCTTCGAAAAAAATTCACTTTTCTCTAGGCTCTCTATAATTTTCAGCAAGTCTTTAAAATACAAATGTCAAACATTTCCCTTTTTACAAATCAATACAAACATTACAAAAATTTTGAAAGTATCAATAAAGATATTTAAGCCAGGCTAAATGAATATAACCTTTCATTGACTGTGGTTCTTAGAGTAATAATTAAAGGAAATGGAAAACACATCATTTATTCTTTTTATTGACTTTTGTTTGTTATTCATTTTTCTGAGATTTACCTATTAAAAACCCTTTAAAATATATTTTGTTTAATGTGTGAAATACACACTTTTGGAAACCCCTAATTCATAAAAAGACTTGTTAAAAATTTTAAGTAATTGAGTAATAGTCACGTATAATTATTCTAAAATATAATCTAGATATTAAAGCTCACATTAGAGGTCAAGTTTTCAAGAATGTCATCTAGCTTCCTTCTTACTAAACATTTATCTCTCTATTTACTTAATATTTTGAAAATGATTTATAGAGAATAAACACAAGCTATGCAAAAGTCAAGATTGGGTTGAAAGTGTTGCTTACCTAGGAATTATGAATACAGTTCATCTTAGATGTAATATATGAAGGCAAACAAGTTAAAGCTCAGTCATTTTTTAAAAATGCATTAGTAGTAGAACAATGGCAAAAAGAATACATATGTTCTACTTGCAAGTAATCATCAGTGATTATATCATAAAATTCTACTGTTTTCAATACAGCTTTTCCCCCTCCCCTCCTTTGTGTGCAAAGATTGAACCTTTTTCACATGCTGGAGGGTTTAAGAGTTCTCAGTCTATCATTAGCTTTGCTATAATTTACTACCACCCACATGATATCAAATTATGCTTTTTAATAGATAAGAAACACATATGATTTACACCCTTAAATCACTTCTTTAATAAACTTGATTGTACCAACCAAACTTAAGGATCTACAATTCACATGTTTTAAACCAAATGGAAAGAGAGAAAGTCATACAAATAATAAAGGGCAGGATCGAGACTGCTTTTAAAGAATTCATTCCTCAGCTTATTTTACAATCATTATGTTTACATTGTATTCCTTTGCAAAAAATCAGTAAAAATTTGTAAGCTGTTTACATTTGAGGCAAAAATAAAGAACTTGAAAAGAACTTAATTGAAATAAAGATAACAATTACCTTTGTTACTGACTGGTGCAACTTATACAGTGAATTCACTACTGCCACATTTCTTCTCTGCCCTTCAGTGAGAGGCCCAATCACCTGACTCGCATCTCCTTGTGTGGAGAGCTGTAAGAATTCAACACAAAAAGAAATTACCAAAATCATAGCTCATATTTAAATGGGGGTGGGAGGAACTCATGCCCCCCAATAAAGAAAATGTCAACTAGAAATATTCAGGTCATGCTTTGGGCTTTAGGCACAGTCAGGAACCTCTGTAGATAACACCATGGATATGGAAGCCCAAGCGGTCTTGCAAAGGAAGAACACCCTTCATCAGTACCTCATGGCTCATGGACCCCTGAGGCAGGTGTGACCCATAAGCCCAGTGTGTGCTGTCATTTTAATATATCAGCCTAGTACTCCTAGGCAATACCTTCTGGCAACTGCCAATAAGTTTGCTTTCTATTCAAAAGCTCAGAAATAAGCCATCAAAAAGAAAAAATAAAGAAGGAAAAAAGGGAGGGAAGAATGGAAAAGAGGGAAGAAGGAAAGAAAAAAAGGAATAAAAAACCCTAGATCCTATGTACATTTGACAGCCATCATAATATCCCACTGAATTAAGTTGTGAAAAAGGGTATTACTCTTATTTTCATAAATTAAAATAATACATAAAAAAGGGAGTTACCAAGGATTATACTGTACATGGATGATCAGTTGAGATAGTATGAATAACTTTCTACTCCTGGTCTTTAATTTACTTCTAAATATGTAAGCTAAGAAAAGAGGACATGGAATGCTTTCCTGAGTTAGTCTAAAACTATTACAGTTTGATTTTAGAAAAAAAATCCACATATAAACCATTCTCATACTGATCGGATTTTAATCTCATCCTCTATTAACAATTATTATTTAAATGCAAATTAAACTTGGTCAGGACAAATAAAACATGATTCAAATTAACACTATGAATGTGGATGCTGATTTCAAAAATATGGAAAATCAGCTTTTTAGTAGAAACTAAGAGCATCTTCCCTTTATTAGTGAGCCAAACAAAATACAAAACACTCTTTGTTCTACTTTAATAGACAGACACACATTTTCAAAATTAAACTTAATTTCTACTTTATCAACTCCTACTTGTGCTAATTAAGTACAATTCAAAAACATTAACAACTGCAATTTAAAAAAGGGAATAATTCTTTGTTAAAGTTACAACCCATGACAATGGCTATTAAGTTGACATAAGGATTTTTGATATCAGGTTTAATAATTCCCAATTTATTTTGCCTTTCCTTATAGACATAGTCATCAACTTGCAATCAAGTTGTGTTTTAAATGGTCATTCATTAACTGGTGGTCTGAAAAAAGTCATATTTTTTTAATTGTGAAATGGGGACTGATCATAAGTTTAGGGCTTAAAAGTAGAGAAAGGCCCCTTTCACACACATTATGATGCTATAATAAAAAAGACAGATAGTAACAAATGTTTATCTAAGATGTGGAGAAACTGGAACCCTCACACATTATTGGTAGGAATGTAAAACGGAGTGGCCACTTGGAAAACAGTCTGGTGGTCTCTCAAAGTATATACAGAGTGACCATATACACAGCTATTTGACTCCTAGTTATACACACAAGAGAAATAAAAACACATTCACACAGAAGTATGAATATAAGTGTTTACAGCAGCATTATTCCATAGCATAACAGCCCCCAAATGGAGATGTCAACCAACTGTCAATCAACTGAATGGATAAATATGATGTAGTATGTCCAGACAATGGAACATTACTTAGCAAGAAAAGGAATGGAGTTCTGATACATGTTACAACATGGATGAACCTTGAAAACATTCTAAGTAAAAGAAGCCAGTCACAAAAGACCACAAAATGAATGATCACAAAACAGACTTCTTTCTACCACTTAGAGTAACCTGTGGCTTCAATTTCTTCATCTGTAACATGGAATATTATAGTTGATACCAAAATATGTTTTGTAAACTGTCAAATGCCTTAGCAGTGTAAAGTATTATTTTTATCTCCAGACAATGCTATGTCTTGTTCTTTGTTTCTTCTCACTTATCCTTTGTTTGGTCTTTCTCTGTATACCCCAGTCCCCCAAGCTCAAGCCTATCTCAGCACTGACCAGAGACCAAAGGCACAGACTAGGACTGAGGAATCAGAACCAAAAGCCAATGAAGCTGCCAAGAGTTACAGAGTGAAATTTGGCTCTTTCAGGGTTGTGGTAACAAAGCATTTTATACAGAATAAGCATTTCACAATCTTCCACCCATCTTGAGCCATTTTTAACTTTCACTGTTTCAAGCTAATTCCTTCATTTAAATTCTTTAAAACTGACTTTTATTAATTCATGTTCATGTTCAGCAAGGCATCTTTAAGTAGCAGATACTCATTAGATAGCTGTTGAATGACTGAAAGGTAGAATAATGGTTTCTCATTGTTGTGCTTTCAAAGTCCGCCATATCTGAGATGAATAAAATTGTACAGAGGTACAAAAACACAGCTTTGTCTGTAAAGCATTAGGAACAAGGGGACTAGAAAGGTAGGAGCAATAGGAGATTCAACACTGTGAGAAATGACATACTGGTGAATCATGTTACACTATGTAATACAGTCTGGAAAGATGTCAGGAACCAAAAAAGCTCCATTTGAGTTTTAAAAATCACACATAGACACACACACACACACACACTCTCTCTCTCTCTCTCTCTCTCTCTCTCTCTCTCTCTCTCTCACAGAAGTAAAGGGAATCCAAAACCTAAATGCATCCTTAAATATAATTAAAATGGTTCCTATGTGCAAATGACAAGACATATTATTCCTTTTTAATTTTAACTATCTGAAAAAAATATTTTTCACAAATTTTAATTCTGTATGTCTGCTCACTTGGAACATTGCATGAATTCAATGCACGAGAAACAACTGAGACTGAATCCCTGGAACAATGAGAGGCTATATAGTTAATATGAAGAATGTTTTTATGTAACTGTTACTTTGCAGATGAAATGACCAAGGTCTCCCTAACATCACATCTGAGGGATAGATAGAATAAACAAAACTGACAATTCAAGAAGTAAGCTGCATGAAGGTTTATATTTTTATGTAGAAAATCTATAAAGAATTACAAAGTTGGTAACTCAGAAGAATGTCTAAGAAGAACACAGAAATACACTATGGACTAGTTATGAATTAAAGAAGGTTGCCTTCCAGATATTATGGAACTACCACTAGTGCTCTTATTTATCTGTAATTTTCAATACAGCTAAGGTATGGTCAAGACTGCAGGATAAGTACTTTTTGTGAATTTGTTCAGAATTCTTCTGAATATTCTTTGCAAGCATACATAATACAAATGAGAAAAACGTCAATTAGAATTTCATAGGTTTAGAGCAGAATAATGTAAAATATATTCACCTATAATGCTTTAATGAATGAAAACAACACAAAACATTTTTATACTTAAATCAGGAATTTTTAACAAAAACGTTGAAGTTCTTATGAACCTTTAGTTATATCTATATTTTTCTAAAGGTGTTGAGCATGTTTGCATTATAATTACCAATTTTTAATGTGAATTTATATTAAGATAAAATCTTCTGACTTAATACATGCTTTCCAATTTGGGGGTTCACAGCAAAAAAAAAAAAAAAGAATACATCGAAAGGCAAAATATTATTGTTACTGTTATTATTTTAATGAAAGTAAACAGGGCAAATATCTGGCTCTCAGATTGTCACTCTCCCTCCGAGGCATGTAGAAGACATCAGCAATGAACTGTGGCCCTGAGATGTTCTCTCAACACAGGGCTCCAGGCAGTGACTGCAAAACTCTTAGACCTGACACAGGGGATGAAATCTATCAGTTTTTCTGGACATACGGTTTAATGATTCTAAGTATATTCCATGGTTCATCTAAATGTTATCCTTATCTAGGTCAAGAGATGCTCATGAACAACATATTCCAAGAGCCTCAAAATTTCTGTGTCCTTACATATTCCACTATTAGAAGTGTATCCTAAGGAAAAAAATACTGAAGTTAAATACACAAGGATAATATTATTTATAAAACAGAAATTGGAAAGCCATAATTGTCTAGGAATATAGCACAGTTTGGTCTGTTAGGCAATTTACATGATGGGACAAATAACAATGGGTGATGTTTATGCTATGTTACTTCTAAAAAAAAAAGCAGACTTGTCCATGCAGCAGTTTGTTCTCACAAAAAGACTGGAAAGAAAGCAAAAATATAAAGAATTAGTATGAAGCATCACACAATGAGGAAAGTTTCCAAAATACTAGTAAAGGGCACTGTGGAAGTCCATGCAGTATTTAAAAGGTTCACTTGTAGAATACATTTAGAAATTGTTACACAAGATAATTTCACCCATTATAAAAATGAAAAGTGTACAGTGTTCATTGCTGAAAGATTTAATACAAGAAAATAAACTGCTTTGGTTACTGTTTGCTTGTCCAAAAGATGGTTTGGGGGAAAGATCATCTCATTTAAACAACCAATCTGTGACACAGATAAAAAGTAACTGATTTTTATTTATATTTATTTATTAAATGCTTTCATTATAGATTAACTGGCTCAGGGTAAAATATACAAGGATTACAATTAAATATCATTTAGCTGATTATAATATGCCAATTTTCCTATAAATATATAAAATTATACACACACACACACACGCAAATTATCAAACATCTCTAATAGTAAATAAAGTCTGTAATACATTAGAAATTGTATTGTATTTGGAGCCCAGATGCAGGGCATGTTTTTACAAATGTTCAGCAAAGGACAAATCTGTAGGATTACGTAGCAATTTTATTTCCCTGGCAAGTCAACCTAACTAAACTTGCCTGACAAATGAAACTGATTTTCTCAGGTGCTAAAACTACCAGAAGATACTTTCCAGAAAATATTTCTACAGTGGATTTTACCCTTTCCTGGTTTCATAAATAAGGTACACAGAAGGTATACCTGAATAAGGCAAGTTCTCCTTAAGTTACCCACTGTATATGCTCATTAATGTAATAATAGGTGGTGTTTTGGGTTATTATACATCTTTGTTCTAAAGTTGCTCTCATCAGAGTCAGTGGGAGACAAGCCTGCTTGCCCCTTTACTCTTTAAACAGCCTTTGGTTACTGTATTTTGTGTTTCCTTTCTCTTTTTCTTTAAATTTAGGTGATTCTATTAGTCCTTTTTTTCTCTTATTCCTAAGGTGTCAGTTTTATCTTTTTGATCTTATCCTTTTACCTTGGTCTAACTTGCTTTAGAGAGGGAAACTAGATAACTAACCACATGAAAGCTGGGAGACTTGCCATTGAACTGAAGTATATACTTTAGTTCGTGGACATGGTGACATCAATTCTAGCAGTTCAGAGGATGTTTTTACATCCTTCCTGATTTTACTTCTATTTCAGACTGTTGAAATTTGTCAAATATTTGATCACTTGATAAAAAGATGGGAGGCTGTTACTATATATCTATCTACAAATAAGGACAGGTACACTCAACCACAGAACAATCACACAAATCTCTTATCAGAGATGATAGTTTGAGATGGGTTCCCTTTTGAACACTTAACATATAATCGGAAAGCCAGAAATAAAATCTAATCTTGTTTCTACATGAGACATGAGCAAGACCAACACACAGGAATAAAATACAATTTTATAATTGGAATCTCTATTGCTCAGACATCCTATATTCCTGGTACAAAGCCTTTTATCAACCTACCTTTCTTATTAGCTTCCTCTGGATCTTCTCTCATGCTCCTGTCCTTTAGGGCAAAATCTCCAACCAGGAATACGGGATTTGGTAACCAGAGTTGGTGGGGACAGCAACCACAATTTACTAAGAATGGATCATTTAGAGCTCCCTTTTTCTTCAAAGGACCTTATACTTTTGAAAAACAGATGGAATTTCCACCTACCTACAACCGATCACTGGCTCCTAAATACTGGCCTTGTTAATTAAATTTAGAGACATATGTCTGCATATTTTTAATTCTTTGAAGAAGAGAGAACTATTCACTGACAGGTATCCTGAGCTTTTCCCATTTTCCAATAATGAATACTATGACTAATTCCTTAATCAACAGAAAAACTCTTCACATATACATAAAGTATAAAAAATAAGGCCTCTTTGATTTAGGGTAAATTGGGTTTCATATAATCCAAATTTCAAACTACAGCATCTCCAAAAGAAATGAAAGCTTACTACTTTCAGGGATGTAAAACGACTGAAATCCTAGCAACCTACTACTAAGACCTAAGTTAGTCAATTGAAAAAAAAATTAGGTTATATATATATATATATATATATTTTTTTTTTTTAGATTATTAGTTTTTATTGAAGGGTAGTTGACGCACAGTATTACATTACATTAGTTTCAAGTGTACAACACAGGGATAAAACATTTATACACATAATTCTAGATTCCAGCTATCACCCTACCAAGCTGTTACAATATCTTGACTATATTCCTTATGCTATACATTACATCCCGGCTACTTATTTATTTTACCATTGGAAGTCTGTCCTTTTTTTTTTTTGTGAGGGCATCTCTCATATTTATTGATCAAATGGTTGTTAACAACAATAAAATTCTGTATAGGGGAGTCAATGCTCAATGCACAATCATTAATCCACCCCAAGCCTAATTTTCGTCAGTCTCCAATCTTCTGAGGCATAACAAACAAGTTCTTACATGGAGAACAAATTCTTACATAATGAATAAGTTACATAGTGAACAGTACAAGGGCAGTCATCACAGAAACTTACAGTTTTGCTCATGCATTATGAACTATAAACAGTCAGTTCAAATATGAATACTCATTTGGTTTTTATACTTGATTTATATGTGGATACCACATTTCTCTTTATTATTATTATTTTTAATAAAATGTTAAAGTGGTAAGTAGATACAAATTAAAGGTAGAAAACATAGTTTAGTGTTGTAAGAGAGCAAATGTAGATGATCAGGTGTGTGCCTGTAGACTAAGTGTTAATCCAAGCTAGACAAGGGCAATAAAACATCCACGTATGCAGAAGATTTCTCTCAGAACGGGGGGGTGAGGTTCTAAGCCTCACCACTGCTGCTCCCCATTTTCTCACCTGATGGCCCCCTGCGACTGTGCCTGTCTTAGGTTGTTCCTCCCTTGAGGAATCTTACCCGTCTCTGGCCAACCAGTCATCTTCCGGGGCCATACAGGGAAATGTAAAGTTGGTAAGTGAGAGAGAAGCCTTATTGTTTGAAATGGTTAGCTTTTTATTTCTTTGCATATTTATGCCCTGTAGCTTCTATGCCCAGCATTTGTCTTGAGGTATCTTTACCACTTGGAAGAATTATGATACTCAGTAAATTTGATATGAGGCATGAATTCTATTTAAGGGTTGTAATTAGGAAGGAAGAAGAAAAGCTATAGAAGTAGCAGGCGGAAGAAAACATGGGAAGATTGATTATTTCTTTGACATATCTTCTTGTAGAGTAACTTCAGCATGTATAGGTTTTAAGCTACTACTTAAATTGCGCACACACATTAACATAATAGGAGTATAGTTACATAACCAAAGCATATCTGTAATTACCAGCCATCTCCAGTGAAACCAAGAAAACCAGTTAGGCACCTTAGGCATTTGTGAAAACTTATCTATGATATGGTGGATATTGTCCAACTGAACTTGAACAGTCTGAGAGAAATCAGACAAATTAAAACAACCCATTCCTGGGGAATGTTCACATCCCTTATGTTCTTTTAACAGTAAATAGTCTGTAGTTGTAAGATTTTGGAGCGCTACAATTTGCACTTCTCCTAAATCTTGTTTGAGTTCCAACAGTATAGATCCAGTCAAATTTGTTGTTTTACTGTATGCACAGGCCAGCTTAGATATCTCCTTCATTCCCATGGCAAGTCCAGGAGCTGGTGGGATGAGTGCATCTACAGCTGTAGCAGTGCGTGGATCTTTGTTGGGGTTTTTTGATGATCATCTTCTGGCATGAGTCTTCTAGAGAGTGCTGACGTTGGAAGTTCTCTTTCATATTGTATCTTAGTTCATTTTCGGGGTAGCCCAATTAGGCTTTGATCTTCTGTATAAACGCAAACAGACCCTTTGCCTAGACTTTTATATGCCCTTTATACCCTTGTGTAGAACTCATTAGAGGTTACCACACAGGAACTGCCCTTTTTTGTTTTGTTTTGTTTTATTTTTGGTATCACTAATCTACACTTACATGATGAATATTATGTTTACTAGGCTCTCCCCTATACCAGGTCTCCCCTATAAACCCCTTTATAGTCACTGTCCATCAGCATAGCAAAATGTTGCAGAATCGCTACTTGCCTTCTCTGTGTTGTACAGCCCTCCCTTTTCTCCTACCCCCCATGCATGTTAATCTTAATACCCCCCTACATCCCCCCCCCCCTTATCCCAGCCTAGCCACCCATCCTCCCCAGTCCCTTTCCCTTTGGTACCTGTTAGACCATTCTTGAGTTCTGTGATTCTGCTGCTGTTTTGTTCCTTCAGTTTTTCCTTTGTTCTTATATTCCACAGATAAGTGAAATTATTTGGTATTTCTCTTTCTCCACTTGGCTTGTTACACTGAGCATAATACCCTCCAGCTCCATCCATGTTGCTGCAAATGGTTGGATTCGCCCTTTTCTTATGGCTGAGTAGTATTCCATTGTGTATATGTACCACATCTTCTTTATCCATTCATCTATCGATGGACACTTAGGTTGCTTCCAATTCTTGGCTATTGTAAATAGTGCTGCGATAAACATAGGGGTGCACTGATCTTTCTCATACTTGATTGCTGCATTCTTAGGGTAAATTCCTAGGAGTGCAATTCCTGGGTCAAATGGTAAGTCTGTTTTGAGCATTTTGATGTACCTCCATACTGCTTTCCACAATGGTTGAACTAACTTACATTCCCACCAGCAGTGTAGGAGGGTTCCCCTTTCTCCACAGCCTCGCCAACATTTGTTGTTGTTTGTCTTTTGGATGGCAGCCATCCTTACTAGTGTGAGGTGATACCTCATTGTAGTTTTAATTTGCATTTCTCTGATAATTAGCGATGTGGAGCATCTTTTCATGTGTCTGTTGGCCATCTGTATTTCTTTTTTGGAGAACTGTCTGTTCAGTTCCTCTGCCCATTTTTTAATTGGGTTATTTGTTTTTTGGTTGTTGAGGCATGTGAGCTCTTTATATATTCTGGACGTCAAGCCTTTATCGGATGTGTCATTTTCAAATATATTCTCTCATACTGTAGGGATCCTTTTTGTTCTATTGATGGTGTCTTTTGCTATACAGAAGCTTTTCAGCTTAATATAGTCCCACTTACTCATTTTTGCTGTTGTTTTCCTTGCCCGGGGAGATATGTTCAAGAAGAGGTCACTCATGTTTATGTCTAAGAGGTTTTTGCCTATGTTTTCTTCCAAGAGTTTAATGGTTTCATGATTTACATTCAGGTCCTTGATCCATTTGGAGTTTACTTTGGTATATAGGGTTAGACAATGGTCCAGTTTCATTCTCCTACATGTAGCTGTCCAGTTTTGCCAGCACCATCTGTTGAAGAGACTGTCATTTCGCCATTGTATGCCCATGGCTCCTTTATCAAATATTAATTGACCATATATGTCTGGGTTAATGTCTGGATTCTCTAGTCTGTTCCATTGGTCTGTGGCTCTGCTCTTGTGCCAGTACCAAATTGTCTTGATTACTATGGCTTTATAGTAGAGCTTGAAGTTGGGGAGTGAGATCCCCCCTACTTTATTCTTCTTTCTGAGGATTGCTTTGGCTATTCGGGGTCTTTGGTGTTTCCATATGAATTTTTGAATTATTTGTTCCAGTTCATTGAAGAATGTTGCTGGTAGTTTCATAGGGATTGCATCAAATCTGTATATTGCTTTGGGCAGGATGGCCATTTCGACGATATTAATTCTTCCTAGGCATGAGCATGGGATGAGTTTCCATCTGTTAGTGTCCCCTTTAATTTCTCTTAAGAGTGACTTGTAGTTTTCAGAGTATAAGTCTTTCACTTCTTTGGTTAGGTTTATTCCTAGGTATTTTTTTTTTTTTATGTAATTGTGAATGGAGTTGTTTTCCTGATTTCTCTTTCTGTTGGTTCATTGTTGGTGTATAGGAAAGCCACAGATTTCTGTGTGTTGATTTTGTATCCTGCACCTTTGCTGTATTACGATATCAGTTCTAGTAGTTTTGGGGTGGAGTCTTTAGGGTTTTTTATGTACAGTATCATGTCATCTGCAAATAGTGACAGTTTAACTTCTTCTTTACCAATCTGGATTCCTTGTATGTTTTTGTTCTGTCTGATTGCCGTGGCTAGGACCTCCAGTACTATGTTAAATAAATACGTGGAGAGAGTGGGCATCCCTGTCTAGTTCCTGATCTCAGAGGAAATGCTTTCAGCTTCTCGCTGTTCAATATAATGTTGGCTGTGGGTTTATCATAGATGGCCTTTATTATGTTGAGGTACTTGCCCTCTATTCCCATTTTGCTGAGAGTTTTTATCATGAATGGATGTTGAACTTTGTCAAATGCTTTTTCAGCATCTATGGAGATGATCATGTGGTTTTTGTCTTTCTTTTTGTTGATGTGGTGGATGATGTTGATGGACTTTCCAATGTTGTACCATCCTTGCATCCCTGGGATGAATCCCACTTGGTCATGGTGTATGATCCTTTTGATGTAGTTTTGAATTCGGTTTGCTAATATTTTGTTGAGTATTTTTGCATCTACGTTCATCAGGGATATTGGTCTGTAGTTTTCTTTTTTGGTGGGGTCTTTGCCTGGTTTTGGTATTAGGGTGATGTTAGCTTCATAGAATGAGTTTGGGAGTATCCACTCCTCCTCTATTTTTTGGAAAACTTTAAGGAGAATGGGTATTATGTCTTCCCTGTATGTCTGATAAAATTCTGAGGTAAATCCATCTGGCCCGGGGGTTTTGTTCTTTGGTAGTTTTTTGATTACTGCTTCAATTTCGTTGCTGGTAATTGGTCTGTTTAGATTTTCTGTTTCTTTCTGCATCATTCTTGGAAGGTTGTATTTTTCTAGGAAGTTGTCCAATTCTCCTAGGTTTCCCAGCTTGTTACCATATAGGTTTTCATAATATTCTCTATTAATTCTTTGTATTTCTGTGGGGTCCGTCATGATTTTTCCTTTCTCGTTTCTGATACTGTTGATTTGTGTTGACTCTCTTTTCTTCTTAATAAGTCTGGCTAGAGGCTTATCTATTTTGTTTATTTTCTCGAAGAACCAGCTCTTGGTTTCATTGATTTTTGCTATTGTTTTACTCTTCTCAATTTTATTTATTTCTTCTCTGATCTTTATTATGTCCCTCCTTCTGCTGACCTTAGGCCTCATCTGTTCTTCTTTTTCCAATTTCGATAATTGTGACATTAGACCATTCATTTGGGATTGCTCTTCCTTTTTTAAATATGCTTGGATTGCTATATACTTTCCTCTTAAGACTGCTTTTGCTGTGTCCCACAGAAGTTGGGGCTTAGTGTTGTTGTTGTCATTTGTTTCCATATATTGCTGGATCTCCATTTTGATTTGGTCATTGATCCATTGATTATTTAGGAGCATGTTGTTAAGCCTCCATGTGTTTGTGAGCCTCTTTGCTTTCTTTGTACAGTTTCTTTCTAGTTTTATGCCTTTGTGGTCTGAAAAGTTGATTGGTAGGATTTCAATCTTTTGGAATTTTCTGAGGCTCTTTTTGTGGCCTAGTATGTGGTCTATTCTGGAGAATGTTCCATGTGCACTTGAGAAGAATGTATATCCCGCTGCTTTTGGATGTAGAGTTCTATAGATGTTTATTAGGTCCATCTGCTCTACTGTGTTGTTCAGTGCTTCCGTGTCCTTACTTATTTTCTGCCCAGTGGATCTATCCTTTGGGGTGAGTGGTGTGTTGAAGTCTCCTAGAATGAATGCATTGCAGTCTATATCCCCCTTTAGTTCTGTTAGTATTTGTTTCACATATGCTGGTGCTCCTGTGTTGGGTGCATATATATTTAGAATGGTTATATCCTCTTGTTTGACTGAGCCCTTTATCATTATGTAGTGTCCTTCTTTATCTCTTGTTACTTTCTTTGTTTTGAAGTCCATTTTGTCTGATATTAGTACTGCAACCCCTGTTTTCTTCTCACTGTTGTTTCCTTGAAATATGTTTTTCCATCCCTTGACTTTTAGTCTGTACACGTCTTTGGGTTTGAGGTGAGTTTCTTGTAAGCAGCATATAGATGGGTCTTGCTTTTTTATCCATTCTGTTACTCTGTGCGTTTTGATTGGCGCATTCAACCCATTAACATTTAGGGTGACTATTGAAAGATATGTACTTATTGCCATTGCAGGCTTTAAATTCGTGGTTACCAAAGGTTCAAGGTTAGCCTCTTTAGTGTCTTACTGCCTAACTTAGCTCGCTTATTGAGCTGTTATATACACTGTCTGGAGATTCTTTTCTTCTCTCCCTTCTTGTTCCTCCTCCTCGATTCTTCATATGTTGGGTGTTTTGTGCTGTGCTCTTTCTAGGAGTGCTCCCATCTAGAGCAGTCCCTGTAAGATGTTCTGTAGAGGTGCTTTGTGGAAAGCAAATTCCCTCAGCTTTTGTTTGTCTGGGAATTGTTTAATCCCACTGTCATATTTGAATGATAGTCGTGCTGGATACAGTATCCTTGGTTCAAGGCCCTTCTGTTTCATTGCATTAAATATATCATGCCATTCTCTTCTGGCCTGTAGGGTTTCTGTTGAGAAATCTGATGTTAGCCTGATGGGTTTCCCTTTATAGGTGACCTTTTTCTCTCTAGCTACCTTTAACACTCTTTCCTTGTCCTTGATCTTTGCCATTTTAATTATTATGTGTCTTGGTGTTGTCCTTCTTGGATCCTTTCTGTTGGGGGTTCTGTGTATTTCCATGGTCTGTTCGATTATTTCCTCCCCCAGTTTGGGGAAGTGTTCAGCAATTATTTCTTCTAAGATACTTTCCATCTCTTTTCCTCTCTCTTCTTCTTCTGGGACCCCTATAATACGGATATTGTTCCTTTTGGATTGGTCACACAGTTCTCTTAATATTGTTTCATTCCTGTAGATCCTTTTATCTCTCTCTATGTCAGCTTCTATGCGTTCCTATTCTCTGGTTTCAATTCCATCAATGGCCTCTTGCATCCTATCCATTCTGCTTATAAACCCTTGCAGAGTTTGTTTCATTTCTGCGATCTCCTTTCTGGCATCTGTGATCTCCCTCCGGACTTCATCCCATTTCTCTTGCGTATTTTTCTGCATCTCTGTCAGCATGTTTATGATTCTTATTTTGAATTCTTTGTCAGGAAGACTGGTTAGGTCTGTCTCCTTCTCTGGTGTTGTCTCTGTGATCTTTGTCTGCCTGTAGCTTTGCCTTTTCATGGTGATAGGAATAGTTTGCAGAGCTGGGATGAGTGACGGCTGGAAGGACTTCCTTTCTTGTTGGTTTGTGGCCCTCCTCTCCTGGGAGAACAGCGGCCTCTAGTGGCTTGTGCTGTGCAGCTGCGCGCAGACAGGGTTTCTGCTTCCTGCCCGGCTGCTATGGAGTTAATCTCCGTTGTTGCTGTGGGCGTGGCCTGGCTCGGGCAGCTACTCCAAAATGGTGGAGTTGTGTAGGAGCAGGAGTGGCTGGGAGGCTATTTATCTCCGTAAGGGGCCTCCCTGCTCCCTGCAGCCCAGGGGTTGTGGTGCCCAGAGATCCCCTGATTCCCTACCTCTGGATTAAGTGTCCCGCCCTGCCCCTTTTAAACTTCCAAAAAGCACCTGCCAAAACAAAACAACGACCACCAAAAAAAAAAAAAATTTTTTTAATTAAAAAAAAAAAAGGTGGTCGCTGGTTTTTCTTTATTCTCCAGTGCCAACCTCAGACCTCTGCTCAGCGGTCTTGCTGCCCTGTTTCCCTAGTATTCGGGTCCCTATCCCTTTAAGACTTCCAAAAAGCGCTCGCCAAAACAAAACAGCAAAAAAAGCAAGAAAAAAATGGTCGCGCGCTTTTCTTATGTCCTCCGGCACCAGGCCTCCAGTGCCCGCTCACTGTTCTTGCTGCCCTGTTTTCCTAGTATCGAGGGCCCTGCACTGTGGCCCAGATGGCTGGGGCTGGGTGTTCGGCAGTCCTGGGCTCCGTCTCCCTCCCGCTGTGCCTATTCTTCTCCCGCCGGGAGCTGGGGGGAGGGGCGCTCGGCTCCTGCGGGGCCGGGGCTTGTATCTTACCCCCTTCGCGAGGCGCTGGGTTCTCTCAGGTGCGGATGTGGTCTGGATATTGTCCTGTGTCCTCTGGTCTTTATTCTAGGAAGGGTCGTCTTTGTTATATTTTCATAGATATATGTTGTTTTGGGAGGAGATTTCCGCTGCTCTACTCACGCTGCCATCTTCTGCCCCTCTCAAGTTAGGTTATATTTTATATAGAGAATAGTACTTTTATAGTTTGTGAGAGATATATATTCTAATGTAATTAATCTTATAATTTTGTGTGAATTACTAATTTTCATAGCGAAGAAGTTCTGTATATATTGTTAAAAGATCAAAGATCAATTACAATTAAAGTCTTAGAAATAAAAACTTTTCTATTATTTAACTACAAGCTGATAAGGCTCTCTCTGAATATTAATAACTGTTTATAATATCAATCAGGAAAAAAAGAGTTGATTACCCGAGAGTAATGATTATCTAAAAAACTAGAATTTATTTTGCAAAATCTGGCAATGTCATTCCATGTTTGTATCTGCCATGAGTAACTATAATTGTCTGAGAAGGGGTGTAAAAGAGGTAGTTCTGAAGATCATCATTCTACCCCCTTAACCTGTACAACTTCCCATTTGGATAGATTTGTTAATTCTCTCTGAAATTCTATCCATTAGTCTCTGACACTGTGTTGTAATGTGTGTCATAATTCTTACACCTTCCTAGTAAATTGTTACTTTCCTCCTTTTCTGACACGTCTCCTCTAATTCCTAATAATGCTTATTTTTTCTGATGTTAATACAGTTGTTACACCAGCTTTCCTCTAATTAGTATTTGCCTGAAATATTTTTCTCCGTTTCTTTACTGTGATCCTTTATATGTCATTATATTTAGACATATCACACCAGGCTAAATTTAGTTACTGTTTCTATCCAAACTGAGAAATGTCAGTGGCCAATTTAGTCTATTTATTTATTGTGATCAGTAATAAATTTGGACTCCATCTTACTTAGAACTTTTCATTTTTCTTTTTCTTTTATTAAGGTATCATTGACATATAATCTTATGAAGGTTTCACCTGAGCAACATTGTGGTTACTACATTCACTCATATTATTGAGTCCCCACACACACCCCATTGCAGCCACTGTCCATCCGCATAGTAAGATGCCAGAGTCAGTACTTGTCTTCTCTGTGCTATACTGTCTTTCCCCATGACCCCCTTACATTATGTGTGCTAATCATAATGCCCCTTAATCTTCTTCTCCCTTCCCACCCACCCACCCTCTCACACCCCTCCCCTTTGGTAACCACTAGTCCCTTCTAGGAGTCTGTGTGTCTGCTGCTGTTTTGTTCTTTCAGTTTTTCTTTGTTGTTATACTCCACAGAGGAGTGAAATCATTTGGTACTTGTCTTTCTCCTCCTGGCTTATTTCACTGAGCATAATACCCTCTAGCTCCATCCATACTGTTACAAAAAATGCCAGGATTTTCTTCTTATGGCTGAATAATATTCCACTGTGTATATGTACCATACCCATTCATCTACTGATGGACACATAGGTTGCTTCCCTATCTTGGCTACTGTAAATAGTGCTGCAATAAACATAGGAGTACATATGTCTTTTTGAATTTGTGAACTTGTTTTCTTTGGGTAAATTGCTAGGAGTGGAATTCCCAGGTCAAATGGTATTTCTATTTTTAGTTTTTTGAGGAACCTCCATATTGCTTTCCACAATGGCTGAACTAATTTACATTCCCACCAGCAGTGTAGGGGGGTTCCCCTTTCTCCAAATCCTCACCAGCATTTGTTGTTCCTTGTCTTTTATTTTGGCCGTCTTAACTGGTGTGAGGTGGTATATTTATTATGGTTTTAATTTGCATTTTCTTCATGATTATCGATGTGGAGCATCTTTTCATGTGCCTCTTGGCCATTTGAATTTCTTCTTTGGAGAATTGTCTCTTCATATCCTCCGCCCATTTTTTAATAGGGTTATTTGCTTTTTGGGTGTTTAGGCGTGTGAGTTCTTTGTATATTTTGGATGTTGACCCCTTGTCAGATATGTCATTTACAGATATATTCTCCCATACTGTAGGATGCCTTTTTGTTCTGCTGATGGTGTCCTTTGCTTTACAGAAGCTTTTTAGTTTGATGTAGTCCCATGAGTTCATTTTTGCTTTTGTTTCCCTTGTCCAAGGAGATGTGTTCAGGAAAAAGTTGTTCATGCTTGTATTCAAGAGATTTTTGCCTATGTTTTCTTTTAAGAATTTTACGGTTTCACAACTTACATTCAAGTCTTCGATCCATTTCGAGTTTACTTTTGTGTTTGGGGTTAGATAATAATCCAGTTTATTCTCTTACATGAAGCTGTCCAGTTTTGCCAACACCAGTTGTTGAAGAGGCTGTCATTTCCTCATTGTACATCCATGACTCTAAGAACTTTTTATATATTTTTTTCTTTTCATTCTGTTTACTTTTCATCCTTTTATTGGCCTGGTATGTTTCTCTTTTACCCATTTTTCCATCAATTCATTTAGAATTTAAATATTCTATTTCTATTATTTTAGTGGTCATAATTAATTGTTACAATTCATATTCAAGTAAATGTATCTGTGGCTTTACAGTCCTTCTGAACAATATCAGCACTTCAGAATGCTTTAAAACTCACTATCCTTTTCTAAACTTTAATGTGTGCTTGTATTTTTAGTTCTATCTTCTTTCTATGTCCCAAATTAGTCACTATTATTTCTTTGCAATGAAGGCTTTGGTTTACCTACATGTTTACCAATTGTTTTGCGCCTACTAGTACTTCTTGCATTTCAATCCTTCTTTTTGAGTTAGATTTCCTCCTTCTGTGTTCAATCTTAAAATGGCTTCCCTCTCGAACAAAACAGCAGCAGACTCACAAACTGCAAGAAGGGACTAGCGGTTACCAAAGGGGTGGGGTTGGAGGACGGTGGGTGGGGAGGGAGGCAGAAGGGGATTGAGGGGTATTATGATTAGCACACATGGTGTAGGGGGGATCATGGGGAAGACAGTGTAGCACAGAGAAGACCATGGCATCTTACTACACTGATGGGCAGTGACTGTACTGGGGTATGGGTGGGGACTTGATAATATGGGTGGATGCAGTAACCACATTGTTTTTCATGTGAAACCTTCATAAGAGTGTATATCAAGAGTACCTTAATAAAAAAAATTGTATATATAAAAAAAAAGAAATGGCTTCCCTCTCACTTAGAGCAGAGGCCAAAGCCCTTTACTACATCTTATAAGTGCTGGCATGATCTGGAGTTAAGGTTACAAAATTTCAAGGACATTAAATTGGGTCACAGGAATTCTAGGAAGTCAAGAGCAGTAGTCAGTTGCTAGCCTCTCAGCATTAAGGAATCCAAGTGTATAAGCAAGATGGAAGAAGTAGAGTCCTTGGAACCAGAGGCTCTGGGGTTTAAGGTGCCACTTCATGATGGTATAACTAAAGGCCAGAACACAAATTGCTTTAACAGCTACCAGACTTCTGTTGACTTTTAAGTCACTTACTTACACCTACTTCCTTAGCCCCACTCAGTGTGATCAGTCCCTCTGGGTGCCAAGTGAATTATTTTTTTCTGTTAAAAACTTGCATATGGTAAACAGAAGGAACAAAACACGGCAGACTCACAGATGCCAAGAAGGGACTAGAGGGTATCAAAGGGAAGGGGTTGGGAAGGTGGGGGGGGAGGGAGAAGGGGATTAAGAGCATATAATTAGCACTCACATATAATTAGGTCACAGGAAGACAGTACATCACAGAAAAAACAAGTAATGACTCTATAGCATCTTATTACAGTGATGGTAACTGCAGTGGAGTGGGGGTGAGGACTTGATAATATGAGTGAATGTTGAAACCACAATGTTGTTCATGTGAAACCTTCATAAGATTGTATATGAATGATACTTTAATTTTAAAAACTTGCATATGGTAGAAATAGAAACAGAACTAACTCAAAGGTATAAACTGAAAAACAAATGTTCTCTTTCCACATCCTTAGTCCCATTCCCCTCAGTCACACACACTAACAGTATCTTGCTGTGATGTTCCAAAAAAAAGGTAAAAGAAAAAAGAAAAAGCACAAAACATCAGTTATGTACCTGTTTTACTTTCAGGGACTACTAAATTTACTGTTTTAACCTTCTTTTTCTCTAGCCTAATAATGTATCTTAGAGACTTTTCCAAATCAACACATAAAAATCCTTACAAGACTACAGAGCATTTCCCTCAGTAATACGTAACCAAGCTCCCAAATTATCAATATTTTTTTGAAGTTACTTTCTATGGATGCTTGAGAGAGAAAGGAAGGGGATCTGAATTCCCCAGAGCTCAATATTCCTTGTCATTACTGTCAATCCCTGAAGGGTATTAGAATGATTACATTAAGAAATTCCATTTTTCAACTAAATACGGTTCTCAGCAAAGATAGTGCTCAAGTATGTTTTGAATTAACAAAGGTGAAAATAAATTTCCACCCAAGAAAACATGCCTTACACACATTCAAATATCCCTTTATTTTCTCCAAATTTCCAAATGTACATCATGCTATCTTTAGTTTTAGTTAGTTTATTTTAGGAAGTTCTTAGATGTTTAAATTGGGAGAGGTGGGTGGTTGGTGAACAAACGAAGAAAAAAAGACACTTCCACTTTTCCCAATCTGTATCCTTTTTCCCTTTTTTCCTAGGATTAGTTTATTAAATATTATAACTTCCATAATTTATAAAAGCCCTCCATAACCTTCCAAGTTCTAGACTGGATGATCATTTTCCTATAAAGCTAGGAGATACCCATGTTCCACCTATACATATCCCTATGCCGTTTTTTAAAGTATTTTTAATTGAAATGTAAGATTGAGAGAAAAATGTACAAAAAATATCAATATATAGATAAATGAATTATCATAAATCAAAAACTTTTGTAACCACAAACAGACAGAAAAATTTAAATACTACTGGCACTCCAATAACCCTCCCTTGTGGTCCCAACTCAATCACTATCTCCTTAGTCCTACAAGGTGACTTCTTTATACAAATGGAATCATTTAGGACATATTATATCATTTCACTTACAATAACATTATTACTATGTGTTTGTATTTTTCTCAACATTATGTTTATGAGATTCATACATGAGGAATGTATATAAGCTATCATTTGTTCACTTTTCAATACTGTATAGTATTCCATTGATAAATAGCTCAGAATTTAGTATCCATTCTACTGCTGATGGGCATTTGGGTTGTTTTTAGTCTGGGGCTATTACAAGTAATGCTCTTGGTGTACACATACAGGCATTCCTAGTAGGTTTTCCTTTCACATTTGGACCTACATTCTACCTGAAATTGACTTTTTGTCCCTATTGGGGTCGACTTTCATTTTTTCCACAAGGCTTGACTCATCATCACTTACTGAAAAGACCACCCTTACACACGGCTCTCCAGTGCCATCTTTGGCACACAACAGGTCACCATAAACATATGGGGCTATTTCTCTTTCAATGTTCTGTTTCTGTATCCTTGTACTAATACTTAACTATCTTAATTATTAAAGGCTTCTAATGGGTCTTGATATTTAGTAGAGCAAATCTTCCCAATGTTAAAAAGTACAGTGTTACACTGAACCTACGAATCAGCTTTGGAAGAATTAACACATTTATTTTTCTGAGTTGCCCAATCTATGCATAAAGCATGTGCCATCATTTATCTCTTTCTCTCAATAAAACTTTTAGTTTTCAGTGTAGTCTTGTCCATATTTTATCACATTATTCATAGGAATTTGATATTTTCTGATGCTATGAGTGTTTCTTAAAAATAAATTCTATTTTCTGATTGTAGCTGGTAAACAGAAATTGAAAGAAAAAGAGGAGATGTGAACTCAACAGTCCAACCAGGTTTATTGCTGACCTGAGAGGGACTCCTCTGTCCTGGCCAGCAGAACAAAGGAAAGGGGCCTCTAATAGGTCAAGAGGATTTTTATGGCCAGGGTTTTTGGCAGGCTTTTTGAGGGGAGAGATCAGGGGAAAGGTGGGCTTTGTAGCTTGCTGACATATCCTCTGGAGGATGCTTGTAGCCTAGGTAAGATGACACCTAGGTCTGAGGTAGTGGGTGGGCTTATTGGAAAGGTGTACTCAGGTTCGGATTCTATCACTCCCTACATGTTACCCTCTGACCAGAGCTGTCTGAGTTTTCAAAATTTCACCAGGAGCCCCCTGGGAACTGCCGATGAGGATATTCCCTTCTCCAGGCAGCTTTGAAGCACACAACCTCCTTGAGACCAGCAAGTTTGCCTGGAGGCATCAATTAACGTGATTCTGCACATAGTTCCCCCAACCCAGTGCCCCATTCTCCACAAAGTTCCCTTTTATAGCACTCTCCCTTTAAAATGGCACTTCAGGGATGTTGTTAGGACACTGGCCCACCATCTTCCCAGGCTGTCGGCTGCCTGAATAAAGCAACTTTCCTTTTCACCAACACTTGTCTCTCGCATTCTGGCCTTTTGAGCAATAAGCAGCTGAACTTGGGTTTGCAACCAAGCCACAACCTGGTAACAATAACTTTCAACCACGAGTTGGTAATCTCCAAAATCCCTTAACAGATGTCTTAGATTAACAGTTCCTACCCTATGGTATTGAAAAATGATTTTAAAAAGATCGTCCAAGAACAAGAAAGATTTTCTTGATTCTCATCACAGAACACTTTGCATATGCACCATTTTTTAGGAATGTCTCAGAAAACATTCTGAATTGGGACATCACATGAGTGAGTTGATTAAAAGTTGGCTATCCCAAAAGTGCTCTCTGTTCCTAATACAGTAAAGGACAATTAAAGCAATCAATAGCTTCTAAGATGAAAAAGGACTCTTTATATTCAAATGCAGTGAATTTAAGTTTGCATCCTAATTATAAAAGGAAGTATTTGTGTAGCTTTTCTTCTTCTCCTCAGTTTGCTCCTGGTGGCTGGTGGTTTTACAGTAGCCCTTACAATGATGCCACACTCCCTCCCCACCACAACCACCACAGCTTTCCAATTCAGAGCAGTATCTAATGCTTTCATCTTAGAGATCCCATCACATGGAGATATACTGTGGATCCAATTCCCAGATGAGTTTTGGCCCTGGTTCCACTTGCAAGGCAATCTTGCCCCATGCCACACTAAGCTGATGCCTATAGCAGCCCTAGAAAGTAAATGTAGGTTTTCTTTATATTGTATTTAGGAACATGGTTATATCTTTATTTGTACATGTATTTGCACGTCTGTGTGTGCCAGGGAAGAGGGTGCTCTGGGTGAACCACAGCCTAACCTGGACTACTGCTAACAACTTTCTCTCCTAGAAACATACTCAAATAGTATAATTTTGAAACATGCATAGGGAATTAAATTATAATCCCTGGAACAGGGATAAGATTAAAAGTTTTTCTTGACTGTTGACATGCTTGAAAAGATGTAAAAGATCTGCAGTGTTAAAGACTTCCAATTTCAGCAAAAATGGAACATGTAATTCAAGTTAATACTTTCAATGAGAAAACCTAGAAAAGCTGAATATTTTAAAAATCTTTATAGTATCAAAGTGCTAACAAAGCAGTGAAATATTATGGGGCAAGATCCAGTTCAAGTCTCTAAATACCACTTTTATTTCCTGAAATTGGTATGGAAAATTCTATTTATTCAGATAATGAAGAAATTCTACTTAGTGAAATAAAGGGGGAAAAAAGCATATTTTATAATGAAAGAAATAAAGAAAACATAGAGAATTTATTTGACTATATGCTTATAATAATGAAAACAAGTTTGGAACAATTAAGATTAGAGAATATAATAAGGTATCAAAACATATGTCAACAAAGACAAAAACTCATGAGTTTTTTAAAGTAATATTAATATTAAAGTCATTAAATGAATTACCATAGCAATTAATTTTCTCCTTGACTATTAAGTTGAAGTCAAATGCCATAAAAATTTAATACATGCTTGAGAGAAAATATTTGCAAACATGTATTTCATAGAGGGATTCTAATATCCAAGATATATAAAGAACTCATACCATTCCATAGCAAAAAACTACCGATGCAATTAAGAAAAGGCAAAAGATCTTAATGGGTATTTTTCAAATAAGACATACACAAGGCCAATAGGTCATGAAAAGGTGCTCAACATTACTTATTATGCGGGAAATGCAAATCAATACCTCAATAAGATATCACTTCACATCTGCCAGAATGGCTATTATAAAAAAAAAGCCAAGAAATAGCAAGTGTTGGTGATGATGTAGAGAAAAGGGAACCCTCATGCACTGTTGGTAGGAATGTAAACTGGTGTAGCTACTATGAAAAACAGTATGGAGTGTCCTCAAAAAATTAACTGTAGAACTACCAGCAATTCCACTTCTAGGTATTTATCTTAAGGAAATGAAATCACTATCTTGAAAAGATATTTGGACCCTTTTTTCATTGCAGCATTATTTACACTAGCCAAGACACTGAAACAACAATAGTATATAGAAGGAAGAATGAATGGATAAAGAAAATGTGAAACAAATATGTATGCGGGGGGTGCATATGTACATATGTGTATACATACACACAATAGAATGTCTATTCAGCCATAAAAAAAGAAGGAAATGCTGCTATTTAGGACAATACAGATGGAACTTCAGGGCATTTTATGCTAAGTAAAATAAGTCAGACAGAGAAAGACAAATACTGTATGATGTCACTTATGTGTAGAACCTAAAATAAAAAACAAAAAAATGAACTCATAAATACAGAAAACAGATGGTAGTTGTAGAGGCAAGGGCAGGAGAGTGAGTAAAATGAGTAAAATGGTCAAAACATACAGATTTCCAGGTATAAGTTTGAATTCTGGGTATATAATGTACAATAGGGGGACTACAGTTAACAATACTGCACTGTATATTTGAAAATTATGAAAATAGTAAATCTTAAAAATTCACAAGAAAAAAATTTATGCTGACCCTGGGGAATTAAAGATGGTGGCATGAGAGGTGACACGACCTAGGTCTCCTCCTAAAACTGCATATAATAGGAAAATATAATTAATACGACTAATCCTAAAAGAGCAACAGGAAAGAGGGCTGCGCCAGACTGCATACACCTGGAGAAAAGAACAGACCTCACAGTACAGGGTTAACGTACCAAATCTGTGACCCAGTGGGACCCAAGACCTTCCCCCACCCCAGCTCACTGGCAGGACGAACAGAAACGGAGCAGGAAGGGAGTGGAGGCCTGGGACTGCTGAATGCCTGGCTCCATAGATCTGCTCTTGGAGCACAAACCTACACTGCATGGTGGTCTGGTGATTAGGGGACTTGGAAAGCTAAGACAGGCAAAACACCTGGAGAGACTGAGATTACACCTACTTGTGGAAAACAGGGATCCATATCTGGCTGCTCTGGGACAAAATAAAGGCAGGCAGTCTGAAAGACTTCCTAATAGTGAGAGGGCTGCTAAAGGGGCAAGGATTACTCAGAGCTTACTGCTCAGGAGAAAGAACAGGTTGACAAAATTATCCAGATGCACTCTGCCCAGCAGGTTGGGAACTTTGAGCACCTTCAGGCACTCCATACCCCTGGTGCGGTTTGCAGCAGCTCCAAGGCACCCCTCCATGATACGCAGCCTGCTGCACCTTCCTCCCGGCCAGCCCGCAGGTGGGTCCACAAACCAGGAAAGCCTGCCCTGGCATCAGGTTAGCCAGAGGGAAGCCCAGCCTACAGCAGCTACAAACGCAAAGCATAGAGGCTTCTACCTGTGGCTTGGCCCACTGGTTCTGACGGTGGAGACAGGCATAGCAGCAGGGAAGCAGCAAGTAGCTCTTTCTTCCCACCAGGCACCAATACCACTCCCTGCGACCCCCGACATTGCTCCAGGGGCTAAGCAGCTCCAGAGAGTAGAGCTTCTGGGCACTAGAGGGCACCACATACAAATACGAAACATCAAAGGTACCAGGTTCAAAGCAAAATCCCACATACACCAGAAAAAGAGTCAAATGAAACCAATCTCATGAATCTTCCTGAAAGAGAATTCAAAATAAAAATCATAAACATGTTCATGGAGATACATAAAAATATTGAAGAATTCAGGAATGAATGCAGGTCAGAGATCCAATCATTATGGAACACAGTATCAGAAATGAAACATACAATGGAAGGTTTTAAAAGCAGATTAGATATGGTGGAGGAGATGATGAATGAAATAGAAATTAGAGAAGAGGAATACAAAGAAGCTGAGGCACAGAGGGAAAAAAGGATCTCTAAGAATGAAAGAATATTGAGAGAAGTGTGTGACCAATGCAAATGGAAAAATATTTATATTATAGGGGTACCAGAAGAAGAAGAGAGAGAAAAAGGGAAAGAAAGTGTCTTTGATGATGTAATTGCTGAAAACTTCCCCAATCTGGGAAAAGAGATAGTCTCTCAGGCCATGGAGGTACACAGATCTCCCAACTCAAGGGGCCCAAGGAAGATAACACCAAGACATATAATAATTAAAATGGCAAAGAACAAGGATAAGGACAGACTACTGAAAGCAGCCAGAGAGAGAAATAAGATCACATACAAAGGAAAGCCCATCAGGCTATCATCAGACTTCTCAGCAGAAACCTTACAGGCAAGAAGGGAGTGGCATGATATATTTAATGCAATGAAGCACAAGGGCCTCGAGCCAAGAATACTTTATCCAGCAAGATTATCATTTAAATTTGAAGGAGGGATTTAACAATTTTCAGATAAGCAAAAGCTGAGAGAATTTACCTTCCACAAACCATCTCTACAGTGTATTTTGGAGAAACTGCTATAGATGGAACTGTTCCTAAGGTTTAATAGCTCTCACCAGAGGTAATAAAACCACAGTAAAGAAAGTAGAAAAGTTAATTACTAAGCAAATGCAAAATTAAATCAACTACCCCCAAAGTGAGTCAAGGGACAGACAAAGAGTACAGAATATGATACCTAATATATAAAGAATGGAGAAGGAAGAAAAAGGAGGAGAAAAAAAGAACCTTTAGATTGCATTTGAAATATCATACTAAGTTAAGTTAGACTCTTAGATAGTAAGGAAATTAACCTTTGGTAACCACGCATCAAAAGCCTGCAATGGCAGTTAAGTACTTACCTATCAATAATCAGCAAAAATGTAAATGATCTGAATGCACCAATCAAAAGACATAGAGTCACTGAATGGATAAAAAAAACAAGACCCATCTATATGCTGCCTACAAGAGACTCACTTTAAACCCAAAGACATACACAGACTAAAAATGAAGGGATAGAAAAAGATATTTCATGCAAATAATAGGGAGAAAAAGCAGGAGTTGCAGCACTTGTATCAAACAAAATAGACTTCAAAACAACGAAAGTCACAAGAGACAAAGAAAGACATTACATAATGATAAAGGGGTCAATCCAACAAGAAGATACAACCATTATAAATATCTATGCTCCCAACACAGGAGCAACTACATATGTGAAACAAATACTAACAGAATTAAAAGGGGAAATAGAATGCAACGTATTCATTCTAGGAGACTTCAACACACCACTCACTCCAGAGGACAGATCAACCAGACAGAAAATAACTAAGGACACAGAGGCACTGAACAACACATTACAACATATGGACCTAACAGACATCTACAGAGCTAGAGATCCACGCCCAAAAGCAGCAAGATACACATTCTTCTCAAGGCCACATGGAACATTTTCAAAAATAGATCATATACTAAGCCACAAAAAGAGCCTTGGTAAATTCAAAAAGACTGAAATTGTATCATCCAGCTTCTCAGACCACAAATGTATGAAACTAGAAATAAATTACACAAGGAAAATGAAAAATTCCACAAACACATGGAGGCTTCGCAACATGCTCCTAAATAACCAATGGATCAATGACCAAATAAATACAGAGATTAAGCAATATATGGAGAAATGACAACAATAATACAACACTGTAAAATCTGTGGGACGCAGTGAAGGCCGTGCTAAGAGGGAAGTATATTGCAATACAGGACTAGCTCAGGAATGAAGAGGAATCCTATATGAACAGTCTAAACTCACAATTAACAAAACTAGAAAAGGAAGAACAAATGAGGCCCAAAGTCAATAGAAGGAGGGACATAATAAAGGTTAGAGCAGAAATAAATGAAATTGAGAAAAATAAAACAACAGAAAGAATCAATGAAAGCAAGAGCTGGTTCTTTGATAAAACAAACAAAATAGATAAGCCTCTAGCCAGACTTATTAAGAGAAAAAGGAAATCAACACACATCAACAGAATCAGAAACGAGAGAAAAAATCACGACAGACTCCACAGAAATACAAAGAATTATTAGAGAATACTATGAAAACCTATATGCTAACAAGCTGGGAAACACAGGAGACATGGACAACTTCCTAGAAAAATACAACCTTCCAAGACTGACCCAGAAAGAAACAGAAAATCTGAACAGACCAATAACCAGCAATGAAATTGAAGCGGTAATCAAAAAACTACCAAAGAACAAAACCCCCGGGCCAGATGGATTTACCTCAGAATTTTATCAGACTTTTACAGACAGAATTTTATCTCTGTATAGAGAAGACATAATACCCATTCTCCTTAAAGTTTTCCAAAAAATACAAGAGGATGGAATACTCCCCAACTCATTCTATGAAGGCAACATCACCCTAACACCAAAACCAGGCAAAGACCCCACCAAAAAAGAAAACTATAGACCAATATCCCTGATGAACATAGATGCAAAAATACTCAACAAAATATTAGCAAACTGAATTCAAAAATACATCAAAAGGAGCATACACCATGACCAAGTGGGATTCATCCCAGGGATGCAAGGATGGTATGACATTCAAAAATCCATCAACATCACCCACCACATCAACAAAAAGAAAGACAAAAACCAAACGATCATCTCCATAGATGCTGAAAAAGCATTCGACAAAATTCAACACCCATTCATAATAAAAACTCTCAACAAAATGGGTATAGAGGGCAAGTACCTCAACATAATAAGGACCATATATGATAAAGCCACAGCCAACATCATACTTAACAGTGAGAAGCTGAAAGCTTTTCCTCCGAGATCGGGAACAAGTCAGGGATGCCCACTCTCCGCACTGTTATTCAACATAGTACTGGAGGTCCTAGCCACGGCAATTAAACAAAACAAAGAAATACAAAGAATCCAGATTGGTAAAGAAGAAGTTAAACTGTCACTATTTGCAGATGACATGATATTGTACATAAAAAACCCTAAAGACTCCATTCCAAAACTACTAGAACTAATATTGGAATTCAGCAAAGTTGTAGGATACAAAATTAACACACAGAAATATGTGGCTTTCCTATACACTAATAGAAAGAGAAATCAGGAAAACAATTCCATTCACAATAGCATCAAAAAGAATAAAATACCTAGGAATAAACCTAACCAAGGAAGTGAAAGACCTATACCCTGAAAACTATAAGACACTCTTAAGAGAAATTAAAGAGGTCACTAACAAATGGAAACTCATCGCATGCTCCCAGCTAGGAAGAATTAATATTGTCAAAATGGCCATCCTGCCCAAAACAATATACAGACTTGATGCAATCCCTATCAAATTACCAACAGCATTCTTCAATGAACTAGAACAAATAGTTCAAAAATTCATATGGAAACACCAAAGACCCCGAATAGCTAAAGCAATCCTGAGAAGAACAAAGTAGGGGGGATCTCACTCCCCAACTTCAAGCTCTACTGCAAAGCCACAGTAATCAAGACAATTTGGTACTGGCACAGGAACAGAGCCACAGACCAATGGAACAGAATAGAGACTCCAAACATTAACCCAAACATATATGGTCAATTAATATTCGATAAAGGAACCATGGACATACAATGGGAAATGACAGTCTCTTCAACAGATGGTGCTGGCAAAACTAGACAACTACATGTAAGAGAATGAAACTGGATCACTGTCTAACCCCATACACAAAAGTAAATTCGAAATGGATCAAAGACTTGAACGTAAGTCATGAAACCATAAAAGTCTTAGAAAAAAACATAGGCAAAAATCTCTTAGACTTAAACATGAGTGACCTCTTCTTGAACATATCTCCTCAGGCAAGGGAAACAAAAGCAAAAATGAACAAGTGGGACTATATCAAGCTAAAAAGCTTCTGTACAGCAAAGGACACCAACAATAGAACAAAAAGGTACCCTACAGTATGGGAGAATATATTCATAAATGACAGATCCAATAAAGGGTTGACATCCAAAATATAAAAAGAGCTCACACACCTCAACAAACAAAAAGCAAATAATCCAATTAAAAAATGGGCAGAGGAGCTGAACAGACAGTTCTCTAAAGAAGAAATTCAGATGGCCAACAGACACATGAAAAGATGCTCCACATCACTTGTCATCAGAGAAATGCAAATTAAAACCACAATGAGATATCACCTCACACCAGTAAGGATGGCCACCATCCAAAAGACAAACAACAACAAATGTTGGCGAGGTTGTGGAGGAAGGGGAACCCTCCTACACTGTTCGTGGGAATGTAAATTAGTTCAACCATTGTGGAAAGCAGTATGGAGGTTCCTCAAAATGCTCAAAATAGACTTACCTTTTGACCCAGGGATTCCACTTCTAGGAATTTACCCTAAGAATGCAGCACTCCAGTTTGAAAAAGACAGATGCACCAATATGTTTATCGCAGCACTATTTACAATAGCCAAGAAATGGAAGGAACCTAAGTGTCCATCAGTAGATGAATGGATAAAGAAGATGTGGCAGATATACACAATGGAATATTTTTCAGCCATAAGGACAAAACAAATCCTACCATTTGCAACAACATGGATGGAGCTAGAGGGTATTAGGCTCAGTGAAATAAGCCAGGCGGAGAAAGACAAGTACCAAATGATTTCACTCATATGTGGAGTATAAGAACAAAGAAAAACTGAAGGAACAAAACAGCAGCAGACTCACAGAACCCAAGAATGGACTAACAGTTACCAAAGGGAAAGGGACTGGGGATGATGGGTGGGAAGGGAGGGATAAGGGCGGGGAAAAAGAAAGAGGGCATTAAGATTAGCATGTATAGCATGGGGGGGGGGCGCGGGGAGGGCTGTGCAACACAGAGAAGACAAGTAGTGATTATATAGCATCTTGTTACATTGATGGACAGTGACTGTAGTGGGGTGTGGGGGGGGTCTTGGTGAGGGGGTAGCCTGGTAAACATAGTGTTCTTCATGTAATTGTAGATTAATGATAGCAAAAATAAAAAATAAAAAATAAAAATAAAATAAATAAAATAAAAAAGTTTATGCTGTGCACATGAAACTAACATGTTATATTCCAATTTTATCTCAATAAAATACATACACACATAAATAAATATTTAAAAATTTTAATACACACTAATGGGATTCAAGTAGGAAGATAAGGCCTTTGGGAATAAAAAGGGAAATTCAAGAACCTACATTTTTGGTTATTGCCATGTTCCCAATTTGGTTGTTTGACAGGTGGCATAATTAGTTGGTCCTAATCCTTCATCCCTCTTTGCATCCACCTCTGCTGTTTAATACTACACTGTGGACAGATTGTTTTGGTGATCCAAACTTACGGGAATACTTCCTTTCTTGTGCTTCTGCCTTCAGCATGAGATCAAGTCCAGGACAGCTTACTGCAGGAATAGACACATGCCGAAGAAAGCAGAGTGCTATGGCTAAAGCCAGCCTAGATCAGCAACCAGCCAGCTGCGAGCACACCTAGCTAAGACCAGCAAAGTCATCTGGCTACCCTATCTGTCCTGAGAAGTATGAGCAATGAACGCTTATTGTCAGCCAGTCAGGTACTGTCGTTGTCTGTCATGCAACTCTTGTGGCAACAGGTAATATAGATTTTGACAGATTTTAACTGACAACTTCGAATTTTTTACTTTCTCCTGAAAATATTTCCTAATGATAATAACCATTATTTGACAGTTCTGTCTTCACAATGGCTGACTGAATCTCAGACAAGCATGACCAGCTACTGCTAACCTGGCTCAGCCCCCAGAAAAGCAAGCTCTATAAGTCAGGGAAGCAGGTCAGAAAGCTAGCTTAAAGGAAAGAAGGAGTGATCCTAAAATAGTCCAACGTAAAAACTGAGGTACGAAAGAGTGGAAGGCTCTCTAAAGAATCAAGAGGGTAGGGAACCCAAAGGTTTCAGTGTATTTGTACTACAGCTTTAAGTGCATTTGGTCCAAGAGAATCTACTGACCTGTTTCATCTACTTGCACATTATATAAAAAAAAACTCTTCCAAGTGATTTCATGTTTTTAAAAAATCTTTTACTTATTATAATAAATATAGGTTATTACCATATGATATTACATGGAGCAGTAGCCAGGTAGATGACATTTAAATCTGCATTAAAATAATCCTTGTAAAAAAAAAGTTGAATGCATATGTTTCTATATCATCATTTAAATATCACACATGTGGTACATTTTGTACAAAGAATAATATAAAGAATTTACAAAGCTTTAAAAAACCCTACTACTATCTATACTATCTATAACTACTGACCTCATACACAGCCACCACTGACCTGCATTGAAGTTGAAACCTTCCTTAAATGTCATTCCTATTATTGTTTCAAATGGTCTGAACCTAATTAAACGCCAATCTACTTTCTCAGTTTATAATACTTGACATTTATATCATGACCCTAGATGCCATTCCCTGAAACCATCACATAATACTTACTGTTGAAAAATGCTCTTTAGAATTTACCTTTTAAAAAGACTACTTACTAGTATATTTGCCTATAATTTTGATATCACAAGTTTATAAGCCTATAAATTATAAAGATCCCATAATAATTCCCTTCTATACTAATATTTTAATTTCCTTTTAACATAGGACAAGGAAAACATTGACTCAAACTTGTTACAGCAAGGGCTAGTGACATTTTATTCTAAAGGTCACATTTCAGAACTATACAATTACCAATACATCACCATTAAATTATCTACTCAGCTCAATCATAAAATATTATGATATATACATCTATAGGTATATTGCGTATTTTGAACATGTAAGTTTTACTTTCAGTAAATTAATTATAACTTCATAATTACTGTCAAGACAAATAACTAATAATTTTAAAATAAACAATATAAAAATCACTGATCTCATTTTCACAAAAGAGCACCTTGGAAGCTGATATCACATGATATGTACTAAATGAAATACATATTAGAGGAAGTAAACCCTATTGTTTTGTAACTCAAGTGAGAATTCATGAGAATCCCTATTATTTCTAAATTAAACTAAAATGTTTAAATATCTACTATGCACCTAATGTTTGTATCTCCCCTGCTGCCCCCACCACCCCATTCGTATATTGAAACCTAATGCCCAAGGTGATATCTTTAGGCAGTGGAGCCTTCCAAAGGTGATTAGGTCATGATGGTGGAGCCCTCATGAATGGGACTAGTGCCCTTATAGAAGAGGCTTGAGAAAGCTCCCTTGCCCCTTCCATCATGTGAGGTTACAGGGAAAAGACAGCCATCCATGAATCAGGAAAGAGGCTTTCACCAGACACCAAATCTGATGGTGCCTTGATCTTTGGAATTCCCAGCCTCCAGAATTGTGAGAAATAAACTGCTGTTGTTTATAAGCCATTCAGTTTATGGCATTTTTTAATAGCAGCCCGAATGGACTAAGACACTATCCATTAAGAACACAGAAGTTAAATAAACTATGATAAACAAAATATATTATGCATGTATTAAAATAGTAGGACAGACCTCCATGCATATTGTAAAGTAAGTAAATCACAAACAATATGTATAGCATAATCCCACTTTTCTTAAAGAAGAAAACTTATTTGTGTCTCTATATAACAGAGTTTTTAAAGTTTGGTCTAGAGTCAAATTTGAGTGTGAATACTAGTTTCAACACCCGCTAGCTGGCATTCTACTTTTAGCAGACTACTTTGGACGTGCTACTAGCCTTTCTCAGCCTCAATTTTTGTATACTGTAGTGGTGGATATTGATACCTCCATTCCCTAGGACTGCTGTGAAATAAATAATACATGTAACTGACATGGCATAATTCAAACCACTATAAATGCTTAGTAATGGTAGTTACTCTTAATGGCATACCCTACCTAACCTTAAGAAATGAATTCTCTGGTACCATTTAGAATCAGAAAAAAAGATTCAAGGATTTGCCCTATAAAGGTTTAGGCTTGTATGACACATAATTTTGATGATTAACAAGAGAAGAGACTTAGAAAAAAATAATACATATGCAATGATAGAATACTTTCAGATTATTATAAGCATATATATATATGCAATATATAATTTATATGTTATATGCTACTATGCCCTAGAACATTAAAATGATGAGGTTGAAAAGAAGTAACACAGTTTTCACAGGCATAGAGAATACATATCCACATATACGTGTTAAGTTTAGATGATCATAAGGATGTTCCACAGAAAGAATCAACCTGAAAAATACTTTTACAAGCCTTTATCCTGATGTGAATTAAAGCTACAGGTAAGTATTCTAAAATGTTCTGATAGCCAAGAAACTTCCACAACTAACCTTTAGGGAAATGAATTTCCGGTTCTGGAAAACTACATTCTACATTTCAAGCTCAGTATCTTCAAGTCACTCATTTTGGAAACAGGCTTATCTTAATCCGAGCTTTCCTTTATCTCACTGCTTGAACATTCCATTAACGATCTGATTTCTGTCTCTTTCCAACCTTGTGGACTTAAATTTTTCATCTATAAAAGGAATCCTCCATTTATGATGTAGTTATCGTATCAAATTTCAGGTCAATGTTTCCATTTACAGAGTAAATATTCTACTAAAAAATCTTTTTCAAGTCGTTCTCCCACTTAAAGACTTTAATATTCAGTTATTTTCCTCTGAATGTTTTCAGTGAAATAATTCTAAAAGAATAGGAATAGGGCAATATCAAAGAACAAAGCATGCCAAATCTAAAAACCAGAGGAGTGGCAGAAATAGTTCTATTAAAGGCCAAAAATTAAGAGATGAACACCAAAATGTTACTTAAGTCCTTAATCAATAATGTATTTTAAAAATATAGCATATGATGCTCTTTGTACTTTTATTTAATGCTTAGGTTTCTTTACAAACTAAAATGAAAGTTGAAAATGACTTTCTATCAACCTTTACCATTATAGGGTTAGTAGGCCGAATAATTAAGGGTCACAGACTACTTGACCAACAGTATCAATTCAATTAAATGTTCTGATCTATTTTAATTTGTCAAAGCCTTCTGACATTACTGCTTTAGCTGAAGTTGTATGTTGCCATTACTACTGCCCACTCCTGCCTCAGAAAAGCTAACTACTTTCTATACATACAGTGGCTCTTCCCTAAAATGCTATCCTCAAGTAGGACCATCTTCTAAGGACTTTTTTTCCCTACATCTTCAGTAACTACACTAAACTCTATTGTACAATACTGAATTTCATTTACAGCAGAAAACCATGTTTTTTAAAGCAATGAACATCATGATAAAGCTTCTATTTAAAAAGTTTGAGAGTTCTAATTACCTACCAAGAGCTTCCATGGTCTCTGTAGGGCCAGTCTTCAATAAACAAATTTTAAAGAAAGATGCTTTAAACTATCTGTCAAGGCTGTAAGAACAACCAAATGGCAACTAGCACCATATTAATATGCAAACAATACCTGGCCATCCATTGCAACTGAAAGTAAGAAGCCTTCATGATATGACTGTTACCATCAAGGATCATTTTATGCAAATTTCTTCAGTTTAGTTTACTACTAGTCTACCCTAAAAATTATTCCAGAACCAACTAGAACTACTAGGACATAGGTAAAACCAGATTCCTTCATTTTTTGATGTTATGATTAGGAGTTGTCAGAGAGGCTAAACTGAAAACATGGTTGGCCACTCCTTTAAAGGTAGTAGAAATATCAGATTTTGGTATATTCTCCAAACTTAGTCCATCAATCACAGTTCAAAATATACCAGAGCCTTATTCTTGAATTTGTTAACATATACATACTAGTTAGATACATGTGCTTAACATTAAGCATTAATGTACACAGAATTAAAAGTATGATTCAATTATATAGCTATTATTTTAAATACATGAAAAAAACTGTTTCAAAAAGAACAATTTGAGGGTGAAACTTCCATGCTTGAGGGTTAGCACCTTTGAAGTATACATCAATCTTTTTTCTATTACAGTTTGAAACTTCCTCCAATCATCTGCTAACAGTTGAAGTCAATTTCACACTAGGTAACAGTGCATGAATGCTATCTAGAGTGAGTGGTCACATGAGAGGGGAAATCTGATCAATCTGAGGTAATTACAGTTTTTAAAATATACAGCTAGCCCACAAAGTGGCACATGCACTTTGAAAATCCTTATATACAGTGCATTCTGAAAGTATACCAAAGGTACAAGGGCCATTTTAAAACAGATGTTAATAGTTTACTGGTTTAAATTCATCAGAAAGCTTCATATTTCCACTGAAGTATAAATGCCAGAAGTTAATATTCAGACAGTTCAATATTTGTCATCAGTCAAGTACTGCATAACTAATAATTTTAAATAAAACCATGAAAGTTTACAGAAGGGATATCACTTACAAGCTGCTCTGATTTTACACCATATAACTGGATGGTCTTTGCCACGTTTTTTGACACAGCTAATGTGAGGCTTGTATCAACAGCAGCTACATTCAGTTCACTGGAGAAAACAAAAACAGGCTTTAATTATAAGCAACATAGTTCATCAACAATGTAAAAAGGAACATAAACCTAAACCCAATAAGCAATGTGGGGATCTTTTTATAGATTTCATTGATTGCTTCAAGGAATTGGTTACATTGTATCATTTTCCCTCCTAAATTCAGCATTAGGAAAAAGTGCTTTGAGATGGCCTGGTTAATAACCAGTTTCTCATTAATAAAAGCACATCATGTGTGGGTTCAGGCTGTCATTAAGAGAGTAAACTGTGACAGATTTTTTTAAGTAGCACTCTTGTTAATACTGATAAGTGCAATTAGAGACACTGCACATCACAGACATCTGCAAGGAAATGACAGCTCTTGAGTGGAAATGATGACCTTGGAAGGACATAGGCTAAAAATATAAATTACACATAAAGATACTCAGTTTCTGGAGAAATTATGCCAATTCACGCTATTTTGTATAGAGCAGCTTTTTAAATATATCAAAAGCATGACAAGGATTTAAATTTGAAACTTTAAAAATTTGGATTCTTAAAATGTACCTATGTCATGTTTATTTTCAACTTTAACACTGGATTAATTACAACATTTGCGCTGATGGCTAAAAAATAAAAATATTTATGAAGATCATGAAAAGAATATCAGCAGTTAAAAACTGCATGCAAAAAGCTATATACAAGAAAGCAGGAAAAACAATTACTATCTCTGAACTAGCAGAATAAATCTTGGTACTTACCAGATTCTCTTTATGAAGAAAGTGAAGGTCTTTGAAACAGTACTAGTACATACTATATGCGATAAAAATGTCCTTTCTATAAGTGAGGTATAATTTTAATAATGCCCACTTTTAGGTTTTATTAAACACTGGTGTAAGTATGCTTCTTCAAGCTCTACATTCTGATTATGGCATTGCCAGGCTGTGTAGAGGAATGGGAGAGGTGCCTCTTTAACATGGTCACAAATATGTTAAGAGATAAAACAATCCAGGACTGCTGTCACTGCCACACTGAACAGATAATGGAGACAAGAGGGTTAAAAATCTAGAGTCAGGACTGTCACTGCCACACTGAACAGATAATGGAGACAAGAGGGTTAAAAATCTAGAGTCAGGACTTTGGAAAGCCAGGGTAATTGTGGGAAGATTTAGAATCAAATTGCTGGGCAATTTAGATACTGTTTTACAGGTATGTCTGCATCTGGAAATATGCTTATGTAGATCACACTCATGAATTTTAGTCTTACTCTAACATGCCCCAGAATCACCATCTTCAAATTTGCAAATTAAAGGAATTTAGATAGTTCTATGCCTTGGTTCTATATTGACTAACTACTATTTTTATACTATACTAACTCAAATACTATATACTAACACCAATACCAACTCAAAATATTCATCTACAAATACACAGACCTACTGTTATGACAACTTATTAGATATGACAAAAACAGAGATAATCTCAACTGCAAATTAATCTGGGTAACTGTAAATGTCTAAAGGCAACTGTACAATTACATTGTCTGCAAGCATTCAGGTGTCACCTCTCTGAGGATACCTTCCCTCCTGAGAGTTTTTAAAAGCTGGTCACATTGACTTACAAAGCTTAAAATAGCAAACACAAGTAAGCTAATCAAGATCATGATCCTGTGTGTGCCATAAAATACGTTCTGGATTCAAGATAAAGACGATCTCTCTATTTTAGCTTCTCAATTTATAAAATTATTTTTATGCTTCCTTTCCTGTGTAATATTAGATATTTACTATAGCATGAAAAATTAGGTTTACTTTGCATCCTTGAAAAGATACAGAATACTTATAATAGACTATTTTTAGACTGTAATGAAATGGTTTTTGTTAATTAGAATCTCAAGTACTCTATGTGCACTTATTCACTGCAAAGCTCTGGATTTAATTGCAGGACTAATTACTTGAATAATTTGAGACAAATTAAAAATGTACTGCTATCATAAACCACTAACAAATGTGGCAGGCATTTTATGACATGCCATTACATATAAAAAATACATACCTTGCTATAGTTTTAATGATGCCTTCAAGTTCATCTGCAGAAGGAGGATTACGACCACCAGGGGGGAAAACCAAATTTATAGGATCAAAGAGTCGAGATAAGGATTTTGATAGATATGCAGCTTCATAGGGTTGCAGTGAGTCTTTCAAAGCCTTTTCTGGACTGTGGGAACAAAATTTATTAAAAATGAACTTATACAAAACTAAATGCTACTATATCAGGCTGTAAATACCTTTCTTAAAATCTAAATAACTCTTGTATAAAATGTAACTATATGAAGAAAAAGAAAAAATTTTGTTTAAGAATGTACAAATATACTTACAAATACATAACTAAATGTTTATTAAAGACTAAGCATTCCTAGGTACAAATGTAATATAATATGCACCAATACCTACTGTAGGAAGTATGTCACTTGAAACTGAAAGAGTAACACTGTAAAATCATATCAATTCTAATGGAGCCATGCCTCTACTTAGCAAATCCTGTTGTTAAGAGTATCCAAGCATACACTAAGAGGAAAGTGTGCAGAGACCTGCTCCACTCCCCTAAACCTGCTCACCCTCAGCCGCCATTTCCCAAACAGGCTCACTGTCTGAGAGGAGAGTGTATGTCTAGGTTTTTATCAGCCTTTTCCCATGCCAAAACTGTTACTAAGAATGAGCACAAAATAAAAAGTATTTGTGAAAGTCCTACAATCACGTAAGTACTCCTAACTGGAGTTCTAAGCTGATTAGTTTTACAGTATTCTTCATAAACTAAAACTTAGCCTACTAAATACTTCTTCCCTCCTTAGTCTTCCCGTCTTCAATCATTTGTGCTGGTTTTCATTAGCAGCCCCATCATTGGGTCCTATGTTTTTCCTTTGACAAATACCATCAAATGTCTATAACCATTGTTTTCCCATATCATTTCATATCACTCTTGTTTATGATCCTTTTACCAGCCCATCATCTTTTTTTTTAACAAATCCCCCTTCATCCTAAATGCTGACGTTGAAAACATCTGACCTGCTCCTTCATATAATATATGAAACTTGGCTTTTTCCCTTTCCAACCCTTTCTGGTCAGCTGACAAGGGCAGTCGGAATGCTCTTGGCTCCTACATCATAATTCCAAAGTTATCTCTTAACACGTTTTCTCACTCAGTAAGTATTTCACTTGACACATATTTACTGAGAATACTATGTACCAGGTCCTAGGTAAGTACTGGGAAGCTACAGATTAAAAGTGCTTTACAGTCTAGAGAAGCACTGTGCAGGTAAAGGGCTAACTGTAATAACTTCTCTAGCAGGTGAAGACAAAAAGACCACAAAGGCAACAGGGAAAAACGAATGTCTAACTCTGTCTGCAGCAGTCCTCTTTTGAAGTGCATATCATCTATATTTAAACGTCTTCTCTATTTTTGCTCCTGTCATTTACTGACCTTAAGATGCCTCTTTTCCACAGAAATTTCAACAATGAATTCTAAGTACTAAACGCTCTTCCTATTCTCCAAATCTGCTTGTAAGGATCCTTGATGACTACAATGCCCAAACTGGTAACTTCTCTAAAATCTAGCCTGTGTTATTAGTCCACCTTTATTTTAGCTTTACTATGGAGTTTCCATATTTGATTCACCATCTGGAACTGCTCCATTTCTAAGATCTCTAAGCTTGAAGACAACTTTACACACCCTCTCTTCCTCTTATCTTCTTCCTTCCCACAAATACTATTAAGTCTCCACAATTTTCCAGGTATTTCCTAGGTGCAGGTATCAAAGCAGTGAAGTCAATTAAAAAAAAAAAAAAACTTCCCTGTCCTCTTAAAGCTTACATACTGATGAGAAACACAAAAAATAAAAAATTTTTGAAGAGTTCAATATGGAATACAATAAAGAGTGGTAAGTCCTAAGAGAAAAATGAAAGAGGCTAGAGAATATATTTAGGTGGTTTTCTCTTTTTTTCCATCTCATTTTAGATAGGATGAAGGAGGGCTTACTGAGAAGATGTGAGGGAAGAGAAGGAGCAAGTCAGACAGATTTCCAGGGTGAGAGCTTTCTACGAGGTGAGACCAGAAAGTGCAAAGGGCCCCAGAAGGGACCATGGTTGGCTGTATTTGCTAGGAGCAGAGAACTTAGGTGACAGAACAGTACAAGATGAAGTTACAGAAAAAACAGATGGAACAAATCATGCCAAGCCTGTATATCAACAAATAGATTTTACTGACAAACTTGCTCTTTGACCTTAGTGGGGCCATCATTATAGAACTCTTCCTACTCTCATCCTCCATCCGCCTACCTGGTCATATGTCCATATCAATCACAGCCGACCATTTCAAGGTGCTCTCATTAGCATCCTAATTCTTCTAATTCACCTTTCTTTCAAACCTCTTACTAATAAAAACTTATTTAGATGTCTCTTTATCTACTGCTAAACTGCCTAAGTATTGCAGAGAACAAGTAAATTGTATCTATTAAACATTTATACAAATACCTCATTTCAAGAGACCTGAAGCTCAAAGTATTAACCTGTATAAGTCTGGGAAGAGGAAATCCCAGGGCAAAATACCTCTAAAAACCGAAATCAGTCAAAGGGAGAAAGTTAAAACCCGTTTATTGTTCACAAACTGCAGTGTGGCCGATCTCTCTCTCCTGTCTGGAAGAAGTTAGCCAGCCAGCAAGCCAGCCCCCGCCCCTTAACCTCTTAGGTACAGATAAGCCTAAACCCTCCATAGCCTAGGTAATTACCCATTGATATGGAAATGAACTTCTCTCCACCCCTGAGGAATGAGGCAAACGCACTAAAGCCATACTTCTTTCCACCACTGAATACCTATTGATATGCAGATGTACTAAAGCCACGTGAGATATTCTGGAAATGTTACAATTTTACCCACAACCTGAAATTTTACTTTTACAGCTCTCCACTCCCTGTAAGCAACCATTTGCTTCTACACTAAGACCAAAACCACTAGCAATGACCTTTATCAACTTGGACCTCTCTAGCTTTTTTTTTTTCATTTGTAACTTCATCTATTCTCTGTGATTTTCCCATTACCTCAAAGAAAGAGGAGACTTATTTATTTTTTCATACCAAAACTTAAAAAAAGGAAATCCACTGCCTCTTTTCCCATTTTTCTTTTTCATAAACTATTTATTTAGATATTAATTCACATATGTAATTCACATTCAGTTCAACCATTTAAAGTATATAAATTCAATGGGTTTTAGTATCTACACAGATGGATGCAACCATGCAACCATGGCCACACTCAACTTTGGAATGGTTTTTATCAACCCCAAACCCTTTAACTATCACCCCTTTACCTCCTCACCCCATGCATAATATTAAGCCCACTAATCTACTTTATATCTCCATAGATTCGACTATTCTAGACTTTCAAATGAATAGGACCACATAGTATGTGGTTTTTGTTCCTAGCTTCTCTCAGTATAATCTTTTCAGGGTTCAGTCATGTTGTACCATCAATCAATATCTCATCCCTTTTTATGGCTGGCTAGCATTCCACTGTATGAATATATCACTTTTTGTTTACCCATTTGTCTGTTGAGGGACATCTGAGTTGTTTCTATCTTTTGGCATAATTAAACGTTTGTGTACAAATTGCTTTGTGAATATATTTCTAAAAATCTGTGTAGTATGTTTTGTTTTTATATTGGTAAAATACAAAGTTTAGCATTTTAACCATTTTTAAGTGTACAGTTCAGTGGCATTAAGTACATTCATACACGGTTGTGCAACCATCACCACCATCCATTCATCTTCAGGACCTTTACATCATGCCATACTGAAACTATATCCATTAAACAATAATTCCTCATTCTCTCCGCAGCAACACCAAATGTTTTTATTTGTCATAACTAAATACCTAGAAGGAGAACTGCTGGGTCATATGGTAACTGTGTTTAATTATTTGAGAACAGACAAACTGTTTTCCAAAGCCCTGTGAATTTTTTATTTCCACCAGCAAATGTATGAAGGTTCTAATTTCTCTATATCCTTGTCAACACTTATTATCATTTTGGTTACAGTCATTTTAGTAGGTGGGAAATGGGAACTCATTTGTGGTTTTGAATTGCATTTCCATGATGTTAAGCCTATTTTTATTTGCTTGTGGGCCATCTGTTTATGTTCTTTGGAGATAGGTCTATTCAGATACTTTGCCCATTGTAAAATTAGGTAATTTGTCTTTCATTGTTGAATTGTAAGGGTTTTTAAATATATTCTACATGTAAGTCTATTGCCAGACACGAGTTGCAAATATTTTCTCCTATTCTTGATGTAGTCCTTTGAAGTGTGAGGCAGGAAAATAGATATGAGCAGGGTAGAAAGAGAAAAAAGCCAGAAAGTCCACTAAAAAAGACCCAAAATTCATCAATTAAAGCTCAAAAGGCCAAGAGCAACTTGGCCTGGAATGTTTGAATATTTCCTAGATAAAGGAAGGTACCTCAGCACGGCACACGTCTTTACTGTGTTAATCATGCAGGCCCAGCATACTTTCTTAACCTTTACCTATATGCTGCTTTTTTCTCCTTCCTGCCCAAATTAAGTGATTTGAAACCTAGGCAACTAATTTAGCATGCAGGCCTAGCTGTAAACAACACAGTAGAAGGCAGGAAAGATTACATCTTAAAGATTGTATTTTAATATCCAGAAGTTAAAAATGTTAAGATTCTTAACTTACTCCTTAGCAAACAGACAATAACTCAGCCCACCTTGGGGGTTGGGCAGGCAGCCTGTTTGATATGCTCCCAGACCAAGACGCAGGTATCCCAGGGAGAAATCAGAGCAGGAACTTCCTTGTGTTAAGTTAATCCTAAGAATTCAAAGACCACTTAACAAGTCTGTACCCCCCACCCCCGCCCTTGGTCATATTCCTAAAGATTCCTTAAAAGGGGAAACCCCCAACCTTTTGCGGTGCTCCTCTCACTGAGGTCGCCTGCACTTTCTGTTAGGCTGGAGGAAGGAAAAACAAGGACATGCAAACAGAACAGAGAGATACCATAAAAGGAGAACAGACCAGACCCCAAGGTCCATGCCTTATATGGAAAGGGGACAGCTCTCCCTGAATTCCATCCTTCTCATGTGCCAACTAAGACCCAGATGTCAGCCTCCTCCCTTTTGGAAGGAAAAAAAGTTTCTAGTTGTCTGTTATGTCACCTTTAGCCAATCATACCTCTCCACACCCCCTAGGATAGCTTGCCCACTCCTCCCCCTCCTAACCCCTTATAAGCCCCCACCTCCCTGATCCAGGGTGACTTCCCTGGCCTGTAATACCCAGACCGGGGAACATCACCCGGGAATTGCGCTCAAATAAACTGCCTGGCCCTTTGTTGCCTCTCGTCGCCTGCTTATTTCGGCTAGAATTTATCTTACACTTTCTAAGTGTGTAACCTTTTAACTTGAAACTCTCTCTTTTCAAACTTTCAGGGTGTGCTCCACTCTCTGAGGTCACCCACACTTTCTAAGTGTATAACCTTTTAATCTTAAACTTTCTCTCTCCAAATCTTTCAGGCACCTCTCCTTGCTGAGGTTGCCTGCTGCACTTCTTCTCTAAGTCACTTTAAATAAAACTTTTACTCTGCTTCACTACTGTGTCTCTGCCCTTCAATTCGTTGTCGCGGTGGGGACAAGGACCGAGGAAAATACACAATGTTCCCCCAACAGAAGCACAAAAGTTTTTAATTTTGAGATAGTCTAATATATATTTTATATGCATCTATCAATTTGTATTTTGTTGCTCATGCTTTTGGTGTCACAGCTAAGAGTTCTTTGCCAAATCCTAAGTCATGAGAATTTGCCCCTATATTTTCTTCTAACAGTTTCATATTTTTGACCTTACATCTGGTTTTTGCTCCATTTTGGATTAATTTTTATATAAGGTATGATGTAAGGGTCCAACTTCCATCCTTTTATATGTAGCTATCCAACACAACTTACCAAAAAGTTAAATAAAATTATCCCCATTGAACAATCTTGACAAACTTTTTGAAAACCAGCTGACCATAAATATATGGGTTTTTTTCTGGACTCTTAATTCTATTCCACTGATCAATATGCCTATCCTTGCACCAGTACCATATCATTTTGATTGCCATTGCTTTCTAGTAGGCTTGTAAACTGGGAAGTGTGACTCTTACTTTATACTTCATTTTCAGGAATGAGTTGATTAGTCCAGGTACCTTGCAATCCCATATGAATTTCAGAAGCAGCATGTTACTGTCTACAAAGAAGTCAGCTGAGATTCTGACAGCAACTGAGTTGAATCTGCAGATCAGTTTGGGATGTATTGCTTCTGAACAATGTTAAGTGATGTGATCCATAAATATGGGATATTGTTTTACTTATTTAGATCTTTCATTTCTTTCAATAATATTTTGTACTTTTCAGAGTTTTTATACTTCCTTATGTTAAATTTCTTCCTAATTATTTTATTGTTGTTTTATTGCTATACATATTATGTCTATAAATATTACAAAATGGACAAAAAGTTGTTACATCTATTTTTCTACCATCTGTCATCATTTCTTTAGAACATCACAGCTTCGCTCTCCTTTACCTTCTTTATGCTGTTACCAGCAAATGTATACACAAACATTACATTTCTATGTAAGTCCAACAATACATTCTATACATATTTTATGTAACTGTGTTTTAAATCAGGTAAGAGAAGAAAGAAGAAAATATGTATTTATAGTATCTTTTATAATTTCAGTTATCTTTGGTGGTATTCTTTGTAAGGATTTGAATTACCAGCCAGGGTAACTGGCTTTCAGCCTGAAAAACTTCCTTTCGTATTTCTTGTAAGTTAGGTCTGCTAGCAACAAATTCTTTAAGTTTTTGTTTATCTACAAAAGTATTTCTCTTCACTACAAATGACAGCTTTACTAGATACAGGATTGTTTGTTCAGCTTCTTTGAAAACTCTGAGCCCACTACTTTCTGGCCTCCTTTGTTTCTGCTGAGAAGTGAGCTGTAAATCTTAAGGGGGTGCCCTTATAAGTGATTAAGAATTTTTCTCTTGCTGTTTTCAAAACTTTGTCCTTGTCTTTGACTTTCAGCCTTTTTTCACTATGACATGTCTGTTTGTTCTCTTTATGAGTTAATCTACTTGGAGTTTGTCAAGCTTTTTGAGTGTGTAGACTGCTGTTTTCAATAAATTTGGGATGTTTTCAGCAATTATTTCTTTGAATATTTTTTCTTACCCTTTCTCTCTCTTCTTGTGGTACTCCCACCAGTTTTAAATTTTCAGTTACTGAACTGTTCCACTCCAGCATTTCTATTTGATTCTTTTTTATAATTTCTCTTTTTAATTGAAATTCTCTATCTGATGCAACATTGTCATCATATATTCCTTATTTAATCCTGTTTTCCTTTAGTTCTGTGAACATATTTATAATGGCTACTTTGAAGTCTTATTCTCGTAGATCCAGTATTTGATCCCTTTCACAGGCAGTGTCTGTTGCTTGCTTTTCTTCCCCCAGTGTATGGGTCATACAGTCATGATTCTTTGTGTGCCTCATCATTTTTTTGGAAACTGGACATTTTAGATTAATACATTATAACAGCTCCAGGTACTGGTCCTCCCCTCCTCTAGGGCTTGTTATTTGCTTCTTTAGTGACTGGCTCGATTATTTTAATGACATCTATCTCTCCCCAGCAGTGTAAGTCTCTGATGTTGCACCTCAGAGAGGCACAGCTTTGGGTATGCCCAGAGTCACCTTGGGATGACAGGGGTACTAGCAAAGTTCTCTTTCCTCTTTCTCTGACCATACTCAGCTGTTAAACTGGACTAATTGCCAGCAGATTTTTCAACCATGCCTTGGAAAATAAATTCCTTTACAAATGAATCCAATCTAATTACAGCTCCTTTGATAGAATCATTTCTGAGGTCATGTCTGATATTTGTTCTGACCCTGAAGGGCTCTTCCCAATGGTCTGAGTCCCTGAATCTCTCCAAAAAGCTAGCTGGTCTATAGTCTGCATCTTCATTAGATGCATGAATATCCTCCCCCATAGTCTTTCACCACAACCTCCACAGTGTTTGAGAGTGCCCTCAAGTTTAAATTTCTCCAGGCTCTATTGCAAATGAAGTGAGATACTTTAGAAGGCAATTAGGAGTTAACTGTTTTACTGCCTGCTTCTCCCTCACGCAAAATCTTTATGCCAGAGCTCTTAAATTGGGAATAGAAGAAATGGTAAGCTTCTCTCTGAGTAAGCTCACTCTAGGAATTCAGTGGAGGGGAGCAGCAGCCTGAGGTCCTCTCAGCTCGCCTTTGCTGCCTAGAACCACTATTTCAAAAGTAAGGGTCAGGTGTATTTGGGCCCCAGCACTTTTAGGAAGCCCAACAAGATAGAGATTCCACTTCTTAAGTGAGCATTGTGCACAAAAAGGAAGCACCCAACTCTTAATCTCATTTGCCTGAGACTTCACCTCAGCTACAGGCAGTTGAGAGAAGAAGAAGAAGAAATGCTGAGGCTTTTCTTCTCCCAGTTACAAAGCCCTCCAATTGGGGGCAGAGAGAGTCCTTCATTGCCATCGTCGGGAGTGAAATCTATGCCTTGCTAAGCTGAGAGAAGGGAAAGGGGAACAGTCTTCGTTCAAATATCAGAGGTCTTATGGAATTCTATCTTACTGAGTTTTCATAGATTTTCTTGAGTAGACAATTTACCATTTGCTGTTTTGTTCTAGGACCATTTCCAGAGGCTCTGAATTTTTTTTTTTTTATATAGTTTAACAGTTTCACTTGGGGAGTGGTCAACAAAGTGAGGGAGTGCTGTTGCCCCAGAAGTCAATCTTCTCCCATTCTGTCTTTAATCAATTTTAATAATGCTTTTGTATCTATCACTTCACATCTAGGCCTTTTATAATCTTATTTTATTATGCTGAGGAGTCAATTCCCAGTCCTAAGCTTCTGTTTTTCAGTATCATGTGGCACAGTTAACTATTCCACCTCCAACTTAAATGAACTCATTCTTTGGGTTCCTCAGTCCCTGAGTTTTCCTCCTACCTCACACCACTTTTTTCTGTCTCACTCTCCTTTGCAGGCTGCTACTCCTCTGCCCAATCTATAAATCAAGACAAGAGTACTTATCTTGTCTCTTTATACGTATCTTCCCTATAGAATCTCCTCCACTCCCATGATTTAAAACAACTATATTATGAAGACTCCCCAAAATGATCCACATTCAATAACTCTTTTAACAACTCTAACAACTTTAACAACATGGACTACTTGTCCAAGGATATCCTTGATTCTTCTTTGCCTCTCAAATACAATCTATCACAGCAAACTCTATTTGTTTGACTTCCAAAATATCTTGTGAATCAGTACAATCTAATTCTTACCATCTCATCTGCTCATCCTAGTTCCAGCCATTATCATCTCTAGTCTGGATAAACAAAATGGCTTCCATTTCCCATTTCCTCTTCCCTGTGGTGGCCCTCCCCCTTAAGAAAAGATTGCTAATTCTGAAATGTTACCAATTCATATCATTCCTCTTTTTAAAAGCAATGGTTTCCACTATATTTGAATAAACTCTGAACCCTATATCACGGCTTATAAAGTCCTACATGATCTTACATTTCCCTTCCTCTCTGACCCAATTTTATACCCCTCCCTTCTTCATCACTGCGTTCCAGCCTTCTATTCCTCAACCTCCCCATTTTAGTTTCCTCAAGAACTCTAGATTTGTTGTTCTTTCTGCCTATAATTATCCTACTCCAAATTTTCCACGGTTGAATTCTTTACATTATTTAGATCTCAGGTCAAATGTCACTTTCTCATAGAGAAGACACACACAAGTAACATATACTCATTTAACATAAAAGCAGAAAATACAACATAAAAATTCTACTTCTTGGAGAAAAACCACTACTCCCATTTGCTATGTATATATTTCCAGAGCTTTTAGGTGCCAAAATGTGGATTTAAAAATAAAACTAAGCCATAAATACAGTGATACTAATAAGCTATTTTATATGTATTTTAAGAAAACTTAATATTTCAGATCTTTGTAGATAAACAGATATGTGTTCAGTCTTCTTGTCTCCTCTTCCATTAGTCCTAATCTAATCTTCATGTTTAACGTGAAAAGAGTAACTGAAGGAGAAGAATGTGGTCTAATTCTATAATTGCAACTTATTCTCATGCCATTTACTATGCCAGTCAAAACTTCTACATTCTATATTTTACCACTCACAACTCCTTACTAGAGTGGATACTATTCAAATACAAGTATTTTTAATTTTAAAAGAAACAAATAGCACTCATGAATCTATTCAAGATTGTTCTTACAAGGTAGGTGATAATCTGTTGTTCTGTGCATCAGTCTCATCACAATAATTAAAATTCCAGTGTTACAAAAGTAAAATCAAAATGGATCAAAGGCCTGAATATAAGTCATGAAACCATAAAACTCTTAGAAGACAACATAGGCAAAAATCTGTTGGATATAAAAATGAGCAACTTCTTCATGAACATATCTCCCCGGGTAAGGGAGGCAAAAGCAAAAATGAACAAATTTTAGTACATCATGCTAAAAAGCTTCTGTACAGCAAAGGACACCATCAGCAGAACAATAAGGCATCCTACAGTATGGGAGAATATATTTGTAAATGATATATTCGACAAGGCATTAACATTCAAAATACATAAAGAACTTACACACCTCAACACCCAAAAAGCAAATAACCCTTTTAAAAAATGGGCAGAGGATCTGAACAGACGCTTCTCCAAAGAAAAAATTCAGGTGGCCAACAGGCACCTGAAAAGATGCTCCACATCCCTAATCATCAAAGAAATGCAAATAAAACCACAATGAGATATCATCCCACACCAGTTAGGATGGCCAACATAGAAAAGACTAGGAACAACAAATGCTGGTGAGGTTGTGGAGAAAGGGGAACCCTCCTACACTGCTGGTGGGAATGTAAACTAGTTCAGCCATTGTGGAAAGCAGTATGGAGGTTCCTCAAAAAACTCAAAATAGAAATACTATTCGACCCAGGAATTCTACTCCTAGGAATTTACCCTAAGAATGCAGGATCCCAGTTTCAAAAAGACATATGCACCCCTATGTTTATCACAGCACTATTTACAATAGCTAAGAATGGAATCAACCTAAGTGTCCATCTGTAGATGAATGGATAAAGAAGATGTGGTATATATACACAATGGAGTATTATTCAGCCATAAGAAAAAACAAATCCTATCATTTGCTACAACATGGATGGAGCTAGAGGGTATTATGCTCAGTGAAATAAGCCAGGCAGAGAAAGACAAGTACCAAATGATTTCACTCATCTGTGGAGCATAAGAACAAAGCAAAAACTGAAGGAACAAAACAGCAGCAGACTCACAGAACCCAAAAATGGACTTAGTTACCAAAGGGAAAGGGACTGGGAAGAGTGGGTGGGAATGGAAGGAGAAGGAGAATAAGGGGCATTACGATTAGCACACATAACATGGGGGGAGGAGAGGGTACAGGGAAGGCACTATGAGCACAGAGAAAACAAGTAATGACTCTATAGCATCTTACTACGCTGATGAACAGTGACTGTAATGGGGTATGTGGTGGGGATTTGATAATTGGGGGGAATCGTTGCTCATGTGATTGTATATTAATGATACCAAAATAAAAAATAAAATAAAAAATACCAAAAAAAAAGTCCAGTGTTAAAAGACAGTGTATAACCCAATCAACAGATCTGGTGTTCAAATAGAAATTTGAAAGTAATACTTTTCAATTTAGGAGGAAAAGCTATCTGGTTTAAACTTACTGAGATGGTATAATGCTTCCCAGTGTGGTTCCTAGGTACGGCTACATAAACTGTACTTTATGAGTGTTCTGAGGATATTCAGGTTTAATTTTGACTATACTCAGTTTTTTCCTACAAGACTGAGAAGCTATCCCAGCATAAGATTTACATCCCCCATAGTTCCTAAACACACCAGTTACTTTTATACCATATTTATGTGAGTCCATCAGTGATGATGCTATCTGATATAAATGCAGGTATATTATCAATTAAAAGATAATGATCACATACATTCATCTCACAGCTTCTATTCACCCTATGTGGTGTTATACTTTAAAATGGATTCTAGTCAGGAAACAGGTTATTCAATTGAGGAAGTTTGAGTGTTCAGTTAAAAATGTTGCAAAGTTTTTAAGGTATACAAATAGATAACAATTATTACAAATATTTAGAAGATTAGCATATTCTCAATTTATAATTTATAATAAAAATAAAGGACAAAATCCTTAACATGGCAACAAAGAGTTTTCATTAAATGAACATACTCATAATCTGGCTTTTTTGGTATGAATATGTCTTGTGTATCATCTTCCATGTGTTGTAGGTCAACATACAGGTCTATAGTTCCGCTTGCATTAAACGTTCCTTGAATATTTTGGTTGTACTGATGAAGACGCTTCCATAAGTCATTATAAAGTCGCAATAATTTAGGGTATTCTCCTTCAAATGCCTGTTTCAAAAACATAGATGCTGCCAAGCAAAACAATAACAGATTAGATAACTGATAAAGTAAAATGTAGCAGTTAATAGTTTACTTTATATATTTAGACGATGCTACAAATAGCCTACACTATAGGACTAACCAAAGATGTGTTCTAATACGGCTTTTAAAAATGTTAGTAACTTTCCTCCCAGACTATTTACTGCATTTGATATATGAACTATGTATTTTGAAATTAACCTATAATAGACAAATCAATAATGACAGCTGAAGATTTCAATTCTTTCTCTCAATAAAACAAGTACATAGTAAATCAGCAAACATATAGAAAACTCAAATAATACCCAAAGTTTACTTAATTGACATTTAGACAATACTTCATCTAAAACAACAAAGTACATGTTATTTTGAAGTGCACATGGAACATTTACCAAGAGTGACAATATTTGATGCCATAAACAACCTGAATAAATACAAAAGGTTAGAGTCATACAAAGAACGTTCTTTAACCAAAATAGTTTTAGATTAAAACTGAGAAAACAGAAAGTTATCTTTAAAAATTCTGTATAAATACATAAAATTTTCATTGCTGTTTTATTTTTAATTTTTTGAGTAATCTCCATAATGTTTTAATTGTGGCTTCACCATTTTATATTCCCAACAGCAGTGTATAAGGGTTCTCTTTTCTCCAAAACATTGCCAACACTTGTTATTTCTTTTTGATATTAGTCATGATAACAGGTGTGAGGTGATACCTCAGTGTGGTTTTGATTTACACTTCCCTGACGATTACCAGTGATGTGTATTTTTTCATGTGCCCATTGGCCAACTGTATGACTTCTTTGGGAAAACATTTATTCAGATCCTCTGCCATTTTTTAATCAGATTGTTTGGTTTTTTATGGTTATTGAGCTGTATGAGTTATTTACATATTTCAGTTATTAATCCCTTGTCAGGTATATGACTTGCAAATACTTTCTCCCATTCAGCAGGTTGCCCTTTTATTTTTGTGGATGATTTCCTTTGCTGTGCAGAAGCTTTTCAGTTTGTGCCACTTAGTTTATTTTTGGTTTTGGTGCCTTTGCTTTTGGAGTTATATCCAAAAAAGCCACAATGAGATATGATTTTATACATGTTGGAATTGCTATGCTTAAAAAACCAAATGCTATAAATTAAAGAAGATACCAATAAATGGAAATACATCCCATGCTCAGGGATAGGAAGAATTAATATTGTCAAAATGGCCATCCTGCCTAAAGCAATCTATAGATTCAATGCAATTCCTAACAAAATACTAACAGCATTCTTCAACGAACTAGAGAAAATCATCCTAAAATTCATATGGAACCACAAAAGACCTCGAATAGCCAAAGCAATCCTGAGAAGGAAGAATAAAGCAGGGGAAATTATGCTCCCCAACTTCAAGCTCTACTACAAAGCCACAGTAATCAAGACAATTTGGTACTGGCACAGGAAAAGACCCATAGATCAATGGAACAGACTAGAGAGCTGTGATATAAACCCAACCATATACAGTCAATTAATATATGATAAAGGAGTCATGGACATACAATGGGGAAATGACAGCCTCTTCAACAGCTGGTGTTGGCAAAACTGGACAGCTACATGCAAGAGAATGAAACTGGATTATTGTTTAACCCCATACACCAAACTAAACTCGAAATGGATTAAAGACTTGAATGTAAGTCATGAAACCATAAAACTCTTAGAAGACAACAGGCGAACATCTCCTGAATATATACATGAGCAACTTCTTCCTGAACCCATCTCCTCAAGAAAGGGAAACAAAAGCAAAAATGAAATCACTGGAATGTGTTGTTTTAAATTGTCTGATTTTTCTCACACTATTCAAATTCAGTTAGACAATATCCATCATATCATAGATAAGTTTTCACAAATGCTTAGGGTGCCTAACTGGTTTTCTTGGTTTCACTGGAGATGGCTGGTAATTGTAGGTCTGCTTTGGATATGTAACTGTATTCCTATTATGTTAATGTGTGTGTGCAATTTAATTAGTAGTTTATAACCTATACATGCTTAAGTTACTCTACAAGAAGATATGTCAAAGAAATAACCAATCTTCCCATGTTTTCTTCCGTCTGCTAATTCTATAGCTTTTCTTCTTCCTTCCTAATTACAACCCTTAAATAGAATTCGTGCCTCATATCGAATTTACCGAGTATCATAATTCTTCCAAGTGGTAAAGATACCTCTAGACAAATGCTGGGCATAGAAGCTACAGGGCATAAATCTGCAAAGAAGTAAAAAGCTAACCTTTTCAAACAATAAGGCTTCTCTCTCACTTACTAACTTTACATTTCCCTGTATGGCCCCGGAAGATGACTGGTTAGCCAGAGACGGGTAAGATTCCTCAAGGGAGGAACAACCTAAGACAGGCACAGTCGCAGGGGGGCCATCAGGTGAGAAATTGGGGATCAACAGAGGTGAGGCTTAGAACCTCACCCCCCCCTGTTTTGAGAGAAATCTTCTGCATCCGTGGATGTTTTGTTGCCCTTGTCTAGCTTGGATTAATACTTAGCCTATAAGCACACACCTGATCATCTACATTTGCTTTCTTACAGCACTAAACTATGTTTTCTACCTTTATCTTGCATCTACCTACCACTTCAGCATTTTATTAAAAATAATAATAATAATAAAGGAGAAATGTGGGATTCACATATAAATCAAGTATAAAAATCAAACGAATATTCATATCCGACCTGTTTGTAGTTCATAATGCGTGATCAAAACCGAAAGCTTCTGTGATGACAGCCCTTGTACTGTTCACCATGTAAGAACTTATTCACTATGTAAGAATTTGTTCACCATGTAAGAACTTGTTCATTGTGCTTCAGAAGATTGGAGACTGATGAGAATTAGGCTTGGGGTTGATTAATGATTGTGCATTGAGTCCCCTGTACAGAATTTTATTGTTGTTAACTGTTAACAACCATTTGATCAATAAATATGAGAGATGCCCTCTCAAAAAAAAAAAAAATGAAATCATGGGACTATATCAAACTAAAAAGTTTCTGTATGGCAAAGGACACCATCAGCAGAGCAAAAAGGCATCCTACAGTATGGGAGAATATATTTGTAAATGACATATCCGACAAGGGGTTAACACCCAAAATAAATAAAGAACTTACACACCTCAACACCCAAAAAGCAAATAACCCAATTAACAAATGGGCAGAGTATCTAAAGAGACAGTTCTCCAAAGAAGAAATTCAGATGGCCAACAGACACATAAAAAGAGGCTCCACATCACTAATCATCAGGGAAATGAAAATTAAAACCACAATGAGATGTCACCTCACACCAGTAAGGATGGCCAGCATCAAAAAGACTAAGAACAACAAATGTTTGCGAAAATGTGGAGAGAGGGGTACCCTCCTACACTCTGGTGGGAATGTAAGCTAGTTCAGCCATTGTGGAAAGCAACATGGAGGTTCCTCAAAAAACTAAAAATAGAAATACCATTTCATCCCGGAATCCCACTTCTTGGAATTTACCCAAAGAATACAACTTCTCAGATTCAAAAAGACATATTTACTCCTATGTTCATCGCAGCAATTTTTACAATAGCCAAGATATGGAAGCAACCTAAGTGCCCATCTGTAGATGAATGGATAAAGAAGATATGGTACATATATATAATGGAATACTATTTAGCCATAACAAAGAAACAAATCCTACCATTTGCAACAACATGGATGGAGCTGGAGGACATTATGCTCAGTGAAATAAGCCAGTCGGAGAAAGACAAATGCCAAATGATTTCCCTCATTTGTGGAGTATAACAATGAAGCAAAACTGAAGGAACAAAACGGCAGCAGACTCAGAGACTCCAAGAATGAACTAGTGGTTACCAAAGGGGAGGGGTGTGGGAGAGTGGGTGGGGAGGGAGGGCGGGAGAAGGGGACTGAGGGGTATTATGTTTAGTACACATGGTGTGTGGGATCATGGGGAGAACAGTGTATCACAGAGAAGGGACATGGTGGATCTCTGGCAACTTGCTGCACTGATGGACAGTGACTGCACTGGGGTATGGGTGGGGACTTGATAATATGGGTAAATGTAGTAACCACATTGTTTTTTCATGTGAAATCTTCATAAGAGTGTATATCAATCATACCGTAATAAAAAATTTTTTAAAAAATTAAATGTTGGTAAGGACAGAGGAATTAGAACTCTAGTACGCTGTTTGTGGAAAGGAAAAATTACATATTCATTTTGCAAAAGTGATTGCTACTGCCTTAAAATGTTAAACATATACCTACCATATGGTGGACTCATTCTTCTTCTAGATATTTATCTAATAGAAATAAATGTATATGCCCATATGAAGACTTGTAAATCAACACTGAAAGCACTGTTATTTATAATAGCAAAAAATGGGAAAAACCCAAATATCTAATACATAAACAAACTGGTTTGTCCATACAATTGAATACTATTCAGCATTAAGAACACACTACAATATGGGTAAGTCTAAATATAATCATGCTGCATTAAAGACAAATAAGAATACATAATACATGCTATATCATTCAATTTGTACAATGTTCCAGGAAATCAGCATTTGCCTGGGGAAGGAGAAAGGAGATGGCACGGAAAGGAATTACAAAGGGGTACAAGAAAACTTCTGTAGGTAATAAATATGTTCATTGATATTAATTCCTGCGATGCCTCCCTGGATGTACATATATGTCAAGGTAACACACTGTATACTTTAAATTAATGTTCATCTTACTGTATGTCAGTTATACCACAGTAAAGCTTTTTAAAAAATTATCTCATAGGAGACATCTTTGAAATCCCTCCCCCCCTTGTGAAGAAGCAAGCTACCATGGCCCTGAGTGCCCCTACATGTTTTTGCAGGGTATGCCATTAACGCAAAGCCATGAGTACCCTTTATCCAGGCCATTTATCAGGTTTGTATTTGTAGCAAGCAACCTTGAGAGATGAAATAACTACTCCCTGCTCATGAAGAGCAGACATGCTTACTGCCTACTACAAGCTTGAAGTTCTCACATGCAATGCAAACTCACAGCATATATACTTATCCACATGGGCCCATATTGTGTCTCTCCATGAGACTTGGGGGCATGAGTAACCAACAAATATGCAGACACTCATGCTGCCTGTTGTGCTGTGAGTAATAAAGGACTTTGGCTCTGAACCAGGAGTCCTGTGTCTTCTGACAACATTCAGAAAACGTTGACAGGCCAGCCTTCTTAAGTAGAGCAAAAATCTCAGATCCTGCACACTCTTGAACACCTCTAATCTAAATCATATTCTTCTGGTTATTCTCTCATAACAATCTGTTCTGTGCCTTCTTTGGATTTACCACAATTTCCAATTATATCTGTTTAAAGTATGTTTTCTCCATTTGACTGTAAACTTGATGAGGACAAGGACAATGCTTGTTTTCTTCAATGCATATTTGGTACCCAGTACAGTGCCTGGAATAATAGAATTAAATAAATATTTCCTGAATCATAGAATGAAATAAGGTTTGTTTTTCAGTGGAAAGTATGCTCAATGTCAAGAAATCTTATCTTCAAACCACTGCTGAAGGTTTCAGATAGCCCAACTTTGACTACGTATCTCAGTAAATGTGATTGATTATCTAGCTCTAAGTTACTTAAATCAAATACATTTAAAGCTTACAAATAAGTGTTGTATGTTTAAATGGTTATTGTGGTAATTTGTATGTAATAGCAAATCAGTATGTTGTACACTAATACAATATTGTATGTCAATTATTCTTGAATTTAAAATTTAATAATAGTGAAAAAAAGTGTAGGTTTAGACCCATCTTAAACCTAGAGCTAATTCACCTAGAAATGAAAGGATAGAAATAGTGTATGTGCTCCTTTTCTCTCTTCCTATCTTCTCTATTGCAGCACCCTATTTTCCTTCTTCATAGCAATGAACACTGTAAGAAATTATTAGTCTATGTTGACTGTCTTCCTCCTTTATGAAGCAAGTTTAATTAGAGCAGTGATATTATTTGACTTATCTCTGTATTTTCTTTATCTGGAATAACACTAGGCATTCTATTATTTAAGGAACAAATGAAGCAAAAAGAGAAGGAAAAAGTGTCTAGGTTTGGAATTAAATAATTTCCCCAGATACCAATAGCCTAGCCTTAACTGCCTCCTACTCCCAGAGCACTTGGTTCAAGGCTTCAGAGGACAACCGTAATGTTTGCTCTGTCCCAGAGCTGCAGGACTCCCTGCTCTTGCCTTAGTCTCGAGTAGCTGTGCCAAATCGTGGCCTGTATGTCTGCTTCTGCTACAGCACCTCCCTGTGGAAAGACGGAATGCTTCATCTCTAGGCCACTGACTTGGGTCATGGTCACAGGCAGGCAACACTCCTTAAAACTCCAACCAACCTTCAGCTGGCCAAATACTAAGCACTGTGCAATCTACCTGGAAAGATTTAATCATTCATTCATCCAACAAATATTTGCTGATCATTTACTATATGTCAAGTACTACTGTAAATGCTGCATATTCAGTAGTGAAAAAATAACAGGCAAAGTTCTTACCCATAAGGAGCTTATACTCTAGTGAAGAAGGACAATAAACAAATCAGTATGTAACATAACGCCAAGCAGTAGTGAGTGCTCTGAAGAAAAATTAAGCAAAGTTGGAGAACAGATGGTCACAGGGAGTGTTATTTTATGTATTTTGGACAGGGAAGGCCTCTCTGGATGAAGCAAGGATATGACCCATCTAGATATCTGGGGAAAGAGTAATTTAAATGGGAGAAGAAACAGCAAATGCAAAGGACCTGAGGTAGATTATTCCATTGGAGAATACTGCTCTTATTTTAACAACTTGCCATGTTCTTTAGACATACTAGCCTGAGGGAGTCAGCTTCTAGAGCTAAGTTGAGTATGTCCTTTGTAAGTACACTGTTACCCATTTCTATTTCATTCCTCTCCTAATTTGTTTTGTTCCAATACACTGTCATACACCATCAACCTTGCACCCAAATCATCTAGCACTATGAAAGTACAGGAGGTCAATAATCTACTGGTTTGGTATGTCTTGGAAAATTCAGAAATATTTTGTTTCACAATTATATTAGATATCTATTGCTACATAACAAATTGCCACAAATGTAGCAGCTAATTTAAAAACACACATTTATTATCTCAGTTTCTGTGCATCACGCATAGCTGAGTCCTCTGCTTCAGTGTCTCACTAAAGGCTACAATCCAGCTGTCAGCCATGGCTGGAGTCTCATGTGAAGGTTCACCTGAGGAAGCATCTGATTCCAGGCTCATATGATTGCCACCAGGATTCAGTTCTTTGCAGGTTACTGGACTGAGGACCTCAGTTTCTAGCTTGTTGTTGGCTGGAGGTCAATCTTAGTTCCTTGCCAAGTGGACTTCTCCAACATGGCTGCTTATTTCATCAAAGCTTGTAGGCAGAGTAGGCAATAAGAGAGAGCCCGCCAACAAGATGGAAGTTATGTCTTTATGTAACCTAACCACATAAGGAACATTCCCTTTGTATGTTCTACAGGTTAAAACCAAGTTCTGCCTGTACTCAAGGAGAAGAGACTACATAAGCCTTTAAATATCATTAGTGGCATCTTAGACTCTACCTGCCACAATAAAATGAACCATACATTATTCACATCAACAAGAACTATGTAAAACTCAAATGTTAAGGGCCATACAGCAGTCTTCTGAATACCTTCTCTTGAAATACTGGCATATAATGGATTATATCACTCCTTCTTAATCGATAACAAAATCAGTTATATATAAAATACATAATTGTTTATAAAGCATTGTTGGGGAAAAAAATAGCCCAAATAAACTATAGAAAGAGTTCAGAAGTAAAACAAAGTACCAGAATAAAATAAGGGTAAGTCAATTTGCACCAAGTTAATGAGTTTTTCTCCACTACTCACAGCAGTAATTTTCCTTCTAAGTTCCAAACACCTATAGTCCAAGACATATATTAAAAGCAAATAAATGTTTATATGAACTAAAACTATAAATACATTTTACTGAGGATGAGTCTTTTGATTTAATTTTAACTTAATAAAGATAAAATAAGAATAGGAAACAGATCAGTTTAAAATTCAGAGAAACCCTCTTTAAGGTGAACATATATTAAAATCCAAGTTTTGGAAAATCCCATCAAAGCCTTATATTAAGTTTTAAATGGAGAATCTAAGGGAAAAAAACCCTAAGATTATCCCCTTGCACAAACTATATATAATTAGGGTGAAATATATGTCTGGAAATATCTGGCAATGATCCCTAGGTGGTTTCTTAGTTTTTTTGTTGTTTTTTTCCACAATAGCAGCAAGACTGGATTAAAGAATCCAGTACCAACTGGGTATACATACAAACTACAACCTTCTCTTTTAGCAGGAATATAAAGCATACACATTCCCCTCCAACATCCTAACTAACCTTGAATCCACTTACAATATGAAGATGACCACCCTTATTATCTCACAGAAAAAGTAAAGGTCACCAGAGAAAAATACCTTCAACTTCTTACCCTCTCTTCCCCTATGAATGTTTCTAGTTTTTAGTTTTCTGCACAGGAGAAGACCAATCCTTCAGTTTCTGTACTTGATCCCACCCCATCTCATCTCCACTATGACTATATTCTCTTTGGTATTTTTAGCTTCCCATCAATAAAAATAAATGCTCAAACATGCTCTCACAGTATAAAAAACAAAAATACAAGTAACATGGCAACGCATTTCCCCCTGACCCTACATATGGCTCACTTGTAGCCACTGCCCTGTCACTCTTTGTAATAGTTGTCTACACACGTTTGCTTGCTTCTTCTAGTTGCAACTAGACTTCCAACTGCAATGCCACAATGCTACTGAAACTTGTTCAGTGATGATATGCTATCATTCTGACTGCCAAAAGCAGTGGGCACTTTTCTGCTCTTTCCTTGATCTCTGTTGATCACTCTTTCCTTAGAGAAACTCTCCATGAAGCCATGCTGTCCTGGGTGTTTCTACTTTCTGATGTTTTTCTTATTCCTTTTTGCACACGTCTTTCCTCTGTGTTAAATATTTTCAGTGAGATTTTGAAAAAAAAAAACCTTATTAAAGATTTCAAATACATAACATGAAGAGAATAGTATAATGAACCTCTACATATCTATCACCCAGGTTTAACACTTAAGAACTCATTCTTGTTTTTCTACATCCCTAGCCAAACCTCCTCCAATACTACAGATATCCTGGAGCAATCACTACCATCATATCATTTGACCCATAAATATTTCAGCAAGAATCTCTAATAGTAAAGACTACTTTTTTTAAAAAAAATCTAATCACAGTGCTCTTATCACACTTTGCAAAATTAACAATCAGTGATCACAGTTGCCTGATTGTGATTTTTTTTATGATTTGTTTGATTTAGGACCCATAAATAGTCCATATATTAAAATCAGTTGATACATTACCAAGTCTCACCTATAGTTCCTCTCTTTTTATTCCTTTTAATTCTTTGTTTAAGAAACCAGGTCATATATCCTGTAGAGTTTCCCACAGTGTAGATTTTGCTGGTTGCATCCGCCAATCTCTATATTTCCTATAAATTAACACTTGGATTCTAAAACAGTGCATTCCAACTCTGGCTGCACATTGAAAAACTTGGGGAGCTTTATAAAATCATGATGTTTGGGTCTTATCCTCAGATACTTCAGTGTAATTGCAGCCTAGGCGCTGGGATTTTTAAATGCTCTCCAGGTAATTCCAGTGTGTAACCCAGCTGAAAACCACTGTGATAGATAAGGGGTTTGATCACATTCCAGGTTTTATAATTTCTGACAAGACTACTGCATGATTAGTGTCTGAATTTGTCATCTGTTCACAGTTAATAATAATCACTGCCTATATCCATTAAGAGATTTCAAAATGAAGATAATTTAACATTTTTTGTGCATTTATTACGGTGATTGATGTTTTTTAAATAGAAACTTCTGCCATCAATTATTTGGTTTCTTGAGGTATCTTTTATATAATAAAGGCAGGAAAAATGTTTTTTCTTTACCAGTGTACAAAGTAAGGAGTAGGTTCCATTGTATCATCAAAGATAACCAGTAAGTATTTCTTTATCATTGTGAACTCATAGATTTAGACACGGTATTGGGTGGGTTTCAATCCCTTGTGATCGCTATCCTTATTGATGCTTAATTTATTCCATTTTTGGTAGCTGTCTGTTCAAATTGCTTCCTGAATCCTTTTAATACAATGCTACTAGTCTTTGATATCCTCTTTGCTTATCCACAATTTTGCTTTCTGCAGTTTTTCACCCTGATCAACTGTGGTTCAAAAGCAGGTGATCCCCTTGACAACCATGAGCAGGTCAATAATAGCCTAATACTACAACACAATGCACCCTCACTTCATCTCATCACACAGACATCTCATTAACTCACATCATCATAAATAGAAGGATAAGTACAGTAAGGTATTTTGGGAGAGACCACATTCACATAACGTTTATTACAGTATAATTGTTCTGTTTTATTATTGTTGTTAATCTTTTACTGTGCCTAATTTAGAAATTAAACTTTATCATAAGTATGTATGTATAGGAAAAACATTATTTAGGTTTCAGTACTCTCCATGGTTTCAGGCATCCACTGGGAGTCTTGGAATATATCCTGCGTGGAAATGAGGGCACTACTGTACACGTGGTTACAGCCGTTTCCTCCAAGAATCCTGGTTTCTTTTAATAGGAAATATATTTAAAACCACAACATGGGTTTTAGCTTCAGTACTACTGAAACATCACTGTTTCTAGGCCTTTTCAATGAACAGAGCTATGAAATGTATATAAATCAAATTACATATTTTTAAAGAAAAAATACCTCATCAGTTGATCTCACCCATTTTACATCTTCTTTCTTTCATGCTGAAAATCCTGATTCACTATGATACCAATCTAATTATTCACGAACTTTCTCTGTGGATAAAGTGAAGGTTCCTGCAGCCAGGATTCTCACCTGGCCCTGGTTGGCTAGCTCACTACACACGTGTGAACAATACGTCATTACTGAATCTATATAAGGAGCTCCGCCCAGTGCTGTAGGCGACAGGGTGGCATAACTGCAAGGCTGCAGGAGAGGACAGATGAGACTGGAGTGGTGGCAGCACCAAGGACAGTGACTGAAACATCTGCGGGGGCAGAGAGGCCCAGAGGCAGAGACCAGCTTGCTGCATGCAGACTCACTCTGAGAGGATGGGATTCTAGTGATTGACTTGCCACAGTGGGAATACAGTTGGGTATAACCCTTTCACCCCAAGAACGTTCTATTGTCATTTCTTTGGTCACGTTGAATCCATAGTGAACTTGTCTGGGGCTGAAACCCATTGGCAAGACATCCTCCCACACCACACACACAACAGTTTGAGACTAACAATAATACTACCACCAATAACATGACCACTGAAAAGAGTTCATGGGTTTTTGGGGGCAGTTCTGGTTGTCCTTTAAGTATATCTCAGTGGGGCTATAGAAACTAATTACTATGTTTAAAAGTAAAGTCAAATGAGTGAGGAAACAGTCAAATGGAAGAATGCATCTCCGTGTGGTTATACCACTAACTGGACACATTTACTTTAAGATTTTCCATTTTGCTTTGGACTGAGTAATTTCTTTCATTTTAATTTTGTTTTACAACTATATAAAATATTTATATGATCTGCACAATAAAGTACATTCAAAGAAGTCTAGTTTTAACCTCTGGTCTCTCCAGCCATGTATTCTTCATATGCCCCTTCCTCCACTATTGCTAACTACTTTTCTGGGTTTTATTCTTAAAAATAGAAACAAAAATGCATGTGTATTTATACAGGCATACCTCATTTTACTGCATTTCACTTTATTGCACTTCACAGATAGGTATTTTTTATAATCAAAGGTTTGTGGCACATCTTTGTTGAGCAAATCTAGTAGCACCATTTTCCAATAGCATTTGTCCATTTTCTGTCTGTGTCACATTTTGGTAATTCTTGAAATATTTCAAACTTTTTCATTATATTTTTATAGTGATCTGTGATCAGTGATTATGACTCGCTGAAAGCTCAGATGATCAGCCATTTTTAGCAATAAAGCATTTTTTATTTAAGGTGTGTGTGTGTGTGTGTGTGTGTGTGTGTAGTATATACTTTAGAATAATGCTATTGCACATGTAGACTATAGTATAGTGTAAACATAACTTTCATAGGCACTGGGAAACCAAAAAATTCACTTGACTCATATTACTGTGATACTCTCTTTGTTGCGGTGGTGTGGACCTGACCCCACAATCTCTCTGAAGTCGGCCTGAACAGCTGACCCTTGTGCAGCAGGGATTGGAACCATGCAGGTCCACTTATACACAGATGTTTTTCAATATATTGTAACATATGGAATTTTTTTTGAGATTTGTGACAATTTGAAAAAACATTTTCTTTTCTCTAGCTTACTTTACTATAAGAATATAATATATGATTCACATAATATGCAAAATATGTGTTAATTGACTGCTTACATTATCAGTAAGGCCTCCAATCAACAGTAGGCTATTAGTAGTTAAGTTTTGGGGGAGCCAAAAGTTATATGTGGACTTTCGACTGCGCAGTGGGTCAGTGCCCTTAATTCCTATATTGTCCAAGGGTCAACTATAGTTTGTTTAATCCCCTAGTGATGAACACTTGGGCTGTTTCCCATTTGTTCTATTTCAAATAATGATGCAATGAAGAACCTTATGAATATGTACTTCCACATTTTTGCTAGTGCAGCTATGGAAAAGATCCTTAGAAGTAGAATTGCTGAGTAAAAAAGCAAATACTTTTATAATTTTGTTAGATATTCACAAACTCACCTCCATAAGGTTTGTTTGCTACTTTACAATGTGTGAGTGACTGTTTACCATAGGCTTGCCAACAGAGTGTGTTATTAAGAATTTTTTATTTTTTCTTAATTTGATAGATGAGAAATGGTGTCTTTGTGTACTTTAGTTTGCATTTATCTGTTTATGGATGACATTGAGCATCTTCCAAATACTTAAGAGATAGTGACATTTTTTTCTATAGAGTTGTTCGCCATTTTTTCTCTTTTTAGAAGCTTTTTATGTATTAGGCATACTAACTCCTCTTTGATGTAAGTTACAAATGTTTTTCTAGTTTGTCATTTGTCTTTTTATTTTGTTTAATAATTTTTAAAACAATTTGTTTAAAAAACATATTTGCTGTATTTGTTTTTTTCTTTGCCATGGAAAATTTTTAATCAACTATCGATTTTTTTCAGTCTTGCTGCTGGATATTATATAAGACATGGTTTCCTTATTACTAGTTTACTAACTTGTGTTTTCTTCTAGCACTTGAATGTTTTCATATTTTACATTTAATTGTTTGGTCCACTTAAAATTTACTCTGATATGTGAGGTAAACTGGATTTTTTTACTCTGAATTCTTTTTCTCTACTCTCCAATTCTTAGCACTTCATCCATTTCTATAACTACTAGATCACATTTATCCATTCAATACAACTTCATGGAAAAGTTAATTGAATATCTAAATCTCATATTTGCTCTCTTCTTTTATCTTAATGAAAACTGCTCATATTTTATAACTGATGATATAAATGCTCATTGCAAAGAATTAAATATATAAAGGCAGAAGGAAAAAATATAAGTTATTTGATACCCTATTATCCTACGATAATCATCCTGACATTTTTGCATCATCATTTGTGTCTCTGTTTATCATACATACATACATATATATATATACTGCTATTTGTTTTCTACAGGTACTTCATAATAGGGTCTTGTTTAGCTTATAAGTACTTATTTTTTTTAATGAAGACTTTTAATTTTTATAGTTCCTATCCTCAGATTTCCTAATTCTTAAAGCCTTTAAATACTAATCCAACACATTAGGGATCCATTTCAACAGTATGTCTATTATGTATTGAGGACTCCATTAAATGATAGGAATATAATATGGAACAGAGATACACAGAGAAGTTTTTTCTAGAGCCTAGTGGGAAACACAATCAAGCAGGGAGGTGAGCCACTATAATGCAGTGAGATAAGTAAGAAAGTTATAGCAGCAGATAGATTATGTGAATCCATATTGTGTGTGTGGGGAGGGAGGTGTCAAGGAATACTTCATTTCATAACTGAGATTGGAAAGATGAAGTTATCCAGATAAACGGGAGTAGACATGTATTAGGTATTTACAAATACTGAGAAGAAAGAGGGTGATTCACTCAAGAACTAAAGCACAGAATATATAAAGAGTTGACAAGATGAAAAAACTGGCAACTCTCATATACTGTCAATGGGAGCTTAACTGGCACAATATTAGAAAACTCTTCAGCGGTATCTAGTAAAGCTGAGCAAATGCATACTTCACCACCTACTTATTAGTTTTCTATAGCTGCTGTAACAAATCACCACAAACTTGGTAGCTTAAAACAACAAAAATTATTATAGTTCTAGGTGTTAGAAGTACAAATTTGGTCTTACTAAGACAAAATCAAGGTGTCAGCAGAGCAATATTCCTTCTGAAGGTTCTAGGGGAATTGTTCCTTGACTTTTCCATGTGCCTACATTCCTTGGCTTGTGGTCCCCTTCCAGCAATTGCATCACTTTGACCTCTTTCCATGATCACATCTCCTCCTCTGACTCTCCTGCCTCCCTCTTACCCCTCTAAGGATCTTTGTGACTACACTGGGCCCACCTGGGTCATGCAGAATAATTTATCCATCTTAAGAACCTTAAATCACAACTGCAAAATCCCTTTTGCCATGTAAGGCAACACATGCAAATTTCCAGGAAGGCGATTATTCTATCATACCTATCAATTTTCCATTTCCAGGTTTATTCCCAATGAAAAAAAAAAAAAAGATAGAATTGCCATAGAGTGTAACTTACAACAGCTCAAAATGGGAAAATACCCAAATGCCCATTAGTAATACACTAGATAAGTATACTATGGTATATTCACAGAATGGAATATTTTACAATATTAAAAATGACCCAATGGATAAAGAAGATGTGGTACATACACACAATGGAATATTATTCAGCCATAAGAAGAAAACAAATCCTACCATTTGCAACATGGATGGAGCTAGAGGGTATTATGCTCAGTGAAATAAGCCAGGCAGAGAAAGACAAGTACCAAATGATTTCACTCATCTGTGGAGTATAAGAACAAAGAAAAAACTGAAGGAACAAAACAGCAGCAGAATCACAGAACCCAAGAATGGACTAACAGTCACCAAAGGGAAAGGGACTGGGAAGGATGGGTGGGAAGGGAGGGATAAGAGTGGGGGAAAAGAAAGGGGGCATTACGATTAGCATGTATAATGTGGGGGAAAGCACGGGGAGGGCTGTGCAACACAGGGAAGACAAGTAGTGATACTATAGCATGTTACCATGCTGATGGACAGTGACTGTACTGGGGGTTGTGGGGGGGGACTTGGTGAAGGGGGGAACCTAGCAAACATAATGTTCCTCATGTAATTGTAGATTAAGGATACAAAAAAAAAATGACCCATAAGTATAAGCAACAATATAGAGGACTCTTAGAAACATATTGAGCAAGACATGTCAGACAGCAAACACAAGAGTAGAAATTGGATGATTTTATCTGAAAAAAATAATAACAGCTTAAAAAAACAATCTATTCCATTATAAACTAGTGATTACTCTTATTAGGAGAAGGAAAGGCAGAAACTAGAAGGGGACATGAGCAGAGCTTCTAGGGTCAGGTAATTAATACTCTGTTTCTTAATCTTGATGCTATTCTTGATCTTGGTTACATAGCTGTATTGAGATTTCAAAAATTCATTTAGGTGTATAATCACGCTACTTATACTTTTTCTTTATGAGTATTATACTTCAAAAAATAATTTTTTAAAAAGAGTAATGGGAAATCAATGAAAGATTTTTAAACTCATTTTTATTTTTTTCCAGTTTTATTGAGATGTAATTGACTTATGACATTGTATTTGTGCAAACTGTACATTTGATGTATGTTTATCAATGGAAGATTATCAGAGAATTTCACAATCACATTCATCCTTCCAAATTTAAGTCTCCAAAAATTTACTTGTTGGCTAGACTTACTTTCCTCCAGATTATATAAACATTTAGTACTTTCTTAAAAGACACCTTTCAAGTTCTCAACAACAATTATTCCTCTTTCTGAACATGCTGAAAGTTTTCTTCTTTATAGGCTACAGGGTGTTCAGGGTAGTCCCGTATAAGCTCATTAAAACTAGTGAAAGAATGTTTCAATTGCAAGAATCAAAATTCTAAAAGGTACTGTAAATGAGGGTGTGAGATTAATCTCTTAAGTCCATATTTAAGTTGTACATTAACTTTTAAGTAATGTATCACAGCAAGATCTCATTTAACATGCACACCATTCTAATATAATATTTTTTAAAACCTACATTAAGGAAAGTAATCAAAATTGTATAGCTTTGTTTTACCTCTATTTCTCAGGTAGACTGACTCCTAATTTATCACTGTATTTTTGAAAAGGTACAGAAAATGAGTTTTAGCATATACTTCAAGCCTCAAAGCTTTCTAAATCTTAAAACATGCATATCCTCAGTGTTTTTTTATGCACACTTGATATTTCAAAGCACTACAGATACATACCATTTATCTTTATTAATTTTATGAAGCACCTTGTGTTACTTAAGACTTTTGAGAGGGTAATATTGCAGAAAAGCTTTTAAATACATTTTTAAAGATTCATCTGCTAAAATATTTTAAGCATATTTCAAAAAATGGTTTTATTAACTTCTTAAGCTTTTATAAAAGGGCACTGGCATCTTTTCTTCCTTCATTCCTTCTTTTTTTCCTTAGTTCCAGTAAACAAGCATTTATTAAAGCACAACTGTGTGGTAAATGGAAGTTTTCACCCAGAATTTCCTGCCTGGCCTTAGTCTGTTTACATATCAATGGATGTTCACCATGGCAGAGCCTCTGACCGATGTGGGGTAAGCGGAGGAGAGAAAAAGGCCATTCTCTCCTCTCTTCCATTCCTGGTGCCTAATTGGGCTGGTGACCACCAGTCACCAGGGACACGCCCACAGAGTTCCTACCAGAAGGAGTGGGCAGGGGGAGCGAGCCCACAGGGCTTGGAGGGGACAGTATGGGGCCTGGCTAGCAAACCCAAGCAAACTGTGAGAAATACCCCCCTTTAACCCAACCTGCCTTCCTCCTTAGGTTTCATCGGATTCAGAGGAAACTTGACCCAGCATGGGAACACCCTTCCCCCAGGAGCTATATTTTGGCAAGTGTCAGCAGGGTCCAGTGAACCCTAAATCTGTCCTCATGGGTGCAATGTTTCAGTGGGTTGTCCCTATAGATGATGGGGAAATACCCTTAAACCCCCAGTGGGTGGTGGGGAGACACCTGGGCCCTCCCCACCCCCATGTATGGTAGGGATTCACCTGGAGATCCACCAGTGGAGACTGGTGTGGGGTAAAGGGCCTCCTAGAGGTGTGAACCCCTTCCCAGAAATGGGGAAGTGTAAGGATGCTGGAGGCAGTGGAATTGGCCCTCCCCAAAATAGGGGACTCCTTAGGGGAACTGAGTGGCCAAGAGGTGGCAAAAACTGTGGGTTGGATGTTTCTGGCAGCATTGGAAAGAGTTATCACGGAGAGAGATGCACCTAGGCAGCAAGTGGCTGAACAGGAAAACGAGTTGTGGATGCTCTGAAAAAGGAATGCAAGCTATTGGAAACCAAGATCGCACTGCTGAGAGACATGCTAGTGGTGCAGGAAGGGGCAGCAGAAAAATGTGGGCTGCAAGAGGCTGTGGGGAAGGTAAAGGAAGGGGTAATGCTTTCAGGTCCAGAAATGGTAGATGAGAAGTCAGGGGTGGAATTTGGCCAAAACAGACTGGTTCCTTCAGTCTGTTATCTGTATTCTCAGTAAACGTAGCTCTAGGAGTAACGGGCTTCCCCACCTGAGAGAGAGAGAGAGAGAGAGAGAGAAAAAGAAAGAAACTGAAGGTGCACAAGGGGAAGGGTAGGTTGGGAGGAGAAAGGGTTTTCCTGCTCACAGCTCGCTCAGGTTCACTACGTAGCCTTGCTCCCAGTCCCCTCAGCAGTGCATGTACTCACTCCCCCTCACCGCCCCTTCTCTCAGGAACTCCATGGGCGTGTCCCTGCTGATTGGCAGGCACCTTACCGGGAATGGAGGGGAGGAGAGAATAGCCTTTTCTCTCCACCCCTTGCCCCACATACACTGGAGGCTATGCCAGGGTGAACATCCATTGATATGTAAATAGACTAAGGCCAGGCAGGAAATTCTGGGTGAAAACTTACATTTACCCCTCACAGGTACTATTTTAAAGCCATTGAAAATACTGCCATGATAAAAAAAAGGATTATTTGTCTTACAGGAGTTACATTCTAGAATGTGGAGTGGGATGAGGGCTGGGGGGGAGGCCAGACATGATAAATAAATAAATTATTGGGTATATTAGAAAGTAATAAGAGCTATGGAGAAAAATAAAGCAAAGTAGTAGGGGTGAGATATTCTGGGAAAATCACCAGATAACAAAGAATTATCTTTTCACTTCAAAGAGTTCAAAATGTAATGCTTATTTCACAAACTGTTACTATTAAAAAAATTAAATGCATCATAATATTCTACTGTTACTATTAAAAAATATATATGCATCATAATATTTGTTCTCCTATAGGTTGTTAAACAAATACTATTATCTGGAAGCTACAACAGAAAAATAATAGACAGAAACCTAGAAACTATCTTGGAAATAACTATTCCACAGGTTGCAGATTTCCTATAGAAGCTATACTGAATCTCTACCATGACAAATTCAGGCACCTTTCCTTTTGAATAAAGTAAATTCATTGTCAAGCCCTTGGATTGTATCTTATTATATCTGGTAGAATTTCTTTTTACTAAGCATGAACATTATAATGAGAAAGAACATGTTCCTAACTAGGAAAATTTCCCTTTAGGTATCTTTTGCCAAAATATTACTTACTTAGACAATCTGTTACATTGTGTATAATCTGCAACTCTGCAGATGGTTGCATTTCCTTAATATTGCCTGTCTATAATTTAAAGAAGTACTACAGAACACTTCAGGGATTCTATGTGCTATATAGATGGAAGGTATTTTACAAACAACCCACCTTGGAATTCTCCCAAAGAAAGTTATTAAAGTAATAATGCTACCAGAAGTAAGAAACTACTATTTATGTGAAATATTAATGGGATTTTTCTCCCTAAAAATATTGTGTTTCCTTTCAGCATCTTCTTTGACTACACAAGCCAGATAGTTCCCATAAGATAAGAACTGAAAAACAGCTACTGGAGTTGGTAACTAAGAGGTAGTTGATTGCTTACTTTAGTGAGAACAATTTCAATAGAATGATGAAAGACAGCCAGAGTACAACCTAGCTGAGAAATCAACAGTATGAAATGAAGACAAAATATGCAAACTACTCGTTAGAGAAGTTTAGATTAAAAAAAAAGAAAGGGAGATTAAGTAGTAAATAAAGAGGAACTCTCTAGTTTTTTAGTTTTTGTTAAACTAGAGCAACTTGAACAGGCATGTGTCTGAGGATAAGACCCCAAAAGGAAAAGAGAAAAGCAAGATAAAAAAGAGAGGTACAAATGATGTTGCTGACAAGAAGGGGTAAAAAAAAGCAGACAGGCTGTCATTAATGAATGGGTAGCTTTGAAGAAGAGAGTTACCTTACTCCGAGTCCCATGAGGAGGAAATAAGGCTTTTCTTTGGAGGGAAGGTACAGGATAGATGGATTTTCCTGATGACATTAACTGTCCTGATGACTCAGGAGATAAGGGGTTACTTAGAGTGAGCAGAATGGGAAAAGGGAGGGCATGCAGAGTGTGCTAAGGGTTTGCAATGGTTAAAGAAAATAATAAAGCAGACGACCAAAGAGAAGTAAAGGATAGTACCATTAAACACATACATACCATATAACATTTTGAAATGTGCTTTTAATCATTGTTCTTTTTTTTTTTATTTTTTTATTTTATTTTGTGAGGGCATCTCTCATATTTATTGATCAAATAGTTGTTAACCACAATAAATTTCTGTATAGGGGGGTCAATACTCAATGCACAATCATTAATCCACCCCAAGCCTATTAATCATTGTTCTTAAAACTAGATGAGGGACTCTGCTTCTGGTTGAAATGGAGTAACAGGGACCAGAATTACCCTATGTGAAACAACCAAAAAACCAAACAACAAAACAATACAATAAAAGAGAATGATTTTTAAGAGACAGGAAACAAATGAGATAACCCTGGAAACAGGGTTGGAAACAATTGTCCCAGTGTATTTCTGAGCAGGAATTTCCAGGACATGGCATATGAAAGGAAAAGAGACCCTGCTACCCCCTACTGCTGCAGAGACCGGGAAGATAGACAGAAGCAACTGGAGTTCACAGGACAGAATACCAGAGAGAGAGAGAGCTGCACAAAAAGGAGAGCTGCAGAGACCTGCAAATGGTCCACCTTGAGTATTCAGCAAAACACTAACCAGCATGTGTGTGTAAGGAAACTCCCAAAGTCTTGGGGAGAAGCCATGCAAAAGGATGAGACAGAATATACCCATTACTCACATAAGACTGAGAAGAGTTATCTGCTCCTGAAAGCCAGGCCGGAAGACATAGTAATTCACAGAGTATTTGGAACAGTACTAAATGTCTTGCCTCAATAGTGAGAATAATTGGCCCTAGACTAAACACTGTTCAGGTTTTGCTCATAAATCTTAAGAGCAAGACTCAAAAGGACTAAATTGGTTCTAAGTAACTTGACAGTATAGCAGAACAAGAATATTAAAGGAAGACAAGCAACCAGTACCAAAGTAAAATTCTTGTACATTCCTGTCGAGAGACTAGCCCAAATACAAATTGTTTACTTATTAAAGAAAAGAAAATATTGAATATAACTCCAAGATTTTAAAAAGTTTTTAAAGTGATAAGGTATATTTTTAATGAATGCTTTAAAACAGATACCTTGCAAAAGCCATAAATAAGCTTTCACATTTGTCTTTTTTTATTCTAAAATCCTAGGTTTTAATTAATATTATAATTATGCTTATATATTTTATAGATAAATATACATCTTTGTATTTTCTTACTCGTATGTTAGTAAATGTTTCCATTAACCATAACTGGCTTACAATGTAAGAAATCAAATGATAAAGAAAATTTCATAATTATAATTGTTCTCATGAAAACCTACTACTTTCATACATGGACTAAGAAACTATTAAAACGCTGTATTTATATAATGCTATATTTGGATATTTTATAACCTACATCCTAAAATACTTAATATATTTTAAAATTTCAAACAAAATGTCAGGCTCTAAAAATGCTCATTTAGTTGGAAAGCTATTAATAATTACTGACTCAAAGGCATAGGTATACAGATGTTTATTTCACTATTCTTTTAACTTTTCTAAAATATGTTTGGAAAACTAAGGTGATTGTGGCATGCAGCTAAATTAGAAAACAAAATAAATCAATAATCTAAGCTTAACCTTAATAAACAAGAAAATGAGCCAACTAAATCCAAAGCAGAGAGAAAAACAAAAAGTGTAAGAAATGAAACTGAAAATAGAGAAAAAATCAAGGAAACCAAATGTTGATTTCTAAGAACATGAATAAAATTAATAAAACTCCAGCCATAATTACTAGGAAAAAGAGAACAAATTAAAGTTATCAGGAATGAGATATGGAACATCACATCAAATTCCATATATATTCAAAGGGTAATTAGGAAGCATTTAAAACACCTTTATGCCAGTAAATTATAAAACTTCAATGAACTAGAAAAAGTCTTTGAAAGACATAAACTACCAAGGATTACTCAAGAAGGAATAAATGGAGTAATCCTTTATCTAAGAAGTTGAATTTGAAGTTAAAACCTTCTCACAAAGAAAGTTTTGGGGCCAGATGACTCCTTGGTGAATTCTACCAAACATTTAAAGGTAGAAAGAATACCAATCCCAAACAAACTGCTTAGAAAATTGAAGAGGAAAGAATACTTTCCAGCTTATTCTCTGAGGTTAGCATTAATCTGATATCAAAACTAGAAAAAGACATTACAAGAAAATAAAACTAAAGTTCAATACCTCACATAAACATAGAATTAAAAAAACCCTAAACTGTTTTAGCAATTTAAATCCAACAATATATGAGAAGGAAAATACATCATAACTGTGTGGTGTTTATCCAAGAATGCAAGGTTAGTTCAACACTGGAAAAATCAATCAATGCAATTTATCATATTAACAGACTAATATAACTAGAGTAATTTGATCCAGTGCAGAAAAGCACTGGAAAAAATCAACAACTCAAAGTAAAAACTCTAACAGAAATAGATATGAACTTCCTCAACCTGATTATCATTGAAAAGCCTGCATTTAAGAACATATTAAGGTTGACTGAAAGCTTTCTAAGATTGTAAACATGGGTAAAACTACTTCAATTCTATACTGTACTGGAGATGCTAGCCAATATAGTAAGGCAAAAAGAAAAAGAAAGAAAAAGAAAGGAAACCAGATTAGAAAACAAGTAAAACTGTCTTTATTTGTAAACTATATGACCACAATATAGAAAAATCTAAGAAATCTTCCAAAACTACTAGAACTAATATATAAGGTTACTGAGGTCAAGGATACAAGGTCAGCACATAAAAATCAATTGTTTTTCTATATTCTAACAGTGAGCAATACTGTAAAGTAAAATTTTAAAAACTATCAAAGTACATGAAACAATAATACATTTAAGAGATTTTTTTTAGACCAACACTCTAAAAACTATACAGCATTGATAAGAGAAAATGTAAAGGAACTAAATTCATGGGAGGATATATCACACTTGTGGATCAGAAGACTCAATATTTTGTTAAGATGTGAGTTCATCACAAAATTGATCTGTAGATTCAATGCAACCCTAATCAAAATCCCAGAACATATTTTATAGGAACAACAACCTGATTCTGAGATATACATGGACATGCAAAGGGCCTAGAATAACCAAAATTGTTTTGATAAAGAAGATAAAGTAGGATTAAAATAAGCTTTATACTTCAGTGATTAAAATCATACAGTATTTATACAAACACAGATGTGCAAAAAAAACCCCACAAAAAAACAGAACAGAAGTAGTCTTACACATATATAATCACTTGATTTTCAACAGGACCACCAGGGCAGTATATATAATCTTTTCGGGCATATGCAAAGAAATGAACCTTGACTCTTACATCACAACATAATAAAAAATTAAAGCCAATGAACCTAGTACATCTAGAATAAAATACAGGAGAAAATACTTCTGGCCTTTTCTGACAAAGATTTATTAGGAAAAAAATCATAAATTATAAAATCAAAATTAATAAAGTGGACTTTATCTGGTGGGAGCCATGCTACTCAAGCTGTGTAGCAAAGCTCAGGCTGGAGGAAGACCCCCGCAAAGCAGGGGCCTTCACAGCTGGCTCCCCCTCTTACCCACCTTGATTTTGTTATTCTCCATTATACTATTGGCTTTGCTTTTGCTTGCATTTTTGCCAACGGCTAAGCTAACCTTTGATAAGCAGCACGCAAAGGAGGAGAACATAAACTTCCCAGGAGCTTTTCACAGTGTTCCTGAAGGATGGAGCACACAGAGGCCAGATGGCGATCTTGGCATGGAATATCCAACCCTGCAGTCAGTTAGTCAGACACTGACTACCCCATCTCCACCTAAGTGGGAATGACCCCCTTGTTTGCAATGCTAGTGAAATTAGTGATGAAGAGTTTTATAGGAAAATTAGAGAAATAAGAGTTATGGGGGAATATTGAATGAAATAACCCTGTTAGTCAGCAATGCCATGAAAAGAAAAACTCCCGGTTTAGTTCCTACAGTGATGGGGCCATGGGTACCTGCATATTATATATGAGGGAAATTTTGGTATCCGCCTAGAGGAAAGAGAAATATGGATAGGATAGGGAAATTTATTTTGCTGCCTACTGTGCCCTATGAAAGGGTATATGATGAAGATATGAATTTATGGTTTTAGATTGATTATAAATGTATTAAAGCCTCTAGAAATATAGATGATAATACCTGCCTAGCTAACTGTGGCAGTGGGTGACCTATATTTCACCCTGAGCTGATATACTCCATAGTCACTGCTACATGCTGCACGTTTCTGTGGTCACATGCATTACTTAGAAACCACTTTGCATAGAAATGAGAGACACAATAGAGTACATGTTACTAAGAAAAGTTTAGGTCAAGGAACAGGAAAAGGTCACCTGTCTGACACTTGGCTAACCATGTATAAATCAGAAGGAAATAGAAAGAAAAAGCTTGCCTATGCTTGTTAATCAAAAGAATAAATAAAAAGTAATCATATCCTTGTGCAAAATGGTATAAATAAAGATGTCATCGGCACTTTGTTGAGAGACCTCCTCCAACTGACTCCGCGTCCTGTCTCTCCATGCGCTGACTCCATCCTGCACCTTTGGGCATCCCACCCCTCGGCTGGAGCTGGACTCTGGCATTTATCAAAATTAACTTTTGTCATTTGGAAGATAAATATATTGTATGTATCTATACAATGGAATACTAATTTATCAGCAGTAAGAAGGGAATGGACAACTAGTAAATGTAACAACATGGATGAATCTTAACACAATTATGCTGGCATAAAAGAATCCATACTGCATGATTCCAGTTTCATGAAAATCTAGGAAAACCTTAAACTCACACAAAGCTGAACATTAGTTACCAGGAGCCAAGAGGTGGCAGTAGGAGTTGACTACAAAAGTACATGACAGAAATTTGGAGGAAGGAGGGTGGACATGTTCTATATCTTAATTGTGAGGGAGATTAAAGGATATAAATGTCAAAATCCATGGAATCTTCTGCTTAAAATTGGTGAATTTTACTGTATACACATTACATCTCAGAAATGCTAACCAAAACAGATACCTAATGTAGGGAAATGAACGGTATTCTCTGAGTAGTGTGATCTGTAGAAGTAAATGGAATCAATCAGTCCTAAATAAACCTTCTGCTTAAGTTCTGTTTGGCCACACATGCATGAAGACCACCTCTGTGGTCACTGCCCTGTTGCATACTTCTTTAGAAACAGAACGAGGGAAGCAGGTAGTGTGGTTTATTAAGCCCTGAGTTGCCAGTGACAAAATAATGTTTATGTATATTAGGTACTTGCAATAAGTGTTTGTGAGTAAAAATTGAACTATACACTCTAAACATCCTTTTAAAAAGCCTAGGTACATTCAAAGCTTTTATATTCAGTGATTAAACAATTACGCTCAGAAGATATTAACTAGGAGATGTTTGTATATTTCATTGTTTGTAACTACCCTGTGCCATTATTTCATGACAAAAGTAAATTAAGGAAAAAGTTCTGTGGATCATATATGTATAAACAACTTTCAATTCATGATGCAGGTTATTTCATCTTCATTTTTAACAATAAAGAAAAAACTATAAAGTCCCTGCATTTTAATATCTTTTAGTTAGGATTTAAAATAATTCTGCTGGCATTAACTAAATTCTTCAACATCAACTGCTTTATACCCTTTATACAGGAAAATTCAGGTAGAGTTCCTCCAGGTGTGAATTATGGAAAATTCACTTATTATGCAGAATTTTATCCCACATATTAACTACAAAAAGAAATATGTAAAAAATTAACTTACAGCTCATCAAACTGAATATATATGGCTAATATACAAAATAACAATTAAACAGGAGTTTTAAAGAGATATGTTTTATAAACAGTAGAGCAAAATATTTTGACACTGTTTTACAGTAACTTAAACTTTGAAATGATTTGCAAAATAAATGACCGACTTACAGTTTGTTGCCATACAAAACTGAGAAGAAAGTGCTTGAGTAACTGAATTCCAAAATCTGTATAAGATTTCAGATTGTCCATCCTGTGACCCAAAAAAAGGGGGTGTATTCATTAGTTTCTAAAAATTATAAAAAATAAGATATAACTGTATTTATTAAAAATGTGTTTTATGTATTAAAAATGAAAATTTCTAAGACATATCTATCAAACAATGGAATTAAGTAACTAAGTAGAAATACATAGACGACTCAAATCATGTCTCATGTTCAAATAACCAGTCATCATCCTTCTCTGCTATTACTAGCTGTGTAAGCTTGGGCAAGTTGCTTAATCACTCTGTGCCTCCTTCCCATCTGTGAAATGGAGATGATAACAGTACCTACCTTGCAGGATTATAATAAGGATTAAAAAGTTCATAAAAGTCAAGTCTTGGGACAGTTCCTAACATATAATAAATCCTCAGTGAATGTTAGTTGTTAGATTACAATTATAATCATCCTCATCCTTTGATAGCTTAGCATGATAGTTCATCCAACTTTGAATATATGTTTTAGGAAGTAATTAGTAAAAAGGTAAATATTAGTTCAAGTGTTATTTGTTAAACAAAGTAGACTTGACCCTTGAACAATGCAGGTTTGAACTGAGCCAGTTCAATCATACATGAATTTTTTTCAATACTAAATACATTGGAAAATTTTTTGGAGATTTGTGACTATTTGAAAAAACATTTTTCTTTTCTCTAGCTTACTTTATTATAAGAATACAGTATTTAATACATATAACATACAAAATATGTGTTAATTTATATTATTGGTAAGGCTTCCAGTCCACAGTAAGCTATTATTTAACCTTTGGTGAGTCAAAGTGAGGTAAGGCAAGGACATGGGACAAGCATCATGATGAACTTTTCGTGCTTATGATGAAAAGTGTTGAGATATAATCAGTATAGTAGGAACTGGAGGGAATCCCATCTTAAGGCTAAGATTCCATTTTAAAAAGCAGAGAGTTGAGAAGTAAGATACCTAACATATTCTCTGGTAATCAGACAATAACAACAGCCTATCTTAAGGCAGGGCAGGCAGCCTTTACTGGTAAGTCCCCACTACTTGAGGGTAACGACCATCTTGGAAAAAAACAGGATAAATAAATTCCTTATGTTGGGTTTATTGAGCAGAATTAGCTGCAGGACTGATAATAAAGGAAAGGAGACATGGTGTGTCTCATCAGAGATAAGCACCTTAAGACCACAAGTCAAGCCTATGCCCAACAACCACCCCCTCTGCCCTTTGCCCCATTCTTGAAAGCCTTAAAGGATAGAAACCCCAAACTTTCAGTGCGCCTAAGGATGCCTGCACTATCTTTTAAGTGTGTACCTTCAAATAAATCTTTCTCACTGCTCAGATTATTGTGGTTTGTCTCTTTACTATTTCATTTTATTTCCAAGTCTTCGCTCTGTCTCCGCTTTACTCCTAATAAGTAGGAAGGGGTTGCTAAGAGCTCAGATTTGGACCTGCATGTTTCTGTTACCTGGGTGATTTTGACCTGGACGGAACTGCTGCTGTCAGAGCTCCTCTTAGTAGCCTGCCTGAAAATCTCCTTTCTTTGGGAATTTCTCAGAACATAACCGCACTGCATCCTGGGCTCTGTGGTTCCCCCAAATCCTGGGGTGGTAGGGGCCAGCGCCCGTGTCGTGCAAATCCAAGTGGACACAGGATGCCAGGTGACCCTAGTTTCAGGAGTTGGCAAGGGAATCTCCCTTAAACTGAGAACTTTCCCTCTTTTTCTCTGCATTTATCTGTTCTCTGCTGCCTGCATGGCAGCTGCCATTCCTTGCTGCTAGTACACTAGGAGAGACTTCCTCAAACACAGCTGCCTGGCACCAAAAGGTTATGTGCCGGTTTTCAGTCTAGTGGGGGTTGGTGCCCCCAACCACCAGATTACTCTAAGAGCCAACTGTACATTAATACTGTTAAAACAGAATCACACTTCTAGAAATTGCACCATGTAGTTTTAAGTTATTAACAAATTACTGGTATTATATGTTTGAAATGAAAAATGCCAATTTCATATGGTTCACCCTAGTAATGTAAATATGTCTAATGTTCAATTATGACCATTGTCATAAAAAAAAGAATTAGGAAGTTGTTAATTCTTACTTTTGCACTTAGAACAAATGAAATTCTAATTTCCAAGGTTGTAAATCAAGAAAATAACCAATGAAAACACTGATTTCTCTCACTTTTATACCCTAGGCACACTTTTATTTTCATTGTTGTCTCTTTGTTCAGAAAGTCTTTTGTTTGAATTTAACTGGTTATTGTATATCATAAAAAAAAGCAAATCAAATAATTGTTAATTTATTATGCAATGATCAGAAAATAGACTCAGATGCTGCAGATATGCAACTTAAAAATATTTTTCATCATTACTGAAGAACTACTATAATACACCAAATTAACAGAATGAAGGACAAACACCACATGATCATGTCCAATATACACAGAAATGCACTTGAAAATACTCAACACCATTTCAGGATAAAAATCACTCAACAAGCTAGCAACAGAAGGAAATTACCTCAACATAATAAAGACCAAATAGGAAAAGCCAACAGTTAACATCATAATGGTGAAAACTGAAAGCTTTCCCTCAAGATGAGGAAAAGCTGATGAAAATATAGTCTACAGACATACACACTTTGTAAAGAAGTGCAAAGAGCAGCAAAAGTCAGGAAAAAGAACTAATAAAACCTAGCTAAACCCTAGAGCAAGAGCTACCCAGCTTTCGTAGAAACTGCCTGAAGCTAACACGCCTGCCCTAAGTTAGATAACCAGAGGTGGGCAGTAGCCTCGGGACATAACCCGTGATAAGTCACGTAGACACGCTTGTGTGAGCTAGAGATTACGGGAAGCGGTTAGGTAACCAGGGCGTTCTCGTTTCAACTCCATTGGTTAAAATATAGAATATATAGAATGTGTTTTAAAATTACTGGTTGTAGAAATGCGCGGGCTTCGGTGCAACGGCTGTGAAAACCCTATATAATCCATATCTAAAGTTGCCTAGGGGTCGGCAGCTTGGACTCGGCCTGCGTGTCAGGGGAGGTGCTGTCGGCCCCAGCTAGCTGGCTGAATAAAGACTTTGCTTGGATTTGCATCTCCGTGTCTATGTGGTTTGCTCTCTGGGGAAACCCCGGAGTCCTGGACCCTAACATTTTGGGGGCTCGTCCGGGATCTGAGCAGCTTCCCTGAGAACAAAGGACGGCTGGAGGCAAGGTCTAATTGTCCGGACGGGGCAGTGTAATTCGAGGGTCGCCCCCTCGTGTCTGCATAAACCCATTATAAAGCGGGAGTCGCCATCCCGTGTATGGTCTCGGGTTAGTGACCCGGAGTGAGGAAGTCCGGGTTGGTAGTCCCGGCCCCCAGGTTAGCAACCCTGGGTGAAGTCCAGGTAACCAATCCTGGCCCTGGGGTCCGAGTGACTCAGCCTTGGGAAGGCAAGCCCGATCGGCAGGAACCTGGCACCCAAGGAGGAAAAGATCAAGCTCGTCACCCCGCGGCAGTCCAAGTGGACGCCTTTCGGGAGAATCACGAGAGTTTTTGAGGATCCTGAAAGTGGTGAGTGTGGTGCGCACCAGAGTGAGAGAAGGACCGGTCCGAGCGAGTGCGATCAGATGTGGTGTGTGTGTTTAGTGTTATTGTTGCTTGTTTTATTGTGTTTTGGTTTATATTTCTTTCTGCGCTTATCATTTTAAGTTTCCCCTATTCTGAGGTTCTCCTGTTCTTTCCGTTCCTCCTTTCTGCCACTAAATCATTCCCCACGGGCACGGGTCGGGCAATTAAGAGCCATTAGGGCGCCCGCCGCTAGAAGACTCCCGTGACAGGATAAGGGGGTCACAGCCGCGAATCCCAGATAAATTCGCATCCCCCGCAGAAGAAAAAAACTGTGCAACGACAGGCACCTGTTCACAAGCACATACACCAGTCATCTTGTTTTAAGTGGCATCTCTATCCTTCGCCTTTGTCTTCCTCACTATGGGCCAAACTCAGGCTACTCCTAAAGGTCTGATCCTTTCCCATTTTCCAAAGGTCAAGGAACAGGCCTTAAATATGGGTCTTAGCATCAAGAAAGGTAAGCTCAACACCCTTTGCTCAGCCGAGTGGCCTTCCTTTGAAGTAGGCTGGCCAATGCAGGGGTCTCTTTCCCTGGACCTTATCGGCAAAGTCAAAGCCATTATCTCCCAGCCAGACCCTGAGGGCCACCCCGACCAACTTCCCTATATTCTTGTCTGGGAAAATTTGGCCAAGAATCCCCCTTCCTGGCTGAGGCCCTTTTTGGTGGGGAAACCTCACACCGACCCACTAAAGACTTCCGTCCTAGTTGCCCGGGAAGATTTAAAGCCCTCTGATCGCAGGGCCAGAACCCCGAGTGCACTGCCCGTTCTCCCGGACAGTTCTCCCCTCTACCCCCCTCTGCCAATTGAGCGGCCACCCCCGTATACGGCTCCAAGGGAGGAATGGGGTGAAGCCGCCGGGGTTGTAGAAAACGAGGTTGGGGAGCCCAGCAGGGACAAGGCGGCCGCAGCTTCTCCAGATTCTTCAGCAAGAGAAGACAGGAGGCCAGGGAGAGCGGGAGGAATGGCCGCAGCTTTTCCAGGCTCTCCAGCAAGAGAGGGCAGGAAGCCAGGGAGAGCGGGAGGAATGCAGTTAAGGCCTCGGGGGGCCAGGGAACAAGAAGGGGAGGCTCCCTCCTCCACCTCAGAAGGAGCAGTGCCGGTCCTGCCTGTGCATGCCATCGGTGCAGGCAGTCCGGATGGAGCTCAACAATATCAGTACTGGCCCTTTTCATCTAGTGACCTCTATAATTGGAGGACTCAGAACCCTCCCTTCTCGGAGGACCCCAAGTGTCTTATAGGTCTGGTGGAGTCCATTATGTTTACACATTGTCCCACATGGGACGACTGCCAGCAATTGCTCCGCACCCTCTTCACAACGGAAGAGCGAGAGCGTATCCTCAATGAGGCCAGGAAAAATGTCCTCGGAGAAAATGGAAGACCCACTACCCTCCAGCCCATCATCGATGAGGCGTTCCCACTTGCGCGCCCAAATTGGGACTTCGGGACTGCAGAAGGTAGGGAGCGTCTCCAGGTCTACCACCAGACTCTGATGACTGGTTTCCAGGCGGCCGCCAGGCGGCCCACTAAACTGGCTAAGGTAAAAACTATTGTTCAGGGGGAAATGGAAAGCCCGGCCGCATATCTGGAAAGGCTGTTTGATGCTTACAGGCAATATACCCCCATAAACCCAGAAGCAGAGGAACACAGATCAGCTGTAGTCCTTTCATTCATCAACCAGGCAGCCCCCAATATCCGGAGGAAACTCCACAAGTGGGATGACCTGGGGGAAATATCTATTAGAGAAATGCTGCAGCAAGCGGAGAAGGTCTTCAATGCTAGGGAAACTCCAGAAGACAGAGAGGAAAGGCTGAGGAAAGAGAAATGGGTAATGCAGGAGAAAAATAGGAAAGAAGACAGAGAATTTCAGAGGCGGGAGAATAAGAAGCAGAGGGAGGAGATGGCCAGGATATTCCTGGCCGGGGTGAAGGAGAGCCCTAGATCACCTCGAAGAATAGGGCCCCGCCAATCCCGACTAGGACGAGATCAATGCGCCCTGTGTAAGAGATATGGGCAATGGAAGAGGGAGTGCCCCAAAAGGAGGGAACAAGGCGGAGGGAACCCCATTAAGACCCTACACCTAGGAGAGGAGAATTGACAGGGACGGGGCTCGGCACCCTTCCCCGAGTCCTGGGTAACCCTGTGCATGGAGGGGACTCCCATTGGGTTCATGGTAGATACTGGGGCACAGTATTCAGTTCTCAACCAAGCCCACGGTCCCCTAAACCCAGGACGCACAAGTATAGTCCAAGGAGCGACAGGGTCCAAGAGATGTGCCTGGACTACTAACAGAAAAGTGGACCTAGGAAGGCATCAGGTCTCCCACTCATTTCTGGTCGTACCCGAGAGCCCCGCACCATTGCTGGGCAGAGACTTACTAACCAAGGTCGGCACGCGCATCCATTTTGAACCCGAGGGGATAAAGATCATGGACAAAGAAGGGCAGCCCTTACAACCGGTACATGTGTTGACTCTATCCCTGGCTGATGAACATTGCCTGTTTCAGGCGGATCAAGAAGAGGGGGGCCAGGGAGAACAGGGAGAAATTGACTTTTGGTTGCAGAGGTTCCCTTCCGCATGGGCCGAAACCGGAGGAATCGGTCTCGCCAAACATCTGCCCCCGGTTGTTGTTCAACTCAAAGCTGCAGCCCTACCCGTCCGGGTCCGGCAGTATCCAATACTGGAAGAGGCTAGGAAAGGGATAGCATCCCATATCCACAGACTGTTGGAGACAGGAATCCTTAAACCCTACCGATCCACATGGAATATGCCCCTGCTTCCAGTAAGGAAGCCTGGCAGTGGGGATTACAGACCGGTGTAGGACTTGCGAAAGGTCAATGAGAGAATAGAAGACATCCACCCTACAGTGCCCAACCCTTACACCCTACTCAGCCACCTGCCACCTCACATGTGTGGTATACTACTCTGGACCTGAAAGATGCCTTCTTCAGTATCCCACTCTCTGAAGTTAGTCAGCCTTTGTTTGCTTTTGAGTGGCAGGAGCCAGGGGGAGGAAGAAATGAGCAACTTACCTGGACTAGACTGCCACAGGGCTTCAAGAACTCTCCCACCTTATTCAATGAAGCCCTAAGCCAGGACCTGGAGCCCTTTTGCAGGAGGCACCCCTGCGTGACACTGCTGTAGTATGTGGATGACCTGTTGCTGGCCACAAAAACCTGTGAGGAGTGCGAAGAAGCCACGGGGAACTTGCTGGCTGAACTAGGCACACTGGGATATCGAGCCAGCGCCAAGAAAGCCCACATCTGTCAGAGGTCAGTGGTCTACCTGGGGTATAAAATATCTAATGGAGCCAGGTGGCTAACTCAGGCCATGAAACAAACTATCCTGACTATCCCCATCCCTTCCTCACCCCGGGGAGTGAGGGAATTTCTTGGTTCAGCCGGGTTCTGCAGGCTCTGGATTCCAGGATACGCAGAAATAGCCCGACCGCTATATGAGGCGACCAAAGAAGGGCCGGGCTGGCAATGGAATCAGGAACAACAAGAGGCTTTTGACAGACTGAAAGAAGCTCTCCTGCGGGCCCCTGCCCTATCTCTGCCAGACCCAGAAAAACCCTTCATCCTGTTTGTAGATGAAAAGAAGGGAGTGGCTAAAGGAGTCCTGGCTCAGCAGCTGGGCCCATGGAAGAGACCTGTGGCCTATTTGTCCAAGTGGTTGGACCCAGCGGCCTCTGGGTGGCCACCTTGTCTGCGTATCCTAGCAGCCATCGCTCTACTAGTAAAAGAGGCAGACAAGCTGACTTTTGGCCAGAACCTGAGGGTAACAACCCCACATACTGTAGAGGGGATCCTCAGGCATCCTCCAGGAAAATGGATGACGAATACAAGACTCACCCACTACCAAGGGCTCCTACTAGATTCTCCACGAATTGTCTTCTCTGACTCGGTGACCCTAAATCCTGCCACCCTTCTGCCGAACCCAGATCTGTCGACCCCCATCCATGGCTGTAGAGACATCCTTTCCGAAATTATACAGGTGCGAGCAGACCTGAAAGACACACCGTTACTGAACTGTGAGCTAAATTGGTACACAGATGGGAGCAGCTTTGTGCAGGGAGGGGTCAGGAGAGCAGGGGCAGCGGTAGTGACCCACGAAGGGGAAGTTGTCTGGAGCGCAGCTCTGCCCCCTGGCACCTCAGCACAGAAGGCGGAACTTACTGCTCTCACTGAGGCCCTGGAAAGAGCCGAAGGCAAGCGGGCCAACATCTACACAGATAGCAGGTATGCTTTTGGCACTGTCCACGTCCACGGTGCCATCTACCGAGAAAGAGGATTCCGTTCCGCAGAAGGAAAGGAACTGAGGAATCTACAAGAAGTCCAAAGACTACTAGCCACTATCAAAAAACCAAAGGCGGTAGCAGTTATACATGTACTGGGCCACCAACCAAAGAAGACACCTGAGGCCATCGGCAACAACCATGCTGATGCGGAAGCTAGGAGGGCGGCCCTCTCGGACACCCTTGTACTTGCAGCCCTCGAGATACCCATACCTGAACTGCCGGCCCTGCCACCCAAACCTGAGTATTCCCCTCAGGACCTCGAGTGGATTAGGAAACAAGTCTCGGGGAAAGTGTTTGGGGAAGGAAATTGGGGTAGGGACCAAGAGGGTAGATTGATTCTGCCAGAAGCATTAGGACAGTATATGCTTGCTAATCTGCATAAGTCCACCCATCTAGGCTGGAAAAAGCTGCTCAGCCTTTTCCAGTCTGCACAGTTGGTGTTTCCCCACCAGAATGAGGCAGCTCATCAGATCACGGAAGAATGTAGTAGCTGTGCAATGCTAAGACCAGCCCCAAGAGAGCTGCACCCGGCAGGTACTCGGGAAAGGGGGAGGGCTCCAGGGAGGAATTGGGAAATAGACTTCACTGAAGTAAAACCAGGGAAGTATGGATATAAGTATTTGCTGGTTATGGTGGATACCTTCTCGGGGTGGGTGGAGGCTTTCCCAACCAAGCATGAGACCAGCCAGGTGGTAGCAAAAAAAATAATTGAAGAGATCGTCCCCAGATATGGGGTCCCTGAAGCCATAGGTTCCAATAACGGCCCGGCTTTCGTTAGCAAAGTCCTGCAAGGACTAGCCCTGGCTTTGGGGGTGGATTGGAAGTTACATTGTGCTTACAACCCACAAAGCTCTGGGCAGGTAGAGAGAATGAATCGGACCTTGAAGGAGACCCTTTCTAAATTGGTATTGGAGACTGGCGGGGACTGGGTGACCGTCCTTCCCTTAGCCATCTTCCGCGCTCAGAACTCCCCCCATTGTACATGGTTTAACTCCATTTGAGATAATGTATGGGGCCCCTCCACCCATAACTCGGCGAGTGCAGCTTCCCGGTGCAGAGGACCTGGCCCCTGACTATCTGAATGTGTTGCAAGCTCTTGCTAAAGTGCAGCAGGAAATCTGGCCCCTGATCAGAGCATATTACGAGGGCGGGAAAATTCCGAGCCCGGAACATGGCATAGTCCCAGGGGATATGGTATGGGTCAAGAGACACCAAGTGAGGACTCTCGAGCCCAGGTGGAAGGGACCTTATGTTGTATTGTTTACCACCCCCACTGCTCTCAAGGTTGATGGTATCGCTCCCTGGGTGCATCACACTCACGTTTGGAAGGTCCTGCCTCATAAAGATCCAGGGGCCCGCAAGGAAGAGTGGAAGGTGCAGCAGCATCTTGCGAATCCCCTAAAACTACACCTAAGCCGAAGATGAAGGGGATCCTGCTGATAAGCACCTTAATATGGACCTTCAAGGGAACCACGCTCGAAGGCACCAACCCCCCTCAGCCATGGGACCTGACCTGGATGCTGGTTAACGGCGCAACTGAGGAGGTCATCAGTACCACAGAACACACTGCGCCACTCGGAACCTGGTGGCCTGACCTGTTTTTCTGCCTTCGACTGATCAACCAAGGTTACCGAACCCTTTGGGTGCAGCCCAACATCCCTCAAAACTTGGCTCGCTCCCATGGATTTTATGCTTGCCCAGAAGCAGGTAAAGGAGAGTCATGTGGGTGGGGGCCCTTCTGGTGTGCCAACATAGGGGACTGTGTGACCTCAAACGATGGGGATCGGAGATGGCCAGTTACAAAAAAGGATGCTGTCAAATTTTCTTATGTCAACCAGGGCATCCCTCATCACATGCCTATGGACAAGGCTTGTGACCGAAGGGACCAGGATTGGGTATGAATTCAATTCACCGAGACGGGCAAAAAGACTGAGGTATCGCGTTGGATAAAAGGACTAAAATGGGGGATAAAGTACTATAAATATGAGGGACATGGGGAACGTGAAGGCTCAATCCTCACCATCAAATTAGCCGTGTCAACTCCCAGCACCGCCGTAGGTCCCAACCCGGTTATACATCCCCAGAAACCTTCGATCCAGGACAAGGGCCTGGGCCAAAGGGAAGAGAAAATGTTGACCGGACGTACGCCTGAGCCTCACGCCCGGCTCAGCTCCCCGAGGGGCGCCCTGGCGGGCACCGACGACTACATCCGCAGGCCAACCGCCGGAACACATGCCCCGGACCCACCTGTAGTAGTAGCCGGGGCCGTAGCCGTAATAGCCATGGGGCGAGTCGTCGGAGCCTCCATAGCCTGGCCCGTAGCCCTGCTGGTAGCCATAGCCCTGGTTCCATGGTTCCAGTAGGTGCTGTAGCCCTGATTCCAGAGCCCACAAGAGGACCAGGTCTGGGTCCCTCCGGATCAGATAGCCCCATGTGGGAAATGGTGCAGGCAGTAGCAGAGACTCTTAACCACGCCACTCCCTCCCTCACCGATCCCTGTTGGCTATGCTACCCAGGTTCACCCCCCTTCTATGAGGCAATCGGGATAAATGGCTCCTACACTATCAGCAACTCCCATCCCACTTACTGGGACGGGAAACCGTGGGGACTTACGATCACTCAGGTTTCAGTCGCTGGTACGTGTGTAGGCACAGTCTCGACGGCCCAGGGCCAGTTATGCTCTTCCTATGCTTACAACACGTGGGAGCAGGAAAAGTGGATTATACCCTCCTCGGGCTGGTGGCTCTGCTCAAAGACAGGCCTCACTCTGGCCCTATCCACCTCTGTGTTCAATGCTAACAGTGAGTTTTGTGTGCTGGTGGCCATTCTACCTCGCCTAATGTATCATTCTCATGAATCTCTCCTTTCTTATTGGGAAGAAAGGCCGAGCCCCCACCGGAGCAAGAGGGAGGTTGTTACCGCCCTGACCATTGGGACCCTCTTCTCCCTAGGGATAGCAGGGGCAGGCACTGGGGTCACAGCACTTGTAACTCGGGAAAAAGGGCTCACAGCCCTGAGGCTGGCAGTCGACAGGGACCTAGAACAACTCCGACAGTCAATATCAGACCTGGAGCAATCCCTCACCTCCTTGTCAGAGGTGGTCCTACAAAACCGAAGGGGTCTGGACCTCTTGTTCTTAAAGGAAGGTGGACTGTGTGCAGCCCTAAAGGAAGAGTGCTGTTTCTATGTAGATAAGACAGGTGCAGTCAGAGATTCCTTAGCCAAACTAAAAATGGATCTAGAGAAGAGGCGTAAAGAATATGAGAGTAACGAAAGCTGGTTTGAGTCTTGGTTCAAATACAAGCCTTGGTTCGCTACCCTCCTCTCGGCCGTTGCAGGGCCATTAGTCATCCTGCTGTTGTTGCTTACAATCGGTCCGTGCATAATAAACAGGCTACTTAGGTTTATACAGGAGAGGATTAACACCGTCCAACTTCTGGTCCTTCGTCAAAAGTATCAGGCCCTAGGTGCCGCTGTGGAAGATTCCTCAGTCTGATCAAGAAAAGGGGGGAATGTAAAGAAGTGCAAAGAGCAGCAAAAGTCAGGAAAAAGAACTAATAAAACCTAGCTAAACCCTAGAGCAAGAGCTACCCAGCTTTCGTAGAAACTGCCCGAAGCTAACACGCCTGCCCTAAGTTAGATAACCAGAGGTGGGCAGTAGCCTCGGGACATAACCCGTGATAAGTCACGTAGACACGCTTGTGTGAGCTAGAGATTACGGGAAGCGGTTAGGTAACCAGGGCGTTCTCGTTTCAACTCCATTGGTTAAAATATAGAATATATAGAATGTGTTTTAAAATTACTGGTTGTAGAAATGCGCGGGCTTCGGTGCAACGGCTGTGAAAACCCTATATAATCCATATCTAAAGTTGCCTAGGGGTCGGCAGCTTGGACTCGGCCTGCGTGTCAGGGGAGGTGCTGTCGGCCCCAGCTAGCTGGCTGAATAAAGACTTTGCTTGGATTTGCATCTCCGTGTCTATGTGGTTTGCTCTCTGGGGAAACCCCGGAGTCCTGGACCCTAACAACTTAAAGCAAACTTTAGTCAATCTTGCCTAAGAATACAAATATAAAATTCTCAGATACGAAAGCAAATTAATTTCAACAGTATATTAAAACAGTTATTTGAATTATCTACCTATGTAAGTCGGGTTTATGTCAGCAATGTATCATTTAATATTAAGGTATCTATTGATATAATTACCTAGTGTCTCCAAGAAGGAAATCTACAGAATCACTTAGTCAAGTGAATAAATGGCAATCAATACCCTTTCATTTAATTAATAACCCACTACCCAGTCCTCATTTTTTTATGTCACAGAAGACAATGCATGATTCTTCTCTTTTTTCAAAATTATGGTAAAAAAAACTCATAAAACTTAATATCTTAACCTTTTTTAAGTGTACTGTAGTGTTAACTGTATGTAACTTTCTGTGCAATAGATCATTACAACTTTCTCATTTTGCAGAACTGAAACTCCATACCTCTTTAAAAACTTTTTTTGTCCTACCTCCAGCCCCTAACAACCATGTATCTACTTTCTCTTTCTAAGAATGACTATTTTAGATAGTGGAATCATACAATATTTGTCTTTTTGTGATTAGCTTACTTCATTTAGCAAAATGTCCTCAAGTTACATCCATGTCTTATTTTACCGGAAATATTATTGCTTTTACTTGAGAAATGTTTATAAATCCATTTATTTTTATTCTTCCTTGTCATCTTTTTGATGTGATTCATAAATAACATGTATTTAATTTTATTATTAAAAACAATTTTTGTCTTTTAATAAGAAATTACAAACTAAATATGTTACTTGATAGATTGTTCTTACTTTTATCATCTCATTTGTACTTTCTTTGTGTTTCCTTTGTTTCTAGTGTTTGTCCTACGGGTTATTTTTGTTTGCTTTTATCTTCCTTTCAGGCTTTTTCCTGTTATGTTTTTTGGATGTGTCATTACCTATTCCTACAATTAACCATAGACCCCTTTAAGGCAAATCATCTTTGCAACTCCACAGAATTTCTGAAACGTATTTCTAGAAAAAAAAGAATTCTTCAAGGTTTTTTTAGAATTGACGAAGTAAACAAGAAAATTCTAACTCCTAGACACAGCCTTCTGAAGGAAAACCTGGGGTCCCAGATAATCTGGCTACTTCTCCCTTCTTAGTGAAGAGTTGCTCAAAATTTGAAAGCCATGAAGTATATGGTTTTAATTAAATCAGGGAAGAACCCAAAATGTCTATACTCTCTAAATGTATGTGAACCTTGACTAAGTAATGTGGGTAAAATTGTAGCATTTCCAGAATATCTCGCCTGGCTTTAGAATATCTGCATATCAATAGGCGTTGAGGTGGAAAGAAGTATGGCTTTAGTGCATTTGCATATTTCCTCAGGGGTGAAGAAGTTCATCTCCATATCAATGGGTGATTACCTGGGCAACAGAGGGCTTATCTGCACTTGACAGGTGAGGGGGAGGGCCGGTGTGGTTAATGCTGGAACAGAGAATAAAGATGGCCTGGAACTGCAGTTTGTGAGCAATAAACGGGTTTAAAATTTTATTTCTCCCTTTGAATGATTTTGGTTTTTAGGGGTATTTTGCCCCGGGATTTCCTTTCCCCAAACTTACAAGTAATAACATTTTCTGACTGTCCATTATGTAACAGGCTCTAGTGTTAAAACTTACAACAGCCATTAGAATGTAAGTTCTAGGACAGCACAGGACTCAGCCTCTTTTTACCACTGTAATTTCAGCACTGAGAATGTGACCAGAACATTAAAGCCACTCAATAAATATTTATTCAAAGAATGAAAGGAACAATACTACAAGAAGGCATTCATAGTCCCTTTCTAAAGAGAAAACAAAAATTCAAGAAGAGATAAGGAACTTCCTTAGAACTACACAAAATATCAGAACTTGGATATCTGATATATTAAAGAAGTATTCCCCCTTAACTTGACTTATAAAGTTCTTTATGACCTGACTGTCTCAGTCTATTTTTCTTGTTACACAGCACTGAGGTCAACGATCCAACCACACTCAAATTTTTTCTGGTTCTTGAAGGTTCTTTTGTAGTCTCTCTCAGTTATCAGCTTTAACAACCACACCTTCTTCAGAGATCAGGTTAGGTGTCTCTTCTCTTGGTTCCCTTAGGTTCAGTGCACTGTTACATAATTTTATAGCATCCCATATTTCCTATCATAATATTATCCTCTTTAAATAAAGGAACAGAGTAGTGGTTAAGAAGAGGAACTCTGGAGGCAGAATATTAAGGTTCAAATCCAGACTCTACTGTGGGAATAGAATGATATAATAAAACAAATATTATACATATGTATGTGTGTTTTATATATGTATATGATATGCATACATATATATACACACACATATACATTTATTATACATATTCTGCCAAAATATACAGATAAAGTATTAATTTTAACTATAAAAGAATTATCAAAAATTGTATTATCAAAGCCATTACATAAATATAATTTCCTGCATAAAATAGGAAAATAAAAAGATACATAAAAAATCATGTCACTCAGATGGTGGTGTGAGAGGTGAGACAGAGGGTTCTTTCTAAAACTGCATATAATTCGAAAATATAATTAATACAACTAATCCTGAAAAAGCAACAGGAAAGAGGACTGCGCCAAACTGCATACACCTGGAGAAAAGAATAAACATCATGGAACAGGGTAACGTACCAAAGCCATGGCCCGATAAGACACAAGCCGTTTCCCCATCCCTGCTCATTGGAAGGAGGAAGAGAAACAGAGCGAGAAACGAGTGTAGGCCTGGGACTGCTGAATACTTAACTCTGGAGATCTGCTCTGGGAGCAAAAACCAACATTGCATGGTGCTTGCATGGTACTCTCATGATTAGGGGATTAGAAAGCTAAGACAGGCAGAACTCCTGGAGAGACTGAGATTCCAGCTGCTTGTGGAAAGCAGGGATCCATATCCGGTTGCTCTGGGACAAAAGAAAGGTGGGCAGTCTGAGAGACAAGAGGGCTACTAATGGGGCAAGGATTGCACAGCGCTTACTGCTCAGGAGAAAGAACAGGTAGACAAAATTGTCCGGGTACACTCTGCCCAGCAGGTAGGGAACTTTCACGAGCTTCAGGTGCTCCAACTCCCTGGCTAGCTACACAGCTCCAAGGACCCCGTCGGTGATACGCAGCCTACTGTGCCTTTCTCCCGGCCAGCCCCACCTGGCCCACAAACTGGCAAACCCTACCCTGGCATTAGGACAGCAAGAGGGAAGACCTGTCTACAGCAACTACAAACACAAAGCCTAGAGGCTTATACCTGTGTGCTCAGCCCACTGGTTCTGGCAGTGGACACAGGCATTGCAGCTGGGAAGCAGGAAACAGCTCTTTCCTCCCCCCAGGCACCAATACCATTGCGAACCCAGACATTGCTTCAGGGGCTGAGCAGCACCAAAGAGTAGAGCTTCTGGGCACTAGAGGGCACCATATAGAAATATGAAATGCCAAAGGAACATGGTTCAAAGTAAAAATATGAATACAACTCCTGAAAAAGATTCAAATGACATCAACCTCAAGGATCTTTCTGAAAGGGATTTCAAAATAAAAATCATTAACATGCTTATGGAGATACAGAAAAATATTCAAGAACTCAGGAATGAATTCCAGTCAGAGATCCAATCATTACGGAACACAGTATCAGAAATGAAACATATAATGGAAACTTTTAAAAGCAGATTAGATACAGTGGAAGAGACCATGAGTGAAACAGAAATTAGAGAAGAGTCATACAAAGAAGCTGAGGCACAGAGAGAATAAAGGATCTCTAAGAATGAAAAAATATTGAGAGAAGTGTGTGACCGATCCAAATGAAAAAACATTTGTATTATAGGGGTACCAGAAGAAGAGAGAGTAAAAGGGAAAGAAAGTGTCTTTGAGGAGGTAACTGGTGAAAACTTCCCCAATCTGGGGAAGGAGATAGTCTCTCAGGCCATGGAGACGCACAGATCTCCCAACACAAGGGACACAAGGAAGACAACACCAGGACATACAGTAATTAAAATGGCAAAGAACAAGGATAAGGGCAGACTACTAAAAGCAGCCAGAGAGAGAAATAAGATCACATACAAAGGAAAGCCCATCAGGCTATCATCAAACTTCTTAGCAGAAACCTTACAGGCCAGAAGGGAGTGGCATGATATATTTAATGCAGTGAAGCAGAAGGGCCTCAAACCAAGAACATAATTTATCTGGCAAGATTATCATTTAAATCTGAAGGAGGGATTAAACAATTCAAAGATAAGCAAAAGGGGAGAGAACTTACCTCCCACAAACCATCTCTACAGTGTATTTTGGAGAAACTGCTATAGACAGAGTATTCCTAAGGTTTAATAGCTGTCACTAGAGGTAATAAAACCACAGTAAAGAAAGTAGAACAGTTAATTACTAAGCAAATGCAAAATTAAATCAACTATCCCCAAAGTCAATCAAGGGAAAGACAAAGAATACAGAATATGATACCTAATATATAAAGAATGGAGGAGGAAGAAAAAGGAGGAGAAAAAAAGAGCCTTTAGATTGTGTTTGTAATAGTATATTAAGTGAGTTAAGTTAGACTCTTAGATAGTAAGGAAGTTAAACTTGAACCTTTGGTAACCACAAATATAAAGTCTGCAATGGCAATAAGTACATACCTATCAATAAATGTAAATGGTCTGAATGCACCAATCAAAAGACATAGAGTCACTGAATGGATAAAAAAACAAGACCTACCTATATGCTGCCTACAAGAGACTCACTTTAAACCCAAAGACATACACAGACTAAAAGTGATGGGATGGAAAAAGATATTTGATGCAACTAATAGGGAGAAAAAAAGTAGGCATTTGCGATACTTGTATCAGACAAAACAGACTTCAAAACAAAGAAAGTCACAAGAGACAAAGAAGGACATTACATAATGATACAGGGATCAATCTAACAAGAAGATATAATCATTATAAATATCTATGCACCCAACACAGCAGCACCTACATATGTGAAACAAATACTAACAGAACTAAAAGGGGAAATAGAATGCAATGCATTCACTCTAGGCAACTTCAACACTCCACTCACTCCAATTATGAAGGTTCCACCCTTATGATCTAATTATCTAAGAAAAGGCACAACCTCCTAATACTGTCACCTTAGGGGTTAGGATTTCAATACTGAATTTTAAGGGCACAAACATTAAGACCATAGCATTTTCATTAAATTCAATGTACCTATGTTACCAGATCAATTCTGGAAAAGGTCTGTAATTTAAAACAACATCTTAGTTATAAACAGAAAAATACACTATAATTCTAATTTTTTAAAAAATGATATTTGGACATTTGGCTGAAACCAATAAGTAGAAAATAAAACCAAAATCAGATATATTTTATAGATACAAATAGAAAATATACAGAAATACTTAAACAAATCTGGAAGAATCTGTTACTTAGAATTACAGCTTGGTCTTTGACTGTTTTTGTCATGATTTACATAATTAAATATACTCAGAGAAAGTTAGAATGATAATACCTCCATAGTTTCAGAGGAGATATTACTGTTTTTATAACACAGAATGGATCTGGGATTTCTGTGCTTAAATATATGTGATAGCTTTTTGCACAGAGCATAAGGTCCAAAACTTCAAGTTAACATACTTTCATTAGGTGTGATCAAAGGGCATGACCTTTCAAGTAAGATAACCTTGACTTAAATCCAACGTCTGACTTATACTTCTAGAATCTGTGGGGCATCCATGTGAAGATGATCTAAGCCAGCGAAGATAAATATCTTCCTGAAGAACAAGAGGTAAGCTAAAGAAATAGATTTAGGTCGGGGTTGTAGAAACTGTTAGCATATGTGAACTTCTCCATAGATTACATGAGAAGATGGAATGTTGAGGATGGACCAGGGGAGAAACATTAAAGAGTGGTGGATGAATAATTTGGAATAGAGAGAGAGGAGTTGTTAGGAATGGTTATTGAAAAAAAAAAAAAGATTGGTCACAAGTTAGTAACTGCTAAAGCTGGATGGTGGGTGGTATTCACCATCCTATACTTTAGTTCAATACTTTGGTGTATGTCTGAGATTTCATTAAATATTTTAAAAAGAGGAGAAGGTGGAGGAGGAGGAATCAGTGAGGGATTCTGATAAGATGCAGTACTGTGAAAAAAGAAACCATTAAGCAGAAGTAGCTATTACCTCACAGGAGTGACATAAAAGAGGCTCTAAGAAATGAGCAGAAGTACTTGGTAGTTGGGTTATTAGAAGGCCTTTAGCAAGGCCTGTTTCAGTGGCTGGAAGCTTGATTTCAGTTGTTCGGAGCAAAATACAAACAAGGAATAGACTCAGAAAGTAGCTTAATGAAACCTGGGCAGTAAGGGGAAGAAATACTTGGAGATATGGGACCAAAGGGTTTTGATAAGATTTTGGTTTTAGATGGTAGACCCTTGAGAGGAAGTAGCCTGGAGAGGTTGATATTGGAGAAAGCAGAAAGTGTTGTAGGAAGGGTAAGATGTAGAATGGAAAGCACAAGCAAAGGGGAAAGTCTTAGAAAAGAGAAGATATAATACACCTCTATTTTTGAGACAACAGGGGTAAGTAAGGGTCAGTCCCTATAGAGCTTGTAAGTCACTGTGCTTATACGGTCAGAGGAAAGCAGAGGGAGTTGAGATGAAAAGAGAAGAGGAAGTAAAGATTGAGCAAAAAGCCCCTGCCAGAGATCTCTGTGGAGAGTACATTGTGAATAAGGAAGCCTGGGGACTTGATCAAAGAAACCAAATATATGAATTTCAAATTAGCTCTTAATCATCCTTTGGATTCAAAGCAGAGGGACCCTGGCAAGGCAGAGGAAAGAAAAATTCTCTTTACTGGAAAACAGCTCCAGGGAGAAACAGTTTGCAGCATCTGATTACAAAAGAAGGTACAGAAATTCTAAAAGGACTTCAAAGTGAACCCTCTCATCCCCCAAAATACAAACAAATGCCTGAATTATATTACAATCACTTAAATTAGTGCCAACATGACCACAGAGGAAATGAGATAGCCTGTACAACAAAAAAACTCCAGTTAAAATCAAAATGTTAGCTTTTATATATATACTGTGCAAATGGAAAAAATCCATTATTTTTGGTACAATCTACCTTCTATTTTTAAAAAATTGGAGCTTAGACTAAGGTGGCAGGGGGAGGTTGTGAAAGTAGTCAGATTTCAGATACCTTCTGATAGTAAAACAGTACTTGATGAAATGTACACATTCAATAAAAATTTATACATTTAATAAAGAACTGTAAGTCCAGGGAAAGGAAATTCCAGGGCAAAATACCTCTAAAAACTGAAATCAGTCAAAAGGAGAAATAAAGTTTAAAATCCATTTATTTAAAAAAAAAAATCTGTTTATTGCTTACAAACTGCAGTCCAGGGCATCTCTCTTTCCTGCTCCAGCAGAAGCAAAACCAGCCCTCCCCCGCACCTCTCACGCACAGATAAGCCCTCTGTTGCCCAGGTAATTACCCATTGATAAGGAGAAGAACTTCTCTCCACCCAAGGATATACAAATGCACTAAAGCCATACTTCTTTCCATCAATGAACACCTATTGATATGCAGATGTACTAAAGCCAGGTGAGATACTCTGGAATGTTACAATTTTGCCCACAAGAATTTAGACATACTCCTAATATTTTCCTAATATTCTGAAATATTTTAAAACTCATGCTATGTAAGTAGAACTGTTTTAAGAGCTACTATAATTTTAATTCCCATTTCATTTCTTTTTTACTTTGAGGAAATAATGAGGTTCAATAAAAGGCAAAGTAATGACATTTAAAGGACTCCTCTCAATGCAAAAAGTAGTTTTATGGAACTATAACCCACAATAAATATAGTAACACATGAAAACTTTTCATATATAAAATATGTCCTAGCTTATTTCAGCTCTACCAAAATCAATTTCACTAGATTTTACAAATTATGTGTCTTTAAAAGTTTTATTACAGTCTTAAGTTTGAGGTCTATTATGTCTTAGACATACTTCACATCGTAAGAAAACATATTTTATTACGGACTTTAGTTATAGTATTATTTATTTACCCTCCCATCCCCCAAAATAGAAATGCCTGAATTATTTTACAATCACTTAAATTAGTGCCAACATAAGATTTTCCAAAATTCATTCATTACTCATTTTCTCTCACAAATATGTACATACACAAAAGCAATGTATCTTGACATATGCTTAAAAACTGATTCATGTTGAAATTTAGATTCTTAAAGATCTTTAGTTTCTGTGTTAGAGAGATATAAATTAAAATGAAATAATAAAGTTTGCCTTAATATATCAAAAAAATCAACATCCCTGGTAAAATATCCTCTAGTCAATAGAACTGATATGATAAGTAATGTAGTATATGAAAATATTTTTTGAAGTATCTAAGTATTATTTTGTTTCTTTCCTATCTTTATTATCAACCAAACAGGTAAATATTTGCTATTGTTTCCTTTTTCAGAAAGCAGGAAAGCACAAATTGAAGAATTCATGGCAGTATGTTATTTAAAAAAAAAGAGAGAGATTCAACAACTATATAGATGGTAGAATAGGAAGACCCATCCCTTGTTCACCCACAGAAACACTGACTTAACAACAATATGCTGTCCAGAAATCCTTCAGAACTCCAGAAACCACTTAGATAGAAGTCACACTACCCAACACAAGCTCAAAGCCAAGAACAGAGACACTGAAACAAGTAAGAAGTCATTTCACATCAACCAAGTCAGCCCCTCCCCAAAGCTAGCACCACTCAAAATTGGAAGAAAAAGTTCAACTTGCACCTTTTCCCTTGGGAGGGAAAGAGAAGAGTAGAATGTACATCATCTTGTATGTACAATGCACTGAAGATTCCATTTGAAAAATTATTAAAAACAGATGAATTCATCAAGGTTGCAGAACACAAAATCAACACACAACAATAGCATCAAAAATAATAAAATACATGGGAATAAACTAAATCAAGGAGGTGAAGAACTTGTACACTTAAACTACAAAACACTGCTGAAAGAAATTAAAGAAAACACAAACAAAGTTATCTAGTCTTTCTAGAGTGGAAAACTTAATATTGTTAAAATGTCTATACTATCCAAAGCATGATACAGATTCAATGCAGTTAACTATCAAAATCTCAATGGGATATTCTACAGAAATAGAAAAAAAAACACTTAAAATTAATATGAAATCTCAATGGACTCTATATAGCCAAAACAATCTTGAGAAAGAAAAACAAAGCTGCAAGTCTCAGACTTTCTAACTTAAAAACATTAAAAAGCTAGAATAATCAAACACAATGTGGTAGTGGCATAAAGACAGACCTATAAAGCAATGGAACAGAAAAGAGAGCCCAGACCACTATCCAAAAGATAAGAAATAACAAGTGTTGACAAGGATGTGGAGAAAAAGGAACCATCATGCACTTTTGGTGGGAATTATAATTGGTACAGCCACTGTGGAATGCAGTATGGAGGTTCCTCAAAAAACTAAAAATAGAAATACTGTACTCCCCAGTAATTCCACTTCTAGGAATTTACCCAAAGAAAACAAAATCCCTGACTCAAAAAGACGTATGCACCCCTATGTCTACTGCTGAATTATTTACATTAGCCAAGTTATGGAAGCAACCAAAGTGTCCATCAATAGGTTAATGGATAAAGAAGATGTGATACATATATGCAATGGAATATTATTCAGACATAAAAAAGAAAGAAATTCTGCCATTTGCAACAACTTGGATGGACCTAGAGGGTATTATGCTAAATGAAATATGCCAGGCAGAGAAAGACAAATACCATATGATTTCACTTATTTGTGGAACATAAACACAAAATAAAATGAACAAAATAGCAGTAGACTCACAGACACTGAGAAGTGACTGGTGGTTACCATGGTGGAGGGGTTAGGGTGGGAGAAGGGTGAGGGGGCTAATGGGGCACAAAAATTTCAACATAATATAACTTGGTCACAGGGATAGTAGTACAGCATGTAGAATACAGTCAGTGATTCTGTGACATCTTCCTATGTTGACAGATAATAAATGCACTAGTGGAAGTGAGGATTTAATAATATAGGTAACAACTGAACCATTGTGCTGTATACTTGAAACCAATATAAGATTGTATTATCAACAATACTTCAATTAAAAAAAAAAGAGAGCAAGCCTGGAAATAAATCCTAGCATATATGGTCATATGATCTTCACTGTTATAGCTGCTATGGAAAACAGCATAGAAGTTCCCTAAAAAATTAAAAGTAGAATTCCTATACATCAAATCTTAACTAACTGGATTCCTAAAAAGAAAACAGCTCCATTTTATTTCAGCATTGTAACACTGTTTTAGCAAGTGGTCTAATATAGGATTATTTTTCTTTTCATAACAGAATTGAGGAGTATACATTATATATAAGTGAAGTAGTACTAGATAGTTATTTAAAAGAACTATTAATGTCTTTCAGTTGTACCTTGGCAGTTTTAGTATCTGCAAGTCCCTAATATAAACTAATTGATGCTGTGTACATTTTAAGGAAGTAAAAGAAAAACCCAATTGGCTGCTAACTAGAGAAGCCTATTACTCTAACAGAAAGCTTAGTTCTTCTACAGAATCCACACACAACTTTTTTTTTGTACACCAAGAATGAATCTACTGTGGAAGTCTTTTTTAAGTCTTCCTATAATGAGCTTTCCTTCTTCAGATACTTTAATATTTTACCACTAAAAACCATTAAAAGATATTTACTGTTAATAATTCCACAGGATATCCTAAGAAATTAAGTCCCTACAAAGGCTTCCTTGAAGACAATAGCTGTAACTGGAAAGGAAAGCAGTGGAAGCAGGTTTCTGAAGGCAAGAACTGTCACTTTATTCAACTTTATATCCCAGTGCCCAGCAAAGCATTCAGTTACATTTTGTACATATGTTCATTTCAGTCAGACACTACACTTCTTTTCATAGGTCAAACACTAATTAGAAATTTCATTGAAGTATTCTCCAGAAAATAATAAGATCAAAAGAAAATAAGCGATTTGAGACACACTTAAATGTTCACACTTACACCTAACTTCTACTCACATATATCTACTCACTATAGCTTTTCTACAACTGCATGAACAGGAGAATACTTACTGAACCATGTGTATGAAAAGGTAAAACAATTTAAATATTCAGATAGGTTCTAATTATTTAACAGAGAAAGTGTTTAGCATTACAACTGACAAAAACTGATAAGTATATCAAACAGAACTTAAATATTTTGGATATTTTAACATACATTTTTATACAAACAATGATTGCATTAGAGAGAATGAAAATATAAATAAGCTTACTCACTCAAAATACAAAAAGACCTTAGAGAGAACTTTCTCCCACCCACCTCAGACACTGTTCTATGTGGCTGACAAGAGGTATTACAGGTGATCCTAATCAGTAAAAAGCTGATTTATGATGAACGTATATAGAGTTGTGTTCATGTCCAGGACTTTTTAAGGCCAAGAATTTGATACACAGCACAAAAAAGTTTATAGGGGAATAATCAGTACACACATACACACACACAAACACTAAGTATGAGAGAATGAGAGTAAGAGAGAGATAACCGCATAAAATAACCAGAATTAGAAGATACCAATTTTAAATTGTATCAGTCAAAGACTAGCTCAATTTTCCAGATAGATGAAGCTTTCTGTAGAATTTGATAGGTCTAGAATTTGTTCAAATGTGCAGATAAATAATAGGAATAAATTCCTCTGGAATATTTGAACCCTATTATTTTATTTCTTTTTCCTCTCTTACCATGTTGGGTCAGCCTTCCAATACAATGTTGAGAAGAAGCAGGGATAATGGGCATTGGGCCTTTTTCCTAACTATAAAGGAAATGCTTTTTACATTTACCATTAAGAATGATTGTTAAAGGTCTTTGTTAGATACCCTTTATCAAATTAAGAAAGATCCTTTTTCTTAGTTTGCTAGGGATTTTTACCACCACGAATTTTGTCAAATACTCCTTCTGTATGTGTTTAGATAGTATATCATTTTTAGATATTACCGTGCTTGGCACAGTTTATTTTAAGCTAATATTTTAAGACTTTTCGATATATGTTTCTGAGCATGATTGGATTGTAATCTTTCTCTCTTGCAATCCTTAACTGGTTTGGTTAAAAGGTCATATTAGTCTCGTAAAATGAGTGGGGGAGTTTCCATTCTCCAGAAAACTGGAATGATCTCTTCCTTGAAATTTTGGTACGACTTGCTTGAAAAACCATTTGAGACTACTGGTTCCTTGGTAGGTGACTTTACATTAGCAATTCAATTTCTTTGAAAGTCAAAGAACTATGCAGGGCTTCTAGTTCTATTTGAACAGTTTTGGAAAGTTGTAATTTTCTAGAAATGTGTCCATTTCACCTGCATTTTAAAATTAGTTGTCATGAAGTTTTTGTAGTACCTTTTTTCTTTTTAATCTTTAATTTTGAACTTAGAGAAAAATTTTAAGCTTATAAAAAAGCTGAAAGCATAATCCAAAAATCTTTCTCTTTGGTAAGTATCAAGGAATGGAATTGCTGGATCATATGGGGAGTGTACAGTAAGAAACTGCCAAAATGCTTTCCAGAGAGGCAGTACTATTTTATATTTCCACCAGCAATATATGAGTGTTTCATACCTCAAACCCAAAGACATGTACAGACTAAAAGTCAAGGGATGGAAAAAAATATTTCAAGCAAACAACAGCGAGAAGAAAGCAGGGGATGCAGTACTACTATCAGACAAAATAGACTTCAAAACAAAGAAAGTAACAAGAGATAAAGAAGGACACTACATAATGATAAAGGGCTCAGTCAAACAAGAGGATATAACCATTCTAAATATATATGAAACCAACACAGGAGCACCAGCATATGTGAAACAAATACTAACAGAACTAAAGGAGGAAATAGACTGCAATGCATTCATTCTAGGAGACTTCAACACACCACTCACCCCAAAGGATAGATCCACCGGGCAGAAAATAAGTAAGGACACGGAAGCACTGAACAACACAGTAGAGCAGATGGACCTAATAGACATCTATAGAACTCTACATCCAAAAGCAACACGATATACATTCTTCTCAAGTACACATGGAACATTCTCCAGAATAGAGCATATACTAGGCCACAAAAAGAGCCTCAGAATATTCCAAAAGATTGAAATCCTACCAACCAACTTTTCAGACCACAAAGGCATAAAACCAGAAATAAACTGTACAAAGAAAGCAAAGAGGCTCACAAACACATGGAGGCTTAACAACACGCTCCTAAATAATCAATGGATCAATGACCAAATCAAAATGGAGATCCAGCAATATATGGAAACAAATGACAACAACAACACTAAGCCCCAACTTCTGTGGGACAAAGCAAAAGCAGTCTTAAGAGGAAAGTATATAGCAATATAAGCATATTTAAAAAAGGAATGAATGGTCTAATGTCACAATTATCGAAATTGGAAAAGAAGAACAGATGAGGCCTAAGGTCAGCAGAAGTAGGGACATAATAAAGATCAGAGAAGAAATAAATAAAATTGAGAAGAATAAAACAATAGCAAAAATCAATGAAACCAAGAGCTGGTTCTGCGAGAAAATAAACAAAATAGATAAGCCTCTAGCCAGACTTATTAAGAAGAAAAGAGAGTCAACACAAATCAACAGTATCAGAAACGAGAAAGGAAAAATCACGACGGACCCCACAGAAATACAAAGAATTAATAGAGAATACTATGAAAACCTATATGCTAACAAGCTGGGAAACCTAGGAGAAATGGACAACTTCCTAGAAAAATACAACCTTCCAAGACTGACCCAGAAAGAAACAGAAAATCTAAACAGACCAATTACCAGCAACGAAACTGAAGCGGTAATCAAAAAACTACCAAAGAACAAAACCCCCAGGCCAGATGGATTTACCTCGGAATTTTATCAGACATACAGGGAAGACATAATACCCATTCTCCTTAAAGTTTTCCAAAAAAATAGAGGAGGAGGGGATACTCCCAAACTCATTCTATGAAGCTAACATCACCCTAATACCAAAACCAGGCAAAGACCCCACCAAAAAAGAAAACTACAGACCAATATCCCTGATGAACGTAGATGCAAAAATACTCAACAAAATATTAGCAAACCGAATTAAAAAATTCATCAAAAGGATCAAACACCATGACCAAGTGGGATTCATCCCAGGGATGCAAGGATGGTACAACATTCGAAAGTCCATCAACATCATCCACCACATCAACAAAAAGAAAGACAAAAACCACATGATCATCTCCATAGATGCTGAAAAAGCATTTGACAAAGTTCAACATCCATTCATGATAAAAACTCTCAGCAAAATGGGAATAGAGGGCAAGTACCTCAACATAATAAAGGCCATCTATGATAAACCCACAGCCAACATTATATTGAACAGCGAGAAGCTGAAAGCATTTCCTCTGAGATCCGGAACAAGACAGGGATGCCCACGCTCCCCACTGTTATTCACCATAGTACTGGAGGTCCTAGCCATGGCAATCAGACAAAACAAACAAATACAAGGAATCCAGATTGTTAAAGAAGAAGTTAAACTGTCACTATTTGCAGATGACATGATACTGTACATAAAAAACCCTAAAGACTCCACCCCAAAACTACTAGAACTGATATCGGAATACAGCAAAATTGCAGGATACAAAATCAACACACAGAAATCTGTGGCTTTCCTATACACCAACAATGAACCAACAGAAAGAGAAATCAGGAAAACAACTCCATTCACAATTGCATCAAAAAAAATAAAATACCTAGGAATAAACCTAACCAAAGAAGTAAAAGACTTATACTCTGAAAACTACAAGTCACTCTTAAGAGAAATTAAAGGGGACACTAACAAATGGAAACTCATCCCATGCTCATGGCTAGGAAGAATTAATATCGTCAAAATGGCCATCCTACCCAAAGCAATATACAGATTTGACGCAATCCCTATGAATCTCCCAGCAACATTCTTCAATGAACTGGAACAAATAATTCAAAAATTCATATGGCACCACCAAAGACCCCAAATAGCCAAAGCAATGCTGAGAAAGAAGAATAAAGTAGGGGGGATCTCACTCCCCAACTTCAAGCTCTACTATAAAGCCCTAGTAATCAAGACAATTTGGTACTGGCACAAGAGCAGAGCCACAGACCAATGGAACAGACTAGAGAATCCAGACATTAACCCAGACATATACGGTCAATTAATATTTGATAAAGGAGCCATGGACATAAAATGGCGAAATGACAGTCTCTTCAACAGATGGTGCTGGCAAAACTGGACAGCTACATGTAGGAGAATGAAACTGGACCATTGTCTAACCCCATATACAAAAGTAAACTCAAAATGGATCAAAGACCTGAATGTAAGTCATGAAACCATTAAACTCTTGGAAGAAAACATAGGCAAAAACCTCTTAGACATAAACATGAGTGACCTCTTCTTGAACATATCTCCCCGGGCAAGGAAAACAACAGCAAAAATGAACAAGTGGGACTATATTAAGCTGAAAAGCTTCTGTACAGCAAAAGACACCATCAATAGAACAAAAAGGAACCCTATAGTATGGGAGAATATATTTAAAAATGACACATCTGATAAAGGCTTGATGTCCAGAATATATAAAGAGCTCACACACCTCAACAAACAAAAAACAAATAACCCAATTAAAAAATGGGCAGAGGAACTGAACAGACAGTTCTCCAAAAAAGAAATACAGATGGCCAACAGACACATGAAAAGATGCTCCACATCACTAATTATCAGAGAAATGCAAATTAAAACTACAATGAGGTATCACCTCACACCAGTAAGGATGGCTGCCATCCAAAAGACAAACAACAAATGTTGACAAGGCTGTGGAGAAAGGGGAACCCTCCTACACTGCTGGTGGGAATGTAAGTTAGTTCAACCATTGTGGAAAGCAGTATGGAGGTACATCAAAATGCTCAAAACAGACTTACCATTTGACCCAGGAATTCCACTCCTAGGAATTTACCCTAAGAATGCAGCAATCAAGTATGAGAAAGATCAGTGCACCCCTATGTGTATCGCAGCACTATTTATAATAGCCAAGAATTGGAAGCAAACTAAATGTCCATCGATAGATGAATGGATAAAGAAGCTGTGGTACATATACACAATGGAATACTACTCAGCCATAAGAAAAGGGCAAATCCAACAATTTGCAGCAACATGGATGGAGCTGGAGGGTATTATGCTCAGTGAAACAAGCCAAGTGGAGAAAGGGAAATACCAAATGATTTCACTTATCTGTGGAATATAAGAACAAAGGAAAAACTGAAGGAACAAAACAGCAGCAAAATCACAGAACTCAAGAATGGACTAACAGGTACCAAAGGGAAAGGGACTGGGGAGGATGGGTGGGTAGGGAGGGATAAGGGGGGCGGAGAAGTAGGGGGGTATTAAGATTAGCATGCATGGGGGTGTAGGAGAAAAGGGAGGGCTGTACAACACAGAGAAGGCAAGTAGTGATTCTACAACATTTTGCTATGCTGATGGACAGTGACTGTAAAGGGGTTTATAGGGGAGACCTGGTATAGGGGAGAGCCTAGTAAACATAATATTCGTCATGTAAGTGTAGATTAGTGATACCAAAAATAAAACAAAACAAAACAAAAAAGGGCAATTCCTGTGTGGTAACCTCCAATGAGTTCTACACAAGGGTATAAAGGGCATATAAAAGTGTAGGCAAAGGGTCTGTTTGCGTTTATACAGAAGATCAAAGCCTAATTGGGCTACCCCGAAAATGAACTAAGATATGATATGAAAGAGAACTTCCAACATCAGCACTGTCTGGAAGACTCATGCCAGAAGATGATCATCAAAAAACCCCAACAAAGATCCACACACTGCTACAGCTGTAGATGCACTCATCCCACCAGATCCTGGACTTGCCATGGGAATGAAGGAAATATCTAAGCTGGCCTGTGCATACAGTAAAACAACAAATTGGACTGGATCTATACTGTTGGAACTCAACTAAGAATTAGGAGAAGTGCAAATTGTAGCGCTCCAAAATCTTACAACTACAGACTATTTATTGTTAAAAGAACAGATGGGATGTGAACAGTCCCCAGGAATGGGTTGTTCTAATTTATCTGAATTCTCTCAGACTGTTCAAGTTCAGTTGGACAATATCCACCATATCATAGATAAGTTTTCACAAATGCCTAAGGTGGCTAACTGGTTTTCTTGGTTTCAATGGAGATGGCTGGTAATTACAGGTATGCTTTGGTTAGGTAACTATATTCCTATTATGTTAATGTGTTTGCACAATTTAATTAGTAGTTTAAAACCTATCCATGCTGAAGTTACTCTACAAGAAGATATGTCAAAGAAATAATCAATCTTCCCAGGTTTTCTTCTGCCTGCTACTTCTATAGCTTTTCTTCTTCCTACCTAATCACAACCTTTAAATAGAACTCGTGCCACATGTCGAATTTACCGAGTATCATAATTCTTCCAAGTGGTAAAGATACCTCAAGACAAATGCTGGGCATAGAAGCCACAGGGCATAAACATGCAAAGAAGTAAAAAGCTAACCTTTTCAAACAATAAGGCTTCTCTCTCACTTACCAACTTAACATTTCCCTGTATGGCCCCGGAAGATGACTGGTTAGCCAGAGACGGGTAAGATTCCTCAAGGGAGGAACAACCTAAGACAGGCACAATCACAGGGGGGGTCATCAGGTGAGAAATTAGGGATCAACAGAGGTGAGGCTTAGAACCTCACCCCCCCTGCTCTGAGAGAAATCTTCTGCATACGTGGATGTTTTATTGCCCTTGTCCAGCTTGGATTAACACATAGTCTACAGGCACACACCTGATCATCTACATTTGCTCCCTTACAACACTAAACTATGTGTTCTACCTTTATCTTGTATCTACCTACCACTTCAGCATTTTATTAAAAATAATAATAATAAAGAGAGAAATGTGGTATCCACATATAAATCAAGTATAAAAATAAAATGAGTATTCATATTTGAACTGACTGTTTATAGTTCATAATGCATGAGCAAAACCGGAAGTTTCTATGATGACTGACTGCCCTTGTACTGTTCACTATGTAACTTATTCACTATGTAAGAATTTGTTCTCCATGTAAGAACTTGTTTGTTATGCCTCAGAAGATTGGAGACTGATGAAAATTAGGCTTGGGGTGGATTAATGATTGTGCATTGAGCATTGACTCCCCTATACAGAATTTTATTGTTGTTAACAACCATTTGATCAATAAATATGAGAGATGCCCTCAGAAAAAAAAAAAAAAAAAAAAAGTACACACTTCCAATGGTAAAATAAATAAGTAACTGGGATGTAATGTATAGCATAAGGAATATAGTCAAGATATTCTAACAGCTTGGTATGGTGATAGCTGGTACCTAGAATTGTCATGTATATAAATGTTGAATCACTATGTTGTACACCTGAAACTAATGTAATGTAATACTGTGCGTCAACTACCCTTCAATAAAAAATAATTATCTAAGAAAAAAAAAAAATATATATATATATATATGAGTGTTTCAGATTCTCCATATCTTTACTAACACTTATTACTGATAGTGACTTTGATTACGGCTATTCCACTGGTTATGCAGTGGAATCTCTCAGTAGTGTTGATTCACATTTCCTTAATGAATAATATTTAGCTTTTCTGCTCTAACTTTACACCAACTCCATGGTTTCTTGATTTTTTTTTTTTTGAGGCAGAGTAAAAGTTTTATTTAAAGTTACTTAGAGAGAAGAAGTGCAGCAGGCAATCTCAGCAAGGACAGGCACCTTGAAAGGTTGGAGAGAGAAATTTTAAGATTAAATGGTTACACACTTAGAAAGTGTGGGCGACCTCAGAGAGAGGAGTCTGAAGTTTTATAAGTAGTTCTGTTAAGTGTGGAAATCAGGTAATGTTATTCTGCCAATTTTGCTTTTCTTTTTCAAAATTGTGTTGAGTATCCCAGGTCTTTTGTATTTCTGATTTTTGGAATCAGCTTATCATTCCTCCATAATACTTGTTGGGATTATAGATAAATTTGGGAAAAAAAGATATCTTAACAATAGTGAATCTATCAACCCATAAAGTATCTTTTTCCATTTATTTAGGCCTTCTTTAATTTCTCTCAGCAATATTTTATAGTTTTCAGTGTACAGATGATGTTCATCTTTAGGCAGATTTATTCCCAAGTATTTCATGTTCTTTGATGCTACTGTATACAAAACGATCAAATTTTAATTTCCATAGCAATTAACACCATAATATCTTTGTATGATGACAGATGGTAACTAAACTTATAGTGGTAAGCATTAGGAATGTATAGAGTTGTCAAGTCACTATGCTGTACATCTAAAACCAATATAATATTGTATATCAAGTATATTACAATATAAATAAATTTCAATTTTCAATTGTACATTGCTTATAAAAATGTTGATTTTTGTATATTGACCTTATATTCTGTAATCTTGCAAAAAATCACTCATTAGTTCTAGTAGCTTTTCTGTAGATTCCATCAAGTTTCCTATGTAGATGATCATTTCATTGGTGAATAAAGACTATTTTGCTTTTTCCTTTTCAAACTGGAAGTCTGTGTTTCTTTTTCTTGCTCATTCCATTAGCTAGATAATGCTGAATAGAACTGGAGACAGCAGAAAGAAATCCTTGACTTCTCCTTGATTTTAGAGGATAAGCATTCAGCATTCAAGATTATGTATGATTTTTTTTTTATTTTAAATAATTATTTTTTATTGAAGGGTAGTTGACGCACAGTATTACATTACATTAGTTTCAAGTGTACAACACAGTGGTAGAACATTTATATACATAATTCGAGGTTCCAGCTATCACCCTACCAAGCTGTTACAATATCTTGACTATATTCCTTATGCTATACATTACATCCCGGTTACTTATTTATGTTACCATTGGAAGTCTGTCCTTTTTTTTTTTTTTTTTTTTTTGTGAGGGCATCTCTCATATTTATTGATCAAATGGTTGTTAACAACAATAAAATTCTGTATAGGGGAGTCAATGCTCAATGCACAATCATTAATCCACCCCAAGCCTAATTTTCATCAGTCTCCAATCTTCTGAGGCATAACAAACAAGTTCTTACATGGAGAACAAATTCTTACATAATGAATAAGTTACATAGTGAACAGTACAAGGGCAGTCATCACAGAAACTTTTGGTTTTGCTCATGCATTATGAACTCTAAACAGTCAGTTCAAATATGAATACTCATTTTATTTTTATACTTGATTTATATGTGGATACCACATTTCTCTCTTTATTATTATGATTTTTAATAAAATGCTGAAGTGGTAGGTAGATACAAGATAAAGGTAGAAAACATAGTTTAGTGTTGTAAGAGAGCAAATGTAGATGATCAGGTGTGTGCCTGTAGACTATGTGTTAATCCAAGCTAGACAAGGGCAATAAAACACCCACGTATGCAGAAGATTTCTCTCAGAGCAGGGGTGGTGAGGTTCTAAGCCTCACCTCTGTTGATCCCCAATTTCTCACCTGATGGCCCCCCTGCGACTGTGCCTGTCTTAGGTTGTTCCTCCCTTGAGGAATCTTACCCGTCTCTGGCTAACCAGTAATCTTCCGGGGCCATACAGGGAAATGTGAAGTTGGTAAGTGAGAGAGAAGCCTTATTGTTTGAAAAGGTTAGCTTTTTACATCTTTGCATATTTATGCCCTGTGGCTTCTATGCCCAGCATTTGTCTTGAGGTATCTTTACCACTTGGAAGAATTATGATACTCGGTAAATTTGATACGAGGCACGAATTCTATTTAAGGGTTGTAATTAGGAAGGAAGAAGAAAAGCTATAGAAGTAGCAGGCGGAAGAAAACATGGGAAGATTGATTATTTCTTTGGCATATCTTCTTGTAGAGTACTTCAGCATGAATAGGTTTTAAGCTACTACTTAAATTGCGCACACACATTAACATAATAGGAGTATAGTTACATAACCAAAGCATATCTGTAATTACCAGCCATCTCCAGTGAAACCAAGTAAACCAGTTAGGCACCTTAGGCATTTGTGAAAACTTATCTATGACATGGTGGATATTGTCCAACTGAACTTGAACAGTCTGAGAGAAATCAGACAAATTAAAACAACCCATTCCTGGGGACTGTTCACATGCCATATGTTCTTTTAACAGTAAATAGTCTGTAGTTGTAAGACTTTGGAGCGCTACAATTTGCACTTCTCCAAATTCTTGGTTGAGTTCCAACAGTATAGATCCAGTCAAATTTGTTGTTTTACTGTATGCACAGGCCAGCTTAGATATCTCCTTCCTCATTCCCATGGCAAGTCCAGGAACGGGTGGGATGAGTGCATCTACAGCTGTAGCAGTGCGTGGATCTTTGTTGGGGTTTTTTGATGATCATCTTCTGGCATGAGTCTTCCAGAGAGTGCTGATGTTGGAAGTTCTTTTTCATATCGTATCTTAGTTCATTTTCAGGGAATATTATGTACGATTTTTACCTGTTCCTTGCTTTTTAATCAGGTTAATAGAAAGCTCCCTTCCATTCCTAGTTTGCTGAGAATTCTTACCTGGAATGGGTTTTTGAATCTGTCAAATGCTTTTCCTGCATGTACTGCAATATCATATTGTTTTTCTTTTTGAATTTGCAGGCATTCATTTTCTAATTAGTTTCATGTTAAAACCTCATTTAATCCTCCATTGTTTTAAACCTCTCGTATTTTTCATACCTTTGTCTTTATGTTGCATTCTGGATAATTTCATCAATTTTATCTTCCAGGCCTCAAATTCATTCTATGGCTTTATGTAGTATCTGCTTAGCCTATCTGAATTTTTTATTATCTAAATTGTCTATTTGGTTCTTTCTTATATGCTACCTGGGCATTTTTCAATAGTCATTTGTTTCTCATTTTTTTGTTCAATTATTTATTTTTTAAATATATTAAACGCAGATATCTTAGATCCTTTTCCAGATAATTCTAACACCTGAAGTCCATAGTCTCCTTTAGAAGTTCTTTACAAGTCTAAAATCTGTTTTGTATTGCTTTTATTTTTTCTGCTGACTCTCAATCACAGCTTCTAGTTATTTACAGGGTTAGTGATTTTCTTCACTGTGAGCTCTTATTTGTGCTCACCTTAATTGGTGGCTAATTCTGATGGCTAAAACTAAAAATGTTTTCCTGCAGAGAACCTGAGTTTGTTTCTTGTGGGAACACCGAGGACCATCATCACAGGCCTTAGCTGGATCTAAGTCTATCAGCTTCATTCTAGAGCCCAAGAGTCTAGTGGACATAGACATTTGAGCCCAGGGAGACTCCAGCTTTTGCAATGATTTTATAAGTCACAAGTCCCCACTACAGTTTCAATTATTTTACCTGCTTATGCATATGTATATCTGTATATGTATATATACCTCTTGGAGATTTCTTACTTTTTTGCAGGCCCAACAGTACATTAGGTATTATGCTTTCCTAATTTACCTAGAATTTGTTTGTACTGTAGAGAGAGGGCCCTTAGGAATACCTGGTCCCCATACTGGTGAAAGCAGAAATCTAACTTTTATGAATAAGAATATTTACTGATAATAATGTGACTTAGTAACTGGCTTACTGCTACTTGGTCTTTTTAATCAAATTGAGATGCCACACCTAAATGAATTAAGCCTTTTTCTCACAATATTAGAAAGATTTCACATTAGGTGTCCTAAAATTTTTCTAAGTCCTTTAGCTATTATCAAATCATTTGATATGTCTAAAAGAGCAAAGGAAAACACATTTCATAGCTAAAATTCTCATTAGTACTACAGCTGTTCAAAATGCTGAACACATTCCAGATTTAGCCTAATACATCCTACACATGATTACAAGATTCTGTTCGATGATAAAAATTGCTGGCTTAGAAAATTAAAGACTCATATCTACCCTCCCACATACAGCTAAACCGGCTTAATTCTGAAGATAAGAATCTACAACCTCTTTTCCATTGTATGGATCCTGAATAATTTGTCAATAATTTGCTGCACTCACTTTCAAATAAAGTGTTATACATAGTATTGATGGTTATACAGTGATATTAGAAATCTTAACTGGTTTTAAAATATCCCACAATTGAATGACTGCTAGGTATGAGTATGTCTTTTTAAATATATTGTTAACTGAAAATAACAGGCTAATTTACAAGTTAGCTAAGACATTTATTAAATTTAGTAGAATTAGTAATTAAGGAAAAGCTTTCAAAAAGGCTCTACATTTAAACTATATTCCTAAGATTTGTTATATATAATTTTGATATAATTTGTCCTGTTTTATTTTATATGCAATCCATTTATGCCCTCTTTTCATTTTGATTTGATGTATTTTTATAACATGATGGACATCTACTGCAAAACCTTCAGAACTATTAAATTAATACAGAAACAATCATGATGTGGGTTCCCCCCCCATCCTGTGTGTTCTTAAAATTAGACTCTGAATACCAGTATGTACAGTATTCCCTATCATCTAGAATCAAATATCTCGCAAAGACCACAGCAGACTTGGCAGTATTAACTTCAAAACTAAACGTTTTTTAAGTAAACCCATTTTTTTGGCCTAATAAAAGAGTATAAAAGACTTAATACTTCTCAGAATACTTCACAGAACTAAGGAAAATCATTCTCACTGTTATTATAGCTATAAAATTACCAAAAGTGAGATCATAAACCCATGATTCTTCAGTAGAGTGAGATATAAGTCATGAAAAATTAACAGAAAATCCTTGACTTTGTCTTATTTAAGGAACAATAACTTCTTAGATTTCTGATAACTGCATGAATTAATGTGCATGTATTATCATGTTATTAAAACCATTGAACAAAACTGAGTTTTTCACATGGCAGGGTTCTTTAATACCTAGCACACGGTCAGTTCATGGTCCCCAAATAAAAGTTTCAATGATTAAAAAAAAAAGACTGAAATCATTAATTATAAGAAATTATTGAGCCAATCTTGGAATTAAGTCTACATTATCTCATTTTTCTTCAGAATAATTCAGTTCTATAGTGTTATTACCATACCCATTTGACATGCTGAAAGATTACAGGACCTACCTAAGGCTGCACAATCAATGGGGGCAAAACTTAGTAGCTCTGTCTGATACCAAGGCCCAAGGCCCCAGTTCTTGATCACTGTACTATCCTGCTTTTCACATTTGAATAGGTGTTCAAAAAGGAGACCTTTAAGATTGGGCTTTCCAAATGCTAAAAAACTGTACTTAAATTATTTCACAATATGTTCAATTTTAAGCACCTAAATTGATTAACAGATAAATATTAAATAATGAGTGTGACAGGGCAGTTTGTTTCCCTACAATGATGTCTTAAAACTTAACTAATGAAGATTCTTTTATTTTTATTGACATATTATAGGTATTTTTTTATTGAAGTATCAATGTTCTATTGGTTTTAAGTATACAACACAGTGGTTTAATAGTTTTATTAAATCTTTACCCCCCACTAGCACAGTTACTATCTGTCAATGTGGAAAGATGTTACAGAATCACTGACTATACTCTCCATGCTGTACTATCATTCCCGTGACCAACTTGTTATTATGACTGAGAATTTTTGTGCTCCTCTATCCCCCTCAACCTCCTCACACATTCACCCCAACCCCTCCCCCACGGTAACCACTAGTCACTTCTCAGTGTCTATAAATCTATTGCTGTTTTGGTCATTCTGTTTTATTTTGAATTTATATTCCACAAATAAGTGAAGTCATATGGTATTTGTCTTTTTCTGTCTGGCTTATTTCAATGAGCATAATACCCTCTAGATTAATCTCTGTTGTTGCAAATGTCAGGATTTCTCTTTTTAATGTCTGGATAATATTCCATTGTACATATGTACCATATCTTCTTTATCCACTCATCTACTGATGGACACTTAGGTTGCTCCCACATATTGACTACTGTAAATAACTCAGCTAAAAACATAGGGGTGCTATGTTTATCACAGCACTATTACAATAGCCAAGAAATGGAAGCAACCTAAATGTCCATCAGTAGATGAATGGATAAAGAAGATGTGGTACATATACACAATGGAATATTATTCAGCCATAAGAAGAAAACAAATCCTACCATCTGCAACAACACGGATGGAGCTAGAGGGTATTATGCTCAGTGAAATAAGCCAGGCGGAGAAAGACAAGTACCAAATGATTTCACTCATATGTGGAGTATAAGGACAAAGAAAAACTGAAGGAACAAAACAGCAGAAGAATCACAGAACCCAAGAATGGACTAACAGTTACCAAAGGGAAAAGGACTGGGGAGGATGGGTGGGAAGGGCGGGGAAAAAGAAAGGGGGCATTACAATTAGCATGTATAATGTGGGGGGGTACGGGGCAGGCTCTACAACACAGAGAAGACAAGTAGTGATTTTACAGCATCTTACTATGCTGATGGACAGTGACTGTGAAGGGGTATGTGGGGGGGAGTTGGTGAAGGGGGGAGCCTAGTAAACATAATGTTTTTCATGTAATTGTAGATTAATGATACCAAAATAAAAAAATAAAAAAAGTTCATGGCTAGTTACCAAAATACTGAAACACTGTAGGAGGATTATTCACTGTGACATTGGTTGTAATAGCAAAATATTCAAAAAAAACCTTGCATGTCAAAAAAAAAACAAAAACATAGGGGTGCATATATATTTTTGAATCAGGGACTTTGTTTTTGAAGGTTTTATTCATAAATACAATTTTGAAAGAACCTACAGGCAAATACAAACTAACACAATCAGATACCACTGCACACCCATTAGATTAGCTAAAATCCAGAACACTGACAGTATCAAATGCTGACAAACATGTGGAACAGCAGGAACTCTTTCTTTGCTAGTGAGAATGCAAAATGATATAGCCACATTGGAGGACAGTTTGCAGTTTCTTACAAAGCTTAACATAGTCTAACCACACAATCCACCAAGCATACTCCTTATTATTTACTGAAAGGAGTTGAAAATTTATGTCGACACATGACTATGGACATGAATGTCTACAGCAGTTTTACTTATAATTTCCAAAAACTGGAAGCAACAAGATGTCCTTCAATGGGTAAATTGATAAACAAGGAGGTATATCCATGGAACAATGGACTATTATTCAATGATAAAAAGAAATGAGCTATCAAGCCATGAAAAGACACCAAGAAACCTTAAAGATATGTTCCTAAGGAAAAGAAACCAATATGAATAGGTAGAGCATAGGGGAATTTTACAAAGTGAAACTACTGAAACTACTTTGTATGATCCTGTAATGGTGGATACGTGACATTATGTACTTGCATAACGCACTATGCATCTTGCCTTAGTGTGGTACATTTGTTATAACTGATAAACCACTACTGATACATTATTAACTTAACTCCATAGTTTACATTAGTGTTAGCTAATTGTGTTGCATAATTCTGAGGGTTTTGCATAATGCAGAATAAATGTTAGGAAAACATAATAGCAGATATACTTTCTGCTCAATTTTTTCATAAACGTAAAGCTGCTCTAAAAATTAAACACAATTAACTTTTTAAAAAATCTATAGGTATTAAGCTACAACAGGATAATAATTACAAAAATTATTTAACACAGGAAAATGCAAAATAACTTTTTTTGTACAAATGAAACAAGTTGGTAATAAGAAATCAAAATGGAAATTCCATCAATTTATAGTGAATTTATAGAAGCACTGCAATCAAATGATTTTAAGACAAAGAAACCTAGAAAAATGGATTCTTAATTTTCCTACTTGGCATGAAGTTAACAGTGTGACTTCATTTATATTCCATATTATACACCAAAAAGACACTGTTAATTTAGCTTTCAGTGAATATCAAAATACAGACTTCTGCTTATAAAAATTTTAATACATAGATTTTTTTTTAAAACTTCCAATTTAAAACAGTATTTGCTAGAAATGATCTCTCTAGGGAATAAAAACATTAACTTCTAAACAGATATTGTAGAAAGTGTATGGTATAATTCTAATATTGTTTCATCTTGTGTTATTTACATATTATTTGATTTTTTAAAATATATATTCAGAGGTTAAAAGGTTAAACCACTAAATTAGAAAGAATTTTCCAATATCAGGAAAACCCTGAAACTGCAAGAAGTAGTACTGTTAAGAAAAACATCATTTTCATAACCTTTTCCTCAAAAAGAAATTACACAAAGACAGATTTTGGTCCAGATATTGCTCTTCACTGCATATATATATATACATATATACATATATGTATATATATATATTCATATTCTCAAGTTTAAAACTTTTCTGAAGTTTCTAAGAATCATTATATAGGGTCCAATTCATTTTAAATTCCTATACTTTTTACAAAGGTCTTATTGTTATCAAGTTATTTTAACTAGAATAATAATGTTCTTACATGGTAGTTAGGTAATTAGCAAAAAAATTTATTCACAGCCTTACAATAAAGGAAAAGATTAAAGAAATTATACTATATAGTAAAATTTATGTGCTATATTTGCAATATTTGGCACATATTTTCAGAATTTTTACTTTTCTCTTGCCCTGAAATTCTCAAGTATGTAGAGAAAAAATTTATTATGGACTTATCTTCTGTGAGTACACTGAATTCCAAGAGAGACTAATTTTTTCCATAAATAACAAATATCAGCTGAAAGAACAAATATCAGCTAAACTAGGAACTTACATTGAAATTTATATATAAATATAATATGTGTGTATTGTGTATGGCTATATTTTAAACAGACTAAGGACAGTATCTGGAAAAGCACTCTATTGGTTTTATTTTACTTCAGTAAGAAATTCTGTAATAAAATGGCAAATAAATGAAAGCATATATCCCTATCACTAACAATCCTTTTGAACTGGTAGTAATTCACATGCATTTAAAATCTGGCCCACATAATTTACAAGTGTATATTCACTACAATAATTTTAACAAGAAATGATATATGAATTTTTATGTAGAAATGTTGTCCAATGTGATATCACAAACATAAACATCTTAAATGGTATTCTTCTTTTTTTTATTATTGAAGTATAGTTGATTTACAATCTTATATTGGTTTCAAGTATACAACACAGTGGTTCAACTGTTACCCATATTATTAAATTCTCACCCCCACTAGTGCAGTTAGTGTCTGTCAACATAGGAAGATGTTACAAAATCACTGGCTATATTCTCCCTGCTGTACTACCTACCATCCCTGTGACCAGCTTATATTATGATTGAGAATTTTTGATAATACTATTTTTATTTTTAATCTTTTCTTTAGATTCTCTTAAATATAATGGCTTCATTATAACTGTTTAGTTGTTAGTAGAACATTAAATTAAATATTAATTAAAACAAAGGATTAGATAATAAAAGCTTGAAACCAAGCCACTCAATACTAAATTAATTAATTTTGGTAGAAAGATGGCCAAAATCAGAAGAAATGAATTGATAACACTGCATGTGCAGCTGCTGCCTGTAAAAATAAGGGCCTGATACTATTTATCCCATCCACTAGTAAATGTAAAAAAATGACTACCAAAATTGTCAAAATGATCTTATTGTTTCTTTCACACAATTAAAAGCCAAATATTCAGGGTATTATAAGGTATGCACTAGTTCATACATGGGCAAAGAAGTGTTAACATAGCAGGTCTGAGATTGCTATAGTTAGAAATGCCTGCTTGCAAGGCTGGTCCTTGGCTGGCATCTGAGACTTGTATTTTGACAGAGTCCCTATGATTCTCTAAATAAGAGGGCTCACTGTACCTAAACTGTGTGAACAAATAATGCATTTTATGCTGAACAGTTGCTTTCCTCATGGACTCTAGGCTCAGACCAGCTTCCCTGGACAACATTTCACACATACTATTCACAGCTTGTTGCCAGAAGAATCAAGGGTGTCCTGTCTAGCAGGAGAGGACTCTTGGAAGCTTGCACCTGGTTGCCTCTGGACTCACACTATGCACTTTTCCTACTGTGGACTTCCCTTCTTTAAAGTGGATTTTGTTTCACATCCTTTTTCTGTAATAAACCATAGCCACAAGTACGACTTTATGATGAATGCTGTGAATCCTCACAGAATATCACCAAACTTGGGGGTGATCTTGAACAGCCCCAAAACAGCATAAGAAATATTTAAAACTTTGAACTTACAAAGGAAACTATCTATACCATAATACTGGAAACTTAAGAGAATTTTTTTCTTTGGAGCACTAGGCATTAGGATTGAATGGTGAATAGGATAATTAATTATGCTATTAATCCTTATCACAAACATATCAAAAATGAAAGAATAAATGTAGAGTCAGGGATTCCTATGCATGGAAGAAATTCTTATGGCCCATGAAATCAGCAGATTGGTAGATGACAAAAGGGAGATTTCAGAATATGAAAAATTAATATAGAAATGTTCATAACAATCCATTCATAACAAGTGAATGGATCCTACTATTTTAGGACTTCATAAAGACATTGTTATAGACATATATTTTAAGATATTATTATGACCACTAATTAAATCTCTTAACTTACCAAAAGTTTTCATGTTATTCTCTAGTGGAAGTTTTAAAAATATTTAAAATAAATCATTTATATGACAGAAAATGGTAAATTAGTTTATGCCTTTCAGAAATCTGTAAATAGCATTACTGCTAGCAACTACTCAAACAAATGTGTTTATACATGTACTGCAAAGATAATTTGTGATTGTAAAAAATACATTTCCCTATAACTATTTGACACATAGCCACTCTATAAAGGAAAGAACACAAATAATGTTGGCTTGTATCTTCTGGCATTCTTCAACAAAGAAATAAAAATATTTTCATTCAAACATACCTTAACTATTTCTTCAATGAAACAGATATGAGAAACAGGATCTCTCTTCTTGGCTAATATTTTTTGTAGATGTTGTACCTAAAAAGAGGGAAGAGGGGAAGAATATATGTAATTTAATATATTCAAATGAAATAAATGTAAAGTTTGGGCACTAGAAGCATCAAGGGAAGGAAAATGGCATTTTGCTAGAGCCTCTATACATATTATAATCAGCTAATGTAGGTATTTTGAATGCTCAGAGATTTTTAAAAACCTGCCCATGGCCACACAACTTGGAACAAGCAGGAGTTGATTCATAATTAATGCTCCTTCCACTCTCTAAAATATTTACCTGTCCACAAACAGTAAAAATATGATCCACAAGTTTCTCCATATTGGTCCAGAGGGAAGCACGAAAAGTTGCAGTATTTCCTGGGGTTGGCATGGTAGATCGTCCAGGTCCCCCTGTTTATTAGTGGCAAATATGAAAAATAAAATTTCTAAAATATGACAAAATGTCTGTTATTTTGAGTATCCAATATAAAAAAATTAGAAGTTCCTCAAGAAATAATTTACGTAGCAGTGGACTCACAGACTCCAAGAAGGGACTAGCAGTTACCATGGAGGAGGGCAGGTGGGGAGGGAGGGAGAAGGGGACTCAGGGGTATTATGATTAGTACACATCATAATTATGTTGAAATATTTTTGTGTGGGGGGATCATGGGGAAGACAGTGTAGCACAGAGAAGACAAGTAGTGACTCTGTGACATCTTATTACACTGATGGACAGTGACTACAATGGGCAATGGGGGCGGACTTAATAATAAGGGTGAATGTAGAAACCACATTGTTTTTCTTGTGAAACCTTCATAAGAGTATATATCAATGATACCTTAATAAAAAAAATTTAATGAGAGATATAAAAAATGACACTTTTTAAGAAAAAAGGGAAATAAGATCACACACATGCACATACCACACAGGAGGGGTAAAAAAGAAAACAGAAATTAATGAAAATGGTTTCCTAAAAGTGGGGAATGGGAGTTGTGAAAGGAACCTGTAGAAGTAGTGAGTCTGTATGAGCCAGACAAATGTTTTACACATTTCAAAATGAAATTAAATTGAAAAAAAAAAAAAAGGAAAAAAGGAAACTAAATACAAACAAATACAGAAACAAATGAAACAAACTGTACATAAAACTGGCACTACAACCACACAGATGAAAACAGTTCAAATAATTTCAATTACAGAATCCTAGCTTTAGGGAGAAATATTTTAAGGGCAAAAAAATAATAAGGAACTATTGTACTTAGTAGATTTGTTATTGGATGTGGCATCGATATAATAATACTGAAATATTTTCTGATAAAGCAATTAAGATTTTCAGTGTAAACAATATAAAAATACAAACATGTAATGGGGATTAGAGGTATTTCCCAACTCTGCCCTCTGAAAGGGCAAAGAGACAATGACTCCTAAATAGAAATGAGGGTACCCAGTACCCAGAATTTGATTTGTAACCACCATTCCCTAATAAAAGAAACCAGAGCTCTTTAGAGAACAGGGTAATTCCTTATATGGAGCAATGAAAACAGGAGATGAACTTAGTACAAACTGTTACAGAGAAGTGTTCAAAGACAAATGGAAATTTGTCAAAGGGCACAGTATCCACAATTGCCAATAAAATGAAACTGGACTCTTTGGAGAAAAGGGTGCTTCCATATCTGAAGCAGTGAAAACAGAAGATGAACCTGTTACAAACTGTGCCAGAGAATAAAGAAAGTCATGTTCAAAGACAAAAGGAAATTTGTCAAAGGACACAGGAACTTGACCAGAGGGGGCTTCCACAAATAATACTGATAAAAATGGAGTACAAAACACTGATTAAAAAATACTTCACATAAGATTGTATATCAATGATGCTTCAATAAATTTTTTTTTTAATTCATGAGTTCATAGTGAAAACTCAAAGTTTTAAAAAGGATGAGAACTGCTATCAAAGAAGACAGTCAGTTAATAAATGTGGAAGGAATGAGAATTTTTTTAAAAATCACCATTTTGCAACTACCAGTACAATATTTATGAGGGAAAGATGATCACTGAATACTAAGGCACTGGGTATAGGTAAAACATTACAGGGAACAGGACATTCACGTGGTCTCAAAGTATGCACCACGAATTACTCAGAATTAATTACAAAGAAAAGAGAGCACTTTTACAAGGAGCAATCTGGCATACGCTAAAGTAATGAAGTGATTTCACTTGGCGTCAACGAGGCAAACTGATAGACTTCTGGTGCTTCCTGATACGACACAATGATAAATATACTGTATCACCTTAGCAGTTTGTTTACTCTGTATGTTAGACAAATTCAGATTGTGGGGTTCTCCAAACATGTTAATGCCATAAAAGATAAAGGGTAAAAAAGGCAGTGGGGGTGTTTTTAATTAATGGAGAGTAAAGAGACAAGATAACCAACAAAAAAGCATAGTCCCTGATTGGAGCAACTTGGGAGGAAAAAAACAGCTTTTATAAAGAATATTTTGGGGGAACAACTGAAAAAATGTTGAATATGGATTACATATTAAACAATATTAATGTATCAATGTTAAATTTCTTGAGAGTGATGTCCAAGAATGTTCTTTTCTGTAATATACACATATGGCTATTTGTATAGGTTTGAAATGTTTGAACATAATAAGAAGGAATTTTAATCTCAAATTGAAAAATAAAAATTTCAGTCCAAACTAAGCTTAAAAATTAGGCAGTAGCAGAGCTCATCAGTGACTGGATAGTTTATCCTGCTTTTAAAGAGGGCAAGAGTCAAGAAAACCAGAGAATGTGTCTATAAGCTGCTTTACTCTTGTTTTCAACAATTCTAAATTTAGAAAAGAATTATATGTTCCCTTAGCAAAAAGATACTATTATGTTTTAACTTGATAATAGTGGGAAGCAATAAAAACAGAAACATCTAGAAGAGAGATATTGGCTTTAAAAATATTAATAATCGCTGTTTGAATTTTAGGTCTAATTAATTTTTAAAATTATTTGTAGTGTTGTGCAAAGACTAATAAGGAAAAGCATACAGGGAATACAGAGATACTGGAGCACTCTGCAATTGTCTCAGATGTTATGCAAAGAATGAACTCAACAGTGAGGAAAGGCTCAAGACAAATGCTGGGCATAGAAGCTACAGGGCATAAATATGCAAAGAAATAAAAAGCTAACCATTTCAAACAATAAGGCTTCTCTCTCACTTACCAACTTTACATTTCCCTGTATGGCCCCGGAAGATGACTGGTTAGCCAGAGACGGGTAAGATTCCTCAAGGGAGGAACAACCTAAGACAGGCACAGTCGCAGGGGGGTCATCAGGTGAGAAATTGGGGATCAACAGAGGTGAGGCTTAGAACCTCACCCCCCCTGCTCTGAGAGAAATCTTCTGCATACGTGGATGTTTTATTGCCCTTGTCCAGCTTGGATTAACACATAGTCTACAGGCACACACCTGATCATCTACATTTGCTCTCTTACAACACTAAACTATGTTTTCTACCTTTATCTTGTATCTACCTACCACTTCAGCATTTTATTAAAAATCATAATAATAAAGAGAGAAATGTGGTATCCACATATAAATCAAGTATAAAAATCAAATGAGTATTCATATTTGAACTGACTGTTTATAGTTCATAATGCATGAGCAAAACCGAAGGTTTCTGTGATGACTGCCCTTGTACTGTTCACCATGTAAGAACTTATTCACTATGTAAGAATTTGTTCTCCATGTAAGAACTTGTTTGTTATGCCTCAGAAGATTGGAGACTGATGAAAATTAGGCTTGGGGTGGATTAATGATTGTGCATTGAGCACTGACTCCCCTATACAGAATTTTATTGTTGTTAACAACCATTTGATCAATAAATATGAGAGATGCCCTCAGAAAAAAAAAAAAAAAAAAAGTACACACTTCCAATGGTAAAATAAATAAGTAACCAGGATGTAATGTATAGCATAAGGAATATAGTCAAGATATTGTAACAGCTTGGTATGGTGATAGCTGGTACCTAGAATTGTCATGTATATAAATGTTGAATCACTATGTTGTACACCTGAAACTAATGTATTGTAATACTGTGTGTCAACTACCCTTCAATAAAAAATAATTATCTACAAAAAAAAAAAAAAAAACAGTGAGGAAAGGGTACCTTTGTGAAAATCAGAAAATATTAATCAAATTCCTGAAATATGTATGGCTTGGTTTTATTATGAAAGAATTATGGGATGCATCAGCCCATTACTCTCAGTGTAAATATATATATAACAAGAGATTAAGACCACATTAGAAACAACAAAACATTATAATGATCAAGGGTTAAAACATAATCGGACATGGGAAATAGGCAAGAGGAAATCATACAAACTGAAGTAAAGTACAAAGACATAAAATATCCTAGTGAAATTACTAAACTTCAAAGATAAAGAACCACTTGGACATTGTTCAAAAAAATATTCAACTGAGTAAATTTAAAAGATCTGACTGGCTTTATCCAATGATTCATGAATCAGACAGAATCCAATCTAACAGACAGAAAGGAGCTCCAAAGAGCTGTTCATAATGAAAGACTTTTATAGGCAGAAGGGAACAGAAACAAGGAAGTTACACAAGACAAAAAAGCGAGTTAGTTATGATAAGGTCACTTTTCTTTAGAGGATGTTGGGGTCTCTTATCAAGCAGATTGACTCACTAGTGCTGCTTGGACAATTCATGATTGATTGAGTGGTTTAGGATTCCATTTCTGGAAGAGCTAAAACTGTAAGTCTCATCTCAGTTTGGTGATATGGGGATTAGTGTAAGTGACTACATTTTGGGCCAGCTGTCCTGTTTTTAACAATATTAAAGGAAAAAAAATAAGGGAGTTATGTGGAGCATAAAAGTCTGATTAACCACTCCATTTCTGGTTCCACATGTAGGAGTTGCGAAGTCACCACTCTGTCCTAACAACAAACAAAAAGATGAACAGACTGAAAACTCATCAACTCCTCTTGGACCCATAGGAGAGAGGAAGACACTGCCCCCATGAATCAAGGGACCAAAAGGTGAATGACTACAGGGAGTAATCATTGACATGAGCAGAGCCTCAATAGCAGAAAGTGCTTTGGGAGCCAGTGCTGAGAAAGGAAAACCTGAATTGTAACTGACAAATTGCTAGAGGCTCAGTGTGGACAACTCTGAGAGTTAAAAACTTCAGGGGACAAATAGGGACTCTGTGGCATCTTCCTACACTGATGGACAGTGACTGCAATGGGGTGGGGGGTGGGGGAGACTCAATAAGGGTGAATGTAATAATCACATTGTTTTTCTTGTAAAACCTTCATAAGAGTGTATATCAATGATACCTTAATATAAAACAAAAAACAAAAAAACCTCCAGAAGACCCAGTCATGAGGGGTGGGGGGGGGGGGCCATGATACCAGGAGAAGTGCTTCCATCTCCAGGAGCCTAACTAGGTTTCCACATTAATATTACAGAAAAATCCCCTCATACTTCCAGCAGGAGTAGAGAAAAAGGAACCACTTTGAAACACACCAGAGCACTCTATTCCTAACAAGGGCTGCCCTCAGGAGAAACTAGTTGGTCAGAACCTGCTGGGGTGTTATCAGAGCCTACATGATCTGAGGAAGGAAGATACCCAATTCCAGGCTATTCTACTCAGTCTCTCCCACATAAGGGCAGGGGGCATGGGGGGTGGAACCTAATACCTTGTGAAGTTCACAATACAAAAAAGCATAGACTCACTAAAAGAACTGAGACCCAAGAACACTATAGAATACTCCTCCCACATCTCACATTTCACCACCACATTATTAAAGGCATATTTATAGCTGTTCCTTTTACCAATAAAAAATTACCAGGTGTCTCAAAAGGCCAAAAATACAATTTGAGGAGATGGAGCAAGCATCAGAGCTAGACATGGCAGGAACAGTGGAACTATGAGACCAGGAATTTAAAACAACTAAGATTAATATACTAAGGGCTCTAATGGATAAAGTAGACACACACAAGAACAGACAGGTAATGGAAGCAGAGATGGAAATCCAGAAATAAATAAATGCTAGAGATAAAAAACACTGGAACAGAAAAGAAGAATGCCTTTTATGGGCTTCGTAGTAGACTGAACACAGCTGAGGAAAGAATATCTGAACTACAGGATATGACAATACAATCTTCAAAAACTGTAAGGTAAAGAATACACTGAGCACACAGAAGGCAAATAGTGACTGCGGCATCTTACTTCACTGATGGGCAGTGACTGCAATGGGGTATAGGGGGAACTCGATAATATGAGTGAATGTAGTAAGCACTTTGTTTTTCATGTGAAACCTTCATAAGAGTGTATATAACACCTTAATAAAAAAATTTTTCTAATTTAAAAAAATGTTAAAAAAATAATAAAAGAATACACTGGAAAAAAAACAATATCCAGAGACTGTAGGACAACTATAAAAGGTAATGGGAATACCAGAAGGAAAAGACATATTTGAAACAATACTGACTGAGAATTTCCCCCAAATTGTCAGACAACAAACCACAGACCAATAAAGCTTAGAGAACACCAAGCTGGATAAATGCCAAAAAAAACACACCTAGGTCATATCTTTCGCAAATTATAGAAAATCAAAGATATAGAAAAAAATTCTGAAATCAGCCAAAGGGTAGAAGGGAATGTCTTAGCTACAGAGGTACAAAGATAAAGATATATCCAATTTTCCATAAACTGAGCAAGAAAAATGGAGTGAAACATTTAAATGTGGGGTGGGGGGAGGAGAATATACCAGTCTAGAATTCTGTACCCTGCAAAATCATTCTTCAAAAGTGAAGGAGAAATAAAGATGCTTTCAGTCAAACAAAAATAGAAGGAATTTGTTGCCAACAAACCTGCATTTCAAAAAATGATAAAAGTTCTTTAGCAAGAAGGAAAATATAGGTCGAAACTCAGATCTAAGTTAAGAAAGGAAGAACACCAAAGAAAGAATAAGTGAAGGTAAAATAAAAACTTTTATTTTTCTTATTCTTAATAGATTTAACAGATAACAGTTTGCTCAGAATAATAACAGCAACAATGTATTTGGTTTGTATGCTTCTGTTTAATATCTTGTGCATGCATATATACATTTATGTACACTTATATATAAGTGAAATAAATGACAGCAACAAGATGAAGGACAGGAGGAAGAAATCAGAATTACTGTTATTATATCGCACTATCTATGAAGTGTTACCATATCATCTGAAAGTGAACTTTGATTACCTGTAAATGTGTAGGACAAACTCTAGAAAAACCACTAAAAATGTTAAAAAAAGAAGTACAACTGATACATAAATAAAGGAGAAAAAATGAATGAAATGTTCAATCAAAACCAAAAAAGGCAGGAAAATGGTGGAAGACAAAAACAGAAACAAAGAACAAGGGCAAAAACAGAAAACAATAATGAATACAGTGGTTATTAATCCAACCATGTCAATAAATCACTCTAAATGTCAGTAGTCTAAATGCACCAATTAAAAGACAGAGGTAGAGTGGATCAAAAACCACAATTCAACTATATGTTGTCTACAAGAAACCCACTATATTGACACACATAGACTAAAAGTAAATGAATGAAGAAAAATGTACCATGTAATGCTAATAAAAAAGAAAGCAAGAATAGCTATATTAATTTCAGATGGAGCACATAACAAAGGAAGGAAAGTTAACAGGGATAAAGAAGGGCATTACATAATGATAAATGGGGCCAATTCTTCAAGAAGATCTAACAATTCTTAACATGTACGTGTGTAACAACAGAAGATCAAACTACTGAGGCAAAAACTGATAGAACTGCAAGAAATAGGTGAATCCACTATCATTCTTGAAGACTTCAATATCCCTCCTTCAGAAATGGACACATACAGCAGGAAGAAAACCAGTAAGGACATAGTTGAACTTAATAACATAATCAATCAACTTAATATAATTGACATCTATAGATTACTTCATCCAACAATACACATTCTTCTCAAGTTCACATGGAACATTCACTAACATAGTCCACATTCTGGGACATAAAACACACCCTAACAAATTAAGAGAATAGAAATTATACAATGTCTGCTCTCAGACCACAGAAGACCTACACTAGGAATCAATAACTGAAAGATAACTGGAAAATCCAAAAATATGTGGAGATTAAACAAAGCACTTTTAAATAATAACACATGGGTCAAAGAAGAAATCGCAAGAGAAACTTTAGAATTTTTCTAATTAAATGAAAATGTAAAAGTAACCAAATTTGTGAGATGTGGTAAAAGTGATGCTGAAAGGAAAATTTTGAGTATTGAATGCATACATCAGAAAAATAAGAAAGATCCAAAATCAATTCTCTAAGTTTCTACCCAAAAAAACCAGAAACAGAAGAACAAATTGAAGACAAAGTAAACAAAAGAAATAAAAGAGCAGAAATCAGTGAAATTGCAAACTGGAAATCAGTAGAGAAAACCAATGAAACCAAAAGCTGGTTCTTTGAAAAGATCAATAAGATCAATAACCCTGAAGCCAGACTAACTGATAAAGAAAGAGCAAGGAAAGAAATTACCAATATCAGAAATGAAATACAGGACATCACTATAGATATTCTGAAAATTAAAAGGATAAAAAAGGAATGTTATGAACAATTCTGTGCCCAAAAACTGGATAACACAGATGGAATGGACCAATTTCTTACAAGATGTAATTTGACAAAATTACACAATAAGAAACAGATGATGTGAATAAGCTTATATCTAATAAAGGAGATAAATCAGTACATAATTACCTTCCATAACAATAGTACCAGGACCAAATGGGTCCACTGGTGAATTCTATTAAACAATTAAGGAAAAAATAATATCTATTCTATACTATCACTTTCAGAGTATAGAAGAAGAGGGAATACTTCCTAACTCATTCTATGAGGCCTGCATTACTCCAACACCAAAACCAGGCAAAAACATTATAAGAAAAGAAAATTATAAACCCAAATCTCTCATGGACATACACATAAAAATCTCAACAAAATATTAGCAAATCAAGTCTAATGTGTATAAGAGCAATTTTACACCATGACTAAGTGGGATTTATCCTAGGAATGCAAGGCTGATTTAACATTTAAAAATCAGTTAATATAATCCATTCCATCAATAAGCTAAAAAAGAAAAATCACATGACCATACTAAGTTGCAGACAAAGCATTTTGACAAAATCCAACACTCATTCATGATTAAAGAAACTCTCACTAAACTAGGAATAAATTAAACTCTCGACTTGAAAAACCCTATCTACAAAAACCCTGCAGCTAACGTCATACTTTATGGTGAGAAGCTTTCCCACTAAGATCAAATACAAGGCAAGGATGAACCATCTCACCACTCGGTTTCAACATTTCACTGGAAGTCCTTGTTAAAGCAATAGGGCAAAAAAAAGGAAAGAAAATAGTATACACTGGGAAGGAAGACATAAAAAGTGTCTTTGTTTGCAGATGACATAGTCATCTATGTAGAAAATCAGAAAGAATCCACAAGAAACTAGTAGAATTAATAAGTGATTATAGCAAGGTTGTAGGATATAAGGTTAACATACAAATGTCAACTGCTGTCCTACATACCAACAATGAACAAGTGGAATTTGATTTGAAAACAAAATACCATTTAAGTTACTCAAAAAAATAAAATAGGTATAAATAAATCTAACAAAATATGTACAAGATCTGCAAGAGGAAAATACAACACTATTGAACAAAATCAAAGAATCAAAGAAATGGAAAGACAGTCCATGTTCATGGATGGTTAAACTCAATATTGTCAATATGTTAGTTCTTCCCAACTTGATCTAGAGATTGAACATAATGTGAATCAAAATCACAGCAAATTATTTTGTGGATATCTATAACATGATTCTAAAGTTTCTATGGAGAGGTAAAAAACCCAGAACAGCCAACACAATATTGAAGAATAACAAAGCTGGAAGAGTAACAAAGTACGACTTCAAGACATACTATAAAGTTGTGGTAATTAAGACAGTGTAGTATTGGCAAAACAAGAGATAAACAGATCAACTAAACAAATAGAGAGCTCAGAAATACACCCACATAAATATAGTCAAATGATCTTTGACAAAAGAGCAAAGGCAGTAAGATACAGCAAAGGGAGTCTCCTCAACAAATGGTGCTAAGAACAACTGGACATCCACATGCAAAGAAAATGAATCTAGACAAAGAGCTTATACCCTTCACCAAAAATCAACTCAAAATGGATCATGGATCTAAATGTAAAATGCAAAACAAACAAACAAAAAACAAAGAACAAAAAACCGTATAAAACTCCAAGAAGATAACACCCAGGTGACCCTGGGTATGGCAATGACTTTTTAGATACACTAGAGATGGTCTATGAAAGTAGCAACTGATAAGCTAAAATTAATTAAAATTAAAAACATCTGCTCTGGAAAGGGCACCATCAAGAGAATTAGAAGGCAAGTCACAGACCGGGAGAAAATATTTGCAGAAGACACTCTGTAAAAACAGCTATCCAAAATATACAAATCTGAAAACTCAACACTAATAAAACAAACAACCCGATTAAAAAAAGAGCCAAAGACCTTACAAGACAGCCACCTCACTGATGGAGATATACAGATGGCAAATAAGTGCATGAAAAGATGCTCTATACATCATCAGAGAAATGCAAATTAAAACAACCACTACACTTATTAGAATGGTCAAACGCAGAAATTTGGCAACACCAAATGCTGGTGAGGATGTGGAACAACAGGAACTCTCATACATTGTTGGTGGGATTGCAAAATAGTACACTCACTTTAGAAACACTTTGGTGGTTTCTTACAAAAGTAAACATACTCTTACCAAAAAAATCACTCCATTATGCTCCTTCATATCTACCCAAAGAAGTTGAAAACTTATGTCACAAAATACAAAAACCTGCAAATGTGTATCTATCATAGCCTTGTTCATAATTGCCAAAAACTGGAAGCAACCAAGATGTCCTTCAGTAGGTGGATGGATAAATAAACTGTGTTCCACCCATACAATGGAATATTATTACAATATTATAATATTATACCACTTAAAAAAAAAGAGCTATCAAACCATAAAAGGTCATGGAGGAAACTTAAATGCATATTACTAAGTGGAAGAAGCCAACCTGAGAAGGCTACACATAGTATGATCCCATGACATTCTGGAAAAGTTAAAACTATAGCGACAATAAAAAGATCAGTAGTTGCCAGTGGGAGGAGGTGAGGAGATTAACAGATGGTGCACAGAGGATTTTTAAGGCAGTGAAAATATTCTGTATGTCATTATGATAGATATATGTCATTATACATTTATCCAAACCCACAGAATGTACACAACCAAGAGTGACCCTAAGGTAAACTATGAACTTTGGATGATTATTTCATCCTTCATAACAAATGCCCCACTCTGGTAGGATATGTTGATAACAGGGAGGCTGTGCATGTGTAGAGGCAGGGAATATGTGGGAAATCTCACCACCCTCTGAATTTTGCTGTGATCCTAAAACTATCCTAAAAGTTAAGAATAAAATAAGAATAAACATGGACTTAAAAAAAGGAATAAATAATAAAAGTTCCCTGTATACTCTTCTCTTCTGGTTCCATTTTCTTGTTCTCTTCTCAGAGCTAATGCTATTTTGAATTTGATGACCATTATTACAATGCATATATTTATACTTTCATTACATACATATGCACAAAAAACAACATATAATTTGTCATGTTCTCAGGCTTTAAATATAGTATCATATTGTATGTATTTTTCTGTAACTTGCTTTTCCATGTAATGGCTTTGAGAATTATCTATCTTGGTAAATTTATTAATTTAAATATAGTATAGTAGTCTACTTAATAAAAACGTTTATTCATATTTCCATTGAAAGAAAAGTTGTTTTCACTTTTTCACTACTATATACAATAGTACAATAAAAAATTTCTCTAGGGTATATGCTTGTAAGAGAAATTATAAGATAAAGAGTGCACATTTTTAACCTTAGAGTCCAATTTGATAAAATTGAGTAAAGCTGATGAACCATTTTAAATCTCCTGAAATGAGTATACAAAGTTTCTGCTCTCATCCAACACAACTGTTTTAGATTTTGCCACCTTCATAATAGAGAAATAGTATCTTGTTTAATCTGTATTTACCTAGCTAATAACTAGTTCAGCATCTAAAAAATAGGTGAATACCTTTTCACATGTTTATTAGATGTATTTCTGTTAACTGCTTATTTATATTTCTGATCTATTTTTTTGAGTTATCTTTTCTTATGGTATAACTTTTTAAATAGATCATAGGTGTTTTTCCCTTAAAATTCTGTTAATGATATATATTTAAAATTTTTTTAACAATTTTAAACTTATAGAAAATTTGATAGTCAAAATTTTTCTTGAACCATTTGTGAATAGGTTGCTGATATGATACTTCATCACTCTTGAATGCTTTAATGTATATTTCTGATAATTAAGGATGTTCTATTATATAGTCTCAATATAAACAAGATCAGGAAATTAATATTAATACTGCCAATATAAAATTTTAAAAAATAAAAATAATAGTTATTATTCTTATAAAACATAATAAAGAACTGATGCTTAAGGTTTCTACATTGAATCACAGTATCCACTCCTTAACAGATTATAAAAAGGCTTTAAAACTCTTTATTCTTTCAACAAAACAGGTGTACATTAGGACTGACAGCATGTGAATAACTGCTTTCATTTTTTCCCCATTCTTGACAACACAAGAGGGAATGAGATTAAACTACTCCTAGAAATTTAACATTTCATCAAACTCTCAGAATAATTGATGGGAAAAACTGACAGTGAAATCTCCTTTGGCAATTTCTTTTCAAAGCTCTCCTCTGGGACATTCTCAATACAGATTTATTCAGAGTCTAGAGCTAACCTTTAAAAATCCCTTTAAGATCTAAGATTCTTTTATCTCTTTTTATCTAGTGCAACTTATGTATGAGTGACATATATTCTGTTAAGGTTATGTTTATATAGCAAATATTTTTGTATTTATTTATAACCAAGGGGTTGCAACTATTTTTCAAGTGTTAGCCATTGTATCAGGAACTCTGTTATTAATTCTACACGTATTATTTATTATTCTTTAGAACAACTATGATTAGAGTACCTTCTTCAACAGAAAAATGGGAAGAGAAAAACTGGGCATAGTATGGACAACATCTTGAGGACTTTTCTGTAGTTGAAATAAAATGGGGTAGCAGAACTAAAGAAAGAAATAAAATGAAGATAAATTTTTCTTTAAGTAGATGAAGATACAAAAGCACAATTGTGATGGGAAAGAGACTTAAAGAAGAAAAACTGACTATGCAGCAGAGAGAGATCTGTTCATACAATGCCCTTGAGTGATGGCATCTAACACAAAAGTATAGTACTTAGTGTTTGTAGGGGCAAGTACAGTTGATCCATATTAACAGGGGAGGAGAATGAATATAAGGAGAGAAATGAAGAAATGGGGCTGCTTAGATAAGTGAGAGGTTCACAAACCATGTAGTCTTTCCTATCTATGATGTGTGTTTTTTATACAAATATCATCTTCAGGTAGGTTTTGGAAGGCAAAGGGTTGCAGACTGCTAATATAGGGTTACACCTCTCTTACATCTTTATTTGGTTTACTTTAGATTCTCCTATAATTGTAATGTTCTCAAAGGTGTTAACAGTTTCTATCTCCACAATAAACTATTATAGCTTCTGAATACTAGAATTATCCTGAAGAAAAGCCCAGAAAGCTAACATAGAGATTGTACTTCTTTTAAAAAAAATCTGCCTCAATAAGAAGTACATGTGAGGATAAGAATTTTAGGAAGAAAAATATGTTCCTTTTTTTTTTCTGGCATCTGTTTCCTCTGAACTAAATGAAGCCACACTTTATAGATTTTTATCTAGAAGTTCTTGAATATACCAATTGGCCAGTTCAACTCACTGATTAGACAAAAAAGTTATAAATAAACTCTGAAACATAATTTCTTCTCTCATTTTTTGTCTACTAAAAAATGAGTCATTAGACTGCTTTGAAACTTGAGTGTTTCACATACTATTCAAAGAACTTCTTGGTTATAAATAAATAAAGAAGCTAAATATAAACCATATCCATACCTCTGACAGCTGACTGGGAGGGCTGAGTCAAAACTTTGATGTCTAATGCACTGCTGATATTTTCTTCTACAGTAGCACAATATCCATCCACGACATTGGTAATAGTATCCTTCAAAGTTCCAAGATTATGGAAAACCTGAAGAGCTGTTCCGACTTGGGTTGGATTCTTTAAAAAGGCAGGGTAAGGAGCAGGGTGGGAACAGATATAAAAATAGAAAAAAAATAAAACCAGTATAAATCTATAACTTTTAAGTGGTACATAAGCAGTTACCATATTTTTAAGTTATCACAGACAAGAACAAACACAATGCATGGGGAACAAACATTATTTTTAGTCATTATTTATTTCATTAAAGACAAAGTTAAATACATGTATATTATCTCCCCCTTCCCCTTCTTTTGCTCCTTTAAAGGATAATAACAAGATCGAGTCTCTTGTATTATTAGAGCTTATTTAAAATTTACCACTGACCCCTATAAAGACAGCTATGCTGGAACTAACAACAATCCTACACTTGCTTACAGAATAAATAAATAATAAATGAATGATTCCACAGTTCACAGAGAGCTGAACCAGCAGAATGACAGTTATTCATTACCTTTCTTCCTTCCTTCCTCTCACATTCCTTCCTCTCATTCATGCATCCCTACTACAAATATTTACTCAATGCTTACTATGCATCTGTCTTTATTCTAGGTGCTGCAAATATAGTTGAAAACTAACTCAATTACAGTCCTGCCCTCATAGAGCTTATAGTTACATAGAAATGTATTAAATATATATAATGCAATATCAGATAGTGATAAATGCTATTAAAAAATGAAGCAAGAAATAAGAATAGAGGATGATGGGGATGATTATAGAGAGGAGTCAGAGAATGCATCTCAGAGGTGATTTTTAAACAAAGACCTGAATGTAATGAGGTCAGGAATCTAAGGATGATATGGGGAAACAGATCTGAGCAGGGTTATCAATAAACGTGCTGGGGCAGAAACATGCTTGTTATCAAGTGAAACACAAAGAAGGCCATGATGGTGGCTGGGGACAAGTGTTTGAAGCAGAGAGAGGAATGCCACCACGCAGGCAGCACAAACACTACCTGCCAGTAGATTTAGTACACACTGATACATTATTGCTGGATTTGTCACTAAGTGAATGACTGAATTTTCAAGCTAGAATCTAGTTACATCAACAGCAATCTCCAGGCCCAAATAGTTGCAATTCCTCTTTCATTTAAGGGTCAGTGTCTATTATTAGGAGCACATAGTTAAAAAGTTAAATTACTTCATTAACTTATTTTTTTAACTGTTAAGTTCATAAATAAGACAAAAGGTTACTTCTGAAATCTATTGGTGTTAGTAACAATACATACTGCAGATACACAAGTACACACAGACACAAAGTAAAATCAGCTAAAAGGAAAGACCAAGAAACAAGGTTGGTGAATAACTATTTCACATTTTTAAATTAAAGAAACAAATGGACATTGTTTGAAATTAAAATACCTTTGTTTATTATTATCATTATTATTTATTTATTTATTGTTATTGTTTATTTCATTGTTATCCACGCATTTGTTATTGCTATTATTATTTATTTATTGGTATCATTAATACACACTTACATGAACAACACTGTGGTTACTAGATTCCCCCCATTATCAAGTCCCCACCACATACCCCATTACAGTCACTGTCCATCAGCATAGTAAGATGCTACAGAATCACTACTTGTCTTCTCTGTGCTATACTGCCTTCCCCGTACCCCCCACCCCACTATATTATGTATACTAATTATAATGCCCTTTTCCCCCTTATCCCTCCCTTTCTACCCATCCTCCCCAGTCCCTTTCCCTTTGGTAACTGTTAGTCCATTCTGTTTTGTTCCTTCAGTTTTTTTCTTTGTTCTTATCCTCCACAGATGAGTGAAATCATTTGATACTTGTCTTTTTCTGCCTGGCTTATTTCACTGAGCATAATACCCTCTAGCTCCATCCAAGTTGTTGCAGATGGTAGGATTTGTTTTCTTCTTATGGCTGAATAATATTCCATTGTGTATATGTACCACATCTTCTTTATCCATTCATCTACTGATGGACACTTAGGTTGCTTCCATTTCTTGGCTATTGTGAAGAGTGCTGTGATAAACATAGGAGTGCATATGTCTTTTGCAAACCTGCATTCTTAGGGTAGATTAATAGAAGTGGAATTCATGGGTCAAACGGAATTTCTGTTTTTAGTTTTTTGAGGAACTTCCATACTGCTTTCCACAAAGGTTGAACTAATTTACATTCCGACCAGCAGTGTACAAGGGTTCCCCTTTCCCCACATCCTTGACAACATTTGTTGTTGTTTGTCTTTTGGATGTTGGCCATTATAACTGGTATGAGGTGATATCTCATTGTGGTTTTAATTTGCATTTCTTTGATGATTAGGGATGTGGAGCATTGTTTCAGGTGCCTGTTGGCCATCTGAAGTTTTTCTTTGGAGAAGTGACTGTTCAGATCATCTGCCCATTTTTTAATTGGGTTATTTGCTTTTTGTTTGTTGAGGTACATGAGCTCTTTATATATTTTGGATGTCAACCCCTTATCGGATATGTCATTTATGAATATATTCTCCCATACTGTAGGATGCCTTTTTTGTTCTACTGATGGTGTGTGTCCTTTGCTGTACAGAAGCTTTTAAGTTTGATATAGTCCCACTTGTTCATTTTTGCTTTTGTTTCCCTTGTCCGGGGAGATATGTTCATGAAGAAATTGCTCATGTTTGTATTCAAGAGAGTTTTGCCTACATTTTCTTCTAAGAGTTTTATGGTTTCATGACTTAACATTCAGGTGTTTGATCCATTTTGAGTTTACTTTTGTATATGGAGGTAGACAGTAACCCAGTTTCATTCTCTTAAATGTAGCTGTCCAGTTTTGCCAACACCAGCTGTTGAAGAGGCTGTCATTTCCCCATTGTATATCCATGGCTCCTTTATCATATATTAATTGACAATATATGCTTAGGTTAATATCTGGACTCTCTATTCTGTTCCACTGGTCTATGGGTCTGTTTTTGTGCCAGTACCTAATTGTCTTGATTACTGTGGCTTTGTAGAAGAGCTTGAAGTTAGGAAGCAAGATGCCCCCAGCTTTATTCTTCCTTCTCAGAATTCCTTTGGCTATATGGGGTCTTTTGTAGTTTCATATGAATTTTAGAACAATTTCACCCATCTTAATAATGAGCTCTATGTCTCTCCTTGGAAAAGTTTTTGGAAATTTGTTGGAGTAGGAAATTGTGAAGACTGGTCCATTTTATCTACATCTTTCAAGTGAAATATGACTTGAAATGCTTTCAATTAACATGCACATGTATCTTAAAATGTATATTGAATTGGTAACAGTGAAAACCTCCTGTGTATTGAGTAACTATACTTTTTAGATCCTTTGAGGATAGTAAAAGCAATAAATATAATTTTACAGTCTCTATATTCTAGTTTTTTAAGGTGAAAATATTTTTTGTGGTTGCTCAGGTAACACTTTCTTGCATTGTATACCCATGTGAATGGGTTGAAGAATTCTGTCTAGTTCGTTGAACAATGCTGTCAGTAGTTTGATAGGGATTGCACTGAATCTGTAGATTGCTTTAGACCAGATGGCCATTTTAACAATATTAATTCTTAAAATACTTTTTAAAGGGGGAAAAAGCTTAATTTAATGTGGTTATAACACAACTTGATTCTAGTACATACTGCCAATTATCTTTCAATGTAGCAACAAAGAAAGTAGGGGAAAATAAGCTGTTTTATATAAAGTTATTAACTGAAAACATGGGTGCGTAGCCCTTGGCTTTGGTAGTTTTACTTTCTTCCTTTCCCTCCAAATTGATGGTATCTTTTTACTTTTTAGTAGAGATAAAGAATCAAAATTAGATAGCTGCAAAGAAATTTCCCCCATCTTTATTCACATGAGTATACAACGCAAGAAAGTATTACCTGAGCAACCACAAAAAATATTTTCACCTTAAAAAACTAGAATATAGAGACTGTAAAATTATATTTATTGCTTTTACTATCCTCAAAGGATCTAAAAAGTATAGTTACTCAATACACAGGAGGTTTTCACTGTTACCAATTCAATATACATTTTAAGATACATGTGCATGTTAATTGAAAGCATTTCAAGTCATATTTCACTTGAAAGATGTAGATAAAATGGACCAGTCTTCACAATTTCCTACTCCAACAAATTTCCAAAAACTTTTCCAAGGAGAGACATAGAGCTCATTATTAACAAAGCATCTAATAGAGCAATATTTGTACTAATAATTAATAATACTTACAATAATTCTAGATGTAATTTAAGCTTGCCAATTAACATGACCACTTTTTCATTTAATGCCAGTTATTCACATTCATAGCTTAATGTATAATTTGTTAGTTGGAAAATCACAAAATAATGGTTATTTGGGATAAAATTCTTTAATATACATATAGAGGAGTGTACAAGTAATGTAAACATGGTTTATGAATTATCGCAAAGTGAATACACCTATATAACTACCACTTAGACAATAAAACCAAATATTATCAGTATCTCTGAATCTTGAGTGGCTTCCCCAAGTGCATCTTCCAAACATTATCACTATTGTAACTTCTAAAATAATTGATTAGTTTTGTCCGTTTCTGAATTTTACTTAAATGAAACCATAAAGTAAGTATTATTTGCATCTGGCTCCTCTCAGTCTTATTTACAAAATTCATCCATATTGTAGCAGTATTTGATTCATTTCACTGGTTGGAGTAACCCAGCGTAGCAATTTACCAGTGTAGAAGTTTATCCATCCATCCTACTGTCAATGTACATTTGAGTTATTTCCACTTTTTAGGTATTTTAAATAATGCTGCCACAAACATTCCAATGTACAGCTTTTAGTGAACATACATGCATTTGCATTCCTGCTAGGTAGGAGTAGAAATGCTGGATCATAAGGCATTTGTATGATTAGTGTTGTAGATACACCAATTTTCCAAAGTCATTGTACCACTTTACACCCCCACCAGTAATATGTGAGAGTTGTCGGTGCTCCACAATCTTGCCAAAATCTAGAATGATCAGTACCTTTAATGTGAGCTCTTCTTTTGAGTGAGCAGTGTGGTTTTAATTTACAATTCCATGATGACTAAGTACTTATCCCTTCTTGCATGTTAATTATCCATTTAGACAGTTTCTTTTGTGAAGTACATATTCATCTGTTCTGCCTATTTTTCTCACTGGTTGTTTTTATATTTTACATATTTGTAAAAGTTGCTTATTTATATTTTGGATATAATCACTTTATGATTATATGTATTCCAAGTATGTTCTCCCACTCTTCAATCTTTTAAGAAAGTCCTGAATTTGAATGCATTCATTTCATCAACTTTATTGTCATGATTATTAGCAATTTTAATACTGTTTAAAAAATTTTCCCATACCACATTTAAAGAAAATGTCTTTCATTCATGGAGTCATCCTCCAAAAACTCTACTGGTTTACCTCTCACATTTAGATACACAATCTGTATAATTTGAGATAAGAACCAAGATTCAGTGTTTAAATATGCAATTGACCAGCACAATGTATTTGAAGAAACAAACAAGCAAATAAAAATCTTTCCCCCCTTGCTCTCAAGGGCTATCTTTTCAATAAATCAAGTTTCCATTTATGTGTATTTGTTTCTAGACCCACAATTCTGTACCATTTGTCTATGCTTATAAGAATTCACCTGTGAAAATTACTGTAGCTTTAGAATAACTGTTTTTTAACAAAAATCACCTTTTTTATGTTTTTTATTGATGTACCATCTTATATTACTTTCAAGTATACAACACAGTGGTTCAACAGTAACGTGTATTATTAAATTCTCACCCGCACTAGTATAGTTACTATCTGTCAACACAGGAAGATTTCACAGAATCATTGGCTATATTCTCCACACTGTACTATTAACCCCATGACCATTCTACATTATGATTGAGAATTGTAGGGTCCCTTTATCCCCCTCACCCTTCCCACCCATCCACTCCAACCCGTCCCCATGATAACCACCAGTCCCTTCTTAGCGTCTATGAGTCTACTGCTGTTTGTCCATTCTGTTTTGCTTTGTATTTATATTCCACAAATACGTGAAGTAATATGGTATTTGTCTTTCGCTGCCTGGCTTATTTCATTGAGCACAATACCTTCTGGATCCATCCATGTTGTTGCAAATGGCAGGATTTTTTTTGTTCTATGGCTAAATGATATTCCAGTGTGTATATGTACATCTTCTTTATCCATTCATCTATTCATGGACACTTGGGCTGCTTCGGTATTTTGGCTATTTTAAACAATGCAGAAATGAACATAGGGGTTCATATATCTTTTCGGATCAGGGATTTTGTTTCCTTTGGGTAAATTCCTAGGAGTGGAATTATTGTGTTGAACGGTTTTCTATTTTAAGTATTTTTTGAGGAACCTCCGTACTGCTTTCCACAGTGTCTGCATCAATTTACATTCCCACCAATGCTGTAGGAGGGTCCCCATTTCTCCACATCCTTGCAAACACTTGTTATTTCTTGTCTTTTGGACAGTGGCCATTCTCACTGGTGTGAGGTGGTATCTCATTCTGGTTTTAATTTACATTTCCCTTATGATTAGTGATGTGGAGCATCTCTTCATGTGCCTGTTCGCCATCTGTATCTCTTCTTTGCAGAAATGTCTGTTCAGGCCCTCTGCCCAATTCTTTTTTTATTAAGGTTATCATTGATATGCAATCCTTTGAAGGTTCACATGAGCAACATTGTGGTTTTGAACTAATTTACATTCCAACAGCAGTGTAGGAGGGTTCCCCTATGTCTGCATCCTCAACAACATTTTGTCCTTGTCCTCTGCCCATTTTTTAAATCATATTATTTGTTTTTTTGGTGTTGAGCTGTATGAGCGCTTTATACATTTTAGATGTTAACCCATTATTGGATAAATCTAGAACAACTTTTGATAATCCTCCATCTCTGTTCTTCTTCAATTTGGTACAGGCTATTCTTGGTACATGGTACTTCCATGTAAATTTTATAATGGACTAAAGAATTTTCACTAAAAAAAAAGCTTTTGGAATTGAGATTGCATTAAATCAACATATAAAATTACAAAGAATAGAAATCTTTATAATGCTGAACTCTCCAATCCCTGCATATGGTGTTTTTTTTTTAATTTAGTCAAGTCTTCTTTAATTTCTCTGAATGATAGTATAGTTTCTGGGAAGAGGTGTTATGTATCTTCAGTTTGAATTAATCCTACGCATTTGATACTTTTTTGATGTAAATAGTACTTTAAAAAATGTTTTGTCTATCTGCTGCTAGTATATTGAAAATACAATTGATTTTGATGTATTGAATTTTAATGAACTTCCAAAATTCAGTTACCAATATAATAGGTTATCAGGAAATTTTTTTGAATTTTTGATATTTTTAATCATGTTATCTCTGACTTACTTTTTTTTCTTCTTCTCCAATCCTTCTACACTTCACTGCTTTTTCTTATTAGATTGGCTAGGATCTTCAATATGTTGCTGAGTAAAGGTGATAAGAATAGTATCCTTCTGTCATTCCTAACCTCAGGTAGAAAGCCTTAGATATTTCACCACTGAGATTTATGCGGATACCCTTATCAGATTAAGAAAGTTCTATTCTTGATCTTCCAAGAGTATTTTTAATCACAGACTGATGTTGAATTTTTTACTTATTGTTTTTAATTTTGGTATCAATAACCTACAATTACATGGGGAAAATTATGTTTACTAGACTCCCCCCTTCACCAAGTTCCCCCAACATACCCCTTCACAGTCACTGTCCATCAGCATAGTAAGATGCTGTAGAATTACTACTTGTCTTCTCTGTGTTGCACAGCCCTCTCCGTGCCCACCCCATTATACATGACAATCATAATGCTCCCTTTCTTTTATCCCCACCCTTATAACTCTCTACCCACCCATGCTACCCAGTCCTGTTCCCTTCGGTAACTGTTAGTCCATTCTTGGGTTCTGTGATTCTGCTGCTGTTTTGTTCCTTCAGTTTTTTCTTTCTTCTTATACTCCACATATGACTGAAATGATTTGGTACTTGTCTTTCTCCGCCTGGCTTATTTGACTGAGCACAATACCCTCTAGCTACATCCATGTTGTTGCAGATGGTAGGATTTGTTTTCTTCTTATGGCTGAATAATACTCCATTGTGTATATGTACCACATCTTCCATATCCATTCATCTACTGATGGACACTTAGGTTGCTTCCATTTCTTGGCTATTGTAAATAGTGCTGCGATAAACATAAGGGTGCATATATCTTTTTCAAATTGGACTGCTGCATTCTTAGGGGAAATTCCTAGAAGTGGAATTCCTGGGTCAAAAGGTATTTTTATTTTGAGCTTTTTGAGGAACCTCCATACTGCTTTCCACAATGGTTGAACTAATTTATATTCTCACCAGCAGTGTAGGAGGGTTCCCCTTTCCACAACCTCACCAACATTTGTTGTTGTTTGTCTTTTGGATGGTGGTGATACTTAATGGTGTGAGGTGATATCTCACTGTGGTTTTAATTTGCATTTGCCTGACGTCTAGTGATGTGGAGCATCTTTTCATGTGTCTGCTGGCCATCTGAATTTCTTCTTTGGAGAAATGTCTGTTCAGCTCCTCTGCCCATTTTTTAATTGGATTATTTGCTTTTTGTTTGTTGTGGTGCTTGAGCTCCTTATATATTTTGGATATCAACCCTTTATCAGATCCGTCATTTATTAATATAGTCTCCCATACTATAAGCTGCATTTTTCTTCTATTGGTGGTGTCCTTTGTTGTACAGAAGCTTTAAGCTGAGTACAGTCCCACTTCTTCATTTTTGCTTTTGTTTCCCTTGCAAGGGGAGATATGTTCTTGAAGAAGTCACTCATGATTATGTCCAAGGGATTTTTCCCTATGTTTTTTCTAAGAGTTTTATGGTTTCATGACTAACATTCAGGTCTTTGATCCATTTCGAATTTCCTTTTGTGGATGGGGTTAGACAATGATCCAGTTTCATTCTCTTACATGTAGCTGTCCAGTTTTGCCAGCACCATCTGTTGAACAGGTTGTCATTTCCCCATTGTATGCCCATGGCTCCTTTATCGTATATTAATTGACCATATATGTTTGGGTTAATATCTGGAGTCTCTATTCTGTTCAACTGGTCTGCTGCTACATTCTTGTGCCAGTACCAAATTGTCTTGATTACTGGGGCTTTGTAGTAGAACTTGAAGTTGGAACCGAGATGCCCCCTGTTTTATTTTTCCTTTGCAGGATTGCGTTGGCTATTTGGGGTCTTTGGTGCTTCCATATCAATTTTAGAATGATTTTCTCTAGTTTGTTGAAGAATGCTGTTGGTATTTTGAGAGGGATTGAATTGAATCTATATATAGATTGCTTTAGGGATGATGGCCATTTTGACACTATTAATTCTTCCTAGCCAAGAGCATGGGATGAGTTTCCATGTGTTACTGTCCTCTTTAATTTCTCTTAAGAGTGTCTTACAGTTTTCAGGTACAGGTCTTTCACTTCCTTGGTTAGGTTTCTTCCTAGGTATTTTACTTTTTTTGATGCAATTGTGAATGGAATTGTTTTCCTGACTTCTCTTTGTGCTACTTCATTGTTAGTGTATAGGAAAGTAACAGATTTCTGTGTATTAATTTTGTATGCTGCAACTTTGCTGAATTCAGATATTAGTTCTACAGCTTTGGAGTGGAGTCTATAGGGTTTTTTCTGTACAATATCATGTCATCTGCAATCTGGATTCCTTGTATTTCTTTGTTTTATCTGATTGCTGTGGCTAGGACCTCCAGTACTAAGTTTAATAATAGCAGGGAGAGTGGGCATCCCTGTCTTGTTCCCAAACTCAGAGGAAAAGCTTTCAGCTTCTCACTGTTAAGTATGATGCTGGCTGTGGGTTTATCATATATGGCCTTTATTATGTTGAGGTACTTGCCCTCTTTGTTGAGAGTTTTTATCATGAATGGATGTTGAATTTTGTTGAATACTTTTTCAGTGTCTATGGAGATGATCATGTGGGTTTTGTCCTTCTTTTTGTTGATGTGGTGGATGATGTTGATGTATTTTCGAATGTTGTACCATCCTTTCATACCTGAAATGAATCTCACTTGGTCATGGTGTTTGGTCATATTTTGTGGAGTATTTTTGCATTTATGTTCATCAGGGATATTGGTCTGTAATTTTCTTTTTTGCCGGGGTCTTTGCCTGCTTTTGGTACTAGAGTGATGCTGGCTTCATAGAATGAGTTTGGAAGTATTCCCTCCTCTTCTATTTTTTTCGAAAACTTTAAGGAGAATGGGTATTATTTCTTCTCTGTATGTCTGATAAAATTCCGAGGTAAATCCATCCAGCCCGGGGGTTTTGCTCTTGGGTATTTTTTTGATTACCGCTTCAATTTCATTGCTGGTAATTGGTGTGTTTAGATTTTCTGTTTCTTCCTTGGTCAGTCTTGGAAGGTTGTAGTTTTCTAGGAAGTTGTCCATTTCTTCTAGGTTTTGCAGCTTGTTAGCACAGAGATTCTCATAGTATTCTCTAATGACGCTTTGTATTTCTGCGGGGTCCGTTGTGATGTTTCCCTTCTTGTTTCTGATTTTGTTGATGTGTGTAGATTCTCTTTTGCTCTTAATAAATCTGACTAGGGGCTTATCTATTTTGTTTATTTTCTCAAAGAATCAGCTCTTGGTCTCATTGACTTTTTCTATTGTTTTATTCTTCTCAATTTTATTTATTTCTTCTCTGATCATTATTATGTCCCTCCTTCTGCAGGCTTTGGGCCTCATTTGTTCCACTTTTTCCAATTTCAATAATTGTGACTTTAGACTATTCATTTGGGATTGTTCCTCCTTCTTTAAATGGGCCTGGATTGCTATATACTTTCCTCTTAGAACTGCCTTCGCTGTGTCCCACAGAAGTTGGGGCTTTGTGCTGTTGTTGTCCTTTGTCTCCATATATTGCTTGATCTCTATTTTAATTTGGTCATTGATCCACTGTTTATTTAGGAGCATGTTGTTAAGCCTACATGTGTTTGTGAGCCTTTTTGTTTTCTTTGTACAATTTATTTCTAGTTTTATATCTTTGCGGTTTGAGAAGTCGGTTGGTTGGCAGAATTTCAATCTTTTTGAGTTTACTGAGGCTCTTTTTGTGGCCTAGGATGTGGTCTATTCTGGAAAATGTTCATATGCACTTGAGAGGAATGTGTACCTTGCTGTTTTGGGGTGTAGTGTTCTGCAGATGTCTATTACCCAAGAACAAAACCCCTGGGCCACATGGATTTACCTCAGAATTTTATCAGACATACAGAGAAGACATAATACCCATTCTCCTTAAAGTTTTCCAAAAAATAGAAGAGGAGGGAATACTCCCAAACTCATCCTATGAAGCCAACATCACCCTAATCCCAAAACCAGGCAAAGACCCCACCAAAAAAGAAAACTACAGACCAATATCCCTGATGAACGTAGATGCAAAAATACTCAACAAAATATTAGCAAACCTAATTCAAAAATACACCAAAAGGATCATACACTATGACCAAGTAGGATTTATCCCAGGGATGCAAGGATGGTACAACATTCGAAAATCCATCAACATCATCCACCACATCAACAAAAAGAAGGACAAAAACCACATGATCATCTCCATAGATGCTGAAAAAACATTCGACAAAATTCAACACCCGTTCATAATAAAAACTCTCAACAAAATGGGCATAGAGGGAAAGTACCTCAACATAATAAAGGCCATATATGATAAACCCACAGCTAACATCATACTGAACGAGAGCCTGAAAGCTTTTCATCTGAGATCAGGAACAAGACAGGGATGCCTACTCTCCCCACTGTTATTCAACATAATACTGGAGGTCCTAGCCACGGCAATTAGACAAAACAAAGAAATACAAGGAATCCAGATTGGTAAAGAAGAAGTTAAACTGTCACTATTTGCAGATGACATGATATTGTACATAAAAAACCCTAAAGACTCCACCTCAAAACTACTAGAACTAATATCGGAATTCAGCAAAGTTGCAGGATACAAAATTAACACACAGAAATCTGTGGCTTTCCTATACACTAACAATGAACTAATAGAAAGAGAAATCAGGAAAACAATTTCATCCACAATGGCATCAAAAAGAATAAAATACCTAGGAATAAACCTAACCAAGGAAGTGAAAGACTTATACTCTGAAAACTACAAGACACTCTTAAGAGAAATTAAAGAGGACACCAACAAATGGAAACTCATCCCATGATCCTGGCTAGGAAGAATTAAGATCATCAAAATGGCCTTCCTGCCCAAAGCAATATACAGATTCGATGCAATCCCTATCAAATTCTCAACAGCATTCTTCAATGAACTGGAACAAATAGTTTAAAAATTCATATGGAAGCACCAATGACCCCAAATAGCCAAAGCAATCCTGAAAGGAAGAATAAAGTGGGGGGGGGGGGATCTCGTTCCCCAACCTCAAGCTCTACTACAAAGCCACAGTAATCAAGACAATTTGGTACTGGCACAAGAACAGACCCACAGACCAGTGGAACAGAACAGAGACTCCAAACATTAACCCAAACATATATGGTCAATTAATATATGATAAAGGAGCCATGGACATACAATGGGGAAGTTACAGTCTCATCAACTGATGATGCTGGCAAAACTGGACAGCTACATGTAAGAGAATGAAAGTGGATCACTGTCTAACCCCATACACAAAAGTAAATTTGAAATGGATCAAAGACCTGAATGTAAGTCATGAAATCATAAAACTCTTAGAGAAAAACATAGGCAAACATCTCTTAGACATAAACATGAGTGACTTCTTCATGATCATATCTCCCTGGGCAAGGGAAACAAAAGTAAAAATGAGCAGGTGGGACTATATCAAGCTGAAAAGCTTCTGTACAGCAAAGGACACCATCAATAGAACAAAAAGGTATCCTACAGTATGGGAGAATATATTCATAAATGACAGATCCAACAAAGGGTTGACATCCAAAATATATAGAGTTCACACACCTCAACAAACAAAAAGCATATAATCCAATTAAAGAATGGGCAGAGGAGCTGAACAGACAGTTCTCCAAAGAAGAAATTCAGATGGCCAACAGACACATGAAAAGATGCTGCACATCGTTTGTCATCAGAGAAATGAAAATTAAAACCACAATGAGATAACATCTTACACCAGTAAGGATCGTCACTATCGAAGACAAACAACAACAGATGTTGGCGAGGTTGTGGAGAAAGGGAAACTCTCCTACACTGTTCGTGGGAATGTAAATTAGTTCAGCCATTGTGGAAAGCAGTATGGAGGTTCCTCAAAATGCTTAAAATAGAAATACCATTTGACCCAGGAATTCCACTTCTAGGAATTTACCCTAAGAATGCAGTAGTCCAGTTTGAAAAAGACAGATGCACCCCTATGTTTATCGCAGCACTATTTACAATAGCCAAGAAAAGGAAGCAACCTAAGTGTCCATCAGTAGATGAATGGATCAAGAAGACGTGGTACATATACACAATGGAGTATTATTCAGCCATAAGAAGAAAACAAATCCTACCATTTGCAACAACATGGATGGAGCTAGAGGGTATTGTGCTCAGTGAAATAAGCCAGGCAGAGAAAGACAAGTACCAAATGATTTCACTTACATGTGGAGTATAAGAACAAAGAAAAACTGAAGGAACAAAACAGCAGCAGAATCACAGAACCCAAGAATGGGCTAACAGTTACCAAACGGAAAGGGACTGGGGAGGATGGGTGGGAAGGGAGGGATAAGGCTGGGAGAAATAAAGGGGGCATTGCAATTAGCATGTATAATGTGGGGGGTACGGGGCGGCCTCTAAAACACAGAGAAGACAAGTAGTTATTTCACAGCATTTTACTACGCTGATGCACAGTGACTGTGAAGGGGTATGTGGGGGGTACTTGGTGAAGGGGGGAGCCTAGTAAACATAATGTTCTTCATGTAATTGTAGATTACTGATAACAACAACAACAAAAAAAATGAACCTCGCCTCAGTTGTAAGCTAAATTGAAGTAATAAATAATGAAAATGGGAGTGTTGGAAACTAAAAATCACAAAGGGGGTAATAAATAAAGAACACAGTCAGTGAGAGACTAGAAATGGGCTGACAGAATACTCTATCTAGTCAGAGCTGAAAGTGGAACATTTGGAAAATTGAAAACAAAGTAATTTCGTCTAACTATGATTCTAGTGAAGAACATCTCCTAAAAATACTGAACTTTAGTGTCATTTCCCCACCATTCTCTCTCATCTCAAATACTATAAATTTTGACCTCTAGCTTGCCTGTTTAATAATAAATTTCAGGTTCAGTTCCTTCATCTGTAAAATGAAGGTAGTGGACTACATGAACTTTAGTACCCTTTCCAATACTAAAACATAGTATGATTTTACCATTATTCTATGTATACCATTCACTATGTACTGATACTGTGCCAAGACACTAGGGATAAAAAATTGAGGCAAATGCTGCACTGTCTGACCTTTCCATATTTATGGCCTGAATGGAGATAAAGACAAGTGAAGCAGCAATTAGAATGCACATGATAAATGAGAGGAAACATAGAGAGTTTAATGAAAACAATAAAGAAAACTCAGCCATGGGGAAGGAAAGAGGGATGGAGAGTTGGGAAATGCTCCTAAAAAAGTCCCAGCCAAGACCTGAAATGAAGCTGTCATGGGAAGGTGTCAGGAGTGGAGATGAAGAGGTGTGGAAGACTTATAGGGGAAGTGGAAAAAGAAAAAGAAAAACTGCTTCAAGCAGAGGAAAAGCATATACAAAGGCCTGGGTATGACAGCACATTTGGGAAAACTTAAGTCCCATAATACAACACCTGCTATATAAGACATCTACATAAATATGTGCTACAAATCCAAGTGCTTATAAAATTGGCTCTCAAACTTTTGGTGTATTTAAAAGAATTATCTGGGTGGAACTTTTTAATTGAAAAGGGAATACATGGAAGACCTGTGGGATGCAAGTAAGGTTGCACGCTCTTGTTCTCTCTGCCCTGTGAGGACACAGCAAGAAGGCAGCCCTCACCAGAAACTGAACCCTGCCCAACCTTGATCTTGGACTGTCCAGCCTCCTGAACTATGAGAAAATAAATTTATGTAATTTAAGCTCTCCAGCCTATGGTATCTTGTTGTGGGAGGCCAAACTGCCAAATATTTATACATATATGCTTTACAAATGTTTAAATTTTAGAAGGTGTAGAGGGTTGAAGAGTGTCTCCCCAAAATTCATGCCTACCCAAAACCTCAGAATGTGACCTTATTTGGAAATAGGGTCTTTGCAGATGTAATTCATTAATTTGAGATGAGATCATACTTCATACTGGCTATGGTGGGCTCTAAATCCAATGACTGATGTCCTTGAAAGAAAAGAACGCACACAAGCACACAGTGAAAACGTCTGTGTGACAACAGAGGCAGAGATTAGAATGATAAGAGTTTTAAGCCATTAACTTCAAGGACTGATGGAACCACTAAAAGCTAGAAAGAGGCATGCAAAGATTCTCCTCTAGAGCCTTTAGAGGGAGTATGGCCCTGCCAACACAATGATTTGATTTCTAACCACAATTTCTGTTGTTTTAAGCCACCTAGATTGCAGTAATTTGTTATAGCAGTTTTAGGAAATTAGTACAGAAGATAAGGGCAAGGGGGGAAAAGAGTATGCTTGCAACCCATCTGTCTACTGAATGGATGTAGGAAATGTGGTACACATCCATGGAATATTAGCCTTAAAATGGAAGGAAATCTTGTCACATATTACAATACGGATGTAACTTTGAGAACATTATGCTGAATGAAATAAGCCAGTTACCAAACAAACAAACACTGTATGATTCTATTTATACAAAGACAATTACATTTATATGAAGACAGTACCTAGAGTAGTCAAATTCGTGGAAACAGAAAGTAGAATGGTGGTTGCCAGGGGCTGCAGGGAGAGAGGAATGGGAGTTGTTTAATGGATATAGAGGTTCAGTTCTGTAAGTTAAAAACAGTTGTGGAGACTGGATGCACATTTATGTGAATGTACTTACTACTGAACTGTATGCTTAAAAATGGCTATGACAGTAAATTTTATGTGTATTTCAGCACAATTTAAAAAAATTCACATGCTTGGATTTTATTTTCAGATATCCTAACTTAACATAGGTTTAGGAAAGAAGCCAAAGAATCTGCATTTTTTACTAAGGTAAAGATAGTAATTTCTCTACTACAGTCATCTAGTCAGCCCCTATTTTGAACCAGGCATTATCTTAGGGGCTTTACATACATGATGTCTAATCCTCCCGAACAAAATGTCCAAGGTAGCTGTTATTGTTCCCAAATGAAAGACAGGGGAACTGAAGAATAGAAAAGTTAACAGAAGGTCCAAGAAACATGGAATAAATGACAGAGCAGGGAGTCAAACTTTAAAATCCAAAAAACATGCTTTTTCCAAATAACAATGATTATTTGCAAATAACCATTAATACTAATTAAAGAACAGTCTGGTTTTCTTTATGCAGTAAATAAAGTTTAAAAGAACTGAAGGAGAATGACCAGTGAATGCTATCTTTTTACTTTGCTAAGTAAGGAGATTTACAAAACTCACTATCTACTATCATTATTTCAGAAAAGAGGGGCTATTTAAGTACTAAGAAAAATAGGGGGGGAAATGCTCATGAAAAAGTCACTACTCTGTTCTTATTTTTAATTTTACTGAGAACTGTGACTGCTTCCAAACTAAAGTTCAGTACCGGGAAACCAGTGCTTACATTATCTTTCTGCACAAATAGGTTAGCTACTCCTGTCAAGTGCACTTGCACACATTATCCTCAAGTTTAAATCGCCCATCAAACTGCCCATGAAGAAACTCTTTCATTCCTAGGACTCTGGTTCTCTGGGAAGCTTGATGGTTTGAATTCAGCAGCAAACAGTTAATTGACTTCTCCCTTCACTCAAACCACTTCCCACTCTCTGTTGCAAATCACAACCACAGCGAAGTTTAAATCATCATAAATTGTCCTTAATAGAATCCTCTTCCCCACCACACAGGTAATCCTGACAGACATGATCAACATGAATACCATTCACTGCTTATCTGGAACTGCCTGCTTTGTGTGCGTATTTTCTCAATGCTCCAGGACTACCTTTGTTTCCTTAGACCACCCACCTAATACCCTCTCTACAAAACCAGAACCATTCTTGCTACTTTCTGCCCTTGGGTGGTCTGTATTCACTACAATGTCCCACCTTGATCTGTGGAAACAGTATACAATGCGGAGAAGCTTTCTCTCCCAGAGAGCAATGTTTAAAGGGGCCTTCACATCCACTCTGTCATCACAACACAGTTAAGGATGCTGAAGTACCCAGAGAGCAAGCCCACAGCTGCTTAGTGGCAGGCCAGCTTTAGGTCTTGTAGCCCTGCACTGTCTATTCTCTATTCTGCAACAGGTCATCCTGTCCCCACTTGACTTTAGAAGATCTCCAGATATACCAATTTTGCAGGTGAGAAATACTCTCTGGCAATTATAAAAGGTCTCAAAATATACAGGCTCAACACATTTGAAAAATACTATGCTGGAAAGAAATAAACTTCTACTCAAAAGGTTACAATGTCTTCTAGACAATGTTTTCCCTTTAAATCAGATAGTCAATATTCTAGGAATAACTTTTCTACAGATTGTCACTATGACTTTCAACAAATCACTTAACCTTATATGAAATATCTCAACCTGATAAACTGTGAGATGAAAGCCCATGTGAATGGAGTAGAAAGGATAATTTCTTAAGTGGATCAAAATAGACTTCCCTCTCTTCAAAAGAACTTCAGATGATGGCACAACCATTTTCTTTATTAATCTAAATTATCTCTTTTGCTTTGTAAACAAATAAACATGGTGTTATTTTTTCTTTCTTTTTCAACATCTCAGTAGCATTACATGGGAGGAAAATAAAATCCCACAAGAATACTGTCAGAAAAAAAGCAGAGTTGTTTAAGATCCCTAAAAATCTTGCCAAAACAGGAACGCTGTAACCAAAGTAACAGCTGGCACTGAGCTAATGGAACAGAGATATAGCAAGACTGCTATAAAGATTGTTCCATAAAATAGCAAGCAATATTCTAGCATCTAGTGAGCTATAGGCTAGTATGACTTGTGTGTGTATATAGAGTGTTAAATCAAAGTTTGAAAGGATTTTTAAAGCCTCATAATTGAAATAAGCAATGGAAAGAGTGACAAAATTTTATTTAATAGGAAACAAAATGCAAAAATGATATAAATGTATAAAACCACGATTCCACTGTGATTACAAGTCTGGAAGAATCTAATACTCCTTTTATCACAAAGATTAACAATCACATTTTACTTTTTCTCCTAATGAAATTATTTTTTAGCAGCTCAATTATCTTTCTTTAGGCTTCATATATAAGAGAAAGCAATGGGCTGATGGAAAGAAAAAGACAAATACAGAATATAAATTCTAATGATGCTATTCTGTTATTGTAGTCCATGCACCATTCCACAAAGTGACTCAGTTCACAAAGCTTTATGCCCTATGATAAAGTCTTAGTTGATTCTGATTTTAACTAGTAAGACAGAGAGTAAGAAATTTTACTTCTAAAACAATTTATTAGTGAGGAAGTTTCAGGACTACAATATTTCCTCAGTTTGATTAGTAAGATATTTCATACTCAGTTAAAACAACAAAAAGGAACCCCCAAATTACACATAAAGGGGGGAACTGAGGAGCAAAAGAGAGAAATGTTCAACACGTTCCCAAGTTGGCTTCCCCAAAGACAAGGAGGTTATAGTAAGAAGGATGCAAAGTCAGTTCTGGCAAAATTCAGAGGACAGGTGTCTTTGCTGGGGAAAAAAAAAAAAGCTTTTTTGGGTTTTTTAAGCCACAGAAAGGACAGATCTAAGAATCTTTACCACAATTCTTTAAAGCACTGTCTCAGCAGAATATGTAGTTAATAAAATTAGGCTGATGACTTCAAGTACTTTAAGACAATCAAAAGCACAGTCACCTTAATCCTGCACAATAATCGAGGAACTATAAAATCCAAATATTTTATTTTCAAGAGTAGTATGAATAAACTCATAATACCTTATACATATCAGGCATATATTAGGCCAAATATATTTAAGGCAATTTATAATATCTGTGTACATATGCCCTGACATGATAAACACATAACACTTTTTCAGGATCTATAACCTGCCTAAAACATTGAGAACTTAATGGAGCTCCATGGGAGATTACATGTACTAAAGGAAGAGAGAATCACATTAAATAACCTAATTTAAAAGCAAGAATTATATTAGCTATCTTGGTTGTGATTCAGAGCTTACCAGTGGCTTCCCTGATTCAGTAAGATGAAGCCCATTAATGCCTGATATGTACTTCTCAGCTAACCTAATATGATTATTTCAGAACCTGTTAACAATCAACAGTCAACAGTACATAACCCAAATGAAATTAAGAAACTAAGAAGAACATTTAATAGCACAATATGATCTGAACAACCAGAAATGAACTCCACGCGAGCTGTTTTTGAAGAGAAGCAGAAAGAGTTACAGAAATTTTGGCAAGGAAAATATAAGAGAATAAAGAAAAAGGAGAGAAAGCCTGAGAGTCAATGTGGATTGGGAGAGAAACTTTCTGCAGAAAAAGAAGTGATGACAAATGGAGAGCCTAAGAAATGGAAAAGAGAATAAATGGATGATCAATATAGAGAAAAAAGGTTATTTTAACTTCCAGATTTCTTTATAAAATAAATCTGAAGAGCATAGTTTATATGATTTCACAGCTTGGCATTAAGTAAAAATTTTCAAATGATGTGTCAATACTTAGACTAGCATTCTCATTGTATTAGATAATAGTAGATAATATTTCAAAAACAGTAAACCATGTTCAATAATGAAATGGATTTTATAGAACAATGAAAGTAATCATGAGACATTAATGTGGGAAGTCCCCAAATCTTATTATTTTAATATAAACTTTTAAGTGAAATGTATAAATGCAGCTTATTTTTTAAAATAAAACAATGAAATGTAATAATTCTAGATTTTCATGATTTACCAAAGATATTTATGGCAGGCAATTACTTGCTATTCCCCCAAATCTATTTCACCCCTTTCCTATTAGTAAAAACCTAATTTTTTCCGGGGGTGGCAATGTGCACTGCCCCAAGCAATGGCTCATGAGGAGCTTAAGCCAAAGTTGACAATTCCATTCCTCCTTGCCTGATACCTGCTTTCACAGGTGGAGTGATGATGCAACCGAGATCTGGCCAATGAAACATAAGGGCAGGTCTAGTAGAGTAATTTGGGAAAAGAATTTTATAATACTGCCCTTCGACAGATTTGGCACTGCCCTATCTCCACACCTTGAACGTAGCCATAATGCCTAGAAGTGTGACAGTTATGACCATGACGTGCCAGAAAGAGGACACTAAGGATGACAGAATGAAAGGAAAGGCTCAAATCCTTGAGTAGCTGAAGCAATATGAGCATCACACACATGCAGACAAATCCCCTTTTGTTTAGCATTGTTTATCTAGCTTGTTTCAGCTTGAACAGTCTCATCCAGCACCAAACTGAGACACACTACGTAAAAACACATGTGCCCATAACAATACTTAAAAAAATGAAGGAAAAACTAGAGAACAAATTCACGCCTCATCTGCTACCACTAGAGATGACTGTTAACATCAACTCATTACTCTGCAAATTGGCAATGAAAGTGCTAAATTTTAAAATTTAAATATTTAACCATCATTTTTAAAAAGGAACTACAGTTCAGGGTAACCAAGTATCTAAGTCAATGAGTGAAAGTTCTTTACAAAAGATTCACAGCTAATAAATACAGAGGAATAACAAAAATAGAAAAGTCACTCTTTGACAATCTGATGAAAAAAATTAAAAGATTTAGGCAAAAATCATGAACAGATGTTAAAACCATTAGCAGAAAGATTGACAGGGAATTAAATATTCTCAAGGTGCCAAACTATTTGCAATTCACAATAAAGAAAGTCCATGGAGGAAAAAATCATCTTTTTCAACAAAAGGTGCTCAAACAACTGAATATCTCTGTGGAAAAATGAACCTTACACTGTACATAAAAGTTCAACTAAAAGCTAAAACTATAAACTTCTAAAAGACAGGACGAAAGCTCTACAACTTTAGGGTAGGGTACAAAAAATGTCTTACATAACATGCAAATGAAAACATGGATAAACTGGCCTTCATCAAAACTAAAAAAACTTTTTCCTCTTCAAACAGACAATGTCAAGGGTGGGGTAGGTGGGTAGTCAGCATTATCCTTAATAACTAAAAACTGTAATCAATCTAACGTCCATCAACCTTCCAATAAATAAAGTGAGTTTAGCCACAGAATGGAATATTGCTCAGCAATAAAAAGGACTGCATACACCTGCAACAACATAGATGAACCTAACTAAACATTGTGCCAAGCAAAAGAAGCTAGATATATAAGATTACCTATTGCATGGTTCCATTTATATGAAATTTTTATAGAAAGCCTATCTATAGAGACAATAAGCAGATTATTGACTGCCTGGTTTGGGGGATGGGAGAAAGGACTGATTTCAAACAGGCATGAGGGAACTGTTTTGTTGTGATTACTTTTCTTAAAAAAATGGGTTGTGAGATGGTTGCACGACTGTGAAAATTTACGGAAACTCACTAAATACATGAATGTTATGGTATGTAAATTACATCTTAATAAGTGTTAAAAGAAAAAAAGACAAGTTAGAAAATTGGACAAAATATTTACAATACACATATATGGCAAAAGACGTAACCAGAGCACATTAAGAATTCTTACAAGTCAATAAGAAGACAACAAATATACTCTTTTAAATGTTGGACAAAGACTTCACTGTCAGGTATTTGAAAAACTTGATCACATCAGCAATTAAGAAAAAGCAAATTAAAACTACAGTGAGAATCTACTACACCCTGTCAAAATGGCTAAAATTAAGGACTGTCAACATCAAATTTTGGTGAGGATCTGGAGGAGCCAAAATGCTAATTTACTGATTTGGGAATGTAAAATAATGGAACTTTTTTTGGAGAACTGGTAGTTCTTTAAAAAGTAAACATATCATTCTTTGCAAAATCCAACTATTCTTTATGTTTAGGTATTTACCCAAGAAAAATGAGAACATGCTGACACAAAGATTTATATTTGTTCATGGCAGCTTTATTTCAATAGCCTAAAAAGGAAGTAGCCCAAATGTGTCAATAAGCAAACAGCTAAACATACTTCAAAAAAATGGAATACTGATTTTTTTTAGCAATAAAGGACCAAACTACCAATGCACATAGTGTGAATCAATCTCAAAATAATTATGTTGAATTAATAGAGCCAGATAAAAGAAGGCACACTGTGTGACTCCAATATTTCCAAATTTGGAAAAAGCAGATTAATCTATAGTGACCCAAAGTGGTTGCCTTGGGGTCTTCATTTTCTTGATATACAAAAAAAAAATTTAGTACTTACTACTACAAGACAAAGCCAGCACAAGATTGTTTAAATTAAGTAAAATCATATAAAGAAGAGTTATCCAAATTCAAAAGTTCTGAATTTTTGAGAAACAGAAAACAATTAACACATAGATTGAAGAGTTACGAACCAAATTTTAACTGAAGAGCAGTGACAGAATTCTACATGAAATACAATAAAAATTTAGTCAGTTATTGAAAAAAATTATTCATAGGCCAGAATGAAAATGATATGCCATTCAGTTAACTGGAAAACTATGAAAAGCAAGAATGGCAAAAGACCCTAAAGATGAAAGCAGACAGTTAATTAGATGTGACTCTACATTACAAGATAGCAGTAAGATAAAATAAAATAGCAAAGCAACCAATGTTACTGTGGGTTGTTCATAACAAGAGAATATATCAAAGAAAAAGAAAATAAATGACTGTATAATATAAAAATTAGAATACAGTTCTACTTTACACTTGGCTTAAAACAAATACAGAGAAATACCATGTGATAACTGAACTACTACAAAAGCGGAAAGGGTGCTAGTTGGAAAGATTATGGATGGACAGACAGACTGAGAGATGGACAGGAAAGAAGGAAATATAAAAGCACCCACCATGAAGAAAATACGATTATTTAGGCATGGATAGACCTTGAAGGCTGTGAAAACTAAGGGAAGCCTCACTGACACGTCCTTGGGAGGCCAGCAGGGAAGCTGTGGCATCCTACCACTCCTCATCAATTGCAGACTTACAGGGAAGAAGCCTACTTTACTACCCAGCAGAAGGAAAGTTTCCACCATCCCCCAGTAATAGCCCAGCCAATGAGAGTCTGTCACAACTCAGCCAACAAGGAGTCATGATACATGGAACTCCTGGATTATACGAAAGCACTTTTTTCACTTAACAACCCCAAAAACTCAGCCCCTTTCTTTCCAAAAAGTGTTCCTCTCTTTTGTTCTCCTGAATTGCAATTCTTTGTTATTCCTGAATAAACCCATTTTTCTGGTAAAATAACTTATTTTTTTAGTATACTTTTTTTTCAACTAAAGTATCACTGGTATACAATCTTACGTTGGTTTCAAACATACAACACAGTAGTTTAGCAGTTACTCATATTATTAAATCCTCATCCCCTCTAGTGCAGTTACTATCTTATCAACATAGTAAGATGCTACAGAATCATTAACTGTATTCTCCATGCTGTCCTCCCATGCCCGTGACCAACTTATAGTTACTGAAAATTATTGTGCCCCTTTATTCCCTTCACCCTCCCCAACCACCCACCCTAATGCCTCCCCTGTGATAACCACTAGTTACCTCTCGATGTCTGTGAGTCTACTGCTATTGTGTTCCTTCTATTTTGCTTTGTTTTTATACTCCACAAATAAATGAAATCATATGATATTTATCTTTCTCCACCTGGCTTATTTCACTGAGCATAATAACCTCTAGATCCATTCAGGCTGTTGCAAATGGCAGGATTTCTTTTCTTTTTATGGCTAAATAATATGCCATTGTGTACATGTACCACCTCTTCTTTATCCACTCATCTATGAATGGACACTTAGGTTGCTTCCGTATCTTGGCTATTGCAAATAGTGCAGCAATAAATACAGGGGTAAATATGTCTTTTCAAATCAGGGATTTTGTTTTCTTTGGGTAAATTCCTAGGAGTGGGATTTTTAGTTTTTGGAGGAAATCTCCACAATGGTTGTACCAATTTACATTCCCACCAACAATGTAGGAGGGTTCCCATTTCTCTGCAACCTTTTCAGCATTTGTTATTTCTTGTCATTTGGATAGCGGCCATCCTAACTGGTGTGAGGTGATAACCCATTGTGGTTTCAATTTGCATTTCCCTGATGATTAGCGATGTAGAACATTTTTTCATGTGCCTGTTGGCCATTCATATTCCTTCTCTGACTTTTATTTTTAAGGTTAACAGGGTATTATGCTAATTGAATAAGTGAGACAGAGAAAGACAAATACCATATTTTAGATTTCACTTATAAGTGGAATCTAAAATACGAATGAAAAAAACAAAACACAGACTCAGATACAAGAAACAAACTGTTGCTTATCAAAGGCAGGAGGGTTTGGGGGACAGGTGAAAGGTGAAGGAGATAAGAAGGTACAAACTTCCAGTTGTAAATTAAATAAGTCATGGGGATGTAATGTACAGCAAAAGGAATATAGCCAAAAATATTATAAGTTTGTATGGTAACAGATGGTAACTGTACTTATTGTGAGAATCATTTGGTAATATATAAAAACATCAAATCACTATGATGTATACCTAAAATGGATAGGATCTTATATGCCAATTATACTTCAGTAAAAAATAAGTAAAAAAAGAAAAAGAAAAAGAAAAATGCTTCATACAAAAGTTCAAAACTATTGAAACTTTATATTTAGTAAATGGCAAAAACACTGGGACCAAATATTCAAAAGGAGATTCAAGTGATGAGATCAATTCTAGAATTCATGAGACTAGCCAGCAAAATCTCCAGCAGCAAAAGGTAGGACAGCGAGACCTCTTAAAGCAGATAACTGACAAATCAACCTGACAAAGCAAACTAACAAACAACTGACACTGATACTGACAGTTGTTCAGCTATTGGTGTTTGTTGGGTGCATAGAGAAGAGCGAGATCACAAAAGAAATGCTGCCTGCTGAGCTACCATAATTAACTCCAAAGGAATCAACGTGTCCAACTTTGATGGGGAAGTTCTTTTTGGAGCTTAAGAAAATGATTAACTTCCACAGACCTTCAACACAATAGATCTGAATTGGTGCCCTCTCTATGCTAGAAGCAATTAAGAATTTTTAACTATATAAGTAAGAAGGGTTTGTAATATCATAACCACTTACTGTATGCTACACAGACATTTACCCTTTGATCTTGAATTCCACATTGTCTTCTTTGACAGACTGTCTACATCATGCTGAAATGGTACTTTTGGCTGATAACTATTAGGCACCAGAAACCTGGACTTGACTAAGAAGGTTTTCTGACTTAGGGAAAAAGGCAGGTTCATGGATGTTTACTGAGTAGCAATGGCAACAATTACCACAGGAGAGATTATAGCCAGGTTCTGAGCTCTGAAAGAACTGAGTACATAGACCCTTTTCCTGATGACTTTTAAAGACAGGCATGTACATAAATTTCCTCCATCCTGGAACCTCCAGAAAGTCCTGTTCTTGTTTACTGGAAAAGCATATAATTCACAAGTTAAACCCATCATTCTAATTAAAATGTCATCATTTCACTGTGGGGGCCTGGTATCTATGGTGATGCAGGAACTTGTCCAGATCAAAATATCTATCACCTATTTTTGAAAGCTAGTTACAGCTTGAGGTAATGAGCCTGTTGCAATCCTGAAAATACCATAAGGTTTTATCTTTCTTTGTCTGGCTTCTGTCAGTGAAAGATTCTGAGGATCAGTAGAAAAGAGTGAGAAAGAAACAGGAGTCAAGGAACAGCTGTAGATAGTTGCCATATCTAGCCCCACATTTGTGACAAAGACTGCCAACTGAACTGAAGAATGTTTCTAACATGCTGATATGGTGCACACTCTTAAGTTATCAATGCTTTGAAACTTTTGGTAGTGGTATCACTATGAATCTTTAAAATATAGAAATAATATGGCTTTTGTGAGGTCAGAAGTTTACTTATCTATTTTTCATTTAGGAAAAAACAACAGTTCTTCAGTAAAGTAGTCATTTCGTTTGTGTCTCCAAAAACAAATTTTGAAATACTGTAGTAGAGACTTTCTAACACTACACAGCTATTTAAAGCCTACAAGTGAATACAGCACATTTAAGCAATTGACTGCAAAAAAATTGTAATGATCAAAGAGTAGTTATCTGCATTTACTAAAAGAAAGGTTTTGGAAAAAGAATGCTAAAAAATTAAGTTACATTAACTTTCTTCAAATAAGGTTAAGTTTTACAATTAACTGATACTGAAAATGATGGCTATCAATCAACAAAAGACGATTGCTAACATTCCTGGCAAACCAAATTAATGTCACAAGTTGATTATTAATTTTAAGTGATGACATGTAATTTTTCAAAAGTTCCTTGTTTACTTAACATTTCTAATCATGCAAGAGCCTATAAATTACTTAAGTGTGCAATATTTCATGAACACAATAGTACTTTAAAATAAAAATGCTGTAATTATTTTGTCTATATTAATAAGTGGAATGACTATTCCAGGCATAAAAGGAACATGAAAGCCCTAAAGGAGAAAGGAGAATGGGCATGTGCAACATTAAAAGTTTAAAAAAGCAGAGAATACAGGGGAGAGCAGCATAAATTATGCAAGCTTAAATGCTATTGAAAATAAAAAAGTAAGAGAGAGAGGATGAAGACACAAATAAGAGATGGAAATGCAACAAGATAAAGTTCCTAAGAAAATGGGATCCAGAGCATAGGTGGTACAAGAGGTGCCTCTGAAGACAAAATTAAAACTTGTGCTCAGAGTAAAATGAGGTGTGGGGCAAGAAGGGAAGGTTGACGCAAATTGGAGAAAGCCTAAAACACTAATTTCAGGGAACAGGGAAAAAAAGTTGGCCAGAGAAACATAAAAATTCTGAGGAATATTGAGGAACCAATTTAGAAAAGTCATCACATAAAAGACCTCTCACAGAAATTTTTATGCTATACAAATTCCTTTTTCAATATAAATTGCTTCAAAAATTATCAAGAACTTAAACCATAATTCTTAACAAAATTAGGATAAACTGCTTGGTCTTACTAAGGAAAGGAGGAGAGCAGACACTCCAGGCCATGACTACCACTTGCTAGCTGCGTAATTTTTACTGATTTCCTAACTTTTCCAGGCCTTTCTTTCTTTACCTGTAAAAAACAGAAAATTATATCTTCCTCGCTTATTTGTTATTGTGATTGAGATAACAAATGTAAAGTGACTAACACAAATCCTGGCAAAGAATATGCATTCAATAAAGGGTTATGTTCACTCTTAATTCCTCAACTGCCTGCTGACACGGATGACACCTCGTCTTGATGCTTTCTAAAAGGAAGAGAAAAAAGGCTCCCAAACACTGACTGTTTCCATTAAGGCACCTGCTTCCCAAGAAGCATTATTTCAGTAATACCATTATTGATAAGAGTTTAACCTTCTCAGCTCTGCAAAGTCAGAAACCTGAATTTGTGAAAATAACCCAAGGACCCAGGCCTGACAAAGGCAGACATGTATGATTAAATTCAGAAATAAATGATGCACAAATGATAACTTAATAAAAAAAAAAAATGAAAATAAAGAAAGAAATGGTGCACAAATAGCAATTTATGTGTAAGAAATACTGTAAAAACTGTTAAATGAACCAGAATGTTAATATTGGCAGAAAAGTAAATTTTCTCCCCTTAGGAAAATTATATAAGAAACCAAATTATCCTCAGGTTACTTTATGCATACAAAATCTGAACAAGACAAATGAATTGGATAATATGGCTAATATCAACAAAGAATGATAATATCCATATAACCTTACAAAGAGACAACATTCTCATCCACTGAGCAGAATCTACCTTTCTCTGAACTACGCTGAGACATACAATAAAATTATAGCTCGTTGGCTACTCTTTCTCTAAGATCCATACAGATCCTTCCACCTACCCTTGTAGATAAACAATATTTTTATACCCTTTTTTCTTTGTATTTTTTATATTTTATATATTCTTTTATATTTTATATTTCATTCTATATGTATGTCTTTGATTTACTCACTTTCAATTATGTATAGAATGATCAATTTTTAAGTTTATTTAAAATAGTGACTGACATTTAGTTACATTTTTTAAATTACAATTAAGAATCAGAAGTTGAATAAAAGTCCCTTCCTGATTTTATAGACTAAAGAACTGAGTATTTGTAAAATTATTTTTGTCCAATACAGATGCACAAAATGAAAGCCTTGGTTTAAAGGATATGAATAAACAAAGTATATATTAATAACTGTATTTGGGTCCAATACAAATGGAGAAAACATGTAAGTTCAGTACAAATGTCAAAGACCTCATATTTACAACTAGTTTGTTGATTCTATTACATTAATACCTTTGGGTTTTTTCTAATTCAGAAAATGATAAATGTCAGGAAATTGATACTTTAGAAGACTCTCAAGTTGAACTTTTTTTTTTTTTCTCATTACAGCACAGTGATTGTTAAGAGCACAAGATTCTGGGGTTAAGAGTGGTTAATGAATGGATCCAAACTACACCATTTACTGGCTGTGTGATCTTTGACAAATTATTTAAGCTCCCAATTTCCTCACTGGCAAGGAAATAATAACAAATTTACTGGGTTGCTGAAAGTCTTAAATGAGTTAACAGTGCCTTATATAAAGCAAGTATATTCAACAGGTATTAACTATCTATCTATATGTATATATACACATCATATAAAAATGTATTCAGATCATATACATTACATATTACAAATCTCTGAATCTGTTTTTAGTAGAATTAAATAAATATATATTAAGTATATTTCACCTTTACTTACTTTCTGCCCTGTTCTCCAATTCAAAATGTAGACAAACTTCCTCAGTGATAAAATGAGGACATACATTACTTTTTAAACTCAAAATCAAATGTTCATCTGTATTATGACATATTTTTTTACTAAAAAGACAACATTATTTTTATTACCTGAGTTTCCACACCCTGCTCCAGGAGGCGCTTAGCTTGATTTTCTACTTCAAGTCGAGCTCTTGCAATAAAAAGTAGCTCATTTTCTATTACTTTTATTCCAGAAAGATCTATTCCTTGAGAAAGATAATCTATTACAAAAAAAAACACACATACATTTAAATATTTCAATATCAAATAAATATCAAGGTATCAAAGCATTAGTTGTAACTTCTTTGAAATACTTTAGATTTGCTGTTGAACACTATTCCCTTTCATAACCTGTATTTGAAAAATCCAGTTAGCCAAACATTTTCTACTTAATAAATAGCTTTATTCTGGAGCAAAACATTCCAAATGACACAGAGTTGGTAAAGAAAGAATAGAAAGTATGATCATAGTAAATTCAGAGTAATATGAACCGATTATATAAAAAGTAGTGTCAATTTTTTAAATGTAAATAAATATCCTGATTATCTTATTTCTGAGGTTGCAAAACAGTTTCAAAAGTTATCCTGTAATAAAAAAACATTTGCAACAAACAAAACCATTCTCCACCATTTGGTGAATGACTAATAAGTTATGAAAAAACTTAAACATATTGCCAGTTTAAAGGATCAAGCAGACCTAATAATTACTTACATAAAAGGATTTTTCATATTACTAAATGAAGAAAAATCACAAATAGAAATTAACTATTCACTTATTAAATTATTAAATTTATTATAACAAATACTAAATTACATTTATCTATTGAACTATTTATAGAATTATGTATTCTACTTATAGAATTATAAATTCACAGCACAAAGCCATCTACCAAGATGCTCACAAGAGTTGTCTCTACATAATTAGACTTTAAGAAATTTAGATTCATTTTTATTTCTTAATATTTTTGGCTTAATCTTAGACATATCTAAGGTAACTAAAATGTAACAACTAAAGTTCAAGGTTTCATTAAGCAGCTTAGCCACAGTTCTAAAACTTACTTTCTATTTTAAGAAGGTAAATGATTTCTAAACAAAACTGATTTAGATAGAAGATAACTTTGTTATCCAGTTAATAGAACGGCAATTGTGTTTTTCACTTTATTCTCTTAGTTAGAACTTAACTTTGTCTTAAAAATATATCCCTGGTACATATATATTACCTTATTTTAACTTAAGCTGGATCACAATGAACAACCTAGCAAAAACTATATTAAAGCATACAGTAAGACCCTAACTAAGCACTTAGTAACATTCAAATATCTGCTGATTGAAAACTATATTCTTTGATAGTTTTATGCAAGACAAAAAAGGAAAAGATGCAAAGGGCAGACAAAATAGTGGATACAAGTAACTGTACTTCAATCATGAGCATTTTTTTTTCCAGAACATTTCTTTTTCTCTTTTTTTTTATTAAGGTATTATTGATATACACTCTTACGAAAGTTTCATATGAAAAAAACAATGTGGTTACTACATTCACCCATATTATCGAGTCCCCCTCATGCCCCATTTGCAGTCACTGCCCAACAGTGTACTAAGATGCCACAGAGTCACTATTTGCTTTATCTGTGCTACACTGTTTTCCCCATGATCTCCCCCATACCATGTGTGCCAATCATAATACCCTTCAATTCCCTTTTCCCTCTCTCCCCACCCACCCTGCCTCATCCCTCCCCTTTGGTAACCATTAGGCCCTTATCAGAGTCTGTCAGTCTGCTGCTGTTTTGTTCCTTCAGTTTTGCTTCATTGTTACACTCCACAAATGAGGAAAATCATTGGGTACTTGTCTTTCTCTGCCTGGTTTATTTCACTGAGCATAATATCCTCCAGCTCCATCCATGTTGTTGCAAATGGTAGGATTTGTTTCTTTCTTATGGCTGAGTAGTATTCCATTGTGTATATGTACCACATCTTCTTTATCCATTCATCTACTAATGGACACTTAGGTTGCTTCCATATCTTGGCTACTGTGAATAGTGCTGTGATAAACACAGGGGTACATATGTCTCTCTGAATCTGAGAAATTAACTCCTTGGGTAAATTCCTAGGAATGGAATTCATGGGTCAAATGGTATTTCTATTTTTAGTTTTTTGAGGAATGACCACATTGCTTTCCACAACGGTTGAACTAGCTTACACTCCCACCAGCAATGTAAGAGGGTTCTTCCTCCGCATCCTCGCCAGTATTTGCTGTTCTTAGTCTTTTCAATGCTGGCCATCCTAACTGGTCTGAGGTGATATCTCATTGTGGTTTTTATTTGCATTTCCCTGATAATTAATGATGTGGAGCATCTTTTCATGTACCTGTTGGCCATCTGAATTTCTTCTTTGGAGAATTGTCTGATCATATCCTCCGCCCATTTTTCAATCAGGTTATTTGCTTTTTGGATGTTGAGGCATGTGAGTTCTTTATATATTTTGGATTGTTAACCCCGTGTTGGATATGTTGTTTACAAATGTATTCTCCCATACCGTAGGATGCCTTCTTGTTCTGTTGATGGTGTCCTTACTGTACAGAAGCTTTTAAGTTTGATGTACTCCCATTTGTTCATTTTTGATTTGCTTTCCCTTGCTCAAGGAGATGCATTCAGGAAAAAGTTGCTCACGTTAATATTCAGGAGATTTTTGCCTATGTTGTCTTCTAAGAGTTTTATGGCTTCATGAATTACATTAAGGTCTTTTATCCATTTTGAGTTTACTTTTATGTATGGAGATAGACAATAATTCAGTTTCATCCTCTTGCATGTAGCTGTCCAATCTTGCCAACACCAGCTGTTGAAGAGGCTGTCATTTCCCTATTGTATATCCACAGCTACTTTATCGTATATTAATTGACCATATATGTTTGGGTTTTTATCTGGGCTCTCTATAGTCTGTCCCATTGGTCTATGAGTCTGTTCTTGTGCCAGTACCAAATTGTCTTGATTACTGTGGCTTTGTAGTAGAGCTTGAAGTTGGGGAGCATAATCCCCCCACCTTTATTCTTCCTTCTCAGGATTGCTTTGGCTATTCAGGGTCTTTTGTGGTTCCATATGAATTTTAGAACTATTTTCTCTAGTTTGTTGAAGAATGCTGTTGGTATTTTGATAGGGATTGCATTGAATCTGTAGATTGCTTTAGGTGGGATGGCCATTTTGACAATATTAAGTCTTCCTATCCATGAGCACAGGATGTGTTGCCATTTATTGCTATCTTCTTTAATTTTTCTCAAGAGTGTCTTGTAGTTTTCAGGGTATAGGTCTTTCACTTTCTTGGTTAGATTTATTCCTAGGTATTTTATTCTTTTTGATGCAATTGTGAATGGAATTGTTTTCCTGATTTCTCTTTCTGCTAGTTCACCGTTGGTGTATAAGAATGCAACAGATTTCTGTGTATTAATTTTGTATCCTGCAACTCTGCTGAATTCAGACATTTGTTCTAGTAGTTCTGGAGTGGACTCTTTAGGGTTTTTTATGTACAATATCATGTCATCTGCAAACAGGGACAGTTTAACGTCTTCCTTACCAATCTGGATGCCCTTTATTCCTCTGTGTTGTTTAATTGCTGTGGCAAGGACCTCCAGAACTATGTTGAATAAAAGTGGAGAGAGTGGGCATCCTTGTCTTGTTCCTGAACTTAAAGGAAAGGCTTTTCAGCTTTTTGCTGTTAAGTATGATGTTGGCTGTGGGTTTGTCATATGTGGTGTTTATTATGTTGAGGTACTTGCCCTCTATACCCATTTTGTTGAGAATTTTTTACATGAATGGATGTTGAATTTTTTCAAATGCTTTTTCAGCATCTATGGAGATGATCATGTGGTTTTTGTCCTTTTTGTTGATGTGGTAGATGATGTTGATGGATTTTCAAATATTGTTTCATCCTTGCATCTGGGGAATAAATCCTACTTGATCATGATGGATGATCTTTTTGATGTATTTTTGAATTTGGTTTGCTAATATATTTGTTGAGTATTTTTGCATGTATGTTCATCAGGGATATTGGTCTATAATTTTCTTTTTTTGTGATGTCTTTGCCTGGTTTTGGTATTAAGGTGATGATGGCCTCATAGAATGTGTCTGGAAGTATTCCCTCCTCTTCTACTTTTTGGAAAACTTTAAAAAGGATGGGTATTAGATCTTCACTAAATGTTTGATAAAATTCAGCAGTGAAGCCATCTGGTCCAGGAGTTTTGTTTTTAGGTAGTTTTTTGATTACCAATTCAATTTCATTGCTTATAATTGGTCTGTTCAGATTTTCTGTTTCTTTTTGGGTCAGCCTTGGAAGGTTGTATTTTTCTAGAAAGTTGTCCATTTCTTCTAGGTTATCCAGTTTGTTAGCATACAATTTTTCATAGTATTCTCTAATAATTCTTTGTATTTCTATGGTGTCTGTGTGATTTTTCCTTTCTCATTTCTGATTCTGTTTATGTGTGTAGACTCTCTTTTTTTCTTGATAAGTCTGGCTAGGGGTTTATCTATTATGTTTATTTTCTCAAAGAACCAGCTTCTGCTTTCATTGATTCTTTCTACATGAGCATTTTTTAAAAATGTGTATATCTAAAAAGACTTTTGGCTTAACACAGTGGAAGAAATACTGAAAATGTCTACAAATTTTTTAGTCTTAGATACACATAATTTACATACTAGGTAATCATATTCAAGTGACTCTGACTTACTGAGCCCCAAATTTTCATCTGTAAAATGCCAATTTATAATTCTTGCCCCACATAACTCTTAAGACTATCATGAAAATCATAAGAAGCTAAGGAATGCTGAAGTATATATACACCAATCTATCATGTAAATTTGCATGGATTATAATACACAGGAAATTTTTTACATCTGATTTTTTTATTTAAAATTTTGTATTTCAGAAAAATCTGAGAAAATCATATTTGACTTAAGTTATGGTAATGATCAGTGAAATTGAAAACTCTGACTAGATAATATAGTCAAACTCAGACATACAGACACTAGAAAATGAATATTATTTTCTTCTCAAGGTGGTTTTCAACTTTCCCTCTTTCCGTATCTAAGAAAAAAAATCACAATTAAATAAAAAAGGAAGACACTATCAGTAAGAGATCTAGCTGGGTTCTAACTCTAACTCTGCCATACATGTTTCTGAATGTAAGTCTTGTGAACTTTTGGTACCGGTCACTTTATTAGAAAAATGAAGAGCTACACTACAGCAACCCTAAGTTTTCTTCCAGTTATAAATTTCTAGAGATAAACAAAACGAACAGTTACTTTATTATTATGAACGCTGATCTGTAACTCAAGACTATTCATTCATTCACCCATTTACTATCAATCACCTCTAAGTCACAAACACACAGAAATGAATCAGACACAAATTCTGATCCCAAGGAAGAAAAAGCACAAAGTTATAACCATTGAAAAATACAGATAAAATGTATTATGCCAGGTCATTCAGGAACAAAAAGAAAAAATAAATATAGTTTATGTCCTCACAGTCTCTGCAATCTAGTAGGAGATAAAAGAGATTAACTCCAATATTTTCTTATGGTAAACAATGGCCCTCACCCAGTATCTAACCACCTCTCCAAAAAGAAATGAAGTTAACATTCCCCACCACCCCCAACCAACCCAGGAGAATGAAGGTATTATACTAAATTCTCCCCGCCTGCTTATTCACTATCAGTATTTCAAACCTTTTAACACTTGCTTTTTGTGAAGCACATCTAGGGACTGGAGCCAAAGACAAAAAGATGATAATGATACCAATATCAATATCAATAATTATGATCTTTGACAACCAGGCATGTGAAAGACATTACACACAAGATGTACTTATTATTTTAATATATGCATCCATTATTTGTGATTTCTATACTGCTAAGAAATCATGTATACTGTATTTCTATACTGCTAAGAAATCATGAAAAATTTCACCTGCCTAGTAATCAGCAAAGCAGAATTTAAATTCAGGTCTGCCTGATTTCAGTCTTTTCACTACATCATCCCAGGACACTCCCACAGATATCAAACAGAACAAAGCCTTATATCCAAAGGACAGAGAATATGCCTCCTATAGTCTTCCAATTAGCTCAGTGAAAGTGAAAGATATAAAAGTCACATCAGACTTAACTGTTCAATGACTTAAATTTAGCCAGGATAGAACAATGACAGCATGAAATTATGTAGTATTCTGGGTTTAGTTTTTTAAAATAATGTGTAAAAGTTAAAAAATATGTGAAATGCCAAGTATTAAAACATGCCACATCACTCACACTTTAACAATTTCACCTTAATATGTAATGTGGAGTACATAGCCAGAATTACCTTCTGGCCACCTAACACTAATACCTGTTGAATGCTTAATATACCAAAAATATGTATGAGGAAACTAAAATGATCTATTTTAGATTCAACATATTTATCATCTCATTAGATGTGAGAAAGTGATTAGACTAGTAATTTTAGTGGAAAAGAAATGATATTGCTCATCTCATTTACTTAAGCTGAGAAAAATTTAACAGATTAGACAGAAAGGAATTCTACCAAAAGACCTGATAGAGCAAGAAGACAGGTAATAAGAACAAATTTTTTTTTTTTATCAAATGTATTCACCTCTTCAGAATTTAAAATATTAAGATGAGTTCCGATTTCCCCTGTTAGCATTGTTCTGGTCTCAAGTTATTACAACTTTAGAATGAATTTCATACACTTTGCTCCCACTGCTCTCAGTGACTGGTCCATGTATTATTTCCTGGGATTTCCCATTTCTTTTTATTTCTTTCATCTTCAAAGAAAACTAAAAACTGTGATGGCATAAAAATTACTTACTACAAAAAGACATGCTGGCTATTTTAATAGGCTTTCAATGTTCTAATCAATACTACACAGGGCCACCAACATATAAACATTCTCATTGTGTTCCTTTCCCATCCAAGGAATCTATGGCTTCTTGTTAACTAACATTTTCTCCTTCTGTTTTTTTGCAATACAAATTCTCCTTATTAATCTGAAATACTCAGTGACTCTTCCTTTACTAGTATTTCATTTGTTTAAAAAAAAAAAACAAAAAAAAGAGTAATTATAGTTTGCTAAGTGATTTGGCTATGCATTTACTTTTTTTTTTTTTTTGGTATCATTAATCTACAAATACATGAGGAACATTATGTTTACTAGGCTCCCCCCTTCACCATGCATTTACTTTTTATAATACATTAGCATTAAATTATTTACTTGGGGAAAAAAGGATAAGGGACCAGTTGTGGTTAAAATTACATTTCTAGAATCTCTCGCCTGGCATCTCCTTATCAATAGGTGTTTCCAAGGTGGGGAGAGAAGCAGTCCATCTCCATATCAACAGGTAATTACAAGGGAGAAAAGGGCATTCCTGGACCAGAGATGTTTGGATATAATTCTCCTACACACCAACTTTGCAAAGAGCACAATTCAGATATGTGCCTTAAATTCTCTCCCCTTACCTCCCCCCAACCACAAGCCGGCTACTGAGAGACATGGGCCAGCAGATGTGGACGACTGCTTGTAAGAAATAATGGGTTTCTCCCACTTTATTTCTCCCTTTGACTGATTTCGGTTTCAAAGGTATTTTGCCCTGGGATTTTTCCCTGGAGTTACACAGTGCATGTATAAAATTGGGATGGTGATGGAAGTAGGACAAAATGAAGGAAGCTTAAATGTCATTCTTCATAGTACTTCAAGCTTTGGGAAGCCAAAAAGTTAGGAACTAAAAAATGGAAATGTAGGCAGGTTATTTAGAGACATGGAAGTAAATACCAAAAAAATTGGCAAAAATGTAGGAATGCTTGCCTCAGGGAAAAGTAAATGGGGCAGAGAAGAAGGCAGCTGATTGCTACTCTTAATGACAAACCTTGTAGAACTATTTGAGTATGTTATGTATGCAAAATTTCATAATAAATAAAACTAAAGAGTAAACAGGAAGTCAAGAAAAATTATATAAAAATTAAAATAAGGAGACTAGTCTAATAGATAAAAAAATTTATATCCTCTAAATCAATGATTCTGTTTCTAGGAATAACTAATCTTTAAAAAGAAGAAAAAAGTGAATACATTTGGGCAGGAAGATGTTTGCTACAATGTTAACTGCAATAAGAGATACATACAGATAGACATATGCATGTAGATGTGTGTGTGTGTGTGTGTGTGTCTGTGAGAGAGAGAGAGAGATGTGTGTGCATAAATAGAAATATTGCAAGATAGTAAAAACCACTATGGTAATCAATTTGGGATAAGATCCGTATGAATATCCCTATGACCAAAATATGCCATTCCTAGGTACATAATCCAGAGAAGTTTTTCTATGTGTACATCAAAAGATATGTACAAGAATGTTCATAGTAGCACTGATAAGAACAAAACAAAACTGAGAACAGAAATGACCATCAACTGGAGAACAGATGAATAAAATGTAATAAATGCATTCAAAATACTACTACAGATGGGTAAAAACAAACAATGACAGGTATGTACATAAGTATCAATGTCTCTCAATAACATAATATTAAGGAAGAAAGAATAGGTTTTAGAAAAATACATTAAGAGGTGAATTATATTAAGTTTAAAACATGTAAGAATAAACAATGTATTATTTAGGTATATATAAGAACATTAACAACATTCAAAAAATTTAGTAGGGATAGGTGATAGAACATGGTTATACTTTTCTAATTCTTAAACTTGGTGGGTAGTATTTGTAGCTTATACATATTAAAAGTGTGTTTTTGCATTTTTTAATTTTTCTATTAAATATTAAGTGTGAACCAATGGCACAAATTACAGTATTATAAACAAGGACATTACAACAGTTTAAACTGTTTTTCGTATGTTCAAAAACGGAATAGACTGGACATGTTAGTAAAGACATGGGAAATAAAGTAAGACACAAACTGAAGTTCTAGAGATAAAAAGTATAAAGTCTGGGTGGGACTAACAGCAGATGAGAAAATGCAAGAAAAACAATATACTATCTCATGAAGACGACTTCAATGCTAGGATTATTAACTTGTAATTTTCTTTTCCTTTTAAATATGTCATTAAAGAACTTTTGGAAATCAGAAAAACATTTCTAAAGGGGGGAAACTATATAATCTTACAACATAGAGGCCACGACTGAAAAGTGGATCACTGGACTATACATGAGTATGTCTGAGAAATTCACGAATCTTCAAATTCTCAAGTAGCACCAAAATAACATATATCCTTCCCCCTGGATGTTTATGTGAAAAGAGCAGAAGCAGCAAAAACTGAAATACAGGGACTGGGCAGCTGGCTACAGTCACTTAACCACTAAAAGTGACTCCCTCCTACACACCAACTTTGCAAAGAGCACAATTCAGATATGTGCCTCAAGAGAAATTTCAGGCAACCTTCAGATGTGCTTAAAATACTTAAAATCTTGGTTGTCCTTAAAAGTAAAGGTCTATAATGTTCCTTTTAAATCTTACCATTTTTAATCTAATGGGTTGTTTTATTCTTATTTTAATTTGTATTTATCCTTATTTACAATGTCTTTATAACTTGATAAGCATTTGTCCATCCATTGGTCCTTATAGTATCAATTTTTGACAGCTGTCCAATATTTCATCAAATAAATCAACCAAAAATTATTTTATCCACCTAAGATGGAATAATTATTCATCATAAATAACTACCTTTACACATAAAGATTTTAAGTATCTTAGATTACTTCCTTGGGAAATAAAGAGATATATTTATTGATACAAATTACCAAACTACTTTTCAAAATGGCTATATCACTTTATGCATTTTTTTCTAATAATCAATGGTAGTTACTTAACCATAGACAGCACTGAATATTTTTACTGTTTGTATGTTTTTATGTTGCTATAAGAAATATATTCTTACTGATGGTCTGATATGAAATTTTCAATGATGAGGCTAAATAACTATTTTTTATTATTTTCTTTTCAGAATCTCTAGTTTTTACTCTTATTCTTACCTCATTTTGTACTATTTTATAATAATATTCAGTTTGCTTTGTATTCACATAACAATAGTCTATGAATATTTTCCCAGTCTGATTTTTTAAGTTTTAGTTATATATTTATATACTACTTTTTGAGACCATTTTCAGAATACAATTGAACAATTATATCATCTAAAAAACTCCACATTTGATTCTTCTATATAGCCCTGATTTTATTTATAAACTTCAGACTAAAGCCTGATTTTCACAAAACCAAATATCAAAATGTAAGGTTGTGCTTTATTAAGGGTTATCTGGCTGAGTGATGAATAATAACATAGAGAAGACAGCTGCCATTTTAGAATATGTTCAACAAAAATTTTTATCTTTCAATCAAAATAAATCCTGTTTCAAGATAGGGATTTATCACTACTACATTGTAACTCCTGTAATATCAATCTTCTTTGTTACCATACAATGTTATATAAAAAACACATTTAGTAGAGAATACTGAGCTAAATAACAACTTTAAATTAAGACATAACAGCCAACCAATAAACACCACCAAACAGCATGGATGCTGCACAGTCATAATATTGGATGAGAGTTAATTTATCCAATCAACAATGAGATCTGGGCCTCTATATTTACTGAAGGCATCAAAATGATAAATCAGTAATAATAATAATAATATCCCCAAATCCTTATTTATTGGTAACAAATGGCTACGTCTAAGATAACGCAGTATGGTTTTTAAGAATTGTTTTAAAGACACAAACTCCCTCTCTTTTCCCCTCCCTCTCTGCTCATCAAAAACAAAAAAAATACTGAAGAAACTTTTAAAAGTTAGAGTAAAAGCAAGAACTCCAACAGAAGTCCAACAGTGACAACTACATATACATTTTAGTTTTCACTTCCTTATTCTATGTATAAAAAGTTTTATTTTTATAATTGACATATTGCAATATTTTAAGTATCTTGAAATTGATGATAAAATATGCCTATAGGAGGAAATAGTTCAAAGAAAATGTTTATGTATAATTACAGAATAATTCAATAATGTATAATATAAATGAAAACAATGAAATTATAAAGCAAAATTTTACAAAAGTAATGTGGTATCTGCATTAAAGAAGATACGAAGATATGGAGAACAGAAAAACAACATAACATGGGTCTAAAATGTATAAGATTTTAGTAATGACAACTGAAACATGACTAAACAAAAGGGAAAACTTAATAAAAGCCTCTCACAATATGTGAACCAATCATAGAAAAAAATTTAAAAAACAAAATGAAATACTTATTCCAACTATGGGGAAAATAATTATTAACCAAATGAATTAAAAGAGAAACTTCACATTAATATATATAATTTCTAATTTTTTCTAATAAAAATAAAAATAAAATGAAATAATGGAGGAAAAATTTGAATTAAACACAAAGATATTACCATTAAAAACATGTAATTAACAGTTCTCAATGGGTAAATAATCAAAGGATATTAAAAAACAAGTTCACCACAGGAAAATTTTTAATAATCAAAGGATATTAAAATACAAGTTTACATAAGAATTCATGATTGTCAATAATCTTAAATTTGAAAAATCTATTAAAACTTTCCAATAATCTTTGAAATTTATCTTTATGTAAATGAAATCATACATGATCACTGGAAAATTTACAAAATTAATAAAAGTATATATATATATACACTCAACTCTACTCAAGTTTTAGAGGTAACAAGTATATCCTTTCAACAGTAGAGGGTGATAGAATTTTGAACCAGGAACCAGACTACCTGAACTTTATTCTACTCAATTCTATGACCTAAGAAAAATCACTTAACCCTTCTGAGATTCCAAAAGTAAAGATTAAAAAACCTGTGTTACAGGGCTGTGTGGATTAAATGAGATAATATGCATGAAAAATGTTTTATAAAACAATAAGAACTACATGTAAGTAAGTTATTATTTTTATAAATGGGGTATTAGTTGCTAAATTATTTCTGATGGAGGAAGAAGGGCCCTAAAAAACAGATCTTAAGTTCAGTATCACAAAAAAAACAAACTTTAGGTTAAAATTTATACTTTTCGAACCAATTCTGAACTGCTATTACTATGCACAGAATGGCCTCAAGCTTAAGTAAAGTTCTTTCGGATGAACCTTTATACTTCAAGTGCAAAGCACCTCTCATGGCATGTTGATCTTTCTTGTTCTTCAAAGCTTCATGGAAATTTAACATTAAAAGCCTTACTTTTTTTCCCTAGCTGCTACTACAAGGTGGGAAAAAACCTTATTATTAAAAAAGAGGATTAGCCTTCCTTTCCTAAGTCTTACTCTATGTCTGTTTCAGCTAGCACAAAAATTTGCCCAAGGCCCCCCCAAAAAAAGACAGTTTTCTAAACTCCTCTGGGCATTTTTTTTCCCCCTGACTTTCTAACCATGGTACTGTTCATACCACATAGTCTAAAACATGGATTTATACAAAACCTCCTTTTTGCCCTCCAGAAAGATACTTCAAATGCTTTATTTAGTGCCTACCTTCTACTCAATAAGATAGAGTCAATATTCTTCCCTCAGTAATTTTGAGAGTCAATATCCCTTCCTAAATAATTGGGAGAAGCACTAGATAAAATCAGCAAGGATATTAAAAAATGAACACCAAAAACCAAGGGAACTAACCAACATCTATAGAGCACTCTACCCAACAAAAGTAATATACATTCTGTTCAACTACACATGGAATATTAACCAAGACAGAGCATGTCCTGGGACACAAAAACAAACATTTTAAAAACTGAAATCATACAAAGTATGTTCGTTGATCACAATGGAATCAAACTAAGAATCAATAGAAAAATGAGTTTCCCAAACATTTAGAAATTAAACAACATATCTAAAAATTATCAGTGGATCACAAAGCACCTCAGGGGAAACATTTTTTTTAAGTATTGGAGTAACTGCTATGACAGGTTGGTTGAGTTTCTTTCAGGGAACAGCAGGAAGTTTCATGGCCCACCACTGGCTCCTGACAGTACCAGCTGAGGCAAGCCCAGCAAGCTGAAACTGACTACACCAATTTGAGCTACACAGAAGGGACCTGCCTGCCCCAATGTCACCAGTTGAAAACCCACCACTGTGCACACGCTAAAACTCCCCCAAGAAAAGGAACATGTATCACAGGGAGGAGCATAAACTAGCCTCTCCTATGCACAGACATCTCAGATATCTTCCTCCTTTACTTTGCCCACTAGGCAACTGATAATCCTTACTCTCCTCATTGAAGTCTGTGTTAGTCCTTGGATGGGGGAGACAAATTTGAGCCTTGCCTCCTGTTCCTTGCTGGTTGGTCTCCCAAAAAAGCTCTTTCCTTTTTGCAAAGGCAGGCGTCTTCATATGCCTTATGGTGCATGCCAGGCAGTGGACTGTTGTTCAGTTACACAGGACAGAATGAAAATGAAAATACATGGAAGTCTATGGGAATGCAACTAAGGCAGTTAGAGGTAATTTAATAATACTAAATGTGCTGTTAGAAAAATTAATAATTAGAAAAAAGAAAGGTCTCAAATCAATAATGCAAGCTACTGCCTTAAGAAACTAAGAAAAAAGTGAAATAAATTCAAAATAAGCAGCAGGAAGGAATTAATGAAGATAATAGGTATAGGGGCCCAGGGCAGGCCACCCTGAAATGTACCTCAATGGCATATTGATTACTTCAAATAAAGTCACTTAAGAAACAGCCCTCCTCCGACCACTTCCACTTGTCTCCAGAAAGCAGGAAATAAATCTCCCAAGTGAAAGGCACTCTCCTTGTACCTTAAAGAGAGGTAAAGAGACATCTTTATTCAGAGTCCAGAAGGCTATATAAACAAAGCTTGTACTTTTACTAATTTACAACCCCAGCCCAAATCCAGTTTAGAATTCCTTACTATTTGAAGTTCCTCCAACATGTTTTCCATGTCCTATCAGTTCACCACAGATTTAAATTTTTATATCTAAAAATGTATAAAAGCTGATTGCATCTGTCGTTTCTTTGAGTCATATTATTGGGCAACCATGTCCACCTATTTGTATGTTTTTCCTGTTAATCTGTCTCGTGTCAATTCATTTCTTAGAACAGCAAAGGAAACCTTGAGGGATATGAAACTGAAAACAAAAATAGCAGAAAAATAAATCAAACCAAAAACTGACTCTTTACAACCATCAACAAGATTAATAAACCTCTAGTAATATAAAAAAGGAGAGAAGAGAAATTACCAATATCAGGAGTGAAAAAGAAGATACCACTATAGACCTCACAGATTAAAAGAATCATGGAATACTATGAATAACTTACACTTTAGAAAAAAACTATGAGAACTTGTACAAGGTGATCTGTAATTATTAAACAAATTGAATTTGTAGTTCAAAGCATTCTGAATTAGAAATCTATAAACTCAGATGGTTTCACTGTCGTTGAAAAAAGAAATAATCCAATTACATACAAGGGAAGAAGGAACACTTCCCAAAACTAGACAAAAAAAAAAAGAACACTACAAACATCCCTCAAAAGCAGATATAAAAACCCTCAGAATATTAGCAAATCTGATTACCCTGATAAAAAAAACAAAGACATTTAAATAAAACAAACAAACTACAGAACTACCTCCCTCAAAAGCATACACACAAAAACACTCAAAAAAATATAAATTAGAATCTAATTATACATGATCAGGGACAGTTTCTTAGAATACAAGGAAGCTATAATTGGCTAGAGGTTTTCAATTTTATTTATTTTCTAAAATAATAGAAGCTTTTGTTTTCACTGATATTCTCTAAAGTTCTGGATTTCCATTTTGTTATTTCCTTTATTCTGCTTATTTTGGGGTTTATTTCTTTTCTAATTTTTTAGGTGGAAACAGAGTTTATCTATTTGAAAACTTCCTTCTTTTCTAATATAGGTCATTAGTGCTATAAATTTCCATCCAAGTATTGCTTTGGCTGTACCCTGAAAACTTTGCTATGTTGTGTTTTCATTTTCATTTAATTTAAAATGCTTTCTCACTTCTTTTTGCATTTCCTCTTTGATAGGGGTTTTTTTAAAGGAATTATTTTGTTTTGAATATTCATCATTTTCTAAGTATCTTTATGTTATTGATTTCTAATATTCTGTTCTGTTCAAAAAACATACTTTGTATGAACTAAATCCCTTTAAATTTAATGAGACCTGACTTAGGCCCAGATTGTTGTCTTATTTGGTAAATAATCTTCATATACTTGGAAAAAATTGTGTTCTGATGTGTGAAATGTTCTATAAATATCAGTTGAGTCAACAGAAATAGTTAAATTGGAAAATGCAGTGAGAGATTAACACTTATCTCTCAAGTGTTGACAGGACAAAATAGATAACCAATAAAGAACTAAAAGACTTGAAGATTATCAACCAAAATGACTCAAAACCCAGAACAAGCAGAATAAAGAAAATAATAAAGAACAAAGTGGAAATCTAAAACTTCAGAAACTATCAGTGAAAACAAAAGCTGGTTCTTTTATAAAGTAAATAAGATTGAAAACCTCTAGCCAAAATGATTAAGAAAAAAAAGAAAGGAACACACACATACTATCAATATCAGAACTGAGAGAAATGAAAGGTTTAAAAGGTAAAAAAGTAACATTATGAATAACTTTACATTGTAAACAACACAGATAAGCTCTCAAATAAGTATGCATGTGAAAGAAACCAGACAAAAAAAGAGTACATACATATGAAACTATTTAATAAATTTCAGAAAATGCAAACTAGAGTGGAGGTCAGAGGTTCCCTGGAGGTGTGAGGGATTCTGGAAGAGTGGGAAGGAAGCCTTATGTGGAGACTTTTGGAATTGATGAATATGTTTGCTATTTTGATTGTGCTGACAATTTCTCAGCAAATATATCAAAATTTATCAAATTGCACAATGTAAACATGTGCAGGTTCTTGCATATCAACTTATACCTCAATGAAATTGTTTTTGCTTTTAAATGAAGAAAAACTGCAACAGAAATACATCAAACAGACCTGCAGGACTTACTCAACAACAAAAAAAATCATTTTCCCTCTTCATACTACTTAGGAAAGACATTAAGAAGGATCTACAGAACTCTCAGTTTCTCTTTAAAACAGCTAATTTAATGCCTCCTATGTTCTAGGTACTGTCTATACATAGATAAGAGATAGCAATCCTACCTTCAAAATATTTACATTATAGCTTTGTTGACAAATCAGAAAACATAACTATAATCTAGGCAGTCCAGTCTACCAACTGGAAAGTTTAACAATGAACTTACATTAAACAATGAACAATACATTAAAAGGTTTTGCTACCAATGAGTTAAAAACAATGCTATTATTGCTAATTATGGATACTAAAGGGACCGCTACTCTCAGGTCCTGGCACTTCAAAAGATTAAATGTTTATTGGATGCCGACTCTGTGCTATATTAAGAGGTGTTATGATAAAACAAATTTAGAAAATGCTAGATTATCAACAAAATAAAGCAGATTTCTTTACTGTAGTACTCCTCAACCATTAACATGCACTGGAAACATCCATAAGAGACATGTAATATATAATATTTCCCAAATCTATTTATCCCTCTTCTTCTGTTTCCTTCAAATTGCATAAAATCTAGTAGGACTTGCACTCATGGCACATACTTAGGAAAACAGTAATTATACCATACTAATTTAGATGCAATCCTGAAACAAAATCCATATAATTCCACAGATAGAAGCCTTTTGTTACCCTTTTAAAAATCTGGTCAATAAAGGACCTTATTTTCACGGTATAAAACACTAAGAAGTATATATAAGAATATAAAAGATGAGATACAGATTCATAGAATCTTACTCTTGTATGAACAGTATCTATTAAACATCTATGAGCATAGAATCATTCACTCCCTCTCTATATGGTATCTACTAGCCATATTAATATTAATTATATTTAATAATTAATATTAGTTTTTATCCTGTACCTGAATTTCACTTAAAAAAAAACACAAGAAATATCATATGGCTCTATGAAAATCATATTCACACTATGAAGAGATCTTACTATGAAGAAACAGGAAGGTTATTAATGGTACTTATATGGTTTCCAGAATTAATATTAACTCTAAGAGTATTTACTCTCTAACGCATGGTTTATAGATACAGCACTGATAGAAAAAGATCAGAAGAATTACACAGTCATAATGCAACTAGCTAGCAGAATAACAACACTTAACACTCATACAGTGTTTACTATGTATTGTGTTGGATTGTATCCCCCTAAACTTCCTATGTGGAGGCCCTACTGCCCAGTACCTCAGAATGTGACCCTATTTAGAAATAGGGTACTTTCAGATATAATTAGCTAAAATGAGGTCCCATAATCCAATAGGACAGGTATCCTTACAAGAAGGGGAAATTTGGACACAGTTGCCCACACAGGGAGAATGCTATATAAGGATGAAGGGAGAGACTGGGGTGATGTTCTTACAAGCCAGGGAACTCCAAAGATCACCAGCAAACCACCAGAGGAGGGGAGAGGGAGAAAGCAGATTCTTTCCTCAGGGAACTCAGAACCAACCAACCCTTCCAGTATCTTGATGCTGGACTTAAACTTCCAGAACTGTGAGACAATAAATTTCAGTTTTTTTAAGCCACTCAGTCTGTGGCACTTTGTTACAGCAGCCTTAGCAAACTAATACACTATGTGTCCAGACACTATTATAGGAACCTGCATATTACTCATTTAATACCACCTCCATTTAGTTACTTTCACCTATTCCACTTTATAGCCAACAAAACTGAGGCACATAGAAGGTAATTATTTTTCCCAAGTTCACAATTATTAAGTGGCAGAGGCAGGATTTGGGAAATGACACAAATGGTATTGACAGAGCAGTCCCATAGCATGGATGAATACTTCAATTGTCTGGCCACTCAACATCAAAGTTTGATTCTCTGACCCTCTAAAGCTTTCTCTTAATGCACTTTCTAAAATGTTCTAGTTATTCCTTTCTGCTTTGTGTCACTGGAGGATCTCAGTTCTGGGCAAGATCAGTCTGGATTTGGTGAGACCAAATAATGACAATGGAGTGTTGGGCGTAAAAGGGTTTGTACCAAGCTTTATTCTCATGGTGGCAGGTCCAGTGCTGGAATCACATCTGCATCTGGCAAGTCTGCAGTTCACTTCAGACTAACCTGGAGCTCTTTGTACAACAACACAGACAATAGAGGTTCACTGCCGACAGGTGTGGAAGCATGCACCTGCCCAGTAGACCAATTACATAACTGCACATGTGCTGTGAGCAAGTAGATTAGGGTCAGGGGAGGATCCTAACCACAGGAACTTCCAAATCCCCTACAGCTTAAACTTAGCTGGACTAGATTTAGGAGCCCTCAACTAATAACCATGACTGATAAGACCTCCAGTTAGGAAATGGAGTGCTGGGGCAAGCTGAAGTATGAACAGAACCTGACACTGGACCCAGAAAAAATATCCAAGTGATCTCTAACTACTTATTATATGGGTTTTGAGTTTACACAGAGCTAATGAAGGGCCTATCTGACAAGCCTGGCCACAAAAGTTAAATACTCTGATCTTAAAGTAGCTTCAACTAGTCAGTCTGACCATAAAGACTTTAAGACCTCTCTCCAAAAGCAAAGCTCTAGAAACTATACTGGAGTCCAACTGAGGGGTGGAGGGTAGAGAGTTAAGGAGAATAATAGAGGATTCCAAATAAAAGAGACTTAGATTAGTAATTGAGACTTGGCTTTTCCTACACATCAAAGCTGACATTGGCCCAAGCTTGATAACTGCTTTTCTTTATCTTTCATCACTTAATTCACTTTATGTTAACTCCCTGAGAAAACACTGCTTTCAGAAACTGTTTCACAACTTGATAAATATATTTTAAAGCAAAACATTCACTTCAGATATGGATTGAATTGTGTCCCATAAAAATATCTGTTAATGGGGTGGGGGTATGGCCCGCCCCGCCCGCAGACACAGACTTCCGGCTTGTCCTCGCCGTCCTCGCACTTCCGCTGACGTCGCCGGTCAGAGGTGTCAGGCAAGATGTCGGCTACTGGTCGCTGTGAGCTGTTGCTGAGACGAGCATCTTGGCGACAAGCTCCTCTGTGACAAAATCGCAGGAGCGAGTTGTAGGAGGCGGCGGATCCGGCGCAGCCGGGTGTGGACGCCGAGGAGCCGCGGCCGAGGGCCGTGACTGGGAGTGGGGAGTGTGAGGGCCGGAGACCGGTAATGCCCCACTGCCCCCGGGAAAGCCGGGTGGCCTAGCGCCGCGGGGTCGCTCCATGCCGCCGACTGGTCTAGAGCCCGCCAGAATGAACAGGAAGAAAGGAGACAAGGGTTTTGAAAGCCCAAGGCCATATAAATTAACCCATCAGGTCGTCTGCATCAATAACATAAACTTCCAAAGAAAATCTGTTGTGGGATTTGTGGAACTGACTATATTTCCCACAGTTGCAAACTTGAATAGAATCAAGTTGAACAGCAAACAATGTAGGATATATCGAGTAAGGATCAACGATTTAGAAGCTGCTTTTATTTATAATGACCCAACCTTGGAGGTTTGTCACAATGAATCAAAACAGAGAAATCTCAATTATTTTTCCAATGCTTATGCAGCTGCAGTTAGTGCTGTAGATCCTGATGCAGGAAATGGAGAACTTTGCATTAAGGTTCCATCAGAGTTACAGAAACACGTTGATGAATTAAAGGTCCTAAAGATACACATCAATTTTTCTTTGGATCAGCCAAAAGGAGGTCTTCATTTTGTGGTACCCAGTGTAGAGGGAAGTATGGCAGAGAGAGGTGCTCATGTTTTCTCTTGTGGGTATCAAAATTCCACAAGATTTTGGTTCCCATGTGTTGATTCATATTCTGAATTATGTACATGGAAATTGGAATTTACAGTAGATGTTGCAATGGTGGCTGTTTCCAATGGAGATTTGGTGGAGACAGTGTATACTCATGATATGAGGAAGAAGACCTTCCATTACATGCTTACCATCCCAACAGCTGCCTCAAATATCTCCTTGGCCATTGGACCTTTTGAAATACTTGTAGATCCGTATATGCATGAGGTTACTCATTTTTGTTTACCTCAACTTCTTCCATTGCTTAAACATACCACGTCATACCTTCATGAAGTTTTTGAATTTTATGAAGAAATTCTTACATGCCGATACCCATACTCCTGTTTTAAGACTGTATTCATTGATGAGGCTTATGTTGAAGTAGCTGCTTATGCTTCTATGAGCATTTTTAGCACAAACCTGTTGCACAGTGCAATGATTATAGATGAGACACCTTTGACTAGAAGGTGTTTAGCCCAGTCCTTGGCCCAGCAGTTTTTTGGATGTTTCATATCCAGAATGTCTTGGTCTGATGAATGGGTACTGAAGGGAATTTCAGGCTATATTTACGGACTTTGGATGAAAAAAACTTTTGGTGTTAATGAATATCGCCACTGGATCAAAGAGGAACTAGACAAGATAGTGGCATATGAACTAAAAACTGGTGGAGTTTTACTACACCCCATATTTGGTGGAGGAAAAGAGAAGGATAATCCAGCATCCCATCTACACTTTTCTCTAAAGCATCCACATACACTTTCCTGGGAATACTACACTATGTTTCAATGTAAAGCTCACCTTGTAATGAGACTGATTGAAAATAGGATCAGTATGGAATTTATGCTACAAGTTTTCAATAAACTGTTAAGTTTGGCTAGTACTGCTTCATCTCAGAAGTTTCAGTCACATATGTGGAGTCAGATGTTGGTTTCCACATCTGGGTTTTTGAAATCCATCTCAAATGTTTCTGGCAAAGACATCCAGCCTTTAATAAAGCAGTGGGTAGACCAGAGTGGAGTGGTAAAATTTTATGGAAGTTTTGCATTTAATAGAAAACGAAATGTCTTGGAATTAGAAATAAAACAAGATTATACATCTCCTGGAACTCGGAAATATGTGGGACCACTTAAAGTGACAGTGCAAGAGTTAGATGGATCCTTTAATCATACATTGCAAATTGAAGAAAACACCCTTAAACATGATATACCCTGCCATTCCAAAAGCAGAAGGAATAAGAAGAAAAAAATTCCACTGATGAATGGAGAACAAGTTGATATGGACCTCTCTGCAATGGAGGCTGATTCGCCTTTGCTGTGGATAAGGATAGACCCAGATATGTCAGTACTGAGAAAAGGCGAATTTGAACAAGCAGATTTTATGTGGCAGTACCAGCTCCGCCATGAGAGGGATGTTGTTGCCCAACAGGAGTCCCTTTTGGCCTTGGAAAAGTTCCCTACTCCAGCATCTTGCCTTGCACTCACTGACATACTAGAACAAGAGCAGTGTTTCTACCGAGTGAGAATGTCAGCTTGCTTCTGCCTTGCAAAGATTGCAAATTCAATGGTGAGCACATGGACAGGACCACCACCCATGAAGTCACTCTTTACTAGAATGTTTTGTTGCAAAACTTGTCCAAACATTGTGAAAACAAACAATTTTATGAGCTTTCAAAGTTATTTTCTACAGAAGACTATGCCAGTTGCAATGGCTTTATTGAGAGATGTTCACAACCATTGTCCCAAAGAAGACTTAGCATTTATATTAGACTTAATCAAGTACAATGACAACAGAAAGAATAAGTTTTCAGATAACTATTATCGTGCAAAAATGATTGATGCCCTTGCCAACTCTGTTACACCTGCTGTCAGTGTGAATAATGACGTTCGAACTTTGGATAACTTAAATCCAGATGTACGACTCATTCTGGAAGAAATCACTAGGTTTCTGAATATGGAAAAACTTCTTCCAAGTTACAGACACACCATCACTGTCAGTTGTCTGAGAGCCATAAGAGTGCTTCAGAAGAATGGACATGTGCCAAGTGATCCAGCTCTTTTTAAATCTTATGCAGAATATGGCCACTTCGTGGACATTCGGATAGCAGCTTTGGAAGCAGTTGTTGATTACACTAAAGTAGACAGGAGTTATGAAGAACTGCAATGGCTACTTAATATGATTCAGAATGATCCTGTACCTTATGTAAGACATAAGATTCTAAACATGTTGACTAAGAACCCACCATTTACTAAGAACATGGACTCTCCCTTATGCAATGAAGCCTTGGTGGATCAACTTTGGAAACTTATGAATTCTGGTACTTCACACGACTGGAGGTTACGGTGTGGTGCTGTGGACTTGTACTTCACGCTTTTTGGCCTCAGTAGACCTTCCTGCTTACCCTTGCCAGAGCTTGGGTTGGTTCTTAATCCGAAGGAGAAAAAAGCTGTCTTGAATCTGACCATAATTCCAGAGGCCATAGCAGGCAACCAAGAAGCTGTGATTAATCCAAGTGGGCACAAACAGCTAGTTGGATTTCAGAATCCTGAAGATGATCACCTTGCCAAGGAAGCAACATGTAATATATCAGCTCATCAGCAGGGAGTGAAGAGGAAGGCTGATACACCACTGGGGTTCCCACTAGAACCTGGTCAAATACTGGAGAAGAATGAGGATAGCAGTAAAGTCAAACTCAAAATCAGATTTTCAAATTCTCAAGACGAGGAGGAGATTGATATGGATACTGTTCATGATAGCCAGGCGTTCATTTCCCATCATCTAAACATGCTTGAAAGGCCATCAACTCCAGGGCCCTCTAAATATCGGCCATTAAGCTCCCGATCTGCTGTAATACCCCAGCACATACCAGGCTGTGATGGAGCACCTACCACAAAACCACAGTGGAGTATGGAACTTGCACGAAAGGGAACAGGTAAAGAACCATCATCTTTGGAGATGAGTATGCATCCAGTTGCAACAGCTCCACTCTCAGTGTTTACTAAGGAATCTACGTCCTCCAAACACAGGGAACACCATCACCACCATCACCATGAGCACAAGAAGAAGAAGAAGAAGAAGCACAAACATAAGCATAATAGTAAGGAAAAGGACAAGGAACCTTTTGCTTTCTCCAGCCCTGCCAGTGGCAGGTCTGTTCATTCTCCTTCCCTTTCAGACTGAGAAGGGGCAGAGACCTTTCCCTCAGTGTACAGAAAATACATAAATATATATATAGAACTAAGCTTTGTCCTCTGTAAAGAACAAAAGGAAACAAAAACATAGTTAGCCATCTCATAAATTTCAGAATCCATATAAGTTCTAAACATTTGATTCACAGTATTTATACAATTGAGATCTAATTAGGAAAATGTGTTTTATAGTTCTGAATAAATCAGTTCATCCTGTTTTCTCCTTAAACACAAACACACCCCCAAACATTTTCCATAAAGGTCCTCATACCCACTGGCAGTCCCCATTCACATCATGGTCTCCATGTGTACTGCCAAAGCTAATGAGGCTTTAAAGTCTTTGGATGTTAAGGGGCAAAGTTATGTTTTAAAAAGAAGCTATTGCCAAATCTGGGTGAAACCACTATTTCCAGTGAAATACTGTATAACACCATTTGGAGCTACTGAAAAAGGCTTTTCTATGGGAATGTTCACTATTACATGGGTTTTTTTGGGTGTGAACCATAGATGCTAAAAATCAGAATTTATGAAGAATACATTAGATTCATTTACTCCGAAGTACTGAACTTTAAAGAAGGAGCTCTTTAAAAAAATTGAGTAACTATTTGATAGTGCATTCAGCAATCAGGGTGCTGGAACTTGACAGAACTCTCAAATCCATAATTGTTCTCAATTCAGGATGTTTAAATTACCAGTTCTTTTTCTCACTAGGTATGAGTGAATATGTTCATATTCAGAACATGTTTGCTAAATAAGGACAATTTATATACTCAGCACAATCTAAAAATTATTACTGTCTAAAACAAAGTTGGAACCTTAAAAAGGTGGTTATATACTGTTTATTAAGTTGTACATAGACAGTTTAGCCCTCATGTGAGCAAAGCAAAGGCATTTCAAAAGAATGAAACATTTTGGTTTCATACTTCACTAGTTTGTATGTTTGTCCTTTTATTTTTATTTCTGAATTTACCCTGTGCTTTAATGTTTGTTTAAAAATATTTTTCTCACCCGTTCAGTTTTTTATCATTTCCCTTATCATTAGAAAATTTAACAAAACACTTCTTCACAGAATAGATAATTCAAAGGGATCCAATTATGTTGGACTTTTAAATATACTACTTGTAGTTGTGTTTAAGTTGTTTAATAAATAACTTTTTAAATTGAAAAAAAAAAAAACATCTGTTAATGTGGAGCCAAGATGGCGGCGTGAGTAGAGCAGTGGAAATCTCCTCCCAAAACCACATATATTTTTGAAAATACAACAAAGATAAATCTTCCTAAAAGAGAGACCAGAAGACACAGGACAACAGCCAGACTACATCCACACCTGCAAGAACCCAGCGCCTCGCAAAGGGGGAGAGAAAGGCCACAAACCAACAAGAAGGGACGTTAACCCAGCTGTCACTCGTGCCAGCTCCGCAAACTATCTCTATCACCATGAAAAGGCAGAATTTGAGACAGACAAAGATCACAGAGACAACACCTGAGAAGGAGACAGACCTAACCACTCTTCCTGAAAAAGAATTCAAAATAAAAACCATAAACATACTGACAGAGATGCAGTGAAATATACAAGAGCTAAAGAATGAAGTCTGGAGGGAGATTACAGATGTCCAGAGGGAGATTACAGAAGTGAAACAAATTATGGAAGGATTTATAAGCAGAATGGATAAGATGCAAAAGACCACTGATGGAACAGAAACCAGAGAACAGGAACGCATAGAAGCTGACACAGAGAGAGATAAAAGGATCTCCAGGAACGAAACAATATTAAGAGAACTGTGTGACCAAGCCAAAAGGAACAATATCTACATTATAGGGGAACCAGAAGAAGAAGAGAGAGAAAAAAGGATAGAAAGTGTCTTTAAAGAAATAATTGCTGAAAACTTCCCCAGACTGGAGGAGGAAATAATTGATCAGACCATGGAAGTGTACAGAACTCTCAACAGAAAGGACCCAAGGAGGACAACAAGAAGACATATAATAATTAAAATGGCAAAGGTCAAGGACAAGGACAGAGTTTTAAAGGCAGCTAGAGAGAAGAAAAAGGTCACCTATAAAGGAAAACCCATCAGACTATCATGAGACTTCTCAACAGAAACCTTACAGGCCAGAAGAGAATGGCATGATATATTTAATGCAATGAAACAAAAGGGCCTTGAACCAAGAATACTGTATCCAGCACTATTATCATTTAAATATGAAGGAGGGATTAAACAATTCCGAGACAAGCAAAAGTAGCGGGAATTTGCCTCCCACAAACCACCTTTACAGGGTATTCTAGAGGGACTGTTCTGGACGGAAGCACTCCTAAGACTAAACAGCTGTCACCAGAGAAAATAAAATCACAGCAAAGAAAGCAGACCAACCAAATACAAACTAAAGGAAAAAATAAAATCAACTATCCACTAAAAGCAGTTAAAGGAAACACGAAAGAGCACAGAATAAAACAACCAACATGTAAAGAATGGAGGAGGAGAAGTAAGAAGGGAGAGAAGAAAAGAACCTCCAGACAGTGTATATAACAGCTCAATAAGCGAGCTAAGTTAGGCAGTAAGATACTAAAGAGGCTAACCTTGAACCTTTGGTAACCATGAATTTAAAGCCTGCAATGGCAATAAGTACATATCTTTCAACAGTCACCCTAAATGTTAATGGGCTAAATGCACCAATCAAAAGACACAGAGTAACAGAATGGATAAAAAAGCAAGACCCATCTATATGCTGCTTACAAGAAACTCACCTCAAACCCAAAGACATGTACAGACTAAAAGTCAAGGGATGGAAAAACATATTTCAAGCAAACAACAGTGAGAAGAAAGCAGGGGTTGCAGTACTAATATCAGAAAAAATAGACTTCAAAACAAAGAAAGTAACAAGAGATAAAGAAGGACACTACATAATGATAAAGGGCTCAGTCAAACAAGAGGATATAACCATTCTAAATATATATGCACCCAACACAGGAGCACCAGCATATGTGAAACAAATACTAACAGAACTAAAGGGGGATATAGACTGCAATGCATTCATTCTAGGAGACTTCAACACACCACTCACCCCAAAGGATAGATCCACTGGGCAGAAAATAAGTAAGGACACGGAAGCACTGAACAACACAGTAGAGCAGATGGACCTAATAAACATCTATAGAACTCTACATCCAAAAGCAGCGGGATATACATTCTTCTCAAGTGCACATGGAACATTCTCCAGAATAGACCACATACTAGGCCACAAAAAGAGCCTCAGAAAATTCCAAAAGATTGAAATCCTACCAATCAACTTTTCAGACCACAAAGGCATAAAACTAGAAAGAAACTGTACAAAGAAAGCAAAGAGGCTCACAAACACATGGAGGCTTAACAACACGCTCCTAAATACTCAATGGATCAATGACCAAATCAAAATGGAGATCCAGCAATGTATGGAAACAAATGACAACAACAACACTAAGCCCCAACTTCTGTGGGACGCAGCAAAAGCAGTCTTAAGAGGAAAGTATATAGCAAATCCAAGCATATTTAAAAAAGGAAGAGCAATCCCAAATGAATGGTCTAATGTCACAATTATCGAAATTGGAAAAAGAAGAACAGATGAGGCCTAAGGTCAGCAGAAGGAGGGACATAATAAAGATCAGAGAAGAAATAAATAAAATTGAGAAGAATAAAACAATAGCAAAAATCAATGAAACCAAGAGCTGGTTCTTCGAGAAAATAAACAAAATAGATAAGCCTCTAGCCAGACTTATTAAGAAGAAAAGAGAGTCAACACAAATCAACAGTATCAGAAACGAGAAAGGAAAAATCACGACGGACCCCACGGAAATGCAAAGAATTATTGGAGAATACTATGAAAACCTATATGCTAACTAGCTGGGAAACCTAGGAGAAATGGACAACTTCCTAGAAAAATACAACCTTCCAAGATTGACCCAGAAAATATAAACAGACCAATTACCAGCAACGAAATTGAAGCGATAATCAAAAAACTACCAAAGAACAAAACCCCCGGGCCAGATGGATTCACCTCGGAATTTTATCAGACATACAGGGAAGACATAATACCCATTCTCCTTAAAGTTTTCCAAAAAATAGAGGAGGAGGGGATACTCCCAAACTCATTCTATGAAGCTAACATCACCCTAATACCAAAAACAGGCAAAGACCCCACCAAAAAAGAAAACTACAGACCTGATGAATGTAGATGCAAAAATACTCAACAAAATATTAGCAAACCGAATTCAAAAATACATCAAAAGGATCATACACCATGACCAAGTGGGATTCATCCCAGGGATGCAAGGATGGTACAACATTTGAAAGTCCATCAACATCATCCACCACATCAACAAAAAGAAAGACAAAACCACATGATCATCTCCATAGATGCTGAAAAAGCATTTGACATAGTTCAACATCCATTCATGATAAAAAATCTCAGCAAAATGGGAATAGAGGGCAAGTACCTCAACATAATAAAGGCCATCTATGATAAACCCACAGCCAACATTATATTGAACAGCGAGAAGCTGAAAGCATTTCCTCTGAGATCGGGAACTAAACAGGGATGCCCACTCTCTCCACTGTTATTTAACATATTACTGGAGGTCCTAGCCACGGCAATCAGACAAAACAAAGAAATACAAGGAATCCAGATTGGTAAAGAAGAAGTTAAACTGTCACTATTTGCAGATGACATGATGCTGTACATAAAAAACCCTAAAGACTCCACCCCAAAACTACTAGAACTGATATCGGAATACAGCAAAGTTGCAGGATACAAAATCAACGCACAGAAATCTGTGGCTTTCCTATATACTAACAATGAACCAACAGAAAGAGAAATCAGGAAAACAACTCCATTCACAATTGCATCAAAAAAAATAAAATACCTAGGAATAAACCTAACCAAAGAAGTGAAAGACTTATACTCTGAAAACTACAAGTCACTCTTAAGAGAAATTAAAGGGGACACTAACAGATGGAAACTCATCCCATGCTCGTGGCTAGGAAGAATTAATATCATCAAAATGGCCATCCTGCCCAAAGCAATATACAGATTTGATGCAATCCCTATGAAACTACCAGCAACATTCTTCAATGAACTGGAACAAATGATTCAAAAATTCATATGGAAACACCAAAGACCCCGAATAGCCAAAGCAATCCTGAGAAAGAAGAATAAAGTAGGGGGGAATCTCACTCCCCAGCTTCAAGCTCTACTATAAAGCCATAGTACTCAAGACAATTTGGTACTGGCACAAGAGCAGAGCCACAGACCAATGGAACAGACTAGAGAATCCAGACATTAACCCAGACATATATGGTCAATTAATATTTGATAAAGGAGCCATGGACATACAGTGGCGAAATGACAGTCTCTTCAACAGATGGTGCTGGCAAAACTGGACAGCTACATGTAGGAGAATGAAACTGGACCATTGTCTAACCCCATATACAAAAGTAAACTCAAAATGGATCAAAGACCTGAATGTAAGTCATGAAACCATTAAACTCTTGGAAGAAAACATAGGCAAAAACCTCTTAGACATAAACATGAGTGACCTCTTCTTGAACACATCTCCCCGGGCAAGGAAAACAACAGCAAAAATGAGTAAGTGGGACTATATTAAGCTGAAAAGCTTCTGTACAGCAAAAGACACCATCAATAGAACAAGAAGGATCCCTACAGTATGGGAGAATATATTTGAAAATGACACATCCGATAAAAGCTTTGACATCCAGAATATATAAAGAGCTCACACGCCTCAACAAACAAAAAACAAATAACCCAATTAAAAAATGGGCAGAGGAACTGAACAGACAGTTCTCCAAAAAAGAAATACAGATGGCCAACAGACACATGAAAAGATGCTCCACATCACTAATTATCAGAGAAATGCAAATTAAAACTACAATGAGGTATCACCTCACACCAGTAAGGATGGCTGCCATCCAAAAGACAAACAACAACAAATATTGGCGAGGCTGTGCAGAAGGGGGAACCCTCCTATACTGCTGGTGGGAATGTAAGTTAGTTTAACCATTGTGGAAAGCAGTATGGAGGTACATCAAAATGCTCAAAACAGACTTACCATTTGACCCAGGAATTGCACTCCTAGGAATTTACCCTAAGAATGCAGCAATCAAGTATGAGAAAGATCAGTGCACCCCTATGTTTATCGCAGCACTATTTACAATCGCCAAGAATTGGAAGCAACCTAAATGTCCATCGATAGATGAATGGATAAAGAAGATGTGGTACATAGACACAATGGAATACTACTCAGCCATAAGAAAAGGGCAAATCCAACCATTTGCAGCAACATGGATGGAGCTGGAGGGTATTATGCTCAGTGAAACAAGCCAAGTGGAGAAAGAGAAATACCAAATGATTTCACTTATCTGTGGAATATAAGAACAAGGGAAAAACTGAAGGAACAAAACAGCACCAGAATCACAGAACTCAAGAATGGACTAACAGGTACCAAAGGGAAAGGGACTGGGGAGGATGGGTGGGTAGGGAGGGATAAGGGAGGGGGGGAGAAGTAGGGGGGTATTAAGATTAGCATGCATGCAGGGGTAGGAGAAAAGGGAGGGCTGTACAACACAGAGAAGGCAAGTAGTGATTCTACAACATTTTGCTATGCTGATGGACAGTGACTGTAAAGGGGTTTATAGGGGAGACCTGGTATAGGGGAGAGCCTAGTAAACATAATATTCATTATGTAAGTGTAGATTAGTGATACCAAAAACAAAAGAAAACAAAACAAAAAGGGGCAGTTCCTGTGTGGTAACCTCCAATGAGTTCTACACAAGGGTATAAAGGGCATATAAAAGTGTAGGCAAAGGGTCTGTTTGCATTTATACAGAAGATCAAAGCCTAATTGGGCTATCCTGAAAATGAACTAAGATACGATATGAAAGAGAACTTCCAACATCAGCACTCTCTGGAAAACTCATGCCAGAAGATGATCATCAAAAAACCCCAACAAAGATCCATGCACTGCTACAGCTGTAGATGCACTCATCCCACCAGCTCCTGGACTTGCCGTGGGAATGACGAAGGAGATATCTAAGTTGGCCTGTGCATACAGTAAAACAACAAATTTGACTGGATCTATACTGTTGGAACTCAACCAAGAATTAGGAGAAGTGCAAATTGTAGCGCTCCAAAATCTTACAACTACAGACTATTTACTGTTAAAAGAACATAAGGGATGTGAACATTCCCCAGGAATGGGTTGTTTTAATTTGTCTGATTTCTCTCAGACTGTTCAAGTTCAGTTGGACAATATCCACCATATCATAGATAAGTTTTCACAAATGCCTAAGGTGCCTAACTGGTTTTCTTGGTTTCACTGGAGATGGCTGGTAATTACAGATATGCTTTGGTTATGTAACTATACTCCTATTATGTTAATGTGTGTGCGCAATTTAAGTAGTAGCTTAAAACCTACACATGCTGAAGTTACTCTACAAGAAGATATGTCAAAGAAATAATCAATCTTCCCATGTTTTCTTCCGCCTGCTACTTCTATAGCTTTTCTTCTTCCTTCCTAATTACAACCCTTAAATAGAATTCGTGCCTCATATCAAATTTACCCAGTATCATAATTCTTCCAAGTGGTAAAGATACCTCAAGACAAATGCTGGGCATAGAAGCTACAGGGCATAAATATGCAAAGAAATAAAAAGCTAACCATTTCAAACAATAAGGCTTCTCTCTCACTTACCAATTTTACATTTCCCTGTATGGCCCCGGAAGATGACTGGTTAGCCAGAGACGGGTAAGATTCCTCAAGGGAGGAACAACCTAAGACAGGCACAGTCGCAGGGGGGTCATCAGGTGAGAAATTGGGGATCAACAGAGGTGAGGCTTAGAACCCCACCCCCCCGTTCTGAGAGAAATCTTCTGCATACGTGGATGTTTTATTGCCCTTGTCTAGCTTGGATTAACACATAGTCTACAGGCACACACCTGATCATCTACATTTGCTCTCTTACAACACTAAACTATGTTTTCTACCTTTATCTTGTATCTACCTACCACTTCAGCATTTTATTAAAAATAATAATAATAAAGAGAGAAATGTGGTATCCACATATAAATCAAGTATAAAAACCAAATGAGTATTCATATTTGAACTGTTTATAGTTCATAATGCATGAGCAAAACCAAAAGTTTCTGTGATGACAGCCCTTGTACTGTTCACTATGTAACTTATTAACTATGTAAGAATTTGTTCTACATGTAAGAACTTGTCCGTTATGCTTCAGAAGATTGGAGACTGACGAAAATTAGGCTTGGGGTGGATTAGTGATTGTGCATTGAGCATTGACTCCCCTATACAGAATTTTATTGTCATTAACAACCATTTGATCAATAAATATGACAGATGCCCTCACAAAAAAAAAAAAAAAAGACAGACTTCCAATGGTAAAATAAATAAGTAACCAGGATGTAATGTATAGCATAAGGAATATAGTCAAGATATTGTAACAGCTTGGTAGGGTGATAGCTGGAACCTAGAATTATGTATATAAATGTTCTACCACTGTGTTGTACACTTGAAACTAATGTAATGTAATACTGTGCGTCAACTACCCTTCAATAAAAAATAATTATTAAAAAAAAAAAAAGAAAACAAAAAGGCTCACAAACACATGGAGGCTTAACAGCATACTGCTAAATAATCAATGGATCAAAGAACAAATTAAAATAGAGATCAAGGAATATATGGAAACAAATGACAACAACAACACTAAGCCCCAACTTCTGTGGGACACAGGGAAAGCAGTCTTAAGAGGAAAGTATATAGCAATCCAGGCATATTTAAAAAAGGAAGAACAATCCCAAATGAATAGTCTAATGTCACAATTATCGAAATTGGAAAAAGAAGAACAAATGAGGCCTAAAGTCAGCAGAAGGAGGGACATAATAAAGATCAGAGAAGAAATAAACAAAATTGAGAAGAATAACAATAGAAAAAAAATCAATGAAACCAAAAGCTGTTTCTTTGAGAAAATAAACAAAATAGATAAGCCTCTAGCCAAATTTATTAAGAGAAAAAGAGAATCAACACACATCAACAGAATCAGAAACGAGAATGGAAAAATCATGACAGACTCCACAGAAATACAAAGAATTACTAAAGACTACTATGAAAACCTATATGCTAACAAGCTGGAAAACCTAGTAGAAATAGACAACTTCCTAGAAAAATACAACCTTCCAAGACTGACCAAGGAAGAAACAGAAAAGTTAAACAAAACAATTAGGAGCAAAGAAATTGAAGCAGTAATCAAAAAACTACCCAAGAACAAAACCCCCAGGCCAGATGGATTTACCTCGGAATTTTATCAGACATACAGAGAAGACATAATACCCATTCTCCTTAAAGTTTTCCAAAAAAAAGAAGAAGAGGGAACACTCCCAAACTCATTCTATGAAGCCAACATCACCCTAATACCAAAACCAGGCAAAGACCCCACCAAAAAAGAAAATTACAGACCAATATCCCTGATGAATGTAGATGCAAAAATACTCAATAAAATAGTAGCAAACCGAATTCACAAATATATCAAAAGGATCATACACCATGACCAAGTGGGATTCATCCCAGGGATGCAAGGATAGTACAACATTCGAAAATCCATCAACATCATCCACCACATCAACAAAAAGAAGGACAAAAACCACATGATCATCTCCATAGATGCTGAAAAAGCATTTGACAAAATTCAACATCCATTCATGATGAAACCTCTCAACAAAATGGGTATCGAGGGCGAGTACCTCAACATAATAAAGGCCATATATGATAAACACACAGCCAACATCATACTGAACAGTGAGAAGCTGAAAGCTTTTCCTCTGAGATCGGGAACAAAACAGGGATGCCCACTCTCCCCACTGTTATTTAACATAGTACTGGAGGTCCTAACCATGACAATTAGACAAAACAAAGAAATACAAGGAATCCAGATTGGTAAAGAAGTTAAACTGTCACTATTTGCAGATGACATGATACTGTACATAAAAAACCCTAAAGACTCCACCCCAAAACTACTAGAACTGATATCGGAAAACAGCAAAGTTGCAGGATACAAAATCAACACACAGAAATCTGTGGCTGTCCTATATACTAACAATGAGCCAACAGAAAGAGAAATCAGGAAAACAACTCCATTCACAATTGCATCAGAAAGAATAAAATACCTAGGAATAAACCTAACCAAAGAAGTGAAAGACCTATACCCTGAAAACTACAAGACACTCTTAAGAGAAATTAAAGAGGACACCAAAAAATGGAAATTCATCCCATGCTCTTGGCTAGAAAGAATTAATATAGTCAAAATGGCCATCCTGCCCAAAACAATATATAGATTTGATGCAATCCCTATCAAATTACCAGCAACATTCTTCAACAAACTGGAACAAATAGTTCAAAAATTCATATGGAAACACCAAAGACCGCGAATAGCCAAAGCAATCCTGAGAAAGAAAAATAAAGTGGTGGGGATCTCACTCCCCAACTTCAAGCTCTACTACAAAGCCATAGTAATCAAGACAATATGGGACTGGTACAAGAACAGAGCTACAGACCAGTGGAACAGATTAGAGACTCCAGACATTAACCCAAACATATATGGTAAATTAATATTCGATAAAGGAGCCATGGACATACAATGGGGAAATTACAGTCTCTTCAACAGATGGTGCTGGCAAAACTGGACAGCTACATGTAAGAGAATAAAACTGGACCATTGTCTAACCCTATACACAAAAGTAAATTCGAAATGGATCAAAGACCTGAATGCAAGTCATGAAACCATAAAACTCTTAGAAAAAAACATAGGTAAAAATCTCTTAGACATAAACATGAGTGACCTCTTCTTGAACATATCTCCCTGGGCAAGGAAAACAAAAGCAAAAATGAACATGTGGGACTATATCAAGCTGAAAAGCTTCTGTACAGTAAAAGACACCATCAATAGAACAAAAAGGTACCCTACAGTATGGGAGAATATATTTGTAAATGACAGATCCGATAAAGGCTTGACATCCAAAATATATAAAGAGCTCATGCAGCTCAACAAACAAAAAGCAAATAATTCAATTAAAAAATGGGCAGAGGAACTGAACAGACAGTTCTCTAAAAAAGAAATTCAGATGGCCAACAGACACATGAAAAGATGCTCTACATCGCTAGTTATCAGAGAAATGCAAATTAAAACCACAATGAGATATCACCTCACACCAGTAAGGATGGCTACCATCCAAAAGACTAACAACAACAAATGTTGGCGAGGTTGTGGAGAAAAGGGAACCCTCCTACACTGCTGGTGGGAATGTAAATTAGTTCAACCATTGTGGAAAGCAGTATGGAGGTTCCTCAAAAAGCTCAAAATAGGAATACCATTTGTCCCAGGAGTTCCATTCCTAGGAATTTACCCTGAGAATGCAGCAGCCCAGTTTTAAAAAGACAGATGGACCCCTATGTTTACTGCAGCACTATTTACAATAGCCAAGAAATGGAAGCAACCTAAGTGTCCATCAGTAGATAAATGGATAAAGAAGATCTGTTACATATACACAATGGAATATTATTCAGCCATAAGGAGAAAACAAATCCTACCATTTGCAACAACATGGATGGAGCAGGAGGGTATTATGCTCAGTGAAATAAGCCAAGCAGAGAAAGAGTAATACCGAATGATTTCACTCATCTTTGGAGTATAAGAACAAAGGAAAAACTGAAGGAACAAAACAGCAGCAGAATCACAGAACCCAAGAAGGGACTAACAGTTACCAAAGGTTAAGAGACTGGGGAGAATGGGAGGGTAGGGAGGGATAAGTGGGGGAAAAGAAAGGGGGTATTATGATTAGCATGTATAAGGTGGGGGGTGGGGGAAACGGGAGGGCTGTGCAACACAGAGAAGACAAGTAGTGATTCTACAACATTTTGCTATGCTGATGGACAGTGAGTGTAATGGGGTTTTTGCGGGGGACTTGGTGTAGGAGAGAGCCTAGTAAACATAATATTCTTCATGTAATTGTAGATTAATGATAACAAAAAAAGGAGGGGATTACTCCCTGATAGGATAAAATTAACTGCAAATCAACAATTAATGCATGCTTTACATATCCTTAATTTTGATCTTTTAAAGGGTGTCGGATGGTCAGCTATGGAAGTACATTTTTCTGATAATATTTCTTTCTCTTAAAAAAAAAAAAAGCAGTTCCTGTGTGGTGACCTCCAATAGATTCTTCACAATGGTATAAAGGTGATATCAAAGTGTGGGCAAAGGGTTTGTTTGTGTTTATACAGAGGATCAAAGCCTAATTTGGCTACCCAGAAAATGAATTAAGATACGATATGAAGAAGAACTTTCAACATCAACATCTTCTGGAAAAGTCATTCCAGAAGATGATCATCAAAAAACTTCAACAAAGATCCTGGCACTGTTGCAGTTGTAGCTGCATTCATCCCACCGATTCCTGGACTTGTCATTGGAATGAAGAAGGAGATATCTCAGCTGGCAAGTGCATACAGTAAAACAACAAATTTGACTGGATCTATATTGTCAGAACTCAACCAAGAATTAGGAGAAGTGCGAGTTGCAGTGCTCCAAAATCGTGCGACTACAGACTATCTACTGTTAAACGAACATATGGGATGTGAACAGGTCCCAGGAATGTGTTGTTTTAATTTGTCTGATTTTTCTCAAACCATTCAAATTCAGTTAGACAATATCCACCATATTGTTGATAAGTTTTCACAAATGCCTAGGTACCTAACTGGTTTTCCTGGTTTCACTGGATATGGCTGGTAATTGTAGGTCTGCTTTTGTTATGTAGCTGTATTCCTATTCTGTTAATGTGTGTACACAATTTAATTAGTAGTTTGTTAAAACCTATACATGCTTATGTTACTCTACAAGAAATTATGTCAAAGAAATAATCAATCTTCCCATGTTTTCTTCCGTCTGCTGCTTCTATAGCTTTTCTTCTTCCTAATTACAACACTTTAGTAGAATTCGTGCCTCCTATCGAAAATTACCGAGTATCATAATTCTTCCAAGTGGTAAAGATGCCTCAAGACAAATGCTGGGCATAGAAGCCACAGGGCATAAATATCTGCAAAGAAGTAAAAAGCTAACCTTTTCAAACAATATTGCCTCTCTCTCACTTACCAACTTTATATTTCCCTGTATGGCCCAGAAGATGACTGGTTAGCCAGAGACGGGTAAGATTCCTCAAGGGAGGAACAACCTAGGACAGGCACAGTCACAGGGGGGCCATCAGGTGAGAAATTGGGGATCAACAGAGGTGAGGCTTAGAACCCCACCCCCCCTGTTTTGAGAGAAATCTTCTGCATTTGTGGATGTTTTGTTGCCCTTGTCTAGCTTGGATTAATACTTAGTCTATAGGCACAGACCTGATCATCTACATTTGCCCTCTTACAGCACTAAATTATGTTTTCTACCTTTATCTTGCATTTACCTACCACTTCAGCATTTTATTAAAAAAAAAATAAGGGAGAAATGTGGGATTCACATATAAATCAAGTATAAAAATCAAATGAATAATCATATCTGACTTGATTGTTTATAGTTCACAGTGCGTGATCAAAACTGAAAGTTTCTGTGATATGACTGCCCTTGCACTGTTCACCATGTAAGAACTTATTCACTATGTAAGAACTTGTTTGTTATGCTTCAGAAGACTGGAGACTGTTGAAAATTAGGCTTAGGGTTGATTAATGATTGTGCATTGAGTCCCTTATACAGAATTTTATTGTTGTTAACAACCATTTGATCAATAGATATGAGAGATGCCCTCTCAAAAAAAAAATATCTGTTAATGTCTTAACCCACAGGACCTGTAAATATAAATTTTATTTGGAAATAGGTTCTTTGCAGATGTAATAAAGTTAAAATGAGGTTGCAGAGAATTGAGGTGGGCCCTAATCCAATGACTTGGGTTCCTTATAAAACAAGGGAAATTTACACAGACACATAGAAAGGAGAATGCCAAGTATAGACATAGAGACCCACAGGGAAAAAACAGAAGCAGAGATTGGAATGACTTCTCTATTACCAAGGAACACCAAGGATTTCCAGCAACCACCAAAAGCTAGAAGAGGCAAAGAAGGATTCTTCCCCTACAGCCTTCAGACGTAGCATGGCTCTACCAATACCTTTATTTCAAACTTTTAGCCTTCAGAACTGTGACAGAATAAATTTGTTTTAAACCACTCAGTTTGTGGTAATTTCTTAGAGTAACCCTAGGAAACTAATACATCTTCTCTCTGATATATTCATTTTCTTCCATCTTCAGTCAACCCTCGGTTTAGGCCTGAAGCTAAAGACCAAATGAGTTCATTGAGAACTGAAGTCAACGAAGGTTCCACATGCAGAGCAGCTGCTCGATTAGCCATTTAATCTTTTATACAACATTCACTGGCCTATTACCAGCAAGTGCCCGTGTTCTCTTAGCTTAAGAGCTCTTGGGCTACTGAATACAATTTCCACAATGAATCAATTATGCTTGTAAAGAGGAATTTGGAAAGTGGAAGAAAAAAACTGGTTTGAGTACAGGAATCAGATATTTTGCTCAATAAAATGGAGATTATGACATCAGTTCCACCAGTATCATTTCTTGCTGTCTGCTTTACACTGCAAGAAAAAATTCCAGAATTATGCATGACAAAGCAATTATACAATGAAAGTTCTAGGTACTAAGGATACTATTCAAAATTTCACCAAAAATATATTAGTCATATAGAGAGAGAGAAAAATATATAGACTTTACTACATGGAATCCTTATGGAACAAATCCTAGTGCAGTTACTATCAGTCAAACTTTCAAAGGGATTAAATAAACTATGAGCTTCACAGGGCTCTGGTAAGTGTAGTATGAATGTGATAGCTTCAAATGAATGGAATGTTTCTAATTGTAAATGTCCTGAATTAGCCCTCTAATAGTTTCTTGAAATTCTAAGTGGCTAGATGATACATTAAACCTTGGTCATAACAAAAATACTGTGTGTACATGGTGTTACTCATTACAAATAAAAAAGAAAATTGAAAAACCAAAATATGCTTATGTTTATTTAGAATGAGTAAAATTATGGTGTGCTTTTCAAATAATTTTATAAAATAATTTTGGTAGTTTTTTCTTTACAGTTTACTGAGATACTATAGTCTTATACCATCAAATCCACCCATGTAAAAAGTACATACATAATATATATGTCAACTATATATATATATATATATATATATATGCAGTCATAGAGCTGTACAACCATCACCACAATCTAATTTCAGAACACAGTTATCACCTCAAGAAGAAACCCCATGCCTATTAACAGTCATTTCCTATTTCTGCTTTCCCCCAACCCACTGTGCCCTAGCCCCAGGTAACCATTAACATAATACTTTGTTTCTATGGGTTTACCTATTCCATATATTTTATATAAATAGAATGATACAATTTGGTCTTTTGTAATTGGCTTCTTTCACTTAGCATAATGTTTTCAAGGTTCATCCATGATATGGAATATATCAGTACTTCATTTTTTTTATTGCTAAATTATATTCCATGTATATGTATCACATTTCTTTATATATTCAACAGTTGATGGACACTTAGGTTTTTTCCAATTTGGGGTTCTTATGAATAATGCTGTTGGTGAGGTTCAGGGCAGGCATCCCAAAATATGCCATTTTGGCATATTGATAATTTTGAATCAAAGTTACTTAAAAAATAGCCAGCGCAAAGAAGGACATTCTAACTCTCCTTTGTCACTGGGACAGCATAAGAGAGATCTCCCCTGTGGAAGGTACCCTCTCTGCACCAAGAGATAAAGAGACATCCTTAAAGTCAGAAATGGGAATTCAGTGCAGCAGGAGCCAATATAAACAAATTTTGTTACTTTTACTAATTAACTACCAGCCCAGATTCTGTTTAGATTTCCTTACTCACTGAAGCTCCCAAACTAAGTTTTCTTTATCCTGCCAGTTCCTCACAGATTTGTTTCTTTGGCAAACTGTCTTCCAAAAAGGCTGCATTATTTTACATTTCCATCAGCAGGATGTGAGAGTTCCAATTTTTCCATATCCATATCAACACTTATTATTGTCTGCCTTTTTTATTTGAGCCATTCTAGTGGGTGTTAAGGGATTTTTTTAAATTGAAGTATCATTAATATACAATCTCTTATTAGTTCCAAGTACATACCACAGTGGTTCAACAGTTATCCACATTATTAAATCTTCACCCCAACTAGTGCAGTTACTATCTGTCAAAATAGGAAGATATTACAGAATCATTGGCTATATTCTCCTTTCTTTACTACCATCCCTGTGACCAACTTACATTCTGATTGAGAAATTTTGTGTTCTTTTATTGCCTTCACCCTTGCCACCCACCCAACCCCAGCCCTCCCCCATGGTAACCACTAGTCAATTCTCAGTGTCTATGAGTCCACTGCTATTTTGTTCATTGTTTTATTTTGTTTTTACATTTGTGAAATGGAATTTTGTTATGGTTTTAATTTGCATCTCCCTAACAAAGAACAATGTTGAGCATCTTCTCATGTGCTCATTAGCGATTTGAATAACTCCTCTGGAGAAACACCTATTCAAGTTCTTGTTCTTTGTCCATTTTTTAGTCAGGTTGTCTTTTTCTATTTTTGAATTGTAAAAGTTCTTTCTATATTCTACATACAAATAAACTTTTCAAACACATGATGTACAAATATTATCTCTCACCCTATGGACAACCTTTTCACTTTATTGATGGCATCCTATGATGGACAACAGTTTTTAATTTTGATGAAGTACAATTTACCTATTTTTTTTTTTTGTCATTTGGTGTGTTACCTAAGAAATCAAGGTCACAAAAATTTACTCTTATGGTTTCTTCAAGGAGTTTTTTTTATTTTATCTCTTATATTTAGGTTTATGATACATTTAAAGTTCTTTTTCTGCATGGTATACAGAGTGTAAATTCATTCATTTGTATGTTGATATCCACTTGTCCAAGCATCATTTGTTGAAAAGACTATTCATTGCCCACTGAACTGTCTTCACACCTTCTTAAAATTCAATTGATTGTTAATGTGAGAGTCTGTTATTGGGCTCTCAATTCTATTCCACTGATCTATTTGTCTATCCTTATGCCAATACTAGGCTACTCTCTTAATTACTGTAGCCCTGGTAAGCTTTGAAATCAGGAAGTGGTCCCCCACCTTTGTTCTATTTCAAGTTTAAGTCTTTTTCAAACTTCTTTTGGCTATTCTGGGTCACATGCATTTCAGTATAAATTTTAGAGTTCACCTTGTCAATTTCTGCAAAAACACCAGTTAGGATTTTGATAGGGACTTCACTGATTGTATAGATTCATTTAGGTGGGGGGAGGGACATTACCATCAATGATGCCCCAAGGTTATCTACATCCTAAAAATCATAATTTATAAATATGCTACCTTACATGGTAGAAGGGTCTGTGCAAATGAGATAAACTAAGGATCTTGAGATGAGATTATCCTGAATTATCTCAGTAGGCTCAATGCCCTAGGAAAAGGGAGGCAGAGGGAGATTTGAGAATGGAAGCAAAGGGAAGAAAAGGTGATAGGAATACGTGGCCAAGAGACAAGGAATTAAGGAGACCCTCCATGAACCAGAAAAAGAAAGGAAATGGATTCTCCCCTTTAGTTTACAGAAGGAACCAAGCCTAATAACACTTTGATTTTATTCCACTAACATTTATTTAAAACTTATAACCTCCAGAATTGTAAGAGAATAAATTTGTGTTATTTTAAGCCACTCAATTTGTGGTACGTTGTTACAGCAGCCACAGTAAACACATACACCTAATATATCCTAAGTGTTTTTTTGCACATATCAGAGCTCAATATACATGTAGGAAAAGCTAATAAAAAATGAAAGAAACAAAAATCTATACAGTTGGATATTTCTATATCCTTTTCTCAATAATTGAAAGACCAGGCAGAAAGAAAATCAATAAGGATATCTACAGAGAAATAGCTAACAAAAACATAGCCTAATTTTTATAATTGGAAAATCTGGGCTGTGATTATAAGGGTATCCCCCTTTACTATCCATTACATTTTTCACTGGTTTGATATCAAAATAAAAAGGTGGAAAAAGTTCACTAAAGTATGGAGAATAAAACCTAAGAATGATAGACTACTTTTATTTTGAGCATCATCATACTTGATGATTTTACCATCATGGTATTATTATTTACTAAAAAATTCCTACTATTTACCAAACTGATTTTTAAATGAAGTTTGCTTGCCAAACATAGAGCCTATAGAACTGTTAGTAATTTTCTGAGTTTTCTTTAACATTTTATTATAAAAATTTCATAGAACAGAGTGGTATAATGATCCCCCTGAACCTTGTTACTGAGTTTCAACAACTCTCATCATTTTACCAATATTATTTTGTCTATACCCCGACTTCAATAGTTTTCTTGGAGCATTTTGAAGCAAGTTTTAGAAATCAAGTCATATCCCCAATATATACATCAGCATAAGCATTAAACCTAAAGTACAAAGAGAATCATCAAGGAGAATATGCCAAGTGAAAAGAACAAAAACTATGCTACAAAAATAGCTGCTTTTCTGAGAGGTTTAAAGATAGCAGTGTGAGAACTTAGAAACCTCCTCCCAAAACCACATATATTACAAAAATACAGCAAATACTACTAATCCTGATAGAGCAATCAGAAAGAAGACTACAACAGAATGCCTACATCTGGGGAAAGGAGAAGCCTCAGAGAAAAGGGTGAAGAAACAAAACCACAATCCAGCAGGACCCAGGCCCTCCTCCCATCCCAGCCCATCAGCTGGAGGAAGAGAAACAGAGTGGAAGGTAGTAGAAGCCCAAGACTGCTGAATACCCACCCCTGGAGATCTACTCCAGAGATACAAACCAACATTACTTGATGCTCCGGAGATTAACGGGGCTGGTAAGCAAAAAAAGGCAGGATATTCAGACAGATTGAGATTCCAGATGCTTATGGAGAAAAGGTGCCCAAAACCAGACACTCTGGAACAGAAGAAAGGCGAGTACTTTGAAAGACTTCCCATCAGCGAGAGGGCTGCTAATAGGGCAAGGATTACACAGAGCTTGCTACTCAGGAAAAGGGACAGGTAGACAAATCGTCCAAGCACACTCAGCCCAGCAGGTTGGGAACTTTAAGAGGCTTCAAGCAATCAATCTCCCTGGCTGACGATGCGAGCCTAGGCCCCTCAAAGCAATACGTAGCATGTTGCCATCCAGAGGCCAGCCCCACCTACAGCAGCTATAGGGGGGTAAAACAAAGGTTCCTCCCTGCCCACCTGGCCCACTGGCTGTGACACTGGAGGCAAGCAGTACAGCCAGGAAGCAGGAAAGAGCTCTGTCCTACAGGCAGACACCAACGTCGCTTGCCTGTACCCCTGCCATTGCCCCTGGAGGTGCTGGGCAACTCCAGAGAGCAGAACTTCTGGGTACTAGAAGGCACCACCTACACAAAGTTATTATTCCATAGGAATCATTAGAAATGTGAAACTTTGGTAAAAGAATGGGGTATAAGCAAAAAGCCCTCAAATCCCAAAAAGAGGGCTAAATGAAATAGAAATCACCAATCTTCTTGATAAAGATTTCAAAATAAAAACCATAAACATGCTCAAAAAGCTATGGAAAACAATTCAAGATCTCAAGGAGGACTTCAAGAAAGAGACAGAAACCCTGAAAAATGCAGTATCTGAAATGAAACATACAATGGAGGGATTTAAAAGCAGATTAGATGAGGTACAGGAGACGGTAAATGAAACACCAATTAGAGAACAGCAATACAAAGAAGCTGAGGCACAGACAGAAAAGGGGATCTCTAGGAATGAAATATTAATAAGAGAACTATGAGACCAATCCAAAAAGAAAAATATTCATATTATAGAGGTACCGGAAAAAGAGATAGAAAGTATCTTTGAGGAAAAAATAGCTGAAAACTTCCCCACTCTGGGGAAGGAAATAGTCTCTCAGACCATGGAAGTGCACAGATCTCCCAGCACAAGAGACTGAAGGAAGACAACATCAAAACATGTAATAATTAAAATGGCAAAGACCAAGGACAATGACAAAGTATTAAAAGCAGCCAGAGAGAGAAAAAAAGACCACATACAAAGGAAAACACATCAGGCTATCATCAGACTCCTCGGCAGAAACCTTAAAGGCCAGAAGGGAGTGGCATGATATATTTAATGCAATGAAATAGAAGGGCCTCGAACTAAGAATACTCCCACCAGCAAGATTATCATTTAAATTTGAAGCAGGGATTAAGAAATTTCCAGATAAGCAAAAGTTGAGGGAATTTATCTCCCACAAACTATGGCTTCAGTATGTTTTAGAGAGACTGATACAGATGGAAGTGCTCCTAAGGCTAAATAGCTGTTACCAGAGAAAATAAAACCACAGTAAAGGAAGTAAACCAATTAATTACTAAGCAAACACAAATTAAATCAAATACCCACTAAGTCAGTCAAGGGATAAACAAAGAAGTACAGAATATGACACCTAATAAAGAGTGGAAGAGGAAGAAAAAAAAGGGAGCAAACAAAAAAAAGAACCTTTAGACTGTGTTTGAAATAGCCTAAAAAGCGAGTTAAATTAGACTGTTAGATAGTAAAGAAGCTATCCTTGAATCGTTGGTAAATACAAATCTAAAGTCTGCAATGGCAATAAGTACATATCTATCAATAATCACCCTAAATATAAATGGACTGAATGCACCAATCAAAAGACACACAGTTATGGAATGGATAAAAAAACAAGACCCATCTATATGCTGCCTACAAGAGACTCACTTCAAACTCAAAGACATACACAAAAAGTGAAGGGATAGAAAAAGATATTTCATGCAAATAATAGGGAGAAAAAAGCAGAAGTGTAGTACTTGTATCAGACCAGACTTCAAAACAAACAAGGTCACAAGAGACAAAGAAAAACATTACATAACGATAAAGGGGTCAGTCCAACAAGGGGATATAACCATTATAAATACCAATGCACCCAAAATGTGAAACAAATACTAACAGAATTAAAAGGGGAAATAGAATGCAATGCATTCCTTTTAGGAGACTTCAACACACCACTCACTCTAAAGGACAGATCCACCAGACAGACAATAAGTAAGGAGACAGAGGCACTGAACAGATGGACCTAACGGACATCTACAGAACGCTCCAAAAGCAACAGGAAACACATTCTTCTCAAGTGCACATGGAATATTTTTAAGAATAGATCACATACTAGGCCAGAAAAAGAGACTCAGTAAATCCAGAAGGATTGAAATTGTGCCAACCAGCTTCTTGGATGACAAAGGTATGAAACTAGAAATAAACAATGCCAAGAAAACGAAAAAGCCCACAAACACATGGAGGCTTAACAACACGATCCTAAATAATCAATGGATCAATGACCAAATTAAAAAAAAAGGAAATCAAGCAATGTACGGAGACAAATGAAAACAATAACTCACACCACAAAATCTAAATAAACAAAATAGATAAACCCCTAGCCAGACTTATCAAGAAAAAAAAGACAGTCTATACATATAAACAGAATCAGAAGGAGACAGTAAAAATCACTATGGACACCACAGAAATACAAAGAATTGATAGAGAACACTATGAAAAATTATATGCTAACAAATAGAATAACCTAGAAGAAATGGAAAACTTTCTAGAAAAATAAAAACTTCCAAGACTGATCCAGGAAAAAAACAGAAAATCTGAACAGACCAGTTACCAGCAAGAAAAACAATCTGTTAATCAAAAAAAACCCCAAGATAAAAACACTGTCTTCACTGCTAAATTTTATCAAACATTCAGTGAAGACCTAATATCAATCATCCTTAAAGTTTTCCAAAAAGTAGAAGAGGGAATACTTCCAAGCTCATTTTATGAGGCCAGCAACACGCTAATACCAAAACCAGGCAAAGACACCACAAAAAAGGAAAATTACACACCAATATCCCTGATGAACACAGATGCAAAAATATTCAACAAAAAAGGCATTCAGATTGGCAAAGGAGGAAATTAAACTGTCACTGTTTAGAGATATGATATATTGTATGTAAAAAACCCTAAAAAATCCACACACAACTAATAGAATAACTGAATTCAGCAAAGTTGCAGGATACAAAATTAATAGACATCTGGTACACTCTTATACACTAATGATGAACTAGGAGAAAGAGAAATCAGGAAAACAATTCCATTCACTATTGCATCAAAAAAAATAAAATACCTAGGAATAAACCTAACCAAGGAGGTGAAAGACCTATACCCTTAAAACTACAAGACACTCATGAGAGAAATTAAGGAAGACACCAACAAATGGAGATACATCCCGTGCTCATGGATAGGAAGAATTATACTGTCAAAATGGCCATCCTGCCTAAAGCAATCTACAGATTCAATGCAATCCCTATCAAAATACCAACAGCATTCTTCAACGAACTAGAGAAAATAGTTCTAAAATTCATATGGAACCACAAAAGACCCCGAAAAGCCAAAGCAATCCTGAGAAGGAAAAAGAAAGCTGGGGGGATTATGCTCCCCAACTTCAAGCTCTACTACAAAGCCACAGTAATCAAGACAATTGGTACTGGCTCAAGAACAGACCTATAAATCAATGGAATAGGATAGAGAGTCCAGATATAAACCTACATACACATGGCCAATTAATATACAATAAAGGAGCCATGGATATACAATAGGGAAATGACAGCCTCTTCAAAAACTAGTACTGGCAAAACTGGACAGCTACATATAAGAGAATGAAACTGGATTACTGTCTGTCTAACCCCATAGACAAAAGTAAGTTTGAAATGGATAAAAGACCTAAATGTAAGTCATGAAACCATAAAACTCTTAGAAAAAAACATAGGCAAAAATCTCTTGAATACAAACATGAGCAACTTTTTCCTGAATTCATCTCCTCGGGTAAGGAAACAACAGCAGAAATGAACAAATGGGACTACATCAAATTAAAAAGCTGCTCTACAGCAATGGACAACATCAGTAGAACAAAAAGGCTTCCTACAGTATGGGAGAATATATTCACAAATGACATATCCGACAAGCAGTTAACAATCCAAAATATATAAAGAACTCACACACCTCAACACCTAAAAAGCAAATAACCCGATTAAAAAATGGGCACAGTGTATGAACAGATACTTCTCCAAAGAAGAAATTCAGATGGCCAACAGGCACATGAAAAGATGATCCACATCCCTCATCATCAGAGAAATGCAAATTAAAACCACAAGATACCACCTCACACCAGTTAGGATGACTAACATCCAAAAGACAAGGAACAACAAATGCTGGTGAGTATGTGGAAAGGGGAACCCTCCTACACTGTTGGTGGGAATATAAATTAGTTCAACCATTGTGGAAAGCAGTATGGAGGTTCCTCAAAAAACGAAAAATAGAAACACCATTTGACCTAGGAATTCCACTCCTGGGAATTTAACCAAAAAAAAACAAGTTCCCAGATTCAAAAAGACATACACACCCCCATGTTTATCACAGTATATTTACAATAGCCAAGATGAGGAAGCAACCCATCAATAGATGAATGAATAAAGAAGAGGTGGTATAATGGAATATTATTCAGTCATAAGAAAAAAAAATGCTACCATTTGCAACAACATAGATGGAGCTAGAGGGCATTATGCTCAGTAAAATAAGCCAGGCAAAGAAAGACAAGTACCAAATGATTTCACTCATTTGTGCAGTATAACAACAAAGCAAAACTGAAGGAACAAAACAGCAGCAGACTCACAGACTCCAAGAAGGCACTAGTGGTTACCAAAGGGTAAGTGTAGGGAACAGTGGGTGGGGAGGGAGCAAGAAGGGGATTAAGGTACATTATAATTAGCACACACAATGTAGGGGGGTCACAGGGAAGGCAGTATAGCACAGAGAAGATAAATAGTGACTCTATAACATCTTACTACACTGATGGACAGTGCAATGGGGTGTTGGGAGGGGCATCGATAATAAGGGTGAATGTAGTTCCACAATGTTCCTCATGTGAAACATTCATAAGATTGTATATCAATGATACCTTAATAAAAAAAAACTTACAAAAAAGTAGCTGCCTTTTAGTTAACTGAAGTTGAAAATCAGAAACGGCACTGCTAGGATAAGATAAAATTCAAATTGATAAAACATACCAGGTTGGAAAACATTTTGGCAACCCAAAAAGCAACTACATACATACACACACACAAGTAGAAACGACAGAATGCAACCATCTAATTCACTGGGGAATAATATTAGAATACTTAAATAAGAATATAACATGAGTACAGCCCAGACAGCAAGTACTATATAATACATATACTAAAAAGGCAATAGTTTCCATGTAAGTATCTCAGTTAACCAATGTTTACCTTCAAGAAAGTATCAAATTAGCCTCGTAAAAAAGGCTGTTTTTGATGAATATGAAAGTCTTTTCTCCTTAAATAATAATTCAAACAATTCAAACTAGAAAAATAGGGATTTCTAAAGTCATATCATATTTACGTTATGTATACTCTACCATATGCTTATAAAAAGATCTAAGGCTACATCATTTTTTGCAGTAAAAATTTTACTGAAAGAACTATTTTTTCTGTACAACAAAGTACTGAAAGTCTTTGTTGCAACAATTAGGCAAGGAAAAAGAATAGAAGGTATCTAAATTGGAAAAGAATTAGTACAATTATCTCTTCTCACAGACAACTATGTAAAATACCCTAAAGATTTCACACACACACACACAAAAATGTTAGAATAAATATATAGCATCAAAAAGAAAAACACTTGGGAATTAACCAAGCACACGAAAGACTTGTACACGGAAAAGCAAAAACTACAAAGTGTTGGTGAGGATATGGAGATAATGGAACCCCTTGTCCACTGTTGGTGGGAATGTAAAATGGTGCCGCCTCTATTGAAACAGTATGGAGGTTCCACAAAAAAATAAAAATAAATCACCATATGATCTAGCAATCTCATTTCTGATGTATATCCCAAAAAACTGAAAACAAGGTCTCAAGGAGATATTTGTATATCCATATTCAGAGCCACATTATTTACAATGGCCAAGAGGTGGAAGCAACCCAAATGTCCACTGATTGATGAATGGATAAAGAAAACGTGGTATGTATATTGAATACAATATCATTCAGTTTAATAAAAGAAGGACATCCTATCACATGCTATAACATAGATGTAGACTGAAGACATTATGTTACATGAAATAAGGCAGACACAAAAATACAAGTACTGTATGATTCCATTTACGTGAGGTATCTAAAGTAGTCAAACCCATAGAAAAAGGAAGGAGAATGGTGGCCGAAATGAGTTCTTACTCAATGGGTATAGAATTAAATTTTGCTCAATACATAGTTAAGACTACTAAACAGAACTTAAAGATGGTTAAGATGGTATCTTCTATGTTACGTTTTTACCACAACTTAAAACAAAAATAAAAACAGAAAATAACAAGTGTTGGAGAAGATATGGAGAAACTGGAACTCTTATGGATTGCTGGTGGGAATATAGAATGGGTAACCTCTGTGGAAAACACTATGAAAATTCCTCAAAAGATTAAACATAAAATTACCATATGATTCACCAATTCTACTTCTAAAATATACTCAAAAAGATTTGAAAGCAGGAACTTGAACAGATATTTAGACACTCATGTTCACAGCAGCATTATTCACAATATTTAAATGGTGTAAGCAACCCAAGTGCCCATCAAGAGATGAATGGATAAAGAAAATGTAGTATACACATACAATGAAATATTATTCAGCATTAAAAAGGAAATTGTGACATATGCTACAATGTGGATGAATCTTGAAGACATGCTAAAAGAAATGAGCCAGTAATAGAGGGCAATTATTGTATAATCCCACACATATGTGAAGCTGAAGTAGTAAAAATTCAGAGACAGAACTAGAATGGAGGTTAGAGTGACTGGGGGCAGGAAAAATGGGCAGTTACGCTGAATGGGTGGAGAGTTTTAGGTTGGGAGATGAAAAAGTTCTGGAGAGAGATAGTGGTGATGGCTGTATAACTACATGAATGTAATTAACACCAAAGTACTATATACACCTAAATATGGTTAAAATGACAAACTCTGTAACACATATCTCACCACAAGAAAAAAAAACTTTGTTTTAAATATAATACTAGTATTAAAATGGTATTGGTCAATTTTTTAAAATATTATTTATTTTTGCCTGAAACTGACAGAAAGAAAACTAAATATGACTTGCATAAAAGGGAAAAAAGGAATTCATTGGCTCACATAATGAAAGACTCAAAGCAATAGAGAGTTAAAGCAGAGCCAAATTATGGGTTCTCAGCAAATATCATCAAGACTCATTATACCCTGGTTAAGATAATAAAAACTTTACTATTTAATAAAAGAATAAAACAATATATTTATAATGCATATTACCTAGAATTATCTTTTCAAAAGATTGAGTGTCCATTTACAGTGATGCCTGAATTAAGAAAAGACATTCCAGTAACAAAATTTATGGTTAAACATGTATCATCATCACCAAAAAAGTAGACCACAAGTCAGAAATCCGAGATCTGCCTTAACTTCACCATATACAAGCCATGAATCTCTAGATAAGAAGCCTTTTCAGTCTCAGCTTGCTCATTTATTAAATGAGATCACCTCTCTATAAGTTTCAAATGAAGTATTTGTGAAAACTGAGAAAATGTGAATGCTTTATATAAACGCAATGTAGTGCAAGAAATTTTGTTACGTATCAACTATACTTTAATAATGGTAGAAAAATTCCGCAAGCATTGGTCACATACACACACAAAAGAAATTTTGTAAGAAAAATCTAGGAAGCAAAAGAATCTATTACCACATGGTGCTTTCTTTCCTACATTACTTCATCAAGTCCCTCTTTCTCCACTCATTCTGCTCCAAAATGGTGAATATCCAAATGCAATGCATTCTGCCAGATATTAATCTACTGCACTGGGATTTGGGCACACAGCCCTGGTATCACTTACTTAAAACAATTAGCTAAAACCTAAGGTTTAGACACCATAAATTAAAGACTACTGTAACTTTTATTCTTGCTTATGTGATATCTTCTGCTTAGAGGTCTAAAATTTTGGTGCCTGGAATAGAACTGATTATGTCTTTGCTTTCACCAGACAATTACTATTGAACAGCCATCTGGTAACAGGTGCTTTTCTAGATACACAGTTTAAGTTCCTGCTGCTCAGACAGGAATTACAAGATTTTAATATGATTTTTACATGCACATTTATTTTACTGTTATTTATTATATTAAAAGCCACATTTTTATATGCTTCACAATATGTGTTTAACAATAACAGAATCAGACATTCCTCAAAGGAACTGCAATTCTTGCTTTACCATAAGAGTAGTCTATGAACTACCTGCTCATCACAGTTACTGCAAATTGCCAAATCAAACTTTCCCCTTCTTCATTACTAACCAAACTTCAGTTTTCTTCAAGGCAGCAAGTTACCCAGCTAAATAAATCTCCTTTTTCAGCTAAATGTGATTATAAGACATAGAACACATGCTAGAGGTGGGCAATTAGACACATAAGCCACTCTGTTCAGGATTTCTGGACAAGTTTTATTTTCTTAGATAGACAACAACACTTCTTCCTTCATGGACTTCTGTCTTTTTCCTCCCTGGAACCTGGATGTGATGCTTGGAGATGCAGCCATCTTACTGAGGCCCTAAGGATCAAAATTAAACTAGTACAGAAGAAAAGATTAAGAAACTTAAGTTCCTTGACATCATCCTTAGTCCTGACATCAGCCCTGCACTACTATGTAGGAAAGATGCATCTGTTACTTTAAATGCTTGGTGTGGCAGGGTTTGTGTTATTCACAGCCAAATAAAGTATTGATATATGGTTACTTATAAACAAGTAATTACAAACTATGATTCATGTGCTTAAAAGATCATGAGCAGCAATATAATTTAGAGACTCACAAACAGACTGTATGAAGAAAACAAATTTGTACCTTCTTATTTCAGCTGAAACTTGACTCTCCTACTATTTATTTTATAGATATTCAAAACTAAATTAAGGATGTCCCTACTACTCTGTTACAGTTTCGATTTTAAAAAGAGGTTAATGTATTGAATAACTTTTCTCCATCTATTGAGATAATGATTTTGTTACCTGAACCATCAATGTAATTAACTATTCTAATGTTGAATTAAATTTGCATTCCTCAAATAAACTCAACATTCTCTTGATGTGTCCTTTTTTATTTATAGTATAGTTCATACACAATCTTATATTGGTTTCAAATATATAACATAGTGGTTCAACAGTTACCCACATCAAATTTTCACCCCAACTAGAGCAGTTACTATCTGTCAACATAATTATGAGGAATGGGGGCTTGGATGAGGGTATAGTGAAAATGGGTTGTATTTTACCAGGATCTGAAAAAATGGGCAAAAGAGGAAGTTCTGTGCTAAAAATTTCTTAAAATGAAATAAGCTGGAGAAAAGGAGAAAAGGGGAAGAAGAGGAGGGAGAAAGGGGCAAGAGGAAGAGAAGGAGGACAAAGAGGGCAGGAGTATACTGGAAAAGGTACATTGCAAAGGGAAGAGACTATGGACCAGGGAACAGGGAAAGAAGCCTATGCTTTTGCAGGAACGAACTCATTTCTAGGGTCATTACTAACCACACACTGTTTACCCCAAATTTACATTCTGAGCCCAATCTCTGCCATGATTTCCCTGATTCATACATCATCTGCTTTTGGGTAGCTAAAAGGCATCTTAAATTTAGTATGTCCAAAATGAACTGTTATTTCCACGATAAACATTATCTTCCCTCAGGATTCTTCACATCAGTAAATAATACCACTTATATATTTACTTATTGAGCTGTCCCTTAAAACATTCTTGTAATCTCCTGGAGGGTAAAAATTTGGCTCTTGTATCCCTAGTGCCTAGAGCATTGTCTAGGACATGGGAGACCTTCAGTAAATACTTATTTGAATGAATTAATCACCAGAGGACTAATTCTACTAAGTCTTAATTCTGAACACGTCTGTAGAAGTAAAAGAATTAAACCTAATGGCTACAAGATAGGCCATAGTTTTAGTTCTTCCTCCAGAGGAAGGAAGCTAAGAGGAGTATATATATATATATATATGCATATGCTCAATGTGGAGCACAAAGGAAAGCAGGGTAGAAAGTAGGAAGAAAACAGCAGTTTCCTATTAATTAGACACACACACATAATCACACACATACACAAGTGAACAAAATAAATTTGGGGCCATTATCATGACAGATGAGCCCAGAACTACTCTAACATGATTATACAGTCTGACAACACACAATTAGAGAGGAGACTCACCATACAAACACTTCATTCAAAGCAGATTCTGATCAGCAGCAGCACAGAAAACCCAGAACTAAAACTGAGAGTGCTTTGCCACTGAGGAGGAGAAAGGATTTACCCACAGGGAACTGAGGAGTGCTAAAATGCTACCTCATTTTCTTCTATCTTCCTTAGATTTTGAGCAACCATCTATTTCACAGTTCCTGTTCTGTCCTGTTAACCTTCAAATGACCAACTGAATGAGTGTTAGGGAGTGTTTAGTTGCTAATTAAGAGACTATTACCAGTCAGTGCACTTCCTCCCCAGCCCACCACCCCACCACCAAACTGCTTTCCTCAAAGTTTTAAGTGATGGCTTACAAGAAATTCAATCCCTTAGCCCATCTTCAAGAGCCTATGATGTTTCTCATTCTAAGCCTCTCCATAATTTCAAGGCGTGACATGCTTCTTCTTGGCTTTCCTCTTTATAGGTATTTATGTTTCCTTTTTCTACAATCAGTTACACCCTCGTCTATCTGCTTTCTGTATTCCCAAATTCTGATAATTTCTCTCATCTGTTCTATCTTCTTTTGCATTCTTTGTCCTTGTGGATTTATACCTTTTAATCCTTCACTATATTTTAGTGGACTTTAAGGAGGAAGCAGAAATAAAAGTGTGCGTTCAATCCACTGTAATGTAACCAGTAATCCTGAGCTTGCACTTTGGTCAAACTAAACTACTAACTATTCACCTCTAACCCTAAATGTTTACACCTTCCCAATTTCTAAACATCCCAGTAAAATCTTATCTTTAGTGCTAAGTATACATAACATCTTTTCTACTCTACAAATAACTTAGCTATCTTCTCTATTTTCACTGCATATTACTTGAATTTCTTCTGGCATTTACTTAGACCATATGTGCTAAATTTTAATGACTAATGCTCAAAAGTATCCCCCTCTGCCCAAATTATTCACTTCACTAAAACACTTTAAATTCCATCAACCAGGGTGTCATTTAACAAAATAAATGAACTTTTAAAATATAAACTGCTCCTCAAAATGATAAACCTATTGTTATGTGTTAGTTTAATAAGACTCTTCCCTACTCTACAAACTATGACCCATGAACTGAGTATATGTGCTATCTGATAGATGAGGAAAGGAAATCTTGCACAATTTCAAGGCCTAGTCAGCTGGCCTCTGAAAAAGGAACAGGCAGGATATGGATGGAAGTGCTATGAATAATCTACAGGTGTTCAAAAAACCAAAACTTCAAATACTTAACATACATGCACTCATGGTAAATATCAGGCCAAAAGCATGTCAACAATGTTCTTTCCCTACATATATGCCTCAGGATGCAGATTACTTTATAGAAGTATGGTCTCACCCACTGTTTAAACCAAAAAATGGCAATAAGAGTAAGTTATAGTATGTAATTTGTCACCAAGAGAGAGAATATTTAGAGTTACAGGCCTTTAGAGTATATGGTAGACCCAATAATATACTATGACAGAGGTGTTTCAGGGAATACAAGTTAGTAAGATTTTGAAAGCTGGAGAAAGGAACACCAGAAAGAGAGAACAAGATCCAAACACAGGGTTTGGAGAATTCAATAATAAAATAGTTGACCTTTCAGTATATCTTTCCAGTTCCTTAATTCATACTTCCTAATCTCTTCCCAAGTTGAGAGGAGTATATAATATTCTTAAAAGATGCACAATTATGGCTCTGAAAATTACTGTGTGATCCTACAAATATCAACCTGCCTTTACTTTCTCATTTGTAAAGTAATGTAAAAAGTAATGGCAAAAATTTACAATACCCTCCTTCCGGTTTTGTGGTTCTTCACAGCAGTTATCAGTAGAAGATGAACCACATACTGTACTCACTTGTTACTGCTTCTGAAGTATAAGGTCCATAGAAACATTTTTATGTTCATACTCACTAAATAAAATAATTCATACCTGAAAAAAACAGTATCAGGGTTTTCTTTCTTTTGCTGTAGGTCCATGAAAAGGGGAGTTGTATTTCTTGACTTGTGCTGCCTTTACATTAAAAATAAACCAAAAATCTTAGAAGAGATGACTCACAGGGTAAGAGAAAATATTTTTAGAAATAACTTGTGTCCCATCAGGTGATGAATAAAGTTTGGTATATTCATAAATGGAATATTATTTGGCAAAAAAAAGAATGATTATACATGCTACAACACTGATGAACCTTGAAAACACACAAAGTGAAAGAGACCACACACTGAATTATTCTACTTACATGAAAACAGAAAGTAGAATAGTGGTTGCCTAGTACTGCATAATTTAGGCAAGGAGGGCAACGGGGAGTAGGACAGAGTTTCTTTCAGGGGTAATGAAAATGTAGTAAATTAGATTGTGGCTACAACTGCAGAATTTTCTGAATACACTGAAAATCACTGAATCGTACACATGAAATGGGCATATTACATGGTATGTTAATTATATCTGAACAAAACTGTCAAAACATTACTTCTGGACAAAATGATATTCCTAATGAAGTACTACCATAAAGGAGAGACCTAAAATGCATCTTGCTAATAAAAACTGAATTATGTGATTGACTTTGCTTGGAGTTCCAAAAAAAATTTTTTCTTGTCAAAAATCCCAGTCTTATTTTGTAGTAGATTCAACTCCCACTTTTAGGGTGGTTTAAAATTTCCCCTCATGTTTATGGGCCTTGAAAAACTTATACCAATCAGCATAATTATGTTCCTATCCATCCCATTCACCATCTACCTACCATCTCTGCTACAAACTAATGTCATATATTTCATATATCCTTTACCATCTTCTGGATATAAAATATAAAAGAGATCCTGCTTAAGGAGGTCAGGAAGGAGAGGGAATACTAGACTGATCTATAGGAGTCTACAGAAATATTTCAGAATCAGTTACCTTAACAAAAATTAATCAGAGGTCTACTTCAAATAGTCCTAACAGACTAGTTGTTATAATACATGGACCTCCACAGGACCAACTCCATCTCTGTAAATATTTGTAGAAAAATGTTCAACTCGTTTATCTCCCTGGTCCTGGCTCTTCATCTTAAAAATGATGATGAATTAGCTTATCTCTATTGTCCCTTCCAGTTCTGTAAGTCTGTAAATTCTATACCATCCTTAGTCTGCCACAATCTTAACTTAGCTATCACAACCTTCCTATTCTCAGAAAACTGATTGGCTTCATGCTACAGCAGTAAATTAATCATAAAATTTATATTTAAAATAGAGTCTCAATTATTCAGATTTATTTTTAATAGAGTTTCAATTATTCAAGTCCATCTCATTACCACTTTCAGGAGCAATAATTTGAAGTAAAAAGTCAGCCTTGTGAAGTAGCATGGGCCAAAACAGTTCAGGATTTTAAAGCTACAAGCACAAACATTTAAATCAGGTATCTGCATTTTTCCCACACTGTTTTCTTCACTCACTCCAACTCTACTTTTCAAAATTATACCTGTTCACACCTCCACCCTATTTCATGAAACTTATTCAGATTCTTCAAACCTGATGGTCTCTTTTGAACTTTCATAGCACATTATCACCTCTTTTAGAACAGTCACCATATTAAAGTTATTTTTAAACTTCTCTTAGATTCACTCACCCCAAATATTCAAAGACCATAGACCAAAGACTATACTATGTACTATGTGGAAATTAGCCATTTAGGAATGGCTTAGCAAAACAATTGAATTGAATAAAATGACTCTTCTGAACAACTGAAAATAAACTTAGGAAAGTAATAATCACCAAGAGTACTTTTACGGGGCTTGTGACATTCTTATCCTAATAATGACTTAGAAGTCTTACACTAGTAAGTAGAAATACAGCTAACAAACATTTGTGGATTTTAAGAAAACACCCGGGAGGTCTGTAACTGCTAAATTTTGTGTTCAAAGTCATATACAGGTTATTTCCAAAAATTCAACTGAGACAATAGCATGATTCCTCAAAATACAGTTTTACACACTAACCATAAAATACTCAAGACTATTAAACTTTTTACACTTACAGAGAGCTTACACAAACTAAATGCAACTCTCCAGTGCCTAGCAACTGCTGTTGGCAAATGGATTCACTGTTAATTCCATGCTGGACTTAGCTGTTTAAAGATGAATTGAAAAACTGCCTCAATAAATCAGAGATGGGCCAGTAATTACACCTTCACTTATTCCATTACTTTACAAATTGTTCTAGTTCATTTTTTAGTACAAATAGAAACTTCTTGGTATCACAATGGAAGATGCAGATCAACAATACTACCTATGAAGACTAAAACACAATCGCATATAGTTGAAAATAATAAATATTTGAATAGTGCTTATACTGCCACATCAACCACTGACTCATTCATTCAACAAATATTTACCAAGTAATTATGTGTTAGGCACCATGCTACAAGACACACCTATTAACAAAAGAGACATACCTGTGGAAACAAGCCCTAAACTTGTCAAGGAAACATAAACAGCCACTACACTACATAGACTGTCCACTGCACAACTTTACCAGGGCCATTCACATAAACAAAACGAATACTGCCTCATGTGGCAGTATTCAGCAACCCTTTCAGGACCTCTTCTCACAATTCATGTACTGCAGCAGGAGAAGTCATGATTCTATGATGTGACCAACCTCGGTTGGTTCAAGAATTGTCATCTAAAACCACAATAAATGAGTTGCAGTCTTCTATATTCAACCATTTCTTGAATTTCTCAAAAAATACCTCAGTATCCTTAATCTTGAAATAGCACATACACAGTGTCACAACCTTTAAGAAATATCTTGTTTAAACTAGCTTAAATCGATTTCTAGTAGTGACATATAAAGCTAATTTCAACTACTTTCAATTTTAAATGAATAACCTCAGTTTTAGAGAGGCTATATAACTTGCATAGTTACACTGCAGCCCTGAGATTATATATACCTAATGAAGTAATCTAGAACTGTCAGTTCACCTTCTTAGGCACATACTTACTGTGGTTACCTGCCTCCAACATGACCGCCTAATGATCTCTGCCTCCTGATAATCACACTCTGTAATTTATTAGTATATCAGGGTTGTCCAGTGTGAATAGAATACAGCAGATATGCTATGTCACATCTAAGATTGGATTTTACAAGACCCTGTGGATTCTGTATTGTATACTCAAATGCTCTCATATTTGCCCCCCACCACCTTCTCACTCTTCCCTCTGAAAGAAGTCAGCAGCCATGTTGTGAGCAGCTGTATGGTAGGAACGGAAGCGTACAACAAACACATGAGTGAGCCTGAAAAATTATCCTCCAGCCCCAGTCTAGTCTCCAGATGCCTACACCTTCTGGGCAGCTTCTCCGAAATCTTGTGAGAGACCCTGCCCCAGAATAACTCCAGTTAAGCTGTGTGGGTAAAATTGAAACAGTTCCAGAATATCTCGCTGGGCTTTAGTATATCTGCTTATCAATAGGCATTCAGAGGTGGAAAGAAGTATGGCTTTAGTGCATTTGCATCTTTCTTCAGGGGTGGAGAAGTTCATCTCCATATCAATTGGTGATTACCTGGGCAACAGAGGGCTTATCAGTATCTGAGAGGTCAGGGGGAAGGCGGGTGTTGTGGCTGCTTGAGGAAGAGAAGAAAGATGGCCTGGGACTGCAGTTTGTGGTCAATAAACGGATTTTAAACTTTATTTCTCCCTTTGACTGATTTTGGTCTTTAGAGGTATTTTGCCCCAGGATTTCCTTTCCCTGGACTTATAAGCTGCTTCTAGATTCCTGACTCTTTGCATTAATTTGCTATTGTAGCTATAAAACTACGAAATTAATGGCTTTAAACAACACAATTTACTATCTCCCAGTTCTGTAGGTCAGAAGTCCAGTGGGTTCAACTGTTGTTCTCTGTTCTGGGTGTCATAAATCTGAAATCAAGGTGTCGGCTACCTGCATTACAAGGGGCTCTAGGGAGGAATCTGCCTCGAGTCAGTCAGGTTTTTGGCAGAATTCAGTTCCATGCAGTTGTAGGACTAAGGTCCCTGTTGCCTTGCTGACTACCAGCTTCTAGAGGCCACCACATTTCTACCTCCATCTCATTCATTGAATCTCTCTGAACCCCCTTTCTGCTTCATCTCTCTGACTCACCTCTTCTGACTTCAGTTGGGAAAGGTTCTCCACTTTTAAGGGCTTATGTATTAGACTGAGACCATCCAGATAATCTCCCCATCTAAAGGTCCACAACCTTAATCATACTTGCAAAGCCTCTTTTGCTATTTAATGTAACACATTCACAGTTTTGGGAAAATAGGATATGAATATCTTTAGGGGGCTATTATTTTACCAGTCACACCCTCAGAAACTGTATGATTTAATAAATGTTCACTGTTATAATTTTTAACTTTTGGGTGTAATTCATGCCACAACAGATAACCAATACAGGTACCAAGAGAAAAAGTGCCCTGAAATTATTAACCAGCATATATAGTTACATATAAGGTGTTCAATATAACACATATTTATACATATACACACATACCTCTCAAGCATTATTAACATTTTTTATTGAAGTTATTTTTTATACTTCTCTTAGATTCACTTACCCCAAATATTCAAATACCAGAGAGCATATACCTCTCCTGTACTATGTGGAAATTAGCCATTTCCACATAGAAAAATCTTACACTGATTTCAAGAATTCAACATAGTGGCTCAACAGTTACCCATATTATTAAATCCTCACCCCTACTAATGCAGTTAATATCTGCCAACATTATTAACACTTTTTCATATATTATCTCATTAAATTCTCTTATTAACCATATATTATTACCTATAAAATGAAACTCCTACTAATTGTATAGTTTAGACTTTTAAATCCAAATTATTTCAAATTCAAATTATATTTATGACATCTATTTCTCTTTCTCCCTTATAATCTCAGGTTTCAAGTTACAGAATTTTAAAATCAGATTTCATTCTAAAGTACAAAAATACTTTTCCACAATGTATTTGATTCTTAGACACCCCTACACATAAAAACATGAAATGCTTTAAAACTGTACTTGACAACTGAAATTACTTTTTCATTGAAAGAATCACATGGAAAATGTGCTCACACCAGAGCTCACTTTCTCAGTGCTTGTGCTTGCTAATAGTTACATGGAAAAGTTCCTAAGGCCACTTTTCAATCTTATCTTATTTGATGTCTCAGCGACATCTAACAATGTTGACTACTCCAGCCTTAAAACACTATCTTTTCTTAGCTTCCATCATAGCATATTCTCCCACCTCTCTAGTTATTGTCTCTCTGTTCTTCTCTTCCTGGGCCCATCCCTTCAATACTATAGTTTCTCAGGAGTCAGTGTTACGTCCATTCCCTTTGCGGGAGCCAACTCTAGGCCTCTCTATATTCAAGCACCACATGTACATGACAACTTCAGATCTGTATCTTCTGCTCCTTTTCTTTCTCCTGGACTTTAAATGCACATATACTATTTCCTATAAGATATCTACACTTGGGTATCATTCAATAAACACCTCAAATTCATCATGTCCCAATATACATTTATAATCATCCCTCAAAAAACCATTCCACCTAAGAGACATAACTCAGTGAGTAGTCCTACTATCCCCTTATCTTGTCAAGAATGCCCTATCCCTCTCACCAAATCTCACTGCTGCTGTATCTCCTTAAAATGGACCCTACTACTTTATTCCATCTTCAATACTTCAATAATTCTTACCATCAACTCTTGTCTGACATACTAGATTTCCGTGTTTTTAATTATGCTCCCAGCTTTCCAATCCATCTGACATTGATGTCAGAGTAACCTTTCCGATCACATTACTCTCTAACTTAAAGGCCTTTACTGGTGTTATCACTGCCCTCCTATAAAAGTTCAAGTTCTCTAAGACGGTTTGCACAACCATTTATTATCTGGCCCTATCTCTCAACATTCCCTTGTCCTCTTCCCTTGTTTTCCCTACCTCAAACTTCTAATAAAGGCTGGCTTTTTTGTCTGATACCCTTTTACCATTCTGGACTATCACCCATCCCCTTGATCTGGCTGATGCCTGAATATCATTGGTATCTCAGCTTATCTACTCCTAATGAAAAGCTTTCCCTGATTACTTCCCTAAGATCCTGCCCTTCTTATGATTTCATAGCACCTCACACTTAACCCTTAGTACTGCACTTACTCTATACCATCAAGGTATATTTACCTGTCTGTCTTGTTAAACTACATACTCTCTATTTATCAGTTTCCCTAGCAATTTATATACTTCTGACACAGAGACTGTACTGAATAAATATTTGTTAAATGACTGAGTGATCAGACTTTCCTATGATTATTTTTATGTTATTTAAAATAACCTCCTCAATAACGGTCATGTCTTCACAGCCTAAGAGAATTATAGCTAAAAGTATAAGAGTCAAATCTCATACATTAATAAGGTACACGCAAAAGACATAAATGATAGGAACTTCAAGAATTTCCCAGGTTTTAAATATGACTCTTATATGAGAGTTACTGCATCTGGTATCATTAATGAAAGTCTGAGAAATATAGAGAACCAACCAGGATGAGTCTGAGAAAGTGGACAGGGCTAGGCTCACATATTAGTCAAATAACTCCTTGAACATCAGCAACACCAACATGTATTTCATATTGCCTCAACAAATAAACAAATCACACTAACTCAAGGAATCTTCCAAAACAAATGAAAAATAGTTGAAACCTAAAATGTTAAATCATCTCATGTTTTGACAGAGCAATTTCCCCAGGTAACATAAGTCATTGTGATAATGCTTTTACTGGTTTCCTTTCTAAAGCTAGTGAAAACAACTGTATTTTTAACTTATCTGTAACATCTTCATTATATCACAGGTTCAAAAAAAGAACATAATAGCATGGCACAAATTTTAATTATACTAGTGTAAGAGTTCACCTGTGATTCAACAGATTTAAATATGTAAACACAGCTATTACAATACCAATAAAGTTTCTTGATTCTAGGCTCAAACACTCTCAAATTTAAGTGTAATGTCAAACATGCATTTAAAACCATTAAATTACTGTATTATGAATCCTCACAGGTCACTCAGATCACCTTCTTTCAATTTTCAACAAGATTGAGTTACAAATTTAAAACATCCAATTCAAAACTAATTTCAGAAATACACTCAAATAGATAACACTTATTAATGATGCCATTGTACATGCATCAAAAAGAGGGAGGGACAGGAAAATTTAAGAGTATATGGCCATTACAATACTAATAAAATAAGACAAAAGCAAGCAGTTAAAATTCAAGACACAAGCAGTGTCAAGCTGTAATATATATGATTACAAAGAATAATCAAGTAACTGCACCTAACAAAATACAGTCTTAAGATAGATTATAAATAGCTACTCTATGATGTAGCCACTTAAGAGAATAATGTAAAATAAATACTGTCCTTGAAAGTTTAAAATCATGTCAAATATGAATTTAACTCAGAAAATGACATGCAATCTGAAAAGTAAAATCTACAGATGGAAGTCTAGTACTGTGTGTTTTACCTCTGGGAGTTGCAGGCTGCACCATGATTCTATTCTTAAATTACAAATCTGTTGTGTGGGGAGCGGGGGAGGAATAACTGTGTTACAAAAAAAAAAAAAAAAAAGACTAGAACAAATTGTTGTAAGAACATGTAGTTTTTTAATGTGTTGTTATTCTTTAAAATAACTTTATTCTTTAAAGTTTATTTTTTATATAAATGGACTCATCTGTATTTAAAACACCTACTGTTATGTCCTTCGTGTTTCTTAGTATGAGAAAGATCCAGAAAAAGTCACAGCTACTTGACTTAACATTACTGTTTTTTCAAAACCCATGGTACCATAAGACGGGATTCTTTTGTATTTTTTCCTTCCCATTACAAAGCAAAATACCAATGTAAACACTATCACGGAGTGGAGAGAAGAGAGACTGGTTAAGGCAGCAGCTGTGATGAAGCTAAGAAAGGACATGCGTTGGCAGATTTGTGAGGTGATGCCTGCAACACAATGTGCCTAGATCTAGTCTGATTCCTAAAATTTTTTTAAATTCTGTACTTGATGTTTTGCCTTTTAGAAAACAATATCCCTCCCCACCACACAACACTTTTGCTTGAGATGTTCTAATTCATTAATCTTATTATGTTGTCACTATGGGACAGGAGGGAGGGGGAAAACTGTTAATTTATGAAGAAAAACATGGCCAAGATAACTCAGACTTGCATATGTATCATAAAAACACCTTATACCTATATACTTTATTGCAGCTTAAAAGCAACTTTTTGTCCATTTGCAATCAAATGGATACTAAAAATACTTAAACTGGTGCATAGTTTCTATTTTTTTCCTTAAAAATCTACATTTTTGAGATGTCATAAATACAAAATATATCAACAAGAGAGATAGCAAACATTCACATGTTGATAGAGTACAGTCGAAGAATGAGGGAACAGAATACGTACAACAACAAAATGGAACAAGGTGTAAATGAAGTTGGAAGAAGGCAAAAAACAGGAATCCACAGAGAAGGCTTAAGCTTAAATGAAAGGATATGTACACATCTTCACTTGACACAGAGTGAAAGGTGGGCAAACAACTGAAGATCTAGATAGGCTTTTAGAAGGGATACATAGGAAGAAAGAAATTGATAAAGATCAGGCCTGTTTACCCTCACTGAAGTATGAAGGAGGGTCTTAGTAAATATGACTGAGGCAAATGTTGCTTAAACAAATGTGCTGGTCTTTGTCAGAGATGATCAAACTAAGGCCTGTGAGCCAAACATTCAAGCTAAGAATGTTTTTTAGAGTCAGAAAAGAAAGTAAGGAAGAATATACTACAGGCTGTATGTGGCCCCAAAACGTAAAATATTTACTGTCTCATCCTTTACAGAAAAAGTTTGCCAGTACCTGGTCTACACTATAACACCTATGAGGGAGGGGGAAACGACTAGAGATTAAAAGGCATAAATTTGCAAAGGCATCAGTCGGTACAGCTGTATAAGCGTTTTTCTAGCAGAGTTATCTTTTTCTCCAACAGGGAAAAGAAAAATAGAGGCACTCATGAAGGAACATTGTCCTGGGCAGATTTTTTTTTTTTTGGGCAGATATTTTAAATGCAAAAAATCTTAATTATATGATATAAAATATTACCAGCCTATTATTATACCATAATGTTAAGAAGTAAATCATATTATGGGTAGCTGTTGAACCATTGTATTGTATACTTGAAACTAATATAAGATTATGTATCAATGATAATTCAATCTAAATAAATAAATTGACATCTCTTTAAAAAAAAGTCATAAAAACTAAAACAAAGGTTTTAATAACTAAGCAGGAAAAGGACTACCCCAACATAGTTCATTATTAATTGCTAAAAGAAATACCATGATAAGTAGTTTCTAAAACAAATATGGAACCTCTGCTTCCAGTCTAACAGAGTAATTGGTGTAGGACTTATTCTAACTAGAAAACTGGACAAAATTTATGAAACTACTATTTTCAGATACTGGACAACAGAAAATGCAAGACTGAGATTTCTGGAAAATAAATGAAGTGAGCAACATGATTATCCAGGTTTTCTGCCTAAATACACTTTTCCCCACAGAGTTAAGAAAAACCCTAGCAGAGCATAATATTAGGTCTAGATGAGTTGAAGGGCCAAATTTGAGCTCAGGAATGATGAGACAGCTGGACACTGAGGCAGGTCAAAAGAATAAAGTAAGCTAAGCAGATGAAACAGTTCTAGAAATTTCTACATAGGGTTTTTTTGAGTCTTCAAAGGAATTTTAAGTTATGAATGTACATAATGAGACTCAAAGAAGCCAGGCAAACAATTACCAGAAAGCCTGAAATTGATCAAGTCTCAGAGCTCACAGAAAGAACATAGCAAGATATTCCAGCTTAAAGCCAAAATGAAAAAACACCATCAAACAAAAAGACATTCATTACAGATCTATAAGGATTATGCCTTAATGGTAGGGCTAAACTAATCTTAGAGTGAAGATCCCTCTAAATACGTCCCAATATAGCTTAAAAACAAACCTCAAAACCCTCCTACACTGCTGGTGAGAATGTAAATTGGTTCAACCATTGTGGAAAGAAATATGGAGGTTCCTCAAAAAGCTCAAAATAGAAATACCATTTGACCCAGGAATTCCACTTCTAGGAATTTACCCTAAGAATACAGCAGCCCAGTTTGAAAAAGACAGATGCACCCCTCTGTTTATCGCAGCACTATTTACATTAGCCAAGAAATGGAAGCAACCTAAGTGTCCATCAGTAGATGAATGGATAAAGAAGATGTGGTACATATACACAATGGAATATTATTCAGCCATAAGAAGAAAACAAATCCTATCATTTTTAACAACACAGATGGAGCTAGAGGTTATTATGCTCAGTGAAATAAGCCAGGTGAAGAAAGACAAGTATCAAATGACTTCACTCATTTGTGGAGTATAAAAACAAAGCAAACCTGAAGGAACAAAACAGCAGCAGACTCACAAACTCCAAGAAGGTACTAGAGGTTACAAAAGGGCAGGGGCTGGGGCATGTGGGTGTTGATGGAGGGAGAAGGGGATTAAGGGGCACTATAATTCACAATCACAATACAGGTATGTCACGGAGAAGGCAGTACAGCACAGAGAAAACAAGTAATGACTCTATAGCATCTTACTACACTGATGGACAGTGGTTGCAATGGTGGGGGTGAGGACTTGACATGGGTAAATGCTGAAACCACAATGTTGTTCGTGTGAAATCTTCATATGATTGTGTATCAATGATACTTTAATTTCAAAAATAAATAAATAAATAACTCAATCCAAAAGAAGGTAGAAAAGGAGAAACAATGAACAAAGAACACATGGAACAAACAAAACAAATGCCAAGTGGAAGACTTAAACCTAACCATATAGAAAATTATACTAACTGCAAATGCTTTGTACTCCCATTAAAAGACACAAATCAGAATAGAAAGAAGAGAAAACAATTACTATCTACAAAAAACATACCTTAAATATAAGACACAGACAAGTTGAAAATAAGAGTCTAAGGAAATATACATGACATAACCCATATTAAAACAAACCTGGAATAGCTACACTCATATCAAACAAAGCAGACATGAATTGCTAAGGGCTAAGTGTGTGCTAGCAAGAAAGCACAGAACCTATGGAGGCCACCAGCAAAAAGGAAAGGCATAGCCATTCACAGGTTCTTCTTAGACTTCACCAGGTACACAGAAAGAAAAAAAAAAGACTAGGGGCTGAGTGAGAGGCCTGAGATAGCATCCCTCATGGTGCAGGATGAGCGCAGTAGCCACTGAGAGAAAGGCATGAAGTCCAGTCTGCACCCTTTCTACCATCTCTAATACAAGAGGGAAAAAGGTCTAAAACCATGCAGGAAGTGCAGTAAACTCTACCACTCTCAGGCTATTAGAGCTGGGAGAAGGAAAGAGCTTCCTTCTTTCAGAAGGAAAAGGAATTTGACAAGTGGACATGCAGAGAGACACTGAGAAGTCCCCTTTCCTGAAAATCAGAACACAGTGATTGCCCAGTCTATTTCTGTGAGTATGTTGTTATATCTGATACAATAATGGATCCAGGTAGATATGGCTGCAATCTAAGAAGGACAGACTTGAGTGACCCAGTCTGACTGGCACCTGCAATTTGTTTCCATAGTCTGCAGCCCCAGAAATGCTTTTAATCTTTGATATTCCAAGTGGTGCACCTAAATACTAGGCTAAGAGTAGGTAAAGATACAATGTTAATCATGGGGAGTACTGGTCAGAGCTCTGAGGACGAAGCAGGTGATCACATCCACGATCAGTGCTCTGCAGCTGGCTCTGAGGCTGAACAGCTACAGCAGCACAGTGGATGCCATTAGCTTTTACCCTGGCTGAGGCATCAGTGAACCAGGCCCAGGTATCTACAGGAATGCTTGTGAATCAAGGGCCCCCCTGAGCCTATGGCTTTGCTTCAGTGATGCATGAGGCCAAGGTTTTTCCCAAAAGGGGTTGTTTCCACCCCTTCATGCAAAACCAAGACAACTCTAAGGCCAGGCGAGCTATACCCCTGAGAAAACCATTTTCATTTGATCAATGAAGTCTACTGGGCCCTTTCTTTGTTAGTCATCAAATCTGAGTTAACCTATCCCAAAATGGCAACATCAGGCCAGAAAGTCACAAGCATGTAGAGGTCAGGTGTATCATTTAACAAGACCCTTAGCAGCAGGCCTTTTCAAAAGAGGTGCACTTGGTACTGGGTCAGGGAGGGGGCACTGCTGTACTAAGAAATGGTCCCAGTACTTGAGTAGCCACAAAGTCTTTAACTGAAGCCTTGATTTCCTTTTCTTTCTTCCTGGGATGATACATCGTTTGTGCTGGATCACCTGGGGAAGGGACATGCAGCAAACAAAGAATGGGAGAAACTCCTGTGAACTTACAAGCATTCACAGTGTAAGCATGTAAAAACCACCAATACCAAATATACTGTTGTCAGAGGAAGCCAGAACAACAGCACACTGAAAAGGTCCCGAGGCTCCACCCACACTTAAGCTTTTCTTGAATGTGAGTGTGATCCCCCTGCAGGAACACACAGAAAGGAGCTATAGCCACTATGGCCAGGAAAAGGTGTTATTTTCTGACCAGGCAGGGAGAGTGGAGGTAGTCGGGGAGGCTATCCTGCAGAGGAGGGCTGGGGTGGTGGGAGGCTTTTCTTCTGCTTGGCTCCTCACCCCAGGGTTGGAACCACTTCCGTCATCATAACCGTGAGCTCCTGCAAGCGCCCGGGCCTAGAGGCCCTTAATTTTCCCTGTGCACAATGTCTGGCCCCATCCTGCAGTCCTCAGGGCCTTCAGCCTTCCTTGACATATGCCATGCTTTCTCCCCACAGGACCCAGTAGGACGGTGCTTGGGCACCTATATCCAACAGAGCTACCCAAGTTTGAATTCCTCCCACTCTTGGAGGTTCGCTACCACACTTGGTTTTTACCTTAAGCCGCTGAGGTTAGAGTAGATGTGAAGAGAGGAATCAGAGGACACAGAAAGAAGCGCTCTGCTCCAATAAGCAAGACTGCACATATACATTCAAACTGCCTACTTGGACTCACCTAAATGAAGTTATAATGTATTCAAGCTCCTGAAGCTCTGCATCCTCACTGCTGACACCTTTTACTTTAGCTCTGGGGAGCCCTTGATTGAGCAGCTACAGCCGTACTGCCTTTTGTCTTGGGCCCAGAGGCTTGCTGCCTCGCTGATGTAATAACCTTCTTTCCTCCTCCAGCCTAGAGCGTAAGCAACAACCAAAGCGCCATTCAGGCAGCTTCATTTACTTCTGACCTCTCACTGATCAGCCTCTAAATAATTAACTAACAGAAAAGTTAGCAGGGATTTACTAACCCACTGCTTAAACAAGAGTATTTGCTACTGGATCTCAAATCCCCTAAACTGGTCTCTAAGGGCCCTTGTCTTTTCCCTTGCAGGAAGCCACGTTTCTGTCAATATCACATCCCTGTTGCCAAAACTGTCAAAAATTGTAAAGGGTCTAGGATTTTAACCTATTTACAAGCTATGAAAATAGCCTGTTTCCATCATGGACGCTGGCAGAAGACATAAGATGCCAGGGTCAGAGGCAAAGGACTTTATTACCCTTGACACAGCAAGTGGTATGAGGATCACGCCAGTGACACTTCACCTTCCCCTCCAAGTCCCCTTGGCAGAAGCGCCTAAGTGGATACTCTACATACAGTCGGTTTGCCTCACAGCTGAGGAACACTAAGCTTGGGAAATTAACCACTTTTATAAAAATCAGAAGCAAGTCTGCTCTTTGTCTGAGGAGTGATAACTGCGTCCCTCAAGATTGGCAGCTTCAAATACAACCCTGAGAAATCGACCCGATAAAGAGTAATCAGGTCTTCATTCCTGGCATACCCAGCAGGACCCAGCGTGACCCAGGACATTCAGAGATGTTCAGGGCCCATGGCAGACTGCTTCTGCCAACACATTCTTTATCAAATCTGATACAAAATGTACTAGGCAGTGCAATAAGGCAAGGGAAGACATAAAAGTCACACATGGTTCAAGAAGAAGTAAACTGTCTCTATTTGCAAATGACACTGTATATAGAAAATACCACGGAATTCATTTAAAAAGTTCCTAAGACTAATCTGTGATTTTGGTAAAGTTGCAGGATATGAGGTCAATACACAAAAAACATTGTACTCCTGTGTACCAAAAATTGACAATTTTAATTTGTTTTAAAAAATACAAAATTCTCAATCATAACCTAAGTTGGTCACAGGGATGGCAGTACAGCAGGGAGAATTTAGCCAAGGATTCTGTAAGATATTCCTATGTTGACAAATAGTAACTGTCCTAGTGAGGCTGAGAATTTAATTATGTGGGTAACAGGTGAACCACTGTGCTGTATACTTGAAACCATATAAGAATATATATCAACTATACTTCAGTAAAAAAAAATTAGGCACTACTTCAACACCACCATAGAAATGAAATAATTACGTACATATCTAACAAAATAGATGCAGGATCAATAAGCTAAGTACTATAAAGCACTGATATAAAAAAATCAAAGAAGACCTAAAGATAACAAGAGATACTATGCTCATAAACTGGAAGACTCAATTGTTAAGTTAATTATTCCCAAATTGATGTATAAATCCTCTCAGTACCAACAGAAATCACTGCAAGACTTTCTGTAGATAGTATATCCCTAAATGAGAACTAGAAAGTGGCAGTAACTGAAGATATATTGCTCTTTTTTCCTAGCAGTAAGTCAACCAGTGAGCACAGTCTTTAGCTATTATCAGTAAACTCTTAAAATGCATCCATTTTTCCAAATGGATTCCCCAATTATACTATGAAAATTACTGAGTCTACAAGGGAACTCTACCATTCTTCAGTTCTGAACACAAAGATGGCAGCATTCTATGTGTCTAACAGTTTCATTAACAGACCACCGGTTCATAAACAGCCATTGAGCTCCATCTCCCACTAGAGCACAGGACTTGTAACAGCACAGTGGAGGGGATGTGCCATACCTTTCTTAAATACATAATCTAGTTCATCAAACTGACTTGGTTTCAGAACACAGATTTAATTCGATTCTGCATACTAACCTACAATAAGAGAATTGTGTGAAGAGAATGAAGCAACAAAAAAGAGAAACCAATGTGGGAAAAAGGCACAAACATGACTGCTTGTATAATTCTTTGATAGAAATATAAGAAAAACATCATCAAATCCAATATATTTAAGGTGGCAAAAAGGGATATAAATCACTCAAAAGAGAAGCCAAAAAACTGGGGGAAAGGGATATAATAATTTGGACAAGGTCCCAAAGACAACAGGCCAACAGTAGGATAACAGTCACAAGGTCCAAAATCTAGGTTTGGATGAGAAAATGGAAAGCAATATCATTTTTTATTTTATAATATATATGATGCTGGCAAATGATTTACAAATACACAGTATGAAAAATAAAAATGAAAACATTTAAAGCTCAACTTAGGTGAGGTAGAGAAGAATGGGGAAAAATGCTTTGTGGAGTTTTCTGTGAAGAGTATACAGTTCCAGTGCATGTACTTTATACAATTATAATCATTTTCAAGTATTCTCTTACAGATAATGAATTGCCAATGTTGTTGACTCTCTAGTACCTTGGCTACTCCCTACTTGATGGAGGTTTCAGCAGATGGTCCATTTCTAATTTTCTGGTAAAACATTTGTTATAAAAAAATTTAAAGTCGAGAAGCCAAATGAAATTTCTGATTTGACTTTAAACTGAAATAAACCTTTCTTCCTTGGGCTCCAGTAGCAGAGAGAATTGAGAGTTAATTAGAATATTAAGTATTAACTGAAAGAATACCCTTGAAGCAATAAAAAGTGATTTTTCAGCGACCAGAAACTGCTTTTGTATATGTACTTTGCAAAAAGGTTCAAAGCACTTTCAGATGTGGTCAATTCCAACATTTCACAAAGTTGAGTTTTTTTACTTACAAACTCAGAGAATCATCAAAAATGTAGAAACAGAACTAGACACAAGCCGGATCTGATACAATGACCTGATATAATTAGTACAGTGTAAATGTCAGCAATAAATTACTTTCTCATATTATTCACAGTTTTCCAAAGGGAAGGGGACAAATGAATAAAATTTAAAAGGACTCCCATATCAGAAATTTTAGGAATTAAAATTCTTATGCAATCAAAATGCAACAAAAAGGAAAAATACAACTTGTGAAAAATGATATTAATAGAGATATTTGGGGGTTAGATTCCTATCTGTTGCTTAGTTATCGCTAGAAAAGCTTTCCAGGTTAATAAGTAACTAAAAATTAATCTATAAAGTTATTTATAATAAAAAATTTGGTTTTAAATAATCAATTGTAGCATTTTTCAAAATTAGTGTATTATATGAATACAAAATGTATTAGGTGCACAAGTGTGGGAATCTGTTATTATTGAAATAAGAATCTATAAATTCTGACATAATTCGATATGAATATTTTTCATGAAAATAATTTGATTCTCAATCCAGTGGCTGAGATATTTTCTTTCATCTTTGTTAAAAAATAAGTAAGTTAGGCTTATCCAACAAAGATATTAGAAAGCCTTGTAATCACCAAACCAATTTGTAGTTTTTTTGTTTTTTTTTACTTTTAAAATTTTGTATTAGGGAAAATTTTAAACATACACAAAAGTAAAGAGAATAATATAATGAACCCCATGTACTCAGCAATTATCGTTTCATGGCCAATCTTATTGTATCTGTATTCATACCTACTTCTCCCTTCCCCCAGATTTTTTAAGTAAATCCTAGATATAATTCCATCCGTAAATATTTCAGTATGTATGTTTAAAAAATAAAGATTTATTATACATGCCAAAAGATTATCATTTCAATTTTTTAATTTATTTTGGTATCATTAATCTACAACTACATGAGGAACATTATGTTTACTAGGCTCCCCCCTTCACCAAGTCCCCCCCACAAACCCCAGTACAGTCACTGTCCCAATTTGTAGTTTTTAAAAAGAAAACTACACTAAGCATTGTATGCAATAAAAAATACTGTAGTTGGTGGTATCTTGTGTATTCTGAACTACAAGTCACTTGCACAGGGAATCAAAAGCGATGTCCAGACCTGAACCATTGCTGGCATGATTTTTAACAAAGATCCCAGAATTTGTTTCTTCAATATAGTCTGAATATAACTTAGAAATACTGTCTCATAGAGAGTTAAAGTACAGAAATGTATACTTCAACAACAACAAAAAAAATCAAAACTCTATTCTGGACCCAGAGAAAACTTGAACTGCAAAAAGTCATATAACTATTAAGTAGTAACTGAACTCAGGTCACCCAATTCTAAGTCCCAAATACCTTCATATGTTTCCAAACTATAGGAAAAGGGGTATTTGCAGAATTCTAACAATAGCTCTACTAACTTACCTAAGTTGTTTTCAACTCATTAAACAACTCTGTGCCTTAGTTTCCTCTACTTCATAGGGATATTCTGACAATAAATATAGACAAAAACTTGAACTCTTGGCAGAGAAGCACCATATGTATTTCACTAGGGTGATAATTTCTCATCCCCACAAGTTTCAACTCATGTTATTTCTCTGGTTTAATTTTAAGCTTAAAATAGCATTGTGTGTGTGTGTGTGTGTGAGAGTGTGTGTGTATGTGTGTGTGCACGCACATACTACCCACCAACATGGCTAGCATTCTAACAAGATTCTTTTCTCCAACTTTCAAAATGCATGAGAAGTTACACAATACTTTAATTTTTAACATTACCAAAACCTCACCACCACAGCGATACAGAAAATTTTTGAAACTCGCAACTATATTTTCTACTACACTACTCTTACCTTCTATAGAAGTACAATCAAAACTTACAGTCTACTCAGCTAGCCCCTGTGAAGCTTAAACACTACCAGTGGAAGATGATAAAAATGCATACTGCTTTTCACAATTATAAAAGATTAATTCCAACTACAAATTAAAAATTTGGTACACATTTTTTAAAATGAAGGTCACTAATATTCCTAGAATAATGGAAATAGGTGATGATTATATTTCTAATAATTCAGTCATCTGCAACATGTCTTCTACTTTGTCAACAGATATATAATCTAGCCACTGTCTAAAAAAAAATTCCCCAATATTGAGAATAGAAAATTACTTACAGGTAAGCAAAGTTAATAAAAATTTAAAGTAATATTTTAAGTTAATTACTGATACCATTGTTTTTATTCTTTTGACAGATCTATCTTAAATAATTTAACTTTATATCTTAGGAAACCATGTAACTAACTTCCTTTGTCCTTTACCAATATATTTGCCCAATAACATTAGCATATAGCTACATACAACATTTCAGGCATAGCAATCCATTAGAAGTGCCCAGGTTAAAAACAGAAATAGCCAGCTGACATAATATATTACGAGAAATGATCAGTATATACACACTGAATGAAAGGTTTACCTAAGGTAAAGACTAAGTAATAATCTCAAAAGTAATGCATGTGATTAAATCTTTACAAACTGAGACTATGCCAATAGCAATAGAGTTTTAAAAAAATATTTTAGGGTATAATCACCTTAGATCAATCTGATTAATGTTTTGAATGAATGAATGAATGACTACCTGAATGAATGAATACTGCAGTCATAACAATGTTTAACACCTTGAGATGTTCACAACAATTTGAAATACACAAAGAAGATGACTTGAATACAAACAAACTAGTTGAAATTCAATGTGGTTCACAGTGAAGATGCAGTCGCTTTCTATTTGTAGAACAAAGAATCTCAACTAAAAACATATATATGACTAAAATATTCTCAAGTGCTATTTATTATCCAGGCTTTAAAGAGAATATGTACTTTTTACTATGTAATTCTTGCAAGACCCTCCATGTCCCTGCATTTTTTAATGTTTGGCATACATGAACAACAAACCAGAATAGACACATTGTTAAAAGACTAATTTACTCATATTCTATTTAAAAGCAACATACAACCACTTATAAATATAGCCTTTTAAAAAAGTATCCTTATATAAAACAGTGGGGAGGGGGGGAATCCCTGCTATACATATCAAGCAGTTTAAGCCCAATACAACTGACCAATCAAGATTAGTGAATGCACTGCATCTCTCTGCAGTGGAGAGAAGCGACAAGGTAGGCTGTCATTCTGCAAAAGCTGCCCAGACCAGGCTTTCCTCTGAAAAGCAGTGCAGTGGTGCCGTTCCTTTTTAGAAAGACTGAATCTAAATGTTGTCTCTGGAGACAAGAAGCCTTCAGAATGTTAAATTACTTTCATTATGTTTTTTCAGATGCTTATTGATTCCACAGTAGGAAGAGTGAAAGACTGCAGCAGCCTCTAAGCAGCACTACATGTTCCACACACTAGCAGTACTGCTGAAACAATGGCACAGTACAGACACATATTTTCATTAAGGTCTTTTCCGAAGAGATGTTTATGACCCTCATCCCCCAGTTCTCTACTAACAAGTGAACAAAATGAATCAATCAAAACTGGAAACGCTTCAACTACATCAAGATTTTATCAAATCTTTAGCGGAGGTAAGACGCGTTCCTTATTACAGCTGCTTTTGAACCGGCATGGTGGGGTAAAATTACTTTGAAAATTTCAGCCTAAATTTTAAGAGTTTAATTTTACTTATTGCTAACATGAATTTGTAAGCTCTCTTTCTTTTAAGACTTGATATATTTTAAATGTAATTTTTAAAGATGCATTGTTAAATACCAAGAATATTCTTTGTTGACTCACTAATGAAGACATCAGTTTTTAAGTCACTTCAGACAGACTAAATATTCTTAATGTCATCAGGGAACAGTTCTTCTCAAGTGTTAAAAAAAAATGCTTGTGTTTCTGAAAAGAACTAGATTTACTATTTAGTTCTCATTTATCACTCAGTTTTAGGTTAACTTTATTATTGGGCTTTTTCATTGAAAATTTAATTTGCAGTTACATTTTGCTTTACCTTTTACATTTTAACTACATGAACAATTCATCAATGGAGATTTATAGTATCTTATCATGGAATCTGTTTTATTAGTTAAAATTCAAACCATGTGCTAATAATTAAGCAAGCTACAATATTTTACAGCAGGAAATACTGTTGAATTTATTTTAAACACAAAAAGGGATGACAGTATGTTTAGTGTATGCTAATTGCTCATGATCTCTGAAAAACAGGTTAGCTTGTAAAATGAGAGCAGAAATTAGTTTTAAATATGCAGCTTTTCTTTCATGGTTACATTTGTACTGTTACCTCTGTTATCAAATAATATTTATAATCTTTGTTAGGAAAAGAGAATCTCTTATTTAAAGAAATCCAATTTATGCATAAGCTGTGGCTGTAATACTACAATTTGCTTATTCTGATAACAAATACCATATATGGTGTTAAGCAAAACTAAAGTAACTTTCAATTAACTGGAAATTATTAGGAACCTTATTTCTTAACCATTTTTTTTTTCCACAAGGGCCCACGACAGCTAATTCAGTATTTACAACTGACAATATGAAGAACCCATCTGACTGAGCATCTCCTTAGCTGTCTGAACCACGAACTGCAGGATATTCTTGTAACACATGATTTTAAGGCATTAAGGAGTTAAAACCAGAGAACACCAGTCTACATTACTGCTGGGATGTAATACATCAACAATAATCATTTTAAGAAGATGCTATATAAAATAGCCACAAAAAGAAAAATAATATAACTGTAAAAGCCTGACAACAAAATGGTGAGCATTTTTAACGGGGGAGCTTATACTTTAACATATCAGAATTGTGGATTCTTGAAGAAACAATGAAACCTGGATTGCCAGAAGGAGAATATCATATACGACCAGCAAGCTAAATGAAGCTTTAGCAAGTGTTTTCTGCACTAAATATTCAGATATTCATATCAATTGATATTACTAAAAGATTTTTCCATCTAAGTTTTATGACCAATTATGTATCTTCTTCTAATGAAAACAAACCAAATTAAATAGCTGATGGTTTTCATCAAAAGAACACGGACTGGATTTATAATATAAAGCAAGTTATGTGATCAAGAAATCATTTCAAAATAATAAGGACTGCTATAGAAACAGACTTACATTTGTTAACAAAAGGATGTCTAAACACATTCTAGAAGCTAGAAACCTTATGTTTCCATTTTTGTTTTCAAATGTTCTGGGAAACAGACACTTTCATATATTTCCTCAAAGGGAAATGTAACTCCTTTCATTTGAGGAAGTTTCTCTTGGTTGTGACTTTTTAAGACAAAACAAACACAAATATTTTGTACTGGTCTTTAGAAATCCACCAGCCAACTAAATCTCACAATTCATACAGTTGAAGTACTGGAGAGAAAAAAAGAATTCCTACAAGACATGAAATAAAACACAGCTACTTCACTGTTGTCGGGTAAAAATTCATGTCAAAATCTGCCAATGGCACCATGTATCAATTTGTGAAAAACTGCTATAGTGAGCCAAAAGGCCCATAGGCAACAGCAAACAGGTAGGTCAGAGGATGCATGTACCCCACCACACTATTTAACATTTACAGAAGAAAAGAACCTTACTCTAGAGAAGATGCATTTTTCTTAATTATCTAACTTGACATTTCTGCTTTATTTAGTTATAAATCTAACCAATGTGACAAAAGACATGATGTTTAATCTGTCAGTCCAGAAAATTTGGTACACTTAAAATTTTCCATTTTTATAGGATTTGAATGTGGGCTAAGACCTTCACTTACTCAAATATATGCCTCTAATATTTTATGCCGAGCACAAAAGAAATTAATAATTGTCGTTTGTTTCTGAAATATTCCCTAAGATAATATGCATAAATAAAACTGTACTCTAAAACTTGTCACGGTTACATCAAGTGAAAGAAGTTAACATGAGATCTGAAAATTTTTAGTTTTTAGTATTTGTTTGATTATGATTTTACAGTCAAATGCTGTACTTAAAATGTAAAATATAGTTGGTTGTATTTTATATTTTAACTGAATATACTGATTACTGACATTTTAGCACAGAAAACCAGATATTTTTATAGATTACTCTAAACCTCTATATATTAAAATATAGATTTGCATGAATTAGCAAAAGAGTTTTTTTTAATTTACCTCAAATATATGTACAGTGGGTGATTTATACAAAAGGTTTCACAGGGAATGTGTAACTTTAAAGAGATTCCTCAGAAAATGGGCTTCAGATATTCTTTTCCCTAAAATTTCATTTTTATTTTAAAATTTGTTTAAACAAATAAAATCAAGTGATATATTATTTTAAACCACTTCAAAAATGGTTATTTCTTAATATATTAAATTTCAATTTTCTCCTTCTACAAGATACAAGAGGGTGTGGTCACAAAATAAATCATTCATAGGAGTGATTTAGTGCTCTTTTATCAATCTTTGTGACATTGTACCTTAACATAATGTCCTTTTCCCCCAATGTTTATATCGTAAGTGCACCCATTATAAAGTTCAGTGTGAGCATTTTCACTGCGAAATGACATGTTTATCATTTGCCTATGTCTGTGAGAAATAACTCCAAATATCCCCAAACACACTGTTGATTACTGAATATGGATTTCAGTCAAGAACATGGACAAAATGGTTTAAAACAGTTTAAAACTAGTGCTCTGTGCCACTTACATTTTAAATGAACACTTGTCCTGTTTATTTGAAATCTCAAGGGAATAATTACACCTACACTAATTATGCTAGAACATATTAAAATAGCATTTATTTCCCACCTACTCACAACATTTTAAAATGAAAACTTAAAACACTGAGCTAAAATTACTTTTGCATACTGGGTAGTTTCATTGTACAAAAATATACTTTATCTCAAATAATATGCTTGAAAAAACCAAATGAGGAAAATCTTTTTTAGTATACTAAATAATTCTGAACTATATATGGAATATTCCCATACAGTTATTTCTTCAAAGGGAGGACCCTATTTCCTCTTATATCAAAATAATACAACCATGATGCTTCCTTAATTCTATTTCTCATTAATAGTTTACAAACTTTAAGAACACATGAGTTTTTACAAAGAACACATGTTTTATACGTCATTTAAATTGCCAAATATCAAATAGTTTATTCTATTTCACTTTCTAGGGAAAACACCAACTGCTCCAAAAGAATGTGTTTTTCTCCCATTCTGGAAATCAACATGCAGTCTGAATCTAACATTACAGTGCGAGATGACATTGATGACATCAACACCAATATGTACCAACCACTATCATATCCATTAAGCTTTCAAGTGTCTCTCACCGGATTTCTTATGTTAGAAATTGTGCTGGGACTTGGCAGCAACCTCACCGTACTGATACTTTACTGCATGAAATCCAACTTAATCAACTCTGTCAGTAACATTATTACAATGAATCTTCATGTACTTGATGTAATAATTTGTGTGGGATGTATTCCTCTGACTATAGTTATCCTTCTGCTTTCACTGGAGAGTAACACTGCTCTCATTTGCTGTTTCCATGAGGCCTGTGTATCTTTTGCAAGTGTCTCAACAGCAATCAACGTTTTTGCTATCACTCTGGACAGATACGACATCTCTGTAAAACCTGCAAACCGAATTCTGACAATGGGCAGAGCTGTAATGCTCATGATATCCATTTGGATTTTTTCATTTTTCTCTTTCCTGATTCCCTTTATTGAGGTAAATTTTTTCAGTCTTCAGAGTGGAAATACATGGGAAAACAAGACACTTTTGTGTGTCAGTACAAATGAATACTACACTGAACTGGGAATGTATTACCACTTGCTAGTACAGATCCCAATATTCTTTTTCACTGTCATAGTAATGTTAATCACATACACCAAAATACTTCAGGCTCTTAATATTCGAATAGGCACAAGATTTTCAACAGGGCAGAAGAAGAAAGCAAGAAAGAAAAAGACAATTTCTCTAACCACACAACATGAGACTACAGACATGTCACAAAGCAGTGGTGGGAGAAATGTAGTCTTTGGTGTAAGAACTTCAGTCTCTGTAATAATTGCACTCCGGCGAGCCGTGAAACGACACCGTGAACGAAGAGAAAGGCAAAAAAGAGTCTTCAGAATGTCTTTATTGATTATTTCTACATTTCTTCTCTGCTGGACACCAATTTCTGTTTTAAATACGACCATTTTATGTTTAGGCCCAAGTGACCTTTTAGTAAAATTAAGATTGTGTTTTCTAGTCATGGCTTATGGAACTACTATATTTCACCCACTACTATATGCATTCACTAGACAAAAATTTCAAAAGGTCTTGAAAAGTAAAATGAAAAAGCGAGTTGTTTCCATAGTGGAAGCCGACCCCATGCCTAATAATGCTGTAATACACAACTCTTGGATAGATCCTAAAAGAAACAAAAAACTTTGCTTTGAAGATAGTGAAATAAGAGAAAAATGCTTAGTACCTCAGGTTGTCACAGACTAAGGAAAAGACTAAGGTTCACCAAACTCACATTCAGAAGTTCTCAATTAAAATGTAAAAAATGGAATTACTGCCAAATATGAGGAAAAACACTTTAAGTATTAGTTATGGGTTGTAAATTTTCAATGTAAATGTCAAGATTAGATTAGGTCATATATATTCAATTTCTTCATTACTTAATGTATTTGTTGCATGGCAGTTTGTTAAAATAATATTGTGTATATTTTGTCAATATTATGTCTGTCCATCAGAAGATACTCATGTAAGTCATATTTTTTAAAGAATAAATACATAGCCTTAAAACAGTGTATAACTTTAAAATGTAACTGACACAGATATCCTTGCTTTTTTTTATATAAAGTATATTGTTTCTAAGCCACAAACTATAGATATATTTATATGATGACAACTGATACAGCATTTTAACATAAGAATAAAAATCACGGGCTCCAAACAAGCAAAACAATCCAGGATTTTCTGTATCCTGTATTGTTTACTGGTGTAGTCTATTTGCTGTAATACTTAATGCATCAAAAATTATGAGCTATGCATAAAACTTTATCCTCTTTTTTAAATGTAGAAAATTGTAGGATTTATCAGGATTTTAAAATTCAAGAACCAAAAAACAGTCCTCTATATGCACACCAAGCTACAGAAACTTTGAAATTCAAGTTTATTATGAAAAACACATTGAATTTCTAAGATCAAGGGCACTATGCCTAAAATATACAAATGAACTGATAATAAAAAGAAGGCAGAAAATTAAAGCACCAGCCTCTTTCTTCCTTTCTCACTTTGCTTGAGTCTAAGCCAAATGCTCTGGATTTATACAGTATATTGGTAAAAACCAGTGCATTAAAATAAGCTGACTTCCTTACTTTATTCAAGTCAGGCTTTTTGTATAATAGAAGTTAACTATTAAAATCTGAATACAAGGAAGAAAAAGAAAGACTATATAACATTGTAGAAAAGCTTAACAAAAGTAACTATTTCTAATTTTAGATACACAGGAACTTCAGCCTAACACAATTTACACAATGTTCCTACACAACCATGTTTCAAAATACAGTAGTTCTATTTCCACCCGGAAAATCACTAAAGCACTAAAGCAAAAATAAATCTTGTCATTTTGTTTTATTCTACATGACTTAATTTAACTTTCAGCATTTTATCTCCCATCTTCAATTCATGTTGGAAGACTTCTTTGCTATGAGATTGTGAATCCTAACTACAGATATGAGGTTTGGGAATCTCAAAGCCAACAAATATTTTCCAGTTGCTATAATCTAACAATCTATTGATGAGTGCTAATTATCATTGTATTAAAAAACAGCAAAAAGCTACTTAAAGTAGGCAAATACTTGCCACCTTGTAATTGGTTAATGGGTCAATTTTTTTTTTAACAGTGTATTTGCTAAATCAAGTAGCAACTCATTTTTAAGTAAAAAAATTTTGTCTAACAATAATAAATCACTTTTATGTAAATAAAAGAGATTTATCCAATATAGTTAGTGAATACCTCAATCCTTGGGGAAATGAGCACCGTGCAATAGCTTGAATTCACTGAAGTTATATGGCAAATTTAACAGTGATTTATTTGTTAAAATAATGTCAAATCTTGACAAAGGCAGCTTCTTTCTGCCTTTTTTTCCTACTCTTTAATGGAATTAAAGAAATGGCTCAATTTGACAAAATGTGGCATATGCAAGTAAGATTTATATTTTGAAACCATAAAAAGAAATTAAGACTTCATAAAAATATTAAAATATTTTCATTTGATAAATGTTTGACACAGAATATCTAATATATTCATTAAAATTTTTTGAACTAATTTTATACTTAGACTTCTGAGCATAAACTTAAATTATCATATTTAATTTTATAATCTTAATATAAATTAGACTATTTTTAGAGTTTTCATATTGAGAGAAAACCCTTTGTATTTTAAATATTTTTAATCTTCAAGTCTATAAACTTGCCAAAGAAATCAGTAAAAAAAGTTTTCTAATATATTTGCCTAAACTGCTTTCATGCCCTCATTCTCTGTAATAAAAAATCTAAAAAAATAAGAAATAAATGGCAAATATTATAACACTGCCCTCTAAACTGTTATTATTTCTACACTTGACATTGGAACAATTACAAAGCATTTTTGCACACCTGTAATGATCTTTCAGGTATACAACAACGCACACTGATTTACAACGAAGAAAATTCATACTTAAAAGACAATTTCTAACAGCTTTTTAAATGTTAAATGCTACATAATATAAAACCAATATTTACGTTAAAAAGTTCAGCTTTTAAAGACAAGTCACAAGTATGTTTGCAATTACTGACTTCAGTTTAAATGAGAGAATGAGAAGTTTAGACAATCATTTTTATTAAATGTTTGTTCTACGAAAAGGTGAAATATTTTTATTCTCCTCTTGACAACTTTCACTACAACACATAAACTTTCCACTTCATTTTAAATAATTATACCAGAACAAGCATTAATGCTAATTTTTCAAGTTAGAATGAAAATTTTAAATGCAAAAACAACAGAGGTAACAGTAACTCAATATAGGACCCTTCTTAAAATCTTATTTTTCTAACCATGCCACAAATTATATACACAGATATAATTTCTATATAGTTAACCAGGTTAGTTCTTCAAAACAATAGAAATAAGAACTCTTATTTTAAAAACTAACCTAAAGTGAACTCGACAAAATTTGAAACTTTTTGTTTTACTTGCTAATATAAGATTATTATTTTATCAAGTAGTAACTCAACAGATGTTCAAACCTATTATGAAAATGATTTACAATTATGTGTTGTTGTTTTTTTAATGACACTCATAATAACTCTGTACTTCTCAGTCAAGGTAAGTGAATTTTTAGGTATGTGGCCTATTTTTTAATCACCCAAATAAAATTATAGCAAAATCTCAATTCTCTGGGCATTAAAAATTAAATTTCTCATTTAAATGAGATTAGACTTAAAAGTAAAAAACAAAAGTATAAGAGACAGGTGCTCAGTAGGCCTTTATTCAACACAGTGATTTAAGACTACTTACCAAAGTCAATAGAACTTTTGGTTTTATTATATTTTATGACTGTACATTTAAGTAAACTTTGTAAATCAACTAATATTTGAATTATTACAATGTAGAAGGCATTGTTGCAGATATTCATATTCATTTGAATAGTATTATTACCCTTGCAGCTTAAAATCTAGAATCAAGATATTAAAAAGTAAGGTAATACCTATTTAAAAAGGCAGAATGTGGTAAATGCTATATTTAAAAAAGAGCAAAGTTCCTATTAATGGACTAAAAAGGGAATTAAATTGGATTTCAGAACAGTATAAACAAAAGCACTGTTGAGGAAAGCTATTGAAGCATATTCTGGAAACAGTACATTGCTCTTTCTAGAAGAAAAGTAATACAGTAGCAAGAAGTTGATCTGGTAAGTTAAATTGGGGCCAAAAGAGAGGTCTTAAATGCCAGCCGAGAAATCTGAGCAAGGGAATAATATAATGAGAAACAAGCTACAAAAAATAATGATAATAAAACTACAATATGTAAAAAGAGTTGATTGGGTAAGACACAGAAATGGCAAAGTGAGAAACCAAACTGTCAGTTGGGTAAGACACAGAAGATGGGAAGCTGCTGCTATCACCTTGGTAGGTAATAAAAAGCCTGGCAAGAAGTGCCAGCAGTAGCTCTGCAAAGGAGCGTAGAGATGTGACAGGCAATGCAAAGGCAGAATCAAAAGGGCATGCAAGTGGGTGAGATAGACAACTGGTATGAGAGACTTAAGAATTAAAATGATGGCCATAAAAAGGACCATAAGAAACTATTATCCTCAACTATCTACAACTTTTAAATTATGCTTATGTGAAAGTACACGAATACCAAGGACAAAAACAAAAAGAATTTATGGCAGAGTAGAAAATTCAATCAGGTTAACTAAATAACATTATTCAAGAACGTTCTGGTTTTTAGAAACTATTCAAAATGAAAATTCCAAGTTGATGCTTTAAATTATCTACTTTATATTTTGCATATTGGTTTATTCAGTTTTTCCATTAAACACATATTTTCTTCTTTAGTGACCTTTTAATTACAAAAAATTATAAGCAGTTAATGGAAAATTACCAAGGTATATAAAGTAAAAAATGTAAATATCATCCTTTGCTTTTTTCCCTAATAATTTATTGTGACTACCCATCCAACCCATTATATATTTATTTCCTTCATTTTTTGCTAATGATGCATAAAAATAATTTTAAAAAATTAAAAAACAGCAATATTTCTAAAAAACATTGATAATATATCAAATACTTAAGCCTTTTTCTATTTTAATTAAATAGCTTCAAGCTACATTTCAAGATCATCTTGAAAAAGCTAAAAAAAGGTTATCTGGCAAACTGGGAAGCAGGTTATTCTAAGTAGAGGGGTAAGCAAGGGAAGAACCATAAAATAATACATTTATTTTCTTCATTTAAATAAGATGAGAAATTTAAAAAAAACACTGAAGGAACCTTTGGAGCCTATTTTCTTTACATCTCAGAGACGGATTTGTACATACTCCTTCTGAATGTAAGCTCCCAACGGAACTGCAGTGAACACGAACAAAGCTAAACATGAGATGGCTAATAATAAATGCTAGGGTATAAAGGAGCTCAGATTATATTATAAAAGAGAAAAATAGAGATAATTAAACAGATAAGGCAGGAAAATACTCAGAGATGCTCAGCTCTTACAGCAATACAAAGAGAATATAGACTGTATGTTAGAGTTCACAAAGATAATAATTTGAAGACTTTTTCTACAAGCATTCAAGACAATGACAGGAACTTTAAAAAAAAAAAGAAATACCAATTGACTGGACATATTACTAATATAACAATATATACTGCATCATACCAAGCAAAATAAACATTAGATATTACAATAATTCACAAACACTTAGTACAGAATGGTGTTGAGGTGTGGAAGCAAATGGAAAATAAGGCTCATCACTAATATGAAAGCTACCACCTTTTAAAGAATATTCATTTTTACAGAAGAAGAGCTGAGAAACTTAAAAAACAGTATTTCTTTCCTTGCTCATGATAAAATAACATGTGAAAATAATCCTAAGCATCTCTACCCTTCTATTCACACATTTTTAACAGACCTCTATAAGCTGATTCAATGGCTTTCAAGCATGACAACTTTGTATTTCCACCAGCAAGTGGCAAAAAGTGCTGTCATGCCTGTCACTGCCACCAATATCAACTCCTACCACAATCAAACTCTGAAGCATCAAGTAAGATAAAGGAAGAAAGCTGAGCCTATATGGGATTGAGGTCATTTTCCCCACCCTGCTTCCAGAAAGCAGTATGTCATATATTTCTGAGAGACATTAATCAAGGCAGACTACCAAAGCACATCCATCCAAGAAGGGTAAGACTTACTTCTGAAACAAATTTGCAGTGAAAATACTAAAAAACTGTACTGTGTACCTTTTGATTAGATGTCACTCAAGTTAGGTAGATGGTGTCAGTCAGTTTTCCTTTGCTATCATAATTTCCTCTGTGCCATCAACACAATATAGGGAATATTAAGCCACTCTTTGATAATTTATAACAACTTTAATTTCCTATTCTATTTTTATAATAGTTTAAGTAACACTGATACTCAATAAATACTTCAAATGGTATTTCATACTTAAAATGTTATTGCAGAAATACCCTGGGAACATTCCTTATCAACCTTTTCACAGAGAATTTCTTCCAACAACATTGATATTATCTTATGTTATAACTTCTGCTCTTTAGCATTTTCATAGATTAAATCATAGAACAAACCCATAACGAGTTAGTATTTTTGAAAATGAGCTGTGAGAGGTGACAGTGGGGGCAGAAAGAAAGGGGGGGTGCTGCTAGTGAATATAATTTAAATACATAAAGACAACAGTTCAGGTGATTGGACATAATCACCTTACAAGAAAACATCTGCTAAATAATATGTTTCAGGTAAACAATAACTTTGGTATGGAGTTTCCTAATCATGTGAGTCCTTTGAAACTGAGTGCAAAATCTGATGGGTACATGTATGTGTGCTTTTTCTCTGGAGCAAATAACTACAAATTCAGTAAGATCCTAAAAAGAGTGTGTATACAAAACTAATGCAAATCTATGGTTAATGTTAGGAAGAAAGTAGGAAAGCAAAACTTATAAATACTATGCAGTTGACCCTTGAACAATATAGTTTTGAACAGCGCAGGTCCACTTATATGTGTATTTTTTTCAATAAATATTACTGGAAAATTTTCTGGAGATTTTTGACAATTTGAAAAAAATTTTCTTTCTCTAGCTTACTTTATTGTAAGAATATAGTATATAACAAGTATGACATACAAAGTATGTGTTAATCGACTGATTATATTATCAGTAAGGCTTCCAATCAACAGTAAGTTATTAGTAGTTAAGTTTGGGGGGAATCGAAGGTTGTATGTGGATATCTGACTGGTGGCAGGGGGTGGGGGTTGTCAGAGCCCCTAACTTCTTTACTGTTCAAGGGCCAACTGTAAATAATTTATTTATATCTACCTTATTCTAAGGAGACTATAAGACAACTTTAAAAAACGTACAATTTTAGATACAATTAAATGAGAAAATTAGTAATAAAATCAGAGCAAGAAGGATGGAAAAAAACGAAAAAAAAAAAGTTAAAATTAACCCTGGTATAAAATGAAAATAGAAAATGTTTATCATTAAGGCCTTATCATTTTTGCAAGAAGTGAGTCAAAAATTATCTCTGTGCTTTCTATCAGGTCATAGAAAAAGAGAAAAGGGGTTGATTACATGACCCTTAACACTGGCAAAATAAAAATCCTCTAGCTATCCAACAGAAGAACAACATTTTCTTAAAACTGAGACAGACAGCATCCACCTGTCAAAGACCTTCTCAGAAATATGTAATATGTAAATAATGTTTCTACAACAACTTTAAAGACAAAGTCTTACATGGTTGTTTCTAATGTCCCTCAGTGTACAAAAATGATCACAACAACTTTACAGAATGGCAACAGAAGTCTCACAAAGCTGATGACTATAATTTTCCTCAATGTACAAGGATGGCATCAAACTAAAGGGAAATTCAGCAAAAAGAATTATGTGGGAATGAATAACATAATGTTGTCCAGGTACAAAACCCTCTATAATTCTGGTTTCATCAAGAATGGATTCTATAGTATTAAAGCAGTGATTTCACCATATTCTACACATCTAATGAATCGATGTGACTGATTTGAAGAGAGATGTGGCACTTACAACTGAAAAAATGACAGATTTTCTTAAAACACACAAAAAAAGCCTGCCCAGGTATTTCTGATGTACTTACTCCTCTCCTCCCCCAACTCCTCAAACTTCAGAGATTCACTAATTAAGAAAAATGGATGGACTAATAGTTAACTTTCAGAAAAATCTTCCTTAAATATTATCTCTCAACAAAATTCTGGAAAAAATAATTGGCAGAGAAATGGTTAAGGGCAAAACCATAAACTTGAATAGCCACCTGAGCTGAGGGAAAGACTAACATCCAGGGAATGACACCTCATCCTTGAACAGAAGAGGCTATAAGCAAATTCTAAAATTGTAAGTTAAAGTACTGAATTTCTATCAACCAGTCTTAAGATAAATCAACTTTGCCTGAAATTTCTGATCCTTATTAAAACATCTTCCTCCTACAAATCAAAGATACAGTTAGAAGATATAATAAGAACTAAAAGAACTGTGCTTTCAATTACATGATTGAAGAAACCATATAAATATTCTATCACCATTATTAAACCAAAGAAATAAGGTATGAGAAGCTTTTACTTTTAAATGTAGTATATTATTCTATTAGTACTATTTATATTGACAAATATGCTTACTGGTTCTAGACCACAACTTCTCAAACTACTTAAATGTTTCTAAAAAGTTAACAAGTAACATAACGATAGGATCTTGTAGGCAGATTCACAAAACACCCAAATGAAATTATCAAGGAGCAACAACCATAAAATCCTAGTTACTAACATAAACAAGTCTGTTATCTTATAAGTATTAAAAAAAAAAAAATTCAAAGCCCATTGTACTTAATGGCACTAGCCCTCATTTGCCCAAATTTGTACACTTCATAAAAGGTCTGGTTTGTATGCACTTACAAAAGCAACGGCAATGAGATAAATATGTCACAAGACATCAATATCACAAGACAAAATATAACTACAATAAGAGCACAAAGAGCAATGGGGATCAAAGAAAGAGACAAATGCACACTGGTCCCCCTTTATCCATGGTTTTGCCTTGCACCGTTTCAATTACCTGCAGTGTCCAGAAGCAGGTGACTCTACTTCTGATTTATTGTCAGAAGGCCATAGTAGCCTAACTCTACATCATTCATCTCCCTTCAGCTCATCATGTAGGCATTTTATCATTTCACAGCATCAAACAGAAGGGTGAGTACAGTAAAATTAAGGTATTTTAGAGAGAATACATTCATATAACTTTTATTGCATATTGTTATAATAATTCTATTTTAACATTAGTTACTGTTGTTAATCTCTTACTGTGCCTAATTTATAAGTCAAACTTTATCATAGGTATGTATCTATAGCAAAAAAAATCATATATATATTGGTTCAGTACTATCTGCAGTTTCAGGCATCCAGAGCAGCAGGGAGAGGGGGTCTTGGAATGTATCCATCCCAGATAAGGGGGGACTATTATACCTTTAAAAAGCTGCAGAAAGGAAATGGCAATTCAAATGAACGTTGCCTGAGGGATGAGACAGGCTGATGGCATCTGGGCAACAACAGCCTATCAGGCAAAGACACAAGCAAGAGCAAGTCCACAGAAGCAAGACAATGAAGAAGCCAGACCAGAGAACAATTCAATTTGGCTAGTGCATAGACTTTGAATATGTAAGCACAGAGAGATAAAATTGGAAAATGGGCTATAATCATGTTCTGTCAGGTGGAAAAAAAATTTCTTTTAAACTCAAAGTCCAGTGAAAGTCTTTCTAGATAAGACAGTGTGTAGGACATCTAAAATACATATATTTACACAGTTTCTATTTCTATCATTATAGTTTAGGCCCTAATACTTAGGCCACTGTGTTAGCCTCTAACCTGGCCTACACTTCAATATCTTATGATTTCCATGTTCCAAGTACAAATTCTGCTCATTTCCATCCCCTGATCACAGATCTGCCATCAGATACTCTTCACTCAGACTTAAAATACAACAAAATACCTAGCAGAAAATAATTAAAATCCAAATATTGTGGTAATATCTAAGTATTTTTCAAATGTAGGATTAGAGATATCCCACAAAGAGCCTTGAAAAAATGTCTGTGAAAAATGCTTATGGCCATAAACATGAGTGACTTCTTCATGAACATATCTCCCCGGGCAAGGGAAACAAAAGCAAAAATGAATAAGTGAGACTATATCAAGCTGAAAAGCCTCTGTACAGCAAAGGACACCATCAATAGAACAAAAAGGTACCCTACAGTATGGGAGAATATAGTCATAAATGACAGATACGATAAAGGGTTGACATGCAAAATATATATATAAAGAGCTCACGCATCTCAACAAAAAGTAAATAATCCAATTAAAAAATGGGCAGAGGAGATGAACAGACAGTTCTCCAAAGAAGAAATTCAGATGGCCAGCAGACACATGAAAAGATGCTCCACATCGCTAGTCATCAGAGAAATGCAAATTAAAACCACAATGAGATATCACATCACACCAGTTAGGATCACCACCATCCAAAAGACAAACAACAACAAATGTCAGCGAGGTTGTGAAGAAAGGGGAACCCTCCTACACTGTTGATGGGAACGTAAATTAGTTCAACCATTGAGGAAAGCAATATGGAGATTCCTCAAAAAGCTCAAAATAGAAATACCATTTGACCCAGGAATTCCACTTCTAGGAATTTACCCTAAGAATGCAGCAGCCCAGTTTGAAAAAGACAGATGCACCCCTATGTTTATCGCAGCACTATTTACAATAGCCAAGAAATGGAAGCAACCTAAGTGTCCATCAATAGATGAATGGATAAAGAAGATGTGGTACATATACACAATGGAATATTATTCAGCCATAAGAAGAAAACAAATCCTACCATTTGCAGCAATATGGATGGAGCTAGAGGGTATTATGCTCAGTGAAATAAGCCAGGTGGAGAAAGACAAGTACCAAATGATTTCACTCATCTGTGGAGTGTAAGAACAAAGAAAAACTGAAGGAACAAAACAGCAGCAGACTCACAGAACCCAAGAATGGACTAATAGTTACCAAAGGGAAAGGGACTGGAGAGGACGGATGGGAAGGGAGGGATAAAGGGGGGAAAAAGAAAGGGGCCATTACAATTAGCATGTATAATCTTGTGGGGAGGCATGGGGAGGGCTGTGCATTACAGAGAAGACAAGTAGTGACTCTACAGTATCCTAATATGCTGACAGACAGTGACTGTAATGGGGTTTGTGGGGGGGACTTGGTGAAGGGGGGAGCCTAGTAAACATACTGTTCCTCATGTAACTGTAAATTAATGATACAAAAAAATGCTTATGTCCACTTCTATTTAAGAACTATTAAAAATAAGAACCACTGGAAAAACTAATCTGTAAACAGCAGTAAGTAAAAATAAATTAAATGTAACAACAACAAAAAAACTTAAATCTCAAGATTTAAAAAAGAAAAATAAAAATAGACAAATGAAATATAATAGAAATACCATAAGAGACTCAAGCAAATAAAAGACTGCATGGACTAATGGATTATTTCACATGGGTGATGAAATGATGGGCTGTTCATTAAACGGTTTGGGGGAAATAACTAAACATTGGAAAAATAAAGTTAAATGCCGACTTATTCCCAAGGTCAGTGAGTTGCAAATTCCAGAAGTACAGTTCACATATTCACGTGATAGTAAATGGTACTGCCTGGAATTGTGCGATACGGTGGTTATGTGTCTAAGTTATTCTAAAATAAAAGGCAAATGGATGAAAATTAAAATATAAATATATTTGAAAAGTATGGAGGTAACTATTTTTATAATGTACTGAGGAACTTAAGTAATCCATTAAGTAAAAGATTAACAAGTGAACTGTAAAACTGTAAAAACTTTTAAAAACTATGCATAAAAAAATCAAAGAATAAAACAGCTGGGAAATATACTTACAGTCTATATATAGTAAAGCAAATGTATGTCTACTGTGTAAAGAATACTTGAAAACAAACACAGCAAGAGAATAGGACAAAAATACAAATATGTAACTTAACCACAGGCAGAAAAAAGAAATGCAAATTAATTTATATAAGAAATTAACATACCATTTTTCACATATGTGACTGGCAAATAATTTTTAAATGCTAATGTCTAATAATTACGACAAAGTTGTAGGTATGCTCTTTCACATTCATACTGGAAGTAAATTTCATTTTGAAATATTAAGCAAAACCTTAAACATAACCTTTGACCAAGAAATTCAACTTCTAAAATTTATCCTAAGGAAACAATTGAACAATTAAGCAAAAATGTATATTCAAGCATGTCCATCAAAAGATACAAGTGAAAAAATATAAATGACAAAATAGTTAATAATAGTGGATTATTTACATAAATTATGGGAAAGTTTCCAACTGAATATTATCCATCCATTAAAATAATAAAGATTTATGTTTATTAAAATGGAAGGATGTCCATAATGAAGTGTTAAATATAAAATATGTACAAAAATATAGTAATGTACAGGCAAAACAGAAAGTTAGTTTCCCAAAACAAATCTCTATGTGGTATATACCTACATTTTCAAGTTTTCAGCAATTAACATATTCCTGAATTTTCTAGTTTTCACAATTAACATATATTAGTATCATTTTACAAATTAAAGAAATTATTTACTAAACCATTGATAGTAGTCTGATAGTAGTATTTAATTTTTAAAATAACAGAATTGAGCTAATTGGTTAATCCGAACCTATTTATTAAAAATTTTAAAAATACAGCAGGTGGAAGGCCTTATAATTACTTCCTCAGCTGCATTTAGGATCTTAATAATAGTCTGCAAACATAAATGTAAAATCATATTATTAAAAGAAACTTATACAAGTAAATTTGACCCTCTTAAAGTCAAATTAACTGGTCACTTTGATATATTTAAAACAGACATTTTCCTCACAAAGGTATTGTCCAGGTAGAAACTAATCTGTCAATATCCAAGTCTCATTTCTCTTTAGTTTTATATTATCTTTTACTTATGATCATACTTTATATAATACTCATTCATCTTCCATATTTTGCAGAGATTAAAAACATATGAAAATACATCATAGTTATCTAATTTGTTTCAAACCAAAAGAGTAATAGCATTTTCTCATTTCTTCCTTCTGCATTCAAAACTATATATTTCCCCAAAGTTAAAATGTCAAATATATATGAAATTTACTATTTTTCATTTTAAAATCCCTGACCAATACCATAAAAACAGCACATTCATTGTGATTTATCTGATCTTTAGAATGCTCCTTCAATAAAAGTTTTCCTTTGTTACTTTATATTTTTAATTAAGCCAAACCATCAAAATTGCAGGGGTGAAAATTTTAAGCTGTACCCTGGCAGTATGTGCACATTCTTTATACTTCAAAAAAGGTTAAAAATAAAACTACAGGGGCTATTTAAATAATGCCTGTTTCATGTCCTTAAATGTTCTCTAGAACACATTTAAGTAACAAGCAGCAAAATACAAACCCTTGACTAAGCTGAATTTTAATTTTCTTGTAATACTCAAAAGGAACACATTTAAATCCCAAACCAATCTCATATCTCAGCTGGGATAACTTTTGATTCAAAAGAAAAATGTGGGCAGCATAAATGGAGAAGACAAGGCACCATTAAATTAAATTTACAGACGAAGTATTTTAAGTTGTATAGGCCATTCAACTTCTACTGACAAGTAATACTGTCATAGCCCCTACTGAAAATTTGCAAAAGTCCCAAATTCACAAAATACTTTTGTCTCACAGAACTTTTGTTATTAGCACTTCCACCAGAGTACAAATGGTGGAAATAACCAATACAAGTAGAAATCCTTTTCTTACTAGCTGTATGATCCTGGGAATGTTACTTAATCTCATCCAGACTCTGTTCACCATCTGTAAAATGACAGCATCTACCTCAGAGAGCTGTTGTGAAGATTCAACAGATAAAACATACAATGCTTTTAGCACAGAGCTTGTCAATAGCAGTCAACGACAGCTTTTATCATTTCTCTGAAAATTTATATTTTAATTTTTTTCATTTTAAAATTTTATTTTGGTATCATAAATCTACATTTACATGAGCAACATTATGTTTACTAGACTCCCCCCCACATACCCCATTACAGTCACTCCCCATCAGCATAGTAAGATGCTATAGAATCACTACTTGTCTTCTCTGTGTTGTACAGCCCTCTCTGTGCCCCACCCTACATTATGGCTGCTAATAGTAATGCTCCCCCCTTTTTTTTTCACCCTTATCCCTCCCTTCCCACTCATCCTCCCAAATCCCTTTCCCTTTGGTAACTATTAGTCCATTCTCGGGTTCTGTGAGTCTGCTGCTGTTTTGTTCCTTCAGTTTTTTCTTTGTTCTTATACTCCACAGATGAGTGAAATCATTTGATACTTGTCTTTTTCCATCTGGCTTATTCCACTGAGCATAATACCCTGTAGCTCCATCCATGTTGTTGCAAATGGTAGGATTTGTTTTCTTCTTATGGCTGAATAATATTCCATTGTGTATATGTACCACATCTTCTTTATCCATTCACCTACTGATGGACACTTAGGTTGCTTCCATTTCTTGGCTATTGTAAATACTGCTGCGATAAACATAGGGGTGCATCTTTTTCAAACTGGGCTGCTACACTCTTAGGGTAAATTCCTAGGAGTGGAATTCCTGGGTCAAATGGTATTTCTATTTTGAGTTTTTTGAGGAACCTCCATACTGCTTTCCACAATGGTTGAACTAATTTACATTCCCACCAGCGGTGTAGGAGGGTTCCCCTTTCTCCACATCCTGGCCAACATTTGTTGTTTGTCTTTTGGATGGTGGCCATCCTTACTGGTGTGAGGTGATATCTCATTGTGGTTTTAATTTGCATGAAATTTTATTTTTTTTTAATTAGCAAATCTATTTTCAGTTCAATTACATGGTGTAGTTATAAAAAGGGAATCACCATAAACTGATTACTCTAGTTCTTCAAAGAAGTACAACTCTTTCTTGTTTTCTATAGAATTTGAGACTTGATATGCACTTCTCTCAAATGTTTTTTATTCTCCTCCAGTACCCTTCTTTAACTTGACTTTTGTTTTTTGAAGATGTTGAGTTTTTTATTAAACTGTTATTTTCCTGCAAAGCTGTTGCCTCTCTACCTAAAAATAGCACCAGCAAACACAGTATATTGCAAAATTAAGGTAGTATTGTTCTTCATCTGACAATATACAACAAAAACTTTTCTCCACTGCCAGGTATTCCCAATGGAAAGATCACTAAGTATTTTGACACAAATTCAGGGATGGATATAAGCAAGTTACATTACTTAAGCCTTAAGATAACAATGTTATCCTTGAACTACACAGATTTTATACCTAGTTTTTATACAGAGACTTTTAGCAACTCTGAATACTCTAACTGTAGCCTAGCATAAAAGTCATAGGGTGTTGTGAAAAAGATGCATATTGTGTTCATCTGCAATCATTAGAAAGTTAAGGGGTATTTTCTTCCAGGAGCATTGTTGCAAGTAGTTTCCTTTTCCATTGTTACTGCTAAAAGCTATTTAAATTTTTCTATCCACCACTAATTTAAGGCAACTATGCTAATTAAGTGGTTTCATACTGGTTTATTTAAGGGTTCTACTTTCACTCAGTAGATTTTATGCATTTGTCATATGCCTCTTCACTCATTAGTTTCATCTAGTTTTGAAGGATTACTCAGTGTCATCTCTATCAGCCAACCATCTTCATAACAAGATGTGTTGACAAGTCCTGCATTTTCTGCCAAGAGTTTCATTAATTTCGGTTACTTTCCTGACAGAGAATAGAATTCACTAGCAGCCTTCACATTTTCCAAAGCTCCAAACTCATCTTGTTAGTTCAATTTTGTCCCAACTTCAGGCAGACTACAGTAAACATCTCCCAAAGCTTCCTGTGCAAAATTGCTGATTCTCACTGTTCCGATACCATTTTGTGTTGTTATCCATTCATGTTTGTCTGTGAATTTACACAGGGAGAGCAGAGCAAGGCCTGTGCATAGCATCCAGATGGTGCCCACCCTCAGCCCCAGGTCCCCATCAGGTACCAAGGTAGCAAGCAGTCTGCAGACTGCTGCCCAGATGCTCCACACTGCTCACAGTGCCATGTTCGCGGGCTTTAACTTGAAACTCTTTATAGTATACTTCAATATCTTGTTACCAGAAAAAATGCATGAGAAACGTACAGTATATGATGTGATTTAAAAAAATAGATGGCATTTTTACAAACATAAGAGTAGAACCTACAACCAGATTATGATATATATCCAGTGTGAACTTCAAAAAACCATATAGATTTGTTCTTCTAAAGACAGAAGGATAAGAGCAAAGCAGTATTTGAGGAATCTATTAAATGCTAGAGAAAGGACAAACACAACGTACAAACTTTACCTCATTAAGTCTACCTAACAGTCCTTTGAACCTAAGAAGTTAACTTGCTGAAATTTACACAGTTACCAAGAGGGATGGAAATGGGGATTTAAACCAATGTCTGGATGGTTTCAAAGCCTAAGCTCTCCTGTCTCTTAATTAAAAATTATATATCAGGAACAATTATGAAATTTTATGGCAGAATTTTATGATGCTTTGAAATCTCTAAAGTGTTAGTAAAGTGAATATTACTTTGATGAAAGGAAAGTTTATGAACACTGTATTGTTCTCTTTATTACATTAAAATAACCAGCCTCTGTGTACTCATTCAACAATATTTATTCATAAATCATCTACCCTCAATAGAAGTCTTTCCAGCTACTCCTTTTCAGTTTTTAGTTTTGTTACTACAGTTAACATATAAATTTCTTTACTTAGTTTTAGATGGAAAGTATTAGGTAGTTATTCTTAAGTACCACCAAACCTTACCAAAAAACAAGAAACAAAATACCTTTTCTCTAACATTTACACTCTTGTCAAGCAATTACCACAGTTCAGTACTTATGGAGAAAACCAAGCAGAGGTTCCTTCTCTCCTTTATCTTCCAAAGAGAAGAACATCATCTTTGGTAGACTTCCATCCCTTAAGATTGATTGGTTCAAACTGGAGGATGCAGGTCACCAAATAGCATAATCCAGTAAAACACCATATTATCCCATTAACACTTTTGCTCCTAAACTGTTGACACATATTGTAGCCATTTATATGTTGCAAGATGTAACTCTTCCTTAAGTTTTTTCCCATGTGAAGGCTTGGGTCCCGCACCTAACTCAATGATCTACTAAAATCTCAGGAAATAATATGACTTCTATTTTCAAACTTCTTGTAGTAATATAACATTTTCCTTACAAACAAATATTTCTCCAAATCCAAATTCCATAATGAGATAAAAGCAGATAATTCTCAATGACATAAATGAGACACCAGAGTTAAGTAAAACAGAATTCCCTTTATCCAAATAACTAGGATTCTCTTTATCCAAATAACTGGGACTCCTCAGAAGTTTGACACAAATATTTTCAACTACTAACTTTAATAGGAAACTGTATAAGAAATTTTCTGCTTACTGTATTGAGAAACTGACTAAATATTATTATTTCTGTTATAAATTAAGTACCTATACCTCATAACCAGACTCCACCACATGCCTGTAACCAGATCTGGGATAACATACTACAAGTGTCCTGAAGACCAAGAATGGACTTTATGAATCTGCCTAACTCTAAAACAGTCTTAGAGATTGCACACAGTAAGTTTTGAAAACAAATCTATCAACATAGAATTGAATAAGTAAATCTGGTTAGACTAAAAAGTATTTTTCTTTAACTCCCAAATTATTTACTTCTAAGAATCTTTAATGTGGAGGGATTAAAGATGGCGGCGTGAGAGGAGAGAGAGAGGCTTCCTCCTAAAACCATATACAATTAGAAAATATAGTTGGTGCAACTAATCCTGAGAGAGCAACAGGAAAGAGGGCTGTGCCAGACTGCATACACCTGGAGAAAAGAGCAGACCTCACTGAACAGAGCACCAATACTGCTCTCCTGTGACCCCCAACATTGCTTCAGAGGCTGAGCACCTCCAGAAAGTAGAGCTTCTGGACACTAGAGGGTGCCATACACAAATACGAAATGCCAAAGGAACCTGGTACAGAGTAAAATTAATGTAACTCCACACAAAGATTTAAATGACATGGACCTCATGACTCTTTCTGAAAGGGAGTTCAAAATAAAAATCATCAACATGCTAATGGAGCTATGGAAAGATATCCAAGAACTCAGGAATGAATTCCGGATGGAGATCCAATCATTGAAGAGCACGATGGAGGGTATTAAAAGCAGGTTGGATACAGTGGAGGAGACGATACATGAAATAGAAACTAGAGAAGAGGAATACAAAGAAGCTGAGGCACAGAGAGAAAAAAGGATCTCTAAGAATGAAAGAATATTAAGAGAACTGTGTGACCAATCCAAATGGAACAATATTCATACTATAAGGGTACCGGAAGAAAAAGAGAGTGAGAAAGGGATAGAAAGTGTCTTTGAGGAGTTAATTGCTGAAGATTTCCCAAATCAGGGGAAAGAGATAGTCTCTCAGGCCATGAAGATCCACAGATCTCCCAATACAAGGGACCCAAGGAAGACAACGCCAAGACATATAGTAATAAAATTGGCAAAGATCAAGGATAAAGACAGACTATTAAAAGCAGCCAGAGAGAGAAATAAGATCACATACAAAGGAAAGCCCATCAGACTAACATCAGACTTCTCAGCAGAAACCTTACAGGCCAGAAGGGAGTGGCATGATGTATTTAATGCCATGAAGCAGAAGGGCCTGGAACCAAGATTACTTTATCCAGCAAGATTATCATTTAAATTTGAAGGAGGGATTAAACAATTTTCAGATAAGCAAAAGCTGAGAGAATTTACCTCCCACAAACCATCTCTACAGTCTATTTTGGAGGGACTGCTATAGATGGAAGTGTTTCTAAGGTTTAATATCTGTCACCAGAGGTAATAAAACCACAGTAAAGAAAGTAGAACAGCTAATTACTAAGCAAATGAAAAATTAAATTAACTATCTCCAAAGTCAATCAAGGGATAGACTAAGAATACAGAATATGATACCTAATATATAAAGAATTGAGGAGGAAGAATAAGGAGGAGAAAAAGAAAAGAATCTTTAATGTGGCCTGAGGCCACTATTTGTTTAAGAGCAACAGGGGGGGAAAAAGTATAATTAAAGTACAGAGCAGAAATAAATTAAACAGAAACTGGAAAAAAACAAAAACAAAACAACAATGAAACTGAGAGCTGCTTTTTAAAAAAAATGAAATTAATAAATCTTTAGCTAGACTCATCAAAACAAAAGAGAGACTCAAGTAATATCAGAAATGAAAAAGGAGAGGTTACAACTGACATCACAAAGAAATACAAAGGACTAGAAGAGACTGCTATGAAAAATTATATGCCAACAAACTGGACATACTAAAATAAATGAATTCCTAGAAACATGGCATCTTCCAAAACTAAACCAGGAAGAAATAGGAAATCTGAGCAGAATGATCACGAGTAACAAAACTGAATCAGTAATCAAAAAACTTACAACAAACAGTCCAGGACCGGATGGCTTCACAGTTGAATTCTTCCAAACATTTAAAGAAGAATTAATATCTATCCTTATCAAATTATTCTGAAAAGTTGAGAAGAAATGCTTCCAAATTCATTCTATAAGGCCAGCATCAACCTGATGCCAAAACCAGACAAAGACACTATCAAAAATAGAAATAGAGATTACAGACCAATATCCTTGATGAACATAGATGCAAATACCCTCAAAAAAGTATTAGTAAATTGAATTCAACAACACATTAAAAGGAGCACTCACCATGACCACGTGGTTATTTATTCCAGGGATGCAATGGTAGTTTAATATCCGCAAATCAACAAATACAATATACCACATTAAAAAAAGGAAGCATAAAACCATACGATCATCTCAAGAGATGCTGAAAAAGCATTTAACAAAATTCAACATCCATTCATAGTAAAAACTCTCAACAACAATGTGGGTATAAAGGGGACATACCTCAACATAATGAACATCATATACAACAAAGCCACAGCTAAAATCATACTCCATGGCAAAAAGCTGAAGTCTTTTCCTGTATGATCAAGAATAAGACAAGGATGACCACTCTCACCACTTTTACTCAACAAAGTACTGGAAGTCCAGGCCACAGCAATCAGACAAGAAAGAGAAATAAAAGGCATCTAAATTGGTAAGGAAGGAGTAAAACTCGCTATCTGCAGATGACATGATGCTATACATAGAAAACCCCAAAGATTCCACCAAAAAACTGTTAGAACTATTTAATGAACTCAGTAAAGTAACAGGATGCAAAATCAATATATAGAATCTGCTGTTTCTATATACTAATAAAGAACTAGTAAAAAGAGAAATCAAGAAAACAATCCCATTTACAATTGCATCAAAAAAAAAATACCAAGGAATAAATCTAACCAAGGAAGTGAAACCTGTACTATGAAAACTATAAAGCACTGATGAAGGAAACTGAAGATGACACAAGTAATTGGAAAGATATTCCATACTCATGTACAGGAAAAATTTATATTGTTAAAATGGCCATACTACTCACAGCAATCAACAGATTCAGTGCAATCTCTGTCAAAATATCAATGACACTTTTTATAGAATAGAAAACCCATGCTAAAATTTATATGGAATTTCAAGGGATCTTGAATAGCCAAAACAATTTTGACAAAGAACAAAGAGGACTCATCTTCCCAATTTCAAAAGTTACTACAAAGCTACAGATATCAAACAGTATGATTCTGGCAAAATATAGACCCAGACACTAACAGAATAAAAGAAAGAGCCCAGAAATAAACCTTCACACAAATGGTCAATTAAGGGTATCAAGTCCATTCAATGGGGAAAAGATAATGCATGAAATCTAGATATCCACATGTAAAAGCATGAAGCTACATCCCACCTTATACCACATATTAAAATTAACTCAAAATGGATCCAAGATCTAAACTGAAGAGCTAGAACTATAAAACTCTTAAGCAAACACAGGGGGAAATCATGTCCTGGATTTGGCAATGGTTTCTACAAAAGCAGTGGGTACAAAAGAAAAATATAGTTAAGTTGGACTTCATCAAAATAAAAACCTCTGCATCAAGTGTACCATCAAGAGAGTGGAAAGACAACACACAGAATAGGAGAAAATATTTGTTAATCATATATCTGATAAGGAACTAGTATATTTAGAACTTAACAACCACAGAAAACAAACCACCCAATTTAAAAAACAGGCAAAGGACTTAAAAAGACATTTCTCTAAATAAGATATACAAATGGCCAATAAGCACGTGAAAATATGCTCAACATCATCAGTCATTAGGGAAATGCAAATCAACAGAGATACTACGTGAGGAAACACACTTTACACCCACTAGGGTGACAATTATAAAAAAAATGGGAAATGACAGATGTTGATGAGAATGTGGAGAACTTGGAACCCTAGTGCATTGTTGGTGGGGATGTAAAGTGGACAGCTGTTATGGCAAACAGTTTGGCAAATTCTCAAAACGCTAAATACAGAATTACCATATGACACAGCAATTCCACACCTAGGTATATATCCAAAAGAACTATAAACAAGGGACTCAAATAGATACTTGTAAACCAATATTCATAGCAGCATTATTTACAACAGCCAAAAGGTGGAAAAAAACCCAAGCATCCATCAACAAATGAATTTAAAAAATGGCATATACATACAATGCAATATTACTCAACTATAAAAACGGAATGAAGTTCTGAAACATACACAGATGAACCCTGAAAACATTATGTTCCGTGAAATGAGTGAGACATAAAGGGACAAATACTGTATGATTCCACTTATATGAAGTATCTAGAATAGGCAAATTCATAGAGACAAAAAGTAGAACAGAGGTTACCAAGGACTTGGGTAAGGGGAAAGTGGAGAGTGACTGCTTAATGAGTATAGAGTTTCTGCTTGGGATAGTGAAAAAGTTCTGGAAATAAGTAGTGTTGAAAAGGAATAAAAAAGCAAGACCCCAAAATATTTCTGTCTACCAGAAATACACTTCAAATACAAATTCAAAAATAGAGTAATCAAAATATAAAGATATGTGACATAAGGATAGACACAGAGATGAATGGAACAGAATACACACAAGAGAATAGATCCAAAAATACACCTATACATATATGGTCAATTGATTTTCTGCAAAAGCCCCAAGGTAATCTGATAGAGACAGGAAGGTCTTTTAAACAAATGGTACATTATGTCAACACTTTCCTTGACATGGATCATAGCCCTTAATGTAAAAACTAAAACTATAAAATTTCTAGATGAAAATGAAGGAGAAACTTTGCAACCACAGGATAAGATTGTTTTACATTGGGCTCCAGAAGCACAAACTACAAAACAAAACAAGATACACAGGGCTTCATCAAAATTTAAGATTTCTGCTCAAGTAACACAACTAAGAATATTAAAAGCAAACAGTATATTGGAAGAAAAAATTCACAATATATTTATTTGATGAAAGACTTGTATCAGAATATATAAAGACCTCCTATAGCTCAGTAAGAAGACACCTTGTTTAAAACAAGAGCAAAAGATCTGGATAGACACTTCATAAAATAAGATAAACCAAAAGGAAATAAACACACAAAAACAAGTTCAACATTATTAGTAATCAAGTAAAGGCAAATTACAATCACAAAGATTTCATTACACATCTATTATACTGGCTAAAATTAAAACAACTCACAATGCCAACAAAGCATTAAAGGATGTAAAGTAAATGGGACTCCCATGCATTGCTAGTGGGAAAGTAAAAATGGTACAACGACTTGGAAAGTGGTGCAGAAAATCTTAAGAACTTAATCAGAACACTTACAGATGACCTAGGAATTCCACTCCTAAATATTTACTCAAGACCACTGAAAATAAATATTCACAGCAGCTTTATTCAGGATAGTTAAAAGACAAAAAATGTCCAAATATGCATCAAAAGCTGAATAGATAAACATATTGTGGCATATGCATAAATGGAATACTACTCATAAAGCAGTATATATTATTGTATGACTACAAATATATGAAATTCAAGAAAGGGCAAAATGAAATCTCTAGTAACTAAAACTGTGTGTTGGAGGTGGAGAGAATGACTCAAAGATGCATAAGACAACTTTTTAGGAGTGATGGACACGTTCTATTATCTTGACTGTGGTGGTGATTACACCAGTGTATACACATACGTCAAATCTCATCATAGTATATATACTTTAGATGGATGCATTTTATTGTATATAAATTATATGTGAATAAAGTTAATTTTTATTAACGACTTTAAGTCAGTCTGTTTCTTAAAAGTTCACAAATAAGGAAGCCCACCCCACTCTCAAACTAAGTCTGGTGCCCAAGTTCTTTCAAATCCATCATTAGTCAAGCCTCATTTGGGAAGTAAGGGACTATGTCCAAGTACAATAGAAATGTACTTTTAAAAAAAAAAGGGAAGGAAGAAAAAGGAATGGATGGGGGAGACTGGAAAGAAGATAAAGACAAGGAAAGATGGAAAATAGAAGGGGTTAAGGGATATAAAGAGAGAGATTATAACGGAAGAAAAGAGAAATGAAAGGAGATATCTGACAAAATTGTGAGAAAATACTTTCATAAATTATGAAGACCATACCAAACTTTTAACATCCAGAAAAGTTTTTTTTTTAAGTACATGAAATCAAGAAAATGAGAACACCAAAGGAAATGGTAAAGAGATCTGGTTTGTACTGCAACTTCAAAGTTTAGAAATAGGGAGTGGATGAATGGGTGAAATAGGTGAAAGAGGGGGAAAAAAATTGAGAGAATGTTTGATATCTTGATCTGGGTGATGATTATATGAGTACAGAAACATGTCAAAATTCATCTAATTGTATACTAAGATTTGTGCGTTTTATAGTAACATATAAAAATTTATCACCTCAATTTTTTTAAGAAGTTTAGAAACTGGAGGATAGTATCTATATCTACACGCCACCTCTAGTTTCTCCTTTCCACCTGCATTTATTTGCAAAGAAAACCTTTCCAAAAACGTTGGAACTAACTACATAATTCCCACAAGTCTCCTTAAGTCCAAATGAGGTCATGTCCACATCTAAACAATTACAGAAAAGAATGAAACTAGCAAGACCAATCATGATTTAAGCCCTGGAGGAGACGAGTGGCCCCTTCCCTCAGCCCAGAGTTGGTAAGAAGATAAAAACTCAATAAATCTTGTACTCTGCCAGAAAGGAAGAATGGGGGAGAAAGGAATTGGGAAGTCAATCAATAATGTATGTTATACTGATTGAGGAGATCCATATGCTCTGGAAATCAAATTAAAATGTAAGAGTTGAAACTCTGTTTTGAAAAATAAAGATCCTATTCAATTGTTCTTTCCTGGAATATATGAAGGAGGTCTTCAGGAACAGTTGTTGACAAATACAGCATTTTCCTCAAGAAGCAGCTCTGTACAAACTGGAGAAGTGAGTAACTGAAATCTCTGGAGATGTAGCCCATATAATAGATACGGAGATTTTTGCAAAGCAGATGTTACCAATCCCTCTAACTACTATAAAAAATCTTCACAAATCTCTATGTACCATCTCATTCTGAGCATTATGCCTTCTTAATGTACCCACTGGAATAAGCTAGCCATAAGATATACCCCTACATAATTAATGGCCATTTTTAATTATATGGTATAAGCTGATTGGATTTTAGAGAATGGTTTCCCAGGTATATGACTTCAGAACTATTTCATTTTTAATATAATAATATGGAAATAATATAGATCACCACCACTCACCACTGACTATATTCCCTGTTGTGATAATTGGAACAATATCATCAGCATTACCTTCATTTGGATATGGTAAAAAAAAAAAAAAAAATTCTGACTCTCTGAAATGGATTTCAAGTCCCTACCACAGAAATTAAATTGTTTTACAACACATCTCTCAGAAGATCATGCCTACCTACCTGGACTGCTGTTTACATGGTATTAAAATGCAGAATTTTCTAAGTATACCTATAACCATAAATTCACATTGAACCCTTTTAACTTAGCCTATAGCTAATTTCAATTCACCAAACCAAAGACAGATAAAAATTGTTTCATACAGTTCTAGCCTTTTTATACATAGAGTAATGCAATTAAAGTAGAACAGCCCCCCTCCTCCTTCTATAAAATATCGGACTTGGAGATCCAAAGCTGCAGTGCTCTAAGAAGAGGCTGATACCATTTTTAAGGGACAGTCAGTAAACTAAGTTTGTATATCTGAGGCACAGCTTATATTCATTACGATACACTTCAGTTTTTAAAATTTAACATCAAAGCTTAGGTATACTTGAGAACTTTTGGCTTAAGAGTCCAAATGGAAAGCAAATCTTTTGGAACCACGAAATGGAAAAATCTGATACATTACTAGTTTTGAAAAACCTTCCACTAATTTGTTCTCAAACACTGATAAATGTTCCAACAGGAAGTGACAAATAGTAAGGTAAAATACAGAGTCCCATAAGCATTAACTGACCCTTTGGGATAAATCATACCTAGAAATGCTACTGTAACTTTGAAATGTATGAAAGCAATATAAAATTTACAAAAGCTAAGCTGCTTGATTTTGTTTTGATGTTATCCTGGTTTTTTTGACAACATGTGATGAAAGATAAAACCAATAAAACAGAATCATAAATACTATGTGGGTATCACCTGTTGAATACATATTTTAGTAGTAACATTAAAGTCAATTAGTTAAAAAGAAAAAGGGTTTATGTGTGTGTGATTTTAATATGTTTACCTCTACATCAGGCAAACCCATACCTAAGCATAAACCCATTATTCTGAACATTTGAATTTGAACACAGCATCACCCCCACCTGGTGGTAGCTGAATCCACTCACATATGTTAAGCAATTTAAAGGTCATCTAAATCAAACTACTTACTGAAAATGTTTTTCATCATATGATGATTAAAAATTCACATTGAGTTCCCTGTGTTAAATTTGTCACAAAAAACCTATGTATGTATTAAATACATTTAAGAAATCACCTCAGACCTAATTTAATACTGGAAAATGTTATAAGGCATATTTACAGTTTGAATAAGCTTGAAATAATACACACTTCTAAAATTTTCACCAACTACATCATCTTGCAGACATCTCAAAAAGCATTCAGTAATACTAATGCTCAGTAATTATCAGTCACCTATTATGTGGTTAATGTTATATAAATCTTACTTTCTCTCACACATAAATCAGAAATGTTTGCCTGAAGTAGTATTGTTTCATCAGATTGAGAAAATACCACAGTTACAGAAAGAACATTAGTGGATGAAAGAAATTTATTCTACCCTTTCCTTCTACAATAAATATCTCATAAAATGTTTCTATCATAAATTTGGTGCTAAGAATATTTTTTCATGATAAATGATATTAATTACCACTAACAAACCAACAAGTTTGCTTTAGCAAGTGGAATTAGTAGAAAATCATTCTAAAATTCAAGAAACTAAATACATGACGGAAATTTAGAGAACATTCAAAATTCCAATTCACATCTGGAATATAAATATAGTCAGCATTAAGATATAACTTTAATTGGAAGCAGAAACCTAATCAATTTTATTGCATCCTAATTGGAGAGAACTGTGTTAACATGAAACATAAAAGGATGAAATAAAAACTTAAAAGTCAAGGGATTGGCAGTAACCAAACAGAGCGGTCCCTATGACCCAAGACCATTATTCAGCACTCCAGGTAAAGTAGGCATCTTATTAATGAGAAGATGTAATAAGCATCTGGCTAATCAGTTTGTGCCAAACATCTGAATCATATAATAAGCTTTCCTTCATCTAAGTCAAATTTTACCATAGAAGTTCCTGTTTACAAATTTCTTTTTCCATTTAATCATATTAAAGACCAAAGAGAAAATTATATGCTCTCAGTCCAAAGAACAGCATATACCTCATTGCAAATTAGTGGATTACTGTTCTGGATTATAAACCAGTATCTTGTGAACTTGGTTAATACGAAAAAAAATGAACCATTAATGTGGATCTGCAGAATAGAGAAATTTCAGAAGACTGAGTTGTCATTAAAATTTGTGAGAGATCCAATCACTCCTACTCATGTATGAATCCCATATTTAACTTTACCCCAAAAGAAGTGAAAACAATGCCTGTAAGTAGGAAGATAAGTAATCATGAATCCTCACTGCATCAACTGAAGACTTTTTAACAAAAAGCTGTACTACTAAAGAAATCACCTACAGATCATCTCTTTTTTACTTCTGTTGCTAGTCTGATTGTTTTAGTTCTTAGTATATATTCTTGTAAGTCAAATTAATGCCTTCTCTAGAAAAATCAGGCAATACAAATATCCATAAACAATTATTAATTCTATTCTCACTGTTAGCAAAAGTTTCTAAGCCAGAAAAAGTGAGAAATAGACCCTGAATTGTGGCAAATTCACCAAAGTAAATATTGTTCCTTTGTAATCACGACTTTCAAAAATGTCTGATATACGCAGATGGACAGTGACTGTGAAGGGGTATGTGGGGGGGACTTGGTGAAGGGGGGAGCCTAGTAAACATAATGTTCTTCATGTAATTGTAGATTAATGATACCAAAATTAAAAAATTTTTTTTAAAAGTCTGATAAATTTTAAGATAATAATGAGAGCCATGTATAAAGAAAAAAAAGCTTCTTTCAAAAGTAAAAGTCATTTCTAATGTAAATAAGGAGAAATACAATGGAAAGAATTGAAATAAAATCACATAAGAGAGGAACTAGGTTCAAACAGTTTCCCCACAAGCCCAAGGAAACTAGTATAGTAGAACGATCTATCTAAATTCTAAGTAGTACAGATTTACATCTTCCATGTTCTCTCTCCACTTAAGTATTCTAATCCAATAATATTCAGCATAATTTTATCATTTGATAACACTGAAGCAAAGAGTACACTAAATTTCTCACCAATGACTGTGTGATGGGGGGGTCAAGGGACCTATCTTAAGGGAAGAATACCTGAGTATGTTCCATATGAGAAACTAGGTGCTAATGTGATAATGGAAACACAGCACTTTCTGGTTTCACCATTGAAGCTTCAATTTAAGAGGGAAAAAGCACAAATGCATTCCATGGAATAAGCAAACATGATTCAACCTGATCCAGAAATACTGACATTACAAGAACATTTTCGATATTTCTAATCCTGTTTCGAGCTTTCAGACACTAATTCAATTTAAAAAGAGCTGCTCCCTACGGTTCACAGTGACAGCTTAATGAGCTGTTCAAAGCATTTTGAAAAATATCAAATATATGATTTATGTAGGGACCCTACTTAGAGAGGGCTAACAATAATTTTAAAAGGAAGGTGGTAACATCATCAAAAAAATACATTTTTACATACATTATCTTACTAACATTTATAAAATATTACCAGTTTATAGTTAAGGTCCACTTAAATTTTCATCCAGTCTCCAGGCTCTTCTTGAAAAAAAAGCCATAAATCAATGTGAGACAATTTAATCCAGAAATCTACACTAGGTAGTTTTAATCACTACATAATACTTTAATCATTACATATTTTAATCATTACATAATAATCTACATGGAAAATTACAATGAGGAAATCTGCACTAAAATACTTCTGCTTATTCTCTATTGGTAAGATACAGTATGATTTTAATTCTTTTTTATTAAGGTATCATTGATATACACTCTTATGAAGGTTTCACAAGAAAAACAATGTGGTTACTACATTCACCCATATTATCGAGTCCCCCCATACCCAACTGCGGTCACTGTCCATCAGTGTAGTAAGATGCCACAGTCCCTGCTTGTCTCCTCTGTGCTACACTGTCTTCCCTGTGACCTCCCCTACACCATGTGTACTAATCGTAATACCCTTCAATCCCCTTCTCCCTCCCTCCCCACCCACCCTGCCCCACGCCTCCCCTTTGGTAACTGCTGGTCCCTTCTTGGAGTTGGTGAGTCTGCTGTTTTGTTCCTTCAGTTTTACCTTGTTGTTATACTCCACAAATGAGGGAAATCATTTGGTATTTGTCTTTCTCTGCATGACTTATTTCACTGAGTATAATACCCTCTAGCTCCATACATGTTGTTGCAAATGGTAGGATTTGTTTATTTCCTATGGCTGAATACTATTCCATTGTGTATATGTACCAGATCTTCTTTATCCATTCATCTACTGATGGACATTTAAGTTGCCTCCATATCTTGGCTATTGTAAACAGTGCTGTGATAAACATAGGGGTGCATATGTCTTTGTGAATCTGAGAATTGTTTTCTTCGGGTAAATTCCTAGGAGTGGAATTCGTGGGTCAAATGGTATTTCTATTTTTAGTTTTTTGAGGAACCTCCATATTGCTTTCCACAATGATTGAACTAGTTTACATTTCCACCAGCAGTGTAGGAGGGTTCCCCTTGATTTTAATTTTTATTTCCTTAATGCATAATGATATTGAGCAACTTATATGCATATTTGCCATCCACACTATGTTCTTTGGATAAGTGTCTGCCCAATTCTTTTGCCTATTTTTCAGTCGGGTTGTGTTCTTACCAAGGTCAGGGAGTTTCTTATACATTCTAGACAAAAGCCCTTCATCAAATACATACTTCTCAAATATTTTCTGTCTATGGCTCGTCTTTTCATTCTTTTAACAGTACCACTCAAAGAACAGAACTTTTAAATTTTAATGAAGTCTAATTTACCAATTTGTGTGTAATTCACACTATAACTGTATTGAATATGTATATTCATATACATCAATTTAGGAAGAATGAACATCTTAATAAACAATATTACATCTTTCTTCTCACAGACCAAGATTTATTTATCAATTTAGGTCTTTAATTGTACTCAATGATGTCCTATAGCTTTCAGCATACACACCATGTGCTATCTTCTATTAAATTCAACCCTAAGTATTTCATATTTTTGATGCTATTATAAGTGGTATTTTTTTATTTCAATTTCCAACTACTTGTTAATAGCAGAGTATATGGAAATACAACTAATTTTTGTATATTGATCTTGTATCCTGAAATCTTGCTAAACTCCTCTATTAGTTCTAGTAACTTTTTTTTGTAAACTCAGAACAACATACTAACACCTATTAAAATGGCTAAAATTAAGAAGACTGACTATAACAAATGTTGACAAGAAGTAGAGCAAGTGCAATTTTCATGTACTACTGGTAGGAATGTAAACTGCTACAACTACTTTGAAAACCACCATGGCAATTTCTTAAAAAGGTAAACATACATCTACCACATATGATCAACCCATTTCCAAGCCTACATGTTTATCAAAGAGAAATGAAAGTAAATGTCCATACAAAGACTTGTCATGAATGTTTATAGCAGTGGGCTTTATAATGGCCAAAAACTAGGAACTCAAACATCCATCAACAGGTGAATGGATAAAAATACAGTGTGATATACATACAATAGAACAGTACATAGCAAAAATGAAAAATAAGGGAATAAGCTATTGATACACACAATATGGATGAATCTCAAAATAATTTAGTTGACTAAAAGAAGCCAAACAAAAACACATACAAATTATATGATTTCATTTATATAAAATTCTTAAAGTGACAAGTATTCTACAGTGACAGAAAGCACTTCAGTAAATGACGAGGGATTACCAAGGGGCATGAGGAAACTTTTGAGGGTGATAGTTACGCTCACTATCTAATATTGGTGATGGTTTCATGTCAAAGGTTACCAAACTGTACATTTTCAATATATGTAGCTTACTATATGGCATTTAGAACTCAATTTTTAAAAAAGCACCAGTATGAGATAACTATTACTAAATACTAGACCTACATTTAAAACAGACATATAATTCACATACCATAAAATTCAACCTTCTAAAATGTACAATTCAGTGACTTTTTGTATATTGACAAGAATAGGCAACAGTACCACTAACAGACTCCAGAACATTTTCATCACCCCAAAGAGAAATCTGCACCCATTTGCAATCACTCCACATTCCCCGCCACCCAGTCCCTCGAATGTTTTTACTTTCTACACAACAATGTATTTCATCTGATTAATGCAATTCAAGCCTCAAGACCTTTCAAATTTAAAAGACTGGCTTTAAGTTCATTTCAAGGGCCTGTGGAGTAAACACTGCTGCTCTTCATCATTTTACTCTTTCTACTGAGAACCAGAACCATGCTGATACAGACATTGACAATTTCAGAGATGTTCCAATCATAGAAATATCATACAGTATACATGGGTAATTTTAATAGTGATTACTGAGGATTCAAGATGGTGGCGTGAGAAGTGAGACTGAGAACTCCTCCTAAAACCACATATAATACTAAAATATAGTTAATACACCTAATCCTAAAAGAGCAACAGGAAAGAAGGCTGCACCAGACAGCATACCCCTGGAGAACAGAGCAGACCTCACAAAACATGGTAACGTACCAAAGCCTTGATCCAGGGAACCCAATCCCTTCCCTCACCCCAGCTCACCGGAGGGAGGAAGAGAAATGGAGCAGGGAGTGGGTAGAAGCCTAGGACTGCTGAACACCCAGACTTGGAGATCTGCTTTGGGAGCACAAACCTACATTGCATGGTGCTCTGGAAATTAGTGGGATTGGAAAGCTAAGACAGGCAGAATATGTGAAGAGACTGAAATTCCAGCCATCCGTGGAAAACAGGGATCCACATACAGCTGCTCAGGAAAAAAGAAAGGCAGGCAGTCTGACAGGCTACCTAATAGCAAGAGACCTGCTAAAGGAGCAAGAATTGCACAGAGCTTGCTCCTCAGGAGAAAGGATAGGTGGACAAAATAGTCTGGGTGCACTCTACCCAGTAGATCGGGAAATTTCAGGGGCTTCAGGTGCTCCTTCCCTCTGGCTGGCTACTCAGCTCTGAGGCCCACCACCATGATACACAGCCAGCTGAGCCTTCCTCCTGGCCAGCCAGCACCAGCTCACAAACCGGCAGTCCCTTCCCTGGCATGAAGCCAGCCAGAGGGAGGACCCGCTATGGCAGCTACAGATACAAAGCACAGAGGCTTACAGCTGAGTGCTCAGCCCACTGACTCTGACACTGCAGCTGGGAAGCAGGAAACAGCACTTTCCTCCCACCAGGCACCAGCGCCACTAACCTGCGACCCCCAACATCACTCCAGTGGCTGAGCAGCTTCACAGACTAGAGCTCTGGGCACTAGAGGGCGCCACATACAAATACTAAAAGTTAAGGAAACTGGTTTAAACAAAAATCTCACAAACACCAGAAAAAATGCCAAATGAAACTGAACTTACCAATCTTCCTGAAAGAGAGTTCAAAATAAAAATCATACACATACTCATGGAGATACAGAAAAAATATTCAAGAACTCAGGGATGAATTCAAGACTGAGATTCAACTGTTAAGGAATTCAATATCAGAAATTAAAAATACAATGGAGGGACTTAGAACATACCAGATGCAGTACAGGAAACAGTAAATGGAATGGAAATTAGAGAAGAGAAATACAAAGGAGCTGAGGCACAGAGAGAAAAAAGGATCTCCAGGAACAAAGGACAACTGAGGGAACTGTGTGACCTACCCAAATGGAACAATATTTGCATTATAGGGGTACCAGAAGAAGAAGGGAGAGAAATAGGGTTAGAAAGTGTCTTTGAGGAGGTAATTGCTGAGAATGTCCCCAATCTGGAGAGGAGATAGTCTCTCAAACCATGGAGGTGCACAGATCTGACAACACAACTGACCCAAGGAAGACAACACCAAGTTATATAATAATTAAGATTGCAAAGATCAAGGATAAGGACAGACTTTTAAAAGCAGCTAGAAAGAGAAAAAAAAAATCGCATACAAAGGAAAACGCATAAGACTATCATCAGACTTCTCAACAGAAACATTACAGGCCAGAGGGAATGACATGATATATTTAATGCAAAGAAGTAGAAGGGCCTCAAACCAAGGATACTCTAACCAGCAAGATTATCATTTAAATTTGGAGGAGGGAATAAACAATTTTCAGAGAAGCAAAAGCAGAGAAAATTTACCTACCACAAACTGTCTCTACACGATATTTTGGAGGGACTGATATAGATGGAAGTATTTCTAAGACTAAATAGCTGTCACCATGGTAAATAAAACCACAGCAAAGAAAGTAGAAGTTAATTACTAAGCAGATGCAAAAGCAAATCAACTACCCTGAAAGTCAATTAACAGACAAAGAGTACAGAATATGATACCTAACATATAAAGAATGGAGGAGGAAGAAAAAGGAGGGAAAAAAAGAACCTTTAGGTTGTGTTTGTAATAGCAGAATAAGTGAGTTAAATTACAATGTTAGATAATAAGGGAATTAGCCTTGAACCTTTGGTAACCACAAATCTAAAGCCTGCAAGGGCAATAAGTACACAACTATTGATAACCACCTTAAATGTAAATGGTATGAATGCACCAATCAGAAGACATGGAGTCACTGAATGGATAAAAAAACAAGACCCATCTATATGTTGCCTACAAGAGACTCACTTCAAACCCAAAGACATATACAGACTGAAAGTAAATGGATGGAAAAAGATATTTCATGCAACTAATAGGGAGAAAAAAGCAGGAAATACAGTACTTGTATAAGATAAAATAGAAAACAGAACAAAGAAAGTAACAAGAGACAAAGAAGGATACTACATAATGATAAAGAGGTCACTCCAAGAAGAGGATATAAGAATCATGAATACCTATGCAACACAGGTTCACCTATATATACAAAACAAATATGAACAGAATTAAAGAGGAAAACAGTATGCAATGCATTCATTTTAGACTTCAACACACCACTCACTCCAAAGGACAGATCAAACAGACAGCAAATAAGTAAGGAGTCAGAGGCACAAAACAATGTATTAGAACAGATGGACCTAATGGACATCTACAGAAGACTGCATCCAAAAGGAACAAGATACACATTCTTCTCAAGTGCACATGAAACAATTTCAAGAATAGATCATATACCAGGCCACAAAAAGAGCTTCAGTATATTAAAAAAGACTGGAAGTGTAACAACAAGCCTCTCAGATCACAAAGGTATGAAACTAGAAATAAATTACACAACTAAAATGAAAAAGCCCACAAACCCATGGACCTTAATAACATGTTCCTAAATGATCAAAGGATCAATAAACAAATACAAACAGAGGTCAAGCCAATTTGGTACTGGCACAAGAACAGACCCATAGACCAATGGAACAGAATAGAGAGCCCTGATATAAACCCAACCATATATGGTCAAATAATATACAATAAAGGAGCCATGGACATACAATGGGGAAATGACAGCCTCTTCAACACTGGTGTTGGCAAAACTGGACAGCTACATGCAAGAGAATGAAACTGCATTATTGTCTAACCCCATACACAGAAGTAAACTCAAAATGAATCAAAGACCTGAATGTAAGTCATGAAACCATAAAACTCTTAAGCGAAAACATGGGCAAAAATCTACTGAATATAAACAGGAGCAACTTCTTCCTGAAAGCATGTCCTCAGGCAAGGAAACAAAATAAAAAATGAACAAATGGGAGTACATCACGCTAAAAAGCTTCTGTACAGCAAAAGACACCATCAGCAGAATAAAAATATATATGGGAGAATATATTTGTAAATGACATATCTGACAAGGGGTTAACATCCAAAATATATAAAGAACTCACACACCTCAACACCTAAAAAGCAAATAACCCTATTAAAAAAACGTGTGTAGGATCTGTACAGACATTTCTCCAAAGAAGAAATTCAGATGGCCAACAGACACATGAAAAGATCCTCCTCATTATTAATTATCAGGGAAATGCAAAATAAAACCACAATGAGATATCACCTCATACCAGTTAGGATGGCCAACATCGAAAAGACTAGGAACAACAAATGCTGGCAAGGATGTGGAGAAAGGGGAACCCTCCTACACTGCTGGTGGGAATGTTAGCTAGTTCAACCATTGTGGAAATAAATATGGAGGTTCCTCAAAAAGCTAAAAATAGAAATACCATTTGACCCACGAATTCCACTCCTAGGAATTTACCCAAAGAAAACAAGTTCTCAGATTCAGAAAGACAGATGCACCCCGACATTTATTGCGGCACTATTGACAATAGCCAAGATATGGAAGCAACCTAAGTGTCCATCAGTAGATGAAAGGATAAAGAAGAGGTAGTACATACACACAACGGAATATTTTTCAGCCATAAGAAGAAAACAAATCCTACCATTTGCAACAACATGTATGGAGCTAGAGGGTATTATGCTCAGTGAAATAAGTCAGGCAGAGAAAGACAAATACCAAATGATTTCCCTCATTTGTGGAGTACAACAACAAAGCAAAACTTAAGGAACAAAATAGCAGCAGACTCACTGACTCCAAGAAGGGACTAGTGGTTACCAAAGGGGAGGGGTGGGGTAGGGCAGGTGGGGAGAGAGGGAGAAGGGGATCGTGGGGTATCATGATTGGTGCACATGGTGTGTGTGGGGTCACAGGGAAGGCAGTGTAGGTCAGAGAAGACAAATAAATAGTGACTCTGTGGCATCTTACTACACTGATGGGACAGTGACTACAGTGGGTATGAGGCGGGGGGCACTCAATAATAAGGGTGAGTATAATAACCACACTGTTTTTCTTGTGAAACCTTCATAAGAGTGTATATCAATGATACCTTAATAAAAAAAATAAAATGCAAAAAAAAAATAGTGATTACTGAATTACTACTTCATTAAATATTAATTACAGATGTAGAAACTTTATCTTCCTCCTGGTTACTCCTCATTATCAATGTCTGGACTAGCCAAGAATGAACCACAGTGAATGAGGAATAGATGATGCTTTGCAAATTTTGAATAGCACAAAAACTCCAAAGCTTTAATATTTTAAATTAATACAATCCATTTTGAGATAATTCCATCATGAACTACACTTTCTCAACATCTCGCATCATTTAAAATTCATTATAAGGTAATGCAAAGCTTCACTGGAAGGATAACAGGTTTATACTCTGCAGTGCTCTAACTCAGAACACTTTGAATGATATTTTTATCTGTGTTTTAAAAAAAGAGGACATCATCAGTTTTATTATGTATCATCATTGCATCTGTTGTTTCTATAAGAGATGATAATCAAAATCTAGCAGTTTTTGATTATGGAAGAGTGTCAATGGGGACAAATACACATAATAAATTTTGGAATAATTTTTCTGTTTTTAATGATTCTATTATCCTACAGATTACTTGCAGAGTATAGAAATTAAATGTGATGAAACAAAATTAACAGCTGATACTAGGATTTTCACACTCCTATACTTAGCACATACTGTGAAAAAACACTCAAGCATTACTCACTGCTTAAATATAATTAACTTTTTATACAATATATTCCAAGCATACTAAATCACAACTTATATTCCCAATGATGTGCCTAAGCAATATACTTGAGCATTATCAATTGAAATGTTGAAGCATGACTTAAGGATATTACATTTCCTTAGTAAAAAATATGGAATATGCATTATAGCATGACTATGTAATTGAAATATCAAAGATAGGAAAATTCAAAAAGAACATGTAATGCACATTTGCTGATATTATTTTTGGCATAACTACTTCCAAAGCACATCACCAAGATTAAGCAGACTCTTGATATTTGAGATGGATATAATCAAAGACCTTCTGAACCTAAAAAAGTACAAATACCACCAAATACATTTACTTCAGGAAAATTACTGGTTACCTAATCAAAAGAATAAAACCACAGAGCCTCATGAAAATGCAGTTATTAAGTAGTTTTATGTACACTCAGTAGCTATTCAAAAATTTGCCTAAAAAATTGTAAACCTGCTTTATCATGGACCCTGTACCTTGTTAACTGTCAAAACCATCAATGTTTCAACCCTTGAATGTCAGAGCTGGCTCTAAATGTTTGAGAAAGCATGAACAAATTAAGAAATGCATCCAATAATTCTTTGAGGCATAATGTCAACATTGTATTTGTCACCTAAAACACAGCATTTCTCCTGGCTATTTCTCCTAGAGAAATGAAAACTAGTTCATATAAAAACCTGTATACAAATATTTGTATTAGCTCTATTAATAATCACCAAAAACTGGAAACAATACAAATTTCCCTTAACCAGTAAATCAATAAACAAACTGTGGTACAACCATGCACGGTATACCAGCAAACACAAAGTAACAATCTATGATATGTATCAAAACTTGGATAAATCTCAGTGGTATTATGCTGAGTACAAGAAGCCAGCCTCAAAAGGTTATATACTTTATGATTCCATTTATGACATTCTCCAAATGCAAAATTACAGTTATGGAGAACTAATCAGTGGTTGGCAAGATCAGAGGTAGGGGAGTTAGATGTCATTATTAAGTGATAGCATGGGGGATTTTGGGGGATGAGGGAACTATTCTGTGTCATGGCAGTTACAGGAATCTATACATGTGTTAAAATTCACAAGCCTGTATACCAAAAAAAAAAGGCTAATTTCACAAAATGATAATTTAAAAATAAACAGCATTTCTAAAATACCAGCTAATTTTATTCAACCATTTTGAAAAGTGAAAGTGTTCTATACAGCCAATTATTACATAAATTAATTTATTTGAATTATGATGACAAAAGTCAACAAGTGACTGAAAATTTTTAACTCCACTAACTTTTTAACCAAAAAAGGACCTACCAAGTTCATTGAGACTCTGAGCGGCTTTTGTTATCTCTCTGCTTCCCCCCTGTAGTTGTCCCTGGAGTCTCTTACTGAGATGCAAGATGCGAATTATTCTCCGAAGCAAATCACAGGCAACCTGTGCAAACATCACATTAAAAAAGTATAGTTAATCCATGAAGTTTTATTATTATTATGTGAATCTGTCCATTCCTTCCAGATGCTAAAGATTATTCATATCTTGTTTTCTCCCAAACAGGAACCTAAATAATCACATATTTTAAAAGGCATAACTTTACAACAGACTCCAATTTACTCCAAATGGAAAGAATTTGGTTTTGAGGTGCTGTGAAACCCAGGTACTCTTCTCCTCAGTCTTAGACCAGTTTTCTTCTCTAGGCCAGTAGTTCTCAGTCTTGACTTCATATTAAATCCAAATGGCAGGTTTAAAAAGTTCCAGCACCCAGACCATAGCCCTAGCCAATTAAATCGGAATCTCAAGGGGTGGGAACAAAGCATCAGTTTCTTTGTTTTTTTTATATCCTCAGGTTGTGCCAATGTGCAACCAAAGCTGACAACACTGGGCTAGGGCTGCCTAGATTCCTACCACTGCCTCCTACTGTTCCCAAACCGGTTTCTCTTTTCCAAGTCCCTAGTGGAAGAGACTTAAAACTTCTCCCAATTTCACCATGCCTTAAAGAATAAGCATGCTCTATTTGAATTTTCCTAATGTTTTTTCATCACTCATTACAAATTATAAAAGAAAAAGTTATTATAACAAGAAAAATGTTACATATATATTAGCTCCTGTTCCCTTTTGTTACCTGATCATACTGGGTCTTTAATACAGAAAGACTCATGTGTTTCAGGTTACTTTATTACAAAAGCTGGATCCAGAACAATTGCCTGAGGGAAAGTGAGGAGAAAGGTAACAGATGGAATAACAGATATACAGTGACCTCCAGCTTCAGTAATGATAATGAAGAAAAAAGAGAAGAGTTTATGCTACTGCATCACCACCACCATTGAATGGCCCTGAACCTGGCTGAGAAGCAAGAACATCTCCCTTCTGAGGAGTAAATCCTATCTAGTGGCAATAAAGCCAGAAAGCACTGGAAAGCACTAGAAAGCACTGGAAAGACATGGCTCCTGAGGTTTCAGCTATAAACATTTTTTTCTGAGTGAAACATGAACATATACATGAGAGCCACTCCCACCCACACTCATGTACCCACAAGTCACAACATGCATACACACATACACACAAACATAAACATATAATCAAATGTACAAAGTTTACAAACATATATAAGTCAAAGGCAGCCAACTACTGTATTAAACATACTTACCTGACTGCTTTCCTGAGTAACTATAGTATGGGGTACTTAAAATAAAGAATGCCAAACAAGAACTTCCCCCTGGAAATTGGAAGGTTTGGACATTTTTATCTTTCAATTAAATTTTCTTTCTTTTTTGACTAGTCAATATAAGCACATGATTCAAAAATCAAAAAATTAAAAAAGATAAAAAGTCACCCTCATCTCTCCACATCTCAACTCTGTGCTTTCCAAAAACCACCACTGTTACCAGTTTCTTGCTTGCCAGAATAGCATTTTGAGACAAAGCATTTGGAATGCAGACTCCCTAGAAACCATTTATCTGGGATTATAAATACATCATGAGAAGAAATACCACACCTTACATTAGTGTAATCATCAAGAATTGGCCTCCTAAAATTTCCTAATACCTACCCAATAAAGGATAATGCCCCCAACTTGAAATCTTTGAGTTTATTTCCAATGCTTCTTTTTTTAACCATACTACATCTGTCACCCAATCTTTTTTTTCTATTATGGTATCATTGCTATACAATCTTATGAAGGTTTCACATGAGCAACATTGTGGTTACTACATTCACCCATATTATCAAGTCTTCCCCACATCCCATTGTAGTCACTGTCTATCAGCATAGTAAGATGCTATAGAGTCACTACTTGTCTTCTCTGTGCTATATAGCCTTCCCTGTGACCCCCCTCTACCTGCCCTTTAATCCCCTGCTCCCTCCCTCCCCAACCCCTTCCCTTTGGTAACTGCTAGTCTCTTCTTGGAGTCTGTGAGACTATTGCTGTTTTGTTCCTTCAGTTTTGCTTTGCTGTTAATACTCCACAAATGAGTGAAATAATGTGATACTTGTCTTTCTCTGCCTGGCTTATTTCACTGAGCATAATACTCTCTAGCTCTATCCATGTTGTTGCAAATGGTAGGATTTGTTTATTTCTTATGGCTGAATAGTATTCCATTGTGTATATGTACCACCTCTTCTTTATCCATTCACCTACTGATGGACACTTAGGTTGCTTCCGTATCTTGGCTATTGTAAATAGTGCCACAATAAACATAGGGGTGCATATGTCTCTTTAAATCTGGGATCTTGTTTTTCTCTGGGTAAATTCCTAGGAGTGGAATTCCTGGGTCAAATGGTATTTCTATTTTTAGTTTTTTGAGGAACCTCCATATTGCTTTCCACAATGGTTGAATTAATTTACATTCCCACTAACAGTGTAGAAAGGTTCCCCTTCCTCTGCATCCTTACCAGCATTTGTTGTTCCTTGTCTTTTGGATGTTGGCCATCCTAACTGGTGTGAGTCCAGCACCCTTTTTAATAAACTTCAGTGGCTCTCTACTAACATTATGTTCAGTCTCCTCAGAATAGCACTTAACAAAATCCTCAGTCAACAAGTCTTAGATAATCTATAAGGCATCAACTCTCATCATTTCCTAACTCAGCTGCCTCCACTCCAATCAATGTCCTTTCCTTCATTTAATTAGACTTTTATTATCAAATGTAATACATATTATTCAGCACTAAAAAGAAATAAGCTATCAAGTCATACAAAACATAACTTAAATGCATATTAGTAAGTGAAAGAAGCCAATCTGAAAAGGGTACATACTGTATGATTCCAACAATATGACATTCTGTGAAAAGGAAAACTATGGAGACAGTAAAAAGGTCAGTGGTTGCCAGGGGTTAGGAATATGAATAGGCAGAGCAGAGGACTTTTAGGGCACTGAAAATACTCTGTATGAAGTTACGATGATGGGTATATGTCACTACACATTTGTCTAAACCCATAAAACATACACCAAGAGTGAACCTTATGGGACTTTGAGTGTCAGTGAGGTCCATCATTGGTAACAAGCATACCATCTGGTGGGGGATGTTGATTAAAGGGAAGGACACACATGTGTGGGGGCAAAGGGGACAGAGGAAAATCCTGTAGCTGCCCCTAATTTTGCTATGGACCTAAAACTGTTCTAAAAAGCTAAGTTTTAAAAATATAGAGTCTTTTTTTAAAAGCACATACAGAAATTATAGTCAAATTAACTCAGAACCACCATACACAGCAAGAAACAGAACGATGTCAGCCACTACAGAAGCCCTCCACATTTGTTCTACCAATCATGAACCCCTCTAACTATCCCATTTCCCCCATCCCAACAAAAAGAAGCCACTATTTTGGGTTTTGTGGGAATCACTTTCTTACTTTTATTTATTGTTTTATTACTGAAGTGTACATACCTAATTGTTTAAATTTGCTGCCTTTAAATATTACCAATTCCCTTACCATCTCATTTTATTTCTTTGCAGTCTATTGAACATAGAATCACCTGTCTTACGGTTCCCACAGACTGGGTTTCACTGATTCCATTCCTGTAGTGCAGTTTAACATGTTTCTCTGTCTTCTGTATTTCCTGTACTCTAGCAATTGATGTAGGCAGCTTCATCAGATTCAGGTTTAAAATTTTTGGCAAGATTATTCACTAGGTGGTGGTGTTATTTATAACACACATATGATTTTCTCTTTTTGTGCTGTTAGCAGCCACTGATGATGTCCAAATCCACTAAAATATAATGATTGCAAGATGGTGAGAGCCAATTCTATCACTTTGACTTTATTTGCTAGCATATAAAATTTTTCTATAAAAAACTTTACCTCAAGGGGGAGGAAGATGGCGGCATGAGTAGAGCAGCGGAAATCTCCTCCCAAAACCACATATATCTATGAAAATATAACAAAGACAACCCTTCCTAGAATAAAGACCAGAGGACACAGGAAAATATCCAGACCACATCCGCACCTGAGAGAACCCAGTACCTCACGAAGGGGGTAAGATACAAGCCCCGGCCCGAAGGGAGCCGAGCACCCATCCCCCCAAATCCCGGCGGGAGAAGAATAGGCAGACCAGGAGGGAGACGGAGCCCAGGACTGCCGAACACCCAGGCCCAGCCATCCGGGCCAGAGTGCACACACAGTACGTGCCCAGGGGGCCCTGGATACTAGGAAAACAGGGCAGCAAGAACAGGGAGCGGGCACCGGAGGACAAGCGCCGGAGGACATAAGAAAAGCGCGTGAGCAATTTTTTGTTTTGTTTTGTTTTGTTTTGGCGAGTGCTCCTTGGAGGTCTTAAAGGGATAGGGACCCCAATACTAGGAAAACAGGGCAGCAAGACCAGTGAGCAGATGCCTGAGGCTGGCGCCGGAGAATAAAGAAAAACGAGCGGCCACCTTTTTTTTTTTTTTAATTTAAAATTTTTCTTTTTTTTTTTTTTTGGTGGTCGTTGTTTTGTTTTGGCGGGTGCTTTTTGGAAGTCTTAAAGGGGCAGGGCGGGACACTTAATCCAGAGGTAGGGAATCCGGGGATCTCTGGGCACCCTAACCCCTGGGCTGCAGGGAGAAGGGAGGCCCCTTACGGAGATAAATAGCCTCCCAGCCGCTCCCGTTCCAACGCGACTCCACCACTTTGGAGTAGCTGCCCGAGCCAGGCCACGCCCACAGCAACAGCGGAGATAAACTCCATAGAGCTGGGCAGGAAGCAGAAGCCCTGTCTCCGTGCAGCTGCCCAGCACAAGCCACTAGAGGCCGCTGTTCTCCCAGGAGAGGAGGGCCACAAACCAATAAGAAAGGAAGTTCTTCCAGCCGTCACTCGTCCCAGCTCTGAAAACTATTCCTATCACCATGAAAAGGCAAAGCTACAGGCAGACAAATATCACAGAGACAACACCAGAGAAGGAGACAGACCTAACCAGTCTTCCTGAAAAAGAATTCAAAATAAGCATCATAAACATGCTGACAGAGATGCAGAGAAATACGCAAGAGAAATGGGATGAAGTCCGGAGGGAGATCACAGATGCCAGAAAGGAGATCACAGAAATGAAACAAACTCTGGAAGGGTTTATAAGCAGAATGGATAGGATGCAAGAGGCCAGTGATGGAACTGAAACCAGAGAAGAGCAACGCATAAAGCTGACATAGAGAGAGACAAAAGGATCTCCAGGAATGAAACAATATTAAGAGAACTGTGTGACCAATCCAAAAGGAACAATATCCGTATTATAGGGGTTCCAGAAGACAAAGAGAGAGGAAAAGAGATGGAAAGTATCTTAGAAGAAATAATTACTGAAAACTTCCCCAAACTGGGGGAGGAAATAATCGAACAGACCACGGAAATACACAGAACCCCCAACAGAAAGGATCCAAGGAGGACAACACCAAGACACATAATAATTAAAATGGCAAAGATCAAGGACAAGGAAAGAGTTTTAAAGGCAGCTAGAGAGAAAAAGGTCACCTATAAAGGAAAACCCATCAGGCTAACATCAGATTTCTCAACAGAAGCCCTACAGGTTAGAAGAGAATGGCATGATATATTTAATACAATGGAACAGAAGGGCCTTGAACCAAGGATACTGTATCCAGCACGACTATCATTCAAATATAACGGAGGGATTAAACAATCCCAGACAAACAAAAGCTGAGGGAATTTGCTTTCCACAAACCACATCTACAGAACATCTTACAGGGATTGCTCTAGATGGGAGCACTCCTAGAAAGAGCACAGCACAAAACACCCAACATATGAAGAATCGAGGAGGAGGAATAAGAAGGGAGAGAAGAAAAGAAACTCCAGACAGTGTATATAACAGCTCAATAAGCAAGCTAAGTTAGGCAGTAAGATACTAAAGAGGCTAACCTTGAACCTTTGGTAACCATGAATTTAAAGCCTGCAATGGCAATAAGTACATATCTTTCAATAGTCACCCTAAATGTTAATGGGCTGAATGCACCAATCAAAAGACACAGAGTAATAGAATGGATAAAAAAGCAAGACCCATCTATATGCTGCTTACAAGAAACTCACCTCAAACCCAAAGACATGTACAGACTAAAAGTCAAGGGATGGAAAAACATACTTCAAGCAAACAACAGTGAGAAGAAAGCAGGGGTTGCAGTACTAATATCAGACAAAATAGAATTCAAAACAGAGAAAGTAACAAGAGATAAACAAGGACACTACATAATGATAAAGGGCTCAGTCCAACAAGAGGATATAAACATTCTAAATATATATGCACCCAACACAGGAGCACCAGCATATGTGAAACAAATACTAATAGAACTAAAGGGGGAAATAGACTGCAAAGCATTCATTCTAGGAGACTTCAACAAACCACTCACCCCAAAGGATAGATCCACCGGGCAGAAAATAAGTAAGGACACGGAAGCACTGAACAACACAGTAGAGCAGATGGACCTAATAGACATCTATAGAACTCTACATCCAAAAGCAACAGGATATACATTCTTCTCAAGTGCACATGGAACATTCTCCAGAATAGACCACATACTAGGCCACAAAAAGAGCCTCAGAAAATTCCAAAAGATTGAAATCCTACCAACCAACTTTTCAGACCACAAAGGCATAAAACTAGAAATAAACTGTACAAAGAAAGCAAAGAGGCTCACAAACACATGGAGGCTTAACAACACGCTCCTAAATAATCAATGGATCAATGACCAAATCAAAATGGAGATCCAGCAATATATGGAAACAAATGACAACAACAACACTAAGCCCCAACTTCTGTGGGACACAGCAAAAGCAGTCTTAAGAGGAAAGTATATAGCAATCCAAGCATATTTAAAAAAGGAAGAACAATCCCAAATGAATGGTCTAATGTCACAATTATCGAAATTGGAAAAAGAAGAACAGATGTGGCCTAAGGTCACCAGAAGGAGGGACATAATAAAGATCAGAGAAGAATTAAATAAAATTGAGAAGAATAAAACAATAGCAAAAATCAATGAAACCAAGAGCTGGTTCTTCGAGAAACTAAACAAAATAGATAAGCCTCTAGCCAGACTTATTAAGAAGAAAAGAGAGTCAACACAAATCAACAGTATCAAAAACGAGAAAGGAAAAATCACGACGGACCTTAAAGAAATACAAAGAATTATTAGAGACTACTATGAAAACCTATATGCTAACAAGCTGGGAAACCTAGGAGAAATGGACAACTTCCTAGAAAAATACAACCTTCCAAGACTGACCCAGAAAGAAACAAAATCTAAACAGCCCAATTACCAGTAACAAAATTGAAGCGGTAATCAAAAAACTACCAAAGAACAAAACCCCCGGGCCAGATGGATTTACCGCGGAATTTTATCAGACATACAGGGAAGACATAATACCTGTTATCCTTAAAGTTTTCCAAAAAACAGAGGAGGAGGGGATACTCCCAAACTCATTCTATGAAGCTAACATCACCCTAATACCAAAACCAGGCAAAGACCCCACCAAAAAAGAAAACTACAGACCAATATCCCTGATGAACGTAGATGCAAAAATACTCAACAAAATATTAGCAAACCGAATTCAAAATTACATCAAAAGGATCATACACCATGACCAAGTGGGATTCATCCCAGGGATGCAAGGATGGTACAACATTGGAAAGTCCATCAACATCATCCACCACATCAACAAAAAGAAAGACAAAAACCACATGATCATCTCCATAGATGCTGAAAAAGCATTTGACAAAGTTCAACATCCATTCATGATAAAAACTCTCAGCAAAATGGGAATAGAGGGCAAGTACCTCAACATAATAAAGGCCATCTATGATAAATCCACAGCCAACATTATATTGAACAGCGAGAAGCTGAAAACATTTCCTATGAGATTGGGAACTAGACAGGGATGCCCACTCTCCCCACTGTTATTTAATGTAGTACTGGAGGTCCTAGCCACGGCAATCAGACAAAACAAAGAAATACAAGGAATCCAGATGGGTAAAGAAGAAGTTAAACTGTCACTATTTGCAGATGACATGATACTGTACATAAAAAACCCTAAAGACACCACCCCAAAACTACTAGAACTGATATCGGAATACAGCAAAGTTACAGGATACAAAATCAACACACAGAAATCTGTGGCTTTCCTATACACCAACAATGAACCAAAAGAAAGAGAAATCAGGAAAACAACTCCATTCACAATTGCATAAAAAAAAATAAAGTACCTAGGAATAAACCTAACCAAAGAAGTGAAAGACTTATACTCTGAAAACTACAAGTCACTCTTAAGAAAAATTAAAGGGGACACTAACAGATGGAAACTCATCCCATGCTTGTGGCTAGGAAGAATTAATATCGTCATAATGGCCATCCTGCCCAAAGCAATATACAGATTTGATGCAATCCCTTATGAAACTACCAGCAACATTCTTCAATGAACTGGAACAAATAATTCAAAAATTCATATGGAAACACCAAAGACCCCGAATAGCCAAAGCAATCCTCACAAAGAAGAATAAAGTAGGGGGGATCTCACTCCCCAACTTCAAGCTCTACTATAAAGGCATAGTAATCAAGACAATTTGGTACTGGTACAAGAGCAGAGCCACAGACCAATGGAACAGACTAGAGAATCCAGACATTAACCCAGACATATATGGTCAATTAATATTTGATAAAGGAGCCATGGACATACAATGGCGAAATGACAGTCTCTTCAACAGATGGAGCTGGCAAAACTGGACAGCTACATGTAGGAGAATGAAACTGGACCATTGTCTAACCCCATATACAAAAGTAAACTCAAAATGGATCAAAGACCTGAATGTAAGTCATGTAACCATTAAACTCTTGGAAGAAAACATAGGCAAAAACCTCTTAGACATAAACATGAGTGACCTCTTCTTGAACATATCTCCCCGGGCAAGGAAAACAACAGCAAAAATGAGTAAGTGGGACTATATTAAGCTGAAAAGCTTCTGTACAGCAAAAGACACCATCAATAGAACAAAAAGGAACCCTACAGTATGGGAGAATATATTTGAAAATGACACATCTGATAAAGGCTTGATGTCCAGAATATATAAAGAGCTCACACGCCTCAACAAACAAAAAACAAATAACCCAATTAAAAAATGGGCAGAGGAACTGAACAGACAGTTCTCCAAAAAAGAAATACAGATGGCCAACAGACACATGAAAAGACGCTCCACATCGCTAATTATCAGAGAAATGCAAATTAAAACTACAATGAGGTATCACCTCACACCAGTAAGGATGGCTGCCATCCAAAAGACAAACAACAAATGTTGGCGAGGCTGTGGAGAAAGGGGAACCCTCCTACACTGCTGGTGGGAATGTAAGTTAGTTCAACCATTGTGGAAAGCAGTATAGAGGTACATCAAAATGCTCAAAACAGACTTACCATTTGACCCAGGAATTGCACTCCTAGGAATTTACCCTAAGAATGCAGCAATCAAGTATGAGAAAGATTAGAGCACCCCTATGTTTATCGCAGCACTATTTACAATAGCCAAGAATTGGAAGCAACCTAAATGTCCATCGATAGATGAATGGATAAAGAAGATGTGGTACATATACACAATGGAATGCTACTCAGCCATAAGGAAAGGGCAAATCCTACCATTTGCAGCAACATGGATGGAGCTGGAGGGTATTATGCTCAGTGAAGCAAGCCAAGCGGAGAAAGAGAAATACCAAATGATTTCACTTATCTGTGGAATATAAGAACAAAGGAAAAACTGAAGGAACAAAACAGCAGCTGAATCACAGAACTCAAGAATGGACTAACAGGTACCAAAGGGAAAGGGACTGGGGAAGATGGGTGGGTAGGGAGGGCTAAGGTGAGGGGAGAAGTAGAGGGGTATTAAGATTAACGTGCATTGGGGGGTAGGAGAAAAGGGAGGGCTGTACAACACAGAGAAGGCAAGTAGTGATTCTACAACATTTTGCTATGCTGATGGACAGTGACTGTAAAGGGGTTTATAGGGGGGACCTCGTATAGGGGAGAGCCTAGTAAACATAATATTCGTCATGTAAGTGTAGATTAGTGATACCAAAAAAAAAAAAAAAGGGCAGTTCCTGTGTGGTAACCTCCAATGAGTTCTACACAAGAGTATAAAGGGCATATAAAAGTGTAGGCAAAGGGTCTGTTTGTGTTTATACAGAGGATCAAAGCCTAATTGGGCTACCCTGAAAATGAACTAAGATACGATATGAAAGAGAACTTCCAACATCAGCACTCTCTGGAAGACTCATGCCAGAAGATGATCATCAAAAAACCCCAACAAAGATCCACGCACTGCTACAGGTGTAGATGCACTCATCCCACCAGTTCCTGGACTTGCCTTGGGAATGAGGAAGGAGATATCTAAGCTGGCCTGTGCATACAGTAAAACAACAAATTTGACTGGATCTATACTGTTGGAACTCAATCAAGAATTAGGAGAAGTGCAAATTGTAGCGCTCCAAAATCTTACAACCACAGAGTATTTACTGTTAAAAGAACATAAGGTATGTGAACATTCCCCAGGAATGGGTTGTTTTAATTTGTCTGATTTCTCTCAGACTGTTCAAGTTCAGTTGGACAAAATCCACCATATCATAGATAAGTTTTCACAAATGCCTAAGGTGCCTAGCTGGTTTTCTTGGTTTCACTGGAGATGGCTGGTAATTACAGGTATGCTTTGGTTATGTAACTATACTCCTATTATGTTAATGTGTGCGCAATTTAAGTAGTAGCTTAAAACCTATATATGCTGAAGTTACTCTACAAGAAGATATGTCAAAGAAATAATCAATCTTCCCATGTTTTCTGCCGCCTGCTACTTCTATAGCTTTTCTTCTTCCTTCCTAATTACAACCCTTAAATAGAATTCGTGCCTCATATCAAATTTACCGAGTATCATAATTCTTCCAAGTGGTAACGATACCTAAAGACAAATGCTGGGCATAGAAGCTACAGGACATAAATATGCAAAGAAATAAAAAGCTAACCATTTCAAACAATAAGGCTTCTCTCTCACTTATCAACTTTACATTTCCCTGTATAGCCCCGGAAGATGACTGGTTAGCCAGAGACGGGTAAGATTCCTCAAGGGAGGAACAACCTAAGACAGGCACAGTCGCAGGGGGGTCATCAGGTGAGAAATTGGGGATCAACAGAGGTGAGGCTTAGAACTTCACCCCCCCTGTTCTGAGAGAAATCTTCTGCATACATGGATGTTTTATTGCCCTTCTCTAGCTTGGATTAACACATAGGCTACAGGCACACACCTGATCATCTACATTTGCTCCCTTACCACACTAAACTATGTTTTCTGCCTTTATCTTGTATCTATCTACCACTTCAGCATTTTATTAAAAATAATAATAATAAAGAGAGAAATGTGGTATCCACATATCAATCAAGTATAAAAATCAAATGAGTATTCATATTTGAACTGACTGTTTATAGTTCATAATGCATGAACAAAACCGAAAGTTTCTGTGATGACTGCCCTTGTACTGTTCACTATGTAACTTATTCACTACGTAAGAATTTGTTCTCCATGTAAGAACTTGTTTGTTATGCCTCAGAAGATTGGAGACTGATGAAAATTAGGCTTGGGGTGGATTAATGATTGTGCATTGAGCATTGACTCCCCTATACAGAATTTTATTGTCGTTAACAACCATTTGATCAAGAAATATGAGAGATGCCCTCACAAAAAAAAAAAAAAAAAAAAGTACACACTTCCAATGGTAAAATAAATAAGTAACAGGGATGTAATGGAATATAGTCAAGATATTGTAACAGCTTGGTATGGTGATAGCTGGTACCTAGAATTGTCATGTATATAAATGTTGAATCACTATGTTGTACACCTGAAACTAATGTAATGTAATACTGTGTGTCAACTACCCTTCAATAAAAAATAATTATCTACAAAAAAAAACAAAAAAAAAAACTTTACCTCATCTACTATTTGCTTATGTAGTGGTACTGTTCATACATAAACGTTAGAATAAATACTTGATCCTTTCCTTGGTTGATCAGTTTTCAAAATTAAAGACTGCTTTCCTAGTATCCACCAAAGATGTAGTGGGTTTTTTATTTTGGTTATAATTACTTCATAGATTTAAATATAATAAAGAATGCCAATCCATTGACGTTTTTATCCTTATAGATACTCACATCTCATTTTTGGCCAATGGGAGCCTCTGAGGGTGATCAGACTGAGAGGTTTCCCAGGACACAGGACTTCCAGTGCTAAAATTAGGACAGTCAGTCACCCCAGAGCCTCTTAAAGTTAGATCCTACGTTCTTTTGTCATAACTCTAGTTAGTGGTGGTTGATAGCTTCCCTGGTATATGGTATAAAAATATCCCTAGATCACTGTACACATTTCATGCCCCAGACCCAGGATCAAAGATCTATTAAAGAAGCCTGGTTTCTTCTAGAAGTCAACAGCATTTCAAGACCACATTCTGGAAACTAGGTTTGCTCATTTCTGGGAGTTTTCAGCATATATAGCCAGGAAATGTCAAAATTAAAACATCACTCAAAAATTAGTTTTCTTTTTTCCACAATACACATAAAACATTCTCAGACTAACATTTTACATATGTACAAAAATATATACATATATAATGTATATAGCATTTTAAGATAAAATTAAATATTTCATGAGTTCATACTGATATTTCTTATTAAAAATCAGGAGCACAGCATGTTTACTTCATCTTCTAACTTAATCTGTATTTATTTCTTCTACACAGAGACTCCTAGCTCTCAAAGATATAACAGAATTAGAATAAAATTATTAATTCACTTTGCTGTACACTACACAGAAAATATTCTGAATATGAAACTAACAAAATGATGTTATTTCTCACAACTCTGTGGGTCAGGAATTTAGGCAAGGTTCAACTGCTCCATGTGTGACCACCTGGTGTTACTCACTCTGCAGCACTTGGCTAACAGTACAAAAAGCCTTCACTTATACATCTGCTGCCTCAGTGCTTCTTCACCTGTCATCTCCACTCAGCTAGCTTGGGCTTCCTCATAGCATGGTAGTCTCAAGGTAATTGGACTTCTTGCATGGACAGTGGCTTTCCCAGAGCAGAAACAAAAGCCGATGTGCCCCTTGAAGGCACGCCCAAAACCAGCACAGCATCACTTTGGTTTTGACAAACCAGTTGCTGAATGTGTGTTTCTAGTGTCTGAGGACATGGGCATTTTATGCTTCTGTTATCTTCCCTCTTCCTTCTTTCATGCTACATGCACTATCTTGATGCATAATCATAAAGCCAGTAAAATAAGTCATCATTCAATACAGTAATGCAGACAGAACTATTTGACATCTTAGCAACTGGAAACAAAAATGACTGCACAAAAGTATATGATGAAAACCATGTGCATTATAAAACATGAATGTATTAAAGAAGAAAAGACTTTATGGATGATTTTCTCTAATTCCAACATTCTCTCAAGCTTTCTTACTAATTTCCAACTTAAATTTAGAATTTTAATTGAAAAACATATATGTGTATGACTTTGAAAAGTGAAATGATAAAAAGTTTAAAAATAACTTAAAAAGAATTTTAAAAACTTTTATGATAGATGTGAATTATATCTCAAGGCAGCTGTTATGGATTTTTTAATTAATATGATTCAAACTGTTAAAACTTGTAAGACTGGAAAGTTAAGCACTTCATATTTTTAAGTTTTTCTTACATAATTTTAAAGTTAAAAAATTTAAATACTCTATGGAAGAGATAATAAGCTCTTCAAAATATATTTCTGAAAAACTCAAGAGGCAGTCCATCATAAGCACACAATGTTACTAAAATGAGCTAAGATAAAGATGATTCTTGGGGTGATAATTAAATTCAACTCATGTATTCATGTATATAGATGAAATCAGAAGCTTCTACTTCAAGAAAGAAAAGGCTTTCCAAAAAGAGTAGAATGATGATCAAAAGCAAAAAGAACTAAGCATAAAAAAAGTAGTTTCTTCTAATTGATGGTATAATCATAGGGATTTTATATTCTATGTAAAAACAGCTTCATAGCTGTTTTCTTGGTTTCTTGTACCACAGGCATTTAAATGAAATAGAAGCTCAAAGAATAAAAAGATTAAATGGGAGCATTAAAATTTCCCCAATTCTCAAAATGGAAATGGCTAAACAAAGTGAACAAAATAAAAATAATTAAAACATAAATAAGCTTACAAAGAGTCCTTAGACTTCACAACAGTTTAAAAGCAACAAATTTCTAAGATGAATTTCCTTCCTAAAATAAAACTGTGTATGAGCTGACCCAGGAAAAATGAAATACTGGAGCTAAAGATACCAAAATATACTTTGGCATATTTCGTTTTTTTTTCTTTCCTTTCCTCTCTTTCCTCCTTTATAATAATTTGACCAAAGTTACTCAATTTAATTGTCCCTAAAGTGTAATATTTCTCACAGTAAGAGTGTAGGAAATTAGGGCTAATATTTATTAACAATAATAAAAGTAAAAACTCTTTATCCTAACACAAACAATCCTGACCTCTCATGCTTGCATAACCATAAAATATAAAAACATTTGTAAAAAACACTATCACAGCTTCATACAATCACATGATTTTGGAGGTGGAAAAGAATTCACAGGTCAAGTCCAAACTTTCATTGTAAAAACACACACCACCACCACCACCACAATAAAAATGGTAATTATGTGACATGAAGGATGTGTTAACCAACGTTATTGTAGTAATCAGCTCACAATATATACATAAATTAATTAATACATCTTCATCTGTACTTCATGAACCTAGATTCGCTATTTTTAACCTATACAAGCTCCTGAAAAACGTGAACTATATTTTCTTTTTGACATATTCCACAGACTCAAAAGCAAAGAATATTAAATTTAGAAAAAAAAATCTAGTCTTAACACCACTGTACATTGGCAGTACACTTTCAGCAGGTAACTTTCAGAACCTTAGTTTTCTCACCCATAAAATGATCAAATGTGTAACTTCTAAACATAATTATTATAAAAAGTGAATGACACAGACTACTAGAAATTTCTCATCCATTATAAAGTCCTGCATAAACATGATGTTTTTTTTTTAATCATTAATAGCTAGTTAGGTGGCAATAATAAATAAAATTCTTGAAATGTACTGTTAAAAGATTGCACTGAACAAGGGGAAGAAAATAAATGCATGCTTCTGACATGTTTAAGATCTGGAGCTGAAAGCAATGTGAACTGAAATTAAAATTTTAATTTAATAAATTATATTTTAATTCATTGCCAAAAGACAAATAATAATTTATAATCAAAACAACATTGCATGATGCACATGAAGACTAATGGTCCTAGACAGTTCTGCTAATAAAAACACTCCTATGTCTTCACATATAAAATCTTTTAAAGTTTGCTAGAAGTTAAATTCCATATTCTTAGTTAACTATACCATCCTTACATGTTACTCTATTCTTCTGTAAGAAAAAGAATTCCAGTAAAGAAACTGGACCCTTATTTTACACCATAAACAAAAATTAGTTCAAAATGAATTAAAGCCCTAAATGTAAAACATAAAATTATAAAACTCCTTAAGGAAAACATAGAGGAAAAGCTTTATGATATTGGATATGGCACTGATTTCATGTACATGACATCAAATCCCTGGCAACAAAGGCAAAAATAGGCAAGTGGGACTCCATCAAATATCAATACTTATTTGTGACAAAGGTAACAACAGTATGGAAAGGCAAAGTACAGAATGGGAGGAAAAGTAGAGAATGGGAGAAAATACTTCCATGTCACATATCTGATAAGGGACTGATGTCCAGAATATATGAAGATCTCTTATACTCAATCGCAAGAAAAAATGAATAATTCAATGTAGAAATGTGTAAAGGACAGGGGAAGGCAGTAGAGAATGGAGAAGACAAGTAATGACTCTACAGCATCTTACTACACTGACAGACAATGACTGCAATGTGGTGGAGGGAGACGTGATAATATGGGTGAATGTTGAAATCAATGTTACTCATGTGAAACCTTCATAAGATTGTTTATCAATGATACTTAATTTTAAAAAATATATTTCCCAGATTGGAAAAAAAAAATGTGTGAAAGACTTGAGTAAAAATTCTTCAAATAAAATTATACAAATGGTCAACAAGCATATGAAAAGATGCTTAACATCACTAATTACAAGGGAAATGCAATCAAAACCACTAAGATATTATGTCCCACCTATTAAGATAGTCAGAATCAGAAAAACAGAAAATAACAAATGTTGACGAAGATGCAAAGAAGTTGGAACTCCTATGCACTATTGGTGGGAATGTAAAAGGGTACAGCCACTATTGAAAATAGTATGGAGGTTCCATAAAAGAATTAAAAATCGTTACCATATGAACAGGGTATATATCCAAAAGGATTTAAAGCAGGATGGACCTCAAGAGATATTGTACATCCACATTCATTCCAGCATTATGCACAATAGCCAAGAAGTGGAAGCAATCCTAATGTCCATCAATAGATGAATGGATAAGGAAAATGTGGTATATACATACAGTTAAATATTATACAGTTTTGAAGGAAGAGGAAAGCCTATCACATGCTAAAACATAGGTGAACCTCAAGGACATTATGCTACATAAAATCAGCCAGCACAAAAGGACAAACACTGTATTATTCCACTCATATGAAATATCTCCTCAAAATCATAGGAACTGAAAGTAGAATGCTGGTTATCAAGAGGGTAAAAGGAGGAGGAAGGGAAAAAATTAAGTGTTAAGGAGATACAGAGTTTCAGTTTTGCAAGACGAAAAAGTTCTAGAGAGATGTACAACAATGTGCAAAGAATTAACACTACGCTTAAAAATGACAACGATGTGATCACTTTGGCAGCACATACACTAAAATTGAAACGATAGAAAAAATATTAACAAGGCCCCTGCACAGGATGACATGCAAATTCATAAAGCATTCATAATTATCTTCATTTTTTTATATTTTCATATATTTTTATTTTTAAGATGATAAGCTTAGTATTAAGTTTTTTTCACCATAATAACAAACACTAATGCAAATTAGTGAGTATTAAAAAAAATAACTTCTCCTAGTTATGCCACAAAAAGTTGCTAACAACAAAATCACTTCTGCACATGATCAATTCTGTGGCCCAATTTTGGTTTATAACATTATTATTCACTAAAAGGAAGCAAGATGCCTTAGAGGACAGCTAATCCCATTTCTTCCAGCAGGAAGCATCACCATTTGACTAGAACATTCCATCGCAGCAGGAAAACAAATATACTTTCAAAAATGGCAGAGGCACACTGAAAAACAAAGGATGCAACAGATTAAAAACAGCAGTGAGAGGTGAGAGAGGCCTCCTCCCAAAACGACATATAATACAAAAATATAGTTAATACAACTAATTCTGAAAGAACAACAGGAAAGAAGGCTGCACAAGACTGCATACACCTGGAGAAAAGAACAGACCTCACAGAACAGGGTAACGTGCTAAAACCATGATCCAGCAGGACCCAAGCCCTTCCCCCAACCCAGGTCACCAGCGGGAGGAAGAGAAACAGAGCCTAAGATGGAGGCCTAAGACTAGTGAACACCCAGCCCTCGAGATCCATTCTGGGAGCACAAACCTATATTGAATGGTGCTCTGGAGATTAGTGGGTTGAGAAAGCTAAGACAGACAAAATACTTGGAGAGACTGAGATTCAAGCTGCTTGTGGAAAACAGGGATCCACATCAGGCTGCTCTGGGACAAAAGAAAGGTGGGCACTTTGAGAGATTCCTAACAAGAGGGCTGCTAGAGGGGCAAGGATTGCACATAGCATGCTGCTCAGGAAAAAGGACAGGTGGACAAAACTGTCCAGGAGTACAGAGCCAACAAGCTTGGGAGCTTTCAGGAGCTTCAGGCACTCCATCTCCATGGCTGGCTACTCAGCTCCAAGGCCCACCACCATGATATACATCCTGCTAAGCCTTCCTACCACCGGCTATGGTGCACAAACCGGCAGGCCCTGCCCTGGTGTCAGGCCAGGCAGAAGGAAGCTGCACCTACAGCTGCTACAAAAGCAAAGGAAAGAGGCTTACACCTGTGCACTCACTGGGCCCACTGGTTCTGGCAGTGGAGACAGGCAACACAGCAGGGAAGCAGGAAACAGCTCTTTCCTCCCCCAAGGCACCAGCGCAGTTCCCCCGCGACCACCAACACCCCTCCAGAGGCACAGCAGCTCCAGATAGAACAAAACAGCACCACATACAAATATGAAGCGTCAAATGAAACGGGTTCAAACCCAAATCCCACAAACACCGGAAAAAGGACCAAGTAAAACTGAACTCATCAATCTTCCTAAAAGAGATTTCAAAATAAAAATCATGAACATGCTCATGGAGATACAGAAAAAATATTCAAGAACTCGGGGATGAATTCAGGACTGTGAGTCAATCATTAAGGAATTCAATATCTGAAATGAAAAATACAATGAAGGGATTTAAAAGCAGATTAGATGTAGGAGAACAGACATTAAATAGAATAGAAATTAGAGAAAAGGAATACAAAGAAGCTGAAGCACAGAGAGAAAAAAGTACCTCTAGGAACAAAAGATTGTTGAGAGAACTGTGGGACAAATCCAAAAGGAACAATACTTGCATTATAGTGGTACCAGAAGAAGAAAAGGGAGAAAAAGGTACAGAAAGTGTCTTTGAGGAGGTAATGGTTGAGAACTTCCCCAATCTGGGGAAGGAGATAGTCTCTCAACCCATGAAGGTGCACAGATCTCCCAACACAAGTGACCCAAGGAAAACAACACCAAGACATATAAAAATTAAAATGACAAGGATCAAGGATAAGGGTAGAATTTTAAAAGCAGCCGGAGAGAGAGAAAAGATCACATACAAAGGAAAACCCATCAGGCTATCATCAGACCTCTCAACAGAAACCTTCAAGGCCAGAAGGAAATTGCATAATATATTTAATTCAATGAAGCAGAAGGACCTTGAACCAAGAATACTCTACCCGGCAAGATTACCATTCAGATTTGAAAGAGCAATTTAAAAACTTCCAGATAAGCAAAAGCTAAGGGAATATACAGCCCACAGCCCATCTCTACAGTGATTTTTTGGAGGGACTGCTATAGATGGAAGTGTTCCTAATGCTAAATACCTATAAACAGAAGAACTAAAACCACAGTAAAGAAAGTAAAACAATTAATTACTAAGGAAATGCAAAATTAAATCAACTACCCACAAAGTCAGTCAAAGGATAAAGAGTACAGAATATGATAACAAATATATAAAGAATGGAGGAGGAAGAAATAGGAGGAAAAAAAAAAGGAACCTTTAGATTGGGTTTGTAACACCATACTGAGTTAAATTAGACTGTAAGATAGTAAGGAAGATACCTTTGAACCTTTGGTAACCACAAATCTAAAGACTGCAATGGCAATAAGCACATACCTATCTATAATCACCCTAAACGTAAATGGTCTGAATGCACCAATCAAAAGACATAGAGTCACTGAATGCATAAAAAAAAAAGACCCATCTAAGTGCTACCTAAAATAGACTCACTTTAAACCCAAAGACATACACAGACTAAATGTGAAGGGATGGAAAAAGATATTTCATGCAACTAATAGGGAGAAAAAAGCAGATGATGCAGTACTTGTATCCAACAAAATACACTTTAAAACAAAGAAAATCACAAGAAACAAAGAAGGACATTAAATAATGATAAAGGGATCAATTCAAAAAGAGGATATAACCATTATAAATATATATGCACCCAACACAGGAGCACCTAAGATGTGAAACAAACACTAACAGAATTAAAGGGGGTAATAGAATGCAATTCATTCATTTTAGTAGACTTCAACACAACACTCACTAAAAGGACAGATCAACAAGACAGAAAATAAAAAACAGAGGAACTGGACAACACATTAGAACAGATGGACCTAACAGACATCTAGAGAACTCTACACCCAAAACCAGCAGAATATACATTCTTCTCAAGTGCACATGAAACATTTTCCAGAATAGATCATATACTAGGCCACAAAAAGAGCCTGAGTAAATTCAAAAAGACTGAATTTGTACCAACCAGCTTCTCAGACCACAAAAAGATGAAACTAGAAATAAATTACACAAAGAAAACAAAAAAGCCTACAAACACACGGAGGATTAACAACATGCTCCAAAATAATCAATGAATCAATGACCAAATAAAAACAGAGATCAAGCAATATATGGAGACAAATCACAACAATAACTCAACACCGCAAAATCCGTGGGATGCAGCAAAGGCGATGATAAGAGGGAAGCATATTGCAATACAGGACTACCTACCTCAGTAAAGAAGAATAATCCCATAAGAACAGTCTAAACTCACAATTAACAAAACTAGAAAAAGACAACAAATGAGACTCAAAAGTCAGTAGAAGGAGGGATATAATAAAAATCACAGCAGAAATAATGAAATCGAGAAAAATAAAACAGAAAGAATCAATGAAAGCAGGAGCTTGTTTTTCGAGAAAATAGACAAAATAGACAAACCCCTAGCCAGACTTATCAAGAAAGAAAGAAAGTCTAAACACATAAACAGAATCAGAAATGAGAAAGGAAAAATCACTACGGACACCACAGAAATACAAAAAATTATGAGAGAACACTATGAAAAATTATATGCTAACAAATTGGATAACCTAGAAGAAATGGACTTTTTAAAAAACACAAATTAACAAGGCTGACCCATGAAGAAACAGACAGACCAACTACCAGCAAGGAAATTGAACTGGTAATCAAAAAACTACCTAAGAACAAAACTGCTGGGCCAGACGGCTTCACTGCTGAATTTTATCAAACATTTAGTGAAGACCTAATACTCATCATCATTAAAGTTTTCCAAAAAGTAGAAGAGGGAATACTTCCAAACTCACGCTACAAGGCTAGCATCACACTAATACCAAAACCAGGCAAAGACACCACAAAAAAAGAAAATTACAGACCAATATCCCCAATGAACATAGATGCAAAAATACTGAAAAAATATTAGCAAACCAAATTCAAAAATACATCAAAAAGATCATCCATCATGATCAAGTAGGATTTATTCCAGGGATGCAAGGATGGTACAATATTAGGAAATCTATTAACATCATTTACCACATCAAAAAAAAGAACAAAAACTACATGATCATCTCCATAGATGCCAAAAAAGCATTCAACAAAATTCAACATCCATTCATGATAAAAACTCTCAACATAATGGGTGTAGAGGGCAAGTACCTCAACATAATAAAGGCCATATTTGACAAACCCACAGCCAACATCATACATAACAGCGAGAAGCTGAAAGCTTTTCCTCTAAGATCAGGAACAAGACAGGGATGCCCACTCTCCCCACTTTTGTTCAACATAGTTCTGGAGGTCCTAGCTATGGCAATCAGACAACACAAAGAAATACAAGACATACAGACTGGTAAAGAAGTTAAACTGTCACTGCTTGCAGATGATACAATATTGTACATACTACTAAATCTAACATCTGAATTCAGCAAAGTTGCAGGAAACAAAATTAATATACAGAAATCTGTTGCATTCCTATATACTAATGATGAACTAGTAGAAAGAGAAATCAGGAAAACAATTCCATTCACAATTGCATCAAAAAGAATAAAATACCTAGGAATAAACCTAACCAAGGAAGTATAAGACCTATACCCTTAATACTACAAAATATTCAAGAGAGAAATTATAGAAACCAATAAATGGAAATACAGTCTGTGCTCATGGATAAGAAGAATTAATTGTCAAAGTGGCAGTCCTGCCTACAGCAATCTACAGATTCAAAACAATTCCTATCAAAATACCAACAGTATTCCTCAACAAATTAGAGCAAATAGTTCTAAAACACATATGGAACAACAAAAGACCCTGAATTGCCAAAGAAATCCTGAGAAGGAAGAATAAAGCTGGGGGGATATGCTCTGCCACTTCAAGCTCTACTACAGAGCCACAGTAATCAAGACAATTTGGTACTGGCACAAGAACAGACCCATAGACCAGTGGAACAGACTAGAAAGCCCAGATATAAACCCAACCATATATGGTCAATTAATATATGATAAAGGAGCCATGGACATACAAAGGGGAAATGACAGGCTCTTCAACAAATGGGGTTAGCAAAACTGGACAGCTACATGCAAGAGAATGAAACTGGATTACTGTCTAACTCCATACACAAAAGTAAACTCAAAATGGATCAAAGACCTGGATGTAAATCATGAAATCATAAAACTCTTAGAAAAAAACATAGGCAAAAATCTCTTGAATATAAACAAGATGAACTTTTTCCTGCACGCATCTCCTTGGGCAAGGGAAACAAAAGTAGAAATGAACAAATGGGTCTACATCAAGCTAAAAAGCTTCTGTACAACAAAGGACACCACCTGCAGGAAAAAAAGGCATCCTACAGTATTGGAGAATATGTTTGTAGATGACATATCTGACAAGGGGTTAACATCCAAAATTTATAAAGAACTCACATGCCTCAACACCCAAAAAGCAAATAACACTATTGAAAAATGGGCAGAGGATATGAACAAACAATTCTCAAAAGAAGAAATACGGCCAACAGGCACATGAAAAGATGCTCCACATTGCTAATTATCAGGGAAATGGAAATTAAAACCACAATGAGAGAGTGCCTCACACCAGTTAGGATGGCCAACATCCAAAAGACAAGGAACCACAAATACTGGCGAGGATGCAGAGAAAGGGGAACCCTCCTACACTGCTGGTGGGAATGTAAATTACTTCAACCATTGTGGAAAGCAGTATGGAGGTTCCTCAAAAAACTAAAAATAGAAATACCATTTGACCCAGGAGTTCCACTGCTAGGAATTCACCCAAAGAATGTAGGAGCCCAGTTTGAAAAAGACATATGCACCCCTATGTTTATCATAGCACTATTTACAATAGCCAAGAAATGGAAGCAACCTAAGTGTCCATCAGTAGATGAATGGATAAAGAAGATGTGGTACATATACACAATGGAATATTATTCAGCCATTAGAAGAAAACAAATCCTACCATTTGCAACAACATGGATGGAGCTAGAGGGTATTATGCTCAGTGAAATAAGCCAGGTGGAGAAAGACAAGTATCAGATGATTTCAGTCATATGTGGAGTATAAGAAAAAAGGAAAAACTGAAGGAACAAAACAGCAGCAGACTCATAGAACCCAAGAATGGACTAACAGTTACCAAAGGGAAAGGGATTGGGGAGGATGGATGGGAAAGGAGGATAAGGGGGAAAAAGGGTCATTACGATTATCACGTATAATGTGGGGGTGGGGACATGGGGAAGGCAGTATAACACAGAGAAGACAAGTGATCTTACTATGCTGATGGACAGTGACTGTAATGGGGTATGTAGGAAGGACTTGATAATGGGGGTGTCTAGTAACCATAATGTTGTTCATGTAATTGTACATTAATGATAGGAAAATAAAAAAATTTTTTAAATACATACATAACAAAACTGCACTTTATATATTGCTTAATAAGCAGCTTGAATAAGGTTTAGATAGACATAAGGATACCATTTTCTATGTAATATTAGGGAAGAAGACAAAGACATGTACAGTTAAGGCTAAATTTGGAGAGTAGAGGGGGCAGGCAGTTGAGGGAATTTAATTGTACATTATAAATGGGTGAATTATATGATATGTGAATTACATCTTAATAAAGCTATTTTTAAAGAAAGTTGTGGAGTAAGGTACTGAGAGAACTGGAAAATCAGAAGATGTATAAGACAGAAAATAAAAGATAAGGGTTTATGACTTCAGAGATGAATTATATGGTCATGGGAGTCGGTAGCTCAGGAAGAGTCAAGATGAAGATCATCACTGCAGTTAAGAAAGTCAATGAACAGTGAGGACAGAATGACGGATGTCTGGATTATGTGGGTACTATAGCCAGAAACTATCACGTAAAGATTTTCACTGAAAAGATGACTGAGCCAGGTCTATCTTTGTGAACAAGGAGGCTGACAGATCTAAATACATTTGACCCTCAAATAACTCAAGGCTAAGGGTGCTGACCCCCAAGTGCAGTCAAAAATCTGAAAACCTGCATATAATTATTGATTCCCCAAAAACTTAACTACTAGTAAGCTACTGCTGCTGGAAGCCTTATCAATAACAAAATCAATTAACACATTTTGTGTGCGATATGTATTACATACTATACTCTTACAATAAAGCTAGAGAAAAATGTTTTCCCAATTATCACAAATATCCAAAAGTTTTTCCAATATATTTACTGAAAAAAATCCACACATAAGTGTACCCTCACAGTTCAAACACATTTTGTTCCAGGGTCAACTGTACTATGTCAGAAAGACAAGGGCAAATACCTTTGACTTAATCTTTTTCATACACAGTTTCATTGCCATTCTCTGGACATGCCCTGCAAGCCTCATGCCTTTGTTATATTCTTCTATTTGTAATTCCCTACTATCATCTCAGCCTACTCAAATCCTACGTGTACCCTTTAAAACTCATATTAAATAACACTCATTCTTTTTTTTTTAATTTTTTAATTTTGATATCATTAATGTACAATTACTTGAATATTATAGTTACTAGACTCCCCCCATTATCAAGTACCCCCCACATACCCCATTACAGTCACTGTCCATCAGCGTAGTAAGATGCTATAGAATCATTACTTGTCTTCTCTGTATATACTGCCTTTCCCGTATCCAGCCCCCTACATTATGTGTGCTAATCGTAATGCCCCATTTTCCCCCTTATCCCTCCCTTCCCATCCACCCTCCCCAGTCCCTTTCCCCTTGGTAACTGTTAGTCCATTCTTGGGTTCTGTAAATCACATTTATTCTTAAAGATTTAGTTCAAATCTCTCAACAGCCTATTCTCTTAAGCCCATTTCAAATGCCATATCCAAAGCATTAAGCGTCTCATAAAATAACCCAATTGCATATAATTTCTCTCTCCTCTGAATACTCCTTGTTATTTTATTTTGGCATTTATGTAACTTCTCAGTAATTTATCTGGTTATTATGTATAGTTATTCTATTTCCTTTAACCATAATGTAAACTTTCTGAAGACAAGACACCCACCTGTGTCCTCTGTCGTAACTAACAGTGTCTCATATGTGAGACGTCCCAGTGATTTGCTAGACGATCTAGAGCTTGCAGCTATCAGCCTCTCACTACTTTACCATTATTCTTTCCTTTAAACAGTACTGGCACCAAGTCATACTATGCCTACTAACAACATGAAGAGAAAATTTAATTTTAAAAAACCCCTCGTCATCAAGGGGCGGAAGATGGCGGCGTGAGTAGAGCTGCGGAAATCTCCTCCCAAAACAACATATATCTATGAAAATATAACAAAGACAATCCTTCCTAGAATAAAGACCAGAGGACAAAGGACAATATCCAGACCACATCCGCACCTGAGAGAACCCAGCGCCTCTCGAAGGGGGTAAGATACAAGCCCCGGCCCCGTGCGGGAGCCGAGCGCACCTCCCCCCAGCTCCCGGCGGGAGAAGAGTAGGCAGAGCAGGAGGGAGACGGAGCCCAGGACTGCCGAGCACCCAGCCCCAGCCATCCGGGCCAGAGTGCAGGGCCCTCGATACTAGGAAAACAGGGCAGCAAGAACAGTGAGGAGGCACTGGAGGCCGGGTGCTGGAGGACATAAGAAAAGCGCGCGACCATTTTTTTTTTTTTTTTTTGCTTTTTTGCTGTTTTGTTTAGGCGAGCGCTTTTTGGAAGTCTTAAAGGGATAGGACCCCAATACTAGGGAAACAGGGCAGAAAGACCAGTGAGCAGAGGCCGGCACCGGAGAATAAAGAAAAACGAACGACCATGTTTTGTTTTGGCGGGTGCTTTTTGGAAGTCTTAAAGGGGCAGGGCGGGACACTTAATCCAGAGGTAGGGAATCCGGGGATCTCTGGGCACCCTAACCTCTGGGCTGCAGGGAGCAGGGATGCCCCTTAACGAGATAAATAGCCTCCCAGCAGCTCCTGCTCCAACGCGACTCCACCATTTTGGAGTAGCTGCCCGAGCCAGGCCACGCCCACAGCAACAGCGGAGATTAACTCCACAGCAGCCGGGCAGGAAGCACAAACCCTGTCTGAGCGCAGCTGCGCAGCACAAGCCACTAGAGGTCGCTGTTCTCCCAGGAGAGGACGGCCACAAACCAACAAGAAAGGAAGTCCTTCCAGCCGTCACTCGTCCCAGTTCTGCAGACTATTCCTATCACCATGAAAAGGCAAAGCTACAGGCAGACAAAGATCACACAGAAAACACCAGAGAAGGAGACAGACCTAACCAGTCTTCCTGACAAAGAATTCAAAATAAGAATCATAAACATGCTGACAGAGATGCAGAGAAATACGCAAGAGAAATGGGATGAAGTCCGGAAGGAGATTACAGATGCCAGAAAGGAGATCGCACAAATGAAACAAACTCTGGAATGGTTTATAAGCAGAATGGATAGAATGCAAGAGGCCATTAATGGAATTGAAATCAGAGAACAGGAACGCATAGAAGCTGACAGAGAAAGAGACAAAAGGATCTCCAGGAATGAAACAATATTAAGAGAACTGTGTGACCAATCCAAAAGGAACAATATCCGTATTATAGGGGTCCCAGAAGAAGAAGAGAGAGGAAAAGAGATGGAAAGTATTTTAGAAGAAATAACTGCTGAAAACTTCCCCACACTGGGGGAGGAAGTAATCGAACAGACCACGGAAATACACAGAACCCCCAACAGAAAGGATCCAAGAAGGACAACACCAAAACACATAATAATTAAAATGGCAAAGATCAAGGACAAGGAAAGAGTGTTAAAGGCAGCTAGAGAGAAAAAGGTCACCTATAAAGGGAAACCCATCAGGCTAACGTAAGATTTCTCAACAGAAACCCTACAGGCCAGAAGAGAATGGCATGATATATTTAATACAATGAAACAGAAGGGCCTTGAACCAAGGATACTGTATCCAGCACGACTATCATTCAAATATGACGGTGGGATTAAACAATTCCCAGACAAACAAAAGCTGAGGGAATTTGCTTTCTACAAACCAACTCTACAGAACATCTTACAGGGATTGCTCTAGATGGGAGCACTCCTAGAAAGAGCACAGCACAAAACACCCAACATATGAAGAATCGAGGAGGAGGAACAAGAAGGGAGAGAAGAAAAGAATCTCCAGACAGTGTATATAACAGCTCAATAAGCGAGCTAAGTTAGGCAGTAAGATACTAAAGAGGCTAACCTTGAACCTTTGGTAACCACGAATTTAAAGCCTGCAATGGCAATAAGTACATATCTTTCAATAGTCACCCTAAATGTAAATGGACTGAATGCACCAATCAAAAGACACAGAGTAACAGAATGGATAAAAAAGCAAGACCCATCTATATGCTGCTTACAAGAAACTCACCTCAAACCCAAAGACATGTACAGACTAAAAGTCAAGGGATGGAAAAACATATTTCAAGCAAACAACAGTGAGAAGAAAGCAGGGGTTGCAGTACTAATATCAGACAAAATAGACTTCAAAACAAAAAAAGTAACAAGAGATAAAGAAGGACACTACATAATGATAAAGGGCTCAGTCAAACAAGAGGATATAAACATTCTAAATATATATGCACCCAACACAGGAGCACCAGCATATGTGAAACAAATACTAGCAGAACTAAAGGGGGATATAGACTGCAATGCATTCATTCTAGGAGACTTCAACACACCACTCACTCCAAAGGATAGATCCACTGGGCAGAAAATAAGTAAGGACACGGAAGCACTGAACAACACACTAGAACAGATGGACCTAATAGACATCTATAGAACTCTACATCCAAAAGCAACAGGATATACATTCTTCTCAAGTGCACATGGAACATTCTCCAGAATAGACCATATACTAGGCCACAAAAAGAGCCTCAGAAAATTCTAAAAGATTGAAATCCTACCAACCAACTTTTCAGACCACAAAGGCATAAAACTAGAAATAAACTGTACAAAGAAAGCAAAGAGGCTCACAAACACATGGAGGCTTAACAACATGCTCCTAAATAATCAATGGACCAATGACCAAATCAAAATGGAGACCCAGCAATATATGGAAACAAATGACAACAACAACACTAAGCCCCAACTTCTGTGGGACGCAGCAAAAGCAGTCTTAAGAGGAAAGTATATAGCAATCCAAGCATATTTAAAAAAGGAAGAGCAATCCCAAATGAATGGTCTAATGTCACAATTATCGAAATTGTAAAAAGAAGAACAGATGAGGCCTAAGGTCAGCAGAAGGAGGGACATAATAAAGATCAGAGAAGAAATAAATAAAATTGAGAAGAATAAAACAATAGCAAAAATCAACGAAACCAAGAGCTGGTTCTTTGAGAAAATAAACAAAACAGATAAGCCTCTAGCCAGACTTACTAAGAAGAAAAGAGAGTCAACACAAATCAACAGTATCAGAAATGAGAAAGGAAAAATCACGACGGACCCCACGGAAATGCAAAGAATTATTGGAGAATACTATGAAAACCTATATGCTAACAAGCTGGGAAACCTAGGAGAAATGGACAACTTCCTAGAAAAATATAACCTTCCAAGATTGACCCAGGAAGAAACAGAAAATCTAAACAGACCAATTACCAGCAACGAAATTGAAGCGGTAATCAAAAAACTACCCAAGAACAAAACCCCCAGGCCAGATGGATTTACCTCGGAATTTTATCAGACATACAGGGAAGACATAATACCCATTCTCCTTAAAATTTTCCAAAAAATAGAGGAGGAGGGGATACTCCCAAACTCATTCTACGAAGCTAACATCACCCTAATACCAAAACCAGGCAAAGACACCACCAAAAAAGAAAACTACAGACCAATATCCCTGATGAACGTAGATGCAAAAATACTCAACAAAATATTAGCAAACCGAATTCAAAAATACATCAAAAGGATCATACACCATGACCAAGTGGGATTCATCCCAGGGATGCAAGGATGGTACAACATTGGAAAGTCCATCAACATCATCCACCACATCAACAAAAAGAAAGACAAAAACCACATGATCATCTCCATAGATGCTGAAAAAGCATTTAACAAAGTTCAACATCCATTCATGTTAAAAACTCTCAGCAAAATGGGAATAGAGGGCAAGTACCTCAACATAATAAAGGCCATCTATGATAAACCCACAGCCAACATTATATTGAACAGCGAGAAGCTGACAGCGTTTCCTCTGAGATCGGGAACTAGACAGGGATGCCCACTCTCTCCACTGTTATTTAACATAGTACTGGAGGTCCTAGCCACGGCAATCAGACAAAACAATGAAATACAAGGAATCCAGATTGGTAAAGAAGAAGTTAAACTGTCACTATTTACAGATGACATGATACTGTACATAAAAAACCCTAAAGACTCCACCCCAAAACTACTAGAACTGATATCGGAATACAGCAAAGTTGCAGGATACAAAATCAACACACAGAAATCTGTGGCTTTCCTATATACTAACAATGAACCAACAGAAAGAGAAATCAGGAAAACAACTCCATTCACAATTGCATCAAAAAAAATAAAATACCTAGGAATAAACCTAACCAAAGAAGTGAAAGACTTATACTCTGAAAACTACAGGTCACTCTTAAGAGAAATTAAAGGGGACACTAACAGATGGAAACTCATCCCATGCTCATGGCTAGGAAGAATTAATATCGTCAAAATAGCCATCCTGTCCAAAGCAATATACAGATTTGATGCAATCCCTATGAAACTACCAGCAACATTCTTCAATGAACTGGAACAAATAATTCAAAAATTCATATGGAAACACCAAAGACCTCGAATAGCCAAAGCAATCCTGAGAAAGAAGAATAAAGTAGGGGGGATCTCACTCCCCAACTTCAAGCTCTACTATAAAGCCATAGTAATCAAGACAATTTGGTACTGGCACAAGAGCAGAGCCACAGACCAATGGAACAGACTAGAGAATCCAGACATTAACCCAGACGTATATGGTCAATTAATATTTGATAAAGGAGCCATGGACATACAATGGCGAAATGACAGTCTCTTCAACAGGTGGTGCTGGCAAAACTGGACAGCTACATGTAGGAGAATGAAACTGGACCATTGTCTAACCCCATATACAAAAGTAAACTCAAAATGGATCAAAGACCTGAATGTAAGCCATGAAACCATTAAACTCTTGGAAGAAAACATAGGCAAAAACCTCTTAGACATAAACATGAGTGACCTCTTCTTGAACATATCTCCCCGGGCAAGGAAAACAACAGCAAAAATGAGTAAGTGGGACTATATTAAGCTGAAAAGCTTCTGTACAGCAAAAGACACCATCAATAGAACAAGAAGGATCCCAACAGTATGGGAGAATATATTTGAAAATGACACATCCGATAAAGGCTTGACGTCCAGAATATATAAGGAGCTCACACGCCTCAACAAACAAAAAACAAATAACCCAATTAAAAAATGGGCAGAGGAACTGAACAGACCGTTCTCCAAAAAAGAAATACAGATGGCCAACAGACACATGAAAAGATGCTCCACATCGCTAATTATCAGAGAAATGCAAATTAAAACTACAATGAGGTATCACCTCACACCAGTAAGGATGGCTGCCATCCAAAAGACAAACAACAACAAATGTTGGCGAGGCTGTGGAGAAAGGGGAACCCTCCTACACTGCTGGTGGGAATGTAAGTTAGTTCAACCATTGTGGAAAGCAGTATGGAGGTACATCAAAATGCTCAAAACAGATTTACCATTTGACCCAGGAATCCCACTCCTAGGAATTTACCCTAAGAACGCAGCAATCAAGTTTGAGAAAGACAGATGCACCCCTATGTGTATTGCAGCACTATTTACAATAGCCAAGAATTGGAAGCAACCTAAATGTCCATCGATAGATGAATGGATAAAGAAGATGTGGTACAACCCCAACAAAGATCCACGCACTGCTACAGCTGTAGATGCACTCATCCCACCAGTTCCTGGACTTGCCATGGGAATGAGGAAGGAGATATCTAAGCTGGCCTGTGCATACAGTAAAACAACAAATTTGACTGGATCTATACTGTTGGAACTCAACCAAGAATTTGGAGAAGTGCAAATTGTAGCGCTCCAAACTCTTACAACTACAGACTATTTACTGTTAAAAGAACATATGGCATGTGAACAGTCCCCAGGAATGGGTTGTTTTCATTTGTCTGATTTCTCTCAGACTGTTCAAGTTCAGTTGGACAATATCCACCATATCATAGATAAGTTTTCACAAATGCCTAAGGTGCCTTAATGGTTTTCTTGGTTTCACTGGAGATGGCTGGTAATTACAGATATGCTTTGGTTATGTAACTATACTCCTATTATGTTAATGTGTGTGCGCAATTTAAGTAGTAGCTTAAAACGTATATATGCTGAAGTTACTCTACAAGAAGATTTGTCAAAGAAATAATCAATCTTCCCATGTTTTCTTCCGCCTGCTACTTCTATAGCTTTTCTTCTTCCTTCCTAATTACAACCCTTAAATAGAATTCGTGCCTCATATCAAATTTACCGAGTATCATAACTCCTCCAAGTGGTAAAGATACCTCAAGACAAATGCTGGGCATAGAAGCCACAGGGCATAAATATGCAAAGAAGTAAAAAGCTAACCTTTTCAAACAATAAGGCTTCCCTCTCACTTACCAACTTCACATTTCCCTGTATGGCCCCGGAAGATGACTGGTTAGCCAGAGACGGGTAAGATTCCTCAAGGGAGGAACAACCTAAGACAGGCACAGTCGCAGGGGGCCATCAGGTGAGAAATTGGGGATCAACAGAGGTGAGGCTTAGAACCTCACCCCCCCTGTTCTCAGAGAAATCTTCTGCATACGTGGATGTTTTATTGCCCTTGTCTAGCTTGGATTAACACACAGTCTACAGGCACACACCTGATCATCTACATTTGCTCTCTTACAACACTAAACTATGTTTTCTACCTTTATCTTGCATCTACCTACCACTTAAGCATTTTATTAAAAATAATAATAATAAAGAGAGAAATGTGGTATCCACATATAAATCAAGTATAAAAACCAAATGAGTATTCATATTTGAACTGACTGTTTAGAGTTCATAATGCATGAGCAAAACCGAAAGTTTCTGTGATGACTGCCCTTGTACTGTTCACTATGTAACTTATTCATTATGTAAGAATTTGTTCTCCATGTAAGAACTTGTTTGTTATGCCTCAGAAGATTGGAGACTGACGAAAATTAGGCTTGGGGTGGATTAATGATTGTGCATTGAGCACTGACTCCCCTATACAGAATTTTATTGTCGTTAACAACCATTTGATCAATAAATATGAGAGATGCCCTCAAAAAAAAAAAAAAAAAAGGACAGACTTCCAATGGTAAAATAAATAAGTAACCGGGATGTAATGTATAGCATAAGGAATATAGTCAAGATATTGTAACAGCTTGGTAGGGTGATAGCTGGAACCTAGAATTATGTATATAAATGTTCTACCACTGTGTTGTACACTTGAAACTAATGTAATGTAATACTGTGCGTCAACTACCCTTCAATAAAAAATAATTATTAAAAAAAAAAAAAAAAAAAAGAAGATGTGGTACATAGACACAATGGAACACTACTCAGCCATAAGAAAAGGGCAAATCCAATCATTTGCAGCAACATGGATGGAGCTGGAGGGTATTATGCTCAGTGAAACAAGCCAAGCGGAGAAAGAGAAATACCAAATGATTTCACTTATCTGTGGAATATAAGAACAAAGAAAAATCTGAAGGAACAAAACAGCAGCAGAATCACAGAACTCAAGAATGGACTAACAGGTACCAAAGGGAAAGGGACTGGGGAGGATGGGTGGGTAGGGAGGGATAAGGGGGGGGAGAAGTAGGGGGTATTAAGATTAACATGCATGGGGGGGTAGGAGAAAAAGGGAGGGCTGTACAACACAGAGAAGGCAAGTAGTGATTCTACAACATTTTGCTATGCTGATGGACAGTGACTGTAAAGGGGTTTATAGGGGAGACCTGGTATAGGGGAGAGCCTAGTAAACATAATATTCGTCATGTAAGTGTAGATTAGTGATACCAAAAACAAAGCAAAAAAAAAAAAAAAAAGGGCAGTTCCTGTGTGGTAACCTCCAATGAGTTCTACACAAGTATATAAAGGGCATATGTGAGTGTAGGCAAAGGGTCTGTTTGCGTCTATACAGAAGATCAAAGCCTAATTGGGCTATCCTGAAAATGAACTAAGATACGATATGAAAGAGAACTTCCAACATCAGCACTCTCTGGAAGACTCATGCCAGAAGATGATCATCAAAAAACCCCAACAAAGATCTATGCACTGCTGCAGCTGTAGATGCACTCATCCCACCAGCTCCTGGACTTGCCATGGGAATGAAGGAGATATCTAAGCTGGCCTGTGCATACAGTAAAACAACAAATTTGACTGGATCTATACTGTTGGAACTCAACCAAGAATTAGGAGATGTGCAAATTGTAGCGCTCCAAAATCTTACAACTACAGACTATTTACTGTTAAAAGAACATAAGGGATGTGAACATTCCCCAGGAATGGGTTGTTTTAATTTGTCTGATTTCTCTCAGACTGTTCAAGTTCAGTTGGACAATATCCACCATATCATAGATAAGTTTTCACAAATGCCTAAAGTGCCTAACTGGTTTTCTTGGTTTCACTGGAGATGGCTGGTAATTACAGATATGCTTTGGTTATGTAACTATACTCCTATTATGTTAATGTGTGTACGCAATTTAATTAGTAGTTTAAAACCTATACATGCTGAAGTTACTCTACAAGAAGATATGTCAAAGAAATAATCAATCTTCCCATGTTTTCTTCCGCCTGCTACTTCTATAGCTTTTCTTCTTCCTTCCTAATTACAACCCTTAAATAGAATTCGTGCCTCATATCAAATTTACCGAGTATCATAATTCTTCCAAGTGGTAAAGATACCTCAAGACAAATGCTGGGCATAGAAGCCACAGGGCATAAATATGCAAAGAAGTAAAAAGCTAACCTTTTCAAACAGTAAGGCTTCTCTCTCACTTACCAACTTTACATTTCCCTGTATGGCCCCGGAAGATGACTGGTTAGCCAGAGACAGGTAAGATTCCTCAAGGGAGGAACAACCTAAGACAGGCACAGTCGCAGGGGGGCCATCAGGTGAGAAATTGGGGATCAACAGAGGTGAGGCTTAGAACCTCACCCCCCCTGTTCTGAGAGAAATCTTCTGCATACGTGGGTGTTTTATTGCCCTTGTCTAGCTTGGATTAACACATAGTCTACAGGCACACACCTGATCATCTACATTTGCTCTCTTACAACACTAAACTATGTTTTCTACCTATACCTTGTATCTACCTACCACTTCAGCATTTTATTAAAAATAATAATAATAAAGAGAGAAATGTGGTATCCACATATAAATCAAGTATAAAAACCAAATGACTATTCATATTTGAACTGACTGTTTATAGTTCATAATACATGAGCAAAACCGAAAGTTTCTGTGATGACTGCCCTTGTACTGTTCACTATGTAACTTATTCATTATGTAAGAATTTGTTCTCCATGTAAGAACTTGTTTGTTATGCCTCAGAAGATTGGAGACTGACGAAAATTAGGCTCGGGTTGGATTAATGATTGTACATTGAGCATTGACTCCCCTATATAGAATTTTATTGTCGTTAACAACCATTTGATCAAGAAATATGAGAGATGCCCTCACAAAAAAAAAAAGGACAGACTTCCAATGGTAAAATAAATAAGTAACCGGGATGTAATGTATAGCATAAGGAATATAGTCAAGATATTGTAACAGCTTGGTAGGGTGATAGCTGGAACCTAGAATTATGTATATAAATGTTTTATCACTGTGTTGTACACTTGAAACTAATGTAATGTAATACTGTGCGTCAACTACCCTTCAATAAAAAATAATTATTTAAAAAAAAAAAATCTATTACAAAATTTTAAACTGTTATAAGCATCTATCCTTGGCCCTCAACAGGTCCAATTCTGGAAATGTATCCAAAAGCACAAATATCTAGTTAAAAGAATATTCAATGAAGTGCTGTTTATGATAAAATGTATATTTCTCTTAATACAATATACATACCTAAATTTAAAAAAAAAAAAAAAAAAGTGTATATCAATAATACCTTAATAAACAGTTTTTAAAAAAAAAAAAATCCCTCGTAAGTTCCTTTATAGAGTCAATTTTTGAAAATCAAAAGCATCACTATAAAATAGCAATGAATAATAGGAAAATAAAAAAATTTTTTTAAATATCATTTTGCAACAAAACAAAATATTGCTGAAATTAAAGATGTAAGAGTTGATATACCATACTTAAATTGGAACACTCAATGTTGTCAAGATGTCAGTTCTCCCCCAAACTAACCTACAGATAAAATACACTATCAGGCACAATCCTAATGGCTAAAAGATATGAATAGACTGAATAGATTAAAGAAGATATACTAATGACTAATAAGCACTGAAAAGATGCTTAATATCATTAGTCACTTAAGAGATGTAAACTAAAGCCATAATGAGATAATACTGCACACCTACTAGAATAGCCATAATCAAAAAAGAAACAATAACAAGTTACCATTGGTGAGGCTATGTAGACACTGGAACCTTCATACATTGCTGGTGGGAATATAAAATGGTACAGGCACTTTGGAAAACAATATGATAGCTCCTAAAAATTAAACTTATCATACAAAACAGCAATTTCATTTTTATAAATCTAATGGAATGAAAGCATAGGTCCATGCAAATACATGTAAACAAATGTTCAGAGCAGCATTATTCAAAAAAGCCAGTAACTGGAAACAATCCAAATGTTCATCAGCTGGTGAATGGATAAACAATATTCAGTACATCCATAAAATAGAATAGTATTCAGCAATTAAAAAACATAAATTATTGATGACATTCTGCAATATGGATGAACCTCAAGGGCATTATGCAAAGTGAAAGTTGCAGACACAAAAAACGGTATCATGCATGATTCCACTTATACGAAATGACCAGAAAAGGCAAATCTATAGAGACAGAAAAGACTAGTTGTTGCCTAGGACTAGAGATTGGAACAGGGACTGACAGATGGAATCAGCTGAAGGTTACAACTCCTATGTTGAAATCCTAATCCTAGTGTGACAGTATAAAGAAGTGGACCTTTAGGAGGTAATTAGGTCATGAAAAAGAAGCCCTCATGAATGGATCAGGACCCTTTAAAAAGGAACACCAACAAGCTCTCCCACCCTCTCTACAATTTGAGGATACAGAAAATGACTATCTGCAACCCAGAGGAAGGCCCTCAGCAGGATGCAACCATGAGGACACCTTGATCTGGACTTCTTGCTGAAATAAAACTGTGAGAAGTAAAGTTCTGTAGTTTACAAGCCACCCAGTCTACAGTATTTAGTTATATCAGCCTAAATGTAGTAAGACAACAGCAAACAGACATGAGTGATCTTTTTGCCATGATGGAAATGTTCTAAAACAGGACTGTGACCATCACACTCTAAATTAGCAAAGACATTAAAGAATATACTGAACAAGATTAGGGGCAGATGAGACAGTACAGAAGAGAAGATTAATGAACTTGAAGACAAAGCAATAGAAAATATCCAAAATAAAATACACAGGAAAAAGACAACTGTGAAGGAAAAAAAAAAAAAAAAAAAGAACAGGGCATCCAGTGATCTGTGGGACACTTTGAAGATGCCTAACACATTTCTAAATGTAGTTCTCAAAGGAAGGTAAAGAAAAAGGACAGAACAAAAATTTTGGAAAAATAATGGCCATTAATTTTCCATGTTTGGTGAAAATTTTCAACTACCAGATCCAAGAAGGTCAATAAACTATAAACATACATACACACACACACACATACACATAAACTATGCCAAAACATGTCATAATCTGATGGCTCAAAACACAATGATAAAGTGAAATCTTAAAAACAGAGTGATGGGAAGAAATATGTCATGTACTGAGAAACAAAGATAAAGGCACATTTCTCACAGGAAACAATGCAAATGAGAAGATATCAAACAGTACCTGTAACGTACTGAAAACAACATTTAACCTAGAATTCTATGTCTAGCAAAAAATATCTTTCAAAATCAAAGATGAAATAGACTTTTTTAGACATTAAAAAAGATGAAAGAATATACCAACAGATCACACTACAAGAAATGTTAAAAGAAGTTCTTAGAGCACAAGGAAAATGATGCCACCTAGGAATATGGATTTAATCAAAGAAAAACATGGTAACGCATAGGTAAATATACAAGATTTTCTTTTCAATCTCTTTAAAAGATAAGTGACTGTTTAAACATCACAACAATATATTGTAAGGTTTATAACCTGTAAAAGTAAAATTACAATAGCACAAAAGCTGGGAAGGAAGAAATAAAAGTAAGGATCCTATACCTACATGTGAAGTGGTATAATAAACGTACACTGAGAAGTTAAAATGTATACTATATATGCTAGAGAAATCAGTAAAATTAAAAAAAAAAAAAAAAGCTAATAAGCCAACAAAGGAAGTCAATGGAATCATAAAAGTACTCAACCCAAAACAAGGCAGAAAAGAGGAAAAAGTGAACAAAGAACAAATAGGACAAATAGAAAACGGGTAAGATTTAAACCTAACCATATCAATAACCACATTGAATATAAAAGTTCTAAGTATCTCAACTAAAAAAGCAGATTTTGTAAGACCCAGCTATATGCTGTCTTAAGAAATGCACTTAGTAAGACAAAAATAGGCTCAAAGTAAAATGATGGAAAACTTTCAATATCTGTCTATAAAACAATCTCTTAGGATTATTCTCAGAGATAAATAAGATAACACAAGTAAGGCACTGAGCATATACAGAACACTCTGTAGTCTCCTCTACTCTACTATCAGCTATTTGAAAGAGGGCTCCACAGATACAAGGATGCCTCCAGCACCAGAGTCTCAGGCCAGTGTCAGGAGCAGAGCAAGGTCTGATGATGAGAAATGAAGTGAAGAAAGAAATCAAGATTATCTGTGATACCCAAAGGTTTGGCACACAACAGACATTATATATTATAAACCAGATTATTAAAGTTGAGCGCAGGGGAAGAGACATGGACGAAACAGTTAAGATTGTAGAAAAAATAACAAGAAATAAGAAAAACAATGAGGAAAGGATAGAATGTTGACAGAATAATTAGTAAGATCACCAAGGAGAACAGGGAGAAGGGAAAGATGTTGCTAATAAAAGATACATAAAATAAAAAACAAATGATAGGGCAGTATTAGGTCCTCAGGTTACATTAGTAAAACATAAAAAAGTAATGAGAGGAGGGGCGGAACATGGCGGCATGAGTAGAGCAGCGGAAATCTCCTCCCAAAACAACATATATCTATGAAAATATAACAAAGACAACCGTTCCTAGAATAAAGACCAGAGGACACAGGACAATATCCAGACCACATCCGCACCTGAGAGAACCCAGCGCCTCGCGAAGGGGGTAATATACAAGCCCCGGCCCCGGGGGAGCCGAGCGCCCCTCCAACCAGCTCCCGGCGGGAGAAGGGCAGGCAGAGCGGGAGGGAGACGGAGCCCAGGACTGCCGAGCACCCAGCCCAGCCATCCGGGCCAGAGTGCAGGGCGCTTGATACTAGGAAAACAGGGCAGCAAGAACAGTGAGCAGGCACTGGAGGCTGGGCGACAGAGGACATAAGAAAAGCGCATGACCATTTTTTTTTTTTTTGCTTTTTTGCTGTTTTGTTTTAGCGAGCGCTTTTTGGAAGTCTTAAAGGGATAGGGACCCCAATACTAGGGAAAAAGGGCAGAAAGACCGGTGAGAAGAGGCCTGAGGCTGTCACCGGAGAATAAAGAAAAACGAACGAACACCTCTTTTTTTTTTTTTTTTTTTATTAAAAACGTTTTTTTTTTTTAATTTAAAAATCGGTTTTTTTTCGTTTTTTTTTTTTGATGGTCATTGTTTTGTTTTGGCGGATGCTTTTTGGAAGTCTTAAAGGGGCAGGGCGGGTCACTTAATCCAGAGGTAGGGAATCCGGGATCTCTAGGCACCCTAACCCCTGGGCTGCAGGGAGCAGGGAGGCCCCTTACGGAGATAAATAGTCTCCCAGCAGCTCCTGCTCCAACGCGACTCCACCATTTTGGAGTAGCTGCCCGAGCCAGGCCACGCCCACAGCAACAGCGGAGATTAACTCCATAGCAGCCAGGCAGGAAGCAGAAACCCTGTCTGCGCGCAGCTGCGCAGCACAAGCCACTAGAGGTCGCTGTTCTCCCAGGAGAGGACGGCCACAAACCAACAAGAAAGGAAGTCCTTCCAGCCGTCACTCGTCCCAGTTCTGCAGACTATTCCTATCACCATGAAAAGGCAAAGCTACAGGCAGACAAAGATCACAGAGACAACACCAGAGAAGGAGACAGACCTAACCAGTCTTCCTGAAAAAGAATTCAAAATAAGAATCATAAACATGCTGACAGAGATGCAGAGAAATACGCAAAAGAGATGGGATGAAGTCCGGAAGGAGATCACAGATGCCAGAAAGGAGATCGCAGAAATGAAACAAACTCTGGAAGGGTTTATAAGCAGAATGGATAGAATGCAAGAGGCCATTGATGGAATTGAAATCAGAGAACAGGAACGCATAGAAGCTGACATAGAGAGAGACAAAAGGATCTCCAGGAATGAAACAATATTAAGAGAACTGTGTGACCAATCCAAAAGGAAAAATATCCTTATTATAGGGGTCCCAGAAGAAGAAGAGAGAGGAAAAGAGATGGAAAGTATCTTAGAAGAAATAATTGCTGAAAACTTCCCCACACTGGGGGAGGAAGTAATCGAACAGACCACGGAAATACACAGAACCCCCAACAGAAAGGATCCAAGAAGGGCAACACCAAGACACATAATAATTAAAATGGCAAAGATCAAGGACAAGGAAAGAGTGTTAAAGGCAGCTAGAGAGAAAAAGGTCACCTATAAAGGGAAACCCATCAGACTAACGTCAGATTTCTCAACAGAAACCCTACAGGCCAGAAGAGAATGGCATGATATATTTAATACAATGAAACAGAAGGGCCTTGAACCAAGGATACTGTATCCAGCACGACTATCATTCAAATATGACGGTAGGATTAAACAATTCCCAGACAAACAAAAACTTAGGGAATTTGCTTTCCACAAAGCACCTCTACAGAACATCTTACAGGGACTGCTCTAGATGGGAGCACTCCTAGAAAGAGGACAGCACAAAACACCCAACATATGAAGAATCGAGGAGGAGGAACAAGAAGGGAGAGAAGAAAAGAATCTCCAGACAGTGTATATAACAGCTCAATAAGCGAGCTAAGTTAGGCAGTAAGATACTAAAGAGGCTAACCTTGAACCTTTGGTAACCACGAATTTAAAGCCTGCAATGGCAATAAGTACATATCTTTCAATAGTCACCCTAAATGTTAATGGGTTGAATGCACCAATCAAAAGACACAGAGTAACAGAATGGATAAAAAAGCGAGACCCATCTATATGCTGCTTACAAGAAACTCACCTCAAACCCAAAGACATGTACAGACTAAAAGTCAAGGGATGGAAAAACATACCTCAAGCAAACAACAGTGAGAAGAAAGCAGGGGTTGCAGTACTAATATCAGACAAAATAGACTTCAAAACAGAGAAAGTAACAAGAGATAAAGAAGGACACTACATAATGATAAAGGGCTCAGTCAAACAAGAGGATATAACCATTCTAAATATATATGCACCCAACACAGGAGCACCAGCATATGTGAAACAAATACTAACAGAACTAAAGGGGGATATAGATCGCAATGCATTCATTCTAGGAGACTTCAACACACCACTCACCCCAAAGGATAGATCCACTGGGCAGAAAATAAGTAAGGACACGGAAGCACTGAATAACACAGTAGAGCAGATGGACCTAATAGATATCTATAGAACTCTACATCCAAAAGCAGCGGGATATACATTCTTCTCAAGTGCACATGGAACATTCTCCAGAATAGACCACATACTAGGCCACAAAAAGAGCCTCAGAAAATTCCAAAAGACTGAAATCCTACCAACCAACTTTTCAGACCACAAAGGCATAAAACTAGAAATAAACTGTACAAAGAAAGCAAAGAGGCTCACAAACACATGGAGGCTTAACAACACGCTCCTAAATAATCAATGGATCAATGACCAAATCAAAATGGAGACCCAGCAATATATGGAAACAAATGACAACAACAACACTAAGCCCCAACTTCTGTGGGACGCAGCAAAAGCAGTCTTAAGAGGAAAGTATATAGCAATCCAAGCATATTTAAAAAAGGAAGAGCAATCCCAAATGAATGGTCTAATGTCACAATTATCGAAATTGTAAAAAGAAGAACAGATGAGGCCTAAGGTCAGCAGAAGGAGGGACATAATAAAGATCAGAGAAGAAATAAATAAAATTGAGAAGAATAAAACAATAGCAAAAATCAACGAAACCAAGAGCTGGTTCTTTGAGAAAATAAACAAAACAGATAAGCCTCTAGCCAGACTTACTAAGAAGAAAAGAGAGTCAACACAAATCAACAGTATCAGAAATGAGAAAGGAAAAATCACGACGGACCCCACGGAAATGCAAAGAATTATTGGAGAATACTATGAAAACCTATATGCTAACAAGCTGGGAAACCTAGGAGAAATGGACAACTTCCTAGAAAAATATAACCTTCCAAGATTGACCCAGGAAGAAACAGAAAATCTAAACAGACCAATTACCAGCAACGAAATTGAAGCGGTAATCAAAAAACTACCCAAGAACAAAACCCCCAGGCCAGATGGATTTACCTCGGAATTTTATCAGACATACAGGGAAGACATAATACCCATTCTCCTTAAAATTTTCCAAAAAATAGAGGAGGAGGGGATACTCCCAAACTCATTCTACGAAGCTAACATCACCCTAATACCAAAACCAGGCAAAGACACCACCAAAAAAGAAAACTACAGACCAATATCCCTGATGAACGTAGATGCAAAAATACTCAACAAAATATTAGCAAACCGAATTCAAAAATACATCAAAAGGATCATACACCATGACCAAGTGGGATTCATCCCAGGGATGCAAGGATGGTACAACATTGGAAAGTCCATCAACATCATCCACCACATCAACAAAAAGAAAGACAAAAACCACATGATCATCTCCATAGATGCTGAAAAAGCATTTAACAAAGTTCAACATCCATTCATGTTAAAAACTCTCAGCAAAATGGGAATAGAGGGCAAGTACCTCAACATAATAAAGGCCATCTATGATAAACCCACAGCCAACATTATATTGAACAGCGAGAAGCTGACAGCGTTTCCTCTGAGATCGGGAACTAGACAGGGATGCCCACTCTCTCCACTGTTATTTAACATAGTACTGGAGGTCCTAGCCACGGCAATCAGACAAAACAATGAAATACAAGGAATCCAGATTGGTAAAGAAGAAGTTAAACTGTCACTATTTACAGATGACATGATACTGTACATAAAAAACCCTAAAGACTCCACCCCAAAAATACTAGAACTGATATCAGAATACAGCAAAGTTGCAGGATACAAAATCAACACACAGAAATCTGTGGCTTTCCTGTATACTAACAATGAACCAACAGAAAGAGAAATCAGGAAAACAACTTCATTCACAATTGCATAAAAAAAAATAAAATACCTAGGAATAAACCTAACCAAAGAAGTGAAAGACTTATACTCTGAAAACTACAAGTCACTCTTAAGAGAAATTAAAGGGGACACTAACAGATGGAAACTCATCCCATGCTCGTGGCTAGGAAGAATTAATATCGTCAAAATGGCCATCCTGTCCAAAGCAATATACAGATTTGATGCAATCCCTATGAAACTACCAGCAACATTCTTCAATGAACTGGAACAAATAATTCAAAAATTCATTTGGAAACACAAAAGACCCCGAATAGCCAAAGCAATCCTGAGAAAGAAGAATAAAGTAGGGGGGATCTCACTCCCCAACTTCAAGCTCTACTATAAAGCCCTAGTAATCAAGACAATTTGGTACTGGCACAAGAGCAGAGCCACAGACCAATGGAACAGACTAGAGAATCCAGACATTAACCCAGACGTATATGGTCAATTAATATTTGATAAAGGAGCCATGGACATACAATGGCGAAATGACAGTCTCTTCAACAGGTGGTGCTGGCAAAATTGGACAGCTACATGTAGGAGAATGAAACTGGACCATTGTCTAACCCCATATACAAAAGTAAACTCAAAATGGATCAAAGACCTGAATGTAAGCCATGAAACCATTAAACTCTTGGAAGAAAACATAGGCAAAAACCTCTTAGACATAAACATGAGTGACCTCTTCTTGAACATATCTCCCCGGGCAAGGAAAACAACAGCAAAAATGAGTAAGTGGGACTATATTAAGCTGAAAAGCTTCTGTACAGCAAAAGACACCATCAATAGAACAAGAAGGATCCCAACAGTATGGGAGAATATATTTGAAAATGACACATCTGATAAAGGCTTGACGTCCAGAATATATAAGGAGCTCACACGCCTCAACAAACAAAAAACAAATAACCCAATTAAAAAATGGGCAGAGGAACTGAACAGACCGTTCTCCAAAAAAGAAATACAGATGGCCAACAGACACATGAAAAGATGCTCCACATCGCTAATTATCAGAGAAATGCAAATTAAAACTACAATGAGGTATCACCTCACACCAGTAAGGATGGCTGCCATCCAAAAGACAAACAACAACAAATGTTGGCGAGGCTGTGGAGAAAGGGGAACCCTCCTACACTGCTGGTGGGAATGTAAGTTAGTTCAACCATTGTGGAAAGCAGTATGGAGGTACATCAAAATGCTCAAAACAGACTTACCATTTGACCCAGGAATCCCCACTCCTAGGAATTTACCCTAAGAACGCAGCAATCAAGTTTGAGAAAGACAGATGCACCCCTATGTTTATTGCAGCACTATTTACAATAGCCAAGAATTGGAAGCAACCTAAATGTCCATCAACAGATGAATGGATAAAGAAGATGTGGTACATAGACACAATGGAACACTACTCAGCCATAAGAAAAGGGCAAATCCAATCATTTGCAGCAACATGGATGGAGCTGGAGGGTATTATGCTCAGTGAAGCAAGCCAAGCGGAGAAAGAGAAATACCAAATGATTTCACTTATCTGTGGAATATAAGAACAAAGGAAAAACTGAAGGAACAAAACAGCAGCAGAATCACAGAACTCAAGAATGGACTAACAGGTACCAAAGGGAAAGGGACTGGGGAGGATGGGTGGGTAGGGAGGGATAAGGGGGGGAGAAGTAGGGGGGTATTAAGATTAACATGCATGGGGGGGGTAGGAGAAAAGGGAGGGCTGTACAACACAGAGAAGGCAAGTAGTGATTCTACAACATTTTGCTATGCTGATGGACAGTGACTGTAAAGGGGTTTATAGGGGAGACCTGGTATAGGGGAGAGCCTAGTAAACATAATATTTGTCATGTAAGTGTAGATTAGTGATACCAAAAACAAAGAAAAAAAAAAAAAAGGGCAGTTCCTGTGTGGTAACCTCCAACGAGTTCTACACAAGGGTATAAAGGGCATATAAAAGTGTAGGCAAAGGGTCTGTTTGTGTTTATACAGAGGATCAAAGCCTTATTGGGCTACCCCGAAAATGAACTAAGATACGATATGAAAAAGAACTTCCAACATCTGCACTCTCTGGAAGACTCATGCCAGAAGATGATCATCAAAAAACCCCAACAAAGATCCACGCACTGCTACAGCTGTAGATGCACTCATCCCACCAGTTCCTGGACTTGCCATGGGAATGAGGAAGGAGATATCTAAGCTGGCCTGTGCATACAGTAAAACAACAAATTTGACTGGATCTATACTGTTGGAACTCAACCAAGAATTTGGAGAAGTGCAAATTGTAGCGCTCCAAAGTCTTACAACTACAGACTATTTACTGTTAAAAGAACATATGGCATGTGAACAGTCCCCAGGAATGGGTTGTTTTAATTTGTCTGATTTCTCTCAGACTGTTCAAGTCCAGTTGGACAATATCCACCATGTCATAGATAAGTTTTCACAAATGCCTAAGGTGCCTAACTGGTTTACTTGGTTTCACTGGAGATGGCTGGTAATTACAGATATGCTTTGGTTATGTAACTATACTCCTATTATGTTAATGTGTGTGCGCAATTTAAGTAGTAGCTTAAAACCTATTCATGCTGAAGTACTCTACAAGAAGATATGTCAAAGAAATAATCAATCTTCCCATGTTCTCTTCCGCCTGCTACTTCTATAGCTTTTCTTCTTCCTTCCTAATTACAACCCTTAAATAGAATTCGTGCCTCATATCAAATTTACCGAGTATCATAATTCTTCCAAGTGGTAAAGATACCTCAAGACAAATGCTGGGCATAGAAGCCACAGGGCATAAATATGCAAAGAAGTAAAAAGCTAACCTTTTCAAACAATAAGGCTTCCCTCTCACTTACCAACTTCACATTTCCCTGTATGGCCCCGGAAGATGACTGGTTAGCCAGAGACGGGTAAGATTCCTCAAGGGAGGAACAACCTAAGACAGGCACAGTCGCAGGGGGGCCATCAGGTGAGAAATTGGGGATCAACAGAGGTGAGGCTTAGAACCTCACCCCCCCTGTTCTGAGAGAAATCTTCTGCATACGTGGATGTTTTATTGCCCTGGTCTAGCTTGGATTAACACATAGTCTACAGGCACACACCTGATCATCTACATTTGCTCTCTTACAACACTAAACTATGTTTTCTACCTTTATCTTGTATCTACCTACCACTTCAGCATTTTATTAAAAATAATAATAATAAAGAGAGAAATGTGGTATCCACATATAAATCAAGTATAAAAACCAAATGAGTATTCATACTTGAACTGACTGTTTAGAGTTCATAATGCATGAGCAAAACCGAAAGTTTCTGTGATGACTGCCCTTGTACTGTTCACTATGTAACTTATTCATTATGTAAGAATTTGTTCTCCATGTAAGAACTTGTTTGTTATGCCTCAGAAGATTGGAGACTGACGAAAATTAGGCTTGGGGTGGATTAATGATTGTCCATTGAGCATTGACTCCCCTATACAGAATTTTATTGTCGTTAACAACCATTTGATCAATAAATATGAGAGATGCCCTCACAAAAAAAAAAAAAAAAAAAGGACAGACTTCCAATGGTAAAGTAAATAAGTAACCGGGATGTAATGTATAGCATAAGGAATATAGTCAAGATATTGTAACAGCTTGGTAGGGTGATAGCTGGAACCTAGAATTATGTATATAAATGTTCTACTACTGTGTTGTACACTTGAAACTAATGTAATGTAATACTGTGCGTCAACTACCCTTCAATAAAAAATAATTATTTAAAAAAAAAAAAAAAGTAATGAGAGAAATAAAAGAGGATTTTATGGATAGGAAGAATTAATATTGTCAAAATGGCCACTGTGCCTAAAGCAATCTACAGATTCAAAGCAATTCCTATCAAAATACCAAAAGCATTCTTCAACGAACTAGAGAAAATCGTTCTAAAATTCATATGGAACCACAAAAAGACCCCGAATAGCCAAAGCAATCATGAGAAGGAAGAATAAAGCTGGGGGATTATGCTCCCCAACTTCAAGCTCTACTACACAGCCACAGTAATCAAGACAATTTGGTACTGGCACAAGAACAGACCCACAGACCAATGGAACAGACTAGAGAGCCCTGATATAAACCCAACCATATATGGTCAATTAATATAGGAGCCATGGACATACAGTGGGGAAATGACAGCCTCTTCAACAGCTGGTGTTGGCAAACTGAACAGCTACATGCAAGAGAATGAAAATGGATTATTGTTTAACCCATATACAAAAGTAAACTCGAAATGGATCAAAGACATGAATGTAAGTCATGAAACCATAAAACTCTTAGAAGACAACATGGGCAAAAATCCCCTGAATATAAGAATGGGCAACTTCTTCCTGAATGCATTTCCTCAAGAAAGGGAAACAAAAGCAATAAAATGAACTCTTGGGACTACATCAAACTAAAAAGTTTCTGTACGGCAAAGGACACCATCAACAGAACAATAAGGCATTCTACAATATGGGAGAATATATTTGTAAATGACATATCCAACAAAGGGTTATCATCCAAAATATATAAAGAACTTACATGTCTCAGCATCCAAAAAGCAAATAACCCGATTAACAAATGGGCAGAGGAAATGAAGAGACAGTTCTCCAAAGAAGAAATTCAGATGGCCAACAGACACATGAAAAGATGCTCCACATCACTAGTCATCAGGGAAATGCAAATTAAAACCACAATGAGATATCACTTCACACCAGTTAGGATGGCCAGCATCGAAAAGACTAAGAACAACAAATGCTGGCGAGGATGCGGAGAAATGGGAACCCTCCAGCACTGCTGGTGGGAATGTTGGCTAGTTCAACCATTGTGGAAAGCAATATGGAGGTTCCTCAAAAAACTAAAAGTAGAAATACCATTTGACCCAGAAATCCCACTCCTTGGAATTTACCCAAAGATCACAACTTCCCAGATTCAAAAAGACATATGCACCCCTATGTTTATCGCAGCACTACTTACAATAGCCAAGATATGGAAGCAACCTAAGTGTCCATCAGTAGATGAATGGATAAGGAAGATGTGGTACATATACACAATAGAATACTATTTGGCCATAAGAAAGATACAAATCCTACCATTTGCACCAACATGGATAGAACTGGAGGACATTATACTCAGTGAAATAAGCTAAGTGGAGAAAGACAGGTGCCAAATGATTTCCCTCATCTGTGGAGTATAACAATGAAGCAAAACTGAAGGAAAAAATAGCAGCAGACTCAGAGACTCCAAGAAGGACCTAGCGGTTTCCAAAGGAGAGGGGTGTGGGAGGGCGGGTGGGGAGGGAGGGAGAAGGGGATTGAGGGGTATTATGTTTACTACACATGGTGTGGGGGATCACGGGGTAAACAGTATAGCACAGAGAAGGCAAATAGTGGATCTCTGTCATCTTACTACACTGATGGACAGTGCCTGCATTGGGGTATGGGTGGGGCCTTGATAATATGGGTAAATGTAGTAATGTAATTAAATGGGTAAATGTAATTAATGCCCCTGAATTATATACTTTAAAATGGTAAATTTAATGTTAATGTGTGTTATACTACAATTACAAAAAAGGAAGCCTGAGAGATCTTAAAAACCACATTGTTTTTTCATGTGAAATCTTCATAAGAGTGTGTATCAATAATACCTTAATAAAAAATAAAATTAACAAATAAATAAATAAATAAAAGAGGATTTTACTTTGCCTTTGTAAAATGGAGTACAAAATTACCAGATTTCCTAGGAAAATAATCCAAAGTGGGGAAAAGCTATAGGTATAAAATTATTCACAGCAGTGGTACCTACAATTATTATGACAGTCTGAAACAATCTACATCTAGGGGCATCCAGCTAGGGGCAAATCATTTTTGAATAATTATGAAAATTATATGGAAAATAAAATATTTTGTGTATTTCATAGAGCTTCAGAATCACTAAACTGTAGCAAAAACTAAATTTCCTAATGCATAAGCACTGTTAATAGCACAAGTTAAAAGTTTGGGTTCCTTACGTTTGATCATAGCAAACTGTTAAGAATTTAATAAATGTTAGGTTTCTTCCTGTTCCTCTATAAAAGAAATAATTCTGAGTTTCAAAAAGTTAGTAAATGATCATACATTGCAATGATAACAGTGGAAATATACATTTGAATAGCAGTTTAGATTTGTATTTTCTAACTAGGTATCTTATTTTAAAGCTTATTAGTATTTTTTTTCCTTTTCTCTCTATTCCCCTATTTCCTCAGAATTCTCTTGAAATTTGTCCACTTATAAAAGTGATAAACAAAATGAATAATAAAGTATAAGGAAATGAGAAGTGAGAACCTACCTGAAGTCTTGCTAGTTGTGCAGTACGGGATACTATTTTATTATATGGCTCAACAATTTTTGCTTTCATCCTAAAGGAAAAATAAAGAGGAGTAACGATAAAATCATCTTCAAAATATCAATGGATAAAAATCTTTCCATTCCACTTATTTACAAAATGACAACAATACCTATCAACAGCTCCCTGTAAAGCCCCAATTCTTGTCTGCATCATCTGAAGAACACCTAGGAAAAAATAACAGCTTACATTACTTGACAAATTTACAAGGGCTCAAATTGGGTAAAAAAAAAAATGTTAATACATACACAACATATATATAGAAAAGTTTGAAAATTTTCTGCCACCATAGTAATCTAAGCAACCAATACCTTTTACTTTATTATTGTAAAAGCCTCTAACTACTAGTTTCCCCTTCTAATCCTTCATCCACTAAAGATGTGTGACTGCTTAATGGGTATAGGGTTTCTTTTTTGGATGATAAAAAAAAAGTTCTGGAACTAGATAGTTATGCAATATTGTTATTGCATAACATTGTAAATGTAATTAATGCCCCTGAATTATATACTTTAAAATGGTAAATTTAATGTTAATATGTGTTATACTACAATTACAAAAAAGGAAGCCTGAGAGATCTTTAAAAGTGAAAATTCTATCACCACATTCCTCTGCTAAAAACCATTCCACAGTATCTGCTTCACTCCTATGTTAAAACTCAAGTCCACATCTTGGTCTACAAGGCCCTGCCTGACCTGGCTACTCTGCCTGGTACCTGGTGTACTCTGCCTACCACACTCTCTCCAATCCCCACCCCCACCCCAGGCTCCTACTGGACAAATCCCTACTATTCATTTCAAGCCTTGCTTAACATAAACAATTACTAACAGATCCCTCAACTAACTTAGATTCTCTAGTTGTTGTTTTTTTTACAGCATACATTTTCTACATGGCACTAATTACATTAGGTAGTTACATATGTACTTGTGTATCTATTTTAACATTGTACTCTCTCACTAGACTATAAATTACTGGAGGTAGGGTAAGTATATTTTCCTTTCACTACAGTATGACCACGGCCTAATTCAGACTACTTCCCATGACAAGTAGTCTATAAAAATTTGTTGAATTAATTTATTATGTGCTAAATAAACAATAAACATGAACAAGTATATTATTGCCTTTACTCTCTACATATACAACATGATAAAGAACTTTTTACAAAATTGTAAATATATTTTCAGGATGACATATCTTAAATTACACTATTCTATATGCATAAAAATAGGCTTTCCATTATTACAGATTTGTTTACTTTGAAAGCCATTCTTTAAAATCCGTAATTTCTATATTCAACTGGCATAGTTGTACTTTTGAAACAAAGTATTCTAAATAAATTTAAGTATAGAATGTTGTCATACATTAGATTAAGTAATTTTAGACTAAATATTCCTATCACCATACAAATATGCCTTAATATGGCTCAGTCCAGTGGAAACCCCTCTGGGTCTGAGGATTTCCATTTTTCTGCTGTTTTTATGGTTCATTGGCTTTAAATCTGCAAGACTGAACTGCCCTTACTCGTTATCATCACTTCCTTACATCTAATTCTCTCCACGATCCACTCTCATAAATTTTTATACCTAATACCTCAACAGATCTTAAGGTAACCAGAAATCTCTAAGGTGCCAAATTCTATTTTCAATTCTGTGTTTACCTCATTCATTCTCTCAGAAATTCATGACATAATTACAATAATCCTTACCCAAAACATTATTTTCTCTAGGCTTTGAAGTCATCACACTCCATGTGTTTCCTCCTATCTCAGTTTTTCCTACTTCTCTGTTAAATCTCTGCATGCTCCAAGAACTCCAAGATTTTATCCTCAGTCATATTCTCTTCTCCATCTACAATCTCACTTAGGGATTTCATTCAATCCCAATGTTTTAAATACTACCTGTTCAATAAAATACTGATTTGTACACACATATACATTTATTTATACATACATATGTACATACGTGTACATTGATCTGCTTTACATCTGCCTATCTATGTACATACACACACACATACACATACACATAGAAATCGCTAGCCCCGAACTATCTTATGTCAAATTTAAGATACCCAAGATAATTTCTGCCCTACCCTTGTCGTATCAAAATCATAATGCTCTCCAGTCTAATCCATTTCAGTTACTAATACCATCATCTATCCAATTTTTCAGACTAAAATCTTAGGAATCACTCTTGGTGACTTTTTCCAGAGCCCTTTCATCTCCCATCAACAAATCCTATCAGCTCTGCCCTGTTTTATTCCATCCATTTCTCTCTCTCTTTCTTAACATCCACCACTCTAATCCAAAGCACCATCAACTTCTACTCTAATAACTTTTAAATGATATCCCTGATTCCACCCTTGCTTGCCTATAGAGCCTTTCACCAAAGAAAATTTTTTAGACAATTAACCTTGTCAGAAAATACCCCTAGTTAAAGCCCCCCAATGGTTTACCATTGCACTTAGAATGAAAATCAAAATTCTTTTCCAAGAACCTCATCTATAATTCTCTCCCTCATTCACTAAAGTCCAGTCATAGTGGCCCTCTCTATGCACTTTACACATGGCAAGCTAATTCCGGCCTTCCCATTTATTGGTCTCTCAGCTGACAACACTGTTCTCCCCAGATCTTCACATGGTGGCTCTTTCTAATTATTCAGATCTCAGTTCAAGTGTCATCTTCTCAAAAAGTCATCCCCCCGACCATCATAGCTAATAAGGCGTTCCCCTTTCTCCACCCCATTATGCATTTTATTTTTCTTAGGACTTACAAATACCTAAAGTTTCCTATTTGTACTTTTTTTTTTTGTCTATTTCCCCACCTAGAACTTGAGTTCCATAAGAACACTGATTTGTCTATTGTTCACAGGTGCCTGATACCTAACAAATTTTCAACTACTATTTGATTGACTGAACAAATGAATGAATGAATGAGGATATCTGTTTTCAATAAAATAGGCTTAATTAAATATACCTCCAAATTCCACAAGGGTAGGAGCTCAGCCTATTGTTATAGTTGCCTGGAACCTAGCAAATTCTCAATTAATATTTAAAAGAATAAATGAACAAAAAATGAATGGGGGGCAACTTTTTTTTTTGGGGGGGGGGGCAACTTTTAATAAAACTGGCTTAATAAATATATCTCAAAAGTTTAAAATTTTAAATTCATCAGGAATAAAACAGATAAAGTAGAAGTTGGGATATTTGTTTTTAAATAATACCACACTTCCTTTCCAGCTTCTCAAAGTAACATTCTAGTAAGCGCTTAGAAATACACATCATGCTAAAATGACTACTAACCAATTCATACTTTGACTATTTATGTTCAAATAATCTGGAGAAGATTTTTAGATTATCAGAGGAATTCAGTGAAGCCAGCCTTTGTACTCTGTACACTCATCCAATGGACAGTCATTCTAACTCAGTCTAACAATATATTTTAAATATTGTAATAATTGGAAAGGATTCTGGGAAAAACAAGCACATTATAGAACTAAGCGCATAAAAAAGAAAACACAATGAGACATATTTCTGTTGTGATGTTCATCTACACCTATATCACTTAGAATCAACATACAACCATGCCATCCTTATGGGCCTTTATAAATCAAAAAATCATTTATCACTTACTTAAAAAAATTACCATTAAAACAGAATATTATTTACTTGCCTCCAGAAACACATAAAAACATTACAAGATAAAAAAACATAAGTGATTTCCAATAGTAAGTCAATACTTATTTAATTTTCACAAGAATACAGCTTATATCTATCCTGAATATTCAAATAACAGTCAAACTATTATTTCTGAAAATACTAAGTTCTTCATCAGGAAGTCTTACAGTGTACATGCTGAGAACATGTTAATACCTTTGAGTGCATAAGGAACACTGGTGGAAGGATTAAAAAGTTTTGCATCACACAAAGCAACACCCTTCCTCAACATGTAGAAAAACCACTTAGCTTTCTTTTAATATGCAATGATTAATAACAGTAACCATAAGTAATAATGTAAACCAATATAAGACTTCATATTTATGAGCTGTGCTTTAATTTAATCAAGACAGTATGAAAAATTCATAAAAGATTTAGCCAATCAAAAATCAGAGGATTCATAAAAATAAAAATCCAAAGTATTATTCTACTATACTTTCAGTGGAAGGAATTTCAAAGAAAGCCAAAACCAAGGAAAGATTCAAGCCTACTTCTACTACTACCTACTCTGATATTGTTGATGTTTTTGTTTTCAACTAACACTTATAGAGGCACTATATACGTGCCAAGAATTGTTCCACGCATTTTGCTCATTTAATCCTCAGAATAACACCATGTTAGTAAATATTTATATTCCTCCCTTACAGATAAAACTGAGGCACAGAAAGGTTAAATAACTCATCCAAAGTCACACGTCTAGTAAGTGGCAAAGCAAGAATATGAAGCCAGATTGTTTAACTGAGGAGTCAACAAAGTTGTATTAAATTTTTGTTGGAACATAGCCAAATATGTTCATTTACATATTACCTGGCTCCTTTTACTCTGCAATAGTAGAATATGGCCTGCAAAGTCTAAAATATTTACTATTTAACCCTTAAGAGAGAAAGTATGCCAATCCCTGGTCTTGCTCTATATAATGTCTAATAGTTAACTGCAATATACCTTCCAAAGACTCAATACCAGTTGCCTGTGCCAGTAAATCTTCATGTCTTGCAACAACCTGAAAATCAAGAATAAATAATCAGCATTTGCTCTCAAAGTATTAGGTATTTTTCTTTGTAATCACAAAGCAGAATTAAAGGTCTCTCTTCATATAGCAAGGGAGCAAATACTAACACAGAAGAAAAAAATAAAGTTACAAAGGTGTGTTTGAGATGATACTAGCAGGGACACAAACAAACAGTTCAATACAGAGCCAAAGAAGATGCAGCCTTCTCAATAGCCCCTTGCTTTGTTAATGAGATGTGCAGGTGGATTTGTGCCAAAATTAAAAAAAAAAAAAAAAATTCTTGCCATGCTATTATATGGTTTCCCTTTAAAAAAGAAATTTTTCAAACATTAGGTTCTCTTAGCTCCTGAATTGAACTTAAGAACCACCTTTCAATTTAAATCAGGACCACCTTCAAATCTGGAAAGACAATGCAGAGGCAGTGCCTGCCTATCCCTGAACATCTCTCTGCTTCCGTTTTGTAGTATCAGAGCAAATCCTCTCCTCTGCAGAAGACTGGTATTTTTATAAAATGTAAATGGTCATATTAAAACACCAAAAAGATTAAGATTTAAAGGCTACATGCAAGAAATTCCTAGAAACATCAAGAAATCATGCAAATCTTTAGAATAACGCAAGAATCCATATCACTGTATATCCTTTATTCCAATGAATGAAAGTTTCATGCCTTGTCTATGAACTGAAGCTTCTAATCAGCAAGGATTCATTCAATGGAACCCCTACATCCTCCACTTTGACCTGTTTCAGATATCACTGTCATTCTGTCAAGTCTCTTTCATACCACCTAAATTAAGTCCTATATTTTTGGTCTCCTATGTCTCTTAGACTTAAAATTGCCAGAAGATGTCTTAATTTTTCCTGGTCCATTGACATGATTATCAATGTGTCTGTCCTAACAAACCTTATTTCCTTTTAATTCTCTATTCTTCTTTGTTCTTTCTGATAATACTTTGGTAAGCTGAAAACTACACTTTTACAGGCTCCCCACAGCCAATTACATGAATTTCTAAGAGATTTGGAAGACAGAAGAAAAAGGAAAGTTATCTTTCTGCTACTGTTTCAACTAGTAAGCAAGGATTTAGAGAAAGTTGAGAAAGCCATATGGATCATTCCAGAGTTTAGTTACCACGTACCTACCAGCAGAGTACCTAGCAGTGGCATGGGAGGTAACAACAGTAGTATCCAGGCCTGTGTGTTGTATCTATGGTAGATCCTTCAACTCAGTCCACTGGCCACCCACTCAGCAATTTCATGAACATCCAATATTCTGTATTAAATATCTTTCTTGCTTTAAACACCTACAGTTGTTTCTGTTTCCAGTTCAGCCTCAGCTAATACATGTCTCAGTACATCTTTTGTAATTTTAATCATCACAATCATATTTTTTAATTACTTATATTTAATTTACGGGTTTGGTTAGCATTTATCCCAATTTTTCTTAAGCGGACAAACAATTATAGCAGGTTCAGATCTCGTACTGCAACTCGAGACTTCCTCTATCTCACATTCAAAACTACTAGTATATAACTTAGAAATTTTGTTTCTATTGATTCCTGCAAAGAACATACTACATTCAAAGAATAAGGAAAATATCAACCATAAGAGGGCAGAAAGAATTTCGGATGGCTTTTGTAAAAAGCCGCCTACTGAGGGGATAAAGATGGCGGCGTGAGAGGTGAGACAGAGGCTTCCTCCTAAAACCACATATAATACAAAAATATAATTAATACAACTAATCCTGAGAGAGCAAAAGGAGAGAGGACTGCGCCAGACTGCATACACCTGCAGAAAAGAGCAGACCTCACGGAACAGGGTACCATACCAAGGCTGTGGTCAGGCGGAACCCAACCCCTTCCCACACCGCAACTCACCAGCCAGGAGGAGGAGAAATGGAGCGGGGAGTGAGTGGAGGCCTGGGACTGCTGAATACCTAACTCCAGATATCTGCACTAGGACCACAAACCTACATTTCATGGTGCTTTCATGATACTCTTGTGATCACGGGGTTGGAAAGCTAAGACAGGCAGAATTCCTGGAGAGTCTCAGATCCCAGCTGGTGTGGAAAGCAGGGCTACATATCCAGCTGCTCTGGGACAAAAGCTTACACATGTGTACTGAGCCCACTGGTTCAGGCAGTGGGGAGACAGGGATAGCAGCCAGGAAGCAGGAAACAGCTATTTCCTCCCCAGCGGCACCAATACCGCTCCCCTGCGACCCCCAACATTGCTTCAGACGCTGAGCAGATCCAGAGAGTAGAGCTTCTGGACACTAGAGGGCGCCATACGCAAACATGAAACGCCAAAGAAACTGGTACAGAGTAAAATTAACATAACCCCTGAGAAAGATGACATGGACCTCATGACTCTTCCTGAAAGGGAGTTCAAAATAAAAATCATTAACATGCTAATGGCGGCACAGAAAGATAGTCAAGAACTCAGGAATGAATTCCAATCAGAGATCCAATCATTGAAGAGCACAATGGAGGGTATTAAAAGCAGACTGAATACAGTGGAGAAGACGATAAATGAAATAGAAATTAGAGAAGAGGAATACAAAGAAGCTGAGGCACAGAGAGAAAAAAGGATCTCTAAGAATGAAAGAATATTGAGAGAACTGTGACCAATCCAAAGGGAACAATAGTCGCATTACAGGGGTACCAGAAGAAAAAGAGAAAGAGAAAGGGATAGAAAGTATCTTTGAGGAGGTAATTGTTGAAAAATTCCCCAATCTGGGGAAGGAGATAGTCTCTCAAGTCATGGAGGTGCATAGATCTCCCAACACAAGGAAGACAACACCAAGACATACAGTAATTAAAATGGCAAAGATCAAGGATAAGGACATACTGTTAAAAGCAGCAAGAGAGAAAAATAAGATCACAAACAAAGGAAAGCCCATCAGGCCAACATCAGACTTCTCAGCAGAAACCTTACAGGCCAGAAGGGAGTGGCATGATGTATTTAATGCAATGAAGAAGAAGGGCGTGGAACCAAGAATACATTAGCTGGCAAGACAATCATTTAAATTTGAAGGAGGGATTAAACAATTTCCAGATAAGCAAAAGCTGAGAGAATTTACCTCCCACAAACCATCTCTACAGTGTATTTTGGAGGGACTGCTATAGATGGAAATGTTCCTAAGGTTAAATAGCTGTCACCAGAGGTAAGAAAACCACCATAAGGAAAGCAGAACAGTTAATTACTAAGCAAATGCAAAATTAAATTAACTATCCCCAAAGTCAATCAACGGATAGTCAGAGTATAGAATATGATACCTAATATATAAAGAATGGAGGAGGAAGAAAAGAAGGAGAAAAAGGAAAGAACCTTTATAAATTGTGTTTGTAATAACATATTAACTAAGTTAAGTTAGACTCTTAGATAGTAAGGAAGTTAACCTTGAACCTTTGGTAACCACGAATCTAAAGACTGCAATGGCAATAAGTACATACCTATCGGTAATTACCCTAAATGTAAATGGACTGAATGCACCAATCAAAAGACACAGAGTCACTGAATGCATAAAAAAAAAGACCCACGTATATGGTGCCTACATGAGACTCACTTTAAACCCAAAGACATACACAGACAAAAAGTGAAGGGATGGAAAAAGATATTTCATGAAACTAATAGAGAGAAAAGAGCAGGAGTTGCAGTACTTGTATCAGACAAAATAGACTTCAAAACAAAGAAAGTCACAAGAGACGCAGAAGGACATTACATAATGATAAAGGGGTCAATCCAACAAGAAGATGTAATCATTATAAATATCTATGCACCCAACACAGGAGCACCTACATATGTGAAATAATACTGACTGAGTTAAAAGGAGAAATAGAATGCAATGCATTCATTCTAGGAGACTTCAACACTCCACTCACTCTGAAGGACAGATCAACCAGACAGAAAATAAGTAAAGACACAGAGGCACTGAACAACACATTAGAACAGATGGACCTAATCGACATCTACAGAACTCTACACCCAAAAGCAGCAGGATACACATTCTTCTCAAGTGCACATGGAACATTTTCAAGAATAGATCATATACTAGGCCACAAAAAGAGCCTCAGAAAACTCAAAAAGACTGAAATTGTACCAACCAGTTTCTCAGACTACAAAGGTATGAAATTAGAAATAAATTACACAAAGAATATGAAAAATCCCACAAGCACATGGGGGCTTCACAACATGCTCCTAAATAACCAATGGATCAATGACCAAATAAAAACAGAAGTCAAGCAATATATGGAAACAAATGACAACAATAATTCAACACCACAAAATCTGTGGGAGGCAGCCAAAATCTGTGCTAAGAGGAAAGTATATTGCAATACAAGTGTACCTCAGGAAAGAACAACAATCCTGTAGAAGCAGTCTAAACACACAATTAATGAAACCAGAAAAAGAAGAACAAATGAGGCCCAAAGTCGATAGAAGGAGGGACATAATAAAGATTAGAAAAGAAATAAATGAATTTGAGAAGAATAAAACAATAGAAAGAATCAATGAAAGCAAGAGCTGGTTCTTTGCTTTCTACCTAACAAAACAGATAAATCCCTAGCCAGACTTATCAAGAAAAAAAGACAGTCTACACACATAAACAGAATCAGAAATGAGAAAGGAAAAATCACTACGGACAACACAGAAATACAAAGAATTATTAGAGAATACTAGGAAAATTATATGCTAACAAACTGGATAACCTAGAAGAAATGGACAACATTCTAGAAAACTACAACCTTCCAAGACTGACCAAGGCAGAAACAGAAAATCTGAACAGACCAATTACCAGCAACAAAATCAAACTGGTAATCAAAAAAACTACCTAAGAACAAAACTCCTGGACCAGATGGCTTCACTGCTGAATTTGAACAAACATATAGAGAAGACATAATACCCATCCTCCTTAAAGTTTTCCAAAGAGTAGAAGAAGAGGGAATATTTCCAAACTCATTCTATGAGGCCAGCATCACTCTAATACCAAAACCAAGCAAAGACACCACAAAAAAGAAAAATACATACCAATATCCCTGATGAACGTAGATGCAAAAATACTCAACAAAATATTACCAAACTGAATTCAAAAATACATCAAAAAGATCATCCATCATAACCAAATAGGATTTATTCCAGGGATGCAAAGATGGTACAACATTAAAAAATCCATCAACATCATCCACCACATAAACAAAAAGAAGGACAAAAACCACATGATCATCTCCATAGATGCTGAAAAAGCATTTGACAAAATTTGTGGCTTTCATGAATTTCATCCATTCATGATAAAAACTCTAAAAAATATGGGAATAGAGGGCAAGTACCTCAACATAATAAAGGTCATATATGACAAACCCACAGCCAATATCATACTTAACAGTGAGAAGCTGAAAGCTTTTCCTTTAAGATCGGGAACAAGACAAGGATGCCCACTCTCCCCACTTCTATTCAACATAGTACTGGAGGTCCTAGCCATGGCAATCAGACAACACAAAGAAATAAAAGGCATCCAGATTGGCAAGGCAGAAGTTAAACTGTCACTGTTTGCAGATGACATGATATTGTACATAAAAAACCCTAAAGAATCCACTCCAAAACTACTAGATCTAATATCTGAATTCAGCAAAGTTGCAGGATACAAAATTAATAGGCAGAAATCTGTCGCATTCCCATACACTAACAATGATCTAGCAGAGAGAGAAATCAGGAAAACAATTCCATTCACAATTGCATCAAAAAGAATAAAATGCCTAGGAATAAACCTAACCAAGGAAGTGAAAGACCTATACCCTGAAAACTACAAGACACTCTTAAGAGAAATTAAAGAAGGTAACAATAAATGGAAACACATCCTGTGCTCATGGATAGGAAGACTTAATATTGTCAAAATGGCCATCCTGCCTAAAGCAATCTATAGATTCAATGCAATCCCTATCAAAATACCAAAAGCATTCTTCAACAAACTAGAGAAAATCATTCTAAAATTCATATGGAACCACAAAAGACCCCGAATAGCCAAAGCAATCATGAGAAGGAAGAATAAAGCTGGGGGCATTATGCCCCCAACTTCAAGCTGTACTACAAAGCCACAGTAATCAAGACAATTTGGTACTGGCACAAGAACAGACCCACAGACCAGTGGAACAGACTAGAGAGCCCTGATATAAACCCAACCATATATGGTCAATTAATATGCAATAAAAGAGCCATGGAAATACAATGGGGAAATAACAGCCTCTTCAACAGCTGGTGTTGGCAAAACTGGACAGTTACATGCAAGAGAATCAAACTGTATTATTGTTTAACCCCATACACCAAACTGAACTCGAAATGGATTAAAGACTTGTATGTAAGTCATGAAACCATAAAACTCTTAGAAGACAACATAGGCAAACATCTCCTGAATATAAGAATGGGCAACTTCTTCCTGAATGCATTTCCTCAAGAAAGGGAAACAAAAGCAATAAAATGAATTTGTGGGACTACATCAAACTAAAAAGTTTCTGTATGGCAAAGGACACTATCAACAGAAAAATAAGGCACTCTACAATATGGGAGAATATATTTGTAAATGACATATCCAACAAAGGGCTTTCATCCAAAATATATAAAGAACTTCATGCCTCAACACCCAAAAAGCAAACAACCCCATTAACAAATGGGCAGAGGAGATGAAGAGACAGTTCTCCAAAGAAATTCAGATGGCCAACAGATACATGAAAAGATGCTCCACATCACTAATCATCAGGGAAATGAAAATTAAAACCACAATGAGATATCACCTCACACCAGTTAGAATGGCCAGCATCGAAAAGACTAAGAACAACAAATGCTGGCGAGGATGCGGAGAAATGGAAACCCTCCAACACTGCTGGTGGGAATGTTGGCTAGTTCAACCATTGTGGAAAGCAATATGGAGGTACCTCAAAAAACTAAAAGTAGAAATACCATTTGACCCGGAAATCCCACTCCTTGGAATTTACCCAAAGATCACAACTTCTCAGATCCAAAAAGACATATGCACCCCTATGTTTATTGCAGCACTTCTTACAATAGCTAAAATATGGAAGCAACCTAAGTGTCCACAGGAGATAAATGGATAAAGAAGATGTGGTACATATACACAATAGAATACTATTTGGCCATAAGAAGGAAACAAATCCTACCATTTGCAACAACATGGATAGAACTGGAGGACATTATACTCAATGAAATAAGCCAGGCAGGGAAAGACAATGCCACATGATTTCCCTCATTTGTGGAGAATAACAATGAAGCAAAACTGAAGGAAAAAAATAGAAGCAGACTCAGAGACTCTAAGATGGGACTAGTGGTTACAAAAGGGGAAGGGTATGGGAAGAGAGGTGGGGAGGGCGGGAGAAGGGGATTGAGGGGTCTTATGTTTAGACACATGGTGTGGGGGATCACAGGGAGAACAGTGTAGCACAGAAAAGCCACATAGTGGATCTGTGGCATCTTGCTGCACTGATGGACGTGACTGCATTGGGGTATGGGTGGGGACTTGATAATATGGGTAAATGTAGTAACCACATTGTTTTTTCATGTGAAACCTTCATAAGAGTGTATATCAATCATACCTTAATAAAAAAATTTTTTTAAAAGCTGCCCCTTGAGAACCCTAGGCAGAGACAAGTACATTCTCCCTTATTCCCATAAACACTTTGTACTGTTTTAGTTAGGCATCATTTTCCATTGATTATTTCTGTACCTGCACTGGTCTGCGAATCCTTGGAGAGCCAAGAATTGTGTTTGTTTTTCTATCCCTACAGCTTAATGTTTAAAAGTGTTTTACAAATGTTTACTGACAAATACTGAACTCTAATCTTGTATTTGTTCATCACTTAAATGTTTATTAAGTGCTTACTCAGAAACAAAAGGCAACACCAGGAAGTATACCATAAAACCACCTCATAAATTGTAAAACTGTAGAAGAGGAAGACACTTCAAGATTTTCTACTACAATCCCCTCTTCTCCCTTATTCACTCCAACCCATTTTGATAGACTTTTTTTAAAGATTCAAAGACATTAAATGATATGAATGATAACAGCATAGCTGAGATTAGAATCCATCTCCTAATTCCCCATATTTTGCTCAATCCAACAAAAACTCATCAACTTTCTATAATTTCAGCAAATGTTAATATACCTTGTGCCAAAGTGAACATCTCAATTTTTCTCATTCACAGTGTTCTACTTCCAAAATTCCATTTTCTATTATCTTTATCAAAGGCATCCTATTTTTTGCCCACCTATATTATTCACTGCATATCAGTTAAGGTGTTGAAAACAAAGTATCAATAAAAGGTTTGGGAAAAAGAGGTATATTAGTTTTTCAACTAACAGAAAGCCTTTTAAGAGAAAACTTCAAAAATACACTTTGAAACTATTCCAATTCAGTTAGACAATATCCATCATATCATTGATAAGTTTTCACAAATGCCTAGGGTACCTAGCTGGTTTTCTTGGTTTCACTGGATATGGCTGGTAATTGTAGGTCTGCTTTTGTTATGTAGCTGTATTCCTTTATGTTAATGTGTGTGCGCAATTTAATTAGTAGTTTAAAACCTATACATGCTTATGTTACTCTACAAGAAGATATGTCAAAGAAATAATCAATCTTCCCATGTTTTCTTCTGTCTGCTACTTCTATAGCTTTTCTTCTTCCTTCCTAATTACAACCCTTAAATAGAATTTGTGCCTCATATCAAATTTACCGAGTATCATAATTCTTCCAAGTGGTAAAGATACCTCAAGACAAATACTGGGCATAGAAGCCACAGGGCATAAATCTGCAAAGAAGTAAAAAGCTAACCTTTTCAAACAATATTGCTTCTCTCTCACTTACCAACTTTACATTTCCCTGTATGGCCCCGGAAGATGACTGGTTAGCCAGAGACGGGTAAGATTCCTCAAGGGAGGAACAACCTAAGACAGGCACAGTCGCAGGGTGGCCATCAGGAGAGAAATTGGGGATCAACAGAGGGGAGGCTTAGAACCTCACTCCCCGTTTTGAGAGAAATCTTCTGCATCTGTGGATGTTTTGTTGCCCTTGTCTAGCTTGGATTAATACTTAGTCTATAGGCACACACCTGATCATCTACATTTGCCCTCTTACAGCACTAAATTATGTTTTCTACCTTTATCTTGCATCTACCTACCACTTCAGCATTTTATTAAAAATAATAATAATAATAACAATAATAATAATAATAAGGGAGAAATGTGGGATTCACATATAAATCAAGTATAAAAATCAAATGAATAATCATATCTGACTTGATTGTTTATAGTTCATGATGCATGATCAAAACCGAAAGTTTCTGTGATATGACTGCCCTTGCACTATTCACCATGTAAGAACTTATTCACTATGTAAGAACTTGTTCACCATGTAAGAACTTGTTCATTATGCTTCAGAAGATTGGAGACTGTTGAGAATTAGGCTTGGGGTTGATTAATGACTGTGCATTGAGTCCCCTATACAGAATTTTTTTGTTGTCAACAACCATTTGATCAATAAATATGAGAGATGCCCTCTCAAAAAAAAAAAAAATACACTTTGAAAAATTAGCCACACTAGTATGTTAGTTGTACATTTGCTCATGTAAATATGCATTTGGATTAAATAATAAAAAGATTATAAAAATGATAAATTATCATTTTAGGTGAAATAGCCTGCAAAAATTCAGAAGATTAGAATCACCTGTAGGTGTAGTTCTTTATCCAACTGACTAATTCCTTGGGCAAGTTTTGCTAGTTGTTCAGCAATTACAGCTTGATGAATAGATTGGGAAGTGTAACTCTTCACATCAAAGTCTTCATTTAAAAAATCACTATAACAGTCTGGGGAAAAAAGGAAAAATCGCCAGTTACTAATTACACTGCACTAAAGAAACAGATATTAAACAATCATAACATATTTTGAGGTCTTTCTACGAAGCAGGAACTGTTGTAAATGAGAAGAGGGGGAAGTAACATCATAACAAAGTAATACTGTCCATCACTTGAGCACTTACTTTGTACCAGACACTGATCTAAGCACTTTACTCATATTGATTCATTCAGTCCCCACATAACCCTGTTCAACCTGTCATTTTCCCCACTCAACAGATGAAGAGATAGGCACTGACAGGGCATGCAACCTGTCTAACCTCACTGTCTGAGATCTGAATTCAGGCAGTCTACCTGCAGAACCCATACTCTGAAACACTATACTATACTGTGAAAAGCTAAATTTTATCAGTGAATCAGAAGGAAAATATTGAGTGAAAGATTAAGAATTAACTACTAATCATAGCCTTTAATGCAAGAAAACAAGATCACTGACAATGATAACAGGAAAGTTGACTATATTTGGTATTTATGGTCTCTGATATTTCTAGATCAATGCACAAAATGTTATAATAAAGTAAATGGAATTTTAATAGAAATAGGCCAAAAAATTTATAGGTATTACTGACGTTTAGGATCTGTGGGTATGATAAGTAAATGGAAACAGAAACTGTTCAAAACACACCCTTTATAGGCAGGAAAAAGAAGTGATACTAGATATTAAGAAGATATCTTTTTGTACAGAAATCCACCAATCTGCAGGTCAAAGAAATATGGACAGAATTATGAGTTAAAAATAGATATGTAGAAGTAAGCTCAGTGCAGCTATTAATCATTATCTGCTACCCATCTGGTAGACATACCTTTGCCTTGATAGAGATTATGAAACTAACAAGCAAAACAGAGTACAGAGTACTTATAAGAAAGCTTTAATTGTTCATATGCACCATAATGGCTCCAGGAAGGCATGGTCTTTGTTTACTACCACCTCCCTAGGCCTTAACAATGTCTGACACATGGCAGGTGCTCAATATTGGTTGAATGAATTAATCTATGTATCAGCTGGAAGTATTCCGCTAAAAGCAAGATTCATTCTAGACTACTAGCAAAGTGGAGGGGAATGAAAAATGGAAACTGCTACATGGACCTTAAGTATGAGAACCACATTTCCTTCCAGTTTGCCAAGTAGTTCTCAGGATTAAGGATCCTACCAGGTAGATAAGTGGAGAATGCCATTCCAAGAAGCGGGAAGGCTTAGGGCAGCAAATATCATGGCATATTTTGAGAAATAAGGGGAATACTGACTTCAGGGTGTCTAATCACAGAGTACATATGTGGGGCAGAAAGAGTAAAGACTGACAGGTTGTCAGGGGGGCAGTTTTGAAAAGAGCTTGGAAGACACCCACAATGTTCAGAGTACTATATCCCATTATTTTAAGGCCAAAAAGAGCACTGTCAGCTTTGTGTTTTAGACAGTTTCTGGCAACAGTATAGAAGATGATTGAAAAGGGATTACTCATACTGTGGTGTGCCAGAACTGGCTTGTATTCGCACCTGAGAGCCAGTTGTTAGATTTTTCAGGAATTGTGTGAACCAGTTGACATCACAGGTAAGTATCTTAATATTGACAATTGTGAGAATATTTACATTATGGAAATTGGCATATACTACAAAATCAGGGATTTTCCTATTTCCCCGGAAGGCTGGTTTTTTGGCCCACCCAAGGAAGAGCACTGCAGAGACCAGAAAGGTGCTGTGTTAACAGCCCAAGTGACAAGATGAAAGCCTACGGCAGTGGAACTAAGAATGTTAAGGAAGAGACTAATCTGATCTATAATCTATAGGATATAGAGACAAGCTGAAAATGAGTGATCGGGCAGAGCAAAAAGGATGATTCTTGATAAACAAACATGGGGAATTCAGCTTCACATTAGGCTAGACTACCAGGCTTCATATAATGATGAATATGAAATTACCCCTGCCTCCAAGAAACTCATAATCCATACAATTAATGGTAACAGACTACAGAAGAAAAGGTTAGGGGAGAGAGGTCAAAAAAAGAAAGAGAGGGTGAGAGATTCTCAAGATGGTGGCATGAGTAGGGTGGCGGAAATCTCCTCCCAAAACCATATATATTTTGAAAATACAGCAAATACAACTATTCCTAAGAGTGACCAGAAGTTACAGTACAACAGCCAGGCTACATCTACATCTGTGAGAACTCAACATGTCACGGAAAAGGGTAAGATACAAAGCCGTAACCCGGAGGGACCTGAGCACTCCCCCGACCCCAGCTCACCAGTGGGAGGAAAACAATCAGAGTGGGGAAGTAGTGGAAGCATAGAACTGCTAAATAACCAGCCCTAGTATTCTGCACCGGGAGCACAGACACACATTGCACAGTGTACTGGATATTAGAGGAACGGAAAAGCAAAATCCGAGACTAAGACTGAGAACAGTCTCCCACAGCCAGCTGCCCTGGGACAAAAGAAAAGCAGGTGCATTAAAAGTCTTAAAGGGACAAGGGTTTAACAGGTAGACAAAATCGTCCTGGCACACTCAGCCCAGCACACTGGGAACTTTAAGGAACTTCAGGCGCCATAACCCCCTGGGTGGCAAATGCAGATCCGAAGCCCCTTATGGCAACAAATAGGCTGCAGTTCATTTCCCCCCACCAGCACTGGAAGCAAACCGGCTGACTCACCATTGCTGTGGAACAGCTGGGGAGCAGCCACGCCTACAGCAACCACACAGAGGCTTCTCCCAGCACGCAGCTAACCGGGCAAGACCCAGAGGCTGACCCTGCCCACAGCTGACCAGCACAGACAGTGGAGACCAGCGCAGAGTCCAGAAGGGATAAAGGGGCTTTGTTCTCATGGCGAACACATGCTGCTAGAATGCAACCACCACCAGTGCCCTAGGCAATCCCAAGGACCGCACAGCCCACAGCAACTCAGGGGATTAACCTAGGGGCTGTCGCATGCACCCAGTTGACCAGCATAGACAGAGGAAACCAGCGCAGAGTCAGGGAAGCACATAGGGGCCCTGCTCTCGTGGCAAACTGCTCACCTGCAACCATTGCCAGTGCCCAAGGCCAACCCGAGGGCCACCCTACCCACGGCAGCTCAGGGGATTAACCCAGAGGCTGATCCCTGTGTGCAGTTGCCCAGTACAGGCAGCAGACACCAGCACAGAGTTCAAGAAGCATGAAGGGGTACTGTTCTCACAGCAGAACACACGTCACTTGCCTGCAACCCCACCACTGCCCTGGCCATCCCGAAGTCTGCCCTGCCTATGGAAGCTCAGGGTATCAACCCAGAGGCTGCTCCTGGTGTGTGGTTGACCAGCACAGGCAGCAGAGACGGGCAAGGTGACAAGCAAGCAGGAAGGGTCTTTGTTCTCCCAGCTGAAACACACGCCCTTCCATCACCATGAAAAGGCAGAAGAACCTTCTTCAGTCCAAAAAACCTGAAGCACCAGAGAGAGGGCCTGGTGAGACCGAAATTATCAATCTTCCTGAAAAAGAATTCAAAATAAAAGTCATAAGCATGCTGAAGGAGCTACAGAGAAATATGCAAGAGTCAAGGGATGAATTCTGGAGGAAGATAACAAATGAAACAAACAAGAGAAGGATTAAGGAGCAGACTGGATGATGCATAAGACACTGTTAATGGAATAGAATTCAGAGAACAGGAATACAGAGAAGCTGAGGCAGAGAGAGATAAAAGGACCTCTAGGAATGAACGACTATTAAGAAAACTGTGTGACCAATCCAACTGAACAATATTCGCTTTATGGGGGTACCACAAGAAGAAGAGAGAGAAAAAGGGATAGAAACTGTCTTTGAACTTCCCCAATCTGGGAGAACACAACACAAGGGACCCAAGGAGGACAACACCAAGACATATAACAATTAAAATGGCAAAGATCAAAGATAAGGACAGGGTATTAAAAGCAGCCAGAGAGACAAAAAAAATCATCTACAAAGGAAAACCCATCAGGCTATCAGTAGACTTTTCAGCGGAAACCTTACAGGCCAGAAGAGAATGATATGATATATTCAAAGCAATGAAACAGAAGGGCTTCGAACCAACAACACTGTATCCAGCAAGATTATCATTTAAATTTGCAGGAGGAATTAAACAATTCCCATATAAGCAAAAGTTGAGGGAATTTTCCCCCCACAAACCATCTCTACAATGTATTTTAAAGGGACTGCTCTAGACAGAAGTGCTCCTAAGGCTAAACAGATGTCACCAGAGAAAATAAAAACACAGAAAAAAAGTAGACCAACCAAATACTAACTAGATGCAAAATAAAATCAGCTATTCACAAATTCACTCAAGGGAAACACAAAAGAGTACAGCATAAAACACCTAACACAGAAAGAGTGGAGGAGGAAGAAAAAGAAGAGAGAGAGAGAATCATCAGACTGTGTTTATAATAGCATAATAAGTGAGTTAAGTTAGACAGTTATAGAGTAAAGAAGGTACCCTTGAACCCTTGGTAAACATGAATCCAAAGCCTGCAATGGCAATAAGTACATATCTATCGATAATCACCCTAAATGTAAATGGACTGAATGCACCAATCAAAAGGCATGGAGTAATAGAATGGATAAAAAAGCAACACCCATCTATGCAGTGCCTACAAGAGACTCACCTCAAATACAAAGATATACACATAAAAAAAGTGAAGGTATGGAAAAAGATTTCATGCAAACAACAGGGAGAAAAAAGCAGGTGTTGCAGTACTTGTATCAGAAAAAATAGACTTCAAAACAAAGAAAGTAACAAGAGACAAAGAAGGACATTACACAATGATAAAGGGGTCAGTCCAACAAGAGGATATAACCATTATAAATATCTATGGCACTGAACACAGGAGCACTGACATATGCGAAACAAATACTAACAGAATTAAAGGAGGAAATAGAATGCAATGCATTCATTCTAGGAGACTTCAGCACATCACTCACTCCAAAGGACAGATCCACCAGACAGAAAATAAGTAAGGACACAGAGGCACTGAATTACACACTAGAACAGATGGACCTAACAGACATCTACAGAACTCTACACCCAAAAGCAGCAGGATACACATTCTTCTCAAGTGCACATGGACCATTTTCCAGAATAGACCACATACTAGGTCACAAAAAGAGCCTCAGTAAATTCAAAACAACTGAAATTCTAGCAAAAAACTTCTCAGACCACAAAGGTAAAAAACTAGAAATAAATTGTACAAAGAAAGCAAAAAGGCTCACAAACACATGGAGGCTTAACAACATGCTCCTCAATAACTGATGGATTAATGGTCAGATTAAAACAGAGATCAAACAATATATGGAGACAAATGAAAACAACAGCACAATGCCCCAACTTCCGTGGGACGCAGCGAAGGCACTTCTAAGAGGAAAGTACATAGCGATCCAGGCCTAATTAAAGAAGGAGGAACAATCCCAAATTAATAGCCTAAATTCACAATTACTGAAACTGAAAAAAGAACAAATGAGGCCCAAAGTCAGCAAAAGGAGGGACATAATAAAGATCAGAGAAGAAATAAATAAAATTGAGAAGAATAAAACAAAGAAAAAAATCAATGAAACCAAAACCTATTCTTTGAGAAAATTAACAAAATAGATGAACCCCTAGCTAGACTTACTAAGAGAAAAAAAGAATCTACACACATCAAAAGAATGAGAAATGAGAAAGGAAAAATCACTACAGACAACACAGAAATACAAAGACTTATTAGAGAATACTATGAAAATCTATATGCTAACAAACTGGACAATCTAGAAGAAACGGACAACTTTCTAGAAAAATACAACCTTCCAAAACTGACCACAGAAGAAACAGAAAATCTACACAGACCAATTACCAGCAAAGAAATTGAACTGGTAATCAAAAAACTACCTAAGAACAAAACTCCCAGAACACATGGATTCACTGCTGAATTTTATCAGACATTTAGAGAAGACATAATACTCATTTTCCTCTAAGTTTTCCAAAAAATAGAAGAGATGGGAACACTCCCAAACTCATTCTATGAAGCCAGCATCACTCTAGTACCAAAACAAGGCAAAGACACCACAAAAAAAGAAAACTACAAATATCCCTGATGAACATAGATGCAAAAATACTCAACAAAATATTACCAAACTGAATTCAAAAATACATCAAGAGGATCATCCATCATGATCAAGTGGGATTTATTACAGGGATGCAAGGATGGTACAACATTCAAAAATCCATCAACATCATCCATATCAATAAAAAGAAGGACAAAAACCACATGATCATCTCCATAGATGCTGAAAAAACATTTGACAAAATTCAACATCCATTCATGATAAAAACTCTCAACAAAATGGGTAGAGAGAGCAAGTACCTCAACATAATAAAGGCCATATCTGACAAACCCACAGCCAACATCATACTTAGCAGTGAGAAGCTGAAAGCTTTTCCCCTAAGACTGGGAACAAAACAAGGATGCCCACTCTCCCAACTTTTCTTCAACATAGTACTGGAGGTCCTAGCCACGGCAATCAGGCAACACAAAGAAACAAAAGGCATCCAGATTGGCAAAGAAGAAGTTAAACTGTCACTGTGTGCAGATGACATAATGTTATACATTAAAAAACCCTAAAGAATCCACTCCAAAACTACTAGAACTAATATCTGAACTCAGCAAAGTTGCAGGATACAAAATTAATAGGCAGAAATCTGTCGCATGCCTATACACTAACAATGAACTAGCAGAAAGAGAAATCAGGAAAACAATTCCATTCACAATTGCATCAAAAAGAATAAAATACCTAGGAATAAACCTAACCAAGGAAGTGAAAGACCTATACCCTGAAAACTACAAGACACTCTTAAGAGAAATTAAAGAGGACACTAATAAATGGAAATTCATCCCATGCTCTTGAAGAGGCAGAATTAATTTTGTCAAAATGGCCATCCTGCCTAAAGCAATCTACAGATTCAATGCAATCCCTATCAAAATATCAACAGCATTCTTCAATGAAACTGGAACAAATAGTTTTAAAATTCATATGGAACCAAAGAAGACCCCGAATACCAAAGCAATCCTGAGAAGGAAGAATAAGGCAGGGGGGATCTCACTTCCCAACTTCAAGCTCTAGTACAAAGTCACAGTAATCAAGACAATTTGGTACTGGCACAAGAATAGACCCATAGACCAGTGGAACAGAATAGAGTCTGGATATTAACCCAAGCATATATGGTCAATTAATACATAATAAAGAAGCTATGGATATATAATGGAGAAATGACAGCCTCTTTAACAGCTGGTGTTGGCAAAACAGGACAGCTACATGTAAGAGAATGAAACTGATTACTGACTAACTCCATACACAAAGGTAAACTCGAAATGGATCAAAGACCTGAATGTAAGTTATGAAACGATAAACTAACAGAAGAAAACATAGGCAAAACTCTCTTGGACATAAACATGAGCAACTTCTTCATGAACATATCTCCCTGGGCAAGGGAAACAAAAGCAAAACTGAACAAGTGGGACTATATCAAACTAAAAAGGTTCTGTACAGCAAAGGACACTATCAGTAGAACAAAAAGTCATCCTACAGTATGGGAGAATATATTCATAAATGACATATCCAATAAGGGGTTGACATTCAAAATACATAAAGAGCTCATACACCTCAACAAACAAAAAGCAAATAATCCAATTAAAAAATGGGCAGAGGATCTGAACAGACACTTCTCCAAAGAAAATTCAGATAGCCAACAGGCACATGAAAAGATCGCTAATCATCAGAGAAATGCAAATTAAAACCACAATGAGATACCACCTCACACCAGTTAGGATGGCCAACATCCAAAAGACAAACAACAAATGTTGGCTAGGATGTGGAGAAAGGGGAACCCTCCTACACTGTTGGTGGGAATGTAAATTAGTTTAACCATTGTGGAAAGCAGTATGGAGGTTCCTCAAAAAACTAAAAATAGAAATATCATTTGACCCGGGAATTCTACTGCTAGGAATTTGCCCTAAGAATGCAGGAGCCCAGTTTAAAGTAGACATATGCACCCCTATGTTTATCACAGCACTATTTACAATAGCAAAGAAATGGAAGCAACCTAAGTGCCTATCAGTAGATGAATGGATAAAGATGTGATACATATACACAATAGGATATTATTCAGCCATAAGAAGAAAACAAATCCTACCATTTGCAACAACATGGATGGAGCTAGAGGGTATTATGCTCAGTGAAAAAAGCCAGGTGGAGAAAGACAAATATCAAATGATTTCACTCATCTGTGGAGTATAAGAACAAAGAAAAAAACTAAAGGAACAAAATAGCAGCAGACTCGCAGAACCCAAGAATGGACTAACAGTTACTAAAGGGAAAGGGACTGGGAATGATGGGTGGGAGGGGAGGGATAAGGGGAAAAGGGGGCATTACTATTAGCACACATAATGTAGCAGGGTGTGGGCATGAGGAAGGCAGTGTAACACAGAGAAGACAAGTAGTGATTCTACAGCATCTTACTATGCAGATGGATGGTGACTGTAACAGGGTATGTCGTGGAGACTTGATAACGGGGGGAGTCTAATAACCATAATGTTGTTCAGGTAATTAATTGTATATTAATGATACTAAAAGAAAAGAATAGTATTGTGTTCGGATGGGGGACATTGTAGGAAGCATAATAAATTTATTTATTATGTATATAATAATAAGTGTATATCCACTGTATCACAATAACATATTCACCTCAAAAAAAAAACAAAGAAAGGAATTTATTTCACTTTTTCATAGGTAGAACCTGGACTTTTTGTTCCTATGTAGAACTTGTAGTGCTTGTTCACTATCAAGATAGAAATGTCCAGTAGACAGTTCTATAGCTCACAAGAAAGGTAACGGCCATGTATATCTGTGTTTGTGTGCATAGATATTAATTTTGTAACCATGAAAAAGAGAACAGATGATTTAGGAAGAAATTTTAAAATGCACTAAATGTTGGAAATGGGTAAGACAGAGTTCAAAAGCCAGGAAAAAAACAAAAATTGGGGGTTAGACAAGAGAAATGAAAGCAATCAGACTAAGAAGAGTTCAGAGAGAAAAAGAAATAGGAGAGAATGGTAAAAATCAAAAGATGAGACAGTTTAAAGCAAATACATGGTCAGTGGTGCCAAAGATCTTAACAAAAATCAAACACAATGAAGGCTGAGTACCAGTCACTGCATTTGGCACTTGAGGACTGACTGTCTCCTTAAAGAGAAAAGTCCTATAATGCTTCTCTTTAATAATCTTCTCATTTCTATAGGAGGCAACTCAGAAACCCCTAAAAAATTTTCAAATTAAAAAAAAAAAATTTTCCAAATTAACCATCTGCTCACCCATCCTATCCTCTATCACTAGCAGATCCCGGACATAGTTAATTACTGTTCCTGATGGAAATGTTCACCTCCTCAGGAATATTTCAGGGTATGGGTGCAGTGAACCACTGAATCAGGGGCAAACTGAAGACAAACATCCAAAAGAAACTAGAAAAAAGCACTTAGAGAATTAGGAATTAAAAAGAAAAAGGATGGAACTCACAAGCCACGTGAGGAAAGTATTTCAAGAAAGGAATCAAACCCTTTTAGGGTTCCCCTTCATTAGTACAGTGGTGAGTATCCCTGCCTGTCAAACACAGTTATCAATTCAAGTAAAATAAGGACCAAAAAAGTATCCATTTGATTTACCCCACATGGAAGTCATTGAAGACCTTGGTAAAGCAATTTCAATGGCATAATGAGGTAACTAGGTCCTTGAGAAAACAGGAAGAAAGTACAGGGCACCAGAGGAGGGACTGTTCTTATGAAAGAGCAGAGACTACACTTCTGGTGAAATTGAAAATATAAGGGAGAAAAAGAAGAAAGGAGAGTTGCACACTCAGGTTTAGTTTATAGGTTTGATGCAAGAAATGGAGGAAGTTTACATACAATTCTTACCTGAAGACTATGTACACTCCAAAAACCGATTACAATTCCTGGAATGCATCCTACTAAAACATACACCATGTCCGCCATGTGTTATTTCTTCTACTTCTTCACCTGGGGATGTTCTATTTACACTTCAAAACCAATTCCATCTAGACAGCCCTTCCTGACACTCCCCTAACTACTCCAGTTATCCACCTCTGTATTGTTTTACTTTGTACACAATTCTACTACTACCTTTACAACACTACATGACACTGCATACCATTATAGCTTTTTAAGACTATTTCTTCTGCTAAAAATGGTAAGCTACTTGAGGGTGGGAACTGCCCACATATCAGGAACTCAAAATTCGCATAAACTGAATTTAAATCAGAATGCGAAGATGCATCAGAGATCCTAACCTAGGAACCTAATACAGTCTAGTTCAGAAAACAACATTAGTAAGTTTCGATAAAAAGTATATAAATTATCAGAAGGCAAGAAATTTGGGCAATAATAAAATGTACAACAGTCAGAGAAAAATTTGAACTGCATTTCAATAGTTTATAACCTACCTTGGTCTACAAATGTGTGCGTATGCTTCTTACTGTGATGCTCAATTTAAAAAAAGCTTATTTTTGCGGCCACTGTATGCGAGGTTCTATTAACACTATCTAAAATAAGAAGTGGTTTTACAACGCAGTAAGAAAAGATTAAGTAAACAAATTGTTTTAATACAAAGTAGAACATGATGGCGATTAGGAAAGAAAATTAAAAACATGATTAACGTCTTAAAAATACGAACTTTTTCTTAAGGTTAAGAGATTTGGGTGTTAACTGGGGTAATACAATTTAATGTGCTTCTCAAATTGCTATGTTTAACTTATCTTTTCATTTTCAGCAATTACTGTTCAAAACTACCAATAAACCCGACCGCTATATTCAACACATAAAATTAATCCTAGCCTGAACAAATGCTCTGAATCCTCCCCATAGATGGTTGTGAATAAACGCCTTGTTTAAAAAAAAAAAAAAGGTGGAAGCGGGGCCACCTGTGTAGTACAAGAATTTAACAGAGAGTATGTTTCCAATTATTCTTAAAAATGAGCACCTCTTTCATTAAGAGTCTGTCATCTGTTCTGGGTCTTGGTACTTTCCACGGGATTGAACTCCTTCGTTAAGAGTGCGGCAGCAGCGAGCGGCTGCCAACGTGGGTCACAGGGTGCGGGATCCCAGGGCTCTGGGAAGCCCCAGAAGTGTGAACTGTGGAGTTGAAATGAAGCGACCAGAAATCAGGTGTCCCCAGGACACCCGGAAGGGAAGGGGACAGCAAGTTCTTGGGCAAACAGGCGGACCAGCACCCAAACGCCAGGGGGCCGGGCGGAGGGGAGTGGTCACGTCGAGACCGAAAAACTTTCTGCAGAGCGTCGGGGCTGAGTCCATCACTCGGGCCCAGGTGCGGAGCAGGGCAACCCCAGCCCCACCAGCCTGCCAGACCCCGACTCCTTACCGTCCTGCAGAAGCTCCCGGACTGTCGCTGCAGCCGCCCCAGAGACCACAGCTCCAGGGCCAGCAACAGCGACGCCGCTGTCTCCACCTTCCATGTTGGCAGGGGCCGGATGATGACGTCAGCGTCGGCCCCGCTCCGCCCAGGTGGTGACGCAGAATGCTGGGGCCGCTCGCTCCGCCCTCCCAGGGCCCGGCCGGCCTGGGAACGGACCTGAGGCTGCTGCTGGACCAAGGCTTCCTGAGAGCAGCGTGGGGCCCCAAGTAGCGCACCCAGGAAGCCGAGGCCGCAGACCGGCGCTTTACGCAGTGTTCCGCCAACCCCCTGGTGTAGTACCCGAGCTGAAGAGAAGGTGGGCGCCGCAACGTGGCTGCAGTGCTTATCTCTAAAGCAAGTATTGAACCTAAGAACTTGGGCCTCTCGGTGGAGGCAGGATGGGAGAGCGGAGGTTTCTGGGAGCTTCGTGTGCACTCCACAGGCACACGAATAGCTTCCCGGCTTCATCTGTTACACGTCTTTGGCTCGCAGTCCTGGGGTACAGGCAGGCAGTAAAAGTTTGGGAAGGAAAATTGCCCGGGATGAATGGTGAGGAGAGTTAGAGAGCCGAGAGTCGGTGAAGAAGGAAGACTGAACCAGGAAAACACAAGTGAAGTCCGTCTCTGCCCTCCCTCGCCGGAGACCGTGACGTTACGCTTTTTCTCTATTCCTCTGAGTTTCAGCCATGTGCAATGAGTGATCCCAAATTTCTTCCTATTACAAATAGATGGAGTTTCCGTACCTCATCTAACAGTATTTAAGCTATAAAATCGAGTTAGTTCTTGTTATCTTCTCCGCCGATACATCTGTATTATTCACCTAGCTTTCGGCCCAAATAAACACTGATAAATTAACAGCCCACCCCCACGTATGCAAGATTAAACATTGCTTCATAAAAACTAACTTTTCCTTTATGTTCACAGGTTACCAGTTTTTCCCAATTATAGAGCTACGTAGTTCTCTTGATTCTGCTAACAGTATTTTGAGAAGGTAGTATATTAGAACATACCCTGTGTCAAAGGTTTTTCTAAATAACAAATCTAAACGCATTTAATGCAACAAATCAGGTGAGCAAGTCTCCTGATACACTTACTGCATTATGCTTTCTCTCGACTGTCTCAGAGGCTTTTCCTTAGTCTAATTTATTTGATCTCAAGCGTGGTGTGAATAGGATCGATGGTTCTGAGTGGAAGTCACACAAATTGCCAAGGGCATTGTGCACAGACTCAATTAGGATTCATTGTCCATAATACACAAAATATTTAATAATTCTTAAATGTTGACGAATAGGCACTATATTTGAATGATGAGTTCTCCTTCCTTGGTGTTTACATTGCAATATTTAGGAAAGATTTAATATTTCATTCAGTGAAGACTTTTGAGCCCTATACCAGCATGATTTTGCAAACATAAGACTCAATCCTAATCTTATCCCAAAGGAGCTAATAAGGTAACGTAGGAATATATTTAAACAGTTGTACCAGCTGCTTTGCAGTGTATGGATTGATTTATTCCCAAGCTTGGGTGCACAATGAAATCACCTGGAAAGCTTACACTGATGCCTGCATCCTAAGCCCAGAGATTCACATTTAATTGGCCTGGGGTATAGTTTGAGCATCCTTATTCTTAAAAGTTACGCAGATCATTCTAATGTAAACCAAGGTTGAGAACTAGTGATATATTCATTCAGCAAATAAATATTGAGGGAAGCCTTAGTGCCATATATTGGAATACAAGAATGAATAAGAATGACATTTTTCTTGCTAAAGTCACTAATGACTTAGACTTTTTAAGTCTTTACCTTACTTAACTTTTCTGTGATGTTTAAGAGACTTACCCCCTCTCTTAGGGGTGGCTTAGTAATACTCTCCCCTCTCTTGGTTTTTGAATTTTGAAGTTTATTTCCCAGCTTCAGAGTTCATCTCCCTGTCTTATTTGTATTTTTTTTCCTCTTGTCTCTTACTTCAGTGTTGGTGCTTCTAAGGATTTCTTTCAAGATATGGCATCCTTAAGTACTTTGTCCAAGTTTTTCATTTCAGTTTAATTCATAAACGTTAAATATTCTCAATCTATTCCTCTAGCTTTTTCCTGAGCACCACATCTATATAATCAACTATGAGGCATTGCAGTCTTGAAATCCCATGAACACCTCAAGTTTATTACACCCAAATGTGAACTCATATTTCCCTGGCAAAAACATATTCCTCCTTCTGGTTCTCTATCTCATTGACTGGAGTTGCCATCCACCTAGCCTCTAAGCCAGAAGTGTATAGGTTGTCCTACAATTCTTAATACAGATTGTACACTGTCATGAATTGATTCCACCTCCTATCTTGCCAGTTAATTTTTATTTCTAAAAACCTCCTGAATGTGTTCTCTTTTCTCTTCTAACCCTGGAGTCCCACAGTCATGTATAACCTGGTCTACACAATGGCCTCCGTACTCACATTTTGCCAACAGCCCTACCCACTCCAGTGAAGTCTTTCAGAATCAGAAATCTGATCGTGTCATTTCCCTGCTAAAATTTTTCAGTTAACAACTCGCATGCAAAGAGATAACACAGCCTCTACAAAAATACCTGGTATGCTTATGGAAGTATGTCACATGCATGTTAGCATGTTGAGTGCATATGTAAAAATCACCCATGGAAAGGAGGAAAAACGGTTAAGAACTAAGGACCTACAGTATAAAGTCTAAAAAATCTTAACCTGGTATATAAGGCCTATTACTATTTAGTTATAACCATAGTTAGATAGTACCTCTAGTTACAACTCAAGCAACACTGAACTACTACTGTTTTGTTGAAAAAGTATTTTCAAGTCTTCATGGCTTTACATATGTTGTTCTCAGTAACTGAACCTTCCCCTGTCTGCCATGTAATGTCATCTCAGGCGTTCCCTCCTCCGTTGTTTATGACTTTCCTCCCTTCTCTAGACAAGTACTTCTTCCACAATGGTTGAATTATGTGTGTTCAAGCTATTGTTTTGTGTATGTCTAACTCTAATACATTTTTAAGGACACAGGAAATGTATTTTAATCATTATTTCTAAGATGTGGCAGGAACTTAATATTTGTTGAATGAATAAATGTGCAAACACTGAAGAAAAGACACATGTTATTATACTCTACTTAATTGCAAATGCACAAAACAGGAGTGTTACGAGTATAGTGGGGAAATAAGATGAGCTCTATCTGGGATTCAGAGAAGACTGTCTTGAGTCATCAAGATGGGGGTTATGAGTACAGAGACTGTGGGACAATGAAGATGTACTAAAGATTTAATTAAAGGTTGAGCTTGGCTGACACACTTGGAGATGAAGCAGTGGAGAACAAGCTCCAGGTTTCAGACTTTAGTGCATCAGTGTGTACGGTGATGGCACAACCAGGATATGAAATGCAGAAGAGAAGAAACAGATTTGACTCATGAAAAGGATTTATCGTTTGCTTTCTCTTACTTATACTTCATGTATATGGTTTACATTGTTCTAATCATGAATTCTTATTTTTTTAAAAAAGATAAGCTAGTAACTTTGTCTAAATTTTTATGAACTCAGACTGAACAGCAATCAATAAAACTAGTTTATCTTATCCCAACTGTACTTTCTTCCTAAGGAAATTGAAATTATTGATTTATATTTAGTTTATATCAGCACTTTCTGGATTAACCAAATGAAAAAATTGCATGTTGAGCAATTAGATCTTTGTGAAATTGGCCCATATCTGCTTCTAAATCACTAAGGCCAAAAACTGGAATATGGAAAGAAGCCAGCAGTATAAAATGATAGAATTTTAAGTATAGCAACTATAAAGCACTTGTAAAGTACCTAATTTAATCACTTGTACTTCTTTGATATAAGAATGATTTATGATGCAATTATATGATTATAAGTGAAATTTTCACTAGATAATGCCACATCTAAATTTTCTAAAATAATATAAGGTTCGTTTGTCTTCTGATTCAGATACGGAATAAGACTTGAGAACAAGAGCAAACATTACACATACCAATATACTTTCTGGAATGCTAACTACTTAAAGCTAACTACACTGTTGTTCAGATAATGCCATTTAACTTTCCTGGATAAAACAGTGCATTTCAAAGTACCAGACATATATAGTATTATGTATGAAATGATTCAAATCAAATTTCCTGGTTTATCAATGCCAAAGTAACATTGAAAATTAAAAAGTAACATGAAAAATCATAACATGGTATACCAGGAAAAAATCTTGTACTTTCCCACATCTTGAGCATTTGTTAATTTGAGCAGAAAGTGTTACTGCATGCAATTAAATGTAGAATTTGAAACTATTGGTGTTTGACACAACCATAAGTCGTAGAGAATATAAATGTCATGATTTTAGTGTGCTAAAAACTATGTGACTTATAAATGGAGGCAGAGTTCTGTTGCATCTTAGTTGATATTGTGAAAAAAAGCTAAGATCCTGAGCCCACAAGCCTGACGGAGAACATATGTTTTAACATTGAAATTCTTAGAGTGATGGGAATTCATCTAATGAAAGTAACTTTTCTCTATGCAAACTGATTGCCTTTTTCAGATTTGAAACAAGTCTGTATTCATGAAGAGTGACTGCATTCAAACCACAATATGCCAAGAAAGAAAAAAAGATCCAATAGAAATGTTTCATTCTGGGCAGCTGGTGAAAGTCTGTGCACCAATGGTTCGATACTCAAAGTAAGTATTGTTAAATAGCTAATGAGCTAAGATGTGATTTCCTTTTTATACTCCACTTTTTAAAATTAAGACATAGGATCTTCACACACCTAGCTTTGGCATCATGGTCCAGGCTTGAGTCCTGGTGTTACCACTTGCTTGGTATGTGTGTGGCCCTGAGTAAACAATAAATCTCTCCAAGCTCCACTTTCTATCTATAAAAATGATAGTGCTTATAACTCCCATCTATAAAGATACAATGGATATTAAATATAAACATTTATGCATGGTTTTGTGTGAACATGAGTCTTCATTTGTCTGAAACAGATTGCCAGGACTGAGGTGACAGGGTCATACGGTAGTTGTATGTTTGGTTTTTTAAGAAACTATCAAAACTTTTCCAGAGTGGCTGTAACTGTTTCACACTCCCACCCATAATGTATAAGGGATTTAGTTTCTTCTCATCCTCACCGACTTTTTATAATGTCCGTTTGTAATTTAAGACATGTGATAGGTGTGCAGTGGTATTTCCTTATAGTTTTAATTTCCATTTCCTTTATAGCAAATGATGTTGAACATCTTTTCATGAGCTTATTTGCCATCTGTATATTGTTGAGGAAATGTGTCTTTATGTTTTTTGCCAACATTCTAATTGGATTGTTTTCTTCTTTTTAACTGTTGAATTGGCTTTTAATTTTTTTTAATTGGTAAAATACACACAACTTAAAATTTACCATTTTAAACATTTTTTAGAGTATGGTTCAGTAGTACGTTTACATTTAAGTACATTCACCTTGTAATACATCTAATTGCTAAAATTCTTTTCATCTTACAGAACTGAAACCCTATGTACATTAAACAATAGCATCCCATGCCCTCCTACCACACAGACAGTGGCAGCTACCATTCTACTTTCTCAGTCTTTGAATTTGACTATTCTAGGTACCTCATGTAAGTGGAACCATATACAATTTTGTCCTTTTGAGACTGGCTTATTTCACTTACGGTTCATCTATGTTGTAACCTGTATCAGAATTTCCTTCCCTTTTAAGGCTGAATGATAATCTGTTGTGTGTATATACCACATTTTTGCTTATCCATTCACCCAGTGATACATGCTTGCATGGTTTCCACCTTTTAGCTATTGTAAACAATGCTGCTATGAATATGAACGTGGATGTATAAATATCTCTTTGAGATCCTGCTTTCAATGTTTTGGGTATATGCCTGGAAGTAGAATTACTGGATCACACGGCAATTCTATTTATAGTTCCTGGAGGAACCACCCTGTTGTTTTCCACAGTAGCTACACCATTTTTATATTACCACTAGCAGGACACAAGAGTTCTGGTTTCTCAACATTTTCACCAACACTTGTTATTTTGTTTGTTCCATTATTTTTATTATAGCCAGCCTAATGTGTGTGAAGGGTATCTCATTGTAGTTTTGATTTCCCTAGTGTGTTTATATTTTCCATAGTAGTTTTGTGTTTACCTAGTGATATTGAACATCTTTTTGTGTGCTTATTGGCCATTTGTGTATCTTCTCTGGATAAGTGTCTATTCAAGTCCTTTGCCCATTTTTGAATCAGGTTGTTTGTATTTGGGTTGTTGAATTTTCGTTCACTGTAGCTTTTGAGAGTTCTCTGTATACTCTAGACACTGGTCTTTTGTCAAGTATGTGATTTGCAAATATTTCCTTCCATATGTAGCTTGTCTTTTCATTCTCTTGACAAGGTCTTTTGTGGAGCAAGAGTTTCTTACTTAGTGATGAAATCTAATTTATCAGTTTTTCCTTTTGTAAATTGTGCTTGTGTCAAGTGTAAGAAATCTCTGTGTAACTCTTGATCCTAAAGATTTTTCCCTATTTCTTTTCTAAAAGTCTTATTGTTGGTTCTATGTTTTATGTTTAAGTACATGAGCAAATTAATTTTTTTGTATAAGTGTAATGCTTAGGCTGAGGTTCCTTTTGTTCTGCTTTTGGATGTCTGATTATTCCAGCACCATTTCTTGAAATGGGTGTGTTTCCACTATTGAATTACTTGTGCATCTTTCTCAAAAATCAGTTAGGCAAGATTGTATGGCTATCTGGATTTTCTGTTTACGTTCTGCTGATCTATGTGTCTGTCCCTCCATTAATACCACAGTCTTGATTACTATAGCTGTATAATAAGTCTTGAAATTGGGTAACTTGTCACTCTTTCTTTTTCAAAATTGTTTCAGCTATTCCAGTTCATTTGCCTTTCCAAATAAATTTTAGACCTTGTCTGTAGCTACAAACTATCTTGATGGAATTTCCTTCAGAATTGTATCAAATATGTATATCAATTTGGGGAGACCTGCATACCTTACTGTGCTGAATCTCCCAAGTTATGAACACAGTATGTCTCTACATTTATTTAGATCCTCTTTGATATTCTGTCATCATTGCTGTGTAGTTTTCAGCATACCAGTACTGTACATCTTTTGTAACACACCCAATTATTTCTCTTCTCTTTTTAATGATTGTAAATGGTATTATTCTTTTAGTTTCAATGTCCATTGCTGGTTATATAGAAGTAAATTTTATTTTTGTATATTCATCTTGTATCCTGTGAACTTGCTGAAATTACAGACTATAGGACTTTTTTTTTTTGTAAATTCTTTGGGTTCATCTGTGTAGATAATCATGTCATCTGCAAACAGGGACAGTTTTATTTCTTCCTTTCCATCATCTGCCTTTTCTTTCTTTTTCATGCCTTATGACGCTGAATAGAAGTTCTAGCAGTGTGTTGAGTAAGAATGATGAAAGCAGCCATCCTTGCTTTGTTCTTGATCTGGGGGTCAATGTTCTGTCTTTCACCTTTAAGAATAATGTTAGCTGTAGGATTTTTTTTTATGGATGTTCTTTATTATGTTAGTAAACTTCCCCTCTATTCTGTTTTTCTCAATGAATGAGTATTGTTTTGTCAAATACTTTTTCTACACTGATCGACATAACCATATGATTTTTCTTCTTTACAGTGAATTATGTTGATTGATTCTGAATACTGAGCCTTCTGCTTTAACTATGTTTTCTGATATCACTACAACAGGGAAAGGATGAGCAGGCACTACCTCATTATTCTCGGGTGGAGATAGAAGTCCAGGTTCCCCACTTAATCTCCTTTGATGCTTTAGTGGCAGGGGGCTCCACATCACTGCTGAGCAGGGTTTGAGTCTCAGCTCCCCAAGCAGGCGGTGGCCTGGTAACTGCTGGGCAGTGATGAAAGTCCTGGCTCCTCACTAAATATCCTGTGACACTCCTCACAGTGGACATGGACAGGGAGCCTTGCTAATGCAGAGTAGGTGTGGAAGTCCAGGCTCCCCATGTGGTCTCCACTGATACCACTGAGAGGGACCTTGTTACTGGCCAGCAGGGATTACAGTCCCATTCCTTTCTTAGCCTTCTCTGACACCCTGTGGAGAGAGGTGGGGGAACCTCAGTACAGACTTAGGAAGATAGAAGTTCTGGCTCCCCACTCAAATTTTGTCTTTGGAGAAGGGCCACAGTTTTTCCTCTGGTGTTTGGCTGGAGTAGAGCCAGTGTTAATTAAAAGTTTTGTGTCTTGCTCTGCTGCCTCTTTCCTGGTCCTTTGGTTAGAGAGAGTAGACTTGTTGGGGCTGTTTTTGTCTGCACCCATTGGTATTTCTACATTGCCATTTCTTCAGCATCAAGTCTGGGATATCTGAGGCAAAAAAAAAGACCCAGGGACTTACCATTGTCAATACCCAGGTCTTAAAGGAGGTCAGTGTCTAGTCTGCTCTCTTCCCTGCACCTTTCAGAGTTCTTATATTTATTTTGTATATAATACCAGGGTTTTTAGTTATACTAGCCAGAAAGAATAGGGAAAAGTACCCCTACTCTATCTTCCCATAAACAGGACTTTCTGCTAATATATATTTAATAATTAAATTATTTAAAAATTGACTAAATTAAACTTAGAACTAAATATGATTATGATGTTTCCAAAGTACCTAATTAAGGTTTTATATGCTCACAGGTTGGCTTTTAGAACACTAGTAAGAAAATACAGTTGTGATCTGTGCTACACACCAATGATAGTTGCTGCTGATTTTGTCAGATCTATAAAAGCCAGAGACAGTGAATTTACCACAAACCAAGGTATGTGAAACCCAGAATTTGGTGACTTTGTAAAACTTAAAAATAAATTCAACTATCTTGTCTACCAGAAACAACACAATTCAGAGGTTTTATTTTTAAAATCACATACTTGTTTATATGTTTTTAATAACTTTTTTAATGGTTTTATTTAGTGCCTCAAACTATGAATGACATGTCAAAGTGTAAGGTCAGCCTTCCTTAAGGCCCCCATCCTCTTACCTGGACTTTTATATTCCTATTTTATTGCATCCAATCTTGTCCCATTATTCCAAACTACCCTCCAAACAGCCCAAAGGGTCCTTTCTACACCTCCTTCCTGTTTAAAATTCTTCTTAGACCTCTCATTGCCTAAAGAAGTGGTTCTCAAAGTGTGATTCCCCAGATGAGTAGCATTGGCATCATCTGGAAACTGGTTAGGTTAAAAATGGGTCCCCAGGCTCCACCCGAGGCCTACTGAATCAGAAACTCTGGGGATGTGGTCCAGCAATCTGCGTTTTAAAATGCCCTCCAGGTGATTCAGAGCTTGCAAACTACTGAGGAAAACCACTAGCCTAGAAAGTAGAATTCCAGTGCTTGTGGATAAGAATATCATTCTTCATGATCTAGCCTCTGAACACATCAGCAATTTATCTTCTATTAGTTTCTCTCCACAGCCCACTGACTTTATTCTTCAAAAATACTAAGTCATTTTAAATCCCTGAACATGGCCTAGTCTCTCATACTTCTCTACCTAGATTTTCCTTCTCAGCCATGCCTGTCCCCCAGCTCCCTCTCTCTCTGGCAAACAGCAGTTCATGCTTAATCCAGCTCTCAAAAGTTTGTGGCTAAGGAACTTTCCTGATCAACCTCTGTTCTTGTCTTCTCTCTTAAGCATAGGCTTTTTAAATGCCTCTCTTTCCCACTAGACTATGTGTGGGCTCCTTGAGGCTGAAGCTATTTCTTACTGATTTGCATACTCAGCTCCTAGCACAGTACTGAAAATATATTAGACCAACAAGTGGTTGTTAAGTTGAAATTCTATGACTCTTTGAGTTACAAAGGGGGAAGCATCCTACATCTGCAGGAACAAGCAAATTCTCCTATCCCATGATAACTCTGTAAATCAGTGGATTGCCATAGAAATTCTGAGTCAGTGGAACTAGGGTGATACCCAGAAATCTGCATTTTGGCAAACACCCTGTGAATCTCATACAGGTAGTCCTCAAAAAAACTTAGAAAAATTACAATACATCCACCCAGGATTTATAAAACTAACCCAAAGGTGAGAAAATATGTCCTTTAAAACCTAGGAAAGCTCTGATACATTTGACTATATTCAAATTTGTAACTTCTGTCTGTAAGAAAAGAGCAGAAATAACCTCAAAGACAAACCAAAACCTGAAAAAAATGTTTTTGATATTTATGATAGCAGAGCTAGTAACTTTATTTTAGAAATTTAAATAATGAGAAAAGGAACAACTAAAAAATTGTACATAGCAAAATGTTCAAAGAATATGGAGAGAAAGCCCATAAATAGAATTATACACAATTTGATGTAGATAGATTATAGGATAACTTGTGAGGAAACAATAACTTCCATGCATACTGGTTTACACTGGCAGGCTCTTTTGACAGAAAATTTTGTATCAAAACGTTGGATATTTAACCAGCAGTTACACTCCTGGGCATTTACCCTGTGAATATACTCACAAAAGCATTCATGTAAGCCACAGCCAAAATGAAAAACAGTCTACAAGTACAAGTATGGTCCATCATACAGTGGAATATACCACTAAAAAGAAAATTATGGTCTGAGCACAGCTCCCAGGTACATCAGGGGAAGAAAGAAGTAGCATAGCAATGTATATAAAATGTTCACATTTGTTTAAATGTAATAACAGGTATACATAACTTACTCTGGAAAACAATAAGCTAATTCTCACCTTTAAGAAAGGGGTTTGTTCTCCAAGAAGGGACTAGCGGTTACCAAAGGGGAGAGGTATGGGAGGGCGGGTGGGGAGGGAGAGAAGGGGATTGAGGGGTATTATGATTGGCACACATGGTGTGGGGGAGATCATGGGAAGACGGTGTAGCACAGAGAAGACAAATAGTGACTCTGTGGCATCTTAATACACTGATGGGCAGTGACTACAATGGCCTATGGGGGGGACTCGATAATATGGGTGAAAAAACCACATTGTTTTTTCATGTGAAATCTTCATAAGAGTATATATCAATAATTCCTTTAAAGTTTTTTTAAAAAAGGGGTCTGTTGTCAAGAGTACTATACTTTAAATTTTATCAAAATTTATATTGTTTTAATTTTCACTAAATGTCATTTGTGTTTGATTTAAAATATTTAGAATTATTTCAGTGCTATCTTATTTGAACAGGTGCCTCTTAGGCTAAAAATAGTTATTGCTGTTACATCCTATACAAATGTTAGAGTTTGGTATCTCGTGTGTGTGTGTGTGTGTGTGTGTGTGTGTGTGTGTGTGTGTGTGTGTGTGTGTGTGTTTCTGTGGATTTTAATGTTGAGCTGTTCATTTTATCAGGTGATTGCCCCTTGATTGTTCAATTTGCTGCTAATGATGCAAGACTTTTATCTGATGCTGCTCGTATAGTCTGTCCTTATGCGAATGGAATAGACATTAACTGTGGTTGCCCTCAGAGGTAAAACTCAAGAAGCTGGAAGACTTTTCAAAAAGATTAGAAAAAACTATGTGAACATGGTAAAATATCTTTCTAGTTTTCCAAGAATTAGAAAGTAAGGAAAATACAGTTAAAGCACTTGCGCTAAATAAGGAAAGATTATTTAGGAACATACGTGCAAAGGTATGTTCTGATGGCTAAAACAATGTATAGACTTTTGAGGTGAGTTTTGTCTCACCTCACCAACAGGATTTTTTTTGATGTGTGGGGATCTGCCTTGAACCTCATCCATAAGTAATTATGTGAGACTCTAATGTTTATAGCAATACCTAAAAGGTGTTTTTACTGCCAGGTCAGACATACTTACTCTAGAATATATGATTCTCTGATATGGGTGATCATAATTTGTTTTCTCCTAATTTCCTTTATAAGAACACCTTCTTATAATTATGTTTTATTTCTATACCACAGTAACTTGGTTGACTCTAAGTAACTGGGTACTGATAGGATTACTTAATTTGACAATATTATCCCTACCTTCCTGGTGCCACACTGGATTATCTGTCAGTAATTCAAAATGTGTCCAAAGGATAAAATCAAGGTTTTAAGTACAGCATAATCCGAATCAGATTAGACATATTTGTGTACTCATTAGAAGAGTTAAATAAGCTGTTTAGTGGTACTGTAATGCTGTAAACCAAAAATATCTTACTATTAGGACTAATAAAAGTTCTTATTATGTACAATAAACATCAAATGTGGAACTTAAAAAATCTTAAGTAATTGCCATTAATTACACATACTTAAATCTTTTGGTCGAATGAATTTTAATTTAATTTTTTCATAAAACTATCTCTCCTAAGTACTTTTTAATCTGGGAACATATTTTCCTAATCTCATATTGATCCACTTAGAAATGTTGGATCTATGAATTGTAAAAATCTGATTGCATTCCAGATTGCTCAATAGAGAAATAGATGCACTTACAGTGCTTTTAGAATTATATCTTCCAGCTATTTACAATTTATCTGTTGTTGTGTTTGCTCTATAAAGGTGGGCAATGGCAGAAGGTTATGGAGCTTGCTTAATAAACAAGCCAGAGCTTGTTCAAGATATGGTGAAACAAGTAAGAAACCAAGTGGAAAATCCCAGATTTTCAGTATCTATTAAAATAAGGTAAAGGCCATATTTTAATCTATTGACAAGATTGTCCATTACTTAGTAAAGGATATTCCTTTTGTCCAGAGGTGTGGGGATGCCTGTCCTTAATAAATTGGTAGCTGGTGTATGGAAATGTTGAAACATAATATTTAGTAAATCAGTATATACCATATTTTTTATTTACAATCTAGAACGATTTCCTCTTTGCATTTTTTAAAAGAAATTAAAACATCTCTCTATTTAAAAACTTTCCTCCAAAAGAAACCCCCAACTTTTTCCATGTACTATTTAATTAATACTAGAGAAACATTCCTTGTACCAAGAGTAGAAAATATGAATGATATTTGTACCAAAATTTCACAATGAAAAAGAAAAGAAACCAGAAATCAGTTTTTTGATAATGTGTTACCTTATTTCAAGATAAGGTATTATATTCTCCCACTTGCAGACTGGGGCATGCAGAGAAAATATTAGGATAGCATCTTTCAATTCATCTGTGACAGAACTGATAGCTTTTTCAGTTGCCAAAGCCAAAAAGGAGGAGCACAGAGACAGAGTAAGATAAAACTTACTGGCTATCCTATAGTTGCCAGTGAATAATGAAATGGCTAAATTTGAAGTCTTAAATGGGAACTGATCCCTGAACAAAACCTGATAGTAACATGTAGTGATAATAGGTTATAGCAAAGCTAACTATAAGGTATTAGATGAAATATTTATTTATTTATTTAATCATTTGTGTGCTGTGAAAAGACAGATATATCTTTGAAATTATAGGATCCATGATGACCTTACAAGGACTGTAGATCTTTGTCGAAAGGCTGAAGCAACAGGAGTTTCCTGGATTACAGTCCATGGAAGAACTGTTGAAGAAAGACATCAACCAGTTCACTATGAGGCCATGAAAATAATTAAGGAAAGTATGTCTATACCTGTAATTGCTAATGGAGACATCAGAAGCTTACAAGAAGCAGAAAATGTGTGGCATATTACTGGGACAGATGGTAAGAAATCAGTACTTGAGTTTTTGTCTTTTAATTAGCAAAAAAAAAAGGGGGGGTATGAGAATGTTGATGTGATTTTCTTTTAAACAGAATCATATTAATCTATTGTACTGATTTAAGCTAAGCAGTTTAATAAAATGATGTTAACTCTTCTACTTAGAAACAACAGATTCTTTTAATGGGGGTAAATTAATTGTTACTTTTTTGCCACCTTCATAACCAGTGAGTGAACAATTATAAATCTTTCAGATAACTTATTAGTGAAATAGAACACCTAGAATAGAAATGAGAGTGAACAAAATAGTGTTCACAGGAACCAAAGGAATCCTAGACAGCTATGCAGTCTTATTATCCCCTTCAATTATTGGCATACCAAGCCCTTGTGATACCAGTTGCTGAATGGGAGAATACAGATAAACTTAACTTTCAGTAAACCCAACTTTTAACAATCTGGATTTACCCTAAGGAAAAAAAAAAACCCTAGTTGCTTAATGTAGAAGTTTTTAAGAAATAAAAAAGAATTCCTATAAGTAATTAAATTTTCTTGGTTTATAAGAAGTATCAAAATAAATTTTTATAATTGGATAAAAGACTAATATAAGGGCATTATAAAATCTTGGAATACTACTTTATTTTTTAATATTGTTTTTTTCATTGTGTTTGACCTCATAACCATAAATTCTTAATATGTGGACAAATGTCATGTGCTTTAATTTGTAGGAGTGATGGTTGCAAGAGGACTACTAGCAAACCCGGCCATGTTCGCTGGATATGAGGAAACCCCATTAAAATGCATCTGGGACTGGGTTGACATTGCTATTGAACTTGGAACACCTTACATTTGTTTCCATCAACATTTAATGTACATGATGGAAAAGATCACCTCAAGACAGGAAAAAAGAGTATTTAATGCTCTGTCAAGCACATCAGCAGTCTTAGATTACCTCACAGACCATTATGCGATTTGACTGGACTTCCTAAATTAGTTTAATGTATACTGCATTTTCGGTCTACAGTGAAACTACCCAAGGTCACATCTTGGTTTTTACTTTAAATCAGTGGCTTTCAAATGTTAGTATTAAAAACAATATCCTGAGAACATTTTAAAAATCAGTCCTAGACGCCATCCTCAGAGATTCTGATTGAGTAGTTCTCTAGAGTGGAACCAAAATTTACACTTTTAAGGAAGACCCCAGTGACCCAAACATCCTGGTCATCCTAGGTCCAAACATTGACAAACATTGTGCTGAATCCTATTAATGGATTTTTTTTTTAAGTGAGGATTTTTCTCCAAAAGGAATAATGTTTTTAACATTTTTTAAATAAATAAAACTCTTTAATACTAACAGTATGACATGTAATATCTGTAAATTAACATGAAATATGTTTTTAATGAAATGAAGTACAGAGAAAAGAACAAATGCCAATACCTATATAAGATGAAAAGGAACAAAAAATTCTGTATAGAATTGCATTCAGGGCTTAGATTAAAAATTCAGATTGTAAAATCAAACTGGTACTTTGGTACGAATTGAATACCACAAGGTATTTTTTTTATTTTATGTAACAATTTAATTAGATGTGATGTTTTCTAAATTTAAAACAAGATTCCATGAAACTCTTTAAATGACATTAAATTTATTACATTTCAAGCTCTAGGTCTTTAGAAGAGTGATAGCTTGGCAAATAGAGCTGTGTCTAAAATGATAAAAGTTAATTTCAGTCTCCTACATCTTAAGCATGAAAAATTTGGTAGCTAATCTAGAGATGATTATACATTTGAAATATTATTTCCTGGAGAATAGTAACCAGGTTCTATTTTTGATTTACAAACTGAACTTTCATACCCTGTTTTTAGTGATGTTATTTTTATGCCTCCCAGCAGGTGGTAATAATTTTAATGGTTTGGGAATGTTACTAATAGAATTTTGTTATTGGTGAATGTACCACTGCAAGAATTAAGTATCTCAGGTTAAAATAAAGCAATTCTATAATTAAGATATTGATCTATATTACCAACATGAAAACTGAGACAACTATCTGAAACTGCTTAATACCAGAGTTTGGGAATATTAAATGGATCAATTTTAACAATCACTGTGTTGCCATTTTTCTTAAGCACATCTGTGATTTCAATTTTTAACTTTTTTAAATAAGTGGTTTTTTCATTTGATGTGAGTAGTATATAAGCAAATAGGAGGGTATTACTGTCAAAGGAATCACTTTATATTGGAAAATTAACAAGTGAAATGCACTAATGTAAGCACAGCAACGTGGAGTAAGGCACACAGCCTCTCAAAGGAACCAGTATGGAAGGGCAAGGAGTTCCACACGCATTTGATTTTTTTTTTACTTTGTTTATGGTTAATTTATGTTCAGTCTTCTTTCTTTTATATATATGATCAAAAATATTTGTGATAAGAAAAAGCACAAGAAAATATTTTATGTTCTATATAAGAAAAACGTATCTTATAACTTATTTTCATTTAATATTTCCAAATAATTGTCCCCAGGAGAATACTCTCATTTGCATTCCTGATATATTGGCAATATTGGAAAAAGTTAATTTGAGTATTCATGCAATTTGAAAACCTAGAGAATAATTAATTGAAAGAATATGCCATACCTACTTATTTTCCCCTCCTATCAGCCTGCAAACATCTCCCTAAAGTTTATTGCCTCTTCCCAGTCACTTAGAGCAGAAGTTAAAAGTTTTTAGGCCACATGTCTTCCACATTCTCTGAACAAAATCCTGCAAAACCACACTAGCCCTTTTCTTAACTACAGCTCAGTTCTTGACAATGAAACCACCTCTACCAGACAGACGGAACAGGAAAGGAGTGCGTGAGTTTCAAACAGTTTGAATTTGCATCGCTCTAACCCTCCTTCTCACGGGACCCCGACGAGCTCGTTCGGGAAGCGTCGCCTACCGCACCCTCCCAAACCACACCTTATTGGAAATTTTAAGGCGGCCCTACTGAAGAAGTTGCACTTATGATCCCCAAGCTTCGGGTGGAAAAGTCTGAGTCACTCTCTAATTCCACCGCAATTAGCAAACAATTGGCACTAATCGTCGGGTTCCCGCCGCCGTACCTCCTTTGGGACTGGGAGCCCGGGCCGAGGGAGGCGGCCGGCTGGGGTGCGACGAGGCCCTCCCCCTCCCCGCCCCGGCGTCTGACGTCCCGCGCGTCGGCGGCTGCGGAGCAGCGCGGGGAGTCGGGCCGGCCGCAGGCGGGGTAAGACCGGGTGGGAGCCGAGGGGCCGCGGTCCTCTAGGCGGCGCGAACGCGGGGCCTCGGGCCGCCCGCTGTCTCTGCGGCTGGCCCTCGGGAGCGGCCTTGCCCCTGCGTGTCGGTCAGGGGGCCGCGGCGCGTTCGCGGAGTGGAAAAGCCGGGGGCGCGGGCGTTGCCCGAGGGCGGTGTCAGGCGGCCGCGGCCCAAGAGCAGGACCGGGTGCCGCGCAGGCCCCCAGCAGGTTCCGCTCGGCTCGCCGGGGAGGCGGGGACGCGGGCCTCCAGGCGCACCCTTGCCCCTTTGCTTCCCTTCCCGCCCGGGGTTAACGCCTGTGCCTTGGGTGAGGGGAAGGCCGCACTCCACTCACCCCTGGGCAAAACTGCGCCCCGCGGACCTTTAACCCAGTTTTCTCTGAAAGGCAGCAAAGTAAAGTAAGTGTTTCTCTATTTAGGTGTGAAGAGAAAAAAATGACATTCCAGTGGGCGGCAGTTGCAGCCTTTCTTTATGCTGAAATAGGACTCATTTTACTCTTCTGCCTGCCTTTTATTCCTCCTCAGAGGTAGGAAACCTCCAAACCGTTACAGTAATGAAAATGTGATTAGCTCCTTTAAACTGTTTGGTCTGATATGGGAAAAGTTTTCTTAAGATCTAAAAGTTTTGAGTGCTGAACTCAATCATAAATTGATTAAGGGGATGATAGTACAGCCTGGAGAATATAGCCAATGATTCTGTAACATCTTCCTATGTAGGCAGATAGTAACTGCACTAGTGGGGTCAGGATTTAATAATGTGGGTAACTCTTGAACCACTGTGTTGTATATTCGAAACCAATATAAGATTGTCTGCCAACTACAATAAGAAAAAGTTTTGAATCCTGATATATAAAAGGTGCTCTTTCAAAATAAACTCACTAACAAGTTGGGTAATATATACTAATAATATTATCACTTTATGTAAAACTTTTTATTGTATGTACAAATGAATTAAATTTTCCTCCCTTTAGGGCTTAGTCCTTTTGATTGTTAATTACAGATGTAATAAAGCACTGGTTATATTTCTAACACCTATCCTGTGTTCACGTTTACATTTGTTTTATTGCCCTCAATTGGAAGAGTGAACTAAATAAAGGTAAATAGATATATGTACATAAATGGTGTTTACACCATGGCAAGGAGAAGACAAATATTTCATTGGGGCAGTGGAATTACAATTTAGAAACTTACACAATAAATGATTCTTAGTTATGGCCTTGTGCGATCAAGAAGTAGTTTCATTAATGTTTAATAGCAATTTTACTGTTTTCCTCACACAGAATTAATACTAAATTCTGTTAAATTGATTAAGTTAATAAAATTAAAATTAAAAGCATTGGCTCACTTTACTCCTATAATAATCCACTCATTAGGAGTTCAATTTTACATCCAGAAACTTGATACTATGGTGAAATACACTTGCAATAAAAATGCAGCAAGACATCATTCATCCTTTTGTCTCATAAAATAGATCCTTCAGATGACCCACTGAAGTTAAGTAAGAAATGTGGGAAATTTTTTCCTTCGCTCAGGGGCTACATAGTCTTTCACAATTCTTAACTTGCCTCTTACCTACCTGGTTTCTACTCCTTTCCCCATCTATCAGATACCATCAGTTTTTTCTTCCTTACTAAAGGAAAAAATGGGTCATACTATAAGAAGGAGTATTCAAAATAATTTTACCCAAATGAGTCTTTCAATAGGGAACGTGGCCTAAGGTCATCTGGCTGATCCATGGCCTCATTTCAGACAATAACACTACCTGTCATGCTGTTGGTTTTGTTTATAAAGTCCTCAACAACACCTTCTTTAGCTTTTTTGGTAGTACTTGCAATAATAAAGTTCTATATTCAAGAGAAAACAACATGTTATTTATAAACTATCTTGATATGTAAATAAGGCTTAAGAGTTTGCAAAAAAAAAAAACATTTGTCAGTTGATCTTTTCTCAATCAGAATTATCTATAAATTAAGGATCCCTTTCTCCCTGCTAAATATAATTTTTTCCCTGTCCTGATCAAGTGGCTATTTGATAAAAGTTTGGATATGTACATACATTATATAAATAAACCCTCATGTACATTAGAAAGGTGTATATGCACACAAATCACTTACAATATGTGCTTATACCCATCTTTTTATCTTTTATGTGTGTATAATCTTCAAAGAAAAGTCTTAAGCTTTCATTTAATTTGGCGTCCTTGATTTCTTCCCACCGGTTAAAGGCACATGCTTAGAAATACTGTGTTTATATCCCAACTGTGGGCATTAGGGTGCGACCTTGAGCAAGTTAGTTACCATCTCTGGCCAATTTCCCTATCTGTAAAATGGAAGTAATACTGATACCCACCTCACATAGTGTGGTTGGGTTGATTGAATGAGCTGAAATACGTACAAGTGCTTAAAACCATAGTATAGTAGGAACTCAATATATAATAGCCATTACTAATTCCTCCTTGACTTGAATCTTATTAAAAACTGCTAATTAGGCCCTATAGAGGGCCTCTTCTTTGTTCCCATTTATATTGGCCCTTGAAATGTGAATTTACACTTAGACCTAGACCAAAATATTGCCACTTATGTACTCTTTCTAAAAGTACAAAATTTTAATGTAAAATTTAAATAGCATCCTTAGAACTGGAAGCATAGAGACATGTAGTTGCTTCATCTATGTCAGTCTTCTTCTCCCCACCAACTTCAATTTACTGGAGTTGTTTTCAATACCTGTAAATTACTAATTTGTCATAACCTTAAAACTTTCTTTAAAAGTTGTATTTGAAGTTTAAGTGCTTATTACCTTTATATCATCTTTGGACTCAGTTAATGTGTTATTCATTTAAAATACCCATGTAAAAGTCTATATCTTTCCAGGTATACAGGGGATTACTTTGTCACTCTTTGCCGTTTATAATCCATACTTTCTTACCTCTCTGTCTTTGCTTATACTGTTCAACCATCTTAACCATTTCCCCCTTTCATTTACTCTATGTTCAAATATTGATCTGGGTGGTAATTACATGGCTATATGCATATTTAGAAATTCTTCAACCTATATATTTAATATTTTTGCACTTTACCATATATATGCATATTATATTTTAATTATCTTGTGGTAAAAGTAGAGAAATTCTTACTTGTAGTAGATGTTAAAAGTGTATGACATAAAAATAACTAGTGCAGAGACTTGCACCCCTCCCCTCCCCACTCCTGAAATAGGGCTAATTGTTAGACCAGCAGGTCTCCGTTATTTCTAAGTTATTACCCTGGTTAAGGAAAAGATATAAAGTGATAGTTTCTATGAGAAATGTAACATTTTACTATAAGAATTCCTTTTTTAAAGTTTTGATCATGTATCTTTACTTTAAAATATATTTCCATTTTAGAATATTCAAGCCACCAGAAAGAAGATAATCAAATGTCAGGTTATTACTAAATTTGAAAGAGTTGTTCTTAATTCATGAGACATGTCATATCAGAGAATTGATAACTCTCTGATATGACATAAAAATCATTTCTGTAATCCTTTTTACTCACAATATAACTACCAAAATCTCCGTTCAATATTGAGAAAGTATTTCAAGACACTCTTTTTATTTGTTTAACCTAATATATAATTGTATTACGTTACAGATGGCAGAAGATTTTTTCATTTACCGTCTGGGGTAAAATTGCAACCTTCTGGAACAAGGCTTTTCTTACCATTATAGTCCTATTGATTGTTCTGTTTCTAGGTAAGTAGTAGATTTCTCCTTTGAATAAGCTTAACTCTAGTTGTTTTTTTTAAATTAATTCATTGGTTTTTAATTAAGTTGATGTTCCGGTTGACATACACTTGGCTTTAAATAGAATATTGATAAACAGTTGATGATATTACCGTTGATAGAATTACTGATATTACTGTGCTAAATGTCATATTTCAAACTTGCTTTCAAATGGCTATCTGAAAAACAGTATCTGATAAACAATTGATAGGTATTACTGTAGAAGCATAAATTTCAGAATGTAGATGTTCTTAATCTCTTTTAAGTTGTTTTAAGATTTACATGCAGCAGTGCATGGCCCACTTTCCAGAGTTACCAGTTACATTATCCTTTGTTACCTTGATGTCCTAGGCACGCATGGGCTTAGATGTTAGAGAGGCAAACAGAGGAATAGAATCATTAGTCCTCAGAAGTAGTCTTAGATACAGGGTCTGAATCTTGACTGAATTCTGCTTAAGGAAGGAACTACAACACAAACATTTGGGGACTTTTACAAACATTTGAATATGGACTAGTTGTTAGATATTAGAGAATTCTTGCTAACTTCAGTTGTGATAACTAAGAATTCTTGTTAACTTTAATTGTGATAAGTGATGCTGTATAGCAGAAGTCATCAGCCTATAGCCTGTGGACAAAATGCCTATTTTTGTACACAAAGTTTTATTGGAACCATGCCCATTTTTAATGTATTGTCTATGCATGTTTCCCTGGACAACTGCAGAGTTGAGTAATTGCAACCCACAGTACAATCTAAAACATAAGCTACCTACCTCTTTACAGAAAAGGTTTCCTATTACATAGGAATATGTCCTTATTCTTAGGAGCTGCATGATAAAATGTCATATTTTAAACTTACTTTCAAATGTCTAAAAGAGAAAGATAAAGCTAATATGGCAAAGATGTTAAATAATTCTTGAATCTAGGTGGTGGAAATACAGGTATTTATTGTACTAGTTTTTTAGCACGTTTGAAATTTTCATTACAGCAAGTATCTTAGAAATTAGAAGTAGACCTTTAACATTCTCATCAAGTCAGAAATTCCGGGAGTCTTGGTAATTATCATGTGTTTTAGAAAAGGAGTTGACCTCAGAGAGACTAAGTAACTTGTCTGAGATCACCCAGCTGTTCCTTGGCACTTCAGATTTTGATAAATAATGCATTGCATTCCCTCAGGGTTGTTGTGTTGTGGGTTGAGTAGTTTTACAGAAGCCAACCTGGGACCATAATCACCTTGTATGCCACTGTTTTGTGAGAAAATGTATCCCATTTTCCATACCACCTACCTCTAAAATGGAATCTTTTTTATAAAACTGGGAACAACTAAGGTGAGGGGGTATATAAGTAATTGTATCAGGTTGTGAATGGGTTCATGCCTCATTTCAAAATGTCAGTATTTGTCTCATGGTACATTATTGTTAATGTTATTGATTGAATCTCCAGCCATATAAGAAATAACACTAAGTAAAGAACAATAAGGACAACAGGTCCCAACTCTGCCACCAGCTATAACTAAATGACTTTAGAATGGCATTTCATCTCTGTGAGTTTGGTCTATCCATTTACAAAATAGAGGTAGAAGTAATCTCTGCAGATCCTACTAGCTCTAGAAGAGTATTGTGACCCCCTAACTCTAAAATTATCAGAAAATTCTCACTGAAAACTGCTACATATCCATATAAGGGGAATTATAGTCAAGGTTCATGTGCTTATGTATACCAGAAACCAACTTGAGCTAACTTGAACAAGAACAGGGAATTTATAATAAAATATGGGTTGTTTTAGAGCAGTCCAGGGAAGGAACTAGTCCTAGGAACTGCCCTTTTCAAGTCCCTGCATTTCTTCCAGGGGCTACTTCATTATTGCTTATCTCTACAGACTCTGATACTCTATTCCCACAGCAGAAAATGGGCAGCTGCCAAGTTATCATCCCAGCCAGAAGCAAAGATAACCATTTCTGAGTCCCAATCTCAATTCCAATTCTAAGGGAAAAAATTAGACCACCTCGCACCAGGTATCCATCCCTTGCCTAGTAAGCTATGGCTGGGAGTCAGAGTCGCAAAGCAGAACCATTGACTACTGGTTGGAGCCTACATCTTTGGGCAGAATGGGCAGTTAATTCCCAGAGAATAGGAACATCATGAATGGTTAATGTAGGCATTTTAACCATGGTTGATAAAGGCAGGCAGATGGGAACTTACCCTTTTAAGCCTCAGTGTTTCCATCTCAGAATAAGGTAATAGCACCTACTTAACTGACATATCTGAAGGTTTAAGTGCAGTAATTTATGTAATGTACATAGTCCAGGGTTCTCATCCACTAGAATGATGATGTAAATAATGCAAAACCAGTAGATTACTTAAATTTGATTTATATTTTACTTCAGGATTTATTTCATTTTTCTTGTTGGTTGTCTCTCTAATAATGTAATCATTACAAGGTTTCCTCCTAGAGCCAATACTAACTGAAATGTATGTGTGCATCTGTGTCTTAGGAGTGGGACTAGGCAGAAAGGAAGCAGAAACCTAAGAAAATGTTTAAAATCCACAGAAATGTATCTCGGGAATTTAAAAATTTCTACAAGTGAACCATAAAAAGAAGATCTATCTCCACATTGTTTATAGAAAATTGACCATGTGTCATACCCTGCCATTTTGTTGCCCCGTTCCATTTTTCATAGTCTCCTTTACTTCTTGGATATAACTTGTTAATCTTTAGCATTTCTGCATAAAGGACCCAGGAATATTAGTCCCATTTAATTGCCAAGGAAGCTGAATAACAAGCATAGTGATCCTTCATCGTACTGTGGGGTTATTTTGACCTGCTCCAGATTGCTCGTAAATATCATGTTGTTTGTTTTTTAGTTGCTTTGTAGCAGTTGCCATGCTCGCTATGTCATTGAGGCAACCTGAGAAATGACAAAGGGGAAATTGCCATTAACATCAGGGAAATTGCAAAAAGATAATTTAAGAGACTATATACTGAGAGGCGGAGCCAACATGGCGGCGTGAGTAGGACAGTGGGAATCCCCTCCCAAAAACATATATACTTTTGAAAATACAACAAACACAACTAGCCCTAAAAGAGAGACCAGAAGACGCAGGACAGTGGCCAGACTGCAGCTACACCAGCGAGAAACCAGCGACTGGTGAAAGGGGTAAGATACAAGCCCCGGCCCTGCGGGACCCGAGCGCCCATCCCCCCAGTTCCCGGCGGGAGAAGAATAGGCAGAGCGGGAGGGAGACGGAGCCCAGGACTGCCAAACACCCAGCCCCAGCCATCCGGGCCAGAGCGCAGACACAGTACGTGCCCAGGGGGCCCTGGATACTGGGGAAACAGGGAGTAAGACCTCTGAGCGGGTGCCGAAGCTGATGCCCCTGTGACAAAGAAAAGCGGGGGCTTTTTGAAAGTCTTAAAGGGACAGGGACTTAACAGCTTGACGGAAACAACCCAGGTCACAGTACAGCAGCTGGAAATTACAGGGAAAACCGGGTGCACCAACCCCCTGGGCAACAGCTCTGAGACCCCTCACGGAGGCAAACAGTCAAGCAGCCCCCCCATCCATTACCCCACCGGGCGCTGCGAAAGCAGAGAAGCAGCCTGAGACAAATTCCGCCCACAGAAAGGGAAATTTCTCCCTTCCGGCCAGGCAAGACACAAAGACCCAGTCTACACGCAATTACCCAACACAAGCCACTAGGGGTCGCAGTTGTCCCAGTAAAGAAAGGCCAGTAGCAAGTGAAAATTTTGGCCCTCCCAGCTGACAGTCAATAGCACCTGTCAACATGAAAAGGCAAAAAAATATGATCCAGACAAGACTAACCCAGACAGCTTCGGCATCTGCTACATCTTCCCCTGAGAAGGAATCTGGGGAGATAGATTTAGCCAGTCTTCCTGAAAAAGAATTCAAAACAAAAGTCATAACCATGCTGATGGACTTGCAGAGAAATATGCAAGAACTAAGGAAGGAGAATTCAGAAATAAAACAAGCTCTGGAAGGACTTCAAAACAGAATGGACGAGATGCAAGAGACCATTAATGGACTAGAAAACAGAGAACAGGAACGCAGAGAAGCTGATGCAGAGAGAGATAAAAGGATCTCCAGGAATGAAAGAATTTTAAGAGAGCTGAGTGATCAAACAAAAAGGAACAATATAAGAATCATAGGTATTCCAGAAGAAGTAGAGAGAGAAGAGGGGATAGAAAATGTCTTTGAAGAAATAATTGCTGAAAATTTCCCCAAACTAGGGGAAGAAATGGCCTCTCAGACCACAGAGGTACACAGAACTCCCATGACAAGGGATACAAGGAGGGCAACACCAAGACACATAATAATTAAAATGGCAAAGATCAAAGACAAGGACAAAGTATTACAGGCAGCCAGAGAGAAAAAAAAGGTTACCTACAAAGGAAAACCCATCAGGCTATCATCAGACTTCTCAACAGAAACCCTACAGGCCAGAAGAGAATGGCATGATATACTTAATGCAATGAAACAGAAGGGCCTCGAACCAAGACTACTGTATCCAGCACGAATATCATTTAAATATGAAGGAGGGATTAAACAATTCCCAGACAAGCAAAAGTTGAGGGAATTTGCCTCCCACAAACCACCTCTACAGGGCATCCTACAGGGACTGCTCTAGATGGGAGCACTCCTAAAAAGAGCACACAACAAAACACCCAACATATGAAGAAGAGAGGAGGAGGAATAAGAAGGGAGAGAAATAAAGAATCATCAGACTGTGTTTATAATAGCTCAACAAGCGAGTTAAGTTAGACAGTAAGATAGTAAAGAAGCTAACCCTAAACCTTTGGTAACCACAAACTTAAAGCCTGCAATGGCAATAAATTCATACCTTTCAATAATCACCCTAAATGTAAATGGACTGAATGCACCAATCAAAAGACACAGAGTAATAGAATGGATAAAAAAGCAAGATCCATCCATATGCTGCTTACAAGAGACTCACCTCAAACCCAAAGACGCGCACAGACTTAAAGTCAAGGGATGGAAAAAGATATTTCAAGCAAACAACAGAGAGAAGAAAGCAGGTGTTGCAATTCTGGTAGCAGACAAAACAGACTTCAAAATAAAGAAAGTAACAAAAGACAAAGAAGGACATTACATAATGATAAAGGGCTCAGTCCATCAAGAGGATATAACCATTATAAATATATATGCACCCAATACAGGAGCACCAACATACCTGAAACAAATATTAATAGAACTAAAGCAGGAAATAGAATGCAATGCATTCATTCTAGGAGACTTCAACACACCACTCACTCCAAAGGACAGATCCACCAGACAGAAAATAAGTAAGGACACAGAGGCACTGAACAACACATTAGAACAGATGGACCTAATAGACATCTACAGAACTCTACATCCAAAAGCAACAGGATACACACTCTTCTCAAGTGCACATGGAACATTCTCCAGAATAGACCACATACGAGGCCACAAAAAGAGCCTCAGTAAATTCAAAAAGATTGAAATCCTACCAACCAACTTTTCAGACCACAAAGGCATTAAACTAGAAATAAACTGTTCAAAGAAAGCAAAAAGGCTCACAAACACATGGAGGCTAAACAACACGCTCCTAAATAATCAATGGATCAATGATCAAATCAAAATGGAGATCCAGCAATATATGGAAACAAATGACAACAACAACACTAAGCCCCAACTTCTGTGGGACACAGCAAAAGCAGTCTTAAGAGGAAAGTATATAGCAATCCAAGCATATTTAAAAAAGGAAGAGCAATCCCAAATGAACGGCCTAATGTCACAACTATCGAAATTGGAAAAAGAAGAACAGATGAGGCCTAAGGTCAGCAGAAGGAGGGACATAATAAAGATCAGAGAAGAAATAAATAAAATTGAGAAGAATAAAACAATAGCAAAAATCAATGAAACCAAGAGCTGGTTCTTCGAGAAAATAAACAAAATAGATAAGCCTCTAGCCAGACTTATTAAGAGGAAAAGAGAGTCAACACAAATCAACAGTATCAGAAATGAGAAAGGAAAAATCACGACGGACCCCGCAGAAATACAAAGAATTATTAGAGACTACTATGAAAACCTATATGCTAACAAGCTGGTAAACCTAGGAGAAATGGACAACTTCCTAGAAAAATACAACCTTCCAAGTCTGACCCAAAAAGAAACAGAAAATCTAAACAGACCAATTACCAGCAACAAAATTGAAGCGGTAATCAAAAAACTACCAAAGAACAAAACCCCCGGGCCAGATGGATTTACCTCGGAATTTTATCAGACATACAGAGAAGACATAATACCCATTCTCCTTAAAGTTTTCCAAGAAATAGAAGAGGAGGGGATACTCCCAAACTCATTCTATGAAGCTAACATCACCCTAATACCAAAACCAGGCAAAGACACCACCAAAAAAGAAAACTACAGACCAATATCCCTGATGAACGTAGACGCAAAAATACTCAACAAAATTTTACCAAACCGAATTCAAAAATACATCAAAACCATCATACACCATGACCAAGTGGGATTCATCCCAGGGATGCAAGGATGGCACAACATTCGAAAGTCCAACAATATCATCCACCACATCAACAAAAAGAAAGACAAAAACCACATGATCATCTCCATAGATGCTGAAAAAGCATTTGACAAAGTTCAACATCCATTCATGATAAAAACTCTCAGCAAAATGGGAATAGAGGGCAAGTACCTCAACATAATAAAGGCCATCTATGAAAAACCCACAGCCAACATTATATTGAATACCGAGAAGCTGAAAGCATTTCCGCTGAGATCGGGAACTAGACAGGGATGCCCACTCTCCCCACTGTTATTTAACATAGTACTGGAGGTCCTAGCCACGGCAATCAGACAAAACAAAAAAATACAAGGAATCCAGATTGGCAAAGAAGAAGTCAAACTGTCACTATTTGCAGATGACATGATACTGTACATAAAAAACCCTAAAGACTCCACCCCAGAACTACTAGAACTGATATCGGAATACAGCAAAGTTGCAGGATACAAAATCAACACACAGAAATCTGTGGCTTTCCTATATACCAACAATGAACCAACAGAAAGAGAAATCAGGAAAACAACTCCATTCACAATTGCATCAAAAAAAATAAAATACCTAGGAATAAACCTAACCAAAGAAGTGAAAGACTTATATTCTGAAAACTACAAGTCACTCTTAAGAGAAATTAAAGGGGACACTAACAGATGGAAACGCATCCCATGCTCATGGCTAGGAAGAATTAATATCGTCAAAATGGCCATCCTGCCCAAAGCAATATACAGATTTGATGCAATCCCTATGAAACTACCAGCAACATTCTTCAATGAACTGGAACAAATAATTCAAAAATTCATATGGAACCACCAAAGACCCCGAATAGCCAAAGCAATCCTGAGAAAGAAGAATAAAGTAGGGGGGATCTCACTCCCCAACTTCAAGCTCTATTATAAAGCCATAGTAATCAAGACAATTTGGTACTGGCACAAGAACAGAGCCACAGACCAATGGAACAGACTAGACAATCCAGACATTAACCCAGACATATATGGTCAATTAATATTTGATAAAGGAGCCATGGACATACAATGGCGAAATGACAGTCTCTTCAACAGATGGTGCTGGCAAAACTGGACAGCTACACTTAGGAGAATGAAACTGGACCATTGTCTAACCCCATATACAAAAGTAAACTCAAAATGGATCAAAGACCTGAATGTAAGTCATGAAACCATTAAACTCTTGGAAGAAAACATAGGCACGAACCTCTTAGACATAAACATGAGTGACCTCTTCTTGAACATATCTCCCCGGGCAAGGAAAACAACAGCAAAAATGAACAAGTGGGACTATATTAAGCTGGAAAGCTTCTGTACAGCAAAAGACACCATCAATAGAACAAAAAGGAACCCTACAGTATGGGCGAATATATTTGAAAATGACACATCCGATAAAGGCTTGACGTCCAGAATATATAAAGAGCTCACACGCCTCAACAAACAAAAAACAAATAACCCAATTAAAAAATGGGCAAAGGAACTGAACAGACGGTTCTCCAAAAAAGAAATACAGATGGCCAACAGACACATGAAAAGATGCTCCACATCGCTAATTATCAGAGAAATGCAAATTAAAACTACAATGAGGTATCACCTCACACCAGTAAGGATGGCTGCCATCCAAAAGACAGACAACTACAAATGTTGGCAAGGCTGTGGAGAAAGGGGAACCCCTCTACACTGCTGGTGGGAATGTAAACTTGTTCAACCATTGTGGAAAGCAGTATGGAGGTACATCAAAATGCTCAAAACAGACATACCATTTGACCCAGGAATTGCACTCCTAGGAATTTACCCTAAGAATGCAGCAATCAAGTATGAGAAAGACCAGTGTACCCCTCTGTTTATCGCAGCACTATTTACAATAGCCAAGAATTGGAAGCAACCTAAATGTCCATCGATAGATGAATGGATAAAGAAGATGTGGTACATATACACAATGGAATACTACTCAGCCATAAGAAAAGGGCAAATCCAACCATTTGCAGCAACATGGATGGAGCTGGAGGGTATTATGCTCAGTGAAATAAGCCAAGCAGAGAAAGAGAAATACCAAATAATTTCACTCATCTGTGGAATATAAGAACAAAGGAAAAACTGAAGGAACAAAACAGCAACAGAATCACAGAACTCAAGAATGGACTAACAGGTACCAAAGGTAAAGGGACTGGGGAGGATGGGTGGGTAGGGAGGGATAAGGGGGGGCAGAAAAAGAGGGGTATTAAGATTAGCATCCATAGCGGGGTGGGAGAAAGGGGAGGGCTGTACAACACAGAGAAGACAAGTAGTGATTCTACAACAGTTTGCTACGCTGATGGACAGTGACTGTAAAGGAGTATATAGGGGGGACCTGGTATAGGGGAGAGCCTAGTAAACAAAGTATTCATCATGTAAGTGTAGATTAATGATTAAATAAAAAAAAAAAAAAAAAGCAGTTCCTATGTGGTGACCTCTAATGAGTTCTACACAATGATATAAAGGGCATATAAAAGTGTAGGCAAAGGGTCTGTTTGTGTTTATACAGAGGATCAAAGCCTAATTTGGCTACCCCAAAAATGAACTAAGATACGATATGAAAAAGAACTTCCAACATCAGCACTCTCGGGAAGACTCATGACAGAAGATGATCAGCAAAAAAAAAAAAAACTCCAACAAAGATCCACGCACTGTCACAGGTGTAGATGCACTCATCCCACCAGTTCCTGGACTTGCCATGGGAATGATGAAGGAGATATCTAAGCTGGCCTGTGCATACAGTAAAACAAAAATTGGACTGGATCTATACTGTTGGAACTCAACCAAGAATTAGGAGAAGTGCAAATTGTAGCACTCCAAAATCTTACAACCACAGACTATTTATCGTTAAAAGAACATATGGGATATGAACAGTCCCCAGGAATGGGTTGTTCTAGTTTATCTGAATTCTCTCAGACTGTTTAAGTTCAGTCGGACAATATCCACCATATCATAGATAAGTTTTCACAAATGCCTAAGGTGCCTAACTGGTTTTCTTGGTTTCACTGGAGATGGCTGGTAATTACAGGTATGCTTTGGTTAGGTAACTATATTCCTATTATGTTAATGTGTGTGCACAATTTAATTAGTAGTTTAAAACCTATCCATGCTGAAGTTACTCTACAAGAAGATATGTCAAAGAAATAATCAATCTTCCCAGGTTTTCTTCTGCCTGCTACTTCTATAGCTTTTCTTCTTCCTACCTAATCACAACCTTTAAATAGAACTCGTGCCACATGTCGGATTTACCGAGTATCATAATTCTTCCAAGTGGTAAAGATACCTCAAGACAAATGCTGGGCATAGATGCCACAGGGCATAAATATGCAAAGAAGTAAAAAGCTAACCTTTTCAAACAATAAGGCTTCTCTCTCACCTACCAACTTAACATTTCCCTGTATGGCCCCGGAAGATGACTGGTTAGCCAGAGACGGGTAAGATTCCTCAAGGGAGGAACAACCTAAGACAGGCACAGTCGCAGGGGGCCATGTGGTGAGAAAATGGGGAGCAGCAGAGGTGAGGCTTAGAACCTCCCCCCTCATGTTCTGAGAGAAATCTTCTGCATACATGGATGTTTATTGCCCTCGTCTAGCTCGGATTAACACATAGTCTACAGGCACACACCTGATCATCTACATTTGCTCTCTTACAACACTAAACTCTGTTTTCTACCTTTATCTCGTATCTACCTACTTCAGCATTTTATTAAAAATAATAATAATAGAGAAATGTGGTATCCACATATAAATCAAGTTTAAAAATCAAATGAATATTCATATTTGAACTGACTGTGTATAGTTCATAATGCATGAACAAAACCGAAAGCTTCTGTGATGACTGCCCTTGCACTGTTCACCATGTAACTTATTCACTATGTAAGAATTTGTGCTCCATGTAAGAATTTGTTCGTTATGCATCAGAAGATTGGAGACTGACGAAAATTAGGCTTGGGGTGGATTAATGATTGTGCATTGAGTATTGACCCCCCTATACAGAAATTTATTGTGGTTAACAACTATTTGATCAATAAATATGAGAGATGCCCTCACAAAATATATATATATACATATATATATATATAAACACACTTCCAATTGTAAAATAAATAAGTAACCGGGATGTAATGTATAGCATAAGGAATATAGTCAAAATATTGTAACAACCTGGTATGGTGATACCTGGTACCTAGAATTATCATGTATATAAATGTTGAATCACTGTGTTGTACACCTGAAACTAATGTAATGCAATACTGTTGTCAACTACCCTTCAATAATTAAAAAAAAAAAAAAAAAAAAGAGACTATATACCCTCTATGCAGACAAATTTGGAAATGTAGATGAAATGGATAATTTTGTAGAGAAATACAGCTTATCAAGTGAACCCTAATAAAGACGTAGAACTTAAGCAAACCATTTTCCATAGAATTATGGAAAGTTAGCAAAAGGCTACCTGTACTTTAGAAAAGCTTAAAACCAGATAGTTTTGAAAGAAATTCTACCATTCTCAAAAAATAGATATGACCAACGCTGCTAGACTTATTCCAGAATTTAAAGAAAGAAAACTTGAAACATATTTTGTGAAGCTAGAAAAAAACAAACCCTGGAGTTGAAAATAAACCAGAACAAGTAAATCAAATATTATGTAAAATTGGTAATATATGACACAGAGAAAAGAATTGTTTAAGGTAACTTGAATTTGGTGCTCAAACTACCTCCTTGCTGAGATATATTCTAAGAACAAAAGGGATTGCAGGAAATCTGAAACTTCACTTAGTTTCATTGTTAGTAATTTGTAAACTATTTTATGTATATTGCATCATAAAGCAAATGAGTACATATGTTATATCTAAGATACAAAAACGAAGTCAAAATATTAGGAATTTTTTTATTAGAGTGATTTGTTTTTTAATTTGAAGTAGTGGAAATGTCTTGGGACTAGATAGAGATGGTTGTTGCACAACATTATGAATATACTAAATGCCACTGTTTGCTTTACAATGGTTAATTTTTTTTAATATAAATTTCATCTCAATAAATTTTAACAAGTAATAATTTTTAAAGAGATACAGGCATTCTGGTTTTGGTAATGGCAATATAGCTTGCATTAGACCGACTTTTCTGTGGTAACAGTTATGAACTCTGGACAAAATATGAAGAGTATTTGAAGGCCTGGGAAAACAACCAAAAATAGACAGAAACTAGAAGGAGGTCAATCTTGAAAGAAAAGAATCACACTGAGTGTGACCACATAGCTGTTCCTCTAAGGGCACTTCTCAGACCATGTGACATGGACAGGTAGAACTCAGAAGGCCACAGTCTTACTACCTTTAGGTGTCAGAGGTCAGAGATGCTGGAAATTAAGGGGCGATAGCCAAGAAAATAGAAAGCCCCAAAAAGTGAACTCCAAAATCTGCATATAAATTCCTCTCAAAGCCTGGTTGAGTCTTGAACTTCAGGTGTTTAGGGAAGATTCAAGAGGCTCACTGTAAAGCAGCAGCTAGAATGCTGAAAGAGCTGAGCAGAAATTTTAGCTGGTTCCCACCAGGGAGAAACAAGGTTTGGAGTTTAAGTCCCATCATGTTAAAGGGGTTTGGGAAAGTCCTTGGCCTTTCCACTAAAATCACCAAAGGCTACTCCTTGGGAATAGAAACTGTGTCCCAGTAGTTAGGAATTTACTGTAACTGAAAATAAAAGCAGTCCCACACTAAAAAAAAACTGTAAAAATCAAGTCTTCCCCAACAGCTGTAGAATATACATAATCTTTGCCATGATTCTGGGCACATGAATACACTATACTGTGGTCACCAAGATATATTCTGGGCCATAAAGCAAGTCTCATTAAATTACAAAGGACTGAACTCATGCAGAGTATGTAAATGAGAAATTTAGGACATATCTGGAAAAACTCCATGTTTAGAAATTAGACAAGACACATAACCAAGTCAATAACCCATGGGTCAAGGAACTCAAAGGGAAATTAGAAATTTTTTTTTACAGAAAAATAATGAAAACACAATAAATCAAAAATACAGTGAAAATGTATTGATAATTGGGATATCAATATATCATTACTTAGAGGAAAATTTAGTTTTGACTTTATAAGAAAAAGAAAAGAGGTTAAAATCAATGATGTTAATAATATTCATGTTTTTTTTTAAAGTTAGCATATTAGGAATAAAAGGAAACTTCCTCATTCTGATGAAAAGCATCAATAAAAAAACTAGAGCTAATGTCATATGATTAAATATTGAAAATTTCTCCCATAAGACTGGGAGCAAAGTAAAAATGTTTACTTTCACATTTTTATTCAGTTAAGTAATAGATTTCCAAACCAGGATAAAATAAAGCATAAAAATTACAAGTAATGAAGTAAAACAGTCTTTATTTGTAGATGACATAATTGTTTATCTAGAAAATCCTAGAGTACCTAAAAGAAAGCTACTATGTCAAGGAAGTGAATATAGTGACATCACAAAATACAAGGTCAATATGTAAAAATTGATTGTATTTCTATGCTATAAGCAGTGAGCAACTAAAAATAAAAATTTTTTAATTCCTTTTAGAAGTTCAGTAAGAAGTATAAAAACCTTAGAAGTGAACATTATAAAAAATGTACAAAATCTGAAACTTCCTGAAACTACAAAAACATTGCTGGAAGAAATTAAGTATGTTCAAAATAAATTAAGATATTTTCATCAGTTGGAAAACTCAAAATTATTACAATGTTTTATTCTCCCTAAAACAATCTGGATTCAACACAGTCTCAGTAAAAATCCCAACCAGTATTTTCATAGTTCCTTCTAAAATTTATGTGGAAAGATGAGAATTCATGACAGCCATGACAATCTTAATAAAGAACAAAATTGAGGGACTCACACTATCAAATTTCTAGACTAAAAGGAAAAAAATTGTTGTCTAATTGCAAAGGGAAATACAGAACCTTTATGGTGGAAAAACCCAGAATCCACTGATTAAACTCTTTGGTAGTTAACATTATGTGTCAATTTAACTGGGTCATGATTGCCCAGATGCTTGATCAAACATCATAGTTACTCAGTTTTTGTGAAGGTGTTTTGTTTTGTTTTGTTGGTAAGATGAATATTTGAATAAGTAGACTTCAAGTAAAACAGATTACTCTCCATAATGTGGATAGGTCTCATCAGATCAGTTGGTCTTAATATAATAAAAACTGACCTCTTCTGAGCAAGAAGTTCTGCCAGCAGATGGCCTTTGGACTCCAACTGTAACTCTTCCCTGCCATGTCTAGCCTTCCAAACTACTCTGCGGGTTTTAGATTTACCAAGCCTTTGATAATATGTGAATTAATATCTCAAGCATGTGACCTAGTTCCTTAAAATAAATAATAAATCTCTCTCTCCTTCTCTCCCTTTCTCTGTATATATATACACACATGCACACAAACATACATAGAAACATATGTATGCTTGTATGTACATATCTATTTATATACATAGATTTATTTTGTATATATATTCATATGTATATAAATATATATATATACACATGTATATAAATATATATATATACACACATATATACGTGTGTGTGTGTGTATTTATACATTCTCTGGAGTATGGTTCTCTTTCTCTGGAGTACTCTTAATATACCATCCTAACCAAGTAATAAACTTTAGCATGAAAAAGTGTGGGATAGGAATTGGATTAAAGATGGCGGCATGAGAGGAGAGACAGAGGCTTCCTCCTAAAACTGTATACAATTAGAAAATATAGTTAGCGCAACTAATCCCGAGAGAGCAACAGGAAAGAGGATGATACCAGACTGCATACACCTGGAGAAAAGAGCAGACCTCAGCGAACGGGGTAACGTACCAGAGCTGTGACTCCGCGGGACCGAGCCCCTCCCCTACCCCAGCTCACCTGCGGGAGGAAGAGAAATGGAGCAGGGAGGGAGTGGAGGCCTGGGACTGCTGAATACCTAGCTCCGGAGATCTGCTCTGGGAGCACAACCCTACATTCCATGGTGCTTTCATGATACTCGCATGATTACCGGGTTGGAAAACTAGTACAGGCAGAATTCCTGGAGAGACTGAGATTCCAGGTGCTTGTGGAAAGCAGGGATCCATATCTGGCTGCTCTGGTACAAAAGCTTATACCTGTGTGCTCGGCCCACTGGCTCAGGCAGTGGAGACAGGCACAGCAGCTGGGAAGCAGGGAACAGCTCTTTCCTCCCCCCAGGCACCAGTACCACTCCACTGCGACCCCCAACATTGCTTCAGGGGCTGAGCAGTTCCAGAGACTACAGCTTCTGGACACTAGAGGGCGCCATATACAACTATGAAACACCAAAGGAACCTGGTCCAGACTAAAATTAATATAACTCCAGAGAAAGAGTTAAATGATATGGAGCTTACAACTCTTCCTCAAAGGGAGTTCAAAATAAAAATCATCAACATGCTAATGGAGGTACGGAAAGATATCCAAGAACTCAGGAATGAATTCAGATCAGAGATCCAATCGCTGAAGAGCATGATGGAGGGTATTAAAAGCAGGTTGGAAACAGTGGAGAGACAATAAATGAAATAGAAACTAGAGAAGAGGAATACAAAGAAGCTGAGGCACAGAGAGAAAAAAGGATCTCTAAGAATGAAAGAATATTGGTTCTGTGTGACCAATCCAAACAGAACAATATTCACATTATAGGGATACCAGAAGAGGAAGAGAAAGAGAAAGTGACAGAAAGTGTCTTTGAGGAGGTAGTTGCTGAAAACTTCCCCAGTGTGGGGAGGGAGATAGTCTCTCAGGCATGGAGATCCACAGATCTCCCAACCCAAGGGACCCAAGGAAGACAACACCGAGACATCCAGTAATAAAATTGGAAAAGATCAAGGATAAGGACAGACTGTTAAAAGCAGCCAGAGAGAGAAATAAGATTACATACAAAGGAAAGCCCATCAGGCTAATATCAGACTTCTCAGCAGAAACCTTACAGGCCAGAAGGAGTGGCATGATGTATTTAATGCAATGAAGAAGAAGGGCCTGGAACCAAGATTACTTTATCCGGCAAGATAATCATTTAAATTTGAAGGAGGGATTAAACAATTTCCAGATAAGCAAAAGCTGAGAGAATTTACCTCCCACAACCATTTCTACAGTCTATTTGGAAGGATTGCTATAGATGGAAGTGTTCCTAAGGTTTAATAGCTGTCACCAGAGGAATTAAAACCACAGTAAAGAAAGTAGAACAGCTAATTACTAAGCAAATGCATAGTTAAATTAACTACCCCCAAAGTCAATCAAGGGATAGACAAAGAATACAGAATATGATACCTAATATATAAAGAATGGAGGAGGAAGAAAAAGGAGGAGAAAAAGAAAAGAACCTTTAGATTGTGTTTGTAACAACATCTTAAGTGAGTTAAATTAGACTCTTAGATAGTTAGGAAACTAACCTTGAACCTTTGGTAACCATGAATCTAAAGCCTGCAATGGCAATAAGTACATACCTATCGATAATCACCCTAAATGTAAATGGACTGAATGCACCAATCAAAAGACATGGAGTCACTGAATGGATAAAAAAACAAGACCCATCTATATGCTGCCTGCAAGAGACTCACTTTAAACCCAAAGACATACACAGACTAAAAGTGAAGGGATGGAAAAAGATACTTCATGCAACTAACAGAGAGAAAAAAGCAGGAGTTGCAGTACTTGTATCAGACAAAATAGACTTCAAAACACAGAAAGTAACAAGAGACAAAGAAGGACATTGTATAATGATAAAGGGGTCAATCCAACAAGAAGATATAACCATTATAAATATCTGTGCTCCCAACACAGGAGCACCCACATATGTGACGCGGTCCAGCCGCGCCGAGTCAAGCAGTTCCTGAAGAGCGGAAGGGGGGCGAAGGAAACAAAGAAAGACAGAAAGAACTGGGAGGGCTGACGCTCCTGCGCGTCGCCAGCAAAGCTTTATTAGAGTCCAGAGTATTTATACAGCAAAGAAGCACACTATCCCAGGAAATAGCATTATCCAATAGACAATCAAGCACAGTATTGACATCAGCAGTAGCCAGGCAAAGGTAGGCACAGCAGGGCTCCTTCAGTTGCTCATGGAATGCATAAACAGGATGTTCTTTGTTCTCCATTCCCGCCACATCAGCAAGTGGGGGAAAGGGCATAGCCTGCTCCCCACACATATGTGAAACAAATACTAACAGAATTAAATGGGGAAATAGAATGCAATGCATTCATTCTAGGAGACTTCAACACTCCACTCACTCTGAAGGACAGATCAACCAGACAGAAGACAAGTAAGGAGACAAAGGCACTGAACAACACAATAGAACAGATGGACCTAAGAGACATCTACAGAACTCTACACCCAAAAGCAACAGAATATACATTCTTCTCAAGTGCGCATGGAACATTTTCAAAAATAGATCATATACTAGGCCACAAAAAGAGCCTCAGTAAATTAAAAAATATTGAAATTATACCAACCAGTTTCTCAGATCACAAAGCTATGAAACTAGAAATAAATTATGCAAAGAAAATAAAAAATCCCACAAACACATGGAGGCTTCACAACATGCTCCTAAATAACCAATGGATCAATGACCAAATAAAAACAGAGATCACGCAATATATGGAGACAAATGACAACAATAATTCAACACCGCAAAATCTGTGGGACGCAGCCAAGGCTGTGCTAAGAGGAAAGTATATTGCAATACAGGCCTACCTCAAGAAAGAACAATCCCATATGAGCAGTCTAAACTCACAATTAATGAAACTAAAAAAGAATAACAAATGAGGCCCAAAGTCAGTAGAAGGCGGGACATAATAAAGATTAGAGCAGAAATAAATAAAATTGAGAAGAATAAAACAATAGAATCAATGAAAGCAAGAGCTGGTTCTTCAAGATAATAAACAAAATAGATCAACCCCTAGCCAGACTTATCAAGAAAAAAAGAGAGTCTACACACATAAACAGAATCAGAAATGAGAAAGGAAAAATCACTATGGACACCACAGAAATACAAAGAATTATTAGGGAATACTATGAAAAATTATATGCTAACAAACTGGAAAACCTAGAAGAAATGGACAACTTTCTAGAAAAATACAACCTTCCAAGGCTGACCAAGGAAGAAACTTAAAATCTGAACAGACCAATTAGCAGCAATGAAATTGAACTGTTAAACAAAAACCTACTTAAGAACAAAACTCCTATACCAGATGGCTTCACTGCTGAATTTTATCAAACATTTAGTGAAGACCTAATACCCATTCTCCTTAAAGTTTTCCAAAAAATAGAAGAGGAGGGAATACTTCCAAACTCATTCTGTAAGGCCAGCATCACTCTAATATCAAAACCAGGCAAAGACACCACAAAAAAAGAAAAATACAGACCAATATCCCTGATGAATATAGATGCAAAACTACTCAACAAAATATTAGCAAACCAAATTCAAAAATACATCAAAAAGATCATCCATCATGATCAATTTGGATTTATGCCAGGGATGCAAGGATGGTACAACATTGGAAAATCAATCAACATCATCCACCACATAAACAAAAAGAAGGACAAAAACCACATCATCATCTCCATAGATGCTGAAAGAGCATTTGAAAAAATTCAACATCCATTTATGATAAAAACTCTCAACAAAATGGGTATAGAGGGCAAGTACCTCAACATAACAAAGGCCATATATGACAAACCCACAGCCAACATTATACTTAACAGCAAGAAGCCGAAAGCTTTTCCTTTAAGATCAGGAACAAGACAAGGATGCCCACTCTCCCCACTTCTATTCAACATAGTACTGGAGGTCCTAGCCATGGCAATCAGACAACACAAAGAAATAAAAGGCATCCAGATTGGCAAGGCAGAAGTTAAACTGTCCCTGTTTGCAGATGACATGATATTGTACATACAAACCCTAAAGAATCCACTCCGAAACTACTAGATCTAATATCTGAATTCACCAAAGTTGCAGCATACAAAAATAATACACCAGAAATCTGTGGCATTCCTATACACTAACAATGAACTAGCAGAGAGAGAAATCAAGAAAACAATTCCATTCACAATTGCATCAAAAAGAATAAAATCCCTAGGAATAAACCTAACCAAGGAAGTGAAAGACCTATACTCTGAAAACTACAAGACACTCATGAAAGAAATTAAAGAAGATACCAATAAATGGAAACACATCCCATGCTCATGGATAGGAAGAATTAATATTGTCAAAATGGCCATCCTGCCTAAAGCAATCTATAGATTCAATGCAATCCCTATCAAAATGCCAACAGCATTCTTCAAAGACATAGAGAAAATTGTCCTAAAATTCATATGGAACCACAAAAGACCTCGAATAGCCAAAGAAATCCTGAGAAGGAAGAATGAAGCAGGGGGAATTACGCTCCCCAACTTCGAGCTCTACTACAAAGCCACAGTAATCAAGACAATTTGGTACTGGCACGAGAACAGACCCATAGACCAATGGAACAGACTAGAGAGCCCTGATATAAACCCAACCATATATGGTCAATTAATATATGATAAAGGAGCCATGGACATACGATGGCGAAATGACAGCCTCTTCAACAGCTGGTGTTGGCAAAACTGGACAGCTATATGCAAGAGAATGAAACTGGATTATTGTTTAACCCATACACAAAAGTAAACTCGAAATGGATTAAAGACTTGAATGTAAGTCATGAAACCATAAAACTCTTAGAAGACAACATAGGCAAACATCTCCTGAATATAAGCATGAGCAACTTCTTCCTGAATCCATCTCCTCGAGAAAGGGAAGCAAAAGCAAAAATGAACTCATGGGACTACATCAAACTAAAAAGTTTTTGTACAGCAAAGGACATCATCAACAAAACAAAAAGGCATCTTATAGTATGGGAGAATAGATTTGTAAATGACATATCCGACAAGGGGTTGACATCCAAAATATATAAAGAACTTATATATACACCTCGGCACCCAAAAAGCAAATAACCCAATTAACAAATGGGCAGAGGATGTGAAGAGATGGTTCTCCAAAGAGGAAATTCGGATGGCCAACAGACACATGAAAAGATGCTCCACATCACTAATCATCAGGGACATGCAATTTAAAACCACAATGAGATATCACCTCACACCAGTAAGGATGGCCAGCATCAAAAAGACTAAGAACAACAAATGTTTGCGAGAATGTGGAGAAAGGGGAACCCTCCTACACTGCTGGTGGAAATGTAAGCTAGTTCAACCATTGTGGAAAGCAATATGGAGGTTCCTCAAAAAACTAAAAATAAAAATACCATTTGACCCCGGAATCCCACTCCTTGGAATATACCCAAAGAATACAACTTCTCAGATTCAAAAAGACATATGCATCCCTATGTTCATCGCAGCACTTTTTACAATAGCCAAGATATGGAAGCAACCTAAGTGTCCATCTGTAGATGAATGGATAAAGAAGAAGTGGTACATATACACAATGGAATACTATTCAGCCATAGAAAGTAAATCCTCCCATTTGCAACAACATGGATGGAACTGGAGGACATTATGCTCAGTGAAATAAGCCAGGCGGAGAAAGACAAATGGCAAATAATTTCTGTCATTTGTGGAGTATAACAATGAGGCAAAACTGGACGAACAAAATGGCAGCAGAGTCAGAGACTCCAAGAATGAACTAGTGGTTACCAAAGGGGAAGGATGTGGGAGGGCGGGTGGGGAGGGAGGGAGAAGGGAACTGATGGGTATTATGTTTAGTACACATGGTGTGGGGGATCACAGGGAGAACAGTGTATCACAGAGAAGGGACATAGTGGATCTGTGGCATCTTACTACACTGATGGACAGTGACTGCATTGGGGTATGGGCAGGGACTTGATAATATGGGTAAATGTAGAAACCACATTGTTTTTTCATGTGAAACCTTTATAAGAGTGTATATCAATCATACCTTAATTAAAAATTAAAAAAAAGTGTGGGATAAGCTAGCATTACATGGCATCAGCTATGAAGGATTCTTACCAAAAGTGTAGTGTTAAACTTGATCCAATCAAATCTTTATACATGACTTCCAGTTTTTTGTAAATACGGGAGTTAGAAGAACATATTAGCATACACCACAATCAGATAAATCCAGAATGTGTGAACTTTCTATAAAATAGTTGGCCTGGCACTTTAGTTAATGTCTTTTAAAAAAAAAAAGTATTCTATGTAAAAGACTAAAGAGACATAAATACATGCAGTGAATGTCCATTAAGTAGTTCCCAGTTTGAAAAGAAAATCTGTAAAGGACATTTGGGGAACAAATAAAAAGGGAACCCAATTTACACATGGGTAATGGATCCAAATAGATGTTTCTCCAAAGATGATATACAAATGGTCAATAGGCACATGAAAAAGATATCCACCATCATTACCCATAGGGAAATGCAAAACACAACCACAATGAAATACCATGCACACCCACTAGGATGGCTCCAATCAACAGATAATAACAAGTGTTATGAGGATGAGAAGAAACGGGAACCGTCATGCACTGTGGAAATGTAAGATGGCTGCTTTGAAAAACAGCTTGGCAGTTCCTCAGAAAGTTAAACCATAATAGTTACTAGATGACACAGCAATTCCACTCATAAGTATATACATACCCAAGAAAGATGAAAACATACGTCAATACAAAAACTTGTACATATGAATGTTTATAGCAGTATTATTCACAATAGCCAAGAAGTGGAAACAATTCAGATGTCCATCAACTGGTGAATGGATAAGCCAAATTTGGTATATTTGTACAATGGAGTATTATTCAGCCACAAAAAGGAATGAAGTACTGATATATGTCACAACATGGATGAACCTTGAAAACATTATACGAATTGAAGGATGCCAGACCATTTAGTATATGATTCCATTTATATAAAATGTCCAGAATCAGCAATTCTATAGAGACAGAAAGTAGATGGTGGTTTCTAGAAGGTAGTAGTAAAAGTAAAGTAATAATGGGTATAATAAATTGCTAGTGCAGTAAGAGAAGTAAGACAATCTCTCGGAATTGACTGTAATGGGATGTCACCTATATGTTAGTGTCAGTAGGTTGATTTTTTTTGTCAACCTATTAGGATTGAAAGAGTAAAGGCTAGTAGAGATAAGAAGCAGAATAGTGATGGTACTTTAAAAACAGATGAATAGTAAAAAAACAAAAATGCTGTTATATTCAAAGTTTTCTACCAGTATCTTAACAGAGCATCTGATACCCTTTCAGGTGTTGTAGACAGAAAGAAAATCCCTACCTGAAGTTCTTTAATTAAAAGTTAGGTCAGTTATTCTAAAACTGCTTCCCATTTTAATAATTGTATATTTTAAAAGCCAAAAGTAATGTTTTCTTTTGTTCTTGAATAGATGCTGTGAGAGAAGTAAGGAAATATTCCTCTACTCCTGCCATTGAAAGAAGCTCAACCAACAGACCTGGTGCCTATGAACATGTACAGATGAAACTTTTTAGGTCTCAAAGAAATCTTTACATTTCTGGATTTTCATTATTTTTTTGGCTGTAAGTAAAAAAAAAAAACCACAGTTCAAAAACATGAGGTTTCCTTTCTCATTTTTTCTCAAAAAAACCTATACTGTAGGATTTTTTCCTATATTGTTTAGTATACTAACATCTTCATAAAAGAACACAGGTGATGTATTCAAATAACAAAACACTAGTTTTGGCTTGTAGGTTTGATAGGTCTGTAAGGCCATGCATGATCTGGTTCATGCTTCTCTCTGGAGTCTTTTCTCATACCGTTTTCTGATGTGTGCACCACATTCCATCCACACTGACCTTTACTGCTCATTCATTCATTCATTCATTCATTCTTGCAACAGGTATTTATTGAGTTCCTATTGTATACCTAGCTCCTTCCTGCTTCAGGGTCAGGGTCTTCTTGCCTGCTTTTCCTTCTAACGGAACATTTTTCTCTTCCCTCTTTATCTGGCTAACTTATGCTTATCCCTCAGCCCCTTTCTGAGAAGCTATCTGTGACCATGACCCCCAAAAGTAGGTAGGTGTATAATATGCTCCCATAGAATGTATATATATGCTTTCCTTCTTAGTATTATTCATGGTTGTAATTAAATACTGTTTAAATCTTGCCTTCTTGAACAACTAGAACTTAAACTTGAAAGCAGAGATTTTGTCTCATTTCTTGTTGTGTCCTCAGTGCCTACCACAGTGCTTAATATTTAACAATTTCTAACACTTAGCAGAGGAACTAACTGTTGAATCAATAATTGAAGATATTAATTACTATGTCTAACAATGGAAGTTACTCATAAACAGGTGTGAACGAGCAGTTTTTAGGCTTGGCCAGCTTCACACAATGCTCTTTAGATAGCAAATCTTGAGCTGGCCAAAAAAAACACAAAAACAAAACACCTCACTGGCTTTCCCACAGTGTCTAAAATTCTGTTTCTGTTCCTCCTGGTGAAAGGCTTCCACAAAGAAAATAATAAGTACCATTGAACCTGTATTCCAAATGCCAGTATTCTAACAAAGATAAAGTGATAACAAAGTTATCTTTATCTGAAACTCACTGCCTAATGACTAGTCTAGTTACACTTTACTCTGATTTTTTTTGTTTAGAGTGTTGAGACGTCTGCTTAGCCTTATTACTCAGCTGGCAAAGGAACTGTCAATCAAAGGAGTGTTTAAAACAGAAGCAGAAAGTACTAATGAGGCTGCCAAAAAATTCATGGAAGAGAATGAAAAACTAAAACAGGTATTTAAATTTTCTTCTTAAAAATTTGTGTAAATGTTGTTGGTTATCTCCTAGGAACAGTACATTATTTTTCAGCATCCAAAAGAATATTTTCACATTAGTAAGCAGAAAATGACCATAAATTGTAATATTGTTCTATGGAATGATTATTTCAAAAGCATTTTATTAAACTTCAGATTTGCTTGTGCTCACAGTTTCCTGCCATAGAATATTAATACCCTGTTGGACCTACTACTTATGATTCAAGGAAAAAAACTGTTCTGGGATTATGAATTTTAATTTGTTCACTACCATTGATTTTATTTCATAACTTAGAGCAAGTCTTTGTAAGTCTCCATGGCTCTGTTTCCTTGTCAGTTAAATTATCTTTTTTAAACATGTTTGTTTGTATTCTTTTAAATGATGGTTATGTAAGAAGGAGAAGAAAGTAGTTGATGCTAGATTGCTGACTGCATGTAATATTTAAAATCTTTAATTTGGCAATGGTCCTGATACTTCTTTGAGAACTTTGTGCTGTCCTTCCCTGCCATTCAGGAAGAATGAATCAAGTATGTTGTTTTCCCTCTTAAATTTAAAAACAAATGGAAAAATGAAAGATACAAGAGTATTTTGGGTATTTTTTTTTCCCCTGTTTAAAATTCAGGAATCAGATCTCATAGCTTGAGTGTTTTCAGTTCATATTAAGCCTCCTAAGTTTTGCTAATGACAAAAAAGAATTAACGGAACCATCAGTAAAAGATTTTCTTGACAAAAGCATTCCTAAAATAATGCACAAGGATTATTTACCTATTATAAGTTAATGAAATGCAATCAGTTGTATATTACATCAAGTTATATTTATGTAAAAAGTACTGCATCCAACAGTAGAAGTAGAGAATTAAATTCTTATCCAAGCCCTAAAGGCCAGCTTCTTTGGAAAGAACCATAAGCACCACCTTTCATCAATTCTACATGAGCTAGCTATCACAGAGTACAATATAAAACTTTCTAAAACCTATTAAATAAGGCAAAACTTTGCAAAAAATTGTGTTTGATGCTACAGTGTCATGGTGACCTTTTCAAAGCCATGTTTTACTACTTATGATGTCTGCCTTATTTCTACAACAAAAAAGTAAAGAATTTTTTTTCATAGAAACAGAATTCAAAAACTTTGAGGAAATAGACTATAACCACCATCTTTGAAACAGACTTCTGGAGAATAAACATCAGTTTTGTACTTTCTTTTGGTGTGTTTTGAAAAGGCATTGATCCATACATGTCAGGTAGATTAACTGTGTAGTAATTGCAGTTCTGGGAAATCAAGTTGTTGGTATTTCTGTATTCAGAAGAAAGCATAAATCATTATGCCTTTTTTGGAATGTTTCAGTAGAACAGGCAGCCTTATTTTGTACCTTAATATCATCGGCTTCATTTTCTATCCTTTCTTTGATCTCATTTCACAATGGTAAAAATGAAACCTTCAAAGCTTTGATTAATATATTATGGCTGAACTCAAAAGCACATAGCCTTGCATTTGTAGACTTAGCGTGTACCTATCTTGATTTAAAATCATGCCCATATCATGTTAGAGTAATGAATTGTAACTACTAATAAAACACTGCTTTTTTCTTCTTATTCTTTGGTTGTTTTCCTCTTACTCTTAAGCTCGAAAGCAATGGAAAGTGTTTCTGTAAAGTCTTGGTACTATTATTTTTCTCGTATACATGATAATTAATGTACTTACATTAGTCTTATCCTTCAAAAACATCTTTCTCAAAACATTTTTAAAATTTTTCTTTTAGAATTATTTTCAGAACTAGTTACCCTTGCAAGGAAATTTATTTCATGCCTACTGATTCTTTGATCCCCAAAATGTCTCCCTTTTTTGTTTCCTTCTGCTTTGGTTCCATGCTATTCTGGTCCCCTGCTTTCTACTTATCTGTGACCAAGTCTGTGGCCCTAGATCATCAGAGGTACACAGATATGCTGGGCAAAAGCCAGTACACAGTGGAGAGAATCTATTAGCTGGACATAAATACCATCAGTACCAAAGTGTAATTGACCAATAAAAGCCATTAGAATGTCAGGAATGACTTCTATTTCAAGATACTTCATGTAAGTTTTGAAATACTAATTAAGGAAAAATCAAATTGCTAAAACACCTCTTTATCTGCTATTGAAAGCACATTATCTAATGTAAAGCACACTACCCTGAAATACAAGAGACCTGAGTGCTAGTCCCAACTCTGTCAATAATAAGCATTGAGACCTGGGGCAAGTCACCTCATCTGTCCTGGGTTTCAAAATTATAAATCATAGCTAACACTATGTGAGTATTGCTTCAAATGCTTCCTTTGAAGTAAGGCATTAAATTAACTCTTAATTTTTGCAACAACCCCATGAGGTTAGTACTGTTATTATCTGCATTTTGCAGATGAGAAATGGAGACAATAAAAGGTTAAGTGGCTTGCACAAAATTATTCAGCTAGTAACTGACAGAAATAAGATTTTAATCCAAGCAGACTGACCCTTGGATCCACACACTTTTAACCATGTTGTTTTGTGCCCTTGCCTCATATGCTGTCCTATAAAATGACTTGTAGATGGTACTGGAGACCCCTTTCTATTCTGATTTTCAGTTAATGAAGTGAAATAATAACGAAAGACCAATTAACTTTGAATTTAACTGCTTTAAAATAACAACAATGATGGAGCTTTACTTCTTACTAGTTTTTTTTCTAGCCGCTTACCAAGGTGGGATAGGGTGGTAGGATGGTGAATATGCGCATTATTGTAGCTGGTAGTTAGTGAATTTCAGATTCCAGGGATCTTGGTCTTTCTCCAGCATGGAGTTACACATAATAAATTTGGACAAGTTTACAGGTGCAGTAATGAAAGCTAGCTTACAAGGCCAACACAAATCCAACTTTTCCAAGTCAATGGCATAATAATTTAAGCAGTCAGTGTAAACATTCCTGCAACTCAGTGCTTCTCTTCCAATTTGGGTAATCACTGGAGACTGTGCGAACTGAATTCAGTGAAGTAGCAACTAGGATTGTTTTGAAATTGAAATGCACAACAAGTTTATAGAGATTTGAAGAATTTTTTTGTTTCTGCTCTTAAAACCTTTTTTGAAGGTATCAGGCTCCATCCATTTAAGTTATATACTTCAGTCCTCTACTCTTAAAAAAAGAAAAGAAAACTTACTGGGTTTATATAATATATTCATTAGTGCTTTAATTCCTCCTTGAGCTGTCTAGTCTTGTTATAACCCAAGAGCACTGTCTAGTACTATATCTTGTGCTACAGTTTTATGCTCCTGTCTCATCCCTTCCACTAGACTGAAGTTACCTGAGAGCAGAGCCCATGTTCTCTTACATTTGTATTCTTCATAACACCTAGCATTGTAGCATATTTGCATATGGCCAAGGCTCTTTAGAACTTTGTGAGTTTTGTTTGTTGAATATACCAGCTTACATTAGAAAAGGAATCACCTTGCAGTAGAAAGTCTTTTCTCTGTCAGTCTGTTTAAAATTGTCCAGAGTTGCTTTCTTACCTGACTCAGGAAGCTGCGACTATCAAGTTGTTACCCTTTTAGTCAGAAAACCCATGCCCAGGTGTATACATATTTTATTTTCCAAACATTAATTTGCCTATCTTGGTAACTTAAATTCCTTAAAACTTCTTTAGGATGAGTCAGCTTCTTAATTCTGTTAACAATGATGGTTTCCATCAAGACATACAGACTATGAAATTTTTACTCCATGTTGTTTTTATTTTAGTCAAATATTTTGCTATTCAAATCTTAATTTTTCTTGCCTAGACAAGATAAGCTGCAAATATAAAGTGACCATTTTGAAAGCCAAAGTAGATTTTAAAATATAAAGATCTGTATAAAGGATTAATAAAAGTAGTTTGGAGACTATTCAAAGAAAATTAGATAGAATTTTACAAGCATAGAGATGGCCCTGTCATTTTCCACTCACCTATCTCCATCCTGACAACATTATATTCTTCCTTCTGAATTCATCTATATTTAAATAGTCTATATAGAAATAGTCTGAGTAGATACCTCTGCAGTAGGAACATAACGGTTTTCCAATTAATATCCTCAAAATTGTTTTGTTTTCCTTAGATTTACATCACACACTTAACTGAGGAAAAGACATTCGTGTTATATACCTAAATACTTTTGAAAATATTATTTTAATTGTAACCCAACAAAACTCTTATTTTCATCTCAAGAGATTTCAGTCATAGTAAGAAGAAATCTCTTGTGTGTTTGCAAAGTAGCAAGCTTCTGTTAGCAAAAGGACAGTGTGGAAAAGTATACAATACTAAAAAGGACAAAGAATAAAATAAAGACCAATAAGTTTAAATACATTATTCAGCCACTTTCCTGGAAGGATGTCTGGCTTATTGCAATCTTACTTCTTTCTATAACTCTTTTTTTTTTGATAGCTCCTGAAAAGCTATAGCAAGGAAGAGGAACACATTTTGGAAGCAGAAAATAAAAAACTAATAGAAGACCAGGAGAAATTGAAAACTGAATTAAAGAAGACTTCAGATGGTAATTTTGTGTGCATGTGCCAAAGTAGAGAGAGTAGCATGATATTTTATGCTGTTATACTTCATTGTTTTCCCTAAAACAAAACTAATAACTAAATGTTCTCCTGGCTAAAATGCCAGGGGTGACCTATTTATAAATTCCTGCCCAAATGTGAAGATAAAACATTGTTTCAGCCAAAAGAAACATGCTCTGTTATATAAGAAAACAGGTAGGTGTTTCAGATCTGTGTTGTAAATAGACATGTTCCTGCCTTAGCAAAAGAGCTATGTTCCTAAAAATTACTTATAAACACATTTTTGGAAAATGAAGCACATTTTTCCATCACGGCATATTGCTTCTTCAAAGAAAGTAATAGCAGGGGGACAGTTTTGGTTATAAGAAAATATATTGCTTATTTCAAGCCCTAATACTTATACCTGCCAGATATAAAGAAAGCATTCCTTGAAAGAGATGGACAAGCACAGAGTAAGCAAGAATCTGGGGTGAGAATTTGAAAGTCTCATTCAAAAATACATTGCAGTCAGGACTTGGGATAGAATATCCTAACTCCATTTCTCTGAAAGAAGCTGCTTCTCCTACATTTTTTTTTGTTTTTTGAAAAATAGTTCTGATAATATTTTTTCTTCTTAGTCAAAGAACAAATTTTTATTGCCTGCAGGCGCATAACACAAAAAAGTAGGTATCTCAAGTCCAATGTCATCCCAGGGAACTCTGAGTAAAGTTTGTGACTTGACCCCTGGGCAGCATTTCTGCAAATAAAAAATTCCTAAATATAACATATTCCTTGATGTTGTCCAGGCACTGGGGAACCTTTCAACCAGCCAGAGTTAAGGTAATCATCAGTGCATAGACTTTTGGAATTTCAAATCTCTTCCACTACTTTATATTGGAGGTAAATTGGAGAATGTTAAAGTGACTGATTCAAGGACCTATTTTATGCCATTTATCAGTTTAGATTTTTTTAAATTGGTCTCAGTATAATGAAAGTTCTCTACAATATAACCTGCTATTATTGATTATCAATTTAAATAGTTTGGATAGAGTTTACTTAATCAGAATGTACTTGAATTTGAGATGGAAAGCCCAGAGATAAAAGCTAATTCATAATAACCTCAATTTGTAATAAAAACCTTATTTATAAATTTAACTTTATTTATAAATTATAATAATTTACTTGTAATAAAAACAAAAAATTCATATGATATTTCATGTGATACAAAATTCTGTAGTTACTTTTTTACTTCTTATTTAGAGTGAAAGAAGATTGTTTAGAGGCAGTAAGTTAAAAAAATAAGTAAATCTTCTAGATAAGGTGATATACTATGTACTTGGTATAGATACACCAAAATTCAAAATCTTGTCATAGTTGGTACTATTGTCTGTTCTATAATTACAAAAGATTTAGAACATGATTAAGAAGTTTTAACATTTATATGAAAATTAATTAGTAATTTATCTACCCTGTACATTAGACACTTTAGAAGAAACACAGTTTTCTTTTTTTACCCAACATAAAATATTGCTACTAATCCTTTTGAGTAATGCAAGGGCCTATTTCCAAAATACCTTTAATTAGTAAGAAAAAGAAAAATTGTTTTAAAATCATGCTTTTTTTCATATCTGTCAAGGATTCCTTTTCTAGAAATGTTGTAAGTAGGGTGTTATAAAATTAAAGACAGACAATCCATTATGTACCATGCTATACCTCTCTTAACCCTGGCCAGTTCAGTTTCTTCTTCCTTTACCTTTCAAAAATTCCAACTCTGAGATATTCTGCATTTTGACTCCATAAGTTTGAGATGTAACACTAACTCGATATTGTTAGAGAAATAAAAAGAAATTCAGTATTTAACACACAATTCAGATGCTTGAGACTAAGCATCTGAATTGCTTACTTCATCAAAGTAGATGAACTCTTTGATAATATAAGCAGTGTTTATAATCTAATAATAAGAGATACCAGCTTCTATGTTTGAAGTGTAGACTGCAAAGCTACTTTCAAAGAGAATCAGTGTTGAGGTAAAAACAGATTTTACCTGTCTGAGTATGTCCTATTTGGTTCCTGCAAGGTGTGTAATATTTTATGAACACATTTTATTTACCCAAAGTTATCATTTCAGATAACATTATTAATGACCTTGAGATGATCAAAGTTCTGTTTCTAAAGGAGGTATATCCTTGGCTATGTTCTTATAACATTAAATTAATTAAGGCAAGAACTAATAACTTACAGAAAGTACAAGATTTGGATGAATTCAGCAGCACAATCCTTTCTACATAACACTATTCAAATATATTCATTGATTTCTAAAAATTAAGGGTATTAAAGCTGACAGTGCTCAAGAAATGTTTCAGAAAGTTCTTTTATATTTGAACATTGAGTAGAAAAACAATGTGGTTTATTTTTTAATAGAGGCAAATAGACTACCCAGCATATAAATTTTTACCCTTGTGTTTCTTTAGATATAAGTGAAACATATCCTCCAAAGTACATTAGTGGAAATAAAGCCTGAGTACAAATGTTTATTTAAGCTTGTTAGCCCCATTTGGAAAAGTGGCATTCTGAAGGCAGGTATTAAGAACACTAACAGTGATGCCAAACTCTCCTTCAATTTTTAACCACCAGCTCAGATTTTGACCAGAGTTAGTAAACTACCTGTGCTTCAGTGCAGTAATATGACCCTAGTGATCCAAAAGAGAGTGTGCATATCCCAAAGCTCCTAATTTATAGTCAGGGCTAACTTAGTCAGGTGTAAGGGTCTGATCGGTCATTTTTAATGATCTGTTTAACAATAAGTCTAATATCCCAGTATGTGGAGTAATTGGGAAAGGTCAATGACATGAAAAAAAAGAGAACTTAAGCTTGAAAAATCTACAAAGCTCTCATAATAAAAATATTCACAAGTTCTCATAGTAAAAATAGACCTTATATGTAGTGGAAAACCTTCTGATGTCCAAGGAGATTGACTTCACAGGACTCTTCCAGGATAGCTACTGGTTATTTATTTTTATAAATCGTTGCATTCATCCAGGCAATGGTAAAAGTCAATATGATTTCTTAAGTGATTGTGTTTCGTGTAGAAATGTCTTCTCTTCATTCCTTTAGGAACAAGAATATATCTGTAAAACATAATGTTCTTCATGTAATTGTAGATTAATGATAACAAAATAGAAAAATAAAAAATAATGAAAAAAAAAAGAAAGCACACACATACACAAAAAAAGAGGAAACAGGTTTTCAATGAAAAAAAAAAACCACAATTTCTTTAACCAATACCCATCTCTACTGTTAGAGATTGTTTCAAACCTTTTACTGTTATAGATAATGTTATTATTACAGATGTCTACTACCTTTTAAGAACTTTCCCTGCCCACAGGCTTAAAGGGGCAGTCCCTGTGAGCAAGGTGCGCTATGCTAGCTATAGCTTATCAGTCCAGGGTGAAGGTCTGCCCAAAAGTCGGTCCAATTCTTTTGCCAAAAATCTCGTACCATAGACCGAAACAACTGTGAAGAGCCTCAGTCAGGTCAGGGACTGATCAGTCCTGCCATTGTGGAGATGTCACAAGCCAGGTAAATGCAGATAATTAAGCAGAAAAGACAACTGACAGAGACAGAAAAATAATGCATTTGAGCAAGAGAAGAAACATAGGATGGGGGCGTTCAGGAGGAAAAGAGACAGAGAGGCTACCTGGCCACTTTCCAATTCCCAAAGTGTCCAACTGTGCTTCCTGCAACTGGGTTCTGTGAGATTCCTTTATGTCCTAACAATAAGCTTTCTTTTCACTTTTTATTGTAAAATATGCCAGACATATGAAAAGACTGCATGAAAAGCACACATATAACTAAAAATGTTAACAGTGGTACCAATACCGCCTTACTCACTTACTAGGTTTATTAGTAGTACTTAGGAAGTCTTGCCTAATGTCCCTTCCCAATCATCTCCCCCCTTCTGAATTTTGAATAAATAATTCCCTCATTATTCTTTATACATTTTAATCATATTAATTACTGTGTTAAAAACTTTTAGAAAAATTTAAATATACACACACACAAAAAAAAGAATATATCTGTAACATGTTACATCTTTACAGGAGTTCTCAGAGCTGCTAGTCTTACACTAGAAGTTTAATAGTAGTATATTTCTCTTACATAAAGAGAAAAGAAAATATACAAAAAAAAAAAAAAACACTGAGGCAAATTCCTTGACCCTGGCTTCTTTTTTCTTCCTTCTTTCCTTCCTCCCTTCCTTCCTGTGTGTCCAGCTTGCCTGCCTGCCTTCTTTCCCTCCCTCCTTCCCTCCCTCTCTCTCTCTCTTTCCCTTAGCAATTTTTTAAAGAACTTTCAAATAATTTATTTATTGCAACATCATTTAACAGGGAACATAATTAAAATAAGACATAAACTTTTCATTACAAATTTAAAATTGAGGGGTTTCCAATTCCTTACAAATGAATTGTTGAGCCATCTGTCTTAAATTCTCAAAGTTCAACCTGAGCATGTTTTCCAGTTGTAAGTTCTCCTAAACTCAACTGTCTTTAAATTTACAGTTATGTCAAAGCCACCATCTTTTTTTTTTAATTATTAATGCTTTAAAAATTTGTTGGTTTGGTCATACTACATTTTCTACTTATTACTGTTTAATGAACTTTTATGATTTGAATAAGAAAAAACATGTACACATTTAGAAGATTCTTCTTTGCTATCTCCCTCCCTTCTTTTATTAACTGAAGAAACATCCCTATTAAGAAAGAATAGTATCATTTATTTGATTGATGTAGTAATAGGCAGTATGTAATTAATAGTTTGTGAATTCTTTCAGCAAAAGAAATACACCAAACTATTAACAGTGGTTACTTTTGGCATGTACAATGAAGATTTCATTTTCTGGAGTTTAAATTATTTTCTGTAATGAATCTTTTACTTGTACAATGAAATAAAAAAACAAAAGGATTAAGAAACAAAAACACTGTCTTCCAAATACCCAGATAATCTAAGGCATTTGATTTTTGGCTAGAGTTATCTAACTAAATGATTCTTTTCTGTTTTTTCTACTAAAGATGAGAAGTTGTTTAACCTTCTACTGAGTTACATGAATTACATTGCAGGGTCTGAAAATACACTGGGTAGTCTTGATCCAGTCACTGAACCTTCTTAGGCCACAGTTTTCTCTTCTGTGAAATGAGGGAATAGGCAAGTTAACCTTTAATGTCTGTTTATATATCCAAATAATATAATGAAGCAAAAGTGACCATCAAGAACTACTTTCATTGCTGGCTTTTTGACCCGTAAAAATTGTATTTTATTTTTCATGAGAGAAAACTTCACATTAACTTCCCTCTTTCCCCAACTGAAGTTCAGCAGGTGGTTAATTAAACCATATTCCTCACAGTAGAAAAATGTTTCATGCAGGCTTAGGATCATTAGGACAGGACCTGGCATGTTTTACCCATCTGTTAGCTCTTAGCCCAAGTGTGTTATACGGAATGGAGCCTCAAATCTTAAATGTTTAACTCCCTTCGGTGGGACACAGGGAAGGAGAGGAGAGGGATATATGCCAGCAAACATAACCACTTCTCATTAGTGTTACGCTGTGTGGTGCTTTGTGTGGAACATCTATTGCAACTATTGATATGGAATGATAAAACTTTGCAGGAGAGGAGAAATGATTTGAGTAAAGAAATCAACATATTTTCATTATAAATATTATACTATGGAAATAAGAAATGACACTAAGTTTCTAGAGCTCTTTCCATCTCTGAGAGTCTTTGCTTATGGGGTTTTAACACAAAGTTGCTGTAATCCTTAAACAGAGTATCTAGTTTTTTATTTCTTTATTTTTATCAGTTTCTCATATACATAAACTTAAAAGTCAAATCATATTACAAGGCTTATAGTGAAACAACAGTCCCCTTAGACCCATTCCCAGAAGCAACTACATTCAACTCACTCAGCTATCTTGTCTGATACTCACCTCCAAATTTCTAAATGCTATGTGTAGATAGTTATTTTTGATCTTTAAGAATGTGGAATATGATCTTTGACTTTCTTATATGGAAGAGAAGGACTCAGTGCTCTCATCTAACCCAACTTCTCACACACTCTTCCCATCCCTCACCCTTCCAATGTGGACGTAATCATAATTTGTATTACATCACATTATTATGACTAAATATACAACACATCATCATTATGGGGACCCCTTTGCCTCTTACCTATGTTGGTGCCCTCTTCCTGGATTCCATGTTTTATGCTTTCTATTTACTCTGTCCTTTTGGTACACCATATTACCCAGTAGCTTCCTGACAAAGATTATGTGAAAGGGAAACACTGTGAAGGCATGTATGTCTGATTTTTTTCCTGAAAATCATTATTATCTTAGCTTCACCCTTGGTTGACAAATAAATGTTCAACCTCAGAAATTTGAAGGCAGGGCTCCATTATCTTCCAGCTTCTATTATTTCTGTTGACATGGCCAGAGTTCCAGCCCCTGATCCTTTTTGTATATGACCTGTTTTGTTTTGCCTTCTGGAAACTTGTGGAATCTTTCTTTGTCCACAGGGTTATGAAATTTCATCTTGAGAGGGATTTTAGAAGGCAGGCAGAATCAACAAGATTTCAGGAATGAGGAAAAGTAAAAGTTTAAGATGACTCCAGATTTCTAATTTAGTTGACTAGGTAGGTAATGCTTTTAACCAAGATCAGGACCAAAGGAGGAGTGGGGTGCTTTCTCTGGGGAGAGGGGAAGCAGAAATAAAAAGTTTGGTTATAAATATGCTGAGTTTGAGGGATCCTCAGGATATACTAGTGAAAATGCTCAAATAGTTGGACATATGAGCTTGAATATTGGAAGAAAGGTAGTCTCAAAATGGAATCTAAACTGCCACACATACAGGTAGGTAACTGAGCGTTAAATCAAGGAGTTGATGAGAACATGAAGGAAGACTAGTGAGTGAGAAAGAAGAGGTCTCAACATAGGACTCTGGCGCATACCACTGTTTGTGGATGAAGCTGAGAAAAATCTGCAGAGGTTTTACCTGATAACTACTCACCTCTAGTCATTTAATTCTCAGTCATTTAATTAGTAAAAACTCCCTGGGTTCCAGGGAGATACCTCCACTTTTCAATATATATTAATAATATTAAGCCTACTGATGATCTAGAAGATAGTTATAGTATAAAATGCTATGTGTAATTACGCTGATGGACAATGACTACAGTGGGGTTTGGGGGGGACTTGATAATATGGGTGAAAGTTGAAATCACAATGTTGCTCATGTGAAACCTTCATAAGATTGTATATCAATGATACCTTAATTTTTAAAAAAAGAAAAAAATTGCTATGTATAATTATAAACTTGTCTTCTGAAATTCTACTCTTTGAAAGATACTTGGAAGTTGCAAAAAGAAGCAGAAGGTATGAGTAGCCTAAGGCTGCTGAGTTAGAAGACGTTAGGATAAATGAGGAAAGTGACACTTGGGAGCAAATGCTAGTTTAGCCAGGCCCCTCCTCTCCCGGGGCTACTGCACCAATGTCTGCAGCTTCATCTTTTCTTCAGAAGAAACTGGACAGTGTTTTCCTTCACTTCCTCCCTCATCTTGTTTCACCTTCTTAATTCTTGGCAAGAGGTTGTCAAAGGTAATTTTGTTTACCCAACACTTCTGAAGGTTTGCATGTCATTTCAATAAGTTTTCACACAAAGTGATTTTCCTAAAACCCACTTTGTCCTTTACGCTGGATCAATAGCATATTCTTCTGCCATATAGAATGTTCCTGAAACCTTCATGGACCAAGTATTCCTAAACAGTTTTTAAAGGCTCAGTTCCTGAGATTTGGGATTCTGCAAATGACCACATTTTCCTGCAAGGTTGCATATTAGAATGGGTTTAGCAACATGGAGTCTGCTCAGTTTGATTTATGAACTTTTACTTGTACCTGCCATCTACATAGTATGTGCTGGAAGCTGTGAGGGGTACCAAGATGAGCACATTGCCATCCCAGTCTTCAAAGATACCTAATGAGAAAGATAGATAAATTTACTGAGGCAAAAATGTAAGGGCAAGAGATGATAAAAGCCAAAATAAAGGTGTAATACAAATGGCTATGATAGCACAGAGTCTCGAGAGAGAGATTGATTCTTACTGGCAGAGTTGGGGTAAAATTCATGGAGGAGGTATTTGAGCTGCATCTCAGGGATGAAAGGGATTTCAGAAGCAGAGATGGACAGTGAGTGTCCTCCCCCAGCTTCAGGCACAGAAACCACGGATAAAAAGCCGCTGTGCCTAAGCTTGTGGTTTATAGCAGGGTAGAGTGGAAGTGAGGCTGGCAAGAAAGCTGAGACAAGATCTGGGGGCCATGGGTACCATGCTTAGAAATCCAGAAGGTATTCTGAAATAAATGCAGAGGTGGCAGCAAATTGTTAGCAAGAAAATGGAGAGCAAGAAGCAGTCTTTTGCCAAGTAATTTGTGGACAGAAATTTAGAGAAAAGAATAAAATAACTCAAATGCGTAGATCTCTTTATTAAGGAATTCTTTTGCACAATTTCTTTGTTTAAGATGTTGAAAACATCTAGTATTTGGGAATGTGGAGTTTAAAGTTACTCAGACTTGGTTTGAGACAAGCTTTCACTCACTAGCCCCTGTGTGCCCCTGAGGAAGACACTTAGTAGAAGCTGTACTTCTTCATGAAGTTGTTGCATATGTAAAGCACATGGCCCAGAGCCTGGGCTATGTTAAAACTTCAAAAATTGTGAGACATTATTATTATTATTATTATTATTATTATTATTTCTATCAGAAAACTTTCCATGTGAAATAGGGAATGACTGAAGCAAAAAAAGAAGTTTAGACTTTAACTTTCAACCTAAAAAAAAATTGTCAGAACTAATTTAAAACATTTTTCTTAAGTTTAGGGATAATTTTTCTGACACTGACTTTCCAAATACATGTAGTACTGCCTTTTTCATATAGCATAATGAACAGATACTCAAATTTAAGGTAAAATCCTTTACAAGGTTTTAAATTGAAAAAGATAAAGACTTTATCACAGCCTGATCAGTTGTAAAACATTCAGCATTGAATGTTTGAATTGTTCATTTGCTCATTAAATCTGGGGTTGGTTTATAAAAGCAAAATATAATAAAAACGCTGTTCTCATAACAAAAGGAACAAAACAGCAGCAGACTCACAGACACCAAGAAGGGACTAGTGGTTACCAAAGGGAAGGAGTTGGGGAAGATGGGTGTGGAGGGAGAAGGGGATTACGGGGCACTATAATTTGCAATCACAATATAGGTAGGTCATCATGGAAAAGACAGTACAGCGTGGACAAGACAATGACTCTATAACATCTTACTGTGCTGATAGACAATGAGTACAATAGAAGGGGTGAGGACTTGATAATAATGGGTGAATGTTGAAACCACTGTGTTGTTTATGTGAAACCATCATGAGATTGTATATCAATGATACTGTAAAAATTAGGGTAATTAATTAATTAATTAAAATAAAACCCCTCAAAAAGTAGAATTGGCAATAAGCAATGGGAAAATATATATATATATGTAAATGAATGAATGAATGTAAGCAAGCACTGTTCTTTTCTGTGGGTGTCTTAGAAAGACGTTAGTTGGGCCCAGGGTGTTTCACTTGGCTGGTGTTTAAAAGTTCAGCACACCAGTGAGATGAATTCATATTTGCTTTAGAAGCTAAAGCATGAGTTTTTGCTTTAGAGGTGCCTGATGGAGGCATTTCCATGTGAAAATTCAACCAGAGTCTCAAATCAGCTTTCCAAAATCAAACTTGTCTCCTCCAAATTATCCCCTCTTTTGTTTCTTGACTCAGTCACTTTTGAAATGAATCGAAAGCAATCAGCTAAGAAAATGAACTGGAAAATTAAAGGAAGAAAAAACCCGTTCTTTCTAAAATTAAATTTCATTGCACTATCCCTTTGTTTCCTCTATAAGAAAAATTGGTAGAGATAAAATGGGAAACTTTTTAAAACTTTCAGTATAATTTGGACCTTCCTCTTATGTTCTGATACTTTATTTTATAGTTCTTAGTAAATTTCTAATTTAAAAGAAACAGATGAAACTTAAAAGTGTTATATTAGAACAGGACCAGCAAACTATGGCCCATGGGCCAAATCCAGCCTACTTTTTTTTTTTTTAATTAAAGTGTCATTAATACACAATCTTAGGTTTTTTCAAATGTACAACAGTGGTTCAACAGTTACCCATATTATTAAATCCTCACCCCCTACAGAGTGGTTACTATCTATCAATGTAGAAAGGTGTTACAGAATCATTGACCATATTCCCTGTCTTGCTTTTATAAATTAAATTTTATTAGAACAGAGGTGCACTTGTTTACATATTTTCTGTTGACTGCAGAGTTGAGTAGACTGGATAGAGTCTGAGTGGTACAGAGAGCTAAAAATATTTGCTATCTAGACTTAAGTATTTATTATTTAGGATCTTCAAATAAAGAGTACCTTTTATAGAGTAAATGATGCTGAAAATAATTTGGTTCTGCTGTTAATGCTGCTGTAAAATTTGCTATACACCTAAGTGCTTGTTGAATACTGATCACTGAATACTGTATAGTAAAACTAGTTCTTTGTTTATAGTCAAAGAAAATTTACATCTTCAATTCTCATATATGATGGGTTGGAAATTCTTCTAGATTCCATGTACTGCTTCTGCTTACACATGAAATTGCTTTATAAAGCATACCCTTTTCAAAGCAATTTGTATAATCTGTACTTAGACAGTTCTTTGCCTGAAATGTACATCCTGATTTTTAAGTTATAGTTTATATTACTCTTTGCTGAGTAAAAGAGCCAAAATTGTTTTCTTAAATATATTGCTTAGCAACCTAAGATTAATGAAGGAAGTCTTTATTTATTATTGATACTTCTTTCACCAACTGCACATACAGTGGAGCTGATTTTATTTATTAAATCAGAAACCCTGTTTATCTATTCCCTCCCTGGCCAGTAGTCTTTAGAGTGTTATCATGTCTTAAGTCCATTTCTTCACTAAAACTCAAAACACTTGAGCCATGAACCTCATTCATATTCCCAGTTCCCCAGAAGAGATGGGCAGGCATTAATATACCTAGTGGCAGGTAGAGAAATTGAGACCTGAAGAAAAATCATTCATTTCCCATATGTTCTTTGCATGAGAAGAGTAAACTATACTTGGTTTTATTCATTACCATTTACTCTATAGTATAATTACTTAATGCAGCTTTGCTTCTATTACAGAAACGTTGTAATCTTCCTCTTGCAGAGCATTAGGGGCATTTCTACACAAAGCCACCAGAGCAGTTTGTCAACATCACAGATCTGATCATACCTCTGCACTGTTTAAACCTCATTACTGTCACTCTTATGGTCTTCAGGATGGCACACAGTCTTCTGTGATCTGGCCCCCAGCATCATCTCCAGCTTTGTCACCCACCCTTGTCCAATCCAAATTTTATGTACAGCTTTATGAAGTACATAGTCTGTAGTTCTCCTTACAGTGGTATTTCATACTTCTCCCATTTGCCCAGGTCTGCTGGTCCATCTGCCTGTAACACCCTCTGCCTTCACTTTTCTCAGTAGTTTATGCTCACCCTTCACTTCCAACGTTGCCACCTGTAGACTTCCTGAAAATGCTCTCCCTTCTGTTGGGGTTGAGTGGCCACCTTCCAGGCCTCCTTATTCCTGCATGGCCACTTATTTCATAGTGTACTCTGTAGAAATTTTATCTTTGTTTACCTTTCTTACTAGATTATAAGTGCTATGAAGGCAAGGGGCACATCTAAATCAACTCTGTGTCTCCAGCATGCACCTGGTGTTCTAGGCCTGGTATATAATAGATAAGAAAAAGTCTCACACCTCGACACCGACTCTGGTGCCCTCTCTCCCTCCTCACTCAGTTCATGCATGGTTCATCATGATTAATGTTCTTACAAACTACACATCTCCTTCATCTCCCTGCCCCATCCCTTCTCCCTCCCCTCTTCCTCCTCCACTCCCATGGCACTCAAGGACCTACCCCCGGTAACAGCCAAATGTCCAATTACTTGGTATCTGCACCCAAAAACATCTCAGCATTTCTGAAGGGACTGACTTTTTGCTTTAAATAAATGGTCACTGAATTCAAATGGGCCCTCAACACTATGTGACAGTCCTTTTGCAAATCTCTAAAATCTTCACTTTTCCACTCTCCAAATTCTGTTGGATCTTTTTATGTCACTTCTGAATTCTAAGTCTACCCTACTTAATTGGTCACAAAGAATTAATCAGACAAAAACTTCATCTTCTCACCAGCAAAACTACCATCCTCCACACAGCATGGCTCAAACTCTCTGCCTGTCCTTGGGTTACAGTGGATTAAATAATCCCTTTTCTAGGGCTGTGGATTCCAACACCACTATTCTTCTCAGGAATTTTGTTTCTACAATAACCCCCACACTTCCTGTCATCTAAAGACATCTTCTGGGATCTCCTATACAGAAAAGCAAAAACGTCCCTTTGTCTCATATTTTTCCAGTTACTACCTAACTTCTCTGCCTCTATTTCAGGGCAAAATTTCTTTTTTTCCTTTTAACTTTTTATTCAGACATAATTTCACACTCCCAGGAAAGATGTGAAAATAATATTTTAAAAATTCCTCTACACCCTTCACTTAGTTACCCAAATGATAACATTTTACCTTCACTTTATCCTTTTCCCCCACTCTCTTAGTACTACTCTTTCACTTCTTATTTTGATATTGTCCAAATGATGATTTTCTAATTCCCTTATTCCTTCTACATTTGTTAGATGCCATTCTATTATAAGGATGAACTTTCCTTTATGCCCCAGTTATTTATGTGTTTGTATTTGTTTAACTTGCTCAATTTATAATCCATCATGTGCATTATATTTTATTATTCAGATTGTCTCAGATTTGGCCAGTGGGAATATTTTCAGTCTGGGTCCTGAATCATTCTGTCATGCCCCCGTTTTGTGAGCACTTACTTTCTGTTATAACAAGGTATTCTAAGCTCATCTTGTACTTTTCCTCCTCCAGCCCTTGAATCGACCATTTCAACAAACCTTGGTTCCTATAGGTGGGGAATGGTATTTGGAAAATAAAATCTGGGTCCTAGTTCAGCACATTGCTTCTGGAGTGTCATTGTTTCTAGGCCTTCCAAGCAGACAGAACTGATAGTAGCTTAAATGTCACCTCTTTAGAAAAACCTTTCCTGACCACTCAATCTGTTGTAGCCATATAGTCATTCTCTGTCCCTTCACCCCATTATAACTTTGTGCATGAAACTTACCACTTACTGTTGGTAGGTCTCTTTATTGTGTGTCTTCCTCCCCACTTGACAGTCAGTGTTAGGAGAGCAAAGACCCTCACTGACTTCACCATACCCCAAGCACTGAGAAGAGTGCCTAATGCCTAGTAGGCATTCCATCAGTTGCTGAATGGATAGCTGAGTGGGTAACTTCCTTGTCTTAGGATGTTTCATCTGTGTAACAGCCTCATCTTTCATAGTCATGAACAGCAGGAATCTTTGGAGGGACTCTTAAAACATTTCACAGATTCTCAGCATTGGAGACTACCAGAAAAATTTCCTTCCTCCATATCCTTGATGAAAACAGTAAAGTTTGCCATTGGTATTAAAGAGCTTATTTCTCACAGCTCTTTCTGTATTTGTTGCACATATTGATCCTAATTATGATTTCAAAACACTATTATTATTAACCCTAATTTTAAATGCTTTATGAAGTTCATGCTCCTTTACTAGAATACTTGCTTTTCCTTTATCCACTTTCTCACAGCCTACTCACTGACTTTTTTTAATATTACCAGCTTGGTTCTTGTTTATTTTTTCATACATACTATAATATATAATTTTAAAGCATCAAAATATTTATACAGATGAAAATTTTAATTTTTATTTAAAACAAAGGAATTTGGATATCATATTTTAGGCTTTTGCTTAGATAGTACTCATAGCCTAGTGAATATTACGATGTCTGGTTCTGTATACATGGTGCTTTATTTTGTTTTGGTTTTTTCCTATTGTCTATTTTTTAAATAAACATTTTATGTTAGAACATTTTAGATTTAGAGAAAAATTAACAAGATAGTCCATAGAATTCCCACACAACCCCACACTGTTTCCCTTATTATTAAGGTCTTCCATTAATGGGGTACATTTATACAATTAATTAACCAGTATTGATACATTATTATTGACTAAAGCCCATACATAATTCCTATCACCTTAGTTTTCACCTAATACCATTTTTCTTTTCCAGGATCTCATTCAGGATACCACATTCCACTTAGTAGTCATGCCTCCCAAGGCTCCTCTTAACTATAGTAATTTCTAGAACTTACCTTTATTTTACATGATCTTGACAATTCAAAGAGTACTAGTCAGATATTTCGTAGAATCTTTCCCTACTGGAATTTATCTGATGTTTTTCTCATAACTAAACAAGGGTTATAAGATTTGAGAGCCATGGGTAAAGTGCCATTTTCTTCAGAATGTAACAAGTACATACGACATACCAACATGATCTACCACTGTGGGTGTTGACCATGATCACCTGGCTGAGGCAGTGTTTGTCAGATTTTTCAGCTATAAAGATAGATGCCATTTCTTTCCTTCTATCAATACTGCACTCTTTGGAAAGAAGTCACCATTCACAGCCCACGCATAGGATTATGCTATGTCCTTTATGGTAGAGTATCTGTGTAAATTAATTGGAACACTTACATACTGTCTGTTCTCCCCTATTTACTTACTTACTTTTATCACTGTGGGCTCATGGGCATTCATTTATTCTTTGGGTTATAATTTTTTTTATTAAGATATTATTGATATACACTCTTATGGAGGTTTCACATGAAAAAACAATGTGGTTACTACATTTACTCATATTATCAAGTCCCCACCCATACCCCAATGCAGTCACTGTCCGTCAGTGTGGTAAGATGCCACAGATCCACTATGTGCCTTCTCTGTGCCACACTGTTCTCCCTGTGATCCCCCACACCATGTGTACTAAGCATAATACCCCTCAATCCCCTTCTCCCTCCCTCCCCACCCCTCCTCCCATACCCCTCCCCTTTTGTAACCACTAGTCCCTTCTTGGAGTCTCTGAGTCTGCTGCTGTTTTGTTACTTCAGTTTTGCTTCATTGTACTCCACAAGTGAGGGAAATCATTTGGCACTTGTCTTTCTCCACCTGACTTATTTCACTGAGCGTAATATCCTCCAGCTCCATCCAGGTTGTTGCAAATGGTAGGATTTGTTTCTTTCTTATGGATGAATAATATTCCATTGTGTATATGTACCACATCTTCTTTATCCATTCATCTACTGATGGATACTTAGGTTGCTTCCATATCTTGGCTATTGTAAAAAGTGCTGTGATAAACGTAGGGCTGCATATGTCTTTTTTAATCTGAAAAGTATTCTTTGGGTAAATTCCAAGGAGTGGGATTTCCGGGTCAAATGGTATTTCTATTTTTAATTTTTTGAGGAACCTCCATACTGCTTTCCACAATGGTTGAACTAGCTTACATTCTTTGGGTTATAATTTAACACTTTTATTTTTCTTGCCCAGGTTTTCCACTGTGGGCCACTGGGTGTCTTTCAGCTGGCTGCTGTCTCCCTTTGACACATCCCATCATTGTGGATTTTTTTGTCTTTATTTTTTGAGTACTTCCTTATTTTTTGATACTGCAAGATGTTCTGTGCTTATCTTGTATATACCCTTCCCCATCCCTGGAATCAGTGTTTTAGGTTTTTTTTGTTAACTGAACTGGTTTCTATGATGCTGTTTGTTTGGTTTTGTTTTTAATTTTGGATTAGCATGAGGTATTTGTAACATGACTATATTTTTATCAAGATATTTCAAGAATAGTCTGTTTGCTTTGTGGCTCTCTAGCTATCCTGAATATTTTGTTTTTTGATGAAAGATATAATTGTTTTTAGTTGCAACCAGGCTTCCCATCAAGTGACTAAAGTAGTACCTCATTGTTTACCCAACATTTATCATATTTTTAAGAAATGAATTGGTTCCACACAAGTGAATTTTCAGATGCTTAAAGCTTACACTTTATATTTATCTGTTCTTTCCTTCCTGCAAGGAACGTATTTAAGCACCTTCCATGTGGTAGGCGCTGTGCTGGGTGCTCAGAACAGAAACAAGGCAAAGCTCATTTTCTTGAGCAGCCCACAGCCTCATGGGGACATAGTTAGCCTTCAGCATGGTAAGTGCTGAAACAGAGGTCAGCTCAAGAAGAAGTAGGAGCCAGCGGTGGAGATCAAGCACAATTTCTTGACATTTTGGAGGGTGAATGTCAATTAGCCAGATGAAATAGGAGAGAATGAGTGAGACAGGGAGGTTAAAGGGTGGGCAGGATATTTAACAAAATGAGCAGCATGTAACTGAAACAGAGTGTGGCATTTTTGAAGTACAACAAAGGAGCTCCACATAATTGGAACACAAAATTAGATGGCAGTGATGAGAGTTGAGCAGAGGCCTAGGATCCATCTTGCAGGGACTCACATGCCCTGTTTATACATTGACATTTTGGGAGCACCATTGGAAGGGCTTTTAGGAAGAAGAAGAATCACTTTAACAGTACTGTGAACAATGAGTTAGAGTAACCAGGAAACTACGTGAGGAACCCATTTTAGTAATCTAAATTAACGATGAGAACAGTGGTAACAGATGGAGTGGAGCAGATGGATTGGTGAGATACAAAGGAAGTACAATCAACAAACCTTATCAACATATGGGTAGGAGGCTACAAGACAATGGGTAATGATTGGAAGGTGATGAATAAAACAGACCAGACCTGACAATATAGGCATGTACAAAAATAACCATAATACAATTAAACCATAATTTATATTCCTTATGAACAGAAGTTTGTGTGTCTACTTTCCAAATATCATAGAGGTATTTTTGTAGATTAACAGTCCAATAATTGATCACAGGTAAAGGAATAGTACAAATAAGGATTATGTACTGAACAGCTCCAGTGTATCATACTTTGCAGTTCTCTAAATTAGAACCAAATATACTGAAAAGAAACCAACACTAGGTATATGGAAATTTTTCAAATTAAAATTGTTTTCCTCTGGTGGAATCCTTATAGCTGTTGTACAATAGCCAACTTTCATGTCATGTCAGTGCCTCTAAAATTTTTCTCTTGCACTTCCTGGCAGAGCTTAGCTGGTAGTGTCTGTTATCTCTGGTAGAAATCATAGTAATACACTACATTTCCACAGTGCATTAGTCTCCCCAGTTCCTCCTACTGTGCAAATAGCTCAATTAATGTGAGTTTGGCACTTGGAAAGCCACAAATATTTTTGGACTGCTTACATGCCATTTATGCAAACATTTTACACAAACGTTTTGGCTTACTACATGTCACTATAACATTAGTTGGGTGGTGTTCTCTGTATTAATAAATGATGCATGTGTCTCAGAAAGTTCCTGGTGACTAGGACATAATCTAATTTCTGATAGAATCTGGCCAACATTCTCATGAAATATCTCAGCATTTCCATAAAGCCAATGGCAAGTGAGAGAAACTCATTTTTGCAGGTGAGAAAATTGAAATAGTGACTTAGATGTATCACTTCAAGCCTCCTTGTCTAATAATGTCTTTCCTATATATGTTGTTTCCAAAATAATATGGTTCAAAATAAAACAAGCATATTCAAATGTCAGATAACAAGTTTATATAATCCCTTAGTCACAAAGGCAGTTCCAGAAGGAGGTAGAGGTATCCAAAACAGAATATTGTTATTTTTATAAAGTAAGAGATAGTGAAAGGACTGGGAAATAGCCCAAAAGGTTCCTAGACAATAACAGCCTCTCTTAATTGGACTGAATTCAATAAGACAATAATCATTAGTTTTATGACTATCCATTGAAATACAAAACAAAATAAACACAGTTCATACATTAATTTGAAAAGTGCCAGAAAAGCAGAATTTGTCTGCAGTTAATTTTGTTATAACTTCATACCAGTAGTTTTCAGAATGATATCAGTTACAGATTCAACCCCTATCAAAACCCCTATACAAGTGGTTTTCTGCCTTCTTTTACAAATTTGTTGGACCACCTTACTCATTCCCTCTCCTAACAATTCATGAGAAAAATGAGGATAAGTTCTTAATGAGGAACCAGTAAGTCGTAATCCAAGATTTACTGAATTTCCTAAGTAATTTATTCATGTCAGAAATTTAAGTATAAATCATTTTTAACATTAAGATGAATTCCTGTTCAATACAAACTCCTGACCAACATACTTTTTTATTGAAGAATAATTGATGTACAATATTATGTTAGTTTCAGGTGTACAACAGAGTGAATTGATGTTTATATACATTATGAAATGTTCACAAGTCTAGTTACCATCTGTCACTATACAAAGTTGTTGAAATATTGACTATATTCCCTATGCTCTATATTACATCCCTGTGTCTTATTTTACAACTGAAAGATTGTACCCCTTAATCTCCTTTACCCATGTCATCCATCCCCACACCTGCTTCTCCTCTAGCAACCATTAGTTTGTTCTCTGTGTCCATGAGTATGTTTTTGTTTAGTTTTTTTTGTACTTGTTTTTTAGATTCCACCTATACATGAAATCATTCAGTGTCCTCCTCTAACTTACTCCACTTAGCATGCACCTGTGCTGTCACAAATGCCAAGATTTCATTCTTTTTTATGGCTGCATAATATTCCATTGTATACATTTTGTGTGTGTGTGTGTGTATACCTCGTCTTCTTTATCCATTTGTCTATCAGTGGGCATTTAAATTGCTTCCAAATCTTGGCTGTTGTAAATAATGCTGTGATGAACATAGGGTACATATATCTTTTTTATTAACGTTCTTGTTTTCTTTGGATAAGTACCTAGAAATGGAATTGCTGGGTCATAAGTAGGTCTACTTTTAATTTTTGAGGAACCTCCATACTGTTTTTCATAGACAACTGCATGAATTTACATTCCCCAAACAATGCATGAAAATTGCCTTTTATCCATATCCTCACCAGTGCTTATTATTTCCTGTCCTTTTGATACTGAGAGGTGTGAGGTGATACTGTGATTTTGGTTAGTGACTTTGAGCATCATTACCTAGTCTGCTGATCAATCTATATGTCTTCTTTGCAAAAACATCTATTCGAGTACTCTGCCCATTTTTAAATCAAATGGTTTGCTTTTTGATATTGAATTGTATGAATTATTTGTATACACTGAAAGTTAACCCCTTATAGGATATGTTATCTGTGAAGAATATCTTCTCTCATTCAGTAGGTTGGCTCTTTGTTTTGTGGATAGTTTCCTACACAGGGCAAAAGCTTTTTAGTTTGCTTTAGTCACATTTGTTTATTTTTACGACTGTTCTCCTTGCCTGATAGACAGGCTCAAAAGAATATTAAGACCAATGTCAGAGCACTTACTCCTGTATTTTCTTCTAGGAGTTTTGTTTTCAGATCTTGCATTTAAGTCTGTAATCCATTATGAGTTTATTTTTGTTTGTAGTATAAGAAAGAGGTCCAGTTTCATTCTTTTGCATATAGCTGTCCAGTTTTCCTGGCACAGTTTATTAAAGGGTCTTTCTTCTATCCATTACATATTCATGCTTACATTGTCATGTTAATTGACCATATAAGCATGGATTTATTTCTGGGCTCTCTAGTCTGTTCCATTGATTTATATGTCTTTTGTGCCAGTCAGTACCATACTTTTTTGATTACTATTGCTTTGTAATATAGTTTGAAGTCTGAGGGTATGGTACTCCAACTTTGTTCCTCTTTCTCAAGTTTCTTTGGCTATTCAGGGTCTTCTGTAGTTCCATACAGATTTTAGGATTATTTTTCTCTAGTTCTGTGAAAACTGCCATTAGGATTTTGATAGGGGTTGAATCTGTAACTGATATCTAGTTTCATGTAATTATGGTCAGAAAAGATACTTCATATGATTTCAGACATTTTAATATATTGAGACTTTTTTTATGGCCTAACAAGTCTGTATCTGGTTTAATATGTCATTTAAGGCCAATGTTTTCTTATTTTCTATCTGGATCTTCTATTCTTTGATGTAAGTAGGGTGTTAAAGTACCTAGTATTATTGTGTTACTGTGAATTTCCCCCTTTGCATTTGTTAATATTTGTTTTATATATTTAGGTGCGCCTCTGTTGGGTACATAAATTTTTACAGGTGTTATAGCTCCTTGTTAAACTGATCCCTTTATCATTTTATTGTGACCTTCTTTGTCTCTTGTTACAGCCTTTGTTTTAAAGTCTAGTTTGTCTGGTGCAAGTATTTCTACCCTAGCTTTCTTTTCATTTCCATTTGCATGGAATATCTTTTTCCATACCTTTACTTTCTGTCTGTGTGTGTGTTCAGATCTGAAGTGAGTCTCTTGTATATAGCATATAGGTGGGTCTTTTTTTTTTCCTTTTTTATTAAGGTATTATTGATACACAATCTTATGCTCAGATTTCACATGAGCAACATTGTGGTTATTGTATTCCTCCTATTATCAAGTCCCCACCATATATCCCATCACAGTCACTGTCCATCAGCATAGTAAGCTTCTCTGTGCTATATTTCCTTCCCTGTGCACCCCTGTATTATGTGTGCTAATCATAATGCCCTTTAATCCTCTTATCCCTCCCTTCCCACCCAGTCCCTTTCTCTTTGGTAACTGTTAGTCCATTCTTGGGTTCTGTGAGTCTGCTGCTGTTTTGTTCCTTCAGTTTTTGCTTTGTTCTTATACTCCATAGATGAGTGAAATCATTTGGTACTTGTCTTTCTCCATCTAGCTTATTTCACTGAGCATAATACCCTCTAGCTCCATCCATGTTGTTGCAAATGGTAGGATTTGTTTTCTTCTTACAGCTGAATAATATTCCATTGTGTATATGTACCACATCTTCTTTATCCATTCATCTACTGATGGACACTTCAGTTGCTTCCATTTCTTGGCTATTGTAAATAGTGCTGCAATAAACATAGGGGTGCATATGCCTTTTTTCAAACTGGGCTGCTGCATTCTTGGGTAAATTCCTAGAAGTGGAATTCCTGGGTCAAATGGTATTTCTATTTTGAGCTTTTTGAGGAACCTCCATACTGCTTTGAGGTTGAACTAATTTATATTCCCACCAGCAGTGTAGGAAGGTTCCCCTTTCTCCACAACTTCGCCAACATTTGTTGTTGTTTGTCTTTTGGATAGTGGCAATCCTTACTGGTGTGAGGTGATATCTCACTGTGGTTTTAATTTGCATTTCCCTGATGACTAGTGATGTGGAGCATCTTTTCATGTGCCTATTGGCCATCTGAATTTCTTCTTTGGAGAAGTGTGTGTTCAAATCCTCTGCCCATTTTTTAATTGTGTTATTTGTTTTTTGGTTGTTAAGGCATGTGAGCTCTTTATTTATTTTGGATGTCAACCCCTTATCGGATATGTCTTTTATGAATATATTTTCCTGTACTGTGGGATGCCTTTTTGTTCTACTGATGGTGTCCCTTGCTGTTTAATTTTTTTTAAGTATTATTGATATACACTCTTAATGAAGGTTTCACATGAAAAAACAATGTGGTTACTACATTTTACCCGTATTATCAAGTCCCCACCCATACCCCAATGCAGGCACTGTCCCACTTGTTCATTTTTGCTTTTGTTTCCCTTGCCCAAGGAGATATGTTCATGAGGGTCTTGTTTTTTTATCCATTCATTCACACTGTGTCTTTTGATTGGCACACCTAGTTCATTTACATTTAAAGTAATTATTGATAGGTATGTATTTATTGCCATTTTGTTGATTGTTTTCTGGTTGTCTCTGTAGTTCTTTGTTCCTTCTTTATTCTGCTTTCTTGTTTTTTGTTTTTGTTTTTTTTGAGTGTTGATGCACTATAATTACATATGGCCATTGGGGAAGGCTGTACATCCAGCAAATGGCAGATGCTTATGCAGCCAGACTCAGCCTCAGCCCCTGCCCCACCATATACCATGTTCCTTAAGTTGGGCAGCCTCAACCTTCATTTAGATCCCAGCCCTACTCATCTCAGAAGGGCTTCTGATCCCCAACTCCATTTCCTCATTTGCAAATGGATATGAATCCATTTGGGTTTTATATGCATGGAAAATTGGAACATGGTCACTTTCATACAATGTGGCTGGGAGGACTATTTGACAGTATTTAACAACAGCCTCTTACCCATGCCCTCTTGCCTTCTTCACTCTTAAAGTTACTCTTAAGGAAATAATTAGACAAGCAAAAATATAAATATAAAGATATTCCTTGTAGCTTTATGATAGTAGAAAGTATAAACATTCTAAATGACCTATAAAAAGAGAACTGATTTGATTCTAAAGAGGTAATTCAGTTGACTTCTTTTTTACATATATTTCCTTTCTCAAGACCACAAAACTCTTGCAGATATTAAAAATAATGTCTGCTTATGAAACAATTAGAAATTTGAACACTGAGTGATGATACTAGGAATCGTTATTTTAGCTATGTAGTGGTTTTGTGGCTTTGTTAAAAATGAGTCTTCAACTTCTAGAGATGAATACTCAATATTTACACATGAGTTGTGTGGGTAAAATTGCAATATTTCCAGAATCTCCCGCCTGGCTTTAGTGCATCTGCATATCAATAGGTGTTTCCAAGGGGTGGAGAGAGTAAGTTAATCTCCATATCAATAGTTAATTACATGGGCAAGGGAGGGTTTATCTGGACCAGAGAGGTTGGGTGGAGCCCTCTCTTTTGCTGCAGCCTGGTCAGGAGATGGGATAACTGTTTGTAAGAAATAAACAAGTTTCTTAAACTTTATTTCTCCCTTTGACTGATTTTGGTTTCAAAGGTATCTTGTATTCTTGTTATTTGAGGACTTTAGTGTTATGTTTGGATTCTTTTCTCTTTATGTTTGTGTATCCTTCAGAGGTTTTTGGTTTTTGGTTATCATGAGGTACATATATAGCATCCTATGTATATAACAGTTTAAGTTTGTGGTCACTTAAATTTGAACATATTCTAATAGCACTACATATTACTCCTTTCCCCAACATTTATGTTTCAGACATCATATTTTATATCTCTTTTTGTGTTTGTATCTCTTAACTAATTATGGTAGATATACAATATTTAATTTAATAAATTTAGTAAATATTATAGATATACAATTGAGTTATACAATGACTTGATTTTACTACTTTTGTCTTTTAACCTTCTTACTAGCTTTATACCTGGTTGCATTACCTTTACTATATGTTTGCCTTCACCAATGAGATGTTTTTCTTTCCTACAATTTATTTCTAGTATGGCCTTTTCTTTTCACTTAAAGAACTACCTCTAATACTTCTTATAAAGCCAGTTTAGTGATAATTAACTCCTTTACATTTTACTTATCTAGGAAACGGTTTTATCTCCCCTTCAACTGTGAATAATAACCATGCTGGTATAGCATTCCTAGCTTAACTTTTTTCCTCTCACCACTTCAAAAATGTCATGCCATTCCCTTCTGGCCTATAAAGTTTCTGCTGCAAAATCAATTGATAGTCTTATGGGAGTTCTCTTTTACTTAACTTACTGCTTTTTTCTTGCTACTTTTAAGATTCTCTCTGTATCTTTAATTGTTGTTTTGTAATTATTATGTGTCTTGGTGTAGACCACCTTGAGTACATTTGTTTGGGGCTCTCTGTGCTTCCTAAACCTGGATGTCTCTTTCTTTCCCTAGGTCAGGGAAGTTTTTAGCTATTATTTCTTTAAATAAGTTTTCTGCCCCACTCTCTCTCTCTCTCTCTCTTCTCCTTCTGAGACCCCTGTAATGTGAATGTTAGTACATTTGATGTTGTTTCAGTAGTCCCTTAAACTTTTTTTTTTTTTCAGATTCTTTTATCTTTTAGCCATTCAGTTTAGGTGATTTCCACTACCCTATTTTCCAGGTCACTGATCTGTTCTGTATAATCTAATCTGTTGTTTATTCCCTCTAGTGTATTTTTCATTTCTGTTAATATATTCTTCAGCTCTGATTTGTGCATTCTACTATTTTCTCACTTTGTTGAGTTCTCATTGTATTCATCCATCCTACCAAGTTCAATAAGCATCTTTTGACCATTACTTTGAAACTTTTATCAGATTACTCATCTATTTTTTTTTTTTATGAGGTTTTGTCTCATTCTTTCATTTGAAATGTATTACTCTGTCTCCCCATTTTACCTACCTGTCTGTGTTGTTTCTATGTATTAGGTAGTTGAGCTACATCTCCCAGTCTTGAAGGAGCAGCCTATATAGATATCCTGTGGCGCCTGGAAGCACAATCCCTCCCTGGCCACCAGAGCCAGATTCTCCAGGGGTATTCCCTATGTGGGCTGTCTATGCCTCCTGTTGTGGGAACACTGGAACTACTGCAGCACACTGTCAGGTCTAGCTCCCAGCCCAATGAATGTGAGGCCCAGTTGCAACATGGCTGGCTACACTGCTGTGGGCATGCTGGCAGATGGGGCCTGCCAAGGCACAGCCTTGTGTGGGGCTCTCAGCAGGGCACACCCCTGGTGTTAATAGTCTAGAGGGAAGATTCCAAAATGGCAGCTGCCAGCATCAGGATCAGCGTGGTAGAATGCTTTAGTGACAGTGGCTGCCACCAGTATCTCAGTCCCCAGGAAAAGGCCCAGTTGCCGCCTGTCTCTCCAGCAGGCATTCCAAGATTAGTCAGTGGATATCCTTCCCCTGTTTATGCACTTTTCCATCTGATGTTTTTGTTTTTTTTTCTAGGTCAAGCTAGTCTGTACATGACCCTTTTAAGAGTAGGTTTTGCTTCCCCTACAGTTCAGTAAGTTTCCTAGATGTATTCTTGTTGGTTTTCAAATCCAGGTATTTTGGGGGCTCATCTTTCCTGTGCAGGATCTAAGGGTTGGGTGCTAATGTGGAGCTCGAATCTCCTGCTCCTCAGGGAAATGTTCTGTACCTTTGAGATCCCTCCTGACTGGAACACCACACCTGGGTATGTTTGTTTTTCCCCCTTTATTGAGACTGTATCTCTGCCTTTTCTACCCATCTCTGTGCCATCGCTTCTTGTGGAGCCTGTGTTTCGTCCCCTTCAGTGGGGATTTCCTACTTGTAGGTTTCCTTCAGGGGGAACTATTCCATATATAGTATGGAATTATTCCATAAAAATAACAAATTACTCCATTTGTTGTGTCTGTGGGAGGAAGTGAGCTCAGGATCTTCTTGTGCTGCCACCTTAGACCCTCTTGCTCCTGACTAACATTCTTAAAAATCACCATTATAGGCTAGTCAGACATTACTAGATTGTGGGATCTTCCTTGCTTTCTATATGCCAGAAATCCAGGCTTCTAAAGATTTTTAGTAAGGTCTGAAGATAACAACGTGTTTCATATTTTCAAGTAGCCTCTAGGAAATGCCTTGTAGAACCTAAATTGAAAACTACTATATAAGTCTTTACCCTGTGGCTGTGGTCCCAGTGAAATCTAACCACTACCAAAAATCACTTCCATACCTAACCCTTACTTTCACCAAGTGACAATAAGTCTGTCAAATTCAACCTTTAATACATAATTTAGATTTATGGATCTAAAGAAGTAAGGAAGAAAGTATAAAGCTTTGCTGTCCAGTATGGCTAGCTGCTAGCTACACATGGCTAGTATTAAATAAAATTGAGAAAAATTGAAAATTCAGTTCTTCAGTTGCACTAATGTGGCCACCATATTGAACAACACAGATGTAGAGCATTATTGGATAATATAGATGTAGAACTATGCAAAGTTTAATTTGAAAAAATTGTCTAGAAGGTATTAATATAAAAGGCACTTTAGTTGATAGTGATTTATTTTTTTAATATATAAATGCCCCTGTGATGGCTTTTTTATAAAGAATAAAAACAAAGACAACCAGATTGTCTATAAATAGAAGCTATAATTCATTTCATTGTGCCAAAAAAGTGACTTCTAAATTTAGAAATCCTAAAACTCCTACCCTAAAAGATTTACAAACACAGAACTTCTAAAGGCTAAATGTGCAGAATTGTATGTAAAGCTAGTTCAGGAGTCCCATAATTCCTCCAATCCATTTTGTGTTGCTCTTCTCTTCTGCACATTTGCTCATTAGCTTCTCCACAATATGTTGACTTAAACGTTTATGACATATATCTTATTTTAAACCTGTATCTAATCTGTTGACTTAGACTGTAGCTCCTTGGGAAACAAAGGCTAACATATACCCATTTTTACGTATCATCTTGAGGTAAAGCCTTAAAGTGCCACTTAATACAGCCCCATATTTTTCAACTTTGTGTATGAAAGTGATTGTCTTTGTTCTTAAGGAAATGTGGCCTCCCATCTCTCAGTAAGATTGGTAAGTGTTTTTCTTAATTCAGTTTTTTTCAAAAGCAGACCCTTCCAATAAATTCTGTTCTATATTGGCTGAGTCCAAGCTAAGCCAAGGAAGAGTTACAGTTAGCCTGGAACATCTTGTGCCAGAAAATAAAGTACTCAAAAACTGATAAGATCATAGAGGACTAAGAGCCATTCTGAAGGGGATTCCCACTTGCTAAATCTGGGGGAAATTAAGTACAGTAATGAGTTACAAATCACTGAAAAAATAGGAAGCTATGAATTCATAATGTTGATGGATGGATAGGCAGGTAGACGGATGGATGGAGAAAGGAAGGCTTTTTTATTAGAATGCTTATTGAAAATGGATGGAATGGTGAATTGGAATCACCATTTTACAACCATCATAATAAAGATTGGTTTGGGCAAGAATTATTAGTGGATGCTAAATATAAGGGAGAAGTTTTGACAAGAAACAGGATGTTTACATAAACATAATTGTCTTCCCACATACTGCTTCTTAATTATAAGGAGGAAAATAACTCTGAAATGGAGAAACTGGTAAGAGGCAGATGGGCCTCTGGATGTGATGCCTTGAGAAACATTCAACACCATTTATGTTATATGTAAGTGGGATGCGTAGCCTGTATTCAGAATGTCATTGAAAAAAAGAGATAGGAATAGAGGGCAGGGAATAGGCTGAGGAGCTATTTCAGATTAAAGGAAACTAAAAAGACATGACAACTAATGCTAATCTTTGATCTAGGACTAGATCCTGGACTCAAAGTAAAAAAAAAAATTGTGAAAAGGACATAATTAGGACAATTGCCAAGATTGGAATTTGGCTGGTAGATTAGATAAATGTATTGATGTCAAATTTCCTAAATTTGGTAGCTCTGCTATTGTTATGTACTAAAATACCTTTGTTCTTAGGAAATACACAATGAAATACTAAAGAGTAAAGGGGCATGATGTCTATAACTCAGGCTCAAATGGTTCAAGAAAATAGTTGTATGTGTGTGGAGAGAGAGAATGCAATAACAAGTGTACTGCATCAGCTGGTGAATTTGAGGAATGGCTCCAAGAGAGTCTTGCAGCTTTTCTGTAACTTTTAAATTATTTCAAAATGAACATTAAAAAAATTCTATTCACTATTTTCTAGCCCTTTCTAAGGCACAGAATGACGTGATGATAATGAAGATGCAATCAGAGAGACTTTCAAAAGAATACGACCGACTCCTAAAAGAACACTCAGAACTTCAGGTGGGTGACATCCACTTTGTGGGCCCAAAGTTCTTGAAATATAATTACCTTGGAAATAGCCTCAGTGGCTGGACAGATAAAAGGAGAAGGAAGATGTGTATATGCACACACACACACGATGGAATATTATTTGGTCTTAAAGAAATCCTGTCATTTGCAGCAACATGGGTAAACCTAGAGGGCATGATATGAAGTGAAATAAAGCAGGTAGAGAAAGACAAAAAAAAAAGAGAAATATAATTACCTAAGTCAACTGTTTGGGTTATATGCCCTTCCCAAATCAAGAGGATATACTTAATCTTGGCTTTGTTAAATGACTAAGGGAGCCAGATTTTTACCTAGAGAATAAGTATTAGGATATTATATGAAAATACAACATAATCATAACAGAGAATTACTGGCATGCATTCTAGTTTTGGTTAAATTTTAAGCAAAAGAATTTAGCCATAAAAATTGTGACATTTAAAAACAGACTGGTTTTGAAAATTTCTGGTTTTGCTGTTTACAATGTCTCCCCTAATTATGCCAAAATAAGGCCAAAAATTGAAGCCCTGTATCACACTACTTCTGTCGCACTGTTATAGAAATCTTATGACAAAGCCAATGGCATTCAAATACATAATTTACCTGCAAAGTTGGTTTGAACAGTGGAGATGGAAATATGGACCTTTCATTGTTAATGTCACCAAGTCAGGGGCCATAGATTTTCTTTCTCTTCCCCTCCAGTCCTGCAAGAGTCAGTTCCCTACATTCATCTATGTTGGGCTTATCTTTCCCTTCCCTCTTAGACTTCCAGCCCCTAATCTGAGCTGGGAATAACCATACTCTGACCAAGTGTGGATAGAATTCAGTGGAGAAACCATTCCAGAGGAAGCCCTGGCCCTCCCAGTTAATGAAGGGGCTATGCTCTTCTGCTTTCAGATTGAACTTATCCTCAGAATTTGGCAGCCTTTGTGGCTTTCAATCAGGGCTTTTTAGCAATTATAGCTCTCTAGTTCTTTCCCTATACTAGAAGCTCAAGTCCCAGGATTCATTTCCCTGCGTCTTCATGGGCAGTGTATCTCCAGGTTCTAGCACTGTGCCTGGCACAAGGCAAGCAGGCACTATACTCACAGGGCTTAGAGTCAGACAGGCCTGGAATAGCTATAGCTCTCCTAGTAGCTTTGTGATCCCAAGCAGTTATGTTACCCTCTTTATCTATAAAGTCAGAATAACTCCTGACTCACTGGCTTGTTGAGAGTATTAAATAGAATGTGTAGGGTGCTTAGCCTCATGCCTGGCTGATAGTAAGCACTCAAGAAATGATAACTATTATCATAATTATCATCATCAGTATTCATCTGTAGAAGTGTTTCTGAAAGAATGAGTTATTCTCAACCAGCCTTGAATTAGAGCCATTCAGGAAGTCCAAAGCACATGCATAATATGGTTCCCAGTTGAGTTGTATTTTGATTTAACTAACCTACTTTGACAATAGGGCAACCGAGAGAAAAGAAGTACCATTTGTGCTCCAAACCCAGACCCCCAAGAGCTCAGTGCACATGGTCTGGAGTAGGTAGGTAGATTTTCAGAGAGACTATCCTTTCCCCATCTCTAAAACAGAGGTCCTAAAATTGCTAGCTTCACTGTAGCATGATGAGATTTACTCCATGGCCTTCAAGATCCACCATGGGAAGTGAAGAAACATTTTAGAAACCTCTCACCTAGATAAAACTTCTTTTCCCTCCCATTTGTGAGGTCAGTGTATACTTAACAAGGATGAGTACCCACACCGGTGGATAGTGCCTTGGTGTCAAAGACATTTAGAGTCATGAACATGGAGAAGAGAAGCAGGAACATTCCTCATTTTTTTTTTTGGTCCATAGCCATTGCTGATATCCCCATTATGGTAACAGCTAATGATTCTCTTAGTCCTTAGTCCTTGAAGAACACATGTGACAGTAAGATCCCTCCACCCATTTCCTTTCCAAAAAAAACTTCTGCATGCAGCTCAAGAATTCTTGGTAAAAGATGATAAAAAGAAACTTTTATGAGTGATGCCTTCCCACAGAAGCAGTTGTTTATAGCTCTTTCTTTTAAAAATGACTCCTTCTCAGGTGTGACAAGTGCCATACTTAGAGTTGGATCTTGTTCAGTAGTGTATTTAGGCCTTGATCTAATTTTTGCTTGTGTCCAGGTGTTTGAAATATTTAATGGACATTTATTGAAGGTAGCTCTGGACAAGCACTTAGCTAATGACTTCATATATGTCATCCTGTTTATTTTCCATCACAGCCCACTAAATAAAAATATTTTAATACCCAAATACGTGGATGAGGAAAACAAGCCCCTGAGGTATAATATAATGTACCCAAAATCACTGAACTAGAAAATGACAGCAAAGTTAGAATCCAAATCAGGAAATCTTTCTCCAGAACCTCCATCATTAACCACTGTGCTCTTTGTCCTGTGCTGGTCATTGGACTGTGTTCTAAGATCCGTTCTCTTCCCACTTTGCTATTCCAGCTCAGGGAGCTACATTTCTCAGGATCCCTTGCTCTCTGAGTTCTGGGCAGGTTCAGCCAGTGGGAGGCACTAGCATCAGACTGCAGGCAGGAGGGGAGGAGGGGGAAGACAGATTCCTTGCACTCTGTCTGCTTCAGGTTTTAGATGGTAACTACACAGCAGCTGTGTCTCTTTCCATGGTCCCCCTGCCCCCTGGGCAGCTTCCACCCGGTGCCCCTCACTCCTGAGACCCATAACACTATCTCTTCCCTTGTCCCTCCAGCCCAAAAAGTGGTGGTGGTTTTTGCTCTTGCTAATCCCTGAAGTGCATTACCACACTGTTTGGTGTGTCTACTCTCTCATCACCTATAAAGGCAATTCTGCTGATAAATACCTGTTTAAAGAAATCAAAACTCTCAGCTCCATTATTTACTAGTTCTGTAAACTTCAGATGAATCATTTGACAGCCATGCACCTTGTCTTCCTCATGACTTAAATAAGGATTATAATGCCTAGAGCATTAAACCAGATCCTGTTCAAGAAAGTACTTTGAATGTTGTTAAACAAGAAAAGCTCTATACCACCAGAAGATGCTTATAATTATTTCTCAGACATTTTTTCCCATCCACCTACTCACCCCATAGTGTTCAACATGAGAACCTGTACAAGATTCTGAGAGAGAGTTGTTATTAAATGAGAACCATTTTCTTAAATTGGCTTTAAAAGTGACTCTTACACTTGGGTATTCATCTTCTGAACTCTACCTGAGATGCAAAAGATTGCAGTAGATCATCTATAGTAAAAGCTGGATAAAATTGTCCTTCGTGAATTTTACTGGTATTGACAAACCAACCTTAATAATTTAATTATATCCTAAAGTCCTTTGGGAAACTTAGCTTTCTCAATTTTACGTAGTTGACTTAAATAAAAATAATTACAAAATGCTGTTAAAATATTAAAGAAACAAAGGTAGAAGAGGATAAAGCTGTTTTCTTTACTGTAAAAAGTCCCACTTCGCATCTTTTAAATCTGTTGGATTTCCCCATCTGGTCCCCTCCCTATTATAGGCACTAAATAAATACTAGAAAACAATCCCTTCGAAAAATGTGGTCTTTGCCTTTCCTTGTTTGCCCTGGCTGTCTCTCTCTTAGAAAAGAAAAAACAGAACTATAGTAAGGGTAATTGGCAGCACATACCCATGAGTAGCTGCCAAATTTTAAATTTCATTTTGGAAAATCACCCTTCACTTAAACGACTTGTCCAGAGTAACACCTCCATTAAGGCTGTGATTTTTATCTAGAGGGATAAGATACATGTAAATGCGTGAAAGTGGTTCCTTATCATTAAAAATACCTGCTTTAATCCTGACTTCTGATTTGGTTGCTTAGAGTGAATGTTATTAAGGTTTCTCTGAAAGTATTAATGCTCAGCCTGAACAAGAGCTTAATGACCTGCCCCTGTATGAACAACCCTGTACGGTGCTGCTTCAGGGGCCTTTTTTTCCTTAGTGTAGATTTTTAACTTTTTAGTGCAGATGGTCCCTTCTCAACCTGTATTTTAACATTTGATTATTCTCATAACTAATAATTGTACACAGAAAAGAGAATGTTTTGTAAAATTCCTTGTCTCATCTATGACTCTGTTTCTCACTCTGCTAGAATTACCCAAGTCATATTTTTTTCTTGCAGGATCACTCAGGGAAAGGCTCTAAGAAAGCCCTGTGAACTCCATGAAAGAAGACTGATACTCTGTGTCAGGATGGTATATTTGTTACCATGTTAGCCTCCAGAAAATTTGAAATTCAATTCAAGAAAATGTACTGTCTATGACTGGCCGACAGTTTTTTAATGCCACACACAGGCTGTTATCACAATACATTATCACAATATATGATGCTTTATATATATTGTAAAGTCTGTATTTCAGCTCTGTAGTAAAATAATAAGCATGTTAAATATCTTACTTAGATATTGATAGTCACACTGGTGTATGATGGCTCTTTACCAATAAAAGGAAGAATTCATTAGCCAGTTAGTTCCAAAATTAGACTTTAGTTGCATGAAACCATTTAAAGACAAAAGCTTTGATGAGTTTCCAATAATAATAATAATAATATATTTTATCAGGTGGTGATGATAATGCATTTGAAAGTAGTATTCAGTATCAGCAAATTTGTTCATAAGGTGATGAAATAAAGATAAATGGTCAGAATTAACCACTGTATTTACAGGGAAGGGTCAGAAAGGCAAAAAACAAAAACAATGACCTAAGTTGGTTTTTTTAGGCCTGATAGTACTATAATTTACTCTCGGAGAGCAACTGTATTGATAATTATATTTTTGTTACTGTGCTTCTGCACCTGTTGGACTGTTTTTGTTGAGATTTGTGTTAATAATACATACTTAGTAAGAGTTCTACCTTTTTATAAATTTTTCCTAGGAATGAAGTTTACATCTATTTACATAACTGCTATAGCTCTAAACTGAAATTATTTTACAACAGTGTAGAATTGTTGACTTAGAAAGTTAATGTATAACATATCCAAAAAAGCAGTGTTTCCCATCACTAAAAATTGCTAGTTATATGAATATTACCTCAAATATACATACACTGGTGTCAGTTTCTCTGAGCTGTTTCTGTATTCTGAAAACTATTAACTTTTCCATTCAAATACTCACCTAGAATTCCTTTAGAAGATGATAATGTGATGTTAACATGATTTAGGTTGTTGCAGTGTTTAGACATGAAAGTCATCTTTTGTCTCATAAAGACCTAAGAGAAAATGGAAAATAATGACAAGTTTTTACTTTCCTGATAATTTGTTTTATCCTTTGTTGTTTATTATCATTTTAGTACCAACTTTACATGTATTTATTTATTTTTCATTGTAAAGTACATGAAATGAGCAAGTACAATAAGAGTTTTATTTTAGATAAAAGTCAGGAGGGAGTTACGGCTAGAAAACAGACATGTAGGAGACATTTAACAGGAGTGAAAAATGGGAGTGAGACCATATGCTGACAACACCATCAATAATGAGGAAATGGAGTGCTGAAATGGAACAGAGCTAAACAAATGACAGCTCGGAGTATCAACTTAGAAATATCAGTGAGAGCTGCATGGGTACATACATAGATGCAGAGCATTTATGATCTGGGCCTGCTGTACAGAAATCAAGTCTAATGACAGAACTTAAAGAAAGTAGGAAATAGCTTTAGAATTGGCAGACTAAAATCTAATCCCAGCTTCACCACTCATTTAGCCATGTGATTCTAAACAAATTACTCAAACTTGCTAGACTTCTATCTTCTCATCTCCAAAATGGAAATAATAACATTTAGTTCAGGATGACTTTATACACTGAGATTCTCAAACCTTGTTCAGACTATACAGAAAGGGGAAAGTCTGATTGCTCTTTGAAGAGCATGAGGATTTGAAAGATTCTCAGAAAGTACTTTATACATTTAAGCACGGTAATCAGACTTCAACCCTCTCAATTTTACAGATCTGCAACCTGAGGCCTTAGAAATTTGAGCAGTTTGCCAAGGTGACATGTGGTTAGGTTCAGGGACAGCATCTGAGTCTTGAATTCAGATAGCCTTGTTCCCCAGATGTTACTCTAGTCTTTACAGTCAAATTAGCTATAATTTGCTCCACAAAATATTGATGTATTAGCCAGAGTTTAAACCAAGGAGTTTGGCTCCAGTCTGTGTTCTTTACTACCTTATAACTGCCTCTCAAGCTTATGTCTGTTAGTTCTTCCTACTGCCCTTGCCATGATGGTGTTCAGCAAATCCTATTATAAATAAACATATATCCATGGATTTAGTTCTGCTGCATATCAAGTTATTCACTTAGGGCTCCAAGACCTAATTCCAGCGTGTGTGTGGCAGAGGGTGGGGGTTCCCCATACACACAACACCTACTGGTGTGCAAGAATTCAATTCTGACACTTCTCAGCTGGAGATAGCATTTTATTTCCCAGGTGAGGGCTCAGTCCCATAAGATTGCCCTTCCATCCCCTACGTCAGACACCAGTCGTCACAAACCCCTGGCTGTTATCTATGCTTCTCACCAACTGGCTACAGATTGGAGGTTCCAATAACTTCCCCCTTAAGTTCAATTGATTTGCTCCTGCAGTTCACGGAACTCAAGGGAGCACTTAACGTTTACCAGTTTATCAAAGGATATGATAAAGGATACAAGGCAACAAGCACATGAAGAGATGTGTATGTCAAGGTCCTGAACAAAGGAGCTTATGTCCTCGTGGAGCTTCGGACCTGGCTTGGTGGCTTGTGCATCCATTACGGTTCCCCAAGAGTGGAAGCCCTCCAAAAAGGGAAGAGGAACAAAAATCTCTTCTCGTGGGTGTTTATGAAGACTTCGTTACATAGTCACGATTGACTAAGTCATTGGCCATTGGCAATTGATTCAACCTCTAGGTCCTCTTTCCTTAAGGGAGGTCAGTAGTAGAAGTGAGAGTGGGGAGAGATGAAAAATTCAACCTTTTAATCACACGGTTGGTGTACCTGGCCACCAGCACTTGCCCTTGGTTGGGGTCCAAAAATCATTAGTAACAAACTTATTTCACCTTTATTGCTCTAAAGTGTTTTTGAAAACTAGATGAAAACCAAGTATACTGAAAATACATTTTGGCCATCTGAATGATGATATATTTCTTATAAGTCATCACAGTTTTTGTTCCTGTTGTCAGTAATGACTTCTTTATGTCTTCAGCTATATTATAGATCCATCCAATTATGTGGAGTTTTGTCAGATTGTCCCTACTGGCAAATCTACCTTGAGGTTCCGGACTCCAGAAAGTAGCTAGCACTTAAGAAGGTTTAGCTGGTCATTCTCATTGCTTGTCTGGCACTATCTTGGACCCCAGTACTTGTGACTAGATTACCATGAACACCAGTCTAGACTACACAGTTTAACTACTTTCTGTGATGCTGTCCTGATGCCTCCAGCCTGCCTGGATGTCTACCCATGCGTGAAGCTTTGGTGCAGGTCTCTTCTTGCCTGTAGTGACTCTCCTGCTTTCTCCTTGGACCTCCCAACTTCTTGGATGCACCTGTTCCTGTAGTCTTGCTCTACCTCTGTGGTGGTTCTGGTTCTGCACTCCCACTCAGTTGTCCACAGCCTTCTCACTGACCCTCCCATCTGTGTCCACCACAGCTGAACGACCCATGCCCAGCCCTACTGACATAGGATATGCCTTGCATTTGCCCACTCTACACTGTACATACAGCAGATCCTTTTAAGCATTGACTTTAATACCTAGATTGATTGGTCTAAAGTCCATGAAGCTCTTCTGAATTGTTTTTTATCCTCAGCCCACTTTTCCTAGGATTCTTGAAACTCCACTGAATTTTCTTGCTTTGGCATTTCTTTTGCTAATCAATTTACTAAAAAGTATTTTATTATTTCACAGTGTTGCTTTCTACCTTGATCTCTAAACAAACATATGACTTTTATTTGTCTTTCTATAACCAAAAGTGATTTACAGCACTACAGAACTGAAAGAAAGATCACCATGTCCTAGTCCCTGGTATCTGGGTATATTCTCTTCTATGGCAAAAGAGTACTACCTTATATGGCAAATGATGTGACTAAGGTAAGGACCTTGAGATGGAGAGATTATCCTGGGTGGATCCTAAATGCAATCACAAGTATCCTTATAGGAAGGCAGAGGAAGACTTGGCCACACAGAAGAGGAGAAGGCAGTGTGACCAGGGAGGCAGAGGTTGGGGTGCAGTAGCTGCCAGAGCGGAAGAGGCAAGGAACTAAGTCTCTCCTGGAACCTCCTGAGGTTGCACAGCCCTGAAGATACCAGTGAAACTTATTCTACACTTGTGGCCTCCAGAACTATGAGACAGTTTATTGTTATCAGCCACCAAGTTTGTGGTAGTTGCAGCAGCCACAAGAAATCAAAGTGGGAACATACAGGATGAATCTGTAATGGACTGGACTGCATTTCACAATGTGTGGGAAAGGTGCCCCTTAATACATATCCATTGGTCTTCCCATTAGCTATTTGGGTAAATCAAAGATAGCATTAGCCATCCCCTGTCTAGTTCTTTCTCTCCTTCAGTTTTATTTCTCTATTCCCACTGCCATTGCCAAATGAAGCTATCATCCTTTCTCTCCTGGCTGACTGACAATTTCCTACTGGTCTCCCTGCATGCTCTCGCATTCCTTTCCTATGCACACACTCTTGAATCATGCCATATCCCACTTAAAGCCTTCCAGTTACTTCTCATTGCTCTTAAGATCACACTCTCAAGACCTCACCAGCCTCCTAGCTACTCCCCAGCCTCATCTCAGTCCATTGTTCCAGCCACCCCCAGTTCTGACTCTTCTCACAACAAGCCAAGTTCTTCATGCCCTCAGGGCTTTGCATATGCAGTTACATCCTGCGTCCCAGGCTGTCTTCATTTTATTTCCAGCATAGCACTTATCACTTTAATTGTCTCATTTATGGTCTGGTTTTATTTTCTGCCCAGTGACTAACATAGTTCCTGCCCACAGCAGAAACATATTTCTCAACAGGGAGTGGGGCAAATGTTACCAAGGAACATTTAGCAACATCTAGAGATTTTTTGGTTGTCACAAATAGGGGAATGCTACTGGTGAGTAGTGGCCAGCGATGCTGCCCAACCCACTCCAGGTGGCACAGGATTGCCACTGTTGGGGAGTAAGAGATTTCCTCTGCCCTTCAAGGTTCTTCTAGCTGATCTAAGAACCAAACTGACATGAGACAGATTCACAGGAGAAAAAAAAAAAATTATTATACATATGGGAAAGCCATAGGCATGGGTTCCAAAAACAGTCAAGGAGATTTAGGTATATATGGTCATCCTGAACCAAGGAGAAGGGCGTAGGGGACTTCAAAGGAACAGGGAAGCAACTCACAGGAATATGTAGAGTAAATGTTTGATAATCAAATATTCACTGGGCCATACAAACAATGAGGGGGCACAAAGAGGAATTTTAACAGACTTTGCCACATCCCTCCCTGTCTACCACACCTAGTTTACATTATAATATATCTAAGGTGATGGCTCTCTTCCTGAAGCATGTCCTATAAATTATTTTCAGGCAGATGGAGGTGGGGTGGAGGTCCAAGTTCCTTTCAGAGTCTTTGGACCTTGATTATTTTCAACTCTGAAATAATATGCATGTCACAGTGGCACACCTTGGGGCAGCCTGTCCCTACACCCCCGACAAAAACAAATTATCTGACCCAAAATGTCAGTATTGCCAAGGTTGAGACACCCTGCAGTAGATGCTTAGCAGGGGGTACTAGTTGTTGCCCAATATCCATTCTTTCGGTCATCTGTGGTAAAAGATACCTGGTATTTTTACACACAGCTGCCAAGCACGAAGACAGTATTTTCCAGTCTACTTTTAGATACAAATAAGAAAGAATGTCACATGGTAGCAATTTTTTTCCTCCTCCGTCCTGCTGCCTGAAACAGATGCTGCCATCTTAGATCATGAGATTGAGGTGACACACGCTAAAGCAGCAAAATAGAAGGGTGTTGTGTCCCTGACAGCATAGAACTTCTCCCAAATTGCTGCTCAATAAGTAGATGAATAAAGGAATGCCATTGGATATTTTCAGTGCATTCTCTCTCTTAACAGAGCCTAAAAATTTTTAATATGTCCTATCCACAGAACCATCAGCCTTTTTTCTCTTTCTTGCCTATTTGTGGGTCTCATCAACCCTGCCATTATGTTAGAATTATGAGTTTAACTATACCCTCTACTTTCTGTGTACATTCCATTTTTTATATTGAACGTTTAAACATAATTAGCCCAACAGCAGTATGCAACACACACCCCCACAGTCTGCGTGTTGCACACGTAAGTTTACAGGCCTCTGGTCCCTTCTCCTTCCCATTTGTACCGTGACTCTCCACAAGGAGAGCGAACACAGGAGCCTGCAGGTGCATCATGTATATATCGTAGGGCATAAGAGCTTGAGGTGCAATCATGGCAAAACTAGGAAGCTTAAGTTTTGTTCTTGGCGATCACCTCTTTTCCTAAATTTGAGAAAAGAACATGTTTGAAGTCTTGGTTTTGCCCTGCTAAACCAGATGCCTTCCCCAGGTTTCTCCAGAAAGTGTATTTCTCCTTCAGAAATCTTTGTTCTCCCTGAAGTACCACCCGTGGTAAAGAATTTCATTCTCATTCTTCCAAGAGCTGCCAATTTCCTGGAGCACAAATGGCTCCTAGACTGCCACTTCTCAGCTAAGGGCTTCCTGAAATAACCTCCATGGGGACTTACTTCCTGAAGTTTTTGTGGTTTTTTTTTAAGTTTGTTTAGTGGATTTTTTTTCTCTTGAAACAAAGTTGACATGTGGCAAATGTACAAAATATAAACATTACAGAAGGGAATGTGGTTAATATGCTTATACACACATGCATACAAATAGTCACAAAAATTAGATCATATATTCTATTTTGTGACCTTTAATTTCCCTCACATCAGTAAATATTCTTCTCCAAAAGGACCTTCAATAGGTCATACAATCATCACCTGAGGGAGTCAGGGTTTTTTCAAACTACATATAGTAACACTCAGATGCCTGGTCCACCACTACCACCATTGCAAATTACTAACCCAGACAACCAGGGTTAGTATGTGAAGGCAAAAACAGAAATGCAATATGTTTGCTTATTTGTGTTGAGTTCAGTTCAATTCTAATACATCAGCTTCTGTTGAGATGACTTCTTCCATTTAGAATGTGTACTGTTGTCTAAGAGTATGACAGAGCCCGCTACAATTTTGACCAACTTCCTTAAAATATTAATAAGTCCTTACTCCTGGGCACTAATGTATTTCCCTTCAAATCCCATTGGCAGGTCTGACGTGTGAAGGAGCACAGGTCTGAGATGTCTTATTAACCATCTGAACCTTAACCACAACTCTTTTTTTCCTTTCCCAATGATTAAAGTGTGTGTGTGTGTGTGTGTGTCTGTGTGTCTGTGTGATCTTAACTTTTTAAAAAAGGAAAAGGCAAGGGCAGGGGTGGATCCCGAGTTTCAGCAGCTTAGAGCAGGTACAATTTGGGGAGCTGTGAGGAAAAGAATGCACAATTACCAAAACAAATGAGGTTGAACATGAGAATTTATTCAGAATAAGAACAGAAAACTCCAGATCCCTTTCTTCTAAGAGCTATTTGGACAATTTATCAAAAATATATCCTTGTTGCTCCCTGGCTTCCTCCTTCTGCCTAAAACACTCCTGGAGCCCATCCCATCTTCAGAGCCAGCCTCGGTCAGGGGAGTCTTCTCTGCATCACATCGTGCTGACACCGATCTGCTTCCCCCTTTCATACTTAAAGACCCTGTGGTTACATCACAGCCACCAAGACAACCCAGGATAAGCCCTTTATTTTAAAGTCAGTTGATTTGGTACCTAAATTCCTCTTTGCCATGTAATTTAACATACCTACAGTTTCCAGGTATTAGATTGTGGTCATCTTGGGAATCCATTATTCTGTCTACCACAGTGAGGAAATAATTTGAATGCCACAATGCTTCGTGCAATCACATTCCCATCATTTTTATTGGTTCTCAATTTGGGGAATTTTTATTTTTAATTAGAGTATCTGAGGAGAGCCAATGCACAGTTGTACATTCCAGAACTGAAGGAGAGCTGCTCCTCCAAGCTCAGCATACCCAGAGGCTGCTGCCTCTGGTGTAGGCAGCTGCACAACTCTCCCAGCACTAGAAAATATCACCTAAAGAAAACAGGTGAAAATAGGATTTTCACCCAAAGAAAACAGAACTGCAAAAAGATAGCTGATTGAATACACTTGGCTCTCTGCTAAACTGCACTGAAACTATAGTAAAGAAAGTTTTTAAAGGCATAAACCTACAAGGATAAAGTGCATTTCTTCTTCCTGAGAACAAGCAGCACTAACTTTTTAGCAGCTGCAAAGCAGGTAAACAAGTGGTACTGACTTACTAGGACAGATGAAGAATAAATTCTATTTCCTCAGTGGGGAAAGCCAAGGACAAAGCCAATTTAAACCACCAAATAACCAAGACTGGGAAACTGATGGCACCAGCTACTTCTGGGGAAAGGGGGCAGGTGTGTGTTGAAATAAGGAGGGCTGGCTGAAAGCCGTTTGAGAAGCAGATCCTTAGAGGATGCTGTCTTCCTGCAGACTGCAGAGTGGTTCCCTCCCTTAGCCCATCAGAGAACAGTGTTCCTTTTTGAAAAGGAGAAAGCAAATGGTCTTTTTAATAGAGATCAGAGGAGTTAAGTAAATAATGTGTACATACTAATACCAGAACTGACCCAACCCAGAATGACAGCAGCCAGTCCCATACTTCCAGGCAGAAGACCAAACAAGTCTTTTTCTAGATGAGAGTCTCTCACACCCAAGAGGAAAAGCCCAAACACACTGACATGATATGGACAGCAGGGGTTCCCAACAAACAGCCAGGCCAGCTCACCCTACAGGGTATCTCAGCCACTTAGAGCTCCCAGGCAGCTCTTGAGGCCCCCATGTTTAAATATGAGGCAGTCAATCAAGAAAGAGAGCGGGGAAGGGCCTCTAATGTGAAAAAAATAGAGACCAAGAAACAGAAAGAAGATGTGAAAATAAAAATGTGTGCAAGAAGAAAACTACATTAAAAATTAACAACTAATCTCTTTATGTCTTCAGAGATGTCATGGATTCCTATTTCAGTATAACCTTGACATCAGAACTGGAAGCTTGCTCTTTTTTTCCAGAAAATAATGCAGAGCCCTTAGGGAAACATAGAAGGTGGGCCCACCAAGCCCCCAGCACAGTGCCTGAAAATAGACCCACATCACTGACCAGGTTCAAAGAGAACATTCTCCAAGTTTCCAGTGAGAAAACAACACATAAAGGCTAATGGAGCCAGTGAAGCATACTTCTCAAACTCGAAGTAGAAGATGAGAGAGCAATGCTTCCAGAATTCTGAGGGGAAATTATTTCCAACCCACTATTCTAAACTCAACCAAATTATAAATCTGGCACCAATGAAGAATAAAGACTTTTCAGGTGTGCAAGTTTTCAGAAGTTTTACCTCCCACACGCCCCTCCTCTGGGAAAGCCAGTGCCAAGAGGATGTGCTCCACCTAAAGGATGAGCAAACCGAGAAAGGGGAAGGCAGGAACCAGGAGAAGGGAGATGGCACAGGACAGGGCGGGCGTCCGCAGGCGGAGGGCAAAGGGAGATGTTAGCTACAGCTCAGACAACGCGGAGAGGCTTTCTCAAGAAAATGAAGCTAATCAAATACCTGATGTGAATGAGTGTTTTGACCGTGATGAACTTGTTGAAAGGAGACTTTAATTATGCTGGAGGAGGGTTGAGCCAATGAGTATTAGTGGTCATAGAAAACAAGACAAATAACACAAGGTAAGGAAACAAACAAGACAAACTAAGACTCAAGGGAACGCCAATAAAAAGGTCCAGCAAATAGACAGTAAGAGCGGCTTCCCACAACAGCTCCACTCTGAATAGAAAACAAAACGGATACTCAATATTAATCCAACTAAATGTATGTGCCTGTAGCAGGAGAAGAAGAAATGGGGAGTGCACAGAGGTTTGGCAATGGTAGAAACACGGGAAAGAGAGCTCAGTCCTCAGCTCACACAGTGAGAAAGCTGGGGGCGAGATGGGTGGATATTATTTAGAGATACGGACATCCACATCAATCAGCTCAAAGGTTTGAAAGTGGTTGCTTCTGGGAAAGGGAAACAGGGTGGGGGTGGGGGAGGCTTAGGGCTACTTTTGTCTATACAACTAGTTGATTTCTTAAATTGTAACACTGATAAAATTTAAAAAGAAAGCAATATTGCTGAATTAAGAACCTTATCCTACTTTTCTGGAAATGCTGTTCAGTTTACCGAGATGTTTTTATTACAGAAAGAATGCTTGGAAAGAAAAAAAGCCTTATTTAGATTTCTTTATATTGGTCCTCAGCCGTATTAGCATTCCCATCCGTCCCTAAAGTAATTATATTAACATTATATTCGCACATGACCTTGCCTTTTCCAGAACTCTAATTAAGATGTTAACTAAGATGTATACCAGTGGGAATCTCTTATTCACCCTTGTTAAACACCTTTCCTATTTGATTATAATTCCACTTAATGATTCCTTCTGGCTTTTGTCTTCCAAACAATTTTTGATTTTTATGACTTGACTGCAGTTTGAACTGGTCCATCAAATGGTTTACAAGGTCCAGGTGTAAGATAAATTGCCAAACAAATTGAAAAGAAGACGCCCCCACCACTACCCTGGGTAGGACGCAGTCACCAAGGTTACCTCAGCTGATCTGTTTTTAAAAGAACCAATCTATGAAATTTTTTCCAAGTTAAGTATTTTTTAGGCACCTACTCTACACTGAGCATTATGATAATAATAATAGCCAACATTTATTGAATACTTATCATGTGCTATGTTCTAATTGCTTTACCTACTCCTTATCATTTAATTATGGCAGGAACCTTATTAAGTCATACTATTATTATCCCCAGTTTGCGGACAAGGAAAATGAGGCATGAAAAGATGAAGTATGTTTCCTGAATTCCTTAGGGAATGGTTGGGCAGGGACTCAAGCCCTAAGCCCACACTATGAATCAGGAGACGGTATCACCTCCCACCAGAGAGTGAGGAGAACCCGGGAGACTATAAAACCCACAAAGAAAGAGAAAGAAGTTAACTACTGAGCACTTTACTGGGTCCAGAAGGTCTGGTCATTGCATTTAGTTATCACAACAATGGGACAAATGATTACCACTTCCTTACACTTGTGAGAGTGGTTGCCCTGAGTCCAGGGGCATAAGCTTCTGCCCCAAGATGCATTTCTGCTGGGGTTCAACACAAACGCAGAAGGAACTGGCCCAACTACAAGATGTCGTCAAATGTGTAGTAGAAATATAAGTATGGTAAGGTCTCCAAGGAAGGAAAAGGTAGGGTTTAGGAAAGAGAGGAATTCCCGGAGGGAAGACTATTTGGACATAGGACTTGGATTCACAGCTTTCGTGGCCCAGCCCACTGACGGCTGTGCTCTTGGACAGGTTTCCACGAAGGAGGTGAAGCCACTTGCCTTTTGTTTTTTTAAAGAATGTCAGAAGTGTAGGTGAAAAGAAAGAAGAAAAGTCTCTCAGCCAAGACTTGTGCCACTTCCTTCAGATCAGTGGCACATCATCTCAGCCCAGGTAAGTGGTGCTTCCATGTAGTACCTGGGATGGAGCCAGCGGCAGCGTTCAGCAAGCAGGTTCCAGCCACTTGAAAGTAATTGCCTTTACATCTAGTGACATCTTCCATGGACTCTCCAATGAAAATCAATTATAATCCCTTTTGGTGGGAGAAACTAAATTAGAAAGAAAAATGATTAGAAACAGAAGGCAGCTTGATGTGGTGGTGCCAGATTTATTCAACATGTGATTCAAAAGCTGTGGATAAGTTTTCTTGGCCCTTCTCCCAATTAACAACCTTTAGCTTACTTAAAAGCCAAAATCTGTGACTCAAAGAGCGTGCAAGGAAGCAATTTTTGACAGATAAAACTAGCTATTCCTGGCAACATCGAATAACATATATACATACACTCGTGTACCTTTTTTTGAAATGAAGCTCAAAATATACCAAGATCTAACTCAAATTGCTCCCTAGGCCTCCAAAACTCAATTATAATAGTTAACATTCATTAAGGGCTCACTCTGTGCCAGGCATTGCATCTAATTCTCACATCAACATTATGAGTTAGGTACTATTTTCACATAATCATATTTTAAAGATGATGAAATCAAACCAAGGGGAAACCCAGTAACTGCCCAAGGTCACACAGATAGAAAATGACAAAGCAAGCACTAAAACCTAGTCGGACTCACTTCAATCCTGATAAAGTCTTTACCTTCAAGGAGTTTGTAGCCTAATAGTAGATTCATAGCCTGATAGTGTGGTAAGTATAAACAGATGAGACTCTGTAGGAAGAACATCTGACCTGGCCTGTGGCTCTCAGGGAAGGTTCCATAAAAGGGACAGCTAAACCAAAACAAGCTAGGAATGGCAAAAAGGGAAAGAGTTCCAAACAGAGGAGGAAGCAGATCTCCAAGTCCAGAGACGCACAGGAGAGGTCCAACAGCAAGGGTGAGCCATCCTGAAAGATCCTAAGCTAAGGATGGACCAGACCAGATTTGCATTGCTAAAGCTAGTTTTTGTTTTTTGTGTTTTGTTTTTGGCTGCTTTGAATAATGACTTGTGAGTAGAGCAAGAAGAGAAGCAGGGGGCCCTGTTAGGAGGCTATCACCTTAGGCATAGTCCTGTTCTAAACCAAAGCAGTAGCAGTGGAGATGGAGAGAAGCAGAGGAATAAGGGAGCTATTCAAAAAGTAGGCTTGACAGTGGAACAGCATCAAAAGCAACAAAGAAAACAGAATTAAGGATGACTTCTAAGTTTCTACCTCGGGCAGCTGGATGGATGCAAAGCCATTCTCCAAGTTGGGGAATCTAGGAAGAGAAGCAGGTTCAAGACAGGGGTTGAAAGAAGGTAATTAGCTCCATTTTGGCCATGTTGAGGTACCCATGCAACATTCAAATATGGTGTTGGGTGGGAAAGATAGGGGGTGTCATTCTTTATTAAAATTACCCACATGAGTTATTTTAATCACCTAGTTCTCCTGACATATTTTAAAAAGCTTGAGTCACAAGATTTTGATATATTGACACCTTTTCAATAGAGCCTTTTTTTGCATCTAGTAACCCGCAAGTATATATGTAATCAAATCTACATATACACAGTGTATCTTATCACTAGGGCATTTCACACATCATATTATTTCTTTTTAAATGATTGACAAACTAGCATATAGACCTAACAAAAATAAATAAATAAAAAGTACAAAATAGTATACAATAAAAATAAGATTCTTTATTTGTATGAACTTACGTTTAGCTTCATACAGATGGTTTCATGTAGAAATAGTACAGATGTTTATATATATAATGTATTATATAATATTATTCCATAATATACACATATTATTTAGTTGTCCTATCAGCTCAGAAGACCTAGAAGCAATGGCATCCCAGTAGGAATGAGCACAGCTATTGCCCAAGTCTTGGTTTCTAATATCATTTCTCAATAAAAGGTACCAGGATTTCTTAAAGAAATGGCTGATTCAAGGACTGGCACAGGAAATAGACAAGATACACCTGGAACATCTTGCAGTGCCAAAAAGTAAGGAAGTGCTCCAAAAACAAAAACCAAACAACCCTACATTGATGGGACATGTCAAAAAGACATAGGAGCCACCTGAAAGAGCTCCTAATGGCTAACACTGGAACAGTCTGATCAACAAAATGAAGTAGTACTGGGGTACAATGCAAAGTATAAAGTAAATATTCATGATTCCATACTGACACAAATAAATGATTGAACAAATGAATAAATGGAGGGAGGTAGGGAGATAAACTCCCTTGTGGGCTGCATGTAGTGACTTCCTTCCAAACAGTACAGGATAAAAAGTGGGTGAAGTGGGGAAGAGTCACTTTACAGTGGAGAAACTTAACAAACAACACCTCAGCTGGGGGATCAAGGTCAACACTGCATCCACAGTGATGATGATGTTGATACCATGCATCCTTGATTTGATATGATGCAAATGGTTTTTCACCTGTGTGGTTTCCTCCCCCAAAACTGTAACACCAATCTAATTATGAGAAAAAACAGGTAAATTCCAATAAGGAGCATCCTACAAAACACCTGGCCAGTAGTTCCCAAAACTGTCAAGGTCCTCAAAAATAAGGGAAGTCTGAGAAACTATCACAGCCAAGTGGAGCCTGAGGAGACATGGTGGCGAAATGTAATGTGGCCTCCTGCAACAGAAAAATGACATTAGGTGAAAACTAAGGAACTCTGAACCACGGAGTTTAGTTAAATATAATGTATCCATATTGTTTTTTTTTAATTGGGCCACATACACCATACATGTTTAAGATGCTATTCGTAGGGGAAGCTGGGTATGGGGTTTATGGGAACCTTCTGTACTATATTCTCAATCTCTCTATAACTCTAAAACTCCTAGAAACAAAGTATGGTTTTTTTTAAAACATCTCTTGCTTCCATTGGAGTGTAGTTTCTTGCAAATCTTTCCAGAAATACTGTTTACATGTAGATATATTCTCAATTCACCCCTTACTATCCTCTTTCCACCTTTCTCTGCTCTGAGCCCTGAAGACCAACGTTGTGGACAATGTCACCAAGTTATCCTCAGCGCTCTAGCTTCTTCCAGGAGAAGTTGGGCAGTGGAGGAACAGAGAAGTGGGGAAGTTCCTATCAGCAGATCAGAGGTAGAGAGAGGAGAAGTTGGGGTATCTATCCCCCCCAGGTCCTTCCTCCCTGTGCCTGGAATTAACAGTTGCTGTTGGGCAGCCCTGTGGGTTCTGTTAGAAGGGCTCTCCTCCTCTCCCTCGGGCTAGGACCACTGATGGCTCTCCTCTGACAGCAGACAGCTAACAGCTCCCTACAGTTATCCCTGAGGTGCTTCTCCATGTTTTATTGGTTTTCCTTGACCCTGTGCACACAGTTTTGTAAACAGTCCCTTCAATCAACTCTATCTCAGTGTGCCATCTCTTTCTTGCTGGAACTCTGATCAGTATCATATACAAATGTACAGCCCCTTCATTTACACCAATATGAACACACTATACACACTCCTGGCACCTTGCCTTTCTTTCATCTATAATACACTTAGGGCTTCTTCCCATGTGTCACATGTTGATCCATTTTGTTAGTATCCCATGGTGTGCCATTGTCTGTGTACATGACACTGTAAAATATGATATCAAATCAGGGGAATTAAAAGCTGAGACCTTGGCAGAGGGACCATAAGTCTGGGGTGAGGTAATAAGGTAGGATGAGAAATTCTATAGCACGCAAGGGAGGGATCTGACATTGCTGACGACCTAGGTAGTTTGCAGAAGTCAAGAGATCCGGCTTTGGATCCAAATGCCTGGGTACATATTCCAGCTCTGCCAAACTGTGTGTCCTTGGGCAAGTTACTTACCTTTTCTGTATTTCTTCATCTCTAAAGTGGGAATAACAATATCCATCTCAGGGGTAAGACATACTCAAAAGCAGTTTAGCTTTCACGTCAGCTTTCCAGTCAGACCACACTGGGCAGCAGGGCACACCCAGCAGAAATAATGCCACGAGCTTCCCTCCTGGTCTCTCTGCTGATCCCAGTCTCGGGGTTCTTTCTTTTCAGCCTCCTCAGCTTTTCCCTTCCCTTTTCTCTGCTCATCACACTTATCCACGGGTTTATGCATGATAGGCTCTCTCTGTTGATATTTAAATTTGTTCTTAAAGGAAGAATTAGGCAGGAGATTCTAGGATTAATTGTGTTGTTACTTTTGTAGTTCAATAGAGGAGCTATGAATGAATCTAAAAAGAATTCTTTGGAAAGCAAAGCCGCTGTCAGCCATCCAGCCAAAAAGAGAATGATAGACCCAGATGACACGCTGTTGTTTTTAACCAAAAGTAGACAGTTAGTGTTCATGCCTGTTACAGCAGATCAGCTTCTGCTCAGATCTACATGAGTTACCTTGACTGCTGAGAAGGATTTAATGAGTGTAAGGCACAACCTGTACAAAAAAGGTAAAGGTATTAATCACACATGGAATAATTAGAAATAATTTAATACATTCTAAACACAAAGATTTCTTCCTTTACTTTAATACATCATTAAACATCATAGCCACCCAAAACTTGTTTATTCAGAGACTAGTCCATCAAAGAATTTAAAGCAGTTTAGATTTTTTTTCCCTCTCCACCTGAGTTCAAAGATTATCTGCATTTTACAAAAAAGAGGCCCTTCATCCTCCTCCTACGACTTCTCCAGGGCTTCGTCCTGGCCTTTTTTATCTGCCTACTCTGTCTCCCTAAATACCTGGTTTTAATTACTACACACATGCTGAGGACTCCCAGTTTGCTATCTCTAAATATGACTTATCTGGATTGCAACTACTCTGCCTTCCTTTTTGTTTCTCAAGCACATCAAACTCTTTCCCCTACTCGGGGTTTTTGCATTTGTGGTTTCCTTTTCCCAGAAGGCTCTCTCCTTCTCAGGCTTCAGCTCTCTTCTTCAAAGGTCACCTCCTTGAAGGAGACAGGCCAGCCCTGGCCACCTGATTGAAAGCCGTCCTCCCACCCTGCGCTGTGAGCACCCCCAGCAGCAATTCTCCATGACGTCATTCTGTTCATTCCCCTCATAGATTTCATCACAACAGAAGATTGTCTGGTTTATTTCATTTGCTTAAAATCATTGTGCCCATTGAGCCTGTAAGTCCTTTGAGGAAAGGAATTTTGTAAAACTTGTTCACTGCTGGTATCCAACACAAGTAGGGAGCTCTGTAAATATGCACTGAATGAATAAATAGATGTATGGATGAATGGATGAATGAATGAATGGATATTTAAACATACCACTCATGACAACTAGCACATCAGTGTTTACTTGCAACATCCCTAAAGATTCCCTTTTTTCCCTCTGCTGACAAATCATAGAGTTCCTTGGAGTAAGGTACAGAAGGATAACCTTAAAGTTAAATTCATCTAAAAAATAAGAAACTTGGGCAGACCCTCAAATTACTCTTTGCTTAGGAAACTATGCTAGTATTTCATGCTAGTGAGAGACAAATTTACCAAACTACATACCAAATTTGGATTTGTATTAAACAATGTGGTGTTTACTGAAATATTTATTAAATTATATTAAAATGAATTTATTGACAGTGAAAATTTTTTTGTATTGAAGTATTGTTGATATCCAATCTTACATTGGTTTCAGGTATACAACACAGTGTTTCAGCAGTTACCTGTATGATTAACTCCTCACCCCCACTAGAGCAGTTACTATCTGTCAACACAGAAAGATGTTACAGAATCATTGGCTATATTCTCCATGCTGTCCTGCCATCCCAGTGACTAACTTCTATTATGACTGAGAATTTTTGTGCCCTTTGGTCTCCCTCCCCACATCCACCCACTACAATTCACCAGTCACTTCTCAGCATCTATGAGTCTACTGTTATTTTGTTCAAAAGTTGCTTTAAATTGGAATGGACTGTCACATAAGTTTGGGGAGAATTCTTTTTTTTTCTTACCTTTTTTTTTAGGATGGGTTCACATCTTTTTAAACTAGTTTCATTTCTACCCAATAATTTTTCAAGATCTTCTATTAAACCATCGAGCAATCAATAATTCAACAAGTACTTCTCCAGTACTATTACATTGTCATAATTTGCCAAGGTACTGTATAGACATACCACAAGAAGACTAGCATTATGGTCTTACATAAAATGTATACATAGTAATGAGAAAAGACAAGCAGGAAATAAGCAGACAACAATGATTACCTGGGTGATGAGATAAGAAGTGACTGCTATTTTCTATTTTAACATATTTTTTTAACTTGTCCACTATAGGTATGTCTTATTTCTTAATACCATAAAAAACATATATTACTTCTGTTCATAAAGAGTATATTTTATATCTAGAGGGAGAAACAAAGTAACACACTGAAAGCAAAAGGAGAACCATTGAATACAAAACTACATGGTTATAAGTCCAATCAGTTGTTCAGAGGACAGATCAGAAAAGGTAAGACAGTTAAAGTTCTGTTTGTGTATAAATATGACAGAAAGTCAACATCTGTTATCCTGAGAAAATTAACAAGCATAATGAAAATAAAGGCTCAGGATTAGAGTTGATTTTCCCAGGGAAAACGACCACTTTCCCTGGCAACTGATTTTTCAGATTTTCTGTTTATGACCAATGCCTACCTGAAATGTGAACAATGTTTCTGTTTGAAATGTGGTTAACAGCAGATTCCAAGTGCTGCCTCCAACAGAAGTGGTTTGATTCAATTCTACATTTAAAAAAATAACAAATAAGCTACAGATGTTATAATTCAAAGGTAAAAAATGATAAAAAGCCAGAATCCAGGTTGCTTTTGAAAACAAAAGTTTTGGCATTATTTGCATTTTTCCACTTTTTTGCAATTCTTCTGATTAGATAGCATTTTTAATTAAAAAAAAAAGTAAAAATTTACACCACAATATTCGTCTCTAGACAGAAAAAGGTAGCAAGACTGACTGCTCTCAGTTTACATCAACACGGTACTCAAATCATTCTGGTAACACATAGTCACTGAAAAGCATAGATACACTTATGGTGTGTGTGTGTGTGTGTGTGTGTGTGTATACATATATATACACACACACATATATGTATATATACATATTTCATCAATTCAAGTATACCATTAATTGTAAAACTCACAAGTATTTTATGAACCACTAAGAAAATAAATACTGCCAGTTGAACTATATAGCACACCATGAATTATGAGTCCTGATGAAATGTGGAAAATGTGCATTTTAGAATCACTGAAATGGAGTGCACATTTTGTGAACATTTGATGATGCTTCTTTCGTTCATCACTGCTTCTTTCGTTCATCACTGTATCCATGGCCAGCACTAATACCTTTTTAAGAAATACTTGATTGATTGAATGGAGTGTGTAGATGTAACAGCGGAGTTTGCCTTGCACTTCTAATACCTAAATGATAAATAGGAAAATGCATTTTACGTCAACATTAACTGCTATGTAAGTGCTGGAAGGTAACAATAATATTGTCTGATATTTATTTTGGAGTGACACAGTTATCTCTTTAGAAAGAAGTCCTGGAAATGATTAAATCTGATGAATAAGAACCACTCACCTTTATGTGAAACAGGTGGAGCCTGATTTGTAAAACCTAAGTGAGTAATGTGAAGTGTTTAAAATAACAAGTAAATTGGGTGAAGAGAGCAAGCTGTTATCACGTCCTACTCTTCTCTATTTTTAAAAGACAGCCAAATTCAGACCTATAAGAAAAGCAGCTGTATACTCCTTTGCAGAAATCTGCAAAGGAAATGCCATTCTGTCCATGCACCATTTATTTCTTCTCTAGAAAAGGCATTTAACAGAAGAAAGCAATTTCTTCATCTAGGTAAATGTGGGGCTTATTATTTTGTGATGATTATTAAACCAAATTCTTATATAGAAAGAAATGCAGTTCAAAGAATTCTGCCTATTCCTCAAGGGAAGGTATACCTTTGCCCCCAGGTGTTACTTGATAGTCTGTTTTCTCCTCTGTTCTTCCAAACACCTCTACCCTAAATCCTTGTTCTGTTGAATCACTACCCCACCACCAAACAGAGCCAACTTCTGATATAAAGTGGTCCACAGAGTTTATGGAACCAGACAGACTAAAAGTATTTAAAATAGGAAGTAACAGGGAGCAGAAATCCCTATCAGAATAGAATGTGGGATTATTTGTATTTGTACAGACTGCCTCCAAATTAACTTGATAAAGAATTGTCAGTCATCTATGTGAGTTATTGTGGAGTTAAGTGTATGAGTGTATGGTGCTATGGAATGCTAGGCAGCCATTGATAAAATCCATATGTACTCATCTGAAAGATACCCATGACATAGCCATAATTTTTTTTTCATAAATTTTTTTATTAAGTTATTATTGATATACACTCTTATGAAGGTTTCACATGAAAAAACAATGTGGTTATTATCATGTTCCCCCCATATCCCATTTCAGTCACTGATCAACAGTATAGTAAGATGCTTAGAGTCACTATTTGCCTTCTCTGTGCTACACTGTCTTCCCTGTGACCCCTCACACCATGTGTGCCAATCATAATACCCCTGAATCCCTTCTTCCTCCCTCCCCACCCACCCTCTCCAACTCCTCCCCTTTGGTAACCACTAGTCCCTTCTTGGAGTCTGTGAGTCTGCTGTTGTTTTGTTCCTTCAGTTTTGCTTCATTGTTATACTCCACAAATGACAGAAATCATTTGATATTTGTCTTTCTCCACCTGGCTTTTTTCACTGAGCATAATATCCTCCAGCTCCATCCATGTTGTTTCAAATGGTAGGATTTGTTTCTTTCTATTGACTGAATAGTATTCCATTGTGTATATGTACCACATCTTCTTTATCCATTCATCCACTGATGGACACTTAGGTTGCTTCCATATTTTGGCTTTTGTAAATAGTGCTGCAATAAACATAGGGGTGCATATGTCTTTTTGAATCTGAGAAATTATATTCTTTGGGTAAATTCCTAAGAGTGGGATTCCCGGGACAAACGGTATTTCTATTTTTTCGTTTTTTTGAGGAACCTCCATGTTGCTTTCCACAATGGTTGAACTAGTTTAAATTCCCACCAGCAGTGTAGGAGGGTTCCCCTTTCTCCACATCCTTGCCAGCATTTGTTGTTACTACTCTTTTCGATGTTGGCCATCCTAACTGGTATGAGGTAATATCTCATTGTGGATTTAATTTGCATTTCCCTGATAATTAGTGATGTGGAGCATCTTTTCATGTGCCTGTTGGCCATCTGAATTTCTTCTTCGGAGAATTGTCTGTTCATATCCACCACCCATTTTTTAATTGGGTTATTTGCTTTGTGGTTGTTGGGGTGTGTGAGTTCTTTATATATTTTGGATGTTAACCCCTTGTCAGATATGTCATTTACAAATATATTTTCCCATTCTGTAGGATGCTTTTTTGTTCTGTTGATGGTTTCCTTTGCTGTACAGAAGCTTTTTAGTTTGATGTAGTCCTATATGTTCATTTTTGTTTTTGTTTCCCTTGCCTGAGGAGATGCATTTAGGAAAAAGTTGCTCATGTTTATATTCAGGAGATTTTTGCCTATGTTTTCCTCTAAGAGTTTTATGGTTTCATGACTTACATTCAGGTGTTTGATCCATTTCGAGTTTACCTTTGTGTATGGGGTTAGACAATAATCCAGTTTCATTCTCTTGCATGTAGCTGTCCAGTTTTGCCAACACCAGTTGTTGAAGAGGCTGTCATTTCCCCATTGTATGTCCATGGCTCCTTTATCATATATTAATTGACCATATATGCTTGGGTTTATATCTGGACTCTCTAGTCTGTTCCACTGGTCTATGGATCTGTTCTTGTGCCAGTACCAAATTTTCTTGATTACTGTGGCTTTGTAGTAGAGCTTGAAGTCAGGGAGTGTAATCCCCCTGCTTTATTCTTCCTTCTCAGGATTGCTTTGGCTGTTCAGGGTCTTTTTTGGTTCCATATGGATTTTAGAACTATTTGCTCTAGTTCATTGAAGAATACTGTTGGTATTTTGATAGGGATTGCATTGAATCTGTAGATTGCTTTAGGCAGGATGGCCATTTTGACAATATTAATTCTTCCTATCCATGAGCACAGGATGTGTTTCCATTTACTGGTATCTTCTTTAATTTCTCTCATGAGTGTCTTGTAGTTTTCAGAGTATAGGTCTTTCATGTCCTTGATTAAGTTTATTCCTAGGTATTTTATTCTTTTTGATGCAATTGTGAATGGAGTTGTTTTCCTGATTTCTCTTTCTGCTAGTTCATCATTAGTGTATAGGAATGCAACAGATTTCTGTGTATTAATTTTGTATCCTGCAACTTTGCTGAATTCAGATATTAGATCTAGTAGTTTTGGAGTGGATTCTTTAGGGTTTTTTATGCACAATATCATGTCATCTGCAAACAGGGACAGTTTAACTTCTTCTTTACCAATCTGGACGCCTTTTTTTTTTTTTTGTAGATAATTATTTTTTATTGAAGGGTAGGTGACACACAGTATTACATTAGTTTCAGGTGTACAACACAGTGATTCAACATTTATATACATGATAATTCTAGCTACCAGCTATCACCATACAAAGTTGTTATAATATTTTGACTATATTCCTTATGCTATACATTACATCCCGGTTACTTATTTATTTTACAATTGGAAGTCTGTACTTTTTTTTTTTTTTTGAGAGAGCATCTCTCATATTTATTGATCAAATGGTTGTTAACAACAATAAAGTTCCGTATAGGGGAGTCAATGCTCAAAGCACAATCATTAATCCACCCCAAGCCTAATTTTCGTCAGTCTCCAATCTTCTGAAGCAAAACGAACAAGTTCTTACATGGAGAACAAATTCTTACATAGTGAATAAGTTCTTACATGGTGAACAGTACAAGGGCAGTCATCACAGAAACTTTTGGTTTTGATCATGCATTATGAACTATAAACAATCAGTTCAAATATGAATATTCGTTTGATTTTTATACTTGATTTATATGTGGATACCACATTTCTCTCTTTATCATTATTATTTTTAATAAAATGCTGAAGTGGTAGGTAGATGCAAGATAAAGGTAGAAAACATAGTTTAGTGTTGTAAGAGAGCAAATGTAGATGATCAGGTGTGTGCCTGTAGATTATGTGTTAATCCAAGCTAGACAAGGGCAATAAAACATCCACGGATGCAGAAGATTTCTCTCAGAACAGGGGGGGTGAGGTTCTAAGCCTCACCTCTGTTGATCCCCAATTTCTCACCTGATGGCCCCCCTGCAACTGTGCCTGTCTTAGGTTGTTCCTCCCTTGAGGAATCTTACCCGTCTCTGCATAGCCATAATTTTTTTTAAATGTTGTAGACCAATATGTGACCTAATTTTTAGTTGTCTTCAAAAATGTGGACTAGGGACAGATTGGATTAAAGATGGCTGCATGAGAGATGAGACAGAGACCTCCTCCTAAAACCATATATAATATGAAAATATAATTAATACAACTAATCCTGAAAGAGCAACAGGAAAGAAGGCTGCACAAGACTGCATACACCTGGAGAAAAGAGCAGACCTCATGGAACAGGGTAACATACCAAAGCTCTGACCCGGTGGGGCCCAAGCCCTTCTCCCACCCCAGTTCGCTGGAGGGAGGAAGAGAAACAGAGCTGGGAGGGAGTGGAGGCCTGGGACTGCTGAACACCTAGCCCTGGAGATCTGCTCTGGGAGCACGAACCTACATTGCATGGTGCTCTGGTGTTGGAAAGCTAAGCAGGCAGAATACCTGGAGAGATGGAGATTCCAGCTGCTTGTGGAGAACAAGGATTCATGTCTGGCTGATCTGGGCAGGCAGTCTGAGAGACTTCCTAAAAGCGAGAGGGCTGCTAAAGAGGTAAGGATTGCACAGCTTACTGCTCAGGAGAAAGGACAGGTAGACAAAATTGTCCAGGTGCACTCTGCCCAGCAGGTTGGGAGCTTAAATGATCTTCAGGAGCTCCATCCCCCTGGCTGGCTACGCAGCTCCAAGGCGCCCCACCATGATATGCAGCCTGCTGTGTCTTCCTCCCTACTAGCCTGCACCTGGCTCAGGCTCGCAAACCGGCAACCCCTGCCCTGGCATCAGGCCAGCCAGATGGAAGCCCCGCCTATAGAAGCTACAAACACAAAGTACAGAGGCTTATACCTGTGTGTTTGGCCCACTGGTTCTGGCAGTGGAGATAGGCATAGCAGCCAGGAAGCAGAAAACAGCTCTTTCCTCCACCCAAGCACCAACACTGCTCCCCTGTGACCCCCAACATTGCTCCAGGGGCTAAGCAGCTCCAGAGAGTAGAGCTTCTGGGCACTAGACGGCACCACAGACAAGTTATGAAGGGTCAAAGGAACCTGGTTCAAAGCAAAATTATGAATACACCTGAGAAAGATTAAAATGAAATCTACCTCATGAATCTTCCTGAAAGAGAGTTCAAAATAAAAATCATTAGCAGCTCATGGAGGTACAGAAAAACATTCAAGAACTCAGGAATGAATTTAGGACAGAGATCTAATTATTGAAGAACACAATGGATGGTATTAAAAGCAGATTAGATATGGTGGAAGAGATGATGAATGAAATAGAAATTAGGGAACAGGAATACAAAGAAGCTGAGGCACACAGAGAAAAAAGGATCTCTAAGAATGAGAGAATATTGAGAGAACTGTGTGACCAATCCAAATGGAACAATATTCGCATTATAGGGGTACCAGAAGAAGAGAGAGAAAAAGAGATAGAAAGTGTCTTTCAGGAAGTAATTGCTGAAAACTTCCCCAATCTGGGGAAGGAGGTAGTCTCTCAGGCCAGGGAGGTGCACAGATCTCCCAACACAAGGGACCCAAGGAGGACAACACCAAGACATATAATAATTAAAATGGCAAAGATCAAGGATAAGGACAGGGTATTAAAAGCAGCCAGAGAGAGAAATAAGATCACATACAAAGGAAAACCCATCAGGCTATCATCAGACCTCTCAGCAGAAACCTTACAGGCCAGAAGAGAATAGCATGATATTCTTAATGCAATGAAACAGAAGGGCCTCGAACCAAGAATACTTTATCTGGCAAGATTATCATTTAAATTTGAAGGAGGGATTAAACAATTTCCAGATAAGCAAAAGCTGAGAGAATTTAGCTCCCACAAGCCATCTTTACAGTGTATTTTGGAGGGACTGCTATAGATGGATGTGTGCCTAAGGTTTATAGCTGTCACCAGAGGTAATAAAAAGGGATAGACAAACAGTACAGAATATGATACCTAATATATAAAGAATGGAGGAGGAAGAAAAGGAGGGGGAAAAAAGAACCTTTAGATTGTGTTTGCAATAGCATACTAACTGAGTTAAGTTAGACTCTTAGATAGTAAGGAAGTTACCCTTGAACTTTTGGTAACCACGAATCTAAAGACTGCACAGCAATAAGTACATACCTATCGATAATGACCCTAAATGTAAATGGTCTGAATGCACCAATCAAAAGACGTAGAGTCACTGAATGGATAAAACAAAAAGACCCAACTATATGCTGCCTACAAGAGACTCACTTCAAACCCAGAGACATACACAGACTAAAAGTGGAGGGATGGAAAAAGATATTTCATGCAACTAAACAGGTGAGTTATAGATATATCTGTTTAGAAAATGCAGCATAGAAGAGGACTACAGTTGGAGGGAGGCTTAGCATTTGCCTTTGAGATGTTTTTGTTTAGTGAGGGAGATAATACCTGTATGTGAATAAAATTATGATACTCGAGTAGATAGTGAGAAGCATCTTTAGAGAGGATCAGATAAGGTGCCAAGAGAATCCAGAAAAGGGATTGACAGCATCAAGGAATGTTTCTGCAACAGATAGTGTTTTAACTGGACCTTGAAGCCATGCTTGATGGCATATCAAATGGGTACATTCAGAATCTGCTTTCAAAGAAATACTTGTCTCTGTTTCAGTGTAGTGAGTTACACATCCAACAAAATATGCCACTTATAGAAAAGGGATGTACACAATATATGTATTTGAAAGCTGCATATGTTTAGTACACATAGCAATTTATTAATAAGTGTACATGTGAATAACACAGAACCTTAGGGGACTGCACACTTCATTGTAGGTGTTTAGTAGCATCCCTGGCTTCTAGCTACTAGGTCTCAATAGCATCCCTAAAAGGTGTGACAACCAAAAATGTCTCTAGACATTGTCAGATGTCCCCTGGAAAGCAAAATAGTCTTAGTTAAGAACCACTGGCATATGTAAACAAAATCTCCTCTGCAGGTAGGTAAGAATTCTAAAGTACATGGTCTTGATTTTTTTTTTCTTCCTTTTTCAGTTTCTTATTCAATGGTTCTTAACCTTATTCAGGTCAAGTAAATTTCTGAAGCTCTGTTGAAAGCTGTTGACTCATTCATTCCTCAGAAAAATGCACATGCTCACACTGTGTTGAATATAATCGCAGGAAATTTATACTAGGGTTTACACTTTTTTTTTAAACACTTATTCCTGAGAGCAGTTGTTTCCAGGACTTACAGAATGGTCATGGTCTGTATTTTCCAGCTGGGTGGGCAACTGGAGGCTGGTGTCCAGAAAGAAGGTCCATATTTTGGAGACTCTTTTGCATTTACCCCAGAACAACAATGATCAGGCTAAAATCTTCCCATTTACCAAACTCTCCCTGCCCTTATCTTCACCAGCATTAGTCAGTTTTAGCAAGATTCATCCCAGCAGAAGATAAAATCCTGATGAGGTAGGAGAGATCTGGCTTCCCCTCACTCTCTTCTCGTCACGATTCTTGTCTAGTCCAGTTTATGATCTCCTTGATTGTCTGGGTGGATGGCAAGAAAGATAGAAAGACCCAGAGTCAGTCAGGTAAGAAAGGGGACCACCTGGACAGTTTATTTTGATTGTGAAATATAACACACACACACACACGGGATGGGTGCAGAGAATACATCTAAAATTCATGCATATATTATGAACTCTATAACCACCACGCCACTCAGTTACTTCTAAATTAACACTTTCTAGAAATCCATTGCCTTATTAAATACAAAACTGGCCACTGCTCCTTTCCCCCTCCCCACCTAGCATGAGAGTTTTATGCCAGACTGTGGAACTTCCTGATACACACAGTTTGGGAGTCAAGGTCAGCTCTCACGGCAATCCGCAGACCTCTTCCTCCAGCCTGGCTGCTCTCCTGTATCAAGTTCCCCAGGGTCCTTGTCCCGCCCCTGACCTCGCAGCCCTAGTTAGTAATTGGGCTGGGTGGCCCCTGCGTGACAGCCGGTAAGATTCTAGGCCTTCCCGGTTAGGGAAAGGGAACGATGCGGGAGGGATTCTTTCCCGGCAGAATAGGTGGGGAAAAACCGCTGCCAGTGTGTCCTTCTCGTCTACTAAGGTGTCTCTGTTGCTCCATAAATAAATCGTCTCACAGCCTTCTGCGAGCGTTATAAAGGACGCGGAACTGCTGTCCCGAGGGCTTTCCGGGAGGGGCTTGAGCGGAGACAGGTGAGAGCGCCGCGGAGGAGGCCGCGTACGCACCCGGCCCGGCTTACCCCCCGGGGCGGCCTCGCTGGCTGGGGATGGGACCAGTGTGGGGCGTGGAGCGGGCGGGCAGGGGGCAGTGCAGCCTTCTTTCTGAGAATCTGAGAGCGAGAAGGAAACTTAGGTAAACAGGCCCAGGGACAAGGTCTGCTCCACTTGCTTAAACTTCTGGCCCCAGGAGGGCTGCGACTGGCTGCTGGAATGTGCCTGCAGTGCACGCAGCCTCGGCGCCGGCGGAGCGTGGCCTGAGGGTCCCACGCCCGGGTTTGGGCGGTTTCAGGACGCGGACAGCGCCCTGGCTGCCAGCCGGAGGCACTGGGTGGAGCTCCGGAAGCCCCCAGCTGGGGCTCCCTCCCTTCAGGTCCCGAGCGCCGGGCAGCAGGTGCAGGCGCCCGGACCACCCGTCCTCAGCTGCCCCTCTGCAGGCTGGCGGTGCACGCCGCGTGCAGTGCAGCGTCTGCGGGATCTGCGGCAACAGGTGGTGCCGCGAGGCTCCTCCCGGACGGTCGCCTCCTCCTGTGGCTTCGTCTTCATCTCCCCGTCCCCCTCGCTGCATAGCCTCCCTCCTGGTCGTCCTCCGCCTCGCAGGTCATGGCAGCGCCGGGCAGCAGGTTGGAGCCGCCGCCGCTCCCCGAGTACAGCTGCAGCTACGTGGTGTCGCGGCCGGTGTACAGTGAGCTCGCCTTCCAGCAGCAGTATGAGCGTTGCCTGCAGGAGCGCAAGACGCTGCGGGAGAGCCTGGCCGGGGGCTGCAGGTAGCTGCGTGGCAGGCGGGCCGGACGCGGGGAACCGGGCGGGCGGGCGCCCCGAGGCCAAGCCGGGGAAGCCGCGCTGCTCCGCCGCGCGGGTCGCCGCGGCTGTTCGCAAATGAGGCGCCCTGGCTCTCTGTCCTCAGCGCTGTCCCGCCCGGGCGGAGGGTGGCTTGGTCGTCTGGGCCTGAACTGACGCTAGCTCGAAGCGCAACCCGGGGAGAGCGTGCTCCGGGAGCCCCGTCTCTCTTCTGCCCCTCTTGGAGACACCTGGAGCGCGCCGTGGGGGACAGTGGGTCCCTACGGCCTTTTTGTGCAGGTCAAGTGAGGAAAGTGGGGAAGGAAGGGGCTCAATTGAAAGGAAGTGATGGGTACCCATCACCTGACCAGGAGTCCCTGAATGCCCGAGCCCGTCCAGGCAGGATGCCACGCAGCCACACAGAATGGAAGCCAGAATAGGGGAGAGCGCGGGGCTCCGAGGTCTTCACAGGCCGCGCAGGTAGAAACCTCCTCTGTCTCCAAACCCGAACTGGAGCCGGTAATTAGACATCACAACAAAATGAACTGGAGAACCGCCAGCTGCTGCCAGGTTTTCTTACTTTTAAAACACCTTTTGTCATAGAACATTTCAAATATGTACAAAAGTAGACATGGTAAAGGTATAATGAACCCCCTCTCCCTGTTGTTACCATCATCCAGCTTCAACATGATCAACTCAAAGTTGATCTTTCATTTCACACCACCCACTTGTTCCCGCCCACCACTGTTTTCTTGAAGTAAATCCTATATAATGTTTCTTTTTGTCAGTATATAGCTCAGTATATATCTCTAGGGGCTCTTTTTAAAAATGTAGCCAAAACTCACACTTAAAAATATTATAATTCCTTAATATCAAACATTGAGTCAACGTTAAAATTTCCAGTTGTCTCATAAATGTAATTTAGAAATTTTGACTTGAGTCAAATAATATCCACCTGCTGTTAATATGGTTTTTTCTTTTATCTATGTAGGCTGTTGAATTAAAAAAAAACACATAATAGCAAGGTACACCATGGTATGCATTCATCATGTTAAGATTTTTGTACAAAGTGACTCCAAGCTTATATTGCCAAAATATACAGAATGTGTTTATTTTTCTTTAAAGAAAAAGTGAAGAAGTAGAAGAAGGCGCCTGGGTTAGAAGTTTGAAAATTAATCTCCATTTAGAGACTCCACATTGATCAATCTGTGGCTGGACCAGAAAATGGGTCCTTGTGTAGGGATATTTTCTCAGAGGATTAAAAAGGTGGGAGAGGGGAGGGAACACTTAATCCTGTGTTTTCTAACACAGTGCATTTAAAAGGCTAGATAGAGTTCTTGGCAAAAGCGTGGTAAGCACATCAGTGTTAGTATTTTCCATGAAATTCTCATTCTGTCTCTAATTGTTGCAAGCATCAGCAGCCTTCAGTTCAAAACTTGGTGATTTACCATCGGTTGTGGCAGATTGGAACAGAAAACCCCTTTTCTTGCCTTTTGACAGTTGTTCAAGAAAGAAAGTATTTGGTGTGCTGAAGACTCTCCTGCCCATCTTTGACTGGCTCCCCAAATACCGAGTCAAGGAGTGGCTGCTTAGTGACATCATTTCGGGAGTTAGTACAGGGCTGGTGGGTACGCTGCAAGGTAAGACGGTGGTGGGTGGGCTCCCAAGTGATTGACAGTCACAGTCTCCAGCAGTGGTTCACAACGGCCCCCTGGCTCTCCTGGGTCTATGCCAAATGCTTGCTCACCCTTCAAGGCCTTCACCTTCCCTCTGGAACCCCTTACTGGAGAGATTGGCCTCTTTAATCCTTCTTCAGAGTACTCTTCCTGGGAACCCCTGCTGCTTCTATAGCTGCATGGCTCCAACTGGAGTCCTAGCACCTAAGCAGGGTGCTTTCCAACTTTTGTTGTCCACAACTCACAAAAAGAACTATTTGTTACATCATGTTTTGTACACACCTAGCTTAGGTTTTGTAAAATAATATTTCCCCCATGACAAGAGATGTACTCTGCTGTTTTCTACTCTGTCCTATTCTAGACTGCTTATATTTTTAAAAAGGAGGATTGCAGCCAGATAAATTATTTTACATCTCATACATGGGTCTGGACCTGTATTTTGAAAGTGGCTTTTAAGAGAAAGGGATGGGAATATTTTGGCCTGGACTACACATTAGTGTTTTTTCTGTTCCCCTCTCCCACCTTTTTATCCATCTCCTTATTTTAATCTTTGGTAAAATGTCCCAACAAAGGTGCTCATTAATTTTTCCTTAACTGGCTTTATTCCATATTTCAAACAGCACCTAGAAATGTTGCATAGTTGGTAAACGGCAGTATGGGTAATCTCCTCTGTCTCTTGCCCCAACCATCTTGCTTCTGCCTCCCTCCCAACTCTACAAAGCCCCTGGAGCTTGAAAACAGAGATTCATTTATTTATTGTAATTTTATGGAGTATCTAGTATGTGCCAGGTACTGGGTATGCTGACATAAATAAGATGCACTACCTGCTTTCAAGGAGCTTCTAGCCCAGTGGGAGGGAAATTAACAATTCAGTGTAAGGGCTGAGGCAGGGGTAACATTGCCTGGGAAGGGAGTGCACACAGGGGCATTAAACCCAGCCTTAGAGGTTTGGGAATGGCTTCCTGGAGGGCGAGTTGTCAGAGCTAATTTCCCTGAAGGTTAAGTCTGAGTTTGCCAAGTTATGGGAAGCAGGGTGGGGCAGGAATATATGTAGAAAGATAGCTTGAAAATGGACTATTTCAGAAGTTAGTAATAATTGTTGAGCAATATCATGAGCCAAAATTTGCCTGTAGAGCTCTCAAAATTACTCAGATCTGGCCAGGTAGCTGACCACAGAGGAAGATGTTCTGTGGCCCCAGTGCAGAATCTCAGCCTGATCAACCATGTTTTCAATCACAGAGGTGGATGTGAGAGTCAGATGGGACTGTGCAATTTATAAGTTAAATAATGCCAAATGCCCGGGTGCACAGTGGACTCTTAATAGCTGTGATGTAGCAAAGTGTGTGACTCCTAGGGGACAAATTCATGTTTGTTTAGCTAGTGCCTAGAACAGAGACCAAAACAAACTAGCTGGTCCCATCAGCACTTAGTGAAGAGGACTGAATTGCATTCCTGATAATGAATCATCTTCATATGTGAAAAAGGGTATTTCAAGCTCTGTGTGTCCCAAGTTTTCATAGATAAGTAGCTTATAAAAATTAATTTTAATTTTAGATTTGTTTATTGACTATCAGACAATATGCTGGGAGTGTTGGCCAGGTATCTTATTTCATTCTCACAACACTATTATTAACTCCTTTTTTCTAGGTGAGAAATCACTAAACCTTATCCAAGGTCATGGAGCTGGTAGGTAGTAGAGCTGAGATTTTACCTGAGAATCTAATTCTAAGATCTTAATTTATACACAGTGCAGTTCCTACTTCATGAGCAATATGTGTTCCAGAAACATTATCTCTGTAAATTATCTTTGTAAGATGAGTCTCAGGGAGGTAAACCTGGTTCATTCATGCATTCATTCATCATTCATTATCATTCATTCTCTTAATATTTCTAGACAACTCTATATGCCAGGTGTTAAGCCACAGAAATTCAGTAGTTTATTGACAGGCACAGGTAGTGACCTCATGGAGCTCATTTCAAGTGGTTGACAGAGGAATTAAAGAGATAGATAAATATAAAAATAGTTACAGATTGTGCTATTCATCGTGGTAGATAAATATGCTTTAATAGGGATTAATTTGAGTAGGGAGTATTTATTTTAGATAGAACGGTCAAGAAAGGTGAAAGTTACTAAAGAAGAGAAATCTAAGTAGACACCAGAGGATGAGGAGGAGACCTCATGTAATGAGCAGAAAGGAAAGTGTACCAAAGGTGCAAAGGCCCTGAGGCCAAAAAGAGTTCAGTATTTTCGAAGGCAGAAGAGGAGGAATTCTGGTGGGGGTGGAGTGCAGAGAGGGGAGGGTGGGTGAGCAGAATGAGATAAGGGTAGGCAGGGCTGGGATTAGGGTGAGGCAAGTGAGGCACTCATTCCCAGGGGCCTCCTCAAATAATACTGTGCCCTGTGCACCTCACTTTCCTCACCCTTGTTCCAGCCCTGAGGGCAGGTGTGTCAGCTTGAACCAGTGAAGTAAGAGATGGAGAGAACTGCACAGATCTGAAATATGCTTTGGAGCAAGACTCACTGTCATCTACTATCTGTCTGCCTGATGGATTAAGAGTATAGATGAAAATCGTAGATGGCTCCAAGATCGTTGACTTGGTCAACTGGAGAGATGATTATGTCCTTTATTAAAATGGCAAAAACTGGCTGAGGAGCAGGTTTGGGATGGAAAATTAAGAGTTTCCTTTGGGACATGCTAAGATGGAGATGCGTGTGAGACCTCTCGGCAGAGATGCCAAATATGGAGTCAGGCAGATGAAGGGCGCCCAAGAGGCCTGGGCTAGACCTAAAAGTCAGGAAAGCATCTCTCTAGAGGTGGTATTTAAAAGAGTGGGAATGCCTGAGCCTACCCAGGGAGAAAGGGCAAATGGGAGGAGAGGCTGGGGGACTTGGAGTCAGGAAGACCGGGTGGGCGCGCTGGGAGGGGCCACAAAGGAGGCCAGGAGGATGGGCGCAGGGGCTTAGAGAAAAAGAAAACAATTGGAGGATGTGGAATCGGAAGACAAAAGAGAAGGTGTTTTTAAAAAAAGATAGAGGGACTGAGATGTTGAATACTCTTGAGGGGAAAGCGTGATGGGGAAACACAGATAATGTTCTTCAGAAGGTTTGCTGTGAAGCAGAGGAGAGACCCGGCTGTACTTGGAGGAGGAGGAGGGATGAAGGGAAGGGAGGGGAGGGGGGATTTATTTTTCCTTAAAACAGGAAATACTAGGACATACCTGGGAGCTGGTGAGAATGACCAAGTAGAAAGACCTGCAGCCCCAGAGGTAGAGGATAAACAACTTAAAGTGCAAGAAGGGACAAGTGTGGATGGACTCAAGGATGAGTGGGGAACGGTTGCTCCTTAAAGGAGGGAAATCTCCTCTGTTGTCAAAGGGAGAAGACCAGACAGATTGGTCCACATGCAGAGAGATTTGAAATTTTGGTGGAAGGCAAACTGGGGGCAACTCTTGTGGATCCTATGTTTTGAATGAAGTCTCAGATGCATCTCTGAAGGGGTCTGTGTGAGAGGGGTGGGCAGTTGAAAGAAAGTAGGGGAGGTTTGAGTAGCTCTATGGAAAAAGCACGTTTCCTGAGGAAATGTAGCTGATGGCCAGGCGGTCCTGGGGTTCGTGTGGGGCACGTGATCATGAATTTGGCGTGAAACTGTTGTCCCAGTGCAGATATCTCTAGTCCAACTTTAGCGGCTCGAATGCGCGTTGTGGAAAAGGTAGATGTTCGGGTTCTGCCAGATTGGGGTTTTGCCTGAGAGAGGGGCAAGAGGGTGAAGCAAGGGAATTTGGAGTATTTTCAGAATTCCATGGACAAGGAAGCAAGTGAAGATGGTGACAGGGGGCACTCCACGGCGAGGGAGAAACTGGACCAATTAATGGATCAGGAACTTCATGAGGAAAAAATGTCGCAGTAAGGATTCTGGAGGAGGTGAGCTGAAAGGCTAGAAGGCTGTAGTTGGAGAGAGGAAGGCTCGGATTGAGATCTCACATGTGTTGGTGACAGTCTCTAGTGATGACAAGGTCCGGGACGTAACCACTGGCTGGGCGGCTGAAGGCTGGGGATGAGGATTCATCAGAGAGGTCAGGCTCAAATTACAGAGAAGGCAGTTTTTACAAAGGATAAGGGAATCTTTTTGACTTCTGTTTAAAAAAAAAAAAATTCTCCCCCAGACAACAAAAGACCAATGCATCTTTTTTAGTGCCATCGTTATTCCTAGCTAAGGGGGAGTTTGCTCTCCACTTTCAACTTTTGTCTTCTACATGCTTCCAAATGTTTGCCAGCACCCTCTCAATCAATATATGCCACCACCCTACACAGAAAGGGAACCAAGCCAGAGACTTCCTAGCTTAAACGGAAGGCTTACATTCTTCAACAGTTGTATACTTGTAGTATTGTTGAGCCCAGTTCCTTTATAACAAGGATCATGACAGTATGTTTGAGTAGCAGTTGTCCCTAAGTGGGACACTTTTTGAGTACTGAAAAGTTCCCATTTTCCAGGGAACTGCAGAGCCCTGTTAGGGAAGTGGAAGTTTGAGAAGGATGTGAAAAAACTACATGAGGTTGTTTTCATTCCCTGCTCCTCCTTTTTTTGTTGCTTTTAATTGGAATATAGTTGACATACAATATTACATTGGTTTCAGATGTACAGCATAGTGACTCAGTAATTATACACATTAGTAGATGCTTGCCACAGGTAAGTGTAGGTACCATGCCAAGATATTACAATATTATTGGTTTTACTCTCTATGTTGTACTTCCATTTCCTACGACTAATTTATTTTATAATTAGAAGTTTGTATCTCTTTATCCCATTCACCTACTTCACCACCACCCCATGGTAACCAATAGTCTGTTGTCAATTTTTATAAGTCTATTTTTTGGTTTGTTTGTTTGTTTTAGATTCCACAAATAAGTAAAATCCTATGGTATTTTCTTTCTGTTCCTCCTTTTCTTGTCTTCCTTTTGTGGAGTCATCTTTCTATGCCATGTTCTTAGAACATTTTTGCAAATCCTTCTTGTAATTTATATATTAAAACAATAGCATCAGTAATGCTGATTTCTCTAGAATGCAAACTCTGCAAGGGTGGAGATTTTGTTTTGTCCACCATATTTCCCGAAACCTAGACTGGAACCTGGTACATGGTAGGTACATAATCAATCATGGAAGAATGAATGCTCATTGGAATGAACTAGAGAATGTATCCTCCTCTACAAACTAAAAATCTCCTTTGACCCTACCACCTAGATACCCATGAATATCCAAGTAAATATGCTACTAGATACATAAATGCATATCTACATAAAAGTATAAAGAAATGTCTGAGGATGATAAGCACTAAGTTTGGGATAGTGTTTGCCTTCTGAGAAGGGGAGGAAGGAAAGAGGATGTCATTGAAGGAGAGTATATAGAGTTTCAACCATACAGGCAATAAGGTAATTCTTGCTGGACAGTGGCTACATGGGTGTTTATTAAATTATAGCATATATGGAATTACTTCATATTATATTGAAAATCTTTCTGGATTTTTTTTAGGCATACAAGACACATGTTTACTTTCACAAATGTGGGAGCAATCATACTTATCGCAATTTTTAATCCTGTTTTCCTCACTTTTTCATTGTACTTCATAGATTTCCATGTTAGTGTGTTTCTATATTCTAATTCATGTATCATAGAATTACATAGAATTATAGTGTATGCAGTGTAATTTAGTGAACCACTTCCATCTTTGGAGACGTTCATTCAGTAAATAATTTAGGGCACCTGTGAGCCAGGATATTTAGGTCATTGCCTTTTTTTTTTAACTTTTACCAATGTCCCAAGGATCAAAGGGCTTGATTTTTCTCTCACTGTGATGAGTGAAGTGAAATGTGGGGAGGTAATGTGGAGTAAGACGTGCTAGCTCCCTAAGAAGTATTTAACCAAAGAAGAAAATGCATCATCATTATCTCCCAACCCCTGTGCTCCCAGAAAGGTGAGACTTTTCCTTACAGGGTGGCATGCATGGGCCCAGAAGCTTCCTGGGATAGCTGAGGAGAGGAGTCCATCCCCTAGCAGAGAGCCTAGTGGAGTTGTCTTGCTGCTGCTATGTACAGTTGTCATGTTTTTTACTTTGTTTGGATCAAACTTAGGTTCCTCCACAAGCAAGGGGCAAGGGCAGGTGGCAATGCCTGGGTCCCTCAGAGCACAGAGACACGAAATTCAGAAGAAACCATCCATGTGCAAACCTGCATGGAGCCTTTGGACTGAACCGATAAAGTTTTTTTATCAATAACTGACTTGGCTTCTTTTTTCCCTTCATCAGATCAGTGGGTGATTTAATTACTGAAAGTTGAGTCGATCCATTTGACAGGAGATGCAGGTCAAGCGAGCTTTATCCCAGCTGATTTGGATCATGTTCTGCATCCTAGCACAGCCACAGTCTGTATGCAGAATAAAGAGACCCCTCTGGACAAGCTGCAAATTGGGGATATCTATGAAAAAGCCTTTCTTTGTACAGTAGAAATACACCGTAACTTCATTTGTGAATTTAATCATTCTGATGTACTTCCAGGTATGGCATATGCTCTGCTAGCGGCGGTTCCTGTTGGATATGGTCTCTACTCTGCTTTTTTCCCTATTCTGACATACTTTATCTTTGGAACATCAAGACACATCTCAGTTGGTAATTATAAGCATATACTGCCAATTGTATTTATTCACGTTCAACGTGTTTTGGCTGTGTTTTATGTATTTGTTATGTGCCTTTATTGTTGTTTTCCAGGGAAATAGAACTTCAGTGCTTTGTCTGCTTTTCCTATTCAGTGATGCAGTGGTTCTTCTTAGGTTTCAAGAAATATTATGCCTTTAGTCAGCCTTATACTTAACTCTCTTTTTATGAAGAGGAGAAAATGGGAAGATTGTTAAAATTGTAGTCTACCTTCAAATTCTAACATGCTTTGCTTTTTAAAAAATGTATTATGTTTGACTCCATATCTAGAAAGTCTTCTCTTCTGAAAGAAAAGAGGGACACAGGAAAAAAAATCTTAAATAGGTCTTTAAACCTGCTGTTTTCCTAGATTAATTTAGCATTTACTAAATTATGTTCATCAAGTACATATTCATTATTTCATTAAAAAGTGTACTTATCTTAAGTGACTAATATTGGAACACTGGCAAAATCATGCCAAAACAATTTAGAAACTAAGCTTGGCTTTCCATCTTGGTATGGCTCAAAATAGGTTTATTTCCTGCTGTTCCTGAAATTTAAATTCTCTTTTGCTGGGATGTTCTAGTAAATGAATGTTTAATGCTATTTCGTGACTTTGACATTTATGTGTGAGATAATTTTGCGCCTACTTCCATCTGCTGGCTAGACAGTCTACCTGGACAGTTCTCTTCAAACATAGATAACCATTTACTATACCCTCCACTTGTATCCTTCCCTTCGTTCTATTTCTTCCAGTATGTGGCATATTGCCTTGTCTGTGAAAATAGATCAGGAAAAGGTTCTTGACTGAAAGAACTCCCTCACCTGGAGAATCAATTAGCATCACTTGTTTGACAAGGTGAGGAACATAGAAGCTGATTTTCCTCTTTGATAGTCTGCACATTTAGACAGTCCAGGTCACTGGATTTTGGTCCTGAGTCCTCCGAACCGTCAAAGCCTTTCATGGTCAAAGGATAGGATCATCATTTTCATGGAGATAAATATAAGTAGTGAATAGGGTAGTGGCTAGAAAACATAGACTCTTATAGAGTGGCATTTGATATGAAAAAAATTCTTTGTTTTGGAAAGAGAAAAAGAGAAATTCAACACTCCTTTTGCTGTTTCTTTCCCTTAATTTAGACCATGTGATATTTACTGATCAAGATACTTAGCTCTTATGGAGATCAAGACATTGAATTCTCTAGGAAATGAGCTTATATGGAATAATAAGACAAAACAAGTAAGAACGCAGCCTGTATGCCACCTCCTGTCTCCTCCACCAGGAAACCTTTCCTGGCAACTACCCACCGCTGCCTGCCCCCCACCCCATCCCATCCACACAAACACAGGCTAGACACCCTTCCTGTGTCCTTACAAAGCATCCTGAATGCCTCATTATAATTATCTACCTACATGTCTCTCTCCCTCACTTCTGGGTCAAGAATCCTTTGAAATACTTGCTTTTTAGCTTCTTTCATGAACAAACAGTGTTTTCCCAATCGTAGCTAATTATTTCACATTTCTTTCTAAGCCTATGTAGACATGTTGAGCCTAAACATTTGCTATTAATAATTATTAATTGATGAAGTCTTTTTTCCCCAGGACCTTTCCCAGTGGTCAGTTTAATGGTGGGATCTGTTGTTCTGAGCCTGGCCCCCGATGAACACTTCCTCATATCCAGCAGTAACGGAACTGCATTAAATGCTACCATGATTGACTTCACGGCCAGAGATGCAGCAAGAGTATTGATCGCGAGCACCCTCACTTTTTTGGTTGGAATCATACAGGTAATGGTATGTTAAGTAAAATACAGATTGGCATGATTTTTATTTGAAATAACTAACTGCAAAGCATATGGACTTAAAGATTCATTGAAAAGTGAAACAAAGCCATTTACTGGACACCCCAAAGTATTTTCCAAATTACATTGTTTTAGGTCAGATGCTAAACTCGTCAGTGAGACCCTACTTATTAAGGCTCACTTAGTCTCAAAATCAGAGACAAAAAAAAAAAAAAAAAAAGCAGAAGAACTGGTGTGATTCAAATGAGGATGAGGGAAGGGAAGTGCGCAGAGCTCACAAAGGAGAGAAAAGTGTTCCAGTGAGCGGAGCTGCGGGACCTGCAAGTCACAGAAATAAGCTACATGGTTTTTGCTTTTCTTATTACGTATCTAGAAATACTTCAAGGTTCATATTATGCCTGGTTTTTGAATTTGAGAATGGTGGAGGGGAGAGAGAAGACATTAAGAAATTCAGATTTCTTTCCTCCAAGTATTTTTGTGTCATTGGCAGGCTACCAGAGTTTTAATTGGTGTTAAGTTAAATTTGTTAATAGTTCAGGAGAGTTGGTGCTTCTCCCAGGCAAACATTTGATTTTCCCGTCCTTCTCCTTCTTCTAGTTGGTATTTGGAGCCTTGCAGGCTGGATTCATAGTGAGGTACTTGGCAGATCCTCTGGTTGGCGGATTCACGACAGCTGCTGCCTTCCAAGTGTTGGTCTCGCAGCTAAAGATCATCCTCAACGTTTCAACCAAAAACTATAATGGCATTCTCTCCATTATCTATGTAAGTGTTGCTTCTTACTCCGGGGATGGCTCACTGAGAAAACTGAGTTCTTTTCCTCTTCAGCCTGAGTCTGGAGAGTGCATGTGCCTCTGTGCCACACTTCAGGAGCCACTGAAAACAATCTTGGAGAGAAGCAGTAGAATCAGGAGTAACACTGAAGAGAGCAGAGTTTGCAAATCGTTGTCTCAAGAGGTCAAAATGGTTTCAGCAGAGTCACTGTGCTTAAAAATATTAATGAAAACAAAGTGGTTTAGAGAAGCCTGCTGGAGAATGCCACGGAGTTGAGTTCTTGCCTCTACTTGGCCTCTGACAGGCTGAGTGACTGACACACATCATGCAGGGTGGTGGCTGGAAGCCCAAGCTTGGAGCTGGGTGACCTGGGTTCATATCCTGACTCTCCTACTTATTAGTCATATGAGCAAATCACTAAGCCTTAGTTCTCTGCTCTGCAAAATGGAATTGGCAATAACATCCACCAATGAAGTTGAATGAAGCTATGTGAAAATCACTTGGCCCAGAGGTGGGCACATAACAAGTGCTCAGAAAAAGTTATTTTCAAATCATGATCTCACATCTCAAGCTTCCTTTCTTTTTTATTTGTAAAATGAAATGATCAGAGATATATCTCTAAAGGCTTTCTAACTCTGAGAGTCCATAAAATGCATAATGTAAATGTCTCAGCAATTATAGATAAAAAGGAAGATTAGATTCAAAGATGATTCAACATGCAAAAGAGATGCAAAAGAAAGATGTAGATCACACTAATTAGATTGGAAGAAGTTCTTGGATCTAAATGTATGTTCTATATAAAGCATGTTTTGATGCTTGAAAAATGGTAATAATAGTAATATGATGTCACCCTATCTTGGGGGAGTGATACTATGCAAAAATAATGTGCCACTATTAAGAATTGAGTTGAGGTCTTTTAATCACCCATGTATTAGATTCTAAAACAGTGTAAGGTCATGCATACATGTCTAAAAATCAGTGAGGTGGTCAGGAATTTGCTCACCTTCGCATAATCCTACATTACTCTATCCATTCAATAAATATTACTGAGTGCCTGTTACAGGCCAGGGACTAGGCTAAGCCATGGGAGTAGGTGGAGGAGGCACTGTAACACTGTGATTAAGATCATGGACTTTGCACTAAAGTAGACTTGAGTTGGAAGCTTGGTCCTACCACCTTCCACCCATGTGATCTGGGGCATGTTATACTTAACTTCTCTAAGCCTCAGTGTCCTCCATCATAAAATGGGGGTAACAATAGCAGCTGCCTCTTAGAATTGCCAGGATTAAAAAGAAAATCGTGTGAAGCACTTAGCACAATGTCTGGCTCATTGTAAGAACTCAGTTTATTATTATTTTCATTATCATGATGAATAGACTGCACGGGGCTGACTATTCACTTCCCAAAGACCCAGCACATTAGAAGACATGAGCACATGCTGTTGTTTGATTTAGCCTTGTTTTTGTCACTGTTGCTTTTTTCTTCCTGCCAAGTCCTTGGTGTGCTTTGAAACCCCCTCACTGTCCTTAGTGACAGGCTCACTCGCTGTCACAGTCCCGGACACATCTTGCTTTCATACTTTCCCTGTTAACTGCTCAGTCATGTGTTCTTCCAGTGTCGTTCATTCAATCCATCTCTTCAGTAAGTTTTTGTTAATGACCTACCATATGCCAGGCACTTTTTACTCCCTATACAAACCCACCAACCCATGACTCCACCAAGATGTGCCTTCCTGAGGGGACTCACCTCTGTGTGTGAACATTGCTGGGCCTGCATCCACACAGATCACAGGAGGCCTAGGCCAGCGGTTAACCTGGGTCCCTGGACACTGGCGGACCTCTGCAGAGGACCAAAGTATTTCTTCTGATCTCCTAGGACTATGTTTAAGATGGAGCTTGCTGCAAATGATCCCACTTTCAACAGGGACAAAAGTAACCAGGAAACACCAGAACGAAGTAAAAAATAGTTGTTAAGCCAGCACAATGATTACGTGACTCATGTCCTGTTCAACATTAGTCTTGAGGACCCAGGTTAGAATGTGTCCTAGAATTTGCAAAAAGTTGCCCTCAGGCCAGCCCAGTTGGATGGAGATACTTCAGTCATCCCTGTGCGATGGTGAATGTAAGCTTGCTTTTCTGAAAGGAAAGAATCAGCAGGTGTGGAAATGATTGCATAGAGATTGAATGAGCCACTCAGTATCTGAACAGAGAATTTTGTTCATGGCATTCCCTGTGCAGCCATTCATGAAAGAATCCTTCAACAAATGCAGAGCAGCAATGGATTCCTCCAGGAAAGACTGTAAGATTGTTGTAAGATGCTTTCTCTGGAATGTAGTTAACTTAAAATCCCTTTTGTTAGAAGGCCGTGCTTTGGATTGCCCTCCTTCCCACCCAAAGAAAGAAATAATGAATACAAAGAATTGGAGGAGGAAATATTGGAAAAGAAAGGAGAAGAAAAACCTTACTGTACAAATGCCAGAGATGCTGGGTATAGGATGCAGATGGGAAAATGACAGGGTGTTGGCAGAATTCAGAATTGGTAATGTTCTTCGTGCTACCATGTAGCTACTCAATTATGTAAGTAAATCACACAGTCTATTTAAGAGTGATTGTGTTTTCCTACCACTCACTTTGAATAGTTTGTCTCAAAGGAGGCCTTTCTACTTGTTCACTAAATTGACGGGACTTCCTCATTTCCTCCCCTAATGAGGAGGAAGACCACATTGAAAAGTTCTGCCCAGATGGTGAGTTTTGAAAGCCATCACAAAGCTTCAAAGTAATGATCAGATTCATTACTTTAAATCAATTTCAGAATGTAAAAATTAAGCCATTAACAATGAAAGTAACACTTAAAGGGTTGATCTATATATGTGTAACTTCAGGTAGGAGGACATGCCTGATAGCAAGGGGTGATTATGAAGAGTTTGTTATATTCTAAGAGATAAGATGAATTAAAAGAAATTTGGCAACAGAAGTTAACCAATGAATTTCCTCATACACAGTATGAGGTACAATTTTTCCTTATGGCTTCATACTCCTGACTAATACGAGGCAAGAAGAAATTATATTAATGAAGTAGTCCTAATATTCTCCTAGCATGGTAGGAAATATGGTATCCATTACTGTAAGGCTCGGTATCATAATTTGAATGAGTCAGAATAGTAGGCTGAAATATGGAGTCATGTATGTGTCCATATTTTAAACATATTTTAGTAAGGATTTTAATACTAAGCTAAATTAGAATTACTTTTCAGTACTTTCTTAGCATTTCTGTATCTTTGAGGACAATCTGTCTACTTCAGTTTGTATAAGTGAGTTTTATTTCCACATAAAATATATAAACCTTCTATTGTAAAACTTTTCATAACATCTTGAATGATTGTTTAATATATAGGCAACTAGTATATTCATGTGCCTTATTTCATTCAGTTGTGTAATATCAATTAATTCTGTTTTTTGCAACACATTTTACATTTTAAAAACACCAGATGTGTTTTTTTATTTAAAGGTCTATGTGAGTCTCATAATTAAGTGGAAATCCTATAGTGATTACTTTTGTAAGGTGAAAATGTTTTTGAGATTGGGATAGTTACTTCGTTTATCTTGAAGCTTGAATTTTTCCATCTTGAGTTGAAAGTAAGGCTTTATTGCACAGACAATTAATTGAAATACTATATCTAGCTCATGAATTAATGAGAGTCATCATCAGAAAATTGATGATGCAAAGGGCCAGACAGCAATACTTTGAAGACCTTGAGATATATAGGGCTCTTTGCTCCGATGGTCGATGCGCTAAGCCGTTGAGTTATTGTGCTTGTGTAATTGTGGTAGTTTCTCCATTTTCTCCTTTTCACCCTGCTATCACTGCTTCATCTTTTGCTATCATTGTATCTGCCTCAAGAAATTTTCATTGACTCTGGAAAGCAAGCAAAGTATATTTGTTGGGTTTAAAGCCAGAACAAAAATACCCTCTGAAGGTAAGTCCAAGATGCTTCCTACAAGTCAAATGTTTGAGCCATAGTTCAAGCGCTTAAAGGAATGTATTTTGCTTGCACAATAATTCCCTTACTCTTGAGTATTTTCCAGAGAGTTGAGATTGCTGACAAAATAACTCCTAGATTACTTAATGTACATAATTGTTACCAGATTTTCATTATAATTACTTTAGCTATACTTCATTTAGAAAAATAAGTAAGATATGTGTTATAAGCTATAAGATGTTCCATTCCTGTATCTTCATAAATAGGCACACCTCATTTTATCATACTTTGCAGTATTACAGTTTATGGGTACTGTGTCTTTTACAAATTGAAGATTTATGGCAACCATGTGTTCAGCAAATCTGCTATCACCATTTTTTGCTCATTTTATGTCTCTGTGTCACATTTTGGTAATTCTCATGATACTTCAAATGTTTTCATTATTATTATTATATTACGGTAATCTGTGGTCAGTGACCTTTGTGTAATTATGATCATTGTTTTGGGGGCATCAGGAACCATGCCCACATAAGACAGTAAACTTAATTGGTAGATATTGGTGTGCTCCACCACCTGGCTCTTCCCCCATTTCTCTCCTTCTCCTTGGCTTCCCTATTCTCTGAGACACAACAATATTGAAGTTAGGCCAATTAATAACCCTACAATGACCTCTGAGTGTCTCATGTCTCTCACTTTAAATCAAAAGAAATGACTAAGAAATTATTAAGCTTAGTAAGAAAGGCACGTAGAAAGCTGAGATAGGCCAAAAGCTAGGCTTCTTGTGGCAAACAATTAGTCATGTCATGAATGCAAAGGAAAAATTTCTTGAAGGAAATTAAAAGTGCTACTCCAGTGAACCCACAAAGGATAAGAAAGTGAGAGAGTCTTATTGATGATAAGGAGGAAGTTTGAGTGGTCTGGATAGAAGATCAAACCAGCCACAACATTCCCTGAAGCCAAAGCCCAATTCAGAACAAGTCCATCAGTATCTTCAACTCTAGGAAGGCTGAGAGAGGTGAGGAAGCTGCAGAAGGAAAAGTTTGAAGGTAGCAGTTGGTTCGTGAGGTTTCAGGAATGAAGCATCTCCATTAACAGAAAAGGGCAGGCAGAGCAGCAAGTGCTGATGCAGAAGCTGCAGCAAGTTATCCAGAAGATCTGGCTCACTGATGAAGGTGGCTACACTAGACAGCAGATTTTCGGTGTAGGCAGAACAGCCTTCTATTGGAAGAAGATTCCATTTAGGACTTTCATAGCTAGAGAGGAGAAGTTAATGACTGGCTTCAAAACTTCAAAGGACAAGCTGACTCTCTTGTTTAGGGGCTAATGTAGCTGGTGACTTAGTTGAAGCCAATGCTCATTTAGCATTCCAAAAATCCTGGGACACGCTAATCTCCTCTGCCTGTGCTCTATAAATGGAACAACAAAGCCTGAATGACAGCACATCTGTTTACAATATCGTGTACTGAATATATTAAGCCCACTGTGAGACCTACTGCTCAGAAAAAAAGATTCCTTTCAAATATGACTGCTCATCAGAAATGCACCTGGCCCCCCAAGAGCTCTGATGGAGAGGTACAATGACATGAATGTATTTTCTTGTCTGCTAACACAGTATCCATTCTGCTGCAGCCCGACAGATCAAGGAACCATTTCAACTTCAAGAAATTAATTTCATAAGGCTAGAGATTATTTAAGAAATAGATTTTGTACGGCTATAGCTGCCATAGACAGTGTTTCCTTTGATGGGTCTGGGCAAAGGAAATTGAAAACCTTCTGGAAAGGATTCACCATTCTAGATGCATGAAGAACATTTGTGATTCATGGAAAGAGGTCAAAATATCAACATGAACAGGAGTTTGGAAGAAGTTGATTCCACCCTACATGGTTGATTTTGAGGGGTTCAAGAGTTCAGTGGAGGAAGTAACTGCAGATGTGATGGGAACAGCAAAGAGAATTAGCGTTAGAAGTGGAGCCTTAAGAAGTGGCTGAATTGCTGCATCTCGTGATAAAACAGATGAAAAGATGAGCAAAGCAAGTGGTTTCTTGAGGTGGAATCTACTCCTGGTGAGGATGCTGTGAAGATTGTTGAGATGACAACAAAGGATTTAGAATATGCCATAAACTTAGTTGATAAAGCAGCAAAAGGCTTTGAGAGGACTGACTCCAATTTTGAACTAAGTTCTGCTGTGGGGAAAACGCTGTCAAATAGCACTGCATGCTGCAGAGGTCACTCGTGAAAGGAAGAGTCAATCTATGTGGCAAACTTCATTTTTTTATTGTCTTATCTTAAGAAATTGCCCAGTCTTCGGCAACCTCCCTCCTGATCAGTCAGCCATTTATTTACATGTAGGCAAGACCATCCACCAGCAAAAAGAGTATGCCTCACTGAAAGCTCACATGATGTTTAGCTTTTTTTTCTTTTTTAAAGATCAAGATACGAACTTATTTCTCTCACATACAGGAGATTAAAGAGTTTCACGACCATCAGAATTTGTATCCTTATAGGTTACTGCTTTGCAATTCTTTTTTTTTTTTTTTGCATGAAAGGAAATTTATTCTTATTGAGGTACATACAATAAAATGCATAAATCTTAGCATAGAGATGGATTTGTTTTGGCCTGTGTATACATGTGATTAGCTTTTCTTAGCAATGAAGTATTTTTAAAATGAAGGTATATAATTGTTTTTCTTGGACATAATGCTATTGCACATTTAATAGACTATGTATAGTGTAAACATAACTACCATATGAACTGGAACACCAAAAAGTTCACTGGACTTGCTTTATTGCAATATTCAATCTATTGTGGTGGTCTGAAATTGCAGTATCTCTGAGGTATGCCTGTAAAAATATATCTATAAAGGACTCATTCAAAGAAAAATAACCTTCTCTGGGGAATCAGTTGTCTCAAAGAATTGAAGAATACCTTAAGTCATGCTTTCTGCCAGACTGAAGTTGCTATAACAAAGATATTAGTGTTCTTCCCTGGGATTCTCCCTTGCTAATCTCCCTTGATTCCCAGAAACCTATTTACAAAACAAAAGTGGATTTTTCTTGATCTGGCTTGTCTACACACCTGAAAGGAGTTACTTTTATATGAGTCACTTTTTATTATTATTATTTAAGTTACTTTTTATTAAGTCTTCTTAGTTCAGGTTTGTACTAAGTACCAAATTAATTTCCAGAAATTTGTGCTTGACCCATATCTCAATTTGGTAGCTTTTCTTTGCCAAAAAGAATGGATCAGGCCACATGTATCTACATATAAGGTATTTTAGGTATTTTTATTATAACCTGTCATTCAGGTTTAGGGAAGAGCTTTATCTAAAATACTGGCTAACTGGGACCTGTTGGTTTATCAGCTTATTAGTCTCAATAATAAAATATCAATATGGTGAAAATGAGGTCATTGTAAAACCACTTTAAGATGCAAGTAAACTTTCAAAGCTTTTCTGCAAGTAAAAGATAGTATATAATTATTTCTTTTAAGAGATCTCATTGTTATTGTAAAAAATACAGTTAAGCAAAAATAAGAAAGTTGTTTTACCACTCCAAGTGAACCACCATTAATAACTTGGCATATATATTGCAAAACTGTATGTCTTTAATGGTCTCTGTATTAGTCAATACATTTTTATGGCTTCATATGAAAGTCAGATGACTTCACATTATATTAGCCCTTCGATAATGAAAATGATTTTTCACATGGGACGTGTACAAAATCATTTTCTTTTTACAGACTCTGATTGAGATTTTTCAAAATGCTGGTAACACCAATCTTGCTGATTTAACTGCTGGATTACTCACCATTATCATCTGTATGGCAGTTAAGGAATTAAATGACCGATTTAAACACAAAATCCCAGTTCCTATTCCTATAGAAGTAATTGTGGTAAGTAGAATGTGTAAATAGAAAATTCAACATTAATTAATTTGACAAGAAAGGAATTGTTAAAACAAATGGAGAGGTTTTTTCTCCTTTCTTCTTAAATCTCTTTTGTTTTATTTCAGACAATAATTGCTACTGCCATTTCATATGGGACCAACCTGGAAAAAAATTACAATGCCGGCATTGTTAAGTCCATCCCAAGGGGGTGAGTGTGGCATTCCTCTTAGGCAATACTAATGTACTGTCAGTACTTCCTATTAAAATGAAACCTTTTATTACTAAAAGCTTCATTTTGTTGGTGCTCCTTCAATAGTCTTATTTGTATGTGATCTTGAAGAAACACCCATTCATACAAACTATCAGATAAGTAATATGTGTATAGATAAAGTTCAAGCCATTTGTTTAAAAGCAGCCCCCATATGCTTTCTCTCTTTTCTTAATTTTCATAAAATGTGGCAGAATGTGTAAAGTTAACACCAGACTCCTGATTTAAAGTCATATATGTAATTATAATATAATATAAATAAAATGATGGTCAGTAACATTTATTGTACCTAGAACAATCTGTTTAAGGAATAAGGGACCCCTGGCCTAATTTCGTCACCATTCGGTTTAATCAGTCTTTGGTGATTATTGTATCATTTGTTCCTATAAGTAAAATACATTGTCTTCAAGGGAGGTTTTACATATGTTGGTGAATTGGTGAATTAGAAGAGCAAGGAACTAAGGCCGTTTGTCCATCTCTGTCCATGTCTAGATCTGTGTCCCCAGGGGTAGAGGTGGGGGGCTCCTATAAAACTAGGGTAATGACAGCTGTGGAGATCTCAACTCAGGTTTGTTGTGAGATGCCATTGAGATCTCTCATAAAATGCAGAGTGGACCAAGGGCCCTATATTATAATTTTATCATATGGCATTAAAAAAGTGGTCCAGATGTTTATTAGACGTGTGATATTAACTCGTAGCATTTACAACTAGACTTGCTGTTAGATAACCAGTAAGTACTAGTCTCTCCTCTTTATATTAGCTGAGGGACCTTGTACTAGTCTTTAATTTCCACGCTCTTACTAGAAACTTCTCAGGCTAGCCAAATCCTAGCGCTATTCTACAGGGAGCTGCTGCCTTTCCATTTGATCAACCGTAAGATTTCTGATTTCTTCTAATATCTGTTCATCTGAAAAATTACAAGCAGCTCCATGGGGATTAACGTATATTATCCACTCTAGTGTATCTAGAGTCACATGAAATCCTTGTTAACACAGATTCCTGTTTCCCACCCCAAACCTACTGAATCAGGCTTTTCAGACAAGGGTCCTGCCAATGTATATTTTTCAAAAGCACTTCAAGTGATTCTTATGATCAGATAAAGTTAGGAAATTCTACATTACAGGATCAACAGTTTGATAGTGATTTCTGATGCTGGAGGGAATTGGTTGATAAAAGATGCAGTGTGGCTACTTGTTCTGGCATTTTCACTCTAGCAAGTGGATTGTTTGAGTAGTGACAAACAAACAACTATCCCGTAAAATATATATTTCATAGGTCCATTCTGTAAAGCTTCCTTAGATGGGCCCGTTGGAGGTGGTCCTGTCCATCAATCTATGTTCCATTAATAGATTTGGGGAACTCATTTCTGCTGCCCTCCATTCTCCTTTCTGGCCCTCTCCAGAGCTTTCCTTGCTCTCCTCTGAGAATGGATCTCTAGCCACTTGTTCTTGGGTTTAGGTGAGTTGAATCCTCTGACAGACCACGTGGTGTGAGTTGGCAGCTAACCTAAGCTGCCCGCCCCGAGGACTACATGCTCCTCATCGGGGGCCATGAGCCCATTTGTCTTGTTCAGCCCTGTCTTCGCAGCACAGTACCTAGCTCATAGTAGGCAACAGTTGTTGAAGGGGTAAAATACCCAAGGCTATGCCATTGTAAACAAGCCACAAGATTGACCTTTATTGTCTGACCTCACATGGTAGCACAGAAGCAAGTGGAATGACATTAAACAAACCTGGAAAAGGAAGGGTGGAGTGGAGAGACTGAAGAAAAGGAAAATAGAATGCGTATGATGAAAAGAAGAGGAATAAAGAGAAAGACTGTGCTAGCCCGTCTTGGGCTCCCCTCCTGCTCCAATCCTCCAATAAGGCAATAAAACCAAGGCTGCTGGTGGCAGCTTCCTTTTCTTCCTTTCAGGGTCAATGCCATGTGTTAGGATAGCTCAGTCCCAACAGCACTGTCCCATTGGAGAGCCAAAAACCTAGACTCTGCTTCTCTCTCCCTGGACAAACATATAACTGTTCCATGTCCAGTCAGTATCTGAGTATCCCACTAGGATTCACCCAAAGCAAAGGCCTCATTCAAATTCACTAAGGCTTTTCCTTAACCAGCTGCTGCTAAGAGGGCTGGTCACAACATGCCCGTCTTCTCATGTGACTGGTCTTTATCCTGCAGCTCTTAATGTGTCCAGCTCCTTACTCATTAGAACCTAGTCTTCTCTTTGACCTCTTCTGTCCTGTTTTTTTCTTTTTTTTAAACCCATACCAACAGGATAGACTGCTTTTCCTCTACACTTTAGTCCCTATTCTTTCTTCTCTGCCTCATCTCTGCACATACAGTGACGGGCCCCCTCCTCACCAGTGGTCCTCATCATCATCATGTTTGTCACCACTGTTTCAAAGTGACGCGCTTTGTACTTGAACTTGAAAGTGCAGCACAGGGGAATTCTCCAGGCTGCCTTCTGAGGGCCACTTTAACCGCTGTAGCTGGAGTGGCGGCACATGTGCTGAATGTCAGGGCCAGCCTGAAGTAAAAGTATGCAGTTGGTGTCACGTTCATCGGGCTGACTCCCCCTGTGGGTCCCTTGGCCTTTCAGGGATCCCCACTCCCCATCCTCATCTTTTCAGAAAGTGTGCGTCACACTCTGGCTCCCCTTTGTGCGTTCTTTCACGGCCAGGCCAGATGGGGAAGGGTTGGCTGCAGCCAAATGGGGCCACTGAGGAGCACACAATTTGCCGAGAGTTGTGTCCACTGAGGGAGGGCAGGAGCGAGGGGAAAGGCTTGCTCAGACACCATCGGGTGATGTCAAGCCAGGGCCCCAAGTTGAGTGGCTTGGGGCAAAAAATTGGCACCATTAAGATTCAGCAACACAATACAGATGGATGGCAGACTCATGGCCATCATTTACTGAGTGCCTACTGTGTGTAGGTACTAGTTGCTTACACATCTAATACTTCATTTAAACCTTCCAATAACCCTTGAGAAGAGTATAGAGTCCCTATCTGAGAGCTGAAAAAACTGGAACTTGGAAGGAATAAATAATATGCCCAAGTCAGAAAGTTACTTACAGAGTGATGGAGCCAGTCTTCAGGTCCTTTGACTTCAAGTCTTCGTACTTTCCACTTTGTAATGCTGGGAGATCAAGGATTTGTTAGAAGGATCTGGATTTGGAGAAGTAGGCAGCCAGCCAGGCAGTGGGCATTAGATTGCTATCAAAACTAACCTCTTTGTGGGACTGGAAAATAGCCATTATCCTGACAGACCCCATTACCTGAAGTGGGGTTGATTGGGTCTCAGGAACAAGTCAGAAGCCTGGTGTTGAGAAGTGAGGTCCAAGGTCACATCCAGACTAGTGGAGCTGTGATGCTGAGTCACTCAAGTTCAGTTCCCACTGTCCCCCTGCCTGCAGGTAAGATCCATTCCTGAGCTTACATGTGGGTTAGGATGGGATGTGGGAGAAATGGAGTCTGAAAATTGACCTCACCTGTGGGGAGAAAAAGGCTGAAAGGGCAGAGAACCAGCAGAGCTGGACCTAGGAAATCACCGAACATTTATCATTCATACCTGGACCTACTAAATGACCCCAGACAAATCACTTCACTTTTATAGGCTTCAGTACACTTCTCAACAAAATAAGAGAGGTGTATTCAACAATTTATAGGATATTAGGTTAGGATATTAATTTGGATAATACTAAGATATTATCTAACTCTAAATGTCTACAGTTTTTTTGTAAGAATCTTATTTCTACTTTACCACTTCCCCCTAATTATAGGGAACAAAATATAATTTCCTATTAAAGGAACATCAGGTGTAAGTAAGGTAAGTGGGAGAGATTGGTTTGGTTTTTTGATTTTTGTTTTGGCTAGAGACCTTTCAACTTAGACCATATGAAGATATAGGTAAATGAAAATCATCCCCAAATTTTTACTTTTAGGGACAACCACATGATTATTAACTTGTAAATGTATTTCTTTTTAAAAATGTTTTTTACTGTAGTTGGTATAAAATACTATATTTGTTTCAGGTGTACATGTTATTTCTTTATATGGTTTGTAGAGTCATTTGACTCCACACTCATTGGGATGTCTTAGTTATTGTGACCACGGAGCATTCTGATACTTACCTGAATTTAATCTTTTTTCGATTCAAGAAAATTTTAAACATCATGGTTCTTAAGATATGGATGAATTTTCCACTTAGCTCTTTTAGCATCTTATATTCTGTCTCTTAGGATAATGCTATTTTCTAGTCCCACAGACCTGACATCTCTACATACAGGGTAAATTGCATTTTATGGGCTAGGGTATCTTTTACATTTAAAGACCTTCAAGATGAAACAGTGTAAGGAGAAACACTAATCTGTGAAACATCATGGCATAGGATTGTGTGATATTAAAGAATCTGTAGTGACAGATTTATTCATTTCAGAGGTACAGATAAGGTGGCATTTATAGGCTTTCAAGTAGGAGGACAAAGGAAGCCACCAGTGAGATAACACCAACTTCTGATGAAAAGTTATAAAAGCAGATACAGCCGCTTATATTCCATAGGTGCTTTTTGCCTTCCTGGATCAAGTAGTTTTCTGTCTGACTTGTGGCTGGGTTGATACAGCATTCGATGAGGTAGAAAAAGAGAATTGTGGTCAAATCTTCACTGCATTTTGTCATTAAAAAACTCACTAGGTTTCTGCCTCCCGCACTTCCACCTGTGAGCTTGTTTTCTGAGATGCTGGCTGCGTCATTTTCCATCGCTGTGGTGGCTTATGCTATTGCCGTGTCTGTAGGAAAAGTATATGCCATCAAGCATGATTACACCATCGATGGGAACCAGGTATGGTCACCCTTTTCCCAAACAGGGCTGAAAATTAAAAAACATAAAATGGGAAAGATTGTGTTGTCTGCTAGAGAAGGGTTTGGTTTCTTCCACCAGACCTTAGTGAGTAGGTTTCCCTCATGTACATGCTTATTTGACATTTATTTTGAAATATGCATGCATATTTCCTTTTTTAAGAAATAAGTTGAAGCAATCCTAATTTTAAAAGTTAATTCTGTCAGTGCATAAATAATATTAGAAGTTAATATTTTAGTCCAGAGTAAGTATCTCCTGGTTAAATTTTCTTTAATGGCAGCTATGATGGCAAAGTAGGGCAATGAACACCATTGATAATAGTTGTGACCACTTGAAATTGAGGCGGTTCATTGTGCAATTCAGGAATGCAGGACAGTGTCTGTAGGTGTATGATACATTGCCAGGTGAGCTGATTTTATGCTGCTCTGTTTGCAAAAATGCAAGTACAGTTTGTTTCCGAGAGCACAGCATTGCAATTACAGCAGTTAAATAATTCATCATCAAGCAGAATAATAGCCCTCCTAGTCATAATATGCTTCATGGCCAATACCCAGCCGCAGAAAAAAATGCTTTCTATGAGCACTGCCTATGCGCCACGCACTAGGAAGTGAAATAAGCATTTTGCAAAGATCAGTTACCATACCTTGCCAACCTTCAAAACGACTGACAGCAGAGAGGACTCTGTGGAGCACAAACTCCTAGTGTCTTTCAAGGCTGCCCAGCACCTTGAATGGGAAAAACCAAATCGGGGCTAGGGTTTGGGAGTTTGCATTCTTAATGTTCTTAAACATTTGGTGAGGGGCTTGCAAAGCCTATGTTTGTGGCATTGCTGTCATCCAGTCTCTCCCTTAGGAATTCATTGCCTTTGGGATCAGCAACATCTTCTCGGGATTCTTCTCTTGTTTTGTGGCCACCACTGCCCTGTCCCGCACTGCTGTCCAGGAGAGCACTGGGGGAAAGACACAGGTACAGGACGGCGGCTGGCGTGGTAATACCTTCTTCCTCAATGAACGATCCAGGGGAAGGGGAATGGTGGCTCAGCGAGGCTTGCACCAAAACCGAGCAGGACATTTAGCCTTTGGGAAGGGAGAGACTCGTACTTCCTCATCTGGTCCCACCAGGGCCTATCTGTCTCCTTGATCTCCCGCCCCACCAACATTTATGCAGCAATTAGCAAACAAATCTCTTTGTATTGGAAGGGCAGTGCCCAGCTGGCAGAGAGCTACTCTACCCTGCTTTTCCAGGGGTAGTAATGACTGAGAGGGAATCTGTGAGGAAGAATATGCTGATTTGTATCCACTTGTTATCTGGGGAAAGAGAAGGCTTAGTGAGTGAGGATATTCTCAGGACAACAAAAAGCATCTATTTACATTTCCTTTACAAGGACCAGGATTGTTACAAGGATCAGGTCTCCCTCCAGAGGCCTCTGGTCCCCAGAGCAATCAGTTTGCCAGCCAAGAATATTTTTATTGTAACATTTTGACATTTCTTTTTGAGTAAGGTTTTTTTTTTCCTAAAATTCTCAAGGTAACCCCAAAACCAGTATCTCAGTTAATCTCTGGATAAGCCCTCCTTTTATTGGCCAGAAAGCTCTGGATTTTTTCTCAAAGGCCATCCTTTACAGGAGTACATGGAATCAGATATGCCAATCAAATAGATGGGAACAGGGCTGGCCTTGGGAATTGTGTTTATGTTTTGCATGGAGGGTTTTCCTCTCAACACAGAAAGAGCTGTTATTTGAGTAAAAAGTCCATTGAGACTGTAAATGAGAACAAACCCAAAATAAATAGTGTAACACACACACACAGACACACACACACTGTCTCCGGATAAGGAAGACACTTGCAAATAAGTATAAAAGAGACGGAGACTGCTAATGACTCCAACATGGATTGCCCAGGGAGGGCTTTAATTGTCACCTAGGTGTGCATGATTTATCATGGATCTTTGTGACCGGGTTGGAGGAATGGTCCTCTTCCAATATCTTGGGTCCTATTGAACACAAATTTTAATTTTAATTTTCAGAATTTTTCTTTTTAAAATTGAGTTTCCCCTGTGGGGGGCAAACATTTCTCCCTGTGTGGTTAGATAATACAGCCCATTCCAGGAGGCACACCCAGAGATCTGCAATGAAGCGGGAGAGGTCAGAGGTGATTTCCAAAAGCATACTGGTGTCCGGTGGCAGCTGTCAGCTGCAGGAGCTTCTGCTGCCTCTGTGTGAGACAGGACATTGACACACTCAGGACACAAGGCTACGGCGGGGGCAGGCACATCCCCTGCTGCTCATGTCCACTCTCTCGCCGTTACCTCCAGGCTCAAGTGAGGCACGGGCCAGCCACCCCAGTAAGAATGCCTGTGTAAGATGATTCCTTGGCAGAGGGCTTGGGGATAATGGTGTTCCGGTAAGCTAATACCCCCTGCCACACACTGGCATGTATTATAGTTAGGAATGAAAGATGCCAGGATTTCAGTATTGAAGAATGAAACAAGCACAGAAATGGCGTGCTACTTAATTACTGAAATGTATACTAAGTTTTGGGGTTAGAGGTCTAAGTACCTGGACTGAAATCCAGGGACTCGTGACCAAATAAACTGGCAGGTCTTCCCTTGCTGTGTGGCTTCCCATGTTTTCTCTTAGGCTGGAGCCTCAGTTTCAGCCTCTATATAATGGGAAGAATAACAATATCCACCTCATAGGATTGTTGTGAGGATTAAATAAGAAAATGTTGGTGAAGTCTTGCCACATGTTTGTAAATCCTCATTGTTCCAGTCATTAACTCCTCAAGATAGGACCAGCGTCATAGTACCTATGATACATGTATTGTGCCTGACACGTAAGACGCACCCAGCAAATATTTGCCAAGCGAGTGAATGGAAGAGTGAGCATTAGTGATCATTAACTGTTTTCAGCATATCTGCAGATTGTGGGGTTCAACATTGCAACCTGTTCCTTCTCTCAGCCCCACCTGACTCCTGCAGACTCGTGAAAAACTATTTCTGATTACAAACTATTTTCTGGCTCTGATTACCCTCTCAACAGAATAATCCATTTTCTAGTAACTGAATCTGCTCACAGATATAAAATCTTTAGCATGTCCCACAAATCAGCCTTGTAAAGTAAGTACAAGTAATGGACCCCTCACAGATTTGAATGTAGTGACCCTAACTCATCTTGGCCCTGGTGACTGGAGGCGTATTATTACATATTACATATTACCTGACGAGTAGGTGGCTACCATCCTGGCATGAGTTGGGCAGCTGCCTGTGGTCCCTGCCCCCAAATCTCCATCACTCTCACCAATTCACAGAGCCCTACACCCTCAGTGAGACAGTAAATATTGGCCAAGTAATGGTATGGAAGAAAGGAAGGAAGGGAGGGAGGGAGACAGGGAGGATGGTGGCTTCTCTGCTTACATAGCTGAGGAGAAAGCCACCAAGGTATTGGGAACCTGGAGATGTGGGCCTATCTGGTAACAAGGAGCCTAGAAAAAGGGACCTGGATGCACAAAGCCAAGTTTTTAGTTAGTACATTACATGCTATAGCCTCAGGCTGACTGACCACAGCCTGAATGTGAGCCATCACTTTGCCAGGTGGGGTGAAAGAGTGACCGTGAAATGTCCTGAAGCCTGCGGCTTGCCTGTTCACATCAGCTCTGTCTGTCTCCTGCTGCTCCAGCATCCTGCAGTACGCAGCATTCAGGTCCACGCCAGTCTTGCCTGCTGCTTCCTCTCCGATAGCTTTGCTTCTGGCTTCCTGTCTCCTTCTCTCCTTTGTTTCAGAGCTTCTAGTCCACCTCGGCCATGCCTCAGCTGTCTCAGCAGAGAATTCAGTGGTCATCTAATCAAACCAGAGAATAGTCCCACTCCCTCAGCTCTCTCCTAACTATTTATGGATCTTAGGAGAGCTTTTTTGCCTGTGAAGGTAAAGTTTCTGAAGGTCCTTCACCCCTGCCATTGCCTGTTACCCGCTGGGCTGCTGTGGGCCAAACTCTGAGCTGCACCTAGGGAACCATGAGAGAAAGGGAGGCACGGGCCCACCTCTCCATAGGCTCATGTAGCATTTTGAATTTGCAGTAGGACTGGTACATTTTTTTTCTCTGACACTTCCATGGGAACCATGTGCTCCGAGAATGAAGTGCTGGGTGTTGGTATTATGGCTGCTGCTTCAATAATGCAAACGAATCAGATGTGTGCCCTGAGGATTTCTTTCCCAAGAACACTACAACAGTCTGTTCCAGGGAACGGGGGGAGCTGCATGTTTCCTGGTGTGGCAAATTATCAGAAGTTTGGCCTTCTGAGTTGACACTCAAGCTATAGGTGTGTAATACATCCAAATGAAATCCAGGTCAAACTGCCTTTATTTCAGCATGCATAGTCTCCAAATTTTCTTTAGTCTCTCTGTCACAGTTCCTGTATATATGTTTTCCATTTTTCCTCAATTGTGTAGAGTTTTAGTAAATAATTCTCATCTGTCTTAATAGTCCTGAGCAGAACGGGGAGTAGAGAAGCATCAGGGGCACCCACAGGCAGGCAGGCTCCTGTGTACACCCAGGGAGCCGGGAGACCCCAGGGAGCAGGGCGGGCCCTGTTCATAGGAGGTGCATGTCTTTCAGGTTGCTGGCATTATCTCCGCTGGGATTGTGATGGTTGCCATTGTTGCCCTGGGGAAGCTGCTGGAACCCTTGCAGAAGGTATAACCTGCTCCTTGGCACATTGATTGCATAATTTCCCTTCATTGCTCTGCCACCAGAGAAATAACAGGAGGGTTTTGAAGCATCCCATCGAAAACCATTCCCCTAAATAACACAGCCTTCCCTGTCTCTCTTGGCAGTCAGTCTTGGCAGCTGTTGTAATTGCCAACCTGAAAGGGATGTTTATGCAGGTGTGTGACATTCCTCGTCTGTGGAAGCAGAATAAGATTGATGCTGTAAGTCACTTACCACCCATTTTTTTCTCTAAAATAAAAGTTGGTTCTTACATGCTTCCTGCCACATCGTTGTGTCCCCTTATCTTCTAAGTCATACTTGCATTTTGGGAACCCCAGAGCAGAAATTAAAATTGTGTGGGCAAGCCAAAGCTGTGAGGTCTGCCAGGTGGACAAGTTTTGTGAAGAGACTGTGTCCCTGGGGAGATCCATTGCCATCCAGGAAGAATCCCATATGAGCTCATTCATATACCCTTGGCCACAAACCAGCTAAACACATTCTAGTTTACATATTTCAGTTGTAAACTCTAGTTTACAAGCACAAATGAAACAAAACACAGCACTGAGCAAAAAGAAAACAGAAAGTCTAAAACCCTTGATTGTAATTCTGATCAAACTAACCTTCACAACCATTCTGAGAGACTGTAAAAACCAGAAGTTAAATCCTTTTGCCTGCTGCTCTAATTTAAACCAGGACAGATAAAAAGAATGAGAAAACTTCCTATATATTGATATTGAAATATCTCCAAGACAAACTTTTAAGTAAAAAAGAGATCAGTGCAGAATAGAATAGTGTGGATAATACACTAAAAGATAGGAAAACAAGATATGCTGTGTGTTTATATTTGCCTGTATTTGCAAAAAGAAATGCTGGTGAAAAGTGTCCAGATGTTCAGGCGCACACACACACATACAGAAATAAAAGAGGATACAATTAGGGAGGGAAGTTGGGAATGGGTGGGGAAGGGAGGGGGTTGGAAACAAGATTTTCCATTGTACAGCCTTTACATATTAATTCCATTTTGACCCATGTTAATATATTACCTATTCAAAAATTAAATAGAAAAACATTTAAATGGGACAGCTGGTCTTTACTGGGAAGGTCGATTTCCACTCCCACTTAAATATGAAATAAAGTCAGAATATTTAAAAAAGCTATAATTCGTTCATGGAAAATTGATCTTATTATTTCTACAGGCAGTCTCTCACCTGATGGTACCTGATGAATTACTGTAATTCTTTTCCATTCCCATTTTTTTCCTAGGCTATCTGGGTGTTTACATGTATTGCGTCCATCATTCTGGGGCTGGACCTTGGTTTACTAGCTGGCCTTATGTTTGGATTACTGACTGTGGTTCTGAGAGTTCAGTTGTGAGTATTATTAGACTCCAATTACCTGCGATCAGGATAACACACCCTGAGATTCCTTATCCCACTTTGATACACATAGTGACACTACTTCTTTCATAATAGCTACTATACATTGAGTGCTTCTGTGAATTGAGCCCACAGTGCTTTAACCATGTTATCATACTTAATCTTCAAAAAAAAAATCTTGTGAATAGGTTCTATTATGAGAATAATAAAACTCAGAAAAGTTGAACCTTCCCCAAGATCACACAGCTGGTAAGTGGCAGAGCCAGGATTTGAACCCAGATGTCTCTCACTCCCAAATCTGCACCTAGTCACAGCTGTACTGCTGCCCTTTCCTTTCAGTTGTGGTAAGACTAAAAGATACATGATTCAGCAAAGGATGCAGGCTGCTTTGTAGTTATTCCTGCAAATGAAATATGTGAGGCCATGGACCCAAGGCTTAGGACAAGACAGCTGCTAAATATACTTCATTTTCTTTTGACGCTAGGAACCCAGAAGTTTGTTACCCAAAACAGGAGACTTAAAAAGGGTTGACTGTAATAAAAATTCAATCGCACCCACCAGATAAGGAGTGAACCCAATAAGCCACGTGGTTGTGTGAAGCAGATGAAACTGGCTCATACGCAGAGTGGGAGCAGTAACCCAAACCAGTCGGGGTGGGAGCCCGCAGGTGTACGGTTGTTTGTTTGTTTGTTTGTTTGTTTGTTGTGACTCCTGAGAGGCTTTGGTATGTGGAATTGTCTGGTCAGAGAGCCTATCTCCTTCCTCAGAACCCCTGTTATTGTTGCAGACTTCTGGCCCCTTCTCTGCCTGTGCTGGGGCCACAGAGCAGTAAGAAACCTGGAAAAACATCAACACAGACATCTTCAGCTTAACCTAAGCCCACCTTTCCTGTTCTACCAGCCACTTCTCCTTCTCTCCCTTTTCCCTGCCCTGGAAGTTGGCGTTCACTGCCGCAGTGTCCTGCGCTGGTTGCCACAGGGCCCCCAAGAGTTCGCAGGCCCCCAAAGAGCCCTGCATTTGCTGTTGGGAAATAACTCAGAAACTGTCCTTGGAAGATGCTCCTGCTTGAGCTCCATATGCCTCAGGCTCCTTTTTCTTGTGGGCTGTGGTTGGGAGAGAAGGATTTGCTAGAGTTAGACTATAGAGCTCATGAGCTTTAAGTTAAAATTCAGCACAGCACAGGAAGCCCAGGAGAAACTGGTGGCAGGTGTTTTTAGCTTCCTATTTGGTAACGAGGGTTTTAGCCACAGACAGCAGTGTCCACCAGAGTATTTAATTTCTAGTAATTACAAGGCTGATCCAGAGAGCGCATTGCCGAGATTACCCCAAACAGATACTCTTTCTTCAGGAATGACGTTTAGCATATGTCCCTGGTCACACTTGAAGATTTCACGGAATTGATTTAATTGCCATCAGGTACAGGAAATCAACAGTCTGTTTGTTGGGAAGGACTTTTTTCTGGTCCTCCAGCTCCCATTTCTATACAGTGAGGCTAACTTAATCACCGCCGACTGGCCACACTTCACCGGAGAGCTGCGGCGACTCCCAAGTAAGTTTCAGGCTCTGTGCCAGGCACTGAAGACCCGTGTATCAAAGATAGAGGCGGAGTTGCCCCTTAACTCTGGGGCCTTTTTGAATTTCTCTGAACCACAGCAATGACAATAGGACAACGCAGCTGCCCTTTCAGGTTTACGTGAGGCTTCAGTAAGATTTCACGTGTGTGAACGTGCTTTGCTTGCCCTATAAAGTGTTAAGACACCTGAAACATGGGGCTCGCTGCTTCTCAGGCATCCGAAAAGAGTCCACGGTTTCTCCTCCTCCTGCCCCAATTCCACACAAACAGCAGCTGGTCATCTCAGAGCTAGCTAAGGAGAATGCCACCTGCAATAAAGACAGAGTCCAAAAACACCAGAAACATGGGCTCTTTTGTATCTCTTATTTCTTCTTTTTTATTCCAAAATATGCCTAATCCAAATAATCCTGAACTTAATTTTTTCTTCTTTCAGTCCCTCATGGAATGGCCTTGGAATCATCCCTAGCACAGATATCTACAAAAGTACCAAGAATTACAAAAATGTAAGTGCCTCTGTGAGATGTTTGCAGGACATGGCTCTGCTAGTCTGGATGCTCAGGATGACAGGTTTCTCTCTTCCCATATTAGGTACGAGGCAGCGAGCTGAAGGGGGAGGCATCCTCTGGGAAAGTCAACAACTTTTGACCCAGTGTGCCCTCTGATATCCATGGTTTCTATGAATTTTGTCCATGCTAGTTGAATGCCATTTTAATGTAAAACTATTGTAAGAGGATTTTTTTTTAAATAAGCAATTTGATCAGCTCCAGAAATTGCATCAAAATTCTATTTCTCTGCTAAGTAATCCTTATCCTCTACAAACTTGTCTGAAATCCCTGTAAGATTTTCTTCATTCAGTTCTAACAGGAGACTTTCAAGTTCCCTGTCACCAAGTACCTTAATTTGACCTTTTGTTCTATCCTTGAAATTGGAGGAAATAATATCTAATATGGGAAATAAACACACAAAAAAAGACATCCCACTGCTGGGCTTGTGTTCCCAACAAATAAAATGTCTCAGTGACCACCAGGGGAAAATGAAGATGAAAAAGCAGAGAAAAAAAATTAAAAAAAAAAATTTAGCATAAAATAGTGTTTAAAAGCAAAAAAAATTAATGCAAACCCAGAAAGTTATAGTCTAATTTTAACATTTTAAAAAAATGTTGGACACTGAACCTGTAATCCCAGAAGCTCCTACTTCATTCATTTCCACACTCTTTCTCAGTCATGTTCAGCCAAGTGCCGTCCAGAGCTAGAAACAATTCTAGAGACTCTTTTGGCTCAGGGAACCCTCAGCTGAGCCGGGAAGTTCTGAGCTGTAGGCCCCACTGGGGGACACCTTGCCCGAGTCACTCAGCCTCTCAGGACCTCAGCTTTCTCACTGGAAGGGGCTAGACTACGATTTCTGTGATTCCTAAGAACTAGAAAAGTCTATGATTCTGTGGGTTCTGGCCGCTGTCAGGGTAAGAAAAAGCAAATGACATCAGGGGCCTCAGTTCCTGCAAATCTCCTCGATTTTGCCACTTTTTTGTTGTTGCTATTTTTAAAGAATTTTTGCCAAAAGGTGGGAGTAGGCACTGGGATGAACCTGAGGCAAAATATCATGTCATTGCTCTGAGCCTCAGATTCTTCATTTGGAAATCAGAGGATTGAGTAGTAGCTTTCCAAGGCCCTTTCTAACTGACATTCTATGGGACTGTGGAGGTCCAGGAGGTTGGGTAACTGTTGCCTCCCAACTGGGAGAGGCCCCTTTCAAGGGAAATTGAGTGCAGCCACCCAGTTTCTCTGAGCACTCATAACTTGGCTCCTAGCTGAATGGTCAGAAGTGGTATATATGAGGTCTGAAATTATTTAACCTGAGAAAATTTTCTTTTCAACTCTAGACTGAAGAACCTGAAGGAGTAAAAATTCTTAGGTTTTCTAGTCCTATCTTTTATGGCAACGTCGATGGTTTTAAAAAATGTATCAAGGCCGCTGTAAGTACATATCCCCAGAAACTCAATTTCTAACCTCCTTTGAGACTTCATTCATTCTATAGTTACATTAATTCTACATTAAGTCTTCAGTAAAAAATTACTGGCACAAGCTGAACTAAGGCTATATTCCCTTTGTGTTTGTGTGTATATGTTTGCTGTATTCCCTTTGTGTAGGGCACTGAGAATTATAACATCCTTGCTCTTAAGTAATTTATATTTGGGGAGAGGAGGAAAACACCACATATATTAAAATCCAGGTAACAATACTATGCTGGACAAAAACACTTGAGATGTCTCGAGACAGAATTTGAGTTCCAAATAAGTAGTTTAGATAGTAAATGTTAAGAGTTCATAGAAAGGTTGGACTGATCAAACTTTGTGTGGTTGCTGGGCAAGAGGAAGGAGATATGTCAGGTGTCTGGGAAGTATATGAGCTGAGAGTAGAAGGTGGGAATATGTGTGTAGGGTGGGGTTCAGGGAAGGTACCCAGTTGGAATAAAGGATAAAAAGTGCAAGTGAAATGTGTAAGGATGATATTCTGGTCTTGAATGCCATGAAATGCTTCAAAGATGAGGTTTTCCTCTAGATCAGTGGTTTCCTAAATGAGTTCCCAGGCAAACTGGTTCGGATGAATGCTCATAGATTTTGCAATAGCAAAAGGGCTCTGTGATATCAAGGAAATTTGTTAACACAGCTTTACAGGTAAAGGGTTTATTTTTTGCTGTATGGTTTTTTATTGTCTTGAGCCTCTAATATGTTTCTGTCTTCCCTGAGTCTCTGGGTGGGTGGAGTGTGGGGCCTGGTAGTGGAGACCTGCATCAGACCTCACAATTTCTTTTTTGGCAGGATGTCTCAAGGAATAATGCCACTTGAGAAATAACCTTTCCAGATAACAATTGCCATTAATGAGCATTAGGAACCAGACGTTTTAAGTAACTTGACATTTATTTTCCAAGGTTGGATTTGATGCCATTAGAGTGTATAATAAGAGGCTGAAAGCACTGAGGAAAATACAGAAACTCATCAAAAAAGGGAATTTAAGAGCAACAAAGGTGAGGCAACATCTTTCTTTTCCCTGTTAAACTATTTCTTTTCCCATAAGAAAATGAAAGCCATTAGATAGTCTAAAATAAAATTTACCCTCTTTGGTACCCAGATGTGTACAAGCAGATGACAGGCAAACCAATGTCAAATAACAGCTGAGTTGTTCTTGTATGCATGTGGGGATGGGAGAGGAAAAAAAAATCAGCAAAACTCCCTGGAAACACAGGGTGTGATTTTTTTTCTCTTATGAAATAAAGCTAATTTTTGCTGAAAGGAACAAAATAAATGCTAATTTGATACCAGGAAATTATCCACAAGAGAAGGCAGTAAGGCTACAAACTTTAGAGCTACTACCTTTTATTCAGACTCTCCTGCCCACGTATCCCTTGGCCAGCTTCCACAATCTTCCAGAAATCCAAAGTTTCCTGGTTCCTCTGCTCTTCCATTTTCCTTCCTAGAGAACGTCAAAGTTTGAACTGAGGTAAACCTCATTCCTTAAGAATCCATCCCCTTAATATTGTGCTTGCCAAGTAACAGTGTGTAGGATTTGTACTTCATTGGAAATGAACTGTTGAAAGACATCCTGAATCACTGGCAATTAAGTTGGCAGTGTTTTCTTTGTTTAGAATGGCATTATAAGTGGTGCTGGTTCATCAAATGATGCTTTTGAGCCTGATGAAGATATTGAAGATCTGGAAGAACCTGATATCCCAACCAAGGAAATAGAGATTCGAGTGGATTGGAACTCAGAGCTTCCAGTAAAAGTGAATGTTCCCAAAGTACCAATCCACAGCCTCGTGCTTGATTGTGGAGCTGTGTCTTTCCTGGATGTTGTTGGAGTGAGGTCATTGCTAATGGTAAGGTTCGACTACCTTGAATTACAGATTTGCAGTTTTGGCTATAGGAAAATGATAAGGGTTGCCCAGCCTCACAAAAGCTTATACAAGCTCTGCAATTTTCCTAGGGGAACATTTTTTCAGTAGAATGTATAGCTTTATAAGGCATAGGCTGTGGAGCCAAACCACTGGGGGTTGAATCCTGGCTTTGCCACACTGTGGCAGTGTGACCACAGACAAGTTGCTTAATCTATCAGTGCCTCAATTTTTCCAAACTTCATACTTACAGAGATCTTGATATTTTCCCCCCAGAAATGTCAAATTCTAATTATTATTGCCCACAGGCTTTGTATCTTGATTTTTAAAATTAAACTTTATAGTTTGAGATAATTGTAGATTCACATGAAGGTATAAGAAATTGTACAGAGAGATCCTATGTACCCCTCACCCAGTTTCTCCCTGTGGTAACTACAGTACAAAATAACAATCAGTATATTGACACTGACACAGTCAAACTATGTAGGCTTTGGTTTTTAGGTCAGTTTTTAAATTTGAAATCTGGTGGCCACATATCCATACCCATATATATTCCACTCAAAGATATAAATTCATGACCCAGTAACTCCACTCCTAGGAATTTACCTGAAGAAAACCGAATCCATGATTCAAAAAAATATATGCACCGCTGTGTTTATCACTGCACTGTTTGCAGTAGCCAAGACATGGAAGCAACCTAAGTGTCCATCAATAGATGAGTGGATGAAGATGTGGTCCATATACACAATGGAATATTATTCAACCATAAAAAGAAAATAAATCCTGCCATTTGCAACGACATGAATGGATCTAGAGGGTAGTATGCTCAGTGAAATCAGCCAGGCGGAGAAAGACAAATACCATATGATTTCATTTATTTGTGGAATATAAAAAGAAAACAAAACTGAAGGAACAGAACAGCAGCAAAGTCATAGACACTGAGAAGTGACCAGTGGTTACCAATGGGGAGGGGAGTGGGTGGGGACAGGGTGAAGGAGGAGAGGGACTGTTGAGCCACTATGATGTACATGTGATAGTAATATATATATATATAAAGATACAAACTTATACTCATGTCTCTAGTCTCTCTGGAGCTATATTATGAAGCCTCCTGTACTTCCTTCTTTTCTTTATTGAGCCCCTCTGTGCTTTTGAGAGCTGTGCTGGTATGCACTATTGCTGGTGGTCTTTTCATCCCTAGTTGTACCATCACTGTAGGTTGGTAACCTCTATGGTTTGCCAACAATGAACTTTCTGCCAATAATGAGCTTTCCTCAAAGTCCCGATTAACCCTGAAAGTGTTGAAGTTTCTCCTGAGCAAATAATTGAATGCAACTGAAATGTGGGCAGATAAAATTATTCACTATTACAAATTCTCCTTTTTAAATTTTTAGATTGTCAAAGAATTCCAAAGAATTGATGTAAATGTGTACTTTGCATCGCTTCAAGGTAAATGCATATACAACCTTATCTATATAAGGCTTTCTCCTACCTTGGAATGTGGGTACATGATGTTCAAAGGTCTTTTTTTAAATTATGGTAAAATATGTACAATATAAAATTTGCCATTTTAGTTGTGTTAAAGTGTACAATTAAGTCAGCGGCATCAAGCACGTTCACCATCAGCAGCTGGGCTCACAGCAGCCGGAGGATGGTACACCAGCAAAAGGGACGAGCTCAGGAACCAAGGCCCTCTACAACAACCACACTCATGGTGTAACCATTCCCTGTGCTGCTGGAAAAGAAAGTTTAGAGCAGGCTCACATTTTGAAATTGAAAGGAGGAGCTATAAAAACTTAGTATTGGTTATATTACAGAAATAGACTAACTAAACATTATCTCTTTCTTTTGAAGATCATGTGATAGAGAAGCTGGAGAAATGTGGTTTCTTTAATGATCACATTAGGAAAGACATATTCTTTTTGACTGTCCATGATGCTGTCCTCCACCTACAGAACCAGGTTAAATCTCGAGAGGTTCAAGATTCCATTTTAGATACGGTAAACATTCAACCTTTCTACATATGTAGCATACCTAAACTATCACAATGTCTGTAAACGGCAAAAATTCCACAACTCTAGCGTCCCAGGCATGTGAGATTTTAGACCATCTGCTCAACTTCTCAGATTTTCAGTTTTCTCTTCAGTAAAATGGAAGTAAAAACATTTACTTTGCTGGGTAGATATGATGATTAAATATGATGGTTTATAGGAAAGCATTTGATAGTACCTAGTCCATATTAATTCTAAAGTGTATAGGTTTACTAATAAAAGTAGGCACTAGCTATAATGCCTAATATAGCTGTTTTCAGAATATAGGTACTAAATCTTGGATCTTCTGTGATTTATGCATACACACATAATTTAAATTCTCAGCAATCTGGAAACTCTTGATTATAAATGTCTTTAAGTAGGGTTCATTAGTTCATAATTGATCTTTGGAAAAAGTAAACAAAATGTTAAAAGTCATGAGTCAGCCCAGAGTTAATTATTTCCCACCAAAAGAATAGACCCTGATTTTCTACAGGCCCCCTTATTTTGTTGATTCTTCTGACAAATTTCCAGGAGAGCTGAGCATTTTAGGCTGGATTATTGGATTTGGCCAACTGGTAGCCCTGGTACAAAAACCTCATCTTTCATGGACACTCTTATGGTGAATAAGACAAATACTTATAAACTAACAACAAAAATTATTATTCCAGTGGCACATCTACTATATTTTAAATCACTTCCCTTTTTTCCTAAAGTTAGAATGAGTAGTTCCTTACTATAGATTGGATATTAATGTTTGAAGTAAAACTAATTTAGAAAGCAATGGTACATTATTCTTTTCAGCTATTGTTAGTGGAAAGATAGTTTAATATTGCGGTGGTAAACACTAGCACTAAATACCAAGGTATGGATCTTAAATACAAAAAAGGAAAAAAAAGAAAATTAATAAAACCACAAGTCTTTAAAAAAAAAAGCTACATGCAAGATACTCATCTTGGAAAATTCATAAACTTACTATGTAACTTAACATTCTATAACCACAGGTAACAACAGAGAAGCAAGATCATATAAAGTGTCCAAAGAAGATCTTGCATTAAAAGTAAAATAACTGAGGTGTCAAGTTCTATGTCAACATGAAAATAGTTGTTTTGTTATTTGTCTACACCAGATTCTGATCCAAGATCTCAGGCCATGAATATCACAGAAACCACTAACAAAGAGAGCCCCTACCAGGGTTAGACATAATCTTGTTTGCTACCAGGGAGGCACTGTGCATGGCTGGGATGGACTTTTTTGACCCTGAACGAATGTTAGGCTGAGTATAACTTAGTGTTTGTATTATATACCTACCAGTTCATTGGACAGTGGGTTGAGCACTATGGGTGGCCTGTCAGCTTAGGAAATTTATACTTCTATGTACCCTCAGTGTCCAGCACAAAGCCCTATCCATGGTAGCGGTATAGAAAATGACCTGTGGTACTTTCCTTTTCTTCAGGAATGATAACAATGGATGTTTGATATGACCCTCTGCCGGTCCCTTTATTTGAGTATAACAAAGGACCCAGGACAGCTCAACTTGTAGTTATACCTATCCTCTAACTTGACCATTATTTCATGGCCATCTGCACAGGGACTTAAGTCCCACAAAGCAGACAACTGGGTTATTTATTTGTGAGATGAAAAGTAGCTAAAAAGCACTTTGAAACATCACTCTTGCCTTGAGATACATTTGGAGTTGCTCTAAAAATATCCTTCTTCATGCATAAGACAAAACCAAAATTGTTCCTGGTTTCCTCTGCGTGGACGATTAAATAACATACTACTGCTAAAGAGCAGAACTTTGCTCTTGGTCCACAGATGTTGATTTCCATCTCCAATAAAATTAATTTCCATCCAATTCAACCTGGGGCTGTTTGTTGTCCTCAGTCAGGAGCTCTTCACTGGGCATTCACTGCCTCCTTGATGCTGTTCTAAGTGCTCTTAGTTTAGCTGTTGAAAGAAAAACAACTGGCTGCTGAGTCATTTAGGCAAATGGGCTGACTTGTTAAGAGGCATCGCACTTCAGAGATTGGGGAAGAGAGCTGAAAAGGAGATTAGACAATAGAGGACTATGCCAGTCCACACTTGAATGTGAAAAAATAGTACACAGAAAAATTCTAAGGTGGGAAATATAAAAGAACAAGAAAGCTGAAAAGGGTTTTGAACTATGCGGATATAGATGAGAAGCACCAGCAAAGCTTCAAATAATTTTCAGTGGAGAATGGAGGGTTGGAGGGGGTGGATGCTATTAGGTTTCCAATAAATATTCTCTGTGTTCTCTCTGTCAAGATCACCCTAATCCAAGACTGTAAAGACCCTCTTGACTTAATGGAAGTAGAGCGGGTTGAAGAAGAACTTGATGTCCAGGATGAGGTATGATCATTATTTTCTTTCAAAGAAAATGATTTGGATTAACTCTTGAATAAATAGAGTAATAGAAATAATGACTATGTCTGATTAAAACTATTCAGGGAAAATAATTTTTAAAAAATATTAAGAGGATGGCTTCATAGAAAGGGGAAGATGGAAAACAAGGATTCTCCCTTGAAGGCATTGAGTCCTTGGGGACCTGTCGCCCCAAGCATGTAGATGTGATCGGTGACTGAAAGCAGCCAGCCCATTGGTCCTAATTTTATACCTAAGCTTCTGCATACTTTTCTCTTCCAGAGACCTAGGACCAGTGCAATAGGGGAAAGGTGAACAGAGGGAATTCCTAACCCAGGAGTTTCACAAGCTTCAGGCATAGTACATGAGGAATAAGAACCTCATGACCTTTATCGTCTGACTGATAAAGGCTTAAAAAAGATACTGCCTCCATTTGAGACTCACTCTCTTTCTCATGCTTTGGGCATACCAGACTATTCCTAGGAAACTTGCCTGAAAGTTGTAGTTTCTGAATGAACTTAGTGGATCCACCACTGGCTAAAATGGGACATACAAAGGAAGAACATAGGATTTTAAAGTTGAAAGATGTCTTAGAAATTGAGTGGTCACACTTCCTAGCCCATGCAGAAATTTCTCCTAAACCATCCCTATGGATGTTCATTCAGCCTCTATGTGAACGTTTCCAGACACTGGCAACCAGGAGTTGTTCAAGGGAGTCTGTTACACAGTTGGAAGTCTGTCCGAGTGTTGGTTGTGCTTACAAAACTAGACTCAGCCTCTAATAATCACCCGGTGAACTGAGATCTGCTTTTGGTAATAACACAAACCCTCCCAGTGAAGAGCCCTTAAATATTTGAGAATAGCCCCCAGGTCTCCACCAGACTCTTCTCAGCTCCCTTCACCGTTCCTCATGGTCAGGAAATTTGTCAATGCTGCTCTGACCAAAAAGGGATACAAAGCCCCAGCTGGAGTCAGGCCAGCATGGAGATGATGGAATCATGACCTACCTTAATCTCATCCACAGATTTCTGTTATTATAACTTAAAAATGTGTTTGTCAAAATCTTGGCTTCTATCGAGCAGGGGTCATCTAAAGACTTGGGCATTTTCACACAAACTATGGTCCAGCTAGGCTCCCTATTTGTATTTATATAATTGGGCTTTGGTCCTAATGAGGGCTGCACATATTTCTGCTAGATTACATATGATTGGTTCCAGTTTTTTGACATAGTTTTGAATTCTGCATCTATCAGTCAGCACATTAACTACCTAGCACCACTGGGGTTATGTGCAAATCTGATAAGCATGACTTCTCTGCCATATTCCAGGTCCTCATAAACATGTTGAAAAGAATAACTTCTGCACCCATATGGTAAAATCAGGCAGTGAGTGAGGATGACAGGCAGAGATTCTTTTGTGGAGAAAGTACACTGCCAGAGTGAAAATCATAGGCCCTGTTTCTTAGCCCACCAGCTTAGTGAGCCCAGGAATGCCATTATTGAGCTATGACGTCCTCCCAGCTTTAGTAGTGTATGATCACAGTTATGGGGCTTAGTTAAGTAAAAACATATATCAAAATTGCAACATAAGAAGTTTCCACACTACAGAAGTATTTTTGGAATGTCACATAAAATCATGATATAATTATTCAGAAAATGGATAAAGGATCATCCAGGTAGTGTTCCTATAGATAGGGAAGGAATACAGCAGAGTGGTTTTAAGGGTATGGGCTTTAGAACCAAACAGACTTGAGTGCTAGCCCTGATTCTACTACTTACTAGCTGTGTGTAGCCCACAGCATGTTACTTATCCTGTCTTTATTCTAGTTTCATCATCAAAATAGAAATAATACTTCACAGAGTTGTGACAATTAAAGGATGCATGTAAAATAATTAGAATCGTGTCTTGTACATAATAAGTTTCCAATAAATAGTAATTATTGCTTTTAAATAAATCCAATTAAAAAATGATAAGGTAAAAAATTAAGTTTTTACTCTACTTTGATTGTGATGATACCCACGTAAGATGAGTAACACTATCAAAACATATTTATTAAAAAAAGATAATGTTGACTTAAGGAGAATTCAGTTGTACCAACACTTTATTTCCCCTTTGCTTCCACAGGCTATGCGCACACTTGCTTCCTGAAAGTGGGCTCAGGGGGTCGCTATAAGCAAGGTCTGCAAGGCAAAACCTACCGCCACCCAATGTAATTCTATGCAAATATTTTCTGCATCGACTATTTCTTTGCACTTGAAACACTCATTCTTTTTCCATTAGATTTTTTTAAATCTTTAATTTTTTTTTAAACTTCTTAGTCATTGAAACAGAAGCACTAAGACTGTGTCTGGGCTTTATTTATAAAATAAATAGCTGACCTCTAAAATGTGCAAAATGGTGAGAAGGACTGTCCAGGGGATCTAGCAATGTCTGCAGATGTTAAGCTGCTCCTGCCCCTATGACAGATGTAACAGTGTTCCTGTGAGTGTGACGTACCTTTGCTCAGTCAGGGTAAGACCAAACAGCTTCTGTGGGCAAGTAAATCAGAAATGATATCATAAAGAAAAATCCATTTCAGACTGACTTTGACACCCATGAGCTGCAATGATCACTGTGTAAGGTCACACTGAGTGAATACTGAAATATAATTACTAATGCATTATCCATAACAGCTTTCAAAAATCACTTTTATTAAATATATAAAAAAAATTTTTTGAATGCAACTTTGGTTAGTACTTACTAATGAATGTTACTATATGTCACCAGATGTGTAATCAGAATTCAGAATCAAGGAAATGGTTCACTTAAAAGCTACAGAACTAGGCTGATAGATTTTAGAAACACTGATTCAGGGAAATGAAGCAGTAAGTTTATTGTGGTTTACAGAAATAATTTTTTGATATGATAATCATGGATAATTAAGAGCAAATAGAAATATGACACACTATCTCTAGCTTAAAAATGAAGTTTTGATTTACTTAGTTAATAGAAATGATCATTTCTATGGGTATATCTATGTACCCAACATAGGAGCATCTACACATGTAAAACAAATACTAACAGAATTAAAAGAGGAAATAGACTGCAATGCATTCATTTTAGGAGACTTCAACACACCACTCACTCCAAGGACAGATCAACCAGACAGAAAATAAGTAATCTATTTAAAATCTAACATGAAAATTGTTATTTTGAAAAATAATTTTGATATGTTTATAAGACTGTGGTGATTAAAATGAGTTTATATTTTTCTCTAAAATTTTAGCAGTATGTAAAGTAAGTGATCTTTAATTGAAATCTGACCATCTTTTAAAAAATCTAAAAATCAACAGCCTGTATATAAATCTGTTGAAAAGGAATTTTTAAGACAAAATATTTTGGATGAACTCAATATCAATAAAAAATTTGGTTTGGAATATACACATTAAGAATATATATGTCTTTAAAAATCCATATTTTAGACCAGAAAATATTATTTTATATCTTTTATTTTTACATGATCTTTTTTGAGTGCCAACAATTTTCTAGGTATTATATATAAAATATATAGGCTTTGATCCTGTGGACTGTTCCCATTATTTCATGCTGGAATGAATGAAGTTGTGCTTAATTTCTAGAGAAAGTACTCAGGTCCCCAACTGAGACAATGTCTTGCTTGGTTGAAAACTATATTGTACATCTGGCACAGATGTGTGAAATTTCCAAATGTGTTTGGCTAGCCAAAGACAGCATGCCCTATTTCTATTTTTCTTCTTAAATACAATCAGAAACAAGGTATCTACTTCTGAAGGAATATCATCAGTGATCATATTAAACTGATGAACTAAAAGCCTCATCATTTCCCACCCCCTGCATTCTACTTGTTGGAATCTGAGGGAGTTGTGATGGATTGGGATATTATGATCCTCTTTCATGCTCATGGGTTATCCTGTCTTAAACTGACCTAGAACAGATTTCTCCCCATGTTGGGTACAGCCTAACCAGGATTACAATGTTATCTCATTTTTGCAGTAATACCTGCTTATAATGGCAACAGATCATATCTCTAAATAGCGAATATAATAGTCTTGCAGAAAATGGATGAATACCTCTGTTCAATAGAGGAAATCTGCACTGCCCAATTTTTTTTTTTTTAGTTGAAGGAAATACCAAAGTTACATTTTACAGTAAGGCTAGAGTTTTTTAAAAGATTGGATCCATTTGTGACTATGTAGGACCACAGTCCATTTGACTCATTTCCCCAAGCATGCTCTAAAATACTGTCTTTTCTATGCATTTTGTGAGTAGTAAGCATACTTTTAATTCTGTATTGTCAGTGGAACTTTTACTTGAAATCAAAGTTGTCTTGTTATGTTTTTAATCTATAGAATCAGATTCTAGTGTTGTATTTGAATGTCAGCAACAAGTGAAAAAATCAAACCATGTACATTTGGAAATACTTGCACATAATTTTTATTAAATGTAAAGTTGCCTGTTAAACTACTCTGATATGTTCTTTCTGAACATAACTATTGAATATAATAAAAATTTTTACATTTTAACTTTGCTATTACTCTTACAAGTCATCATTTTGATGCACTATTTATAGCTCCACTTTCATTTGTTGGTGTGCACTTTCTTCTTGTAAAGACTTATCAGTGCAATAAACAGTGTTACTCAGAGGTATCTCAGTAAAATCTTGTCTTCTTCCCCAAACATTTCCAGGTCATTTTATGCAATGATTTTCATTATTTTAAGCAACGTTGTCAGGCTGGTACCACATACATATCAAAAGGATACAAAGCATAGTGTATTGCTTGAGGAATTTTCACAAAACAAGCCCACTAGTGTGGCCAGCACCCAGATCAATAAGCAAAACACGACCAGTACCCAGAAGCCCTCTCATGCTCTTTCCCTGTAAATGCCCCAAGGGCTAATTACTATTTTGACATCTAACACTTGTTTTTTTGAACTTCACATAATTGGAAGAAAACAGATTAATTCTTCTTTCCCTTCACTTTTGTGTCTGTCTTCATTCAACTTGACAATCATGAGATCCATCGTGTTATTGCATATAGCAATCATTCATTAATTTTCACGGCTGGAAAGTATTCCATTGTCTTACTCATCCAGCCTACTGTTTGTGGACATGGGTGGTGTTTCTGGTTTGCGGCTTTCATGAATAGTGCTGCTCTGAACATTCTTGATCCGATTTTTTTTTTTTTTTGGTGAAAGGATGCACACCATTCTGTGAAGTATGTACCTTAGAGTGGAGTTGCTGGGTCATATACATAGGTTCTGCTTCAGTGGAAACTCCGGTAGGTATCTACTATCACCAGCAGACTTTTCCAGAGCATTGTGCCAATCACCAATTTGTCCCTTTCTCAGCTGTGAGTTAGAGTTCCAGTTGCTCCACAATTTGCCAACACTGGCTTTGTGGATCTTTTCATTTGAGGGGTTTGTAGTAGTATCACACTGATGCTCAAGAAGTGGAGTGACTTCTCAGATGTTTATTATCATTTAAAGGCCCTCTTTTGTAATCATCTGCCCCGGTCATCTATTCCTCTTTTTAGTCATGGCCTTGTTCTAATTGCCTTGTAAAAGTTTGTAGAGTAGGCATAAAAACCCGTTGTTGGATATATGTACTGTGAATATCGTATTCAATCTGTGGATTGCCTTGTCCCTTTTAATCCTGCCTTTTGAGCAACATAAATTGTTCATTTTAATGCAGTTCAAGTTATCATTTTTTTCCTTAATGGTTAGCCTTTTATTTTTGGGGGGGGTTGGGGTGCATATCTAGTATAAGAAATCTTTGTCTCCCTAGGTTTTCTTCTAAAAACTTTGTTTTACTAATCACATTTAGATATACAATGTTTCTGGAGTTGAGTTTTGTGTACTGTGTGACACAAAGAGTTGAAGATACATTTTCTTTTGTTTCTAAATGAATATCACATTGACACCCTTCACTGAAAATACCATCCTTTTCTCTTCTTCAATGCAGTGTCACCTTTAACATGAATCAGCTGACTGTATATGTTTGTGTCTGTTTCTGGACACTCTGTTCCATTAGTCTATTTTTCTGTCCTTGTACCAATACTTTTCTTAGGTCTTTAACAGCTCTAGATATTTGGAAGTTTAATTCTTCCAGTTTGGTCTTTTCCTAATTTATTTATGCTAGCCCTCTGCATTTCCATATATATATATATATTTTAGGATAACCTATCAATTTCTAACAATTATTATTCTTAATATATTTCATAGATTTAGCAACAATTTTCATGAAGGCCAACAAGTCTCAAAAAATTAATACTTTATATTAAATGACATGTTGAAACCCACAAAAATAAATTATGCTTATGTTTTATTAGATGATTCAAAATACAAAAGCAACTTGAGTTTTGTGCGTGTTTTAAGTTACAGATACAAATTTGAACTCATTGGCTTCATAAACTTACACAGTGGGACTCCTGGGTTGAGGTGGAGTTGTGTCTACTTGGAATTGTGAGGTGCTGCCCAGGCTCTGCCCCTGCTGGCCAGGCTAAATAGACTAGAGCTTCCTGGAAGAGACACAATTCATCCTAAAGCAAGAAGGAGTAGGCCTCCAGAGTGACCCAGGAATAAGGCGTAGTTGGTGGTGAACAGTGGGGACTGGGGATAATACGGTGCTTGTCACTCTGGAGTATGTTCTGGAGCCAGATTCATGAATTCTTGTTTGGGTCCTAGGAAGAAAAGACGCTGAATAAATATCCAAAAGAGAGGCTTTCCTGAGATCCCTATAAAAGAATGGGGATCTTTTCTTCTACCTGCAACACTCCCAGTGATCACTATAACAATATGACTCCGAAGGTAGAGGATTCTGCCCCAGGCTCCAAGCACATGCGCAGCTCTGGCAATGCCTTGGGTCTTTGCGATGGTGCCCTCCAAGGGTGCGAGGAGGAGGCGGTCCTTGGCGGAGTGGACTTGTTCATCAGTACATGGGAGGCGCTCTCGGCACTTCCAGACATGTTTGAGGGGTCCTCTATCTGGGGCTTGATCTATGCGCAGAGATGAGGTGAGAGACAACAAATCAGGCGTGCTCGCCAGCGGCATCAGGCTGGAATCCTGAAGAAAGTTTGGTTCCATTTAGAACGGAAAAACATGTGTCACACAAATAATATTAACAACCTAACAAAAACCACATGAACTTTAATCATGTGAGCTTTGTTTCCATAAAAATGCCCCATAATAACAAATAGCTCAAAAAGATGGAAGAGAGAGGAAAATAAAAATGGGGGAAGGGAAAGAGCCAAGGAAGATGGCGGCGTGAGTAGTGCAGCGGAAATCTCCTCCCAAAACAACATATATCTATGAAAATATAACAAAGACAACCCTTCCTAGAATAAAGACCAGAGGACACAGGACAATATCCAGACCACACCCGCACCTGAGAGAACCCAGCGCCTCGCGAAGGGGGTAAGATGCAAGCCCCGGCCCCGCGGGAGCCGAGCGCCCATCCCCCAACTCCCGACCGGAGAAGAGTAGGCAGAGCGGGAGGGAGACGGAGCCCAGGACTGCCGAACACCCAGCCCCAGCCATCCGGGCCAGAGCGCAGACACAGTACGTGCCCAGGGGGCCCTGGATGCTAGGGAAACAGGGCAGCAGGAACAGTGAGCGGGCACTGGAGGCCGGGTGCTGGAGGACATAAGAAAAGCGCGCGACCATTTTTTTTTTTTTTTCTGTTTTGTTTTGGCAAGTGCTTTTTGGTAGTCTTAAAAGGATAGGGACCCCAATACTAGGGAAACAGGGCAGCAAGACCGGTGAGCAGAGGCCTGAGGCTGGCACCAGAGAATAAAGAAAAACGAGCGACCACCTATTTTTTTAATTAAAAAAATTTTTTTGTTTTTTTTAATTTAAAATTTTTTTTCTTTTTTTTTTTTGGTGGTCGTTTTGTTTTGGCGGGTGCTTTTTGAAAGTCTTAAAGGGGCAGGGCGGGACACTTAATCCAGAGGTAGGGAATCCGGGGATCTCTGGGCACCCTAACCCCTGGGCTGCAGGGAGAAGGGAGGCCCCTTACGGAGATAAATAGCCTCCCAGCAGCTCCTGCTCCAATGCGACTCCACCACTTTGGAGCAGCTGCCCGAGCCAGGCCACGCCCACAGCAACAGCGGAGATTAACTCCATAGCAGCCGGGCAGGAAGCAGAAACCCTGTCTGCGCGCAGCTGCACAGCACAAGCCACTAGAGGTCGCTGTTCTCCCAGGAGAGGAGGGCCACAAACCAACAAGAAAGGAAGTTCTTCCAGCCGTCACTCGTCCCAGCTCTGCAAACTATTCCTATCAACATGAAAAGGCAAAGCTACAGGCAGACAAAGATCACAGAGACAACACCAGAGAAGGAGACAGACCTAACCAGTCTTCCTGAAAAAGAATTCAAAATAAGAATCATAAACATGCTGACAGAGATGCAGAGAAATACGCAAGAGAAATGGGATGAAGTCCAGAGGGAGATCACAGATGCCAGAAAGGAGATCACAGAAATGAAACAAACTCTGGAAGGGTTTATAAGCAGAATGGATAGGATGCAAGAGGCCATTGATGGAATTGAAACCAGAGAACAGGAACGCATAGAAGCTGACATAGAGAGAGACAAAAGGATCTCCAGGAATGAAACAATATTAAGAGAACTGTGTGACCAATCCAAAAGGAACAAAATCTGTATTATAGGGGTCCCAGAAGAAGAAGAGAGAGGAAAAGAGATGGAAAGTATCTTAGAAGAAATAATTGCTGAAAACTTCCCCAAACTGGGGGAGGAAATAATCGAACAGACCACGGAAATACACAGAACCCCCAACAGAAAGGATCCAAGAAGGACAACACCAAGACACATAATAATTAAAATGGCAAAGATCAAGGACAAGGAAAGAGTTTTAAAGGCAGCTAGAGAGAAAAAGGTCACCTATAAAGGAAAACCCATCAGGCTAACATCAGATTTCTCAACAGAAACCCTACAGGCTAGAAGAGAATGGCATGATATATTTAATACAATGAAACAGAAGGGCCTTGAACCAACGATACTGTATCCAGCACGACTATCATTCAAATATGGTGGTGAGATTAAACAATTCCCAGACAGACAAAAGCTGAGGGAATTTGATTTCCACAAACCATCTCTACAGAACATCTTACAGGGACTGCTCTAGATGGGAGCACTCCTAGAAAGAGCACAGCACAAAACACTCAACATATGAAGAATCGAGGAGGAGGAACAAGAAGGGAGAGAAGAAAAGAATCTCCAGACAGTGTATATAACAGCTCAATAAGCGAGCTAAGTTAGGCAGTAAGATACTAAAGAGGCTAACCTTGAACCTTTGGTAACCATGAATTTAAAGCCTGAAATGGCAATAAGTACATATCTTTCAACAGTCACCCTAAATGTTAATGGGCTAAATGCACCAATCAAAAGACACAGAGTAACAGAATGGATAAAAAAGCAAGACCCATCTATATGCTGCTTACAAGAAACTCACCTCAAACCCAAAGACATGTACAGACTAAAAGTCAAGGGATGGAAAAACATATTTCAAGCAAACAACAGTGAGAAGAAAGCAGGGGTTGCAGTACTAATATCAGAAAAAATAGACTTCAAAACAAAGAAAGTAACAAGAGATAAAGAAGGACACTACATAATGATAAAGGGCTCAGTCAAACAAGAGGATATAACCATTCTAAATATATATGCACCCAACACAGGAGCATCAGCATATGTGAAACAAATACTAACAGAACTAAAGGGGGATATAGACTGCAATGCATTCATTCTAGGAGACTTCAAAACACCACTCACCCCAAAGGATAGATCCACCGGGCAGAAAATAAGTAAGGACACGGAAGCACTGAACAACACAGTAGAGCAGATGGACCTAATAGACATCTATAGAACTCTACATCCAAAAGCAACAGGATATGCATTCTTCTCAAGTGCACATGGAACATTCTCCAGAATAGACCACATACTAGGCCACAAAAAGAGCCTCAGAAAATTCCAAAAGATTGAAATCCTACCAACCAACTTTTCAGACCACAAAGGCATAAAACTAGAAATAAACTGTACAAAGAAAGCAAAGAGGCTCACAAACACATGGAGGCTTAACAACACGCTCCTAAATACTCAATGGATCAATGACCAAATCAAAATGGAGATCCAGCAATGTATGGAAACAAATGACAACAACAACACTAAGCCCCAACTTCTGTGGGACGCAGCAAAAGCAGTCTTAAGAGGAAAGTATATAGCAATCCAAGCATATTTAAAAAAGGAAGAGCAATCCCAAATGAATGGTCTAATGTCACAATTATCGAAATTGGAAAAAGAAGAACAGATGAGGCCTAAGGTCAGCAGAAGGAGGGACGTAATAAAGATCAGAGAAGAAATAAATAAAATTGAGAAGAATAAAACAATAGCAAAAATCAATGAAACCAAGAGCTGGTTCTTCGAGAAAATAAACAAAATAGATAAGCCTCTAGCCAGACTTATTAAGAAGAAAAGAGAGTCAACACAAATCAACAGTATCAGAAACGAGAAAGGAAAAATCACGACGGACCCCAAGGAAATGCAAAGAATTATTGGAGAATACTATGAAAACCTATATGCTAACTAGCTGGGAAACCTAGGAGAAATGGACAACTTCCTAGAAAAATACAACCTTCCAAGATTGACCCAGAAAATCTAAAGAGACCAATTACCAGCAACGAAATTGAAGCGATAATCAAAAAACTACCAAAGAACAAAACCCCCGGGCCAGATGGATTCACCTCGGAATTTTATCAGACATACAGGGAAGACATAATACCCATTCTCCTTAAAGTTTTCCAAAAAATAGAGGAGGAGGGGATACTCCCAAACTCATTCTATGAAGCTAACATCACCCTAATACCAAAACCAGGCAAAGACACCACCAAAAAAGAAAACTACAGACCTGATGAATGTAGATGCAAAAATACTCAACAAAATATTAGCAAACCGAATTCAAAAATACATCAAAAGGATCATACACCATGACCAAGTGGGATTCATCCCAGGGATGCAAGGATGGTACAACATTTGAAAGTCCATCAACATCATCCACCACATCAACAAAAAGAAAGACAAAACCACATGATCATCTCCATAGATGCTGAAAAAGCATTTGACATAGTTCAACATCCATTCATGATAAAAAATCTCAGCAAAATGGGAATAGAGGGCAAGTACCTCAACATAATAAAGGCCATCTATGATAAACCCACAGCCAACATTATATTGAACAGCGAGAAGCTGAAAGCATTTCCTCTGAGATCGGGAACTAAACAGGGATGCCCACTCTCTCCACTGTTATTTAACATATTACTGGAGGTCCTAGCCATGGCAATCAGACAAAACAAAGAAATACAAGGAATCCAGATTGGTAAAGAAGAAGTTAAACTGTCACTATTTGCAGATGACATGATGCTGTACATAAAAAACCCTAAAGACTCCACCCCAAAACTACTAGAACTGATATCGGAATACAGCAAAGTTGCAGGATACAAAATCAACGCACAGAAATCTGTGGCTTTCCTATATACTAACAATGAACCAACAGAAAGAGAAATCAGGAAAACAACTCCATTCACAATTGCATCAAAAAAAATAAAATACCTAGGAATAAACCTAACCAAAGAAGTGAAAGACTTATACTCTGAAAACTACAAGTCACTCTTAAGAGAAATTAAAGGGGACACTAACAGATGGAAACTCATCCCATGCTCGTGGCTAGGAAGAATTAATATCATCAAAATGGCCATCCTGCCCAAAGCAATATACAGATTTGATGCAATCCCTATGAAACTACCAGCAACATTCTTCAATGAACTGGAACAAATGATTCAAAAATTCATATGGAAACACCAAAGACCCCGAATAGCCAAAGCAATCCTGAGAAAGAAGAATAAAGTAGGGGGGAATCTCACTCCCCAGCTTCAAGCTCTACTATAAAGCCATAGTACTCAAGACAATTTGGTACTGGCACAAGAGCAGAGCCACAGACCAATGGAACAGACTAGAGAATCCAGACATTAACCCAGACATATATGGTCAATTAATATTTGATAAAGGAGCCATGGACATACAGTGGCGAAATGACAGTCTCTTCAACAGATGGTGCTGGCAAAACTGGACAGCTACATGTAGGAGAATGAAACTGGACCATTGTCTAACCCCATATACAAAAGTAAACTCAAAATGGATCAAAGACCTGAATGTAAGTCATGAAACCATTAAACTCTTGGAAGAAAACATAGGCAAAAACCTCTTAGACATAAACATGAGTGACCTCTTCTTGAACACATCTCCCCGGGCAAGGAAAACAACAGCAAAAATGAGTAAGTGGGACTATATTAAGCTGAAAAGCTTCTGTACAGCAAAAGACACCATCAATAGAACAAGAAGGATCCCTACAGTATGGGAGAATATATTTGAAAATGACACATCCGATAAAAGCTTTGACATCCAGAATATATAAAGAGCTCACACGCCTCAACAAACAAAAAACAAATAACCCAATTAAAAAATGGGCAGAGGAACTGAACAGACAGTTCTCCAAAAAAGAAATACAGATGGCCAACAGACACATGAAAAGATGCTCCACATCGCTAAATATCAGAGAAATGCAAATTAAAACTACAATGAGGTACCACCTCACACCAGTAAGGATGGCTGCCATCCAAAAGACAAACAACAACAGATGTTGGCGAGGCTGTGGAGAAAGGGGAACCCTCCTACACTGCTGGTGGGAATGTAAGTTAGTTCAACCATTGTGGAAAGCAGTATGGAGGTACATCAAAATGCTCAAAACAGACTTACCATTTGACCCAGGAATCCCACTCCTACGAATTTACCCTAAGAATGCAGCAATCAAGTATGAGAAAGATCAGTGCACCCCTATGTTTATCGCAGCACTATTTACAATCGCCAAGAATTGGAAGCAACCTAAATGTCCATCGATAGATGAATGGATAAAGAAGATGTGGTATTTATACACAATGGAATACTACTCAGCCATAAGAAAAGGGCAAATCCAACCATTTGCAGCAACATGGATGGAGCTGGAGGGTATTATGCTCAGTGAAACAAGCCAAGTGGAGAAAGAGAAATACCAAATGATTTCACTTATCTGTGGAATATAAGAACAAAGGAAAAACTGAAGGAACAAAACAGCACCAGAATCACAGAACTCAAGAATGGACTAACAGGTACCAAAGGGAAAGGGACTGGGGAGGATGGGTGGGTAGGGAAGGATAAGGGAGGGGGGGAGAAGTAGGGGGGTATTAAGATTAGCATGCATGCAGGGGTAGGAGAAAAGGGAGGGCTGTACAACACAGAGAAGGCAAGTAGTGATTCTACAACATTTTGCTATGCTGATGGACAGTGACTGTAAAGGGGTTTATAGGGGAGACCTGGTATAGGGGAGAGCCTAGTAAACATAATATTCATTATGTAAGTGTAGATTAGTGATACCAAAAACAAAAGAAAACAAAACAAAAAGGGGCAGTTCCTGTGTGGTAACCTCCAATGAGTTCTACACAAGGGTATAAAGGGCATATAAAAGTGTAGGCAAAGGGTCTGTTTGCATTTATACAGAAGATCAAAGCCTAATTGGGCTATCCTGAAAATGAACTAAGATACGATATGAAAGAGAACTTCCAACATCAGCACTCTCTGGAAGACTCATGCCAGAAGATGATCATCAAAAAACCCCAACAAAGATCCATGCACTGCTACAGCTGTAGATGCACTCATCCCACCAGCTCCTGGACTTGCCGTGGGAATGACGAAGGAGATATCTAAGTTGGCCTGTGCATACAGTAAAACAACAAATTTGACTGGATCTATACTGTTGGAACTCAACCAAGAATTAGGAGAAGTGCAAATTGTAGCGCTCCAAAATCTTACAACTACAGACTATTTACTGTTAAAAGAACATAAGGGATGTGAACATTCCCCAGGAATGGGTTGTTTTAATTTGTCTGATTTCTCTCAGACTGTTCAAGTTCAGTTGGACAATATCCACCATATCATAGATAAGTTTTCACAAATGCCTAAGGTGCCTAACTGGTTTTCTTGGTTTCACTGGAGATGGCTGGTAATTACAGATATGCTTTGGTTATGTAACTATACTCCTATTATGTTAATGTGTGTGCGCAATTTAAGTAGTAGCTTAAAACCTATACATGCTGAAGTTACTCTACAAGAAGATATGTCAAAGAAATAATCAATCTTCCCATGTTTTCTTCCGCCTGCTACTTCTATAGCTTTTCTTCTTCCTTCCTAATTACAACCCTTAAATAGAATTCGTGCCTCATATCAAATTTACCCAGTATCATAATTCTTCCAAGTGGTAAAGATACCTCAAGACAAATGCTGGGCATAGAAGCTACAGGGCATAAATATGCAAAGAAATAAAAAGCTAACCATTTCAAACAATAAGGCTTCTCTCTCACTTACCAATTTTACATTTCCCTGTATGGCCCCGGAAGATGACTGGTTAGCCAGAGACGGGTAAGATTCCTCAAGGGAGGAACAACCTAAGACAGGCACAGTCGCAGGGGGGTCATCAGGTGAGAAATTGGGGATCAACAGAGGTGAGGCTTAGAACCTCACCCCCCCGTTCTGAAAGAAATCTTCTGCATACGTGGATGTTTTATTGCCCTTGTCTAGCTTGGATTAACACATAGTCTACAGGCACACACCTGATCATCTACATTTGCTCTCTTACAACACTAAACTATGTTTTCTACCTTTATCTTGTATCTACCTACCACTTCAGCATTTTATTAAAAATAATAATAATAAAGAGAGAAATGTGGTATCCACATATAAATCAAGTATAAAAACCAAATGAGTATTCATATTTGAACTGTTTATAGTTCATAATGCATGAGCAAAACCAAAAGTTTCTGTGATGACTGCCCTTGTACTTTTCACTATGTAACTTATTCATTATGTAAGAATTTGTTCTCCATGTAAGAACTTGTTTGTTATGCCTCAGAAGATTGGAGACTGACGAAAATTAGGCTTGGGGTGGATTAATGATTGTGCATTGAGCATTGACTCCCCTATACAGAATTTTGTCGTTAACAACCATTTGATCAATAAATATGAGAGATGCCCTCACAAAAAAAAAAAAAAAAAAAAAAAAAAGAAGGACAGACTTCCAATGGTAACATAAATAAGTAACCGGGATGTAATGTATAGCATAAGGAATATAGTCAAGATATTGTAACAGCTTGGTAGGGTGATAGCTGGAACCTAGAATTATGTATATAAATGTTTTATCACTATGTTGTACACTTGAAACTAATGTAATGTAATACTGTGCGTCAACTACCCTTCAATAAAAAATAATTATCTAAAAAAAAAAAAAAGGGAGGAAGGAAGGGAGGGCCCAAGGGGGGCAAGGAGAAATGGAAAAAGTGGGAGACGCACCTCCCAGGAGAGCGGCAGCAGGGAGAAGAACGGGCGGCGGAATGAACGGTGGGGAGGAGGAGAAAGGAAGAATGAGGGAGCGGCTTTGGGAGCGGGAGAAGGAATTCAAATAGAGGGTTGATGTCGTCACCGAATCACACCATTTGAGGACCTGGAGAATTTAGCGACCGTCCCCTCCCACCCACCACCGTCTCCTCGGTTCTTGGTCCTCCCTACCTGGCTCTGTTTCCCTCCGTGATCGCCGTCACCTTCCAGTGCGCTCCGCAATTCCCTGATCAGTTTGGATCCCTCCCCGCCTCCTCCCCAAGGACAGAACGCATCGCCGGGCGGGGTTCTTGCTCCGACTCCCGGCGCCCACCCCCCGCCAAGCACTGGGAGAGCGCTGAGCGCCAGGCGCGTGATGGGCGCGGAATGACGACAGTCAGAGGACGGAAAGGGGCCGCGGTGGCGCTGAGGCCCGCAGTTTACGTCCAGAGATCCCTGGGCTTGAGGCCTGGTCCCCCATTTCCCACCCTCACCTGCCAGGTCTCCAGGGAAGGCGCGGGGGACTCCCCTGGCTGCTCACAGAGCTTTAGGCAGCAGAAGGCCCTCCGAGGCTCTGTGCTCGTGTTGCCTCTGCTGGCTAGGACAGCCTACCTCATCCTTTTCTTCAGGACAGTCTTTCAGCCTGGACACGGAGAAACTGCTTTTGCATAAGACCCAGCTTAAACGCCATCCCTGACGCACTGTTTTAGATCAAGGGCTCCAGTGTTCCGAGACCCCTCAACCCCTTAAAAAAAAAAAACCTTTTTATTTTGAAATAATTGTGGATTCACAGGAATTTTCAAAGAAACATGCGGCCAGGTTCACGGGCACTCCGCCCCGGCCCCCACCAGTGTTACCGTCTTGCATAACTAGAGTACAGTATAAAAACCTCTGCTTTGGCGCTGGCGCAAATCACGGAGCTAGCTTACATCGTGCCAGTTATACATATGCTCGTGTGTGTGTGTGTGTGTGTGTGTGTGTGTTGCTCTATGCAATTCCATCCTCAGTTCACACCACCACAGTCAAGATATTTAACTGTACGCACAGTTACAGTCCTTCTGAGGGCCCTTTTTGGGAAGCATTCCCAGTGTAGACGCATTTCTTCACCTTACATCACCCCCAGACCTACGGCTCAACTAGGACTTTCTGCGTCCTTGCTCAGAGGAGCACCTCTGATATTACACCTCCTACGACCAGGATGAGTAGACCATAATTTTCGATCTCAGTATTTGTCAGCAGTTCTTTCCATTTTTACCCATGACTGTCTCTGTCATAGTAGAGCTCCAGGCCACACAGGAGGAGCATCTGAAGGTCACCCTTTCCATATAAAAGAAGGGCATGAGTCCTTGAGTAAACAGTGCTGTGAGCTGGCAGAGACTCTTCAGGAGGGAGCCCAGGTATGGCTCTTGTCTCAGCCTGCTCACACTGCTGTAACACGCTACCAGAGCAACATTTACTTCTCAGTTCTGGAGGCTGGAAGTCTGAGACCAGCATGCCAGCTGGTAGGGCTCCTGTGAGCATCCTCTTCTGGGGTGACAGAGGGTGGTCTTCCTGCTGTAGAGGTGGGACTCACTAGCTCTCTGGCCTTGTCTTATAAGGGCACTAGTCCCATCGTGAGGGCTCCACTCTCCTGATTTAATTTCCTCCCAAGGGTACAAGCACTATGGAATTATGGGTTCAACATACAAATGTGTGGGGACACATTCAGGTCATGGCAGCTCTCTTCCAGGTGCACGGACCCTAGTGGCACTGACACCCACTGGAGGATAGGTTCTGATCACTGCCTGTAGATCAAGGCAGTCAATCCAACCTCTCCCAGGTGAGTACACTTCCAGCTCATCAGTGGTTGAGTCTAGCAGAGCAGGCTCCTTTAACCCATTCCCCAAGCCCATACTGTGTACAAAGGAGTACATACGGTGTCCTTCTATACCCTGGCACAGGTATTCAGATGAATAGGAGAGGTCTGGACCATTAGGACCCACTTGTGAGCCCAGGACCTTTCTCTGATAAGCTTCCAATTAAGTGGATAAGGGAAGGAAGTGGTGAGAAATGAGGCTGCGGGGTGGACTGGCCAGATCATGAGGGGCCTTGTATACCGTAAGGAGCTTGATTTTATCCTCCCCTCTAGTAAGAGATAAAGGCAAAATGGCTGGGTTACATTACCGAGCTAATCCAATCAGCTGACCTGGATACCCAGACAGAAATTCAGAAGGTGAAATTAAAGTAGAGATGAATGAAGCTTTTGTTACTTAGTTTCCAAGGAGAGAGTAACAAAGGGAAGCAGACATTAGCTTTTGTGATTTAGAAAGAAAAAGCTTGTTCCACAGATGGGGTTTTTATTTCCCTAGTTTATCCTTTTAAGACAACTTTAGTGTTCTGTTATTTATAATGATATGAGGATTAGGAAAATATGTGTTATATTAAAACACTTAAGGCACAGGGAGATACTGATTTGAGATTGTGGAGTTAATATTTCCTTACAAACATGTTGCGGTTTCTATGTAGGAGTCACTGTCTTTTCCGGTTTTATTTGCCTGTAAAAAATAAAAAGAACTTTCGGTCTCTAAAACAATGGAAGAAGTAGTTGCTTAATATTTTTGTTTAAATCAGTTATTAAATGTCTGTGACAAAATACAAGGTCTAGCAAACAAGGCCTCTGTGCTCCCTGCCTCCTCCCAAAGCATGCAAAGCCTTGAGCCTTGGGGAGCGATGCTCTATTTTCTTTCCTCACCTCCTCTTCTCTATGTTGGGTGGTTGGCCTAACCAGAGACACAGCCAGCCACTCCGTGTGAGGAAGCCCAGGATAAAAATCTATACTCAGGGAGAAGAATAGGGAGACCAATTAGCCTGTTTAAATAGTGGAAGCTAGTTTCTTTTTCCAGTTTCATCTGCTTTTGCTTTTCAGAGGACTAGTTTTTTCCCATGAGTTCCTTATTCCTGCATTCATCAGGCATTTACTGTGCATCTAGTTTGTGACAGGCACAGAACTAGAAGCTGGGTGTCCAGTGAATGGTAAACAAAATAGACACACTCTCTATTCTCATGGGACTTGGGGTGTAATGTGGGACATGGTCAATGAATGAGTCAACAGCCCAGTAAATACCATGACTACGTGATGGGCCTTCCATTACAGAGTAACAGGGGTAGGACGGCTGTGTTACACTCTCTGAGGGCGTAACATTTAAGGAAGGAATTAGAATGTACAGATCTGAGGGTACATTACCCAAGCAGAAGAAACAGCATAGGCAAAAGCCCTGTGGCAGGAAAGATTTCAATTGAGAAGGGGGTTGTCTGGAGCGGAAAGGTCAGGAGGACTGGTGGGGCTGCCAACACAGGGTCCCAAACATTCAACAGTTTGTAATGAGAAGGCACTGAAAGGCTTTCAACTGGAAAAACCCAGACATTTTTTTTGTTTTCAGAAGACATTATAGCTTTGTGTGTGTGTGTGTGTGTGTGTGTGTGTGTGTGTGTGTGTGTGTGTGTGTGTGTGCAGAAAGTATCTCTCAAGGGATGCACAGGATCTAGTCATTCTGGTTGCCTACAGAAGGAGGAACTGGGTGGAGAGAGGACAGGAGCAGGAAGCACAAGTTTTTCTGCAGACCCTTTGTTAATTTCTAACTTTGAAGTTGTTACATGTATTCCAAGACTGCAAGTGGGAACAGGAAAAAGCGTACTGCAAATGTCCAGGACACTTTGGAGTATTTGACGCATACTTAGGAAATCTTGGTGATCAGACTCTGAGAGTAAGAAGAGGGGGGCATTAAGATGCTCCTCATTTGCAGATTAAGGGTCGAGCAACTAAGCAGATGACAATGATAACTGAAATTGGGGAGAGCTGGAGAGGGACAGTTTAGGTAGTGGCAACTCTACCATTTCTATTTAGGGGAGGCTTGAGGGTGGCCAGCTAGCTGGAAGTAGGGGTGGAAGAAATTTGTCTTAAATAAGCACTTGCTTGGCATTTGTATCAGTCAGGTTAGGTTCGATTTTAGTGCAGTAACCTAAAACACACACAAAGCTCACACACCCCTCAGAACTACAAAACTCCCCAAAAACAAAAACCTTGGTGACTTAGACAACCAAGGCTTTTCTTTTTTTCTTCTCGCTCAAAGTTTGCTGCAGATCCAAGTGATGGGCAATTTTTCTCTACGTGAGAGCTCAGCATTCCAGGCTGCTTTGATCTTAGACATCTACAGCTCAACAAATGATAAACTTGGAACAAGGAGAACGGGGGGGAAAAAAGTCAGGAAGGACAATTGTGCACCTGCTGTTCCATATTTCCACCCAGAAGCAGTATGTGTAATTTCACTCACATTTCAATGGCCAAAGTAAGTGCCTCAGCCAAGCCTAACTTCAAGGAGGTGGATAAATAGAATCCCCCCAAATGTCTAGGAAAACTAGGGGAGCTAGAAGTATCAGTGAGCTCTAGTAATATTCAGTACGGCACTTTATGTAAGAGTGGAAAAGCTTCAAAAGTCTGTATCAAAGATTAGGGTAGAGGTTATGAAGAGGGTTGAAACTGGTGACATCTGTGAGCATCACTCAACCCCATTTAGTGTTGTCTTTGGCTGGGAGGGGCTCAAGAATCCCAGTTTTGGGGACATTAAATTCAAGATGCCTCCATCCAAATGGAGGTGTCAAACAAGCAGCGAAATCAGTCGGAGGACAGGTCTGGGTTGGAGATACGGAGATTAGAAGTATATATATACCTACAGCTGGCTATAAGAGGGTGCCGTCCGAGGGAAGGGTCTAGGCTTGTGTGGTTGGGATAAGATCACCTAAGGAACATGTAGAAAGGATAATTAGAAGACAGCTGTGGACAGAGCCCTGCTGGCCACCAAAAATTAGAGGGGCTCTGGAAAGGAGACTGAGAAGGAACAGTAAGAGAGGAAAGGGAGGAGCAGGAGTCAAAACTAAGGGCAAAGCGCTTTCCGAGGGGTGTGTTCCCAGTCCTGCCAAAGCAAAGCCCCTGTGTACTGGATCCGCTCTTCGGCATCTCTGTTCCTCTCTCCTGAATCAGATCTATCAGCACTTAAACATTCTCTAGCGATACTTCCATCTTAGGAAACCAGGCCCCTCTCTCCTCTCCTCCGCCTAACCGCTGTCCTGTCACAACATTCCCAGCCCTTCAGTGCCCTACACTTACTCTTTCCTCTGCCTGGCAGGCTTTTCCCCACCTCTTTCTAAAGTTTAACTCTTTTTCAAGTTTTAGGTCTCAGCTTAAATATCATCTTCCCCAAGAGGCCTCCTTTGACCATAGTATGTGTGGGTAAAATTGCAATATTTCCAGAATCTCTCGCCTGGCCTTAGTGTATCTCCATATCAGTAGGTGTTTCTAAGGGGTGGAGAGAAGCAGTCACCTACATATCAGTAGGTAATTATAAGGGTGAGCAAGAGAGGGTGTATCTGGACTGGAGAGGTTGGGTGGGGACCCCTTTTCCTGCAGCCAGGTTGTGAGAGACACGGGCAAGCAGAAGTGGACAACTGCTTGCCAGCAATAAACAGATTTCTCCCACTCACTTTATTTCTCCCTTTGACTGATTTTGGTTTCAAAGGTATTTTGCCCCAGGATTTCCCCTGGAGTTACACCATGTACAGCAGTTCTCCTCCCCTCCCCCAGGGCCACAGGTGCTTCCACTGGGCTGCTACCACAAAATACCCCGAACACCATGGCTTATGGACAACCGACATTTACTTCTCATAGTTCTGGAGGTGGGGAAGTCAAAGATGCTGGCTCTGGTGGATTTGGAGTCTGCTGAGGCCCACTTCCTGGTTCATGGCTGGTGCCTTTTCAGTCTGCACAAGGTGGAAGGGGGCAATGGAGCAGTGTGGGATTCTTTCATAGGGGCACTAATCCTTTCATGAGGGTGCCACCTTAACACCCAGTCACCTTCCAAAGGCCCCACCGCCTCTCACCTTGGGTGCATTAGGATTTCAAGAGGTGAATTCAGACCATGGCAGAACCTTGTGTCACATTGTCCTGCTGCTTCCTTCATGGCATTTACAGTTCTCTGAAACTGTGGTTTGTTTACATACAGTGTGAGTTTCTCCCCACTAGAAAGCAAACTTCAAGAGATACAAGGAAAGCTTAATTTGTTGATAAAAGAGTTATTAATAACATGATGAAAACTACATTTGAGCACACAAACTCAGACTGCAGCGCCAGCAGAGAACTCAAAGGCGGGCACCCTTGTAAGTGCTTGCTGTCCTAGCAACTAACACTGTGGGGCTCACCATGCCCCCTGCCCTGGCTCCAGGCCAGATATCTCCCCCTTGAGGGAGGACTGCATCCATCCATCACTACATCACAGTGCCTAGAGCAGTGTCAAATACATTGTAGGTACTCAATAATTATTGAATAAATGTTAACAGTTGCAAATGTTGCAGACCGCTTAGACTGGGGCTGAAAGCCACCCAATGATTTTGACATGGAGTTCACTGGTAACCTCACTGGGGCCTTTGCAATTTGGTATTGGAAAAATGGCCAGACTGCAGGGGGGAAATAGAGAAGAGAGGAACTGGGGAGACTGCTCTTCCTAGAAGCATGGCTGTAAAGGGAAGAAAGAACAGGCTAGTAAGTACAAGATAGAACATGAGAGTTTTGTTTTAAAAGGTAGAGGCTTCAATGTTTTTTAATATGCCTAGAGAATAGAGCCAGTAATGAAGAACTGAGGATGTATGAATGGGAATGATAGATGATGATGTGTGGACAAGAGGAGATTTAGCATATAAAGGACAAAGAATTCCTTTCCCCTGGGATAGAAAATAGGTAAGTATGGGTTGAGGTTAGGGTCAGAAAGCTGAAGGAATGCACCTGCCACTGGCCTCTATTTTCTTTCTAAACATAAAGCTCAGAAACTTGACTTCCCAAACCACTTTTTCAATTTCTCCTCTTAACCAGTTTAATTCTGTTCTACCTTTGCTTGTGTCTCCTTGTGGGTAAAACTGCAATATTTCCAGAATCTCTCGCCTGGTTTTAGTGCATTTCCAAATCAATAGATGTTTCCAAGGGGTGGAGAGAAGTAGCCATCTCCATATCAACAAGTAATTATAAGGGCGAGCAGGGCATATTTGGACAGGAGAGGGTAGGTGGGGTCCCTTCTTCTGCACCTGGGTTGCAAGAGACATGGGAGAGCAGAAGTGGAAGGACAGCTTGTAAGCAATAAATGGGTTTCTCCCACTTTACTTCACCCTTAGACTGATTTCAGTTTCAAAGGTATGCTGCCCCAGGATTCCCCCCTGGAGTTACACTCTGCACTTTTGCCCTGTTAAGCTTTGTCTGTTAACTCTTCCCTCTTCTGGACCTACCTGCAGCCCCTAGATCTTAAGCTGGTTTAGTGTATTACTGGCCCGTCTTCTGGGATCACCCTGCTCTTTGATACCAAAATGACAAAACCTTCCATCTGTGAAACTGTAGGAATTCCAAGCTTTTTATCTAGATTTTCTAAGTATTCATGAGGATTCCCATGCTTTCACATTTCACAAACTTTATCATCTTATGTCTGTAACTCAATTCCAATTGGTGTAATAATTCAGCCCAAAGATGGACACAAACTTCCCCCTTAATTCCCTAAAATATATGTAAGATATTTTTAACAAGCTCTCATTTGAAGGCTTGGGGATAATAGGGTTGACAAGAAAGAAAAGTAAAAAAGTGTTGTAATAAGAACATCCAGCTCATTTTGTTCTCACTCTACCTTGAGATCATTTTCTCAGATATCAGGAAATCACTGCTGGTATTCCTTCTCACACAGAAAAACTTGCTGAAAGCCCTGTTTGAACTCTTGTGCACAGCCAATCATGTTTCTGTCCGCCTGTCGGCTGTCTGTTCCCTCCTCTGTTCCCACAGAAGTTTCCTCCCATAGCACACAAGTCTCCAGCCTTCAGCTGGGTCCTTCTCCAAATCGCACCCTGCTCAGCAAAACAAAAGCAGGGAGGAGCAGATTTCTGCAAAATAAAAGCCCCAGTTGTCAGCTGAACCTGACCAAGCATCACACCACCATACCCAGATACAGAAAAGGATGGTTTCTCAAAGTTTTCTCTGCTTGTTCGCTGAGTCAGAATCTCCGGGGGCCTGGGAATCAAACCAGAACACAGCTAACTTAGAATTGTTTTAGATAATTGCTGTAGGTGATTATTATGGATAAAATGCTTAGTTTGGCAGCCACAATATATTTATATCTATATATGCACATTGCCTTATTACCATGGCAGTTTTATTTCTGTCCCTTCACAGTGCTCCAAATTTCTGGTGAGATACAATGTATGTGGAAGATTTTACTGACCAGTGGCTGGTGCCACCTAGTGGAAATGATCTCCTGAAACATGTTTGAGTCTAGGATTTGTGTCTAACCAGGCAAAGGTCGTGATGAAGATGAAGATGTCTGACATTCATTAAATGCTTGTTATTTGTGAGGCATTGTGTTAGATGTGATGCTAATCTGTTTAAATTCAGTGGCTAACTTAATCTCCAAAACAACACTACAGGGTGGGAACAACTATCCCTATTTTGCAAAATACAGAAACTGAGGCAAGGAAAGCTTAAATTAATTGCCTTAGGATATAAATGACTGACTCAAATTCCAGAGGCCAAGCCCTTAACTACTATGCTAAAAACACTGAGTCAACTCTATTAATAACAGAATTCACTTCAGTGCGTTTGTTTCAGGAGGTGAGTGCATGTTGATGGTGTGATTTAGCACCTGGGAAATGGCTAAAGATTTAAGTACTAACAGGTTCCACCAAGAGCTTGGTTGTCCCTTGGTGTATTAAGGGGCCAAAGAAAGGCCCTACACTGGGCAGGCAAGATTCATTCCCACCTCCCCTGGTGCCCTATGCAAGGATGCAGGTGGCTCAGGCCATTATTATTATTATTATTATTAGTTTTTTATTGCAAGAGATAAGCAAATATTCCCAATAAATTGGACTGCAGCTGAAGTAGGGTGAAGATTGACATTCCCCACCCCACCTCACCCCTGACTCCTACATTGTATTAGAAAGCTCAAATTCTATCCTCACAATCTGGAGTCTTTGTTCCTGACAAAGGAAGGGAGTATCATTCCCTAGCCTCTCATTGAGAAGTTCCCCCATGTATCAACCAGCTCTGGCTGCCATAACAAAAAACCCAAACCTGAGGAGCTTAGACTACAGAAATTTATTCCCTCACAGCTCCAGAAGCTGGAAGCCTGAGATCTGGGTGCCTGGGTGCTTGGGCTCTGGGGAGGGCTCTCTCTCTGTCTCACTTGGCTCTTCTTGGGTACGTGTGCAAGAAGACAGAGAGGGGAAGTTTCTGATGTTTCTTTTTATAAGGGCACTAATCTTTTGGTGAGGACCCTACACTCATGACCTCATTTAATCCTAGTTACCTCCAAATGCCATCACAATGGAGATGAGGACTTCAGTATACAAATTCTGGGAGGATGCAGATATTCAGTCCACAGCATTCTGTCCCTGGTCCACCAAAACTCATGTCCTTATCACATGCAAAATACTTCATTCCATCCCAACAATTACCTTGTTCCATCGTCAACCCTGAAGTCTAAATGCCAAAGTATCATCTTAAGATCATCTAAATCAGGTATGGGTGAGACTCTAGGTAGAATTCATCCTGAGGCAAAATTCCTCTCCATCTGTGAACCTGTGAAACTAAGCAGGTTACATGCTTCCAAGACACAATGGTGGGACAGGCATCAGATTGACATTTGCATTCCAAAGGGAGAAACAGGAGAGAAGGAAGGGGTGACTGGTCCCAGGCAAGTGCAAAGCCTAGCAAATTCCATTAGCCCCTGAGGCTGGGGACCAATCCTCTTGGTTGGATGCTCTGTCCCAGGCTCCCTGGGGTGGTAGTGTCACCCCCACAGCTCAGTGGGGCAGCACTGCCCATGGGCTCTCTGTGAAGGCCCTGTCACTGATGTTCTGCTGAGCATAAGTCCTGCCCTTTGAAACCTAGGTGGAGGCAGCCTTGCCTGCATACTGTGGGCCTGTGGCAGGGGTACAGCCTTAAGGATTGCTGACATCACCCCTGGGGTTGTTCTTCCCTTTCCTTGAAGGATAGCACACACATTCACAGCCAACTAGTTCACGGGTCCCATCCTGTAAAATCCAAGAAGTCAGACTTCCTTCACTCCATGGCACCTTCTCTATTTCCTGTAGTTCAAACTGGCAGTATCTCTGTTGGTATAATCCCATTTCTAAACCTGGTTTCTGTTGAGATGGTTATTTAAATCCATGAGCCACACCCATAATCTTTTTATCAAATGATTCTTCAGCCACATCCTTAGTGTTCTCTGCAGAACTAGCTTTCTCATTTTTTGCAATATGGATAGGCTGAGAATGTTCCAAATCTTTCAGTTCTGACAGTTTTTGCTTAACAATTCCTTCTCCAATTTATTTCTCTTTTCTCATTTCATTATAAGGACTCCCGAGGAACCAAGCTGCTCCTTCAACAGTTTGCTTAGAAATCTCCTAAGCTAAATAGCCAGTTTCATCACTTGCAAGTTCTGCCTCCCACAAAACACCAAAACACAGTCCAGCCAAGTTCTTTGCCCCGTAGTTATATGGGGTGCCATTCCTTCACGACATTAACCTTTTGAAGACATTAAGGTATGATAATGGCATTGTGATCATCTTATCTCCTAGGAATTTTTTTGTGTGTGTGAGTGTGAATAAGTTTTTGACCTTCTAAAATTAAAGTTTAAAAAGGAAAATTTAGTAAATATTGCCATTCTATTAAAAAAATAACTTTTTTGTTGGATTGTCAGTACAGGTGCATCTAGCTTTATTCTTTTTATTTTAATTAATGTATGATTGATATACAATCTTATGAAGGTTTCATGTGAACAACATTGTGGTTTCAACACTCACCCATATTATCAAATCCCCTTGCCCCCCACCCCCCTGCATTGCAGTCACTGTCCATCAGTGTAGTAAGATGCTATAGAGTCATTACTTATCTTCTCCATGTTGTACTGTCCTCCCTGGGACCATCCCCACACCATGTGTGCCAAACATAATGCCCCTTAATCCCCTTCTCCCTCCCTCCCCACCCACCCTCCCCACCCCTTCCCTTTGGTAACCGCTCGTCCCTTCTTGGAGTCTGAGTCTGCTGCTGTTTTGTTCCTTCAGTTTTGCTTTACTGTTATACTCCACAAATGAGTGAAATTATTTGGTACTTGTCTTTCTCCACCTGGCTTATTCCACTGAGCATAATACCCTCTAGCTCCATCCATGTTGTTGCAAATGGTAGGATTTCTTCACCTTTAATGGTTGAGTAATATCCCATTGTATATAGGTACCACCTCTTTTTTATCCATTCATCTACTGATGGACACTTAGGTTGCTTCCATATCTTAGCTATTGTAAATAGTGCTGTGATAAACATAGGGGTGAATATGTCTTTTTGAATCTGGAATCTTGTTTTCTTCAGGTGAATTCCTAGAAGTGGAATTCCTGGGTCAAATGGTATTTCTATTTTTTGAGGAATCTCCATACTGCTTTCCACAATAGTTGAACTAATTTACATTCCCACCAGCAGTGTAGAGGGTTCCCTTCCTCTGCATCCTCGCCAGCGTTTGTTGTTTCTTGTCTTTGGATGTTGGCCTTCCTGACTGGTGTGAGGTGATATCTCATTGTGGTTTTAATTTGCATATCCCTGATGATTAGTGATGTGTGGCATCTTTTCATGTGCCTCTTGGCCATTTGAATTTCCTCTTTGGAGAATTGTCTGTTCAGATCTTCTTCCTATTTTTTTATTGGGTTACTTGTTTTTGGGTGTTGAGGTGTGTGAGTTCTTTATATATTTTGGATGTTAACCCCTTATCAGATATGTCATTTACAAATATATTCTCCCATACTGTAGGATGCCTTTTTGTTCTACTGATGGTGTCCTTTATTGTACAGATGCTTTTTAGTTTAATGTAGTCCCATTTGCTCATTTTTGCTTTTGTTTCCCCTGCCCAAGGAGATGTTTTCAGGAAAAAGTTGCTCATGTTTATATTCAAGAGATCTTTGCCATTGTTTTCTTCTATGAATTTTATGGTTTCATGACTTACATTCATGTTTTTGACCCGAGTTTACTTTTGTGTATATAGTTAGACAATAATCCAGTTTCATTCTCTTACATGTAGCTGTCCAGTTTTGCCAACACCATTTGTTGAAGAGTCTGTCTTTTCCCCATTGTATATCCATGGCTCCTTTATCATATATTAATTGGCCATATATATGTGGGTTTATATCTGGACTCTCTATTCTGTTCCATTGACTCATGGGTCTGTTCTTGTGCCAGTACCAAATAGTTTTGTTTTGATTATTGTGGCTTTGCAGTAGAGCTTGAAGTTAGGGAGCATAATCCCCCCAGCTTTGTTCTTCCTTCTCAGGATAGCTTTGGCTATTTGGGGTCTTTTATGGTTCCATATGAATTTTATAACTATTTGTTCTAGTTTATTGAAGAATGCTATTGTAAATGGAGTTGTTTTCCTGATTTCTCTTTGTGTTAGTTCATCCTTAGTATATAGGAATGCAACAGATTTCTGTGTATTAATTTTGTATACTGCAACTTTGCTGAATTCAGTTATTAGTTCTAGTAGTTTTGGGGTGGATTCTTTAGGGTTTTTTATGTACAACATCATGTCATTGGCAAACAGTGACAGCTTAACTTCTTTACCAATCTGGATGCCTTTTGTTTGTTTTCTGATTGCTGTGGCTAGGAACTCCAGTACTATGTTGAATAAAAGTGGTGAGAGTGGGCATCCTTGTCTTGTTCCCAATGTTAGAGGAAAAGCTTTTAGCTTTTCACTGTTAAGTATGATGTCAGCTGTGGGTTTGTCATATATAGCCTTTATTATGTTGAGGTACTTGCCCTCTATACCCATTATGTTGAGAGTTTTTATCACGAATAGATGTTGAATTTTGTGAAATGCTTTTTCATAATCTGTGGAGATAATCATGCGATTTTTGTCCTTTTCGTTGATGTGGTATATGATGTTGATGGGTTTTCTAATATTGCTCCATCCTTGCATCCCTGGAATAAATCCCACTTGATCACGATGCATGATATTTTTGATGTATTTTTGAATTCACTTTGCTAATATTTTACTGAGTATTTTTGCATATATGCTCATCAGGGATATTGGTCTGTAATGTTCTTTTTTTGTGGTGTCTTTGTCTGGTTTTGGTATTAGAGTGATGCTGGCCTCATAGAATGAGTTTGGAAGTATTCCCTCCTCTTCTCCTTTTCAGAATACTTTAAGGAGGATGGGTATTAGGTCTTCACTAAAAGTCTGATAAAATTTAGCAGTGAAGCCATCTCATCCAGGAGATTTTGTTCTTAGTTTTTTGATTACCAATTCAATTTTATTGCTGGTAATTAAACTGTTCAGATTTTCTGTTTCTTCCTGGGTCATTCTTGGAAATTTGTATTTTTCTAGAAATTTATCCATTTCATCTAGTTTATCCAACTTGTTAGCATGTAATTTTTCACAGTATTATCGAATAATTCTTTGTATTTCTGCGGTGTCTAGTGTTTTTCCTTTCTCATTTCTGATTCTGTTTATGCGTGTACTTTCTTTTCTTGATAAATCTGACTAGGGGTTTATCTATTTTGTTTGTTTTCTTGAAGAACCAGCTCCTGGTTTCATTGATTCTTTCTATTGTTTTATTGTTCTCAATTTTATTTATTTCTGCTCTGATCATTATTATGTCCTTCTTTCTACTGATGTTGGACCTCATTTGTTCTTCTTTTTCTAGTTTCATTGTGAATTTAGACTGTTCATTTGAATTGTTCTTTTTTGAGGTAAGCCTGTATTGCTATATACTTTCCTATATACTTTCGCTGCATCCCCACAGGTTTTGAGATGTTGAGTTGTTGTTTAATTTTTCTCCATATATTGCTTGATCTCTGTTTTTATTTGGTCATTGATCCATTGATTACTTAGAAGCATGTTGTTAAGTCTCCATGTGTTTGTGGGCTTTTTTGTTTCCTTTGCATAATTTATTTCCAGTTTCATTCCTTTGTGGTTTGAGAAGCTGGTTGGTACAATTTCAATCCTTCTGAATTTACTGAGGCTCTTTTCATGTCCTAGTATGTAATCTATTATGGAAAATGTTTCATGTGCCCTTGAGAAGAATGTGTATCCTGCTGCTTTTGGGTGTAGAGTTCTATAGATGTCTATTAGGTCCATCTGCTATAATGGGTTGTTCAGTGCCTCTGTCTCCTTACTTATTTTCTGTCTGGTTGATCTGTCTTTGGAATGAGTGGTGTGTTGAAGTCTCCTAAAATGAATGCATTGCATTCTCTTTCTCCCTTTAATTGTGTTAGTATTTGTTTCACATATATAGGTGCTCCTATGTTTGGTGCATAGATATTTATAATGGCTATATCCTCTTGTTGGACTAACCCCTTTATCATAATGTAATGTTCTTCTTTGTCTCTTGTTACTTTCTTTGTTTTGAGGTCTGTTTTGTCTGATACAAGTATTGCAACTCCTGCTTTTTTCTCCCTATTAGTTGCACAAGATATCTTTTTCCATCCCTTCACTTTTAGTCTGTGTATGTCTTTGGATTTGAAGTGAGTTTCTTGTAGTCAACATATAGATGGGTCTTGTTTTTTATCCATTGTGTAACTCCATGTCTTTGGATTGATGAATTCAGTCTTTACATTTAGGGTGATTATCAATAGATATGTACTTATTGCCTTGGTAGGCTTTAGATTAATGGTTACCAAAGGTTCAAGAGAAGCTTCCTTGCTATCTAACAGTCTCTCTTAACACAGTTATTATGCTATTTCAGACACACTCTAAAGGTTCTTTTTTTCCTTCTCCTCCCTCCTCTACTCTTTATATATTAGGTGTCATATTCTGTACTGCTTGTGTATCCCTTGACTAACTTTGTGAGTAGTTTATATAATTTTGCATTTGCTTAGTAATTAATTGGTGTACTTCCTTTACTGTGGTTTTATTTTCTCTGGTGTGACAGCTATTTAGCAGTTGTCTCCTAGAAATTTATACACAAATATTTACCCGTGAAATGTGGGAAATGCTGTTACAAAAATACAATGCATAATTAATTAATTGTCCTCAGATTTAATTTAAACTTCTTGTCTGAGTGGAATCACAAAGCTTATCAATTGCATAAATTAACAGTGTGGTGATAATACTGTAAAACAATGTATGTTCATAATAGAACTCTGCCTAAATCTACCAGTTATAAATGTATGCTCCTCAGTGGTTCAATTCATCAAAATATGTGGATGAAAAAAATTTTAAATCCAACTAAAAAAAAACACTCAATGTAGAAAAATACAAGGATTAAATTGCAAGAAGCACTCAAAATCAGTCTATCCAGAAATAACACCAGATGAACAGCATGTCCAGCTATCTCCCTATATAAATTTATATGGGTAGACAGGTAGCAATGCTTTTATAAAAATAATATGGTGCTCTACATTCAATGCATGGTATAGCTCTTGGTGGAAAATATGTTCTCAGCCCAGGCAAATTATTTTTGAAACCGAAATCCGTCAAAGGGAGAAATAAAGTGGGAGAAACCCATTTATTGCTTATAAACAGTTTTCCACTTCTGCTTGCCCGTGTCTCTGGCAACCTGACTGCAAAAAGAGACCCTACCCAACCTCTCCTGTCTAGATATGCCCTCACTACCCCTTGTTGATGTGGAGATAACTACCTTTGTCCACCCCTTGGAAACACCTATTGATATGGAGGTGCACTAAGGCCAGGCTAGAGATTCTGGAAACATTGTAGTTTTACTCACACACGGCCTCTGTGCCCATTCCTTGTCCTGCCTCTGCTCTCAGCACTGCAGGGGTTTGATCCCAGTTGGCTGTATTCCCCTGGCTCCCAATTCAGCAAACATCTGGCTGGGGTCGATTAATGGGAGATTGGAGGTATGAGAAAGGAAGCCCAAGAATATATTCTTCACAGTTGTGTTTTTTCTGATCCAGTGTGTTTCACATTAACACTATTTTCTCTGTTTGTCCCTTTAGCCTAAGTGTTAAGTGGCTTCTGAGTCATACTAATCACTGGGTTATCTCATTGTCACATTTAGTTTCTTAGCTCTTCCATTACCTGTATAACCAATTCCCTGCATTAAATTCCCTCACTGAAAATACTCAAAGTAGTTTCTGGTTAGACCCTGACTGCTCTATGATAGATGCTATTTTTAATTGAAATATTCTAATTTTAATTAATTTTACTTGAATTTGATACAACAAAAGAACATGAAGTAGAAAAAATTTTAGTGTGAGGAGTACTGCTTTCTAAAAGTTCTTTACAGGTTAAGAAACTGTGAAAACCTCAGAAGCTGGAGTTGTTATGCTTAGTATTTTTAACTAGTTTTCTATTTTAGACAGTAAAGGTGCAACAGGGACCATGAGCTTAGACAGAATAGGGTGAGGGCCTCTGGAAAAAGCAGGGCAGGATATTTACAGTCAGAGCAATGTAACTACATGCTAGGAAACACCCTACCAAAACTGTGTTGAAAATTAAGCTCTAGAGTCATTCTTCAGTGAGATCAGTTAATATTCCCCAGATAAAGAAGAGTAGCACATGTTTTTATTATGCTAATCATTTGTAATCATGTGTAAGATTCACCTTAGCATGCTAAAGGCCCAGGCCTATGTACTGTCTTTCCTCCTTCAGATCTGATGAAGTGATTTTGCAAACTGGGCAACTAATTTAGCATGCAGGCCCAGCCATAAACAACACAGTAAAAGGCAGGAAGGATTCTACCTTAAAGATAAGATTGCATTTTAACACCCAGGAAGGTTAAGAAGTAAGATTCTTAACTTACTCTTTAGCAAACAGACAATACCTCAGCCCACCTTGCGAGCTGGGCAGGCGGCCTTTTGATATGCTGCCAGACTAAGACGCTGGTATCCCAGAGAAAAATCAAGGCAGGAAATTCCTTATGTTAAGTTAATTCTAAATATTCAGGGACCACTTAACAAGTCCACACCCTTAAGCTTTTTTTCATGTTCCCAAATATCCTCAATTGCCTGTAAAACTCCTAGACAAAGCACCACTACAGGCTCTCTCGTCCCCTCCTGGTGTGAGCCAGGAGCTCTGTCCTCTCACTGTATCACTCAAAAGTCTCCCTGGCTCTCCTACCTTGACTGTTTGCTAAGTTCATTCTTTGACTCCACAAACAAGAACCCTGGCATCAAAGGTAGACAATACATGAAAAATTAGTACTCCCAGGCTTTCTTTCACCTCTGCACAATTTTTCAGTTACATTTATTTTGTTCGGGTTTATAATATTTATATTCTGTAACTGTAAGTCTGGAGAGAGGAAATCCCAGGGTAAAATATCTCTAAAAACTGAAATCAGTCACAGGGAGAAATTAACTTTGAAATCCGTTTATTACTTACAAAGTGCAGTCTGGGGCCCTTTCTCTCTTTCCTGCTCCAGCAAAAGCAAAACCCGGCCCTCCTCTCTCCTCTCAGGTACAGATAAGCCCTCCTTGCCCAGGTAATTACCCACTGATATGGAGATGAACTTCTCTCCACCCCTGAGGAAGGACACAAATACACTAAAGCCATACTTCCTTCCACCTCTAAACACCTTTTGATATGCAGATGTTCTAAAGGCAGGCGAGATATTCTGGAAATGTTACAATTTCACCCACAAACAATAATTTCCACAGCTGCTTGGTATTAGTAAGGTAACCTATTTAAACCAGCTATATTTCACTGAATGTAAGTTTCACACAGGAAATAACAGGTGGGATATTTGCTTTGCTCACTGATATATTCAAAGTGAGAAGAGTGTCTTGCGCTAATAAATACTTGTGGAATAAGTTATTTACCACTGTTACTCAGTTTCTTAGTTTTATATTTTAATTCCTTTCCTAATTGACTGGCTTCCATTGTTGTATATGTATAAATGAACACACACATATAGAGCTTTCTTTTCCCATCAAGAAAAGTTCAGCCACACAGGGCTGCTTGAGTCCCATCACGTCTGAAGACATGGGCCACTGTATTCAAATGCACTGTGAATATCGGTGAAATAAACTCACGGATTCTGTACAATCCTAGTAGTCAGTGCACTCCTATCATTATTTTTTATTATAAGCTTTCATCCAGTTGTTGGCATACCCATATACAAAAGCTAAAAAAGAGATTTTTTTTTTTTGACAGGGACATACTACCTTTGATGATATTCTTCGGTAAGTCAACAAGTATTTTGTGAGAACTCTCTGCTAAATTCTACATACTATATAAATATGGATGACAATGGAGCCTGTCCTCAAGGAGTTTGTCTTAAAGGGTAGAGAAAATAAGCATGTTGCTACAATATGAAGTAGAGTAATATTTTAAGAGAAATGCAATACCTGTGTGTTCTGAAAGGCCAGTAATTATTGAGATTACTTTTACTGAAGGCTGGTTATTTGGCAAGCAATAAAAAGCCTTGACAGATGTTATCACCTTTGATCTTCAGGACAACTGTGCAAGGGAAGTTGTCATTATCCCCATTTTACTGGTACAGACATTGCATTTAATTGCCCAATATCACACAGGAAGAGTTGACATTTGAACCCTGATTTCAAAGCTCATATCCTTTCTCTACTAACAAGTATTTCCTGTTGCAAGAATGAGTCTGAGCAGGTTTGATGGAGAAAGTGGCACATGAGCAGGTGCCTTGATGTGTAGGTAGATTTTATGGGTAGGAGGAAGAATTGCAGATCCATCCGTGCAAATCCAAGTATTTTCCACAACTGAGGGCTTGGGTGGGCGTTAAATCTGCCAAGAAGCTGTTTTGTTCATTTGGAGACCCAGTTTGAAGGAGACAGCTATTACCAATCACAGGAAAGAAACTCCAAGTAGCCTTGTTCTTGCATTTCCAGGCATTCTTTGGTCTTGAATAGCTGTCTTTTTCCCCATCACCCCTTTGCATGGCCACATAAGGATTTAGTCTTCCTGGCACTACGATTTATCCTTCTTCTCAGACATTTTAGAATTTCTTCTCAGAAATACCATAGGAGATAAAAAGCAGTGGTTTCAGACTTAAATTCCAAGCCATTAGTGCACTTTGACATTTGTTGAGTCATAACCAGTATTTTTTTTTTTGCAGGGACAGAACTGAATACAAACAGCAGAGAGCATTGCAAATAGTGAGGGTAAGTATAGTTTCATGGCACTTATATGTATGTGTATGTGTGTGTTTGTTTATGTACTGGGTTATGATGTAAAATATATTTCTGACAGTGACAGACACTTATTTGAATATTAACAGGGCCTATTTACAAACCAAGTATACCAAAGGAAGTCTGAAAGCCCCTTCCAACTGGCATGGACAGGCAACTTGGGTTAGGCTTGGGGAGCCCCTGGACAAAAGCTTTCTCAAGTTTAGGAAACAGTATCATAGAGTGCTTGCTTACAAACATAGCATAAACTAGAAAGCAGTTTAATACCTTAAGCATTTTTCAGGAGTGAACTCGCTGAACAGAAATGTAGAGAGAAAAAACAAGGCAATAATCTCTTTGAAGAGGAGTTGTAGGGAGGAGCTGGCCTATCCAGCTCAAAGGATACTCAAAATTTTCCTTCTCAGAAGGAAGGCTACAGAACCTCTATGGATCAAAGCACTCCCATCTCAACAGTATGCATGCATATTGTTAGGTCGCAAAGGATGAGAATAGGGAAATGCCTTAAATCAGCAATGCTCAGTCCTTGTAGTCTTGATTTTTCTTATTCCTTGAATGTCTCTTACCCAGTTTTGATGGTTTGAAAAGCTGGCTGCCATACTTGGGAAGGCTTGGCTGTGGTTAGTATGTTAGGGCTCAATTTCAAGAGCTGGTAGACAAGAGAAAGCTGGGACTGTTTGGGGCTGGAGTTACTCCTGCTACCCCAGGTTGATGGCAGACCCCTCAACTAACTCTAATATACAGAAGTCAGAGTCTTGACTAAATATCAGGCTTGCTTTGGGTGCACATCAGTACGCTAGTAGGTCCAAAGCGACCCTACTGACACTATCTTCAAAACCTATTTCCAATCCATTTTTATAGGTCCTAATGAAATTGTAGCTAACATTTAATACTCATTTAATAATGCACAGCTGCTGTATGGTTCTCATTTAATTCTGTCACCTCAAGAAGCAATGTATAGAATGATCCTGGTAGTAACAGCTACCATTAGTGAGGGTTTACTGTGTGCCAGAGGGTGTTAAGTACTTTAGACAGACACCTAAGTCACAACAATCCTAAAAATACGTACTATCTCATAGCTGGTAAATGGTAGTGCTAGGCTTGGAACCCATAGCCTTCAACTCCCAAGTCCATATATCTAATCACTATAGTCCATTGCCTTTCCTTTCCATTTCTATTTATCAAACTTGTTAATGTATGGTGGACACTAACCTCACCAATTCTTTTCTTATTAACAGTTCATTCATACTTACTGGCATTTTGGACATCGTAGGGGTCTCTGGCTTCTTGGTGAATTGTTCTTATGCTTAACAATGATTCACTTTTTCCCCCCTCAGTTTAAGTTTTGCTCATTGTTTTTTTAATGTATCTTGCTGAACTGTGTTGTTTATATACAATATGTTACGCTAAGTTTTGTTTATGTGATGCTTTCTTAAATGTTACTCTGAAATCTTACTCTCCAAGGTTCTCTACAGTATCTTTTATTTCTTAGTACTCCCAAACATGGATCAACAGTACAAGTCAAGCTGATTACTGTCCTCCACAGAAGCTCTAACAATTCTTACATGTGCAGAGCTGTGCTCTTTCCTGTTTGATATGCCTCTTTCATTGCTCTATTCCTCTCCAAATCCCGTGTGTTCATCAAGAATCAACTTAAACGCCTCCATGAAGTCTACCTTAGTACCCTCAATTCTACTGCTCATTATTTTATCTGAATGTAGGTAGCACTGCAATCCCTCAAAACACTTAAGAATTTAAATATATGTGTTTAATTATTTCTATAAATGCTAGCCTGCATGGTCCTTGAGGTAGGGATTATTATTTATACAGTTCTTGCCTTCTGCAGTCTCAGGCTAAGCAGTGTGATACAATTGAAAGAACATTAAGGAGATGAAGGTTATATTGTCCGGACCTGGTACTGAGGAGTCTCAAACAAGCTCTTGGGAGGAATAAGCACCCTGATACCCATTCCATTTTCCTTGTAGCATTAACAGTGATATTTAAATGGAAGGCTTTCAAAACATCTTGCAGACCATTAGTTTGTAATTCACAGGCTAGTAGATGGTGTGTCAGTGAGACGAAAATACACACCTCAGTGTTTCAGATCATCCATTATGATGATGTTTTTTATAAACCTAGGACAGTATCATGCTATCAAATAAATATGAATGTCAGCTTTCAATAAAGAAATTGTGACTGATTACAGCACATAGGTCACCAAAAATGAAAACAGGGGCAGTAATAAAATATGTCTATGTGCAGTTTCACTTATCCATGTATATAAAGAGATTATTTTGTCACACTTCTAAAGTGAGGCAACTAAAGTTAAGGGGGAAATGAATAGAGCACAGCTGGTAAAGCAATGCATGGAAGCAACAGATAGTCAAATAATTCAGCAAGTGTTTATCTAACATTTTTTCAATAGAAAACCTAAAATACGTGTGTTTTCCCTTGGCAAATTTGAACAACACGATGCACCATAAAATTCTGACAAAACTTGACTTACAGATTAAGTTATATAAAATAGTTTGAAGCCTCTTTTAAATTCTAATTCTTTAAATATTAGCATCAGCAGACACTAACAGTATTATTTTAAAACATCTTAAATTCAAATAGTTTATATACAGTATTTGTTTCAGAGAAACAACTTAGTGATCCATCAGTTATATACATCATTAAATGTTGTGGTTCCAAGTGTAGTTACCATTTGTCACCAAATATTTTACAATACCATGAGTACTGTACTTCCATCCCTCTGACTAGATTACTTTATAATTTGAAGATTTTACCTCTTTATCCCCTTCACCTATTTCACTGTCCCCTGCCATGGTAACCATCTGTTCTTTGTGTTTGACTTTGTTTTTCAGGTTCCACATATAGGTGAAACCATTTGGTATTCCTCTTTCTGACTTATTTCATGTAGCATAATACCCTTTAGATCCATCCATGTTGTTGCAAATAGCCAAGATTTCTTTTTTATGGCTATATAACATTCCATTACATATATGTACCACATCTTCTTTATCCATTCACCTATTGATGGACACTCAGGTTGCTTCCCTATTTTGGCTATTGTAAATAATGAGGCAATAAACATAGGGGTGCATGTAACTTTCAATTAATGATTTCATTTTCTTCAGGTAGATTCCCAGGAGTGGAATTGCTGGGTCCTATGGTATTTCTATTTTTGGTTTATTGAGAAACCTCTATATTGCTTTCCATAGTGGCTGCACCAATTTGCAATCCCACCAACAGTGTATGAGGCTTCCCTCTTTCCCATATCCTCACCAACACTTATTTCTTGTTTATACTAGTCATTCTGTTTGGCATGGTGATATCTCGTTGCAGTTTTGATTTGCATTTCCCTGCTGATTAGTGATGTTGAGCACCTTTTCATGTGTCTCGTTGGCTATCTGTATGTTTCCTTTGGAAAAATGTCTACCAGGTCCGCTGCCATGTTTTAATCAGATTATTTGCTTTTTTGGTGTTGAGTTGTATGACGTCTTTATGTATTTTGGAGCTCAGCCCCTTATCAGATATATTGTTTGCAGTATCATTATTGTTAATCTGGATTTTCATAATACAAAGTATGATGCCGGGGTTCTTGTTTGAGGAGTCAAAGAATGAACTTAGCAAACACTCAAGGTAGGAGAGCCAGGGAGAAGTTTTTATTTAGAGATAAAGTAAGAGGATAGAGCTCCAAGAGAGCCTAGGGTGGTGTGTTGTCTAGGGGATTAATAGGCAGTTGAGGATTTTTGGGAACATGATAAAGGGCTTAGGGGTGTGGACTTGTTAAGTGGTTCCTGAATATTTAAAATTAACTTAACATAAATTTACTGCTCTGATTTCTCTCTGAGATACCATCATTGGCATCTTGGTCTGGGAGCATATCAAACAAGACTGCCTGCCCAGACCCCAAGGTGGGCTGAGCTATTGTCTGTTTGCTAAAGAGTAAGTTAAGAATGCTACTTCTTAACTTCCTGGGTGTTAAAATGCAATCTTATTTTTAAGATGGAATTCTTTTACTATGTTGTTTACGGCTGTCATTATTAATTGCCCAGATTGCAAATCACCTCATCAGGTCTGAAGGAGGAAAGACAGCATATAGGCCTGGGCCTTTTAGCATTTTAAAGTGAATCTTACACGTGATTACAAAAGTAGCATAATAAAAACATGCTTTTATCTGGGGAATATTAACTGATCTCACTAAAGAATGACTTGAGCTTAATGTTTAACACACAGTTTTGGTAGGGGGTTTCTCCTTGTATGTAGTTACATCCTGCCTTGCGTTTTCTGGAGGCACTCACCCTACTCTGACTACACCCATGGTCCCTGTCTCAGTATGACGGGCTAAATATGACAAAAAATAAAAAGAACAACTTCGTTGGTGAAAACCACCTTTTCTATACCCCAAATTGGTGGAAAACGCCTAATCCTATCAGCACCATATTTAGTGAAATTGGGAGGTATGAAAGAAAGGGTAAGCTTCCCCCAGCCTCCAGAACAAAAACAAGCCCAGCAAATGAAAAGCATTTTGAAAACCACTCAGTGACACAGGAATTTACATTTTAACAGAAGCTGGGATAACTTTGATTCACAACTGCCCTTAGCTGTGAATGTAACAAAAAACTTGTTTATAAAGCTGCAGCTACAGTCAAATAACACAGAACGCACACAGTATCGAGCAACATATTCAAAGCTGTTACTCTGTCACTCCGCGGATACATCACATTGCTGGACAAACTTTGTTCGGAATTCAGAACCCATGAAAACATTTCTTTAAGAGGCTAATAAAACAAACTGTTACTGATGTAGGAACTCTGGCACTGAAAGCGTGAATAACCCAAGGTAATGATGTCGTCACCGAGGGACGACCAGAATAGAACTCAAATCCCTTGGGCCCCAAGCTTGTGTTTTCCACAAATTGTGCTCCTCTCTACTCATCGGAGAGCACCCAGTGCAAAGGGTTGGAGAAGGGAGCAGACACAAATCAACCAAGTCGGCCAGGTGGAGACTGCGCCGAGGTCCTCAGGCATCACCCTCCAGCGCTCTCCTTTTGTTTTGGCTGGAGAAGATGAAAGCCGCAGCAGCCACAAAGCCCTGGGAGCAGGAACTGGAACTAGGTACGCCCGTTGTGGTCACTCTCTCTTCCTCATTTGAGGCCTTCCTTCTTCACCTCTCGCTTCCGGCCAGCCCTAACGCTCTCCCCCTCGCTCCGCGTCTAGCCCCTTCCTTCAGCTCCGCCCTGCACCTCACTGGCGCCGGTCCCGAGTGAGAGGCGGCCGTGCCGCACGCGCCCTCCACCTGGCACGGCGGCCGGTCCTTAGGGGCTAGGGGGTTCCTAGAGCCACCAGCATCTTCTTTAGAAAGTAAGTGCTAGTCAAGCATTATAGATGTGTTTCAACTGTTAGAAACTTCAGAGCTGGGAACGGGAGCATGCAACAGCTCGGCTCTGCGTGGGTCTATGTAGCTCGTCACGACAAGGCGAAATTTAGACAGTAAGCAGAGGGCCTTACTCTCTAGCTGGGAGTTCCACACAGCTCCACCATCCCCAGGGCAACCTCCCACCGGAGGACGCCTTCCGGAGCGCGCGTGTTTACCCTGCCGGGACCGGGGGGAGGAGACAGCGGCTCACGCACTCTGGGGGATTCCAAACCGTTACTCCGCCCGCCGGGGTGGGGGTGGGGGTGGGCAGCTCAACCGCCGAGCCTGCGCAGTGGGCCTAGCTGGCTCCAGAGCGCTGGCGCACTACAAGTTCCAGAAGGCAACCCCGCGCGGGAGCAGGAAGCCGCCTCACCTGCCGCGAGCTTATTCCGCCGGTTACTACCGCTCTCCCCCTACCCCGTTCCAGTCGGTCTCCCTTCCACAGTTAAAGGCTACTTTCTCTTGAAGCAAGTGAGGAAAAGCCTTAGCAGCCTCGACAAGGAAGCTCTTCACGTATCCGCTCTTTCTCCCTCTGCGCAAACTATGCCTGACTCCCTCACCGGAGTTGGCCAGTGGACGCGACTGAAGAAAGCCTTCGGAGGCCAAAACCAGGGCGACCTGTTCGCACATCCGCCTCCCGGGCCCCGGAAGGTAGCGCGCACGCGCTCCCTGCGACTCCGGCGCGGTTGACTTCCGCTCCCACTGTGCCCTGCGAGCCGAATCATGGATCACACTGGTAAGGAGGCGGAGGCAGTGGGGGTCTCGGTACCATGCCCCCTTGGCCGGCCTGGGACTGGCTGCCCAGCGGGCATAGAGGGGTTACGCTCACCCCACAGCACTGGGATGTGGCGGTGAGAAAGAAATCTCACAGACCCCTCCCCGTGCCCGGCAAGGGCCTGCTGCCTCTTGGCCTACCGTCCGGTGAGGTACCTACAGCCTGGATGCCGGCAACAGCCGCTGCCTCTCTGACTTTGCTGAGCTCCGAGCCGGGCGGCGCGGGCCGCGTGGGGAGGAGAGCGCGCCGGCTGTTTGTTTCCTCCTCCCGGGTGCTCTGCCCTACGTTGTGGGGACTGGCGGGTAGATTCCCATCTCGGAGTCGGGGAAGCTTCATTACACTGGGAGTCGCTGTGGGACAGAGGGTTGGAGACTTAGTGCTGTCTCTGTCGGCTTTGGGCGGGTGCTGCGGTGGTCACTGCTTCTCGCTATTGTCTCTCTGGTCCTTCATGGACTAGAGGTGGGAGAAAGGAGTTGGATATGGTTTTCGGAGTCATACCCTGAGCAGGATTACACCTGAGCCCAAAGCATGCCGCGTGCTTCGGCTGTGGTCCTTACTCATCATTTGGGGACATTTACAAAGAAGAGTTTAAAGTCAAGTATTCTCATCCCTTTCACCAAGTAAGAATGGCCCCACTTTTTGTTATGGTGTTGTTTTGGTTTTTGCTTCCTTGTGGTTTTGGATATTGGATGGGTGCACCTGGAGTTAGTGCTCAGATCAACCATATCACAAGTAGGGAAAAAAGGTTTTGTATGAAGTTCTGGTTAAGATGTCCTCAATCATCAAATGTCTACTTAATTATATATTTATATATATGTAGTGACTGCTAGTCAACATATTATATATAATATATGCCAAATATCTGTAGGCTTGGAGATGGAGTGATGGCATGGTAAACAAGACAGAGTCCCTGGGTCCTCACGGAGATTACATTCTATTGGGGAAGACAAAATAAGCAAGTTTTTTAAAAAGCCTAAATGTTTACAGATTATGGTGAGTGCTTTGAAGAAAATAAGCGGGTGCTGTGGTAAAGACTAATAGGAGGAGGCAGTCTCAGAGAGAGTGAGTGGTCAGGGAAGGTCTTTCTGGAAAGGTAACATTTACAAGCTGAGATCTGATGGATGAGAAGAATCCAGCCATGGACTGAATCAGAAGGAAGGCATTTGCAGCAAGTACAAAGACCCTGAGATAAGGAACTTAGAGAAGACCAGTCTGCTGCAGCTCAGTTAACGGGGAGAGAGCTCTAAGATGAGATTGGAAAGGAAGACAAAGTCAGGTCACGCAAGACTTTGAAGACCATCATAAAGATTTGGATTTTATTTTAGGTGCAGTATAAAACCATTAAACAGAACTAGAGAAGGAATATAATCTCTTTTTAAAATATTATAGGTTGTCCTATGGCAAATACTGTAAGAGAGGCAGGCAAGAAAAATAGAAAATAGACAATTTAGGAGGTGATTGCGGTAGACCAGAAAAGAGGCTTGGCATAGTAAAGGTGAGTTGGGTTAGTGAAAAGGGGAGTGGGCAGATTGAATAAATATGGTGGTAGCATTCAAATACGCAGTGATGGATTGGTTCGCAGGTATGAGAGAGAAAGGAGAGATGTCTAGGTTTCTGGTTTGAGCGGCTAGGTAGTGTGCATTACTGAGTTGGGGAAAACTTGGGAGAGAAAAACATTTGTTTAAGGGACAGAGGTGAGACTTGGGAATCTGAGCATAAGATTTTGGATTGTTAAGTATAAGATGTGTATTGAGACATACAGGTGGAGATCAGAGGAAAGATCTGGGCTGAAAAATATGTATTGGGAATTAGTACTACATAGCTGATACTTAGAAAGGAGTGAGGGTAGATGAGATCACTTAAGGAAAGGGAATACAGAAAAGCAGAAGGCTTAGAACCAGGACTCTAAAGAACTCTGGGAGTTATATAGATTTGAAACTCTGGGATCTTAATGTTAGAGCAGCAAACATTAAATGTCAGCAAACTCTTTCTCATTTGAGCTTGGGGAAAACTGACGAAATTCTCAAATATTATGCAAAAATGACCAATATTATGATCATGCTGAAAAAGTCAAACAAAATGAAGGCTGTCCTGTGGTGGTCTGATAGAATTTTGCCAAAAAGTTACAAGAAGCTCCCAGGTAACACCTGATTAATTCTTTGGGTATTCTAAGAATTAGCACTTAGTTGTAACTGTAAACCTAGATTTTGGAAGATATTTCTTGGTTCCCTTAATTCAAGATATAATTCTAAATCTTTTTAAATACTGTAATGTAAAAATGTTACTCCTTTTAAAAGTGGATTCATCTTAAATGGCCAGTTACATTGTTAGTTCGTACTTCCTTTGTAATATCCAAGGACTTCTGTTGTTATGGGCTTTGTGTGTTTAGTTGGCATATGTAAAAGGAAATTGTCTTGTATGCTCTTATTTTAATTAAAAAAAAAACACAAGCAAATCCATAATGATATTAAATGCCGTTATGTTGTTTATGAACTTGGAATCTGTGAGGCAGGTGATGAGATATTAAGGGGCAGCAGACCCTTGAAGGTGGTGGTAGGCTAAAAGCAAGCAGTGGCCCTGATCTCGTGTTCAGGGTGTGAACAGGACTTGTCATGATGTGTTGGTATTTTGATCATTCACCAAGGTAAAACCATTAAGAGTCCTTATAATGTCTGAAGGACAGCCTTAAACTGTTAATTGTCCACAACAAATTGCTTTTTTAGTTTATTGGAAAATGAGGAATACTCTCTGAGCAAAAAAATAATCCATTCCGTCATATCTGTGTTTTGGCCATTACATTGCTTGTAGGTAGTTTTACATGTGCAACTACAGTGAAAGTAGATGAAATAACATTGTTCAGCTTGTTAATACATTGAATGAAGTGTTGAAAGTTGATCAAGTTGGATTTATCCTAAATCAAGATTTTAGTTATTCATATAACTTTCCCATGAATTTTTTTTTGAGGGTTAGCTGTTAAAAAAGTAACAGTAGAAAGTAGACTGAAAAATATTTAATTAGTAAGGATCCATTTTGAAATTTGTTTTACATACTGTTCAGAAAGGGTACAAACCCATGTGAACCTAACATGTGTCTATAATCAGTAACCTTGTGGGTCACTTGTACTAGAGTACTACTAACTAGTACTAGTAAATTTGGCTTTACAGAGTTTAATGAAGGCAGTTCAGCTACTAATTTCTATTTGTACTATCTCCTGCAGGGCAGTGGCACAGCCTTGTTCAGTAGTAACCTGTCATGTTTAAAACGCTGTTTTAAAAAATTATTTGCATTTCCTATTTTAGGGCATTTCTCTTTGTCTTTCGTAGGTAAAGGTAAATATTTTCTGTATTGTAATATCTTGTCATAAACTTGAAAAAAGGAGACTTTTAAGCTTCAAATGGATGTTAGTTCAAATAATGCTCCTATTAGTCATGGGATATGAGTTAATCTATTTCATAGCTAATAATAAGCAGGAACTTAGAAAGTGTCTGTTTAGACCCAGTTGGAAATTCAGAAACTTCATATCCTCTTAAACTATACTTTTCCAGTTATAATGCTAAGAATAGCAGTCACATGTATATCTAGAAATGTGATGGCACAAATATGTTATTGTGTGTTTGTACTACTAAATGGTGTGATAATTTTACTATGTTCCTGAATGCTTTTTAGAAAAACTATTTTACACTTGAAGGAATAATCACCTTCCTTAAAACTCACTTCATTTTCAAATGTATTATTTATGTAATTTTGCTGCTGTCATTCTTAGCTTTGTGCTTCCACTTTTATTGATTGTCCTTATATAGATTGTTTATTAAATTAATGAGTGCCTACTTTGAGTGCTTTATGGAAATGGGGATGATTTTGGTTTTTTTCTCTTTATTCTCCCTCTTACTATTCTTTTCTGTCTTTAAAGAATCTTTAATAGTTACTTAAAGACAGAGGTTCTTGCCTTGGGTTCATGAAGGGCTTTTTGTTTCTGTGAGCCCCTCTGGAATCATAGAAAATTTTATTGTCCACTAGGGAGAGGTTCTGTAACTTGTCAACTTTTTAAAGGGTTCTGTGTCTCAAAAAGCATTAAGGGTTAACCAAAATAGAGAAAATTAGTACTAAAACTTACATAACAAAATATTTAAAATCAGAACCCAGATAGTCAACCTTGACAATGTTATGTTGCTTTAATATTTGTAGCAGAATAGTTAAAAGAAAGGAAATTAAAAGAAATTACAACTTTTTTTCCTAACATAGACAATGAGTTACAAGGCACTAATAGTTCTGGATCATTGGGTGGTCTTGATGTTCGAAGACGAATTCCTATAAAGCTCATCTCCAAACAAGGGAACAAAGCCAAAACTGCACCTCGAACTCCAAGGACTATAAACAGGATGCCTGCAAAGGCTGCACCTGGTGATGAAGGTAATTTGTTTTAAATAACAGGGTCCAAAGTCTTTTTGTTGTATCTGATTCCACCAAATAATCCATGTGATCTTACTTAGAGTGACCTCTTTATCTTACATACTCTCCATTTTTCAGTTTTTTTTAATTTGGCTTCTTATTTTGGCATGTTGTACGCTTTTCTCCCTTTATTAATATTTTTGGTTTAGTTTTGTTGTTGAAAGTAACACTACCTATTGTTTAAAAAATAACTAAACAATATTGCAGAAAGCTTATATTAAAAGGAAAATTTGTCCCTCTACCCCCACAATCCTTCCACTCCAAAATAATTTGTTACTTTTTTATTGTTAATTTTTTATGTATAACTGCCCTTTTTTCATGTTAGATGGATTTGGCATTTTGCCTTATCAGATGTACCTTATCAGATGCACAGATGTACCTCATTTAAGAAAATCAGTATTTCATTTTTGGTTGTACCTCATTTTTTTGTCAATTTCACTAATTTTTCTGCTGTTAAAATGAATGTTGCAGTAAGTATCCTTATACATACAGCTAATATGTATACTTTGTATAAATTTGGTCACTTTAGAACTTGATGGATACTGTGCATTTCAGAATTTAGCAGATATTGTCAAATGTCTCTTCAAAAAATGTACATCAGTTTATACTCCCACACACCGATATTGGGATTATTAACCATTTAAAATTTTTGTTGTGATAGGCATTTCTTTAATTAGGAGGGAGGTCATGTATCTTTTCATAGTATCAGTCATTTTTTTCTCATAGGATCTACCCATTCAAACCCTTTTCCCATTTTTTTTCCTGTTTGGCTGTCTTTTTAATTTTTGTGAGTTCTTTGTAAAGTAGTAAAATTGGCCCCTTGTTATATGTTTTGTATAGTCCCATTTATCTTTTGAATTTTATATATGAGATTTTGTTGATTGAAGCTTGAAGATTCTATGTAGTCAGATACACCATCTTTTCTGTTTATGACATTCTTAGAAATGCCTTTCCTCTAGTCCATAAGTATAAAATATTTTCCATCTTACCCCTTAGTACAGGTTCAGCAAACTATGGCCCATGCGCCAAGTCTGGCCCTGTTTTTCTAAGTAAAGCTTCATTGGAACCCAGCCATACCCATTCACTTAAGTATTATTTATGTCTGCTTTCACACTATAATGGCATGGTTGAGTGACTGCAAGAGACTATGGTCTACTCAGCCTAAAATGTTTACTTATCTGGCCTTTTACAGAAAAAGTTTGCTGACCCTGCTTTGGAATATTTATGGATATGTACTTAGTTATTTTTTTTTCAAAAGTGGGGTCTGGTTGGCTTTATTTTTACTATTCTTCTGAAACAGCTAGCTGTCCCAATCATTGAATATTCTTTGCTGTAGGAACCCCACCATTATCATATATTAAAATTCTAGAAGTATGTGTGTCTATTTCTAGATACTCTTTTCTAGCAATTCATTTCTTTTTTTAGAATCAAACTTTTAATTATACCTTATAGTTCCTTTTATTGTAGGGTATCTCTCCTCTAGTAAACAAGTATATTTGACATCAAATGTTATTAATCATGGTAGTAGCAACTTAGGGCTGTTGCTCTACTATATAAACTAGGGTCCTCCCCTTTGGCCTCCTCATTTTCAAATAATTTTTTTAAATTACACAGTAATGTACAAGTAAATTCTCATAATAATCCAAACCATGCAGAAAAGGTAAAGTCTTCCTTCAACCCTTTTTCTCTCAGTTCTCCCCTTCTCCCAAGCCCACACCCTCTTCTAGAGGAAACTGCTTATACCAATCTCTCTCTTAATAAACAAGCTGAGGCTGAAGATAATTTTTTAATACTTTAAATTCACCTATTTAGGGTAAAAAATGATAATTGATTTTCTTCCCCCCAAGCATTGATCAAAATAAGGAGTTTGGGTGCTGGTATGGTAAATGTACAAACATATATAGTTTAATGGTGGGAATATGGGTTGAACTACTCTAAAAAATGATGATGTGCTCCTCATTTCTTTGGTTGTTCTCATTAATTTTCTGAGTTGTAGATAAACAAGAAAAATTGATTTTCTTTGTCTGATGTTTTAGATGACATCAGCCTTTATATAAGGTATAAATGGGCCATAGAAGAACCTGTGGTCACTCATTTGTAACTTACAAGATAAGAACATTCTTTGAACACTTATTTTGGAGTAACTAGATAGCACACTGGAGTGTCTGTATCAGCTTCAAAACGTTTTTGCATTACTGTGTGTGTACACGTGTAGGTGCGCTCATGCACATGTCCATCCATCCATCCATATACAGTCACTGTAGTTTAGCATGGGGCTAAAGTTAAAACTTGTGTGCTTTGGCTACTCTGCTTACCAGTTCTAGGGTCAAAGGAGTTGTGAGAAGTCTGGCATCTTGGAAGCACAGATATGTCTTTTCAGCTTTACTTTATGTAATTGGATTCTACCTAGAATCCCCATCAGACTGTTCATTGGTTTTCTGTTCTTTTGTATGAGATGGGAGGATTACCAACAACTTTTTAATTGAGTCAGAGAAATTGAGCCCATTTGATCTTCATTTTTTCTTAAAAGTTTGTTGGTATTGATACATTCAGTGTAAGGGAGGATACTTGTAGAACAGCTTGTGACTTCAGCTGTTTGGTTGATTAATCAGGGAGAGGTTTTTTTTTAATTCAATGGGGAATGGTTTATTTATTTTTATTAAAGTATCATTGATATACAATCTTATGAAGGTTTCACATGAAAAACATTGTGGTTTTAACATTCACCCATATTATCAAGTCCTCACCCTGCGTTGCAGTCACTGTCTATCAGCATAGTAAGATGCTATAGTCATTACTTGTCTTTTCTGTGCTGTAGTGCCTTGCAATCAGGGAGAGGTTTTAATTGAAAGGACGAAGTGCAAATAAGTTGTTTTTAAAATCAGGCCCAGTTTAAGGCTGAAAAAGGGGATACCTAATTTACTAGGTCATAAAGAAATCTGCAGAATTCTTTGTTTTCATTATATTCTTTTGGCAGCCTCTTGCATCATGATACCATTTTTGTAGATAGAGTAAATGGTGACTAGAATCTTAAAAGTTTGTGTAAGTGTGATGATGGTAATAAAGTTTTATACTAGAGATGGTCTAGTGAATTAAAAAGAGCACTTGGATGGAAGTGAAGATATGTGATGTCTTTTCCTGGCTCTGCCACCAATCTTCTGTGTATTACTTCGTGGGTCTCCAAACTGCAGTAGTCTTCAATTATAAGGTAAAATAAGCAAGAGAGTTGGACTAGATGATCACCAAGATAATTTCTAAAAGGGATGTTTTAAACTACCCTTGATGATTTTGTTCTTAGAAGAGCTGTGAAAGGCATCAGATGGGCTTTTCTGTGAATGGGTCTATTTTGCCATGTATATGTACTTCCAAAGTGCAATTGAAGATTAAAAGGTTAATAAATTAACACTTTGTTTTCTCAGAGGGATTTGATTATAATGAAGAAGAACGGTATGACTGTAAAGGGGGTGAACTGTTTGGAAATCAGCGAAGATTCCCTGGACATCTTTTTTGGGACTTTCAGGTATAACTAAAAATTTTAAAAACTCAATTAGAACAATAAAATAATATTTTTTAGAATAATTCAGAAAACATGAAGAATGGTACAAACTCATTATAGCTATGCCTTACAGCATACACAAATCAATTTCCACTGTTTTCAAAAATAATTTGAAGTTATTTTCGGTAAAGTAAAGTAAAACCAATAACCATAAACACTATTTAAGAAAAAAAATGGCATAACTAATAATAGTGTGGAACACATGGTGATTATACCAAGAAACTTTTATTTCTAGTTGTTCTAACAACTTTAAAAAATACTAATAAATTTGTGTAAATTATAGATATAATTCTAAAAAATGCTTGAAAAGAAAATTGTGATTATGTTATTTCAACAGATAAACATCTTAGGTGAGAAGGATGACACACCAGTTCACTTCTGTGACAAATGTGGACTGCCTATTAAAATCTATGGGCGAATGGTAAGTATAAGTAAAGTAACTTCTCGTTTTGTAAGTATGAATATTTGCATAGAGGTAGGATCCTGAAATTGAAGTAGATAGGTTTATCATTGTTTAATGACCAAGTTTGTGACATTTTAAGTATGAAATAGCTAAGGGAAATTTTGAGATAATAATGCATTTAATGATCTTGACAAATTCTTGAATTGCTTGTAAAATATTAATTAAGGAAACTGAAAACGAAATAATTTCTTTGGATTGTTTGATCCCTGTTAGTTTACATTAGTGGTTTATTAAGGAAAAAGTTTTTTTGTTTAACAGGATAAACAAATTACTCATTTCTGAAGGCTATAATTTTTAATATAAAATTGAATTAATAGTATTTGTAATTTCTGACAGTTGAGTCCTAATCATTAAAAACATTTACAATTCTACCCCTAATTTTATAGTAATTTTGACATATCCTCCCTTAAAAAAAAAGGTAGTTTTACATTTGCATTTGAAAAAAACCTGAATTCAATAATATATCTGTGATGCTAGAGAGCATGGACTATACACTGTTGCTTTGCTGTATAACATAGCTAAGTAATAGGGCTGTGAGTTTTTAAATGGTCCGGCACCATTTTACTGTATCTTTCTGATTTATTTTTAGATTTGTTGAAATTCATTAACTTAACAGTCAGGAAAAAATGCTACTTACATTAAATGTTGGAGGTATTTGTTATTTTACTGCTTTCGAATAGTTTCAGGAGGGGCAGAGTAATATAAAACATGGCTATAGTATTCTTCTGCAGGAGCTTTTAATCTGTAACAACCATCATGAAATTCATAAGGTTTATACCTCCAAAAAATGTAAGCAAATGTGCATTATGGGAGAAAGGGCCAAAGTTTTTACTCCGTTCTCAGAGGGCTTTGTGACTGAACAAGGGTTAACTATTGCTTTTCTATATTTAGTACTTAATAAATGTCCATTTTAACAAACAATTCTCAAATGCCTTCTCTTCCAGGTTACTGTGGTTACTGTCATTTATTTTATTTTATTTTTTATTAAGGTATCACTGATAAACAATCTAATAAAGGTTTCACATGAGCAACATTGTGGTTATTACATTTGGTTACTTTTTTTTTATGGAAATATTTTAAGTTGTTCTGGTGTGCTTAACTGTAGTATGTCTCTGTTTACAGATTCCATGCAAGCATGTTTTTTGCTATGACTGTGCTATTCTACATGAAAAAAAAGGAGATAAGATGTGTCCAGGGTAAGATTATTATTACATTTTTAAATAATGAAGTTTGTGATATAATGATTTATAACCTAGGTTAAAGGTCAGGGTATGATGGAAACCAGTGAAAGGATATCAGATGTATAAACATGGCTAATGTTCCTCTGTGAGCTCAGAGTTGGCCTTAGCCTTCTCCTTAAGATAGCACTAAGTAACTATTATCAGTCAGTTCAAATTGGCCAAAATGACAGAATATATTTACCATCATAAAATTAATGTTATAAACCAAAAATAGATTTTTTCTCTTTTGATGGGACATTGGAGATATAGTATCACATAGTGACTGAAAGCAAAGACTCCAGAATTAGAATTCCTGGGCTCAAATTCCTGTTTTGCCATTTATATATAAGCTGTATGGTATAGGCTGTTTCTTCACCTCTAAAATGGAGCTAATAATAGTATCTACCTCCATGAGTTATTTTTAGAATGAGTTAATGTGTATACAGTACCTAGCATAGTAGTATTATGTAAATATAAGCTCTTATTTATTACCTTCAGATCTATTATGTCTTGAGTATATCTTAGAACACCATCATGCATAGACTTAAAGCAGGTATGAAGATCTAGAGGTAATGGTTGATACTGATCCATTTTGGGATGGTCTTGAAGAATCCAGGATAAACTAGGAATTTTTATATCAGTATAGAAAGTTTGAGAAGGCTTTGAGAGAAACTTCCTTAGAACAACTGTAGGCTTCCTAGATTCCTTATAACCTTATGGCAAAGCTGTCTATCCCAAGTTTTGTCGTATTGGCTGGTAACAAAGCTATGGACAGTCGTAAGGGATGATTTCTTTTATGATCTAGGAAGATTGGCATCACTGGAGAGAAGGGAAGATTCATTAATAAACCAATAACTGATTCTCTTGGCATATTTTTATTAGTCCTTTACAGTAACAGATTATAAAATCTGTAGTGAGGCTTTAAAGAATATTTCCTCCCTAGAATTATAATTCAGAGGAGTTATGAAATTAAAAGTATTTTACTTGTTTGCTTAATTTTTGCTAATGTCTAATTTTCCAACATGGTATACATTAACTTTCTATAGTAAATTTGATTATTTCATTGGGATAAAGGATTTTAGATGTTATGAAATATTATGAGGAAGATATTAAAAGGTTTCCTTTTTTGTATATGTTAATATTTAAAAGGGAATTTAGTTTCAAGGTATTAAATGTAACTCCAGCAAGCACTTCATTGTTTTAGAACATAAGCCTATTAGGATTAGCAAACTGAGATCAGGAAGTGAAAAAAAGCAGCCTAAGTCAATGTATATGTTCTGCTACTGCTTTTAAGCATCACCCAAAAGAAAGTGCCTCATACTCTGTTAACACTGGAGATACTTCTGAGCTTAAAATTCGAAGCAAAAAATGAGAAGTGTGCCAGGTGGCTACTAAAGGAAAGCCTGTTGGTATCAAGGAGTGCCAGTCTTAACAGCGAAGATGAAAATGTAGACACGACTCATAATCAAGAACACAGAGCCATTTAATATAATCTCAGATGACCTGACATACATATTTAATGATAATAACTTCTGTCTATATGTATACACTATTTAACTATGAGTAATTGATTAAGTATAGTTGATTAACTATGATAGTGATTAAATACTGTCACTTTCATTGGCATATGTTAAAGGTACTCTTCAGTAGGGCAAAGTAAAAACAGTATGAGTTATGAGATAGGTGGAATAGATATTTTAGCTCTGTTTTACAGGTGAAAAAACAAAAAGATTCATTGACTTCTCCAAGATTACGGAGCCAAACTAGATTCCAGTTTTGATTCCTAGCTCAGTCTTCCTTCCACTGTATCAAGAAAACTAAAGGCAAGAGTGGATTAAATATTGGTGAATGAAGAAGAGTTAGAATCTGGACTCTAACTCAGTAAGAAAATACAGAGTTAAATTTAGTGCTTAGATTTTAGAAAGGTTAGAGTGTGTAGTACTTTTTAGTAGTAACAGAAAGATCTCTTCCTTTCAGGACTCTTGATAGGGTTTGAGTTTATAAATTGTTTGTTTAAAGTTAAGAACCCTGATGATTAGGAGGATCTTCTTCATTTTTTAGTCATTGAGTGTCTTCTACTTAGAATTAGTTCCTCAATAAATACTATACAAATTTGAATTCTATGATTGTGACAGATCTTTCGGTTTGTTCTTCCTGGATTTTTCTACAAAGCATTGAATTGTTCGAGAAAATCAGATCAATTGTAGGTCTTGAGAACACTAAGGTAGAAATGGAATAAAAATGAAAACATACTCTATTTGATGGACACTTTAAATTTTTTCTTATATTAAGGGTTTTGAGGGTGAAAGAAAACCTGATGCTTAGTAGCTAACACAACAAAGAGGAAAAGGTTAGAGGTTCACTTATAGTAACTACTATAACTTTTAATTGTGAGTTTTTGCAATATTTTCCATTACAAATTTTAAAAACAGATGTGTCTTTCAAACAATTGTTTTTTTTATAGTCTGTTTTTAGTAAATCAAAATTCTTTTTGCCCTTCTAATTTAGCTGTAGTGATCCTGTGCAGCGAATTGAACAGTGTACACGTGGTTCTCTCTTCATGTGTAGCATTGTTCAAGGGTGCAAGAGAACATACTTGTCTCAGAGAGACTTACAGGCTCATATCAACCACCGCCATATGAGAGCTGGAAAACCTGTTACCCGTGCTTCACTTGAGAATGTTCATCCTCCTATTGCCCCACCACCAGCTGAAATCCCTGATCGTTTTATAATGCCGCCAGACAAGCACCATATGAGCCATATTCCACCAAAGCAGCACATCATGATGCCACCACCTCCTTTGCAGCATGTGCCACATGAGCACTATAATCAGCCACATGAGGAAATTCGTGCTCCTCCAGCAGAATTGTCTATGGCTCCACCTCCACCTCGTTCGGTCAGTCAGGAAACCTTTCGTATTTCAACAAGAAAACACAGCAATTTAATAACCGTCCCTATTCAGGATGACTCAAATTCAGGTGCTAGAGAACCACCACCTCCTGCCCCAGCACCTGCTCACCATCATCCCGAATATCAGGGCCAACCCGTGGTGTCGCACCCTCATCATATTATGCCTCCACAGCAACATTATGCACCCCCCCCACCTCCTCCTCCACCCATAAGCCATCCAATGCCACATCCTCCCCAGGCCGCAGGTACTCCTCACTTGGTGTATAGCCAAGCTCCACCTCCACCAATGACCTCTGCTCCACCACCAATAACCCCGCCCCCTGGACATATTATTGCCCAGTTGCCACCTTACATGAATCATCCTCCTCCAGGACCTCCCCCACCTCAGCATGGTGGTCCACCTGTAACTGCACCCCCTCCTCACCATTACAATCCTAACTCTTTACCCCAGTTCACTGAAGATCAAGGAACTCTGAGCCCTCCTTTTACACAACCAGGGGGAATGAGCCCTGGCATATGGCCTGCACCAAGAGGGCCGCCGCCGCCTCCACGAATGCAGGGTCCACCTTCTCAGACCCCACTTCCTGGACCACATCATCCAGATCAGACAAGATACAGACCGTATTACCAATGAGGATAGTATTTTGAACTGAAGATACAATGAGGAAAAAAAAACTTATGTATAGTCAATCTTTTAATTAAGCTTTGACTGGGGAAGGAAAGTTACCCCTTAGTGGGGTGGCTATAAAACACTTAGGGTCTTGTTTCTTGAAATGGTTTTAAATCTTGACCTTAGGATTGATTTCAAGTACTATACTGTAGTGCAGATAAGTGGCTCTGTTGAGCACAGCTATTATTTTAACAGTTTTGTTCCCTTAGTGTGGTGAATTGACCCAGAGGCAACCATTTGTAAAAAATTTGGAAAAGATTTTTCATTGTTCCACTTTAAGAATTGCTTTTGTTAAACCCAATGTTTAGTTTTTCTTGTGATACATTTTGTTAACCTGTGTAGAAGGATTAAATTTCATTATTGTTGTAACAATGCTATTTTTATGTGAATTTAAGTGCAGCCACATACTGTTTTTTAAACTCCTATATTTTACCACTAATTTCCCAAAGTTACAATAAAATCCTAAAAGTAAAAATCTAGAATTTACTGTAAGGCAGACTGTTAAATGATAGAAAATTATTTCACATTTTAGGCACTGAAATTTTGAGGTATATTAAGTATGCAATGTACTTCACTTGGATGGCTTTACATTTCTAGGCAGCCTCAGGAGCACCAAAATACATTGGAATTCCAATACTAAGATACATTTATGTTTGCAATATGGGAAAGCATTATTAATTATTTGGAAAGATATGATCAGAGTAATTGATTCTACAGTAATTGATCCAAGCTGTTGGGGGATGCTATTATTCATGAATGCTTTTTACTGAATGGTTAGAATCACATGATGCACCGTACTTATTATCTTAAGTAACATTATTTTATAGAACAGTTTAAATGGTGTTATTTAGATGAAGTGTGTGCTACTCTGCTCACTGTCTTTAAATATTTAGGGCTGAATAGGCTTTATAGAATTCCTCATTTCATGGTAGAGTTTGATCCTGTGCTTAAGGGGGTTCTTGTTTATTGGGTTTTAAACTCCGATTTGAATGCCATGGAGGAATTTGAATACTGTACTAATGAAGGACATTCTTGTAATCACAAACTCGGCATTGTTCAGGTTTCATTACTGTGTAATCAGTATTTTTCTTTAACTTGAAATTTAACCACCTTTATTTTCTATTCCTTTTATTGATTGAGTAGTCTAAAACTTGAAACATTTTAACATGGAGTCAACAGTGAAGAAGACCAGATGATTTTGTATTGGAGAAGAGAAAAGTAATGATTAAGTTGTGAATTTCAGTGCTTTATAAGGTGCCTTTAGAGTCAGCTTTTGCATTATAGGGGCTTGTTACAGTCCAGCTAAGATGACCACTTGCAGTTTATACAGAACTCATATGTGTAAATCAACATTCTTAGGATATTACTATATATCCTTTGAAAAAACCCCTGTGAAGTATTTCCTCCCCCCTAACTAAAATGGTGCATAATATAAACATGAAATGTGTAGTATGCAGATATCATTTATTAAGTAGTTTGTAGTGTATAAATTTAGAATATTTCTTTTTGACAGAGGGTGAACTGATTACATATTTGCCATTTAATTCTGTCAGGTATAGATAGGCAAAACAGTTTCTCATCTTGGATAATCAGATGCAGAGTCATCTATGAACTTACAGGTGAAGTTAGAAATGATAAAAATGACCATTTCAACCTTGACCAGTCGAAAATAACTAATACACTTTTTCTGAAGTGATTTTTCCATACCTAGCAATTTGAGAGTCTAGTGTTCATGCAATATTTCTAGTGAGAATAATGAGAAATTCTTGTTATTGGAAGCATGGGAGTGAAAAAGTGTGAAATGGTCCTGGTGACAGCTTCTGTCATATTACTGTAGGTACTTGGACGGGTGTAAACTTGATTCCCTTCATGCTCCTATTTAGGAGCTCTTAAAATATTTTTACTCAAAATCCAATACTACTATTTGTTTCATATAATAAGAAAATAGCCAAATTCACTTGAGAGCTTCTCAGCTATTTATGAGGAGCTCTTCTGTTTTTATTGAAATTCACTAGAGTTGAATGCGGTATGAAACCACTTAGTCTACCCATTGGGCAAAAAATTAGTATGATGAAATTCCAAATGTTTAAGAGAATTCTCATAGGCTTTTTAAAAAAATGATTTCTGTTAGGTTTAAAAAATATATTACACAGGGAGAGGCAGATCAGATGAATGTGTTGTAGCAGACAAAATTTTAAAATGGTGTTAGATTTGAATTCATCCAGTTGTTGTTTGAATGAGGGTGGGTGGGTAGAAGGATAACAAAATTACTGTTTTAGTGTTTTCTTTCCTTAAGGAAAAAGATGTGAACCCCAGCCTTATTTCAGGGAAGCCTTTGAAGCTATGATGGACATAAGTCTAAATTAAATGTATGTATGTTTCATTATATTGCTCTTAAGACTACTGAGGTGGCAGTTTAATTCTTAAAAACAATAAAATGGAAGCATAAATACTATTTTGCCTATATGAATTTTTACCTGATGCTGATACGTTTGGGATGATGCAGAATTTTCTGTGTTTACGTTGGTATGATTTTTACAGTAAAATTAGATTTCTTTTTTCTTGGAGATTAAAACCAGAAAGTTGAATGTTAACATTCCTTCACTGGCATGCTTGTGCAGAGTATTTGGGGGAAATACAGTTCCAAAGACCATGTGAAACTATACATTTTGTTCTGCAATAACCATTTGCTCAAAATTACTGTATAAATACTAACTAGATACTTCTGAAATATAAACTGAAAAGCTATTTGAACAGACTTTTAAACTCACAAGTAACTTTATGAAGTATGCAGAGCTGCTTTAGGCTTTGTTCTGACTAACATACTAGAAGAGTATCTGTCATACATCTTTTTGGAAAAGCCCTGTAGTCCTATCTCAGAATTTTTGAAGAAGTCCTATATTATAATAAGTACATGGAAAAAACTGACAAGTACCTAAAACAAAAACGTACTATTCTAATTAATACATTAGCCCTCAGTTGTTATACTGATGTTAATTGAAATTTGACATATCCTACTGAAACATAAAATATTCAGAAGTGGATTTATTTTTCTTCACTGATTTATATCTGTAATCTGTTCAGTTGTGGCCTAGAAACCACGCAGGATTTACTTACTATAATATATGCATACTTAAAGCAATACTGGTTACACTAGCCTTAAAGGGGAAATAGAAGTAAGCCAATTAAACTACTTGATAATGATACTAGTAAAAACATTGGGATTTTCAAACATTTTTTATTTTCTTCTGTGCTCCTTCAGTTTTTCATAGAGGGGAAATGTGTTAAGGGAGAATTCTCAAACACCTTAAAGTTAAATTTTTCCCACTTCACGAAGTGTGAATTTTGAGGCATTACAGAGTCACAGGATTGAAATGAACAATGACAGGTCATGCATGGCTATAGCTCTCACACTTGGGCAGGACTGTGTCTTTTTGAAAAGCTAGCATTATAAAATGTTAACCTATTCTTTGACCTCAGAATATCCCATTTCTATTCTAAGTAGTTGTAAGAAGCTTTCATATTGCATTTAAGCCCATCTCCTATTTGCCTTTAGTTGTTCTCCCTTTGCCTTCAGATTGAAACATCTTGCTCCCTTTTCTTCCTGTGGTTTACTTTAAAACATTTACTTTTTTTTAAACATACTTACGTGAATTACACAGTGATACAACTCGGGGGAAAAATAAAATGCTGCAAATAAAGCTATAGATTGCCTTGACCACTACCACCATGAACATTTCTAGAGAAGTGCCGTTAGAGCTTTGGTGTGTATATATCTAATAATTTTAGGTACAGAGCTGATGACTAAATAGGCTCCATTCTCTGGTTAACCATGGTAAAGGCAGTCTTTCACAGCCAATACTCAAATAAACTGAGCACCTACCATGTAGGATGTAAACATTGATTTATTCATTCATACGTATGTGCCAGACAACATTCTAAGCACTTGGGATGCACAAGTCCTCAGGTAACCAATACATTACACTAAATTGTATAACATGTTTAAGTATGATAAAACCCTATGGAATAAAGGAGAAGTAAGGATAAATGAGTGATGGTAGGCTTACAATCTTAAATAGAGTGGTCAGGGTAGAACTCGTTGAAGAGATGATATTTGAGCAAAGATTTGAAATAGGTGGGAGATAACCATGTAGATTACATGAGGCAGAACTTTCCAAGCAGCGAACATGGTTTGTGAAGGCCTCACAGGGGGGTTGCACCTGATATATTTGAAGAAGAGCAAGGAGGCTGGAGTAGAATGAGTGAGACAAACAGGAAGAGGAGGGCAGAGGAGGACAGAGGTAACAGAATGGGGCATCACGGGCTGCCTAGGCCATGGTAAAGACTGACTCAACTGACATGGGAAGCCCTTGTGGGGTTCTGAGCAGAGGAGTGGAATGATTTGGATATTGTTCTTGAGTTTAGTCTTGCCTTGTGCCAGATCATTTTGTAGACAGGTTTTAATTTCTTTTGTGAGGTAATATTTCCTAATGATGGAGAACCTGTGCTCTGGAGTTGAACTGTTGAGACTGAATTCTGGCTTTACTACCTGCAACTGCATAATTTAGACTAATTATGTATCCCCTTTGAGCCTTGATTTATATTGGTTTTCTAACAAATAGGGATAAGCGTAGTACCCACCTTTTGGGAGCTATTTTGAGAATTCAATGGATTTGCTTCTAGATACATATTAAAGATAGATATATTTAAAGTCTAACAGGATTTCCTGACAGATTTTTCAGCCTGGATAACTAGAAGGATGGAGTTGGCATTAACTGAGATGGAAAACACGATTCTGACCTCTTCCTAAATCAGGGATCGGATTCTTAAACAACTTCCAATATTTGCCCTGAGGCAGGTGAATAGAGGCCCAGCCCCAAATGTTACCATTACCCAAAGCATATCCATCTAGAGACCCAGGAGAAAAAAACATTTAAGGGTGAGGGTTGGTGACCTTCTAAGATGTTAAGGTTGAGTAGGTGGTGATAGGGCAGTGATTGGCGTGCTGGTTCCTATGCTACGTTATTTTGGTTGGCAAGAAGAGCACAGAAGGCTCCTTTACTTGGGAAGATGAAATCTTCACTGACAATCCTATATAAGACTTTTGCCTCACTTCCAAGCCAAATGATGAATTGAATGGGCTTGTGTTTTCAGTTTCTACTCCCTGCCCTTAACAAAGGAAAAGCTTTTAACCTGATATTCATAGGGTATCATATATAAGTATATATATGATGTATTAGTATATAGATAGATACTAGTGTGAACTGTATAAATTAAGAGACTTGAGATAAGATAGACTGCAAAACATATGCACAAAGGTAGTGAGTTAGGTGGAAAAGTGTGTGTGTGTGTGTGTGTGTGTGTATGTGTGTGTGTGTGTGTGTGTTTTCCTAACACATAAAGTCCACAGGGTGCATGAGGCTCAATAAAGTGTCCATGGCTCAAAAAGTTTAAGAAATGTTGCTTCAAAGAGTGCTGATATTCTAGTTTTTAATTAAGAGTAGCTATGTAAATAAATTTTTTGTTTTACCTTTCTATAATTGGGTTTTAAGTAAACAGACTAGCCCTTTCAGTAAAGACACTAATAAAGGCTGAAGGCAACTGATGATAGACATTTAGAGGTGAGATAGAAATCAGTTGGCACAATTTTTCCCATGACAAAGTGGTTTGATGTTTAACAGCACTGAATCTTTTCCTGTTGGTGCTATTAATTTCAAACTATTATGTAAAATAAGTACAAATTTGTGTCAAGACCAGTGCCAGCCAAAAAGACAGCATGTGTGCTGAGTGCCATTCTCCAGCTAAATTGAGCTTGAGAGCTGTTATTCTGCCCCAATGAGTTACAAATAATGACCAGCAGTGAAGAAAGAGTCATACTTTCTCCTGTCGTTTCTCACCTTCCAGGAATACCAGGAAGAATCAGCTACCCATCATGTTGGCTCTTTATTTTTCACCTTCTTGCCTTTTTCATTTTATGTTTTCTATTAGTTTACACAATTTCCATACTAAGAGGTGGGGATAAAAAGGATTTGCCTCAAAAGCTAGTTATAGTTATAGACAGGGCATTAAGAGGAGTGTATCTAAATCTAGACTGGATGCTTTCAAAAGCTATAGTGATAATCATAAAATTTGGGCAAAGAAGTGTCATTGGAGGGGGTTTAAATGATTCCTGCCAGAGCACTCTAAAGGGGACACACAGCAAGCATGTTTCAGAAAGCTAACAAGAAATATAACAAGACACATACACACCACAAGTGAATTTTTTTAAATGGGGATATATTAATATGAACTGTATAAGTTACGAGATTCAAAGCATTGGTATAAAGACACGGCAAAACATGCACAAAGATAGTGAGTTGGTTGGAAATCTGTTAGTGCTATAAAAATACATATAAACAAAATAATTTTCTTCCTTTGGTAAATCTACAAGGTATAAAATTAAGAGTATTTACATAATTTTATGCTAGATATGTGAAAAATATACCATGCTAGAACAATCTTGTTCCAAAGTTTGAAACATAATTCTGTCAAAAATATTCTTCATACAATGTATGAACTTATCAATAACTTTCTGAGTATGAATTTTTTTTTAATGTGACTGTCAGATGAAAATCCTTCTGGATTATATTTTGATTAGAATTTCGTTTCAACTGGTACCTGGAAAAAGAAAGTTATTGATTTAAAGGACTTGTTAAGTTGTATCCTGAATCAACAGTCATATCTTGTATTTAAAAAGAGTCTGTGCTCAATCTCTTTAAGGAGCTAGGATTTATCAGAGTTATCAGCAATTGTTTTTTCTTGAATCTTAATGATCAAATACCTTCGATTGCTACTTTGTTAACATAGCCCCATGTGATAGTATGATGTAATATAAGTATCCTTCAAAGGTCTAATTTATTTTAATCAAAATAACAATACAATGTACTGTAGCAATATATTTCTTCATATTTGTTTCAGGGGCCTCACAGTCTCCAAGGCTGTGTGTACTGGTCAGCCACTTTAAGCTTTTATTTGACTGCTGATTTATCTTCCTCTAATACAAGATGCTGGTGTTAAATATTCCTTTTTTAATTAAACAGGTACAGGATGGTGCTAACTATATTCTGTTGCACATTTGGTTCTAAAGTTTTAATCAGACATCAGGTTTAAATTTTGTTCCTATACTTTATCCTCTAAAACTTGATGATAGTTTTGAATACAACTACTAAGGGGAGGATTTCTGGTTAGTGTTTCCTTATGGGGAGGTGGGGCGCAGGCAAGCAGCCATATGTGAGTGGAAAACAATCATGGTGCTCTCCAAGGCTGCCCTTTTGCCCCTCAGGCCTATGTAACTTTCTGGAATGGCTTTTTCATCTAACGTTTTCCTGTTTGAAATATATATTTCCTATTCCTAGTAATGGCCCAGGGTTATCTTACGTTATACATTTCTTCTTTGTATCTAAGCTAAATTCCTTTCGGTTATTCTTAGAACCTCCTTCAAATAAGAGAAATGCCACCAGCCTCTTCCCATACTCGAAGATAATCATTAGACTCTATCTCAGGACCCTCAATTCTAGTAGTCTCTCACCGAAGGATAGAGCTGGTATGGTATGGTGAACAGAGCACGTTTGGCATCAGACAGATCTTGGTTCAGATCTTGTTGCCATTATGTTGGTGTGTGAGCTTAAGCAAATCTGTAAGCTCTCTGAGCCCTTCCTCATTTTTTTATTTGAAATGAAGATACCTTCTTTGCACATTGTTGTAAGGACTGAAATTATGAATGTAATGCACATGGCCTACAACAGATACCCATCTTATTTGTGAGTTTGTTTTTCCCAAACTAAGGACATTCCCTTAAAGGACTGAATATTCTAGAAGTGAATGTCTTACAATGAAATGGAACTATCCAGTTCAATGATGATTTGGCAACTCTTCCTATAAGGAAGGAAAGGAACTTAACTTTCACTGCTGGGCACTGTGCTAGGGACTTGACTTCCCTTGTACCTGGAAGTCAAGTGTGTATTAGCTTCTCCACTTTTTCACTAATTCATCTGCAAATGAAAACAGAAGCACATTTCCTGCCTCGTGGATTATTATAAAACCAGAATGAGATCTTGGTTGTAAGTATTTGGAAACCATAAGTTCTCTCTCTATACGCTCAATATTGCAGTAATAGAGATCTAGCATTGTGATTTTCCATCCTTTTTTGTAATGGTCTTGAGTTTGTTTTCCCCAGTCCCCCTGAGACTGGCACTGCTTCCTTCAGCTTTCCAGGGACAAGCATAGAGGCTCCATCAAGTCCTGGGCCCTGTGCATCCTGCTGGGAGAGGTCTTACTACCTTTAGATTTTTGTTGCATTGTCTAGATAATGATAAACCTGTGGGAGAATCTTACCTGACATTCCCGATTACGTAATCCTCCATTTGTATTTATGGTAAAATCAAATTTTGCATCTTTTCCCTGAGAAAACCAGAATGGATTTTTGGGTTAGGAACAATTATTTTTAGTGCTGAAAAATAAAGGGAAATTTAAGAAGCATGGATGAAAGTCACCAAAGAGCCAGTACCTGACTGGAATTAAACTTGGAGGTACTGTCATCCTTCTTCATCAAAATTTGCAGAATGGCATCATGGATTGTTAAGAAAAATATTGAGTCCTTGACTTCATCATCAAAAAATTCACACTGCACAAGCTTCTCAATGAAATCGTCTGAAGAGAGAAAAGAAAGAATATCAGTTAACAAGAGGTAATTGGCCACAGGTTTCTCCTTGAGACCAAGGATTTGAACTTCCATTTGCAAATGCGCATTTCTGGATGTTTGGTTAAGTGTTTGGGGGCTGCAATGGTACAATACCAGTGTACCATTAGTGCAGTGTTTTCTGGAAGAAAATCAGTCCACTTTCCTTTAGGCATTAGCCTGGTGAATTAATCTCCCTAGTTAATGATTGGTGCATCAAGCAAGGCTTATTATTAAAAATAGGGAGCCTACCAAAACAGAACACATGCTCACAAACCAGTGATTTGCTGTGGTTCTGGATCACCAGACCTATTATTTACCAGTTACTTACTGCAGTCCACTTTCCCAAAGCTGCTGGCTTCCATGAGAAAACATCTTCCTTGGCACCCCATATTACCTCTCCAAGTCATCTTTGAGGAATCCCATTCTTAAAGGACTAGCCAGCACTCATTTGCAATAGGTCACTCAACCAAATATTACTTCATGTCTACTGTGTGCAAAGCCCTGGCTGGGTAATATGAAGGACCAAAAACTAAGTTAGACATGAATCTTGCCCACAAGGAAAATAGAACATTTATATTTATTCACCTATAGTAATGAAGGGAGAAGTATAGAATGATAAAGGCAGGAAACAATCTGATTTTTTTTCTTTAATATTTTCTTAGTTCTTAAAATAATGCCTGACACATAATAGGTCCTCACATTTTTGTTGAATGAATAAGAAAGGTACAGATCATACTCGGAAGTTCACAAAAAGCAGGGTAAAGGTTTCCTCTTAGTGGGTGCTTGGGGAAACTCCTAAGCAGATACCATTGAGAAGAATGCCTAGGATTGGGAGAAAGATGGAGGAAGAGAAGGTATGGAAGCACGGAGGTGGGAAAGTTTGTTCACAGGCAAGCTTTCAACGCTGACAAGACCTAGCAGTGACTCAGAGGGAAGAAGGAGGGCACTGTGGTCCCCAGAACCTGAGATGTAGGTGGGGGGGCGCACAGTGGGTAGGAAGACAGTGATCTTAGTTAAGGGCTGAAAGGGATGCCAGGCAGCAGGAAGAGACACTCAAAATATCTGGGATGATGGAGAAGGAGTAAAATTGTTTAATAGGTTAAAAGGCAACAGATCAAGAGGATAATTTAAATTATAAGGAAGGCTTGAAATTAGAATATTTCTGGGGATTTTAGGGATAGAGGGGAACATTAAAGATGTGAATTTCATGCCCCCCTCCCTAGAGTGCTTTCCCCAGTGGACTGTCAAGATTGCCTCCCTCGCTTCACTCCAGTGTCCACTCAAATGGCACATTATTGAACATCCTTCATCACCCGTATAAAATAGCACCACCCCTGTCACTCCACGTCTCTTAATTCTGATTTTCTTCACAACATGTACCATTACCTGAAATATGTTTTTGTTTGCTTATTATCTGGCTCTCCCACTAGACTGTAAGCTTCCTGAGGTCATGAGCTTGTCTTACGACTGTATCCCCAGCACCCAGATCAGAGCCTGGCAAATAGTAGGTGCTCAGGAGGTCTTTTCTCAATGTCATGCCCTGAGAATTAGGGAAGAGAGGAAATAAGGTAAATAAGACCAATACCTGCCTTAGAAGAAAGTGTCACCTAGTGGGGACACAAGCACAGAATGGCAGAGTAGTGTGATAGGAGTGTTCCACAGGCTCAAGACCTCAGTGTTCTGTCTGGGGAAGCAAGGAAGTTCTCACAGTTATGAAGGATAAATTTTTAAAGGAGGTTTCTAGTCAGAAAATAGGGTGGGAGAGCATTCTAGGGACAGATAAGGACACTAGTTAGACAGTTTTTTCAGATCTAGATGATAAATTATATGGGTCTTCTGGATTAAGGCTGTGGAAATGGAAAGGAAGAGACTGATGCCAGAGGAAAGAGTTACAGGTGGTTTACTGAGTGTAGAGGGAAGAGGAGAAGGAGAAATGAAAGATGGCTCCCAGGTTCCTACTTTGGACAACTAGCTGAGTGGTGATGCAGTGACAGAGGAAAGGAGAAGTAGTAGTTTTGGGTGGGAGGGAAATATATTTAGTTTTGAACATGTGTATCTGAGATGCCTGGGGGACATCCAGACAGTTGAATACATGGGTCTGAAGCTCTGAGGAAGGTCTGGGCTGGAATGTACTTTGGGGACTCATGAACGTATATACAAGCAGTCATGAGCATGTAGGAGACAGACTAGAATCAGAACTATAGGGTTTAGGGTTGAACTTGGGAGATTGACTGTCAAGGAATGGGGAAGGAGCCAACGTCAGACATGGAGGAGCTATGGAGTAGGGGGAGGTGGGTCAGAAGAATGGGCTTGCAGAAGTCAGGGAGAACGTTTCAAAGACGGATGCTGAAGGAAGGACCCAGTGCTACAGTAACCTCCATGACAATGAGACTGGGAGGCAGGCAGTTGATTTTGATAAGCTGGACATCACTGAGGACCACAGTTGAGGGCAGCCTCATCAGTGAGGTGAGGCAGAAACCACAGGCTGAGGAATCAAAGGACGCAAGGAAGAGAGAAAACAAGCCTACTTTATAAGGAAGATGAGAGTTAAAAGATGGTTACATAGTCACTCTTTTGCTGTTTATTAAACTAGGACTCAAATTGTAAAGTTTATTTAATTACATACCGACACAACTGAAATATAAAGATGCTATTTCCATACTGGTTCAGCCACAAATTAGATTTCCTTCTTGGTGATTGTAAAAACACCTGTTCTTTGGAGAGGCTGTCTAGATTGAGAGTTGGCAATGAACCTGAAGTGATTGTCAGAACATAAAAGTAAAACAACTTACCATCAGTTCCAACAATATACACATCTACTTTGATCCTCATAAATTCTTGCAAAATCTGGTAAAAAGAAAGTAGATCTTCCTTAGGGAACAGTTTCACTTCTCAAAAACGTAAATAAAAATCATAATTATGGCTGATGGGTGATACACTGCTTTCAGAACCTTTTACATCCTGAAAAGGGATGATAGTATAAACACACTAAAGCAGAAAACAAGGCTCTGTGACAGAAAGGAATCCAAAGGAAAGAACTCTCCCCTTTAGAAGCAAGTTAAAAATAATTATTCCTGTGGGAAATAGGATGGGAAAATATTCTGCTTCAACTCAGAAGATGAACTCCAATTTAATTTTAAAAGTTTCTCCTATGGGATGATCTTCACTAGAGCTTTCTATCTACGTGAAAAAAACCCCTATGATCCATAAACTGTTCATTATTCCTATCCACAGTGATGAGATGTATCTGACACCAATGAATCTTTATCCATTTTCCTGATCTCTAGGCTAAGAACAAATACCAGTAGTGGTATGAGTAAGGTCATATAAGGGAATAAAGATAGCTTATACTGTTGGTGAATTTCAATGATCATTAATATCACTCTCATCATCAATAAACACTGAACTGCCACTAGGCTCTGCACTAAGAATTAAGGCTTTAAAGCAACAAGGCAGAGGCCCTGTCCTTTGTGCTATACTCCTAGGTTAATAAACTTTATGTGTGTTTATAGTTTTCCCACCAGCACTAAAACAAACACAAAGAAAAAAGAAAAAAGCAAGCAGTCTTGAGAGTTATGTAATGTGAAAAAAAATTTTTTCAAGATAAGCTTGAAGGAAACCAAATTGATCCAACTTTCTAATTTTGTATCCAGTTCATCCATTCTTAATAGATCTTAGCTCAACTCAGGTAGGCAGGTTTCTGTGGAAAACCAAGCAGAAGAGGGGAAAACGTAGAATTCCTTAAATTTTCTTTACATCTGTTTCTTTACTGCTGTTAGACACTAATCTGTTTTAGAAATGCTGACAACTGGAAAGAAAACAGACTGCCACCTGACTGTTTCAGTCCTGTTTCAACATCACACATTACAGTTACTCCTTCTTAAATGCACTTAGTTTTAAAGAAAAGCCAGATTGTTAGTTAACCAAGCGAAATGTCGTCAGCTTATACTGGATCCACTCTTCCACTTTTCCCCAAGACCTTTGTACATCTCTATTTCAGGAGAGTTTAGATTCAGTGCCCACAAGAATTTGAAGGCACTGCCGAGTTGGAACATAGCATGTGAGCACAGTTGTCCACCACAAATATTAGAAATGTAGGCTTAGTTGCCTTCAGCATATATGTCAGTTGCATGGGAAATGCTCCTTCAAAGAGGTCCCTGAACATGCCCACTCCATTCCCACTCCCTCTGTGGAACAATCTAAGATTATAATTCTACATAAGTGTGTATCATCTAAGGAAGCACCCTTCCACAAATACAATTATTTTACCTTCTCTCACTGATTGGTGGTTTCCATTAAGAAAGGAAATTACCTTTTTGAGACCCCTCATAGAAGAAATGTCAAGAAATGACACTGCTGAAAAATCAAGAATGAGGCTGTGCAGGCTGATTTTTGGGACCACAATGTTGACGGGAAGATCAGCGTTCCAGTCGATCTGGAAGGGCAGGTCTGCGAGATTGATTGGCTGATCCAGTTCTTCAATCTGATGGCTGTCCAGCTCATCCTCAGAATCTTTAAAGCCATCAATGGTACATATAAATCCTTTCTGCAAAACAGGATAATTATTTGCATGTTAATTCTGGCCAGGAAAAACATTGTGTACATTAAATATAACCAATGCGTTTCTGAAGCACATATTCAAAGTTGGGTCAAGTAATGGGACTGTAAACTCTTCTTTTCAGAGAATGGAAAATTTCCCAGGAAAATAAAAATTTTAAGGAGACACTCAAAGTTGCCATTAATGTTGTAACAATATGCTATCAGCTGACCCATGAAATACCTTGTTTTTCTGGCATTGCATTTAAAGGAATGGAACCAATACCTTGAACTATGTTTTACTACACTTTTAGCTATAATACACAGAAATGTGGTTAAGAAACACTGGTTTCATTCCAAAGGAAATGACCTGAGTCTCACAGGGCTCAAGAGGCCTTTAGGAAAACTAAAGAGGCCTAGAAGATTTTTGCTAAAATGCTGTAATTTGGTCAAATTGTCCAATATATACCCAGTCACCATTGGGTCACAACTTTGTTGGTTCTAGGAATCAGTGCATAGTTGAAATTACATCTTTTGCTAAATATAAAAATACGCATTTTCCCATTAAAAATAAGAAAGTTACCGGTGTCACTTGTAGAAGGCCTTTCTTCTGCAGTTTTCGGATTTTCTTCAAGGCTTTGTTGCGCTTGCGTAAAATTCGTAGTGGATTAAAGCCAACCTGAAAAACCCATTGCTTTGTTATAAGAGTACCACATGTTCTACTTACATAGCATACTTTTAATAACTTTCAGTGGGATGGATTAAGGGATTGGGGCACATAATAAAGATATTAGTAATGAAAGTTAAATTGGGTCAAACCACATCAATGACAACATTGCGTCAGACTTCTGGTCTGCTTAATCTGTGTGCAGTTATCAATGTCCAAAGCTTCCATACCATCCAGGATTTATCTATACATTATCCATGAATAAGACAAACTCTATTTAAATCTGTTGGTGTTTTTGGCCTACACAACTCCTAGAGGATTTGATTTGTTTTCTATTTGTTGAATATGTTAGCATTTGATCAGTGTTCTGCTTCTATATAATTGTTATTCTATTAAACTTTGTGATTATATTTTATATTACCTATTATATGACTTTATTGTATACTTTCAGTATTAGATCTGAAGGTACCCTTTCTTTTTTCATTTTTAAAACGTGTTCTTTTTTTAGTTTGATTTTGAATTTATGATGCTAATATTTTGTTTTTGTGGGGGGTTTTTTTGCTTTTTTAATTAAGGTATCATTAATATACAGTCTTATGGAGGTTTCACATTAGCAACATTGTAGTTTCAATATTCACCCATATTATCAAGTGCCCTCCCCTCCACTGCAATCACCCATAAGTGTAGTAAGTTGCTATATAGTCATTACTTGTCTTCTCTGTGCTATACTGCCTTTCTGGTGACCTACCAAAATTGTGAGTGCTAATTATAGTGCCCCTTAATCCCTTCTCCCTCCCTCCCCACCCATCCTCCCCACCCTTCCCTTTAGTAACCGCTAGTGCCTTCTTGGAGTCTGTGAATCTGCTGCTTAAACACATGTGTTCTTATTGTTGCAATATTTAGCTCTAGAGTATTCAATAAGGAGAATCAAATTATGTAATAACAAAATCCATGGCAAAAAATGTAGTTTGATGTAAAGATACTGGATTAAATGAAAAGGACTGTGTGTATAGCCACATATACAATGATCCCATTTTTGTAAAAATAAAAATGGGCAAAAAAAATTGATGCATGCCAAACTAATAATAGGGCTTAAGGCAGAAGTTCCATGCAAGGTGTACAGGTGCACCCAAAGGCATCCAAGAGTAAGTGCTGAGCTTTTGTTTCTTAAAGACTGCTGCTTTGTTACATTCTTTCCAGTCCACCAAGGACACTCAGTTGTTATTTAGTGTTAAATATTCATTTATAATAGATCTATTCATAATCATTTATATTATAAATAGGCATTTGCTGTCCTGAATCTCTTCCATGATGTAATCAAATATTAAATACTATCTTGTTTCTGAAGTTGATTCCCAAAGAAGATCTGTAATACACTATCATCTAAAAACCAGCGCCCAGCATCCTGTGGCAAGTCTTTGTGCTCTACAGAAGAATTTCATGAAAGGACCTCATCCAAAGAGACTTATTTCCCAATAGGTTAATGGACCTTATAAGATAGTTTCACCCACTCTAGGACATAGGATACAAGAACTAACACAATCCAGCATCAACATATGTGAAATCAATGCCATTCTTGTTCAGAACAAAGTACATCCCTAGATAGATATCCGGTGGAATTAAAAAAACAGTTTTAATAACCCCAAACCTTACAGCATCGGTAAGTTTCTGCTTAAAGAACTGAATGTTTGCAAAGTAGATAGGAGATGGACATCTGAAAATTTTCACTCCTTCCGGTTCATACATCTGTAAGGCAGAGAAGTAATATTAGATGGTGCCCATTAGATTCATAGTAATGTCATCTAGCAAGTCAAAGTGAAAAAATGAATCTTCCTTACGTCAGAGTAGTCTTTTTTATTCTTATAAATGTTGCTCCTTCCAACATTAGCCAGAATGCTGCATTTTGGGCTGCGGGAAAATCAACACCAAATGAATCCTTCATGCATATTTATTAGGTCTATAAGGCTAACCCTGATTTTTTCCCAGCATACCAAAGCAGGCTCACTTTTCAAAATTTACAAGGTCGGGGAATCATCATGCCATTGGAGACCCCAAAGGGCAAACACTTTGTTTAGTTTATCCTCCCCAGCTCCTGGAACAGAGCCTCCCATCTACCACATTCAAGTTTACAAAGCTTTGATTCTGAAGTGATTCCTTGAAATGAGGCAGCTATGATTCCTGCGTGTATAGATGAGGACATGAGGAGGACAATCATTTGCCTGTGATCTCTCAGTTTGGCTCTGTGTTTGATAGGTCCCCAAGAAGTGAATGGAAATATAAAAAATAAAAGAATGAAGGAACGTCTCAATATAAATGTGTTCTGTCAGTGAAGGATTAACTTTGACTATGAGAACACCTTTGGTTGGAGAACTCCTAAGCTTCCGAAAAGCTTTATTCCTCCATGACACCATGTAAACCAGTACAGGCTGAGTGACCACGTGGTGGCGTCATCTGGCAGAGGTTTCAGAATCAAAATGATGTTTTGACTAGATGGCTGTTAAGCATCAAGAATTCTCACTGGCTTTGTGGAATTTTAGGATAAGGGGGCCTTTGAGACATTCTTGAACCCAGCACCATTGATTCACATGGGAGTACGATCTAACAACCTATAAAGAGGAATTGCCTCCACCAGATGCAGAGAATCTCACAATCGTCTCAGTAACACATTCCTGTGTTTAACACATCCACGGCAAAGACATTAGGCTTGCTTGAAATACAATTAGTCCCTCTTTACAGCTGGGCAAACAGACTCAGAGATTTATATTTCTTCGAATTGGTGTCAAAGCCGGGGGCAGTAGGACCCCGGCGATGCTCCGAGGTTAGGCCACTCCTTTGCCCTTCAGATCTTGAAGTGAGCAGTCTGAGGAAGAACAGACCTGCCAGCCTTGATAGGTACGCATGCCTGTCAGCCAAGCTACTTTGCCTTCACCAGTGACAAGGTGTTTTCCCTACAGACACAGGCAGGTCACTGTCTACCAGGCTGTAGACCACAGTGAACACTCACAATTGGGTCCTGAACACGATGGTCAGGAGCTGAAATGCTACGCTAGCTGCCAGGCCTAGACCGAGTCCCAGGACGATGGCAAAAATGAAGGTCATGATCCAGATCAGCTGTAGGAAGAAGGCAAAACATGGTGCACAATTTACTCTCATTTAAGTACGGATATCTTAGGTCCAGAGCTGTAAGAAAGCACGCATACCCTTCTAGGGCCAAAAGCAGAGTTTGGAAGTGTACAGAGGAAACTAGCCTGGTTCTGAGCTGCAGAAACACAAACAAAAAATTAAAGAAAAATCTAAAGAGACTGTATCCATGTCTAATCCCACCCCTGAACCATTTAAGGAAATGATTGAGTCTGTCACAGCTAAAATTCCAGAACCAGCTGCTGTTGGTTAAAGTCAGCAAATCAACTGGTAGAGCCTATACTAATCTCTTACTTTTGGTCTGCTGATTTAGTTAATGGCTACTCTCTCTACAAGAATTTTAGCATGCCGAAAGATATTAAAATCCCCAACAATGATCTCTCAGGAGTAAAACCAGGTGCAGTGTATGTGTATTACTTTATTCTTGTTAAGGACCATAGGATATGTTAACAGGTATTTTTACACCATGGACTTTGACCCTGATAAAATTATGGGCTTTGCTTCTCATAGCACGGCATGTTGAGAGCAAGGGGAGCCTTTATAGAGTGTTTCCAAAAAGAATGTTCAGATTCGCTGGAAATTACCATATGATGTAATGAAGAACAGAAGCACCTCATTCCCTAACATTCAGAGTTTCCGTGGCATTTGGGAATTTTTGCAACAGATCTAAGGAAGTTCTCTGCTAGTGAATTGTGGAGCAGTTCCTACTTGCAAATAGCTCATCCTTTTAAATGAAAATCCCAGAGAATGAACTTTAGAATATGCAGTTTAAAGATAGCAGAAAAAGCAAACTAAGGTTATTTGAACAGATATATAGAAACAAAATTTCGCTTAGTTTACAATGTAAGTATGCATTTTACAGCAACATTAAAATGCCATCCTGAATTCTGTCTCCTTGAAATACGTCTACTTACACAATCATACTTGTCCTTTCGCCACAATCTTCCTATCTCCGCGAACTGCATCAGCATTCCCTTTAAGTTTCCAAGAGCTAAAGCTGCCAGGACAGACTGTGAGAACATAAACAGCAGATGTACTTTAAGATAATCAAATAAACCATATAGAAGCAAAGGTGAAGGTTGTAGATAAGTGAGTCCGTTAAGGGCCTCAAAGAATATCAGAGGACCAGCCTTCTCGGGTGTGCAATGCCATGCAAGACACTTCAGCTCTGGGACTCTGACCTGTCCCCATGCATGACTTTGTCCCCACCAGTGGGACACTAACACGCTATAGTTGATCTGAAGGCACTTACTAGCCTGTATCTTGAGACAAAGAAAGGCGGATCTTAAGACTTATGACTGAAATAAATTCTTCCCAATCTGAGATAGTCTAACATATGTTTAATTATTGGAGGTGGGGAGAGTGGGTCACTCTTTGTTAAAAAAAAAAAAAAAGAGCCTTGGTTGCTTGCTCAGGGTCCTGGAATCAGAATTCAGACCTTGCATGATGACCAGCACTCCTGCCATTTTGTGAGAGGAAGCTGAAGATCATGCAGAGGCGAGCAAAAAAGTCATTTTGCTCTGCTGTCCTTAGAACCTACCATGGGATACACACAGGGAACGGGCTTAATACTAGTCGGTGAACAAGTGGATGATCTAATGAATTAATATTTCCTGAGCCAGGCTTAACTACCTAGTAACACAGCCTCTCTTAAGAGGCCTTGATGTTGACACTCCTGAACAGTAGATTCACAAATATTGGTCTGGGTTTACGGGAAGCTCAGCCACAGCAATGCTCCGGGCTCCTGTTTCTTCACATGCCAAGTGAGGCCATTTGTCTTGCAGGAGTGGTGATAGTTAACAGTGAAAAATGCGGAGCGGCCAAGTGTGCTCTCTTCCTTACTTGGATTTTAACACAATGGTAGGACCATGCCCCTTCTGTCCCCCTGTGTCCAATTCAAGCTGGTCCATTCTGAATGGACTGTGAGATGTGCACACTATTTTCTTACCACAAAAGCCCAGTGTACCAAGAAAAACCAAACACAGTTTTTGTCTTCATATCTCAACAATAGTTCACCTGATCTGGGCAGTTTTGATTTTCACAGGTAACATAACTTAATATCTAACCAGTTGATTTTACTCACTGTGAGAATAGAGGTCATTGTTTAGAGGACTAAATATGGTCTTAAATGACTTTAAAAAGGAAATGCACACAAATAAACACCAGTTAAAATGTGGTAAAAACTGAATAAAGTCTGTAATCTAGTTAACAGTAGGGTACCGATATGTACTGGTTTTGATAATGTACTGTAGTCATAAAAGATGTCATCACCGTAATAGCTGGGCGAGGGTTTTATATAGGCCTCTGTACAATGAGACTCCTGCTTTTGGGGGCCTTCAGTATAAAACACGTCAAATGCCACCTGCAGAGAGCACAGCATTTTTCTTTTCACATTTCTTCTTACCTGGTTGATACTCCATGGAAAAACAATTTTTAAAAATTTACATTGAAATGCATACACAATAGAGCCCTTTAAAAAATAAAGAACACAGAGCATTGAGAAGCCACAGAAAGGAAAAGGGGAATTTTACCAAGAACCAGTTATCTATGGTGCAGCAGAAAGAACGGATTAAATACATATGACATGCTTAGAACTCTGCGGATGCTGAGTAAGCACTCCAAAACATTCACTTTCAGCTATGATTATGGGTTATTTTGCTGTCATATGACAAAGAAGAGGCAAACTGGCCATTCCAATCAAACAGACATTAATATACAATGGTCTAAAAACTCGTCACAGGGCCCCTTTAGAGAAAGGGCTTTGGTTAACGTCCTGGACAATGTCCTGGGGTGCAGTTTATTCATGAGAGAGGTAGAATTTGAATGGTAGTCATTTCTTCGGTTTCTCTAAGTTGATGTGGGTGAGGGAGACAGCTCAAGTGTGCCCCCAGGAGGAAGCACAATAGGGCAGAACCCTCTGTGTAGGGGCACTGGGTGTGCATTTGTTTTTATTGAGATCTACATTCTTCTGTCTCTTGGTCATGACTTCTTGATTTCTTTTATCCCTCTCATTTGGACATCAGTAGGTTAGCGTACGGAGAACATGTATTTTTGGCAAACAGTATTCTGCACTGCTGGAAGACACACTCTGCCAGTGCAGCTCTGATGGATGACCACACTGGTAGTCCAGACACCTGCGACCAAATTCACATTCCAGCTACCAACCAACAAGGAGAAAGACCTAGATGTCAACCTATAAACACTGGTGGGCCTTGTGATATCTCTGTGTCTCTTGTCAACAGAGGTGTAATGTCATGCTGTAGAATAATAACAATAGCCAGAATATTGACAATACCAGCCATCATTTATTAAGTGCTTGTCATGTGCCAGGACCTGGGCTAAGTACTTAATGTGCATCATTTCACTTACTCCGTGCAGCAATGCTGGGGAGTGGGTACTATTTCTCTCCCTATTTTACAATTGGGGAACTTGAGGTTCAGAGAAGTTAAGTAATTTGCCCCAAAGCGTATAGATTTAAAAAAACAGGATTAGAAGTAGTTGTACAGGATTTGAGAGCCAGTGCTCCGTGTACAACCTCAAAATCATATTACCACTACAAACAATAATGGATTTGCCATCTCCTGGTTTCCTAGAGAGTCTGCATTTTCCAGGGTGTGCCGTTATTTTTTAATCTGGGGGCTGCAGCAGTTTATCAAGCATTAAGCTAAATCCTCAAAAATCACAGCGCAGAAGAGATGGTCAGAGGAGCTGAGGGTGAGGGCACAAGGTCTGCATCTGGCTGTCCGCTCCCCTCCTGCAATCTGACAGCATTGGTCTTGGAGTCAAACCAAAACTGGGGAGCTGCAGGGTGTACACCTCAGAACAGATTGTGTGGCTGGTAGCACCATTCTCTGAATTAGATAGAGGCCCCGATTGCCTCAGCCTTTAAGGAAATCAGCACGTCAGTCAATCCATATTGAAGCTACTGTGCCAGGATGTCTTTCTGTCTAAGTATTAATTATATTCAGGGCTACAAACATGCGAAGAGTAGAGAAGATAAGGTGGTTTGGGCATCTGCATTCCTAACGTTCATAAAATGCTGCCAGAGGAAAAATAAATATTTTTGGCCCACAGAGTATTAGCAAAGAAGAGCGCTTGAGAGTTTGTAGTTATCTTGTTTTCCTTAGTTTAGTTTGTGCTTTCAGAGGTTAAGAACCTGGATCTTTTATTCATCACCCAAAGGAGAGAGAGACCATATACAAAGAGGCTGCTACCTTTTGCAGTGGCTCCAGAAGAAATCCAATGGCTACAATGACAATCAGCACGATGATGGCAGAGAGAAGCCCAGCAATCTGTGGAGAGGAAGGCACTGTCACCACCAACTCAGCTTTCCCCCTGCCTTGGACTCCCCATCCCTAGCACTAGGGCGGCCCTCCTAGCTGAGAGCCTGAGATACCTACCTGTGTTTTGCCTCCGGTGCTCTCCTGAACCCCTGATCTGGAGAGGGAGGTACTTGCTGCAAACCCTCTGAAGGATCCTCCGAATATGTTACTCACTCCCAAGGCTATTAACTCCTGACGGGAGAGCAAGGAGAAGTCTTTGTAAGTGGCACCACTGATATTATCTATGCAAAATCCTGTTTACAGTTGCCTAATGAGACCCAGCATAGGTCCTAGCCTCACCTGGTTGCCATCAATTGGGTAATCATATTTCAGGGAATAGACGCTGGCGACTGAAAAGGCCACCGCAAAGCCAACGATGGCAATGCCAAAGCTGTCTCCAATGGTATCCTGGAAAATCTGTATGTCTGGCGTGATAGGAGGCTGAAATCTGAAATTGAAATGAAGCAAGTCTGAATGTCACCAACCTGCTTAGAAACCTGTCATGGCATCTGTTTGCTCCCAGGAAAGGTCCAAATTCCTTAGCAAGGCCCTGATCTACACCCACCCCCTTCTGCTTAATCACCACCATTTCCCAGAATTCACGCTTCAGCCATAGTAAGATCGTTTGGGCTTCTCAAAGGCAGCACCTGTTCTCTCAGCTTGGAAGCTTCTAATTTGCTACTCCCTCTGCTTGAACCATTCCCCTTCTTTCCAGGAAGTCTTCCCTCAGCGGCTACATCTCAGTTAGGAGAGACTCTGTGCTCCCCAGCTCCTGCCTTGTCCATTCCCCAGCCTCCCCTCCAGGGGCCATGATGTTTGCTGCTCTGTGGCCAGGACCGAGCGCTCTTCACAGCATGTGCCCGGTAGTCAATAACTGTTGGACAGATCAGGGAGCGAGTGCGATCAACGCTGAGTTGTGCCTCACTTTGGACTATGGCTAGCAAGAACTGAGCACCAGTGAAAACTTTTGAATCTGTTATCTTACTGTTGAAAAGTAATGCTGCGTGAATTTGGTACAAGATTGTAAATCCAGTCCAATGATAATGGTACATCTGATACAATTTTGCTAGTATAACCACATCATAATGTACTCTTCTATCCCCATAAGCTTTGTGCAAAATATCTTAGATCCCACTTGTATTGTTACATTGAGCAGCCAAGCATCACCCACAATGCCTCCAAGAGTTATCCATGGATGCAGACTCTGAACAAACACCATGCTGAGACAAGGAAAGCGAGAAAGTCTTCCCTCCATTGATAACAATAATCTTTCATGGAAAACCCTTAGCAAATAGCTGGGCCTTGGACTCTGCCCTGCGCTCCACAGAACTGCTAGAGCCAACTGTGGCCCTGATGGAGTGGGCTTCCATTTAAAATGGTGTAGTGTCAGGGAGATAGTGAAGTCACAGGGCATTCTTCTGAATTCATGCCTCATGAGCTAGAGCAGTTAAATGATATTGACTAAGTGTATCAAAGAAGGTACAAATATCTCAAACTCAACTTCAATTTACAAAAATGCTCAGCTCCTATAAACATCTGTTTCTGACCTGAAACTTACTGGAAGTGGGTTAATTGGATCTGCCTAACTTTTTCATAGTTGCTGTTCGTGTTTTGTGAATGTCTGTGTTAATACAGTTCAGCTCTAATTTTGCAGAAGTACTCTTATCTCATATTCTCCAGCTACCATGAGTCAAAGTTAGCTTGGGATATTGTTTTTTAAAAAATACATCTAAAGTCAGTGGTACAATGAAACTTTGCATTTTATAGAAAAACAACCAGAAACCTGCTCTTGTTCTTTTATCTTGGCCTCTAAACACCATAGAGTGGTGTGTTGGAGATTTACAGTCTGAAAACTTGCATTCATTTCTTGCGTCTGCTACTTACCCTCCCTGGGCCAGTTTACTCATTTGTAAAGTGAATATAGTAACACTTATTCTTTTTTCTTCATAATTTTTGTGGAAGGGTCAAATGAAATAATGAGCATAAATACTATTTACATATTGTAAAGTACAAAGTACCTCTTAGCCATTATTATAGTATCCTTCTGGAATCTGATTATATCCTATTTCCTTTACTGTTCCAATAATCACTTCCCTTTAATGATGTTATTTGCATTCAGTATACGTGATTTCACAAAATCACTTCCAAGGTATCGTACTCATCAACAGCAGATTAACAGTAATTAATAATCATTATCTTCCAGTTATATTTTCTTTGCAATCATTGGAAATTTAAAATGTCCACTCAGACATTACCCAGAAAAAAAATTAAGAGTGTAAAAGTGTGTAAAGAGCCTAGTACCTAATTTAGGTGCTAAATTAATAATAGTAGAAATGCAGTATGAACTACTGTTGTAGGCCAGGTACTTAAGCACATCACATGTATTAACTCACTTAACCCTTACAAGAATCCTATGTGATAATTACTATTTTTAACCCCATTTTTACAGCCAAGAACATTGAGGCACAGAGTTTAGTTATTTACCTAGGGTCAAGAAGTGAGTCAGAAGTAAATCCCAGGCACACTGCTTCTAGAAAACATAAGCTTACCTACCATATGACACTACACTGTCTTTCTGTATAGACTGTAGTGATTAATAAATGTGAGTTACTCCCTCCCTCTACCCTGCCACACACTGCAGAGAGAGGTCTGTTGGCATTTAAAATATATTTACTAAGTCTCTAAGATTGTAACTTAGTGATCTGAAGTTTATCTTTTATTTCCAAAACCTGTCTGACAAGGTCCCTTTGATTTTTTTGTCTGTTTGTCTATCCGTCTGTTTATCTATCTGGTTTATGTCTCCCAAAATTCCATAAAATGTAATCACTTGAAAGTTGCAGAATGGAGAGAAATCCTAGAAAGAGTCTTGCAGCCTAATTCCTACTTAAAAACCTTAAATTAAATGTGATGTTTGAGATTCATTGCCACACATGAATAACTGGTGTTAAATTTCTGTTTTTGCTTTAAAAAATGTATTTATTTTTAAGAGAATTTGGCTATTTTAAAGTCAACAGTGCATATAAATGCTGATTCTTGGAATTCTCAAGTACTCCATAAGCATGGGGAGGGAGGGAGGTCTTTTTTTTTTTCCCAACAGCAACATTTCCTTTCCTTAGAAGAAACTGATGCTCTGGTCAGAGGGCAGGGAGAGGAGAGAGAGCACCAAACTGATCTCTCTACTCGATCCAGTAAATGCAATGGCATACATTTTCAAAGTTCTTGTGCAAACTGGACCTCCCATCCTTCTGCTGTGGTTAGGAGTTACTCTGGCCATGTTTTGAATTTGCTCCTGAGAAAGGACAGAGTGTGCCTATCCGGATTGGTCAAGCAGCATGCTGTAGGGATTCCTCCAGCGTCTGTTTTGAACTGTCAGAACTTGGCTCTAGTAACCTCAAACAAAACACTACTTATTGTTTATAGTAATTTATGGACAAGGAAATCTGGTTTCATTTGGTTCTTTCTTTTCAGAGAAGCAGGTTTAAAGTGCCTCCCTCTCTACTTCCATTGCTTTGCTTCTGCTGGCATGTGAGTCCTTGTGCAACTGGTTTGTGAGTCCTTCCACAAGGAGAAAGGCTCTGGTGTCAAGAACTGCAGACCCTTTTGTCCTCTGTGGATCCTCTTAGAAGGAGAGGAGCAAGCCTTTCTCATGGATGCCAGATGCATGGATGCATGCATTTCAGCTTACAGTCTTCCAAAACTACTGCTTACTCTCTACTGAGTGCTTGGAGATGGCATCATAAAAGACACACTTACCCACTTTGCATCTTCCCAACCACAGCCACGTTAAACCTGTTTTTGAAGTCAAAACCATAGGATACACCTGTGGCGATCACAGTCTGCAAAGTTGCAAAGTGCTTGGAGTTAGAAATGTGAGAGAACTACGAGGCTTGCTTTGAAAACAATACCATTGTTGAAAACCTCCCCTTAACCTATTAGATAAGAGTCTCAAACCCAGGTTTAGCTATTTTTTTAAAAAGGCCAGAGCCAGTGCTAACGTGCCACTAGAGGTGAGAACTGCTGCTCTAATTTGAATGTGTCTACCAGCTTTTCAGAGGTCTTGCTCTCTGCCCCATCCTGTCTTGCTTGGAAAGAACAAACCCCAAATCACAGAAGGAAGTTACTAAATTCTGAGTGAATAGAAAGCCATACCAAGTATTATACCTGCAGACTGCTGAGATGGCATCGGCCCCACTAAAACCTCCTGGTCTACCGATAGTGAGGGGCATTTGGCATAAACACATGAGACTAATGAATTAGGACAGAAAGTCTTAAGATGATCAGTTACCATGATGAGCTCAATCGGGATGGGCACTGGAAGTTTGGCTTTGTAGCGCTGATTTATTTCTTTAACCACAAATACAATCAATAGGATAATCAAGGATGTCACAAGGTCTGCAATGTTAGTTTTCTCAATTTGTGAGAATATAGAATTTAGTACCTAAAATTATAAGAAAACACCCAAGTGTTATTAATGTATAATTTGGATGCAATACTTAATTATTTCTGAGTGGATAAAAGTAAATATCGAGGCAAATGGACTGACATAGATTGTTAGTGATTCTCTGTTCTGCTCACATGAACTGCGAATGAAGAATTGTAGTGACTAGCATGGAGTTATGAGAAAGGTAAGTTAGGCCAGATGGGCACCCCACTGTTTTAGGGGTGCTTCTGGCAAGTTTTGCTGGGAATCTCTCACTAGTGTTAAATTGTCTTGGGTACATTTCACATTTCTACAACTAGTCTTTCTTGATCTTATGTCTCTTCGGCCATTATTTTTTATTTCACGATCATCACTATGGCTGTGTCCAGGAAGTAACTTCTGATCCCGGAGAGTTTTTCTTAGCATGTAGACCTTTAGTTCCCAGCCTTTTGTAAGTTAAGACCTCTCACATTTCTTAGTTTAGTCTCTGTGTCACTTTTGGAAATTAGTATCCTGGCTGACTGTGCGCTGTGCAGAATCTTTATTTTTGAAGCCAGTTGGATTCCATATCCATGGCATCTGGACAGCTCCAGCAGGCCCCAACTAGGTCCTAGATTGCCTCTAGAACACTCCACTTCTGGACAGGCTTTGGAGGGGAGTGAGAGAATGTTGGTCCCACTTTGTAGCCAGTTCTGTCTCAGACTCCTGAAGACTGTCTTGCCAGAGCCACTAATGAGCCCAAAGTTCATAAAAAGTAGGAAATAACAAAGACCAGAGTAGAAATAAATGAAATAGAATGAAATACTGAAATTAAAAAAAATGAAATGAAGTAAAAAGCTAATAGAAAAGATCAATGAAACAAAGAGCAGGGTTTTAGAAAAGATAAACTAAGGAGACAAAGCTTTAGCTAGACTCACTAGTCAAAAAAGAGGACTCAGAATCAGAAGCACTAAGAACACTGTTCTATGGAACATGCTCTGGCAGTGGGGACGATCACTGCCCTATTGACGTATCAGCCGATTTGCTTTTGCTTTGTAAACAGGAATGCATATAAGAGTCAGAAAGACTTCAATTCCAAAAGACAAGACCTGCTTCTTAGAAACAGGGAAGTATTATCACTCAACTAGCACATGCCTTTCAAAATAAGTTTTTGAGAATGTTTTACAAACTTGGGACAAAATATGAAAGCTTTTAATTCCTTTTTAATAATACCTAAGAGTCCAAATGAAGAGACTTGGTACTTAATCACTGTGGTTTACCTTAGCTGTGTGTGGTTGAATTTTGTTGGTGTTCTTTTTGCCACTTAGTTTTTCTTCATGTGAATACATTTCACAACCCACTGATTTATTGGAAGTTGTAGGTAAGCTGATAGCAAAGGCCTTAAAGGAAAGTTCTCCCAGAAACATGATAGAGAATTTCATGTATTTCAGTATTTTCTAAGCAAAAGGAATACTTACTTTGAAAATTGAAAATGGATCAGTGTGTGCTGGGACTTGGAGCTGAAGAATAAATTTGAGCTGGGAAACCAAAACATGAATAGCAGCAGCTGTGGTGAAACCACTGATTAGGGATTCAGATAGGTAAATCACCACGAACCCGAACTGCAGAACCCCCATGACCAACTGGAAAGACAAAGGAGAAAGGCTTTATTAGTGAAGACTAGGAGTACCTCTCAGCACAGGATCATCAATCGTAGTCATTCAAAATGTAAAGGTCTTACAATGAGGTATCACCTCACACCAGTAAGGATGGCTATCATCCAAAAGACAAACAACAACAAATGTTGGCGATGTTGTGGAGAAAGGGGAACCCTCCTCCACTGCTGGTGGGAATGTAAATTAGTTCAACCATTGTGGAAAGCGGTATGGAGGTTCCTCAAAATTCTCAAAATAGACTTACCATTTGACCCAGGAATTCCACTCCTAGGAATTTACCCTAAGAATGCAGCACTCAAGTTTGAAAAAGACAGATGCACCCCTATGTTAATCGCAGAACTATTTACAATAGCCAAGAATTGGAAGCAACCTAAGTGTCCATCAGTAGATGAATGATCAAGAAGATGTGGTACATATACACAATGGAATATTATTCAGCCATAAGAAGAAAACAAATCCTACCATTTGCAACAACATGGATGGAGCTAGAGGGTATTATGCTCAGTGAAATAAGCCAGGTGGAGAAAGACAAGTATCAAATGATTTCACTCATCTGTGGAGTATAAGAACAAAGGAAAAACTGAAGGAACAAAACAGTAGCAGAATCACAGAACCCAAGAAAGGACTAACAGTTACCAAAGGGAAAGGGACTGGGGAGGATGGGTGGGAAGGGAGGGAGAATGGGGGGGAAGAAGAAAGGGGGCCTTACGATTAGCTTGCATAATATGGGTGGGGGCATGGGGAGGGCTGTACAACACAGAGAAGACAAGTAGTGATTCTACAACATTTAGCTATGCTGATGGACAGTGACTGTAAGGGGGTTTGTGGGGGGGGACCTGGTATAGGGGAGAGCCTAGTAAACATAATGTTCTTCATGTAATTGTAGGTTAATGATAAAAAAAAAAAGAGAAAACAAAGGGGGATTACTCCCTGATAGGATAAAACTAACTGCAAATCACCAATTAATGCATGCTTTAAATATCCTTAATTTTGATCATTTAAAGGGTGTCAGATGATCAGCCATGGAAGTACATTTTTCTGATAATATTCCTTTCTCTTAAAAAAAAAAAAAAGCAGTTCCTGTGTGGTGATCTCCAATAAGTTCTTCACAATGGTATAAAGGGCATATCAAACTGTGGGCAAAGGGTTTGTTTGTGTTTATACAGAGGATCAAAGCCTAATTTGGCTACCCAGAAAACGAATTAAGATACGATATGAAGAAGAACTTCCAACATCAACATTCTCTGGAAGAGTCATTCCAGCAGATCCAGAAGATGATCATCAAAAAACTGCAACAAAGATCCTGGCGCTGTTGCAGTTGTAGCTGCATTCATCCCACAGGTCCCTGGACTTGCCATTGGAATGAAGAAGGAGATATCTAAGCTGGCCTGTGCACACAGTAAAACAACAAATTTGACTGGATCTATACTGTCGGAACTCAACCAAGAATTAGGAGAAGTGTAATTTGCAGCGCTCCAAAATCTTGCGACTATAGACTATCTACTGTTAAAAGAACAAACGGGATATGAACAGTTGCCAGGAATGTGTTGTTTTAATTTGTCTGATTTTTCTCAAACTATTCAAATTCAGTTAGACAATATCCATCATATCACTGATAAGTTTTCACAAATGCCTAGGGTGCCTAACTGGTTTTTTTGGTTTCACTGGATATGGTTGGTAATTGTAGGTCTGCTTTGGTTATGTAGCTGTATTCCTATTATGTTAATGTGTGCACACAATTTAATTAGTAGTTTAAAACCTATACATGCTTATGTTACTCTACAAGAAGATATGTCAAAGAAATAATCAATCTTCCCATGTTTTCTTCCGTCTGCTACTTCTATAGCTTTTCTTCTTCCTTCCTAATTACAACCCTTAAGTAGAATTCGTGCCTCATATCAAAATTACCGAGTATCATAACTCCTCCAAGTGGTAAAGATACCTCAAGACAAATGCTGGGCATAGAAGCCACAGGGCATAAATGTGCAAAGAAGTAAAAAGCTAACCTTTCCAAACAATATTGCTTCTCTCTCACTTACCAACTTTACATTTCCCTGTATGGCCCCGGAAGATGACTGGTTAGCCAGAGACAGGTAAGATTCCTCAAGGGAGGAACAACCTAAGACAGGCACAGTCGCAGGGGGGCCATCAGGTGAGAAATTGGGGATCAACAGAAGTGAGGCTTAGAACCTCACCCCCGCTGTTTTGAGAGAAATCTTCTGCATCTGTGGATGTTTTGTTGCCCTTGTCTAGCTCGGATTAATACTTAGTCTATAGGCACACACCTGATCATGTACATTTGCCCTCTTATAGCATTAAACTATGTTTTCTACCTTTATCTTGCATCTACCTACCACTTCAGCATTTTATTAAAAATAGTAATAATAATAATAATAATAATAAGGGAGAAATGTGGGATTCACATATAAATCAAGTATAAAAATCAAATGAATAATCACAATTGACCTGATTGTTTATAGTTCATGATGTGTGATCAAAACTGAAAGTTTCTGTGATGACTGCCCTTGCACTGTTCACCATGTAAGAACTTGTTCACCATGTAAGAACTTGTTCGTTATGCTTCAGAAGATTGGAGACTGTTGAGAATTAGGCTTGGGGTTGATTAATGATTGTGCATTGAGTCCTCTATACAGAATTTTATTGTTGTTAACAACCATATGATCAATAAATATGAGAGAGGCCCTCTCAAAAACAAAACAAAAAAAAACAAAACTAGAAGACTGTCTATCAACTGCATTTCAATAAAATAAATAAGTAAATAGAAAAAAAATGTAAAGGTCTTAAAGAAGCAGGTGCCCCTGTCTCCTGGCACAGCCCTGTTTAGGGTCCCTCCCTCTCTGTCCTCCCCATCCTACTCGCCGTGGTACAGTGCTACATGGAATTCACGTAGTATATAAATCTAGTACAACCCAAGAAGTAACAGGCTTATCCACTCCTTTTTTAGGTGTGATATTTTTAGAAGCTCATCCATAAACCTTTCCCAGCAGAAGCTTATCTAGCATTGTCCCTCACAAATTTTCCCATGTAGTTTTAAGTTACACTTTCTAGTTGCTGTGGCATGCATGGGTGAGCATCATTCATAGTCCCTCAGACAAGTTGTTCAGCCTCTGTAAGAAGTGCATAACCATGTATTGGACATCAGAAGTGCTCAGTTTTAACTGGGGGCATAAGTGGTTAATTCCCCACAGCACCAGTATTTTGCAATGAAGTGTATGGACGGATTCTCCTTCCCTTGGGTACCTGGGCTGCCTTTCCATGCATGTGTACGTCTCCAGAATGAGGCCAGAGTGGTAGCCATGCAAAGGCTTTGAATCAGAGATGTATTTGAAAGAACTGACCATGCTGTTTGTCAATAGAAGTTAACTTTTTAAATGCAATATAAATTGTATAAATTGACTTTTGCTTTGTAATGATCTGAGCCAACAATATCACTAACCATGAACTTAGACAAAATATTGAGGAGCCCATGGCATTTGCACTATTCATTAGCAATGGTGTCAGAGGTGTGGCTTGGGATGGAGGTTTTAGGCCCTTCATGAAGAGCCAGCTTTCCTCAGATCTTTACTATGGACAGTTTAAAGTGCTAAACCCAAAAAACCCAAATCCCTTCCACTGGATTACAGCCACTGGGGAATTAGAAAGAAGGAAGTTCCAAGGTTGCCAGTGTCCCTATTCCTTGCATGTGTAGTGATTATATCAATTCAGGTACTTTGTGGAGCCAAGGTTTCACTCCTTGCCACTTGTGCCCCCTGTTCCCATTTTTCTACTCTCTAGACCCACATTCACTCATCTTTGCCATAAGGATCTGCCTTTCCACCTCTGGTTGTGATGTGTGACCCTTAAATGATTTCCTGTGGGCCACTGAAGGAGGGGTACAACCCAAAGGGAAGAGGAGGAGAGGTGGCAGGTAGAGAAAAGACAGAAATATGTGTATCAGTCAGGGCAAGCAGATTGGGGAGAATAGATTACATGAGAAAGTGCCCACCTGAATGATTCCAGAAAGGACTGTGACCGTTGCAGCCACCATCACCTTATACTCATCCGTTGATGAGTCATTGCTCATTGAGCTATTAAAGATGTCCAGAGACATTGTACTGGTGGTTGGAACTAATCTCAAAACTACTGCTCCCACCATCATGCTCAGAACAGGAAATGGACCTAGTTAAGAGAAGATGAATTGTAGTCAATATATGCCTCCCTAAAGCACAGTTGTCTTTCAACCATAATGTAACATACATATAAAGACTGCCATCATAGCTCTGGCCTCCTTCCCCAAACCCCAGTGCTAATTCCTGCAAGAAGCTATGGCTTCTCACCTGGATTATGCATGATTTGGAACTGATACAATGAGTGGCTAACAGAATGAACACAGAAAAAGCAATGTAAGCATTAATTAGTTCAATAACTCACTTACCCACAGATATGTGTTTAGAAGTGCCCAAGAAAAAGTAGGTTATCACTGGGAAAAAAGCTGCATACAACCCATAGCTTGGGGGGATGGAGACCAGCAGAGCAAATGCTAAACCTGAAAATACACAAGCACCAGGGTCCTTATTTTGAGCAAGGGGAATCATAGATGTTCTCATTATATTCTTCAAATATTTAAGATTATAACTTACAAATAAGTTAGTTTATTAATTCCTGTATCAAAGATATAAGAGCTAAAACTCTTAGAAGAAAACATAGGTATAAATCTTTGTGGTCTTGGATTAGGCAATGGTTTCTTAGAAATGACATCTACAGCATAAATAACCAAATGAAAAACAAATAAATTCTATTAAAATTTAAAAATGGGTGCTTTGAAGGATACTGCCACTCTAACATTTTAAAAAAGCTGACAATAACAACTGTTCACAAGGATGTGGGGAAATTTGAACCCTCATACATTGCTAGTGGATCATCATATGACACAGCAATTATACTCCTAGGTAGAGACCCAAGAGAATTGAAACACGTTTGCAGGAAAACTTGTATATAGGCATTCATAACAAACTCAAATGCTCATCAACTGATGCATGTGTAAGCAAACTGTAGCATAGTCACACATGGAATATTATGCATCCACAAAAAGGAATGAAGTACCCATACATGCTACAACATGGATGAAACTTGAAAACATTTTGCTAAGTGAAAGAAACCATACATGAAAGGCCACATATTCTCTGATTCTATTTATATGAAATGCTCAGAATAAGCAAATCCGTAGAGAGAGAAAGTTGTTGCCATGGGATGGAGGAGAGAAGGGAAAGTGATTGCTAATGGGCAAGAGATTTTGGGGTGGTGGTGATGGAGAAAATGTTCTGGAATTAGATAGTGGTGATGGTTGTCCAACCTTGTGAATATATAAAAAAACACTGAGTTGAATGTTTCAAAAGAATGAATTTTATAATATACAAATTACATCTAAAAAAAGTGTTACCTTGCAGTACAGCCACCAGCCCCGTGCTGATTCCAGAAACAATGTCACTGAGCAGCCATTCCTTGATCCGGTAAGCTGGTAACCAAGATGCTATGGGGAACAAAGAGAGGGCAATTCTCTTGGCCTTTTGTGTGGAACAGCTGAAAACATTGAAAGCCACAGGTCAGTTAATTAATATCAAAATTCAGGTTAGTACCTAATGGTGGGTAGAAAATTAGTAAAGACGATAATATGTGAAGGAATAAAACTAGTTCACTAACTTCCCCTTAATACATCTCCTTCCCCAAATGAACAGCTCCCCAGCCACCATCAAAGGAATTTTTTAAAGAAAAATGCTGTTTTTCCTGAGCCGTAACAGGGCTGATTTGTCATCCTCAGCTTGGACTGAACAACATTCTTCTAGAAAAATTTCCTCTGTCTCATCTTCTGCAGTGGGAAGACTGTGTTGAGGGCTAAGATGGTGTTCGTTTTAGAGACTACCTTTCCAGCTCTGGCAGGCAGTAGGAAGTTTGGGAGCTCAAGATAAAACGATTCTGAAGGCTATGGGCTAGAGCCAGAAAGGAGAGTTTGAAAGTTTGAAAGCTGAAGAAAAGGGCTTCTTCATCTGTTCCTAACGCCAGTAAAAATATCTTACCTACAACACACTTTGAGGTTATCCAGAAACGTCTTATGATATCTCAGTTTCTTCTTATGGTCTTCCGCAAAAGCGTTTGCAGAATACACTGGCCTGGCCACAATGTACTGATTTCCAATGGGTTCGATCATTTTGCCTTCTCTGACGGCTGCGGGAAGTGGAAGACCTTTGGAACTATGTGGCAAATGCTTCTTCTTGTCTTTAGCAGGTTAAAATGCCTGAAACCAAACAGAGCTTGCTTCTTAAATAACTCAGAGATAATGTGATGCAATTTACAGATGAGTGAGCTCCGAACTGAATGTTACCACCTTTTGAGATCAAAAGAGGCAGGATTAAGGGACCCAGATTGTTTTGTGACAGTGATATCACTTTTTAGTCCAATGAGCTGGACAGGGCTCCTTTGGGTAAGTAAACAAGGGCTTTTGCTTATTTATTTTTAAAAGATCGCCAAAAAGGAATAGAAATTGCCTCAGTTTACTGATTTGTGAATGCAGTTTTTACTTGTAAAGTGAGGTCTCATCAAGCAAAGGAATTTAAGTTTTCTTTCCTAGAAACGTTTCCAAAGTTATGGCATTAGAGACTGGGACAGATTAGACTAAAGCCTATTCATTGCTACATCCAGTCAAGGCTCTTCCATTTTACCCATCAGGATTTTTGTAATACCTTATAGAGTGCTTTTAATTTGTGAGATTCAAAGCTATTGCCCACTTAAGTTATTTTTCCTGCTCTTTCTGGGAGTTAAGTAGAGTTTTACAATTTATAGTTGAGGATGCTATAGCACAAAGAAAATATTACTTGGTTACTTAGTTCACTAGTGATGAGATCTTTTTGGGGAAAGATCTTGGGCAATTAACTTCTCTGAGCTGCTTCTACATAATTGGGATAAAAACACTAAAGTTTCAAGATGATTGGAAAGATTAAATGAGGATGTTTTCCAAGCATCTAGCATTGCACCTAGCACACTATAGGCATTCACTAAATGCTAGTTATTATTCTATCTGCATTTTCTGCACAAGACGTTTAAATTTTTTGTTCCTATCTCAATTCTGTTTCTGTTATTCTTACGAGATCAGTTTTGCAAAAGCTTTTAAGGCACATTACTTACTGAACCCTCACTATTCTTTGAGGCATTTACTATTATTGTCTATTATTGTTATTATTGTCTTCTTACAAATTAGAAAATAATAGCACACTTCTCTCCACAAAAAACCTAAGTACTTTTTCTCAGGTCATATGGCTAGTAGAGTGTCAAAATGGGACTTCTCTTTTCAGACTTTGCTACTTCTTCTGTATCACACAGCTTCTCTATTGTCCAATGTGAACATAAGTGAAGAATATTCCAACTGTTGGCATTTTTTCCCTCTAATCTTGGTTCTGTGTAAGTACCCGTAATACCCAGAGTTTCTTCCCACCCGCGGTCACAGCTAGTAGTGAATGATCTCAAACTAGATTGTACCTTGTGACATGGTGCTCGCTCATAGCTCAAGGGATTTTCAGCATGTTTGCAAAGCTCAAGTTATAACCAGGAGTCAGATGCTGTCTGCAACTTCTGGCCCCACCTGACCTCTCTTTGACCACCCATTTCTCTACCCCATCCCATTCCCTAGCCTCCTCTAAAATCCTCTCCCCCGACTCCCTCTGACCACAGGGTAATGTTTCTACCTTATCTTCTGGTTTGACCTCCAGAATTTGTTGGAGGCCCCTCTGTTGGGCCCCCTCCGCTGTTCTTTTTGAACCTCCATCCACCCAAACTACTTGACCCCTTGCTCTTCCTCTGTCCTCTTTCCCATTCCTTCACTCCGAGTAATGGAGTTCCTTCACTCCAGGGCTCAGATATTACTAAAGACATAGTACTTTCAATTGTCAGAATTTGTACATGGAGCAAGTCAGTTTATTCATTGGTGTGCGTAGCTCAGATTTTTGTCCTTAATTGCCAATTACTAACAATATGTCTGCGGCATGAACAGTTAATATCTAATCCATATCAGTGACTCTTAACACCTCAGATCTCTTGCAAAGGCTATCTGGGGTGTCTTTCAAGAACAGCTTTAGTCCTGTGAGGTATCCAGCCTAGCCAAGTGTAGGATGAAGAAAGCTCATGTATTGGGTGTATCATATCTCTGACAGGTGCTGCTGTGGACAGAAAAAAGTATGATTCCACCATTTTGTTGCTTTACTCATATTTTCACCAAGCTGTTCATGGAAACATTAGCTCTCTTCCTTAAGAAAAAGCCTGAAAGTACTTTTCTTCTGTTTGTTCTTTTCTTTTTCTCTCTCCTAAGTCACGGTCTAATTTTTTGCCAAGTCGCAATGATGGCCGAGCAAACTTCACTTCTGTCTGCTGCCTTGCATGAGGACGCATGGCTGGCCCTGGGGTGGGCTCCATCATACCAGCTGCTCAGCAGGGTCAAGGGCTTGAGCTTCTGGTACCCTGCCGCAGAACGGCAGGCACATGCCTCCTCCTCACCGCCAAGGGCTGATGACAAGGGGAGTGCTCAATGGCAGGAATCAGGGCAGCTTAAGAAATCTGTCCAGAATTTAGAGAGACCCTGAGGTGTCTCAAAACCCCAGTCTTAGGGTTTCTTCCCTTGCTGCCATTCATGCTCCCCAAGTTGCTACCTCCTATTCCACATGCAACAAGCAATGAGAGCCACTGCATCAACCACCGCGATGGTTGATTTTTGCCAAGAGAAGCTCCAGATACTCATAAATTAATATCATTCTCCATTTCATCATTTCTGGTATACTTTAGTATGACCTACTTTAGTTAGGAATTCGAAAGCTATTTTTTTCACTTATTTTTTTTACCTTTCCCCAGAAATTCTTGGAAAAATTTTTCTTGGTTCCTAGAATCACAATTCCAGTTTCAAATACTGACACCCATATTATCATATTCCTTTTCATGCTCTGTTTTATCTTCATGCCTCAGTTTTCTCTTTGGGTTCCTTAGGGTACCAGTGGTTTTGAGGGGATTAAAATTCATTCTTGGGGAGCTTTCCTTCTAATAATTTAAAAACTCAAAGCCTTGTTTGTATACGTTTATGCTTTTATTTCCTTTCCTATGATGTGTTCTTTAAAAATTTTTAGACTTTATGATACAGGTATTATATTCATATACACATACACCCGCACACACACGTACATTCATATACTTACATTCCTCTGTCCTGAGACTTGGTCATACATATTGGTTCTTCTGTTTTTTTTCCTTCTGAGCAGAAATTTAATCCTGAGATTATTCTGAAGTTCAGTTTTTAAAAAATTCTATTCTGGTTTATGAATAACTTTGTGATATTTCTACTAATGAGGGATGGTCAGGTGCATACCCACCCCTACCCCAGTTCCACCCTTCGCCAGCCTGCGGCCAAGCACTGAGGGTCACCACCCTGCTTCCAGTTGCCTCAGCACCTCCACTCTGCCTGCTCCACCCCACTGACAAGTGCCTTGGGGCCCTGACTTTTCTGATCCCCAGCATTTATCTCTTCAGTGTTTCAGTCTTTCAGGGCTCTGTCCTTTCTGCTAGGAAACAACTAATTTGAAACAAGATGCTCATAAGCAGTGCTAGTATTTTTCATTAATTCATGGTTTATGGAAACCAGGAAGCCAGCAGGTGTGCCGAGCATTTCCCAGTCCCTTTCTATGCCCAGTAGATATCTCCACCACTGTTGCATAAAGTGGGTTCTCAGTGATGCCACCCCTCAGTAGGATCTCAGAATGGCCCTGTGCCACTCAGTGGAAAACCAGAGGTAAGCCAGCCTTTGTGCAAATTGGCCTGTGGACAGTTGGAAATATAGCAGTGTCTTGGTAGCTATACTTAGGGGAGGAGGCAGAGGTGGGGAACAAGCAGGGTAATTACTCCAGTGAACTCCTTAAGAGGGACCCCAATCAGCAGTTGAAGAGGAATCAGAAATCAAGGGCACAGAAGCCCTGCATTCAGGTTGGTGTCAAACTGGATGAAAGCAGGGAGATGAGGGCATCAGAATGCGAGAGGGCTCAGTGGTGATTAGGAATAACAGGGCATGGCAGGGGGGGTGGGGGGAGGTGATCAATGCTGATGTCAATGAAGAAAGGTCAGAAGGAGTCAGAGGCTGGGCAGGCAATAATTTCAGGTTAAATGCTGGAATTCCTGTGTGCTTCAGTCCTTTCTGAGACACAGTGGAGGTAATTAATTAATTAAGCTATGTTTTACATATGTGAATCTGGACCTAGTAGCTATTTCTTTGGGAGAAATAAATGGGTCCATTATCATTTAGAATTTGAAAAACACCCCTGTTTTCCCCTACCCCTTAGTGATGATCCTTTTAGAGCTGTCATCTCACAAACCCGTCCAGACTGTTTCTGAAGCCAGAGGCTTTCCCTGGAGAGAGGGAGTGGGCTGACCTAGAAGGCAGTTGGAGGTGACGGGGCTCAGCCGAGGATCCTGAGAGTGGAGGGGCAGCTCCTTCACAGAGCCCCAAGGCAAGCCGGCAAAGGTCACAGTTTTGGTTTTCTTACTTTCTTTTATTTTTTGCCAAAATAATGATAATTCACACAACTTGAGTTCAGGGTCCGTAGTGGGCAAGAACAGAACGAGTCTGGCATGGCTCATTTAAGAAGTCTGTTTACGTGACTTATTTAATTTATAGTGGTCTTACAACATCTTCTAGGACCTTAGCTCAGTTGCAGCTTAATCTTAGATCAAGCACTAAACTTATTATTGTTATTGACAATTCTTTTATAGGCAATTGCTTATTGGTCATACTGCTGAAAAATGAAGTCAAACCTAATTGAGTTAGGATGTGCAGCAGAAGCTGGAGAAATGGGCAGCTAAGTAGACCTGGCTTTCTGTCCTCGCTTTGCCATTGCTTAACGTGTTGCTGGGGGCAAGTGCTTCAATCCTGAGCTCCTCCAGGGGTGAAAGGGGCAGCATTACTTCCTTGCGGGGCTGCTGTCAAGACTGAAAGTAAGGTGTATAAGGGAGACTTCCTAGCTTTAATGTCATAGGCAATGGCCTCAGGACTTTAATATTCTTTAAGTCATATTAAGTTTAACATTGCCCAATTTACAACTGTGGCTACGTGACAAAAGTCAACTGAAACAGGTCTGGAAATGTCAGTGCTGCCAACATTTCTATGACTTTATGTTTACGCTGAGCTGATCCAGAATAAGCAGTTTTCCATCCTTACCAGTTTATTTTAACAGAATTTTAAAGCATCTATCTACCTAGGCTTCTTAGCACGGCCCATGTGGCCCTTCCTAATTTGGGTCTGGCCTGTTTCACGAACTTCTTGGTCCCTCCTGCCCTTCCCCATTAGAACAGCTTTCTGACACCCCACGATATTTGACATCGCCATGCCTCTGCACACATTGTTTCTTTTATCTGTGTTCTTGTCCTCCAACACCTCCTAAATTCCAATTCATCCTTAAAAATACTCAGCTGGCCCTGACCGTTGATGTGTTCCCTCGTTCCTTCAACAAGCATTTATCAGCCTATTGTTTGTCAGCAACTCTCGCCCTACATAGCTGTGCAGATAAGAAGGTGCTGCAAAGCCTTCATGGAATCCCCCTAAGGAGTCAATCCTTTCCGTCTTGTACATACCTTGTATATATTTCTACCCCATGGCATACTGTACTGTTACTTGTTACAAGTTTCTCTCCTCAATAAGACTCAGTTTCCCAAGGGCAAGACCTAAATATTAACCATTTTCCCCTTTCACATAGTGCCTACAGCATAGTAGTTGCTCAGAAAGGTTTGTTGAGATAAACTGAACTATGAACAAAAGGTACATAAATGATAAATGATGTAGTCCCAAACTCCAAAGCTTATGGACATACATGGGGGAGGCTCCAGATGATTGGTATTGACAACAAATTGTAGGAAGAAGGGACCCGAACATGGGCTGGAGTTGAGGAAGGCTCCATGAAGGCACTCTGGGTCTTGAGTTAGACACGGAAGAAACAGGTAAGTTTTGGAGAGATGATGAGAAAGCAGGAGGGAATGGGCAAAGTCTGGTCAAAGGGTAGTGATGTAAAAACTGCAACAGAAGACTCTGTTGACCAAAAACCTAAATCTTTAGAGAAATATTAAGATGTGCCAATAGAAAATGTGGTTTCAGAGCCAGCAGCCTTACTTATAAAAGAATAAAGAGAGTCCCTCAACTTTGTAGAAGACTTCACGGTTTTCTAAGCGTGTTCACTTTTCTCCTTCGAAAGTTATCCTGTGAAGCAGGCAGAGAAGGTAGGCCTTATTACTCCCAAATTAAGATGAAGAAATTGAGATCAGTAGACCCATGACTTTTCAGGTCTCACTCCTAGCAAGTGACAAAGCCAGGACGAGAAGCCAGGCCTTGTGAGTGATTGTCCCCAGTGCACACTCATTCTGCCTTGTTGGGGTGGGGTGCCCGTTAGCTCTGATCCCCAGGAGAGACAAAGATGGGGAACAAGGCTCCAAGTGAGGCACCCTCAGTGCACTTGTCCTTGAGCACGAGCGTCCTTCATCCCACGCTCCTTCTCCCCACAGCATTTCACAAAATGTGAGCCTGCAGTGCAACCTCCCTGGGGTGAGCTGGTTTACTCTCCCCTTTGCACCCCAGCAAAGTGAAAACAGAGGCTAAATGCACATTTTTCTCCTTATTTGCAGAACCTGATCCCTTCATTATGGAGAGAAGATGGACTATTATTACTTATTTAATCTAGGAATTAAAAAATATTGATTCTCATTTTGCAAACTTTTGTTGCTCAGTTGAATATGAGCTATTTAGCAAATATTGATACATTTGTTCATTTATTTATATACTTCTTCATTTATCCAGATGGCAGAGGCAAGGTATTTGTTAACCCACAGGAAAATTCCTTATTTCTAAAATCAAGTAGTTTCCTAATTTCTCAGTCAGAATCAATTATGTGGTCAAACTTTTACTACAGTCTTTTCCTGAATGACAAATTTACTTCAGAAAGAAGAATTATTTAGTCCAGCAATTAATAAGTTGTTTCTTACTTGCATATTTAAAGAATGTTGTGTGCTCTTTTCCTGACATTTTAAAGGATGAAATTAATTTTATCTTGTTAGGACTGCTATTTGGTGGGATAAGCACCCCTACACCATAATATAACTTGTAGCATATGGCAGTCTACTCTTATCCAATTACATTTTTTTCTCTCTCTCCTTTTTTACTCTCTATCCTACTTGCTTCTATTCCCTTTTCTCCTCTCTCCCTTTCCCTTCTTGGATGCTCTGGGGTCTTTGGCAGATAAATCCCTCATTTATGGACCAAAGACCTTTATTAGTACATTGTAACTGATGATTCTATCTCCTGGAAAAAGGTTTCCTAAGAGTGCTTTATTTGCCAAACTTCAGAACAGATGGTCTACCTATAAAGTCAGATCTGGGTGCAGAATTAAAGGAATCATGTGAACAATTAAGGCAAAAATCTCTGCTATCTTTGAAAAGGCTATTTAAGCCTTAACCATGCATATAACCATTTACTTGGTCAAATCAAAGTCTACTCAAATATTTACGTCACATTGCTTGGGCTCCTGACATACATTTTTAGCTTATTGTTAGTGGAATCATTCAAAACTTTCATGCTTATGGAATGAATTCAAGAATGTAACCTTAACTTCTACATAAGTTTTGATCAGACAATATACCATTTGCAAGAAACAGAAAACCAGTTTGAGTAAAATGATCATAAATTTGGTTCCTACCTGATATATACTCAGTGAGGCACTTCAGCAACAGTGGAAAATTTCTGAGATAAAATAGCCCAGTTCTAATAGACAGTGTCCATCCACTTAGGTCTATAGGCTCGGAATGCATCCATATGTATAGGGATGTCTATATATAGGTTATGTAAGGCAGTGAGGAAATTACCTTTCTGTCAGCTTTAATAATTAACTTTCATTAACTTTTACAACAATGGAGAGACTCCAGTGTGGTCTTGACCTTTGAGACTCTGATCAGCAGAAGGGATGATGACAACAGCTTCCTCAAGTTCCCTGTGAGATTATACCACTCACTGCACTTGTGTGTGTGTGTCATTGGTTTGCAGAGATTTGCACAGGAACTGTGTGCAGATGGAAGTAAAAGAAAATCTCAGCACTAATTATCTCCCTGACATTTTACCCACAATTTAGATGGGAGCTCAGAGGTGCTGTTTCTTGGCTGCTGCTCCAAGAAGGTCTCCTGAGCTTCAACACAGTAGTGTACAGGTTAACTCACAGTGTGATAAAGGCCTTTGTTAGGAGGCTCTCCCAATTCCAGGCAATAGACCTGTTTTGCACTCTTAATTTCTGCCCCCACCTCTGCTCCTGCTAAGAGTAGGAAACCCTACGTTGCCAAAGCCAATGAATACTTTGACTCCTCATTTTGCCGAACCTCTTAGCATTTGACCCTACTGACTACTTGTCCTGGAAATTCCCTCCTTTTTTTTTTATTTTTATTTTTTGTATTTGTTATAGGTCCCTTTTTTTTTTGATGTTTACTTTTTTTAATTTTGGTATCATTAATCTACAATTACAGAAAGAACATTATGTTTACTAGGTTCCCCCCTTCACCAAGTTCCCCCCACATACCCCTTCACAGTCACTGTCCATCTGCGTAGTAAGATGCTGTAAAATCACTACTTGTCTTCTCTATGTTGCGCAGCCCTCCCCGTGCCCCCCACGCACTATACATGCTAATCGTAATGCCCTCTTTCTTTGAAATTCCCTCCTTTTAAGATGTGTTTAAAAAAATGTTTTTGTTGTTTTACTTCATGTTTCATGTTTTACCTCATGCTTCCTTGCCAACGCCTCCTCTGTCCAACTCCTTTGGCATTCTCCAAGGTTCTGCCCCAGACTCCCTTCTCTTTTCTCTCTCTGCCTCTCAACCCTCAGGAAGAGTCCCATGGCTCCCAGTGGCTTTCAGATTTCCATTTCCAGCCTCTAGGTCCGCATAGTAAATGCCTGCCCAGTATCTCTGCTTGGAGGCCCCACAGGCATCTCAAAGCTGACACACCAGGTCAGAATTCTCTGTCTTTCTTCCCACATCTGCTTCATCTCTAGTCTTGCCCATTCCAACAAAGAACACCCCCTGTACTGATGTCCAAACCCTCGAGTCCCCCCTGACATTGCCTCATGCTCTCTCCCCACTCCAGCCGATCCATCGCCACCAAGTCCCGTTGAATCTGCCTCCAAAAATATATCACAAAGCCATGGTTTTTCACCTCCACTCTCGCCTCCGCAACCTAAGCCACTGCCATCTCTCATGGGGCTTCTTGCTGTACTTCGTGCTTCCTCACTTAACCCTCAACGGTCAGGGTGATCTTTTCACACTAGTCCTCTTCATGGAGCCAGTGATCATCCTTGGGATAAACAGCCTCCAAAGTCCTGCATGGTTTTCCTTGTCCAGCTTTCCAACTCATCTGGCCCCGCTCTCGCATTTGCTGTCTCCGCTTCAGCTGCAGTGGCATCTTTTAGGCCCTTGAATTTGCCAGCTCCCTTCAGGCATTGCTCCTGTGCTGAAATTCTCTTCTCCCTGCCTCTCTGTTTGCCTGTTACTTAGCGTCCATGTCACATCCTCAGAGAGAACCCCTTGGGTTCCCCGGTTTAAACTAGTACCTCTCACAACTTCCTGTGTGTTTCTAACATAGCATCCTAATTTTAAAATAAACAGTCGTTTTTACGACTACTGGTTAAATGGTTGGTTCCCTCACTAGAGGGAAAGCTCCGTATAGGGAGAGACCTTGACTGCCTTATTCACTTCTGTACTCCTAGTAACTACCATGAATTTATCACAGAACTGGTTGAATGACAGTTAAATGGATGAATTATCTTTGATACAACGTAACTGCAAAAGAACTTGGACAAGTCGCTAGTGTTTGTTCTAAATTAATCTACCCTGTATTTTTTAATTTGGCTCAAATGTGTACTAACTGTGCAAATGAATTAGCTGTGGCATCTTTCAAAGCCTATACTGCTGCTTTCTATTGTTTTAACAATAAACAACAACATTTATTCAGAACTACTGTACATTGACTAAACTGTGTTTTTAGGTTTGGTTGCTGAAATAACTGGAAAATAATGTTTATAAAGATAGAAGCTCAGACCTGTTGATTAGATTAAATATGTTTATTTCAGAACAAATAAGAAAGTTTGGCAAGGCTGATAATGATACCATCCGAACAGGGAGAGAAATCAAAAGCGTTCCTATAGAGTAACAATAACCAAATGGAAAGCATAATAGAAAGAAATATACCATTGGTAATAGTGACAAAAGCTACAAAAATAAGTAGGAATAAATCTCATCTAAAGACATATGAGAACTTTATAGAGAAAACTGCAAAACATTATTAACGAGAGAAAAGAAAACCTGAGAGAAATATACAATCATACATCTTCATGGATGTGAGGGCTCAGCATCAGAAAGATGTTTTCCCTGAATTAGTCTGTGACATTAAATGCTATTGCAGTAAAAGTCTACGAGTTTTTTTCTTCATAGACCTGGAAAAACTTGTCCTAAAATTTGTCTGGAAGCACAAAGGGCCAAGAAAATCATGACAATTTTGAAGAAGGAAAAGTGGGGAGACTTTCTTTGCCAGATATAAGGACTTATTACAAAACCTTAGTAATTACCACAGTGCTCTGTTTGTGTTACAGGAGAAAAATATACCGGTGGAATAGAACACAAGTCCAGAAACATACTGAAACTTAATATATGATTGAGGCTGCATTACAGCAGAGAACGGGTGGGCTTTTCAATCACTGGTGCTGAGACAGCTGGCTAGCCACACGGAACTAAGGAAATTCAGACCCCAGTATCATACCATACACACACAAAATTTTTCAAGTTGACTAAAGACCTAAATGTAAAAAGCAAAGTTTTTAAACTTGTAGGAGAAAAGAACCATTATGTACTTGAGATAACACTTCTTAAGTCACAAAAATGTGCATATCATAATGGAAAAAATTGGTAAATCCTACTGCATTAAAATTTAAACACAAAAGACTACCACAAAATTGAAGACAAGCTCCAGAAAGGACAAGCTATTGGCCCCAATTAAGTCTTAAAAAGGATTAATATCCAGAATATATAAAGAATTCCTACAAATCAATGGGACAGGCAAAAACTCAATATGAGCTGTGAATTTACAGAAAACTTGAAGTGCTAATTAACACATGAAAAGGTGTTCAATTTCATGAGTAATCAGAGAAAAGTAAATTAAACCACAATGAGATGTATTTGACACCTATCATCAGGAAGGACAGAACTACATTTGGCAGAGACTGAAGCTTATGTAATTTCTGATGCTCATTTTAAGAAAAAAGAATACAAAATAACAAATATAAAATTAGCTATGGGCTTTTGAAGGGGACCAAACAAAGGGTCTGGATGCTTCATTTGCTTTATAGTAAAGCTCTTTCTCCTGAAATGCCTGAAAATACCAAGGGCCACAAAAGACCAGGAGCAAAAGGAACTCTTACACTGCTGTCCTGAGTGTTAAGTTGCAATCATTGCAGAGAGCAGCTTGGCACTGTCTTGCCCAGCTGAAGGTACATCTAAGCCTCCGTAATTCTACTATTAAGTATATATCCTTAAGAAACGATACTGTTCAAAAATGTTCATAACAACAGTGTTTGTAATGGGGAAGAAAAGGGAACATCTTAAATGTCCATTTGCAAGGTGATGGATAAAGAAATTATTCATTGTTCACAAAATGGAATTCCATATAGTGACAAAAGTTAATGGATTAGAGCTGTGCGTAACAATGTGAACTCACCTGACAAGAACAAATGGAATGAAAAAATTATGAAGGAATAAACACAATATGATTCTGTTTAGGCAAAGTTTAAAAACACAACAAAATGCTTATGATTCATAGATGTACTGCAAATGAAACAATAAATAAGATATTAGGGATCGTGGTTACCTCTGTGGAGAGAGGGAAGAGATTTTCTGGGGAGGATATGATGAGGCTTCATTGTATATGTAATACTTTATTTCTTTTTCTTACTGCAGATTTCTTTCTTTTTAAAATTTGAGGTATGTATTAGCTTCCTCTGGCTGCCATAACAAAGTACCACAAATTGGGTAGCTTTAAACAACTAAAATTTATTCTCCCACTGTTCTGGAGGCTACCATTCCAAAATCAAGGTGTCACAGGGCTATGTTCCCTTTGAGACACTGATCAGATCCTTTCTCTCTTCTTTCTGGCTTCTGGTGGGGACAGCAATCCATGGCCTCCTTGTCTTGGTCTTGGTTGTCACATGGGGCTCTCTCTGTGCGTCTCTGTCTTCCCCTCTTTTTATAAGGACACTAGTCATTTTGGATTAAGTGCCCATCCTCCTTCAGTATGACTTCATCTTCACTAGTTACAGTGACCCTATTACCACATAAGGTCATTCGGAAGTAATGGGAATTAGGACTTTAACTCCCCTTTGGGGCAGAGGCTGGACACAATTCAATCCACATCAAGGTGTAATTTACATGCAGTGAAATATGCAGATATAAAATGCATCATTGTAATTAGTTTTGACAAATGCCATAGCCACATGTATTAGTTTTCTATCGGTGCTGTAACAAATTACCACACATTTTGCAGCTTAAAACAATACAAATGTGTTATCTTTCAGTTCTGTAGGTCAGCAGTCTGGCACGGACTGAAATCAAGGCTGGAGAGGAGAATCTATTCCTTGCCTTTTCCAGTTCCTGGAGACCAGCCTCATTCCTTGGCTCATAACCCTCTCCTCCATCTTCAAAGCCAGCAATGTTACATCCCTCTGCGCTTTCTTCTGACCGCAGCTGAGAAAGCCTCTCTGCTCTTACGGGCTCATTTCATTGTACTAGGCTCACCCAGATAATCTCCCCGGCTCGAGGCTTTTAACCTCATGTTCATCTCCCAAGTCCTCACTGTGTAAGATAACATAATCACAGGTTTAGAGCATTGGGATATGGATGCCTTTGGGGGCCGTCTTCTGCATATCACCAAGTAGCACTCACCCCATCAAAATATAGATCATTTCCAGCCCCCCAGAAAATTCCTACAAGCCTCTTCTCAGTCAGTCCCAGCCAACCCCCAGAGGCACGCTGTGTTCTGATTTCTATCATCTTCAATTAGTTTGGCCTGTTCTGGAACTTCATATAAAAGGGACACACAGTATGTTCTCTTTTGTGCCTGGCTTCTGTCTCCCTGCATAATATTTTTGAGATTCACCTATGTTGTTTTGGTTATCTGTTGCCTATTCTTTTTTATTATCAAATAGTATTCCATTGTATGAATATACCAGATGTGTTCGTACACACTCCTGGTGATGAGCACTTGGATTGTTTCCAGCCTGGGGCAATTGTTAAATTTCTTGTCCAAAGCTCTTCTGGACACGTTTTCATTTCTACAGGATAAAAACTTAAAATTGATGGATCATGGGATAGAAATATGTTTAACATTATATGAAGTCACCAAACTGTTTTCCAAAGGAGGTTTTACCAATTTATTCCCATCATTACTGTATGAGAATTCTAGTCATTCTTCATCTTTGCCAACATTTTGTGTCATTGATCTTCTCAACTTTAAGTTGGTGCTTTATTCCTTTAAAAAAACAACTTTTTTTTCTCCTTGAACAGCAAAATAAGGGATTTTCTCAAAAGGTTAGCCCACGTGTCATGGACTAAAGCTTTGTTGGTGCTTGTTAGCAAGCTATCCTTCATGCCATTTTATGATTATAACTTAGAAGCACCCTTAAAAAAATTAATGACAGTTGAGCCTGAATATAACAAATGTCTTCATCTACACATATATCCTAGGAAACAAATATTTTTCTTTCATATAGATTTTATCCTCACAGTTGACATGATACATTGAATTTAATACTTCTCTTGGTATTGCAACATTCTCCCACTTCCTTGAGATGGGTTATATTTTACTTATTTGTCTCTATCCCTACTACCTAACACAGTGCTGGGAATATAGCCAGTATTTTAAAAGGCTGTTGAGTAATGAACAAATAAATAAGCATATTGGCTGAAAGCATAAATATGAAAGATTAGAATTACCTGTCATTTAATAGAAAAACATAGTCTCAAATTTGTGCTGAACTCTTAATTTTACACCAGTTACAATTTTGAGTTGAGATAAAAATCCCTTTTTATTCTGTTCTTCATTTATGGTGGAAAAAATCTGCTTAATTTAAGAAGAAAATTAGCATTTGTAAAAAAACAAAAACCAGAGATTTTTGATGTTCAGGTTCTCCCAGACCATCAAATCTTCCATCCTCAAGGTCATTTCAGATGTGATATCATATGACTCATAACACTTTTGAGATGGGTGTTTTTATGTTTAGTAGCCTGGTATCACCCTCTTCTACAACACTAAAGGTGTGGCTTCCCAACTGTACCAAATTCTATTAAAAATAAGAGCCTCTGGATAAAGTTTCTATGAATCAAACTCGATTTAAATGTAATAGAAGTACCAACCTGGGTACTCCCAGCAAATCTGTGGTTAGAATTCAGGGATTCTGTTTTGACTGCAAAACCGGAGAATCATCAGATTCTCAAAAAGCCGAAAAATATGAAAAGTTTAGAACAGAGTTAACAGATTTAACACTGTGGCTACATTGACTTGTCAGTTATGTGAATTTGTGTGTAAATAATTAGTGAACTCATTTAAATAATTAACTTGATTTTTCTTTTTCTGAATTGACCGTCCACGTGCTTGGCTGAATAGATCACAACACATTTCCTAGCACAATGCAGGTGTAATGAGCAGAAATTACACCAGGAGGCAAATTTCTCGGTCTGAGAGAGAACAAGAAAACCCCCCCCCCCCCAGATTTATTGTTATGTCTTAACTTTGAATGACTGATTTTTCTAATAGACTGTAGGCTGCCTTTCCAAAGGTCCAGGTTGCCACACAGAGCATCTTTTTCTGTTTCCTTGGGGAATTAGGAAATCAGACAGTTATTCTTCTGTACTTTATAAAAACTGACCCCCAAAAGATCCAATCCACTAAATAATTCCCACTTTAATATGAAGCTCTGTGAATCTCTCTTCAGTGTCAAGATAAGACCAGACCTCAGATGGAGACTCAAATTTCAGAATGGAGGAAAAAGAGTAAAACAAATCAGGAATCACCAGTCAGAAGCAGTTAACCTTCCTGGTGTCTTTTGTTTTGGTCAAAGTCGAGACTTAATTTAGAAGAGAGTACAAAAGGAGAAGAAGAAGCAGTCCTGCAGAATATGATGTAATGAGCCCTTCCTTTGGATGAGTTGGGATTAGAGTGGCCTAGTGGAGTCAAAGTCATCCTCAGCTGTTTATAGGGAGTGGGGGGTTGAGGAAGGGAGTGGAGCTGATGCTGAAACAGTTGCAGGAAGAACATGTCGTTCAAATGTGAAAACAATCACCTGGAGCTTATGACTCTCATTCCAAGCAGAAGTCTCATTTCTTTTATTGCTTATTATTTCAATTTGTTTTATTATGCATACTGGTATGATAAGACTTCTTATAGCAGTATTGAAATGAAGGATTAAATTTTATATGTTTAAATAGAACATTATCGCCTGTTAGCCTCATCATTCCAGGCCTCCCTCCCACTGCTAGTCTTCATTTTAGAGGTGGGACTCCCTGTGAAATAAAGGGTGTACAGAGTACACTGGGATGGGATGGGATTGCCAGACTAGTCATTCTGAAGCTATCTTCCACTTTATTGCCAAATAGTATTTAACATTTTTGGAAGTGAGCCAACTTCATCTTTGGGAGAGTTTAAAGATCTGGCTGGGTTTTAGATCAGCCTCATCATGGTAGAATTTTCTAGTAAACAGTAAAGATTTGTAACATAGATGTTATCCACAAGAGTGTCACAATCTGGATAATAATAAGGCTGAATTAATATATTTTCATTTCTCTGCCAAATCAAAGGGCTCCTTTTGTGCCATTTTCCTAGTTCTCGATGAATCATGTTACACTTTTCACCATCTTTCCAGACCTCTCCTTTGCTGTCTGCGGTCTTAAATTCTCTTGATTCTCCTGTCTCTTACTAGTCTCCTTACAACCGGATTGTCTTTGTGCCTTCGCCTCTCTGGGCCCCAGGACTTAGTTTATTCCTCTGCTTTTCTAACTCTAGATTCACTCTGTTAGAGAAATTTATTCTCTCTATAGTCATGATTCCAGACTCAGCATCTTTATTCTTCCCCTTTTTCAAACGCAGATCCTAGACTTCTAGTTGCCTACAAGAATGAACCCTCTAAGTGACCCTGAAGCCCACAAACTCAGAATGCCTAGAATTTCATGCAGTGACTTAAAACTGTAATATGGCAACATTATTCATATGTTGGTCTGGCAAGAAAGAAAGAAAAGTTTGAAAATATTCACTCTAATGAGGTGTGGAGAATCAGGGTCCCTTGTGTTCTGTGAGTACACACTATTTATTTGGTGTTATTTATCAACACATAAAAGACATTTATGAAAATTTAAAAACACATTTTATTTGACCTAACTCTTCTGCTCCTAATAATTTGTTTTAGATATACATATGCATAAGTATGTTTTTGAAAATTGCATGCAAGAATTTGCAGACAGTAACGGCAGGAGCAACACTACAAAAACAGTCCCATTAAATGCAGCCAAAATGCTAATCAGGACAGACCAGTTAAATATAGTATATCCATAGTAACCTAAGTGTCTGTCAATAGATGAATGGATGAAGAAGATGTGGTACATATACACAATGGAATACTATTTGGCCATAAAAAGAAAAGAAATCCTGCCATCTGCAACAACATGGACGGATCTAGAAGGTATTATACTCAGTGAAATATGCCAGGCAGAGAAAGACAAATACCATATGATTTCACTTACTTGTGGAATATTAAAAAGCAAAGCTGAGGGAACAAAACAGCAATAGACTCATAGGCATAGACAAGGGACTTGTGGTTACCAAGGGGGGGTTTGGAGCAGGTTAGGGGGAGGGGGTGGGAGATAAAGAGGCACAGTAATTCACATTCACAATATAAGTTGGTCATGGGGATGGTAGTACAGCTTTGAGAATATAGTCAGTGATTCTGTAACATCTTTCTACGCTGATAGATGGTAACCACACTAGAGGTGGTGAGGATTTAATATTATGGGCAGCTGTTGAACCACTGTGTTGTATATTTGAAACCAACATAAGATTGTATACAAACCATACATCAATAAAAATAAATAATAGTACATCCATACAATGAAATACTAAATAGATTTTTAAAAGAATAAGGCACATCTGGAAAGCTCTATCTTGGAAATGTACTATTAAAGACAATGTTAGGAAGAATTGGTAGACTATATTTGTGTAAAAGGAAATTTCAAGAAAGTATATACAAGAAGCAGTTAATAGTCACTATGTTTTGAGAGTGGGAATGGGAAGAAGAGGAAGAGAGCTTCACTTTTCAGTGTAAACCATATTGTATTGGTTGATTTTTAAAAATATTTACAGTTAATTGATATCATTTTTTAAAAGCCTGGATTCTTTCTTTTTCACAATTTATCCCCTGGTTTCCCCAACTTTGTCCACACCACTGTCCTATCAGCCTCTTTGATTTTTTATTTTTATTTTTATTTTGGTATCATTAATCTACAATTACAGAAAGAACATTATGTTTACTAGGTTCCCCCCTTTACCAAATCCCCCCCCATATGCCCCTTCACAGTCACTGTCCATCTGCGTAGTAAGATGCTGTAAAATCACTACTTGTCTTCTCTGTGTTGCGCAGCCCTCCCCGTGTCCCACACACACTATACATGCTAATCGTAATGCCTTCTTTCTTTTTCCCCGCCCTTATCCCTCCCTTCCCACCCATCGTCCCCAGTCCCTTTCCCTTTGGTAACTATTAGTCCATTCTTGGGTTCTGTGATTCTGCTGCTGTTTTGTTCCCTCAGTTTTCCTTTGTTCTTATACTCCACATATGAGTGAAATCATCTGGTACTTGTCCTTCTCTGCTTGGCTTATTTCACTGAGCATAATACCCTCCAGCTCCATCCATGTTGTTGTGAATGGTAGGATCTGTTTTTTTCTTATGGCTGTGTAATATTCCATTGTGTATATGTACCACATCTTCTTTATCCATTCATCTACTGATGGACATTTAGGTTGCTTCCATATCTTCGCTATTGTAAACAGTGCAGCAATAAACATACGGGTGCATCTGTCTTTTTCAAACTGGAGTGCTGCATTCTTAGGGTAAATTCCTAGGAGTGGAATTCCTGGGTCAAATGGTATTTCTATTTTGAGCATTCTGAGGAACCTCCATACTGCTTTCCACAATGGTTGACCTAGTTTACATTCCCACCAGCAGTGTAGGAGAGTTCCCCTTTCTCCACAACCTCGCCAACATTTGTTGTTGTTTGTCTTTTCGATGATGGCGATCCTTACTGGTGAGAGATGATATCTCATTGTGGTTTTAATTTGCATTTCTCTGATGATTAGCAATGTGGAGCATCTTTTCATGTACCTGTTGGCCATCTGGATTTCTTCTTTAGAGAACTGTCTATTCAGCTCCTCTGCCCATTTTTTAATTGGATTACTTGCTTTTTGTTTGTTGAGGCGTGTGAGCTCTTTATATATTTTGGATGTCAATCCTTTATCGGATCTGTCATTTATGAATATGTTCTCCCATACTGTAGGATACCTTTTTGTTCTATTGATGGTGTCCTTTGCTGTACAGAAGCTTTTTAGCTTGATATAGTCCCACTTGTTCATTTTTGCCTTTGTTTCCCTTGCCCGGGGAGATATGTTCATGAAGAAGTCACTCATGTTTATGTCCATGAGATTTTTTCCTTTGTTTTTTTCTAAGAGTTTTATGGTTTCATGACTTACATTCAGGTCTTTGATCCATTTGGAGTTTACTTTTGTGTATGGGGTTAGACAGTGATCCAGTTTCATTCTCTCACATGTAGCTGTCCAGTTTTGCCAGCACCATCTGTTGAAGAGGCTGTCATTTCCCCATTGTATGTCCATGGCTCCTTTATCAAATATTAATTGGCCATATATGTTTGGGTTAATGTCTGGAGTCTATTCTGTTCCACTGGTCTGTGGCTCTGTTCTTGTGCCAGTACCAAATTGTCTTGATTACTGTGGCTTTGTAGTAGAGCTTGAAGTTGGGGAGCAAGAACCCCTCCACTTTATTCTTCCTTCAGCCTCTTTGATTTTTAACTTGTAGCTTCTCCAAATCCCCCTCCTCCTCTTTAGGGTCTTTTGGCTTCATCCTTCCCTTTCCAGTAAGATTCTGCCCTGGTCCTGATTCTGCCACTTATTCCCTGTGGGAATCTGGGCAAGCCACTTAGTCAAGCTTTAATTTCCTCATATATAAAATGGGAATAATAACCCTGATACTGGAGGGGAAGGGACATTTTAGGATTAAATTAGGCAGGAAATTTAAGTTCCTGGCACAAAGTATGTGCTCAACAAATGCTATTTTCCACCTTCTCTCTAGAGATGTTTACTTACTACTACTGTATCTTCTAATTCATATTATATGCAGCCACCAAATTAATTTTCTGTAAGTACCATGTTCATTGTTGAGTCCTTTTGTTAACTTTCCTTTGTGCTATGACCTTACCTAGAATCACAGCTTGAACAAGTAGTCAGCATGACTGCAGCTGGGAAACTAAGGTTGCCCTTGGGGAGTTTCTTTTGGAAGGAAGAAGGGGTGCTATTACTCTCACCATGGGGCTTTACTAGCAGAGTTGGGGCCTATACCTGGAGCAAAGTTTTCCCACAGTCAAACCCCTTTCCTTCCCACCCTTGAGACCTTTCTGCAAATTGTCTAATTTGAGTAGAAACTAATGGGTAAGTTGATGAAGCCCCAAATTCTCTCCTCAATACTCACTGTCTCATATGGAGATCTTGCTCTATCATAACTATTTCATGTTCTTTTCTACTTTCCCTTAATTTGACTCAAGCCAATCCATTTCTATACTGTGCTCCCCATGTTCATTTGCTGTTTTTACTTCCTTTGTACCAAAGTTACATAAGCTTATGGTAAAAAAAAAAAGTATTACATTTTATGGAGATATACAGAATAAAAATGGAAGTCCCTTTTTGCCACCCAAAGTTTATTAACAAGCAAAGCTAATTAAGAGATAGTTAAGATAGAAATTTTGGTTTTGTCAATAGATTTAGATAAGAAGAGAAACTATAATAATTTTTTGCCTTTTGCATCTGTTTAAATAGTACTAGCCTTTGAAGATTTTTTAAAAGGTTTGGTGGGTGTGAGGCAAAAATTTCGTTTTCTTTTGGATGTTTTCACAGGACAGACAGACATTGCTATTCTTATTGCAATGTCGCATACTCCAACCCCTGTCCCATCAGTCACCTCTCAGTGTCTATGAGTCAGTCTGCTGCTGTTTTGATCATTGTGTTTTGCTTGAACAACACAGCTTTGAACTGCATGGGTCCACATTTTTTTTTTCAATAAATATGTTGGAAACTTTTTTGGAGATTTGGGACAAGTTGAAAAAACCTTTTCTTTTCTCAAACTCACTTTATTATAAGAACATGGTTTCTAATATGTATAATACACAAAATACATGCTAATCGACCGTTTTTGTTGTTGTAAGGCTTCCAGTCAATAGGCGGCTATCACCGGTGAGGTTTTTGAGAGTCAAAAGTTATACTTGGATTTTCAACCACACAGGGGGCATCACTCCCAGCGTCCAAATTGTTCAAAGGTCAGCTGTAGTACCTAAAATGAGCAAAGCAGATGACCCTTGTAGGGAAGTTCCCAGAACCAATGCAAGTTTGGGTAGAAGGAGATGCCATCTGGAATAGCCAGGTCTTTAAACCATCACATTCTCTCTTCTTTTCTCACAGCCCACCTGCAGACCCTACCCACTCTAGTGTGTGAGGTTAAAGGGCAGGCTTCCTTTACCTCACCTGACACAGACCATTGCTCAGGAACTGATCTGTCTCCTGAGCCCTGGGCACAGTCATTTTCAGCGTGCTCAGCTGTGCCCTCAGAGCGTCACTGCTCATCTTGCCAAACTTCTCCATCAGCTCCCTTAAGTCAGTATAGTTCCTATATTCTGCATATTGGACTGCATTGGCCATTGACTTACATACACACTAAAATGTATATTATTGTATAGTATACAGGCATGTCATTGAGAACTGATTAGATGTGATGCTGTGGTCATTTCTAAAAAAAAAAAAAATGTAACATCACACATTTGTTTACAATCAGAACACTGCTATTACAGTATTGTTCCTATGAGAAAAATCACCTGAGATGCGAGATCTGAGTCACAGGCTTTTGATTTATACCTTTTTGAGTAATGTAACCCATTGGAAATTTAAGAACTACTTGTCCTAATACTATTTATTACTCTTAATAATTGGATTACTCTTAATAATTGTAATCATCAGATGTTTGTTGAATTCATTTGTAGAGCTTGAATAGATCAAGTAAAAAAAAATAGGTCAAGTTCTGCCAACTATAACATATTCCTTACCACATAATACAAATTTTAGACACAAGGAAAGAACCCATAAATCATGTGCTGTTGAATAGAAAAGGAAGGAAAAATGACTTATTTTATTGAAAAGGAAGGTGATTTCTTGATGAAATTAATAATGGACTTTCAGGTATTTGCCCTTAGTGCTGCATTGCTTTATTTTAACAAATAGGAAACAGGATTCCCATAAGCTTCTCTTTTGTTTCAGTAACATCAAAACATGTTGTACCCTGACCCCTTTCTGACCCACGCCCTCCGAGCAAGGAAAGGCAACCAAGATCAGAGAACAGGATATTGTGAATTCTACAGACCTTAGAAATACTAGCTCAAAAATTTGTTACATTATATTTAATTTAAATTAGTTACCAACCCCAAATGTCATCATCTACTTTGAATATTTATAGAGCCTTGAAAATTCCCAAGTTGTGCTTGGTCCCCTTGGCTAACCTTCCCTCCCCCAGACATTGCTGTCACAAGCAAAGGGTTGGCTGCACATTCCCTCTTCCAGAGTATGCGATTAAGCTAGTAAGTGAGACCAGCAATGAAGGCTCACTCTTTGTTAACCCTTTCCAGCCTGCAATGTTGATTTTTATCCTTATCTTTTCTTTCCTGTTAACTTGAGAAAACTCATTTTCTCATATTTGGGTTCTTAGACATTTTTTTTCTTAGTCTATAAAGAGAAATGTTTGACATTCAAAAGTGTATATTGGGCATTCCCACAACTATTGTGATTTTCAGAGGCACCAATTGTAAGATCCCTGGTCCATGTAACAGAAATCAGCATCTCCCTCTTCTGATGCGCCTTTCTAACAACTTTGCTGTGATTCATTTCTTATCATTCATCCATCCAACATTAACGGACTGCCTAAAATGTGCCTTAACCTCAACATTTTCCCAACTCCCACTGGCAACCCAATGTTTTATTTTATAGTTTTGGGAATAAAATATGGTTTTAAAATTTAAAATAAATGATGCAAACAATTACCCTTACCTTCATTCTTATTTTTTTAGTAAAATGTAAAGGATTAGTGATAGATGATTTTCCTCAGTAAAAATTCATGTTTCTTAGAGGTCCAGGGAATGACCTTCTCTTCATTTTTCCTGCTGAGAAGAGCTCAGATGTGGTGGTGAGTTGCTTTGGATCACATGGAGACAGGCAACCACTCAGGGAAGTAGAGCAAGAAGGGAGGGGCCAAGGCTCCTGATGCCACGAAGGTCCGGTGTCAGTCCCAGGAAGATACCGGTATGGTTGAATGACACCATCTTCCATTATGGTCCTGAAGCTTGTACAGGTAAAAAGTTAGACTCATTAATCCACTGTGCTCAAGGCTTCTCAAAAAAAAAATTTATAATTGGATTTTCAGGAATCTATGTTAAAGTTAGAATTAATACTGAAACTAGTGACTATTTTCCCCTCAACATTTTTGTCATTGCTCCAATTTTACACGACCTGTCTCATTGTCCTTTTAATGCATATGAACTGGTAAAATCCTGTATTCCACTTTTTGGTTGGGAAAATACTATGTAGTTAGTGAAATAGCTTTTGGCAGCAAGTAACTGAAACCCCAAATCAAATAGGTTTTAATTTAAAATTAATGAGTCATGCAGTTGAAAGTTCAGAAGCAGGCTTCAGGTAAAATTGAATCTTGTTCCATTTCTTGAGAATTTCTTGGCTCTGGGGTCCCACTTATACTATATGCCTGCTACCCAGTGGGAGAAAGGGACATACGGATGCTGGAGAGCCAGCCGACAATATCCATGATGGTTACCATAGACAATAATAATGATGATGATTTCAGATTCTGGTCATCTCCAGCATCAGATTAGATTCTCCTTATCAGAATTGGAGTAGAGACTGCTCGATTCCAGCTGAATTTATAGCAGGATCCATGATGGTCCAGTTAAAGCTGCCTTTCCAAGCGCCCTTGCAACTGGGTGTGACTATATGACCAGATCTGGCCAAAGGGATATGAGCAGAAGGAATGTATGAGAGACGGGGAGTGTCTTCTTTCCACCCATTTCTCCTTCCCATTGGGCAGATTTTAGATATGGAAATGAGTAAGCTGGAATCGTTCAGGTGGAGGCAATGCTTTTAGAGACGAAGTCACCTTGAATTCTACAGATTAAGGCAGAACAAGAGGAGATGATTCTAAGTCCCTGGCACTGTGGAACTGCCATGACAGCCTTGAATTTCTGCCTGAATTGTAGTATGGGAAAGAAATACTTGTATTTTGTTTAAACCACTATTACTTTGTATCTCTGTTAGAGCAGCCAACTAGGACCCCGGGAGTCCCTGGGCCCTTTTAGTGGATCCCTGAGGGTGTCTGTTTTTATAATGTTCTGTGGTAAGCTAAATAATGGTCCCCAAAGATGTCTACATTCTAATTCTTGGAAACAGTGAATATGTTACTTTATAAGCCAAAAGGGACTTTGCAAAGGTGACTAAGTTAAGGATCTTGAGATGGGGAGATTACTTTTTTAATGTTATTTCAAATGAATTAATAGGTTCTTTTTAAAATTATGCTTTAATTTCTAATACAGTAACTGTAAACCCACCCCCTCACCCCCCAACCCCCCCACCAAACACACACACACAACCTCTATCAGTAGAATGTAATGGTTTAGAGTAAAGGCTCCGGGAGGGACAGATTTCCTCACAGTATTCTCAGATTTGGACTGGGAAAATCAATTTTTTTTCCTGTAACCTATGATATCCTTTAAAACCCCACTGGTATTTGCTGGTGGAAGAAATTATATGTTAGTCTAATTAAGTAGTGCAATTCAAGCCAACAACTTGAATAGTCTCTTTCTTTAGACTTAAATCTTCTGTTTCTTTGGAGACAATGCTTAGTCTGACCGATGTCTGGCTTCCCCTTATTCCAGATGGTGTGGTGTTTTGAGGGACTGGGTGCAAAGGAGTGTATTGTGGGAGTCTGTGCTGGAGAATCGGGGGATCCTCTGGGTGCATCCCGGACCTGAGACGGCCAAGGCAGTCCTGGGCACTGCAGGGTCTGAAGCTCCAGTGGGGGTGGTCCTCTCTCTTGGCTTGGTTAGGGCACCCCTTCTGGTCCCTAACTCCCGGAGCCTGCCTCAGTCTTCACTAGGTCCAAGGACACTTTGGACGTGAATGCTTTTGGCAGATTCCTCAGCCAGCTTCTAAACTTATGCCCATGCCACACATCCCTGAGCCCAACCCCAGATGTCCCATGTGGGAACTGATGTCCTTAAGGGAACTGAGGTGATCAACCCCCTCCCCCATGAGCCACACTGCACTTTAACCTGCACGCGGCCACCTCCCTCCAGGGCCAGGCAGCCCCAGGTGTGCCTTCCAGAGGCCTCGACAGAAAGCAGAGCAGAAACCCCTCAAGTTTAGAGTTCCCTTCCCTTACCCACTACTGCTCTTCTCTCAATAGCACTGGCGCAGAGAAGACGGGACACATGCATCTCCCTGCATCTCAAACTAAACTGCTCTTCTCTCAGTGAATAGACCTCTCCTCTGTGCAAGTCTGTGGTCAAGTCTTCCAGACATGGTTATTGATATGGTAAGGGAGGAGACAAGAGAATTTAGAAAAATCCTTTTTTCTATTGACAAAACCTGACTTTCAAGCCTACTGTCTTGCTAAGGAATTGAAAATCTGATTTTGGATGTTAGAAGCTAAATATTAACTCTCTCTTTTGCATTCTCATTATAACAATCCCAAACTAACATTCTCACCAGCTACCTACTCATTCACGTCCCTGGAATGCCTTAGGTGTTCTAGGGGGAAGGTTGTTTACATCTAAGAGAAAAGTACACTACATGATAATACAAATGTGGGGGAAGAAAAAGGCATATTGCATCTTATACTTAATAAGGTTCCCCCGTGACATGGACAAGCCTAGCTCAGAATCCCAGCTCTGTTATGTATTGTGTGCCCCTGGGCAGATTACCATCTCTAAGTTTGGGCTTCCTCATGTGTTACACAGAGAAAACAATACTGTATCCACCTTATAGATGTGTTGTGAGGGAAAAATGAGGTTAAGTACACAAAGCACTTAGCAGAGTTCCTGCCACATGGTAGGTGTTCCATAAATGTTAATTTTTATATTATTAACATATGTGTGTTTATTACATGCCTGCCAATCCCATTCACATAGTCACCTGATATACAACACTTGCTCTGGACACAGACATGCTGACAGGTCTGTACATATTATTCTTGGATTAGCCATTTAGTCTATGCTCAGGATTCAGTTGAGCTAAATTGGTACTGTGAGAAAATACTACTTAAACAGACCCTGCAAAATAAGATCTCTGCATCTTCAGTCACAGCTTTATCAGGTGGAGGTGGTCATTCCCCTCTTTCAGCTGGGGTGAAGCTAGACTGGAAAGGAAGGAAGAGAGGAAGGAAGGAAGGGAGTGAGGGAGGAGAGAGGGGAGGAGAAAGGTGGGCAGGGAGGCCCCGGCAGCGCCAGCTATTACAGGCATTGATACTAGTTTGGCTGACAAGTATGAAGGCTGCTGTAATTCTTATATAGAAACATCCTTCTATACACAATGTGAAGGCAGTCTGGTAATTGTGGGAGTCTTAAATGGACAATTTGAGTCTCTATACAATTTGTTCAATTAACAGATATCCCAAGCTCTGCAAAACAGCATGAAATTATGATTCTGCACTAATACAGACCTGTTTTGTAGCTCTAAGCAAAGTGCTTCAGATACCCGACTGTATACCTATAAGGAGATGATACGAACATTTTCCTGTGCCAGGGTTTGGCACACTTTTTGTAAAGGGACAGACAGTAAATGTTTTAGGGTTTGTGGGCTCTATTGCAAATGCTCAACTCTGCTGTTGTAACTGAAAGTAGCCACAGGTCATATGTAAATGAATGAGCATGGCTGTGTTCCAGTAAAATTACATATGAATCCAACATTTGGATTTCATATAGTTTTCACTTATTTTAAAATATTATTTTTTTCTGATCTTTTTCCCAACTATTTGGAAATTTGGGCTGAACAAAATGGTAGTGGGCCATATCGAGCCCCTGGGGCTGTAGTTTGCTGACCCCTGATCTATACAATGTAATTTCAGAAACACTAAGGGATCTTTCTGCTTGCTTCTTTCAAAAACCTATAACTCAAAAAAAACACAAACAAAAAAAAAACCTATAACTCCACAGTGGGTGTTTGATTCCAACAGCTTAGGGTTGTTTTTTTCTTTTTAAAGAAGATACAAATATCCCCTGGGAAGGTAACACTTCAGTTGTTACCAGCCTTTACAGATGCATTTTACTAAATTTCTAATTCTTAGTAGATATTGACAGGGAGAAAGTAAGAGGACCTATGTCCTCTCATGAGGGAGGAGATATTACAGGAGTGTAGATAAGAGGAAAAGCTGGATTAGTGGGAAACTTCTGATGGCATGAAAGACAAATTCTTGTTCAAAATTTGGCCTGCATCATGGCTGCTTGGATAGACTTTAGAAAAGGAATTGGTCAAGTATGGAAGCTCCAAGGGCAATGTTACTAACAGTAATTGTTTGGATAGAAAATCTAGAATATAAGTATGAAATTCTACCAGGGCTTTGAGGAAGCCGGTCTAAAGACATGTTGGGCAATGATTGCCAGTGCTAACTTCCCACTTGACTTTCACCACCTGGACATTGTGTTTTAATGTAAGGGTTATCTTTCTCAGTTGGTCAAATGAAGAACTTTGTGCTCAGACCCAGTTCTCTGAAGCACTTACCCATGAGTTATTTAAATAGAGTTGCCCTCTCTTCCTGGGATCTACTAGCCACAGGAAGCTAGGAGTACTTGAAATGTGGCTTATCTCAGTAAGTGCTGTTAGGTACAAAATACACACTGGAATTTAAAGACTTAATACCAAAAAATGTAAAATGCCTCACTAATAATTTTAAAACATGGATTTTATGTTGAAATGGTAATACTGTAGACGCATTGGTGAAAGAAAACATATTATTGAACTTAATTTCACTTGTTACTTTTTAAAGTACGGTGATTAGAAAATTAAAAAATTACACATGTGACTTGCATTGTATTTCTTTGGGGCAGCACTGAACTAAACTTTGAACTGACAGGTAGCAGCGTGTGATGAAAAAGTACTGGGCAAGGAGGTGAAGGCCTGGGTTTTACTCTTCTGTCTCTTACTTGTTTTGTGACTTTGGGTAAAGCCACTTATTGTAATCTTCAAAATCTGAGCATGGAACTGGATGATCTCTAAGGCCTCATCTAGATATAAAAAATTATTCAGGCTAAGAGTATTGTTTTCTTTCTCTATTTATTATGACTTTTATTATTATATCAGACAATGGAAAGCTAACATTGTCCCCACACTTATCTACAAGGGCCTTAAGATAAAATTATGAACCAGTTACAAAACTTATCACTTACCATTCCAAAGGAAAGGTAAGAAAATGCCATATGACAATAAAAGTGTCAGGATAACTATAATAAATTCCCTGTGGCCACCTGAACCTTGATCTGCCATCTCACCTTTTCTCCTGGCTCCTGAAATGGTCAGAGACGCTTAGAGGTCAGCTCCAGCTTCATTTTCACAGCTTTATCCAGCAATAGCTTCTACTGAGTTCCTGATCTTACTGCTATCGTTGGCTTAAAGTCTTCCATGCATTCCTTTTCCTGGTCCAAAATCACAAGATTCTTCAGATGCTTTTGATCATACACACTGTGCCAGGCAAAAGCCAGAATTATGAGTCTTTGAAGAAATAGACAAAAGAGGAAAGGTCCTTCTCTAGGACAGAGATTGGTTTTGAGGAATGGGCTGATGAGATTGTAGAGGCAGGCAAGTCAGAAATCTGTGAAGCAGGCTGGCAGACTGAAAACTCAGGCAGTATTTGGTGTGGCAGTCTGGAGGCAGAATATCTTTTCTGGGAAACTTCAGGTTTTAGTCTTAAGGCCTCCAACTGATTGGATTAGGGCCTCCCACATTATAATCTCCTTTATTGTAAAGATAATCTCTTCATAAGCAGAGTCCATGTAGATGTTAACCACATCTACAAAATATCTTCACAGCAACACCTATATTAATGTTCAGTGAAATAACTGGGTATCCTAGGCCAGCCAAACTGACGCCTAAAACAAAGCATCACAATGACTGTAACAGCTCTGAGGAGTGTTAGCCAGATATTTTGTAGAATGTTCCTCATTTGTGGTTTGACTGATGTTTTCTCAGAATTAGAGCGAGGATATATATTTCTGGGTGGAATGTATTTTATTGGTCATTGGATAAGGGCTGACTGTGGTTGAGTTGTTTAGAAACAGGTTTCTTAGAAATATAATCTTGGCCTGGGCTATGGAGTGTCCAGTGTTCCTGCTATGGCCTACAGTTTGCTGGAATGTTCAAGTTGACCTCCTGATTATCATTATTTTTTAAACTTAAAAAGAAATAGGATATTAACATTATAAAGAGCAGCAGAAATAGTATAGGTGTTCCTAGAGACCCTTCACCCAGCTTCCTCTAAAGTTAGCATCTTACAGGAACATAGTACCATCACTGAACTAAGGCATTGTCATTAGAACAATACTATTCACTAAACAATAAACTTTATTCAGATTTCATCAGTTTTAACATTATTGTCCTTTTACTATTCCAGGATGCGAACAAGTGACACACAGACACACACATTTTGTTGTCATGTCTCCTTAGTTTCATTCAGCCTGTGACAGTTACTCAGTCTTTCCCAGTCTTTCATGGCCTTCAGGCTTTTGAAGAGTTCTGGTTGGTTATTTTGTAGAACGTCCCTCAGTTTGGTTTGTCTAATATTTACCTGATATTCTGCTCAGGTAAATTGGGGTTATGCATTATTGGGAAGAATACCACAGACAGGATGTCCCTTGCTAGTGTATCATGTCAAGGGACATCATACAGATGTGTCTTATTAATGGTGATGTTAACCTTGATCAGTTGGTTTGGGTGGTGTCTGCAAGGTTTTTCCACTTCATAGTTACTGGTTTTGCCTTTGTAGTTTATATATATATATGTGTGTGTGTGTGTGTATTTCTTTTTTTTGCTGGGGAGGGGCTAGTTTGAGACTATACAAATTATCTTGTTTCTTCTTAAACTTTTAACCACTAATTTTAGCATCTACTGGCGGGTCTTGACTACAGCCTTTATTACTTGTGTTCTTATGGTGATTTTCTATTTCCCTCATTCTTTTAATATTCTTTTTTTTTTTTTAGATAATTATTTTTTATTGAAGGGTAGTTGACACACAGTATTACATTAGTTTCAGGTCTACAACACAGTGATTCAACATTTATATACATGATAATTCTAGGTACCAGCTATCACCATACCAAGTTGTTACAATATTTTGACTATATTCCTTATGCTATACATTACATCCTGGTTACTTATTTATTTTACAATTGGAAGTATGTATTTTTTGTGTGTGTGTGTGAGGGTATCTCTCATATTTATCGATCAAATGGTTGTTAACAACAATAAAATTCTGTATAGGGGGGTCAATGCTCAATGCACAATCATTAATCCACCCCAAGCCTAATTTTCGTCAGTCTCCAATCTTCTGAAGCATAACGAACAAGTTCTTACATGGAGAACAAATTCTTACATAGTGAATAAGTTACATGGTGAACATTACACGGGCAGTCATCACAGAAGCTTTCGGTTTTGCTCATGCATTATGAACTATAAACAGTCAGTTCAAATATGAATACTCATTTGATTTTTATACTTTCTTTTAATATTCTTAATTGGAATATCACATAAGGAAAACATGGTCTTTCTCCTTCATTTATTTATTTATCCAATTGTTTATGTCTATCAGTATGGACTCACATAATTTTATCTTATTCTTTGGGTTATATACTTATTTTTAAATGTTCTTCTGTTATAATTTTGGAATGGAGGATTTTAATGAATCTTTGAGAGAAGAAGCTACTTTGATTTTTCTTATGTGCTACGAAATATCTTGATTTTTTTTAAAGGAGAAAAGTAAAATCTAAATGTCTGAAAAAATGCAAGGAGTACACTTTCTAGGGAAGTGGTTTTAAGGACAAGGCTTCTGGAATCACATTGCCTAGGTTCCAGAGTAGCCTTTGCTCTGTGATCCTGGGTAAGGGACTTACCCTCTCTGCTCTACCTTCCTCATCTGTAAAATGAGTTTGTAAGACATATCCACCTAACAGCAAAGTGAAACTGAAGGAACAAAACAGCAGCAGACTCACAGACCCCAAGAAGGGACTCGCAGTTACCAAAGGCAAGGGTTTGAGGAGGGTGGGTGGGGAGGGAGAATGGGATGAAGGGGCACTATAATTAACACTCACAATATAGGTAGGTCACGGGGAAGGCAATACAACACAGAGAAGACAAGTAGTGCCTCTATAGTATCTTACTACATGGATGGACAGTGACTGCAATGGGGTTGGGAGGGGAACTTGATAATATGGGTGAATGTTGAAACCGTAATGCTGTACATGTGAAACCTTCATAAGCCTGTATATCAATGATATCTTAATTTTAAAAAATACATCTAATATGATATTTGAGAGGGTTAAACAGGTAGCATATGTAGAATGTTTAGTGTAGTGCCTGTGTGTATAGTAAGTGCCCAGTAAATTTTATTATTGTTATTATATCTATGTTAATATTATTTATACAATTTTCATCATTAAGGATAAATACCTGAAAGTGTAATTGACTTCATTTGTCAGAACTGAACCAGAAATAACAAACTAAGGGATTGGTGGAATTCATAGCTTAGATTGGTTCCACATCTTGCTTATGCTCTGCTGCCTTCCTTTACACCTTTGGTAAATACCAAACTGAGCATTTGTCCTAAGTTTTATTTATTAAATTTTGCAGAAGTAGCTCTGACTTTGAGCAGTTGAGAAAAATTGTAGAATTCAAAACAAGCAAGCATCATCTTCAATGCCCAACCCCCTCTTTAGCTAGCCCCCCCTTTCCTGTGGCCTCCTTAGCCCCCTTAAGCAACAAAACTTCAGGGTATTTGGAAACAGAAGCAGACATTTCTTCTCCTGCCACCCCACTCCTGCCAATTTGGAACATCGTGCTCTCATTTCTTTGTCCAGTCAACAAATATTTATATCCACTTCTAGGACTTGGCTCAAAGAAAACAGAATCCCTGATTCAAAAAGATGTATGTACCCCTGTTTTTGCCACATTATTTACAATAGCCAAGATATGGTAGCAACCAAAGTGTCCATCAATAGATGAATGGATAAAGAAGAGGTGGTATGTATACACAATGGAATATTACTCAGCCATAAAAAAAGAAAGAAATCCTACTATTTGTGATGACATGGGATGGACCTAGAGGGTCTTATGCTAAGTTAAATAAGTCAGGTGGAGAAAGGTAAAATACCATATAATTTTATTTATCTGTGGAATCTAAAAACAAAACAAAATGAACAAAACAGCAGTAGACTCACAGATACTGAGAAGTGACTGGTGGTTACCATGGGGGAGGGGTTTGGATGTGTGGGTGGTGAGAGGAATAAAGGGGCACAAAAATTCTCAATCATAATATAACTTGGTCACGGGATGGAAGTGCAGCTTGGAGAATATAGTCATTGATTCTGTAACATCTTCCTATGTTGGCAGATAATAACTGCACCACTTGGGGTGAGGATTTAATAATGTGTGTAACTATTGAATCACTCTGTTGTATCCTTGAAACCAATATAATATTGTATATAAACTGTATTAAATTCAATTAAAAAAACAAAAACAAAAAACAAAAAAGATAAATATTTATATGTACCAGCCTCTATATTCAATCTTTTCATTCTCTTCTCAGATCATTCACATGATGTCATTGTTTGATGATGTCATTATTTCTCAGGACAAGTAGAAATTTGGCACCCCCAAACAAAGCATTTCACACAGATCCTTTTACTAAATGGAAAACAGGGCTCTTCTTTTTCCTCCAACCCCATGTCATGCTCTGGTTTCCTGGACTTCCTTCTGTTTCTTGAACTTACCAAGCTCCTTACTGTCTTAAGGCCTGTGCATACATTGCTCCTTCTGTTTGGAATAACTGTCTCCCCCACTTCACCTCTGGGTTATTCACACTTCAGATCTCAGCTTACAATGTTACTTGCACCAAAAGGCCTGTACTGGTCTCCACTCCTTTATCCTTTCTCGTTGATCTTTGTTTTTCTCTTTCCTAATCCTTATCACACCATGTAATTGTATATTTATTTACTGGTTCCCCTTTTTGATACCTGTTGCTCCATTAGAATGTAGGCTCCGTGTAGGCTCCATGAGGATAGAGCTGCATTTGTTTCATGTGGTGACTACTTTGTCCCTAGGGCAGTGTCTGGTGCATAGTAATCGTTAATAAATACTTACTGAATGAATAAACAGCCAAATCTGTGGGATGAGAGAGTTTAACTTAATTTATTCCCCCAACATCCATTAAACATTTGTTGAATGCCTGTTAGTGCTAAGGGCTGGGAATAAAAAAATGACTAAACCATGTCGCTCGCCCTTTTAGAGGTCCCAGTCTACTGGCACAGTGCAGTGGGATGAATATTGTCCCCAAAAGTGTCAGACCCAAATCCCTGGAATCTGTAAATGTTACCCCATTGGGAAAAAGTGTCTTTGCAGGTATGATTATGGACCTTGAGGTGGGGATATTATCCTAGGTCATTCCAGTGGGTCCTAAATGCCATTACATGCATCCTTAGAAGAGGCAGACAAAGGGGAATTTTACAATACACACAGAGGAGACAGTGATGTGAAGATAGAGGCAGAGATTGCAATAGTGTGGCTACAGGCTAAGAAATGTCAGCAGCCACCAGAAGCTGGAAAGGCAAAGAAGGGATTCTTCCTGGAGCCCCAGGAGGGAGTTTGGCCCTGGCAACACCTTGATTTTAGCCCAGTGTTACTGACTTTGGACCTCTGGCCCCAGGACTGTGAGAGAATACATTTCTTCTGTTTTCAGTCATCTAGTCTGCAGTAATTTGTTGCGGTAGCCACAGGAAATGAAGCCAGACACTGATTCAATTACATAAATCATTGAAAAAACAATGTCATACGTGGAGACAAGAATCAGTGTGGTGTATATTTGCAGGGGAAAGCATCACCTCGGAGGTCTCTGTGCAGGTGTCCCAGAGGAGGACACATGGAGGTAGGAGTTAAAAGATAAGCAGCCGGGTCGCAGGCAGTGCCAGTGCTGGTGCATGGGAGGCTCCCTCTTGGCGGCAGCAGCAGCATGTGTGGAGGTGTGGAGACACACAGAGGTGGCATGCAGGGAACCGGAGCATCAGCGTTCAGCTAGAGTGTCAGGTAGATGGAGAAGAAAGGCGGGAATTCAGGAGGTACAGAATTATACTGCGACCAGACTTTCAGAGGGCCTGCATGCCAGGTTAGAGTGTTTAACCTTTATTCTGTACGTGACAGGCAACGAATAGAAATATAGAGATGACTGATTTGTAGAAACTGAAGTTCTGCAGCAATATGAATAATGTCTAAAGGGAGGCAAGACCAGCTCAGTTCTGCTGGTAACTATATTGGAAGGTGAACAGATAAGAGTTCTTGCCCTTTAGTAGCTTAGACACTATGAGAAGGGGAGACCCACAGGGAGGAGGTGAAGGGTCCTTCTCACAAACACTTTTTTTTTCTTTGATATCCTTAATCTACAATTACATGAGGAACATTATGTTTACTAGACTCCCCCCTTCACCAAGTCCCACCCACATACCCCATTACAGTCACTGTCCATCAGTGTAGTAAATGCTGTAGAATCACTATTTGTCTTCTCTGTGTTGCACAGCCCTCCCCATGCCCCCTCCACATTATACATGCTAATCATAATGCCCCCTTTCTTCCCCCCCTCCTTATCCCTCCCTTCCCATCCATTTTCCCCAGTCCTTTTCCCTTTGGTAACTGTTAGTCCTTTCTTGGACTATGTAATTCTGCTGCTGTTTTGTTCCTTCAGTTTTTCCTTTGTTCTTATACTCCACAGATGAGTGAAATCGTTTGATACTTGTCTTTCTCCACCTGGCTTATTTCACTGAGAATAATACCCTCTAGTTCCATCCATGTTGTTGCAAATGGTAGGATTTGTTTTCTTCTTATGGCTGAATAATATTCCATTGTGTATATGTGCCACCTCTTCTTTATCCATTCATCTACAGATGGACGCTTAGGTTGCTTCCATATCTTGGCTATTGTAAATAGTGCTGCGATAAACATAGGGGTGCATCTGTCTTTTTCAAATTGGGCTGCTGCATTCTTAGGGTAAATTCCTAGAAGTGGAATTCCTGGGTCAAATGGTATTTCTATTTTTAGTTTTCTGAGGAACCTCCATATTGCTTTCCACAATGGTTGAACTAATTTACATTCCCACCAGCAGTGTAGAAGGGTTCCGCTTTCTCCACAATCTCACCAAAATTTGTTGTTGTTTGTCTTTTGGATGGTGGCGATCCTTACTGGTGTGAGGTCATATCTCATTGTGGTTTTAATTTGCATTTCTCTCACAAACACTTTTTATAAGGTGGTGGCGATTGTCCCGTGGGGGATGACAGACTGAGGCAGAAGCAATAAGCATAGAGAAATGGAAAACTAACAGAACTTAGAGACCTACTGAATACAGATTATAGGAGTGGGAGTGCTTAGGGAGGATCAAGAATTTTAGCTTGGACAGTGGAGCAATACAATGACAAATTTGAATGGGGAAAGTTATAGGAAGTTAGTTCTGGTTCAATTTAAGATGCCTGAGAATAGTCAAGTGGAGACTTCAGGGAGATGGTTAGAGATATCAGTTGAGAGTCTGGAGACACAGATCTGGAAGTCATCAGCAAGAGATGGGTCCTGAATGCATGTCAGGGAATGAGCAGGCAGGTAGAGAAGAGGATCAAGGTCAGAGCCCTACATAGTCCTAGTACTTGAAAGAGAAGAAATGCAAACTGTATAATGTGCCAAAAGGGTTGTGAGTAAGAATGAATGTTCTGCCGTCTTTGAGGTGTTGATAACTTCTGTAAATGCCTTCGTTTGAAAGACTTTGGGTGCTTTAGAAAACCTCAAGTTGTCCCCAGGCTAACAAACTGGGCACTTGGTTGACAGCTTACGTGTCTGTCTGTCCTTTCAGTCTTCCTAGGAATCTGGCCTAAGGATAAGGCTGTGTGATTTAGTTATCCTGAACACCCACGTCAACTGTTTGATCAAATCACTAAACAATTAATGTAGTGAGCACTTAATGATCTGATCTAATTGGGCAACAGGACCATAATGAAAATCAAAATGCTTCTTTGTCACAATAATTGGACCAATTCATCATGTCATTTCTTGAGATCAGCATTTAATTCTTCAGTTATTAATGGACTTCTACTCAGATTGGCTATTACTCTTAAGCTGTATAAGTCATGCCTGAATTAATGAGGTCAGGGCTCAGTCATTTCTTGTGCCCTGTTGCCCTTTCTGAGCATTACTGGTGAATCCAAGGCATAAACGAGGGAGGGTCATTGAGGAGGGAAAACAAGGAGAAGAAAGAAGCAGCAGAGGAAGAGGTAGGCCAAGAGAAAAGAATGGTGCGTGGAGAAGAGGGAAACAGAACAGAGGCTCACCTCAGTTTGTTCCTAACAGGTAGGATGAAATGTTTCCAGCAATCACAGGATCAAGGCAGCATGAGGTGCCCTAGCAAGCATGCATTCGATGCCAGAAAAACCTGGGCTCTGAGCCCAGGCTCTGCCATTCTAGTTGTGTGACCTTGAGCTAGGTAACCTCTCTGAGATTCATTTCCCTCAGTGCAGATGGTATGGTGCAGAGGCAAAGAGCTGTATTTCTGGAGCTGGGTTTAAATCCTTCTGACATATACCAGCTGTATGACTTTGGGCAAGTCACCTAACCTCTTAATGACTCAGTTTCCTGATGTTTTAAAGTAGGAATAGTAATAGAATCTGCTTAATCTAGTTGTGTGACTCTTAAATGAGTTAATACTTGTAAAGCACTTGGAAGAATGTGCTTGATAAGGTTAGCCATTAGCTATAATATTGTAACAGGTAGTAAAATATTTGCAAAATTTTTACACCTAGCCCAGTGCCTGGTTTATGGAGGCCCTCAAACTGAATCACCTTCCCTTGAACCAACTCCTCAGATGCCCCTCAGGAGCCAATGGTAGAAAAAGTGACCATTCCTTAATTCCTCTTTCTCCATCAGGGCACATCCAAGCCCACCTGGACCAGGTTCCTTGGAACTCCCTCCATAGCCTGGTGTCACTTTCTCTGGACCAAACAGATGGAGCACCTTGGGAGGGTTTTAATAGGTTGCTTTTTTCCAAAACAATCTTACCAGTAGTTACAAATGGTCTAATAAATTCATAGTTAACTTTGCAACAGCTTCCAAAACTCAAGACTTTTTTCTTAAATAAAAGTAGTACTGATATACAATCTTATGAAGGTCTCACATGAACAATATTGTGGTTTCAACATTCCTCCATATTATCTAGCCCCCCCCAGTTGCAGTCACTGTCCATCAGAGTAGTAAGATGCTATAGAGTCATTGTCTTCCCCGTGCTGTACTGCTTTCCCAGTGACCTACCTATACTGTGTGTGCTAATTACAGTGCCCCTTAATCCGCTTCTCCCTCCCTCCCCAACCCTTTCCCTTTGGTAACCACTGGTCCCTTCTTGGAGTCTGTGAATCTGCTGCTGTTTTGTTCCTTCAGTTTTGCTTTGTTTTTTTAATACCCTACAAATGAGTGAAATTGTTTGGTATTTGTCTTTCTCTGCCTGGCTTATTTCACTGAAAGCTCAAGACTTTTGGAACATGGATGTGGCAGTATGCATGGTAGGTTGATTAAAACAATAACTCAGAAGAGAATTAAGAAGACAGAAATTAAAGTCACCGCTGGTAAAGCTCAATAACTGGAAAGTCACTGCAGTGGTCATCCCTTTGGGTATGATTTGAGAACATGGAGTAAAAGGTGAGGCAAGTATTTTTACTCCTTTCCTAATGAATAGAGGTATATACCACACACACACACACACACACACACACACACACACACACACACTTTCACATGTTTCATCAGCTGCATGAAACCAAGCCTTTTAATTAAAAAACAAAAAAGCCACTCCTTCCATATTTAATATATTTCTTGCAACCCAAACATCGAGAATTGGAGATAAATCCTGACCGGAGAAACATCTATGAATGAATGTGAAGAGTTCTGTGTGATGATTTCATTCCTGCAATGAAGGGAGTACAAAAGATCCCTCTCCATGTCCTCCAGCCTCCAGATGACCTCTGATCTCCTGTGATTTCTCACTTACCTTCTACTGCTCTGCTCAGGGGACTTTCAGAGACTGTGACCGATCCCCTCAGGTGCCAGCAAATAGAGGTGCCACCGCATAAATAGTTTAAGGGGGGATGAACAAATGGAACCGGCATCAAACTGCCTGAGTCCGATCCCCACACTCCCGCTTACTGGGGGTGTAAACCTCACGTTTCATGCCTTCTCCTTGCTCATTTTTCTCATGTCTAAAATCAAACGGTGGCAGAACCTACCATAGAGGGTCACTGTGGGAATCAAACAAGATAATTAAATGAGATGAAGTGGTCAGCCCGGGCTCTGGCTCAGGTTTAGCAGTCATACTTAGTTGCTTTTGTTTTCAATAGCTCAAGGTTAAGGTCAAATATTAGCCCAAAAATGGAGAAAATCTTATGCCCATTGTGGAATGGATGAACACTTTTCCCAAAGTACAGGAGAAATCGAGTTTGTCATAAATGCAACAATGTGTTAATCACATTGGCTTTATCAGGATATGGCTTTTTACAGTGTTTACTCTGTGCTAGGTTATCCTTCAAGGTCACACATCAATTGGCTCGGGACTACTGATTAAATGTTATTACTAAATATCTACTTCTTCCACCTTATATGTGGAAACCTGAGCTGCCCAGAGAAATCCTGACGAACATTTTCTGGAGATAAACTCCAGGGTGGAGAATTGCTAGCACTTGCCAAGTCCAAACTAGGGTGTGGGAAATGGGGGGGTGGCGGTGGGGTGTTAAGAGGTCAGTCATGTTTCTGCCACCCAGCTGCTCTAGTGGTGTCTCAGCCAGGGAGCATCTCTCTCTAAACGTTGGCTTCAGCTTTCCTCCTGGTGAGATCCCAAGATCACTTGGGAGTGGAGGGGAAGGGGGGAAGGATTGTCATATCTTTAGGGCTCTGACCTCAGCAAAGACACACTTACTTATACATGTACTCCTGACACCACATTCAGAGATAAGATATGTTCATAGGGGAGGTAAAAGGAAAAGACACTTGTTGGAAGTGGAAAAAGGGCCTGGGGGAGCAGAAAGGGAGATATTCAGGTGATCTGCAGTGGCACCAGGTACAGATCACCACTTCCCTGGAGCTAGCCTGTACTTTTGGTTTAAACGTGGAGTTAAATTGCAATTGAACTGTTGATGCAGCTTTATACGTCAAAAATGGTTCTTCACGTCTGCCAGGTCTCCGTGCCTTGTCCTCCTCCTCTACCTCACCAAATTAATGAGTTGGCGTGGGATGTTTATTTGTAGGGAAGAGATTGTGAAAAGTAAATAAGGGGAAACCTCACTGACATGGGTTTGGGAGGCCTGCTGGAGGAGCTCTCATGCCTACCACTCCTCGTAAATCCCAGAGCCTATCGGAAGACATGGGCATCATACTGTTTTAGCTACTTTACCACCCAGCAGGAGGAAGAAGGTTTCCATCTTCTGCCTCAGCTACAGTCCAGCCAATGAGAGACTATCACAACTCAACCAATGAGAAGCTACAATATGTGGGACTCCCAGTTTACTCCAATGGACTTTTTGCTTAGAAACAGCCCTCCTAACTCCCCCTTCCTCTGTAATGGAGTGTTCCTTTCCTTTGTTCTCTGGAAGTGCCCCGAGTTCTGCTGTAGCTTGCATGTCCTAGCTTGCAAGTCTCTGCTATTTATGAATAAACCTGTTTTTGCTGGTAAAATACCTTTTATTTTTAAGGTTAACAAGACCTTAAAAATTGCTCTTAAAAATTGTTGCTCTTAGTTCTGAAATTCATATGGAACCACCAAAGACCTCAACTAGCCAAAGCAATCCTGAGAAGGAAGAATAAAGTGGGGGGGATCTCGCTCCCCAACTTTAAGCTCCACTACAAAGCCACAATAATCAAGACAATTTGGTACTGGCACAAGAACAGAGCCACAGACCAGTGGAACAGAATAGAGGCTCCAAACATTAACCCAAACATATATGGTCAATTAATATAAGATAAAGGAGCCATGGACATACAATGGGGAGATGACAGCCTCTTTAACAGCTGGTATTGGCAAAACTGGACAGCTACATGTAAGAGAATGAAACTGGATCACTGTCTAACCCCATACACAAAAGTAAACTCCAAATGGATCAAAGACCTGAATGTAAGTCATGAAACCATAAAACTCTTAGAAAAAAACAAAGGAAAAAATCTCTTGGACATAAACATGAGCGACTTCTTCATGAACATATCTCCTTGGGCAAGGGAAACAAAAGCAAAAATGAACCGGTGGGACTATATCAAGATGAAAAGCTTCTGTACAGCAAAGGACACCATCAATAGAACAAAAAGGCATCCTACAGTATGGGAGAACATATTCATAAATGACAGATCCGATAAAGGATTGACATCCAAAATATATAAAGAGCTCATGCACCTCAACAAACAAAAAGCGAACAATCCAATGAAAAAATGGGCAGAGGATCTGAACAGACACTTCTCCAAAGAAGAAATTCATATGGCCAACAGACACATGAAAAGATGCTCTACATCGCTAGTCATCAGAGAAATGCAAATTAAAACCACAATGAGATATCACCTCACACCAGTAAGGATCACCACCATCCAAAAGACAAAGAACGACAAATGTTGGTGAGATTGTGGAGAAAGGGGAACCCTCCTACACTGCTGGTGGGAATGTAAATTAGTTCAACCATTGTGGAAAGCAGTATGGAGGTTCCTCAAAAAACTAAAAATAGAAATACCATTTGACCCAGGAATTCCACTTCTAGGAATTTACCCTAAGAATGCAGCAGCCCAATTTGAAAGAGACAGATGCACCCCTATGTTTATCACAGAACTATTCATAATAGCCAAGAAATGGAAGCAACCTAAGTGTCCATCAGTAGATGAATTGATAAAGAAGATGTGGTACATATAAACAATGGAATATTATTCAGCCATAAGAAGAAAACAAATCCTACTATTTGCAACAACATGGATGGAGCTAGAGGGTATTATTCTCAGTGAAATAAGCCAGGTGGAGAAAGACAAGTATCAAATGATTTCACTCATCTGTGGAGTATAAGAACAAAGGAAAAACTGAAGGAACAAAACAGCAGCAGAATCACAGAACCCAAGAAAGGACTAACAGTTACCAAAGGGAAAGGGACTGGGGAGGGTGGGTGGGAAGGGAGGGAGAATGGGGGAGAAGAAGAAAGGGGGCCTTATGATTAGCTTGCATAATGTGGGTGGGGGCACGGGGAGGGTTGTACAAAACATAGAAGACAAGTAGTGATACTACAGCATTTTACTATGCTGATGGACAGTGACTAATGGGGTATGTGTGGGGACTTGGTGAAGGGGGGAGTCTAGCAAACATAATGTTCCTCATGTAATTGTAGATTAATGATACCAAAAAAAAAATTGTTGCTCTTAAAAAAAAGTTGGGCTAGGGGCACCTTTGTGACCCGCTGCACTCGCTATCAAGTAAAGGCCCTGGGAAGAATTAGGGTGTGATTGTAGCTTGTGAGGGGGGTGAGTACTTGGGAGGGCTTGCCTGACCCTGCTGTGCCCTCGGCAGCTACCAGTCTCCCCGCCCTGTCCCAGCTGCCTGGCCTGTATTCTGTCTTACCCACTCTGATCTGCCAGTGCACAGGAAGGCCTTGTGAACATTAATAAAAGGAAGCCTCATTCAAGTGAGCTGAGAGGCTAGAAAGGGGAGCCTTCCACTCCAGGTAAATTGCAGGACAAATTGTCATTATAAATTGCAAGGGAGGAAACCTCAACAGGAAAGGAATCATCAGTTACAGGCCCCAGCTAGATAGATGTACATTGCATCTCCTACAAGAAAGTGTTTACCCCTGCAACTCAGCCAGTGAGAAACTGTCATCACCCTGAAACAACCCCTCCCACCTTACTCATTCTTTTCCATGAAATAACGTTCCTCTCCTTTGTTTATTGGACTTGCCTATGGTTTTGCCATAGCTTGCTGTTTCCTGAATTGCAATTCTCTGTCATTCCCAGATTAACGCATTTTTTTTTCTGGTAAAATAACTGACTTTAATTAATTGAAGATTAACAACCTCTCTTAATTTTTGTTGAATGAATGAAAGAACTTGGGTTTTGAGGCTCTGTGCATTAAGGTTACATTTTTTGTGTGTGTGTCAGCCAGAAAGTTTGGAGAGAGTAAGGTTTGCAGCCAAAAAAAAAAGAAAACATTTTTTTCTCCCATAAACAAAGTGTTAGAGGTCAGAGAGGAGGTAATGCATTTTTTCCCTGTAAGACTTTCTCTCAGGGAACGTCTTGGGAGATTTGGCCCTAACTATTCTGTGAAGGCTTAAGAAAGGGAAAAGATGCATATCACAGACCTACATCATGTACATTCCTCATGAAGCACAGACTGAGCTGGCCAAGAACACAATAAGCCCAACCCTGAACATAACACCATGCAAAGATTCTGTGAGATTTTAAAGGACACACTGTGAGGCAGTGTATGAAGATTTGAAGTGCCCTCTCCACCACCCTCACCACTTCACTCCTCCCAGCATAGATCAACTCCCAACCTAGGTTCAAACACAGGAGCAGAAGGAAACCACCCAGAAGGAAAGGGGTATGTTGACATGACACAAAGGACAGGAATGTAGAAGCTTGTAAATAAATAGTAACTAATGTATCTTCCATATATGAGGACAGCAGTGATATTCCTTAGAGCTGGAGACAGAACACCTGTCAATCTGGAGACAACACTGAGGAGTTACTGACGGCAGGGACGGAGTTCCTCTCCCTAGCTATCCTGTGATTTGCTACTTTGCAGCAGAAAATACTGGATTGTAAACCTTGGGATGTGGCCCATTAGAAAGCACATGTATGTAGCTAAGGTATGTATCTTATCTGGGCAAAGCTTCTTGTTCATACAGCACCAGGTACATAGTAGGTGCCCAGAACATTCTGCTGGATTGCAGAATCCAACAAATAATTATCCAGAGCCTGCAGCTATTGCTCCCTGGATTATGCTGAAGTCTAATTTTGGGCATGCCAAAAGGAACATTGGTCCTAAAACAATTAAGCACCCCTCCCACACGTAGCTAAAATTTCTCCTTTCTTTGTTGTCTGACACTGTTCTTCCAGATTAAGGCCAAGGGCTTCCTAAAATCTCCCTTTAGAAAAAATTTTTACACCTATTAACACCCACTAGTTCCAATTCGTTTATCAGATTTCTGCACTGGAATAGGGCCCAGAGGGTACCATAAGCAGAAAGGAATGGGGAAGAGGGCAGTTTTTATGCCACCCACACTCCAGCTTGATGATGGAGGCAGGAAAGGGCAAGTGCTGTCTCTGGTTTACAGTTGAGGCAGTGAGGTTCAGAGAGGCAACTTGCCTGACACCGCTGAGTCCCAAGGCCCAGGACAGCTGTCTTTCCATCCTGTTGCCACCACCTGAACCTCACTTGGTTTGGGCAGAGAATTTCAGAGACACCCTGTGGGTGCACATACCTCAGGAGCCGCAAGTACCTAACAAATGTTGTGGCCCCATGTACCCTGCAGCTCTTGAGCTATGACCTCTCACGTGCCAGTAACCGCCACTTGAGAAAACAGACAATTTCTGTCTCGAAGGGAAATGGGAAGTAGTTGACATTATACATTACATCAATCTATCTAATAGCGAATATGTATTTATTGATCACCTATTATGTGCCAAAGCATGGTTTTAGGCCCTAGGGATATAATAGTAAATGAAAGAGTAAAAACAAGAATATTTCTGCTCTCAGTGGGCTTCTAGGGAGGAGAGACTTGTAAAAAAACAAACAAGTCACATTTACAGCATGTCAGATGGAGGTGAGTGCTACAGAGGAAGGGGAATGCAGAGTACAGCTGGGGGAACGGTGGGTGCATTGCTAAACTGGGTGGTCCAGGGTGAACCTGTTGTCATGGTGAGCTTGGAGTCAAATCTCTTGGAAGGTAAAAGAGGAAAGCATGAGGATATGGGAGAAAAGCATTCTAGGCAGAGGGAATAGTGGGTTCCAAAATGCCACTCAAAAAATGTATGACCTATGGTTAAGAAACCCCTGGGTAAAAATGCTTTTTGGTGGTTCCCGCAGACCTAGTTTTTGATTAAGGACGATGAACACTTAGTTAATATATAAGCCTACAATTTAAACATTTGTTCTATACTTACAGAGAAGAAATCAATATTTGAATCTTGGACTATGGTTGAAGTAAGAAATTACATTTTAACTTGTCTCTTCATTAGGAAAAGCTTTAATTTATTAATTAATAATTGACTGACTATGCGAAGGTCTTGCATAATGTACCAATCAAACCTAATTCTTTCATATTGTGAAGGTGTTTGAGTTTAGTCTGCTGTACCGCAAAGGGCAACAGTGCTGGGAGCACGAGCAGATCACCATTGTGTTCCATGCTCCACAGGCACTTTTGGTTCCTCCCAAACTCCATGGAACCCACCCCAGAAGTCTTTCAAAGTCTTTCAACATGGAGAAGAAATGTACTGTGGGTGCTCTGTCTTACACAGCCTGGTGTTCACAGCAGTTCAACACGGGACAGACACCACCATGCCGCTGAGACTAGGAGAAGCTCCAGCTGTGGGCTTTAAAGAAAATCACGATACCGGGTCAACTCCTGCGGCTGACGATTCGGCCTGCTCACTCCAGGCAAGGCCTCTGGGGTCCTGGGTTCAACAAACATTTATTGAACATCAATGTTGAACGTCTCAGTTCATTCTAGCGGTTAAAGCCATAGAAGGGGTGGCTTATAAACAGCAGAAATTTCTGACAGTTCTGAAGGCAGGGAAGTTCAAGATCAAGACGTCTGCACAGCTGGTTCTGAGGACCCACTTCCTGGTTCATCGACAGCCTTCTTGTGCCTCTGTCCTCACGAGGCTGAAGGGGTGAGGCAGCTCTCTGAGGGAGCTTCTTCTATGAAGACACCAACTCCTCCATGAGCACTCCACCCTCATGACTTAATCACGTCCCAAAGGCCCACCCCCTAATACCATCACATGGGGATTAGGTCTCAACACATGGATTTTAGGGGGACAAACATTCTGTCTATAGCTCCTGTTTTGTGTTAGGAACCCTGTGAGGTATTAGGGATACAGCAGTGAGCAAGGCAGAAATGAAGCCTGCTCTCACAAGGCCTCCATGTCCAGGGACATGGGGGTGAAAAACAAGAAATATGGACAAAAAACAACTTTATCAATTAGCAAATGATAAAAAGTGAAAGGTCCTAACTAATGACACCACCCAATGGGGCACAGTGACAGAGAATAACAGGGGGAACCCTGTCCAGCTTGAAAAACCCAGGAAGGCTTCTCTGAGGAGGTGACATGAAAGCAGAGACCCACAGTGTCAGAAGAAGCCACTCAGGGGAGCAGGATGGGGAGAGCACCCCCAGCAGAGGGGCAGTGTGGGGAAGGCAGCGGTGGGTGGTGTCTGGATTGCACCAGGTCAGTGTGAGCGGAGTGCAGTGAGCAAGTGTGAACCACAAGGGCTGGTCTCCGTCAGCTGTTTCATGAGCACACCACAGCCGCAGTCCTGGGTGCCAGCATCACACAGATCCAAAACCAGCCTGCAGGAGCTAAGAATGAAGTTTGCCTTTATCTTATCAAGAGGGGATATCACTCATTTTTTAAGTCAGGTTGATTGGGAGGTAACTTACACACAATACAATTCATGTTACTTAGTGTATGTTTTTGAGTTTGGACAAACAACATACTGTTGTAAAGCTACCACCACAGTCAAGATACAGGACGGTTCCATCATCCAGAAAAATCCTTTCTGCAGTTATCCCTCCCTTCACTCCCAGCCCCCAGGATTTGCTTCCTGTTGCTACAGTTTTTGCCTAAATGAAAATGAAATCCTGCATCACATAATACTTTTGAGTCTGGCTTCTTTACTTAGCGTAACAGAGCTGACATTATCCATGTCACAGGTATTAGTGGATTGCTCCTTTTTGGTGCTGAGTAACTAATATCCCTTAGTGTGGATGTACCACAGTTTGTACTGTTCCTCAGTCAAAGGTCATTGGGTTGTTTCTGGTTTGGGGTGATGATGAGTAAAGTTCTATCAATATTTCCACCAAGTTCTCTGGTGTGTGTGAACACATTTTTATTTCTCTAGGCTAAATATTTAGGAGTGGTATTGCTGGGCCATATGATAGTATTTGACTTTATAAGAATGTGCTGAACTGTTTTCTAAGGTGGCTGTATCACTTTGCATGCCTCCTATCAATGTATGGACATTGCAGTTAGCACAGGGACAAATCCAGTCAGCCCAAATCTCCCTTGTTTCTTTTGTTTTAAAGGTCATTAAGATTCCTTTCTTTTTATCTTTCTTATTAAATTTGCAACATTCATTTCTCCGTTGGATTCTATGTTGTTTGGGTATGGGTAGCGAATGCCAGGCCCATGTTTGGTGAATAACCATAGAAAAAATTATAACTGGACCGCAAGATGAGAGCAGATGGTAAGAGTTCATGGTCTCCCTTCTGTCCTGGATCAGCCTCAAGTCCTGGCCTGGTTTGTCAGTAGATCTGGGCACCAGCCTGGCGGGTGATGCCTTGGGCTGCTCCAACTGCAGGTCCAGGGTCAGACCGACGCAGAGGGTGGCACAGCCCCAGGAGTCGGGAATCTGACAGTACAGACTCTGTATAAGTACCTGAGACTGGGGAGCAGGTCCTGACAGCTTCAGAACTAGCTGTGCTGTTTGAGAGTCTCTAAAATACAATCATATGGCTCTGGACACACACCCGGGATGCCTGTGCTTTGGAATGTCCTTCCCTAGCTCCTAAATCATGTATTTGCAGTGCCATCCAGTTTGAGGTGCCCTGCTGATCAAATAACCAGGATTGTGGCCCAACCTACCCTTAGTGCTTCATAAACCAGCTTATTTGGTCAGGGTGGAATTTAACGGGTACAATAGACATCAAATTGCCATAACTTGCCTGAGGGACTAAGTGACGCAGTGGTACCTGGGCCATGTTTTCTGAATACAAATAAGGAAATATGATTCAATAAATGCTTTGGGGGGACTCCATGTATTTTATTATGATATTTGCTTACTTCTTGTAGAAACAGTAGAATTTCTGGGATATCTTGGTGACCTTTGAGTATAAGGAGACAGAACATTTAAGATTAGCAAGATGGTCCTGGAAAGTCCAAGACAAATGCTCGCCCTACAGACCAGCATTAGAGTCACTTGTCCAGCTGCCTCCATACCAATGACGGGGCCAGAGGAAATGGACAAAACTCCAGAGTTACAGTCATGTGTTTACAGGCCTTCGACCAGAGGAACTTGGATCCCGAACCTGGTTCTGCTTTTCTCTAACAGTGTGATATGGGGCACATTCTTCCTCAAGTTTTAAAGTCTCAGTTTCTACATGGGAGTTAATATGAGCATTCAGTGAGATGGTATTTGTAGTCTGAGAACAGTGCATGACACAGCAAGAGCTCAGTCAGTGATTATTATGATCATTTTCCCTCTTCTATAGATATAGGAGAAGGGAGTGAAATTTAAGACTGACTGATTTAGAAGCCAAAGAGGCAGAGAAATTCTTTTATACCATTAAAATGTCTATATTTTCTACTTGTTCCGCAGTTTGACAGCTGAAGATGTCTGGAACCTGCCAGCTATATTAGTTTTCTATTTCTGCTGTGCAAATGACCACAAACTTAGGGGCTTAAAGCAACACAAATCTATTATCTTACAGTTCTGTAGGTCAAAACTCCCATATAGGTCTCACTGGACACAAATCACAGTACTGATAGGGTTGGGTTCCTTTCTGGAGACTCTAAAGGCGAATCTGTTTTCTTGCCTTTTCTAGCTTCTAGAGGCTGTCTACATCCCTTGGCTCATGGCCCCTTCCTCCATCAACAAAGCCAGTAGTGGTGGCTTGAGTCCTCATATCATCATATCACATCTCTCTGACCTAATTTTCTGCCTTCTTCCACTTTTAAAAGCCTCAGGCAATTAAACTGGGCCCCATTGGATAATCCAGGATCATCTCCTCTCAAGATCCTTAACCTTGATCACACCTGCAAAGTTCTTGTGTCATATAAGGTTCTGGGGATTAAGCTGTGGACATCTTTAGTTGGGGTCATTATTCTGCCTACCACACCAGCAAACTCAAAATACATTCAGATGAAAGTAAATGTGAGAAGATATGTATATAATACATGTGTGTGTACACACACACACACGTATCTACAGACTGTATCTTAGTCCAACAATCAGAATAGTACCCAAGTATCCATAATTAACTGATATATTTAACTTAACAACTCTTATTACAGAAATTTCAAATAAGAATAATTTTTTACTCAGCCATAAAAAGAAAATAAACCCTGCCATTTGCAACAATGTGGATGTACCTAGAGGGTATATGCTCAGTGAAATAAGCTAGGAGGAGAAAGACAAATATCATATGATTTCACTTATTTGTGGAACATAAAAACGAAGTAAAACAGAGGGAACAAAACAACATTAGACTTGTAGACAATGAGAAGTGACTAGTGTTTACCAAGGGGGAGGGGAGCGGGTGGGGGAATGGGGAGTGGAACTGTTGAACCACTGTGATGTCCATTTGGTAATAAAAAATAACAATTATAGGAAAAAAAATTTTTTTTACATCTAAATAACTCAATCACTGAAATACTAAAGTATATCCACTTGAAATAATGCTTGAAAGGCAAACTCACCGACCATTCAAGTCAAACTATGCTGAACTCAAAGATACGTTGTCTTGTTTCCTGTATGCCCCCCCAGAGGAAGGTGGAAACATTCGTTGTGCAATATCCCGTCATGATACATGTGTAGACATAACTACTCACTTGTATAATTTCTTCACACACACACACACACACATATCCTTCCACACAGGCTTGGGCTACTTTGTAAAACTGAGAAAGGAGCAGCGGCTGTTCCCACTGGTATTGCACCTGGGGCGGGGATTAGTAACTGCGGATGGGGAATGTAATCTCCCACCTGACAGAAGTGGAGCCAACTCAGCTGGAGTAGTTGAGGGACCGTGAGCAATGCTTCCACTTATTTTCAGTATATTAGATTGTTTTTCTCTCTTCAAATGCTTTAGCAAAACTTCAAGTTCCTACTTCTTTGGACAGTCGCAGCAACCTGATTCATGGGAAAAACAGAAGAAGCAGGAAGATGAGGTGGCCATGGGAAGGGAATATATGAGTAAACTCATCAGTACTCTGCATTTTAGAGCAAAATCATCCCACATTATTCAGAAAGTGTAATTTTCCTCATGTACCATTCTCTTACTAGTCTAATAAAGATATAGAGACATTATTGTCAATTCCTTCTCCCAGTCTGTACCTTGAATAATTGTTTTAAGAGTGAGACATTGAAATTCACATTCTCCCTAATACTTCATGAAACAAAGAGCCTGTATTTGCTTCATGGCTGGCTAGTGATGATTTATACTCTGTGGTTAAAGAACTAAGCAAAGAGAATTAGGTCTAGTAAAACCCCTATGTTAGAAAAAGATATCCTGTAAGAAAGAAATGCTATGTTTCACTCACCTTGCCTACTACATACCACCAATGGCAGATCATATTTATATCTTTAAACTTCATACTTGGGGACTGTGATCATTTGGATTAATAGCCACTGCAGATAAATGCAATCTTCTGCCAGCAAAACTTGAAGGGTTAAACATGGACTCACTAAACAAGAACATTTCCCAGTAACACAGAGTTCTTTGAGCCCTACATCTTCCACAACCAGCCCCCAGCTTTGAGGTGAACCTGCAGGCAGTGGTGCCCCATGCCTGGTAATGCACTGCTCTGGAGATGCCATCCTGTCAGTGTCAGAGGCATTGTTACGTGAGGACAGAACTAGGATAGAGACCAGTTCAGATGGCTCTTGATTTTTTCCTACCTGGCAGCTTCCTTTGCCTATCATAGCTAGAAGTGAGCCTTTCTCCAGCTGATAATTGTAATAAAATGTGGCCTTGGGAGGAACACTTGTGTCTTCATTTCATTCCAGAATCATGCCTTATGGTCCTTGTGAGCCACGTGTACTGGGGTGTTTGACTTTGCCAACTTTTAAGTCACTTCCCCCTCCAAAGCCCCCGCCTCTCCAGTATGGGCAGGGCAGCTCAGCGGGTGTGGACCACATGGACTTTATCATGGGTGAGGTCCGTGTCCAGAGGGTCAGTATTACTCACTTAAATGATATTAAACTGAAATTAGGGTTTGGGAAATTGGGGTGGGGAGAGGATGGGAAAGAAGAGAGACTATAAAGATGCAGACTTCAGGAAATAAGGGCACAGCCCTTCAGCCTGTGAGCTTGTCTTCAATAAGTTGTGTTTATAGAAAACGATGCTGATGTTTTAAGTGCCAGTTACTGGTTCAGTCATTCAGTCATTCAACAAATATTTATTGAGCACCAGACTATTCTAAGTACTAGGGAACAAAACAGATGGAATTTCTTGGAAGCTTACATTCGAGGGGGGAGACAGACAGATCATAAATAAATAAATAACAGGATAGTATGATACAGACTGGAGAAGGAGAAATTTGGGCTGACATCTGAATGTCAAGAAGGAACCCATTATGGAAGTGTTGGTGAAGAGTACTCCAGGGGGAAAGAAGAGCAAGTGCAAAGACCCCAGACTAGGAAAGAGCCAGGAGCTCTTTAGCAGCAGAAAAAGGGTCACTGGGCAGGGAACCTTTCTCTGGACGCTCCATTTTCTTTTTTAAACTGTGGTAAAATATACCTAACAAGATTTACCATTTTAATAATTTTGGAGTGTAAAATTCAATGGCATTAAGTACATTCACATTATTATGCAGCCATTTCTACTATCCATCCCCAGAACGTTTTCATCTTCCCAAACAGAAACTAGTACTTAAACAATAACTCCCATTCCCCTCCCTCCAGCCCCCGGCACCCGCCCTTTCACTTTCTGTCTCTGCGGATTTGACTTCTCTAAGCACCTCATATAAGTGGAATCATACCAGTTTTTCCTTTTGTGTCTGGGTTTTTCCACTTAGCATGTTTTTAAGGTTCATCCACATCATAGCATGTGTCAGAATTTCTTTTTGAAGGCTTAATAATATCCCACTAACTATCTGTACCTCATCTCCATCCATTCACCTATTGCTGGACATTTGGGTTGTTTCCACCTTTTGGCTATTGTGAATAATGCTGCTATGAAGTAGGTGTTGAGACACAGTTTTAAGTTGTTGGCATCAGTGGTCTGATTTAACTCTTGCAGTGGCTGTATATGTGATTGAAACATGTGAATCATGTTAAAAAAAACTAAAAATGGTGGCAAATTAGCTTCACTTATAGTGTATGTTTATAGTTTGCATAGGTATTTTACTTACTTTTATTCATTAATTGACTTAGCGTCAGTTAATGAATAAAAATTCATTTCTAGATAATATTTGGGTGTAATTGTAAAAGATAACTTTTGAGTCCAGGGACTGCATTTTGAAATCATTGTAATTATTTTCTTTCTTGAAGTGCTTAATGTAAAGTATTTAACTAAAAAAAATTTTATGCCTAATGTAAAAAAGCACCCAGAGATGATTTGGTCTTTGAATTGCCCCAAAGCTCAGCCAGAATGTTCTGGAGGAGGCACGTTCCAGAATGATGTCTCATACTCCAATGGAATAACAACAAAAAAGGAACAGCTCTGTTCATGTGGCTGTACCTCTGTCTACAAAACTTTCCGAGTAAATATGCCATCAGACATGTTTCCCTCAAGGTCACTGTAATGTGTTCTGACAGTTGGCCTGAAATTCCCACAAGCCCACTCCACCATGACTCTGAGGAGCAGTGTATGGTGGTTGTCTCAGGTGCTCCTCAACACGTAAATTTAAGTGCCCACCTGACATCTAACGAGTGACTTACTCCCTACCTCCCCCCAAAATACATTTTGAAATCTTAGCTAGATTCAAAGGTTAACCAGATAATTCAGCCAGACCTGAAGACATTCCCCCAAGGAAGACTCTCCCCACTGCTTGAAAATCCTGGTTTACTTTTAAAAGATTCCTTTCGAATTCATAAACCTTAAATCACACAGAAAGATAGCTATTTAGGTAGCTATGGAGCTATGCAAAGTACTCTCACTGTAAGCTTTTGTGAGACCTCACAAACAAATCACAGGGTTTTTTAGATTCAAAATCACATTCACCTGGCATCCTTTGCTGCCAAGGACTGTGTGAGAAGCGCCCTTGCTTATTGCAACCTTGTCATCTACACTATCCAAGGAATTCCGGACAGTAACAAATGTGACCACCCTCAGTGGGGAAGGATCTGCCGGTTAGAGGCTGGGGGCTGGCTGAAAAGGTGTCAGTGGGTTGGGTTCTGAGCTCAGTGCTCATCAACCACGTACCTAGAAGAGCACTTCCTCCTGAGCTGGGGCTGGAAGGGACTGGCAGACTTGCTGCCCCGGTTTGCTCTATGGGCAGGTGTGGAGGGGAATGTAGGGGAGAGGTGGTGAACTGAAGGCAAGTTGAACCAAGTCTATGTTACTGTTCCTTTTTTTTCCGCATAAGGGCGGAAGTGGGATTTTCCCTTTGCCTTTTGCCACTTGTGCCGCAGACGTCAGTATCTGTGGCTTCGGCAACTCCTGGCACCTCACCCGGAGCATGCCCTTTCCTGGACATTATTCATTCTTGTGGCTTCTCCTGGCCAGATAATTCCTTCCCTACTCCTGAAGGCCTACCCTAGCCTACAGTTCCATCAGAACGTCAGTCCCACAGTAACCAGATTGTCACCAGACCTCCAATTTACTCTGCAAAATCTGCAGACAACATCTCCTATGTGTTTGCAGGCTAATGGGATGTCTGTTTTTAGTGATTTGTTTCTGAGGCACAGCGTTTATAACCTTGGGAAGATTAGGTGTAGTTGAGAGTGTGTACTGGATCTCAACAAATACAATTCTCACAATCCTGGCCAGTTTCTCCCTGCCTTTGCTACATTTCCCTCGTATGTAAAAATTTACAGCCCAGAATGACCTCTGTGATAGTGGCAATCTGGGACAGGTGGATCTAACTTAATGACACAGAAAGGCACAATGGAAAGCTGTGGTTGGCAAGATGATCACCAAAGCTAAAAAGAAATCTCTGATCTAACACCGTAAGGAAGATTTCTCCAATAAAACTCTTGCATACACTGCTCAAACATCAAAAATCTGATCCCTGTCAGTCCCTGTCCCACCTCGGTTACCCTGTCCCCACCCCCAAACTTAAAACCTTGTCATACCTTCATTCACAAAATAAAGACCAAATTCTCTAGCAGGCACAGAGCATAACAGGCTATCCCTTGACTTAGACTCTATCTACCTTTCCAGCTCCTTCTTTATATATCTCCCTCCCTACTCCCTGTCCCAGTCAAACTGAAGTATCTTTGTCGTCCAAATGCACCGTGCTGTCTCGCAGCCCCAGTCAGGACTTTGCAGAGGCTGGCTGTCTCTGCCAACATCTTTTCCTTCCTGCTTCATCCATCAGAGAACTTTTTGACTCATAGCCTCTGAACCCTGTTCCCATGTGCGAGAAGGACATGCCTCACCTTACTACTCTTGTTGAGAAACAGCGCCTATCTTCCTTTACAGAAGTTGCAAAGGCCTGATACTCAATTTGCCAGCTTCTCTGCTGCCTGGGGGGTGGACAGGTAGCCTTGTCTTTGCCCATCAGCTGCATCTATCTGGAATGTGGCATCTGGATGTAATGCTACCAAGAAGCAGGCAAGGGAGACTCCCTCCTGGCTAAGTCCCAGTTTCCAGGGATACCTGAGGAGCTGTGCCACCAAGAGCATCCACATCACATTGGCCCCACTTTTCCAAATTGCTCTGTAGTCTTCCCGGAAACTGGCCATTGAATGTCTTCTCCAAAGATTCTGGCCACAGTCTGTTTCTGCTACCTGACTGCTGAGCCTGACCAGCTTCAATCTGTCCTTCAAGACCCCTCCAGGTGACAACTTTCTCCAGAAGCAGCATTCATGCTTCTCCTCTGGACTCCCTTAGAAGGCTGGTGTCCTGGCTCAGTGACACTGTTTCATGACCTGCCTCTCATCCACCTGCCTGCAGAGACTAGGTTTTGCTCCTCTCTGTCCTCAGAACCCTAACATCCACGCAACAGTGGCAGCTGCAGTAGTAGTAATAATAACACTGATAACCAACATTTACTGAGCACCTACTGTGTGCCAAGGGCTATGTTATCTTGACAGGTACAAAAAGAGACATTCAATTAATGAATAAATGAACATACACCAAGAGTTGCTTGCAAGGTATTTTTGCATAGTGAGACATTGGTACTGTCCACGTCACCAGCTGTATCCCTCCTCTCCCTCCTTTCTTCCTCCGGATGTAGCTCTTGTCCTGAACTAGCTGCTGTTTAATACCTGGGAAGACGATCAGTAATGGTTGCTGATGTTGGTTCCAAGTGCCTTTGCCCCTCAAGAGAAGCTCAGCGTGAGCAGGTTTCAGAAGGAATGCAGCCTTTATAGTGGAGTGGCTCACAGTAGACCCCACTGGTTTTCATGGTGTGGGTGCTGGAGCTGGGGCGACGGCGAGCGTAACCGTGCCGCCATGCGAAGGAGCGGACAAGCTGCCCCACCTCCCGGGAAAGAGCTGCAGTCTGCAATGGAACTGGAGGATGAAATGGGAAGTCTCATGCACACTCCCTCAGGGAAACAAAACTGAAGGACTGAGAGACTGATTTCCCGTGAATCCTTTTCTAGGAAACTGACTTTGGGATTTTCTTAAATGATAGGGACTTAATCAGAGGTTGCCTAGAATCAAATTTGGAAAGGTTTTGCTCATGGTTTCCAGAGGTATGAACAAAAAATGACCCAAGTTGTGTTGGTTTCATAAAATGAGCTGAATTGAACTTTGTTTGTATGACTGGACTGGTTTCGGCTGCCTGGGGGATTTCTAAAGGTGGTCTCCATCTGTTTTGACTTTAACAGACTCTAACTGAGCTCTTGCTTCTTTACAGTCCCTGCCCATGAAAAGAGCCGACCCCAGATGCTCAGCAGACTTGCCTGTAGCTTGCTACAGTCTGTGTGTCTGAATTGCAATTCCTCTGCTATTACTGAATAAACTGATCTGTGTTTGCCTCAGTTTACCTCTTTGTTTAGGTCAATACTTCCTTCCATTTGCTCTCTTCTTAGGGAAATTCTCTGTTGGGGTCTTCCTAAGCCCCAGAGAGGTTTTTCCAGGGCCCGGGCCAAGCCATCTCCCCTGGAGCAGGCTCATGGACAGGAGGAGAGGAACCTGTAGATGCTCCTGTTAATGCTTCTCTTCCCATCCCCGACTTTCCCGCCTCCTGGCTGAGTGAACAGAGAATGGACACACCATCCCTGAAAGGCTGCCAACCCTGTTCTAGATCACCTCTCTGTTCAACATGTGCAGTGTATTTCAACATAACTGAAAGTCTGAGGGTGAACAGAGGGTCCCCAGGTCAGGTCTAAACCCACATTAAAAGCAAAAGGAAACAAGCAAACAGAAAACAGGGAAGGATGGGAAGGCTAATGGAGGATCACCCTGGTCAGCCACTGTTCAGGTACGGCTTCCCACCAGGCTGCCCTGTGAGCTGAGGAGTATGTGGTTGGAGGAGGCTGGTTACTTGTTTCGAAACAAACAATGTTCTCAGATCCTTTGAACAGCTAAAGGAACAGAACACTCATTAAGATGCATTCCTTCATTTCCTCTAAACTGAGATCTTTATTTAACAGGGAGGCTGGTCTTGGCTGGAAAAATGGTGGTTAGATGTAGATCAAACTGATAACCCTAAACAAATCTCTCAGAGCAGAGCACCAAGTGTCTTTTGCATGGGTCTTCATGTCCTGACAGAATGGAGGTTGCAGAGGCCGAACACTGAAGACCATAGGGAAACATGAATATTTTTCATCGTTTACTGTGGTAAGAGGCTCACCATGTCTCTGACTCAACTTCATAATATTTCTGCTCTCTAAGCCAAAAAGTTCCAAAGTTTGGCAGTGGTGGGATCTGACCAGGTGCAGCCTCAGCGATTCCTAATTCCCTCTCTTTTTACTTTGGCATCCAACCTACGTGTAGGACTTGTTGAAGCTCTCTATTAGGGGTCACGTGAGTGCACGTAGACTAGGCGCTGGCCTGCTGTTCTCGTGGCAAAGCGAGTGGAGCATGATGAGCTACTGGCTTCCTTCAGCCGGTGCACACGGTCCACCAAGGGCATCCCCAGAGGGTATATTGACCTTGAGGATCAAGACTGGTTCACCTGCTCTGAACAGATTAGTCACCAACATGTTTTGTTATATAGAGTATTGTAAACTTGTGTGTTTTTCCAGGTGTGCACTAACGAACTTAAGGTCAAAGCTTTAAAAATAAATATTAAAGTGTAACAGCCTTGGGGAGCATTTTTATTTCTTTTTTCCTGCTATGCCACCAAAGCCAAAAACGCCAGTCACTTGCCATCTGTGCTGCTCCAGGCCTGGTGCGAGTCACAGCCAGCTGTCCCTTGAACTTGAGGCTCTTGCTGCCTCTCTCCCTCCCCTGTGCCCTGCCAGCATGGTCTAGCCACCACACAGCACCGAGGGCCATGTTTATAAGGCGTAAATCAGATCATATCCCTCTCTGATTTAAAACTCTTCCAAGGCTTCCCTTTATAACTCAAACAAAACCCATACTCCAGCCTTGGCCCAACAAACCTGCCTGACTGGGTTCCTGCCTGGCCCTGCCAGCGACCCCACAGCTCACCCCCCTAGTCCTCCACACTCTGATTCCGTCAGCCTCCTTTCTGTCCCCTGAACACACCAAGCTGGGATCCTCCTGGGCCTTTGCACTTGCTGTTCTTTCTGCTACTTGCTCTTTGCCTAGGTCTTTGCATGTGCCCCACCCCCATAATGTGGGTATCAGTGCACATCTCTCAGAGCCACCTTAAAAAACCACCTCAGATAAATAGCAGCCCCTGCCCACCTCTGCCACTTTACCCCTTATCCTATTGTAGCACTTACAAGTCCTTGAAATCAAGTTGTTTTTAAAAGATCTGTTTATGCACTTATTGCTTGTCTGCCTCCCTACCCAACACTATGGCAGCTGCTTCAAGGCCAAGACTCAGATTTTCATCCACTGCTATCCTCCCAATACCTGGAGCAGTGCCCAACCCAACAAATATTTATTCACTGTCTGACAACTTAATAAATTTAACCTTCAGTAAAATGTATCTGGTGAATAAACTAATGATCATGTAACAACATGGATGGCTCTCAAATGCTTTATGCCAAATGAAAGAAAGTAGACTTGAAAGGCTGTATACTGCAAAATGCCACTTACATGACATTCTGGAAAAAGGAAAACCATAGGGATTTAAAAAATTTGATGGTGAGCATGCATTGGTGTTAGGGTAGTAGGGGTTGACTCTGAAGGGGCATAGGGAGCTCTGTGTCTTGATTTTGATGGTGGTTACACAACTGTACATGTTATTAGCATCATAGACCTGGTCACTTAAACAGGATGAATTCTTTTATTTTTAAAAATTTTTTATTAAGGTATTATTGATATACACTCTTATGAAGGTTTCACATGAAAAAACAATGTGGTTACTACATTTACCCATATTACCAAGTCCCTCCCGTACCCCAATGCAGTCACTGTCCATCAGTGCAGTAAGATGCCACAGATCCACTATGTGCCTTCTCTGTGCTACACTGTCTTCCCCGTGATCCCCCACACCATGTGTACTAAACATAACACCCCTCAATCCCCTTCTCCCTCCCTCCCACCCACCCTCCCACACCTTTCCCCTTTGGAAACCACTAGTTCCTTCTTGGAGTCTCTGCACCAAACAGGATGAATTCTTTATAAATTATACTTCAATAAATCTGGTTTTATTTAATTGCCTGACAAAACTACTTACTCAGCCTGAATAAGCATCTTTTTATTTTTCAATTACTTATTTATTATGATTAGTTTTATGTAGGTATAATTGACATATAACATTACATTGGTTTCAGGTGGACAACATAATTATTCAATAATTGTATATATTACAAAATGATCATCATAGCAAGTCTAGATAACATCCATCACCACACATAGTCACAAAAATTTTTTTTCTTTTGAAGAGATCTTTAAAGGTTTGTTCTATTAACAACTTTAAAACATGTAGTAAGTATTGTTAATTGTAGTCTCCATGCTGTACCTTACATCCCCATAGCTTGTCTATTTTATAACTGGAAATTTGTACCTTCTGACCCCCTTCACCCATTTTGCCCACCCCCAACCTCTGGCAACAACTGCCAATCATTCTGTGTCTATGAGTTTGCTTTGTTGTTGTTTTTAGATTTTGCATATAAATGAGATCATATGGGATTTGCCTTTCTCTGTCTGGCTTATTTCACTTAGCATAATGCCTTTAAGATCCATCCATGTTGCCACAAGTGAAATAGGTGAAGGGAATGAAACCATGTTCCATTGTATATATGTACCAATCTTTATCCATTCATCCAGTGATGGACACTTAAGTCATTTCTGTATCTTGGTTATTGTAAATAATGCTGCAGTGAACACGGGGGTGCATGTACACGAGTTATAGAACATACATTCTTGTTTTCATTTTCTTTGGATAAATACCCTGAAATGGAATTGCTGGATCATATGGTAGTTCAATTTGTAATTTTTGGGAGAACCTCCATACTGTTTTCCATAGTGACTGTACCACTTTACATGGTATAAACATCTAATCATTTGTAGAATGTCTCTCATATTGAATCTTTGGTGAACAATCACTATCTCTACCTCTGTATTTATATCTATCTATATATCTTCTGCTTGCAGAAACCTTGAGGGCAGCAGCATAATGCAGTGGGAAAGTATTAGATGGACATTAGATGGACCAGGGTTTGAAGTTTGACTTAGCCTAAACAACACTACAATTACTGTGTGTTTCAGTTAGGATTTCGTAGTTGCAAGCAACCAAAACTAGCTCTGGTCAGTCTGTCTACCCATGACGATGCCAACAGCCAGGAAGAGGAACGTCAGCTCCTCGACTCTTGCTGGGAGACAGATACCTGGACTTATGCTCCCACCAAGACTACATGTGATGGGAGGGACATGTTTTCCCCAGAGAAGACCAGGGCATAGGATTCCAGGCAGCCCCAAACAGCAAATGTCCATTATATTTTGTGACCTTACTTAACCTCTCTGAACCTCAGTTTCCTCATAGTTAATACCTATCTCTTAGAATTATAAGAATTACACATAACAGCTAATCTAATGAACATTTAGAGTGCCTACAACATAAATGTTGTTTTATGAATGTTAATTCCTTTTTCCTTTTCCTTTTGGCCTGTATTTCTGAAACTTGTACTAGCATTCTGAAACTCAGCTAAAGCTTAATAATTTACCTAGTTCCCCAAGCTGGAAATGAGGGAGTAGCTTCAGTCTATTTTTCCTGTTTTCACTTCCTAAATACAGGTGATCCATTTCCCCTGGATTATTATTACACCAGCCTCACAACCGGTCCACCGGCCTCCCCTCCTCTCTCTGTCCCTCTCCCCAAGGCAGGGTATCTCAGTGGTATGGGCTCTGTGCTTGGGCTCTGGAGCCAGACCATCTGGGTCTAAATCTTGGCTTTGTTCCTTAATAGCTGTAAGACCTCAATCAAGTTGTGTAATCTCTGTGTGCCTGTTTCCTCATGTGTAAATTGGGGATGATAATAGTTCCTACCTCAAAGAGTTGTTATAGGAATTAAATGAGTTAGTCTACGCATGCACTCAGACCAGTGTTCAGGTCATGGTGAATGGTATACAGTAGGTGTTTATTAAGTAAATAAATCTACCTCTTTGGAGCTTCCAGAATTATCTTTCTAAAATTTATCATTAGGGTTGGAATTCTGTCAAGTGTTTATTCTTCCTACTTTGTCTCAGCAGGGTTATGACTCACAGGGTGTAAGTTTTCTGGGATCCATGTCATGTTCATATACCATAGCCCTGCCTATGAAATAAAATGTTGATAATAGATCAATACATAATAGAGGGAGGAAAGTCTTAATCTGCTTGTATATTTTCCCTCATAAAATATCAATCCACAATGGAGTAATTCATATTCAGGCCATTCAATAGATAACAAGAAACACAACATGTATTAATAATAGTGTTTTAAAGAGATAGCCAACACCTTAATAATTATGTTATAATTTGAAGTTGAGGTAGAAAGTTGTCCATTTGCAATGATTTGGTGAACAGAAGGGAAGTTAGGTTTAGAGGAAAGATATAGCATTTGATGCTCAAAGATTTCGCTCGAGCTCTGAACTCACAACTTATTGTTTACCTTGATTATGTTTTCTTTATTTATGAAATGTAGTTAATACTCTCACTGCTAATGTATTCTTCAGTAAGGCTTTATGAGATAATGTATGTAAAAATACTTTGGAAACTGAAAAGTACCATGCTAACATTATTATGTGTAAATTTGAAATGACGTGTTTTGGGGACATCTAACCGGAGTTGTTAAATAAGTAGTAGTAGAAAATGCTTTGATGGGAACAGTGATATATATGGTTTAAGAACTGCTGATCATTTTTGTGTTTTAAAGTGATTTTGCAAGATAGAAATGTCCAGAAAGTGATAAAGGAGCTGAGTCTGGAGCTCGGGAGAGAGGCCAGAGCATGAACTCTAACAGAGAAATTCAGACACATGAAGAATTCAACAGAGGGGAAAGAGGACTTTCCTTTGTCAGCTGCCCCTCTGGGGTCAGCCACCCACCAGTCCCCTTTTCTCCTCTTCATATCACACTGTGCATATATTTACATTTCTTTGAAATCTCCTCCAGAACTCTTGACTCTGTTAAAGCTGAGCACAGTGTTAATGAGACTCCTGTAATAAAAAATACCTTCAAGTTTCTTAGTAGGAGAGTGACATAATATCTATAAGAAAACACAGAAAAATAGAAAAAAATCAATGGAACCAAGAGCTGGTTCTTTGAGAAAATAAACAAAATAGATAAACCTCTAGCCAGACTTATCAGAGAAAAAGAGAATCTACACACATAAACAGAATCAGAAATGAGAAAGGAAAAATAACGACAGACACCACAGAAATACAAAGAATTATTAGAGAATACTATGAAAAATATATATGCTAACAAACTGGATAACATAGAAGAAAGGGACAACTTTCTAGAAAAATACAACCTTCCAACACTGACACAGAAAGTCTCAACAGACCAATTACCAGCAACGAAATTGAATTGGTAATCAAAAAACTACCCAAGAACAAAACTCCCAGGCAAGATGGATTCACCACTGAATTTGATCAAACATTTAGAGAAGACATAATACCCATTCTCCTTAAAGTTTTCAAAAACAGAAGAGGAGAGAATACTTCCAAACTGATTCTATGAAGCCAGCATCACTCTAAAACCAAAACCAGGCAAAGACCCCACAAAAAAAGAAAACTACAGACCAATATCCCTGATAAAACAGAGATGCAAAAATACTCAAGAAAATATTAGCAAACTGAATTCAAAAATATATTAAGAGGATCATACACCATGATCAAGTGGGATTCATCTCAGGGATGCAAGGATGGTACAACATTAGAAAATCCATCAACATCATCCACCACATCAACAAAAAGGACAAAAACCACATGATCATCTCCATAGATGCTGAAAAAGCATTCGACAAAATTCAACATCCATTCATGATAAAAACTCTCAACAAAATGGGTATAGAGGGCAAGTACCTCAACATAATAAAGGCCATATCTGACAAACCCACACCCGACATCATACTTAACAGCAAGAAGCTGAAAGTTTTTCCCCTTAGATCGGGAAAAAGACAAGGATGCCCACTCTTCCTGCTTTTATTCAACATAGTACTGGAGGTTCTAGCCACGGCAATCAGACAACACAAAGAAATACAAGGCATTAAGATTGGTAAGGAAGAAGCCAATTGTCACTGTTTGCAGATGACATGATATTGTACATAACAAACCCTAAGGAATCCACTCCAAAACTACTAAATCTAATATCTGAATTCAGCAAAGTGGCAGGATACAAAATAAATACACAGAAATCTGTTGCATTCCTATAGACTAACAATGAACTAGCAGAAAGACAAATCAGGAAAACAATTCCATTCACAATTACATCAAAAAGAATAAAATACCTAGGAATAAACCTAACCAAGGAAGTGAAAGACCTATACCTTGAAAACTACAAGACACTCTTAAGAGAAGTTAAAGAGGACACTAAGAAATGGAAATTCATCCCATGCTCTTGGGTAGGAAGAATTAATATTGTTAAAAGGGCCATCTCTAAAACAATCTACAGATTCAATCCAATCCCTATCAAAATACCGACAGCATTCTCCAATGAACAAGAACAAATAGTTCTAAAATTCATAAGGAACCACAAAAGACCCCGAATAGCCAAAGCAATCCTGAGAAGGAAGAAAAAAGCTGGGGGGATTATGCTCCCCAACTTCAAGCTCTACTACAAAGCCACAGTAATCAAGACAATTTGGTACTGGCATGAGAACAGACCCATAGACCAGTGGAACAGACGAGAGAGTCCAGATATTAACCCAAGCATATATGGTCAATTAATATATGATAAAGGAGTCATGGATATACAATGGGGAAATGATAGCCTCTTCAACAGCTGATGTTGGCAAAACTGGACAAGCTACGTGTCAGAGAATGAAACTGGGTTATTGTCTAACTCCCTACACAAAAGTAAACTCAAAATGGATCAAAGACCTGAATGTAAGTCATGAAACCATAAAACTCTTACAAGAAAACATAGGCAAAAATCTCTTGGACATAAACATGAGTAACTTCTTCATGAACATATCTCCCTGGGCAAGAGAAACAAAAGCAAAAATGAACAAGTGGGACTACATCAAACTAAAAAGCTTCTGTACAGCAAAGGATACCATCAGTAGAGCAAAAAGACATCCTACGGTATAGGAGAATATATTCATAAATGACATATCCAATAAGGGGTTGACATCCAAAATATACAAAGAGTTCATGCACCTTAACAAACAAAAAGCAAATAATCCAATTAAAAAATGGGCAGAGGATCTGAACAGACAGTTCTCCAAAGAAGAAATTCTGGTGGCCAACAAGCACATGAAAAGATGCTCCACATCGCTAATCATCAGAGAAATGCAAATTAAAACTACAATGAGATATCACTTCACACCAGTTAGGATGGCCACCATCCAAAAGACAAACAACAACAAATGCTGGTGAGGATGCGGAGAAAGGGGAACCCTCCTACTCTGCTGGTGGGAATGTAAATTAGTTCAATCATTGTGGAAAGCAGTATGGAGGTTCCTCAAAAAACTAAAAATAAAAATACTATTTGACCCAGGAATTCCACTTCTAGGAATTTACCCTAAGAATGCAGCAGCCCAGTTTGAAATAAACATATGCACCCCTATATTTATTGCAGCACTATTTGCAATAGCCAAGAAATGGAAACAACCTAAGTGTCCATCACTAGATGAATGGATAAAGAAGATGTGGTACATATACACAATGGAATATTATTCAGCCATAAGAAGAAAACAAATCCTACCATTTGCAACAACATGGATGGAGCTAGAGGTTATTATGCTCAGTGAAATAAGCCAGACAGAAAAAGACAAGTATCAAATGATTTCACTCATCTGTGGAATATAAGAACAAAGAAAAAACTGAAGGAACAAAACAGCAGCAGACTCATAGAACCCAAGAATGGACTAACAGTTAGCAAAGGGAAAGGGACTGGGGAGGATGGGTCGGAAGGGAGGGATAAGGGGGAAAAAAATGGGGGGCATTACTATTAGCAGACATAATGTAGGTGGGGCACGGGGAGGGCTGTACAACACAGAGAAGACAAGTAGTGATTCTATAGCATATTACTACACTGATGGACAGTGACTGTAATGGGGTATGTGGTGGGGACTTGATAATAGGGGGAGTCTAGTAACCATAATGTTGCTCATGTAATTGTACATTAATGATACCAAAAAACAAAACAAAACAATCCTCCACAGGGGATGGTATCTACTTAGTTCCAGCTGACTGTTACCTTTGGAAATGCAGATGGAAAAGCATCTCAAAATTAAGAGTTTTAGAAAAACAACTGTATGGACTGGAAAAGCTTTCTCCTTTTTTGCAATATGGACAGGCTGAGAATTTTCCAGATCTCCAAGTGCTGGTTCCTTTTTTTGCCTAACGCAGGGGCTGCCAGTTTACCCAGTTGTATTCTAAGCCCACACTTGAGCTTTCAGTAGAAAAAGTACAGAACTTTCTTGTACCCTTCAGCCAAGAATAACCAGAAGAAAAAAAGCCCAGGACTCCTGCTTCCTTTGCAAGCAGCACCATGTTTTCTACAATAAGCCTGTGCATATTTAGGTGTCTAACAGGAGAATCACAGAAGAATTACACTTTTGGATGAATGTTTATTGATCCTATTTTAAGAAACCCTGAACTTGGTAGTAAACATAAACTACATTTTGCTGTACCTTATGTAACTTAACAATCTTTGGCCTTTCCTGTCTCTTGACTTTTGTTCTCTTTCTGCAGAACTGGAAACATTTTTCCTAATTAAATTAAGTCAAACATAGATGTAAGGGGTTACACGTGATCCTGGATGTCACTTCTGCTTCTTTCTGCTTCCCCATTTGAACCACTATGAATTAACCTGATTTAAATAATTTTCTTGAAAGCATTTGAAGAAGGAAGCGGGGGAAGAAGGGAAGTGAGTGGAAGGGTTTGCCAGGGGTGGTGGGGTGGTCTACAACCTAAGAAAAGCTGAAAGGATTATTTCTGAGAAATGAAAGATACAAGAGATTTTACTCATGGTTTACTTAGTCAATAAATATTTACTTGGTGTCTGTTATATGCCAGGTACTGTTCTAGGCTCTGGGGTGGGAGCAGATGAGGTCCCCGCCCTCTTAGCGGTTACATCCTAGTGGAGTTGGGTAATGAAAAACTAAAAACAAATAAGCAAGATGATTAACAGGCAGTGCCAAGTGACTTGGAGGACAGGGGTGATGTGACAAAGAGAGAGGAGGCCTTTTGTCGTAGTCAGCTCTGGCTGCCACAGTGAAATGCCATAAACTGGGAGGCTTCCACAACACAAATTTGCTTCTCATAGTTCTGGAAGCTGCAAGTCTGAGATCAGGGTGCCAGGAGGGCTGGGTGCCTCTTTCTGGCCTGGAGACAGCCTCCTGCTCATTGTGCCCTCACATGGTGGGGAAAGAGAGAGAGAGAGAGCAAGATATCTGGTGTCTCTTTTTATAAGGGCATTCACCCCATTATGAGGGCCCCACCTGCATGACCTCATCTATACCTACTCACCCCCAAAGGGCCCATCTTCAAACACCATCACATTGGGGCTTAAGCTTCAACGCATGACTTTGGGGGAACACAAGTCAATACATAGTATCCCACTGCTGGACCCCCAAATTCATGTCCTTATCACAAGCAAAATACATTCATTCCATCCCAACAATTACATTGTTCCATCATCAACCCTGAAGTCTAAAGGCCAAAGTCTCATCTTAAGATCAGCTAAATCAGGTATGGGTGAGACTCTAGGTAGGATTCATCCTGAGGCAAAATTGCTCTCCAGCTGTGAACATGCGAATCCAAGCAGGGTAGGAGCTTCCAAAATACAACAGTGGGACAGGCCTTGGATTGACATTCACATTCAAAAGGGAGAAACAGGAGAGAAGGAAGGGGTGACTGGTCCTAGGAAAGTGCAAATCTAGCAAATTCCATCAGCCCCTGAGGCTGGAGACCAATCCTCTTGGTTGGATGCTCTGCCCCCCAGCCTCCCTAGGGTGGTGTCCTCACCCCCACAGCCTGCACAGCTGCCCTGTCCCCTCAGCCCATCAGCCCCCTCCCCTGTCTGCCAGGACCTCATTCTCTGAAAGGAGGAAGCAGCCTTGCCCCCTCAGCCCGTGGTGGAAGTGGTAGTTTGGATGATTTCTGAATCACCTTCAGTTCCCTTCTTCCCTTGTCCTGAAGGATAACACAGGTTTGCAGCTCTCCACTTTATGGCTCTGTTTCCTTTAGTCCCAGCTGGCAGAGTCTCCACAGGTCTAATCCCACCTCTGTTCCTAGCTTCTTCTGCGATGGGTGATTAGATCTGGGGTTCACATTCAGGCTAATCTTATCAAATGGTTGTTCAGCCACACCCTTAGGGTTCTCGTCAGAATAAGCTTTCTCCTTTTTTGCAATATGGACAGGCTGAGAATTTTCCAAGTCTTCAAACTCTAGTTCCTTCTTGCATAACAGGTGCATTGTTCAGAGTTTAGCTAAACTACCCCACAATATTGTTGCCTTGGCCTATTTTTGCATGGCCTACCCACTTGCAGGGGCCTTGAACTGACACCAGCCCCTCCCTTGAGCCGTGCCCTAGATAATAGCCTGTAGTCACAGCTCAGTGTGAGTTCCTGATATGACTCCCCCAGTGACCTCGTGGCAAGCATTCTCCCCCGCTGCCCGGGACCTTCCCTTGGTGAGCCCCTTAGATGAGACCCCCATGAAGCTTACCCACGCCTTGGTCCTCTTGGTGTGGACTAATCAAAGTCCTTTGCCACTTTAAACAAGGGTCACCTTTACTCCAGTTTCCAATAAAATGTTCCTCACTTCTGAGATCTCACTAGACTCGCCCTTAATGTCCATATGTCTAGCATGACCCTCAAAGCTCTTCCAGCCTCTACCCATGGCCCAATTTCAAAGCTGCTTCTACGTATTTTGGTATTTGTTACCATAGCACCCGACTCTTCATACCAAAATCTGTTTTAGTAGGCTCAGGCTGCAATAATAAAATATCATAGCCTGGATGGCTTAAACAACAGAAATTTGTTTTCTCATAGATCTAGAGCTAGAAGTCCAAGATTAAGGTTTCAGTACGTTTGGGTTCTGGGAGAGCTCTCCTCTTGACTTGCAGGCGGCCACCTTCTCTCTGTGTCCTCACATGGTGGGGAGGGAGAGGGAGCCCTGAAGAGGCGTGTGTATGGGGCGCTCTGCTGTCTCCTTTTAGAAGGTCGCAAATCCCATCATGAGGGCCCCACCCACATGACCTCATCCATAACATCTAGTTAGAGTGGTGACCAAGGGACGCTTCTCTAAAAGATGACATTTGGACAGGAAAGAACCAAGATTTTCTTCTGATTTGTTTCCTGTTGAATCTCCAGTCCATTGAATAGTGCCTGGTACAAAGTTTGAATGTATAATAAGTGAAGGCAAGAATGAATGAATGTATGGATGAAGCAAGCAACCTAGATGGAACTGTAGAAAGAGTATCTCAGATGGAAGGACCAACAGTGAAAAGATCTCATAGTAGGAAAGGTCTTAGCAAGTTTGTGGATCAGAAAGGAGGCCAGTGTGGCTGGAGGACATGGACCTGGGAAGTAGTGAAATGAGATGAGCATGGAGAGTGATAATTAGATATTCCTTGTGGACTGTACTTAAATATAATGTGATGTTAAGAGATGAATTCTGGAACCAGATTATCTAGAGTCAAAAATCTCTGCTCCATCACTTACTACCTTTGTGACCTCTGGCAAGTTAGCCTCTCTGCCTCCTCTTCCTTGTCTATAAAATTGGGAAAATAACACACTTATTAATTATTTAAAACAACACAAATAATCATGATATAATAAATATAAATAGCAATAAAGTAATAAGTAACAACATAAAACAGTAGACTTTTACTGAGGATTAAATGAGTTAATTTTAAAATGAGCTAACTTAAGAATGAACTAAAAATAAAGTCCCAATCAATCATTTTGAAGAGATGGTGTGTTTCATGAGATTTGTAGTTTGGGAGGAACTTCATGTATTTTCTAGGCATTGTATGCTGTCCTTTGTGAATTGTCTTTTTCATTATTGTTATTCACCAGTTTTTCTGTTGGAATGTTTTATTTTTTAATCATTTTCTGAGTACCCTTTGAATATCATGAATATTAAAACTTTGGCCACGCGCATTGCAAGTATTTTTCCCAGCTTTCCATTTGCCTTTCAATGGTGTTTCCGGCATTAATCCAATATGAGCATTTCAAAGGTTTATATATTCAGTCTATTCTATGTGATTTTAGTTTTTTATCATACAAGGCATAAGAATACCTTCATGTCCTGTGTCAATATGTCTTCTGTTTTACATTATTATATCTAAATCTTTGTTCCAATGGAATTTTTTAAAAACAGTGATGTAAGGACATTATCCCTGTTAGCATTTTGATAAATAACTTTTCTGGTATCTTTCAATGTGTCAATATATTCTTACTGATATATGCATGTATGCTTTTATGTAAGTGTGATCAGAGGAGCCTAAACAGTCTGCCACCGAATAAACCCCCATATGACTCCCCTGTAAACAGGAGAGAACTGGGGAGGGAGGAGCATTTGTAGGGGAGCAGGGATCAAGAGTTCTTGGCCTCGTGGTTGTGGTTTACCCTTCTGCCTATGGGGAAGGTTCTTCCCTCCCTAACTCCCAAACAGTGTGCTGTAGGTGTGTCAGAGAATCGCTCACAGAGACTTGAGTTCCCAGGAGAAGGGGAGACTGGCTTCCTGATCGCTGGCTGGACACTGGTGGGGTAGCCACACGTGCAGTCCACTCTGGTGCTGCTGTGGGTGGAGAGTCAGCTGAGAGTTCTTAGCAGAGCTTGATGAATGTCCTCTGTGGGGGAGAAGCTTCTGATCATGGTGACTTGTGTCTCATTCTTGTCCAGAGAGATCTCTAGAGGCAGAGGCCTTTGTGGAGTAGTCCTTTGGGCGGGGCAAGAAGGGATTGAAGTATCATGCAACTGGAAGCAGAAGTTGCTTGGGGGGCATCCTCACTGTGCTGTCGGTGGTTTTTGGAGAGCACAGAAATGAGCTGGCACACCTAAAAACCTACTAACGCCCCCCTCACATCTGCTCCCTCTCCTGTGCTTCCTCATAGATGGGGGACGTCACCACAAACCACCAAGTGTTCCAAATCAGGAAACCGAGTGTCACCAGCATCTTTCTGTCTTTTATCCCTTACCTCTCACCAACCACTACCCCAGTAGCTGTGGGTCTTTACTATCTCCTTGCTCTCTTTTCTTCTCTCCACCTCAAGCATTCAATACCTGCTGCTCAGGTTACTTTAAAGGGTCTCTCTTCTAGGGCGAGGAAATCCCAGACTGTAAGGCTACACTCCTGAGAGAGTGAGAGGCCCCCCTGTTCTTGTTGACCCCAAACACAGGGAAACAGGCAGTGAGGATATTCTGGTTCTTGTAAGCCACAAATAAAATGTACTCAAACGAGTGGAAAACTCACTCCCCTTCTCCTGTTCCTCCTTTTAGTAGAACCTGACCTTTCTTTCTACCGCAAAATATCATACTTACATTTTCTGCCTATGATTTTTTTACCACTCAGTTTTCAACCCTTGAATTATGGCTTCTACCTCTTTTTGACTAAAATTTGCTCTCAAAGATCATCAATGTCAAATACAAAGGTGTAACAATCAGGAATCTTTCTATTGCCAGTGAGAGAAATTCCAACCCAAATTGGTTTAAGCAAAAAAGAGCAAGTATTAGTTCCTATAACAGGGGTCCAGGAATAGAACTGAGTACATCTGGGACTCAAAAAATATCACCAAGATGTCATTTCTCTCATTTTATTGGCCCTAAGTCCTTTGTATTTGCTGCATCTTAGGGCCATGGATGGGAGCAAGACAGTTGCAATGCTTCCAGTTCCTGTATCCACTTAGATGGACATTTGGAGGGAACAAGGGTGTGTTTCACTTTCTAATTGTGTCCTAAGTCCCTGAACCAATTACTGTGGCCATGGAAATGTGTCACTCAGGCCAGGCTTGAGTCACATGTTCTATTTCTAGCTTTTGGGGCAGAGATGTCCAATAAAAATACAATGGGAGTCATGAATGTCAGCTATAGGATTAGCCCCATGTGTAATTTTAAATGTTCTAGTAGCCATATTTTAAAAAAAGAAAAAAACAGAAGAAACTGATGATATATTTTATTTAATCCAATATATCCAAACTATTATTATTTCAACATTAATCAGTATAAAATACTGTGAATGAGATATTTTCAAACCTTTCTTGTAGTAAGTCTTCAAAATAGGCATTTTAACAAGGCTTCCAAATGATGATAATTTAAGGGGGGAGGGCCTGTGAAACAGTGTGAGAGACACTGTCCCACAGGCTCTTTTATTACTTCTGCTGCCCAGATCACATTTATAGTGATGGGAGAACCAAAAGATCTGCTGAAATACACTTGAGCAATTGAGAATTGAAGGCAGGGTTCTTACTGATTAGTTCAGGGAATTAGTGACATTTAGTATTGCTTACATGTTGCTGCCTCCTGTTGGTCATAACACATATTGCAGCCACATAAACAGCCAAAAAGGTTTTGGTCATTTGTGAGCTGTTGATGTTTCTGATAAGAAGCCTCCTCTTAACTTGAGATGACTTTCCTTTGGAATTCCCATTCATACCAGAGCACAGAAAATCTCAATAGTTTGCTTTATGGATTCTCAGACCTACATTTACCAGGATAACCTTTTTTTTTTTCTGTCTGCTGCAGCACACACAGATTTCTCCCTGCTTTAAGCCCTTATTATCCATACAAGTCAGTAATCCATTGTTCCTGCTTTTCTGTTTCTGCTGTTTGTTTCTCTCCCTATTCTTATAGCTCTCTGAAGGCAGTGGCCAGAGCAAGTTTCTTAACATCCCGAATGCCTAGCTCCTTCTGCTGTGAAATACAGCGTAATAATGTTAGCTTCTTCAGTCATTGTGAAATTAAATTGTATACTATCTGTGGAATGGTTGGCACAGTGACTGACATATATGATCAACTCTAGGTATTATTTTCACAGTGACAAATCTTTAATGGAAATTTGATCACTGACTGCATATTTGATGATATTCAAGAGTTAATTTTTATGTTCTACTTTAAAAATCCTTATCTTTGAAAAATCCTTTTATTTCAGAGAGACATAATGAAATATGTATGGATGAAATGATATGACTACTGAGGTTTTGCTTTAAAATAAAACAGGAGGAGGGAAATAGGTGGTGATACTGATGAAACCATATTGGCCATGGGTTGATAATTGTTGAAGCTGGGTGACGGCTATATGGGATTCATTATACTATTTTGTCTATTTTGTGTGTGATGGAAATTTTCAATAAAAATTAAATAAGAAAGGAATGACAAGTTTTTCTATTTCTCACAGCACTGTATATGGTACTAGACATACTGCAGGTACTACCATAATTGATTAATTGCTAACCACAGGATAGAATTTAGGCATTTTTGGAGAAGAGTTGTTATTGTCTTTTTTTAAAAGATGAACTTGAAAGAGGTGGAGACACGTGCTACCAGAAAATTCTTACATGAGAGCATGTGTTAGCCTACCAGGTAAGGCTCATTTTATCAGGAAAATCACGATAAAGTATAGCACATCAGTGGACGGAAAATTTGCAGTTCTTTAAGAAATGCAGAAAGAACAAGTTGTAGAGATGAACTCTTTGAGCATCTTTCTTTCTGATTCTAGTAAATAAACAAATAGAACACCTGTGTGGCCTGTGGACAGGAATCAGAAACACCTGATTTGTGCAGATGATTAAGTATAGTTAGCATATTAGAGGACCCACTTAATCATAGGGATGGCTAGATCCCTGCAACAGTTAGGTCTTTCGAATATTTTCTTCATCTAATCCCCTTACATTAAGTTCATTCATAAACCTGTCCCATTCATAATCCCTTTTCTCACCCCGTTGTGTTAAGAACAAGGTCCAGTTCCTCCCAGCTTAATGGTTTTCTAATACTGTACCACTTGTCTCCTACATTATTTAGGAGACAAGAGAGAATAATCTGGTCAAAGACTAAATTGTGCCCTATTAATCCTTGGAGAAAGCAAGAGCCCCCTCCTCTCGATATGTATGTATTCACATATCAGAAGTATTTTGGTCATTTTGATTTTTTTCTTTCAATTTCTTAATGCCTAGGATGAATTCTTTCTCAACTGGAAACATGGAATGAAATTTGTCGAATGAGTCAAAGTTAAGGGTATTTCCAGCTCACTGCTCCTCCAGTACCATCTCCACCTGAAGGGGTTTAAATTCTGTGAACAAAAGCTATGGGGAGGAAATCTTTCATAAGCTGGCAGAGAGTGGCCTTGAGAGATACACTCCAGTTCCCCAGCTGCTCTTATCTAAGTCCCAGTGAGAGACAGACAGAAAGTCTAGGCAACTATGGATTTGAGAAGCATCAGGAATTTTTCAATTAATTGAACAGATCAATGATATAATTGTGTGGCTCAAATTCATAAAAATGGTTAAAAGTAGAGAATCATCAAATGAAAAGAGCAATGGACTTGGAATCAGCAATCCTGGCTGAGTCCTGCCTTTACACTTAATAGTTTTGTGAGCATAGTAGACAAGTGATTTCATCACACTAAAGAGGGAATTTCTTTTTAGTCATCAGAAATGATATTAGCACTATCAATGTCAGGGTCACTATGCAGACTGGTACTGGTGTGTGTGTGACAGAATCTTATAAACTGTAAAATGCCAGTCACATACTCATTTTTTAAGGTCCGTAAAGATTCACTTCATGACTACCACCTTGATGCATTTTATGGAAAGTTCACCTTCTAAAGAGACTCAAGTCAAGTGACTCAAAATGAACGTGAATTCAACTCAAGTACTTGCTGAGTGCCCCACGTGTTACAGCAGTATAATAATAATTTCTCTTTCTAAAGACCTAGTATATGCCAAGTGCATTATTTAAGGTATTAACAATCCTTGTAACAATCTCCAGTGTAAGTATTATTCTTTCCATTTTACAGACAAGGAAACAATTTAGAGAGATTAGCAAATTTGTCCAAGGGTGTGAGCAAATGAATTGCAGAAAGATTCATGACCCTGAAGCCTATGCCCTCAAATATACTCTTCTTCTAATCCCATTACATTAAATTCATTCATAAACTTGCCCCATGTCCCTTTTCTTACCGCATTGTGTGAAGAACAAGGTCCAGTTCCTCCCAGCTTAATGGTTTTCTAATGCCTTTACCATGCTGTAAATCATTACGTGTGTTTGCATTTTATTCATCTTTGCCCAGATGTCTCCACACCCAGAAATCTTATTCTCCTTGATTTTTCCTCTCCTTTCCATCAAAATCTTACTCCACTTTCAAAGACCAATTTATATAATTACATCTTGCAGGAAGACTTCCCCGCCCATTATGATCTCTTCATCTCCCAATTCCTGCACCTTTATCATCTTTCCTACTTACTTTCATGCATTCAACATTTTTTTTTTTCATGATCTCTTGTGTACAAGGCACTGTTCTAGGCTTTGGGGAATCTATCAGTGAACAAAACAGCCAGAAATCTTAGCCCACAAGTTTAGATCCTTGTGGCAGCAGAAAACTATAAACACAACAAAATAATTATACAGTATGTTAGAAAATGGTAAGTGTGGAAAAAATAAAGTTGGATCAGTGAGCATGAGAGTGAAGGGCAGAGATGATGTTAGGTTTGGTCAGGATAGATTTAAGTGAGAAAATGACTTTTAGTGAAGCCTTACAGGAGGCAAGGAAGGAGTGGATCGCTGGCTCATGGTGGTCGGGGTTGGGGTGGGGGTGTGAACAGAAGGTCCAGCCTGAGTTGGCCTGTTGTTGAGTATTTCTTTACTCCTTGCATGTAGGCCTGAACACCTCCTCAGCGAACTCATGAGCTTTCTGAGATCAGGCAGATTTGCTCTAACAGTTTTGCATTCTTTTCAGTGTCTCCCTTGCTCAGCTTACTCGGTTGAGCACCTAGTACTCAACAAACATCACTTGGTAGTTGTTTATTTATTGGTTCTGCACATCAGTGGCCCGATATCTTTGTATTTAGAATCATTTTGAAGCATGAATGGTAAATCCCTCCATCCCAACACACACATTTCCCTTTTGGAGTTGCCTACTTTTTCAGAAGTTATTACCGAGGGAATGACAATGAGAGGACACTGCTCCCTCCTAGGAAGGTAATACCAGTGGCTTTTGACAAAATTATTCTCCATTTACCTATATACTATAAACTATGTTTAACTTGTTATTACCTACTCAATAAACAACAAATACTTAGGTTAGCATTTTGATACAATTCTGTTGTTGTTATTTAAATATCATCTAAGAAAATGAAATTTCCCAGAAACAAAGGAGAGCATTAGGAAATGAAGTGCAGTTATTCCTGTTAGGCTGGAGAACAGAAAAACAAGGACATGCAAACAGAACAGAGAGATGCCATAGGGGGAGAACAGACTAGACCCCAAAGTCCGTGCCATATATGGAAAGGGGACAGCTCTCCCTGAATTCCATCCTGATGTGCCAACTGGGACCCGGATGTCAGCCTCCTCCCTCTTGGAAGGAAAAAAGTTTCTAGTTGACTATTATGTCACCTTTAGCCAATCATACCTCTCAACACCCTAAGCTAGTTTGCCCACTCCTCCCCCTCCTAACCCCTTATAAGCCCCCCACCTCCCTAACCAGGCGTGACTTCTCCGGCCTGTAGTACCCAGGCCTCGAGAACATCACCCGGGGGTATTTAAATAAAGTACCTGGCCCTTTGTTGCCTCTCTTTGCCTGCTTATTCTGGCTAGAAGTTATCTTACAATTCCCTCCATAAAAACCACAAAATATGCAAGGGAGAGGGCTGCCTGAGTAGTACCCCAATATAGCGGGCTGGTTTGCCTCATGATGGATGGGGAATTCAACCCCACCCCAATAAACCTGCCTTAAGCAATTAAGGCAGGCCAATGCCAGAGATGAAATTTTCCACACAAGAATGTGAGATGGTAGGAAAAAAGAGCCAAGGAACTCTACTCCTTACCAATTAGTGCCATGTCCAGCATGAATGAATGTAGTGTGGACTTGTGGAAAGAACAGGGGCACACTGAGGTTTGCCATTTATTGACTGCATGATCTTAGCTGTTACTGAAACTCTCTGAGCTTCTGTTACCTTCCCTAAGAAAATGGAGTTAATATCTCTTGCAGTATTATGAAATTAAAAAAGAAATTCATTTAAAGTGTCTGGTACACAGTAGCTTCTCAATAAATGGTAGTGTTGCAGTCATGAATTCTGGATTGCAAGATGGGAAGTAATCTCTGGTTCACTTTTGCAAAAAGGAATTAATTGGCAGGCTGATAGCCACAGAATCAACATGAAGTTTTGAGAATCGGGCAGGAAGCTACATGGCCACAGCGAGATTTTCCACAGGAAGGGTCTGAATAGGACATTGCCATTGCCACCACTGGCAACCAACACTGGGGTCACTACAGCTGCCAGGGGAGTGAATTCTATAGTCAGTTCCTTTGTGCCATCCCTTTTGACTCAGTGTAACTCTGGTGAGATGAAATCCCGGGGCAAAATACTTCTAAAACCGAAATCAGCCAAAGGGAGAAATAAAGTTTAAAACCCATTTATTGCTTACAAACTGCAGTCCGGGAGTTCTTCCCTGCTCTGGCAGAAGCAAGCAAAACCTCCCCACAACCTCTCAGGTTCAGATAAACCCACAGTGGATAAGTAATTACCCATTGATATGGAGATGAACTGCTTCTCTCCACCCCTTAGGAATACCTGTTCCTGTTCATATGGAGATGAACTAAAGCCAGGCAAGAGATCCTGGAATATTACAATTTTACCCACACTCAGGTCCCTGTGGGAGCATCTGATTGGTTCAGGTTCTGTGCCTGTTCTACCTGGGGCAGGGAGGGCGGAACAGTGTGGGGCAGCCCCCTGGGTTTCCTAGTGGATTGCTGACATTGTAGCATCCTTCAAATATGGAAAGGGGGTTCCAAAGGAGGACAGTCTCCAAAATAACACACATCTACTACAGAGAGCTACTGTGACTATTATGTGGTTCTCAGTGAAATAGCTTTATAGCTAGAAGGGAGCTTTTAGCTCCTCACTTCAAAGTTTGGGAAACCAAGTTCCCATGAAATGCCTTATGCTAGTTGCACAGGAACGGAGAGCAGTCAAGTCCAAAATTTAGGTCTCCTAATTGTCAGTCCAGGTCTCCTCACAACATTCCTTCCCATCTGAAAATGAGTATGATGATAATCCTTCCTGTCTGGAACAATCCTCATTGCTTGGGTGTTAGCTCAAGCTTCATTTTCTGAGGGGAGCCTTCTGTCCCCAGCTAGTCCAAATCCTGTCTTAAATTGCCATAGCTCTTACCATAATTACAGTTTTCTGTTTCACTATAAAAGTACTTGTTTGATGCTACTGAGACAGGGACTGTGGGTGTAGTCAGAGTAGGGTGAGGGCTTCCTGAAAAAGCAAGGCAAGATAATTACAGTCAGAGTAGTGTAACAACATGCAAGGAAACCCCCTACCAAAACTCCATGTTAAACTTTAAGCTCTAGAGTAATTCTTCAGTGAGATCAGTTAATATTCCCCAGACACAGGAAAGTAGCCCACGTTTTTTTATTATGCTAATCATTTGTAATCATGTGTAAGATTCACTTTAGCATATGCTAAAAGGCCCAGGCCTCTGTGCTGTCTTTCCTCCTTCAGACCTGATGAGGTGATTTGCAATCTGCGTGTGGGTAAAACTGTAATATTTCCAGAATATCAAGCCTGGCTTTAGTATATCTGCATATCAATAGGCATTCAGAGGGGGAAAGAAGTACGGCTTCAGTGTATTTGCATCATTCCTCAGGGGTGGAGAGAAGTTCATCTCCACATCAATGGATAATTACCTGGGCAAGGAGGGCTTATCTGTACATGAGAAGTGAGGGGAGGCCGGTTTTTGCTTCTGATGTAGCAGGAGAGATGGCTCAGACTGCAGTCTGTAAGAAATAAATGGGTTTTAAACTTTAGTTCTCCCTTTGACTGATTTCGGTTTTTAGAGGTATTTTGCCCCAGGATTTCCTTTCCCCGGACTTAACAGACTGATTTTGGGTTTTAGAGGTATTTTGCCCTGGGATTTCCTCTCCCTGGACTTACACTGGGCAATTAATAATGGCAAGCAAGCCCAGCTGTAAACAGCATAGTAAAAGGCAGGAAGGATTCCATCTTAAAAATAAGATTGCATTTTAATACCCAGGAAGTTAAGAAGTAGGATTCTTAACTTACTCTTTAGCAAACAGACAATAGCTCAGCCCACCTTGGGGGCTGGGCAGGCAGTCTTGTTTGATATACTCCCAGATCAAGTCTCTGATGCAGTTATCTCAGAGAGAAATCAGAGCAGTAAATTTCTTGTGTTAAGTTAATTTTAAATATTCAGGGACCACTTAACAAGTCTACACCCCTAAGTCCTTTATCATGTTCCCCCAAATCCTCAACTGCCTATAAATTCCCTAGACAACTCACCACCCCAAGCTCTCTTGTCCCCTCCTGGCCTGGGCCAGGAGCTCTATCTTCTCACTTTATCTTTAAATAAAAGTGTCTCCCTGGCTCTCCTACCTTAAGTGTTTGCTAAATTCATTCTTCGACTCCGCAAACAAGAATCCTGGCATCACTATGTTACCATTAGGGTATAAACTCCATGAAGGGCCCAGCTTAGCACAATGCCAGCACATAGTGGGCCCTTGGTGATTATTGGATCAGTGAAGAAGTAAATGGAGATAAGATAGTGCAAGAGAGCTTACAGACTATAAAGATCAGGAGAGAAGTAGAGACTGGAGGTAAGGATCTAGGAGTTATCAGTGTATGTATGTGGGTGCTAAAGCCATGAAAATGGTTAAGGTGGCCCAAATGCTTATGCGCACAGAGGACAGAACAGGGAGAATGGATGTTGGGTGACAGCTAGCATTCATCTTCTCCCCTAAAACTGAGCATTGCTAGGTAAGGCAAAATTTCTAACAAGTGTTTAAATCCAAAGCCCAGCACAGTGCCTGGGAGGTGAACTTTCAAGAAATGTACCATTCAGTTTTATACGCTATACAGAATTATCACAAAGCAAGAATCAGACTTCAGACCTCCATGATCAATCTCAAAGATAATGTTTTCATTGTCTTTTATGAAAATCGAAAATGTCATCCACCACCCTAACCCAATCTTTGCTTTACTAGGGAAGTGTGTTTCTCAACTTCCCATCTGTAAAACATTCCTTCCCATCTGTAAAATGGGTAGAAGGTAGGTAGAAGACAGTCTCCTACATGTTGCCAATTAGCTTAAAGCAGGATGCTGGTGATGCCAAAGTCTTGGCCCCATCATTTATATGGAATTTGACTTGACAGGAGGGATTATAAAGCAGTAGCTGAGACCTAAGGCTTTGACCTCAGGGCTGTGGTCACCTTTCCCTTGTGAGACCGCAGGGGTATTGCTTAACCCTCAGGGTCTCCTTCAAGAAGTGGAAATGCTCTTCATCCTTCACATAGTTGTAAGGATGCAGTGAGATAATGCCTGGAAAGTGCTGAGATTCCTCAGCCTAGCACAATCAAGAACTTGTCAAGCTTTACTTTCTGTAGCGTGCATTAAGCAAACGGCAAGCTCTTTAAAATTTCGTTTTCCAAGTATAAGACGTTTTCATACTACCCCTAAAATGGTCCCACGATCCCGCCGCAGACACAAAGCGCTACTCTCCTTTACGACAGTGTACGACGCCGAGCCTGACAGGAACACCTCGGCCCATGGGGCCCACTCCGCAGGCCAATCGCGCTGCTCCCAAGCAATGACGTAACTGCGTCTGTGCATGCGCAGGGCGGGGAGACCTTGGGGAGGCGGCGGAGCAGTTTAACGGAGGTGAAAGCATCGGCGGAAAAGAAAGTTCAGCTGCAAAATGCAGAGCTGGAGTCGTGTGTACCGCTCCTTGGCCAAGGTGAGGGCCTGTTGGGTCCGGTCGTGCTGAGCCAGAGGCACAGAGCGGTCCGCTGATGGGGTCCGGGACGCTGCCCGAGCGGTGGTGGAAGAGGCCGGCGGCCTGGCCGGGACCACCTGCGCGCGGCCCCGCCTCCGGACCGGCTCGGCCGGGGCCGCGGTTGGGAGGCGGAGGCCCGGCTGGTTGTGTGACGGTCAGACGCCACACACTCCACTGCCAACCCTGGGTCGTGGGGCGCGCAGGTCGCACCAGGTCACTCCACCTTGGGGGGGAAGTGCAAGTTGCCCTTGCCCCTTCTGGTCGGCTCTTCATAAAGTCGGCCTCCTCCTGCATCTGATCCCGGTCTCCGAGTGACCTGACTTTCTGCTCTCGGTCGGGGGATAGAGGTGTCTGGCAACTCCTGCCTCTTGGTTACTTTGTAAAATCAATGTGGTGATTTGAGGGAGGCCAGTAGGTCATTCAGTCGTCAAATCTGCCATGCTTTTGGGCTTGAAGCCGCTAAGGTAGTGATAGGTGATCTCCTAGATAAAAATCTCATATGAAATGTGAACAAGCTCTAATGTAAGACCCAGTGGATTGTGCCTCCTGTGCAACCTGGGGCCACTGCTTGAAAGTACCAGACAGCCCCAACAGGTAGCCCTATAGATTTCTCAAAGGTTCCTTCAGTGTTTGCAGCTTGAAGCTGGTGTCTGGTTGTCTTCCCTCCTAGAGGCTTATATTTTTATTTGCAGCAGGTTGTCCTCAAAACAGCTTTCTCTTTTCGTCTAAGTACCAAGTATGGTCAGATTGTATATATGTAGGATTGTGGCTGTGTACTATATTGATGGAGAGCTTGAAGATAATATAGTGACCACACACCTTTGTTTCAAAGATGAGGAGCCTGTGTTCTCAAAAGTTAGTGTCACATGCTAGAAGTCATACTTTTAATGAGAGGCAGAGCTAGGACTAAAACTCAGGACTGGCACTTAGTTTTCTGCACGTTGGTCTTTCCTGACCTCAGGTGCCAGAATTGCCTTGGAATCAAGAACATTACCAGATTCAGTGTAGGTTTCATCACTGCCTCCCATTTGCCTGTTGTGAAAGAGCTATATGCTTTTGTTTCTTGGGGCCTCGCTGTTCTTAGGAAATAGCAGACATACATATTTAGAGATTATTGTGGAGATTATGATGCATTTTGTAAAACTGTAATAACTCAAATGTGACTACATTATGTGTTTTCCTAAGTTGTCTAATTTTCTGCTTCTAATTGACAGTTCAGGAACATCTCCATAGATTGTACATGGTAGACGTGAGTTGTAAGAGGTAATAATTACAAGTAAAAGGATTGTCATCATGTAGATTATTCAAACACTAAAGTTAGAACTTTTAGAGCTTTAATTAATGACATTAAAATGATTGTTGGTGCTAAAAATTAGCCATGCTTTCTGAAAATTTAATACAACTTACACCATTAGTATTTCTTTATTAGGCTAAATGTGAGGTGGTTTGTTGACTGTGTCATAATAAAAGGATAGTGTGGAAGCTGAGGTTGAAAAGTTTTAAGTAATTGTTACCCAAGAGTAGAAATTAAGATTTAACTTCTGTGTGGCCATGGAAAATATATTAAAATAATCAGTGCTTGATACAGTTGCCCCAAATCATTACGTTTTCATCGACCTTCAGTACTTCTCTGTTTTGAATTCATGTTTTACGTAACAGGAACATTTTCTTTTTTCCAGAGAAGCCCATTCAGTCAACTGTCTCATGGCCTGCAGGGGGTTTCTGCAGTGCCTCTGAGAACTTATGCAGATCAACCAAGTAAGTACCTAGTACAACAGGTTTTCTTCCAATGAGCTGATTTCCTTTGTGTTTAAATCTAAGAGCGAGTGAATATTAGAGTGACTAATAATGGAGTAATCTATCGGAGAATTTATTTGTTCATATATTTATTCACTTAAATGTTTATGGAGCACCCAGTGTGTCCAGGCAGTGAACAGGCAAAGCCCCACTCATGGAACTTACTAGTCTGGTCCTAAAGGACAATATACAAGTAACAGATCAGTATTTTGGGAAGTAATTGAATATTAAAGTAGGTAATTGGGAGGAAAAGAGACTATTTTAGATAGAGTATCAGGGCTTTTCTGAGGAGATGGTGTCTGAACCAGGGCCTGACAGAAGAGAGGGAGTAAGACAGCTTTTTCAGCAGAGGGAAACATCAGAGAGAAGGGTCTGAGGGGAGACTTTGCTTGTGAGGTTTAAGGAATTGCAAGAAGGTAGGTGTGTTAGAGACCCATAGAATGTAAAATCCAAGAGGTGCGTAGGGATCAGGTCATGGAGGTTTTTGTAGGCCAGGCCAAGTAGTTTGGATTTCACTCCAGGTTTGATGGGAAATCATCAAAGAGTTTTTGAGTAGGGGAGCAATTTTATATGTTTACATTTAAAAAGTCTGTCCACTGTGACAGTGTGTTGGTTGTTTAACTGTTTAGAATGGTGAGATGACATTGTTTTGGACATCCTAAATCAAAGTCTTGATGGGCTTATCAAAACACCTTTTAAAAAAGACAAGAAGGATATACCTTGAAAGGATATTGGATATCCTTTGGATATTTTCTTCTTTATAATTTTGAAATTTCTGTAAGGGTATGTATTTTAAGTATATAAAACAGAAAGTTAATAGGCTTGTAGTAAGGTATTCTAGTCTCCCAGTACCAAGGATTGATTATTTGAAATGACCTGTTTTGACATCTTCTGGAATCACCCATGTAATTATAAGTACAGTTGCATGCAATATCTTAAAGCATCATTGTAGAAACTATTAACTGGGGGGAACTGTGACCTCAGTCTCCCTGAATGCTGTGAAATAATTTTGTCCTGTATCCTTAGCTGTTGTCAAACTATTACCATTTTGGATATTTTACTTCTAGAAGAAAGAGTAGTGGGGGGAATTCCAGTATCAGTGTCCCAGCAGTGGGGAATTTATTGTAGCTTTGAACAAGACAAGAAATCCTTTAAGAAATACTAATTTGATGGTGGGGGGAAAAGTTGGACCCATTATGTAGCCTTTGTCCCTTTTTTTTTCCATTTTAGTTTTATTGAGAAACAATTGCATACAGCCTTTGTCACTTGTTAAATGGGAATATATTATTTACTCTATTCAAAACACACAACAGGAGAAATGTTAGATTTTCATTCCAAAGCATGCAGTTAAAGACTTTTCATGACTAATTCTTCACATTTGAAATCATTCAACGAAGATGTGTTCAGTGCTTTCTGTTTGCCAGAAAGTCTCTGAGCAGGAACTTTGATTTTATTGGAATGAGGCTAACTGAGCTCTCATAAATCAGTCTGGGATTGAGATTGAGTAAACCCTTGAGATTGAGTAATTTATAAATCCCTTAGTACCACATAGATACAGTATGTAAAGCCTTTGGATGAAATAACAAACATTTCACGTACATCTGTTCGCCTGAGGTGTTTACTTAATGGCTGTCTTTTCCTCAAGAATGCACACTTCATTAGGGCAAGGACTGTGACTGTTTCACACCTAAAGTGTGATTTCACACCTAAAGTAGCTATTCAGTACATATTTATTGAATAAATGAACCCTGAGACTACATTTGTTTTAGTTAGCTGTTCTATCAGTATGGGGCAGTAAGTACCCAGCAACAGGAGCAATAGCATTAACTGATATGTTGAGGGGGCTTGCTTTGTCTCAGGCACAGTCTTTAATTATCATGTCCGCCTTACAAGAAATGTGCTGCTCCTCATTTTATAAATGGAGGTGCTGAGTCAGCAGAGGTTCCCAGCTAGGAAATGACAGAGCTGGGAAAATTCTGACACTAGAGCCTACGCTCTTTTTCCCCCGTCCGTTATTTGAATTCTTTAATAATTTTCAAATGAATGATGCTTCTGTAATGTGACCTTGAGACAAAATTCCATCTCTTCTGATGTTTTTGGAGAAGTTATAAGCAATAGACATTAGAAGGAAGGGAACAGAGAAATACCTTCCAAAACTGAAGACTTTTACCAGCTTCCTGCAAGGTCTACCAATCAACCTAAATCTTAATCTGATGGCCATATAGAATGTAAGGAAGTATCAAAAACAAATGGCAAAATGTCCAGTTTGAGGACCAGCACTGTACTTCAAAAATGTATCCATTAACAATTTAAAGATTGTAATTAGTGTTCAAATAATCATGGACTAGGTAAAACAATTTAAATATCAGAGTAGCATAGCTAAAAAATACTACTGTAGTTATGTTAATTTTTCCGTCAACAGGGAAATCCAGTGTATATTCTGTATAATTTTTTTTATTGCTTTTTTATTGAAGTATAGTTGATACACAGTCTTACACTGGTTTCAAGTATATAACACAGTGATTCACCAGTTACCCATATTATTAAATCCTCACCCCCACCAGTATAGTTACTATCTGTCAATACAGGAAGATGTTACAGAACCATTGGCTATATTCCCTTGCTCTGCTGCCATCCCTGTGACCAGCTTATATTATGATTGAGAATTTTTGTGCCCCTGTATCTGCCTCCCCCCCCCATCCACTCACCCCAACCGTCCTCCATGGTAACTAACCAGTCACTGCTCAGTGTCTATGAATCTACTGCTCTTTTGATCATTTTGTTTCTATATTCCACAAATAAGTGAAATTGTCTTTCTCTACCTGGCTTATTTCACTTAGCATAATACCCTCTAGCTCCGTCCCATGTTGTCACAAATGTATAGAGCCTACATTCTTAATCAGTGTTCTTAATATGTGGTCTGCGCCCTTAGATGAGTATTTGTTGACCAACTTGAAGATTGAAGAGTTCAAAACTTACTATGATACAGTCCCTGTTATAAAATCTGGAGATATGTTTGAATATCCATATGACCCAAGTTCATCAGATCTGAAAAGAATTGTATGTTATTGTTCATATGGCTTTCCATTTCGTGATAGGAATGGACCCATAGCATTTAATCAGTTACATTTGCTACATTCAGTTATTCATTTCACTCTGTTCTTTTATTTATTCACTCATAATTTCAACAAATATGAAATATCTACTATGTGCTACTTATTCGTCTAGTTGCTGGGATACATCAATAAACAAGACAGACAAGACATCTTTTATAGAGTTTATAGTCCATATGGGAAGACAAACACCAAGCAGATAATTACAACAGTGACTAGGACTCCACAGGCTAAGCATTGGCAGCTCTGAAGTTTACATATGAATTGGAAGTAGTCACAAAATTCTTTCCTAAGGAAATGATGTATCTGAAAAGGGTTGGGGTAGGAGTGGGTATGGGGAGGTGTGCCAGGTACAAGGAACATGTGGAAATATTTTGATGAAAGAAGGAGTATAGTACATTTGAGGAACTAGAAAAGGGCCAGTGTGGCTGAAATGTGTTGGAGATTGAGAATTGACTTCTCCAGATTATAAAAGACTCTAACTCTTTATTTTAAGGGCAGTTGAACGTCACTGAAATGTTTTAAGCAGGGGCATGATATGAGCAGATGTGTTTTTAAAAATCATCTGGTTGCAGATTGGTGTTCTTACTGTGGTGTTCTTTCTTAGACTGTAGGAACCTGGGCTGTGTCATTATAGGTAGCCCAAGAATTTAGAGTAGTGTCTATTTGTGAACTGCATGCTGTCAGCATTTATTTCCAGGTAGATGGAACAGAATATACATAAGTAGACCAGCATAATTCTATAGTTGTAAGCTAAAAGTAATTCATTGTTGTTGAAGCTTAAACTGAATGGTATTGGATAAGCAGAATGTGGTCAGAAAATAACTGGAAAAATAGTGAAGAGATTTGGATGCTGTATTTAGGATTGTGGACTTTATCCAGCAAGAGACAGGGAAACCAATAACAAGCAAGAGAATAGGGTCCAAATTGGATTTTAGCAGGGGGTAACACTGGGGTAGCAGTGTGTAGGGTGTTGTGGGGGAAGGTGGGAATGAGATTGTAGGCTATAAAACTAAAGTTGGGACGTGGATCTGAGAAGTGAGGAAGTAATTTGTTGAGTACCTAGTATGCTCCTGGCATCCTTCCAGGGTCTGGACACATTATCTCTTATCTAACATCCCTGGAATGTAGGTATTACTGTCACTGTTACCCTTATATTACATCAGAGCCAGGGAGATTAAATAATTTGTCCAGGAGTTTAGGAGGCTATAGAGCTCATATTTGAACTCCAGTTTGTTTTTACTTCAAATCCTTTCTTCTTTTACTTTATTTCTCCTTCCTATGGACTAGGAGGTTGTAGGGTTATGATCAGAAAGGGAAGTAAAATTCAAGATTTTAGAGGCTGAGCACTTTGGGTAATGACAGGTATTGGGTGAGATTATAGAAGGTCACTGGAATAGACTGGAGATTAAGGCCATTAACCCCCTCCCCACCATTTACAAATAAACCTTACCAAGTAGCTCTTAATTAGTGAATTTGGTAATTAATGATTACTGCCTTATGATACCTATTTTCCTATTCTTTTTTTCATCTTAAAAATAATCTGCATTTTGATATATACCTATTTCCTCTATAATATAAGATTATTGAAGGAATGTCTCATAGGGTCATCATTCATAGACAAATTTCATTCTGATAATGAGGGAGCTTCTTGTGTTTGGTTGGGGTTCCCGATTGCCCTGGAGGTTATGGGGTCATCTCAGTGTTTTGGAAGGTATTAGCACATACGTTATAGGAACATAGGTGTCAGAATCTGAAGAGCCTGATTTGAATGTTGGCTCAATGACTTAATAGTTATGAAGCCTTATGCAAGTTCCTCTGTTACTCTCAGCCTTATTTTCTCCCTGTTAAATGGAGGTATTAAATATATCATAGAGATGTAATGAAACTTAAATAAAACAATATGACTCATTTAGTTCACTGTCTGGCACATAGTAAATACTGAGATGGTAGATTTTATTGCAGACTGACTTCTTCATATACATCCTGCAGTTTTTTGGTGACTATAATTGATTTGTATGTAACCTGACACCACTATTTCACTGGTGGCCCTGATAATGTGGTGTCCTTATTTTCCTTATAATGATAGAGTAAGTAACAGTAATAGAGTAACTGGTAGAGCACTTTTTCCTGCTTTTTCTCTTTCTGTTCATTTTATGGCATCAGCTACCAAGTTTGTTGTAGTAAGTTACTTCTCATTGTACCCATTAAAATTTCTTTTTAATTTTATTAAGGTATTATTGATACACAATCTTATGAAGATTTCACATGAGCAAAATTGTGGTTATTAACATTCACCCATATGGTTAAGTCCTCCCTCACACACCCCGTTGCAGTCACTGTCCATCAGTGTAGTAAGAAGCTATGGAGTCACTACTTGTCTTTTCCATGCTATACTGCCTTCCCCGTGACATCCCCCCTGCCACCCCTCCCATACATTGTGTGTGCTAATCATAATACCCCTCAAACCCCTTCTCTCTCCCTTCCCACCCGTCCTCCCCATCCCTTTCCCTTTGGTAATTGCTACTCTGTTCTTGGAGTCTGTGAGTCTGCTGCTGTTTTATTCTTCAATATTGCTTTGTTGTTATTCTCCACAGATGAGTGAAATCATTTGATACTTGTCTTTCTCTGCCTGGCTTATTTCACTGAACATAATACCCTCTAGCTCCATCTACATTGTTGTAAATGGTAGGATTTGTTTCCTTCTTATGGCTGAATAATATTCCATTGTGTATATCTACCACACTTCTTTATCCATTCATCTACTAATGGACACTTAGGTTGCTTCCATTTCTTGGCTATTGTAAATAGTGCAGCGATAAACATAGGGGTGCATCTGTCTTTTTGAATCTGTGATCTTGTTTTCTTTGGGTAAATTCTTATGAGTGGAATTCTTGGGTCAAATGGTATTTCTATTTTTACTTTTTTGAGGAGCGTCCATATTGCTTTCCACAATGGTTGAACTAATTTACATTTCCTGCAACAGTGTAGGTGGGTTTCTCTTTCTCCGCATCCTCGCCAGCATTTGTTATTCCTTGTCTTTTGGATGTTGGCCATCCTAACTGGTGTGAGATGATATCTCATTGTGGTTTTAATTTGCATTTCTCTGATGATTAGCGATGTGGGGCATCTTTTCATGTGCCTGTTGACCATTGGAATTTCTTCTTTGGAGAAGTGTCTGTTCATATCCTCCACCCATTTTTTAATAGGGTTATTTGCTCTTTGGGTGTTGAGGCGTGTGGGTGCTTTATATATTTTGGATGTTAACCCCTCGTCGGATATGTCGTTTACAAATATATTCTCCCATACTGTAGGATGCCTTTTTGTTCTACTGATGGTGTCCATTGCTGTACAGAAGCTTTTTAGCTTGATGTAGTCCCATTTGTTCATTTTTGCTTTTGTTTCCCTTGCCTAAGGAGATGTGGTCAGAAAAAGGTTGCTCATGTTTCTATTCAGGATATCTTTGCCTATATTTTCTTCAAAGAGCTTTTGGTTTCATGACTTAAATTCAGGTCTTTGATCCATTTTGAGTTTACTTTTGTGTATGGGTTTAGACAGCAATACAGTTTCAGTCTCATATCTAGCTTACCAGTTTTGCCAACAGCAGTTGTTGAAGAGGCTGTTGTTTCCCCATTGTATGTCCATGGCTCCTTTATTGTATATTAATTGACCATATATGCTTGGGTTTGTATCTGGACTCTCTATTCTGTTCCATTGGTCTGTGGGTCTGTTCTTGTGCCAGTACCAAATTGTCTTGATTACTGTGGCTTTGTAGTAGAGCTTGAAGTAGGGGAGCGTAGTACCCCCAGCTTTATTCTTCTTTCTCAGGATTGCACTGGCTATTCTGGGTCTTGTGGTTTCATATGAATTTTAGAACTATTTGTTCTAGTTTGTTGAAGAATGCTGTTGGTATTTTTAGAGGGAGTGCATTGAATCTGTAGATTGCTCTAGGCAGGATGGCCATTTGACAATATTAATTCTTCCTATCCATGAGCATGTATTTCCATTTATTGGTGTCTTCTTTAATTTCTCTCATGAGTGTCTTGTAGTTTTCAGGGTATAGTTCTTTCACCTCCTTGGTTAGATTTATTCCTAGGTAATTTATTCTTTTTGATGCAATTGTGAATGGAATTGTTTTCCTGATTTCTCTTTCTGCTAGTTCATCGTTAGTGTATAGGAATGCAACAGATTTCTGTGTATTAATTTTTTATCCTGCAACTTTGCTGAATTCAGATATTAGATCTAGTAGTTTTGGAGTGGATTCTTTAGGGTTTGTTATGTATAATATCATGTCATCTGCAAACAGGGACAGTTTGACCTCGTCTTTGTTAATCTGGATGCCTTTTATTTCTTTGTGTTATATGATTGCCATGGCTAGGACCTCCAGAACTATGTTAAATAAAAGTGGGTAGAGTGGGCATCCTTGAAGAAGAGAGCTAAAAAAAAAAAGAACCTTTAGATCCTTGCTCCTTTACCCTTTTCCGTGAGGTCTGCTCTTTTCCCCAGATGCATGCAGTCTGTCACAGTCATCTTTCCGGTTGCTCTTACAGGGTTCATTGTATTTGCTGTATTTTCGTATTATATGTAGTTTTGGGAGGAAGTTTCTGTCTCACTTCTCATGCCACCATCTTTAATCTTCTCACTACCAGAGTATTTTTTTTTATTATTTTTTAATTTTTTAAATCATTTTATTATCATTAATCTACAATTGCATGAAGAACATTATGGTTACTAGACTCCCCCCTTCACCAAGTCCCCCCCTACAAACCCTATTTCAGTCACTGTCCATCAGCATTGTAAGATGCTGTAGACTCACTACTTGTCTTCTCTGTGTTGCACATCCCTCCCTATGACCACCCCCCACATTATACATGCTAATTGTAAGGCCCCCTTTCTTCTTCCCTGCCCTTCTCCCTCCCTTCCCACCCCTCCTGCCCAGTCCCTTTCCCTTTGGCAACCATTAGTCCATTCTTGGGTTCTGTGATTCTGCTGCTGTTTTGTTCCTTCAGTTTTTCTTTGTTCTTATACTCCAAATATGAGTGAAATCATTTGGTACTTGTCTTTCTCCACCTGGCTTATTTCACTGAGAATAATACCCTCTAGCTCCATCCATGTTTTTGCAAATTGTAGGATTTGTTTCCTTTTTATGGCTGAATAATATTCCATTGTGTATATGTACCACATCTTCTTTATCCATTCATCTATTGATGGGCACTTAGGTTGCTTCCATTTCTTGGCTATTGTAAATAGTGCTGCGATAAACACAGGGGTGCATCTGTCTTTTTCAAACTGGGCTGCTGCATTCTTAGGGTAAATTCCTAGAAGTGGGATTCCTGGGTCAAATGGTATTTCTATTTTGAGCTTTTTGAGGAACCTCCATACTGTTTTCCACAATGGTTGAACTAATTTGCATTCCCACCAGCAGTGTAGGAGGGTTCCCCTTTCCCTGCAACCTCACCAACATTTGTTGTTGTTTGTCTTTTGGATGGTGGTGTTCCTTACTGGTGTGAGGTGATATCTCATTGTGGTTTTAATTTGCATTTCTCTGATGACAAGCGATGTGGGGCATCTTTTCATGTGTCTGTTGGCCATCTGAATTTCTTCTTTGGAGAACTGTCTGTTCAGCTCCTCTGCCCATTTTTTAGTTGTATTATTTGCTTTTTGTTTGTTGAGGTGCGTGAGCTCTTTATATATTTTGGATGTCAACCCTTTATCGGATCTGTCATTTATGAATATATTCTCCCATATTGTAGGGTACCTTTTTGTTTTATCGATGGTGTCCTTTGCTGTACAGAAGCTTTTCAGCTTGATATAGTCCCACTTGTTCATTTTTGCTTTTTTTCCCTTGTCCAGGGAGATAATGTTCATGAAGAAATCACTCATGCTTATGTCCCTGAGATTTTTGCCTGTTTTTTTCTAAGAGTTTTATGGTTTCATGACTTATATTCAGGTCTTTGATCCATTTCGAATTTACTTTTGTGTGTGGGGTTAGACAGTGATCCAGTTTCATTCTCTTACATGTAGCTGTCCAGTTTTGCCAGCACCATCTGTTGAAGAGACTGTCATTTCCCCATTGTATGTCCATGGCTCCTTTATCATATATTAATTGGCCATATATGTTTGGGTTAATGTTTGGAGTCTGTATTCTGTTCCATTGGTCTGTGGCTCTGTTCTTGTGGCAGTACCAAATTGTTTTGATTACTGTGGCTTTGTAGTAGAGCTTGAAGTCGGGGAGTGAGATCCCCCCACTTTATTCGTCCTTCTCAGGATTGCTTTGGCTGTTCGGGGTCTTTGGTGGGTCCATATGAATTTTTGAACGATTTGTTCCAGTTTGTTGAAGAACATTGTTGGTAATTTGATAGGGATTGCATCGAATCTGTATATTGCTTTGGGCAGGATGGCCATTTTGACGATCTTAATTCTTCCTAGCCAGGAGCATGGGATGAGTTTCCATTTGGTAGTGTCCTCTTTAATTTCTCTTAAGAGTGTCTTGTAGTTTTCAGGGTATAGGTCTTTCACTTCCTTGGTTAGGTTTATTCCTAGGTATTTTATTCTTTTTGATGCTATTGTGAATGGAATTCTTTTCCTGATTTCTCTTTCTATTAGTTCATTGTTGGTGTATAGGAAAGCTACAGATTTCTGTGTGTTAATTTTGTATCCTGCAACTTTGCTGAATTCCGATATTAGTTCTAGTAGCTTTGCAGTGGAGTCTTTAGGGTTTTTTATGTACAATATCATGTCATCTGCAAATAGTGACAGTTGAACTTCTTCTTTACCGATCTGGATTCCTTGTATTTCTTTGTTTTGTCTGATTGCCATGGCTAGGACCTCCAGTATCACATTGAATAACAGTGGGGAGAGTGGGCATCCCTGTCTTGTTCCCGATCTCAGAGGAAAAGCTTTCAGCCCCTTGCTGTTCATTATGGTGTTAGCTGTGGATTTATCATATATGGCCTTTATTATGTTGAGGTACTTGCCCTCTATTCCCATTTTGTTGAGAGTTTTTATCATGAATGGATGTTGAATTTTATCAAATGCTTTTTCAGCATCTATGGAGATGATCGTGTGGTTTTTGTCCTTCTTTTTCTTGATGTGGTGGATGATGTTGATGGATTTTCGAATGTTGTACCATCCTTGCATCCCTGGGATGAATCCCACTTGGTCATGGTGTATGATCCTTTTGATGTATTTTTGAATTCGGTTTGCTAATATTTTGTTGAGTATTTTTGCATCTATGTTCATCAGGGATATTGGTCTGTAGTTTTCTTTTTTTGTGGGGTCTTTGGCTGGTTTTGGTATTAGGGTGATGTTGGCTTAGTAGAATGAGTTTGAGAGTGTTCCCTCCTCTTCTATTTTTTGGAAAACTTTAAGGAGAATGGGTATTATGTCTTCTCTGTATGTCTGATAAAATTCCAAGGTAAATCCATCTGACCCAGGGGTTTTGTTCTTGAGTAGTTTTTTGATTACCGCTTCAATTTTGTTGCTGGTAATTGGTCTGTTTAGATTTTCTGTTTCTTTCTGGGTCAGTCTTGGAAGGTTGTATTTTTCTAGGAAGTTGTCCATTTCTCCTAGGTTTTCCAGCTTGTTAGCATATAGGTTTTCATAGTAGTCTCTAATAATTCTTTGTATTTCTGTTGGGTCCGTTGTGACGTTTTCTTTCTCGTTTCTGATTCTGTTGATGTGTGTTGACTCTCTTTTTCTCGTAATAAGTCTGGCTAGAGGCTTATCTATTTTGTTTATTTTCTCAAAGAACCAGCTCTTGGTTTCATTGATTTTTTTCTATTGTTTTAGTCTTCTCAATTTTGTTTATTTCTTCTCTGATCTTTATTATGTCCCTCCTTCTGCTAACTTCAGACCTCATTTGTTCTTCTTTTTCCAATTTTGATAATTGTGACGTTAGATTATTCACTTGGGTTTGTTCTTCCTTCTTTAAATATGCCTGGATTGCTATATGCTTTCCTCTTAAGACTGCTTTTGCTGCATCCCACAGAAGTTGGGGCTTTGTGTTGATGTTGTCATTTATTTCCATATATTGCTGGATCTCCATTTTAATTTGGTCGTTGATCCATTGACTATTTAGGAGCGTGTTGTTAAGCCTCCATGTGTTTGTGAGCCTTTTTGCTTTCTTTATACAATTTATTTCTAGTTTTATGCCTTTGTGGTCTGAAAAGTTGGTTGGTAGAATTTCAATCTTTTGGAATTTACTGGGGCTCTTTTTATGGCCTAGTATGTGGTCTATTCTGGAGAATGTTCCATGTGCACTTGAGAAGAATGTGTATCCTGTTGTTTTTGGGTGTAGAGTTCTATAGATGTCTATTAGGTCCATCTGTACTAGTGTGTTGTTCAGTGCCTCTGTGTCCTTACTTATTTTCTGTCTGGTGGATCTGTCCTTTGGAGTGAATGGTGTGTTGAAGTCTCCTAAAATGAATGCATTGCATTCTATTTTCTCCTTTAGTTCTGTTAATATTTGTTTCACATATGCTGGTGCTCCTGTGTTGGGTGCATATATATTTATAATGGTTATATCCTCTTGTTGGACTGAGCCCTTTATCGTCATGTAATGTCCTTCTTTATCTCTTGTTACTTTCTTTGTTTTGAAGTCTATTTTGTCTGATACTAGTACTGCAACACCTGCTTTTTTCTCCCTATTCTTTGCATGAAATGTCTTTTTACATCTCTTTACTTTTAGTCTGTGCATGTCTTCGGGTTTGAGATGAGTCTCTTGTAAGCAGCATATAGATGGGTCTTGTTTTTTTTATCCATTCAGTGACCCTTTGTTTTTTGATTAGTGCATTCAGTCCATTTACATTTAGGGTGATTATCGATAGGTATTTACTTATTGCCATTTCAGGCTTTAGATTTGTGGTTACCAAAGTTTCCAGGTTACTTTCCTTACTATCTAAGAGTCTAACTTAACTTACTTAGTATGCTGTTACAAACACAGTCTAAAGATTCTTTTCTATTTCTCTTCCTTTTTCTTCCTCCTTCATTCTTTATATATTATGTATCAAATTCTGTACTTTTTGTCTATCCCTTGATTGACTTTGGGGATAGTTAATTTAATTTTGCATTTGCCTCGCAGTCAGCTGCTTCACCCTCCCTACCATGATTTTACTACCTCTGGTGACAGCTATCCAACCCTAGGAACACTTCCATCTATAGCAGTCCCTCCAAAATAGACTGCAGAGATGGTTTGTGGGAGGTAAACTCTCTCAGCTTTTGCTTATCTGGAAATTGTTTAATATACCCTTCAAATTTAAATGATAATCTCGCTGGATAAAGTAATCTTGGTTCCAGGCCCTTCTGCTTCATGGCATTAAATACATCATGCCACTCCCTTCTGGCCTGTAAGGTTTCTGCTGAGAAGTCTGTTGATAGCCTGATGGGCTTTCCTTTGTATGTGACCTTATTTCTGTCTCTGGCTGCTTCAGTCTGTCCTTATCCTTGATCTTTCCCATTTCAATTACTATGTGTCTTGGTGTTGTCTTCCTTGGGTCCCTTGTGTTGGGAGATCTGTGGATCTCCATGGCCTGAGAGACTATCTCCTTCCCCAGATTGGGGAAGTTTTCAGCAACTGCCTCCTCAAAGACACTTTCTATCCCTTTCTCTCTCTCTTCTACTTCTGGTATCCCTATAATGCGACTATTGTTCCGCTTGGATTGGTCACACAGTTCTCTCAATATTCTTTCATTCTTAGAGATCCTTTTATCTCTTTGTGCCTCAGCTTCTTTGTATTCCTCTTTTCTAGTTTCTATTTCATTTATTATCTCCTCCACTGTATCCAACCTGCTTCTAATACCGTCCATTGTGCTCTTCAACGATTGGATCTCTGACCTGAATTCATTCCTGAGTTCTTGAATGTCTTTCTGTACCTCCCTTAGAATGTTGATGATTTTTATTTTGAATTCCCTTTCAGCAAGAGTCACGAGGTCCATATCATTTAAATCTTTCTCGGGAGTTGTATTAATAATTTTACTCTGGACAAGGTTCCTTTGGCGTTTCATATTTGTGTATGGCGCCCTCTAGTGTCCAGAAGCTCTGTTATGGAGCTGCTCAGCCCCTGAAGCAATGTCGGGGATCACGGGAGCGGTTCTGGTTCCTGGGGGGAGGAAACAGCTGTTCCCCGTCTCCCAGCTGCTGTGCCTGTCTCCACTGTCTGAGCCAGTGGACTGGTCACGCAGGTATAAGTTTTTGTCCCAGAGCAGCCGGGTGTGGATCCCTGCTTTCCGCAAGCGGCCGGAATCCCAGTCTCCCCAGGAATTCTGCCTGTATTAACTTTCCAACCTTGTAGTCATGCAACTCTCATGAATGCACCATGAAATGTACGTTTGTGCTCCCAGTGCAGATCTCCGGAGCTAGGTATTCAGCAGTCCCAGGAATTCCACTCCCTCCCTGCTCCGTTTCTCTTCCTCCCTCCGTTGAGCTGGGGTGAGGGAGGGGCTACGTTACCCCGTTCGGTGAGGTCTGCTCTTTTCTCCAGGTGTGTGCAGTCTGGTGCCATCCTCTTTCCTGTTGCTCTCTCAGGATTAGTTTCGCCAACTGTATTTTCTAATTGTATCCAGTTTTAGGAGGAAGCCTCTCTGTCTCTCCTCTCACGCTACCATCTTTTTTTTCCAGAGTATTTTTTTAAAGTATCAACCTGATAGCTTTCCCCTAATATTTTACTGCCATTGCACAGTGCTATCCAGCTCTCTTTTGCCATTTTTGATAACTTAGTCATCTTTCTTATGCTATCAGTTTGTATATCCTTTTCAGTTTTTCTTTTTTTTCTTAAAGGCCTATGCTAATTTTGTAGAATTTTCCATCAAGTATTCCTAAAATTGATATGTTTCATTTAACTTCTTTTCTATATCCTGATTTTTAAAACTATATATGGGAACCAAACAAATTATTCTGGACAAAGGAGAAGGTGAGTCAAAATCAAGTGTTGTAACCTTTGACTTGCATGCAGCTTTGGTACAGGTGAGAGCTAACCAGTTTTCCCATTTTATTATGAAAACACACAAACACCTAGAAAAGTTGTAAGAATTTTATAGTAAACCCCTAAATTCTTCCATTAATATTTTACTGTACTTAACATTATCACATATCCATCCATTTATGTATCCATCAATCCAGCTTATTTTTTGGATATATTTAAAAGCAAATTGTAGACATAGGTATACTTCCTCTAAATACAGGCTTAATGTTGAAGGTTTGTCCCAGATCACACCCTCTTATGTTCTCAGCTGACAAATCTTTGGGTATAAAGACTTTTTTCCGCTTCAGTTTTGTGCTTCCTAGCACTTTAGGGGTATTCTGATGGAGTGTCCATCTAGTACCTTTAGTGAGAGGGGACGTATATTGAGTTTTTGGTGTTTTCCTAGTTATGAAAAGCTTAAGATCACATAGTAACTTGGGAAATAAAACCTGAGTCTTGGCTTTTCTGTGTCTAAATTCATTCAGTAAACCTTTAAATTTCAGCCAGCAAAGGTGTTAAAAATTCAGCAAAGGAACCCTATTTGTCGCTTGTATTTACATTGCTGTGAAATTAAACATTAGAACCCAAATTAAGGGATATTGTTTAGGTGACCATTTGGTTCAAGATATGAAAATAGCAGTACATTTTATTGTATACTTAAGTCCAAACTTGATCAGCGAACCAAGCAGTGTGGATGAAAAGCACAGATGATCAGTAAAAATTGAAGCAGTGCTTTTTCATGTATTGGGTAACTGATTATCATATGATATAACTAAGGAAAATCAGTACTTTGATTTGATTGGGAAGGATTCTTAGATTTTGTGGATAATTGGGTTGGATAACTTCTTAGTTATCTTCCAACACAGAGGTAGGAAGAGTCTGTTTAGGCCAGCAAAGGAGTTTTGAGTGGTGCTAGCACTCTCATCCCCAGGGGGATGTGTTTTGTTGGCGGTGGGGGGAACAAACTTGCCATCTTTGGAGGTCAGAATATAGCTACCGTATGGCAAATACTTATGTATGTTTCAAGTACTATGCTAAACTCTTTATATACATTATTTTTCTTCATTACAACCCTGTGAGGTAGGTTTTTTTTTTTGGTCTTTTTTTGTAACTGAGAAAACTGAAGGTGAAGCAGGTTAAATTATGTACCTAAGATCAAAGTTGGCAATTATAAAGCTTGATTGCTGTACTTGGGGATTTTAGTTTTTGGATAGTTGAAATTCAGGAATAGAAGAGTATTGAGTAACAGACCTTTGAAAGTAGACGAAAAGCTTAATTATGTCTCTTCTTGTTTGCTAGATGACATTGGGCAAGTTAATTAACTTCTCAATTGTTTCTATCCTTCATAGGAAGTTCTGAGAAAGTGTTAGAAACTGCTAAATGCTAGAGTAATTGGGGTTGTAAGAACAGTTGGAGGGGAAGGAGAAGGGAGACTGTCTCTTACCTCTCAAAAGTCATTTGCTGCTTTATTGAAGCTGGATTGAGGAGAATGGGAATAATTGGACTTAACTTTTTGCATGTATGTTATAATTATTCCTAAGACTGTTGATTTTCAGTTTTTTGTCTTTATATGATAAAATGTCCAGAATAGCTCCTTGCATGTTCTGGTTATTTTCTTATCTTAGACTATACAAAATTTACCAGTATTCAAATTAAGTTCAAAACATATTTGCCATGTTATTAGGGGAGCTGATTTTTTTTCCCCTTGATATGTCAGAAGTTAAGTACTTGAAAAGGGTGTAATCATTGTTAAGTTTATTAACAGTGCTAAGGCATTATATATGATTATCTTATTTAATCCTAACAGCATTCATTTAAGGAAGTCTTACTGTTCCTGTATGACAGAAAAATTTAAGTCACTTGGTCACACAACTAGTAAGTTGCAGGTTCCAAAACTCAGGCCCCCTCCTTCACACATATGTGTCTTCCAGTGTCACTAAATGCCTGTCCATTATCATCAGATAAAATGGTATGCAGTTTAGTTAGGTCAATGGATATAGAACTTGGTTGTATTTCTGTATGCCATATGAACAAATAGAATGTGAAATTTAAAAATATGTGCTGTTTTCACATCAAAGACCATCAAGTACCTAGGAATAAAATAGTACTCTGTAGAAAATGCTGGCTTTTTGTACTTTTTTGGAGGTTTAAAATAATGGACTTTTTGTTTTTTAATATACTGGTTTTGGTCAGTATTAAGCAATTTACTGTTTTTATATCAATTTGCTTCTGTTATAGTTGATGCTGATGTAACAGTGATCGGTTCTGGTCCTGGAGGATATGTTGCTGCTATTAAAGCTGCCCAGTTAGGCTTCAAGGTGAGGCTCAGACTCAGACTAAGGTGTTGGCTCATTTTTATTTGGGAAGAGTTGATTGTATTCATGAAATAACTTTGCAGGTAAGCAATACTGGTAATAATTTCTTAGTTCTATAAATTGTACTTAAGCCTGAAACTAGTAAAGAGAGGGTTTATTCAGTTGTAGTATCCTCATGAAATGGAAAGTTGCAGTCTAATATTTTTCCCCTCCCTCAATGCTTTTTGTTTTGGCTTCCGATCACACTTTGGAAGATACAGTAATTGAATTAAAAGCATGTGTTTGGTAGTGTTAAACAAAAATGTATTTCAGAATAATTCACTTTTGGGTTAGCCTGAGTTTTGTAGAATTAAGACAGATATATTTTGAATTTTAGTGAACCAAAACCTTGCAGGTTATGTGCACTTAAATAATGTTTTCTTTGGTTGTAGACAGTCTGCATTGAGAAAAATGGAACACTGGGTGGAACATGCTTGAATGTTGGCTGTATTCCTTCCAAGGTGAGCATACCTTTGTACAGTGCAAAGATATTTTCATTAGCCACCAGCTAGAAGGATGTGTTGAGACTAGAATATTAGACTAATTCAGTTATTAAAAAATAATCCATTGATGATTTTTAAAAAAAGTTTTTCCTGGGTAAAATTTAAGAGTGCCCTCACCAAGCTGTCACTTTTCTGAAATTGTGTCCTTATCTCAGAACACCTAGCCTTGCCATTCGAAAAGACTCTGAAGTTCCATATTTTCCTCTCTAGCTTTCCTTTACCAGTGAAACAGATAATAGGTAGTAAATTCTTTATGTATGTAAACATGGTTGCATTTTCACCTGCCACCCTAAAGCATGTACTTATTCCTTTGCTTTTAAAGAAAGTAAAGATGTTTAAGATGTTTTTTATTCTCATTTGTTGAACATTTTTTTACCTTATAGTAATTACATAAGAACCAAAACTGAATTGGTGCAGTCCAATGTGCTATTCCATGTAGAGAATGTCATTTTGTGTTTTTTGATTGTATGTAATCTGTTCATGAACATTTGATCATTTTGTCTTTTTATTTCCTTTAGGCTTTATTAAATAACTCTCATTATTACCATATGGCCCATGGAAAAGATTTTGCATCTAGAGGAATTGAAAGTAAGTATACCTTTCATATTTAGTGGTATTACCAGCCATACTTGACTCTTCTTGCTAAAGCCTTATGTGTGTTTAATGAGTGTGTAATACATATTTAATTAGGGAGGAGTAAGAAAAAGATCTTAAAAATGCAGAAGGATTAACCTAAGAAAGAATGCTGAAATCCAGATTGTGTTACGTCGTGTGTGTGTGTGTGTGTGTGTGTGTGTGGTGTGTGTGTGTGTGTGTGTGTGTGTGTGTGGTTTTCATTCCCCAGAAACCTGGAGATGGTGGGGTGGGGAGGGGTGCTCAGTCAGTTCCTGGGTGCTGTGGGCAGAGAATGATGAGAGAAGGAAAGTCTGCCTAAGTTACAAGTGGTGGAAAGGCAAAGGAGAGAGAGGGATGCAGCATGGTGGATAAAAAGGACATTTCATAACATATAATTTGGTATGTTCTGTCTCCTGCCATTCTTTTTGGGCTGTTTTCATTTCCACCTTTCTCTCTAGTTATTATTGTTGACAGATGTATCTAGAAGGGTAATCTGTTCTAGATAGGGCCTAAACATACCACGGGTGAGGATGTTAATTTTCCTACATTTCTTTCTGTGTAGCAGTAGGTTTCTGAAAGAGTGGGCTGTAGTGTAGGCAGTCTGGTGGTTATAGAGGTCATGTATGTGTATCACACTAAAAAAATACATATATATGTGTTTATGTATATGTATACACATATACTAAAGCAAATGCCATAGTAAACTAGATGAAAAATATAATAAAAACCCACTTTACTTACCCAGTAGAGAAAGAAGAGACAGGGTTAAGCAAGAGACCTGCATGGTAGGCAATGCTTAATGTTCTAGCTCTGTTTCCTTAGGTAAATCAGATCTCTCAGCGTCTGTTTCCTCATCTCTAAGATACATGTTGGTTTATCTTATATTGCTTCAGAGTTCTCCTGAGTTAAATGAGCAATTAAAATTTAGTTGATTAACTCTTTTATATTCAGCTTCTGTATTTGAAGTTTTTTGATGAGTATTTTAATTAGTTTTTGCTGTATGAAATTTAGCATTTCCTTTTATTTAAAATTTTAGATTATGTTTTACTTTGCCATTTCCACTTAAATCTCTTCCAGTCATATGATCATAAGGTGTTTGGAAAATATGTTGTCACCATGGAAGATAATATTTTATTTTGGACTTCAGTTTTCCCAAAAGTGGACTTTTTACAGTGTTTCATAGGTTCTGTTGTTGTGATAGGATATTGTTGGCCTTTTGCCAGCTACAATTACCAGTTAGGAAATTAAAAATTTTTAGAATTGCTTTTTATACAGTTCTATAAACATTAGGCTGAAATTTTCCTGACACTGATTAGTAAAAAATGCCGTATATTGCTTCAAGAATTTAGCTAAGGACTAAATAAGATTTATGTAACAAATTACAGTGTCTGAAGTTCGCTTGAATTTAGAGAAGATGATGGAGCAGAAGACTACAGCAGTAAAAGCTTTAACAGGTGGAATCGCCCATTTATTCAAACAGAATAAGGTTAGTGTGTTTAATGTTCAGATTTTTATTTTATTTTATGTACACATTAAACATTGCTTTATGCTGATAGAGTAGTGCTGTTGGGGAGTATTATTTAATTTATAGTATGCTATTGTGACATAGATTTCCCTGACACATAACACATTTTTTGTTGCTCCATATGTAGCATTACTAAGTAAGGAAGCATTTTGTATTGGATAAATTATTTAATAGAGTAGTTTTTTCCTATTAATCATGTTTGCTTATTTTAAAAAATCATTTTAAACTGAATTTATAAACATTATTTTATAAAGGTTGTTCATGTGAACGGATATGGAAAGATAACTGGCAAAAATCAGGTCACTGCTACGAAAGCTGATGGGAGCACTCAGGTTATTGATACAAAGAACACTCTGATTGCTACAGGCTCAGAAGTTACTCCTTTTCCTGGAATCACGGTATTTACGCTTTTTACTATTGTCACAACCTTCCTTCAGCAATACATTTTATAAACGACTTTGAGATCACAGTTGATAAATCAGTGGGTTTTTCCAAATAATTTTGACTGTATCTTGGTTTTTTAAATTGTAGATTGATGAAGATACAATAGTGTCATCTACAGGTGCTTTATCTTTAAAAAAAGTTCCAGAAAATATGGTTGTCATTGGTGCAGGAGTAATAGGTGTAGAATTGGTAAGTGATGTCTTTTTGTTGTGGTTGAAGTACAGTTGATAACACAATATTGTATTGTTTCAAGTATAAGACACAGTGGCTCAGCAATTACACATATTATTAATTCCTCACCCCAGTGAGTCTAGCTACTGTCTGTCAACATAGGAAGATGTTACAGAACCACTGACTATATTCTCCTTGCTGTACTGCCATCCCTGTGACCAGCTTATACTATGATATTTTTGTGCTTCTTTATCCCCCTTACTCACCTCATGTCCCCATCCCAGTAAGTGACCTCTCTTCTCTTACTACCTCCATAGAGTTGGAGGGAATTTGACTTGCATGGTTCCCTATTTGATTCTTTGTATTACATTGTGGGCAGATCGACATTGAGTTTTGCTTAAACACTTCTAGTAATGGAGAATTTTCAAGACAACCTCATTATATAATCCTTAGATGTTAAAACATCCACCTTTATTTTGAAATAATCTTTGTTCCCTAAAACTGGACTAATTAAAAAAAGATCTTATAGTCCTTGAGATAATTTAAATTTGACAGACCTTCAGGCCCTTCAGAAGACAGCTCTCATTCTCAGCAAATTACATTTCAGATAAAGAGCATGACTTACGTGATCTGGCTCTTACCTTCCTTTCCAGTCTTATCCTGATCCCTCTTAAATTTGAGAAATGTCAAACTACTTGCACTTTTCTGACTGAGTTGTGCTTAAAAACTCAACAGGTCATTCTGTTGCATACCTTCTGCTTCCCTTGTTCTCCCTTCTTGTCCATCTGGCAACTTTACTATATTTCCAGTGACCTCTTCCCTCCATTTTACGGTATCTTTTTCCAGGGCCCCTGTACCTTGTAATCACTCAGAATTAATTGCTCTGCCTTGAAAATCACAAATTCAAGACATTTTATTCTCTAACCATACCCTCCTTTCCTCTCTTACTCAGTTATTGCTAGTATCCAGGCTCTTTATCAGATTTTCTAGTTCATAGATACTTTTTTGCTATCTGTCCTTTCCTGTTTCGATTGCTTTCCCTTTTTTCTCCTAATTGTTTATTCAAATTCACCCATTTCACCCACCCACCCACACTTGCCCCATCTCCATGCTAACCATGAGACATTTCTCAGTGTCTGAGTTTCTGTTTTGTTTTGTTTTTTAATTCCACACATGCGTGAAACCATATGGTATTTGTCTTTCTCTGCCTAGCTTGTTTTACTTACTGTAATACTCTCCAGGTCCATCCCTGTTGTTGGAAATGGTAGGATTTCTTGCTTTTTTATGGCTGAATAATACTCCATTTTACCATATCTTTATCCACTCATCTTTTATTTTTTATGTGTTCATCTTTCACTTTTTTATTTTTTATTTTCTTATTGAAATATCATTGATATGCAATATTGTATTGGTTTCAAGTATACAACACAGTGGTTCAACAGTTACCCATCTTATTAAATCCTCACCCCCACTAGTACACTTACTGTCTGTCAACATAGGGAGGTATTACAGAATCTCTGGCTATATTCTCCATGCTGTACTACTATCTTCATGACCAGCTTATATTATGATTGAAAATTTTTGTGCCCCTTTATCCATCTTACCCACCCACCCAAACCCCTCCCCCATGGTAGCCACCAGTCATTTTTCAGTGTCTGTGAATCTACTCTCTTTTGTTCATTTTGTTGTTTTTATAGTCCGCAAGTAAGTGAAATCATGCAGTGTTTGTCTTTCTCTGCCTGGCTTATTTTACTTAGCATAGTACCCTCTAGGATGGACTATCCATGTTGTTGCAAATGGCAGGATTTCTTTTTTTTTATGGCTGAATAACCATTGTGTATATATACTATATCTTCTTTATCCATTCATCTACTGATGGGCACTTTGTTAGCTTCAGTATCTTGGCTATTGTAAATAATGAGGTGATAAACAAAGGGGTGCATATGTCTTTTTGAATCAGGGATTTTGTTTTCTTTGGGTAAAGTCCTAGAAGTGGGATTACTGGATTGTAAGGTATTTCTATTTTTAGTTTTTTGAGGAATGTCCATATTGCTTTCTGCAGTGGCTGCACCAATTTACATTCTTGCCAACAGTGTAGGAAGGTTCCCGTTTCTCCACATCCTCACCCACACATACTATTTCATGTCTTTTGAATTCTAACTGGTATGAGGTGATATCTCATTGTGGTTTTGATTTGCATTTCCCTGATGATTAGTGATGTGGAGCATCTTTTCATGTGCCTGTTGGCTAACTGTATTTCTTCTATGGAAAAATGTCTGTTCAGGTCCTCTGCCTGTTTTTTAATTGGGTTATTTGTTATAATGATGTTGAGTTATATGAGTTCTTTATATATTTTGGATGTTAACCCCTTATTGGATACATCATTGGATACTTTAAGAAGGATGGGAATTAACTCTTTAAATGTTTGGCAGGATTCAGCTGTGAAGCCCTCTGGTCCTGGACTTTTGCTTTCTGGGAGTTTTTTATTACCAATTCAATTTTGTTACTTGTAAGGGGTCTGTTCAGACTTCGTGTTTCTTCTCAGATCAATCTTGGAAGGGTGTATTTTTCTATTTCTTCTAGGTTTTTCAGTTTTATCGGCATATGATTTTTCATAGAATTCTCTAAAAATTATTCGTGTTTCTGCAGTGTCCATTATGATTGTTACTTTTCATTTCTGATTTTATTTGTGTACTTTCTCTTTTTCTCTTGATAAGTCTGGCTCGGGAGTCTGTTTATTTTGCTTACTTTCTCAAAGAACCAGCTCTTGGTTTCATTGCTTTTTTTCCTGTTATTCTTCTTTCTCTTAGTTATTTCTGCTCTGATCTTTATACCCCTCTTTCTACTAACTTTGGGTTTCCTTTGTTTTTCTTTTTCTAGTTTCTTTAATTGTGAATTTAGACGGTTTAGTTGTACTTGTTCTTGTTTCTTGAGGTAGACCCAAATTGCTATGCCCTTCCCTGTTAGAACCACTTTTGTGGCATCCCACAAATTTTGGACTGTTGCAGTTCTATTTTCATTTGTCTCCATATATTGCTTGATTTCTGCTTTGATTTATTCATTGATCCATTGATTATTTAGAAACATGTTGTTTAGCCTCCATATGTTTGTAGGCTTTTTTGTTTGTGTAATTTGCTTCTAGTTTCATACCACTGTGTCTGAGAAGTTGATTGGTACAATTTCAGTCTTTTTTAATTTTTTGAGGCTCTTCTTGTTGCCTTGTATGTGATATATTCTGGAGAATATTCCATATACACTTGAGAAAAAATGTGTATCCTGCTGCTTTTAAATGGGATGTTCTGTATATATCCATTAAGTCCATATGATCTAATGCGTTATTCAGTGCCTCTTTTTCCTTACTTATTTTCTGTTTGGTTGATGTATTGATGTGAGTGTTATGTTAAGGTGTCCTAAAATGAATGAGTTAAAGTCTATTTCCCCCTTTAATTCTTAGTATTTGTTTTACATATTTAGGTGCCTTCTGTGTTGGGTGCATAGATATTTATAATTGTTATATCCCCTTGTTGCTTCTTGGACTGATCCCTTTATCATTATGTAATTTCCTTCTTTGTCTCATTACTTTCTTTGTTTTGAGGTCTGTTTTGTCTGATATTAGTACTGCTATTCCTGCTTTTTTCCTCCCCATTATTTTCATGAAATATCTTTTTCCATCCTTTTACTTTCAGTCTGTGTATGTCTTTAGTTCTGAAATGAGTCTCTTGTAGGCAACATATAAATGGGTCTTGTTTCTTTATCCATTCTGTCACTCTCTATCTTTTGATTGGTGCATTCAATACATTTACATTTAGGGTAATTATTGATGGGTATGTACTTATTCCCATTTTTTATTAATTTTTTGCTGGTTGTTTTTGTAGTTCCTCTCTGTTCCTTTCTTCCTCTCTTATACTCTTCTCTTGCAAATGGTTTTCTTTAGTGTTGTGATTGAATTTCTCTTTAAAAATTTGTTTGTGTATCTACTATAGGCTTTAGGTTTGTGATTACCGTAACTATATAGTTTGCTGACTATATAACAGTTTATATTAAGTTGACGATTGCTCTATTTCAAACACAATCTAAAAGTACTTTTTTTATTCTTCTTCCTCTTCTATGCTTTATATATTAGATGTCATAATCTGCATTTTTTGTGTATCCCTTGACTGTGTGTAGTTGGTTTTACTCCTTTTGTTTTATTTTGTTTTGTTTTAATCTTGTACTTGCTTGGTAAGTAATTCTACTACCTTTACTGGAGGTTTATTTTCACTACTGAGAACTATTTAGACTTAAGAACATTTCCATCTACAGAAGTCCCTTTAACATATCATGTAATGCCAGTTTAGTGGTTATGAATTCCTTCAGCCTTATTTTATCTGGGAAATATTTAATCTGTCCTTCAGATTGAATGATAATCTTGCAGGGATAGAGGATTCTTGGTTGGAGGTCCTTCTGTTTCACTACATTAAATATTTCATGCTATTCCCTTCTGGCCTGTAAAGTTTCTCCTGAGAAGTTGGCTGATGGCCTGAAGGGGCTTCCCTTATATGTAATATTTTTTCTTTCTCTGGCTACTTTCAATACTTTCTCCTTGTCTTTGATCTTTGCCATTTTAATTATTGTATGTCTTGATGTTGTCTTCCTGGTGTTTCTTTTGTTATGGGTTCTCTGTGCTTCCATGGGGTGTCTTATTTCCTTTCCCAGATTGGGGAAATTTTCAACAATTAGTTCTTGAAGGAGACTGTCTTTCCCTTTGTCTCTCTCTTCTTCTTGTACCCGTATTATGTGAATATTGTTTCATTTGGAGTTGTCACACCGCTTTCTAGCATTCTTTCATTCCTAGAGATCCTTTTTTTTCTCTGTTTCTCAGCTTAGTTGTTTCTGTTCTCTAATTTCCATCTCATTGTCTCCTCTACTTGCAGCAATCTATTATTCATTCTCACTATTATATATTTCATTTTAGTTACTGCTTTCTTCATTTCTGAGTGGCTCCTTTTCAACTCTTCTGTCTCTTTGTTGAAGTCCTCCCTGAGATGGTCAATTCTCTTCTGCAGATCAGTGAGCATATTAACGACTGTTACTTTGAAATCTTGGCAAGAAAATTGGTGATGTCGATTACATCCAACCCTCTTTCTGGTGTCTTATCCTGTGATTTTGTTTGGAATATAGTCCTCTGTCTCATCATTCTGTTAGGGTTTCTGTATTTCTTCCTTTGTGTTAGATGGATCTTCTATGCCACTTGGTCTAGAGAGTAATGGCTTTATGAAGAAGGCATCCTGTGGTGCCCAGAAGCTCAAGACTCTTTACTCTCCAGTGTCTGGTTCTCCTTTGTGGTGAAGCCCCAGTTGCTGTTGGTGGGCAGTGGGTGGAACCACCTTCCTGTGTGTCTTTTGGCAGTTGGTCTATCTCAATCTCCTGAGGATGGCAGTCGCCTCAGCTGGCCCTTTGTGATCAGTATGGCGTCTTCTGGGATCATTGTGGGCTGGGCCGCCCTTTACCCAACCTGCAGTGGTGGTGGGGCTGCTGGGTTACCAGGGTGGATGGGGCGGTTGTGCAGTGGCAGTGAGTTGCATTGCGGTGGAGTGTGGGGCACTGTGCTGGGCCACCCAGGAGGCGTGAGGAGCGCTCAGAGCTAGCTCCTGCAGGTGCCTCTCTTGTGTTGAGATGAGGTCAAGAAAGCTGGGAATGCCTCCTTCTGCCTGCCAGGCAGCAGAGTCTGATGCCACTGGGCAGAGCAGTCAGGGTGAGCGGGTGTGCAGGGAAGTGCTTCAGGGCAGAGCCGCCAGTGAGGAAAATGGAGCATTTGGTCCTGAGAGTGCCTAATCTGAATCTGTTGGGCTAAGGGAAGGCTGGAAAGTGTTGTCTATGTACCCTTTCTCCTGTGGAGAGTTCCTTCTACCTCTTGCCCCTCTGACACCCCTCCTGCTCCTGGCAAATCTTTTCAACCTGCTGCCTGTCTTGGGTCTCAGTGGGACTGCCAGATTGGGCCTGTTTCCACAAATGGCTGGGGTCTCAGCCTCCCATACTGCTTCAGCTGTCCTGGTGTCCAGCCCTGCTAATTGCCAGAACCCAGTGCAATGTGGACTCATGTTCCCAGAGCAGATCTCCAGGGCCAGGGGTGCAGCGTTCATGAGGGCCTGTCCCTTCCCTGCTCCATTGCTCACTTCCTGCTTGTGGGCTGGGATTGGGGAAGGGCTTGGGTTCTTCTGCTTCATGCTTCTGCCGCTTTACCCTTTTCTGTGGGATCTTCTCTTCTTCCCAGGCATAGGTGGTCTGTTCTGCAGTCTTCAGGTCATTTTCTAATTTGGTGAGTTTATGCATCAAAAATGACTAGTTTTTCTTATCTTGGAATTCGCTTCTTGCTTAATATTTCTTCTGTTCATTTCACTTTGAAAATTGTTCTCATGGGTGGATAAAACAAGCAAGAAAAATAGAGTAATGTAGATTAACTTTCTTTTGTTGGTCAGTATAGTAATATACCCAAGCAGTAATTCTATTTCTTCCATCTCAGCACTTTTGCTTTAGGTTTTTTTACAAGACTGGGTCATTTCAAACATCTTGATAACAATGTTTTGGGTGTCTGTTACTGTACTGAATTAGTTAACATGTCTTTGTAAAAATTTACTAGAGAACTTACTGTGTGTAGTCATACATACCTCTTTACTTTCTCAAATATTCATATGACTATTTTTATTTTTTATAGTTTACCTTTCTTCTTACATTCCAGTTTAATGTAGTGCTTTAAAGAACATAGATTTTGGAATCAGATAAGATTTAAATTTGAATTTCAGCTCTGCCTCTTAATGACTTTATATTCTTTTTAAATTAGTGAGCTTCTCAACTAGTTGATTCATTATACAAGTGGGGTAAGAATAACTGCCTTATTGGATTTTTGTTAGAATTTAATAACATAATACATTTAAAACCCTTAACATAGTACCTGTATCCAACAAGCTCTGAATAAATGGTAGATATTATTTGAGCTTTCCCATCACTCAGGATCTTGAAGTCAGTTTTCGTGAAGTGTATGGCCCTTGTCTATCTGTGCTCGTCATTCTCTACTTTGAATTACAGACTTCAAGATGATGCTTCTTATCATTTCCACATTCTTACTATTATGACTTAGGTCCAGAAGAGCAGATTTTTTTTTTTAAACCTTTATTGAGATATAATTCACACATTGTATAGTCACCCATTTAAAGTGTACAATTTAATGATTTTCACTGTATTCACAAAGTTATGCAGCTGTCACCACTAATTCCAGAACATTTTCGTCACTTCAGAAAGAAACCCTGTGCCCATTAGCAGTCACTCTACATTCCTCCCCTCTCCCAGCCCCTGCAACCACCAATTTACTTTCTGTGACTATGGATTTGCTTATTCTGGACATTTCATATAAACGGGATTCATACAATATGTGGCATTTTGTATCTGGCTTCTTCACATAGCATAAGATTTAAACTTCAAGGTTCTGTATATACTTCATTTCTCTTTATAGCCTTATAATATCCTGTATTATGGCTATAACACATTTTGTTTATCTTTATATCAATTGATGGTTGTTGGGGTTGTTTCCACTTTGGGACTATGAAAATGCTGCTGTGAACTTTTGTGTGCAAGTTTTTGTGTGGATGTACGTTTTCATTTCTCTTGAGTATATACCTGGAGGTATAATTGTTGGGTCAAATGGTAATTCTGTGTTTAAACTTTTAAGCAAGTGTGTTTTCAAAAGCAGCTACACCATTTTATAACCCCATTAAGAAATGTAAGTTTCAGTTGCTCCACTTCCTCATGAGTAGTTGATATTGTTGTTTTTTGGATTTGAGCCATTCCGATGGGTTAGGTATATCTCATAGTAGTCTCACTTTATAGTTTTAAATTGTGTTTCTTTATTGACTTGTAATGTTGAGCATCTCTTAATGTGCTTATTTGCCATTTCTAGATCTTCTGTGGTGAAGGACCTGTTTAAATTTTGTCTTTTTTATTGGGCTTGTTGGTTTTGATACTGAGTTTTGAAAGTCTGTATGTAATCTGGATATAAAGGATTTATATAAATGTTTTGAATACTTTCCTCTCATATTGTGGCTTCTCTCTTTGAGGTCTTTAATTTCTTTTGAACAGAAGTTTTTCATCTTCATGAAGTCTGTTTTATCTTTTTTTTTTTTTTTTATGGATTGTGCCAAGAAATCTTTGCCGAACTCAAGGTCACAAAGATTTTTTCCTGTGATTTCTTCTAGAAGTTTTATATCCTTGAGTTTTGCATTTAGGTCCATGATCCATTAGTAGTGCAGTTTTGAATATGCTCCTTATTGGCTTCTTAAGTCTCACTGTGTTACGTCTAGTTACCTTAGCTCTCACCCCCAAAATTCATAAAGTTTGTAAAATGAAAGCACAGACCAAATTTGACTACAGGGGTAAAATCTTGTGGTGAATTTTAAATAACCAAAAGATTTAATACACATTCTTACAAAGGATATGGTCATAGTTTTTCACTTTAATGCTGTAAAGTTAAATTCATCTTGCCTGTTTCACATACAAGTACAGTTGATCTTTGAACAATATGAGTTTGAACTGTGTGGGTCCACTTTTTTTCAATAAACATTGGGAAACTTTTGAAGATTTGTGGCTGGAAAAGCCTTTTCTTAAACTTATTTTATTGTAAGCATTCAGTATCAATAACATATAACATACGAAATATGTGTTAGTCAACTGTTTATGTTATGGTAAGGCTTCCAGTCAACAGTAGGCTATTAGTAGTTAAGTTTTTGTGGAGTCAAAAGTTGTGCATGGATTTTTGATAATGTGGGGTATTGGCCTCCCCCCCCATGTTGTTTAAGGTCAACTATATATTCATTCCCTCTCTTCAGGTCTTTGTAGAAATGTCATCCCCACTGAATCCATCCCCTGACCATGCTATTTAAAATTGTAATCCCTCTCCTTTCTACTTGTTCTACTTCCTGCTTTATTTTTCTCATAGCACTTTACTGTCTTCTACATGAATTTTACATAATTGTGTGTCTCCTGTACCAGAATATAAGGTCCCTGAGGGCAGTGTTTTGTTCACTGATACATGCCTACCACCTAAAATTGTACCTAGGATATACAGTGGGTGCTCAATAAATGTTGAATAAATACATGAAGTTACACATATTTGCTACAGGTTTATTTTAAACTTCAGAGCTTCCAATAGGAACAAATTAACAAAAGAAGTCTTAACAATCAGTTATTTAAGATGATTTAGTAAACATTTGTTATGGAAACCTCTTTTATTTTTATGACTTTTAATTGTTATTTGCAGGGTTCAGTGTGGCAAAGACTTGGTGCAGATGTGACAGCAGTTGAGTTTTTGGGGCATGTTGGTGGAGTTGGAATTGATATGGAGATATCTAAAACCTTTCAGCGCATCCTTCAAAAACAGGGATTTAAATTTAAATTGAATACAAAAGTTACTGGTGCTACCAAGAAGTCAGATGGAAAAATTGATGTTTCGTAAGTATGTCTGTCTGTCTGTCTTTGATAGGACAAGAAGTCTGTGTGCTTCTTGAAGAAAAACACTCAGTTTCCAGTATCAGATTTTTTATTACTTAAGACCATTTTATTGGTTAGTATAACTCAGTATGACTTACAAATCAGTCCATTGAAATTTCTAAGTTGATGCTAGAAAAATTAGTCCAATATTTTCACTATAATGTACTTTTTCATACTATACATTCAGAAAAATTTAAATTCCCAACAATCAGTAAAATCAATATTTTTAAACAGATGGGAAATCAGTAATAGTATTAATTAGATTATGTGCCTGGCATTCTATTTATTAACTACACAATTTAATGAAATAAGTTGCTCAAGGTCACATAAGAGTGGCAGAGCCACAACTTGTTATTGCTTCTTTTTGACTCTTAAGACCTATGTTCTTAACCTATATTATACTGCCTATTTTTGTGAGGTTTTGATTATATTTTTAATGATATCTTTATAACATCTGTAATATGTTTTGTAATTTATATACACATTGTATTATATAATATACTTTATAATATACAATATATCTTTAATGATAAATCTGGAGGGTATGTACACTTTTTCATTGCCTCAGCCTTATGTTTGTTATATTGACAATAAACTTACACTTTTAGAAGTGTCATCAACAGTTGAGAAATGCCTAGTCTTAAATTTCCAAGTCCATTAGCTACTTAAGTAGATGTGTGTTTAACAGCTGTATCCTGTTCATTGTTCAGGATTGAAGCTGCTTCTGGTGGTAAAGCTGAAGTTATCACTTGTGATGTACTCTTGGTTTGCATTGGTCGACGACCCTTTACTCAGAATTTGGGACTAGAGGAGCTTGGAATTGAACTAGATCCTAAAGGTAGAATTCCAGTCAATACCAGATTCCAAACTAAAATTCCAAAGTAAGTTGGATAATTATCTGCATTTTTAATTATTTAAAAATTTATTTATAACACTATTTTGAAAATAAGACTTTTGTCATACTTTCTTGGGAAAGAATAGTAAACTTATGTAAAAGCAAAAATAATTAGAAGTTTTTCATTACCCAAAAATACAAATCTGAACTCACAGTTATTTGAAGAGCTGTATTTGGTATATTTTTTTGACTTAATAAGTAGAAACATATTTTTGTTACTCAGCTTCAGTTATGCCATCTTATCTGTGATTTCATAAGTTCACTATCTTTCTTTTGATCTCTGGTAGTATCTATGCTATTGGTGATGTGGTTGCTGGTCCAATGCTAGCTCACAAGGCAGAGGATGAAGGCATTATCTGTGTTGAAGGAATGGCTGGTGGCGCTGTGCACATTGACTACAATTGTGTACCATCAGTGATTTACACACACCCTGAAGTTGCTTGGGTTGGCAAATCAGAAGAGCAGTTGAAAGAAGAGGTAATCCTGAATGAGGGTAGTTTTATTTAATTATAAAAATTACTTTTTATTGAAATAGTTGATACACAATATTATATTGGTTTTAGATGTATAACATAGTGATTAGACAATTGTATGTATTATTAAGTGCTCACTATGATAGGTATAGTTATTGTCTGTCAGCAAAGATACAATATTACTGACTATATTATTCCTTAGGCTCTGTTTTCATCCCTGTGGATAATTTATTTTATATTTGGAATTTTGTACCTTTTTATCGCCTTAACCAAATTCTCCCATTCCCCCACTCCCTCTCCTATCACAGCCGCCAATCTGTTCTCTGTGTTTATGATTCTCTCTCTATTTTGTTTTTGTTTTTTAGATTCCACATTTAAGTGAAATCATACAGTATTTGTTTTTCTTTGTCTGACTTATGTAGCTTAGCATAATACCCTCTAGGTCCATCCATGTTGTTGCAAATGGCAAGATGACATTCTTTATAAATGGCTGATATTCCATTGTCTATATACTGCCTATTGTTTATCCATTCATCCATTCATTTATCAGTGGACATTTAGGTTGCTTTCATATCTTGCCTATTGTAAATAATGCTCTGATAAATACAGGAGTGCATATATTATTTCAATTTTATTTTCTTTGGGCAAATTCCCCATGGGTGAAATTACTGGGTCATATGGGTACTTTTGTCTTCAATTTTTTGAGAAACCTCCATACTGCTTTCCATAGTGGCTGCACTAATCTACAGTCCCACCAGCAGTGTATGAGGGTTCCCCTTTTCTCCACATCCTTACCAAAACTTGTTATTTTATTTTACTTTTTAGATTAGCTATTCTTACTGGCATAAGGTAATATCCCACTGTGGTCTTGATTTGCATTTCACTGATGATTAGTGATGTTGAACATCTTTTTGTGTGTCTGTTGGCTGTCTTTTTGCCTTTTTTGGAAAGATGTCTGTTCAGGTCCCCTGCCCATTTTTTAATGGGATTATTACTTCTTTTAGGTGTTGAGTTGTAAGAGTTCTTTATATATTTTCAATATTAGCCCCTTACCAGCTATATTATTCGTGAATATATTCTCCCAGTGTAGTAGGTTGCCTTTTCATCTTGGTGATGGTGTCCTTTGCTGTGCAGAAGCTTTTCAGTTTGATGTAGTCTCACTTGTTTATTTTTGCTTTTGTTTACCTTGCCTGGAGAGAGACATCCAGAAAAAAATTACTAATGCTGATGTTTAAGAGTATACTGCCTATATTTTCATCTATAGTTGTTTGTGCTCAGGTTTCTTTAATCCATTTTGACTTCATTTTTGCATATGATGTCGGACAATGATCCAGTTTCTTTTGCATGTATTTGCCCAGTTTTCCCAGTACCATTTATTGAGGAGATTGTCTTTTCCCTGTTGTATATTTTTGCATCCTTTGTCATATAGTAATTAACCATATTTGTAAGGGTTTATTTCTGGGCTCTCCTCTTCCATTGACCTGTGTCTAATTTTTGTGTCAGTACCATACTGTTTTGATTATCATAGCTTTGTAGTACAGTTTGAAACCAAGGAGTGTGACACCTTCATCTTTGTTCTTTTTCTAAAGATTGCTTTGGCTATTCAGGGTCTTTTGTAGTTCCGTACAAATTTTAGGATTATTTTATCTAGTTCTTTGAAAAAGTCCATTGGTATTTTTGATAGGGATTGCATTGAATGTGTAGTTTGCTTTTTTTTTTTTTAAGATAATTATTTTTTTTATCGAAGGGTAGTTGACGCACAGTATTACATTACATTAGTTTCAAGTGTACAACACACTGATAAAACATTTATATACATAATTCTAGGTTCCAGCTATCACCCTACCAAGCTGTTACAATAACTTGACTATATTCCTTATGCTATACATTACATCCTGGTTACTTATTTATTTTACCATTGGAAGTCTGTCCTTTTTTTTTTTTTTTTTTTTTGTGAGGGCATCTCTCATATTTATTGATCAAATGGTTGTTAACGACAATAAAATTCTGTATAGGGGAGTCCATGCTCAATGCACAATCATTAATCCACCCCAAGCCTAATTTTCGTCAGTCTCCAATCTTCTGAGGCATAACAAACAAGTTCTTACATGGAGAACAAATTCTTACATAATGAATAAGTTACATAGTGAACAGTACAAGGGCAGTCATCACAGAAACTTTCGGTTTTGCTCATGCATTATGAACTCTAAACAGTCAGTTCAAATATGAATACTCATTTGGTTTTTATACTTGATTTATATGTGGATACCACATTTCTCTCTTTATTATTATTATTTTTAATAAAATGCTGGAGTGGTAGGTAGATACAAGATAAAGGTAGAAAACATAGTTTAGTGTTGTAAGAGAGCAAATGTAGATGATCAGGTGTGTGCCTGTAGACTATGTGTTAATCCAAGCTAGACAAGGGCAATAAAACATCCACGTATGCAGAAGATTTCTCTCAGAACGGGGGGGGTGAAGTTCTAAGCCTCACCTCTGTTGATCCCCAATTTCTCACCTGATGGCCCCCCTGCGACTGTGCCTGTCTTAGGTTGTTCCTCCCTTGAGGAATCTTACCCGTCTCTGGCTAACCAGTCATCTTCTGGGGCCATACAGGGAAATGTAAAGTTGGTAAGTGAGAGAGAAGCCTTATTGTTTGAAATGGTTAGCTTTTTATTTCCTTGCATATTTATGCCCTGTAGCTTCTATGCCCAGCATTTGTCTTGAGGTATCTTTACCACTTGGAAGAATTATGATACTCGGTAAATTTGATATGAGGCACGAATTCTATTTAAGGGTTGTAATTAGGAAGGAAGAAGAAAAGCTATAGAAGTAGCAGGTGGAAGAAAACATGGGAAGATTGATTATTTCTTTGACATATCTTCTCGTAGAGTAACTTCAACATGTATAGGTTTTAAGCTACTACTTAAATTGCACACACATTAACATAATAGGAGTATAGTTACATAACCAAAGCATATCTGTAATTACCAGCCATCTCCAGTGAAACCGAGAAAACCAGTTAGGCACCTTAGGCATTTGTGAAAACTTATCTATGATATGGTGGATATTGTCCAACTGAACTTGAACAGTCTGAGAGAAATCAGACAAATTAAAACAACCCATTCCTGGGGAATGTTCACATCCCTTATGTTCTTTTAACAGTAAATAGTCTGTAGTTGTAAGATTTTGGAGCGCTACAATTTGCACTTCTCCTAATTCTTGGTTGAGTTCCAACAGTATAGATCCAGTCAAATTTGTTGTTTTACTGTACACACAGGCCAGCTTAGATATCTCCTTCTTCATTCCCACGGCAAGTCCAGGAGCTGGTGGGATGAGTGCATCTACAGCTGTAGCAGTGTATGGATCTTTGTTGGGGTTTTTTGATGATCATCTTCTGGCATGAGTCTTCCAGAGAGTGCTGATGTTGGAAGTTCTCTTTCATATCGTATCTTAGTTCATTTTCAGGGTAGCCCAATTAGGCTTTGATCTTCTGTATAAACACAAACAGACCCTTTGCCTACACTTTTATGTGCCCTTTATACCCTTGTGTAGAACTCATTGGAGGTTACCACACAGGAACTGCCCTTTTTGTTTTGTTTTGTTTTTGGTATCACTAATCTACACTTACATGATGAATATTATGTTTACTAGGCTCTCCCCTATACCAGGTCTCCCCTATAAACCCCTTTACAGTCACTGTCCATCAGCATAGCAAAATGTTGTAGAATCACTACTTGCCTTCTCTGTGTTGTACAGCCCTCCCTTTTCTCCTACCCCCCCATGCATGTTAATCTTAATACCCCCCTACTTCTCCCCCCCCTTATCCCTCCCTACCCACCCATCCTCCCCAGTCCCTTTCCCTTTGGTACCTGTTAGTCCATTCTTGAGTTCTGTGATTCTGCTGCTGTTTTGTTCCTTCAGTTTTTCCTTTGTTCTTATATTCCACAGATACGTGAAATCATTTGATATTTCTCTTTCTCTGCTTGGCTTGTTTCACTGAGCATAATACCCTCCAGCTCCATCCATGTTGCTGCAAATGATTGGATTTGCCCTTTTCTTATGGCTGAGTAGTATTCCATTGTGTATAAATACCACATCTTCTTTATCCATTCATCTATCGATGGACATTTAGGTTGCTTCCAATTCTTGGCTATTGTAAATAGTGCTGCGATAAACATAGGGGTGCACTGATCTTTCTCATACTTGATTGCTGCATTCTTAGGGTAAATTCGTAGGAGTGGGATTCCTGGGTCAAATGGTAAGTCTGTTTTGAGCATTTTGATGTACCTCCATACTGCTTTCCACAATGGTTGAACTAACTTACATTCCCACCAGCAGTGTAGGAGGGTTCCCCTTTCTCCACAGCCTCGCCAACATCTGTTGTTGTTTGTCTTTTGGATGGCAGCCATCCTTACTGGTGTGAGGTGGTACCTCATTGTAGTTTTAATTTGCATTTCTCTGATATTTAGCGATGTGGAGCATCTTTTCATGTGTCTTTTGGCCATCTGTATTTCTTTTTTGGAGAACTGTCTGTTCAGTTCCTCTGCCCATTTTTTAATTGGGTTATTTGTTTTTTGTTTGTTGAGGCGTGTGAGCTCTTTATATATTCTGGACGTCAAGCCTTTATCGGATGTGTCATTTTCAAATATATTCTCCCATACTGTAGGGATCCTTTTTGTTCTATTGATGGTGTCTTTTGCTGTACAGAAGCTTTTTAGCTTAATATAGTCCCACTTACTCATTTTTGCTGTTGTTTTCCTTGCCCGGGGAGATATGTTCAAGAAGAGGTCACTCATGTTTATGTCTAAGAGGTTTTTGCCTATGTTTTCTTCCAAGAGTTTAATGGTTTCATGATTTACATTCAGGTCCTTGATCCATTTTGACTTTACTTTTGTATATGGGGTTAGACAATGGTCCAGTTTCATTCTCCTACATGTAGCTGTCCAGTTTTGCCAGCACCACCTGTTGAAGAGACTGTCATTTCGCCATTGTATGTCCATGGCTCCTTTATCAAATATTAATTGACCATATATGTCTGGGTTAATGTCTGGATTCTCTAGTCTGTTCCATTGGTCTGTGGCTCTGCTCTTGTGCCAGTACCAAATTGTCTTGAGTACTATGGCTTTATAGTAGAGCTTGAAGTTGGGGAGTGAGATCCCCCCTACTTTATTCTTCTTTCTCAGGATTGCTTTGGCTATTCGGGGTCTTTGGTGTTTCCATATGAATTTTTGAATTATTTGTTCCAGTTCATTGAAGAATGTTGCTGGTAGTTTCATAGGGATTGCATCAAATCTGTATATTGCTTTGGGCAGGATGGCCATTTTGACGATATTGATTCTTCCTAGCCACGAGCATGGGATGAGTTTCCATCTGTTAGTGTCCCCTTTAATTTCTCTTAAGAGTGACTTGTAGTTTTCAGAGTATAAGTCTTTCACTTCTTTGGTTAGGTTTATTCCTAGGTATTTTATTTTTTTTGATGCAATTGTGAATGGAGTTGTTTTCCTGATTTCTCCTTCTGTTGGTTCATTGTTAGTATATAGGAAAGCCACAGATTTCTGTGTGTTGATTTTGTATCCTGCAACTTTGCTGTATTCCGATATCAGTTCTAGTAGTTTTGGGGTGGAGTCTTTAGGGTTTTTTATGTACAGTATCATGTCATCTGCAAATAGTGACAGTTTAACTTCTTCTTTACCAATCTGGATTCCTTGTATTTCTTTGTTTTGTCTGATTGCCGTGGCTAGGACCTCCAGTACTATGTTAAATAACAGTGGAGAGAGTGGGCATCCCTGTCTAGTTCCCGATCTCAGAGGAAATGCTTTCAGCTTCTCGCTGTTCAATATAATGTTGGCTGTGGGTTTATCATAGATGGCCTTTATTATGTTGAGGTACTTGCCCTCTATTCCCATTTTGCTGAGAGTTTTTATCATGAATGGATGTTGAACTTTGTCAAATGCTTTTTCAGCATCTATGGAGATGATCATGTGGTTTTTGTCCTTCTTTTTGTTGATGTGGTGGATGATGTTGATGGACTTTCGAATGTTGTACCATCCTTGCATCCCTGGGATGAATCCCACTTGGTCATGGTGTATGATTTTTTTTATGTATTTTTGAATTCGTTTTGCTAATATTTTGTTGAGTATTTTTGCATCTACGTTCATCAGGGATATTGGTCTGTAGTTTTCTTTTTTGGTGGTGTCTTTGCCTGGTTTTGATATTAGGGTGATGTTAGCTTCATAGAATGAGTTTGGCAGTATCCCCATCTCCTCTATTTTTTGGAAAACTTTAAGGAGAATGGGTATTATGTCTTCCCTGTATGTCTGATAAAATTCCGAGGTAAATCCATCTGGCCCGGGGGTTTTGTTCTTTGGTAGTTTTTTTATTACCGCTTCAATTTTGTTGCTGGTAATTGGTCTGTTTAGATTTTCTGTTTCTTTCTGGGTCAATCTTGGAAGGTTGTATTTTTCTAGGAAGTTGTCCATTTCTCCTAGGTTTCCCAGCTTGTTAGCATATAGGTTTTCATAGTATTCTCTAATAATTCTTTGTATTCCTGTGGGGTCCGTCGTGATTTTTCCATTCTCGTTTCTGATACTGTTGATTTGTGTTGACTCTCTTTTCTTCTTAATAAGTCTGGCTAGAGGCTTATCTATTTTGTTTATTTTCTCGAAGAACCAGCTCTTGGTTTCATTGATTTTTGCTATTGTTTTATTCTTCTCAATTTTATTTATTTCTTCTCTGATCTTTATTATGTCCCTCCTTCTGCTAACCTTAGGCCTCATCTGTTCTTCTTCTTCCAATTTCGATAATTGTGACATTAGACCATTCATTTGGGATTGCTCTTCCTTTTTTAAATATGCTTGGATTGCTATATACTTTCCTCTTAAGACTGCTTTTGCTGTGTCCCACAGAAGTTGGGGCTTAGTGTTGTTGTTGTCATTTGTTTCCATATATTGCTGGATCTCCATTTTGATTTGGTCATTGATCCATTGATTATTTAGGAGCGTGTTGTTAAGCCTCCATGTGTTTGTGAGCCTCTTTGCTTTCTTTGTACAGTTTATTTCTAGTTTTATGCCTTTGTGGTCTGAAAAGTTGGTTGGTAGGATTTCAATCTTTTGGAATTTTCTGAGGCTCTTTTTGTGGCCTAGTATGTGGTCTATTCTGGAGAATGTTCCATGTGCACTTGAGAAGAATGTATATCCTGTTGCTTTTGGATGTAGAGTTCTATAGATGTCTATTAGGTCCATCTGCTCTACTGTGTTGTTCAGTGCTTCTGTGTCCTTACTTATTTTCTGCCCAGTGGATCTATCCTTTGGGGTGAGTGGTTTGTTGAAGTCTCCTAGAATGAATGCATTGCAGTCTATATTCCCCTTTAGTTCTGTTAGTATTTGTTTCACATATGCTGGTGCTCCTGTGTTGGGTGCATATATATTTAGAATGGTTATATCCTCTTGTTTGACTGAGCCCTTTATCATTATGTAGTGTCCTTCTTTATCTCTTGTTACTTTCTTTGTTTTGAAGTCTATTTTGTCTGATATTAGTACTGCAACCCCTGCTTTCTTCTCACTGTTGTTTGCTTGAAATATGTTTTTCCATCCCTTGACTTTTAGTCTGTACATGTCTTTGGGTTTGAGGTGAGTTTCTTGTAAGCAGCATATAGATGGGTCTTGCTTTTTTATCCATTCTGTTACTCTGTGTCTTTTGATTGGTGCATTCAGCCCATTAACATTTAGGGTGACTATTGAAAGATATGTACTTATTGCCATTGCAGGCTTTAAATTCGTGGTTACCAAAGGTTCAAGGTTAGCCTCTTTAGTATCTTACTACCTAACTTAGCTCGCTTATTGAGCTGTTATATACACTGTCTGGAGATTCTTTTCTTCTCTCCCTTCTTATTCCTCCTCCTGCATTCTTCATATGTTGGGTGTTTTGTTCTGTGCTCTTTCTAGGAGTGCTCCCATCTAGAGTAGTCCCTGTAAGATGTTCTGTAGAGGTGGTTTGTGGGAAGCAAATTCCCTCAGCTTTTGTTTGTCTGGGAATTGTTTAATCCCACCGTCATATTTGAATGATAGTCGTGCTAGATACAGTATCCTTGGTTCAAGGCCCTTCTGTTTCATTGTATTAAATATATCATTCCATTCTCTTCTGGCCTGTAGGGGTTCTGTTGAGAAATCTGATGTTAGCCTGATGGGTTTCCGTTTATAGGTGACCTTTTTCTCTCTAGCTGCCTTTAAAACTCTTTCCTTGTCCTTGATCTTTGCCATTTTAATTATTATGTGTCTTGGTTTTGTCCTTCTTGGATCCTTTCTGTTGGGGGTTCTGTGTATTTCCATGGTCTGTTCGATTATTTCCTCCCCCAGTTTGGGGAAGTTTTCAGCAATTATTTCTTCTAAGATACTTTCCATCTCTTTTCCTCTCTCTTCTTCTTCTGGGACCCCTATAATACGGATATTGTTCCTTTTGGATTGGTCACACAGTTCTCTTAATATTGTTTCATTCCTGGAGATCCTTTTGTCTCTCTCTCTGTCAGCTTCTATGCGTTCCTGTTCTCTGATTTCAATTCCATCAATGGCCTCTTGCATTCTATCCATTCTGCTTATAAACCCTTCCAGAGTTTGTTTCATTTCTGCGATCTCCTTTCTGGCATCTGTGATCTCCCTCTGGACTTCATCCCATTTCTCTTGCGTATTTCTCTGTATCTCTGTCAGCATGTTTATGATTCTTATTTTGAATTCTTTTTCAGGAAGACTGGTTAGGTCTGTCTCCTTCTCTGGTGTTGTCTCTGTGATCTTTGTCTGCCTGTAGCTTTGCCTTTTCATGGTGATAGGAATAGTTTGCAGAGCTGGGACGACGAGTGATGGCTGGAAGGACTTCCTTTCTTGTTGGTTTGTGGCCCTCCTCTCCTGGGAGAACAGTGACCTTTAGTGGCTTGTGCTGCGCAGCTGCGCGCAGACAGGGTTTCTGCTTCCTGCCCGGCTGCTATGGAGTTAATCTCTGCTGTTGCTGTGGGCGTGGCCTGGCTCGGGCAGCTACTCCAAAGTGGTGGAGTCGCGTTGGAGCAGGAGCGGCTGGGAGACTATTTATTTCCGTAAGGGGCCTCCCTGCTCCCTGCAGCCCAGGGGTTAGGGTGCCTAGAGATCCCCGCATTCCCTACCTCTGGATAAAGTGTCCCACCCTGCCCCTTTAAGACTTCCAAAAAGCACCCGCCAAAACAAAACAACGACCAAAAAAAAAAAAAAGAAAAAAAAATTAAAAAAAAAAAAAAAAGTGGCCGCTCGTTTTTCTTTATTGTCTGTCGCCAGCCTCAGGCCTCTGCTCACCGGTCTTGCTGCCCTGTTTCCCTAGTATTGGGCTCCCTATCCCTTTAAGACTTCCAAAAAGCGCTCGCCAAAACAAAACAGCAAAACAGCAAAAAAAAAAAAAAAATGGTTGTGCACTTTTCTTATGTCCTCCGGCACCTGGCCTCCAGTGCCTGCTCACTGTTCTTGCTGCCCTGTTTTCCTAGTATCGAGCGCCCTGCACTCTGGCCCGGATGGCGGGGGCTGGGTGTTCGGCAGCCCTGTGCTCCGTCTCCCTCCCGCTCTGCCTATTCTTCTCCGGCCGGGAGCTGGGGTGAGGGGCGCTCGGGTCCCGCTTGGCCGGGGTTTGTATCTTACCTCCTTCGCGAGGCGCTGGGTTCTCTCAGGTGCGGATGTGGTCTGGATATTGTCCTGTGTCCTCTGGTCTTTATTCTAGGAAGGGTTGTCTTTGTTATATTTTCATTGATATATGTTGTTTTGGGAGGAGATTTCCGCTGCTCTACTCACGCCGCCATCTTCCGCCCCTCCCTCTGTAGTTTGCTTTGACAATATTATTTCCTCCTATCCATGAGCCTGGACTATCTTTCCATTTACTTGTGTCATCTTCAATTTCTTTTGAATGAGAGTAATTTAAGGTATGAATTGAGTAAATGACACTGGTGACTGAGAATCATTTATAGTTGCATTTTAATAACTATGTAGAATATTTTTTCCTTTGTTAGTATCATAAAAGGAGATCATTTGCTTGTCTGTATTCAAAAACTAGTAATTCCAGAGCTTTTATATTTGGCTTTGAAATATACCCAGATGGACTGGTATTTGCATTCACTTTGGTACCCAAAATACATTTCATTAACAAGCCCTTTAGTCTTGCCTTCCATATACTACATGAAGAATTGTCTTCTTGAGGTTTATTTTCTGGACGTATGACAGATGCTTTCACCAATGGGAATGAATTCAGGATTTATGTAGGTCCTCATTTTCTGTCTCACAGGGTATTGAGTACAAAGTTGGGAAATTCCCATTTGCTGCTAACAGCAGAGCAAAGACAAATGCTGACACAGATGGCATGGTGAAGATTCTTGGGCAGAAATCAACGGACCGAGTATTGGGAGCACATATTCTAGGACCAGTGAGTGTTGTAAAACCAGAAACTCCGTTTGAATTTCAGGAAAGTATTGCTATTTATTTAGTAGATTAATTTGAGACCTTGCTATTTACATTCTGAGTTAATTATTTACTAGCCAAAGTTCAAATATGGCTTCTTTGTGTGTCTTTTCTAGCAAGGTACTAGTAGCCTTTTCAGTCTTGCCCACCATATTATGTACTTTTCATACTCCAACTAAGACTATCCCTTTGTTTTAAAACATGTGCCTGCTTAAAACTCACAAGTGGCCCTTTTCAACTTCAGACTGTTATGTATAGTACCTGCTAAATCTGGTCCTGCCCACCTTTCTGACCTCAGCTCTTCCCATTCTTCCCTTTTGCTCATTAATCGCGTGTCTCATGGGCCTTCTCTCAGTCTCATAACAGACCAAACTTGCTGCTCTGTTCCCATTTGTGCTGGAAGAACCATTTGCCTGGAACGCTCTGCTTCCAGATCTTTACATGACCAGAGCCTTATTTTTCAGGTCCCAGCTCAGATATTACCTTTTAAGAGAAGCCTTTCCTACCACTGAACTCCTCTTAGGTATCTGATGTAACAATAATGATAATAGACTAATGTATTAAATACATGGATTAATTTTAAGTAGATGTTTGCATTTTTGAGGTGAATAAATGGAAATGTAGCACACACAGTCAGTGAGTGTTTGGGATATTTAAGTGGTAGGACTTGAGTCTAAGCCATCTGGCTCCAGAGCTCAAGCTCTTAACTTAGATGTGACTTTTCTGTGTTAAAAGCTTTTTCTGACTGGAGGAGTTAGATAACTGCTCTAACGTAGAATCTATCCCATTAGCATGTTAATTGTTTTTGCCAAGGTAACAAAATTACTTCTTGATTCATTATTTTAAAGGGTGCTGGTGAAATGGTAAATGAAGCTGCTCTTGCATTGGAATATGGAGCATCCTGTGAAGATATAGCTAGAGTCTGTCATGCACATCCGGTAATTATTAAAAACCTATGGAATTAATGGCTACCTCAGTTTTCTTTTGATCCATGAATACTTGGTGTTTAATTTTAAATTTTTTCCCTTGCAGACCTTATCAGAAGCTTTTAGAGAAGCAAACCTGGCTGCATCATTTGGCAAATCAATCAACTTTTAAATTAGAAGAGTATATATATTTTTTCTGATGTTTACTGGGAGCTTTTGTAGAGACACATTTCCGAACAGGAATTGCTCACAGCTCCTAGAATCTCTAGGACTGAATTATGAAACTTTTGGGGAGGCTTTAATAGGTTTGGACAGAATGGAATAATATCATCTATATTTTAAATAAATATAATATTTTGTTTCAGTGCATTAATATTGCAGAAAAAAGCTACTTAAAGTAGCATCTTAGAAAATTTTCTTCAGCCTGTATTTTCATGCTGTTTATAAAAGGTTCAACTTCACTGATTTATGTTAAGCAGCTTTTATCTCTGATACAGTTAAGTTGGATTTACTTACACGGATGGAGCTGTGGAGTATGGTATAGCTGTGTTTGAAGCAAGATAATCAGGTTATTTTTAACTTGTTTTTCATATTGTAAACAGTCAGTCATTAGAATAAGATTAAAATATGTATAAACTGAACTGGTGTAAATAAAAAATGATGTTCTCTTCTTTGTTTTATTTAATCCCCAAAGTCTTGCAGTTTAGAAGTAGAATTTGTATGTTGAGACTTTAAGGTTCCATTGGCTCTGTAGTCTGAAGTATAGTTATACAATTAACCAAATGAAGGAGGTAGATCTACAAAATTCAGTTAAATGGAGATGCAAATGTATTACAGTGGGGAATGAAGATATGGAAGTAAACATGTCTTAACTATTCACCTACTGGTTATTCTGAGTGGATGTCAACATAGTGCTAGTTCTTTTAGGACTACCTTTTGTGTATAATATTTATTCTTTATTATTGCTTATAGGCCTAGATGCATCCTGTTTCTACATTATAGGATAGTATTAAGGCATTTAAATGGTTATTACCCCTTCATAAAGTTTAGCAATATATACTAAATGTTTAGTATATATTTTTTGAGAAACAAGGGAATCTTCAGTCTGCTGCCTCTTTCTGTGTGGATTTCCAGTGTATCCTCACAGAATAAGTGACTGTTTCCTTAAAGAGTGCTGTAAGATTTATTTGTTGACAAATGTTTAAAATGGCCACTTCTTGAAATACTTAAATAGCAAAGTATTAAATGTTAAGTAGGCTTTTGCATATTATAACTACATTTAAGAATCATTTCAGATTCCTTTAGTTGTCAAATTTGGGATAGCATATATTTCTAAAGAGGAAAATAAAGTATCTTGAGGTACTAGAGAAATGCAAACTAGGTATTCTTTTAATGGCAGTTTAAAGATTATAGTCTTAAGGAAGGTTTGGAGAATCTAATTTCTCAGCAGAAAGCTGCATGGAATAAGGTATCAGGTCATCTTAGTGAAAAGGAAAATATTTGGTCATCTTCAGGTTTAATTACATTATATACAGGTCACATTTATTTCCCTTTCACTCCATTCTGTCCAGTGGTCTTGGAATCATATGGTCATGAATGGTACATCCAGGTTCCGTTATGTACCTCTGAAAAATACCGAGTTTTTGTTTTCAAAGGCAGTTGATTTGGCTGAATTCCAACGTCAAATTTGTCAATTTAGTCTTTGTGGGGCAGGCAGCATCTGAAGTCTCTATTCAGTTTTTTTAACTTTCCCTGGGTTGCCTGAAGTCAGCCTCACACATGCATAGTTAAGGGGTAAACCAGAGATTGGGCAGAAATATATGCAGAATTGTGGGGGGGCCATCTCCCCTTAAACTTCAATTGCTACCAAACTCTGTCCTACAATTCCTTACCCAGTTGTTTATTGGGACCTTGCCCCAAGTGAAAAGCTGTTACAAATGGGAATTTCATCCAGTGCTCTTCTGTTCTCTTTGGCTCTCTGCCACATTCTGCTACCTTCTGCTGGTTCTCCAGTACCCTGGCCTTTTAGGAAAATACGTATTTTGTTCAGAGTTCACAGTGGTCAGCAGTAGAAGGGTTGGTTTGATATGTGCTACTTTGCCATTATTAGAAACGAACTGCATCTTTTAAATATCTTAAGTCCCAAAAGTATGTGAAGAGTTAGTGTATTTAAACTTCAAACCTGTCCCCTACTCTAGGGGAAAACTTTCTAATCATTTAGAAATAGTCATATTAGAAATAGTGGAATATAATTTAATGAAGTCCTAGCTATATAGAGACAAAATAAGTTAAATCCAGCTTTAAGGGTTCCCATTCATTATGAGAATGCAAATATATCTAGGTGGGAATGAAGTCCTAGGAATAAAACAAGTTTTAAATGTTCACTTACTAAGTTGTCAGTATTTTCTTGGCTTATGTAGAGTGGAGCTGAGGTTGTCCTGTTCATTGAGCTGATTAGAAAGTAATTTCAAGGTGAGATCTTTAGTTGCTTAGATGAAAAGAAATGGGGATAGTGAAAAGGTTCTATTTTAAGTAAAATCATTGAGGAAAAAATGTAAGACAATTGTCCTAGGAGATGATGTGGTATGACCACTTTGGTTTTTGTTAGGATTCCTACCTAAATAAAAGTGACAAATAATTGCCTTGAACCAGAGGGAAGTGCCTTATTGTTGAAATTACAGCTGTTTATACAACTTTTGTTCAGGTCCAGCTTCAGCTGCAGCTGTGTCGAAGGTTGTGAAATGGTACACAGAAAAGTCTTGCTCTGAGAACAATGTGGAAAAAACCACTTAGGGCCTGGCCTGTTACCCTGCTAGCTCAGCTATAAATTTGACATAGGTCTGGCAGTTGTATGTCAGCTATTTTCTTTATGCTGTGGAATAAGCCATTGTTCATTATGTGATTGTTTTGGTCTTATCTACAAATTGTAGCAGAGACTCTTTAGTTTGTGAAATCAAATAAAATATAAAAGCTGAGAACTTAAAGTATCACTCTGTACTTTGAGTAGCACTGCTCACACAACTGGAAGCAATGTCTGTAAATTGTGCCATTTAATTTGAACTTTCCCTTCAGCAACTCTAGCCCTGATTGGAGGTGGTGATACTTAAAAGCCCCAATTCATCCTCCTGATTTTTCTAAAAGTTGCTGCTTTTTGTTCTTTCCTACAGCAAGGAATACTTCCGGGAGGCTTGGAGATTGGAGCCACCACTGAAATGGTGAGGGTAGCTCAGGCTCTGTCTGGGACTCCCACTGGGCGGTGACTTTTGGGGTGGGTTTGTGGGGATACTGACCTAGCAAATAGATGACTAGTAGCTCATTTATAGATGTAACAGAAATTAGGGCCTTCATGGAGGTAATCAACATCTTTATAAATCGATCGTTTACAGTAAAAATAACATTCTTGGTTAAGGGGAGTCATGAAATCAGTAAAAGTAACAATGAATTTAAGAGTTATACTAAATATTTATACAAAAGCACTGTACTTTATTTAACTCCATACAAAATGTGGTGATTAGAAACATTAAATAGGTAATGAGTTTTTTATTTTGAAGCTCATGAAGTCAGTTTTTAAAATGTAGCTGTTTTACTTGGGCCGCCTCGGCTGTCCCTTAGAGCCCTTGCCGCCCCTCTTACAGGCAGGTGCTGTAAACAGCGACTTTCTGGCTTATATCCTTGAGGAGGGAACGGACTTCTCCTTCCAGTCTTACTAATTCTTGAGCTTTATCTTCTAAATATTTTTGATTGTCCTCATATTTTCTTTCTAAATCTGTGGGAGATGAAAAGAAAAAGGAATTTATACTATGATGGTCACAAAACCTAATACTGCTCTTAGACCTCTAAGGCTCTGTGTAAGTGCCTAAGGCAAAGTGAATAGATTTTCACCTTTTAAATGAAACAACTCTAGATGTCTTAATTTTAAAATACTTTATGAAAGCATCAGCCTACATGAAAATTCTTACCTTTTAGGAGTTGCAGTTTGCTGTTTGCTTGAGCCAAAATTGTTTTTGCTTCATTTTGTAGCATTTCAGCTTTCCTTCTGGCATCAGCAGACTCTTCAGACTTTTTGGCAATTAACTTTTCTGCTCTCTTATACTTTTCCTCAAGCTCACCATCTAGAGTCTGCAGTTTAACATTTAGACACAGAGAGGTGATAAACTTAGTGTAATTGCATTTACCCAAGCAGCAGCATAATTGCAACTGGCTTGGGGGGATCACATAGATGTTAATTTGTGCAGTGAGCATTTTGGATTAAAGGCTACCACGAAGGGCACTCAGGCCTCAAGCTATTCAATAGTAAATAACTGAAAAAGTTTTCTTCAAACAGTGGAATTAAATACAACCCTGGTGTGATTTTTCCACAACAAAAAAAGATTTCAAAGACATTTTGGAGTTGCAACAGGCCTCTGGCACCGAGGCCTCCCTCTCTCCTGCTGGTCAGTGCTTCTCTGTGGAGACTCTGTGGAAGAGGGTACGAAAGTCAGCGCAGACTGTCTCAGAGGTAGATGTGCTGAGATCCAAACATTTATACATCAAAAAAGGCCCAAGGTGGAGAAAGTAAAGGAGGACCAGCTGGATCTTGATTAGGTTTACGGCATGTGGAGGCTTGATACCAGGAAATCAGGAGAAAGGCAGATGGAAGGGAAGGAAGGACAGACTGTAGTGTGTGCTGGGTGGAGATTGGTGTGGGTTTAGGAAGATGGTTGCCAGTGATTCTTTTGAGAAACACTGTTCAAACATAGACACTGGAATTTCATGTTGAGGGGTTTTGTTCCTCTTTATTGTAATCAAATGTCACTTGTGTACAATGCTCTGTAAGAGAAGTACTTCTGAGATTTATGCTCTCAGAACCACAGGAAAACCATAAACCATAATGCAAAAGACAGACGTGGTGGTGAACTTGTTTTGTTCTCTTCCCCAACCCAGAGGTGTAGGGAAGTCACCTTATGTAATGCCTAAAAGCTATAGTAACTTCTGGAAGAAATCTTCATTTATAACTCTGTACTCTTATTTAAGTTTCAATATTCAAAAGTTGTTTTGTTTCTTTGGAGATAAACATCTGCCCACACCAAATTTAGAAATTGAACATGTGCTTCAACAATTGGCTTCTGGCAAAAAATTTGGGGAGTACCTTCCAATGAGAAGTGAGGGGTGGTTTATTCAAATGAGTGTGGAAGCGGTGAGAGTTGGTTCTCTACTAGCTGTTCTTTGTTAGGAATTCCCTGAGCTTTCTCTGCCCTGCTTTTAAAGATTTCTCAAATGGTCAGGTGAATACTGTATGCCATAAAGGTCTTCCGCGTTGCAATACAGAAATAAAAGTTCGGTATGCTTCAGACTTCTACCTCTAATTCCATTTTTTCAACTCTTATTCAAGTTAGGATTTGAGGACTTAGGTTACACCTGTTGGATACTCTCATATCCACTCCCATTTTCTATCTGTGTCTCTCAAGACTGCTGTTTCAAAACAGGTCACTTGGGAAGTGATGAATAACTATATTAGGTCCATTGCCAAAGAAGGCAATGAGGGGGTGACCAGTTGCTCCTTTATCCACAGAGCTGTAAAGTTACAAAGACGTACTTACCTCTTTAGCATCATCTGCAGTTTGTTTCACAGCACCGGCTACTTTTTCAATGTATTCTGCCTCCCCAGAGTTCTGGGCAGACTTCCGCTTAAGTTCTTCAACATTCCTCTCTAGCTCACTTAGGCGTTGGGAGGCATTGAACAAGGTTTCCTCAGAAGCTGCTGTTTCAGACTCAATCTAAAAGCATAATGTCAGCAAGGCATTGACTTGAGAAGTGGTAGGAAGTGCTATCAATACAAGCTCACAGGACAATTTAAAAGGCCGCTACATCATTTTTCTCTAGATCAAAGGAAGTACTTACTGAAAAGAAAACCTAATTTCAAGAAAGCTTAAAGTGCCCAACTTTAATTGGGCTCTTCTACATCTCGTATATTAACTTTGTTTCTTGGTACTTCTGATGATCTAGGCAGAAATTCATGTCAAATTTTTCCTCACTGAACCACCTCCAGGCAGCTTGAATGGGTTGAGAGCATTTTAAGGACACCTGTGAACTTTGGCTAAACATTGTTCACAAAGCAGATGTGAGAAGAGGGATTTCCACATAAATTTCCAAATTAATGTGGTTGGGAAAGTTACAACTCCCAGTCACCTTGAGTTTGTTCTTTCAGCCCTAAATGTTACTGACGGTGGAAGTCACCACTTCAGAAACCATTGGGAAAGTTACTTGTTTTCAGCTAATTACAGACAACATGGAAACCAAAATGTTCTTTAAAACTCTGAAATTGGATTGTGACACAGCAAACCGTCTGGGAAAGTTACAGCTTTGACAGAATAGGTGAAGGGAATTAAAAAAAAAAGCTGGACAGTGACTGTAATGGGGTTTTTTGGGGGGGGGGACTTGGTGAATGGGGGAGTCTAGTAACCATAATGTTCTTCATGTAATTGTAGATTAATGATAATAAAATGAAAAAAAAACCCAGCTGGAAGCTATAAATACTCATAGGTATTTAGGGAAAAGTATCTCATCTGGGCAACTGACAAGGATCCACATTTGATCTCTTCAAAGTATAGTCAATACTGATTTTTAAAAGCCAGTCAAAGCAAGCTGGGATCCATGAGACAGGAACCCTTTCATTCACTGAGCACCTAATTTTCCTTAAAAATGATCTAAGGATGGGTCTTTCCATAGAATTAACTCTGAATAACAATAATATCACAAACTAATGGGTCAGTGTAGGTGTACAAAAACTTGTATTTCAAACCAAATCTTGACCTAAAGGTTCACTCATTCATAATTTAGAAAAATTCTTAGTTATAATTCTACAGTTTTATTTTTAAATGAGTGAATACTTTCTGACATGCTTTCACTAGCATAGTTTAGTCAGAGGTTCTCTTTCTCCTTAACCTAAAGCACTTCCAGACCCCAGCGTTCCTGAAAAACCCCAATGTTAACTTGGAATATCAAGCCAAACATCTCACCTATAATATGATTAATATATTCCATTTTGTCTTTCAAAACTAGTAATTTCTTAAAAGTCACCTAAATAGAGTTCATTAAAATGTTAAGGGCACACTGAGAAATTTGAAAAATTTAAGAGATTAAAAAATCAGAATAATGAAAGGGTTAGAACTGGGTGGGAAAACAATTTCTCTAAGCTCAAAAGCAACCTGAAGAAAGGACTTTATATATTATAGTGTTCACAGTTTAAGAAGGTAAAGGACGAATAGTTGGGACCTCATCTCAGAGCAAGAGAACAAAGGAGAATGGGCTTGTATCAATGAATGGTAGGAAAAGTAGGCCGCAAAACCATCTCCCAGGTTTTAACATTAAGAGGTGGTTGCCCTGAGAACTGGAGCATCTAATTTCCAAGTACATTGTGAAATATGGCTAGGGATCAGATAAGCCTGTTTTTGTTTTTCACCTATTTTTTAGGAAAAAATGAATGTTCCCAAAATTGGAAGGAAAACTGCTTACAGATCTTTGATAAATGAAAGAATAATGTTCGCATTTAAAAGATGAGTCTTTTTAGGATAAAGCACTAAATCCATGTGAAAAATTCAGTGTATGCTTTTAGTATCTGGTAGTCTCTAAGTATTCTTGTAAAAAACAGTTTTCCATGCATTCTGAACAAAACAGATACTTAGCTGCAAGATCTCTGTCACCTCATAAATCTTGTACTGATGCTTTGGGGCTGCTTTAGAACAGCAGGAGTTTTCTAAACTGGATTTTGAAATTAATACTGTACTTCATACTACTGAAGAGTCTCTGTGAGTCGTTTAAAAGACAGGAGATAAAAACACATGCTATCTTTCTCAGGCTTTTTGTGGGGGCAGAAAGGAAAGGATGCTTAACGTTCCAGAGTCTTCAGGGGCCTTTTTTTCCTTAAAAGTAGACCGTTTTTATCCATCCATGCTAAGAATCATTTGGATTTGTTTAAAAGAATTCTTTAATGTTCAGCTGTAAGAATTTTCAGATAATGGTCAAATGCACTTTTATGATAAAGGGTATACTGAGTGTTTTCTCTCATGTAACAGCTATAATCTTACCGAAGTTAGCAGGTTCTGGGTTCCTTGGATGTCCTCATCTGCTTGTTTAATTGCCTTCTCTGCTGCAATCTGGGCCTTTTCTGCTTCCTCCAGAGCTTCCTTTACCATGTCTGCAGTGACTTTAACATCCGTTGCACTTTTGCTGAGTAAAAGAATGAGACAGTATATGTGAACGTGGAAAAAGGACTTACTCTTCTGAAAAGAACGTTTTCTTAAAGAACAGCCTTCTTGGAATGATCCAGAGAAAATCACACAGGTCACTCTGAAAATTTTCACTGGTTAAGGAAATAGGTTTTTACTCCACACTACACAAGCCCCCTGAATGCCACAGTCTTCAGATACCTGGCTCTTTTAGCTTCTTCTAACAACATCTCAGCTCTGGCAACATCTGCAGCACTTTGCTGGAGAATAACTTCTACTTGAGAAAGGCTTTCAACTCGTTCACGAATATCTTCTGTCAAGTTCTGTAACTGCTGTGGAGTGCTAGGCATTTCCATTTTCAGTACTTCATTAGCAACTGCTTCAATGCTGTCCAGATCAGCACTATCCTCTGTTAAAAGCAAAGATGTCCCCTCAAAGAGGTGAAAAGATATTTGATGGTTCACTCATTCAGCCACTATTAGGTGAACAGCACTGTGGGGTCACACCGAGACATACGCACTTCTAGTTTAAGGGTTTGTGGTCCAGTGGAGTGGGGAGATGAGATCTACATGTGTGAGAAAGTAACTTGCAGCCAGTGTGTGCCACTGGAGTTTGGTGTAGGCTGGGACAGCCAGGGAACCCCTCATGGAGGATGAGGAACTGATCAGGTTTTGAAGGCTAATAAGACCGAAAGAAGAAAGTTCATCTCTGGATGCACAGAGCATGCTCTGTGAAAGGCAAGTGGAGTGAATGGCTCAGGTTGTAGAAAACATAGGCCAGGGTATAAAGCTGGGATTTGATTCTAAAAGGCAATGAAAACTTCTAACAGTTTGGAAGAACAGCTGGGAGACTTATAACTGCAAATGTTAAGAGGCTGGCATTCCTTATGTACTATCTGGATTCAGGAAATAATGAAAAGGGAGAAATCCAGTCACAGAAGTGAGAGAATCAGGATACTTCATTTATCAAAGAAGGCAAGGAATGTCAAATGTGACAGGCAGTCAAAAAAATGCCAAAGAGGTTAGATGTGAAATATGTCATTAATTTAAGCTTTTTAATAAACTGCCAAGGGACATAAAAATGGATCCCTAAGCATTTAAGCATGGAAAAATACATGATAGGATGATGGCCTCCACACAGTATTTCATAAGATACCCATAGCAAATACCATTGGCTCTTTACTTATAAGCCATACCCCTTTTTTTCTTGCTAACAGAACACTGATTTTATTGAGGCGCTTACCTCTAAGGTAAGGTAAACATCAGTTAAATCCTGATCAGTCTGCCAGTCACAGTAGTCCCATCCCATTTGCCAGTGACAGTTACGCATGGGCAGGGGATGCACTGCTGGCCGCTGACAGGGAGGTGACTGCTCAAAGGCTGCTGGGAAAGATTCCCAGACTAGAAGAGTTAGAACAAAGGAATAGGTGTCTCTTCTTCAGTAGATATTACTGAGTCTTTATGTGATGTCTGGAACTTTGGCAGCCACCTTGTAACCCAGGAGGAGCTAGCCTGAGAACAAAGCTGATAGGCTTAAAATAGAGCAGAAAGGTGGGAAGTAGGTGGGTCCTAGAATCATGGAGCTATGCTGCTACTGAATGTCTTGTTATGTGATATAATACATATCTGTTTTGATTAATTCAATTTCCGTTGAAAGTTTTCTGTAACTTGAAGCCAAAACCATCCTTACTGATAGCATTCCAACTGTGACCAGCAATCCTTAGGAGCTGGATCACAAATTCTAGGGATTTTCTTTTTCTCTACAGAACACTAAGGTATACAGGTGTATAACCAGAGTTGTAATATCCTGTAAATAGTAAGTTTACAAAGCTTTGGGGACAATGTCAAAATAAACTCAACTTCTTTACGGCTCTGATGATGTGTGTGTGATCTCTAACAAATCCCAAATGCAGTTCTCACGGTGTATGCCTGCTTCCTTGATTTCCTACCTGGCGTGCCCCCCCAGAGGGGTCTGAATCTGTATGACATCAGATAAAGTTATCTACATACACTTACATAAGCTTCTTGAGACATGGAAACATTTCTTAACATGGAAATTTTTTTTTTTTTTTGGAAATGTTACCTTATTCACTGCCAGAGATTGATTGTTCTGAAATGCAGATTTGAATTATGGGCTCTGAAACACACTCTTCACAAAACAGTTTTACATTCTAAGATAGGAAGAAGGGTCTAAAAGTAAAATGAAAAAGTTCCTTACGGGTCAGAAAGTCTCTGATTTGCTTGATCAGGTCCCTCAGACCCTCATTGCTCTTGTCCACTTTTTCTTTGGTGGCGTTGGTTCTCAACAGAACATCTCGAGCATTCTGTTTTGCCTCATCTGCCCTCAGTTTGGCTTCAGAGACCTAAATATAAGGCATAGATTACCTGGGGAGCAACTTCACTCTTCCTAAAGCAGACCAGAATAATATATGTGGTCTAGAAAGTGATGTTGAAAAACTAAGCATTTGGAGTCACAATGTTTAGAATGTCTCCCATTCACCCATATTATATTCCTGTAAAGGCTCAAAGTATTCAGTGTACAGATTCCTGTACAGTATTCTTACATTTACAGGGCTAGCATATAAAACTTTTTCTAGCTGTTTTTAACTCCTCTGAAAGATTTGATGGCCTAGAAAATGTTCCTTAGCCTTTTTCTCAGACACCAGCATAAATACTTCAGCTAATATCACATGTGTCACTTTAGAAGAATATATGTTCAACTGCATAGGATTGAGTTTTTGTAGTGCAGCTGGATGTATTCATAACCCTGGACCCATGGTAAGTACGATGGTTATCTCAAATTGTCATGAGAAGAAAAGAAGATATTTAAAGGATTCTTGAATGAAAATCTCATCTATTCCCCTGACCTCACAAAAACTTGAACTTTCATACTTGATTGTGAAAGGCCCTGTTTATTTTAGTCAGCATTTAGAATTGAGTTCTCCCTTTCAGACCTTCCAGTCCGTAACTGGAAGCAAATAGCGAACCCTGGGGCTGTCCACTGAATTACCATCTTGGAGAGCTGCTCCACCTCCGCCAGGGCACTCAGGACATCTCGGTCAAAGTCCATGGCTTTCTGCCAGGCGCTGTGTGCCATGGAGACTAGACCACCACAGCCAGGCCCCCCACATTTCTTCTGTCCTTCGTCAGTTCTGCAGTTTGGGCCGCCACATTCGGTCTCGGAACAGGAGGCCCCTGGAGGCGTTCCACAGGTCTGCAAAGCCAAGGACCCGGCACAAGGGTTCAGAGAGAGAGTCCACGGCTGCAGTATAACAGCTGTGCAGGGCCTGGGTGGCCCCAGAGCGCGTGTAGGTGGTCCTCAGCAAGGGTGCTTGAAAACAGTGTTCAGGAGGGAGAGAGGAGCAGAGAGTTGAGGAACGAGCTAACCTCATTTCCAAGGAAACAATGATTTACAAGCCTTCCTCAACACCTTCTGCCCTAATAAACAGGAATACCATACGGGCTCTTGCAGGATGTGAACATCTGCTCTATCAAGTTGAAGTCTGTCAATTGAGAGCCAAAGAATGCTTTCCCTTTATTCTAACCAGTTGTGTTAAAAAAAAAAGTATCGAGACACTTCTTTAGACCTAACACCATGCTAACTGTTCTGGCAGACAGGGCGACTGACGTAAAAGGCCTCCTCTCCGGCCTTTCAGTAACTTCCCTTCTAGTTCGAAAGACAGGACCATCAGACAAAACAGCCAGGAATAGACGAGCGCAGCAGGTATGAAGGAAAGCAGACAGAGATTGCTGAGGACTAGTTGGGGAAGGATGGGTGGGCAATGGGATTTGAACAGGGGAATTTGGGGAGCATTGCAGATGAGAGAGGTGGAGAGAAAACTGTGAACAAAGGTGAATGTAACTTTTCCAAGTGAGCAACCCCCGATGGCCACCCCCACCCTTAGAATCCTTTTTTGTCCAGCTGAAACTTCCAAAGATCCAGGCTTGGCCATGGCATGCACACGCAAATTGAGGAATTACAAGTTTGCTGTATGATAGACAGGGCCAACCAGGAAGAAAATTGTATCTAGAGCTCTCCTTTTGTGGGAAACATCATACTGAAAAGGGGCAAAAGGGTTATTGAGGTGAAAAGCGGTTACTCCTAGGCACGGAAAAATGTTCTTTTTAAGTAGTTTTTGAATCAATACAATCAATTCTTTAGCCTCATAATTTTATAATTGTTATCCCATTATATCATAATAGTAGGCTGTCATGTATCTGGTTTACTAGACATAAAAAGCTTCAGAAAATAAAGTTTATTCTGCTATAGAAAAACATGAGCCTTAAAGGGAGCACAGACCTCAGGGATGCTCTCTATAAACAATCTGACGCCACACTAGAGGATCTGTTTTATTTCACCAGACGGGCAGGCACGAAGAAAACCAGCACGGGGCTAGCTAAATAGACACAAAGACAAATGAACTGAAGCTACTTTAAAAACACATAAAGGGACAAAAATCTCTTTCTACATAAGCAGCAGTATGGAAAGTCTAAAGGGAGTTGTCAAGGGTATTTAGCAAACATGTACAATGAGAGAACATTAGCAGCTGGCTAATCCCTGGGTATCTCCCCAGAGGGAAAAGCAAACACAGGGAGGGGCACCTGCTCGTGGCCACTGTGCCCACAGGCCACCCACAGCCAAGGGACCTTCTGTTGCAAAGCACAGCCTTTAGCCTGCTTAGCTGCTTTCATTTTAGTTTGGGAGATCTTGTGATTACTGGTTTGGAATAGATTTTGAAACAAAATTGAGAGAATTGGCATCTCATGCTTAAATACGTCTCCTATAGCAATTAACACGTTGCTCCAGGCCTCCATTTTTCTGTTAATGGTGACAGGAGACCTACTTACATTTCCACTAGATGCTATAAAATTTCATAATATAATGAAACTATAACCTCACAGGCATCAATTAAATTTGTCTATACGGTACAGACTGTTTTTGTCTATAAGCTGAAGAGGGAAGGTTAAGGAGGCAGGGAGGGAAGGGGGACTGTCATCCAGACACAGCTGTGATGAGTCTGAACCCCGGTCTTCCATGCACCTGCATTCCCCTTCTTTTACTGTTCCTACGTGCTTTCCACGCTGTGAGAACACCAGCCCCAGTCTGTAAGGATACCCTTTGCATTCTCCCAGAGCTGTCCTTCCATGAGCAATGATAAGGAAGCAAGAGGAAGACACAGGCTTAGTTTGTCCTTTTCTGGCCTTCTGCCTGATTTTCGTTAAACTCACTACTCCATTTAGCTCCAGAGTTACTTTTTAAAAGCTTCTGGAAAAGGAATCTACTTTCTAGGCTAGTCTCAGGGATCATCTTCACCAGGTAAAGTTACTGGAACAAAAGAACATTTTAACTAACACCCCTGGAAAAATTTCTTTTGCTCCCTTTAACTATTTTAGGAAGTCCCTCCTGAATGATTCTGAATTGCTCCACCGAGATGGACTTGACACTTCAAATCCAAAGTACAAAAGAAATGTCCACAATATAAAAAGGATCAAGTTTAAGTAAGTCATGGCGTCAGGACAACAGCATGGGAAAGTGGCCATGAGTCTTCGGTTGTGCCACAGAGAAACCGTTGGAAGGGGCAAGGCTGAAAACACACATGCTGCCGTTTTTAATCTGGCTTGGCCAGAGAGACCCATAGCTGGTCCAGACACCCAAGCCTGGGAATTTCACTCCTGCTGATTCATTTGCAAAGTGAACAATATTAAAGACAAAGCAGAGAGTTTTTTTCCTCGAACTGCACAATAGCCCTGAAGCCAAACCCTCAAACCTTACCATTTGGGCAGCTGCGGAAAGGTCTAGACTTTGTAGTTTTCCTGCCAGCTCATCCAGAAGACGGGCCTGCTCCTCTTGTTTTTCCCTGAACTGGGACTCTCGCTCCAACATCAAGTCTTCCACTCTGTCTCGAGTGAGAGCCGACTGCTCCACAGTGCTGTTGGAATCTGTGGTGGATGCGTTCACCCTCTCCTCTGCCTCTCGGGACATCTGGAAGTACTTGGTAATGCTGTCCAAGGCGCCTAGGGCAGGAAGTGGGATTGCCCACAGTTAATTCCCTGCGTCCAAGCTCATTGAGCAGTGTCCGTATTTGGTGTCGTCCAGCCCTGAATTTATTGTACGGCTTTGTTTTAAAATTTAAGGAATAAAATCTTTGTGAAGAAATGTAACTTTCCTCTCAGGATCAACGGAATATATTTTGTCCCATAAGCACCTACCCTGGCTCTGGAGGATGCCAAACATCTGGATGAAAAATTAAGTCAATCATGCAGATGGTGTTTCTGCACACAGGCAAGCATCCAGCTCTTTCTAAATAGCGGGTGTCAGGCAGCCTGGAGATTACATATCCAGATCATTTTCCCCTTTTCTCAGTCATTTAACTAGTTAGATCCACTCAAATGGCTAGGAGTATATAGTTAAAACAGCATGACATATTTTGGCTTTAAGGACCTAGTAAAAAAATAAGTGATCATGCATAGAACAGGAATGATAGGCTGATCTGACATAGTTCTACCTTTTGTTTTTGTGGGGGGTGGTCTATGGCATCAACGAATGAAGGATTTGCCAAAATTATTTCCTGACCAAGCAACATTCTTGAATATAAAAGGATTTGTAGAAATATCAATTTAATTCCTTAACTATTCAAAAGGGCCCCTTTCCGAGAAAAACCAAGGAGGTTATAACCAGTGAGAAGAGCCCAGGAAACAGATGCCCTCCTACCTAATGTAACCACAATGGCTGCTTGCTCCGTGGGCCCTCGGCTGTGCCTCTTAGCTCTGGGGTCACATTTATAAAAGGGGGATTTTCAATCCTCACTTCTGCCAGAGCCTCAATGAGAAAAAACTTCAAAATTGTTAGAAAGCACATGGTTTTTTTCTGCAAGTGCTGTACTAAAAGATTAGACAGTGTTAAGTCCATTGTCCAGGATCGCATAGTTACACAAAAAACGCTCACCCCGAATATCTGAGTTCTTGATAAATTCCAGCTGCTCAGCGAGCTCTTTCACTGTGTTCTCCAGGCTTTCTGCTTCTGTCTGTAGAGAGTCCAGTTCTCTGGCTGTGCTGTTACTTTGTGAGGCTGTGTCAGACAGTCTCACTTCTACTTGGGCCATCTTTTCTGTAACATCTTTGGTTAGCTTCCTGTAAAGGGACAGGGACATTTATCTAAGTAAAGGGAACCAAAGGGGAATTTTGAAATCTCATTTTTACACTTGCCACTAATATTGCATCCATTACTCTGGGATTTCAAACCAATTCAGTAATTTGTAACACATTATCTCTAAACTGTGCTTTTATTCTCTTTTATCATTAGTAGGAGAGACTGTATTAAATCTCACAAATTTTCTTTCTTCAAAGAAAGAAACACAGAAGCACCACTCAGTGGTGTTGTGGTGGATGGGCCATTTGAGGGATTCTGAATACCTGCTGTTAATATGAGCATAGGTCCAGTGAGTGGAGTTCCAGCCCTGTATGTAAGCATCCGCAAGCCCATGCAACCCCACAGACTCAAAAGACATAAGCGACTCCAGTGTAGAAGTATGCCTCCCAGCCACCAGGCAAAAATGCTCTTATCTGAATCTCAGGGATCTGCGTCAAGATGGGACATGCAGACAGGAAGCCCCACAGCCGCTAGGAAGGCAACAGCTGCCACCAAAGAGTTTGTCACACACTGATCCCTTCCAGCACAGTCCCATTCAAGGGAGCCTCCTGCCAACAAGCAACATTTTTTTTTTTCCATAAGAAAGAAGGTATTATCTACTGAGAATGGAATGTGATAAACATTGAGCTTTCACAATATTTCATTTGGAATCTAAACCCAGCTGCATTTTGTTCTGTATCTTCCTAACTCCAAAGCTGTCTTTTAGGCATCTACTTGTGTATTATTTGTATATATGCAGTGTACATCTGTGTATATATCACAAAGAAAGTAATATTTGAGAAGACCTTAGCTCTGCCAATTACCATGTCACCTAATTGAGTATAATTGTCTTCTCAGGGATAGAACAGTTAGTATAAAAATTTGGGACAATGTAGAGATGCTGAAAGGCTGGGGGCCCATTAGAAAAATGATATTTAAGGATGAAATAATCCTGACCCACCTCAAAGAAAAAGTACTTAAAAGGATCTGTAGGTGAAGTTACATTTTATAAACCCAGTGACTTTTTTCCTGAGGCTCTTAGAATACAGTTTCTCTTTCCAGTACTTTTATTAATCTGTTGATTCACAGAAGGCCTTCATTTCTTCTTAGGTCTCATACAATGTTACAGTTTTAAAAATACCAGATCTAACATATATTTCTAAACGGTGCCACTTTGGGTCCTGAGATACGCATCGTTGGATATTGTGTTGAAAAAGATGAATGAAACTAGTTTTTCTGAGATGATTACAATCTATCTGATTAGATGAGTAGTGAGGGCAGACACCAAATTGTCTGAGGAATGTAATCTTGCTTCCCGCAGGCTCTCCAACAACACCAGATTTTTTTGTTCTCTCTTTAGGTACGTGAGACCAAGGCCAAGAATCATCTCCTAAAGGGCTTACCTCAGCCTTCCGAAACCTGTCCCTGCCATGTGGTAGGCGGCTAAGCAGCACAACAGTCTTTTTCATGAGGTAGAATTCCTCATGAAATATATTATTGCCTCACCTCAGACATTTCCGAAACACCCTGGTCTGTCACATGGTCTTGGGCACAAAACCTGAGGCTTGATTGACATCAAGGAACCAGTTACTTTAAATCTAGAAGGTCTAGACAGGACCTTCTACAAGGTCCTTGAGATTGGCAGCTGTTCCTCTCCTGCTTCTCACATTCAGCCTTGAGATGAAAAGTCCATCCGGCTTCTTATGGAAGCTGATTAAAGTCCCATCCTACAAATAACTGTAGTTCTGTCACAGTGTAAAAATCACCTCAACCTTCAGGATTTGAAACACTCCCCTTGCTTATGCCAAACAGTGAGTCTGCTATAAAAAACCATAGCATTTTGGGAAACAAATACTTCATACACTTTCCTGATTTTGTGCTTTGGCCTAGAGCTTCTTGTGCTGTGTTTCTGAGTCCTTTTTGGGAAAGGTAGTTGGAGTGTTTGAGAGCAGGAGAGAGAAGGCTAATGGTAGACAGATGATTCAGCATCAGCCAGCTTAATTTACCTGCCTCAGCGGCAAGAGCTGCATCATCCAGTCAGGAAGAGGATCACCCGGAGAAGGGCCAACGAGAATTTTTCTTTATAAAGAATTTGTTTTAATTAGAAGAACGAAACACTGCTCTAGCAGACCAACAGCTAAGCAGCGGAAATAACTTGGAAACAAGTGTCTTATTTGTGGGGATGGAATGTCCTTGGTGGTAGCAAAACATACAGTAACAACCATCTGCACTTATAATGCTTCTCCTTTGTTACTCTGTAAGTAAAGGCAAATATTATCTTCCCCACCTCCCCAGAAGAGAAAAGAGAGGCTCAGGAATCAGTGAGTCACTCAGGCTCACAGCCCAGCAACTACCCATGCTGCAACTCAGTGATGGGCACTTTGTCTCCAAAGTCAGTGTTCTTGCCGCCTATCGCCCTAGAGCACCAGAGCACTGAATATACGTGCACACGTTCTGTCTTCCAGCCTCCACAATTGTGGTCCCCAGGGATGTGCCGGGGTTCACTTCCCAAGTGCCCGGCATCTGTTGTCACTCACAGGACTGGCCACACCTCCCAGTGGAAGCCTTGTGCCAGCCAGGGCACCTCTGCTGTGTGTTCATCAAGTTGGAACAATATAGTAAGCTGTTAATCTGGCTCATTAATTACTTACTCGTGTTTTAATTACTTACTCGGCTTCCTCAAAGAGATTCCCGATGTTTTTCAGTGGCTCCGCGGCTGGGCTCTGGGCCAGGATGTCTCTGATCTCATTGACCTTCTTCTCCACGGAGTCCACAGTCTCCCGGTAAGGCCCGATCACACCACTGATCTTCAAGACCTTGGCTTTCTCCAGAAACTTCTGGGTCCTGTTGGTCAACTCAGCAACAATCACGTCCCACAGAGCAAAGCACTGGTGGCAGGGGGTGCAGTCGGGGAAGACCCCAGAGTACCCTCGTGTGCACTTGTCACAGCGTGGGCCCTCGACGCCCTCCACGCAGACACACCAGCCAGTGGACTGGTCACACTGCAGCGTCTCAATGCCCCTGGGATCGCAGTCACAGGCTGGAAGGGAAGCAGCAACACTTGCTGATCTACTTGATCACAAACTGGTCCCTGTCACAGTGGGAAGGTGTCAACCGTCAATGACAACTTACCAACGGCCCCTGCAGACTGCAGCACCTTCTCCAGCACGCATTACCTCAACCCTTGCTAACACTTCTTAGTGATAAGAGTAATACCTTCTTTTTAAGTTAACACTTCCTGTGCCCGGCCCTGTAAATATGGTTTCCAGGTTTCTCGTTTAACCCTCACCTGTCTTGGCCCTCATGAGACAGGTGTTATGATCCTACTTTACAGGGTGGGGACTGCGGGTTAGAGAGATTTCATGCCCTGCTACTCCTAGTCTTACAGTGAGGCGCGGCCCAGCCAGGATTCCAGCTCAGCACTTGGCAGCTGGAGTCTGTCTCTTAGGCTCTGTCCTTTGCTTGGCCTCCCTCTTACTTGGACTTCCCCACAGGCCCCATCAACACAGACAGTTCAGGTGGTATCCTTGTGACTTGAGGCAACTGGCCTCAGATATAACACTAATGAGCAGCTCCTGGTACACCTCATCCAGCCTGATCACAAAACAACCATGAAACTTGGTGAGTCTGATAAAAAGAAAAGTGAGAAAGAAGTCACAGGAATTCTAAGCATCTAGCGTGAGGGTTTTCAGCTAAGTCTCATCTGACTCGTGGGTGTCTGCCATCTTGGCAGCCACCCCTGGCACGGAGAACACAGGCTCATAACATGTCAGAAGTGTCAGACGGGCTCTGAGGAGCCATTCAGTCCCCACCTTTCGCTGGCCCAAGACAGGTTGCATCTTAGGCAGAACCAACAGGTACAGGGTAAAGGCAGCATTCCTGGCCTCTGGACAGTGGCTGAATTTACTTAGCACAGTGCCTAAGCCCCTGAGCCCACACTCTGTGCCCCAGATCTCAGGGGACTAACTCATTTTATATCAATACTTGACATTTCACAGGATTTGTATAGTGTTTAGGGACAAAAGACCTAACACTTATCTTATCTCTGGCCTTAAATCCTGTCTGCAAAAAAGGTGGGGGATTAAAAAAAAATTAAAATATAAAAACCAAAACAAATACATTATCTTCTTACCCTAAGTAGACAGAGGACTCCGAGGGCAGGGGTACAGCTTAAACCACCTTCCCATTCTCAGCACTGAGCCCAGGGTAACTTGCAAACAGACCTCAACTGTCTTTGCCAAACAGGTCTAACCTCATTTTTGGTACAGGCACCCAAGGGCCATTTACACACCTGTGTAAAACAAAATATTCCTGAAAAAGCAATTTCAACTGTGCAAAGCCCAATAGGTTCATACTGTCAGATGTCACTATAAAATTTTCATGGGCCAATAGTTGCCATTTGCCTCTGAAAGACTTTCTGATGAAACATCTTCCAGAACCAGTTGCACTGATGGTCCTGCGAACTGCTCAGGACACCTCGATCCTCTTCAACCAGAGGGCCGTCTGTGGCCGGTACCCATCACCTGGCCCTCCCCACATACTACCTCCCATCGCTGTTTGTCCATCACTGCCTTTGCTGACCGGCTCCTGAGCAGCAGGGCTGAGGCGTGCCGCATTTCGGTGAGAGCACAGGTCGCAGGGCTCAGGCTGCCTGGGTGTGGACCTGCCTTCCCCACACCCCGGCCATGCCACTCTGGGCAGTGAGGAAACTGAGTCACGGCCTCACATCTGTATAAAGGGGTGATGAGTATACCTACCTCACAGGATTGCTTCCAAGAGAAAGTAACTTAATTCCAAGTGCTTAGAGGAATGTCTAGCTCATAGTAAGCACTGAAGTAAGTCTGGTGGCCACCTGCTCAGGGTGCAGCCCTCTCACACTTCCACTGGAGAATCAAAAAGTGGTGTGCCTCATGTTTATCTCTGTATATTTGCCCATAACACCATGATTAGTCAAAAACGTGAAGTCGGTATATTCTAGTCCTCAATCTTTAGGATTTAAAAACAAAACAGCATTCCCTTGGTGCCTGGGTTTTCAAAACTAGCTTTTTTCCCCAGTAAGCAGATTGTTTCATTCCAGGCACTTTAGGCATGTTTCACGTTTCCCATGTTCTCCTGGGACAACTCATGAATTAGGAAGCAGTCCAGGCAAGCTGCAGATAACTGGAGGTGTGTTCCCTCAGCCACTCATTCTAGATGTTCCTGGAAGTAAGGGTTCCATGATCAAGTAAGTTCAGGAAATACTACATCCTCCTCCTGAAAACCCTAAGCCAGCATCAGCATATTAAAGACTCAGAGGCGGCTTTTCTGCAGGGAAAACCTTCCCATCACTTTTACCCAGTCGTATCCTAAACTCACTTGATTGTTGGGTCTTTTTCTCGTAGAAGAACTAGTGACATCCCAGAGAGATCAGGGTTGAGAAAACCACCGCCTTCACCCGTTTGCCAGGAGATGCTGACCTTGAGCACCACCAGATCACGTCCTGAGGTGTACGGACCATTATTTTCCCACCTGTCCTACCTTCCTTGTGTACAGTAATGTGTGTGGAGGGATGACAGAGAGAGCGTGTTCACCCTTCACAGGGTGGAGCTGGGCAGAGTCCTGACTTTGGAAGGTGATGCACAAACCTAAGGACCTATGTAAACAGAGGAATAAACACTGCCATTTGTAATAGGTGGAGTCACTGTGTCTGCCCCTGCCCTGCAGGCCCCAGCAGGTGGTCCTACCAGGGGCCCTGGTGTCCCCTGACACCTGTGCCTATGCTACGGGCTCCCTTGGGCTTCAGACAACTGAGGCAGATGTACTTGCTTTTAGTGTGCTCAGAAAATGACTTCTTCCCCATAAATAATGCAAAGGTATGGGTTAGTTCAGTCCTAGAGAGGTCTGTACTTGATTTATGCTTGGAGCAAGGGATGTGTGCATGTGTTGAATTTATTCTTAATCCTTAATAAATTTTCATTTATTTCACTGGTAAAGGCTTGTCTTGCTCTCAAGGGCATCTTTAAGTGGGAAAACACAGGCCCCAAACTATAGGATTTAAGAAGCACATGCACTCCTGTGAAGGCTCCCCTCCTCGACTGGGGGTGTGGGTGCTATGCAGGCCCCTCCGAAGGGCCCTCTCCAGAGGACAAGGACCAGCTCAGCTGAACTGACCAACATTCCTATCCTCCAGTTGCAAACGGTCAGATTTCACAGATGTCTGGACTGCAGTTTCATCACTGAAAAAGCCAATTCTGAACTTTGGAAGGGCACCAAATCACTAAAATGCATCAGATTTTAATTCCGACCCAAAGCTGTGAAACTGCTAACGTTTCTGTAGACATATGCTTCCTTCCCTGCCTGCCTATTGAGTTTCCAGAATGCCTTCTGGAGTGGGGTCACCTGGGAGGCAGGCACTAGAAGGCCCACATTTATGGACTTGTTAAAAGATGCCCCTACAAGTATTTTCAGCTGATGCAGAGAGGCTGGCTCTTGCCTGACAATTTAAAACTTAATGGACAGTAAAATTATGAAAGACTCTTCAATCATTGTGCACATGCCCTGGGACCTAAACATTAGGAACTAACCGTGCATCCTGTCTCTGACAAGTCCCAGTGGGTTTTCTCCTCTCTTAAGAGAAAGGGACAGGAATCTGGGAAGACCTGCAGATCAGCATCACTTTAAGATGTGGGACTATTGGCAGAAGATCAAAAGCTTTCTCTGGGAAAGGAGAGTACATATAGATTATGGCGCCTGATCTTTAAGATGAACAAATCATGAAGGTGAAAACAGCATTTTAAAAATGAGACAGTAACCACTTTAAGGAGCCACAGAATTCCATTTGCATCTTGTAAATACATCCTCGGTTATGTGGTCAGTGGGTTTCCTCTATTTTTTTTGAGCTTTCTCATTTAAAACATGATCTTTAAGAGGCAGGTAAATGAAGGAAATTACACCTATTTTAGAGACCTTGAGGCCTAGAGGAAAGCACTAGCATGTCAGTGCCAGAATGGGAAGCATTAGCCTAGTACCCTTGATAAAGTAGGTGTAACTTTCTCCTCTTGACTTCCCTCTCCTCCTCCAGATCTCCTCTGCCCATGAAAGAAAATACCTGCTCACCTGGTTGGCATTCAAGGCTTTTAACAATGCGATGCCATAGTCTCCCCATAGCTCTCCAGTGGGACAGTCCCCCCATCCCCATAGCCTTGCTGCTACAGGTCGTCCTTATTGTCCTTTAGCCAGGACAATATTTTCCTCTCTAAACAGCTGTCACTGGGGGCCCACCAGGCCTGCAGAAAGTGCAGAGATACTGGGCCACTCAGGCTGGCTTCAGATCCCTTGCTCGTGGCTTGTCTTTGAACAAGTCACTTAACTTCTCTGAGCCTGAGATTTCTGAGCTGTGAAATGGAGATTATGCTTAACCTCATGGGTTTTTTGTTTTAAGGGTAAAATCAAGAATAGGCACATACTATCCCTAAAAGTGCTCAGCACATAGCAGATTCCTTGTAAATAACCTTTTCCATGAAGCCATATCTCCAGTTTCTACTGGTCTTGCCCTTCGGACAGTTGAAAAGGTCAGCGCCCCCTCTTCCTGCCTCCCGCGTCATGTCCTAAACGCGCCGTTCCCCAAGTCGCCAGTGACACGTCCCACACAGACAGCAGCTCTTCCTGCTGCCTCCCCTCCCCAGCAGGGCTCTGCCTTGGACCGAGAAAGTGCTCTATCCTAAAACCAGGTCACAGGGCTATTGTTTTCTGTCATGGTCCCTGGGTCCTCAGGGTAACATGGGTCTCCAGGATTTGCTATTACGCCAAAAGGTTTATTGGTACTTTTCTACCTAGGCATTTCTATTACTGTAAAGGAAATTTAAATACTTTTTAATCTCTTAAACATATTTTTTTTACAATTTTGTTTATTAAGGTATTATTGATATATACTCTTATGAAGGTTTCACATGAAAAACAATGTGGTTACTACATTCACCCATATTATCAAGTCTCCACCCCATACCCCATTGCAGTCACTGCCCATCAGTGTAGTAAGATGGCACAGAGTCACTACTTATCTTCTCTGTGCTACACTGTCTTCCCCATGATCCCCCGCACCATGTGTGCCAATCATAATAGCCCTCAATCCCCTTCTCCCTCCTTCTACACCCGCCCTCCCCTACCCCTCCCCTTTGGTAACTGCTAGTCTCTTGGAGTTTCTGAGTCTGCTGCTGTTAAACATGATTTTAAAAAAAAATTCTCTACCCTCAGCCTCACCTTTTTTTGGTCTTGATAATATAACTTTGGTTTTGGAATGAAAGTTGGAGAATGAGTATATTTTCACCTGTAAAAATGAGCTCACTGTATGGTCCAGGGGTTAGCCCACCTTTTATATAAAGACCCACATGGTAAATATTTAGGCTTTGCAGGCCCCATAGGCTCTGTCACGACTACTCAGTTCCAGCACAACAGCACAAAGGCACCCCAGACAATATGTGAACAGTCAGGCAGGGCTATGCCGCAATTAAAACTTTACCCACACAGGCAGTGAGCTGGACTTGGCACCTGGGCTGCAGTTGGCCTACCTCTAGTCTAGCCGTCAGGGCACACACATTCCATGATTTGGATTATGTGAGACAAACCTCCCTTCTACTAACAAAAGTATTTGTGGTTCTGTAAAGACTCAAGTTAAATCTGATTTCCTGAGTTACATTAGAAATAAAAAAAATAAGATGGGTAACTGTAAATGAATCCCAGCCTGAGAAAGGACCACAGCATTCTAAAATGAATATCTGAGTAAAGGAATGTGGTTAGTTTTTCTACTAAAAACAATTTGAAATGAGAAGCAAGCACAACGGGAAAATGGCCCCTACGCATAGCAGCTCACCTATGCCCTGCATTTCCAGTTCCCTGAGTTTAAGAGACACTGGCCTTTTCCAAAAGCCAGAGGCCCTCCCTTTGCTATCTATGAGTCAACAGGAAGATTTCTCACGTGACCTTTGACCCCGAGGGGAACAACGCAGACCTCCGAGCCGAGGTTTTCTCCCCACGTTCCCCGGTGGGCGGGTGAGAGTCTCCCTCCAGCCCAGCACAGTGGTGGGCTTGTTCTGACTTGGCCCCACTGGCCAGGAGCCCAACCCGCCTGGACAATAGGAACATTCAACAATTTATAAGTTTGAGGCTCAACTAATTTGTCCTTGACATAACTCCATTTTTTTCCCTAAGGAGAATACTTAGCTATGACCTAAGACTTTCTATAAGCATATTGTTTATGAAGTGGCACCAGAAAGTCTAAATTTGCACATCATTCAACAGAAAGATTTGCACTTGAAGCCTGTTTGGCCATGAATTACGTAATTTGGGAAAAGTCACATTTGTTCCCCATAGCTGCATCTGATTTTGAATGACACTTGGTCCTGTCCCTACTAGTCACGGGACCCTGTCCCTTGTGGTTCTTGTCCTCCCATTTCCATCTGTGACTATGTCCCAGGACGTCTAGAGCCCTGAGCTCTGTGTGCGTCTGTGCGGAGGCCCCTGCCCCCGTCAGGGCACACTGGTCCTGCTCCCCCACTGGGAGAGCGCCAGCTGGCTCACTCCAGGGCGCTTTGCGGTGTAGGCTTCCTCCACAGAGTGTCGAAAGCATCTGCGTCCCAACAGTTTTGTATGTAATGGGCCGACCTTCTGAATAAAACGAGCAAAGAAATTGGTGGTCACTGGTGCCATGGATGTCACTCTTTGCAAAGTTTCTAAAACATGACCTAATTTTTGACCTAAACAAGTTGATACTGTTCCTATAATCCACAATTTCTCTGGCAGATTTAGAGTTGAAAGTTCAAAGATACAAACAAGGGTGAGGGGTAAAGTTCTGAGTAGTAAATGAACAATTCTCTGATTGACTCTGACTCCAGCTAATGGGCTTTTCGTGCTAACAAAGCTCAGATGGAGCAAAAGGTCGGAAAGCTTCGGCAGGCTGCGCTGTTTCACCGATGACACATGCTGACAGAATCAGGCCATCAGCAATGACGGAACCATTATCTGGAGAAAATCAAGCCCTCAGGGCATTACAAGATGTAGGAATTTAACACAATAGTGATTAGAGCCCTGGAAAAATCAGATTTCAAGCAGGACCTTACCTGCAGGAGACATTCTTGGAGCAAGTCATCCACTGAATGTCCCAGACCTTCTAATGGAAGTGAGAAAACCAGACCCCACTAATGACCCACATCTGGATGGAAGAATGATGAACAGAAAGTACTTGTTTCTCATCACTGCGATCCCAATCGCCTCTGTGGAACAAACCTGAATCTAATCTAGGATGCTGGTACAAGCCCTTCTGGCCGAGCCTCCACTGAAAACCCAAATCATATGCCATTTGTTTCTGATCTTGTTCCCTGTTCGAAGTTTTCCTGCTGTTAAGGAACAGACAGGTCGACTCTGAAGGACCCACAGTCTCTCGGTTTCCGACCTCTGATAGAAGAGGATGAGTGAACGGCTGACTTGAAGATCTGTATTATTTCTTGCCACAGTAATAGCCAAAAAAGAAAAGGCCATTTTTAATTTAGAGTCCAGGACTTAGACCTAGGACTTCAGATATGTAATAAAGAAACTATGTCGAAGAGCAAAGAAACTACAGAAGACATTTATCCATAGTTACCTAAAATAAAACATAAGGAAGAGAAAAGCCCAAGCAGGAAAGAACAAGTAGGAAAAGAGACTAGCGATAGTCTATTACAGTCCTTCCATAAATGGTTTTATTTTAAAATCTGAAATACTTGGCAGGAAATTTAAAAATTGCAGCAGCATAAATTATGCAATCCTCATGATTCACATGATTTCAACAAGCTTTTGTTCTTCAGAAAATGCCATTTTCTCTCCCAGTCTGTGTTATTGTAAGGCTAAGTGGCTTTGGGATTTAGTCACATCTAACAGACCTGGAGCGCCTGTTACCTGTTCCTCTGTTGGGCATGAGGGTGCCAGGACATCGCCCTCTGGTTGCCACTGGTGGGGACATCACACTAATAAAGCACATGCACCCAGGGCTTTAACCATCAGCAGAATCTACCTGACACACTGGAACTGAATGATCTTACCAGAACAACCATTTAGCTCTGTGTGTGCTGAAAAGGAAGCTGGTCACAATTACTGTTCAGAGGGGAGAAAAAGTCAGTTTGCAGAAATATTTGGCTAACCCGAGCCTGTTTCGGTTACAAGCATTAAAAAAGCAATCCTGTGTCTATCTGTGGTGTGTTCATGCCTTTGCCTGTGTGGAGACAAGCAGATGATGATACCTCTGGGGAAGGAGCTGGAAGTAAGCAGGTCCACTTTTTAGTAACCACCCTTGTACAGCACTGGGTTTTTTGTTAGAGTCTTTTTAAAAAATAATGAGCATTAATGTCTTCTGTCACTAGCGTTTTTATGGACAACTTAACTCACAGTGCACTTTAGAGTTCCCACAAAGCTCCTGCAGACTGTGCCCCCCCCACTCTGAGGGAGCCGCTGCGCCCAGACGCCCAGCTCACCTCGGCACTCCAGGTTGGGATCCCCCCAGAAGAGCTCCTGGCACTCGCTGCAGGTGCGGCCTCCGAAGCCGGGCATGCACTGGCACTGCCCTGTGAACTGCAGCCAGAAAACAGACCCAGGTCACACGGGCTGCCGGGCAGAAGCCAAGCCTACATTTTCTTTCTTAGCCGCTGTTAGGGGAGGTGGCACTGAACCATCTGCCTGAAAAGGCCCCCACTCCCTGTCCCAGAGAGGGCCTCTCACTTGGATCTTGGGTACTAAGGGCCCCATGCCAGCGCCTGCTAACTGCTCTTCTGCAGCAGAGGTTGGAAGGGCCTGAGCACATTACACTAGGCCTACACGTCTGGTTACTCTTCTCCTCGCAAACCACTAACAAGCCCAGGCCACCTGTGCCTTGCCTGCCGGGGAGCACCTCCCTCTGAGCGTCAGGAAACAGGAACCCTCACAACAATGTGGCAATTTGGTTCCTTTCAGGTTGCACAGCTCAGAACAGTCTGATCTGGCGCTGGTACTGAGACAGCGCACCCGTGTGCTGTCAGCATGAGGCTGCACCTGTGGCTGGGCCCGGCGCTGAAATGCTGCAGTGCATCAGATGGGGCCTCTGCAGGGTTACAAAGTCCCAGCCGAGGGGGATGTCCTGTCCACAAGCCAGGGCAGGTGTCCAGTCTGTGCCATGCTATAAAGCGGGGGCCCTGGTGCAAGGCTGTGACCTCAGCAGCAGTGCCTTTCTCTAACTGGGGCAAAGCCACCAAATAGCTGTAGCCTGGACCCTGAAGGGCATTGTTACTTCTGCCAGGATGGTCCCGCCCCTGCCGCAGTGCCTCACCTCATTACAAGCCGGCCCGAAGGAATGGGCAGCATCGCAGCTGCACGGGTCACACCCAGTCCCGCTGGCCAGCTGCCAGGTATTGGGCGCACAGCGGTCACAGTTCTGCCCAACCACATTAGGAAGACACAAGCACTGGCCGGTGGCTTTATCACACTGGCAGTCCGAGCCATTACAGTGCTCCTGCACAGTGCCCAGGTAATTGCAGACACACTCTGAAAAAGAACAGTGCGATCAGAGTTACTTATACAGTCACATTCCTGAAATACACGGACAGTGCGAAAGGGGGTTTCACCCAAATGGCTAACATTTTCCCTCTCCAGATTTTGACCTGGAAACTCAAACAAGCAGGGAAAGGAATGGAGGTGATAGACACTAAGACTAAGACTGTTGTTCTTCAGCTGTTCTTATGATGTTCTACATCATAAGATTTCTGACATATGTCAGACATCAGTTCTGACATTTCCCAGGTTAGACAGGCAAAATGTGCCATTGTGCCCGAGAGTATTTTTCAAATACTCAGATTTAATAAGGTGCTGGGGAATCATTTTACAATTGAGGATTTAACTGGAAATAATAAAGAATATGCCTCAGGGGTTGAGATATCTAATGATTTTAAACTCTTGGCAGGGAATCGCAGTAACGAACTGTCTGACTTAGCAGGTAGAAGCCCTTTAAGCTAGTAAGGCTTTGAGGAATCCAGTCCCACTGGTCCTCACATTCCACACACATTTGTATAAACACAGACAGGCCTGGGGTGTGCAGCAGCAGGAAATGCTCGCCGATCCCCATGAGAGAGAAATAATGAGTTCTCAGAGAGACATCTGAGATGTTACTTCTCTCTCCTCCATGAGCTGGAAGGCTGTCTCCGTCAGGGACACGAGGCAAGGTGTGGACCAGAGTGGGCATTAGCATCTGTATGCGCCAGCCAAGCAGCAAGTTCATGGGCAGAACATAAAACCAATGTGCTTTATTAGATGGCATTTAGCATGGTGACAGCTATATCGTTTTCCCCATTGGTGGCCTCTCTCAGGCACTGAGACACATCCTGAGACTTCTGTCAAGAAAAGACAAGATCAGTCTCATCTTTCTTTTGTCAAAAATGAAATTTTACCTCTCTGACCAAGTGTTTTCCCAAGTGAAATAGACTCCCACAGTAAAGTGCCCTGATGATGGAGAAGGAAGGGAAGTCATCCCAACGAGTGGGCTGACCCCATCCACCTCTTACTTCGACAGGCCTGCTGGAGGGCATCTCCGTAGTACCCGAATCGGCAGAGCTGGCACTGCTCCCCTTCCGTGTGGTACAGGCACTTGACGCACCGCCCACTCTCCTTGTCACAGGCCTCCGGGTCAGTCGTGTCGATGTTGTGGTGACACTGGCAAGGCTGACACGTACCCCCGACGTCTGAGGGGTTGCCAAAGAAGCCTGCGGCACAGTCTTCACACCTGGAGCCTGTTGTCCAATATAAGCAAGCACAGTGCCTGTGGCCTGGTGTCAGGGCGGCCAAGTCCCGGACAGCTGCCAACCCAGGCAGCTGGTGCCCCTCACACTGCTAGCTTCTGAACCTGGGACACTTGTATCTCCTGGGAGAGAAAAGGGCTTTTCGTTGTGTGGGGCAAGTTTAGGGACAGTTACAGGAGTCCTGGAATACGTGCCATCAGCCTCTCATTACACAGGGTGGAGTGGATTAGGGACTAAATAACCCCCTAACAGTGCACAGCTTAGCTTGCTGTTAAACCCTGACGCCAGGACTATATTAATTGAAAAATCACTGCTCTTGCATGGGCAACCTGAAAAATGGGGTCCTAATGGTCAGTTTCCCCTTCTAAGAAATCCTGAAACTATATGCAAATATTTACTCAGCTATAGACAAGTGTATCTAGTGTTTGAAACAATGGCATCAAGGATAAAATAAAAGGGAGTTGCTTTCCACAGCTAGCTGCAGCCCTTGAGTGTTGACAGATAATGTGAGTCTGATAAACAATGAGGCACAGATCTAGCTTTGACCCATTCAGGTGTCGGGAGGCTCCCTTGATGGTATTTTTTTCTTTCTGCTGCCCACGATTTGGCCACTTCACTACTTTGAGACTCTTGTGCTAGGAGCTGGGTAAGAGAAGGGAGAAGTAACATGAAAATAATCTTCCTACTGCTTAATAACAGAACAATGTTTGTAGGGACTCACTTACGTATTTAAATGTGCTTGTTATCCTGTTCTGCTCTGTAACATGATTACCACAGAGACTCAAGAACTTACTCGACTCACATGCCAGATAGGAAAAGGGCATCTTGGATATTTCAGAGTCCCTTTGCTTTTAACAAAGGATTGCAAAAATGACACTAAATTGGCTCATTGTTCATCTTTTTTCTTCATTAACAACTAAACTCATGGAGACACTTTTTCCTCCAAAAGTCAGCAGGTTACTTACCAACAAATCCAGGCTTACAGACACACGCGAGCTGTAAAGTAACAGGGTCCTGGTAACAGCTACTGGCAAACTGGCGTCCGCTTTCGGGCCCATCTGGGCAAGGACAAGGGCGACAGTGGTCTCCAGACCCAATGATGGGGTTGCCATAGTAACCAGCCAGGCACCTGCATCAGTTGCAGAAGAGAGATTGCTATGAACCACAGTTATAAGATACCTCTTACAAGAAAAAGTCTTGAAACCGTGTTTTCTGCCTGGAATGTTCATTCCCCTTTCCTCACATTTCTGTGCGGAGGACCTGGTTCTCAAATGTCAGCTCCAAGCAGAACCCAAGCAGGTGAGAAGCAGAACAAGGCCTAGAACTTGGCTCTAAGGATTTCCCAATTCATTTTCAGGATTCATTTTAAGGATGCAGTTCATTTTACTTTTTTTTTTTTTTGAAGTAGAGGTAATGTTTTTTAAAATGAGGGGGAAGGATGAAGAAATAGAAGGGAGAAGGTTCTTCAGAGGAAGTGAACTCTCTATTTAATTAGACACATACATAATACAAGAACATCTTCCCCAATTATGTGCTGGGGGAATTGCAGTGATGAAGCAATTCTGAAAAATGGTTTCTGAGGAAGTTTTCAATGAAGTTTTTCTAGGTGAAATAAACTCAAATGCATCATGAAAGAAATCAAGGGCTCATTTCCTGCCTCCCCCTCACCCTTGGGAACAATCTGAGCCTAGAACTTTTTAAATTCTTGGGATCGAAACTGATCGTCCTGGAATAAGGAACAGAAAGATGAGCGATTGGCTCAGACTGGATAGCAGACACAAGGACTTCAAAGACCGTTTTCCGTCCAACGCCAGGGCTAAAATCTGCCCTCCTAAAATCCACATCCTTTCTCATTCTCCTGTAAGAAATCACAACGCTTTACAAATAAAATCCAAAAACAGTCAGAAATATCAAACAAGCCATTCTCATGGCATGCACTTTTCAAACCTGTCCTGTGTGCCTAATGTCCAGTCGGCACTGTGAGCCACCACCTGTCCACCTGTGTTCCCCACCCGCTCCTCTCCTTCTTATCTCCTGTCTCCTCCTCTCAAACTTATTCTCCATCTCCCAGTGAAAGAACAATAATGAAAAAGTTAATATAGAAAACAAAAGATGACACCAATATATCTCTTCCTTTCAGTCTAGCTCTTTCCTTTTAATAACACCATTTTGTGGTTGGAAGGAATAATTTTTACTCAAAGGAGTAGTCACTGGAAGCCCCACGTTTGCTTCCAAGCACATCATTACCATACATTAATCACATTCAATTTGCACTAACAATTTCTCTTCATCTGATGAGCAATTCTTGAAGCACTTGCTGAAATTTTTAAACCAAAAATCCCATATAAACTGGATGGACATTAGAAAATTTACTGGCATGAAAGGTGGAGACGAGTACTCCCGGAAGCAGCAGGTTTTGGTAGCACGTCCTCCTTTCTTCGTTAGTAATGGATGGTGGAAGTCAGCATGTAACTTCTTCACACGGACTATTTCTTATCTACTGAGCTAGGCTGTAACATTATTAGAGGCACAGTCTATGTTCTATTCTTACTAAATCTAGTACAGTGCTTTGCCTCCATAATAATTATTCAATTAACACTTGCTAACTGGAGAACAGATGCACTTCTGCACATTTTATGTGGTCTCCTGGAAACCGTAGCTGCATAAAACGTTTAGAAAAATAAAGCTATTTGAAATGACTAAGCCTGTTTGGATTTGGTTCCTACTTTGACCCAAATTAGGCCTTAAGATTTTGCAGCTCTCCTCCCAGGCCAGAATCTGCCAAGGTAGAGGGATGATTTCTGTACAGATCCAGGGCGACCTCTAGGACGCTCTCCAGGAGGGCGGCTTCATGCCGGTTTTGTTCTCTGCTGTAGCTCCAGCTCCAGAACAATGCCTGGCACACAGAAGGTCAAACTACATGTGTACTGAATAAATAAATGAGTTCCTAGAAAATACTGAGGTGCTGAGAGCCATCTGGAGCCTGGCAGAGACCGGCTCTGTGGTTTGTCTAAGCTGCCGCTGCTCAGGCAGAAACGACCTGGCTCTGTTTTCTTTCCAGGGATGCATCTTTCACGCACCTTTCACAGTTATGGCCCGTGGTGTAGTCCTGGCAGCTCAGGCACTCCCCCGTCACCGAGTCGCAGTCATCCGCGTGGCCATTGCACTGGCAGGGCTGGCAGCTCGGAAAGCCCCAGTACCCGGGCAGGCAGCGGTCACACTGCCGCGCGTACACCCCCTGGAAACAGTGGCACTGGCCGGTGATGGGATCGCAGAAAGCATTGACAGATCCTTGCAGGTGGCACTCGCAGGCTGAGGAAATGGGCAACGGAGGAACCACGTTGAGGAACCGTTAAACCAAACACCCCCCTCACTTGAGCCCCAGCCCGCCCAGCGCAGGACACGCACGGGCTCTCCGTCAGTTTCCAGGAAGAGCACTGCCTTCCGAAGCTGTGACCCCACACCAGAGCTTCTCGGCGAGTTAGAATGAACACCGCGCGGTTCTGATGAACCTACGTTTGCATCCGCTGGGGCCGAAGCCGAAGGTGCCAGGAGCGCATTTGTCGCAGGTCCTTCCGACCACGTTGGGCCGGCACTGGCACTGGCCTCCGCTGGGGTTGCAGACCGAACTTAAGGAGCCCTGCGGGTCACAGTCACAAGCTGCGGGGGAAAGAGAGGCCTGATCTGTGACACGGCACCGTGGCTCTGCGCAGGGCTTCGTACCCAGCTCCGAAGGGATCTGCCCGGTCCCTCCTCCTTTACCACCTTGGCTTGTTCAGAATTCCCACGGACAAGATCGTCCCTACGGTGAGGGGGAGGGAAGTAACAGGAGACAGAGTTGGCAGATAAAAGCCACCTTTCCAAGAAGGTCATGAGTGTTTTCTCCCCGGCCCTCAAAGCTCAAATATCACAGGACCTTCAACAAAAGCCCAGTGACCTCTGGGGGCTGGCCTGACCTTTCAAAAAGGAAACCAATTTCAATTATGTGATGCTCCTGACTCCATCCCAGCTCCCCACCCTGCCCGTGGAAATGCTGTCTCCCATGGACTTGTTCTCTATAGTCACTGGATGTGTATTTCTTAAACACAGCTTGCCTTTTCAATGGTGCTCTATCACTCAAATATTCTTAAAAAAAATAAAATAAATAAAGACAAACTGCAGTTGAGACCCCACTTTCTTGGTGCCAACTGCCTGACCCAGGGCCCCAGGGCATGCCTTCCACTGACCTCATGTGCTCTGGGGTCTCAAGAAAGAAGGGGAGGCGATACCTACCCAGGCCTGTCTGGTGCAGAAGGGCAGAAATGCTAAAGATTATGTTTCTGCACACGTCGGTCATGGGCGTTTTCACAACACTTCTGCTGTTCTCCAGACACCGGTATCTCTGAAAGGTTTCCCAGGCACTGTTGGTGACCGACCCGTCTCCTGAGCCTCCCACAGTGAAGATGTCCAGTGATTTACAGAAGGGCATGAGAACAAGCTACCAAGAGATGAGAACAGAAAACTGTCCTTATGGTGGTTTCCTGTGTCATCAATTAGAGAGAACATATAAAAACCCCAAATGCTTCTTTGACTCTTGAGGAGAAAACATTAGACTCATTCAATTAAGAGAAAACCTTCCCATTCTTAAATATTCTTGCCAGAAAAAGTTTAGTGTACCTTATATAGTTTGATGGCTTTTGAAATGTCATTTTTAAGGCCCTTCATCTCTTCTGAAAGAATCAGCTTGAGTTAATCCTTTCCAGAGAGTGGAGTTTTATTAAAATAAACAAGCAAAGCAGCCTTGCAAGCAAGAAAGAACGATTTTGCGTAACCTCCTGGCATTACCCATCCATAAAACTCTTTAGGGGGGCAGAGGAACATTTTCTGCCCAGCCGTCCCTGCATGTATCAGAAACGACCTCGCACTTACTGAATCAATAAGTGTGTAGGGGCTGTCCACACTGCTGTCGGACGAGGTGTACTGGGGCAGCTCTAACCTCACTGTGTAGTTCACACCCTTCTCAAAGCACACGGGCCGTGGAAGGACGACATACCTGCCCCGAAACAAAAGAGAAAAACAACAACCTTTAGGTCTCCAGTCAATCAATCAAAGCTCTACATGGATCCTTCCAAAGAAATAAAGTCCACAGTCAACATCTGGCTCTAGCTCGGAAATGGTAACGACAACTCACAAGGCAGGATGCCAGAAAACCAGTCAATCTGCATGTTAGTTCTATTGAGCTGTAAACCTCTGTCACACTGACCTGGAGCCCGGCGATAAGGACACCACCTGGTTGTCATCATCGGGAATAGTATTACCACATCGGCTGCTGGTTGGGATCTTTCCAGGGCGCTGTACCGTGATGACAGCTTTTTCCCAGTGGTCGGGTAGCTAGAGTAAGAAACAATCAAAGGGGATCATCGGCACTGGCCCACTGCCGCCCGTCTGTTTATAAAGACCTCTCCCAATCGCTCATTTGCCAAGTTTAAATGGAAAACACTGATTGCATTTCCTGTCTGTCTTTCCCATTTCCTCCACTTGTGCCCAGTTCCAGCCTAACCCCATCTCACCTGGACACTGAAACAGCCTCCCAGTGGCTCAGATACTGACATCAACTGCTCAAAACCCTTCAATAGGTTCCTGAATATACAGTCCAAGTTCATCCACTAAGCTAGCATTCTTCCTAGCAGCATCTCCAATGATATCCTTCATCTAGCCACATGGAGCACCTCCCAGAACACTCTCATCTTCTCTGCTCCCACTACTCCTTACTTCCATTTGGGTCAAAATTCTATCTCCCTTTGAGGCCATAGATCTGATTCTTCATGAGACACTTTAGCAACCCCTGGCCCAGCCTGGCTGAAAGGAACCTCCCCATCTTCCAGCCCTGTTTGCACCTGCACTCGCACTTCTTACCACTGGCCTTTTCTGAGGGCAAGGAGAGGTCTAGGTACCTTCCTGCCACCACCTCAGCTCTCAGCAAGGCTGAGTGCCTAATACCAGATCGCTAGATGTTTGAGAAACTGAATTCAAGAAAAATGTACATTTTAAGTTCCATGGAGGCTAGAAAGTCGGAGGAGTTCTTCTATCCAATGCAATATCCGAATTTCACAAAAAACAGCATCCATCAGAAGAAAAATCTTTCTACCAATACCCCAGCCCCCCATAGTCCATGGAGGACTTACTTACCTGTGGCTCATAGCGAATTAGGATGTCATACTCCATGGAATATGGTATGTTGTCAATGAAAAACTCCAAATAAGCCCCCTCAGGCACTCGGACGAAGCCTGCTCCAGTCCAGGAAGGGATCCGGTCCTGGACGTACTGCCGCTCCACTATGCTGACCCCCTGAGGACAAGGGACAGCAGTTAGGCTTTACTTAAAATGGAATCCAATTAAATCTAACAGCTACAGAAATCTGAAGTCACCCAAAGGTCCCAAATTATAGATTTCTTTTGTACTATACAGATCTTATAATGGTTTCAAGTATACAACACAGTGGTTCACCAGTTACCCGCATTATGAAATGCCCCCCTAGTGCATTTACTCATCTGTTATTATAGGAAGATGTTACAGAATCATTGGCTGTATTCTCCATGCTGTCCTACTATCCCCGTGACCAATTTATATTATGGTTGAGAATTTTTGTGCCCCTTTATCCCACTCACCCTCCCTCCCACCATCTGCCCAACCCCTCCCTCTTGGTAACCACCAGCTCCTTCTCAATGTCTATGAGTCTACCGCTCTTTTGTTCCCTCTGTTTTGCTTTGTTTTTATATTCCACAAATAAGTGAAATCCGATGGTATTTATCTTTCTACACCTGGCTTATTTCACTGAGTATAATATCCTTTAGATCCATCCATGTTGTTGCAAATGGTGATTTCTTTTGTTATAGCTGAATGATATTCCATTGTGTATATGTACCACATCTTCTTTATCCATTCATCTGTTGATAGACACTTTGGTTGCTTCCATATCTTGGCTATTATAAATAATACAACGATAGACAGAGGGGTACACGTGTCTTTTGGAATCCAAACTGTTGACATTATACCCACTTTTTGCAGCCTCATTTTCCCAGTAGACTGTAAAGTTTTTGATGTATAAACAGGATATTTGTTTCTCTTTTGTTTTGTGGTTGAGGTAGCTTGGAGCACTGGAGATGGGACTCAAAGTCTTGGGATATACCTTTTATGGTACAACCAGGGGAATGAGCATAAAGGAAGGAAAAAGAACATCTCAAATGCTGTTATTAAGAAGGCCTTGGATAGTGATGAGGCTTTTTCTCAGATTTGCTGCAAGGCTAGTCCAGTATCTGGTGGATGTATTTCTATCTTTCTGTCTCATTTGATTCAAGCACCAGATACAAGTGAAGAAACTTGATATACTCATCACTGTTCATTACCGATGAGTTTATTCTGATTGCCCCAAACTGAGCATTAATCGATGAATCGATTTGAGTTGCTTAACTCCAACATGCAGCTTGAGCTTGTTCTGGGAATTATTATATTACCTGTTGTGATCAGTCATCTCCAAAGATGAAGTCCTGCACTCTTCTGTATGTGTGGAGACTTTACCCATCAAGAGGAGGAACCGATGTTACCCTGCCCTCAAATCTGGTCTGGCCTTGTGACATGTGACCAAATGACACTGGGGGGGGGAGGGTTTCTGAGCCCAGACTTTAAAGAGACCCGGCAGTTTGTCTCCTCCTCCTTGGGAGCCCGACACCAGGTAAGCGGTCTCCCTCTTCTGACTCTGTCATGCAGGGAGGAAGCTCAGAGCTGCTTGGAGAGGATGGGCAGAGAAAAATGCCCTGTCGGCCTCCAGCTGTCTCCCAGCCACCACAGCTGAAGGGCCACACATACACTGCAGCCCACTAGATTTGGGGGATGGCTTGTTACATGGCAACAGAAAACAGAAATATCCTCTCTGGGTATTTACCATACCAGATCAACAGTAACTTTGGAACTCATGCAGAGAGAATGGAAGAAGGAAAAAACCCCAAAACAAACAACACACCAGAAACCGTATTAGTGAATGTTCCAAAGTCTCTTTGTGAGTTACAGATTTACCTAGTTTTAAATATGACGGTTCTTAACAAGGCAGGGTGCCTGGATCCTTACTTTGTGCTCACTGACAAAAGCTATTAAAATGCTTTATAAACGGTCTCTTTATGAAATGTGTATTTGCCCTTACTGCCCCCAAACATTGCCTCACCCATCTGCCATGCGCCCCCCTAACTTACAGGCCCCAGACTGGCTTCTTCCGCTTCATAGATGTAGTGATCCAAGGTGGTGAAGTAGTAACCAGATTCCACTTCGTTGCACTGCCGACCGATCATGTGGGGGCGGCAGGCGCACTGGCCCGACTCCGAGGAGCAGCTGGAAGGTGAGCAGAGCGGGGTCAGCGGCGCTAACACACTAACAAGCCCACTGGGCACACCCCCCTGTTTGACATTAAACATTAAATGGGCTAAAATGCTCAGGTAGGGTTTTCTAATTTCCTTCAGAAAATAAGTACATGGAGAAAAATACTGCCTACGAGTTAACTGCAAATTCCGAAGTGGGAAGCTCTCCGTGCTTATCTCCTCACCAGGCTCCTTCACACCACGACGTCAGGGTTCCCTGCAGACCTCACAAACGTTCTGGCTTTGCTCTCTTACATCTTTTGCCTCATTCCCAACTGCACCCCCTTTCCCGGGTCAGACCCAGATATCAAGCTCCCACAAGGACAGCTCCCCATATGTTGTCCTGGAGGCTAACAACAGATGCAGGGCGGCAGCACGCAGCCCCTCCCTGTTCGCCACGGCGGAGAAGTCGCCGCCACCCACCGAGTCAGCAAGTCAGGAACTGGGAGCTACTCTCTAGAGTCCTTTGTGTCCAGTCAGGAGCTACAGTCTGTGACCTCAGCGGCCGGCTGGCACCTTGTGCCTAGAGGTGACTCTATGCCTTTCTTTTCCCTTCTCTCTCTCTTTCTCTCACACAGACACGGACACAAACAGGAAAACCTGTTCCAGGCTTCTCATCCATACCCTCGTGGCCAGTCTCCCAACTTTCCAACCCAAGCCGCCACCATCCCCACGGCGGCCCAGGTGACCTTCCTCAGGCGCACCAGCCGTGCCGGTGCTGGCGCAGTGGCCCTGTGCCATACGGCCCTCTTCTGCCCTGCTGGCCTCCCTGCTGCCCCACCTCTCCAACTGCACTGAGCCAGCACGACCCCTCCAGCCTGCTGGGTGGTTCACAACCGCCGCCCTTTGCTTACGGAATGCCCTTCTCCCTTTTCCCTCAGCCAGGGTCCACCTGGTCTTTCAAGATTAGCTCACAAATGGCTCCTGCTGACCATCACCCACATTGCATAGAACAGATATCTTCTTCTTCAAGCCACCACCTCCTTGCAGGAGAAATGATGTGTCCGTGTCCACCACAAATGCAGTGGGTGTTTGTTAAAGGTGACGCACTGTGTCTTCAAGTCCTACTTGTTTTCCAAAGCCCAGCTCCATGTTCATCCTTTTCATGAAGTCCTGCTTGGGTCCCTCCCTCTCCTGTTCTCAAGCGGTGCTTTCTGAGGCATAGACTCTGGTTGATCTGTATTAAGATATTTACCTCTTTCTCTCTTGTGGTATAATTATTAACAGACCTATTGAATCCCCAACTAGACTGTGAACTCCCTGAAGGCCTGAACCGTGCCTTATCCACTTCTGTCATCCCCTGAGCCTGGCCCAGAGCTCTGTACACAGAGTGTACCCAAACACTGGTTGAACAAATAAATAAGTGAAGGATAGGTGTTCTGAATAAAAAAAAGAAAAATAGGATTTACTGCAAATAGAAATTTTTTAAATTAGTTATTACTGTTTTAGGTAATAAAGGCCTCTGGATAAACTATGGTGTATTTACTTCATTTCAGCCTATGTGTCTCTTTTTCTTTAGTATCATGATCTTGTGCACAAAGTAAAACTGAATCATATGCATCCATTTTTACTTCATTAAAGTCAAGATGTGGTTTGGAATCGTTCGTTTAAACCCATTCCCAGTGTTTTTTTCTCTTATCCCAAAGTTCATTTTAAACCAAGTACAGCAAGTTACAACTCACAGCAAGACTGAACATCAGAGGCTTATTAAAAATGTCCCAAAAAGTCCTGCCATGGTCCAGCTGAGGTCTTCTCCCTGTATATAAATACTTTTACCCTATTGGAATGTGAGTACTTAACACCCCATAGCCAAATCTGAGAAGGAAAGCCTGTCCCACTTAGGGCCTAGCCTTCTTTGGCACAGGCCACCAACAAAAGCCATTTTCAAAGATTCAGGCATCAGACATTACATCAGATGGACAAAAGAAAGTCCTTCTTTCCTCCCCAGCACATGTTTATGGAGGGAACAGATGTCCAAGCTATGAACCACCAAAGAAGAAAATATCTAGATGCTTCACCCACCATCACAAGGGAACAAGCAAATGTAGGTGAGGGTAGCACGGTTCTAAGGAAACAACTCCTGAGACCCTGAAGGTGTGAAAGGAACTCCCGTAAGAGCCCTAGCAGTCAGGCACACGCCTGTGTCCACAGACTTGAGCTGTTGTCACGGGCAGGTGCACTCACTCTTGTGGCTCCGCCTGCCGCCTGTGCAGATGGCCCTCACACCTACAGCTCTCAGCTCCTCCTCAGCTGTCCTCTGGCTGTACATTTCCAGCCACACATTTCCTCCGTCATCTGTCATCTATGACTCCCTTTGTCCGACACTGCTCATTGCCTCTCATGCTGACTTACCTGTCACTCTGTTGTTTCTGTCAGGTTTGAAATTCTTCTGATGTTGTAGGGGAGACATAACCTCCCCTTTCCTTTATCCTCAATATTCAAGTCTTCTTTCAAGATGTTTCTCAACTTAACAATTTCCTCTCATATTCCTCACCATTCCATACCTGTTACTCCAGCAGCCACCCCAACCGGCCTCTCAAGCTCCTCTCTCTCCCCTGCCCGGTGCAGCCTGTCTGCCACCACCAGACCAACTTTCCCAAGCACTGCTTTCCTCATTTCATAAAACCCACAGCTGTTTCTTCTTAGTTCATTATATCAAGTCATGGTGCCTCTGCCTGCTTTCCAGCGGCCGCCACACCCCGCCTCCGGAAACAAATGCATCTCTTTCTGGTCCCTACCCTTTGCTTTCAGATGAGCCACACTCCTCATACACTTCCACAAATATTTACTGAGCAAATATTAGCCATGGAAGCGATGCTTCCTGGTGTCAATATGCTCATGTTCTAATTCTAGTCCAGTGTCCGCTTTCTTCTGAATCAATCCTTACTTCCTTGGAAAGTCCATTATTTCTGTCTAAATGATATGGAGAAAGAAAAACGGGGGGGAAATTACAATCGAATCAGTGAGATAACAATAGAACAATTGACTTTTATCTTTAGAAGAGTTAGCTCTGAAGGTTGCACATGATCCTGACCGGCAGACAGAGGACAGGAATGACAGGAGCAAGGTAGGGTCAGGGAGGAATGTGAGCAGCGATGGTCAAGATCAGACCAGATCCTGACCCTAACTAGGCCACGCTCATTCCCAATGTGTGCCTTTTTCTTCTCAGCTAGAAGGCCCTCCTGCCCACCTATCACACCTCCCAAATTTCACTCAGCTTTCAAAGTGAAGCTCAAATCGCACCTGCTCTACAGTGAGACAAAAGATTAATTACACGTGATTATTTCCTACGTACAAGTAAAAGTCCTATCAGCTAGAAACAGAACACTTCACATATGTGTATGTTCCCCCCACAAATATCTGTGTAACTAGATACAGATTCAACTCATGGGATCAGTAACGTAAAATAATGACAGAGACAAAATATGCCAGGCCATGTGGCAGGCAGAATAATGGCCTCCAAAGACATCCACGTCCCCATCCCTGGAATCTCTGGAGGAGTCACAAGGGACTTTGCTGAAGGGATTAGGGTAAAATCGTTGAGATGGGGAGATTATCCTGGATTATCCAGGTGTGCTCGGCATAATCACATAGATTCCTGAAAGGAGAAGAGGAAGGCAGAGAAGTGGGTCAGAGACGTATGGCTTGAGAAAGATCTGCCCTGCTGTTACGGGCTCTGAAGAGGGGGAAAAGCAGCCACGAGTCAAGGACACGGGCAGCTCTGAAGCTGGGAACGGCCCTCAGCAGACAGCCAGTGGGAAAATGCGAACCTCACCCTACAGCCAAAAGAAACTGAATTGTCAATAACTCAAGTGAGCAGGAAACAGATTCTCCCCTAGGGCCTTCAGATGGAAACACAGAATTGCCATGTCACGGTTTTAGTTTATAGGCTACTAAATTCTGATGATTTACTATGATAGTAATAGAAAACTAATAGAAGCCCTATTTTTTATCAACAGGTAAAAGCCAAGGTTATTTCTTAAAAACACAGATTTCTCATAAATACAGAAATAAGCAACTTAAAAAAAATCCTATTGGAAGGGAAATTCTGTTTCATTTAAATAATGATGAGAAGAAACGGTATATGGTTTCAACTTTCTTAGAGAAAACTAATAGATTACTGAGAAATTGGGCAAAAAAAACCCCACATTACAGGATAAAAAGCGTCATTTGCAAGAACCACCATTCTGTTCAACATTGGTACCTTCTCCATAATTCTGATGACAAATAAGAATTGGTTCCACACTGACTAGCATTCAACACATCCTTTTTATCCAGCTCCCCCTTCCCACCAGTAGGACACTTGCTTAAGGGGTCAGAGCTGTGGTCAAAATCCCTTTACGCCCAGTTAACATAGTAAATAACATTTGGAAAAAAAAAAAAAAAGGACAGACTTCCAATGGTAAAATAAATTAGTAACCGGGATGTAATGTATAGCATAAGGAATATAGTCAAGATATTGTAACAGCCTGGTAGGGTGATAGCTGGAACCTAGAATTATGTATATAAATGTTCTACCACTGTGTTGTACACTTGAAACTCATGTAATGTAATACTGTGTGTCAACTACCCTTCAATAAAAAATAATTATTTAAAAAAAAAAAAAATAACATTTGGGTTAGATAGCCATCAGCATTCAATACACTGATGAAAACACATATTAGCTTCTGCTCTAGTTTCAAAGTGTAAGATTCACTTCCTCATTGATTGAGCACCTACAGGGCTCACTGTGCCAAGTATAAAGGGAGATGCAAAAAAAATCAAGACACAATCCCTGGCAAAGAGATCTTTTAAATACAAATGGCTTTAATATAAAGCAGAATAAAATAAGTGATAAAGGAGATGCAGAAGTAATAAGTCATTAAAACACCAAGGGAGGGCTGAGGAGTGTTCAGTCTAGGAAACAGAAGTCTTCCAACAAAGTGGTGGGCTTCAAGCCAGGTATCAAAATCCTACACTTAATTGATGAAATCATTTTAAAGGATGCTATAAAGCTGTCTCTATTTCTTCAATGTTTTTAAGCATCTACAAGTAACATTAACATAGCGATCATTCTTATTTATTCATTAAAGCAGGTTATCTACTTGGTCAAACTTCATTAACCTGGCTTGAGTCACCTTGTTTAAATTAATTAGGTCTTCTCTAAAATATTGCTAAATTCAGATTCACTGTCACTATAATAGATGTGTATTACTAAGCTTTTACTCCACAAAAATCCATTTGGCTCATTAGACAATACATTTAAAAGCTTTCCCTACTTCACGTGATTTTTGCTCTTAATTCTATCCGTGGCCCAAGTAACTAAGGAATGTCTGGGTTCACATTTAGAGACGCCTCTCCTAAGGAGTGCATATTTCATGTTTATATCTTAAAATTCTTTTGTTTCTCTAATTCCTTTACTCAATCAACAAGTATTCAATACCTCCTATGTGTCCAGGGCAAGGCAAAGGTAAAAGACGTTTATGAGTAGGTGTCACAAATCCATCATTCAGCAAGTATTTCCTGAGTTCCCACAATGTGAGTTCCCACAATGTACTCTGGTGCTTCAGAAGACCAACCAGGGCCCCTAGCACCCCTATGCACCTCCTAGATAAAGTCCTCTAAAACTCTGAAGAGGACCACTACAAAACACTGTGGTCACAGGACTAGAGGCATCTTTAAAGTTTCTTCCCCCAACCCCCCCATCAATGACGCCAGGCATCTCATCAATCATGCCGGAAAAAGAAAATTATATTTTTAAAATTTCACTAAAAATTTTTGCTTTGCGAACTCTAGATTAGTACATTCTGGTTTGTATACATTTTTTCACGAGAGACCGGGGGCAGGGCAGCCCTGGGGCTGCATGTGGGTGGATTTAGAGACAGGAAGCATTTATGGAATGGAGAAAAAGAGGAAGGAAGTGTAAGTAAGAGAAACCATTTAGGGTGAAGGAACATAGGACATTCCTGAGTTTATGACATAATCTGGAAAGTTACTTATGCCACTTTCATCTAATCAAGAAGGATTTTAGGAGTTGACAACAGCTTTGAACTGAGCAATCAATTACTGAGGGAATCAGCATGTGTCCTGGGAGTCACAGAGGAGAAGTCAGAGAAGTGATTCTGTAAACAGACTAGCAGTTTGTCTTCCTCTCCCACTTTTATGGATTTATCCTTGTTTCCTCCCCTCTGGAGGTTTTCTAAGAACTGAAATTCACGTTGGAGATTCAGAGGCTACATACTGTATGGAGTTTGCTGCATGATTGAGAATAGAACAAACCCAAATACAGAGGCCAAACAGAACATGCTCTTGCTGCCTAAAATCTCATTCCTTCCAGCAGACTCCTACGGTGTTGGGAAATAATCTTATAAGAGAGTCAGCTTGCTCAATGCATTCAGCATGTTCTCTCAGGGAAGATTCAGAGCCACAAGGAAACATCTGCCTATTCTCTCAGCACTCACTTACTCTGTCTTTACCAGATGTCCTGAATCAGATCCAATAATAGAGACCAAAATTCTCTCTGACTCCAAGGTAGTTAATTTAACTCCCACAAATATGACATCCTGCCAAATGGATTTCATGATCATTTTGGTAGAGTTTCATGTCTCATCTATTCAAGGAATACCAACATATTGAAGAAACTGGAAGTTATTATGTGCAGTTTTCATTAATATTGGAAGTTGAAAAAATAAGAGAAAAAAAAGGAAAAGATTCTTTACACAAATCAAAGTGGGAGTTCCTTTTCCATCTTTTAGACTGATGAAAAATAAAGTGTTGGATGATATCAACTGCTGGTGGGGATGGGAAAAAGGTATTTTTGTAACCAGTTGATAGGAAAACCAACCAGCACAATCTTTCTGGAGAACAATCTGACATTAAAGTAAAAAATGCACATGTACTTTGACTTAGCAGTTCCATCACTGGGGACCTAATCTGTAGATATATCTACAACATTCAGCAAGACAGAGCTATAAGAACAGTCACTGCAACATTTTTAAAAAGCAAAGAAAAGAAAACAACCTGGAAACAAATCATGGCATGTCCACATGATGAGTTACAAAAGCAAAAAAGGAAAGAGGCAGATGAATCCATATGCTAATATGGAAAAAGAACTCAAGATAAAAAAAGCAATTTGCAGAAGAGCAAACATACACATATTACACTTTGGTTTCCAAAAAAAGCCAGTAAATCTTAGTGGGAAATCACACACTATTTTTTTTTCTTGGTACTTGTCTGTTTAAAAACAAAATCTAATGCGTTATTTCAAAAGAAATGAGAAGGAGGAAATTATAATTTTTAACAGGTCTTCTGAGCATTGTTACTAATTTCCAGAGATTAAAGAAACTGTTAACAGTGCCACTTATAGGGAGTGGAAACTAGGGAGAGGGCGTATGCCTATCTCAATTGCTGTAATTTTTGTAAAGCTATGGGAATACATTGTGTCCATAATTTAAAAGATACTGTGAAGCAAAAGTATAAAAAACATGTAACAGCTCTATTAAAAAGCAAGAAACATAACAAGCAACATAAACACACTAGAAGGTTTGAAAGTGAACTCTTGGAACAAATGAATCTTTGAAAACATTGAGACCCCAGATAAAGTGATTATCAGGCATTCAAACCAAAGGTAAAAGGACTGCCTGTTTTCAGTCAGAGCCGCTGAATGTTATACTCCTGGAGGCCAGGAGGGCTTTCGGAGGTGACTACGCATGAGCTTCACTCACCTGTTGTTTAAGGCTCCCCCAAGGTCACAGTCGCAAGGTCGACATCCATCCAAATCATTGCTTAAGCCCCAGTGCTCTGGCTGCAGAACAAAAGATTAAACATCTACATGTGGGCTCCCGTAATTACACAGCAGACTCAGCAAGAAACATGTTACCGCATGTTCTAGTTTTTCCACCGAAAGTTCATTCGCACAGTGAAAGCAGGCAGCCTACGCAAGGTCCAATATGAGTACTCAGAAATTAAAAAGCCCAACGTGCAGGGCCCAGGGCCCCGGGGGGCAGAGAGGGTTACACATAATCTTCTCTGTGATAACGCCACATCAGAGGCATTTCTTTGCCCTGCAAATAGCCTTCATCCCAAAATTAACAAGAACAAGCAGCCAAGATGTCCATTTTCTTCATTACAACCACTCTGGCAGGAAGAGAGTTTGGACAAATATTTGGTGGGCCTTTAATTTTTCCTTAAGTTCAGTCAGGCATCCACTGAAAGCATAAGAGAAGCTCTTTGAGGGTTTATCTATGTGGAAATAGAGCATAAGGCAAGGACTAATTTCCCAACCAAAATGTGAGATCACTGGGTCTTGAGAACATTGCAGATGGAAATAAAAAGAAATGGGAAGCAATGCATTCATTTTAGGAGACTTCAACACGCCACTCACTCCAAAGGATAGATCCACTGGTCAGAAAATAAGTAAGGACACAGAGGCACTGAACAACACACTAGAACAGATGGACCTAATAGACTTCTATAGAACTCTACATCCAAAAGCAACAGGATACACATTCTTCTTAAGTGCACATGGAACATTCTCCAGAATAGACCACATACTAGGCCACAAAAAGAACCTCAGTAAATTCCAAAAGATTGAAATTCTACCAACCAACTTTTCAGACCACAAAGGCATAAAACTAGAAATAAACTGTACAAAGAAAGCAAAAAGGCTCACAAACACATGGAGGCTTAACAACATGCTCCTAAATAATCAATGGATCAACAAACAAATTAAAATAGAGATCAAGGAATATATGAACAAATGACAACAACAACACAAAGCCCCAACTTCTGTGGGACAAAAAGAATAAAATACTTAGGAATAAACTTAACCAAAGAAGTGAAAGACCTATACCCTGAAAACTATAAGACACTCTTAAGAGAAATTAAAGAGGACACTAACAAATGGAAACTTATCCCATGCTCTTGGCTAGGAAGAATTAATATCGTCAAAATGGCCATCCTGCTCAAAGCAATATACAGATTTGATGCAATCAACGAACTGGAACAAATAGTTCAAAAATTCATATGGAAACACCAAAGACCCCGAATAGCCAAAGCAATCCTGAGAAAAAAGAATAAAGTGGGGGGGAGCTCACTCCCCAACTTCTAGCTCTACTACAAAGCCACAGTAATCAAGACAATTTGGTACTGGTACAAGAACAGAGCCACAGACCAGTGGAACAGATTAGAGACTCCAGACATTAACCCAAACATATATGGTCAATTAATATATGATAAAGGAGCCATGGACATACAATGGGGAAATGACAGTCTCTTCAGCAGATGGTGTTGGCAAAACTGGACAGCTACATGTAGGAGAATGAAACTGGATCACTGTCTAACCCCATACACAAAAGTAAACTCCAAATGGATCAAAGACCTGAATGTAAGTCATGAAACCATAAAACTCTTAGAAAAAAACATAGGCAACAATCTCTTGGACATAAACATGAGCGACTTCTTCATGAACACATCTCCCCAGGCAAGGAAACAAAAGCAAAAATGAACAAGTGGGACTACATCAAGCTGAAAAGCTTCCATACAGCAAAGGACACCATCAATAGAACAAAAAGGAACCCTACAGTATGGGAGAATATACTCGTAAATGACAGATCTGATAAAGGCTTGACATCCAAAACTTATAAAGAGCTCACACACCTCAACAAACAAAAAGCAAATAATCCAATTAAAAAATGGGCAGAGGAGCTGAGCAGACAGTTCTCCAAAGAAGAAATTCAGATGGCCAACAGACACATGAAAAGATGCTCCACATCGCTAATCATCAGAGAAATGCAAATTAAAACCACAGTGAGATATCACCTCACACCAGTAAGGATGGCTACCATCGAAAAGACAAACAACAATAAATGTTGGCGAGGATGTGGAGAAAGGGGAACCTTCCTGCACTGCTGGTGGGAATGTAAATTAGTTCAACCATTGTGGAAAGCAGTATGGAGGTTCCTCATAATGCTCAAAATATACATACCATATGACCCAGGAATTCCACTTCTAGGAATTTACCCTAAGAATGCAGCAACCCAGTTTGAATAAGACAGATGCACCCCTATGTTTATCGCAGAACTATTTACAATAGGCAAGAAATGGAAGCAACGTAAGTGTCCATCAGTAGATGAATGGATAAAGAAGATGTGGTACATATACACAATGGAATATTATTCAGCCATAAGAAGAAAACAAACCCTACAATTTGCAACAACATGGATGTAGCTAGAGGGTATTATGCTTAGTGAAATAAGCCAAGTGGAGAAAGACAAATACCAAATGATTTCACTCATATGTGGAGTATAAGAACAAAGAAAAACTGAAGGAACAAAACAGCAGCAGAATCACAGAACCCAAGAATGGACTAACAGTTACCAAAGGGAAAGGGACTGGGGAGAATGGGAGGGTAGGGAGGGATAAGGACGGGTAAGAAGAAAGGGGTATTATGATTAGCATGTATAATGTGGGGGATGGGGGAAAGGGGAGGGCTGTGCAACACAGAGAAGACAAGTAGTGATTCTACAACATCTTACAGTCACTGGACAGTGGCTGTAATGGGGTTTGTGGGGGAGACTTGGCATAGGGGAGAGCCTAGTAAGCATAATGTTCTTCATGTAATTGTAGATTAATGATAACAAAAAAAGAAAAAAGAAATGGGAAGAAACCAGATAGGGAAAACATCTCTCTACAACTCAAAAAACACGTATTTCCTAAGGAACAGATAAAAACCAGGTTCCCTGATTTGAAACAGACTTTCAGAAATTTACTTTCAGAATCTATCAGGATATTGGCAGATATACATATTTAATGGTCATAAACATAATTGGGGGTCAGTGGACTCCCTCTCTCCCATATTATAAAAGCAATCACAAGAATGTATTAAAAGAATGTTCTAAAAATGTGTACAATTTTTAAAAACTACTCCCATAATGACTCCACTCTGAATCACTAGTGAACTTTTTCGTGTATTTCCTTGCAGATTTTATTTTTTCTTGATGAATTTTTTTCCTATATCATCAAGATACTACTCACATCTTGCTATTCTTCTCATAACAGCATAAGCATTTCTTCATGTTACTGTCATTTTCAATGACACAAATATCACACCACATAGAAGCCCCCCGACTTACTTACCAACTTCCCCCAGTGTTGCTTCCAAGTTTTTTGCTATGATTAATAAAAGATGCAAGGAGTCTTCTGGTGAATACATCTTTATCAATTTTCTCTTTCACTGGGCCAGATTCCCAGAGGTGGGATTACAGGGTCAAAGGGTATTTACATTTCTACAGGCTTCTGACCCTTATCTCCAAAATGCTTTCCACAAAGCATGAACTAATTTTGCATTTCCATCAGTGGCAAGGAGTACCGGCCCCGCATTATGTCCTTGCTAATTAGTCAGCATTCCCATTTTTTAAACTTCTGCAAATTTTATCTGTGAAAATAGTATTTCACTGTGGTTTTATTCTGTAATTTTAACAGTGATGGTGAATGTTATCCAGGTTACTCACTAGTAATTCCTCCTTTGTGAACTGTCTGCTTGTGTCTTTTATATCTATTTCCATATAAGGGTGGCCAAGGATTCTGCGATGGCGAAAGGCATCCTCTACTAAAACATGTCACATTCACAAACTACTCATCTCATGTAATTAGGATTTACCTACCAGACACTGGTCGCAATGCCGTCCTGTCACTAGACGCTTACAGTAGCAATAGCCAGTCTCGGAATCACAAGGATTCCCACCAGGAATGGTTCCCAGAGGATTGCAAGCACAAGCTTTATTAAACATAAAATGAAGAAACACAAACCATGTGAGTCCAAAGTAGTAGCCTGGATTTAGAGTTACATAATGGGAATTATGTCCATGTGAGAGCTCCCAAACTTTTTAACGAATGTACTTACATTTACAACCAAATGACTCTTCAGCACTTAAACCGTAGAAGCCTTCTTTGCAAATATCACAATGTTCTCCTTCCACATATAACTTACACCGACACTGACCGGCAATGAGACCGGCAGAGAAATCAGTGTAACGGTCACAGATTCCCTCATTCTGAGAGCCAGCTGGGTCACAGGTACACTCTGGGAAGAATGAAGAAGCACCAGTGTGTGTTTGCAGAAATACATGTGCCCTCCATCCCTCGAAAGGCTACAATAATAGGGCCAAGAAGGCTGGACTACCCAGTTAATGCCACCCCCAGCACTGGTGGCAGTCAGAATAATGCTGGGCTGAAGCCCACACTGAGTCATTCAATGGGAAGGCGCCTGACATGGGTCCCACCTCACGACCTTCCCCACGTACGTTCACAGACATTGGGGTCTCGGATGTCCCTCTCGGGGTGCTGGTAGTAAAATGGCTTGCACTGCTCACAGTTGCGTCCCATTGTGTTGTGCTGACAGTCGTCACACACCCCTCCGCTGGCGTTCCCAGTGGCCAAGTACACCGCCATGTCAAAGTGGCACGAGCTGGCGTGTTCGTTGCAGTTACACTCTGCGTGACAAGACCAATGTCAGAGAAGCCTTTCATGTGTTTACCAGTGGAGGACGGGTTTGGTAGAAAGGAAGCTAATTTTAGAAACTGGGGATGAACTTTGCGCAACATGGCAGTTAACAAGGCACTGCTGGTGAAAGAGCGGTTTAAACCTTAAATCATGTTGGAGACCTTCCAAAGGTGAACTTGATGAAATAACCTCAGTCTGTCCTCTCTGGAAGAGGATGGGCTATAAACACTTGCAAACCTGTGGGGACAGTCCCCTCGGAAGCTTATCCACAGGAATGCTGCCACTGCACGGGGGAGGGTGCCTCTGGGGCCCACTCGGGGGGATGGGATGCACCACTCCCGAGAATTTCCCAGGCGATTCCTTCCCGGGAGAGCCTGTGTGGGCTGTCAGCTTTGAGGAGCAGGGACTGAAGGCCTGATTCCCTTCCTCCCATCCCCACCACCACCTGAGGCTCTTTAGGGAAAATCCAGGCCACTTCACGGTCACCTGGCTGGCCTTAAGGGCAGTCTGTTCCTCCTCCAGCATAGCTGCTAGAGTCAACTTGGCCCAACCCTCCTTCAATCCCTTCACCCTCCTGCTCAATATCCACATTGATTCCTCCTCATCTCACAATGAAGCACGACTCTGCTTGGCCCTCACGGGGCTGGCTATTCACTCTGCCCTTACCTGTCACCCCTGCAACACAGCCTCCCACAAAGAGGGATTGTGTCTCACCCACTGATGGATCCTCAGTGCCTAGCAGACTGCTGCCCCTGACATACTGGTTGAATTAAACCTCAGAATCATTCTCCGGCATAGACTCTGCGGCGGTCATGAGAGTGGCCTCGCGGCACTGTGTCTCAGGCTGCTCCCTTACCTGAAGCGTCTCCGTCCCTCCAGCCGCTTCTTTCTTCTCTACACCTAAACAATTTTAAGTATCCATCAAGGGCCAGCTGGGTTGTATTTACTAATAGAACCTTGACACTCCTGACCTCGCTGGTTTCTCAGCTTCTAGAACAGTCCTCAGTGGGGGCAGAGGTAGGCATGCTCCTTGGTGGGAGAACAGTGTATCAGAATCACTGTGTGGGTAGGAAAGGTGGTGTATTTCCTGAGAATACCACCGGGTGGATGGACGGACGGAAGCAGGCCACAGGCTACGGCTGGGCTGCCGCAGAAGCAAGGCTGGAAACCGTGACTCCCTATCTCTTAGACCTGAACGATGACTCTGCCATACTTTTCTTTCATTCTTTTCTTATGGTCATCCTGCCTTCAAAACAGGTACCACACCACGTCAGGCACAACATCTCAGTTTTCTATTAAATCTGCCAAACACACAGGTGCTGCTCAGGAAATCCTAATTTAGTCATTGAATTGAGTGGGTGCCGGTTTCCTAGAAGTATTGGAAAGAAGCTGGTAGCAGGCTGGTAACTTGCCCTTCTTTTGCAAAACAGTGCGCTATTACAGTACCTCTAATCAGAAAATGGAGACTGCAGTCTGAACTGATTCAGAATGTCCCTTTGACTGAGACTTACTTCTACAGGCATTGCTGTTTCGACCTTCAGCGGGTCTCCATGGCCAATCGTGGTAGAAATCCATGCAGAGTTCACAGTTTAAGCCCTTGGTATTGTGTCTGCACATGCAGTGGCCGTGAACCTTGGAAGGATAAAAGCACAAAACAGCAAAGTGAGATATACACTCCTGGCCTGATTTCCTCCACCATTGGTGGGAAATACAAACTCCTTTTCATACTAATCCAAATCTCTAGCTCACCACAGTGAAGGTTGTTTTTATTTTGTCCCTCCCCTCCCAGAGAATTCTCTTTGTCTTGCTGATGGCTATAACTCTCATCTCCAGGAACAGTTCCTATGATATATGGACACTCAATATTTTATTGACCTAGCAATGAAAAAAACCCAGATGAACAAAATTAGTCACCTGATAATTTTTTAAAACACCAACTAGTTACTTAAGAGTTAAAAAAAAAATCTATTACAGAAAACAAAAGTTACAGGGCTGAACAAAATGTATATATACCACCTGGGAGCCAGCTCCCATTAGCAAGTTTTGCCACTATGGCATATAAAGAAAAGTTTTTATCTGCTTTTGTTTTTTGATTCTGACTTCAGGCACAGCACTAAAAATAATTTCCCCCAACCAAAAATGAGATCTTAAAAAATTGTTTTCCTCATCCACATTTGTTCTTTCCTTTAAGAAAGGAAATATAAAATCTCAGAAAGAGACACAAATTATTTTGCTTTCCAAAAAGGCCCAAGATGCCCTATTTTGCATTCTGTCCCTGCGAGGCTTGCTTAAGTGCCTGGGGCACAGAAGTGATAAATTCTTCCGTCTACCACGCGTACCATCCAGGGGCACCTCACCACCACACAGCACTAATTTCTATAGAATGGAATTCAGGAACAGGACGGACAGGTCCAACCTGGACCCACCTTCATCGGACTGTACTTAGCAGAAGACTAAAGTTCTCTCATTACAAGGAGGTTTTACAGAGACTGAGAAACAGTTCCAAAGCACACACCACAGGACTCTACAGTGTCTGAACAAACAGTACCACGTACTGTGAGACACGTGATAGTGACAGGACTACATGGCATTAGCTAAAAGACAGGTTTGTTACACTGAGAAGTAACTATAATCTACCTAGTATTTTGCTGAAAGATATAGGAATAAGATTAGGACACACCCTCCCCCCAGACTGTTAAAAATTCGACTTTCTGCAATAAATGCTCTAACTGGGGTAAAGGGAAGGCAGAAGTTTTAGACAGTTGAATGAATGCACTGAATCCTGCACCCTTTTAAGATGAGGACTAACAATCCTTGAAAAGACAAACAGCACTTGAAAAGTAAGCAAGGAGGGAGGCTCACAGGCTAGAGGAGGGAACCTCAGGGCAGTCAGGAGAGCTGGGTTTGAATTTCCATCTATGCCTTACTTAGGGCCTTTTGGCAAATTACTTAATCCCAGGTCTCCTCTAATAAGGATAGCTGGTTTAGTAAATACTGTCTGGTTCTAGAATCCTATGGGTCTGAGAATTACCAGTTCACTTGAAACTGGTAGAGTATCCTAACTTTATCCAGTTGGCAAATCATCCAGATCCCGAAGTTTTAAAACTACGTAATTTGAAAACAGCATGAAAGTGGGAAAAGAATAAAATTAGAAGATACAAAGAAACAAAGTCCATTTGATTCCTAACTGATATCCCATGGTTCTAGGTTCATATCTCCAGTTTCTTTGGGCTGGGATCAGTGTATGCCTTCTACCATAAAGACTGGAATGCTTGCGGTATTCAATCATCCTTACAGTAAAGGAAGATGACTGTTATTTAGAAAACTTATTAATCCTCATTGACTAAAGTATCTACTGTTGCAGCAGCCCACAGCTACAATTCCCAAAAATTAATGCGGTGTTGATGATATGAGGGGTCTTTACATTCTGAGTCCCAAGAAAATCAGCAAAGAGAAAATCAACATCAGCCACCACTATAAAAGGCCAACTCTGGGAAAATAAAACCCCTAGAAAATGTGAAAGGCTTAAGGTAAGACTAGCCTCACTTTCTTCTTAGAGTCACCTGCGTAAAGGAGAAGCGACTGCTTACCATTCCTTCCACTTCGCTGAATCCATCCACAGGGGCACATTCACTGGCATGGCCATAGCAGAAGCAATTTCCTCGAACCACCATGTCATACACGGCATAATAGTACTTTTCTCTAATTTCCATTCTGGAATCCAAAAGGTTATCTCCCAAAGTATGTAGTTTCACAAACTTGATTCTCAAGTTGGTAATTTTTAAGAGATCTACAAAGGTCACCGAGAAGATGAAAAGTCTGATCATCAAGGAAGACTTCTTTTGCAATTACACAACATTTTTTGTCTTTATAGAAAGCCACGACAAGTAAAAATGGCTCGAGTTGACCCCCCTTGTATGATCTAGATGACCACAATCATAAAGTTTAACATAATGGGACTGCCTCTGGAAGAAAGCTTACCAGCTTCTCATTAGTTTAATAAAAACATCTATTCTGTGATGGATTTGCTTGCAACTGATGTTTCAAGGAAGAAGTGTGGAAGCAGAGAAACAGAAGACTGCAGCTGCATGACAGCCAGAAGCCACTGGCGCATAGTAATCTAAACTATTGTAATACCATCTGGGTCCCACAGCAGATAGTAGTGTCAGTCTCAAAAATCAGAGAATTCCATTCATGTGGGAAAGGGTTTATCAAAGCACTTCAATTCTTATTATAAGATACTTAGAAACATATTTTTGTGTTTATCTTTGAAGAGGAAAATAGTATCTGCAATTTCCCACCATGCAGATGAAATTCAAGTTGCAAGTGAGAGTTCTTCCTTCCTACTCTTCCATGCTTCAAGCTGGGATGTTCTATGGAGACTTGGTTAAAAACAGGGCCATGCTCAGCCAGTCCAGGGGCGGACCATCTCAACTAAGCTTTCAGGCAACATGACAATCTATAATCTTTTTGTCCTAGTTTTACGATACAATTTATCAATATAATTACCAATATAATGTAGTGGCATAAAGGAGCTCTGTATTAGGATGTTGGGGCAAATTATTTTTTCCTAAATACAAATTTGTAAACCAATTTCTTATTTTACTTCTTCTTTTTTTTCCTGCATCTGTGGACTTATGCTTATTACAAAAGCTGAGCTGTCAGTTACCTTCTATAGTAACTTGATAAGCCAAGAGTCATTCAGTCTTCTCCACCAGTGCTTTTGTGAGACACTGAGGTGCTCTTGTGGAAGCAGACCCAGACCCCGAAAGATGGATTCGTCCATGTGCCCTCCCCCCAGTCAGCTCTGTCTCCTGAAGCTGCTCCTAAGCTTTACTTGCATTTCTGCTGACACATACTTAAAATTCACAACACAGGGCAACAGGGTATTGACCCAGTGCGACAGATACTTTCAAAGCCCAAATACGATGTTAAATACTTATATACATAGCTTACAATGAAGATTATAGAATAGCTGTGGGTTGAAAGAGAAAGTCCATGAGTTGTGAATTACATTCAGGCTCTTTATAAAATCAAAAACTAAACAGAGTAACCGTGGTACTACTTAGCTGAGCGGCATTTGTGATGCTAACATTTCCTCCTGCACAATCACTCCTGCACAGAATGAGCACAAGCGCCTATTGCCGGAAGCCAAACAGCAAACTTGAAGTGCAGCCGGTGTGTTTAGAAGCCCTTGACCTGGTCTTTGTGGAAGCCCTCAGAAGAGCAAATACTCTCCCCCAACTCTCTTCTACCATATTTAACAACTAAGCCACGTATTGACTGCTGTTCTAAGAGGCAAAATCACTTCTGAAGTGTGTCTCAGAAGTGTCAACAATAGAGACAATGAAAGAGGTATTGTTCCTTGACTATAAAAGTATGATCAGTTAAAATGGATGCGTCTCTAATATAGGAATGGATTTTCTGATGCCATTAACAGGAAAGATGAGAGAATTACAATGACAACACATTCCCTGAGTCTCACAAATTTCCCTGAAAAGGAGCACACTGGGAGTCCTTTAGGGACAGGAGGTGCTCATCATGGACCCATGTGGAAACTGCTCACAACTGGCTTTTGAGAGCAGAGCTCACAAGAGCTCACGTGGAAATGGCCCAGGGCTGGACGTGCCATGACGTATTTGTTTTACAATATAATGAATGAGTAAATTACAGAATGGCAACAGTCTGAGCCATATGTAATATTAATTTAAGAAGGGAAATAGCACTTTTCTGACCATATTCTCTGGACTTCTTCCTTCCTACTCTTCCATGCTTCAAGCTGGGACGTTCTATGGAGCCTTGGTTAGAAACAGCCATGCGCAGCCAGGTAAGAGCCCCAAGCTGCAGCTTACCTCTGCTCCACTGGCTGCCCTTAGTAGTGGGAAAGTCTCAGTCTTTCACTCCGAGGTATGGGAGCAGAGGTTACGAAGACCTCAGCCACGGCCAAGGGCAACATCGGCATTAACAAGAGTGGGGCGGTAGCCTCAGTTTCCCAAGCACTTCCAGCGTGCCGGGTTCCTTGCTAGGTCCCTAAACTGGAGCTCATTCTCCCTCTGTAGCAACCCTCCAGTCAACATTACCATCTCCATTTACAGATGAAAAAAACAGAGGCTAAAAAAAAAGTTTAACTAGATTATTTGCCCAAGGTCATATAGCTATAATATGCTGGAAACGTAATTTAAACCCAGGTCTGCCTGCCTCCAAAGCCCATTCTTTTAATTAGCACACATTTTGCCTCCCCAGAAGGTCAAAATGTGATTCTGTAATAAGCATGGTTGTTGAATGCTGGAAAGAGCTCTGAACTGAGAATCATAACACAAGGATCTGAGTGACATTAAGTAGCCATGTCACGTAATGCATGTTATTCCCACTCTGAGCCTCAGTTTACTCATCTGTTAAACAGAAATACAACCCTTGCCTCACTGAGCATACTGAGCATGGCTGAGACTTCTGATTTTCCCCCAGTCTTCTTTCTTCTCTTCTTTTAACAATAAGATGTGTGGGCAAGAGCTTGAGAGGACACAGGGCCACCTATGTAGGGCTCCTTCCCAGTGTCTCCTGAGGTGGAGCCATGCGCCCATCTTGGCCAGTGGGTTGTGAGCAGAAGTGATGGACGGCTTCCATGTTTCTTGCTTTTCACTTCCCCCCACCCCACAGGGTGGGGCCAGGATGCGGAGGTGTCTGTCCAGCTCTAACCACCTGCATAAAGACCTCAAGGCAGGAAGAACCTGGGAACATGGGTGACCTAATGGCTAGGGTTGCCAGATTTACCAAGAAAAAGACATGATGTCTGTTCAATTTGAATTCTAGATAAACCATCATTTTCAGTAAAGTCTGTCCCAAATGTCACATGGGACATAGTTATACTAGCCACAAACATAACAGGGATATACCTGTACAATCACAAATATTACATGGGACACAGTTACACTACAAAAAATAGTTTGTTGTTCATCTGCAATTCTATGTAACTGGGTGCCAGCCTCTATTTTATCTGGTAAGCCTGCTTGTAGCAATTAATAATAAATGTAGCTACATTTCTTCCCTGGAAATCCCTTTGGGTGATTTTGTAAGAGAAATAAACTTCTATTTTGAGCCATTGGACTTTTGGAGGCATTGTATGTGGTAGCTTCATCTGTGCCCTAATTTACATATATAAATTATATTTTTATTTTGTATTTATATAATACTGAGCAATAAAATAAGGTATTATGACCAGCATAATTATGTGAGTACTTATGACATAAATCTTTCATCAAAAATGTGTTCTCAGCAAGGACTTTGATTACTGCCAATTTTAAGAGCTTCTGGTAAGGTATTGCAGAGAAAGAAGGAAATGAAGAGGGTGGATTTAGCACCGAACACTGAGATTCTGGGCACCAGTGCTCTGGGTAAGGGCTCCTCCATGACTGCTATTTTCCACCAAAGCTTTTATTAGAAAACAAGCTTACTCTGTATCCTTGGACTGTAAGGATCTTCTATTCTGAAAGCAGGATCTAAAGCACGAAATATCACCTAAAAATAGATATAAGAGTAATTGGCATTTTTGCAATGATCAAAGAGTAGATTTGTAAAAGCAAAATGGAACACAAAAGAAGCAGACACACCTCTCCTTCTGTTGAGGGTTCAATGTCAGAGTATCGGGAATCACAAATGATATCATCGACTTTCTTCATGGGGCCAGTTGAAATGCCAGGAAATGAGCTCTCACAGTCGTATGCAAAGTACCTGTACACGCCCCAGGTTTTCCCAAAGTCAGATGATCGTTCTATCAGCATAGCGGCTGGACGGAATGTCTAAAGGCAGGGCGGAAAAGGCTCACTGGATGTTATTTATTAGTAATAACCTGTATTTCTAAAAATCTCAGATGACAATATCAATTGTGTGCCTCAAACCCTGACTGCATATGGTTGGTATTTCAGACAGTGGCTGGATTTCAACTACTTCAAGCTGTGCCATGGAGTGTCTCCTTTCAAGGAGAGTGTCTAGCTTCTACATTTTGCACTTTCTCCCCATCATCAGAGATTAGTAAGCTGTTTATCTTTAAAAGCTGACCAAAAACAGGCCTTAACAGCAAACAGGTTTTGGTATAGTCACCATAGCCACAATACGATTGGCTATTTGCTCTTCATTTGCTCATGTAATCATTCAATACATGTGTAATGACTGTTACTCAGTACCAGACCGTGGTCTATATGCTACAGATCCTCCAAAAGGTACAGATATGGGCGTTTACAATACAGTATGTCAAATTTCATAGTAGAGTGACACTCACTGTGCTTTAGGAAAAGGAGAGGAAGGAATTACTAACTCAAGAAGCTGGGGAATCTGGCAATTCCACTCACAGCTACAGACCCCAAAGAACTGAAAACGGGGACTCAAATGGATACCTGTACGTGACTGTTCACAGCAGCACAATTCACAAGGCCCAAAAGGTGGAAACAACTCAGGTGTTCATCAAAGATAAATGGATAAAGAAAATGTGGTACATATATGCAACAGAATTTTATTTACCCATAAAAACAAATGAAATTCTGATAATTCCTGGAACACGGATGGACCTTGAAAACATTATACTAAGAGAAAGAAGCCAGACACAAGAGGGCAAAGGTCGTATGATTCCACTTACATGAAATGTCTTGAATTTCATAAAGCACATTTCCATAGAGACAGAAAGTCACTTAGAGGTTACCAGGGGCTGCCAGGAGGAGCACTGGGAAGTTGCTGGGCAATGGGAATAGAGTTTCTCTTTGGGATGATGAAATAGTAATGGAAATTGATAATGGTGATGGCTATAACAGGTGAATATACCTAATGCAACTGCACTGTGTACTTTAAAACGGTTAAAGGCAAATTTTGTGTTGTGTCTATTTTACCACATACACACACAAAACTAAGGAATGCTTGAAAGAGAAGATGGCCTCTAAATGGATCTTAAAAGGGTAACTAGGTGTTTGTTGGGGTGGAGGTGGCAGAAGAGGTTGGCTGGGGTGGACGTTTGTCATGCTAAGGGGTTTACTTTATCTCTAACCACTGACAGGGGAACAGACAGATTTAAGTGGACAGAATGAAATGCTCGGACTGCACTTCAGAAAAATAACTCTTTGGCAGTTATTGGACACAGGAAAAACAAGATACAAGGAAACCAAGCATAGCAAAGAGATGAAGGTCCTAACTCAAACGCTGCAGTGTGGCTGGAGGGAAGGGGATGGAACTGAGTGCTTTGAAATTTAATGAAAGTAAAAATACACTGAATTGCACTTGGTGAGCAATTCGATTTCAGTGGAAAGGGAGGGGAAGGGAGGAAGCACAGGCACCTGAGCTTGGGTCGCAGAGAGGCGGGGGTGGGCTATGCTACTAAGGACAAAGACGCAGAAGAGAAGGATGGCATTTGGTTTTGGATTAGTTACATGTGATGTATCCACATGGAGACGGCCACTGGACAACTGGAAAGTGATCTGACACACAACTGTGAGAATGCAGCCTGAAACATGGATTTGGAAATGATATATATACAATACTTGAAACCTCCAAATCTATCATTTTCCCCCAAAAAGCAAAGGGCAAGTTAACAAGAGAGCCAAAGCCAGCGATCCAGGAAAATGTACCAACAGTGGGCTAGACAAGGCAGGAAAGAGAGTGGTGCCAGGAACTTTACTTACATTATTGCATTTACTGTTACTAGCTGAATTGTGTCCTCCCCAAAATCTTATGCTGAAGACCTGACCCCAGGACTTCAGAAAGATGGTATTTGGAGAGTCTTTAAAGAGGTGATAAATTTAAAATGAGGTGATATGGGTGGGGCCCTAATTCAATATGATGATTGCTTTGTAAGAAGGAATTAGGAGACAGACATGCAGGGGGAAGACCCTGTAGGACAGGGAGGAGACAGAATCTGCACCCAAGGAGACAAAGAGGCCACAGAAGAAACCAACTCTGCTGACACTCTGATCTCGGCCTTCCATCCTCCAGGACCACAAGACAATCCACGCCTACTGTGTGAGCCACTCAGTCTGTGGCACTTTGTTAGGGCAGCCCTAGGAAACTCTTACACCCACACAACCCATGTGTCCTACAAAAGAGGAGTCTGAGGCTCAGAGACATTAAATGACTTGTCAGCTGTCAGCGGAGCTCAGATTCAAATCCAGGCTGAATTAAGACTAAACCTACCTTCTGGACTCACTGATGAAGGGACAACAGCAGACTGAGGACGGGATGTCACAGAGGAAGGGGTAGGGGGGCAAGAGTCCTGGATGCTAAGGCAGGATTGAGGCTTAGCAGGAAGTGTGAACAGCGGGGACTAGAGATAAGAAACAGAACGAGCACTAAAAATGGGCAAATGTTCCCACAGAACAACATACTGGGGAAGTGGAAGTCAGATTACAGCACAGGAGGTTTAACCAACCCACCCACCCAACTGACCCTGAACAAGGACACTTTCTTCTGAATTAAAGCCAGTGCTGGATGGAATACAGGTGACAGTGAAGAGCACATTCCCAGACCTCCCTTTTGCCTTCCTTAGTAATCCTGATGGTCTTTTTCACTGATAAAAGCAGACAAGGGTAAGGAAAGGGAAGGCCACATTTTGATGAGCCTTTTTTTTTTTTTTTTTTACTTAAACTCATTTACTGGTTGCTCTGGTTATTACTTTTTTACATATTCAGGAATATAAGAAAATGATACTTTATTGATCATGAGAGAATTAAACAAAGAATTTTAAAGTAAGGGGAAAATACTCGGTAACTAACTGACCCAGAGCGAACTTCCCATGAGAACAGCCTCTGGGGTGGAGACGTCTGGGGGAGAGACTAGCCTGATGTCTCTGTGTCACCAGGGAGCAGAGAGGAAAGGCCGTACAGACAGTATTGCCTGGGCTTCCTCCTCCCTCCCTTCTGGAAACTTCTGAGTCCCAAAGAGCCATTGATGAATTATCCAATTTCCTGTGGAGTTAAGAAGCCAAGACAACACACTTTACCTACAGAATGGAAGCCTTTCCAGACCCTCTGCTTAGTCATCAACTTTCTCAGGCCTCATGCTGCCGCCCAGTTGCCTCTTATTTTATCTAAGTAAGAGCTGTGATTCTGGAAACATCTGGCTATATATGTAACATACTGTGTATATGCCAAGTGAGTTTGGCAGTGTAAGAAAACCCAAGCCACTTAACCCTCAGCCACCCCCACGGCCAACACAGGTAAGAACAAACATGCGCTGTTCATCCTCAACCCTGCCTGTCCTCCCACTAATGACACCACCGCCCCCCTAGGGACGCAGCTCGGACATCTGAGTGTCCTTGGACTTGTCCCTTTCCTCACTGCTCCTTCCCCTGTTCCGCTTCTAGTCCTACTCTGATGCATGGCTGAGCCTTTGATTCTAAAGAGTCCGACGGACTCCCTAAGGAAACAGGGGCTCCTCCTCTCTGTGGTGCTCCTCACTGGCAGTGGTAGCACAGGTCACAGAGCAGGGCACCAAGGGGACGTGAGTGATGTGAAAAGGCCTTCCAAGTGACACTTTCAGACTCCCAGGTTGCAGGGGACGGCTCCCTCCTACTTGAGGCCCTGGGCCCCCTGCGTCACCACCAGCGCTCCGGGAAGTCAGCCCTCGGTTTGCCGGGACCTCAGCGCGCACCTCCCGCTGCCACTCTCTGCCGGCCACCTGAGGCCCTCCTTTGTATTTCCGCTTGGCCACCTTCCTGAAATACAGGGCTCGGAGCCTTGTCAGTGGTTCCCTATTCCCTAGAGGGTTCACAGTCCTCAGACAGGGGTCAAGGTCCTTCCGACTGTGATCTCCTCCCTCACTCCCCAAGCTCCAGGCGGATCTGCACAGGACTCGCCGAACGAACCCCGCCTGAACACCGCGCTCACAATGCTTCCTCTGCCCAGAGTGGCTTTCCTTCCACTGAAATCCTGTTCGTTGTCCCCGGCCCAGGCCAAACGCTGACCCACCTCTCCTCCCGAAGCTTTATCCCAGGCTAAAATTAATCTCACCCTCCTCTGCACTCATGTACCTTGTCTGAACTTCTGCTGTAGCAGTTAGCACCTTCTTCCTTGTATTGTAAATTTCCTACAAGTATATGTCTTTGCCCTAGAACACTGGAAGCTCCCGGAGAGCAGTCACTATGTGACCTTTAAAATCTCCCATTGGGCCTGGGGCAGTTTCTTACACACGGAAGACGGCTGAGTCTATTTTGCACTTACTTATTCAGTAAACATTCGTAGAGCGATTACTACATGCCAAACATCAGCATATATAAAAACAATTGCATTCCCACTATATGCCAAGCTGACAAGATAACCTCTCTTCCTGGAGCAGAAGGCAATGTCACAACCCTGTAACAGATGTCAGTGTTCGCATTATTAGTTCACCAAAGACGAAAGCAAAGCTCTTGGCCATGCACGCCAATGGGGGTTTACACCCAAGTCTGTCCAATCCCAAAGTATGAGTTCTTTCTCACAAACCAAAGTCTAACAACTTGCACCCACAGTTCCCAACTCAGTCCATCCACCGCCTCCCCACTTGACCTTCTGTGCTCTGTGCAGGATTTCTTCTTTGGCCCATTGTATTCACTTGAATAAGAATTCAACTACAGAATGTGTACCCAAAGGACATTTGGATATAAACAGACTCAGAACTACTCATGTACGCAAAAAGATTTTCTCCACAGAGTAAAAAACAGGAGCAAAAACATGAATAAAGAGGACTCAGAGTATATTTAAGTGTCACATAAGCAACACCCTCCTGTGTGGCCCGGTTTCCCTTCTAACCGCCAGGTTGAGTGCATGCACAGGGAAGGGACAAGAAGTAGTGACAGGCCGGTTAAGGAAAGCCCCTCGGTATGAGGTGTCACAGCGTAAACCTTCCTCTGCAACAGCAGTGACGGCAGGTTCTGCGGAGGAGAAGGTGGTGGGGGCAGATCTCAGGCCTGGAACCTGCAGCCCACCATCCCTCCTGGTCACGTTCTGACACCCGCGCCCACCCATGCTCCTTGGCCTCCCAGGCTTCAGTAGAGGACACAAGTGAGCCTTTCATGGCTATCTGCCCACATGGTAAATCTATCCCTGGCACCTTTTCCTAACCTGAGAGGGTGCAGATAAGGCTCCCAACTCCAACCGAAAACTATTCAAAAGTGATATTAATCTGAGAAGCAATAAGCAAATTATGGGTTTTATGTGCACCAACATGTACTTTAAGCCATGTGAAGTCTGTCATTTCCAGGCAGCTGCTTAAGGAGAAACAAAGGGACTTTGTACAGAGAAATTCCCTAGTCCCGGAGTCACTTTACATCTCTAAAAGAAAAAGGATGAGAAAATCCACATTTCAGAAGGCATACACGTCTTAAGAAACTGTACAACGGTTCCCACAAATTTTGCAGAACCTTGAAAACTAAAGATAATACGCCTTGTTCTCAGTTAACAAACTTGGCATTAAACCATCAATACATGGGGGCAGGGATTTCTCTCCAGATGTTTTCTTGTGGTTTGGGAGAGAGTCAAAGCTGCCTCTCTTCATGGGGAAATAAAAAGATATCTAATTAAAAGTTTACAGTTGAGTTACCTTAGGATAGAAGTTCTTTCTATTTATTACAATGAAGATAGAGTATTTGTTAAACTACTTTTATTTATTTGTAGTTATGCATGCCATATTTAAAAAGCTACTCAACCATCCCAATTTATGGAAACAATAATACTGACGCTCTCATTTCGGCCAATTCAACACAGACATTAGTTTGGACAGGGGACTTGCACAGCGCTCTCACGTGTCCTTTGTGAGAAAGCTGTGGATTCCTTACCTTGAAAGTCATTATGAGATGAGTAAAATGGAATTCTGCTTCCAAATCCAGTTGGATAGTTACATTTTCCACACCTATAAATTTTTTTTAAATAGAAAAGGAAAACAGGTAAATAGGAACACCTGTGAACAGTTGGGACAATTTTCTTAAATTATTCTTATGCTTCTTATAGAAATCCTCTTTGCGTTCTATCCATCTTCAGCTGAAGCTGAAAATAAATACTAACAATAAACTTCTGTCTTGAATTAGGTGGTAAGCCTCAGAATCAGAATGATTCCTCAGCTTTCCAGAAGTCCTTCTGGAGTTCAACATATTGAATTTGCTCACTGGAACAAGACATCTGGCAGAGTGCCTCCAGTTGCTGTTTAGAAAGACATCTTTTAGCTAGGAAAAAGTGAAACATTTTCCCAACTGTCTCAAGCCAGGAGACTCTCAAAGGGGAAGGAAGTAGAGGGTCATTTCCTGTACACAGTAGGGGTTCAGCTTGCAGTCTGAAGCACAGGGACACAGACCTCCTCCAGCAGAAACACAAACATTCCTTTCTTTCTCTGCAGCCACAAAGAAAATAAATAAATCTACCACGTATGTTAGTGATACTCCATTTAGAAAAACCTGTCCTTGATGGAGAAGGCTTTGGTGCCCATCCACAATTGGAAAACAACGCTAAAGAGACAAAGAACTGGTCAAATAAATAAACTGGCCCAGAACAAATATTAACATCTTCTCTTTCAGGGCAAAGCTTGAACAAACAAATGAGCGTTTGCACCATGCCTGGAGGGCCGATCAGCCCCCCGTGAACATGCTAAACAGGCCACTGGAATTCCAGAGATGGAAAGTACCGCCTCTCCAGTCCCTTGGGCCCCTGAGCCCGCCTGTTCAGAAGAGGAGACCTTTCCATGTTTCCTAGTTGAGAGAGCTTTTACGGTCCCTCTTCCAGAGCAAAGCAAAAGAAGTTTTAAATGCAGGAAGACAGGAATGTGTCAGAGTGAATCATGTCACAGACTGGTGTATTTTCAGGAAATCAGTAGGACTTTTGAAATAAACTCTCCTGCTGGAAAACTGCCATGTCAACTGGGGGGAACGGATATGAGTTAGTTGGAATGTTAAAGAAAAACGTTATAATCATACTAACTAGCTTTATCTAACTTATGAAAAAGGACCATATTATGAACCCACTCTTGGGCATTTCTTTGAGTGAAATGTTAGCTAAGCAACCGTATGTCTCTCTTCCAGGCTTTTAAAAACCTGCAATGTTTGTTCAAAATAAGATAATGAAATAATGTACAGTACAAACAAGACTAGTATCATTTCTGTAACACAAGCACATATGCTGCAATGTGTACCCTAAAACCACATTCCATTTTAGATTTATAACCTGATAAGGCATTATAGGTTTTGTTTTTTTTAACATGGAATGAAAAATCAATAGAGAAAAGAAACAAAATCATTCTTCTGCAGTGTATTAGGTTTCTGTCAGGCATAGCAATAGATCATTATGGAGGGTAAGTTAAAAGCAATTGTTGACTCCCATTTCTGTGCCTGAGAGCTGATAATTCAATGCCGCCATGTAAAGCTCCACTTGGATAAAACACACAGAAAGCAGATAAAATCCTATTCGTAAGGAAAGTCTTTAACTGTGAGCTATCAGACAATAATAGATGATAGGGGACAGTGACAATCGGTCTAACCTTCTCAAGATGAAGTTCCGTGGTTCTCATCTCATCTCATCTCTTGTGACAGAGAACTCAAGTCTCTCCACTTGAAATTCCTTCTTTCTGGCATTTGGCCTCTTGCCCCACAAATTCAAAGTTGTAGCAATTGATTAACTCCTGAAGTAGCCAAGAATAACCCTGCTCTAGAATTACAGCACATGAGCAACGATTTCACTGTCTATCATCTTGATACTAACATTAAGGCAGCCTTCTTTCCATTGTTTTTTCATCTCCCAGGAAGAACAGTCAGGAAATGCTCCTCGTCCCTGTTTAGCTCTCTGCTCCTTCAGAACTCCCGTGATTCAAGGGCAGATTGACAGAAACTTAGTTTCACACCAAACTACCAACCAAGATATCCTCCTGTGAGAATTAGCAAGCCTCTAATTGATACATGGTTCCGGAGGACCAGTCTATCTCAGTCAAGCTGGTAACCAAAGAGTAATTAACCCTGCCCAGAGACCACAATCTTCTAGAAAGCTGGTGTCACTTCATAATCAATGACAAGTCTATCAGGGGAGTTTCTCTTTACCGAATGATAAATGACTGTAAGAAACCCAAGGCTTCCCAGGTGTAGGGCAAATGATAAAGCATTTTAGTCATGCCCTGCTTTGTGTGGCCACCCTTAGGTTCACTTCTTTAAGAGAAGTTTCTCATACATTTTCTTTAAAAAAGGGCTAATGATATATTGTTAACTAACAAACACAGTAACTCTACCTTTATTCCCCAAAGTTCAGCATCCCAATTTGAAACAAGTGCAAAAAACGAATTGGGGCTTAGTTTCACACCAATATTGACATTGTATTTAAAGAATTTTTTAAACCAAAACCCAAAAGGCAAAGGAAGGAAAAAGAGTTGGATTCACAAATTCACTGAGGAAACTGGCTTGGGGCCATACCCATGTTGACAGAGTCTTTGAAAAATTATGCCCAGTGCTTACTCACAGTACTATCTTAAATTTTCTCTAGATGGAAGGAAGGTGGTGGTTGGGGCTGAGTCAGCCCTTTCCCTTGGTGTTGCTCCAAATGAAAGATGCTGTGTTTTGCCCAAAGAATAAGGGCCTGAGATAGTGGTGGGCCTTCCCACACCTCCCAGATTGCCCCTGCCCCCAGTACCCACGCCCCAAAGGACCCCCTCAGGAGGAGGAGGACGAAACATTCCCTTGGTCTAGCATGAAAGACTGCTTTCTTACAGGAACTGCACGCTTCAGGAAGAAGGATCAGATTTTACCAAGAGAAGTTAGTGCTTCAGACAGTAAATCTGTCAAAGGCCCTAAAGACAGGATGGAGAAGCCAATCGTAATTACAAATACCTAGGAGCTTATAAAACCCTTCCAGGTGACAGGAATCCATGGAACTTGTTCCCACACCAAACATACCATTTTCAGATTGCCACCAAATCTTGAGGCGGTTTGGAGCAAACGTAGTGACCACATTTTCAATGAGATGACTGTCAGGATTGAGGGTCTCATGATAAGGATCTTGTGAATTGCATATGAAGCACTTTTTGTCCTCCTGTAAGCAAAGTTAGTTTCCTGAGTCTAGGAAGCAATGTCCTGCATACACAAAAACCAAGTCAAACCCACAATACAAAAATCAAACCTACCTGCTTCAGGAAAAATGAATGTGCTAAAATCACTTAAATGGTATATATCACATGCCTTTCACTTTTTAACCTATTGAGTATGAAATACTTCTGAAAATTTCCTCCTCTCTTGCAAAGTCAAGGTCAAAAGTAAAAGAAAGCAGGTTTTTTTCCACAAGCTATTAATTTAATCAAAATGAAATTTCTAGGCTTTTGACTTAATCTCAATGAATAGCTAGAGAAGCTTACTCTTCAAGTAAAATGCAGAACAGATATTAGAGAAATTTTGCTGACATAAAGCAAACTGAAAATGAAAGAAAAAAAAATTTATTTGGTTTGATTTTCTAAGACCTATATAAGGCAGAAACCAAGTAGTAGGCAGAAGTATTTAAGAAGCTTTGGGAATTACAGAACAAGGTTTCTTAGCTTCTACTTTGCCCAAGCAGTGAACTGGCCCCTGCAGGCTCACACACTAACCGCTCAGGGTATCTGGGAAGGGGGTCCCAGGCTGACCTGCAGCCTTAGGAGCACTATAAATGGGACCAACTCAAAGAATGCTGAAATGGACCTGAACTTAGAATTAAGGTATCCTTTAGGTTTTAGATTAGCTTGCAGCTGTCCTCTCCTCATCGTTCTCCCTATTCCCTATAGCGGTGGCCACAGCCACGCTGGTGGTTGGGGTCAGTGGAGTTCAAAGAACCCTCTTTGCCCTCCATCATGGCAAATCACAGACAGTATAACTTAACAGCTCCCTTTCCATATGGAGCTGGCTTTCTACTAGTTTTCTAAAATACAGATTATTCTTAGGTCTGAAAATCATGCTAACACTGAAATCTAGAGAGACCACATACTTTTTACAAACAACATGTAAGCAAGGGTGATGTTCTTACAAGGACAATAGCAACTGACTTTACTTCTACATTTACATTTACTTAGTTAGCTATTAGTTATCGCCTTCTCCCAAAAGGATTTAGAAACCAGCAAGATGTACTAACTCAAAAATAGAGACTAGAAGTCAGCGAAGCAACTGGACAAAATACCTAAGCTTCCTGCCTCCGCTTTTAGACCTATTAAATGTTTGAGAAAAGTACATGCCTGGTCCCTTTCTTTGGGCTCTGATATCTGTGAACAGCACTTCGCAATTTCACGGCTAATCACGTCAGCCAGAGTCTGGCCCTACTTGCTTTTAAGACAAATAGTCCATTCTAATTCTGGTCAAAGCTGTTTCCAGAATTTGGTGATTCATTTACACGATGTCCTAGCCTCTGAGGTAAAATGTTAGCATAATGTTTTGGGTAAAATTTACATGCTACTATTAGAAAAGGTAACATCAACTGCCTTTATTAACTTGTAGTCAAGGAAACTGATACAGGAGAACAATTACCAGAACTTAAAGTTTAATTATAGTTGGCCTTCTAATCAGGAGGAAGCAGTCTAGACATCTCTGCATAAACCTGGGAGCAAATGAGTGGAATCCACTTTACCACATTCCTCGGGTTTAATTTATCAGGTCTTCAGAAGAGGCTCTTTTTCTGCTTTGTGGGAGTGACTCCACTGTAAGGCATCTGAGTTGCAAACTACACAATGCTCTGTCCCACTCCTAAAGGACAGATGTACAGACGGGTGGAGTGACCAAAATTAGAGCAATTGGCTTGAACTTGCCCTGCGTGTGAGACTAGCCACCTTTGGCTTGAGATATCAGTCTCCTTTTTACAAACCAAGGAAAGGGATTTTGATTTTGGGTAGTTTAAACCTTGTGTCTGCTTTTAAAATTAGTTCTGACTTTGTAAAAGTATGACCTTTGAAATTTAAGCTCTGGGTCTACTTTTAGAAACAGATAACACCCTGAAATTTCATTTTGGTCCTCTTCTACCAGGGTGCCATGGCAACAGGGCATTCTACTAAAGAAAGCATCCACTCCTGATAGCTGAGGAAGACGGGAACAGCACCAAATGAGGAGAGAAAAATAAGAGTCTGCGACGGGAGTGACCTTGCGAGGCATCTGTCCCTGCTGGAACACCCTTTACCCCAAGTGGAGGTTTGGGGAAAACTCAAGATCACTACTCAGTATATAAAAAAGAAAAAGATAAAATACCTTTCCTACTCATTTCCAAAGAGGAGATTAAAGAAAAACAAGGCAGGTCTTTTGGAAGCCCGGGGTCTGGGAACGGGGCAGGGGCGGGGTCCAGGTCTGTCTGCAGCCCTGCCTTTCCACACCACTCCGGCTGCGGCAGGAAATGTTGGCGGATGCAACTGTGCAAACCCAGATGGGGCAAAAGGGTGAGCCACCAGCCTAATCCCGGGACTCACTGGCTGGCCGCGCTTCCTATCTGGACAGCCTGCCGGATGCGGAGTCCCCTGGGTCTGCCCTTTAGGTCTGGGCTGCAGGAGGCACGCGCAGAGCCTTGACCCGGGTTCTCCGCCCTCACCTGGAGGTGGCTGACGATGCAGTAAGGCTCGGGCTTGTGCAGCCCACACGTCGAGGTCACCGAGAGCTTCTGTGCTCGACCGATGAGAAGGTCGCCAGTGGCGGGATAGCAGCTGCCCTCCGCGCAGCCGTAGCTGAATTCGGGTTCTTGAGCGCGCACCTGGGCTCCGGACAGGGCTGCGGAAGACGGGCAGGCGACATGGTAGGACAGGAGGCACATGGAGGAGTAAGGGCAACCAAAAGGAACTCAGAGGCGGGGACAGAGCAGATTCAGAAGAAAGCAGAATGTGCAGAAATGAGGCAATGGAGAGACGAGAGAGGGAGAGGCCGAGAAGGCAGGGCCGCAGAGAGGAAGATTCAGAAAGAAACACATTCGACATCGGGTTTGTCCAGCAGCCCAGAATATCACCCCCACCCCGACCCCCACCGATGCTTGCATTCCCCCTGATCTGCTCCCCGGGAAGCAGCTCCCGCCACAAAAGGTAGATGTGCAGACCAGACATCGACGTGCCAGTGCCTGGACCTGGGCGCAGAGAGGTGGACGGCCAAACGCCACACACCCGCACACAGGTGAACTCGCGTGCAGGCAGCAGCCTGTGAATCCTCACGGTGTGTGTCCGTGCAGAACCGTGTGAGCGTAAGGGCGCCTGAGTGTGTGCGTGCACACTCGGAGGTAGCAGGCGCTGGGGGGGAAGGGGCCGAGGTGGCGGGGCGCCGGGGCAGTCCCTGCAGCTTTGGAGTGGCTTCAACGCTTCGTCATTCCAGGGAAGCACCCAGTCCAGCGGTTTGTGGCGCCATCCGGGGGCAAACAGCGACGGTTAATTAAAGCCACATGGCCCCAGTGGGGTCCAGGATAAGCCTGCGCTCAGCTCCGTCACTTTCCTGGGAAGTAGGCTCCAGGCGAGCCCTCCGCCCCGGGGAGCCTGACCCCCGCTGTCCTCCGCGGGGCAGAGACCCACCGGCTACTGGTCGAAGGTGCAAAGGCCCGAGCAGTGGTCGCGGGAGCCACAGCTCCCGGCATAGAGCCCCGGGATGCAGGTCCGCGGCGATCATCGCACGCGCGGTCTTCAGCCGCCACCGAGGGCGATGCCGTTTAATCCCAGGGCAGAATTTCCGCTCCAGTCCCTCTCCCTATCGTCCGGGCGCCCCCGAAGCTGGGGCAACTGGTTTTGGGTTTCTCTCCCCCTCGTTCAACCCAACGCCTTCCGGACCGTTTCCTCGCACTTACCCAAGAAAGTGAAGGCGAACACCTGGGGCAGCCCCATGGCCAGTGCCTGCAGCCGAGGGGACACGGCGGAGGAGGGGAGCTCAGCCCGCCGAGCCGCCGGCGCTCTCCCCCGTCGTCCTTCTGGAGAGGTGGAGAAAAAAAAGCAAACGTTCGCAGAGGGGAGAGGGGGCCCTGCCTTTTCCTGCCGCTCCCGCGGAAGCGGGGGGTGGGAGGGTCGGGAGGAGAAAAATCACGCCGCCACCTTCTTCTGCTCACCGGCGCTGCGAGCGCTGCCTGCTACCCGCTGCCCGCGGCCCCGAGCCCAAAGAAGGGAATTAGAAAGTTTGGCCGGGGAGGGACCGAGGCCGGTGCCTCTGCTCATGCGCGCCCTCAGCCTGCGGAGGGGCGGGCGGCCCCACGCGGCGGGGAGGGGGTGCGGGGCGCGGCCCACCCTCCCGGGCGGCTTTTGTTTCAAGGCCGAGCCTGCGGTGGCTGCAGGGCGGCGGCTTCTGCGGGACCCCGCCTGGGGCCGCGGCGGCCCGGGGCGCGGGGGGCGGGTCGCTGAGGTAGGTGCTCGGAGCGCAGTCCCGGGGGACCTACCGCGCACTCCTGCATTTACATTTGTAAAGAGTGAGTCACCAAAAGGTGCCCGAGGCTACAAACTCTCTGGGCGCGGGGCAGGGGGGTGGGAAACACGGTTTAACCCTTTGCAGAATGCCGACCTGTCAGGTGTGTTCCTGGGGAAGAAGCGAACCCCCGTAATCCCTGAGGGGGTTGGCGCGACCTCTGTAAGGTCCTCGCGGAGGAAGGAAACGGCCGTACGCTTCGTTTCCTTTGCGCATACATTTTTTCAGGACCTGACCCCCAGGTGGCCGCGGCATTGAATTACCCATTTAGTTGTTTTTACGAATCTACTCCTTACAGAAACCCAGCCGATGGCCCTAACTCAGTAATTTTTGCACGGGCACTACTGTGACGCCTTTCCTTCTGACCGTGACAAGGTTGACTCCGCCACGAAGCTGAGTCTTGAGACGCACTCCCCTGCCTTCCACAAGGCACAGCCTGAGCGATTCTAGAGGGGACCTCCGCGGCCACGCGGTGAGGTGGGGAGGGGTCTCCAAGAGCGCCTTGGGTCATCTGTCTGGCTAAATAAGGGGTGAATACAAGCTCGCCCATCTCCTGGGGGCTGGAGACGGCAGAGAGACTCGTGGTGGGACTGCCAACCTTCCTGTGAATTAGCTCAATTCTGCTGCCTTAGCAAGGGCTGGAGTCAAAGCCAAAGCCGGAGCTTTCTTTAGCCCTGCTCTCAGCAAAAGTGCCCAGAATTCGGGACTATAGTTAGTTATTAGTCCAGTCAGGAGATTTTGCTTGTTTTCTAAGTAGTCACCCCCAGGAGAAGGGTTAAGCTGCAATGAAATAGGTTCCAGGGGAGTTTAATCAGTAGACCATAGAGTAAATGCTTTGAGTTTATAAACGTCCTTTCCGCTGAGGGAGGCAGGAGCCTCAGGTCTTCGCGATGCATTAATTATTCACCAGATGAGCACTTGCCCTGTGGCAGCCTCCAGAGATGAGATTCCGCCTCTGAGTGACGCTGGGGATCCTTGGCGCTGGCTGGGCAGCCTGAGATCCCTGGGAAAGCAGGTACTGTGGTGGCGAGCTAGGGTTGCAACGGAGGCGTTTCAGAGCCTAATTAGAAAAAGCATTCAGAGGCAAAAAGTCTTCTCCCCTTTCGGGGCTTTTAACACCCTGGGCCAAACATGACTACAGCTTTTATGTACAAATTTGCAAGTATCACTCCGTTTTGCATCTTTTGTGAGACTGGCCTCTGCTCTCACAGCAGACGGTCCTCCGTGCTAGTAGCTAGTTATCTGTCCCCGATGAGCGTCCTTTCCTGGAGCACAGAGTTACTCAACACTCCAAGGCCCTCTGCTCTCCTGACCACCCCACTCAGCAGTAACCCCCTGTAAATTAGATGTTAGGTTTTTTTTTTTTTTGGCATGTGTCTGTGCATCTGGGAGTGTGTATAACACTGACTCCCCTTCAGACCACTCCACCTATGAGTTTGTCTGTCTTTAGTCACACCTTTCTCTTTTATATTTCTGTCCTGGAGGCAAGAGCCCTCCTCCTACCTCCTAAGAAATATGCTCCAGCAACTTAAGGAAAAACCCCAAAGCCTGCCTTCATAGCACACACCCTCTACTCTACTCCACTCCTCCCTTTGACTTCATAACCCAAGTTCTAGAAAGGCTCATCTGCTTTTACTTTGTTTCCTCCTTCATCCCCTTATGACTCAGTCTCCACCATTGGCCTCAGGAATTACCACCAGCCCTCCAATGGACAAACGCAATCGACAGTTCTCCTGTTTGATCCCTTTGTGGCGTATGTTTCACATGATCCCTCCCTTCTTCTTGAGACTCCTTTTCGCTTGGCTTCCAGGATGCAATTCTCTCCAAAATTTTCCCACAGGATTCTGACTCCCCCTCTGCCATTTCTTGTTCCTCTCTCTGATCTGAAACATTGGTGCTCCCAAAGCTTCTGTCTCCAGCTTTTTTTCCCTCTACATACTTGCATCTACACCCACAGTCTGTGGCCTTGGTACCCCCACATCTGTAACTCTAGCTTGGACCTTGCTTGGAACTTACATGCAATTTCTAACAGCTTAGTGAGTATCTCTACTTTGATGACACATAGGTTCATGAGTTGCAAAAGTGAACTCATCTGTCCCCCCACCCGTGTAGAACAAAGTGTGTTCTTCTGTTTCCAATTTCAGTCATTGGCAACATGACCTAGCTTGAGACAGAAACCTGGGAACGGGTCCGGCTATATGATTTGCAGGACCCAGTGCAAAATGAAAATGAGCACTTGGGGCCCCTTGTTGAGATATTATGAATGATCTCCAGGTGGTGAGAGTGGAGCATTAAGCCACTGAGTGGGGGTCCTGAGACACTGCACAGGGCCTGCACTCTTGAAGGCAGCCCAGCTGTGAATCATGCTGGACCCTTCCTTCCCTGTCACCTCTTCTCATCACCAGGTCCTGTTATTTCTACTTTATGATCATCTAGTCCCCATGTCCCATTGCTCCAACCTCATCGCCCTGCCTTTATTCAGTCTCTTCCCACATCCGGTCAAGGAGCGGCCTAGCTGCTGTTCCTACCTGCAGCCTCTCTCTGTCCCAAGTCTGGTCTTCCCTAACATTGCCAGAAGGATTGTTGTAGCCGTAGCTTTGATCATGTCATTCCTTTGTTCAAAAGCCTTTAATGGCTTCCCCCTGCCCAAGCGAGCTTCCTGAAGTTCCCTGTACGTGACACAGTTTTTATACCTTCATTTCTTTCTGCTGCTTATTGACCTCATCAGCTTAGTGAGCTACCAGGCTTCTTTGAAGCTTCCACTCAGACATAACTTCCTCTCCTCCTGCACCACCCCCTACTCTCTAGCACCTTGTAAAGGCCTGTTACTGCATAAAATGACATAATGCTCTATTTGTTTATGCCCTTATCTCCCCCAGTAGACAGTGAGACAAGGACACGTACTGTGTAACCTTCGTTTGTGCTTAAACAGCACCGAATGTGACGACAGGGGGCCCAGGGTAAGTGCCCAATAAATGTTCCTTGAATGAAAGTAAATAAAGACTCCACATTTTAAAAACTTCCTTAAGTCTTAAATGTCCACTTTCTACTGAACACAAATTTCTAGTCAAGGAGAAAATATTACCAGACTTGAGTTCATTTTAGAAATATGTCCAAATTTCACTCATGAACAAGCTCTGCCTCTGTTAAGTATTTCGGAAGATGTTACAAGTTTAGAGGGATGAATCACTTTTGTTAGTAAAGCCTGTGGAGGCCCTGCTCCTGCTGAGTCCATGGCTGTACTTACCTGGCACTGCCCGCTCCGGCATGAGGCAGTCTTCGATGTTGAGTTCTGCAGTGTTTGGATGGCAGATAGAATTACCGAATGTTGGCTGTTCCACCTCAAAGGGTATGTGACAGTTATCTTCCTGAGGCATTATTTTGTTTGGGGAAAAAACAAACCTGCTTTCAAGGTCACCTTCACACAGTCTTAGGATGCCCTTACAAGACTCATTTTAAATCTCGGATTGACAGTAAAACAACAAAGATGTCACATTCTTGACTTTGATCTGTAGGTCTTAAAACGTGGCTATTTATATAACATTGTTCTCATGAAAAATACTAGATTTTTGCTGTTTTCAAAGTTAGATTTGAAAGTTAGTGTACTTTGCAAGAGCCAGAATTGATCTGGAAAAGTTCAGTGACCAGTAAAATTCAGCCCTTCCTAAGTACCTCTTTTATAACATACAGGACAGTAACTTACAATTTTGTGTTAAATGCCCTTGCCCCCAAGAGCTCTTTGAGGACAGGGACTGTGTTTTATTGCAGTTTGTATTCCCATCAGGTGGCAGAGTTTCTGGTATAGTACATGCTCAGTAGCTACTTATTGGATGAATAACAAATTGAATAGCCCTTCCATACAACCATTAAGGGAAGACTTAGGGGTCATTACTGTCACCCTCTAAGACACTGACCTTCGGGGCCTGAATCAGGCAAGGAGCTGTGGCATTTCAGTCTCCCACTGCACAGCAGAAATTGCCCTTTAGGCTTGCAGGAATGTCCCTTCATCTGGTAACAGCGCCTAGAGCTCTTTTGAGGGACAAGTCCTTTCACATTGTCAGCCCACATAGGATGGGGCTAATCCCTTCATGTGCTCCAGGCCAATAAGTGCATTTCCATCTCCCTCTTTCCAATAGTTGGCTTAAGGGATGGGCACGCACATGGAGTTTTCCAGTTAGGGCTTTTTGTGGGATTTTTGTGAGAATTACTGCGATTTTTTTGAGAGAAAAGAAAACCTCTTTCCTGTGGACTTAGAGTTCTGAGGACATCAGCCTGAAATTGGTGGAGGCTGTTGAGCCTGGGGCCCACACAGAAGAGAGCAGAAATAAGAGAAGCAATAGAACAGATCCTTAAGGACCAACTTGAAGTATCGTGATCCAGCCATGCCTAAAGCCAGGGCACATTACCTCAGCCAATAAGTTTTTCTGGATATGTAGCATGAACCTGTGTTTCTTAGCCCAAGACGTGGGAGGTTTTTGTTTTAAACTGCAATATAACCTAGTTTATCATGACTGATTCCGCAGGTACCCAATTCTGTATTTGAATGTTTTAACAGTCACTAACATAGGTGTAGGAAGGCCTCATCTGTGCTTCTCACAGGCTCTCTGCAAAGCAGCACACCCATTGCCTTTCACCTCCCATGACAGTGACAAGGTGATTGATCCAATGGGATCCAATGGGAGATGGGTAGAAAAAAGTGCTGCCCTACCTATACCCATGAATTCCAAGCCTTCTAAAAAATTTCGAATCCATATTTAACAGGAATGCCATAGGAACCCTCTAAATGGGGCAAGTTTTTTTCAGGTCACTATTTATTCTTTGTTTATAGATTTTAGCGTCTGGTTGCTAACCTGGCACTTGAAAAATGAGTAAGAGATTAATGTCTGAGGTGAAGCTAGAGAGCCTTAGGAAAGCTCTTCAGAAAAGTTTTATCAGATTCATAGCAGGATTAGCTTAAATGTAGTCAGTTAAACACTTTAAGACTTGAATTCTAGTCACAAGCCCACGTTTCATTTCCCTGGCTTGTCATATCTTTACCTTCATTCATGAGTGCCCTAAAGGGGCAGTAAGAATTTTAAAAATACAAATACTTGCCACTCCACAGATAATAAAATGTAAGGCCTTCAAAAGGGTGGATTTTTGTTTGTTTCTCTGGTCAGTGTGTGGCAACCGTAAGAGTTATATTCACAAACATTTTTTATTTGTATAATTGGAAGTATAGGAAATTATTACAACTATTTACTATAGAAATATTTAAAATGTTCTTTTTTTGATATAGGCTATATGCTTGGGCATCTAAAATCTGAGGTGTGTTAAGACTGCTTGTAACTCCAGGAAAAAATCTTGGGGCAAAATACCTTTGAAACTGAAATCAGTCAAAGGGAAAAATAAAGTTTAAGAAACCCGTTTATTTCTTACAAGCAGTCGTCCTGTCTCTCTCCAGACCTGGCTGCAGCAGAAGAGAGCTCTGCCCAACCTCTCTGGTCCAGATAAATCCTTCCACGCCCTTGTAATTATCTATTGATATGGAGATGGACTAATTCTTCTCACCCCTTGGAAACCTATTAATATGCAGATGTACTAAAGCCAGGCAAAAGATTCTGGAAATATTGCAATTTTACCCACATTACTTCTCTGTTTTTAAAATGTTTATTGTAAAATCACTGATGTCAAATTGAGCAGGCAGCTAACACGCAGTGATTGTACGTTTTAGAAAAACTTTTAAAATTAGCTCATCTCTTAGAACAACCCACCTAAAACTATTTTAAAGACTGAAAATTTTATTTCAGTTGATGGTGTTTCTTCCCTCAGCTCTGTAAGAATGCTGAAATTCAGTAATATCCAGAGGAGGGATAAAAGGACTCTATTCTGGTATTGTAATTTTAAAAATCTTCCTTATTTACTCTGCTTTTTCTTTCTAGAATCTGTCTTTCTCCACTTGAAAGGTCAAGTTCAGCACTGAGAGAGCCTCTGAAGTCTTCACCGCATCTGCCCACAAGCACTTAGTCCCATGCCTAGTACATAGTAGGTCCTTCGGGAATGCTTATTGAATGAAAAAAATGCTTATTTAACCTATATTTTGAACCTAGTAAGGTTCAGGTGGTATCTTTGTACCAGAGGCCTGAAGTGGTAGTCTAATCTACTCTCTTGCTGCAAACCTGTCTCACAGTCCTGGGTTGTTAATTATTACCAACGGTGATCCAGGAAACTGGATTTGATTAGCAAGTTCAATGCTCCACTACTATTCATGGCTTATACTGGGGGTTGACCCTAATTCTCAGTCTAGCGTTTTACCCTGGAAGACGGGATCTCTGATCTGAGGACATTTCAGAAGCAAGGGAAACACTGGTAAAAGCCCTCCCCTCTCTCATACAGCCGCAGCTCCTCTCAACTTCCCCAGCAGTAATGCCCTTGGCCTTCTAGAAGAATTAACTCTACAACTGCAGTTGCTCTAACAGAATAAGCCTGGTCTTCCAGAGGGAGCAGTTATTTCACCGCGGGGGTTGTGCTTGCTGCTGTCAGGCTGGTCCCATTTGTGAAGGCCAGCTCACCTAGAGCTGGTGGCTGCGTTGTACACATCAGAAACAGGTCTGCTTTGGGTCACACTCCAGGATTAGGTGCCGTTTCACATACTGGGCTGTTTTCCAGACAAAGAAGTTGTGGGATGGGCTTGCTCTTTCCAAGATGGCTAATGAAATGCTGCTGTTAACCTCTATGACTAAGTGATTTCTGTGATCTTATTTGGAAATCATGGAATAGGGAGCTGACGCTTCAGTCATCTACTCAGAGGACTTTCTAATTCAAGTGGTGATAATCACCAGTATTTGGCTGACCTTTGACTTGGACAACTCCACCTGATTAGTACTTTAAGCTTAGCAGCAAATTCTCTCATTATGTAGCGTTTCTTGAGCATTTACAATGTGCCAAGCACTGCTATGTACTAATGGTATATAGTCTACATTTAGAAAAAGCTAGGGTTATCTTAAACATATATAATATTGGTAAAGATCAACAAAGGTTAAAGTCTAAGACAAAAAACATTACAATTTTCTATTTCTATAAACATATATATATGGGTAGACAACGTTAAGTTCTAGAAGGAGGCAAACAGTGATGAGTATTTTAAAGGATTGGGACTGTGTTTGGAATGGGGGTTTAAAGGGAACTCTTGCTTTATCTGTAATGTCTTAACTCTTTTTTAAAAATAAGGAGAATGCATCTGTCTTCAACTGGTATAATTAAGGACAAATTCTAGCCCAAAGTCTTTTTTGAAGTATAAATGTTTGTTAACTAAAGTATGCTATGAAGGTTTACCAAGTATAAGTTCTCACCTTGGAATATAAATTCAAAGACTTTTGGAATGAAAATGTGCTATTTCTAGTCGCTAATGAATTTACTTAATTGACATGACAAGCTCTTCAATCAGGCCCATGTAGGTCACATTTCTGTGCTACTCAGTTTTCCTTATCTGTGAAATAAGCTTTGGTGCCTTAGCATACTGCATGGACACTTTGAAATCTGGCCCCTACCTAATCTGTCATCTCTACATTCTCAGCCTATCAGCCTCACCTAAGCCTTAGCCTTCATAGATTCACCATTCTCAAAACCTGTTTTTTTGGCCCATCCAGTTCCTTCTACCTGAAATGCTTTCTCCCTCTTCTCTGCCTAGCTAGCTTTTACTTATGTTCAAATTCCACCTCTGATGACACTTCACATATGGAATCTTCTCAATTCCATTGCCATGTGTAACACCTGGATATATGCCTATTGGAGAAGATCTTTCTAGATTGGTCTAGAACAGATGTGCCATGCACAAAGCCAGGCACCCCATCTCTTCTGTTTCCCCAACACCAGCTTGTCACAGAGCACACTATAGGTATGCAATGAGCATGCACCAAGTAAGTGGGTAGTGTATGAATAGGTTTTTTGTGAGTTAAACAATTAGGATGCTCTTAAGGCATTTGCAGTTTCCCCAGCACTGAGCACACAGCTCATCAGATATTTGAATGCATTCATTCAATAAATGCCTGGAGCTATGCCCATTGTGCTTTCTGGGGAGAAATCCTTCACAGGTAATTCTCTGGCCAGAATGAGTCAGACCCATTAGTACTTTAAAAAAGCAGATAGCATGTTTCATTTTATTCTGTGGAAACTATAAAAAAGTAATTTGCCATGATTGAAATACATGAAGTATTAATGAACATGTGCAGAATTAACTCACATAAACTTGCTCAGTAACTGCTCTGTGCTGTGAAGAATGTAAATCTACCTGAGGACTGCCAAAAAGTGACCACACCTTCACAGTCATGTGAAAAGCTGCAAGGTGGCAATGACAGAGTAAGTCAATGTCCCCAGCCGTATCACCTCATCCGTAATTAGGTTCATGAGGGCAGAGCATAAGTGTCTCTTGGGAAGGTAAAAGTGTTCCATGGACTGGAAGGCAATCTGAAATATACTAAGACTTAAAATATATATAACTTTGACTTTGGAAAAACATGCCAAATTATGCATATAAAGATATTTATAACAAAAGGAAAACTGGAAATAGCCTAAATGATCACCAATAGGGGATTAGTTAAGTAATTATACTAGACCCCTGTAATGAAACACCAAAAAATGGGCCAAAAAAGGTTCGCCTATTTCTGATACAACTGGGGGAAAAGCAGTTTATGAAAAAACTTTTTTGATGGATTAAAAAGGGGGGACCACCTAGGAATTATGTGATAGCTTTCCCATTTATGATTTTTTCCACGTGATGAAGGTGCATAGCCCTTGTTCTAAAAACTATTTCCAAATTAAGACAGTTTCTATGGTTGCATTGTCCAAAGCAACATTTTACGTATAGAAGTGCAGTTCACTTTCATAGACCATGCAACCTAGATGGACATGGTGGGTCATGTTCACTTCCCTAAGAAAAGAAAGAGTCTGCCTACTGGACAGCTGAAACAGAGACAAGACAGATATTAAAGCCCGTAGGTATCTCTTAAAACATGCAGGTACTCAGTAGAAACTTGAGTTGAGCAGGAACTGTTATGGTCTATTCGGGTTTGAATGCAATGCTATAGGAGCCATGACTCATTTTTTTTTCTTTTTTTGTTAACTATGACTTTCTCTGCTTCTATATTCTAATCAAAATATGGTAAGCTGTGTGCACACCTGAAAGTTAATTTTCCCCCCTTTTACAGAGAAAGGTGTCCTGTAAATGTTTAAATCTAATTAGCTATATATTAGAGTTGCTCCCCAAAGTTGGGGGACAGAAAATTGAGTTTGTTAGGGAGAAAGTTTACTATGTATACTTCTCTCTGTAGAGAATGTCTGACCATGGACTGAAAAGGTGAGGAAAAATGGTAACTTAAAACATAACTCACATCTAAATAGACTTTTTTCACTTGAAAGAGTAGACTTCTTTCCAAATGAAAGTTCTTACTCCTAAATACTTCATCTTTTCCATTCAAATTTTGCCTTGCCTGAGGAGTCATCATGTAGTATGTGGCCAAGACAAAGTTAAACCTGAGTGTCATAAAGATCCCCAAGTGTTTATCTTTAGATATGGAATGTTTATACTGCTTTTCCAAGCTTTGAGCTTCTTCCCACGGTATGAATCTCTGGAATCCTCAAACACTAGTTTGGTTGTTAGATTTTTAGGCTCCATTTAACTTCCATTTCTACAAAATGACAATGTGGTGATACCTATAATAAGCTCAATTAACTGAGAATTAAAACAAACAAACAAAAAACCGTGGCTTTAGATATTCACTTAAACAGAGGTAACAACCTGGATAGTTGTTGGCTTATTACAGTCCTAGACATTGGTTACATACCATACAGAACTGATGTTCCCAATCAACAAGTTGTTTTAGTGGTTAGCTTTGTTTTCCTGTGTAAGGAAATGAATTTTGTTGCATGAATACATATTAGTAAACTTGAGGTGTAATAAAAGTTAATATCTAAAATTTGTAAGACCTTTTTATTTGTAAGTTACATTGTAGTCCTCTTTTTAAAAACTACATGGAAAGTTTTGAGGACTCAGAATAATTCTACTGTATGGGTTTAGTAACTATAACTGTATGCTCACTTAGTTGGCTATGCTCAAAGGATACATTTTTGCTCACTAACATTAAGGATAAAGTATTTCTATATAGTGACAAAAAACACTTTGACCTTTGCTTTCTTTCAAGCAGAACCCTTCCCTGTGAAATATTGATTAACAGGTTAAAAGTATTTAACTTCTAAGGTCATTTATTTAAAGATGACTGGTTTAAAATAGAGGTCAATTTTAGGAAAGTATTCTGCTGCACTTGATGATCCATTTAATAGAGCCTAAGACCAGTTAAATTAGCAAGTTGTCTTGAAAGAGAGGGTGCAAAAGAATGAGTATTATCAGGGGTATTTCCTATCACACGTGCCTTGGCATTTCTGCCCAACTAGCTTCATGCCCCCAGTTATGTTAACCTTAGTACCCTTCAGAAAATGAGGGGAGGGGACTAGGAAAATCTTGTAATGTCTTGCACTTTGGATTTCTTATATCTTTCTCCCGGAAGAGAGGTAGTATCAGAGAATATCACATGTAAGAGTTCCCGAGACGCCGGCAGCTGGTGCCTCTGGAAGCTGGCCCAGCTCTATCTAATGCTTTTCTGACAGTCATTTTGTGTCTTTTCCCATCAGCGGTATATCTTCAACCGGTAGAATTTTTAAAATTTTTTACTGTAAACATTTTGCAGGCTAAGTACTTCAGAGATTTCATTGCAAGAAAGTACCAGCACTACAGATTAGATTTGAATTCTCGGCATCATGTTACGATGATCAGAGAGAGCTTGGAAATACAGTACACGTATGCTTTTACTACCCAGGGAATAGAAGGTAAAATGCAGCTTGCCACCTACACCCCAGCATTTGGTGTTTGTCGAAGAGCTATGGTTGTGTGAGGAATGATGCTGGATATTGCTATGAGTCAAACACTTGCCTGTTAAAAAAAAAAAATCACACAGTACATGTGAACTTGAAAACACCTTATGTCTCCATTCAAAAACACTGTAGGTTCTAGTTAATATGTTTACTGTAGATTGTGGAAAACTTGCTTTCTGTAACAAAGTTCATTCAACCAGCATGTTGAACCAGAGGTGGGTTTGTAGGGCGGTAGAAGCCTTCTAGAATGGCTACTCATTGGGTGTAATGAGTAAAGATAAAGATTATACATAGATTCAAGTTATTTCCCAGAAGAGCAAAGCTGTTGGATGGATGAGCAGGTGTTTAGTTCTGCTTTGGCTGCTTTTTGTTGGAGGGAAGGAAAAAAATGCTCCTTCTCTGTCTCACAGAGGAGAGGAAATGAGAGACTGGCTCCTGGTAAATTGTAAGCAGATAGCTCTGTGGCTTAAAGCTTACAACGGAAAAAACCTGTGAGAACGTTGGTCCTCAAAGTTCTTCACTTTTATGAAGCCTAGAATCAGATTGGGAAAGAACTTTTTGTCAGAAGCATAAAGCAAATGAAAAAAAGTTCTAATCAAGCTTTTTTTCAGGGACTGGGTGGCAAGGGAGGAAGAGAGTATGTAGGTGTGAGGGTCTGCACACAAGGGGGTTGATCAAGCTGATTTGCTTAGTGGGTAAGGACTGCTGAGAAACCTACAAATTATAGTTGCATTTATATAAATGTTGCATAAATCTTAAAATACACTTACGAAAGTGTCCTTTAATGTTTTGTGCTTAGCCACTTAATGCAGTGGCTTTTTCTAGCCAGCCTGAGTGCAGAGGAAAGGCTCTCACTTACTTTGGCCCAGTGAGCTCTGCCTGGGCAGCGTAGCTGTTGGCCTGTCTGTGAGGCCTTGACCTCCATTTGGGAGTGGCTCACCCTAATTTATGGCTGTGCGACTTGGAAAATAATCCAGCCTTGTAAACATACATGGCAGAGGAAAAGCAAAGGGAAGAAACCAGACTGGAAAGAGTTGGGCACAAAGGAATGAAGAGTAGTGTGAGCTTGGCTTGGGGGAGTTTTTAGGGGAGAAGAGTTTCCAGAGAGGAGAGGTTTTTCCACAGCTGCTATAGTGTTCAAGAGACAGAGACAGAGACACAGAGACACACACAGTCTATGCATGCATTCTATTCCCATTTGACAGTTTTTCCCTTAAATATTGAGGCAAAGACTTGAATTGTTCCCAATTACATTACATTTTGTGGGGGTGGGAGTGGGGTGGAGGCTGAACCATTTAGCATAACCTTATGGCAAGCTGGTTCCATATTACATGTAACTGTAATTAATTCAGCAATGGCCCAAGGATAGCCTGGCTTATAACAATGTGGAGTCACTTTATGGAACCAATACGTAAGTGAACAAATATTCAGAGTGCTCCACACTCCACTAGGTTCTATAAAAGACACAGAAGTGGCTGCACATGCGCTCTATGTCCTCATGGAACTTACTATCTGCTTAGACAGATAAAGTATATCAGCCAGCTGGCAACATAAGAGAACTGCAGACAAAGGCTTTGGAGCGAGGCTAGAAGGAGAAGCCTTCAGGGTAAAATGAAGTTTCCCTTAAGGAAAGGTTAGGTTTGGGGGAGAGAGAGCAATCAGGAATTCAAGGCAGGCAGCACTACAGGGGGCTGAGGTGGCAGGAAAGAAAATGCAGATGTGACATTCACGACCCCACTGATGGTATGTCTTGAAGGATTTCTGTACCTCGCTCTCCCCAAAGGCCTTTCATAGGAATTGGAACATTTCAATTCCATGACCCTGGGAGGTAGACCAGGTATGCTAATTTGCATTTTACAGAGGAGGGAAATGAGGACATGAGATTCAAAGAGGCTGTAAGTTGCTTAAGGTCACATAGGGGACAAGCCAGGATTTGCACTTGTCACCTGACCCTTGGCCCACTGTCCCCACGCTGTGGAGCAAAGGGGACTGTTGTAGCAGAGGGCATGGAGTCCCAGAGGGACCCACAGGTACCAATGGGGATGCTGGTTCAGCTGCTTTCACATATGGGAATCCTGGTGACATAATAGGGGAGTCTGCCCTCCTGTCATGTACAAGCTCAGGTTGGCAGGTGCTCCAGGGGGGTTGGACACAGATAGCTTTAACCCACAAGGTCACTGTCCCTCCTCTGTGAGCCAGGAGCCTGATCTACATGGATACATCAACCTGGTCCCTTGGTTTGACTAAGGGGAAGCGCTACCAAGAGAGTGGCCCAGGGTGGGGAGTGATGCCAGGGCACCTATGCACTGAGACCCTCTGCAGGGTTGTCACAGCTGCTGCGCTCCCCCCTCCCCCCGGATATCACAGGCCTGCTCAGTGGCCCTCCTGCGCAGCCTGTGTGCAGTTTGCTGTTGTGGCCCTCTCTCCTCAGCCCTGGTCAAGGGCGCCTGGGGCCAGCTCTGGGCTGCTGCTCTGGGGTCTCTTACGGCTTTTCTCCACCCTGCCCACACCTTTGTGACCATTTCCCTTATTACACTGTCCCAGTTCATACCCTCCATCTCCTGCTGGGCTGCTGACTAGTACAGGTGTCTTCTACTTGTTTCACATCAACTTGGTCCCTTGGTTTAAGTAAGGGGAAGCACTACCAAGAGAGTGGCCCAGGGTGGGGAGCGACGCCAGGTGCTTATCCCTATCACATGGTTGGAAATGGCTCACCCTATTCTGGCCCAGTTGAAAGGGGAAAAAACAAATGGAGGGCATATTTATTTCCTACTGCTGCTTGTAACCAATTACCACAAACACAGTAGTTTAAGACAGTACGACCTGACCTTACGGTTCCGTAGGAGTCCGATGCGGGTCTCATGGGGCTAACATCAGGGTGCTGCACCATTGCGTTCTTTCCTGGAAGTCGTGGAGGAGAATCCCTTTCCTGGCTTTTTACAGCTTGTAGGGGCCTTGTGTGTTCTTCGCTTCCTCCAGCTTCAAAGCCAGTCAGGCCAGGGCAAGTCCTTTTCGTGTTGACGCCTCTCAGACTCTGTTCTGCCCTTCTTTCACTTTTAAGGACTTAGGCCAACATTGGGCCCACCTGGATAATCCAGGCTAATCAACCCATCACTGGGTCAGCTGATAATGATCTTAAATCCACCTGTAACCTGCATGGAACATATTCACAGGAGCTGAGATTAGGCCGTGGACATCTTTTGGGGGCCAGTATTCTGCTTACTGCAGAAGATAAAACCTTTTAAGGTTGGGTCCACGAAGTTGCACCAGCTGGCCAGAATTTAGTCACAGTCTCATAGCGAACTGCAAGGGAGGCTGAAAAATACAGGTTTTTCTAACTAGGCAGCTACGTGCCTGTGGATAAAATGAGTTCCTATGGCCATGATTCTCACCTGGCCCTGGTTGACTCTAGCTCACGGCACACCTGTGGGTAATACATGGCTGTTGACTCTATATAAAGAGCTCCATCCAGTGCTCTGGGTGTGACACGGTGGCAGGGTTGCAGGAGAGCAGAGCAGAGTCTGGAGTGGTGGCAGCACCGAGGACAGAGGCCCAGAGGATGGCTGTGTGGGATGACTGTGCAGAGGGGTCCAGCGGACGGCTGTGTGGACAGAGGGGCCCAGAGGCAGAGATTGGCTTGCTGCATGCAGACTCGCTCTGAGTGAATGGTATTTTAGTGACTGATCTGCCACTGTGAGAATAAAGTTGGGTATTACCCTTTCACCCCAAGAACATTTTGCTGTCAATTTCTTTGGTAGCATTGAATCCATAGTAAACTTGCCTGGGGCTGAAACCCATTGGCAAGACAGTGCCCAACAGAAAGAAGGGGGAGGATGGATATCAGAGAGCAATTTCTAGCCTGTGCCCCATTGGGCTTTTTTCTTGCCAGGATCTACTCCCCACTATCATCCACCTCGTTCTGCTACCTGGATGCTATGGGCTCCTTGTGCTCACCTACAGGGTCTGAGCTGCCGTTCACCTGGGATTTGTTTCTAACTTAGGAGAAGACAGAATTTTTTCCTTAGTGGACCACACCAGCTACCTGTGATCATCTGTTGCCTGATTGTCATGATCTTCTGTGACTGGCTGGGTTGCAGATGTTTCTCCCAGGCCTTCTCACACTTACTGGCCACCACATTGTGTGGCCAACCCAGTTCCTTGCACTCTGTCTGGCTCCTTCCACATCCGGTGTCTTCAGTCCAGCCTGCTTGCCCTGTTTACTGAATATTGTCAGTCTCAGTCCCAGCCTTGGTTTCTAAGTCCTACTCTTCTCCAAGTCCTGCTCTGAGATGCTCAGTCTTCAGTCTAGACCTCTGTATGCTGGTCCCTCACTGTCTTGCCAATGGGTTTCAGCCCTGGGCAAGTTCACTATGGATTCAATGTGACCAAAGAAATGACAATACAACTTCTTGGGGTGAAAGGGTTTATACCTAACTTTATTTCCATGGTGGCATGTTAATCACTAGAATCCCGTCCACTCAGAGGGAGTCTGCATGCAGCAAGCCAGTCTCTGCCTCTGGGCCTCTCTGCCTGCACAACCGTCCCAGTCTCTGCCCTCGGTGCTGCCACCACCCCAGCCTCTGCTCTCCTCTCCTGCAGCCTTGCAGCCATGCCACTGCAGCACCCAGAGCATTGGGCGGAGCTCTTTATATAGAGTCAGTAACAACGTATTGCGCACACATGTGTAGTCAGCTAGCCAACCAGGGCCAGGTGAGAATCCTGGCCACAGGAACCTTCATTTTACCCACACTCACATACCTCAAGAGATCATCCAGTGGTGGGTGGATGTAATGTTCATTCAACTCAAATTAAAAACTATTAGAATAATTATAACAAAGGCACAAAAAACGTATGCAGGTTCATACAAGGCAAAATCATGACTTCTTCTGGGAAAACCGATGGAACATCTTACAGGCAGAATACCTACATCTACAATCAAGAATGGACCACCATATAACACAGCTCACAATTATATCTAGATGATTCACAGGGAAAGTTTTACTTCCTGTTCCTATGACTTTGGGCTCTGGTCTCCAGGGAAGTATGATGTTACTAGATGACTGTCTTGCCAATGGGTTTCAGTCCTGGGAACATTCATTATGGATTCAATGAGACCGAAAAATGACAATGGAATGTTCTTGGGGTGAAAGCATTCATACCCAACTTTATTCCCACAGTGGCAGGTCAATCACTAGAATCCCACCCACTCAGAGCGAGTCTGCATGCAGCAAGCTGGTCTCTGCCCCTGGGCCTCTCTGCCCCCGCAGCTGTTCCAGTCTCTGTCCTCAGCGCTGCCACCACTCCAGCCCCTGCTCTGCTCTCCTGCAGCCTTGCAGCCCTGCCACCGTGTCGTGCAGAGCACTGGGTGGAGCTCTTTATATAAAGTCATTAGCAACATACTGTCCACATGTATGTATGAGCTAGCTGACCAGGGCCAGGTGAGAATCCTGGCCACAGGAACCTTCACTTTATCCACAATGACACAACTGTTGTGCCATTGAATTGAATTACATACCAATACCCATCTATTTCAGGTTCCTCATGCTGAAGGATAAATTGACCAAATAAAGGAGGTGGTGGTGGTGGTGGAGGATGACAATTTTAACTGGGTGTGAGGAAAATGGCAATGGCAGTTCCTATGGCCAGGATCCTCACCTGACACTAAACTACTTGATGTAATTGGCCTACTGCTAGGCTACTGCTTCCACACCTATAAGCAATGAGCTATTACTAACTGAGTCACTATATAAAGAGCTCTGCCCAGTGGTCTGGATGGAGGCAGAAATGGAGGTGAATTATGGACCCTCAAGCTGCTGGGTACAGATGTGATTCTAGTGCTCAACCTGTCCCTGGGAGAACAAAGCCAGGTATAAACCCTTTTACCCCAAGAATGCTCCATTGTCATTTCTTGGTCTCACCGAAACCATAGCGAACTTGCCCAGGGCTGAAACCCTCAGGCAAGACACTGGGGTAATTGGTCTTCACTCTTAAAGGGAAATGGAGCTGCTGTCACCAGTGGCAGCAGGGAGGCATTTGAACTGGAACCCAGACATCTAATCCTGCCATGTCCAGGGGGAAAATGTAATGTAAGAGCACCCTACCTCTGAACACACAGACCTTCAAAACCTCAGAATCCTCAGGAAGGGAGTTTGGTAAACATCTGGTAAAGAGATGTTTGCTCAAGACAGGGAACATGAAATGGGAATAAAGAAAGAAGATCATAAATACCAACTATAGCCTCTTTAGTTTACAGAAATGAAGGTTGGTGGTGGAGAAAAATCACAGAAATGAAATACAGACATTCAATCTCCATCTGTGTTTCTCAGTATGTGATACTTTGTATTTATACATTTGTATTATAAAACAAAATATATTTAATGTACTTTATCTCCTTTCTTTCTCCCACAATTCTACACTTGGTGCATGTTGATGGTGAACATTATCATTCTGATTGTAAGTTGCAGTACACGCATCAAGACTGATTGTAGCAGAAATGGACAAGGAATAGAGGCAATGGAGCCCAGGAACTTAGAGCCGACGCCCTCAGTAGGAGATGGGCTTCGGGCTGGTTCCCCTGAGGACAGGGTGAATGTGCTTTCAGATGCTGAGTGAAGGCAACGCTATGTTTGGTAGAAGCATATGCTTTTGTTTTAGAAGAAAAAAATGGGACGAAAAATATATTAAGAAGTCAAAGAGGTGATCTATAGTGGACATTTGTGATTTTTTGATGTCTGGCATCAAAATCCTACTGTGGAAGATTCCAAAGGTAAGTGGAGGCAGAACTCCCCTCCTGCCACCAAAGCCAAGGGCATCAAATATTTGCTCTTCTCACTCCCTGGCAGCCAGGGCAATGAGGAGGCTCCACTGACTGGAAACCCCCACTAGGCATATTGAGTGACACATGATGCAGAGGCAGCCGAAGTTTGACTGGACGATGGAGAGTGTCCAGTGGGGCTCCTGGGGTTCAATCTTAGATACATTCCCAGATGCATAATTGTCCTTGGTTACCTTTTCTCCAGCCATTTCTTCCATTTATGTGCTACCAGGTATCCGTTCAATAAATGTTTCCTGCTTAATAAGCTATCGTTGGTTTTCAGTCTTTGCAACCAAGAATTCACGTTGGTAAAATCATATTTAATTCATTTGTAATTATTTGGATTCTTTGCATTGTTAATATAAGTAGCACAATGAATTATTCCCAGAGCTTTTCTCCCTGTTTAAGATGATTTTCTTAATATACCGTTCAACATTACCAAATTACTTTGCAATGTATCAGATACTGTTTCACCGAAGCTTTGCCTTGGGTACATCTTAAACCACTGATAGAGCCAGTACAGGACATTAGAATTTTTCATCTGACATTATCAAGAAAGATTTTCACACATGTACATTTTGAAAGATAACCAAAGCTTCTCAAACACCAAAGTTGAGAAAGCTTAACCACTTTTTAATTGCAATCTTTCCAAAGTACTTGATGTGCTTCCTAACCTCATCAGACCGCCATCCCCGGAGCCCGCAGAGGCGATGGGTTCACTTTGCCCTTGCGCGTGGCTCTGCGGAGCACTGTGCTTCCCTCCTGGCTGGGGAATGTTCTGTCTCTCCAGACTTCAACTGGGAAGTCAGAGCACAGAAACTCTTCCCTCTTTAACCATGTCCACACTCTCTGGCCTGTTGCTTACACTGTCTTTGACCATTGAAAAGGTAGATCACTGAATGTTGCTATTGCAAACAGATAACCATGCCTGTAAAATTAAGTGTTCCACCCTCTACATTGGAGTAAACAATTTAGACTCTACAACAGCTATATTTTTCGACTCTCTTCATCTTGTGTGTCATTTGTTGGTATCTTCCGTAAGTCTTAAGTGCTAGACCTGTGAAGCATTACAATCATATATTTCAAGAGACTGCCATCCCATAGAAAAGTTTCATTCTATTCTTCAGAATCTCCCAGGAAACTGCAATTTTCCTGAATAAAATATATTTTCAGAAATTTCATAGTTACATGTAATCCTAAAGCCCCTTTGTTGACTTTTTAAATCCATTTTTTATGAGTCAGTCCCTTAGGGAAAATGGCTCCAGCTGCTTTTCCTCTTTCTTACATCAATGCTGATGTATATTTTTGCTTATTCAAAACTGTGGGGACAAATTCCTGTAAAATAATCCCTCTACAGGATAGCTTTCACAAACAAGCAATACTCTATATATAATCACACATGCAAAAAAAGTTAATGTGAAATCATAGACCCATTTTGAAATGAGGCAATCTGATCTTTTATAAACAACAATAACATGATTGCTAGTCTTTTAAAAATAAGTAGATTTTACAGCAAAAATGCCTGCAAATTATAAAACATAGTTCAGTATTTATCTTTTTGAATATTGTTCTAGTACCATGTGGGGAAATGGAATCCTTTGGTGGAGAGAATGAATATGTAGAAAAGTGGGTGTAAGAACAAGTTACATTTTGAATTGTATGCGTTTTATTCAGGATAGAACAATAGTGTTATAGATAGAGCAAGCCTAAATTAAAACATAAGACAATCTAGTACATGCCATCCTTTATTTTCATCTTTGTTTTAGAGACACTGATTTATTTTGTTTAAATTTATTGTGGTAAGAACATTTAATATGAGCGCTACCCTCATAACATGTTTGAATGTATATTATCACCGACTGTGCATGTAATGCCCAGCAGATCTTTAGAACTTCCTCATCTTGCTTAGCTGAAACTTTATAGCTGTTGATTGATAACTCCCATTCCTCAACCCCAGCTGCTGGCAATTTATTTAACCTTTCAGTTCACTGGAAATGAGTATTAGTAAATAGAATATTTAGATTTATGCTGGCATATGTAACTCACTATTTTTAAGTAGGAAAGGGAAAGGAAGGCCAGAGGAAAGGTTTCTGAAAGCAGAGACAGTCTCTTTACTTGCCCTTTCTTTTCTTTGAAGCAGCTTTCCCTTGGCCCAGTCCTCCCGCCCAGCCCTGGGGGCGGGTGTGCGGCACAGAGAGGGCTTGGGGAAGGGCGGGCAGAGCAGGCCGAGCGTTTGCGTTTCCCAAGTTCAGCGCAGCTCCTTAGGTTTCCATGTCAGAAGCCAGAGAAGGCACAGGCTGATTTTGTACTGTAACTCTAACTATAGCAGGTAGCATATTTCTTTTCCTGCTCAACAATTTCATTTTTAATGGCAATGGCTTGATCCTCCAACTGTTTCAGTTGATCAGCTTTTTCTTGTCTACTTAGATGCAAATCTTGGATCTTCTTTTCTAAATCTGAGAGAAGAAAATGAAGTAAATGATATATTTTCACTTGATAGAACCGTCCTGGATACCCACACTACACCAAACACAGGGATTTATATGTCTTTTAAAGATGTGTGTAGTTTTGTGTTCTGATTCAATGGATAAAACATTTATTTCCATCAGACTTCTCAAAGTTTTCACATAAATCAGAGCAAATTGATATTTTTGTCTAAAAATATTCTACATCTGGAGGCATTTATCAGTGTGAGTCTAACGCTAGTTAGAATTTATTAGAAATGAAAAGACAGAGGTGGGCTTGATTGTATTTGGTGAAGTGCTATACTTTTAAGTTTACTTTTTAACATGTGTTCATCACTTTAGGATTTCCTAATTTTTCTGGGAAAAGGACTGACATTTTCATTTCTTCATTCTCTTCTGCTGATATTGAAGTCCCTGAACAACAAAAGCAAAGGGATGCCATTCACTCCTGTCCATCCATGCATCCACCTATCCATCCATTCATTCTCCATTCAACAAACACATGGCAATTACAGTAAACCCTGTCAAAGATCCTGTTCGGTAGTGGGTGGAAGAGCTACAGGGGGCTGAAGTTAACAGTGGGAGGTGGTCTTTGGAAAGTGGCTGACCTGGGCGTGAAGTAGATACTTCACAAAGGAAGGTAAGTGTCCAAGTTCACTGACCAGATCACACCTGATCCTTAGCTGGTCTGGGGAAATCCCAGCATGAGTTTAGAGGAAGGAACCAGATTGCTGAGGAAATTTGAAACTGTCCTGTGAAAAGTTGACTTAACTAGTGATGTTCAATGTGCTATAGCTATTTGCAAGTATTTGAGGACCAGAAAAGCACAGTAAATATATTTTTGTCATCCTAAGAAAACATAATGAAATCAGCAGTGAAAATTCCATGAAGGGAGATTTTTTGTCTGAATATAAGAACTTTCTAGTAAAGCCTTTGAGAGACTACAGAGTGGATATGAACAGTAAGCATTCATCACTGAAAACTCTCAGATATTTGTCATTTGAGATTTAAAAGGAGATTCAGCACTAGAAGTACATCTGTACTAAAAGAAAACAAGACCCCTGTGTTTCTAACACGCACGTGTCTAAGATTGTGAGGTCACTGGCATTTGCCCCTGCAGACACTGCTCCATCCTGCTCTGCGTCCTGGAGAGCTAGCCTCTGTGGATGATGGCCCCTGGCTCCCTTGACCTCTGGCTTTCATTCACACTCAGCCACTGCCATTTCTGAGAGGTGATGGGAGGGTGGTAAGAGCCAGTGACCTCTGTCCCTCAAGCAGCAAGGTGCCTGCAGGTCTTACATTTCTCTGCAACAGCTCCTGCAAGGTGGCCCATCCGTGCCCTCGGGTGTTCACAGAGCCACCTCACAGCACTCGAACCCGTGTCCTGCTGCTCCCTCAGGCCCAGGGATGCTGATGGCTTCTCCCCACTACCAGTTGCCTAGTACCTCCCCACCCTCAGTTGAGTTCCTTAATTCCTGAGCCATTTTTTAGTTCCTCCTGTCAAGAAGTAGATTCTATTTACCTTTCCTCAAACCAGGTCAGGCTTTGCAAGTTGTTGTGACCAATAGAAAGTGGATGAAATGATGTTGCAGGACCTCAAGCCTTGTGGCTTCTGTGCTTATCTCCTGGAACCCTGATAAAACCATGCCATAAAGCAGCCTGGCATGGAAGCCCCCATGGAGAGAGGTCCTGCATCTCAGCTAAGCCCACCCTGGGGGACCAGACAGCCAACCCCTCAGCCCAATGCAGCTGCTTGAGCAACGCACAGGACACCTGTGGAGGGGACACCCAGGCACCCACAGAGAAAGAATTCATGGCTGTCATTTAAGCCATTGATTCTGGGGGTGGTTTAATGTGCAATGAATATGTAACTGAGACAACACCACTTATAAATACATGGTGCAGCGTCACGTCCAAATGTGCTTTCTGTTTCTTGCTGGGACCCTGACAGACACAAAGTTCCATGGAAGGACTTCGGCACTACTGGGCAGAGTAATTGTGTCTATGTGTGTTGGGGAGATGTTCTGTGTATTACAGGGTGTTTAGCAACATTCCTGGCCTCCATCCACTAGATGCTAGTTGTACCTGCTAGTTGTGACAAGCATAAATGTCTTCAGATATTTTTATCCCCAGTGGAGGGGATAAACTGGCTGAGAACCACTGAATTAGGGAAAGGGAGTTTCAAGGCGACAAGTCAAAAAAAAATCTCTGTTATGATTAACGCAGAGTAGATAGATGCTCATTAATACCCTTTGAAGTGGAACCATGCAAGATGCTTGTTACACTGCAGTCCCCAAAACACAGCCCCGGTTCCTACTTCTGTCCCCACAGTGGGCTCACATGGGATTAAGCTGTGTCAAAATCAATTGAAATTGGTATAAATTCTACCAGGATGGTGAAGTACTATGTAACTGTTGACTTGGTGGAGGAGTGTAAGAGCAGACAGAACTCCCTACAACCCAGCAGCTCCACTTGGAGGGATTTATCCACAGGAAATGGGACCTGAGAGACACCTGCACCCCCACGGTCACTGCAGTGCTTATTCACAACGGCAGTGACCTGGGTGTCTGTCAGCAGGTGAATGGATAAAGGAAATGTGATAAAGAAAATATATAAAATTCAGGCATAAAAAGAAGGAAATCCTGAAATCCTGCCACTTAACAACAACATAGACAAACCTGGATGATGCTGTGCGAAGTGAAAATAAGCCAGAGACAGAAAGCCAAATACTGTGGTCACAATTGTGGAATCTAAAAAGAAAGCTGAACTCATAGGAGCAGAAGTTAGGGCGGACAGGAGAAATGATGGGGAGCTGTTGGTCACAGGGGCCACACTTCCAGGTAAGAAATGCGCAAGTTCTGGGGATCAAAGGTACAGCATGGTGCTGACTATAGTTAATGACATGGGATTGTGTGAGTAGAGCCTAAGCATTCTCACCACAACAAGGAAAAAGGTACTGTGAGAGGTGAGGTATGTGTTAACTTAATTGCAGTGATCACTTCACAATGTATACAACACGTCCATCAAATCATCACATTAAATATTTGCAATTCTATTTGTCAGTTATACCTCAATAAAGCTGGGAAAAAAGGAATAGATAGATACCTGTTATTCTTCTTATCTTGTCCTCTGTATCCTCAGCCAGTTTTTCTGCTGCGTCTTTGAGCCGTTGCACTTTCCCTAAGGTTTCCTTTGTCAGTCCTATGGTGCTTGTCTTACGTTGGAGAGCAGCATATTGATTTTTCAGCTCTACAAACTCCTGTAACAGAGCAACACTCCAATCAGGAAATATTTATCCAGCATGTACACATGTCTGCCTGATACTGTCCAGGAAACGAGTAAGAGGAAACCATAACCCAGTCAGTCAATGTGCTTGAGCTACTCAGGTATTTCCAGCAGGGCCTTGTTTGCATTGTTAGTTTCTTTTCAGGTTGAAAAAAATCTCAGCTTTAGTTAATTTAAAAAATGTCTTTGTTACAAAGTGTCAATCGTTATTCCAAGTTAAGGCAACTATTTATGAGGCACCAAGGGTCTGTCCTGAGCTACACTGAGGTAGGAGAAAGAGAGGACAGAACTGTCCCAGTCCTGCACTTGACAAGCATCTGTGCCATCGGCTGAACAGCTGCGTGTCCATGAAGAAGGGCAGAGGGAGCGGTGAAGATTTAGAGGCAGCAAGGATGCATTACTGGGTTGGCAAAAGGTAAGACAGAGATGAGGCTGGAAGGGCAGCAGAAGTGCTAGTGTGAACTGTTGCCTCAGTTTCAGAATAGAAACCTTTGCCTTCACCTGAATGGCTGATAACCTGAGATAGATGGACAAAGGCCAGACCTAGGAATGGATACATAAGTGGAAGGAGTGTGGGCAGAAGGTACCTTTCTCAACCTCCCTTCTGTAGAAAATATTCTCAACTCCCACCAGTGGGAAATGTACCTAGTACATTTGGAGTTAAAGCAAGGGAATAGACCAATTGTAAGAACACTTTAACATTTTTCTTTTAAGCTACTATATTAACTCAATCAACCAAAGATTTCCTGCTAAGAAAATGAGTTGATAGTTTCTGTCAGCAACTTAAATTAATAGTTCATTTTGACAACTGCTTAATTAACCACTGCAATTTTTGTAATTTGAGCTGTTCTCTTTGGCAGATGACTTTCACTTTTCTTTATGTTATGTGAGTTAAATAGAATAAAGGGTAACTACATGCAAGATAGACCAATGATATCAATTGTGAAAGTTTGGAAGTTTAGGACAACTTTGACTAGGACACCACTGGTAATATTAGGAAGATCAGAGGAGTAAACACTCCAACGTAAACTGGCCAAAGGACTTGTCTTCTCCAGAGACAGTTCTCTGCTGCATAAGAGCTTTCATGCCCATTGGGATCCCTACAAATATACACCCCTGAGTGTGGACCAGCATGAAAGGAAATGCTAACAAACGGTACAAAAATCTGCAGTTGAAAGATTATCTTTTACAGAAATGCTGTGTGTCTGCCCCTGGTGGCAGTGGCAGGAGTAATGACCTCCTCCAGGCCCCCAGCCTGGCGTCGGGCCGACTCAGCCTGCGCTTTCACACGGGTGGCTTGGTCTTGATTCCTTTGCACTGTGGTCTGCAGTCGGGGAAGTCCATCCTCCAGCCCTGACTGCTGCTGTGCTAAGTCCAGCTCATTCTTAGTCTCCTTGGCTTGATTTTCGGCCTGTTGTTGATTGGAAGACCAGAAAGGAGAAAGTCTATGTAACAAACAGTCGAGAAAATAAATGATATAATTTCCCCTCAGACACTAAGCTAGGTGTAAAGAGAAATAAAATCATTCCTTTGTTTTTGTTTCATTAAAAAAAAAAGCCAAAATATGTCATACATACAAAAGGGTCTAAAAGAAAATATGACACACATCCCTGTACCCACCCACCAGCCAGTTTAAGGCTAAAGCACTGCCGGTGAGCCACTGTCTCCATGTACTACTCCCCACGTATCTCTTCTCTTTCCTCTGAAGGGGGGTCTAACATTGTCCTTCTACGTACTTCTACGTGCTTTTTACTCTATGTTATGCAGTATTTCTAACAATGCACAGTATTTTCTATTTTTTAACTTTATACAATTAGATCATACTGTGGATTTTCTGCAACTTGAACTTTTTAATTCAAAATTATGCTTGTACAAATAACCTAGGTTAATTTGCATAGCTGTTTTTTAATTTTTTATCAATTTAAAGCATGCCCTTGTTAGAATATACAACAATTTATTTTTCTATTCTGTGGTTAATAAAGGTGGCTTCTAACTTTTTTGCCCCTCCCAAACAATAATGAACATCTTAGACTTGTTCCCTGTTTCAATGACTACATTTGTCTTATCGCAAAGCCACATCTGCTTGGTCATTTGTCAGCTCCTGTCTCTTATTCTTTGGTCATACTTTCCTATGTTCTTCAATATTCTTAAACATAATACACATTCTTATTTTTTTTTTAATCTCCAATAACAGTAACACCTGCAGTCCCTTACATTCTGATTCTGTTGTTTCCTGTTTATGGTGATTCTTGCTTAGGGTAGCTTGCTTCTTAGGTGTTTTGGGGGAATTCTCTGAGGCTCAGTTTAAAGGGCGTTCCTTTGGAGGGGATTTCTGGTTGCCTCTTCCAGGCATCTGAGTGCACTACCAATCTAGGACCATTTTAAAGGACATTTTTACCTTGGGGTGTTGGGGTCACCCAGGTAGTGTGAACACTAGTCCCAAATGCATGTGAGAGCTAGCCTGTGGTTAGCAATTCTTAGTGAACACTTCTCAGAGGCAAATGCCTTTACTGGTACTCTCCCTCCCTCTCATTCTCCCCCCCACCTCTGTGTGTGTGTGTGTGTGTGTGTGTGTAGAACAGTGTACCATGTCACTGAGGAGTTCTGCCTTTGGGCTCACAGCTCTCTGTAGGGTCTTATTCCCTCCTTGTGTGGGCTTTGTTTCCTGCCTGTTTTGCATGGTGACCATCAAAACCAACATCACGCACACCAGGGACTGGCAGATGCCCTCTGCTTGATCACCTCTGGATTTGTGCTTTCCTGTCATTTTTGGCCTCTGGAATTTCCTCTATTTATTACTGCTTTGGCTATGCATTATCCTATCTACCATATTTACTTTTTTCCTGCTGGGAACTGGTCCACCACATTTTTAGAAATGGAAGTCCCTTCCCGTGCCCTTGCACACATGTGGCAGTTTTCTAGAGAGGAATTTGCAAACTTTTTCTGTAAAGGGCCAGGTAGTAAATATTGTACACTTTGTGGTCCACAAAGTCTCTTTTGCAACTATTCAACTCTGTGCCATTATTGGGCAAAAGCAGCCATAGAGGTATGTGGCTGTATTCCAATAAAACTCTGTAACTCTGTATACAAAAGCAGTTGGTGAACCCATTTGGCCCATGGGCTGTATTTTGTCAACACATTCTAGGGTGATGCCTAGAAGGGGAAAAAGCCTTCTATGTTTCTGTTTTTCTAGCTAGCCTACACATACGACCTCTTCACATCTAAGGGTTTTATTTCCTATGCACTATTGCCTGTTCTGCTGCCCTCTGTCTTTTCAAGATGCATGTATTTAGACATGTAAAACCCAGCTGAAGGGCAGAGACTGCAGAACTCACCATCCGTAGCGGGGGAAATGTGCTAGAGAATGGAGCCTTCACCCCCAGGGGACTAGGTCCTGTCCTGTCCTTCAGCTGCCAGGCTCCCTCTCCTGGATCTATCATGGGGGTTAAACCAGGGCTTTGCTCCCACCAAACTCTGGATGGAACACGTTCTTTTCGGTAAGATATTTTTGCAGTCTTAGTATATTCTGATGAGATTTCATGCACATTTAGTTACAGAAACCTGACAACAATTAATTTTATTTCTTTAAAGTCTTACTTTCCCTGATATCAGATGGGATACACTTTGGCGTCAAATCTACCTTTAACTAGCTGTGTGACCTTAGTCATGTCACTTAACCTCTCTGAGTCTTAGTTTCTTCATTTATAAGCTGGCAGAATTACCTGCTGTGTCCCCCAGGATTGGTCAACAAAAAAATGAAATGATGCTATGAGACTTCTGCATAGAATATTAATTACATGAATGCACCACCATAATCTTTTTTTATCCTTATAATAATCCCATCAATAGGTAAGGCAAGCATGACATTGGCACACATAAAAACTGTACTGTCTCTGCACTCAAAATCTATCTCAGGTTAGTTCCAAGAAGAGAAATACCTGCAGTACATTCTTTTTTATTTTTGTTATCTCTGCAGTCAGCTGTGTGATGGTGGAATTTGCCCATCCTTGAGTGATTTGAACTTGTTGCAATTGATTCAACATTTTGTCAAGACTTAATACAACATTTGCTGCTGCTTTTCTAAGGTAAAATATTAACATACCAGATTAGATAAATATATAAAATTATTCATTATTCACCTTGAGAGTTTTGACTCAACCAAAAACCTTACTGAATTATTTATAAAGAAAATTTAAATAACTCTTAAGCAAGGCAAAGTGCTGAAGTCTGCATTTTGAAAAACAGGTATATTTAAATACCAATAAAAACACACATATGCATACTCAGTAGATATAGATTTTGCCACATAGGGAAATCAAGGATACAGGTCTTGTTTCTTCTTAATTTGTCACAAACAGAGAGGTTTGGGGATATAACTGTCAAGCTTTAAACAAAAAACTATCCTCAGCCAATTCCAGTACCCAATTTCTCAAACTTCCACAACATTCCCTAACTTTCTTATTGGAGTGGGGGTGGCAGAGTCAAGAGGTTCCCCAGACAGCAGAGAGAACTAAAGGCCCTGCATTTGCAGGCTGTTTATTCAGGTTTATTTAAGTTTCACTGACATTCCAGCTGCCCAGGGGCCCAGTTAGAGGTTAACATCACAAGCATTCCAAGTGACATGCTATTTTACAGAAATGAGCTCACCTCAAGTCAACATTCACCAGATACTTGGATCTATGAGTTCAAATTCACCTTTGGAAGAATGTACCAAATGAGGGAAATATCAGAAAGCCCTTTGCAAAAGCGTAAGTAGAAATGCTTGTGTGAGAGCAAAAAGAGCTAAATTGCAAAAATTCCCCTTCCAAATCCAGCCCATCCTCTCCTCCCAGTGGAAAAAAGCCTTGTACAAAGACTATTTTTTTAGAGCAGTTTCAGGGCCATGGCAAAACTGAGAGGAAGGTACAAAGATTTCCCATAGACCCCTGCTCCCAACATGCACAGCCTCCCCGCTGTCCACATCCCCACCAGAGTGGGACACCTGTCACCATGGACGAACCTCCACAGACACATCATAATAACCAAAGTCCACAGTTTACTTTGTTAGTGTCCTTTTGAAAGCATTAACACTGCACAGTAAGAATCTGCATGTTCTAAGAACCTGTCATCAACAACATCATTTTTAAAAGTGGTGTGATTGCACTGTAGTTACTTAATCTTCCGAATGTGAAATATGAAAACTAGGAGGGGTTGGACTGACAGTGGAGGCTGGCATATTTCATTTATGTAAGTGGCTGATAAGACAGTGAAGGCAGTCTTAGCTCCTCTGGCAGCCAGAGATGGTGGTAGGTGCCAATGATGTGGCCACTATCTGATTGACCTTATGACCCTGACTCCCAGTACCCCTTGCTCATAAAAACATCAAGAGACCTTTTCCTTTCTGCTTGGCTAAGTCAGCAAGGGCAAAAGGAAGCAGGAGTTAGTTAACTCTGTGCACCGTATATATCATATTACTCCTGGATTATTCCTGGGACACTAGTGTTCATTTCTTCTATTCCTCACCATCATACCTTTTGAGTGTAGTCTCTTTTTTTAAATTGAGATTTTTTTTCAAAATACTACTTATTAAAGTAAATTAAGAAAGTAACAAAAACAGGGACACAGGAAGGGAAAAATACACTGATATTCTCACCACCTGTTAATATTGGCATGTAATCAGTATATGGCATTTACTGGTATATAATGGTAAAAAGAGGTAACAGATTATGAGAAAGGCATTCCGAGTTCAAGGAAAATGGGAAATGAGCATTCTGGCACATTCCCTAATTCCCCAGCTTCCTGAGGCACCTACAAAAAGAGTTTAGCCCTCAATTTGGAGGGTAATTTCATTTGAACATTGTAGCTCCTCAGGCAAGTTTTTTTCAGAAGGCCTTGGCTGACGGTTGGTTAGAGCAAGGGGAGGATATTAGTGCTGTACTTACTCAGCTACCTTCGCCTTCACCAAAACCTTCTGGGCTCCACCTGCTGCTTTATTTAGCCTGTTCTTGTCTGTCCTGTAGTCCTTACAGAGTTGCATCAGCTTCTGTGTTTTGTCAAGTTCATGGGTTAGATTTTGTGATGTTACTGGTAGGTGGATGTCAAGTATAGGATTTGCAACTTTCTCTATGTCCTCTGGAGGCATGTCTTCCTCTTAAATAAGAAGCTGGGTTTTAGTTATTATGTCTCCTTATCAATGGTGTATCTTGTAAATATAACCACAAGGAATTCTAAGTCAAATACACTGATATTGATTATGGGTTCCCAGAATACAGGCATTAGACTATATGTGTCCCACGGAGTCTTCTCCACCCTCAATTTTCCCTTTTCCCTCAAAGCAATATACTGCTTGTGTAGTCCTGAATATATGCTATGCAAATGCTTGTTGGGAAAATGAAAACTACAGACTGAGGATATTGTATATATCCTACAAAATATCCTCCCAAGGATTACTTACTGTAAGTACAGACTCAAAAGCAATGAAAATGTTTAGATGCCTCTCTTTAATACTCAGACACAATGAGTGAACAATCGGGAAGCTCTGGGTTTAGACTCAACAAAACTTGATTCCAATCCTGTATGCCATTAACATGGCTCACAATTTTTGGTCATTTGTATAACTGGGTAACTATACCTGATGCTACTACTCATAGGCCTATTTTCAGAAGGGAATGTGACAAAACAGAGTAAAGTACCAGATGAATAACATATTATAAAGAAATTTGTAAATCCACCTATGCCCTGCTTTTCAGAAAAATAACATTGGCACCTTTTGAGAACTGAGTGGAAGATGGACTGTGTTTGGGGTGATAACTTTTTGTATTCTGTCTCCTTATTGACGTATGATGCTAAACCCACAGGGGAAGTTAGAGATGAATAAGACACATATCTAACCCTTAAGGGGTTTACTATTAAGTGGGGAAATAAAAGTTATTCTATATGAATACTGATTCCACAAGTACACAACTGATAAATGTAAGACAAAATGATGTGGGGTCCAGAGGGAGGAGAAGATACTTGTAAAAGAACTTCAAAAAGGCATTTAAGCCTGGCCTTAGAGGACAGCAGAGATTAACCTTGTGACAGGTTGGGTAAAAGGTGGGGGAAAGGGGTTCCAAGCTGAGGGAACAAGAAACAGTATGAGGATCATTGTTGGAGGAAGAGTGGGGTGTCCAAGTGGGAGGAGTGGAAGTTTGGAAAGGCTGGAACCCCTAATGGGAGGCTAAGGAACTTGGGCTTCATGTAGGAGGCAGTGGGCTTGGGATGATTTTTAGCATTTGATTGTTGACATGACAGGAGTGTGTATGTCCTTCCTGCAGTCAACTTTTCTTCAGCTATTTTGTGTCACAGAAAAGGAAGATTTTTCTCCCTGTAATATTTTTTGAAAACAGTGACTTTTTTTGTGAATAAATTAAAACCATATTTTAAGCAGAATCAGGAGTTGGCTTTTTAAAGAAATAGCAATTCTTTTTATAAAAAACTTCTAATAAAAAGTGAATTTAATTTAATCACATATTCAGTAATCAAACATTCATTGGCATTTATTATGAAATTACAAATGCAAAATTTTTATGAGCACTTTTAGAGGAAATGACGTATAACTTTGTTAATAAGGAATTCAGACTATAAGAAAAATAGTAAGGTGGTCAAAGAATTGCTGAATAGTGTGGCTACTGCATAACTGAATGATAATTTTATTTGGGCTTTATAGCATGGAAAAGAGTAGAACCAGGTGGGGGAAGGGCACTGGCTCCTGGTGACCAAGGCTGTTGGTACCCTGACTAGAGAAGTTTCTTTTAAGGAATATGATTTTTCTCTATGCCTACTCTAATTATTGTTGTGATAATCTGGACAGTTTTTAATTTTTTGATTCCTTTGGTTAACTAAAGTGAAAATTTTCTTTAAAAAAATGTTCCATAGCAATGAGAATTGAGACTAATAAAGGAATAAACCCTATGGCCCAGTTGCAAATTACTGAATTTGGAAGATGGCTCTAAGAAAGCAGGCAGCAGCTGCTTTCTGAACCACTGTTGGGACTTAGGGCCACATCCCATTTTCTTATACAACTGGTCTGGCAGTTTTGATTTTAGTTTTGTTTTGTTGTTTGAATTGATTTGTATCTGTAGAAAAAGCTAACATGTTCCTCAATCCAACCAATTTCTGGATCTGTGTCCTGTTAGTAACAATCTGTCTAGCTAACTCATTGAAAATTTGCTTTGGAACAAACAAAATGACCAATAGATTCCACCCCCATTCATTTTTATGCATTATTTTTGTCATTTTTACAGATTATTTTTACTGCCTAATTTTTTTTCCCCATCTCAACTAGAGTTGCTAGTACAATTTCCAGAATTTCCACAGAGATGGGAAAAAATACTTGGCCACAGAGGTCTCCTAAAAATATGAAACAAATTAGTGAAGTGATTGAGCAAAGACTGTAACAGACATCCCAACTGTTCATTAATTCATGTAGAGAGCGTTAAATTATTGAATTTGGAAGATGGCTCTGGAAAAGAAAGCCTCTTAAGATTAGTTTCATATAGTGTGGTGCCCAAACTGCAGTACTGGCAGGGAGTAAGGTTTCAGGTCAACTCCAGCTATACTATTTGATCTTTATCCTTAACTAATAATTCTCAGGGGTTTAATAAACCTCTCCCAAAATAAGGCACAATGAGGGATAAATTTGTAATTGTAATAATAATTCATAATGCTAATGAATCAAATAGTTCCTTTTGATTAGCCCCAGACAGCCAGCATAAGACCTGGAAAATAGTAATAGCTAAAACTAATATTTTAGATGCCATTTCACTACAGTATTTGATATACTAACCAAAATTTGGCATCCTTTGATCTCATATACTCTGTAGCAGAGAAAGCTATGGAAGCTCACCTCAGGGAATCTGACAGCGTCATCCATGTTGGACTATCCTATTTTTAGAAAAATGCAATAATTTTAAACACCAAACTCATTTGTTTGGAATTTTAACTAAATTCTAGGATTTATTCCTAAGTTAGTCTTATGTAGAAAGCTATAATTTTTTTGGTACAGCTAATATTTGGGGATTATTTTCATGAAAATATTTTAAGTCAAGGGTATATCATGTGTCTAATTTGGACATGTTATTTGCAGTTAATGTAATTTGGACTCAGTTGTTATGTTTGAATATGCATTTTAAAAGAAGAGGAAGAAGGAGCAAAAACTCGTCCTAATAGAAAAAAAAAAAATTACCTAACAAAAACTTTGTTAGTTCTCTGATTAAAAGATTCATTTCTTCTTCTTCAGATTCACTTTGGTTTTTCATATTCCTCAGTTTCTCACTCAGCTGGAAGATAGATTTGGAGCCTTCTGCCAGTTTACTTATATTTTTTATCTGGAATAAGAAAAAAAATAACAATGAGGAAACACTCAACAATTAGGCACATTCTGTGATGTTTAATTTCCTAGCTGTACCAAATAAAACTGTCATTAAAAATGACATAGAAGTCTAGAAATTACACAATAGATTTATTTTCAAGGGCTCTTTAAAGAGATGATATTGTTTTCATTATCATGTTTACTTAGTAACAGAAATTTATGACTTAAGACATTGTTAGTGATCAAATATTGACCTAGTACTAATGACTTTTCCTGATACAAATCTAAAACCCAGATTCTGTTATAATGAGACATTAGCATTCTATAATATCCACAAATTTCACAGAAATTACTGAGGACTAACTTACAGTGGCCATTATGTTTAATAAGCCGAGAGCATTTTTTCTATACAAGTTAAAGTAGCTACTCTTTTAAACATTCCTCAAATTTAAATAGTGTACTTTTTTGAAAGCTAAAAAGACAACATTCCTTCTTTAGTAAATGAGTTTGAACTCAGAGCAGACTACAAAGATAAATCCTAACACTTTGTACACTTGGTGGAGGGATGATAGAACTAAAAGGCTTACGACCTTGAAGAGCAAATTCTTAATTATGTGATTTGAGAAAGGTCATGGACTTTTTCTTGGGATTCCATCAAGTTAGAGAAAGAGAAAAAAAGCAATAGGACAGTATCACCAACATGAACTGTGACAGAAGTAGGACTAATTAGGATCAAACATAATTAGGAAAAAAAATCCCCCTTTATTCTCCCACAAAAGGAGCTTGCTTAATTTGAGCCTTGCAGAGGCTGTGGAAAAGGATTTAATTGTAATCATTGGCAAAAGATTAAACAAGAAAGAAATATTTACATGATTAAAAGTATGTATCTTAGTATTTTTGAGAGTGGTTCCTTATTACTCTGGAGCTTTAATTTTTAGACAGAGTGCAGTTGGTAAGAGAGATCTTAAAAGTTCTCATCACAATGTAACTAGGTAAGGTGATGGATGTCAAGTAAACTTGTGTTAATAATTTCACAATATATGCAGATATCAAACCATTATGTTGTACAACTAAACCTAATACAATGTTATACGTCAATTTTATCTCAATAAAAAATGGATAGGAAGTAAGAATGCATAGGAGTAAAAAGAGAATTCCAGAAATAAATACTCTGGACAGGAAAGCACCACATTAAACAGATGAAATCTCTGCATAGACTTGTTGAGGTTATGTTCAGAAACACAGGGGTTGGTAAATTACTGCCCTCCTACAACATCTCTCTGCAGTCCATGTTCTGTCACAACTGACTCCTGAGAATTCCCTCAGAAGCTCTCTGGTGCTGTTCCCCCTTGTAAGCAAGAGGAAGATAGCACACCATTTTATCAGCATGACAGCCCTGGGCCCACCCTTCTCCAGTGCTCCACGTGTGTACTGATTAAGCCAGATGCTGCTCTTACGTATTTCAGGGGCTATTTTAAAAAGTAATAGGTTAACACAGGGCTTATTTAAATGGTGTGAGATTTCTGTGTTTTGAGAAGGGGCAATAGTTTAAAATTACATGGAACAACTGAGGATTGTTTTAGCCACCGGGATGCAAGGCCAGGATAGGCACTTATTGTGTTCATTGCTGCAATGAAGATCTGGATGAATTCCTAACATCTGGATGAATGTCTGGCTCAGAGGAGGTACTCAATGAATATTTGTTAAAGCAATGAAGAATAACATAAGGGAAAAACTATGCAGCAATACAGAATTATGACTACATAAAATTATTTCTAACATTTAGTGTGTGTAGGGATAGTCTCCAGTTTGGCTAATTTAGAGGCTTGCTCTGATACATTGATATGGATATAAATGTAGACATAGAAGTAGATGTGAATATTGATTTATTTTATTTTATTTTGGCATCATTAATCTATAATTACATGAGGAACATTATGGTTACTAGACTCCCCCCATCACCAAGTCCCCCCCACATACCCCATTACAGCCACTGTCCATCAGCGTAGTAAGATGCTATAGAGTCACTACTTGTCTTCTCTGTGTTGTACAGCCCTCCCTGTGCCCCCCCAACATTATACATTCTAATCATGGTGCCCCCTTTCTTTTTTTTCTCCCTCCCACCCCTTATCCCTCCCTTCCCACCCATCCTCCCCAGTCCCTTTCCCTTTGGTAACTGTTAGTCCATTCTTGGGTTCTGTGATTCTGCTGCTGTTTTGCTCCTTCGGTTTTTTTCTTTGTTCTTATACTCCACAGATGAGTGAAATAATTTGATACTTGTCTTTCTCTGACTGGCTTATTTCACTGAGCATGATACCCTCTAGCTTCATCCATGTTGCAAATGGTAGGATTTGTTTTCTTCTTATGGCTGAATAATATTCCATTGTGTATATGTACCACACCTTTGAATATTGATTTATTTTATATAGTAAACATATGTGCGTAAATATATATGTATTTCATGTATTATGAACTTGGATTCTGGAACATGTGGAGCAAGGTCATGGGACCAGCTGGGGCTTAGGCCCACTGAGGTGAAGCTCACTGTGCAAACTGCTGCTGTGTGTTTGTGTGTGTGTGTGAGTGAGGGCTGTGGTTCTCAGCCCACTCCCAAGCTTGGCCCTCTATCTTCTTCTCAATTCTGAGACCTAGACATCTTCATTTACGTTTCCTTTGTATTCAGGAGTCAGTTTCTATTGCTTGCAAACAAGAATATGGACTGCTATAATATTTAACTTAACTTGGTAAAAAATTCAGCTTTTTAGGAGCTTTTTCTTCTTCATCAAAGGCTCTATGTGTATTGTCAGAGAAGGAGCAAATTAAGAAACACATCACTATTGTATTTTCAAGGCAAATACAGTGTATCCACAGAATACCTACAACTGGAGTCAAAAAAAAATCTAAAGAAAGCTAGGTAATTAAAAATTATGCTCATTTATCAATATGACCAGCACTGGGTCACTGCCTGTCTAGTGAATGCTGTTCGTCCCTCTTGTCCCTCACTGTGGACCACAGCTGTGCTAAAATACATTAAATCATTTAGAATTATTAGAGATATAATTATCAAGTATGTAAATATTAAAACAACATTATCATGTCTGTTGACATAAGAAGATGTTCAAGACACAAGGGTATATTGCTGTTAAGATATTTTGTAACATTAAATTAAATTTTAATTAAATTTTAATTCTTTAAAATTTGTATATTTAGTAGAATTTCAAATATATCATTGATTTTGTAAAAAATTATTCTTTACTTTGAGAGGTGTATATTTTTTTAAATCGAGGATAGGAGTTTTCACATTTCTGTAAAATGTGCTATAAAAGAAACATGTCCACACAAGTCTATGTCCTACAAACATATATTTTGCATTCTTTCTCTTCTCTCTCTCTACAACACATACACTATATTATATGCATAAACACATATAAATAAATATTTACACACATATATTATATTTACTATATAAAATAAGTCAATATTCACATCTACCTTTAAATCTACATTTATATCAAATCTGTATTTTTATCATATACTTCCAGGCATAAGAATTCTTGGTATCTAGAATCTGTCCTTCCAATTAGAAGCAAATGGCAGTCTTTAAAAATTCAAGTAGTTTGCATTTTTTTAGTGCCAGAGCTTTACAAGTAGAGTAAGAGAAGACGTTAACCTACCTGATTCTTTACTCTGTGAGCCTGGCTGCTCCAACTGTGAATCATGGACTCTGCTTCCTGAGCTTTCTGCAGGGCAGTCCCGGAGAGGGCCAGGGGGCCACCACAGCACGAGAGTGCACACACGTCCCCTCGTTCTCCACACACCTTGCAAGGGAAACAATTTATGTTAAAGAGCAACTTGTTGGTAGTTTCGTCTAATGCCATGCAGGCTCTCGGAAGTAAGGCGCTGCTCTGTTATTACGTGCTTCTTCCGTGGTCGTTCATGTTCAGTATGTAGATTACTTGTCATGGGTAACTGAATCAGTTCCTAAATTTTTTGTTATTAGCATTGTGCCAATCAGTGCCATTTTTACACTTACTGTTTTTGGGAAAATATTCAAATGTCTAGCATTTCCATGTTAATTTCATTTTTTAAACAAATATGGAGTAAATGTCCATAATCTGTACCAACAGCAAATAATATAAAATAAAATCAAGCCACAAGCTTTACTCTTTTCCTCAAAATTTGACTTAAGAAATTAAAAAACATGCATATATCTATATTAAAAAACAGAGCATATATATGTTACATACATTTACACATTTATAAAATACAAATAAAAAAAGAAATACAAGACAGGGAAATACAATTGAACAGATCTGTATACCAAGTAGAAACCACACACACTTATACTGTATCAATCATGAATATTTACCTTTTCATATAATATTTGGCTATTTGGTATCTTAATCTGCTTCAGTTTTTCCAATGATAGGTTTCCTGTTGCAGTTAGTGTATCCACAATGGTGCGTAAGTCCCTCCTGGTTTTTTCAGAGTTATTTATGATGGCAGTTGTTTCATTAGTTTTCTTTTCAGCAGATAGTGATCTCTGATAGTACTTCTTGATGTTCTCTGAGACATCTACATTAAATTGAGTTAAGATAAATTTTGTAAAACCAAATGAAATTATACATTGGTTATCAAGATCATCATTCTACAATGTGACTACTGTCTTGGTCTCAATGATCAATGCAAAAACACAACATTATCTTCCTTGAATTTGCACTTACTGGGGAAGGATTAAGTGTAGTGTAACAGATAAAATAGATACAGAACCCTGAGATTTAAGTCTGTAGATGTGGGTTTGAAAGTTGACTTCACCCTTTACTGTCTGGGTATGTCCTTGAGCAAGTTAGTTAGTGTCTTAGATTGTGTTTCCTTACCTATAAATTGGTGATAGTAATTTGTGAAGATTTACTTTTTTAAGTGAGACAGTATGAAATTACTCTGTAAAGTGTTCCACAAATGTATTATTATTATTAATTATGATTACCTATGTGAACCCTAATATGACAAGCCCACTAAGTTTACCTAACTCTACAGAGCAAGAGTTGACAAACTTGTTCTGCAAAAGGCCAGAGAATAAATGTTGTAGGCTTGCCAGCTACAGTGTTTCTGTCACAACTACTGAACTCTGCCACTGTAGAGTAAAAGCAGCCAGACAATATATAAATAAATAGGTGAGGCTGACTTCTAAAGAAGCTTTATGCTCAAAAACAGGTTATGGGTAGGCTTTGTTGGCAGACTGTAGTTTGCTGGCCTCTGATTTTGAGAATGACGACAGTAGCAAATATTTGTTGAATGCTTTCTGTACACCTGTACTATCACAAATTTTCTTCCTTAATCTTCACAAAACTCTGTGACATGTGCATTAGGGTGATCACCCCTATTTTACAAGTGATAAAATGAGGCTCTGATGAGGTAAATTATTTGCCTGAGGTCTCATTGTTAGTAAGAGATGAAGCCAGGCAGTTTGACTCTAGAGGCTGTGTTCTTAAGCACTTCTCTGTATTTTCCATATTTTTATTAAAACACAAACTCATGAAAGTTATATGGCATGTTTTGATGCAAATGATACCATATTTGGGCTTTAAACTGTAACTCCATACTTTAGGAAGCAGAGGCCTCGGGTCCTGATCTTTCCTTCCCATATACGTAATGTAGGCAACAGCCAGCCACACGTTCCATTTTGAACCCTCCTGGTTCTTACGCTAGCATACTCTTGAGATGTTATGATTCTCATTCACTATGAGAAAAACCCCAAACCCAAAAAACCACCACCGTATTCCTTTTGCTTGGGATGATTTTCTGCCTTTATCTGACAAATTTATCTTCATTCTGTGAAGCTCAATTCAATTGTCACTACTTCTCAAGTATTTGCTAATAAACCCCAGAGGAATTTTGTTCTCATGACTGTTCCTGAAGCAGCGTGAAGATGTTTTAAGGTAGTCTCTTCATTGTTCGGGGTTGTTTATACACCTGTTTTCTCCACTAGACTGGAATAACGTAAGGGCAAAGACTTGCTGTATTCATCTCCCCGCCTCTACTGCCCAGCTCAGCGTCAGACACGGGGAAAAGGCTCTGCTGCTACTGGACTGCGTGTTTGGGAGGAGGAGCACGGGGGCAGTTTTCCATCTTCTGCCTGGGATCGCTGATGGATTTTCAGCTCTTTCAGTGAGTACTTTCTTCCAGATCAGGAATTAGAACAAATTCCTTTCTCTTTACTTAGCATTTATTGATAATTATCAATAGTTATTTCGCCATTTAGGCCTTCCTTTAGGGTCATAATTATCATCTAGTTTTTTTCTTTAAGGTCAAGATCAGATGAAAAACAGGAGCGTACACATAGGATAAGGAAAAAGCAGACAATGTTTTTGCTTTGAGGTGGGTTTCATGTGTATTTTCCCTTTACCTCTCAGTTAGATGGTTCACTGCTGCCTCTATGGGTAGTAACAAATTGTCCATTTCTATATGTAATAGGGGTCTCATCAGAGATTAGGAGATGAGCTAATCAAAGTTGTGCTTTAGAGTTTATTTCTCCTCCAAGTGATCCTGGCTTGGGCACAGCTCCCATTCATTTTTAAGAACCATGCGATATGAATCAAGGGCTTCTAGGATGTTAATGACTCCACATCACTATGAAGTTCTTATGAAGTTGTTTAAGTCCTTTTTTTCTAATATTCCTTTGCACTTTTGGTTACTCGAGAAGAAGTGAGTTATACTCAGGCAGGCATGGAAGCATCTCTCCCTCATTATTGCCATATTAGAATATCTAAGTGCTAATGACACAAGTCCTTTTGCATGGTTTGGTATCAGACATTGTTAGCTTTATTCATTATTTTGAGCAAATGTTACCCAGGTTTTACAATGCTTAAAAAGTTGAAATATTCATGTGCAAATAATACCTTTATATATAATAATGGGTGTGTTTTCATGTTCTAAAGTGCTCAGGCACTATGGCAATAAGCCCATGATGACTCACTAATGGAATGCACCATGGACTTAATCAATCCTTCCAGAAACAGACAGCTAAAGTGCATTTTCTCTCTTACCCATGATGCTTGCATTACGGACAGTGGAATGCAAATCAATTTCTTCTTTGAGACTTTCAAGCAAAAGGTCTGCTTCACTCCTCATTCTTACTAATATTTCTTCCAAATCTTGAAATTCATACACTGTTTTCAGTTGCTCACTTAGCTGCCTGGTTTGTTTCCTACAGGGGAAAATGAGAGTAAATGTAGTGAAGCTGTTATTGCATTTGATAGATTGGTGAAAAAAATCACACATAAAAAATTGCCCTCATTATTAGGTATCCTCATAATTAGAATGGATTTTCTGCCCCAGTTTTTTATTTGACAGTTTATAACTCTGTTTATGGCTTATCTCTTTCTTGTTAATTCAGCTTCCTGGAATCTTTCAGCGCTTACTTGAAATATGATCAGCCTACAAAGTGTAGTAAAATATAAAGATTTTAAAATCTTTCTACTTCAACTGTTTATATTATATCTCCCTTTGCTTTGGGTTTTCAAAACATGTATTTAGACATGGTTCATTGGTTTAACAGATGCATATTTGGCTTTCAGCATGGAACCCCTCACTTAGTCATGGGTAAAAATAAGTTCCTCAATGAGAATAAATCTGCTTCCAGTAAGATTCTTCTTGGTGTTACTTCTGTACAGGGTCTGAGCTTTCAGTTTCCACATGTGAGGAGGCTTCCTTGGTGGCGAGTGTGTGGGTGTGCTCCTTGTCTGCCACCTTCTCTTTGATGGATCACACTTCTGCCCTGCCTCAGTTTGCTGGGCTCAGCACAGACCATTGGTGCAAGTGAATCGTCAGTATATCCTCTGGATGGGGAAACCAGGTGCAGATCTTGAGTACAGTTGAGGGAAATTATAATACAAATTTATGGACTAATTTATCTTGGCACAAGTGCAAAGCATTAATTAATGCTGCCTAGCATTTTCTGCTCTAACTCTCCTTCTAATCCACAGGCTTTTCTTCAGGCTTCAACTGTCAGGATTGTAATTCTTCAGGGTAATAATGACAATAATAGTAATTACTATTATTATCATCGGTTCTCTTTAAACACTTAGTATGTACCAGATACCATACTCGGTGGCTTGAGTATTTCTCACAAGAATCCTATGAAATAGGAACTACCCTTGTTTGATAAGAAACTGAAGCTTGGAGAAGTGAATAGCTTGTCCAAGGCTGTGCAGCAGTAAGTGGATTTGGACCCTGGAGGTTTGACTTCTGAACTTACACTCATGATGTGCTGGGTTCTCCCTCCTCCCTGCCCTTTGGTTTGTAGTTTACCCAGCAAACATATATTATATCATGAAACTGGGTATAGAGAATACAAGCACAGAGAATGCAGCTCTGGCCTCAAGAGCCCCCCAGTCAGGCAATGGCAGATGATCCACAAAGAGGTGGGAAAATGGAGAAGGAAACACAGGCCTTCTCTGAGGAGGTCAGGGAAGGCTTCTGGGAGGAGGTGGTATTTGGGCAGCGCCAAAAGATGGGGACCAGGAGGAGACAGGCATTTGGCTTCTGTCTGAAGAGGCCCATCAACCAGTGCTCTCCTCGTCACTTCAGCAGGAATTCCCGCTCTTGCCCTCCTCTCTCTGGCTCTGCCCAGGGCTCTTGCAGCCTCTCTGTCTATGATGTCCATTGCAGGAAGGCTCATTCTACTTTCTCAGTTCCACTTTGCCATTTTCTGCAACCACAAACCAGTGCTCAAAGCTCATTCTCAGACATGTTCCTTTGGCCTATAGAGTATTTTTGAAAAGAACTATTGGATTTTTGGCTATTTTAAAGTGAGGACAATTCCATAAAAATCTACATGTCTGACATCTCCTAAAAAATGGGTTGATCTGGGAACACAGTTCAAATCCTGTAGTGCAACAGTCTTCATATAAGTATTGATGTTCCTCTTCTCACCTGCCAGCTTGACTTGGCCATGTGACCTCCCTGGGCCCTGTAGCTCTTTTTACGACACAGGTGGCCCTGCCTCTGAAATATCCAGGTGAACTGTACCATATTCCTTGTATAACATTTATGCAATTACCATATACTTCTGGGATTTTTGCCTATTGATAATGAACAGCCTTATATTTACTCTTATGTTTTATATAATATAAAACCCTGCAGCTTCAACTATCCTTTAATCCAGGACCTTCTATGAAGGATGGAGGGATTTGCTGTATAACCACAGTCTTTTTAGTTTCTTAGGGGGCTGTGCACTTCTAGAAAGGTGGAGACTACCCAATTCGTCCTGATTTTGCCAAGAGCAATTTGGCAAACTTTTTCTGTAAATTTTTTACTGTATAGGAAGTAGTAATATTTTTCTGTAAATATTTTAGGTATTGGGGACCGTAGTGTCTCTGTCACAACTACTCAACCCTGCCACTGTAGTGGGAGAGCAGCCACAGAAGATACCTACATCAATAGGTGTAATTGTGTTCCAATGAAACTTTATTTACAGAAAAGGGTTGTGTGTCAGATTTTGTCTGTGGGCTGTGGTTTGCTGATCCCTGGCCTAGAGCAACCAACATAATCTCTAGAAATGTTTGCTGACTAAAAAACGGATTAAATAACACATGATAAACATGATATAGCATTTTGAAGCCATTATCATACTCATACAAGATTTCATGTTAATATATGGGCTTCTGAGTGACTGAAGAAATTGGGAAGATTTAGCAAATTTTCCTGAGTGCATGGTTGAGAAAAAATATTTGTGTTAGAAACCACTCTACTTTCAATTTCATGTTTTTTAGCTCTGCTGTGTGTGAGTTTCCCAATCAACTTCCTAATGATTGGCTTTTTGTCATCATTATCAATGGCATCTGGAAAATTTACCCATAATCTGAGCTAGGTAAGAAAGAGACAGGCAAACATCATCGCCAGCCTGGTTCTTACTTGAAAAATTATCATTTCCTTTATGTCGACATAGGCACATTTCTAAATTGAAGGCTGTTAACGCTCAGTTGGAGATAAGGTAAGGCAGGAACTTGGCTGTCTATTGCTTGAGTACAAATCTTACCGGACAGAGTCATGATAATCCTTGACTTTTAAGAATTCCCCAGATGAGAAAACAGGATCTTTCAAAATCCTTTCTATTTCAGACAAGTTCTCTCTGAGGCCTTTGAAGTTGGCCTCACAGATGGGCAGCGTCTCCCTTTTATCTTCCATGTTGGCAGCCAGCCTAATTAACCCTTGCACCACTTTGGAGAGGGGAGAAATGGTGCGGTCCCACTGATCAAAGCACACGTGGCACCGAAGACAAGCAGGGAATTCCTGGCCATGACCCCGGGCGCAGCGATCACATCTCTGGCCACTGACACCCTCCCGGCAGTGGCACATGCCTGTGCCCTGGTCACACACGGGCCTCTGGGAACCTTCCCTGTTGCAGTCACATGCTAAAAAGGAAGAGAAAAGGAACAAACAACTTCAGTCACCTGACCTTTTGCTTATGACTAGCTCAAGAATAAAGTCTTCTCTCCTGAGAATCTCTCCCCAACTCCTACTTCAAAGGTGAACATTTAAAACCAGTGTAATTTCAAAGGTCTATGCATTGGCCATTGAAATACAACATTCCTCTTTTCATTCCACTATCAGGTCATGGTTTCTATATGGAAAATATTAAGTGTCATTTTTACTGTGTGTCACATGTGGGTTCTTCACTTATTTGAGTGGGAAACATAGATCTGATGGTGGGCAACATACTAATGACTGCTGCTATTGTCCCCAAGAGAGATTCAGGCATGTCATAGACTTGCTAAGAATTCCCATGACCATACTTTTTCTTAATAAAACCTATGGGTGTGCTGACCCATACTGCCTTCCATTATATAAGGAGAACTATTCCATTCTCAAAAAAGGGGGGAAAATCGCTTATTAGTATTTACTCAAAGGAATTGAAAACTCTTGTCCACACAAAACCCTGCAGAACAGATCTTTACAGCAGTTTTATTCATAATTTCCCAAACTTGGAATAACCAAGGTGAAGGGATAAACTGTGGTACAATTAGCCAGTGGAATATTATTTAGCACTAAAAAGAAATGAGCTCCAAACTGAAAAGATGTAGAGGAAACTTAAATGCATATTACTAAGTGAAAGAAACCACTTTGAAAGACTATATACTGTATGAGTTTAACTATGGGATAATTAGGAAAAGGCAAAACTACAAAGACAGTAAAAAGATCAGTGTTTGCTAAGGGAAGGGATTAGGGAAGAGATGAATACATGGAATCCGTAGGATTTTTAGGATAGTGGAAATACTCTGAATGATACTGTAATCACAGATCCATGTCATTATACATTCTCCCAAACCCACAGAATGTACAACCCCAAGGGTGAACCCTAGTGTAAACTACAGACTTTGGTTATTATGATCTGTCCATGTGGGTTCATCAATCGCAGTGAATGTCCAACTCTGGGGGGATGCTGATAGCAGGGAGGCTGTGCACTTGTGGGCACAGGGCTATGTGGGAAACCTCTGTACCTTCCTTTAAATTTTTCTGTGAACCTAAAACTGCTCTAAAAACTAAAGTCTGTCTAAAAGGGGGGGGGAAATGAAATTCATTTTGTCTCCATTAAAAGAAAAAAAAACTGATGCTACATGCACTTTAATTGAGTAGGTTTTTTATTAAGCTTGAGGATGGACAATGGGGAGAGCTATTGAAGTTACTGCAATTTCCAAAGGGTCAGGGAATCACTAGCCTATGTTGGTGACTAACTGCAAAGAATGAAGATTTAAAAATGCATTTGACAGCTTAAGTAAAGATAATGCTAATTACAAATAATAACCAATTAACACACAGGGCTCCTCAACCATATACCATCTGTCTGGCTCATTCACACTGGTCTAGAGGCCTCTAATAGGAACCCCTCTAGGGTGGCACTCTGTCACTCTGTCACCAGCTAGACGCCAAGGCTCCCCTTATTAACTGCTTTTCCCAGGATTGTTAAGCAGGGTCTGTGGCTTGAGTTGACCATTTGCAAAGTTTTCTCTAAGGTGAAAGTATTTTTATAAATAAGATTATTGAAATATTAGAGGGACTCAGGGAAAGAGGCTCTCTAAGACAGTTTTCCCAGGAACCAAAATTACTCTTTGGGTTTTAAAGTATTCAGAAAATAAAGTAAGTGGAGCCAGGGGAAAACAGTGAGAATATGTATTTGAATGGGGCAAGGAAATGAAGGCAGTTTTTTTTAGCCACAAAAGCACATTTATACAGGAATGAAGAAGAGGAAAGGGTTACCATGTGGCTAGGTAGAGGAGGCCCTATAAGTTCATCGCATCTGATGAATCTTTAGATGGACCTCTTTGGAAACTGACTTTAAGTAGAGATGCAAAGACTACTTAAAGAGATTCTGAGAGATTCCTCCTCTCCGAATCAACCCAGATTCTAAATCTGCACTATTCAATATGACAGCCACTAACTGGCTATTTAAATTTAAATGAAATAAGTAATTCATTTCCTGCATTGCACTAGCCACACTGCAAGTGCTCAACAGCTACATGTGGCTAGTGGCTCCTGCACTGGACATTACAGGTGCAGAACATTTCTATTTCTTCAGAAAATTCTACTGGATGGTGCTGCTCTAAATCCTACAACTAGCGCTAAGACATGGGATAAAGGGCACAAGAACACAAACTCCCTGAGGCTAAGGTCCTTGCCCTATTTGTTCACTCTCTAGAACACCCAGCAGGCACACTATGAATATCTGAAAATGAATGAATAAGTGAGTATGTGTAGACCCAGGGTTACGAGATACATGTGGAGGAGACAACCCCTCTGCAGGCTTCTTATGATCCATCTTCCAGCCTGTATCTCAATCCAGAGTAGCTGCTTTTGTCAATATGCTTCCAAATAGCAGAAAATTGGCCCCAAGTCATGACCTCAGGTCTGTTGCATTTCAATGACTTGAGGAATTTTAACATAGGCTAACATTTAGTATAGACTAAAGTTTTAATATTGGAGAAAAAACCTTTTTTATAGGGCTACAAAAAATGCTATTTTATAACTAGAATTAAACTTGGTGATTTTTCTACCAAATAAAGGAATTTCAAGTTCAGTTTGTGCATAGTATGCCTGTGGTAGGACCAGATTGGCTGTACGCATGATTTTAGAATTGCCAGTACTTACGAAGGCATCGTCCCAGCGGATCACTGTAATAATTTTCCTTGCACTCACTGCAGCGTTTCCCATCATGGCCTAATTTACATGGACACTGGCCTGTAAGCTATGAGAACAGTCATGGGTGAGGAACTGACAAGCTTTATGGTCTAAAAAAAATGCATTTTAATACAAAACAGTCTTCCCTCCAGTGTCTTAGGACATACAGCTGTGCCAAGGCAGAGGAAGGGTGATTCCCATGGCCAGCAGCCACCCCCACCAATACCAAGGATCAGGAGTTCATGTGTTCTGGCTTAGGGCTCCAGAATATACAGCCTGCTTCCAGCTGTTCAAGGACAGGTGGCCCCAAACTGGGAAACATACACAGATGTAAATGAAAACAAAACACATAATGGGAAATGGGCCACATTCTTTTCCTCTTCAGTTATGGGAGTTCTCCCATAACAGAGAGGGGCCAAAGACCTGGACTAACTTTCATCAATTCATTTGGCAAATAATGTTTCCATTATTGAATGTACAACAGAGTTTCTCCCAACTGGGCTAGTGTTTTTCTTAACAAAACAACATTTTTTGTACTTGGTGCTAAATAATTTAATGACAGTTATATTTCACAGTGTTTTTGGGAGAGGGAGGAACTTTCCTGTATCCTCCCAACTGGATTCTTGACCAGGTTTTCTGAAAACCCAGGGAGTTGGAAAATTAATGGGAGAAAAATGTAGAAGCAAATAATTATTGTTGTGGTCTTAGGTTATACTTGACGAAATCTGCTTAAACAATAACTCTATAAGTAGGTGGATTTATAAACTGACTGGATATACCAAGCTTCTACTCTAATCTTTAGAGTTCCCACTAGCTTCTGCTGAAATAAAGCAAGTTATGGGGAGCTTGTTGCTCTGGAGGGCCTGTCATATTGCTGGTTGTCTTTGATTGTTGGGCAATACTTTGTTACACTGATGCAGAATCTGCTCCTTGCAGCCTGCCTCTTCTCTCTTCCAATCCTCCTCCCAACTAGAGGGGGCCATTCTCTACTTGTGCTTGCTTCTCTTCTTCAGGCCGGCCACCCCTAAGTCCTTCAAGCCTTCAGCACAGAATAGCATGGTTCTACCCACCATCCTGACTGTCTTCCTTTGGATGCATACTAGTTTGTCAACATAATGTTTAAAATGTGGTACCCACAAATGACAACGAAGCTCCTGCAGATGCCTGACCAGTATGGAGGACAAAGGGACAAATGACTGCCCTGAACTGGGACATGGCATTCCCATTACTCCAGCCTGAATGGGAATCGCTGCTCGAGCAGCCTGGCCACACTGCTGACTCACTTGAAGCATGCAGTGAAAATCCTCAGATGCTTTTCACATGAGCTGGTGCCAAGTTTTTACTCTCATCCTGTATTTATGCAGTGGGTTTTTAAAACCCAATTGCAAAACTTTACTTTCATCCTGTCAACATTTCATCTTGTTTCTAGACAACAAGATAGCCTGTTAGGATATCTTGTCTCTTATTCTGTCTTTATCACATTAGCTTACAACTGCAATATCTACAGATCTGATAAGCATGTTCTTCCAACTCCCTCTAACCTGTTGATGAAAATAATGGGCGGCACGTTTGGATCGCTCTGTAGGAATGCACTAGGATCACCTACTGGCTGACACAGAGACATTTATCAGTAGTTGTTTAAACAACTGGGAATCTAAGGTCCACATGTCTCCTCTATCTTCCAGTGAAAGTGTTTCCTGATTATAAAGAACAACCATTCCTAAGGAAACCCTTGTAACCAGGCAACCTCAAATACCCTTGTCATAGGAGTATTGGCTAAACAAGTGCCATCAGATTTTCAGCTTCATAGGCTTCCCTTTGCCTCTATGACTGAACTCTAGCCTTTGTTGAGTGCTGCTGGAAACAGGCTTCCCAAAAGACCTAAGAAGCATGCAAGACAATGATGTCATGAACATCAGGAATTCCTCATGAATAAGAAAGCCAAGCAGTCACACGGAAATCTCCTAGTTTGTTCCATGGCTGGTGGCTGCATGTGTGAGGAATGGAAGGGAACCCATAAAATAGGCAAGGCCATCTAGTACCTAGATCCCATTCTCCAGTGAAAGCAACCAGCACTCCTTAAGGAAGTGGCTGATTCCAGGTCAGGGGCAGGAAATACACAAAATGAACTAAGAGTATCTTGTAGTGCAGAGAGTAAGGAAATACTTAAAGAAAACCAACCCCCCCGACAATACGTCAACGGAGTACGGAAGCCAACTGAAAGAGCTCCCGACGACCAAAGCTGGAATAACATGAACAACAAAATAAAGTTGTACTGGATTGTAACTCAAAGTACAGTATAAATATCCATGATTCCCTATGGTTATTTATTTTTTTAATGACTGAATAAGGGAAGAAAGGGGGACAATGGACAAATCTCCAGAGCAGAAGAATTCCAAATAACGCATGGAGATTCTCTGCCCTCAAGGGTGGAGAGCATAACTGTGTAGAGCACAGCATATGGGAAGTGGGGAGAAGAGGGACTTGACGGTATAGAAACGTGACAAACACGACTTCAGTCAGGTGGTCCAGGTTCATGTTGACAGTGGTAAGTTGTGTAACTGGTGTGTACTCTTGACCTGTTGTGCTGAGAACAGCATTTACCTCTATGGTGTTCTTTTCAAAAGCTGTCATCCAAGGTTAATCATGAGAAAGATACCAGATAAATTTGAATTGAGGGGCATTTTATAAAATATTTCTCAAAACTGTTGAAGTCAAAAATAAGGAACATCTGAGGAACTGTCCACAACTGAGGGGAGCCTGAGAAGACACAATGACTGAATGTAATGCGCTGTGCTGGACTGGGTTCTGGGACGTAAGAAGGACACAGGTAAAGACTAAGGAGATCTGAATACATGATGGGCATTAGTTAATGGTCAAGTACCAATATCGGTTCATTGATTGTGACACACGTACCTTACTAATGTGAGATGCTAGGAAATGGAGGAAACTGGGTGTAGGGAACCTCTTCTCTGCACTATCTTTACAACTCTTCTATAATCTAAGTCTATCCTAAAGTAGAAATGTATTCAGGAAAAGGAGGTCATGGTATGTATTTGTGTGGGTATGGGCTGGAGAAGGTTGAAAAGAGAAGGGCAAACACTATATAAGAATTACCTTCAAAAGTTTACTTGTATAAAATTTGACTTTTAAAAAGTTGAACAGTGGAGCTGAAATTGGAGGTGAGACATGTTAGTTGGAAAGACTCTTGGTTTAAAAGAGTTGAAAGGCTCTTTTACTTTACGTTAGTTGAAAGCTTCTTACATTAGCATTTTAATTCCAATTAAATCTTGTATTGTGGATTTGACTCTAAAATTTGTCATTGTTTCACCCTTTCCCCCCAATTCCACTAATGTGAAAGTATTTCAAAGGATATACTAAGCTGAAAACACCTAATCATGACGTTAATAGTTTTTTTTATAAATAGATAATATTCTTTAAAAAATTCTGTGCTCATTGTTTCCTTGACTGAAAATCGTATGTGTGGTTAAGCAGCATACATTAAGAAGATCTGCTTCTAGTACACTAGCCTGCTTTCTTTAGGAACAACTGACACTGGTCTGGTAGTAAAGACTTCCTATTTTACCCATATGCGAAGCAGTTGGTGAGCCATAGGGGATGACAGCTCAATTTGAAGAATGGAACTGAGGGTTCTGAAGACACCTATTAATTTTCCTTCTGATTAACAATCAATCCTGACTGATGGTCAGTTTCTTGGGGCTTCCCTATTATTATGCATATAAAGTAGCGAAACACAAGATAGTGTGTTTTTTGCTGTGCATGAATTCTGACTTCTGCAGTCACAGAGAAGCCTGGAGAAAACTGAAGGAGGCTCAACTTTGAGACCCTCATTCTCTCTGGTGCTTTTCATTCCTCGATAAATGCAGACTCTATACCCATACAAGGCCAGTCCTGTCTAAAAGCACTAATTAACAACAGTATGTAAAGAAATGTTTCTTATTTGGAAACCACGTCTCCCCCTCACTTCTCACCCTCGGCATGCTAGTAAGTTTAAAGTATCTTGCCTGGTCACAGCGGTTACTGTGAGAAGTCCCGGGGTCACAATCACATGGCTGACATCCTCTGCCAGGGATCAGATTCCAGTACCCGTCAGCACAGTGGTCACAGGCCTGACCCGTGACGTTGGGCAGACAAGGGCATGCACCAGTGTCAGGGTCACAGAGGCAAGCTCCCCGACTAGGGGGACACTCAGTGGGATTCACACCAGAAGGATGGCAGGAGCATCCTGGATAACAGAGCCACTGTTGGAGGTAAATTCAGTGATAACACCGGCATTCAACAAGCCATACAAACTGCTTTTTAGACCTGATTGTATCACTTCTTCGAAGAGCTCAAAGAAGAAATAGCTTAAAATAATACAGACTTTATCAAAGAATCTAAGCAGGTTGAACCCATTCAACTGTTTTTGATCCCCCACAAATGGCAATTTCATATGGTTCTGCCTAGTAAGTTCCAAGAGTTCACAGCTGGGATGACTGAAAACCTCATTGTTTCCTCATGCCATTCGCCAAAGATTCCTGGGCCTCACTCCCCAAGATTCAACTCAGAGGACCTGAGGAGACAGTCCAGGAATCTGCCTGTGACTACCCCACCCCTTGTCCCCAGGTGATGCTGGCACAGTGCACTGTGGACCACACTCTGAGAAGCCACGGTCTTAGTCTGCGAGGGCAAGTGTTGAAGGCAGCAGTCACGTAATGCAAACTAAACCCCAGTGAGCACACTGATGCTGCACCTGACATACCTATGGTGGCACTACAACCACTTCTGCTGATGAGTCCAGTGCAACACCCAGCAGGTGCTGCCACTACTGGCCTAACTCTGCCACCACAGTTAAGAGCTGCCACTCCACTGCCACATTTCTCCCGGGGCACTTGCAGACTTACTCCTGCAGGTCTGATTGATGGCCGATCCGAAGTAACCTGGCCTGCAGAACTGGCAGCGGGGCCCCTGGGTGTTGTGCAGACATCTAAGGCACTCCCCTGTGACCCGGCTGCAGGCCTCTGGGTCCGTTACATCAATGTTACTGTTGCAGGCACACGGCCGGCAAGGTGCTCCTGAAATTCGTGGATTTCCATAGAAACCGGCAGAGCATTCTCCACACCGCTTACCTGAGGGAAGGGGTGATAAAAAGGGAATGAGATGAGAGGGGTGTGTGTGGGGTGGGGAGAGGGGGATGGAGATTGATGAAAATAGAGAATAACTGGGCTCTTTCAGGGATGAGAGGTCACGCATTGGGATGAATAAGGAAAAGTGTTCTAAAATTTAAAAAATCATTCTTAAAAACCCTTTTCTAATTAAAAATTTTTTTAAATGTATTTTATATACATACATATTTTTATTAAGGTATTATTGATATACACTCTTATGAAGGTTTCACATAAAAAAACAATGTGGTTACTACATTCACCCATGTTATCATATCCCCCCCATACCCCATTGCAGTCACTGCTCAACAGTATAGTAAGATGCCACAGTCACTATGTGCCTTCTCTGTGTTATACTGTCTTCCCATGATCCCCCCCAAACCATATGTGCCACTCATAATGCCCCTCAAACCCCTTTCCCTCCCTCCCCACCCAACTTCCCTGACTCTTCCTCTTTGGTAACCACTAGTCCCTTCTTGGAGTCTTTGAGTCTGTTGCTCTTTTGTTCCTTCACTTTTGCTTTGTTGTTATACTCCACAAAAGAGGGAAATCATTTGTTACTTGTCTTTTTCCACCTGGCTTATTTTACTCAGCATAATATCCTCCAGCTCCATCCATGTTGTTGCAAATGGTAGGATTTGTTTCTTTGTTATGGCTGAATAGTATTCCATTGTGTATATGTACCACATCTTCTTTATCCATTCATCTACTGATGGACACTTAGGTTGCTTCCATATCTTGGCTATTGTAAATAGTGCTGCGGTAAACATAGGGGTGCATCTGTCTTTTTGAATCTGAGAAGTTGTATTCTTAGGGTAAATTCCTAGGAGTGGAATTCCTGGGTCAAATGCTATTTCTATTTTTGGTTGTTGAGGAACCTCCATATTGCTTTCCACAATGGTTGAAATAGCTTACATTCCCACCAGCAGTGTAGGAGGGTTCCCCTTTCTCCACATCCTCGCCAGCATTTGTTGTTCTTAGTCTTTTTGATACTGGCCATCCTAACTGGTGTGAGGTGATATCTCATTGTGGTTTTTATTTGCATTTCCCTGATAATTAGTGATGTGGAGCATCTTTTCATGTGCCTGTTGGTCATCTGAATTTCTTCTTTGGAAAATTGTCTGTTCATATCCTCTGCCCATTTTTTAATTGGGCTATTTGCTTTTTGGGTGTTTGGGTGTGAGTTCTTTATATATTTTGGATGTTAACCCCTTGTCGGATATGTCGTTTACAAATATATTCTCCTAGACTGTAGGATGCCTTTTTGTTCTGTTGATGGTGTCCTTAGCTGTATAGAAGCTTTTTAGTTTGATGTAGTCCCATGTGTTCATTTTTGCTTTTGTTTCCCTTGCTCGAGGAGATGCATTCAGAAAAAAGTTGCTCATGTTTATATTCAGGATATTTTTGCCTATGTTTTCTTCTAAGAGTTTTATGGTTTCATGACTTATATTCAGGTCTTTGATCCATTTTGAGTTTATTTTTGTGTATGGAGATAGACAATAATCCAGTTTCATTCTCTTACATGTAGCTGTGCAGTTTTGCCAACACCAGTTGTTGAAGAGGCTGTCATTTCCCCATTGTATGTCCATGGCTCCTTTATTGTATATTAATTGACCATATATAATTGGGTTTATATTTGGCCTCTCTAGTCTGTTCCATTGGTCTATGGGTCTGTTCTTGTGCCAGTACCAAATTGTCTTGATTCCTGTGGCTTTGTAGTAGAGCTTGAAGTCAGGGAGTGTAATCCCCCCAGCTTTATTCTTCTGTCTCAGGATTGCTTTGGCTATTTGGGGTCTTTTGTGGTTCCATATGAATTTTAGAACAATATGCTCTAGTTCACTAAAGAATGCTGTTGGTATTTTGATAGGGATTGAATTGAATCTGCAGATTGTTTTAGGCAGGATGGCCATTTTGAAAATATTAATTCTTCCTATCCAAGAGCACTGGATGTGATTCCATTTATTGGTGTCTTCTTTAATTTCTCTTAGGAGTGTCTTGTAGTTTTCAGGGTATAGGTCTTTCACTTCCTTCATTAGGTTTATTCCTAGGTATTTTATTCTTTTTGATGCAATTGCAAATGATTTCTCTTTCTGCTAGTTCATCATTAGTGTATAGGAATGCAACAGATTTCTGTGTATTAGTTTGGTTAACTAATTCTGCAACTTTGCTAAATTCAGATATTAGATAAAGTAGTTTTGGAGTAGATTCTTTAGGGTTTTTTATGTACAATATCATATCATCTGCAAACAGGGATAGTTTAACTTCTTCTTTACCAATCTGGATGCCTTTTATTTCTTTGTGTTGCCTGATTGCCATGGCTAGGACTTCCAGTACTATGTTGAATAAAAGTGGAGAGAGTGGGCACCCTTGTCTTGTTTCCAATCTTAAAGGAAAGGCTTTCAGCTTCTCACTGTTAAGTATGATGTTGGCTTTGGGTTTTTCATATATGGCCTTTATTATGTTGAGATACTTGCCCTGTATACTTATTTTGTTGAGAGTTTTTATCATGAATGGATGTTGAATTTTGTTGAATGCTTTTTCAGCATCTATGGAGATGATCATGTGGTTTTTGTCCTTCTTTATGTTGATGTGGTGGATAATGTTGATGGATTTTTGAATATTTTACCATCCTTGCATCCCTGGAATAAATCATACTTGATCATGATGGATGATCTTTCTGATGTATTTTTGAATTCAGTTTGCTAATATTTTGTTGAGTATTTTTGCATCTATGTTTATCAGGGATATTGGTCTGTAATTTTCTTTTTTTGTGGTGTCTTTGCCTGGTTTTGGTATTAGAGTGATGCTGGCCTCATAGAATGAGTCTGGGAGTATTCCCTCCTTTTCTACTTTTTGGGAAACTTTAAGGAGAATGGGTATTAGGTCTTCACTAAATGTTTGATAAAATTCAGGGGTGAAGCCATCTGGTCCAGGGGTTTGTTCTTAGGTAGTTTTTTGATTACCAATTCAATTTTGTTGCTAGTAATTGGTCTGTTCAGATTTTCTGTTTCTTCCTTGGGCAGCCTTGGAAGGTTGTATTTTTCTAGAAAGTTGCGCATTTCTTCTAGGTTATCCAGTTTGCTGGCATATAATTTTTCATAGTATTCTCTAATAATTCTTTGTATTTCTGTGGTGTCTGTAGTGATTTTTCCTTTCTCATTTTTGATTCTGTTTATGTGTGTAGAATCTCTTTTTTTCTGGATAAGTCTGGCTAGGGGTTTATCTATTTTGTTTATTTTCTTGAAGAACCAGCTCCTCCTTTCATTGATACTTTCTATTGTTTTATTCTTCTCTGTTTTATTTATTTATGCTCTAATCATTATTATGTCCCTCCTTCTACTGACTTTGGGCCTCATTTGTTCTTCTTTTTCTAGTTTTGTTAATTGTAAGTTTAGACTGCTCATATGGGATTGTTCTTCTTTCTTGAGGTAGACCTGTATTGCAATATACTTCCCTCTCAGCATGGCCTTCACTGCATCGCACAGAATTTGCAGTGTTGAATTATTGTTGTCATTTGTCTCCATATATTGCGTGATCTCTGATTTTATTTGGTCATTGATCCATTGATTATTTAGGAGCATGTTGTTAAGCCTCCATGTGCTTGTGGGCTCATTCATTTTCTTTGCATAATTTATTTCTAGTTTCATACCTTTGTGGTCTGAGAAGTTGGTTGGTACAATTTCAGTCTTTTTGAATTTACACGAGACTCTTTTTGTGGCCTAGTATATGATCTATTCTTGAAAATGTTCCATGTGCACTTGAGAAGAGTATGTATCCTCCTGCTTTTGGGTATAGAGTTCTGTAGATGTTTGTTAGGATAATCTGTTCTAATGTGTTGTTCAGTGCCTCTGTCTCCTTACTTATTTTCTGTCTAGTTGATCTGTCCTTTGGAGTGAGTGGAGTGTTGAAGTCTCCTAGAATGCATGCATTGCATTCTATTTCCTCTTTTAATTCTTTTAGTATTTGTTTCACATATGTAGGTGTTCCTGTGTTGGGTGCATAGATATTTATAATGGTTATATCCTCTTGTTGGATTGACCCCTTTATTATTATGTAATATCCTTCTTTGTCTCTTGTGACTTTCTTAGTTTTAAAGTTTATTTTGTCTGATACAAGTTCTGCAACACACCTGCTTTTTTCTCCCTATTAGTTGCATGAAATATCTTTTTCCAGCCCTTCACTTTTAGTCTGTGTACATCTTTGGATTTAAAGTGAGTCTCTTGTAGGCAGCATAAAGGTCGGTGTTGTTTTTTTATCCACTCAGTGACTCTATGTCTTTTGATTGGTACATTCAGACCATTTACATTTAGGATGATTATCGATAAGTATGTACTTATTGCCATTGCAGGCTTTAGATTCGTGGTTACCAGAGGTTCAGGTGTAACTTCCTTACTGTCTAAGAGTCTAACTTAACTCACTTAGTATGCTATTACAAACACAATCTAAAGGTTCTTTTTTTTCCCTGTCCTTTTCTTCCTCCTCCATTCTTTATATATTATGTATCATATTCTGTACTGTTCATCTATCCCTTTTTATTACCTCTGGTGACAGCTATTTAGCCTTAGAAACACTTCCATCTATAGAAGCCCCTCTTAAATATACTGTAGAGATGGTGTGTGGGAGGTAAGTTCTCTCAGCTTTTGCTTATCTGGAAATTGTTTAATCCCTCCTTCAAATTTAAATGATAATCTTGCTGGATAAAGTAATCTTGGTTCCAGGCCCTTCTGCTTCATTGCATTAAATACATCATGCCACTCCCTTCTGGCCTGTAAGGTTTCTGCTGAGAAATCTGATGATAGGTTGGTGGGTTTTCCTTTGTATGTGATCTTATTTCTCTCTCAGGCTGCTTTTAATAGTCTTTCTTTATCCTTGATTTTTGCCATTTTAATTATTATATGTCTTGGTGTTGTCCTCGTTGGGCCCCTTGTGTTGGGAGATCTGTACACCTCCATGGCCTGAGAGACTATCTCCTTCTCCAGATTGGGGAAGGTTTCAGCAATTACTTCCTCAAAGAGACTTTCTATCCCTTTTTCTCTCTTATTCTTCTTCTGGTACCCCTATAATACAAATATTGTTCCATTTGAATTGGCCACACAGTTCTCTCAGTATTCTTTCATTCCTAGAGATCCTTTTTTCTCTCTGTGCCTCAGTTTATTTGTATTCCTCCTGTCTAATTTCTATTTCATTTCATTTATCATCTCCTCCACCATATCTAATCTGCTTTTAATAACCTCCATTGTGATCGTCAATGATTGGATCTCTGTCCTAAATTCGTTCCTGAGTTCTTGAATATTTTTCTGTACATCCAGCAGCATGCTTATGATTTTTATTTTGAAATCTCTTTCAGGAAGATTTATTAGTTCAGTCTCACTTGACTCTTTTTCTGGGGTTGTTGAGATTTTGCTTTGAACCAGGTTCCTTTGACATTTCATATTTGTAATGTGGTGCCCTCTAGTGCCCAGAACCTCTACTCTCTGGAGCTGTTCAGCCCCTGGTGCATTTTCAGGGTTGCAGAGGAGTGGTGCTGGTGCCTGGGGGCAGGAAAGAGCTGTTTCCTGCTTCCCAGCTATTATGCCTGTCTCCACTGCCAGAACCAGTGGGCCAAGCACACAGGTGTAAGCCTCTATGCTTTGCTTTTGTAGCTACCATAGGCGGGGCTTCCCTCTGGCTGGCCTGATGCCAGGGCAGAGTTTGCTGGTTTGTGAGCCAGGTGCAGGCTGGCTGGGAGGAAGGTGCAGCAGGCTGCGTATCACGCTGGAGCACCTGAGGATTGTGAAAGTTTCCAACCTGTTGGACAGAGTGCACTGAACAATTCTGTTTACCTGTCCTTTCTCCTGAGCAGTAAGTTCTGTGCAATCCTTGCCCCTTTAGCAACCCTCTCGCTTTTAGGAAGTCTCTCAGACTGCCCACCCAAATCAGCCAGATATTGATCCCTGTTTTCCACAAGCAGCTGGAATCTCAGTCTCTCCAGGTATTCCACCTGTCTTAGCTTTTCAACCCCACTAATCACCAGAGCACCATGCTATGTAGGTTTGTGCTCCCACAGCAGATCTCTAGGGCTGGGTGTTCAGCAGTCCCAGGCCTTCACTCCCTCCCCGCTCTGTTTCTCTTCCTCCTGCCAGTGAACTGGGGTGGGGGAAGAGCTTGAGTCCTGCCGGGTCATGGCTTTGTTATGTTACCCTGTTCCGTGAGGTCTATTATCTCTTCCAGGTGTATGCAGTCTGGCACAGCTTGCTTTCTTGTTGATCTTTCAGGATTAGTTGTATTAATTACATTTTCATATTATATGAGGTTTTAGGAGAAGGTCTTTATCTCACCTCTCATGCCACCATCGTTAATCCTCTCCTCCACTCATTTAAATTTATTATCCAATTAGAGACAAAAATGATTATTCAGAGCTAAAAAGTCCTTTGTGAAGAATGTACTCTGGTCTTTAAAAAAAATCACAGAGCAGGGGTGTGAGCAAAGGATTCCTGAATCTTTATGTAGCCAGTGTCACCCTAGTGTGTGCCAAGAGCCATGCTAATCTCAGGCCATGTTCTCTCTGGGCACCACAACCCTTGCATGGTCATACAGGTAAAGAGCAGCAGCCTGAGATATGTGCCTAGAAGTAAAGATGGCTGAGGGTGGTTTTCTTCACGTAGGCGCCCTTGAGTGTATTTTTATTAAGCACTGTATGGAGGAACCATCCTCTCTACACTCTTTACCCTTCCAACCATGAGGCAACTGCAGACATTTAGGTGCCCAAACTGTGGGTCCACCCTCCACATTTTGGTTCATCCCATTTAGAAATGCTCTTATTGCCCAATCATGGTCTCAGTTCTTAAAAAAAATGACCAGCCAACCCAAAATGTCCATGAAAAAGAGACTATGAGGGAAGAGGTATAAATCAACTAGAGACACGTGTAACCTTATAGGTAACAAAAATTAGCCAACCAATTACGATTAGCATGTATAGTGTGTGGGGGGCACGGGGAGGGCTGTGCAACACAGAGAAGACAAATAGTGATTTTACAGCATCTTACTATGCTGATGGACAGTGACTATGAAGGGGTATGTGGGGGGGACTTGGTGAAGGGGGGGAGCCTAGTAAACAATGTTCTTCATGTAATTATAGATTAATGATACCAAAAAAAAATGATGTAATTATATATTTACTGATATAGAAATATATCCACAATATAGTGTTAAAGGAGAAAAAAGCAAGGTATAAAACCATATGTATGACTGTATTTCATGAAAAAAATAATAAAACAAATATAGATATGTAAAAAAAAATTAACCGACCAATTTATTATCATGATAGTAATTATCACTGAAGATGACATGATTAAATTAAGTAGACCTCATAAATTTTTTCGTTGTTTGCATAATTTACACTTCTGCTTAAATTCTTCAAAATAAATTTTTGGATTGAGTGACAGATACAAACATTGAACTGACTTATGCAGTGTCTAAACAATGCCCAAATTAGTTCTTCAAGATATCTGAAAAAGTAAGTTATATCTGTGAAATATCAGTCAAATTGCTTGCTTCAAATTACACAAAGAAACTATTTTATGGTTAAAATTTTTTAGTTTTTAAGTGCTTATGATATATGTGATATATATAAGATACATAAGTTACTTAATCACATACATATCTTAACATGTGATGATTTTAAAGAAATTAATTTGATTTGAACTCACTTGATCAGTTGGTTTATCCAAACATTATTTAAAAATAATGATAGCTCAGTGGAATGAGTTTTTGTCATTCATTTTTGAATCATTCAAGTTCTTTGTTCAGTAAAGCAGAAATTTACCAAATTGTGTCTTCTTACCATCACCTTATATTCTGCACCACTCATTTTGTCCAAGACAGATAAATTACAACACATGACTGTTTTTCAAACAGCAGTGTGGGACAGAAGATAAAGACCATCATGAACTATACTGCATACCTTCATAACCTTGAAGACAATTGCAGATTACATCTGAGCTCCAGGGATTCTGATAACAGGAGTGGGCAAAATATTGATCACTCGAGGGAACATCTGGACATGGGCAAGGATGGCAGGACTGTCCTGAGGAAGGATTCCCATAGTAACCATCAATGCATCTGTCAAAGCAAAAATTTTTTTAACCAAAATGTCTCCAGGAAAGCTCATATTAACCACTGTGGATGTGTTATGTTTCAGGTTGGTACAACTCCCCAAACCCAATGCTTCAGCAGATGCTCATTTGCTCTGAGAAAGGAGTTTTTGCTTTATATTGAAAGTTTCAAGGTATAGTAATTAAAGCTAATAGAACATCATTTAATTTACATGTCATATCTTAGGAACATAAAAAGCAAGTTGCCAGGTAAATGCCTGTTATTGGTTTAATCACTGTCTGGCTCATAACAAGATCTTGAAGGAAAATGGGAATGATACTACATCTTCCCCTCCCATAGCAATCATTCTACACTTAAATATTGTTGAGTTTCCACTCAGTGGTCCTCTAGAATGTTGTGAGATCAGAACAAAAGCAAGAAATTAAAAAGAAAAGCACATATGAATTTCCTACCTTTCACAGTTTCTTCCAGTTGTAAAGCCCCTGCAATTGAAGCACGACCCTGTCTCCGGATCACAAAGTTCAGCAAACCCATTACAAAGGCAAGGGCGGCAGTTGGGAAATCCGAAATAGCCTGTCAGGCACTGATCACAATGGCGGCCAGCCACCTCTTCCTGGCAGGGGCACTCTCCTGTTATTTGGTCACACACGGTGTTCTTTGAGCCTTGAGGGTGGCAGTGGCATGCTAGATAAAGCAAAGAGAACATTGGGTGGAGGGCAAGTGATGTGCTCCATAGGAGTCCCAGCTCTGATTTTACAGTCCCTAACTTGCTGTATCATCCCAATCAGAGGAAGAAAGTAAGTGTGCCAAGTGCTAGAACAGAAACTGGCAGGTACTGAGTACCAGGTAAATGTTTGTTAAACAACAAGTCACTGACTCATTCAATAACGCAGTATGCTGTGGATCTTACAAATATTGCTTATACAGAAGAAATGAATAAGTAACACGTTTTTAGTGTCTTGAACTTTCATTTGTCTTGGGAGTCAAACTTTAAGATTATTAAAAATGTTAAGAATTCTTCTCAAGATGGTTGGATTTTTCTTTTCCCTAGATGAGATAATAGCTCAATCTTTTTCTGGTAAATTGCTGGATCTTTTGAGACAATCTTCTCTATACAAAAACATGATGACTGTTTCACATGGCAGTGCATGGAAAAACTGCTTCTTTGTGTATCTCAAGCACTTCATAATTTTTTTTAATGAGAAGGGGAAAAAATGCAAGAATGGACCTAAGCATTGTGCTTTTGGGTAGGCAATGGCCAGGAGGTGCCATCTCTCTGAATCACGACTGCAAAGATATGCTCCCAACTTACCTGGAAGGAGAATCAACCTACCTAGAGGTTTTCAAGGTTCCTAAAGCAGATTTCTGTGGGGAACAGTATTCTCCCTAATGCTTTCCCCTGTGAACAGAGAACTGTATACTCAAACATGACAGCCATAAGAACTGAATTACCAACTGTGGATGAAGCCCCATCTAAGCCCTTATTAATGGGAGGCCTAAAAAATGAGTTCCAAGGCTATTTGTGACCCCAGCATCAAAAAGGGTATTATCCTGGTGGCAGTGTTTCCCTTCTTGACCTTCCAATCCCACATCATCTTAGCCCTGCCAGCCACAGGGCTTATGTGTCAAATCAGAAAGTTGGGTTTGCACAGCCAGTTCCCTTCATGGTGTTCCCACATCCCACTGGGACTACCACCTGTTTGATGGACTGCAAACCCCAGAAGCATGGACCATGCTTTTTATCATCACTGGTAGTCCCTAAAAGAGCTCTGTACACAGTCAGTGACCAGTGAATGGATGAAGTATGGTGGAAAAAGATTTAGTACATTTTATCTACATAAATAGACAATCTGAACAATCTAGCCCAATTCCCAATCACGTCCCTTTTTAAGCTCCACACACTGATTTTTCTGCCTTGACAACTCCAAGGCTATGAACAAGTATGCTTCCCCATCTGTTTTTTGCTACCTACAGTGACAGCCATGATGCCCCAAACCATAGCTTCCTGGTGAGCACTTGTCACAGCAGCGCCCGGCCACACCAGGCTTGCACAGGCACTGGCCTCCGAGCCGGCTGCAGCTGGGTCCCACTGAGCCCTGGGGGTGACACTTGCAGGCTGCAGGGAACAAAAGAGGGAAGTCAGAGGTGAAGGAAGAGACAGAAAAGTATCTTGACCTGCTAGTAGCTTTAGTTCATCTCTTTAATTTGGTGCTTCTCTAAACCTTAATTCCCTCATCTGTTAAATGGGAATAATAATAATATAGGATCTGCCTTGTGGGATTATAGAGATTAAAGATAATAATGCCTATGAAGCACTTAGAACAGTGTTTGGCATGTATTAAGTGCTCAATAAACATAACAATAAATGTTACTTAACATGTTAATGGAAGGCTTAAAACAGTTTTCATACTTAATTGTTCCAATGTAATTATTATTATATTATTATTTTGATTACTGATGATCTATGTTGGTGCTGGACTATAGCTTTGATTTCCCATATTCCATATCTTTCATGAGACTGGGTGGGGGTGTCTGTGAGACTCTTCTGAAGGGACAGTCCTGAATATTAATGGAAAAGCATTTGCCATTTGCCTGGAATGTAGGAAGCCTGGGATCTGATTGTAGCTGTTCCTCTATAGCAGTAGTTCTCAGTGGGAGGGAGATTTCCCCCCGCCCAAGGGACATATGACAAAGTTTCGAGACATTTTTGGAAGTCACAATGGGGGGAGGGTGCTACTGGTGTCGGGGGTAGAGGGTAGGGACACTGCCAAATATCCTGTAAAGTACAGGATGGCCACTTCCCCACTCCCCAACAACAAATTACCCAGCCCCCAATTTTCAAAATGCCAAGGATGAGAAACCTTCTACAGCTTAGTGAAATGGGCAAGTTACCTAATGTTTTTGTATCCTAACAGTCTCATTTATTAAATGAAGGTTTGGAGATGAATGAAAGAAGTTATTTAGAGTTCGTTCTAGTTCCAAATGCCAGGATCCAAATAAATATTTTAGGACCAGTGTTTCAGCAATCCAGCATCCCAATCCTACTGCAAGGCTCCTCTTTTTATACACTTACTGTACTGACTTAACGATTCCAACAGGTCAAAAACTGTTCTGTGTATCTAATCATTGGGCAACTCGTATTTACACTGGTTGTTTGGAGTAGATGCTGAAATAAATTAAAATTGATTTACTCATGTTCCAAAAGCATTTGTACAGATAGCAGAGCTTTTGATTGAACACATTAAATGCATACTTACCCACTGCCCCATTGTGCAGCTTGGCAGACATGCTGACTATAAGCCTTTCACATGCACCAGGGAGCACCCGAGGCCCCGTGTCCGAGGCAATTTCAACACAGTTGTGCAGCTGATACTCATCCAAATCCTGCTTGCTACAGAAATTCTCCAAAGAATTGATTTGGGGAATAAGACCAAGCTGTTGAAATAATGAAAACAGACTTATGTTCATAATTGTCTCCTGTTCAAGATTCTAGTTATAAAAAATAAAATCAGATCTATGAGAATAATGTTTGAAAGAGACTCAATTTATCATATGAATTGCTTACAACCAAAGACTTTAAGATTCTCAGTTTATTTAAGAAATTTTTAAATAATTGCATTTGTTGACTTATAGCAAGGAAAGTAAAATAAGCCATTTTCTTCTTGCTAGCCTTATTAGTACATTTTTATCTGGCTAATAAATTTCTTAGATTTGAAAGACTTAAATAAGCTGCTTGTGATAAATTATGGCTAAGACAGCACATTCCGTAGTGGTACTGTGGAACTCTAATTCTATAAAACTTTCCTTTTAAAAGTTTTGTCCTTATCAATCACTTATGAACAGTGATAGTTTATATCAAACTATGTGCCTCTTGGAAATTAACAGTATAGATTAACATATTTGAGCCCTGAGAAGTGCTGCCAGAAACACATTTAAAACTCAGTGTTTCCACACTTATACTACCACGTGGTCCCATATTCAAACACTACTTAGTAACATCCCATAAATTCACTATTTCAAAGATGCATTTTGGGAATTGCTGGCTTAGACCATACAGCGATCATGGGGACAAATTCATTATGACAAGCTTATTGTCACAGAGGAATCCTCTATAGTTTTATGTCTATGTAAACAAAGCTGAACAGTTGTATTTCTTGAGATTTTTATCTCAGTTATAACCTAATACTATTGAAATGTTTATTAATGGCTTGCATGATACAGCAGAGAACATGTCGGTTCATCTGACTGATCATACCCAGTTGGTCATTCTGAACAGCTGGTGGAAAAAGCAGCATTGAAAATAAGTTTTAATTCAGCAGGTCAGACTAGGAGAGGGAGCCCACTGGCACAGATACATCTCCCCTGGCCTTCTTGCTGTGTCCAAGCTGAAACTAGTTCCCAGGGGCCTTTACTTCAACCCTGACTTCAGTCCTTCTCTACCTGTCCTATGACAGGGCACCTGCAGGAATCTCAGCCCTAGACACTATTTCAAAGTGTTGTCTCTGTTCCTCCAAACTCCAAGCTCGTTCTCCCTGCCCTCTTGGTGTGTGCCATTGCCTCGCGCTCCTCCTAGTCCACAGAGAAAGTAGACCCCAGCAAAGGGACCAGAGCCCCCTCCCCTCCTCCCAAACTGTCTCACAGGCCCTTCCACCTGTCCTCCACTTTGAGGGCTTACGAAGGAGAAGCATCGGTGGAAGAGGCACCCACTGCTATCCCCTTGGTCCTCAGGAAACTTTCCTGTGGATTATGCTTGCTTCCTTTAATCTCTTCAACTGCTATTTAAATGTGCTTAAATATCTCCTATCTGAAAAAATCACTTTCTTGATATCATATATTTCTCTTGCTGCTGCCCCATCTTTGCCCCCGACTCCTTGACGGCCAAATTTATTGAAAAATTTTTCCTTGCCACCCTTACTGTGTCCTCTCCCTTTACTCTTCATGCCAATGGGACACCTCTCCTCCCACCCATCCTTAAATATCGGGTTCTGCGGGGCTCCCTGCTTACTCCACACCCTCTTCCTAAGTGACCTGGAAAGTGCTGTGTCTTCGGTTACCATCCACAGATGGCTGACATCTGAGCTTACATCTCCAGCCCACATCGCCATCGTGCACTCCATCCGGCAGAGATCTGCCCTGACCAGCCAACTGGCTGTCCCACAGGCACTGCAAGCCAAGCACACCTGAGATCTGCTGTCGTTTCTGGGCCTGTTGTCAGGAAATAAGGCCACCATCTGCCAAGCTGCTCAGTGTAGGAAGCAAGATTATCTTTGCTACTTGCTTCTTCGTCATCAATTCTCCCTGTCCCTCCATGTGCCCTGCACATCAAGTCAATCACAAGCCCGGGCAAACTGGGCAATCTTTCCTCTTCAGTGTGTCTAGGATGTGTCTTTCCTTTTATTTCTCTTTTGTATTTGCATATTAAATCAATATCATTTGTAGTGCCTAGGAGATGCCCTTCAGGCTAGGAACCACTGCTTGAGCCACACTGAACTTCTCACTCTAGTGACCAGTCACAGCTCCCAGCACCTCTCACACCGTGCTGTCATTTCCTGCCTAGTGGTCTGCATTTCCCCTTGGGAGGGTAGCCTGGGTATGTCAGGGATGATGTTTGTCTTCCTTGCTAGGAAGGAATGTAGGAAGGTGCCTAACACAGTGTTTTTACAGTAAGTGCTTCATAAAAACCTGTTCAATAAAGAAGTGTGTATGCACATATACACACACGTCTAGTATTGCATCTTTCAGTTGATACTAAAATGATTCTGCTTCCTCCAAACACAAGCCAAGTGGGGAAAGAGGTGAAGGAAGCCAGACGGACTGACGCTGGGAATGAGGAAAGCCAACCAAGGATTAATTATTTACAGTTATTGGTCTGAGCTGGTTTAGAGGTGGCCATTCCTGGTACCAAGGACATGGACCAGACGACAAGAGTCCCTGTCAGCTTTAGGATTTTATAATGTCATGACCCACTTCTAGAAACTTCTAATGACTTTATGTTTACCCAGTGTAGTCCACACCATGGTTTAACAGAAGAATGGCAGTTTTCTCTTTTAGAATGCCTGGTGTAATTTTGACTCTAAACATGTTTTTATGGAATCACATATCATGTAACCAGGGTGACCGAAAATAATTTTTAACTGTCTTATTATGCTTGCCAAACAAAAGGCATTTGTGCAGAAGGAGCGTCAGGGTTGAACAAAGCTTTCATCTGGTCTTCTTGGCAACTCATTCCAGTCGTAGGTGCAAATGTTAATCTAGCTGCAGAGAAGAACTTTGAAAGGGCCAAGTCCCATGCAGTCAAGTATCTTCCCAGAGCAGCAAAATGGGTGCTGTGGAAGTAACTAGTCTATAGTCCATAATCACAAACTGTAAAACAGCTTTCTCCTACTGGACATCCTGGGTCAGGGACTACAGGGGGCTCTGTCAGTGCCCTGCCCGATCTTCCCGTCACACCAGCTGCTGTGACATTGGCTGCTAAAGGCTCATAGCTGTCCCTTCTCCAGAAAATTGGAGTCAGCCATCCTGTCCGGGAGTCAGTGCACTCACTGGGGGATGGGTGGTGGTGGTGGTGAGCCTACAGCCTGACTTGGGCACACATAGGTCCACCACTTTCCTCCAGGTGGAACCAAGCCTATGGTGCAATTCATGCTCCAGAACCCCCTGCGGGATCAGGCTGAAGCCACACCTCAGGGGAGAGCGCATCTTGCTCAGTTCCTTCCCCTGCCCTTTCCTGTTCCCCTGGCTCTTCTCTTGTGAGCACACCCTCAAGAAATCAGGTGCACCTGGGTCCTGCCCCACCTTCTGTTTCTAGGGTATCTGACCTAAAACAGGGATCTAGGGCCTCTTCTGAGGTTTCTGACATTTTGCCAAGATTGGGGTACTCTCCTAATTTTTATTCAGGTTTCAGGGTTTTCGTAGCTATATATGAAAGAATAATTGCTTGAAAGCTGATTAAATGGATATACTTTTAATTTCAAATTATCCACTTATATTATGCATCTATCAAACATCACAATGATTTTGTTTACATGCCTGTCTTCTGTATCAGGCTGAGAATCCTTTGAGGGCAAGAACCATGTTTTATACCCCAGGAACCAGCACAGTGCCTGACTGATACACACCCAATGAGTGGCAGATGAATGGATAATTTGAATGGATGCGTTCATGCAGCATCAAGTGTTCATCTTTGGAATTCATTTACAAGGTTTAGAAATATTTAGGCTATGGATTTAAAATGAGGAGTATCTTGACTATTTCCAGTATTCATGACTATTGTTTCATGACTATTACCTTAGTGATTTAGGACTTCTTTATTTTCTTCTCCCTTTGTTTACTCTGCCTGGGTTCCCAACTTTGAGATTTTTTTCTCCCTGAATTAAACCTGTTGGATTTAATTTTCTTTCTTTGTAACTTGTATGTTAGTTCATGAGCACAGTTCTATTTAAAGCTCTTCAGCAGAGAAAATGAATTATATGGATAGGGAAATCATGATAGCGTAAATTTCCTGTTCAAGAGTTTGTTTCTACTTTCTACTTCACCACAACATTACATGACCTTCAGGGTACAGGATTTAGACCATCTTTGGTTAAGGTTGCCAAATAAAATGGAAGTCACCCAGTTAAAACTGCATTCAGAGAAACAATGAATAAATTTTTAGTATGTCTCATGCAATATTTGGGACATATTTATATGGAATTCAAATTTAATTGGGTGCTCTGTTTATTCCCTCCCTCCCTCCTACCCTTCCTCCCTTCCTTCTTTTTTCTGTTTTTGCTAAATCTTGCAACCCTACCTTTGGTAAAATAATTTTAGAACAATGGCTTTTTTGTTATAATAGGTGAGCTTGTTGAATAATATCCAAGATATATCTGTTATCTCATACTGAATTCTACAGTAGATGATGAAATACAAAGTTCCAGGGCAAATAAAATGTACAATGACTAGAAATTGAACTTCAAAGACACAATTCACAAAACACGGATAATATACAGCTAATTAACTCAGGGGTCAACAAATTTCCTATAAAAGGCTAGACTGTAAATAATTTCTGGCTTCTGGCTTTCTCTGTTGCAACCACTGAAGTCTGCCTTTGTATCAGGAAAGCAGCCATAGATAATGTATAAACAAGTGGGCATGGCTGTGTTCCAGTAAAGCTTTGTAGGGCTGTAGCTCGCCAATTAAATCATATCAGGAGATTCTCACAAATATTTAAAATGCAAATTAAAAAATTTGCCTTTTATCCACAAAATTACTTTAAAAAACCTCACACAATTCTATACAAGTCTACTGAAGGTGGAATGAAACTAGTACTTTAATAGATTACTGATCCTGACAATTAATCGGAGAATACCTTCCAGAAATTAATTGGACAAGTTATTTCAAGAGCTGTAAAACCTGGGGTAGAGTGGGATTATATTTAAAAACACTTAAAAGTATGTGCCAACTATATATAGTAGTGAAAAACAGAAGCGACTTAAATGACCAGGAGTAGAAGAATAGGAAAGTAAATTAAGAAAATTTACTCGATGCCCAAACTTGGCGCAGTGCAAGCCTGGGTCCAGAGTGCACAGTTTGGAAGGGAAGCCTGTGGTCTGACTCTGTGGGGGAGAGATGCTGGAAGAAATCACTCAAGGAAATATTAGGTATAATAAGATGCCACAGGCATCATAAAAAAATGCTTATGATATAATGTGAAGTGAAAAAAATCTGTATACAGAGTTGTATGAGCACTCTGAGCACAAAGGTATAAAAACACTGCATATATAAAAGGGGAACTTACAAGATGATAACAGTTAAGTGGAGTTTCTCCCTAAGCTTTCTGTAATGCCAGAACACTGCAGTGGCCCCGAGCTGGGACCGTGAGTTAGGCGGTCTGACTCTGGTTCCTGACTCCTTGCTCACTAGATCTGTGACCCTGGGCCTCAGTTCTGTTATCTGTAAAGTGGGAATAATGATAGTACCTCCCTCATAGAGCTGTTGTGAACACTAAATAATAAAATATGTAAAACACTTCAAACTGTTACTGGCACATACTATTCTGTAAGATTTGCAGTTGTTATTAGGTGGCTTTCATAGAAAATAGGTGATCTCTGTAGATCATGAATGAGTTATAGTGAATAAAACAATACATTTTTATTTTGTATTGTATGAAACACATTTGTTTCTGTATATGAAACAAAAACATTTATTCATGAAATATATTTGAACAAATATATTTATACTCCTCAAGACACATTTCACAAGAGAGTCCAAAAGCAGAATTACCATGGAGCTCAGCTGAGAAGGAAGCAGCCCCCCACAAAGCCCCGTGGTACTCACAGAATCGACCAGGATATGTGAATGAGCGAGGGGCCGTCCTTCCGAAGGCTGGGAAAAATAGACATCTATGGAATACTGTACATCTGGTTCTAAACAGATGGGTGTGGGAAGCAGCACGATTCTGTATTAATAAAGCAAAAATTCAGTGACAAAAGTACAGTTACATAACCTCAGCAGCTATAGTATTTGGTAGCGTTCCTCCTGTACTGTGTGGAAGTGGGTCCTACTGGGGTGGAGAGCCAGGTCTAGGTGAGTTTGGGGGGACAGTAAGTTCACCCACATTCTTTGGGGCCCTTCCATGGGATTGTGGCAACAGCAAAGCCTTAGAAACTATTGTCCGCGGGTTGTCATAGCTGCTTGGAGAAAAGGATGGAACCAATATCCTTAACCTATCTGTCATGCTAAGGATTAGCAAGGTCTGTTTTATTTGCCACAAGTCTCTGATACAAAATTAGTGGCCTCAAAATTAGGAAATTTTTTAACTCATAGACTGTCAGCTGTTGAGATAACTTGAACGGAATATTTTACTCTTATCCTTGTAACATTTCACATATCAAGGCCATCTGGGGAACGGGGAAGGGATGGTCAAGTTTGAGAGTAGGATATTTAGGCTGGAATCCTGGTTCTGCTACATTAGCTATGAGACTTGGGCAAGTCATCTAAGTATTGTTCTTGATTTCCCTGTCTGATGCAGACAAAATTCACCTCATTGAGATGCTGGGAAGATGAAATGTGGTATTAAATGCAAAGGATCACGCAGCACACAGGGAACAGTAAATGTTAAGAGTCTCCTTTTTATACCTTTTCTTCCACTTAGCTTCTGAATACCAATTATTAGTAGATGAGTGAAATTCTAAAAGAAAGTGTCAGTGTTTGAGGACAGGTCCCCAGCATACCTGGAAGCTGCTGGTAAAGCAGAAGACTGAAGCCTTGGCTGTTGGGTCTTGTGTGTACACTGCTTGCTCCCTCCAGGTGGATTAATCATGATCTGGGCAGACCAGTCAGCTGCCGACTAGAGGCATGACATAAAAGCATGTCACTGTGAGGATGCGTGCACAAACATATACCCAGCGCATAGTGCGTGGAATCCCATTTGCAACCCATTGCCCACTCACAAAATACAAGTTTGGAGTTGAAAGTAGTTGCAGAGGTTCACTCTTGGGCCTAACTTTCTGGTGTCTGAACTGTGATCCAGGTAGAAAGAACATTGTTTCTGGCCATAACTTTAGTTCATGGGCCTGGAAAAACCCTGGCACTCCCAACAGGTCTAATCTTTAACCTCTGTTTTCCCAAAGGGTTGATTAGTTCATCATGTTCCTGGCTCACAGGACAAAAATAAAAATTTGGAATCCTTCACAGAAGGATATATGCTTTTTTTCTTTTTATTACATAAAAGTTATTATATAAATATATTAGTATATAAATAATAATTATATTACTAAATATATTTATATATATATAAACAGAGATGTTTATTTATAGTATATGCTAAGTAACTATAGTCTGGAAGCTTCACAATTTGGGAAAGGCTTTTTAAAGCTGCCAGAGAAGCTTCTTCTCTGTGGAAAAATTTATATATATGTATATTTAATGACTTTGCTGTCATACTCACCAGGTCAAAGTTCATTGAAGTCCTTTGGCTTTTATTTATAAGTGAGAAATAGAGGATTATGCCATAACAATAGTTTTAAAGTGGATTAGCAGCTCTGGTGATACAACCCACAGTGAGCGCTTACAGAACATGGTCCCTAGAAGAATTCTGGGGGCTCTGAGACCACCCCCCAAGTCATATAAAATATTTTTCATAGGGTTCCAGGTTACCAAAGAAAAGGTGATGAACTACTGTTCTAGATCAAGTATTTTTCTAATTTGGTTTCTCTTGTCTCAGATATTTCTCAAAAGTTGGGAAGAAGGGACAGTCAGACTGGAGGAAGTGAGAGGAGCAAGCTTATTTTAAGTTTTCTCTTGTTTAAGGTCAAACCCACATGCAAATAAATGCCTTTCTGCATCCTTTGAGTCTGAATCTCTGTGCATACATTAGTTTACTAAATTTTTAGAAAAAAATCTCAGGAGGGCAGGATTTGGGTTATTTTAGTTATTTGTTGTTCTTATACAAACATTCCATCACCACTTCCTTAGACCTAGTACCTTAAATATATAACTCCAACTCTAGCTTCTCTCCATGGAATAAGCCATGTGTGCATATGGCTCACTGTGTTTCTTCAATCAGGAAACCCTTTGATTTATAATGCTCTCCAGATGTTTTAACTTCTTGCAAATCATTTTATGATGAGCCTATCTGGCAAGACTGGAATGGAAACATTGAGTTCAAGAGTATATTTTATTCAGTTTTTTAACACTGGAAAAGCTGGAATTAAAGGGTACCTGAATTTCATAGCGAATGGCAATGGCGAAGTCCATGGGAAAGGGAATGTTGTTGACACCAAATCTCAAGCCAGCCCCAGGAGGAACCTTAGCAAATCCAGGTCCAGTCCACGTAACAGGGGTCCCAGGAAGCAGCTCTGGGAAAACAATGTGAACAGCAGGCGCCTGGCCAAAAGTCACCGAGCCCTAAAATTGGAGAGGAATGTGTATTAGATTTGCCTAGAGTCAAGGCTTGGAAGAGTTCAGAAAACCCCCCACATTTCCTGATGTGTATATGACACATCTGAGTCACAGATAAATTATTCCAACCAGGATACAGTCCAGAATACAGTTGAAAATAATGTACTGAATCTGCTGCTTTAGAACATATGTTACTGTATAGAATGACTGAGTACAAAACAGTGTCACTGGAAACCACTTTAATTTTAAGTACCCATGTGCTAATGAACACAGAAAATTCCACATTGATGAACTTGGGTTTTCTCAGATATGACTGTAGGATTCTGGTCAAAATATGGAGGGAAAGAAAATATCCCCATGCTTTCTTCTTGGATTTTGCCTAATTGTGAATGGCAATTAGAAAACCCACATGGATTTATTTTTTAGATATTTCTTCCATGTGAACATGAAAAATGCTCTTCTACCTGCTTGGGGGCATAAAAGGACAAAAACCCTAACATTTTATTGGTTAGCATCTCTGATGGTGTCTTACAGGATGTCAGGCTGGGGCCATCTAGACCCGAGATAACACTTCTTTAATGACTTCCGGCATTAGCCTCTTCACCCTCACAGACTCCGGGAATCCTGCCTCTTGTTAACATTTTGCCTGTGTTGCTGCAAGAGTCTCTTGGTTGTCCTCTCCATTCTCTCCCCAGTCCAATACATGCTACACCCTGCTGCCAATAAGCATTTCACTCTTTCCAACTGCCAACACAATCACGCCCAAATTACTTAGCCTGGAGTTCTACCTGTGATCTACCCCAAACTGCTATTCATTTGATAAATGTTTATTTACTTAGTAACAATTCTAAACCAGCCTTTGAGTCAGGACTGCGATGAATAGGACAGAGTCCCTGCCACAGAGGAGTTTAGACAAAATGTAAATAAGAAACTATACTGCCAAATTAGGTTTCAATAGACAGAGGATATGTAAACCCACTTATCTGAACATTTTTCAAACATTTAAGAAATACTCTCACAATTGCCGTAGACACTGCAGGTGGTCCTCTGGGATCCCCTCGACCTGGCTGGTGCGCTCATCGCCCAGTTGCTGTGTGTGTGGCTTCTAACAGCTCACCCTCCCCTGCTTCCCCGTTGCCCAGCTCTCAGCCCTGGGTAACTGCTGAGCTCCTGTGTGGATCAAGCCAAGGTGGGCTTACCTGAGGGCACATCTCTTACTCTTACCTTTTCTCTATCTCATGTCCCTCACTCTTTTAGAGTGTTCTGGAATAACACTTCCTTAATAAACCACATGCACCTGAATCCAGCCTTAGGCTCTGTTTCTAGGGCTGCTGACCTGAACAGTTTGTACCAGATCATTTACATACTTTTAGGTGCAGTTCTGGAAGAGAGCCATTTTCTGTTCAGCTGGCAGTGAGGACCCCGGTGTAACATGTATTGATATCTCTGGCAGGCAGCAGTAGAGTAACTGCTAAAACTGTTATCTGTGGAGAAGTGGGACAGGATAAAGGGGGAACGGGAGGCACTGACTTCAGCAATCATTTTGGCCTTGAGAGAGGTGGGGGAAATCATAGGTGTAAGGACTGTGGAAATAGGTGGCAGTTGTTGAATGCCACTGATGCTTTGAGGAGGGAAGATGACAGGTTCAGGGGCAATCAATCACCAATTTAAAGCAAAGCATGAGGATCAGAGGGCCTCCTTGGAGACATTTACAGAGACTCTCATCTCTTTAAGTAGAGGGCAGGAAGAGCTGATGACCAGGAACAAGACTTAAGTGTAAGAGTTGCAGATCTTCCGAGAAGGCTGAATTCTCGGCCAAGGTAAGCCAGCCATGCCAAGATCAGGCCCTCCACAGGGAAGCAGCAGGATCCTGACACAAGGCGGATGCACACCAGAAACCGGGACCTCGAGCTTCTCCTGAGTGCTCTTGGACTGTAGATGTAATCCACCACCCTTATGGAAAATAGAACCCCTCTACTCCAGCCCTGCCACATTTGAAGACAATGCAGATACCTCAAATGATGCAGACCTTCCTCAGGGTCTGTCCATACTACCCTCCTGGCCACTTGCCTGGTATTTAGGGTCAAATGTCAGCATGATCTGATTGGGAAGGTTCTGGATCTCTGAGAGGGACCCGGTTAACATGTCCAGTGGCAACTGGGAGAGAATGGCTGGGTATGGATCCTGAGGGTGCCAGACCAAAGGGACAGAATATGAAACTGGAGAAGGAGGGTTTGGTTATGAGGGTCACTGGTGATATAGGATTTAATAGCCTGGCAAGGCCCAGGAGCCCAGAGAGATGGATCTAACATGTTGCTGGAGTAGCTCTTGGAAGCCTGGCAAAGTCATGTGCCGTGTAAATGAAGTAGAGGTGCCAGAACCGCAGTAGCAGGCTGTGTGGGAAGGAATGCAAGGCTCAAGGTAGGCATGCCAGAATGTCTAATATGCAAGACCAGGAAACCCACCAACAGACTAGATTCCCTGAGGCCCAGAGGACCCTCCGTTTATCAAGAGAGTAAGGAATGAACTGGTGAGGGGAGCTCCAGCATCACTGAGAAGCTGATACCGGGTGTCTTCTCTAGGCTGGTAGGATAATCATTACAAAACAGTTCCTTAGTGTCAGTGTGGAGGACGGGATCCTAGACTATTAAGACTGAGTAGCACTTAGTTCTCAGAAGCAAGATGGATGTAATTATAATGGGCAACAAGGTTGAAAGAGGAGGTCAGGGGGTTGACCCACAGGAATCTTCTGTGGAGATGATTAACAAAAAATGGTGTTCATAGGAGCAAGACAGACAGTCAACAAAAGTACTGCGTAATGTCCATAATCATCAAAAGTGATCAAGTATGAATCAGCAGAAAGTTGAGGTTGGCTGTCTAATGGAAAGATTTGCCAAATTTCTAGATCTGAGTCACTTCTCAGACTCAGAACCAGCGACTGAATAAAAGGCCAGGTCCCCTTGAAGGAAGACTCTTCAACACCATAACAAGTGTGATTCTCTCACTATTTCCCAAAGATACCTAATGGTTTTTCCCTAAGTCTATTGGGAAAGGGGAAATACCTAGATCTTTCATGGGCTAGGGGATACAGGATCTGAGTTGATGCTGGTAACTAGGTACCCAATGTGCCGTCACGGTCCCCCTCTTAGAACAGGGGCATATGAGGATCAGGCAGTAAATGGAGTCCTGGCCCAGGTCCTTTTCACAGTGGTTTCACTGAGTTTACTGAAACACTCACTGATTGTTTCCTCCAGCTCCTGAACATGCACTTGGAATAGATCTGCTTGGCAAGGGGCATTGATTCTTTGACCTATAAGTTAAGAGTGCTTATCCTAAGAAATGTCAAGTGAAAGCTTATCATAACCGGAAGGGCTGATGCTATATAATGGGGACATGAAGAATGTGTATGGCACTGAGGTGATCCACGGAGGCAACTTTGGAGCTTCCACACATCTGACCTGCTAAAGGCATGGAAACCAGGTGCTCAGACCCTGGTGGCATGAGGGTCTAGGTCATCTCACCCAGAAGAAGCTGAGGGTGAGGGGAAAGTAGAATGGGTGGCTGGGAATGAGGAAGATGGTGAGTATCAGTTACAGCCCTGGGACCAACTGCAGCAGCTAGAAGCTTCAGTTTGTTCCCGCTTATCTCCTTTTGCAGTTTTCCAGGAATTGTGACGAATGAGGATCCTGGAGAAACTGCCTGCATAGAGTCAACTTCATGTAAGAAGCAAATGGGCAGGGCATGAAACCTATGTAAGTGTACAGGTTCCTATGCTCAGAAGGGCTAGATGCTTTGGTTTAATGTTCTGCTGCCACCATCTTGAAATAATTAATTTTATCTTCAAATTATTTTGTAAGTGAAGTCTCTTGGGACATGGAGCATGCACATGAGCACAAGAGATATGCACGATCTGTGTCTGGTTCCTTGCTGCTCCGTTCGCATACCGTGCACATGATGCCCATGAGCACAAGCTTCAGGTGGATGTCCTACGCATGGGTGTCCAGTGAGACTCAAAGTGAGTACACAGCAGAGTGTCACACCCATGAGTGAGTAAGCAGGGGTGCAGACTGCTCCAAGAGACCAAGCTTTCTGTTCCAACCAGAACTTGCTTTGAAAGCACAAAGAAGTTAAAGGCACTCTAAGAAATATACTATTCAGGTTACTTCCCTGTTTTAGCCAACTACTCACACTGAAAATGATGACTACAAGGAAAGAGGAAGATAGGGTGACCCATAGTTTCTCATCAGCAAGCTGAAGGTAGAGAGTATGGGTAGGCCACATATCATAAAAATGAATAAAAACAGTTGAATTAGTTTTGTACAGCATTCCCATTGCTCCAGAAAGAATGAAATACAAACGCATATATGACTATGAAATACAAATTGTGTAGTTTCAGTGATTACAGGTATGAGTAAATGCTCTTACATTTGCAGTTAAAATTTGCATTGCACAAGTACCAAATGATTTCACTCATATGTGGAGTATAAGAACAAAGAAAAAACGGAAGGAACAAAACAGCAGCAGAATCACAGAACCCAAGAATGGACTAACAGGTACCAAAGGGAAAGGGACTGAGGAGGATGGGTGGGTAGGGAGGGATAAGGTGGGGGAGAAGAAAGGGGGTATTATGATTAGCATGCTTAATGGGGGGGTGGGAGAAAGGGGAGGGCTGTACAACACAGAGAAGACAAGTAGTGATTCTACAACATTTTGCTATGCTGATGGATAGTGACTGTAATGGCGTTTGTTGGGGGACTTGGTGAAGGGGGGAGCCTAGTAAACATAATGTTCCTCATGTAATTGTAGATTAATGATAACAAAAGAAAAAAGAAAAATTTGCATTGCATGATATGAAAATAAGTAGTATAATTCATATTAAAAATTTAAATTTGCAGTATTTCTTTACTTAGAATGACATTAAAGAATAAAAAAGTTTGACAAGTCAAGAGAGTACGGAAGAAAGTAAAAAGCTTTGCATTTTACCTTTGATGGCCCTTTTCCCCAGTGTTTGAACAAGGGGCCCTGCATGTGGGCCTGGGTATGCGTGGAGTGGACTTGAGTCCATGCCATTAGTATACTGCCAGCAACCCTTTGCTGGGCCGCTCTCTCCAGCCACTAGCTCCTGTGACTGTTGGTTGCTATTGCTCACCACTGCTCCCTTCTCTGGATAACTGCCCTTGGCAAAGGGAGCCACCACGGCTGGGAGGTTACCTGCATCTGCCGGGCTACCCACAGCCATGACTGACTGATAGGGGAACCAGACAGGGTAGCCCTCAGGCCCTGCTCTTCTCTTTCAGGTGGACTTCAGACTGAAAAGCCTAGAGAGTGAGAGAAGGCTTCATGGCCATGAGGCATGTGGACACAAATAAGGAGGAGGAAGAGTAAAACTGCTATGACTGGTGTGCCTGGGCCTGGAAGGAGCACGACCCATGAGGCTGTGTCTGACCCTCTCAGCTGGAGGCAGTTCCTCTTAATCTGAAGTCCATGTCACCTGCTGTGCACTCCTGTCATGACAACCCCTACCCTGTCATGCATTAGTTGTTTGTGTACATGGTTCATTTCCCCAACAACAATCTTAAGGGCAGGCTCCAAGCCTAAATGCTTGTGCTGTCATTCATTCAACAATTCATTTGGTCAAGAAGAACTCCTATATGTGAGGAACTGTTTAGGTATCAGGTTTGTGAACAGAACAGATGATCAGATGATGTTGCTTTCCTTCATTTGCTTTTCTAACATGCACATTCATGCATCTGCACACAGGAACGCTCAACGGAGATCTCAGTGCAATGAATGATGAATGAACAAGCAGGCCCAAGGCAGCTCCAGTTCTGAGAGAGGAACAGTTAGATGGCTATAAGGTCCTCAGATCTCCTCCAGGCTCCTGAAGCCACTGGAGGCAGGGCCTTAGGAGGTGGCCTCCCTGACACTCACACCAGCCCTCACCAACCACAGCCATCTTGGATTGCACGCACGCACCTTCTCCAGACTAGCTATGAACCATCCCAGGGATATCAGCTTGTCCTTTGTGCTAATTAGGGGGAGAGCTGTTCCTGGGCACTGTGCCTTTCCCTATGAAAATGGCAAGACATTGGAATTCACACTACTTGACTCTCCAACTCTCCAGAATCCATCTTCCCAGAAATTTTCATTTTGAAAAGAAATAAAGTTATTGAAGTTTTCCAGAGAGGCTCTAGTTACTTTGGGCTTGCTTCCTCTGTTCCTCCATTCTCTCCTTGAGGGTAAGTGCTTACAAGGACTCAGCACTTACCTGGACTGGGCACAGTTCAGGAGCTTCCCCGGTTGGTCACGGCACGACAGACAACGGCCATGAGGAAACCATTTACCTCCATCTGTGGGTCAGCAGGTATGCTCTGCTTCTGATTTCTCTTCAATATTACATTGCCTTTGTCAATGGTGAAATCATTTCCTTGTTGCTGGAAATACACGTCACATGTAGGCAAAGCTGTTGCTAATATCTTGAAAAGAAAAGAAATAACAGTTGAAGTAACCCAGTAAGGCTCCAATTATACTACAGTTCATTCAGATTATACCATTCATTTAAAAGGTAGTCATGACTCTCACTTAATATCCTCAGGAAAAATCACAGAGGCAGTTTATAATTTTTTAAATTTCTCTGCAACTAAGGGAAATGTTTTTTGGTTGTCCTAAAACCACATGTTGGGTTTTCTTTTTAAAGGATGCTATACTAGTGAAATTCTCAACTAGGAAAATACTTATTCTCATCTGCTGGCATTATAGTGTTTAAAAGAAAGTACAAAAGCTATGTTTTAACATGAACTTTAAACAAGAAAGCTGTAGAAAATCAACAATAGGCAAAGTATAGAGATTCAAAGATATATTAAATATTGTCAGTTTTGACACTCTCCAGACCAATTCCTCACACTTTCTCACAGTTTGAGGATCTGGCCTTATCAGTTCCCACGAGAGGTTATTGCTGGAGAGCCAAATTCCTCCAGCCACATGAAAGCAGAGAAATTGCATTCACACAACTCTAGTTTCCTTAAAATCCTGGTTTTTGTGGACTTCTTTTATACCATCTATTTAGTCATTCAGCTGCTGACCCAGTTAGACTCTCCTATTGCTCATTTCCAAATTTTCACTGTACCCCAGACATTAGTTTGCTTGATTGTTTCATTGTTAGTTTTACAAACAAGGTTTTTAATTTCACAGCTGCCCTGGTTGTTCATCATGAGCAGGCAGCCCTGAAGGTCAGCTGTGGCCTGCTGCAGGAACTCTAACTCTACAGTGTTTACTACTCAGACTCTTAGCCATGCTCTCTGACCAGCTGCCTGGCCTCTCTGTGGTGAGGACCCCTGCACAGGCCAACTGGATTACATTTATTTTTCCACTTTTATTTTTCTCACCAATTGTGCTCATCTTGTAAAACACGATTATAAATTGTTTTACTAACTTTACAAAGAAAACACATTATGGAATTAACTTTATACTATGTTATATTAAATTCTATACTATGCTAAATTCAATCAATACTAACTTTTGTGACCACAGGCAGTTTCTAGAAAAATAAGCCAGTGCCTCCCAAACTGCACAGGACTCACCTGGGGATTTTGTTCACATGCAGACCTGATTCAATAGGTCTGGGGTGGAGCCTGGGATTCTCCAAGTCTAATGACCTCACAGGTGATTCCAATGTTGTCAGTCTACAGACCACATTTTGAGGAGCAAGGATGCTGCCATGGAATGAATGTGTCCATGCAGAATTCATATGTGGCAACCTAACCCCCAGTGTGATGGTATTTAAAGGTAGGGCTTTGGGAGGTGATGAGACCATGAAGGCAGTCTCCATGACTGGGATTTGTGTCTTATGAGAGAGACCCCAGAGAGCTCTTTTGCCTTCCCCCCTGAGGGCACAGAGAAAAGACAGCTATGATCAGGAAGTGAGCTCTTACCAGACACCAAATCTGCTGTGCCTAGCTTCCAGAACTGTGAGAAATAAATTTATGTTGTTTATATGCCAACCAGTCTATGGTATTTTTGTTATAGCAGCCTGAACAGACTAAGACAGACAGACAGATAAATGAATGAATGAATAAATATCTTTTGAAGACCCATCAAGAAAGTTAATTGTCATTCTTTATTTTTTTATTATGTTTATTTTGGTATCATATGAGCAACATTATGGTTACTGGACTCCCCCTATTATCAAGTCCCCACCACATACCCCATTACAGTCACTGTCCATCAGCATAGTAAGATGCTATAGAGTCACTACTTGTCTTCTCTGTGTTGTACTGCCTTCCCCGTGTCCCCGCCCCACATTATGTGTGCTAATCGTAATGCCCCTTTCCCCCCTTATGCCTCCCTTGTCATTCTTATTTCCAATTTCAATTTTTGAAATTGAAAACTATTTGAATAATTACAATTAAAACAACTATATATAAGTTGCAGTCCCGGATTCACGTCCTTTCTTATCTCCATTTCATCCTCTCTTCTCTCTGCTGTCTCTTAAGCTAGACCCCTCTTTATTCCTGTGTAGACTATTGCAGACTGCTCTCCATTCATCCCAGGCCTCACTCTGCTAGTTGGCGTTGACAAGAACACTGAGGATAGCCTTTGTCATGTCATTCCCTTGCTCAGAAAACTTCAGTGAGTTCTCATTGCCCAGAGAATGGAATTTAGGCCTCTTTAATAGGAAAATCTAACATTCTTTTCCAATGCTTTTTCCCTTTATAAGCTTCTAGTTCTACCTGTGAATGCACCTGCCTGGTTTCTCCTGAGCCATTACTTTTAACTTTTCCGGGTAGACTGTCTTCTCACCTAGTCTACCAACTGAAATCTTTATTGTTTTCAAGTCTGAGGCCGAATTTTTCTACTGTGTGGTAAGCTCACTCATAAAGGATCACTCCTGGCTCTGAAATGCTAATGAACTTATTGACTCTCCTTGCCAAATGGCACTGCCTCCATCCTTAGCTATCTGTGTGAATGTATTAGCTATAGTTAGGAACTCCTGGAGGGCAGAGACCCTAACTAATCCCTTTCTATGCCACCCGTAGCCTGGGGCTCAGCATTATGCATGTTGGTGGGCAACATAGATGGTTAAAGAGCAAGAGTTTTGAAACTTGATGTCCCTGGGTTTCAATCCAGGGCCCAGTGCCCACCAGCCACGTGACTTGGAGCAAACTGCTTAGCCTCTCTAATGTCTCCCCTCATCTGAGAATTAAAGATGTTCATACTTAGGTTATTTGGAAAATTAAATGGGAAAATGTACATAAAGAACAAAGCACAGAGCATTAAGTAAATGGAAGTTTTATTAATAGCAGCACACATAAATACCTGTTAAATGAATGAACAAATAACTAAATGGCACCTAACTTAAATCCTTTCTGCTACAATTAAAGATCATATTCTGAGTGGAGAGGAAATTATTCTGTTATTACACTTTAAACAGTTAACATTAATCCCCCCTTAAATCCCCCATTCCCTTGTCATAGATATTCTTTCCAATCCTTCAAGTGATTTTCCTTGCCCTTTGCACCCATTTTGTACCTCTGCTTTTTCTTTAAGCCACAGAGAGAGGAGCAAGGATTAACGTCAGATACTCCAGTCACTGTAAATATCAGAAGCTGCATCAACTTACAGGATATTATCCTATGTAACTGCTTGTCGGCACCCACTGGTGCAGTGAATAAATGTTAAGCAACAGTCCATCTATTCTAGGTAACTGTTTCGTGTTTTCTATCTTAGAAAATGGAAACTACTGTATTTATAATTGTATAGGAAAAGCACTCTTGTGTTTCTCCTGTACTCTCACACTATTACCACACTCACAACACTCCTGACACCAGATGTGTGGGTTTATTCCCAGACTGACCAAGTCTCTGACACCAGTAGCATGTCCTATAATTCAGCTCAGCTCAGCTCTGACACTGCCTACCTGGAATTGGGGTTCCTGTGACCCTACCTTGAATTTGATGATTTGCTAGAATGGCTCACAGAACTCAGGGGAACATGCAGGCTTAGAGGTTTATTGCATAATAAAGGATACGATAAAGATATGGATAAATAGCCAGATGAAGAGACAGATGCATAGGGGTGAGGACCTCGAGGGTCCTGGATGCAGGAGCTTCTGGCCCCACAGAGCTGGGGTGCACCACCCTCCCAGCACATGGATGTGTTCACCAACCTGGAGGCCCTCTGAGCCCTATATTTTGGGGATTTTTAAGGAGGATCATCACATAGGTATAAATGATCATTAACTCAGTCCCCAGCCCCTCTCCCCTTCCTACAGGATGGCAGGAGGAGCTTAAAGTTTCAGGCATCTAATAGTATCTTCATTTTTCTAGTGCCCAAATCCCCATTTAGAAGCTGTCCCTGATCCCATCAAAAGTCTCATTAGAACAAAAGGCATTCCCATCACTGAGGAAATTCCAAAGGATTTAGGAGCTCTGTGTCAAGGACGAGGGTCAAAGACCAAATATTAGAACAAAAGATACTCCTAGTGTTCTTATACTTGGGAAATCACAAGGCTTTTAGGAGCTTTGTGCCAGAACCAGGGGCAGAGAGCAGTATCTTTATTTTTTATTATTTCACAACAGTTATAGCCCAATATATAAATATAAATACCAATATTCCTTCCCAAAAGATTTTTTTTTTTTTTTTTTTTGTGAAGGCATCTCTCATATTTATTGATCAAATGGTTGTTAACAACAATAGAATTCTGTATAGGGGAGTCAATGCTCAATGCACAATCATTAATCCACCCCAAGCCTAATTTTCATCAGTCTCCAATCTTCTGAGGCATAACAAACAAGTTCTTACATGGAGAACAAATTCTTACATAATGAATAAGTTACATAGTGAACATTACAAGGGCAGTCATCACAGAAACTTTCGGTTTTGCTCATGCATTATGAACTATAAACAGTTCAAATATGAATACTCATTTGGTTTTTATACTTGATTTATATGTGGATACCACATTTCTCTCTTTATTATTATTATTTTTAATAAAATGCTGAAGTGGTAGGTAGATACAAGATAAAGGTAGAAAACATAGTTTAGTGTTGTAAGAGAGCAAATGTAGATGATCAGGTGTGTGCCTGTAGACTATGTGTTAATCCAAGCTAGACAAGGGCAATAAAACATCCACATATGCAGAAGATTTCTCTCAGAACAGGGGGGTGAGGTTCTAAGCCTCACCTCTGTTGATCCCCAATTTCTCACCTGATGACCCCCCTGCGACTGTGCTTGTCTTAGGTTGTTCCTCCCTTGAGGAATCTTACCCGTCTCTGGCTAACCAGTCATCTTCCGGGGCCATACAGGGAAATGTGAAGTTGGTAAGTGAGAGAGAAGCCTTATTGTTTGAAAAGGTTAGCTTTTTACTTCTTTGCATATTTATGCCCTGTGGCTTCTATGCCCAGCATTTGTCTTGAGGTATCTTTACCACTTGGAAGAATTATGATACTTGGTAAATTTGATATGAGGCTCGAATTCTATTTAAGGGTTGTAATTAGGACCAAAAGATTTTTTTAATCACCATCATAAAGATGCAATATTAAAAACCATGAGCAAACAGGATTGTTTTATTCCCACTTACCAGAGTTTTAAGTCTAAGCAGTAATAGTGAAAGCCTCTTCCCCCTGCCCCAATTCCAGTCAGGAAAAGAGCAAATTCCAAGCCTCCTAAGGAGTGTTTTCATCCCTCCCACCAACAGTGTCCAGATAAGGAAGAGATGTCAGGAAATGAGCTAGTCACTGGGGCCTGGAATGAGTTCTATGTTTTCTGTCCAAATCCTGTCTTCAGAATTGACTTTTACATGTTCTCTCTCCTTGAGGACCTTCACCTCAAGTTACCTTTCCTTCGTCACATTCCTGTCATGGCTGGAGTCACATGATAGAGAATGCCACGGGAGTCTAGCTTGTATTATCTCTAATCTTTTTATATGTGTGTGTGTGTCTGCTCCTCTAAGAAAATTTTTAGAAAAATATTTTTAGGGAAAATTCCCACTGTGATATTGTAGGAAGTGAAGCAGGGGAACAAGTGACATTTGCAGTCATACACTCCTGTGAACAGCACCAGCTTCAATGAGAACTGTCAATCCGAGATCAGCCTCAGGAGGCCAGTGAGCACATCTCACAGCTCTGTGCGTGCCTTATTCATTCATTCTTTAGCAGAGATTTATGGAGTTCCCACTATGTGTCAGGAACTGTGCTAGGGCAGCACTGGTGAATGGGACATGACTTTCCTTCCCTCTCACGATTTATAGTGTCATGGGGGAGACAGGCAAGTACATGCTCAACAAACACATTCTATGAGGTGGGTGCACTGAAAGAGCAAAAGTCAAGTCCGTTTCATCACAAACTAATCCAATTCACTCCTATGTGCCAGGCTTTGTACTAGAACTGGGATATAAGGAAAAACAAAATGTAGTCTCTACCCAAATTTATATAATCTGCAGATAGATGATCTGCATTTGTGGGCAAAACCATTATTTTCTAGGTACTTTACCCATGATATCGAGTGTTATGCTATATGTATTTACTGACATTCCATGAAGGAAGGTAAAGGAAATACAGACCAAAGGTGCAAGTCCTTGGAGTGGCATCGCCTCCTCTGCCTCGTAGAGATAGAAATCCAAAGGTGCAAAGAAGTAGCCGGGGGCTGGTTCTGTGCAGCCGGGGCCAGTGATGTGCGGGCGGCACTCACACTGCCCATCCTCAGGTGAGCATCTAGGAGAAACAAAACCATCAATGCCCAATGGGGTGAGTGGAAATGAAGGCAAGGGGGGCTGCGCTAAATGCCCTGAGTTTGACTCATTCTTTGAATTGATGAGTCGTCCTGGGGAAGATGTTGAGAGGCCATGGGACTGTACATCTGGTCTCGAAAAGCAAATCTAGATCCTCAAAACCCAGGTAGCCACTTCTTTCCTCTGAGGAAAAGGACAGTGTAGGACCTTTCTTCACAGGGTGGCAAAATGTTGGTGTTTTAGGTGAGTCAAGCTACATGTTTGCAAGCTTTGTATACCCAGGCAGCAGAATTGTTTATCTCACCTTTGGAAATGTTTAAAGTAAAATAAATCTGTTGGGCTATAGTTAATGTAATCAAGATCATCACTGTTCACACACTTTGCTTGTTATGGAATAAAATCCTTCCCGTGACTAGGACTAGGTTAGAATAAAGTGTGCTCTTACATGGAAATGTGAGTGAAGACTATTGCCAGAGAACTCGGTCATTCACTTTACTGACTTACATGGTTGAATAAGCACCTCCAATATCACAGTCACAGGGAGAACATCCCTGGGGATGATTTTCCAGTCCCCAGTATCCAACCTGCAAAGAGAAGATGCTCAGTTGATTCCAGCTGTGAAGGTATGTGCTGCTCTGAAGCATAATATAAAATCCCTACCCTTCAGGTGACGCATGTCAAATAGCCACACAGCCTGGACAGTTCCACAGTAAGCCCTTCTTGCCTGTGCACTTCTTAATCATCTTCGAGGACACATACCTCCTATTCCCAGGACTTGAAATGAAGGGGGCAGGCAGGTGTCCATATGTTGTTTCAGGTGGAAATGCAATGGAAACCACATGGTTCCTTGGACAGAACCAGTTGAGCCTCAGGCTGGGGTGTTTAATGTCAGTCTGAGGATGTCTTCAACAAGCCTTTTTGCAACCACTTTGTAAAACCAATAGATTCTCCCCACCACAGAAGCCCTAGGGAGTTTTACTTACACAGTACTGAAATGTTTTGGGGTAAAAAGATCAATCAAGGTGATCTTGAGATCTTACATGAATATCAAAGTTTAGCAGAATCACTTTTTTAATAAATAAGTTGTTTTTGTCATAACAAACTCTGCATGAGAGTCAACTCTTGTTCCAAACTTGTTTCATCATTGCAACATCTTGACCTTTATTCAACATAAACAGCTGGTGAGATATAAACAACTATTTCTTAAATATGATAATGTTTACTATAAAATGCTCAGAAAAGTACTTCCCCCTGGAATCTCATTTTAACATGCTCAGATAAAAATAAGGTCTTTATAGGCAGGGACCTCCTTTGAAATGGATTTGTTAAGTCTGTGCTTTTTTTGTTACCTTGGTAAAATTTTATGTCCAATTTTACTCAAAAGGATTTATGTTAAACATTAAAAGTTGACACAATTTGTTACAAAATGTAGCAAAGGACTTTCAGTATTTTTCCCAAAACCAAATTTCAGGTTAGGCAAAAGCAGTGTGAAACCAACTGCCTCCCTCAGGAAGTGGTTGTGAAAACTCCCTCTCAGCAGGGCGTGCTGCCATGTTGCCCGCCACAGCCTGGGTCCAGGGCACCACCAGAGACACGCGGATGTAGGGGTGTCCAGCTGATGCATGGGCCCAGCCACAGTGGACAAGTCTCCATGGGGTGACCCCTGCTTGGTTAGTTTCTTCCTGTAGACACAAGTGAGTTAATGGCACAGTCGGCAGTTATTCTGCCAGCGAGAAAAGCCAGCCTGAGTCTAAGGTCCGTCTGGATCGCTTGGTGTGGCATCTTGGTCCTGTTAACCAGCTCCACACCCCGCTGTGCTGCCCACGTGTGGTCACTGAGCTTGGGGTGGCTCACCTTCCCACGTGGGACGGCTGTGGATCACCTGCTCTGTCTTACAGAGTTCCTTCCTCCTATTTATTTCCTTACTCTCTTTCCCCACCTCCTCTACCCCATCCTCATATGTTTTTAGTAAAATGACTTAAAATATTAGCACAAAACTATGTTGTAATAGGCAGATGTTTCTTATTTATCAGCTACATTTCTTCAGACACATCAAGGTCACTGTTCTTTCATTAGGTTAAGTTTTTGTTTTTTCTTTCTAAAATGTCAGGGAAGGCTGCCAAGCCAGGAGAACAAAGAAAAAAGTAGGGTTTAAACTCCCTCATGTGTGACACATTTCTTGTGGAGTAAAAAAAAATATTTTATTTTACTAATTTTAGACATGCATACTCATAGGTTTAATAGAGTCTGAAAAACCCAAGAGTTTATTTCCCACAGGAATCTACAATATATTTAAACCTGTTTTCATCTACTACTTTTAATGAGCTTGTCCAAAATATTTTTAGGCCAGGAGTGGGAGGGATGGCACAGGGACTGCGTGCAAGAGACAGAAGGAAGGGCCCTGTGATCTGGTGGGCTAAGAAAAGGGGGTGAATAAATGCTCTTAGAGTCTATTACTTTGCACTTTGAGGAGAACAATGGAGAAAGCTAGTGCCTGAGTTGGTTCAGTCCAATCTGGTAAATGTTGGCATGCTGGTAAATGTTTAATGGCCAGCTTTCTGCAGGAGGGTGGGGGGCTGACTTACAGTGTTTGCTGATTTCTGTAGTGTAAATACTTTTAACACAGAAGTACTGAAATACAATAGGATATGGAAAGCGATTAACAAGACCAATGCCCTTCTAAGCAATGGCAGGAGAAATGTGCATCGCTACATGAAAGGGAAATCATAGGCAGATACGTACAATGCATTCTTCACAGTGTGGTCCGGTGGCAAATGACTGGCACAAGCACTGGCCTGTATCCACATCACAGGTCGAGGTGGGCAGACTCCCAAGGGGGTTACAATTGCAGGCTGAAAGTACAGCATACACAATTATTCTCATTTTTATTTCCCCACTCCTGTAAACATCCTTAATAGTTTATGCTGAACAAAACATGTGGACAAGAACACAGAGCAGCCTGCCCTGCCAAATTTACTGTCTGCCTGGCTGTGTGATGATTGTACTGCATACAGCTCTGCAGAGGAAACCCACTGCCAGACACTTCTAAAGTCTCATGTAGTTCTGCTGGATGGCAGTTAGGAGATGAGGACATGAAGGGACATCATGCGGGCTGCAGTGGTTGGTGGGGTTAGCTGAGTGATGCTGGCCAGGTCTGGGGATTAGAGGCAAGTTTTCAGAGGCTATTCTGTCATGGTTATTGCTGACAGCCACTTCTCTGGGACAGGCAGCTGTCATTTCCCTGTTTTCTCTCTTTTCCTGCTCTGTAACTTTTTCTTTTCATCATGTCCATCAGCTGATGAATGGATAAATAGAAGGTGGTATATTCATATTTATTCAGCAATAAAGAGAAATGAAGTACTGACAAATGCTGCCACATGGATGGTGCTTGAAAACATTATGCTGGCGAAAGAAGCCAGTCACAAAGGCCACATATTGTATGATTCTGTTTGAATGAAATGTCCACAATAGGCAAATCTACAGAGACAGAAAGTAGATTAGTGCTTGCCTAGGGCTGGGAGAATTGGGAGGACAGGGAGGTGGTAGCTAAAGAGAATGGGGTTACTTTCCTTTTTATGGTAAAATATACAATGTAAAATTTATCATCTTAACCATATTTAAGTATACAGTTTAGTAGTGTTGAGTACATTCACATTGTTGTCTGCAACCAATCTCCAGAACACTTTTCCTTTTGCAGAACTGACTTTGTACCCTCTAGGCACCAATTCACCCCATTCCCTTCACCCCAGCTCCTGGCACCCACCATTCTACTTCCCATTTCTGTGGATTTGACTACTCTAGGTACCTCAAACAAGTGGAAATATACAGTATTTGTCCTTTTGTGCCTCATTTATTTCACAGAGCTCAATGTTTTCAAGGTTCATCCATGTTGTAGCATGTGTCAGAATTTCCTTCCTTTTTAAGGCTGAATAATATTCCATTGTATGCATACATCACATTTTTAAAATTCATTCATCATGGATGGACACTTGGGTTGCTTCCACCGTTTGGCTATTGTGAATGTTGCTGCTATGAACATGGGTATACAAATATCTCTTCAATTTTTGGGGTATATAGTCAGAAGTAGAGTATGTGGTTTCTTTTTGGGATGACAAAAATGTACAAAATTGATTGTAGTGATGGTTAGACAACTCTGAATATACTAAAAATCATGTAATTGTACAATTTAAAGGATTAGTTGTATGTTATGGAAATTAAATCTCACTAAAGTTGTTACAAAAGAAAAAAAAAGCCCCAAACAAAAAACCAGTATTTGGTCTATTCTCAGAGGGCATCAGGTTAGTCAGTGAAGTCGGGTAAACACGTGGAACACTGAAACGTGTAATAGGAAATTGGCTTGATGATATAATTCATTCTGCTCAAATTTAATTTCACTGTCAAACTCAAGAAGCACATTTTATTACAGAAGAATTCAGCATGCTGCTCTTTAAACATGCAAATAATCCACAGTTCCTTATATGGGCAAAAATATGGAGCATGACACTGTGACCAAAGGGAAATTATTTACCCAGATTTCCTGAGGAATCTGCAGCCCTATGAGACCCAGGCAGCTCTAAAATTCCTATGATCCTATAGCCAAGGGTCTCCCCACTTGGCCCCAGAAAACTCTGAGGTTCTTTCTATTTCCTGGCGATCCCTCCCTCAGCTCTTTAATTTTTTTTTTTCTTCTCTTTGTCAGGGAACACAGGACCAATTCTAGAAGGGACATAAGAAAAAGGTGAAACAAATTTAAGAAATAAAAAGAAACCAGGACTTGAAAATTGCCTAAGAAGTCATCAATCTGAGCAGAAATGCAAAATGTAATTTAACAAATTTGTATAGGAGAGTCCTAGTGGAGGTTACTTTTCTAAAGGTTTCATAACTTGGCATTCAATTTCTTGGCTTTTTTCCCGTGTGTTTGCTCCAGTGGGGAAATGTGAGCATCCCCTGACGGTCCCTCATGATAACCTCAGCAAACCACCGCAAGAAGTTCTCCAGTAAGTCAACTAAAATTTGCAGGGGGTTAAAAAGACCCAGAGGCTGGTAGGACTCGTATTTACAGTGACTGAACTCTAGGGCTGAAAGACACATCCCCAAGCTTTAAAACGCCCATCCGCGGCTGACTTACGCTGACAGCCCACGGGGTCGGTGGCACTCAGCCCGTAGTGGTTGGGCTTGCATTGGTCGCACTTGGCTCCCTCCACGTTCTCCTTACACAAGCACTGGCCAGCCACAGACTCCAGGGCAGAATCAGACTGGCTCACACAAATGCCGCCAGATATGGTCCCATCAGGGTCACATTCACAAGCTGGGAACAGATATGCATTATCTTAGTTAATTGCAGGAAACCTGAAATAGAAGCATAGCATTCTATTCATACTGTAACAATTGTACTTTGTTTAAATCATTGAATATGTTCACATAATTAGACCACTGGGTAAGGGGTGCCTAGAAATGTCTCCTAGATCTCTGGCTTTGGAAAATGTTGGATAATCCTACACATTTTTTTTTTAAAGAAAGATTTTTAAGTGATTCAAAGTAAGAGGACCAGAGGAAGATAGTTATGAAAACTGGATGTCAAGGATAGATTATTTGGAGGGGATGGAAATGTCTGGAGCTGGGCAGAGGTGGTGATGACACAACAGTATGCCAGGGAATTGTTCCCTTTTAAATGGCCAATTTTGTTAAGTGAATTTTGTCTCAGTAAAAAAGGATTTAAACAAAGAGAAAAAACTGTACAAGTGAAAATAAGGTCAAGAGACAAGAGAGGGCTGTAATGAAATATGCACACACACACGGCATCTAGGGACATGAAAAAGAAAAAAATCACCCAAAATGCCTACCAAATCTCTGAAACATAGTAAACCCTGAGTCTGCCCTCCCCCATCACAGAAAGCCCACCGCAAGGACAAGTGGTATCATCCCTTGTGATTCTTGCTGGAAGGGGCCCCTACAGGAAAGCAAAGGGCAGGGCAGCCCCATATGTTTTCTTTTTGGGTATCTGATGGTGGTGCAAACACTTGGAGGAAGAGATTCTGGAAAGTAGGATAAACAGTCACCTGTAGCAGAGGAGCAACAGTACCAACCTCCTCACACCCACATTTTTTTTTCAGTAGAAACTTGAACTAAAGGAAGGGGCATCATATGGAAAAGGATGCTGCTCGCACAGGTAATTCGGGAGGACAGAGTCACCAGGGCAGAGCCTGACCGAGCAGGAGGAGGAGCTCTCACATCAGGGCTGCTGGGCAGGGCAGTGACACCCTCATCACTGCAGGCGTCTGCACAGGGGCTGGAGCAGCATTTGTTGGGCTTTGTATACAGGCCAAGGTGCCGGTGACATTAGGTGACCACCAAGGTCTCTTGTATCTTTGTAGTGCTGTGTTTCCAAGGGATTCCACTTTTAAGGAATTCAATAAAGAAAAAAGGGAATATCCTGATTCTAAGGCACAATTATGTTCACATTTATACATGTTTGCTTAGGATTAATAAAAACAAAACCCTCAAGTCTAAAGCAATGTTTACATACCTATTTAGGTTAGGGAGCTTAGTGGAAAAAATCCAGTCAAACCAGTTGTTTGGTGTCACTGAAGCAAATGTGGCTGTCTAACAGAATCTTCTGATTTTCAATTGTTTGTTATTGGATTGTGACTGGTGATAAAACCTTACTATGGAAAAATAGCATTGGGTTCTGTTTAGTTTGCAAAAACCACAATTTCCTCCTAATTAAAGCCAGTTGCTTCTAGAAAGCAAGGAATGACCGGATTCACTTTAGAAGTAGCCAAAAGGAAAAATCTTAGCTTTATTTGGGAGACACTCCAAAAGGTCAGCACTGAGTTCCGGAGTGTAATTTAATTATTCACAGAAGTATCCTTTGGGAAAGGGATGTGGGTGAATGGGTAGTAAGTTTAGTTTCAAATAACCCTATGTCATTCATGGCCTGGGGACAGAAGTCCAATAAAATCCAATAATTGGTGTGACACAATTTAATTCCAGTCTCAACTTTTACTGTCTATGGTTGAGTCTATCCTTTGTTTTTTCTGTATCATATTTGACTGTTTTAATCAAAGAACCCTTAACATTAGTCAACTCTTATGCCTAGAAGCTGATTATGTAAATATTTAGGCTTGAACAAGGATAATTTAGAGAACATTTACATGAGAATTCTAGTCATTCTTAATAAACATCATCTGTGTACACATGCTTGCATACACATAAACACATATCTGGGTAAACTGAAAAACTGGGGAGTCTCATGATGGTAGTTTTTACAAGCTCCTCATCTGCTTTTCCTCAAAAAACTCCTTGTTTACAAATAATGACTTCTAATTAATATTGGGATACTAGTTGTCCTTCTTGGATGTCCTTCAAAGGCACTATCAGGTTAATCCTAAGCGATTCTTAAGGAACAAGAGTTTTGTTGATGGGTTCAAAACATGTGGTTTGGTCATTTCCAATCTCTTTCTAGATTCCTAGATTATCTGTTTCAGAATATATTTTCCTGATTCCACCTAAGAGCAATTTAATCTTTTTTAGAAATACAACTTTTAAAACATTAGTAAAAGAGGTGTGTATGTGTGTGTGTGTTGTGATTACAAATTCTGGTAAAAAAAATGTAGGACATTTAGAACATTGATTTAAAGAAATACATTTTTTGAGAACCCAGTTCTTTGTATCATTTTAAAACAGGTCATATAAGGTAAAATTTTATGCAATCATATACCTACTGAGTAATGGGCAAAAAACTCTGTTTATGGTTTTTCTACTCCTGTGATGATTTTAACATTTGGTATCTAGGACACTGTAGTATTCAGGTGGCTATTGAATCACTTTTGTGTAGGACTTCATTTTCTGTATGTTGATTATATAAAGTGTGAAGTTGTAGTTTCATAGTCAGGAGCCCCTCCCAATTTGGTTTCATTGTATTGATAACACGGCCTACAAAGCAGGATTTCTGGGTCAGGGACAGGCAGTCTCCTAGTCCCAGGTGTCTGTGTTTCTTTGCCAAGAGCACTGACAGTGCAAGGCCCTGGCTACTCTTCACCCAGGCCCTCCGGCCCTTTCTCAACGCTGTGTCTGCTGCAAGCTGCTTTGAGGAATGAGGTAACATCTTTCCCTGGAAATGTCTCCTCTGGACAAAAAACAGGCTTGCTTCCACTTGCTATAAAAGCAATGCATTCTCCAGGCTCAGGGTTCCACTGCTGTGATGTAAACTCAGTAGGTGTGCAGGATGCACCTGGTATCCTTTGAGCTGCCCCATGGGACTTGGGGCTCAGGGACATGGGAACTCACACCAGTACAAACATCTTGTGGCTTGCTGTGCCATGAGGAATGAAACCTTTGTCTTTGACCCAGGAGTTTTCTTGTTTTCAGCCAGCATCCACGAAACAATAACAAGCTAACTTGTTAGTTTCCAAGTGGAGTAAGGTCTCAGAGTCAGTAACCAGCACAGGGTATCTTAAACCAGGTGGAGTACTTATCTATGAAATAATCTACAGCAAGGTGCCAGGATGCAAAATTTAAGGTGGCACTTACTGGCAGATTAGTGCAAGTGGCAAGTGCCAACCCTGCACTTAAATGACTCTGCAGGTGAATGCTTCCTTAAAATTTAGGACCTGGATGCTTTACTTGCCTCACTATAGTCTCATTCCTGCAGAAAAATGCAAATTAAAATAATGATGAGATATAATTTCATTAGCAAAAGTTAAAGTGTGACAAAACCAAGTGTTAGCCAGGATATAGAGGAACAGGAACTCTTATTCAACATTGATGGGTGTGTTAATTGGTGTGCCTGCTTAGGGGACAATTAGGTATTATCTAATCAATGTGAAGCAGTTAATACTCTATGGCCTAGTAGTTCCACTCCTAGGTATGATTCTTAGGGACAGTCTTTGTACATGTGCACAAGGCCACATATACAAGAATGTTTACTGAATCATCAAAAGAAAAATGGACAAATATGTTTTTCATATTTATAGGAAGAAAAAATTCTATACAAAAATTGTACTGGAGAACTAGGGTTACCTGATAGGGACAAATCTCAAAAATATAATGTTGAACAAAATACTCAAGGAAACATAATACATCACAATATTGTTGATCTAAAACTGAAAAACATGCCAAAATACATTGTTGTAGATAAAAACTCATGTAAGTGAAAAAACAAGCATGTTAATGGTAATTGTCAAATATATGAGAGTTTATCCCTAGGAAGGAGGGTAGATAAATGGGACAGATGTGCACCTGGGACATCAGTAGTGCCCGAAGTGTTTTATTACAGTCCTGAAGGTGACTGGGTAAGATATTACATTTTAACAAAGCTGGTGGTAGGCATAAGGGTATTTCTTATACTATTCTCTATTACTGTGTATAGGTGTGAAATAGTCCACTTAAAAAAGTTGAGATTAAAGATAAATGAAAGGTTTTTAAGGGTTGAAAAATAGAAAAAAGAAGCAAAGTAATGGTTAGTTCATGCATCTTAACAGCAAAATTGAGTCACCTACATCTAGTCAAATGTAGCCAATTTCAGTACAGATCTTCCTCAACTTAGGGTGGGGTTACATCCTGATAAACCCATTGAAATAGAAAATATTGTAAAAATTCATTTAATACACCTATTGCTCACAGATTAGCCTTGCTCATTACCTATGTACTCAGAACACTTAGATTAGCCAACAGTTGGACAAAATCTCCCAACACAAAGCCTATTTTATAAGAAAATGTTGAAGACAGCATGTAATTTATTGACTCCTGTACTGAAAATGAAAAGCGGAATGGCTGTGGGTACACAGTGGTTGTGAGTGTACTGTTGCTGACCCCTGTGACCCCATGGCTGACTGGGAGCCAAGCTGGTTGCCCCCTGTTGCATCATGAGAGAGGATCCTCCTGCATGTCACTAGCCTGGGAGTAGATCCTAATTCACAATTCCAGGTATGGTTTCTATGAATGAGTATTGCTTTCATACAAAAGTCAAAAAATAATAAACTGGGACCATCTGTAGTTAGCTGCTTCCCTGAGCTGACTTCCATGATACTTGGGTTGCAGCACCTTCTGGAACCATCCCCCCTCTCTTAGTTGAATCGGGATAGTCGCCTGATTCACCAGCCTCAGCCACTGTGTAAGATGACTAGGATGGACACTGACTGTTTGGCCCAACTTGTTGGTAAAGGAAGAGCTCTCTAAGCTCAAGTGCTCTGCAATCCCCCACTCTCCTGGGAGGGCAGCTTGGGCATGCTGATAAGCCAGAAGGGGGCGACAGCCCCGGTGAGGCCTGCTCACACAGGTGGAAAGGCTGGGTCAGAGACCGGGGACTCACGAATGCAGGCATAGGGATCCGAGATAGCCTGGAGGGGGACCCTGTAGAAAAGGGGTCTGCAGCGGTCACAGTGCTGCCCCTCGGTGTTGTGCTGGCAGTCGTCACACACGCCTCCGCTGAGGCCGCCGCTCCTCAGGTATGCAGTCATGTCGAAGTGACAGAGGTCAGAGTGGCCATTACAGCTGCACGCTGAGGAGAGAGAGGGGTTACTGAGAGATCAACTAAGGTTTGGGCACAGCCGAGCACCCAAGTATTCCACCTTGGCAGCCTCTCACCTTCCACTTCTACTTGGCCTTATTAGAGATATGCCAGGTATACACAGGTGCTGTCAGAGGATCTTTCTAGAACTCTGATTCTGCTCATATGCTCTTTATAAAATGTGTTCCCAAAATGTTTAATATTTAGTATTTTTAAAAATCAAGTAAACAGAAATAAATCATGTGCATGATCTAGAAGCCCTAGAATGCAACATTTTTTTGTTGTTCAGTAAAGAACACTTTACTGACTTCTGCTTTGTAAATCTGACTTCTCCCCATCATATGTTCTGTAGACACTGGAATTTGTAGGTAAGATGGCATCACTGCACCCCATCCAGCATCTTCTCCTCTCCAGGCAGAAGAGCTGCAAGGGGCTGCTGGTCATTCCCATCTCACCTGGGGCTCAGTCAGAGCAGTAGAGGGAAAGGCAGTTTGTTGGGAGGAACTGGCTTGTCTTCATGGTAATGTCTGTGCTGTTTGTCTTGTCGGTTTTTACTCTGTAAACAGCGTAAGCTCAGGCTACATCAGGCGGGGTTTTGTGTACTGTGACTCTCACGGATGGGGCCTTTCTGTGAGAGCTTGTCTAGTGACCGCTCACCTCCTCAAATCCTGTTTTTCCCAAGTCTGGGAAAAGAAACTGAGTAACAAATTGGTTTGGAAGACCATCAAAATGTGGAGGCAACAAACACATTGCAAAAAAAACCCCATACCTCATTAGCCTAAATATTTTATAAAAAGTACAACAGTCTGTCAAACTCTATTCTAGTCCTCATTTTTCCTATTATCTGACATACGGGCGTAAGGTCACACTCATAGAATGCATGATCATTCAGGAAAACAGTAGGGGTCTCTGTACCAAACCTAGTGTTCTCCGAACTCCTGGAGTGGCACTGTCCCTACTGATACTACCATTATGTGGTTCTGCCTCTCCTCTGGAAAGGGGACCACACACATGCATACTGTTCCCATTTTTAAATTAATTTTTGGTGAGGGGATTTGAGAAGTTGGTGGTTCTTCTATGTGAGATAATGGGAGATATGAGGATACCACACAATGGAGCTAGAAGTCCCAGGTTCAAAACCTTGTCTCCCAGAGTCCCACAGAAATGCACTAAATGTTCTTCAAAGTAAAGTAATGCAGGGCCCACTCAGTCTGTGCTAAGAACGTATCTCCACCCACGTCTGCAAGTGTTGTCCTGGAGGCCGGCCGCCGGCCGCCAAGGAGCATCCTGGAAGAAGTCCTTGCACCTCTCACAGTTGGGGCCAGCTGTGTTGTGCTGACAGACACACCGTCCAGGAACCTGCATTGTGAGAAAAAGTTTTAAAAAGAGCTTACTTTGAGGAAACTGGGGTTTTCTAAATGCAAAGTGAAATAACAGGCTACGGGGCCTCTCTGGATCTTAGTTTCCATGTTAGTTATAATACCAACCTCCACTATCTTTTGTTGTTTGCCTAACTAGGTTTTAAGTTTAAAATTTTAAGATGTTCAGTGAACATGTACAATATAGCATTTGGCAGTTTTGAATTCTAGTTTCAGGGCAACACATCTCAGCCCTCAGCACAATGAGGGACAGGATGGGGATTGTGAGCATAAGTGTGCATGTGGAATGTATGTGGGGAAGATTTAGGAGCATAAGGGAAAAGAGGGAATTAGGAAACAGAAAGAAACTGCAGAGAAGTGTGTGATTCTCTTGGTTTTCTCAAATTACCCTAACTTCAAATTCAAAGGGAAAAGTTCTATTTCCAGTGAAACACAGAGATAGCTGAATGGGAAGGTATAATTGCTTCAATATCAAGCCTTGTCTGATCATGACTAATAGTTTAATATTATTTAGTAGACACCCCCCCCCTCCAGGGCTGTGCATAATAATACATTTCTTCTGCTGCATCACTCTTTTAAGCCTAGTCCTGGGAAGGGAAGAGATTTGCACACAAAGATTCAGAGTGTAAGAATGTCACTTGGAGTGACCATTTTTATGGTGTCAGGTATTACTCCAACACCGTGCCACTGAGTACAGGCTTTCTCACACAATAGACGTTCAGTCAATTTTTGTGAGAGGATGCATGTGAAATTATGAGTCCTTCCCTCCAAATCTCCATTCTCTAAAAAACAAATAAAAGGAGAGAAAGATGGGCTATCTTGCAATCATAAATTATAAATTCTGTGCCTTAGTTCAATGGTGCGCATTATGTGGCAGAATCCACAGAGCTTCTGGCTAGAGAACTGAGGGTCCCCAGATGGCCTTTCAGGCCAGGCTGAATGACATCTCCTCCAGTACCAAGCTGGCACTTTGATTGCTGATTCCCACAGAGATCTGATTTTCACTCAGCACCAGGACAGTGAAAGAAAAGTAGGGGAGCCAACTGCTTTTCCAGATTAGTAGCTCACCATTTGAGGGGGGCTGAAGACATCTCCTCGTGCCTCCTGCATTGGGCCACATTCACTAGCATGGCCATTGCAAAAACAGCTTCCCCGAACCACCATCTCATACAAAGCATAGTAATATTTATCAAGGAAATTGTTTTGCCTCCTTCCAAGCAAAGTATCCCCAAGAGTATGGAGTTTGGTAAAGTTTATCCTCAGGTTTGTTAATGTCACAAGATCTAGAGAAAGGAAAATAATGAAAATAGTATATCAAAGTGCATTTAACTTGCACAGTTTGAAGCACCCTCCTTGAGGGACATCCTCTTAATGTATTATAGAAATGCAATGACAAGGAATACTCCCAACATGAAATTTTAGAAAAAGGAATTGATGTGAAAAATATTAAGCAATTCATACCCTGGATGTAGGGGCTGTAAGGGTTTTCTATTTCAAAGCTGGGATCCAAAACTTTTAAAACAACCTGTGAAAGAAATGTAGATAAACTTATAGTATTTTACCTCATAACATCATTGTTAAATATACTCTTAAGAAGAGATCCTGACTTTACAGGAAGGTGGAGCCATTGCCTCCCAGTGGGCATAGGATACAGATTACCATTTGGGTTCTCCTATGATAAAAGTACTAAGAATGAAAGTGAATGGAAGTCTTTATACACCGGTGGTCGATACAGGCAGAAGTGATGTCACTGGTGAAGCGGGCCACTGCTCTGGGGTGATGTGGTGGGGTTACACTTCAGCAAGTCATCCTCAGTTTGGATCTGGCAGGGGATCCTGGCGCTGTCTTTGACCATGAATTCTTTCTGCTCTACCCGATCAGGTAATACCTCCCAAACCCACCCCTACACTGACCTTCTGCCAGTCACTAGCTTTGTTCAGAGGGATGTCCCTGGCAGACCCCACCTGGGTGGTGGCTTACAGAACATGGAGATGAGATAACTAAGCGAAGGCCACTGCTAGATGCAAGCAGATGCTCCTTCCTCTGGGTGCCAGTGCCCAGACTGGATTCTAGCCCCTGTTCCCCTTCAGCTGGGCTCTCTTGTGCAGGATTGTTTCTTATAATGTATTTATTACTTATCTGAATTGAGAAGAATTCAGGACTCATTTCAATTTAGATACTTTCATTTAAAAAATTCAACAGCTCAAGTTGTATTTTGGTCAACACTACCTAAATTGTTTTCATTTAAATCAACCACATTACCAAAAAAGGTCTAATTTATATCCAAAGAAATTCAAGAAAGGGAATACTACCTCACCACCAGTTGAGGGCTCAATATCCGAGTATCTGGAGTCACAAACAAGGTCTCCCACTCCCTGGGGCTGGCCAGATGTGATGTTGGGAAAGGAAGTAGCACAGTCTTTTGCAAAATATTTGAACACTTTCCAAGTGTGTCCATAGTCTGTGGAACGTTCAACTAACATTGCAGCAGGCCGGAAAGTCTATGGAAAAATTAGTCAAATTACTAATGCCTCACAAAGGAAGATTTTATTACCCACTTCAGATTGAATGTTTATGTTTCCTAATTTTTTTTCAAACTTTACATGTATCTTTTAAAATCTATTATACAATGAACATACCAAACAAAATCTCTTTCCCCAAGTGGGCAAGTATTTACAAGCATAGACTTTGCCCTAGGATTTAATTCCAATTAAAACATTTTTATGGCTGTGTGAATTATTAATTGAAGAAAGATAGCATACACATTTTTAAAAAAGCTGAAGTAATTGATATTTTACAGCAGCTTGCTTGTGGTTCTCTTTGTCCAGAATGTTCCCTCCCAGCAAACTTTTATTCATCCTTCAAAATCTACTATGAAATTTACCCTAATTCCCCAGAGCAGAGTTAGCCTTATCAGTGAATTCCCCAGCATTCTAATCATACATCTATTTCTGTACTTATCACTGTATATTATAATTTTAAGTTTATATATGTTTGTTTCCATGACTACAGTGTGAGCTCTCTGAGGGCAAAGACTGGTGTTTTATTTACATTTTTAAATGTTTTATTTATATTCATTTTTTACCATAACAGCATCATGCTTGAAATCAAAATTAGAATTTTGGTGAATAACTATAGAATGAATATAACACAGGATTCTCTCTCTTAACTAGCTTCGTAAAGACCCTTAAAATTTTTCTTCCTCTTTTGATCATCATCTTACCATATTTTTTTCCCCGAATAATTCCCAGTGCTTGCCCTTTTCTCCTGAAAATCATCTTTCTAGTTCTTGCGGTCCCTATCACCCCAGGGCTTGGAGTTTTCCTTTTTGCTGTATCTTCTAAGTTTTTTTTTGTTAATCATGTAATTTATTAATGAGCAGTGGTATTTCTTTTTTCATTCAAGAACAAAAACCCAGATTATAAAGCTTGAATCCAAATTTACACAGCTTTTTGTTCTCTGCAAGCAAGAAAATTCCAGGTAAGCCCAGCATTTGGCATTTGGTAAGTAGATCAGTGGGTAAAAAGCCTACACATCTATACCTTGAAAGTCAGAATAAGGTGGCTGAACTGAAATAATGCCTCTAGGTCCAATCTGATGCTGACATGATCAAGACCTAAAGAAAAATCCATAAAGGAGAAAATCAGTGATTTTGAGAGACTCCAGTTTATCATGTTAATCCCTCACCATGGCTTGTCTATGATAAAACCCTTTAAAACAATGTGATCACACTTGTTCCTAGCCTGTGGCAGTGGTTTCCCATGCCATTCCATGCCCGGAGAAGGTCTGCATGAGAGTAATACAGGTTTTACCCAGACTGTGCCCGCATTCAAGTCTTGGTGGCAATGTGCATGACCACTGTGTGGCAGTAGTATGTAAGTACCACCAAGTGAGTGACAGGGCATTGTCACAGGTGGAGAGGGAGAGCTCACCTCCTTGATCTCAAACCCTGACTACACAAAAACATGAGCTAGCAAGCCAGGACGTGGCAAAAACCCACATGTCCTTTTCTTCCAACAGCTGCCAACAATCATTTGAACTAGTTTCATTGTCACTTTTCATAGAAACAGCTTGGAATAGTCCCCTTGGACTGAGGCTTATGGGCTCCTCAGAAGTATCCTGGCCAGGACTTTGAACCAAGTAGCTGGCTATCACCCATCCCTCGCATGGATGTGGAAGACTGACTTCAGTGTGGACATGACTGAAGTCTCTTGAGTGGCACTGTCCAAAAGAAATATAAGCCGCATGTGTCACTGAACATTTTCAAGCAGCCACATTTAAAAAAGTGAAAAGAAGTGGGTGAAATTACTTTTCATATACTTAACCCAATATATCAGAAATATTCTCATTTCAACATGTGATCAATATCTCACAAATTGAATAGATGCTTTATTAGACATTTTGTTTTTTCAAACTAAGTCTTAGACACCAAGGATGTTTTATATACTTAGAGCACATCTCAATTTGGATTAGGCATGTTTTAAGTGCTCAGTCGCCAGGTGTGGTGAGGAGCCACAGTACTGGACAGGACAGCTCTAAGAACAGTGCTGGGCTGCAGCGAACTGGGAGCAGCTTGGAGTTTGAGGGCAAATGGCTCAGGGAAAGGTTCGCTGCTGGGAGGGCAGCCACATTCCAGGCTCTGGGTCAAGGGCTCCTAACCTTTGTAGAAGGAGATTACCTTCCCCTTCTCTGAGAACCTTGTTCTATGTTATCAGCTTTGATAGAGGGGATTCCTTCTGTGAGAAGATGGGGGAGTGAATGCTGGACGTTGGGTCAAAGAGCTATTAAGCAAAAAAAAAAAAATTAAGCAAAAAAAAAAAAAAAAAAAAAAATTAAGCAAAAAAAAAAAAAAAATTATCAATGGAGACAGTAGACTGTGGTGAAAACCACCTCACATTCACTAAGGACAGTCCAACTAGAGAGCCATAATTAGGATCCAGAATGAACTGGCATTTAGTAAACACCAATCATGTACTTGTTCAATGGATGATACAGAAAAACAGCCTCATGTTACATTTGCCCTAAATTATCTTATATAATTATTTTCACACTCCCCTTTAAACCAACCACATTACCTTTAATAATGGCCTAGGATTCCTCAGGGAAAATATGTTTAGGTGTCTGAAGAAAATAGAGGGATTATAGCCCAAAGTGAAACATATAGATATTTGGCAAATGGAATCATTTTTGTGGGATTAAGGGGTCCAGACCAGTGCTGAAGAGCAGCTGTCATGAGTGAGTCAGCATACATTGATTTAATTCATGAAACCCAAGGACCCCGGACCAGGATGAGGAATCCCTCATCATGTCCAAACTTACAGTGGGCATCTAGGAAATACAGAAAGTCAGGACGAGTGCAACAGTCGGTACGACAACTGTTCAAGGGCAGGAAGGGCACAAATCCAGGGATGAAAAACTTCAGACAATAGTTAGTTATCTTTTCAATTCAATTTCTGTATTAAAATCTTTGGCTTGCAGCAAGAAACAAAATGTCCCTTTTCTCTCTCCATTCATGTGTTTAAGAAAAAAGCATGTGTTGATAACTCCTGGACTTCCCCTAGTGTTATTAGACTAGTGTGTAATTCTGTCCTACTAGAGTGTTTTAGATTAGGGTTAATTTACCAATACTTCATAAACTTACTTTTTTTTTTTCAAGAACAAAAGGATGCAGAGGTATTTTCTTCCCCAATAGGGAAACAGTGAAACATTCTGAGTTACATGCTTAAAATATACTTTGATTTCTCTAGAGGAAAACAATTTTTTAAAATACAAACTTCTGTTCTTATACAGGGCTCTACATTCTTGGTGGATACTGTCCCATTCCAATATAACTCTTTGTCACATTGTTAAAATCATTCAGAGAGAAAGACACCTTACTAAAAATATGAAGAAACATAAAACTAGAAAGGAACTTAATCATACCATTTTCAGACTGCCACCATTTCTTTTCTCTACCTGGTTCAAAACTTGTAATTACATTCTCAATGGTGTGGCTGTTTGACTGGGTGTAGGGATCATAAGGAAATCTGGAGTCACAGATGAAGCATTTTTGTTCCTCCTAGAAAACACCATCATTGAAATTAAAAATAAAGAATCATATAATTACTTATTGTTGATCTGAATTTAAAAACAAGCTGTACTTACTATATTTGTCTTTCAATCTGGCTAAAAATAAAAAGCAGAGGAAATAACAAGACATCAATTTTTCCATCCAATAGGTGCTTAGATACAATAACAAGTGAAATTAAAATATGACCTAGACATTTTATAAATTTATACATTTGGGGGAAAAAGGCAAATTTATGTGGAACTAATATTTTTCTTATACAAGAGGTAGATAATCTGGAGGTTATTTAAATGATAGATAAGTAATTAGGATATACTCGAGTTGAAATTACTTCCTTTAGTAAATAAAAGAATATTTGGCAAGAAATTAATGAGACAATTGGCTAAAAGCTTATCCGCAACCATTACCCTTTTTCTCTAAGACATAGTTTTTGGCAGAAAAGATTTCATAGCCAAAACCTTTACATCACACATGTAGATTTTTGTATAAGATTTTCATTAAGCTCACAACAAAGAGGCCCACCTCTTATCTCCCAGACTAGATCTTATTAGTGAATTGGAACCAGCTTTGCTTGGGATGGATTTTCAAAGGTTACTACAGCCAAGACTGGCCTTTAAGTTTGCTTACTTTAATGAGCCCACTTGCAGCTTTACTTACAATTCCCAAGGAAATCTCCAAAGATTTCCAAAAGACTGTCAATGGCCTGCACAGTTGTTCCTGGCTATTATTTGCAGAAGTCTGGAGGAGCATTTTTGCAAAGTTTACAGAAAGCAGGGGCCATTTATTGTAATCCTTCCTGCCGCAAACTGCCCACAACAGCAAATGCTCTGGTAGGTATTCAATCAATGTTGTTTGATTTTATGTCTGAACCATGACTTACAAGGGCCTACAGGACCTGACCAGGACCACAGCTTTAACTTTTCCTCTGTCTTGCCTTGATCACTCAAGCTTTAGCTATACTTCTTCCTGCTCTTCCTTGAGTGACCCAAGGCTTCTCCTGCCTTAAGAATCTGGACATAAGCTGTTTTCTGCTCCCCCCATCCCTAAATATTCACATTTCTTGCTCCTTTCCTTCTTTCAGGTCTCTGTTTAAATGCCATCATCTAAGAGAGACTTCCCTTGATTCCTATTTAAAGTATCACCTCCCCACTCTTATGGCCTTCTGCCATTCTTTATCCTGTTGTGCCCAAAGTTGTGAATCCCAAGGAGACCACCAAGGAGCCAACACGGATGCAAAAGCAAAGAGCCTTTATTCGAGCTAGCCCGAGCTCAATCTCACACCCGTGCCAACGCAGTGGCCAGGTGCCAGAGAGAGTGCGTTTTCCCTGGAACAAAGGATTTATGGGTTTCCAGGGTGGTTTGTGGGGGTGATGGTCGTAGCCCTGGCTGATTGGCTGGGCCTGGGAGTAGTTGGGGGGGTGATGAGTTGTGGCTTTGGTCAATTGACAGGATCTGGGTGTAGTTGGCGGGGTGATGAGTCATGGCTTTGGTCAGTTGGCAGGGTCCAGGGGTGGTGGGTGTACTTGCTGACTGGAGGGGAGAGAGAGACTAAGCTCCGATTGGTTGAAATAGGATCCGGGTCTCGATTGGCTGAGGAAGACCCCGGATCCTGATTGGTTGAGGTAGAACCCGGTTCCTGATTGGCTGAGGTAGACCCTGGGTCCTGATTGGCTGAGGTAGAACCTGGTTCCTGATTGGCTGAGGTAGACCCCGGGTCCTGATTGGCTGAGGTAGAATTCAGGAGCTTGCCCTTTCAATCCTTTACCTTGCTTTATACTATTTTCTAAGCCCCTATCACTGCTTGAGACTTGAGTTGTTACATTATTGCCTGTCTCCATTGATAGAATCTAAGCTGAATGAGGCAAGGACTTTGTTTTGTTTACCTCCTTACCTAGAATAGTGTCTGGCACATAACAGATGCTCAGTAAAATGTGTTGAATAAATGCATGTTGATTTTAATGACTATTTCACCTAGAGTCTGTCAAAGTAAACCAGCTGGTCAAGAAATCCATGTAATCTTTTAAGACTCACTGGCCACCATAAGCCTTATCCTTGAAGAAAAGCAAAATGCCTTTTGAAAATTAAGGAACAACAGAAGCTAGATAAATTCTGCATAGGGGGAGGTTTGCTCCAGAACTGTCCTAAAAGAGCAGCAGAAGCCCTATGATTCCACAAAGATATCAAGACTTCAAATAATTTTTAGTATTATTATGGAAATAATTGGGGAAAATGTTTAACTTTGGGGCTTGTGAGCCATTTTTTTCTGTAAACATTTTAGAAGTCTTTGATGGGACTGGCTATAGAGAATGCTTAGTTGTGGCAACTAGATAAGGGAGTCCCAATTTGGGTAACACTATGGGTCAATGCTGACTTGAAGTTTCTGAAGAGTATGTTCAGCTTGGTAGCATTTGTTAGAGAATGGATGGGAAAAGGTCCTCCTCCACGCTGCAAGAGTGTTTCTGTAGACTAGTGCTTGTAGCTCTACCTGTAATACTTTGCCAGCCTGAAGATATCTGGGAATTTTTTGCAGCTCTAAGATTTTTGAGATTTATGTGATTGCCTTGGCAAAAGAAGCCTCTGAAGTTTGATTTACTTCTATTTTTGGTGGTATTACTTCAAGATATAGGAATATTAATTTACAATTATTATCAGAGTATGTCATGAGTTGGCTATGACAACAGTAATCAAATGCCAGTGGTTAAGGAACAAAATGCGTGATGCTAGTGTTGGAAAGTTTCTGATAGTAAGAGTTGAGAACTGCTTCTTTGTCCAGAATATCTGGACTCAGTGAAGTCACTTGAAGGGCTATCCATCCGCTTGACCTAGAGTTGAGCAAATGTCTACAGTGTCATTTCCTTGTACATGTACAGTTTGCTTTCTTACACAAGTATTTCCCAAAATTAGAACAGTGCTAAGTACTCAGGTATTGTCTCTACTTATTTATAATCATCCTCTTTTTCTAGAAATCAATTAGAATACAAAGCATTTCCCCGAGACCTCTAGGAGTTACTTCAAATGAACAATACATGGAAAAGCCTGGGCCACTAACAGCTGGCTTATGTCCAACTTCCCTCCTGCTTATCCTCTCATTTAGGGGTTGACGTGATTGCCTCGGGCTTCTCAGCAGGTATGATACTAAGATGACCTTGGAGGTGTGTTCTGCTCCCAGAGCACAGGGAAGAAAAAAATACAAAGCAACTGATCCTTTTTATAAAACTGATCTTTAAGAAGAAAAAGCACAAAAATATGTCCACTTTGCGATTTTACGGTTTTTTAGACAAGACGATTCCAAGTGGCATTGTGAGGCTGGTGCACAACGAATTAAAAGATCTGTATCCTCTCTATCTAAGGCAGGACAGTCAGCATAATGGCCTTGAGCCCTGAGGGAGTCTTCACTGCGAGAGTCAGTTAAGTCCACTGAAGGGGGTCGCTAAGGCAACTAAGTAGAAGAGCACATTTTATAGTAATTCCCCTCAAAGACTGAACCGAAAGCCTTTTCTGTCTAATTCTAAAGGTAACAAGAAACGGAGCAGATTTTCCCTATTTTCTGATCAGTCAAGGGTTCCTGGACTTGGAATCATATCACCTGGGATTCCAATGTTCAGGAAGGAGTGCTGCATCCTTCTTTTACGTTGCCCAGATGTACTTGGAAAAAATCTATCCCGCTGATCATGTTCCAACAAGTAAACAAAGAACCAACCCACCTCAAGGTAGCCGAGGATGCAGTACTTCTGGGCTCCCTCTAGCCCGCAGGTAGAAGAAGCTGTGAGCTGCGCACTGCGGCCCACTAGGAGATTGCCAGTGGGGGGATGACAGGCACCCCAGCTGCATTCACCTGGAGCTTTCGCATAACGGAGCAATCCTTGAACACAACAGAAATGGCTATGGAGAAGGCAGTGGAAAGGTAGCAAAAGGCTTAAAGCAGCAGCTGGTTAAGTTGGAAAGTTAACCATTCATTTATTTTTAATATCAGTTATGTTGATCACTAAGAACATCGTGGACACTGTTGCCCTCAGTGTGATGGAAATCTCTTAGCCTGGGAGGTTATACCATCTGCACCCACGCCAGCCTGTAGCCAGTGAGTGATGGATAGATTCACAGTTCAAAATGGCTTATACCATTGCCTCAGGCTGGTATCAACTACATGGCACAATTTATACTCAGAACCTCTCCGTGGGAGGAGAGTGAAGCCTGACTCCAGTTGGGACCACATTCTGTCTCCACTTCCCTCACTCTCTTACTCCTCAGGGCACAACATCAATAAACCACTTGCACACAAATCCCTGTGTCAGGCTCTGCTTCTAGCAAAACTGAGCTGAGACAGCTCCTATTTACTGGGAATTCTCCATGTGTTACTTTAGGATATGTAACACTATCTAATGCATAGACGTGAGGAAGGAGATACTAATGCTACCTCTTATACTTCCAATCTGTACAAAATCAATTACAGCATTTAAGAAATCCTTGGGAAATAACTTTTTCTTAAAATATGTAAATTTAACTGACCCCTTTATAACCTGGGTTGTTGGGTTCAGATATACCAAGCACCAGATCATGCCCCTTTGAGATAAAGTGAGAGAGGGAGTTGTAGTCTGTGCAGCACACTTAGCCCCTGATACCTGCTGCTGAACAGATGTCATGAAGAGATCTGGTCATGAGTGAGATAAGATCGCTGCTATGGCAACTTTATATCAATTGTCACCTTAATTCTCTACATGTGTACAGATTGAAATAATATCCTTAGATCTTGGCTTAAAAACTTATTTTTAAAGTTCTATTTGTTTTAAAATGTTAAATTCTGAGTTAGAATAACTGTTAAATCTCTATACGTGAATGTGGGGTGGGTGGGGGTAATCTGAACTGTTTCTTACCTGAACTATTTCAAACAATTATTTGCCTGCAGGGTTTGCTCCTTTACATTTTACTTTTGGAACCCACGACATATTAATAGATTTGTTTATTATTAGAAAGACTGAATAAAACTAAGAAAAATCTTCCTGGGGATAAGGTCAAATAGCACACATATAAAGTTAGATACACATATAATTTAAGTCCACTGAAATATTTTGTTGATAGCTATTTACAGAAATAGCGATATTTCTTCTTTTAAAAATTATATTTGAAAAAGACAAAGACAGTATAGCATCTTTTTTTTAGTTGAAGTACCACTGATATTCAACCTTACATTGGTTTCAAATGTACAACAAAGTGGTTCAACAGTTACTCACATTAAATCCTCACCATCTCGAGTGGTTACTATCTATCAATGTAGAAAGATGTTACAGAATCATTGACTATATTCTCCATGCTGCACTACTGTCCCCATGACCAGCTTATATTATGATTGTGAATTACTGTGCTCCTTTATCTTCCACCCCCTCTCCCCAACCCTTTCCAACCCCTCCCCCTTGGTAACCACTAGTCCCTTCTCAATGTCTATGAGTCTACCGCTGTTTTGTTCCTTCAGTTTTGCTTTTTTATATTCCACAAGTGAAATCATATGGTATTTGTCTTTAACTGCCCTGGCTTATTTCACTGAGCATAATACCCTCTAGATCCATCCATGTTGTTGCAGAGGGCAGGATTTCTTTTCTTTTTATGGCTAAATAGTATTCCATTGTGTATATGTACCATGTCTTCTTTATCCATACATCTATTGATGGACACTTAAGTTGCTTCCATACCTTGGCTATTGCAAATAGTGTGGCAGTAAGCATAAGGGTGAATATATCTTTTTGAATCAGGGATTTTGTTTTCTTTGTGTAAATTCCTAGAAGTGGAATTACTGGATCAAATGGTATTTATATTTTTAATTTTTTGAGGAACCTCCATACTGCTTTCCACAGAGGTTGCACCAATTTACATTCCCACCAACAGTTTAGGAGGGTTCCCGTTTCTCTGTATCCTGGCCAACATTTGTTATTTCTTGTCTTTTGGATAGTGGCCATTCTAACTGATGTTAGGTGGTATCTCATTGTGGTTTTAATTTGCATTTCCCTGATGACTAGTGATATAAAGCATCTTTTCATGTGCATGTTGGACATTTGTATTTCTTCTTTGGAGAAATGTCTGTTCAGGTACTCCACCCATTTTTTAATTGGGTTATTTGTTTTTTAGGTGTTGAAGCATATGTATTCTATATATACTTTGGATGTTAATCCCTTATCAGATGAGTCATTTACAAATATATTCTCCCATACTGTAGGACACCTTTTTGTTCTGCTGATGGTGTCCTCTGCTGTACAAAAGTCTTTTAGTTTGATGTAGTCCCACTTGTGCATTTTTTATTTTGTTTCCGTTGCCCAAGGAGATGTGTCCAGGAAAAATTGCTCATTCTTAAGTTCAAGAGATTTTTGTCTATCTTTTCTTCTAAGAGTTTTATGGTTTCATGACTTACATTCAGGTCTTTGATCCATTTCAAGTTTACTTTTGTGTATGGAGTTAGACTAATAACCCAGTTTCATTCTCTCACATGTAGCTGTCCTGTTTCCCAATACCAGTTGTTGAAGAGGCTGTTTTTTCCCTTTGTATATCCCTGGCTCCTTTATCATGTATTAATTGACCATATATGTGTGGGTTTATATCTGGGCTCTCTCTTCTGTTTCATTGAACTATGGGTCTGTTCTTGTGCCAGTACCAAACTGTTTTGATTACTGTAGCTTTGTAGTACAGTTTGAAGTCAGGGAGTGTAATCCTCCCAGCTTTGTTCTTCTTCCTCAGGATTCCTTTGGCTATTTGGGGTCTTTTGTGGTTCCATATGAACTTTAGAACTATTTGCTCTACTTCATTGAAAAATGCTGTTGGTATTTTGATAGGGATTGCATTGAATCTGTAAATTGCTTTGGGCTGGATAGCCATTTTTATAATATTCATTCTTCCTATCCATTAGTTCTAATGGTGTTTTGGTGGATTCTTTAGGGTATCATGTCATCTGCAAATAGTGACAGTTTAACTGCTACCTTCAATTTGGATGCTTTTTCTCTCTTTGTTTTGTCTGATTGCCATGGCTAGGACCTCTAGTACTCTTTTGAATAAAAGTGGTGAGAGCGGACGTCCTTGTCTTGTTCCTGATCTTAGAGAAAAAGCTTTTAGCTTTTTGCTATTAAGTATGATGTTAGCTGTGGGTTTGTTTTATATGGCCTTCATTATGTTGAGGTATGTACCCTCTATACCCATTTTGTTGAGAGTTTTTATCATGAATGGATGTTTTTGTCAAATGCTTTTTTAGCATCTGTTGAGATGATTATGTGGTTTTTATCCTTTTTTTTGTTAATGTAGTGTATGATATTGATTGATTAATGAATATTGTACCATCCTGGCATCACTGGAACAAACACCACCTGATCATGAATGGATGATCCTTTTGATGTCTTTTTGAATTTGGTTTGCTAATTTTTTGTTGAGGATATTTGCATCTATGTTCATTAGTGATATTGGTCTATAATTTTCTTTTTTTTTTTTTTTTGTCTGGTTTTGGTATTGGAATGATGCTGGCCTCATAGAATAAGTTTGGAAGTATTCCCTCTTCTACTTTTTGGAGTACTTTATGAAGGATGGGTATTAGCTCTTCTTTAAATGATAGAATTTAGCTATGAAGCCATCTGAACCTGGAATTCTGTTTTTTAGGAGTTTTTTGATTACCAGTTGTACTTCATTGCTGGTAACTGGCCTGTTCAGATTTCCTGTTTCTTCCTGGGTCAGTCTTGGAAGGTTGTATTTTTCTAGGAAGTTGTCCATTTCTTCTGGAATGTCCAATTTATTGGCATATAATTTTTCATACTATTCTCTAACAATTCTTTGTATTTTTGCAGTATTCATTGTGATTATTCCTTCTTTGCTTCTGATTTTGTTCATGTGTGTATTTGATTTTTTTCATGGTAAGTCTGGTTAGGGGTTTATCTATTTTGTTTATTTTCTCAAAGAACCAGCTCCTGGTTTCATTGATTTTTTTTTTCTCTTGTTTAGTTTTTCTCTATTGTATTTACTTCTGCTCTGATCTTTATTATATCTCTCCTCCTACTAACTTTGGGATTTATTTGTTCTTCTTTTTCTGATTTCTTTAATCGTGAGTTTAGATTGTCTGTTTGGGATTGTTCTTATTTCTTGAGGTAGGCCTGTATTGCTGTGTACTTCCCTCTTAGAATTGCCTTCGCTGTATCCCACAGATTTTTGGGCTATTGAATTTCTGTTTTCATTTGTCTCCATGTAATGTTTGATTTCTGTTTTAATTTGTTCATTGATCTATTGATTATTTAGAAGCATGTTGTTTAGCCTCCATGTGTTTGCAGGTTTGTTTGTTTAATTTATTTCTATGTTCATAACTTTGCAGTCTGAGAAATTGCTCAATACAATTTTAATCTTTTTTAATTTACTGAGGCTTTTTTTGTGGCCTAGTATGTGATCTATTTTGGAGAATATTCCATACACTTGGGAAAAATGTGTATCCTGCTGCTTCTGAGTCGAGTGTTCTTTAGATGTCTGTTAAGTCCATCTGATCTATTGTATTGTTCAGTGCTTCTGTTTCCTTATTTATTTTCAGTCTGGTTGATCTGTCTACTGATGTGAGTGGTGTGTTAAATAAAGTCTCCTAAAATAAATATGTTGTAATCTACTTCCCCCTTTTATTCTGTTGGTATGTGTTTCACATATTTAGGTGCACCTATGCTGGGTGCATAGATATTTATAATGGTTATATCCTCTTGTTGGTCTGACCCCTTTACCATTATGTAATGTCCTTCTTTGTCTCTTGTTACTTTCTTTGTTTTGAAATCTATTTTGTCTGATACAACTACGGCTATTCCTGCTTTTTTCTCCCTATTATTTGCATGATATATCTTTTCCATCCCTTCACTTTCAGTCTGTGTATGTCTTTGGGTCTGAAATGAGTCTCTAACAGGCAGCATATAGATGGGTCTTGTTTCTTTATCCATTCTACCACTCTGTCTTTTGGTTGGTGCATTCAGTCCATTTACATTTAAGGTATTTATTGTTAGGTATGTACTTATCCCATTTTATTATGTTTTCCGGTTGTTTTTATAGCGCCTCTTTGTTCCTTTCTTCTACTCTTACACTCTTGTTATTTGATGGGTTTTTAGTGGTGTGATTAGATTTCCCTGAATTTTTTTGTGTATCTATTACAGGCTTTAGCTTGTGGTTATGAGAGGTTCAAAGATAGCTTCCCTACTCTATAACAGTCTATATTAATTGCTGATTGCTCTATTTCAAACACAATGTAAAATACTTTTTTTCCTTTTTATTCCTCCTTCACACTTTATGTATTAGATAAATACATAAAGTATTTATGTATCTGCACTTTTTGTGTACCCCTTCACTGATTTTGTGTATAGTTGATTTTGCCTCTTTTGTTTTAATTTTGTACTTGCTTGGTAATTTACTAGTCTACTACTTTTATTATGGGTTTATTTTCACTGGTAAAAGCTATTTAGCCTTAGAAACATTTCCATACATAGCAGTTCCTTTAACATATCCTGTAAGGCTGGCTTTGTGGTAGTGAATCCTTTCAACTTTTGTTTATCTGGAAACCATTTAATCCTGGCTCCAAATTTAAATGATCATCTTGCTGGGTAGAGGATTCTTGGCTGGAGGTCTTTCTGTTTCAGTACATTAAGTATTTCATGTCACCCCCTTCTGGCCTGTAAAGTTTCTGCTGAAAAGCCTGCTGATAGCCTGATAGGGTTTCCTTTATAAGTAGTTTCTTTTCTCTCTCTGGCTACTTTCTGTACTCTCTCCTTATACGTGTTCTTTGCCATTTTAATTATTATGTATGTCTTCATGTTGTTTCCCTGGGGTTCCTTTGTTAGGGGCTCTCTTTGCTTCCATGACCTGTGTGTCTATTTCCTTTCCCAGACTGGTGAAGTTTTCAACAATTATTTTCTCAAAGAGACTTTCTATCCCTTTGTCTCTCTCTTCTCCTTCTGGTACCCCTGTTATGTTAATATTGTTTCATTTGGATTGGTCACACAGTTCTCTTACCATTCTATATTCCTAGAGATGTTTTTATTCTTTCTGTTTCTCAGCTTTGTTGTATTCCTGTTCTCTAATTTCCATTTCATTGAGTGTCTCCTGTACTTGTAGTAATTTACTTTTTAATCCCTCCATTGTTTGTTTCATTTCAGTTACTGTATTTTTCAGCTCTGAGAGGCTCTTTTTCAACTCCTGTACTCTTTGTTGAAGCCCTCCCTGAGATCTTGAATATTTTTCTGTAAATCAGTGAGCATGATTACGACTTTTACTTTGAATCCTTTATCAAGAAGTTTGGTGATCTCTATTTCATTTAGCTCTTTTTGGTGTCTTGTCCCGTAGTTTTGATTGGGACATAGCCCTCTGTCTCCTCATTTTTTCAGTGTTTCTGTGTTTCTTCCTTTGTATTAGAGGGGTCTTCTATAAAGTAATAGCTGTATGAAGGAGGCATCCTCTGGTTCCCAGAAGCTCAAGACCCTTTACTCTTCAGCGCCTGGTTCTACTTTGAGGGAGTCCCAACTGTTATTGATGTGTAGTGGGCAGAACTGTTTTTATTTTTTATTAAGGTATTATTGATATACACTCTTATGAAGGTTTCACATGAAAAAACAATGTGGTTACTACATTTACCCATATTATCAAGTCCCCACCCATACCCTAAAGCAGGCACTGTCCATCATTGTAGTAAGATGCCACAGATTCACTATTTGCCTTCTCTGTGCTACACTGTTTTCCCCGTGATCCCCCACACCATGTGTATTAAACATAATACCCCTCAATCCCCTCTCCCTCCTTCCTCACCCACCCTCCCACATGCCTACCCTTTGGTAACCACTAGTTCCTTCTTGGAGTCTCTGAGTCTGCTGCTATTTTTTTCCTTTGGTTTTGCTTCATTGTTATACTCCACAAATGAGGGAAATCATTTGGCACTTGTCTTTCTCCACCTGGCTTATTTCTCTGAGCATAATGTCCTCCAGCTCCACCCATGTTGTTACAAATGGTAGGATTTGTTTCTTTCTTATGGCTGAATAGTATTCCATTGTGTATATGTACCATATCTTCTTTATCCATTCATCTACTGATGGACAATTACATTGCTTCCATATCTTGGCTATTGTAAAAAGTGCTGCAATAAACATAGGGGTGCATATGTCTTTTTGAATCTGAGAAGTTGTATTCTTTGGGTAAATTCCAAGAAGTAGGATTCCTGGGTCAAATGGTATTTCTATTTTTAGTTTTTTGAGGAACCTCCATATTGCTTTCCACAATGGTTGAACTAGTTTACATTCCCACCAGCAGTGTAGGAGTGTTCCCCTTTCTCTACATCCATGCCAGCATTTTTTGTTCCTAGTCTTTTTGATGTTAGCCATCCTAACTGGTGTGAGTTGATATCTCATTGTGGTTTTAATTTGCATTTTCCCTGATAATTAGTGATGTGGAGCATCTTTTCATGTGTCTGTTGGCCATCTGAATTTCTTCTTTGGAGAACTGTCTCTTCATACCCTCTGCCCATTTTTTAATTGGATTATTTGCTTTTTGGGTGTTGAGGTGTGTAAGTTCTTTATATATTTTGGATGTTAACCCCTTGTCAGATGTGTCATTTACAAATATATTCTCCCACACTGTAGGATGCCTTTTAGTTCTGTTGATGGTGTCCTTTGCCGTACAGAAACTTTTTAGTTTGATGTAGTCCCATGAGTTCATTTTTGCTTTTGTTTCCCGTGCTCAAGGAGATGCGTTCAGGAAGAAGTTGCTCATGTTTATATTCAGGAGATGTTTGCCTATGTTATTTTTTAAGAGTTTTATGGTTTCATGACTTACATTAAGATCTTTGATCCATTTCGAGTTTACTTTTGTGTATGGGGTTAAACAATAATCCAGTTTCATTAGAACTGCTTTTCTCTCTCCTGTAGCATCAGCAGTTTGTCTCAGCGGCCTTTGTGATCTTAGTGGAAGACTCTGCAGGTATCGCTGTGAGCAAGGCTGCGTTTTGCCTGCCCTGCAGTGATGGCAGAGCTTCAGTATTAATGGGGTGGGTGGGCCTATGTGTGGCTCTAGGGCAGGGCAGGATGTTCAGCACCAGGCTTGGATACCCACAGGGAGGTATCCAGAGCACTTGGGTCTGGCTATGGCTGGTACCTCCCTGGCTGGGCTGAAACATGGTGAGAAAGCTGGGAGAGTCTCCCTCTGCCTGCCAGGCAGCACAGTCTGATGCTCCTGCTGGGGCATGTGGGTTGGCTTACTGGTAATGTGTGCAGGGAGGAGCCTTGCGGTTGTGTTGCAAGCAAGGGAGTTGGAGCACTGGGGCTCCTGAGATTTCCCAAACTGTTAGGCCAAGGGAGTACTGGGGAGGTATTGTGTACCTGTCCTTCTTCTGAAGAAAGAGCTCCATCCAACCCTTGCCCCTCTGGTACCCCTCCCACTGCTGGAAAGTCTTTCAAACTGCTGCCTCTGCTTTGGGTCTCAGGACCAGTGGAGCATGCCTGTCCTCCACAGTGTTCAGTGTTCAGTCTCAGCCTCCCAGTGTTCAGTCTGCCCCTGGTGTCCGGCCCTGTTAATCACCTAAACCCAGTGTAATGTAGGCTCGTTGTCCTGGAGCAGATATCCATGGCTAGTGTGCAGTGCTCCTGAGCTCCTATCCTCTCCCCACTCTGTTCCTCTTTCTCCTGCCTATAGGCTGGGGTGCAGGGAGGGCCTGGGTCCTGCTCGATCATGCTCTGCCACTTTACCCTTTTCTGTGTGGTCTTCTTCTCTTCTTTCCCAGGTATAGTTCATCTGTTCTGCAGTCTTCAGTTCATTTTCAGGTTTAGTTATATTTGCTGTATTTCTTCTTTTATGTGTATTTTATGGGAGGAGGTTTCCACCTTGCCTTCCTACTCCACCTTTTTTTTCCCTCCAAACTCTGTACAGTATCTTTTTAAATTCAATAAAAGGGTTGGAGTTCTGTTGAAGGCCAAAATCTAGGCCAAGTTTTCTCTTGACTGCAATTCAAACTAGAGATGGTTATTTTTCAGAAATAAAATCACACCTGGATTCAACGTCACAGGACCCAGAATAGCTAAAACAATTTAAAAAATCAATCTATTTAATATTAAGGCCTATTATATGGCTACAGTAAACAAGAGAGAGTAATTTTGGTGGAGAGATAGACCCATAGATCAAGGGAACAAAACAGAGAACCCAGAAATAGACCCACAAAAATATACCCAACTGATTTTTGAGATGCAAAAGCAATTCAGTAAAGATAGCCTTTTCAACAAATAGTTTTAGAGCAATTGGACATCAATTGGCAAAAAAAATTAACTGTAACTAAAGCCTTACACTTTATACAAATATTAACACAAAATGGATCATGGTCTTAAATGTAAAATATACAACCATAAAGCTAAAAAATGCCTATAACACATAGGAGAAGATTTTGGGGGCTTAGGCCTAGGTGAATAATCCTTAGAATTGACAAGAACATGATCCATAAAAGGAAAAACTGGTAAATTGGACCTCATCAAAATTACAACCTTTGTAAAGAGGTAAAAAGGCAAGCTTCAGACTGGGAAAAAATTTACAGACTTGTAAATTGCATGTCTGACAAAGCTGTTGATCTAGACTATGTAAAGAGCTCTAAGAACTCAGCATTAAAATACCAGTCTGATTAGAAAATGTCAAACAGCATGGATAGACATTTCATTGAAGAAATGCAGATGGGAAATAGCACCTGAAAAGATGTTCAATATCATTAGCCATTAGGGAAACACAAATCAAAACCATAATAGTACTACATAACTATCAGAATGGCTAAAATAAAAAATAGTGATAACACCAGATGCTGGAGAGGATGTGGAGAAACTGGATCACTCATACATTGCTGGTGGGAATATAAAATCATACAACTACTCTGGGGAAAAGTATAGTAGTTTCTTATAAAACTAAGCATGTGCTTATTACACAAACTAGCAATTGCAGTCTTATTATTTATCCCAGAGATAACTGCTGTTCACACAAAAACCTGTATAGAATGCCCATAGCATCTTTAACTATAATAGCTAAAAACTGAAAACAACTTCAATAGGCTGTCCTTCAATAGGTGAATGGTTAAGCAAAGTGTGGTACAGGTATACCATAGAATAGTACTTAGCAATAAAAAAGGAGTGAATCACTGATACACTAATGTGGATGGATCTTGAAGGACTTATGCTGAGAAAGAAAAGCCAATCTCAAAAGGTTATATACTGCTTAATTCTATTTGCTAAAAGACAAAATTACAGAGATGGAGACAAGATTCATGGTTGTCAGGAGTTTGGAAAGTAGGAACAGTTAGAAGTGGGTGTGGATATAAAAGGGTAGTTATAGGGAAAATGGAAGTTCCATGGCCAGAATCCTCACCTGATACCCATTGTGTACATGAATGAGGTAATACTTAGCCTACTGCACAGGTGCATGCTTGTATACCCATTGGCAATAAGCCATTTCTGCCAGTATTGCTGTAAAAGAATCCCCCCCTCCAGTGCTAAGGGCAGATCCTAGAGAAGTGAGCAAGAGAGTAAAAGAGAGGAGAGCAGAGCCAGGGAGCACAGACAGAGCCTGGAACTAAGGCAGTGTCTGGGTCAGAGGCTGAGAGGGAGGTGGATGGGATTCTAGCACTCGACCCATCACCACAAGAGTAAAGCTTGGTATAAGCCCCTTTTTACCCCCAAATGTTCCTTTGTCATTTTTCAGTCTCACCGAATACAGAGTGAACTTGCTTGGGACTGAAATACTCAGGCAAGACAGTAATCTTAGGGATCCTTGAAGTGATGGAACTGTTCTGTAGTTAACTGTGGTGATGGTCACATGAATAAATTGCAGAAAAAAGAAATACACATACCCACACAGACACATACAAATGAGTGCATGTAAAACTGGTGAAATCTAAATAAGGTCAACAGACTACGACAATGTCAATTTCCTGGTTGTGATATTGTGCTATAGTTATGCAAGCTGTTAACACTGGGAGAACTTGGGTGAAAGTTATATGGGATTTTGCTGTATTATTTCTTATACTGCATGAGAACCTGCAGTTCTCTCAAAATAAAAAAGTAAAAATACCAAAACAATCCTTTCTCCTCTTGAATCACCCCATCAGCCTCTGGATGGTTAATCAAGTAAACCCCACACTTTAAAATAGTACCCATGTAACTTGTTCTAGCTGCTCTTAATATGCTTTTCCCTCGAGACATGAAAATTTATGCCAAGCCCTTATTTCAGCAGACAGGAGTGAGAGGGATGGGCCTAAAATGAAAAATAATTATCACCCCATGCAATCAGCTTGGTTTCTCCTCAGGTTTCTCAATTGTAAAAACACAAAGAAGGAATTTTCTTATGGACCTGTTTTGCATTTAATGGATTTCTTTACTTCAATTTGCCTCTAAAAATATAGGGTATTTACACATTCCCTAGTGAACTATTCTATTAATCTAGTCACTTTGTGTTTATTATCAGATATTAATCATACATAGATCTGAGTTATACAGCTACAGATATGATAAATTCTCTTTCTCCACAAGTTCGGGTTACCAAATATCAGTTTGAACGGGAATTTTCTTCCTTCAATCTCATGGCAAAGAGCATTTTTCTAAAACAAAGTCACAGCTTTCTCTTTCTCTGAGATAGATTTGTGAAGAAAGCTCCATTTTAGACTTTTTATGTCATTGTATAATAAATAATCTTAGGTTGGCTAACATGGATTTTTCCTTCTGTTCATCCAACAATCCAAGCCAGATTTCCTTTCATTTCCTCGAATTGGCATCTAGGATAAACTAGTCAGAAGTTTGGATGCCAACAGAGACTTTAAAACATGGTCAGGTACAAAATCGCTGCTAATACTATGTGCAGATTAACTAAGACTTCCCTTCCAGGGATTTATTCTTTTAGACAAGTTCCATCCTGAATTCTTTTATTGGAATTGTTACCTTAGAGATTAAACATGTTTTTTTAACCTGACTTGGCCAAACTTGTTTTGATCAGATGTGTTATTTTCAGAAATAAATGTATTCCAGGACTTGAGGAAATTGAACTATTATTCATTTAATATTCTAAGTGCAAATATGAACTTCTGGTCTAAAATTGTGAGAAAAAGCAGCTAGAAACAAAAGTAGTTAAAGCTTCATGCCTGAACACAGACTCAGGAATATCCTCCCTGGGTTGAAATTCTCAACTACCAGATTATCACATTAACAATAGGTTGGAATTCACCCAGAGAATAAAGATGTTTGTCTTTAGAAAATCAACATACCCTCAAAAATGACATATTGAAGATAGAATCTTTTTAAAAATGAATTTAGGAGATCTGGTCATTTAAAATGTATGGCAAATTTTCTGTAAAGGATCATTTTGTAGGAATAACCATTAATATATAATATTGTTGTAATTTTCTTAAACGTGAGAAGTTTTCAAATGCTTTAGAATTCATTTTAGAGTTTTAGAGGCTGTGAACACACACATGCACACACATAATTATGTACTCATACATTATTATGGGCAAGAAAATGAACAAAGAATGCACATTAGGTAAGGTTTGCAGTTGCATCCAGTTCCCCAAACCTGGGGCCAATGCATGTTTTATTATTCTTTCTCCTTATCTTCCTTAGTAGGAATGCAAAATACACACACACAAAGAACTACAACCAGAACATGTCCAAGTTGATGATGTGAGATTAACCGGGTTGCTAGTTCAACCACAGGCAAGCTTAGAGATTTGGGTTAGATGAGGGTTTAAGCACAGATTTAGAAATCCAGGGACTATTGCAGTGAGGGCTTTTCTGCCTAAGCTAATTTAGTTTTGAAGAACGCTAGGTGAGAGAGGGTTCTCCTGATTGAGGAGGGCTCTGTGAGCAGCTGGGGGTGGCTCAGAACTTTGGCAAGGTGTTAGGTTACGTTACACAGAGGCTGGGGAGAAGGTTCCATGATCTAGTGGTTACCACTGACTGTGAATACTGGTTTAGCCCCAGGGAGAACACCCAAGACAGATGTAGATCTAAACAACTCTTTTCTGACTTCCTAGTCCTGGGGGTGCAGTATAATAAGTCTCTGCTCTGTCTGGCCTGTGGCTTTCCTCTCTGCAGCAGAGAATTTTCAACGGAGGACAAAAGAGCCTTTACCACCTAGAGCTGTTCCTTCCTCCATTACCAGCAAATTTAACTGGAAAATTGCCTCAGGGTTTGGGAATTGCAAAATTAAAAGATGAGATTCTTAAAGTTTGCTGTTATTAAGAAATCCAGCTTGAACCTTTGAAGGGATTCTAAGCAATTTAGTCAGTACTCAGTAACCAAAAGCAGGGCTGTTATAGAAAAGTCAGGATCAAAGAGAGCAATTGTTGGAAACATTTTATCTATAACCAATCATGATTGGTTACGTAATTACATAATTATATACGTAAATTATTCGTAGTTTATTAAAGACAGCAGAAGCATTAAAAATTGGGCCTTTTAGCTCTGAGCTGCTGCTTACATAGAAGAAGGAATTTTGCCTATTAATACTTCATAAGATCCCTTTACTGGGACAAGTTCTGTATTCAAAGCAGAGCTAGTTTCAAAAATTAAAATGCACTGTATTTGCAAATTAATAACCTGAAAGTATTTTACTTTCTTTAGTATCTTCCTTTACTTAACTGCTGGATAATATTCCATTAAAGCATGACAGAAATGGCTATGTATGGATTCTAAATACGTTTGGGTGGAATTTCTAGTTGCTTGACACAACTATACAACAGAAGAGTTATGCAAATATATAACAATGTAGAAAAAAGAGGTGGATATGTTTTAAAAATATCTCTACTAAATATTTTAGAACAATAAAAGCAGAAAATAGATTTTGACAACCAATACTCACCAAGGTGCAAAAAAAAGGTCAGTTGAAATTGCATTGTTTTGTCAGGAAATGATTAAATTAAATTCTGCTGGGTTAAAAAAAAGGAGGTTAATTCAGTCACTGAGAGACTCAATAATTGCCATTAGTTTTCAATGATTTGAAAATTTGTCTGATGGTTCTTATCCTTTAGGGTCACAAAATACCTATGAGATAGAGCAGGGAAATGGGACAAGGGTCACGCCATTACAAAATCTACTTAGCCTGCAAACAAATAAAGGCCTAACTTATTCTTTAACTTAACCTTTGTGCTGTTTTCCCTTCTTCCAGTCACCTTAATCCATTATGTAATATTGTAACCAGGAAGGGAGACAGACCTCAGGTGTGTAAATGAACCTACATGGGTAACGGAATGCTGAGAGCTGTATCAACAGTCACCTAAATAACCCTATTCTTAAGACAAAACTTCAAAGGAAATATTAGTCATCTGTATACATCATACCTTATACCAACCCTACCCAAAAGGCCCTATAAAACCCCAAACACTAAATCCTGAAGCACACTCCTCTCTGAGGTTGCACTCCATTTGAGTGTGTACTGTCCCTTTAAGTAAAATCTTCTGCCGCATAAGTCTATTATACTTTGTTTCAGAATTCTTTGTTACAAAAAAGACAGGATCTCCAAGACATCCACCCCAGGTGATAAGTGTCTTTGTCACTTTGCTATTTCATTCAGCTTTCTAGTTTTAACGGCAATCCTCTCTCTCTCCTTGAAACATTTCCAACAAGTAGGGAAGTGGCTGTAGGACCCTCTGGGTAGGGAGGGGCTGGCACTTTCCCATCACCTGGGTGATCCACGCAGAATTGCAGCAGTTCCATCACATTCTTTAGCGGCCTGCTTGAAAGTCTCCATTCTCAGAATATAAACTCACTCCATCCAGCCTCTGCAACTCCCCTAAATCCTGGGGTGGCAGAGACATAGTTCCCATGCAATGCAAATTCAAGCAGACATCAGATGCCAGGTGACCCTGGTTTAAGGAGCTGATAAGGGAATTGCTCTATGCTGAGCAGGAGTTCAATGAAATCTCCTTTTCTCCCTCTGTTCTTCCTTGCTTTCCACTGCCTGCATGGGCTACTCTTCCTGGCAGTATACAACTCTGATACTTGCTACTACTTTCACTTTAATGAATTCCTTTCTTACCTGCACTCATCTGACCTGTTCACCAGTTCTTCCCCATGAGGGTCAGGAGCCCTCCCTTCTTCCTCTGGGTTGAGGTTTTTGCCTAGTGTGCAGGGCAGACCTTCCCAGAGAGGACAGCCCCACAATAGCTACAATGCCCAATTTCTTAAAAAATAAAAGTGTATACAATTTTTACAAATACTTGTTTTCTACTTTTTGAAATCACAGAATGCAGATAATTTCCTTTTGATATTTTAAACCTATTTTAATCTATTATTTAAAAAAATGTTAAATTATACAGTATGTACTCATTATTGAAAAAAATAGAAGAAAATACGGGCAAAGTGAAGGAATTATCTATACTACCACCACCCAAAGAAAAGTTGGTTAATATCTTGCTATATGATCCTTCATCCTGATTTCCTTGCATATATTTTCCTAAAATATCATACTGTATGTTTGATTCAATCAGTATATCCCAGACATCTTTCTGTAACAAGAAATACATTTTTACATCAGCAATTTTCAGCCTAGTGAGGGACATCAGGATCACCTGGGGGCTTCCACAAATCAAACCTGTGTCCTCTATGTGGAGTCAGCTATACCCTTAAGATAGAGGGCCTCCCAAGTCACTGTGGTGGGGAAGCCTCATATAGATGGGAGTATACAGGCATCTCAGTGATTTGGGAGAAGGGAACATGCTGTTTTTCATCAGTATTTTAAATTACTGGATAGTATTCCTCTGAATACAGGAATAAGAAATAGTTACTGAATCTCCTATTGATTGATATGTCCTTTGTTTCTAATATTTTACTGTTGTAAATATTTTTGCTAAAATCATATCCTTAATTTTGTTTCTTAATTATACCCAGGACATATTAAATCATTAAATGAAGTGGAAATAATGGTCCAGAGTGTAAGGTTGGAGGCACCGGAGGGAGGGGTGAGCATATCGGACACTGATGATGTGCCAAAGTCCCCGGCTGTTGCCCCCTCCCAACCTGAAAAATGTGCCTTAAGCTAGCCAATCCTCATGCCACTGTAAATCTAAGCTCTGCCTCCCCCTACCTGCTGAGCGTGACTTCCCCGGCCTGTAACTAGCCAGACCAGGGAACATCGCCCGGGATTGCGCTCAAATAAACTGCCTGGCCCTTTGTTGCCTCTCATTGCCTGCTTATTTCGATTAGAATTTATCTTACATTTGGTGCTGAAGAAACCTGGGAAGGGGCGTGAGCTCGGGGCCCCGACTGGCCACTGGCGGCCCTGCCCCCTCTCCTTCTCCAACCCGGGACCTCAGCCTGCTCTCCGCTGCATGGACTATTTTCCGGTGAGTCCCTCAGTTTCCCCCGGTCTGTTTCTCTTCCTAACTCTGTTTCACCTGGTCCGTCCAAAATCACAGCTACGTCCAGGTTGGGGCATCCAGCCCCTGGGTATCTGGCCCATCTGCTGTGGGCATCCAGGATACCCACACCTGGCCCTGCGGTGGGGGAGACGTCCCTCACCCAGGCTCCCAGGAGGTCTCCCCTGACTTGGCACGCTTGGGACGCACTCCTCTCAGCAGGATTAGTTGGGGAGTGGTTCAGACATGGGGAACTAGCCCTCAAAAGCGGAGGCTCAGACCCCACTGCAGTGTCTCATTTCTAATCTGGCTACTCTATATTTGTCCTGGGAAGTTTGCAAATGGAAGCTAGTCTTCCTTTGCTCTGAGGCTGGGCCTCAGTATCCCTTGGACAATCAATCTCGCTGGCCCCCTGAGGGAACTTTTGATTTTGGCCTCCTCACTGACTTGACTAATTATTGCCACCAGAGCAGAGAGTGGAGTGAAATCCCATATATGCAGGCTTTTTGGACTTTGTGCTCCCGCCCAGACCTTTATGTTAAGTGTTCAACAACCCAGGTTCTCCTGGCCCGATCTCCAGTTAAGGACTGTCAGCCTCTTACTCTGCCCAGTCCTTCTTCCTTTTCAGATCCGCCGGAGAACCTTGGTCCCCCACCTCTCTCAGCTCGCTACCCCCACCCCTCTCCACCACCATCTTTTAAGTTCTTTGTCCTGCCCTGTGTTGCTGCCATCTTAAAGTCCTACATTCTCAACATGCCGTCTTCCTGCTCCTCTCCTCTTCCGGTGGCTGCACCACCCCCTCCCCCTCTCCTTCCGCCTTCACCGCCCTCTTCCCCCACTGGAACACACTCCTCCCGCCCTCCGGTTCCAGGAGCCACAGACAAGACTTCTCCCAGCACAGACCTGCCTCCTTTCTCTCCTAATCCTACACGCCTCCCCACATCTGCTGTTTTGTAAGTAATCTGGCGTGGTTGTTGAGAGTAGGTGAGCTAGGCGTAGCAAGTAAACATCTTAGTGATTGTGTATTGCAGTGTGTGTGCCTGCCTGCAGCCTGAAAATTTTTGTAGTAACCTACAATCTTAAAGTTTTGCTAAGTTAAGTAGACATATTTTGTGCTTAGAGATTATGCTGTAAAGCACATGGTGTCAGGAATTATAAAGTGTATTCATGAATTTGTTAATCTAAAGAATGCTAGTGCAATAGTTTAAAATAGCCCACTTCTCAGTGTTCACTGAAAATTAAAGTTCTTAATGGTTTTGAGGTCTAATTAAAGCTATTTAAAGAAGAAAACATCTCTACTTGCTAAAAAGATGTGTTTTAATAAGAAAAAGTATGAAGAGTGGAAATTCGTTTTGTTGAGGGTAAAAGAAGGTAATTGTTCTAAAGTACAGCTATTTATTTAAAGAGGGAGAACACTAAATGTAAAAGGAAAGTTGTAGAAAGCTTGTAGAATAATTTAATATAGTCATACTACAAAAAATTAAAGCAAATGAGTCTCGGAATTAAGTACACAGCACAGCAAAATTAGAATTTTGTTTTCAGTTAAAAAGATAAAGTTTTCTTAACTGTTAGTCTGCTCTCAACGTTGAAAGATTGCAAAGAGTTCTCTAATTGTTGTATCAAAACAGTTTCTCATGCTTAAAGTCTCAATGAGTTGTCTGAATATCTAAGATAATAAGATCTTAATATGAAAAAACTAAAAGCTAAGCTTTGCTAATAACTGTGTAACCTTCTGTATTTGCCTTTAAAATATTTTGTTGTCATTCTAGTTAAATAGATAAGTATTGTTTCATAGTAACTTATGATTCTATTTAAACAAATGCCTTAAAAAAAACTTTAACAGCTTCCCAAAATCAAATTCAAAAAGGTGCTTTTACCTCTAGTTAACTCTTATATTTTCCAGAGGGCCCCTGGAACATGTCAGAGGAATTTTTTTCTCATTAGAGAAAGTATTTAGCCGGTTTGGCTTATTTATCTGATATAAAATTACCTGCTTAATTACCTGGAAAGCACTGTCAAAGAAAATAATGCTAAACTTTGTTACTGAATGTTTAGTGCTAAAGAAATACCCGAATTTCCTTATGTCAACTGTCTTACAGTAAGCTCTCATCAGATCTTTAACCGTTGTCATTTGCAATCTTTTGTCATTTATAGTCACTGTTTTATTACTCCTAAACTAGTAAAGAACTAGATTTCACCAGAACAAGTATTAGTTACATAAGAAGTAAGTTAAAAAGGCAGAAGAGGGACCCCAAACTCCACTCTATGATCTGGTAACCACGGCCTTTAAAGTCTTTAATATCCGTGATGAAGAACATGAGAGGAGGACAGTGTCCTGAACCCGAGCCTTCATGGTGGCCCTGCGGCCAGCAGGACAGGGGTCTCATCACACCAAAGACCGGTCCAGAGCTCGTGAGCCTCTGGGACCCTGCTTCCAGTGTGGCCAAGAAGACCACTGGGCAAAGAGATGCTTCAACCTGACCAACAAGCCAACTAAACCCTGCCCAGTTTGTGGTAAGAGAAGTCATTGGAAAGTAGAGTGCCCAGTTGGGGAAAGTCATCCCCCCACGACAGAGTCTCGTGGGAGGCAGGCCCCCCTGAAGGACTCCCCTCTGGACCTGCTGGGCCTACTCGAAGACTGAAGATGCCTAAACTTGAACACCCCTATCACCCTTTCCGAGCCCAGGGCCACACTGTGGGTAGCAGGTAAGCCCATCCCCTTTTTAGTGGACAGAGAAGCTACCTACTCTGTTTTATCTTCCTTTCACAGGTGTTTACATCCTTCCCAGGTCTCAGTCGTGGGTGTCACGGGAACCCCCTCTAAGCCTCTAGAGACAGGTCAGGTAGCCTACACGTTTAAGAGCCATCCTCTTACCCACTCATTTCTAGTCATCCCGTCCTGTCCCTTCCCTTTGTTAGGGAGAGATCTCCTCTTCAAGCTTAGTGCCTCTATCTCCCTGCCTCTTAGTCATCCACAACTGAGCTCACTCATCGTCTTAGCCAATATAAGTTGTAGCCCTGAGTCCTCCATAGACTCTCCTGTACCATCGACTGGCATTAACCTGATAGTCTGAGACACCTCTACTCCTGTAGTGTCGAGCCATCATGCTCCAGTCCTCATCCACCTCAAAGACCCATCCTCCTCTCCTTCTAGACCCCAATTTCCTATTTCCCAAGCCCATCACAAGGGCATCCTACCTATCATTAACCATCTTCTTTCCCAAAGGCTTCTGGCACCAACTAATTATCCTTGTAACACTCCAATCCTTCCAGTCAAGAAGCTATCGGGGGCCTACCAGCTTGTTCAAGACCTGCAGATAATCAACGAAGCCGTAGTCCCTCTTCACCCAGTCATCCCTAACCCTTATACTCACTTATCTCAAGTTCCTCCGAACACCTCTCCTACCTACCTTACTTCTCAGTCCTAAGAAAGATACCCCCTTGTCCCGCCCAATGCTCGTCTTTCCATTCTTTCGTCCAGGCTGCCTGCTACGAACAAGCCTCAGTCTGTCTCTTATCTTCCGGACTACAGTACTAGACGGGGCAAAGCCTGAGTGATCATGCTAAATGTATCTGTCCTGAGAGATGAAGACAACATATCTGCTAAAACCTCCGGCCACCGATAGAGAGGTCGGACAGTAGAAGTGAACAAGACCATGTGGGTACATCAGTACCCGCCCCTTCCCTCCAAGCTTCCTCTGGCCTCCCACCAGCCTCAGCCCTACCCGTACTGCCCCTCCTCAGCCAGAAGTAGCCAGATCAAGTCGATGCCCATTATAACCAAAAGGCTGGAATGTAAGGTTGGAGGCACCGGAGGGAGGGGTGAGCACGTTGGACACTGATGACGTGCCGAAGTCCCCAGCTGCTGCCCTCTCCCAACCTGAAAAATGTGCCTTAGGGTAGCCAATCCTCGCACCATTGTAAATCTAAGCTCTGCCTCCCCCTACCTTCTTTAAAAACTCGCTGCCTGCGCTGCTGAGTATGACTTCCCCAGCCTATAACTAGCCAGACCAGGGAACATTGCCCGGGATTGCGCTCAAATAAACTGCCTGGCCCTTTGTTGCTTCTCATCGCCTGCTTATTTCAGTTAGAATTTACCTTACACAGAGCATATGTATGTTGGGGTCTGTGCATATACATATATGTGTATAGAAAGAGTACATATATACACTACAATTGTGTGTGTATGTGTGTGTATGTGTATGAATATAAAACTTTTGATATTTCTATCAAACTGCCATGTTGAAAGTCTCTCCCAATTTATATTTTCACCAATAGCCTGTGGGAACAATTGTACACAGCCTGGGCTTCATTGAATGCCTAGTGTTGCAGGAAATGACTCACTGGGAAGCAGCCCTGTGCATCCCCACCTGAAAAGGAGCTCTGCAGGTTTTGACTAATGACTCATAAAACCTTGTGAGGACCTGTAGGAATCCAGAGGAGAGGCTTCAGAAGGTCCATTATGCACAGCCATCTGACCCCGAGCACTTTTTCTAGGTGGTGCTTTATGTTGTCTTTTCCTCAGTCAGGGCAAGTGATGCCGGGCAATTACCCAGTTACACTTCTGATACCATGAATCCCCAGTTCTGATGTTGTCCTGAATTCAGAAATCTAGGACACATGCTTCATTCTGTCCAGAAATGCAGAAGGATGAATATCCTTTTAGTAAGGATGGGAAATATAAGCCAAGTTGAAAATATTATTCTCTGTATAACCAAAGAAACTGAATTCAGAGAGATTATGATTAGTGTGAATAGCCTACAATTCAGCTCTTGAAATGATGGAGGCCCTGGATTGCTGAAGGTAATCAAAGTGCTACATAGAAAATAGTCTCTCCAGTGGGGAATCCACTCACAGGGAGATTCCAAACGGGAAGACTGTCCCCAACTACAGACAATGGGCTGATCTCCCTTACTTGGAAAGGTGGGAGGGATGCAATGGCAGAGTGTTAAGGACTCAGACATAAAAAGGGGATGAATCACAGTGCTGATCTTAGGAAGAAAAGCTCACGTGCAATGCCTTTTGCAGAGTATTTTGGGGGAAGAAAGCTTCCTTAGTATCATAGTTCATCACATTTCTGTGATGAAATCACCTTCTGGGAATTTTATTAGTCGGTCCAAGAATTATCATCAAGAAATAATAAAGATCATGACAGAGAAGTGAACTTGCCAGCATAAATCAGCAGGGTTTGAGTGACCTGCCCCGAAGAAGAGGAGAAGGAGGAGTTAGAAGATTCCAAACAGGATTAGAATACACATCATTCTCTTATTAATAATTGCTTAAGAATTATCACCAGTTTCTCAGTGAGGAAATGATACAGTCACAAGGCTTATCAATGCCACTGCCTGCTGAGAACCTCCACTTAGATCAGCAGGCATGGCCCTGGCTGCACCTTAGAACCTGGGAAGATTATTTTTTAATGACTTCCTTTAAGAAATACTTAGTTATTTTATGATAAAATACATATAACATAAAATTTACCATCTTAACCATTTTAAACCATACAGTTGATAGTGTGAAGTGCATTAACGTTGTGTTCAACCACTCTCCAGAATCCTTTTACCTTGAACAGCTGAAACTCCATACCCATTAAACACCTCCAAATCCTCCCTCCCCCCAGCCCCTGGCAACTCCCTTTCTGCTTTCTGTGACAATGCATTTGACTATTCTAGGCACCTCATGTGGGTAGAATCATACAGCATTTGTCTTTTTGTGTCTGGCTTATTTCACTTAGCATAATGTCCTCAAGTTTCATTGATGTTGCAGCATGTGTGAGTTTCCTTCTTTTTAAAGGCTAAACAGTATTTTATTGTATGTACCTGGGGAGATTTTTAAACTACCAGTGCTCAGGCCCAATCTAGACCAATTCAGTCAGATCACTTGGGTGGAACCCAGGGGTCAATGTGACAAGCTCCCTGGGGGATTCTAATTTATAGCCAGGATTGAGAACCACCACCGATGGCTCATGAACCCCTAAAGGTCATTAATTGGCCTCCATAAACCTACTCCCCACCTGGATTCCATTCTAAAAGAACGGCATAGCCTAGTGATTGCTAAACGTTGCTGTTACTGCCCAGGGAAACATTTCATACCAATTAAACCTGAGTCTAGGGGTGGTGTCCTGGCCTCAGTACTTTTTTTTTTTTTTGTAGATAATAATTTTTTATTGAAGGGTAGTTGACACACAGTATTACATTACATTAGTTTCAGGTGTACAACATAGTGATTCAACATTTATATACATGACAATTCTAGGTACCAGCTATCACCATACCAAGCTGTTACAATATCTTGACTATATTCATTACATCCCAGTTACTTATTATTTTACCATTGGAAGTGTGTACTTTTTTTTTTTTTTGTGAGGGCATCTCTCATATTTATTGATCAAATGGTTGTTAACAACAATAAAATTCTGTATAGAGGAGTCAATGCTCAATGCACAATCATTAATCCACCTCAAGCCTAATTTTCATCAGTCTCCAATCTTCTGAGCATAACAAACAAGTTCTTACATGGAGAACAAATTCTTACATAGTGAATAAGTTCTTACATGGTGAACAGTACAAGGGCAGCCATCACAGAAACCTTCGGTTTTGCTCATGCATTATGAACTATAAACAGTCAGTTCAAATATGAATACTCATTTGATTTTTATACTTGATTTATATGTGGATACCACATTTCTCTCTTTATTATTATTATTTTTAATAAAATGCTGAAGTGGTAGGTAGATACAAGATAAAGGTAGAAAACATAGTTTAGTGTTGTAAGAGAGCAAATGTAGATGATCAGGTGTGTGTCTGTAGACTATGTATTAATCCAAGCTAGACAAGGGCAATAAAACATCCACGTATGCAGAAGATTTCTCTCAGAACAGGGGGGGTGAGGTTCTAAGCCTCACCTCTGTTGATCCCCAATTTCTCACCTGATGACCCCCCTGCGACTGTGCCTGTCTTAGGTTGTTCCTCCCTTGAGGAATCTTACCCGTCTCTGGCTAACCAGTCATCTTCCGGGGCCATATCAGGGAAATCTAGAATTGGTAAGTGAGAGAGAAGCCTTATTGTTTGAAATGGTTAGCTTTTTATTTCTTTGCATATTTATGCCCTGTAGCTTCTATGCCCAGCATTTGTCTTGAGGTATCTTTACCACTTGGAACAATTATGATACTCGGTAAATTTGATATGAGGCACGAATTCTATTTAAGGGTTGTAATTAGGAAGGAAGAAGAAAAGCTATAGGAGTAGCAGGCGGCAGAAAACATGGGAAGATTGATTATTTCTTTGACATATCTTCTTATAGAGTAACTTCAGCATGTATAGGTTTTAAGCTACTACTTAAATTGCACACACACATTAACATAATAGGAGTATAGTTACATAACCAAAGCATACCTGTAATTACCAGCCATCTCCAGTGAAACCAAGAAAACCAGTTAGGCACCTTAGGCATTTGTGAAAACTTATCTATGATATGGTGGATATTGTCCAACTGAACTTGAACAGTCTGAGAGAAATCAGACAAATTAAAACAACCCATTCCTGGGGGATGTTCACATTCTTTATGTTCTTTTAACAGTAAATAGTCTGTAGTTGTAAGATTTTGGAGCGCTACAATTTGCACTTCTCCTAATTCTTGGTTGAGTTCCAACAATATAGATCCAGTCAAATTTGTTGTTTTACTGTATGCACAGGCCAGCTTAGATATTTCTTTCCTCATTCCCATGGCAAGTCCAGGAACTGGTGGGATGAGTGCATCTACAGCTGTAGCAGTGCGTGGATCTTTGTTGGGGTTTTTGATGATCATCTTCTGGCATGAGTCTTCCAGAGAGTGCAGATGTTGGAAGTCCTTTTTCATATCGTATCTTAGTTCATTTTCGGGGTAGCCCAATTAGGCTTTGAACCTCTGTATAAACACAAACAGACCCTTTGCCTACACTTTTATATGCCCTTTATACCCTTGTGTAGAACTCACTGGAGGTTACCACACAGGAACTGCCCTTTTTTTTTTTTTTGGTATCACTAATCTACACTTACATGACAAATATTATGTTTACTAGGCTCTCCCCTATACCAGGTCCCCCCTATAAACCCCTTTACAGTCACTGTCCATCAGCATAGCAAAATGTTGTAGAATCACTACTTGCCTTCTCTGTGTTGTACAGCCCTCCCTTTTCTCCTACCCCCCCATGCATGCTAATCTTAATACCCCCCACTTCTCCCCCCCCTTATCCCTCCCTACCCACCCATCCTCCCCAGTCCCTTTCCCTTTGGTACCTGTTAGTCCATTCTTGAGTTCTATGATTCTGCTGCTGTTTTGTTCCTTCAGTTTTTCCTTTATTCTTATATTCCACAGATAAGTGAAATCATTTGGTATTTCCCTTTCTCTGCTTGGCTTGTTTCACTGAGCATAATACCCTCCAGCTCCATCCATGTTGCTGCAAATGGTTGGATTTGCCCTTTTCTTATGGCTGAGTAGTATTCCATTGTGTATATGTACCACATCTTCTTTATTCAGGTTGCTTCCAATTCTTGGCTATTGTAAATAGTGCTGCGATAAACATAGGGGTGCACTGATCTTTCTCATACTTGATTGCTGCATTCTTAGGGTAAATTCCTAGGAGTGCAATTCCTGGGTCAAATGGTAAGTCTGTTTTGAGCATTTTGATGTACCTCTATACTGCTTTCCACAATGGTTGAACTAACTTACATTCCCAACAGCAGTGTAGGAGGGTTCCCCTTTCTCCACAGCCTCGCCAACATTTGTTGTTGTTTGTCTTTTGGATGGCAGCCATCCTTACTGGTGTGAGGTGATACCTCATTGTAGTTTTAATTTGCATTTCTCTGATAATTAGCGATGTGGAGCATCTTTTCATGTGTCTGTTGGCCATCTGTATTTCTTTTTTGGAGAACTGTCTGTTCAGTTCCTCTGCCCATTTTTTAATTGAGTTATTTGTTTTTTGTTTGTTGAGGTGTGTGAGCTCTTTATATATTCTGGACGTCAAGCCTTTATCGGATGTGTCATTTTCAAATATATTCTCCCATACTGTAGGGATCCTTCTTGTTCTATTGATGGTGTCTTTTGCTGTACAGAAGCTTTTCAGCTTAATATAGTCCCACTTACTCATTTTTGCTGTTGTTTTCCTTGCCCGGGGAGATATGTTCAAGAAGAGGTCACTCATGTTTATGTCTAAGAGGTTTTTGCCTATGTTTTCTTCCAAGAGTTTAATGGTTTCATGGCTTACATTCAGGTCTTTGATCCATTTTGAGTTTACTTTTGTATATGGGGTTAGACAATGGTCCAGTTTCATTCTCCTACATGTAGCTGTCCAGTTTTGCCAGCACCATCTGTTGAAGAGACTGTCATTTCGCCACTGTATGTCCATGGCTCCTTTATCAAATATTAATTGACCATATATGTCTGGGTTAATGTCTGGATTCTCTAGTCTGTTCCATTGGTCTGTGGCTCTGCTCTTGTGCCAGTACCAAATTGTCTTGAGTACTATGGCTTTATAGTAGAGCTTGAAGTTGGGGAGTGAGATCCCCCCTACTTTATTCTTCTTTCTCAGGATTGCTTTGGTTATTCGGGGTCTTTGGTGTTTCCATATGAATTTTTGAATTATTTGTTCCAGTTCATTGAAGAATGTTGCTGGTAGTTTCATAGGGATTGCATCAAATCTGTATATTGCTTTGGGCAGGATGGCCATTTTGACGATATTAATTCTTCCTAGCCACGAGCATGGGATGAGTTTCCATCTGTTAGTGTCCCCTTTAATTTCTCTTAAGAGTGACTTGTAGTTTTCAGAGTATAAGTCTTTCACTTCTTTGGTTAGGTTTATTCCTAGGTATTTTATTTTTTTTGATGCAATTGTGAATGGAGTTGTTTTCCTGATTTCTCTTTCTGTTGGTTCATTGTTAGTATATAGGAAAGCCACAGATTTCTGTGTGTTGATTTTGTATCCTGCAACTTTGCTGTATTCCGATATCAGTTCTAGTAGTTTTGGGGTGGAGTCTTTAGGGTTTTTTATGTACAGTATCATGTCATCTGCAAATAGTGACAGTTTAACTTCTTCTTTACCAATCTGGATTCCTTGTATGTTTTTGTTTTGTCTGATTGCCGTGGCTAGGACCTCCAGTACTATGTTAAATAACAGTGGGGAGAGTGGGCATCCCTGTCTAGTTCCCGATCTCAGAGGAAATGCTTTCAGCTTCTCGCTGTTCAATACAATGTTGGCTGTGGGTTTATCATAGATGGCCTTTATTATGTTGAGGTACTTGCCCTCTATTCCCATTTTGCTGAGAGTTTTTATCATGAATGGATGTTGAACTTTGTCAAATGCTTTTTCAGCATCTATGGAGATGATCATGTGGTTTTTGTCTTTCTTTTTGTTGATGGCCTCAGTACTTTTTAAAGATTCCAATGTACAGTGCAGTTTGGGACCCACTAGCATTACCAAGGACCAACTGGCTTACGCCAGAAATTTGAGGGTTTACCCTTGATTCTTCCTTCTCCCACCCTTCAAATCTAAATTTGATCTTACCTTCTTCAACAGCGCTTCTCAAAGTACAGCTCATGGCCTTAATAAGGTGACCAATTCATCCTGGTTTGTTTGGGACTTTTCTGGTTTCAGCACTGAAAGTCCCCAGGTCCTGGGAATCCCCTGGAGTTCTGGGCAAACCCAAATGCTGGCCACCCTACTGGATCGGCAGCATCCATGTCACCGGGGAACTTGTTAGAAACGCAATTATCAGGCCCCAGCCCAGGACCTATTGAGTCAGCAACTAAGGATGGGGCCCAGCACTGTGCTTCTACAAGCCCTCTAGTCTGATGTATGCTCAGCTCTTAGAACCACTGTCCTAAGTGAGTACACATCGTGAGGGTCAAAGCTGGGGCTGCAGCAAGCCCTCCGTGAGATCCCACTTGCTGCTGGGTGTATTCCAGCTGTCTGTGTGCTCTGAGTGTCCCCCACTGAGACCTGCAGGTCCAGGCTATGGCGTTGGGGTGAGTAGAGCCTTTCACTGGGCTCTGTCTTTCCTAGATACATTCCTGTCTGAATGTGCACACTCCTTTTAGAGCTCACTCAGTGAACGGCTTTTTTTCTAGCCCCACCATATCCAAAAATGGTTTTCCCGTTAGCATGGAAGCCTTTGATATTGTTAATAAGCTACTAGGGAGAAAACAGAAGAGACTTTTCTTTCATATATGAGGTTTCTCCTATGAAACTGCTCTTCTCTCTGAGTGGGGATATTCTTATCTCCACAGCTTTAATACCTCTTTAAGGTATAAAGTATATTCTGCTCTTTATTACTTTTTTGATGACAGCTTTACTAATTTATACACCATAAAATGTGCCCTTAAAGTGGTTTTTAATATATTCGCAGAGTTCTGCAACCATCACTGCTATCTAACTTCAGAACATTTCCCCTAACAAGAAATCCCAGGCTGTGGGGATTTTGAAACTGAGGCCAGAGTAGCCCCAGTAGTCAGACCCCACCTGCCTCTGCCTGAGGTTCATCCATGTTGCAGCAGGTATCAGCACTGCATTCCTTTTTATTGCCGAGTAATATTCCATTATATGGATACACCACACTCTGTTTATCCATTCAGTAGTTCATGGACATTTGGGGTTTTCCCTCTTTTTGGCTATTATAAATAATGCTGCTCTGAACATTTATGTACAAGATTTTATATGGATACATATTTTAATCCTCTTGTATATTATATCTCTTGGGTATTTACCTAGGAATGGAAACATTCTGCTTAAAAAAAATGACCGTGTCTAAATCTTCCTACCATGAAGCAAGCATTCATCTATTTGTCCCTGAAAGTACTTAGAAAAACAGCAGAGAGAGTTGTTGGCTTGACTTCCTTTAGCTTGCATTTCTGGTATTAAAACACATGGGTCTCTAAGCTTGGCACTAAGTGCGTGCACAGAATTCTAGCCTGAGTTTCATTTACTGGTCTGCCACTAACTCCCCGCATGGGCCTCACCTGAAGGCTTCTGCTGTGCCCTGGAGGTCCCTGCTGGGCCTGCTCTGGCCTCAGTTTCAAAATCCCCACATCAACTGCCAATCCCGGGTGTTCCCCAGTGTTGAACATTTTCCTGCCTCCTCCCCGACAGCCTTATAATTCTCGACTTTCTCCCCATTTCTGTATTTCCTTTTTTTTTTTTTGCTTTCTAGAGTCCAGGGAGAAACCAGTGCTGACTTAAAATCTGAAGATTTACATACTGCAAAGAGAAGCACTTGGGAGGTAAAGAGGGCTATGATGTAATCATCTATCAATAGTCCTAAATTTTTTTTATATCACAGTTGGGAGAAACTCTAAGGGAGGTCATTCATTCCCAGTCCTTGTCTCCATTTAGAACTATGCTTTGTGAAACAATCCTGAGCCACATCCTATGAAGGATTTACAGCTTTCAGGTCAGAAGAACTGGCCCAAAGCATTCACACTATGAGTTCCAGTGGCATGATGGGCGGACAATGTGCTGGGGTCCCTGGCTTCCTTTACTCCACCCAAATAATGGGAGTGGCCCAAAGGAACTCCAACATTGAGGTTTAAAATCCTCTAATCCAGCTATCTGTGAAATCCCTGGGGCACAGGGAATGAAGAGGTGAGTGAACTATGGTTAACTCAAGCTATTAAAAATATTCTCCCTGAAATGATACAATAAAAGGTAGTAAATGGGCTAAAGTCATCCCCAATTTTCTTATTTCTCTATGTCACCTTGCAAGTGGACTCGACTTCCTGTTACCAATTAATCAATGCTGTGTATCTCCTCTCACTCAGTGCTACCTCCTGAAACAATCCTCTCCCTCCTTCTCAGGGAGGATGGGTGGTGGCTGATCCTTGATGCGCATGCTTGGGCCCACATCAGCTCTCCTGCATCTGGATTGTGCAATGGTTCTCAACATGTTGGTTTGCCGGCAGAGAACATTTCGCAGTGTCTGCAGATGTTTCTGGCTACATAATAGGGGTGGGGAAGCTACTGACACCTGGTGGGCAGAGGCCAGGGGTGTGCTAAATGAGTATCCTACAGTGCTTGGGACAGCCTCATCCCCAGAAAAAGGAATGACCTGTTCACAGCATCAGTAGTGCTGAGCTTGAGAAGCCCTGCAGGTGGCTTTAGGGCCCTTAGCCAGGGCTTTGTCACCCCACCTTCACTTCGTAAGTTATTCAGCTCCGGTCTAACTCCCAGTTTCCTGATTCCCATTTTAGGTAATCTAAGCCCCAAACTGGATGAGTGTTACAGGAAGTCTGGCAACTTTTTTAGAAGTGCTATTGTCCGAAATCACCTACCCAGTTATTATAAAACCTACAGCTGCATATGGAGCACAGTTTCAGGTGTTGTGGTAATCTCATCCATACCTTATTTTGTCGAGCCATAAATTTAATTGGTGCCATTTTTTTAGTTGTTTTACCAAAGATAACATCTGTGAAGCCTCATAGGGCCTATGTGAAAATTTTTTCCCCCTCAATTTACTGGTGAGTTAAATGATGTATGTAAAAGTTAACTGGGATGAATAAGCATAGTATTAACCCTTCTTTGGATGATAGGGTTTAATAAATGCTTTAAGATGACACTGGTATTAAAATATGTTAAGTGTTGCAATAAACAGTATGAAACTGACAATAACTAATTTTCTGGCATGGCTAACTGATTTTAACTTGCTGACTGTTCACTAACATTACCTCATCTGCCCTTGCTTGAAGGCTGTGCTCAAACTCTTATCAAAGTTTCCTCTTTTCCTTCAAAACAATTTGGATGAAATAGATGAAGACACGAGGGTTATAACGTCAAACTGCCCAGCACCTAATACCCACAGGTGCAAATCGGTTTGACAAACAACCTCTCCACAAGAAAGGCAGGTATTCCACTGCTGTTTTTACTGTTCCCTTCTGTAAAAAAATTTACAGTAATGTGTATCACAGGGGATAATTATAATAAATATATTTATATTTGTCCTCAATTCTTTTACTGGAACATTTCAAAAGGGTTATTTTATATACCCAAAAATGACAGTTCTCATAGAAATCTTGTTTAACTCTTATTTGTGTAACACATTCTTTTCATATTATATCAGGAATCATCAGATATTTCAATTGTGTTTCCTAAATGGCATCAGTGAGGAATGCAGAATGTGAAGCTATAAAGCTTTTCTTTCAGTTTATAGTGATACCATGTTTTCCTTAGTATTTACACATACTTAAAATGTTAGCAAAATTATTTTGAAGATATGGATAGTTCTATAGAATTCAAACTTCTAAAAATCTGTCACAAGTTGTATCACAATGATAAAATAAGTATTCACCTAATACACAATTTAAAATTGTGCAGTTTAATACTATATCATTTGAAGCTGCCTTCAAAGAACAGAAAGACTCAAGTCATGGGCTGCATCCACTCTGCACTAAGCACCATTTTCCCATTGGATTCTGTGTTACACATGCATGTCTTATGTATAAGAGTTACCTGATTATTTATCATCTTGTAAAAGTAATGATTGTAATCTATGAGCTGATATACTCTATGCTGGTTCCCCACATACTCAACAAATTCTGAGCTTGCTGATACTTTCACTTTATCCAAAAAATGCCAATTTGCCAGTGAGACAAAAAGCCAGACTTACCCGGATTTGAGAGTCTGTGTTGAGAGGTGCAGGCAGCAAACAGGGCATGTAACGGCACACCTGAAAGCGAGAGTCAATTTAAGCAAAAAACATTTTCCCCGAGGCACCTAAGGGCAGGAAAAAAGATCAGAGGCATTTCAAAACCTGCCAAAAAAGGTTGATTCGTGAGGTTACTTGTCTTAGGTTTTGACTCTCTCTTTCTCTCTCTCTGCATGCACACGCACACACACACACACACACACACACACACACACACACACACACACACACACACACACACACACACACACACACCTTGTATACAGAAGGAAAGGAAGTTCGATTTTACAGCAAATGTTCCTATTTATGTGCCAAACTCTTTTAAAGCAATGGCTGTGAGTTGAGATCAGAACTACAGTAACAAACTAACATTCCTATGGATTTATAGCTAAAGTTCTTAGGTTACTGGCAGCTGCCCCAACAATCTGAAACTGAGGAGAAAGACCCACAAAGAATCAAAGCCGGCTTACACTGAGCTCACAAAAGCAACTGAGGCACAATGTCCTCCTGAGGAATAGTTTGTTTGGGAGAGATGCTCTAAATCCACCTGGATGAAAGGTCTGGGCATATTCAAATACATTTTACATACTACTTGCAATAATAATGCTTTACAAAGTAGACCCTCAACCAGGAAAAGAGTGGTTGATAAGCACAGACATTTCATTATTCACTAGCTTGAATAGTCTTCTATTGAAGAAAAGTTGAGCATCCAATTTTTGCTTCAAAAACCAAGATTCTGGTAGTAAGGGAGAAAAGAATCAGTGTCTGATGAAACTTAGAGACAGTCCATGGAATATTTTGGCTCCTAGAATTTGAATAGTAAACTATCCTCCACAAATACAACATCAAGACAAAATTAACCCATTTCACTGATTTATATTGGCATCTGTCAGAGGGAAGATGTGGCTCATTCTGAAGAAAAAGAAAGATATTAAAAAATCAGGTGGCTAAATTGAGGCTGGGCCTGGGCTCTGTAGTCCTTGCCTGTATTTGCTGCCCGCAACACAACGTGTGTTCATCCTCAGGTTAGAAGAGGTCAGTCTTTGAAGATTCACTAGCCTTGTAAAACTTCTGTTTTTACCCTTACCCAGATAGTTTGGTAGTACAGGCTGTACTATAGAAGATACTAGTAAGTACCTCCTAGATTGAGAGTGATAGGCTTTATGGTTTCATTATTTCAATGAATTTGAATAAATCAGTAAGTCACCAGGCAATGCTGTTTATGTTTTCATATAGCAAAGGGATGAGACAGAAACACCTTTCTTCAACTTTCCCCTTAAATGTTGGTGTTTCCTCTGGGCTTTATCATCTGAGCATCAACTTTCTTTTTCTGTGTGTGTTCCTCAGGCAACTCAGTTGGATAGGCTAATGCCTTAAACCACTTCTTTATCTCTACCACCACCTACTTCCTGAGCTTGGGCTCCATGTTTCCAACTGCCTACTGACATCCCTCTGGATGACTCACCAGCATGTCAAACCTGGTGTTCACAGCTGAACTCTAGTTCAAACCTGCCCATCTTCCTCATTTCCATACCATCTCAGTTAATAGCATCTTTGCCCAGTCATTTGTTCAAGCCAGTAGCCTCAGCTAATGCTTAATTTCTCCCTCTGCCTTCTATTCCCACAAGACAGGATCAAAATTAAGCCTGGCCTCCCTAAACGACTGACGGGTCCAGGTATACACAGGCAAGTAGCCTTGGCTAATGCTGGCCCTGCTTCCCCCAATGTTCCTAGGTTTCTCCCCCTCAGTACAGATGTGGCTGGTGGTCAGGGCAGTATCAGTGACTTCCCCTGGGCCTTGGCCTGTGGCCCTGGAACACTGCCCATGTCCTTTCAGAGGGAAGTTGTGGTGCAAAGATTGGAAGTCCAAGCATCACCCAAGGGGAAGAGCTAGAGGCTCAATCCTTATAGCACGGCCTTCCTTGTTCCTGTCTGCTTGAAACAGCCCAGATTTTCACTATTTTCACTATTCCTACTCCCCTAAGATTACTAGTCAGAAGGTCTTACCTCTTTCACTGGCCTGTTTACTCCTAAGATCTTTCCAAGAACAGTGCAGGGATGGGGGCTGTTGGCTGGAAAAGGCTAAATATTATTGACTGAACTAATTTGCTAAGACCGACCAAATTTAATATTTTGTGGCATCTTGAGTGACACAAAGTTATATCTACCTCAATTACTCAAAGCAGAACATTTTAAAACATTACATTTTTTATTTGACTCTTAGTCCCAAGCCTGGGCTCTGTAGTCCTTGCCTGTATCTGCTGCCCACAGGTCACCAAATAATATTATGAAGGAAATTCCCCAGTTTCCAAATACTGTTAAGTCAGCTTTCTTACTCCACTTACTCTTTCTTCTATAGCCTTACAGCAGCATATTACTTGGGGCAGTTATCATTTCTAACAGACTCTAGTTGCCTAAATCTATTCTTTGCTTATTCTGAGCCATCCTCCTTATGGACACCAGAGAATGCAGACCTACGCTTGTCACTGTACTGCTTACAAACCTTCACTGGCTCCTTTCACTTACAGGACCCAACTTTCTTAGGCTGGCCTAAAAAAACATGGTTGCCTTCTGGCCCCAACAGCTCCTTCCATGCTTCCTGCGTGAAGCTGTGCTCCGTCCTCCTTCTGTCCTGGACACATCATACATTTTTTATGACTTTGGCTTTGCACAGCCCATCCGCTTTATGGGACACCATTCTTCCTCATCCATTTTTCCTTTAGCTTTCACCTTTTGTAAAGCTTTTCTCGACCGCTCCAAGCAGAGCTGGCTGTTCCTACTTCTTTAGCAGTATTTGATAGAATGACAGGCTTTCTATTGCAGTAAGATGTTGGTGTCAGCCTCCCCTTAATTACTCTGAGCAGTGTGATGGCAAGGACCACAGAGAAGACCCTTCCTTACTGCTCTTCCTCGAACTCCAGTGGCTGCACTGCTCATGCTTCCTGTGCGCAGAAGCCAACAGCTCAGTTTGCAGGTAAACTCTTTGTGCCCTCTGGTCTTCATGGTCACCAGACTCAAGGTCCAGCGCTCAAGGGTCCACACTGAGTATTCTAGTGCCCACAGGGGTGTGTTGGGCAAGCCCTCCTCACCCACCATGCAGATCTCCCTTCTACCTGTGTTGGCCCAGTCTGCAGGACTGGGTTTCTGCTCAGGGAACCTTTCTTTCTAGTCAGGAGTCTGCCTTTACTGTACCAACCTTGAGCCCTCTCTTTTCACTGGGAACCCGGTGTTTTGTCTTCTCCTTTGAGGTGGGGCCACCTCATGTCAGCCTCCTCCCGTGGCTCTACCATAGTGCACAGATCCTCAGTATTGAAAGTCTCATGGATTCTCATAAGGATATAAAATATATGACATGACCCCCAAATGTCAAGCCTGGTGCAATGCACACAGTAGGCACTTTATTTTTGAATAAGCTGACATTAAATTGCAGAAACTGCTAACAAAATTATATGAAGAAATCTATATCAGAAAAACTAAATCCCTGAATTTAGATTTAGAACTTCTATTCAGTATTTGGGGTCATGTGGCTTGAATTGCTTTGGTCAGCTTTCCTGAGGCATCATAAATTACCCAACAGAGTGGATGACATGGGATAGTAATCAAAGAGGAAGTCCGGGGAGTGAAATGTTCAAGACCAAAGAGTGACAGTCTTCTCTAGTGCCTGATAACTTAGAACAAGTAGAAAATGCTCCCCATGCCCTACGGTAATTTAACTGTGATTTCTCTTTTAAATCACTGTCTGCCTTTCTTCACAAAATGTAATTCTCCTTTCATTTTTTCCACCTCTTAGATCTTTGTTTTCCTCTCCTGGACCTCATTTTCTCTAAAGCCAATTTTAATTGCCAGAGATACTGCAGGGTTTTTTTTTAAGTTCATGCTTCAGTTGTCATTTTCAGGAAGCTTAATACTTATCAGTCTCAAATGTGCCGAATTAGGGGGCCTTGCTTCTTAGAAATGAGAGATGCTGAGCCCTCCCCACAGGGGACCAGGTGAAAAGCGTTCTTTTTGGTTCTCAATGCTCTGTCAAGTCCCAACAGACTCAGGATCATCTTAAGTGTCTCACACATCTTCTGTTTACCTTGTGATTTGTCAGGTATAATCATTGCAGAAATTGTGGATTTAAGTGGTTTGGGAATCCATATAGTTTGGAATTCCATTTCCCTACAAAAGTTTATAAGACAGAAGTGAAACTAAGGCAGAGTCTTAAATTTCACTCACCTGTCAGTATATCAAAGTATCCATTTCAAATCTATGCATTTTCAGTGGGTAAGTCTGTTGGTTGCTTGAAAAGACATATTCAAGATTCCTACAAGTGCATGGAGAAAACCCTCCTGGAAGATTAATGGTTATAAATGAAACCAAAACTATGCATTTTTTACATAGCCTTGAAAGATTACAGAATAGATTCAAGAAATGTTTCTCAAACATTATTTTTATAGACCTTTAGCTCTTTCAGTTTTTCAAAGGTTCTTACTTGTGATTTAATTGTGCTTTTATATGTTGTTGTATTTTAAATTGATGCCTCTGTTGTTTTTAATTTTGTTTTCTAGAGGTCAGATTGTTCACTTTGAGGTACTGGAAAGCAAACTCCTAGAAGACTGGAATCATGCCTTTTCCATTTTGAGGAGAAAGCAAAAAGGATGCTCGCTAAACTAACTCATTTCATTTCTTCATACAAACCAACAACTTCCACAAAGCCTCAGGTGGTAGGAGACCAAAGAGAAGCATTTGCTGTTCAGGAAGCAACTTCATCCATGGGTTTAAGTGAAAGTGAAGCGACTTTTTTCAGTTTTTTCATTTGATTGGCTTGTGATGTTTTATTAATCTAATACTATTTTCCCCTGTAGTCTTTTAAACTATTGTACAAAACATAAAACCCTAGACACTAGATATTTGTGCATATTTTAAGCTTATTTCAAACACTGGAGTTCCATAAAAGTATTTTTTCTTTTGGAATATGTAAATTAAAAAGGCTTGAACTGTTGGTTGATTATATCTTGAGGGTTTTTCCCCCTGATACATGTATCTCCAGTTTTATAATGAAAATTGAAGTGACATTCACCTTTAGAAACTTGCTTTCAAACAAACAACCATGTATATATAGGTGGCTATGGGCTATTTTCCTATAAATTGATGCCATATTCTTAGAGTATCTGCCATTGTCTCAGAGTGGTTTAAATATTTACCTCTTGAGATTAAGGTGAGGGTGAATGTGTTGTTAGACAGGAGGTATTTTCAAGAAAAATAATTTGCCCACTGAACAAAAAGCTCAGTCTATCAGTTCATCAGAAGCAGCCTCTTCATACAGCCCTTCTTATACAAAGGTCTTAGCTTCTTCTGTTTTCTTTTCCAAAAACAAAACAGATTTAGGGCTTTTCCTGAAAAATAATATATGCTCATTTACCTCAAACCAGACGATATAAAGAAGTATGAAGAAAATAAAAGTCATCTGAAAGCCTGCGGTCTTTCTGTGAACGTCCTGCCAAATCACTCCCACTCTTGTTCTCATTCTCTCAGTGTTGCCGTCGTCTCTCAGAAACAGAGGTGGGCAGGCTGAAGGGCAGGAGCTAATCCCAGACTCAGCAGTGTGGAGCCCTATTGCTTCAGTCACCAAACTTTCAAAACAGGCAAATTCCATTACGCATAATGTCCATAATCCGCTTGTTTCAAGGGTAGAATTCAATGCTATCAGTTGAGCACAAGCTAAATGTGGGAAAAGAAGTGAACATTTCATATGCCTAGAACAAGGTATTTCCTGGGAAGGCAGCCCGGGAAGAAATCCTTTGGTGTAGCCTTAGCTCAGCCAGAATTGCTTGGTGAGCCCCGTCTGGCCGTGGCCTCGTCTGCCTTTCCCCTTGGTGGCCCACTGAACGGCAGGGCTGAGGAAGCAGCACCGACGGGGACTTGCCCAGACTCAAGACTTCACGAGGGCGAAGAAGTCTTCATTGCGCACAGGAAGCTTGCAAGTCCTGACGGGACGTGTGGAGGATTACTAATTGTCAGGAGACACTGAGACAGCTCATCACCTTTTAATAAGGCTCCATGAACCTGAATGAAGCTAAGATCACAGTGTTTAATGTGGCTGATACATGCTGCCAAAGCTCTGAATGGCCAGATGGGTGTAGGCCTCCTACAAGGTCCTCAGGCAGTGAGGACAACCCAAAACTGCCCTGACAGGACTGGTGTCAACTGCTCTGTTCCCTCAGGATGACCTGGGGCAGATAGCCCATTGGCAGCTGGAGAGAATCCCAGTAGACTTACCCTTTGGTTTCTTTTATAACCAACTTTCCCAGTTTCTCTCCCTACAGAGGAAGATGGAAAGATCCATACATCACATGGTGACCTGGGCCTGAGCTAAGCCTGGCATCTCTCACTTCAGAATCTGCCTTAGAGTGCTCTAGTTACCAGACTGAGGTAGGGGGAGTTCACAGGGCATTTAAGAGAGAGTTGGGGGACTCAAGGCCATTGATGACTTTCCATAATTCCTATCAGAATTTTTAAAAGCATTCAATACTTACAGGAAAGTGCTAAAAATCACCAAACTTTACATTGTTGATAAAGTGTAGAAGCTGTGTCATTTTTATGCAAAGTTGTTAACAGTCATGGATAATTAGAGGTTTTTTTTGCATTAATGTTTTATTTATTTTTTAAAATTAAGGTATTGATATACAAGCTTATGAACATTTTACATGAACATTATGGTTTCAACATTCACCCACATTACCAATCCACCCCACAACTCCATTACAGTCCTGTCAGTGTAGTAAGATGTTATAGAGCACTACTTGTCTTCTCCATGCTGTACTGCCTTCCCTGTGACCTACCTACATTGTGATTGTGAATTATAGTGCCCCGTAATCCCCTTCTCCTTCCCTCCCCAGCTCCTTCCTTTTAGTAACCGCTAGTCCCTTCTTGGAGTCTGTGAGTCTACTGCTGTTTTGTTCTTCAGTTTTGCTTTGTTGTTATACTCCACAAATGAGTGAAATCATTTGGTACTTGTCTTTCTCCACCTGGCTTTTGTCACTGAGCAAAATATCCTCCAGCTCCATACACACTGCTGCAAATGGTGATATATTTTTTTATGGCTGAATAATATTCCATTGTGCATATACACCACATCTTTTTATCCATTCATCTATTGATGGACATTCAGGTTGCTTCCATATCTTGGCTATTGTTAACAGTGCTGCGATAAACATAGGGGTGCATATGTCTTTTGAATCTGAGAACTTGTTTTCTTTGGGTAAATTCCTAGGAGGGGAATTACTGGGTCAAACGTTATTTTTAGTTTTAGTTTTTTGAGAAACCTTCATATTGTTTTCCACAATGGTTGAACTACTTTACATTCCCACCAACAGGGTAGGAGGGTTCCCCTTTATCCACATCCTTACCACAATTTGTTGTTGCTTGTCTTTTGGATGTTAGCTGTCCTAACTGGTCTGAAGTGATATCTTATTGTGGTTTTAATTTGCATATCCCTGATGAGTAGCGATGTGGAGCATCTTTTCATGTGCTTGTTGCCTATTCAAATTTCTTCTTTGCAGAAATGTCTGTTTAGATACTCTGCCCATTTTTTAATAGGATTATTTGTTTTTTGGGTGTTGAGGCATGTGAGTTCTTTATGTATTTTGGATGTTAACCCCTTATCTGGTAAGTCTCTTATGAATACATTCTCCCATACTGTAGGATGACTTTTTGTTCTGCTGATGGTGTCCCTTGCTGTACAGAGCTTTTTAGCTGGATATAGTCCCATTTGTTCATTTTTGTTTTTGTTTCCCTTGCCTGAGATGTGTTCATGAAAAAGTTGCGCATGTTTATTTTCAAGAGATTTGTATTCAAGAGATTTTTGCCTATGTTTTCTTCTGTGAGTTTTAGGGTTTCATGATTTACATTCAGGCCTTTGATTCATTTCGAGTTTACTTTTGTGTATGGAGTTAGACACTAATCCAGTTTCATTCTCTTACATGTAGCTGTCCAGTCTTGCTAACACCATTTGTTGAAGAGGCTGTCTTTTCCCCACTTCATATCCATGGCTCCTTTATTGTATATTAATTGGCCAAATATGTGTGGGTTTATATCTGGGCTCTCTATTCTGTTCCATTGATCTATGGGTCTGATTTTGTGCCAATACCAAATTATTATATGGCTTTGTAGTAAAAGTTAGGGAGTGTAATACCTCCAGCTTTGTTCTTTCTTTTCACTATTGCTTTGGCTATTCAGGGTCTTTTGTAGTTCCATATGGATTTTAGAACTATTTGTTTGGTTTGGTTCATTGAAGAATGCTGTTGGTGTTTTATAGGGATGGCATTGAATCTATAAATTGCTTTAGGTAGGATGGCCTTTTTGACAGTACTAATTTTTTCTATTTATGAGCATGGGATAGATTCCCATTTGTTGGTGTCTTCTTTGTCTCATGAGTGTCTTGTAGTTTGCAGGGTATAGGTCTTTTACCTCCTTGATTAGGTTTACTCCTAGGTATTTTATTCTTTTTGATGCAATTGTAAATGGAATTGTTCTCCTGATTTATCCTTCTGTTAGTTCATCATTAGTATACAGGAATGTAACATATTTCTGAGTCTTAATTGTGTATCCTGCAACTTTGCTGAATTCAGTTATTATTCTAGTAGTTTTTGGTGAATTCTTTAGGCTTCTTTAGGTACAATACAATGTTATTTGAAAACAGTAAGTTTAACATTTTCCTTACCATTCTGGATGCCTTTTTCTTTGTGTTGACTGACTACTGTGGCTAGGACCTCCAGTATCATGTTGAATAAAAGTGGTGAGAGTGGGCATCCTTATCTTGTTCCCTACTTTGAGGAAGAGCTTTCAGCTTTTCACTGTTAAGTAAGATGTTGGCTGTAGGTTTGTCATATATGGCCTTTATTATGTTGAGGTACTTGTCCTCTATACCCATTATGTTGAGAGTTTTTATCATGAATGGATGTTAGATTTTGTCAAATGCTTTTTCATAATCTGTGGAGATGATCATGTGGTTTTTGTCCTTTTTGTTGATGTGGTGTATGATGTTGATTGATTTTTGAATATTTTAGCATCCTTGCATCCTGCAATAAATCCCACTTAGTCATGATGGATGATATTTTTTATGTATTTTTGAATTCGATTTGCTAATATTTTGTTGACTATTTTTGCATCTATGTTCATCAGGGATATTGGTCTGTAATTTTCTTTTTTTGTGGTGTCTGTCAGGTCTTGGTATTAGAGTGATGCTGGCCTCATAGAATGAGTTTGGAAATATTCCCTCCTCTTCCACTTTTTGGAAAACTTTAAGGAGCATGGGTATTAGGTCTTCTCTAAATGTTTGATGAAATTCCACCATGAAGCCATCTGGTTCAGGACTTTTGTTCTTAGGTAGTTTTTGATTGCCAATTCAATTTCATTGCTGCTAATTGGTTTGTTCAGACTTTCTGTTTCTTTCTGGGTCAGCTGTGGAAGGTTGCATTTTTCTAGAAAGTTTTCCATTTTAGAAGAAATGTTTATCCAGTTTGTTAGCATATAATTTTTCATAGTATTCTCTAATAATTCTTTGTATTTCTGTGGTGTCTGTAGTGATTTTTCATTTCTTATTTCTGATCCTGTTTATGTGTGTGGCTTTTTTTCTTGGTAAATATGGCTAGGGGTTTAATTATTTTGTTTATTTTCTTGAAGAACCAGCTCCTGGTTTCATTGATTCTTTCTATTGTTTTATTCTTCTCTCTGTTATTTATATCTGCTCTGATCTTTATTATGTCCCTCTTTCTACTCACTTTGGGCCTCATTTGTTCTTCTTTTTCTAGTTTCATTAATTGTAAGTTTAGACTTCATTTGGGATTGTTCCTTTTTGAGGTAAGCCTGTATTGCTACATACTTTCCTCTTAGAACTGCCTTTGCTGTTTCCCACAGGTTTTGAGATTTTGAGTTGTTTTGATTTGTCTCCATATATTGCTTGATCTCTGTTTTAACTTGGTCATTGATCCATTGATTATTTAGGCACATGTTGTTAAGCCTCCATGTGTTTGTGGGTTTTACTTTCTTTGCTTAATTTATTTCTAGTTTCATAGTTTTGTGGTCTGAGAAGCTAATTGGCACAATTTCAATCTTTTTTAATTTACTGAGGCTCTTTCTATGGCCTACTATGTGATCTATTCTGGAAAATGTTCCATGTACACTTGAGAAGAATGTGTATCCTGCTGCTTTTGGGTGGAGTGTTCTGTAGATGTCTGTTAGTTCATTTGTTCTAAAGTGTTGTTCAGTGCCTCTGTCTCCTTACTTATTTTTCTGTCTGGTTGATCTGTCTTTTGGTATGAGTGGTGTGTTGAAGTCTCCTAAAATGAATGTATTGTATTCTATTTCCCCCTTTAATTATGTTAGTATTTGTTTCAGATATTTAGGTGCTCTTATATTGGGGCATAGATACTTATAATGGTTATATCCTCTTGTTGGACTGACCCCTTTATCATTATGCAATGTCCTTGTTTGTCTCTTGTTACTTTCTTTGTTTTGAAATCTATTTTGTCTGATACAAGTACTGCTACTCCTGCTTTTTCCTCCCTATTATTTGCATGAAATATCTTTTTCTATCCCTTCACTTTTAGTCTGTGTATGTCTTTGGGTTTGAAGTGAGACTCTTGTAGGCAGCATATAGATGGGTTTTATTTTTTTATCCATTCCATAACTCTATGTCTTTTGATTGGTACATCCAGTCCATTTACCTTGAGGGTGATAATCAATAGATATGTATTTATTGCCATTGTAGGCTTTGGATTCGCGGTTACCAAAGGTTCAAGGGCAGCTTCCTTGCTATCTAACAGTCTGTCTTAACTCACTCATGCTATTTCAATTACAATCTAAAGGTTCTTTCTTTCCCCTCTTCTTTTCCTTCTTTCTCTTCCACTCTTTATATATTAGGTGTTATATTCTGTACTCTTTGTGTATCCGTTGTCTGACTTTGTGGGTAGCTAATTTAATTTTGCATTTATTTGCTTAGTAATTAATTGGTCTACTTCCTTTACTGTGGTTTTATTTTCTCTGGTGACAGCTATTTAGCTTTAGGAGCACTTCCATCTATATCAGTCCCTTTAAAATACGCTGTAGAGGTGGTTTGTGTTAGGTAAATTCCCTCAACTTTTGCTTATCTGGAAATTGCTTAATCCCCATTTGAAATTTAAGTGATAATCTTGCTGGGTGGAGTATTTCTAGTTGAATGCCCTTCTGTTTCATTGCATTAAATATATCATGTGAATCCCTTCTGGACTATAAGGTTTCTGCTGAGAAGTCTGCTGATAGCCTGACGGGATTTCCTCTGTATGTGATCTTTCCTTTCTCTCTGGCTGCTTTCAAAACTCTCCTCATCCCTGATCTTTGCCATTTTAATTATTATATGTCTTGGTGTTATCTTCCTAGGGTTCCTTGTGTTGGGAGATCTCTGCACTTCCATGACCTGAGAGACCATTTCCTTCCCTAGTTTGGGGAAGTTTTCAGCAATTGTCTCCTCAAAGACACTTTCTATTCCTTTTTCTCTTTCTTCTTCTGGTACACTTATAATGTGAATATCATTCCATTTGGACTGGTTGCACAGTTCTACTATTATTCTTTCATTCCTAGAGATTATTTTTTCTGTGTATGAGTTTCTTTCTTTCCCTTTTCTCTGGCTTGTATTTCATTTACTGTCTCCTCTACCTCATCTAATCTACTTTTTTTCTTTAGTTGATCATTCTCTACAAGACTGTTTTCTTTTTGTTATAAGGTATCGATATATACTCTTATGAAGCTCTCACATAAAAAACATTGTGTTTACTACATTCACTCATATTATTAAGTCCTCCTCATACCCCATTGAAGTCAGTGCCTATTAGTGAAGTAAGATAGCACAGAGTTACTACTTGTATTCTCTGTGCTACACAGTCTTCGCTGTGACCCACCCCCCTATGTACCAATCAAAATACCCCTCAATCCCCTTCTCCCTCCCTCCCCACTCACCCACCCTCCCCTACCCCTCACCTTTGGTAACCACTAGTCCCTTCTTGGAGTCTGTAAGTCTGCTGCTGTTTTTGTTCCTTCAGTTTTGCTTTGTTGTTATACTCCACAAATGAGGGAAATCATTTGGTACTTGTCTTTCTCTGCCTGGCTTATTTCACTGAGCATAATACCCTCTAGCTCCATCCATATTGTTGCAAATGGTAGGATTTGTTTCTTTCTTATGGCTGAATAGTATTCCATTGTGTATATGTACCACATCTTTTTTATCCACTCATCTACTGATGGACACTTACATTAATTCCATATCTTGGCTATTGTAAACAGTACTGTGATAAACATAGGGGTGCATATGTCTTTTTGAATCTGAGAACTTGTATTCTTTGGGTAAATTCCTAGGAGTGGAATTACCAGGTCAAATGGTATTTCTATTTTTAGTTTTTTGAGGAACCTCCATATTGCTTTCCACAATGGTTGAACTAGTTTACATTCCCACCAACAGTGTAGGAGTGTTCCCCTTTCTCTACATCCATGTCAGCATTTGTTGTTCCTAGTCCTTTTGATGTTAGCCATCCTAACTGGTGTGAGGTGGTATCTTACTGTGGTTTTAATTTGCATTTCCATGATAATTAGTGATGTGGAGCATCTTTTCATGTGTCTGTTGGCCATTTGAATTTCTTCTTTGGAGAATTCTCTGTTCATATCCTCTGCCTATTTTTTAATAGGATTATTTGGGTGTTGAGGTGTGTGAGTTCTTTATATATTTTGGATGTTAACCCCTTGTCTGATATGTCATTTACAAATATATTCTCCCATACTGTAGGATGCCTTTTTGTTCTGCTGATGGTGTCCTTTGCTGTACAGAAGATATTTAGCTTGATGTAGTCCCATGTGTTCATTTTTGCTTTTGTTTCCCTTGCCCGAGGAGATGCATTCAGGAAAAAGTTGCTCATGTTTATATTCAGGAGATTTTTGCCTATGTTTTCTTCTAAGAGTTTTATGGTTTCATGACTTACATTCAGGTCTTTGATCCATTACCAGTTTACTTTTGTGTATGGGGATAGGCAATAATCCAGTTTCATTCTCTTGCATTTAGCTGTCCAGTTTTGCCAACACCATTTGTTGAAGAGGCTGTCATTTCCCCACTGTATGTCCATGGCTCCTTTATCATATATTAACTGACTTTATATGCTTGGGTTTATATCTCGGCTCTCTATTCTGTTCCATTGATCTATGGGTCTGTTCTTGTGCCAGTATCAAATTGTCTTGATTACTGTGGCTTTGTAGTAGAGCTTAAAGTCATGGAGCATAGTACCCCCAGCTTTATTCTTCCTTCTCATTACTGTTTTGGCTATTTGGGGTCTTTTGTGGTTCCATATGAATTTTAGAACCATTTGTTCTAGTTTGTTGAAGAATGCTGTTGGTATTTTGATAGGGATTGCTTTGACTCTGCAGATTATTTTAGGCAGGATGGCCATTTTGACAATATTAATTCTTCCTACCCAAGAGCATGGGATGAGTTTACATTTATTAGTGTCCTCTTTAATTTCTCTTGAGAGTGTCTTGTAGTTTTCATGGTATAGGTCTTTCACTTCCTTAGTTAGGTTTATTGCTAGGTATTTTATTCTTTTTGATATAATTGTGAATGGAATTGTTTTCCTGATTTCTTTCTGCTAGTTCATCATTAATGTATATGAATGCAACAAATTTCTGCATATTAATTTTGTATTCTGCAACTTTGCGTAATTCAGATATTAGATCTAGTAGTTTTGGAGTGGATTCTTTAGGGTTTTTTATGTACAATATCATGTCATCTGCAAACAGGGACAGTTTAACTTCTTCCTTGCCAATCTGGATGCCTTTTATTTCTTTGTGTTTTCTGGCTGCTGGTCTAGGATGTCCAGCGCTATGTTGAATAAGAGTGGAGAGAGTGAGCATCTTTGTCTTGTTCCCAATCTTAAAGGAGAAGCTTTTAGCTTCTCGCTGTTAAGTATGATGTTGGCTGTGGGTTTGTCATATATAGCTTTTATTATGTTGAGGTACTTGCCCTGTATACCCATTTTGTTGAGAGTTTTTTTAATCATGAATGGGTGTTGAATTTTGTGGAGTGCTTTTTCAGCATCTATGGAGATGATCATGTGGTTTTTGTCCTTCTTTTTTTGATGTGGTGTATGATGTTGATGGATTTTCAAATATTATACCACCCTTGCATCCCTGGAATAAATCCTACTTGATCATGATGGATTCTTTTTCATGTATTTTTGAATTCGATTTGCTAATATTTTGTTGAGTATTTTTGCATCTATGTTCATCAGGGATATTGGTCTGTAATTTTTTTGTGTGGTGTCTTTGTCTGGTTTTGGTATTAGAATGATGCTGTCCTCATAGAATGAGTTTGGAAGTATTCCCTCTTCTTCTTTCTGAAAAACTTTAAGGAGGATGGGTATTAGGTCTTCTCTAAATGTTTGATAAAATTCAGCAGTGAAACCATCTGGTCCAGGGTTTTCTTCTTAGGAAGTTTTTTGATTACCAATTCAATTTCTTTCATCCCAGGTGTCCAGTTGTGCATACATGGTCTCCACAAGTGGCTGGAATCTCAGTCTCTCCCAGTATTCCTCCAGTCTTTGCTTTACAATTCCACTAATAATCTCCAGAGCACCATGTAATGTGGGTTCGTGCTCCTGGAGCAGATTTCCAGGGCTGGTTGTTTAGCAGTCCTGGGGTTCTATTCACTTCCCATTCTGTTTGTCTTCCTCCTGCCTGTGGGCTGGGGTCGGGTGAGAGCTTGGGTTCTGCCAGATAACAGCTTTGCTACTTTGCCCTTTTTTTGAGGTCTTCTCTTTTCCCCAGATGCAGGCAGTCTGTTCTGCCATCCTCTGGTTGCTCTTTCAGGATTAGTTGTATTTGCTGTATTTTGTGTTCTACATAGTCTGGGAGAAGTTTTCTGCCTCACTTCTCATGCCACCATCTTTCTCCAGCTCTAGAGTTCTCTTCATCTTCAAGATTAGGAAACTAAAATTTAGAGAGTGAAATGACTCAGCTAAAGCCACATGGTGGTCCCCAGCCATGTCCATCTATCTGACTATAACTGCCTGTAGTGGATGGCCATGTTTTTCTTATTTTGTTCTTTGGTGTGGTGGCTTTGTGGCAGTGTCACACTAGCATGCATTAGGGTTTTGATGAATCCAGAGGAAAAGGAGTGTTTCATAGGAGAATTAGGCATACTAAATCACTTATTACACATCAACCCTATGTGGTAGGTACTAAGTTATTCTCATTTTACACATGAGGAAACTGAGGCACAAAGGAATTAAGCAAGTTGCCCATAGTTACGCTGTTATAAATATTTCCTTTAATCCCCAGGAATGAACTGATATAACAAGGATGCAGAGGAAGTAGAATAAAGGCTAGCTTATCACAGTAACCATCACAACTATCATGTGCCTTAAACCTGAATGTTAATAGCCAAAACTTTCTAAATTAAATTCAACCAGCTCTGGAACATTCTGGGAAACAAAACAGAACAAAACCAATCCTCCCAGAGCTCTTCCCTCCAATCACACTGAACTGTGCAGGGAAAAACTGTGAAAACCTTTGAAATGAGAAAAAATTTACTGGTGTCCCATGTAGTGGATCCTTCCTGGTTATCTCTGTTATCAGCATGTCTGAGGTATTTACAACCCTGTAAGTCTTAGAATATGATAGTAATGCAAATAGTTCTTGTCCAAGAGATGCAAACTGTGTGCTGAAAAGGTGTAATTGACTATTGCCTTATATTGACCAATTGATCTCAGCATTTCTGATGGCTTATATGTGTTTTAAAATTATTCCTTTGAAAAATTTTACTGGTTATAACTTTTACTGGTTCCTACATTGAGTTAAAAAAATCCTTGTCATGTTTTATATTTGTATGAGAGTCATCATTTTACCTTAAAAAAAGTAATCTTTTAACAACTGTTGGTGGTTCCTGAATGTGCCTGTGTGCCTTCTCATGAGCTATTTCCTCTTCATGTAATGCTTTGCTCATTTCTCTAGTTGAGGGATCAGAAATCTTCAAACCTTAGACCCTCTCTGTCCTACCAGCTGCTTTTGTAATGGCCTACAAGTAAAGACTGGCTTTTACATTTTAAAGGTTAAAAATAATCAAAATAGTAATAATATTTTGTGACACAGGACAATGAGATGTAATGCACATTTTAGGGTTCATAAATAAACTAGAAATACTCCTGTTGACTTGTACACATATTGTTTATAGCTGCAGTGTCTACACTACAATGTCAGAGTTGAGGAGAGTTGTGAAAGAGAAAATACTGTTAAAAAGAGAACCACAGGCCCCAAAATGGAGTCACTCATGTTAATGGCCCTATGTCAGCAAACCAAGACTTAATATTTAACTTACCTGCAATTTCAGTCTCCAAGAATGTAACCTATAATCAGTCAACATGGAATTTCCTGGTTCTCACCAGGAAATTTACTGATAGACTCTTTCTGTTCTCCTTAGGAGGGTGAACTTCTCCAAAAGAATGGATTCTCTGCTAATCATTTACCTTTTTCAACTCTCTACCTTTAAAAACCTTTCCTTTTCTACAGTTCAACAGAGCATCTCTCTGCTTAATAGATGGGATGCTGTCCAAATGATGAATTACTTAATCAGTCCAATTAGATCTTTAAATTTACTTGGTTGAATTTTGTTTTTTAACAATGCCATCTGCAAAGCCAAAATAATTACTAGTTGGTCCTTCCCAGAAAACATTTGTTAAGCCATTGCTAAAGGACATACATGTGTGGGTCCCCCAAAATGCATATGTTGAAACTCTAACCCTAAAGATAATAGGAGGTGGGGCCTTTGAGAGGTGCTTAGATCATGAGGCCTGAACCTTCATGAATGGGATTAGGGCCTTTATAAGAGACCCCACAGTTTTCTTGCCCTTCCCAATGCTCCTTTCTATTGTGAGGACACAGCAAAAAGCTGGTAGTCTGCCACAGGGAAGAGTGTTTTCACTTGAACTTGACCAGATTGGCACCCTGATCTTGGATTTCCAGCCTCCAGAAGTGTGAAAAATGAATTTGTATTGTTGATAAGTCACGTGGTCTGTGGTGCTCTGTTACAGCAGCCTGAATGGACTAAGACTCCCATAACCTTCTTGGTGCCACTGCTGTCTCAGCATCTCCCCCAGGGCACTTCCTGGGTATGTGTGCCAGTCTGGGCAGGTCCCCCCACTGGGTACATAGAACACCCTGTAGGTGTGTCTACCATAGTAGTTGCCTGTGTTATGATTGTTGACTCTCCTTTATGCGTTCATACCTAGCTTATAAATCCCTTGAGGACATGGACTATGTCTTGTTCACTTTTGCTTTCCCAGCATCTCATACAGTGCACCTAGCACATAATGGGCATTCAGTGTTTGTTGAATGAATGCTTCTCTTATTTTATGCTGGATAATAAGAGCATCTGAATATCTCAGCATTTGGAGTATTTAATAATTGGCTATCAACCTATTCTTATTTTTTTCAGTTAAAGCAACAAGAACCAACATATTTGTAAAACACAATGACAGAAATCATTTGTTTTAATTCCCCTGAAATTAAATGCTATAGCAAGGAAGCAGTGGAGGCAGAAGTAGTGAAGACTAGGTTGTCCTGGCCTTTCGCAGGTGGATAAGCTCTGTGAAGGGGAATGTGCCTGGCTAAGGGCACAGGTTTAAAAGCCTTTGGAAGATAGGCCAGCTTTAATTGACATCCCGACATGGGCAGGGCTGGGGCAGGCTGCACAACTTCTGGGAGTACCTTTCCCATTACTTTCCACTTAACTACTTATCTATGGTTTCCAAGCCTCCCCTACTTGTCTCTCCATGTCCATTAATTCTGTGGTGTCTCTGCTTTGTCCTGGCCATGTGAGGAACCTCTCCCTCACTTCTGTGGCATCCTGTATCACTGTTTGAGCTGAACACTCCCCAGAGTCCCATTTTGGTTTTTTCTGGCAGTTCTTTCTACTGCTCTCAATATTCACTTTCAGAAAACACTATTGGTGATAACAGCCAAGGGATGAAGTTCAATAATTAATATAGGACTTAAGTCATTTTAATGACTTACGGAATGAAAATATGGTTAAACAAGATTTGCAGAAAACTAAGCAATTTTAAGGAGCTAAGCAGTGAACTGTTTCAAGTGCCCTCAGCACTGCCATAAAGTCTTGCCTGAATCTGTTTCTCTTTCCCAGTTTTCTGGGATGGATTGAAGATTGCTCACTTTGTCTTGTTACAGGTTTGTCATCACTCAGATGACCTAGGGATTCGGAGGCCATGTGGAATTTGATGCCACCTCAACCTACAAGCTAAGACATAGACATCAGTCCCTTGAAGACAGTGACTCTTTCTATTCACTTGGCAGCCCTCATACATCTAGTACATTGTGGAAGCAACAGGAGGTGTCAGCATTGGCAGGATTAAATTCCCTCTTACCCACATGTTATGGATTGAATTGTGTCCTCCCCTCCACCAAATACCTTTGTTGAAGTCCTAGCCCCAAGTACTTTAGAATGTGACCTTATTTGGGAATGGGGTCATTGCAGATATAATTAATAAAGATAAGGTCATCCTGGAGATGGTGGATCCCTAATACAGTATGACTGGTGTCCTTATAAAAAGGGGGAACTTAGACCTGCAGACATGCACAGAGGGAGAACACCATGTGAAAGCTGGAGTCATGCTGCCACAGGCCAAAGGGCCGCCAGAGGCTAGGAGGGCCGTCTGGAACACATCCTTCCCTAGAGCCCTCAGAGGAAGCATGGCCCGCTAACACCTTGATCTTGGACTTCCAGCTCCCAGAACCGTGAGATGTACACTTCTGTCGTGTAAGCCACTCAGTCTGTGGTACTTGTTACAGCAGCTTTAGCAAACTAATACATCATGACATCACTCTTGTTGTCCTTCTCCCTAACTCCAGTACTGGGACTGGGGGCTTATTATCGCTTAAAAGCCCCACTGCCTTTTGGGTCTGTTGGTCTTTCTGCTTTTCCCAATCGAATGTCCCCTATATTAGTTTCCTATGGCTGCTGTAACAAATTACCATAAACTTAGTGGCTTAAAACACACAGATTTATTATCTTACAGTTGAGGAGGTCACAAGCTCTGCATCAGTCTCATTAGGCTGCAGTCAGGGGCTGTGGCTCCTTCTTGAGGCTCTGAGGGGAGAATCCATTTCCTTGCCCTTTGCAGTTTCTAGAGGCTGCCTGCCCTCTGGGGCTCCTTCCTTGCTTCTGTCACCACATCGCCTCCTCTGCACTCTAACCCTCCTACCTCCCTCTTGTAAGGAAACTGTGATTATACTGGGCCCACCTGGATGATGCAGGATTATCTCCCCATCCTGAAATCCTCAACTTAATCACTTTTGCAAAGTCATTCTTACCGTGTAACATAACGTGTTTACAGGTTCCAGGGATTAGGATGGGGATATCCTTGGGAGGGCCATTGTTCTGACTACTATGCGTCTTTCCATCCTCATTCTTTTCAAATTCTCTTCATCTTTCAAGGTCATCTTCTGGGACTCCTGCTTCAGCCCACAGTAAAATCTGTCTTTGTAATTATGGTTGATGTATTACCTTAGCAACTGGTCCTAGGCCCCTAACTGTTGACATGAGGTTATCTAGTATTTCTAGTTGCTCTGAAGGTGGCTTGAGCACAAACACTATTGTTTATACTCCTCTAGCTTGCCTGCCAGACCTCCAAATTTGCCCTCATCCTCCTCTACTTTGCTCACCTAAGACAGTAGAGCTGAGATCCCAAAGTCATTGCCTGCCCATGAACTTGTTCCGCAGAGCAGAGCTGGTAGGCATTAGGCATGACTTTCATATTCTCATGTGTCCTTCCCATCTCTATGGAAAATATTCATCACATGCATCCCTAACAACCTCACATGAGTTCCAACAATGTTTAAGAGACTTTGTGAAGCACTTGTACATATGGGGAAAGTTGAGAAAGCTTTGGTTATGCCTTCCAGAGGGTCTGGCAGCCTCACAGCCAGCAGAACTGGGTAGTTCTTGAAAACTGGCTGTCCTAAAGTTGTGCTCTATACGCTATAATCTGGAAAGAGTGAGATGGGGTCTCCTTTCTTACGTAAATGTGGGTCCAGGCCTGGGTAGACAGCCCCAAACCCAGCCAGCCATGTCTTTCCCTCTCATTGCCTTTGTGCTAGCCTTTACAAACAGCAGGCTTTTCATTTTTAAATATTAGTCTTCTACAACTGGACAGAACTCCATCTATAGGCCTACTCCCTCTCCCACACTGAACATGAGAGTTTTATTTTACATAGTTATGTTTAAGGAGAAATAATTTAAGTGAGGAAGGAGCTTATATTTTGGAGCCACTTGAGTTCACATGCTAGATCTCTTCTACGGCTGTGTGATCTTTGGGAAGAAAAGTGGTGGCACCTTACAGGACTGATGAGAATATTAAATGGGAATGATGTAGATGCATTGCTTCATATAGCACCTGGCATTTAACAGGCACTAAAGGTGGGTTAGTGTTTTTCTTCTCTGTCCTCATTTAAACAAATTCTTACTAACTAATGAGGATTAAATGCTTAAAACACCCACAAAGTAGGAAAATACCATAAAGATTGCTTGCATTTGGGGGACAGAATGTGACATAATGTAATTTGCAAAGGATTATATCCTAGCCAGCTCAGCTGTCATAACAAAATACTGTAGACTTGGCATTTTGGTAGCTTAAAGACAAATTTTCTCACAGCTCTGGAGGCTGGAAGTCGCAGATCAAGGTGCCAGCCTGCTTCCTGGATTGTAAATGGCTGCCTTCTCTCTGTGTCCTCGCGTGGTGTGGTGGAGTGCAGCGGGTCGGGGGTGGGTGGAGCACAGGTGCATGCAAGCTCTTTGGTGTTTCTTCTCATAAGGACACTACTCCTGCCGGGTCAGGACACCACCAGATGACCTCCTTTAACCCTAACTATCTCCTTAGCAGCCCTATCTCCAAACACAGTCACACTCAGGAGCTGGGGCTTCAGCAGAAGGGTTTTGGGGAGACACCTTCAGTCCATAACAGATTACATGGTCCTGTTCATACTTGGCAGTTCCTTACATTTCAGATTTTACCATGGGGATTTTAAATTGTGTCAAGACCCCTACCCTTGACCCCAGTAAACACAGAACCCCTTCCTTCCCTACTTTCCTGCTTCTGGAGTTGGCCAAAAAGGACACCAGAAATGCTCTGGCATTTCCCCACAGCACTGGAGATGAGTGGGACCTTCTCGCAGGCCCCCAGATGCAGGTGCCCCATGAGCATCCCCATGGCTCACTTCAAATGAAATGGGATGTCTAAGGTTACCTTTGTGACCTCATGTGCCAGGATTCAGCCCTGAGCATTTGCAGAGATGCAGAGGAGGAAAAGAGAGGGGCCAGCGTGTTAAGAAGAGAGTGGAGGGAGGGATGTGCTATAGCAGGAAATACGGATCTTCTTTCAGTAGAGTGGGAAGTCTTGAAGTATTTCAGGCACAGGGTTACATCATCTCTCTATTGAACAGATTAGCAAACTGTGGCCAGTGGCCACCAAATTTCGCCAGCCATGACATTATAGTGTAAGCCTGACAATTGTTTTTTTTATTGTAATTTAAGTGTTTGACACTAAGCTTTTGATTGCTGAGGCATCCCCTTCAAAGACATCCATCTTCAATAACAGTGTCAGCTACAGGACTGGAGTAGCCGGGCCACTCCACTCGTGAAGTCCCCTTTTTAGAGAGCTCAGGTTGGCTTGGATAACTGACCATCTGACCACTTTCTCGAGCTTTAATTCCCATGCTTGTTTTACATTCACCGCTAAAGGGTGAACCTACCAAACCACAGGCCCCTACCCTTGGTCCCAATTAATGCAGAATCCCAGGCCCATACTCTCTCTCATTACCTAGTGACCCTGGAGCACTTTGTACCCTCTGGGACCTGTGAATAATAAACTTGGTGTTTTCAGAGTTTCCTGACTGTTACCACTGAAGTGAGTCTTGCAATCATAATACGAACCACAGGGGCTGGTCCAGCTGCAAGGCTGACTCTCTGACTCTTGTTGGGGAAATGCCTGGGGGGCTGCCTCAGCACTAGGCCCAGGTGAGTGCCCCAGGCATTCCTAGCTGAGAGCATCACTAAGGACTGGCCGAGAGCGACCCAACACAAGTGGCCTTGCCTGCAGGGCTGCACTTAACAGAAGGAATGCACTTTAGTTGCAACCCGCTTACTACCCAGCTAGTGCAGGTGGGTATCACCACCTGGGAAAGGAGCACCACCTGCAGGGGCCCGTGCTATGTGCCCTTGCATATCGCCTCTGTGGTGTGCTACCCACAGGATCTGTTCCCAAAACGTCACTGCTGCCATAAGGACTCAGCCATCTCCCCTTCTCACAGCTACTGCCCCCTGCTACTGGCCATCCTCTTGCCACACAGGTGCTAACCCCTCTGGCCTGCGCCAGTCCCCGCTACTCCCTCTGCCCCCTTCCCTAACCTCCAGGATTGACAGCCACCTAAGCCCCTAACCTACAAACTGCAGTTTCTGGGGGCCTGTCCCACCTCCCAGGGACAATCACCCCTATACCACTCTGGCAGTCCACTGGGACAAAAAATGTACCTAGGCCTTTTTGGTCCTCTTAGACACTAGGATCACTGCCATTTGAGGCAATCCCTCTAAATTCCCAAAAGGGAAGCCCTTTTACCTACAGGACATTGCTGGTAAACCACAGTGTAGAAACCTATTCGGATGTAATTAATGGGATCATTCACCTCAGACAGCTCTTTCTTTCCCTATCGCAGGCTTGGGTGCCCTGACAAATGCTATACCACAGGGTGCAAGCCCAGGTTCTTAGTCTACCTGGTGGGACTCACTGAATGGACACTGGTGACCTTCATTCTCCAGTCAGAACAGGAAACACTCCCCAGGACTGACTTAGGGCGGTGATGGCCTAGGCCCTGTCATTAATGATATGCTTCAGACAGCAGTCGCTGAGCCCACCATTACTTAAGCCAGCCACTAAGGAACGGTGGCTCACCACTGACTACTGAGACCTCAATGCTCAGGTTCTACTGATTAATGCTCAAATTCCTAATATTATTGAATTAATTGAAGATATACAATGGGCTTAATGGGCATCTTTTGAGGTCACTGATTTTGCCAATATCTTCTGTTCTGTTCTTATCACAGAGGAATCCTGGGCCCAGTTTGCTTTCTCTTTAGAAGGAGCTCAATATACATTTGTTGCAATTGCACATAAGCTCTGTTGCCAGGATTTAATTGTAGTGTGTGTTGCACTTACAACTGCAAAGTACTGTTTTTGGCATTATACTGTCTATGCTGAGGGGTCCCTCTGAGGAAGTGGTATGAGCAGATCTGTACTGCCCCCTGGCTCCAGTCCTTGGCCACACCTGTCCATGCCTCCAGGAGTTTCGGGGCTAAACAGGGGTCCACCGGTTCCCAGGTGGGTAATTTGGACTAAGAGCCTACCCCCGCGGCAGCCCCGTATGCTCCCTTTGGGTGCCTGCTTTGGGCATCTTATTGGACTCTGGCAGAACGGAGTCCCTCCTGACTCCCACCTGGAGCTACTAGGTCCCCTAGTGGCTGGGCTAAACGCCTCCAAGCAGCAGCCCAGTCTGGCCACTGGCGCCTCCTGGGTGAAGCGGACATGGTGTCCTCACGAGAGGCCTCAACCTGACGTCCAGGCCTTTCCAAGTGAGTCACAGGAGGGCGCGGCTTCCCCGTGCTCAGTCCCTCGCCCAAGAGCCTGGAAGACATGACAGCGCCCCTCTTCCCCCGGCTACTTGGGGAGCCCCCTGGGACCGGCTGTGTGAGCCGGACAGGGGGACAGTGTCCTCCACGGAAGGCAGTGCGGCTGCTGGCGGCCAGACACCCCGACCCCGGGCGCGGCTCTGCGGCTCAACCCGGCCTTAGCCGGGAATTCCCGCCCTAGCGGCTGGGGCCCGGGCGAAGGGCCTCCCCTGGGTGCCCCGCAGACAAGTGCATTCTGGGCTCCCAGGGACCCCGCCCCCGGCCCCAGACACAGCGCCACCCTCACGGACGCTTACCAGGAGCACCACCTGGAGCTCCTCCTCCAGACCAGTCAGCTGTCTCCTCGCTAAACATATTCTTGTTCCCTTTGCCTCACCAGGCATTATTCACCCTGACTAGGACGCCCACCCTACCTCTCAGGTGCCTCAGCACTGCGCTCCAGGGCAGACCTCCATCCGGGTTACTGCCGGGGCGGGAGCTGTCCTCTTAAAGAGACACTCCTTAAATTGTGTCCTGGCCCAGGATCTCCAAAGTGGATTAACTCTTGCCCCAGGTATATCTGGCCAGTAGTAGCAACACTGTGGTTAGGCTGCGACCAGCGTCTGTCCTGTAATAAAGTTTTATTGGAACACAGCCATGTCCATTTGCTTAGGTATGTCATGCATCTGAAATCTGAAGTCTGTGGCTACTTACCCGCCACAGCAGCAGAATATGAGTAGTTGCAACAGACACCACATGGCCTGCAGAGCCTCATTTATTTCTGTCTGGTCTGTTTAAGAAAAAGTTTGCCAACCCTGCTCTATTGTGTGGAGTTGGCTTGCAGGAGGGTAAGGGAGTGCTGAAATACATTTCTCAGCCCAAGATGGAGCTGCTCCTGTGCAGGAAACCACATCAGCAAGGAAACTCACTTTCCCTCTGGTCACTCTGACTGACCAGAAATGCAGTACATGTGGTCAGCCAGCTCCCCGTGCTAAGCCAGCTCCAGGCCTTCTCACTCCTAACAAGGTTGACTATGTGACACCAGCTAATCAGGTATTTTCTATTTGTCTTTTCCTTGTTCTCGATTCCTTATCCTCTAAAAGCTTCTTTCCTGCCACCCCACATTGCATGTTTCTGGTAGGAAACTTCATGAAGTGTTAATGTTTGTGTCACCTAAATTATCTTCTTTAACCATTTTTTAACAAGGGGCAGACAATATAGCTGAGAGACTGGAGATGAGTAGATGTGGATGAATTCAACATACATTTTGTCAAGAACCTAGAGAATTGGCTCTTGGGTTTGTCGGGGTTGGGAGGAATGACAGTGACTCCTGGGTCTTGCCCTGAGCCAGTCTGGTGCTGTTTAGGAGACTGGGGGCACTAGGGAGGGGAAGAGAGACAGTGCAAAATAGCTCATGATTTGCATTTTGAACAGGTGAATTCTGAGATGCCAGTTAGACCTCATTTGGATGGAGATTTGAAAGCTAGGAAATGGGATGCTGTTTAGGCCCAGGAGAACAAAAATACATACCAGGAAGGAGTGAGGAAGGTAGTGAAAAGCCTGAGAGAGAAAAATAAGAGAGAGAGAAGAGGGATGGGATGGCCTGAAGTGCCACGCTGGCAACCAACATTCCAGGGTTTCAGAAAAGCCCTGCAGGCGGCCTTGTCATATAGACATAAGTTAGGAAGGGGCTGTCTCCCAGACCTTGGGGAGCCCACCCAGGGAGGTCTGGGTGTGTGCTAGAGGAAATATGAATACTCAGATGCCCGACAGCCCTGGTGGGATGGGAGAGAGATGGATTCCAGCCAGACCTTTCCCCAGAAGGCAGGCCTGGGTCCTGACCCCTTTCATTTACCATGTGGAGCTAGGTGCAGGGCCAGATGCCTCCTGCAGCCCCTGCCCTGCCCCCGCTGTGGACAGGCAGACCAGAGAACCAAGAGAGGCATCACATAGGCCCAGTTCCCTTTTTCTCTTTAAAGCCAACTTACTGAGATATAACTTACACACTCATTCAAAGTATATATTTTGAGTCTTGACAAATTAATACACCCTGTAAATACCACTATCATCAAAATTTTGACCATTTCCAGCATCCCCTAAAGCCCTCTCAGCCTGTGTAGTAAATCCCTCCCACGTTCCCACCCCCAGGCAATCACTGGTAGGGTATGCTTTCTGTCATTATAGATTATACTTGCCTGTGTCTTGTGGATGGGTTTCAGGCCTGGACAGGTTCACTATGGATTCAGTGAGACTGATAAATGACAGTGGAACATTCTTGGGATGAAAGGATTTATATCCAACTTTATTCCCATGGTGGCAGGTCAATCACTAGATTCCTGTCCACTTAGAGCGAGTTGGCCTACAGCAAGCTGGTCTCTGCCTCTGGGCCTCTCTGCCCCCGCAGGTGTTTCAGTCTCTGCCCTTGGCCGTTGCCACCACTCCAGTCTCTGCTCTCCTGCAGCCATACAATTGTGCAGCCCAGAGCACTGGGAAGGGCTCTTTATATAGAGTCAATAACAATGTATTGCCCACATGTGTGTAGTGAGCAAGTGTGCCAGGGCCAGGTGAGAATCCTGGCTATAGGAACCTTCACTTTATCCATAGCCTGTTTCAGTGTTTTTTTGTTTGGCTTCTTTCACTCATCAGAATGAGTTACCTGCATCAGTAGTTTCTTCCTTTTTATTGTGAATTAGCATTTCAGTGGTATAAATATTGGCATGATATACTGTCTTGCCAATGGGTTTCAGCCCTGGGCCAGTTCACTATGGATTCAGTGAGACCAAGGAATGACAATGGAACATTTTTGGGGTGAAAGGGTTTATTACCTGGCTCATTCTCCCAGTGATAGGTGGAGCACTAGAATTACGTCTGCATCCAACAGCCTGCAGGTCTGTAATGGTCCTTCATCTCTGCCTCCGTTTAGAGCACTGGGCAGAGCTCTTTATATAGTCACTCAGTCAATAGCAGTTTATTGCCTATGGGTGTGGAAGCAGTAGCTTAGCAGCCAGCCAGTTACATCATCAAGTAGTTTAGGTTTGGGTGAGGATCCTGGCCACAGGAACCTTCACTTTATCCACATATACCAAAATTTTTGTTTATCCATTTACCTGTTGATGGACATTTGGGTAATTTCATGTTTTTTGCTATTATGAAAAGAGCCTAGTTTCTTCTTTTAAATGTGATAATCACTCCTATTCTTACAAGTGGGAGAGGAGAGAGGCTGGGGTGCAGATTGAGCACAGTTTCTCACGTTCATGACACCAGAATCAGTTACCAGAGAGCTTGTTGATGCACAGATGATGGTCTTTACCCCCAGAGTTTCTGATCCAGCATATGGGGGAATGGGTCAAGGGGGATGAGGTGGGGGGGAAGGGAATGTAGGGAAAATGGAAGTTCCTATGGCCCAAATCCTCACCTGACCTTAATCTACTTGATGATGTCATTGGCCTGCTGCATATGCTAAGGCTTACCACCTGTTGGCAATGAGCCATTATTACAGTGTCTCTATATTAAAGAGCCCTGCCCAGTGTTCCACCCAGAGGCAGAGGTGCAGATGGATTGTGGACTTCCAGGGGCAGATGTGATTCCAGCACTTGACCTGCCACTGTGAAAATAAAGCTTGGTATAAACCCTTTTACCCACAACCTTCCATTGTTGTTACTTGGTCTCACAGAACCCAGAGTGAACTTGCCTGGGGCTGAAACCCTCCAGTGAGACAGCCAAAATTTGCATTTCTAACAAGAAGTGCTGATGTGGCTACTCCAGGAACCCCACTTTGAGAACCACTGGTCTTGAGGAACTTGGAAGACAGGGAATGAAGTGACCTACCACATGGTGCTGTGCTCATCATGAGCCTCATTTATACACAGCTCTGATCACTTCTCAGACACACACAAACCTAGGGATGGTTTATCTTAACAGCTTTATTGAGGTACAGCTTACACACCACAAATTCACTTAAGTATACAATTCAATGTTTTTTTAGTAAATCTACCAAGTTGTGCAATCATCAATACATTCCAGTGCTAGAACATTTCCGTAATTTCACTAAGGTCCTTCTGGCCTATTAATTATAGTTAATCCTTGTTCCCACTCTCAATTCCAGACAACAACTGACCTACTTTCTGTCTTTATAGGTTTGCTTTTCTGGGCATTTCAAGTAAATGGAATCATACAATATGTGTTTTTTTGTGTCTGGCTTTAATTTACCCTAAGATTATCAAGGGTTCTCTATGTTGTAGCATGTATTATTAGCACATGCTTTAAAACAATTACAAAACACTACTCCATTCAATTGTATGGATATAACATTTCATTGTAATGGATAGATCACATTTTATTTATCTGTGTATCAGTTAATGGACACGTGGGTTATTTTTTGGTGATTATGATTAATGCCTCTATGCTCATTCATGTACAGATCTCTGTGGAGGAATGTTTTTCATTTCTCTTGGGAGTTGAATTTCTGGGTCACATGGTAAATTTATATTTAACACTTTAAGAGACTGCCAAACTCTTTTCCAAAGTGGCTGTACCATGTTACAGTTGTACTAACAGCATGGGATCAATTTTCCCTAGATATTTTTTTTAAATGAGAGGAATACAAGAGATTTTGAGATCAACCTGTGTGAAGAAATGTGTTCAGAAATACTGTTCATTAAATGTTGTAAGTGCACACATAAGAACATGGAAACACCTTTTTTCTTTCCACTGCTTTCAGTCTTGGCTGTACATTAGAATCATCTGAGGAAATTTAAAAAATCCTGATGCCAGGCTACATCTCAGACAAATTACAACTGAGACATGGTTGGGGTGGGCAGGCATTAAGATGATTTCAGTGTGCAGGCTGAGAACTTCAGATTAAAAAAAAAGAAGTTTATTGAGCCAATCACTGAGAAATAGCTACACAAATACAGCTGAAGAAAGACAGTATCTATAGGACCAGCTGAATGAGACTGGAAAAGTCATATGGCCATAGAAGGAACAAAGAATGCAGCGTCTGGCAAATGGTAGCTTCTATGATTCCTCTCATTTACCTTTCTGGTATTATTTCAACCTTTTTGACTATCAAGGACAGAAAATGATGACTGATATGGGCATATGGGTGGGCAATTATGGGGAAGTTGGGGTTCCTTTGGCCAGGATCCTCACTGAACTTAAACCACCTGATGATGTAACTGGCCTGTTGCTAGGCTACCGCTTCCACACCTTTAGGCAATAAGCTATTATTGCACTATATAGAGAGCTCCGCCCAGTGCTCTGGGCGGAGGCAGAGACGCTAGTGCTCGATCTACTGCTGGGAGAATAAGCCGGGTAATAAACCCTTTCACCCCAAAGAACGTTTTGCTGTCAATTTCTTTGGTCACACTGAATCCACAGCAAACTTGCCCGGGGCTGATACCCATTGGCAAGACAGCAATCTAAGTTTCAATGGTCTGTTTTAGACAGGAGATTGTGAGTGTTCCATGTCAATAGACAGTCCAGTTGCGCAGAAGAAAGGAAAACTGGTGGGTAAGAATCCGCCAAGAAGGACAGAGGTTCCCAGACAGAAGCACTGGCCCTAGGTGGAGAAAGGATGGTCCTTCTATTTTCAAGGAGGTAGAGGATGGGAGCATATTGAGGCAAACATTTTGGTTTGCTGGCTGGACGATCAGGGAATGCTTCTCTGTGTTTTCTTTTTCTTTTCTTACTGAATTGTGATGGAAAGCCATTTTGTAGAGAGGGATTTATTGACACTGGGTTGGGAGAGGGGTAGGACTGAATGTTTGGGGAGAGTACAAAGGATATGAAACAGTCACTGCTAGGGCGAGACTGCATTCACATGAGGAAAACAAGTGGGCCTAATGGGCAGCATGGAGAGTTGAAGACATTTATGATTTTCTAATGATGCTGACCTCTGTTTTCTCTCTCAGCTGCTTGGGGCAGGCAGGAGAAGGCAGACAGTAAGCCTCCACAGGTATTTAGAAAAGACAGAAAGGCAAAGGACTTTGGGTAATCCAAGAGTGTTTCAAAAACAATGGGCCTTCAAATGCATGCTGGAAAAGGGATGAAAAAAAAGGAATAAACTGAAGGATTGAGAGGAAGCAGAAGGTCAGTGGGTTGGAAAGAGATTGTGCGCAGAGAGTGGGATACTTGGATTAGATGATTATGGAGGTAGAGATATGAATGAATGAGTCCTGGATGGGCTGTCCGCGTGCGAAATGGCAAATCTCAAAACTTCCACTTCCTCACCTTGTACTCAACTCGGTTACCACACAATGCCCAATAGCTGTTACTAAGATCTCAGCTGACCTCCGAGTCTTCAAATCCAAAAAATATTTTCCAGTCCTCATTTGCTTGATTTTTCAACATTATGTGACACTGTAATCCATTCCCTGTTCTTGAGATGGTCCCTTTCACTGGCTTCCAAGACAACACACTCTCCTTATTTCTTCCCAGCTTCTCTGACCCCTGCTCACTGGGTCCACCTGCCTCTTTCGTTACATATGCAGCTTCTTATAGAGTGTAATCCTCAGCACTGTTGTCTGTATTTTCTCCCTAGGCAATCTCATCTCTACCTCATGGCTTCAATTACTACCTATCACTGTAGAAGTTTCTTCTGAGCATTAAGCCCAGACACCCAATTCCTACTAGTCATTTCCACTTGGATGTCTCAGAGGCTCTTCAAACTGCTCATTTATTAACTTGAACTCATAACTCATCCCCAAATCTGGTTCTTTCTTGATGTCCTCACCTAAGTGGGCCTCATGCCTTGGTTAGACAAATCAGAAATCTAAGAGCCATCTTACCTGCCTGTTTCTCAACTTTCCATATCCAATCTATTATTCCCGTCAATTTTCTTCCTAAATATCTTAGAATCCACCCCCTTCTCTCCCAGTGCTAAGATCCAGATCCAACCTCTACCATCTCTTGTGAAGATTCCAGTGTCTTATCAGTCTCTCTGCTCCCTTCCAGCCCATTCTCCACATTAAACCGTGTGAATTCTGTCTCCTCCCCCAACACAAAGCCGATCATCTAACTCTTTATCTCAACCTCTTCATCTACTCCCCACTTTCCACTGCTCCTGGAATAGATACAAAGCCTGTCCTGCAGTCCTCAGGACCCATCCTGGTCTGGCTCTTGCATCTGCTCCAGGCACACTGGCCTTCGCTGAGCAGAGGCTCTGTCCTGCCTTCTCCTCCTCGCACCCACTCGTCCTTGGCTCTCAGCTCACCCTTCCTCGGGGAAGCCTTCCTGACCACTGCACACAGGTCAGCCTCCACTGTTACCTGCCCAGGGAAGGGCAAGCCTTCCCTCCACAGGGCTTATCTCAGTCTGGAGTTACACACTCGTTTAGGCGGTTGTTTGACTGACGTCTGTCGTCTCACTCAGGACTCTAGGCGCCACGAGAGCAGGAACGCTGTCTGGGCTTGCTCAACCTGTTCACTCCCCACCTAGCAGGATACCTGGCTGTCGCAGGTGCCCAGGGGGGTGACTGGGGACGACGGCATTCAAGCAGAAAGGTGTATTAGAAATCACTATTTTCTGTCATTTCAAAGCTGAAGAACTGGAGGCCTGGAGAGGTGGGAGGTTCGGTCACACAGCTAGGTGGTGGCAGAGCTGGAATGTAAATCTGGTCTCTTTCTACCTTATTTTGGGAACTGTCGGTTTATTTAATGTAAAAACTCTATAGTATTCTCTCTTTCTCCTGCTTTTTTAAGAAAAATAAAAGCAGTCTGTGCTTAAATGTGTTTTGTACCATCTGATCACAAAATATCAAACCACTGGTGGCAGACAAGGGGCAAGGGAGGAAAACCATTTTAGGGACGTGGCCCTGCCCTCACCACCACCACGTGCAGCAGTGATGGGGTGGCAGGTGGGAGCCAGGACGCACACACCACCTCCTCCTTCCCCTGTCGACCGGCTGTCCACCCAGCCCCTCCACCACAGCAAGAGGAAGATTAGCAAGGTCCGCGGTGACACAGACTTACTCCCTGGAAGTTGTGGACATGTCAGAGAAAGTTGTAAATCCCATTTCCCCAGGGGCGGCAGGCAGTCACCTTATGCATTATGAGACCACACATAGTCTCATCAAAAGTGCTTTGCAACTGTTTCTCCAGAGGCTTCATTCCCCGCCACTCTCTTGCACTAAATAAAGCACGGGTGCCCTCTGGTGGTGATTGTTAGAAAAATCTCAGGAGAGGGAGAGATTTAGTTCGTTGGGGTGAGGTGAATGCTCAGTTCTTTGTATTTCTTTCCCTTGCCTCCACAGCCATTTCCAAGATAAGCCATTAAAAGTAAAGCAGAGCCATTATAAACCACCTGAACAAGAAGGCATCAATGGACCGAAGCTTTCTGTGGCCAGGCTTACAATTTACCAGCTCCTGTTGCTAACCTGAGCGGTGGTGACCTGAGACTCTGGACTGTGAATCTGGCGGGCGGTGGGGGGTGGAGGTCCCGATTTGCTGGTCAGAAGTGAATGCTCTCCCTGGTAGAACTACTAAGGTCTGTACAGCAGTTTACAGGTGACTTACCTGGCAGGTTTTTATCCAAACAGCCATGAGGGGAGGGGAAGCTCTGTGCAAGCAGATGTCATGGGCAGAAAGCTGGGACCAGGGACAGGGTAATTAAAGACAAGTGGTAGGAAAGAGGAACAAATCCACCTTGGCTGTTTGCAGAGCTAGACAGGTTGGAGACAATGAGAACAGGGCTGGAGAAAAGGAGGTGGATGACATTCCTGTAATATTTGTAAATGACCAAACTGTCTCATCAAGCAGGAGAGATTAAGAAATCCAAGTTTCCAAGGGCTGGGGAGGGTTCAGGCAAGCAAAAAAAGAGACCGACAGCAGGCACCAGGGACCAGGCTTTAGGAAAGGAAGCAGATCTGATTCTCAGACTGTTTCTCAAATGGTTGGCAATATCTCCTCCTGCTTTCCATGAAAATTATTTGGTATGCCGTTTTATTAGCTCTGTTTGATATTGTGTTTTCTCAGCATAAAGTAGCCTTTTTAAAGCAAAAATAAAAATTTGTGCTATTTTAGAAGTCATTAAAAAATATATGTTTGAAAAAGTTAAAAATCACAATGAGATCAAGACTGTTTAATGGTTACTTTTTGATGGAAATCCAATCACATTGGCCTATACTGCTACATATACCATTACTTGGACATTCATACTCCACTAGGAACATGATATATTACAAAACAGAGAGGAACTTTGAAAATCACATTTAATTTTTAATACAAAATCTGTTGCACTATTACAGAAGTGACTCCTTCATGCACAGATAAATTTTGCATCTACCATTATGGAAGAGTAAAAACTGTACTTTGATTTTTCCCTCAAACACTGGCAAATTTGAAGTAACTTTTATCTTTGTGCTCTCTGATACCAGGGCAAGCCTGTTCTGCCTTTTTGTATTTCCATTAGGAAGGCTAATCTGTGAACAGTGAATCTGGAGACATGAGAGTATTTAGGGCCATCTTTACCTGGGATTACTTCAAACTGTGCTTTACCTACATATATCAAAGTTGCCAGGTGACTAGGCCTGCTGAACCCCATAGGCAAAACTCTGAAGAGTCCATCTAGAAATTTGCTGTCAAAATGTAGAATAGTACACTATTTCAGTTTCACAGCAAAAAAAGGAAAACAAAACCCCAAAAGGTATTTAAGTAAATGCTTTTCAATCCCACGCACTGTATTAATTAGCTAACTTCTTATACAGTACAACATAAACATTGTATATTTATTTGTATGTAACGCCAATAAGCATATAGCATCTATACTTTAAGGGTATTTACAAATTCAACAAAATATCTACATATAAAAAGCTTTACTTAAAATTAAACTTGATGCAAGTTATGAGAAACCAATTTATTGGCAAATGAAACTGAGCATTCCTTCAACCATAGGTTGTTATAGAATTTCATATTTGGAAGTAAACCATTTGATAGATATTGTTTACGAATATGGTGGAATATATGTTTATTTTTGAAACTGCACATGTAATCCCTTTGACTGTTGGCCTTACTAGCACTTGTCAGATTTCTTAGATTCTGAAATTTGTCTGTAGCAATTTGCATACATATTGTTTAATGCTTTGGAGAGTTTCAAAAGCTGCCACATAGTTAAAGACTTAGAGAATAATATGTGCCTATCGGCAAGCTATTATATGCATTTAGTTCTGGAATATTTTGTTTTTAAAAAAATTTTTCTACTAAGTTGACATCTTTCTTATGGAATGTGACTTGTTTTAACAGAAACCATAAAGGACCACAAAATCATCAAGTGCTCCAGTTGGTGATAAAGCTTTTCTTTTTATACATATGGGGAAAATTCTCCTTAAAGACAAACTATCTTACTTACTATCTTTTCACATTTCCTTTTTTCGGCAGTGTAGTTTTTCCTTATCTCTTCTTTTAGACTTTGACAGTAATCTAGGACTCCAAGTTGACTGTACCAGCGGATACAGAAGGCAGCATGTTCTGGAATGTTTAGTGTCTGAAGGCACTGCATGTGTCTTGCCCTGTGCTTTCTGAAATAATTTTTGAAATTTAAGTGGAGTGACTTGATTTTGATTCTTTCAGTATGGCACGAATGCCAAATGCATTGCAATACACCTCGTTGATGCCTAAGCACAAGAAGGTAGAGATGGTGTAAAAAGTAGAACACTGTACTGCTGTAATACCTGGAAGATTAAGAAGGCTACAATGTAACAGGAGCAAAGAGTAGGTGACAGAGTCTCAGTAAGCAATCAGCAAATGCAACTGTCATGATTAAGTCATTTAGCAAGTATATACTGTACAGATTGTTCCTAACAGTCTCCCAAAAAGACACAACAGCTAGACATAGTCACCAGTTTCACAACAATGTCCACAAAGACATTGAAGTTCTAGAGAATACTACAGCAACACTCTTGACAATGAAAATGGAATTCATATTTCGGGGTTCAGCAGAAGGCAGTATAAACAAAGTATCAAACCATGTTGTAATAACATACACAGGTATGTCCTTTAAATGGGTAGCATTTTTCATGCATTGTATTGAACTGTATCCTGAAGAGAAAATAACATGATCTGTTGATGATGCTGTACTGTTTTTATCAGTACCAAGAAAATGAAGAATGCATGTTTTGAATGAGAAAGTATGCATTTTGCACTGCAGTTCACATTAACATATCATATGACTGAGTTATGTTCTTGTTCTAACTGTTCTCATCATATTAACATACAGCAGAACATACTTCCTGCCTCTATGCTCATAGTATGAGAAGCCTGATGAACAAGCGCTTAAGATAAACACTCTAGAGAAATGGGATATTGGCAAAGAGCTTACAGATTAAACAAATGAATTCATGGCATTGACAGGAGAAGGTGCCTCCGAGCTCTCGTTGCCTTCAGCAGGTTCCTTCTCTTTCTTACCACTGTATTGTCCAATAAAGGATCCATCTTCATTGAACTGGCCATTCACTCCCTCTCCATAGTCAACTAGGCTATCATCGCTATCTTCTTTTTTCACAGTCCTGTCTGAAGGTGTTCGACTGCCTTTTTTCAAAGGCTTGTGGTCTTCTGCATCACTGGAAAGAAGAGAAAACATTTTCATTAAGACTGGCATTCAGGTAAAATGTTTTCTTCTGAAAGATCATGCATGCAGATTATGATAAAGCATATGGAGTCCTGAGCTTTGCCAAATCTAATCATCAGGTTGGCTGGGATGTGGTTGGAGTGAAAGTCAGGTGCAGAAATGATTTAATCATGAAGTCTTCAGTAGGTGGATGGCTTCTTATTGTGCATGTCAGTATCAATGACAGATTCTGTCTCTTGATTTGGAAACAATTCAGAAATAATCACAAGCATTAAAAAAGGAAGAATTGAGCAAAGTTGAAAATCATCATTATTTTGAATTCAAAGGAGGGTAAATAGCTCAGGCAAGTAGAGAAGTTAGTATGTTAAACTGCGTAGTGTCTCTGACTCCTTGAATATGAATGAAGAATGATTCTGGTTAAGTGTGAAATATGGATTTTTTTTTTTCTGAACAAGAAGGAGAAGCAAAATCCTGCATTTCAAATGATTTTGTTATTGAGTGCAGGCCAGACTTGTAAACTTTAACCTTACCTTTCAAGAGACCTACAAATTCCATTAAAAGGATGCAGAAGAAACAAATGAAAATAGCCTAAGAAGAAAAGCAAAATCCTTATACTGGTAGTATACACTACTTTTTTTTTCTGTACAAATTTCAGTTAATGGGTAAATATTTATTAATTTGGAAAGAGACACAGTTTAACCTCAAAGCACTACATTCGTACTATGAATGGCATGTTGATATATTCTAAAGATTGTGAGTGATTCCAAAAAAGGCAAACATTCCTCCACTCACTCATCTTCACCCCACTATTCCCTTCTCCCAAGTGTGCTATGTAGCCTGTCCATTGGGATGGGAATGTGAAGAATGTAATTTAATAAAACTTTATAGGACTTAAGTTTTTTGGCTTCTTTTTTCTGTTGAACCCCTCAGCACAATATCTGGAAGCAGAAAGGCAAGCATTCTGTTTTAGAACATCTTTTCATCTGATTCTGGAACTAGGTATGCACATTGACCTGTTCCTTAATAGGTAACATGTGCTTTAAGAAAAGAAAGAAGAAACAAAGGCAATGACAGTATTTTGTGATTTCTTGCACAGAACAAAAATACAAGAATTTGTACCAAGACTTTATTGCTCCCTCTGCTTCTGAGTGACTTTTATTCTAGTCAAGACCCAAATATTTCAAGATGCACACATATTTTGGCTCTTTTGTCAATAAAGTTTGAAAAAGGTTTTCAAACTTTTTCTGTGAAGAGCCGAATAGTATATACTTCCAACTTTACAGGCCACGTGGTCTCTACAGCACGTGACCCCTTTTCGCTGTCCTTTGCTGGCCCCTGTTCTCTAGGGTAGCTATTCTCAATACCGATGACAGTGATCCTTTCAAAATGTAAGTCAAATCATGTCGCTCATTCGTTGCAAACCCCCCAGTGGCTTCCATCTCAACTGGAGTCAATGACAGAATCCTTATGCTTTCCCCCAAGGCCCTGAGCCAGCCCTGACACCTCTCCCACTTTACCTCCAATCTCCCTCTGTCTCTTTCAGTTCCAGCCACCCAAGCTCCTTGCTGTTCCTGGAACATGCCAGGCTCGCCCCCACCTCAGGACACTGTGCACAGCTTGTTAATCCTGCCAGGATCACTATCCCTCCAGCCAACCACCTGGCTAACTCAATTCCTTTAAGTTTTTGATCGGATGTCACTTCTTCACGAGGCCTTCCCTGACATCCTATTTAAATGTCAACCTTCCACACCCTTCCCTGACACCTTCCATCCTCTTTACTCCAATCTCTATCTTCCATAGCACTAATCCCTTTCTGACACACTCTCTGACTCATTTTTTAATATGCTGACTGTTTATAGTCTGTGTTTTTCCCCTACTAGGGGTAAGCTCTATGAGGTGCAGGGTTTTAGTCTATTTCGTTTGCTGCTGTATCCCCAATGATTAAATAATTTCAAAATAAGTCATAAAATGGTATGTATAGCTATAAAATATATTTTGATACTTATATCCAAGAATAAAGTTGGCTGTGCAGTGGAAAGAAATGTTCCAGAACTCAGTTCTTGCCCTACTTCCTCTGGGAGGACCCTCCTTGCACGCCCACATGGCTTTGGCCTGCCCCCTGCTCCTGTGGCCCCTTGGCTGTATCCCTTTCAGAGCACTTCCACACTATGCTCAGATTGTTCATTTACTTCCCTGCATCCCTCACTAGACTAGAAACTAGCCTCTATTGGTTTTAATAGCCCCACAGCCTGGTATACAGTAGGCACTCAAGTACTGGTTGAGTGACTTTATAATAGTAAAAACTAATGATAGAAGAGACAAAGGACATTTTAGAAATTCTTCAAAATTCTACATTGAAAATTTTTCATTCCTTTTAAATCAATTTTATGATGCCAGACAAAGCATTAGGATATATTTCTTCCTCCCTCTTACCCTAAGAATGAATTTTAGGAAGCTACTTTTTTTTCCCAACAGCACTTCATTCATGGTTGTGCACAGGGAAGGTACCCACCAAATGCCTACTGGGTAAAATTCAGCAACAAATGGATAAATCCGTGATTGAACATTCTCATTTTCCTGTGGTCACACCCTATCACAGCCAAATCATGCTGCAGTTTCACTGATATTTATGACCCAAACACTCCCTCGAAAAGTCTGCCATTATTTACATTGCTCACACACTGGTTTATATTTGTGAGCAGAATAAATCTAAAGCATGTTACAACTAGAACACATCTTCACATCATTCAAGCTTTATGAGCATGGGTTAGCATGCTTGCAACAGGACCGAGATCACATGAATGTCAAGGTCCCTGTGCTTAGAGCCTCCATGTATGCTATGGTCTTTATGAACTTTCAGCATCAGTAAAAAATATCACTGAGTTGTGTTTTGAGTTTAAGACACCCATCAGAACCACATTCCCCTTGGCACCTCCCAGGTCCATGTAATTACATGTGTGACAAGCATTGTTGTCTTCACACATGAGCCAGTGGGTTTGTACTCGACAGGCCCAAGAAAAAGTCTCTCTTTTGAGAAACTCTAGGCACAAGCTAGAGCCAGCCATCTGAAAAAGCTTCACAGACATATCACTATGAAGTAACACAGGAATATGACCAAATAAATGTAAACACAGTGATAATGTGGCCAGTAACCACATCCTTGGTAGGCACTGCTCTGGAACCCAACATCATAGTAAAAGTTGTTAGCAGATAGCTTATAGAGAAGCATAGACATCTTAGAACTAGAAACCTTCAGAGATCACCTAATACTTGAATAACTGTTTCATATTATAGGTAAAAAAGTTGAGTTCTAGACAAATCCAGTGCCATATCTAAAGGTATCAAAGGTAATGGGTGAGTTAACAGTAATACTGATGGTCTCTTGATTCCAAGCTAGTTCACATTCAACCTCACTTTCAATCAAGTTTTAACGGAGAAGGTAGCACAGTTACCCTGAGAAAGTCACATTATGTCAAATCAGTTTCACAGCACTGCAATAGCAGTTGACATCTGACCCATGAGGCAAGCAGTACATTGCCAGATTCACTTGAGCATAATGTAGAACAGGAATCCATCACCATGTGAGGAGTGTATGAAGTGCAGTGGTTTATTTTCAATTTGTGTAAATATATGTATACATATTTTCCAGCTATATTAAAGATTTAGCTTCATCACAATAAATAAGGCAGTGATGTGCATATCCTGTGTGTAATTCTAGCTACAAGAACTCCAAATACAGGAAGTTAATTGTAATTTAATAATTACAAATAATTCTCCTGCTTTACAGGAGAAACACGTAGAAGAGTGAATTAACTTGGCACAGATTTCAACTCATCCAGTGTAAGACACGGTTACCCTAGGCAGTGGCCATCCACAGGCTGCTCTAACGTATTGTGAAAACCTTCTTAGGTGGACTGGGTGGGGGTGCTGCAAGAGATTTTCATACTTTCAGCCCGGAGTCAACATTTGACATCAAGACAACCCTCACTAGATATTTCTGTACCTCATGACACAGAAATTCTGAGTTTTAGAAGTCATAGTCATCTCTGTTGAGATCAGAATATGAAAGCTTAGGTGCTTAGACACAAAGGCAAAATGCTTGTATCTGCATGGAAACTTCTGTCAAAAATATATGGTTTTTCTGTCAATTCTCTTATTTCTTACAACTGACATGGAAATACCAACAATTTGCTCTAGAAACAGGTAAAAATTGGCACAAATATCATCTGGCAATCATAACAACAAAATATTTTATTTAATCTAAAACCTTTTCTTTTGGCTTTTTTTGCCAAAGGCTTGGTGTGGGCTCAGTGTATATTTAAAAGATTATATTTTATAAAATCCAGATGTTTATAGAAAGAAAAAACAAGGTCTAAAGGTTTTCTATGAGTAGGAGTATTCTTTTGGGACACCCAAATCCCAGTCTTTTGAATGAACAAATATATATTTTATTTATACATTATTTTTATGTTTTATATGTTATAATTTACATAATTTTAATATAATATAAAATATAATTTTATATTATTTTAAATTATATATATAATTTATACATAATATTTTATATTAAATATATATTTTACATATGTTTAAAGAATTTCTCTAACTATTTAGCACATAGGTTAGGTTAAAATTGGTCTTTAATGATGGAGACAAGCCAAGAATGTATTATCAAAGTCCTGTGAGTTAACACACTACCTCCAGGGCTGGGATATTTCTTAGCAATTAATAGCCTCTAAAACAACCTGGTTGTCATTTCATGATTAATGGGCAGAGGATAGGTATTTGTTTTGGAAAAACGAGCTTCAAATCCAAGATCAGAAAGAGCAATACTGACTTTACGAAAGTATTGTTTAGAAAATGACAGGTGTAGTTCCCTTTACAATGCAGGTTTTATACGATGTTTATTGTTATCTTAACTCTCACTGTAACACACCAGCTTTGTTAGGTTGATCAACACAATAAGGGCTCTGGAAAATATAACTGAATGGAAGACACTGTGTCTCCAAGTTTATAACTATGATGGAAACTTGTTTCTTTAATGAAAAGTGAGGATATTTGAGCCATGAGGGATATGCAAACATTTAGACATGGAAATGTTTCTACACTAATACTAGAGGAAAGCATGAAATGTGAGGCAGAGCATGTTGCTGGCTGGATCCCAGTCTAGGGAGACTCAGCGCAGGGCCTGTGCAGGGCAGGGAAGGCAGAGGGCAGGTGAGAAGCAGGCTCACCTGTATTCTCCAAAAGTGCCATCGTCTTCCTTCATAGGCTGGATTTCAGGGTCAGCACGGGCATCTTCCTTCTCTTTAACTGCAAAATTTCAAAATGATGTTATTATCTATTGAGGCTGTGCTTCCTTATTCAAAGTTTTTGGGAGTGCAGTCTTTGAGATACACAGCAGTGGAAACAGTTCTATTTACAGCAGCTGTTATACAACCGGACATATCATGTGGCCATGCGTATACGGGGATGTTTCAGTCTCTGAGGCAACCTAACAGAATGAACATTTGCTAAAGAAAAGGCTGGCTTCATGTAAGCATTTTGGTAGAAGCCATTTACTCACCTGGTGAAGGAATAAATTCTATGGGTCTAAAATTTCTCCCCTGTTTTACCAACTTAGTATCTATATTCGTGGTTACAAATAGTTTTTGTAAATCTATTCTTTTGCACATTTTTTTCTTGTCGCTGAAGGGGAAATGGCCAGGTAAAGAAAACAGAAATTCACTGGCGCCACTTAATTGAACAAAACATTAACTGTAAAGGGAAAGCAGTGTTCTACATCACGATACCAAGACTCAGTTCCTGCATTACTCCCTTGGGAAGACGCAATGCACCTCCCCCTTCTGCCCATGGGAGCCTTTGGAGGCACAGTGACTTGGGTGGAGTCTCAGGGTATCACCAATCCCTTCAGAGAACACATTAATTCACTCTTCCAATCGTCTTCTAAATTTTTTTTTAGGCTCCCATCATATAAAAAGGGATCAAAAATTTTTTGAACAGAAAGTCCAAATGTATGACTCCAGGAAGATATACTTATTACACTCTACACTGATTAACCTATCCTTATGATTTTTTTGTTGTTGTTTAATGGATAATTATACAGCATTATAAGGCAATTTTAATCTTCCTTTCTTACCTGGATATTTACCACCCTTGTTTCTTCTGATGAAGCAAACAATCAGCAAAATTAAGATAAGGAGAGCGACAGCACACATTAGACCAATGAACCAGCCCTGAGTTGCAATATCCACCTGTCGGCTTGCCATTGCTGGAAAATAGATCCACGGTGTTGGTGGGAATGGGTAAAGAGGAAGAAGAGAATTGTAGGTTTCTGTAGTATAACTTGCCATCATATACAAACTTTTATATATTTTACATGTGGCCCCAAATTGGAATCTGTCAGTTATTAAATCAAGAGTTATTTAAATACTTAGCTCTGGAAAATCTGTATTAATCAGAAATATTCAAATAGAGAAATCTGATTGCTAATATCATTAAATGCTAACAAACACTGCTGAACAATGTGTTCACAGCTATTTTAACTATATATTCTTAATAGAAGCATAGTTGCAAACCAATTAAAATTTTTTCTATTTATAGGATAAACTGGGCATTAAGTGCAATGATAAGAATATAAGACTGAATTTTAAAACAGAACAGAATGTATACATCTAATGCAGTATTTTTCCTTCAAAGGAACCACTTTTTGAGGATAAAATGTCATTGCACTGATGCGCCATTTTTCAAAATGCTTTGGAAATCTTCTATTAAAAAAGAAAACTTTCCACACAAGAAATTTGTCTACCCAAGATAATCAGTCTTATTATTTTATATAACATCTCAATTTACACCCCAAATACCAGATTTGTTATTCATCTCACTGTTATTTACCACATTTACAAGAGTTGGTTCTGAATGAATTGTGGAAATTTCTTAAAAATCCGATTTTTCCCCCAAGGTTCAATATTCAATATTCAATGCTGCTTAGGTTCATTCAAAAGACTTTGAAGCAATCTTGTTCAGTGGAATAAGGGACCAGTTTAAAGAGAAAATACTCATTCACATGTATACATATCTCTAAATCTTCATCTGTTCTGTTTGAGTCAACAAATGTGAAACCCCTTATTCAACCAGTCACACTATGCAAATCTTCTAAGAAAAACAGAATAGTGAGCATTTCTGGTATAATTTAAAAGTGTCAATCAGATGGGTCAAAGTGCAGCATCAATGGCTATTCAAACATGCCCATGAGGATTTGTTTAAATAAACTAGTATGAATTTTTTATAGGCCTTTATTTTTTCTCTTTTGACCAAAATCAAGGTAAAACGTTTTCTTCTTTTGATTCATAAGCATGTTTATATCATGCTTTTCAATTTGATGATGGAATTTCTTCTGGATACATTTAACATGGTTGGGTTAGGTGTATGTGATCTCTAGATGCAGAAATAAAGATGGCTCTATGTTGCAAAAATAGAACCTTCTTGCCTTTTTTTTTTTTGCCCCATACAAAATAGAAGGAGAAAAATGAAAATGCTTAAAGTCATGTGTGAAGAAGAATGTGAAAAATGGGCAGGTGTGTTTTGAGAAATAAAATGAGAAGTAGAAATATATTATCTGGACTACAAATCAAATGCCAGTAGTCCTTCCCCAGAGCCCCCTGGGCCTCAGTGGTTAGAGTATCTGGTTCGGCTGCAAGCGAAGCACACATTTTGGCAGTGCGCTCCTTCTAGACATACGTCAGAGTCACAGCGATGCTGGTGGTGGAGATGAAGACAGTGACCACAAGAGCCAACATTCTGAAGCTCTTCTGATCTGCTGTGCACTGTGCTCAGAATCTCATTTAGTCTTCACAGTAATCCTTTAAGAATGGCATGAGGAATAAGCCCCAGCCCAGAGAGGGGAAAGACTTGCCCGAGAGCTGGGCTTTGACCCGTGTCTGTCTCAGCCCAGAGAACCTGGTGCTAGCCATTAGTGCTCTACTGCTGTAATGCATTCCTGAAAACATGCCCAGACATCAAATCTGCAGAAGCCTTTACAAAGAATAAAATGTTATAGGGCCTCTCCATTCTGAGATAGGTAAAAATATTTTCAAAGTTCCACATTATATACCCTTTGGTAATATATTTCTGTCAGTTCACATATGGTCTTTGATTGTGTGCTTTTTCTTCAAAACTGAACCAAAAACCAACTGGTGTTAAGCCTATTGAGCACCTGATTGGAAGTTCAAGTCCTTGTTTTTAGTATGCTTCATGATTTATAGCCTTGTCATAAATAGTACCTACATTTACAGTTTTCAGCTAAACATACCTGATAAGGGCAAAATGCAATAACATACTCAAGTGCTAGCATGGATGTTGTCTAATAAAGATGGTGACTGTCAAACTGAACTGCCTGCTGGCAGCTTGCTACCACACAACTATGCAAAAAGTGGAAATGTTTCTTTGACAGTTGAAAAAGGAATGTCCAAAGTGACTTTGAATTTTTGCCTCTATGTCTTAAGAAAAAAGTACCAAATATTTCACTACCCCAATATATGTATATATATATATTTAAATTTTATTTTGGTATCATTAATCTACAATTACATGAAGGACATTATGTTTACTAGGCTCCCCCCTTCACCAAGTCCCCCCCCCATCCCCATTCACAGTCACTGTCCATCAACATAGTAAGATGCTGTAAAATCACTACTTGTCTTCTCTGTGTTGCACAGCCCTCCCCATGCCCCCCAACACCATACATGCTAATTGTAATGCCCCCTTTCTTTTTTTCCTGCCCTTATCCCTCCCTTCCCACCCGTCCTCCCCAGTCCCTTTCCCTTTGGTAACTATTAGTCCATTCTTGGGTTCTGTGCTTCTGCTGCTGTTTTGTTCCTTCAGTTTTCTTTTGTTCTTATACTCCACATATGAGTGAAAGCATTTGGTACTTGTCTTTCTCCAGCTGACTTATTTCACTGAGCATAATACCCTCTAACTCCGTCCATGTTGTTGCGAATGGTAGGATTTGTTTTTTTCTTATGGCTGAGTAATATTCCATTGTGTAGATGTACCACATCTTCTTTATCCATTCATCTACTGATGGACATTTAGGTTGCTTCCATATCTTGGCTATTGTAAATAGTGCAGCGATAAACATAGGTCACTACCCCAATATTTAAGGTTATGCAGACACAGTATGTTAACAGGTGCATGTGTGTGCATGCACACACATGTTCATATTCACACACACAGAATGAAGCCTAATGGGGTTTTTTCTTCTTGAATCTGAGATTTAATGGGTGGGTATTTGTAGGAGTGGATAGGAGAGTAAAAGAGGATTTGCAGTGTATCTGGAACTTATCCAATCTAATTGTATTCATGTACTACTTGAGACAGTCACAAAGCAATACATTAAACAAATAGACAGATATAAAGAATACAAAAAAAGAAAATAAGCCAGAGGAATGAAATTTGCTTTGTTTCCTAGATGATAGTTCTAACAACAGTCTTCTGCTGTCACACTGCTTGCACTCATGGGTGAACTGTGCCCTGTGGTAGTAGGTCTCTGGGGAAAATGCTCCTGGGTACTTAGGAAAATAGGGTAGATGTGGAAGAGACAGAGTGAGACGTATTGCTATTTATGAAGAATCCTTTATGTATAAAAATGTCCTGTTCAGTTAAAATCATTAGAAATGTGTAGATGGTGAAGAAATGACCTTGGCTAAAGACTGGAGGCAGCTGACAAAACAAAACAAAATGAAACCCTGTTGGTCCCATTAAAGCACATCTGCTCGAATCTTCTGTGATATGAGAGGAGAGGCATGGAAATCAAGGAACAAGGTGAGGAAGCGAGAAGAGGAGGTGGGGTCCTACCAGGAGTGTGTGTAACAGCCTCGGGAGATGCCCTGTTGTACATGTGTGCGTGTGTGTGCATGTGCGTGTGTGTGGTGCAGGGGGTGGGGGAACGTGGAGAAGCACGAGCAGCAGAAGGTAATGCTTCAGGTGGAGCTGATCCGTTAGCCCTACAGGACAGACCGTGGACGCTAGAGGAACAAGGGAACTGGATCAACGGTATTTGCTCCTAAAGGTGATATGTTAACTAGGGCTTAATCAGTATTTCTTCTTTGTCATAGTTACATTTATATATAAAAGGTGACAATACCTGGGGGCCTTGCCCTGTCCCTCCATCACTGGCACCCCAGAATGGCTCGCCTGTGACGACTGCTCACCTTGAACTACCTACCTGCCTGCTGCAGCTGGAATTTTAAGTATGGCATCATTGAAGAAAAAAAATCTTTTGAAAGTGTTTGCCTTCTGCCTTATAAAAACACAAAGACAAAGAAAAGCCACAACTTGATTTTGTGGGTGCAATCTAATTCTAGGAATACCTGTGAACTGGGAGTCCACTGGGGCCTTCGGGGGTTCAGGACAGCCAAAGATGTATCCAGTCCTAAACAAAGCAGTCTTTTCTGAGGCAACCTGTTCCCCTCGGGTGTGGGCCTCTGTGACCTGGTGCGGTGGGATAGGGGCAGCCTCTGTCTGGTGATGAAGGCTGAGCCTCTAGCCCAGCTCCGTCACCTTCCAGCTGGGTGGCGGGGTGGTCCTCCACCTCCCCTCACACCCGACCGAAGCGATGTGTAAGTGGGTAGGAACACCGCCCACTTCGTAGGAATGTTGTAAGGACTGAATGAGAAAAGCCGGGAAAACTGTTTACCTGGTTGAGACTAGAGCTGATTCAATGTTAGCACTATTACTATTATCAGAATTCTAGCTATAAAATGGACAGAATACTTACTTGAGCTTTTAGTATTTTGAAATGAAAAGTTACTGATAATAACTAACACCTTGTAATACTAGGAACGGATAGTCCTCCTTTAAGCTGCAGACAGTATTTTTCTAGAACTTGGTACACAAGTAGATACAAAAATACAAGGAACAGAAAAGCAGAAAATTTTTTTTTCTTTAAACATTATGATTTTAGCACATGAATGCTTTAAAAATGTAGTTTAAAAAGTTAATGAATATTATTTTTGTTCCTTTTTCCTTTTTAAAAAACCAATCATGATTGTTTATTTTCTAATTTATGAGAAATGATTTTAAAAATCATAATGCTCGGGTAATGAAAGACACCAGAAAATACATTTTGCCTATGGGTTCTACAGGAAATGTAACATTTCTTCAAGAATGCATGAAGTGACTGACAATAACATGAATGTATGATCAGTGAACATGTACCACACAACCCTTCTTTAAATTTTAGTAGTCAGGGGTTGTTTTCCATCTTGTGAGTAAAGATGAATATTCTTGCATCTTACATGAACACTTTATTTTAGAAACTTTAATCATTACTTGCAGAGTTTGAAAATATTCAAATAACAAATTCGTACAGGCAAATTTGGCAACAATGAAATACATGATTCGAACAATTTCTTGTTCTATATAAATTTAATAATGTTTTCATCAGTTGTCTAACCAAACTACAGGGTTCTTCTGGGTTACAGTCCATTTTGACATAAAAAATTTAAAGTCATCAATGAGTTATTTCAGCTCTAAATCATTTCAAGAATTCGAATCGAGTGCTGAGGAAAAGTTCATATGTGGAAATGATGTGAAAAATTGAATTACCTGAACAAGCTAAGTTAAGAATCGTGTTTGCCTCTGTTTTGGTAATGGTTTTTGGCAATAATGTGATTAGATGATGATTTGCTCAATTCTGTAATTCATTTGATATAAAGAGCCAAAGACAAACCCCCAAAACCCTACCCATTTGGGTCCCAGAGAAAGACATTCCTGGCCCTACCCCTAACCCGGCTCCACCAGCCGTCTCCAACTGGAGGGCCCCCGAGCTTCACCTCTGAGCTTGAGCCACAACTGGTGCGGGGTGCATCTCTCTGGGGCCTGTCTCAAGTACATTATCTGAACTCACAAAACCAGAGGCCCCCTCAGCACCAACTTGAACTTCATATGCTCTTCCTGGCATTAGACCCTTTAACCCAAAGCTCTGAGAACCATTTACAATTTTTTTCCTTCATTCTACTTTGCAAAATGGAAATTTTGCAAAAACAACAAGTTTGAATATTTTAAGGGACAAGAAGTCACTTGTTGCTTCAAGAGAGGCAAATTCTTTATAAGATAAAGACAAAATTTAGGATGCTTAGGCTTATCAGTTTTGATTATTATGTCAAATAAACTGATTAAAATGAAAAATTGCAAGAGAATATCCTCAAAGAAAAATTGACTAGACATCCAGATGGTGTATTAATTGCATATATTTCCATTACATTAAATCTTCTCTTTGATGCAAAAGAAGCTTCTTTATCTGCACCTTGCCTTATAAAAATATTGAGTTTCTCTAATGATGTTTATAAAAAGAACTGTTATACATTGGTAGCTTAAATGAACTATGGGAAGAATTATTTTTTAAGATTCAACAAGATGAATCTTTTGGTAAACTTAAATGCCTTCAAATTTATCCAAGTTATAGATTTCACCTTTCCCAAATATTGGTTTTCCTAAAAGGGACAGTTCTTTCTAAAAATATTCACTTTCATGATAAAGGCCTAAACAGGAAGTTGGACTACCTTCAGTACTTTGTCCCTTTGATGGGCCACCCAGCTCAATGCATGCACAGCAACCTGCATCTGAGTTTCCATAACCTGCTGGAAATTAAAGCTGCCCCTCTCCTGGTAGACGTGGCCAGGACATCAGTAGAGCGCCTGACGTGGGAGTACATGAAACATTGAAACATACTGGATGCTTCCCCACAGTGTTAATTTTCTGCAGTGACTGATAAAATTCTGTCAGGTGACATAGACAAAATGACTACTTTGAAGTCAGTTTGATTTCTGCTACTTCAACACGCAATTTGAACAAATTTTCTTCTTTCCTCCTTGCACTTACAAACACAATTATTCATTATTACTCTTGTTGATGTGATGTTGGTATAGAACAGTTTTAAGTACCATGACATGAAAATAACATAGGCAAGAGACTTATTATGTCTCTTGCTTTTTAATAATACAAATAAAAGATTTTTAGTTATGTATAAAATATACTGACTGATGGTTTACTATAGTTTTTTTTAGATAAATCTGATTCCCTCAATTGGATCAAGTTATTTTTCAAGATGAGCCATAGTAAATACTTAAAAATGACTTTAATCTCTTAAGATATATCCTCCAACTTAAACCCAGGTAATGAAATTGTTTCTTACTGCCAGCTACACCATATTCAACATTCAAGTTCACATGCTCTGATCCCTCATATTCCCAACTGATACTGACATAGGTCTCAGCAGCTGTGGCTTTGTAAGTTTGAGGATCCCTGGATTTACTGCTTGAAATAAATATACAATAGAAAAATGAATCAAGCAATCAAATTGCAGCACCATACACACAAATGCAAAATAAGTTTAAGTACTCTGAGACTGTGTAGATAAAATTAAAAATTAGAATTTGCTGCTGAAATTTAGAGTTCATTCATACTTCACTTTCACTATGGAAATTATTTTTTTTTGGAAGGGAATGGTTGAATTCCATATTCATTGGGAAATAAATGAATAATCAGAAATGATGCACAATATTAAAATCTATGGGTTCTATTATGTGAGTCTTGAACAATGTAAACTGTGGTCCATTAGCCACAGTCTCAGGAAACTGATCAGTCTTCATCTACTGATGCTCGGCCCAGAGGGCTGAACAATGCTGGGGGCAAAGGTCATGGCATCTCAGAAATTGCAAGATAAAACCAGTGTGAGGCAGTTGTTTTTCAATTCTATTTATTATCTCAGTGTGAGTCTTAAAAAAATTTGTTTTTTGGGGTAAGAAAGGATGATCCTTAGAGTAGTGGCTTTTGACCTTCTTTGAGCCACAAACTTCTTTAAGAATCTGCCTCTGGGAAGTCCTGGGACCCCAGCTAAGGAGCTTTACTCCAGGAACTTTAGAGTATTTTGGATGGTTAGGGTATGCTGGAAGAGAAGCTGAAAAAGAATTGCCAAATAACTTAAGAAAGAAGAAATAAAAGGAATAAAACCTATTTCACTTGACACATCCCAGAGAGCAAGGCAGCCTTACCTGCTAAGTGTTCATTGCATATCACCTTCTGAAAAATCAGAGTGAAAACTCAACAGCTTCTTAGAACACCAAATTATGGAGACTACAGGCCTGCTGTCTGGAGCTATGTGCCTGTGACTCAGTAAAGATGACGTCTAGTCATTAAAAGATTTGGCCATCTAAGGCTGACAAGTCAATCAGCCTGACTGCAACAACCTAAACTAAAAATGACATATTTGTAGATATATTAGCTTGAGTAGTTAAAAAATGGTATGATCAATTTATTTTTCCAGAGAAAGCATCCTAGGATAGTAAGTCAGAAGTGTCAATGGGTTTCCTTAGACTCTAAAACTAAATTCCAAATAATGTTATATAATTTAGAAGCTAAAGGCCTCTACTGAAACAAATTTAACGAAATGACCTTTCTTAGGATCAGAAAGAGAAGTACAGATGGTCCCTGACTTAACAATAGTTCGACTTAGGATTTTTTGACCTTATGATGGTGTGAAAGGGTGCACATTCAATAGAAGTCATACTTGGAACTGTGCATTTGGGCCCTTTCCTGGCCTGGTCATATGCAGACTGTCCTCTCTCATGATGCTGGGTGGACGGTGAGCACAGCTCCCAGTCAGCTACTCGCTTCCGGGGGTCAACAACCCATACATTTACAACTATTCTGCACCTGCACAGCCATGCTGTTGTTCACTTTCAGCATAGTAGTCAAAAATCATATGAGATATTGACACTTTATTATAAAATAGGCTTTGTATTTGATAATTTTGCCCACCTTCTGGCTAACCTAAGTCTTCTGAGCACATTTAAGGTAGGCAAGGCCAAGTTGTGATGTTTGGTGGGCTATGTGTATTAAACGCATTCTTGACATATTTTCAATTTATGATGGCTTTATGGAGGTGTGACCTCATGATAAATTGAGGAAGATCTGTATATTACAGTAATGAAATAATGCACTTGGTCTCTGAGATACAGTTCATCATCACACGTATGTTGTGTTGCTCTGTGTGCTGAGGGTGGGAAATAGCTGAGAGCAAAACTGATTACTGAATTATGTAGGGTCTTTCTGTGCACCTAACTGATGTCGATTGTCTTGAGATTTTCTTCTTAAAGGAATAGATAATGATAAGAATATGATCAAATCAACAGAGATGGTAAATATGAACATGGGGGTAAAATATTCACTGCAAAGAACCCAGATGAAACATTAATTTTCTTAAAACATTTTTGGAATCATGGAACTGAGGAATTTAGTCTTGGTGTAATGATGAAGATGTTCAAGGCAGACCATAGTGAAGTATTTATAAGAGAAGAGCATTTAGCTCAAATTTAAAGACACCCAGAGAAAGGGTGATTTCCTAAAGTGATGCTATTTGGCCACTTTTCGCATTGAGAATTCGATCTCTCCTTGTTTTTACTCAGCACTCACCCTCTTCCTTATTGAACAAATACTCAAGTGTCACCAATGACATGACAGCGGGGCAGCTAGTGTCGTTTCTTATGTGGGCTTTCTCCGCAGTCTGCCTCTCTTCTCTCTCCCTACTGTAAGCCTCCCACTAATGCAGTTACCTATTTCTAGCCTCCTAAGCTACATACCTGGCCCTGTCACTTACCTGTTTAGGTCGTGGAGGACTTGCCTCTGCCCACAGGTGAACACAGATTCCTTAGCGAGGCATTCCCTGCTGCTAAGGGTCATTCACACCAGGCCTCACCTACCTCTTCAGCTACATGTCTGGGTATAACCCTAACGTCCAGGGTTTTCAACCCCATGCCTTGGCTTATTCCCCCACCAAGAACTTACACACCCCAAGCCCTGACTCATGGGCCAAAATTCTACTTCCCTTTCAAGGCCCAGTTTAATACTACTTTCTTTGGGAAGCTTTCCCTGAACCTGTTTGGCAAAAACAGGCTCACTCCTCTATGCTCAGATAACATTTTATTCAAATTACTAGGTTAGCATCTATTTTTACTCTTTTTTATGTGTTGGTCTTACCTGCCATATTTTAAGCATATCAAAGGCAGGGTCTGTATTACCATCTTGATACACGGTGCCTTAAAAGAGCCTGGCACATTTTACATGCCAGATAGACATGAACTGCTGAATTGATGGGACCTTCTATATGCCAGCTGGCCCTGAACAACATGAGTTTGAACTGCATTGGTCTACTTACATATGGAGTTTTTCCAATAAATACATGGGAATTTTTTTGAGATTTGCAACAATTTGAAAAAACATATTCTTTTCTCTAGCTTACTTATTGTAAGAATACAGTATATAAAACATATAACCTACAAAATGTGTTAATCGATCATTTATGTCATTGGTAAGGTTTCTGATCAACAGTAGGCTATTTGTAGTTAAGTTGTGGGGGAGTCAAAGTTATACATGGATTTCACCTGTGTGGGGAGTCAGTGCTTCTAACCCCTGTGTTGTTCAAGGGTCAACTGGAGTCTTAGGCCAAATAAAATTGTGAACTTTAAACCTGGCTTTTATTTACTGGTTCTTTAGCTTTTCCTTGTTTCTTGACCTAATTGGTAGCAGTGGGACCAATTCTGGTGTAATTATAAGTGAGAGTCTGACCACAGGGAGGATTCATCACTAGCTTCTCACCTCTTCTGCTCAGTCCTAACTGGCTGACCACAGTCAGCTCCTAATTAGGTCAAGATCCAGGTTCAGTTACCGACTTGCCAGTTAGCTGCTCCTTATTCCTGTGCTCCAACTAGTCAAACACAAAAGTGTTTTGGTGACTGGTCCAAAGGGTAAAGGAGTAAAATGCTGTGGATAAAGGAATGCCCATCCATCAGCAACTCTAGGACCATGAACACAAATCCATTCTCTATTTCTATAGATGCCTTCACAGGTCTATTTCCTAGAATCCTGGACCCCAAAACTATTTAAAGGGACACAGAAATTGAACAAATACAACCAAACAACTATAATTCTCACACAGATATTGAGGGCTTCAACCAAACAAGGACACAGATCATGGTAAGTGATGCCTGAAGGTCTCCAGGGTATCTCCATGCTCGAATTAAGGCAAGGACAGCATTAATACAGCATAATGTAGCTGAATGAATCATCCTGGCTTCTGCTCTGCAGCTTAAATAATCTTTTGTAATTATATATTTGTAAGCTTGGCTTTGCTTAACATCTCTTAAAATCTGTAAGAAAATTTAAAAATGTAAACTCAGCTGCACCTCTTTTCCCCTCTTTGATCAGAAGTGAATTAAAATCTCTAGAGGCTGATGCTTCTATAGCTGAGGATATCATAACATGTTTTCTCTCAGGGATTCAGCTCTTATTTATTCTCTTTCCTGCCATTTTAAATTAAAGTATAAAAGATAGATAAAAATATTACAATTTAGAAGGACCATGGAGAACTTTTATTTTTCTCTCCTCCCACATGTAGCTAAACTGCGTGGAGAAGGAAAACAGAGAAAATAAATTCATTCTTACGTTGAAAAAGAAATATTTTTAAGGAAGGGAAACCCAAGATAACCAATTATTCTTGAGCAATTTAAAGTCTTATCGTGATTGAAATGTCATCATTTTTTGCAAGCAGTGTTAATTACTGTACCCTATTAGAAGAAACAATATAGGAAATAAGGTTCGATTTAGCTTTAAAAAAGTTTAAGCACTATTTCTCATATCTGAAATCCATCAGATTTCAACATTAGGGGCTTCATGAACTTTCTGACACTCCATTTTTTCTTTGTCTCTATAATCATATTCACAATTCAAGTTAGTAGCAGTAAATGAAGCGTAAAACCTAATGTGAAGATTTCTTTTAGTTATTTTTAATTCTTTAATATTAGCTGGTGATGTTTTTCCCGTGGAATGTATGCCCTTTTCTAACAAGACGAATCAATGGAAAACTCAGATGCTCTCCACAGGAGCCCAACTGCCACACAATTACTCCGCAATGACTCTAGGCAGAGCTGCACGGAGGTGTCCGCTGCAGAGGGAAAGAGGCCAGGCCCTCTCTGGAATGCCTCAATCGAAGGTTACCAGGGGAACATAGTAGCAAATTATTGAAAGCAAATTAGGTTTTTAACTGACACCTAATTATCCCAGTAAAGACCTGGATATACACAAGAAAGGTTTCCATCTGTCTACAAGATTGTGGAAACTTTGAATTTTAATAACTTTGTTCTTTTGAGTCTAAAACACACATATATCGTGTCATTAAGATTACTGAAAATGGCTACAGTTCTTATTCAATCCCTCCAAGATCTATCTGATCTACATTTTATAATTTGCCATGACTGAATATAAGCAGAGTTCTAAGAAGACAGAAGATATGTATCAGGCCTAAGCTCACAAATTTTGAATACTTTAAGGCAAAGCACTTATTTCTCTTGGTTTTCCTTGTCTTCATTTCTTATTTATGCTCAATTAGCCTGCTGAAGTCCAAGAGAAGCCCTGGCAGGGGGCACCCCATGGGATAACAGGGTTCTCTGGCAGGGGTCCTGCTGTCATCTAACAAGCCAACAGATCGACCCACAGCTGCGGGCCAAAGATGGGGGCAGCTGTCTTTGGGATCCCCTCAGGTGGGAGACATGTGACAACTAACTCAAGCACCACAGCCCCCACCAATCTTTCTCACCCAGAGACCTGTGAGAAATGGAGGAAAACAAAAGTAATCCACAGCAATTGTTGGCTATTACCTGGATTGGGGGGACTTGAGCAGTTTGGTGAGGACAGGATGGAATAACACGACTGAGTAGAGCATGCAGGCTGACTAGAAGACTTGCTCGGAGGGGATTTTGGTGGGGAGACTGACTCTCAGGCCAGTTACAGGGTACTGCTGAGCTGAAGTTCCAAGCAGAGACCGTAGTGTAATGCCAGCAGGGTGTGCACTGCATCTTGAGAACAGCTGATCGGATTAGAATGGAAAGCTTGGCTGATCCGATTTCTCACAGGCTATTTTCATCACAGGACTAATGTTTCTGAACCTTTACTATATGGCATGCCCATAGAGAGGATCTGTGACAAATCCACGGTTGTGGTCCTGTGAGACCCAGCCACAGTCATGTCATTAAAAGCTACGATTAGGATTTGTGACAGGGATGTCTTGAGAAAAAGTTTTAGGAGAAATCAATGTGTGGCTTTCTACTTATAAGAAAAACTAGACATTAATTTTAAAGCCAAGATCTTCCAAGATCTTCTCTTTCTTTTGGTGCTTTAAAGCTTATTTTATTTTCTCTTTAACCCATGCTGCACTTCCCCATGTTCAACATTGCAAATTTCACACATGTATAAAGTCATGCAGATGAATTATTTTACCTTTGCCTGCACCTACATCAGGTGGAAGAATACCAGCTTTAATGAAGGGAAACAGAAATAGGACACTATATAGTTAGATGTAACACACCCATGAGCATGTAAAGCGATACAAAAACACTTATTAAAATGCCAAAGCATGCGAGGAGAATGAAGTGTACCACATTAGGTACAGGGGACAAAGATAAGTTGGTGTCCCCAAACTTACCCAGTAATCAAATCCACACATTACTTAAGGTGCATTATTCACAGTTGCCTATTTTATATGAAGGCTTAGGGCATTTTAAACCAATTTTTAGGTGGAAATGTCAATTTCTTATGCTATGAAAGATAATGAAATAATCCTTAAGCAATTCTACAGTTTAGAGACATGCAAAACCAGAAAACCTTTTATAATATTTTTGATCATTTTCATTGAATCTAACTTTTTTCAAAGTGAGTTTTAAAGGTATGAAAGGAAATGTTAATTCCTTTTCTAGATACTTTAATAGGGCTATTTTGCTTTCTCTGTACCAGATGGCATACCAAAATACAAAGTCCCATGCTCAAAGACAAAATAAAGACACAGTTATTAGGTTCTGTATTCCTTGCTAGAAAACCTAAATTCATATGTGGACTAGCAAATTATTTTCCAGTGCATCAAAACCAGAACTAGAATTACATTTATTTATTTGTAGATAGATGTGTATGCCAGTACAGGCACATATATGTGTATTAAATGTATGTGCCTGTGTCTGTGTATATACATGAAAGTTATAGACAGGAAAAGCCATTGCCTTGAACTTTGAATTCAAGTGTGGCAGAATGTTATACTTTCCTACCCTCACCTCAATATTTTATTATAAGTTTACAATTTCATATGGATTTTGAAAACAAATATTAAATAGCTATTCTAATATGAATTAAATAATTAATTATATATATACATATCAAAATGGGATTTTACAAATGTTTGTATTAGTTGGGTAAGATGAATACTCATTGTTAAGAGGGGAAGAGAAGCATAAACTTTGGTTGCAGATTTTTGTCTCACGATGCTTAGATGGATTTTTCTACATACCCGTCTTACCTTCATCCACAGTGGTTACTGCTTCCTCTGTTATTTGGCTTCCTGGTCCTGCTGCTGTTTGTGCATAGAAATAAAACTTATACCGGGTGCTGAAGTTTAAATTTTTTAGAGTCCACCTTGTCTTGTTGGCAGGAATTTTCAAATCTACGAGAGGGCCTAATTCATGTGTGTTGTTAACTGTCAACAAGAAATAAAGAAGTTCATTCCCCATTAGATGCTAGAAGAATGCTATGATAAATCAATATGTCAACCAAAGACCTAGACTTGGAAATACACTGACTTTTGTAATCCGCACTCACTCTGGCCCAACATAACTGATAACCTTTTACAGCTCCTATAATATGGCATAACAAGGGGAAGGATATCCTCAATTGGCCTGTAGACTAGGGGAATTTTATAGTTGTGTCACAACAGCATTTTTTGTCTTTGTTGTTGCAGGTGGAGGCATAACTCCAGAACTCTTCTTCAGAGGCTTTGTGCCAAAGGAACTCTCTTACCATTATCTACTTGCAGATAATGCCTGTCTGATCACTGACAGAACCCACCTAAGCCCCATGCTCACAGATCTATACTGTTTTGCAGATTACCTAACTTTCTACAGCATATATGTCTTTAAAAAGACTGATTTGTAGTCCCTTCTGATATAACACTTGAAGGATATATATATATATCCTGCTGCTACAAACAAATGACCAGTATGTATTCTAAGATAATAGTTACCATTTTTTTCCTTTTAAAACCGTATTTCCCCTCTCCTTCTCCCAATAACTCACTTGGCTGATATTTTAAGGTGTACTCCGTCAAAATGCCGTTCGGGTGGCTTGGTGGATCCCATTCCAAAGTGAGCGAGTCCAGTGTCGGATTAATAATCTTCAAAGAGGACGGAGCACTGGGGACTTTTAATAAGAACAGAGTCAATGAAAAGAATTTTGAATATTTTGAAATGTATGAAATGACACATTTCACCATGTTCACAGAATTCAGCAAGGTTTTTGTTCTCCGTAATTCATTCTTGTCCCTGATTCAACGGAAAATACATGAACAAAAACCTGTGACGGGAACCTCACAGTGCCCTAGATTAGCTAGTGCCCTTCTTTTTTTCTCTCCATTTCCATTTAGATTCATTAAGACCATCCCCTCAAAAACATATAAAGACTTTGCCTTTATATGGACCCGAGCCAACGTTTAAAAAGAAAAGGGCCAAGAAAGTACTCACTTGATTCATGAACGGTGTCTTCACAAGAGTGAACTAGTGACTGAGTGAAACTATTCTAACCAGACCTTCTGGAAGAAGCACCTGTGCCCCCTCGGGTTATTAAAGATTGTTTTCCCCAACAAACCAGGTGTCTCCACAGTCAGAACACCTGGCCTGCTGGGCTGTGGGCACAAGCCAGTCTGCCAGGCGCAGAGTGGCTTCATCCAGAATGCTGACAGACGCCCAGAATCTCAAGGTGATGGACAAAATCCCATTGCTGGCAAACCCCTGGCTCTGCGGCAGGCCTGCGGGGCGTCAGGTCCTTGGTGGCAGAAGCTGGCCAATGGCCAGAGGAAGCATGCCCGGTCTTCCTTTATTCACTTGCTCATGAGGACGACGGATGGCGGCAGCTCTCCTCACGGTGGTTCCCTCCTCTCCCCAACCTCCCACACTCCCTAGGCATATTCATGGCACTACTGTCTCTCCTGTCCCTCTAGCCAGATGCCAGGGAGCCAAAATGAACTTCTCCCTCTGCCTCATTTCCACCATCTCCTGGGACACTAAATCCTGTCAGTTGCCTCACATTCATCTCAGCCATATTCAGTCCCTCCTCTGCTCTCTGCCCCCACCCCCACTTCAGGCCCTGAATGGTCTTTGCCTGGGCCTAGGCCAGTCCTGGCACATGGTTCTAGGCTTCCCCAAACCACCCCTTTGAGAATCTGATGACAGCCATAAGCTCTCCCCAGGAAAATAGACACATTTTACACACAATATCAGGAGGGTTCACGAGCAACTTAAACTCATTCACTGACCCCTCTGAGAGATTACAGTCCCCAGGTTAAGAGCCTCTGGCTTACAGGTTGATATCCACAGCACTTAAGACCGTGCAGGCTGCAGGTCCTCCCTAGCTGACCTTCCTCTCTCTTCTCACCATTCTTGGCTCTGAGACCTGCAGCTCCTTGAGGGGGCTTTGCTGTTTCATCCCTTTGTGTCTTTGAACTTACGACTATTCTTTTTTTCTGCTTTAATCCCCTGGTCATATCTTCTGTGACACCTTCCCCAGAACCATCTACAGGACTGGTTCGGGGTCTCACTAGTGCAAGCCTTGAGTGACAGGTGCCATTGACCTCTAAGGTGCAATGAGACTGAGGACAAGCAAGTATAATGAAATGGGAGCTGGGACACAGGATGGCCCTCAGGGGCTGTTGGGCAGCAGCCAACATGAGCTCTTCCAACAGGAGCCAGGGCACTGTTTACCTGTGAAGTGTTTGATCTAAAAGACCTAAGGAATCCACAGAAGTTGTCTGGCTCATTTTTAATATTGGCTTGAGGCAAAATTAAAAATTATAAAGCCCATTTTGGTGCCTTTTCAAATCCCTATGTTTCATTCTCCAGAAGCCCTCTCTTCTCCATCCACTAGGCTTCCATGTTCCTGTGCCAGTGGTCCATCCTTGAAATGACTTTCCCCTTCTCTTCCCAACCCACTTTGCAAGATTTGCAACCTCCTAACGCAGCTCAACTTTGGCATAAACTGTGAAGGTGCACTAGGGTGTACAGAATTATTTTCCTTGCCAGGTGTTTTCTTAGGTTATCACATCAGTGCTCATGCTTTTCAGATGAAGTAACTGAAGCTTAGAGAAATTTTATAACTTGCCTTATATCAGAAAGTTAATGACCCAAATAAACATCAAATGGGCAAGGTTTCTGAAGTGTAACTAGGTGTGGAGAAAAATTTTAAGTTGAGATGGGGGTTTTAGGGCAGCATTTGGGTTCTGAAGGCTTCCACATATCCTCAAAGCCACATATGAGCTGGCATTTTGCCAGCTGTGTTCATCTATGGGGAAGTTGCATTTGACTTCCAGAATGTACTTTATCTGGGGGTCCTTCTGTCATGCAAAGCCTCTCCAGATGTGTCATGTGTTCCTAGGATCTCAGAGACGCGTCCACCCCATACCTCCTTCGGGAGTATTAAAGACTCTGTCGGGGCTGGCTGGGCCCTCGCCTTTCCCATTGACCACTCGCACGTTCACTGTGTAGTGGCTGAAGGGCTCCAGCCCTGGCAACATGCCATGAGTCTTGCTGCCCTGGAAAGTGAGAATCTTTTTCTCAATGTGGCGCCTGTTTCTTTTCGACGAACTCTGTGCCTTCCAGTAGTAAATCTGAAACAGTAAGAACAAAAGTCAGGAACACAGAAGGGAGCAAACAAGATTCCTCATGCTCACAAAATTAAAGTTTTATGTTTTTTTTTTCCAGAAAATTCCCTTGGCACATTTTAGAAGATTGTTGGCAAAACAGATACTGATTCTGAGGCAAGAGAATAGAAGCCCACAGACAATGAGGGAAATTAAATTAAGAATATATGATGAAGCTGGGCTATACTATTTTGGAGGAATACACATGAAATAAATGAAACAGCATCATACCTATATGGTTTTCTCTTAACATAAGGAAATGGAAGGCAATAGAAGGATTAAGTGCCTCATTTGTATAAAATATTCAAAAAATTAAAATTATTGTCCAACATTTACATATTTTTTCCAGAGTTAATGTAACTTCAGGTACAATATACCATTTAGCTTAATCCTAAAAAGCACAGTGAGTTTTTATTATTATTCCTCCTACAGGTGAGTCCCTGGGCTGCCCAGTGACTTGCCCAAAGTGACAGGGCAATCAAGAGCCACCATGGGAGCTCCACTTCCAGTCTAGGCTTTCTCACTAAGCCAAACTGCATCATTTAATGAAAAACACTGAGTTTTGTCTGTATTAAATTGTAAGCATAGGTTTTGTAGCAATCGATAAGCAAATTATTGATTAGCTTTAGTTTAAAAATCCAGAATTTTTGTTTATTAAGTCCTCTACAATCCTTCTTAGGAGTTTAAAGGCAATTTTAAGAAAAGTCAACATAGAAATATAGTTGGGCAATATCAGAGAAAAACAATCCAGAATTGAACGTGATGCAGTACAAAAAGTGATCTCTAGGGGTCAGGGTTGCCAAATCAAAGTAGGTGCAAAAAAGTTCCTTGACCACTGATGGATCAAAAATCTCCATGAATCAGTCTTTCTGTGCTTCCCAACAACAAAGGTAATTGATATTCATGAGACTGACCTGGTTGGGACTATATTATTGTGAAATACAATCTGAGTTGTTTAAAAAAGTGCATTATTTGCAGAATGATTCTGTGGGTTTGCCACATATGGTCAGTATTGCTTTCAAGCTAGGTGCATTTTGCTATAGTCTAGTTTTTTAAACATTAGTTTTTCCCAGTGTGTGCATATGTTAATTGTGCAGTTGGTGGAATGCTTGGTCATCTGTGGGAAAAACTGAGAAAATGTTTTTTTTCTCACTTTAGATGCAGTGCGATTTTGAATCAGTTCTAACTGGGGCTCCTTAGATGCGGCCTGCCTGAGTGGTAAACCGGATGAACTCTTAAGGCCTCTTCCTCTGAAGAAGAGAAGTACATGGGGCGTTGGCTGCTGGCCTGTTCCTAAGGAAAGAGCATGAGAATCTCCCTTCACTTGCCCGATAGCCTTGCAGGTGTCCTCGGATACTTTTCAGAGGTACTGGCTCCCAGCGCACCTCGGCTAAGGTACTGTTCACCACATTCACACGCACGTTCCCGGGAGCCACCATTGGGACTGCAGAATGACAGGGAAGGGGGTAAAGTATCAATGTTATTTTGAATTTCATGCAAAACTGTCGCTGATAATTTTAGCTTGAAGCATGACCCAGTCCCATGCTATGGATTATCAAGGACTGAGAGTCGATTTTTTAAATCTGTTTATTTGACTTCATGAGAATATAACATATTTTTTTTAAAAGTAATAACCTTTAATATTCTGCCTACTTTTTACAGAGCAGGCAGTTTAAATTAAGAAATGTTGAGCAAAATAATTACTGCCTCCCATCCTCCCAATCTAAGCACCTTTGGAAATGGCTTTGACTTACACCTTGGCAAGTCCTTTTTGCAAGGGAAAAGTATAAAAGAAATAGCTGCAGATACTTACGGTCTTCTCCAGAATGGCCCATGACTTCAGCTGGCTCTGGAGCAAAGCCCACGTCATTGAGGGCCTGAACTTTCACCAAGTACGGAGCAAAGGTCGGCGTGCCCGAGACAATGTATTTGGATACATTTGCCACGATCACTGAGGTCCATTCATCATCGCCATCTCGCTGGCGCCAGCTGACTTTGTACTGAAGGCCTGGCCCATTTGACTCGAAACCATTCAAGGGCTATGAGAAAAGCCAAATAATTTGAGCTTATAAACAGATACACCGCAGAACCTTTTACTGGACTACCAAATTTAATTCCCAGACTTAGAGAAAGTGAGCATTGAAACACTAAAATATAAGCTATTCACAATTTCCTCCAGGGACCTTTTATCTTTTGTTCATTTGTGATGAGATTCAAAGTTTGTTTACAATCAACATTGCAAAGGTTATTCATTTCTATCTTGAAATAAATACCACATAAGCCTCTCAAACTCTGGCTCCACAGTCAAGGGCTGGTGAATTCAAACATTTCAGTTACCTAGTTTCCTTTATATATTCCTGTTAATCTGACAGTATATAGATCTGTTGATCTATTTTACTTAGACACTGAAACTTGTGAACTGCTTCTTTCTTTATGAAAAAAAAAAAAGGCTGGTTGTCATTCTATCCTGTTGGTACATGTATGTATGTATATGAGTAGGTACAAATATGTATGCATATAAATATGCATGTATGAATCCATCTAAAAGAAGCTTTTAAATTACATAAGTAAATATATGTTAATCTTCCAAGTCCAGAAAAATATAGATAAGCCAAAAAAGAAGCTGATTCCTGGGAATAACTTGGTACATGTCTTCTAAATGGTTCTCTATGATGATGATAATACTAGCTAGCATTTATTGAGCACATATAAGTACTAGGCACTGTTCTGGGTGCCTTATGTGTATTAAAGCCTTAATCTTATGAGGTTGATGCTATTATTATTCCTATCATACAGTTACATAATGGAGATGTAAAACAACTGGCTTAAAGTTACCCAGTTAGTAAGTGGCAAAGCTGGGAATTGCACCCATTTGTTTTCACTCCAAGGACCAACCACACTTTTAACTACTATATAATACCATGTCTTAAATAATAATACATATAAAATACATATTTTTCCCCATAAATATATTTATTAAAAAATATGTTTTTCCCCAAAACTGGTAAAATGGGACTTTAATATAGATATTATTTAAAAAGGACTTTTTCCCCCTCTAAAATATATGGAGGAAAGTTGAAGCCTTTATAACATAGCTCACCTTCCATGTAATCACCAAATTATCAGGCTCCGATCCTAGTCCTTCCACAGCTGTAGGATTTTTATCCGGTTCTAGAAGTTAAACAGCCACATATGTATAAACTTTGGTCTTTTTCAAACAATGGAACACTATTCTATTTTATTTCATATCACAGAAGACCCACTTTACCTGCGGCTTTAGTCAAATACTGTTCAGAGGCCTTGCTGGGCCTACTCCTCCCCAGGCTGTTGACTGCCATCACTCTGAAGGAATAGTTCACGTAAGGCGACAGCTTCAGCTGGGCGGTGGTCTGTGTTCCAGAAACTTCAGTTTGGTGGTGCCACAGCCCTGCCTCATGCATTGTGTCTTCATATTCAATGATGAATTCTGGCCACAACACACACATACACAACAAACCCAAGATAGTGAATTCAAATTCAGTTGCCTAAGAAGCAGGTGGCTAGGGTAACTAATAGGATAATGAAATAATTCATGTACAAGAATAATTCATATACAAGAGGACCCAGACATGGCTTATTTCACTTTCAAAAAGAATTCCATTAGAATATGTTGATTTCAGAGTTCTATCATCTCATCCTCAATGCTTCAGCACACCCCATAATATTTGGTATTCTGTCTCCAGCACACTGAGTTTAGTTACTTAAAACTGTTTAGAAGTGATCCACATATCCCTAGGAAAGTTTACATATATGAAAAGATGGCTTTTTTTTTTTTATAACAGGAGAAGTTAAATTAAATCCAGTGAGACACCCATTTTCCATTAAACAGATCGGCAACAATAAAAAATTTAACATACTTTGTTAACTGTGCTGCAGGGAAACAAGCACTTGCAGGAAGTGTAAATTGGTTCATCTTCTGTGGAGGACAACATAGAACATGTAATGATGTTTATTTAACTCAGACACCCTTTCACTGAGAAACTGTACTTCAAGTGACTTGTTTTGAATACATGTGCTCATGCATATGCTCAGAGACATATGAAAAAGAATCCACATTGCAGCACTGTTTGCAATCAAAACAAGCTAACTGCAAATAACCTCAGTGTTCATCAGTAGGACACTGATGAAATAAATGTGGGTGTGTGCACACTGGAATATTCTTCAGCTGTAACAAATGAATAGGGCTGCTCCATATGCACTGAAATGATTTCTAAAATACATGGTTAGGTGAAATCAAGTAGGATATAGAACAGTGTGTGCTGGATACCACATTTGTGTAAAAGTAGAAAGATTTCCTATGACATATGCACATATGTATATGCTTTATTTACATGTGTTACCTCTTGGAGGATACATAGGTGTATCCTGATAACACAGGTGCCACCAGAGGAACTGGGAACCAGGAAGAGGAAGATGTACCTTTCAGTGCTTTCCTTCTTTCATCTGCTAAAGTTTTGTGGGAGTACATGTTTTACTCTTGTAAAAAATAGGTGTTGAGATATTCATTGACTCCCTACCACATACCCTGATATGAATTAAAGATGCAAAGATGAGCCTCAAAATATCGTGTGTTGCAGTGCTCCGCAGCTGAGTACTTTTGAGTTCTTTCAGTTTATGTTACTTTGCTGGTGATCTCCTGCCTCCTAAACTGATGACTTGCACATTTACTTCTGCAGCTCCTACCTCTCCTCTGAACTGCAGGCGTGGATAGTTAATTACCTACTCAGCAGCTCCACTTGTTTCTCTATTACAGCATCTCAAGCTGGTTATGACCCAGACTGATCCCAGTCTGCCCCCTTCACTTGGGAGGGACAACTCAGGCTGAACCTTGAAGCCTTTTTTGGCTTCTCTCTCTCATACTCTTGGTAGTCCTGTTGGCTGTACCTTTAACATTTATGCCAAGCTCATCCATTTCTCAGCACCTCCATCCCTCTTAGCCTAATCCAAATGTGAATGACTGCATAACTGCCTAACTCACAAGTTTCCAAGATTTCTCAGTTCATAGCAGATTTAGTGTCTCAGTAATTTTTTTCATGGCTCCCATAGGCCAAAAGAAATACCTCACACTTCCCTGTAAGTAGTACGGTCCACGCAACTTAATGGCTATTCATGTGTTAACAACTTAAAAAAAACTTACTGGGTTTTAACCATATAACTCCTCAAACTGTGTAAACAGACTGGCCACCACCTTCCTTGTTTCCTGTTGCACACTGATTTTCGTCTGGTACTTGCATTTTATCACAGCAAAGGTTTTGCAGAGATATGACATCATCACAATATGATGTAGCACTATCATGGTGAACTGTAAACTGCCTCAAGCTAATATTTCATGTGGTGCCTGACAGATGTCACCATGGTTTTTAAATATCAGAATTTAAAAATCAAAAACTTAAAAAATATCCTGAGACACCTCTGTGAGTTTGCTGAGGTCCGACCGGGTGCTTGAATGCCCAGTTTGAGAACTGGGGTCCTACCTGGTGTCCCTGCTTCCTTTCTCGTCCTACCATTTTCAACAGAAGAGCCAGAGTGATACATTAATCCCTCCTCTACTTAAATCCCTCCAAATGATTCCCAGCCCTTATAATGGCCTACAAGGCTTGGCACAGGGCATGCTTCATGCCCACCCACCAACTCTTTATCTCTCTGACCTTTTCCTACATCACCTTCTCTTGCTCATTTCACAACAGCCATGCTGGCCTCCTAGCCCACATGCCTCTGTCGCAGGGCCTGTGCTCTTTTTCTCACTCTGCCTGGAAAAGTTCTTCCTCCAGACAACTGCACAGTGTGCTCATTACCGCCCTCCTCAGGTCTTTGTTGACATACCCAAAGGTACCCTCTTAAAGTGGCTTTTGTTGACCGCCTTACTCATAATTACACCCCTGACCTCACACACTTTAATGTCCTTCTCCTGTTTTTGCATAGCCTCAATACACACACACACACACACACACACACACACACACACTCACAACCATGTGTAAAGATATGGATGTGTCTGAGTCCTCTAGGAAGCAGATGCTAAGACAAAATTAGAAATAGATTTATCTGGGGAAACACCCATGGAAGGTAAAAGGGACAGAAAGCAGGAGTAGGCAGGGAAGATACGCAAACCACGAAGCAGGGCTTGTGTCTGACAGATGAAAGGCAGGAGGAAGGAGGAGTGTGTGGGGAAAACCTGGGCAGCAGCCTGGACAGTCTCGGTCAGGTCAGCCCCAGTAAAGTTCTGCACTGGGATGGCTGAGCTCTCGGCCTCTCCCCGTGCCCGGTTACTGGAGTAGCTTAGGAAGACAGTGGGCTCCCATGAGCACTGCGGCAGATCCTTAGGGAAGGAGCTGCTGTTACTACTCCTTGTGGCAGGTTCTTTCTTGAAGGGAGATCTGAGGAGTGTGTGTGTGTGTGTGTGTGTGTGTACACATATACATATGTTCACTTATGTAATTATATTATACACAATAACAGGATATATATTAATTTTATCTTATTTGTGTCTGTTAAAATATAAGCTCCATATGGACAGAGATTTCTGGTGTTTCATTTCAGAGCAATGGATGGTACTCAGTGTTTGTTGCATGAATGAGTGAATGAATGAAAGAGCAGAAATGTCTTGAAATGTAATGGTATCATTTAAACAGGTGAAACGAATCTCCAGGCATCCTAACCAGCTAAATCTGGCTAATGCAGTGATGCCACTGTAAGACTCAGTATAAATGAATGAGTGTTCTCATCAAACACTGAAAAGTCAGTTGAGAAAGGAACACCACTAAATAACACATGAAAAGATGAGGCTTTGGTTGAATTTCACTGGATATATTCTGCTCTACCAGCAGGTGCACGAAGTCAACACACACATCATTTCAGAATAGTCTTAGGTATTCATCAGAAAGGAGCTCAGTCTTCATGCAGTGTCTGCCTGAAGGTAATAATATATCACAGGCCTGCATCTGCCTTCAGAAGGGCCTTTGCAGTCTTAATGCTTCTGGGTTATCTATGGTCTTACCATATTAAGCCCTTCCAGAATCCTTATGGCACATGGTCCCTCACCTGATTCTGTTCCCTAGGCTTTTGTCATCAAGGCGAGGAGCGGACTTTGTTGAAGGTGCCACTTTGTAGCAGGGGCTGATGGGGGGAAAGAGACTGGAAGCTAGCAGACCTGATGTCTACACCCAGCTCTCTTGCCAATTGTGGGTTTGAAAAGCTGTTTTACTCACCAGGTCTCTTCCCTAATACACAGACTGGGCATTCCTGCACCTGCTACCCCTTTCTTTTTCTCTCAAATTAATGGGTAAAATGAGTAAATTAACAATATATCTTCCTGCTGTGGTAGAAACTTAGGGTGATTCTTATGGATCTTAAATGCCAAATGATAGTGTACTTGCATAATTAACATCTTCAGCAATTAATTAGCGTCCCATACCAGAAGCTGTAACTTGGAATAACTCTAGCTCTGAAAGGAAGATGGCCATGAATAAATGTTTTTGTTCTATTAGTAATGAAGCAGAGAATGCGAGCAAATATCTCTGAAGAATTTCAACTGCATATGATGAAGTCCTTCCTAAATGGGCATCAAGTTTATCCGTCACAAAGCAACTTGCATCACATACTTGTAATAGGGCTGTTGTTATCATCGCCTGGGGTCCACGAGAGCTGCACACTTTTGTCGAGTTGATCTGTCAATTCTAAATCAAAGGGAGGATTTGGGACATCTGTAGACCAAACACATATGGCACAGTTAATCACCCAACCTTGTGAGTTCTCCTTCGGCTGTGGTATTCACAGAGGGGACATCTTACAGACACAGCACACTTAATGGCCAGTGAGCATGCAACCGAAATGAAATGGGAATGACCGAGCTTGCTGGGAAAGTACAGGCACACCCAAGACGGCCCATCGATAGTGCTGCTTGATTCTCTTTCAAGTGAACTGAGCAGCTTGTAAGCAAATAGTGAAGTAGGCGTGCATGGTTCACCAGCACTCTCAGTGAAAGACGTTCTCTAAACACGAAGGGGCACAGACAGAAAAAATATTATTGAAGCTTCATTTCTAATAAATGGGAAACAGACAGTAGCAAATGCTGAGAAAACAAATACGGGAAGATAGATGTACTGTTTAAGGAAGACTCATATGTTCTTTCTGAAACATGCAGAATTACAGATTTAGGGGCTCCTGAAGAATACTTATATTCTTAAGGGAATTCTAAAATTGATGCTATATAAGTAGTCCTCAGCATGCATACTTTCTGCAGATTCTCAGTACGATAGTCAGGTACATGGGGATATGGTGCATTTACTCTCACAAGTCACCAGGCTACAGACACCTGTGGGGACGAGTGTGTCCCAGAAGCATGTCTGCCTCTTCTAATGGTGTGTCTGAGATCCAGAGTTAACATTCCCTGGGCTTTTCCTGGCCTTGCTCCTGGGACTGACTGTGGCTCTTGGGGAACCAGAGGCCATATACAATAAATGCAAATATTGGGACTTTTTCTCCTTTTAGTTCTTGTATTCTTTCCTCTCAAACCATAGATGTCTATAAAGGGTAGGTCTTCTTTAGCATAACTAATGACACTATGTAAAATCCACCTAGTTTATGCCATAAAATTACACCAATGGAGTATTTATATGCTGAATAAAGATGAGGGTTCTTTAATCAAAAATATCTCTGGAAATAATTTCTGATTAATTTTTCAGATGCAGAAAAAAAATCACACAACCTGGAAGGGCCCTCTTTTTGGTCTTTTTTTAGTGATTTATCTTTTGCACAGTGAGTTTGTTTTCTCTGATTTAAAGATCAAATGTTCTAAACATCCACTGTTTTCCTATGTAAGTTTCTGGGAAAAGGAATCCCAAACAACATCTATTTTTCCAAAACAACTTTCAATAGACTGAAATAAAAACCTAATTTGTGGAGTGATTTTTGCAGTAGCTTTTTCATTCTGTAAAATGTGGATGGTAGCTTTTGAAAAAGCACTATGCTACTTTAGAAGGAAATTATGTCAAAGAGGGACATCTTTTAAGCAAAATGACTTTACAATAACATGAAATATTTAGAAATGAGCGGCAGTATATTCAGTTAAAAGTAACAGTGTTATAATGAAGAGATGATTTATGGCAGCAAATGGGTAACACAACAGAACATTTGACAGAGCTCTTTTCCTTAAAGAAACACAATGATGTGCTAAAGAAAAGAAAGGACTTTTTTCTGCAAATGTGAAATTGTTTAACAGAAAACAGAGAAAGAAGACTCATATTAGTTTACCGTAAATGGGAGCTGGAGTTGGAGTAGGAGCTAGAAAGGACATTAATATAAAGGATTTTAATCAGAATTAGTAATGGAAAGATATAAGCTATAAGATAGCACAAGAAGACAAAGACTGAACATGATTAAGATTATAAAACTAAAGCCTATAACTGTGAGACATGGCATCAATCAATAAACATGCAGTAACAATTTAGGGGGGAAATCTCCAATTTTAAATAAGAGAGATGTTCTCCCCAATTTTCTTATAAAAATATCACAAATATGCATAACCACCATTTAATTCCAGTGCTGCTACAGAGAATGTTTATATTGAAATTTCACCTCAAAGGCATCTTTCAAAGAAGAAAAGCATGGGTATTTAGCTCACCGATAAAACTTTAAGACTATCATAAGCAAACATTTACCCCTGATACTTGTTTTTCCAGCCTAAAACAGGGCAGCCAGTTGTGTGTACGTGTCCAGTTCTTACCGACAACGCGAAGCACAGCACTGGCTGAAACACTGTCCAGGGTTGTGTTGGCCACACACGTGTAGATCCCACCGTCATCATCACTTACGTCAGCTACCACCAAATGGTCCTTGTCAACAGTGAACCTGTAATTGGAACACATCTGAGCAGCCGAAAGGGACATCTGACCACATCCAATGACTGCCTAACTGTCAAGAAAGAAACTGTGAACTTGATAAAAGGGAAAGATGATAAAGATCTGCCACACATCAGGCCTGAAATCCTATACAGTATGTATCACTTTGATAATGACTGAAGTTGGAAAATGATTAGAATGAATTAGAATCTTGGGTTAGAAGAGATGCTAAGGCATCTGGCCTGGTGGCTTTGAGCCATGCTTCTGGAGTTTAAGGAATCTCTTTAAAGATCAGGGGCTTCCAGAAGTGAGGCGGGGGCAGCCCCAGTTACCCTCACTGAAGGGTTTCCTCTGGTGTCCACTGCTAAAAAGCATTTGAACACTACTCATCCAGCTCAATTACTAACAAAGTGTATATTTTAAAATAATTTATTATTTGCTGCAGAAATTTTGTATCATTTTTGCTATGTTAATAAACTCTCATAGGAGGAGGTAAATGCAAGTAGTAATTAGCTTTACTACCAGAAACAGGAAGATTCAGGTTAGCCATCACCATGAGGAGTTTTCTAAAGGCTACTAGCAGGCATGAAAAATTACTCAGTAGGTCGAAAATCTGTCAATAGGAAACGTGTAGTTTTAACAAGGTTGCATAAATCGTTAACTGTCTGCAGGGAATTCCAAGTTAAATATTTAGTTGACTTAAACCCAGTACCATTTCTTCATATTTCATTCTCATCTTTGTCAACTCAGATTTTATAAATGAAACTGACAAGTTGAAGCATAGAACTATATGGAAACTCTGGGTATATAAAAAAGGTCACATAGTCCTTTTAGGGTGCTTAATGAGCAGCAGGAGCTGTTGGAAGGGAAACACAGAAATCATGCCCACCAGCTTCCAGCATTCCTTCCAATAGGGGGCGATGCTTGTAGCCACCCTGTGACAGCCAGAATTCACGCGTTCAACTCCCCAGTACTTACTCTCAAACTGAGGCCCTCACCCAGAATTTGGGTTCCACCTTTCTTCCATTCCAGCCTAAAGGAATGCAACATGCTCTGGCTCCCTTTTAAGTGCTTTACCTGTTTTTGTTTTTTTTTTAACTTTCTCCTTCTACTGGCTTTAGATAAAATCAAGTGAAAATTCCCTAGCCAAATAAAAACTAGTGTCCTTTAAAATACTGACAAGGATTCAGGAGCACTCTGGTGATTAAACAGATCGTATTTCTGCTTATTTGTAGACTGGTAATGAAAACATCTGTTGAGACTTCACTGTACAAGGTAGAAAACAATGGAGGTTGGCCAAGGCAGAAAGGTTTTTCTCATCCTGAGTTACGTAGGAGACCAACACACAAAGATAGACAAACATTCTCAGGGTCTTATTTCAATAACTTGATACCTTTTTAAGTCTGATCATTTTACAGCAGGGAGAAATGCATAACTATTTTGGAGACAGCAGTCTTCAGAAGCTTTGAAAACATCACTGTTAAGTCACTATACAATAAATCTTTAAGTTCAATAGCAGCTGAAAGAGAGAAGGAAGAGAAAGGGAGTAAGTCATCTTCAAATACCTTCCATCACTGGGCAGCTCACTGTTGTCCTTCAGCCACAGGACAGTGGGGATTAAGGTGTGATCGTGTTTTACTTTGCATTCAAAGGACACTGTGCTCCCTCTTTGCACCACTGCATATTCTGGTTGTTTAATAATCCTTGTTGGATCTGAAATTTAAAGGATAAAGTTAAAGTTATCCATTGCCCAAATTGGAGAATTTGCTCCAAGTCACATAATACTTGAAAAAAAAGTTTCATCACTTCTGCCTTACCTTTGATTTCTAAGTGAACTTCATTCTTTGCTGTCCCTAACTTATTCCTTGCAACACATACGTAAGTTCCTACACTGTCCTTTTGGGCCACAGGAATTTCCAAAGTTCCATTTTCATGTAGAACATAGTTATCTTCACGAAGAGCACTGCCTTTAGCTCCTTTAAACCTTCATCAAGGAAATGATCACAATGAGAAAAAAACATAATTTGAAGTAAGTCATAAAATGCCATGGTCATGGTCAGCACACTGTGATCTGCATTATGGCATCAAGTTCAGAGATGTCTGCAATCTGCATGAGCTTACTGCGTGCTGGCAAGTTGGTGGGATCACTGAAAAGACAGGATGTAAAACTGGAAAATTTGGTGATAAATGGTGCTTGAAGAACTAGGCTGACATTACAAAATGCTTAAATTGTCATTTTCATTATGAGAGACTCCTAATTTATAAACACATTTTTACTTGTTTTATCTCTGATTGATAAAACAGGCAAAATGAACACTGTGCTTTCTGACAGTTTCCCCCTCCTGTGATCATTTGTAAGTCCATCTGCAGGCTATGATTCTAAGAAGGTCTTCATTTCAGGGTTACAAGGGTTGTACTTCTGAAAGTATGAATAGGAAAATATTCAGGGAAGAAAAAAACACAGCATGTATGTAAAGTATGGGTACATTCAGCTTCCCGATTAGTATCAGACAGAAGGAGGATGGAAGTAAAGGGGTCAGGCGGCCCAGCTGAGCAGTAACCCATCACCTGCACTGGAAAACACCTGCCTGAGTGCCTGTGTTTCTCTTCTCTGTGCTTAAGGTGGAGACCTGGGGAGACTGTCCTGTAATCCTATTCTGGCTCCACCTCACATCAGGAGGTTGAGCCTAGCACAGTGTATGGTACCTGATAGATGATCAATAACTGAATGTTCAATTCTTTCTGAGCTGTTGCCTCTCCCAGCTCCTGCTAAAGTAAGTAAGCTCAGAGGATGACCAGGATGGGTATCAGCAGTGGTGTGTGAGAAGGGCTGGCTGGGAGCTGGCAGCGAGAGGACACAGGAGAGCTCGGCTGGACCCAAGTCAGCACACTCTGTGGGAGAGGCGCTTAAGATGAACACAGGTAATAAATTCCGGTTTAAGCTTATAGAACCTCTGACCCCACCCCAAATGATATTTTATGAAGGAATGCCCCCTGACCTGCCCTTTGGCCACCATTAGTGAAGTCCCAGGTGATGTCCATGGCATTGAAAAATACAGCCACCTTCAATTTTTTAAAAAACATTTACAAATACCTCTGTCATTGACAAAGTATGCTGTTAAATAGATTATGCGTGTGAAAGTCGCATGGTGCAAGTAGTTAAATATTTGTGAATGAACTTAATAATTAATGGTATGATGGATTCTGCACAGCCTTCGCCCTGTCTGCTCTCTGACTAAAAGCCAACATACGGAGGAAGCCAAATAGGAACATTACTTACCACTCAATGGTAGGTAGAGGTGACCCGAAGAAGGCACAGTCCAGTAAAGCGGGCCTGTTGGCAATGATCTGATAGAGGGTGTTTGCAGACGTAAGGATTCGTGGTGGCTCAGCTGAAAACGTTTTAAAGGGGTAAAGTAAATATTAAAACAAAAGAAACTTGAGGCCCCCCCGTATATTCTATTGCACTTTGTTCTAAGGCCGTTAGAGTTTCCGCTAAAGCACAACCAACATGTCTTTCCCCTTATGTTCTCTCTCAAGTATGATGGTACCAGTCACTCAAGGTGGAAAAATCCTAGTTTTCTCCCTCTGCCAAATGCCCCACATATTACACACAGTATTTTAGTAATTGACTTATTTATCTGTATTTCCTACTACACTGTGAATCCCTTGTGGCCAGGGGATGGGACTTTCTGTTGTTTTCTCACCAGAAACAAGTGCAGAATCTGTCATCAAAATAATGGTCGAGTGTATTTTTGTTGAGTGACTGGCCCATCGCAAGCCAGGGTCATCATGGGGGTGTGTTTGGGGGAAGTGGTGGGGAACACACCAGCCGGCAGAGAAAAGCAGGGTGCTGATGACGAAACACGGGACCAGAAATCAGAGCTGCTTCCTAAACATCCACCCATATCTCATTTCACTCAGCAATTCATGTGGTTTATTTACCTTCATTTCAAGCATGAAGGAAAAATCCCAAATATTGGTTAGCTTCCTGACTGTAATTTTGTTTGGAAGGGAGCCTACTGCACTTAAAGACATGAAATATAATTCCCTGGTGCCAGGAAAATGATTCTCATGCAAGTTTTGAACAACTCTGATTATGCTGGTAGTTTTGTCCATTATGACAAACATAATGTTCACATGAACCAACTATTACAGAAGATGATGATATATATAATAGTTTTCTAAACATGTTATCATGAATCAATCAATAAATGTATATTTGTACTTGGAAAAAGATCAAACAGTATGATTAATGATTTATTTAAAAAAAGAACCAGAATCATGAACTTGTCATTCAAGTTGTTAGTTTCTCAGGCTGCAAGAGCAGTCACATTCAGTTAGTCATAGCTGACCACTGCTCTTTTCCTTTTGAGGGGTTTGGCAGTTAGTTTAACCACCTGTGAATGGAGCAGCCTGACAATCTGATTATTTCTACATGGAAGACTTTGCCATCATAAACAACCGTGTGCTGAAAGAACATCAAGGCCAGACTGTAATTCCCCTTAGGGCAAGGTCTGGATCTTACTCGTCTTCATACATCCCTCACAGCTCCAAGTACTGTGCACAGCACACTGTAGATGCTCAATAATTTTTGCTGAATGGAGAACAATAGCAGCCGTTAATTTAATTTGCCATGTTTTTAATAAAGGAAGAGCTTACCCAACACATTTACAAATGCATTTGCCAGTAAATATCCATATTCGTTAGAGGCGTTGCACTGAAACACCGCACTTGATCTTTCTTGAACATTGGAAAAAATAATGGTATCGCCATCTATTTTTCTGCTGGGGTCATCAGGGGCAACTGTTTGGGTGTAAAAATTGAAATGTATATTTATTCCTCCATGCTTTAAAGATGTAAAGCTGTAGGTCTACATTACAGTAAGCAGGACAGAAATACAGACTGATAGAGGTACATTCAGTAAGGAGGAGACTAAGAACCCAACCCAGGCGAAGACCACAATCCTCCTTCCTCAGAACGTAGTTACCACTTACCAGCATGGGTATCTGTTTGATATTCACTTAGTGTTAGGTGGATTGATTCTGTAAGATGGAATATTATTTTGAAAGATGAAGGAGAAAAAAATCACAAGTTTGGTGAAACTGCAACACAAATTCAGGAAAACACTGCCTTGTTGACAAAGAAGCTGCAGTTATTTATGAAGAGGGAAGAAGAGGGAAGTTACTTATCAAGAAGAGCAGCAAAAGCTGGTAAAAAAAATACAAAAACCCTCTGTACTCATCAAAACCTACATTTTTCAAGAGCCCCTTATTGAAATAAATAAGTAAGTATGCAAATAAATATGGGCTAATCATTATACGTGAAAATATTTATTTTCCTGTCTTGGAAATGCCTGGGGTCACAGTAGAAATTGTGTGAAACTTCTTATAAAGATAGTGTTTTCAACTACATCTCTCAACTACTTAAAAAAACAGTAGGACCAGGACTGATCCTCACTGAAGTGGAATGGAACCAGTTGGGTAATTCAGTATGTGAGAATTTGGTCCAGGACATGCCTAGCAATTTGGAAAGGCTGTGTTACAGGAGATAAATTCCTTTTGGAGAATGCCAAAACCTGTGAAAACTAACAGTGACCTTATAATACACTAAAGGGATGGCAGGTATCTGCCTCAGCATGCTGAGCAAAAGCAAAGCTAAATAACAGCACCATTCCTCTAAAACTGCTCTTGCAACTTGAACCAGCGAAGTAGCCTAAATTTCATTCTCAACACCACTTTTTCTCTTTGATGACAGAAAAAGAATTTGTACCTAAGACATATTTATCACTGCATTTAGACTCCTTAATCACTTTCAAATCTCAAATATTTGCTTCATCTGTAGTTTATTAATTTACTTTTAATAAAATAAAGCAAACTACAGTTGTTCATCCTTGTTTTATTATACATATTCAAGTATGGTGCTCACTCATTCTGCATTCATTTTCTATGGCTGTAGTAACAAGTTACTACAAACTTAGTGACTTAAAACCACACAAATTCACTATCATATCATTCTGTATGTATCATATCATTCTGTATGTAGTTTAATCCCATATCATTCTGGATTAAAACACTCCAGTTTTAATCAATATATAAATAGCTATTTACGAAATCATCTCAGATACTCCAGTTAGTTCAACAAGTGATAGGAGTGTGCCAAAATACTTTGGTTTCTTTGCTTATATCTGCTGGTTATGACTCTAATAATTTCAAAATTGCCATAAAGGAACATGTTATTACAATTAGAAAACAGTGCAAGTTCTAATTCATTCAACAGGGTCTAGATTTCATCAATAAATGACAGCAGAAGACAGAAATGACACAGTGACATAGGACGTGAACTACTGTGGTGGCAGGCAACCAGGTACCCTGGGAATGCAGTATCCCATGTTCTCTGTTCCAGATTCCACGTGTAGTATCATCTGGGCCTTTCTGACTTACACATGCTCTGTAATGTCCATCTGATGCTTCAACAAGGCATACTGAAGTGAAGCGGCATTTCTGGAGTCTTTTCTGTCAATTATTCTTAGAACTTTTGGAACCAGCCCTTGGGCTTACAGTGTTGGGACTCCTCAGGGAACCCCAGTGCCCACCACGTGTCTATCCTCTGTGGACATGCCAGGCAGGGGGGCCAGGAGAGCTGTGCCTGGGCATTTTAGACAGTGATGAGTTCAGAGCTCCGGGCCAGTGTCTCTGGGTGGGTGTCCGACTGTGTGAGAAGAGCTCCTCCAATTCCTTGAGTACACTGAGCACTTAAAAGTTATACTGGTGTGTGTTGCTCAATGGGTAAAGAGCTTCAGTTTTGCAAGATGAGAAGGTTCTGGAGATCAGTTTCACAATATTGTGAATATACTTAACACTACCTAGAACTGTACACTTGAAAAAAAAGTTACGTGTTTTTTATACATGTTAAAAAAAAAAAATATATCACCATGAATGCGGTAGACCAGTTCCATTAACAAAACCAGTAGGACAGAGAGGGGCGGAAGATGGCGGCGTGAGTAGAGCAGCGGAAATCTCCTCCCAAAACCACATATATCTATGAAAATATAACAAAGACAACCCTTCCTAGAATAAAGACCAGAGGACACAGGACAATATCCAGACCACAACCGCACCTGAGAGAACCCAGCGCCTCGTAAAGGGGGTAAGATACAAGTCCCGGCCCCGCGGGAGCCGAGCGCCCCTCCCCCCAGCTCCCTGCGGGAGAAGAATACGCAGAGCAGGAGGGAGACGGAGCCCAGGACTGCCGAACACCCAGCCCCAGCCATCCGGGCCAGAGTGCAGGGCGCTCGATACTAGGAAAACAGGGCAGCAAGAACAGTGAGCAGGCACTGGAGGCTGGGCGACAGAGGACATAAGAAAAGCGCGTGACTATTTTTTTTTTGCTTTTTTGCTGTTTTGTTTTGGCGAGCGCTTTTTGGAAGTCTTAAAGGGATAGGGACCCCAATACTAGGGAAACAGGGCAGAAAGACCGGTGAGCAGAGGCCTGAGGCTGGCACTGGAGAATAAAGAAAAACGAACGACCACCTTTTTTTTTTTTAATTAAAAACTTTTTTTTTTTTTCTTAATTTAAAAATTTTTTTCCTTTTTTTTTTTTTGGTGGTCGTTGTTTTGTTTCGGCGGGTGCTTTTTGGAAGTCTTAAAGGGGCAGGGCGGGTCACTTAATCCAGAGGTAGGGAATCCGGGATCTCTGGGCACCCTAACCCCTGGGCTGCAGGGAGCAGGGAGGCCCCTTACGGAGATAAATAGCCTCCCAGCAGCTCCTGCTCCAACGCGACTCCACCATTTTGGAGTAGCTGCCCAAGCCAGGCCACGCCCACAGCAACAGCGGAGATTAACTCCATAGCAGACGGGCAGGAAGCAGAAACCCTGTCTGCGCGCAGCTGCGCAGCACAAGCCACTAGAGGTCGCTGTTCTCCCAGGAGAGGAGGGCCACAAACCAACAAGAAAGGAAGTCCTTCCAGCCGTCACTCGTCCCAGCTCTGCAGACTATTCCTATCACCATGAAAAGGCAAAGCTACAGGCCGACAAAGATCACAGAGACAACACCAGAGAAGGAGACAGACCTAACCAGTCTTCCTGAAAAAGAATTCAAAATAAGAATCATAAACATGCTGACAGAGATGCAGAGAAATACGCAAGAGAAATGGGATGAAGTCCGGAAGGAGATCACAGATGCCAGAAAGGAGATCGCAGAAATGAAACAAACTCTGGAAGGGTTTATAAGCAGAATGGATAGAATGCAAGAGGCCATTGATGGAATTGAAATCAGAGAACAGGAACGCATAGAAGCTGACAGAGAGAGAGACAAAAGGATCTCCAGGAATGAAACAATATTAAGAGAACTGTGTGATCAATCCAAAAGGAACAATATCCGTATTATAGGGGTCCCAGAAGAAGAAGAGAGAGGAAAAGAGATGGAAAGTATCTTAGAAGAAATAATTGCTGAAAACTTCCCCACACTGGGGGAGGAAGTAATCGAACAGACCACGGAAATACACAGAACCCCCAACAGAAAGGATCCAAGAAGGGCAACACCAAGACACATAATAATTAAAATGGCAAAGATCAAGGACAAGGAAAGAGTGTTAAAGGCAGCTAGAGAGAAAAAGGTCACCTATAAAGGGAAACCCATCAGGCTAATGTCAGATTTCTCAACAGAAACCCTACAGGCCAGAAGAGAATGGCATGATATATTTAATACAATGAAACAGAAGGGCCTTGAACCAAGGATACTGTATCCAGCACGACTATCATTCAAATATGACGGTGGGATTAAACAATTCCCAGACAAACAAAAGCTGAGGGAATTTGCTTTCCACAAACCACCTCTACAGAACATCTTACAGGGACTGCTCTAGATGGGAGCACTCCTAGAAAGAGCACAGCACAAAACACCCAACATATGAAGAATCGAGGAGGAGGAACAAGAAGGGAGAGAAGAAAAGAATCTCCAGACAGTGTATATAACAGCTCAATAAGCGAGCTAAGTTAGGCAGTAAGATACTAAAGAGGCTAACCTTGAACCTTTGGTAACCACGAATTTAAAGCCTGCAATGGCAATAAGTACATATCTTTCAATAGTCACCCTAAATGTTAATGGGTTGAATGCACCAATCAAAAGACACAGAGTAACAGAATGGATAAAAAAGCAAGACCCATCTATATGCTGCTTACAAGAAACTCACCTCAAACCCAAAGACATGTACAGACTAAAAGTCAAGGGATGGAAAAACATATTTCAAGCAAACAACAGTGAGAAGAAAGCAGGGGTTGCAGTACTAATATCAGACAAAATAGACTTCAAAACAAAGAAAGTAACAAGAGATGAAGAAGGACACTACATAATGATAAAGGGCTCAGTCAAACAAGAGGATATAACCATTCTAAATATATATGCACCCAACACAGGAGCACCAGCATATGTGAAACAAATACTAACAGAACTAAAGGGGGATATAGACTGCAATGCATTCATTCTAGGAGACTTCAACACACCACTCACCCCAAAGGATAGATCCACTGGGCAGAAAATAAGTAAGGACACGGAAGCACTGAACAACACAGTAGAGCAGATGGACCTAATAGACATCTATAGAACTCTACATCCAAAAGCAGCGGGATATACATTCTTCTCAAGTGCACATGGAACATTCTCCAGAATAGACCACATACTAGGCCACAAAAAGAGCCTCAGAAAATTCCAAAAGATTGAAATCCTACCAACCAACTTTTCAGACCACAAAGGCATAAAACCAGAAATAAACTGTACAAAGAAAGCAAAGAGGCTCACAAACACATGGAGGCTTAACAACACGCTCCTAAATAATCAATGGATCAATGACCAAATCAAAATGGAGATCCAGCAATATATGGAAACAAATGACAACAACAACACTAAGCCCCAACTTCTGTGGGACGCAGCAAAAGCAGTCTTAAGAGGAAAGTATATAGCAATCCAAGCATATTTAAAAAAGGAAGAGCAATCCCAAATGAATGGTCTAATGTCACAATTATCGAAATTGGAAAAAGAAGAACAGATGAGGCCTAAGGTCAGCAGAAGGAGGGACATAATAAAGATCAGAGAAGAAATAAATAAAATTGAGAAGAATAAAACAATAGCAAAAATCAATGAAACCAAGAGCTGGTTCTTCGAGAAAATAAACAAAATAGATAAGCCTCTAGCAAGACTTATTAAGAGAAAAAGAGAGTCAACACAAATCAACAGTATCAGAAACGAGAAAGGAAAAATCACGACGGACCCCACGGAAATGCAAAGAATTATTGGAGAATACTATGAAAACCTATATGCTAACAAGCTGGGAAACCTAGGAGAAATGGACAACTTCCTAGAAAAATATAACCTTCCAAGATTGACCCAGGAAGAAACAGAAAATCTAAACAGACCAATTACCAGCAACGAAATTGAAGCGGTAATAAAAAAACTACCAAAGAACAAAACCCCCGGGCCAGATGGATTTACCTCGGAATTTTATCAGACATACAGGGAAGACATAATACCCATTCTCCTTAAAGTTTTCCAAAAAATAGAGGAGGAGGGGATACTCCCAAACTCATTCTATGAAGCTAACATCACCCTAATACCAAAACCAGGCAAAGACCCCACCAAAAAAGAAAACTACAGACCAATATCCCTGATGAACGTAGATGCAAAAATACTCAACAAAATATTAGCAAACCGAATTCAAAAATACATCAAAAGGATCATACACCATGACCAAGTGGGATTCATCCCAGGGATGCAAGGATGGTACAACATTCGAAAGTCCATCAACATCATCCACCACATCAACAAAAAGAAAGACAAAAACCACATGATCATCTCCATAGATGCTGTAAAAGCATTTGACAAAGTTCAACATCCATTCATGTTAAAAACTCTCAGCAAAATGGGAATAGAGGGCAAGTACCTCAACATAATAAAGGCCATCTATGATAAACCCACAGCCAACATTATATTGAACAGCAAGAAGCTGAAAGCATTTCCGCTGAGATCGGGAACTAGACAGGGATGCCCACTCTCTCCACTGTTATTTAACATAGTACTGGAGGTCCTAGCCACGGCAATCAGACAAAATAAAGAAATACAAGGAATCCAGATTGGTAAAGAAGAAGTTAAACTGTCACTATTTGCAGATGACATGATACTGTACATAAAAAACCCTAAAGACTCCACCCCAAAACTACTAGAACTGATATCGGAATACAGCAAAGTTGCAGGATACAAAATCAACACACAGAAATCTGTGGCTTTCCTATATACTAACAATGAACCAACAGAAAGAGAAATCAGGAAAACAACTCCATTCACAATTGCATCAAAAAAAATAAAATACCTAGGAATAAACCTAACCAAAGAAGTGAAAGACTTATACTCTGAAAACTACAAATCACTCTTAAGAGAAATTAAAGGGGACACTAACAGATGGAAACTCATCCCATGCTCGTGGCTAGGAAGAATTAATATCGTCAAAATGGCCATCCTGCCCAAAGCAATATACAGATTTGATGCAATCCCTATGAAACTACCAGCAACATTCTTCAATGAACTGGAACAAATAATTCAAAAATTCATATGGAAACACCAAAGACCCCGAATAGCCAAAGCAATCCTGAGAAAGAAGAATAAAGTAGGGGGGATCTCACTCCCCAACTTCAAGCTCTACTATAAAGCCATAGTAATCAAGACAATTTGGTACTGGCACAAGAGCAGAGCCACAGACCAATGGAACAGACTAGAGAATCCAGACATTAACCCAGACATATATGGTCAATTAATATTTGATAAAGGAGCCATGGACATACAATGGCGAAATGACAGTCTCTTCAACAGGTGGTGCTGGCAAAACTGGACAGCTACATGTAGGAGAATGAAACTGGACCATTGTCTAACCCCACACACAAAAGTAAACTCAAAATGGATCAAAGACCTGAATGTAAGCCATGAAACCATTAAACTCTTGGAAGAAAACATAGGCAAAAACCTCTTAGACATAAACATGAGTGACCTCTTCTTGAACATATCTCCCCGGGCAAGGAAAACAACAGCAAAAATGAGTAAGTGGGACTATATTAAGCTGAAAAGCTTCTGTACAGCAAAAGACACCATCAATAGAACAAGAAGGATCCCAACAGTATGGGAGAATATATTTGAAAATGACACATCCGATAAAGGCTTGACGTCCAGAATATATAAGGAGCTCACACGCCTCAACAAACAAAAAACAAATAACCCAATTAAAAAATGGGCAGAGGAACTGAACAGACAGTTCTCCAAAAAAGAAATACAGATGGCCAACAGACACATGAAAAGATGCTCCACATCGCTAATTATGAGAGAAATGCAAATTAAAACTACAATGAGGTATCACCTCACACCAGTAAGGATGGCTGCCATCCAAAAGACAAACAACAACAAATGTTGGCGAGGCTGTGGAGAAAGGGGAACCCTCCTACACTGCTGGTGGGAATGTAAGTTAGTTCAACCATTGTGGAAAGCAGTATGGAGGTACATCAAAATGCTCAAAACAGACTTACCATTTGACCCAGGAATTCCACTCCTAGGAATTTACCCTAAGAACGCAGCAATCAAGTTTGAGAAAGACAGATGCACCCCTATGTTTATTGCAGCACTATTTACAATAGCCAAGAATTGGAAGCAACCTAAATGTCCATCAATAGATGAATGGATAAAGAAAATGTGGTAAATATACACAATGGAATACTACTCAGCCATAAGAAAAGGGCAAATCCAATCATTTGCAGCAACATGGATGGAGCTGGAGGGTATTATGCTCAGTGAAACAAGCCAAGCGGAGAAAGAGAAATATCAAATGATTTCACTTATCTGTGGAATATAAGAACAAAGGAAAAACTGAAGGAACAAAACAGCAGCAGAAACACAGAACTCAAGAATGGACTAACAGGTACCAAAGGGAAAGGGACTGGGGAGGATGGGTGGGTAGGGAGGGATAAGGGGGGGAGAAGTAGGGGGGTATTAAGATTAACATGCATGGGGGGGTAGGAGAAAAGGGAGGGCTGTACAACACAGAGAAGGCAAGTAGTGATTCTACAACATTTTGCTATGCTGATGGACAGTGACTGTAAAGGGGTTTATAGGGGAGACCTGGTATAGGGGAGAGCCTAGTAAACATAATATTCGTCATGTAAGTGTAGATTAGTGATACCAAAAACAAAGCAAAAAAAAAAAAAAAGGGCAGTTCCTGTGTGGTAACCTCCAATGAGTTCTACACAAGGGTATAAAGGGCATATAAAAGTGTAGGCAAAGGGTCTGTTTGTGTTTATACAGAGGATCAAAGCCTAATTGGGCTACCCCGAAAATGAACTAAGATACGATATGAAAAAGGACTTCCAACATCAGCACTCTCTGGAAGACTCATGCCAGAAGATGATCATCAAAAAACCCCAACAAAGATCCACGCACTGCTACAGGTGTAGATGCACTCATCCCACCAGTTCCTGGACTTGCCATGGGAATGAGGAAGGAGATATCTAAGCTGGCCTGTGCATACAGTAAAACAACAAATTTGACTGGATCTATACTGTTGGAACTTAACCAAGAATTTGGAGAAGTGCAAATTGTAGCACTCCAAAGTCTTACAACTACAGACTATTTACTGTTAAAAGAACATAAGGGATGTGAACATTCCCCAGGAATGGGTTGTTTTAATTTGTCTGATTTCTCTCAGACTGTTCAAGTTCAGTTGGACAATATCCACCATATCATAGATAAGTTTTCACAAATGCCTAAGGTGCCTAACTGGTTTTCTTGGTTTCACTGGAGATGGCTGGTAATTACAGATATGCTTTGGTTATGTAACTATACTCCTATTATGTTAATGTGTGTGCGCAATTTAAGTAGTAGCTTAAAACCTATACATGCTGAAGTTACTCTACAAGAAGATATGTCACAGAAATAATCAATCTTCCCATGTTTTCTTCCGCCTGCTACTTCTATAGCTTTTCTTCTTCCTTCCTAATTACAACCCTTAAATAGAATTCGTGCCTCATATCAAATTTACCGAGTATCATAATTCTTCCAAGTGGTAAAGACACCTCAAGAGAAATGCTGGGCATAGAAGCCACAGGGCATAAATATGCAAAGAAGTAAAAAGCTAACCTTTTCAAACAATAAGGCTTCTCTCTCACTTACCAACTTAACATTCCCCTGTATGGCCCTGGAAGATGACTGGTTAGCCAGAGACGGGTAAGATTCCTCAAGGGAGGAACAACCTAAGACAGGCACAGTCGCAGGGAGGCCATCAGGTGAGAAATTGGGGATCAACAGAGGTGAGGCTTAGAACCTCACCCCCCCTGTTCTGAGAGAAATCTTCTGCATACATGGATGTTTTATTGCCCTGGTCTAGCTTGGATTAACACATAGTCTACAGGCACACACCTGATCATCTACATTTGCTCTCTTACAACACTAAACTATGTTTTCTACCTTTATCTTGTATCTACCTACCACTTTAGCATTTTATTAAAAATCATAATAATAAAGAGAGAAATGTGGTATCCACATATAAATCAAGTATAAAAACCAAATGAGTATTCATATTTGAACCGACTGTTTAGAGTTCATAATGCATGAGCAAAACCGAAAGTTTCTGTGATGACTGCCCTTGTACTGTTCACTATGTAACTTATTCATTATGTAAGAATTTGTTCTACATGTAAGAACTTGTTTGTTATGCCTCAGAAGATTGGAGACTGACGAAAATTAGGCTTGGGGTGGATTAATGATTGTGCATTGAGCATTGACTCCCCTATACAGAATTTTATTGTCGTCAACAACCATTTGATCAATAAATATGAGAGATGCCCTCACAAAAAAAAAAAAAAAAAAAAAAAAAAAGGACAGACTTCCAATGGTAAAATAAATAAGTAACCGGGATATAATGTATAGCATAAGGAATATAGTCAAGATATTGCAACAGCTTGGTAGGGTGATAGCTGGAACCTAGAATTATGTATATAAATGTTCTACCACTGTGTTGTACACTTGAAACTAATGTAATGTAATACTGTGCGTCAACTACCCTTCAATAAAAAATAATTATTAAAAAAAAAAAAAACAAACCAGTAGGACAGTCTTCCCCTAGTGGGGATTCATCAGTCATACCATAAACCACTTTAAAAGTTTTTATGTAGCCCACAGTTGCACTTTTCTTTACTATCAATTCTTTTCAATGTTACTCTTTATCTGAGAGGCATTTCACTGTATCTGCTTTAGTTTTGCTAAATGGAGCAGTCTTCAAGTATTTATTTTTGGCAAGGTATTTAGGAATAAAATGAACCCTTTGGGCAAGAGTGGCAAATAAGTAATATCTCTCCATCGGGGCCTGGGATACACTTTCTTTAAGCACTTGCTTGAGAAACACGAACAAACCCAGGAACTGTCATAGTCACATATGGAGGCTCAGTTGGTACTGGGCCAATGGAGGAATAAAACCACTAGTGCAGAAATACTTGAAGCCTTTGGACTCTGTGTGCTGGCTACTGGGAGGGAGTAACTCTGGCATCCAAACCCAAATTATCCAAAGGAATAATAATTACTTCTTGGACTAACCAACTTCATCTGCTATAAATGAACACTGGAGAAGGAAATTCAACAGTATCAAATTACCACTGTAGAGACGAGGCCGAGAGAATCTCTAAGCTGTCAGAGCATGCACGACCCCAGTCTGGAAAATTCCACCCGAGCAAAGCGAGCAAACAGGAAAACCGCAGTAGCTAAGATAGAACCCAGGTCAAGAAAGCCCCTTCACCCCAGCCAATCAAGTACTGCCACCCCTAAGTAAAGTAGGTCACCCAGAAACGAGCAAGAACCACCTGCGTGAGTGCTGCTAACCACCTTATATAACCCGACCCTATATAAGGATGCTGAAAACAAGGGTTGGGGTCCTGGTCAAGGCTCCACTGCGCCTGATGCGACTGGGACCCTAGCTTGAGCTAGCAATAAAATTCCTCTCTGCCTTTGCACTGCTGGCTGTGGACTTGTCTATTCACCCCTGGGACCTGAAACTCCTGGCAGAACACTACATACAAATTAAAGCCCCAAAGGTAAGGTGCAGACCTGGGGTGAGAGCCTTTCAATGGGACTTTCTTTTATTCTAATTCTCCTGACATGGTGGCCAAAACCATAAATGCTCCCAACATTTAGATAATAGAATCAAAATGGTTAGTTAGTACCCCCTGACATGCAGAGAGTACTATCAGTTTTTAAAATATCTGTGTATTTATTGCATAATTTTATTTTAAAAAGAACCTTATGAAATAGGTTGATGAGATAGTATATGCACTTTGGAGATGAGAAACCAGAGACTGGAGCATTTAATGGTTTGTTTAACGTGAGATCAATGCTCAGCTTTTCTGTCAGTCTCCTGTGTAAACATCTTCTGAAATCTGAACATTTAGGCATAATGTAGAACAAATCTTTGGGTGAAGAGACGACTTTTCTCTTCATGTACTTATTTTACCCGCTACGAAAGGGATGCCAGATGAGCCCTACACTTTTCAGAAAAGGAAGAATACACCTTGGTGGAATCTTGGGAACATCCTGGGCCGTGTCTCTATTCCCCTAACTACTTATCACAGGTTACTGGCTTTCGATCTCTCCCTCCAATGTCAGCAAAATATGTCATTGTAGCAGGAGTCCTCCTGTCCATATTTATTCCTTCATTCCTTCCCCTCCTCATCTCTTAGCAAAAAGAGACCTTTTAACATGACAGCAGTGCTATTTTACACATGCTCCATGCAGAAGAATCTGAGATCTACCGCAATTCATCTGGGGCACAATTAAAGATCTACGGGTGTTAGGCTCTCCAGATGCCTTCCGGGACACGTGCAGGGATCACTGTCCAGGGCCTTAGTCTCGGACTGTTCCTTCTGGTCCCGGGTTCTACTTCCACACCCTCCCAGACACTGCAGGTCACACCAGAAAATCAAAGTGCTCTTTTGGCACCAGCTCTCTGCAGCTGTGTCCTTTTTCCTGACTTCTGTAGATTAAAAAATATATATTTTAGGTGCTTTTGCGGAAATTCAGTATTTCATACAGTTTGTTTTTTGCTTCAAGGAAAGTTTAAACTTTATAAAGTAACAGAGCTTTGGGAAGACTTTTGAGACTATAGCCCTGATGCTTGAACCTTCCACACAGCCTCTGAGGCGAGCCGAAGTGCTGGGCAAGCACCGTCCGGTACTGCCATTCTGTACGCATTCCTCAGGAAATCAGAGCCCGTATCATAAAACTTCTTTTTTAGTTCTGGGCTTTCTCCCACTTTTTCTGTTTTCACTTATATGCCTTTGGGGTAGCAATAGCTTCCCAACACACAACCACAAAGTTTTTTCCGCAGTTCTTCCTGATCTTGACCATGCCTACAGTTGGGATGGAAATACAGAACCCCATTGGTTGGCTTCTGTAGACTCTGTATTCTCGCGAGAACACACTTCCCTTTACAGGAAACGCAGGCTGTTTCAGTCTCTGGTAACTACTGTGCGGCGTGTGTGGCACATACCGATAAACACCGGACGGGGTACTCTTCCGCAGTCCAGGCCCACAGTTCCAAGACTGTGATGGTGAGAAACAGGGACTGGTGCCATGTAAGACCTGCCAGTGTTTTTCAGATCTGCCTTAGGGTGGATGGTTGCAGGAAAAGCAGTGTAATGCACTTTTGGTTATGTACAAGTAGAGAACTGATTTTTGATTCTGGCTTGGAGGCAATGGGGAGCTGAGATGCTCACATTGTAAGCCTGAAGGTGGTCTCTCTTGTGAATAAAGAACATGTTTGAGGATTATTATGCTGTTAATGGGGAGGTAAACAGGATGGATTTTAAACAGAAATTGATTTTCTCTCTCGGGGCCTAAGAGAAGGTCTGGACTCCAAGAAGGCGAAAATGTTTGAGACTCTTCGTGGGCAGCAGTTGGTGGTGGGCGGGGTTGAGAAGGAGGAGAGCTTTCGGGCTCTGTGGGCAGCTCTGGCTTAGGAATTGGGAGCAGGGACGTGCAATATCCCTTTTTAGTTGTTTGTCTTTGCTGTAATTCCCTTCTATTATCCTCAAACCTTTAACCAAGTTTTGTGAAAGTGTTCTTCGCTTTGATTCACAAGATTAATGGAAGGGCCTGGGGCCGCATTCAGGGGTAGCCTGGTGGCAGCCTGGAGAAGCTGGCTGAGGAAGAGCACAGGGAAGGTGGCCGAAGAGGTGACAAGCAGCAGCTAGGACTGTGTAAGTATTGCTCAAAGATGATCTCAGCAGTACTCAGGGAGGTATAACTGGTCAAAGACTGAGTGGCCTGCATAGGACTGGGGTCAGAGGATATGTTCCTCTTTGGGTATTAAATGGGGGCTGACCTCTGCAGACTGAGGACTTGGGAACATCTGGGCTGTATTAGGAATGAAAATTCTAAATGATGACAGCTATGTTTTATTCTTGTCATATTTACTGGCTGTTCCTGGCCTCCCTGCCCATCTCCTCAGACTCCTAGGATGTTTCCACAAACCACTTGACATTTTGAAGAAAGAAGATCATCTGACCTTTTCAGTGATGTTTATTTCTGACCCTGCCTTTCCTTCTATGATCCATGTGACAAACAGGAAATATTGCCAAATCCTAATCCACACATACCATTCTGTTAATAGCACAAACTAATTGGTCATAAGAAATATCTAAAGGTAATTAGTTCAACCATTGTGGAAAGCAATATGGAGATTCCTCCAAAAACTAGAAATAGAAGTAAGATTTGACCCAGCAGTTGCACTCCTAGGAATTTACTGGAAGAAAACGATCCCAGATTCAAAAAGACATATGCACCCCTATGTTTATCGCAGCACTATTTACAATAGCCAAGATATGGAAGCAACCTAAGTGTCCATCAGTAGATGAATGGATAAAGAAGATGTGGTACATATACACAATGGAATATTATTCAGCCATAAGAAGAAGAAAAATCCTACCATTTGCAAAAACATGGATGGAGCTGGAGGATATTATGCTCAGTGAAATAAGCCAGGTGGAGAAAGACAAGTGCCAAATGATTTCATTCATTTGTGGAGTATAACAACAAAGCAAAACTGAAGGAACAAAACAGCAGCAGACTCGTAGACTCCAAGAAGGGACTTGTGGTTACCAATGAGAAGGGGGTGGGGAAGGTGGGTGAAGAGGGGGGAGAAGGGGATTAAGGGGCATTATGATTAACACACACAATGTAGGGGGGGTCACTGGGGAAGGCAGTATAGCATGGAGAAGACAAGTAGTGACTATAGCATCTTACTACGCTGATGGACAGTGACTGCAAAGGGGTGTGTGGAGAGGCATTGATAATATGGGTGAATGCAGTAACCACAATGTTGCTCATGTGAAACCTTCATAAGATTGTATATCAATGATATCTTAATAAAAAAAGAAACATCTAAAGGTAATAAAATAAAAATATAAAGATAATTGGTGCCTCTGTTTAATATATATGGCTTACTTCTTTAACCCATTATTTCATCATTTGCTCCCTGTTGAGATGTAACTATGCTCTGAAAATATACTGCAAAGGAGCCAATCAAGGAAACTTACTTTCTATTGGGACTCCATTGGATAACCAGCTAATTCTGGGTTTAGGGTTTCCATTAGCTCTGCAGATCAGGGTCCCATCCTCTCCTGGAGACAGCACAAGATTCTGAGGTGCCATGATCCAGTATGGAGCCGCTTTATTGGAGAAGGGAAAAAACACAGAAATCTGAATCAAATAAATGTTCTAGCAAATTTAACATATTGTACTGTTTTAATGATAAAAATAAGTGTTGTGCAAAACATTTGTTACTTCAATTTTTTAGTGAATAGATTTCTAAATGATGCTTCAAAGAACACTTCAGATTTTCAAAAGAATGTTAAAAGCGATTCACTGACATCTATGTATTATTTCTAGACCCTTTAGATACAGATATTTCATTTTACTTTAATCAGACATCATAGAGGTGACAGATTTATCTAAGGGTGTAGAGCAATTTACAGGTTCAGATAGGGTTATGAAACATGAATTTGAATTCTTATCCCTGTAAAATACATGTAATTATAAAATTAAGACACAATTTAAAAAACTTTGCATAAGTTGCAGTTAGTATAGAGGTTTCCATAAGGCCTTTGCCCAGCTCTCTCTAATGTTAACATCTTACATAACCATGGTACAGTTGTCAAACAAGAAACTAACATAGGTACAATATCATTAAGTTACTTTCTTTTTTAGGATGCCCCGGGTTTTCCCACTGATGTCTTGTTGGACACCACATTGCATTTACTGATCATGTGTCCTTACTCAGTTTCCTCCAATCTGACAGTTCCTTGGTCGTTCTCATCTCTCACGACCTTGATCAGTCAAGAGTACTGATCAGCTCATCTGTAGAACGACTTTCAACTTGGGTTGGTCTGATATTTTCTCATGAGACTACAGTTTTGGGTGACAGACCCTTCTAATGACATTATTTCAGGGAGTGCCTGATACCGACATGACTTATTACTGTTTATGTTAATCTTGACCACTTGGTTAAGGTGATGTCTTCCAGATTTCTCCACTGTAAAGTTACTATTTCCTGCATTCCGTACTCTACTCATTAGCAGTGAGTCACTATGTACAGTCTACACTCAAGGTTATGGAAATTAAGCTCCATTTCCTTAAGGGGGAGTATAAGGAATTTGTGAGCATAGGTTAAAAAATGCCTCAGTAATGCATTTTTTTGGGGGGGGTGGGTTTGGGAGAAGAAGTATTTTAGGCTATACAAATTTCTCTTTAAAGTTTCATCCACTAATTTTAACATTCATCACTGGCTTTTGCCAGCAGCAGTTATAGTTGTGGGATTCTAAAGGTGATTTTCTATTTCCCTCATTCTTTCTACATTTATTAACTGGAATTCTTCTGTAAGGAAGATCTGGGGGAGCATATTTTTAACCTGATTTAGATGCACTATAAATAGAAAAGAGATTTAAGGTACCATGAGTGTTGATATAAATTTACACTTATTATTATTGAAGAATATATCAAAGACACATTTAATTGGAGATTTAAGCCTTTTATGAAGGCAAGAGCAGTGCATTTGAAACCATGGTATACCTTTAACTGTGACAGAAATGGTATGATGGATGGCTCCTAATGCATTTTTTGCTATACATTGGTAATTTCCAGAGTCAGCTTCTGAAACCTGAATGATCTGCAGAGTTTTCTTAAAGTTCCTATAAAATGTCCGGTTGATGGGTAGTGTTCCATCTTCTTTTATCCAATAAATAATTGGGGTAGGCCTGATAAAATAAATAAATAATGTTACAAAAAAGAAGTTCACCTAGCTGCTTTAGAGGGTGGATTTGCCTGCAGATTTGTAACAAATTCTTTATATTATAATCATGAGAAATAAACAGATATTTTAAGTAGCATCACCCATTTATAAATAATGCTCAAAACCTTATATAGGTAAGTCTGTAAGCTACCATTGTCACATACACAGAACAATACTAACTTATTGCACACCATAAACTCTGACTTCAATGACACAGCGAAAGTGCTGGCGTGAGTTACTTCACTAAAGGGACCTCATTATTTTCTTCAAAGTTCTGATTGGTTAGGCACTCTGAGAAAATTTTATTATGACTATGTCAATCAAAAGAATTATCATGAAACTAATGATATTGAGTCCTAATTTGTTATCAGCTAGAGTTAACAATGCACAGAGAAAGAGCTGATATACATATTTGTGCCCATGAACTTTTACACACATTTCCATATCAAATGGAAGAAGGCTTCAATTTTGTAACAGGCTAGCTGATGATGTGAATGAAGTGGTTAGAGAAATAGCGCTCTTCCCTTCATTTCATTTTGAAGATATTTAAAAATATTATACCAATTGATAAGAATAGATTAGACTCATGTATTACTCACACCATTTCTCACCTGTGCTTCTTATGAAATACGGTTACTGATGAAAACGAAAAGCCCAGGCTTAGAGTTAAAAGGCCTGTCCCTAAGTTCCTCTTTGACCTTGGATCTCTGACCCCTTTGGGCTTCAGTTTCCTAAGTTGCCTTAATGGGGATAATGATCTCGTGACTTTAGAGGGTTTTCATGAGGGCAAAATAAAAATCCATTAATCACAAACATTTACTAAGCACTGAATTACAGACCAAGCACGGAGGTGTGTGTTAGGAAGATAAAGAAGAGTAAATAATGATCCAGGCCTTCAGCAAGGTCACCATATTTGCCATTTGAAATGCAGGTGGGATTAGTTGATGTGAAATTGCTTTTGGTTTAGTGGAATAAAAATAACTGAACATATATATTTGATTGATCTCAAATAGCTTCTAAAATAAAACATGCTGTGAATATACAAGAGGTTGAAATGTGAAATCATTTCGAGAAGCTGAAGATACCACACACACATGGAATCTGATATTACAAATTACGAGTTTCCTTACAGTCAAATTAATCTGCATCTTTATGGTCTGAAGATGAGAGGGAGATGGAGAAAGAAGTATGAGATAGAAGTTTAAGTCATGAATTGTTTTGGGGCTTACTACTCCACTGAGCAGTTAAGAATTAGAAATATGTTGATTCTGTGAGTCTTATGCTTATTGGTTTGTGAGTGATAGAGCCCCAATCTTCGTTTTACAACATTCCAAATTCTTTCATAAGTTATATGCAATTTCCAAATGCTAGCCATATTTTAGTTTTCTATGTAATGGATCATTTGTGGAAGGGGAATCACTAAAATGTAAGAATGTATACATCTACTCCCCAAAGTTGGACGCTGGCAGATTCAACAGCTTTCTAACTTCATGATGATGAACATTGCAAGGGTTCTGTGTTTTGTTTTTAATTCTGTTGAGAAAGAGATACATTTCATATGTCTTTAAAAGGGGTTTTGCTGTATTTCAGTTACTTGAGGAACTGAATAGTGTGTGGTGTGATTTCCTGACATGGCCAGCAGAGGCCTCCACGTGTCTCCTGCAGTAAAGTTACATCTGGAGGCTGACTGGGAGACAATGTGAGACCATTGAGTGACCAGGCCAAGGACACCCAGATGCAGCATGTGATCCAACATGTTTCTGCAATTCCATTCAATGTTTTCAGCAAACGAGCTCAATATCCATAGCACCTGCCCTGTGCCAGGCATATGAAGGGACTATGTAGAAGCTTGCCACGAATGTGTACCTAACATGACAATTATTCTTGGATTTAGCCAAGGCCCCTGCCCTCCCCCACCAATTCCTATCAAGGGCACATGGGTTCTGAGGGTGGCATCAGTTTTGAGGTGGGCACAGATGAGACATGTGTGAAGAAGCTGGGCTTACGACTTGCCAGTTGGAAGCAGTGGGAGGGACAGGGTGCCAGGTTCTGAGGCGAGGCACTAGGAGGCAATGTGCCATTCTGTTACGAGAATAAGCCAGGGCTAGACTGCTAGAGGGAAGAGAAAAACTCAGGACCAAGTGCTCAGCTGCCCTGCTACTAGGCAGCAGACCCTCAGAATTGTGAAGCTGAGCCTCCTAGCTGAAGCATGAGCAGGCTCAACCGATATTAGCCTGATCTAGCCTGTTACAGCATAACTTTCCTGCAGACCCATAGACAAATGATCAGAATGATCAGTGATAAATAGCTATTGCTTCTAAGCCGCTAAGTTTTGAGGTGGTTTGTTACAAAACAGTAGTAAAATAATACACCCGAATTATAATCATAGCAATCTTAGGGTGATTATTGATACTTATTTCAAGAGGAACACTATTACATTAACAAAATATTTTAGTAATATGAGATTCATATGGCTTTTATTTTGGAAATAATTTTCAAAAATTTCTTGATGCTTGATGGAATTAGCAAAGACAATGGCTCTTAGGACATTAATGCCTCTATCCCAACCTGCTGTGATTTTATAAGAAATGTACATCAGACGAAAGGTGAAAACTCACAGTCCTTCTGCAATGCACTCTAGTGAAAGGACATTTCCTCTTAATTCCTCTTTGTTACTTGCATTGCCTTCTGGAGTTAAAAATGTTGGTGGCCTCTCTCTATTTGATTTAGCTGTAAACAAGAGAATCAGTAGGCATTAAAAGCTATGAATACGTATTTCTAGAAAGAGTTCATTTTCTAAAAATCTAATCCCTTTTCAAAACCATTTAACATTGTGGAGTTTGTTGAACTACAAAACCACACATACACTCTCTGCCTTAAAAATAGCCAGCCAGCATTCACTCAGTTAGCCAGGAATTAAACAATTTTGGTTGCAGAAGCACTGACTTAACAACTGTTCTCTTTTTGTACATTTTAAATGACTTTTTAGTGGGTTAGTAAATTTTTGAAATGTACACAGAGGAAAATCATGTTATCAAGCTATTTATCCCTTAAGATTAGTGCTCAGGACAAAGTGAGGATTAACTGTCTACCTTCTGGAAGATGTTAGACTTTTCTCAAAGGTGTGACTATGGGAGGGGCATCTTGGTTTACACTAGGGACAACATAATAGTCAATTCCACTGATTAATCATGGAGATAAGTCTGTGGTGGATGTCCAGCATGTCAAGACTTCCAAACTGGGAGGTTTATGCAAAGCAAAACAAAACAGTTGTTGACAAAGGTCTTGAAAATTGTGTGCCATAAATTAAGAATAATGGTGGAGTTAAATATAGATGAAACTGGTTTCTTCAATGAAAAAATAAAAGAGTTCAAGCCAGAGCTCTGTGGGAGATTTACACAGGCCACCTCCTTTTTCATGGAGACCTCACCTAAATGTAGCCATAACCTTTGATGGTCTCTCAGAAAAACCTAAAGTATCTTCAGGTCCTATAAGCCCTTTACAGTTTTTAACACTTCAAAGCATTATCTATTTGGTGCTCACAAAAACTGTTTGAAAAGGTAATAAGTGAATTCTCATTTCTCAGAAGAAAAACCTGAATACTGGAGAAGGCATTACTTGAGAGAAATTAAGAGTTTTCCCAAGACTTTAGAGATTGTGAAGGAAGCTTTCTCTGAATTCACTTTGAGAATGGTTTTGAGGCCCATGTTTTTCAGGAGCACATAAAAATAAAAATAGAATAAAATAGGGCAGGAGTTGTGGTATGTCTACTCTGGTCATTGATAGTACTTTAACCCTTTTTTACTTCACACCTCAAGGGTTAACATTTAATATGGCAGAAATTCTGCCTTTTAGATAATTAGGAGGATCCCCATATCCAGACTCCATAATTTTCATGGATAGAATCTATACTTGAGTGTCACATTTCCCTTAAGGAAATCAAATTCTTTTCTTTTTAAAAGAATGAAGTTAAATGCTCTATTTTTTTAAAAGACGACTTTCTCTGAAGTTAGTGACTTGGTTTTAAACAAAACTAAGAGAAACTAGTTACTACTGCTAACTATCTGGCATTGATGATGTCATGTGAAATCAGATGGGAAATGGAACAATCTACTGTTAAAATCCACTTACTGCAGTCACTAAAGGTTACTAAGGCTTTGATGAGTTAGTATTCTAGCAGGTTAATGCACCCTGTCAATTCTTATTTAGTTCACGACAAAACTTTATGAACAAAACAAAACATGAAAAATACAATTCTGAACATAAATGAGAGCTTTTTTCCATATCATGTGAAATGGTTCTTGACATGAAAACAGTTCTAACAACTTTCATTATTATACATATGACATGGGAAATATTTTAGTGACATGTTTGAAAGCTTACAGCTAAATTTCATTAGAAACATACATTTATTCTAGTGGTATTAAACACATAACTAGGAATTCCATAAAGAAATAAGGTTAAATAGCCATGGAGGTGAAGTTAGTGAACTAAAATTCTACAATGAAGGGGAGAATATCATTTACAATCACCATAACTCACCACCATAAAACTCAGTGTCACTCAAATTAGCAGCTATTGTGTCATTCAATTCATCCACTGAAATAAACAGAATATTATGAAGAATGCAAAAAAGAGGGGAGAAGGTATTGTAAAAAAATGTACTGGGCAAATAAAGCAAATGCATACAGCTATGCTGACAAGAGCCATTCCTAACAACTAAAAGCAGTGCTTTACAATTGTACAAGGCTAACTTTAACTCACTCAGCCACCCCCATCAGTAATATGTGCGTATATAACCAGAGCAGCAGGACTGCCATTTAAAGGCATTGTGGCACATAAAGCACACAAAGGTGCTCAGAATACCATGTAAATTCAAAAAGTTATCCTGGAAACAGTAATGGTGATAACAGCAAAGAATATAAAATACAGTCTTTAGGATATGCATACTCTTTATAAAACACATATGCCAATACTTAGTAAACTATTCACAGGCACTTTCCTGATCAATGAACCAGATTACAGCCAAAGGTGGTAGTATTTTATAGTTAACACATTTTGTGCATATTTGTAAATATCAGTGAAAGAGAGATTCAGGAAGCTGAACTCATACCTGAAATCACCTTTACAGAGATAGGCTGCTTCTGCTGTATGGTTTGAGTATGATTAAATCTGGCATAACAGATATAGTCTTCACGGGTATCCTCTGGGAGAACGTTGGAAAAATACAGGTCTCCATTTAGACCCTGGGAAACCCTCTCACTTTGTGGAAGTCTTTGAAAAGCTGGAGAAAGGCAGAGAGACATCCAGGTCATTCCATCATAAAGAGGCTACTTTCCGAATTAGCAAAATAAATATACCTGCTAGTAGTTCTGTGAACTTCACTTGAATGTTTTTTTTTTTTCCTACAAAACCCCTTGAGTAAAAGCCAATTAACAGTAAAAAACAAAACAAAATGATGCATTAAAACTCCTGCTGTACCTGACCCACCCTAATTTCTCTGGGGTGGGGGCAGAGGGGTGCTTAGAGTTGTACAGGAAAGTGTTTTGTGAAACAAGTGTAAACCAGAAATGTTTTATAAAGAGTTTGCGAGACTTTTCCTAATATTTAAATGAGTCTATAATTGTTAAATGCATATATGTACCTATCTTAGAAAATGCATCAAGGAAGTGTGTAAGAATGGTATCTTGAGTTGCATCTACATACATACATGCATACATATTTGCATCTACAAATACTGTGAGGGCACCTGAGAGCCAGGCCTGGTGAGGGAGCAGCAGGGTCAGGCAATACCAGGCTCCCTGCCCTGCTGGAGCTGTGGTCTAACTGGAGATTCAGGCAGCACACGACACTAGCCACAGGGTGAAATGATGATGCTGAGGAATGCTGTGACATGCCCCTCGGGGCCCCTGCACCCAGCCTCCCTTGCCTCCTCTACTTTACTGAGTTACTTCTCACCTTCTAACCTACAACATATTTTACTTGTTGTATGTATGGGTTACCCCTGTCTCTCTGCACAAGAGTTTAAGTTCTGGAAGGACAGAGACTGTCACCTGCTTTGTCTTAGGTTGTAGCACTGAAGCCACACCCGGACCGTCACAGGGGCTCCGTAATGACCCCAGTACTGTCAGCACCCTGACTCTCCAGTTTCACGTTTAACAATTTACTTCCCTTCGGGCCCAATTATGGAACCACCTAGCCTTGGGCTTGGAAGGAAGATTTTCGAAGTAGATGTACTCAGAGAGGGAGCCCCACTGATCTGTGTGTGAGTTTACGCGTGGTTGGCAACCATGCGTCGTGAAGCTTCTGACTCAGTTTCCCAGACTTAACTGTGAGAGGTAGGAGCCCTAGGAAAAATCAGGCAGCCCAGCTGCCTCAGGCCAGATAGTACGTTGCCCAGTGAACTTCTCCATCTGAGTCAAGCAGTTCTGCCTCAAACATCTTGCAAAATTGTGGTGAAAAGCCTAGAGCTCCTCAGGCAGGGAAAGGCAGAGACGTGTGGTGCCAGTGCTCTAACGCTGGTTAGCCGTGTGAGCCAAGTTCGTGGGACAGATGGGGGTTTCACTGGTGGTTGTGGAAAAGTCGTGGTTTTAGATCATTATTCCTTAGGGAAAGGGTTGTTTTGACTATAACTCAGACAAATGATGTACATTAACTTAATGAATAGAGTTAAAGATAAGCATACATTTATTCTTCTCCATTTCTCCTGCTGTATTTTATTGTAGATGGGTGTTGGTAGATCGCATCAAAAGGAATGGGACCTTATGCAACTGCACAGGTAGCCCCCCTTTTGATGAAGCCCCTCAGACTTCTCATTAACAAAGAGAAGCCCAGGTCTCTTAATCATGACCCAGAGTGTGGGAATTAGACTGGTTAGTTAACAATTACAGAAACGGTGAGTTTTCAAACTAAGAAAAGCAAACTAAACAGACATAGGACTCTAAGTTCCCACTCAAGGCCCTAGATAAACTCTTGACTCATGTATCCTTGAGATATTTTGCAGGAACTTACATCCCCTACCAGATAGGCCACCTCCTGACAACAAGCGCTGGACCCCAGACTGGGTAGAGTCAGAAAACTGATGACTAGGACTCCTGAAACAATCCCCTGTCCCCTCACCCTGACCAATCAGAAGAATGGACACCAGCCGATCAAACGCCCTCCAACCATTGCCCATAATTTTTTGCCTTTAAACACCCTTGTTTAAAAGGCATGGTGAGTTCAGGACCTTGAGCGTTAGCCACCCATTCTCCTTGCCTGGCACCATGCGACAACTGCCTTCTTTCTTTCAATACATCCTGATGTCAGTGTTTGGCTTTATTGCTTGCAGGGAGAGCAGACCTTGGTTTGTTGGTTTGATAACATTTATGAGGCTGGTAGCACTTTGCCCATTGAGTTCCTTTGCATTACATTACAAAAAAAAAATGTATGCAGACAGAAATAACTCAATAATGTTATCTTTCAGGAAGAATGCTATACAGATCTGAATTTGTTCTCAAACTCCAGATGCACTTTGAAAAGCTTATTGAAAAGGTCCAGATGTTTTGCCAACTGCCTGAAATGTATGGAAATGACATAGCCAGCAGTGCAATAGGGAAAAAAAGATTAGTTACATATGCAAATGATTCTGAGACTTTACATGTGTATGTCTCTTTATTATGTGGAAAGGTAATTATTTCTGAATAAGAACCAACCACCTAATACTGGTTCTCATTCTGGCAGTGACATTTGGATACTGTTATTCTCAATGCCCTACACCACTCATTCACATTTGAACCACTCATTTACATTTAATTTGTTACTTATTCTTTCACAATCTGTAAAAGCTGCTATGTGATAATAGGAAAAATAGTTTCATTCACTTATTCATGTATATATTTTCCATTTCTTTGTGGATACTTTATCTGAGTGCTTTCAAACAGAGTCAAAAATGGAAATTAAATGTTAGAGCTAAATTTTACCTTTAGTAGTAATGCATACAGCCTCTGATTCCAGAGGAAATCATGTCACTGAAAATAGAGTATTTCCTCTACAAATATTTTGCATTCATTCCCACCATTCTACCTAAAAGACTCTTGTCACAGTCAACAGTGACCCCCGTGTTTCCAAATTCAGTGGTCACTTCTCAGCCACATCAGAAGTGACCCGATCTATTGGAAGCAGTTGAAAGAGCGTTCTGTCTACTTGAGAGCAGTTTTGCATCTTGTCCCAGGGACACTGCTCTCTCTTTGTTCTCTCCTTACTTCAGTGATGGCTTCTTTCCTTCTGTGTTACTCCCTAAGTTCTCAGCCCCTGGGAGGCTCCTGGTCTCCATCCCAGGCTTTGCTCTTCTCCCTCAGTTTCCCCACCCAGCCCCTGGCTCTGAGGAGCACCTCTGTGCTAACATTGCCACAGTGTTGATCAGAGTCCCGAATTTTCCTTCTGACTCACGAGTTCTGCCTCCTACAGGGTGCCTCCACATGGATGTCTTACAGCCTCTTCCCTCCAGAACCCTGGTTTCCCAGTCTCCAAGCAGAATCGCATACTTCCACTAAGGTAAATGCTAACCTATCTTTTAGCACTGGAGGACTTGGAGGGTGGGAGAGCAGACAACAAACAATTCCCTCAAGGACAGGGATAGGGTGGACAGATGCTAAGCTGCCTAATAGATGACTACATTCCTAAGCCTCAGTTTCCTCATCTGAAAAGTGGAGAGAATGATCAGACATGCCTCATAGGGTTATTGTAAAAAATGATGAGATGACCCACATAAGTCCTAGTAAAAGGATTCATACTTAATTAGTGCTCAATAATTATTAGGTGTTGTTGGTAATTAAAAAAAACTGAATGAAAAAAATATAACATGTCCAAAAGAGCTTGATTTCCTCCCTTCTATGGGCTTCTGCTGTTTCAGGAAATGGCAATTTCATTTCCCCAGGTGTTCAGTCTTCAACTTTGTGGTTATCTTTGGTTCCTCTCTCTCTTATGTCCTCATCCTGACCCCAATAAATCCTGGAGATGTACCTTCAAAATATATCCAGCATCTAATCATTCCTTACCCACTTGACTGCCGCTACCCGAGTCCAAGTCACCATTACCTCCTGCCTTCCCACCTGTCCCCTCTATTGCCTGCACAGGACCTGAAGCGATGCAATTACCATTTGTTTCAGGTGAAGTCACTCCTTTTATGTCTCCCTACTTCTCTCAGAGTAAAACCCAAAGCCCTTTGCATCGAGCCCCTGGGCTTTTTTGAACTTTTCTGTCACTCGGTCTGGCTACACTGTCTCCTGCTGCTTTTTCACACACCAGGCTGCTCCTGCCTCAGGGGCTTGCAAGTTTCTCTTTCCACCCAGATATTCTGGTGCCTGCCTTGCTCTCTCAGTCTTACTTATTTTTCTTCATAGCACTTTATTGTCTACTGACACATTTTCTAAATACATTTATTGTCCACTTCCTTCTCCATCCCAATCTATTGCCTGTCCAAAGAATATAAGTTCAGTGAGAGCAGGACATTGGTTTGGTGTATTTAGAGTGGTGCCTGGTACATAGTAGGTGCTCAAGAAAAATGAATGAATGAATGAAATGATCTGTTACTTATTCCAGTGAGCATTTATTCTCCTAAGCAACTCTACAACATTTTGTAAACACTTTATGCATCCTAAGAGGTAACAATTTACTGTGTTAGCAAATAATCACAAGACTCTTGAAAAAAGAAAGTTCATAGTTTTTAAAACTTACAATTATCCATCCAGAATATTATAGGTGGTGGTAATCCAATTGGGGGTCTGCAGGGAAGTACCAAAGACTGGCCATTTTGCAGTGTTATTGGTTCAAGCTTTTCTTTGGTCCACAGCGGTGACCCTGTGAAATAAAATAATAACTTCTAAGTTATTTCTGCATTGAAAAATAAAAAGAAGCACTAGAAAGAAAGACAAACTAAGCTTTTGGGGAAATAGTAACTCAAGAGTTTTAAGATAATGAGGAAGTAGTTTTTAAATACAGTGTTAAGTGTAAAAAAATGATAATTTCATTCACTGCCATTAATAATGTAAATCCTGAGCCAGTGATTCCACATCTAAGAATTATATTAAATAAATCATTAAGAAGATACATAATAATTTCACATATCCTTCACAAGAGAATGGGAAATATTTAAATGCCAAAAGATCTGTTAAACAAAAAACTGTACATTTGCTCTTTTGAATATTATACAGTATTAAAAGTATGTAAGTGTACTTACATTTAAGATTGATATTAGAATATACATGACATGTAGATAAATTAGAAAAGGTTATAAAACTGTACTTCAGAATGAGCTTTGAACAAATATGTATTTACTTGCCTAGAAAAAAATGCAAAGAGCAGTAGCTATTTCCTTGAATATAATGATTCATGAGTAATTTTTAAATTTCTTTTTTATTTGTAATTAACTTTTTAAAATGATGAACATGTACTGTACATGCAGTAAAGAAAAGTTTTTAAGATGACCAGAACTGTAAATGGTCACTGATCTTCTAATACATGTTCTTGGGTTAAGAGGGTCTGGGGGCTGACTACTGCAAGAAGAGCCACAATATATCCAGGTAGTGAGGACACTCTATCTCCAGTGAAACTCTGAAATGAAAATGTTAAAGAAATAATACTTAGACCTCAATTACCCTTTTCATATTGTATGTATTTCCATTTGGCCACAGAAAGTCCGCCCATACATAAGATACATGAGAAATTAAGAACTAGATCAATTCGGGGAAGAAACACTTTTCTGACCCATGGTGTTTGTTCTGGACTTGTCTGCAAAACATTTCACTGGCAAAGCATGAGGCTGAGGAACTCAAGGTCAAGTGGAAAGGAGCAACATGCGAAATATATCAGAGCATTTGGATCAATGCCATTGCTTTCCCATAATAATACCTGGACAATGTAATGGATGCTGAGTCTCAGACCCATACTTTAAAAAGGGACATTTGTCCACAAGTTTGCACTTACTGGATGGGCGGATGACAATATTATTAGATATTGCAGCTCCACGTTCATTCCTGGCTGTACACTGATAGACTCCCTCATAGGTCTCCGCTTTCCCTTCGCTCATGATGTTGATTATGAGGGTTCCTGAGCCAGGCTTCATGGCGACAAGAGGGTCTTTATCTACGTCAAAATGAGTCCCATTTTGAGTCCAGGAGAAGCTGTCCAACACATAAAGCATTAAGCTTGTTAATGGCCCAGAAAACAAGGATTGCTTACTCTTTAACACATTCCTAGGAGGTTTGTGATTTTCTAGAAATAATTACTAGATTTTAATATTCAATAAAGGAGTAATAGGCTCCATACCTAAGATGTTTCATTGAATCATGACTTGGAAAAAAATTCTGGCCATATATTTTAAGGTACATGTCTTCATTAGAACTAGCTGAAATCAGACTCAATAAAGAAATCATGCACACAAATTGCCTGTCATTAAAAAATATATATATAGGATGTAGGTCTCCGGGACATACTCTCTCAGCGCTTTATTAGCATTTTAATTGTAAACTTCATTGTTCACAGAGTTGATAACCTGTCTATAAAGATTTGCTCTGGGCTGAAATGTGAACAGAAAGGCCTTCACAGGTACTAATATATGTTTCTGTTTAAAAGTGATCAGACCAGTTTCAAGCTATGAAAGTGCAAATGTAGGTTAGAAGGTGGGGAAGAAATAGGAGTTTAGTGGTGTTTTAAATGCTGGTATTAAAAAGGGTAATTCTATACAAAATATATTTTTACAAGTTTTAATTCGAGAGATGATTTTATAAATTCCTTAGGAAGCATTTCAAAATTGCCAACTGAAATTCTTCTTTCTCAGTTTTATTTACATAAAAGATTGCCTTACATGCAAGTCACAGTGCTCATGTAGTGAGATCCTTTATAACTAGTCCCAGATCAACAAAGGCACACCCTACAGAGGCATCAATCTCCCTAAACTTCTCTTGGCCCACGTAGATTTCCTTTCCTGCTGCTGATCCTTATAGCAATGGTCGCACAGCTGGAAGGGTGGGAGATGGTGGTGGAGGGGATGCTGCTCAATGCACAGGACAGCCCCAGACCCACAACAAAAAATCTGGCTCCAAATATCAATAACGCTGAGGTGGAGAAATCCTGTCTTCCAGAGAGTTACAAGGGGTATTAAGTAAGCGTGAAAATGCAGGAAAACCCCACCAAATGACATCACATTAGGGCTTAGTGCCAGAGGGTTTCTAATAACACGGCAGAATACATTGTTTGAAGCAAACCTTTGATGGAAATTTTTGATCTGCTTCAGCATTAGCACCAGTTACTTTTTTCTCAGGTGCCAGTCTGTGCTGGTTTGGTAAGGCAGGTAACAGACAAACAGGAATAAAGTATTTTGAAACTTTCACTCTTTTTACTTAAAAATCCACTTTACCTTTGAATAATAATAATCTGACTCTCCAACACTCCATACATTACTGCGTAAATTACAGATCATCCCACTAGTTAGCTGTGGGACTCTGGGGAAGTTACCTAGTGTTACTAGGCATTAGTTTCCCATCAATAAGTTACATGGTTTGGAGCAGATAACCTCTGACGTCTCTCCCAACTCTAAAAGGCCATTCAGTGCTCATGCCAAGATCCATGTGGAGAATTCTGAATACTGAAACCTGCCAAGTTTGGAAACCCATACAGGACTATTTTATTTACTTATTTTACCAGCAAAGAGTAGTATAATAAGACAAAAGTACACACTCAAGGAGGGAGTGCGGGTGTGCTCCAGAACTATTTTACACCCCGACATAGAACTACTTTATATACCCCTTTAGAGCTAGGAGAGATCTTAGAAGTCATCACATTCAACTTTATCTTATAGAGGAAGAGACTGAAGCCCGGAGAAAAGGGATTGGCCTGTCACAGCCATGGGAGCCGTCAGGAGGCTCTTCCCAGCTCCCCACAGTTCCTGAGCATTTTGAAGAAGTGCATGTATGAGTACAGGAATACAATCATCTGGGTTTTCAAGAAGAACAAACAGGCTTGAATTAGACAAAACAATGACCGGCAAAGATACTTCGGAAGTGTGCAGGACTGCAATTAAGTTCAGTATTAGCATCAGCGTTCACTGTCAGTACTCTAAGGGAGCAGAGAGCACACCCACCTTGGAGAAGGTTTCCCTTTGGCCTCACACTGGATGACAATATTCTCCCGAGGGTCAATAATGTAATCTTTGGGAGACTGTTGAGTAATGGTTGGAGGTTGTACCACTTAATTGTAGAAAGAAGAATAATGTAAAGAAACAGATCATTTAACATCATAGCAATCATTTTTTTTTTTCTATATGAAAATCACCTACTCTGGACTAAATATGCTCCAAACGTTTTTAGTAATTTCTACTGTGGCAGCACACACCTCAGTGGATTTTTAACTAAAAACCTTCTAAACCTTTCACGTTAAGGCATAATTTCCTTTTAGTAACTGTATACATACTCACAAAGCCCATTTTCTCCCACTCAGAGTTTGGGGAAATAATTACCAGTGCAAGCTTAATACTATGACAATTTCTTTTCTGATGTAACAATGAGAAATTTCTCTGATTCCTCTGGTTCAAAGATGCTTTTCAATAAAATTTATTATGAGGGTAAACTTAAATTTCTTAGGAAAGAGTATCTTACTTGCAGTTCATTGTGCTAATGTAAATTAATATATGTTGGGAACAAATAAACTTGAGGTGTTAATGTCAAAAAGATGGTTAAATTAGAGATGACATGTCTTATTAGCACCAGGAGGTAGGTGGTTATTAGGAAGAAAGATAAAACTGTTTTATTAAGAAGTTTAATGGAATTGGAAGTTCTGTGCTATAGCAGACACATTTCCATTTCACTTTTTTTTCAAGATCCAGAACAATGTAATCTGAAGAAAGCTTTATCTGGATGCCCGATGCTTATGTCACTCCAAGATTACCATGTCCTTCTTGTGAAATCAGAATCACAGAATGTGAGAACAGGAAGGGACTGGAGAAATAATCTATTGCTGCTGCTTCTTTTGTTGTTCGGGGCAGCAAAATGGCTTGACTAGGAAAGCACAAAGCAGAGAGATGACCCAAACTCTCCTAGCAGAAGCCTCTGCCTTGCACAGCTCTGGTGGTGGGGAGAGCCATTGACACAGACCAGTGACTCTTAACCAGAGGCAATTTGCCCCCACCCCTCAGGGGACATTTGGCCTATCTGGAGACAATTTTGGTTGGCATGACTGGGATGGAGGGTGGTGCTGGCACTGGGGGTACAGGCCAGGGGTGCTGCTGAACATCTTATATATACAGAAAAGCCCCCCAGAACAAAGACTTATCTGGATCATTTCAGTTTTTCATATCCTGGATCTTCCCTTTCCTCTCCACCCTTAGTCTGTGCTTCCTCTGTGAACTTTTTCCCACCTATCAATCAAGTATTTCCCAAAGTTTAAAAACAGGCCTCTGCTCTTGTCTTTCTTTATTGCAGCTAATTGTTGCCAGGGCTGCAATCACTTCTGTGTCCAATGTCTCACAAATCTGCAAAATGGGTATGTTCTCTTGCTCTGTCTCCAGGCTGGTGCTGCCCACCAGACATTTATGAAGTTTCCAAATAACACATAAAATATAGATCAAAACCTAAGCTCATTACTTTCATCATTTATTGTGCACCTCTTAGATGCAGGGTACTGGGAATATCAATTTCTCCTCCCTTTAGCAAGATTCAACCCCTCGTCCTCCTGCAAAGCCAGCTGCTCTACAGCCTCCACCACTATACCAGGAGCCCCCTCCTTCCAGCCCCGCCACTTCCCTGAGCTGGTCAGCAGTTTGCTCTGGTGGTTAAGAACTAGTCTGGTTCTTAACCAGCAGTGAGACTTCAAGCAAGTCTCTTAACTTCTGTAAGCCCTTGTTTCCTTAGAGAGAAAATGGGGCTTAAAAGTGGCATCAGCCTCCTAGGGTCACTGGGAGGATTACATAAAATAATTTCTGTAAAATTCTTAGCAAAGGCCATAGTATAATGGCTTGGTGATGTTAGCTATGTTGAAATTATCATAATCATTTGTATTTGGACCAGCTTCACCTTTGGGTGACCCTTTAGGCTCTGGGAGAATAGAGTCTGGGATGATGGAGAGAAGCACGGAGTTGCACAGCCAGGGAATGGTGGACAGAGGGGGTGGACTACGGCATTCTTAGGTATGACTCGGTACTGTGCCCAGTGCTTCTCTTCGAGTGACAGAGGTGCAAGTCTAGTGGTCTCAGAACTGGAACTTCTGTTCATGTGTCTGCAACAGAGCTGGCTTAGATGCCACTCTGAACTGCCAGGAGTTTGCTGTCTGGATGTTCCCCTTTGATCAGTGTTTAGGTCACCTGGCAGCTAACAAATGCTTTGGAGTAATAAGGGAACAAAGTGATTTTACATAATTTTCCTGGTTAATCCAACATCATGGCCTTTTTCAAATGCCTGAAAACTATTTAGGTAGATGATGGATACTGCCCACCTGTCCGAGGTGGCAGAGGTTTTTGCTTAGAGCAAGCCACTCAGAAATGACGTGAGGGTGGGCTGCTACCAAAACAGAGACAAATAAATGTGAGAGGGCATACGGCTGCCGACTTGGGTGAAGCATCTGCATGCACTCACCTTCTAAAAGGTATCAAATGACATGTCTTTATTCCAGCAAGCAATTACTGGTATTTAGAACCAGAGAGGCATACTCTTTAAATTCTGTGAATTTTCTCATTGAGTTACATCAGATGTGAATAAAACGCAGATGTTAGTAGAGCAGCATATCAGTAAAAGAAAAAGAATGATACCTGAGTCTTCGAAATTCATGCAGGGAATATATTAAACTTGTTTCTTGGCATTTAAATGCAATGTTTAGCCACAGTAAGTACACATGCTTAAAAAGACATTAGTCACAAAACTTAAATTGTGCATTTGCTTCACAGTATTAATTAAAAAACAAACACGGTCAAATTTTCACACTGCTGAGTAATTACAGAAAGACACTTACAGTCTTCAAGAAGTTTTGCTTTTTCCCCATCAATATCAGCAGGTGAGTGGGCAAACAGGATTAAAGAAAACCAGATGTTAGTGATAAGAACGTTAGAACCCTGGAGATAAAAGGGGCATCTGTCTGTCTGATTTGATCTAAAAAACCAGTACAGCGACACTTGAGGTTGTGAAGTTGTAGGAGAAAGAAGCTCCCACGAAGGGATTGGGTTAGTCCCATGCGGCTATCCCATACAAACATACGGAAGGACAAAAGGAAGGCTGCAGGCAAAAGAGGATTCTTCTAGAATAGGAATAGCTAATTGCATCCCAGACCCGTTGTGTTGGACAAGTAATTACGTTCCATTTGAAAAATAGCTGAAATCTACAATTAATCTCAGTTGTCACACACAGTGTAGGTCTGATCCCATTATCCAGACATCAGTAGGCACATGGTGCTAATACCTAACAAGGGGACATTGCTACTGTGACAGTCCTTCACCCAAGCCAAACCCAACACTGATTTTAGATTTTTCTATTTCTCTGGTTCATCCCCAAGTGAGTAATTGAACTTTTCTGACTATTGGCATATTTCTGCTTCAGAGTTCCTCAATCAGCCAGGATTGCAGGTACCTACAGCAGAGAGCGGCTCATGTAGAAGGGATGTGAGGAATGGGGGTAGGGAAGAAATGACACTGGTATGCAATCCAAATGATTCTGCAGTGCTGAATATCATTACTGCTTGCAAAGGTTAGTTAGTGCAGGAGCGCCAGGGCTGGCCACTGCTGTCTTTCCATCACGGTTGTGCCTCTTCTCCATTCGCAGCGATAACTGAGTTAGCTGTGGGTGACTGTTCCCTCTGACCGTTAGACTGAGCAGCCAGATGAAAGGGGAATATATTTAACACAAGGGAGAATAAAAGGGTTTCTCTCAAGTGCTTTCCCTCTGCTATATATTTAGAGTTCAGGCTTACTGGCCCATTCCCATTCCAATGGGCTTAACCAATCATACATATATATTATATGCATGCACACACATATATTATTTTGAAAATTGAAATTGAAGTCACTGTAGAATATTTTTTGAAAATAAGTAAAACGTTGCATTTTATTGCTCTTGAGACTAGAAATGCACAGCAAAGGAAGCCAACAAAGTGTGGGATAAACCATTTCTTCTTACTGTCTTCCCACTGGCAGTTGCAACCTCTTTGGCAAAGAAACGACATCCCAGCATTGAATGGTCCCAGGAAAGTGCTATCATCTTTGTACCTTGGAAAGCTTGCCAAAAATAGATGTTCTATTCAGGAAGCTAATGGATTTAAAGAGGTCATGCAGATTAGGGATATAGGATAAATCTGAAGTACGGTAACTGTCTGTCCAAATTTGAAATTCTGCTTTCTGCTGTAGGAAAAGTGACCAGTTGGAGCCTAGCATTCTCTTTATTTTTCATAAACAGACCACTCAGATCAGGAGAGTGCAGCATATGCTTAGGAACTAGAAAAAGGGGGAGCTAATACAGGAGCTGTTACTCACTCTATTTTAGTGTTTTTTCAGATGATTGGTTTTATTCTCAAAATTTACATCTTTATCTTTGATCACACTTTTTAAACCAAAAAAGACCTTCCGTTAGGCTTTAGATATGATACATTTCCTAGATCTAGACTCATATTAAGATTCAGAATTCAAAAGTGAATCAGTCATGTGTGGTTTGGGATACAAAGGGGTGCATGGTTGCTGCGGGACCATCCCCTCAACTTTTCCAGAACACTCTGAGCATCTCTGGGGGGAGAGGGTGAAGGAGGGGGAAGGGGCAAGAGGGGGAAGCATCCTGTGATTGCTTTAAAGTGACTGAATGGTTTTCTCGCAGCACCGCTTTGCAGAGCCGCCTGGTTGGAGAATCAGAGCAGCCCACAGCTTCACTCTTTCTCAGGCCATCCCCCCACCATGATACACAAAAGGCATCGTAGGGGGAGAAAGATAATGATGGGGAGGGGACAATGTGTCTGACTGTTTCAATGGGCATTTCTACAGTGAGGTTCTTTATAAACACCAGGTGCTGAAAGTAAAAGCCAAATTACTTTTGATTAGCTTTTCAGTGTCACACAGAAACCTTCTTCCTTCACACAGTTCAAAGTGATGGTAAATGCCGGGGAGGTTTTGACTCCTGGGCCTAATAGCTTTGCAACGTTAATACTTACGATCAAGAGGTACTTCCAGTGCAGTAACCATCTGGCACAGGACAAGAATCAGGGGCACTCTGCCTGCGTATGAGCACTTCTTTTTTGGCATTATTTTAAGCTGCATTAGCTTAATTCCTGCTGCGACCCACAGACTGATTTTCCTTTTCTTCTTTCACAAAAGATTTGTGTGCAACGTTTAAATAATTTTCACGAAGGGAACTGAAAAAGGACAGAGTAAGAAATATAGTGTATTTAAAAAAAGGAAACAAGGGACTCTGCTGCACAGAAAATCAGTTCTGTATTATACATGAAGTCTAAAAGGGAGCTAACTTTTAAATATTTAACTCTCAAGATTGGGATAATCATTTATTCATAGATCAGCTAAAATCAGGTCAGAAATATTTGTAATGATGTCAAGCAAAATCTGTCAACCTTGCCATCTTTATGGTTTTTCCATCTTAAACATCTGCATTTATATCAGAGGCTACCTCATTGTTCCTAATAGATCAGGAAAACCTGGCTTACAAGTTGGTTAGAAAGTGTGACTTCTGAGGGGAAGCCTAGTGGCTTCTCCATTCTAGACATTCTAGAGATCATCTCTGAGGAAGTTCACGGCATTGCTGCAAATTTGCTTCAAAGCCCAATCACTGATTTACCAGCAGAACCAGCCACAATTCAGGCCTTCCCCATCTCTAAACCAAGACTATGGCAACAGATTATGTATGGGCTCTGATTTCCAGGCCTTCTTCACCAGTCATCTTCCTGGACAGTGATGATTAATTTTCCTAAAGAGTCTTCTTTGGTTAAATATTGGGAATGGCCATATGGGATCTACCAAATAAAGCAGAATATATCCTTAACCGGGTAATAACAAAACCCTCAATGATCCAGCCTCGATTTTTCTTACAAACCTTGTCTCCTGTTTCCAAAATAACTTTTCTTTGTTTGATGGCCTGTTTCTGTTTTTCTTTCTGGGGTCAATCCTTCATTATGCCCTGAATTTTTCCTCCTTCTTGCCTTTGTTTATTCTATTTCTCTGACCTGGAATGCCCTCTTCACCATATTTCCTTATCAAAGGCCAATTTATTTCTCTACAGATCAGTTGAAATTGAAACATGAGCTGATGACACCCAAACTAGGAGTCATTCGCCCCCTAAGAATTCCTGAAATTCTGTGTTTGAATCATCACATACATTATGTAGACAGATACAGAGACAGACATTTTTTGTAGGCGTGTTCTCTCTCCCTTCCTTCTGCAGGCTGATACTGTGCCTCTCCTATCTTTGTTTCCCTTTCCCATCACCTGACACGGTGTGCCTTGCCCAGGAGTGTTCCCTGTGCACAGGAGCATAAGCACACCCAGAATATAGACCAGCAGCAGACTCCTACCTGGAATGACAGGTTTAATCATGTCTCTCATCAATGAAACAAGGTAGGGGTGGCCCTGGGTCTCTCTGGAAGGTAGTAGGGATGTTATTATTACAAACAAGGGATGGTCCCACAGCTTAATTACTGAATTATTTGTGTGGTTGTTATGACTTGCGTGATAGTGTACTTTGATAATGTCCATGTTTCCCACTGAACTGAAAGCCTCTGAAGGGTAGGAATGGCATCTTTTCTGTTCCCCACTGTGTCCCCAGAGCCTATCACAGCACCTGGCACATGGGAGGGATTCCATGAATATTTGCAGAAAAAAAAAATGGAGGGAGGAAAGGGGAAGGGAACAGAGACCTATGATCTTTGAAGATGAAGTTGTGCTTACATAGGTAATCTGACCACAGTCCACCCAAGGCTATATTAATATTTACACTCCTTGGTTTAAAGCCAAACTCTTGTCAACATGGTCAAATTAGTTTTCATATTACATCTGTGTGTGGAAGAGAGCTCAAATGTATAAGAGGAAAATGAAACAATGCTGATAACATGAATATGTGTTTTGTTAGCAACTGAGTTCTTATTTGAATGCAATTACAAATGTAGTTCGACATTTCTTGCCAAACAAATGGAAAAATTTAATGTGCTAAACATAGACATTACACATATACAAAATAAGTATTATTTTGTGAATGAAACATCCATGCTATGTGGTTTCATTTAAGTCCGACCACAGTCTACCGAATATTTTATTCCATACATAGTCTGAAAAGGCAGGGCAGGTTGAATGATACTTTTTCATTCATATGAAGTAAGATCCAGGAAATTTGTTTTTCCATATTATACTACATAAACAGTCAGGTCCACTGAATATCAAGAGGTAGGTATCGAAGCTCAGCCAATCAAATCCAACCAAACTATAAACCAGACTGTTTTGTGTGTGTGTGCAAAGCATATCTGTACCATTTCATCAAATCTATTTAGGTTTCTCATGATTTTTCTGTTGAAATGCTAATTCTGAATTTACACATACACTTCAGGGAATGTAAATGGCACTGAAACAAGTTGATGTTACATACTGCACAACCTGAGAGAAAACTACAGAACCAGACACTGAGAAAACCACAGTGTACGTGCCTCATTTGTGCATCAAGCTAATCGAGTTTATTCAATTGAATTGCCTAGCTCTCTGAACGGTTGCTGGAGAATTAAACATTTTTGAAAAGATGTACTAATAAATTGTAATGTCCATAAGATCTCAGGCAACTGTGTACCATTTCTGTTATAAGTTCTTCACTTATTATTTATTTTGCCTGGATGATTTAACTACTCATCCTTCAAAACAGAGAAAACCCTTAGACAACTTCATATGAACGGAAGTATCATTCAACTTGCCTTGCCTTTTCAGACTATGTAAGGAATAAAATAATATTGCACATTAAATCACAGTCTGGCAGAAAGAAAAAATAAGAAATTCAAGAAAAATCAGGAAAGCACTTAGAGACAGGAGTAAATCCTCACAATGAAAGGAGATCACAAGCTATGATAACTGAAGGTTCTCTTCAGAAGTTGTAAGTTACCTGCACCAAAACCCAAAATTGCATGTGGTATGGGTTGTATTTGGGGAGGACAAAGCAACAGCCCAGCCCAGCCTCTGGCTCTATGGAAAAACTATGCCCATGGAAAATCACCTACTCCTCCTACTATGCCATCATAGGTGAAAAACCTGATCCCAAGGACAGCTTTGGGTCCCCAAGCCTCAGGCAAAGTGAAAACTGAGTACAGCAACAGAAAGCTGAACTTTCTCTCTGTAGGGGTACAGTGCTTTGCACATCTCACAGTGAGAAAACACTGTGTCCACACCCTCAGTGTTGAAGGCAATGCCCCTCCCTGCTAGGAGCTCATAGGCCTTGTAGTTTAACATAGAAAATCATAGTCGTTCTCTCTTACGTGAGAACCATGAACTAATACTATACTCTTGGTGTGATTACATCAAAATGGATGGAACCACAGATTAGAAATAATAGCATCACCTTTAGTCAAGGCAGAACAGTATGTTATTACAAGATAGATGGTCATTCACAAAAAATATTTGCTGCAGATGTTTGAAAGCAGGCTTGAATGAGACAGATGGTAGATTCATGTTTGCAATATATATCACCCTGATATTTAAAACCACATACATTGGTAAAATGTTCCAGAGTAATGACAAATAGTAAAGCCTTTCAGTATTTCACTTCATTAACTCCATTCAAAGCAACTTTCCACATATACTATCTTCAGAACCTCTGACTCAGATGGGGAAAAAAATCTCCCTTTTTCAGTAAATTGTTCATCACTAGAAAATCAATGCAATTCAAGGTTCCCCTACTTCTTTTTGCCTAAAATTTATATTAATGCAATTCAAGGTTCCCCTACTTCTTTTTGCCTAAAATTTATATTAAATCACAGAGCAAATGGTCCCCTGCATAAATGTATTTGCCATACATTTTAAAAGAAAAACCTAATGTTTTGACAAAGGATTCGTATTAAGCCAAAAAACATAGCTCTCCTATTGCTCACTTAAGAAGTCTTGTCATTAGAAAGAAAAGAAAATCTTTCGTATTTCTGTCAAGTGAAAGATAAAATAATTCTAATTAAAAACAATCAGCTCTCTATCAGACCTGGAAGACCATGCATTACTTACCAAATGTATTCAGTCTGTTTGTGCTTCCCAGCATCCCATACTGGTGGCTCAGTGCTCACTGCACAATGTAACATGATCTACTCTCTAAGCCAATAAACAAATATGCTTATGTGACTGGACGCCCGTGGGCACACTAATTATTGCTCTAGTGACCCGTCAGGGGCTGGCTTCCCTGACTGGATGGCTAACTGGGTGTGACATCGGCTTGACCATGAAAGGCGTTTTCAGCAGTCAGCTAGGGATGGTTACTTTTTATGTTCTGTTAAATATTTACTGTAAAGAATAGCACATTAATGCCCATTCCTAGCCCATGCTTGAGCTTTTCAATAGCAGATTTTGTGCCTGAGACTGGAAGGAAGGTTGGAGAGAATGGACAATAACTTTACACAATTAACACATCAACAAAGTCATCCTTAAATGTACACAATGATGCTACCATGGAAGCACCCCAAGAAAAGTACATAGTCTGGGATAATGTGACTGTAGAGATTGTAACCATCTTTTCAAAGGCAAACTGTGAAGCACCAAGGAACATGTTTCTAATTTCTTCCTAACCCAAAGGAATGCCCCATGGCAGGGTTTCAACAAGGAATCTGGTAGCTGGAACTTGAAACAATACTGAAGGAAAGGAGGACAATTAACAGATGTTTTTTTACCCAAGAAATAGATGAGGGAACTTATCTTGATAATGGCCCAAATCTCCATTCCTCAGAGCACTATAACTGATCAGCTTATTTGATATTCATAAAAATTCCGTAAAACAGCAAAGCAGGTTTTAATACCCATTTAGTAGATGAGAAAAACAAACACAAATAAACAACTTTGTTTAGCAGAGCATTTATAGGAGGGGAAATAGAAGACAATGAATTAGAGACAAAGCTTATCCTAAGACAAAGGATAAGCATGCTTGATGAAAAGTCTGAATGTGTGAGACTAACAGTGACCCTGACCAAGAATGGCACCTGTTTTCCACTTGTCCAGACGGTAATCTGATGGCAGTTGTCAGGATCAGCTTCAGGGGTGACAGCGCTGACTGGAAAAGGAAGGATGGGTGGAGCAGGAGAGAAAGACGATGCCTTCCCTCTTTGTCTTAGGATAAGCTTTGTCTCTAATTCATTGTCTTCTATTTCCCCTCCTATAAATGCTCTGCTAAACAAAGTTGGTGAAAAAGCCAGTATCCAAATAATTCCATGTGTTGCAAATAACTAGATTTCACTGAAAGACCTTGGCATTTTTCTCAAAGGACGCCTTCCTCACTCCCACCTCCAAATCCAATCACAGCTGGCTAAACAGAATGGAGACTGTGTCATTCTGAATGCTAGCCATCCTCACCGTCTGTCGTTCTGCATTGACCCCACCATTCTGACCAAGGCTCGAAGCATCGGGGTGGGTGTCTGACCACAGGCAGCAGCTGTGGGATGACTTGGCTGTTCCCGAGGGCTGAAGAGTGACCAGCAACGTGGTAACAAATCCCCTTCTCAGGGGGAGGGTGAACATGAGGCAGAAAGAGAGAGTGAGTCAACAGTTTGCAGCAGAAAGAGAGGCCAAAGATCATAGAGAGGGAGGCCGTATGAGGAACCACGAGTGAGCAGAGGATACGAAGGCTGTCAGGAGCAGAATGCAGCCAGTGGGAAGCCTCAGGACCAGCAGAAAGGGAGTCAGAGGGTCTCCGTGTGACCGCAGCATTGGTGGAACACCTGGCAGGGGCTGTGTGAAAGGGCAAGCTCCCAGATTCTATTTTAGCCAATTGAGACCCGGATCCTACCTCAGCCAATTGGGACCCGGATTCTATTTCACCCAATTGGAGCTTGGTCTCTCTCCCCTCCAGTCAGTAAGAAGTACACCCACCACCCCTAGACCCTGCCAATTGACCAAAGCCACGACTCATCACCCCCCCAACTACCCCCAGGCCCAGACAATCAGCCAGGGCCACGGCCATCACCCCCCAAACCACCCTGGAAACCCATAAAACCTTTGTTCTGGGGAAAACGCGCTCTCTTTCTCTGGCATCTTGCCACTGTGTTGGTGCAGATGAGAGATTGAGCTCGAGCTAGCACGAATAAAGGCTCTTTGCTTTTGCATCGGTGTTGGCTCCTTGGTGGTCTCCTGGGATTCGTGACTTTGGGCACAACACTGTGAGTACCCGTTCCTCTCACAGTGTGATACCCAGGCCCCTAAAACTCTTGTCCCATGTTCCAATTCTCTACGAGGTCTGACAGAATAGTGGCTGTGGTGGAAATGTCTTCCTGTCTTTCTTCCATCTTGTGAATTCTAAAACAAGTCTACTAATGTGTAGATGGACTGTGACACTCCTCCCTGGATTCACACCCTTGTGTGGTCCCTCCACAGTGACTCTGGGCTTGGCCATGTGACATGCTTAGGCCAGTGGGATTCGAACAAGAATTCTGCCAGCAGATGGCAGTGAGCATTTTCACACTGGGATTTATCCTCCTGTAATATTCCCTCTGGGAAGCCTGAGCTAGACCACATAGACATGAGAGACCAGTGGAAAGAGTCCCTGTGGAGATGAAAGGCCATCTTGGATTTTCTGGGTGTAACTGAGCTCCCAGTTGAATGAGGATGAGTAAGTGACTCATTAAACCACATGAAACAGAAGAACCCTCTGTGGACAGAGGAACCAGATGTTAGCCATCGGGATTAACAAAACCTCAGAATCATGAAAAGTAATAAATTGTTGTTGTTTTAAACCATAACATTTTGGGAGATTTGTCACATAGCCATAGATATCTGAAACAATTAGCCGAGACAAACTGAAATTGGCTGTGTCTTGCAACCGGAAAGACTTCACTATGCACATTTAAGACTGATTATTCAAATGCACAGATCTCCTTGCATGATTATGGCTGGAACCACAGGAATTCTAAATAAAATTCTAAATAAATAAGTGTAGCTTTCCCCTTTAAAATGATCTATCTTGTTTTTTCCTAGACATACTTCCTTGTATACATGTTGGTAGAGCCAAAGGGCACTACCTTAACTAACAACTTAAGTTCCATTTCTCATACAAAATTTATATTCAACAAATGGAAGATGGTGACCTTATATCAAACAAATTTGTTCACACTAGAATAATGGTGGATTATGCCTAATTTAGAGTCTTTGGCATTATATTATTTCTAATGTAGAGAGGCAAAAAGTAAGCTAGGGAACGGTGATGGAGGGCCCAACGCTGTGAGTCGACCCCTCTTCCGCCCCACCCCATTCCCATGAATCACACTAGAATTCTGAGCCTGGTCCCAGTTTCCACTTGGACCCACTCACTTTCCAAAATTCACCAAACAGGGAATCTGAAGAAAGTGGGGAGGAGAGGGAGGGAAACCAGGCCTGAGAGACACGTCTGTTTCTCCATCACAAGGCCCACTTCCCAGTTGATTTTCTCCAATTAGTCAACAGAAACAAAGTTCCAATTTTTTAAAATGGGAAGTAGGGAACTGCTGTAAAGGTGAAGACTGAGAAACAGAAATTTAGTTCTGAATACAGGTCTTGATAATAATGTATTTGGAAAGATTTGTCAAGTCATGGAAACAAGCTCCAGCTCTATTTATCTTCTTGTAAACTGAGATTTCTACAAAATCATTCAGAAGATGTAAGGATCAAAATAGTTTATTAAAACTGTCAGCAAAAAGGTCCATACGGGATATTAGTTTTCTTCATGGGCTATAACCTCATCCATTTGTCAAGTAAACAACACATGGCCAAATGGCAGCCATTTAATAGCAGCGAATAGCACTTTGGAATGCCTGGCAGGCTACTAACTCAAAAGAAAAAACACATTTCAAAGATGAGAGGCCAGGATATATAAGTTGTTATTCTTCCTGAATGGTATGTATGAGACCTCAGGGTGCAGATGCAAGGTGTAGGTCAAAATCACAGCGTGCTCCTTTCCTAATGGGCCTGAAGCGGGGCTTGGGGAGGAGAAAGAGTGGGAGAAAGAGTTAGCCTGTACTGCAGGGAGAAACTAACCCAGAGGTCTCAGTGCTTAGCACAAGACAGTTCATATCTCGCTCATGCTATTGCCCAGTGCGGGACATGGGGCTCTGCTCCAGGCTGCCAGCGGCTCCACCACTTCAGCACACGGCTTCCGGAGGCTTCATGTCCTTCTGTCCTTGACTGCCTCCACCCAGAGATGACACACCCGTCCTTTGCTCACAGCTCATTGGCCAGAAGTAGTTAATGACTTCAACCCCAAGGGAGTCTGGTAAATGTCTGGTGCCTGTGGAATATCTAGCGAGCTCTACTGTCTCTGCAGCCAAGAGCAAGCTCGGTTCACAGGAAATCGGAAGGTGCCTCTTCTGGAAAGGGTTTCAGAGAGACATTCCACAGGTGTCTTACTGTCCATCTCAGTGATTAATCAGGGATGATGGTGGTGAGCAAGGGCTGCGTGGGTGCTGGCTGGTGGCAGTACCTCCTCTGCCTCCCTCCTGGCTGTGTTTCTGATTCACTCTTTCCTGTAACTTGGGCTTCCTCCAGATATGGGCCTGGGTGTGGGGGTGAGGGAGTGGAAGGGCCAGGTTCATCAAATTTAAGGGACTTCACTCCTGCTATGTCACAGATTGCTATGATCTTCACAGTAACATTTCAAAATATATTTTGCTAAGATATCCAGGTTCTGTATAATCACAACAGGACCATGGAAATGAGAAATGAAACCTTTACGATGTGATGAATTGTATTTTCCACTTCTTATCTATGCTGGGGAAGGTATATTACCATTAACTAAATAGCTGGAAATCTTTCATTCCAGCTAGAGGCTATTTCGCAGAAAGAACAAATCTCGGTCACTTGCTACCATACATTTTGCACTACAAAGGATTTACCAGTAAAATGGGAGTAATTCATGAAACATTAAATCCTGGTGCATTTAATTTTCTTTAAACAGGCCATGTGAAAATCTTCATTTATCAAAAAATAAGTCAATAAAGTGAATCATTTGCTTCCAAGAGAACCTGTTGATTTACTCCAAAGAGCATCCTCCTCCTAAGTGTTGAGAATATAATTCAGTTTCCAGGGAGTTTAAATGTCAGCTCCTCAGGAGTCCATATTCTCCATTAAAGCTAAGCACACAAAAACATGAATGTTAGAAACAACATTCTCTGCAATGTAAGATGTAATCAACGCAACAGTCAAAGCTTTAGAATACTCTGCTGTGTGTGCTGAAAGATACTGACTTTTCAGGAACCACTTTTTCTGTGAGAATATCACATTCTATTACTACTACCACTTAGATGAACTTCACAGAAAGACTATATTCCACTGCTAGGTGTGAAAGTTATATAGTTCCTCCTAACTCAAAGAGCAGGTTAGGAGCAGTATCCAGAAGAAAGTATTCTTGGTCCCAGTGCCCAGTTCCCTGAAAGAATCAGGGCAGTAAAGCCGCTGGTTGTCATCAAAGTTGGTTGATAAGAACATTAAACCTAGAATCACTGCCTGTTTGTGTCTCTTCAGTCACACTTCCTTGGCAAAAATTATCATGGGTAAGCTGAGCATTTATTTCCTAAAGACAGATATTTGGTCTTTCTGGAATAAGAGTGGGGAAGTAAGAAGGAAAAGTGAGACAGGAGGACAAGGACAAAGTAATAAAAGAAAAGTAATAAAAGAAAAAATGTTATAGATGAGAGAAACTTCTAAGTTATATTATTCTTATTACCATCACTTTTTTTGCTTATAAATTATAATTCATCAAGGAACTGAGTGGAAAAACACCCATGAAAAATAATTTTTTAAGCCTTGAAAGGACTCACAAAGATTTCAAGGAAAATGTTTATGTAGGAGTACCTCTGGAAGGAACTCTTCTAGAAGAGAGCCCTTCAAAGTGCTCCCCCAGCCCTGCTCCTGGAGTCACCATGGCCGCATCTGCTATGATGGAAGGGGAGCCAATTAAAGCAGCCACGATAGTGCAGCCACTGAGATGCCACAGCAGAAGGAGAAAACCAAGACCAGAAACTGGAAAAAAGAGAGCTAAGTATTAGGTTCTGCATGGCTCCTGCTTATTGGATATGATGAAGTCAGACAAGGTAGGAGTAGAGAAATGAGTGTCAGCTACATGTTACTATCTCAGCAAAGGGCACAATGATGTGAGCAGGGGTACGTCTGGGCCCAATTCCTTCTCAGAGAAGAGAGGCTTGGAGCCCCTGGCGGAGGATGAGCAGTGGTTTCTGGGTCTAGGCACCATCTGCAGATCTGTGTGTCCAGTGGAGCCAACTTGGGCAATATGAGAGGCAACATCTTATGGAGAAGATGATTAAAAAACCTGGCAGAGTGGCCAACAGAATCTAGAAGTGATAGGGCTGGGCAAAGAACAAAAGCCAGGTGAGAGACAGCAGAAAGGATACCAAGGGAAATCACCAAGAATAAAGCCTGAGCCCAGGAGATGTGGGAACAGAACCTAGAGAAAGTTCAAGAGCTGAAAAGAACAACTGCATGTAGCTTTCACAGGGCACTGGTGTGAGTGTGAGAGGTGTGCAGGCCGAGCACGAAGAAGCGCTGAAAGCCCTCTCTCTTTGCCTGCTTGGTAGCTGGCTCAGGATTAATCAATAAACATTGGGGGCCCTCTTGCCACACTTTACTAGGCCAAGGGCAGCATCTTAAATCTGTCTATTAGTCTGTCTGAGGAAGGCTTTCAAAAGTCTAGTTTTTTTGTTTCCTTCAAAAATTTAAAGTAAGAATCTTCTAGGCCCATGTTAGAGTCCAAAATGTTAATTGTTGGTCTCCAACTGCTCTCATAAGCCTTGTATAAAAAGAATTTTTGTGTTTGTGTTTGGAAGGCCTAAGTACCCTTCTAAAAATAGCTCTAAAACATCTCAATGGCAGCTCAGTGTTAACTTCTGATTTTTTAAATCAAAGTTGATTATAAGAATAGATATCACTTTCTTTTTCTCTGTTCATTTAACTAGTTCAGGAAACCTAGTTCTATGTGCAGACTAAGCAAGCTAAGTTATCAGGCAGACAAGCAAGAAGCAGAAAACAATAGTCATGTTTGAAAGATATAATTTGGTTTCAACTGAGAGCAAGGGTTTAAATGGAGACAAGTTATTCTGTATACATTTCAGAGTATATTTTGCTTAAGAGGGAAAGCAAATGATAATAAGCTCTACATTTTGATGCTGAAAATTCTAACTGGAGGGCAAGCCCATAAAATTGAGAAGGTCACAATAATGGCACAGAGGCAGTGATGCCTGAGACTGCTGTTAGGCCTGGGCACTTCTAAATGACAGGTCTTAGAGGGGATAATAATCATTTTTACTTAGAAGCTTTAAAACTACAGCTTTTAAGCTGTATCTAAATGTATTTAGATAGAGGTCTTTGTAGGACTGGTTTCAAACATTTGATTAAAAACATTTTTTTGCAGATCTAAGTTTCAGATACTCTGGGGAAGATTCAAAAGTGAATACAACATAATTCATGTCCCTGAAGTGCTCAAATCTGGGCTTGGGAGAGGGAAGTGGGTTCCATGAGAATGTAACTAAATGTAAAAACAATGTGGTAAGTAATCCCACTCAGTAGGAGGATCTGAACCCAGCAGAACGGGAACACAAAGTAGAACGCACCAACTCTGCTCAAGAAGGAAGAGAAAGGACTTCAGAAGGTGAGATGGAACTCTTCCAGGAAAGAGTAATAAGAATATTCCAGGCAGAGAAGATGGAAGTGGTGAGTTGCTAAGACACCAAAGGTATGGTGTGTTTCTGGAAAGTGCCCAGATGGGACTGAAGCACACGTGGCAGGAGGGAGGAATGAAGCAGAAAGGATGAATTGCTGCCAGGATAAGTGAAGTTAAATGCTGTGTTGTTGAATTTTGACTTTATCATGATATTAGGTGACTTTCAAAGTATTAAGCTGAGTACAGCAAGTTAAATAACTTTTCTTTCAAAAGGAGCTTCAAAGTGCCATCTTCTCTCATATATGACAAGTCACCAGGTAACATCATACTCAATGGAGAAAAGTTGAAAGCTTTTCCTCAAAGATTGGGAATAAGATAAGGATGCCCGCTCTCAACACTTTCATTCAACATAGTATTAGAAGTCCTAGCCAAAGCAATTAGGTAAGAAAAAGAAATAAAAGTCATCCAAATTGGAAAGGAAGAAGTAAAACTCACTATTTGTAGGTGACATGGTATTTCTGTTGTGTACCTATATACTAATAACAAATTACCAGAAGGGGAAATTAAGAAAACAGCTCCATTTACAATTGCATCAAAAAGAATAAAATACCTAGGAATAAATTTAATCAAGGAAGGAAAAGACTTGTACACTGAAAACTATAAAACACTGATGAAAGAAACTGAAGAAGACACAAATAAATGGAAAGATATTCCATGCTCACAGATTGGAAGAATTAATATTGTTAAGATAGCCATACTACCCAAGACAATCTATATTACAATGCATTCCCTATCAAAATTCCAATGGCATTTTTCACAAAGTAGGACAATTATAAAATTTGTATGGAATCATAAAAGATCCAGGATAGCCAAAGAAATTGTGAGAAAAGAGAACAAAGCTGGAGTTACCATGCTCCCTGATTCAAACTATATTACAATGCTATAGTAATTAAAACAGTATAGTATGGTCATAAAAACAGGAATATAGATAAGAATAGCAAGCCCAGAAATAAACCACAAGTAAATGGTCAATTAATTTATGGCACAGGAGCCAAAGATATATAATGGGGAAAGGGCAGGCTCTTCAACAAATGTTTCTGGGAAAACTGGACAGCTACATGCAAAGAATCAAACTGGGTCACTATCCTATACCATATACCAAAATTAATTCAAAATGGATTAAAGACTTGAATTTAAGACCTGAAATCATAAAATTCCTAGATGAAGACATTGTCAGTAAGCTCTCTGACATAATCTTGGGGATGATTTTTTGGATTTGACACTGAAGGCAAAGGCAACAAAAGCAAAAATTTGAAACTGGGACTATATCAAACTCACACAGCAAAGGAAACTATCAACAAAATGAAAAGGCAACCTACCAAATGGGAGAAAATATTTGTTTCATATATTTGATAAGGGGCTATGATCCAAAATAGATAAAGAACTCATACAAATCAGTAGCAAAAAAACCCAGTGTGATTAAAAAATGGGCAGAGGATCTGAGTAGACATTATTCCAAAGGAGACATACTGATGGCCAACAGGTGCATGAAGAGATGTTCAACATCACTAATCATCAGGGGAATGCAAATCAAAACCACAGTGAGATATTACTTTACACCTGTTAGAATGGTTATTATAAAAAAGCCAAGAAATAATATATTGGTGAGAATGTGGAGAGAGGGAGCCCTTGGGCACTGTTGGTGAGAATGTAAGTTGGTGCAGCCACTATAGAAAACAGTATGAGGTCCTCAAAAATTCCAAATAAATCTACTATATGGTCCTGCAATTCCAAATCTGGGTATTAATCTGAAGAAAATGAAGAGACTAACTTGAAAAAATATATGCACCCCATGTTCATTATAGCACTGTACACAATAGCCAAGACATGGAAATAACCTAAGTGTTCATCAGTAGATGAAATAGACAAAGAAGATGTGGCATACACATAAAATTAAATATTATTCAACCATATAAAGAATGAAATCTTGCCATTTCTGACAACATAAATGGACTCTGAGGGTATCATGCTAAGTGAAATATGTCAGACAGAGAAAGACAAAAACATGATCTCACTTGTATGTGGAATCTGAAAGAAAAAACAAACAACCCAAATCAAGTTCATAGATACAGAGTAGGGAGATGGGTGGGGAATGGGTGAAGGGGGTCAAAAGGTACAAACTTCTAGTTATAAAAAAATAAATCATGAGGATGTAATGTACAGCATGGCAACTATTGTTAATAACACTTTATTATATATTTGAAAGTTGCTAGGAGAGTAAATCTGAAAAGTTCCATCACAAGAAAAAGCATTTTCATAACTATATACAGTGATAGATGTTAACTAGGTTTATTTTTATAGTGATCATTTCACAATATATACAAATTATTAAATTGTTATGTTGAACACCCAGACAATACAATATTGTATGTCAATTACACCTCAATTTCTTTAAAAAAGAGTAGCATCTTCTCATGAAAAGAGTAAAATATGCAGGGAAATTTAGAGGATACAATTAAATTTACCTTAATAATCTGAGAATCAATTATGTACAGACCAATGGTTGCCTGAGGCTGGGGTGGTCAGAGAAGAGAAAGATGACACGCAGGGAGGAGGGAACCTCCTTTAGCACAGAGCTCAGCAGAATGGATGATACAAGGCATGTGGATCCAAGTTATAATTATTTAAAATGGCAACAGTACATCTGGCCTCCTGACCTGCATCATTACCACAACCACTAAACCCTAAAACTAACAGAGACTGCCAAGCCATTGTTGCAGCCTCCAGACCTTGGTCATTTTTAAAGGAATAAAAGTCAATAGTTTTCTGTCCTCACAGAATATGTAAGAGAATAGCTTTGTGACCCTGGATTAAGGAGATTTCTTCATATTAGAAATATGACCCATAAAAAGAAGAAAATGTAAATGGAACATCATCAAAAGTAAAAACATGTGTTCTTCAAAGGACACCAATAAGAAAATGCGAAGACAAGCCACAGACATAGGAGAAAAGTATTTACAAATCATATATCTAATGAAGGACTTGTATCCACAACATACTGAAAAAAATCTTGTAACTCAAAATTAAGAAGACAACAATTCAATAAAAAATGGGTAAGAGATTTGGATAGACACCTTCCCAAAGAAGATATACACATGGCTAATACGTACATGAAAACATACTTGATATATCATAAGGGAAATGCAAATTAAAGCCACAATGAGATACCACTATGCACCATCTGAACAGAAATATTTAAAAAGTGCTGGTGAAGATGTGGAGACAATGGAATTCTCATACATTGCTATGGGAATGTACAAAGGTGTAGCTGCTTTGGAAAAAAGTTTGGCAATTTCTTAAAAGTTAAACACACAGTGAACCATATAATCCAGCAATGCCACTCCTAGGTATTTACCTAAGACTAGTGAAAACTATGCCCACAAAAACACTTATATGCAAATATGTACAGCAGATTTTTATAATAATCAAACATTGGAAATAATCCAAATGTCCATTGGCTGGTGAAAAGATAAATTAAATGAGGTATGTATACTCATATAGTGGAAAACTACTCAGCAATAGCAGAGTGAACTACTGATCTGTGAACCATATGGGTGCAACCTCAAAATTATGCTGTGAAAGAAGCCAGACACAAAAGACTATATGATTCCATTTATATGAACTTTCTAGAAAAATAAAACTACAGAATCAGAAAATCAGTCAGTGGCTGTGTGGGGCTGAGGCTGGTGGTGGGAAACAGACAGGAGAATTTTCCGTTGGTGTTAGTATCCTTAAACTAGACTGGGGAGATATGTGCACAATGGTATCGATTTACTAACACATATCAAACTACACTTACAATGAGTAAATTTTGTGGTATGTAAACTATACCTCCATAAAGCTATAAAAAAGGAAATAACTCGAATATGTTGTGTTTTCCAAAGAGACACACCTCAGGGAGGCACTCGAGCCTTCTCTCCCCTGGTCTGAGCTCCCACATACGTTACTTGCCCTGGTCCCACTGTAAGTCAAACCGATCTATTTCTGAATCCAGATAATTAAGCCATACTGAGAGAAATGGCAAACAATACATCAATTTGTGAAAATGAGTTATTGAAGGAGTAATTTTAAGAGGAGAAATGTAGAGATAGGATCCTATTCTAACTAAAATAGATAATGTGGATGAAAATAAGCTACGTTTGTCATTTTCATGAAAAAAGATATTTCTATTATCCAGTGCAAATCAGTTACCTTCTGTGAATTCAGGACAATTCACAGTATTTCTCAAAATGGTTTTTATGCTATATTAAGACTCCTACATAACTCATATTTCAAATCAAAATTATTTTTAACTTCACATTTACCTCCATGCCATCTAAGGCACATGAGCTATTAGCACATAACTCGGGTAGAGAGGATCTGTTTGTTTCATCGCGAGGTCTCAGATGAGGGCGTGGGTTCCCTTTTTTAACCACCACAGCACCTCCCGCTCATCTTCATGTCACTTAGCATGCTAGAATTATAAACACTTTAAAAAGTCAGTGCTATTTATTTCTAACTCACTAGGCAAAAACAAGGCACCAAAAGTAGAGATTAAGAAAATAAAACTTCTCAAACTCAGGCTCAGTTGCTGAGAACCCCACGTCCTTGCTGGAGGAGGAGGCTGTGTGCGGGAAGGATGGAGTGGTGCCAAGGCCTTCTCCCCCAGTTAACACCCTCAGCTCCTGCGCTGGTAAGTTCCCGCCCAGTAGTCCTTTGGCTGGAAGCCAGTTAAAATGGCAGTGATCCCCTCCAACCAGTGTGCTCGCTCGCAATTCTGTCTCTCAGTTATTTCCACTGTCCTTGTTCTTCGGCCTCATGTTTCTCCCACATTCCAAGAATTCTCCAGTTCCTTCCTTTCCTTCTCTTATTTTTAGTTCCTGTGCACCACCTGCATTTTTCTGGTCAGTGCTCCCAACTTCTTTCTCCCCTGGCTTTTAAAGGGTGCCTGCCTAGAAAACCCCGGATCAGAACGGTCCTGCCCATAGTGCCATGTTGCCACAATGACATAAAGTCAAACTCGCCCTGTGGTCACACAAGTCACACAAGTGGGGGGAGGTAAGAAAGGAGAGAAAAGATGGGTGGTGAGTCAGACCTTGGCTTTGCACTTGGCAGCGGTGCTGCATTGGTTACGTTCAGTAAACTCTCCGTGCCTTAGTCTGCTCACCTATGAAGTGGGGCTACGTGACCTGGCGCCAGGGCTGTAGACAGGACAAGTGAGGTGAATGTGTAATGTGCACAGTGACATGCCAGGCCTCCTTTCTTGTTTCTTGCTCTATCATAGGCCTACAGGACAGACACATTGATCTCCATGCCTTCTATGTGGCTTCCTCCCACTGGACCTCCGATCTTGACCCTCCTCATTGCCTGGATAATGCCTCCTCATTCCTGGAGACTCAGCTAAGCTGTCTTCCTTCAGAACTGTACTGACTTGAACAGTAGCCACTAACCACATGCTAGTGTGGCTACCTAGATTTAAACTAATTAAAATGAACTGAAATAAAAAATTCAGTTCCTCGGCTGCATTTCAAGTGCCCGATAAGCCACATGTGGCTGCCTGGTGGCCACATGCTGGACAGTGTGGGATGGAGTATTTTCATCACCAGGAAGTCCCGCTGGACAGAGCAGCTCCAGGAAATGTCTTTGCTGCCCTTCTCCCAAAGAACCCACATGTGCTGTTATAAGGGCTCATGTTTTCATTGCTGACTCCTTGTTCTTCTCTATGAACTGTGAGTTTTCTGAAGTACCACCCCAATCAATAAGAGTTTGCTAACCGGGTTATTGCATGACTGACTGAAAAGCCTTTTTTCTTTTATTTTTTGGAAAAAATCTTTTCATTTTCTGGAGGCCCCAGACCCATGAGGAAGGAGCTCCTGCTGTCCTTGCTTTCAGGAGTTGGTCCTGAGTGGTTTCTCCTTGTTTGCCTCCTATTCCATTTCTCAGTCCACTCCTAATCCTGCTTAATTCAGTTCCTGACCTCCTTGACTCCTGCCCTCTCGCCTCGTTTCTCTTGCGCATCTTCGCAGATCGGCGGCCACCTCCTGCTCTTGTCCTTGGCTTCCTCCTTTGTCTCTCATTATGTTCTTCTGTGGGATTACAGATGTTTCTGGCCCCTCTGCGTCCCTAACCCGTTCAGGCAAGCCCAGCACTAGACCATGTAGCTAGGATTTCTTGGCCTCCACGAAAGGGAATTAAACAATATAGCTTCCAGGAAAATATCTGATGTCAGATAAGTCACTAAATATAAAATCTCTTTGTATTTGAAGTGCCTTCGGCAGGACCTGGCACAGAGTATGTACCTTACAAATACTTATGAGGGATGAACGAGCTATTATTTTATGAAGGAACATAATCTCAGGGAGCAATGAGGTCCAAGGGGAATGAGGCTGAGAAGGAAGGAATGCCAGTCTGGAGATGTACATAGAGCTGCTGAGCATGGCTGTTCAGTCCACAGACCACACCCCCAAGAAGCCAGGAAACTGCCGCTCAGAAGCAGCCCTGGAGTGGTGTGGAGAAAGGCTGGCCCCTGCATCTCTGGGTTGTGCATTCCAAGGCACGGACATCCAGTGGGTCTGATGCCAACACAGGAGCCTCGGTGGGAGCAGAGAGGTGTACAGGTGCGAAGAGCTGGATCAGGAGATGGGGAGGCAGAGCAGCTCTGCAGTGGAGCATAAAAGATGCCTGGTGCAATGCACATACGTTAATCTTTCAAATTACCTAGCCCTCATCCTCAGGACTTGGACACCAGAAGGTGACGTTAGGGCCAGGTGGGTATTCTCACCCTTGATTCCTGGCAAGGTGCTAGGTACCTGGTAAGCACCAGTAAAAACGGATGGTTGGCATCATACAGGCATCTGAGCAGTGCAGAGGGGTCCTGGGGCCCCGGAGGGAGAATGTAAGCGGGACGTGAGGGGCACTGGTGGACGGAGGAGGGCTGACAACCAGCCTGATCAGCTTCATCATTTTGCCTGGAGCCAAGTGGGCTTCGAAGGATTCCCCGTGTCTTCTCCTTCTAAATCCCAGGCTAATAAAACTTCCCTGGAACCCCTTCCATAGTTTCATATTTAATAAGATTTCCTAAGGCATTCATTCTAAAATCCACTTTAGGCCCGGGTAATGGTCGTGGTACTAAGGATAAATCAATTGGCTTTTCACCAGATTTGCTTCGGAGCCCAAACTGATTTCTTTGTTTTCAGTGTGTGTCACAACCGCCTACAGCTGCCAATCTGTGGCTCTCTCCGTGGATGCCAGGTACAGCTCCATTTTACGCCATTCCCTGTCTACAGCTGACAGATTTCGTTTGGTGATTAAGTGCCAGTGTTGTGATTTGCTGTATCCATTCACTCTTATTGATCAAGACCTGTTCAGCAGGTTTTTGTTTCATCTTCATGAATCGTAGACTTGAAAGGACAATGATACTCCAAGAAATTATTTATTTCAGTACCTTCTTCCTACACAGGACAATAAAAGGCATTCCTACAAGAGTTGGTGTGCTCACCCCTCTTCTGCTTCCCTCCAAACCTCTCTCAGCTGCTCCTTGGATTTCAGCCCTAGCTGTGAGGGTCCTGTTCCTCCACAGGCTTTGAGCGGCTTTGCACAGGTGCATCTGGACGGCAGCGTCAACGCTGTCCCCACTAAGGGAGCCTTTCCTTCTTGCTCTGGCATCTCTACTCTGGCTCAGTAGCCCAGGAATTCGCTCAGTGCCCAGGCAAGCACGTCCCAGCCAGTCGGGGAGGGAGTGCTGTGGGGCCACTCTTGATGAGTGAGGATCTGGAGCCAGGGAATAAAAGCAACCTCTGTTCATCCCCTTCTGAGAAGCATCTCATAAACCGCCCCCTCACAGGCCCCGGGGGGTCCCACAGCTAGTGCGATGGCGCATCCTCGTGTTGGCTGCTCCTGTTCCTCTTGTTCACTCCCCCGAGGTGACATTTCCAAACAAACTTCCTATGCACAAGTTTGGGTTTCTGGCTTGGCATCTGGGGGACCCTAGGCTAAGACAAGTGGGTTTGCACACTCTCACACCCTGATGGTGCTCCAGGAGTGAGCACCTGTGACTGGCCCCCCAGGCACCCAGCACCCCCACACAAAGACTCCTCAACTGTAATGATTTCTCTCCTCTTCCCAAGGCCGACAGTGGAAACAGGAGCAGCCATTCCCTGAGCATATGTGCTCAGCCTTGTTTTATTATCTTCTTTATACAATGAGGAAATGGGTTCAGAGAGGCCAGATAATGCATCCAAGATCTCAACATGAGAATTTAAACTAGTATTTGAACCCAGTCCTGTGGGTTCACAGCCTGGAATCTCTCTACAGCATGCTAAACGTAGACAAGTCCTTATTACTGCAAGTCCTGAGTATCCTTTCTTGCACATTTATTCCCTGAAGATCCAAAGGACAAGCTTTATAATAGACACGTATGTCTAGACAAGCAGTGTCCCTCTTTGCCGGGTCATTGCTTCCCGGGACTCTGCCTTTGTTCTCCTCTGTCGCCTGAGGAGGCACATGGCATCCCAAAGACTCATACTGAACCCGCACGGTGTGAAGAGGCTTTCTGCTTCATCACCTAGACCTTTCCCCTCTTTCTTCTTTCTTTGGTCACTTCCTCCCACCATGGCCTCTTGCTCAGCTTCTTATTGTCCTTTGCCTCATCAGGAACACAACTGCAGACTCCCTTGTCTATGCGGAGTGCATACAGCACAGTTTGGAGAAGCATTTCTCAGACATCTTCAGTTTCTCAAGCTTGGCTATCAGCTTGACTTGGGGACACGCACTGGAAGGAAGGTGGACAGGACACCATCTGTGGAGACCATAGCCACAACTGTCATCCTCCAAGGTGCTAAGAGAAAGCAAGCGCCTCTTCCCTACGCTGCTGCCCCATGGCAGCAAACCCCTAATTTCTTCTCAGATTCCAGACTTAAGGAAGAATGACCAGCTCGTGATAGAACTGTTTGCCTCATTTCATTCTGTTCATTCAACATCTTCACAGAAGAGAATTTCATTACCTCCTTCCTTGTCACTACTTTTTTTTTTCAGTGTTTATGAGGACTGATGTCCTTTTCTTCCCCAAATGTGGGACAAGAGTAACACTAACCCCAAAGGTTAGAAAAAAACAACCCCTCTGCGCATGAATGACACAAAAATCTGACCTCCTCACTAGCAGGTGCAAAGTAGCAGAAGAGCCAAGTGCCACTCAGCTTCGTCGTCAGCAAGGCTGAAACAGGGCCGCCCGGGGCCCGCTTCCTGCCAGCACCATCTGGCAGGTGCTAGTGTTTCCCAGCCATGAACGGGGCTGTGTAATTGCCTCTGATCACCGGGTATTTCGCTGAAGCCCTTACCCCTGCCATGTGCACAACTGTCGCACAGAAACCACTTAGGAAACTAGAAGTCATTCATCTCCACGAATGTCCCACTCCACAGAGCTTGGCTCACAGGCTTACTGGATGACTTAATCAGAAAAGCTCTTCTTTACGCTGGGTGGGTGCCATTGGTGAGGAACACATGTCAGGCAGCTGGAAGTGACCCGGGCCAGGCCTCATGCCAGCCTGGCAGCCTGATGACTTCCTGAGCCTTATTTACCTTATGATCTGTGGTCTCCCTGAGGCAGCCTGTCGTACCGCACTTCCTGCTGGTCCTAATTTCTACCATAATATCACTATTACATTTAGTGCTTATGGATATGAAAATATGATATGGCTCAGCATCTTCTTTTTACTTCCTGTGTAAAGCTCTCTTTTCATTTATTCTGGAAGACGTAATTTGTGCCGCATTATTTCATTTCTAACTATGTTTATATTCTCTACAAACTGAGTTACATGTTTTTGGTTTAATTAGAAAAGATAACGCACAGCTGGGACTCTCGGGGAACTCACAAGGCCCTGAAGGTCATCAGGTCGTATCAAAACCAGTATTAGGATTACTCTTTTACTTTTACTTGAAATGATCACTCCAAAGCGGTCCAACCGCTGTAACAAACCAATACGTCACAAACACGTGCTCCACCCTGAATGACACAGCATTTAACTCTAGGCGTTACCAAGTGCTTGTACAGTAGCTATCTTTATTGCTTCTTATGGCCTTCTCCACAGTTAGGGCCCCAAAACAAAGACCGTTTCTCTGTTCCTGTAACAAACACATATAAGCCTCCTTCCTGGGTTGTCCTCTCATCAGAAATCAGGGTGCGTTTCCAGACTGAGTCATTGGACCAAGTCCTCATTTAGTTTCTAGGTTTCTAATTCTATGGGGCTTTAGGGAAGCAAGAGTCATTCTCCCTCCAGGCCACACATAATGAAAAGCAAGGACCTCCACATCTCCTCTTTCTTCCAACAGCAAATGAGTGGTGAAGGTCTCCTACCAGGCAGGTCAGGAATGTTGAGCTTACATTTGTTTTTCTTGAAATTTTCCATACTTCAGTGCTTCACATTGCATGTGTGTTTTCAAATGTTTTCTCTTGTGGATGAGAAATGCCATTCCACAGTGGTCTCTGTAAGATTTCCCCACACCATTGCTTTCAGTGGGGCTGTATGATTCTCAGACCTAACAAGTCATCATAAGCATTCACAGAGGGAGCCAACTTCATCATGGCCATCGTAATGAAGTGGCAGTGGCTTCACGGACGGCCGAGTGATGCAACCAGAGGCTACAGCCTGGTGACATCAGAGAGAAGGCCAGGTTGGCTCACCACGGCCACCCTGCATGGACGGGAGAGGTGGGGGCACAGCACCATGCGCATTGGCCACCCTCCATCAGTGAGGAAAAAGGCTTTTTGACACTTGTGAAAAACAAACTCACAAAGACTCCTGTGTACCACTTCATTCATCTCTGTCCTAGGTGAAGTCCTTTAATCTCTTCCATCATTTGCTGTGCCAAAACACACAGCAGGTGAAAGCCTGGGCCCTTATCTGAAGGACATGCAAAGCTCCCTTGGCTTGCTTTCTGGTGAAATGACAGATGAACAGAAAGGCTATGTGTTGGCTCCCTTACTCAGAGTGGTGTGACCTCCATTTATCCATTTTGGGTCAAGTACAGTTCCATCTAGTATGGCAGGACCATTTCTTAAAGGTGTGTCCTTATTAGGAAACAGATGTGAAGAAATGTGGCTATAACATCACTTATAAGAATGTAGACTTTGGCATCCATGGTAAGGCCTGGGCATGATGGCTAAAATGAACTGCAATATAGGGTGAGACTTATGTTCCCAAGAGTAAGCAGCCATTGCCCATGGCGTGTGCTCTAGGTAAATTTAGATATTTTTTCTTGAGAATCTGAGCCAAAAGAGACAAAGTCCAAATCAGACCCAGCATCTTTGTCCCTAGGTGCAGAAAGTATTCATGAGAAGACAACGTCCTATATTCTTTAAGAAATACCAATTATTCTTTGCAACTCACACCATTTCATATATTTAGATTTGGATGTCCTGCCATCCCATGCAGTGTTCTAGCCATACCATTCATCCATGTTAATCCTAAACCCATGACCATCCACTTGGGATCACATATAAATGGAAAAGGGCTATCATATTTATCTTTTAGTGGACATTCCTGTCAATAAGTATAAAGGGTCTAACTCAGAGGCTAACAGGTTGGCTTACTACAATTTTACAGGTCCCAGGGGAGGACATGAGACTCCTGGGTCAAAGCAAAGGCTTTATTAAGAACAGCAACAGCAACAGTTTGATGGCCTGAGTATCAGCATTTTCTTGCCTTGGGTCCCAAGGTTTCAACTCCTACAAGGTGATAAAAAGAGGTCCAGGTGACACTTGTACACATAGCAGATTGCAGTACACGAGAGGAACTCAGAGCCCAGGGAACACGAATCTTTTATAATGGGTAGTAAGCATGCTTCTTTGCTCTAGAGGGAAACAATTTCTCTGCCTTCTGAGGCTGTTCACTATACAAAGATCATAAAAAAGAGAATGTGGAAAAAAGGGTGACCAGTGCCTCTGCTTGTAAGATGTGCAAGGGCCCCACAGAGAACTTTCACCCAGTAGTCCGTTCAATTTGCTGCTGCTCGCTGTGGCAGTGAGGTGCACTGTGTGGCCATGCAGTACAGCAGTACTCTTTCCACAAGTGACTACATGCTTTCAGTCAAGGCTCTCAGCTTTGGACTCTGAGAAACCCGTGGCTTCCAAAGAGAATATAAATGTAAATAATGACTCTTCGCTACCTTTCTCTATATAAAGGTGTTAACTTTAAAAAGTTATTTAGGGTTTTGCTATAAATGCTCAAAATTTAACCAAATTTTAATAAGCATGACCACAAAACATACATCCTTAAAGGAAAACATTTTCATTTCCCAATGCTTCACTATTTGAATTGGAACACGTCATTTAAAATTTAGCTTATCTGGGTTCTGTATAAGAGACAGAAAGATACTTACATTTACATACAATTTCAGAAAAGAGGTCATCAAAGGAGAATACTAATTCCAGTCCAGTGGCCCACTTTCTACAAATTATTAATTCAAAGCTGGAGGGTAAATTAGGAAACAATCCATTTATTCACACTGAGATAAAGCTCATTTCTTCCATGGTATAACATTATTCCCTCTAGGCCAGTTAATACATAGATTCTGTACATTGAAGCTACTATAGAAAAATATTACGTTTAACCAGAATTCTGTACAGATAATTAAATTCCTGCTCATCTTACATAGTTGCCCCTAGTCTTATGGAATAAATCAGTTCATATCATAGCTCTTTTTAAATTGAAACTTGTACTTAGCCATTTTCATATTAATATCTTGAATAAGTAAATTCACTTCCAAGCATTTCTTCACTTTTTAAATTAGAATTTTTTTCTATTTATTCTTTGTACTATTAAAGCTTAACATAACACCCATGCCGTAAAAGATAAGGGAGTGATACTGTCTTCAAAAAAGTGCTTTTACATGAATAAAAAAGAAGCATGTAGAAACACCAATTTAAAATGGCACTAGAAGTAAATGCAAGAGAAAGCTGAGTTTTTCCTGCAGATTGGAAAAGAAGCAGTGGATTTTACAAGTGGGGGTCCTGACGATGCAGGGGCCTGTTTATTCTGAAAGCACTGCATAAGACATTGGTTAGTAAGGGAGGGTAGGACTCTAAAGGCTGTGCCTGTCTCAGCAGCACACAGCCAGCAGTGCAGTCCTGCAGAGATGGCTGGCAGAGCCTGGGGGGAGCCAGCCACATCTGTGCCTTGCTCTGCAGTTCTCAAAGTGCCCCAAGGAGGCAGCTGTCTGGGTGGGAGGCCGGACCACAATTCCTCACCATCTCCCTGGTTACTTGAGAGTGAAAAAAAATGAGAGGGGGAAAAGAGGCAACACAATGAGCAAGTCCTTCACCTCTTAAATATTTCACCACGAGAGCTACAAGACCGTCCTGAGTATATGCATAAATTTAGCAGAAATGGTAGTGGGGTGGGGAGCCTTGCCAATGGCAGGCTGGCAAATTCACATCTATGGGATCCAGCTCATAACGACTGTGTAGGAACCTGAAATAGTCTAAAGGCCTCTTCCTTTATTACACGTCTTAAATAGATACACACTGCTTTGTGCCAGGCACTGCTCTTCACAAACACTACTTCACTTTAACCTCACAACACCTTAAGCAGTACCATTATTATCCCCACTTTACAGAGGAGGAAACAGGCACACAGGATAAGCAACTTGCCGATGTCACTCAGCTAGGAGGTGGCCAAACTGGGACTCAAGTTTGGCTTCAAAGCAGGGATGGGACGAAGGTGAGATGGGTAAGGCACAGGCCTTGGTGCAAAATTTAAGGAGTACACCCAAAACTCATCACCAGACACATCACAACTGAATGCAGTATTTGAGAGGACAAGTCAATGCAAAACACTCACTTGAACAAATATCAAAAGTTTAAATAAGGACAAGATCCAGTATCACTGACTTTCTCCTGTGCCCCTGCCTCCAATAAAGCGTGGCATGACTCTGCTCTAGTGTCTGTGTTTGCGACCACCATGGTCTCCTCTTCAAACAGCTCTCTTCTTCATAGCTGTCATTTCAGTGTAGAATTGTATAAATGTTGTGCTTACTTGGCTGAGGTCTCTTGGCCCTTTAGAAGATGGTAAGCTATGAAAGCAGAGGCCTGTCTGCCTTGGGTCACTATTTTATCCCAGGCAGGCTGCAGGAAGGACCTGACTGGTCCAGAAGTGTGATGGGGAGGTTGTCCAGACTGTAAGAAGGAAGCGATGTGCCTTCTATGGATCCCCATTCAAACATGACATAATTACATACCTACAAAGGGAACCCACTGGAAAGATAATGCATACAAAGCTAGACAAATTTGTAATGAGTAATAATCAACTCCATTAATTGGTCATGTAAATAAGTCAAGGCCTATATGCCCAAATCAAAAAAGAAATTGAGCTGAAAACAAAGCAAACTGGGCTGAAAGCAAATTCGCACTTTTCATTTGAAAATAAAACCCAGATGCTATTTCATCCTCTAATTACAGGATTTGGCCTTTATCACCACAGCACTTAGAGGAGGAGGAAGGAATATATAACATTTTACAGCCACGTAGAAGGTTTTGAATGTGCTAGAAATTTTAGCAAGGTTTCCTGACATAGCAACCATACTTTGCTTACTGTTTTATCTGATTTTACACCCAAAAGAAATACTGGTTCTTTACTCTGTTGGTTAGAGTTCAAAATGTCTCAGGAGATACAGCTTTGCTTAGCTTCACAACCTATGGTGAGCTTGGAAAACAACAGTTTTCCCTTTTTTTGAAAATCTTCATTATTCCTATTTTGCAAGGAGACTTTTTGGTTGGTTACTTGGGGGACTGAGGGGATGGTCACATGGGAAAAGGCAGCAACATAAGAAGAGCAATAGTTTGGGACTCAAAAATAATTCGGTAGAAAACCAACCACTTCCCTTTCTGATGTGTCCTGGATGCTAAGGTTAGAAGGGGCCTCAGGGCTTGCAGGAAGGAAACCATCCGGTGATGCTCTTCTGTGGTCCCAGAGTCAGACAGGACCAAGCCCCTCCTTTTCAAGGCCCTCTGCAAATAGAGGCTGGCTCCTCCATAACTCACCTAGGCAATAGGTCAAGTAGGGTTTCACGGTTTAATCTTAAAGTTAAAGCTGCTACTTATGCTGAATTTCTGTTAATGAGGTTTTAAATAGACAAGTTAGTATATTAACAGATGCATTTTAAAGATAATAGGAACCTTTCTGAACACAAGTAATAACAGTACTGATTCAAGACCCAGCAGTTGTCTACACAGCCAAAAGGTGGGAGCATTGCAAGCAGCCACGATGGAGCAGAGGATAGACAAAATGGGTATATACACACAAGGAACATTATTCCACCTTGAAAAGAAAGGAAATCCTGACACATGCTACATGGATGCATTTTAAAGATACTAAGTGAAATAAGCCAGTCACAAAAGAACAAATACTATATGATTTCACTTACATGAGGAGCCTAGAGTAGTCAAATTCTTTGAGAAAGAGTAGAAAGGTAGCTGCCAAGAGCTTACTGCTTTATCCGATTTTACATCCAAAAGAAATACTGGTTCTTGACTCTGTTGGTTAGAGTGGGTTGGGGGCGGGGGAAGTAGGAATTAAATGTTTAATGGCACAGAGTCTCAGTTGGGAATATGAAAAGGTTCCTGTGATGGATGGTGGTGATAGTTCCACAACAATGTGAACATTTAATGCCACAAAACTGCACACTTAAAAATGGTTAAATAGTAAATTTTATGTTATGTGTATTTTACAATAAAAAAGGTCAAGCAGTTGTAAGAATTTTTGACAATTACTCTTTCCAAATGTAACATAAAATAGATACTTAAAAAAGACTAAAATCCACATACTTTGATTAACAAGCAGATATGCGAGAAAAGAGGTTCTCAAAAGAAAAAAATTTCTCCTGCTAGGACATGATGGATAACATTCATGTAAGACACACTCCTGCACAGAGCTTTCCTTTTCTCTTCCACTTAAGAAAGTATATTATAAACCAAGAAAGTGTGACTGATATGATCATAGGATAACCTGAAATAATCACTTATTTATGTTTTAATTAAATAATTTATAAACTCTGACTTTATTACTGGTAAAACTTCTTGTGAGACACCTGACACTGATCTGGGCAAGAGGCAGAGGTATCAAAGAAGGCTGTCTGTTTATAATGCCTACACACTTTCTGTTATACCAGATGATAGGGAAATAACCATTTGAATATGGAATGTAAGGTAAGAGACTAGAGATGTGGTGTTAATCTGGGTGGGCTTCCTGGAGTAAGTATAGCATGCCTAAAAAATTGGACAGACTCTGAGCTAAACATTGCTGGGCTATGGTCACATCAGACACAAGCTAGTAAACAAAATTTAGCATAAAGAAACATAAATCACTTTAGAGTTTTCAGACACTAGCTGACCTAGTGGAGTGATTGATTTTATCTCATCAAGTAAGAATTATGGAAAAAAAAAAAGCTAAAAAGGACTTGGTACTAATTTTAACTGTATGTAATGGAAGTCTCATTTCCTGTTCTAAATCTGTAATTCTGATCTTATCAATCATCAGAGCAGAGTAACACATCTGGATCTAAAATTACTCAAGAAAGCAGTTTTGCCCTCCTGTGAATATTTTCTTGAAGAGTGAAGTTCACTACCATTTTTAAAAGTACTGTAATGGCCTTTTATAAAACTCAGTGGGAATCAGAGGTATATGCTGAGTAAAACTCCTTTATGTACATGACAATCTGTGTAAGTCATGAGATGCACATTATCTGCCATTAATTCAAATAAAAACAGCAGCCATCTTGGGGAAACAATTGCTATTTGCTGAACAAACATCCTCAAAGACAGGGTTAGTACAGGTTCACCTACTGAAAGTTCTGAAAAATATTAAGTTTTGGTGATAAATCTGACATGTTCATACACTGTATCCCAAGTGTGACTATACACATTTCACTGCAGAATTCTAATATGTTTGATTATAGGATGCTGCTCCCACCCTGTTATATAGGGGCTGTATATAACATTTGACATATTCTGCTGGAGCTGAGGCTGTTATATAACATTTGTATGTGTACTTTGTTATATTTCTAAAATAAAGTTCTAAAAAGTCCTGAATTTGAACCCCAAGATTCCAGAAGATGGACCATGAACTTGCATTCCTATTCTACTGATGAAACTGAGGCTCAGAGAGTGATGATACCTTGCCAACACCACACAGCAAGCAAGAGGCAGAGGTATCAAAGAAGGCTGTCTGTTTATAAGGCCTATGCACTTTCTGTTATACCAGATGATAGGGAAATAACCATTTGAATAAGGAATGTAAGGTAAGTGACTAGAGATGTGGTGTTTATCTGGGCGGGCTTCCTGGAGTAAGTATAGCATGCCTAAAAAAATTGGACAGACTCTGATTATTGGAGCTGTGATACTAGTAAGCTCTTCCTTGAGATTAATCTTAGTTTTTACCAATTTTATTTTCTTTGTTTTTATTTCCTATCTTCACAAAAAAATATGAAGTTTTCTATACTCACAAATTGAATATTACCTCAGCCCTGGCTTATGTTTGACAAATTGCTGCAGTTTGTTTCATATGCTTTTTAAACACATTGTTAAAATTTTAAATGCATATGCATATGTAAAAATGTATTTTATTCTTTCTATCTGGAAGTTGGGGACCTAGGCATCATCATTTTTATGCTTCCTAAAGGATATGAGTTTTTGTAACTTAGCTGCAGGGTAACTGCGGGCAGAGTGTTTTAAAATGCGGTGATCTGAGCCCCGACCAAGAGCAGACAGCAGCTTCCCATTTTCAGCTACACACTCCACTGGGCTCCAGCAGCAACATGCCGCATTTACAATCAAAACCAAAAGTCTTAGGTCTCTCCAAGTAATTTTTACACCCAAATAACTTAATAGTAGATATAATAGAAGAAACACCAGAAAGAAGACACCAGTGGAGCCCCCTGGGGTTCCCCTTTCAGCTTCAGGAGATCAGCATTATCTTTTACTTTTTGGTGGCTGCAAATAAAATGATTCTTCTTATTGGGCTCATAAGCTGCAAAGCTCCAGCAATTATAGTTCCTTTCAGCAGGATGAAGGGCAGTCTGCAAAAGGCAGGAAGAGGCCACAGCTTCATATGTAAGGAAGAAACGAGACATTAGTATGTGGTGTAAAAGCCTCTCTTTTTTATGCCCAGGAGAATTAGTGGATGACCACAAGCCACCACCCTGGCATAGGCAGCATGCTGTCTGCCCAGCCTTTTCAGCTGTGCTATGACTACCTTTTAAAAACAAGGATGGAAGTTAGGAACGTCGAGATGGAACAGAGCCCTCCCACCAAAGGATGTACACGACTCTGTAGCTCAACTTAATTTTTTCCACTGTTTCAGAAATCATGATGGGCGCATCTGGAACTCACATTTAGTCCCTTTGGTGCTACTAGAAACAGTCTGATCCTTGTCCATTTTTAACTGGATTGATGGGAATAACAATGTCATTGTATTTTACATAATGAAATAAAGGATCTGGCGAACAGCTAGCAGCTGTTACAAAGAAGACACAAATGCCACCTTAATATGATTTCTTAAATATTTAATAAGCTGTCTTTTAGTCTGGTCTGTATAATCACCAGTACCAGGTCAAAAACAGATAATAAAACAATGAATTCTCTTCTGCATAAAGATAGAGAAAGTAGTCAGGGAAGCAACAGGCCTATTATGCTAAAAGCTCTTAAAATGGAGGCATTCAATATACTTAAAAATTAAATGATGTAAAAAACCTGTCCTTCTAAAAGCCCAACAATCTTTAGAAATGGGTTCCTCACTAAAGTAAATAAGTAATTTGCTGCCTGCTCTCTGGTATAACACAATAAATATGATAATGACTTAATGAAACAACTTAAATTATTTTAGATAAATTGCTTTATATCACTGCATATATTTCCAGTTTAAAATATGTGAAAAACTATAAAAACATAAATCTACCTTCCCCTTTAACCTGATGAAATGAATAAAATTAAATGCTTGAGGAATTTTCTCATGTCTTCTATACACTTGTTTACCTATATAATATTAATTTTACATACACAGTAACCTAACTACACATTTTATAAATGTCTTTATTTTTAACATTTTGTTTTTTATCCTGTACATTGTGGGCAACAAACAAATGAATGGTGAGAGTTCTTAAGTAGCTGAGCATAGCAGAGAGATAAGACAGGAAGCTATACCATAAATAACTGCCAGGCAAAGAAACAAGGGATAAACGGTCCAAGGATGGCATGATGCACCAGGAGAGCTCTGAGAAAGGCCTGTTACCCGGGGATTATGAATCAGAGAGGTTTCACGGGGCAGGAAATATCCGAAATGAGTGGGGCAAGGATTTGAAAGGATGCTGGAGGTGTCCAGCTGGCTACCTAGGGGCTGAGGAGGGTTTATGATCTTAGCAGACAATGTAGGTAGACGTGCCCAGTGGCGGTTGTGAGCTGGGAGGGAGGGAGTCTCCAGAGACTCAGGAGAGAGCGGTGCGAACCGGCAGTCCTGCTGGGGGCAGCTCTGCCTGCACTAGCAGGCTGGGGGTGGGGTGGGGAGGGAAGGCGCAGGGCTTTGTCTTCATCCGTTGTGATGAATAAACTAAACAGGACGTAACAGTGACAGATTTGAGAGTGTTTCAGGGATTCAAGTGTCTGGAAGGCTTTTGATCAAATGCAACTGAGTGGCTTAGCCCAGAGATGTCTTCCAGGGGCAGGAGAACAGACCCCATGGAGCCAAGCAGCCACATACAATAACCCACTTAGTACTCTTAAATATACCAAGCTCTTCATAAACAACAGAAACATATATATATATACACACTTAATAGTATAATAAGGAACAGTATAAAGGACATAAGATACTATTACACTATTTCTAATGAAATAATCAAAATTAAGATTTTTTACAGAGAAGGTAAGCAAGAAATCATTTCTCTCATTAAACACAAACTGGAGTACTTTACTAATGTCTGGGATGGACTGATTGACACCTGAGTGCTTCTCTTTCCTTCTCTTTCATTTTTCTTTAGAGAAAGAAATCTTTTCCAGACATTTTTTTCTAGAGCCAGGATTACTAGAAATATGTAACACTTGGACAAAAGCATTCACCAATCTATTTTTATTAGGAATTTCTGTTTAGCTGGAACTTTTTAATAAAAGCAAAGCTAATATAGGGTCTTAATACCATTAATGGCATTTATCACCTCAAAATGCAATTTTTATATGTTCAAGGTTTTGTTGTTTGTTGGTGACTGGCCAAAGCAACACATTTATAGAAGACACTGGTATTTCTTATCTCCTGGCAGAGATAAGAGCTCTGTCAGTCCTGCTTTGAAGACTGTTCCCTCATGGGTAACAGGCAGAGTGTGGAAGTAGAAAGAGAGAGGGAATATATTACAGCTAAAAACAAATTTGTGCTTTATAACTACACAGATTTCAATGTAGGAAAAGTCAGTCTTCAGCAAGAGCTGTGATCTTCAAATGCAAATAATGAGATAATCCTAACAATGTCCAGGCCACAGTCTTCACTCAGTTGGAAGTCCTGCGGAAGAACCCAGGCACTAGAGCTAGTGGTTTAAAAACTCCCAGGTGACTCTACTGTGCAGCCAAGCCTCAGAACCAGCGTTTTCAAGCACTTCTCTGTTCCCTGCTAAGTATCCTGGCCTTTTAAATCAAAAGACAATTATCTGTGCAAATGAACACTGTGAGATTGCTGTATCTTGCCAATGGCTTTCAGCCCCGGACAAGTTCACTATGGATTCAATGAGACCAAAGAAGTGACAGTGGAATGTTCTTGGGGTGAAAGGGTTATACCCAACTCTATTCCCACGGTGGCAGGTCAACCACTAGAATCCCATCCACTCAGAGCGAGTCTGCATGCAGCAAGCCGGTCTCTGCCTCTGGGCCTCTCTGTCCACACAGCCATCTCGTCTCTGTCCTCAGTGTTGCTACCACTCCAGTCTCATCTCTGCTCTCCTGCAACCATGCAGCTGTGCCATTGTGTCACCTAGAGCATGGGGCAGAGCTCTTTAATAGAGTCAATAACAACATATTGCCCACACGTGTATAGTGAGTTAGCCAACCAGAGCCAGGTGAGAATCCTGGCCATAGGAACCTTCACTTTATCCACAATTGTTAAGAAAAGAAGTTTTGCTGATTTCATATCACAAATCATTAAATTTCCCAAATAAACTAAATTTTGGTTAGTTTTAGGATTCTTTAAATCATCAGCGATAAATCATTACAAGTCTTTAGTATGACCCAGTAGTTGAATTCTAGGTATTCTGTAAACATGATTTGCATGACTGCAGTTGAGCAGAAAGAGGACAATTACATTAGTAATTACAATATTAGATAGAAGGTGACTAGTGTGACACAGAGACACATAAAGTGCTGTGATTGTCAAGAGAAGGGAGAAATCAATGCCAGTTCAGTCAAAACTGAAGGTGATGGTATTTGGTGTGGACTTTGAAGTGTTCATGCCAGTAAGCATAGGGGCAGGAGATGGAAATTGAGGGGGACACACAGGACATGGAATAGCTCAACTTGGCAGAAGCCAAAAGAAGTAAAAGGAGGTTGGAGCCACTTCTGGAAGGACCCTGTATTTCTAAACCAGAGGGTCCTGAAGCATGGAATGACAGTTTCTACTGTGGTCCCTATTCTACACTTGCTGCCTGCCTCCCTCCCCATGCTCTCCTCCTTCAGGACCCACTCTGGCCTTCACTTTCTCATTCTCTGATGTCCTTTCCCAGCCCCTGTAGACTTCTCCTCCTCCATTCTTTCTGTATGTGTCTCTCATTCCCCAAATTCCACTCTCCCCATCTTCATTTCTGTTGGGAAAAACGGAAGTTCCACTTTTTGAGGAAGGCCAGGATCCTCACCTGATCTGAATCTACTCACCCACTGTGCTCGTGCAATGATGTAATACTTAGCCTACTGTGCAGGTGCATGCTTGTGCACATGTGGGCAATAAGCCCTTATTGCCTGTGTTGCTACATAAAGGGTTCTGCCCACTGCTTGGCAGAGTCTGGAGTGGAGGCAGAGCCTGAAGGGGTGGGGCGCAGAGGCCTGGAGGCAGAGACGGACTTGCTGCATGCAGACTTGCCTGAGGTGGACATGAATCTAAGTTCAACCTGCCATCATGAGAATAAAGGTTGGTGTTAGACCTTTTACCCACAAAAGTTCAGTTGTCTTTATTTGGTCTCACCAAATCCAGAGTGAACTTGCCCAGAGCTGAAATCCCCCTCAGGTGAGACAGTTTCCCATACTATAAAAGGGCAGTTTGAACTCCTTTCCTATGCTGGCACTCAAGCCAGAACCACACGTATGCACCCTTCTCTCTCCTCCCCACCTAAAGCAAGCATGGACTTCAGGTGTGTCTCTCTCCTCAACCTCTCTCTAATTTTCATCTTCTATAGGCAGTACTGCCCATGTGGATACTCTCAGAGCTCTAATGGGACTTCCTGCCTCCACCATCAGTACCATGCACCTTCCAGAGCATCTTTACAAATCCTGATCGCATGACTCTTCTGCTTGGGCCCCAGAGTTCCTGGGTTAATGTTTGGACTCCACTTAGCACTTCTGGTCTCTCCTGATTTGCCACTTGCTCAGGATCCCCTCTGTCACACACATGCAGGTCTAACCATCCAGCCCCTGCCACTGGGTCAGGTGTTCATGCCTTCCTAAATACCCCTTCTCCTGCCCAGTGCACTCCTTCCTTCTCTTTCCACAAACCTCAGTCCTCTCCACAAAGCCTTTGGAGGCTCCCTGCTGAGTCAGGGCCCAGCCCATAGCTTATACTCAGTTGCAGCCATCAGCTTACTCATCTGTGCCCAGAAAGGTATTTTCCCTCACACAGACAGACATCTGTCTGCAGACCACCAGATGCCCCCACACTTGTTTACCAGTCTGTCTCCATTGGGGCCCAGAGGCACCTCCCTGTGGAGGGTAGGAAACACTTCCTGTTCTGCTTGTGTCTCTTGCACTTAGGGCACCTGGCACATAATTAGAACTCAACTGAATGAGTGGCTGGCTAATCAGAGTTGTGTGGTGCAAGGGCTCACTGGTCTACCCACTGAATGACTGAGCAGCAACATGAGCAATGGGCTGGAGGAGATGGGAGAAGAGAGGACAGATGCCCCCTTAAGACTTGGGAGCCCTGGCACGATTGACAGATGGTGTCCGTTAGCTTATTAAATTCACTGACCTAACTTGAGCATCTGAGCTCTAGTTCCACTGGCTTTATTCCTCTGTTTTCTCTCTCAATCATTGGATACCAGATCACATGGTGTCTTGCACATGGCTACAGAGAAAACTGACCTCCCACCCCTTCCTATTCACCTAGTTTCATTCCTTTAGAGTAAAACACTATATCACTAATCCTCCCAGGAATAGCTGTTGGCATTTAATTGAAAAAAAAAAAAAATACACATTTGTTCACAATTGCCAGTACTGGCTCCATCAAGGGGTACTATCAAGGAATATGTGGTTAGTTTCAATCTGTTTCTAAAAAAAGTTTTACAGTGGGTTTGCAGGTGGATATTTGATCTGGTCAGTCCTTCTCCTAAAGAGATACAAGAGAATTCCCAGCTTGTTCAGAGATGACAATGGATTTCCTAAGGATAACAGACTAATCAGGATTAGGGAAAGGATTTACTTTGTTATTAGATATTCTGAGATGCAGGTCCAAACTGTTTATAGGGATGGTGTCAGTGAAACTTCACTGTACCTCCAGTCTGTCTCCCTCAGACCAGTGCCCTGATTGCTTCATAGATAAAATGTCTAAAAGCATTGAGAGACCCTTTGCTTACAGTTATCATTCACTATATTTTGTCAGGAGTGAATGGCATGGTGAGAGAGCAGAGAAACGGATTTTTGTTGTGTAGGCGATTCTAACCGAAACACCATCATCTGTCTCCTTGAATTCTCTTCTCTCCTCAGTCACCTTGGAAGCCCAATACTCATTCCAGCCCTGCTGTGGCAGCAACTCCCAAAAGCTCCCCTTTCAGGGCTGCCCTCAGAAGCAAATTAAAATTAACACGTTTCATTCTTTCAGAACAGGGGTCAGCAAACTTCTTCTGTAAAGAGTCAAATAATAACTATTTTAGGCTTTGTGGCCATACACTGTGTTGCAAAGACTCTACTCTGGCATTATTGTACAAAAACAGCCACAGACAATACCTAAACAGATGAGCATGGCTGAACTCCAATAAAATTTTACTTACAAACACTGAAATTTGAATATCATGTAATTTTCACATTGTGAAATAGTCTTGTTTGTTTGTTTTTTTTTGCAGTCTTTTAAAAATGTAAAACCCATTTACAACTCCCAGGCCATACAAGGCAGGCAGAGGGCCGGATGTGCTGGAGGAGTCGTGCATAGACCACTGCCTTAGAGCGATGCTCACTGGCCTTGCCCACAGGTACAGTGTCAGTTGTAAATGACATTTGACCATTTCAGAAATCAAATTCAACTTCAAACATGAAAATGCTGATGGAGATTCAATGAGATGCTTCTTTTGAGCAGGACAATACTCACTGAGACAAAGAAATAGGGATAAAACAAAAAGGAGGAGGAGAGAAAGGGGGAAGAATCAGAAGGAAGAGGAAGAAAAGGGAGCAAAAGAAGAGAAGGAAGGGCAGGAGGAAGAGGTGGAAAGGAAAGGAAGATTGGAGGAAGGGGAGAAAGTCTTTATGGAGGGATCAATACATATCAACTGTTCTTCTAAATACTTTATGTACCTTATTTCATTTAACTCTCCCACATCCTGTGAAGTAGGCATTCCTCCCATTTTATGAACAGTCAGCTATTTAATGGCAGGTGTATGACTCGCAGCCAGGTCTGTGTTACTCCTCAGCCCACCCTCTTTCTACTCCACTTTAGCGTCTATAGAATCAGATATGTCATTTTAATTATTTCTGGGCACATCTTAAGTAGTAAGGTTCCAGCACATTGAGTTTTTAAATCTTAAGAAATCCCAAATAGGAAACTTTTACAAGCCACATAAAGGTGGTTTGTTCATCGAACTCTTTACCAAGTACATTTTCTCACATTAAGATGCATGTATTAGCAATGGTTACTCAATGGCACATGGTACATCTGTAGAGTATTTTGAGAACCGTAAGTAAGCTAATATAAATATGTCTATATGCCAATTAGTTTAGATTTGGTAAGAAGCTTATTTTTAGCTCACTTTAAGTGGAGTCACACATTTATTGTATTTCCCTGTCTTTGCTTAACAGCCTATATTATTGGTGACATTAATCCTTCCTCAGGTTGGTAGGCAGTTTAAATTACATTAGAACCTATCCCCACTACTACTTCCACCCTCTAATTGCTTCTCAGGGTCAATTAGCAATCTGCAGGAACCAGGGGGGGGTGGGAAGTTCTCCATCAGACATTCCAGTAATAGTTCGGAAAGTGTTTTCCCTTACCAAAAAAGATGCCACATAGCATGTGGGCCATTACTACTAAATTTGCTTATTTTTATGTTTGATGCCGATATAATTTGCCTTCTGTGGGAGGAGATATAAGTTCTTTCTTTGGCCAAAGGTTATGACTTAGACTTGGTTCTCTGTTATTGCTTGTGAAAGCATTTCTCCATTTCTATATTTCGGGGGGATCAGGGGGTGGTAAAGTTGAGCCTGCTTGGAATAGCACATGTTGTGAATTGGTCTGGGACTTCTCCAAAACAGAAGACCCCTGGCCTCAAGGTGGTTACAGGACATAACTCCCTGTTTCAAATGAAAATGCAGAGCAACCACTGGAGTAACTGGAATAGTGGGATCAAAGAATTTGGCACCCATTAAAATCCTACATACATTGCAAGCAGTTTAAACAGTATAAACAGGAAAAGTACAGATTCTCTGTCTCGCAGTGTGATTATTTAGGTATTTGACATAAGTTTGCAAGCTTTTAAAGTCTTTGTCTGACCCATCTTTGTTTCTCTTCTCATGATGAGCATTGCCTGTTCAGGGTCAGGCACAGAGTAGGCACTCAGGAGTGACTTGAATTAAATGGAATCAACAGCTAAGTCACAGAAGTTAAGGCTTCAGAGCCTCATCTGGGAATTCACCACTAGCAGGAATTTGGACCTGTTGAAGATAAAATTCTTCTAACTCAATGGTTCTTAAAGTGTGATCTTTAGACCACAAGCATCATCTGGGAACTTGTTAGAAAGGCAAGTTCTTGGCCTCCCCCCCCCACCAGCCTCACTGAGTCAGAAAGTGTGGAGAGGAGATTAGAATCTGAATCTGTATGGCAATAAATCCTTCAGGTAATTCCAATGCCCACTAAATTTGAGAACCACTGTAATCTAAAAATGGCATTGTGGGGTTCCTCCTTTCCTGAAAGGAAATCCAAAAGAGGATGAGATGCATTTCCCACATTTGGGGCAAACTATGGTGTTACTAAATGTAAACTTGCAAGGTTTTATACAATTAGGAGGTCTATACATTAATCTCGGCAAATTCTGGAATTCCATGTCACCTCAAAGTCTCAAAGGTCAACATTCCATGCTGAATTCAGTACATATCAGATGGAAAAATAATACTGTCATAAGGCATGCATCCTTTTGCCCTGCTCCACATTGCTGCATAAAAACGCGAGCATTACCAGTAGTCAAACTGAGAGAACAAGGACTAGGGGTACAACCTAAGGAGGGAAGAGCAGAAAGCAAGAAGGATCTTGTGCCTTGATCATAGTCTGTGCTGTATTTTCACAAGCCTTGAACTGCCAGACTTCTCTGTCTTCAGTTAAAATAATACTACTTCATTTAATTCACCTTTTCAAGTTTTTGTCAGCCAAACACCATTGCTATCTGGTACAAAAGCTAAAAACCATTTCCTGCAAACATTTAAAAAGAAATCATTAATGACCTTAAAAAATGGATCAGCAACTATCCGCATAGGACAGAGCAGGGTCAAACAGTACAGAACAAAGCAGGCATTTTTACTCTTTGTGATTACAACTGTCTAAACATTTCTGACAGATTTCATGTGGTAATGTTTTTCTGAATGTCATCTTACAGAAGTTAAACAATGAAGAATTAAAGTCAAAACTTGAAAAGCTAATCAAAGAAAAGGAACTGTATTTGTTTTTTTGGGGGAAGCTAAATTGCATCAACATTTGAATATCCATTATTCCTTTCGTCATTTTGGCTTTGTTCACTGTCATTATCTATTCTCTTTCAGGGTTCTGAAAAGGCTTTAGAATCTGCTGATTGTCATCAACTAGCTTCTGAAGCCGCAAAGCTCTGCAATACCGCTGGACCATGGCAAATGTAAAAAAGATAGCTAACTACTGCGAGTAGGGCTTCTCTTGCCAGATAAACAGCATTACAAAGCTGGAGTTACACTGCTCACATCTGGGCACTTTCAGAGGCAATCTGTCCATGCACATGAACAAAGGCTCTTGGGATTAGTCACGTTTCCAATGGTTTCACAGAGAAAACTGGCGAACCCAGAATCTAGTCGCTTAGCTATTAGCAGATGAAATATGTAAGAACAAAAGAAAAGAGCCATGTTTCTGGGCAGCTCCTTCCTCCACATACCTCTAACCCAACACCAAATTCATTTTTATACATGAGTGTTTTGAACTAAACAGGCCACGGAAATATTTTATTATCTCCTGCATTTACTTTGGGTAAATGCTACTTAATTTGACTCCCTTCTGAGTAATTAAAAATGCATTATCTTAATGGAAAATAGAATTAGTTTCGTTATGCAATTTATTTTTGAATTAAAAATATAAGATAGCAAGCAAGTGCTTAGAGGTCATAAGCCTGATGACACATAATTAGAAAATGAGAATCAATGTAATTTTATGATTGGGATAACAACACAGAGAAAGACAAGTCCATTCCAAAGAGCTTGCTCTGTCTTAAAATGGTCTCTCCTGACAGTTAAACATGAGTCATAAGGCTAAATGACAGTAACACCAGTGTTTAAGTTAAAAAAATTTTTTTGAAAAACCATGTTTTTACAGCAGTTTTAGATTCAAAACAAGATCGAAAGGAAGGTACAAGAGTTTTCCCCACATACTCCCACCCCTGATACACGCTGACCCTTCCCTATCATCAATATCCCCCACCAGAGTGGGACATTTGTTACCACTGAGGAACCTACACGGACACAAAACCATACAGAGCCCATAATTTACATATGGGTTCACTCGTGGTGTTGTACATTCTATAGGTTTGGACAAATGTAGCCATTATTTGGACATGTATCATTATAATATACAGAGTATTTCCATTGCCCTAAAAAATCTTCTGTGCTCTGTCTATTCATCCCTTCCTCCCATCCCAACTCCTGGCAACCAAGGTCTCTTCACTGTCTCCATAGTTTGACCTTCCCCAGAATACCTGGAATCACACGGTACACAGCCTTTTCAGATGGGCTTCTTTTCCACAGTAATATGCACTTAAGGTTTCTTCATGTCTTTTCATGGCTTGATGGCTCATTTCTTTTTAGCCATCAATAATATTCCATTGTCTGGACATACCACAGTTTATTTATCCATTCATCTCCTGAAGGACATCTTGGTTGCCTCCAAATTCTGGTGGTTATGAAGAAAGTTGCTGTAAACATCCATGTGCAGGTTTTTGTGTGGACCTGTTTTCAACTCATTTAGTAAACATCAAGGAGCACAATTTTTGAGTCAGATGGTAAGAGTATGTTTAGTTTTGTAAGAAACCACCAAACTGTCTTCCAAAGTGGCTCTACCATGTTGCATTCCCACCAGTGATGCATGAGATTTCCTATTACTCCACATCCTCATATACATTTGATGTTTTCAGTATTTTGGAGTTGGGCATCTTGTGTTATCTCACTGTTATTGTGGGGTTTTTTGTTTGTTTTTTGAAGTATAATTGACATACATAAGTTTCAAGTGTACAACATTATTTATTTGCATATGTTGCAAAATGACCACCACAATAGGTCTAGCTAATATCTGTGACCATACACAGGTATAGAATTTTTTTCTTGAAATGAGAACTTTCAAGATCTATTTTCTTACATGTAATAGTTTAAAATATGCAATACAGTGTTATTAACTATAGTTGCCATGCTGTACATCACATGCCCAGGACTTACTTATTTCATAACTGGAAGTTTGTACTTTTTGACTTCTTTCACTCATTTTCCTCCACCATATCCCCAACACCCTGCAGCCATCACCAATCTGTTCTCTATATCTATGAGCTTGTGTGTATGTTTTTTTTGATTCTACATATAAGTGAGAATATATAGTACTTGTTTTTCTGGCTGAATAATATTCCACTGTATATATATATAATACAGTTCCTTTATCCATTCATCCATCAGTGAGCACTTAGGTTGTTTCCATAACTTGGCTAATAAATAATAGTGCAATGAAATTTGAGGTGTGTGGGGAAAATGGAAGTTCCTATGGCCAGGATTCTCACGTGACCCTAAACTCCTTGATGATGTAACTGGCCTGCTGCTGGGCTAATGCTTCCACACCAGTAGGCAATAAGCTATTATTGACTGAGTCACTATGTAAAGAGCTCTGCCCCTAAGCAGAGGCAGAGGCAGAGGCAGAGGATCATGGGCCTGCAGACTGCTGGATACAGATATGATTCTAGCACTTGACCTACTGCTGGGAGAATAAAGCTGGGTATAAACCCTTCTATCCCAAGAATGTTCCATTGTCATTTCTCAGTCTCACTGAATCTACAGTGAACTTGCCTGGGGCTGAAACCTTCAGTCAAGACAGGGTGCATATATCTTTTCAGGTTTTGTTGTAACTCTGGGGGGAAAATGTATTCCCAGCCTGGGGCAAATAGACCTTTAAAGCTGAAATTAGTCAAAGGGAGAAATAAAGTGGGAGGAACCCATTTATTGCTTACAAGCAGTTATCTACTCCTGCTTGCCCGTGTCTCACATGACCCAACTCTGAAGGTCCCACCAAACCTCTCCGGTCCAGGTGTGTGCTTGCTCTCCACCCTGCTTATAATCACCTATTGATATGAAGATGGAGACTAAAGCCAGGTGAGAGATTCTGAAAATATTGCAATTTTACCCACATTTGTATTTCATTTTCTTTGGATAAATACCCAAATGTGGAGTTGCTGGACCATATGGTATTTGTATTTTGAATTTTTTGAGGAACCTCCATACTGTTTTCTATAGCAGCTGCCCAATTTACATTTCCATATATGCGTGGGTTTATTTCTGGAGTCTCTGTTCTATTCCATTGACCTATATATCTGTTTCTATGACAATACCATACTGCTTTGATTACTACAGTTTTGTAATATAGTTTGAAACCAAGGTGTGTGATGCCTCCAGCTTTATTCTTTCTCAAGATTGCTTTGGTTGTTGGGGGTTTTTGTGGTTCTATACAATTACTGTTGTTTTATTTTGCATTTCTCTGATGACATATGATGTGAGAGCATGCTTATTTGCCATCTGTATATCTAATTTTGTGTATTAACAGTTTTTTAATATATTTGTTATGTATATATACATTTATTGCATGTAAATGTGGAGAGTGATCAATATTTCTTTTGACCTTGTCTGAAATAAATGTATCACCACAAATTCTTGGAGAAGGAAAGAGAGGGGAGAGAAAAGGAGAAGAGGAAGAAATGAAGAGATACAACTTTATCATCCCATAAGAGGAGTTGGCCCCTAACTATAATCTTAAACTAAAACATTTTTAAAAAGTATCTGAATCGTAAATTTTTGAAAGAACAGTGTGGTGGTGTGAAAAGAAGGCTTGAATGGAATCAGGAAGTCTTTGTTCTGAACTCAGGGTTATGTGGTCTCAGGTTTAAGGGCGCCAAGCCATCAAAGTTAAAAGAATGAATCTTCCCAGCAAAGGAACTAAGGCCCTGCTTATTGTTGGGGAACAATTTTTTTGAGGAACTTTTATACCATTTTCTGTAGTGGCTGCACCAGTTTACATTCCTTGCTGCTACTCAGCTTTAGCGGACTATGGTCAGGAGAACACATACCCAGTGTTGCCAGACCACCTGATCTCTTAAAAAGCCAGCAACTAAAATTTTGATATGTAATCAACTGTCTCTAAAGTGGCAACCATAGATTCAATAGTGCTGTGTGGTTCCAGGACTTGGGGTCTAAAGAAATGCATCCAGGGCCACATGCTGCCCATACCTTGTGCTGCTGTTAAGTAGCCGTGGGTCTCCTTGGGACTGGTTCCTTATCTGAAAAACATGTCCAAGTTTCCCTTGACACCAGATGTCTATTCTGGTCCTTTCTGGTAATAAATTACTTGTGAAGACACTGTGTAGGAACCTTAATTCTCAGTAAGTTGGAGAACTGAAATAATATCAAAGTTGGAAAGGGTCATCTCAAAATGACGAAGCAATCTGAGTCTTAGAGTACTCAGGTTGCTAATTCAGGGGTATGATTTATCCACAGAAGTTTATATTCTTAAACATGCCAAATCAAGTTAGGTGAACAATCATCAAAAAGAAGAGACATGAAAGAAGTTTTGATTTTTGAGAGGCAGTGCTTCCAAGTGGTCAAGAACATTTGCCTGGCCTGGGCTCAAAGCCTGGTTCCCCACTTACTAACTTAGGCAAGTTATTTAAGGTCTGTGTACCTTCATATTCTCTTGTGAAAATTGGGGATCAGAGTTACCCTCACAGGGTTATTAGGGAGGTTAAACAGGGTTATTAGGAAGGTTATTAGGGAGGGTTATTAGGGAGGGAGGGTTATTAGGGAGGTTATAAGGGTTATGTTGTGCTTTGAATATTGTCTGACACAGAGAAAGCATTTGAAAGAATTAGCTGTTGTTATCAGCATAAAATATGTTAACTGCTAAATCCACCAAATCACCAAACTAGTTGAACTAGCATTTTACTCCAAACTATCTAAAAGAAATTGAACCCTATCTTCATCCAGTCAAGGCCAAAATTAATGGTTTGCCTAAAGAACTTCCCTGGCAACTTGTAAATGAGGACCCAATGTGCCACAATTCCTAGAAATCTCACAGAGGTCAATTTAGGGAATGCTGGTCAATGCAGTGGAACCGGGCCATTTGAAATCAAAGGGTGTGAACACCTCATCCTTGGTTTCCACCCCTCTGTGATTAATTAGCAGCTTCACTGCAGCCACCCACCAGCTGTATCCTAGCTCATATGCCTGACCCCAACTGAGGACTACAACAGTACAATGGAACTGTGCTTCTAATTGTCCAGCAGGCGATCTTGGCTTATCTAAGAAAGGCTCTTTCACTCCCCTCCTTTCTGATTAACTAGATGGCTTTATAAATCCCCTTAATAAGTTCATTTGTGTAACCCAAGGCTAGCTGCCCTTCCTTCCTGCTGCTAAGAGGGCTCAGCTGCTTATCTTTGGATGTGACCCATCAAAAGAGAATTGTGAAAAAACATTTTTTTTAATCGGCTAAACTGACAAGTACCACTGATCTCACATCTCCCCCAACTTAGCAATGTTTTGCTGTATCATAAGGGAAGTCTAAGGGCATGCAGTAAACTGAGAGACTGGCAGAAATCTTCTCTAGTTTATACAAAAAGCTCTATGATTATTTCCTAAGCAGTGAATTTGATAATTACTACCAGCTCTGTGTAAGTAATAGTCACATAGATCTTTATCATTTCTGACTGGTTTCCATGTGCATTATCTCAGTCAGTCCTCCCTAAAGCTCTGTGCGGTAGTACTATTATTACTCTCACTTTACAGGCCAGAAAGCTGAGGCTGAGAGGTTAAGTAACTTGCACAGGATCGCATGACTATTGAGTGTTAGAATGGGGTTCATTTCAGGCCTTCTGACTTTAAATCGAGTGCTCTTTCCATTTTAACACATGTGCCAATTATTCCTCTGTTGTCTTGCAGCCCCGCACCTGCCCCACTCTCCACACTCCCTTACCAGGTGTCTCTCCATTTGGCTCTGCTAATTGGAGGTACGGTGTTGTTACACAATAAGGAAGCAAAATGAAGACAAAAAATACGTGGTTCTGACCCTAAAAGAGGCAGCTGATGGCAGCTGCTGTAGTCGCGGTGGGGCTCATGTCATTCTGGCCCCCGACAGCTCAGGACACAGCAGTACTTTCCTTCGGTTCCAACCCTGGCTGTGACCGCGCCTCGCGAGCAGATGCAGAATCAAATGCAAGTGTCTCCAACCGCTTGCAACAGCTAGAGCAAGTTCACGGGCTCCAGCCCTGCGATGGTAGCTGCTTCTGATCTAGGTATTGCCTCCTCTTGCTTTTCACTCCTCCAACATCCCTTTTTTGCAGTTTCTGCCTTTCCAGTCCATTAGCTTGTTTAAAAATACCGAAGGTGGCTTCCATTTTCCTCTGTACCTTGCCTTATACGAATACACAGCCCGTTGTGGGGAGGGATGTGATACAGAAAACACTGCCTCAGCCCTGAAGAAATGTGTAACTTATCTGGGTAACAGAACGAATACATTTGAACCAAGAGTAAACAAGGTAAAATAGTGCATTCAAGGCCTGAGGTAAATGGTGCGTGGACCATCTGCATGGTGGAAAGTGCCCGTCCTTCATGGCATACTCATTTGCTTGGGGCAAGGAGTGGGCTGCACCTGTGGTTTTCTATCGGCTCGCTGTCAAGTAGGTTCTCAGCCAGTCCAGAAGCAGCCCCTGGTCCAGCCCACTCTTCTCGTCTTCCGATTCACTTCCCCTTTCTGGACATGCCTGGTTTATACTTCCTGCCCCGAAGCCATCTCTGGTGCCAACTTGTCTGCCCCATTCTTGTTCAGTTTCCTGTTCATTAACTTCTGGCTCATTATAGCACCAGCATCCCTTAAGACCACATTTGTATCACCATGCATATGAAACTTTTTGTCTATAGGAAAAAGGGGTGCAATTACTGCACATACATAATTTGGGACAGAACTATTAATTACACAGGGGTTAAGAGTGGGAGAAAAAATGATTAAATGATTGCTAGACTGTCAATTTCTTTTGGCCCTTATTAAACATACTCTTTTATTTTTTTTTTCCCCTGAAACTGAAGAATTCTATGTCATTTAGGGTTGGGTCTTATTTATTTTTCAACGACTGCTTTCTTTTGAGGGCTTAGTCTGCCCCAGGTCCTCTGCATGTATGTTAACTCTTTCACACCTCTCCAGATCCGAACATTTTCCCATTTTACAGATAAGGAGAAGTGAGGCCCCCAGTGGTTAGGTTACTTCTCCGGTTCCTTACTTGTTACTGACAAAGCCAGGCCTCACACTGTCAGCTTAGGCTGTCTGAATCCTGTGTCTGGCACATGAAAACAGTGCTGATTGGCCGTTGTTTGTACAGATAGAGAACAGCATTTGTGACCACCCCCAGGTACCCCTGCGGTCACATCCTGTGCCCAAGGACAGCATGGTGTGCAGCGCCTCTTCAGGGCACTGAGCAGAGGCCAGAGAGGCAGGGCTCAGAGCAGCATAGCTCTTTTATATCCGGCGCTTCTGCGCTTGACGTTATTTGCAAAGGGCCCCATGGAGCCTGCTGGAGGAGCACCCCCAAGCAAGTATGGAGCTCCCAGGGGCTGTCTGCCAGATACACAGGTCACGTGGTAAAAGAGGGAAATCTGAAACTGACGCCCTTTCACATGCTCCAGCATCTTGAGAAAGACGGAAAAGCAGGGCAACTCCTCAGAGAACCACAGGTCTTCAGGTAGTTTGGCATCCTTTTACCCCTATGCCTGGTGGCCAAGGCTGGACTTCTATAACACTTTAAAGTTGGGAGCACTTCCTTTTTGTACTTCCTAGTAATGCCCATTTCCATACACAGGCGCCAGCCTTTCTCTTTTCCCTCTGGCATTTGGTGTCCTGGTCTCACTGGAAAAAAGCTGAAATAAGGAGCCAGTAAAGCATTCCAGGAGCCTGAGACCACAGAAGTTTCCTTTCCTCAGGGAACCAAAGCTGAAAGTCCCTGGCACATGGGAGAGTGTACAGGCAACGCAGCTGCTAACCCCACATCTGCTATGTGGTCAAAGCAATAGCAGCTCAATAAATAGAGAACTGAATGAAAAAAAACAAGCGCAAGCAGAAGTTCGGGCATTTGCCAGGCATCAGGCAGGATATGTTTTTAAGAGAGAAAGGGATTATGGGGGGATAATCCTGGCACCCTGAAATCACTACAGCATTAAGGGCAGGCCTTGAGGGTTGACAGATCTTTTTTATTGTACTGATAGGAAGCACTCTGACTTCAGGGTTAGTACCACAAAACACAGACCCTGCAATTGGGAGGCTGTTAGGGACATCGTTCTGATTCAATGGTCTCTGATGGTTTTACAACTAGAAAATTAAATGAATTATGGAGGGGAAAAACTCCTCTAAGAGACAAATAATGATCATCCCTCTTCCCAAGTAATCTGTTTTCCTCTACTATATAATGTTACTTATATCTTGATCAATGCATTGTTTCAATCTAAGAGAAAGCACTGGGGAAAAAATTGAATTTCTTTGAGGACAAGGGTCTTTCCTTAAAATATATGTGGCTGAGCCCATTAAGAGCCTCCTTTGTGTCACTGCCAGGAATTAGACACAAGCCAAATGCCCAATCAGTTTTTGTAAACTTATGATTAGTTTTCATCCCAACAAAGCCCATGTTTGTCACTAGGATACTTGCTTCTCCAGCTACTGGGTAAAAGACCAGTGACATACTTCAAAGATTTGTGGGAACAGTTTCTGTTCCTTGCGAAGAGTATTTGTTCTCAAAAACAAATGCTAGATTTGTTCATTTGCTTCAAAAAATCAGAGGCACATTTCTTTTGATGGTTTCCCAACTCCACCTCCGCATTTAACAATGGAAAGCCACAATACCCGCTCCTCCTGCTAGCAGAATTTGTGAGTATGCTGAGTTCTAAATTATGACATTGCTGAGTCTTGGAAAGTCAGAGTGTTCCACAAAAGTAAGGCAGAATTTATTTAGCTAATGACGTTATCTGACAATGGGCTAAAACTTTACATTTTCACAAGTTTACATTCATTCATTCATTGAGCAAATGAAGCATCTACTATATGTCAGACAGTATTCTTGACCCTGGGAAACATTAATGAATACAAGAGACAAAAGTTCCTGCCTTCACAGACCTTCTATTCTAGTGGAGGGAGCCAGGTATCAGCAAAATAATCAGGTGGTAAGTACTGTGGAGAAAACAATAAAATTGGAGAGGGAGACAGTGATTGAAGGTGTGTGTGTGTGTGTGTGTGTGTGTGTGTGTGGAGACAGTCCCTCGCTTGTTCAAGGGACATAAATGGGGGTGAATGCACTGAGAGCAGAGAGGGGGGAGAGGATAAGAGAGAGGTCAGGGTAAGAGCTTTGGCTCTCCCCAAACTTAATTAGGATCAAGAAAAAAGCAAGTACTATCTGGAATGAAATCCTTGATAATAAGGAGATAATAAAACTCAATACAAATGTAAATACAATGCATGTTACAAAGCCACAGTTTATTACTAATGATACTATTTCAGGAAAAAGTACATATTTATCATGATCATCTAAAAGGCATCACTGAAATTACTGTAATCTAAGTAGCGGGAGATTTATCAGTAAATAGTTTTATTGTGTAGTGATCTGGGGGATTTATGGACAGGAGATAAATCCTCTGCGTGGAATTCTACTCCTTGAATCTAATAATAGGACTGAATTTTTCCTTCCTTTATATCTTCAAGGCCACTTGTTTTCCTGATTCTTCCATTAAAATACAAACACTGAGCTAGGATGGGAAGGGGCTGGGAAAAGAGTAGGAAATCACATCTAAACCAGTCAGGTAATTTCTTCTGAGAAGCAGCAGACAGCAGCTGCCTTTGAAATCCTGTGTGAATAAAACACGGCTTGGGCTCCCATGGAAGAACTGCAGGAGGGAAGAGGTGGGACTGGGGGAGGCAACAAGGTACAAAAAGCAAGCTTTAATTATGACTGTTTCTATCAGTGTAGACAAGTGTCATACCTGTGAGCAAACCACGCTGATACCACACTGCCAAGAGCTTTTCATTTTCAGATAGAAGCAGCCACGCTAGAGAAAAGAAAATGCCCCCCACAGCCATCACACCACCTTGTAGCAGAAGGGCCTCCCTAACGTATTGCATTGTTCGCCCTAGAATTTCTTTCGCTTTCTCTGGCACCCATGCATTCCATATCATGTGCATGACCATGGAATGGATGTTTAGAACCACAGGTGCAGTGTAACAACCTTGACAGCCTTTAGATTTATTATTTGATGTGAATGGGCAGCAGGGTAATAGCTTTGACTTCTATATGAGACCTTATTTGTCATGTACACACAGCACACTGACCAGAACTCCCAAGGCCAAGGGCTTCCTTTATTAACTGATGAAGCATTTCAGTGGGCACATGTCTTGTTCAGGCAGAGGTGTGGTGGTGAAGCACAGCTTGGAATTAGACTTAGTTTACTGAGTCCCTTCTCTACCATTTACTAGCTGTGTGTCTGTAGGCAATGTATTTAACTCTGTACCTCAGTTTCTTTATCAGTAAAATGAGGATAATGGCTGTGAGGATAACATGAGATAAACACGCAAATTCTTAGAATATGTCTAGCACATAATATGCCTCATATAGGGTGACTTATTACAGGAGAACACAGTTTTCAAATAGGTATCACTGGGAATATTCAATTCTACTATTAAGGTATTACTGTCTACCTGCAAATTTAATCCTTCTCAAAACTTCTGGGGACATTTTTTATAGGCATGGGCTAAAAAAAACCCCCAAACAAATATTTAAAAAAATACTGCTTAGGGCATATTTGGATTATTGTGAATTGTTATGGCAACACTGTGTTAATTTTACCTTATTAAATATTAAAGAAGGGCCATCACCATTGGGAAGACATAAAAAATATATTACATGAAATTAAGCCAATATGGTTTTATGAAATACAGTCTTAGAGGATTCCAGATGCTGTTTTTACATCTATTTTCTGAAACAATATGCATATTTTTACAATATGCATCTACTTTCAGCATGTCATACACATATGCCAACAAAACAGAGAAGCATAAGACAAACACATCCCTGGGTGAGTTGAGACCCTCTGAGAAAACAGCTTGCCTCCATGCACTAAACGAGGGCAGAGCTGAGTCGGGCACAGGTCAGGTGAGCAGTCCAAAGGAGAACGGCAGATGTCTGCCCTGGCGAGGCATGTAGGCCACAATGAAATATGCTAATATAAAGGGACCAGGCAAAAATTTGATCAGATCTGGCATTACAACTTAGAATTTCTTCATTTTCTTTCCTTATTTATTGTAGGATGGAAATTATACAATGGTGCTGCTTTTGTGGCACTAAAATGTTTTATGAATCAATAGGAGCTCAATCATGAAAAAGAATGTTCTAAAGTTCAGATACTTTTTATCAAAATACAATACTATCAGCTCAGTTGTAGCAAATTTTTTAAGAAGTAAATTCTATTTTACTTTACATGTCATTCAGGAGACAAATTTGGCTTATATTGTATGTGTATTTCTATAGAACTAGATTTCAATGACTCACAAATTCTCATTAAGAATAATTCTTCATGCAAATAAAAAAGGAAATTGCACAAGATTCTCTACATTCTATAAATAGAGGTAAAACATGTAATTACAATGAAGAAGTATACAAGGCGCAGCTATGAAATGCCAAGAAGAGAAAGAATAATTTTGATAAGAAAGTGAATTTAAATTGCAATGAACTCGCTAACATTATTTGCAAAGAATTCAATATAATTTGAGTGACTTAAAAATAGAGTTATTGTATAACCTACCAAACATTTCCCATTCCTTGTATCAGAAAGCAAATTACTGACAGATGATGCATGTAATTTCAATACAGATGTCAAAGTGGGTTATATGCCAGCCAGATTCAAAACAATGCAAATGTGGACAAGAAACTAGAGTGTTTTCTCTAAAAAATTTATAGAAATTAAAAAAACATATTCGATGGTTTCCCTGAAAATAGGTTCCATGGCCCACAGGATCCCCAGTATGACCTCTAGGACAAGAACTAATGAGACATTGGTCCAGGCACCAGGGAGGTCATTAGTGACAAGACTTGACTGGTGGAGCTGAAGAAGGAAGGGTGCCCCCATGACATGAACCACAGGGCGGCTTATTATCCCATCCCATGTTTCTGAATGAAGGAAAGGAGTGCCAGTCAGATGTGGGGACATTTTCTGCTTATCTTGTGTACATGAGAAGTAGAAAGGAAATTAGATAATTTTTCTATTTTTATAAAACTACAGTTGTTTTCCATTTGATTAATTGACTAGAAGATACATGGATGGTGGTATGAGTTTTGATTAAGAAATACCTAGGAGCTCAAAATGAAATATTTATGAATAGAAATTATGATTTGGGCATTTAAGATTAGATTTGGGACATTAATTATGCCAGAATTTGTCCATAAGTACACATGAATTCTTTTAGCAGTCTATGCATTACTGTAGGACAATATTTCTGAGACTTGTGATTCATCTTAGCACATGCCTTAGGGCTAAGCTGTCTTTCATCTAGAAATATGAAAGAATGATTAAAATGGACATACTTCATGGAAATGCCACCTCAATCATATGCCATGTATCTAACTGGTCACCCTTTCAAAATAGTGATCATAGCACAAAAAAACAACCAGCAAAAACATAACAGAAACAGCTCTTTCCCCTTACACTGGACTCAAATCTTTCTGCTTCATAATAATGACATACTGTCCCATGTTATTACTTCAAAAAATGTTTCCAGTGACCCTTGGGCATGCTATGTACTGTTTTTCTTTATTTTTGCCCTTGGCAAAATTCTCTTTGTTCAGATCGCTCTTTGAGAAAGTAATTTCAGTCTGAATTGTGTACATTCTAGGTCACTCGGTTAATAAGAGTTTTTGGCCTTTTGGTTTCTAAGGCCAGTTCTTCTCTTGGAGATGATTGATGATATTAATTCTTATCATATGTGGCTGATGGGAGACCAGCCCCCTTCTTCGAAAAAGTACACTAATTCTAAGGACAAGCTGGGATGATGACTTATCACTGCTGCCAAGCCAGTTCTGAGTTCTAGAGATGGAACTCAACCAAGGGAGAGAGGCCCTACCTAATACTCTATTCATGGAATGATGGGAAACAAGCTCAGCTAGATCTAAACAGGACATTGCAAGGCAAGGGGCTGCTATTTGCTCGCTGCAGTTTGCTTGACTCCTGGCATCTGTACTTATCATTCTACAGTCTGTCTCCTAGTTCTAGGAACTCAGTACTCACGCAGCTACCACAGCTATAGTTTCCTACCTGCTTTCTTCATCTTTAATGTGCTTTCATTGAGTTTTTGATGCCAAATTAACTTCTCAAAACAATGGTGGACACACCTCACTGATTCTCACTCAGGAACTTAATGGGTTCATGTGGAGAAAATGGGAATTTTTGACAGGGATTCCTGCCTGGCCTTAATAGCACCCACTGTATATATACATAAGAGCCTGACTGCACATCTATGGGATGTTTACCGGGGATAGAGCAGCTGGTCAGTCATGGGAGAAGCAGCCCGGGGAGGGGTGGAAAGGAAATATCTCCTCTCTCTGTATTCCTGGTAAGTAACTGGCCAAGTGTTCACCAGTCACCAGAGACCTGCCCACAGAGCTCCTCCCAATGCTAGGGGTGGGGAAGTGGAGGGCAGACAGGGGAGCAGGGAGCAGAGAGCATGAGCCCAGAGTGGGGAGAGACTGAGACCCACTGCCATGAGAATAAACCCCCTTCTTAAACCCTCAGCATCTTGCCCTTGCCTTTATCCAGCAAATTCACAACAAACTTGCCCAGAGCAGGGAACCCCGTCTTCCTGGAGCAACATTCCATAATTAAACATAAAGCAAGCTCAGTATAGTATATTCACAAGCAGATGTATTTCAGATACAAGGTATTTAGGAAAGAACTAGATCTTCCTCTCGAAAGCATGCCTTCTGCATTTCCTATTCTGGTCAGTAACACTGTCATGCACCCAGTACCTAAGGCCAACATCAGGCCTTGCTTTTCCTCATTCTTCATTCCCAGTTGATGTCCAGGTCCACTCAAATACATTGGAAACTGTCTCCCTCTTGGTAGCTCCTCTTCCAAGCTCCTGCGTCAGGATTTCTTGCTTATTACCTCGTCTCCTACTGGTTTCCAGCTTCCAGTTTCACCCATCTACTCTATACACAGTTGTCAGGGTACTTGTTCTAAACTCAGATCTGATCATGGGACTCCCTTACCCAGAGTCCTCAAGTGGAATCCCACAACCTGTCTGAAACAATGCTCTCCAGCCTGCCTTCATGGCACGCCGACTTCTCTGCCTTCATTCACACCAATCACTCAAAGTGTGTCGACAGCAAGGTGGTATCGCCTATGGCTCTGCTCTGCCGCAGCTGGAATGTCTTTCTCCATGTCTGCCTGGAAGATGCCTGATTATCTTTGATGTTCTTTCTCAAGGATTTTCTTAATGCCACCATGCAGAGCTGTCACACTACAACTTTATATGCCTTTATCACCATTATATCTTTATATGTATGTATACACATGCATAAATATATACATATGTATTATTTTTAACTTGTTTGGACTAATTACACCCTATTGTAATTTATATACAGCATGCTTCCTACTCATTAAGGATGTTTGAAATGACTCATTCATTCACATATGAATGAATGAATAAATATTCATTTCTAAAAAAAGGAAGGGAACTCTTCAAAGCCACTTTCAACCACTTCTTAGGGTCTCTGTTCTGCTTTTATTCCTGCCAATTTTTTCCTTTTGCCATGTAAATACCACTCTACTCTCCCTCCTGCATCAAGACTTTGCCATCTCCCTACTATAATTTCTACTCTTTTAAATTTAATTTTTTGAAGTACTTTTAGAACCATTCTTCCTTCAATCAGTTCAAGTTCAAATCAGTCATAAACCTTTGTCAGCCTCCCGTATCTATCTAGTGGTCATCACTCCTTTGGACTCCCAGAGTACTTTTAACCTATACCACACATTTAATAGTTCACAAGGTTACTTTGTGCCCTCCTTTTATGTGGATATCTAGTACACACATATGTGTGTGAACAGCCAAATTATATGTCTACAACCAAAGAATGTGAGTCACTGAAGGGCAGGAGCCATATATCTTATAATGCAGACTGTATTATTAGAACCTCTCACACTTCCCTATTTATGGTGAGTCAATCAATAAAATTTACCAATGAAGATGGCCACTATATAGGCACTATGTATGTCCCATAAGTTAGTTTTTTATTTGTATTAGTGAAATTCAAATAACTCCAGAATAAACCTTGACTTATTGTCAATAAAGTGGTGAGATTCTAGGTTCAAGTATGGGTAATGGTTCTAAAAGTCAGTATATATTCAGTGGTTATTGAATACTTGTGAAGAACTGTGTTTGACTCTCAGCTGAGGGAAATCTGCTTTATAAAAGTCTCAATTTTTTACTTTTCATAACAAAGATCTTTCCACACCCTTTCCATGTCTGTTGAATTACTTACTGGATCATATATGTAATAAAAATAATTTGGGTAGAATGTGCAAGTCCATTACAATGTAGGTATTTGAAACCTATTTCCTTATTGATCTTGGGGTTGTCCTATAGAAGAAAAATTCTAGTGTTCAAAGGTTTTTTTTTCAGGAAAATAAAAATGTCTATCAATTTACCATAAAGCTGCTCTGAGTAACCCACCAGCAATCCATTGGAAGACCCAGAGAGAAGGGCGGAAAGTTTTCCTAGGGATAACTCTTGATTTTGGTATGTATTCACTTCAATTCAACAAATATTTACAGAGCATGAACTAAGTATCCATGATGGTGCAAAAGACTACAATGTATTTATTTTTGCCTACCCCTCTATGCATAGCAAGAAAGCTTTTTAAATGGCCTTCAAAAACATCCCTATCAAATAATCTATTATTTTTCACAATAAGATCATTTTGAAGGCCTTCTTTTGGTATTAAAGCACAACTGCAGTTGGATTTTCTATAAGAGGGAAATGTTACATAATGAAGAAATATTTTACTGGACACTTGGAAGTTAGATGGATATATTTTCCAGGTCATTTGAGTTATTTAAATATGATGGTTTTGTCTAGATATGCTTGTCAAATTCTTTCTGTTTTTTTTTTTCTTTCCCCAGGGAATAAAGCCATTTAGGAAACTACATTAGCTACATACAGTTTGCTGTGCTTACTGACAAAAAAAAAGAAATTTGCAGAAACCATTCCCTTGTGCTCCTTCTTCACATGGATTGTTCTCTGCCTTCCATTCTCTCCTTTCATAACCTGTTCCTGTGGCCTCTCCTTCACCAGGCCAACAGCTTCTGTCAGCAAGGCTTTTGTTCAGTACAGTATCAAAAGCTTCACAGAAAAATGGATTAATCATGTTCGCTCCTTCTCTTTGTTTACCCCTTCAGTTCCTGCAGAATTCAAGCGAACTGAGAAAATGCATGTCTAATCACAAATGTGAACTCCCCCTTCGATAGCAATTTCAGTGCATTTCTCTTTTAAACATATCATATAATTAAGGTTCTCTGAAAATCAGATAAAATTAGTTTCTCCTAATATGTCTTCCACATCAAATATGGATTATGATGATTTAAACACATATTCTATGTACCTCAAGTACCAAAAAGAGAAACTTATGTACGTAAATTCCAAGGAAGTAGTTCCGTTTTTTACTTTGTTTCCCACAAATATTCCTTTTAAGACAGATATGACTAAATATTTAAAAATAATAGCAAATTTTGGGTTAGATATCACTAATCAAATAACAGAAGCCCTGAGTCTATGAACTTCCCAAGTAGCCCTTTGAAGGGCCTGCCACTGCCCAGTCTAAATGGAATAAAGAATCATCACTCAGGTCTTATTCTTGAAAACATCAGAATGCCATCCTTCACCATGCAATAAGTAAATGGAATAAATATTGGTGACTTCACTTCTTTATATGATTTCATACAGTAATTCTCTAATATATAAAAGCCCCCTCTTGTTCAGGATGAACTTGTTTGCTTTGCTTTTCCCAATGTTAAAAGCAGTTTTTCTGAAGAAAGCCAATGGTTTCCTCTATTAAAATGCTATAGTTGGAGACTCAAGGCAGTGGCCAAACTATCACCCCAGCACCACATAATTATTTCTTCTATACTTAGACCTTCTCTTACCATTTTAGAGCCCACTTTCTTGTCATTTTGGTCATTTTGCTGAGATTCTAGGGCTAGAAAGTTTTAAAAGTAGCAGTAGAATTCTTGTGTCTCAAATAGCAAGTGAAAGATACTAAACAAATAAAAACTCTCACTTTTTTCAACCCATTAGCCAGTCAGAAGGCCATTCAGATGAATCTTTTTGGAAACAAGCTATGAAAAAATTTTGCGGTTTAACGGGAATTCATAATTCAATAAGAAAAGTCACAACCCTGAATGAAGCCAACTGGAAATGGAATCACCCTGGCTGGGCTAATGGGAAGCCCTGCCTCTGGGAAGAGTGGGTTTCCAACTGACTTGCCAAGTTCATCAAGTGTCTAATAGTCCCTTGGCATACTCCTTCCTGTACTATTCAAGTGAAAATTGCCCTCTGTAGTACTTTCAGCTTTTCGTCTTCAGCAAAACTTTGAGAAGAATGGAAATGAAAGTCAGGGCAGGATCATCCATGGACAGACGGAAGGCAGCAAGCCTTTATGTTTAACTAGAAGAACATTTCTTCTACGAACTTCATAGTTTAGAGTCCCTGCTAGGTGATCATGTAGAACAGTTTTGTGAGAGGAGAGTATTTCTGTAAAACATCTGCTAGATCTGTGGTTTTATTTATAAAGGCACTGGTGTGAAATATACACAGGGAAGACGTAAGTGCGAATGGGCCATGGGAGCCACACGGCAGCCGGTGAGGAGGCACATTCCACACACCTCAGGTGCCGTCGCAGCTTAAGGAGGCATTGCAGGAACACATTAATCAACACGTTCAAGGAGTGCATTAATCAACACTGCCACGTCAGCTGGCATGCCCCATTGTTTAACCGTGCATGCTAACCAACATGAAGCAGCAATATAAATGTGAATTTCCAGCATGTTGCAAGAAAAAAAAAACCTTTTCAGTACCAGACCCATGCACCATATCCTACTTGACTCTGAATAGAAATCATTCTCTCCTATATTTGTGCTGGTTTACGGCCTTGCTTTCTGCAACAGTCAACCAGAAACAAAGATGCTTTGCAGACCAGTTAAGTTTGATAAAAGCTGTAGAAACGTCTTCTGCAGATACAAAAACTTGAATCCTTCCAAGAGATCTTTTTCTTTGCCTTACAAAATGAATGTGGTTGTGAAAGGCAAAATAAAACAAAACAAAGCAAAAGCAAAAAAAAGCCCCAGCATCTATTTGTGTATGCAGTCAGATGTGACAGCAACATACTGCAGGACCAGCGGGGGCCTGAGCCGGGCCTCCTGCTCTACACTGGGCTTCATTTTCCTCCTGGGTAGTTCCCTAGATAACTCTCCTGTCAGGATTTGACTCTCTCCAAAATCAGCCAGGGATGAAATGTCCAGATGCTGGAAGAAGGGGTCCGATAAGGCACACCCAGCATTTAGGCACCTATCTCTGCCTTTGTGTACACAAAGTTATGCTCACCTGCACCTTTAAGGCTGCCCGGTGCCATCAACACACAGAGAATCTCACTCAGTTGGTGATGGTGCACAAAGTTCAATGAATATTGATTTTGGTCACGAGGATGCTGAACATAAAGAATATAATTCTGAATGACTAAGGGATGCCATTTATAATTGTCATTTTGAGTAAGGTTTCTCTGGGGCACAGAGTTATTTCAGTAGAGATTGAACTTGCTGGGAACGAGGGGGATGGGGCAGTGGCTCCCCACTCTGTGGCACACTTCTAGCCATTTCAGTAAGCTCTCAAATTAAAATCCATGGCCCACAGATCTAGCCTTATCATCACCAGCTCTAATTCTGGTGACCTTAGGAAACACTTAAAACTAGAAGCCAAAAGAGCAGCAGGGAAAACAAATTGGATCCAGTAAGCATCTCCAAAGAGCTATTTGCAAAGGTCACCACACCAACTACTGGTGTATAAATGCTAAGTCGCTACACATTTCCAGCTCAAGAGTGACTCAGGCAATTTTCTCCTTCCAATTCCAAAGCAGACGTTTCTCCCCCCTGGAACGCAGTGGGAGGAGAGGGAAGGAGGGCATGAAAGCTGCAGGACTCCACCTCCTGACCACCGGCACTAATTGTTGCTGCCACAAAAACATAATGCTACCTTTGTCACCTCCCCCTCGCCTCGCACAACCTCCCACTTCCCCCCACCTTCCGAGAGAGAAGGCAGACCTCTTCCTTCAGATACCCCCCAACCGCAGAGTCTGAGCCCTCAGAGACAGCTACCATGCTAAGCAGCCCCAAGCTGTGGGTGGGGTTGGGGGTTTTTCCAGAGAAAAATGGTTGTGTCCCCTAAGAACTGCGAGGACAGGAAGCAAGGGGTGGAAAGGACTTAATCATTAAAGGCATCTTGATCATGGAATGCCATAAGATCTTAGAGATAACTCGTGGGAAGTGTATTATAATTCAACCTTCCTACACAAACTGTACGTGAGACTTACTGTACTTCCATCTGACCCCAGGCCACTGGGCTTTACTTAGACTCCACATAACAGTGGAAAGCTGGGCAGTACAGCGGGTGGAAGAACAGAACGTTCATCCCTCATTCAGCTTCCAGCAATTTGGTGGTGAGCATGACAGTGCCGCAGTGGAGGGACTGTCCAAGTGCACGAAGGTTTGCAGAGAGGGCATCCCTGCGGTGAGGTCTGGAGTCTTCCCTCATCATATGTCAGGGTCAAGTGGGAATAAGTTAGTAAGTACAAGAAAAGATTGTTTTGGTTTTCTAGCTGACTAAATACCTAATCCATTTTAACTGGTATAAAGCAATAAAGAGGTGAATGTCCGTGGCCTTAGATTTAGATCTTGGTTTCTGTAAGTTAGGGCTTCCCAGGGTGACTGTTTTCATTCATGAGCTTCTCCTCTCTAGTTTCGTGAGGTGAGTCTTCCTTGTGGGTGATATGTGTCCCCTGTGTTTGTCAGGTAGCAGGAGATAAAACTTCTCAGCTTTAAAATGACCCTGTAGGACAAAACTTTGATAGACCTTTTTACTCTTAAATAGTATGGAAAACAGTAGCCCCATTTGGGCTTTGTAATCAAATGCTGAGTCACGTTTATAAATCAACAATTACAAGACACAGTCTTTTTACTGTTATCAGTCTTACTATTATCAGACCATAATTATCCTTCTCCTAAGATTTAAGCATTTAAAGATTCTAATAAGGTAGTACTATGCATCCCAGGAGGAAAAAGACTTTCAAATCATCAACCAAAACCAATTCTTAACTGTTAAGTCCGATAACCTGCCAGATTTTTCTTTCAACACAGCTTTTGCCAAATGGGAACACACATTGAGGGGCAGCAGGGGAATGATTTCTTCTTCAGACTCATTATGGTCACCACCAGGGCCAAACTCACACAGATACAGCCATAGCAGAAGACCAGTCACGCACAGGACATCAGGGCAGGCCCCTCCTTCCTCTGGCCACTTACTGAAATTCCACATTAGCTGTCCTGCATTTTAGCTTATGGGTTTCAAGCCAGGTCAAAGGCAGGTTTTCCTTGGAGAGAATTTACACATTAGTTGTTAATGATGAGTGTGCACACAGGGTTTATATGAGGCTGGACATCGACAGAGGTAGAGCTCTCCAGAGAGAAGGACATAGGGGTAGGAATGGGGGCTTGCAAACCACAGTTCTGGCTGCTCACATCTTTCAGATACCACAGCGCCCTGGTGAACGTGGGAAAGACTACTGAAAACCCGAAATAGCTACAAAAAAAGTTCTTATTCTGATGTCAGGCTGAATTCTTGAATAGCCTGGGGACATTCTGAATACAAGTGTGCTTCAGAATTTTGGGAAGTTTCAGGGAGTCTTTGTGAAGCAAGGCAAAGAGCTGGGGAGGGCACTCGGTATTTAGTTTCGATCAGATTAAATCATTCACAAAGATAAAATGAGATATTTTAGCGGCTCTCATAATGCCTGACAGCTCAAAGTTCCCTTTACTCATTTAATAAAAGACTAGCCGGAAAGGTCAATGAGAAGAATGTATCGAGAAAGACAGAACTGAAACTTTGCGCTTGTTGGTCTAGAAGAAGGAGGTTTTAAGTCAAATAACTCTCATGTAATGAACGAAAGAGAAAATAATGCACCAGCCAGGAAAACTCCTTAGAAACCACCTGCAGGTGTTCTGGGGAGGGGGAAGTGCCTGTCACGGAGCCCCATCGCAGCCACCTTAAAGGGGCACCACGGGGTCTTCACGCTCATTCCTCTTTTCCCTAGAAGCCACCATCACAAATTACAAATAAGCTCCTGGTCTTGCTGTCTTTCTACCTCTCCTAGGTATCACACTATGTATTATCTAGAGTAGAACTTGCCAGAACGTACTGCTGTTACTAGTGCTTTATTGAAGCCACTTTGCTTCACATCATTTACTACCAATTCCTAACAATTGTGATTTGGGACAGACCTCCATGTCCCCATCAGAATGGATGGCTCTTATTCTTATATTGCTTTCCCTTACAGGTGGTCCTTATTATATGAAATATGGACATCTGTTGGGGAGGCGTGCACAGGTTTATCAAAACTACAAAACAAGTCCTAAGGGAGCTTTCCACTTAAAGAGCCATTTATATAAAATTAAGCATCGTTTGGTATTGGTATTACCCATCATCACCGACTCAGCAGTTTTGCAAGTCTTTCGTAATTTTCACCTTCGAAGAACTCTACAGCCAGAACAAAATGTGTGCTATTTGATTTACAAAGCAATGTTCTTAGTTTCCAGGCTACTGATTTGGGGATTTCTGGTGGTATTTTGAAACACCTGGAGAACTACCTAGTCATATGAAATCAATTTCAATACAACGCAATGGGAGCAACTTCTACAGAGGCACAGATCATTTCCTCTTAAATACAAAACAACATATGAATGGAGCAATTTAAGAATTCTCAAAGATAAGGAACAACATGCTTGGGGGATTTTACTACCTCAAAATCTTGCATACAATCTTCTTTTCTTAATTTAATGTTCATGAGAGTTTCTTGTTAAATGGAACCTATGAGGTAGAGGACTAAATGTCCAAACAATCATGCTCTCATAAATTCCTTAAGAAAGCCATTATTGGCTGAGATTTAGTTCTCTGAACTATGTTCCAGATCTCCAAGTAAGATATTCTTCATCAAGTTCAATGCTATAATAGATGGCTTTTCAGAAGGCATCAGAGGCCTGGCAGAGCCTGTTCTAGAGCTGATAATTCTAAATGACATAAATGGAAATGGGGTGGGTGGTAGGGGTGGGAAATGAGGGGTGAGGAAGAGATTCACAAAGCAGAAAGCACATATTAAAGTCATATTTAAACTTTCCAAGCCAATGTTTGTATTATTTAAACTTCACTGTGAGACAAGAAAAATGTACAAATAGTATGTTCTTGGGAGATTTTTCCATACATCAGAGAATCAAAAAGAAAACTTTTAAAAATAAATGATTCCTCATCATTTTAAATCTTTAATCCCTCCAAAAAATATTGTTTACTAGCAATGCTTTTATTGTGCTGTTTTCTGAACTTTATGATACATGACTTAGTAAAACAAAAATCTTTTTACTATGAAAGGACATAGAAGAGCCGGTTGTCTTCCATATGTATTTGATCCATCCTCCTGGCAAGCAGTATGATTAATGTTTTTGCATCTATATTCCTGCTCTCTGTATTTATCATGCTCCCTGGATTGAAAGTATTAAATATGGCAATGATATTACATAATCACATCATTTTATGGTATAATTCCCTTCTGTACTACCTAATTTAAACCTTTTAAGAAGACACACTCCTACCTTTGAAGAAGGTCCTCTTCTCTGAATAAGTTTTCTTCCTTTTATTTCTTTAAACCAAAAGTCTTCTTAGCATTGCTCTGTGGGTTGAAGAGTGGGGGGATATATTAACAAGACATTGGTCGCCAGTCACAGCAGATTCTCAGTACATTAACTCCAACTGAATTCCTGATGGGAGACATAATGATAGGGGGAGCCCTGCAAGGAAAGACAAATTATGAGAGATTTGCCAAAACACATCTCTGCTGGTTTCAATCAAAACTGACAGCAGAGTGGTGACAAAAGCTCTGGTGGCCGTGTTTCAGTGGAGCCCAGAAGAGAGTCATGTGTGTTTCCTCTTTGAAGCTTAGAGGAACAGAGGGTTTTGTAGTGCACGTATACAGGGTGGCTAACATACTTCCTTGCTGGGGGATTATTATTATTTTAAAATTTGATATAGGAGAGTAGGGATTCTTTTGACTGTGTTTGAAAGGCCCTAAGTTTTCAGTGAGGGCCTGAAGGAGACGACAGGAGCCGCCAGCAGCGCGGGACCCGCAGAGCTGTGACAAAGGCTCAGTTGTGGACAGCTCCAGGGTCTGATCATCGCCAGTGCTTGGCTCCTCGGCCTCAATGTCTCCTTTGCAATATTCCAGCTGAGAATCAGCCAGAAAGGGACAGCATGGACAGGGAGAACAATTGCAGCTGAACACATCAGGTTTTGTTTTTTTTAGGAACCAGTTCAGTTTTCTAAGGGAGGATTTGTGGCTTTTTGGATTTTGGCTTTTGGAAACAGAAGTGACACTGTCAACCTCCGAAAAACCTTTCAGGGAAGAGAAACAAGTGTCAATTCAGGAACCCCTGGCTGCACTCAAGTACTGAGACAAGTGTGAATTGCCAAATGATTCCATTAATAAAATAAAAAGATGTGTAATCATCTCACATGTTTTAGCTTCTGCATTCATTATAAAATGTTTTCTGTACTCAATTGCAAAAAGGTTCTTAATTATATGTAAAGTCATTCTTAATAGAGTTTCATGGGATCTGATGCAATGATATTTTACCAGGGCAATGGCAATGTTGTGGAGGTCAGTGAATCTTCCTTGTAATTAAAACCAATTTTAGAGTATCCCAGTTTCTCTCCTTGTCATTTAGTTTCCATTAAAAAAAAAACTCTCTAGAGGTGTGTGGGAAAGAGTCTACAAGAATTTGAAGCTATGTCTACAATAACAAGTCAATCTAACAAACATATTGAACATTTAATACATATCTGTCAATACTTTGGGTAAATGTAAATAAGGAAAAAAGAATAAAATGTAAATAACATGTTTCCTGACATAAGGGATCTCAATCCAACACTGATGGGAAAAACACAACCACCACCAACTGCCATAAAATGCAGCCTTTAGAGCAATCTGAGACCACAGAGGAAGAAACAATTGATTTTACAAGGGGGCCTCAAGAAAGGCTTTCCACAGGAGATAACACATGAGGGACTGTAAAAATGGGTAAGAAGGGCATCCTGAAAAGAGGAGATCACAGCCCCGGTGATGATGGGGAGTGGGGAGAAGGGCAGAGGAGGGAGGCTACAGAGGTCACTGGGAACCAGAGTGCAAGGGCTTTGTCCACCAATCAGTTTATGAGTCTGGACTTGAACTTGAGAACAAAGAGAACATATTGAAGGTTTTAGGCAAGAGGAAAGAACACTGTCAGTAGTGTGGTGACTGAGGGTGGAGACTGGAGAGGATGACTGTTTAGGGGGGCTTGGCTTCTGGGGTAACCGCTCTGTCCTTCCTAAGCCCACCCACGGCAAGCATACATTTGACTCCTCCCCAAGTTGAATCAGGATTCACAGACAGAACACAGGTTTAGGGGTAAAAATACTGGTGACAACATGACATTTGATATTATTCCACATCTTTTATTTTATTAATGGAATAATTTTATGATTTTTCATTGTCCTAATATGTGAGTATACCTTTATAGCTAGAACTTGAGTAGGTCAGCACAAGGATGTGGTCTGTTTTTCTCCCCTCCACCTAGCCATCTCTCTACCTCCCACCATCTCCTCCCCAGGGCAGCTTCTGGCAAAGCGCAGGACCTGAGACAGGTGAGTCAGCCCAGCACCACACCTGACCCTCGGGAAACCCCTCCCTCTGCATCCTTCTTTCCTCTTACTGGATGTGGGCCTTGGGTCAGTCTCTGTCTTCACAGTGCAGTGTTAATGTCTGACACGGGTTTGGGCCTTCAGGAATCAGACCCTGCCTAATGGACTACTGGGCTTCCAGGTCAGTCAAGGGCAAAGGAACTGTCACCTCTTCCAGCCCAGTGTAAGTTCCAGTGAGGCTCTGCCTTGGACCTCAAGACCAGCACTGCAGATAATAATACACTTTTACTTTGTCCTGCTTTGTCTATGTCCCCCCTGCAAGTATCTCCTTTGGGGACCTCATAGGCAGAGCAGAATGTAAGCATTTGTGGGTCCCCTGGCCAAAACATACCACACTCCTTCCTCTGCAAACAATCATGGTAAGGTGGATATGCATCTCCAAAGGGCAGCCTGTTCCTTTCTTCTGAAAGTCTGTTCTGCAACACATTTTTGTGTACAGAAAAATCAACAGAAACTCAGAGAGTGCTTTAGCTTCCTGACCCAGTCCCTTCAGGGAAATCTTCACTATTTGGCCCCTGGTTGTGTCTGAAGCAGCCACACCATATTGCTTGTGAGGCTACTCAGAAAATCTCTGCCACAGACAACTGGAGGCTGCAGCCCAATACCGGGTGTGAATCAGTTAAAGACGCATGTCAATAAAACTAAGTTTACTGTAATTTTTACTTGGCAGAGACAAGATAACTAACATTTCATGGGCTCCTTCTATGTCCCAGGCCCTGTGTATATATTGCAGGTGACACTCCAATTCTAGAAGGATCATTATCTGAGACAGGCAGAAATGAAGCACGGAGAGGTTAGGTAGATGACCCTAGACACACAGCTTGAAAGGAATACACCCGGAAAACAACACTGCTTCTGTTTGAATCCAAACCTTGTGCCTTTCCTGCTCTACCCTATGGCTTTTGAGAGAAGACAGGATAAACTTGGAGAGGGGGTGCTACTGAGCTCTAAGGGAGGATAGCAGAAGAGGAAACTGGCAGACAGAGTGGTCAGGCTGAGAGGAAGGCTTGGAGGACGCCAAGAAATGAGAGCGCTAGGAAGGGTCAGGGGTGGTCCATGGAGTCAAAACCCCCAGGAAGGGCGCACATTCGGGCAACTTAGCAGCTGTCAGTGGGAAGTCTCCGCAGCCCTGAGCTGGTACTACTCACCTCCCCATGGTCTACGAGTCCAGCTCTCAGGCCACCTACTCCACTGCCAGTTCTATGCCCCTCTGCCAACTGTACTTCTTATTAATGATGTTCCGCAAAGGGGTAGGTATGAGAATACAACTGGATATGGTATAGAATATGTTTTTGAACACAAATTTTAAGGAAGAGTATAAGGAATGTGGTTCTTTCGATAAGTTTGAATCATTTTTAGTATAATTCAATTCAGGGCAAAATGGCCGGAAAAGGACACATAGGTAATTTTGCAGCAGTATGATTTCCCACAGGCACTATGTGGGAAAATTACTTCCTCCTTGCTTATGTGTATTATTGATAGGGCACTGCCTCATTTTCAACCTCCCTGTGATGATTTAAACCCTAAAGCCTTTGCAAAGACCACCAAAACACTATGTATTAATTGTATTACTATGTCAGCAATTATGCCAAATATTTCTAGGGAGTGAATTTTTGTTACATTCATTACTCTTGCTTTGATGACTGTGTCAACAGGCTTTCATCACTCTAAAATACATTTCAGTGGACAGAATAGGGTAATACATCATTGGGAAGGATTATTTTTCCAATAACAAAGTAACAATTTAATTTTTCTTTAAACCAAAATACAATCAATCTATCCTATTACATAAAAACCAATCCTAAGTCAAAAGGTCAAGATGAGATGTGATGTAATTTAAAAGTAGCCTTCAGAAAAGATGAATAACACCTAGATGAAAGATGTAAGAAACCCAAAGGCCACAGTACACACAACAAATCAGTTACCATAAAAGTAATTCAATGGTGCAGAAGTATAACATGCAAAAAAAATCAGTCATTCAAGAAAGTGAATACTTGCCTTAGCCACTCAGAGAAAAATAAAATAATGACCTTCCTGATAGTTCAAAAGCAAATGGAACTATTGATTTGCATGACTTTTTTGCAGGATTTTTTGGTTGTTTTATTCTGTTCATTTTAAAATGAGAATCCTCATATTCAATGTAACTGAAAACCTGTGACTGGCAACACTATTAGGTAAAAAAATAACAGCAAGCCAAAAGGCTCAAAATCTTACCGGTTTATATTCTCTGGCATAACTGTGAGGACATTAAAACTGCTTACTCTTTGGTTCCTGTAAGGTTGATTTAGAAAAACTGGCCTTAATGAGTACATATCAAAGGGTAGAGTACATTAAAATATCAAGCATCTGACTTCTCAAACCAATTCTTTTTTTGACTGTGACAATTATTTCCCATTTACATTCTTAAAAAATCAGTATGGCCAAGAAATACTTTTTTAGAACATCAGTTTTGAAACTCTTACATGTAACAATATATTTATATACCTGCACTCTTACGTGTAAGATGCAAAATTGTTTTGTGCTTTTATCACTTTGAAATGATAATACTTTCCATACTGATTTTTAATTTCTGCTCCTAACAAAACTTCACCGGTATCAAAATCATGGACTAACCCCCAAACTCTTCTTTTTTTCTTAATTTCCTGCCTTTGACATGATCCTTGGACTAAATTTGGGGCCCATTCATGCTTACTAACTGGAGACAAAAGGATAAACAAACAGCCTTATTAAAATTGGCATTTATCTTTGGTTTCTCTGGGGTATGCCTGTCATCCTGCAGCCTAATTCCACTTGGCATGGCAAAAAGGCAAAAATCATCTCGAAACCCAGTTCTCCTCATTTCAGCAGCCTATGAAACAAAATACATTCCAAAAAGCAGAGTGAAGCGGATTGAACTAGTACCTCAACCAGAGGGGTCCACATCTACCACAAGCTGGCTGGCTAGGGCTCCAGGGACACGGGGTCCTGATTTCCAGCCCCTAATTTAGCATCGAATTCAGCTTACTCTTGCAAGAGTAGTGAACTTGTCAGGACATGGGACCAACTCCATGACCTCTTATATTTCAGGGTGGGAGTAAGGCAGAGACCCATTCTGATAGGAGGGTTAGAGTTGAACCACCATGCATCATGTTTTACTTTTCAGAGAAATGAAATCACTGATCCCTCGATAAATCAAACAGACTGAACATTGACCATCCCCAGAAGCATGACATTATCATTTGCTACCTCATAGACTGATGAAAACTTCCAACTGTGAGCAAATTACACTGATCTGTCGTGTGCTGGGCATATGGCATCTTTCTGTTTGTCAGTGCACTGGCAGTCATGCTCTCACAGACATTATTGTAACAGTTCATGGTATATAATACATGGAACACTGCATAGTTTTATAGGACGAATTACTATAACTAATCCAGAAATGCAGTGTGCAGTAATGGCTAGCTATCTACCATGCCCGCTTCTGTCTTGTAGAGTGACTGTGGGAAGGAGGTTCCCGGCCAGGGTCTACACTGCCAGCATTAAATGTACAGAAGCTAATATGTATCACTTCTTTGCCCAGATGTTTAAGAAGCTAGTGTGTCTTTTCCACTCCTCTTGTCTCTCCACTGCTAGCTGGCTGGTGATGCCCAGTGTAATTTTGGAAGTTACATGGCCTGGACTTGTCAGTGGAGGCCTGTGAAGGGTGATGAGTAGAGATTCTCCCCTCCATGCAGTTGATCTGCATTACCAGCACTGTACTGTTACACAAGTTGGAAAGGAATGCATCTGGTGAAATTTCTTCCGATTGGGTGTTTGTTATAGCAGCTGGCTCTGGCCTGTGTAATAGCATCAGCATGGCATGAATGCAATAGAAACCTCAGATTCCTCACTGGTCCTTTTTCTGTGTCTATAATCGAAGAGGAACAGATTTAATTTAAAAAATAAGAGGAACAGATTTAATTTAAAAATATGAGTATATTCAGAGCAGTAGAAGAAAAATGATTAAAGAATATTAAGTCCTATTAGAGGCAATTAAAGTAACAGTGTTTACCTCACTACAGAAGAAAAAGTGTAAAGGAGGCTAGTGAAACTGTCAATGAATATGAAGGCCCTACAAGTTTTACACAGCAGGTAGTGAGAAACTATTTCTCACTTCATTAACTTTAAACCAAATACAGATTTATGTGATGGTATATTGAATATACTAGGTATATTGTACCTAGTAAACGGGGAAAATTGAAAAGAGCATTTTTGAGAGAATGTGATTCAGTAGGTGCAGACAAGGCCTGCAAATCCACTCTGCTAACAGGCAGCCCCAGGCTGCCCTGACACGGGCACTCACGGGCCACACTGTGAGTGTGAAGACGCGGTGAAGACAATCGTCAGGATAATGATGGTCGAACAGTGAACTACACCAGTTTGTGAGGCTGTCAAATTTCCTTCCCAGAAGAAAGTGCAACTGGGAAAGTTTCTCATCTGCAGGGTGGAAAACCCACTCTGTCAACAAACATTACAGAGCTGTGGGAATCTAGAAAGTAAGACACAAGCCCAATGCTTCAGCAGCTGACAGTCTTAGGAGAGTGACTGTGAGGGCATACGGGGAGGAGGTGGTGATGAGCAGAAGGCGGAAACAAGGGTGACTTCGGGGTCTGAAGTGGGGGAGGTGACATCTCATCCATGGATGGGCAGATGTTCCTCAATGTGGCCCCAGGTCCCGCAAGCTGCTTGGGGCATTCTTGTTTGGGAACACAGTCTCCACGTAACCCGACCACCAACCGAGATGCAGAATGAAGCAGAGGAAGGGAGGCACCCATTCTACTCAAGGAGCAAAAGCAGTTTACATTTACATATATCGAATGTCTATGTAAAGTCCCGGGAATAAAAGATTCTAACACAATAAACAAAAACATTTTGTAAAACCACATGGCTATACAGGGAGTCATTGTTTTGTTAACAGGTAGTTTCAGTCTGGGATGATGAAAAAGGCCTGGAGATGGATGGTGGTGATGATCACACGGCAATGTGGATGTCCTTAATACCACTGAACTGTACACTGAAACATGGCTAAAATGGTAAACTTTGTGTTACATATATTTTACCACCATAAAAACCACCACAACTGTGGACTTCCTTCTATCTCTGTAAGTCCATGAATATAATAGGATAGTTGCAGGACAAAAAATTCAATGTGTACCCTACACCTTCCTATCAATACTTTTGTGTCCTTAAAAAAATCAGGAAAATATTAATTTCTTCAACAAATATTGAATGAGCAACTACTATGGCCCAGGCATTGTTCTAGGAGCTTGTGACATAGTAGTGGACAGAAGAAAGTCCTGCCATTCAGAACATTGCTTTGTTTAGCCTCTTCTACATTCAACAAATCCTTACTAAATTAAATGTCTTTCACTTTCCAAGCTTTGCGCTGAGCACCAAAAATACAATTGTGAAGAAATAGCAATGACAACATCAGCGAACCAGACCCCTCCTTGCCCTCCTGGAGCTTACAGTCGACTGTAGGAGACAGTGATCCAAAAATTACAGACAGGAATCTAAACATCCACTAAGCCGAGATGTGTGGAGCTGCCAGGGTGTGTGGTGATGGCAACTGGCTTAGTCTAGAAGGTCTTTCTGAGGAAAGGAGGATAAGGCTGAGGGCTGAGGAATGGGGCTGTGAGGGGCCCGTATGGCTGCACAAAGCAGAGGGAAGGGGAGCACGGCCCCAAGGAGGCTGGAGAAGCAGGTGGAGGCCTGGCCACACAGAGCCTTGTGATCTTGTGGTCTTTATCTTAGAAGAATTGGGAAGCCACGCATGTACTCTTCATGAGGCTGGCGGTGGGAGAGGAATGATTTGATCAGAAATAATACTTACTTTGCTGCTCTAACCAATGAAAAACAAGGGTAAGGACTACAAGTGAATTCCTGTATAGTTGTAAAAATAGGTGCAACTCTTTGAAGCTCTCAGATGAAAGGTAGTGTTTCACATATGAAAGACTTATCACAATCAGATAAGACACTGTAAATAGCACTCCACTTTTTAATTTTTTAGTGTTGATCAAAAACGTAGAATCTCTCAAGGTTCTATTATATAATTACTAATGAAGCTGAATTTGATTAAAAGTGAGTCACCTTAATTTGCAAGCCTGGTAAATTAAATTGCTCATACTTGATTAATACTACTTAAAGGGGATATTTTTGGGGAAAAAAAAACAGTGCAACTATTTGATTTAAGAAATGAAGTGTATTAAACTTCACAAAATATGATTACTTAGGCATCTTTCATTAATATATCAGGTAACAATGGGACATTTAATTAAATGTTGCACTAATTTGATCAATATTTAAGAATTTGAACAAAGAATCAAACAGAAAACATGTCTCCCTTTAAAATATCAATGCAAATATGTACTTTTTTAAAGACGAAATAAGGACAGTGTTTATTCAGTGTGAGTGAGCCTCAGTCTCTCCTGCTTACATTGCAGTGTGTAATCACTTGTTTTTTCATTGAAGTATAGCTGACATACAATCTTATAGTGGTTTCGAGTGTATAATATAGTGATTCAACAGTAATCTACATTATTAAATGCTCACCCCAAGTAATGTAGTTCTGTCAACAGAGAAAGATGTTACAGAATTACTGAATTTATTCTCTATACTGTACTTTCATTGCCGTGACTAATTTATGTGATTGACATTTTGTGCCCCTATATCCCCTTCACCTGTTTCACCCATTATAACCACCAGTCACTTCTGCTTGTCTATGAGCCTATTTCTGCTTTGTTCATTTGTTTTGTTTTGTTTATATTCCACAAATAAGTGAAATTATATGGTATTTGCCTTCCTCTGTCCGGCTGCTAATATATACACTACTGAATGGGGAAAAAATCCAGGCCTGCATAATGCTGTATGCTAACATTAGATATATAAGGTAATAAGAAAAACTCCACTTTTTGTATATAATCAAGTTAGCCACATGTTCATTATTTTAATTTACAAAGATCTAAATATTCAATAAGTAGGTGATTAATATTTTTGCATTTCAAAGTCTGCATAAAAACAAGTCTGAAACACCAAATTCTTAATTGTGTTGTGAGCTAATCTGACCTCTGAACAATATAGTACATTCTAGGCTTATCTCTTCAAGTACAGAAAAGTTGTACAACTTGACGCATTTAATTTGTACAATTCTCCTTTTCACCAAATTGCCATTCATACAATTCAGATCTGTCACTTCATTGTTTGCTTAAATTACCTTAAGAATGCAATATATATAGCCAAAAGAATGGTTTCAAGGATACTTTAGCTATATTTTATTAAAGACTTCCAAGGCCCCCATGATTTTATAGGTCCTGGGAATTGTATTTGTGTTTGTTTTATTTGTAGAGGTCTCTACTATCATCACTTTTTAAGATTTAGCCTTATAAAGACATTAATTTTAAAGCTTAATTTGATTATTTGAAACCTAGTATTTTTATTGTTCTATCAGTTCACACTTTAGTCTGACCAATTTTAATATGCTTGGGTACAAAAATGTTTTTATGGGAGGATCTCACTTCCCAATTTCAAGTTCTACTATAAAGCCACAGTAATCAAGACAATTTGGTACTGGCACAAGAACAGACCCACAGAGCAGTGGAACAGAATAGAGTCCAGAGATTAACCCAACCATATATGGTCAATTAATATATGATAAAGGAGCCATGGATATACAATAGGGAAATGACAGCCTCTTCAACAGCTGGTGTTGGCAAAACTGGACAGCTACATGTAAAAGAATGTAACTGGATTACTGTCTAACCCCATACACAAAAGTAAAGTCAAAATAGATCAAAGACCTGAATGTAACTCATGAAACCATAAAACTCTTAGAAACAAACATAGGCAAAAATCTGTTGAACATAAACATGAGCAACTTCTTCATGAACAGATCTTCCCATGCAAGGGAAACAAAAGCAAAAATGAACAAGTGGGACTATATCAAACTAAAAAGCTTCTGTACAGCAAAGGACACCATCAGTAGAACAAAAAGGTACCCTACAGTATGGGAGAATATGTTTATAAATGACATATCTGATAAAGGGTTGACATCCAAAATATATAAAGAGCTCAAACACCTCAACAAACAAAAAGCAAATAATCCAATTAGAAAATGGGCAGAGGATCTGAACAGACACTTCTCCAAAGAAGAAACTCAGATGGCTAACAGGCACATGAAAAGATGCTCCACATTGCTAATCATCAGAGAAATGCAAATTAAAACCGCAATGAGATATCACCTCACACCAGTAAGGATCGCCACCATCCAAAAGACAAACAACAACAAATGTTGGCAAGGATGTGGAGAAAGGGAAACCCTCCTATACTGCTGGTGGGAATGTAAATTCGTTCAACCATTGTGGAAAGTAGTATGGAGGTTCCTCAAAAAACCCAAAATAGAAATACCATTTGACCCAGGAATTCCACTCCTAGGAATTTACCCTAAGAATGCAGCAGCCCAGTTTGAAAAAGACAGATGCACCCCTATGTTTATCGCAGCACTATTTACAATAGCCAAGAAATGGAAGCAACCTAAGTGTCCATCAGTAGATGAATGAATAAAGAAGATGTGGTACATATACACAATGGAATATTATTCAGCCATAAGAAGAAAACAAATGCTACCATTTGCAACAATGTGGATGTAGCTAGAGGGTATTATGCTCAGTGAAATAAGCCAGGTGGAGAAAGACAAGCGACGGATGATTTCACACATCTGTGGAGTATAAAAACAAAGCAAAAACTGAAGGAACAAAACACTAGCAGACTCACAGAACCCAAGAATGAACTAACAGTTACCAAAGGGAAGGGGACTGGGGAGGATGGGTGGGATGGGAGGGATGAGGGTAAAAAAGGGCATTATGATTAGCACACATACTGTGGCAGGAGGAGGGCACAGGGAAGGCAGTATAACACAGAGAAGACAAGTAGTGATTCTATAGCTTCCTACTACGCTGATGAACAATGACTGTAATGGGCTATGTGGTGGGACTTGATAATGAGGGGAGTCTAGTAACCATAATGCTGCTCATGTAATTGTACATTAATGATACCAAAATTTTAAAAAAATGTTTTAAAATTTAATGTGCAAAATTCTTCTGATTTTTTTAAAGCGAAGTTGTAAATGCCCAGTGAAATTGCCCATTGGTATCAAAACTAGTTCATATTCCTAGCAGATGTTACCAATAATAAGTCAGATTGTAAAGAAAGGGATAGAAGTGCACTAAATCAGATTCGGCAACTGTAAAGGAGGATGAATGCATTTCCCATAAAAGGAAGGGGAGAAAAATCTTTTTTAACAAATTGAAAGTATAATTTGGCTGTGCATTTTTTGTTGTTGGCACTGAATAAATCTCACTTACAAAGATGAAAAGAGAATTGGCTTGCAAATCTTTCAAACATTTTGGATAAAGGCTGGACATATCTTTTCTCTTTTACTATCAGTTTTCAAAGTTGGCAAGTCACTTTGATTTCAAAATTCTCTTTAGATGCTCTAGTTTTCTAGTCTCTCGATGCAGGCAGGAATGCACAAGCAGCTCTCCCACTTTTATTTTTCCTCACAACTTCCTGACCACTTGCCATGCTCACTGAACTGAATTTGAGATCTTTTCATAATACTGCTCTGGGAGGAAAAAGGAATGAACCACAACAGAAACACAATAAAATGGTTTCCAAATACAATTTGGATGTCATTTCAGTGATGTTTATCTTGTGTCTATCATAATATTGATTGGCACCCAGGACTTCCTAATGAGGATTTCTTCTCTATTCTGTAGTGGGCCATGCTAGCACTGATTTTCAATTTTAGTTATACTGATTTTTTGAAGGAACATAAAAACAAAACAAAACAAAAACAAAAAGCAAAGGAATTCAAATAGGATTTAGATTATGACTTGAGAGGATACCCCATCAACCCTGAGCCTACCACGATACATTTCTCCACAGCAGTGTCTAAGCAGAGTGGCCCAGTCCTCATTAATCCCCAAATGGCTTTGAGAGTCTCAGATTCTTCAGTTCTCTAAATCAGTCTCCCAACTTGAGAATCTGAAACCCTGATCTTATAGAAATATGGAATACTATTAGTTCCGGGTCACTAACTAAAGTTAAGTCCAAATATGAAGCTGTCCATCTAAAAAGAGGTCATTTTTAATGCAACATGGCTTGTATTAAATGAACCATTACTTGTAAATAAAGCAATCAAATTATGAATTCAATAGCTTACCAGGTGACATTAGGCAAATTACTTGCTCTCTGTGCACAAAATGGGGTTAATAATCCTGACCTATCTCTTAAGGTCTCTGGGAACAATTCATTTAGGAATTGTCGAAGTGCTTTATAAATGTTACTGGTGTTATGAGAGCTTGGTTTTATTGTCACTGGGACACCACCATCATAAAAAGGAATTCAGAGATTTAGTCAGAGGTGAATTAACAAAGCAAGGTCTATGCTAATACAAGTGCCCTCTGACCTTGGATCACTGAGCTTGAAAAATCGCACAGATCAGAATATAAATGAAGTTTCCATTTTCAGAGACACAGAGGTTGTGTTAATTTATTTCCCATTCAGTGCCTTTCCTTTGAAAATCATTACTTTGGAAGCAAAACAACCATTTTCAATTTCCAGCTCTTTTTTTTTGGTCATTATTCTCATTGCTGTTCCCAGCATCATTTGCATTAAAGCATGACATTGGAGGCATCCGCGGCCTTTCTTTCTGAATCAACTATCTGGCATACCCAGGCAACATGCCTGTCAGCACACATGGGCTGGGTAGACACCAGACTTCTTTCATTTTAGGGTTTTGTTTTTATTGTGTGATTCCCCAGACTTTCATCTATTTTAGAGAAGGTTCTCTTTCCCCAGTTAAATTTCCATGATTCATTCATTTATTTGACCAGGCACTGTCCTAGGTGCTGGAACTAGCACTGAACAAAAAAGGCAGAAATCCCTGCTCTTGTGTAGCTTACATTCTAGTGAGTGAAGACAGATAGTAAGCTAAATAAACATAACATGTTAGAATGAAACACAAAGTATGGTGAAAAGAGTGTGAAGATGGGGAGAGGCTATAATTTTAAATATGAAACACCTCCTTGAGAAGGTGAGATGTGAATAAAGATTTGAAAGATGCCTGTTAGAGCTTCTGCAGGAGGGCTTTGCAGATCGCATGGGAATTCCAGCAGATGCAAAGGCCCTGAGGTAGGAGTTTGTGTGCACAAGAGCACCAGGAAGTTAGGGTGGCTGACAGCAGTGAGCAAGGGAGAGAATACTGTGAGATGGAGGCCGAGATGGAATGGGGTACCAGCTGACTAGGGCTGGAAATCGTCCCAAGGCCTCTGGTTCTCACTCTGGGTGAAATGGCAAAGCCCTGAAGTGGGTCTGCGCAGAGGAGAGACATGATCTGACTACCATTTTAAATGCTGGAACAGGCTGTATTAACAACAGGCTGTGGAGAGCCAAGTTGAGGACGGCGACCACAGACAAGGCAGCAGTTCAGAGCAGATTTTAGTGGCTTGAACCTGTGGGGGTGGCACATGGGTAGAGTGTCACATCCTTCTGCTTCATCTAGCTGTGGTTTTATGTTTGAATTATTTCACTCTCTCAGGCAGCTTTTTCTCTTTAAAGCCTTCCCTTCTACACATTCTTGTCAATAATAATACTTTCCCTCCCCCAGACTGTCTTAGAAAGGGTCCAAACATGCCCCATTTGGATGTAGCCAAATTGGCAAGTAAGCTCCTGTTAAAAGACAAACTGAGGCATGGAGCATTTTTAAGAGTTTATTTGAGGAAAAATCAATTCAAATTGCCAGCACCCAATATCGAGCAGAGAGAAAGGCACTCTGAGCAGCTGTAACAATAAAGACTTTTATAGGCAGAAACGAGCAAAAAGCAGGTTGGTTATTGAAACATTACTGCCCTTTAAGGGATGACTGGGGTCTACAGGGCAGATTACCTCACTAGTGCTGACTGGGGGATTCCTGACTGACTGGTTTAGGATCCCATTTCTGGGAGAGCCAAGCTATGATTAAGTCTCGGTTGGGTGCTCAGCATATGCAAACCTCACTTTGGGCCTGTTGTCTTGTTTTTAACACTAGTCTCCTAAAGCACAAATGATTCACAGGGTTCTACTGAAGTTCTCTGTAAAGACACCTGCCACTCTCCTGTACAGCACTGAGTTACCCTACAGATGACTGTGCAGTGAAGCTATCCTGTTAGGTGGGGTGGGGTGCAGAGGGACTGGATTGGGCGAAGAAGTCTGGGAGGAGGCCAACAGCTTTGGCCTCTACAAATCCGCTTGCATTTTCAGGTTAATTAAGTTCCACTACACATACACAAAAATATTTCCGAAGCAAATTTTTATTGTGTATTTATATGCTCGTATGTCCATATAAACCAGAGAAATGTTTTCGCTCTTTTAACTCCTGTGTGTGTAAAATTCTATACTAAAAAAAAAATATTTAGCTGTGACCACTATAATCAGACACCATATACCAGGCAAGCCTAAACCCTGAGCCCTGATTTTCAAGAAACAAAGACAGGCTTCCCCTTCACTGAACAGAAATGAGGTGGCTGCATTCAAGCACAGTTCCATATGCTGTAGGAAGACGGTGGCAATGGCTGCTGCCCGAAGAGGAGACTGGAAATGACCCTCATGGGAAAAGAAGGAAAATACCTTAGTCTTTTCATCCAACCTAGAAGAAAAGTTCTTGGCAATGTCAGGACTGTGGTACGGGAGGAACATGTAACCAGAGGGTCCCTGGACTGCCATGGCATCTTCCCTAGGGAGATGGGGGTGCTCTTGCTTGTGATCTAGGTCTCATTTTTGGCAGAATAAACGAGAATTTCTATTCTATAAATGAAGATATGCTTGACCTTTTTCAATGAAATTATTATTTTACATAAATTATTCTCCTTTTTTCATTTTGGGTGACTTACCAGAAAGAAAAAGAAAACCTCTTGACATATGGGGGAAAAAAAGTTTTCCTGAGCTTGGGGTCATACCCTGGGACTCCAGTTCCTCCAAATATTTGCATTACTTGCTCCCTCATTTCCTTCAGGACTTTACTCATACATTGTCTTCCTGAAGAGACCTCCTCTGGCTGTCCTGTCCAACGTGGTGACCCGCACCCCACTTCCTCTCCCCTTTCTCTGCTTTATTGTTCTCCTTAGCACTAATCACCATCTAACATATTACATATTCTATTGATTTTTTTTTTTAACTGTCTCAAGTACTAGAACATAGGCTTTAGGAGGACAGATTTTTATCTGTTTTGTTCATGCTATATTCCCAGTGTCTAGAACAATGCCTAACACAGAGAATGAATGAATAAATTCCACAGAGTAGTCAGATAATGTTAACTTGAAATGTTATATTTAAAAAGATCAATTTTGGCTAACACATGCATTGAAACAAATTACTTCTGGGAGGATACACAAGACACTGATAATAGTATTCATCTTGCAGAAGGATTTGAGGGGGAGAGTTACATATAATTTCATAACTGCATGTACTAATCACATCTTTAGATCACTGGAATTTTATATTAGCACTCAGAGATGTCTGGGTGATGTGAATTATGGGCCACTTAAAATTATTTTTGTCATATACAATAGTAAAAAACCCCAATAAATGTTTATTGAAAAATAGTTTATCACATGTATGTATAAAAATCCACACATACACAATGTGTTTGATGAGACATACAGAGTTCATACAAAAAGATACATGTAATAACTCTACTACTTTCGAGTGCTCAAAGACCTCATACTTACAGGATTAACAGATCTGGTGTAAGTGGTATGTTGGTCCTAAACACAAGGACTTCCCAATAATCAGGACACTGAATACTGAAGATGGCAGTGTATTCTTACCACCTTATTTACACTAACAACATGGTAGCAAGCATTTCAATTGGGGTCAAGGCTTGACACGCACCACAGTTTTCATTTGAATTTCAGGGCAAAGCTATTATAGAATCAGTATCTATAATGAGATTTCCTAAGAAAAATGAAACCATGAGAACCAGAGTCCAGTCAGGAAAGGCAGAGAGAAGTGGGGTGACAAAGCAGTAGAATCAAACTATAAGAGCATAGTTGTTTAAAGAGTAATAAAATTCAGAGTGAAAAGCAGACATGGTAAGAGAATGCAATTTAATTTTAAATAAATATTATTCTCAGTGTAATTCAAGTCAACATGAGACCTGGGCTAGACGTAATCTAAAGGGAAGACTTATAGATTTGATAGTTATTTTCTAGAGATGAGATATGAATATGAAGTTAGGGAAAGGTGCCATAGAGTCCTATTTGTACTTAGCGGTGGCCTGTAGTGATGAAGCACGCAAATTTCCTAAAAGAAACCAGGGACAAGAGAAAGAAACACTGAAGAGATGGGGACTTCTTTTGAACGAGAGAAAAGGATGGAAGCATGAACCTCACGAGTCATACTGCCTGGATCGTCCCACAGGTCTTTTAATACTACTCAGGTATTTTGGTATCTTTTCTCCCTTTTCACTCACTCTCTTGATCACTCCATTGTCCAAACATGGGCTTTGATTTTATTTTTAATCTACCTAACACCAGCTGTCGCCAGAGCCTTCCTACTTAAGGGCTTACTTTAAATAGTCTGATCTCTAAAGCAAACATCGAGCACATGGAGCCACCACAGTATTTTGGAAAGAGAACTGGTCTGAAGGCCTGAGTCAGAATTCAGCTCTACACATTCCTAGCTGGATACCTTGGGGCATGCTGCTGAACCTCATTTTTCTCTTCCTTAAAATGGAGATGATAAGACCTGTCCTTTCTGTAGAGGATGGTTAAGAAGCTCAAACTAGATAATGCAAGCTGAAAAGCATTATATACAAAAGTAAGTTATTTTTATGATGATTTTCATGCCAGTTACTATTGTCAATGGAAAATATGAGCAAAAAAGAGGAACTTGCCTAAGGAAAATAGCAGAATGCCTTCATTACATTTGCTCTATGTCCAGCTGTAATAAAATCAGGCAGATAATGGGTACATTCAGAAATGTTTTCAAGGATGCAAAACTTTGTTGCATTAGTACAATCACACATGTTGTATTTCATGAGGTTCAAAAATTGAGAGACAGTGAATATAATGTTACAGGTGGTCTTTGAAGATATTTCATGAGCTAAAGCTAACAAATCCGATTATGGCATTAAAAACAAAAATGTGCCCCTAATCCAGCTTTTCTCTTCCTCTTGACCACTAAACTCTCTGGAAACAGGAGAACTAATAAGGAAAACTTGGGGAAAACTCTCAAGTACAGAAAAAAGGACAACAGAATCTTCTTTTAATTGAAAAGGCAAATGGGTGATGTTTTTACCACACTTTGTGTATTACTATATATATATACATATATATATATATATGTGTGTATATATAAATATAAAACAGGAATGAAGCAGATAAGGGAGAATAAGGCTGAGCTGGAAAATTGTCTTCGGGTAATTATAAAAAAATGGCCCATGAGACCATTAAGAACAAATACCTATACATGGAATGATAAGCCAAAATTATGTGTTAATGCACCATGCTGGAGTACCCTCAGAGCAAATGTAAGTCCACTAGCATTTACTTTTCTTTAAAGTGTGTTCACATTTTGGCTAGTAAAAATACTTGAACTAAATCTGTCATTGCCCTGCCCAAGTCTCTCTTTTAAGTGTTTAACAAGTTATGTGAAAGATCATAGTTTTTGATACAAATTCCATTAACCAGATTAGCACACTAAGTGAAACCATATCAAACAACAGAGAAAAAAAAGCTTCAGACAAGCTTTTACGGTTGGCATCCAATTCTCATTTTGGCTTCAGTTTTGAACAAATCATTAAAATGACACCCGAAGGGGATAAACCCAGTCGTTCCAGGAAGCAGCCAAACACCCCTTCCCACTGTGCAGAAACAAGCACAGACATTACCTTACTCGTGGAGTCACCTTACTGTTTCCCGTTTCCTTCCAGTAGCAAAAGGAAAATCATAAAGGGCCCAACCCAGCACATTACTGCAGACAAAACACTGGCGACTGGGCCCTGCTGGGGTGGGACCATGTAAGTGTTAAAGTGCCTGGGCAGCCGGTCCAAAGCTGCTCAGGCCTCTGGGGCCCCCACGGTGATCAGCCTGGCTTTGTGGCAATACATGGGGGCCAAACATTTCTCGTATCCCCTTAGAAGCAAAAAAATCTGTTTAGTTGCTCAGAATGACTTAGCCAAATACACAATAGGTTCTGGTTTGGTAATACCATTGTTTTAAGAAAGTAACTGCCATATGTTTACCTATGGGCAGAAAATGTAAGGTGCTATATAATTTCTTCCTTTTTCTTAACCTATTAACTCAAAATAGGTCCCTGTTTAAATTTAAGAATTCCTGTCTGGTCATTGTTTAAATATTCTTTCCTTACAGGATGCAATTCCCGCTTGAGACTGGCTTGTTTACTTCAGCATGGACCACGACCATTTGTCTTTTTCCTTCCATGGCATCCTAGAATCCCTATTCGTCTCAATTAATTTCATGTGAAGATCTTAGTAAAAGTCAATATTATAACTGTTTTTCTGTTTCTTTTCCCCTACCTACTTAGTTCCCAGTTTTATTTCTCTTTTAATCTTCTCTGGTACCCACTGTCCTTTGTACTTAACCTATCCAAGCTGTAAAAACTTGTAAATGTTGGTTTTTATTATTCTGGTAAGCTAGATATTATTGATCCACAAATACACAAATAAAAATAATAAAGAGTGAGCAGGCATTTTCATTGAATGTTAAATACATCAGGGTTATATTTCATGTTAATAAGACCTCAAGAAAGGACTGGAAAATGTTCTAAAATGTAGTTTATATAGCAGGACTTCATTGTTGGTTTTGCCACAAATCCTGAAGCCTGAAGACTTTGCTCGAATTTCTAATTACTTTTCAAGCTTTAAGATTCTCTGGAAGAGCCTAAGATAAGTAGGTTTATAAGTCATTCACTGGCAATGATACAAGTTTAGAAAGTGTCTGCTTACCATGTTTTCAATTCCGGTTATTCACTTCCTAAGAAGAAACCTAAAAATCTGTTCCCCATTTATTACAGTGACTCTCACGAACAATGGGTGGATATATTTCTTTGAAGCTCTTTTAAGCACTTCTTAAGACCTGCTTAGAAGAAAGCCTTTCTTCCCAAAAGCACAACCAACGTGTAACCCAATCTCCTTCAAAGCATGTTGTCTGGTGGAACAACAATGACCTGTGCCACGTGACCTCCACAACCTAACTAAGCGGGACACCGAGGAATCCTGCCTGGGTCCCCTCTCCATCCGTTTCTGTGCTGAAAATGTCCTAAGTAGCTTTCGATTACACTAATAACAACTTGAAAAACATAAAATGATGTCCTGATTTATTTCTGACTCTTTTAAAAGATAAAACAAGAAGAGCGGGAAAGCCTTTAAAGTTATTTCCTCCTGAATACATATCTGCTGCTCTATACGTGTTATGGGTGGTACCAGCTGATAGGAAGCAATATAACGAGCCTGTCCCAATTGGCACACGCTCCTGGGAACAGAAACCAGGCTGGAGAGTATGACTTATACTTACTACCCCTTTTGGTATTTTCCAATAATTTCTTTGGAGTGAATTTTTACAATTTAAATATTCCCATTGGAAACAGAAAGTGCCTATGTTTTTCTGTTCATATGTTAACATAACCTTCTCTTTTCCTACTTAGCTATTCCCACAGGTATAAAAAAGGTTCATGTGCCAATTTGAAAGAAGGTTGTATTTTAAAGAACAGTGTGAGGACTGCTTAAAATGGTGTGCTAGACTGTGATGGTGTTCTGAACAGCAAGGGCTTGTGGGGGAGAGGAGTCTCATTATGCAGCTTGACTGACCGAGCCTAATCAGAATTATTTTGGCACACTGCTCCGCTACAGCCACAGACCCATTAAATACTAAATGCTTCTGCAGGCCCATTTCTCCCTCTGTCTCCCACTGTGACCTGTTACTTTTCAACAGTGGTTACTCAGTGGGCTACTCAAAACATTTTTTGGTAAACGGAGGTACTGGGCTTAACGGGCTGCTCAAAATCTGCTGTCAAATCTGTCATTTTATCACAAGAACGGGTGTTGTACCATTTTAAAATCGCACCCTTGGGACTGCCGTGCAGCTGGGGACCCTTTGAAGTAGTTCCTTCCTCTTGCAGTATTACTTTTTATTAAGAAAAGCTGAAGTTGATGGCTATTACACCTTCCACAGGGCAGCTGTCTTTGAAAATGTAACTTTGGGTATCTCATCTTAAACTCACTAATTGTTAATCATGTGTTAATTCAGCCTGCTTAACACCTAATTCTTGAATAGGCAGTTCCATTCTAGGGACTGGATCGGGTGAGACAACTTTATGGCACCAAAATGTCCGTTCTGCTCCCTGTTTCCCAGAGTCAATCTCACAGGCTGTCCAGATGTATCCATTTCTGGCATGTAATTAGTTTTCTGCATGCTATGACTTGGTACCCATTTTAAGTACATAAAAATATTTGATGTGCTTTTTTAACAGACATACTTCTACATGTAAATGTAAAGTTATGCATCTAAATTTTGATTAAAATAGATACAATCAGAAATTTTCAGTTTAAAAAAAGTGCTTTCTATTCAAATGTTATAGTTCTGAATACCATAATGCTTGTGTAGACTATTCAAGCTCTGTGCCTCAGTTTTCTCATCTGTAAAATGGGAATAATATCATAACTTCTTCATAAAATTGCCATGAGGATTAAGTGAGTTAATATTTTTAAGTCACTTAGAACAATGCCTGACACATATGTTTGTATTAAATAAAAATAAATCAGGTACTTTTTATGCATGGGAAATGAGCAAATGATTCTTTCAAACATTCTTCTAAGAAGAGTTCTCCCTTGAACTATTAGTTTACCTTTATGATCTTTATTTTTGTCATTTTTTAGCAGGCTTTTATATTTGCCTAAGTTCACATTCACCACCATTTTTCTGCAACATTTTTGTAAGTTCTCACAGTGCAGAAATGATGGATGCTTTTCTTTTGAATTCCTTTACTGGAAAAAAACAGATGTCAATTAACTGTGTCAATTGAATGGGAGATAAAGGATTTTGCTAAAGTAGCCTACAAACTGAGTGGGAAAAATGAATGAACTAAGTGTTTCATTCACTCCCTGAAATGCTATGCTATACTCACAAGCTCACAGCCATCCACAGTCGTGTGTCTCAAACATGAAAATCTGCATTATGGAGACAAGTTAAGTGTCATGTTATTTGGTAAAAGTGTTAAAGAGCCATCTGTTTCTGTAAATACAATATATAGACCTAGGAACCCCACAAATAATTGGATGGCACAGCAGACTGGCATCCTATTGTTTTTTCATAATTTACTGATAGGCAAAATGCCAAGACTCTAGAAAGGCATTGTGATGCCGAGTTAAGGCAGGAGATGGAGAGAAAATGTTTTTGAGGCTAATGGGTACTTTTAAATACTTCAGGAGAATGGCAGATTGGTTTTCTTTCTGAATGTGTGTTCCATCAAAACAAAACCTCATTAATTCTCAGCTTTCTCTCTCTTGATTCCCCTCTCCCTCCCACTTTTGCGTCACCTTGTTTAGAGTATGCACAGATCTTACAAACCATTCTTTTGCAAAAGAGCTCTAGTACTGCAGTTAAGAATGATTCTGTAAGAAAAGAGTTTTTGCAAGTGGAAGTGGTCAAAACAACTTTAACAGAAGTACTAAAATAAGCCAGGATTTCTTGTACACTATATCCTTGTAGCACTTTATATAGAGAACTCATTTATGGCTACTCACATCTCATGTAGATGTTATTCAATGTTGCACATTTTACTTAAAATGTATGTATAAATGCACTGCATTTAAATCTTAGAATTGTCTTTATATACATGAAATTTTATCAGACAAGTCAAAGAATAGAAAAGCAATGATGTAATCATACATGAAACTTGAAGGATGACAGGGGTAGAAAATGAGAAGAGAAGAAAAGGAGATTGTAAGGAACAGAAAACATATTGGGACTCAAAACATATGAAATTGCCATTTTGTAAGTCAAAAAAGGTCAAATAACAGTCATTTTATGTGTTTCAACCTAACTACTTCCCTGGGACTCTGCAGCTCCAGAAAACATCCAAATTATTTAACAGAAATAAAGCCAGTGCTCCCAGATCAAATAATTTCCATTTCCATCACTGGTTGTAAAGCAAGACTCATTACCATTTTCTGGAAGTTTCAGTTGCTATAAGTAATGGGCCTCCCAAACAGCCACACATTGCTGATGTGTGTTTTAAGTGTCAAAGTAATTTTTCCTACCTCTTCTTAATTCTATATTTAAACACACACACACACACACACACACACACACACACATTTTCTAGCTGTTTTCCCTGAATACATTTCTGTTTAAAAATATACTATATGTAAGTTCATTTTTCAAAATGAAAACGTATTTGGATAATGCCAAAGCAACTCATTCATAAAAATAAAATAGAAAGAGCTTTTTGATAATTCTACTATAACAAAAGTACCCTAGCTGGAAGAGATTTTTTTAATCACACATTTTCAAATCTTTGTTGAACTGTAAAATCCATCATCTTAGAAAATTTCTTAATGAGTTCTCTTTCACGACTGTTGTTACAATGATGATTTTGCCCCTTCTGCCACAATTCATCCGTTCATCACTCATCTTTCCTTTTCTTAGACAACACTATAGGAAACAATAAAATTCTTCATAATCCCCCATTTCCAGTGTAACAGTTTCCTTACTGTTTTTGTTTGAATGTATGTGTGTGTGTATAAGTTCAACAAGGTTGCAATCTTGAAACTTTTTACTTTTGAAGTTAGCACTGTGTCACAATGTTTTTATTTTACTAACAGTATTCAGAATTATAATGTCAAGTCAACACACAATATTCTACTGAAATGCTGTGCCATAATTTTTATCTTCAAACACCAAGGATTTTTGAAAACTTTTTCTTAAATTGAAGTGAAAATATCTGTGTGGATGTGCGATCCCATGTTATTTTTTGAACGGTTGCATTATTTCCAGTGTGTGTATGGTCACCTTTATATATTGCAATACTGGGAATTATCTTAAAATATTTTGGCCAGTTCAATAGCTGCAAAACATCTTACTCGCCCCAGTCACCAATTATCATGTACTACCCAAATGCTAAGAGATTACCATTGCCCATAGAGGAAACTCCTCAGCCTGCTACTCAAAATCCTTTGCAATCCAGCTCTTACCTATGACTCTTTATGCATATTCCATGAGTCTTAAACATATACAAGCTCTTCCATCTAAACAGGTCCATCGTCTCAGCATCAAACAGGCCACCCCCATCCCAGCTTTGTTTCCAGATATCACCCTTGGGAGGTGCTCCTCACTCCTCTTTGTTTAAATCTCTCCTGTCAACACCAAGATCAAGTCCTTTGCCCCCATGATGATTTAACTGCAGGACACAGTCATCAGACGATTGCCTCTCTGACTTAGACTTTATCACCTTCCACTTATCTCACATTTACTACCTTTTTTTTTTTTTTCTGATTTAGCTTTTAAAAATGTGATTGTGTCTTCTTCCCATCTTGAATTATAAACTATTTCTGTTAGCTCTAACTCCAAACTCCAAGCACTGCAACTTGCATGCAGTAGGGACCCCCTGGCTGTGAGACCTATCGGTGGCTGTCTGAACAGGACTATGTTTTCCTGCATGTGATTCTGCATATGCTCTTATACTTAATTTGACAAAAATTGATTAAATCCAAATAAAACCATCTCACTTCCTCACATACTGATTAGCATGAATAATTAGTTCTTGGCTACATGCCCTTCATTCTGTGTTGTCACTCCTCACCTTCCACACCTCCTGTGTCTCCTTTAAGAGTCTCAATCATTCAATTATTTCCAACAACTTGTCTGTCACTGTTTTTCTTTTTCCCTAAAACTTTCCTCTTCCTCAGTTCTTCTGTCATGTTTCTGTTTCCTTTTCAGCTCATTTATTCTATATATTCTTAGAGCAGCAGAGTAGTTAAGAACTCTAGGGTCAGAGAGTCCGGGGTTCAAACTCTGGCTCTGTCCCCTGACTAGTTTTTAACCTTAGGTCCTTTGCCTCTTCAAAGTTCATTTTCTCCATTTTCAAATGGCCCCATTAGTAGTAACCTACCTCATAAAGGCTCAAGTAAAAAAAATTATGATACATGAAAAGCATGATCTTATTTATAGTAAATGCTTAACACTGTTGACTTTTAATAATCACTTTATATCTCAATCTCTTTAATAAATTCTTTATTTTAAAATTGTTACATCTCCCAATCACTCCTTATTTTCCTAGTACTTAGCACATAAATCTTCATAACCTTCTTTTTCCTTTCTTCATTATTTAATACTTAAAAAAGAAAATGGAAAACAAATGTAATTAATTGTAAAAAAAAACAGTGCTGTGAAATGAGTAACAGAATAGAAAAACTAACCTGCTAGCAACTTTGTTTCTCTTTTTCCAGGGCTCTCTTTTACCTAGGACTCTTCATTAGCTTTTTTCTTTCCAAGTTCACTGTGTATCTTCTATTTCATATACATATTTCATATATATATTCATGCCTGCAAAGTGTACACAGTTCTTGACTCCTTTTATTCATAATGCATGTTTGATTGACACTTCTAAAGCCCATTACTGTACAAAGTCCTCCTTTTTAAAGTAATGAAACATAGAGGAAACAGGAAAATGATGAGATGTCTGTCCATCTCTGAGAAAGAATCAGGGAAGTCTTCCCAAGGGAAGCAAAGCTGAAGAAGGGACCAAATCTGGCCTGAACACGAAAGAGAGCCAATCGATACCGGGCTTTGCTATCTGCAATCAGCGTGGAAGGTGACAGGCATGACCAGATCACAGTCCTGCCTGAGATGATAAACCTGACACGGAGGCGTGACCCACTGGACTGCTTGTGCCTGTGAATGGCACACACCTGAAAACGGGGCTTGCTCCCAACATCACCCTTCTCTCTGGGCTTCAATTACTTTCAAGTAAAAATAAAATGGTATCAGTTATCAAAGAATGATAAAATAGCATGCCCTAGATATATTTAGTATTTTATATAGGATGAGGAATGAGAAATGGGGAAATTTAACCACTTTGCTATTTATATATTAGGACATGATTTATAATAAAAGGTGGCATTTATTACATGCTACCACTGTTCAGGCATATGTACATCATTAACTCACTTAATCCTTACATGACACGGGGATTGTATTTCCAATTACTACTGCTGTTTTACTGAAGGGGACACTGAGGGTCAAAGAGGTTAAGTAACTTGCCTAGTCAGCAAGAAAATGGTGGAGTTGTAATTTGTTAGTGTACAAAGCCCTGTTAGCGATTGGTGTGTGTGCATTCCTGCAGACCACGGGTATCAGAACATCAGACAGTGTGTTCAATGTCAACTTGACCATGCCGTTCAACTCATATGTAATACCAATGGCTTTATAAAGCAATCAATGCTTCTGCCACCGATGTATTTTCTTTCACAGGAAAGACAGGAGATTTTGTATTTTTCCCCCTTATAACATAATGAAAATAGAAGACAGGAAAGTAGAGTGTTCCCCTTTCAGTTCCTCGCCCAGCTGGTTCATGTCCCATGAAATCTGTTTAGCCAGCCTCTTTTTTTTTCTTCTAGTTTTTACTGCAAAGACAAGGGGTTGCCTGGCTTGCTGCCAAATAAGGGAGAGTAACTTAGAGGATCCTCAGGAGATCTCAGATTTAACTGTTTTGCTCTCTCTCCCCTCCTTTAGATGGGGAAATTATCTCACACAGAATTCTTCAAAGGTCTGGGCAGGGTTTCGTCCCTGGCGAGCTCACTTATGGGGTGGAATGAGCATGCTCCTTACTGGTTTTCAGGCTTATTTTTACTACAGCAGAAGCACAGAAGTCAGTACTGCTGTAAACTGGCTGCACAGTATCCTCCCACACCTCAAATGACATTCCTGGGAAAGATCACAGCTCACACGTAGGATGATGCACGACTCGGTGTCTCTCTAGTAATGGTCCCCTGGTGTCTACCTTTGCTGCTGAATTCATTTTCCTTCTTTCTGTTTTTCCACAAGCAGCAGAAGCAACGACCTCAGTTGATGGGAATTAATAGCAAGAACAAAAGCATATTTTCAATTACCTATCTTTAAATCAAAACACTAATTCTGAAAATGCTCCTGTTCCATCTATTTGATTCGACATGACCTCACACACAAATGGAACCCCGTAGACCCCTTTTGTTCTGGTCTATATGAATTGCTTGCAGTCCATGACCTGTGTTTCATTAAGTGATGTCTCTCTAGTTCAAGGTTTTGCTGACCTTATTTTCAATAGTTAATTACTCATATTTAAAAGGTTATCTAAATCCACCCAACTCATTTCCATAACTGAGGCAGACAATTCACGACAGGATCTTAAGCGTCTTCCACCCTCCTGTCCAATCCAAATGGAAGCTTTTTGTGACAGAACGTCTATCATTTGGTATATTTGTACCCATTTGTATGGATATACTCAGAAGACTGGATGCAGTGTTTACAAATATATAATAATAAAAAGCATAGAAGGCTTTTAAAAGGATGCATACTAGAGAGATTGGCTGATGAAACATCATCTGTAGGAATTAATAGCTAAAACTACTTGCTTTTCAAACAGTACATGTTGAATTCTTTAAAATCGTGGGTGCTGATTTCAAATATATTAAAAGTTATCAGACATTCCTGGTTTGCCTTCTACATGCTCAATATCATGCTAGCCAATCACAGTTTTCCAGATCTTTCTAAGGTGCATCAGAAGCTTAAACATATTCTAAAGCATTTTATATGAGGAAATAGAACCTAAATCTATGCAGGCCCAGTAAACAAGCTCTCCCATCATTTAATACAGTTTAAAATCCTCTAGACACATTGAAAATCAAGTAAAGAACTGAACATAGAGTCATTTTTACCTAAAAAATGGTAACTTTCATATTTCTTAAATAATTACAAGTAAATAACCACAAATAGTTAAAATGATTCCTTTCTAAATTAAGAGATAATTTAGTTAAGCTAAGTATATAAGACATAAAATTCTTAAGAGGGGCTTTTCTGTTAAGTTATTAATAATAAACATAAGTGATAATAAAAAATAAACATTTTGTATTATAGTGCAAAACTGGTCAACACATCTGATGTTCCCGTAAACTCATTTTTTGCTGCTATGGAAAGTCACAGCAGATATCGCTCTCCTAAAGTGACAGAGGTTTAGGCCAATCAACAGGAAAATTCAAGGAACTATTTATAGTCTTTAGTACTACTGACATTTTGTTCTATTAAGTGCCAATTCCCTAGATATTTATGGAATGACTACTGTGTGAAAAGAATCACTTTAGGGGCTATAGAGCATAGATAGGAATTTTATTGTGGGAAGAGTCATAGAAACTATTTAGCTTACATTTCTTATTTTACAGTTGAGAAAAATCAAAGTAGACACAGACAATCAAAAGCTGGGTGTGAGTCATAAAGTCTTAACCATATTTCTAAACAAAAATACATTTTAAAAATCAGGGCATCATGCTCGCTGGTTGTAATAACATGATAAAGGACATGATTAAGGGTAAAGTAGAGGGAGAAGCCATGAAGGGAGGCTTGATTTTGACTCTATTGGATGGAAAGTAAGATTGACTCAATCTACGGAAGTTTTAACCGAACAAATTAACAGTACCTGATGAACTGGGGACGAGGAATGTGGACCCCCTGACATTTTATATTTTATAAAGAAGAAAAAAATGGAATGAGAGATAAATTCATATGGGAAAACTGATCATTTTACTGTTTCTATTATGTATGGACATGAAAGAGAAGAGGAAGGAGAGTATAAAAGTCTGGATTCCAGATTCAGCTCTGAATCATAGGGATCTATATGATGCTGGCAAGTTACTCTACCTTTCTGGGTTGGAATTTCCTCAGTTATTCAGTGAAGTGTTTGACTAGGTCCTTACAAAGATTAAGTCTAGCACAAAATTCTATGGGAAGAGTTTTGACTCCAAATAAGAACCTAAGTATTGAAGTTGTTCCAAAATGTCATGCACATTCTTATAAAATAGTGAATTATATATTTGAGTTTTTATAAAGCTACTGATACATTGAGATTGACCTAATTATTTTCCCCAAATCTCTTTGAATGCTGATCATTGGCTCCCTGATATGGACTAAATGCTGTGTCCCCCACAGTCCCTATACTGAGGCCCTAGCCCTCAGTGTGATAGTATTTGGAGGCAGGCCCTCTGGGTGGTAATCAGGTCATGAAGGTGGAGCCTTCATGAGTGAGATTTGTGCCCTTTTAAGAAGAGACGCCACCAGAGATGGTCTCTTTCCTGGCCATGTGAGGACACAGTGCTAAAGTGGCAGTCTGCAAGCCAGAAGAGACTGACCAGGAACCAAATCAGCCAGCACCTTGAACTGGACTTCCAGCCTCCAGAATGGTGAGAAACAAATTTCTGTATTTAAGCCATCCAATCCATGGTATTTTGTTATAGCAGTTGTAACAGATGAAGACAATCCCCAAATCCTATGCCATACCCTGGAAACTGAGTCAGTCCAGTAAATCTAGAAGAGGGGGTGTGTCTGGGGGAGCCCAGGGGTGGAGCTGGGGAGCAGATAAAAGCAGGCCAGGCCAACTGCTACAGACTGTAAGCACTACTGATGGGCATTAACCATGAGACAAGAGATTTTTATTAGAAAGATTTCTTCAATGGCAGTGTGGAAAACAGGGTGGATTTGAGAAATTGCTAGGGATACTAGCTATGGTAGTTTAGGTTAAGAAATTATACAGTGGGGTTGGAGAGGAGACAATGGCTGTGGAATTATTTAAGAGGCAGCGTCAACATGACTCAGGAGTAGAAGGAATTTAGTGGTATCCAACCCAATCCTTTTATTTATTTATTTATTTATTTATTTATTTATTTATTTATTTTTATTGAAGGGTAGTTGACACACAGTATTACATTACATTAGTTTCAGGTGTACAACACAGTGAGTCAACATTTATATACATGATAATTCTAGGTACCAGCTATCACCATACCAAGTTGTTACAATATCTTGACTATATTCCTTATGCTATACATTACATCCCGGTTACTTATTTATTTTACAATTGGAAGTGTGTATATATATATATATATGTATATATATATTTTGTGAGGGCATCTCTCATATTTATTGATCAAATAGTTGTTAACAACAATAAAATTCTGAATAGGGGGGTCAATACTCAATGCACAATCATTAATCCACCCCAAGCCTAATTTTCGTCAGTCTCCAATCTTCTGATGCATAACGAACAAGTTCTTACATGGAGTACAAATTCTTACATAGTGAATAAGTTACATGGTGAACAGTACAAGGGCAGTCATCACAGAAGCTTTTGGTTTTGTTCATGCATTATGAACTATAAACAGTCAGTTCAAATATGAATATTCATTTGATTTTTAAACTTGATTTATATGTGGATACCACATTTCTCTCTTTATTATTATTATTTTTAATAAAATGCTGAAGTGGTAGGTAGATACGAGATAAAGGTAGAAAACAGAGTTTAGTCCAACCCAATCCTTTTATTCTACAGATGAGGAAGATAAGGGCTAGACAAATTAATATATTTGTTTAAGAGTGTAAATTTAACTAGAGCAGAACAGAAACTAAAATTTTAGTCTCCAGATCTCCAGTGTTCCCCCTGACCCCTTTTTTATACTTAAAAATGTTTTTCAGGGGAAGAAGGCACATTATCCTCCTTAGCATTAATTTTCTTCATTATGAAACATATCAGTCTAGACTAAGTATTCTACATATCATCATTATTCACTAATTCATTTTTCTACTCACTACATGGTCAGCTAGCTGGTTAGTTTCATTAAGTTGATTAAAAAATACACAAATTTATTTTGAGACTTAAATATTTCTTCCTCTCACTTCCTACTTAGTTGTAAGTAGAGGACAAAAAGTATTTGGTTTTTATATCACCTCTTAGAGTGATGGTGTTTTTCTGGCCAATATACATGAGATTTGAAAGATTAAGTGACAGAAAGCTTTTTAACATCCAGAGCTGTGCTGTTCAATCCAGCAGCCACTAAGCTCTTGAAATGTGGCTAGTCTGTGTTGAAATGTCCCGTCTGAGAAAATATATGCTAGATGCTGAAGATTTAGTAGGAAAACAGAATGTGAGATATTTCATTAATTGTTTAATATTCTTTAATTGTTTAATATTAATTGTTAAACAATTAATATTAATTGTTTAAAATTCCAGAGGAAGGAAAGAGAAAGAATTGTAATAATGAAAGTAAATTTCATTAATTGTTTAATATTAATAGAAATTTTAAAATTACATTATGTGTCTAATTCTATACTTCTATGGACTCTGCTACTCCAGAAATTCTTAACGTATTTTGAGCAAGTAAGACATATAGGTTTAAATAACATTTTAGATTTAATGGCTTAAATAAAACATATTAAATTAATTTTACCTGTTTTTATATTTTTTAATGTGGCTACTAGAAATTTTAAAATTACATATGTGTCTAATTCTATGCTTCTATGGACTCTGCTACTCCAGAAATTCTTAACGTATTTTGAGCAAGTAAGACATATAGGTTTAAATAACATTTTAGATTTAATGGCTTAAATAAAACATATTAAATTAATTTTACCTGTTTTTATATTTTTTAATGTGGCTACTAGAAATTTTAAAATTACATATGTGTCTAATTCTATGCTTCTATGGACTCTGCTACTCCAGAAATTCTTAACGTATTTTGAGCAAGTAAGACATTCCTAAACAACATCATAGCTGTCAGATGCATTGCATGGTATAAGAGGCTGGGGTGATAAATTCTGTCATCTAGTCAGGAATCAGGCATCATTTTCCCAAAGCCCAAGAAAAAAATTCCAATAAAATAAAGTTCTGGCTTTCATCTCAAATTCTAGAATGAGAACCATCCCCTGAGGATTTGATTAAAGAGGACCTTCTAAGGATATACATTCCACAACTAGTCTTTAATCCTCAAACATTGCAAGTTCATAAATTGAAGTAGTATCTTCCTAATTCTAAGGGATCCAGAATATGTCTAATGAGGGGTCCTTTAAGCCAGAAACTTGCTTTTCAGGATAGAGGCTAAAGGAAAGTTTTGAGCTGCTTCCTAAAACGCGAGGAATGCCTCAGGCTGGTTGTGCGAGGCGCTCTCCTTGGTACTGAGACCTCTGCCTGGGGTTGAGCTCAGTCTTGACTCTGCCTGCAAACTGAACCCCTCTGCCTTGGGGCTGCCTGAACATCCCTAATGCCAGACGCTGTCCATACCTCAATCATCACACTCACCATGTTCTATAAAGGTACATTTATGCATTCACTTCTCCTACTGGATTTAGCTCTTTGAGGCTAGCAACAGCATTCTGTATTCATCGTTGTACACCCAGTACAAAGACTGGTACAGAGTAGGTACTCAATAGATGAATAAATGCCTAGATAGAACCTGTTACAATGTTACCTTATGATCTGCTATTTCTCATCTTCTGGGCGACACCAAGTATAGGGGAGGCTTTAATAAAAAGACTTGAGATGTAATTTCTTTTGCAAGTAGAGATGCTGTGTGTGTGTGTGTGTGTGTGTGTGTGTGTGTGTGTGTGTGTGTATGTGTAGGATACACAATAGAAAATTCCAGAGGAAGGAAAGAGAAAGAGCAGAGACTCAGAGGGGTAGCAAGAAGGGATGTTCAGAGCATGACAAGCTCTAGCAAGATGAGTTTGAGGGCTGTGAGGGCAGAGTAGGAGATAAGCCCTATCTAGCAACTAAGGAGATTGTTTTCCTTAGACAATGAAGAAGATCCCCAGAAAGCATTCATTTAGGTGACTGATCAGATAAAAGGAGTATTTTAGGGAACAGTCTGCTGTGGGGGAGAAGATCAAAAGCAAATCAGCAATTGAGAAGCTACTGGAGTAACGTGTAAAGTCCATTGGGTAAAAAGCTCCTTGGGCTTGATTTTGTGGACAGAATTCACAGAAGGGTAGAATTGGGAATTCTTTAGGGGCAGCCAAGGGGTGTGTAATCTATCTGATGGGAGGGTTTTATTGGTAAAGAACATTTGGGAAAGTTTTGCTATGTGATGGGAAAAAAATCCCTATGCACAAAAACCTAGGTGCAATCCACATTCTTTCTCAGAAATTTCACGGTTGGGCTGATGAATAACTGACTGTTACTCTATGGCCCGGAGACTGGCCTACCATGTTTTAGGGCAGATGCATTTTACCTTTATCATGACTCTAAGCCTCTCGGCCCTTCTGATTTTTTGCATATGTAAGTCACTATCCTTGTTATTGCTCTTTAAGTGTGTACTTAGTTACTAACTCAAATATTGTTCTTAGGCAATGATCTGATCTATTTTTGGACCCTGTTTGCTAAATATTTCATCCTTTTGTTATGAACAGTTGGTCACACCAGTTTTGCATGAACAGGAAGCACTCCCCTTCACCCAAAGAACATTTCTTATTGCAGTCTTTCTATTTCTCAGCTCTAAGCCACAATAGTCTCTTGCCTGGATTGTTACAATAGCTTCCTAACCCATCACCTGTTTTTACCCTTATTCCTATACAGAGGTCACAATGAGCATTTAAAACAAACCCAGATCACATATACTGCTCAGAACCTTCTCACAGTTCCTCATCATATTCAAGACAAGATCCAAATGCATTGCCATGGCTATGAGGGTCTGCATGACTGGGCCCTTGTTGACCAAAGGCATCCCCTGCCATTCACCTGCTGCTGGGTATGCTTTGCCCATCACGGCTCCTTTAGTTCCCTGGACCTACCAAGCTCTCTGCCATCTCAGGGACTTGAAGCCTGCCGGTCCCTCCACTGGACACCCCTCCCTCAGATCCCCCAATGTTTCCATCCTCAACATTCAGGTCTCTGCTCAAATGTCACTTTCTCAAAAGCTTCCCTCTCCCACCTCTCACCATGCTCTCTAAATGGCATTCCTCCCTCATTCCTCTCCTCCACTCTTCTTCCTTCGTGGTAGTTATTATCATCTAAAGCAGCTGCTTCACTCTCCCGCGATGTGCACTGACAGACACTGCTAGTGCTCCTCCAATATCTCTTGGGCACTCGTCCGTCCAGGCACACTGACGGCTTCCTGCTGTAAGCATCTGCTCTCTCCACCTGAAGACTTCCCTGGGCTGTTGGGCCTCTGTGCCCGGCAGGCCCGGAGAATGGGGAGTTAACACACTGAGTGAGTTGACATCTCTGCCGTGACCAGTAGGAGTCTTTCTCTGGCTGGCTTTCTCTCTTTCCTTCTCACGTACCTACTCCTCTGTTTGTGCTTTCTGGTATCAGTTCCCAAAGAAATAACCTACATTCAAACCCTTATCTTACAGTATTTTTAGAGGGCAGTAACCCAGCTTACCTTCTTTTCTTTTTCTTCTCTCTCTCTTTTTACAATTTAACATCTTTGAATTTAGAATGACCTCTGAGTAGATGGTGTGTCATATTTTAGTTGGTAGCATCTTTCTTCCATAGTGTTACATAAAATAGATTACCTTCAGTTACCTGTTGATTGGGACCCCCAATTGAATATATGCTACCTGCAGAAGCTTGTCTGGTCTGTTTTGCTCTCCACTATATTTCTGGTATATTGAACAGTGTCTCACACAGAAGAGATACCTTATTAAAACCCTAGACCAAGTATGGCTTTGAGGTGGTAACATCATTTCCTTTCAAGATCACAGCTCACTCCCCAGGAAGATGCGACACCAAAGTCCCTTATAGAACAGACCAGCTTTGTCACTGGACTGTGGAGGACCAAGAGGCACCGCTGGCAGCTGCAAGGAGCAACAGCACCCAGGTGCTGGTGGGACAAGGGCTCTCTACACAGAGCACTGAATTTTGGACAGACGTTAGGACTGGAGTGCCTAAGACCTCACAGTTACTTCACTGTAGTTTTTGACAACTCAGAAGGAGGGATGAACCCTCAGAGAGAGATACTGGACTTACAGCTAATATGACAGGCTTACACAATCAACAAGAGATTTATAGAGATGAAACAGAAATTGAACCTCAAGATTGTAAAGCACTTTCTCAATAAGCTATTAAGGTTATTTTTGGATATGAAGAAAAATATGCTTAACAAAAGGAAATATGTGTGTTTGTATTTCCAGTGCAAAAACTGCAGTGCCATTATGTGGACTGTAAGGCCCATTAGTCATCCATTGCAAGGTCCCTAAAAGACAACCTCACATAAAGTAGACAGCTGTGCCATCACCCTGAGAGGGCCTCAGGGCTTCAGGGACCCTCTCAAAGCACAGATTAAAAGACCACTCACTCCCTGGTTGTGGAGTCATTAGTGCCTGAGTGGCACTAATAATAAGGCCTCCATTACACAAATTATTATTATTATTGGTAAGAATAGTCTGTGCTGTAAGAATTGATCTGGGACTACTACTTTCTACACAGGTCATCAAAAGCTTACAAATGTAGCTTGCCACACAGTCAAAATTGTGAATTTTGCTAACTTGGAACACAAGATGTTGCATCCTATCACCAAATCCCTGGAGTCCACCAGTCCATTAAAATAATGAGACTTGTAATGTTTCCCTTGCAATATTAAGAGCTTCTTAATTACTTAATCTCCAATGGCATACATATAAATTTTATGCATAATCCAATCAGAGACCTACTGAATAGTGCTCTGAGTTAAAGTCAAAGAGCATTTTCCCTCATAGGTGACACCAGGTTGGCCAGCATCAGGACACCACAGAAAGGAAACACGGGTCTTAGGTCTGCCTGGGTGCCAGACAGGCTGCTCTGCTTTGGCATGTGCTTTCACACTCACAGTTCCATGGAGGAATAGATTTTTCATGGGACATTTTTGGGAGTTGCTACAAAAAATATCCACACATGGGAATACTGTTTTATGTCTTCCAAAATTTTCACTCACAGTGTTTTACTTGATAGCTACTGATAGCAGATATGAGTCATATTTGGGAGCACTGCTTAGATAGGTGAATGGTAATTAGTAACATGGACATATTTACATACATATGCTTTCTTTTTTAAAAACTGTATTTTATATACTTTGCAATGACTTCCATACTATGAAACTATTCCATATTTCTATAGTAAGAAAATGCAATTGAAAATAGAGAAAACTGATTTGTCAAATATACAGCTCCACTTACATTTTGGAGTTCTTTTTAACTAAAATAAATTTTATTTTTTTTGCCTTTATGCAAATCTATAAATATTTTGGCTCATCAAGAGAAGAAAGCAATGAGGCTCAGGATATAATCTGAAGATTGAGAACAATGGTGGCTAGTTTTTATTGATGATCAACTTTTGTTCCCTCTTTGGGGAAAAATCTGTCCCTCCCTAAACATTCTGATCTCAGTAAAAACCATGACCCAATTGTTGAAATAAAAGAACTTAGGAGTCATCATGAATTGTTCTCTTTTCCCACACCCATTTCTCTATAGTAGCCACGAACAGCTGTAACACTAAGTTTTAAAAAAGCCCATTTACCCATACAGCAAATCCACCAGCAAATCCCACTGACTATGCTTCAGAAGTATATTGCAAATTCATCCATTTCTCACCAGGTCTGCTGTTATGACCTTAGTCCAAGCCACTACTGTCACTTGCTTTGAAGACAGAAAGAGCCTCCACTTTGGTGTCCTAGAGTCTGTTCTCTTCATAGCACCCGAACAATCTCCTTTAAATATAAACCACATCATGGCACTCCATTCTGGAAATCTCTCACGGATTTTCCATGTTCTTTTATATGGTTTTATTATCTTTCCCTCACTACAATATAAACTTCTTGAAAACAAGCATCTCTTATTTTCTACTAGGTCCTCATCTCCCAGAACACATGGCAGGTATGCAACAATTACCTGTTGAAAGAATGAATGAATGAATGAATGAATGGGTTCTTCACCAAGTGCTAGGCATATGCAAAGCATTTTACATGCATTGTTGTTATTCATCTCCCACAGCTACATGACATAGGAACTACCATTTTCTCCACTGTACAGAGAAACACTGGGCTCATAAACAAATATGTGGCAGGAGCTTTATTTTGCAAACAACATTACAAATATAATGTGTATACTTTCTGGGCTTTAGGGTTTTTGCCATTTTTTGAAGCTCTTCCAAGATTTTTGTTGTTCTTAAGGTCTTTCATAACAGGATAGTACTGAAAAGTTTTCTATTTTTAAGTAGGCCAACATTTTAGCAAAATGGAAATGCTTTTACCTTGCACTGGACTAGAAATACACATATAATTATACAATTTGCCATATGCAGGAAGGTTTCATTCTCTTCTCTCTCCTGCCTTCGATAAGAGCATCTCCTCAGTTGATTAAATCAGTCATAAGTATCGTAACCTAAACAATTCTCTGAGATTTTGAACATTTGAATTTCTCTACTTATGTGTTCCCCTTCCCCTGCTAAAGTGGCCTATTTGAGAAAGTAAAGAATGAAGCTAAAATATTATTCCCTTGGCTATCAAGGTGTGGTGCCCCCTCAACCCTGGTAAAGAGTGTGTATGGTAGGAAACGTTTGAGGGGAAGCCCTATTATCCACAAGAACTGGCTTGTCCTGACAGACTGTAAAATCTCAGGAATGAATCTCCTAAATGAAATCTTAATAAGCCAATGATGAAAATCACAAATATTCCTTTTCCCCAGCCAAATGTCCTTTGGCTAATTTTCTTTTTGAGGATTTGAAAGCTTTCTGACACCTTCTCATATTCCTCTATAAAATAATTTTTTACAGGGGGAGGGTGGAGATGTTGGCTTAGTTTTTTTGTAAATTTCATACAGAAGCTTTGCCAAAGTCAGTGATGTCAAATTTGCATTGACATACCAATTCCCATGATCCATAATGCATTGGCCCCTCCTGAAAGTTTCCATCCCTTGAGCTTGAGCCAGGCTTTCATGTCCAATGACTGCATAACCACCAGATCTCTGCTTGTTTCAGCTTCCGCGTACTCCCTGAACACTGTAAGTCACTCCTTTCTGTCAAGGGGAGTTTGTTTACCTTATTAGCAAGACCAACTGAGTACCGCCTCTGGGCACATCAATGTGCCAGACGCCTTGGTTGGGAAATACTGCCTAAGGAGAAAGTCTGAAGGCACTGCCAGGATGAGGACATCATAAAACCTCCAGGAGTTGGAGGATTATATTGGGGGAAATAATTTAACAGACTACACAAAACTGCTTAAAAATCATTCCTAGAGCTGTCATGTTTTTCAGGTTTGCAGAGATATGTTTATAAGCTCAGGACTTGGCTGACAGCCACCAAAATTTTTTACCTCCTGTCATATTTCTTCTTGTTCATTATACCATACAGGTAAAACAGCATATATAAGAGATTTTGAAAGATGCTGAAAATGGCTACCCCATCCCCAAATATTCCCCACTGCCCCACACCCTTAATTAATCCATCCATCCTGCTATCTCCATATCTATCCATCCATTCTCTTCTATCTATACATCCATCCACTTACTAAATGCATATTGAGGCTCTGTGGGAGATAGAAATGAAGCAAATGTAAGTCTTGCCTTGAGTGGAACTTACAGGCTAAAGTGGGAAGAGGATGTTCATAAACAGTGCCAGGCACATAGTAAACACTCTACAAACATAGCAATATAATTACAATAAAATCAGGTGGAAGTCAAGAGTGCCCTAAGAGAAATACAAAATGGTGCTACCAAGACAGGTGTTCAGAGGAGGATGGCTTTTGATAATGGAATTTGGAGGAAGATCATTTGACACTTGGTGATTGGTAATGGGGGATTGGAAGACATTCCTGGCTGAGGGAAAAGTGAGATCACAGAAGTAGGAAAATGTGGTGAATGTGAAGTAGAAAGAGAATTCAATTGTGCTTGATAATAGGTCATGGAAGGGAATAACAAGAGACACTTGGAAAGTTATGTATATGTCAGATTTTCAAAGTCCCTCAATAACAAATTAAGGACTTAGAGCTGAAGACAATAGGGTGCCACCAAATTTCTTTTTTAACTTTAAAATAATTGAAGTATAATTCTCTGCAGAAAATGCACAGATTTTCAATATCCAGTTGCATGAGTTGTGATGTAATGTGTTGAGCAAAAGAAATCCTAGGATGAAATGCAAAATATGACAAAACAAACTAACTGTATTATAAATGTGTCAAACAATCTCACTAAACTGGGAGGAGAAAAAAGGTGCTGACCTAAAGGAACTTTGGAAATCACTGGAGTCTGTAAAACTGAAGGCAAAGAAACTGTACATCAGTACTGTACTGTTGATAAAGCTATATCCCATGGGAATAGAGGTTAACAATTCTGGTATTTCTATAAATATATACTGGAATTGGACAACTAAGTAAATGGAGGGTGGATGACAGGAGCCAGGTTTCTTACTGTTGGAGAGAGTTTCCAGACTAGCATGGGGAAGAGCAATGGAATGATGCATGTGGTAAATGGATTAGAGTGGGGGCAACAGTATGGACTCATGCTTAGCTCACTATAGATAGAGATGGCTACATACAGGACTGTTTATAGATATGTGCATAACACGGGTTATCAGATGTCTATACATTTCCTTGTTCTGTCAGCCAAGAAGGCCTAGAAGCAATAACACCCTACTAGCAATGAGCACACCTAGTGATCACATCTTGGTTGCTAACACCATTTCCTAATAAAGGAACCAGGGCTCCTTGGAAAATGGCTGATTCTAGAAGTGGAGCAGGAAATATATAAGATGAACCTGGAGGGATTGGTGGTCCCAGAAAGTAAGAAAGTGTTTTAAAAAAATCCCACCAAGATAAAGATATGTTAGAGAGACTAAAGAACCAACTGAAAGAGCTTCTGATAGCCCAAACTGGGACAATTTAAAAAATAAGATGAATAAATTAGTAATGCATTATATCCAAAGTGTGATGTAAATATCCATGGGTGCATGACAATATAAATAAGTAACTGCATTCACCAAAAATGAATATAGAGAGACAAATCTCTTGTGCAGAAGAATTCCAAATAATTTATGTAGATACTCCACCTCAAAGAAATAAAGCCTAACTCTCTACTTCTCAAATATGACCTGCTCACAGTGATTTGCATCCAAAGGATATAGTATGGAAAGGGGTGGGTGGGAGAATCACTTTGTGGCGGAGGAACTTGACAAACAGCACCTCAGCAAAGTGATCGAGGTGAACATCAGCAGTGGTAAGTCATGTTGATAGTATGCAGCTTTGATATGATGGGATGAAAATCATACTCTCTCACAGTGATCTTCCTCCCCAAAACACATGGCTCCCCAGTCTACTCATAAGAAAAACATCCAATAAATCCCAATAGAAGAACATTTTATAAAATATCTGATCAGTGCTCTTCAAAACTGTCAGTCATCAAAAACAAGGAAAGTCTGCCTGTGGTGGTGAAGAATGTAATCTATAAAGACACACTGCCCTGGTAGCTGCCGGATAACTTCGCATTTAACATACACTAATTTATTTAATACTCATAGAAAAGCTAAGAGGTGAGTGCTATTACCTGCATTTTAAAGACTTAAACATTATCTGCATTTTAAAGAAACTGAGGCAGACTTGGATTTAAAACCAGCCTGACTCATTCCTGGGCCAGCTCAAAACCATTATAAGTCACTGCATCTCACCCTCTCAAATACTAAATTTCTAATTGTGTCCCATTTACCTCAAAGAATTGTCCTTAGGGTCAAATGAGAGAACACAAAAATGGTCTGTAGCATATGAATTATTAATTTAGTCTTCCTTTTTGTATTCAAATACATATTCAGGATGAAATCATACAGCTAAATCATACAAACAGCATGCCTTTCTTGGTTACAGATACAAAAAGCCTGAATACTGAGGCTGGAATTAAAGAATGCTATGAAAATTGATAATTGCTTCAAATCTAAATACCTTATTTTCCCATTCAGAGGCATTTTAATTTTTCTGTGACAATATACTTTCTTTGGTTATTTGTAGGGCTTGGGGGGAGGGACCTAAAATTGTGCTTTACATTGTCGGATTTTTAAGTAACATATAAAAGTTTTAGGCATAATACATATCAGATTCATGATTTTGTCTCATTCTCTGGTTACCCAAAGAATAGCAGTATATTTAAAGATAATTCCATGTAAGTTTTATAATCCTGCCATTTGAGTCAGTAATGTAAAATGCTTCTGAAATTACAAATTCTGAATATCTGCTTTTATTTTTAAGTTATATATGAATATATGTGTTTCCTAAACAGAAGTTTGTCAGTATAATGCAGAGATGAATAGTCAGATAACCTGAGTTTAAATCTTACTCTGCCTCTTTAGTCAAGTTACTCAACCTCTCCAGGTTTTAGTTTCCTAAAACTAAACAGCTGGATTTAAGTAAGCAGTTAATACAGCTGGAATTCAAACCCAAGTCTGTCTGATTGCAGCTCGGTGGATTATACCATACCATACATAATGATCCTTTAGTGTTTTAGAGTGAAGTCTGGGAGGTGATTAAATAAACTTGGGACAAAAGGCTCAAGATTTTACCAACCTAGATCAAAGTGCATTATCTTTCTTACCTATTATTTTTGAGCCCTGGAGCAACTGTATCTGTAACGAGAAAGAACTGCTAAAATGATTTTGGGGAGAGATGTCATATAATTAATCCCAAATGTTAAATAACATTTACTTGGTTCTATGGAAATAAGCATCTTTAACTAAAATGGAAAATAAAGAAATGAAAGTGGCTTTCTCAACCAATAGTGGTCATGGAAGTGACACTGACTATTACTGGAAATGCCTGTAAAGGAACGTGCCAGCTTGATTCCAACCAAATGTTTTTCTACTATACCCCAAAAGCAATCGCCTTGAAATACTGTCCTGCTAATACTCTAGGTTCAGATTTTAAGACATAAAATTGAAAAAGCATATTAGATAGAAATTATATACCTAGCATTTTCATTTGGAATCTATACCTGATTTAAACTTGAAAAAGTTATTTATTATGTGACATCTTACAAAACATCTGAGTTTTTAAGATTAATTGCAAAATTAATAGCTGAGATTCCATTTGCAGGGCTCTTACTGTTCCCACCAAGATTTTTTCAAAAAATGCATCCATTGTTAGCTCAGTAATAGAATTATCTTATACTAGAACCTTCTAAGCATTTTAGGCAGATAGATAGTCAAGGCAAAATTAAGCTAGATTTTTGGAATTTGTTGGTATTTTTCATGTTTTTTGCAAAACATGATCTCATCTCTAAATTCAATTTTCTTTTCTTACATATCTAAAGGAGATTCTCAACAAAGAACCATGTGAAAGCAAGATCATATTTTGTAAGTGAAAATACTTTGAGGAGTTAAAAAAAAGTGCTTATTCAAATGCAAGATGTCATAAATATCTAATTACCCAAAATGGTTGAGAAATGAGGAAATCCAGTTAAATCAATTATTTTCATCTCTAGAAGTTACCATATAAACTTCACGTTGCTTATCTATCAATGTCAAGCATTTACATAAAACGACCCAAGCAATGAGTTTATTTTTTCATACTTTGAGAAGTAGTATAGGATCTTATGCCTCAATATCACTATTATATCTTTCAATCATCAATATGCAGAGTTTGATGAAAACACACTCATTATTTGAGCTTTGAGGTTGACACTCCTCCAGATAGACGGGGCTTAACAGGATTGTTATTTTTACATAATCTTCCCTAGGTTTTTGATGTGCTGCCCAGATCTCACTGCAGTACATTTAGCACCCACTCTTCCTTGCAGCAGCTGCACGGAACCACGTGTCTGCACCTCCCCTTGCTCCTGCTGCACCCTCTTCCAAACCCTGAAACATGGTTTCTGAAAGATTAATTTCTCCTTACAGAAATATCGGGAAAACATTTTTCTAATGCGACTTGACTTGCCAAACGGACTTTACTAAAGCTGGTCAAAAACCACTTGACTTGGTTAGTACATACATACTCGATATTTCTGAAATAAAGGGAAAAAAATCTCCATGGAAAAAGAGAAAAGATTTTAAGGGAATAGACGAGCAGCACGTATTTAAATGCCCCCTCCAGAGCACACTTATGTGTATGTTTGGTTTGTAACAACCCTGGCCTGGTAAATGTGACCAGACATATATTTCACTCAGATGTTGCTATGGAACCCTTTCCTAGCTGAAAATTAAATTTTACCATCTGTTTGCATGACTTTGTATTCACTGCAGTGCTGAGGGCCAGCTGATCTAACAAACATGGCATGGAACAGATTCTTCAAACCAGAAAAAAACACAAGTGTGAAGTAGAGCAAATACCATGAGAAACCATGTAATTCTGAAAGATTTGTTCTCCAAAAGGCACACAGTGTTGACATAACCAGTGGAACTTTATTTAGGGGTACACTGTCACACAGGCACCTGTGATAGAATCTTCTCAACTATACCATAAATGAGACCTGCTAAGGAAATGTTAAAATCTAAATACTGAATTATATGATCAACTAAAAAGAGCATTTAACAATCAGTTTGGTCCTGATTTAGGGTATCTTTTAAAGTACCAAGAAGATAGTAAGCCATATTAAAAATACTAAATATATTCCAGATGTTTTCCACCTATGTGTAGCCAAATTAAAGATTCTTCAATAAACAGAAGAATGTGATATAGACAATTAATATAATTATAGCTTTAACTGTTTAACTTATTATGTACTTATAATGTACTTCATTTTAACAAGTCCCAGAATTTTCAAAGGCTCTAAGCCTATTCCAATTCTAATTATCTGAGTAATTTTATAGTCATAGGATTATAATGACTAGACTATAAACTTATTTGCTCACAAATACATACATTTTGACAGTAATTTATGATTATGTGCATTAGTAAATTTTTTAATTTATCAGAATATTATACAGAATGGATTACTTAATAGTATTTTCTTGAATTTTAAAGTATTTTATGAAGTATAGTCCACTGAAAAGTCTTGAAAGCATTTTCCTTTCAAAAAAATTTTAAAAATTTTAAATTTAAGTAATCTTGTTCCTAAAGAGAAATCAACAGATGCTCTTAGCTCATTATTTTTCTCCTCTTCAAGTATTTTTTGTTCCTAAGTGATTTCTTAGTTATTTGTTGGTTCCTTGCTTACAGGATCTGCCTTTTTCCTAAATTGCAGGTAATTTTACTTAAGGACAAGTTTTCTTTGCCCTGATAGACAAAGAAGTCATGAAAGCAAAACATGGTACCTTACCTAAAATGTTTGTTAGTCAATTGTCCATCTTTGAATTCTCCCATGTCAAGTAACCTATTTTCTTATAATAAAATATGTTTGCTGATTACCTTTAATATATAAACTCATACTAAATTTTCCCTTTGAAGCCATAATGCTTCAGGTATTTTAGGAAACAAAAATTTTAAAAGAGTGTATATTTTTCCAAGTGTTCAACTTGACCTTTAGCATCAATTGGAGACAATGCTATCTGATAAAATAATCAGTCTTCCTTGATAATTTTCTAGTAATGAAAATCCATGGGCTTTTTTTTTTTTTTAAGATTTCTTTAAGACTGTTAAGAGTAAAAATTCCTTAACAGACTGTTAAAAAGTTCACTTCAGCTGCCTGAAAATATTTGGAAACAGAATCATTCATCTGGTGGGACTCCTGACTTATTCTCTAGACTTGGTGAGGAAGTCAATGCTATTTCTCTTTACCTTACCATTATTTTCCTAACATCAAATTATCAGAAAGTGCCCCTAAGATATGATGCACCTGATGCAAATAATTACTGGAAGGGGATCCAGTATAGTGCTGAAATCTTGGGAAAGACTTATCCGTGAGCCAAAGTTTTTCAAAGTTCCAAGGCAAAGCTCTTATGGACCATCTGGGCTTGGCATATATTACTACACACTCGAAGGCCTTTCTTTTCATCTCACTTGCTTTGTCAAGTGTCTCGGACCCTCAGCAGCAAAATCAGAGAGTCAGGCAGCACAGAATATCTTCACGTGTAACTTAAATAAAGACTTCTGTTGTCTTCTGATCCCACTGTTAAAGGACTATTTCCAAAGGCAATAGGCGTGGATAGCAAAGAAAAATTATTTTGATTAAGAGTGATTAAATACATCTGAGAAGGATATTTTGTCAAACCTTTGTAGGACAGTAAATTAGCAGTCGTCACAACACTTCCACAAACATTAATAAAATTGTAACATTTTTCACATGGCCAAATATTTCATTCATTAGCTCTTCTTTTCTTGGTATTATAATAAATCACCCTTTCTCTGTGCTTCAAAGTAGCAGCAAATGTAGAATGGGTAAAAAGTCCACCATTTGCTGTATCTATTTCTGTAACACATCTCCCACATTACATATACAAGTTAAAGCTTCAAGACTGCAGTTAATTTTAAATCTAGTCAAGATGGCAACCCACCCACGTTTCTAGGCTTAAAATATAACATCTTTCATAACTACTTTTTCACACCTCACAGAATTCATACATGCTTGCAATCATGCCAGTGATATTTCTCCAAACAGCTTCTGCTTACATTGGCCTCCAAAGACTTGCTTGATTTTTATGCACTGATATTTTCTACTGCAATAGGATTTCCTTCTTAAAACACTAAGTAATCTGTGCAGACTAGAGACTTAGATGAAATAGGATTAGAGAAATGCCCACTACCTTCTATGAAGATGATTTTTTTTCAGGTTAAAAAAGCAAAGTAAAACCAAAGGTAATTCAGATTTACTTCTTTTTGCAGAGTCTCTGAGGCCTTTAGCAAACCTAAGTTATAAGAGAAAATGAATTTTACCAAGTAGATATTAGACACTAGACCTATTAGTCATAAAAATGCCTTAGTGTAATAGTTAGGGCAAGAAAGCAATGGAGAAAGGGGAAAATTGTGCTAAAATTTATTTCCTTGGACATTTCTTGAGCAAGTGGGAACTGGAATTTTGTTGTTTTAGTTCTTGATCAGCAACATCCACCTTTCCTCATTCTGCCACTTTATCTACTATGGGGCCTAGGGGTGGGGTGGGGCAAGGGGATTAAAAGGTCTTTGGCCTCCCTACACTTCTCTATACAGCCTGCATGAGTAATAGCCATAAGATACTCTGGTGGTCAAGTTTAAAACAAGAGGCCCATAGAGTGTTCTGGCCCAATTTACTAGAGATGCTTGCACTGGTTTATCAGCACAAGCCCAGCTTTTCATAACAGAGTAGAACTCAATTCACATGCCTTTGTTCCCTGCGCTGGGGCAGCCCTTGGGAATTTCAGAAGATGCCAGGGCTCCGGCCCAGAGATCCTGCATGCCAGCCACAAACCATCTAATAGCACTTCAGTTCCTACTATGACTAAGGAAAACAGTTATTTTACTTTTCCACAAAGCCATATATGTGACCATTGGGCACAAAGGCCACAAGGCCAGCCAGCAGGCAGTGCAGGAGCCAGAGAGCAGAGGGCATGCTAATGCACTTAAGTGTCTCCAGGGCTGCTCTGGGGGAGGGGATCTATTTCCTTTGCAGGTTCAAGGAAACCTGATGCTTTAAAAGCATTCTCAAAGGTTTGGGGTAAGTAAACATGTTTTTGTAAATTATTAATAACTACTTACTAACCATCCCTAGGGGTAAGGCCCTAGAATGGCCTTTGGGGATATTTAGATGAATAAGACACTGCCCCTTATTCCAGAAGCTTATCCAGGCTGAGTGAAGGCTCAGTTAAAAGTCACATAGGCGGCATGGAGAACAGTGCTATGATGGAAGCCATGCACTTTGGAAATGCTGGGGAAAAAGTGGTTAATTCTGAATTCAGGAAAAAGCAAAGGCTTTTAGGGCTAAGGAAACCACCATATAAACAAAAGCATTCACGATCATAGTTTAAATGTATCATACAGTATCATTCTTCAAAGGAACTTGTCAATGAATTTTCTGGTAAAATGCTAAAAAGCCTCTTTAGAAAGGGGCAAGGACCTGGTGTGAAGAGAACCCCTGGACTGGGCTGCAGAGCTGCTCAGGGACTCGGGAGCCACTGCCTTACTTTCAATTTCAGACCCAAACCCTCCATGGCCAGTAGGACCCAGACTACTAGCTGCTCCACTCACAACAGGCTGACATGGAGGCCTGGGGCACGTTAAGTAGACAGGGACAAACCCAAGTCATTCACGGTTGTCAGCGTGCTGCAGTTGTCCCAGCAAATCCTGCACTAGGCAGGCTCAGAGCCACTGAGGGTGAGCCTCCCTTATCCCTGGGCGTCACACATTGCCCCAGATGATATCTGGAGGGCAACACCTGCGACCTGTAAATCTAATGGTCACTCCTGGGGTGTAAACAGCAGGCCACATGCATTTGGCCTTGAGGTGACTGAAGGATCACTTCCTAAGTTCCAGCAAGGGTCGGGGATGGGAAGTGTCACAGCAACCACATTTATCCTAAATGGGGAGCACACATAAGCTCAGATTTTAAGAGGGTAATTCCTTCTGCCAAGAGTGTCTAAAATGTCCTTCCCATCAATAAAGAGTGCAAAAGGACAGTGATACCCACAGAGACCACAGCCACTGAGCAAAATTAAGAAACAGCACATGCAGACTAGACAGAGAATTGTTTCAAGCAGCCATTTTCAAAGGCAGGGAGCCAGTATTTTGCTATGCCTATTAGGGCAAAGGAAAGCCTCCTGTTGACATAATCAGATACCTAGCACTTAAAATGCTAGTCTTGAAAAGTGTATAGGTTAAGAGTAATCTATGACCCATGAGTTACTGAGTGACTAGGAACTAGGGCTCTGAATCAAGAGGTAATCACCCCAGTAGAACAAGCCAAAGTGGATCACGGAGATCCTGGAGGGGGATCTAGTCTGAAGCAGACTGTAGTCACAGTCACTAACAGTCATCACCAGACCTCAGTGAGGAGGCACTGATAACTGATCAAAATCCAGCATGTATATTCACAGTTTGTTGTACTGTATCACTCCAATTAGTAAGTTATCATCTTACAACATCCTAAGCAAAGAACCTCAGTGTTTTTTGTGGTGAATCCTGGAGCAAGAAGACACCACCTGACTATGGCAACTGATGCTCTTTCCCCAACACGAGCAACAAGAGGACATCTGCATTGATGATGGAGTGCTCTCTGAACAAGCCTAGCTTCATTAAGATACAGATACATGTTTGTTTAACTGAAACTCTAGAAAGTTGTCTGTTGAATGACCAACTCTATCCCTAAAGCATCATGCTCTCCCCCCAAAATTAATACCAATCTTTAAAGTCTTTCAAGGGTGAATTTGTCACAACTTCTAAGAATCAAGATGCTCTTCCATGTGACACATCTAAGTAAAAGGTTAATGTGAGAACCTTTCCTTGTTGTGTCACCTCTGAGGTTTCACACTATTCAGAACAAGCCTGGAAATAAAAGAACCATAGTCTTGATGATACTCATTAAGACATTTTTCTCTATTTTTACATATGCAATTTCCACATAAAAAAGGCACATGAGATACGTAGAGGGACAGCTTCTCTCTGGAAACATTTCAAACTTGCTAATTAAACTATAGCCTCTCGAGTCCTATGTTGATCTGATATACAATCAAAGCAAGAATATCAACATTAGTCAACTCTATGAATATCATTATGCTTAATAGATTCTTCATTCCACTGTCCTCCTCACAAGCTTTTCTATTTCATTTGATATACACAAACATGTAAAGTTTACGAAGTATCATCTGTCCAGTCTCTTGTAGAGGAAATACTGTGAACTGAAATGGCTAAAGGGCGAAAGAAATAAGTGGAGAAAATACATCTGAATGCATCTGAGAAATTATGAATAAACCCAGGAGTATTTAGAATTGACACTGTTAATCAGCTGTATTGCAGAGAGCTAGGTTAATTTTGACCTTAAATTAACATTGCATCAAACCAGTCCAGGGATTCTGATAATCTGAGATGACATCTGTTGGCGTTTGAGGGCCTAATACGCATGCCTTGTTTCCAAATGCTCCACAGATTTATTCCAGGGGTTACTTTAACCTGTGATAGAATCTGAAGGGCTCTGAATCCAGTTCCCTGCCCTCCCCCAGCCATGGGGCAGCTATGTAACCCCAGCTCGGTCAATCAGATACCTGCCTGGGACTTGAATGCTGAACAGAGTGCCTAAGAAACTGAAATGACTGAGGTTTATCTGCATGATCACCGTCACTCTGGCCAGACTGTCCCTGTGGTAAGATAGTATCTATTTGAATCTCCCACTTTTGGTTCTTTGGAGGTGACCTTGTTCCTGCCAATATTCAAGTCTGGCCACTGAGTCATCCTGTGAGTTTTGTGCTCAGCTCATAGCCTTCCAGTAATTGCCTTTCCTTTAAGTTAGTCAAGGCTGGGTTTGGGCAGGTATAAGACAAGTGCGAGCTGTACTCACTGCCCTCCCGAGAAAGGGTGAGCATAAGATATCAATGCTGCAGAGGAGGGGTACCTGTTCTCTTGGTACTTGAACATCTTTGGGCAGCCTGCATCTATAAATAGGTGTACGTAAGCCGTAACGGAGAACTCCTCTGACTCATTCTCCTTCCCCACTTTCTTTTTCTCTCTGTCTCCCAGTTAAGGTCCAGTTTAGGTAAATGTTAGGCAGGGTTCACATTGGGGAGCTGGTGAGATGACCGTCTCAATTTCTTTTTATAATCTGATTTAACTCCCAGCAAAAATCAGTGGTTACGTAAAAGCTACTTTGAACAATTCTTTCCAAAATAATGTGAATAGGGAATCTCACAAGTAATAGTTTGTGGATTATCTTAACTAGCACTATCAGTGGCCCTAAACAGCTAATTGAACAACATTAAGGGGAAGTGAATGAACCATACAGGTTGTAAACATATCTACATATCATATTCTCAGAGCAGAAAATGTGAGCATCAGGAAGATCCTAGCTAGGAAAAAAAAAAAAAGCCACTTAGCAAACAAAACAAATCCCAGTGCAGCTGTGGGCTTTTCACACTTGAGAACCTGGTTTACAGACTTGTGACTAGAAAGACATCTGAAAGGAATAATGAAAAGACGTCAGAGATGAATGTCAACAAACCTGGCTATAAATACCCTCAATGAGAATGCTGCATTTCCTTTGGGAAATTATTAAAATGAGAGTGGATTATTAAATTCAAAACTATCAGTTAAGAATGGAAAAGACCAAAATTAAGAAAATGGAGATAATACTTCAGAAACTAAAGCAATCCCAGGAGTCTCACAATTTGTTGCGGCCTCACCATTATTCCTAGACACTCACCAACTTGGAAAGCCTTTAGGACGGATGAGAGACAGCTGCCTTCAGTCCCTCCCAGAGCAAGAGTGCCATCCTTTCTTATCACTTACCAATGTCAGAGCAATACCGGCTCCAATATTGTTGAGAACTGGTAGCATTTTAAATGCTCAGAAATTCCACTCCCAGCAATATAGCAGACTATATATTCTGAAACCCAAGATAACAACAAAATATTCTGAGTAAAGTATAGAAGATATGCTTGTAAAAGAATAGCTGAGCTAAAAGTAAATAAAAGGGAAATATCTGAGGATAACAGTAAAGTGAAACACTAATAACAACAGGTTAAGCTAGAACTGAAATCGGTAGTTACTTTAAGGCTATGTTTCCATTGGCACTTTCTAGGCAGGAAAGTCTGGGGGGAAGCGTCACGAGTAAAGGTCTTGGGCCTCCATCAGGAGAGACATCAGAATAGAGGCAACTGCATGAAGCCTGGATCCCCACGGGCTATGCCCTTATTGAAGAAGAAAAAAAAATCTCCCTACAAAGGGAGATGGCCAAGACACTGTCTCTCTTGACATTGATATTCAGCAAAGGATAAAAGAGTCTCCCTGACAATCTGTAATCAGAAGCCACCACACCACCCTTCTGGATTTCAGGTCATGATTTATACTCTCTACACAACTGCCCCAAATCCAAAATCAACAAATTAATGTAAATCAGTCCTGTTTTCCTTAGAAACAAACCTAGATCCTCTGTGATGGCATGTGCTCTCAAACCAGACTTTGTAGAATTCCCACCAAGAAAGTCCCAACAAATAGGATTTCACAATTAAAAAAATGAGATTACATGGCAAAGCAAGACACCATGAGTGAGAGTCAGCCAAAGGGTACATGTACAACCTGACACAACTTCATAGGTTAAAATAATTGGACTCAAAATACAAATTGCCTGCTATTACAAAAGATTAGAGAGAACTGAATATGTAAGCAAAGAATATATATGACTATGAAAAATTGAGTTTGATCTGTAAAAGGATCAAATAAAACTTCCTGAGATAAAAAATATAACAATTAAAGTGAAAAATGTATTGAATGGATCAGCTAGCTAATAACACATTAAGTAAAAATAGGGAATTAGAGAACTGAAACAAAAGCTGGAGAAATAATCAGACTGCAACAGAACAAAAAATAAATTTAAAAAGGGAAAATACGTAGAAAAAAGATTAAGAGGCAGGAAGGATAAAAATAAAGGAATAACATATATACTAAGAATTCCAGAAAGAGATAATAGTGGTGAGGAGAGAGAAACAATACGTGAAGAAATGGAAGAGTTTTCCAGAATGGATGTAATACCCAGATTTTCAGATTCAGAAAGGAGAATAAATAATAGGCAGGATTAAAAAAAAAACTAAATCAAGAAAACATAAAAACAAGCAGACTTCTAGACACAGAATATAGTGAAACCTCAGAATTCTAAAGGCAAAGGGAAAATCTCAAGAGTAATCAGGCAAGTCAGTGTGCTGATGAAAGGGAAGGAAAAATGCAGAAGGAAGGGGAAGGAGGAAGAAGGAATAGAAACTGCAAAGAGGAGTATTGCAGGGAAGAATGGAGGAGAAGGGAAGAAAGTGGGGGAAAGAGCTGAAGCCAGCTGGTGCTGACGCCCAAACTCGCAGGGCAGGCATTCCCTGGGCGTTGAGTGCTGACCCAGCCCAGCGGGGACTCGTGAGGTGGGGGCTGCCCCTGGAAGCTCCACATTCAGCTCGAAAGTCTAATGTAGTTCCGGATGGACAGTACCCAGGCTCCCAACAGAAGCAAATTAAAATCCTCCTTGAGGTCAGTCTCAGGACTCTCAGATAGGAAGTTATTCTACCATAGCCCCATGAATACCACCAACACCCACTTAGGGGGAAAAAACTAGCACAAAGGAAAGTCAGCAAACCAGCAGATCTAGATGCCCAAGGACTCCAAGTGTTGTCATTATCAGATACTAGTGAAAATCATTATATCCGGAATAGATAAAAAAATAAATATGGTAATAAAAATTCCAAAGGAATGCACAATGGAATATTATTTAGCCCTAAAAAGTTAGGAAATCCTGACACATGTTCCACTGGGGATGAACCTTGAGGACATTATGTTCAGTGAAATAAACAAGCCAGTCACAAAAGGACAGATACTGTATGATTCCACTCATCTGAGGTACTCAGAGTAGTCAAACTCATAGGCACAGAAAGTAGAACAGCGGTTTCAGAGGCTGGGGAGATATGGAGTTGTTTAATGGGTACAGAGTTTCAGTTCTGCAAGATCAAAAGAGTTCTTGGAGATTGTCTGCACAACAATGTGAATGTGCTTAACTGAACCGTACACCTAAAAATAGTTAAGATAGTAAATTTTATGTTACATGTATTTTGCCACAATTAATTTTTTTTAAGTCACTAAGGATAAAATGTTATAAAAGTAACTAGGCAGGTTTACAAAATATCAAATGAAACTTCTGAAGATGAAAAATAAAATCATTTAACTGAAAACTTTTTTCCACAACTCAATAATGATAAACATCATATTAGAAACATAATAGACAGCTAATGATGGTATTATTAAAAAGAAAACAGAGATAAACACGATCCATATTATAGCAAAAGAGGGGGGAAAATATGAAGGAGAGGGTAAGTCATACAAAAATCAAATGAGAAGGTCTAAGTAAGTCTACTTAAGAGTTTCTAAGAGGAAGAATGGAGACAAGGCAATGTTCAATGAAGTAATGGTTATTATTTTTCCAGATGGGATGGAAGACATGAATTCACAGACACAGGAACCATAATATATACCAGGAAGGATGAATTATAAGAAGTACTACTTAGACAAGTTACTAAACTACAGATCTCCAATGACAAGAAAATATCTTAAAAGCCATAAAGAGAAAAGGTAAATCATCTCCACAGCACAAAAGCCAAATTGCCTACAGACGTTTTATCTCTTACACACTCCGGTTTCAGTATATATAAACTAGTACAACCATTTTGGAAAATAATTCTCCTTCACCTAGTAAAGTCAAAGATGCACACACACGACTACCAGTAATTAGATTGCTTAAAAAACAAAAGCAAAAGAGTGACAATAGCAGCAAACTTTGCCGGTATGTACCAAGAGACAGGAATAAGAATGCTCCCAGCAGAACTGCTCATAATCATGGAAAAGTTCAAAATAACCCAGAAGGATAAAACTGGTGACCTATACTATTGGCTTTGAAAAAAATCACCCTGAAGAAATCTCAAACATCATTTTAAGTAAAAATTAGTGTGATGTTAATTATATGCCATTCAAAATATGTAGAGCAAACAATAATTTAGGATAATGGTTGCTTCAAGGAGGAAGTGAAGGGGGTGTGATCAAGGAATAAAAACACAAGCAAAATAATATTAGATTTTCCATATTGGTTGTGTTTGTTTTTACTTTGTTCACCTTACAGATATGTTATATTCAGTTTTTAAAAGTAACAATAGCTCACAGTTTACTATTTAATTCTAACAATAACCTTATGAATTACAGAAGTACTATTTCATCCCCATTTTATATATGGGAAAACTGAGGCACAGAAGATTAAGTAACTTTCCCAAAGTTCCAAGCTAGCAAATGGCAAAATCAAGACCAGAATCTAGGCAATCTGGTTCCATAGTAAATGCTCTGAACACTGAGTTATTGTCCCTCTCTTTTGTAATTTCCATCCTAAAAAAGAAAAAGAAAAAATTGTAAAGGAGAAAAATGCTTGGTCTTAATGCCCTAAGAACTAATGCCATTAAAAATGTTTTGCAAAAGGTTGAATATGTCGTGTTGTATCTCTGTATGTGTGTGAGTGTATTGAGAAATATGTGTCCAAAACTTACTAATCATTTTACCTGTGTTCTTTTATTCTCCTCATATTTTTCTTCATTTTCTACATTACCTCCAGTGAACATGTATTATTACTTCTCTCCTCAGAGGAAAAAAAAAATCAACGTTTAAAAATACTCTTGCCCTTGGCTTTTTAAAAAAATCACATATCCTAACTCACGTGGTAAATTGCATAGTAAGTCTAATTACATCTTGCCTGGCACATAATAGACAACTATGAATGTTACTGGGCCCCCAAAAAGGGCCTTCCTTTTGTACCCAAAGGCAAATAGTGTTTTAAATTTCAGCAAAATTTGTAAGAGGCTGGTGAAGAGTTGCTTTGGGTGGGTCTTAACCCGCACCTCAGCTGGTTTATGAGGCTTCAGGGCAAGCCCACCCCCACTCAACGCAGAAAGGTACCCAGGGGGTTCCTCAGTGCACAGCCACCAAACTGAACAAGGAGTTTATGCAACAATCAAGAAACAGATTCACGATACAAAGGGATGAGCTGCCTGACTAGCAAGTTTAGAAAAACAGTCCTTAAATGGGAGGCAAGTTTCCTGCTGTCAGTCAGGAAAGCAGGAAGGCTGTGAGGCCAGTGCATGGAAACCGCTAATTGTGTGGGGCTGAGCCCACAGCAGCGATGAAGAGGTGCGCCTGTTTTGTTTTCCACAGGAGGGGGTAGAGAAGGCATTTCTGCAAAACAGCTTCCTTGAAGGTGGAAAAAAGCTTTTTACAGACAGATAATGGTAGAGCTGAGGAGTATTGCCAATGAAGAAAACACTGACTGAAAGGGCAATGTGGAGAAATGCAGGGTCGCTCCCCTGGTGTCTCAGGGCCCAGGGTTAAGTGAGGGCAGGAATAGGCTCCACAAACACATCCCAGTGGCCCAGATTTATTAACATTTTTCTTAACTTAATAAACCCAAATAAAAAAAAAGTCAGCTCTCTAAATGTAACTCCAATATTACCTACAATCAATTTTCACAAACAACCAGAAGGGCATTGTGGAACACCCACTCTTCAACAACTTCTGTGATCTCAGGTCCTTTGTTTCCTAGCTTAGTGAACTGGAGCGAATTGCTAACTTTTCCTAAGTCTTGTTTCCCAGCTTGTAAGATGGATATGGAACACCGGCCTCTTAGTGCCGTGTGAAGAACAGCTGGCACAGGGGATGCAAGGACTCCTGCAGCGCCTCTGCAGCCGCTCTGGGAGTACTCCTTTCACTCCTGTCAGCTGAGCCACAAGCCACACCGCTCAGCACAGCCCGGGCCTTCTCGGATGATGCAGGAAAGCCTTCAGAAGTCATTTCTATTTGCTCACAACCTCCGAAATCAAGATTTAATTCAAATGTATTAAAAGAAGAATTGGGAGTTATTTCTCACTTCAGATTTCATTTAGAAATAAGTCACAAAATAGTAGCTGGAAAGGGAACCTGCTAATGAATATTTATGAAGTCTGCTGACCAGGACTAAAGACAAAAACTGCCTTTTCTTGTCACGTTAAAGTGAAAACAAACCAGACACGGAGGAGGCAGCAGGACAGCGAAAATGAAGCTTTTATTTTGGGCCTGAAGACAGGGAGTTAGAAGTTTGATATAATATGTAGCTGAGACCGAGTGATCACAGCTCCTGAGAATTCTAATGAACAGCCCGCAGGGATTTAGTGGAGTTCCATGAACATCCAAGGGCAGTCATTTGGCTCATGGTGAATAGAGCTAACTCTTGGCTTCCTAGTCAAAGAAGATCAAGAAATTTAAATAAAAATTAAGAACAAGAGGTTGAAGAATGCTTCTTTTTGATGAAGTAAAGTCTCATACTTCATCAACTTCAGGTTTTGCCAAAGACAACCTACGTCATCCTTGGGCCAATAACCTGATGAAATATAATGAATGAAGACCAAACTTTTTAGCTATCGTGTGTTTGGTATGAATGCTTGGTTTTTACCTCTGAGTTTCACTGAAGACACAGTGGGGTAACTGAATTTCTTATTCTGAAAAAGGAGCATCATCAGGATGCATCACTAAGAGTCAGAACTTGGAAGGGGTACATTTGGTTTAAGAGCAGGTTGATAAACAGGCAAAAAAAATTGTTGAAGGGCACAAGCTGGGCTGGGGAAGAGAAAGCTGTTACTTCCATACGAGTTTAAAGTTTTATAAGTGGACTAGAGTGCATGAAACTTTTAGAAACCTGAAAGTAACTAAAAATCCATCAGATCTACTAGAGACCCCTTCAAAGGAAAGAGAGATTTTACAGCAGCACTGGGAGTAGAAATAAAACCTTTTCATGCCTGTACCTTGAAGGCTTAAACTGTCCTTAAATTATAGTCCTTCTCCAGCTTTATGAATCCCTGGCATCTTGTTAAAACGCAGATTCTGATTAAGCAGCTCTGGGGTGGGGTCTGAGCTTCTGCATTTTTAATAAGCTCTTAGGTGATGTGCACATTGCTGGTCTGTGGACCACACTTTCAGGAATATGTGTAGAACACTAAATAGAAGTCAGATGGTTTGAGTTTTAGTGCTTGTTGTCTGTTTAACACATTAGGATTTGGGGGCACATCCACAAGCTGTTTTCTTTGATACTAGCTCGTTCTAGCTACACTAGGTCACTGAGGAGTTAAAACTAAAAAACATGGAAAAGTGTTTTGTGAAGTGCAAAAAAGAAGAAAATAGCATATATAAATTATATTTCAATTAAAAAACAGAAAAAAGAAATAATAGCAGTATTATTGCTGTTATTAAAAGGAAAATCATAAAGGATAAATGATTTGCTGAAGGACCCAAAGAGGCATTATTAAGTTTAAAACCTGTATCATCTGATCTTAAACAAGCACTTTGAGCTTCAGTGCTTTGCAACTTAAGGTAATGTGAGGTAAGATGGCTAAAATTTATCTCCAAAATACATTTTCCTTCCTGTCTTCCTATCTTCCATATATAACCATATATACATGCATATGTATTATGCATATATTACATTGAAAATTTACATTTTGGAATGATTCAAGCATGTATATTTGACTGCTGCAGTACTCCCTGATGGCCCTAAAGGGTGATGATACACTCGGTGCACACACAGTTTATATAACACCATTGTCAATGGGGTAAAATGCAGTGTAGACTTGTGTAAATGCCCAAATGCACAAGAGAATTTCAGAAATAGGACAGATTAATATGGGCTGGGATAATCAAAGAAGGCTTTGTTGAGGAGGAGTATGTGTTTTGAGGTGTGCACAAAAGGAAGAGAATGGCTTATGTTGCTCAGAAGGGCAAGGAGGATGAGGAGCAAAATCAGAGAGAACTCATGTGATGAGTCATTAGTGATGGCACACACTGTGTCAGGCACTGTATTTGATAATAAGATCAAGGTAACTGATGTGTTAGAACACTTAGGCCACCTGAACAGATTCAGTAGGGAGGGATGCCTGGAATACCGGGGTAAGGATTATGTCCATTTCTCTTGATGAGATAGAGAGCCATTTGAAGAATTTTAGCTTGGCAGTAACAGAAGGAGTAAACTCTGGTGTTTTAATGAGATATATGGGCAGAATATTGAAGACATGGGAATCAGTAAGGATACCTTTAAAACTGATTTTTCTAGCAGTGGATCCATTTAATCAAATGAAATCTTAAATAAAACCACTGTCTATGTAGATAGTTACCTTTTTTTTAAATAAAAAGGCCAAAAAGAAAAAAAAGAACATTATAGGCCAGTATCTCTGATGAACACTGATGCAAAAATCCTCAGCAAAATAATAGAAAACCAAATTCAACAATACATTAGAAGCATCATACACCATGATCAAGTGGGATTTATTCCAAGGATTAAAAGATGGTTCAATATCTGCACATCAATCAATGTGATATACCTTATTAATAAAAAGAAAGATAAAAATCACGATCATCTTGATAGATACAGAGAAAGAATTTGGTAAAATTCAGCATCCACTTATGAAAAAAAACTCACCAAAGTGCATAAAGAGAGAACATACCTCAACGTAAAGGTTGAACTATATGACAAACCCAAAGCTAACACTATACTCAACAGTAAAAACCTGAAAGCTTTTTCTCTAAGATCAGGAACAAGAAAAGGATGCACTTCTCACCCCTTTTATTCAACATAATATTGGAAGTCCGAGCCCAAGAAAAAGAAAGAAAAGGCATCCAAATTGGAAAAGTAAAACTGTCACTATTTGCAGATGACATGAAACTATACATAGTAAACCCTAAAGACTCCACCAAAAAAAATTATTAGAATAAATCAATTCAGTAAAGTTGCAGGAAACAAAAGCAATATACTCATATGAACTATCAAAAAGAGAAATTAAGGAAACAGTCATATTCATAATTGCATCAAAAAGAATAAAATACCTAGGAATAAATTTAACCAAGGAGACCTGTATACCAAAAATTAAAAGGCACTCATGAAAGAAATTGAAGACAACACAAATAAATAGATATTCTGTGTTGATGGATTGGAAGAATTAATATTGTTAAAATGTCCCTACTACTCAAAGCAATCTATAGATTCAGTGCAATCCCTATCAAAACACCAATGCTATTTTTCACAGTACCAGAACAACTAATCCTAAAATGTATATGGAACCACAAAAGACCCCGGATAGCCAAAGCAAACTTGGAAAATAAGAACAAAACTGGAGGTATTGTACTCCCTGATTTCAAACTACACCATGAAGCTTTGATAATTAAAACTTCATGGTATTGGCACAAAAACAGAAACATAGTCAATAGAACAGAACAGAGAGCCCAGAAATAAACCCATCCTCAACAAAGGAGGCAAGAACATATAATGGGAAAAGACAATCTCTTCAATTAATGGTATGGGGAAAACCAGACAGCTACATGTAAAAGAAACCTGGATCACTGTCTTTTACACCATACACAAAAATAAACTCAAAATTGATTAAAAATGGTAAAGACTGGAAACCATACACCCTCTGAAGAAAACAGTTAGCTCTTGGACATCAGTCTGAGCAAAATTTTTTGGATCTGTCTCCTCAGGCAAGGAGAACAAAAATAAATAAGTGAGACTACATCAAAGTAAAATGCTTTTGCACAGTGAAGGAAACCATCAGAAAAACAAAAAGGCAACCTACTGAATGGGAGAAGATATTAGCCAATGATATAACCAATGAAGGGTTAACACCCAAAATATAAAAACAACTCACACAATTCAGTACCAAGTAAACAATCCAATTAAAAAATGAGCAAAGGACCTGAATAGTGGCTAACAGACAGATGAAAAGATGCTCAACATCACTAATCATCAGGGAAATGCAAGTCAAAACCATAATAAGGTATCACCTCACACCAGTCATAGTGGTGAATATCAACAAGAAATAACAAGTGTTGGCAAGGATGTGGAGGAATTGGTGCAGCCACTATAGAAAGCAGTATGGAGGTTCCTCAAAAAATTAAAAATAGAGCTACCATGTGATTCAAAATTACACTTCTGGGTATTTATGTGAAGAAAATGAAAACACTAATTTGATAAGATATATACACCTCTATGTTCATTGCAGCCTTATTTATAATAGCCAAGACCTGGAAGCAACCTAAATGTCCCATGATAAATGAATGGATAAAGAAGGTGTGATATTTGTATACAATAGCCTAGTACTCAGCCATAAAAAAGAATAGAATCTTGCCATTTGCAACAAGATGGATGCACCTATAGGGTATTATGCTAAGTGAATTAAGTCAGAGATAAACAAATACCATATGATCTCACTTATATGTGGAATCTAAAAAACAAAACAAATGAACAAACAAAACCACAACAGGCTCAGATACAAAGAACTATCTGGCAGTTGCCAGAGGTGTGGAGGATGGACAAAATAGGGGAAGGGGATAAATGAGTAGGACAAGGGGATACAATGTACGGCCTGGGGAATATAGTCAGTAATATTGTAATAATGCCATCTGGTGACAGATGGTTGCTAGATTTAACTCGGTGATCACTTCATAATGTAAATAAATGATGAATCACAATATGGTACACCCGAAACTAAAGTTGCATGTCAATTATACTTCAATTTAATGAAAAAAGTGCAATTCAAGCAGAACTGCTTTAATGGAGGTGTGAGGGGCCCACACACCAAACCCTCAGAGGTTGAACCCTTAGGTCAGCTGGCCTTCTTTTAACAGAAGGTACTGTAGTGTGATAAACACTTAAGACAGAATGCTGGAACTAGAAACCTAAAGCAAACCTATGAGGATACAGTTTTATGAAAAAAGAACAGATTATTCTGTAGTGGACAGAACCAGAGCCAGACATTTGGACATCCAGGCCAGTGGGCTGTCTTCTACATGACCCTGTCTCTGCCAGTTACTATTGGATGAGACATGCCAAGGAGAAAATGCAAACTCCAATATATTTATTAGTAATTTAGAAACTTCTCAGTGGCTTCCTCTTATCTTCTGATGTCTGAGTTTTTAAAAGAGCATTTATTTTAAAAAACCTAGTCCCACATCCACTATTTAATCTTATCTCTAAGTAATTAGTTGATTGAAAAAGATATTCTCCAATGTTTCAGACTTTTTGCTGTTGTTCTGAAGCCCTTCATAGAGATTTAACACTCATGAGTATTTTAACAATGTCATCCCAAGATCTGAGTCTCAAAAGAACTTACAATGGGTATACATAAATGGCTCATGACGGTAGGCTTTCATTTGTTTTTATCAAGAATATAAAGAGATGGCATACAACAAGATTGAAAATTATAATGTCTATTAGATTTTTTAATGTACAGAAAGATACCGTATTCAATGAAAAATATGTTACATTATCAGAAAAGCATATGGACATTTTCAAACATACCATAAGAAGTTTAGTTATAGAGAAAATGATTGTGGATAAATAATAATTATTTCCTTCCATTTGCAAAGCAGAACATATATATGTGTTTGAGTTTCTAGGAAGCATCATTTTTGAAATCTGAAATCACAGAATCACAGAGTTCAGAGTTCTCCATAAATTCTATGGGAAGCACTTCAGTGATTCCAGACTGAATAATTTTCTGTTTTTGGAAGATTTTTTAAATTGTATGTTCTACAAGCTCCTTCCATGTTTTACTGCCCCCAAGTAGAGGAATTCCCTAGATAGGAACCCAGCCATCTTCCTCCTGTAATTTGCATCCATTTTCTTTTGTTCTGTTCTCTGTGAACATGGAGAAAACGTGTCCAAAAGCCCTCTCAAAAAAGACCTCCTGCTACTTGAAGACAAGTTATGCCTCTTTTAACTTTCTCTCATATGACTTTCCGCTCATCTCTTTAATCACTTCAGGTTCCCTTTGGAACCCTGCCCAATTTCTCCACACAGTTTATGAAAGGGGACTAACGGTATGGAAGAATTACTTCAATTTGCAGGTGATGCAACTTTTATTAACCTCCATGCTCTACTAAAGTAAATGTAATAAAATGACATAAAAATGCATTCTGTATTGTAACCAAGTGCTCAGAATTAGTGTACTATTTATGCATTATTTGTAGGTAATTACTGGCAATTACAATAAAAACCAGCTTTATTGTATCCTGTGTGCCACGCACTGGATAGATACTCTGTTACTAAATCCGGGCCACAACTTTAAGAAGTAGGTATTGTCATCTCCAGTTTTCACAGGAAGGGTTTGGGCTAGACAGGCAAATATCTTGACTATGATTCCAGAGCCAGTACCTTATCACAGTGCCAGAAAGATTCATAATCACAGTCTCTCTCTCTCTCTATCACATACACACACAGCATGGTCCTTGAATGATGGCTACTGCACATCACTTTTTCCTAGAACCAGAATCTCAGGTGAGGATCTGCCTGCTGGAATTCTACCGGCTGAGGGCTCTTGGGCTCCACTTGTGTGGGAGAATAAACAGAGCAGGGCAAAGCAGGGGGAGAAACCGGCCTGTGGTGCAGCCACCACAGGAGCCCCAGGTAGCCCTGCAGGTTCCACGGAGTTGTCTTGAATTAGGGCAAGGGCCTTTGTGTCCCCAACTTGACCAGTCACTGAACGTCAGCTGCTGCCCTGGCAGGTGCTATAACCTTGAGGGATGCGACTCACTGGAGCTGAAGGCTGACGGCCATACCGAAGGAGGAACTCAGCTGCCAGCTCTCAGGCTGTCAACACTCCCAGAAGCTGGGGAGAGTGTCTCAGTCCTAAAGGGCACAAGGCATGTGGATAGTATAACATGGGTCAACTATAGAGACTCTGTTTTCTGATCCCCATTCAGAATATGGCTCTATGATCTGTTCATGGGTTTGTAAGTTACAGAAATCATGTAGCTTTAATACCAAAGAAATCAAATTTAGGGGGAAAGAACTACACAAATAACTACTTCAGTGTATGTGCAAGACATGAGGAATCTCTCTCACCTTTCAGTCTCTCTCTTTGCCTCTCTCTGTCTTTTTCTTTCTGGCTCTGTCCCTTGTTGTGTCACATTCTCTGTGTGATCTACACAAATAAGATGACTCTAAACAAAGCATGCAGACTTTAATAGCAAAGAGGGGAAACAGAAGAGGAAAGCTAATAATTTGAAATATTGGTAAGAGATTATTTCCCAAGTGAATAGTGTCATTTTTGGATAGTTCTGCCAATAGTAACATACATGTCCTCTAAATGAAAGATGTTACAAAGGGATGAATAAACCCTACTTGTAGTTCTACATACCCTTAATCTTCCCTCATAGATTTTATTTTCTGAACCATATTAAAAAGACGTAATTGCCCCAGGATGGTTCTTGCCTAGAAAAAAACCAAGTACAAATACTTATGTCATTGATCATGAAGAGGAAGTTCTGTTTCATTTTCCATTTTATAATGAAAACAGTCCAAAATCTTTTTAAGGCTTAAAATCAAAATTATTTATTTATTGTTATATATTTATCCATTATGTAAAAGCTTTAAAAAACAGCTAGAAAGCCAACAAGCAGCAAGAACGGTTTATTAAGGCAAGAATTTGAAATAGATCCCCAGGGGATAATGAATCCAGTCTATACAATGGGAAGATATGAAGAGTCATTTATTCATATTATACTGCCATGCTGTTTTATCAAGGAGTGCAAAAATAACTTCTCTAGTCACCGTTCTCATTTTAACATGAGCAGAAAGATATTAGTGCAGAAGCTGGCTCAAAAAGTTAATAGTAAGCCTGAATCAAGAACAGTTCTGGAAGCACTCAAACAACAAAGGCAGTGGAGAGTGACAATTCAAATGTAGTGGGACATTATCTGATCAGAAATCGCTGCCATTGTCCTCCACCAAAATGGCCCGCGAACTGCTGATGCAGCCTCTGACCTCGCCAGTGGGTCTGCACTTGTATCAAAAGTTGGTGGCTCAGCATTTCCTCTCTCCTTTCTTTTTAATATCCCACACTACAGAAGGACATAAGGTAACACATTTTGCTGTTAAATATGATTTGAGCCTATTGGAAGACTGCCCTTTCCAAGCTCTCACCCTGGCAACTCACCTATGGATGGCTTCTACCTTCTAGCAGGAGTTTTCCCCAAACAACCCTCCACCAGGAGAACTGGCTGCTCTGACCACAGGATGGAAGGAAGGCAGTCTTGAATATTATTTCAAACTCTGAATACTTTAAAGCTGCAAATCCAAGCTAATATGAGCTCTATCCATTGCTTTGTTTGGATGATGGCTTTTGCAACATTCACTCTGGAATCTGAGCAGAAAGCAGCCACCCAATACTGCTGCCTCCTGTCCTTTGCTCACAGTCAGACAGGTCAAAAGAAGACCCATCCACCAAGACAAGCAGCAATGGTGAAAGCTTGTCCTTTCCTGGCCATCTCACCATCTTGTGCTCACTGTCTGTTGTAGCTTCTGCACCTGTCTGTCCCCAGTTAGCTGCCGTTCGGCCCAGTGGAGCCAAGCTAGCCAAGGAGCTGGCCAATGTCTCCCCACAGCTTCATTGCTCACCATGTGAAGACTGCTTCCCGTATCTGTGGGTACATTGTTTCCACTGCCAGTTCCATAAAGGTAAACTGTCAAGGGTCTCACATTTTGAAACATCATGTTAGTATGTGTCTATCACACAGAGTTAGACAGAAAAAGAGACACAGAGCCAGAGCCAGAAAGAGGCACAGAAAGAGAGACCAGAATAGAGAAACATATTTCTTGTGTCCTGCACATAAAGGAGTGGAAACTCCTTTTGTTACTGGCAGCTTTTGGGATGAGTGAATCATATTTTGTACAGTTGCCCTGATGATTTACAGCCCACTGGTTTCACAGCAATGACTGACCACTCTGTGAATTTCAGAGAACAATTCATTGTCCTGGGTACCACCTACAACTCGCATGTGTGTGCCATCATTCTAAGCTATACCAGTCAGCATTTCCATGAATTCATTTTCGGTACATAAAATTCATAGAGTCTGACAATGTATTGACTGAGTCAGAGGTGTCTTGTGCTTTATTAAAAGCACTGGTTATAAAATAATAGCTGTATCTTTTTTTTATGTATGAAAGTTACCTTTTACTTAAGGGGAAATAAAACAAAACAAAACAAAGGATGTTTCAGGAAACTGGGTTGTGTGGCCAGTACTTGTGTTACTGGTGACCTAATACATTGTTACTGAAAGTACCTATTAGGGGAAAATTGGCTTAATGGATGCTGAGATGACTGGCCTTTCTTTAACTGGAATTAAATGTATGTGGGTTTTGATTCTGTAATGATCCTTCATTTTAGTAATGGAAGAAATAAAGAAAAAATTCAAAACTCCATATAGAGAAATAAAGGGTGCTCAAAACAAGACCTTTGTTAAAAAAATATAAAATTATAAAAATTAAACAGAATAGATCATTAATCAGAGCCTAAAGTATTAAAGCAAAATCTGTTTGTTGAATGTAGAGTGATTAGCCAAAGCAAATACCACTGATGTGAGCTGATATACTTAATTCAATTTCCTATTATTTTAAGACCTGTGGATAACTTCACAGTTCAGTGAGGATTTGAAATAAGAGAACAAAATGATGAAGTGGAAAGGGCAGGCACGAGTCGCCAGCAGACCAGGGCTCTGGCTCCAGCCGTGAGCATTAAGTCACTTAAATTTGGTTCAGATTAATTCTTTTGTTATGAAAGTGAAAGTGAGGGGTTAGCTGATCTTTAAAGTTTCTGGAAAGATGGTCCTGAAGTGGACTCTGAGGAATAAAAAGGGAGCGTTTTGTAATCTTCCAGCAGGTTTTAAGGAAAAGAGTCAGTAAGCTAACTAAGACCACAGTAATTGAATACAACTCATTCAAAATAGTACCTTTGTCAGTATTATCTGAATTTAAAATTTGTACCCATGACATTCCCTCCAAGAAAGCTCTGAGGAATGCATTTCAGAAGCCTCACTTGGTGGACTTGATCTCGCACAGCGAAGCTTCTGTCTGAACAGGCCCCCTTAATGATGTGCTGGGGTGATGCTGGGAAGACCCAAAGGGAGGCACCCTGGCACCACTCGACCAAAGCACACAGGCAAGATCCTGTGCAGCTTATTATTGCTTATGAGAATAAGCTTATTATTCTTATGAGAATAAGCAACGTCCAAGTCCTGGGCAGAGCAATGAAAGTGAGAAATTGACAAGGAGCCATGATATATACAAAAAAACAACTACACTTTGGAAAGCAAAGCAACTTCCTTAAATAACTTCTGTACCCACTGTGAATTAATATGGAGAGAGGCACTGGCTTGTAACTCTCTTAAACTTTAGGGTTTACATTGTTTTTTAAATATTGCTTTAAATGTCATCAAACTTAAAAAAAAATCACAACATTGGCCTCTAGGAAAAATCCTAATTTATTATGCCAAGAAAATAAGAGCAACAAGTACAGATACAATTGAAACGATAGGTAACGTCAAAATAAAATGGAAATTGAAAATGAGGTGGGTTGTGTTTTAAGTGTATTAGTGAATAATTTGAAGGCTTTATTGCAAAATCAAATTTATATTTAAAAAAAGATTTTTAACTTTTGCCTGTAATTCTCAATCAGTGTTTCTAGTCCCAAACCCTCCGCTACCTCCGCACTTAGACGCTTTCAGCTGCCTGTTGGATGATTCTATGGGGAGATCCCATATGTACCTCAAAGTCTTCTCTTACCAAGAGCAAGTTGGATTTCTGCCTGAATTCCCTTCATGACAACATCATGCTGTCAGTCACCCAGGTCAGAACCCTGAGAATTCCAAGTCCTACCACTTCATGTCCAACACCCAAACTACCACCAAATCCAGCATGTTCTAGCTCTTTCAAATTTCTCTATTTCTCATGGCTTCTACACTAATTCCAGCCCTCCCATCTCTTCCCCAGATCATTACAAAACGAATCTTCCTTCCTCAGCCTTGCTCACCTCCAGCTCTTTCTTGACACTTTCTCCAGGGTAACACACTGAAAATTCAGTGACTGCTGGCTTAAAACCCCTCGATGCTTACACACACACACCACACCATACCTTTGGGTCAGTGATCCTGACCAGCTTACTACTTCCATGTAGGTTTCACACCCGTGTCCCACTGCTCCTGCTTGCAATGCCCTCCTCCACCTCACCCTGCTCTTTACCAGGCTAACTCCTATTCATCTTTCAAGGGCTGTTTCAGAGATCACCTCCTCCAGGAAGCCTGCTTTTACACATACAACCCTCTAGTCCCAGGCTGCCTTTGATGCCTTTCCATTCCTTAATGCCAACACTCTCAATATACTTGTATCATATTGGAGTTGGTCTTATCTATTTGTGTCTCTTCCTTGCACATGACAGATATTCCACGAAGGTAAGGACTTACCACCTTTGCTTCTGGAGATCCTAATGAAGTTTATTGAATCAAACTAAAAAGGAATCAAACTATGGAGAAAAACCCTTTAGAGGGTATAAGAGTATTTTGCAGAGGATTATAAATATTTGGAAACAGTAATTGCTTTTCTTACTTATGCAAGTAATATTTCCTGGCTTACAAAGTACTTTTCATGTAAGTTATATTGTTTGATTCTCAAAACAATCCTAGAAGGCAGGTAAGGCAGAAAAGGCAGATATGCAGACTCAGAAAGACCTGAAAAATATAAAAAATTTCTCTGAGAAATGTTATTGACTTTATTAAAGTGTGAAGCTGTATGTGTGTGTGTGTGTGTGTGTGTGTGTGTTCAAATAAGTCTTCATAGATTAGAGCTTCAACTTCAAGTAAATTCTTGTTTGGTTAAAATAGCCAACTGATTGCCTTCGTAACTACCAAAAATTCTCCTAAAAAAGAAAAACTCAATTCTTTAGAGAGAACTTTTCAGTAACCTATTCTCTTATGTACTCTTTTCCAAGAAGTAGATTTTGCAAAACTGAGCAGCTCATGTAGATTTCTAAAGAAAGAGAACTGGCTTGCTCTCACCTCCAGAAGATCCCCTCGACCAGGAGTCCCCTGACATCTGAAGCCGCCCTTTTCCCAGGATGATGGTGAAAGTTGCTAGCAGGTGCTGAGGAAGAATATCACAAAGATTCCTGAAATGGGAAAAAACACAGAATAGTGTAAATGGTTTTGGGTTAGTTACCTAATGCTGTTGAGCTGAGAGTTCATTCTACTCCTAAGAAAACTGACAAGGGGAACTTTATGCATATTAAATGCCACGATTATTTTTAACTAATTTCTGTACTTCAGGACACCAATGTCTAAGAAACTAAGTGATTTAATGGCAATAGGTAATGAAAAACATAATTCCGATTACATTTTGGTATAAGGTAGAAGTCGGAACGATTCCTAAAGGGCAGGAAACAACTGTGCACACCAATCAAAGAGGAAACAAGGGCACTTGATCTTATTTTGCTCTAATACTTCATGGGAACACACCGTGCTTTCCAATCACATCAACACACAGGCTGAGCTGGGAAGAATCTAATACAGTCTGGAAAGAACAAACAGTGAAGAATTAAGTATTTGATCAAGGTTGATGATATCGGAAAGGAGCTCAGCAATGCAATTACATTCTAGATGTGGCTTTGAAGGCGGTGAGAAAAGAAGGCATCAGGGAATAAAGGGGTTGCTGAACATGCCATTGTGAGAAAGCAAGCATACAGTCAAGGTGGAACTACACAGAATGAAACCTTAATTAAATGGAAATCAACTAACACAAGTGCTTGAAGAATGTGCTTATTTAATACCTCACTTTTATGAGAATGGGTAAAAATCCCAGGAAGGATTATTCAGAAAACCACTTTTAAACCAGAACGTGGGGTCAGTTTGTAGTGAGAAGAGCAGAAGCCCGGGCAACCAGACCTGCCTCCCCCACTAACAGTCTAACTTGGGCTTGCTACGTGCTTCTCAAATTTCTGGGCACATTAGCACCCCTGGGAGAGCTTTCAAAAAATATCGATGGCTTGGCCCCATTGAGGCCAAAGAAATCCTTGAGCAGTTAAATCAGAATCGCAGGTGGGATGGAACACAAGCAAGCATAGGCATTTTTTTCAAAAGATAGAAGGTCAGAGAAGATAACTGTCTTCCACGACTCCACTGGCTCTAACACTCTGCCCTATCCACACATTTTGCACTTCATAGCTCAAGTTTGTTTTAAAACAAACACAACTTAAATTAATAGTATCCAAAACATAAAACCCTATAGAATTATATAGGTCCCCAGTTTGTGAGAGGAGGGGACTGAGGCTTTGAGGGTACAGTGACTTAGACAAGGTCCAAGTACAGGAACACTACCACCAGGATGGAATCAAGTCTTGTGGGGAGGATAAAGTCAGATCATGAGTGGGGCTGGACACAACTCTATTTAGCTTCAGCGGGGGGGTGCCTGGGAGACACAGCCACGCTGTTGACTAGGGACTGATAACACTGGCTCTCTGGGCCCCCACTCCTTAAGGAATACAAAAGGTGAAAAATAATCCTAGCAGCCAAATTATTGAGCACTTCATATGCACTGGACACTGTGCTAAAAAGCGCTTTAATCCTCACAAGACCTCTCTGACCTAAGTACTATCACTATCCCCAATTTATAAATGAGGAAACAGAAGCCAGGAGAGCTTAGTCTCATCTCTAAAATGGTGGCACTAGATCTAAACAATGCGAGCCTCTCTCTTTACCACATATTGCCTCCAGGGAATGCGGTTACAGGCAGCTGGAGGCAAGGCCCCTAAGCGCTGGATCTGTTTTGTCTTTTTCTGTCACAATGCATTCTCACATTGCAAAATGGAAACAGAAGCATCCTGGTGTCTCTGGTGCTTCCAGATTTTCCCATATTAAATAACTAATTTCCATTGTTTGAAAGGATTAACAGGTTATGGAGTGATTTTTATTCCTACTTCATGAAACATACTACATACAGACACACACAGATACACACACACACACACACGCTTCCAAATTAGTAGAGTTTGGATGGTGAGATCTAATTACATTATTCTGGAGACTTCAGCTCAGGCAACTATGGGAAAAGTTACCACTGAGATCTGCCCAAGACATAGGAGTTTAAAAGCCTCACTGAAATCTCTGGGACATTTACAATACATTTGGAAAAAATTTGCCAAACTTACACTCATCTTCACTCATAGAAGTGTCCTTGTTACAGTTTGCTGCTCCATTACATTTACATTGTGTAAATGATTTCCTTTCTTTAAATATCTTTGTTATTGACCACAATAAAATCTAACTTAGAAATATTCCACATATGAATCTTAAATCTTATTTAAGAGGCTAGTGCAAAAACATTACTGTTTCTGACACCTTAGGCATATCCTAATTATACTGTGGCAGAATTATCTTCATGGCTCCTTTTAACAGTAATGCAAAAAGGCAGTTTTCATTAGACACTTCTAGGAAAATATCAAAGAGTGATAAAAATAAGAACAGAATTTTGGGAATTGGAAAGGGTCTGGAAAGTCATAGCACCCAACCATCTAACTGCCTACGGCCTTTTCCATTTTCAGGGAACTCTGTATGGACCAGAATCACTTTTCCTATAGCTTCCACTATTTGGTCCCATTTCTGGGCTTCGGTGACTTCTCCAGATTGGCAGGGCACTGTCAAAGCCCCTACCCAAGCACAGCCCTCTGCGGAGGAAAGCAGGAAGAGGCTGCCGTTTGGGCAGAGGCGGCAACTGCAAGGGCCAGGGGTGAGCGCCTAACTCGAGGGCGTCTCACAGAAGCTGGTGGATGCCCGTGCGGTAGCTCTGTGTGCAGGTCTCTGCCCTAGAAGATAACCAGCCAAGTCGATCAGATCAGTCGCCAGGATTTGGACTAGACATCAGGAGTCAGAGGAGAACCGACTGAATGTGCAGAGGTAAGCAGAAAGGCCAGAAGGAGACCATGAGAGAGGATGGTCATTCCCTGGAGTTGCCTCAGGCACAGATTAACTTTCCACTGTCCAGATGCACACAGAGGGCTGTGTGCTAAGTCCTCCCCTTCAGGGGGCTCTCGATGGGTCTCTGTCCTCTACAGCCCCAGATGCATAGTATGTATGGACTAAAATTATAGAGCCATTCTTATAGCTGCATATCAGGTCGACAATTAATAGCTCTCTTATCTTTTTGTAGGCATTCTAGTTTAGAACCAAGCGAAGGTTTTACTTTCACTCCATTAATACTTCACCTTTTTAGAATGGAGTTCATTATTGCAACTTGCCTAAAGCTTTGGCTTCTCAATCATTCCTTTCTGAAATATTTCTTATGCCTTTCACCTTCATGTCATCTACAAATAAGGCAAGCCTGCCATCTAGAATAGTGTTCATGCTATGATAAAGACACTGAAATGGACACTATTTCACAAAGCAAACAGTGGTATAAAAATAGTGAAAACTGAATTGCTAATAAATAAATTTCTTTTAGTGTCAGGGTCATTACTTCAAATTAATAATTACCAATTCTCCAATTGACTGAAAACATCATCCTGAAGATAAAGAGCTACATAAACTGACACGTCCAAGCAATTCATTTTCCAGATAAACGTTTTCACATTTACTTGGTAGAGATTGCAAAACCCAGAAGAATTAGGTTTCAGCATCATTAGAGAAAATTAGGCCATAGTTGAGATAATTGGCAACATGAACTGTGTAGTTAGAATAATTACCTGTGCAGCAGACCAAGAAGTTATGTTTGAGAAACATATTGCAAAAACAGTCAAGTCGGCTTCATTCTTCCCTGAGGCAATCATGGAAATCAGCAGAATCTGTCATTTTAGGTCATCTGGTACACCCCTGACAAAGTGAAATTGTTCTCCAAAGACCTCAACTGCTTTTTCTAATTTTGCTTTCAGTAAGCCTTATGAGATCTCTCTTTATAGCAAGACGCCTTACACTGAAGGGCTTTTCAAGTCCTCATGACTGCTTTTCTTAGTTTCTCTCTCTTCACCATTACTGTCTGGCTGTGTCAGGCTGCAATTTCTCACAGTGCTCCGTGTGCCTTCCTGGAGCAACCCACACGGCTCTAATTGGGTATTTCTGATCTTCCATGGGCTGACTTTATGTAAAATAAGACTGGGAAGCGACGGAGGAGGACCTGATCAGCCAGTCTATAAAGAAAACATATGTGTGTGTGTGTGTAGATTTCACACCATCTCTGTTGGCCAAACTGAGGTCTCCTTGGCTTGTTTTTTTTCTCGGCTGTGTTGGACTGTTAAACTGTTCATGCAACAATTATGTTCAGATCCACGAGGGGCAAGGCGCTGCCCTAGGAGCCACAGGAAAGACAAGATAACTAAGACTCGGCAGCTTCTGCTCCGGGACAGACATGAGAGATGATGGTAATACTGTCTTGTGTGGTATGGCATTTTCTGGTTTATTTTTTGCCAAAGTAATCTAACTCCATACTGAAACCTACATATTTTTCTTGCCATCTAAGAGAAAAAAATAAAATTTTCAAGTATTCATCACAGCTAGCAAGTGCAAAGCCAGACTCCAGGGCAGGCCTTGTGGTTCGTAGTCCATGTGACTTCCACCAGCCTATAGGTGCATTCATTGCTCTCACGGACGAAATGGCTACATAGCAACAGGTATTGAGAGCTTACTGCATACTGGCTGCTTCTATAACTGTCTGGCTTCTGTAACTGTCTGGATCCTTTTAACAACTTCATGAGGTGGGTGACTTTATTATCCCCATTTAATAGAGGAGAAAACAGAGGCACAGAAAGGGGACTAATGGCCCGGGGTGGTGTGGCTAGTACAGGACAGAAAGCAAAAACACACGCGAGCTGTGCCACCCAGGAAAAATATGGAGAAAGTCATTGGACCTGTTGCTAGGAAGAACGCGAAGAAAGTTTTGGAACGTTTTCTAGCATTTCCAGAACAGTGAGACTTTTCTTCTCTTGTAAATCCTGTGAGAAGACATTGGCATCTGAGATGAGAGAAACATGGCAGTTCCAAGAAAGGAAGGAAATGCGATGCTTCCCCTGCCCTGTGCCACACGGTGGGTGTGTGAATGACATGACAGCACAGAGTTCCGGCATGTGAATACCATCTGCTGCTTCGGTACTCGCTACGTACATTTTGTTATTTCAGATTCTTTGGCTGGATTGCACTGGCTGAGCCAAGCAGAGAGAAGAGACCCAGGGCGATCGTGTCCTCGTATTTGTGTTTGGTGGTTTCACAGTGGCTGCCTGGGCTCATGAAGTGCGAAGCAGCAGTTTGCTGGGATGCCAGTTTGAAACACACCAACTTGCTGGCTGCTTGGCACTCACACCTCCGGGCAGTTTGCTTATTCCGAACTTGATTTCAGGTATGAGAAGAAGGAGCTGGTAAGAAAGGACGTGCATCAGCCTCCAGGGAGTGACTTTCAGGACCCAGATGTGGGACTCAGGGCTTCCAGACAATATTTCTTTTAATCCTACAATGTATTCATTGCTATCCTGGCTTTCTACATGGGTATATACACACCGCAAAGTCAGCTTGTCCATGTTAGAGATGGGATGAGAACATGTCTGACTCTGTGCTATGGCATACCTTTTCATTTCTGCTCAAGTTATTAAACATGCCAACAAATAAACAAAAACTTTTGAGGAGTGTAAGACACTAGGTGAAAGATAAAACTTCAGTTAATGTTGGAAAGGCAGTTAACTTTAGATGTGAGGTACAGATGGTTCCCTGCTTACAATGTTTCAATTTATGATGTGTGAAAGCGATAGGCATTCAGTAGAAACCGTACTTGGAATTGTGAATTTGGATCTTTTCCCAGGCTGGCGCTGTGTGGTACAGTCCTCTGTGGTGTCACTGGGTGGGCAGCAAGCACAGCTCCTGGTCAGCCATCAATCCTGGAGCTACCAACTGATACCTCACACTCATTCTGCACCCAAGGAGCTAAGGAGTTCCTATCATTTTAACACCCTAGTCACTTTAACTCCCTCACCATACAAGGTGTGTGGCCTCATTGCATGCCTTCTCCCTTGCTGGAGAGAGCATGCCTCAGATTGAAGCTCTTCTTAAACTTGTTTTCAAGAGCTAATGCAACAGCCCCTGTGCAGAAACCTACTTATTTACATATTGCCCACTCCTCTTGCTAAAAAACAGTTGGTGTCAGTCAACATGAAATGAATTGCCAACACACTTCAACAGTAATACAAATGCCTTGCAACCCTGAACTTGAGTTTGATAAACAAATTTGCTTTGATGACCCTGAAAAGCAACTGAACTAGTTCCAACTTGAGCAGGGGTTTATTCTGCTTAGCTCCAGTCATCTATTCAGATCGCTCATAAAGCATTTAGTGAGCGCCTACCGGTAATCTACAATAGTTCAAACCTGGAATGCTCATGATTTTTATTTTTGTTCCTCATTTTGACTGGATTATTTAGCAGGGTTTTATTCTATTTGGGGGAATTTTTGCAGCTGTTTTTAATGGCATTTATTTTTTTTGATGAAAGACGTGTTTTCATTTCTCAAAATATGGAAAGAAAACCAGAAGAAAAGATTAAAACCAAATGCTTTCTTCCACCACCAGAAATAAAAATTGTCAATGTTTTGGAGTATGTCTTCCAAGTGTTTTATTTTTACTGTATGTATATGTGTGTGTCTGCATACACATTTTTCAAAATACAAGTGATATCATACAGTGCACACTGATTTAGGAAACTTCTTTCCTCACCTAACAAAACAAAATTAACATTTTCTTCAAGTCATTATAAAGTCTACAAAATTAGTTTCAGTGTCTGCATGATATTGTATCACATAAAGGAATCATGTTCATTTAACCAATTTCCTAAATCGGCCATTGATATGGTTCCATATAGCTGACATTTTTCTATCACTTTCTAAAGGTACACTATTTTACTAGCACTGGCAGAAAAACAACTAATAAAATTCTTACACAATTGACACATGGAGCATTATTCAGCTATAAAGTTCATTTCCCTCATCAGGATTTGATTGCAGGCCAGGTATCTGCACACACTGGCATCTGCTTTCCATCACAGCCCTGCCTTCACCATGTGCTGGACTTCCATAGATTGGCATTGATCAGAGGTACTTGGTAGTATCAATTAAGACTGCTGCTTGATTTTCCAATGAATATATCAGAGCAGGACAGAAGTACAAATTGGTACCCAATCCCAAACTATTTCTCAAGAAAGACAAAGGGCTAGATTGTGAAATTGTAAATAACTATGTTCACTGATGTTATTATTATTAAATATTAGATGAGAAGAATAGCTACAAGTTATAAGCCTTAAGCAGCACATGATCTTGAGTCTATTGCCCTACTTCTCAGCCCCGCTGCCGCTTAGTGTTCACTATCTTGACTGTGGTGACGGTTTCACAAGTGTAAACATAGGTCAAAATTTATCAGATTGTCCATTTTAAATATGTGCGGTTCAGTATATATTGATTATAGATCAATAAAGCTGTTAAAAATTAAGATCTCAGGTGCCCAAAATACACACCTGAGATTCCGATTTAACTGGTCTTAAGTGAGGCTCCTAACATGAAACCAAGAACTACTGATCTGTTACATAACGAATCTTCATAAATTGAACTGATAAATTAATATGATAGACATGAAACTAATAAGAGAATATTTTTATAGAAGTGATTTTTATCATTTTCAAGTACAAATCTGCTTTTTAAAAAAGTGCTACCCAGCAAAGACATTTAGAGGCTGGCTTTAATAATTTGTAGTAATTCATTCACCAAACGTTTTAGAACTTGTTGTGTACCAGGTACTCTTCAAGGCAGAGCACAGGCCATGTGAATGTGTGAATCTTAAAAAAAGATACTTCTCAAGAGTTCAACATTCTCTTTAAGTAGACTTAAACTAGGTTAAATTCACAAATTAGCTTAAACATTGATTTATCTAAAAAAAATCTAAACACAGGAAGTATAAAAATGAACCTGTTACAGCCCCAGGAATAATCATGCGTCCTCTAAGAGCAGCTCAAATCCGGGCATTGTAGCAAGAATGTGGGAAAAGCTGCCCCAGCAAACTGGAAGCTCCCTGCTGGAGGGCACCATCATCCCCCTTATGTTTGAGGCTCAGTGCTCCATCTACAGACACCAAGACAGTTTCACATCTGCAAAAACCTAGCCAAACCCTCTTATTAGAGAAAATTAATATTCAATATTTGCTCACATATGTCTTCACTCTGTTATTAGTAAGAAACTTTGAACATAATTAGTGTTGGCTTTGAGTGCAGTTTAGAACTGCACCCCGCTGGAAAGGGGCCATGGTGCACAGGGTGTCATTACATGCCAAGGCTGAGCACTCTCTGAAAGGGAGTAGAAGACAAAGAAAAGGAACCCTCATTCAGGGAGAAGGGGTCTCCTTGAGTTACTGGGACAACTGCATGTGGCGGCGGGGACACAACTCTGGCTGTCAAAGGTGTGGTCCTTTACAGTTCCTCGTCACCACTGGCCTCGGTAAGGCACTGCAAAATGAAACCAGAGAGATGAAGCTCTCTGGGCTGGGGAGAGAGAGGGGTGACGTGTTTGGGAGCTGCTTAGGAGGCAAGATGCACCCCTGCCTGGATGACAAGGGTGGCTGAGCAGCCAAGTGCCCCAAGAACATGGCGCTGTCATTCAGAGACTGCCTGGATGGCCACCAGGCAGGAATTTAAGAGAAAGGTCAGTGTCCGTGCACCAGAGTATCAGGAGAAATCCTCCTAACACAAACTGGGAAAAGGTCTGATTTCTGAACTGCTGGCCAATATCACCACTCAGCTAAAATGAATAATATTGAACTCGTTTTTCCCTCAGTAGAAATGGATGAAATATTTTGTATCCCTTATAGGAAAAAAAGCAAGATCAACTCCCAATTTACTCTAATATGCTCAATGCCTTTCACAGCCCCCTCCTACTGAAAAGCGTGCCATGGCTACACTGGTCCTGAGACCTGGGGCTCCTCCTGATACTCCCTCCCCGAGTTACCCCATCTGACAGTTACCCCTACTGTCGGCCCCCTTGCAAGCCTCTTCAGATGCAAGCTCATACCAGTCTTCCATTTTATCTTCACCCCTGATTCAATCTCTCAGGTCACCCCCATCTATAGGCACCATGCCTAAGGACGAGGTCACCCCACCTTCATCCAAGTGCCCAGCTCGGAGGTCCAGGAACCAAGCATTTTGGGGGGTGCACAATGCCTGAGTCACCCCCCCACACACACACACAAACACACTGTTCTAGGTGTTCAAACTTCACCTTTTCAGAGAACCATAACCGACCCTCTTTCCAGTGGTGAGAAACTCAACTTTAAAACAAAACTTGCCCTGGGAGAAACAATCCTCATGCCTCACAGAAACTGAGAACACCAGGCTACGTTTCCCTTAATTGCTAGATTAAGTAATATGCACAGACTTTTAGATGAAACCTCGATTCTAACACTACCCATATTATAATTTCTAGTTCTCACTATTAAGTTCAAAACCAAAAAAACTTATATTCTGCTTATTATATCTTCCTTTTAAAAAAGTTGGATTTGGTTGACTGATTTCCCACTAAACCAAGCCAGGTGTGTGTCCCACCTTTGGCTTATTTCTGCCACTTCCCTGGGTCAGTTTTTAACTCATTATAAAAAGTTAAACATCTTTTATTTTTATTTCAGCCATGAGAAGACTGCTGAAACATTAAAAAAACAGAAGCCAACCCCCAAGAACCTGCTCAGCTGATACATTTCTGATTCAGGAAACTCCCAAATCCATATCCTTCTGTTGCGTTGTAGTCTAACTGCTGCAATTGAGCAGACCTTAGGTTTCAAGTTAACAAAATTCATTAAAGTATAGGTACAAAAATGTAAGCCCATGTGCATACACTAAATAGCCCATGATTAAATTTTGGTCTGTTTCTTTGTAATACGATTCTTGTCACTAAAACTGCATTACAACAAATTTCTTCTACAGTAAAGCCCTGCTTCGGTGATTTTAGTACAAATTGATACTCATCACACAGACCTTTAAAACATTACAGGTCATTTCACGTAAAGACTGGAGGATATTTTTCTTGGAGAAGAGATCAAGGTGAAACATGAGAGTACTCTAAAAATTGGATGGGTTTCCAGAAGCACAGGGGCTGGCAGTCCTCACTGCACATGAAACTCCCTGGGGCACTTGCAGAAGCTGCTGATGCCTGGGCCCCATTCCCAGGGACTTAATTGGTCCAGGGAGAGCACTGGGCCTTGATCACTTTTTAAAGCTCATTCTAATGTGTATCAGAGGTAAACCTTCCCTCATGGTAGATTTTCCTTCCGTAGGATACTAAGGACTTTGTAACAAGCAGAGCTGTCTAAGGAGAGAGCAGGTCAGCTGGTGGCTGAGTCGTCTTGTCACAGCACATGTGGATGGAGGGGCTCCATAGCTGAGTCCCTATGAGGGACGGTGGAGAAAGAGGTCCTAAATCTTTGAAAGCGATTTTTTTCTTCTATACTAGTTCCACCTAAGGTCAGCCCTTTAAAGTTAGGGTGAGAAAACAAAATGCCTCATTTGTAATGTCATCCTTAGGACAAAACTGTTTATATAAAATTTTTCTGATGATCCACATAAAACTTGTTAATCTGCACAATGAAATGAAAATTTTTAATCATTTTCAGTATTACTCTGTTTAAAAAAACATCTACTTCCACAATGAATCAAATTATTATATTCTAATTTTTGATACTCTTCTTACTACTTTAGCCTATAATGGCCTTTTTTTAATTAGCTGGCATGTGTTTTTCTTTAATTCATAAAAAAAAAAATCACTCATTCTAATGTTCTGTGATATATCATTGGTACAGAACCCCTATGACTTTCTTCCCAATTATCTTCCCTTTTAAAAAAAAATGTTTAAGCATTGACATGAAAATTTCCTCTGATGCTTTCTGGAAGGTGAACATTTGGTTCTTTAAAGAGTGATACATTTGAGGGCTATTTCCCCATAAAGTTAGGCAAGGGGATACATGCAGAAGTGAACAGAGTAAAAGGAGAAAGCCCCTTCATGTCCTGAGTTTTAGGTTGGGATTCTTTCTTTTTCTTAGTTTTGTTCTTTTTTTGTTTCTTAGATCCCTGGGCTGATATTATATATGCTTTTACAACTTGACAGCATGTCTTGAGATCCTCCTATACCAGGACATATGGATCTACACCCTTTAACAGACAGTCATACAATGTGCCTTAGTTTATTAATCATTCCACCACTGACAAATTGTTCATCTAAACCCACTCTAACAGACACAAAACTGCAAGGACTAATCATGTAAATATCTTTATGTTTATATAAATTAACAAAAAAAATGAAATTTCTGAGATAATTTATTTGATTTTCAAATTTTGATAAAAAATGTCAAACTGAACTCCAAAAGGGCTGTGATTATTTACACAATTACAAGAACGTATAATAAAATTGTTTCTCCGCTCCTCTGCCAACAATGGATATCATCAGCTTTAATTTTTCCCCTCTGCCCCATCTCCTTACACCACTGTCTCAGTCTCCCTCTGTGACGGCTCTGGCTCAGCCTCTGTCTTCAGCACTGCGGAAAGAGCCGCAGCAGCTCTGACACCTCGCCCACCCTACAGGGTGTTGTGGAGGCTCGGGCCCCTCCCACCACCTCGGGATTCCCATGAAGCACCTCCCTGTGGGGTATGGGATCAACCTGGCACAAGGGACGTGAAGCCTAAAGGGCTAACCTTGGCCAGTGAGAGACAGGAGACAAGGAGCTGCAAGATGGATGCCTTGCCTGTCCTCCCGTGACAGGCTGTGGTGAGGTACAGTGGCTCCGACGCCTGACTGCCAGATGACGATCGCCACAGAGTGACCGGCTGTCTTCCTGAGGAGCCGCGGGCAGCTTGGTACCTGGCTGTCTTGCATCTGTCTTGCTTCCCCTGTTCCCGCACTATTGCTGTTCTGGAACTGCACCTCCTTCCTGTGTAAGTTTTGCCTCTGACTGTTTGGTAGAGAACTCAGGCAGAGACACTACTGCCTCCATAAACACTGCACCCCACATCAGACTAGCCCAGGGAAGGGGGACAAAAGACAGACAGAGGAAACCAATCGTGTCCTCAGCAACCTTACAGTCCAACTGGGGAGGCAAGACAACTACACATGTAACAATAAGTGAAAAAGACAAAACAAAGGATGGGGAATCTGGAGTGAATGTAACAGAGGGACAAACGGGGCAGAAGTGTGGAGAGTGGGAGCTGTTGCATGGTACTCTGCAGAGGACATACAGTGAGTACAAAAGGCAGTCCCAGACAAAAGGAAGACCATCAGACCTCCTGGACAGCCAAGGCAAGGGAAGAGGGAGGGGGCATGTCCAGAGGGTGCCCTGGGTAAGGCCCCCAGGGAGGACAGCGTGGCTGCAGCCCTGGGTGAGCAGGGGAGAAAGGGCTGAGCAGAGGAGGGTGGGGTCCCCAGCAGAGGGGCTCAGTGGGGACCAGCAGGACCATCCAGGGTACAGCAGAGGGGTTTTGAACAGGCAGGCATTCCCCATTCTGCATATTCCCATATGAGATGAGCTATCCATTCCTCTCTCTAGAGGGTAAAACACACGAATAGCCACACCAGCTGCCCTACTCCCTCCCTCCCACCTGAGTCCTCAGCATGGAGAGTTTGGAAGAAGAAACTGAGTCTTCCTGGCTAGGAGGGTGAGATATGCAAAGGAGAGAGAAGGCCCAGGAAGCCCTTGGGGCTGCACCTCTAACAACCTCTCCCATCAGCATTGACTGTAACAACGCTGGCATTTCTCTTTCTCATCCATCTGGTTTCTGTGTCAGATTTCTCTCAATTGGTACAAACTGGCAGGTATGGGGAGGACAGGAATATTATTTAATGACTCCCTAAAGCCTCAGGAGGAGATTTAGACCTCAGGAGCATGAGGCAATGAGAAGCATGATAAAAGAGATAATAAATGTTTCTTAATTAAGTGGTTGTCCCACATTCTAATTTCTGCCCCTAAGAAGGAGAGGCGGCTCTGTGGCCTCCACATGATTTCTCTTTTGTGGTTCTTACCCTTGAGCGTTTTTCACAGTGGCCTTCTCTGGCTGTAATTTCTGCCACGGGGTTTCTTTTTCCTCAGAGACACTGCAAACATTTCAGAAACATTTCATTTGTTTTCTCCCCCTGAGACGAATAACTCTTCCACAGCAGAACTGGGCCCACGGGGGCCCACCCCTCTGTACCAGCGTGACCGAGATACTCATCTTCATCTCCCAAGGATCTACAGGAGATTCAAGTGACATATGCACTTTAAATAAAACTGCAAATGCAATTCTAGCAGTAAGACAAGACACACACAAGTCATTTCTTGTAGAGTACCCCAGTGTCTATTTAAATCAGCATTTTACAGATGTTTTGAAGCATTCCCATAAAAACGACATGGTTGACAATGGTAGATGGAATTGCCTCGGGGAGAGAAAAAAAGGAAACATTAAATCTTAGGCACGTGGCAAAGAAATCTGCCTTATCAGAACTATGCTTTGTCACCATTTCCCTGATCAGAGAGAGGTTTCTACAGCAGCAGGTTGAAAGTTCTGGCCAGAAGGCAATCACCTAGGGATTTTTTTCTTTCATTTTACCTCTAATTGCCTACTTCGTTGGGAAAGAAACAAATGGTAATGAAAAGGCTTTCTTAATTAGACAGATTACCCCAAGGAAAATCTTGGGTTTTTGTGATATGCTTTTCAAGATTTAGATTTCATGTGTGTGTCACTGAAGGCCTGGGACCGCCGACGAAGCAGAGTGAAACCCATGAAAGGAAAAGGAAACTTGAATGAAGCTTCCAGTCAGCATCGAGCAGTTGATGCACCCTGTGAGCTGGGGCTGCCATTCATGATGAAGGCGGGTTCCTGCGGGACCCTCGGAGCCCCGCTCTCGGGTGTCCCTGCTTCATCAGCCCTGGAAAGAGCTTGAGCCTAAGGACAGTCCCCGCCCATTTCAGCTCCACGCTGCCGTCTCTGCTCAATTAACTGGTGACATTGCGAACACACGTCCCCCAGAGGACATGCCTAGCTTCGTGACATCACTTTTCGGGTGTTGCTGTTGTTGTCACTGCAATTTATTTGTTTCCCACCTTCCCTTAAGGAGTAATTGACTGGGCGCCTTGTGAGCCTCTACTTTTGCCCCATAACACGCTCCCCACACTTTGATCAAAGACGCTGGTGCTTTAGGGCTACTCTGAGGTACCAGCCAACAGCGGCCTATTATAATTGCTGTTGGGAAAAGAAATAATTTCCTAGTAACTGAGGTAATACTCCAGCAGTTCAGTGGGGAATTCACATCACAACTATCTACAGATTTTTATTTTCATTTATTTTTATTTTTTCTTTTTACTCAGACATCCAGACCTCCACCCCAAAATCTCTGGGCACCAGACAGGTAGCTCTCTTCTTTTTTTCTTTGTTTTATAAGTTGCAGAAGTGACATTTCTATATGTACCTAGTTAGGCACCAGTAGGTGACAGCCACTCATTGTTCGTCTTTGTGATATTATGGCAGCCCTTGAGCCCAGGAGACTTCCCAACAATGTGCACACTGAGCGGGCAGCAATTCTCAGCATCTCACACCAAATTGCAACCACAGCCTTTTAGAACTGAAGGCTGCTGTCACTGTCACTGGGCCAGTGGGCTCCACGCTGATTTCAGCAGAATAACGAGAGCAGGGCCCTCAGGCAGCCACATCCATGGAAGCTACACCTGGGACACACAGAACAGGAAAGACGTCGTGGTGACTGGGAGAGGTGCAGTCCCCACTCCCCTGACAGCCGAGGTACCAAAAAAACTGCACTGTTTGGTCTTCCCCAGAATTCAAGGCCAGTGCATGAGGACTTGCTGACTTATGTTTCTGAACTAGAGACTCTTCCCAAACAAAAGATATCCATGCTTGCTGGATGCACATGCTCCCAGAGCTTATTTTGAGAAGAAAGACAAGCCCACTCACAGAATTCATGTGAACAAACTTCTCCAGGGACACCAAGGGCTGGTGTGGTTTTAGGATGGGAATCTGACTGAAGAGTATGGCAATAAAGGGGACAAGTGGTGGCAGTCCGAACGGAAGAGGTCAGCCCCACAGCCTAAGCCATAAGAGCTGTGTTGGCTGGGAGAGGTTTTTAACTAGTATACATACATCTGGTATATATGTTCACCTTTGTGTACGTACTAAACACCTGAGAGCTTAGAAAGTACATCATCCTCCTCATTTTCCATGGCCAATACTTAATGTTCTTGATTTTAAAAATTTAACATATTGTTTCAACACTTCGACATTTTTATATAACCATGTAGGTCTTTTTCTAGCTTGTTTTCCAGTATGAAAATTTATTCAGCCATGAGCACAGCAGCTTTGGACTAGCACACAAACACTTCCTGGAGACACAGTGGCAAACCAAAACAATTTCTAAAATTCTGCTCTGATTTTAAAAAATTATTCAGGAGTGAGTCTTCTCTACCCATAACCTCTAAAAATACCTCCCAGCCCTTGTGATCACAAGAGGCACTAATAGGATCTATGTGCGCTTAATTGGTTTCACCAAAAAACTGCAGTGTGTCTCCCCTGGTTAGTGTTTAGCATATGGATTTTTTTTTTCATCCTTCAAGTTATTGGCACATTTTTTAAGTAAAAGAACTGCCGTCATCCCCATAACTGTTCTTAAAAGATAACATTAGTCATTGTGTTCTCACAATATGCTTCTCACAGCAGTTAATTTCCCCAGGGAGTCCTGTGGATATTTTATTTCAGATTATCTCCAATTAGCTTCTTTTCTTAATAATCCTGCCCAGCCAGCTCACACTCCCCATTTTCTCCTCCTCCTCTTACATATTTCTCCTCTTCTCAACATATTTCAAGGAAGATATAGGATTTACATTGCTTATTATTCTACCTCACTATCTGCTCACTCACCTACTTACAAGAGATTATAGGTTTTAATGCTCAAAATTCAAATAAAATAAAATAAAACTGTGTGTCTGTCAAACATTGCTCTTCCCCGCCAAGTGCACTCAGCATTCAGTCTCTCTTTTTATGACTCTGGAAGGGTATTTTGGGTCATGTATTAGTTAAAGATGATCGAGATCAAAAAGACATGCCTAAGACCAAGAGAAGTCTGAGCTCACCGAGGTGCTCCATTTAAGAGACACCCTTTGCCCCCCGAGAAAGTTTCAGGTCTCCACACCCATGTCAACACCAAAAATTCCTCTGGATGAGACAAAACCATTTTATACCTACACAAGAGATATAGCATAAAACAGGGCAGGTAATGATTTAACTTTGTGCTAATGGATTAAAGTTGAATCCTTTATTAACAAAAGATTTGGTATTAGGGTGGGTGTTTCTAGTGGGCATTAAGTCCCTCCAGGGGCACCACAGAGGAGAGAAAAGAATGAAAAAGGGGAAGTTGGGGCCAGTGAACAAACTTCACTTCATTTTCCATTTTTATGTATGACAGAACCATCTTTCAGTTATTCAGTAACAAATCAGGAAGTCTGATACTCAAGTATTTATACAAATGCTTTCACTTCATACACACACACACACACACACACACACACACACACACACACACATTTCTTTCAATTTGCAGGCAGTTGCACCTAAGAAATGTATATACTTTTGCAATATCTGTGCAAAATAGAGGAATCTGGGGAACAGAAATGGCCTCAAATGTATTGATCTTATCTTTCATTGGTCTTAGTCAACATTTACTTCCTCCATTAATCATCTAAAATACCTACATCAACAGATATTACTGAAGAGATTCTGCTTTCTAAACACACACAAAATAAATTTTTGCAGACATTTAATGACAGATGAGCATCTCCTTTATGCAATGCTACTCCTGAGAAGGTCACCACACCTGAATAGCAAGCAATTCTTTGCTAAAAGGAGAAATAATCTGTGTGTCTTGAATAAATGCAAAGCTCTTAGCAGCACATGAACTGCTGCTTTTTAAAGTATATAAATATACACAAATTCTTATCTACCTTTCTTGTGGCCACATATTTTAAGGGCATCCTGGAGTCCTGGTAGGAGGAGGAGTTCTTCAGCTATCTAGAAAGAAAGGAGAACAATTTCCAATTCTCACATTTCCCACTTCCAACAGTACCTGCAGCCTAACTGCTCATTTTACACTTAGTCCCTGTGCATTTATATTGTGACTTAACTTTGAAGGTATGCATGGTTCCTCTCCCCAACTATTCCATAGCTCTCCTGTCTTTGGTCTCGCTGAATCTCCCACAGCTCAAAGTAGAAACCTAATGTTTCCATACCCTAGTCTTATAGTCTTTTCATCACATGACACTGTCTCAGAGCTCTCTAAGGAAGCATCTTTCAGAGGGTGTGTGTGAGTGTGTGTGTGTGTGTGTGCATGTGTGTGTGTAAGGGGGGAAAGTGGGGATATAAAGGGAAGAAGCTATTCATGGTAAATATCTCCTAATAGAGTTAAGAACATGTTGGTAGAAGAAAAGTGTCCATTAACTAAGAATTAATGAAAACCCTGACTGTCTGAACTTCATTGCCCCCATACACCCTAAAAGAGCAAACGCAGGGAAGCAACACTACACACAAAGTTAAGAAGGATTCATTATACCAGTACAGTGAGTTCAACATTACAGTAGGTGCTGGGAAAAGAAGATGGTGTGTAAGTGTGTGCGTATACGTGTATTAGGCATCATAAAAGAATCATAATTTTGTGTTAGATGGAGTAGAGTAAGCTGAAACATCGTGAGAGCAATTAGTGTGTGCCAGATTAACTTTCAAAAACTTGTCTTTGACATGCCATACTTACGTTTGCCTAAAATATCATAAGCCACTTATTAATGTTTATGTGCTTTGTAATTATATATTAAGTATTTGCAAGTATTCCATAATATAGACTATTATGTTTTTGTTTATAATACAAAAATATTAATCTTTAAGCACTGGAAAAGAAATATTACTCAACTTTGTGATAGAACTTCAAAGTTGTGAGCAAAGATTTATCAACCAACAACAAAACATGTCAATAGTTTCTGGTAAGAATGTTTCCATTACTTTAACAGCATTGAGAAGCAAAGAAATATGAAAAAATATATAGAGAAAAAAGAACACAGTTATAGAATTTATTAGAAAACCTAAATCTTCTTAATGAGAAATTAAATCAAAACCTACCAACACTGGGTTTTTTGCAGATGAACTGAGAAAGAACAAGAAAGCATTTTGAAAATGGAAAATCATTTTCGAGAAGTAGGAATTAGAATTACTGCTATTATTGTCATTTTAGTTATAAAACTACTTGAAAAAAAGCAGAACACAAAATTCACATACAATATAACCTCAATTCCATTTAGTTTTGATTTAAATAAAAGAGGTACCATTCCCTCTACATTTCATATTGGGAACTGAAGTGATTCAACCCACAACTCTAGGAAAATCAATGGGGTAGTAACCACTGACAGAGAAAATCATTTTGTCCTTCAGTCATTTTGCTTTCTGATCAATGTGCACAGCTTATATTGAGAACTCCGTGGTTTTTGCTACTGTTTGATTCTTGAGAGTTGACAGAGCTTTCTGCTCTGCCCTGTGGAGGTTAATGACTTACTCAATCATGTTGTCTAACAAGAGGAGAAAGATCTGACTGACACAGAGCAGTGGCCTGTCCACAGGGCCCGGAGGATATTTCTGACATGGCATAGGAAGCGGCCCAGCAGTAAGCAAGGTCTGGGGGAAGTGGGGCTTCCAGACTCCTCAGCCACAACATGACTTCCACAGATACAACCTCTTCGGGGGACCACTGCACAAGGTCTAGGTTAGAGGAATGTTTCACTGAGCCCTTCTAGGCCTCTCTATTCTGAGCTATACCACCAACCACACAGGCTTCAAATGCTATGTCCCATCCTAAAGGAAGTGCTTCAAATCAATCACTTCTCAACATAATGTTCTAAGCTCAAGATCTTTTGTCACTTAATGTTTGTTCAGCGCTGTATGCAGGTGCTGCCATAAGCACTTTACATGCATTGTCTTATCTCATAAACAGCTTGAGAGATGGCGCTAACACTATCCCCATTTCTATAGGTTAAAAAGCCAAGGCTATAATTTGCTTAGTATCACCTGACCAATAAGTGGCTGAGCTTGGGGTCTAGACCAGGCTTGTATGCCTCTGGCCCGAACTCTTTTGTGTATTTGGTTTATTTCAAATTTACTGAGAAGCAGAGCATGTAATACACATCAGCCAGCTCTGACACAAATATACTTAGATTGAAAGATACAGATAATCCTTGACATAAAAATACATTTTAAAGTATAACTGAGTCTCTCCATCCAAAAAAAAAAAAAAAAAGCACAACAGAGAGCGGAGGATAAAAGTGAATCTATAGACCCATAAATAAAGTCTTATTAGGCACAGTGCTGGTCATTGAGAAGGTGCTCACTAAAAGTTCACTGAACACAGAACAATATTTTCATATTCAAAATACGTCAGAGAAGTCAGGAAAGATCATCTGAATAAAATCATAACTCTCAAAGGGGGAGCAAGTCAGCCATGTTCTGCAGTGAAAGAGCTCCCCTTTTCCACCCACCCCGGCCCCTCCCCACCTGGCTTCAGGGGGGTGATCCTCCCATTTCAGCCCCTGGCTCCCCAAGGCTTAGTCACCAGCAGCCAGGAGAAAAGGCCACTGGGGAGGCTGAGTGCTGGGGACAGCATCTTGCCTCCCGCCCCGGGAAGCAGAACAGGATGTGAGATAGAATACAAGACAGGAGTTTCCTCTGGGTGCAAGTGTGCAGATACACTGGGATAGGAAGTCCACTGAGGTGGTGACGTCCTTAAGCAGGGTGGAGAGGATGGGATGCTCATTGCATCATTCCTCATCTTGTTGTACATGTGAGATGATGACATGTATACGTGATCTGATGGGCAGAGGTAACTGAAGGAAGCAAGGAATTTATGGCGAGTCAGAGAGGGATGTAAATTAAAGTCTAAGACAGAAGAGAGGTTAGAAGAAAGAGAAAGTAAGAAACAAAGTCATTGGTGGAGTGGGCAGGGAGGGAGGCTGAAGCAAGAACACAGGCCCTCAGGAGAGATCTCAACAAAAGTGGGGAAAACCACTGGAGTCAGAGGGGAAGGAAAGATATGAAGACATACAAAAGAAGAGATTGTGAGCAAATGATGCGATAAAAATGAAAGGTAATTTCTAATGTGACTATATGCTATGGGCTTGCTCAGAAAGGAACTGCAGAAGTGGGAACATGGATACCTTGACTGATGAGGTTCCAAAAACATCTAGTGGCATGTCAGCCATTGCATAAGAGGCAATATTCCCCATAACAGAGTTATCACTTTAAGTTCTGAACCAGTTTTGGTGGAAATCTTGCTAACACACAGCCTTCTTAAACAGAATTTAAGTTTTCCTCTATGACTCAGGGTCCTCAGTGACATACACAGGGGCCACTGCTGTGGGAGGGCAGGAGCTCCCTTCTTTAACCAGAAAGGCTGGGAAATACAGAGAATGAATACCATTAGCTATAGGAAGCTGAGTAAGTGGTGCACGTAGACATCAGAGTGTAGAAATCCCCTTTCTGGAAGCTGATCTTCAAGTTTTCCCCAACTAAACAACAAGTCTCACCTCTCACCTCTAAGGTGCTGCTGTCACCACCTCTTCTGCACATGCTTTTCCCTCCTCTCCAAGAGGACAGAAGCCATGACACGGACCCCAAATGTGTCCCTGGGGCAGCTATGCTGACACCAGTCCAGTGCCTCTGCAAACCCATCAGCCTTAGATCCGCGCACTCGTGAAAGAAAATAGCATGACACTTCCATGGCCACAGATCTTGGGACCCTAGTTTAGCCCAGTGTTGACTGACAGGGGCAAGCGCATCTCATGGGTCCCACCAGGAATGGAGCATCAGAGAGAGTTGGGGAGAAGGGAATGAGCTAGAAATTACCACCTCAGCGCTGCCTGGGCTTCCCCGGGAAATAGCAGAGATAGCAGCCGTTCGGTCCACTGGATGTGCTGTGGCTTCCTGGAAGCCCTGCAGAGAGGGAAGTCAGTCAGATGTACAGCTGGCATCGCCAACTGAGAACTATGGCATGTCTACTAATTACTGGAATGAAGGGCTGGGTAGCCTGTTGGGCGCAAAACAAAGATGTGTGGAAGCAGACAAGGCCCTCTACACAGTACATTAAAACCCATCATTTTCAGGCATCTTAGTTTTTGTCTACAGGGTCTACACTATTATTCCAGATTTTAAAAATTGAATATAGAGTAATATTATCTGTAGCTAGTGGCCAATGGTTCTCAAAGTTGCCAAAGTAAATAGTCATTTCAATGAAAGTGAACATGATTTATTCTAACATGAAAATATCAGGGGAATAAGGAGATACGATACTGGAAATTGATCCTTCTTTGAAACATGTATAATTATTAAATCTCAAATTTGTATACTATCATTGAGCAGTAGGATGGCTATAAATCTAGCATACATACTACATTAGCATTTTGTTTTGTTTCACACACTTTCACTCACAGCCTTTCTCAATCAGGGTTCCACATAATTCTGCAAGAAGTGAGCCCTACAGAAAATGATTTGCAGGATTATTTTCTCAAGAAAGGTACATAGCTAGTGCATAGATGGTAGCACTCCCTGAATGCCCTGAGACATTAGGGTTTGGTGGAGTCCATGAAGCCCCCCAAATTCCATGGAAATTTTTTGTAAGGATGTCCCCATGAGCACTTTTCTGGGGTGAGGGGTCATGGCTTTCACTAGATTCTAAAAACGACCATGGCCCAAATGGTTAAGAACCACTAGAATATAATATTTGTAAGAAATATTAGTAAGAAAGAATAAACATATTAGAAATATGATGCCTAGAGAATAGCTCGGAGAAGAGAATCAGTAAAAGGTAAAGTTTTATTTTCCCAGTGCTTATTTCATATGTCTGTCTAAATCCATTTCTGGTTAGTTTTTCTACATACATCTGGTGATTAAGACCCCTAACACAGCTCTAAACCCTGAAATTCCTCTCCTATGACAATGCAAAGTGGGAATCCAACCCTGGAAGAGGTGACACATGTGTACTGTTTTAAAAATACTTAAAAACGTGCCAGTTTTACTTGTGGTGGTTTGGTGAGGCTTTTGGTTTTAAACTAGTGTGTTTATTATCCTCACCATCTACTAAGTGTCAAGATGTGTAAACATATCACAGAAGCTTTAAGGCCTCAAGTAATTGCCCCAGATTTTATAGTTCTTAGATGTATTTAAAACATACACTCAATGGGGGGAGTCTAGTAACCACAATGTTGCTCATGTAATTGTACATTAATGATATCAAAATTAAAAAAACATACACTCTTCCCCTAATGATCAGATTAAAATTTGAGGTTATAAAATAAATACAAAATAGTAGCCACCCAAATACAAACAGAAAAAGAACTGTCACGTCAGTGTCTGACTCCACTGACCATTTTGCCAGTCATGGGCGGGCCTTATCACCCTGACAGGTGAAATAAACTGTTGACGCTGCTGATTATCTAAGCATGTCATAAGCACAACTGGGTGGACAGTAGGCCAGACCTCATAGACAAATGCAATTACTGAGTAAGGCCTCAGCTTCTGGCAGAATGAGGACAGCAAAGCCCTGGGTTCCCAGCGGCACTGCTGCCCCCACTATTCTTTAGGATCTAGCTCAGGTGGCCAAACTGTTGTCTTCTTTATTTGTGATGAAAATGGTGAGTAGTCTACCACACAAGGATGACACCAACACATTAATCATTTTCGAGTGAATTCAAATCTTCACGGGAGAATGGTGAATGAGACCAGGCGTCTCCAAAGCAGGGCTGATCATGTCTGTCCAGCCAAACAGATAGGTGCATCCCTGTCATCAGACCTCGACATAAGCAGAATGTGATCACACATCTAAGTTTATGTTCATTTATGAGCTAAGGCTGCATACCATTTCCTATTTTATATTATCTCATGAATATGAGAGAGTATCTCCCTCAACTCCAGATGCCACCTGTGGACAAGGGAATGTATCTTAGTCATTGCTATGCCCTACGCACAAGGCTTAAACAGAGTGAGCACATGATACCTTTTCCTCTTTAATTGTATAACATATTTAACCAAACACCTTTACATTAGTAGAACTTTGAACTGCATGGTGCCCACACGGGAGGACCATTTCACCCTGTCCAGATGAAGCCTGCACCATTTCTCCATTTCTAAAGAAAAGCCTCATTCAGGATAGGGCTGACACCCCTCTGCCTATAAAACAAGAGGCCCATGAAAAGGGTGCAATACCAGCTTGTTGACCAGACGAGGCCCTGAATGCTTTTCCCCATCAGCAGATTAAGACCACCTGTCATTTTATCTGAACAAAAGACACTCACATAAGTTTGATCAAAATGTGAAATTACTGCCATAACCCAAAATAAGCATTTTTGTGTTCTTTGTTGTTTTATAAGTACCTTTGCTTCAAAACCCACAGATATTTATGAGGGAACAGACAATGTGTAAAACACTACAGGACATTCAAATTCTATGTGGCTCCTGCTTGCATATGGCAGTTTGATATTCCTTAAGCAATGCATTTATGGTCTTAGTTACTGAATCAGAATCTATTATTGCTCCCCACTGTCCAGTACCATACCAAATTTTGCTTAATAAGTTTATCACAATTGGTCCATGTTACTCATCCAATCTACTTCTCTATATTCCCAGCACAAGAGTTCTATTCAACTCAAGCCAATATTCCTGGTTGACAGGCTTGCTTTTCTTGTGGAATTCCCACTCTAGCCTCTTCACTCCAAATCCTAGGGCACCTCCAGCCCTGTCTACATTTCTTTTTCTTCCAGGAGCCTTCTCCAACCATTGGCACCTCCAGGGATTACTCCCTACCCTCAAGACCACTGCGCTATAGCTCTACCACATGACCTAGCACATCATTAAAGAACAATGCAGGCTCCTGTAATTGTTTCAGGGGAACTGGTCCTCTCTCCTCAATGAGATGAGTTCCTAGAAGGCAAATACTCCATGTGCCTTCCACAAGGCAGCTCTAATGGATAAATAACAGATAAACTGCCTTAGCTGTGTTTTTATGGACAAAGAAATCTGTCTGGATCAGTGGTTCTCAAACTTGAGGTTGCATCAGAGTCAGCTGCAGAGTTTGATTAGCATGGGTGGCTGCCTCCCCTTTCTCCCCTCCCCTCTAACCACCCCAGACTTTCTGAGTAAGACTGGGCTGGAGGATGTGCATGTCTAACAAGCCCCCAGATGCTGCCAATGGTGGACCCGCTGCCACACTTTGAGAACTACTGGTATGGTTCACCTACTTGAGCAGCAGATTCTAACTAGCAGAAGGAAGGCAGCATGAAATACTGGGGGAGACACAGGTCAGGAGCCAGAACTGGCTTCATGGCTTGTTCTGTTACTAGCCACTGTCTGGCCTTGGCAAGTTCATGGTTTTAGTTTACTGTCTCATCTGTAAAACTCAGACAAGAGTGCTTAGCCCATTGCTTGGGATGAATGGAGAATAATGAGAGGCAAAAATATATGAAGCAAATTGTAAAGTAAGTTACTTTACAAGTGAACCTGGCACTTAACCAAGCAGTCAGGAAATACATGTTGCATTTAATAAGTACTTGGCCTGAGATTTCAATTCTTCATCAAGTGACTTGAGGTAGGGACTTACTTTGTTCTTCAGTATAACTGCACTAGTTGGAAAAAAGTTTCATGGGTGTTACTCATTGTAAGTAGCACCAATTTTACCTTTGAGAGAAAGAGACAAAGTTATTTATGGTTACCATGCTCACTCCACTCAAAATGTCTGAAGTCCACCGTATTTTCTGCATATATACATATAAGTGTTTCCAAAAAGGAGATCAGAACCTTGGAATCCTTACACAGCAAGAGATGGCCACTAACACAAAAAGCTTGCCAATTCTTTGTCCAGAAAGAAATTATTAGCTGGCAATGAAAGTGATTCTTTTAAAAATAAACAAGCCAAAGAAATCCTACAAAATATATATGGCCTTGTTCTAGATTTACTGTGCTTAACTATTCTACTGCCACATTTCATCTTATTTGAATGGATAATCATCAATCAAATTTTAAGATTCCCGTGTGGTCTCACACTCTGCAAATTAGGAAAATGATATGTCTCCTTTACCACTGAGTTAAGATCCATGACCTTCTGAAGTATGTCTAATAAAAAGGGGTCATGGGTCATTAATGACAAATGGGCTTTGTGATGGATGTCTATAATCAGACAAAGGACAAGATAAACAAGAAGAAAAACACTTTAAAACTTCGCAGAAATGGAAAGGATATAAAATCTAGGTATAGCTGACATTAATAGCCCTATACTATTATACATACAAAAACACCATTCACAATTTCTCTACACACCACTGAGAAAAAGAAAAGTGGTCTTTAAAAATATTTTTGGCTAAACTTAAAAAATCACTGGAATTGTAAAAATTGGTGAAACAGCCTGCATCAGTCCTGCCTAAATACATTAGCCTAAATATATTAGTAAAAGTATATAAATGTTTGCTCTTTTGACTTCTTTGTTTTCTCTATGACACATATTTAACATCCTAATGAAAAGGAAAAACATGTGGGCCAACCTGCTATCCTAAGAGGTAGAGAACCAGGGCTTTGCACATGTGACCCTGTGGCTTGTGAAAAGGCCACTTGTTCTTTCCAACAAACTCATAAAGGCTGTAAATCAAGAGATGCTGAGATCCTTGGGCAAAAGGAAGATGGAGGAAGAGAGTGGGGAAGGGAAATGGAAAAGGGAACAGAACCACACAGGATGATCATTATGCACTAGGATAGGCTCCACAGACAGGGTCACCCCTCTGTGGGCACGTCTGTGATACACCAAAAACAGCAGCTTTTACAGAAGTTTTCCTCGATATCAAGATAAACAATTTTATGCCATCTTCAATAAGCATGTGTAAAATACCTATACAGAACTCCGCTCCTTTCAGATGTTGCACTTTTCATGCTCCTCCTTCCTCATCCATCTCACTTCATCCACACACTTTTCAGTTCCTTTTTCGTTGGCAAAAGAAGAGCAGGACCTCTTGACAGGCTGGCAGAATACGTGCTAACATTTTTCTGTCTTTTACTATAATTCTTGGCAAAGACCAAGCGTAAGAAGGAACATTGAAATTTTGACCTAAGATTTTTTATTTTTTTGAAAAAGGAATTCCAAGGATTATCAGGGATTACTAGACAGCCCAGCTCTTCAGACTGTAAAGAGGAAAGCTGTGGCTTCATACCACCTTTTCTCTTTTTTGTTCAGAGGGCCTAGTGAAATATGTATTGTTACAGGTGCTCAATTAGTTTTAGTTTTAAAATCTCCCCCAAGACCAAAGAGACAATGTGAAGGAGGCCCCTCTTTAACCTATTTTTCATATACACACTTCCCACAGAGAAGACAGACCTGAGTTTCATTTTTACTTCCCCTTGTTGCACACCTTTTACAACTCTCTCAACTAAAGATGGTATAAATACTTGAGTTGCAAACAATCCAAGATGACACTCTTGTTTCACAGCTGCCCGCCATGCATAGGTAAGTTCCTCAGTGGCATACACACTGACTTTTCCATTTCTCATTCAACAGATATTTAATAGGTACCTAATGTGTATGGGGTACTATGTGCTTGGGATGAACAATATCTGGCCTTGTGAAGCTTAAATTTCTACTAGGGGGAAGACAGATTAAATTGTGTAGTATTTCAAAGGTGGTAAGTAAATGAAAAGTGAAAAAACTAAGCAATTAGAGGCAATCAGAAGTAAGGGGTGGGGAATTGCAATTTAAACAGGGTGACAAGGTTAGCCTCATTAAAAGGGAACATATGAACAAAAACAGGATAGAGGTGATGGAATGCACATGTAAACCCAGGGAAGAAGATTCTGGGTCTAGGACATAGCCAATGCAAAAGCCTAAGGCAGCTGAAATGCCTGGAGAATCTTGCTTGCACTCTGAGCAGAATGGGTTTCTGTTACAGGTGACATGATCTGATTTTTAAGATCCTTTTGTGTGCTTATGTTGACAATAAAATGTAGCAGGCAAGGAAGGAACTTGAATAGGAAGAGGCTCTTGCAGTGATCCAGACATTGGTTTGATCCTGGGTAGAGCTGGTGATGGTGGTAAGAGACTGGATTTGGGACATATTTAGAAGGGAGTACAGACAGGATCCTGACAGGTTAGGTGTGGAGTATGGAAGAAAGGAAGGACTCAAGGGTAACTTCAAGGATTTGGCTTCGGCAACTAGAAGGATCGACTGAGATGAAGCAAGTCTGGGCTTGGGAGAAGAGCTGATCAGTTTGGGTATGAAGCACTTCTTTTTTTAAGTCTTTCTAGTGCCTAGAACATAAGTGAATACAATGGCTCGACATTTAAACACTGGTATGTAAATCTACGACAACAGGTCATTGACCTTATTCTAGTGCCATATTGTGGGAAGCTAAAGAACATTTGCGGAATGAATGTGGTGGGCTGCATGATGCTCCCTGAAAGATGTCCCCAGTCTAATCCCTGGAACTTGGAACTCTGTGGCCTTGTGTGGAAAAAGGTCTTTTTCAGATGTATTCAATTAAGGGTCTTGAGATGGAGAGAGTATCCTGGATGATCTGGGTGGACCCAACACAGTCACAAGGTTCCTTAGAAGAAGGCAAGAGTGTCCGAGCCAGCGGGAGAGAGCTCTGAAGACAGCGCACCGCTGGCTTTGATGGAGGAGGAAGAGGGTCCTGAGCCGAGGCCTGCGGGCAGCCTGCAGACGCTGGGGAAGACGAAGGAGAAAGGCTCCACTAGAGCGTGCAGAAGGAACACAGCCCGCTGACACCTGGATTTTAGGACTTCTGACCTCCAGGGCTGTAAGGTAACACATCTGCGTTGTTTTAAGCCACCAAGGTTGTGGTAATTTGTGAGAGCAGCCATAGGACACTAATACAGTGAGCAAATAAATCTGCAAGTACATAGGAACTGAGGCCATTTCATTCATTGTTGTTCCCCTAGCTCTCTACAATGCCAAGGGGAGGTAGGTAACCAGTGCATATCTGTTGGGTTCATTTTAATTTGGTGATAATGCTACTCACATTCCCACCTCTATGCCTTTGACATGCTGGTCCTTCTGCCTCATAGGCCTTTCACCCCCCTTCAGTCTGGCAAACTTCTCATTTTCCAAGAGTCAGATCAAACCCCACTGTCTCTGTGAGGAACAACAGCCTCCCCAGGCAGAGTCAGCCTTGGTTCTCCAGGGGCGTTTTGCAGCTGTGGAAGCTCTCCCCCAGCCCTGCTGCTCTGGAAGGCCGTGCCTGCTGCTTCCTCCCTCCCCTACACCGGGAATCCCAAAGACCCAGCTCTGCCCACTGGGTGTCTCCCAGTGTCTCACGGGGATAATGCGTCCTGGCACGCACCATGTGCCCGGAATACACAGATAAAGAAACAGCACTAATGTTTGCCACAGCTTTTCACTTTTTCAAGGCACTCTGATTTCTTATCTCATTTTGTCTCAATAATATCCCTGGTAAGAGAGGGCAGCATTGTTTCTGTCAATGGGCAACATGCTTGACTTGCCTAAGGTCATGTTATTCATGGTGGACTGAACCCCTGCCAGAGCCTCCTGACTCTTAGCCCAGTGCTCTTTCCACCGAGTTGTGCTACTTCCACCGCCACAGGCCCTGACTGGGCTGCCAACATAAGCACCCCCTTTGTTATGTCCGTATTGTGTTGGAGAAACTCAGACCTTGTGTGGCATTGTGGCCAAAGGCTGCAGCAACTCCTCAAAAATTGACTATTGTCTTTAGGTTTGATCATGACTCATAATTCCTGTCAAAAGAAGAACCTACAAAAGTAGCATTAAATTTGCAGGATAAGAAAACATCCAGAACTCAAATCTGGGGCAAGGTACTATCACCAAATGTTAGTTTTCAAAGACCTATTCAGGGCCATCCAGGCCTAATCAAGAGGTGGAGGTAAAGGGAGCTTCGCTTTAGTGGGTTGAGCTGATTCACCTACCAGGCTCTTTGTTGACTAAACTGGCAATTTTGGAATTCGCTGCGGGCTGCAAATTTTGGCAGGTGGTTACCAAGGGAAGGAAGGAGACAGGCAAGAGGGGGTGCTGCTAAGAAAGGTGCTCAGAATTCCAGCAGATAGCTGCTGGTCTCATTGCTAGAACTGTGTTGAACACTCTTTTGCATTTGTTGGTTTTATAGCATGTTTACTGCCTCAGCTACTAATCTTTGTCTCATGCCCACTAAGTTGGCTTTCCTACAAACTTTGAAACAAAATAAGAAACACACTGTTTCTATGCACTCCAGCAACTGTGCTCCTCGATGTTTGTCCAAAGGAGTTGGAAACTTATGTCCACACAAAACCTACACACAGATGTTTACAGCAGCTTTATTCATATTTGCCAAAACTTGGAAAGCAACCAAGATGTCTTTCTGTAGGTGAAGGATAAATCAACTCTGGTACATCCAGACAATGGAATATTAGTCAGTGCTAAAAAGAAATAAGTTTTCAAGCCATGAAAAGACATGGTGGAAATTTAAATGCATATTACTAAGTGAGAGACGCCAATCTGAAGAGGTTATACACTGTGTGATTCCAACTGTAGGGCAATATAGAAAAGGCAAATGTACGGAGACAGTGAAAAGGTCAGTGGTCATGGGATAGGGATGAATAAGCCGAACACGGGATTTTTAGGGCAGTGGAAATACTCTGAATGATGTTATAATGATGGATACGTGTCATTATACATTTGTACAAACCCACAGAATGTACAAAACCTAGAGTGAGCCCAAAGGTAAACTATGGACTCTGGGTGATTATGTGTCAAAGTAGGTTCACCTTTGGTAAAAAAAAAAAAATGTACCATTTTGATGAGTGATGGATAATGGGGGAAGCAATGCATGTGTGGGGTCAGTAGACATATGGGAACTCTCGGCAGCTCCCTCTCAATTTGTTGTAAACCTAAAACTGCTCTAAAAAGTTGTCTTTGAAAAAAAGAATAAAGAACAATTTAAAAAAGGTTAATGGGCATTGATCCTTTAATATGAATTACTTAAATTACAATTACTGACTGTTACCACTGAATCTTCAGAGAAGACAGTAGAATCCTTTAAGTTATGCCAAATGGTATCCTTCTTCTTGTTCAGAGAGCTGATATAACAAGACTACCAATGTCCAGCAAACAGGAAGCATAAGGTAAGACATATCTTTGCACCAGCACTAAGTAGCCAATTAGAAAAATGGAGGATTCTCAACATTATCAAAACCCAAGGAACAACTGGATGAATATTTTAGGCCTATTTCCAGTATTTAATGTGCACAACAAAGGGCAAATGAAAGTCATCTCTCAGATTGCAATAGACATGAAGAGAAAAGAAAAACTAGAATTTCTCCATATTGTGTTTAGGTCTAGAAATAAAATAACAAAAATTAAATTAATATTAGTGAGAATATATAATAATAAAATAATTTTAACCAAATCTCTCTTGAGATACCCACAAGCAGGCCCACTCCTACCTTGGAGCAAAAGTATAAATGGAGGCTCCCTTTTCTTCCTATCCCATTTCAGTCCTGCACCGTGTGAGGGGCCTTACACTCCTGTGTGTAGAATCCCAGCCTGCAGGTCCAGGGCTCACCTTCCAAACCCACCTCCAGCTGCTGCCCGCCATGCGTGCACACACGGCTGCCTCCCAGCTACTCCTCGGGCCTGTGGGTACCACACCTGCAGCACTCAGTCTTCAGAAGCCCATGCGGGTCTTAGACAGAGGTTCTAGCTCTTTGGACATGGAATCCTAGGCTCTCTGGTGGGGTGCAGTGCAGAACCTTGCTACCCAGTGTACAGCCTGGGGACCAGCAGCATGATCATCATCTGATGATGCTTATTAGAACTGCAGCATCTCAGGTCCCACTCTAGACCTGTTGAATCGGAGGGATTTTCATAAGATCCCCAGGTGATTCAGGTACACAGTATAGTTTGAGAAGCAGAGTAGATGTCCATTTGACCTCTGGATATCTCATCCCTTGCAGAACAGCCAGACTCAAGAAGAAGCAAAAGCAGAGCCCACTAGCCATGGGCCCAGGCCAGGAGTGCTGGCTGCTCGAGCCTAAAAGCCACAGTGCCCAGGGAGGATTTTCTTAGGATGCACACTGGTAGTCCAGACATGCTGTTTCTTAGGCTTTAGAAACGTAACAGAGTGCTCAGGAAATGAGATAACTGGTAAGTTCAATGTTGTTTATTATTTGGGGGAGGGTAGATGGGTCGTTATATGTTGGCACTTGATCTGGGACCTGCTGCTCTAATCAACGTTCACTTGTGGGGAGGTTTTATTGCAGTGGCATCTAAGCAGCATCAGTCAATCACATTTATTGACTGTCTAGTCACAGAGACTCTATAATTCTCTTCTAAATTTGACTATCCATGGAGCTAGACAGTTCCAATCTTTGTTGAAAATCCTTCTAAAATTCATTAGTCCACTTTACTGAACAAATGAGGCATCCTGCCTTGAATGGACTCTTTCTTGGAGAGGTAAGAGCTTATGGAGCCTCAAAGTCATCTTTCTGCAGATCTGTCATCAGTATTTAGACCTGCTGACAAATACTGTGAAAGTCCAAGCAGCTAGGCTTATCCTATGGCAAACGACCTCCCTGAATCCTGGCTCTGCCACATAATGCTCTGAGAGCTCAGGCAAAGCACATACCCTCTCTGGCCTTTAGTTCTTACCACTAAAGTGAAGTGGCTCACTGGACACCTCCCTGTATCTAAGTCTCAGTCCTTCCATGTAACACTACAGGTATCTCTGAATCCTTTCTCCATGGAGAAAGATGCTAAGAATGTGACAGGACTGGCTTTTTGAATAGAGAATCACCTTTCATCCTTGAGGCTCATGTGGGGCTCAACATGAGTGAGAACTTTACTGGGATCCTACACTCAGAGATCCATTGTGGGCTGGGAAAGACGCCAAGGAATGAGCAAGGAAGGTGCAGGGCTGGAGCTGCCTCCCAGGGTGGTCAGGTCAGAGCATGTGTGAGCACAGACCTGGGCAAGGCAGCTCTGAGCAGGCCAAGGCGTAAAGCTGCCCTTGGCACCCGCATCCCTCTGTACCAGGTGGAGCTAATGACTGTTGGTACGGATTTGTTATTGGTCTTTCTTCGTGTAGATTTTCTGTTTTTCTTTACAATTCAATGTCTGTCTCTTCTGCATGTCTATACATTCCTATATTTCTTAATTCAATATTCTTTAATATTAAGCCTCTCCCCACTTTCTGTTCTTCTGGTGACTCAGTGACTCAGTCCCAATTTGTTTTAACCTTTCTTCTAACAGTCTAATTTTCTAATTGTTAGAAATAGGTGCCAGAGTCTCATTCTTTAAAAGTAAAAAAAAAATCTCTCCTACAAAAGTCAGTGTTAATCACTTCCCAATCCTATATAAGGAGAACTGGAATTTATTAGGTTTTTCCCTATGTACTGAGCCTGGTCCTATATATTTGTAATTGTCTCAGTTAATCTTCACAACCACATTCTAAGGTAGACATTATAATCCCTATTTACTAATAGAAACTTCCAGGTTCCTAGAAGTTAAAAAAGCTAGTCTCAGATCATATGAGCAGTAGCAAGCAGAGAGATGGGCTTGAACCCATGTCTAACTACATTTAAAGTCCTTTTATCTCTATTCTATATCTACCATGCCTAAAAAAGTGCATTTTAGAAATAAGTCTATCTTTAAATAATGGGACCATGTAAGTGTTTCAATTCATACCTTGGGTCCATTTATTCTAATGAATGAGCCTTCAAAAAACAAACAAACAAACAGTTATGATGAGAGCAGTGAAGTGGTTGACAAGTTCTCTTCCCCCAAAACAACTATAAAACTGGACAAATGTCAAAAAAGTCACAACCATTTCAGTGCTCTGGAAATTGACCAAAGGCATACGACAGCCTGAGCATTTATTCCTGACAACTTACTGAACTCAGGGTTGGCAGAGTGAGTCTACGGCAGTGCTGTTACCTGGATCTGCCTCCATCTCATGCCCCCTGTTCCCCACTCTGGCTCTGTCATTGTGGTAATATTAAAGCAGGGCAGAAGAGACTGTGGAAATCAGCACTTCACTGCCCCTGCCACAGGGGGCTCAGCTGATTGGAGCATTCATAGTTAACATGGAGTTTCTCCTGGAGAGTAAAAGGGCATATTAACAGTGTGGATAGCCTGAGGCTGAAGTCCTGCTTAGGGCAAACAAAGAAGTGGTGGACTAATCAGGGATTTAATAGGGAGTTCAGTAGGTGAACCAGACATAGGAGGGTGAGAAAGAGCTCTTCACATATACTGGCTTGATGAGGGCTGTGCAAATCATAGCAGAGACCAGAGGGGGCCAAGCCACCTACACACCCATGGTTGATGGAGCTTGCATACCCACAGAGCACGCACAAGGGAGTCCAGCAGAATGGAAAAGCTGGTCGGGGGGAAGACTTGAAAATAGCAGAAGTTTGAATGCATTCTCCGGGCACACATAAATCCATCAACAGAGAATGGAAGCCTTATTGGCTGGAGGTGTTTGAGCACAGTTTCTCATCAATCATTGGCTGACTACTAAGCTATGCAGACACAAGAGCAAACCCTAAGAGGCCGGGTTTAAAATTTTTTTTAATAAAAAGAAACTGAGTGGAGACATTAGCAGCTGCACAGTACAGGGGAGACATCCCACAGACGTGGTACAAATGGGTTACTGAACAAAAAAACAGCAGCAACTACAGATCCCTCAGGGGAGAAATAGCAGAAACCACAGTTGCTACTACATATCTAAAATGTCAGTATTTCACAAAAACAATCATGAGACAAGCAAAGAAAAAGTGTGATCTATACCCAGGGGGAAAAACTATCAATAGGAAATGTTCTTCAGTGGTCCTAAAAGTTGGACTTAGCAGACAAAGACTTCAAAAAAGCTATTATAAATATGTCCAAAAACTAAAGAAAACTTTAAAAAATAAGGGAAAATATGATGACACTTAATCAATTAACAGAGAGCCACAATAAATAGACAGAAATAATAAAACAGAATCAAATGGCAAATTTTGGAGTTAAAAGTTCAATATTTGAAATGAAAATTTCACTAGAAGCACTCAAGCAAATTTGAGAAAGCAGAAGAGAGAATCAGTGAACTTTAAAACAGGTCAATGGAAAGTATTTTCAATCTGAAAAGCAGAAAGAAGGATGAAGAAAAATTGCAGTCTCAGAGATCTGTGGGACAACATCAAGCCTACCAATATAAGTACAGTGGTAAGTCCCAAAAAGAAGGGGTTGGGGAAGAGGGCAAAAAATAGTTGAAGAAATAATAGCAGAAAACTTCCCAACATTGATGAAACATAATGTACATATGCAAGAACTTAAATGAACCATTAATAAATAAACACAAAGAGCTCTATACATGGCCAAACTGTTGAAAATCAAAGGCAAAAAAAAAAAGAACTTGAAAGCAGCAAGAGAAAAATAATTCATCAACTACAGTGAAACAGCATTTCAAATTATTTATGACTTCTCATCAGGAGCAACAAAGGCTTGAAAGCCACGGAATGACAAAGTGCTGAAAAAAAAGTCTCTCAACCAAGAAAATATCCCACAAAATTATTCTTCAAAAAAAGAAGCCCAAAAAAAAGATACTTCCACTTTATAAAGCAATAATTACAGCACTAAATGGACAGTTTATAACATATCTAAATATAATATAAATTACAATAATAGCACAAAAGAGGGGGGAGGAAAAGAAGATAAATTGGAGAAAACTGTATTTCACTGGAAATTAGTATTATTTTGAAGTAGAGTGAGATAAAATACACGTATCTTAGGCATTAAGGAAATAATTCAAGAAAAAAGGGTAAAAACTTCATTGTAGGAGTTAAAATGAAACTAAAAATTACTTAACACACACAAAAAAATCAGTGAAGAAAAACCAATGAAACACAATAATTTGCAATGACAATATAAGTTGGTCATGGAGTCATAAGTAGTATATGGTCATAAGTAGTACAATACATAGAATACAGTTAAATGATTCTGAAACATCTTACTACATTGATAGATAGCGACTGCATTAGAATAAGTGAGGATTTAATAATATTGGTAACTATTGAACCACTGGGTTGTATATTTGAAACCGACATAAGAGTACACATCAATGATAGTTTGATTAAAAAAATCAGTGAAACAAACAAGAAATGAAACAAACAAAATAATTAGCAAGCCAACAAAATCAATAAAACCAACAAAATAATATCAACATTTATGGGATGCAACTAAAGCAGAAAAAATTTAGAGGATTTATACTACCAACTTCAAAAGTTACTACAAGCTACAAACATTAAAACAGGATGACATTGGCATAAGTAAAGACAGATCAGTGGACCATAATTAAGAGTCTAGGAATTAGGAATAAACACTTACATTTATTAATTTTTAACAAAGTTGCCAAGACACTTCAATGGTATAGTCTGTTAAGCAAATGATGCAAGGATAACTGGATACCCATATGCAAAATAAGATAAGAACTTAGACTCACACCTTACACTATGCACAAAAATTAACTCACAGTGGATCATAAAGCTAAATGCAAGAGCTAAAACAATAAAGCTGTTAGAAGAAAACACAGGGATAAATCTTTGTGATCTTGAATTAGGGAATGAATTCTTAGATATGACATCAAGAGCACAGGCAACAAAAAACTAATACACTGCATTTTACCAAAATTAAAAATCGTGGTGCTTCAAAGGGCACCATCAATAAAGTGAAAAGACAACCCACAAAATGGGAGAAAATATTTGAAAATCATATAGCCACAAAGGGACTTGTACCCAGAATACATTTTTTTTAAAAACTGTTACAATCAATAGGAAGAAGAAAATTATCTCAATTGAGAAACATTGGCAAAACACTTGAATAGATATTTCACAAAAGAAGACTATTAATGGCTAATAAGCATATGAGAAGATGCTCAATATTATTAGTCATTAGGGAAATACAAGTCAAACTACAATGAAATAACCTCTACACACCCACTAGAAAGGTCATAATAAAAAACCAGGTAAGGACATCAAGAAACTGGAACCTTCATACATTGATGATAGGAAGGCAAGATGATAGAGCCATTCTAGAAAAGAGTTCAGCAGCATCCTAAAAAGTTAAACATAAATATACCATACAACCAGCAATTCCACTCCTAAGTACCCACACCCAAAAGAAACGAAATCATAGGTCCAAAGATTACACGTTAATATTCACTGCAGCATTATTCAGAGTTGACCCAAACTATTAAGAATCCAAAAGCCCATCCACTGCTGAATATACAAACACAATGTGGTATCTCCATACACGTTTTTGAGAAACCTTAAAAACAGTATGCTAAATGACAGAAGCGAGCCACAAAAAATTCAGTATTGTACGATTGATAGCATTAATATGAAATATGTAGAAAAGGCAAATTTGTAGAGAAAGAGAGATCAGTGGTTGTCTTGGAATGGGGAAAGTGTCTGACTGTAGATGGCCTCAGGGAAATTTGGGGGGAAAGATGCAAACTCCCCTCGCCTCTGCCAAGTAATGTAACCTAATCATGGCAGTGCCATCCCATCATACTCAGGTCCCTGCTGCACTCTAAGGGAAGGTCTACATCAAGTGGGTATTATACCAGTTACAAGAGTCTTAGAGGCCATCTTAGAAATCTGCTTACCACACTTGCACAATTTATAAATGTATTTTTAAAAACCACTGAATTGTATACTTACCATGGGTAGATTTTATGATACATAAATTATACGTCAATACACCTGTAAAAATAAAATGCCATAAAAAACTGTCCACTGCTCCATAATTCCACTTTTTGTTTGGACATTTTTTTTTTTATTAAGTGAACTAAGCCTAGGATATCTTTTCTAGGAAATGATTCAACAGAAAAAAGTTTTTCTCCATTCTTCGACCATGCCCTTTATAACTTTATGCCAATTAATTCACAGTAACCACTTCACATGAATACAGCAGTCAACTTTTCCCTATTTGAGTTTTCTTCCTCTGTCCACTTTCTTAGTAATGAATAGAGGCTCAGTTAAATTCAAAGACAAGACTTCAGATTTCCAAAGAGAACAGGGTTACTTCCCCACAAGCTTCCACACTGATTTCTCCACTCAGGAGTAGCTCCATTTTGAGCCTCCCTCAAACTACAAACAATAATGGTTAGTCCCGTGAAGACCCCATTTTGCCATGTGCATGCTTCCTAGTATTTCATCCACCTGGAGGCCAGGAACCGTGAGTTCTGGACCCCTTTATGGTGTCCTGGGAACGACTTTGAAGTGTGGCTGCCATGGTGTTTTGTGTGTGTTGAACTGCTGCTTAAAATGAAACATTTTCCGATTTGTCTATTCTGAGAACCTTCAGCCTTTAAATAAAAGCTTGCTATATAAAAACACAGACAGCATGTGTAGTTCTACCTCAGGTGCTATCTTGACGCCATGAAGCGTAGCAAATTCCCTGAGGGGATGCCCAGCAATGTCAACTGGATGGTTATCTTCCGGTTTGTTGTTCTCAAGCAGAAACTTAACGGTCACCATGGAAACAGAACACAAAAAGAGCTGTCCATCCTAGAAAATGAAAACTGCTTAGAATTCTCCTTCAAGGGTTTTATAATAAATGTGGAAGACACTCTTCTACATAATTTGTTTTCATGAAAATATTTCTTGGGAACATGCCAAAGGTATATAACACTTGAACCACTAATGTATAAGCAAATTTTAGAGTTGTAATTTACGTATTTTTAAAAGTAGGGTAATTTTCCCTCTTCAATCCTGTTGATGAAAATGGCCACCAGATCAGGTCATTTGGAGAATCTTAAAAGCTTTATTCAGTTATTCAAGGATGTGGTCCCACTTGAATGTGCTGTAGATTAGACTATCTACATTTACCTAAACAGCATCTTCAGGACATGGACTGATACTCTTCCCTACACAATGTTTCTAAAGAAAATGAGAGTTACTCTTAGAAGTTTGGGTCATACTCTATAGCTCACAAAATGCAGAAACTAAAATCCCATTCCTTGTCATTCCTCATGGCAGGACACCATAGTAGTTCGTAGGAGTTAAGACTAAGGGATAGGGGTCAGACTCCATGGGTTAGAATCCCAGTTCTGCTACTTAACAACTGTGTAATTTTGACCCATCACTAAAAATCCCCAAGCCTCAGTTTCCTCATCTATAAAATGCATATAACGTCATATAGCAGGGATTGGCAAACTATGACCCCTGGACCAAATCTGGCCCACTGCCTACTTTTGTCAAGAAAGTTTTATGGGAACATGGACATGCCCATTCATTTACATATTGTCTATGACTATTTGGGGAGAGACTGAAAGACTTACAAAGACTGTAATATTTACTACCTGGCCCTTTACAGAAAAAAATCTGGGGAAAAAAAATTGACCTCTGACCCTAAAAGGTTGTTGTGAAACTTAAATGAGATAATCCATGTAAATTGCCCCATGTGGTTAAACAATCGATGAATGCCATGGATTACTGTTACTTATTAAGAGTAAAAGGTTATGAAATCACTGTGATCTCATGTCCTAAAATTCAGAGACATCTTTATATATACCACCTCAGGAGCAGACTACCCATGAATTAATGCCCCCAGATCAGTAGGCTCAGCCCTCTATTTTTTTTTTTTTTTTGATGGAGGTGGCTGAGGTGGTGTGATGGCAGGATGTGACATGCAGCTGTCAGTGCTGGGCACAGAGCCCAGTGGGCCACAGATAGCAGCTGCCACCAGCCCTCTATTTCAAGTAACTGATACTCTGCCATTCCTTGATGGTGGATCTCTTAGTCACAGGTGTGTGACACATGCATATTCATCGCTGACCCCCCTCCTAATTGTGTAGAGGAGACTGGAGAAGGAGCAGGTTGGGCTGAAATCATGCTTGCTGGGGACAAGAGCACAGCACATTTCCATTCTCCCTGGCAGTAACTGCTTCTCCCAAGGCGTATTCTGCTTATCCAGAGCAGGAAATCAGGAGAGTGTGGTCTGGGACATAAAATTTTTAAATGTGAGTTTAATGTAATAAAATCTAGGCTAACAGTTTAAGATAATAAAATGAATCTAAAGCTGATGATTTATCCTAGAACTGGCATTGATGGCTCCGTTTTAGCACATTTGCAAGTAAATTGTGGTCAACACCAAACGTGACAATGGTTCCCATAAATTTTTCAATCCTTTGTCACAAATTGTCTTTCAAGGCAAATATTTAAAAGGTCTAAAGAGTTGACACTGAGAGTGATTTTTCAGAAACAAACTACTGCTTCTCCTCTGCTCCTGTCTAGGGCCTTGTACTTTTTACTCCCCCAGTCTGTGCCCCACTGTCTGGTATGGCATGGCATGGCATGGCATGGTAAAGGGAAGTTGTAAGAATCTGCAGAATTAGAAGAGCCACAATTCCAAATCATTTCCTGCTGAATGCTGATGGGTTTTCATTAGTCCCTCCCAACAGGGTCAGAAACAAACTCAAGTCCATAGCAAGGGAAGAATATCACCACCAGGAGGAAGCCCCAAATTGGCAAATGGTTTACATATTAAAATGGAATTTAGTAACACAAACTCAGAGTTGTAAAGTCCTTGGTGCTCATCCCAAGAACCTTCCTACCTAATCATATCATTGTTATTATTTGAAACAATCAGGCCCTTCTCTAGACATGGCAGCTCCTGGACAAGGTACACATGACAGGAATAGATAGGGTCATTGCCCTGAAGGAGCGCACCATCTCAGCCAGACAAGACTGTGGCTGCTGGAAACCAGCAGACATTCACACCACATGGGCAGACGTCATTCTGGACCAGCTAAAATGGTTTTGGTTTCCAGTTCATTCAAACAAATATTCAACTTGATCCAAAGCACCTGGCAGTTGGGCTGCCTCAGACAGAGATGCTGCCTGGTTAAATGAGCTGCAAAATCTGCCACCACGCCATCGTCCAGCCCGTCCCACTGCAGCAGCAGTCACACTAGTGAGTCTGGCAGTTCGACAAGCCTTCTCTTTCCTCAGCATGAGGAAACAGCAGAAGCCATACCATTTTTCCAGTCAAAAAACACCTTCTGATTGGCAAGAAGCAGCGTGAGCACCTGCAGAGACTTCAGCAAACATGCCCCCTTAGGGTCCCAGGTGATGACAATTTACACCTGAGGGAGGCAGCCAAGATGGAGTCGGCTGGATTACAACCAAAAAGAGTCATCAACTGATTAAATTGCCAACTTCACACATTTATTTGCTGTTAATACAACGAATACCCTCCCCACCAATCCTGGTATTTCTGTGCTTTAATTCAAGGCATAGAATATTTCTAAATAACTCATTTATATAGACATACTTCTTTGGTACACAAGGTAGATGTTGACAGATATAGATACACAAACAAAGAAATTGGGAGGGCTATTTTCAACTTTGTCTTTTTTTTTTTTTTTTGTAAGGGACAGGCTTAAAAACAAGTGACCTTAGTACAGCATTCTGTATTGGCTTCCTATGGCTGCCATGATAAAGTACTGAAGACCAGGTGACTTAAGTAGCAGAAATTTATGTCTCATGGTTTTGGAGGCTGGAAGTCTAAGATCAAGCCTCGGCAGGGCTGGTTCTGAGGGCATGAGGGAGATCTGTTTCATGCCTATATCCTAGCTCCTGCAGGTTTGCTGGCAATCACTGGCGGTCCTTGGCTTGTAGATCTCTGCCTTTATCTCCACACAGCTTTTTCCCACTGTGCCTGTCTCAAAATTTCCTCCTTTTATAAAGACACTAGTCACATTGAATCAGGGCCCATTCTAATGGCCTCATTTTAACTTTAAAGACCCTATCTCCAAATAGGGTCACATTCTAGGGTGCTAAGAGTTAGGGCTTCAGCTTCTAAATTTACGGGGGACACCATTTAACCCAAGACACATTCCCACTTCTAAAGCTCTGTGTCTACATCCAGGTCAATGACGACCACTGCTTTTCACCTTTACTGAGGTACAACTGACAAAAATCGTATGACATGTAAGTGTATGTTGTGGTAATTTGTGACAGGATTCCTCTCCTCTAGTTAATGAACACATTCATCACCTCACACAATTTTTTTTTTTTTGGTGAGAACATGTAAGTTCTACTTTCTTAGCAAATTTTAATCATACAATACAGTGTTATCAACTATAATCCATGTTATGCATTAGATCCTCAGACCCTATTCATCTTACAGCTGAAAGTTTGCCTGTTTTTACCAACCTCTCCTCATTTCCCACCCCCACCTCCCCCAGCCCTTGGCAACCGTTTTCTACTATGTTTCTATGAGTTTGACTTTTTTAGCTTCCACATAGAAGTGATACTAGGCGGTACTTGCCTTTCTCTGTCTGGATTATTTCACTTAGCATAGTGCTACCTACCCATTCATCCATGTCACAAATAGCAGGATGCCCTTCCTTCTAGTGGCTGGATAATATCCCTGTGTGTGTATGTATACATATATATATATATATATCACATCTTCTTTATCCATTTACCCATTGATGGACACTTAGGGTGTTTCCATATCTCACCTACTGGGAATGATGCTGCAGTGAACATGGCAGTGCAGATATTTCTTCAAGATCCTGTTTGCATAATTTCATGCCTGGCTTCTGCATAATTATAATTTGCTTCTGGGTTCTAACTTAGGCACCTGAACAGGTGGGTGAAACCATTCAGTCCAGAAAGGTAGCATCTTTTAAATGCTGCTGTGGAGCCCTAAATGGCATCTTTGCAACCCCAAAAATGGCTCATATGGTAGTTCTACTGTTAATTTTTTGAGGAACCTCCAAGCTGTTTTCCACAGTCATTTTGTGGCTACTATTTTTAAGTACCTATGTCTTCTCTGAGATGCAGAGGAACAGAATAAATGCAAAGGAATAGAATAAATACAAACAGTGATATATATACTAGTCTCACTGCATGTGCTTCTCTTTTTATCAAACCTATAAGCATATGTACTTTGTGAGCTGGATGAATTTAATACATTAAAATGGTTTCATGCCTTATGAACTTTGAGGCGGCTAGTCATAGCTGACACATGACTGTCCTCTTGAAAATTATAAATAGGCTATGGTTTGAAATAAAATACAATTCGATTTCAAAAGACTATTACTGACATTAAATACAACTGAAAAAAAGTATTTCCTGAAATTATACCCTTTTTTAATCATACTGACTCAATCCTACCTTCACATATATATTATCATTTGTTGAAGGATAAGAATATGGTGTTTTGAAAACAGTCCCACCATGTAGCATCAGAGGGTGCCAGTCTCTCAGGCTGCATCATGAGAACACTCGTCTATTCAAAATCAAGTAGACTAATTATTGCTAAGGATGTGTGATACATACATACGTACCTCTGAAGCAAATTTGATAATATTATGGTAAAAAAAATGGCAGTACAGTCTACCTAATAAGGTACATTGATATAATCTTTAATTACTTTCACTTTGATCATGATTTGTCATAGTTACATATTCTTGTGAGGCAGGATTGGATAACGAGAAAGTTTATGTCCTTTGGCAACTTTTCCACAGCCATACAGTATACTAAGGTTTCTTCATCTATGAAGAGTAGCCTGCTACTTAGTAAAATTTAATTAATTACCAGTTTCAGATAAATTTTTATTCTAGGTATCTCTTTAACTGGGCACCACTGCCTTGACCCGAACCAGTGTAACCCACTAACTTGTTGGGAAAGGCCATGTTGTAACTCAGCTCACACGGTGGAATATAAAGAAAACAACAGACAGGAGTACTTCATGACCAGCCAAAAAGGGGGAGAAAGTTCACTTTTTAAAGCTGTAGCCTGAGTGCTTCTAATTTGCTTCACACAGCAGCCTTGCCACTTGTCATTTCAGCCCCACATGCTTCACTTCTGATTTCTTCAGATTCAGATGGTGGAAATCAGTCTCAAAAAGTACTTAACTCCATCAGTGTGCAGCCACCCAGAGACCTCCAGAAGGAAATGACAAGCACCAGATTTAGACAGAGAAGGGAACGTAAAGCCTGTGCAAATCCTGAATCATCTACCGCGAGCAAAGGTAGAAAATTACAGAGGAACTTTTGGGGTCACAAAGATGTAATTTAGGGCTCCACAGCGACAATTTAAAAAATGGTAACCTTCTGGATTGAATGATTTCCTCTGCCTGCTAGAGTGCCTAATTTAGAACCAGGAAGCAAATTACAATCATATAGAAGCCAGGCATGAAATTCTGAATGTTTGATTTCCCATGGTCTAGGCTTCATCTGTCTTCAAACCAGCTCTGAGACAGAATCCCCCAATTTTCTCCGCCAAAAGATCCACTTGACATTTTGCAATATTTATGGATGAAGTCATTCATTCATTCTTGTATTCTCTCCTTCATCAAATATGGGGACTCTCGCATACATACCACTATGCATAGTGAGAAATAAGCTCAGGCTCCTAACAGCACAGACCAAGGACTGGATTTCCATGGTGATAAGCCTGGGGAAAGCTGAGAGAATTCTATTAGGAAGCAAGGTGAAAAAATGTCTGGTTTACCTGGATTACTATTTTGTTACCTGCTTTCCTTTATCACAAGAGACTTGGCCTCTCAATGTTATCCGGAGCAAATATCAAGTATTTTCATACAATTGAGGTATTTCTCGTCATTCACCACCTGTCTGCCTCTTTTACTGATCTCGACGTAGCCTTATTTGCTTGGGTTTCCCTTGGTATCTATTATGCTATGCTCTTTCAGTACACAGACAGAATCATCTGCCTACTATTATGCTATGCTCTTTCAGTACACAGACAGAATCATCTGCCTTTTTGGAAAAGTTGTTCCTGAAGTGAACTTTGACATATTTTAGTTGCTCACTCATCATGTAATCCTTGTGCAAAGCAAAGAATCCTGTTTAACATGAAGTATCACCCCAAATGTGTTTGGCCAGATCACATATTCATATTGAGGCATGCCTCGTTTCATTGCATTTTACTTTGTTGAGCTTTTTTTTTTGTTTTGTTTTTTTAACAAATTGAAGGTTTGTGGCAACCTTTCTGTTTTTGGATAGATAGAAATTCTATCAGTGCCATTTTCCAATAGCATTTGCTCACTTTGTATCTCAACATCAGCCACATTTTGATCATTTTAACAATATTTCAAGCTTTTGCATTATTATATTTGTTATGGTGATCTGTGATCAGCGACTATGAGTAGCTGAAAGCTCAGGTGACGGTTAGCACTTTTTAGCAATGATGTATTTTTTTATTAAGGTATGTACTTTTCGTAGACAATGCTGTTGCACACTTTAGAGTAGAATACAAACATAATTTTCATAGGCCCCGGGAAACCAAAAAACTCATTTATTCACTTTATTTCAGAGGTCTGGAAGCAAACCTGTGAAATCTCTGAGATATTGCTGTATCCAACTTTCTCAAGCTGGGGCCATCTGTATATAAAAGAACAAAATAGCTGGGTAGGAGAGATGATCTGCCTAGGAATTTAACTGTGCTGTGCTGTGCTGAAGTTTAGCTTTTGACTCTTAGTAAACTCTTCTCAATTTCTTTTAGATGTAAATGTATTATTACATTTCATTTTTTCAGTGATTTATGAGTTATTTCTCTTTTATGATGTCAAGTTACTTCAACGACATGAGGGACCACAATAAAAGCTCTTTAAAGTGTTCAGTATTGGCTGCTACGAAATGAAGACTGTCCTCTGTTAGCCAGGCAATCACCACAAACATTTTAATTTTCCTCCCAAAAGGAGATTTCTTTCAGATTTTTAAGTTATTATCTCTACAGTGTTATACTTTTTATGCTGTCCTCATTATTGAAAATTTCTCTCGCTCCTTCTGCCATAAGATGCCTTCTCCAGGATGCGACAATTCTAAATGCCCACCTGAGCCTTCCCTCCACCTGACTCCTTCACACACCCTGATCAATACTCTCTCATTCCAGTCCCAGCAAATGAATCTAACCGTGAACTCCCTGCCTGCTGTTTAATGGGTCCCCTCATAGTTCTAGGACAGCAATAAGGTCTTGATATATTTCACCTTCTGCTATAATTTGGCATCAAGGCAACTGTTACTAGAAACATATACATGGCTGTGGAATTTTTAGAACCTTATTCCAACTATTAAAATGTAAGTTAAAAAATAAAAATAAAATAAAATAAAATAAATGTAAGTTACCTTAAAATTTGCCAGACATACAACATGTCAGTTAAATATGACCAATTCTAAAGTAAACTTGCTTTTATGTTTGGTATTATCTCTGAATTCCTACTTTACTGTTTTGTTCATATTATTACCATGTCAGTATTACTTCCCTATAAGCAGAAATATTCATCTGAATGTGTTAAATGTATATTAAAAGATGGCTTTTAGCCATCATGCTACCAGCATGAGAACAAAGTAATTAAGTCATTTAAATGGTCAAAGACACCAAAGCAACATTTTCCCAACTGCAGTTTTATGGGACCCCAGGAAGTGTTTCAAATTACTTTATTATTTTTTATTCCACTTACATTGGACTAACCTCGACCTCCCAAGTAGCTGTTTCATTATTCTAGTTATACACAGAGCCAACTTCTCCTTCTAAAATGTTTTACATCAGATACTGCCTACCAAGGTGAATGGGGAAACGTGTGCCAGACTACAAACTTCAGTAGCAAATGTAACAGGGATGGACTGCCACTACCAGCAGAGAGGTGAAATCACTCCTCGTAAATACACTTATATAGGAAAAAGCACTGGCTAGTCAACATTTAGGACAGATCTTTCTTGTCATATATCAAAACAATCTGTGGTCAATACCAAAACGGTAATGAGATTTTACATGGGAAGCTGATTGGGCCTTTTTGTGTTTATTCAACTACATACTAGAGGGGAAGCCACGGAACAGTCAGAAGAATATTTGCAAGGCAATGAGGGGCACAAGAGCACCGGCGTGTATGCCAGACGCAGGGGCCTCCCTGTCATTCACGCAGCCCAATGTCTGAGGGCGGCGTACAGCATCAAGCTGTACTTCCTACAGTTTTAAAACTTTTGTCACTTAACTAGATGTTTACTAAGGGCCTCGCTTGGGCACTCAACTTCTCGGGTCCGCCGTCCAGCTCTATGTTCGCTGTTCCAACACCATCTGTCACTTAAGCTTCCACAGATTCAGAAATTCCAATTCAAACTAATCTACTCGGCACTCAAACTGAAGCTATAATTCAAATTTCGGCATGAAGCTTGAATTCCTTTTCAGTGTTCTTCAACTTTGACCCAGCTCCCCCCACCCCTTCCCTGAAAAGGGCCAAGACAACAGCCCAGCAAGTGGGGCAGGCAAAACAGGGCTCCTTTGTTCGCTTCTGTCCTTTCAGCTCTCTATTGAGGTGAGGGCCTGAAAAGCCGCACCAGGCTTTGGAAGGCAGCAGCAGAGCGGCTCACAAGCCATCCTTCCTCAAAGGCCAAAAACTCCAGGATGAAACTCTTTCCACGGTCCTTTTTTTTACCTTAAGGCATAATTAGTGCAAGACTAGTACTTTCCCTTTCCCTTTTTCCCTTTAGAGAGAGTCTGTTCATGGTGTTTAATAGGCATTTGAAATGCCCGTCAAAAATGTATGTGGTAAATCATACGATTCAAATGCCAAGGGCATCTGAAAGTGGCATGAAATTAGCTTTAAAGTTGAAATTTGGAGAAAAGATCACTACATACTGAATACATATACTGAATTTTTTGAATGCTCTCAGCCCACTAGAGAAAGATAAATCAAATTCATTGCATATTACACAGTAGAAGACCTCCTACAGGATTCTCAGATTGCCTTGGGAATATATTTTCCTGGTTACAGTGGGTTTTGGACCAATACACCATGCACATCATATCCTTGAAATACACATACAAATATATACACATGCAAAATATTCTTTCCAGACCATCCTATCATCAGTTAATAATAGGAATTTTAAATAGGATCATTCCCACCAGATAGTTACTGCCATTTCCATTTTCATGTGAATAAACAATGCTTTAGTACAGGGCAATACGGAAGGAAATCAAAGAACACATTAAGACAAGATTTGTCATTTCTGTTTTTCACGTGCATAAGCCACTTGGACAGAATGTGCAGTAGATGAGCACTAGTATTTGTAAATTTGTTCCCTTTACCTCCAGAATTTCTTACATTCCCTAGTTTTTTAGTTACTGAGGGAAGCCCATCAGACTTTTGAAAATTACCTTTTTCTAATTTGAAATTCCAATCTTGTAGGCCAGTAAAGTAGGTCAATTAAGTTGACACCACATCTTTTTTTATTAGCTCAGCTAAGCAATTATAATTGGGTAGTGAGAGTTTATGCTGTCATCTTTGAAGATTCAATGGTGGGGAGAAATGTCCAGTGCAGACCTGTAATTTACAACTCCAGCACATCCCTAAAACATTAAGCATAGAATATTCCTATCTATTTTCAGATAGGAGGCAAATTTGCTCTTGATCTGGGTTAAAATAGTGATGTCATTTTTTTCAGTAGTAAAATAAAAGCATGCTAATATCTAATCTAGCCTCAGACAAAATCGTTTAGCACACGTGCACTACATAATTTAATTCAACATTAAAAAAAAAATAACATGAACAAATGTCACCAATGCTGGCTTATCCTGGACTATGACACATATGCTCCACAACATCTATTTTATGCTTTGAACAAAGTACAGGGTCAACAAACGCTTGTTAGAAACCATAGATCTCCTTATTAATAAAAGTTAAAGCTGTTAGAAAGTATTGTGAATGACTTGCTCATAATACATAGTATATTGATGTATAACTTTAAAAAGTAAGAGCTATAGGTCTTCATACCCATTAGTATGTCTATGATCAAGAAAACAGAAAACAAATGTTGGTGAAGATGTGGGGAAACCAGAACCCTTGTGCACTGTTGGTGGGAATGCAAAATGGTACAGCTACTGTGGGAAATAGCATGGTGGGTCATTAAAAAAATTAAAATAGAGTTAGCACATGATCTAGCAATCCCACCTCTGGGTATATACCCAAAAGAGTTGAAAGCAATGACTTAAAAAGAGTTTGTATGTTCATAGCAGCATTATTCACACTACCCAAAAACTGGAAGCAGTCCCAACTGTCCATTGACAGATGAATGAATTTAAAATAGTGGTGGGTACATACGCTGGAATAATACTCAGCTTTCAAAGGAAGGACATTCTGGCACATGGATGAGCCTTGAAGGCATTATGCTCAGTCACATAAGGGCAGATACTGCATGATTCCACCCATACGAGGTCCTCAGATGTGGTTAAATTCATTCAGACAGAAAGTAGAGTGATCCTTTTCAGGAGCTGGGGGGGTGGGAGGGAGGGGTATTGGGAGTTATTGTTTAATGGGTATAGAGTTTCAGTTTGAGGAGAAGAGAAAAGTCCTGGAGATAGGCAGTGGTGACAGCTGCACAACAATGTGGAGTAGTCATTGTCACTAAACTATATAACTAAAAGTGGTTAAAATGGTAAATTTTATGTGATATATATTTAACACAATGAAAAAGTAACTTGGCAAAAACAGCACATTTTCTATACATATACTGCATTTTTCTCCCCCATTTTAAAACAACCTGATACTGAAAAATTTATAGTTATTAAAACTGGAGGCAGAACCATTCACATATTTTCCTCATGGTGCCCTCTCACATTTTGAGAGGGAAAATATTCAGCAGTTCATTTTGGCATATTTTGCTACCCGTAGAAACTTCAGCCTCTAATGTCAATGGAGACTCTTTGAAACTAAAGGGGCTTTTCATTTGCCTGTGTGGACAGAGGGTTAAACAGAATAAGCTGCTGGATTCTTGTGCCTAGCATCTCATCTCCTCTCTGCCCCGCCCTGGGAAGAAGGTTCCTGGTGGCTTCAGGAAACCTAAAGGGAAAGAGCAGTACACACGTTTTGTAATTTTCAAACACTTCCTGCTCACCAATCATCACAGTGGTTGAAGGCTGACCTAAAGTGGCCTTTGGGTACAAACATACAGAGCTTCCTGGAGAGCAATACTTACGGAGTTCTGTATTCTAGGGAACCTTGGTTTCAGTCGCCATGCTTCTCCAGTGGGAGCTGTTCTTTGGACATAGGATGAGATGCCAAAGATGCTGACAGAGGCAGCCAGTCAAGGCTGCTGTGGGCTGAACTGTGTCCCCCCTGAAATTCTTGTGTTGAAATCTTAACCCCTACTGTGACTGTATTTGGAGATAAGGCTCTGAGGAGGTAATGAAGGTTAAATGAGATAATAAGGGTGGGGCCCTAAGCCAATAGGATCGGTGGCCTTATAAGAAGACGGGGAGAGAGAGAGAAATATCTCTACGTGCATGACCAGAGGAAAGGACATAAAAGCACATGGGGAGCACACAGTGGCTGCAAGCCAGGAAGAGAGGCCTCACCAGAACCCTACCACACTGAGACCCCGACCTCAGACTTCCAGACTCCAGAACTTTAAGAAAATTAACCTGTTCTTTAAGCCACTGAGGCAATGCTATTTTCTTAGGGCAGTCCGCGGTGCCCAAGACAAAGACCCTCTGATTTCATGGTGAGAATATCAGGAAAAAAGCCTGGGCGTCTCAGTGCTTACTGTGGGTAATGACTGGGAGGAGCCACCAGAGGGCTTTCTCAGCTGCTCATTGTGTTCTGTTCCTCGATTTGAACACTGGTTACATCAGTGCGTTCAGTATATGTGAGTTCACCAACATGTAGTACGTTTATGATATGTGAAAAAAGAATGTGTGTATATGGAAGTATGTAGCCATAGATGATAAAATTAGAATTAATCTCTCTGAGGGCAGGCACTGTTTTGCCCACCACTGTATTCCAGTCCCTAGAACAATAGGCCACTGCACTCAGTGAATTTTTATGAATGAATGAATGAAAGTATCTCTTTACCAGAAAAGCTTCCTGTGGGGTTCCTTTAAATAGCTCCTTTGTATATACACAATATCATATTTGCAGATTCTATTTTTATTAACCGATTACACAAGGAAAACTATACCTACATGAAAACATTATTTGAAATGATTCTTAAGGAATCAGTTCTCCAGCCCAGGTATATACATTCTCAGTACACTTCTCCAGCACTCACACCGAACTGTTGTTGTCACACTGGCCTCACTGGAAGTACCATTTCTAAAGATGACTTGTTTTCATTTACTGTCACTGATGTGATCACAAAAATGACGTCATGTAAGGGCACACTGGTCTAGAGCCAAAGATCTCCTCACTGCCCTGCATCAGAGGGTGTGCTGAGCTCTCTGAGCCCATTGCACCCATTTTGAAACCCAAAGTGTTATTAGATACAGCATCCTCTTACAGGTCTAAAATTACTGGGTTCTGTGAAATGTTTAGTGACTTTCCTGGAACAAAGAAGAAAGCAGGATGAAAAGAAGACTGTGAGTCAGTAGGAGGATTAAGAATGCAAAATGAATCCATTTTTCCAACTGGTCAATTATAATCATTCTAAAAGCTATTCCAGGAATAGTTGGTTTCACTTCTGTTCAAATTCTTCCTTTTACTAGTTAATAGGGAGCATGTTTGTAATTACACCACACAGTATTACATATTTAGGATATGGAATGCTTTCCTAAGATTTTAAACTAGAGTCCTATTCAAATTCAACCTCCAATATGAGGAGTAAATCTTCGGCAGTCAAAAGAGTGTACAGGGGAAATTCAGGTTCTGGGAGCTTGAAAGAGAAACATTTACCAAATGGAAACATTTGTCCTATCTTTAAAAATAAAAGAATTCTCAAAACTTGCCATGTGCCAGGAACCTCTCGGCTTCTCAGTAATCACAGCGGGGTCTGGTCACTAAGAACAGTCCAGTAACTGTAACTGGTTGAATTGTGAGTTAACAGCCGCAGACTTAAAAGCTAACAGGAATAACGGAACATGTAAAGGCATTCAAGGGCAATGCAGGCCAATAAAAGGCTATTCCACAATACAATTCACTGATTTACAATGTCGCCTGCTACTGTGAGGTCTGCAGGGGTCAGAATTAAATGGTCTTGTAACATATTCCTGATTTTGAACATTCGTAGTTTTAGGCTTCACCTAAACTAAAGATAAACCTCCAAAAAGGCCATTTTCAGTCTTGGATAGTGAAGTGTAGGGGCAATAAGCTAGTCCTTGCTCTCCCATTTTCTATGTGGCCCTGGGAAAGTTACTTGACCTCTCTATGCCTCCGTCTCCTAATTTTAAAAATGGAGTTATTGTGGAATTAAATGAGATGATACACGTAACTAACATGCACAGCGCGTTGTACATATGAAGCTCTGAAAATATCTTGACTATCATTACCATTAAAGTAGGAAGTATGCGATAGTCTAAATCCATGTGAGTACTACTCATTTACTCGTGAACTACAGCATAAAGCAGCCCAGCCTCCGTAGTTTTGTATTCGGGGGCTACCTCGCTCCTTCCCAGGAGAGCCCCAGGGGGAGCTCCTGGTGCAGAACGAATGCCTCCTGCCCCATTACACTCGCCCCCACCTCTCCTGGCAAGAGTCTCGAGCAAGACTGGGCCCTGGCCCTCAGATCCGCACCTCTGCGCGTTAAAGATGCGAGACCGGGAAGGAAACGAACGTTTCCCTCTTAGTACAAATAGCTCCGCCCTGATGCCGCCTACGGCTGGAGCCGCTGGCGAAAAAAAAAAAAGAAAAGGCCGTAGAGAGGCGGGGTGGGAAAGAGACGCCGCTGTTCGGCGCCCTCTTCTGCGCCGGCCGATGCGCGGGGCGGCCCCCGAGCCTGCGGGGGTGGCAGATGAGGGGACCCCGGCGGGAAGGGAGGGAAGGGAAGCGGCCTGCCTACCAGCCCCCAGGCACTCTCCGGAGCCTCCTGCTGCCCAGAGTCCACCGCTCCGGGAGACGATTTCCCAGCGCACCCGCCGCCGCACCCCCGCTCCCCGTCTGTGCGGGCAGATGCGGGTCGGGACCGGCTGAGCCAGCGAACGCGAGGACAGCAGTCTGAGGCGCCCACCGCGGGGCGCGGAGGGGTCGGGGGCGGCGCAGATGGCGCTCGCCGCGAGATGGATGCTGCGGAGCGGGCAGTCCCTCCCGGCTCACACGGCATCCCGGGGCTGCGCTGCTGCCGGATCCCACCGCCGGGAGCCTGGGCGGGGAAGGGGCTCCTGTGCGGTAGCCCCAAGCGCCGGCGTGCGGGCCCAACAAGTCCCAGCCCCCGGAGGCTGGGCGGGGTGCCGAGACCTTCAGCACCCGCACCTGTAGGGCCCACAAAGCCCCCGGAAAAGTCCCCACCCTGCCACCTTCGGGGGCACTCCCTCCCCCCTCGATTCCCGAGTTCTCTCCAGGGCGCCCAGAGTGGAGGTCGGTTCTGTCTCAGCTGAACTCGGGCGAGGCGCGCAGGTGTGAGCCCAGCCGAACAAAGCCCACGCCCAGCTGGGTCCGTGGGGAGCGCATCGCGCTCACGCCCTCGCGCCGGCCCCGCACCTGCGCTCCCGGCCCCGCCAGCCCCGCGGCGTGACACCCCGCGCCTCGGTGTCCACGCCGGGAGCCGCGGCGCCGGGCCCCAGAAGCCTCTCCAGGCCCCACTGCCCACAGAGGGACCTCCGGGCAGGGCTTTCCGGGAAGCGGGAGACGGGGGCGCGGGTGCAGAACTTGGCCGCAGACCGGAGGGGGTGAAGGGTGCCCGCCCGGGTCAGCCTGGGGCTGCTTCAGCTGTGCCCTCCCTCGGCTGCCCGTCCCTCCTCCTCCAGCTCGGCGCCCCCGGCGGTGTCGGGGACCTGAAAGGAAGAGGGGAGTTGGCGACAAGGTCCGGCTGCGGCAGAGAGGGCTGGCGGGGCGCTGCCACGCTGCTGTCCCGGTGACAACACAGCAGCCCCCGCGCCTCCTCCGCTCCAGTCGTCCCCCCGAGCAGGACCGAGTACCACCGCCAGACGCGCTAGGAGCTACTCACGTTGTGACGCCGCGCCCACCGCTCAGCCCCGGCGCGGCTGCCCAGGACCCTGCAGCGCAGATGTCGCCGGCTCTGGACCGAGCTGTAGCCTCTGGCAGCTGCGCGCTGTCCTCTGCGCCCGCGCGTCTGAGGCTCCGACTGCGGCGCGCGTCCGCCCGCGCCCCGGGCGAAGCAGTGCTGGCCCCGCGTCGGCGCGCCCCCGCCGCTCCCGCCCCTCCGCCCCCCGCCTGCGTCCTGCTCCGACTCCTCCGGCTCTCGCTCCGGCCGACCCCGCCCGCCACCCGCACTGCTCCCGCCTCCGCCCCTTTGCTCCCGGCCGAGCCCCTCCCGTCTCTCTGCAGCGGCGACAGCCACTGGGCTCCGGCCGCCCGCGCCCCGGGGGACTGGGTGGCCCCTCACCTGGGCGGCCGCGCCACCGTCAACCAACGTCATCCTGCGAGCGTGTTCGGCGGGGGTTGTGGGGTTGGGAGTAGGCGAGGAGGGCGGGAGCGTGCCGGGCACTATGGTGGTTGGGATTTGGCTACAGAAGATGTTCCAGAAAAATGGGTGATTTCAAATGCCACCCTCATGGGTTTATATTTCTGTGCGAGGTCTGTGGTCTTTTTTTTCTTCTTCTTTTAAAGCACTTAATTTCTTCGAAACTCACTAGTTGGATGGATGAGATTGCTGTCTTTTTGTTCTAACTTTTTTGCAACCATTCTTTCCAAACAACCCCCAAAAAGGGAGCCTTCAGCGTAAGGTAGATGCTTTCAGTTCGCGGTGGAAATAGGTTCTTCTGGCCCCAGGGAACGCATTCGGGCAAATTTGTTTATTTTCAGATTTGGGAGCATTATGGAGAGTTATTTGCAATGTAAAAGTAAAAAGAGTTAAGCTTTTCTAAATGTGTAGTATTTCAGCAAACACCCTGTGGGTTGCATAGTTCAGCTCCAGAGACCCTCTTCACTGTGTGCTAGATGGTGTTGTCTGAGATCCTTAGCAGGGCACTCAAGATCCTCAGTCATCTGCGGCGCTCTGCAGTCTGACTCCCAGAGCTGCCTCCCAACGCCAGCTATCACCGCACTTGAACATCTGCCCATTTAGTGCAGGTTCCAGCTTTCACTTGGCCCCAGCCTTGTTTCCTTCAATCCTCCAGTTCAATTCAAGAAAACATTTGTGGAACCCTGTTGTCCCTTCTCCCCACCCCCAAGCTCCAGGCCCCAGGCCCCAGTGCTAGGCAGGTGATTCAGAAGTAAAAAAGGCACAGGGTCATCCTTCCAGCCCTAACACCTCTGCTCTAACTTGAGGTTGAACTTGCCCCATCAATGCACAGCACCACGCATGCAAGAGAGCAAACTTTTTTCGTTCAGCTGCTGCTGCCACACTCTTCTCCTTGCGGTGCCCAATATGTTCCCACCACACAGACCCTCCTGTCCCTGAAACCACAGATCCTGAAACAGTCTACCATCTCTGGCTCCTGGGTCTTTGAACAAGTTATCCCCTCGGTTCTATCACTCTTCTGACCCTAGTCCTTACCCCGTCACCAGGGTGCCTCTCCCCCCTTCAATTCATTATCCAAATTTCCCTCTGAATTACCTTTCTAAAAAAAACATATAAATAAAAATGTGACTCCATGATAACTGTACTTAAAAGATAGCTGGTTCTCTGTTGCCTACAAAATAAATTCCATATTGCCTGTCATGCTCCTTCGCAATGTGCCCCTAACTTAGTGCTCCATCCTCCAGCAAAAGGAAGTTTCATAACTCTAAGCCTCTGAGTGTGAGATCTCTACTTTCTAGAATATTCCTCCATCTTTTTTTCATCAGGCAAACTTGTTCATCCTTCAGAGCTTTGCTCAGTTATCATCTCCTCTGTGAAGTCTTTCCTGAGTTCCTGTTTATTGTACTCATACTTGTCACATTATGTTTGCATGTCTGACCCCACAAATTTCATTTATTTGAGGACAGTCTGTCTTACTTTCATGTCACCTCATTTCCCACAAACATAAGTGGAGCCATGGATAAATCAAAATAATTCAACTCTCACAGCCTCCTCACTCCCACCTGTGTAAAGGACTTCAGACCCCCCGATGCCCTCCTCACCAGTAATTGCTGAGAGTCCAGAGTGGTCCTGCATGTCCTTCTGCCCTGTGCCCTGGAGCCCCCAGCCACTGTGTGAGAGATTTCCCACTAACATGCCTTCCCAGGTGTCCCCCATGGCAAATCTGTGTGGCGGAAGATGGCACTCTGCTCTCCGCAGTTCCTGGCCTGGTCGTGGGTAACACCCTGTCCCCTGAGCACTGAAACAGCACTGCCTGGGTCCCAGGTGTCACACCTTATAGAGACCATCCTTAAACAACTCCAGCTGCTGCTTGGAATTCTTTCTCATCAGGCCCAGCCCTGGTGCATGAAGCCCAACTGAAGGAGACACTGTACTACCCTGGTGAGTCCAGGTCAGTCCTGATGCCTTCCGGGTGGCCTAGAACACAGATGGATGTCTTCAGGGGTTGTCAAAGGAATGCGTCCATGGAGGTATCTCAGGCAAGCGACAACTTCTCCAGGTATACTGTTCCTTGTTTCTACAGGCAGAACAGCAATACTTACTACGCAGGGCTACTGTAAAGGCCAGTTTAAACCACCACATGATGTGGAGGACATAATAGTCACTCAGCAAATTCTCGTATAATAGGCAATTGTTTGACCAGATATTTTTCAAATGAATACATACTTGAATAAAAAGAACAAAGATGGAAGAAGAAAACAGCTCTGGAGGAAATGGGACCCAAGGGACAGCACCAGTAATTAAAATTAAATAATTTCGATACTACATAATACTGGTAATAATCTGGAATTATTATATAGTTTTAATGTCCATCTTATTACTTCAAGTGCATTGCAGCTCCCCACTGCTGGGGGTTAGTCTCCTGGGAGGAGGAGCAACAGGGGGAAGCAGTGAGCTGCAGCAGGAGGAGCTGAAATCAAGGGAGCAAGAGGGGAAGAGGAACCATCTGAAACAGGATCAGAAGGTCGCCTGAGTGGGCGAAAGGAATATCCATTCGATTGGCCTCGAGATGCATAAGGCATTCTGGTGGGCCCGTGCCTTGCCAGTGACGTGCACAACACACTTCTTTACCTTAACTGCTACCCATCATCCCATCCCTAAGCCTTACACTGTCCTCTACCCCAAACATCACTCCACCCTCAAACCCAGGTGAGGGCAGAAAATAACATAAGCGTTTCCCCACCACCTGAACATAATATCACTTTTCATGTGCCTGGCACTATTTTACATTTATTAACTCATTTCATCCCATGGCCATCCCATGAGGTGTGTACAACTTCACCCCCATTTTAGAAAATGAGGAAAGAGAGGTGCAGTGACTTGCAGAGGTCGCACAGCTAGAGGCAGCGCTGGGGTTCAGGCTCCACAGTCCATAGTCTTAACCACTGGCAGGAAGCTAATAGGTGGTTTCAATCCATGCATCACAATGTCACTGCAGTGAAGCAGCTACATCAGTCACGGAGCCTCCCAGTGGCGCCTGCCATGAATTTGAGTTTAGCTTTTCTCCTTGCCTCCTCTTTCTTTCGCAGTCTTGTTTCTCTCTTTTGGAGTTCTCCCTCTCCTCTTTTACTCTTCCACACTTATTTCTCCCCTCACCTATTTTCCTCCTAGTTTTCTTAATCCCCATCCATGCTTCAAGTCTCCCAGAGGAAGCAGTGTAACTGGCAACCAACATGGAGGTCGCCAAAGTTAATGGGAAGGTCTCTAAACCTAATGTGAAGGTCACCCAGCCACCCCAGTGTGGAGCAGTGTTTTTGAGCAAGTTCTCTCTTTCAGTCTGTTTCCACACTGTGAATGAACTTGGGCTAGGTGAGCAAAAATTCTTTAACTCTGTCATTCTATGATTCTGGTGGTAACAGAGCATTTCTTTGACTCCTGTAGTAAACCTCAGATGACAGCTGGATGTACTATAGGTAAGAAAGGGTGGGACACTGATGTTCTGTTGTAGTATAACAAGGTTGTTGGCTGGAGTGGCTTATATCAGGGTCATCATCTTACTATCTATGGCTGGGCAACACGATTAATTGTCTGACAGAATGTGGTGAATTCAGTGATTTTTAAGGCCCTTCTATATGAAAGGGCAATATAACCCAATGTGGTCAGAAAGTGGAGTTGTTCTGGTGCACAGCCTCCATGATGGCCCCCGGGGGTCGCCTCCTCCTGATAGGCATGTTCTTGGGTAATTCCCTCCCTTTGAGTGTAGACTGGACCTAGCAACTCACTTCTAATGAACATAAGATGGTAAAAGTGGCAGGATGTCCTGTCTGATACCACTAGATTACAAAAAGACTCTGGCTTATTTCGTTTTGCTGTCTTGCTCTTTTACTCGCTCAGAGAGAAGCGAGCTGCCACATTGTCAGCTGTCCCAGGAGAGGTCCGCAAGGCAGGGAGCTGAGGGAGGCCTCTGGCCAGTGGTTTGTGAGGAGCTGAGGCCCTCAGTCCAACAGCCCATGAAGAGCTGAATCCTGCCTTGGACACCTGAGTGAGCTTGGAAGCAGACTGCTCCCCCATTGAGCCTCAAGATGACTCCAGCCCAGACTGACTCAGTCCTGCAGCCTTATGCGACCCTGAGCTGGAGGACCCAGCTCATCTGCCCCTGGCTTCTCAACCCACAGAAACTGAGAGTAACGTTTCTAGTTCTAAGCTGCTAAATTCATCACTGATGCAGTTGTTCAAGTGCATTTCAGAACCCTAAATTTGCAGCTGCCCACACAATCCTACCTATTTTCTGGATAGGAAAGGGGCAAATGGATCAAATGGTAGTTGTTAAAAGATGCAGCTACAGTGTTGGGTAAAGGAAAAATTGTGAAAAACAAATGAGACATTAATCCGACTTGCTGGAGGTTAACCTCAGCAGCTCCTAATTCCACACCCCAGAGTTACACCTGGTCCTACAGCGAAACTGGGAGGGCAGCCAGCCACTGCTCCCACCCAGAGCTGCTCCTTTCTCTTCCTGGATGCCAGCCACAGTCTCAGGTGGGCCTCACCTCTTGAAGCTTCACAGTGAGTGATTATTGTCCACTAGGGATAATAATAGGATGTGCAATTATGGATAATTTATAAATAATAATAGGATGTACAGTTTCATACATCACCTGACCAGTAAACAGTGGTTCCCACAGATGCAAAACCAACCACTCTCTCATGCCCCTCCTCACCACCTGCCACATAACCACAGGATTCTGGGTGCCTGTCTGGTGCTGCTGGGCATGTGTCACAGAGAAACCAGAACTTTGCAACCCATTCTTTGCCTGGTGCTTAGCAACACTGCGTCCCTACACTTATCTGAAGAATGTAATGCTCAAGCAATTGGAGGAAAATGTGACCTTAGTGGTTAGCCATATGTGGATTTCTTCTCTGGAGGCTTGTGAATCACTAGGATCTTCTGCTTGGCTCAATCCACCCCCATGCTTGGGGAACCGCGTTGAAAAGTAGAGGAACATTTTCAGCAATAATAAGCATGTTCCTTGTAGCCAACTCCTCCATCTGTTCCTATAGCTTCTGTCTATAAGAATGTACACTGATTCTGCTGCATGGATTTCAGGCTATGTGCCATCAGCCATTGCAAAGGGGGTCATCAGGGACAGAGAACTGTTGCTCTGGAAAACAGAGTTGCTGAGAGGCACTATGATATGTGTCCTTCATATCTGGCTTCAGAGGGAACAGATAACAAGTACAGTGAAGATGAGCACACTGTGGAGGGAAGAAAGGATATGGCTTCAGATAGAGCTCTCTGGGGTCTAAAGGAATAGTTAACTCAGAGGCTTTCTTACTGGTGTTTTCCTGAATTATTTTTAAGAAGGAAAAACGTGGTAGGTTAATAGACACTAACATTGCACTTCTGATATTTTAAGCTTTGATTTAAATTTTACTCTAAGGTCTTCCAATATTTTTAAATGCCAGCTATCCATAGGGCACAAGCAAGTCCAGTCCCACCCCAGTGTGGGCTGTGTGCTTTAGAAAGCCCTGCTCTGGGTCACCAGGAGCCCGTGCCACCCCCCTCCTCCTAGACCACAGCTGGGTGCCCGGGATGCCAGAATCCCATGAGGATCTCTGAAGGCCTCCTCCTCATGCTCCTGACAGAGGACTGCTCTGCTGGTGGGCAAAACTGGAGGCCTGAAGAGCAAGATCTTAAAAGTGCTTATCACAAGGACGAAAAAAAAAAGTTTGTGGTGATGGTTGTTAACTAGACTTATCGTGGTGATCATGTCTACAAATATAGTGTTACATGTAAATTCTATTTCAATGAAAAATGGTAACTGCATGAGGTCATGGATGTGTTAAGTAACCTTATTTTGGTAATAATTTCAATATACACATATATCAAATCATCTCATTCTATACCTTAAATGTACAATGTGATATGCCAAGTGTATCTTGATATAGCTGGAAAACCATAGAAACAAAACCCCAGTTGAGTCTAATAAGTGGCTTATGCAGGGATGTGGAAAGAACTTGGACGTGCGGGTTGGGTGTACACCTAACAATTTTTTTTGTATCATTAATCTAAAATTACATGAGCAACATTATGGTTACTAGACTCCCCCCATCATCAAGTCTCCACCACATACCACACTGCAGTCACTGTCCATCAGTGTAGTAAGATGCTATAGAATCACTACTTGTCCTCTCTGTGTTGTACAGCCCTCCCCGTGCCTCACCCCTAAATTATGTGTGCTAATCATAATGCCCATTTTCCCTCCTTGTCCCTCCCTTCCCACTCATCCTCCCCAGTCCCTTTCCCTTTGGTAACTGCTAGTCCATTCTTGGGTTCTGTGAGTCTGCTGCTGTTTTGTTCCTTTAGTTTTTTTCTTTGTTCTTACACTCCACAGATGAGTGAAATCATTTGATACTTGTCATTTTCAGCCTGGCTTATTTCACTGAGCATAATACCCTCTAGCTCCATCCATGTTGTTGCAAATGGTAGGATTTGTTTTCTTCTTATGGCTGAATAATATTCCATTGTATATATGTACCACATCTTTATCCATTTCTTTGTGTTATCTGATTACCGTGGCTAGGACCTCCAGAACTATGTTGAATAAAAGTGGGGAGAATGGGCATCCTTGTCTTGTTCCTGATCTTAGGTGAAAAGCTTTCAGCTTCTCGCTGTTAAGTATGATGTTGGCTGTGGGTTTGTCATATATGGCCTTTATTATGTTGAGGTACTTGCCCTCTATACCCATTTTGTTGAGAGTTTTTATCCTGAATGGATGTTGAATTTTGTTGAATGCTTTTTCAGCATCTATGCAGATGATCATGTGGTTTTGCCCATCTTTTTGTTGATGTGGTGGATGCTGTTGATGGATTTTTGAATGTTTTACCATCCTTGCTTCCCACTTGATTATGGTGTATGATCCTCTTGATGTATTTTTGAAATCGGTTTGCTAATATTTTGTTGAATAATTTTGCATCTATGTTCATCAGGGATATTGGTCTGTAATTTTCTTTTTTGGTGGGGTTTGCCTGTTTTTGGTATTAGAGTGATACTTCATAGAATGAGTTTGGAAGTATTCCCTCCTCTTCCATTTTTTGGAAAACTTTAAGGAGAATGGGTATTATGTGTTCTCTATATGGCTGATAAAATTCAGTGGTGAATCCATCTGGCCCAGGGGTTTTGTTCTTGGGTAGTTTTTTGATTGCCAGTTCAACTTCGTTGCTGGTAATTGGTCTGTTTAGATTTTCTGTTTCTTCCTTGGTCAGTCTTGGAAGGATGTTATTTTTCTAGGAAGTTGTTCATTTCTTCTTGGTTTTCCAGCTTGTTAGCATATAGATTTTCATAGTATTCTCTAATAATTCTTTGTTGTGATTTTTCCTTCCTCATTTCTCATTCTGTTTATGTGTGTAGATTCTCTTTTTTCTCTTAATAAGTCTGGCTAGGGTTTTATCTATTTTGTTAATTTTCTCAAAGAACCAGCTCTTGTTTCATTGATTTTTTTCTATTGTTTTATTCTTCTCAATTTTATTTATTTATTCTCTGATCTTTATTATGTCCCTCCTTCTGCTGACTTTGGGCCTCATTTGTTCTTCTTTTTCCAATTCCCATAATTGTGACTTCAGACTATTCATTTGGGATTGTTCTTCCTTCTTTAAATAGGCCTGGATTGCAATATACTTTCCTCTTAGAACTGCCATCACTGCGTCCCACAGAAGCTGGGGCTTTGTGCTATTGTTGCCATTTGTCTCCATATATTGCTTGATCACTATTTTAATTTGGTTATTGATTCATTGATTATTTAGGAGCATTTTGTTAAGCCTCCATGTGTTTGTGAGCCATTTTGTTTTCTTTGTACAATTTATTTCTAGTTGTATAGCTTTGTGATCTGAGAAGTTGGTTGGTAGAATTTCAATCTTTTTGAATTTACTGAGGTTCTTTTGGTGGCCTAGTATGTGGTCTATTCTGGAAAATGTTCCATGTGCACTTGAGAAGAATGTGTATCCTGCTGCTTTTGTGTGTAGAGTTCTGTAAATGTCTGTTAGGTCCATCTGTTCTAGTGTGTTGTTCAGTGCCTCTGTGTCCTTATTTTCTGTCTGGTTGATCTGTCCTTTGGAGTGAGTGGTGCGTTAAAGTCTCCTAAAATGAATGCATTGCCATCTATTTCCTCCTTTAATTCTGTTAGTATTTGTTTCACATATGTTGGTGCTCCTGTGTTGGGTGCATATGTATTTATAATGGTTATATCCTCTTGTTGGACTGACCCCTTTATCATTATGTAATGTCCTTCTTTATCTCTTGTTTCTTTCTTTGTTTTGAAGTCTATTTTGTCTGATACAAGTACTGTAACACATGCTTTTTTCTCCCTATTGTTTGCATGAAATATATTTTCTATCCTTTCACTGTTAGTCTGTGCATATCTTTGGGTTTGAGGTGAGTATCTTGTAAGCAGCATATAGATGGATCTTGCTTTTTTATCCATTCTATTACTCTGTGTCTTTGGATTGGTGCATTCAGTCCATTTACATTTAGGGTAATTATTGATAGATATATACTTATTGCCATTGCAGGCTTTGGATTCGTGGTTATCAAAGGTTCAAGGGTAGCTTGTTTACTATCTAACCATCTAACTTAACTCTCTTATTATGCTATTATAAACACAGTCTGATGATTCTTTATTTCACTCCCTTCTTACTCTTCCTCCTCCATTCTTTATATGTTAGGTGTTTTATTCTGTACTCTTGTCTTTTCTTTGACTGTTTTTGTGGATAGTCAATTTTATTTTTTGCCTTTAGTTAGTATTTGATTGGTCTGCTTTCTTTGCTGTGATTTTATTTTCTCTAGTAACATCTATTTAGCCTTAGGAGTACTTCCATATAGAGCAGTCCCTTAAAAGTACCCTGTAGAGGTTGTTTGTGGGAGGCAAATTCCCTCAACTTTTGCTTGTCTGGAAATTGTTTAAACCCTCCTTCAAATTTAAATGATAATCATGCTGGATATAGTATTCTTGGTTCAAGGCCCTTCTGTTTCATTACATTAAATATATCATGCTATTCTCTTCTTGCCTGTAAGGTGTCTGTTGAGAAGTCTGATGATAGCCTGATAGATTTTCCTTTGTAGGTAATCTTTTTTCTCTGGCTGCCTTTAATACTCTGTCCTTGTCTTTGATCTTTGCCATTTTAATTATTATATGTCTTGGTGTTGTCCTCCTTGGGTCCCTTGTGTTGGGAGATCTGTGGACTTCCATGGTCTGACAGACTATTTTCTTCCCCAGCTTGGGGAAATTTTCAGCAATTATTTCTTCAAAGACACTTTCTATCCCCTTTCTTCTCTCTTCTTCTGGTACCCTTTTAATGTGAATATTGTTTTGTTTGGATTGGTCACACAGTTATTTTAATATTTTTTCATTCCTAGAGATCCTTTTATCTCTCTCTGCCTCAGCTTCTCTGTACTCCTGTTCTCTGATTTCTATTCCATTAACAGTCTCTTGCACCTCGTCCAGTCTGCTCTTATGTCCTTCCAGAGATTCTTTCATTTTTGTTATCTCCCTCTGGAGTTAATCCCTTAGCTCTTGCATATTTCTCTGCAGGTCCATCTCCATGGTTATGACTTTTATTTTGAATTCTTTTTCAGGAAGATTGGTGATATCTATCTCACCAGGCCCTCTCTCTGGGGTTGTCTGAGTGATTTTTGTCTGGACCAGATTCTTCTGCCTTTTCATGGTAATAGCAGCGGTTGCAGGCAGGTGGCACATGTGTCAGCTTGGAGAACAAAGTCCCTTTCTGCTTGTTGGTCACCTTGACCTTCTCCGCTGCCTGTGCCATCTACCCGCACACTGAGAGTAGACTCTGGGATAATCTCCTCAACTGCCATGGGTACGGCAGCCCTCGGGATAGTCTAGCACACTGTGGGGAGTTTCAGCCATGCCGGGTGTGTTCTCCTGCAAGAACGGCCCCCCCTTCATGCCTTCCAGACCTTGCTCCAGCTTCCGCTGACTGTCCTAGTTAGCTGCTCGGTGGGAGGAGACCGTGTGGTTGCTGTGGGCAGGGTCACTCTCCAGAGGGTCCGCAGGTGTGGTGGGTCAGCTGGTCCACTTGCAGCGCCGGCCAGGGGGAATGAATGGCAGGCTACTTATTGCCGTGAGGGGCTTCAGGGCTGCTTTATCCCCCAGGGTTTAGGGGGCCCAAAGTTCTTCAAGATTCCCAGCCTGCTGGGCTGAGTGTGCTGGGACGATTTTGTTCAGCTGTTGAGCCCTTGTCCCTTTAAGACTTTTAAAAAGTGCACGCTTTTCTCTTGTCCCAGGGAGCTGGCTATAAGGACCCACTTGCAGTCTCTGTCTCGGATCCTATCCTTCCGTTTCTCTAATATCCAGCACGCCAAGCAATGTGTGTCTGTGCTCCCAGTGCAAATTACTAGGGCTGGTTATTTAGCAGTCCTGTGCTTCCACTCCCTCCCCACTCTGACTCCTTTCCTCCCACTGGTGAGCTAGGTTTTGGGGAGCGCTTTGGTCCTGCCGGTTCATGGCTTTGTATCTTACCCCCTTCGTGAGATGTTGAGTTCTCACAGATGTAGATGCAGCCTGGTTGTTGTACTGTATCCTCTGGTCTTTTAGAAATAGTTGTATTTGTTGTATTTTCAAAAATATATATGGTTTGGGGAGGAGATTTCCGCTGCCCTACTCACGCCGCCATCTTAAGCCATTTCACCTAACAATTTTTGAGGCTCTTGAAGGTTCATGGCTAAGCCAGGAATGGGCCATGGTCTGGGGCCTGGGGCTCTTCTCCCTACACCCCCACATTCTGGCACAGAACCCCAAGAATTCTGAATTCAAATGTGGGCAGGAAGATCTTTATAAAGGTACGTTTATCAAGGTAGGAAGACAAAACATTACTTTATTGCTTTTAAATATTTAGACATACAATATGTGGACCTCCTATTGTATTCTTACCCCAACCCCCAACTCCCTTTCATTGGAGATCCTAAATGAATCTATTTCTTAATGTAATGGATATATTGGTGTATAAGACATAGCTAGAATCATAAGGTTACTACAGGACATACACAAATGCGCACATGTACTGTCTCAGGTATACAGTTCCCAAAAAGAGGGAAACTCACTGTTAGAACTACAAAGCTGCCCTGAGAGAATGCCGTAAAGTCCTGGAAACACTTTTTGGATGCACAAAGTCTGGTACTTTGGTGTTTTCACCACCCTACCTCACTGTTTTATTGTAATTTCTTGAATATGCCTAGCATATATTAGGTGTTTAATATTTACTCAATGAATGAATGAATTGTCTTCAGAGACAACTCATAGGGCTCAGGAACCATGGTGTGTGTAAGTCAAGGAAAGGGGAGTACATGGCGTGAGTCACAACGAGGACACTCTAGTCAATAGCAGTAAGTTTAAGAACACCACGCACAAAGAAAACCTTTCCTCAGTTTCGGACAGAGACTCAATCCCCTGATCCAGGACAACAAAAATCAACGTATTCTCTGGAAACTGCCTTCCTTGCCTGCCAAAATTCCTGCCGTGTAACTTGGACTAAACTTGAAGCACCTCCAACTTCTACATTTCTTGATGGAGTAGTGTCTGTGCAAATTCAGGATATGAGTCAGCATTTAAGGAGGTAACAATGGTGAGGCCCATGATACGTTTCTTCACAGCCAACTGGTTTCATTCCAAATAGCATGACTTGCTCAGGAACTTCTGCAACCTCAGGGAAGTATAATTTGCTGAATACCTTAAAGTATCTTTTAGACATAAATAAAACATATAGTCTCCATTTTTTAAGTTCATGCTTGCTTTATTTTAAAATCAATTTCAGAGACAAAGGCACAGAAAATTGTTTAACATTATTTGTATGCAAATAATATGGAATGCAATAATTAATGTGCAAAAAGAATATTTTTACCTAACTTATATCTTCAAATTATAATACTAGTATTAATGTTTTTAGCAATGCATCATATGGTAGCAATTCAACAGAATAATACAAGATAATGCAGAAAAATAAAAAAGATGTCATATTCAAATGATTCCCTGATCCTTTCAAGGACTGAAGTGGAGGAATGTTGCACAACTTAATCTATGATATTGTATTTGAGAAACACACACTTTGACTTTAGAACTATATATTTCAGTAAAAATTAACTTACTGTACTTTCCCTCAAGATCTTAATTTCTAGAACACAAATAGAGCAGCTATTATTTATTGAGTGCCTATTCTATTCCAGGTATTCTGACCTATATTATTCTTAGTGCTTACAACTATGCTGCATTTCTCAGGGGAGGAAACTCTCAGAGAGGTTAAGTAACTTGTCTAATGGGCCTCAGTTTGAACCCGAATTTCGACAGAGACCATCTCAACACAAAACCTATCACCTCTTGTGGGCCATCAGGGACTCTGGAGAAACTAGATGCAAAAGTGGACAACATTGACCTGATCTTGTTGCATTTGTATATGTCCAAAGTGTACAGGATATCACTCACTGTACTTGTTTAATTTTATGACATCCACATCTTCATAGAATCTTTAAAGGACAATTTTTTTTTTAATAATTATTTTTTATTGAAGGGTAGTTGACACACAGTATTACATTACATGAGTTTCAAGTGTACAACACAGTGGTAGAACATTTATATACATAATTCTAGGTTCCAGCTATCACCCTACCAGGCTGTTACAATATCTTGACTATATTCCTTATGCTATACATTACATCCCGGTTACTAATTTATTTTACCATTGGACGTCTGTCCTTTTTTTTTTTTTTTTTTTTTTTTTTTGTGAGGGCATCTCTCATATTTATTGATCAAATGGTTGTTAACGACAATAAAATTCTGTATAGGGGAGTCAATGCTCAATGCACAATCATTATTCCACCCCAAGCCTAATTTTTGTCAGTCTCCAATCTTCTGAGGCATAACAAACAAGTTTTTACATGTAGAACAAATTCTTACATAGTGAATAAGTTACATAGTGAACAGTACAAGGGCAGTCATCACAGAAACTTTCACTTTTGCTCATGCATTATGAACTATAAACAGTCAGTTCAAATATGAATACTCATTTGGTTTTTATACTTGATTTATATGTGGATACCACATTTCTCTCTTTATTATTATTATTTTTAATAAAATGCTGAAGTGGTAGGTAGATACAAGATAAAGGTAGAAAACATAGTTTAGTGTTGTAAGAGAGCAAATGTAGATGATCAGGTGTGTGCCTGTAGACTATGTGTTAATCCAAGCTAGACCAGGGCAATAAAACATCCACGTATGCAGAAGATTTCTCTCAGAACGGGGGGGTGAGGTTCTAAGCCTCACCTCTGTTGATCCCCAATTTCTCACCTGATGACCCCCCTGCGACTGTGCCTGTCTTAGGTTGTTCCTCCCTTGAGGAATCTTACCCGTCTCTGGCTAACCAGTCATCTTCCGGGGCCATACAGGGAAATGTAAAGTTGGTAAGTGAGAGAGAAGCCTTATTGTTTGAAAAAGTTAGCTTTTTACTTCTTTGCATATTTATGCCCTGTGGCTTCTATGCCCAGCATTTGTCTTGAGGTATCTTTACCACTTGGAAGAATTATGATACTCGGTAAATTTGATATGAGGCACGAATTCTATTTAAGGGTTGTAATTAGGAAGGAAGAAGAAAAGCTATAGAAGTAGCTAAAGGACAATTTTTAATACACTGAAACCTTATTCAGAGGAAAGCTTATGATACAAATAGGCACTTAACACACGTCCTTTATGATGAAGTGAATTCCTGTTTTAGAAAAATACAGGCAAATCTTGCAGAAATACAATTCTTGTGCATACTGGGAAAGAATACAAATCACCACCATGATTAAAATCTATTTATTGCATCCAATTCCCCTGTCCCCAACTATTACTTGGAAAGCAGTGGAAAGAGTCCTGGGCTGGGAATCCACTGGCTCAAGCCATCATGTTTAATAGGGTGAGTCATGCAAGCCTTGCTTTCTCAGTGCTGTACGTTTCATAAATTCCTTGTGGGATAACAATGCTGGCCTCGCCAAACCCACAGGACAGGACGATTGTTAGGATAAAATGAAGTATATGTGAAGGCTTTTTTGGAAAGCATATAAATGCTGATGCAACTATAAATAAATGTTGTATATAAATGTATTGCTATAGTTACTATTAAATGAAGGTTCAGAGGCCACACCCATAAATTTACTAAAATAAGGTTCATCTTTAAAGATCTGGGTAACAAGGCGGCTCAACAAAAAGACTCAATCTGACAAAACAAAGGAGGCCCCAAGTTAGGGAGCAGTGATGAGGAACAGAAATATGGTTTTAAAATGAGCAAATACTGGTCAGAAAGCAGTGGATAAAAGCTCACACTTCAAACAAAAGAAATCTTTCCACTATGCCAAGAAGTGTTGTATTCGCATCCTTATGAAGACATGACACGTTTCGATGATGTTTATCTCAGGCGCCAGGTGAGAGGCAATGACAGGCTCTGAAACCTGGGCAAAGTTTTATGTCTCAGAAGGGTCCCCACTCACCCTAAGGAAAATTATCCCAGTCACAATTCCACCTACCAGCACAGGAAAAAGCCCCCTTTCCAGATTTTAAAAGAAAACTGTTTTAAACAATACTTCTGAAAGCATTTTCCTTTTCTCCATCTCCCTGGAATGGTGTAAGGCAGCTCACTCAATGAAGCCTAACTTAGAAAAATGTTTAAGAATTTATAATGTATCTGGCAGGGTGCTGAAAGCTGTGAGATAGTCCTGAGCTGTGTTGGGAATATGTAATTAGATAAAAATAAAGAGAGTGACATTAGTTCAATTATTTGTTGCCCAACGAGACTTCTTCTCTCATCATAAAGCAGCACACATAATAGATGAATCTACACATTTTGAATTTGTAATCATGACTTTTGCAGATGTTTTCATGACTGCAGTATATACCAGATACTTTTTTAAAAATCAGCTCTCTGGTTGTGAAAATTAAAGAGTTGGGGTGGAACTCTTTGAGCTGATGATTGTGCTTGAGATGAGCTGGAGCTGAGGCAAATGGACTGAATGATCCCCCCACACTATTGTAGACATATGGGGCACTATGTCTTTAAGATCAGGATATAGCACTTACCCATGCTCAAAAAATGAGAATGGTATAAGCTTGTATCACAAAATTCACACTAAACTTCACCAAAACCTTTGAGACATGTATGTTATATTCTATATGCAAATATAAACAAATATTTGCATTACATACTAAGAAAAGTCTAAAGTTCCATCACTTCTACAGTTTTTGAGTGTCAGCATGGGGCACTTTTCACGTAATTCAACATAGGAAAGGGATGCCAAAGGGCATGTTTAGATGTGTATGGATTAATTGTATCCTGACGTGTTTATTCAAAATTAGCCAGATTAACAGCACCTGTGATTTACAAGAATGTGGCTTTAAAGATTGAGACACAGGGGAAAAAAACTGTGATTTTAAATGGCTCTTAATTCTACTAGTATTACAAAAAAAACACCTTGTTTTTAAGAGCAAATCTGAAAGGCAGAGATATAAGTTACACTGGTTTTATTCAACTTTTTCAACTTGAGAGACTTTAGAATTCCTTAGATTGTTCATTATGCTACCACACATACAAAAACACAGCAACTAGAACATATTGTTTTAAAAATGTGGTCCAACTGTAGAAAACATAATGTAAGATAAGACACTTTGTTTTGCAAGACTGTGAATCCTAAGAACTGTGTATCCTGGCATAGAGCATATGGGGACTTAACTTTTTTCCTTTTCAATATTCTGTTTGGTCAATGGATTATTTTTAATTGAATTCAGTTCTTTTAAAAATTTTTTCATGGGTAGTTTAATTAAAGTGCTGCATTAAATGCTATTTTGGAACAACATGTGTTGGGAATGTAATGTGATATAATTAATATAAGATGGCATAGCTTTCTTTTCTTCTCAGATAATTGGATGTTTTTGGATTGCTGTTAATCACTTTGTCTTTTGCAAACACTGACAGTAATAATACATGATACATAAGAAAGAGTGCTACCAAGTAGTAACTAAGCTATTTTATTCTTATAGGACGGGTACATTTGTTGGTTGGATCTTTGAAAACTGCCTAACTAATACAAATCAGGCATTTAAATGTGATGTAGATTAGACTAGAATAAAATATGTGAAAAGATATTACAGTATTTATTTTAGAAATGTAATTTAAGGAAGACTACTGTGCACCCATGTTCAGACTATGCTCTGTAATTTCCCAGTGATAATGAAAACACTATTTGCTTCTCTTTAGGGAGGGATACAGAGTTTGAACTTAACGGCAGTCAAGAAACATAAGATCTTTCTCACCATCATCTCAGTGCTAGAATAAAATAAGGATAAGTAATAGAACCTATCTGATAAGACTGAATGGCAATATATGTCAGCTACACCTATATTGAGACTCTCAACCATTTTGGACCATGCAACTTGTTCATATTCAATCAGAATGAAATCTCTAAAATAAATCTCACAATATATATTGAGGCAAGGAATGTTTTTATTAAGATTTTTATCATGAAGGTAAGTCAACATTATACTAGATGCCTTATAGTGATGTGTTTCAGTCCATTTGCTTCAGCTGAATAAAGGTTATAATGAACAAGGCAATCAGTGTGACTTCTGAGAGAGACACATTTATCAAACCCTTGGACCAGCACACACACAATGTAGTCCAGGGCCATCTGTACTCTCTGAATCTTTTCTGGATGGTGGATAGCTCCTGCCAGGGACAGAACAAACTGTTTTTTAATCTGATCTCCCTCCTTCCTACTTCCTAGTCATGAAAGAGTAACTGCCATAAATTTGGTCCAAAAAAGTGAGATTAAGTGAACAGTTCAGTTGTATTTAAACTTGGCAAAAAAAAAAAAAAAAAAAGGAAGGACAAGGAACAATGAATGCAAAAGAATTCTTGTTGGGACAGAATCAAAATGGAATTTCACAGATGGTTTATGCATCTTAATTATGGGCAAAGTGTATCCTTAATTTCTGGTCAAAGAACATTATTTGCATTCTGTGGATAAGCAGCTCATAGTTTCTGAAAGGGAGTAACGTTTTTTTGGGGTAGAGTTCTTCATTATGAGTGGCTGTCTCTGTTCCCTGCATATTATATAACATTTCCCATCTCGGACTCCTGGAGTACTGAACTCCGATGGCTCCCCAAGACAATCTCCCCTCATGCCCCCAGCTTTCCAAATCCTTCCAGGGAGATGGGTAACACCACTCCCAGCAGAGAACCTCTGTAGCAGACAAGGGCATAAGGAGTATTCATACAATTTGATGTTGGAATTATATTTCTTCAGTGATTAAACCCAAGAGTTCACAGATTCAGTTTAGTTCACTGGATCTGAAGTCACTTTGCAACATTTCAGGAAAGGACATTCTAGGAAAAAGGGACAGAGTTGTGGTTAAGAAAATGGATTCATCTGAGCTCTATCACTTTGTATTTGTGACATCTTGGGCAACTTTTTCTTTTATAACTTTGTATGGTGACAGATGAAATTTATATACATTTCATGATGTATAAATATTGAATCATTGTTGTACACCTGAAACAAACATATGTCAACTACAGTTCAACAACAAAAAAAGAGAAAGAGAGAATGATATTTACCCCATGGGCTTACTGAGAGGATTAAATGTGCTCATACACGTAACTTGCTTAGCTTAGTTTCTGGTTCTCAGCAAGCGCTCAAATGTCATGACTGTTAGGCATAAAAGGGGCAAAGTGAGAGTTTATGCGCTAAAGGCTGCCAGTCACAAGGACCAAGAAGTTGTCAGAACAATGTACACTAGAAGAAACAAGGGTGGCCTCAGGAATAACTAAAAAATAAGGCAAATGGCAATTTCTACTATTAGAAATGCCTTCCTTGTCCTGTTACTTGATGAAAGAAAAATAATAAAGTATGCATTTTCCACAAATTGACAAAGCATAAGATTAGCTTTCATGTTTATTATTTTTGCCATATTTTAAATTTATCACTGACTCCTGTCTTAAATATATCCAAATTCAGAATTTCTACACTTGATAATTCACAACTGCTCAACCTATGTCAAAATGTTTTGTATCATTATGTGTTCACAATGAAGAACTATGAAAACAAGGAAAGCATACTAATACTTACATTCTTAATTTAACAAATATATTGAACACCTAACATGCTGTTCTTCTCTAAGTCTGTAATTCATGTTTTTACTGATTGAGACAACTCTAATCTAATTCAACATATCTAATCAAAAATAAATCAAGAACATTTTAGTTAAGAATAATGTATGGCAAAATGCCAAAATGTAACTCAGTAACTCACTGAGTACCTGCAATAATAAAATATCATGTAATCTAGACTCCAGGATCTGACTTTTTCTAAATGAATACTATTTCTAGAGATTTAAATACCTTTGTGCCATAATAACACAGTAATGTAAATGTGGTATTGAAAAAAATTTATATATATACACACATATACATATACACACACATTGTTGCACAAATAGAACACTTTAAAATACGTGTTAATTGACCAAAGACAAAAATAAGCTAGAATTACTATAGTCATGCATTACCAGTAAGACCATTATGATAATACTCCAATTATTTTTCACAATCTGTAGCACCCCATCCATACCTCCTAGGTTAGGTCACTGCGACATTACTAGCTTGATAATTCACAAGTTGGTAAATCGTGCTATTATCAGAATTGAAATCATTGTATTTATGTATTTCCACATACTAGTAACAATCAGAAAGTAAAATTTTAAAAACTAGTCCATTCATAATTGCATCACAATGAATAAAATGCTTGGAAATAAATTTTTAAAAAGGAGTGCAAAACTACAAAATATTGCTGAAAAATTTTTGTAAGTATTTAAATGGAGAGATAGTCCATGTTCATTGTATGCTTTAAAGGACAGACATCACTGAAGGACTCAATATTGCTAATGTCATTTCTCTCAACTTCATCTATACATTCAATGCAATCCCTACCATAATCCCAGCAGGCATACGCACGTGTGTGTGTGTGTAAACTGGTAAGTTGATTCTAAAATTTATGTGGAAATGCAAAGGAACCAGAAGGGCAAAAATAATTTTGAAAAAGAGTAAGTTGGAAAAATTATACTCTTGATTTCAAAACTTCTTATATAGCTATAGTAACCAGGACAGTGTGGTAATGGCATAGGATTAACATGTAGATCAATGCAACAGAACAGAGTGTCCAGAAATAGACTCATAGATATAAACACAACAGATTTTTGACAAAAGGACAAAGGCAATTCAGTGGTGAAGGATTTTTTTTTTTGACAAATGATGCTGGGACAACTGAGCATTCCTATGTAAAAAACAAAAACAATTTTTACCCTTTTCACACTATACACAAACTGAACTCAAAAGAACAAACTGATAAACTGACCCTCATCAAAATTAAAAATACCTATGCTTGCTTTAAAATACACCAATGAGAAAATGCAAAGATAAGCCACAGATTGGGAGGATATAGCTGCAAAGTATATATCTGATTAAAGACTTGTTTCCAGAATATATAAAGAACTCTTAAAACTCAGTAATAAGACAAATATAGCAATTTAAAAATGGGCAAAAGATTTGAATGGATATTTTACCAAAGAAGACATAGAATAGTGAATAAGCACCTAAAAAAGATGCTCAACATCAATAGTTACCAGGGGATTGTGAATTAAAACCACAATGAAAAACCATCGCATATCTCCTAGGATGGCTATAACCAAAAATAACAAACAACATCGAGGGCTAGTGAAGATGTGGAGAAACTAGAACTATTTTGCACTGCTGATTGGAAGGTAAAATGGTACAGAGACTTTGGAAAACTGTTTGGCTGTATTTTGAAAATATAACATGCACTTACAACTGCAGCAATCCCACTTCCAGATGTCTACTCAAGAGAAATGAAGATACATGTCCTCACGAATGCTTGCACATGAATTTCATAGCATTAGTTATCACAGGTAAGTACTGGAAACATTCAAATGGTAACCACCATGTGAATGGATAAACAAAAATGGGGTACGCATATGACAGAAGTAGCAGCAGCTGACTACTGGTACATGCTACAATCTGGATGAATCTCAAAAGCATGCAAACTGAAGAAGCCCAATACAAAAGACTACTGTATGATTCCATTTTTTATGAAATATTCACAAATGGTAAATCTATAAAGACATAACGCAGACTGGTTTGTCTTGTAGGGCAGGGGCAGGTGCAGGAAATGACTACAAATGAGCACAAGGGAACTTTTAGAGATGACGGAATTGCTCTTAAACTGGATTATGGTAGCTGTTACACAACTCTATAAACCCACAAAAAATTATTCAATTTACAGTTACAATGGAAGACTTTATTGGTATGGAAATCATACTTCAATGAAACTGGAAAAAAAGGAAAAAATACTTCAGGTTAAAGTAGGAACTGATCATTTATTAAGTACGGGTGATGTAAAGGATGGAGTCAGTTCTGGAATTAAAGATGGCAGTCTTAAGGGTTTGTACAATGAATAATGAGCTTCTGAACCTGGCTAATTGAGAAAGAGAGAAGGAAAAGCCAAAATTCTTTATAATTTTCTTCTTTATTTCACTATTAGATAATAGCCTTGGTTTCCTTAGCTGGAAAATAGGCATAACAGTACCTCCTTCATAGGGATAAAATGAGACCTAATGGGATCATGGACATAAGAGCTCTCACTATAGTGGTTGGCACATAGATGCTAAGTATTAGCTATTAACAGTGATAAAAACATTCAGGTTTCCTCTATAGAGGTGAAAATACTTAAGAAAACATGTTTCTCTACTTCCATAGCTATGAAATTTTCCTTCTTACTGTAAAAATGGAACCACAATTTAATGAACCTTACAGTTTGTTGTAATAAAATTACTGACAGTGGATACATTTTGTTTTTCAATCAGAAATTTCAAAATGTACCATTTTCAAGCCATATTTAAAAAATTCAAAATGGTTAACAAAATTAGACATATCCATTGGCATGAATGAAAACTAGTTGATTTAAATACAGGAGCTTATCAAGAACCATAAACTATCTGCAGACAAGTTAATCTTACATAAAAAGTGATACAAGCAAACAAGAATATCCTAATTTCTTCTTTGACCCACATAAATTCTTTTAACTTATTTATCACTGTTTATTTTTATAAATTATCACAGAATTGTAGGGTTGGAAGTAACCTAAATAGGCCATCTATCTATCTTTAACATTTTTCTCTCATAAAGAACTTATCCTACTTTTAAAATAGTCCATTGGAGAATCTATAACCTACTTGGGAGTGAGTGCTCTTCTTTCAGAAGAGTGTTCCTTACTTCTGTGCTTTCCTGAAAAGAAACCCACTCTGCTTTTGAACAAAGGGAAGGGCAGGCTTCATTATAAAATGAGGGTTATCTCAGGTGAATTACAGTGTTCTTCAGCTAACCAGTTTGAAGTACAAATGGGGACAAGAATAATGGAAAACTGGTGCGCCACAAAACTGGGGTGCCTTTTCTTGGAGGGTAAAAAGAGCTAAAGAAACAGGGCCAGGACATGGGGACATATTAGGTGCTATGCTGTATAGTTTAAGAAAGAAACTAGGGCCAGAGTACACTTGTATATTGTACAGTTCAGAGGGATAGAATCAGCCAAGCAAAAAAACAAAGGGACAGAGAGTTACCTTCAGCTGTAAAACAGACGAGTTGCCTCATGTTAGGACAAGAGAGACCTTATGGTAAGATGCAAGTATGTAAATTTCATTAAATATTATTTTCGTGTGCTTGAAATTTGCTTTATTAAAAAGAATACCCAAAGATACTCTGATTTCTAATTATCTGTATTTTTCTTACATTTCTAGTTGTTCTAGTTGCCTAGGAATGCAGTATTTTAGTCTCAAAGGACTAGTTTATAGTATCTTTAGAAATCATTTGTAGCTTCTCATATACTTATTGTGCCTAAAAACTGTGATTTGGATGTTACAAATCTGTTTAGTAACATTCCTCGTGAAATATTCTTTGTGTACCGAACCTTGTGAAATAGTTAAAACTGTGACTAGTATTATTTCTAGAGCATAGCAGGTTAGGTAAACTTTGAGATCTGAACTTTCTGTAGCAAGTGAAAAGGGGAGGCGACTGTCAGTAGCTTGTCAGGAAGGGGTGTTGGTGCAATGGATGGATGGACGGACTCAAAGGGAGCCCTTCCATCCTATCACTGAAACAAAGTTGTAAGATCCCACTCTGTCCCCTCAGACTGCATGCTGGCTTTTTGGGACTTCCTTCCTTCTCAGAAGATTCCTTTGATATCTACTTTCTTCTGGATAAAATGTGGTGTGGGTGGGGCAGGGGAAGCACACAGTGTAATTGTAAGCCAGGCCAGGCTCTCCACCCGCTAAGGGAAATCCCATCCAGTCCATATGCCTCTAGGGACAACTCTATCTAAGGTACTATCTTTAATAAAGAATAATATTTGCAGCAAGAAAAGAACTGAAATATCACTAGTATGCCATTTATCACAGAAATAAGAATTCTGAGACACCCAAGGAGGCCTGAGCATCAAAACAGTTTTTATTCTCTACATTTTTTATATAATTGATGAGTTGGAAAACATATTACATTTCCTAAATAGACTATATTTTTTCTTTGCTTCTTTAAAAAAAGCAGATACTTTACTCCTGTAGGGCTGAATATTCATTTGCACATCTTTTCCTATCTTTTGCTGTACATTTGCAGAATTCAGGTTGCCATAGAAGAAGAGTAAATGAAATTTTAGAGCCAGCTTTCCTCATTTTACAAATGAAATATCTGACGCCCAGAGAGGCTGTTGGCCTTCCTCCAGGTCCCCTACAGGAGGCCTGACTGCAGCCGAGCCCAGATGAGCCTCCTGACCCTCAGCTATCCCCAGCACTCTCACCCACCTTCACCTCCATTGTGAACCAATGTTGCAAAGAACCAATGTAACAACCTGGCCAGCAGGGTGTGGCTTTAGTTTACACATACAAAGCAAAGAGCACTTACCTTCTTTCTTCATTTTTTTTTTGGACAAACCTAAACATGATGTGATAAGGATTTGCGTGCAGATAGATGAATAACACAACAAAGATAAATTTGGTTGACACAAACAATGATTTGGGTTGGTGTATATGTTATTAACCACTGTGAAATCCAGATGGTTATAGAAGCTAATAAAGTAAAATAAGTCTATTTTTTCTTTAGCCTACCATTGACGGTATATATATAAATGCTAAAAAGAGATGGGGAGTTACATTATGAGCAATAAATTTAAAAATGACATTAGTCTTTTAACAATAGATTATTTCAATAGTTTATTTCTGTTAATGAGAGGGATATCTGCTGAATAAATTCAAATAGTTAATTTTATAATAGTGAATGATGAGGTACAGCTAGAAAAGCATAGCATTATCTTGAAATTTCAGGGGTTATAATGGTTGGCTTGAATTTCATCTATCTTTTTGAACCAAAACAATAAGCAAACTTTAAATAGAAAACCATATCTGGTTCTTTCATATTTCAAATGTAAAAGTTCTTTGATAGAGAAAAATTTCATTTTTCTACATCTGTTTAGATGGTATTACAGTGAAAGGCAACATCTGGATCATAGAATATAGTTAGTGAAAATATAAATGGTGTAAATTTAAGAAGAAATTAGCTTTTCCACTTAAAAATGAGTGATCAGATAAATTCAACATGATTATGGTACCTAAAACAAAAATCCCAAGTATATATGAGAGCTTTTAGTTCTTGTTTGGCACATATATTAATAAATTTTCAAACATCAAACAAACAATATGACACCAATATCTACTAAAAGCAGCTAGCACAATAAGATTCCTAAAGCACATAGTTAATTATTAACATCATAAAAACCTAATTCCCATATGATTTCTGTAACCAAGTATACTCTCTGTGCTGTGCAAGCTGGTTCAAGAACCATCTTTTTCAGGATTCCACAGAATTCCTAAATATTTCAAAGTTAACTCATGCTGAACTCCACAATTCCTTACTGAACTCAGATCTTCTGATAAGGCCTTCATTTATGCAAATATATGCACACACTGATCATAATTTTGAAAAGAATGGAAGCCCTTCATACATGTCAGTTTTTAGTTTTATCCAATCATTAATTTTCTGTAGAGTTGTTTTTTCTTGACTTAATATTTTTGCAAGTTTTTTCATTTTTTCTTCATTTCTTTCTATGTACTTTAACCCCTCCAACTGCAGCTGATCCAGCTTTTCATTTCGACTTTCATCTAGAGGTATGTTTTCGCACATTACAGGATTGAATCTAAAATAGGTGTCAGGAGGTAAGAGACCATCAAGCATCACATGGACTTCTGTTGAAACAGAGGGCAGGGTGGATAAAAAAAATTGAGTTATTCTGCAAAGATCTGGGTTTTTTTTATATGAAATTTTCTTTTAGAGCAAATTACAAAGCCTTCCTTATTTTGTCATCCCAGCTGATTAACAGTAGGAGTAAGGAATCCATTATAATGAATGTAACCACAAAATGAAATTCATCTCCTAAAGTACTTCACGTAATTCTGCTCAGTTAGAATACATGCTCTAGTACTTAACTCTCCCCATGTTTTGGGTCATCCTGTTAGCCACTTGCTGAGATGCCTTTCCAACTTTCCTGTTCTTAATTTTTTGAGATCTTCATTGAGGTACAATTTACCAATTTTAAGTGTGTAACTTGACATACATTTGACAAATGTATAAATATGTGTAATCACAACAATCATGACATAGAACACTTCCATCACCCCAAAAAGTTCCTTCATGCCTCTTTAAAGTTGGTACCCTCTTACTTTGCCTTCTGTAGAGTATCATATAAATGTAAGTATATATAGTTCTTCTGCTTACGGCTTCTTTTACTTAGCAAAATGCTTATGCAATTCATCCGTGTTGATGCATGCATCGACAGTTCCTTCCATTTACTGCTGAGTAGTGCTCCACTGCACAGATCTACCATAGCCTGTTCTCTCCAGTCTGTTTCTCATCAGTTTCTAGCTATTAAGAATAATCCTACTCTAAACATTAACACATAAGCCTTTTTGTTTATATATGATGCCATTTCTCTTGGGCAAATATCCAGGGATGAAATTGCTGAGTTGTAAGTTATCTTTTTAAGAACTCCAACACTATTTTCCAAATGGCTGCACCATTTTGCATTCCAACCATTAATATATTACAGTTCCCATTACTCCACATCTTTCCCAAAACTTGGTATAGTCAGTCTTAACATCAGCCATTCTAGAGGATGTGCAGTACTCTCTTGTGGCCTTACTTTTCATCTCCCTAATGACTAATGATGTTGAGAAGATTATTGTGTACTTATTAGTCATTATACATCTTCTTCAATGAAGCATCTCCTCAAATATTTTGCCTATGTTTTTTCCACTGAATTTGTTATTTTCTTCTTTAAATATTCTTTAGATAAATAAGAATTCTTTATAATTTGGATCTGATTATGCTCTGATAATGGATCGACATATATTTTACTAATACTTTATTTCAGTCTATACAGCTTACCTTTTCATTTTATTAAAAATGTCTTTTGAAGAGTAAAATTTGTATGGAGTCTAATTTATTTGTTTTTTCTTTTTTTTTTTTTTTGGTTTATGCTTTTTGTGGCTGACCTAAAAAATTTTCACCTAGCCCAAGGCCAGTAAGATTTGCTTCCGGGTATTCTTCTAGAAGCTGTAGCTCTTATATTTCAATCTATGATCCATTTCAAGTTAATATTTGTAATGGTGTAACAGGTCAAGATTCAGTATTTTTGAATATAGTAATTTTACTGTCCCAGTACTATTTGTTGAAAAGACTATCCTTTCCATAGGTTACTTTTTGGGTTATTTTTGTCAAAAATCTTTTGAGTTTGCACATATAAATCAATTTCTGTATTCTTTATTATATACCATTGATCTATATGTCTATCTTTATGCAAATACCAGAGTCCCTTATTTTCTGTAGTTTTATAGTCTTGAAATCAGAGGGAATAAGTTCTCTTTGTTCTTTTTCAAAATTATTTTAGCTATTTTAGGCCCACTGGTAGATAATTTTATAGTCATCTTATTAATCTTCACTCCAGAAAAGGCCTGTCTGAATTTTCATAGCAATTACATGGAGTCTTCAGACCAATTTGTAATCTGCCACTCTAACAATGTTGAGATTTCCAATTCATGAACATGGTATATCTATCAATTTACTTAGGCCTTCATTAATTTTTCTCAGCAATGTTTTGTAGTTTTTACTGTTCAGGTCTTGCACATAATTACATAGTTGCTTGAGTATTTGATATTTTGATGCTATTATAAATCATATCTACCTACCTATCTTTATATATATTTAATTTCAATTTCCAATTGTTCATTGGTAGTATGCAGCAATATGAGTGATTTTTATTGATCTTGTATTCTTTGACCTTGCTAGACTCACTTATTAATCATGTAAGTTTTTTATAGATTCAATCATATTGTCTATAAATATTTACTTTTTCATTTCTAATCTATATGCCTTTATTTCCTTTTACTGCCTTTCTGAACTGAAAAGGACCTCTAGTACAATACTGACTAACAGGAAGAGAGGCATTTCACTCTGTTCCTGATCTAAGCACAAAGCATTCAGTCTTTCACCATTAAATATAATGCTAGCTCTAGTTTTTGGTGTTTTTTTTGTAGATGCCCTTTATCAGGCTAAGGAAGTACCCTTCTTTCCTATCTGCTGAGGGTTTCATCATGAATGGATGTTGAATTCTGTCTGATGTCTTTTCTACATCTACTGAGATTATCACAAATATTTCCTTTTATATGTACATTAATAAGGTGAATTTCTTTGATCTCTTGAATGTTAAACCAACCCTGTATTTGTGGGATGAACCCTATTGGTTATGCTGTATGTATCCTTTTCGCATATTGCTGAATTCAATTAATTACTATATTTTAAGGATTTCAGCTTGCATTATCAACAGGGAATCCTGACTGCTATTTTTATGTATTTTTATAATGCTTTTGCCTGGTTTTGGTGTCAGAGTAGTGCTGGCTTTAAAGAATAAGCTAGGAAGTATTTATTCTTCCATTTTCTATACATGTTTGTGTAGAATTGCTGTTAATCTTCTCAACTCCATTTTTCAGTTCACATATTATATTTTTCACCACGTTTAATTTGGGTCTTCTTTACATCATCCATTTCTTTCCTTATCATGTTCAAGTCTTCTTCCATCCCAATGAAGATGTAGAATGTATTTATAATAGCTTATTGTAATGTCTTTGTCTGCTAATTCTATCATGTTTCATACCTAGGTCTGTTCTCACTGTTTAGGTTTTTTCCTGGTTAATGATGTATTTTCTTGTTTCTTTGTATGCCTGGTAATCATTCACTGGATGTCAAACATTGTGCATTTTACATCTTTGTGTACTAGAATTTGTTGTAGTCCTTTAAATATCATTAGATTTATTCTAATAGTGGATGTTGTTAACTGGGGCCAATTTATTCTTTTTGAGGATTGCTTTCAACATTTGTTAAGGATGGTTCCAGAGCAGCCTTTTGTCTAGAGCTAATTTTATGCCACTACTGACACAGTACTCTTCTGAGGACTCTACTGCACATCCCATGTATTAACAAGGTTTTTCTAATCTAGTCAATGGAAATCTGAGCTACTTTGGGTCCTATGTGAGAGCCAAGCATTGCTCTAATCCTTTCTGGTGGTTCTTTCCTCTGCCTTGGATAGTTTCCTCCCATGCAGGTACAGAGCAGGTGTCCATGAAGGTTCCTCTGTATATCTCTGGAGCACTCTCTCTGTGAAGCTGCCTCCTCTGTGGTATTTTGCCCACAAATTCTAGGTTCCTTGTCCTCCTTGAACTCCAAACTCTGTTTCCTAAATTCTAAGGGACTCTCCTTCTTTTCTAGGTTCCCCCTTCCTTGTACTATAACCTATAAATTATTTTCCGGTAGCAAGTTGGGCAATCAGTGATTATTTATTTTCCTTCTCTTAAGGATCACTGCCCTATGCCACCTGTCATCTAATGACTGAAAAACATTGGTTGGTCCAATTTTCTAATGGTTTAAATTGAGAGGAAATACATCATGGCCAGAAGTGTAAGTCTTAACCTTCTTTTAAAATGTCCAAACCCTATATATCCTTTAAGACCTGCACCAAGTCTAATTTATTTCTTGTAAATCACCTACAATAATCTAATTTCTCATTCCTTCTCTTAATTCATAATCTTAATCATCTACAACTGTTCACCATTTAGCAATTGATATATTAGATTGAATCAAATGAAACTTGCTGTTTTTATAGGTCAATAACCATCTAGTATCAGCAATTATATGTTTCATTCTAATTGTTTCACCTTCTAGAGTGTAAGTATACAGAGGCAGCATTTCACGTTTCTTAAAAATTTCAAATGAACCCATCACATGGTTTACACAAGGTATACTAAAAGTATTATGAGACTAATTAAAGCTATCTTTTTCTAGCAGATTACTTACAGTAAGAGTATTTTACTGATTTGACAAAATTTCAGATAGTCAAAAATCCAGTATGCCAGCTTTTCTTGGGTTCTCATTTAATAGATATTAAAGTCCTTAGTAGGGATTTTAAGATCCTCATGTAGGCTAACGACTAGGCCAATAACATGATGATATGGAAAGAATGAGAGTCAGAAGCAAGGGGCTGCTAAGTGGTAACAATTCTCTTAAAAATGTAATAACAGGTTTCAAAAAGGACTTAAAAATACTATAGTAAAATAAGGAGTGGTAGACCTCAAGGCTAAAACCAGACATTCAACAAATACTCACTGCCTGTCTATTATGTGCCAGGCATTGAAGTCAACAGAGTCAATTGGGTAAGTTGGTGCCTTATATTCTTTGAAGTAGAGACAATAAGCAGCTAAAAAAGCAAATATGTAATATACACCCACAATGAGATAAATGCTGTAAGAGGGAAAAAAGAGAAAGAAGCAGGATAAGGAGTTAAAGAGAGATGGCCAAAGGAGTTGGAGAATGATCAGAAAAGGTCTCTCTGAGGAAGCGATATCTGAGCAGAGGCCTGAAAGAAATGTGAGTGAAGTAAGCATTTTTGGGGAGAGGCCTTACAGAGGGAGAATATGACAACTGCAGAGGCCCTGAGGCAGGAGACTGCCTAGCAAGTTTAATTAAATTGTAGCTGGATACACCTTACTGAGGGGGCACATTTCAAGAGGGGGAAGAGATACATTGAAAGACTGGGTATTACATGGCCTGGGAAATGTCAGTGAATGAGGCTTTGAAATTTGTTTTAAGTGTGATGGGAAGCCTAAAGGGTTATGAGCAAGGTAAACACATGATTTAATTCACATTTTAAAGGATCTCTTTGGACTTTATATGAAGACTAGATTATAGGGGCAGCAAGAGTGGAAGTAAAGGTTTATTGTAATTCCAGTTTGCCTCCACATTACTAACCAGCCTAACTACTAAGCACTCTAATTCTCCCACTGTTACCATGTATACATTTGAGCCAACCTGGCTCCTTTTCTTTTCCCTCTTTCTTAACTGGTTTTAGAAGTCTCCCAGCAAGCCTCTGTGTTAATCCTGCTTTACATACTTCTCCAGTTGTAAGCAGGCAAAGGGAGCAATAGCTCCCAGAGAGAGAACAGTCTCTGTTCTAGGGTCACCTGGAACAAACGGTGAGAAGAAATGGAAGCAACAAAAACTTGCTCCCATGTGCTTCCTAAGCCTGCACTACAGATATAACACACTGTTTTGCAGTTAGCATCAGCGTATTCTACTAAACATTGAATTCTAAAAGTTAAAGAGCTTAAAGGAAGCAAATAAACAGACTAACCTTCTGTGTCTGTAGCACTGTTGATGACATTAGATAGTTTGGTTTTCAAGCTTGTATATGTCATGGAGTTTCTCACATCACTCTCATAGCGGCCAGTGCCCAGGGATACTATGCACTCCAGTGGGACATCTGGCCAAAGACATTTACACTCATGCATTGCCAATGCTGAAGGGTTATTCAGAAGCAAACCTCCATCCTGTAAAATGTAAGTAAAAAAAATATAGTACAAAACTCACAGAAGTGGAATTGTGTTTTACAAATATGAAAATAAAAATTTATATTTTAACCATTTAAAATTTACTCACAGGGAGCATTTGTAATGTATATAATTATCAAGGTACTATGTTGTACATCTGAAACCAATATGTTGTATATCAACTACATTCCAAATATAAAAAATTAATTTTAAAAAATTTACTTACTTACAGGGAAAGCTGAACTATGTAATAAACCAAACAAATTATTTAAAAACAAGAGGCTCCTTTAAGGTGAATTTATTTTATATACCACAGCTGCAAAAAAAAAATCATGTGAAAACTCACTAACCAAAATTTCCTATTATGAAAGTTTGAGCTTCTTGGATTGTATTGCATATTTGCTCAAAACTATAAAATGAACTTCATGTACTGCTTTTTAAAGATACATTATCCTTGTTTCGTGGTTACTATAGAGTCTATATAAAAACTAACAAAAGAGTGGTGGTTCTACCAAACTATTAAAACAAATACTTCTTTCACAAGTGAAATATAACCAAATTAACTCAGCTAATTTAAGTTGAAATTTTATTAATAATACTTCAAAGTATCACATTCACTGTAATGCACATGTAACTTAAACAAAGCAGGCAAACTTGTATTTCTAAGCTTTTATCAATAACTATTATTTTGAAGAATTCAAAATGAAAGAAGGGTAAAATATGTCAATAGAGTACTGTGAAAATGTATTCAAATAAAAGTATATAATCAATCTTGCATTCCCAGGTACTAGCACATCCACTCAATTTGAAAAGCTATAAACTGTTAGAAATTATTCCTTTCTAAAAAGCCCAATCTCCCTCCTGTAACCTTTCCCAGTAATTCTAGATTTTGCATTTTGAAGCTATCCAGAATTGGTCATCTTCTAATCCTATAGCCTAGCCATACATGAATCATTTCAGGTTTTTGGACAAGTCGCATTCCCTTGCCTTCACGTCTTTGCCTGTGTTGTCCTCTCACTCAACACGCTCTTTCCCCAGTGCTCTTCTTTGCTCAACTAACTCCCAGTTATTCTTCAGAACATGGACCAGGAATCATTTATTCTAGCAAGAACCTAGCTGAAATAATGCTAACATATTGAGTAGAAAACAATCCGTTATTATAAAACATTGCTGAATAGGCTAGCACAGTTTTTAAAAAGTATTTTGAGAAATGTCTTCCACAAGGATAGGAAGAGAAATACAACCTTAACTGTCATGCAACAATGCATGATATACTCTAAATGAAGGAACCATTATCATAGTAATTCGAATATTTTCGAGCAAAGATATTTAACAAACCAACTTCTTTTTCTTGTAGAAGATACATTTCTTCAGAATTCTTTTTTAATGCACTAATACAGTAAAACCAAGGTAATCTAGAATCTTTGGTCACTTTGCATAACAGAGTTTTCCTTGGAGCAGAGTTCGTGTGTGTGTGTGTGTGTGTGTGTATAAAACTGTGCAATAAGCCATACACTTTAAAAAAAAAATACAATGGCATTTTAATTTTTTCTCAAAGATTTGAGATTGTGGGGGAAAAACACAGATTAGGAATACTGATATTTATAATTCTAATTTCAGCCCTTCTACCTACTAGCCCTTTGGTAGAGGCATAATGACTTTTAAAATAAGGTTTAATTTGATAATTTCTAACATCCCTTCCAGTTCTAAAATTTGCTGATAAGGTGTTTTCTTGAGTATAGACACGTACACACATAATTTAAAATGGGCTCAATGGCAACTTATTTTAGGATTGCCCCTAGAACTTTAAAAAAGTCTTTGTTGAGAGCTTCCTTTTCCAAAAATCTGCAAGTTTCGATAAAGGTAAAAAGCAGCACACGCAGCAGTGGAAGGATCAGAGACAGACTTCTCCTGAGTGATGTCCCTTCCGTGTGGGAGCCACCTACCCACATCACTCCCCGCGCTGTGCTCTCGGGCTTGAGGGCCCATGAAAAACACGAGGCACGACTCAGCCCTACTGAAGTAGACTACTGTTTTAATTTCTCAAAGAATGTGAAGAAGAACCACTCCTCACCCTTTTTGTGAATTTATGCTGTTAATTAGGGGGTTTATCTCACAAATCACAGATATTAATGATAGCTCTTCATTTTAAGCATCTCAAAAACAACTTCTTCAAAAATGTGTATCTCCAACAAGACTCTGGTTGGGTCAGATTACACTAGAAGGCAGCAATATAGCAATGTTCCCAAATGGTAACTACACTCCCAGAGAAAGTCAGTTGGCTCTTTAGTTATGGAACAGCCGATCTGAAGCTAATGGTCCTTTATCACAGCATGTGTCATTCATCCCCGACTGCAGCTTTAGGATACCTCTGGGATAATAGCGATGCACATGGCTGTGTGGACCCTCAGAAAAGCTGTTGTGTCACATTTTCATTGCTTTTTCTATTTTCTATTCTCCATTTGAGGCTGGGTGGTTTGCTACCACTTCCAATCCAATTTCTACCTCCCCTGAGTTGCCAATCTCCACAACTCTCTAACTACATCTCTTCAAAAGAATGTGTCTTATGTTTCCACATCCGTGACTTTTATAAAAAGAGGCTATCCTTTTAAAAGATTGTTAACAGGGCACATTATTCCTAGGCCCACTGTATTTCAGGTCTTTGGCTCTTTTCATAAACATCTCTTTGTGGCTGAGATATGCTTACAGACTGTCTCTGAAACCTAAAGATTGCACAAACCAGGTCTGTGAATGGCCCCAGGTCTGGGACAGAAAAAAAGGTGGTGGGGTGGGGCTTGCCTTGTTTGCTGCCTGACAGGCAGGTGGCCTAAGAACAGTGAAGCCCCTCTCGCTTTCTAGGCTCAGGAGAAGGGCAATTTGTACCAGGAACAGAATGAGGAAATAGTAGCGCACATGCTAGCACTAAACGTATCATTACCATGGATTTGAAAAACTTAATTCTCAGTGTACACCTTAGTATAATATAGTTAAATGCTACAGTAATATAGTTATTTAGTGTTTCTTTTAGACCATTTTTAGTCTAAATCCACTTGGAAATTCATGTTCTTTCAAGTCCCTGTATATTATTGGCTTTGTAAAGTCAGTCCAGACAGAATAAATCATCATTTCCTCATCACTGTCATCACCTACCAACCTCCAAATCACTCTTCCTCATTCAACAAATTAGTCAGCACCAGGCTCACAGATTTCCTTTCTGCTCCATGTAAGTGGGGGTAGAAATTCTTTATGCCACCGCATGTGACTTCACATCTGTACTACAGCTTGGACTCTGATTCCTCAATCCTCTTAATCTCAAAAACTATTCTTTCACCTACTCTCCAAGGTTACACGTTAGCTCTTGTTATAAAAATGAATGGAACCATACAGTATATAGTCTTTTAAGTCTGATTTCTTTCACCTAGAATAATGCTTCTGCAATATATCCATGCCACTGCCTATGTAATTCATTCCTTTTTACTGCTATTAGTTCATTATTCAGATGTATCACAGTTTGTTTACTCATTCATCAGTTTAAATGAAACTATTTCTAAATTTAGCTATCTTTATATATCTGTTAAAAGTCACAAATTGGCTGTTTTGAATTGTTTAACTTTGTAAAAATATTCTTGAATTCTTTAAATGTATGTAGTAATAATTATTTCCCAAAGGCCTTCTCAAGTACAAATTTGAATTAATCCTTTCAACTTTTTCCTTTGTTTTCAATTAATAAGGTACAAGAATGATACCCATCCCATAATAGAAGTAAAATATTTCATTTCCAATTCAGCAAAAAAGTTATCTTTTATTAGACTATTTTTATCTTCAATTCTACAGTTATACTCTGTGTAGCTTCTAATCATCTGGGTATTTTAGATGAAACACTTCTTCATTATTATAAAGGCTTATAAAAAGGATCAGAAAAGACAAAAAAGGGAAAGAAGTTAAAGACAGGGAAAATGAAGTTTAGCAAGAATTGACAATAGTAAAATCAATTCCAAATCAAATAGTTGCCAATGGTTTCAATAGCCAAGCTTGAAAGTAAATTCCTGTTCCTTAAACTTTACCTGATTTCAATAAAAAAAAAAAAACACAGAATTTAAGATTTTTGGTATTCACTCTAGTCCAGGGGTGAAGAATACCATCCCTTGTTAAGCTCTGTTTATAGTTAGCTTCCTCTTGTCAAATGCCTCTTCAATTAGTAAGTCATTAGGCTAATGTTAGGTCTATGGTATTTCCTGTAGCCTTCCCATTCATTTAAGTATTCATACTCAAACTTATTTATTTTTTGTGTACTTGGTATTTGCCAGGCACACGGCTAGATGTTGAGGTAAAACAGAGTTGAGAAATTAATTGATTAGATAATTTGCTACTTATCTCTTAGAGGTACACACAGGATTCTGTTGTAACTGCAGTATATCATGAATGTGCTTAATAGCATGAAATGTGGGTACTTTTACTGCTTTTAACATACATTTATTCCTTTCATAAATCAGAGTACCTGCCAGAGAATAGCTAGTGGACAATGCGAATGTCTCCTAATCATCTCATCTTAGCCTTTTATGTTAGGGTTTTAAAAAAATTTTGTTTTTTATTATGGTAAAATATACAAAATACAAATCAGTGGCAATAATTACATACCAATTGTTTTACAACCATCACCACTATCTATTTTCAACAGTTTTATCACCCCAAACAGAAACTCTGTGACCATTAAGCAATCATCCTCCTTTCTCCCCTCTCTATCCCGTTTCTATCCTAATCAACTATTCATTCTTTATACATAAGCTCAGATGAAAACAACTTTGTAAAGCCAATCCTGACAGGATAAATCCTATCTTCTACACTACTTAACCATGTAAATATTTTTATTACTTAATTTTCATCTCATTCTACAACAGTGTTTATACAGTCTAGTTTGAGCTATTTGAGGGTGGGATCCAAGAAACACAAACAGCATGCTAGCAGTTATTAAAAACCTCTACATTCTTCAGAGCTAACCTAGTGCTTGGCACTGAGGAAGCACTCACTATATTTCCATCTAGTTATAATGAAAATGATCAGCTGTGGCTTGGCATGGGCTGAATTTGGCAGGTGCTAGCCAGGCTCTTTCTGCTAAAAACACTCTTTCCCTGGGAACATTTATACGAAATATAGTAATTCCTTTTAGGCTAATGTATCTTGAGTTCTGAAAATAATCTTTTAAAATGTAACTAAGATCTAACAGAAATAATATACTAGAATCTGTAATCAAAACCTTTAATGCAAACTAAACTATTAGGCTTTATCTCTAAAGACAGAGAATGAATGATTTAATTTTGGAGGTGGAGATAGAAAAAGATAAAAGAGAAACAATATGTATATGTCCAAACTCCTTAAATATGTACAAATATGTATATATCAATTATACTGCAATAAAGCTGGCTAAAACAGAGAGACAGAGAAAGAGAGAGGAGGGACAATTTTGTATAAAAAGTACTATTTAAAATAAGTATGATACAATGTGGGTGGGAGAGAGATGTAATATATTGGAAGCTACTCAAACATAATTCTTCCCAGTTTATAGTTTTCTAGAACATGTAATAAATAATCCTTGTAAATACTATAATAATATTCTTCTCTCTTTATAGTCAAAGGCAAATGAAATTTACCCATCTACCTACTCATACCTCTGAATTAAATCACTACATTCAATTAACTGTTCAAATAGAGTATTAATTTATAATTTATACTCTATTTGATTCCAGGGATATGAGGTAACTTACATTAAAACATATGTCAGACATGACAGTTAAAAGGGCTTTTAAAAATGAAATGAGAAAAAACTAATACAATTATTCAAAGAACTTAATAGGACTGTAATAAGTAAGAACCGTATTTTAGTTTTAAACTTCTTGACAACTTCTGAAGGGCTGGAAAGGGACTTCGCTTGAATGTTTTCTTTGCTTAAGCAATCAAGATTATTCACACCTTAAATTATTCTTATCAGTCTTTCATGGTGTCTTTTGTATATGCAATAAGCAAAATATTTACTTGAACAGGGTTTGTTTAGATTGCAAATTTTATTTGAATATGCTCATTAAGTTAGATGTATCCATCTTTCTGGAGTTAAGTCACTGATGTACATGAAGGTATATTCTCTGAATGTGGTTATATGCTTCACATAAAATTTATATGCGAAGTTATTTTAATCTTAGCTCAATCTAAGTTCAAAGATTATGGTCATCAATATAAAAATGGTTAAGCATGAAAAGAAGTATCACTAGTCTATCTGAAATGGAGAAGACCTGCTGAATTACTTTTGGCTTGCTATATATATTCTACAGGACTAAATTAAACTTTAGAACTACTTCCTCTTAGATAAAGAATAATGAGCAAATGGAATTAACTTCTTTTGAAGTCTGGGAACATATGGTCCTGAAATGCAGTAACTTCTCATGTGAGACTTTCCCTAATACTTGGCATAACTGCAGTTTTGTAGTATGACAACCACTAAAAGGCTTTAAATAATAAATCTTAACTACTGTATTTTGAATACATTGTTTCAATTATTTCTCCATTGATGCCATAGTGAAAATACTATAAGAATATGGAGAAATAATTGTTAAAAACAGTAAGCTACATATTAAAATAAAAATCTTATTTCTGACCAATCAATGTCAAAAAGAAATCCTACAGCCAGCACTTTCTGCCCTGAGTGGGTGGAAGAAAGAAGAGAAAAGCAGAAGGGGAAGTGCCTTACATAATTCAACAATGACTGACTTGACAAAGTAAGAAATAGTCTGAATTGACTCCAAAGGCAAAAGGAATCCTATTTTAATCTCTTAACTACAAAGATTACGACATTTCTTCTAGAAAGGTAGAAAGACAATGGGATAACAAATAGTAACATTTAAAAATACTTCTAAAGCTACTGTATAAAAATATATAAGAAAATAAGTTGATAAAAATGTTTTAGTTATTATAACACTGACACATGCAAATTAAAATTATATAGTTGATATGTAGCTTATATAGATTCATGCATGACCTTCTGAATATCTGAAAAATCCTTGTCAAAATAGTTTTTTTCCCAATCTGGTACCAAACTAATAAAGAAAGCACACAAACTTCATGACTAGAAAGGAAAGTTGAGGTTAATAACACCATCAAAAGAGACTGATTTTTAAATAGGACATCACATGAAAAGCATATATAAAATATATATATTTTTTGGAAGGGGCAACTCAAAAAGGTTATTGACTGTTTTTTATAATTTAGTATAAGTTATGAGTGAAGATTTCCATAAGTAGTGGGAGAAACTTGACAGAGAAAAAGCTTACAATAAATTAATGAGTGTACATACCAGAAAAAGAATTATCAGAAATACTCAATTTTACAGATCACTTTGCCAAAAATTTAACAACAGCATAATTAAAGATAGTACCCTTCACTTAACAGCTGTGACCCTAGTCCCGTTACTTAAACTTTGTTAAGATTCCAATTCCTCATTTGTAAAATGGAAATAACTCTATCCACCTTGGAAGTAGTGATAATTAAATGAAGTATAGTATGCAAAGGACTATACAAGTGTCTGGCACAAAGCTAACAGTGAATATTTACTATTGTTTTACTATATCCTCTCCTTCGAAAGATGTCCACCAAAACTGTCAAATAGATTGGGCTCTGCTTTTTCATTGGGTTCTGCATTTTCAGGGACTGTGTTTCTTTTTAATTTTTATCACATTTGGTGGTCAATCATAAATTACTGCTTCATTTTTCTATCAATAAAATTGTAAGAATTGCCTATGAGTTACATTATATAACATACAAAAAAATTTCCTAAAATCAAGCCCAAAGACTTAACTAAAAACAAACAAGTGAAATTTAATTTACAAGTTAACTTAAAACAAAAACAAACAACAAATACAAATATCTTACTGTACAACTTTTACCACATGGAGACACAAAGAAGAAAGTCTCCTTGACTGATCCCTTTTTAATTCAGTGACATTTAATACATGCTGATTCCTTTTAATCATGTAAAGTTTAAAAAAGATAAGCCTTAAAGTCAACTTACTTGATGAAGATCATTTCCCAGTGCGTACTCTGCAAAGTAGCCTGGAGCAGCGGAGGAGGCTCGGATGGCCTGCCACATTTTGTAGTGACAGCCTCCCAAGTAGTGAGAGTTGATTCCAGGAAAATGACCATAGTTTCTGAACACAAAAGCTTTTGGTGTTATCCCTCTGTTTACTATGGTACTCACTGCAGCTACCTAGTGAGTTAAAAAGTGAACAATATTCCACTGTAAGCAGCAATATTTGGTATCCATAGAAATTAAATATTATTTAGTAGTAAGAATGAAAAAATCTACAACTCTACCCATCAAGATAAATGTGTAACAAAACCCCTTAATGTTAAGGGGACCAGATCTTTTTAAATAGGTATTTCTTTATGAGTAAATAGATACGAGGGCTGAAATATTTTTGAGAACTGTATTATACAATAATAAAAATATTTTTGACAAGATTTGATTAGCTATTTAAAAATACATCACTAAGACATAAATTTGTAGACCTTTATGTAATAATTGATACAGCAGGAGAAGCAAGGATTAGAAACTACTTAAAGATGAATACACTATCTTTGTACCATCATTTGTTTCTGTGCTCTTTGAAAGCATTACAACTTTAGTAACTGAAATTTTTAACATTACACAAACTCTCAAGGCTTTCTGATCATAGTTAATAACTGGTAGCTGGGTAATTATCTTTATAAAGAAAAAGAATGCTGATCACTTTAGGTGTCAGATTTTATTGATGTCAGCTGAATTTATGTAAAATGCACTGTATTTATTAATGATCTTCAAAATAAACTTAAGAATCTAAAAGGTATTGATGAGGCCAAAGCTGTTAGGTCCTGTGCTAAGCCCCATCAGGGGCCTGGGTGCTTTACTGTTTTATAAGTCAAAGGTTATATCCCCAGTTCCTGTAATCCATGAGTGTCCCTAGAACACTGTGGATAAGAGTTGGCCATACATGAAAATCTGGAGGGTATTTCTATTAACTGGTATATAGACAGGCTGAATAAGTGTAGGCAGCTGCTCCACTTAACGTGACTGAATTATTTTTTCAAGTGTAAAATTCATTTACTTAAAGTTGGCAACTCCACAACTTAAAAACAAAAAAACAAGAAGCCCTGAAGATACAGGGGAAGAAACAATAGGTGCAGAGTGCATCCTACCATCCTCTCCAAAGAGCTATGTGTATCTCATTTCATGGCCTCCGAGGCCGTGCTGGTCTGATCTACCTCCCACTCCAGCCCTGTGATCCCTGGGCTCCAGTTTCCACGAACTGCATTTCGGTCCCTGTACTTCTCCGTGACTCCTCCTGCAAGGGTGGCTCCCTTTGCCAGGAACACTCCTACTCATCAGCCTTCACACTGAGATCTCAAATCTCATGTCCTGCAAGTACATGCATTCAGAAAACTGTTTTTGTGTTTCATAGTTCTTATTTCAGGGAAACTATCTCATTTGTGTGATTATTTGATGAAGGCCTACTTTGCCCTATTGGACTATAAACTCCACATCTGCACTTACTCACTAGTGCATCCAATGTGCCTATAGTGCTAGTACACTGGGTGTACAATTAATATCTACAAAATGAATGAAAATATGAATAAGCAAGAGTGAAAGAGCAAGAGAGGATGTGGAATTCAATTTTTCATGGTTACAGCTTGTTATCCAAGAGTAAATATAAGCTGCATGGGATTAAAGATGGCGGCCTGAGAGGTGAGACAGAAACCTCCTCCTAAAACTAAATATAATATAAAAATATAATTAATACAAATAATCCTGAAAGAGCAACAGGAAAGAAGGCTGTGCCAGACTGCATACACCCAGAGAAAAGAACAGACCTCATGGAACAGGGTAGCATACCAAAGCTGTGACCCGGTGGGACCCAAGCACTTCCCCCACCCCAGCTCACGGGTAGGAGGAAGGAAGAGAAACGAAGCACGGAGGGAGTGGAGGCCTGAGACTCCTGAACACCCAGCCCTGGAGATCTTCTTTGGGAGCACGAACCTACATTGCATGGTGCTCTGGTGATTAGTGGAGTTGGAAAGCTAAGACAGGCAGAATACCTAGAGAGACTGAGATTCCAGCTGCATGTGGAAAACAGGGATCGATATCTGGCTGCTCTGGACAGACAGAATGAGAGACTTCCCAACAGCGAGAGGGCTGCTAAAGGGGAAAGGACAGACAAAAGTGTCTGGGCGCACTCTGCCCAGCAGGTTGGGAACTCTCAGGAGCTTCAGGCACTCCATCCCCCTGGCTGGATACATAGCTCCAAGGTCCCCCACCATGATATGCAGCCTGCTGTGCCTTCCTCCCCACCAGCCTGCGCCTGGCTTGTAAACCCTGCCCTGGCATCAGGACAGCCAGAGGGAAGCCCTGCCTATAGCAGTTACAAATACAAAGCATAGAGGCTTACACCTGTGTGTTTGGTCCACTGGTTCTGGCAGTGGAGAAAGGTATAGCAGCCGAGAAGCAGAAAACAGCTCTTTCCTCCCCCCAGGCACCAGCACCATGCCCCTGCGACCCCTGACATCATTCCAGGGGCTAAGCAGCTCCAGAGAGTACAGTTTCTGGGCACTAGTGGGTGCCACATACAAATATGAAATGTCAAAGGAACCTAGTTCAAACAGAAATCTCACAAACACCAGAAAAAGTATCAAGTGAGACTGAACTAACCAATCTTCCTGAAAGAGATTTCAAAATAAAAATCATAAACATGCTACTGTAGGTACAGAAGAATATTCAAGAACTCAGGAATGAATTTAGAGCAGAGATCTAATCATTAAGAAACACAATGGAGAGTTTTAAAAGCAGATTAGATATGTGGAGGAGACAATAAATGAAACAGAAATTAGAGAAGAGAAAAGCTGAGGCACAGAGAGAAAAAAGGATCTCTAAGAATGAATGAATATTGAGAGAATGGTGTGACCAATCCAAATGGAACAATATTCATATTACAGGGGTACCAGAAGAAGAGGGAGAAAAAGGGATAGAAAGTGTCTTTGAGGAGGTTAATTGCTAAAAACTTCCCCAATCTAGGGAAGGAAATAGTCTCTTAGGCCATAGAGGCGCACAGATCTTCCAACACAAAGGACCCAAGGAAGACAACAACAAGACATACAATAATAAAAATGGCAAAGATCTAGGATAAGGACAGACTATTAAAAGCAGCCAAAGAAAGAAAAAATACCACATACAAAGGAAAGCCCATCAGGCTATCATCAGACTTCTCAGCAGAAGCCTTACAGGCCAGAAGGGAGTGGCATGATGTATTTAATGCAAGAAAGAAGAAGGGCCTCGAACCAAGAATACTCCATCTGGCAAGGTTATCATTTAAATTTGAAGGAGGAATTAAACAATTTCGAGATAAGCAAAAGCTAAGAGAACTTAACTCCCACAAACTGTCTCTACAGTATATTTTGGAGGGACTGCTATAGATGGAAGTTTTCCTAAGGTTTAATAGCTGTCACTAGAGGTAATAAAACCACAGAAAAGAAAGTGGAACAGCTAATTAATAAGCAAATACAAAATTAAATCAACTACCCCCTAAGTAAGTCAAGGGATAGACAAAGAGTAGAGAATATGATACTTAATATATAAAGAATGGAGGAAGAAGAAAAAGGAGGAGAAAAACAAAGAACCTTTAGATTGTGTTTATAACAGCATAATAAGAGAGTTAAGTTAGATGGTTAGATAGTAAAGAAGCTACCCTTGAACCTTTGGTAACCATGAATCCAAAGCCTGCAATGGCAATATGTACATATCTATTAATAATCACCCTAAATGTAAATGGACTGAATGCACCAATCAAAAGATACAGAGTAATAGAATGGAAAAAGAAAGATCCATCTATATGCTGCTTACAAGATACTCACCTCAAACCCAAAGATATGCACAGACTAAAAGTGAAGGGATGGAAAAATATATTTCATGCAAACAATAGGGAGAAAAAAGCAGGTGTTACAGTACTTGTATCAGACAAAATAGACTTAAAAACAAAGAAAGAAACAAGAGATAAAGAAGGACATTACATAATGATAAAGGGGTCAGTCCAACAAGAGGATATAACCATTATAAATATATATGCACCCAACACAGGAGCACTAACATATGTGAAACAAATACTAACAGAATTAAAGGAGGAAATAGAATGCAATGCATTCATTTTAGGAGACTTCAACACACCACTTACTCCAAAGGACAGATCAACCAGACAGAAAAAAGTAAGGAGACAGAGGTACTGAACAACACATTAGAGCAGATGGACCTAACGGACATCTACAGAACTCTACACCCAAAAGCAGCAGGATACACATTCCTCTCAAGTGCACATAGAACATTTTTCAAGAATAGATCATATACTAGGCCACAAAAAGAGCCTCAGTAAATTCAAAATTATTGAAATTGTACCAACCAGCTTCCAAGACCTCAAAGGTATGAAACTAGAAATAAATTATGTAAAGAAAACAAAAAAGCCCACAAACACACGGAGGCTTAACAACATGCTCCTAAATAACCAATGGATCAATGACCAAATAAAAACAGAGATCAAGCAATATATGGAGACAAATGAAAACAATAATTCAACACTGCAAAATCTGTGAGACACAGTGAAGGCCGTGCTAAGATGGAAGTATACTGCAATACAGGACTAGCTCAAGAAAGAAGAACAATCCCATTGAACAGTCTAAACTCACAATTAACGAAACTAGAGAAAGAAAAACAAATGAGGCCCAAAGTCAGTAGAAGGAGGGACATAATAAAGATTAGAGCAGAAATAAATAAAATCGAGAAGAATAAAACAATAGAAAAAATCAATGAAAGCAAGAGCTGGTTCTTTGAGAAAACAAACAAAATAGATAAACCCCTACCCAGACTTATCAAGAAAAAAAGATAGACACATAAACAGAATCAAAAATGAGAAAGGAAAAATCACTATGGACACCACAGAAATACAAAGAATTATTACAGAATACTATGAAAAATTATATGCTAACAAACTGGATAACCTAGAAGAAATGGACAACTTTCTAGAAAAATACAGCCTTCCAAGACTGACCCAGGAAGAAACAGAAAATCTGAACAGAACAATTACTAGCAATGAAATTGATCTGGTAAACAAAACACTACCTAAGAACAAAAGCCCTGAACCAGATGGCTTCACCACTGAATTTTATCAAACATTTAGTAAAGAGCTAATACCCATTCTTCTTAAAGTTTTCCAAAAAGTAGAAGAGGAGGGAATACTTCAAACTCATTCTATGAGGCCAGCATCAACCTAATACCAAAACCAGACAAAAAAAGAAAATTACAGACCAATATCCCTGATGCACATAGATGCAAAAATACTCAACAAAACATTAGCAAACCAAATTCAAAAATACATCAAAAAGATCATCCATCATGGTCAAACAGGATTTATTCCAAGGACGCAAGGATGGTACAACATTCGAAAATCCATCAGCATCACCCACCACATAAACAAAAAGAAGGACAAAAACCACATGATCATCTCCATAGATGCTGAAAAAGCATTCGACAAAATTCAATATCCATTCATGATAAAAACTCTCAACAAAACGGGAATAGAGGGCAAGTACCTCAACATAATAAAGGCCATAGATGACAAACCCACAGCCAACATCATACTTAACAGTGAGAAGTTGAAAGCCTTTCCTTTAACATCAGGAAGAAGACAAGGATGCCCACTCTCCCCACTTTTATTCAGCATAGTTCTGGAGGTCCTAGCCATGGCAATCAGAGAACACAAACAAATAAAAGGCACCCAGAGTGGCTAGGAGGAAGTTAAACTGTCCCTGTTTGCAGATAACATGATATTGTACATAAAAATCCCTAAAGGATCCACTCTAAAACAACTAGATCTAATATCTGAATTCAGCAGAGTTGCAGGATATAAAATTATTACACAGAAATCTGTTGCATTCCTTTACAGTAACAATGAACTCTCAGAAAGAAAAATCAGGAAAACAATTCCATTCACAGTTGCATCAAAAATAATAAAATACCTAGGAATAAACCTAACCAAAGAAGTGAAAGACCTGTACTCTGAAAACTACAGGACACTAATGAGAGAAATTAAAGAAGATACAAATAAATGGAAAAACATCCATGCTCATGGATAGGAAGAATTAATATTGTCAAAATGGCAATCCAGCCTAAAGCAATCTACAGATTCAATGCAATCCTATCAAAATACCAACAGCATTCTTCAATGAACTAGAACAAATAGTTCTTAAATTCATGTGGAAGCTCAGAAGACCCCGAATAGTCCAAGCAATCCTGAGAAGGAAGAATAAAGCTGGGGGATTATGCTCCCCAACTTCAAGCTCTACTACAAAGCCACAGTAATCAAGACAATTTGGTACTGGCACAAGAACAGACCCATAGACCAATGGAACAGACTAGAGAGCCCAGATATAAACCCAAGTATATATGGTCAATTAATATATGATAAAGGAGCCATGGATATACAATGGGGAAATGACAGCCTCTTCAACAACTGGTGTTGGCAAAACTGGACAGCTACATGCAAGAGAATGAAACTGGATTATTGTCTATCCCCATATACAAAAGTAAACTTGAAATGGATCAAAGACCTGAATGTAAGTCATGAAACCATAAAACTCTTAGAAGACAACATAGGCAAAAATCTCCTGAATATAAACATGAGCAACATTTTCCTGAACACATCTCCTCGAGCAAGTGAAACAAAAGCAAAAATGAACACATGGGACTACATCAAACTAAAAAAAAGGACACCATCAACAGAACAAAAAGGCATCCTACAGTATGGAAGAATATATTTGTAAATAACATATCCAACAAGGGGTTAACATCCAAAATAGATAAAGAACTCATATGCCTCAACACTCAAAAAGCAAATAACCTGATTAAAAATGGGCAGAGCATATGAAGAGACAATTCTCCAAAGAAGAAATTCAGATGGCCAACAGGCACATGAAAAGATGCTCCACTTCACTAATCATCAGGGAAATGCAAATAAAAACCACAATGAGCTATCACCTCACACCAGTAAGGATGGCCAGTATCGAAAGGACTAAGACCAACAAATGCTGGTGAGGATGCAGAGAAAGGGGAACCTCCTACACAGCTGGTGGGAATGTGAGCTAGTTCAACCATTGTGGAAAGCAGTATGGAGGTTCCTTAAAAAACTAAAAATAGAAATACCATTTGACCCAAGAATTCCACTCCTTGCAATCTACCCAAAGAATATAATTTCTCAGATTCAAAAAGACATATGCACTCCTATGCTTACAGCAGCACTATTTACAACAGCCAAGATATGGAAGCAACCTAAGTGTCCATCAGTAGATGAATGGATAAAGAAGATGTGGTACATACACACAATGGAATATTATTCAGCCATAAGAAGAAAACAAATCTTACCATTTGCAACAACATGGATGGAGCTAGAGGGTATTATGCTCAGTGAAATAAGCCAGGCAGAAAAAGACATGTATCAAATGATTTCACTCATATGTGGAGTATAAGAACAAAGAAAAAACTGAAGCAACAAAATAGCAGAAGACTCACAGAACCCAAGAATGGACTAACAGTTACAAAAGGGAAAGGGACTGGGGAGAATGGGGGGAAGGGAGGGACAAGGGTGAAAAAAGGGCATTATGATTAGCACACATAATGTAGGGGGGACACGGGGAGGGCTGTACAATGCAGAGAAGACAAGTAGTGATTCTATAGCATTTTACTACACTGATGGACAGTGACTGTAATGGGGTATGTGGTGGGGACTTGATGATGGGGGGAGTCTAGTAACCATAATGTTGCTCATGTAATTGTAGATTAATGATACAAAAAAAAAGTAATATAACCTTAAAAAAAAAGAAACTGATTAACTCTTATAATATAATAATTCTTCATTATTTTTAGTCCCAGTCTTTCATTTTCTTAAACTTTTGTTATGCTTTTACTATGCTTTTACTGGATATAGAAAAGGTCTAATGACCACATCCTGAATCTTCATAGACTGATCCAATATATAAGTAATCAATATAATCTATTAAAAGAGGTTCCTGATAAATGTTTCAAGGGCCTTCAGAGTAAGCACTTTCATCTGATCTTCAACCCAACTGGTGTTACATTTAAGAGACTCAAAACTTACCTTAGGACATGTGGGGTTTCTTGCTGTTTCAATCATTAGTGAGGATCCCATTCTATCCCTTTATTAAAGAAGAAAAATTTTAACAAAATCATTTTATTTCCTCACATCAAGGAACATACATTATGCAATTACTGTTTGCCCATGGCTCTGTCAAACTTCTACAAGGGACAAATAAGAAGCAGAAGAATCTCCTCTAGGAGACTTATAATCCAATAAATGCACGTGAAACAATATGCAGTTGTTAATATCTGATTCAAACTGCAAGTATCTACAGTTCCGAAGGGGAAAATCAATATGGGCTGCAGTATCAGGGGAAGATGCGTGAGGTACAGTTTAAGACGACACCAAAAGATGGCAAAGCAACTTATTCAAAGCCAGAACATACACAGGGTAAAGGCAGAGAGGCAGAATAAATCTGTCGTTTTCAGGGTCCTCCTGACAGGAAAAAGGAGCTGTGTTAAGACTGTAGAAACAAGGGTAGACAAGTTACAAAGTAATCTAAAAACTAGACCAGAACATTCAGACTTTAAGCAATACGGAATCAAAGTTACTTTACTCCCCAAAAACGATCTTTTTAAATCATCTGAATTAGCATTTGAATTACTGCAATATGACAGAAGTTGTCCTTGGACAGCAACTTTCACAATTCTACTATAAGGGTATTTCATTTCAGCGAACAGATTTTTTCCAGGCTTAAAAACTATTTATTGTTCCTCCGTATTGAATATAAAGTATATGTTTTTCACCAACTGGGCTTAATAAGAAAAAACATTTTTCTAGTGACATTTTTTAAACAATATTGTTTCTCAACTATAATATCATGTAATCACATGAGGGCAGTATTTACAAGTTAGGAATGATGTACCCTTTACAATCTTTTATAAATATCAATGTAAAATACTTTCTAAAACAGACAAGATCCTTGTCTTTCCCAACCTGACCTATGTGTTTCTTCAGTAGGAAGATCAATGCAACTTTATTCTCCTAAGGATCTTTCACTTTATCTTTTATAGGAATCTTGCTGTAAAATTGGGACAGAGATCCTGGGAACGTGCTACTTATATACTGTAAGAAATCTTCACATTTATTTTTTGTTTCAACGTTTATTTTATAAAAACAGTTAAAAAATTCTTTAGTGAATTAAGTAATGAATATAAATTTGAAGAGAAAGTCAAGAACATTAATTGCTTTACAGAGATGTCAAAATATGAAAAAATTCTCAACATTCCTAGATCCTACCAATGCTATAATTAAAAAGTGTCCCTAAAATACAAATCATTATTACAGGAAAAAAAGCCATTGAAATGTTCTCAATAAACAACGAGAGAAGAAAAAATGACAGAAAAAGGCCGCAGAATAGGTGAATGGCCCCAATGACTCATCCTTCCTGATATCCATATCCTTGCATATATAGTCCCTTCCCACACAGACCCTGGGTTTGAGTGGCTTTGGTCAATGTGACATCAGCAAACATGCCATTAAACTGAAGCTTGATAAATACTTAAGCACTGGGGCTTGCCCTCTTGGAACTCTGAGGCCCCGAATGTGGGACGCAGTCCAGAACAAGAGGGACCATGTGGAGACAGAGACCAGCTGTCCCAGCCGCCTCGGCTGAGCTCCCTGCTGCCAGCAGCCATGTGAGTCAGTTTAGACCCAAGAAATGGCCAGTGAAAGCACAGAATCGTGAAACTAAATCATTGTTTTAAACCACTAAGGTTTGTAGTGGTTTGTTTTATAGCAAAAACTGAGTGAAAAAGTAGGGAAAAATAAGATAAAAACAACCAAGCATACTCAGAAAGTTTATCAATGCTGTGACTAAAAATAAAGGAGCCTTTGAAGGAACATCAATGAAATAGCAATATGCAAATACATGAAGATACTCTAATGAGTTACAAAAGGGAAAAAAACAGTTCATAGCAGAGAAACTGTATTTACAGTAAATTTTCAAATCTTCATTAAAAAACTTAACCGGTGTTATTTTATGATTTAATGAGAATTTAATGAGTTTTTCCAATAGACAGGAAAGAAGACCCCAAAATAAACAAACATACAATATTAATGGATGGGAAGACTGCTCAATTGGAAAGATGTCAATATTAAAAAATAACTGCTATGTTTCATGTAATTTCAATCAAAGTTATCAAAGGGATTTACTTTCATCTAACAAAAGTAACCTAAGATTCACTCTGAAGATTAAGTGAAAACAGTGAAAAGGAAAAAGAATAAGGAAAAAAAGACTTGCTATATCAGTATAAAAACATTATGCAATAGTTCAATAACTGAAAGAAGTTGGGACAAAAACTTTAAAAGTCAATATAGAAAAACAAAATCTTGGACATAGACTCTGATATAAATAAGAATTTAAAATATGATAAAAGTGGCATTTCAAATTAGTGAAAAAAGGAAAAAGCACTTGGTAAAAAGTACAGGGACATTTGAATTCATATTTGAAAAAAAAGTTTAACCCCCTTTCAATTACACAAAAAAAATCTCAGATGAACTAAGTTCTAAAAATTGAAGTGTTTGACATTCTTAAATATTTCATGAAATGGAAATAAAAATTGATTCTGGTGGGTAAGTTGGTACAACTGTTCTGAAGAACAATTCAAACATTTATAGACATACATAGCTCATGATTAAAACAAATATTCTTTCTGTCCCAAAATTTTACTCTAGAAATTTACCTTAAAGACATAATCAGAGATTTATATAGAGATGTAGGATGCCCATCTGGACATTATATTGAACTTTAAAAATACCTGAAGTACTTTCCTTTTCCAATAGGAAATTTGTTAAATAAAAATAGTGCATCCATAAAAATGGAGTAGTGAAACCATTAAAACATGTCTCTAAAATACTTACTGACATACAAAAATCATCCATGGTAAAATGCTCTGAAAATTATCATGTGCATTATCATCCCAATTTTGTGATGGGTATAATACATACACAGACACTCACAACCCCCTGCCCCCATACTTATTTACCTGTAAGGAATTCTAGATAAAAAGCACATCACCATATAAATAGTGTTTTTGTTCTTAGTGGGATTATAAATTATCTTCCTCATTTTCTAAAATGATTATTTTTTAAGTTATCAACAATGACTCAACAATTGTTTCTTATAAACTGATCTACATATATATTTATTCTGAAATGTGAGCAGAAAATTACATTTTCCTACAATAGCATTGTTCATAATCACAAAAAATTAGGAACAATATAGATGTCCTGAATGTAAACAGTTAAGAAAATATGATACCACCACACTCTGGAATGTAGCATAACTCTGTTTTATAGAGATTTGTCAAGAGATTTTAATAAAGTTGAAAAATAAGGAAAAAGTTATAAAATTATAATTGTAGCAATTTCTGCCATATAAAATATATATAGAAAAAATTAGAAGGTAATACATTGCAATGTCTATAGCTCTGAGTAATAAGATTGTGGGTGATTTTAAGTTTTTTACTTTATGCTTATATTTTTTAAAGTGAGTACAATGGCTTTGTGTATTTTGGAAAAAATGTCTTAACATCATTAAATGTTTTAGAAGAATATCTGCTAATGACTTAAGAAAGACTATATATGTAAGTAGAAATAACAGGATGCAAACAAACATGTTATCTATACACAATTTGGTTTCAATTTTTAAAAAGGCAACTTTTATATGCAAATCTCACATACATGAACCCAAGAAAATAGTGACTAGAATATGATTCAGCAAATATGAATAGTGGTTATCTCCAACTAGTGGGGTCAATAACTGAATATTGTTCTTTACATTTTTCTGCATTTTTCAAATTATCATATGCATATATTACCTTAATCAAACCATTTTTAAAAAAGAATAGTTTTAACTTACTTAAGAATATTTTCCCATGTGTGACTGTCATAAAATGCATGGCTCCAACTCATTTTTACTGTTCCAACAATAACATTTTGTGAAAACACATCGGATCCTAATCTTCGATAAAGATCCTCACATTCATCCAGGGGCATATGAAACAATCCCAACATGAATGCTAATATAGCACCTGAAAGAAAGAATCCTTAGTTTTTATCAGCACTGACATTACAGTACTTAAAAAATCTAAATAACAAGCCTGGTTAAAATTCTAGCTTTGACACTTTCCAACTGTGTCACCTGGGACAAACTACTAAATCTCACAAAGCTCCAATTTTTTCATTTATAAAATAAAGATAACAACAATTAAAATATATAAGGCTCTTATACTGGGATAACACATTTAAAGTGCCTTATCAGGCCTCAGTAAGGGTTTAATTAATGCTAACCAATGCTTCGATGATGATGATAATTTTTAAATATATAAAAATGCATGTTTACATTAAGTTAAAAAAATATATAATTAAGATATTCTAGTAGATACTATCCTTTACAACCTTAATAAATTTCTTAGTTTTAGTCACAGAATGCAGCATATTTGACAACTTCTCAATTCATTAAAATAATTACTTCTTCAGGTTGGTCCTGGGAACCAATGTAATTAAAGAAATTAGGTCTCCGGCACATCCTTTTATTTATTTTTAATTTTTTAACAGCTGCTTGCATATCCTAGCTGTGAATGGTAGGGCACACTGCCACCTAGTGTACCTAATTGGCCTGAGCCTGAACGAAAGAGAAAAAGGTGGGGAGAAGGCTTTGTGTATGGGGAGAGGGTAGGATATGGTGAAGATAGGTATAGTGTCACTGCTCTCTTTGAAATTGCTATCACACACCCAGGAAATAACCATCATAATGCATTTTAACTACTTCATGTATTTTATTATATTTGGTTTTATTCTAGTAAAAGATGGACAGCATGTTTTAAAAAACACTGTATGGCATAACTATATGCTGTACAATATAAATTGTTATATTTCAATTTGCAGAAAATGTCTAATTAATTCAAGAAACAATTTGCCAAAAAATTAAGTTCTTTTCAAGCAGAGCTACTATAAAGAGCAAATATTTTAAAAATGTATGTTATTTAACTGGTAAGGACATTACCCTTAAGCTAGATACATATTTATTAACTTTATAAAAATTTTAAGTGCAAACAAAATTTGTTAGAGTACACAAAATGGAAAAAAAGGAAGGAAGATTATAAGCAAATTATAAGCAATAAACTGTAGGTTAAAGTTCATATAAGCTACAAGACACAATGGAAAAGATATACTCTGACAAATACAGAAAGGTACATATACAGAAACTGATATTCTACTCCACGGATGAATCTCTATGATTTAAAATTCTCTTTATTGAGCACCCACCTATTAACAATGGCGTCAAAGCAAGAAGTTAGCTTGTAGATATGTTTATATGTTTGAACTGCTAAGACCATTAGAAATGCTCAGGGTAAGAGCAACAAAGAAAGTACCAAAGAACACTAGCCCTGGGAAATGTCTCTTTAAGAAAAGTTTCCATAGTTAAATGAATTTAGGATACATATTATTTTCCTATTCTGAGAGTCAAAATGCATTTTTACCATACGAGAAGATGTCAGAAGTCCCTCTAAAGAAACCTGTTTAACTTCCCTTCCCCAACACTCCCCAAATCTGCTGACATCCTGGGGAAGCAGTGTTGCTGGACCATCCGAAATCACTGATTCCTTATGCTCTGGAATCACCCCTGCAACTGCTCTCATGCAGTTTTCGTGACTGAACATGGACTAACATGCCCTCTGGGAGTACTGGTCAGACTTGACACCGTTAATGTATAGAAATCACTGGATTCTGTTGCTAATGGTTTTAGAACTATTGTTCTAATTTAAAAGAATGAGAGAAATAGAAATAAAAGCGATGAAGATAAGCTAATGTAAAGTAAGAACTTATCAGGTCAAACAGTAAAATATGCAGGAAGGATCTGCAATCTTAATAGTCTTTGAATGTTATCTGGGGAGTAAGCCGTAACGACCAGTATCCCGAGAGGTTTAATGTACACATGGGAGGGGGAACACAGGACGGCAGATGGGAGAGGGAGATGATATAAAGAAACTGGAAAACAAAACAAAAATTCATCTGATGTTGACTCTACAAAAACTAAGAAATTATTCAGTAACAGTCATATTCTAAGCTGTCAATTTCTTCTGTAAAAATATGAAACTACAATTTTAAATGTATACCAACTAGCATTAGTTAAAAACAGTCTTTAAAAAGCATATTCTCACATTTATCAATTTAAATTCTGGCTTCAAGCAATCAGTTAAAAAATGATATAAGAAGCAATATCCACACAGAGGGACATGTCTCACAGAAAAGTAAAACTGTATCCATCTTCATGTCTGGGTCAAAGACAGTTTGAATACCTCCTTTCCTGTACCATAAAGCAATAATTCATAATTTTTACTTGTCACTGTGTCTTATTTAAAACATATTTAGAAAGGCACATTTAAAAACTACTTTTTAAAACTTGAAGATTAGTTGATATACAGTATTAGATTGGTTTCAGGTGTATAACATAGTGATCTGACAGTTATCTATACTGCCAAATGCTCACTCCGATAAGTGTAGTCACCATCTGTCAACATACAAAGATATTACAATATTACTGACTATACTGTCTATGCTGTACTTTCATCCCCGTGATGAACTTATAAATGGAATTTTGTGCCTCTTTATCCTCTTCACCTAGTGCACCAACCCCCCAAAAACTACTTCTGAATGTTGACTTATTCCCAATAAACATTTTTAAAAGTTCCTTAAGCAAACCAAAGGATTACTCATCATCAAAACATGGAACTAATTAATACTCATCATTTCAGGGTATGACCAGATCTTCAACCTAAGTGCTTAATGTTCTTTTTCTTAATGCAGTGCTGGGATGTACCACTTCTAAGTAATAATTACCTGTGCTTACACCACAAATGTAATCAAAAAGCTGATGAACTGGCTTCTTAGTAAGTTCAACTAATTTACGTAGTGTCTGAAGAGCAACCACACCCCTGTAGAAGAGATAAAGGGTGAAATGAGAATTCCTGCTCCAAAGAAAGTCACTGAATAAACAATCCTACAAATTGCTTTTCTAGCTTATATGCCAACATGAAAACTAATCATATAAATTAGCATCAGCAAAAATTGCCTAAATTTTTAAGATCACTTTCTAAAATCCAGTATCTCAATAATGACATAGAACCTGTATTATGGCAGCACATTTATGAATGTATACTAGCATCTCTTTAAATAAGACTGCAAAGACATGTCAATACAAGATTTATTTTTAAACACCCCAACCATTGAAAATACATAAAAATACAAACTCACCAGTTTTGAGATGCTATATATTGGTATCTTCTCTTATCTATGTATTTGATAATCTATGTTTCAATACATTTTTAATTTAATATTCCACTAGCAGTATTTTTAAGCTTTCATGTATTTTTTAAAAACTCAACCTTAGGACAATGATTTGCATAAAGGATGTATTAATTTATGTGGATGACTTTGTTCACTGCTGGTTTGCTGGTTTCTTGACAAAGTCAGCAAATAGCTTCACCATGAGTGTGAAAGATGAAATCATCTAGGAGGTGCAGCCAACTCAGCGTGTGTGTTACCTGGGGACAATTCTCAACACTGGGAATATGCAGAAACAATGAAATGTTTTAAGTTGTGGGACAGACAAGTCCTGAATGGTAACCACACAAAATAAAATTTTAAATATCAAATTTTGCTTTCATATTGCTGACAGGAAGTCACTAGAAAATATTGTAAGGTTGAAGTAGAAAACCAAAGATGCTGACCTTTTTAATTGTACCAAGTAATGTGGATTTGAAGACAGGTAACAGAAGACGAGATGGCTTATAAGAGAAATACATTACGAATTCAGGTGAGACATGAAGAATTAAAGACAATGCTGGATAAAAATTTTAACAATGTGACCTCTATTACTTATAAAATAGGAAATAAAATATGCATACACATATTCACACTGATAAAAATATTTGAAAAAAATTAAAATGTTTAAAATAATCTAGAATTTGTGAGCTTATGGTTTGTTTTGGTTTTCTTCATATTTTTCTTTTCCTTTATCCCAAGTTTTACTTGTATAATCAGGAAGAAAATTACCTTAAAATTCTGTATTTATAAATTAATTCAGGACAAATTTAAAGATTAATATACTTTCCATGTTGAGACTACATGCCTAATGCTGTACCAGGCTCTTGTATACAAAAGAAATAAAAGACAGATGTTTTTTCCTTATAAGCCCTTCTGGGATTATTTCACTTTCTCAGGAATATCCGAAAGATCGTATAAGACTTCTCTCCTCAATCAAGTCTATCTTCATTTGCATGGTACTACTGCATGGAAATGTAAAGCCTTATCGTCAACATGTCCGAAACAAAACCATGTTTCTCACCAATCACATCCTCCCCTGTCCCTGCAATTCTGTCTCAGTCATCCACAGGGTTTATGCTTAAGAGTGATTTCAGTCTATTTCTACCATATATAGTTTCCCTTCTCTTTCAAAATTTTCATGTATATTTTTCTTTCCTCCAGCTCCCTACTGCCACCATCTGAGGTTAGTATTTTACTGTCCTCTGCCTAGATTATTAAGTAGCCTCCTTTTATCACTCACTCCTTCACTGACACTGGTGTCAAAATTTAAAGGACTCGACTGAAATTGAAGACTGTAGAATTAACGGAAAGGAAAGGCAGTACTTGGACATGCAGAAGAGTGATCAGCAAGGCAAGTGTACCAGAGAGTGAATCGGTGAGGTAAATCAGAGCTAGGAGCAACAGGCAGGGCATATACTATCCATCTAAGAGTAGGAGTAGAGACGGCAGGGAGCTGGCACCTGAACTTGGAAATGTGGGGAAAAAGGTTTATGAAAGCAAGCCAAAGGATCTAACTAAGAACTAGGAAGGAACTAAACAAACTAGGACAGAATAAGAAGTATGGATGAATTGCCAGTAGTAGAATGGAGCTTGATGGTGAAATTATCTCCTACCGAGCTAAGAAGACATTAAATATTTCTGGGGTAGCACCAGAATTCCCAGCTGCAAGTGAAGATGTAGGAAGTCAGGAAGTTACTGATAAAGACTTCTCTTAAACCGTCACTTTAAGTGACTAGTTGACCAATACATTTAGGTTTATCTTACCTTTATCTATATAATAAAAGAAAGCAAACATTACAAAACATTGCCAAGAATTTAAAAGAATCATGGTTAATAAACTGTCCTAAACTACCGAACAGATATGAAAAGACAAAACTAAAATATAAATACCAGATGAAATTAAAGTAAAAGGCAATTCAGGTAAGATGTTAAAGAAGGTCTAGACTGATACAGTAAATTAATAACTATTTCATGTTTTATTTTAAAAATTTGATTTTATAATGATACAATTACACTGAATCAGTTTAAAAATTCCTAGGGTTGATTTGGATCTATAGTTAAAAAAAAATCATTTTCTAGTCTTACCTCGTTCCTCCACCATCAATTGTGAGAATTCGAATTCCTCTCCCTTTTACTGGATCCACATAGCCAATTAAAGCCAAAATTTCTCTAACTGCAGCCTGAAGAGTTTCATCCTTAATTTGTCTCAATCGCAATAAATATGGAATAATTTTTTCCTATATTGAGAGAAAGATATTTTGTTGCTTTTGTCAAATCAAGAGTGAAAATGTATAGTTATTTTCCTCCAACCATGTAGATCATCACATATAATCAAGGTGCCAGTTTTTATTACTTCCTCAGTACTCTTAAGTGATAAGATTAGTTTTTGACATTGTAATGTCAAATAACATTTAGAATATAGCTGCCATAATATCTAGAAAACCTCTATCCAAATGTTTTCTTTAAAAGGTACAATGATTAATGAAAACTTAGGAAATGTTAATGTAACAAAAAAAGTTAACATTATAAAGTTGATACAATATTTCATCCAAATCCTACATTAAGATGAAACTGCTTCACAGTAATTATTGGAAATTAAACTTGTTTATAAAGAAAAAAAATAAACCATCTTTTGTACATTGCAGATAGGATAAAAGGGTAGGTCACAGTGAGTATAAACAAATGTTAATTAATAAATAAAACTAAGGTGGAAGGCAAAACCTTACACTTACAATTAAATAGTTTAAACAAACCTGGGACTTCCAAGTCTCTACTTCATATTATTGTTGAACTTTATACTACTGGTAAGAGGTAAAAGCTTAAATGCTAGGCGTCTATGCTGAGTTTACCAAAGATTTTCTAGATTCTTTACAGAGAAGCATGTTATCTGGTCAGTACTCCAGGTAAGGGCATAATTGAATGACAGCTATATTTGTGCTGTGTAACTTTCTGTAAATCAAGTAAATTTCAATGTATCACTCATTTTGTTTCTTTTTTTATGATAAATCAAATCTGAAATACTACTGTTCTAAATTCCATTTTTGTTCAATCCCTCCCCCGAATCCCACCAGGGCTGTGTTGAGCTCCAAAGCTCCACTAGAGGAACCTGAACAATGGTAGAGATGGAAATGTAAATTTCCATCTCTGGTTAGGCTAGAACGGTCTCTTTCCAAGATCAGAAAAGTTTGACAAAATACAAAAAAAAGTGCCATCTGTTTAAAAGCATCAGAGAGCTTCTGAAGCAGTGAGGACAGAAGGGCCTAACAATCTAGAGAAGGGTTAATTGCTGGGAAGTGAGCTCCTAACTACAGCTTTTCCTCCCTTGAGGCATTTGCTGATTTGGGGAAGAAATGAAGGACTGAAAAACTGGGGTTGGCTCAAACAGAGGGCCATGGATGAAAAACAGAGAAACCAGCTGAACATTCCGAATCTCATGATTTTTGAGCGACAAAACAGAAAACTTGAGGGGCCTCAATGACATGACTGGTTTCACCTCAAAACAGCTGCTGGAATTCTTTAACTATATGATTTGGGAAGTCAAAAAGCTAACTGAAAAACTCTGGAAGTGGAAATTTGTGTATTCCTGAGATTTTAGAGCCCAAGGGAGTGGTGGTGGTAGTAATGCACCAGGGTCTCAACTGAAAGCTCTGGCGGAATATGCCTTAGAAATGGGAAACTACAGGTCTCACCAAATTACCCAGCCTTCACGCAGCTCTGAACCTAACTGAATTAAGGTTATTAGTGTCCCACTCTATATTTCAAGCAGAAAAACAAACAAACTACCTCTGGAAAAAGAAACCATCTGACACAATCTAGATCCTATGCAATTTTTAAAAATCAAAATGCCTAACAACCAGAAAAATTATAAGGTATGTGAAACCAGTACCAAATGATCAAAGACCAAGATGATATTAGAATTCCCAGTAAAATATATTGAAATAACAAAAATAAAACTATTGTCTCAAAACATCATCTACCTAGGAATTTTTTAAAATTCTAATAGATGTGCAAGACATTTATATTAAAAATCTTTAAATATTAAGTGCTCTGGTGTGAATATTTTGTGTTCTCTCAAAATTCATATGCTGAAATCCTAACCCCCAAAGATGATCGTATTAGGAGGTGGAGCCTTTGGGATGTGTTGTGTCACAAGCACAGAACCCTCATGAATGGGATTAGTGCCTTTATATAGGAAGCTCCAGAGAGCTGTCTTACCCCTTCTGCTAAGTGTAGACACGGGGGGAAGGCACCAGCTGTGAACCAGGAAGAGGGTGGTCCTCACCAGAAGGCAATCAGGCTGGCACCTTAATCTTGGACTTTCAGCTTCCAAAACTCCAAGAAATAAATTTCTATTGTTTATAAGCTATCCAGTTGGTGGTATTTTGTTATAGCAGTCCAAATGGACAAAGACATTGAGGGAAAATAAAGGCAACCCAAATAAATGGAAGAAGATACCATACTCGTGGCTTGGAAGACTTAATATTACAGAATCAATTCTCCCCAAATTGTTCCATAGTTTCAACATAATCCCAGCATGATTTTCTTCATTTTTAAAATTTCTGATAAGCCAAAATTTAAGTGGAAATATAATGTGCCAAGAATACCTGAGCCAATATTAAGAGAAGGAACAAAGGTGTAAGATTTAGACTACTAGACATCAAATCTGTTATAAAGCTCAATAATTTAGGCAGTGTAGTATTGGAGCAAGGATAAACAAATACACTAATGGAATAGAACAGTGTTCAGAAATAGACCCATATGTAATCAATTGATTTATGATGAACGTCTTTTCAACAAATTTAGCTAGGTCAACTGGGTATGTATATTTAAAAAAATCAGGACTCCTACCTCACACCATAGATCTAAGTCTACTCTAGAAGAATAGTAGATGTAAGTGTGAAAGGCAAAACAATAAAATTTTAGAAGAAAACAGAGGAGAATGTCTTTATGATGTTAAGATAGGCAAAGATTTCTTAAATAGGGCACAAAATGCTAACATAAAGGAAATTGGACTATATTAAAATTAAAAATATCTGTCATCACTAAAAACCATAAAGAGCAAAAAGGTAACCTACAGAATGGGAGAATATATTTACAAGACATATATGTGATATCATATATACTTACATATATTAAAAGACTTGTACCCATAATGTAGAGATTCTCCAAATCAATAAGAGAAACTGGTGAATCCAATGGAAAAATGAGCAAGGCCAGGAATAGGCAATTCACAAAGGAATTATGAAAATGGACAATAATAATAATAATAGTAATAAACACTGGAAAAAGTGCTGAACTACAGAGTTACCAAAGAAATACAAATTAAAGCCACCATGTATCACTAAACACCCAAGAAAATGGCTAAGTTAAAAAAGATAAATAATATAAACTGGTGGACAGGAAGCAGGATGTTCCAGAAGGCTCATACAATTTTGGTGAAAGTATTAATTGGTATAAGCATTTTGCATTTGGGGAGTATCTAATGAAGATGAAAACAGACACACTCTATGACCAGGTATACTACTCTTGGATATACACCTCAAGGATGTTTTCCAAAAGATAGATCCCAGAAGCACTATTACTAAATATTCCCATACTGGAAACTATCCAAATGTCCATCAGCAATAAAATGGATAAATACATTGCGCTACATTCAGACCATAGAATATACCACAATGAGAACGACTATCCACAACTACACCCCGTTAATATAGGAAGTTCTCACAAATATAATGTTGAGCGGGGAAAATCAAACAGCACAAGCTATATAATTTTATTTATATAACATGCAGAAAGATGCACAACTTACCTATAATGCTGGTCAATCTTTTTTGGAGATAGTGATTGGAAGGGGGCAAAAAGTGCTGGTAACATTGTTTCTTATACTGGTGGTGGCTACATAGATGTGTTCAATTTTTGAAAATTCATGGAGCTGTACATTTATGTATATGTATACTTTTCTGTACATGACATTTTCATAAAAAGTTAAAAAGAATAGACAAGAATCAGCTTGAAAGGGCCCCTACTAGTCAAAGCTGAGATAAATTTAGCATTAAAAAAAAGGGGAATTAAAAGATTATAGAAACACAAATTATGAAAAACTGTAAGTTCATAATAATAGTAAAACAAAGATGCTAAAAATTCATGTCAGCATTGAGACAGCTTTGAGAGCAACAATTAACTTTGAAAATTAGTGACGAATACAAAGAAATTAAGCATCTCTTGCTTTCCCTGTAAAATTGTCTTCCAAATAACTTTAGCTGATTAAGGAAAGGTCTCTTTTCCTATTAAGAATGTCAATTAATATAGACTGATAGAATTAGAAATTTACCATATGGAACGCTAATGAAATGCCTAGTTCTGGAACCAATTAGGTTAATGGTTTAAAGGATAATGGTTCTAGCTCAACTGTCCAATGAAAATATCAGACTGTCATCACCCTAATTCAATGGTCAACCCTAGTATTACTAACGGTTGTTCAACCAGTTATGTGTTCTGATATGATGCAATATGAGGCACATGATATCATCTACAAGGTGCTCTAACAAAAAAATGTTAAATTCAATCAAGCCTTTATATTTAAATTCTAGCATTGAGGAAATAAAAAGGAAAGAATATATCAAATAATACCAAATGAGAAGGAAGGTAGGTAAATCCATAAAGTGAGGCATCTTATGACATATCTGGCCTGGTCTCTTCAATTCTTCAATTAGTTTTGAAGGAATAGGTAAGGAAGGACTGTGCTTTGTTATAAGTGACTTAGGGAAACAACCAGATGTAATGTACAGTCTAGACTAGACCCTCATTTGGATCCAATCAGTTACATAAAGAACATTTTCAAACTGGTTATAGGTGAGATGAAAATTTACTGATCGAGAAAGGTGTACATGACAAGCTGAAAAAACAAAAAACAGGTTATAAAACAGCACATGTAGAATGACTTTATTTTGGTGTGTGTGTGTGTGTGTGTGTCTGTGTGTATACACACACATATATATAAAATAATGAATAATATATAATATACATGTATAGAATTTGTAGAGTATTTTGTCTGATTGCCGTGGCTAGGACCTCCAGTACTATGTTAAATAACAGTGGAGAGAGTGGGCATCCCTGTCTAGTTCCCGATCTCAGCGGAAATGCTTTCAGCTTCTCGCTGTTCAATATAATGTTGGCTGTGGGTTTATCATAGATGGCCTTTACTATGTTGAGGTACTTGCCCTCTATTCCCATTTTGCTGAGAGTTTTTAACATGAATGGATGTTGAACTTTGTCAAATGCTTTTTCAGCATCTATGGAGATGATCATGTGGTTTTTGTCTTTCTTTTTGTTGATGTGGTGGATGATGTTGATGGACTTTCCAATGTTGTACCATCCTTGCATCCCTGGGATGAATCCCACTTGGTCATGGTGTATGATCCTTTTGATGTATTTTTGAATTCGGTTTGCTAATATTTTGTTGAGTATTTTTGCATCTACGTTCATCAGGGATATTGGTCTGTAGTTTTCTTTTTTGGTGGGGTCTTTGCCTGGTTTTGGTATTAGGGTGATGTTAGCTTCATAGAATGAGTTTGGGAGTATCCCCTCCTCCTCTATTTTTTGGAAAACTTTAAGGAGAATGGGTATTATGTCTTCCCTGTATGTCTGATAAAATTCCGAGGTAAATCCATCTGGCCCGGGGGTTTTGTTCTTTGGTAGTTTTTTGATTACTGCTTCAATTTCGTTGCTGGTAATTGGTCTGTTTAGATTTTCTGTTTCTTCCTGGGTCAATCTTGGAAGGTTATATTTTTCTAGGAAGTTGTCCATTTCTCCTAGGTTTCCCAGCTTGTTAGCATATAGGTTTTCATAGTATTCTCCAATAATTCTTTGCATTTCTGTGGGGTCTGTCGTGATTTTTCCTTTCTCGTTTCTGATACTGTTGATTTGTGTTGACTCTCTTTTCTTCTTAATAAGTCTGGCTAGAGGCTTATCTATTTTGTTTATTTTCTCGAAGAACCAGCTCTTGGTTTCATTGATTTTTGCTATTGTTTTATTCTTCTCAATTTTATTTATTTCTTCTCTGATCTTTATTATGTCCCTCCTTCTGCTGACCTTAGGCCTCATCTGTTCTTCTTTTTCCAATTTTGATAATTGTGACATTAGACCATTCATTTGGGATTGCTCTTCCTTTTTTAAATATGCTTGGATTGCTATATAGTTTCCTCTTAAGACTGCTTTTGCTGTGTCCCACAGAAGTTGGGGCTTAGTATTGTTGTTGTCATTTGTTTCCATATATTGCTGGATCTCCAGTTTGACTTGGTCATTGATCCATTGATTATTTAGGAGCGTGTTGTTAAGCCTCCATGTGTTTGTGAGCCTCTTTGCTTTCTTTGTACAGTTTATTTCTAGTTTTATGCCTTTGTGGTCTGAAAAGTTGGTTGGTAGGATTTGAATCTTTTGGAATTTTCTGAGGCTCTTTTTGTGGCCTAGTATGTGGTCTATTCTGGAGAATGTTCCATGTGCACTTGAGAAGAATGTATATCCTGCTGCTTTTGGATGTAGAGTTCTATAGATGTCTATTAGGTCCATCTGCTCTACTGTGTTGTTCAGTGCTTCCGTGTCCTTACTTATTTTCTGCCCAGTGGATCTATCCTTTGGGGTGAGTGGTGTGTTGAAGTCTCCTAGAATGAATGCATTGCAGTCTATATCCCCCTTTAGTTCTGTTAGTATTTGTTTCACATATGCTGGTGCTCCTGTGTTGGGTGCATATATATTTAGAATGGTTATATCCTCTTGTTTGACTGAGCCCTTTATCATTATGTAGTGTCCTTCTTTATCTCTTGTTACTTTCTTTGTTTTGAAGTCTATTTTGTCTGATATTAGTACTGCAACCCCTGCTTTCTTCTCACTATTGTTTGCTTGAAATATGTTTTTCCATCCCTTGACTTTTAGTCTGTACATGTCTTTGGGTTTGAGGTGAGTTTCTTGTAAGCAGCATATAGATGGGTCTTGCTTTTTTATCCATTCTGTTACTCTGTGTCTTTTGATTGGTGCATTCAACCCATTAACATTTAGGGTGACTATTGAAAGATATGTACTTATTGCCATTGCAGGCTTTAAATTCGTGGTTACCAAAGGTTCAAGGTTAGCCTCTTTAGTATCTTACTGCCTAACTTAGCTCGCTTATTGAGCTGTTATATACACTATCTGGAGATTCTTTTCTTCTCTCCCTTCTTGTTCCTCCTCCTCGATTCTTCATATGTTGGGTGTTTTGTGCTGTGCTCTTTCTAGGAGTGCTCCCATCTGCAGCAGTTCCCTTAAGATGTTCTGTAGAGGTGGTTTGTGGAAAGCAAATTCCCTCAGCTTTTGTTTGTCTGGGAATTGTTTAATCCCACCGTCATATTTGAATGATAGTCGTGCTGGATACAGTATCCTTGGTTCAAGGCCCTTCTGTTTCATTGTATTAAATATATCATGCCATTCTCTTCTGGCCTGTAGGGTTTCTGTTGAGAAATCTGACGTTAGCCTGATGGGTTTCCCTTTATAGGTGACCTTTTTCTCTCCAGCTGCCTTTAACACTCTTTCCTTGTCCTTGATCTTTGCCATTTTAATTATTATGTGTCTTGGTGTTGCCCTTCTTGGATCCTTTCTGTTGGGGGTTCTGTGTATTTCCGTGGTCTGTTCGATTACTTCCTCCCCCAGTGTGGGGAAGTTTTCAGCAATTATTTCTTCTAAGATACTTTCCATCTCTTTTCCTCTCTCTTCTTCTTCTGGGACCCCTATAATACGGATATTGTTCCTTTTGGATTGGTCACACAGTTCTCTTAATATTGTTTCATTCCTGGAGATCCTTTTGTCTCTATGTCAGCTTCTATGCGTTCCTGTTCTCTGATTTCAATTCCATCAATGGCCTCTTGCATTCTATCCATTCTGCTTATAAACCCTTCCAGAGTTTGTTTCATTTCTGCGATCTCCTTTCTGGCATCTGTGATCTCCTTCCGGACTTCATCCCATTTCTCTTGCGTATTTCTCTGCATCTCTGTCAGTATGTTTATGATTCTTATTTTGAATTCTTTTTCAGGGAGACTGGTTAGGTCTGTCTCCTTCTCTGGTGTTGTCTCTGTGATCTTTGTCTGCCTGTAGCTTTGCCTTTTCATGGTGATAGGAATAGTCTGCAGAACTGGGACGAGTGACGGCTGGAAGGACTTCCTTTCTTGTTGGTTTGTGGCCCTCCTCTCCTGGGAGAACAGCGACCTCTAGTGGCTTGTGCTGCGCAGCTGCGCGCAGACAGGGCTTCTGCTTCCTGCCCGGCTGCTATGGAGTTAATCTCCGCTGTTGCTGTGGGCGTGGCCTGGCTCGGGCAGCTACTCCAAAATGGTGGAGTCGCGTTGGTGGGGTAGCGGCCTGGAGGCTATTTATCTCCGTAAGGGGCCTCCCTGCTCCCTGCAGCCCAGGGGTTAGGGTGCCCAGAGATCCCGGATTCCCTACCTCTGGATTAAGTGACCCGCCCTGCCCCTTTAAGACTTCCAAAAAGCACCCGCCAAAACAAAACAACGCCCACCAAAAAAAAAAGAAAAAAAAATTTTTTTAATTAAAAAAAAAAAAAAAAAAGGTGGTCGTTCGTTTTTCTTTATTCTCCGGTGCCAGCCTCAGGCCTCTGCTCACCGGTCTTTCTGCCCTGTTTCCCTAGTATTGGGGTCCCTATCCCTTTAAGACTTCCAAAAAGCGCTCGCCAAAACAAAACAGCAAAAAAGCAAAAAAAAAATGGTCGCGCGCTTCTCTTATGCCCTCTGTCGCCCAGCCTCCAGTGCCCGCTCACTGTTCTTGCTGCCCTGTTTTCCTAGTATCGAGGGCCCTGCACTCTGGCCCGGATGGCTGGGGCTGGGTGTTCGGCAGTCCTGGGCTCCGTCTCCCTCCCGCTCTGCCTGCTCTTCTCCCGCCGGGAGCTGGGGGGAGGGGCGCTCGGCTCCCGCGGGGCCGGGGCTTGTATCTTACCCCCTTCGTGAGGCGCTGAGTTCTCTCAGGTGCGGATGTGGTCTGGATATTGTTCTGTGTCCTCTGGTCTTTATTCTAGGAAGGGTTGTCTTTGTTATATTTTCATAGATATATGTGGTTTTGGGAGGAGATTTCCGCTGCTCTACTCACGCCGCCATCTTCTGCCCCTCAGAATTTGTAGAGTAATGTTGTGGTAATATTCACCACAATACTGTGGTGAATACTCTCCAGTACCCAATCCGCTTCCCCTTCCAGGCACACAAAGGCAGTACTTCTCAGGCTGATGCAAGAGGCAGGATACATAAGTTCTGAGTAGAAGAAACTTATGGTGCTTTCTGCTCAGAGACTGTCTTTCCCTGCAATAGCAATCATGGAGAAAGCCTCGTATTGAGATATAGGGAACAAAGACCATAGTAGCCACCACGTGGAGGCTCACTGTCCTGGAGAGTCACCCAAACCCACAGCCGACTTTGCATGAGTGACAAATAAACTTCTGTTGTGTTAAGCCACCTAGATTTTGTTTTTTTTGTTATTAGAGATGAACTCAGCTTAATCTGACTTATCTGACAAATAGCATTCTAGATTACAGTGGTGGTAAAAATGTTACTTTCTTACTTTTTACTTTTTTTCTGGTTTTCTATAATGTCCATGTACTTCCCCTTTTTTAAGTAATAAAAGGTTACTTTTTTATATAGTGAAAGGTGACCACCTTCACCACCAAAAATGAAAATATCATCAGAGACAATTTCCTAGGTGTAGTTGCCATAAAAGCAGCATATAAAATCCATATACACAAAAGAGGAAACTAGTTTCTATTAGTGCATTAGATCAAAGACAATTTTCTAGATTTGGTCACCATAAATATGGCACAAATTCATATAGATGTTCTATAACAGTCTAGCCTTTTGAAAACTTGATTTTTGATAATAATGAAAATATAGTTAGGAAAGATTATATAAGAGTGTACATGCTAACATGGCTTGAGCAATTTATCAAGTTCCTTATTTTTGAGATACTTATTATTTAGGGGAAGGGTGTGAACTTTCTTCAGACTATCCAGATTTTCATTTATAGTTGATCTGAATATACACTTCTGTATCACATTTCTCCTTGGTATTGAAGGGTCCTTAGATTTAAGTTATGAAAAGTAACAGTCCTCAAAGTTTCTATTAACGAAACTGTTCATAACAGACTCATAGTGAAAACTACCCAGAAATTCATCAATGGTACAATGAGTAAACTATGATATAATCACACCAAGGAACAGAAAAGCAACAAGAATGAATGATCTACAACTACTTACAACACTATGTATGATTCCTACCAACATGTATAAATGAAGAAGGCCAACCACAATAGTTATATAATATGAAAAAAAACAGGCAAAACAAATCTGTGACTACTTTGTTGGGAGATTATGACCAAAAGGAGGCACAAGGCAGGCTTCTGAAGCACTGGTAAATTCTGTTCTTCATCTGGGTGACAGTTACATGGATGTGGTCAGTTTGTGAAAAATCCACTGAACTTTGTACTTATACTTCAATAAAATGTTTTTTAAAAGTTTTTGTAAGTATGTGATTTCATTTAAGACTATGCTTTCAATATGTCACTAAGATCTTAAATGGACTTAAAAGCACATTTATATTTGGAAAATTTATCTTTTACGTAAGAGATTACATATATGAGAGATAATTCTAAATTTTATGAATATGAAATTCTAAAGTTTAGCTATTTTAATTATGCACTATACAACATAAAACTACAAAAGGATGCATTATACAAAGACTTAATTAGATCATTTTTCAGCAAGATGGTTGTCAAAAATCTGAATAAATATGAACTAAGTTAACTTACAATTTTCCGAATGGCAATTTAAAAATAAGCACTAACAAATCTCTAATGAAATGTTAACATTATTTTTATTACATTATATTTTCAAACTATTCATTAAATATTTCAAATGATCTTGGTATTACAGATGTAGAGACACAACCACATCATTCATATTAATATTTATTTCCCTGACAACAGTCTATTTAAATGGGTCTAAATTATCTTCACTATTTTATATTTGAAAAAACTGAGGCAAAGAAAAGCTAATTGTTTAATACGATTATCAATAAGATCATTAAAATGTTTAGACTTTCAAACATAAAAAGATCATGAAATAAAAATTAGCAATGGTTTTACTTATGAATTACATCTCCTGTCTTAAAAGAGTAGTTACGTAGTATAAATATCTGCATTGCATTTAAGAAAAGCTTGGCAGCTATTAGAGAATTCATCGAATATACTAAGACTTGTCCTCAATCTTAAAATGTTGAATCTTAAATACAGAAACCAGTAATAATAAAATAATTTATAATCACAGAATTCAGTATAATGTATCATAGAATATCACAGAATAAATGGGGCAATTACTGAATATATAACATGTATGATAAAAAACACAAAAATTAAGTAAAAAAATAAAAGGTACTACCTTCTCGATTTTAGGTTTATTAGTATTTTTATTTCAAGACAAAACCAGATTAAATAAATTAGAATTACCTTGACAGCTACTCCTTTTCCTTCAGGAAATTCTAGGAGATGAAAAGTCAATTCTTCAACTCTATTAATGCAGAGCTTTGGGTCAGCGGTTCTTCGCAGTGCCTGAACCAACGCCCGGGTTCTGTTATCAATACTCACTCTTGCAATAATCTACAAAGGTATATTAAGATATATATGATTAGAATAGGAAACTGCACTAGAAATGCCAACAAAAGATTCAAGTTTCTTAGATCCCATTAGGAAAGAAAACTCATAAATGTGACAAAATTGAAACTTAAACCATACTGTAGTATCACAACTTGCCTTTTCTCGCTGAAGAGAGAGCCGCTTTTTCTCCTCTCCGTCTTTGTCTTTGCTGACAGTCTGCTCAGCCTTAACAGCCACGTCCTGTTCTTCCGACTGACTCTTTGAATCATACTTTAATTTGGGGACAAGTCCGCCAATATAACCACCGACTAAAGCCTGTACTCCTTCAGTGGGACGAGAAAGAAAGTTAGCAATGCTCTGTTTAGTAGACACGGGAAGAACCTCAGGGGTCACACTGGGTCCCGTAGGTTTGTCCACGGCGGATGATGAAGATTCTGAGTCCAGCTTCTTATCAGTCAGGATGCCTGGAGAACTGGATTTCTCTTCTTCAACCTTTCTATCTTCAAGTTCTAATTTGTCCCGGAAATGGTTATTTTCCTTTTCTTTAGACATTTTCTCCTCACGTTTGAAGTATGAATTAATATGACTTGATAAAAAGTAGAATGACTCTCCAAATTTTGTGGTTATATTTGTGTAATGAAAAAGGCTTTCTTTACCTGTATCTTCATCTACAACATGACTCTTCTTTTCTGGTGATTTGCCACTGTATTTTTTCAGAGCTTTGATGGCTTGTTTAATGTTTTTCTGTTTTAACCAGTCACTATCCACTACTTTTCTTAATATTTGAGAACTTGGCTTAAATTGAGCTAAACGTGAGATCATTTCATTCTGTTTGCCAAAAACAGCCTTTGAAACAGAGTTCAAAGTACTTTTAATACGGGACATACGAATGCTCACTTTCGTAAGTCCCTTGGGAGCAGAAGTGCTAAGTTTCAAAATTCCAATATGCAAACCATGACTGCTTGGAGAGTGACAGGGCTTACTGCAAGAATAGACTTCAGTTTGGGCCCACTTACGTCTTATTTTGCTTGTATGAAAACCTCTTTGCAGACTGATGTGGCTTACCCTCCAGTAATGTCTAGGTGAGTACAAGAAATGCAGTTGCTTGTTTCTCTGCTTCCCACAAAGACTTCTTGCATTACTAAGGAGGTAAATATAATATATATCTATAGTCAAATTAATAGACATAACTTAAAAATCATTTAATTTCTATATGTTATGATTTTCACTTCATTCCTGATTGCTTCATTTAAGAAATGCCATAATTCATGGTCTTACCTGAAATACCAAGAAAAAAAAATTAGGATTCAAGGTAAAACTGAAATAGGGACTAAGACAAAATACATTACTACTCAAACAAAACTCTGTAACTTGTCTCAAAAAGACAGAATAATAGTTTTCCATTACAGCTAATATAAATTTCACTTTTAAGCTCATAGAAGTAGTTCAGTTTTCAGTATAGAAATCAATGAAAAAAGCAAGGGTATATATAGTAGGATGTTTCATGACAACTAATTTAGGGAAGCTCCAATAGATACGTTTCCTGTATCAAATAACTTGAATATGCAATTTAGATAATACTATGCTGTTTTTCTTCCTTATTGTTAAAGTCTTGGCTACTTTACATAACACTAAACTTTAAGACAAGAGTCAAGTCTTATACTTCATTCACTGCAAATCATTTATAAAATATTTTATATACACCAGACATTGTGTTAGACGCTGAAACCACAAAGACAAACAGGATACCAAGGACCTTTCAGTCTAGAGCTAGAGAAAGCCATGTAAAAGAGATTTTACTATCTAGTAACAAGTGTTTATTAAATCAAAGAACAGATTATAGAAGAAGCTGCATGCAACTTCTAATAGACAACAGGTTCATAACTACAATATAAATAGAATACATAAAGATAAGAAAGAAAAGATTAATCCAGTAAAAAAATAGGCAACGGACATAAACTAGTCACAGAAGAATAAATACAAACAGTGAAATTATGAAAACATCCTCCACATTGAAAATAAATGCCAACTGAAATAGACATTTTGTTTTTTCAATGGGTCAAAATGTAAATGATTGATAATGTCCAGTACTGATAATGGGCTGGGGAAATGGGACACAGTGGGCTATCTGACAGTACCTAATGAAATTTTAATGCTGTCTGTCAAAATATTAAGGGGACATATTCTTTAATCAGAAATTGCACTATTAATAATCTATCCTACAGAACTACTTGCGTAAGAGTGCAAAGATACAATCCCTGACACATTGCTTGAAACAACAAAATACTAAAAAACAACTCTAAAGCTTCTAGCAAGGAACGGTCATATAAATTATGGTACATGGAAACAGTGGAGTGAATTATCATTTAATATGATGTAGCAGTTAGAGAAAATTAGGTGATCTGTGTACATTGACATATCCTCCATACACAGTACAGTGAAAAAGGCAAGCTGCAATGCTATATGTACACACACATGAAGATACACAGATGTAGATATGTAGATATTATGTAATAAAAAAAATCCAAAAGTCTATATATGAAGTTTAAATCTGTAGCTACACATACACATACACAACAGAGAGAGATTCTGAAATGATAGCCACCATTTATTCTTGTGAACTGAAGAGTGGGATCAAGAAAATGAGGAGAAGGGCTTTTGCTTTTTACTTTTGTATTGTCTGAGTTATTTACAATGAGCAGGTATTACTTTGTAATTAGAAAAAGCAAATAGCTTTAAGCACTTTAACTGTGCCCTGTGAATAGAAGACACATGATGAGAGTAGATACCCAGGTAAGTCCAACAAAAGACAATAAAAACTGGGTAAAGTTAAAAAGGAATTCATCATATGGCAAAGACAAGAAGGAAGGAAAGAATTCTAGATAGGAAAAATAATGGGAAAAAGTCAATAAAAGCAAACACAAAAAAGCATTTAGGAAAGCATTCACAACATGAACAAAAACTGCAAGTAGTCTAGTTTCACTATAGCACCTAGAGAGAACAAAGAATGAGAGAGAGGTAGAAAATAATATTGCAGAGAGTCTGGGTCAGATTGTGAAGAATCTCATAAATACTGCCAAGGAATATAAATATTGCCAAACTGTCAAAAAGGATTTTAAGCAAAGGAAAGACATTTAGAAAGATGATTCTAGCAGATCTGACAAAATGGAGTAATGGGCAAGACTGAGAAAGACAGAAAACCAAGAACCTATTAAGACTGTTTGGAACATGATAGTCTGAGTGAAAGTCTTTCTAAATTGCATGTGAGCATATTACTTTAAATACCCAATTTCACAGAAGGGAGGAAAGAAAAGAAGCAAACCTATTTGCCTTTCTGGGCCTTCTGAATTCCTTTAGACCTGCAGTCAATGTAATTACTCTGAATTAACATAAAAGCCTGCAATCCACCACACAGAAATATTTCACCAAATATAAATACAATACTTGATAAATTGTAATATTTATAAAATTATACTGAAACATAAATATTTGATAAAACATCAACCAAGTACTATGGATAAAAAGCCATGCTCAAAACCAATAATGGACTCCTACAACTCAACAATAAAAAATAACCCAATTAAAAAGTGGGCAAAGGACTCAAACAGACATTTATCCAAATGGCCAACAAGCATATGAAATGACATACAAATGGCCAACAAGCATATGAAAAGATGCTGAACATCACTGATCAGAAAAATGCAAATCAAAACCAAAAGAATTAACACCTCGCACTCATTAATACCCATCAGGATGGCTATTATCAAAAAAGAAAGAAAGAAAAGAGAAGAAAGGAACAGAGCAAGTGTTGGCAAAGATGTAGAGAAATTATAACCCTTGAGCACTATTAGTGGGACTGTAAAATGGTTCAGCCACTTTGGAAAAGAGTAGAGCAGTTCCTTACAATATTAAAAGTAGAATTACTGTACGATCCAGCAATCCTACTTCTGGGTGTATTTCCAAGGGAACTGAAAGCAGGGTCTCAAAGAAATATTTGCACACCTATGTTCACAGCAGCACTATTCACAATAGCTGAGGTAGAAACAACCCAAAAGTCTACAAACAAATGCAGATGAATAGATAAACAAAATGTGGTATATACATACAATGGAGTATCATTCAGCCTTAAAAAGGAAGGGGATCCTGTTACATGCTACAACATGGATGAACCTTCAGGACATAATTTTATGTGAAATAAGCTAGTGACAAAAAAACAAATACTGCATGATTTTACTTATATGACAATCTAGAATAGTCAAATTCATAGACAGAGGGAGTAGAATGGTGGTTACAAGGGGTAAGGGGGGTGGGGCAAAGGGGAGTTGTTCAATGGTTACAAAGTTTCAATTCTGCAAGATGAAAAAACACTTGAGATTTGTTTTGTAACAATGTGAATGTACTTAATGCCCCTGAACTATACACTTAAGAATGGTTAAAGTGGTCAGTTTTATGGTACATTTTTTACCACAATAAAAAAATTTTTTTTCCAAAAACCAATAGTGGGAAATACACAGTTGATGAGGAATCAAAAGACCTGGATCTGGAGTCACATTACCTTGATGGTGCAGAGACCCTAAGCAAATGAAAACCAGTCAGAGCTGGTGAACCTCATGGCACCTCAGCAGAGTCAGTCGAAACTACCATGTAAGGACACTTCCAAAGCTCACAGCAAAACAGGACTCCTACACTAAGCAACCACTGCTGAAGATTAACTCACAAAGATTACAAAACATAAAAAGAGATGAACCATGACCTCAAGAAGAGTGCCAGCAAATATAGCCATCAGGAAACTGTGCAACCAAAACTTTGAAATAACAGAAGAAAATTAAGAAGGTTTAAAATGCTTAATGATATAACAGAGGGAAGGAAAACAAGGAGACAAAAAACGAGAACTGTACAAAAAGTTAACAGGAAGGGCAAAATTTTAGAAATCAGAACTCCAGCTACATGATACACCTATAACATAATGACAAATAATAGTTGAAAATAAAGGAATAGGGGAAGTGATATAATAGGCCTATATTAACCAAGAGAAAGCATAAAGTACTTTAAAGCACATTTAAGGCAAAAGCATTAAATAAAGATAAAAAAAGGAATACCATCTAACAGTTAAAAGCAGTAATCCTTTTGCTTATAAACATCAGGTAGACTTCCAGGCCTTGAAGAACAAGACAATCTATTAAGAAATGAACAAATAACTAATATAATGTGTAATATCAGGTCAAGAAGTGCCATGAAGAAAAGTAAAGCTGGGAGTTGGGGAGCAGAGGCAAAGAGAGTGCCATTTTAGCTGATGCAGTCAGGAGAATTGAGTTGACATTTTACTGGAGATGTGAATGAAGTAAGGAAGCAAATTATTATAAGTATCTGGGATAAAAGTATTCAAGGCAGAGGAAAAAGCAACCAAGGCTTTGGAGACAAGAATGAGCTTTGTCTACTCAGGAATAGCAAGAACAACAAGGTGGCTGAAGGGAAGTTAGAAATGGGAAAAGTGCTAGAGATGGGTCCAAGAGTCAAGCAGAAGACAGAGCTACGTAAGCCTAGACTGTGGTAAGGTGTCTGCATTGTTCCCTTCCAGTAACATATAACCCTCACGAACAATTATGAATATGCTTACAACTTGGCATTGAAATACAGTATATAAAGCTAAAAAAGAAAAGAGGGGGGACAATTTACAGGCAGTCTAGACAAGTTCATGATCATAACATTTTAACACACCTCTCTAGAAATTACAATCATCAAGTAAAATCTACTAAACATAAAGAATGGTCAACAAAATCCATCAGCCAAATCTGCCTCCAAATCACAACCCTAGTAAATGCAGATAGGAGTTTTGAGAGTAAATTCAGTTGGAACAAAAGTTAGATTACAAAAAGATAAGGAGAAGAATGTTAAGTGGGAGGTGCCATCAATTACTGAGAAAAGACCAGGGAAGACTAAACTACCTATTTATAGAGTAGTACAAATACAGTGTAGGTATAAATAGAATAGTAAGGCTTAGACCAACTACTAGGGAATGGAATTGAGTTTACCAGAGAAAATAAGGGAATTTCAGGGTGGGCTCAGAAAAGGATGGAAAGAATAAATTTATAATGGGCTTCACTTAAGTTATTGCAATAATGCAGGCACAAAGTGACAAAGGCTTGAATTAAGGTAATAGTACTACAACGGGGACTGGCATTACTCTGAGCCACACTTTAAAAGTAGGTAAGCAACAAAACACAGGGCTTGGTGACAGCAAGAAATGGGGTAAGGTGTTCAAGGTGTCAAGACAATGTAAAGGTTTTTAATCACAGACACAGGGAGAATAGCACTTGTGAATATGAGATAACTGCAAAGGGAACCAATTTTGTATGAAAGAAAATCTCTTGGGATACAGTGACAGTGGACATTCAAATAGGGATGTACTACAGGAACAAAGGCTGTGAAATTATGTTTGGAGTTACCAGCACAGTGATAGCTGAAACCTTAAGACTGGACTACCAAAGAAAGGTTTATAGTAATAATTCTTGAGAATTTTGAGATCACAGAACCTGGTAAAAGCTCCTTTTCCTTGAAAAATAGTTTTTTTGCAATATATACACACTGCATTTTCCATGACACTTCAAGATACTCATGGACCTACTGAAATATTCCTTGGTTTCAAATTTTAAAACTCTGGTTTAGAGAGAAGAACATGAGGAGGACTACTATCCAGAGTTAGGAAGAGGACGTCTTCTAAAGAAACAAAAAGGAGTAGGAGATAGCCAAGATGCAGAAGCAGCCTAAATGTCTATCAGTGTATAAATTGATAAAGAAAATGCAGTACATATATACAATGGATATTACTCGGCCATAATAAGAATGAAATCTGGCCATTTGCAATAACGTGAATAGACCTAGAGGGTATTAAGCTAAGTGACAGGTCAGACAGAAAAAAGGGTATTTAGCCATATGACTTCACTTACAGGTTGAATTGAAAAAATAAAACCAAATAAACAGAACAATAGACTCATTAACACCAAGAACAAATTGGCAGTTGCCATAGAGGAAGGGGATGGAGGTACGGATGAAGTGGGTGAAAGGGATAAAGAGGGACAAACTTGCAATTATAAAATAAGTAAGTCATGGGGATGACAACTACAGAATAGGGAATATGGTCAATAATATTATAATATCTTTGTATAGTGACAGTTGGTAACTTATTGTGGTGAACATTTCACAATGTATATAATTACTGAATCACTATATTGCACACCTGAAACCCAAATAATATTGTATATCAACTATACTTCAATTAAAAAAATGAATAGATTGGGGGGAAAAAAGCATAGGAAAATAGATAACCTGAAAAAATTAAAGCAATGGGAAACCAATACAACTGCAAGTTTTAAAAGTATTGGATAATGAATAACGTATATAACTGTCGAAGCACTTGATTGTTGTATGTTGTATACTTGAAACCGATATAACATTGTATATCAGCTATACTTCAATAAAAAAATAAAAATAAAAAATAGAAGTCGTGGATAATGAACAAAGTACTACTGAATTACTATGTGGTACACCTGAAACCAATATAATATTGTTCTATACTTCTATAAAAAATCAAGTAAATAAAGTGGAAAAAAGCATAGGAGAAAAGGAATTCTGGAAAAGTCAGGACAATGGAAACCAATACAACAGCAAATTCTAAAAAGTATCGGACAATGAATAAAGTAAAATATAAGATAAGGGACAGAACGATGAGAACTAAGATGTGACAGGAAGGTGTCTAGGGTTAAGAGTTCTAAATTTGTCCTTTTCACAAGTGAAACAATATGTACCCTTCAGCATAATTCCGCCGTCATTACTGAGTGAAAGAACAACTCAGTGTACAAGCTGTACTTCTATCAAATTTGCATGTGAAGCAAGTAAATACATAAGCTAGTGAAACTGACCCTTACATTCAACATCACTCTTTAAGACGGCACTGCTTTCAAGATTTTAATTTAGATCTGATATAGAAATAGAAAAACAAGACTGACATTTAGGAAAAGTGTAAATAATAAAAAGTATGAAATAAGAACATATTCTTATATTGAGCATATAAGAAATCTGCACAAGCAATTTTAACAAAATGACTACAACCGGATTGAAATAACTGCCTCATAAAAGGCATAAACTCTCGGTTCACAGTTTAATGTAATTTCTTTTAACTCTTGGATTTTTAACTTTTTAATTTTTAAAATCATTTTCTTGATACACTGAATCGTAATTTTGTCACGTTTGAAATCTCAACAATTAGGACTGTAGAACCAGGATGCAACAGTTACTGGAGCAAAAAAGCACTTTAAATAGGATTATACATGGTCCCTGGGCCACATCTCTTCTAAGTTTTTCCTAGAGGTCACCAGTTTTCTTTAAAGTTACCATTGTGTTAAGCTTAGAAAACATGTCCCTCCCAGCATGACGACAGAAAATGACAATGATAGAAAGCACTAGCAACGCACTGATTCATGCGGTTTCACCTTTTAAAAAGCACATATACCTGAATCCGCTTAAGCAACAAGCAGTCCGGGGTTGTTAAATGTGGGTGGGGTTAAAAAGAAATCTCTGGCAAGTAAAAACACCAAGCAGAAGAATCACCGGTACCCTGACAGTCGAGGATGATGCTGAATAGGGAAACCTTTTTGACAGTCACCAGTGAACTGCTGGAGTACCGTCCAGTCCAGGGGAAGCCACAGAGACTCGGGGTGACTAGGCTGGGAGTCGGGGTGGGACAGAGGCGCGGGGCGGGACCAGAGAAACCAAAACAATGTGCGTTTCTGGGCCAGGACTACCCGGCGCGCGGGAGGCAGGGCTCGGCGCACCAATCAGCCCCTGGCCCGCGACCTCCTTCCGGCGCCCGGCGCCTTTGGAACCTTGGCCTGGGACCTCCTCCAATCCAGGCGGCGACCTGCCCTCTTACTCTGGAAGTGCCCTCGCAGGACAGATAGAAGACCCGGAGCGCCGGCCAGTGCCCCGGGAAACCAGGCTTTTTTCTATCGTCCCGCCTCTGTACCCCAGCGGCCACTTACCGGAATGCGGGCCGCAGCTACTTCGGTGGCAGTGGAGACGCGCCTCTTCCCTGGTGGAAGTCCCCTCGGCCGACCTGCATCAGCTGAGCTCCCAACACAAACAGAAGAGCAGCCAGGGCACCACCCCTCCCCAGTTCCGTCCCGCCCCAGCGGAAGTGACGCACGGGCGGCCTGCAGCCCTCCTCCATCCCCGGCTTCTGGGGCGCCTCCCTGGCCTCGGTCCTCCGGTCAGTCGCCGCTCCGCCCCATCCTCGAGACATGCGCAATAGGTCATGACTGAGCGCCGGGCCGACGTGCCTCAGTGCACGCGCCTGCGCACGCCGGGAGAGGCGCATTTGAGGGGCTGTCTTGGGGGAGTTTCCCTTGCTCGCTGTGCCAGTTTATAGGCCTCAGGCCTCTGTCGGCTGAGCTAAGCTTGCATTTCCACGTCCTTGAAGGTCTTGTCGATGCTCTTTCCAGTCCTCGGGTCCTCGGGCTGCGTCACCAGCCCCCTAGAGGGTGGTGAGGGGCATGGGCCAGGCCCTGACTGTTCTGCTGTCACCATTCATTCCTGGGTAGGGCCACTGGACTAAGCATCACCGGAAATTACTTTCATATGTATCATTACGTTGGCAATTAGCCTGTGTAATTAGCATACACTGCCCAACAAAAGGGCTCACACTTTACACGTATTTGTGGAATTGACAATTTTGTATACCAGAGTCAACAAACTACTGCCCCTTAGGTAAATATGGCCCACTGCCTATTTTTCTACATCTATGAACTAAGAATGGTTTTTAAGTTTTTCAATGGTCAAAAAGAAAAAAAAAAAAGAATTGAACACGTGACAGTGACATGAAATTAAAATTTCAGTGACTACAAAAAAGTTTTATTAGAACACAGACGTGCCCATTCCTTATATGTCAAGTGGCTTTCATGCTACACCAGCCAATTTGGGTAGTTAACACCAGCTTCCTTTATTATCTTGAAATGACATTGCAATTAAATTGAGGCTAGGAGTTGTAGAAGAATAGTCTACTACACCTCCACTTCAAAATGTTACCAACTGTTAGACCCTCTTACTTCTAGGCTTGCCATATCTCATGGGTGTTAATGCTTTAGCTCCCTGTATGTAAAGTCTTTAAGGAAGGAATTGTATGAGCTGCCAAACGTAGTGGGTGTTAGACCGATACTGCTTTTTTTTTCTTTTTTAATTTAGGTAAGGAAGCCAGTTTGCTAGGCTCTTGGGGCACAAATGGCTGGATTGTGTACACGATAATGCCTGGAAAACCCCTGCAGTGCATAACCCTGACATGTTATTTAGTTATATAATAGTTAAAAGATGTATGCACAAACTAAACTTTACAGGCATATGGAAGTAACTTTACTTCTGGAGAGATGCTTCTCCCTCATTGTTAAAGGAAAAAAAAAATCACTCTTAAAATTTGTTAAAGCAATAAGGAAGACTTTATTCAGGACTATTTCCATAGGTGTCAAGACTATTGCAATAGGGGAGAGAGACTGGGTTCAACTATGAATACAACAAAGATAGCTGGAGATGTATAGCCAACGAACAGATTGGGGGTCAATGGATGGAAAATTAGTAAGTAGGACATGAAGGGTAGGAGGGATTGCTAAACCAACTTAACAGGATTCTTGCTGAAGATAAACTTGTGTGATCAGATATCAAGGATGAGAGATGAGGAATTGATCAGATATCAAGAGTGATCAGGTATCAAGGATGGGTGATTCTCTTTAAACTGCCTTATCAAGATTGTTAAAACTGGACATGACAAGTGAATGACAGGCCCAGACAAGAAGCCTAGATGAGAGGAGTGCTCAGAGAAACCTCATTAAAATCTAATCATGGAATTCTTCATCACCATTTCCCCCCCCTTGTTTTCCTTTATTCCCTAATTGAGTCACATTTTATCAAATATCTAGATTTTCCTCATGTCAGATGTTGTCCAATAACTCTCAAGCCCTCCTCCATCTGTGCCCCCTTCCCTCATCCACCCCCATACTTTAACAGTCATGAAGTCTGATGATTCTTACTGCAAGATCTCTCAAATCTCTCCACTGCTCTACATTGCCATGTCCACTGCATTGGTTTAGGCTTTCATCCTTGCAACTCAGTCTTGCCTAAACTGGTTTTCCAGTCTGTAACTGGCCTCTGACCCAGAATCATTCTCTCTGTGTAGCCAAGGTAATATTTCTAAACTGCATGTCCAATCATGTTTTACCTGAATAAAAAGTTTTTGTTGGCACTTCATCTTCAAAGAATAAAATGCATGGCATGACAGGCTCTGACCCTGCCAAACTTCCAGCCTTAATTTCACCAGTTGCCCCTTGCCCTTTACCCTCCAGCCATACTTGTATTTCCCCAAATACCTTGTTCCTTTTCATATTTCAAAGTCTTTGTCATGCCTCCCTCAAAACCAGGAAAGCCTTCAAAACCTAAATATTTTCCTACCATACAATCTAGCAATTGTACTTCTTGGTATTTACTGAAAGGAGTTGGAAACCTGTGCCCACACAAAAGCCTACACACAGATGTTAATATCAGTTTTATTCATAATTGCCAAAACTTGGAAGCAACGAAAATGTCCTTAAGTAGGTGAATGAATAAATAAACTGTTAGTCATCCAGACAGTGGAATAGTATTCAGAGCTAAAAAGAAATGAAATTCAAGCCATGAAAAGACATAGAGGAATCTTAAGTGCTTATTACTAAGTGAAAGAAGCTAATCTGAAAAGGCTACATACTGTATGATTGCAACTCTATGACATTCTAGAAAAGGCAAAACTATGGAGACAATGAAAAGATCAGCGGCTGTTAAAGGAAGGGGTTAGGAGAGGATTAATAGGCAGAACCTAGAGGATTTTTAAAGAGCAGAAATACTCTGTATGATAATATAATGATGGATACATGTCATTATACATTTGTTCAAAACCATAGACTATACAACACCAAGAGTGAGCCCTGAAGTCAATTGCAGACTTTGGGTTATTATGATATGTAGGTTCATTTGTAACAAATGTACCACTCTGTAACAAATGTACCATCTGGGGATGTTAACAAGGTGGGGAAAGGCTATGTATGTGGAGGAAAGGGGGATATGGGAAATCTCTGTACCTTCCTCTCAATTTTGCTGTGAACCTAAAACCTCCCTAAATACTTAAGTCTTTAAAAAGAAAATTAAGAGAGAACTATAAAACAGGAAAGCTGTGTGTGGATAAAGTGAAGGTTCCTGTGGCCGGGGTTCTCACTTGGCTCTGGTCAGCTAGCTCACTACACAAGTATGGGCAATACATTGCAATTGACTCTATATAAAGGGCTCCACCCAGAGCTCTGGGCGACACGTGGCATGGCTGCATGCCTGCGGGAGAACAGAGACTGGAGTGGTGGCAGCGCTGAGGACAGAGACTGAGATGGCTGCGGGGGCAGAGAGACCCAGAGGCAGAGACTGGCTCGCTCTGAGTGGATGGAATTCTAGTGACTGACCGCCACTGTGGAAATAAAGTTGGTATAAACCCTTATAAACCCTTTCACCCCAAAAACGTTCCATTGTTATTTTTCGGTCTCATTGAATCCATAGTGAACTTGTCTGGGGCTGAAACCCATTGGCAAGACACTGTATCTTCCTACTTCATGGGGTAAATCATTCCTTCTATTTGTGCTTGCTTCTCCTAGTGCCCTTGCTGTACAGTATTATAATTTATTCATTTGTATGCCTATGAGTTACCTAAATAAAGGGAGTATAACATAACTATTTGTATCTTGTGAATCTAGCATAAATACCTAGCAAACAGTAGACTCTAAAATTTTGTATTATTGAACTGATTTTTAATTTTATTCAGATTAGTAGTTTAATGAGTTAAAAATGGAAAATAAGCCCATTCATGATTCTTTTGATGTAAGAAAAGTTTTAAGACAAAAAGAATTCCAGTTAATTTCAAAATAAATTCAGTAGTGTACAAAACAGGAGATTGCTTATATTTTTAATAGCAGACTAATGATATTTAATAGCCTTCAGGAAAGCATTAGATTTGTTAATAATGTTAATTTTAAAGACAGTAATTATTCAACTCTATATTCCTCTGCTGCTACATGAAAAGACATCCACAGTGTTCCTGTATCATTCACTTGCTGTTCTCATTCCATTTACAATGTTTACCAATTATCTATTTTAGATCTTTCCTTTCTCTAAATCCATAATCAACCCCTCTTTCTTTAACTATTAAGGTCTGGCCCATTATACCTCTTCAAAGAATTTCTAGTCTTTTCATTGTTCAAACAAAACTTAATGGTGTAGCCAAGATAAATTTAGCTGTACTGCTGTAAAATATTTCTCCAAATCCCCCAAATGAGGAATATGTGAGAAAATAATTGTAAAAGAATAGTTACTGCGGTAGGCCAAATGACCTTCTAAAATGCCCATGCCCTAATCTGTTGAACTTGTGAATATGTTGTTACATGGCAAAGGGACTTGGCAGAGGTAATTAAGGATACCTGTAGGCACCCTTTAAGAACAGGAAATTATCCTGGATTATCCAGGTGGGCCTAATTTAATCACATGTGCTCTTAAAAGTGGAGAACTTTCTCAAGCTTGGGGCAGTAAAGATGTGGCAGAAGGAAAGTCAGAGATGGTCATGGGTGGAAGGGGAGGTGGGGAGAAGGGAGGACAATTAGACAAGGAACACAGGTGGCTTTAAGGAGTAAGAGATGTTCCTGGTCAACAAACTAGAAAATGGAGACCTCAGCCCTATAGCCACAAGGAATTGAATTTTGCCAACAACCTAAATGACCTTCAAAAGCATTTCATCGCCCAGAGCCCCCAGATAAAAGCCTAGGCCAGATGATGCCTTGATTTTGACCTTGTGAGAACTGGAGCAGAGGAACTAGCTCCACCTTCCTGGAATTATGACCTATAGAATTATGACATAATAAATTTGAGTTTTTAAAGTCACTAAATGTGTGGAATTTTGTTTCATTTCCAGTAAGAGAAAATGAATACAATTACTTTTCTATAGTTTGGAGGCATGAAGGCAGGGATTTTATCTGTTTGACATCTAGGCTTGGCAATTAGTCCATACTCAGTAAATATTTGATGACTGCATCTTGAATGAATTAGATTCACTGATCCAACAGTTATTTACTGAGGGCCTATTGTGTGCCCAGCACCAAGCTGTTTCATAAAAAACTGAAAAGCCTTCCTGAAACTCATGATATAAGTTTAAGTAATTATGCTACTATTTTGGAAAAAGCACTAATAAGGATATACACCAGATACTCTAAGAATTCAGAGCAAGGAAACCCAGGCCAGCCTGTGGAGTTAGGAAGCCTTAGGAAAGGCTTACTTGGGACTTCTGAGCTGAGTCGTTATCAAGGTAGATGGCAGGGATGGAGATGGCAAATGTGTGGAGAGAAGGGAGAGGGCTTTCCAGAGTGGATAAACTTCATGATCAAAGACAATGAGATAAGAAACCACACAGTTATTAGTGCTCACCACTAATGTATGAAAGGAACTATGATCTCCTCCATGTTGCTGGGCCAAGAAATGTGATATTAGGGCTTGGTGAGAGCTGACCCTGAGCTTGGACTTGATCTTCTGGGTAATCGGGGTCATTTTCAGATTTTAAGACAAAAGAATAATATTAAATTTAGATTTTAAGTGTATTCCTTTGGCATTATGAAAGGGCAAGATTTGAAGGGCATGAGGAAGCCTGCTGTTTTGTGTTTTCCTACTTAATCTATTAATTAAACCATTCTTTCTCCACCCCCAAAATTGCCTGCAAGAATCTGCCTACCTATAGATGCAGTCCAGGCCTCTCCATCAAGCTTGAGCCAGTTAATCCAACTTTCTTCTGGGGCAAGTTGTATTCCAGGCTAGCATAAGAATAAAAACACAAAGTTAAAATCTAAAATACACACAAAACTACATTTTAACTTGTTTTTGAATTTGAGTTACATTGTAATTTTTACCTAATAGTTTTATAGATTATTCCTTGCCTTAATTCTTTTTTTTTTTTTTTTTAGATAATTATTTTTTATTGAAGGGTAGTTGACACACAGTATTACATTACATTAGTTTCAGGTGTACAACACAGTGATTCAACATTTATATACATGATAATTCTAAGTACCAGCTATCAACATACCAAGTTGTTACAATATTTTGACTATATTCCTTATGCTATACATTACATCCCGGTTGCTTATTTATTTTACAATTGGAAGTGTGTACTTTTTCTTGGTTGTTGTTGTTAGGGCATCTCTCATATTTATTGATCAAATGGTTGTTAACAACAATAAAATTCTGTATAGGGGAGTCAATGCTCAATGCACAATCATTAATCCACCCCAAGCCTAATTTTCGTCAGTCTCCAATCTTCTGAAGCATAACGAACAAGTTCTTACATGGAGAACAAATTCTTACATAGTGAATAAGTTACATGGTGAACAGTACAAGGGCAGTCATCACAGAAACTTTTGGTTTTGCTCATGCATTATGAACTATAAACAGTCAGTTCAAATATGAATACACATTTAATTTTTATACTTGATTTATATGTGGATACCACATTTCTCTCTTTATTATTTTTAATAAGATGCTGAAGTGGTAGGTAGATACAACATAAAGGTAGAAAACATAGTTTAGTGTTGTAAGAGAGCAAATATAGATGATCAGGTGTGTGCCTGTAGACTATGTGTTAATCCAAGCTAGACAAGGGCAATAAAACATCCACATATGCAGAAGATTTCTCTCAGAACAGGGGGGGTGAGGTTCTAAGCCTCACCTCTGTTGATCCCCAATTTCTCACCTGATGACGCCCCTGCGACTGTGCCTGTCTTAGGTTGTTCCTCCCTTGAGGAATCTTACCCGTCTCTGGCTACCCAGTCATCTTCCGGGGCCATACAGGGAAATGTTAAGTTGGTAAGTGAGAGAGAAGCCTTATTGTTTGAAATGGTTAGCTTTTTATTTCTTTGCATATTTATGCCCTGTGGCTTCTATGCCCAGCATTTGTCTTGAGGTATCTTTACCACTTGGAGGAGTTATGATACTCGGTAAATTTGATATGAGGCACGAATTCTATTTAAGAATTCGTTGTAATTAGGAAGGAAGAAGAAAAGCTATAGAAGTAGCAGGCGGGAGAAAACATGGGAAGATTGATTATTTCTTTGACATATCTTCTTGTAGAGTAACTTCAGCATGTATATATTTTAAGCTACTACTTAAATTGCGCACACACATTAACATAATAGGAGTATAGTTACATAACCAAAGCATACCTGTAATTACCAGCCATCTCCAGTGAAACCAAGAAAACCAGTTAGGCACCCTAGGCATTTGTGAAAACTTATCAATGATATTATGGTTATTATCTAACTGAATTTGAATAGTTTGAGAAAAATCAGACAAATTAAAACAACCCATTCCTGTGCACTGTTCACATCCCATATGTTCTTTTAACAGTAAATAGTCTGTAGTTGTAAGATTTTGGAGCGCTACAATTTGCACTTCTCCTAATTCTTGGTTGAGTTCCAACAGTATAGATCCAGTCAAATTTGTTGTTTTACTGTATGCACAGGCCAGCTTAGATATCTCCTTCATTCCCATGGCAAGTCCAGGAGCTGGTGGGATGAGTGCATCTACAGCTGTAGCAGTGCGTGGATCTTTGTTGGGGTTTTTTGATGATCATCTTCTGGCATGAGTCTTCCCGAGAGTGCTGATGTTGGAAGTTCTCTTTCATATCGTTTCTTAGTTCATTTTCGGGGTAGCCAAATTAGGCTTTGATCCTCTGTATAAACACAAACAGACCCTTTGCCTACACTTTTATATGTCCTTTATATCATTGTGTAGAACTCATTAGAGGTCACCACATAGGAAATGCCTTTTTTTTTTTTAATCATTAATCTACACTTACATGACGAATACTTACGAATACTTTGTTTACTAGGCTCTCCCCTATACCAGGTCCCCCCTATATACTCCTTTACAGTCACTGTCCATCAGCGTAGCAACCTGTTGTAGAATCACTACTTGTCTTCTCTGTGTTGTACAACCCTCCCCTTTCTCCCACCCCACTATGGATGCTAATCTTAATACCCCTCTACTTCTCCCCCCCTTATCCTTCCCTACCCACCCATCCTCCCCAGTCCCTTTCCCTTTGGTACCTGTTAGTCCATTCTTGAGTTCTGTGATTCTGCTGCTGTTTTGTTCCTTCAGTTTTTCCTTTGTTCTTATATTCCACAGATGAGTGAAATCATTTGGTATTTCTCTTTCTCTGCTTGGCTTGTTTCACTGAGCAAAATACCCTCCAGCTCCATCCATGTTGCTGCAAATGGTAGGATTTGCCCTTTTCTTATGGCTGAGTAGTATTCCATTGTGTATATGTACCACATCTTCTTTATCCATTCATCTATCAATGGACATTTAGGTTGCTTCCAATTCTTGGCTATTGTAAATAGTGCTGCGATAAACATAGGGGTGCACTGATCTTTCTCATACTTGATTGCTGCATTCTTAGGGTAAATTCCTAGGAGTGCAATTCCTGGGTCAAATGGTAAGTCTGTTTTGAGCATTTTGATGTACCTCCATACTGCTTTCCACAATGGTTGAACAAGTTTACATTCCCACCAGCAGTGTAGGAGGGTTCCCCTTTCTCCACAGCCTCGCCAACATTTGTTGTTGTTTGTCTTTTGGATGGCAGCCATCCTTACTGGTGTGAGGTGATACCTCATTGTAGTTTTAATTTGCATTTCGCTGATAATTAGCGATGTGGAGCATCTTTTCATGTGTCTGTTGGCCATCTGTATTTCTTTTTTGGAGAACCGTCTGTTCAGTTCCTTTGCCCATTTTTTAATTGGGTTATTTGTTTTTTGTTTGTTGAGGCGTGTGAGCTCTTTATATATTCTGGACGTCAAGCCTTTATCGGATGTGTCATTTTCAAAGATATTCTCCCATACTGTAGGGTTTCTTTTTGTTCTATTGATGGTGTCTTTTGCTGTACAGAAGCTTTTCAGCTTAATATAGTCCCACTTGTTCATTTTTGCTGTTGTTTTCCTTGCCCGGGGAGATATGTTCAAGAAGAGGTCACTCATGTTTATGTCTAAGAGGTTTGTGCCTATGTTTTCTTCCAAGAGTTTAATGGTTTCATGACTTACATTCAGGTCTTTGATCCATTTTGAGTTTACTTTTGTATATGGGGTTAGACGATGGTCCAGTTTCATTCTCCTACATGTAGCTGTCCAGTTTTGCCAGCACCATCTGTTGAAGAGACTGTCATTTCGCCATTGTATGTCCATGGCTCCTTTATCAAATATTAATTGACCATATATGTCTGAGTTAATGTCTGGATTCTCTAGTCTGTTCCATTGGTCTGTGGCTCTGTTCTTGTGCCAGTACCAAATTGTCTTGATTACTATGGCTTTATAATAGAGCTTGAAGTTGGGGAGTGAGATCCCCCCTACTTTATTCTTCTTTCTCAGGATTGCTTTGGCTATTCGGGGTCTTTGCTGGTTCCATATGAATTTTTGAATTATTTGTTCCAGTTCATTGAAGAATGTTGCTGGTAGTTTCATAGGGATTGCATCAAATCTGTATATTGCTTTGGGCAGGATGGCCATTTTGATGATATTAATTCTTCCTAGCCATGAGCATGGGATGCGTTTCCATCTGTTAGTGTCCCCTTTAATTTCTTTTAAGAGTGACTTGTAGTTTTCAGAATATAAGTCTTTCACTTCTTTGGTTAGGTTTATTCCTAGGTATTTTATTTTTTTTGATGCAATTGTGAATGGAGTTGTTTTCCTGATTTCTCTTTCTGTTGGTTCATTGTTGGTATATAGGAAAGCCACAGATTTCTGTGTGTTGATTTTGTATCCTGCAACTTTGCTGTATTCCGATATCAGTTCTAGTAGTTCTGGGGTGGAGTCTTTAGGGTTTTTTATGTCCAGTATCATGTCATCTGCAAATAGTGACAGTTTGACTTCTTCTTTGCCAATCTGGATTCCTTGTATTTTTTTGTTTTGTCTGATTGCCGTGGCTAGGACCTCTAGTACAATGTTAAGTAACAGTGGGGAGAGTGGGCATCCCTGTCTAGTTCCCGATCTCAGCGGAAATGCTTTCAGCTTCTCGCTATTCAATATAATGTTGGCTGTGGGTTTTTCATAGATGGCCTTTATTATGTTGAGGTACTTGCCCTCTATTCCCATTTTGCTGAGAGTTTTTATCATGAATGGATGTTGAACTTTGTCAAATGCTTTTTCGGCATCTATGGAGATGATCATGTGGTTTTTGTCTTTCTTTTTGTTGATGTGGTGGATGATATTGATGGACTTTCGAATGTTGTGCCATCCTTGCATCCCTGGGATGAATCCCACTTGGTCATGGTGTAGGATGGTTTTGATGTATTTTTGAATTCGGTTTGCTAAAATTTTGTTGAGTATTTTTGCGTCTACGTTCATCAGGGATATTGGTCTATAGTTTTCTTTTTTGGTGGTGTCTTTGCCTGGTTTTGGTATTAGGGTGATGTTAGCTTCATAGAATGAGTTTGGGAGTATCCCCTCCTCTTCTATTTCTTGGAAAACTTTAAGGAGAATGGGTATTATGTCTTCCCTGTATGTCTGATAAAATTCCGAGGTAAATCCATCTGGCCCGGGGGTTTTGTTCTTTGGTAGTTTTTTGATTACCGCTTCAATTTCGTTGCTGGTAATTGGTCTGTTTAGATTTTCTGTTTCTTTTTGGGTCAGTCTTGGAAGGTTGTATTTTTCTAGGAAGTTGTCCATTTCTCCTAGGTTTCCCAGCTTGTTAGCATATAGGTTTTCATAGTAGTCTCTAATAATTCTTTGTATTTCTGCGGGATCTGTTGTGATTTTTCCTTTCTCATTTCTTATACTGTTGATTTGTGTTGACTCTCTTTTCCTCTTAATAAGTCTGGCTAGAGGCTTATCTATTTTGTTTATTTTCTCGAAGAACCAGCTCTTGGTTTCATTGATTTTTGCTATTGTTTTATTCTTCTCAATTTTATTTATTTCTTCTCTGATCTTTATTATGTCCCTCCTTCTGCTGACCTTAGGCCTCATTTGTTCTTCTTTTTCCAATTTTGATAGTTGTGACATTAGACCGTTCATTTGGGATTGCTCTTCCTTTTTTAAATATGCTTGGAGTGCTATATACTTTCCTCTTAAGACTGCTTTTGCTGTGTCCCACAGAAGTTGGGGCTTAGTGTTGTTGTTGTCATTTGTTTCCATATATTGCTGGATCTCCATTTTGATTTGGTCATTGATCCATTGATTATTTAGGAGCGTGTTGTTTAGCCTCCATGTGTTTGTGAGCCTTTTTGCTTTCTTTGAACAGTTTATTTCTAGTTTAATGCCTTTGTGGTCTGAAAAGTTGGTTGGTAGGATTTCAATCTTTTGGAATTTACTGAGGCTCTTTTTGTGTCCTAGTATGTGGTCTATTCTGGAGAATGTTCCATGTGCACTTGAGAAGAACGTGTATCCTGTTGCTTTTGGATGTAGAGTTCTGTAGATGTCTATTAGGTCCATCTGTTCTAGTGTGTTGTTCAGTGCCTCTGTGTCCTTACTTATTTTCTGTCTGGTGGATCTGTCCTTTGGAGTGAGTGGTGTGTTGAAGTCTCCTAGAATGAATGCATTGCATTCTATTTCCTCCTTTAGTTCTGTTAATATTTGTTTCAGGTATGTTGGTGCTCCTGTATTGGGTGCATATATATTTATAATGGTTATATCCTCTTGATGGACTGAGCCCTTTATCATTATGTAATGTCCTTCTTTGTCTTTTGTTACTTTCTTTATTTTGAAGTCTGTTTTGTCTGATACCAGAATTGCAACACCTGCTTTCTTCTCTCTGTTGTTTGCTTGAAATATCTTTTTCCATCCCTTGACTTTAAGTCTGTGCGCGTCTTTGGGTTTGAGGTGAGTCTCTTGTAAGCAGCATATGGATGGATCTTGCTTTTTTATCCATTCTATTCCTCTGTGTCTTTTGATTGGTGCATTCAGTCCATTTACATTTAGGGTGATTATTGAAAGGTATGAATTTATTGCCATTGCAGGCTTTAAGTTTGTGGTTACCAAAGGTTTAGGGTTAGCTTCTTTACTGTCTTACTGTCTAACTTAACTCGCTTGTTGAGCTATTATAAACACAATCTGATGATTCTTTATTTCTCTCCCTTCTTATTCCTCCTCCTCCCTTCTTCATATGTTGGGTGTTTTGTTGTGTGCTCTTTTTAGGAGTGCTCCCATCTAGAGCAGTCCCTGTAGGATGCCCTGTAGAGGTGGTTTGTGGGAGGCAAATTCCCTCAACTTTTGCTTGTCTGGGAATTGTTTAATCCCTCCTTCATATTTAAATGATATTCGTGCTGGATACAGTAGTCTTGGTTCGAGGCCCTTCTGTTTCATTGCATTAAGTATATCATGCCATTCTCTTCTGGCCTGTAGGGTTTCTGTTGAGAAGTCTGATGATAGCCTGATGGGTTTTCCTTTGTAGGTAACCTTTTTTTTCTCTCTGGCTGCTTGTAATACTTTGTCCTTGTCTTTGATCTTTGCCATTTTAATTATTATGTGTCTTGGTGTTGCCCTCCTTGGATCCCTTGTCATGGGAGTTCTGTGTACCTCTGTGGTCTGAGAGGCCATTTCTTCCCCTAGTTTGGGGAAATTTTCAGCAATTATTTCTTCAAAGACATTTTCTATCCCCTTTTCTCTCTCTACTTCTTCTGGAATACCTATGATTCTTATATTGTTCCTTTTCGATTGGTCACTCAGCTCTCTTAAAATTCTTTCATTCCTGGAGATCCTTTTATCTCTCTCTGCATCAGCTTCTCTGCGTTCCTGTTCTCTGTGTTCTAGTCCATTAATGGTCTCTTGCATCTCGTCCATTCTGTTTTGAAGTCCTTCCAGAGCTTGTTTTATTTCTGAATTCTCCTTCCTTAGTTCTTGCATATTTCTCTGCAAGTCCATCAGCATGGTTATGACTTTTGTTTTGAATTCTTTTTCAGAAAGACTGGTTAAATCTATCTCCTCGGGTTCCTTTTCAGGGGAAGATGTAGCAGATGCCGAAGCTGTCTGGGTTAGTCTTGTCTGAATCATATTTTTTTGCCTTTTCATGTTGACAGGTGCTATTGACTGTCAGCTGGGAGGGCCAAAATTTTCACTTACTACTGGCCTTTCTTTACTGGGGCAACTGCGACCCCTAGTGGCTTGTGTTGGGTAATTGCGTGTAGAGTGGGTCTTTGTGTCTTGCCCGGCCGGAAGGGAGAAATTTCCCTTTCTGTGGGCAGAATTTGTCTCAGGCTGCTTCTCTGCTTTCGCAGCGCCCGGTGGGGTAATGGATGGGGGGGCTGCTTGACTGTTTGCCTCCGTGAGGGGTCTCAGAGCTGTTGCCCAGGGGGTTAGTGCACCCGGTTTTCCCTGTAATTTCCAGCTGCTGTACTGTGACCTGGGTTGTTTCCGTCAAGCTGTTAAGTCCCTGTCCCTTTAAGACTTTCAAAAAGCCCCCGCTTTTCTTTGTCACAGGGGCATCAGCTTCAGCACCCGCTCTGAGGTCTTACCCCCTGTTCTCCCAGTATCCAGGGCCCCCTGGGCATATACTGTGTCTGCGCTCTGGCCCGGATGGCTGGGGCTGGGTGTTCGGCAGTCCTGGGCTCCGTCTCCCTCCCGCTCTGCCTATTGTTCTCCCGCCGGGAGCTGGGGGGAGGGGCGCTCGGGTCCCGCAGGGCCGGGGCTTGTATCTCACCCCTTTCACCAGGCGCTGGGTTCTCGCTGGTGTAGCTTCAGTCTGGCCACTGTCCTGCGTCTTCTGGTCTCTCTTTTAGGGCTAGTTGTGTTTGTTGTATTTTCAAAAGTATATATGTTTTTGGGAGGAGATTCCCACTGTCCTACTCACGCCGCCATGTTGGCTCCGCCCCTCCTCCTTAATTCTTATTTGTAAGACATCTTATCCAGTTAAAAATTCAGCAAAAGTCTAAAAAAGTCTCAATATTGAATTTTATTATCAATTTCCTATAGGCAAGGATCCATATTTGTGTTGCTTAATTTCAGAGTTAAGACAGGCATGGAGTCCCAGTCTTAGCATATACTTGCTGTAGTACCTTGGGAAAATAATTTCCACAAGCCTTCCTTTTCTCATCAGTCAGAATCTCAATCCAGTCATCTAAGGGCATTATGATCTATGGCAAGGTGATGAAGTACCCTGATTAGACAGCATGGTCAGACTACCTCAGACTCCTCAACAGTGCCCTAAGGTGTCGGATCTTTCCCGAAAACAGCAGCATCCACAGAACTACAGAATTTGTCTTGAAGAAAAGTTTTCCCAGGAGAAGGAGAGGAATGCAGGGAAGAAAAATGAAAACGGTGAGCAATGCAGCAAGCAGACGGACACTGGCTGGAAGTATGAATGAATCTGTACCCAGACACAAAAGAGCAAGTAGCCCCTTTCCTTTCGTGCTTCTTATAGTTACTGAGAGCTTAGAGGCTTGTCACTGACCAGCACTGTTTGGGAAGGACAGTGCTCATGAAAAGCATAAGCTTTGAAATAGGGCCGACTTAGATTCTAGGTCTAGTTTTGCCACTTACTTGAGGAAATTACCTAACTTGTAAGTTTCAGTTCCAACACTTGAAAAATATAATCTTTTATTTACAAGGACCTTTTTTTGGAATGCTTGGATCCAGTTTGAAATAGAATACCAATTTTTAAAAGGCAGCAATACTTGCTTGTATCATATTATAAAATCCTTTAAAATAAGGACACCAGAGTCATACGAACTGGAGTTAATATCTTGTCTCTCCCAAAGTGATGGTAGGCAAATCTCATGACCTCTTTGAGGCTTACTTTTTTCATCCAAAAAAAAAAAGAAAATGGGTACAATAATACCAATCTTATAGGGTTTTATAGATCCATAAATGAGGTAATATATGTGAAATGCCTACTATTTTAAAAAATATTTATCACTTTTATGTTCTGATCATTGTGGTAGTCTTTGAGCATACATTGGTCAGTAAAAGAGATGTGGTCCCAGCTCTCATGAGCTGTACAGTTTGGCAGTATGTGCACAGAGAATATACTCAGGATATTTTGTAATATTGTTAGCATATCAATACCAAATTAATAGGGCTGAAAAGAAGTTCATAGGGTTCCAGAGATATTATCTGAGTCAAGAGGCTAGCTTGAACCAATGTAGGAGGATTCTAAATGCTATTCAATAGAAATGACATTTATGAGCACTGACTATATGCAAAAGAGTGATCAAGGTGCAGTTCCTGCCTTCAAAGGGTTCATAGAATCATAGAAGTCTAGAATTACATAGAATTATATAGAAATCTCTAAATTTACCATAAAAGAAGGAAGAATGAAATATGTTATATAATGATAGAACCAAAGAGATGATGTGAGAATTCAGAGAACACAGTGATTGATTCCAAAAAGATATTAGGGATAGGGAAAGATACTAGGGATAAATAAATTATTATTTATCTGAAACTCTAATTTAACTGAACATTTCATATTTTATTTGGCCATCCTAATTAAGGAGAGCTGCTGACCAACCATAGAATTTAATTATTTCAAAATGGAAGGATGTTTAGGATGTAGAATAGGTAAGGAAAGACACTGAGTGCCAGAAGAACAACAGAACAAATGTATGAAGTAAGGGCTGTACACAGCTTTTTCTGAGAATGGGGTGAAAATCAAATGTGTAGATGATAGGATGGGAGATAAAGCTAGAAATGTTATAAAACACTAAATCATAAGCAGTGACCTAGGAATTCCTCCTTTATGATGATTCATAATGGAGTATAACTCTTGTGGAATGTAAATTTAACCTTTTCATTTCATTTTTAAATATTCAAGCTACAGATCTAATGTGACAGAAATACCCAGAGCAGGCCAGGCAGGAGGACTGCTCTAGAAGGAGGCCCTATGTGATTATCAGAGAAGAGTGGGACCTTGAAGGAAACTGGGAGTGACTTCAGATTCACTGAACAAACAAATATTTCTTAGTTAATTCAGATTAAATAAATGAGCAGACAATCAAAAACACTTTGAACATCTTGAGAAGAAGAGAAAAAGACCTGTCTAAAAGGAATGGGAAATTAGTCTCTCTAGGAATATTAGTTAATGCTTAGATACTACATGAGTTACAGACTTTGGAGTAGGCAAATCAAGTCTGGATGCAATTGAAATATCTGAAGCTATGATGCAACTTACAAATCCCCAAAGAGTAGGAAGTGAACACTTCGAAGGAATCATAATGTGTGAGTCAAGAGAGCATTTTATCCCACCAAAGAAACACAAATGGAAAAGCTTCTTTGTTTTTTTCAGCCAAACATGTATGATGCCAATAATTTGGAAGCATGGGAGAAGGAGGTACTTTGCTAGCTAGTATACCACCACTATAATTCAAATAAATGGTTTTGAGTTAATTAGACTGCAGAAGAAAAAGTCCTAAACTGAAGTAAAATAGTCCCCAAAGTGTGGATGTGGGATGTGGGAGGAGATGGGGGCATGCTACCCCAATTATGTTCCATAACACTAATTCCTCAGTGGAAACCATATAAGGATATTGGTGCTACCTTCCTCCTCCTTTGACATTACACAAGTAATTTTGACTTATAGATGTATTTGCTATATAAATAGAAAGAGAAATAAAAAGAAGGAAAACCTGACTCCAACTTCCTTGAAAAAAATTATTTCAAGTATTTTCAAACTTCTTAAACAATAATTTTAAGAGGTGAAAAAGGTAAATTTCATACTATTTTCTATATTTTAAAAAACTACTTCTCAAAATAACAAAAAACAGGATTAGCAGCATTATGTAGATGTTAATACATAGTCCATACACATCATAATATTTACAGACTTTTTCTTACACCAAAATTTCTTGGATTTGTTGTATACCCAGTAGAAAATCAAGATGTATATGTTCCATATCTTAAATCTAAAGAACTCAAGAAACTTTGACTAGAATGCTTCAGTTAGCTTTATTATACTTGATTTCTTAAAAATATCTTTTTAAGCATAATAAATAAAGAGTATTTATCAGTAATAAGTAAATATGGTAAGGACTGAATCATTTACCAAAGACCATTCAATCAGACTTAGAACTTTTTGGTATAGTTCTAATGTTTGATTAAAACACAAAGGTTTGGGGAGTTTGGGGTTCTGTATAAGTTCACTCATTCCCACTAATCCCAAAGCAAGCTTTGTACAAATAAATTTAAAGCCTGGTTGCCTCCACACATCTCTTTCAACTGATAATATTGTGATGCATAAGACTGGCAAATTGTTTCAGAGAGGGCTTCCTGTGGTTACTACATATAGTCTTCAAATATGTATATTCAGAAACCACTTTTATGGTTTGATCAGAACTAATAAAAAAATTCAATAAAGTTGCAAGATATAAAATCAATACAAAACTCTGTTGCATTTACATTACTAATAGTGATCTATCAGGAAGAGAAATCAGACAACAATCCCATTTACAATTACATCAAAAAGGATAAAATATGTAGGAACACACTTAACTAAGTAGATAAAAGACTTAAACACTGACAACTATATGACACTGATGAAAAATTGAAGAAGATACAAATCGATGGAAAGATATTCAGTACTCATGGATTGGAAGAATTACTATTGTGAAAATGTCCACAATACTAAAAGCAATTTAAGATTCAGTTTATTCCCTAGCAAAATTCCAATACCATTTTTCTCAGAAATAAAAAAAATCTCAAAATTTGTATGGAACCACAAGAGAAGTCAGAAAATCCAAAGCATTCTTGAGAAAGAGTAACAAAGCTGGAGGCATCATGCTCCTTGATTTCAAACTATATTACAAAGCTATAGTAATAAGAACAGTATGGTATTAATGCAAAAACAGACACATAGATCAATGGAATAGAATAGAGAGTCCAGAAATAAACCCAGTACATATGGTCAATTAACTATGACAAAGGAACCAAGAATATACAATGGGGAAAAGACTGTCTCTTCAATAAATGGTTGTCTCGCCAATGGGTTTCAGCCCTGGGCAAGTTTGCTATGGATTCAATGTGACCAAAGAAATTGACAGCAAAATTTTCTTGGGGTGAAAGGGTTATACCCAACTTTATTTCCAGGTGGCAGGTCAGTCACTAGAGAATCCCATTCACTCAGAGCGAGTCTGCATGCAGCAAGCCAGTCTCTGCCTCTGGGCCCCTTTGTCCGCACAGCCATCCTCTGTCTACATAGTCATCCTCTGGACCTCTCTGCCTGCACAGCTGTTCTCTGGGCCTCTCTGCACAGTTGTCCCACACAGCTGTCCTCTGGGCCTCTCCACACAGTCATCATGCACAGCTGTCCTCTGGGCCTCTATCCTCAGCACTGCCACCACTCAAGCCTCTGCTCCGCTCTCCTGCAGCCTTGCAGCCCTGCCATTGTGTCACGCTCAGAGCACTGGGAAGAGCTCTTTATATAGAGTCAACAGCCATGTATTGCCCACAGGTGTGCAGTGAGCTAGTCAACCAGGGCCAGGTGAGAATCCTGGCCACAGGAACTCTCATTTTATTCACAATGGTGTTGAGAACCCTTGTATATTCTTGGTGCGAATGTAAATTGGTGCAGCCACTATGGAAAACAGTATGGATGTTCCTCAAAAAATGAAAAATAGAACTACCATACAATCCAGCAGTTCCATTTCTGGGTATTTATTTAAAGAAGATGAAAACACTAATTCAAAAAGATGTATGCACCTCATATTCATTGCAACATTATTTACAAGAGCAAGATCTATAAGCAACCTAAGTGTCCATTGATAGATGAATGGAAAGAGAAAATGTGGTATTTACATGCAATGGAATATTATTCATCCATAAAAAAGAATGAAATCTTGTCATTTGTGACAACATAGATGGACCTTGAGGGCATTATGCTAAGTGAAATGAGTCAGACAGGAAAGGACAAATACTGTATGATCTCATTTATATGTGGAATCTAAGAAAAAATAAACAACAGACAAACTGAGTTCACAGACACAGAGAACATGCTGGTGGTTTCCAGAGATGGAGATAGGGGTGGGCAAAATGGGTAAAGGGTGCCTAAAGCTACAAACTACTGGTTATAAAATAAATAAGTCATGAGGATGTAAATCCAGCATGATGAATATAGTTAACAGCACTGTACTACATATTTGAAAGTTGCTAAGAGAGTAGATCTGGCAAGTTCTCATCACCAGAAAAAAAATTTGTAACAACACAAAAGGAAGTAATCCATTCAATCTTGGAAAATGCAAATTTGAAAGTGAAATGGCCATCTCTGAGTAACATTTAAAAGCAAAGTTGGAATAAGGTCGATCCTCAGATACTCTCATTTTATTTGCAAAGAGAGATTTTTGCAGTCATGGCTAAGAGGTTTAGTGACAGTGAACTCCAGCCACAGATAAAGAAAGGGGGTGGTTCTTGGTTAGGGTAGCTGGAGTCCCATGGCTGCTGTCAGCTGGAGTGAGCAGCGATATTGAATCTCACAGAAGATTAACTACTGAAGTGGAAAAGGATTCAACAGTTTTTCTTTTCCTTCTGATTATTTTCTTCCTTAAATAAAATATTTCCCAAGTGCTTAATTTGGGGTTCTCAGGCAAAAGACAAATAACCCCAGTTTTTAAGTTAGGGTACTCAGATGAAGTGAGGTAAGAGGATATCAACTGGCTCACTGGAGAGAAAAGAGTCCTCTGGCATTTGCTATCTGGGGGCCACTCACAGACGCGCCTCATAGCCAGAGCCCCATCTTGTCTGGTTATGCGGCAGTGCAGCATTTGATTGGATTGCCATTTAGGGCTTCCAGAGGGGGCTGATTAGTTCTTACTGCAGGGACATCTATGTGTTTGTCAAAGCCTGGTGACAGTGGCTGGGACTATAGTAACTTCAAAGTGTGTTACTAGGGCACAAACTTGGCTACATCCTCTCTGGGTCTCTGGTTCTAGTCATCAGTCCTTATGCTCACTTCTTGGAAGGTACTTGGTACACTCTGTTCTTACGATGTACACTGAAGTCTCCTTGTCCTATGGGATTGTGACCTCCTTAAAATAAAGGCAGGCTGTTTCTGAAATAAGCCGTGCAGTCCTTATTTCATAAGCACTTAGCACAAGGTCTGCCACATGGCTGAAATCATTAAAAGTTTAATTTAATGTCACTATAAACCAGGTACTACCTACTATCCACATGCCCCAATTAAAACTACAGTGTTTCAGAAGAAATAAAATTTCCCCAACTCTCAAACTGCCTTGGTGATTTGTTGTTACTTCAAGATATAATGGGGCTCCCGGAAGATGACTGGTTAGCCAGAGACGGGTAAGATTCCTCAAGGGAGGAACAACCTAAGACAGGCACAGTCGCAGGGGGGCCATCAGGTGAGATTGGGGATCAACGGAGGTGAGGCTTAGAACCTCACCCCCCCTGTTCTGAGAGAAATCTTCTGCATACGTGGATGTTTTATTGCCCTGGTCTAGCTTGGATTAACACATAGTCTACAGGCACACACCTGATCATCTACATTTGCTCTCTTACAACACTAAACTATGTGTTCTACCTTTATCTTGTATCTACCTACCACTTCAGCATTTTATTAAAAATAATAATAATAAAGAGAGAAATGTGGTATCCACATATAAATCAAGTATAAAAATCAAATGAGTATTCATATTTGAACTGTTTATAGTTCATAATGCATGAACAAAACCGAAAGCTTCTGTGATGACTGCCCTTGTACTGTTCACCATGTAACTTATTCACTATGTACGAATTTGTTCTCCATGTAAGAACTTGTTCGTTATGCTTCAGAAGATCGGAGACTGATGAAAATTAGGCTTGGGGTAGATTAATGATCGTGCACTGAGCATTGACTCCCCTATACAGAATTTTATTGTTGTTAACAACCATTTGATCAATAAATATGAGAGATGCCCTCACAAAACAAAACAAAACAAAACAAAAGTACACACTTCCAATTGTAAAATAAATAAGCAACCGGGATGTAATGTATAGCATAAGGAATATAGTCAAAATATTGTAACAACTTGGTATGGTGATAGCTGGTACCTAGAATTATCATGTATATAAATGTTGAATCACTATGTTGTACACCTGAAACTAATGTAATGTAATACTGTGTGTCAACTACCCTTCAATAAAAAATAATTATCTACAAAAAAAAAAAAAGATAAAATGGGGCTCTAGTTGTGTGTTTACTGGTATCAGGAGTGTGAGGATCCCTCAGGTTCACATTCTTTTCACATTCTCTCAGGCTCTGGGAAAAGAGCCCTGAGTCTCCTCTGGAGGCAACTTTAATAGGAAACAAGTACAGGCACCTGGACCACGGGGGTCTGAGGGCTGGACCCCTGGGAGGAAGCAGTGTGAGAGGCAGGTGTGGGAAGTCAGGACGGCAAAGATAGAAATAAGCCGACTCCCAAGTTCGATTGCAGGCCTGCTGTGTCCAGACCACTTGGGTAGACCTCTCAGATAGGAGCCCAGGTACATCCTCTGAACTTGACTAAATTTGGTGACACCACAAGTATTTGGCAAACTATCTGTTAGAATTATTTTTTTGTGTGCTTTTGTGTGCAGGCAAGGGAGACACAGATAGCATCAGGCACACAAATTCATGCAAATTCATAACTATTCTTCATGCTAATCAAAGCATGTATGACATTTGCACATAGGCTCACATGCATTATGTTCACCACCTGCATGATATCACATGGTAAAGCTCAGAGAGGCTGGAGGCTGGGGGCCACTTCCTGAGCCCTGGCTGTAACTCTTCACCTTCCTCTCCTGTTCAAGGGAACATGTGGGCACACACAGAAAAGGCCATGTTAGGTACAGCCTGAACTTAGGCTGAAAACCTCAAATTTCCGAAGCTGTTTTCTCTCAAGGGCTTGGGAGAACCAGATTTTATATTATCTAAGGTGGAGGACTGTAGTTTTCTGTACCTACCAATACAGACCCTTTGGCTCTCAATGGCCCCTCTGAGTGATATTGTACGTTAGCCACTCACTGTTCTGAAAGAAGAGTGTGTTATGATTTTATGACACCAAGGGCCAAGGACTTAGAATCCTGATCTGTAAAACAGGTAAAATGCATCTGTCTTACTGATGGGTTTCAGCCCCAGGAAAGTTCACTATGGATTCAGTGTGACCAAAGAAATGGCAGTAGAACATTCTTGGGGTGAAAGAGTTATACCCAACTTTATTTCCATGGTGGCAGGTCAATCACTAGAATCCTGTCCACCCTGAGAGAGTCTGCATGCAACAAGCCGGTCTCTGCCTCTGTGCCTCTCTGCCTGTATAGCTGTCTCAGTCTCCATCCTGGGAGCTGCCACCACTCCAGTCTCATCTCTGCTCTCCTGCAGCCGTGCAGCCCTACAGCCTGCCACCATGTCTCCCAGAGCACTGGGCGATGCTCTTTATATGGACTCAACAACAATGTACTGCCCACACATGTGTAGTAAGCTAGCCAACCAGGGCCAGGTGAGAATACTGGCTGCAGGAACCTTCACTTTATCCACAGCATCTCCACAGCATCCCTCACATATTAATTTAAATCTGAAAATTTTTTTTTTCTAAGAGCCAAGGAGCATTCATGAGGAAGGTAAATAGAACACAAATATTTGAAGTTTGAAGTCATTAAATAAAACATTTGATGGATTTGTTACAGATGAAACCAGCTATCAAGAAAGGCCAGCAGGGGCTCCTGAGAGGAAACTCACCCTCAAGGAGGGATCTACGTGGGTGATCTGGCTGTAACATTAGAGACTAGATATTTTCTGAGGAGGGCTGGATCAGGCATGATTTATGTCTGGTACTGTACTCCCTTCTGACTCCAATCCCATTTTTTAGTGTTTTGTTCTGTTTTTTAAATTATTTTTTAAGATGATGCCTGTGTACAAACTCAAAGAGCTGGTGTCTAAAAGCCTGAAGCAGTTGTTTGTCCTGCTGTGGCTGTTGCTGGGAGACACCACTGATGGAACATAATAGTAAGGGTGAAAAGTCCTCTCTGTCTGTACAGAAACATTCCAGGATCAGCAGCTGTGAACAGCCCTGGACGCAGGACCGTGGGAGGGCAGGGTTTCCAAGGCAGGCTGGTTACTACGGTGATTCCCTGGCCAAGCAGACCCCTGCCCTGGAACTGTGGAGTCCTGGCCTCTCACACAGATGGGATCTCAGTAAGCGCATCTGCAGAGCACGGGGTCTGCACCCTGCACCCCAAAGTTAGCCGTTGTAAAGATCAGCTGTTAGGGGACAGCTGGTTCAGTGCTGTCTGGACAGGTGGCAGCTGCAGGCAGGCACCAAGTAGGACTGATTTAATGCAGGAGTACAAGCTACTCTTGAGGTTCCTTGAATGGCCTGGGGTGGGACTCCAGAATAAAATCTGAATCTCTAACAATGGTAGTATTCGGTGGCTTTGTCATCACAGTGTGAACACTGGAAGCAGTATGATGTTTTTAATCCCAGGCTGTGAATGGGGTCATACTGGTTATTAAAAAAGCAAGCCCTTGCAAACTGTAATACATTACCTATCATACTTAATGAATTACTTTTTAAACAGTTTCAAGCTCATCTTAACCTCAGTGAACCCCACACCACGGATGCCAACCTGCTGCTCTAGCCTGTTTTTCCCAAGTACCGGGGCAAATGGCATGGGTTATTTTATTGCCTTGACCTGACTCCCTGCCTGTTTCCCTCCTGCTTGAGCCTTTCTGGGTTTTCCTCTCTTTCGCAATTTGGGTGCCCAGTAGAGCTGTGGCAGAACAGACAAGATCCCAAGCCAGGATACCAGGCTGCGCTGAGTCAGTTACTCTTGAATGTGAAATAGTCTGGTTTCCTTGGTGATACTCAACCCTGAACTGGGAAGTGAGAAGTGAGAGCTGCTTTCCTTCAGTCCTTCCTTCAACCACACAGTCCCATCTGGGGGAAAACCAGATAGATCTCAAGTGTGATGACAGAGGACAATGATCAAGGGAATTAAAAGGAGGATCTTAGCAGAAAGGCTCTAGCTGAGGGAGTGGGGGGTAAATGGGCAAGGTAAGGTAATGGTACAAAGAAGTCCACCAGGGTGAGGGGTGGCCATGGTGCTGGCCCAGCAGTGGAGAACAAAGGGCTCTTTCCCCTCTTTGGAAAAATTAAAAAAGGTATAGTAGCTGCTCTTCAATGTCTCTATGGATTAAATAGGTCACTCTGTCTTAACCAAGGCTTTACTTTTTTTCCAGAACAGGCTACATGTGTGCTGATCTGCTGGTAGGAAGGTTTCCCCAACTCCTACCCTGTCCCCAGGAACTGGTTGTTAATATCCCATTCTTTGAAACTGAGAGTACAGTAAGGGCTATGAAGAACTTCCATATCTTACCAGTCTGCAGTAAGATTTAGGCGAAGCAGCAGGTCTAGTAGGACCTCTTTAGTTCATAAATGAGAGGATAGCCCAATGACAAGGTGGAAGGAAATTATTCCTCCCCAGCACCTCCAAAATTTTCATTTGATTCTATATTACACCAACTACTGCCCTCTTACTCTGCGCCCCCTTCACAGTCAATGAACAGTTTTCAAACCTTAGCTGATTTGTCCTCTTGGCAACTTTTGACCCTGTTGACTTAACCCTTCTTGAAATACCTTTATTCTTTGGATTTTTCAACAGCTCTTCCCCCTGGTTCTCTTCCACACCATCTCTCCCAGTTCCAAACACACCTGCTTATCCAACCAATGCTTGCTCTTCTCCAAATAAAAGTGGGCAGCCTATAGCAAGGAAAGAGAGGAGGTGAGATCATGGGGCCTAGGAATTACTTAATAAATTGTGCTTTCTTTGGAAAATCTGTTCAATAGAACTTTCTGTAACTGAGCACTTAAAATGTGGTTAAGGAGATTGAAGAAGTGAATTGTTAAGTTTAGTTTAACTTAAATTAATTGAGATAGCCATATGTGGCAAATGTTTACCATATTGGGACAGTGTAGTATAGAGTCTTGCTACACAAAGTGTGGTCCATGGACCAACCAGCTGCATCACCTGGGTGCCAGTCAAGCATATAGAGTTTTAGGCCCCACCCCAGACCTATTGAATCAGAATCGGCATCTTCAGATTTTTACCAAGTCCTCCTTGACACATTAATCAGATACATTGTGTGGGGAAGATGGAATTTTCTGACCAGTATTCCCTCCTGGCCTTAATAGTGCCCATTGTGCACTATTAAGAGCATGTTTGCACACTTATGGAATGCTTACCAGTAGCAGAGGCACTGGACACAGTGATGGGATTGCCAGTCCAGGGTGGGGTGGAGAGGAAGCACCCATTCTCTCCTCTGCTCCACTCCTGGTACATAATTGGGCAGGCACCTGCCAGTCACTGGGGACCACCTAGAGAGTTTCATCTGGTGTGATAGCATGGCCAAGCACAAGTGGGGAAAGACAGCTGAGCAGCAAGGGTTTAGAGCAAGGAAAGGCTGAGCAGTGAGAATAAACCTTTTATTCCCAACCTCTTGCCCTTGTCTTCCCTCGGTCTGATTAAATTCATAGAGGGGGAAACCACCTTCTCCCAGAGCGACACACTGTTAACCATGTCTTAGCTGAAATTCCTTCTGGTGTTGAAATACTTATATAATTATTGTTTCAGAAAACAGTTGACTTGAATCTACTGATCTGAGTTACATCTCATTTTTCAATCTCGTATGTATCATGTGTTAGCAAGACCTCCAGTTCCTTTCCTGTGCTCTGAGGAAACATTATCTTCCTTCCATAAGGGAGTAGAAAAAAACCAGAGGAAATAAATTAAACCACATTGCATTATAACCTCCAAAGAGGTAACTGGCTTTTTCTATATGACATTAGATCAGTACCGTAAGGCACAAGAGATAATTAACACTAAGTATTTAAAGACCTGAAACTAAAGAGATGTTGGACAAACTGTCTCCTCATTCTTGTCTCCATGTTCTGGGATGTCTCCAAAGTTTTAAGAGACACAATTGCCTAAAAAAAAGACAACTCTTTCTTAGAATGTGATGAAGTCTCCAGTAGTAGTGGCCTGAGAGACAGTCATCTTGGTGGCAGGACAGGTCATGAAAGGAGGATGGACTGAGGATCTCCTAGGCAGGGCATCCGTGTGGCCTCTACTCAGGCTTTCTCTCTGGACTCAGCTCCTTCTGCTGTAAAATGATATACTGGGATTCAATGGAACTTATTTTAGGGCAATTCTAGCTCCTGCATTCAACCTGGGTCCCAGAACACTTGATAAAATAGTTAAGTGATTAAATAATTATCTTAAAAAAAAACATTATTCCAAGCCAGTATTAGAAAATCATGCACGTTTATACATCCATTCAACAAATATTGAATTCATTGAACAAGTATGTGATAGGCATTGCTGTGGGCACTGGGATATAACAATAAACAATACAGTTAGGGTTGGGTGAAGTACATCTTTAGGTAAGTGGTAAATAAATGAGCAACTTTGAATTCTCAAACCTGTTTATGCCCCGAAGTATTGACAAAGACTTTGAAACAGGGTGCCCTGTTTGATCTAAAAGTCCAAAAGCTAAGTACATTGAGATACTGGAGGTAATATAACTCAGCAGTCGATAAACACATGATGAACAATTAAACAATAAAAGTACCACTTACAAATAATTCAAACAAGGCAATGAGACAGTCTCTGGGCAGTTGTGGTAATCAAAGAGGGCTTCCCTGGGGAGGCGATGCCAACACTGGAAACTGAATGATAAAAGTCAACCTGACACATGGAAATGAGAAAGCATTCCAGGCAGAGAGACCCACAAATGCAGAGGACACAGTGCGCAAAGACCTGGGTGGGCTCCAGGAGCAAGGTGAAACCTGAGGGATGGAGCACGGTGAAGTATGAATCAAACTGAGCACATTCAGTGGAGGTTTTGCAGGCCAGCATGAATCTCTCTGACTTTATTGGCATTTTTTCCTTAATGTCTATTCTCAATCTCTCTTGCTCTATTTGAAATTACTTATCTTGTTATCAGATGTAGAGAACACTCTGCCAGGACGTATTTGAAGACTAATATCCATGGCTTTTAGCCACTCAAGACTTTTGTGTGCCTATTTGGTTTCATTAGTTGAGACTATATATCTACTAAAAAATAAGTGCCAGAGAGTATTTGACTTAAAAATATATATATGAGTTTCTTGCAACAGGCACATTTGATGCTCCTCCGTTTGGCACCTAAAGATGCTCAGAAATGCTGCCTTGGGTCACCTTCCTCAGGAAGAGGAGAGGGACAGAAAGCATTCCTGGGCCTCCATCTCCTATCTGTGAGATGGAGGGATGGAAGGGATGGTCTGTCTGGACTCTTCTGATTTCAGATCTCATGTCCCCGTGGAAGGAAGTTATGCTACCCCTAGGAGAGAGGGAGACACACACATAAACGCAAAGAGGGAGAGATGAAGGAGTGTCTAAAAACATGGGTGCCTAGAGTGGGGATAGGCTGAAATCCCAGCTGCTGCCTCTAGGATCTCAGTGGGCTTAGCCTCTGGGCATCTTGGGTCAAACAGGACACCAAGCGTGGCACTTCAAGGTCTTAGTTAATGACTTATGAATGTCAACAGGTTCAAGAATGAGCAGTTGCAGATTTTGTTACCACTTTCCCAAGAATATTTCATAGTAGCAATTAAACAACTCTAGAAAGACAAGCAACTTCCACCCCATTCTTTCAGGAGCAGAGATTGCCCTCTAACTGTTGTTTCAAATGGCATCTCCAAGGAAAGAGAAATGTGGGCAAGGAGGTCATAGTTCCAGCAGCACCTGCTTCAGACTTGCTCCTGCAGAGGACAAATGGACTTTGTCTTCTGAAAACTAACTTAGGCTAATCACCATTGTTTATATCTTTAACAGTTTTTTGGGGAAAAAGAGCTGTATTTAAAGAATTTTAGTTACCTGGGACTTTAAAGTATACTTTTATTTAAATATTAGGTCCATTCCAAAAATAAGATTCCAGATATCAGAGAAGATGGAAAATTAATCATAGATTGTTAATGGGCCAACCAGAAATTACCTCAAATTCACCACCATACATCATGAAACAGTAGATATAAAGGCTTGAATCAGGTTGGGGTTTTCATCCTTATGTATTCCTTATCTAGCCCTGCAGCTTGTGGTAATTTTCTAAACTCTCTGAATTATGGTGGCTTCACCTGTTATATAAAAGGGTTGTTCCATTCTGGACTTGGTGACTTCTAAGTTCTTACATTAAGGTTTTTTAATTTTTCCTTAAATCTGAGCACTGCCCAGAGAAAAAGAACTCAACTCTGAGTATAATAGGAAAAAATACGGAATACAACACATTATTTTAGCTGGGCTGTAAGTCATTATACACATATCTTAGTACTTTGAAATCCTTACATTGTTGATATGAAAATTAATTTGTGTGCCAGCCATAGTTCCAAATTATCACTGAGTTTTATTTTTATGTTCCATTCTTGGTCACATCTAAATTGTTTCCCACTTAGTCCTTCATCAGACAAGCAACCCCTAAATATAGCATGGTTTCCATGGCAACATGCTTTCTCCTGCAAATTCCAGGAACACCTTTTCTCTGAAAAATGAGGTGTGCCAGATAATATGTCCAAATCCAGGCCTATTACCCAGATTTTGTATTTTTTGAATTAATTTAAGGAGAGATGTTTAAAACTAGTTGAAATTTTTCCTGCTGAGCAGAGTTAGTACAAATTTGCTTTTGACAATATGAGTTGGAAATCTCATCTTCTAGTATGAGTTTTTCTTAAAATAATAAGGCAAATGGCTCCATTGCCTTAAGATTCTGTTTTATATCTCTGGAGTCACAAACACTGTTGAATGATTGTGTAGCAGGTGGCATATGTGGGAACAATACTCATTCTTTTTCAAGGCAAATGAGAATTTTATCAGTTGTTACCTAAATGTAGATCGCAATGAACTTGCTCTACAGGTGACAGAATTTTGGTCCTTTGAATTCCTGCAGCATATTGCTGACCAGTAATATGATTTGGGGTGGGTTTGCCTGCAACTGTTGAGGGTGTGTTCGTTTCTTGTATCTTTATGTACTAAACCCAATACTTCCTTAAAATTATGCTTTGAAGTCAGCACAGCTAAAGACAGAAAGTGAGAAGGTTGATGTCAGAAAAGTCCAAATAGCAGTTAATGGGGGAAGGGAGTCTTTGGAAATGGAAAGGCAGAGATATAAATACTTTGGGCTTACTGCTGAGAATAGGAAGGTCTCACAGAAACTATTCCTCTAGGTCATTCTAATTCTGAATGTGAAACATTATGGGTTAAACATGATATGAAACAGTATTTGAAAAAAAAATCCCTGTAAATAAACCCTTGATAGTGAAAATGAAGTCTTTACTTATAGGGCTAATTTTTAATTGTTTGACCATGAACTGTAAAACAAAGATCCGTTTGTGGCCAAGGCGGTTTATCTGGGTCTTCCATCTTGATATTTAGCTCTGGAAGCCTTCAGTCCAAAGCCTGAGCTCCACTTCATCATTCGTCCCAGGATGGTTCTTGACCCGTGTCAGTGGAGTCTTGATAGCGCACTGCTCTTACTGCCTGCCCTGATGTAGACCACCACCAGACGGCCAGGGGCCTAGAGTCTTCCACCAGCAGAGAATCCTAAGAGGAAAAGAGCAAGTAAGTCGTTTGGGTAGTTGTTTGTTTCTGCATAGACAGCAGATCTAGAAACTTCAGTCCTTGGCTTTAATGAGTAAAAAAATAGCTATAAATCACAGGCTGTGAAGGATAATGTTGGCAGGAGGCTGTTAGAAGTATAAGGTCTTGACGGAAAAGAGAAGTGACCATTCAACTTTTCCCTTCCCTATAAGTTTATCCCTATGCATTTAAATATTCATAGGACAATTCTGAGAAGTAACTGAAAAAGAATGGAAACCTGGGTTTATGGAATATTTTTGTGTGCATCATGGAGGGGGAAGTGGCACTGATGACATATTCTATGTCCAGGAATCTGTTATGTTTTTTATAGACACAATCTAACTTCTCACAACATTCTTATTAAATAGGTTTCCTCATTTCCACATTTACAGCTGAAGAGATGGCTTTAAATATATGTCCCATGATTAGCCAACTAGTAAGTGGCAGTGCAACCAAATATCATACTGTCTTGGGATATGTGTCCATCTTTAAACTATGGAACTGATAAATAACTTACGTTTTCATTGTTTTAAAATAATGCCAAACTTAAGTCTTGTCTGCTTAGACTTGAGGACTGCCAAAATTTAAAAACTATATTAGTATTGTATTTGTTGTTCATAAATCATATAAAACTATGCCATTTTACACAAAAAATATACAAGCATTATGCATTTTATGTATACGTACTTTGTCAAAATGCATACTTCAGCAGATAAAATTTAAGTTGTGCAAGTTATGTTTTTCAGTTATAATAAAATCTCATTTGAGGATATTCAGTATGCCAGGTCTGCTATGATTTTTCACAAACAACAATTTAGTTATTCTAAAAATATTCTATAGTAGTGGAAGAAAAGTTCTAGGATATTGAGATATTCACTGTAGAATAATTTCTCCCTCAGATATAAATTCTCCAATTCTGCTTCTGACCAGGTGGGCAGGAGATGCATGAGGCAAATAAGCAAAGACCCTTCCAGAGGGGAAAGTCTGGCCTGTTAATGTCTGGGTCTCATGCTGTCTAATCAAAGGTCTGAAAAAGATTTTTTTTAATTAGCAGAAATTTGTTAAATACTTACTGATGCAACAACAATTTTATGTAACATTTTACCATTACCATTGCCCCTATGTAGAATAAGGAGAAAGAGGTAAATGTCTTTTTTACTTTGCTATTTACCTTAAGAATCATAACTTTTATATGACTTTTTTTTCAGTTATAAAACTGTCTTAAACTTAACACTAACTCATTTAGTTTCCAGCAACCCTTTAATCGGGCAGCACAGCCTTTCCCATGTCACGGCTGAAGTTCCCATGAAGCCGGGTGACTCGTGCACACTTCCACAGACTGAACTGCAGAATTGACCCTTACTTCAGGAAGGCAGATGCAACACGTTCACAGCCCCTTATGCATCCATACCTAAAAAATTTAAATAAAAACTAAATAGAATCCATCCTCCAACCCCAACTTTTCACCAAAATGTTGCATACCAGCCCAGGGAAGTTTCAGGATTAGAAAGAGGAAAGAGCAGGTAATATACATATATTATATGTTGCTCCTTGCTCAAAAGCAGTTCATAGAAAATATTTTAAAATGTTGTCTGATACACCTTCTTACAATGATTACACATCATGGATATGGTCTTCTGTACATTATCCCAAATTGGATTTCCTGACAATAGGAGGGACAAAAGTTGATACATCTGATATGAATGTGTGTGTCAATACATACTGACCCTGCCTTTATTTACAATTTTATTTTATTCATCATGAAGTTCTGAGTTAATTTTGATTTTTAGAAAATAGTAAATTAAAATATTACTATTTTGATTACTGAGTTTTTGGCCCTTCCTTGAATTTTATGCCAGAGGCTAGCATTTCTCAAGCTAATCCCGGTCCCAGTAAGTGATCTTAGACACTGTTGATAGAACACCTGGGTGTACACTTAAGAATTTTATATTCAAACAAACTCATTTTTGTGATTTTGTTTCACTCAAGTGTCTCTTCAATACACTTGGGTAATTAAGTGGAGTTTCTGATAGTATTTACTGGGTACACAGTTTTAGATTTGTAAATAATTGTCTATGATTATAAAATCAATACTATTAATGTGCAGTTGCTGTGCAGTTACAGTATCTCCATTATAATTTTTGCAAAACTTTTGATTTAGGGGTGTGTGGTCCTCCAAGCATTTTGGAGTGAAACATGAAGCTGATCAATACAACCACCCAGGCAGATGCCTCAAATGCAGACCCAGGCCACTGCAACCCACGCTGCAGGATGATTCTGATAACACTCTACGGGGTGGTTTTGCTTGGAGGCACTATTGGAACAGCACTGATGTCACGTATGATATTCAGAAGGAATAGCCAGTCCATGGTTGCCGTGATCGTTCTCAATATCATAATGCTGCACTCCATCCTCCTGGTCAGCCTTCCTTTTCATCTCAGCTATTACATCTTAGTCGTATGGGAGTTCGGATCCTTTACCTGCCGACTGGTTAGCAGCATAATATATGGTCATATGTATTTCACCTTTGTTTTCTATGTGGCCATTGTCATACTCTGATTGCTTATCTATTTTAAGAAACTCCAAATATCACAGTTACAAAAGTACCATGTGGTAGTTTTAAGCATTATAATTTGGATGGTGGGTAGTCTTATTTTTTTGCCAATATTATTTTTACAGTAAGATCCAGGTTATTCAGAACAACAATGATGTTTTGTGTTCTACAAAGATCTCAACCAGAGGGAGTTAATTATCTTAAACTACTCTATGATTGTCATTATGATCCCAACGGTTGTTATCCTCTTTCTGATACAGATGGCTGTCATCATTCAACTGACAAAGGCTCTTTGGCCTGACGTGTGTCCATCAAGAGCATAGAGCGCAAATCAAGAGCTTCTTTTTCCTCCTTGTGATAGTTGTCTGTTTTATACCCCACCTTGCATTCCGGGTATACTTTATTCAAAATTATTCAGAGATAGAAAATTCTGAGTTAGTTCTTTACAATGAAATTTTTGTTGCTTTTACTACTGTCTGTTGCCTGTAAATGCTGTGTTTTATAGGGGGAGTTATCCCTATGAAATACTCCAATGTCACTTGCTTTGTAATCAGCTTTCCACCATTGTGACAAAATAGTTGCAATTGAATGGGTGCATGATTTCAGAGTTTTTCAAATTCTCTGCTCTTAATCGTCACCAAAATTATTTTTCCATGAAAAGGTAATAAGGATTGTTTGTTTCCCTCTTCTCAGAGATCTGTTACCTATTCTCCATTAACTATAGAATATGTTCCATTTCCTTAGCTTTACATAAGTTGACTCAAACATCTCTTTCAGACTCAATCCTTACTTCAAAAATTTCATGCAGTATTTATTTCTGGTAAGCACAGCTATTGGCTTCTTTTATGCACAATCCTAGCTGTTCTCCTCTTTGCATTTACTCTCACTGAGTTTTGATCTTAGAATGTTTCTTTTCCTCCATCTGTAAGCTATCTATTCTTCAAGGTTCAGAGAACCTGAAGAAGGGGACTCTGTAGAAGTCTTACCTTATTCAACTTAAGCTCAACTCGAGACAGTTGTCTCTTGTAAATGACTAGCCAGTAAAGGTACAGCTGCTGGATGTGGTATTTGGAAGAAAGGATTTAGCTCAGATGGTCAAAAGACTTAGAGGAAACCCTTTCAGGATTTGATTTTAACGCATAGTGGGTAAGCAGGAAGCTGAGAATACCTCCCCGGTCTACCTTCCCAAACATGGAAAAGAAATTGGAAAAGATGGAGAAAGCTGGACATAGTCTAAGTAGGCTAGCAGGCTGTGTTAGAACGCAAACCTTTAAGACAGTGGGACTGTCCTTGAGCTACTCGAGGCACCCTATACGTACCAGTAGCATTACATAATTGAAATCGACTGGTATCAGTTAACCCCCAAGAAACAACCGAGATAACCAACTTGGATTCTGCTTATCTGACATAGAAATTGACATGCCCTTATACTCTGCTTGTAATAACGCTATCTTCAAGACTAAGTTTATTGAACTAAATAACCAAATAATGCCCTTACTGGTTAATAAGGAGGCACAGTTTATACAAAGGAGTTTTGGAGTCATCTGGAGATCTGGATCAGAACTGTTTAGTAATTGTGGAATTTTGGGTGGGGCTTGCAATCTCTGAGCCCCAGTTTCCTATGTTATAAGGTTTTGATATCTAGGTGAAATTAGATACCAACATGTGTTAAACAGTGGCATAGTGCCTGGCATGTGGTATTCAGAATAATATTATTTCTTTTCCTAATCTAATGACATCTTTTTGCAAGACAATTTTAATATAGGTCCAAAATGTTGATTCATATAGAAATATATTTTAGAGGCTCAGATGCTATTGGTCAGTGTCAATTTTATGCTTGATGTCATTATTAAATCAATAACTAAATGGATGGCTATTCCTATTTTTGCCTATAAGAAGTTTCTGCTGTTATTATTACTATAATTATTATACTTCAAAATACTATAGTAGGACCATTTTATAACTCTGCTGTCACAAAACCAGATAAATAGCAGTATGCTTAAATTACATGTAATCGTTCTTTTAGTGGACATGGTATGTCTTCAGTAACAGTCACTTCAAAATTGATTGTGATTAGTTATAGTCAGGATAGAGTCAGTACTCAACTTACTAATGTATTGGGCTCTATGAGTTCCTTTTAATATGGTGGGCAGCAGGGCTAAGAAGGCCTCTGATAATCTCTGTCTCCTAATATGGCTGCTCCTGTACAATCTCCTCCCCCTTTATTAACTATGACTTAAGAATAGAATAGGGCAGAGCAGCTCGATGTCACTACCAATGTTAGGTTATAAAAGGGCTATGGCTTCCACCTTGGACACCCTTCTCTCTCTCTTGTTCTCTCTTGATTTGCTTCACTTTGGAGGAAACCAGCTGCCATATTATGAGGTAACACATTTGGCAAAGAATTGAGACCTTCCAACACCCACATGAGTGAGCGTGGAGGTAAGTCTTCGGAGAACTGCCATTAGACACGGAGTGAGTTCAGAAGTGGATCCTTTCCTGTTTGAGCCCTGAGATGACTGCAGCCCTGGCTGACATTGACCAGCCCCATTAGAGACCCTGAGCCAGAACCACTCAGCTCATCTGCTCCTAGGTTCCTAACATGAAACTATCAGATAACGAATGTTTTCTGTCTTAAACCAGTAAGTTTCAGAATAATGTTGTTATGCAGCGATACTGAATACAGTAATCAAGTTCTTTACACCAGCAGAATGCTACTACCTAAGGCATTTGTGTGACATTTACAAACCACTGTTCCTGTCTGCACCAGTTGCTCACAGTAACAAACACATCTTTGCCTGCTCTTTGAATCAATAAGAATTGTATCTGATATTGTAGCAGCTTTACCTCTAACCCTGAAGAACAGCGGTGGGAATATATGATAGTGGGAAATCCATTGGGGTGGTTTAGAGTGAAGATTGCAAGAGGGACAGTTGGGGAGTGGGTAGGAATTGCTCTTTGTTAGTTATATTGGTTATGGGTACAGATTACTGCTTCTCCAAGCGTGGTCCCCAGACAAGCAACAAAGGCACCAGTACCTGGTAACTTATCTGAAATGCAAATTCTTGAGCCCTGGCTGAGCCCTACTGAATCAGGAATTTGGGATGTGGGGGCCAATAATGTGTTTGAACAAGCCCTCCAGGTGATTATGATGTGGGCTAAACTCTGAGAACCACTGCTTTAGGTGAAGCTGATAGATGGAAAATGGACACAGATTCTTTGACGCAGCTGCCATTGAGAGGTGTGACCTACCTCCCGTACTCTTCTCTGTGCTCTGACCAAGAGAATGTAGGACAAGTGACTCTGCCAATTCCCAGCAGGCTTTAAAAGTCTGAAAACTTCAGTTCCTGTCCCTTGGAACACTTGCCCTCACAGCCTAAACTGTCATGGAGGAAGTCTGGCTTCCCTGCCAGAGAGGACACCCGGAGATGCCTGAGGCTACCTGAAGAGAAAGGGGACATGAGCCCAGATAAGTCCAGCCTCCCAGCCAAAGCCCCGGGCATCTGACTGAAGTTGCGTGGGCCCTCCAAAGGCAGATACCACTGAGTGAGCCCAGTCCATGCCACCTGGTGCAGAGAAACCGCCCATCCAGTCTTCCCTGAGCTCTGGATTCTTACAATTGAGAATATAATGAGATGATTACTTTAAGCCTCTAGATTTTGGAGGTAATCTGTTAATCTGCTATGCAGCAATAGCTAGAACAATCAATGACTCCCTATGAATGAAATTCTAGATCAGCACTGCCTAATAAAAATACTATGCAGGTCACAAATGTGAGTCAAAAATGTAATTTAAAATGTTCTAGTTGCTATATTAAAACATTAAAAAGGAAAAGGTGAAATTAAATTTGTAATGTACTTTAACCTATTCTATCCAAAATATTATCATTTTAAAAAGTCATCAAAATAAAAATAATTAATGAGATATTTTGTATTCTTTTATTCATACTAGTTTCTTCAAAATCTGGTGCATATTTAAAGCTTGTAGCACATGGTAATTCTGGGTAGCTACATTTCAGTGTCCATGCAGGGCCCATGGTGAATCTACTGGACAGCATGGGTCCAGATCACCCAGAAACCAGCTAAAGATGTATCTGAGGACCCTTTCCTTTCAGAAGGCTGGCCTTGTATCCCTCGGACATTCAGTTTCTTCCTATGTAGTATGGGAATAATAGAACCTACTCCAGAGAGTTGATATGAAATTAAATGGTACTATATAGGGTGCAAACAGCAGTGCTCAGCATGTAGCAAATGTGTAGTCAGTGGAGTGTTACTATTTTTATTGTCCTGGTATATATTCGGGAGAGAAAGACAAATGTCAGACAACCCTGTCCTCAGATGCCCTGCAGTGTGTCTGGGATGGTTTAGCTTGGACACTCCCAACAGACTCCCCTTCTTTCCTGTGCTGACTCCCCAAGGCCTATCTCTCCACCCCACCACCATCCCTGATCTCAGCCTCTGTGTCACGGATAAGCCTTCAAGGGTGGGATGTGCCTGGGGAAAGTGCTCAGATCCCATTTCCCTGAGGGTTCCCTTCCTTAATCCCCTTTGACCCAACCTGTATTACTTCCAGACTGGGTGTTCTCTTTTACATAAATGTGTGGCTGCTTTCCAGGTACCCACACAAGTTACTTACTTAAACTAAAATACTTTGAACATGTAGGTGAAGCTTAGTATTGTGTGTTAACTTCACTGGCTATGGGGTGCCCGGATGAAAAATCATTTCTTGGATATGTTTATGAGGGCATTTCCAAATGAGATTGCCATTTGAATGTGCAAATTTGAAGGATTTTGTCCCCCTTTTTCCTGCCCCACTGCATGAGTTGGGATGTCTCGTGTCATCTTCTCCTGCCCTCAGACTTAGATACAGACCTCAGCTCCTTGTTTCTCAGTCCTTTGGATGTGGACTGAATTAACCACTGGTTTTCCTCGGCCTCCAGCTGGAAGAAGATGGTGGTACTTCCCAGCTTCCATAATTCCTCAGAATAAAGCTCTCTCTCTCTCTCAGGAATTAGATAGACAGACATGATATACACATACATTACTAGTTCATACTACCCAGAATTACCATACATACATACTAGTACACATACATACATACTAGTTCTATTTCTCTGGAGAACCCTGACTAATACAATGTGTGACACAGGAATCCCAGATATCACTAGTTCTTGGTTATACAAAATGTTAGGTATGTTTTATTTACTAACTTATGATTTCTCCAGGCCCACAGACCTACAGGCCAGGAAGCCTTCCTCCTGTGAGTCCACAGATTGGCCTCAGCTATAGCCACCACATTGATCTGCCCTGTCCTTCATCTCCTGCTCATGCTCCTGGTGGCAAAATCTTCTGCCCACAAAATGACACAAGACCTCCAATGTCTAGGCCCCAGGTTCTCTGACTGGTCCAGTGTTTGCAGTCCTTGGAACACCAGAGCCCCCTAGGTTCCAAGGAGGCACAGAAGGAAGGGGGTCCTCTCAAATTCAAGCCACACTTTCTTGGCTGACATGCAAAGCAGTTCTGCTGTGCCTGGAGCCTCACAAGCTCTGTCTTTCAGAGTTCTGTCCACTTTGGTGGTCAGTCCATGTCCACAATCTCCTAAGTCTCTTGATAAACATTTCTATGTATTTCTGACTGTTTCTTCTCTAACCTCCTGTGTTGTCTATTTTCCACTCTTCTCAACCCTGCCTCATTCTGAGCACCAGGAGGTTAGCTCTGAGATGTTCCGCTGTGGGTTTCCTTATTATCAGGCTCCTTGGTCATTTCCCACTTAAGAGTCATCATTCCTTTGAAGACTATTTTAAAAAGTATTGTGGTTCTCCATTCTCTTCCTCTGCCTAAGTCCCTGGGTCCCCTCTTAAATAATAAAGAAACAGTATACAAATTCTGGCTACTTCTTACTCCTGCATCTAGACTAGCTAGGAATCCATTCAGCTGTCTTGATCACTGGGCTTCATCATGAAACTTCCCTAAACAGAAAGCAGTTTTATCCCTAAGAGAAAAACCTTTGAGAAAGAATATTGTCATTACTTGAATTGTCTTCTGGAACAGTGGATTTCAGATGATTTTGGTCTTACATCCTTATCAGTAAAAAAGTTTGTACACATCTCCATTGAATATATGCTTATTCATAGTTTATACCCATGCACTGCTGATAATCCATTTATGAAATATCGTATAATTTTTATATAAACAGGAATACATTTCTACTACTACTCATTCTGAGTCCCACCAAATTATTTTGCCTACTTCTCCCTCTGAAGACTGCTGCTCTAAAGCACATGCATGAAAGTAATAATTTAAGAAATGGTCCTGTTGCTGTAGGTGTGTGATATTGACTCTACGGTATGGTGTACATTAGTTCTGCATTATCTCCTTAAGGGGGTGGCATTTTTTATTCTTTCAAGTAATCTACTTGACATTTCTACCTGATAAGTCCAGCTGAAAACTGTGTGGAAATGGAAAAGTCTTTTTCAAGGCCCATGAACATTCAATAATTATTGGTGGATTTTCTTTTCTTTTTTGCTTTTTTCCCAGATCCAGAGGAGTTGGAAGGATTTTTCATAGGAGGATAATGGAGCCAAGTCAGACCTCCTGCTGGTTGAATATTTAATTTGATGTCATATGTTTTATTTTGACAGCCTTGTTTTCTGTTTTGTGCTGGGCTATGATTGCTTCTATATTCATATTAAAACGTTGTGCAGTATTTACAAACAGCATGCTTAGGCTATTAGATGCTAATGTTAGGGGCTTTGGGGAAAATGAATGAAAGGGCAAAGTAAGTGGAGAGACAACAGGAGCCATGGGACAAAAAAAAAGAATACAGCAGCCTCCCGGGTTTAGAGCAGAAGTGTCCAGGAAAGCATATGACTTGCCAGTAGGTTTCAGCCCCATTGTCACTCTTGATTGCACAAGTGTCCTTGTCACTCTTGATTCAGCGAGACCAAAAAATGACAATGGAACATCTCGGGGTGAAGGGGTTTATACTCAACTTTATTTCCACAGTGGCAGGTCAATCACTAGAATACCATCTACTCAGAGCGAGTCTGCCTGCAGCAAGCCAGTCTCTGCCCCTGGGCCTCTCCGTCCCCCACAGCTGTCTCAGTCTCTGTCCTGGGTGCTGCCATCACTCCAGTCTCTGCTCTCCTGTAGCCTTGCAGCCCTGCAGCTGTTCAGCAGCCCAGAGTACTGGGCGGAGCTCTTTATATAGTGTCAATAATAATGTATTGCCCATACGTGTGTAGTGAGCAAGCCAACCAGGGCCAGGTGAGAATCCTAGCCATAGGAACTTTCATTTTCTCTACAGCATATATTTTGGGGAATTTTTGGAAATATTTTGGAAAGCATTGAATCACTGCAGGATGTATTTAAAAAAGGGGTTTGAGTCATTTTATTAAATTATAAAAAAAGTGTGGCCTCAGAAACCAGAGCAGTTGGTGTCACCATGTTACACATTAAACACACAGCAAAGGCAATGATGATAACAGCAGTGATGGTAATACCCCCAGAAGGAAACATACTGGCTTGTATATTGTAAGAACTTACTCCATGCCTTTTACTTTTATGGTAGCTGAAATAGACTATATGGATTCAGCCTGCTGAGTGCGTGCTACACTGCACCTTCTTAGAGATTTCCTTTCCTAGTTCTTTGTTTTTGCCAAAGGCTCTCAAAGTCAATTTCTTTTCCTCCTTTTCTTCCTTTTAGTCTCCCTAGTCAAGCTCCAGCTTATTAAATGGTGGCATTTTTAGCAGCTACACGTTAGTCCAGCCTCAGGGCTGCTACCACTGAAAGGACAGGCTGAGGGTAAGGGTGTGACTACACACAGGACGTGCACTTGAGTGTTCTTAAGTCCTAACAGCTAGCAGTCCATTTGGTGGTAACATCAGTACGGTTCAAACAGGAATTCTTTTAGGCCTTGCATATTCATTGATCATTAGCTCTTGGCCATATCCAGACGTCCTGAGCTTTTTAACCTTTCCCTATTTTTCTCTGGGCCTCTGTGAACATTCCTCTATGTTATCTGTATCTCCATTCCACCTTTGCATGAATCCTTTCAGTGTTTCCCTTTGAACGCTTCATTCCAAAACCTTTAGCAAACAATGAATTAGAAATGAAATAACCAACAAGATAATAAAGGAAAATACATCAGACATTGCTGTCAGAAACCTGGCAAACACATTTGTACAGCTGTTGCCCTTGTCAACTGACTTATAATTATTTGCATGTATGTAATTCTCTCTTATACTTCCCACACCTCAGAGCATGAGATACTTGACAACAAGGAATGGGTCTTACCTGATTATATATTTTTAACCCCACCTGCAAATCAAACCATTCTTTAAGCTAGCAAAGAGTGAAATCCAACACCAGGGGTATAGTCCTGTGAAATCTGGAATTCTGTCCTTTAGTAGCAGTTATCCATTCATGAGCCCCTCTGCCCAGAATAGAAGTTGCTCAGATGACACAGAACAAGCCAATGACCTTATAACCCCAGGTTTCTAAGGGGTTTGTGCAAGTTTGTCTCAATCTGGGTGATGACAAATGTTGATATGGGGATAAAAAGAGTGAACATTATCAAGCTGCTGAGCAGAACAGACCTCAGACATTATCTAGATCAAGGACAAAACTTCTGAGTTAATGATTTACTGATAATTTTCTTTTCCCCTCAACCAGTTACTTTGTTACTTGCTAGCAAGTAAATATTTAATAAAATCCAGTACATAAATGTTTCTATCAAAATCTCCATTTATGAGGAACTACAAGGAAGATAAACTGTCTACCTACTTGGTTAATATTAAACACAGAATTTTCAATGTTTCAGGTTTAGAAAGGGGGTGTCAGCTAGAAAGAGTACTCCCAGTTTATACCAGGTCAAGGTCCCATCAGGAAAAGTATGTTCCACACAAATCAAGATAATTCAAAGATAATTCAACGATGGTGACTAGTTATATTACGAAGGTGGTACAGTGTAGGGAAACTGAAAGCAATAGTGTTCCAGGGCTAGGAACAGCAATGCTGTCACTATCCCTAGGCCTAAAATGGCAAGGGAAGGGTAGTGTTTACCAGAAGCTGGAAAGAGGAGTGACATGGACTGGCTGCTTTGCAAGCAGCTATGGCTTTAGGTCGAGGAATGCAATCATCCAAGGCTGTGCTGCAGAACATAAGCCAGTGGAGTGAATACCACAATCTCATTCTTCTCCATCCCTCCAATATTTTTGGTGGTGTTCTCTGTTGGCTGAATTAACCAGAAGCCAGGAGGCAAGGGAGCCTGTTGAGGTAGTTCATACAGGTCAGCTTCTCTGGGCAGAGAGCAGGGTAGAGAAGCATGCAGAAAGACACTGATATAACCTCATGTAAAAAAACAGTCCTTACTGAAGCAATTGCTCACAGCCCACACTCCTTTGGCAATTATCCCTTCTCTTTCCATATTCCTGTACCCTTAAGTTTCTAGAAAGAGCTATTGATTCTCTTTGCCTCCACTTTCTGTCTTGACATTCCCTCCTCAAGTGACTTTACCCAGACGGCTCCACTGAAAACACTCATTTGTTTAGTTCATCTGAGCAACATTTTATTTTACCTTTTTTAAAAAAATTTGGCCACTGTGTAGCATTTGGCAATACTAACTACCGCTCTTTAACATGGTCTCCTCCTTTGATTTCTGTGACATCACACTCTCATCTCTTATCTCTCTGGCTATTCCTTCTTAACTTCCTTCATGAGTTTCACTTTCTCTACCTGCTCCTAAATGCTGAAGGTCCTAGTGTACCCTCTTGGGCCCTCACTTTCTCAAATGACACATTTACCTTGGTCAGATCCTTTACTTCTGTGTCTGTAATATGCTGATTATCTGCAAATCTCCATGTCCTGCCCAGCTACTGCCTCTATACCTCAATTTTATATCCAGCAGTCTCCAGTGTGTTATGTACAGCTTCTCTGAGGTGTGCACAATAATCTGTGAGGTCACAGGAAGAAAAAGTTAGATATTTCTAATTGCATTGATTTTCTTATTTGAAAAATGAGGAAGACATTATGCTTTGTTGATGTTTATTCAGCAGTAGCAATGTCCTCAATGATCCCTTTGTCCTCTCATTTTTGCATTGCACAGGACTTGATCTGTCTCTAGGTCTTCAACTACCACATACATGCAAAGGCACCATGAAGCTCCCAGTCTGTTGGATGATTCTTATAGGGAGCTGGTCACACATCCCAGCTATGTGCAGCCATTGATCTCCCTTTTCACCCTGAGCTCCAGCAAAATCAGGTGGGACACGCCTACATCCAGTCATTATTCCTAAACAATGCTGACAGGCTCATATGTCTACTCCAAAACAACTCATGGACGCATGGTTACAAAATATCACTTTTTTTACTTAATATATTCCATAGTGTTGGCCAAGAGTCACTGTGGTGCTTCAAATAGCATGGTAAATAATCACATCATCAAATGAAGACCAGCTAAGAGTAACCATTCCATACATATGTCACATTACATCCAAGCAATCAATTCCATTTAAAAAAAAACAACATGACCTCAAAATAGTAGAATCTTTAAATTCCTTTTGTGGGATAGAGAGGTACTATGAAAATATTTTGTTCCATATAGACTTTTACTGGTTATCTCATGGGAAAGTGTTTTATTTAGCAAAAAGAAAGCATTTTAAATTTGAGGACATGCTGTTGTCAGTATTTTGGTAACATACAGTTGAAAAAAATTATCATCATCATCTTTCCCTCCAAGATTAGAGTGATCGTTTAATACAGCAAGAAATTTACTACTTTCTAAAGCAAATTGTGGTAAGGAGATAGAACATACGAAAATTGGTATTTAGAAATGTTTCTGTAACTAACACAATTTTAATGGAGAAAGTGGCCATTATCTACATGAACCCCCTCCAACCGGTATACTTAAAAAGAAATTTAAAATAGCAAATTTTCTATTCTGTTTTAAAATTTTCTGTTTTTTTAGGTCATTTTTTAAACACCATTTGGCTAATTTGCTAGAAAATCAATTGAAATTTTCTAGGATGATGGAAAATCAGAGTATTTACAACAAAAGTCTGCATAATCTTACATTTAAGATGAGTAAAAATCTTACATATTGGAAGATGAGTATCATGATAGAATACATGTAGCCATTGAAGAACTTCTTTCATTTTAAATGACACCAGAAGCTAGAAGGCAAGGGAGGAGTTATTTCTAGCACTGAAATAAATTTAAACTTAGAATAAGACATTTGAATCACTCTAACATGCAATATTAAACCAAGATTTCAAAAATGATGAAAACATCTTCAATCAGTTTGCATAAGAATAAATAATGTTAATATTTTGAGGGAGCCATAAATTTCTGACTTAGTAATTAATAAGAAAAAGATATTTTCATTGTTTTAAAGTATATTGTTTATTTAATCAGGTTGTGAACTGATTTAACATTGGTTTTTGTGTAAGCTCTATGTTGTACAGAAATTAAATCTAACAGGATATAACCTTAAATAATTTTACTTATGTGATGTGTTATCAAGTACTTCTAAGTCTCTTGTGATTGGCTACCCAATGCTTTGTAAAGAACTATGGTTTGATGGCTAACAAGAATGAATTCACTAAGGTCAAGGAATGATTGAATCTTTTGTTTTTTTTTTTTATAACACAGTGATTCAACATTTATATACATGATAATTCTAGGTACCAGGTATCACCATACCAAGTTGTTACAATATTTTGACTATATTCCTTATGCTATACATTACATCCCAGTTACTTATTTATTTTACAATTGGAAGTGTGTTATATATATATATATATATATATATATATATATTTTGTGAGGGCATCTCTCATATTTATTGATCAAATAGTTGTTAACCACAATAAATTTCTGTATAGGGGGGTCAATACTCAATGCACAATCATTAATCCACCCCAAGCCTAATTTTCGTCAGTCTCCAATCTTCTGATGCATAACGAACAAATTCTTACATGGAATACAAATTCTTACATAGTGAATAAGTTACATGATGAACAGTGCAAGGGCAGTCATCACAGAAGCTTTCGGTTTTGTTCATGCATTATGAACTATACACAGTCAGTTCAAATATGAATATTCATTTGATTTTTAAACTTGATTTATATGTGGATACCACATTTCTCTATTATTATTATTTTTAATAAAATGCTGAAGTGGTAGGTAGATACGAGATAAAGGTAGAAAACAGAGTTTAGTGTTGTAAGAGAGCAAATGTAGATGATCAGGTGTGTGCCTGTAGACTATGTGTTAATCCGAGCTAGACGAGGGCAATAAACATCCATGTATGCAGAAGATTTCTCTCAGAACATGAGGGGGGAGGTTCTAAGCCTCACCTCTGCTGCTCCCCATTTTCTCACCTGATGGCCCCCTGCGACTGTGCCTGTCTTAGGTTGTTCCTCCCTTGAGGAATCTTACCCGTCTCTGGCTAACCAGTCATCTTCCGGGGCCATACAGGGAAATGTTAAGTTGGTAAGTGAGAGAGAAGCCTTATTGTTTGAAAAGGTTAGCTTTTTACTTCTTTGCATATTTATGCCCTGTGGCTTCTATGCCCAGCATTTGTCTTGAGGTATCTTTACCACTTGGAAGATTTATGATACTCGGTAAATTCGACATGTGGCACGAGTTCTATTTAAAGGTTGTGATTAGGTAGGAAGAAGAAAAGCTATAGAAGTAGCAGGCAGAAGAAAACCTGGGAAGATTGATTATTTCTTTGACATATCTTCTTGTAGAGTAACTTCAGCATGGATAGGTTTTAAACTACTAATTAAATTGCGCACACACATTAACATAATAGGAATATAGTTACCTAACCAAAGCATACCTGTAATTACCAGCCATCTCCAGTGAAACCAAGAAAACCAGTTAGGCACCTTAGGCATTTGTGAAAACTTATCTATGATATGGTGGATATTGTCCGACTGAACTTAAACAGTCTGAGAGAATTCAGATAAACTAGAACAACCCATTCCTGGGGACTGTTCATATCCCATATGTTCTTTTAACGATAAGTAGTCTGTGGTTGTAAGATTTTGGAGTGCTACAATTTGCACTTCTCCTAATTCTTGGTTGAGTTCCAACAGTATAGATCCAGTCCAATTTTTGTTTTACTGTATGCACAGGCCAGCTTAGATATCTCCTTCATCATTCCCATGGCAAGTCCAGGAACTGGTGGGATGAGTGCATCTACACCTGTGACAGTGCGTGGATTTTGGTGGAGTTTTTTTTTTTTTGCTGATCATCTTCTGTCATGAGTCTTCCTGAGAGTGCTGATGTTGGAAGTTCTTTTTCATATCGTATCTTAGTTCATTTTCGGGGTAGCCAAATTAGGCTTTGATCCTCTGTATAAACACAAACAGACCCTTTGCCTACACTTTTATATGTCCTTTATATCATTGTGTAGAACTCATTAGAGGTCACCACATAGGAACTGCTTTTTTTTTTTTTTTTTTAATCATTAATCTACACTTACATGACGAATACTTTGTTTACTAGGCTCTCCCCTATACCAGGTCCCCCCTATATACTCCTTTACAGTCACTGTCCATCAGCATAGCAACCTGTTGTAGAATCACTACTTGTCTTCTCTGTGTTGTACAGCCCTCCCCTTTCTCCCACCCCGCTATGGATGCTAATCTTAATACCCCTCTTTTTCTGCCCCCCCTTATCCTTCCCTACCCACCCATCCTCCCCAGTCCCTTTCCCTTTGGTACCTGTTAGTCCATTCTTGAGTTCTGTGATTCTGCTGCTGTTTTGTTCCTTCAGTTTTTCCTTTGTTCTTATATTCCACAGATGAGTGAAATCATTTGGTATTTCTCTTTCTCTGCTTGGCTTGTTTCACTGAGCAAAATACCCTCCAGCTCCATCCATGTTGCTGCAAATGGTTGGATTTGCCCTTTTCTTATGGCTGAGTAGTATTCCATTGTGTATATGTACCACATCTTCTTTATCCATTCATCTATCGATGGACATTTAGGTTGCTTCCAATTCTTGGCTATTGTAAATAGTGCTGCGATAAACATAGGGGTACATTGGTCTTTCTCATACTTGATTGCTGCATTCTTAGGGTAAATTCCTAGGAGTGCAGTTCCTGGGTCAAATGGTATGTCTGTTTTGAGCATTTTGATGTACCTCCATACTGCTTTCCACAATGGTTGAACTAACTTACATTCCCACCAGCAGTGTAGGAGGGTTCCCCTTTCTCCACAGCCTCGCCAACATTTGTTGTTGTTTGTCTTTTGGATGGCAGCCATCCTTACTGGTGTGAGGTGATACCTCATTGTAGTTTTAATTTGCATTTCTCTGATAATTAGCGATGTGGAGCATCTTTTCATGTGTCTGTTGGCCATCTGTATTTCTTTTTTTGGAGAACCGTCTGTTCAGTTCCTCTGCCCATTTTTTAATTGGGTTATTTGTTTTTTGTTTGTTGAGGCGTGTGAGCTCTTTATATATTCTGGACGTCAAGCCTTTATCGGATGTGTCATTTTCAAAGATATTCTCCCATACTGTAGGGTTCCTTTTTGTTCTATTGATGGTGTCTTTTGCTGTACAGAAGCTTTTCAGCTTAATATAGTCCCACTTGTTCATTTTTGCTGTTGTTTTCCTTGCCCGGGGAGATATGTTCAAGAAGAGGTCACTCATGTTTATGTCTAAGAGGTTTGTGCCTATGTTTTCTTCCAAGAGTTTAATGGTTTCATGACTTACATTCAGGTCTTTGATCCATTTTGAGTTTACTTTTGTATATGGGGTTAGACAATGGTCCAGTTTCATTCTCCTACATGTAGCTGTCCAGTTTTGCCAGCACCATCTGTTGAAGAGACTGTCATTTCGCCATTGTATGTCCATGGCTCCTTTATCAAATATTAATTGACCATATATGTCTGGGTTAATGTCTGGATTCTCTAGTCTGTTCCATTGGTCTGTGGCTCTGTTCTTGTGCCAGTACCAAATTGTCTTGATTACTATGGCTTTATAATAGAGCTTGAAGTTGGGGAGTGAGATCCCCCCTACTTTATTCTTCTTTCTCAGGATTGCTTTGGCTATTCGGGGTCTTTGCTGGTTCCATATGAATTTTTGAATTATTTGTTCCAGTTCATTGAAGAATGTTGCTGGTAGTTTCATAGGGATTGCATCAAATCTGTATATTGCTTTGGGCAGGATGGCCATTTTGACGATATTAATTCTTCCTAGCCATGAGCATTGGATGCATTTCCATCTGTCAGTGTCCCCTTTAATTTCTTTTAAGAGTGACTTGTAGTTTTCAGAATATAAGTCTTTCACTTCTTTGTTTAGGTTTATTCCTAGGTATTTTATTTTTTTTGATGCAATTGTGGATGGAGCTGTTTTCCTGATTTCTCTTTCTGTTGGTTCATTGTTGGTATATAGGAAAGCCACAGATTTCTGTGTGTTGATTTTGTATCCTGCAACTTTGCTGTATTCCAATATCAGTTCTAGTAGTTCTGGGTGGAGTCTTTAGGGTTTTTTATGTACAGTATCATGTCATCTGCAAATAGTGACAGTTTGACTTCTTCTTTGCCAATCTGGATTCCTTGTATTTTTTTGTTTTGTCTGATTGCCGTGGCTAGGACCTCCAGTACTATGTTAAATAACAGTGGGGAGAGTGGGCATCCCTGTATAGTTCCCAATCTCAGAGGAAATGCTTTCAGCTTCTCGCTATTCAATATAATGTTGGCTGTGGGTTTTTCATAGATGGCCTTTATTATGTTGAGGTACTTGCCCTCTATTCCCATTTTGCTGAGAGTTTTTATCATGAATGGATGTTGAACTTTGTCAAATGCTTTTTCAGCATCTATGGAGATGATCATGTGGTTTTTGTCTTTCTTTTTGTTGATGTGGTGGATGATATTGATGGACTTTCGAATGTTGTGCCATCCTTGCATCCCTGGGATGAATCCCACTTGGTCATGGTGTAGGATGGTTTTGATGTATTTTTGAATTCGGTTTGCTAAAATTTTGTTGAGTATTTTTGCATCTACGTTCATCAGGGATATTGTTCTGTAGTTTTCTTTTTTGGTGGTGTCTTTGCCTGGTTTTGGTATTACGGTGATGTTAGCTTCATAGAATGAGTTTGGGAGTATCCCCTCCTCTTCTATTTCTTGGAAAACTTTAAGGAGAATGGGTATTATGTCTTCTCTGTATGTCTGATAAAATTCCGAGGTAAATCCATCTTGCCCGGGGGTTTTGTTCTTTGGTAGTTTTTTGATTACCGCTTCATTTTCGTTGCTGGTAATTGGTCTGTTTAGATTTTCTGTTTCTTTTTGGGTCAGTCTTGGAAGGTTGTATTTTTCTAGGAAGTTGTCCATTTCTCCTAGGTTTCCCAGCTTGTTAGCATATAGGTTTTCATAGTAGTCTCTAATAATTCTTTGTATTTCTGCGGGATCTGTTGTGATTTTTCCTTTCTCATTTCTGATACTGTTGATTTGTGTTGACTCTCTTTTCCTCTTAATAAGTCTGGCTAGAGGCTTATCTATTTTGTTTATTTTCTCAAAGAACCAGCTCTTGGTTTCATTGATTTTTGCTATTGTTTTATTCTTCTCAATTTTATTTATTTCTTCTCTGATCTTTATTATGTCCCTCCTTCTGCTGACCTTAGGCCTCATTTGTTCTTCTTTTTCCAATTTCGATAGTTGTGACATTAGACCATTCATTTGGGATTGCTCTTCCTTTTTTAAATATGCTTGGATTGCTATATACTTTCCTCTTAAGACTGCTTTTGCTGTGTCCCACAGAAGTTGGGGCTTAGTGTTGTTGTTGTCATTTGTTTCCATATATTGCTGGATCTCCATTTTGATTTGGTCATTGATCCATTGATTATTTAGGAGCGTGTTGTTAAGCCTCCATGTGTTTGTGAGCCTTTTTGCTTTCTTTGAACAGTTTATTTCTAGTTTAATGCCTTTGTGGTCTGAAAAGTTGGTTGGTAGGATTTCAATCTTTTGGGATTTACTGAGGCTCTTTTTGTGTCCTAGTATGTGGTCTATTCTGGAGAATGTTCCATGTGCACTTGAGAAGAATGTGTATCCTGTTGCTTTTGGATGTAGAGTTCTGTAGATGTCTATTAGGTCCATCTGTTCTAGTGTGTTGTTCAGTGCCTCTGTGTCCTTACTTATTTTCTGTCTGGTGGATCTGTCCTTTGGAGTGAGTGGTGTGTTGATGTCTCCTAGAATGAATGCATTGCATTCTATTTCCTCCTTTAGTTCTATTAATATTTGTTTCAGGTGTGTTGGTGCTCCTGTATTGGGTGCATATATATTTATAATGGTTATATCCTCTTGATGGACTGAGCCCTTTATCATTATGTAATGTCCTTCTTTGTATTTTGTTACTTTCTTTATTTTGAAGTCTGTTTTGTCTGATACCAGAATTGCAACACCTGCTTTCTTCTCTCTGTTGTTTCCTTGAAATATCTTTTTCCATCCCTTGACTTTAGTCTGTGCCCGTCTTTGGGTTTGAGGTGAGTCTCTTGTAAGCAGCATATGGATGGATCTTGTTTTTTTATCCATTCTATTACTCTGTGTCTTTTGATTGGTGCATTCAGTCCATTTACATTTAGGGTGATTATTGAAAGGTATGAATTTATTGCCATTGCAGGCTTTAAGTTTGTGGTTACCAAAGGTTTAGGGTTAGCTTCTTTACTATCTTACTGTCTAACTTAACTCGCTTGTTGAGCTATTATAAACACAGTCTGATGATTCTTTATTTCTCTCCCTTCTTATTCTTCCTCCTCCCTTCTTCATTTGTTGGGTGTTTTGTTGTGTGCTCTTTTTAGGAGTGCTCCCATCTGGAGCAGTCCCTGTAGGATGCCCTGTAGAGGTGGTTTGTGGGAGGCAAATTCCCTCAACTTTTGCTTGTCTGGGAATTGTTTAATCCCTCCTTCATATTTAAATGATATTCGTGCTGGATACAGTAGTCTTGGTTCGAGGCTCTTCTGTTTCATTGCATTAAGTATATCATGCCATTCTCTTCTGGCCTGTAGGGTTTCTGTTGAGAAGTCTGATGATAGCCTGATGGGTTTTCCTTTGTAGGTAACCTTTTTTTTCTCTCTGGCTGCTTGTAATACTTTGTCCTTGTCTTTGATCTTTGCCATTTTAATTATTATGTGTCTTGGTGTTGCCCTCCTTGGATCCCTTGTCATGGGAGTTCTGTGTACCTCTGTGGTCTGAGAGGCCATTTCTTCCCCTAGTTTGGGGAAATTTTCAGCAATTATTTCTTCAAAGACATTTTCTATCCCCTTTTCTCTCTCTACTTCTTCTGGAATACCTATGATTCTTATATTGTTCCTTTTCGATTGGTCACTCAGCTCTCTTAAAATTCTTTCATTCCTGGAGATCCTTTTATCTCTCTCTGCATCAGCTTCTCTGCGTTCCTGTTCTCTGTGTTCTAGTCCATTAATGGTCTCTTGCATCTCGTCCATTCTGTTTTGAAGTCCTTCCAGAGCTTGTTTTATTTCTGAATTCTCCTTCCTTAGTTCTTGCATATTTCTCTGCAAGTCCATCAGCATGGTTATGACTTTTGTTTTGAATTCTTTTTCAGAAAGACTGGTTAAATCTATCTCCTCGGGTTCCTTTTCAGGGGAAGATGTAGCAGATGCCGAAGCTGTCTGGGTTAGTCTTGTCTGGATCATATTTTTTTGCCTTTTCATGTTGACAGGTGCTATTGACTGTCAGCTGGGAGGGCCAAAATTTTCACTTACTACTGGCCTTTCTTTACTGGGACAACTCCGACCCCTAGTGGCTTGTGTTGTGTAATTGCGTGTGGAGTGGGTCTTTGTGTCTTGCCAGGCCGGAAGGGAGAAATTTCCCTTTCTGTGGGCGGAATTTGTCTCAGGCTGTTTCTCTGCTTTCGCAGCGCCCGGTGGGGTAATGGATGGGGGGCTGCTTGACTGTTTACCTCCGTGAGGGGTCTCAGAGCTGTTGCCCAGGGGGTTAGTGCACCCGGTTTTCCCTGTAATTTCCAGCTGCTGTACTGTGACCTGGGTTGTTTCCGTCAAGCTGTTAAGTCCCTGTCCCTTTAAGACTTTCAAAAAGCCCCCGCTTTTCTTTGTCACAGGGGCATCAGCTTCGGCACCCGCTCAGAGGTCTTACTCCCTGTTTCCCCAGTATCCAGGGCCCCCTGGGCATGTACTGTGTCTGCGCTCTGGCCCGGATGGCTGGGGCTGGGTGTTCGGCAGTCCTGGGCTCCGTCTCTCTCCCGCTCAGCCTATTCTTCTCCCGCCGGGAGCTGGGGGGAGGGGCGCTCGGGTCCCGCCGGGCCAGGGCTTGTATCTTACCCCTTCACCAGGTGCTGGGTTCTCGCTGGTGTAGCTGCAGTCTGGCCACTGTCCTGCGTCTTCTGGTCTCTCTTTTAGGGCTAGTTGTGTTTGTTGTATTTTCAAAAGTATATATGTTTTTGGGAGGAGATTCCCACTGTCCTACTCATGCCGCCATGTTGGCTCCGCCTCTCGCCGGAATGATTGAATCTAATTGTCTCTGATATATGGTCATAGATGGCTCTTTTGGCTGTTTAATTAAATGTGAATTTTTAGAAATTGTGGGCAATAAAATGAATACATGCTTAGCAATTAGAGTAATTTACAATCCACTTAAGGAAGACAAGACATGTAGTTGAAGCAGTAAGAAGAAAAACAATAATAAATCGATCAGTGTCATATACCAGTATAAGTGCTAAGTTGTGAGTGCAACTAGATAAGTTGAGAATTAGAAGAGAAAGGATACAAAAAGACTATGTTAATAGGGAATGAAAACTGAAATAGAATCACTATAACAATAAGGCTCACTATTTCAAGGATTTTTATGTACTCAGGTCAAAAAGTATGCCTGATCTTAAAGCATAGGAATTGAAATAACAGGGGCTGGGGTCATGGATTTTTAATACCAGAATTACAAAGGTTTTTAAGTGGAATAACATGAATGAACACGAATATGTGCGCTTAGTTTTCTCATAGAACCCCAGGTGAGAAGTGCTGCTAGGGTTAAGGGTTTTTGAAATGTACTAGAAGCAGCAAATATTGCAATATGTGATGGTTAAAAAAAAAAACCCAGAAACAACAGCTCGGTAGTATAACATCTTAAAGAGGAATTTAGAAATAGTTTCTGTGTTTGAGACACTGTTTGCTGGTTATTACCATTTTTTTTACAATGGAGTTGCCACCATTATTCACTGTGAAGAAGAGGATCTTTCCTATAATATTGTAGGAATATACTATATTCTTCTACATAATATTAAGTTCACAACAAATGGAGTAACTTATTTCTGGGCCACTATGGGAACAAAACTGATAGGAACTGGCAGAGCCTCCTCCAGCTGGATACACCCACAGTCCATCTCTTGAACCCTAGCCCCTTCTGCCAGGTTCCTCACTGCCTTGGCCAATGTCTGATGGCTCCGCAGCGCCCCTTGGGGCAGTGCTTGTCATAGCTGAATCCCTCTGGGCAATTAAGCAGCTTCCGAGTTTTGAGTCCTTCTGGAATTCTCTCTCACTGCGGGGCTGAGCGCTGCTTCTACCTTCCCACTTCTCCTTGCAGCTGCGACTGCCACCTCTCAGGGGCGCATTTGCCGCCATGGCCATCATCACGCAATGGCCTGCCCCTCCTCGCAGGACAAGATGCATTCCTGGGTTGGAGTTGTTCGCCCCAGCCCTACATGCTATCCTGGACTCAGGAACGTAATACCAAAGGCTTTTATTTGAAGGAAGAAAGTTCGTTGCCATGAACCATCAAATTTTCTTCCTTCTTCTCCTCCTCCTACTGCTTTTAAGGCTCTTCTGCTATGCCCTTTCCCCCGATTCTGGATGACATATCCCACTCCTAGGAAAATCTTCCAAGCTGGGACTGTAATCTGGTTCTTTGGGGAGTTCCATTTTGGGATCCTGACTCAAATCAAGTCCTAAATTCACTTCTAGGGGATGTTAAATTTTGGCTACACAAGAAAACTTTTTTGGGCCACTGTGCTATCACAGGTAAGAAAGCTATTGGAAAATAATTTAGAAAGGCAGAAAAATTGGCTATGGTATATGGACACTGTATCAGATACTAATGAAAACAATGTCATGCTGGGGTCCTTGGGGGCTACAGTAGAGGGAGTAGTGGAATTAGTATCAGAGAACAGGAGAGAGGACCCTGCTCTATGCTGAGACTAATTTTGGAGGGACTATTGCTGCTACACATAGTTGATGTATGACAACAGCTGGGGACTCATGTTGCATTCCCAGGAGCTTCTAGGAAAGGGCCTTTGACTCTTAAGTCACAGAAGCTTCTGGTTTGGAGCCTTTAAGGCTCTGCTGAGAATGGGTCTGAGACAGAGCAGGAAAAACTATCATGGTTGATTAGTGATGTCTGCTACTGAAGTGGGAGAGTAATGGGTGGCTCATGTACCACCCATTTATCAGCTTTGTCCTATAACATGCTATCTGGCTATATTATCAGGCTGTCTTCCATTCCTGAGTAGAGACCCCTTAAAGATGGGAAAGACTGAGTTTTAGGATCACTTGGAAAGCTGTGAGTCACAGAGCTTCATGCATTTTCCAAACAGGGGTACCATTTTAGAACTAAGGTGGAGGATGAAGGACAACAGGAAAGACAATCCTGAGTCCCAGAATATGAACTTAGAGCTCTTTGTATATCTAGTTCTCCAGATAAGTATTAGTCCTCAAATGAGCAAGGGCATGAGCGCTTCAGAATGTTGGCAGTAGAGTATGATCAGAGATGCTTGTCTGATTTCATAGTGAGCTAGCTGCTTCACAACTGCTACCACAGAAATACATACTGCTACCTGATGGAGTTCTTGAGAAGTTGCCCTTAAACATTAATTCATATGAAATTCAAATAGTGTAAACAATAAATAATGTTATGAGGTGTTTTTATAATTATATGCAAAAGAACAATTTACATAAATGCTTTAGGCAGAATATATTAAAATTAAGAGTTTTGATTTAGACTTCACTGAAGAAATTAAAATAACAGGAGCAAGAGAGAAAATCCTCAGAATTCTTAAAAATTTTAGTATTTAGGAATTAGGGGTCTTTCAAAAATAGGATCCAAGAACTTCTTCAAAATTCTTGTTGGAAAACTCAACTTTGGTTATCTAAGTTATCTGAGAAAATTTGAAGAAAGTTTGATCTTTAAGCAAAGTTAAGACTCATAAAGCCATAGGGGAAGCAATAACCATAGGGAAGACATGGTTGAAACGGGAAGTTATCAGATTAATTTCCAGCCAATGTGGCTGAGCAAGCTGGAACAGAAAGATGTGCTATCTAGGCCTAAACATGTGGGAATATTAAATAATTAATTCAAAATATTTTTATTTCAAAAATTTTCAATTTAGGTGAAAACTAAGAGAAAGAAATGTCTAGGAAGGAAAAGCAAACCAGGAAACTGAAGTCCTAGGGGTTAGTGATGACTGAAACAGAAAAGATTCATTGGGGTATTAGAAAGGAAATCGAGCCTTAACAGGCAGGCCTGGTCTTCAGAGATCTACATCCTCCTATGTCTACACTCTCTGGGGTTGAAAGTCCAGGGTTCAGCTTGCATATTCACAGTTATCTGTGGCTACATGTACGCTGCTGGAAATGAAGATGGGTTATAGGCTATACATATAGGAGCAAAGATGTTTGCCATCCTTAGGAATTTTATGTGGATGCAAAGTCATTGATGAGAAATTCAGGTCCCAGAATTGTCCTATCCGTAGATACAGATTTTTTTCAGCAAAGTGAAATAGGACGTCTCAGCTGAAAAATTAACATAGAACTTGACTGTTACCCTAGATATTGATGGGGCCACCCAAAGGCATGTAGGACACCACTGTGCAGCTATGCTTCCACAGGCCTGGCACAGGGGCTCACAAGAAACCAGTCCCTCTTGACTATTAGCTGTGAGTCTGAAGTTAACAAACACCAAAAGAAAAGGGATCCTCACAGATCTTGTCTCATAAGAATAAGAGAAAATAGAGCAAGCTGAGAAGATGTTAAAACAAGTGTAAAGGATAGAACTCATATGGCAAGAAAAGAAGAGGATGTTAAAAATATTCGCGATACAATTCTACAAATGACATGACGAAATGAAAAGACACACACACATCAAGATTATAAAAGAAAGATGGTTCAGAGAAACTGTCTGAGATTGGAAGAAGATCAAGGAGACATGACAACTACATGCAATGTGGAACTCCGGATTGGATCCTGGACCAGAAAAAGGACATTCGTGCAAAAACAGATTTGTATGAGATCTATAAAGTAGTCAAATATTGTATCCATGTTGATATCCTGGCTTCGATGATAATGGCACTATGGATATTAAAGATTTCAACTTTAGGGGAAGCTCTGTGTATTATTTTCTTTAAGTCTAAAATTATTTCTAAATGATTAGAAGAACCACCCCCAATCGCAGGGCAGGTGCAGGAGAAGCTGGGAGGCCGGTTGGCTGGGCAGCAGAGCGTCTCTACTCCAGGGCGAGGCGTGTCCACGTTACCCAGAGAACCGAGGCGGGCGCTGGAAGGAGTCCTGCCCCGAGCAGGTGCATCCCGGAGGTCCAGCGGAGCTGCTGGGGGCACTGGGGCGGGAGGAGGAGGCCGGCGCAGGGTAGCATCTTTCGGGGGAGCAGTTCTGGGCTGTGCCTTCGGCGTGGGGCGCCCGGCCGCAGAGCCCCGCCTCCGGTCCTGCCGCTGGGCGGGGCCTCGGGCGCGGTCGGGTGAGGAGGCGGGGCTCGCGCGCGGCCGGAGGCGCGGCGGGGACGTTGGCGCCTGGAGCGCTCTGCCCGGGCCCCTGGCGACCCTGTCCTCCCCTCGGTCTCCCTCGGCGCCCAGGTACTCTGACGAGGCGCAGCTCCCGGCGCAAGACCCCCAAGGCCTCGCAGGCGGCGCCTGAGATGCTCAGGACTGCCCGTCCCTGGCCTGTCACCGTCCCGGTCTAGCCCAGAGGAGGATCTGTTCTGTGTAAAGCGGGCTGGAGAACCCGGCACCTTCGCTGGGATGGAGTCCTGTTCGGGGCCCCTCCTATGTTGCTCTCACATACGCCGTCAGACCCACAAGGAAACGGCCCCACACCATCGAATAGGGCAGATGAGGGCGTTGGGGCCTCGTGGATTTAACCTGTGGGGCATTTATGTTGCGCTGTGGACACTGGTGGCCTCCTTCTAAAAATACAGTCTCCTTGGGAAGGGAGGGACCCAAGAAAGATCCACGAGCATGCTTATAGACAACATGTGTGCAAATGGAAATAGAGCACTGCATAATGCTTTTGGGAAACAAACGAAGCTATTTTAAGAAACTGTACTTCCTCACATTCCTACCTTGAGTCAGAATTATTGGGAGAGTAAGATGCTGTGGCTGCTGTCAGCATTTAGCACAGAGCCCAGCATGAGAGACGCCTTCAGTAACTTGCTCCTCTGTCCGCAGAACAGGGGAGCCACAATCCAACGATTGCTGAAGGAAAATTTGTAGGATACGTTCAGATGCTGCTTGAATGCATAAAGAGATTATTATTTAAATTCCCTCTTAAATGTTTTCTATTTTTCTTCCTTCCCTTTTTCGTGTGATAGTGGAAAAATGGCAAGCAAAAAGCGAGAAATCCAGTTACAGGTGGGCACGACCTATCAATTCTTTACCTGGTGTGCTGGCACTTGAAGACCCTTTACAGCGCCTTCTTTTGCAGGCAGTCATCAATAATCAAAGGCTGTGGGATGAGATGTTGCAGAACAAAGGCCTAACAGGTACTGGGGCTCCCCCCACCCTTGTCCAGCTCAGGGCATCTCATGGCACCCCAACACAGAGCGTGGCTCCCACTTCCAGCATAAAACCTGCTATGTCTATGCTCTTGCACTGCCCCAGCGTTGGGATAAGCTGCCATTCTAGATTCTTTGACTGTTTTCCCACAAATATTATCATCTTCTAGTGATTGATGTTTACCAAGCCTGGTGTGGACCTTGCAAAGCAATGCAGACTTTATTCAGAAAATTGAAAAATGAGGTGAACGAAGATGAAATTCTGCATTTTGTTGTAGTAAGGATTTCATTCCCATTAAACTATTATTTTCTGTTATTTTAAGTGTTTATTCTCTTTAACGATTGTCTTAATTTAAACAACCTGTCAAGGCCAAGATGAACAATGTTTACTTGGCAGTTTTACTATATATTTAGTTCTACTAGACCTGAGAAGGAATGTGATTTTTATCCCCTTCCTATAATGGTGAAGTTGTTTACCAATGGCTGTGAACATTAGAAAAGTATATAAATTGATGTATGTCTACTTGACCTGTTTCTTTTAACCTGACCATCTGTTCAGAGTGTCTTTTAGAATAAGGATGAATGCTGTTTACCGGATAGAATTAGGTAGGACTCTGGACAATTACGCAGTTACTGATTTTCCAGTAATTGTGATTCCCATCCCCACCCCCACCCCCAACTTACTTGCCTTCCAAATGTGACAAGGGATTAAAATATTACAGCCAAATTCATTGATTTCATTGTATTGATTATCCAATTTATCCATGTTAAGTTAGCAACTGTTTAGAACTTTATTGTCTAGTATGGTGGCCTTAGGCACAAGTGGCTATTGAGCATTTGACATATGGCTAGTGCAAATGAGAAACTGAATTTTTAATTTTAATTAATTTAAATTTAAAAACTGATAATTCAGCATTATAAAGCTATTAAAGTTATTTGAGACAATTTGGGTATGTGAATCCACTTTTTTGACTCTAAATTTTAAGAAATCTAATTGAAGATCAATTATTTCTGATTATAATTTAGCCTACAAATTGAGATGTACTCTAAGTATAAAATCCACAGTAGATTTTGAAGACTTAGTATGAAAAAAAGAATGTGAACTATCTCAACAATTTTTTACCTTGATTATGTGTTGAAATGACCATATTTTGGATATCTTGGATTAAGTAAAAAATATTTTAGTGGTATTTTCAGCTTTTTCTTTTTAGTTTTTAAATGTGGTTACTAGAGAATAAAAAATATATATATTTGGTTCACATTCTATTTCTATTGGACAGAAACACATGTAAAACAACTAGACCTAAGATGCAGAAGCAATAACTGACTGCCTATTTTTACTTCTTATATTGCACACATAATCCTTGATATAGACATGAACCATTGTATGTTCTCCTGTACACAGGCCTTCGGTCACCCTTCCCAACCCAGACATTGGGAAAAATTTGTTTACTGACCTTAACTTCTTTTTGACTATTCATCCCCTTTTGAAGATACATTCTTTATAAGGACTTCTTTTTCTTAGTTCAGGGTTACAAACAAGCAGTCTAAAGCTTAGAAACTCACCTCTTCTTATTATTTGTCTTCAAGAGAGTGGGTGGTTATATACAATCATTACATCTTTTTGTCCAGAGGTTGACATTGTCTTCTGGAATGAGGGTCTTACAGTTTTTTAAAGGGAAGCATTTGATAACAACCTGTTTCACTCTGAAAAGTCAGAAATACCTGAATGGAGCTGGGATATGATTTGAGATTTGATTCTTAGCAGGGAGGAAGAACTAAGTTCAGACCACAGAGAGTGGAGCCTAAAGGGGATTAGCACATGCAGTTGACAAGGGGTTGGTAAAAAAAAGTTAAAAGACCACATCAGAAAGATCCAGCATCTGGCAAATGAATCACAGAGTTCAAGGGTCAGAAGTTCTTGTGAGTCCTGGCAGTTGGCATTAGGGAAGTTTGTCTGGAAGTGGTAGGGTGCAAGTGCCTGGGCTGGGGATCAGGGGAACTCCGGGAATCTAAAAGGGAAGCAGAGTCAGTGGGGAGAGAGTGAACAAGGAGACCCCCTGCTCACCTGTCACGCTATCTGGAAGGGAACTGGGGCATAAGAAAGAGAGCAAAGCAAGAAGTCTCTAGACACTGAGGACGTGTGACTTGATGCTGTGTCCCCATGTGGTTTAGAGTCATTAAATGCCTCCTTGTTTATAGAGTCTGAGCAGCAAAAAACCTGGGCTATGTATGTGGGTTGCACACGGTGGTGGAGGCTGAGGTGCAGGCTGAGAAGTGGATGTGGAGAGAATTAGACCACAGAGATTGTTGGGCTCCCATTTTTTCACAGCTCAGAGCTGTATGAGGAGGCAAGTCTTAACAGTGCTTCTTCTAGTGCCAGAGGCTTCTGACTGTGTCCTCCCAGCGGTACCCCAACCAAGCAGAATTCCTCAACCGACTTCACAGGGAGTCAGTTCTCTTACTACATCTGTCCCACTGGGAAGTGTTGGTAAATTCTTTCCAAAGTATGTCCTATTCATAACACCAGTATCTGTTGAATTTTAGCAGAAACAAAATTTGTGAGTTTTCCCTGAGTAGTTTTTTTCCCTTTGTTATGTTTAAGCACACTCAACAGTAGTGCATTCATATAGATTGATGCTGTTTTTCTGCTATGACCTGCTCATAACGGGTGAAAATATTTAATACAGTGGCCAAACCTTCACTGGGTGCAATGAAGCGCGCCCTCTGCTGGATATTTGACTTTCTGCAGTTAACCCAGGAAAGGGGCCCTTTCCTGAACTTGTAAATTTAAGACCAAAATGAAAACCTATGAGGCTGATTTACATATTGAAATCACCCTAAGCGGAATGGTCAATATGTTTTCCGTTATGTGCTCTTTTAAAAGACTTGAAGACTTGTACTAACATTGTACCTATAACTTACAAAAACTCAGCAAATATTATTTATTGTAGTTTTTATATTATTAAATACTTTAATTGTTGATACTTTATTATAAACATTCTAATGATGATACCTAGACTTCTTTTAAATGTAATCTTTGACTTCTGTCCTTTAGTATTTAGATGAGTTCCTTTTAGTCTTTTCCCTTTTTTTTGAAAGCAGAACCCTCTTAAAAAAAAAAAAAAAGGAAAGAAAAGAAAATTTGATAGAATCCAATATGTTAAGAAAAGATTACAACCTCTGAGGGCTGATGGCTTGGCTTCCACATTATTATTTGATATATAGTTATTTTTAATCAAGGTAGGACAACTTGAAATTTATCAAAAAAATTTAAGAAAATTGCAAACATAAAATAAAATACAATTTATTTACAAAATAAAAATCAAAAACTTGGACATTTGACAAGCAATTCATTCAAGGAGCACTCAGTGAGTGTCTGTTCTATGCATGGCCCTGTGACTGATGCAGGGGGTGGGGTGACGTGCAAAGATGAACATGAACTCTCTTCTACCCATGCACATAGCTCTCCTTCCAACAGAGGAAATGAGATAGGCTCATATAACAGTAGTGCAGTGTTGCAAGGGACACCAGGGGCCCGGAGAGAGGGGCAGTGCTATGTGGAGTAGGAGAAGATTTGCAGCAGGAAGGGGGAAGACAAGAGTTCTTGGATACTTGAGCTGGATTGGAAAAGGAAGGGCAAAGAACAGGTCAGGAGAGAGGAAAGCGTGATGGTACATAGTAAACCCTTACAAGGAGACGAGTTTAGCAACAGTTTGAGCCATAAAGATGAAAAGTAAGAAGTAAGGTTGAGGCCAGATGAGGCAGGACCTGCCAGTATTTGAGCCTTAAAATGCCTGTATCATACTCAGAAAACAAATGACGTGGGTATAGTTTCCTTTATTATTAAATGACAATTTTTTTTCAGGCAGAAGCTGACAGCATTGTGACTTTGCAGCCATTTAGAGATAAATGTGAGCCTGTTTTTCTCTTCAGTGTCGTAAGTATAATGCTTCAAATGTATAATCAGATTCCAGTTTACAGTTAAAAAGTAAGTAGCATTGTAAAACTACTATGGAACTATTTTTTGGTGATAGTTTGATAGTTGTAGGTTTTTCTTGCTTTATCTTTGTCTATTAATATATGTTATAACTTAACTTCTAAGACTCATAACGGACCTCAGACCTCATAATGGGCTGAGGAAATTAAATTACCACACACTGAGTTGATCGAGGAAAAGAAAAATAAGATGGCATTTACCTTTCCTAAAGAAACAGAGATTTATATGATGCATTATTTTTTTTCTTTAAATGTATTTACTTATTTTTGTGAAATGCAGAAATTTTAGGGTACAGCTTAATGAATTTTGGCATGCATATACACTCATGTAACCATCATCTAGATCAAGATAGAGAACATTTTAATTTTTTTCTCTTTTTTCACCTTTTTGGCCCTTCTCTGCACTTCCTCTCCTATGGCAACTGACAGTCTGTTCTCTTTGTCTATGGGTCTATTTTTGTTTTATTTGTTTGGTTTTTTAGATTCCACATATAAGTGTAATCATACAGTATTTGTCATTCTTGGTCTGACATACTTCACTTGGCATAATACCCTCTAGGTCCATGTGAGATGAATTATTTTTTTCAGGACTGAAAAATTGTAAATTTCTTAGATACCCAGTAGTAGAGAATTGGTTATAAATATTCATGTATATCAAGACAAAGAAATATCCATATGATCACTATTTTGTATTATATATGCTCTTATCTCTATACTGACAAATGCATAGAAGACAGGAAGATCATTCACCAAATTGTTCACAGTAGTTTTCTACATATGGAAGAAGGATGCATAATTTTAGTTTTCTACTTTCTACTTTTCCATTTTTCCCAACACACAACTTTAATAATCAGAAAAACATAAGTGCCATTTTCTGAAAGGAGAGTATTTATTTAGGCGTTAAATTGTGTGACACGAAGTCTAGCTGTGACACAACTGAAGAAACGGGACAGTAAGGAAAACCTTCGCAGAGGGAGCTTGGTCTATCCCTCTGCTGCAGGACAGTTCATCATTTTTTTGATATTAGAAATAATGATTTTAAAACACTTATTGGCTCCAACTTTTGCCCCTGTTAAACAATACTCTTCCAACTACATCCATACCAAGGAACTGAATTTAAAAAATTACATTGCTCTAAGTTGGAGTTGTAGAATTTGATGATTTAGATGAGAGGTCAGCCAGCATTTGCTGTAAAGGGCCAGATAAGTATTTTCAGCTTTGCAGAAATACACTTTCTGTAGTGGGTCATGGTTTTCTGACCCCTGGCCTAGACATAGTTTAGGGAACCAGGATGAGTAACTGCGCAGAGGCCGAGATGGGGTTGGTGGGCTAACGGAACAAGGAAGGGACTCTAGCAGCAGTGGCAGGGCATGTGGTTGAGGAAGAAAGACTGGGCAGGTGGACACTCTGGGATGGTCATCGCCTGTCAGTCTGCTCAGGTTTGATCAGTAGACCCATGCCCACTCTCCTTAAATAGACCATCCAGTCCCCAGTGTCTTACCTGCAATCAATGTCTAAAGTTTAAGTCCATTCTTCCTCCCTGCCATGCATGGCCCTCCTTCTAATGCTTCAGAATTTTCTTTTCCTGACGGTTCAATTCTTCCTCTCTTTCAAACACTTTCACTCTGTGGCATCTGGAACTGATGGAAGTTCCAGAATGATGAAGTATCCTTAACCCAGTATCCTTAACCACATCTTTGAGCTTTTGCTCCACTCCCTTGACTTTCCTTAAATATGACTCCTAACTTAGGACATTTTTCTCTGCAGCCAGGAGTGGTGACTGTTTTCTTGGATTATGTTTTTTGAGGCCATCAGTTGAACTGATGTTCCCTTTACTCTTCTTACTTCAATAACTTTTTTTCCTTGCTAATTAGAGATCCACTCTTTTCAGCTAACCTCCTTCCCTACCCCTCACTGCTGTCATTTACTGGTTTTCAGATAGATGCTGAAGACCTTGGCATGTGGCTCAAACTCTTCCTTTCAAGACCTTCACCATACCAGGTGTCCCCTCACTCTGGCCTTGTTTGCCATATTCCCTTCAGCCTTAGGACCTTTGCATCTCTGCTCCTTTTGCCTAGAATGCTCTTCCTCCATTTTCCTAGTTATCTCTTACCCGTCTTTCAGATTTTCAACCCAGATTCCCTTCCTGATGTTGGTAAGTACCTTTGGTGGTCTCCTTGACCAGGACAGTCCTGTGGATGCTCCCAGAGTTTTGTGTTTCTCTTCATGAAACCTATCGTGGTTGGTTTTTCACATGTGTTTGTCCATGGGTTGTCTCGTTTTTGTTTTGTTTTCTGTATTTTAATCACGTCAGGTACCAGGCCTATTATTCCATACCACCATGCTTGGTACTATGCCCATAAACAGACTTTTAGCAAGTATGTGTTGACAGACAAAAGGGCATAGTGTTGAGCATAATTAGAGAAGGCAGTGTTGGGAGGGCCACTCAGAGCCGTTAAAATATAATGTAGGGATGCCTTGCCTTTGGTCATGGGAGGACAAAATGGAATATATAGAACTTGAAGATCTGGGTTTACCAAATCAATGTATACTTTCACATACTAGTGCCTAATTTTAAAAGAGCTAATAATAATAGCTGAAAGTATTGTTGGGGGCATGGGGCAGGGTAGGATGACTTAGTCCTGTTGAAGTCTTAACTTACCCTGAAAATGAAAGTTCCTTCATTCTTTCTTTTCCCCCAAAGGATGGCAAAATTATTGCAAAAATTAAAGGTGCAAATGCACCACTTGTTAATCAAAAAGTTATTAGCTTGATCAATGAGGAGAAGAAAATTGCAGCAGGTGAAATGGATCGCCCTCAGGTAATATTTTGGATTCCTACATTAAAGAAAAAATTACATCTGTTTTGTTGTTTTCCTAAAGCATTTTACCTAACTTTATAACCATCTAGATGTCTCAATGGTGTAAACTTTCTAGGAAGTGTTTTGGCAATTTGAATCAAAGGCCTTAAAAAACATATAAATTATATCATTTGAATAATTGTACTCCAATAATTTTCCCTAAGAAAATAATGAGACAAAAATAGAAAAGGATGTTTATTGCAGTGTTGTCCATGTTTTTAAAAATGTAGACTCAACCTAAATGTCTAACAACAGTGAATAGGTTACATAAAATGTCTGTGGTTTATACAAATTCATGCAATGGAATATTATCCAGTGATAATATTCTAGTGTTCTAGCTCTGATATAGAACGAGGGACAAGATTAAGAAAAGAATACACTCTAAGAGGATACTTGGAATAAGATCCTGTGTGTGTGAAGTGTAGTACCTGTATAATAAGATATGAAATACTTGAAAATTAAGAAATGATACATAAAGCATTTGGAGGTATGAACAAAGTAGCTTAAGAAAACAAGCCACACAAAGTGATCAGAATATAGGCAGATAAATAGAAGCAACTGGTACTATTGAAATACACACACACACACACACACACACACACACACACCAAACAAATAACAACAAAAAGAAAAAGCATGAATTTAAGAAACAAAGTGGAGACAAATCAAGAAATATTGAAAAAGAGAAATAATGAAAGTATAGGCTCAAGTTTGCATAAGTACTTGCTATAAAAAGTGTCAGCAAAACAGGATAGGATAAAAATTCAATTAGCAGGTTTAGGAATATGGGCTATTTGTATAAGAAAACTGTATTGTTTCCTCATATCATATATGTAAATAAATTACAGATGAATTGAAGAGCTGAATATGAAAAAACAAAGCATAAAAGTATTAGAAGAAAATATTGGCAAACATATTGTTACAGGTTGAGGAAGGCTTTGTAAGCATAACACAAAACAGAGATATCAAATGAGAAAAAATTGATAGATTTGATTATTTCAAACTTTGAAGTATACCCTAAAATGTAGAAGGAAAGCAGTAAATTGGGAAAAGTTCTTGCACTATGTGTCAATGTGATAATATCCAAAGTGTGTACAAAGTATTTTATGAACATGTAGAAAAAAATGAACATTTTGATGGAAACTGACAAATGACAAATATGGGGAATTTACATTTATAATAGGGATTTTTCTCATCCAAGGACATTTTTCTTTACTTTTTCATGTTTTTTTGTTTTTTAGGGAATTGATTCCATTTTCTTCTGTCTCCTTCTCTCTTTCTGCTCCTCCTACTTCTTTTTGAAAATTATAAACAATAAGAATTATTGAGGACTTACTGTTTGCTAAGATTTTCAAACAGATGTCCTTATTTAATACTTACAGAAATCTTTTTCCTTACCAGTTTTTTTGAGATTATATTAACAAATAATATTGTATTAATTTAAAGAATAGAATAATGATCTGATACATGTGTATATTGTAAAATGCTTACTACACTAAGTTCAGTTTACATTTTTCACCTCACATAGTTATAGTTTTATCTTGTGATGGGAACTTTTAAATCTAATCTCTTAGCAACTTTCCAATATACAATGCAGTATTGTTAACTATAGTCACCATGCTGTACATTCCATCCTCATAACTTATTTATCTTAGAACTGGAAGTTTGTATCTTTTGAGCACCTTCACCCAATTCCCTGACTTCCACCACCTCTGGCAACCATCATTCTGTTCCCTGTATCTATGGGTTCATTTTTTTTATATTCCAAGTATAAGTGAAATCATACAGTATTGGTCATTCTCTGTCTGATTTACTTCACTTAGCATAATTCCTTCAAGGCCCATCCATGTTGTCTCAAATGGCTAGATTTCATTCTTGGTAATAGATGGATAATATAACATTATATATATATTTTGAATATCCCATTTTCTTTATTCATTTATCTGCCGCTGGACACTGAAGTTGTTTCCATATCTTGGCTATTGTAAATAAGGCGGCAGTGAACATGGGAGGGCAGACAACTTAGAGGTGGTGAGTTTATAACTGGTCATAGTGGTGTCTTAAGATGCTTTGTATTTCTGTAATACTGGTTGTAATGTCTCCTCTTTCACTTCTAATTTTATGTACTTGAGTCTTCTCTCTTCTCTTCTTCTGCATCCAGCTAAAAGTTTATCTAGTTTGTTTATTTTTCAAAACACCAGCTTATTTTCATTGATTTCTTTCCACGGTCTTTTATCTATTTTATTTATTTATGCTGTGATCTTTGTTATTTCCTTCCTCTACTAACGTTGGCTTCATTTGTTTCCTTTTTTGGGTTTCTTGAAATGTAGTTAGGTTGCTTATTTGAGATCTTTCTTTTTTCTTAATGTAGGCATTTATCACCATGAACTGCCCTCTTATGAGCTCTTTTGTTGCATCCCATAAGCACGCTGCATTTCCATTTTCATTTGTTTCAAGGTAGTTCTTAATTTTTTTTTTGATTCATTGGTTGTTTGGTGGTATGGCGTTTAATCTCTATGTATTTGTGAATTTTCCAGTTCTCTTCTTGTGTTTGATTTCTAGTTTCCTACCATTGTGGTTGGAAAAGATGTTTGATGTGGCCTAATATATAATGTGTCCTGTGAATGTTTCATGTGCCCTTGAGAAGAATGGTGCTTTTGGATGGAATGTTCTGTAAATGTCTGTTAAGTCCATCTGGTCTAACATGTAGTTTAAGTCCAAGGTTTCCTTATTGGTTTTCTGTCTGGATGGCTTATTCATTGCTGGTTCAGCTGAGCCTTGAATACCAGCCCTGCTGGCCACCACAGTCAGGTTATCAAGGGATGTGTCATCTGGGCAGGAGCCACAAAAGTCCATGTGCCAGATGTGTGTTCAAGCTGTCTTTGCATTGGTGCCAGTGAACTGAAGCAGGCCAGAGGGATAGTGCGAAGATGGTGCCTGCCAGCCTGCCCAGTTTCTGGAGAGGATTGCACTTGGCCCTTAGATATATGTCAAACTAGGAGCCTGATCTTTAGGCTGCAGCCCCTAGACATGCAAATAAGATTCCTTTAGGGAAATATTGGGAGTTAGGTGCCTCTGACTGCTGCTTCTTTGCTTCGCCCAGGGTTGGGATGCGGGTAGCCTGTCAAGAACTATTTCATTGTTTGCTACAGTGGTATATCCATGTGCAAGCTCTGCTGGTCAGTGAGCGAGGTGACCAAAGAGTTCATCTCCTGGGCAGCAGCTGCAAAAGCTGGGGGGGCCAGACAAATGTATAAGCATCCTCCAAGGAGACACGGGTGACCTGGAGCAGGGCAGAGGGAGAGCATGGAACTGGTGCCTGCTGGCCTCCCTGGTCTTTGCAGAGGATTGTAGTAAGGCCCTAGACCCGAGATAAATTAAGAGCTTGACTCGCAGGCTACAGCTTTTCAAGGAGAAACTGGGCGCCCCATTCAGCTGCCCTTGCCCTGAGCCTTGCCCAGCAAGCCCTCCCCAGCCTGTGAAGGACTCGTGGTCTCATGGGCACAAGCCCCAGCTGGCTCTCAGAGCTGGCATTTTGAGGGTCCATCTCTCAGTTGGAAGTTTTAAATTTGGGGTACTAGATGTTGGATCCAAACCCTTGACTCCTCAGGGAGGTGTGAGTTCCCTCCCAACTGTACATCCCTGTGGTGGGGGCAGAGTTCATGGCAAAATGGTGTCTCAACCTCTCCAACCCAGTGCAAAACATTTTTTCTTATTTGCCTGATGTGTAGGAGTCGCTTAGCTATTTTCTGGATTTCTTTCTGAGGGAATTTTTCCATTACGCTGCTGTAGATTTGGTGTGTCCACGGGAGGAGGTGAGTTCAGGAGCCTTCTGTGTTACAATCTTGAACAGGAAACTTAAGAAATCCTAGAAGATATTTACAAATGGTAAGACAAGGCTTAAAAAGATTAAGTGGTCTTTGGAATGTGCTGTGTATTTTCCATTTATGACACATCTTAATTTGGAGTACCTTCATCTGGAGTGCTTAGTCTTACGTGATTAGTGGCAGGCCCGTTAGCCAGTACAGGTCCAGCAAACACAAGGTCAGTTCAATCTGAGTTAGAGCTGGTATAATTATCTTATTTCTGATTATGATAAGAGTGGGTGCTTACAGTACAGTTATTTTCAAACATTGTTGGGTCTTTAGTCCACTGAGAATTTGAAATGAGGCATTCGTTTGCCAAAAGATGTATATATGTAAATACATAAATCTTCAGCTAGTTCACAGGATTACAGAAGCACTTTCAGAGTTCTCAAGAAATGAAGACTCTCTCGTCCTTCCTAGTGTTTTACTCTATAGTAGGAAATAGGCTATTATCTCGAGCAAGACATTGTTTTGTAAGTTAAGGTGGTGTCTTTCTGTTCCTAGGCTACTAAGAGTAATGGTCAGGAAGAGATCTTAAAACTTATCAAATGCCCTTTTGATCTGTAACATACTTAGGAGTTTTTGCTTTCTTACTTGTTAATTTCTGCTTCTTTCTCATTTTATTCCTTGTGCACATCTTAGGTTTTAAGGTTTTTTTATTTTTAACTGTTTTCCACATAGCATATATACATTATTCTTGATCTCTTCTCATCCCAACCATTTTAAATACTCCTTATTTTATTTCAGTGGAAAGCTTGGGAAAAGTAGTGTTAGTTAAATGCAGGCACATTTCCACTTCACCTTCTATCCCTTGGGTTATAAATGTTTATTAGGAACAAAATTTCTAAAAACCCTTTCGTATTAAAATATAACTTTGGTTTGCATTTCTTTTCCATAGTATCAGGAAATTGCATTTGTAGACTCAGATACAGAAGATGCTGGGGAAGCACCCTATGAAAATGTTGGTAAGTAAATTTACTTTAAGGTAATGGCAAAGATTTGTGTACATGGATGTTCATTACAGAGTTAGCTGCAGAAAAGTGGGTAATGACATCAATGTTAACTGATAAGGGACTGGCAGGATAAATGATGATCTGTGCAGCACTAGACTTGGCTGCTAACAAGCAGCCTCTTCTCTCCCCTTGCTTTCTCTTTGGTCTCTGTGCCTGTAGCCTTTCAGAGGTTACCCAGGACCAGGGGCTCCTGGTCTCATTAGTCCCCTGTGAGTAATCTGGACAGCAGCTTGCTCTTATTTCATCCTTCATCATCATCCAAAAACTTGTGAAAACAATTTCTTCCTTGATGACCCACATTCCTGGCTTACTTTCCAGGTGACAATTTCCTGCCTTCACTGGAATGTCAGCGTAGGTATGTGAGTGTGCGTTCATACTCTGAAGGGAGCAGGTGCAAACAGCGTGCTCAGTGAGCTAGCTTGCACTAAAAGCTCAGCCTGAGTATGTGTAGATAATGTGGATGAATTTGTAGATGGTAAATCCATCAGTTGGTAATGTTTGCTTGCACTAAAACTACTCACCAGTGATACTGAGCTGAATGGATCATGGGTGTGGTTCTAAGGCAAGTGAATTGTGTTAAAATAACTAGCACCCACCTACTCATTGTTTTTTCCTTATTGACTGCAAACTCTTGTAACTGTCCTGCATGCAAACATAGGAACTGCACTTTTATTTTAAGTAGAAACTCTTTGGCTGTTGAAATGGTGTAAAAAGAATAAAGCTGTCAATGGACAAAATTTCACTGAACATTAGTAGTTCACATTTCTAATTGCCAAGTCTTTTATTACTTAGACTTTGTGTCAAGAAAATGAAATTCTTCTTTTTTTTCCCTAGAGCCACTTCACACTATTGCTATCATCAAACCTGACGCTGTGATTTCTAGAAAAGCTCTAGAAATTAAAGAAAAAGTAAGTAATATTTTCCAACAACACTAAGCTACAAAATAACAACCCCTTAATTGTCAATTTGGAGACAAGCTTATCATTTATAGTAAAATAGAACATAATGAACTTCTGGTGCTAGGTCCCTCTAAGAACTTTACCAAGGTTAGAGCTATTCAGGCATCCTTATTTAAATAACTTTGCTCTACCAGCATCTAATATAAATGATAAAAATTATAGTTCTTATACTGGATTGTAACAAATGTTTGCAGTGTTTAGTTATGAGTAATGCAAACTTGTTATAAGCTTGCTTTATCCCCTGCATGTTGTCACAAATATATGTTCCTTTATAAAAAGGATATATACATGATAGCTTAAGAAAGCATTTATTTTATTTATTTATTTTTTTTGTGAGGGCATCTCTCATATTTATTGATCAAATGGTTGTTAACGACAATAAAATTCTGTATAGGGTAGTCAATGCTCAATGCACAATCATTAATCTACCCCAAGCCTAATTTTCGTCAGTCTCCAATCTTCTGAGGCATAACAAACAAGTTCTTACATGGAGAACAAATTCTTACATAGTGAATAAGTTACATAGTGAACAGTACAAGGGCAGTCATCACAGAAACTTTCGGTTTTGCTCATGCATTATGAACTCTAAACAGTCAGTTCAAATATGAATACTCATTTGGTTTTTATACTTGATTTATATGTGGATACCACATTTCTCTCTTTATTATTATTATTTTTAATAAAATGCTGAAGTGGTAGGTAGATACAAGATAAAGGTAGAAAATATAGTTTAGTGTTGTAAGAGAGCAAATGTAGATGATCAGGTGTGTGCCTGTAGACTATGTGTTAATCCAAGCTAGACAAGGGCAATAAAACATCCACGGATGCAGAAGATTTCTCTCAGAACGGGGGGGTGAGGTTCTAAGCCTCACCTCTGTTGATCCCCAATTTCTCACCTGATGACCCTCCTGTGACTGTGCCTGTCTTAGGTTGTTCCTCCCTTGAGGAATCTTAACCGTCTCTGACTAACCAGTCGTCTTCCAGGGCCATACAGGGAAATGTAAAGTTGGTAAGTGAGAGAGAAGCCTTATTGTTTGAAATGGTTAGCTTTTTATTTCTTTGCATATTTATGCCCTGTAGCTTCCATGCCCAGCATTTGTCTTGAGGTATCTTTACCACTTGGAAGAATTATGATACACGGTAAATTTGATATGAGGCATGAATTCTATTTAAGGGTTGTAATTAGGAAGGAAGAAAAAAAGCTATAGAAGTAGCAGGCGGCAGAAAACATGGGAAGATTGATTATTTCTTTGACATATCTTCTTGTAGAGTAACTTCAGCATGTATAGGTTTTAAGCTACTACTTAAATTGCGCACACACATTAACATAATAGGAGTATAGTTACATAATCAAACCATATCTGTAATTACCAGCCATCTCCAGTGAAACCAAGAAAACCAGTTAGGCACCTTAGGCATTTGTGAAAACTTATCTATGATATTGTGCATATTGTCCAACTGAACTTGAACAGTCTGAGAGAAATCAGACAAATTAAAACAACCCATTCCTGGGGAATGTTCACATCCCTTATGTTCTTTTAACAGTAAATAGTCTGTAGTTGTAAGACTTTGGAGCGCTACAATTTGCACTTCTCCTAATTCTTGGTTGAGTTCCAACAGTATAGATCCAGTCAAATTTGTTGTTTTACTGTATGCACAGGCCAGCTTAGATATCTCCTTCATTCCCATGGCAAGTCCAGGAGCTGGTGGGAAGAGTGCATCTACAGCTGTAGCAGTGCGTGGATCTTTGTTGGGGTTTTTTGATGATCATCCTCTGGCATGAGTCTTCCAGAGAGTGCTGATGTTAGAAGTTCTCTTTCATATCGTATCTTAGTTCATTTTCGGGGTAGCCCAATTAGGCTTTGATCTTCTGTATAAACGCAAACAGACCCTTTGCCTACACTTTTATATGCCCTTTATACCCTTGTGTAGAACTCATTGGAGGTTACCACACAGGAACTGCCCTTCTTTTTTTTTTGTTTTTGTTTTTGTTTTTTTTTTTGGTATCACTAATCTACATTTACATGATGAATATTATGTTTACTAGGCTCTCCCCTATATCAGGTCTCCCCTATAAACCCCTTTACAGTCACTGTCCATCAGCATAGCAAAATGTTGTAGAATCACTACTTGCCTTCTCTGTGTTGTACAGCCCTCCCTTTTCTCCTAACCCCCCATGCATGTTAATCTTAATACCCCCCTACTTCTCCCCCACCCTTATCCCTCCCTACCCACCCATCCTCCCCAGTCCCTTTCCCTTTGGTACCTGTTAGTCCATTCTTGAGTTCTGTGATTCTGGTGCTGTTTTGTTCCTTCAGTTTTTCCTTTGTTCTTATATTCCACAGATAAGTGAAATCATTTGGTATTTCTCTTTCTCCGCTTGGCTTGTTTCACTGAGCATAATACCCTCCAGCTCCATCCATGTTGCTGCAAATGGTTGGATTTGCCCTTTTCTTATGGCTGAGTAGTATTCCATTGTGTATATGTACCACATCTTCTTTATCCATTCATCGATTGATGGACATTTAGGTTGCTTCCAATTCTTGGCTATTGTAAATAGTGCTGCGATAAACATAGGGGTGCACTGATCTTTCTCATACTTGATTGCTGCATTCTTAGGGTAAATTCCTAGGAGTGCAATTCCTGGGTCAAATGGTAAGTCTGTTTTGAGCATTTTGATGTACCTCCATACTGCTTTCCACAATGGTTGAACTAACTTACATTCCCACCAGCAGTGTAGGAGGGTTCCCCTTTCTCCACAGCCTCGCCAACATTTGTTGTTGTTTGTCTTTTGGATGGCAGCCATCCTTACTGGTGTGAGGTGATACCTCATTGTAGTTTTAATTTGCATTTCTCTGATAATTAGTGATGTGGAGCATTTTTTCATGTGTCTGGTGGCCATCTGTATTTCTTTTTTGGAGAACTGTCTGTTCAGTTCCTCGGCCCATTTTTTAATTGGGTTATTTGTTTTTTGTTTGTTGAGGCGTGTGAGCTCTTTATATATTCTGGATGTCAAGCCTTTATCGGATGTGTCATTTTCAAAGATATTCTCCCATACTGTAGGGATCCTTTTTGTTCTATTGATGGTGTCTTTTGCTGTACAGAAGCTTTTCAGCTTAATATAGTCCCACTTACTCATTTTTGCTGTTGTTTTCCTTGCCCAGGGAGATATGTTCAAGAAGAGGTCACTCATGTTTATGTCTAAGAGGTTTTTGCCTATGTTTTCTTCCAAGAGTTTAATGGTTTCGTGACTTACATTCAGGTCTTTGATCCATTTTGAGTTTACTTTTGTATATGGGGTTAGACAATGGTCCAGTTTCATTCTCCTACATGTAGCTGTCCAGTTTTGCCAGCACCATCTGTTGAAGAGACTGTCATTTCGCCATTGTATGTCCATGGCTCCTTTATCAAATATTAATTGACCACATATGTCTGAGTTAATGTCTGGATTCTCTAGTCTTTTCCATTTGTCTGTGGCTCTGTTCTTGTGCCAGTACCAAATTGTCTTGATTACTATGGCTTTATAGTAGAGCTTGAAGTTGGGGAGTGAGATCCCCCCTACTTTATTCTTCTTTCTCAGGATTGCTTTGGCTATTCGGGGTCTTTGGTGTTTCCATATGAATTTTTGAATTATTTGTTCCAGTTCATTGAAGAATGTTGCTGGTAGTTTCATAGGGATTGCATCAAATCTGTATATTGCTTTGGGCAGGATGGCCATTTTGACGATATTAATTCTTCCTAGCGACGAGCATGGGATGAGTTTCCATCTGTTAGTGTCCCCTTTAATTTCTCTTAAGAGTGACTTGTAGTTTTCAGAGTATAAGTCTTTCACTTCCTTGGTTAGGTTTATTCCTAGGTATTTTATTTTTTTTGATACAATTGTGAATGGAGTTGTTTTCCTGATTTCTCTTTCTGTTGGTTCATTGTTAGTATATAGGAAAGCCACAGATTTCTGTGTGTTGATTTTGTATCCTGCAACTTTGCTGTATTCCGATATCAGTTCTAGTAGTTTTGGGGTGGAGTCTTTAGGGTTTTTTATGTACAGTATCATGTCATCTGCAAATAGTGACAGTTTAACTTCTTCTTTACCAATCTGGATTCCTTGTATTTCTTTGTTTTGTCTGATTGCCGTGGCTAGGACCTCCAGTACTATGTTAAATAACAGTGGAGAGAGTGGGCATCCCTGTCTAGTTCCCGATCTGAGAGGAAATGCTTTCAGCTTCTCGCTGTTCAATATAATGTTGGCTGTGGGTTTATCATAGATGGCCTTTATTATGTTGAGGTACTTGCCCTCTATTCCCATTTTGCTGAGAGTTTTTATCATGAATGGATGTTGAACTTTGTCAAATGCTTTTTCAGCATCTATGGAGATGATCATGTGGTTTTTGTCTTTCTTTTTGTTGATGTGGTGGATGATGTTGATGGACTTTCCAATGTTGTACTATCCTTGCATCCCTGGGATGAATCCCACTTGGTCATGGTGTATGATCCTTTTTATGTATTTTTGAATTCGGTTTGCTAATATTTTGTTGAGTATTTTTGCATCTACGTTCATCAGGGATATTGGTCTATAGTTTTCTTTTTTGGTGGGGTCTTTGCCTGGTTTTGGTATTAGGGTGATGTTAGCTTCATAGAATGAGTTTGGGAGTATTTCCTCCTCCTCTATTTTTTGGAAAACTTTAAGGAGAATGGGTATTATGTCTTCCCTGTGTGTCTGATAAAATTCCGAGGTAAATCCCTCTGGCCCGGGGGTTTTGTTCTTTGGTAGTTTTTTGATTACTGCTTCAATTTCGTTGCTGGTAATTGGTCTGTTTAGGTTTTCTGTTTCTTTCTGGGTCAATCTTGGAAGGTTGTATTTTTCTAGGAAGTTGTCCATTTCTCCTAGGTTTCCCAGCTTGTTAGCATATAGGTTTTCATAGTATTCTCTAATAATTCTTTGTATTTCTGTGGGGTCCGTCGTGATTTTTCCTTTCTCGTTTCTGATACTGTTGATTTGTGTTGACTCTCTTTTCTTCTTAATAAGTCTTGCTAGAGGCTTATCTATTTTGTTTATTTTCTCGAAGAAACAGCTCTTGGTTTCATTGATTTTTGCTATTGTTTTATTCTTCTCAATTTTATTTATTTCTTCTCTGATCTTTATTATGTCCCTCCTTCTGCTGACCTTAGGCCTCATCTGTTCTTCTTTTTCCAATTTCGATAATTGTGACATTAGACCATTCATTTGGGATTGCTCTTCCTTTTTTAAATATGCTTGGATTGCTATATAGTTTCCTCTTAAGACTGCTTTTGCTGTGTCCCACAGAAGTTGGGGCTTAGTGTTGTTGTTGTCATTTGTTTCCATATTTTGCTGGATCTCCATTTTGATTTGGTCATTGATCCATTGATTATTTAGGAGCGTGTTGTTAAGCCTCCATGTGTTTGTGAGCCTCTTTGCTTTCTTTGTACAGTTTATTTCTAGTTTTATGCCTTTGTGGTCTGAAAAGTTGGTTGGTAGGATTTCAATCTTTTGGAATTTGCTGAGGCTCTTTTCGTGTCCTAGTATGTGGTCTATCCTGGAGAATGTTCCATGTGCACTTGAGAAGAATGTATATCCTGTTGCTTTTGGATGTAGAGTTCTATAGATGTCTATTAGGTCCATCTGCTCTACTGTGTTGTTCAATGCTTCCGTGTCCTTACTTATTTTCTGCCCAGTGGATCTATCCTTTGGGGTGAGTGTTGTGTTGAAGTCTCCTAGAATGAATGCATTACAGTCTATATCCCCCTTTAGTTCTGTTAGTATTTGTTTCACATATGCTGGTGCTCCTGTGTTGGGTGCATATATATTTAGAATGGTTATATCCTCTTGTTTGACTGAGCCCTTTATCATTATGTGGTGTCCTTCTTTATCTCTTGTTACTTTCTTTGTTTTGAAGTCTATTTTGTCTGATATTAGTACTGCAACCCCTGCTTTCTTCTCACTGTTGTTTGCTTGAAATATGTTTTTCCATCCCTTGACTTTTAGTCTGTACATGTCTTTGGGTTTGAGGTGAGTTTTTTGTAAGCAGCATATAGATGGGTCTTGCTTTTTTATCCATTCTGTTACTCTGTGTCTTTTGATTGGTACGTTCAACCCATTAACATTTGGGGTGACTATTGAAAGATATGTACCTATTGCCATTGCAGGCTTTAAATTCGTGGTTACCAAAGGTTCAAGGTTAGCCTCTTTAGTATCTTACTGTCTAACTTAACTCGCTTATTGAGCTATTATATACACTGTCTGGAGATTGTTTTCTTCTCTCCCTTCTTGTTCCTCCTCCTCGATTCTTCATATGTTGGGTGTTTTGTCCTGTGCTCTTTCTAGGAGTGCTCCCATCTAGAGCAGTCCCTGTAAGATGTTCTGTAGAGGTGGTTTGTGGAAAACAAATTCCCTCAGCTTTTGTTTGTCTGGGAATTGTTTAATCCCACCGTCATATTTGAATGATAGTCGTGCTGGATACAGTATCCTTGGTTCAAGGCCCTTCTGTTTCATTGTATTAAATATATCATGCCATTCTCTTCTGGCCTCTAGGGTTTCTGTTGAGAAATCTGATGTTAGCCTGATGGGTTTCCCTTTATAGGTGACCTTTTTCTCTCTAGCTGCCTTTAACACTCTTTCCTTGTCCTTGGTCTTTGCCATTTTAATTATTATGTGTCTTGGTGTTGTCCTTCTTGGATCCTTTCTGTTGGGGGTTCTGTGTATTTCCGTGGTCTGTTCGATTATTTCCTCCCCCAGTTTGGGGAAGTTTTCAGCAATTATTTCTTCTAAGATACTTTCCATTTCTTTTCCTCTCTCTTCTTCTTCTGGGACCCCTATAATACGGATATTGTTCCTTTTGGATTGGTCACACAGTTCTCTTAATATTGTTTTATTCCTGGAGATCCTTTTGTCTCTCTCTATGTCAGCTTCTATGCGTTCCTGTTCTCTGATTTCAATTCCATCAATGGCCTCTTGCATTCTATCCATTCTGCTTATAAATCCTTCCAGAGTTTGTTTCATTTCTGTGATCTCCTTTCTGGCATCTGTGATCTCCCTCCGGACTTCATCCCATTTCTCTTGCGTATTTCTCTGCATCTCTGTCAGCATGTTTATGATTCTTATTTTGAATTCTTTTTCAGGGAGACTGGTTAGGTCTGTCTCCTTCTCTGGTGTTGTCTCTGTGATCTTTGTCTGCCTGTAGCTTTGCCTTTTCATGGTGATAGGAATAGTCTGCAGAACTGGGACGAGTGACGGCTGGAAGGACTTCCTTTCTTGTTGGTTTGTGGCCCTCCTCTCCTGGGAGAACAGCGGCCTCTAGTGGCTTGTGCTGCGCAGCTGCGCGCAGACAGGGCTTCTGCTTCCTGCCCGGCTGCTATGGAGTTAATCTCCGCTGTTGCTGTGGGCGTGGCCTGGCTCGGGCAGCTACTCCAAAGTGGTGGAGTCGCGTTGGAGCAGGAGCAGCTGGGAGGCTATTTATCTCCGTAAGGGGCCTCCCTGCTCCCTGCAGCCCAGGGGTTAGGGTGCCCAGAGATCCCCGGATTCCCTACCTCTGGATTAAGTGACCCGCCCTGCCCCTTTAAGACTTCCAAAAAGCACCCGCCAAAACAAAACAACGACCACCAAAAAAAAAAAAAAAAAAAGGAAAAAATTTTAAATTAAAAAAAAAAATTTTTTTTTAATTAAAAAAAAAAAGGTGGTCCCTCGTTTTTCTTTATTCTCCGGTGCCAGCCACAGGCCTCTGCTCACTGGTCTTGCTGCCCTGTTTCCCTAGTATTGGGGTCCTTATCCCTTTAAGACATTTATCCCTTTTAGTACATTTTAATAGCTACAATAGTGAAGATTTTCAAAATTACATGGCTCTTTTAGTTGAGTCAATACTGTTAATCCTATGTTAATTTTTTTTGTTTTCACACAGTAAATAACATTTCAGAGATGTAAATTATGAATGTCTCCCATATACTCCACCTCTGTGGATATATATAGTAAAAGGCTACATAGCAAACAGGGCAGAAAAAATAAAGAATGATTTGGATAAAAAGGAAGTGAACACACTGAATTTTTCAACTATAGTAAAGGAGAAGTTACCTGGTTTAAATGTTGCTTAATTTGTTTCCTGTTGCCAGGCACTAGTAACTTAAAGACATGATTTGAATATTTAGAAATTGTTCAAATTGGAATTTCATTTAGGAGGGTCACTGAAATGTAAGGAATGCTCTACAATATCAACAAAGCCAGTTGAATCAGTACAGGGTTTGTTTCATCACAGAAGCAGAAAGAACTTGGTGCTGGATGCACTCCAATCGAATTGAGCTCAAATTATTAGTATCACTTAATGTAATTACTGATTATTTTGAATTCAGATTACACTTACACTGAATTGTTTAATACTTCATTGGACTTGTCATATTTTCCTCAAATCTTCTTTTTGTTATATTTTATACACTGACATGCAGACTGATTTTGTCATTAAATCAGATTTTTAAGACAAGTAAAGCATGGTTAAACCTTAAATTGTATCTTTCCCCATAATTTGGGCATTTTTGTTGCTATGAGAGTAATAAAATACACTGGATTCTGAGTTAGGGTCTTAACAGAGTAAAGTCTTATGCAATAAGAAAGTTGAAACAATTTTGAAAATAGATGGTTAAGAAGTACTTGTAAATTTATGTCTTCCTGAATGATTCAGAAAGCTATGATGTCTTTCCTTGGAATTCAGTTAATTTTTTCACATTCTCAGGCCATTTACTTAAATAATCAAAATATTGTGGAGTCACTGGTTCAAGCCTTGAAAACTTGAATATTAGGGGGCAGGAGAAAGCCTTCTTTGTATTTATATTTTTGAGCCCCTTTAAACCTGGTGCCATATGGTTTGTGCTGAGGTCTTCACATGAGATGCCCTCAAATCTGGTTGGTCTGTTAAGAGCCTAGGAAACAAATGTCCTTGACTTGTTTTACATGTGGTCCCACAACACATCTGGATCTGACCTTCCTCTTGAATCAAAGATTGTCAAGGCAGGATTTGTCATAGAAGCAGAGGATAAGAGAATGCTCACTGACAAACAAGTAAGAGACTTCTATATTCGAATAGCAGACCAGGTAAGAAAGTTAAAAAACAATTGTGTTTTCAAAGACAGTGGATTCCTATAAGTTTTAGGCCTTCATTATAGAAAAGCATATGAATAAGTCTGATTAACCAAATAAGCTCCAGGTGTCTCTGTTGGTGTCCATATCATGGTAATGCCAAAGATGGTGGTTATGGAGAAATCACCAGTAGAAATTGTGGCAGCCAAGCAAAGTGGACCATCTTATTGTGTTTTATTGTGCAGACCTCTTTATGTTACAACCTCTCCTCTCAAACTCCCTGCCTCATCCCTCTGGAAGTAAATATCCAGGCCTTTCCTGTAGATTTTTATCCCAGGCTGAAGGCTCCTTGTCATGAACTTCATAGGCAAGCTTTAATCCTTTCTTTACCTAAAGGCCTTTCTCTCAAGCTGTTTTTAAACTTCTTTTTTTGCCTGTTGGAATATGGTAAGGCAGTGCTGTGTTAGAAAGGACACTGGCTTGGGGGTCAGGAGACATAGCTTCTAGAAATGTACTATGCAATATGGTAGCCATTAACATGTGGTTATTTGAATTTAAATTCATTAAAATTAAATTTAAAGGTCAGAATCTCAGTAATGCTAGCCACAATTCAAGTACTCAATAGCTGCATGTATCTACATATGCTGCAGAAAAACAGAATGTATTTGTTAGAATAGAAAGTTCTACTGAACACCACTAAACTAGTTACACCACTCTAACCATCTCTTCTGGCCCCAGGAAAGTGTTGCACCAATTGCATCAGCATTGCCTGGGAACTTTTGAGAAAACCCAGTTCCAGGGCCCCACTCAAAACCCATGAATCACAGACTCTGGGATTGGACTACAGAAATCTGGGTTTTAACAATCCCTCCTGATGATATGGAAACATCCTCAAGTTCAAGAGTTGTTATTAACTATCTTCAAGATAAATTCTTGCTAGCTGCAAATTTCTTTCCTTTCAAGATATGTTTGTGAACAGGAGGCTTATCAAGATGACATTCTGTCACCTAGTGGTCACGAAGGGGAAGGTGTCCCCTGACCTGGTAGTGGCCACTATCTAGTCTGTCTGTTTCAGGAGCCAGAAGTAAGCCATTTATCATTTTATTTTGTAGCCTGACTTTGAAGATTTTGTTCTTTTTATGAAAAGTGGCCTAAGCTATGTGCTAGTTATATCTCGAGGAGATACACAGCAGCTTCCCTGGAAAGAAACTGAGCCTAATTCTGAGGCCGAAGCTAAAGAACTGCCTGAGGATGAAAACAAGATGGCCGTAGCTACACAGATGAAGAAGAAGCGGGACAGGTAGCTTGCAAGCAGGAAGCTTACCATGTACAATGTGTTTGCTGGTGATGAAGCGTAGAGTCCAAATATCTCAGAACCTAAGCACAAACATTCTTATATTGAAACCGCAAATGTTTCTTCCAGTCCATCTAAAATACTGTATACTTAGCAAAGCTAGGATTGCCCTGAAAGTCTATGTCAAGAGAATTAGGAAGGGAAGAATTTTCCATTTGCTCTCCTAAAGCTGGGCACGCCGGTCTGGCCGCATGGGCTGGTGGCCCAGGGATAGATTGGGGCCTTGCATCGTCCCTCCCAACCCTGTCTGCTCTCCTGTCTCCTCATATTCCACTTCCGTCTTCCCTGTGTCCTAAGACATCAAATTGTGCTCTGCCCTTTCACGTAAGGCAGCTAGTGGTTATAAATTGCTAACAACTTAATATTGTATATTTTGTTAAGGGAATTTAAAATATTTGAAAAAACAAGTGATTTATAGAATGTCAGTTTTACGAGCTGTCATTTGTGCCATTTATTCCTCTGAAGATTCAGAAAATCCAGTTAACACAAGAGTTGTCAGAGTTGTGAAAGAAAGGCCAGGGAGCAGGAACCCATGAGGAACGGCTGAGCCTTGAGACCTAAATATGTGCCTCTCCATGCTGAGCAGCCCACCTCTGTTGCATTTTTTGGCTGGGAATCTCCAGGCCTTTCCTTGTAGTCTTGGTAATGAACTGTAGTGGCTTTACTTGAGTAGGCTTCATCTGTTGGTTCCTAGAGATGTACTTTTGAGGTAGTAAGGAGACCCCAATAACATTAATTCCACATTTTAAGTGGGACAGAGGGACTCACAGGGAAATCCACTGTTGGCAAAGGCTCTGTAACAGTTTGTGTCCTTTCAGAGGTTTAAGGGAAAATGACAATCAGAGGTCAGAGGGAAGGTTTGGGTGGGAAGAGATGGGTTCTAAAAGATACCAGGCTTCGTACCAGAATGTTTTAGCCATTAAAAAAAGTGTTCTATGAAATGCTCATTAATGCAACTGGCATAAAAGAAGTTAGTCACTGGTGCTATTGTTCACGTAAGTCTCCATGACATCCAACTTTGAGAAGCAGTTGTCGCCAATTGTTCAATACCCACATAATAAGATGAACAATTTAGGCAAATGGCAGAGTGGGCGTGGAGTGAGATGTGTTTAACTTGCTTTGGCAAAGTCTGCAGTATTTTCTTTCTGAGCTTAGCAATTCTATTTGCCTTTGGCTTGTGTTTGTCCCAAGCAGTGGCCACATTGAAGCAGCACTGAATGGTAGGGAACCTGTTCGGGAATCAGTTTTCACCACTCTTGTTCTAGAGGCAAGGCCTAATAGGCACTGTGCACTTCCACCATCCACCTTCCAAGTAAACCCAGAATCTAAGGGATCAAGGGTAAGAACTCTCAGGAGTAACTTACACATTTGTTCACTTTTATTCTAGTGGCTCTCTCTTTCCCACCCCGGAGCCCCCTCACCTTTCTCTGGGTGGTGGAGACTGTGAGAGGCAAGGAAGAGGGGATGTTAAAAGCAGAGCAAGTAGACTGGGAGTGGTAGGCAGCTGCTTGTGTGAATATGAGCTTCTTACAGGGCAGCAGGGCCTCAGGTCTTTGCCAGGTCAGTTTTCTGCACAGAGGAAACCATTCAGTGTTTGTGAACCACATGGCATGGGAAAACTTTCTCCATGCCAGTGGTGGCCCACGTGGCCAATATTGGCTGGGAGGAGGGAGGGAGAACCAGGAAAAAACAGGGCACAGGTACCCACATTGTTCATCCAGAATCCAAATTCATTCATGATGGCCTTTTGTCACATTATTTATATGGTCTCTTTACATGTTTGTCTCCTTAATCAGCCTGTGCATTAAGAGCTCAAAGGACAATGTCATTTACCTTTGTTTCCCAGTCATTCTATAGAAGAAGAAGGTGTGGTTCCTTTAGCTACACTGTCCAGAGTCATATATGTAGTACTGGCAGGGTCTTCACTCATTCATCCATTCATTCTGTTATGCACCCTTTCATCCATCTAATATTCATTGAAGTTCTATATGCCAGGTCCTGGGGATACAAACATGGGGAAAAACTAGATGATCCCAAAGGTTCCTTTCAGCTTTAAATCTTTGTGACTGAGTGACATGACAGTTCCTACCTCCTATAATATATCGTATTTCTCTGACATACAAAGTGTCTATTCTATTCCCGGTAATCTATTTATCTCTATACATGCCATAGCTTTAGGGAGCTAGTGAGGTTTTTTTTTTTATTTTTATGAAATTGTCATTTAAATTAAAGATAGTAGATACAGTTCCTAAAATAATCTTTAGGAGTGTTTCTGGGATCAGAGCAGTGTGAATTCTAGACCTTTCTTCTCTCCTCCATCTCCAGACCTTTCTGCCTCTTCAGAATCAAAGGGAACCTGTGCTAATAGGTCACTGGCTGATGAGAAGGTGAGGGTGCTGTGGTGCCTTCTCCACCCAGAGCTTGGCCAGGACCTGAGTTTAGTCTCAGGAGTTAAGAACCTGGAGAAATTGCTCGAGATTAAAGGAGACCAGAGAGATAGGACAACTACATACAATGTATAAGAGTGTTCCAGGATTAGGAAAAAAATTACTATAGATAGGATAGTGTTATACAATTATTGAAATTTGGATATAAACTATTTATGAGATAATAGTTTTATATCAGTTATCTTTCCTGCAGTATTTAGGAGGGTGAATGGTTAAAATATCTGCAGCCAGCTCTTAAATGGTTCAGACAACACACACACACATGGGAAAATGAGAGGGAGAAAGGAGAGAGAACAAATGTGGCAAAATGTTACAGCTGGTGAATCTACTGTTTGTTATCCTCCTCTTGAAATTTTAATGGCTATTTAAAGTTTTTCAAAATAAAGTGTTAAAAGGTGCACTTATTTATATTCTGTTTAGAACAAAGACACAAATAAAAATAAAAGGATGGCCAATGAACAACCAGGAAAAAGAAAGTATTAGAATTAAACATTGAAAATGATAAAGTTGTTAAAGAAGGATGTGATATAAAAGGCAACATTGATGAAGAAGATACTGTAGTCAAAAATACATAACAGATACATAAAAATAAGAATATTAGAAAAATAAAAGAACTGGATAAAATTACCATTACGGTGAGAGATCTCAAATGCACAACCAGCAGACTGTGGGGAAAATGGAAGCTCCTGTGGCCAGATCCTCACCTGACCCTAAAGTACTTGATGATGTAATTGGCCTACTGCTAGGCTACTGCTTCCACAGCTGTAGGCAATGAGCGTTTATTGATAGAGTCACTGTATAAAGAGCTCCTTCCAGTGCCCTGGGAAGAGGCAGAGGTAGAGACAGACAGAGGTGGATTATGGACCTGCAGGCTGCTGGATGCAGACATGATTCTAGTGCTCGACCTATCGCAGGGAGAATAAAGCTGGGTAGAAACCCTTTTACCCCAAGAGCGTTCCATTTCTGGGCCTCAGTGAATCAATAGTGAACCTGCCCCGGGGCTGCCTCAGGCGAGACATAGACAAACAAGGATATACAGGAATGGAAAATACATATTCCATAATTATATATAATAAGTGATTATAATATATGAAATGTAAATATACATAAACTTTGCTTGCAAGGAAACTTTAACAAGATTTTTAAATTAAAATTTAACATGCATTTGCTGATTATAAAATTGGAAGAAAACAATAAAAAGATGACAAGATGTCTTATGTATTTGAAAATATAATGTCCTAATAATCCTTACTTCAAGACAACATTAAAAGGAAACATAAAAACTATCTGGAAGACTTTATGTAGTGGAAAAATTATTCTTTGTTTTGGTGTTTCTTTTCCTCTCATGAAGTCAAACATACTTTTTCAATGATTTCATGTAACTGAATTTTGGATTGGTTCAATAAAAAGTTGAATTATGTACATATTCTTTGATGTGATAGAATTTCTCATTACATGATATTACACTTTTATATTTTTTACTAAATGCCAAATTATTTGTGAGCCTATCAGTTTTTATTTTCTGGCATGGTTATAAAACTTTAGTTTATAATAAATTCAAATTATATTCTGGATTTCAACAGTTTACAAGAATATCTGGAAAGACAACATATATCCCAGTTCTGTGATGTTGAAGATAATATAGCTAATGTTAATAAGCTTATTGATATCTTCTTCCCTGATTTTAAAAATATGAAAGGCATAAAATTAGAAAAGATACTGGCATTACTTCGACCAGATCTCTTTCATGAAAGGAAAGGTAAGAAATAAAGTATAAATTATTTAACTATTTTGTTCACAGAATTTGAATAAACCCTTGTGTAATTATGTTAAAAGACATTATTTTAAAATTTAACATTGAAAGAAAGCATAACATTAAGAAATTTAGGTAATATTAATTTTCTAATTTCTCAATAATGAAGAATAAAACATTTTTGTAGTTAATGAGTTCATAAGGTATATTCTAAACAATGAATTTGTTAGAATAGCTTTTAATATGGCAAGAATTATTACATAATCAAGATTGGAAGCTTTCATTCTGAAGTGTCTTAATTCAAAGACTGGATCAACCCCTCATTAATAGTGTGATTTGAAAAAGATACCTTACTAGGTTTATTTCTTCATGTGGACATGCAGAAGATAAAAATGTAATGTAATGAGGGAATGTAAATAAAGTGCCTGGCATTCAAAAAGTGCTAGTTCTTTCTTTTTTGGTGCTAATTCTTTTTAAATGCATTCGCTTTTCACATAGCAGAGCGAATATGGCAAAATAAGAACACAAACCATAATTTTACACCATTAATGCTTTTTTATACTTACTGCATGGAAATGCAATTCATAATTGTTCATTTTTCTCTGATTTGCTGAACTCAGTTCTAGAAGATTAATGGACTTTCCTTGGGAATTTTTATATAGACCAGGGTTTTGCAACCTTTCATAAGCCCCTACTTATGTTTGGGGCTAGATATTTCTTTGCTGAGGGAGGCTGTGTCATGTGCATTGTAAAATGTTTACAACATCCTTGGCCTCTACTCACTAGATGCTAGCAGCCTTCCTCCCTCCCACTCCCAGTTGTGACAACCAAAAATGTCTGCAGACATTGCCAAATACACTCTTGGACAAAGTCTCTGGCTGAGAACCACTGAAATGGACAATAATATCAGTATGCAACTTGAGACCGCTTCATCTCTTTCTTCCCATCAGTAGGCCTTTTCTTTCTTTTGCTTTCCTTCTTTGGACTAGCTAGAACTCCCTCCGTGATGTTGCGTAGGGAACTGAGAACAAACATGCTTGCCTTGTTCCTGACCTTAGAGCAAAGGCATCCAGTCTTTTCCCATTAAACATAATGGTAGCTCTATATACTCTTGTCCTAATTAAGGAAATTCCCACCTATTCCTATTTGGGGGGGATCTTTTTATCATGAATGTATATTTATTTTCTCAAATATTTTTTCTATATCAACTCACATGATTGTGTTTTTTTTTTCCTTGAGTTTGATAATATGACAATTGCTTTGATTTTTGAATGTTGAACTAGCCTTGTGTTCTCCAAATAAACCACGCTTAGTTGTTGTACAGTGGCCTTTTAATGTACTGCTGGATTGGATTTTTAAATATTTTGTTGGGTTTGTGTCTATATTCAAGTGGGATATTTGTCATTTTCTTTGCTTATAATGTTTTCATCTGGTTTTGGTGTCAGGACAATGCAGGTCTCAAAAAATGAGGCTCCTTTTCTATTTGCTGGGAGAGATACTGTATAGTTCATACTACATCTTTCTTAAATGTTTACTGGGATTTACCAGTGAAACTATCTGGGTGAAGAGTTTTGTTCTTGGAGTGCTTTAGTTTAGATTTGTTTGCCTTTTTAAATATTTTTAAATGTGTACATATTTTTAAGTGAATAAACTTTAGATTATAGAACAGGTTTAGATTTATAGAAAAGCTAATCAGAATAATCAGTTTTAGAAAATTTATAAAAATTAAGATAGTACAGAGTGCCCATATGCCTGTACCCCCGGTTTCTCCTATCAACATCTTATATTATTGTGACATATATTTTACAATTAATGAACCAATATGATACACTATTAGCAACCAAAATCCATAGTATACATTGTTTCACTCTTTGTTCTGTACATTCTGTGGGTTTTGACAAGTGCATGTCATGTGTCCCCTTTACAGTATCATACTGCCCTACAAATCTCTTGTGCTTCACTTCTTTTTTCCTCCCTCCCTTCTTCCCTCCTTGCCTCAGATCCAAGAAACTCCATCATCTAAGGAAACTCTTCAGGCCAAAACTTTCTGGGTAATTTTGAAATCAGACCCTCACTCCTCTCCTTCACAATAGAAGAAGAAGAGGTGGAAAGCATGATTCCTTTTCGTTGATTTCATCTCCTCAGGACTGCTACTTACTGTCCTCTTCTCTCCAGTTTGCTTCTAGCTTGTCAGAATAATTTCCATTATCTCTTAAAGTCCCTCTTTTTTAAAGTCCCATTTTTTCTGTACTCTTTTTCCACATCATCTGGGATTCCAAAAATAAAACTGTTAGTAGATCTTTTGATATTGTCCCACAGGTTCCTGAGGCTTTGCTCACTTAAATATATTTTTTCTGTGTATTCTGATTGGATCATTTCTATTGTTTTAGCTTAACATTAAGACTGAATCTTCCTTTTGTGATTTCCTTTTTGGCATTCAGATCATCCAGTGAATATTTTAGTTATATGTTTTTCAGTTCTACACATTTCATTTGGTTTATTTTTATGTTTGATTTCTGTGTGAGAACTTTCATATTTCTGATCATTTCAAGAGTGTTCACCCTTACTTCATGGAATATAGTTAAAATAGCTACTTTAAATTCTTCTATGAGAATTTCAACATCTATATTACAATTGTTGTGATTTGTTTAGTTCTTGTAAGTTGTATAATTTTGTATCCTAGTCCCTGGTCATTCTGAATATTATGCTATGAGATTCAATCTTGTTAAAATCTTCTGGAGAATGTTGATTTTTGTTTGTTTGTTTTAGAAGTCACTTAACGAGGTTACATTAAGACCACATGTCCCAACCCACTTTCCATGGGCTGTTTCCAATGTCAGTTCCATTTTCAAACCTTTTGTGTGTTATTCTGGTTTGTCTCCCTTGTGCCGAACTTAGGGATCAGTCATAAATCTAGGCACTATGTGCCTAGATTATGTCTTGTGATCACCTGACTGAGAGGGTGCAAACTAAGGAAAGCATGCTTGAGGATGGTGTGGAGAAGTTGGGGTTCCTATGTCCAGGATCCTCACTGAACTTAAACCACTTGATGATGTAACTGGCCTGTTGCTAGGCTCCTGCTTCCACACCCGTAGGCAATAAGCTATTATTGCACTAGATAGAGAGCTCGGCCCAGTGTTCTGGGTGGAGGCAGAGATGCTAGTGCTCGACCTACTGCTTGGAGAACAAGCTGGGTAATAAACTCCCTCACCCCAAAGAAACATTCTACTGTCATTTGCTTTGGTCACACTGAATCCATAGCGAACTTGCCGGGGGCTGAAACCCATTGGCAAGACAGATGGCCAACCCATCCACTCTGCCATTAAGTCTAGTTTCTTTAGCTTTGTGGAGATTTACCTCTGAATTTTTTTCCTCAGCTTTTCTCATGAATCATTGCAAGAAGCCAACCTAAAATGTTTGAGGATTAATTGTCACTTTTTAAACTGTTGCCATTAGGTACCCTCATATGAGACAAACTTTTTGAATTTAATAATGCAAAAATTAAAAACATCACTTCAGATCTCCTCTGAGAATTCCGCCTTTTTCACCGTTAAGAACTATTTTGATATTCTTTTTTTCTCTTGTCTATGAAGTAATTCTGAAGCAAATTACTACTTTAACTATATTAATGTGTGTAATTCCTTGTTTGTTTTACTCATTCTTGACAACTGTTTGCTTTGTTCTAGTTTATTATTTTGGTTCCATGTCCAAAAGTGGAGAGATACCGTGTCAATTAGGTTTCATTTTTGGCCATGATAGGGAGCTTCATGCTCTGAGGCTCTGAGTCAGCATTTGTACTGTCAGTTTTGCCTTCTTTGTTGGCAAGATGACCTCATAGCTCCAACCATCATGTCCCTCAGATGTTTCAAACAGGGAGCAGACGGTGGTTGTCTTGCCTGAGGGTTTCAGCCCTGGGCAAGTTCACTATGGATTCAGTGAGACTGAGGAATGACCATGGAACGTTCTTGAGGTAACAGGGTTTATAGCTGGGCTTTCTTCTCCTGGTAATAGGTTGAGCACTAGAATCATGTCTGCATCCAACAGTCTGCGGGTCTGCAATCCTCCATCTCTGCCTCCACCCAGAGCACTGGGCAGAGCTCATTATATAGTGACTCAGTCAATAATAGCTCATTGCCTACAGGTGTGGAAGCGGTAGCCTAGCAGTTACATCATCAAGCAGTTTAGGGTCAGATGAGGATCCTGGCCATAGGAACTTCCATTTTCCCCACAGTGGTTTAGTGCAGAGAGGTTATCTCCAGGGTCTTTCTCAGAAACATCCCTTATATATCATAAGCCTATCTGGGCCACATTGCTGTACTATCCAAGGAAGGATGGAGAATGTGAGTATTACATTTTTTAGGCTTCTACATGGAAAGCAGGCAAGAGAGGAGGCTGAGAAATACTTCTGGGTACCTAACGAAGTGGGAGAAAAAAAGGGCTATTGAATATAAAAATTATTTATAAATCCTTGCATACTTGTGTTGGGTGGCTATTGTGGTTACTGTCTGTCCCGTACACATACACATGCATTCCCTTGAAGAAAGTGTTTCCTAATGAGATAGTTCTGTTAATTTTTGTATGTGTATGATTGCTATGTGATCAAGAATTAGAAATAGCATCATAGTTTGATACGTTAAGAGTATTGTTCACTTTAAACTAAAATCTAATAAGCCGTTTTTGCACTTTTAAATTTCATACTCATATGAAATACATCATATGCCCTCATGATAATATATCTGTACTGTGTGTATAACCAATAACCTAGCAGTTAACTTATTACTGTGACTTTTTTATAAAACAGAGCAATTTTTGAGTATTATTCAAGAAGAAGGCTTTAAAATACTGATGCAAAGACAAATAGTATTAACAGAAGAAGAAGCAAAAACATTATGCAAGGAATATGAAAATGAAGATTATTTTGAAGATCTTATACAAAACATGACCCGGTAAAGTAGATTTCGGGTTTAGAAAACACAGTCCCATCTATTTTTGAATCATTTAAATCTTCCCTTAACTCCACCCTGCTCAGGTGGTCACACCTCTCAATTCCATAAACATGTACCGAGTCTACTTCCTTGTCAGTCTCACTCCCATCTTGATGCTCTCTGCTCAGCTGTCTTCTCTGATCCTCCTGGAACCTTGTTGAGCAATAGAAAGGTCCTCAGAGAAGTTGCTGGAGCCAGTCAGGTTGAAATCCAGTGTGTAACATCATCAAGTTCAAGCAGAGAATTTGGTGATCCTAGAGATCACTAATCCCAGGAGAGGAATGAGATGCTAGAAATCTGTCAGGTTTCTAGAAGAGTGAGTGAACTAGCAGCTGGGGCAGAATCCAGAGAGGGTATATAGACCAATATAGAAACCAATCTGTCAGAGACTATGCCCTTCTCTTCCCTTCCTTTTTTGCTTCCATCCTTTTATAAATATGCTCTTGAGAGGACACCAGTGAATTTAATATTAGAATTTTTATAAAAGGATTATTTTGACATGATTTTAGTCTCTTTAAGAAATCACTTGTACTACCTCGATATAATTAGCTACTGATCCATGTTTTTCTTAACTTTGTTTTTTCTTTTCTAACAGTGGTCCATCTCTAGCCCTTGTTCTATTAAGAGAGAATGGTTTACAGCACTGGAAAGATCTAATGGGACCAAACAATGTTGAAAAAGCCAAGGAATATCTTCCAGAGTGGTAGGATTCATATCGTGGGTCCTCAACTTGTTTCATAGGAGCCCATTTTCATTTTTTTTTTTTGGATATGAGATACAGGAACCACAGTTCTAGTCCAAGGGAGGCTCTCACAAAAAGTGCTGTTCCTGGGCAAGGAGTGGACTGCTTATGACTAGAGGCCCAGTCCCCTGCCAGCCTGAATATGGCCATGGCTTATGGAGGTGGCTTTTGAAGGCTTAGCAGAATTTTCCTGTGAAAACATCTGGGCCTGTTTTCTTTTTTTTTTTGTAGGATAATTCTTTGACTACTTTCCCATTTCTTCTATGGAAATTTGTCTATTTAGACTTTCTCCACTAAGGAGAGGTAATTTTTGTTAAGCTGTGTTCTTCCAGCCACGCTGAAGAAGGTTGTGGGGTGCTTGGTTTGGAGCTGGGGAGTAAGCGGTGGACACCCAGCCAAAAGGCCATCTCTTGGCAGAGATATTCACCCCACCCACTATTTAGAAGATTTTCTTTTGAAAAGAGTATGATGACAGCTAGAGATTCTTTAGCTGAGCATAAGAATTTCAAGACCATGGTGTCCAACTCAATGTGTAGTTCAACTATTTGGTGGGAACATCTACTAAGTTAGTTTACTGATGAATCTTTGAAATCAGCTATACTGTGTAATTAACTTAATATCGGGCATCTTACCTGGCACATTGGAGGCAGTCTTTAAACATTTCTTGATCTTAACTCCTGGGCTTGGTATCACCTGGAGGATGAGAATCGTATCTTAGGCATCTTCTTTTGGTACGCAGCTCATGGAAACAAACTGAATTACAATTTGCTTGGATTCTTTTTGCTGATTTCAGCATAGGAATCAATTCAGCAGAAGAAAGGTCATTCCTTCAAGTGAACAAGAACAGAGATGCTCTGTCAGGCATAGCCAACTTGACATCATCGTTGACACAATAAGTAACAGTACTTATGAATCATCACCTATAAAAGTCATAATGTTTTCTTTCGGGTAGGATATCCGGAATCGAACTTGTCCTGCATGGACATTTTACCCCTTATTTAGCCCTACTCACTTATGCCTTTGCTCCTGTGCTGGACAGTTACCGTAAAGGATAATATGGGTTGGACAGTCTGTGAGTGGTGTGAGCAGAATGCCATAGAACCTCTTAATGAATTCTATGCATGGCATCAGAGAGAGAATTCCTACCAACACAAGGCCTATCCTGTAGCCATACTGTTTTAGCAATTGTGGCTCCAAGTGTGGAGGTAGTATGCCAGCATAGAGACATTTTCTCCAGGTGAAGGCGCTCTGCCTGCCTCTTTCCACCCCACTCTTACAGAGAAGAAGCCTGCCCAAAGCCCTTTTGATCCCTATGTTGCTGCAAGTCCACAACTAATCTTGACCATTATTTTTGATTGGTTTCCCGTTTTCCAGTTTCTTTGGCTCCACCCAGCAACTTTGGGTTGCTTTGAAGTAACTTTTTCAGTGGAGTGCAGCCCTTTCCTGCACTTGAGTATTTGACTGTACCCTCTGCATTGCTTAATCTGAAATACGGTCACTTGAGTGAAAGAGAAACACAGCAACCCCTCATCCTCATCACTTATTCCATCTCAGCCTCCTGGCCTCCCACACACCTTTTCCAATAATCACATGTAATGGCATGACAGGGCCTGGTTGTAGTTACCTGCATTGCATAGAGAAAGTGCTGGTGATGGCTTAGGCTGCTTCCATCATTTGCTGTGCAAATCCTCCCACCCCCGGCAATCACAGGCTCCAAGGGTCTTGGGCTGCAAATGTCTTCAGAGCAGAGATGTGAGAATACCCAAGGGCCAAATGGGAAGGCCAAGTTGGACAAGGCAGAAAGGAAATCTGACTGGGTCACTGAAAACAGAGAGGAAAGAAGAGGGTCTTGAAGCCGAAGGCAGGAAGCTACGTTTCCAGCGATGTCAGTCTGTTAACAGGAAGGTACATTCTTCACCGTGGCTGGATTTGTGAGTTGGCTGCTCAGGGCTGTGTGTAAAGGGCAGGAAATGAAATGAGTAGTGAGTATCTCCTCTCCTGAAATATACATAGAAAAGGGACAACTGAAAAACGTCAAAGAACAATTGATTTAGAAGATTGGCATATGTCCATCCTAAAAGAAGCAAAACCAGAATAAACTGCCTAACCTGACTTGGACTGTCCAGTATCCTCACCATCACCCCTGCCTCCTAACACAAAGCCACACTGTACGCTCCTCTTTTATTGCTGCCTTTGCTCCCTTTGGAGTTCCACTGCAGTGTCTCCTGGATTATAAGGTCAAATGCCATCTCTAGCATTTGATAGTATTTAGTGGTGAAAGAAGGAAAAGGAATATTTATTGAGAGCTTAGTATGCACCATATATTTCAAACACATCATCTGATGACATCCTCAAAGTCACCTTTCAAAACAGATTTTATAATCACATTTATATTTGAGACAACTACAGCACAGAGAAGTTAAGTAATTGCCCAATAACACAGAGCTAGCAAGTAGTGCATCCAGGGTTGTGTGTTTTCACTTTCACTCTTCCTTCCTTCACAGTTTTCTGTCAATACCCATTATCATGCTTATGTAAATGTCCATGTCCTTTCTTCCTTATGACTGTTACCTCCTTCGGAAGAAGTAGCATGCCTCAAAGCCACTCTGTAATTCCTGCCTTTTGCACAATGCCTGGATCCTGGATGAGTTGCTATCGCTCAGATTACTTTTGAAGTGTTACGTTGTGTTATGTTATATTATGTTATGTTATGTTATGTTATGCTATAACAGTTTTTCACTTGACTTCTTTTTCAAAGTTTATGTGCACAATTTGCAATGGGAAGTCTGCCTATCAACCAGTTGTATGGAAGTGATTCATTAGAAGCTGCCAAAAGGGAAATACAGTATTTCTTTCCTTTGCAAAGCACTTTAGCAGTGATTAAGCCTCATGTAACACATGAACAAAGAGGTAAATATTTAAAAATAAAGCCTGATGTATATGTTCTTTTCCAAATTTTGTGAAATTTTTCAAACTGTAGAAAAGTTGAAAGACTGATGCAATGAACCTATATTCCTCTATCTAGATTTTACAATGAACTTGTGTTGTATTTGCTCTTTCTCCCTTGTTTTCTGTCTCTCTTGTAACCAAAATGGTAAAGAATTTTGTTGAAGTCCTTTTCAGAGTTGATGATCATTTTTTTCTCCATAGATACATTAATATGAAAAATTATGCTAATGACATTTCTAATATGCTAATGACTATTCTAATATTGAGCTATTCACCCATTCCTCAATAAAGTCTACTTAATCATGGTGTATTTTTCATATATGCTTTTGGGTTCTGTGTGCTTATATTTCATTTGGGATTTTTTGCAGTGAGACTTGGAATAAGATTGGTTTGTACTTTTCATTTTTTGGTGCAGGGTTTAGATGACAATGTAAGCATGAAGCATGCTTATAATATATGTGAGTTGGCTGCTCAGGGCTGTGTTATGTTATGAAGCATGAATAAGATATCATTTTGTTCAGTGCTCTGAAAGAGTTTAAGTACCAGTGGAGGTGGCTTTTGAAGGCTTAGCAGAATTTTCCTGTGAAAACATCTGGGCCTGTTTTCTTTTTCTTTTTGTAGGATAATTCTTTGACCACTTTCCCATTTTTTCTAAGGAAATTGATCTATTTAGACTTTCTCCACTAAGGAGAGATAATTTTTGTTAAGCTGCATTCTTCCAGAAAATTATCCATTCCACCTGTACAAAGTTTTAAATGTCTTCTGTTTAACTTCCTGTTTTCAATGGTTATTTCCACCTTACCATTCCTCAATTTGTTGTCTTTCAAACAATTAGAATTTGATTTACTTATAAATTATATTGGTTTTCTCTTTCTGAATTCACTACATTCCATTTTTATCTTATTTTTTCCTTCCTTCTATTTTCTAGTAGTTTTTAAAATGTTCTAGCTTTTTGAACTGGATATTTAATTCATTTCTTTATTTTTGTCAGTAAAATTTTTAAGGTTGCACATTTTTCTCTGATTACTGCTTTAATTATATCCCATAGATTCTAATGGATAGTGTTTTTACTAACATTGTTTTTTAGAAAACCTGCAGTTTAAGTTTGTGTTTTACCGGGGCCATAGAGTTATTTAATAGATTTATCTTTTTAGAAAGTTTAAAAGAATTATTCTGATGGAGGAGAAATTTTATTTTATTATTATTGTATTTGGTGCATTATGGTTAGAGAAGGTCATTTGCAATTATTTCTTTTTTTTTTTGTAGATAATTATTTTTTATTGAAGGGTAGTTGACACACAGTATTACATTACATTAGTTTCAGGTGTACAACACAGTGATTCAACATTTATATACATGACAATTCTAGGTACCAGCTATCACCATACCAAGCTGTTACAATATCTTGACTATATTCCTTATGCTATACATTACATCCCGGTTACTTATTTATTTTACAATTGGAAGTGTGTACTTTTTTTTTGTGTGTGTGTGAGGGCATCTCTCATATTTATTGATCAAATGGTTGTCAACAACAATAAAATTCTGTATAGGGGAGTCAATGCTCAATGCACAATCATTAATCCACCCCAAGCCTAATCTTCATCAGTCTCCAATCTTCTGAGGCATAACAAACAAGTTCTTACATGGAGAACAAATTCTTACATAGTGAATAAGTTACATAGTGAACAGTACAAGGGCAGTCATCACAGAAACTTTTGGTTTTGCTCATGCATTATGAACTATAAACAGTTCAAATATGAATACTCATTTGATTTTTATACTTGATTTATATGTGGATACCACATTTCTCTCTTTATTATTATTATTCTTTTTAATAAAATGCTGAAGTGGTAGGTAGATACGAGATAAAGGTAGAAAACATAGTTTAGTGTTGTAAGAGAGCAAATGTAGATGATCAGGTGTGTGCCTGTAGACTATGTGTTAATTCAAGCTAGGCAAGGGCAATAAAACATCCACGTATGCAGAAGATTTCTCTCAGAACAGTGGGGGTGAGGTTCTAAGCCTTACCTCTGTTGATCCCCAATTTCTCACCTGATGACCCCCCTGCGACTGTGCCTGTGTTAGGTGGTTCCTCCCTTGAGGAATCTTACCCGTCTCTGGCTAACCAGTCATCTTCCGGGGCTATACAGGGAAATGTAAAGTTGGTAAGTGAGAGAGAAGCCTTATTGTTTGAAATGGTTAGCTTTTTATTTCTTTGCATATTTTATGCCCTGTAGCTTCCATGCCCAGCATTCGTCTTGAGGTATCTCTACCACTTGGAAGAACTACGATACTCGGTAAATTTGATATGAGGCACGAATTTTATTTAAGGGTTGTAATTAGGAAGGAAGAAGAAAAGCTATAGAAGTAGCAGGCGGAAGAAAACATGGGAAGATTGATTATTTCTTTGACATATCTTCTTGTAGAGTAACTTCAGCATGTATAGGTTTTAAGCTACTACTTAAATTGCACACACACATTAACATAATAGGAGTATAGTTACATAATCAAAGCATATCTGTAATTACCAGCCATCTCCAGTGAAACCAAGAAAACCAGTTAGGCACCTTAGGCATTTGTGGAAACTTATCTATGATATGGTGGATATTGTCCAACTGAACTTGAACAGTCTGAGAGAAATCAGACAAATTAAAACAACCCATTACTGGGGAATGTTCACATCCCTTATGTTCTTTTAACAGTAAATAGTCTGTAGTTGTAAGATTTTGGAGTGCTACAATTTGCACTTCTCCTAATTCTTGATTGAGTTCCAACAGTATAGATCCAGTCAAATTTGTTGTTTTACTGTATGCAGAGGCCAGCTTAGATATCTCCTTCATTCCCATGGCAAGTCCAGGAACTGGTGGGTTGAGTGCATCTACAGCTGTAGCAGTGCGTGGATCTTTGTTGGGGTTTTTTGATGATCATCTTCTGGCATGAGTCTTCCGGAGAGTGCTGATGTGGGAAGTTCTTTTTCATATCGTATCTTAGTTCATTTTCGGGGTAGCCCAATTAGGCTTTGATCCTCTGTATAAACACAAACAGACCCTTTGCCTACACTTTTATATGCCCTTTATACCCTTGTGTAGAACTCATTGGAGGTTACCACACAGGAACTGCCCTTTTTTTTTTTTTTGGTATCACTAATCTACACTTACATGATGAATATTATGTTTACTAGGCTCTCCCCTATACCAGGTCCCCCCTATAAACCCCTTTACAGTCACTGTCCATCAGCATAGCAAAACGTTGTAGAATCACTACTTGCCTTCTCTGTGTTGTACAGCCCTCCCTTTTTTCCTACCCCCCCATGCATGCTAATCTTAATACCCCCGTACTTCTCCCCCCCTTATCCCTCCCTACCCACCCATCCTCCCCAGTCCCTTTCCCTTTGGTACCTGTTAGTCCATTCTTGAGTTCTGTGATTCTGTTGCTGTTTTGTTCCTTCAGTTTTTCCTTTGTTCTTATATTCCACAGATGAGTGAAATCATTTGGTATTTCACTTTCTCCGCTTGGCTTGTTTCACTGAGCATAATACCCTCCAGCTCCATCCATGTTGCTGCAAATGGTTGGATTTGCCCTTTTCTTATGGCTGAGTAGTATTCCATTGTGTATATGTACCACATCTTCTTTATCCATTCATCTATCGATGGACATTTAGGTTGCTTCCAATTCTTGGCTATTGTAAATAGTGCTGCGATAAACATAGGGGTGCACTGATTTTTCTCATACTTGGTTGCTGCATTCTTAGGGTAAATTCCTAGGAGTGCAATTCCTGGGTCAAATGGTAAGTCTGTTTTGAGCATTTTGATGTACCTCCATACTGCTTTCCGCAATGGTTGAACTAACTTATATTCCCACCAGCAGTGTAGGAGGGTTCCCCTTTCTCCACAGCCTCGCCGACATTTGTTGTTGTTTGTCTTTTGGATGGCAGCCATCCTTACTGGTGTGAGGTGATACTTCATTGTAGTTTTAATTTTATTTCTCTGATAATTAGCGATGTGGAGCATCTTTTCATGTGTCTGTTGGCCATCTGTATTTCTTTTTTGGAGAACTGTCTGTTCAGTTCCTCTGCCATTTTTTAATTGGGTTATTTGTTTTTTGTTTGTTGAGGCGTGTGAGCTCCTTATATATTCTGGACGTCAAGCCTTTATCGGATGTGTCATTTTCAAAGATATTCTCCCATACTGTAGGGATCCTTCTTGTTCTATTGATGGTGTCTTTTGCTGTACAGAAGCTTTTCAGCTTAATATAGTCCCACTTACTCATTTTTGCTGTTGTTTTCCTTGCCCGGGGAGATATGTTCAAGAAGAGGTCACTCATGTTTATGTCTAAGAGGTTTTTGCCTATGTTTTCTTCCAAGAGTTTAATGGTTTCATGGCTTACATTCAGGTCTTTGATCCATTTTGAGTTTACTTTTGTATATGGGGTTAGACAATGGTCCAGTTTCATTCTCCTACATGTAGCTGTCCAGTTTTGCCAGCACCACCTGTTGAAGAGACTGTCATTTCGCCATTGTATGTCCATGGCTCCTTTATCAAATATTAATTGACCATATATGTCTGGGTTAATGTCTGGATTCTCTAGTCTTTTCCATTGGTCTGTGGCTCTGCTCTTGTGCCAGTACCAAATTGTCTTGATTACTATGCCTTTATAGTAGAGCTTGAAGTTGGGGAGTGAGATCCCCCCTACTTTATTCTTCTTTCTCAGGATTGCTTTGGCTATTCGGGGTCTTTGGTGTTTCCATATGAATTTTTGAATTATTTGTTCCAGTTCATTGAAGAATGTTGCTGGTAGTTTCATAGGGATTGCATCAAATCTGTATATTGCTTTGGGCAGGATGGCCATTTTGACGATATTAATTCTTCCTAGCCACGAGCATGGGATGAGTTTCCATCTGCAGTTGCTGTGGGCGCTGTCTGGCTCGGGCAGTGGCTCCAAAGTGGTGGAGTCGCGTTGGATGGGGAGCGTCTGGGAGGCTATTTAACTCCGTAAGGGGCCTCCCTGCTCCCTGCAGCCCAGGGGTTAGGGTGCCCAGAGATCCCCGGATTCCCTACCTCTGGATTAAGTGACCCGCCCTGCCCCTTTAAGACTTCCAAAAAGCACCCGCCAAAACAAAACAACGACCACCAAAAAAAAAAAAAAAAAAAAAAAATTTTAAATTAAAAAAAAATTTTTTTAATTAAAAAAAAAAAAGGTCACTTGCTTTTCTGGTGTCCTCCAGCACCAGGCCACCAGTGCCCACTCACTGTTCTTGCTGCCCTGTTTCCCTAGTATTGGGGTCTCTATCCCTTTAAGACTTCCAAAAAGCGCTCGCCAAAACAAAACAGAAAAAAAAAAAAATTGGTCGCTCGCTTTTCTTATGTCCTCCGGCGCCCGGCCTCCAGTGCCCGCTCACTGTTCTTGCTGCCCTGTTTCCCTAGTATCCAGGGCCCCCTGGGCACATACTGTGTCTGCACTCTGGCCTGGATGGCTGGGGCTGGGTGTTCGGCAGCCCTGGGCTCCGTCTCCCTCCCGCTCTGCCTGCTCTTCTCCCGCCGGGAGCTGGGGGGATGGTCGCTCGGCTCCCGCCGGGCCGGGGCTTGTATCTTACCCCCTTTGCGAGGCGCTGGGTTCTCTCAGGTGCGGATGTGGTCTGGATATTGTCCTGTGTCCTCTGGTCTTTATTCTAGGAAGGGTTGTCTTTGTTATATTTTCATAGATATATGTGGTTTTGGGAGGAGATTTCCGCTGCTCTACTCACGCCGCCATCTTCCGCCCCCTCCCCCGCAATTATTTCTTCTTTATTGGAATTGCTATGGTTTTGTTGAACTACCTTACCATATAGTAATTTTTTGTGAATATTCTGTGTATGTGAAAAAAAAGGATATTCTCTACAACATGGGGCAAAATTTGAGTGTATGACCTACCTTACTATTTGTTTAGGTGATGTCTTCTATGGGCTTACTTTATTTTTGGCCAACTTGATCTATCTTGGACTGTTGGTGATGATGAGTCACCTACTTTTTAGTATGTTGCCATTTCTCCTATAGTTTCTGGTTTATAATGGTGCCTGTCATGTTACTTGATATATAGACATTCATGGTGAATTTGAGCTTTTAGCATCATACAATGTCCTTCTTTGTCTCACTAAATGCTTTGGAACCTGAACTCTAGGTTGTCTGGTATCAAGACCACACACTTGCTTTCTTATTATTTATACTTACCTGGAACCTTTTTGCCTATTTATTATTTTGAGCCTTTTTGAATCATTCTGTTTGGGTGTGATGTCAGAGATTGAACATCTATATTAACATATTATAGTTCTTCTGAATGTCAATCTTTTTAAGTTTAATTTAGTTTAACATAGTTTTCGTTCTTTAAATCACAGCATGCAAGTAAAACAATTACTTTCCTTAGTAATTTCAATCCATTGAACATGGAGTGAAAGTGAAAGCAATCTGTAAGATTACCAACTATCTATTTTCCCTAGAGGGGATCTTGAGGCGTATTAAAGAGGCTGGATTTGATATAACACAGATGAAGGAAATGCTTCTAACTGAAGAGCATGCAGACAAAATTTATTCAAAAATAAAAGGAAGAGACTTTTATAAAGATCTATTGGAAATGTTATCTGAGTAAGTTTCTGTTACATAGCTCTTTGCATTATTAAAGTAGTAAATGTTCATAGAAACTTTGAAAAATACAAAAATCACTTTGTATAAAATATTCCATCTCATTCATTAAAAGGTATCCTGTTAATATTTAGGTTTTGTTTCTTTTTCCTTCCTTCCTCCCATCCTTATCTTCCTTTTTCTCTCCTTCCTTCTTTTCTTTCTTTCTTCCCCTTTCTCTAGGCCTTCACATCAGATAAAGAGGCTCTCTGCTTTTAAATCCCTCCTTTGCCAACATCCATAATCTGTGCCTTGTTTTCCTTATCTGTAAGGTGAGGGTAATAACAGTATTTACCTCATAGGTTTGTTCTGATGGCTAATTAATTCATACATTGAAAGTACTTGAAACAGAGCCTGGCATATATTCCTAGAATGAAACTGCAGCTTTCTTCTAGCACAAAAACCTGTTGATAAAGGAAGAAATGAAAAAAAAACCCACAAATTACACTGATAAGAACAAAGAATAAAGATGAGCTCTCTGGATGAAGCTGTAGCCTTCTGTCTTTAGCTGGGTATGCAGTCTCCACAGTTGTAATCTGCCTGTCTTCTGAAAGCATTGTTATTTGCAGGGGCCCATCTGTGGTCATGATCCTGACCAAGTGGAATGCTGTTTCAGAATGGAGACGATTGATGGGTCCCACAGACCCAGATGAAGCAAAACTACTGTCCCCTGACTCTATCCGAGCCAAGTTTGGAAGAAGTGTTTTGAAAAATGCTGTGCATGGATCATCTAATATCAGTGAGGCAGTGGAGGTCATAAATAGTGTATTTGAAGACATGGATCCTGAGAATCCTGAGGATTGAAGTACAGTACCTCTTTAATTATTATTTTCTTTGCTTGTTACAGTGACTGGGCCTAGGACAAGGCTATCCTGGGAAGACCAGCACTATTCCCATATTCCTGAATCAAATTTTATCTCTTGCCAGACACTTTATTGCTGTTTCATAGTAACCTTGAAGCCTCAAAGCTCAGATGTGTAGATGCCAGGGACCTGGGAGACAGTGCTGCAAGTGAAATACCCTTGGGTTTGCAAGTCCTGGTCTCTGGCTGTTTGTGCCATCTGCCATGACACAGTCCATACAGTCCCTCTCCTCAACTCCCCTCCACTTCTCCACTTTGAATGGGCAGAGTCTCTCAGTAGCCTCAACTCTGTTTTCTAAGTATTTGGAAACTTGGAACCTACTAACTACCTGTAGGTGCTATGTGATAATGTAATCAAATGGAAGATTAGAAATCATAAAGTAAGCAAAAGGCAATCACTTCTATTCCTTGGCAAAGAGGTACTTACTGAGGAGCAGTAGCTGTGCAATATGTATGTGGATTGACTTCTTAGTTGGTGATGAAGACTTGAAAATGTTTTTATCTAGGCCAGTGTGAGAGAATATGAGAGAGGTGACTTTTTCCATCAGATCTACTTTCCTTCTTTATTTTCAAAAAGCAGGCTCACAATGTACACCTGTATGACTCTGGCTGCTGATCTGAATATTACTGTACAGCCTTCCCACACAGAGTGTTTTCTCCTGAAGTAGCCAAATTGAGAATCAGTCACCAGAGCATAATGAGAAAGCAATGTGAAATGGAGAAGCCCCTCCACACCTAGCCAGGTTCCTCAGGGAGAGATGAGTACATTGTTACCTTAATAGTTCCTTTAAGCCATGATTTCTCCAGTTTTAAGAACATTGTAAAAAAACAGATACATAAAATAAAAATAAATTCTGGCATAGTGTAGCTCATTCCATAAGTCTGATTCGATTATAGAACAAGGCATATGTATATGATATACATGATTATAGAACCCATAAACATATGTTGGGAAAATATGTATTGTATATCTGCTTGAATTGTGGATTCTTGGTTAATACATACCTGATTGAATAAAGGTTATTACCTTCAAGCAAATGTAAATCTAATGGGGAGACAAAACTCACAAAAACCACACCTAACTACCAGAAGACAGTAGATTATTAAGCATGCAAGTGATGAATGAGAGAGGGATGGGAGGTGAATGGAACTACATTCTGTTTATAGCGTCTATTAGCAATATAGTGTATACTATTCTAACATATGCATATCACTCCCTTTTTTGATGAGGGGAGTGTTATGAATAATATAGGGGATTTTGAATTAGTTCAGTGCTGAGTTGACAGGTATGTTTGATGGGTAGGTGCTGGAGAAGAAAGAATGAAGAAGATCTTGAAAATTAGTAGGATTTTCAAAATCAGAGGTAAGGAAACAAGAGAGAATTGGGTCTTAAAAGTTTCTAAACCATCTGAACTATCATATATATATATGTGTGTATATGTGTGTATGTACATATACATATACTAAATCATACCAGTATGATGGCTAGAATTGTGGATCTGTTTCATATGTTCAATAATTATATTTGTTTAGATCATGTTATATGCTGCACACTGTTTCAGGGATAAATACACATAGTCCTTGTTTAACATGGGTTTCTAGGGTTCTTAGCTGTAAGCACAGAGTGCTATGAGAAAATACATATAGGAGATGGAGAAGGAAAGTGAGATGCAAGCTATCCAGGCAGGAGGGATTGAAAACATCAAAGTGAAAGATGACAGCAACCTGAAATAATGTATAAATGGTGTTTTAGTGATAAGTGGAATGATCAAAGAATTCTTAGAAGGCTGCATTGTGTCCACAGAACATGATGACTGACTACCACTCTGCTACATAAGTGGGAAAAAATAAGTCTTCCTGGCTGGAGTAACTGAGGAAATGATCTAACCATTCCCAGGGAATACAGAAGAGAGAAATAGGCTAGAAGGAAATACCATGAGTTCTGTTTCAGTCATGCTGGGAAGAAGGCATATGAATTGAGAGTATAAGTCAGCCCCTCAGAGCAAAGGAGTCAAGAAGGCTCCACTGGAGTGATGTTAGCAAAATGGTGAAGTAGGCAGCTCTAAGCTCACATTCCACAACAGGGACATTGAAAACAACCAGGAACAGTCAGAAACAACTTTGTCAGAATTCTGGGTAATAATCAAAGGTTTACAGCAACCAAGTGGATGTGAATCAACAAAAAGGCACCTTAAAAATGATATGATATGAAAACCTTATGACACTTTTACTTGCCCCTGCCATACTATTTCTCCAGCTTTGTGACAGTCTTGAAGATCACATTCTGTGTTCCCAGTGTGGGACCCTGGTCTCTGGTTCCAGAGAGAATATAGTAGATATTTGTCACAAATTATTGTGTTTTTCTGTTCTAACCTGTCTGAAGGCTATCCAAAGGCTAACATAAGGCATTCATCTTTGTTCCACCCAACAAAAACCACTCACAGAGGAGAAATGGTGAGCATAATATGGTGGTCAAAATCCCCACAGCTGCCTGGGGCTGATGATATGGTTGCGACACACAGCAGACCACCTAAAGTCAGGGAGGAAAACCTGGGGAGAGAGTTTCTTTGGGAAATTTGGGCATTCAGAAGCACTAATGTGTACTGGGGAATTTAGAAGGCCACACATGTACCTGGGACAAGATACATGCTCAGAAAAGATCTGAGGGACCCAACTTTTCACAACTGGCTTATCTACAGGCTCAGTACAAGCAGGAAGTGAAGTCAGAGGCAGAATTTTAAAAAGCCTGGCTAAACATTAAAGACATGCTGCAGCACAGAGCCAAACCACAGAGACTTGGAGAAGTGGTTTGTTGTTGTTTTTAAATCCTGGCTTTCAAGGAATTCTCAGTCAAAACAATGACTGAACACAAACTAAGTCTTCACCAATGAAGAAGAGGAAACTCTGAGCAAAAGGGGGAAAAATGATTTTCAGAGGTACCACATTAGAATAGTTGGAAGTCGCATTTTAAACAACAAAACTGCAAAATACAAGGAAATAGGAAAGTATGGCTCATTCACAGGAAAATATTGATGGAAACTATCCCTGAGGAAGCCCACACATTGGACTTACTGGATAAAGACTTAAAGCAACTGTCTTAATATGCTCAAACCATGGATAAAAACTAAAGAAAATCAGGAAAATGATGTATGCACAAAATGAGGATATCAATAGAAATCATAAATTAAACTAAGTTACAGGAATTCTGGAGCTGAAAAATGGAATAACTGCATTAAAAACTTCACTAGAGAGGAAATAGAGGACTTGAACAATATATAGTTCAATTAGGCCTAAAAGATATATAAGGAACACTCTATCAGTCAACACATTCGTCTTACATGCACATGGAACATTCTCTAAGATAAACTATAGGTTAGACTATGAAAAAGTCTTAACAAATTTTAAAAATATTGAAATCATATTATGTTTTTTGACTACAATAGAATGATACTAAAAACCAACTACAAAAATAAAGCTGGAAAACTCATAAATATGTGGAAATTAAACAACACAGCACAGTCTTAGAACCAATGAGTCATAAAAGAAATCACAAAAGAAATTAGAAAATACCCTGAGATGATTGAAATGAAAATGCATTCTACTTAACATAGTATTGGAAGTTGTAGGCAAAGCAACTAGGCAAGAGAAAGAAATGAAGCATCCAAATTGGAAAGGAAAACCTGAAACTATCTCCATTAGCAGAAAACATGATCTTACATATAGTAAACCCTAAAGAATTACACACACACACATAAATTGTTAACAATAATTCAGCAAAGGCACAGGATACAAAATCACACTAAAAAATTATTTGTTTCTATATACTATCAATGAAAAATCCAAAAAGGAAATTAAGTAAATGATTTAATTTACTATAGATTAAAAAAGAGTAAAACACTGAGAAATAAATTAATCAGCATACAAGTGGAAGGCTTTTACACTAAAAAACATAAAACAATGCTGAAAAAAACTAAGGAAGACTTAAATAGGTAGAAAGACATCCTTTGTTCATGGATTGAAAAACTTAACACTGTAAAGATGACAATGTTATCCAAAGTCATCTATACATTCAATGTAATCCCTATAAAATCCCAGTGGTGGTTTTGCAGAAATAGAAAACCTCATTTTAATATTCATAAGAAATTTCAAGCGACTCAGAGTAGCCAAGACAATCTTGAAAAAGAACAAAGTTGGAGCACTCCCATTTCCTGATTTCAAAACTTACTACAAGCCACCATAGTTGAAACAGTGCATTAGTGGCATAAGGTTAGATATCGAGACTAATGGAATTGAATTGAGAGCCTACAAATAAATGTTCACATCCATGGTCAGTTGATGTTTTGCAAGGGTGCCATAACCATTCAGTGAAAAAAGAATAGTCTCTTCAATGAATGGTACTGGGAAAACTAGATATCTACATTAAAAAGAAAGAAGTTGGACAAAAATTAATTCAAAGTGGATCAAATACATAAATTTAAGATCTAAAACTATAAAACTCTTAGGAGAAAACAGGGGAAAATCTGCAGGGCCCTGGATTAGGCAATGGTTTCTTAAATATGGCACCAAAAACACAGGCAACAAAAGAAAGAAAACAAAGCATAGATAAATTGGACTTAGTCAAAATTTAAAACTTTGTGCATCAAAGGAAGCTACCAAAATAATGAAAAGACACCCCCCAGAATGGGAGAAAATATTTGCAAATCATATATCTGATATGGGTTTAATATCAGAAGTAGACAAAGGACTTGAATAGACATTTTTCCAAAGAAGATAAATGACCAACAAGCATGTGACAAGTTCTTCAATGTAACTAGTCACTAGAGAAATGCAAATCAAAACTACAATGAGATGCCACCTTGCTCCTAACTAGTATGGTTATAATAAAAAAGGGAACGTAACAAGTATTGGTAAATATGTGGAGAAGTTGATACCCTTATATATGGAAGGAATATAAAATAGGAGAGCTTCTGTGGAAAACAGTGTGGCAGTTCCTCAGAAGGTTAAACATGGAATATAGTTGACCCAACAATTCCACCCCTAGGTGTATACTCAAGAAAATTCAAAACAGGCAAACATAAACTTGTACACCAGTGTTCACAGTAGCATTATTCACAATAGCCAAAAAGTAGAAACAACCCAAGTGTCCCTCAATAGAAGACAAAATATGGTATGTACATACAATGGAATATTATTTAACTGTAAAAAGGAACAAAGTATTGATAAATGCTATAACCTAGATCAACCTTGAAAACATTATACTAAATAAAATAAGTCAGACACAAAAGAACAAATATTTTTTAATTCCACTTATGAAAAATACCTAGAATAGGCAAATTCATAGGGATGAAAAGTAGACTAGAGGTCACTAGGGGCCGGAGTGAGGGAGAAACTGAGACTTACTGCTTAATGGGTATAGAATTTCTGTTGAAGGTGATGAAAATTTGGCAATAGATTGTGGTTGGGTGCAAACTGAATATAATTAATACCATTGATTTGTACATTTAAAGTGGTTAAAATGGTACATTTTATGTTACATGTATTTTTATCATAATAAAAGTAGTAAAAAAAATAAGGAAGAATGGTTCCTCAGGGAAGCACAAAAATCCATCACAACAGAATTCTCTAAAATGCCTTCAAAAATGATACAAAATTAGTCTAATCTTATGACACATTTAAAAGGAATGCATATAATCCTCACATCAAAATCCTTAAGTAGAAGTAATCCTTTAATAAAGTTTCTTGAAGAGATACCAAAGAAAGGATTCTTTTTCAAGCAAAATATAACTAAAGCAGTAACAACAAATTCCTAAAACGCTTCATTGGGCATCTCTGTCCTCGGAGTCCCCCTGGGCCCTGAAGTTGCTCCTCGGGTTCTTCCCTCCCCCGTCCCACCCCAGCCTCTCCATCAAGTTCAGTAAATAGCTACACAGTCAGTCCTGCTGGCTTTCTCATCTCCTTCCAGTTTTCTTCCTCACCTTTGGCTTAGCTGTCAATGAAAGAATTGGGTAGAACATTGTGGTTACTCACAAATTAAAGCTTTTCACTCTGTTGAAAGCATTTGTTCATTAGTACATTGGGTTGTAAATCCTTTCTGATTGCTTACTTGCTGCCTCAGGCAGTGTATAGGTTGACAAGAGACCATCTCCCCAGCTCTGCAGTTATACACATCGGGGATTTGTGTATTCGATGGAAACTCATAACTGCCTTAAAATTAGCATATAGCTTTGTGCTATATCTTATCAAACATATTCTGTCATTTCCTAGAACTTTGAGAAGTTAATGCATATGAGTTCACACCGACATATAAGCATGTGGCACAGCTTCCTGGAAGGAATGACAAAGACATGCTGTGGAGGAAGACTCAATGTTACCTCAAGTTGAAGGCTCACCTCAAAGTGAAAATCACATGGCTAAGCATAACAACAATAAAACATTTAACAATAAGAAAATCAACAAATCCTCATGTTTGTTTTTACCCGATCTTTCAAAGAGGATTTAAGGTGGCTTATATAAGCACACACAAGATTCAACAAAATAATTGGGGAAACACTTAGGGGGAAGAAGAGTATAGGAGAGAGCCAGTGAACCCAGGAGCGGCGTTATATACAGATGCTCATTGCAAGGCCCGAAGGTACTATGTAGAGGTTGGCCCTAAATCTGACTAAGCATTCCAGCAGAAAACTCTGAAAAGGGACATATCGACTTACATAATTTGCAGTGTAGCTAGAGGACAGTGTAGGCATGTACGTTGCCCTCCCATGGTAAGATAATGCAAATCTCCCCACGGATAGGAGATGGTAATCAGCCAAAGTTTTCACTGTCTTTGGCATTTTCCCCTCTCAGGATGTAATTTGAATGATGTTTACTACAGGGATACACTCTTCAGCTTTCAGCCAGGGTCCTGTGCAATTCTCAGTATGCTGGCTATGACGTCTACCCAGGTGTCCTGAGGGGGAGGCTGGATAGGTTATGGAGGCAGATCCCACATAGCCTGTCTGCTGAAAGGGAGGCAGGGCCTCTCGCCAGACCTGGACCTTTTCACCTGTTCTCCACACACGGGGCACGAGGGGGAGCTGTGGTGTCCGCCATTGAGAGCTGCCGGCTCCAGTCTCCCCCAGGCTGCTGGGCTGTGGTTGGGTCCATTCACGCTCCAAGACAGACAAGACAGGTTAGTCCTCTGGGATCCCTCTCAGGAAAGTTGGGGCACTGGACACGCAAATCAACTTTTTCCCTCCCCTGGGAGAAGCCGAGAGCTAGGGGCTTGCTTTCTGACTGTTGTACTACACTGGGGCGGACTCTGGTCAGAGTGGTCCCGAATCTCACTGCCTGCTTTGATGAGTCTGGTTTCATGCTCACCTAGAGTGCAAGAAGAGCTTTTCACTTCGTTCGTTTCCGAATTTCTCACAAAGGGAATTTGCCCATGAATTGTTGATGCGTCAGCGAGCTTGCTGCGGAAGGGCGCTCCCAGCTTCCCACTCTGCTGTCTCGCCGACCTCACCTCTTGATGGTTTGGTGTTAGCCACTGATTACGCAACCTCAAGTCTCGTGTTCCCAGTTATGTTTGAGAAGCACACCTGGAGCCATTTATCTGCATTGTTGAATTATATAAAACCTAGTTATATGTAGGTTTTATATAATTCAAGGATTATTCTTCAGGATGCATTAAAGAAAATAATTAGACTAGAGCAACTATTGGCTTTCTTTGATCTCCACAGAAAAATAAGTATAGTAAAAACCTTCACCTTCCTTATTTCCTTCACATTCTCCACTCCTTTAAATACTATTATCTGCTTTACGTGTCTGGTAGTATTTGGGTATTTGTGATACAATTATGGTAGGTGGCACACTGTAATTGCGGCAGGAATGGTCCAGAATTTTGAAAACATTAAAACAATGAACTCTTAAAATTATGTATTTCACCAGCAGGTGGTGTGCTTTACTCGGTTGTCTATATATTTATACATACCTGTACAAAGATTTTATAAGCTAGACGTGGAGAAAGGCTATTTCTTTTGAATTATATAATTAGCTTTGAGGTAAGGAGTTAGACATTTAATCAATGACCAAAGGGATATATTCAATTAAACTTTGATTTGTGTTGGTGTTGGCCTTGAGGAGACTGAATTTAGTGGGTGGGAAGTAACCACATGAAGCAGGTATATGGAGGCTTAGGTTGGCAGTACTTTGGATTATCTTCTTGCTTGCAGGGAAGAAAGGTTAGAAAGGCTAGAAAGTTGTTAGGGCTGCAAATTGGCTGATCTTGAATTTCAGCTGGACTTTAGGCAGAAAACGCATGTTCTGGGCCTTTGTGGCAGAAGGAATTGAGGATTGCCAAATTGGTGGGCTCAGTTTTGAGCTCTGAGCTGAGATTGGTAAGCATAATGCACCCATGGTGGGTGCAAATACAGGGACTGGCTCGGAAGCTAGGCAGTAGTTTGCCTGTGAAGGGAGCACCTCTATTCCCAACAGCCGAACAGAGTTGGGGAAACAGTCTGTCTTCATGAATTCCACCATGCAGAACAGTCTCAGTCCTTTAGTCCCAGCTCAGTCATGCACCTTGACCCCGAAGCCACCTTTTCTTTGATTACCCCACCTACTCCCTGCAGCTGCCTTCCAAGACTGGAGACCTGAAGCATTCTTGATTGGTGCCTATTTCCAGCATCCCTTCTCTGGATCCTGTTCCCTGTAAAGAGATGCCATGCAGAACATGGGCAGATTTCCTAAAATATGCTACTTTATTGTGTCTTATTGTCTGGCCCTAATCCTGGACTCTCTCCACCCTTTCTGCTCACTGGAGTGCATCACCAATACTGATGCTTGCCTGGCCTGTGTGTGAAATTGCTCACCCTTTGGAAGCTACTTTACATGACCTCCAAAGTCAGTTTTTTATGCTTTTAATAAAAGGGAGAAAGTTGACTAACCAACGGTCCATGTGATTTTCAGCTTCTGAAATATTTCAATGACATAATAAATATTTAAAATTATTAGAGGACTAAAATGTTAATTAATTAAAAAATTCCATCAGTTTGAGTCAACAAGGACATTTTAGCTACCCCTTGATACCATCATGGAATTTTATTCATAATACCTTTTTTTTTTTTTTTGGTTAACCTCAGTTCTTTATACTTCATTATGTTATCCATGTTATTATACTTTTGTGACATTCAGATTAGCCCCCTGGTTTGGAGTCTTCTCAGCGAAATTTAACTGCTAATAAAATGTGTTCTTTTTCCCTTTCTAAGTGTAACAGTAATGTGATCCAACCATGCCATTATAAACTGGTTCTCATTTAGATATCACAGCTACAGATTTTACAATTATCTAGTTATAAAACTGCTCTCATACAAATATTGAGCTAGATATGCTTGTCCCTATATGTTCATTCTTATGCTGCTGAACCTGTAAAGGCAAAATTACACATCAGGGACTTTATTACTGCCATTAATTACCTCATAAAAATGTTTCCTTACATCCTGGTACATATAAACTCTTTAGATAGAAGAGTAAATACCATAAGATCTGCAGCTTGAACAGCACATTTTCTCTTCAATAAATTTGAAATGAAACCAAAAAGACATAATATAAAAGACATGAAAACATAGAAGTTTCAGGGCTTAGGGATTCAGATAGAGTATAGATGACAATTACAGAAGTTGGCAGGCTTTTTGTTGCTGGACACCAACACTTTTGAGATTGTGCTGACATTGTAGGAGTCAAAGTTCAATATTTTTATGATTGTCCTACAGTGATGGCCCTGAGGATGTGAGTCACAAACTCCTACTACACGGACCATAACTGACCAGGTATCCAGACACTGTGGTCTGAAACCCACTGTTACCTCTGCACCAAGATGGGGCTGCCCACAGGCTGCTCCAGTCAATGACTAAGTGCGACAGGATACGAGTGCAGAGCTGTTCCTGGGAGGGGACGCACGCCTCACTGTCTGACTTGTTTCATGGCTTTGGCATAGCCTTACCAATCTTCCTGGGACCCTGGGGCAGTCTGAAATGCTGCCACCCAGCCTTCCCTCCCTCTGTCTTCTCTCCCAGCCCAATTTGTCTCCCTCTCCATTCTCTCCCATAGGCATTTCATCTACTAGAATCAATCCTTCCACATTTCATTCCATTTTGCATCTGCTTCTCTCAAAACCCAGACTAACACACACATAATAGATGAAATGGTTTTCATGTTTGCATGCCTATGTGGCTTAAAACCATACTATATCCCATCTCTTTCTCTCCTCTCTCTCATTTTCTCTGTCTTTCATAATATTTTTGTAGTATCTTTTCAAAATAACACATTCATGTGACAAAATACAGAATACCATTTATGCCTTGTACTCCTTTGTCTTCATTTAATTTTTCCTGGTCCTGAGAGCTCAATAATAGAGGAAAATTATTTGTGTCACAAAAATCTGTCCTATCCTGGCATGCTTTAGGAACCACATTTAGAAGTCCACTCTCCAAGTAATTTGCAAGATAAAGTCTGATACATCCATGCTCTGCAACTGTGAAAAATGAAAACACAATTGTATTTCTTTACATGGAAAGATGTTCTTGTACATTCTTAAACCAAAGAGAGAGAGTGTGTGGAAGGATTCACACCAAAATGTTAATCCTGACTTTTGGGGTAGCTGTATCGACATTTTGGGTTCTTTTGTTTTCTTTTAGCTTATCTCTGTTGCTTGAATAGTAAGAGGGGGGATACTTCATTACCATCCTAGGGGCAAATGTCTACTTTGGAGCCAATGCTAAGGTAGATACTCTATCCAAGAAAACCTATTTATCTGGAGAACATGACATTGCAAGCTTATCAGGTAATTCACAAAGTTGAAAACTAAAATTTTTGGTTGGTGTGTCTGTCATTATATATGTATGCACTCACACACACACATTTCATAATATAGCTCTCAGCATAAAATGCTTTCCAGAAATTATTTTCCCATTAGGAAATATGGTCAGTATTGCCATATATCAGTCTATAACCAGTAGCAGAAATTTGTCCTCTTATTGCTTATTATTATCAAAAGTCTAAAATTAATTTCCACTGGTGTTCTCTCAAGAGCATATTTATAAAAGGAAGCAAAAAAGGAAGGGAAGAGAAGGGCATAGTCTCTGACAGATTGGTTCCTATATTGGTCTATATACCCTCTCTGGATTCTGCCCCAGCTGCTAGTTCACTCACTCTTCTAGAAACCTGACAGATTTCTAGCATCTCATTCCTCTCCTGGGATTAGTGATCTCTAGGATCAACAAATTTTCTGCTTGAACTTGATGACGTTACACACTGAGTTTCAACCTGACTGGGCCCCAACAGCTTCTCCGAGGACCTTTCTATTGCTCAACAACGTTTTAGGAGGATCAGAGAAGACAGCTGAGCAGAGCATCAAGATGGGAATGAGACTGACAAGGAAGTAGACTCGGTACGTGTTTAGGGAATTGAGGGGTGTGACCACCTGAGCAGGGTGGGGTTAAAGGAAGATTTAAATGATTCAAAAATAGATCAGACTGTGCTTTCTAAACCCGAAATCTACTTTACCGGGTCATGTTTTGTATAAGATCTTCAAAATAATCTTCGTTTTCATATTCCTTGCATAATGTTTTTGCTTCTTCTTCTGTTAATACTATTTGTCTTTGAATCAGTATTTTAAAGCCTTCTTCTTGAATAATATTCAAAACTTGCTCAGTTTTATAAAAAAGTCACAGTAATAAGTTAACTGCTAGGTTATTGGTTATACACATAGAATGTATTATCATAAGGGCATATAATGTATTTCATACTCATATGAAATTTAAAAGTGCAAAAACAGCTTATTAGATTTTAGTTTAAAGTGAACAATACTCTTAACATATCAAACTATGATGCTATTTCTAATTCTTCATCACATAGCAATCATACACATACACACACAGAGCTATCGTATTAGGAAACATTTTCTTTAAGGGTTTGCACATGAATGTGTATGGGACAGATAGTAACCACAATAGACACCCAATACAAGTATGCAAGGATTTATAAATAATTTTGATGTTCAATAGCCCTTAATTCTTTTCTCCCACTTCGTTAGGTACCCAGAAGTATTTCTCAGCCTCCTCTCTTGCCTGCTTCCCATGTGGAAGCCTAAAAAAAGGTAATACTCACATTTCTCCATCCTTCCTTGGATAGTACAGCAATGTGGCCCAGATAGGCCTATGATATATAAGGGATGTTTTTGAGAAAGACCCTGGAGATAACCTCTCTGCCCTAAACCACTGTGGGGAAAATGGAAGTTCCTATGGCCAGGATCCTCACATGACCCTAAACTGCTTGATGATGTAACTGCTAGGCTACTGCTTCCACACCTGTAGGCAATGAGCTATTATTGACTGAGTCATTGTATTTTCACAATTAATGAACCAATATTGATATACTGTTAGTAACTAAAGTCCATAGTTTACATTGTTTTACTCTTTGTTCTGTACATTCTATGGGTTTTGACAAGTGCATAATGTCATGTGTCCCCTTTACAGTATCATACCACCCTACAGATCTTTTGTGCTTCACTTCTTTTTTTCCTCCCTTCCTCCCTCCTAGCCTCAGATCCAAGCAACTCTGTCATCTAAGGCAAATCATCAGGCCAAAGCTTTGTGGGTAATTTTGAAATCTGGCCCACAGTCCTCTCATTCATAATAGAAGAAAAAAAGGTGGAAAGCATGATTCCTTTTTGCTGATTTCAACTCCTCGGGACTGCTACCTACCGTTCTCCTGTCTCCAGTTTGCATCTAGCTTGTCAGAGTAATTTCCATTATCTCTTAAAGTCCCTCTCTTCCAATGAGCACAGAATATAGCCATGCTTTTAAATATCTATTCTGATGATCTTTGTCCCTGTTTATACCATTTACATTAAATGTCACTCTGATAAGTTTTGAAATTGTCTAATCTGTTTTCTCTTTCCTGTCTTCTTTTGGAATTTAAATACTATTTTAGTGTTCCACTTTAATTCATCTATTGGCTTCTTAACTATACATATTTTATATAGTCCTTTTAGTGGTTGCTTTATGGATTACAATATATCTACCCAACTTTAAAACTATTTGAGTTAATATTTCACCACTTCAAGTGAAATGTAGTAACCTTACAACCACATACATCCTTTCCCCTTCCCCCCATCTCCTGTACTCGCCATGTGGGTAAATGACTATTCCCTTTCGTAGCCTGATTTTGTATCACTGAAAAGCCAATGCAGTTCAATCAGTTAAATTAAAATTGAGTGACTCTGGGGATCCATGTGTTTCTCTAACTACAAACGAGGCATTAGACAGTCCCTCAGGCAGTGTAGCCTTTCTCCAGCAGCTGGATGAAGCCTTCTAAGGTCCCATTCAACTTTTTTACTCCATGATTCAAAAGAACTATTTTTGCTTTTAGAATTGGTGTTAACAGCAGTCAGGGATTTGTGGTAAAAGTGTGCCCTTTTCTTTTATTCAGGTACTTGTTTTTCCAAGCAGGAGCACCCTTGAGCTAGGACAAGTAAAGGAGTTTTATTTTAAGTTTGCAATAGACATTCGTATAAGCATCCAAGAACAGAAATCAAAGGTGTGGTCTGACTGCGTTGGTGTAAAACTGGGAAGTACGAGGTTAAGGCTGTCTATCTAAGTTCTCATGTATCTTAAAAGAAGGATGGACTGAGAGAGAATCTATCTGTATTTCCTGTACATCCTAATTCTTTGGCTTCTCTAGGTGATTGGTGGTGTGTTGAAATTAGGTTCATTAAAAAAATTAAGGAGGTTGCATAGGCTTTCCCCAGAAGAAATTTCTATCTATCTATCTATCTATCTATCTATCTATCTATCTATCTATCTATCTATCTATCATCTATCCATCTACCTAGCTATATCATCTCTATCTATTATCTATCTAATCTGTTGACTGTGCCACCTTTGAGTTGCTTCTTCATTAATTCCCCATCTGCAGAGAGTATTGAGAATGTTGTCAATGATGGCTTACAGATGAAGAGAGGAGCTTTGCCCCAGGTAACATCCAGTTCCCAGCTAATATTTATTTAAAAAATAGGGGAAGAGGGAAACAAACTTAATGAGAAGTTGGAAAGTCAGCACTTTCTACATCTATAGTCCATGCATTCCAAAAGGTAACTAAAAGTATGGACAAGAACTTTCCTTGGTTCTCAGCTCTGCAATTCCACTTAAACTAACTTATCCCAAAGAACTATAGCAGATATTAGCTATAGGTATTTATCCAGTTATTCACTATGTCTGGCTAAAAAGCAACATAAATCCCTAATAACATAAGGTTTTCTTGAGTAATGGATGCCATGGGATATAACACAGTCATTAGAAATGAAGTGGCATCAGCTTTATTGACATGAGAAGTAATCTCAATAAAAGGCGAAATGAAGAAGGCAGGTTATGGAACAGTGTGTAAATAGGTTCCTAGTTTAATTTTTTTCTAATCATTATAGATATAAAGGCAACACCTGGAAAATCATATACCAAAATACTAACAGTGGTTACCTCCACATAATGGTGAGTGGGATTAGGCAGGCTTTTAATTTCATTATTTTTTATTTTATGCATTTATTGAATGCTTTATAGAAAATACATGTTTATTGTGTTGTTGAAAAACCAACAAAATTAAAAAATGCCTCCAGTTGTTTCCAAGTATGAAATTTGTTGATAAAAATATTGCAAAATAAGTTATCTTTTCTCATTAAAGTAACCCAGCTCTCAATTTATTCCTATTTCAGAGATAGAACTTCAGCTTTCCTCCCCAGATATTTATATATACCTCCTCTCACATGTATTTAGGTGGAGAAAATATTTAAGGGAGAAAAATAAATTTTTGGTTCTCACACAAAGGTCACTTCAATACATGTTATATTATTCTCAGTGTGGGCTGATGTTCATTTTCATCTGTCTTGCCAGTGAGTTTCAGCCCCGGGCAAGTTCCCTATGGATTCAATGTGACCAAAGAAATGACAGTAGAATGTTCTTGGGGTGAAAGGGTTTATTACCCAGCTTGTTCTCCGGGCGGTAGATCCAGCGCTAGCTTCTCTGCCTGCGCCCAAGGCACTGGACTGAGCTCTTTATATAGTGCTTCTTGCCTACGGGTTTGGAGGCAGTAGCCTAGCAACACGCCAGTTACAACATCAAGTGGTTTAGGTTCAGTGAGGATCCTAGTCATAGAAACCCCAACTTTTCCCACATCATCTTTTCGTAATAAATTACCAAACAGTGTCTTAGTTAATCTTTTATGCAGTAAACAAACTGATAAATGTGCTAATTAATTTTTTGTGTAATATTCAGTATCTGATTTCAGGTAAGTACTTAAAGTGTTTAAATATGTAAAGTCATCTCCAAACTCCAAACATTCAGTTTTGCACTTTAAGAAGTTTCCTTTTTTATATATGAGTTTTTTCTCCATTTCCCTGGAGAGTTCCATTTATAATTCCCTTCCCCTAAAGAATTCCTACTATACTAGGGAGGTAAGCTAGCCTACAGATACCTTTTAATGGCCTTTCCTAGTTTTTTTCAGTTTGGATGCTATGCTAAACATGTATCTGGCTTTCCTTAAGGGCCAAAGAGTTTTGGCCTCTTCACAGCAGAAATACACACTGGTAGTTCATTGATAACCTTGTATGGGTTGATTTTTTGGATTCTTTTACTTCTGCTGCCCTCAGGGTAGGGATGCAGGCCAAGTTATGCTTCCAGGAGGAGCAGTGGCCATGTCAGCATTCTCATTGGCCCTGTTTCTCCAGTCTCCCCTGGCTTGCCCACACACCTCACTTGTGTCTCAGTAGCTACAGAAGTCAAATTAAATCTTGTGTGCATGCAACATGTAACTAGCCCTTCTCTGAGAAGCAGGTCCCATGGTAAATCTAAAGGAGACTTTACAGCTTTCAAATTGTTCCTCTTCATCCTTGAATAGTGGTGGACAAGTCACTGTAGTCACCTTTTCCAAGTGCAGAGCTGATGTGAAGCAGTGGGGCCACCATAGAGGCTGAGGCCCAGGGGCTTGGAGTCCCAGCCCTACCACCTGGGGCCCCCCACAACCTTGTAAGCACCAGCAATCAGCAGAGAGAATATTTTCTCAGTCTTGGCATCAGGATACCTATGATGTCCTGAGAAGTGAGTGAGCTGAGCACCACATCCAGAGGTACACAGTACTTAGAAGTTGATTAATTGGTATATAAAACATAATAGGGGAAACAAACTTTGCCTGGTGTTCCTTAAAGGGTAATGATGAGCATCACAAATGTACCAGACAGAGCCTCCCCTCCACGGCATGGCAACCAGATTACAAGGATCCACATGTGGTCTGCCTGCCTTTCTCTTTGTTTGTTTATCATTATTATTATCCTAGTGTTCAGAGTTTCTAGCTAAAAACAGAGCAGAAAGGCTTTTTAGTTAAAAAGAACACTTTACAATTTTCTATATCCCACTTTTCTAGATTCAAAATCCCACTTTTCTAATTCAAAAGTTCTATTTCATCACAAAAATTCTTCTAACAGTAATCACACAAAGACCTTTTAAGCATTCATTCCTTTTGCTTTCTTTCCTCCTTAGAAGCATTATATTTTCAATCACATTTTAAAATACCACTAGCATTCTAACAACGGAAGTCAAATGGAAATAAAACATTATAAAAATAATTAGGTGTTTTGTTTGTAATATGGCATTTATTTCACAATGCACATATTGGGTCAAACTGTAAGAACAAAAGCATATTTTCCCCACATGGCGAGCTCACGAAGGATGCACACAGCAAGCCCTTTCCACCAGCTTTCATATGCCTTCCTTGCCAAAGGACATACCTACCACTGTGGCTTGCAGTGGCTTGAAAAGAAAAATTGAAGCATATCATTTAGAAAAATGCTGCAAGATGTGTCTGTGACGAGTATTGCATTGTTAAGACAAGCGGTGTGCGGCCTTCCGCAGGCTGGCTGGCCCGTGCCCAGCCCTCCCTCAGAGGAAGTCTCCATCCTGGGAAGCAGTCAGCTCACACCCTTTTGGGGTTTGTTCTCTTTTGGGTGCTCCCGGCTTTGGTGGTTTTCTTGGGGCTGGCTGGTTTTGGGGCAGGCGGCTTCCCCTTAGGTTTCGGGGGATTACTGCGACTGGTACGCCCGGCTGGTTGCTTCTTGTCCTGGACTGTCCTCTGCTGTTCCTGCAGCCTCTCTTCCCACTGCTGGGAGGCAGTTTGTAAACGTGACTGTCAGATACATCTCACCCCTTTATGCTGTGAAACTCATATCAGAATTAATCAGAATTAAGGCTTTTTTTTTTTGCTGTAATACATTAATCACGACAACAAGTAAAGCAGCTGCCCCTCATTGTTGAGCATTTATCCTGTATCGGGTGAATTGGAAAGTGCCAAGAGCTGATGTATTTTTGACGTGGACTCATTTCAGTGAAACCCACAACAGCCCCTGTAGAGGTACACTGTGATTAGGACTAGGGAACAAGCACACAGAGGTTATTTGCAGAAGGTCATATGAATGTCAGAGCTGGGATTCAAATTCACCTGTCTGACTCCAGAGCCCAACGCCCTCTCCCATGCGCTTTTGACTCCAGGCCCTGTAGTGCAGCAAGCCTACACAGCACAGCCTTCTAAAAGGGCTTTCACATGGCTAACAGAAGAAATTATCCAGCCTCACTAGGAAGTCAGGGGGCTCTTACCACACTTTTGGGTTCACCTAATTCTCTCACATCCAAAGGACAGAAGCCCCACTCACAGCTAGCAATCTACTCAAGTGTTAGCCGCACAAAAACTGCTGAGAAATGAGTCATTTTGGGTACTTGGTTCCCTGACAGAGAAGGACTATTTATCATATAAAGAAATGCTAGTTGTCTAAATAGCTGCATGTAAGAGAAAAATAAAAATTGAGTCCACTTGCACAGACACTGCTTTTTATCATAATACACACATCCTTTGTTAAGAGTGTATTTCATGTAGCAGAGCATGAGCAGGAGTATAGGCCAGGCATTTCTAGGCACTAGAAATACAAAGAAATGAAAACACTGTCCCCACCCTCGTAGGGCACAATTCTAGTCTGTTCTAAAGGAATAAACTCATCCCTCTATGTTGCTGTTATATGGTGATGTTTTCAGATTCTTACTGAAGTGCATTGGAATATTTGCTGTGGAAGTGAATGGTCTGAATGTGTATGATTCTTGAAAATATTCTTTACTCTCAGGGTTCTTAAGGTAGACTTGCCTTCTACATGATGCTTCTAATCTATAATCCGTAGTGTTGGAAAACAGGTAACCAATCTTGCTAGAATTTTCTGTCCAATAAGACTCAGTGTGCCCCTGAGCAACTCATGAGTTTTTAGCCCAGATCCAACAGTAGTGTTTGGTTCCATTATTCATAAAAGCACTGAGCAGAAACTACCCTCTCCCAGGGTAGGATGAATATAACTCTCCCCTTGCCCAAGGATTTTTGTTCATGCAAACTAAGCATGGGCAGAAGTGGTACATTTTGTGAACCTGAAAACACAAATTCTCTGGAATGTATCAAAACACATTCTTGATTATACTATACTATGTCTGCTTAAAAATTTGAAATTAATGATCCACTTTCTTTGATTCTAGTATGATTTCACATTTCTGGGCAAAAAATTATACTAACTCTCCTAACTGTATTATCAATATTTCTGTGATGTTACCACTAAATTCATGGACTGGTCATGAAATAATTACCTTTGTATTTGATTTATTTTGACAAAAGTCTTAAGTTATTTGAAATACAGGGAAAGATTCTGCTTTGCACAGAGATAGTGTGAGTTTTAGAACTAGGTATTCACACCCTATCTCTGTTTTAATCCCACTGGATACTAATTTGGCTCCAGTATCTGACTATTGTCTAAAACAACTGAATATAATACAACAAACAAAAAACTAATCTGGAAATAACCAGTAGATCAGTAGTGAATGCAACCAAATCACTTTTGTAGTTGAAGGGAGATTTATGATCAAAATGCCAAGTGACAATAGCTAGATTCTTAACTATTTATTCAAAAGACAAACCCTGCTGCTATTGTTGCAGCTCCCAGACAGCCTGGAGATGAGAGAGTGTGAGGAACTCCCAAACCCTGCAGAATGTCCTTACATGCATTTCCATCTATACTCACAGTATTGCTAATTATACTTACTATGGATCTTTTACTAAGTTGATCTCTCCATTTTTCAACTAAACAATTTTCAAGAAGCATCATTCTGAAAAAAAGTAATGTATCTTAATAAGCAACTTCTGATTATGAAAGTAAAACGTTAAAAAACACAAAATATAAAAATAAAAATTCTTCAATTGCTCTTGAACCCACAACATATCATTTATATTTTAATCAGTATTTCCTTTCTGCTTTGTACCTGTATATTTTTATATCACACAGTATATTTAGATCATACTGTCCATTTCCTTTTATCATTGTATTATATGTATTTTCTCATATAATTTGAATAATTAAAAAATATAACTTTAATTAACATAAATTACAACTATGGATATCCATAATATATTTAACCATTTCTCTACCGTTGACCCACCCTCTTTCAGTTAGCTACTATTACCAGTGTTGAATATCCTTGTATATTTACTATCCTAGTGTGCACTGGCTTATTATATTCTTAGGACAGATATCTGAAAGTTGAATTTCTGGAAGTGAAAGAGTATGTGTTTTTCTTTAAGGTTTTCAATGCACAGTGCCAAATTGTTTACAAAATTGTTACACTTTCATTCAAATCTCATTTTTATTTGGAGAATCAGAGATAAATTTCTTAAGTGTTTATTTACTATTTGTATATTTTCTTCTGGAACTTGTCTGTATAGATTTATACATGCACATTTCTATATTATAGTCTTAATGTATTAGATATTGTTATATAAATTCTTTATAAAGTATGACTACTACTCCTTTGTCATACCTGTTGCAAGTATTTTCCTAAATTTTTATGTTTTTCTCATTATTTATGATTTTTGTGTACATGGTATTATGTCATCAAATATGTGCCTTGACATTTTCCCTGTGATTTCTTATATTATTTTTATGTTTACCATTCAGATATCATATCTATTCATCTAATTTTATCCTCTTTGATTAAGTTTTTTCAATATCTCTTCAATCCATTTGAAATTCATTTTATAGTACAGTATAAAGTGTACTATCTATGTTCACTCAACATGTACATTCAGCCTCTTTGGAAAGACGACAGAAATAGAAGAACAGTTTGAAAGCCAAGGGCACATGGAATATGCGGTGTGAGGGGGGTGCCTAGTGCCTCTAGAGTACAGACCAAGAAGGAATCTGAGTGAGATCTGTTTCTGAAGCTGTTTGGGAAATAGTCCTGGGCTATAGCCCCGGGAAACAGATGAGCCTCAATGGCAGAGAGCCACAGGGAAGACTTGTTCTATGAAAATGAGTAAGCATGTTACAGTGTATCGCAGCAAGTCAGGGGACCCATCCTGTAACCTGCTCTGAAGCGTTTGATTTTTCATATTAGAAGGAATGTACCAATATATAGAAAGATGCCAAGAAGGAGATAAGGGGAAACACACTCACAGCTGGAGATATGTGTATATATGTGTGTGAATATGATGGGTCTGTATGTAATGATCTATCAAACAAATTGTAAGCGAATGGTGTATATAAGGAACACATGTGGAACTCTAGTCTCAAACGGCAAGCTTTACTTGATCTGTATATTATTAAAGAGAACTTTTAAAGAATTCAGTGTTTGCCACTCTCAGATCGATTTGAAAAGAATTATTTTAACTCAGTAATTTATCTCCCTACGTTTCTGAAACCTCTTAATGAATTCTGAAATCGATCTGCAAAGATTCCAATTAAATCCTCACACTTCTATTTTTAATTGGTATTTAGGATTTATGATATTCCAACAAGGCCCATTACAACTGCTTATACTAGTGAGAGTGAGGATTTAATACTATGGGTAACTGTCGAACCACAGTGTTGTATACTTGAAACCAATATAAAATTGTGTATCAACTATACTTCAATTAAAAAAAAACTTCTGGTGCTCTTTTTTGCTGTTGTTTTTTTAAGCCATGACTTCGAAATGAGATTCATGTTTTCATTAGCAGTGTGCCATTTCTTCTGCCCTTTTGTGCCTACCTTGAGCGCCACTCGTAACACATGATGAGAACGTCTTGATGGGGCAGGATGTGAGGACACTGGCAGGAAGAATTTGTAATGAGAGGGACTTGAGTGCGAGGAATGGGTGACAAGGACTTGAAGATCTCTTTCACATCCACCACTGTCGTCACTTCATTACAGCCGCTCCTCTGCACAGCTTTAATTTTGGCATGAATGACTGTGATTTAAAAACTGATGTAAGTGTTGATGAAGCTTTTGGAGAAGAATAGGGATGAGGTGTTCATGCCAACTCCTGAGCCTCTCTATAAGAATCACTCCTGTAATTATGGTCATGTCCAAGCTGCCCAAATGCAGGCAAAAAGCCCACACTGAATAAGCTGAATGTAAGGTCTCCCATATTGTCAACATTGTCTTAACAGTTCTCATAATGCTACAATCTGTAAAATGCAAGCTGCCAAGCAGGCTTAGTCTGGCTTCTGTCTTTAGGTCAGGGACTGCTCCTCATTGGGCTGCAGATAGGACTTGAACACAGCAACCCACAGATTCTTCACAGCCCTAAAATTCTAAAATTGGTGGGGTTTTTTTCCACCAAATACCTATCAGGAAATTTAGTTACCTAGAGTATCAATAAAAATTTCCTAGAAACAAATATTTGTTTATACTCTGCCTTGTTATTATTTGAAGTGAGAATCCTGTATTCTCAGATTCAGAAGCCACCTTAAAGTTTGTATGGTTCAAATACCCGTCTGATGCTAGAACTTCCTCTGTTCCACAGGAAGTTATTATAGTCCTAACATTTTCCAACTGGAAGGAGTCTCTGAAGATCACTGTCCTCAATCCTTTAATTTCACAAGTAGTCAGAGAGAGGTTTGGGGTGAGCAGAGGTAGAACTGTTACTACAGATGGCTCTTAAGTCACTGTGTCTGATCACACTTTCAATTCTGGCTCGATTGGTCCCCTGCTGTTAGTGCTTCCTGTGGAACTGTGATCAGCCTAGTATGCGTCTGTCCTGGATTCCCCCCTAGGAAGCTGGTTGATGAAGGAGCCAAAGGACTTAAATAGAAAATGGTTTCATCATCCAAGTAGTTGTGAGGTAATGAAGCCCCAGAGGACAACATGACAGTGAAACTCAGATTAGTAACTAAAGCTGGATAGTGTCAGATAAGGGACAAAGTAGGTTAGATTAAGGCAGTATCTACAAAGAACAGGCTTAAAACAACAAAAGCTACTAGAAAAGATCACACTTTATTTGTTGTTAAATTACCCACATTAGCTGTGTATGATCTCAAATCTAACAACTAAAATAAGAGGTTATAATTTCAGATTTTTATATTGCCATGAGCTTCCTACTTTCCTGTGTGATATAATACAGTTTCTTATGATGTAAAATTTCAGTTTGAAATATGGAAAACCAAGCAAATAAAATGAACATTTTCCCCAAAATAGAAGAACCCAAATAGATATTTTGAGAACATATTTTTAATTAAGTTTACCTTCAAATAATGATAGTAGAATTACATTTACTTAAAACATCCAAAATAGCATGATTCTTTGAAGAAGGTGCTGACTAGTTCTCTCAAGGGAGGAGAGGTCAATACTTGTAGGCAAAGGGTCTTATGATTAATATATTTCCCCACAATTTCTTTAAGATGTTAAATATCTACAGGTATTTATAAGTAAAAAGAAACATGGGCAGGTCTTAATTCCTGAGCCTCTGGACCTCAGATAATCAAACCCATGGATCAGCCACCCATCCTTCCTGCCACAATGAAACTTTAGGTAGAGATCAAGTTAGGTGAGCTGTCCTGGCTGAGTGGCACCTCTCAGGCACAATGTCAAATTTGTAATCTGATCCACATTACTGTTCTCACATGGGTAATTTACTTTGTCTTTACTTTATTTACCTAAAAGAGCAAGAAATTTTATGGTTGTTCCTGTGCCATCCAGAACCCACATAATTAACTAGAAATACCACCGACACTCTTCGTTACTCTGAGATCAGCAGACCTGGTTTCACAGTGGACCAAATCCCAAGGTGAAGGGGTTCCTCAGGTGACTTACCATAGCTGTAGTTCTTGCTCAGATATGTCGCCAGGGTTGACTTCACCTTTTTGCACTTGCACCGGTCTAAAGAAGACAAGGAAAGACAAAATTGGAAAAGGGTTAGGAAATCACTCTGGAGAGGAGACAGAGAGAAGTCTTGAAAAGAAGAACTCACCAGGGCTTAGGCGTTTACAGTCAACATCCAGAGGCCTTTCCTGCACCATCATGTCTGGCGTGATGTCTATCCACTTAACGTCTGAAACACACACAGGGCCACATGGGTGTGGTCAGTGAGTCTGTTCAGCCAGCTGAATAAGGCACCATCTGGATACATAAACTAACACAGCATCACAAAAGGGTAATATTAAATAATAAAAAGGGCATGTGAATGGCAGCTTCTCTCATACACACATCCCTGGGCTTAGGAAAGAAGACTGGTGGGTGAGATTTTGCCTGTCCACCACATAAGATGTGAACGCACATACATTTAACTTGGCTGACCCATACAGCCCACCTCCTTCCCAAATCCATTTTAAAATGATTTGTTTTAAGGTGACAGTTTACATTAATCAAGATTGCCAGAATATTTCCAAATTCTCAACTAACATTTTGCATTGCAGAAACACTGCACAGCTACATAACCCAAGTAAAGCATAACCCTCTAATCATCTATGTAACTTAAGCAATAAATATCCTTTTTTTTCCCCCTAAAATTCTGGAGGGGAGTTTTGATTTTTCCCTTCCCTTCTCCTTCTTTATGTTTTGGGCAATACTCTGAGGTGTAATTCAAGAAACTACAGTAAAGCAACGTCGTCATCTCTATGCAGTAACCTGGGTCTGGGAGAAAAGACTACAAAACTATTCTTATGGGTTTCATTTCAAGAAGTGAATTTCAACCTGCTCCTATTCTAGAAAAGCAGCAAAATGACCAAAGTGACATCCAGTTAACCAAGTCAACGACCATGAAACAGACACAATTTTCCAGGGCGACTGTATTTACAATTCCTAGTGGGAGTGCTGACCCTCACTGCTGATTCTGAAAGTGCTTTCAAGAGCTAACACTAAATGGAGAATCCTGGAGGGTTTTTTTTTTTTTTGCTTGTTTTAGGGATTTAGTGATATTTGTAAAGTGCTTAAAACTGGCTCAGACACATCTTAAGCTCCGTATCCACGTTTGCAGCTGCTGGTATTGTTATTATGTTACTTTCAATGAAAACGTCCCCAGTAGCTCCTTTTGTAAACAAAATCTCCCTCACCACCGACGCTCTTTATGCGATGCGGTGTTCTTCAGCTCCCGAAATTACTGTAGCAAAACCACATTTTTCCAGAAGTAAAGTCACCAGCCCTCCCCGTCCCGTCTGACCCTCGGAAGCAGTCTGGGGGGCTGACCCACCACCCTCCGGTCTCTGTAGGTGTGGCCTCCCTGTTCCCAAGTGGCAGCGACAGCCAACGGTGCCTCCCAGCCCCTCGGTCCTTGCCCTCGGCCTCACCCTCCGGGAGGTCGGTGACGATGGCCTCTGGCGAGATGCACACGCCGCGGTCATAGACGGGCAGCTCGTCGCAGGCCAGGCTCTCGGGCCAGCTGTGATTGTACATCTTCATGAGGGGCTCGCAGTCGTCGCGCGCGCGCTGGCACACGGACTTGCACGGCTTGATGGGGTCGTGCAAGAACTCCAGAGTGCAGATGGGTGCGTACATGGCGCAGAGGAAGAAGCGCAGCACGGCGCTGCAGTTCACGTCCACCAGCTCCTCGTACTGCTCGATGGCCAGGATGGCGTTCTCCTGCGTGCTGTGGTGCAGGTGGTTGGGCATCCGCGTGATGTTCCAGGGCATGTGCCGGCACATGGGGATGCGCACCGCCTCGCAGGGCGCGCCGCGCACGCCCAGCGCCAGGCGCAGCCACAGGCACAACGCCGCCAGGACCGAGAGGAGCATGGCCCTGCCCTCCCGCGCCGCCACCCCGACAGGCAGAAAGGGCCCTTGTCTTCCTGCCCCCCTCGTCTTCCGCTCTCCCTTCGAGGAGGAAGTCCTTTAGGGCGCAGGAGAGGTTCTCTCCGCAAACCCCCGTGGGCAGCAGTGCGGGGCCGCGGGGGCGGGCCGGGGATATCCGCCGTCCAGCGATCGGAGCACGAGCAGCGCCAGCCCTCTGTCTCAGGGGCGCGATCCCGCCCGGGCAGCTCCAGTCCGGGACGCGGCAGCTCCGAGCGCAGCCAGCCCCGGCCATTGCGGGATCCTATTTATCCCGACAGCTCCCCTGACGTGGGCTCGGAACGGCTCCCTTGGCAGCTGCGGGCGCGGCGCGGGCTCCCCCTTGGCCGCCACCCCACCCCCAGCCCCCTCTTTGCAGAATCGGTGACATCATCTCCTCCGGGCCGCAGCCCAGGGCTGGAATCCTGCATTTCCCCAAAGTCCCTCCTTTTTAGTCTGGCCAGTCCTTTTTCTTCAGACCAAGAAAAAGAGCCTCTGGCAGGCGTTTTGAACACCGGATCCAAGAGGGTGCAGGAGTGGATTTCTTGAGAGAGAAAGACGCTATTTGAGTCAAGCTGAACTTTGCACCTTTTGCCCCACAGATTCCCCAAGCAGAGAGTTGGAGGGAAATGGGAACCTCTGCTGCCCTTTAATTCTGAAACATACTTACTCTGTCCGGTAGGGGGCACAAGAAGCGCCAGGTAGTCAGACTATTGAGGGGGGCCCGGGAGAGTGCAGTAGATGTTGGAACACGACGGACACGTTATGTAAACAAACCACCCACACCCGGGATCAAGTTGTATGGAGTTTGTTTTGGCTGTTGTTTTGGCTAGTAGACATTCGTTTGGGCTCAGGTTTGTCCAGAATGGCATTTGCTCTGTACCTGATCCTGGAATAGACCTGTCTGAAGGTACAATACAGCATATTCTAATTTGAGAAGTGTCTGCCGTTTACCAACATTCCCCGTCCTCCTTCTAACTCCCCACTGTCCTCTCCAACATGAATGGAACCCAGGAGAAAACGAAGAAAACTTTGTTCACCACAATAGGAAATGATTTTTTTTACCCTTCATGCCAACTGATTTCCAACCCAGCAGCCTAAAATCTTCATTTTTGATGTGCTTGGAAACTAAATTGAGCTGTGTACCAGGGAAAGCAACTATGTATGTTTTGTCTTCTCTTTTATCTTATTTTTATTAGGAGGAGGTAATAAAACCAGCTGCTGACTTGGCTACCCACAGAAAAGGGAGTGTTTATTGTTCTATGTGTACATCTATCTTTAGGCAGTATGATTTCTGGTATATGGTATTTTCTTAGGGCAGTAGAATATGAAAAAATGTTCTCTGAATGTTAATCTCTAAAAATATATTTAGTTGGGAATCTGAACAGAAAGTAGATAGGTTTTTTTCTCTCCCAAGCTGAGACCCACAAGGTTAGTTTTGACTTGGATCAAGACTTAAGAATTAAAATGACCCAAGGAACAAAAAACACAGCTGACATTCACTGAGCATTTACAATGTTCTGGGGGTGGTGCTAAGTACTTTAAATGCACTATCTTATTTTTTTTTCTAGGAAACATGAATTAAACATGGTAAATTAAAATGACAAAGGAGACAAATACATTTCAGTATTTGTCCAAAGAATCTGGTTGTATTTAGATGAAGCCCATTGCATCTAAATACAGCCAGGTCAGTCTAGAGAACTTTTCCAGTTTTCTATAGAATGAGTATCAAGCAACAGAGATGCCAAACTGGGCTGGTGAAATAGCAAGCGAAGGAGATGATGCCTTCAGCCATTTCCAACAGTAAAATCCAATGAGCCCAACTTCTTGGCTTAGTGATCAAGATTTTCAGCCCCAGTTTCTGCAAGTGAAGAAAATACAGTTTTGAGAAACAGCAGAACTCTGTACTCTTTTCCTATCATTGAAGAAGGCAAACTTGGAGAGGGCTCAAACTTCTGCAGCCAGTTTGAACCTGCTGCATTCGGTTAACTGTGCAAGTACAAGTCACAGCGTTTCAGGTGCTTCCCTGATGTGCTCAATGGCATGTCCTTTAAGAAAAGGTGAGAAGTTAGGAGTCCTTTGCGTCCTCCAGTAGGTCCATTGGTAGTCTGTCCCTAGTGTTTCTGCTGGGGTGGCAGGGTGGTGGTGAGGGATTAATCAGGAGATTCTGTCAACTGGCCTCCCTCTTCATGGCCTGCTTTAGCACTTAATCCATTACCTCACACTTGACATCAATTTGCCAAGAGCTCTTGTCAGTGAGGAACTTTCCCTGGTCAGTGGCTTCTTGCTGGTGGTCCCTTTTCAGTCTCCTCAAGGGCCTGCTTCTCACCCCATCCTTTAAATGTCTGGAGTTCTCTAGGGCTCCATGCTCAGTCCTCTACTCACTGTCTATACTGGCCACTGCTCCAGGTTTTCTCAACCCCAGCACAATTGATCTTGGGGCCAGATTGGCCATTATGTGGTGGGATGCTGTCCTGGGGGAAGTTTAGTTAGCATCCTTGGCCTCCTCCCACTAGATGCCAGTAGTTTACCCCCCATCCCATTATGACAACCAAAAATGTCTCTAGATGTTGCCAGCTGTCCCCTGGGGGACAAAATCACCCCAGGTAGAGAACTACTGTTCTACTCTTCAGCTTTAATTACTACCTGGATGCGAATGGCTTCCAAATGTGCACACGGAACCCTGCTGGTTTCTGGAAGTGTTTATCCAGCTGTCCCCTGGGTATTTCCATCTGCATATCCTACAGTCATCTAAAAGTCAACCAGTCCTAAACTAATTTATCTTCTTTCTCACTAGGACTAAACTCCCAGTGGCCCAAACCAGAAACCATTCCATCTGGGTCTAAATCCTTCAGTATATTTTCCTTCACTGCTCTACCCTCTGCATTCCCACAACACCACTTTAGTTCAGACAGTATCTCTTATCTGGATCATGACAGCATCTTCTTCGTTTTTCTCCCAGTTTCTGCCTTGTCCTTCCCATTCTCCACACTGACACTGGAGTGAGCTCAGCTCCCTGAGGCAGATGCCTGATGGTGCCCCTTTTAGCTTTAAATACAGCAATAGTTCCAAGCACACTCAGTATTATAACGAATCCTTAAAATGGCTTTCAAGGCCCTGAGTGATCTGGCTCCGGGTTACCCTCTGCCTCCTACTCAAACCCCTGCACTATACCCATTTGCCCTTAGCCCTGTGTCCTTTCAGGAATGTTCTCTCCCACTTTCACCTGGCTCAGTTCTCCTCATCCTTGGATCACAGATCAAATGAAAAGAAGCTATAAGCTTAGAAAGCAAGGGTGCTTTTTTTAAAAAAGTTGCTCCTTCTTTTCTTGAGTTTATATTGTAGATCCTAATATTACACAAACATAAACCATAAACCCAACTCACGTTGTTCTTGAAGATGCTAAATTCCCAGACACACAAACCTCGAAGCTTGTGTTGTCAGGTGACAGGTGAGGGGAGCAGCCTCACTGCAAGTGCGGCCTTGAGGCAATGTCCCTGAGTCTTATGCCAGGGGAAGAGCCTGTCGCCTGGTCCCCTAGACTCCGTCCTGGGAGTGGGGCTAGGGAATGGCAGTGATGAATGACTGGTAACATTTCTTCAGGAAGGGGCTCTTCGTTCCATTTTTAATGGGTCGGAAGAAGATGACAAAGGGGAAGGTAAGTGTAGCAGCAGTTTTCCCTGCCTTGACCTTGCAGGAGTCCCGAAGTATGTGGTTACCTGCTGAACACTTCCGTGAGTGGAGGAAAACACTCCTCAGCATCCTTCCTCCGCCGCCCCGCCTTATGCCCTTTGGGATGCTCGTGGCACCCCGCTGCCACTGCATTTCCTGTTGGCAGCAGAGAGCAAGTGAAAACACAAGCTTCCGCGGGCTGCGGCCCCGGCAGAAACAGCTCCTGCGCGGTTCCCCGGCGCCTTCGCAGGCCCCGGTCGGGCTCCCGGACCTCGCGCGCCCTGATCCCGACAACTGTGGACCCGCGGCGGCACGGGCAGCAGCTCCGCAGAGGCCACGCTCCCGCACAGGGCCGGCCGCTCGCCGCTCCCTCGGGCTCGGGCGGGGCTCTGGGGGCCACCGACCGCGATGGCAGCGCGCGCGCCCCTCCGCGGGGCCCTGGGCGCCTGTCTGCTGGGCGGCCTCTGGGTCTGGGCGCTGGGCGGCCTGGGGGCGGCGGCGGCCGGGGGCTCCCCGGGGGCTCTGCGCCCGTGCCAGGCGCCGCAGCAGTGGGAGGGGCGCCAGGTTCTCTACCGGCAGAGCAGCCGGCGCTACAGCCGCGCCCTGCTCTCCTACGACGGGCTCAACCAGCGCGTGCGGCTGCTGGACGAGAGGAAGGCGCTGATCCCCTGCAAGAGGTACGCGCGGTGCGGGGTGGTGGCCCGGGCGGCCGGAGACCGGGTCGCGGGGGGCCGCGTCTCAGGCGCTGCAGTGGGCGCGTGACTTCCAGCCGCTTGCGGCGCTTCTCTCTCAGCAAAGACTATGCGGGGGCGGACCGCTCAGGGGCTGGGCGGCTGGGGGCTGGGCGGAGGTCTGGGCCCGCCGGGGGAGGCCTGCTGCTGATACCCCCGGTGTAGAAAGAACCGGGCAGGGGCGGGTGGCACTGCCCGGCGTCCCAGGCCCCGGTGCGCCCTGCTCCGCACGCCCTGGGTCCTTGGAGCGCCCTTCAGCCTAGGGCGTGTCATCTGCTCTGTCGCATCTCTTCCAGGAGTCATCTGCAAGGGAGGCACGCGAAGTAAATATTTTTTAAATATTATTTTTTACATCTTAAAGAAATATGACAACAATGCAAAGGTGTGGGGAATTGATCAAGGAGTATTTCCCACGAACTCATAACCCTGTTCCAACTATTAAAGTTTGCTCTACTCCCTTCAATTTTTTTAAAGCAAGTTTTCCATACTGTGATCAAAAAGCATATATTATCTGTATCTTTTTTTAAATAACACGACCTTTCATGTCTTCTTATTTGCTACTTTATTAGTTGGTTCCCCTACTTATTTTTAATGGCTGTAGAATATTCCACAGAGGAACTATGCTAGAATTTTTTCTAACCACTTGAGTGATAATTCACCTTTCTACATCTGTTGTGACAAAGGATATCCTCTTTCTGAGAATTTGCTGTAGACTCCCTTAAGACCTGAGATCTTAAGGATCCCCACCTACCAGTCCCACAGCCTTCCTGTTTCTTTGCGTGTGTGCCTCCCAGGGTTATGTCTGCCTCGCTGTATGGCATCTGCATCACTAGGATGTGCCAGAGAGGGGATGTCCATGGTTTAAGGCTCCAGTGGGCAGTAAGATCAGGGGCAAAGCTTGGAATCATTCCACATAAAAGCCTGTGTTGAAGTATCAGGCCTCTTAAAGAAAATGCAGAAGCATCCGACCATTTCAGAGTGGTATACTCAAGAATGGAAGATAATGCATTATGAAAAGTAAAACACCACGGCTGAGGAGGCCTGCACAGTCCCGTTATGGGGGACTGGGAACACCCGTGAGGCCTTTCAGGGATGTTTCTATTAGGTCTCGAAGGACATAGTAATAATAATAACAATAACAGCCAGTGTTTGAGCACTTACTATGTTCCAGCATTGTGCTCAGGACTTGCCATATATTATATGATTTGGTTTAAATCTCACAGCAACTTGACAGTGGATGCTTTATGATCTCTGTTTTACAGACAGAACCTGAAAGTCTAGGGAGTTAAACAGTTTTCTCAAGATCACACAGATGGGACTTGTGGAAGCTGGGTGGATTCTGACACTTAATGATGTAGCAGGCCCTTATTCATTCATTCATTCATTCATTCATTCATCATGCATTTTGTCATGTCAGGCACTGTGTATAAACAGAGTGGGTCCTGGGCTTCAGGAGGTGAGAGTCTGGGAGTGGAGTTCCATAAACAAAATTCCCATACAGTGAGATGAAGGGTGAGCTGAGTGTGATGAGAGCACTGTAGATGGACACCTAATCCAGGCTTCCTGGAGGAGGTGAACCACGAGGAAGTCCCAAAGCTCCTGTACGAGCAGAGGCGGTGTGGAGGTGTACGAGCGAGCCTGGGAGTGTGGTGTACTCCAGGATATCCTGGAACAGACAGGGCTGAGTGTGTCCCAAGACTGCAGGCCAGTCACTTAGGACTGCAGCACAGAGGATGACAAGAGCATGGGGATTCCCTGAAGGCTTGTTAAGCAGTGGATGCCATGTTTGGATTACATAAAGATTGCTGGAGAATACAGGAGAGCAGGAGTGGAAGCAAAAACATACTGCAGAAGACGTCTCTAGAAGTCCAGGTGAAAGGCGGGTGGTGGCAGTGATGATGGGGGAGGCAGGCCTGTTGGGGAAGTACTGAATGAAGGGCATGCATGTGAGTAGGTGGTGCTTGGCAGGGGTAGGGGAGAGGGAAGAGTCAAGGAGGAGGCTCCCTTTTTGGCTTCGATGGCCTGGAATAGATGGTGAGAATAGGTGGTGGAGTAGTTTGCTGAGACGGGGTTTGGCTTTCTGTGCTTCTGACTGCTGCTTTTCATTGGCCTTGATGCGAAGGCTGGTCAGCAGCATGAACAATGAGCAGCCACGCTGAAGCTGGACTGGAGTGGCCCAGAGCACACTGGGAAGCAGAAGCTTGGGGCCGGGGGAAGGTAGGGTCCATCGCCCCAGTGACCCTATATATTTTATTTCCACAAGATAGGAGATTAAGCTTTAGAGTCACAAATCTGGGTCTGAATCCAGATTCCTAATGTGGGTCTTTGGGTAAGTCACTAAAGGTTTCTGAGCTTCAGTCTCCTCATTTACAAAATGGGAACTCTGATAATTTTTAGTTTATTGGATTGTTATTGGAATCAGATGAGTTCAAGTCTGTAAAACTCATGGTGCAGTGTCGGACACATAGAATGTGCTTGGTACCTGCCCCCAGCACCATCGTCACCATCCTGGTGAATTTGCCTTGGCCCAGAGACTCACTGCCAGCCTGTGGCCTCAGAAACCTGATCCGGTCATGCACTCAGGGCCCTTGCTCTGGGAGGTGACTCGGAGTAAGCAAGCTCAGCTGCTAGAATGTATATTTAGTGAGTGCTGTAGCTGGCTTGGGGGCCTGGACTGTCAAATCCACAAGACTAGGTCATTCTCTCCCTGCAGGCAGAAACTATGTAGGGAGCCAAATTAGAATCAGGAGGCTGTGAGCAGAGTTGGAGCAAATTCACTGAATCTAATGACTGCCTGCTCTAGGGTAGGCTGAATGCTTAGTGTTGAGCTTTCCATCATGAACAGCACAGGCGAGCCCAGGGCAATCAGGCTAAGATAAAGTGATGCATTCATTTTCACCAGAGACAGGTCTTGTCGCTGGTTCTCTACCAGCCCAGCTCTGCTGGTGCAGACTCCCTCCACTCTGCAGACACCTTCATGGGTACTGCTCAGGCTGCCTCAACAACCTTTCTTTTAATATAACTCCATGATAGATTAATATAGTCCTAGGACTCCATGATAGATTAATGTAGTCTTTAGATTTGTGTATTGTATATTTAGTGGGGCTACAGCCAAATTATGCTGGCTTAGAAGCTTTTTTGTCCCCATGTGGTCATTTCTCATTTCCTTGCCCTGATCCATCAAGTGTTGATTTCACAGCTGAGCTTTTAGAAGGCATTTTTATTCCCTTTCTTTCCAATTTCTTGGCAAGGTGCCATCTTCCAGTCCCATCTCTGGCCCTAAGTCAGATGTAGAAAAGAATGTTTAGTGTATAAATACATTTTTAAGCTCTTTAAATGTAGATTTGTTGGAATGAACTCAGAAACGTTTTCAGGTATTAGCAATCTGGCCAAGAAACCAGATGTTATTTGAACAAAATATGGATGGGATGTCTCTTTATATTTATTAGTAAGTTGAGAAGTTTTAGAATTGGATCAACTTCTTAAGATTTTTATTTTGCATCCAGATAGTTATGGAAAATCCCATTGATAGTTATTGTCAAGTGACCAGGATTTTCCAGGCTTTCTTTTCCCTGAGATGATGGAAAAGATTAAATAACTTTGCAAGCCTCAGATAAGACAAGACTTAGCAGAGAACGGGAAATATTAGTAATTGATACTGTTTTGTTTTCTGGTTCCAACTGTCTTTCCTGACTCCTTGGTTAAACTCACAAGTATTACATTTGGAAGACTGAAGGAAAAGCAAGAAGATTGTTTTCATAGTTCAGGCAACGTGTTGAACTTTATGGGAGAAGCCATGTAGATACTGAATGGATGTTGTTAGGCCATCGGCAATTTACTGTTCCCACTTGCAGAATGGTGGGTTGGGAGCTGGGGTTAATGAAGCTGCTAATACAGTGAGCAGAGAGGCATTAAGAGAATATACATCAGTGCATTAGGAATAATATCTGACAAGATTATTCATTCAATTATCAGTTCTACATTTTGAGGGATATTTTTGGAAAAGATGGAAAGATGTGACTTTAAAATAGAGTAGCAAGTAGATTCTCATTCGAATTCTGCCCTGTTCATGTCTGTCTCAGAGCATTCTATTTCTCGGAGAACAGGATATTGTTTCTCTTCTCTGTTCTTAGAGAAAAAACTCATCTAGTGTGATGGGTAGAGCATGTGCATCTGTTTAGACAGTCATGGGGAGCCAAACATGACTTCCAGTCCTGGTGTAACCAACAAGGTCCTTAACTTCTTGGAACATCAATTTAATTTTAGCGATATCTACAATGTTTATACTAAATATTTAGGCCTTCTTCGTGAAGAGCTGGGTACAAATAAGATTAAAGGACACCATGAAAGCCCTAATTGTGCTTTTATTTTATCCGGCTGATTCCTGTTTCTACCATAATGCAATGAACTTGATACAGATTCTAAATTTTTTTGGAGATAAATTCAAAGTTCTTTTTTTTCCTTCTCCTTTTTATCTAAGCTTGTGTTTGCGGGTAGAGAAAAGAACACTTTGTCCCCACATTTAGAAGGCTCTCCTCTCCGTGGAACCTTCCCGTATATTAAGGGGTTGACTATGACTGCTTCTCCAAGTGCTTCTCCAAGTATCTGCTGGGAAAGATTAATTCCAAGGGATGTTATCACTCTAGCTAACTTCAATGATCATATGTGCTTGAAAACCAGGATAAGGGTTTTTTTCCTCCAGATACATAATTAAAAAAAAAAAAAAGAAACTATCTCACACTTACAGAAAAGTTGTGGTTATAGTACACAGCCATTTTTCGCCTTGAACCATTTGAGAGTGAGTTGCCAACTTGATATCTCCATGACCCCCAAATATTTCAGTGTGTATTTCCTGCAAGCAGGGACATCTCCTACATATCTGCAGCACAGCTACACAAACCAGGAAATTAACATGGATTTGTTTCTGTCACCTAAAATTCAGGTCTCACCCAAGTTCGGCCAGTTTTTCTTTTATGCTCTTTTTCTAGCACAAGACCCAGTTTATATTGAGGCATTGTGTTGAGGTGTTGTATCAGTCTTTCTCCCACTTTGATGCTTTTGAAGCTTATATGCAGCTGGAGTGTTCCTCCATTTGGGTTTGTCTAATGCATTCTCATAATTAGATTCAACTTATTCACCTATGGCTACCACAGAGGTAACGTTCTTTTCTTTTTTATTGCATCCTGCTGTTTACTTTGACAGCTTGATTAACTGATGTCTGCAAGGTTTCTCCAGTGTGAAGTGACACCTCTAAAATTTGTAATTAATAAATATTTTGTAGGGAGCTATTTAATACCACGGGCATATCCCATTCATTGTTAAACTTTCAATTTGTGCACTTACTTACATCAGCAGGGACTCAAGGGTTCTCATGGTATTGCTTTTGTTCTCATTGTTTATTTTGATGTTCAAATTGTCCCAGATTTGGCCACTGGGAACCTCTTCAAGTTGGCTTCTATATTCTTTAAACCTGTCCCTTGTATTCTTTGAGCACTTTTTGTCACAGTGTATTCCAGACACATCTGTGCTTTCCCTGCCAAAGCCATTTCTCCTGAAGCTCTGGTTACTTTACTGGAGAATAACATTTGGAAGCTGAGGTCTCTGCTCTCGTTGTGCTCATGACTGTTGGGTGGCACTTCTCCCAGGCCTTCTCAGTGGACATAACAGGGGGCTACAGATTTGAATGTGCATGTGCACGTGCACACACACACTCCCCCATGTACACATGCATTTACATCTACTTCTATTTCTAAACTTCCAGTTCTAATCCATAGAAGCATTTATGCCAGTCCTCCAGTTCTGCCTCACCATCACATGGGCCTTTCGAGTTCTCTCCCTTTTATTTGTGTTAACTCTTGTTCCTGGCTCCCATTACTCAGTTGCAGTGGGTATCTGATCATGCACTGCTATGATGCCCCCTCCCAACATGGATGCCCTCCTTCCCCAACCTGGGCTCCACACCTCAGGCCAGGCCATGCAGACTTCTACCTCGCTTGGCCCTGCCTGAGGAGTTTAGACCAAAACGTTCAGCAGGAGGAAGGGGAAGATCAGGTTACTGTTTGGATTTCTCAGGGCAACATCCTTGTAAATCCTCAGGGTGTGTCTGTGTGCTGGTGGGAGGTAAATGAGTATGAAGTGTCCAACAAATTCACTTGATCACACACCTTGTTTTGCATGGATTAGATTTTCATTTTAAGAAATCATAATTTTCAGAATTTCAGGAGAATGACTTCTTTTGCCTTTACGTCCTCCTCTTGACTCTGATAGCTGGAGCCAACATTTCCTTTTATTAGCTGGGGAAGTCTGACTGCTTGTGGCCTTTTGATCCTTGAAAAATAAACCATGCTGATTTGCAATGTTGAGTTTTTCTACAAGAAAGAGATTTTCTTGGAAACACACACAGTTTGCTTTGAGTTAAGACTCAGCAGGTCTATTGACCTTGGATTTCAGAGGGTTGAAGCTGGCAGTGAGGAAGGAGAAGTTCCAGGGGAGATAAGTCAAGGAAAGTAAAGTGACTTATAAATAGAAGCCAGAGGTGGTCGTCACACTGCTCTGAAAACATCTTTACTTCTCTCCTTTAACCTTGAGCTGTTTCTTCCTGGTTCTGACCTTAAAGATGGTGGTCAGGGGCAAAGTGCCCACAGATCTGAAAATATTCCACCAATTAGTGGTTTGTTTTTCCTGGAATCAATGTGATAGTCTTATATTTCCCCAATTCCAGTAAAAATCTTCTATTTTCCCCCTTTATAATTTCTTTTATTTGACCACTTTTAAAGAGGAAATTCTCCTCTTGATCCCTCTAGCTGGAGCTCCTTTCTCCCCTTCTTAAAGCGGATCTTAGGCTGAGTCCCAGGTCTGCCACCCATGCTCACCTGACAGCCTCCAGTCCCACTTTCACCACCATGACTCTATTAAAACTGCTCTGGTCAAGAGCAACATACTGCACACGAGTAATCAAGTCATCTTTTATCTGTCCGCATTTTACTGGTAGTCGTTTCCTTCATCTTGATGTCCTTTCTTCGCGTGGCTATTAGGACTCTTCTGGCTTCCCTCCTCTGCCTCATTTCCTCTCCTAAGTCTCCTTTTGCTCTTCCTCCTCTTCTCTCGGACCATTAGTGGTGAGGTGTGCGAGGCTCTGGCTTTCCATACCGTCACTCCTCTGTCTGTGCCCTTTTGTGGCCTCCTCTGGGCCACGGCTTTAAATGCCGTCTCTTCATGGAGGGCCCCTGGGTGTGTTTCTCCAGCCTACAGCTCACCCTGAGCTCTGCCCTCATTTATCCAAATGCTCACTGAGTTCTTCTCTGGCAGTCATCTCAAAGTCAGCATCTCCAAAGCTGATGCCTCCTCAGCAAACAGACAAATACAAGTTTTTCTTCTTGCAGTTTTCTTTATCTCAGCTGAAGCAACTCTGGTAGCTCAGGACCAACCCTTAGTAGCAACTGGACACCTTTTTCTCCCACTTGCCACAAGTAATCCACAAGCAAACCTTACTGACTCTCATTGTGATGGAGACCCAGAACCCGACCACACCTTCACTATCATTCTGAAGGGCCAAGCCTCAGTCATTCTTGCCTGGACTCAGTGCAGGAGCCTCCTAGCAGCCCCCTTCCTCTACTCCTTGCCCCTTTAGGTCTGTTGTCAACATAGCAGCTTGAGTATTCTGCTAAAAAACATTGTATCATGTCACTCATCTGTTCAAAACCCTCAATACCTTTCATCTCTCAGAGTTCATGTCCTTACAAGGGCCCGGCCATCCTATGAGCCCTGCTTCCCACCCCCTCCAGACCTTGTCTCTGACCTTGTCATTCCCCCCATCCATCCATCATCTCCTCATAGGCAGCCCATTCCTGCTGGCCTGCGGCCTCAGCAAGCTCACCCCTTTGGCCCTTGTATTGTTGTTCCCTCTGTGGGGAAGGCCTTTTCCTTAAAAAGCTGCATGGCCCCCCTCCCAAATTAGAGTGTCTCTCCTGTCAACATTGCCATACACCTCGCCTCACTGCCTTATATACTCAAGACACTTATCATTGTCTGATATGCTGTTTAGTAATTTTTAGTCTGTTCTCTCTCTCCCCACCCCTTGCCCAAAGTAAGGCTCCACAAGTCAGGGATTTTTATCTGGTGGTTGCTCTATCTCCAGCACCACAAAACTAGAGTTTTGTGATTAAGTGGATGAGGGAATGAGTAATAATGATAACATATATTGATTGTGGAAGTATATCTACAATACAGATATGCAAAGAGAAAAACAGCAAAAATTATCCATAACTGCCCAACCATATGACTACTGTTAACATCTGCTGAATATCCTAGGAGATTTTTAGATACATTAATGTACATAGTATAGCACATACTGTTTCCTAATGGGCTTCTTCTCACGTAACAATACCTTGCGCAAGGCCATCCATACTGACTGCTCTGTTTCTGTCACCTTTGAACTCCTGGCTCCTCCTCATTCAGGTCTCAGCTCACTCACCACCTCCCCAGAGGGACTTGCTGTGAACACCCAGGACTCTCCCACTGCCCATGCCACTCCCCACCCCACCTTGTTCCGTTTTCCCGAGGACACTGTCACTGTGTGACACGGTCTTGTCAGTCAGTTTATCTGGGGTTTATTGCTTGTCTCTCCTCCCTGAAGTGAGAGGAAAACTTTATCAGTCTGGTTTATCACCAAACTCTAGCACCTTGAAGTGTCTGGTACATAGTAAGTCTCAGTAAATGTGTATTGAGTGAATAAATACCACTTTCATGGCTTTTGCACTATTAGCATTATACATGTTCATGGTGGAAAATCTAAATAACACAGAATAGTAAAACAACAGAGTAAAGACTGCTCGTAAGCCTGCCCTGCAGGATTAACAGTCCTGATATATGTACTTCTGAATTTTCTTTTTGATTCCTGTACACATAATTTTAAAATTAAAATAGAAACATGCCATGCATTTCTTTTTATTTGACAAAATATTGTCCATATTTCTCATGCCACTGAGTAATCTTTAACAGAATCATTTTTAATGGCTGGGTAGTATTCTAGCTAATTGATAGAATATAATTTCTTACAAGCAGTCCCTTATTTTGGAATAGTTATATTTCTTTCCCCCTTTTTTCCCAAGTATAAACTACATTTTTATAACCTTGTATTTGTGTGCATTTATATGTGTACTACTTTTTATCATTTTGGATAACTACCTAGATAAGAAAATGATAAAAAAAGGATTTGCACATTTTTAGATTTTTGACAAATTTGACTTTCAGGAAGGTTGTTCTAACCGATATTTTAATGGATAGAATGTGTTTATGTTTTCTGTACCCCCTTAAGGAATCGAATTATATGATAAATAAGAAACAGAAGGGCAAAATGAGATACTTGAAGTGATGTCACACCCCTTGTGATTCTTACTCTAATGTGAATGCCTCTAATGTATCACAGTTAAGTCTTCTATGGCTGTTCATTTAAAAAGATACTCTGTCATGTTCAGTAAATATTTTTCTGACATATATGATAAAGAATTTATTCTAATTTGAACTACTAGATTGCCTAACATTAAACTATCCTTGCATTCCTGAAATAAATTCTTATTTATCATTATGTATTCTTTTAACAGTCTTCTTGATTTGCTTTATTTTGCTAATATTTTAATTAAGGTTTGTTTTTAATTCATAGCCACATTTTGCCTTGATTTTTACTTTTTCTTTTTGTGCTTTCTATACTTTCTATGCTTTCAGGTTTTTCTTAGCTTTGTAAAAGAACTGGCAAACTTGCTGTATTTCTCTGTGCTCTACAGCCTTGAAGTTGGAAAAAATTAACTCATGAAACCATTTGGACCCCAATCCCTTTGAAGAAGTAACTCTTTGATTTCTTGTTAGGATCAAAGATCTAAGATCTTACTAGGCCATTGTAAGGATTTTTTTCTGTGTTATTTATCCACTTAACTTTCTGCTTCATTCTGAGTTAGTTTTAGTTATTAATATTTGCCTAAAAAATCCTCCATTTCACCAAGATTATATTTATGATCGTAAATGTGTATGTGGTATTCTCTTAACTCTACCTTGCCAATCGATACACTTTACTTCCTAATATTCTGTATTTGTATTTTCTACATTTTTCCCCTCATATTTATATTTTTAACAATAAAATCATGGATATATGTAATGGCTTTATGGTTTATTATCTATTTATATCTTACATCATATAGCTCATTTGCTAAGAATAATTTTTGATATCAAATTCCATGGCCTACCCATATTTTGACAAGTTTCTAGGCAGGTGGTAGTGGAGTCCCCCAGGAGGGCATACCACATGACCTCCTGAAGAAGATCTCCCACATTCCTTTCATCCAGTAGCTACTGCCCCGCTCCTCTCTTGTGAAACACTGCCTTCAGTGCCTCTCTTACTCCTCAATCTCAGTTTGGGAGAACTTCCCTCAATCTGGGCATTGGGAGTTCCTCAAGCACCAATGGCTTCCTTCAAAAGCAGTGTATCTTTGAGCTGAGGGGCCATCTGACCAATCAGATCCCTAACGGGCTGCCTATGTCACCTTCAGACCCGCCAAAGAAAGGAGAAGCTCCTGGGACAGATGGCCCCTAAACAGACGGCAGCTGCCCCTGGACCAAAAGGCTCCCGTGCCTCGGATCACCCCTGCCTATTCACAAAAGCCTGGTTTAGTTGTGGTTACAGTCAGATCTCCTGAGAAGTTCCAGAATGTGAGCTCTGCCATGGGTGAGAGCCAGCGGCCTGCCCGAGAGGAGGCACCAAGGAACCACTGTGAATGCTCCCAGTGTTTTAGTCTGTTCAGTTTGCTATAACAAAAACCGGAGACCGTGTGGCTTATAAACAATAGGAATTTATTTCTCACAGTTCTGGAGGCTGGAAGTCCAACATCTCCAGCATGGTTGGGTGAGAACCCTCTTCTGGGTTGTAGCCATCTAGTCATAGCCTCAGATGGTGGAAGGGGCCAGTTAGCTCTCCGGGCCTGTCTTATAAGGGCACTCATCCCACACATGAAGGCTTCGCCCTCATGGCCTAATCACCTCCTAAAGGCTTCATTCTAATGCCTTAACCTTGGCCTTAGGTTTACAACATATGATTTGGGGTGGTGGGAAGGACACAGACAGTCAGATCATTGAGCCCAGAGAATCTGCTGCACCAGAGCATCTCCGAAGTTGCCAAGGAAGATGCTATCAGATGGGAAGATGGGGGCACAGGGTAAGGGGTGCATCAGTTCCTTGGTCTGGCATAACATTGTCAGCTACAGGTGAGATGTGGCTTACGAGGGGTGTCTGTGGCATCATAAACCACCAGACTAGTCGGTGTGGCATACAGGAGCAGCCATGATGGGTGCATGGCCCCCTGAGGTTGTTTGAAACTGCTTTCAGGGAAGATGGTGGTAAGCCAAGCCATCTGCAGAGACTTCAGAGCTTCTAAAGTCCCTTACTGAGGTGCCTCTTATATCCTCTGGAATCTCAAGGCCTGCTGACCAGAGCATCTCCCTGAAAAACCTATGATCCAGGACATCAAGGAGGAAAGGCAGACCTTCCTCTGAGGAAGATGCCCGGGTCACCATGGAGCTCTCTGAGCTGGCTGACGTCAAGAAGGAATCCCCCAGGACACGTCTTGGCAGAGGGTCCTGGTGGAAGTGGGGCAGCAGAGCCAGAAAATGTAGAGAAGGCAGGAGAGGACAGAAGCTCTCATTTCCAGAGAAACATGGCAGTGAACCAGTGGACACTTCTACCAGCTCACACTTCAGGGGACAAAAGCTGGGGAGAGAATCTTGCCTAGATTTATACCTGTTGAAATGCCATCTCAGGTGCTGTGTTCTGGTGTGGCTCCTGTGTTTCTTCTGGATGTGGGAGTCCTCTCTCTGAATCAAGCCCTCTTCTTGTCCCCTGCATTTTGGACAGTGATTGTCCTCCCAGCCCAGCCCCAGATATTGTCTGGCTTACCCTTGAGACCGAGGGGAGAACATCCTCGTGGGATCTCAGTTCCCCTGGAGTTAGAGAATGAAGCTTGGGAATCCACTTTTCTGACACCAGGACACAATTTCTTTTGTAAAGGACAAGTATTTATCTAGGCCCCACTTGGTATGTTGAAAAGAATTTAAAGTGTTTGGATGGCTTCTAGTCTTTGCTTCTTTCCCCATACTGAGTCAAGCCTCTGAAGGTCAACTTCTTCGCTTATTAAAACACAAAGGAATTTTTATTGTGTGTGTGTTTGTACAAACTTCTAAGTAGCTTTATTTCAAGGTCTTCTATTAAACAGCAAATTATTCTACTCCTTATTCACTGTGATTTCTTTTATACTAATATTCTTATTTACCTGAATCCTTTACTTTGATCCCTGCTTTAGTCTACTAGAGAACATATTCAATAAAATGTCCTCAGAGAGGCCACTTCTGTGATGGTATACTTTCAGAGTTTGAATGTCTGAAGACCTCCACTTATTGCCATTTTACAGAATGATAGCATTTGGGTGTATATAATATCTTTGCTTATAAACTTTTTATGGCATTTAGAGCTCTAAAAGAGAAACTGGATACCAAACTAATTTTGGTTTAGTTTTAATAATGTTTTTCTCCCCAAGTATTTGTAGATTGTTCCCATTATCCTTGAACTTTATTAATGTCTCCAGATAACATCTAGCTCTAAGGAAATGTCATCTACTCTTTCTGGAAGTCTGATACCTTGTCTTCTCTCTTTGTTTCTCACAGAAATCTCTCTACTTACATGTATTGTCTCTTCCATCTGTCCCCCAAAGTTCTTATCTTTTCATTAGCCTTTTCATCACTTTATATAGTCTTTTCCTGAGTTCTGAGACTAATGCCTTTAATTCACTACTTTTGTTTTCTGTTTGTTGCCCATAGGCAGTCGGCTCTACATGGCCACCACTGCATTTTCTATTCTGATAATCATGTTTTTCAACAGAAAGCTATCCTTGTGGCCACACATTATTCCTTTTTTTTTTAATTCAGTATCATCCCAAATCCTGGTGAGAGTAAAAATAAGATTTATATTTTAGTTTCATTGTTAGCTGGAAGTGTGTGTGTGTTTCTATTTCAATAGGGTGGAAACTGGTAGATTTCTACAGAATTGCATCCTGCTGCCTGTGTAAGTCATACTATCCTTCTGTCATCCCCACCTCCTTATGTGTAACCCCCTGATATGAAGTTCCAGAAATCACTGTGGACCATGGTAACATGGGCATCTTAGTGTTAACAAGGCTGTTTCTGTTATGGTGGTGAAAAAAAAAGGTGGTGAGTGACTGTCTCCTGTGAAGTTTTTTATTATCTTCCATCAGATGAGAGAATGCATGCCTACATATTGCCAGTAGTCATAAGATAGATTTATCACTTCAATTTCTTTGAGCATCCTTTCCCTCTTTTGAACTAGAATCCAAGTAGTGGAGGCCCATCACCTTACAGCTTCTTAAATTGCACACAAAATTCTTCTTTGATTTTACTTTTCCTAAGGCTGCATTTTCAAGTAATTTAATTTTCCTTTTGTTAGATATGGTTGGCTTCAGCCTGCACAATGAGTTTGTGTCTAACACAACAGTTTTGAAATAGTGCTTTTCTTTTATGTCTCATAAGTACTGTAGGGTGTAACTCAATCTCAGTATATGCCAGAATGGCAAGTGGCCGCAGCTCAGTTCTTCCTGCTAAGAGTCAGAGAGCCGGCATGCATTACTAATCTATTATATTGCACATTAAACAAATCCAAAGTTTGTCCAGTTTCTTCCATAAAAGCCAAAGTCTTTTTGTAATCACAATATAATATTTGTCCGCTCCCTTTTCTGTAATTTAGTATAGCTTAGATGGCCAAACAGTTCTATGTGGATGGGAAGAATCACTCCTTCCCTGTAGATGGAAGGAAGGAGCACGGTGCTAGTGAATTAGCATGAATCTGGTAAGAGAATCAGAACTTGGGTCCAGTCCTGGCACCATTATTTACTATTAAGTTATGCTCTGAGCCTTGTATTTTCTCATCTGTTAAAAACAATTAAAAATACAAAAGTCAACAACATGTCAGCCAGCTGAATTTGCCAGTCGTAACCTTGCCTTTTTCTACCCCCTGACTGCACTGATTCTAGACAGACAATTGCCTATTGGCTATAAAGTCAGTAGCTATTCATCTTCATCTATGCCCAGGCCAGGATCTGATATTTCAGCTTCTAGGATTAGCCAAATACTTGGGCACTGCTCATCATGGAAGGGAAAGATCTCTGTTGTTATAAAGAATCTAATAGATAACACCTGTAGAGCGTGGTCTTTACTTATTTAGGGTGCTTTCAGTTGCAGGTACTAGAGAAAATAACTAACAGAGGTTTTAAATTGTAAGGATGCTTGTTGTTTACCTCAGAATTCTGGTGATACATGTTCCTAGGTCTGATCCAACAGCATCAACAAGAAGGCCCCTGCTTCTTCATCCATCTACTCTGCCATTCTTAGAATGTTGGCTCATTCCTAGAATGGTAGTTGCAAGATGGCATGCTAACTTGTTGCCTCATGGCTTCAAGAAGGCTGCCTCCACTCCACACATTATATCCTTACCCAACCATGTTCAAAGATAAGAAATGAAGAAAGTGGAGCAGGAGGGGCAGTCTTCTCTTCTTTTTTGAGAGAAGAGAAATTTCCAGAGGCTTCCTTCTCCCCACAGGTTTCCCTTTAGATCTCCAAGGCCAGAACCAATTATATCCCTAGCACCAAGGAAGACTAAGAAAATTAATAAATAAGTATACTTTCTCAGCCTCTATATTGAGAAGCAGGACAGGGAGAAAGGAGGAAAATGTCTGCAGGGTGTACCCGTAGTGCTCAAGAATAGTCTCTTCTTCATCTCCAGCCCATCTGAATTAGCCCTTCTTTGTTACATGGTAGATCAAGTCTTATGTGTATAAGTTGAGTGAGTAGTTGCCTTGTTAAACATTAACTAATGATAGTAAATACAGCTATGATCAGACTTTCCTACAAAGCTATAATTCCTTGCATTTATATAATAATTATATATCTGCTAATCTCAAACAATCTTAGTAATAATGCTGTGAGCTTCAAAATTTTGGTCTCTCTTTACACATGAGAAACATGGAGATTAAATGATGATCATGCAGCTCACCAGTGGTAGACTGGGAACCTTCATTCCTTGACCTATGCTTTTTTACAATGCCATTTATGTCTGTAAACCTTACCCTGAAGTAGAAAAAACAGAAAGATTTTCCCCTGCTTTATCATGGATGTAGACCCCACTTGCCTCTTGAATTGATATATGGTGAGGGTAGCATCTAAAATCACTGGGGAAAAGATGGACTTCTACTCAAAGGTGTTAGAATAATTGGAAAAAGGTAAAATTGCTTTCAGATCTCATACCATATGCAAGAATAAACTCCAGAGGTTTAATGATCTGAATTGTAAACAAAATAAAACCATATAGAGATAATAGAAAACATGGCTAAAACATAGCTAAAACCTGGGAGTATGGAAAGTTTTTCTAAATATGACAAAAATGCAGAAGTAATGAAAGCAATTTGACTTTTAAAAAAATGTAAAATCCTTTGCATTGCAGAAAAAAATTCAACAGTGTCAACAAACAAATAGCAGAGAGAAAAGATCAGCAACTTGTACCATCACAAAAGGCTAATTAGCAAGCTGTAGAGAATTGAGAAGAAACACACCCACACCTAATGTGCAGAGAAAAGAATGGTCACTTCTCAGAAAAATAAGGTTAAAGGTCCTTAAACATGTGGAAAGATACTCAACCGGCTATAATGGGTGAAGGCAAATTGAAAGTACACTACCGCTAGTGGAAGGGTAATGACCGGGAGGGGCCGAGGGAGACTTCTAGAGGCTACGTCCTGATCTGACAGGGGCTCCCTGGTTGTTAGCTTTGTAAAATTTCTCTAGCTTTGTGATTTACTTATGCAGTCTATATTGTATATATGTTATACTTCCCCAAAAATGTAAAAAAAAAAAAAAAGCCTAACAGATACCATATCTTACTTATCAGATGGGCACAAATCCAAGTTAGCCAATCTCATGCTCTGCTGGAAAGTCTATAACGAAAACAGGAACCCTCAACTTTGCTGATAGGATGGCAAAACTGTACTACCTCATGGAAGGAAATCTAGTCATGTTAACAGAATACCTTCTGACCTGCTAGTTTCACATCTAATAATTTACCCTAAATATACACCTCCTAAATGGCACAAGGCTATTCATTGTGGCATTTGGGCAATATTGTAGGAATGGAAACAACCCCATGTTCATCAGGAGGAGACTGACTAAATAAACTGTGGTGCTTACAATAAACTATGGCCATAAAATGGAATAATGACTATTTCTGTGTGTTAATAGAGAGCGGAAAAGGCAAGGTGCAGACAAGTGCATATAGTAATGCTTTCTTTTCTGTAAAGGAGAGAGGAAATAATACAAATATGTCAAAAGACCTGAAGGGAAATAACATGGAAGCTAAGGAGTGTGAGGGATGGGGGCTGGATGGGAGCGACACTTCCCTGAATATGCCTTTTTATACCATTTTGAGTTCTGAAACATGAAAAGTATTATGTATTTAAGTAACAAAACGAAATTGAAGAGGAAAAGTGTAAAGTCCCTGAATTAAAACACATTAATGCAATGCTCATCAACCTGGAAACATAAGCGTACCGGGAATAGGCTTATTCCAGGTGAATTTTTAACACAGTACCAACTCTAAATCCTAATAAGTTATGGTCTGAGGACAAAAAGAACTGGAGTGAAATCTTAGACCTCACTCAGCAGCTCTGTCATCTGCTAAGTTTTGAAATTATTGTTACTTCAAAACTGTTATAGGATAAAGTAGAGAAGTAAATTTGCTAATGTTTTTAGGAAGCATGATTTTTATTTTAAAAGAATATATATATATATATATATAGATAGATAGATAGATAGATAGATAGATAGATAGATAGATATAAAAACAAAAACAATAGGGGAAAACCTATAATGTTAAATTTAGATTGGAAATATCAATATAAATTCATGATTTCTTTAAAAAGTACGAAGCTCCAACCCCTGAAAGGCCAAGGCCATGACAGTGAGCACATGGGGACCCTGATGTTGGCTTCTAAGTTGTTCCCACTAAGTGTCAGATTCCTTAGAGAAATGGCTGATTTCAGATTCCGTGCAGGAAAAGCCCAGGTTAGTCTGGGACACCTTGTGTTAAAGAAAGCCAGGAAGCACTCAAAAGTGAATGGGATCATGTCCAAAGCCGCAAATACCAGCTGGAAGTTGCCCCCACTCATGGAAGTTGGACAATTTGAGCATCAAATGGAAGTTGGACAATTTGAGCATCAAATGGATTGCTATACACAGAATAAATAAAAATCCTTGAGTCCAGAGTGATAATTGATGGACAGATGTCATTGACTATTATACCAACACTCAGTGAAATAACTGGTTAGGGAAATGGTTTCACCTAACACCATCAAGTGATTGTTATTGGGAGACAGGATATTCCCAGCATCACAAAGTATCACCCACCAATTTTGTGATAATAGTAGAAAGAAATGCCTTCGTGATGGAGACACCTGAATGACCATGTTACTTGCTGATCCAAATTGGCAGCAGTAAGAGTGGCTGGGACATCACCTGACTCCTGATGTGATGCAACATCAAGTACACGGTTACTAATAACACTTTCTTCCAACAACCTTTAACTCAAATCAAATCAAGCCTTTAGATTCCATGTCTCATTTGGAGGAATGAGAAGAGCAAGACAAGTTAAATGACACCATGAGGAAAATGTCCGATCAAGAGTGTGGAATATTGGCAACCCTGAAATCTGCCATGTGTCAGTGCTGTGGTAAAAATAAAGGAGTAGTGGTCCAGATTTTTTAAAAAATAGAGACATAACAACCAAATATAATGTATGAACCTGATTGGATTGTGGTTTTAAAAACACCGGCTTTAAAATACGTTTTTGGGGGACAATGGAATATGGACCAGATACTAGCTGGTATTTGGGAATGACTTTTAGTTTTTTAGGCGTCATGACCAGGAGTCAGAAAGTCCTTGTTTTTAAGAAATATTTAGAAAATAGATGAAGCAGATACGGCACAATGTGATTATAACAATGTAATTGTTGAATTTATGTGGTGGATATAAAAGCCATTATTGCATTGGTCCTTCAAATTTTCTGCATATTTAAAATTTTCTAATGATTCCATAGATCTGTATATTTTTACTTTGAACACTATCAAGGACAAATCATTGAATTTAAAAAGCAGGTTAGAAAACAAAGGAATAATATTCACTTATTTTTGTCAAGTGTGTATAGTGATATTCATCCAGTGGATTAGCCTTACAAAGGGAAGAAATTCTGACACAGGCTACAGCATGGATGAACCTTGAGGATATTATGCTCATGAAATAAGCCAGTCACCAAAGGATAGATACTGTATGGTTCCACTTACATGAGGGATCAAGAGTAGTCAAATTCAGAGACAGAAAGAGGGACAAGCTGGGGGTAGGGAGAAATGAGGAGCTGTTTAATGGGTACAGAGCTTCGGAGTTTCAGGTTTGCAAGATGAACAGAGTTCTGGAGATTGGTTGCACAGCAATGGAAATGGACTTAGTACTATTGAATGCCAAGATAGTAAATTTAATCACAATTTTAAAAAATTTTAAAGTAAAAAATCAACATATGTTTAGACTCACATGGACAGAGTTGCATTTCTGCTAGAGTTTCTGGGGACTTTTTACTGCATTTTACATTTCTCTATTGTTTCCATTTTTTTTTTTTTAACATTGAACCTGAATCAGTTTTATAACAGCCAGACATCTATTTTCAAAAGTATAAAACTTCTGCAGGTTTTCAGTGTTTTGGAAAATGGGGGGATGGTAGAATTTAGGAAAATGGATTACCAGGAAACTAAGGAAAATTGTTGATGTAGTCTGAGAATTTTGTCAAAAGCCACAAAAATCTTTTGTCCCACAAGGTCACTAAATTGGGCACCGGGCATCTCCTCTGTATTGAAGCTGCCCTGGGGAGGTCAGCCTGCTGACACCTTGGCAGGGTCTGGAGAGCCTGACCTCGCTCACAGCAGAGGCCTGGCTGCAGAGCCCTCCCGGGAACCATGCTTTGCTTGGTGTCTGGCCAGCAAGAAGTTTGCAGGCTGTCGTTGGCCCAAGGCTGGCCTGCCCCACACCTCACCTTATAGCTGCACCCCAGGGGTGTGGTTTGTGACTCCGGTCCTCACAACTTCCTCCACTCTAGAGCCCGGCTTTGATCTCTGCTCCCAGGATCCAGTTTCTGTTGAAGCCCATCAGCCCTTTGGGGCTTCAGATGACTGCTGGCTGGCTCAGTGCCCCAGGCAGATGACTCCTTTCGACCCTGGCTGATCTCTGCATTTGGACCTCCTGGCTCTGTCAGGCTCTAGGCCTTATATCCTGCTGGTGATGGAGAACCTTACATCTTAACTATGAATGTGTTTGCATAAACATCCAAGCCACTACAGCCTCATGAAAATCTTTTCCAAGACTTCATTGGAGCAGTAGTAGCATTTGATCTACAGGAGAGTTTGAAAAAAACGAGTTATGCCGCTCTGTTCAGTTTCCTACTAAATTCCTATTTTACATTTTACTTAAGGCATTTCAACATAACCTCACTATCAGATCATGCCCTCTTTTTAAAAACTGAGATCTTTTGTAAACAGAAAAGTACAGAGAACAGCATAACACACACCTGCTCTCAGGCCACCCAGAATTAGCAGATGTGAACATTATGTAATGATTGTTTCCAGTCTAGAATTCTCGTTTTAGAACTGAATTTTACCTCTGTATATGGGCAGAGCTGGCCTTGAGAAACAGTGAGGCTGGCAGAGTTGCTTCCCTGCATTCTCCTGCCCTCCGCCAGCTGACCAGTTGGCAGCGGCCCTGGGGTCTGCAGCCGGCCATTCAGAGCCTCTCCCGGAACAGCTGTGCTGGCAGCTGTTGCCCAAGGCTCTCGACAGAGCAGTGGAGGCTTCGATTATATTAGACAGGAGTCCTGGTTATGAGTCACACCCAAAGTTTCAAGCAGAAAAAGGAAAGTTTATTAGAACAAAAGAAACATCACGATTCTACAGGGGGATCTGCAGGCCCTGGGCCTCAGAAAAGAAACACATCCAAGAGGTGTGCGGCTGTTGGAATCGCAGCTGGCTAGAGCTTCTTTCTGCTTCTCTGCTTGTTTTTGACTCTTCCTCACTTCACATGTTGGAAAACAGCCTCCCACGGCTTCTGAGTTCACATGCGACATGTCCAGCCACATGAAGAGCCTGAGTAGAGGGGCTTCGGTGGCAATTCCACACGCTGGAGGGAGACTCTGACGGTCCCACCCTGGGTCTGATGTCCATCTCTGGCCCAGGAAGCTCGGCCCGGGATGCCAGGTCATGGATGACAGACGTGGCTGCGGGCTCCTCCCTCTGTGACTCGGTGACTGAGGGCTGTCTCAGGAAGAAAAGGAAGCCCTCTTTCCTGACCAGCTGCATATCTTCCTCAAACTGCAGTTTGAGAAGCATGGAGTGGCGTTTCAGCAAAAGCTTGGCCTGACTCCTGGTTAGGGGCCTAGATCTTGGGAGAGCAGAGGATGGTGCTGATGGGAGGAGAATCGTGAAGACAGGCACACAGTACAGGAGTTTTGTGGGGGACCTGCTGTCATGAAAAGGATCACGGGGCAGGATTTGTGTAGGGACAGAGTCCCAAATTTACAAGTGAGCTATTCTCTAAAGTTGATGCTAATGGTTCTGTATTCCTCCATGAATGTTTAGACTGCTGTGCCAGGGACCTAACTGGGCTTGTGAAAGCAGTGGCAGTCCAGCTCCAAACTTAAAGGACTTACAGTCTGATGTGAACCCTGCATGTGTATCATAAGAAACTGGCTCCATTTTTCAGTGATATTCCATAAAATGAGCACTTCTTTTTCTTTCACTCACCTCCCACTTCTAAAGGTCTGTGCTTAGGTTTTACCCTTGCAAACCAGGTCAGATATTTTCTGGCATAAAGCAGGATAGATGTGTCTAAATAAATAAAATGAGATCATGTTTATATTTCCAGACTAACTCATAGAAAACAGGAGCGTAGTACTAACAGTGGCACTATTTTCACCAAAGACAGTGATCATTTATAATACTTTTTCTGAAGAAAATAATTTTTAACCTTGGATTGGAGAGCAGCCACCCTCCCCCAGGGGCCGCAGAGTGGAGGGAATCCCAGGACCACAGATAATTTGTTGGCGATCATCGTTTGCTAGTGAAAAGCCAACTCTCTGGGCCCGTGTGGCCGTCAGATGTTGGGAACTTCACTTCTTGACGTCAGGGCTGCTCCACCAGCAGCAGTGGCCTGAGTTTTGGGTTCTCAGTGAAATGCATGGAAACTCGGCAGGCTTCCCCTGCACCAGGATTGCTCAGCTTTAAGCGTAACACAGGCCTGGTGACAACACAGCAGGCAAGTTGATGGCAGGATGTTCTGCCGACCCAGCCCCAGCCAGGAAGACCCCCAGCTGACTCTGCACATAGGGAGGGCACCCCTGCGGGCATGAGAGACGAGGTCGTGAGTGTGTGGACAAACTGCACGGGGAGCCGTGTGATCTGGGGCCCCTCAGCTTCCGTCCCTGCTCGTCGCAGCCTCCCCGGTATGCGAGGGGCCCCGTTCTCAATGCAGCTGCACCTCCCCGAAGCCCTTTCCTGGTGACTGGTGGTTGAGACAGTGGGACCCAGGTGCATGGGCCATCGTCAGAGGGTTCTTGTACTTCAGCAAACCCTGTGATTCCCTGACTTAGTGCTGCAAGAACTCAGCCAAGTGCGGGGCCAAACCCTCCTGTGCCCATGTGGCTAACAGGTCACAGCCAGCTGTCCCCCCAGGGCCGTGTCTTCCCCATACTCGTGTCCTAAGCACAGCGTCTGGCCTGTAATAGGCACTCACCTACTCACTGTCCCTCCTGAGCTCTGAATTTCAGTGATTTCACAATCAGTTTGTTCATGTGTCTAGTGTTCATGAATAAGGAAATGATTGCCTAGCAAGAAAAACTATTTGTTTCTATTCCAGCAGTAATTCATACCAAAGCCTTTGGCCTTTCTGCTGATAAAAGGCATGATAATTATAACATAAAGTCCTGAACTATTCTTTTGGCATCTTTCAGACTATTTGAATATATCTTGCTCTATAAGGAGGGAGTGATGTTTCAGATTGAACAAGTCACCAAGCAGTGCTCCAAGATCACCCTGACGGACCCCTGGGACCCTCTCGACATTCCTCAGAACTCCACCTTTGAGGACCAGTACTCCATCGGGGGGCCACAGGAGCAGATCACCGTCCAGGAGTGGTCCGACAGAAAGTCAGCTAGATCATGTAAGGCTTCAGAAAAGTATTTGAGCTTTGCATCTCAGGAGGCATGATGGGGAAAGATGTTTAAGTCCATTAAGGAAGGTAGTTAGGGAAATTGATAAGCTTAATCCAGTTGATCTCCCCTCCCCCAATGAAGTCCCCAACATGCACTCTGCTAGTGGCTTAGCTCCAAATCTAAGCATCATATTTGAAACACCTCAGCTTTCTAGTGCCACCTGTACCTTTTTGTCACTTTGGCTGCCTTGGGCTCATCCTGGGCTCTGATGGTTAATGAACCCCTGAGGTCTGTGGCATGGAAGGCATTTGCCTAAGGCACACATGAGAATCCGGTGCCCCCTTCCCCTATCACTTCCTAAAGTCACAGTGCCCAGATATCCCGTTACTCTGAGTGTCTGCTTTTATTTATAGATGTGAAGCTCCTCTCTGCAGTGCTGCCAATTCCTACCCCAAGACTGTTTCAAAAACATGGGTGTTTGTGCTATGGAAAGCAGCATGGTGGTTTCCCCTCAAATTAAGCATTAAATTACCATACGATGCAGCAATTCCACTTGTGAGCATATCCCCCAAAGAACTGAAAGCAAGTACTCTAACAGATACCGTTATGTCCATGATCATGGCAGCATTATTCATAGTAGCCAGAGAGTGGAAACTACCCAAGTGTCCATCAGCAGAAAAATGGATACTCAAAAAGTGGTGTATACATACAATGGAAGGAAGGAAATTCCTCCTTAAAAAGGGAGGAAATTCTGACACTTGCTACAACATGGACAAACCTTGGGGACATTATGCTAAGTGAAATGAGCCAGTCACAAAAGGCTGACTGCTGCATAATTCCACTTATCTGAGGCGCCCAGAGTAGTCAAGTTCATAGGGAGAGAAAGCAGAAGGGTGGTTGCCGGTGGCCAGGGAAGAAGCAATGGAAGTTACTGTTTAATGGGCACAGAGTTTCAACTGGGAAGATGAAAAGGTTCTGGAGATGGGTGGTCATGATGGTTTCATCACAGTGTGAAGGTACTCAGTGCCACCAGAAACATATTTAAAAATGGCTAAAATGATAAATTTTATGTATATTTTAGTTCAGGCATTTGTCTGTCTTCCGTATTAAAAAGTCAACTTGCCTTCCTCTTACAGATGAAACCTGGATTGGCATTTACACAGTCAAGGATTGTTATCCCGTCCAGGAAACCTTCACCCAGAATTACAGTGTGATACTGTCCACGCGGTTTTTCGACATACAGCTGGGCATTAAAGACCCCTCGGTGTTCACCCCGCCGAGCACCTGCCAGACGGCGCGGCTGGCCAGGATGAGTGAGGGCTGCCCCTGGTAAGCCTGCGAGTGCCCAAGGGATGGCAGCGGACACTGGATGCCCACGGCCCCAGCTCGAAGCGGACCTGAGACTTGAGAGATGAGAATCTTCAGGGGAGATAAATATAATTTTAGGAAAGCAAACATTGCTGTGGGTTATTTTTGTATATACGATGTTGACAACTCAAGCTGTGTTTACAACCTGAAGAGAGTGGAGAACAGGTGGTGATAACGAACCGCGGAGGTGGTGGACTGGCAGGCTTCAGGCGTCTGGGCTCCCTGCATTCTGCGCAGGCAGGTGTGTGCTAGGGCTGCGGCTTTTCTGGGCGAGGATGGGGACGGGAACGATGCTTGAGCGCTGGCACTACTGAGAGGCGCTGCAGTACCGGCACAGGGATAATACAGAGCAGGACCATAGTGGCCAGTTTCATGGTATTTTTTTTTGAGCTCTCTGCAGATGCATTTTTGAGCTCTCTGCAGATGATGACCCTTTCATTGCCTGAACTGGGGCAGTGACTGTTCCCCCGCCCCTACCCCATACTCCCTTGGCGATGAAGCTGGTGATTCCTTAAAATGCCTTCTGGACTTATGAGCTTTATGGCATGATCCAGATGATGTACACATTTTGGGAGGAAATGAAAGACTATAATACAAAGTAATTATTCCTCTGAAGAGACATTTTAAACAGGAGGATTTGAAAATCTTCATGTCTGGACCTGGGTAAGCATGAGCTGTGTATGCTTCCTGTGCTCTAGCAATAGTAGTGATATGTGTGCAGAGTTATCACACACTTACAGGAGGCCTAGAAAGACAGGTAGTATGCTGAATATAGCATTGAACTGGGAATCAGGGGACTGTTGACTCCAAAATCCAGAATGAGAATTCCCTTGCACTTGAACTCCTTTGTTCAACTGAATGCACTATGCTTCCCCTCACCTTGGCCTTCCTAGGGCACTGTTTTTTACCACCTGTCTGTCTGAGTGCTGCTCATTCTTCACATATGATCTTTGGAGAGATGCTCCCCAGCCTGGACTGGGTGCACCTTGTAGCCTGAGCACGCTGTTCTCGTAGCACTTATTAAGCAGTGTGTTAACTTCCTGCTTACTGGACACCATCACCCACTAGCCTGGCCCTGAGCACCTCAAGTACAGGTACCTTTTTCTGTTTGCTTTTATAGGCCCAGCACAGAATAAGTGCCTAGCACGTGGTCAGTGCCCTAACCATTGTGGAGTGGAGAATGCTAGCCTCTCTGGTTCTTAGTTCCTCATCTGTTAATGGGATTTGGTTTGCTCATCTTTAGAGAGACTCCCAGTAATAAAATTTATTATTCTGGATTGTTCTATTATTTTATTTCATCTGGTTATCTATCTAGCATCTATCTAACATCTACCTATTCATTGTCTATGTATCTATCATCTGTCATCTACTACCAGAAGAAATGTATGACACCTATATTACACTGAAACAATCTGTATTACTCATAGTTTGTTATTTCAATAAACCAATTTAATTGCATTTCAAAGTGTTCTTTGATATGTTTGCTTTTGTAATAAATATGGATTATCTTGGCTATAAGGGAGTTAAAACTCTTCTCTAATGAATAAAGTGCTCATGTGATCTAAACCAAATTCATTATCCTCTCTCAAAACTTGTTCTTCTGCTTAAAGTCCAATTGCCTGGATCGGAAGACTTTGAGTCAGTCTTGACCCATTTTCCTCTCTCAGTCCTCACAGGCCGTCAGTGTTCCAGATCCCATCAGAATAGTTCTCAAAACTACTGTCTCATGCCCTCAGCCACCATCCAGATTGGGGCTTGTAACATCACTGGCCTTTATAAGATCTTCATGTCCTCTGTCCATACCCTGGTGTTTTCTTCTAGAAGCCATCCTCTGCTCAGTTACTCAGGCAGTCAGTCATCTCCAAAGCCCACGCTGGTTCTCAGGTTCATAGAGTGGAGCAAAGGCCAGCTGGGCTGGCATCTGGACAGTACAATGGGGAGACTGTCAGCTGCCTTTGAGGCTGTCCAACCTGATAAAACCCTTGGACAGTGGGCTGCTTCCTTTCTCTCCCCACTGCCCCAAGAGCTGGAGAAGTGAGGCCTCGGTCACCTGTGGGTGGCAGGAGGGCATCCTTAGTCACTGATCTTATGTAAAAACTCTCCAGTGGCCAGTTAAAAAGAAGGCTTTTAAGTGGGGTGGGGGCTTGTTTCTGTTAATGAAGAGAAGCACCCAGTGTCTCGCCTGCAGACATGGCTCTCCTAACAACAGGCCTGATCTAGGCTTGGGCACCTTTTGGGGATACCCTGCCTCATGTGTCTCTGACCCTTTAAGCCACATCAGGGCAACTTACTTCCACCTCTCCCAGTGCAAATTGCCAGGATCCAATTTGCTGGGGTGTTCACTACCCTCCTCTGGCAGCTCGGAAAGCCCTACCCGGAGACACAGCCATCCCTTCCTATCCCACTGGCTGTGTGCAGTCAAAGGAGCCTAGCCTTTCTGCCCCTAATTCCTCTACCGTCAGACTTTCTTGCAAGAAGCTTGATAATTGAGATGCTGCTGCATTTCTTAAAGTTGAAACACATTTTAAACTTACTTAAACATATTTGAGAGGCCAAAAGTTTAGATCTCTGAGGAAATTTCCCATGAAGTACTCTTAATTTATCAGCAAACTAAATTCCACACCATTTCAAAACTCAATACTCACTTCTGGCTGGATTTTCTTTAAACACCACCCTCACAATGTTCCCACTGTTATTTTAACTCTTTTTGCCTATGTATTCCCCTATACCTCACGACGGGGTTTCCCAAGTTTTCCAGGTGTGTGTATCTTGTCTGCCTCCGTCTTTCAAAAGCACCTCCCCTTTTGTAGGAATGGTGTCCTTACCATTCTGGATGAGACAAAATGACTGCAGTTGAAGGAGGGAATGAGCCTCCTCAGAAAAGTCCAGGAAGTAATTTATGAGATTTAAAGGCCTTGTAGGCAAACACCTCTTTAAAAGACAAACTTAACTTTATATATAGATATTCTAGCATTAATGCTCTTTGAAGAACTAAACAAGGGTAGTAAGAACTGAAACATATTTTTATTTAAAGCAGAATTTTTAGCTCAGCTAAAACAATGTTGGGCCTATAACTTGCTGTATATTTCATTTGGGATAGTGATGCTTACTTTACGATAATCCGAATTTTAAAATTCATAGTTTTTATTGAAGCAAAATTAACACACATTTACAATATGTTTCATATTTAAAAATAGAAACTGTAATGTAGCCTCAACTATCAAGGAGTGGGTGAAATTACCCTACAATTTAGGAATAATTTGCAGTGAATACAACATATACAGTATTTAGGTAATTTGAACATCTATGCTGCTTATGCAGCTATATCATTCCCAATGGTACATTGTATATTTATTTTAACATACATTTGTTCAAATCATATAGCTCAGTGTTCTTTTCCTTCATTGGGATAATTTTTGATAGCATAATTGGCACTCTTAAATAAACATGAGTGCTCTCATTGTAATTTTCAGTTGAGCTCTGTAGTTTCAATAAAGAAAATTATCAAAAACACACAAATAATAAATCAATGGGCTATATTGTGACATGATTCTTCAAACCTAAAGAATGTTATTTAGTAACCTCTCAGCCTAGTTGATTAGTTCAGTCTGGAGAAAGGATGGGAAAATACTGGTATTACTTTCTCAACCAGAACACACCAACCTAAAGAATTGAAAAGTTCCCAGTCAACTAACCTATTTGATGAGCACAACCTATTTGATTAGCAGAACAGCTTTGGGCTAAACATCAGTATATACAGACATTTAGGGTGTCTTGGTTTTGTTTTATTCCCCATAGCAGAAATGGTACCTGTTGTGAAGTCATGGTCCCTCTGTCCTTGCTAAGGAGAAGTACATCTTAGCGAAGCCAACTTTCCCATTAAATTCCATTATACAATGTAGAGTTCTTTTCCAGGAAGGATAAAGTTGTAAACAATTGAACTGAAAACTCTGAATGAGAAAAAGACTAAGATAAAAGTTATTTCTGAATTATTCTGTAATAACATTAATTGACAATAGTTGATAGGCGTGTGTGATCAGCAGTTGAAATTTATTTTATTGTTAGCAGGACTTTTGATTTTGCAGAACTTCTTATTTCTAAAGTGTTAAGTGACTCTTCCTAGTAGCTCTGGCCTCTCTGTAGCCTTGGGGATAATAAAGCAAACATAGATTGGTCTGTTTTGCATGATCTTGGGAAATTTTACTGGCTTATGGTGCACATTGACATCATGGGAATAAGGAAAGCGATATCTTAAGCCCAAAGATGTGCTTTTATGAAGTTTCTTTTTAGCCAAAGCACAAAGATGTGCTTTTATGAAGTTTCTTTTTGGCTAAACCTCCTGTCATTTAACAGCTTTCATAATTTCCTTCCAAATCAGCAGCCACACACATGCTCTTATCACCATAACTCACATGCCATAAAAAGCATCCAATTGCACTGCAAAGATCTCAGAGGGCTTCCAGCACTCCTGATAGCTTGGCGTTAAGGACGCTTCTTAGATCTTTATGTGTCCTACCTAGTATCATCAAATATCATGATCAGAGCAGTCCTATAAATTCAGGCTCAAACTATCTCGTCCTAAACAGTAGGGAGAACTAAAGAATAAGAATAGAAATAAAAACAACAACAGGAAGAGGACGAGGAGAAAGGGGGAAGGGGAGAAATAGAAGAATGACAAGAAAAAGAAGGGGAGGAAGAGGAGGTGTCATTTGATTTACCATCATAAATTCTCAATCCAAAGTTACTGATGTATACTGATGAATAAACATGAGAACAGTTCAAGCCATATTGGAGCAGCATCTTAGAGATTTTCAATTCAGGTGTCTCTCGTTTAAGTTACCCTCACATACAGCATTTCCAAACTGAATGTTCTTCCATAAATTAAGGGTCATTGGCCCTCTACCAGAAATTCAGAATTATTTCCATGCCTGTGAATCTATGCACCTCACTGTAGATGATACTATCTAATGAGGAAGGAAAACAGCCTGAACGAGAAAGTCCACTGGTTTTGGGGATACTATACCTGCTTTATCAGTTCAATAAATTAAAAATGATTTTCATTTTGTCTACCCAGAACAACTGAAGTTCAGTATTCTGCTGTGTTCAAATCTGTAGAAATTGAACCCAGGAGAACACTTTTCAATTTAAAGTTGTATGGAAATTATATTACTATGTAGATAGTCCTGAGATAATAATGAGTTACCATGTGATTTTGGAAACCTGTGAATCTATCTTACTCTTCCTAAACCCCTTACCTTCCCAGTTCAGTCATGAACTTTGGATTTCCCAGTTTTAGGGTTAGGAAGACAGGGAAATAATTTGTTTTCATATAGTTCAGATAAAACAAGAATGACAGAGTTTATTATGGTGTTTGCAGTGGATGACCCTGGAATGGAGATAAAGTTTTCCCAGATTCTTGCCATATATAATCATTCTGTTTAACCAATCTATTCAAAAATATATTTGTTAGTTTTCCATTCAGATGAATCCATATGTCTCTAGGAGACTATAAGCAACAGATTTACCTAATGAAGTCAGATGTAAATTGTCTAAAGTTAGTTGCATCCAAACTTGGAAATAAGGTTAAGCTCTGTGATTGAAAGAATAGGACCAATACATAGTGAACTGAAAAATGAACTATTAGAGATTTAAGCCATGAAAACAGAAGGTCTGTAAATTCAGGACTGAAATGCTGGAGAAATCATAAAGTCCTAGTAAAGCAAGATTGCCCCTGGAATGCCATCTCATCAAGGTGCTGTCAGAATGGGGTTGATGTGAGAGAACACTGGAATGGTATCATTTTGTCTAAAGAAAACATGATGGAACAGAGGAGGTTGATTTACATGGAATTTAGTTTGGATTCTAAGACCAAGAACTTGGCAACATTCATCAACTATGTCCAGGAGAGAAAATCATGGAGTTTGGTAAAAATATAGAGAATGTTGGAGACAATTACGAGATTAAAGTCATGTGTTGTTACATGGTTCTTTGGTCCTTGGTCCAGGAGTACACAGATTTCACTTCCCTCTCTCCATCAAGGAGCAAGTTCAGAAGACAGAGGCAAGCAAGTCATCACCATTACAGAGTTGGGGCTTGGGCTCCAAGTCCTTCTGTGGAGCTCTGGTGCATGAAACTAGACCAAGAGGAGGAAGCAGAGGCCAAAGCAGCTGCAGGCCAGAGCCCACTGAATTACTGGGTCTGTCCTACTAAAAATCCCAACTCAAGTAGATCTCATCACTCCCAGTTCAGTAAAACGGTGCCCAGCGCAGACCCACCAGCATGAGAGGAAAGGAACAAAGCCCCAGGAAGAGAGGTGTTACAGGCTAGGTTCTCCTCTTGGCCCTTGTCCCCACTGCAACAAAGAACTGAAAAGCAGGGAAACAATCACGATGCACAGCAAAGTTTTATTTGAATGCACTCCCAGGGAGGAGCAGGCCAGAGTCAAGGTAGGCACAGGCCTCGATCCATTAGGCAGGAAGCCTATATAGTGCATTCTGGCTAGGAGGCGCCTGTTTGACTGACAAGGTGGAGTTATTTGATTTACAGGTCCTTCTGTATAGTCATCCCTCTCTGTGAGCACGTCCTATCCCCACACGGAGGTGTGATTCGGGCAGGTCTTACTTCGATTGTGCCCAGGTTGGGATCTGGTTAGGGAGGAAGATATCTCCCTGCAAAGCCCTTGTTGTCTTCACGTGGGCCCCCTCCACACTGGCCCCTGCACCTGGGCAGAGTTAGGGCAGCTTTTTCTTTGAACCTTACCTGGGGGGCTTTCTCTTTGAACCTGATCTTCCCTTTTTTTGCCATGCCCATCTTTCTACCTAACAGAAGGATTTGCTCGAGGTTATAATGCTACCTCCCAAGGCCTTGGCTGGTCGGAGAAGAGGAACACCCAAAACCTCAGGGAATATTTGGATAGGTCGATGGATCAGCAGAATTCAATGAACTTGGTGCCTGGAAGAATTATTCCTCCAGACTAGGCAGCTTCCCTTCTGTTTAGAAACTTTACTTCTTAAGAAATTTGTTATCACAGGTGAGTGTCCTAAATGGCAGATTTAAGTATTCCACCCACTGGAAAGGTTGACAACATCAGTGTAAAATAATGCACTGTTGTTCTGATTTATATGCTAGTTTCTTATCAAAGTTGCTTAATGTATGCCAGTTTCTGAGGGAGGCTATGTGGATAACAGAAAGGACAAGTTTGAAATTATACATACCTGAGTTCAAATGCTGATTAGGTCTCTTATTACCTTGGGCAAGCAAGTGGAACTCTCTCTGAGCCTAGGTTTTCTCCATTTACTACGTTGAAGGGTTTTGTTAGGTTTGAATAAAATAGCTTTATAAGATGAGTAGCAGATGGCTTTGCAAGTAAGAGGTACTCAAAATGTTAGCCATTTCCTACCTTTGGTGTCTTCCCCTGAAAGTCTGACCAGTCCTCCGGGACCAACAAAATCAAACTTTTGTGACCATAAAGATCTGGGAAGAACGCAGCAATCAAGTTTGAGAAAGACAGATGCACCCCTATGTTTATTGCAGCACTATTTACAATAGCCAAGAATTGGAAGCAACCTAAATGTCCATCAATAGATGAATGGATAAAGAAGATGTGGTACATATACACAATGGAATACTACTCAGTCATAAGAAAAGGGCAAATCCAATCATTTGCAGCAACATGGATGGAGCTGGAGGGTATTATGCTCAGTGAAACAAGCCAAGCGGAGAAAGAGAAATACCAAATGATTTCACTTATCTGTGGAATATAAGAACAAAGGAAAAACTGAAGGAACAAAACAGCAGCAGAATCACAGAACTCAAGAATGGACTAACAGGTACCAAAGGGAAAGGTACTGGGGAGGATGGGTGGGTAGGGAGGGATAAGGGGAGGCAGAAGTAGGGGGGCACTAAGATTAACATGCATGGGGGGTAGGAGAAAAGGGAGAAGACACAGAGAAGGCAAGTAGTGATTCTACAACATTTTGCTATGCTGATGGACAGTGACTGTAAAGGGGTTTATAGAGGAGACCTGGTATAGGAGAGAGCCTAGTAAACATAATATTCATCATGTAAGTGTAGATTAGTGATACCAAAAACAAAGCAAAAAAAAAAAAAGAAAAAAGGGGCAGTTCCTGTGTGGTAACCTCCAACGAGTTCTACACAAGGGTATAAAGGGCATATAAAAGTGTAGGCAAAGGGTCTGTTTGTGTTTATACAGAGGATCAAAGCCTAATTTGGCTACCCCGAAAATGAACTAAGATACAATATGAAAAAGAACTTCCAACATCTGCACTCTCTGGAAGACTCATGCCAGAAGATGATCATCAAAAAACCCCAACAAAGATCCACGCACTGCTACAGCTGTAGATGCACTCATCCCACCAGTTCCTGGACTTGCCATGGGAATGAGGAAGGAGATATTTAAGCTGGCCTGTGCATACAGTAAAACAACAAATTTGACTGGATCTATACTGTTGGAACTCAACCAAGAATTAGGAGAAGTGCAAATTGTAGCGCTCCAAAATCTTACAACTACAGACTATTTACTGTTAAAAGAACATAAGGGATGTGAACATTCCCCAGGAATGGGTTGTTTTAATTTGTCTGATTTCTCTCAGACTGTTCAAGTTCAGTTGGACAATATGCACAATATCATAGATAAGTTTTCACAAATGCCTAAGGTGCCTAACTGGTTTTCTTGGTTTCACTGGAGATGGCTGGTAATTACAGATATGCTTTGGTTATGTAACTATACTCCTAGTATGTTAATGTGTGTGCACAATTTAAGTAGTAGCTTAAAACCTATACATTCTGAAGTTACTCTACAAGAAGATATGTCAAAGAAATAATCAATCTTCCCATGTTTTCTTCCGCCTGCTACTTCTATAGCTTTTCTTCTTCCTTCCTAATTACAACACTTAAATAGAATTCGTGCCTCATATCAAATTTACCGAGTATCATAATTCTTCCAAGTGGTAAAGATACCTCAAGACAAATGCTGGGCATAGAAGTTACAGGGCATAAATATGCAAGGAAATAAAAAGCTAACCATTTCAAACAATAAGGCTTCTCTCTCACTTACCAACTTTACATTTCCCTGTATGGCCCCGGAAGATGACTGGTTAGCCAGAGACGGGTAAGATTCCTCAAGGGAGGAACAACCTAAGACAGGCACAGTCGCAGGGGGGCCATCAGGTGAGAAATTGGGGATCAACAGAGGTGAGGCTTAGAACCTCACCCCCCCTGTTCTGAGAGAAATCTTCTGCATACGTGGATGTTTTATTGCCCTTGTCTAGCTTGGATTAACACATAGTCTACAGGCACACACCTGATCATCTACATTTGCTCTCTTACAACACTAAACTATGTTTTCTACCTTTATCTTGTATCTACCTACCACTTCAGCATTTTATTAAAAATAATAATAATAAAGAGAGAAATGTGGTATCCACATATAAATCAAGTATAAAAACCAAATGAGTATTCATATTTGAACTGACTGTTTAGAGTTCATAATGCATGAGCAAAACCGAAAGTTTCTGTGATGACTGCCCTTGTACTGTTCACTATGTAACTTATTCATTATGTAAGAATTTGTTCTACATGTAAGAACTTGTTTGTTATGCCTCAGAAGATTGGAGACTGACGAAAATTAGGCTTGGGGTGGATTAATGATTGTGCATTGATCATTGACTCCCCTATACTGACTTTTATTGTTGTTAACAACCATTTGATCAATAAACATGAGAGATGCCCTCACAAAAAAAAAAAAAAAAAAAAAAAGGACAGACTTCCAATGGTAAAATAAATAAATAACCGGGATGTAATGTATAGCATAAGGAATATAGTCAAGATATTGTAACAGCTTGGTAGGGTGATAGCTGGAACCTCGAATTATGTATATAAATGTTCTACCACTGTGTTGTACACTTGAAACTAATGTAATGTAATACTGTGCGTCAACTACCTTTCAATAAAAAATAATTATTTAAAAAAAAAAAAAAAAGATCTGGGAAGGGTTAGATCTGGGTTACGGGGACCCATGAAGGCAGGGCTCCCTATGGGCTCATCCTGGCCCGTTAGCTATCCTGCCCTCTGTGTGCTGTCCACTGATTTGCACCCATAGGTGGAGATGTATACCTACTCCTAGCCACACTCAGGTGCCACCAGGGATAATATAAGCTTAGCTTTTAAAATAGCAGTGAATTTCTCTTAATAAATATGGCTTTCTTGGGTCTTGCATTTTGCACACAACACTTTACAGTTAGAGAAAATAAAAATAGTATCAACCTCAGTGTTTGAGAACATTCACCAGAACTGACTTTGTGTCAGTGTCTTTATTTAGTGTTTTATTCTGATCATTTTATTTAATCTCTACAGCAACTTTTAAGTCAGATGCTACTATTATTCCCATCTCATAAATGAGAAGATGGAGGTTCATATCAAATGCTGTTAATTTGGGAGGATTACTGACAAAAATTTCAACTATTATTTTACTTATTAGGTGTATGCTATTAGCATATTACTTATAAGAGTCATGTTTATTAAATGAAGAAGAGGCTAATGAACACATTAAAACACATTCTCCACAGCCAATTTTGAATATGGGCTGAACATAAAACCATGTCCCTATCAGCTTTTTTTGATTGCCGGAAGTGCTTCTGGACTCTGGGTGTTTGTGGCACCTTTTTATCTTACCCCAAACTTCATGGTCAAATGTCCATTTATACAAACAAAAGATGTAAAGGCACAATAGTGCTGAAAACAAGAAGTATCCATTAGGAGTCCACCAACGTGGACCATAGGTATCAGTAGCCACCAGAGGAGTTAGCTGAGCAAGGGTCGTGACCATTTCACTCCTAGGCCTTGGAAAGCAACAGAGCAAGCAGGAAGGAAAACAAGAAGATAGAAAACTTTTCCCACTGACTACAGGCACTTCTGCTAAAGGTCTGGTCTGATCAGTCAGAAAGCCAGTGTGTTTCTCCCCTACTGGGAGAGAGCTATTTCTAAGGTGGCTGAAGCCATCCCTTCATCCTCTTTTCAACCTAATTAATAGTACCACTTTCCTGAATCAGTTCCAGGTTAATACAACTGCTACCAGCAGCCAAGAGTGGAAAAGGACAGGAGTGGCCCACTGTTAACAGCATGTGAAGTCTCCCAAAGAGAGAAAAGGATCCTGGGAATTGTGATTTTCAGGCTGAGGGAGTATTACCTGTCCAAATGACCAGGAACCCACTCATTCATTAGGCATTACCAAGACTTTCCTGATGTGTGAGACTCTACTCTAGGCACTGGGGTACAGTGAAGGATGTCCTGCCCTCAGGGAGCTTCCATTCTGGGGTGGTGGGCTGGCAGGCAACAGACAGACCATTTAAAAAGCCAGAGAGTGACAAGAACTACAGAGAGAATGAAGAGAGGGTGATGGAGTAGAGTGAATGCATAGCTACTTTAGAGGGAGATGTTAGGGAAGGCCTCTCTGAGGAAGGGCCTTAACTGGAGATCTTGTAAAGAAGCAGTGAGTCATGAAAAACCCCAGCATGGAAGGCAGTGAGTTCATCTTGTATGAGGAAATGTACAGGCCCAAGTGATGGCACTTTGTGGGAAAGGAAAGGCCTCAAAGAATGATTCTAGAAGAGTCTGAAGAGATGGGCAAGGGCCAGGTCCCAGATGCCAGGGGGCCAAGCAGGAGTCAGACTTTAAGGACAATGGGGAGCGGATGGAAAATTTTCAGCAAGAGTCACAAAATCTGACGTATATTTTATAAAGACCCTCTGTCCGCTGTGTGGAAGTGGATGGTGGGGGAGTGGGAGGGTGGCAAGGACAGTGGGGGTGCTGCAGTCGCCCAGGGGAGAGCTGAAGACAGCTGTCGGGAGGGCGGTAGCTGTGGCCTGGGGAGCAGGCTCAGAGACAGGATGTGTTCGCAAGGAGAGCCAGTGGGGTGGGTGGCTGCATTAGGTGTGGAAGGAGAGGAGGAAGGAGCAATCAAGGAAATCCCAGGCAAGTGGTAGTAATGATAAATTTACCCCAGATTCAGAGAACTAGATAATGGCAGCAAGAGAAAATCTTGCTTCCATCTAGTATCTAGAAGACTGTTGTATGTGTGTGTGTGTGTGTGTGTGTGTGTGTGTGAATGATTGGAGCTATGGAGAGCATTTTATTATGTATTAATGATACACGTATGTGCATGACTGTGCCTGTCTGTGATGCTGTGTCACAGGTTATCAGATAGAATTGCTCCTTTTTTCATGGAACTGTGCTGAGGGTCAAAGCTGGGGACAAAGTTTAGAGAACCCCCACAGTTAAAGCCAGCCACTCCCTTCTTTTATGAATGAAAACTTGGCCTTTTATAGATTGAATGTTTGTGTCCCTCCACCCCAAATTCACACTGAGACCCTAACTCCCAAGGTGATGGCCTTAGGAGGTGGGGCCTTTGGGAGGTTAGGTGAATATGATTAGGACCCTCATGAAAGAAGCCAATAAGAGCTCCCTGTCCCCTCTGCCATGTGAGGATGGTGAGAAGACAGCTGCTCATGAACCAGGAAGTGGATCTCATCAGACACAGAATCTGCCAGTGCCTTGACTTGGACTTCCCAGCCTCCAGAACTGTGAGAAATATTTCTGCTGTTTATAATCCACTCAGCTAGGCATTTAGTTATACCAGCCTGAAAGGACTAAGGCATGGCTCTACGACCCATTTGTGCTTACTTCTCCTTAACCTATAAGACAAGGACTGTGCAGGGACAAGTGTCAAGGGCAGGGCACAGCTTCTGCATGGAGGCTCAGCCTTCCGCAGCCCACGCCACTCATACACCTAAATGATGATCACTGGCTGAGGAGACTGGCCTCTTGCTACTCAGTTGAACATCTGTTTAGACAGAAGAAGTTTTGATGGTAAACATTTAAAAAGTCAGTAGTTTAAAAAATATCAATCAGGAATACAATGAAAACAAAAATTATATTTACATTAGCATCAGAAAAACAGTCTCCTGGAAATACCCTTATAAGAAATTTGTGGAATCTATATTCTAAAAAAATACATAAACTTCATAAGTATATAGCAGTATATAATGATTTTAAAAATAACCTTCTGAATTCACCTACTAAATAGTCTATGGAAATATTTTTTCCATTGATTATAGCCATTAAAAATATCTAATTCCAGCCCCAAAAGGGTTTCTTTTGCAACTTGACAAAATAATTTTAAAGTTTATCTGGTAAAATAAACATTTGAGACTAGAGAGGAAAAGGAAGCACAATTGTAGATTTTCTGTATGAGATGTTACATATAGATGAAGTGTTAAAAAATTGGACAATCTCTAGAATTTATAGATAAATCATTGGTACAATAGTCTTGAAACACATACAGATTTAGTATTTCATAATGAAGTATCATAAGCCCATGTAAGAGGTGGATTCTCTTAACAAAAACACATTTGGAAAAATCATCCATTTCTTTTAAAAATAAAATCTAGCTGTAATTTTACCCATATCATGCACTGAAATAAATTGTAGTGCATTAAAGAGATGAATGTAAAAACAATACGAAACCACTTCAGAATATTTTTAAAGGCTACCAAAATAAAATGTAGGAAAACATATTTTGTTCTTAGATTGAACATTTTAAGCAAAAAGAAAAAGAAAAAGCATTGTCAACACAGGAGAAACAGAACTAAATATATAATATATATATATTAAAAATATAAATAATATCATATATGTGATATACATAATACTATATATGTCATATAAGTAATATAATATTATGGAGATTAAATAATAATTGACAAATGGAGGAAAATATTTCACAATGTGCTTCCTGCATAATATGACATTTTACAAATCAATTAAAAATATTTATAGCTCATTAAAAATAAATTCAAAGGGCACAAATAAATAATTCAAAAGGAAGAAACACAAATGGCTAATAAACACTCTTTAACTTCCAACTTCAGAAGTAATCAAAGACATGTAAGTTAAACAACAATATAATGCCACTTTCACATCATTTGATTTGTAAATATTAAAAAGTTTATAATCACCAGTGATGTTAAGAGTTGATGATGAGATAAGTACTCTGATACATAGTTGCTGACCTGTACTTGGGTACATTTCTGGAAACTGTTTTGATGATACGAACTTGACAGCCTTATAAAATTTCTTATACCACCATCCCTCCACTTCTACTCCCAAATTATTGAGATGAGCATTTAACATCATCAACTTTGAACATATTTCCAGCTTAATTCTCATAGTCTGGCTGCGTACTGTAGAACTTCTATGTTTTAGCTAATCATTTGACCATTTCCTGGAGTAGACTCCACATTATATTTTTAGGAGAACATTGGCACTCCCTTGATTCATCTTAGAGAGTTGGGGCAATCTTCTATCCATCCGTTTTTAAATCTTTATCAAAGGGTGTTAATGCAACCTGATGGGTTATTAAAATGTTGGACTCTTCCCTTTACTGGTCATGGAATCTTTGGATCCTCTTTTCTCTGAAATGCACATGTTTAAGCGGAACACCTTGCGTCCTCTACAAACCTTTAACTCAATTTGGGATGAGGGGTTAGAGTAAAATTCCTAGATCATTGACGTTCAAATTGCAGCATGAATTGAAATCACTGGAAAGAGCTGAAAGGACAGATTGCTGGTCCCCACCCCAGAGTTTCTGATGGACAGATTTGTGATAAGTCCCAAGAATTTGTATTTCTAGCAAGCTCTCAGGTGATACTGAATTTGTTGGAAAACTACTAGCATAGAGGAATAGCAGAGCAAGTAGTCATTTGATGTTTTTTTTTTCAGGGGAGGGGGTGAAAGTAACTGAGTTTACAAATGAAATAATGTCTTATCAACTATAAGACATTGATGATAGAAACTAAAGATACACATAAATGTAAAGATATTCTGTGCTTATGGATTGGAAGAATTAATATTGCTTAAATGTCCATAGTACCCAAAGGCAATCAACAGATTCAACACAATTTCTAATAAATTTCAATAGCACTTTTTACAGAAACAGAATAATCCTGAAATTTGTAGAGCCACTGAAGACCCCAAATAGCCAAAGCAATCTTGAGAAAGAAAAACAAAGATGGAAACATCATGTTCCCTGGTTTGAAATTATATTATGAAGTCACAGTAATCAAAACAGTATGGTTTTGGCAAGAAAACAAACACATAGATCAGTGGAACAGAATAGATAGCCCAGAAATAAACCCACACATGTGGTCAATTAACTTATGACAAAGAAGCCAAGAATATACAACGGGGAAAGGACAGTCTCTTCAAAAATTGGTGTTGGGTGAAAAGGACACCCACATAACAAAAAAAATAAAAAATAGAAAGAAAGAAAAGAACCCCCCCCATGACCACTCTCTTACACCATACACAAAAATTAACTCAAAAATGAATTAAAAACTTGATCACAAGACCTGACACCATAAAATTATTAGAAGAAAACATAGGTGGTAAGATCCTTGACATTGATCTTGGTGATGATTTTTTGGATGTGACATCCAAAGCAAAGGCAACAGGCAAAAAGCAAGTGGGACAACATCAAATTAAAAATCTGCACAGCAAATGAAACTATCAACAAAATGAAAAGGCATCCTACTGAATGAGAGAAAATATTTGCAAACTATATATCTCATAAGTGGTTAGTATACCTAGAAATATATTAAAAACTCATAGAAATCAATAGCAAACAACTAATCTGATTTAAAAATGGGCAGAGGATCTGAATAGACATTTTTCCAAAGAAGACATATAGATGGCTAACAGGTACATGAAAAGTATGCAAATCAAAACCACAATATCACCTCATACCTATTAGAATGGCTATTATCAAAAAGAAAAGAAATAACAAGTGTTGGTGAGGATGTGGAGAAAAGGGAACTCTTGTGCCCTGTTAGTAGGAATGTAGGTGTAACCACAGTGGGAAACAGCATAGCAGTTCCTCAAAAAATTTAACTAGAGCTACCATATGATCCAGCAATCCCTCTTCTCAGTGTTTACCCAGAGGAAACAAAGACATTAACTAGAAAAGATATATACACCCCATGTCCAGTACAGCATTATTTACAATAGCCAAGACATGGAAATAACCTAAGTGTCCACTGATAGATGAATGGACAAAAAGATGTGGTACATACACACAATGAAATATTATTAAGCCATATAAAGAAGGAAATCTTGCCATTTGAGATACCATGGATGAAACATGAGGGCATTATGCTAAGAGAAATAAGTCAGACAGAGAATGACAAATATCATAGGTCTCATTTAAATGTGGAATCCAGAAATAAAATCCAAACTCATAGATACAAAGGACAGATATGTGATTGCTAAAGGTGGGGGCTTGGAGGTGGGCACAATAGGTGAAGGGGATCAAAAGGTACCAACTTTCACTTATAAAATAGACAAGTCACAAGAACCAAGATGGCAGCGTGAGTAGAGCAGCAGAAATCTCCTCCCAAAACCACATATATCTATGAAAATATAACAGAGAAAACTCTTCCTAGAATAAAGACCAGAGGACACAGGACAACATCCAGACCACATCCACACCTGCAACAAACCAGCGCCTCGCGAAGGGGGTAAGATACAAGCCCCGGCCTCACGGGACCCAAACGCACGTCCCCCCAGCTCCCGGCGGGAGGAGAGGAGTCGGAGAGGGGAGGGAGAGGGAGCCCAGGAATGCTGAACACCCAGCCCCAGCCATCCAGACCAGAGCGCAGACACAGTGCATGCGTGGGGTCCTGGATACTAGGGAAACAGGGCAGCAAGACCGGTGAGCGGGTACCGGAGGCCGGCGCTGGAGGACAAAAGTAAAGAGAGCAGCCATTTGTTGTTGTTGTTGTTGTTGTTATTGTTTTGTTTTGGCGAGTGCTTTTTGGAAGTCTTAAAGGGACAGGGACCCCAATACTAGGGAAACAGGGCAGTAAGAACGGTGAACAGGTGCCTGAGGCTGGCGCTGGAGAATAAAGAAAAACGAGTGGCCATTTTTTCTTTTTTTTTTTTGTGGTCGTTCTTTTGTTTTGGTGGGTGCTTTTTGGAAGTCTTAAAGGGCCAGGGTGGGACACTTAGTCCAGAGGTAGGGAATCCAGAGATCTCTGGGCACTCTAATCCCCTGGGCAGCAAGGAGCACGGAGGCCCCTTACGGAGATAAATAGCCTCCCGGCCGCTCCCCCTCAAACGCAACTCCACAATTTTGGAGCAGCTGCCCGAGCCAGGCCACGCCCACAGCAACAGTGGAGATAAACTCCATAGCAGCCGGGCAGGAAGCAGAAACCCTGTCTGCACGCAGCTGCCCAGCACAAGCCACTAGAGGTCGCTGTTCTCCCAGGAGAGGAGGGCCACAAACCAACAAGAAAGGAAGTTCTTCCAGCCGTCACTCGTCCCAGCTCTGCAAACTATTACTATCAACATGAAAAGACTAAATTACAGGCAAACCAAGATCACAGAGACACCAGAGAAGGAGACAGACCTAACCAGTCTTCCTGACAAGGAATTCAAAATAAAAATCATAAACATGCTGACAGAGATGCAGAGAAATATGCAAGAGAAATGGGATGGAGTCCAGAGGGAGATCACAGATGCCAGAAAGGAGATCACAGAAATGAAACAAACTCTGGAAGGATTTATAAGCAGAATGGATAAGATGCAAGAGGCCATTGATGGAATTGAAATCAGAGAACAGAAACGCATAGAAGCTGACATAGAGAGAGACAAAAGGATCTCCAGGAATGAAACAATATTAAGAGAACTGTGTGATCAATCCAAAAGGAACAATATCCGTATTATAGGGATACCAGAAGAAGAAGAGAGAGGAAAAGGGATGGAAAGTATCTTAGAAGAAATAATTGCTGAAAACTTCCCCAAACTGGGGGAGGAAATAATCAAACAGACCATGGAAATACACAGAACCCCCAACAGAAAAGATCCAAGCAGGACAACACCAAGACACATAATAATTAAAATGGCAAAGATCAAGGACAATGACAGAGTTTTAAAGGCAGCTAGAGAGAAAAAGGTCACCTATAAAGGAAAACCCATCAGGCTATCATCAGACTTCTCAACAGAAACCCTACAGGCCAGAAGAGAATGGCATGATATATTTAATACAATGAAACAGAAGGGCCTTGAACCAAGGATACTGTATCCAGCAGGACTATCATTTAAATATGATGGTGGGATTAAACAATTCCCAGACAAGCAAAAGCTGAGGGAATTTGCTTCCCACAAACCACCTCTACAGGGCATCTTACAGGGACTGCTCTAGATGGGAGCACTCCTAGAAAGAGCACAGCACAAAACACACAACATATGAAGAATCGAGGAGGGGGAATAAGAAGGGAGAGAAGAAAAGAATCTCCAGACAGTGTATATAGCAGCTCAATAAGTGAGCTAAGTTAGGCAGTAAGATACTAAAGAGGCTAACCTTGAACCTTTGGTAACCACGAATTTAAAGCCTGCAATGGCAATAAGTACATATCTTTCGATAGTCACCCTAAATATAAATGGACTTAATGCATCAATCAAAAGACACAGAGTAATAGAATGGATAAAAAAGCAAGACCCATCTATACGCTACTTACAAGAAACTCACCTCAAACCCAAAGACATGTACAGACTAAAAGTCAAGGGATGGAAAAACATATTTCAGGCAAACAACAGCGAGAAGAAAGCAGGGGTTGCAGTACTAATACGAAAGAAAATAGACTTCAAAACAAAGAAAGTAACAAGAGATAAAGAAGGACACTACATAATGATAAAGAGCTCAGTCCAACAAGAGGATATAACCATTCTAAATATATATGCACCCAACACAGGAGCACCAGCATATGTGAAACAAATACTAACAGAACTAAAGGGGGAAATAGACTGCAATGCATTCATTTTAGGAGACTTCAACACACCACTCACCCCAAAGGATAGATCCACCGGGCAGAAAATAAGTAAGGACATGGAAGCACTGAACAACACAGTAGAACAGATGGACCTAATAGACATCTACAGAACTCTACATCCAAAAGCAACAGGATACACATTCTTCTCAAGTGCACATGGAACACTCTCCAGAATAGACCACATACTAGCTCACAAAAAGAGCCTCAGCAAAATCCAAAATATTGAAATTCTACCAACCAATTTTTCAGACCACAAAGGTATAAAACTAGAAATAAATTCTACAAAGAAAAGAAAAAGGCTCACAAACACATGGAGGCTTAACAACATGCTCCTAAATAATCAATGTATCAGTGAGCAAATTAAAATAGAGATCAAGGAATATATAGAAACAAATGACAACAACAACACAAAGCCCCAACTTCTGTGGGATGCAGTGAAAGCAGTCTTAAGAGGAAAGTATATAGCAATCCAGGCACACGTGAAGAAGGAAGAACAATCCCAAATGAATAGTCTAACATCACAATTACTGAAATTGGAAAAAGAAGAACAAATGAGGCCTAAAGTCAGCAGAAGGAGGGACATAATAAAGATCAGAGAAGAAATAAACAAAATTGAGATTAGCAAAAATCAATGAAAAAACAATAGCAAAAATCAATGAAACCGAGAGCTGGTTCTCTGAGAAAGTAAACAAAATAGATAAGCCTCCAGCCATACTTATTAAGAGGAAAAGAGAGCCAACACAAATCAACAGAATCAGAAACGAGAAAGGAAAAATCATGACAGACCCCACAGAAATACAAAGAATTATTAAAGACTACTATGAAAACCTATATGCCAACAAGCTGGAAAACCTAGAAGAAATGGACAACTTCCTAGAGAAATACAACCTTCCAAGACTGACCAAGGAAGAAACACAAAGTTAAACAAACCAATTACAAGCAAAGAAACTGAAACGGTAAACAAAAAACTACCCAAGAACAAAACCCCCAGGCCAGATGGATTTACCTCGGAATTTTATCAGACACACAGAGAAGACATAATACCCATTCTCCTTAAAGTTTTCCAAAAAATAGAAGAGGAGGGAATACTCCCAAACTCATTCTGTGAAGCCAACATCACCCTAATACCAAAACCAGGGAAAGACCCGCGAAAAAAGAAAATTACAGACCAGTATCCCTGATGAATGTAGATGCAAAAATACTTAATAAAATATTAGCAAACAGAATTCAAAAGTATATCAAAAGGATCATACACCATGACCAAGTGGGATTTATCCCACGGATGCAAGGATGGTACAACATTCGAAAATCCATCAACATCATCCACCACATCAACAAAAAGAAGACAAAAAACCACATGATCATCTCCATAGCTGCTGAAAAAGCATTTGACAAAATTCAACATCCATTTATGATAAAAACTCTCAGCAAAATAGGAATAGAGGGCAAGTACCTTAACATAATAAAGGCCATATGTCATAAACCCACAGCCAACATTATACTGAACAGCAAGAAGCTGAAAGCTTTTCCTCTGAGATTGGGAACTAGACAGGGATGCCCACTCTCCCCGTTGCTATTTAACATAGTACTGGAGGTCCTAGCCACGGCAATCAGACAAAACAAAGAAATACAAGGAATCCAGATTGGTAAAGAAGAAGTGAAACTGTCACTATTTGCAGAAGACATGATATTGTACTTAAAAAACCCTAAAGACTCCACCCCAAAACTACTAGAACTGATATCGGAATACAGCAAAGTGGCAGGATACAAAATTAACACACAGAAATCTGTAGCTTTCCTATACACTAACAATGAACCAATAGAAACAGAAATCAGGAAAACAATTCCATTCACAATTCCATCAAAAAGAATAAAATACCTAGGAATAAATCTAACCAAATAAGTGAGTGACCTATACTCTGAAAACTGCAAGTCACTCTTAAGAGAAATTAAAGAGGACACTAACAAATGGAAACTCATCCCATGCTTGTGGCTAGGAAGACTTAATATCATCAAAATAGCCACTCTGCCCAAAGCAATATACAGATTTGATGCAATCCCTATCAAATTACCAACAACATTCTTCAATGAACTGGAACAAATAATTCAAAAATTCATATGGAAACACCAAAGACCCTGAATAGCCAAAGCAATCCTGAGAAAGAAGAATAAAGTAGGGGGGATCTCACTCCCCAACTTCAAGCTCTACTATAAAGTCATAGTAATCAAGACAATTTGGTACTGGCACAAGAACAGAGCCACAGACCAGTGGAACAGACTAGAGACTCCAGACATTAACCCAAACATATATGGTCAATTAATATTTGATAAAGGAGCCATGGACATACAATGGCGAAATGACAGTCTCTTCAACAGATGGTGCTGGCAAAACTGGACAGCTACATGTAGGAGAATGAAACTGGACCATTGTCTAACCCCACATACAAAAGTAAACTCAAAATGGATCAAAGACCTGAATGTAAGTCATGGAACCATTAAACTCATGGAAAAAAACATAGGCAAAAACCTCTTAGACATAAACATGAGCGACCTCTTCTTGAACATATCTCCCCAGGCAAGGAAAACAACAGCAAAAATGAACAAGTGGGACTATATTAAGTTGAAAAGCTTCTGTACAGCAAAAGACATCATCAATAGTACAAAAAGGATCCCTACAGTATGGGAGAATATTTTTGTAAATGACAGATCCGATAAAGGCTTGACGTCCAAAATATATAAAGAGCTCACATGCCTCAAAAACAAAAAACAAATAATCCAATTAAAAAATGGGCAGAGGAACTGAACAGACATTTCTCCAAAAAAGAAATACAGATGGCCAACAGACACATGAAAAGATGCTCCACATCACTAATTATCAGAGAAATGCAAATTAAAACTACAATGAGGTATCACCTCACAGCAGTAAGGATGGCTGCCATCCAAAAGACAAACAACAACAAATGTCGGCGAGGCTGTGGAGAAAGGGGAACCCTCCTACACTGCTGGTGGGAATGTAAGTTAGTTCAACCATTGTGGAAAGCATTATGGAGGTACATCAAAATGCTCAAAACAGACTTACCATTTGACCCAGGAATTCTACTCCTAGGAATTTACCCTAAGAACGCAGCAATCAAGTTTGAGAAAGACAGATGCACCCCTATGTTTATCGTAGCACTATTTACAATAGCCAAGAATTGGAAGCAACCTAAATGTCCATCAATAGATGAATGGATAAAGAAGCTGTGGTACATATACACAATGGAATACTACTCAGCCATAAGATGAGCGCAAATCCTACCATTTGCAGCAACATGGGTGGAGCTGGAGGGTATTATGCTCAGTGAAATAAGCCAAGCAGAGAAAGAGAAATACCAAATTATTTCACTCATCTGTGGAGTATAAGAACAAAGGAAAAACTGAAGGAACAAAACAGCAGTGGAATCACAGAACCCAAGAATGGACTAACAGGTACCAAAGCGAAAGGGGCTGGGGAGGATGGGTGGGTAAGAAGGGATAAGGGGGGAGGAAGAAGAAGGGGGGTATTAAGATTAGTATGCATGGGGGGGTGGGAGAAAGGGGAGGGCTGTACAACATAGAGAAGACAAGTAGTGATTCTACAACATTTTGCTATGCTGATGGACAGTGACTGTAAAGGGGCTTATGGGGGGACCTTGTATAGGGGAGAGCCTAGTAAACATAATATTCTTCATGTAAGTGTAGATTAATGATAACAAAAAAAAAAAGAAGAAAGAAAAGGTGTATCACTCCCTGATAGGATAAAACTAACTGTAAATCAATGATTAATGCATGCTTTAAATATCCTTAATTTTGATCACTTAAAGGGTGTCAGATGATTGGCTATGGAGGTACATTTTTCTGATAATATTCCTTTCTCTTAAAAAAAAAAAAAGCAGTTCCTGTGTGGTGACCTCCAATGAGTTCTACACAAGGGTATAAAGGGCATATCAAAGTGTGGGCATAGGGTCTGTTTGTGTTTATACAGAGGATCAAAGCCTAATTTGGCTACCCCGAAAATGAACTAAGATACAATATGAAATAGAACTTCCAAAATTACACTTTCCAGAAGACTCATATCAGAAGATGATCATCAAAAAACCTCAACAACGATCCAGGCGATGCTACAGTTGTAGCTGCACTCATCCCACCGGTTCCTGGACTTGCCATGGGAATGAAGAAGGAGATATCTAAGCTGGCCTGTGCATACAATAAAACAACAAATTTGACTGGATCTATACTGTTGGAACTCAACCAAGAATTAGGAGAAGTGCAAGTTGTAGCGCTCCAAAATCTTATGACTACAGACTACCTACTGTTAAAAGAGCATATGGGATGTGAACAGTCCCCAAGAATGGGTTGTTTTAATTTGTCTGATTTCTCTCAGACTGTTCAAGTTCAGGTGGACAATATCCACTATATCATAGATAAGTTTTCACAAATGCCTAGGGTGCCTAACTGGTTTTCTTGGTTTCACTGGAGATGGCTGGTAATTATAGGTCTGCTTTGGTTACGTGACTGTATTCCTATTATGTTAATGTGTGTACACAATTTAATTAGTAGTTTAAAACTTATACATGCTTAAGTTACTCTACAAGAAGATATGTCAAAGAAATAATCAATCTTCCCAGGTTTTCTTCCATCTGCTCCTCCTATAGCTTTTCTTCTTCCTTCCTAATTACAACCCTTAAATAAAATTCGTGCCTCATATCGAATTTACCGAGTATCATAATTCTTCCAAGTGGTAAAGATACCTCAAGACAAATGCTGGGCATAGAAGTTACAGGGCATAAATATGCAAGGAAATAAAAAGCTAACCATTTCAAACAATAAGGCTTCTCTCTCACTTACCAACTTTAAATTTCCCTGTATGGCCCCGGAAGATGACTGGTTAGCCAGAGACGGGTAAGATTCCTCAAGGGAGGAACAACCTAAGACAGGCACAGTCGCAAGGGGGCCATCAGGTGAGAAATTGGGGATCAACAGAGGTGAGGCTTAGAACCTCACCCCCCCTGTTCTGAGAGAAATCTTCTGCATACGTGGATGTTTTATTGCCCTTGTCTAGCTTGGATTAACACTTAGTCTACAGGCACACACCTGATCATCTTCATTTGCTCTCTTACAACACTAAACTATGTTTTCTACCTTTATCTTGCATGTACCTACCACTTCAGCATTTTATTAAAAATAATAATAATAATAAAAATAAGGGAGAAATATGGGATTCACATGTAAATCAAGTATAAAAATCAAACGAATATTCATATTTGACCTGATTGTTTATAGATCATAATGCGTGATCAAAACCGAAAGTTTCTGTGATGACTGCCCTTGTACTGTTCACCATGTAAGAACTTATTCACTATGTAAGAATTTGTTCACCATGTAAGAACTTGTTCGTTATGCTTCAGAAGATTGGAGACTGATGAGAATTAGGCTTGGGGTGGATTAATGATTGTGCATTGAGCATTGAGTCCCCTATACAGAATTTTATTGTTGTTAACAACCATTTGATCAATAAATATGAGATGCCCTCTCAAAAAAAATAATAAATTAAAAAATAAATAAATAAACAAGTCATAAGGATGCAATGTAAAGCATGGTGATTGTAGTTAATAATACTGTATTATATATTTAAAAGTTGCTAACAGAGTAAATCTAAAAGTTCTCACAAGAAAAATAATTTTAATTAAATATGATGATGTTAAGTAGAATTATGTCAGTAATTGTTCCACAATATATACAAACACTGAATCACTATATCGTGCACATGAAACTAATATAATATTGTATGTTATATCTCAATTTTTAAAAATGAAATTATGATAGAATGGTTTTAATCTCATTTCAGCTAGTGTAAGAGAGATATTTTGGTGCTAACTTAGTACCCCAGCCAGACTCCGACAGTCAGTTAGTACTTTTAATGTGACACCAGTTCATGGTTTTCTGTCAAACTTTTCTTGAATTTCCCGTAGTTATTTGCACAAATAAATGATCAAAATAGATTTGCTAACTGAAATGAATTCATAAAACAACAAACTCTGAGAAGAAAGAGCCTAGAGAAAGTTCTGGGACCATAACCACAGCTATAATTTAGGATTTAGTGATTAGCCCTGTTAAGGAATGTCACTAAACCCCTGTCTTTCCATTATCTCTGCTGTAGCCGAGGATAAGCTGAGGAAACTTTGAAGCTGAAGATTTTAATGACTTTAAAAAGCTCCTCTAAAATTCTCTGGATATACCCTACTTCAGGATGCCAATAATAATGGTAGATAATCATGGGACAAAGATGGTATTATACAGTTCATCCAGGTCCTTAACAAAATTGTGGGGAAATGGGAGTGGGTGTGAGAGATGTAAATAGAGGAATTAGCTCTTATGGGAAAACAATTTTTAAAAACCAGCGTTTCTCATGTATCTGCCTTGGAGGTTTCTGTCTTTCTTTTTTTTTTCCTAGGGAAGATTTCTTGTAATGAGTTTCTGAGGTTGAGTATTGAATGTTCTTTGTCTTGTTCGTTTTCATGTATTTGGATTATGTATTTGGTTATACATATATTTGTTCTTATCCCAGAGACCTGAGCAAAATTCTATTTTGCCCTGATGAAATTGGGAAATTGCTAGTCTTTCTAGTTACAATAATAATAATGGCCAACTTATTTATAGTGTTTACTAATCACCAGGCACTGTCCTAAGTATTTTACAAGTGTTAATTTGTTTAACACACAGGAGTTCTATTAGACGGATGTTTTTATTATCCATTTTTTGTTAAGGCACTGGAAGCAAGCAAGATTAGGTAGCTTGCCTAAGGTCACAGAACCAGGAATGATACAGATAAGATGCATTCAGACTCAAGGTCAGGCTTAAACCGTATGCAGAGTTTAGGGCATAAAGCAATGAACCTGAGCTGCAATGGAGTACGGGGAATTTGTAGGCTTTTGAGTCAAGCTACCCAAGTGAAATTCTGATCTGATCTATGGACTTCTTGGGCCATGTTTTCCATAGCTGTGAATATGAGAATGTTAATAATTATTTGACAGGTTTAATTAGAGTAAAGATAATTTATGAATGAACAACTACAATAGTTCTGTGAGTGTGCTGGCTATTCAGCACATATAAGATTCTGTTTTAATGAGAAATCCTCAGAACAAGGAAAATCTGCTTTCTCTGATACCCATACATTTCTGGGCTCTGTCCCCATCCTCAGAGACCTGGTGGCTGGAGATGAGAGTAGTGTGGATGTGACCTTAGCTTTCATGCCCCACAGAATTGCATGTTTGGAAGAGCTGCCACCCACAGTCACACATGTTTTGACTGTTTTAAATTGCACCTGAAGAAGACAAAAGGGTAACCTTCAAATGAACTGAATTTCTGGAACTTTTCCATGGTGGGTGAGGCAGGTTGACATTTTAAAATAGCACCTTTGTTAGGTGAAACCAAAGCCTTTAAAGCTTTTTAAAAGGTGCAAACCTAAGAAGTATATGGCATAAAAATTCAGATATGTGTTCCCAGGGTGACTCTCCCTGATCCCACAGATACCCCCAAACAAGATAAGTTTGGTGGACACCAAGCTGAGATGGAGTGGGGTCCTCCCAGGGCCACTAGCCAGTTCACTATTGAATGCTTCTTGTCCTGGATTCTGCCTGCTGCGCCTCCTCGATGCATTGCCTGTGGTCAGCCAGCCTTTGACAGACCTGGAAACTTGCAACCTTGTCTGTGAGGATGGTAAAAGGAAAAATCTTGCTCTCTCCTCAATAGGACAAACCTGTTGGAACTTGTGTGTGAGCCACATGGGCTGTGGCAGAGCCCCCCTGCTGCATGTGCCACTGAAGAGCAGTTCTCAGAGGTGAAATCAAAGACACCATGTTTAGAATACTGCACCTAACAGTAATGCAGGCCTCCACTAGTTCTTGCCTTAGTACTATAATGTAAGAGCTGATGTTATCTGGGGCACTGTTCTAAGAGTCTTACATGAAACAACTCATTCAGTCTCCACAGGGCCCTTATCATCTCTCAATAAGAGGCCACTGAGACTCAGAGAGATTAGTTGACCTGGTTAATGCCCACAGCCACCAGTACTCCCTCTTCTGCTGCCAACCTTTATTGGCTCCCCACTGTTCTCTGGAAGAAATCTCTATCACACAGCTACTGACAATACCCTTCAAGGTCTAGCTCCTGCACACCCCTCCAAGTGTCATGACTTTTTGCCCCTTCTCATTTCACACCTAGGTTGTAATGAGTTGTGTTCCGGTCTGTCTTCAGAGGTATTATATTCTCTGTCACCTCGGGACCCTGGCGCCTGTTTTGCTGCCTGGAACCACCTTTCTCTCACCTCCCAGATCCAGGACAACTGCTACACAGACTTCAGGGTAAACTTGGACCTAGCTTTCTCCCTGACTAGAAGTGGGTGGTTATCCTCCCTAGTTGCTATAGACTCTTTTTTGCTTATTATACGTTTTACTTTATTGTATTGACTGGTGTAACTTTGTTTCCCCCTCTAGACTGAAGGTTCTGTGTGGCCAGACTTTGTCCACAGAACATGGAACCTGCCGTGGAGTGGTGATCAGTAATATTTTTTGGTGAATGAGCATTGACTTTGCTTTCTTTTGCTGTCTCATCCACACTACTGTCCCATCCCTAAAAATCCTATTGATAATTATCACCATCAGTATGACACAACTAGTCCTTTGTTGTCTCTATCTTTGCCTTGAAAGAGCAAAAATCCTGTAATATCAAAATCCTTAGTTCAAAAGAAGTTATAGTGCCAAACAATGAAAGAAGAGCAGTCAAAAGAAATGGCCTTTCTTTAACTTTTCAAAGAAGCTACTCTCCTATTTCCTTCGAAGCCACTGACACATGTATAACCCTGGTCTCTCTATAACCTCACAGACCCAGAAACCACACATCGTGTGCTTTGGATCTCACATATCACTTCTTCTCAGAGGCAGGGTAGGAATGGAAAAAGCATTGATTTCATGGTAAAACAAACATGCCATATTCCCGGCACAACCACTCTCTGGATGTGTGAATGTGTGCACGATGTTAAACCTCTCAGGGTCTCAATTTCAGGCTCTCCTCTTTGAAATGGGGATGCTAACATTTACTTCATGGAGTGGTGTGAGGATTCAGTGAAGTAATAAATGTCAAATGTCTAGCCAGGGGCCAATCATGTTGCAAACCATTGTTGATGCCAATTTTCTTCTTTGTACTTTGACCTTATCCCAGGGGGTTCAAGAATTTTATATCATCTGTGCAGGAATTACTAACCTGGGCTTCAGTTGGGTCTGTGAACACTGAAATTTACATGTAGCATTCTGTAAGCCTATAAGGGCTTTTATTTCTAGAATGAGTATCTGCATTTTTCCTGGGGCTGACTTAACAAAGTTCCATAAATCTGGTGGCTTAAATAACAGAAAGTTATTGTCTCATAGTTCTGAGGATTTAGAAGTCCAAAAATCAAAGTGTCAGCAGGATTGGTTTCCTCTGAGGCCTGTGAGGGAGAATCTGTCCCAAGCTTCTCTCCCAGCTTCCGGTGTCCTCAGGAGCTCCTTGATTTACAGACACACTCTTGTGGCTTCATGTCATCTTCCTCTGTATGCATCTGTGTGTGTGTCTAGATTTCCCCTTTACTTAAAGACACCAGTTATGTTGTATTAGGGCCCACCCAATGACCTCATCTTAAACTTGATCATCTTCAAACACCCTATTTCCAAATAAGATCACATTCACAGACACTGGGGGCTGGGATTCCAATAATACACGAATGGGCAGAGTCTACACGAGGCCTCTTCCCACACCATACTTGATTCTGATTGGCAACCATTGCTGTTTGGTTAAAATCCTGATGTTTGTGCTAAGAATTTCTTGAGTCCCACACTCATAAAGTTTACAGTCCAGTAGGTAAAATATTTTTATCAAATAATGCAAATGAATGTATAATTATAAATTGAGATTTGTGCTAGGATAGAAAGAAACATGACTAATATAGCATGTAATTAAGGAATCGGAGATGGTCTGGATTGGTCAGGGAAGGCTTCATTAAGGAAATGATGCTCCATCTGAGACTGGAAAGACCAAGTAAAGTTCACTCAAGAGGAAGAGTGTCCCAGGAAATGGCCAGCATGGACAAAGGCCCTTTGCTAAGAGGGAGCATATACATTAGAGTAACTAAAAGAAAGCCAGTGAGGCTGAAGCAAAGAGTTGGAGGTGGGAAAATGAGAGATTAGTGTGTGATGAGGCCTTGGAACAGCGAAGAATTTGGGAACTTACCTGACTAGAAGTGAGAAACCATTGAAAGTCTTCTCCACTTTACTCAACCCATTTGTCAACCCATACTCTAAGCCCCTACCCATCTTGATTCCTTGAAATTTTTATCTTTGATTCTTTAAAGATACTCGTTTATCCTGGTACATTCCTATTACTCTGGCTGGTCTTTTCAGTGTCATTTTTCTCTGCCTGCCCCTTAAATGTTGCTTTCTACTCTTTCCCCGAGGGTCCCCATCCTCTTGTGTGCTTCCAGCTGCCGCCCTTCTGCAGAGCCTCCAACACCTTCCCCAGGTGACAGTTACCTTTCCCACCTGCTTACAAAATAAATACTGCACAGTTTTGGTCAGATGATTATCACAATGTTCTGCTTGAATCTTGCAACTCTATGGGTAACCTCTTTTGGGGGGATGTTACCAATCCACATCATTTCATTAACTATTTAAATCTATTTACATGGATTTGCCACAGGGCAAAGGGGAATGAGTCATGGTGAGGGAGGCCTGGCCGGTGATCGTGGGTGCTCACAGCAGGGCCTCCCAGTGTGCAGTGGAAACAGTTGACAGACTTTGCCCTTCTGCTCTCTCCTGATATATAAAACACATGCTTTAAGTTTGCTGAGGTTTCTGCTCATCTTCCCTGAGGGACCCTGACTCAGGGTCACCATCGCCCTTTGCTTACGTCCGTGTGGGCACAGAGCATCACCCTGGCTGAGATGGCATGGGAGGAATCCAGGAGAGTAATGCATTTGAAGGTCACTGTGGCAAGGTCTCTGTGAGTACTGAGAATCAGACTTAGCTGAAGTCTTGGTAGGTCAGATGCTCAGGGAATGATGCTTCTAGAGAAACTGCTGTGTCAGATCAACAGGAGGAATGAGGGAAGAAGGGGAGGGTGGGAGGGAAGAACAGGGGATTTAAACTATTTACTGAACACTGAGCAATTTATTTTCATAGATACACTCTATTTGATCCTTACAAAGAGCCTGGCAGGGTGGGTGTTTTTTAAATCTTAATGTTAACAGACTCAGAACCACGATATGGGTGTCCTGAGATTAAAAAAACATTTTCAGATGAATTGATAATCAATCATTTTTCTTTACTTTTATAGTTGCTCTTCCAACTGTACCACAAAGCCTCAGCTACGGATTTGGTGAATTAATCAGAATGTTTGGGTCACAGGGGTTCCCGTCACTCCCATGAGAATTCAGCTACCATTGAGTTCTCTGGGCTCTTTCCTCAAAACACCTGTCCTGAGCCTACACATTTAAGTTGAAACAACTCAGCCAGAAATCCAAACCACATAGGTGACATCATGTACCTGCAAACTAGGGATCCAGGAGTTCAAGTGAGACATCACCTCTGCCCTATCCCCTAAATTCCTTCCATTTTATCACAGTTCTTCCTGACTTGGCGTCTAGGTTACCCCTCTTGATGTGGCTCAGTTCATATTCTGTAACACTTGAACTTGTTTTTTTACTGGCTATAACCTGGTGCTAACTAAGGATTCACTTCCTGGGCCACTCTTTGGTCATTCTGGACTAGTTTTAGGTCCTTCAACGTTTTCTGACCCTACCTGAAAGCAAAATTCTCACACTTGTCTACTTGGCTGACACTCCGCATGCTCTGGTGCTGAATCCCTCTAGGGCAGGAGAGAGCCCAGAATAAACTACGCAGGGAGGAGGCTTCTAAGGGCCTTTGGGCGCTCCCAACAAAGGCCTCCTTAAATAGGTTGTCTTTGCCCAGCAGCAGGAATGTTACATTAAGGAATTTGAAGGGAAGTTTCCCTAATAAGGACTATCTGCTCCAGTCATCATTGGTGAAATGTATTGGGCAAATGCTCATTAGCTGGAATGTAGAGTGAATTCCTTTCTACTCAACTCACTCAGCCATTCTATCCTTGGAGACTCCAAAAGGTTTTAACCTCCTTTAACAGTCACTCGCCAAAGTGAGTTCCCATGTTGGGTAATCTCAATGCATATGTCACTACTTGTGGACTTTTTCCCTCATTGCCCAGAATTTTGCCTCCAGTCCCTGTGCACCATGAATTCATGGAGGATGACATTCTCATAGTTGCCCCCAGCCATGACTTCTGGACACTGCTGGGTATTTGCTCCTTGCTTGCTATTATTCCTTTTTATCCATATTCTGGCACTGACTGAGATATGAATCAAACCCTTTACTATTATTTCCACAAACATACAGATTATTCAAGGTCTTACTGTAATTTTAAGCAGCTAGAAGGAGTTTACAGAGAGCACAGAATGCATCCTAGGGCTGAATTTGGAAACTGGAGTCTTTGGGAAATCGCCCCACATTGCTTGGCTGTCTCCCTCAGCAATCACTCTCCCTTCTGTCCTCTTCTGGTTCCCCAATCTCATCCTTTTCTAACTGGGAGCAGTTGAGTTCTTCCTAACCAATGCTCTTAGAGACTCAGCTACTATCCTAAGTGGTTCGTCAAGGTGTTTTGTCAAATTGAGGCAGTTGTTTTCAGAAGTGCCAGGGACTAAGATAATAATTGTTTTTAACAGAAAATAAACAGAGAGCATTTCTCTTTACTAGGGGAGTCATACAGCCACGTGGATGTAAACATAAATCTACCAAAGGCAGCTCTCTTCTACTGGCTCTGTGGGTGTTTTGCATTTTTTTTTTAAGAGAAAAACTCTAGTCTGAGCATTCCTTCTCCACAGAAGAATTTTGAAGTCACTCCAGACCTCCCTCCCAGCAGCATGAGACGGAGCAGCGTGGGGCCCACGCGCAGCCCCAGAGACGCCCCCACAGGCTCTGGGATGCACTCTCTGTGCGAGAGTCTCACATCTTCTGGGTTTCAGTGAAGAACAAGAAAATGCCCTGTCAAAACTTTAGTGTCATCCAGGACCTTAAAATACCTTTGCCTGACAGACAAGACCAAGTCAACCCATTATGAAGACGATCCTTTTTTTAAACTCTCCACACCAACATTCAGCCACTTTGTGTCTCTGGAAACTCAGCAGAACAAGGAACTTGGAGTCTAAAAGCAGTGGACATGTGACTCTGTCACTGGAAGTAATAAACAATGTGGACTTTCACAGGCTTACATGTTACATGATTTATGACTTTCAGTGTTTAAATTTCTGAACTTCAAATTGAGCAGTTTTGAGAAACACTCTTGAGGGTTTTGAGAAATTTAATCTTTACAATTGAGGGGCTGCTATGTCTTTCTGAATTGTGATTATTTCCAAGTCTGCCCCACTCTATATACTATGAGCTCCTTTAAGCTCTAATAAATGTAGAGTGTGTGAATGAATAAACAAATGAATGTGTGAAAGAAAGAGAGAAGGAGAAAGAGGAGAAAAAGAGGTAGAAGAAAAAAGGGAACACGGGCTGGAGAAAGAGACAGAAAGAGAGTTGATCTGAGTAAATCTTTTATCTAAAACAATATTATCTAGAATAATCAGTATCACCTAATAATAATGTAAAATTTAAGTGGAACACTCAACCTGTCAGTAGTGAAAAGCAGTTATTATATTCAGAATTATCATAAGGTAGCTCAGTACATCTTATTAAGATCATTCAATAAATAACAAAGGCAGCATTGCTGGTTAAATCTCAGCAAAAATATGAGGGAACTTTTTAGAGACAAATGTCAACATTTGCTGTCCATTCAAGACCTGTGCCCACATAAGTTATTTTTTGTGGGAAAGGGGAGAAATGGTTCTGGATTGTGCCACTTTCCATTTCCATGACAAAACCCCCCTTGAAGTTCTCACAATACAGTAATATTGTTCTAAAGATTCATCGATCAAATACTGTTTTATCTAAAACTCAACTAAAAAATATTTAAGAAGAAAAAAGCCAGCTAGCGGTTTTACCCACATCATTTTCTTTTCCCTTCCTTTCTTCAAAACTATCAATTAGCATAAGTACAAAAGAACCACTACCTAACCACAGGGTTTAATTCAAGGAAGACAGAAACTTCAGTTCATAATCCCCAAAATAATGAAGCCAGTGATTCAGTAAAGAAAAAGAAAATAACAGTCTCATGGAGAAAAAGTTACCTTCTAATGCTGAATCAGTGTCCAGTTGAATTTGCCCTGCAGCCTTGGAGGTGGCCAGGAGACTGGGAGTCCAGGTAGCTTGCAGAAGAGCAGTTGTTGGACACTTTCTCATTTTTTTCGACTCAGAAGTGGTATCTGGTAGGGTCACAACTGAAGTGAGGCCTGTGGCTGGTTTGGAACTGTTTGAGCTGCTGTTCTAACTGAGAGGCATGGCTGGGGGTCTCTCCCCTCAAGCCAATTGGTTGCTGAGTGCCATGTGTCACTTTCCGGGCTCTCTCCTGGACTCTATCTTAATGCACGTTTTAAGACAGATAAACAGTAGCTAGGATGTTGGAGGACAGCTAAGGGATTGTCAAATCTCACAGAGGCAATGACTAAACTTTCATTTCTGAACAATGGCGACAGCAACAATTTGAGCAGCAAGTACCATTTCTGAAGCTTTTACTTTGACTCAGAGATTTTGCCAAGAGTCTTAGTCAATGATCCTCATTGTAAAAGGAAAGCACTATTATTACATTCTGCTATGCAGGTGAGGAACCTGAGGCTCACACGGGGAAATTAGCATGTGCAGGTTCAATAGTGCACATGCAGGGCACAGCGGAGTCAGGCTTTCTGCTTAAATAGCTTGCACTTTTAACTGCTATGCAATATTATGTATTTATTAAGGAGAAATATTTTTAAAAACCAGGGATGAACATATAAATTTATCATCCATAACACTTAATGTTTTACCCATTTATTTTTGAGTTGTGCTCAGACTTAGAAACACCAACGCTGGCTGCCAAGGTCATCCCTGGGCGTTTTCAATATCATCTGCAGCCATTCCCCTACCCCTGCTGAACCACCCTCAACTGTTCAGATTCCCAGCACACACTTTCTGTCTTTGTTTACCCTGTGCCATCTACCTTAAACGCCCTTTTCCAGCAGCCATAATTCTGCTGACTCCTCAGAGTCTAACTCAACAGTCACCTTCACTCACAAACTGGGAGGAAGTTACTGAGAAGCATCATGAACTTAGCATGTCTTTTGGTAAAATCGATACTGGCTTGACAGGGAGTCCTAGTATTTGCCACGTGAGGGCAGACAATTCTAACTTTCTATACCCACTGTAATTCTCCAAGAACAAAGGTATTCCTCTCTAGAACAGGGAGAGGAAAGGCTGCAAAACCTGTGGTGGCTCTATTCCCTTATATTCAAGAGAGAAAAGTTAACCATGAGGGTGGCCAGTGTGTTCTAACCCACAAATGGTAAAAGTAGTACATCCAACAGGTATTTGATTCCTCACAAAATTGTTCATTCTCTGCTCCTCCTCAGCTTTATAAGAATGAATTCATAGATGGCATACTGAGTTTCTGTGCCTCTTGCAAGGAAACGTAATAAGAATATATATGCATTTGCTTTTTTACTGTTTCTTGTGAGGCACCTTCTGTGCAGTAAAAAGCCATCCCTCAAATCCCAGTGATTTCAGCGAAAAACATTGACTTGTCACTCAACATTTGACACATTAGCAGCTTTCCATCATCTGAGCAGCCCTGTTCCAGCAGTCTCCTTGTTCAGGGCAGCAGGCTGAAAGAGCAGCCCTTATTGCAGACATCCTGTTTTGTGGCAGAGGGAAAAGAGCAAGAGGGCGGTGAGAGACATCAGTGCTCTCAGAACTTCCGCTTGGCAGTGGGGTGTGCTGCACACACTCACCTACCACTGACCAAATCAAGTCACGTGGCTGAGCTGGTGGCAGTGAGGGCTGAATATTCATCCCTCCCATTGGCCGGCTTGTTGCAGAGGATGGGGATGTGTCCCCCTCTGAGAAGAAGGGCAAGCGAGTGGTTGTTAATGGCTTTACAGCCTGCCAATACTGCATAGATCCTGCCTACAATATGTGTGATGTCTCCTGCTAATTGCTATGGTCATGTTGAAACCCTAACCACCCTGTCCCTAGGAATGTGACTCTATTTCGAGATAGGGCCTTTAAGGTGGTAATTAAGATGAAATGAATTCATTGGGGTGGGCCTTAGTTCAGTATGACCGGGGCCTTTATAAGAACAGGCTATTAGGACACACACACAGAAGGAAGACCATGTGAAGACAGGGAGAAGATGGCCACTTATAAGCCAAGGAGAGAGGCCTCAAAATGAAACCAACCTTTCCAGTACCTTGGTCTTAGACATCTAAGCTCCAGAATTGTGAGAAAATAAATTTCTGTCATTCAAGCCCCCAGTTACTGTACTTTCTTACTGCATCCCCAGAAAACACTGAACACATTAGAAGAATTAATGACATAATGATTTCATTTTTTTACTTCATTCAACTAACACCTGTACTAGTAATAATCTCTAGCAATATTAAGTATTTACTATGTGCTAAGTATAGCATTAAGTATTCTACATACAATCTACTTTATTCTCTCAAGACAATTCTATAATGTAGGTACTAATATTATTAACATTTTGTATATGAGAAATTGTTACATATATGGCTTGGAGGGTCTGAGAGACTTGTACAAGTTTAGCTCCAAATGGAGAGATATAATCTGATTCTAGATTTTCTGATTATAGAACCAGCTTCTGGCTACCACCATCAAGGGATGTTAGGACATTTCATAGTATTATTAATCTCAAGAAAGTTAAGGGAATATACTGGTGAGTGAGCCAAAATGCCTATCTTGAGGAGTTCACATTCCAGTTAACAAAACAAGAGAAGAAATAACTAGGGAGGATAAGATAAATGTCATGTAAAAGGCCCTGTCTAGAATTGTTATTTATAGCTTGGATGAAGAAATTGATGGCATGATAATAAATGAAGCTGATGATACAGCTGGAAGGGGGAACGTATTCTTTGGATAACAGACTCAAAAACTTAAAAAGAAGATAAAAAAACCCATCTTGTCAGGGTGGAATGATTGGCCACATATAAAGAAATGATATACAATGAATAAATAAAATGAACTTTTCCTAAATCCATAAAAGATCTGGATCAGTACAAAAAAAATGAATGTAAACTCTTATGTGAACAAAGGGTATTTTAGAGTTATTGGTCAGCTGTGTCACTAATTGGGGATTAAGTCACTCAACAGACATTTACAGAGTACCTCCTCTGCACCAGGCACTGTGCTTACAGCCAGAGACAGAAAGATGAGCAAGTGAAGTCAACACTCTCCAGGTGACCTCAGTCCAGTAGCGAGACAGAAATCTAAGTGTATCATTATAAAAGAATCTGATGGATGCTTTTAAATGAGTCTGAATGAGGCATTTCTGGTATAATGAAGAGAGGGAGTAACTAGCTTTTTTTAGGGTCAGGGGAGGACGGTAGGGATGACATATGAAATTGCAATGGGAAGAAGGAACCTGCAGAAAAGGAAGTTCATGACAAACCAGAAGGAAGGACCAGTGAGTAAAAACTGAACAGTATGAAAATGACTCAATCTGTTTGGAATCGCTCAACTATAGGCTTACTCATGGGTTAATGATGAAGCTGACAAATTGGGTTGGGGCTGGGTTTTGAAGGACAGTGCAGTTAATGCTACGAAGTTTGACCCAACAGGGTAATGAGAATTTCCAGAGTAGCAACATGATAACATTTGATTTGGGGGAAGATAATTGTTGTAAGCAATACAGAAAACAGACTGGAGAGGGGAGAAAATAGTTTCCACAAGATTAGTTAAGTGGAAGTTGTAATTTTCCAAGTAAGAAAGGTTGAAGCCCAACCTAAGCATGCTCTACTAATATGCATACTAAATGTAACCGGAGTGGGTCTTTCCACTATCGTGGCTCAGAGTTTTGAGCTGTTCAGCTGCTAGTTCCTCATACACCACCACAGTCCCATCAGATGTCCATGGCTCTTTTAAGGAGCCTTAAAAAGTTATAGACTATTGAAAAGAAACACAGGAATTAGAGTGGGCTGAGTGAAAGTGTGGGTGCTATTCCTACTGGGATATACATAGTCGGGGGTGAGGCACAAGCAGCTCTTAGTGGAAGACCTCCCCGGGCAGGATGCCATGCAGAGCTCTGTTGAATGGTGATATTCCTGTGTGTGTGTGTGTGACAGCTCTCAGCACTGGCTTGCTTCCATCACCTGTCCTTGGATTGGCCATCATTAGTCACGATTGGTGTTTCTTTGGGCAGAGACTGCATTCTTTCTAAACATGACTGCTGCTCTTCTCTATGTGATCCCTCTAGGTCATCCAGAAGGTCATTCTGACCTACATCTTCGTCAGGTTCTCTGTTTTCTTACCTTCCCTGAGAAGCTGCCATCTTCATTTATTATTTATAAGATAAACTTTTTAACTTGATCTTCCAAATGTTTGCTTTTGGTTTTCAAAAATTATTCTCTCAAAAGCTTGGTTCTTATAAATTCAGAGCTCTTAAAACTATCATCTTCGAAAAACTTGACTTTTTCTTTGTGTTGGGGCTAAATCAATCTTAAACTCCCCTCCCCCTATTCCCCTTAACTACAGGGTATCTCTAATGTCTGAATCCCTTTATAGGGAAATACATTATAAGGCACTAGAAAGAAAAGCATATTAATTAATTTTTTAAGTATAATTTTATTAAAATAATTGTTTTTAAATCTAGTTAGAATATATGATACCCTAAGAAAATTAAGTTCTTCAAGTTGACTCAAGAAGAAACAGAAATTAGAATAGGTTAATAACCTTAGGAAAAAAAGAAAAGAATATCAAAGTATGAGATTGCCTCACAAGAAAGAAGCCAGATTTTATATGTGATGCTTTCAAACATCACATATAATTCCTATAATTTAAAAAACTTCTCTGAAGCATTAGTTTTCAAACTATCCAGGCATAAGAATTACTTGAGGGGTTTAGTAAACATATAGACTCCTGTCTCCTCACCCTTACTTTCTCTTTGAGACTTTGATGCAGTAGTTATGGGAGGAGACCCAGGAATCTGAATTTTAAACAAACAGATGTTTGGAGAACCATGCTATCCTTTGAGAAGCCTGTTTAAAGTCCTGGTCTTTAATACGAAGTTTGCATGAAAATCCAATAGAGTGATGAGAAAAAAATAGAACTTTAATTTATGTTTATTTTTTCCAACAAAAGAAAGAAATTTCACTTTAATAGTATTTGTTTTACTAACTGACCTGGCACCCTCTCTGAGTCCATATATCAGGTGGCCAAGCCACATGCATGACCCAGCAGAGAAACACCCACAGAGAAAAGCATGGGTGCCACCTGGTCCCTTCACTGTCTCAGTTGCTGTTACACACTGCCCTGCAGTTTTCCTGGGTTATATCACATAGTTGTCATTAAATGAATCCCTATAAAGTGGACAAATGGCAGGATTATATTCCTGAACAGAAGCCATAGATTGAGGAAGGCACTCAAAATAAAATAATTTTTCTACTTGCAGTTCAAAGAAAAGACTTCATTAATCATATTATGAGGCAAAAACAAGGATGATGTAGCAGGAATGAAAAACATCAGCCCAAATGATGTTAAATGACTAAAAATGTTACTGGAAACCAGAGACCTAACCACTGTATTGACAACAACAATTATTCTAAGTGTACATAGTGCCTTGTGAATTAACTAATAAAAAGATCAGATCATCAGGACACAGGAAATTTAAATCTAAGCATCCAGAATATTATTAATTTTAGTTATAGATATAATTTAAAGGTAAGTGAAAGTACCTACATTGTAGTTATATTCTAATACCATTTTTTTTTGCTGTATCATAAAAAATATTAGACTTCTAGAGATTAAAGATGGCGTGAGAGGAGAGACAGAGGCTTCCTCCTAAAACTGGATAGAATTAGAAAATACAGTTGGCGCAACTAATCCTGAGAGAGCAACAGGAAAGAGGACGGCGCCAGACTGCATGCACCTGGAGAAAAGAGCAGACCTCAGCGTACGGGGTAACGTACCAGAGCTGTGGCTCCACGGGACCCGAGCCCCTCGCCCACCCCACCTCACCAGCGGGAAGAAGAGAAACAGAGCAGGGAGGGAGTGGAAGGCTTGGGACTGCTGAATACCTAGCTCCAGAGATCTGCTCTGGGAGCACAAACCTACATTTCATGGTGCTTTCATGAGACTCGCCTGACTACCGGGTTGGAAAGTTAATACAGGCAGAGTTCCTGGGGAGACTGGGATGCCGGCCGCTTGTGGAAAGCAGGGATCCATAGCCGGCTGCTCTGGGACAAAAACTTATACCTGTGTGACCGGCCCACTGGCTCAGGCAGTGGAGACAGGCACAGCAGCCAGGAGGCGGGGAACAGCCCTTTCCTACCCCCAGGCACCAGTACTGCTCCCCTGCGACCCCCGACATTGCTTCAGGGGCTGAGCAGCTCCAGAATAGAGCTTCTGGACACTAGAGGGCGCCATATACAAACAGTAAACGCCAAAGGAACCTTGTCCAGAGTAAAATTATTAATACAACTCCCGAGAAAGATTTAAATAATATGGACCTCGTGACTCTTCCTGAAAGGGAGTTCAAAATAAAAATCATCAGCATTCTAATGGAGGTACGGAAAGACATCCAAGACCTCAGGAATGAATTCAGGCCAGAGATCCAATCTTTGAATAGCACGATGGAGGGTATTAAAAGCAGGTTGGATACGGTGGAGGAAACAATAAATGATATAGAAACTAGAGAAGAGGAATACAAAGAAGCTGAGACACAGAGAGAAAAAATATTAGACTTCTTCTTCAAGCAGGGCTATTCAAAGTGTCCCCGAATTGGTGGCTGTCATGAACTGTTTGTTGCTGGCTCATGATAAATACAGCAATATAAAAGTGTTTAGAAACTTTTATAGTAATTTGACAAAGTAATTTTATGTCTGTTAAATCTAATAAAGAAACTATCTGTATTTTGGTTATTTTTTATTTCATTTTCTAATAATTCATTTTTATTTTAATAGAAGTATCAGTGCATGATGGATTGGAAACTAAGAAAAAAATGTCTTTAACTACAGATCATTTGAAAAACTGTTGTAAAGCACATAAAAATGTAAACTATCTTAATGTTTTGTAAAGCTGACATAGTCCTGATACTAAAACCTGACAAATATCCCACAGAAGGATGTCTACAAAATAATTCCAATTATGACATACATGAAATATTAGCAAACAATCCAGCCTCATATTAAAATACTAATATGCCATAACCAAGTAGAATTTTGTTTTTTCCCCATTTATCTTTTGACCTGTAAAGATAGTTAAATATTAGAAAATCCATTAATATATGTTATTTTGCTAATAGTTTCAGAGACAACAATGATCTTAATCATAAAAATTATTTGATCAACAAAGTATGTTATTAAACAGCAATGAATATAATTTTTATAATTTTTATTTAAATACATTTATTTAGTTAACACAACCATCACCTCACACAGTTGTCATTTGTATGTATGCGCAGTGAGAACATTTATAACCTACTCTCTCAGTAACTTTCAAGTGTACAATACAGTGTGGTTAATGATAGTCATCATACTATACATTAGATCCACAGAACTTACTCATCTTATAACTGGAAATTTATACCCTTTGACCGAAATCTCCTAATTTCTCCCATGCCCATCCCCTGGTAACTGCCAATTAACTCTGTCTCTATGAGTTTGGCTTTTTTAGATTTCATGTGTGAGACCATATAGTATTTATCTTTGTCTGACTTAGCTTAATGCCTTCAAGATTAATCCATGTTGTCACACATAGTAGGATTTCTCTTTTTTTATGGATAATATTCCTGTGTGTGTGTGTGTGTGTGTGTGTGCGTGTGACATTGTCATTATCCATTCATCTGTTGGTGTACATTAGGTTGTTTCCATGTCTTAGCTATTATGAATAATGCTGCAATGAACATGGGGTGCAGCTATCTCTGAAATACTGATTTCATTTCCTGCAGATATATACCCATAAGTGGGATGGCTGAATCATATGGTAGTTCTATTTTTAATTTTTTGAGGAATCTCTGTACTGTTTTCCACAGTGGCAGTAGCAATTTACATTCACAGCAAGAATAAATAAGGTTTGCTTTTTCTCAATTTGTTCACCCGCATTTGTTACTTCTTGCCTTTTTGGTAAGTTATTCTAAAGGTGTGAGATGATATCTCATTATAGTTTTTTAAAACTATCTATTCAAATCCTTTGACCATTTTTTAATTGATTATTTGCTGTTTAGTTATATAAGTTCCTTACATATTTTGGACATTAATGGCTTCTTATATATATGGTTTGCAAATAATTTCTCACATTCTGTAAGTTGTCTTTCCATTTTATTGATGGTTTCCTTGTTGTGCAGAAGTTTTTAGTCTGATGTAGTCCCACTTGTTTATTTTGCTTTTGTTTTTGTTCTTTTGGTGTCACATCCAAAAATCATTTCCAAGACCAATGTCAAGAAGGTTTTCCCCTATGTTTTCTTCTAGGAGTGTTTCATCTCCTCATTCATCTCCTCACTCACCAACGCTGTCTTTTCCTTCATGACCCACACCTCGGCTGGAGCTGGACTCCGGCATAGGAGTTTTACAGTTTATGGTCTTACATTTAAGGCTTTAATCTATATATTTCATGTTAATTTGTGTGAGAGGTGAAAGATAAGGATCCAGTTTAATTTTTTTTTGCATTTGAGCATACAGTTTTCTCAATACCATTTATTAAGAGATTATCCTTTGTCTATTTAGCATTCTTGGCTCACTCAACAAATACCAATTGATCATATATGCATGGGTTTATTTCTGGGCTATCTATTCTCTTCCATTGGTCTATGTGTCCATTTTTATGTCAGTACCATACTGTTTTGTAATATAATTTGAAATCAGGACATTTGACACTTCCAGCTTTGTTCTTCTTTCTCAAAATTGCTTTAGCTATTTGGGATCTTTTGTGTTTTCTTACAACTTTTGTAAGTTTTTTCTATTAAAAAAATTGCCATTGGAATTTTGGTAAGAACTGCATTGAATCTGTAAATGGCTTTGGGTAGCATGGATATACTAACAGCATTAGACCTTTTGATCTATGAACATGGTATATATTTCTATTCATTTGTGTCATCTTTAATTTCTTTTGTCAAAGTCTTACAGTTTTCAGTGCACATCTTTCAGCTTGGTTAAATTTTCTATATATAAAATCATGTCATCTGCAAGCAGAGACAATTTACTTCTTCCTTTATGATTTGGATGTCCTTTATTTCATCTTCCTAACTAATTGCTCTGGTTAGAACTTCTAGGAACATTATATATGAAAATGTTTACAGTGGTTGTTTTTGTTTTGATTCACATTTTTTTCTTTCAATAGTGATTTCTAAACTTTCTATGATAAACATAATTTTATATAATAAGTTTAAAAAACTCAGTTATTATAAACATACATTTTGCATGTGTATGGAGCTTAAGTTTCTGTAAATATGTGAACAATTAACATTACTCATTTAGAGGCTTATACATTTTCACCAGCCTGTTTTATTTATTTACTCACTCCTTTAATGTTTTCCATCTTTATTCTTTTGTACAGTTTTAGAAGAAACTCTGAGCTTGATTTTTCTGTTCTTAGAGTCACTCTGCCATGATCTTTTATTTTCTTAGGAAAGAGAAAGTATGCATAAAACCAGATTAACTTTTTAGGAAAAAAAGCAACCAATCTTCTCTCTTGGAGATAAATCTGATTTTATGCATACTTTTCCTCCTCTCATATTTCAGAGAGTGAGGGTTGAGGTAGGGGTGGGAGATATAGAAACCTAATTGAGTTATAAGGACTTTGTTTCAAATTCTAGAGGTCTAGCTACTTTTCTGCCACTGGGATCCTTGAAACACTCTAGTATCATTATAAGTCTCACTTTTCACTATTACTTTTACAACTTAAAAAGTCTAATGCAAGTTTCCTACACCCATTACCTTGTTCTGTAGCCACATACTTTGTCTTAAATAACCTTTTTCTTTTAGATTGTTTTTGGAATTACAGAAAGTGGCAAAAATAGTTTAGAGAGGTCTAAATAATGAGCACTCAGTTTCTTCTTTTGTAAACACCCTACATTACTATGGTACATTTGTCACAACTAATGAGCAAATACTGATGCATTCCCATTAACCAAACCCCATACTCCAGTCAAATTGCCTTAGTTTTTTTTTTTTTTACCTAATGTCCTTCTTCTGCTCCAGAATCTTCCAGGATACCACATTATATTTAGTCATCCTGTCTCCTTAAGATCCACAAAACTGTCACAGTTTCTTAGAGTTTCCTTGTTTTTGATGTCCTTGAAAGTTTTAAGTTGTGTTGTCAGTTGTTTGACAGAATGTCCCCGAAGTCAGGATTGTCTAATGTTTTTCTCTTAGACTGGGGGTTTGAATTTTGGGCAGAGGAAGACTATATTAACTGCCATTCTCACAACATCATACCAAAGGTACATATTATCAACTTATCACTGGTGATGACACCAGTTTGTTTTAGAAGTAATTTGCTCAATAGCCCATTTGAGTTTCATTTCAGAAATGAGTTATTTGTAGCTAATTAAGAAAAGTAACAAAAACTTCTTCAGTGTCTCTCAGACTACTATGTTTTAAATATATTCACATAACAAGGACTAACTTTTTGTTTTCTGAATATCAAATCTTTTACCTCCCCACTCTGTAGTCATACTTGTTTCTAGATAAAAGTGTCCGGTAGGGCCAGCCTTCTTCCTTTGAAATTCCTTCCCCCTACCACTTCCCTCTACCAGTTCATTTCTGCCTTGTGTCTTTGCTCATGTGATTGCTCTGAATTTTATGATGCTTTTTTTGCCACCTACTTACCAAATGCCTTTTCTAATAGTTCTAGTCATCACTAAACACTTTATCTTTTTTTGACCACCTAAAGCACATGATAGCCTTACTTATGATAAAATCACTAATGCTCTCTAAATATTTTGCTTGAACAATTTAGTTCAGTACTACCTTTATTTTCATGTACATTTATATTAGATTCCCCCAAGAAACCATCATTTTTCTTTGGAAAAAATATTTCAGTCACATAAAAGAAAACCAAAAGCTATCGTATTGAGTGGAAAGAGCAACATGAGAAATTCTGAGTATAGTATTACATTAATTCTTTCACAAAAATACTTGTTGAGTGCCTACTATGTGCCATCACTGGCCTAAGAGCTGGTGATATAGCAAGAAACACAAAAGATAGGATCTTTGCCATCAAACAGCATACATGCACACACACACACACACACATATAATAAAACATTAGTCTGCAATAAAAGAATAAGCAGAGAAGGAGGTTAGAGGGTAAACTGATTATTCTTCATGTATCTTCTAGATTTACTCTCTATGCCTTTCTGCTTGACCCTTCCAGTCTCCTGTTTTCCACTGGTCATGAAGAGTTAACTTCCCTGCTCTTCAGGAATGTATCATTGGACCTTTAGATATCTTGCCAGGAAGCCCATGCCCTATGCTGCAGCATTTCATCTAAAGAAGTGAGTGGAAATGTGGAACTGATAGAACTTTTGCAGATTGCTGTCAGCTGTGTGGGCTCAACAGACATGGTGGTGGTGCGGCCCGGTCCAGGAGGTCTATGGCTTCTCCAGAACAAAGGGAACCATCAAGGGAATCTGAGGTGACACACACAGCTTATTTTCAGTACAAAGGGCTCTTTGAGGAGGTGCCACTTAACGTTGAAGTCTCACCGAATTGAGGGAATAATTCTTTCAAATACCAAGGTGAAGAGTATTCCAGTCTGAGGACACCACAGGTACAACAGGAAGTGTGAGGAGCAGTGAGAAAGCCAATGAGCTGACTGGAGTGACGGCAGGGTAGGACAGGAGATGAGGCTGGAGGGGTAGCCAGGAGCAGCCGCTAGAGCTGCTTAGGCTCTTCCAGAGACTTAACAAGAAATTGTGGGTGAGACGGGAAGCTAGCCACAGCTTTCAGATTTCTCATTTGGGAGTGACAAACTATGATTTAAATTTTAAAAGGATGACTGATAGCTATGTGGAGAGCAGACTGCCAGGGAAAGAAGTGCAAGCCCAGAGACCTTAGGAACTACTAGAATAAATGAATCAGGGTGGAGACTTGCACCAGGGTTACAAGTGGTTGGAGAGTCTGACTGATCAGATTTGGAAATATTCTGAAGGCAGCGTTTATAGACCTTGCAGGTAGATTGGAGAGAAATTGTGAAATTGAGGATGACTGTAATGATTTTGCCCTAAACAACTGGAAAAATGGAGTTGATATTCACTGAAATGGGGAAAGCTATGGGGGGAGGGTTTCAGGTGAGAAATGGAGTCCCATTTTGGACATGTTAAACTGAGATGTATTTAATATGTGCAATGGACTTGGCGAATAGCCAGTTTGAATCTGGAGTTGAATGGAGAAGTTAGGGCTGAAGATAAAATGGGGTTTGCTGCTGTGTGTGGCACCTAAAGCCACCCAGATTTAAGGCACTCTTAAGTGTGTCATTGAGCATGGATCATGGCACCGAAGCAGTGGTAGGATAGGAACCTGGCCAGCTTCATGGGCATATAACCTGCGTAGTCACACAGGATATTATGCTTAAAAGAGCCCTTTGCTTGGTTTAATGCCCTGTTCTCCCTGTCTTTAAATGCTTAATAATTTTTGAATGATGGTCCTATATTTTTGTTTTGCACTAGACCTTAAAAATTACATGGCAGGTCCTGGTTAAGAATACAATGTTTCAGTGAAGTCAAGAGCCAGTGACATAGACTGAAAATCAAGCATGTTAGGGGTGTCACAAAAGCCAAGGGAAAAAATTGCATGGAGATGAGCAGAGTGATCCACAATCTCAAGAGTTGCTGCAAGATCAAGTTATCTCTAGCCTGGACACCGATCACTGGGTTTAGCAACTTGGGTGTGATTGTGGCCCAGGTTGAACTGGGTTGTAGAGAGAAAAGGGGTAAGAACAAACATTATGGACAACTCTTGCAAGCACTTTTCCTGTGAATAGGAAAGCTGAAGACTGGGCAGGAGCTGAGAGAGATAAGGGGTCAAGACAAAACTTTTCTAAAATGGAGATACTATGACATATTTTCCCTCAGGAATCACCCATCAGAGATCGGAAAAAAGAATGAGGCATGAGTGAAAACAGTAATTATAGGAGCAAAGTCCTTGAAGAGGAGGGGAATGGGATCCAGTGCTAAGCAGAAGGTTTGTCCTGGAGCAGACAGAAGGCAAATTCATGAGACAGAAGCCTGTGCCTGGCATATTTGGTAGAAAGATCTGTTCTGATTGCTTCCTTAGGGTAGAGAGTGTGAAACTGTTCTTCAGGAGGATGGGTAAGGGAGGGGCTAGAACTAACCGGCAGCACCAAGGGCTGTAAGGGTTTAGCTATATGACACACCCACGATGGGAAGGGTGCCAAGATACTGATGGCAGGTACCTCTGGAGATGATCTCTTTGCACTTTTCTGATTCCTCAAATTTTCCCCAATAGGCGTATATATTACTTCCATAGTTAGTGATTTTAAATCGAAAAGCAGTACATTTAATATATGAGAGAGGTGCCTATGATTTATGGGAGGTGAGAGGGGAATCAAAAAGGATCGGAGGCCTCACTCTGGTTGCCTCTAAAAGCAGGGCTGGTGCAACCAAAGAAGAGCAGTCTGGTTTTTTGCAGGAATGAAGAAGACAAAATGACTTTGACCCTTTTTCAGGCCCTCAGATTTCCTGTCTCTGGGCCTGAGCCACCAGCTGTGTGTCTCAGCTGAGTCTAACAGGCCTACTGCTGGAAATCCTCCCAGGTCTGGCACCGGGTGGGCTGCCATCCTTGACTTTTCTGCGGGACAGAGCCTGCTCAGCCTTCCCTGCCTCTTCACTGGTGTTTTGGTGGGAAGCTGGGTGAGGTCCCGGCAACGACCAGCCAGGTATCTCTTACACCAGAACCTCATCTGCATTTTAAAGTTTGCTTGCTTAAAATGGTTAAGAGTAAAGGTCTCTTTGGAAGCTGAAGTCCTAGAGGTCTGCTTTAGGAATGTCCTTAATCACTCACTGTTTCTCTTATTCACAGCTTAGCCTGCTAATTTTTAAAATTTCTAATCAAGATCATTGTTTCAAAAGGAAATTTCAGAGATGATATATTGTTAGGAAGGGACTGTTACTAATTCCCAAACAGTTTCACCCTTTTGGACCGTGTAATATTAGCTCATGTGTGCTTTTACTTTGACCCATGATGATGATAGATGGAGGGATGAGTGGGGAATTTCAGGGTAACATTTTAAACCAAGTTCCTCTGAGCAATTTACCCTCCTTATTGTGTTGAAATCTTTATTGGGATCATAAATCTCAGCTCTCAGAACAAGATGTGGGAATTAGATCCTATGATTGCTGAAACGCCCCATGGAGCTCCACTGTGTGGGCGCAGAGGCGGTAACTCTGCATGGGGTGTGAGGTAGGGTGTGTGTTTGGAACCCTGAGGGGGGCCGAGTTGAAGATTTCAGAGCCAAGGGCAGCTGTGGAAGCCAAGACCAGAGTTTTACATTAGGGAAAGTGGTGGAAATAACACTTAATTTAACAGTATGCATTTGGATTATGTCACTCTTCTTCATGAAATGCACCAACTCATTGGTGAATTTCTTTCATAATTGAACTCTTAATGAGCAATGCTCTCATAATGAATATGAACTCATAATGAAGTTCTTACATAAGAAATCTCTTGGACAAACCTATCCATTCTTTGTATTCATACATAAAAATAAATTCTTAAAAGGGCAGCACAGTTATTCTAATATTAGGTTTTATACATTGTATTGAGAACAAATAGATGAAGAGTACTGTCTGAGCACTGGGTCTACTTTGAAAAACATAACTTTGAAACTTGGGTGATGTTAATGGGATTATCAATTGAATCAGTTGAAGGGAATTATTTGCAGCTAGGCATTTTGTTTCCTGAAGCAATGTCTGTGACTTCTTACATTAGATGGGCTGAAATGGGCCGGTGAGAACCAGTTACTGTCAGTGAAAAGCTCAGGATATGCTTAGAAGCAGATTTCTTAGGATCTCATGGGGAAGGGCTTAAAGAACAGCATGGTCTTTAACTGGCTAGGCAGTGATTAGAGTTGTTTTAGAAGTTGATGAGCTAAAGACAGGGAGTCTTGAATCCTTATTGCCTGGAACTGTTGGCAGTCAGGCAAGCTCAAATTGGTGCCTTTGAGAAAATCATGAGGTCTCTTTTATGATATCTGTGCAATGAAAATTATGTACATTGTAAGTTAGTGGAATATGAATAAGAAAATATTGCACGCACGCACACACACACACACACACACACACACACACACACACACACACACATCCTAAATGCAGTACAAGTTTAAAACATTGCATTTCTTACCATATCCCTAAGAGATGACATCTATGGCAAAAGGATACCAAAGCTAGCCCTTCAGAATTAGAAAACAACTCCAACTTCAGGGACAATAAGGGGTTCCAAGCACCTGCAGCGTCTGTGGATCTCTCCTTTCTTCAGGGGTGAAACTGGGATTCCATTATGGTTGAAGGACTTTCTCTCCTTACCTTCAGTACTAGGTGCTTTGGGACCCCTGCAGAGTTTTTCCAATGCTGATAAAATAAAAGACTGCTGTTTCCTTTCCTTTTTCGTAGCTAGCACAGAGGACTGATGTCAGGATTTTTTTGGTGGGGGTGGTGATCGTCATTTGAGGATGGGTCTACATAAGTCACAGAAGAATCCTGCCAGTTTGGCTGGAGGGTAACTGCAGGCCCTGCCCAGCTGGTCAGAGAGTCAGTCGCGGGCTCTGTGTCAGCCATCCAGGAGTCTGGCCCTGAGGAGGATCAAGGGTGATCAGATAGAGAACAGCAGGAGGGGAGGATCAAGTCTCATTCCAGTCCCCCGAAGCATTAATGACCTTTTTGCTTAATACTGATACAGGAAAATTTTAGTTCACTGACCTTACAAATAATTACAGCCCTTTGGAAAGCTTTTGTTCATGGAAACTGGCAGCACTTCCAAACTCTTTAATGGTGTTTATTATCTTAATAGCACCTGTCCTTTACCCTGCCTGCATACTCCAAAAAAAGTTAACCAAAAGAGAGGATGATTCATTTTATATCCCAGTGTTTTCTTATGACCACAGCTGTGGCCACTTCAGTGTCCAGCAAAGTGTTTCACTGGTGAGTGATTTAGGGAGGGGTGGAAAGTGGAATGGAAGCGGTCTCTGGAAAGTCTTTAACACCGGGGCGTATTCTCTCCCATTTGGACTCCAAGGAATTCCCACTCATGGAATCTGGCCTATCATAAAGAACTTTTCTTTTCTGTACTTGATTCAGTTTCATAAATTATGTCAACCAACAATGGCAAATGAGGTCTGTTCATACTATAGAACAATAGCCTTCCTAGTTGAAGTTCTGGAAGGACAGGGATCTGTCAGTTCCAGTTCCTGGTGGGCAAAGTCTTCTGTCTCTGCTGTTCTGATTCTCCGGTTCCTAAGTCCTCCCCTAGAACAACAACTTTTTTTCTGACCCCAGGACACCCTGACATGTATTCTTCTTTTAACTGCCTTTTTCTTCGCCTTAATTTTGGAATAGCTTCTCTTTAGGATGCAGAAACACCTTTCATTCAACACATCATCAAGAAGGCAAATCCTCAATGAGAATAATTGATCTTCAAAGAAAAAAAAAGATGCCTAAATCAGCCAGCTTTAAAAAATGCAGAAGCTTTTCAATCTTTTTTAAAAGTTGGCTTTAAAAATGAAATTGTCCCACTAGATAAATGGTAACTAGTGTATGAAATGTTATGAGAATGAGAAATATTCCCTTTCCTTGCATCAACAATAGTTTGTGTGCCTCCTCCCAGCCATATCATGAATTATTAAATTCTGGTGCATTGTCACAGCTGCTGTTTCATATGTATGATTCTTTCCTAAATAGCCATATTGTTACCAAAGATCACAATTCTCTTTCTAAATCAAACCTCTCCTGGAGCCCATCTGCACAAAAATGTTCTCTTGCTAATTTTTTTAAATAACTCTGTGCTTACTTTTGCTCCTTGCTAAGTATACCCGCCATCATTTCCAACCTTGTTCTTCACAATCACTCAATAATGGTGTTTGGAGTTGTGCTTCATTCTCTACCTACCACTTCATTTCTTTTTGTACGCTGCCAGCCCAGCTCAGATATGCAGATAGTGCTTGCTTTGCACAGTAGTAAGAGGCCATGAAGATGACTATGCAAAGAAAATCCAGGCAAAGCAATCTGATTTATCAGAGGTGGGGGGTAGATGCAGAATTACACTTATTCTGGAGCCTTAAATGTTTTCTTGTCGACACAATAAAAGCTCTTTTATTGTAGATTATAAACATTTAGGGAAATTTAAAAATAGCAAACTGAATATTTATTTAGTATACTGTAACTCAAACATTCGAAACACTGAGCAGTACAGTGATTTTCTCTGTAGAAATCTTACTGAGTACAATTTGAGCACTGCCTTCCCTCTTCATTGTATTGCATGCAGTTTGGACTGAGCATCTTTATGACTTGACAAATTGTCATACTCTATTCTAAATTTGGATTGGCTTCCAACTATTTATCTGTTGTACTTTGAATGTCAAGCAAAAGCCTCTGAGTTTCTTAATGTGAGGGATATATATATTTTTTTAGCCACTGGGCCTTCCTCTGGGACATCTTCATCCTTTTCATCACAACCATTTCTTCATCTGTCACCAAGTCTGCCTTCACTGAGTTCCTCTGGCAGTGTCACTGTTCCCACAGGCAACCACCTCTTCTGTGACTCCACATACATTCAGTTTGAATTGTACTTGAACCTTTACCAATATTTGTTTCTTGTTGCACTTCATCTTTTAACCAGTTTCCTTTTTCGGTTATCAACTTTTTCAAATGTTATGTTATCATTGAGGAATAAGCAAATTGCTGGTCTAAGTGCAAGTGCCGAGAGTTGCCTGCTTCCACTAATTGAATTCAGTAAATCACTGCGACTAGATGATTCTCAGTACTTTTTATCATCAGCAAGTCAGTTTAACTTACAGTTCTATTTTCAGGAGGGAAAAAAGTGTTTACCACCTACAAAATGGACTGAGCTGGGATTTGAAGAGACCCACACAGCATTAGCAGAAAAACAGTTCTATAGGCAAATCTTTCAACCATTAGACTTTTTGTTCCCAGGATCTTTTATTTTTTATTTTTTAAATTCTTACAGAACTTGTTTATTATTATTATTATTATTATTTTGGTATCATTAATATATAATCACATAAGCAACATTGTGGTTACTAGATTCCCCCCATTATCAAGTCCCCACCACATACCCCGTTACAGTCACTGTCCATCAGCATAGTAAGATGCTGTAGACTCACTACTTGTCTTCTCTGTGCCCTACTGCCTTCCCGTGACACCTCCTACATTATGTGTGCTAATCATAACTTCCCTTATTCACCTTCTCCCTCTCTTCCCACCCATCCTCCCCAGTCCTTTTCCCTTTGGTAACTGTTAGTCCATTCTTGGGTTCTGTGATTCTGCTGCTGTTTTGTTCCTTCAGTTTTTCTTTGTCCTTATACTCCGCATATGAGTGAAAACATTTGGTATTTATCTTTCTCCACCTGGCTTATTTCACTGAGCATAATACCCTCTAGCTCCATCCATGTTGTTGCAAATGGTAGGATTTGTTTTCTTCTTATGGCTGAATAATATTCCACTGTGTATATGTACCACATCTTCTTTAGCCATTCATCTACTGATGGACACTTAGGTTGCTTCCATTTCTTGGCTATTGTAAATAGTGCTGTGATAAACATAGGGGTGTCTATGTCTTTTTGAAACTGGGACCCTGCATTCTTAGGGTAAATTCCTAGGAGTGGAATTCCTGGGTCAAATGCAACCATTAGGCTTTTAAGATTATATTCTGATGGTGCTTCTTAGAAGAGAGAGGGAAGTAAGGTTTCACCTGTGGGATAAATTAGAAGCCAAATGGTTTCTTCCTATCTTATTGTAAACTTAATGGAGATATTCTCTGAAAATCTAGAAAATTTCTATCTTAAACATTTTGGCATAAGAATAGGTGGAGATTGAACGGAGGAATAACCAGGCCCTTGGGGGGATGAAAAAAATGAAAATAACCAGAATTACATCTTTGTTACATGAGCAGCCAAAAACAGAAAGTTTCATAGAATTTCTTTTTTGTCTTGGCAGCAAGTATTGCCCTTACACCACTGAAAGTCACTGCAATCATATGGTACCAATAACAAATGAATTAGGGCCAGAAGGTCTAAGGTCTGTAGTTGCAGACCTTAGATCTGAATTCTCCTTCCCACAGATCTCAAAAGCATGTGCATTCTGAACTCTGGCCAGTGTTTTGACCTTTCTGCTGACCTGACAGGGTTATGTAGCAAGGACAAGACTCAAACTAGTGCCTGAAACACTCCTTGGAGTGGCCAAAATATTTTTTTTATGACTGCAAAGCAATTTCCAAATCACCCTGTTTTCTGTTACAGAGCTTTTTAGACTGAGTTCTATGGTATAATCCCAGTATAATCATTTCTAATTTCTGTCTCAAGACTTGGGTTAGGCTCTTTCAGAAGGGCCTAAACACTCTACCAATTGATAGATATCATCATTCTGGGCCTACTGAATTAGACTGTGTCTCAGAGGCCAGACCCGGGAGCCTATGTGTATCATCCACACTATTTATATTGGTCTTTGTGGTCAGTATGGTTAAGACATACAAGCTTTAATTAAGGTGGTGGCAATGGAAAAAAGGAAATAATGAGAGAACTTGAGGACATTATGAATGTGGGCTGTAGGGAAAAGGAAACAAAGTTGACTAAGTCTTCCAGGTAACTGGGCTAATAATAAAATGTGTGAGGTAATATGGATGATTTAATTTGGGATTGTCTCATGCTAAAGTAAAAAATACTCTATTGCTGACATGCTTCAGCCAGGTATTAGATTCATTTAAAACACATCCTTCATATAGTACAACTGTTGTCAAACAACGTGATAATTTAAACACTCCCTCCTGAAACAGAGACATTTATTTATATAAGTGGTATACATTCCAGAATTATTCCTGCCAGATCCCCAAACTAAAGCATCCTAAACCTAGGTCACTCACTAGGCATTCTAAAGCTCAGAGCCAGTGAAAGTGTCCTCATACCCAGGGTTTGTGAAGACCTGTTTTCTTACCTAGCAACTTAGCAACTTCTCAAGTGCAAGAAATTCTCCTGCTACTATTAAAGACAAACCACATTTTATTTTTATTAAAAGATAATGTATTAAAGTGAGACTGAACATTTTAAAACTTCATCTTAGTTTGATTTAAAAATTGATTAAAAGGCTCCTTTAAATGTCATACTTAATGGTGAATTACTAAAGGAATTCCCATTTGTAAAAGGTAAAATTATGACTTCTTTCACTGATATTACTCAGTATTGTTCTGGTTCATTCCCAACGTAATATGACAAGAAAAGTAAGCTATATGCTATAATTGAAAAGAAATTATTTGCAACTGGTATGATTTCCAGAAAATGAAAAAAACAGTAAGTTAATAAGGGACAGATAAAAGATAATACAAAACTCAGTTCTCATCATAAGGAAAAAAAATTTGTAACTACATGTGATAATGGATGTTAATTAAACTTATTCTGGTAAAAACTTTGGAATATATATATTATGTATATATGACATACATATATACATATCAAATCATTATGTTGTATATCTGAAGCAAGTACAATGTTTATAGAAATCATATCTTAATTTTTAAAAAAGGATTAAAAAAATACAAAATTCAATGGCATTCTCATGAACCAAACTGGAAAGGTAGAAAGTCCCAATTCATATTGACAGCTCTAAAATATCTTGATAAACACTTAGGAAAAATGAGTAGAAGCTATATGAATAAATGTACAAAATGTTACTTAGATTTTAAGACATAACTAAATCAGAGAAATAGTCTGACTGGATAGACTATCCAATATTATCATGTGCTGATTATCCCAGCCTCCCCAACCTAAATAACTTAATAAAATTTTAAACAAATTATCAACTTATATTTTTGGAATTTGAGAACTTGACTCTAAATTTCTTCTGGGAGAAATGTGTAGGAAAACCTTAAATTTGGTAAGAGTGATAAAAGATTTCCCTACAACATATAAAGAAATATAAATCAAAATAAAATTGAAAGACAAACTGTATTTTCAATACCGGTTAAAATAATTATAAAGACCTTCTAAAATGGAAAGATGGGTAAATATTTGAACAGTCAAGTCACAAAGGAAGAAAGAAAGCTAGACCCTTCAGATGAAAATTGGTCAACCTCCCTCAACAAAGACATGAAAAAGAAAATTAGGGTTGGGTCATTGCTTCTTTTGTCTTGTTTCTTTTATATATATATATATGTATATATATGGTTTTGCAAATTGATCACAATGTATTTAAAGAGGTAATTTTGCTCACAATATAAATGGTAATGTAAATGGCACAACATTTTGGAAGAACATTAGGCACTATCTAGTTTAAAATGTTCTTAATTTTTGATCTAGCATTCCACTTGTCATAATTTTTTTCTACAAAATAGACACATTAAAATACAGATATATGGAAAGATCTTTACTGCCATATGGTGTGTAGTAACAAAAAATTGGAAGCTAGTTTATATAAGTTACAATTAACTTCAGTTTTAAGTAGCAGAAAAATAGCTATCACTCAAATAAGATGGATATTCATTTCTCTCTCATACCAAAGCTCAGGTAGGCAGTCCAGAGTATAACCTTTGGTCATATCAGGGCCCTGGCTCCTTATGTCTTGTGGCTCCAACTGTGTGGGCCTCAACCTCAAGACAGAAGATGGTAGCATGTGCTTATAGGCAGCAGCATGGAGGAAGAGAAGTAGAAAGGCAGAGGATTAGTTACCTCATCTCTTAGGAAAGATCCTGGAATCTGCTATGTGATGTTCTATCTACATCTTATGATCCACAATCTAGTGATATCTGCATCCAGCTGTAAGTGAGGCTGGAAAATATAGCCTTTATTCTTATAGGCAGTCTTGTGCTTCATTAAAAATGTGGAGGGACTATGACCACAGAACAAAGGTAGAATGGATTGCAGGGAACAACTAGAAGTCTCTGCCATATGGCTGAATGACCAACATAGAAATATCATATAAAACGTCATACAGTTGAATACTATGAAACAATAATAAAATAAGACAGCTCTGTGTGGATTGACATGAAGGCTGTTGCAGAATAGGATGTTTATTCAACAGTTTCAAAACCCATGTGTGAGAAATGCCTGTATATATATGTTCACGAAAAGATATGTTTATGTTCATTTTTTAGTTACTTAAAATAGCCCAAACTGAAAGTGCCACAAATGTCCACTGGCAGTAGAACAGGTAAGTGTGGTACATTTACCTAGTGAAATGCAATAGGTAATGGGAATGAACAGCATTACTAGATGCAACAATATGGATAATTCTTAAAATACAATGTTAAGCAAAAGAAGACAGGTATAGAACACATAACATATATTCCACTTCATGTAAGTTCAAAAACAGATAAAATTAATCTATAGGGTTAGAAAGCAGGATAAAGTTACCTTTGAGGGATAGAAGCATGAAGGAGACTTGTGAGATGCTGGTAACATTCTGTATCTTGAGGTGAGTGCTGGTTATTTGGGGGGTATTCACTTGGAGAAAATTCTTCAAGCGGTGTAATTACAAAATTTAATCATTTTTTAATATGCATGTAATGTAAGATTTTTAAAAAGCATATGTGTGTTTGTACTTCTGTAGAAAACTGAAAGTCTATATGTCATATTAAATTAGGGGTCAGCAAACTTTTTGTATAAAAGACTAGAGAGTAAATATGTTAGGCTTTGCTGGCCATACACTTCCTGTCACAACTGCTCAGTTTCACCATTGTCATGCAAAAGTGTCCCTGGATGATACATAAATGAATGGGTATGGCTGTGCTCCAGTAAAAACTACTGACAAAAATAGGTGACAGGCTGTAGTTTGCCAGTCCTGGTAACTAAATTGTTCATGGTGGTTACTTCTGGGGCTAGGGTTGGGGGGAAGGATGCTTTTTATTTTTTGTATGTTCCTAGAATGTCTAATATTTTACAGTTAGCATTTTATTTAAAGCATCTACTTTTATTAAAAACTCACTGTTACAAATGTTTCCTTGAAACAAAGAACTGGATCTAAGTGCAATCAGTGGACCAGAAGACAGCAGTGTAAATCTGATGGAAGGCAGGCAGCAAAGAATTCAGTATATTATCTGTCACCTAAAATGCCTACAAAGAACATAGCAAATTTTATTTACAATTACTAAGAGAAGATTAACATCTGTTAATAATAAAAATCTGTTCACCAAGATTCTTTATTCTTACTTATAATTTTCCACTTAAACACAGATATTAGCCATGACACTGCCATGGTGTCAACTTTCCATGTTATAACAAGATAATCATTGCTTTTACTCTGCCATGGAGCATGTGTTTTGATCAAGTTATAAGCATGCCAGTAGCACAAATGTGCATATGCAAAGGAAAACTCTAATTCTTGGGCAAGAAAAGTATTCACAAATAAACTGACATTTGCTTTTGAACCCTGTTAAGATAAATTTCAACTCTTTTGCCTCAGTACTAGGAAAACAATCATAAGCCGGAGCTGATGTCTTCTAAATATTTTAAATCCACTTGTAGACCCAAGATATACACAGACAATAGGTAATTAAACTTAGACAGTCTGTGCCTCTTATTTTGGCAGGTAAAAACCAGTACTATAAAAAAAAAAGTTGTGACCCAGTGTAGAGAAGACTAACTTTACAAAGAAGCAGAATGAATAAAATTTGGAGAAGGGCAGAGGAAAATCAGATTCTCCAGGCTGGGAGAACAGCAGGAAAAACAGAGAACAAAGCTCCAAATGAACATCACCTCCTCAAAGGACAGTGAAAGCAGTTTGCTTTGGGGGAAAGTCAATTTAAAGAAGATAGGCCTTCTCAAAATTTCAATGGGAAGTCAGTGGGAGACTGAGCAAGGAATTAATGAGTTATTAAGAAGACAATTTTGAGACTATGTGTATAATTCATGACCTTCTACCTCAATCCTTTCCAAATTTCCAGCCCTACTATTGCAAAAATTTAGAACAGGATCTTCATGCTGGATCAAGAACACGGAGGCCCCAATAAGGGTAATGTTGGTACAGTAGCTAGAAAGGGCAGGTTGTTTACTTCCCACATATGAATGACAATGTTTTTAGCAAAACTCTCATTGGAAAAGGCAACAGCCTAGGTAATGCTGGTTTTTTTTGTTAGTTTCTTTTGATGTTATAGTCTTTTGTCTCTATGATTTCTACCAACATCTCTGACAAAATTTCATTCAAGCCCACAACTTAAGAACTCCTAACAGAAGGTCAGATCTCTAGCAAAAGTATTTCTTAAGTACCATGGTTTCTTGGTAGTGGCCCACTCTTTTACCCCCATTAAATCTACACTCTGTCTCCAGGCTTCCGGATCTTGTGAAGAGTGTCAGAACTAGACATAGACAGTCTTGCTGAGGCTTCTCTCCTTCTCACCAAGAGACTTGCTTTGCACTTTGTTTCTAATGTTTTCATGTATGGTTGCCAAGTGACAGTAGGAGAAGGTTAATCACCCAATTGTTAACTACATTGATCTTCTATCCTAAACTACTTAAAATGCCTATCATTTCTAACATCTTGAGTGAAGCAAAGACCCAGGTCAAGACCATTTGGAGAGAAAGAGGGGAATGATATAAGAGGATCTTGTCTTCTCTCAGTAATATAGAGTAGACAAGGGTGTACAGGGAAGATAAAGATATAAATATAAGGGAGAAAAATATTGAGGGGAATAGAGTCAAGCTTGGCAACAACAAGCTGCAGGAAAGTGGTAGTCTCTGCAGGGGAGACCATATTAAAATGAAGTGGCAAACAGACATGATAGGCTCCAGGGTGGCTGGGGTGAATGAGGGCTGGGTGCAGTAGCATTTTTCCCCATGAATATACTAGTTTTTCAAATGTTGAAAAAAAAGATAGTTGTTTAATTTTTAAGGAGAAGTGTTTTGAAAAGAGTAGATGGTAGGAATAAGTCCAAGTTTGCTTTCTCTGCTGGAAGACCATCTATAGGTCTAAATAGGCTAAATCATCTATTTCACCCAGCTTCCAGCCTCACTGGATCAGGTTTTGGTAGCTTAGGGGATGGTTCATAATTTTATGGGATCCCAACTTCCACCATGGCCCTCACTAACCACTCAACCTCTGGAGTTCCCACCATCTCCATTTCTTTATCCCTAGACTTTTTGAGGGACACAGCATGTTTCCATTAAAGTTAGGATTGTTTGCATGATATGCATTTTTCCATATTTTCTTTTAACTTACCTATATACTTATATTTGAAGTGAGTTCCTTGTAGACAGCAAATTGTTGAGTCATATTATTTTTATTCACTTTGACAGTCTCTGTCTTTTAATTTGTGTGTTTAGACTATTTACATTTAATATAATGTTGTTATATTTGGATTTAGGCCTGCCATCTTTAAAATTTCTTTTCTGTTTGTTACCTCTGTTTTTTTTTTTTTTTGCTTGTTTGTTTCTTCTTTTCTACTATTATTGGGTTATAGGAATTTTTTTGTATTCAATTTTACCTACTGTGTTTTCTACTATCTCTTTGTATAGAATTTTTTATTGCCTAACCTAATGATTATAATATACATACTTAACTTTTTACAGTCTAGTTAAAAGCAATACTTTGCCACAAGTGGTAAAGTAGAAACAATACTATAATACACGTTTTACCCTCCTCACTTTATGTTGTCATATGTATTATATCTATACACACTGAAAACTCCATCAGACAATATAGATGGTCCCTAACTTATAATGGTTTGACTTACAATTTTTCAGCTTTGCACTGGTGTGAAAGCAATACACACTGAATAGAAACTGTATTTTGAATTTTGATCGTTTTCTGGGTTAGTGATAAGTGATACAATACTCTCTCGTGATGCTTGACCATGGCAGCAAGTCATTCTCACCTGTCACAAAGCAAACTTGTCACACAGCAAATTTGTCACACAGCAAGTTCCAAGTCAGCCATAAAATCACAAATGTAAACAACTAATATACTTACATCCATTATGTACCCATTTGTATTCTGTTTACAGTACAATATTAAATATATTACATTAAATATTCAGCATATTATTATAAAATAGGCTTTGTGTTAGATGATTCTGCCCAGCTGTGTACTAATGTGAGTATTCTGAGTATTAGGTAGGCTAGGCTAAGCTTTGCTGTTTGGTAGGATATTGTATTAAGTGCATTTTTCACTTATGATATTTTCAACTTCTGATAGGTTTACTGGGGCATAACCCTTATTAAGTCAAGGAAGATCTGTATCATAATTTTTGCTCTCAACCATCAAACATATATTAATGACTCAAGAGGAGATAAATAGACTAATAGACTGTTTTAATAATCTATTCAAATTAGCCAGATGTTTACCATTTCTGTTGCTCTTCATCATTCCTGAAGGTTCAAATTTCCTTCTATTATCATTTTCCTTCTATATGAAGAATTTTAGCAATTTTTAAAGAGCAAGTCTGTGGGAAAGTAATTTTCTTAGGTTTCTCTAAACAGAGAGTACCATACTTCATCTCCATGCATAGATGTTTTTGTTGCATTTAGAATTCTGGATGGGCAGGCTTTTTCTTTCAGTAATTGAAAATTGTTGTGCCATTCTCTTTTGCTGTTTTTTCATGGTTTTTGATAAGAAATCCAGTTACTCAAATGTTTTCTCTGTATATAATGAATTGTTTGTCTCTCACTATTTTCAAGATATATTCTTTGCCTTCAGTTTACAAAACTTTAATTATGTTGTGCAAGGGTATGGATTTTTGGGTTTATCCTGCTTGTAGTTAACTTAGCTTCTTGAATCTGTATGTTTATATTTTTTACCAAATACAGAAATTTTCTTCAAATACATTTTCTTCAGATGTTTTTATTTTTATGAAGGTATTATTGATACACATTCTTATGAAGGTTTCACATGAAAAAACAATGTAGTTACTACATTCACCCATATTATCATGTCCCCCCTATACCTCATTGCAGTCACTGCCCATCAGTGTAGGAAGATGCCAAAGAGCCACTATTTGCCTTCTCAGAGCTATACTGTCTTCCCCATGATCCCCCCAACACCATGTGTGCCAATCATAGTACTCCTCAATATCCTTCTCCATCCCTCCCCACCCACCCTCCTCCACCCCTACCCTTTGGTAACCACTAGTCCCTTCTTGGGGTCTGTGAGTCTGCTGCCATTTTGTTCCTTCAGTTTTGCTTCATTTTTATACTCCACAAATGAGGGAAATCATTTGCTACTTGTCTTTCTCTGCCTGGCTTATTTCACTGAGTGTAATATCCTCCAGCTCCATCCATGTTATTGCAAATGGTAGGATTTGTTTCTTTCTTATGTTTGAATAGTATTCCATTGTGTATATGTACCACCTCTTCTTTATTCATTCATCTACTGATGGACACTTAGGTTGCTTCCATATCTTGGCTATTGTAAATAGTGCTGCAATAAACATAGGGATGCACATGTCTTTTTGAATCTGAGAAATTATATTCTTTGGGTCTTAGGAGTGGAATTCCCAGGTCAAATGGTTTTACTATTTTTGTTTTTTGAGGAACCTGCATATAGCTTTCACAATGGTTGAACTAGTTTACATTCCCACCAGCAGTGTAGGAGGGTTTCCCTTTCTCTGTATCCCTGCCAGCATTTGTTGAACTTAGTCTTTTAGATGTTAGCCATCCTAACTGGTGTGAGGTGATATCTCAATGTGGTTTTTATTTGCATTTCTCTGAAAATTAGTGATGTGGAGCATCTTTTCATGTGCCTGTTGGCCATCTGAATTTCCTCTTTGGAGAGTTCTCTGTTGATTCTCCACCCATTTTTTAATTGGGTTATTTGCTTTTTGGTTGTTGAAGCATGTGAGTTCTTTATATATTTTGGATATTTCGGACATGTCATTTACAAATATATTCTCCCACACTGTAGGATGCCTTTTTGTTCTGTTGATGGTGTCCTTTGCTGCACAGAAGCTTTTTAGTTTGATATAGTCCCATGTACTTACTTTTGCTTTTGTTTCCCTTGTTTGAGGAGATGCATTCAGGAAAAAGTTGCTCATGTTTATATACAGTAGATTTTTGCCTATGTTGTCTTCTAAGAGTTTTACAGTTTCATGACTTACATTCAGGTCTTGGATCCATTTCGAGTTTACTTTTGTGTATGGGGTTAAACAATAATCCAGTTTCATTCCCTTGCATGTAGCTGTCTAGTTTTTCCAACACCAGTTATTGAAGGGGCTGTCATTTCCCCATTGTATGTCCACAACACCTTTATCATATATTAATTGACTATATGCTTGGGTTCATATCTGGGCTCTCTAGTCTGTTCCATTGGTCTATGGGCCTGTACTTGTGCCAGTACCAAATTGTCTTGATTACTGTGGTTTTGTAGTAGAGCTTGAGGTCAAGGAGCATAATCCTCCCAACTTTATTCTTCCTTCTCAGGATTGCTTTGGTTATTCGGGGTCTTTTGTGGTTACATATGAATTTTAGAACTATTTGCTCTAGTTTGTTGAAGAATGCTGTTGGTATTTTGATAGGGATTGCACTGAATCTGTAGATTGCTTTAGGCAGGATGGCCATTTTAACAATATTAATTCTTCCTATCCATGAGCATGGGATGTGTTTCCATTCATTGGTATTTTCTTTAATTTCTCTCATGAGTGTCTTGTAGTTTTCAGAGTATAGGTCTTTCACTTCCTTCGTTAGGTTTATTCCTAGATATTTTATTCTTTTTGATGCAATTGTGAATGGAATTGTTTTCCTGATTTCTCTTTCTGCAAGTTCATCATTGGTGCATAGGAATGCAACAGATTTTTGTGTATTTATTTTGTATCTTGATATTTTCCTGAATTCAGATGTTAGATTTAGTAGTTTTGGAGTGGATTTTTTAGGGTTTTTTATGTATAGTATCGTGTCATCTGCAAACAGTGAGAGTTCTTCTTTACCAATCTGGATACCTTTTATTTCTTTGTGTTGTCTGATTGCTGTGGCAAGGACCTCCAGAACTATGTTGAATAAAAGTGGAGAGAGTAGGTATCCTTGTCTTGTTCCTGGTCTTGAAAGAAAGGTTTTCAGCTTCTTGCTGTTAAATAGGATTTTGGCTGTTTGTTTGTCATATATGCCTTTATTATGTTAAGGTACTTGCCCTCAATATCCATTTTGTTGAGAGTTTTGATCATGAATGGATGTTAAATTTGTTGAATGCTTTTTCAGCATCTATGGAGATGATCATGTGGTTTTTGTCTTTCTTTTTGTTGATGTGGTGTATGATGTTGGATATTTGAATGTTGTACCATCCTTGCATCCCTGGAATAAATAAATCCCTCTTAGTCATGATGGATGATCTTTTTGATGTAATTTTGACTTCGGTTTGCTAATATTTTGTTGAGTATTTTTGCATCTATGTTCATCTGGGATATTGGTCTATAATTTTCTTTTTTTCTGGTGTCTTTGCCTGGTTTTGGTATTAGGGTTATGTTGGCCTTATAGAATGAGTTTGGAAGTATTCCCTCCTATTCTAATTTTTGGAAAACTTTAAGTAGAATGGGTATTGGGTTTTCACTTAATGTTTGATAAAATTCAGCAGTGAAGCCATCTGGTCCAGAGGGTTTGTTCTTAGTAGTTTTTTGATTACTAATTCAATTTTGTTGCTAGTAATTAGGCTATTCAGATTTACTATTTCTTTCTGGATCAGCTTTGGAAGGTTGTACTTCTCTAGAAAGTTGTCCATTTCTTCAAGGTTATCCAGTTTGTTAGCATATAATTTTTCACAGTATTCTCTAATAATTCTTTGTATTTCTGTGGTGTCCATAGTGATTTTTCCTTTCTCACTTCTGATTCTGTTTATGTCTGTAGATTGTCTTTTTTTCTTGATAAGTCTGGCTAGGCATTTATCTGTTTGTTTATTTTTTTTGAAGAACCAGCTCCTGTTTCATTGATGCTTTCTATTGTTTTATTCTTCTCAATTTTATTTATTTCTGTTCTAATCTTTATTATGTCCCTCCTTCTACAGACTCTGGGCTTTATTCGTTCTTCTTTTTATCATTTTGTTAATTGTGAATTTAGACTGTTCTTATGGGGTTGTTCTTTTTTGCTGAGGTAGGCCTGTATTGCAATATACTTTCCTCTTAGCACAGCCTTCACTGTGTCCCACAGATTTTGTGTTGTTCAATTATTGTTGTCATTTGTCTCTATATATTGATTGATCTCTGTTTTTATTTGTCATTGATCCATTGGTTATTTAGGAGCATGTTGTTAAGCCTCTGTGTGTTTGTGGGATTTATCATTTTCTTTGTGTAGTTTATTTTTAGTTTCATACTTTTGTGGTCTGCAAAGCTGGTTCTTACAGTTTCAATCTTTTTTAACTTACTGAAGCTCGTTTTGTTGTCTAGTATTTTATCTATTCTTGAAAATGTTCTGTGTGGACTTGAGAAGAATGTGTATCCTGTTGCTTTTGGTTGCAGTGTTCTGTAGATGTCTGTTAGGTTCGCCTGTTCTCATGCTTTGTTCAGGGTGTCTGTCTCCTCACTTATTTTCTGTCTTTTTGATCTGTCCTTTGGATTGAGTGGAGTGCTTGAACTCTCCTAGAATGAATGCATTGCATTCTATTTCCCTTTAATTCTGTTCATATTTGTTTCACATATGTAGGTGGTCCTTTCTTAAGTGCATAGATATTTATGATTATATCCTCTTGTTGGATTGACCCCTTTATCATTAGGTAATGTCCTTCTTTGTCTCTTGTGACTTTCTTTGTTTTGAAGTCTATTTTGTCTGATACAAGTACTGCAACTCCTGCTTTTTTCTCCCTTTTAGTTGCATAAAATATCTTTTTCCATCCCTTTACTTTTAGTCTGTATATGTCTTTGGGTTTGAAATGAGTCTCTTGTAGGCAGCATATAGTTGGATCTTGGTTTTTTATCCATTCAGTAACTCCATGTCTTTTGATTGGTGCATTCAGACCATCTACATTTAGGGTGATTATCAACAGGTATGTACTTATTGCCATTGCAGGCTTTAGATTTGTGGTTACCAAAGGTTCAAGAGTAACTTCCTTACTATCTAGGAGTATAACTGAACTCACTTAGTATGCTATTACAAACACAATCTAAAGGTTCTTTTTTCTCCTCCTTTTTCTTCCTCCTTCATTCTGTATATATTAGGTATCATATTCTGTACTCTTTGTCTATCCCTTGATTGACTTTGGGGGCAGTTGATTTAATTTTGCATCTGCTTAGTAACTAATTGTTCTACTTTCTTTTCTGTGGTTTTATTATGTCTTGTCACAGCTATTAAGCCTTAGGAACACTTCCATCTATAGCAGTCCCTCCAAAATACATTGTAGAGATGGTTTGTGGGAGGTAAATTCTCTCAGCTTTTGCTTATCTGGAAATTGTTTAATCTCTCCTTCAAATTTAAATGATAACCTTGCTGGATAAAGTATTCTTGGTTCGAGACCCTTCTGTTTCATGGCATTAAATATATCACACCACTCCTTTTTCGCCTGTAAGGTTTCTGCTGAGAAGTCTGATGTAATCATGATGGGTTTCCCTTTGTATGTGATCTTTTTTCTCTCTCTAGCTGCTTATAATAGTCTGTCCTTATCCTTGATCTTTGACATTTTAATTGGCACTGTATGTCTTGGTGTTGTCTTCCTTGGGTCCTTGTGTTGGGAGGTCTGTGGATCTCCATGGCCTGAGAGACTATCTCTTTCCCCAGATTCAGGAAATTTCTAGCAATTACCTCCTCAAAGACACCTTCTATCCATTTTTCTTTCTTTTCTTCTTCTGTACCCCTATAATATGAATATTGTTCCATTTGGATTGGTCACACTGTTCTCTCAATATTCTTTCCTTCATAGAGATCCTTTTTTCTCTGTGTCTCAGCTTCTTTGTATTCCTCTTCTCTAATTTCTATTTCATTTATTGTCTCTTCCACCATATCTAATCTGCTTTTAAAACCTTCCATTGTCTTCCTTAATGAATGTATCTCTGTCCTAAATTTGTTCCTGAGTTCTTGAATATTTTTCTTTACCTCCAGGAGCATGTTCATGACATTTAGTTTGAAATCTCAGGAAGTTTGATTAGTTCAGTCTCACTTGATCTTTTCCTGGTGTTTGTGGGATTTTGGTTTGAAGCAGGTTCCTTTGACATTTCACATTTGCATGTGGTGCCCTGTAGTGCCCATAAGTTCTACTCTCTGGAGCTGCTCAGCCCCTGGAGTGATGTTGGGGTTCACAGGGGAGTGGTGCTTATGCCTGGGCGGGGGGGAGGTAAGAGCTGTTTCCTGCTTCCTGGCTGCTATGCCTGTCTCCACTGCCAGAACCAGTGGGCTGAACACACAGGTGTAAGCCTCTATTCTTTGGGTTTGTAGCTGCTGTAGGCAGGGCTTCCCTCTGGCTGGCCTGGTACCAGGGTAGGGATTGACAGTTTGTGAGCCAGGTGAGGGCTGGGAGGGAGTCATAGTAGGCTGTGTATCATGGTGGTGGGTCTTGGAGCTGCTAAGCAGCCACGGGGATGGAGTGCCTGAAGACCCTGAAAGTTCCTAACCTGCTGGGCAGTGTATGCCTGGAAATTTTTGTCTACCTGTCCTTTCTCCTGAGCAGTAAGCTCTGTGCAATCCTTGCCCCTTTAGCAATCCTCTCACTGTTAGGAAGTCTCTCAGACTGCCTACCCAGAGCAGCTGGATCCCTGTTTTCCACAAGCAACTGTAATCTCCATCACTCCAGGTATTCCACCTGTCTTAGGTTTCCAACCCCACTAATCACCAGAGTACCATGTAATGTAGGTTCATGCTTCCAGAAAAGATCTCCAGGGCTAGGTGTTCAGCAGTCCCAGGCCTCCAATCCCTCCTCACTCCATTTCTCTTCCTCCCACCAGTGAGCTTTGGTGGGGGAAGGGCTGGCATCCTGCCTGATCATGGCTTTGGTACGTTACCCAGTTTCTTGAAGTCTGTTCTTTTCTCCAAGTGTATGCAGTCTGGCATAGCTTTCTATCCTGTTGCTCTTTCAGGATAAGTTGTATTAATTATATCTTCATATCATGTGTGGTTTTAGGAGGAGGTCTCTGTCTCACCTCTCATGCTGCCATCTTTAATCTCCCTTTGAGTGAGCACCCAGATGCTTTTGCCATACTGCATCTTCCACCTCTCTTTCTGGTTATTCAGTGACATGAATGTTAGAACTTTTGGTACAGTCACTTAGGTCCCTGAGGCCTTGCAGTTTTTTCTTTTCCATTTTTCTTCTCTTTGTGGTCCAATCTGAGTGTTTTCTTTGCTCTCTCTTCAGGTTCATTGTCTCTTTTCTCCATCACCTCCATTAGATACTGAGTTCATCCTGTGAATTTTAAAACACTTACTGCATTTTTAGTTCTAAGATTTTTATTTGGTTTTCCTTTCCATCTTTCGCTTATTTTCTGAGATTTTCTTTCTGTTCAATCTGGGAATATTTGTCCTTATTTTTTGGAGCATTTTTATAATATCTGCATCAAAGTTATTGTCAGGTACTTTCAACATAAGTGTCATCTCATCCCTGGCATGTGTTGATTGTCTTTTCTTGTGTGAGTTGAGTTTTTCTTCCTTCTTCACATGCCGAATAATTTTAAATTATATCCTGAATATTTTGAAAATTTTATTATAAATCTCTGGATCTCATTTAAATCCTGTGGAAAATCTTTATATTCTGTTTTATTAGTCAATTGATCAGTTGGATTCACGTCACAAGGTCCAACTGGTCTTCTGTGAGTGGTAGGTTCAATGTCAGCTCCATTTTTAAGGCCTTTGCAAAACTATTTAAATCTCTCTTGAATGTGTGCCACTCAGTGGATATTTCTGAGACCTGAGCAGTGGCTTATCTCTTTGTTTAGTGAACAACTGAACAACTGTTGGGGTGTTATTTGAGATCAGATTCATGTATGCACAGGTTGGGAGTGAGAAAGAAGTTCATAAACTAATTGACAGGTGTCACTTACCCAAGCTCCCCCTTCTCCATGATCTACTACTTTTTGGTTACCTTGCTTTCAGGATTAGTTGTATTAATTATGTTTTCATATTATATGTGGTTTTAGGAGGAGGTCTCTGTCTCACCTCTCATGCTGCATCTTTTCCTCTCAGTCCTCCAGAAAGAAATTCAGGATTTAATCTGCTCTGCTGTACACTTTCCATAGCTATATCGATAGTTCAGCGAAATGGTAGGAGTTTAAATCATAGGTCCTCTAATTGGAGACAAACACTCCCTTCCTTCTGAATTTAAGGGACCTGCAGGTCTCTGCTACTCTGTGGTCCCTACTGCCATTGACATGGAGCAGGGATGCAAGAGAACCAAAACATAAGACAAAAAGAAAGACAAGGGATTTTTCTTTTCTTTCTGAGCACTCAGAGATCCCTTTCTCATATTTTGAACCAAAACTAGAGGATTTCTGTAGCTCTCTCTTTCTGTGTCAATACCCACCTCCGGGTTTCAGGCTGTCTTGAGTCCAGGCTGGGGGATTCCGCAGGGCAAAAAATGTTAAACTCCTTACTGATTCTGCAGTATTTCTAATTCTAGTCTCCAATCTGCCTGCTATTTTTTTACTTTCAGAATCTTCAGTTAGCTTTTCCTGGCATTGTGTACAGATTTTATGGAAAGATAGTGTAAAATGAGCTTTGTCTTATTCCAATATATTTTAATAACTAATATGACACAGCAGAAAAATAAGAATGCAGTGAAGAAGGATTGCCTGTAAGATTTAGTTGCAATTAAAAAGTTGACATTTTAGTTCTAGGTGGTAGAAATATTTGTATGTCTTGCCTTCTGCATGGAAAGTGGTGACAAGAGCCAGATCTAGATTTTCTAGTTCCACAGGGCAGTAAAGTTACTAATAAAATCTAGCACATTCATTACTCAGGCTTATTTAGCTTATTTGCTTGGCTCTCCTGGGCAGGTTAGTTTTGCTTTGGACCTGCTCTCTGCTAAACACTTTCATATACCAGAAATAACTTAGTAATCACAACTTCCCAATTAGGTGGTGGGCATTATATCCAGTTTAAGTGACTGCTTATTAAGTGACTTATTAAGTGATAAGTGATACCAGTTTGATTGGGGGATGTGACAGCCTATTGAATGGAAGTCTCCTGGGAACTAATGGAAGTTGGAGGATAACTGAGCATTTTTCTCGATGAATGAAGTGGGATTTACCTGTTGACATTTCAGAGGGTACCCATATGCTCCAAGCAGTATAAATGGATGGAGAACTAACTACCTCTATGTAGATTAGAGTTCACTGAACTTTCTCACCATCCCAACTTTTCCTGAGCCTTCTGGAGTCTAAATTATCTGCTTGTGCTAGTTTCTCTCTGCCTTACCTTGATCTGCCCTTCTACATGGTCTACTTTTCTGCACTAAATGCTAGTCAGTACATGGTTAGTTTTTCCCATGGTCATCTGTGTTAAGGGTTTAATAAGAAAGAAAGATACTCTAGGTTGGAATTAAATATTTAGGAAAACATTAAAAGCCTACAGTAGCAAAAATCACTGGTTTAGATTTAGTGTTGTGAGAGACACAGTTGCTGCCACCCCAAGTCAGCAATGTGCAGAAATCTGCTGCAGATTTCAGAGCTCCTTCATGGCATCCAGGAAGGTGAATAGCAACAGGATACAGAATCTGCTACAAATACTCATGCCTGGGAAATCCACACCTCCACCCACTGTCATATGAAAAATAAAGTGGCTTCTGCTTCTCTCTTCCAAATCTTCTGAGAGTCTGTCTATCTCACTGGTGGAATCCTGAACAAATTAAAAACCCTGTTGGAGTCTCATAAGTATGGCTTCCTCCCCGGGCTTCTAGTCCTGGCCATATAAGAGAACTAAAGGGAGATGAAGAATATTAAGTACCAGCAGTTAATATTAGTGAACCAGTAATGTCTAATTCCAATGGCAACAAAACAAAACAAAAGAAAATATGTTTTTCATCTGGCCAGTCTCCTTGGTTAGCATTCATCTTTGTGAAAGAGAATTTCATTAGTCATTTAACACATTTGGTAATCATACAGATGCAGTGCTAAACTTTGATTTTGTATATGGTATAAGACTAGTGAAAATAAATAATAGACTAACTCAATTAAAATTAATTTTCAGTGTCAAGTATTTTTAATATCCCTCAATGCTAACATTTTTTGATTACTAGGAGGGGATGCAGCATTCTCTCGTGGGTGTTGAATAATCTGACTGCTACAAATTGTGTTATAGAAACACCTAAGACACAAGGAGTCTATAGTTGGAATGAATATCTAGAAAACGTTGGGAAACATCTGAACTTACTGTAAGTTGAGTTGATGTATATATTTGTGATAGTTTTATTTAAAATCAGAGAATAAATGTGCCAAAATTTCACAGTAAAACATGTGTATTGTAGAATTACCATAAAGCAAGCATGATGCTTGTGGGGTTTTTTCCCATGAATAAAGGCAGTTTTTTTTTTTCAATTATAAAGATCTGAGAAAAAATAAAGGAAAAAATATTTTAACTTATGGATATTTTATTGCTATGGATGTGCAAATTTGAATGGTTTTATTTTGAGTAACACTCGTTACACACTTGCATTTAACATTTAAAATCTATCCTGATTTTTTTATTTAAAATCATGATAAGTTAAAAATAATTTAAAATAATTCTAGTTAGCCTATTATTCAAAATGAATGTTTAGATACTTTCTCAGTCTTCCAAAATAGGACAGTGGCCCATTTTCTATTATATGAGAAAATTGCTGACACATTTAGTAGAGAATGGAAGTGTTCTATATATATTTTTTTTTAATTACATATTTTTGATGTAATTTTTAAATATAATTTCAAAATGATAAAGCATTTTGAAGTTAAAATATTTACTGGAGGAATGTTAATGCTGAAATAAGATGAAGTAATTTCACTGCAGTAATTTATCAGAACAGTATAAAATAACAACAAAGACTGGATACCATATTACCAAATTTATATATACATTGATATTTTTAATTCATTTTATTATCATTAATCTAGACTCCCCCTTTCACCAAGTCCCCCACCCCACAAACCCCATTACGTCACTGTCCATCAGCATAGTAAGATTCTGTAGACTCACTACTTGTCTTCTCTGTGTTGCACATCCCTCCCTATGCCTCCCCCAAATTATACATGCTAATTGTAAGGCCCCCTTTCTTTTTCCCTGCCCTTATCCCTCCCTTCCCACCCCTCCTTTCCAGTCCCTTTCCTTTTGGTAACCGTTAGTTCATTCTTGGGTTCTGTGATTCTGCTGCTGTTTGTTCCTTCAGTTTTTCTTTGTTCTTATACTCCACAGATGAGTGAAATCATTTGGTATTTGTCTTTCTCCTTCTGGCTTATTTCACTGAGCATAATACCCTCTAGCATAATAATGCAACCATCCATGTTGTTGCAAATGGTAGAATTTGTTTTCTTCTTATGGCTGAACAATATTCCATTGTGTATATGTACCACATCTTCTTTATCCATTCATCTATTGATGGACACTTAGGTTGCTTCTATTTCTTGGCTATTGTAAATAGTGCTGCAATAAACATAGGAAAAAACATATGTCTTTTTCAAACTGGAGTGCTGCATTCTTAGGGTAAATTCCTAGAAGTGGAATTCCTGGGTCAAATGGTATTTCTATTTTGAGCTTTTTGAGGAACCTCCATACTGGTTTCCACAATGGTTTAATTAATTTGCATTCCCACTGGCAGTGTAGGAGGGTTCCCCTTTCTCCACAACTTCGCCAACATTTGTTGTTGTTTGTCTTTTGGATGGTGGTGATCCTTACTGGTGTGAGGTGATATCTCATTGTGGTTTTAATTTGCATTTCTCTGATGACAAGCGATGTGGAGCATCTTTTCATGGGTCTGTTAGCCATCTGAATTTCTTCTTTGGAGAACTGTCTGTTCAGCTCCTCTGCCCATTTTTTAATTGGATTATTTGCTTTCTGTTTGTTGAGGTGCATGAGCTCTTTATATATTTGGGATGTCAACCCTTTATCAGATCTGTCATTTATGAATATATTCTCCCATAATGTAGGGTACCTTTTTGTTTTATTGATGGTGTCCTTTGCTGTACAGAAGCTTTTCAGCTTGATATAGTCCCACTTGTTCATTTTTGCTTTTGTTTCCCTTGCCCGGGGAGATATGTTCATGAAGAAGTCACTCATGTTTATGTCCAGGAGATTTTTGCCTATTTTTTTCTAAGAGTTTTATGGTTTCATGACTTACATTCAGGTGTTTGATCCATTTCAAATTTACTTTTGTGTATGGGGTTAGACAGTGATCCAGTTTCATTCTCCTACAGGTAGCTGTCCAGTTTTGCCAGCACCATCTGTTGAAGAGACTGTCATTTCCCCATTGTATGTCTGTGGCTCCTTTATCATATATTAATTGACCATATATGTTTGGGTTAATATCTTGGGTCTCTATTCTGTCCACTGGTCTGTGGATCTGTTCTTGTGCCAGTACCAAATTATCTTGATTACTGTGGCTTTGTAGTAGAGCTTGAGGTTGGGGAGCGAGATCCCCCCCCACTTTATTCTTCCTTCTCAGGATTGCTTTGGCTATTTGGAGTCTTTGGTGTTTCCATATGAATTTTTGAACTATTTGTTCTAGTTCATTGAAGAATGTTGTTGGTAATTTGATATGGATTGCATCAAATCTGTATATTGCTTTGGACAGGATGGCCATTTTGATGATATTAATTCTTCCTAGCCAAGAGCATGGGATGAGTTTCCATTTGTTAGTGTCCTCTTTAATTTCTCTTAAGAATGTCTTATAGTTTTCAGGGTATAGGTCTTTCACTTCCTTGGTAAGGTTTATTCCTAAGCATTTTATTCTTTTTGTTGCAATTGTGAATGGAATTGTTTTCCTGATTTCTCTTTCTATTAGTTCATTGTTAGTGTATAGGAAAGCCACAGATTTCTGTGTGTTAATTTTGTATCCTGCAACTTTGCTGTTTTCCGATATCAGTTCTAGTACTTTTGTAGTGGAGTCTTTAGGGTTTTTTTTCTGTACAATATCATGTCATCTGCAAATAGTGACAGTTTAACTTCTTCTTTACCAATTTGGATTCCTTGTATTTCTTTGTTTTGTCTAATTGCCGTGGCTAGGACCTCCAGTACTATGTTGAATAACAGTGGGGAGAGTGGGCATCCCTGTCTTGTTCTTGATCTCAGAGGTAAAGCTTTCAGCTTTTCACTGTTCAGTATGATGTTGGCTGTGGGTTTATCATATATGACCTTTATTATGTTGAGGTACCTTCCCTCTATACCCATTTTGTTGAGAGTTTTTATCATGAATGGATGTTGCATTTTGTTGAATGCTTTTTCAGCATCTATGGAGATGATAATGTGGTTTTTGTCCTTCTTTTTGTTAATATGGTGGATGATGTTGATGGATTTTTAGATGTTGTACCATCCTTGCACCCCTGGGATGAATCCCACTTGGTCATGGTGTGTCTTCCTTTTGGTATATTTTTGAATTCGGTTTGCTAATATTTTGTTGAGCATTTTTGCATCTATGTTCATCAGGGATATTGGGCTGTAGTTTTCTTTTTCAGAGGGGTCTTTGCCTGGTTTTGGTATTAGGGTGATGTTGGCTTCATAGAATGAGTTTGTGAGTATTCCCTCCTCTTCTACTTTTTGGAAAACTTTAAGGAGAATGGGTATTATATCTTCTCTGTATGTCTGATAAAATTCCGAGGTAAATCCTTATGGCCCAGGGGTTTTGTTCTTGGGTAGTTTTTTGATTACCACTTCAATTTCTTTGTTGGTAATTGGTTTGTTTAGATTTTGTGTTTCTTCCTTGGTCCATCTTGGAAGGTTGTATTTTTCTAGGAAATTGTCCATTTCTTCTAGGTTTTCCAGCTTCTGAGCATATAGGTTCTCATAGTAGTCTCTAATAATTCTTTGTATTTCTGTTGGGTCCGTCGTGATGTTTCCTTTCTCATTTCTGATTATGTTGATGTGTGTTGATTGTCTTTTTCTCTTAGTAAGTCTTGCTAGAGGCTTATCTATTTTGTTTATTTTCTCGAAGAACCAGCTCTTGGTTTCATTGATTTTTTATATCGTGTTATTATTCTCAATTTTATTTACTTCTTCTCTGATCTTTATTGTGTCCCTCCTTCTGCTGACTTTAGGCCTCATTTGTTCTTCTTTTTCCAATTTTGATAATTGTGACATTAGACTATTCATTTCAGTTTGTTCGTCCTTCTTTAAATATGCTTGGATTGCTATATACTTTCCTCTTAAGACTGCTTTCACTGCATCCCACAGAAGTTGGGGCTTTGTGTTGTTGTCATTTATTTCCATATATTGCTGGATTTCCATTTTAATTTGGTCATTGGTCCATTGACTATTTATGAGCATGTTGTTAAGCCTCCATGTGTTTGTGAGCCTTTTTGCTTTCTTGGTACAATTTATTTCTAGTTTTATACCTTTGTGGTCTGAAAAGTTGGTTGGTAGGATTTCAATCTTTTGGAATTTACTGAGGCTCTTTTTGTGGCCTAGTATGTGGTCTATTCTGGAGAATGTTCCATGTGTCCTTGAGAAGAATGTGTATCCTGTTGCTTTTGGGTATAGAGTTCTATAGATGTCTTTTAGGTCCATCTGTTCTAGTGTGTTGTTCAGTGCCTCTGTGTCCTTACTTATTTTCTGTCTGGTGGATCTGTCCTTTGGAGTGAATGGTGTGTTGAAGTCTCCTAAAATGAATGCATTGCATTCTATTTCCTCCTTTCATTCTGTTAGTATTTGTTTCACATATGCTGGTGCTCCTGTGTTGGGTGCGTATGTATTTATGATGGTTATATCCTCTTGTTGGACTGACCCCTTTATAATTATGTAATGTCCTTCTTTACCTCTTGTTACTTTCTTTGTTTTGAAGTCTATTTTGTCTGATACTAGTAGTGCAACACCTGCTTTTCTCTCCCTATTGTTTGCATGAAATATCTTTCTCCATCCCTTGACTTTTAGTCTGTGCATGTCTTTGGGTTTGAGGTGAGTCTCTTGTAAGCATCATATAGATGGATCTTGTTTTTTTTATCCATTCAGTGACTCTATGTCTTTTGATTGGTGCATTCAGTCCATTTACATTTAGTGTGATTATTGATAGGTATGTACTTATTGCCACTTCAGGCTGTAGATTCGTGGTTACCAAAGGTTCCAGGTTACTTTCCTTACTATCTAAGAGTCTAACTTAACTCACTTAGTATGCTATTACAAATGCAATCTAAAGGTTCATTTATGTTTCTCCTCCTTTTTCTTCCTCCTTCATTCTTTATATATTAGGTATCAAATTCTGTACTTTTTGTTTATCCCTTGATTGACATTGGGGATAGTTAATTTAATTTTGCATTTGCTTTGTAATTAGCTGTTCTACTTTCTTTACTGTGGTTTTGTTGCCTCTGGTGACAGCTTTTCAACCCTAGGACTGTAGTGATGGTTTATGTGAGGTAAATTCTCTTAGCTTTTGCTTATCTGGAAATTGTTTAACCCCTCCTTCAAATTTAAATGATAATCTTTCTGGATTGAGTAATCTTGGTTCTAGGCCCTTCTCCTTCATGTCATTAAATACATCATGCCCCTCTCTTCTGGCCTGTAAGATTTCTGCTGAGAAGTCTGATGTTAGCTGGATGGGATTTCCTTTGTATGTGATCTTATTTCTCTCTCTGGCTGCTTTTAATGGTCCATCCTTATCCTTGATCTTTGCCATTTTAAGTAGTATATGTCTTGGTTTTGTCTTCCTTTGGTCCCTTGTGATGAGAGATCTGTGCACCTACATGGTCTGAGATACTATCTCCTTCCTCAGTTTTGGGAAGTTTTCAGCAATTACCTCCCCAAAGAGACTTTCTATCCCTTTTACTCTCTCTTCTTCTTCTGGTACCCCTATAAAATGAATATTGTTCCATTAGTATTGGTCACACAGTGACCAATATTCTTTCATTCTTAGAGATCCTTTTTTCTCTCTGTGCTTCAGCTTCTTTGTATTCCTCTTCTCTAGTTTCTCTTTCATTTATTGTCTCCTCCACCGTATCCAACCTGCTTTTAATACCCTCCATCATGCTCTTCAATGATTGGATCTCTGACCTGAATTCATTCCTGAGTTCTTGGATGTCTTTCTGTACCTCCATCAGGATGTTGACTATTTTTATTTTGAACTCCCTTTCAGGAAGAGTGATGAGGTCCGTATCATTTAAATCTTTCTCGGGTGTTGTATTAACAATTTTACTCTGGACAAGGTTCCTTTGGCGTTTACTGTTTGTATATGGCGCCCTCTAGTGTCCAGAAGCTCTATTCTGGAGCTGCTCAGTCCCTGAAGCAATATCAGGGGTCGCAGGGGAGCGGTACTGGTGCCCGGTGAGAGGAAAGAGCTGTTCCCCACCTCCTGGCTGCTGTGCCTGTCTCCACTGCCTGAGCTGGTGGGCCAGTCACACAGGTATAAGTTTTGTCCCAGAGCAGCCAGATATGGATCCCTGCTTTCCACAAGCAACAGGAATCCCAGTCTCCCCAGGAACTCTGCCTGTATTAACTCTCCAACCCGGTAGTAATGCGAGTCTCATGAGAGCACCATGAAATGTAGGTTTGTGCTCCCAGCGCAGATCTCCGGAGCTAGGTATTCAGCAGTCCCAAGCCTTCCACTCCCTCCCTGCTCCGTTTCTCTTCCTCCCGCCAGTGAGCTGGGGTGGGGGAGGGGCTCGGGTCCCGCGGAGCCACAGCTCTGGTATGTTACCCCATTTGCTGAGGTCTGCTCTTTTCTCCAGGTGTATGCAGTCTGACTTGTCCTCTTTCCTTTTGCTCTCTCAGGATTAGTTGTGCCAACTATATTTTCTAATTGTATCCAGTTTTAGGAGGAAGCCTCTGTCTCTCCTCTCATGCCACCATCTTTAATATATATACATTGATTTTAAAAAGAGACTATAGCAAAATGAAATGCAATTTATGTCTCCATAGAACAAAGTAAACTAAGCAATGGACAAACATGTAAAAATTTTAGATTTGGTATAAATATGTTCCTCGATTTTAACTTCAACAAGACTACCAAACCTTGGCATTATCTAAGATATATTGGCTTAACTGATCTTGACAGTTTGTTTATTTCAACATGATCTTCACTGTAAAATTGCCTTATATCTTGGAGTCATTTTATACTGCTTGCTTTAGCCACTCTACAGCAAGTGTTGAATAATCATTTTCTGTTCTACATTTCTAAAAGGTTAGATGCACTCTATCTTGAACAAAGAGCTAATGACCATTAAATAGAAACTGTTACCCAAGGTTAAAAAATCAACCAAGATAGTACTAACTATATCTGATATATAAGAATATTTTTGTTAAGTTAGCATGTCATATTTCACATTTTGAACATCAGCTTATGTATCCTAAATCTTGTAACTGTGGTTATATTTCGGGAATGAGGTTGACAGAGTTGCTAAGATGGCATAACAAAAACTGACATACTTATGTATGGAAATAGTCTTATATTCAAAGTAAAATCTTTTAGATATACTTAACTGGAACTATTTCTAAGCTCTCTGCCTCCTTAGAGTTCCCTATGAAGAGGTCTACCAATGTTGTGCCCACATAACTTGTGCTCTGCCTTTAGTTTCAGATGATGATAAAGATATACCAGGGCTTTAGGGCATGAAACCTAGAAATATCTTGAAGCTGAAAGTTTTTATATAGCACTCCAATAAATGGTGATGGTAATAATCACTGTACCTCTAAGGATTCTTGGAAGTCATGGAAAAAAATGTAGCATGGACCCAACCTATTGGTTGTGGTATCATGGATCCACCTACATAAAATCATTTTGCCTTTGATTTATTTCTGAACCCAAAAACCTTCCTCCTTTATTTGTAGATCTTACTTTATCCAGGTAAGCAGAGCCCTTGTGGCCTTACACTGTAGACTTTTGCAGCCTGAGAAATCAGAGCTCTGACTCAGGCCTACCAGATGCTTGATTACATGAAAAACATGAGAAAACATGTCAGATGAAAAGTGTCTCAGTTTTTCAGAAATACTAGCATACAGTGTTTCAGTGAAAGGAGCCTTTTCTTCCCATTTGACACTAGAGATTCTGTGAGGTAGATGTTAGCCTGTCTGACAACTCATTTGAGACAGGGGTATAATCCACTTGCCCAACATTAGGCAGTAAATAATGGATGGTCTTGAACTCAGAGCTTCTAACTCATATATGTTATGATATGTCCACCATCAACAGAGGTTCTCAAATCTTGCTTCCACTTGGCTGACATCTCATATTTAAACCCATTGAAAGAGGCATTGGAGTTTCCCTACTCTACTCTGAAAAATTCTCCTACCACTTTCTTTTGAGCATTCATGAAAACTAGCCACAATTAGTCACAAGTCTAGTGAGGAATGTTTTTCTATCCCATGGGAGTGCCTCCAATCATCCTCCCAATAGCATTTGGGGAATGTCTAGAATGTGTGTGGGTTTCTGTTTGTTTACTTTGTATAATTTATTTCTATTTTCATGCCATTGCAATCTGAAAAGATGCCTGATACAATTTCAATCTTTTTAAAATTTATTGAGGTTCTGTTTGTGTCCTAATATGTGATCTAGTCTGGAGAACAGTCATGTGCACTTGAGAAAAGTGTGTATCCTGCTACTTTTGGGTGGCGTGTTCTGTATATATCTGTTAAGTCCATCCAATTGTGTTGTTCAGTGCCTCTGTTCCCTTATTTGTTTTCTGTCTGGTTGATCTGTCCATCAATGTAAGTGGTGTTAAAGTCCCCTAATATGATTGAGTTTCAGTCTATTTCTCCCTTTGGTTATCTTAGTATTTGTTTTACATACTTAGGTGCTCCTATCTTGGGTGCATTGATGTTTGTAATTGTTATGTCCTCTTGATGGACTGATCCCTTTATCATTGTACAATGTCCTTCTTTGTCTCTTGTTACTTTCTTTGTTTTGAAGTCTATTTTGTCTGATACATGTGCTGCTACTCCTGCTTTTTCTCCCTATTATTTGCATGAAATATCTTTTTCCATCCCTTCACTTTAAGTCCATGTACATTTTTGGGTCTGAAATGAGTGTCTTGTAGGCAATGTATGGATGGGTCTTGTTTCCTTATCCATTCTGCCACCCTATGTCCTTTGATTGGTGCATTCAGTCCATTTACATTTAAGGTAGTTATTAATAGGCGTGTACTTATTGACATTTTAAAAATTGTTTTATGGTTGTTTTTGTAGTTCCTCTCTGATCATCCTCTCTTTTGTTATTTGATAGGCTTTTTAACATTGTGATTGAATTCTTTAAAAATTTTTTAATGATCTATTATAAACTTTAGGCTTATGGTTACCATAAGGTTCATAGTTTCTTAAATATATAACAGTCTATATTTGGTTTCTCTATTTTGAACACAGTCTAAAAGTACTTCATTTTTATTCTCCTTCTTCCTCCACACTTTATATATTAGATATTATAATCTATTTTTGTGTATCCCTTGACTGATTTTGTGTATAGTTGATTTACTACTTTTTTTTAACTTCATACTTGCGTAGTAATTGGTCTACTATCTTTATCTATTGGGTTTATTCTCACTGATGAAAGTTATTTAGGTTTAAGAACATTTCCATCTACAGAAGTTCCTTTAACATATCCTGTAAGACTGATTTGGTGGTGGTGAATTCTTTTAACTTTTATCTGGGAAAGTTTTAATCTCTCCTTTAAGTCTGAATGATAACTTTGCTGGGTAGAGGATTCTTGGTTGAAGGTCCTTCTGTTTCAATACACTAAATATTTCATACCATTCCCTTCTGGTCTGTAAAATTTCTGCTGAGAAATCTGCTGATAGCTCTGTGGAGTTAGGTAACTGTTTGCTTCTCTCTTTATCTTTAATCTTTGCCATTTTAATTACTATATGTCTTGGTGTCATCTTCCTGGGGTTCCTTTTTTTAGGGGCTCTCTGAACTTCCAGAATCTAGGTGTCTATTTTCTTCCTCAGACTGGGGAAGTTTTCACCTATTGTTTCTTCAAAGGGACTCTTTTCTCCTTTGTCTCTCTCTTTTCCCTCTGGGACCCCTATTATGCAAATATTGTTTCATTTAGAGTTGTCACATAGCTCTATTAGCATCTTCTCATATATTTTTAAATAAGGCATCATTGACATACAATCTTATGCTCAGGTTTCATATGAGCAACATTGTGGCTACTACATTGCCCCCTATTATCAAGTCCCTGCCACATACCCCATTACAGTCACTGTCCATCAGCATAGTAATATAGTAAGATAGCATCTTCTCATTTTTAGAAATTCTTTTTTTCTCTCTGTTTCTCTGCTTGGTAGTCTTCCTGTTCTCTAATTTCCATCTCATTGATTATTTTCTCTACTTACAGCAATCCACTATTCATTCCATGCTTTGTATTTTTCATTTCAGTTACTGTATTCTTTGGCACTTAGTGGCTCTTTTCCAAATCTTCTCTTTGTTGAAGTTCCCATCAATCTATTCCCCCTGTCAGTGAGCATCTTTGTGACTGTTACTTTGAAATATTTATCAAGAAGATTGGTAATCTCTATTGCATTTAGCCCTCTTTCTGGTGTCTAATCTTGTTTTTTCTTGTTTGGAACATATTTCTCTGCCTCCTCATTTTTTCTTGGTTTCTGTGTTTCTTCCTTTGTATTAGATAGATCATCTGTGCCTCCTGGTATAGGAAGTAGTGGCTTTATGAAGTGAGCATCCTGCGGTGTCCAGAACATCAAGACTCTTTGTTCACCAGTGCCTGGTTCTCCTTTGTTGTGGAGCCACAACTGCTTTGGTGGGCTGTGGGAGGGCCACATTTCTGCCTATCTATTGGTGGTGGTTGGTCTCTGTCAGCAGAGGCCCTTTGTGGGCCATGCAGTGGCACTTCTGCTGGGATCATTGTGGGCAGGGACACCCCCCTGCCCATATGCTGCAGTGGCTGATCTCAGGGTGCTGCAGCTGACAGCTTGCCTCAGCTGGCCCTTTGTGAGCTGTACAGTGGTGCTTATGTTGGGATCTTTGTGGGGGGGCCACACTCTGCCTGACTGGCAGCTTTGGTGGCAATTCTGGGCCATCAGGGTGGGCAAGGCACATGTGCAAGGGAGTGCAACAGGGGATTGGGCTGCCAGCTAGGAAGAAAGAGTGCTTGGAGCTAGCTCCCACAGGTACCTCCCCAGTTGACTGAGAGAGGGCCAGGAAAGCTGGTAAAGCCTCCCTTCTCCCACCGTCTACCTGTCAGGCAGCAAAGTCTGACTACTGCTGGGCCTAGGGGGCCTGTTGGGAGGGCAGGAGGGCAGGGAAGCAAGGGGAATGGAGCATTTGGGGCTGGCTCCCACAAGCACTTGACCAGTTGGGCTGACAGTGGTCTGGGGTTGCATTGCATACTTGTCCTTTTCCCTGTGGAGAGAGCTCTGTCCAACTCCTGCCCCTCTGGCACCCTTCCCACTGCTGGTAAATCTTTCATACTGCCACCTCTGTGTTGGGTCTCAGCAGGACCTATGAAGTGTGCTTGTCCTCCACAAGCATCAGGAGCCTCAGCCTCCCATTGTGCTCCAATTCTCCCTGGTATTCAGCTCAATTAATCATCAAAGCCCCATGCAATGCAGACTCATGCTTCCAAAGCAGATCTCCAGGGCCAGGTGTGCAGAGTTCCTGAGCACTTCTCCTCTGTCCACTCTGTTCCTCTTCCTCCCACTTATGGGCTGGGATGTGAGAAGGGCTTGGGTGCCAATGGATTGCAGCTCTTGACACTTTTCCCCTCCTGTGTGGTCTTCTCTTCTTCACCAGGTGTAGATGTTCTGTTCTTCAGTCTTCAGACCATTTTCAGGGTTAGTTTTTTTGCTGTAGTTGCTTCCCTGGTGTATATGTGGGATGAGGTTTCTGCATTGCCTTCCTACTCCATTAAATTTTTCACTTGAAGTCAAAAGTTTTAGATTTATAGAAAAATTTATAGAGAAGAGAATATACTTCTTGCATAGTTTTCCCTATTATTAACATTTTGCATTAGTATAGTACATTTAGTATAATTAATGAACCAATACTGATACATTATTATTAAGAAATGCCCATAGCTTATTCATATTTCCTTTGTTTATACTTAGTGTCCTTTTTTGTTCCAGGATCCCATCCAGAAAAGCACATTACATTTACTTGTTATTTCCCCTGAGACATTTTTTGGCTGTGGCAGTTACCCAGACTTTTCTTGTTCTGGATGATTCCGACAGTTTTGAAACACATTGGTATTTTGTAGAATACCCACTATTGGTATTTGTCTGATGTTTTCTCATAATAAGACTGAGGTAATTGCTTATTGGGAGGAACACATCAGAAGTAAAGTGCCATTTTTTCTATCACATCATATTGAGGGTATTTATTATCAGTATGACTTATGGCTGTAGATGTTGACCTTGATCACCTGGCTGAAGTAACAATGGTCAGGTTTTTCCACTGTAAAGTTATTTACTTCTCCCTTTTTCATACTGTTCTCTTTGGAAGGAAGTAACTATGCATAGCCAAGACTAAGGAATGGGAAAATATACTCCCCTTCTTTGAAGATGGAGTGAGTACCTTCATATGATTTCCTCTGCATGGGAGATTTGTCTCTTCTCCCACACTTATCCATTTATTTGATCATGTATTTGTACAGTTGGGAGTCATGAATATTTGTTTTATACTTTGGATTATAACACAATACTACTTTATTAATTTTGTTCTAGCTTTGGCCATTGGGGGTTCTTTCATTTGGCTCCTGTGCCCATTTGACATATGTGTATGGGGTTTGTATGTGTGTGTGAGCATTTTCTTACTCTCTGCCTCTACAAAATACTTCAGGCTCATCTTATATATTTATTCTCACTGTCCAAGATTCAGTCATTTGTCTAAGGAGCTTTAGTTCCTTTTATTGGAGAATGGTAGTAGAAAACAAGATCTGGACACTAGATGTGCTTGTTGCTAGTAGGTTATCTTTTGGGGCCTCTCAGTTGACAGAATACAGAAATACATGTTTTTATACTAAATTGTATATATATGCATTTCTGTGTTTCTATGTATTATGATCTGTATTTATAGTAACTTAAACCAGAGTTCATTCTGATGTCACCAACTTGAATCCATTACCACATAGATCAGCCTGTCCCCTCTAGTTACTTATCTATAAACTCCCATTCCAACAGAGAAAAATCCAGTTCCCACTGTTCTGCAATCCATCATCAAGTGAGAACAACTTTATTGACTAGAATACAGTTCTTATATGCAGTTTCATTTGCCCTTAGTTTTATAGACTCCACTAATACCTAAGTTACTTTAGATCAGCACCTTTCTCCTCCACCCGAGCAGTGAACTTGTTTCATACATTTTAAAACAGTTAGAAGCTCTTGTCACAGTATGAATTCCTTCCTGGCATTCCCAAACCACCTCAATGATTTTTCAAAATATTGCATATATTAATGTTCATTCTTTGTACTCTTGAAGTTCCATGGATTTTGACAAATGCATTGTCATGTGTCCACCATTACAATATTATACACAACAATTTTACTGCCCTAAAAATCCCTGTGCTTCACCATACTCCAGGAACATTGGCAACTACTGATCATTTTACTGACTCTATATTTTGCCTTTCCCACAATGTCATAAAACTGGATCATACAGTCTCCCTCTTTTTTGTGGCTTGGCAGCTCACTTAATTTTATTGCTGAATAACATTCCATTATACGGTTGTACCACAGTTTATTTATCCATTCACCTATTGAAGGATATCTTTCAGTTTTTGGTGATTGTGAATAGACTGCTATAAACATTAGGCATGTAGGTTTTGTGTAGACTTAAGTTTTCAACACAACTGTGTATAACCTAAGTAAACACATATGAGCCTGGTGGCTGACTAGATTGTAGGCCCTTGGCATTGTATAAAACCATATCAAACTATCTTCCAAAGCATCTGTACTATTTTTCCATTCCTAACAGGAACAAATGAGAATTCTTTTTGTTTTGCATTCCCACCAGTATTGTCAGTGTTTGGTATTGTTGGTTTATTTAAATTTTACCTTCTAATAGGTGTGTAGTGGCATTTCATTGTTGTTTTAATCTGCAATTCCCTAATCACATATGATGTTGAACATCTTTTTATAAATATTTTCCATCTGTATGTCTTTGGTAAGGTACTTGTTCATATCTTTCTCCCATTTCTTAATTTGGTTGTTCGTTATTATTGCATTTTAAGAGTTCTTTGTAGATTTTGGGAACAAGCCTTTTATCAGATATGTGTTTTACAAATATTTTCTCCCAGTTTGTGGCTTGTCTTTTGATCATCTTAGAAGTGTCTTTCACAGAGCAGAAGTTTTAAATTTTAATAAAAACATTTCATTCATGGATTGTGTTTTTTGTATCATATCTAAAACTCATCATGAAACCCAAGGTCTCTGAAATTTTCTTGTATGTTTTCTTCTAGTTTTATAGTATTGTGATTTATATTTACATCTACATCTTAAATTTTTTGTGAAAGGTGTAATGTCTGTGTCTAGATTTATTTATTTTTGCATATAGATGTGCAATTTTTTGGCACTTTTTGTTGGAAAAATTATCCTTCTATGTGTCTATTCTTTCATCAGGACTTAATTAAGGTTTTAGTAAGTCTTGAAGTTAGGTAGTATCAGTCCTCTGACCTTGTTCTTCTTCAGTATTGTGTTACTTACTTTGGGTCTTTTGCTTGCTATATGAAGTTTATAATTGTAGGAGCCGGCCTACGGCCGAGGCTGAGTCCCACTATGGCTGAACACCGCCCTTCCACTCTAGTTGACCAATGCCCTAAGGTGGCGCATGCTTCCTGGGCGCCACCCTGCCTGGTTTGGTGGCATTAGCATAAGGAAGTTGCTCCTATAGGCTTGCATGATCTTGATCACCATAGGCCAGCTTCCTTTATATAAGGCATAAGCAGGAAAGAGAAGCACTCTCTCTCTCGCACTCACTCACTCTCCCACTCTCTCAATCTCTGTCTCCCTCTCTCCCCTCACTCTTCTTCTCATTCGCTCCCCCCGGCTGTTGCTTCTTCTCACTCACCTTCTCCCGGCCTTCCGAGCAACAATAAACAACTGAAGTGAACCAGGTCTGTGTACGTATCGCTGTCGTCACCGCCACAAGGGGCGAACGCGGTATCTGGTGCCGAAACCCGGGGATTTTTCTCCAACCACCCAGAGGAGAATCTGCCGGACGCGGACGCCATAGAGCTTCTTAACCTGAAGCAGTACCTGTGGACCCCGTTCGGAAGGATTGCTCGGGAAGGCGCCTCAGATGAGAAGGGTGAGTGGACCAACGAGCAAAGCAAATGTAGGAGTAGGAAAGGAGATAGCAAGCGGCTGTGGTGGGGATTTCTGTTTTGTCTGTCCGTCATAGTGTTCTTTGTTGTACTGTTTTGTTTTGTCAAAAATGTTATGAAAAGTTAGGGCGCCAGTGAAAGTTCGCGGGATAGCGACGAAGCCAGGAAAGTTCGCGGTATAGCGACGAAGCAAGGAAAGTTCGCGGTATAGCGACGAAGCAAGGAAAGTTCGCGGTATAGCGACGAATGCAGGTTAGCGATAAGAGTACCCTTTACCCATAAACTTAGAAGTAGCCTTTTATCCTTTAATCGCTAACATGGGATCTGAAGTGTCTAGAATTAGAGTAGAAGAGCCTTTGAGAGCACTCCTGAGGGCCAACGGAACCTCATTAAAAACAAAAACCGCAAGGGCTTTCCTCCACACAGTGGAGAAGCATGCTCCGTGGTTCCTAGATGCAGGAAGAATCACTACCCCCGTGTGGGAAAAGTTAGGCGAGGATCTGCGCAGCGCAGATCGCAGGGAGCCGCTCCCGGCTGGGACGCTCCCCATATGGGGGCTGGTTAAGAGCTGCCTAAAGGAAAATAAACCTAGTTGTAGAGAAGCCATAAGGGAGGGAGAAGAGATTCTTGAGGAAGTGAAAGAGGAAAGAGCCTCTGCGAGAGCATCTGAAAGTGGATCTACACAGGGGGGGTCCTCTGATGAGGAAGAAGACCAAGAATTATCAGGAGAAGAGTTAGAGGCTAAGGCCGCTCAGAGAGGACATCGGCCCACATTGTGCTCCTCACTGAGCCGACTGAGAATAAGCAGAGAGGAAGGAGAGACTAGCTCAGCCCCTCTCCCCAATAAGAGCAGTGAGGTAGAAGAGATTGTGCCAACCGCCCCAAATTATCCATTTTGCTCTCCAACCTATAGAGCAGAGCCACCCCTTTACCAGAGTTACTCATATTGTGGTGGCCAGGGGTGCCAAGAACAATTGGGCAAGAATAGATGGAGGGAATGGCTAAACATGGAGGGGAATGCAGCCTTCCCAGTAATAGAAGATCCAAACACCCAGCAAAGATACCATCAAGCCCTAGATTTTAAGCTTGTTAAAAGCCTAAAGGAAGCTGCCATCACCTATAGAGTGCAAGCAGCGTTCACTGTGGCCATAGTGGAGTCATTAGCCACTCAGAATCTAACACCAGATGATTGGGCTAATGTAGCCAGAGCACGCCTTACTGGAGGTCAGTACCTGCTATTCAAAACTGCGTGGGCAGAGCTTTCTCAAGACACTGCCAGGCACAACGCTGCCGCAGGGAACAATCAGTGGAACCTAGAGATGCTAATGGACACAGGACCTTACCTAGGACAGCATAATCAGATAAATTACCCTCCTGCTGTGTATATGCAAATAGCTACAGCAGCTGTCAAGGCCTGGAAAACACTCCAGGGCATTGGTAATTTACAGGGTCAATTATCTAAAGTACTCCAAGGACCAAATGAGCCTTATGCAGACTTCTTGGTAAAGTTAATGCAAACTGCAGGCCGTATATTTGGAGATGTTGACACAGCAATGCCCCTAGTAAAACAGTTGGCCTATGAGCAAGCAAATAAATGGTGTAAAGAGGCTATCAGGCCTTGGAAAAATAAAGATTTAAATGTGTACCTCAAAGTTTGCAGGGACATCAATGACACATTAGTGCAAGAGCAAATTGCCGCAGGGCATCTTCAAAGTTCTACTTCCCCATTTAATACACCCATATTTGTCATAAGAAAGAAGTCAGGAAAATGGAGATTGCTGCATGATTTAAGAGCTGTAAATAATCAGATGATTCTCATGGGATCAGCGCAATTAGGTTTACCATTGCCTATGGCCCTGCCAAAAGGTTGGAAATCAATTGTAATAGATATCAAAGATTGTTTCTTTTCCATCCCTCTTCATTCTGAGGACTGTAAAAAGTTTGCCTTCACTGTACCAGCCATCAACCATGATTGCCCAGATGAGCGGTATGAGTGGAAAGTGTTGCCACAAGGCATGGCAAATAGCCCTACTATGTGCCAGTTGTATGTGCATGAGGCCCTGGCAGAAGTTAGAAAAAAGTTCCCTGATGTAATTATCTATCATTATATGGATGATATTCTCTTATGTCATGAAAAGAACAGTAAAGTAGAAGAAGCCCTCTGCCTCTTGCAAGCACACTTTAAGATATGGGGTCTGGAACTAGCACCAGAGAAAATACAGGCAACTTGCACCAAACAGTATTTAGGAATTAAATTGGAAGATACTATTGCTAGGCCATTAAAAATAACCATAGGAACAGATCAATTAAAAACCCTTAATGATTTTCAAAAACTACTTGGAGATATAAATTGGGTAAGGCCATTCCTAAAGCTTACAGATGAAGAGCTCAGTCCATTATATGAGACACTGAAGGGCGATTCTGATTTATCATCTCCGCGCTCTCTCAGTAAGCAAGCCAAGGAAGCCTTGAGCCTAGTCCAATCCCGCTTGCAGCTTGCCCAGGTAGATAGAATAGACTATGGCAAATTGCTATTCCTTATAGTGATACCCAGTAATAATAGCCCAACAGGGGTACTTTGGCAGGAAGGGCCAATTCTCTGGGTATATCTGGCCCACTCTCCAGGAAAAACATTAAGATGGTATCCTCAGAGTATAGCTGATTTGATCATCAAGGGAATCAGGATAGCTATAAAAACATTTGGGATTCCCCCAAACATAATAATAACGCCTTATACTGCTGAGCAGATTGAATGTCTTACTGCATGCTGTGATGCATGGGCTGTTGCTTACACCATCACCAATGCTTCCTTTGACAACCACTACCCAAAACATCCTTGGCTACAGTTCTGCCTCTCTAATCCCGTCATCTTTCCTAAAAACACAAGATGTAATCCCATACCCAAAGCCAAGGTGGTGTTCACTGATGGGTCAAAGAATGGCATTGGGACTGTGGTCACTGGTGACCAATCTTGGACATTCAGTTTTCCAACCACTTCAGCCCAACAAACAGAGCTGTTGGCTGTAGCACAAGCCTTTACGCTTTTCTCACAGGAACCTTTTAACCTTTTAGCAGATAGTCAGTATGTAGTGACTGCTGTGTCCATCTTAGAGAATGTAAGTTATATTAGCCAGTCTTCCCCCGTTGCCAACATTTTTAGAAAGCTACAACAACTAATATGGACTCGATCAGAAACCTTTCTTTATTGGACATATAAGAGCCCACACTTCCCTCCCAGGACCCATTGCTGAGGGAAACAGACGTGCTGATGCCCTGACCCGTGAGTTTAACATCTTAGCTCTATTTGACCCTGTAGAACAAGCTGCTCAATTTCACAAACAATTCCATGTCAATGCACATACCCTTCGCCTTAAATATAATATTACTAGAGACCAAGCAAGAGCCATAGTAGTCAGTTGCAAATGGTGTGTCACACTCCTACCCTCCATCTCAGAAGGAGTTAATCCAAAGGGGCTACTCCCCAATCACATTTGGCAAATGGATGTTACCCATATTCCAGAATTCGGTAAGATGAAATATGTCCATGTGTCTGTAGACACCTGCTCAGGCATCATTTTTGCCTCTTGCCATACAGGAGAAAAATCTAGAGATGTCATATCTCACTGCCTCCAGGCATTTTCGGCCTGGGGAAAGCCCAAACATTTAAAAACTGACAATGGGCCAGCATATACATCCCAATCGCTCCTCAGCTTTTTAAAAACAATGGATATCACCCACACCACAGGCATTCCCTATAACCCTCAAGGGCAAGGCGTGGTAGAGCGCGCCAACCTGACCCTTAAAAATGCTCTCTATAAACAAAAAGGGGGAATAGGGGCAGACTTCAGATCCCCCAGAGACAAACTTAACATCATATTGTTCATTTTAAATTTTTTGACATTGGACAAAGATGGCCACAGTGCAGCAGAGCGGCATAATCGCCGTTCCAGGCCTAAAGACATGCCCGCAGTTATGTGGAAGGATGTATTGGATCATGGAAAGGCCCGGATCCAGTGTTAATCTGGAACCGAGGCTCTGTTTGTGTTTTCCCACAGGACCGAAACAATCCCATCTGGGTGCCTGAACGCCTGACACGGAGAGTGGCAAGACCAGAACCGGAAGTGCGAGATGCCGATGCCACTGATGCTGATCCTGCTACTGATCCTTCAGCAGGCGATAGCAGAACCCAGAGAACTATGGGGTCTGGTGAAGGCTTGGCCTATTCCACTCCCAGTGACTGAAACTGCACATACCTTTCCTGCCTTTTTCTCTACCTATAGTACACTTAATCTCCCATATCTGCCTTTTGACAGCTCTATGTGTTGCTGGCATTCCTTTTCATAACCTCTCTAAAGCTGCCAATCTGTCCAGGGAATTAGGCAAGATGTTATCCACCAATTGGTCCAGTGAGTTTGATGTGCTCACCACTCAGCTATGGCAAGAAATATTGAATGTTAGTCCCCAAAAGTTAGAGGCGTTGTCTGTAGCTCAGTTTGCTGAAGCCATGCTAAATGCCACCAAAGCCTGGTCAGGCATGGGTGTTCTGTTCCATGCAACGGCAACATCGGAAAGTGCGGATGGCTCTGGTGCAGGCCATGGCAGCTATAGAAGAAGGCATCTCCCCTAGGGTGTAGCACAATATGTTGGACCAGTAGTCAAAGATGGGTAAGATCAGGAGGTACGCATACCAACCTAAGACAGGGTGCAGACCTTAGCTGTCTGTTGCCTTATGACGGGTAAGGATGCTGCACCTCCCTGACAACCTAAGACAGGCATGGTCCCTGAGCCTCATTGTGCTAAAAAACAAAAAAGGGGGAGATGTAGGGGCCGGCCTACGGCCGAGGCTGAGTCCCACTATGGCTGAACACCGCCCTTCCACTCTAGTTGACCAATGCCCTAAGGTGGCGCACGCTTCCTGGGCGCCACCCTGCCTGGTTTGGTGGCATTAGCATAAGGAAGTTGCTCCTATAGGCTTGCATGATCTTGATCACCATAGGCCAGCTTCCTTTATATAAGGCATAAGCAGGAAAGAGAAGCACTCTCTCTCTCGCACTCACTCACTCTCCCACTCTCTCAATCTCTGTCTCCCTCTCTCCCCTCACTCTTCTTCTCATTCGCTCCCCCCGGCTGTTGCTTCTTCTCACTCACCTTCTCCCGGCCTTCCGAGCAACAATAAACAACTGAAGTGAACCAGGTCTGTGTACGTATCGCTGTCGTCACCGCCACAAGGGGCGAACGCGGTATATAATCAGTTTATTGATATCCACAAAATTGCTTTCTGTGATTTTGATTGAGATTGCAATGAGTATATAGACTGAGTTGGGAATAATTAACATCTTAACAATACTGAGTATTCCAATCCATGACTATATTTACATTTATTTAGATCTTTGATTTCCTTTCATTAGAGTTAGTTTTATACAAGAACATAAAAATACTCTGTACATATTTCCTTAGATTTATACCTAAGTGTTTCATTTTGTGAGTGCTATTGTAAGTGGTATTGTGTTTTTAATTTCAAATTCCAATTATTTATGGCTGTCATATAACAAAACAATTGACTTTTATATTAACTTGAATCCTACAAATTTGGTATAATTAGCTATTAGCTCTGGGACTTTTGGATTTTCTACACAGAGAACCATGTCATCTGTGAACAAAGACATTTTATGTCTGCCTTCTTGATATGTACGCCTTTTTTTCTGTCTTATTGATCTACTTAGGACTTCCAGTACAATATTGAATAGAAGTGGTAAGAAAGGATACTTTTACCTTGTTCCTAATTAAGAGGAAAGAATCTAATCTCTCAGCAGTAAGTATTAGCTGTAGGTTATTTTGTAGATGCTTTTTATCGACTTGAGAAAGTTCTTGTCTATTCCTAGTTTGCTGAGTTTTTTTCCTGAATTAGTGGATGTTGCATTTTCTCAAATGCTTTTATTTCATCTCTTAAGTATATGATTTTTATTCTTGCCCTATGTTCATCATGCAGAATTTTGGGGGATCCTGGAGTTAAAACCCATGAAAGTGTAGGAGCAGCCACTAAGACTGAATGCCAATATTTTTTCTAACTCTTAAGGTAGTCCAGCTTAATTCATTAAAATTAACATTTTATTATTACAAGTGTATAGCTGTAGCATCTTCTGTTCCTAAAACAGTTGGTCTCGGCTGTGATTACTTTTCTCACCTTTCTCAGATTTCAAGGTGGCAGTGTGTTCTGTGACCTTAGTTCTCTGATGAGTCTAAGAAGTCATTGAATTTTAGCTTATTTGGTCTTTTTTCTTGTTTTGAAGATGGGAGTGGTGACTTTCATGCTCTTTACATGTGAAAACTGAAACTGAAAGCTGACCTGAATCTTCATGTCTACACCTGATCAACAAGATTTTCAAACCTTCCAGTCCAGTCCCTCCTACCTATCAGGTTTCTGACACGGATAAGGGTTTGTATAGTTTCCTACTCCCACTTCTTTAGTCTAACACTTTCTGTGGGATTGTTGTTATTGTTGTTTTATTTTTTAGGATATTTAAAATGATTATCACATTGTAGACTTAGGAGGACCTTCCATAGGTTTGAGTCTGAGGAAATTTATATTTTTTGGTTCTTCAGTATTTTCCTGATTGTTCATTGACAACTATGTAATTGTCATTGATCTAATGACCAAGAAACTTCACAATAACACCCTCAGATCATGATGATCAGGTATGGTGACTGACATGGGAAAGTTATTTTCTATCATTTAATGCTTCTGATACTCAGGCTCTTCTTGTCAATCTCTATCCCAATTAAGACAGAATTAGAGGGATTATATTCCTCAGAATAGTGAAATAGCTCCAGCCTCACCAAATTCCCATCAATATTGTTACTTTCTAAGAGATAGCCTATAACTAAACACGTTCTGACTTGGCTGGGGTGGGAAAGAGAGGTGTACCATTTTTCCTGTTTTTACACACATGGTAAGTACTTCTAAGTCAGTGGGAAACTTGGTAAATACATAACTAATCACTAGAAATGGTATTCTTTCTCTCACAGCATGTATTTTTAGAATAAATGACTGTAAATTTGTTACCTTTTCTTCCAATATGATCTCATTCCATTAGGCATAAGTTTATAAAAACATTTCTAATGTTTAGAAAATTGCTAAATGGACACAGAGAGTCAAGAAAAATGAAGAGACAGAGGAATATGTCCCTAACAAAAGAACAAGATAAAACTTCAGAAATAGATCTTAATGGAGTGGAGGCAAGTGATTTATCTGATAAAGAATTCAAAATAATGGTCATAAAAATGCTTACTGAGGCCAGGAGAACAATACATGAAGAAAGTGAGAATTTCGACAAAGAGATGGAAAATATAAGAAAGTACCAAACATAAATCACAAAACTGAAGACTACAGTGACTGCACTGAAAAATCCAATAAAGGGGTTCAACACAGGCTAGATCAAGCAGAAGAAAGGATCTTTGAACTTGAATACAGGGTAGTGGAATTTATCCACTCAGAAGTGCAAAAAAGAAAAAAGAAAGAAAAAGAGTGAAGATAGGATATGGGAATCATGAAATAGCATCAAGCAGTCCAATATATGTATTAGGGGTCTCAGATGGAGAAGACAGAGAGAAAGGGAAAGTTTATTCAAAGACATAATGCCTCAACATTTCCTTAACCTAGGGAAAGAAACAGTTATCCAGATCCAGGAAACTCAAAGAGTGCAAAATAAAAAGAATCCAAACAGACCCACATTGAGAACCATTATAAATAAACTGTCAAAAGTTAAAAACAAGGACAGAATCTTAAAAGCAACAAGAGCAAAATAACTTGTTACATACAAGGGAACCCTTACAAAATTATCAGCAGAAACTTTGCTGGCAGAATGGAGAGGCATGATATATTCAAAGTGCTGGAAAAAAACAACAACAACAACCGAGAATACTCTACTCGTCAAAGTTGCCCTTCAGAATTGAAGGAGATATAACAAGTTTTTCAAACAAGCCAAAACTAAAGAAGTTAATCACCATTACATTGGCCTTACAAGAAATGTTAAAGGGAGTTCTTCTAGCTGAAAAGAAAGGACACTAATTAGAAACAGGAAAACATGAAAATATAAATCTCACTGATAAAGTAAATATATAGTTAAATTCAGAATACTCTTATGTTGTAATGGTGGATAAATCACTCATAAATCTAGTCTGGATGTTGAAAGACAAAAATATTAAAAGTAACTATGTTAATAGATACACAAGGTAAAGAGATGTAAATTGTGACATCAAAAACATAAAACGTGAGGAGGGAGAGCAAAAACATAGAGCTTTATTTTGCATTTGAAGTTAAGTTGTTATCAGCTTAAAATAGACTGTTTTAAATAGATCAAAAACCTGTAGCAGAAACCTATGGTAAATACAGAAAGAGAAAGAGAAAGTAAAGTAATCTAAGAATATGACCACAGAAAGTTATTAAATCACAAAGGAAGAGAGCAAGAAAAGAAAGGAATAAACACACCAGACAGAAAACAATTAACAAAGTGGCAACAGTAAGTCTATGTCAATCAATAGTAACTAAATGAGCTAAATGTTCCAATCAAAAGATATAGAATTGCTGAATTGATAAAGAAACAAAACCTAAGTATAAGCTGCTTACAAGAGACTCACTTCAGGTGTAAGAACACAAATAGACTGAAAGTGAAGGGCTGGTAAAAGATATTCCATGAAACTTGACACCAAAAGAAAGCAGGGATAGAGATTAATCCAAAATGAGGATATAACATTTGTAAATATTTATGCATCCAACACAGGAGCATCTAAATATATAAAGTTAGTATTAACCAACCTGAAGGGACAAATAGCAATACAGTATTAGTAGTGATTACTAATACCCCATTTTCAACAATGAATAGATCATCTAGATAGAAAATCAAAAAGGAAACTTTGGACTTGAACTACACATTAGATCAGATGAACTTAACAGACATTTAAAGAATATTCCATCCAATAGCACCAGAATACACATTCTTCTCAAGGGCACCTGGAATATTCTTCAGGATAGATCATGTTAGGTGACAAAACAAGTCTCAATAAATTTAAGTAGATTGAAATCATATCAAGCATCTTTTCCAACCACAATGGTATGAAACTAGAAATCAATTACAAGAGAAAACTTGAAAAATTCACAAATGGAGAATAAATAACATGCTACTGAAAAACCAGTGGGTCAAAGAAGAAATAAATTTAAAAAATACCTTGAGATTAATGAAAGTGGAAATACAACATGACAAAACTTAAGGGATGCAGCAAATGAAGGCCTAAAAGGGAAGTTCATAGTGATAAACACCTACATTTTAAAAAGTGAAGAAAGAGCTCACATAAACAAGTGAATTGTACACTTTAAGGCACTAGAAAAAGAATAACAAAGATCAGAGCAGAAATAAATAAAAGAGACTAAAAAGACAACAGAAAAGATCAATGAAACTAGGAGCTTTTTAAAAGAAAAAATAGACAACTCTTTAGCTAGACTCACAAAAAAAAAAGCATGGACTCAAATAAAATCAGAAATGAAAGAGGAGACATTGTAACTGATACTACAGAAATACAAAGGATCATGAGACTACTATCACAATTATATTCCAACAAATTGGACAACCTGAAAATATGGATAAATTCCTAGAAACATACAATCTACAAAAACTGAATTGTGAAAGAAATAGAAAAATCTGAACAGACCAGTAAGTACTAAGGAGACTGACTCAGTAATCAAAACCTCCCAACAAACAAAAGTTCAGAACTAGATGTCTTCACTGGTAAATTCTACCAAACATTTAAAAATTAATACCAACCTTTTCAAACTCTTCCAGAAAATAGAAGAGGGTGTTTCAACATCCACAAATCAATCAATACGATATACCATATTGACAAAAATGAAGGATAAAAATCATATGATCATCTCAATAGATGCAAAAAGTCATTTGACAACATCTGTTTATGGTAAAAGCTCTCAACAAACTGGATATAAAGGGAACACACCTTAAAATAATAGAGACCATATATACTCAACAGGGAAAAGCTAAAAGCTTTTCCTTTAAGATCAGAAACATGAGAAGGATGCCCATTCCCACCACTTTTATTCAATAAAGTACTGGAAGTCCTAGCCAAACAATTAGGAAAGAAAAAAAAAGTCATTCAAATTGGAAAGGAAAAGTAAAATTGCTTCTGTTTGCAGATAACATGATCTTATATATAGAATAAACAAATTCAGTAAAGTTGCAGGATACAAAATCAGTATACAAAAATCAGTTGCATTTTTATATACCAATAACTATCAGAAAGAGAAATTAAGAAAACAATTATATCAAAAAGAATAAAATACCTAGGAATAAATTTAGTGAAGGAGATGAAAGACATGTACAATGAAAACTATGACATTGATGAAAGAAATTAAAGAAGACACAAATAAATAGAAAGATAGTGTATTCTCATGGGTCAGAAGAATTAATATTGTTAAAATGTCAATTTTACCCAAAACAATCTATACAGATTCAATGCAATTCCTATCAAAATTCCAATGACATTTTTCATAGAAATAGAAAAAAAAATCCTAAAACGTGTATGAAACCATAAAGACCCCAAATAGCCAAAGCTAACTTGAGAAAGAAGAACAAAGCTAGAGACATCACACTTCCTGATTTCAAACAATATTACAAAGCTATAGTAATCAAAGCAGTATGGCATTAGCATAAAAACCAACACACAGAAATGGAAAGCCCAAAAATAAACCCATACATTTATGGTCAATTAACTTATGACTAAGGAGCAAGAACATAAAATGAAGAAAGGATAATCTCTTCAATAAGTGATGATGGGAAAACTGGACAGCCAAATGCAAAAGAATGAAACTGGACTACTATTTCAACACCATACACAAAAATTAACTCACAATGCATTAAAGATTTCAATGAAAGACTTAAAACCATAAGAATCCTAGAAGGAAAAATAGGAGGTAAAATCCCTGATATTGGTCTTGGCAATGATTTTTGGGATTTGACAACAAAGCAATAATAAACAAGGTGACTACATCAAGCTAAAAAGCTCCTGCACAGCAAAAGAAACCATAAAAAAAATGAAAAGGCATCTGCCACGTGCATGAAAATATTTGCAAACAACATATCTAGTAAGGGGTGAATATCCAAAATTTATAGGAACATATACAAAACAATAGCAAAAAATAAACAATCTAATTAAGAAATGAACAGAGGGATTGAATAGACATTTTCCCAAAGAAGACATACATAAGGCCAACAGGTACATGGAAAGGTGCTCGATATCACTAACCATCAGGGAAATGCACATCAAAACTGCAATGAGATATTTCTCTTCTGTTAGAATGCCTATCACCGAAAAGACAAGAAATAATGAATGTTGGTGAGGATTTAGAGAAAAGGGAACCCCTATTTTAGTAGAAATGTAAATTGGTACAATCATTATGGAAAGCATTATGGAGCTTCTTCAAAAAATTAAAAATAGCACTGCCATAATATCCAAGTTCCCACTTCTAGGTATATATCCAAAGGAAGTAAAAACAAGATACTGAAAAGACATCTGCACCCCCATATTTATTGTAGCATTTTTCACAGTAGTTAAGACATGGAAATAACTAAATGTTCATCAGGAGATAAATGGATAAAGATGTGGTGTGTGTGTTTGTGTGTATGTGTGCACATATACACACAATGGAATATTATTATATGTTATATATGTGTGTGTGTGTGTGTACACAATGGAATATTATTCAGCCATTAGAAAGAAGGAAATCCTGTCATTTGTGCCAAGATGGATGGACCCTGAAAGCATTATGCCAAGTGAAATAAGTCAGACAAAGACAAGCATTGTGTCACTTTTAAGTGAGAAAAAAGTAGGTCAAACTCATATAGAGAGCAGAAAAGTGTTTGCTGGGGGCTAGGGAATGGGGGAAATAGGGAGAGGTAGGTAAAAGCGTACAAATTCTCAGCTGTAAGATCAATAAGGTCTGCAGACCTAATGAAAAGCATGGTGACTACCACTGATAACATATTGTATAACTGAAATTTGCTGAGTGGCACGTAGTATATATGAGGTGATGGATAGGTCAATTAACTAGATGAAGAAAATCTTACCACAATGTTTACATATATCATGAAAATATGCACATTTTACGTATCTTATAATTTTATATGTCAATTATACCTCAATAAAGTTGAAATCAAAGAAAAGAAAAAGAAAGGAAGTCAGCAAATATGCAGTGATAATGTTTTTCAGAGATATTAAGGAATATGTCCAAAATGAGTGCAAATTTGTTAAATATTCAAGTTGTGCAGGAATATTCTATTCGTAGACCCAATAGGGTGGTGCATTGGTCCTCTGTCCTCATTTCCGGCAGCCAACTATGACTGAAGAGGTACTTCATGGCATCTCATGGGTGGACATGACTTTTTCCATCTAGAGCTGACCAGAGCTGATCATAACGATCTGGGGATATAATGGTGCTGTTCCTTGGATTATAGTACAGTGAAAATTACACTGTTGCTAATGAGCAGTCAGGAAAACACCAGAGAACCAAGAAACACGTTTTCTCAGGCCCAAACTTCTGGAGAGTCCTCCTAGGTCTATACTGCAGTGATCAGTCTAAAAACCCTAATATGCTAAAACCTCTGTTAGACGTGGCCAGAGGCACACAGTTTGCATATCTTGATAAGGTTCTTAGATCTCAAGTCGCGATAATCTTATTTAGTTCATTCCAATTAAGATATTTTCTTGTCACACCTCTTTTATCTAAAATATTGCCATATTTTCAGCTCATTTCCTTCCAGGGTCTAATACATTTTTATCTTAGCATTAATCATGCAAGAAAAGTTTAAGAAGTTAAAGTAAATCTTTACACATTGTTGCTTCTTCCAAATAAAAATCTCATACAGTCCTAGGCACCTCTGTCAAAACTTAGTCTGGCATCCCATCCATTCTCCCCGAGACCTCAGTTTATCTTATATACTAATTCCTGAAGATCTGAGTAAAGGCTCTTCAGTCTAAGGTAACATTTGCATTTCGTTGGCTCATTTTGTAGCCTCTGCATCTTATTCCAATAACTAGCTCTGAAAATTTGATTAGGTAAGTTTTAAAGAATCCCAAATACTATCCAGTCTCATTCTTTTATCATACCCCAGTAAATGCCTCCTCTGACCCATCTATAATAAAGAAGGTAGACTCTTTTTTCAACAAAGATGACTTGACATTATTTCCAACACTTTATCTTCCCTGTTATCTCCCTAGACACCCCTAAATCGCCTATTCACTCACTTTTTCTTTTGGGATGAAGAGTTACGGTACAAGGTAAGACTGTACCGATGCTAAGACTTTCAGACTATTAAATTCCTTTCCTCGGTGTTTTCATGGGCTATCTGGATCAGTATTCATGTTGCTTTGTCAGTGTCTGAAGTTCTGTTTGGAAAAGAACTTGTCCAAATTCTCCATTTCACCTCCTCTTTATACATTCTCTTCAGTGTAAGCATGAAGAAATCATGTGGTGATAATACTTCATTTTAGTTGGAATAATAACCTTTCCTTAGCAACTATAGACTTCTGGATGTTGATAGGAATCATTTGACAGGTTCTTTTTAAAAATAGGTAATGATCCTTCAAAGAATGAAACCCCATTTCATAACATGCAATTTTGTTAACCACGCTGTTTAGAACACCGGGCTCCCTCTGGGTTCCCAGTGCTGGTAGCTCCGCTTGACGCAGGAGACTGGGGCTGCGTCGGTCATGCCACTGCAGATTACTGGATCTAACAGGATGCTAGAAGGCAGACGCACCCCAGGGTGACTCACTGAGTGGGAAGTTTAAAAAGGTGGTTTTCCTCAGCCATCAATTACATAAACCACATTTTCCAGGAGAAAAACAGCATCTTGAGAAGTTCTTTACAAACAAAGCTCTCTTGCTCATGCTTTCGGTCATGTTTTCTTGTGAAGGGAAGTTTGACTTTAACCTTAATTGCACTTACAAATTAGCAAGTAAGATATAATGCCACCCTTTACCCCCTTCCTTCCTTCCTTTTTTGTCCCCTCAGAAGGAGACACTTTCATGATTTTAGCTCTGGTAAAATTAGAGCATTCTTCCTCTTTGCCTCTTCCCTCAAAGCTGTGGTTTTGACCAACCACGTGGTGAGTAAGTTATAGATGCAGCCCTGAGTTCTGTCTTCTCTGCCCTGGTTATGCTTTATTCATTTTCTTGCTACCTGAAAATATACTGAGGAAAAAACATTCATAGATTATGTCTTTTTGAAAATGGCAATTGGATTTAAGATATATATCAGAAAGAATCAAGTGCCAAATAATGATGTAAACTTCCACACCTCATGTGTTTCCAGTGCTGACTGCGTGTTTGGAAAGTCTGGGTAAGTGTCTCCCAACGTAGCATAAGATTCTGAAGGACCAAGGACACATCTGGCATTTCTATCTCCTGGTGTACAATGTGTCTAAAACACATTGAGAAACATGTTTGAAAGCAGAACTTCTTCATCATATAAAAGAATAAAGAACTGAAAAACCATTTATCAAATATTTTGCACAAACTAGGACAAAACAAGGTACTCTCTTGTTGGACAATCAGTGGGTGTTTACCTGGAGGGCAAGGGATACAGCCAATGGGCATTGTTGGCTTAGCTCACGAAGGGCTCTGTGGTACTGCATAGTGCCTACGGAACAAAGGCTGGGCAGACTTTGGATACTGATTCTGTTCCTCTCCTCCAAGTCCTGAAGGTCTCTCACAGGCCTTCATTCTACCTGCCTCCATCCCACTTTATCTCCCAGCTAAGGCATTCTACCAAACGCTCATGATTAAGCATTAGCTCTTTCAGGAAGCTTGCAGGCCTGTTTTAGAAGTCAATGCTGAGCACTATTTTCTTGAATGTTTCATCACAACCATCTTAATTATTCTTCTAGGTAATGAATGGATTGTGGGGAATTCACAAACAAGGAAAAGGAATGGGAAAACAAGAAATCATTTTAATATTTCTGAACTATCACACTGCACCTAAGACTCCAGAGGATCTTACACAAGCTTTTTTCCTAATGCATTTAATGATTCTGAGTAACATTATCTTAGCAATTGTTTTAAAGAATTGCTAAATTCCCACAGACTCCCTCTTGATCTTTGTGTTAACATCCATAATTGGTTAAGACATCCACCAAGGAGTAAAGGACAGGTTTTTAAAAAGTAGGTAAGGCAATTTAGCAATAAATGGCAGCATTACTGAGTCTTTGACCCCAAAACAAATTAGTTAGACCTATCATTTAATGTTTCTCTCAAGAAACCATCATACCTAGATGAGTGACTTAGAGTCTTAAATAGCTACACTGACTGGATAACTTCCCTTGTTAGTTAATTAATGGTTAACTTTTCTTCCTAAAGAGTTACTATTTTGGGTTCTAACCTACTTTGAGTTATCTGTAGAGTAAGTTGCCATTTCTTTCGTAACAGAATTTTGAAGTCTTTTGAAAGGCAATACTGGGTAATAAAATAGAAGGAGTGAAACAAGTTTCTGCACATTCCCTCTAGGAGTTTCCTAGACAGAACGTCATCCCTGCCCACCACCATTCCAAATCCCAGCTCCATCCAGGTGTATGCTCCTGGAGAACTTCATAATCAACACAACTTGGCCCACTTAAAGTTTGTTGTCCAATGCAACATGATCCTTTCAGAACTGATGCCCTACTCTTTGCTTAGCATTCCTCCTTAACCATGTTTCTTGCTGACATCATGGCTGTTTTGTGTGTCTTCCAGAAATATGGTCCATACTGTGACTTTCATTTTTTTTTGTGATAATTGGTACAGGTAACATATATTAAGTGCTTACTATGTTCTACTAGCTATCATCACAACAGTGCCTGAGGTAGGAACTATTACTAGCTGCATTTTACAGATGTGGGAGCTAGCAGGCTAATTGGTTTCGTAAGCAGCTGCAAGTAGCAGAGCTGGTTCCTAACCATGGCTGTCCCTCTCCAGGACTCAAGGTCCAGAGCATCTTTACATGATATCTTTCTCTAATCTCCTCTGATAAAAATAGATGTATCTCCTCCCAGCCCTGTATTTTTTACTTACATTTTTATTGTACATTTGTCATCAGAAGCCTGTTTGCTGAAATTCTTTGTTATTGTGGACATAAGGGCAACACAATGTGACTTTATTCTTGCTCACTAATGAAAAATGAAAAACAAAAATCTGATTAGGGAGAAGAAGAGGTTGCAAATGTTGAAATCAGCACATTTTTGTCACACTAAACTTAAGTGTTTTCTAATATGGTAATATGCTGATTGAATACTCTACTGACACTGTCCCAATATATCTGAACTTCAGCAAGCCTTTTTACAACATATATTGAGAAAGTCTTTCTGATAGAAGGTTCCTATCACTGTGGCCAAGGATAACTACAGATGAGTGAGTGAGGAACTGTTAATGGGTTTGATTCAGGGCTGCTTAACAGATATCACAGCCTGATAAAGGTAGTAAGAATATGTTAATCCAATTCATGATGTGAAACAGGAATAGACAATGACAGGTATCCATGAAATGGACAATGTCATGGGGGAACTATTTAAAAGCTACCTTTAATGTGACTGATTTTTAACAAACATAAATATTCACAGAGCAAAGCTAAATAAATGTAAGATCCTGCACCTGGGTTGAAAAAGACCTGTGTAATACACAGGATGTAGCTTAACAGTATCACATTTAAAAAAATAAAACAACAACACAATATCAAAATCTGCTCCTTTAAGTCAACATTTGAAAGAACACACAAATTCAATGCAATACTAGAATGACAGACTTATCTGAATAAGAGGTAGGCTGTTTAAAGTTTGTTGTAGCTGTAGATGTTAGAGGATAACATTTCCTTTTGTGTCCCTATTTATGTCTCCCCTGCTGGCTCTGGGTTTCATTAGGGACTCTTTCTTAAATAAAGTCTATGCCTTACAATTCTTTTAGCAATGCTCTATTATTATGCAGGAGCCTATTGATGTGATGGTTAAGACGTGGAGGGAGGAGAATTGTTCTAGTCTTATGATTAGATCTTTGTCTTTTAGAAAGCCCTGGACTGACTTTCACAAGTACTTCTAAGCTTTGCCTCATCCCCCTAGTCTTGCCCTGTCCTTAGATGAGACAAGAAAGCTAGAGTGGGCAGGAGTTGGGGATTTCTCTTCCCCCAGGTCAGTTAAGCTCTGGCAAATAGTTTCCCTTGAGGGCAGGCTATATTAAGGAGAGCAGAAAGCTCTGGGTGTATTTCAAAATGAGTATTTTCCCCTCCCCTTGCCAGAAGCACTAGGGGACTTTCCTCTGATCTTCACCCATGAGATCCCAATGGGGTTCCTGGAGGTAAAACTTTAAAAGGTGTGAGGTCTATCCACACTGAACCTCCAGTGATTTGTCAATTACAGTTTAAGTGTTCCTACCAGTATGTCTCCAGCTGCAGGCTTTTTCTCCCCAGCTTCTGCTCCTGTAAATTGATTCTCAGTATCTGCCTCTCTCTCTAGTTGATGTGGCAATGGTTTGCCCTGTGACCTCAATTCTTTGATGTATCTAAGAAGAGTTATTGATTTGTCACCTTGTTCAGCTTTTCTCTTGTTGTAAGAACAAGAGTAATGACTTCTAAGCTCTTTACATCTCAAACCAGAAACTGGATGTCAGAATGATAGTTTTATATCTAAATCTAGACAGGTGACAGTAATCCTGACACAGTCTCACCACATCCAAGGAACAGAATTCAGCTGTAGTTACACTTGAAAGAACCCATTCAAAGAAGAGTGAAATGAAAATAAAGCCATGAACAAATAAGAATTATCAAAAAAATCTGAAAATTGGTCTGAATCAGCATTAATGCCACATAGTTTTGCCATTCAGGAAGTTTATTCATGGTTAGTAAGCTTTCTTAATGTCACTACTTTCCAAATCTAGATTTATAAAATATGTAGGCAACATGGCAATTAATTTTTTTGTTACTTACATATAAATTGTGAGATAATTTCTAATAAGAAATTATCAAAGCAGAATATAGTAATCTCTAGCCACTGATGGTACAAATTCAGTAAGTATATTCTCTCTCATAGATAATGATGCTGGCATAATTTGGTAAAGTAAAAGTATTATGATTCACCTGCCAGTTCTCTAGTGTCTCAGAAAATACCAATATATATTTTCCTTCATAGAGATGATTCAAAGTCAATAAAAGTTTTCCCACAAAGGAAACATCAGACCCAGACAAATTTACAGAGTAGTTTACCACACATTCAAGGGAAAAGTAATTTTAGCTTGTCACAAAACTCCTCCAAGAGAACAGAGAAAGAAAGAATACATCACCTTATTTTATGAGTCCAGAATTTTGATGTTTAAACCTGATGAAAACAGACAAATAAATAAAAATTACATAACCATACACTTGAACAAAATGTAAAATATTAGTAACTAAATAAAATATTAGCAATCTGTATATAGTAGTATATGAGAAGTTAATACATCATGAGTAAGGTAAGTTTATCCTTGGATAGCAATGTTCACTTAATAATAGGATGATCAATTAATATAGTTTGTCACACTATTAAAGGGAGAAAAGCAGATGTAGAAAAAGGATTGAAAAAATTCATTAGCATACATGATTTAAGGAACTATTTTGGCAAATTAGAAAAGAATGATATGTCATTAATTTTATAAAAGACAAATAAAAACACACCAACAGAAGAATGTCCAGCAAACACTACAGAAAAAATGTTTATGCATCTTCTTTAAGATCAGGATAAACACAGGGATGCCTATTACCATTACTTCTACTCAACCCCCATCTATGGGATCTAGCTAAGTGTGATGGAGTGCAAAAAAAAAAAAGAAGAAATAAGAGCAATAAGGAAGGAAAAGAAGAACCAACGTCTCATTTTTTTTTTTTGCAGATGAGATGATTTTCATCTTAATGTGGAAAATCTGAAAGAAATTGTAAAAAATTAAGATATTTAATAAGAAAGTTAGGCAAGTTTTGACATAAATATCAGTATTAAGAGTCAGTTGTATTTCTACATCAGAAACAAGCAGTTATAAACAAGTTTTAAAAAGGACATTTTATGTGGCAACTAGAGATCTAAAAATACCTAGTGATGATGCTATCAAAAAGCATGCAAACTCTTCATGGAGGAAATTATGACATTTTGATAAACATCATCAAGGATAACCCAAACAAGTGGAGAGAAATAACCTGCTCCTCTAAAGACTCAGTTTTGCCAACATTTAGCTGTAGATTCAGTGAACTCCCAATAAAGATCCCGAAATGTTTGGAGAGGTGCCTGGAGCTGCAGGGTCCAGGCAGCAAGTATCAGCAGGAGGACCTGGACTGTGAAGGTGCTGGATCAAGTGGGTCAGATCATAAGACCGGATAAGAGAGGGTTCTTCAACTTGGAAGCACAGCAGCCACTGAGTAAAGCAGAAATGCCAGCGTTGTCACTGGAGGGAATGGATAGCAGGTAGTGTGGGGAGTCAAAAAAAAGTTCACAGGAGGGGCAGAGCCAAGATGGCGGCGTGAGTAGGACAGTGGGAATCTCCTCCCAAAAACATATATATTTTTGAAAATACAACAAACACAACTAATCCTAAAAGAGAGACCAGAAGATACAGGACAACAGCCAGACTACATCCATATGTGCGAGAGCCCAGCACCTGGTGAAAGGGGTAAGATACAACCCCCGGCCCAGCGGGACCCGAGCACACCTCCCCCCAGCTCCCGGCAGGAGGGACAGGGAGCCCAGGACTGCTAAACACCCAGCCCCAGCCACCCACACCAGAGCGCAGACACAGTGCATGCATGGAGGGCTGGAAACTAGGGAAATAGGGCAGCAAGAACTCTGAGCGGGTTCTGAAGCTGATGCCCCTGTGACAAAGAAAAGCGAGTGCTTTTTGAAAGTCTTAAAGGGACAGGGACTTAACAGCGAGACGGAAACAACACAGGTCACAGCCCAGAGGCTGGAAATTACAGGGAAAACCTGGTGCACTAACCCCCTGGGCAACAGCTCTGAGACCGCTCACGGAGGTAAACAGCCAAACAGCCCTCCTGTCCATTACCCCTCTGGGCGCTGTGAAAGCAGAGAAGCAGCCTAAGGCAGACCATGCCACAGAAAGGGAAATTCCTCTATTCCCGCTGGGCAAGACACAAAGACACAGTCTACACGCAATTACCCAACAAAAGCCACTAGGGGTCGCAGTTGTCCCAGTAAAGAAAGGCCAGTAGCAAGTGAAAAGTTTGGCCCTCCCAGCTGACAGTCAATAGCACCTGTCAACATGAAAAGGCAAAAAAATATGATCCAGACAAGACTAACCCAGACAGCTTCGGCATCTGCTACATCTTCCCCTGAGAAGGAACCTGGGGAGATAGATTTAGCCAGGCTTCCTGAAAAAGAATTCAAAACAAAAGTCATAACCATGCTGATGGACTTGCAGAGAAATATGGAAGAACTAAGGAAGGAGAATACAGAAATAAAACAAGCTCTAGAAGGACTTCAAAACAGAATGGACGAGATGCAAGAGACCATTAATGGTCTAGAAAACAGAGAACAGGAACGCAGAGAAGCTGATGCAGAGAGAGATAAAAGGATCTCCAGGAATGAAAGAATTTTAAGAGAGCAGAGTGACCAATCAAAACAGAACAATATCCGCATTATAGGGGTACCAGAAGAAGAAGAGAGATAAAGGGAAAGAAAGTGTCTTTGAAGAAATAATTGCCGAAAACTTCCCCAAACTAGGGGAAGAAATGGCCTCTCAGACCACAGAGGTACACAGAACTCCCATGACAAGGGATCCAAGGAGGGCAACACCAAGACACATAATAATTAAAATGGCAAAGATCAAAGACAAGGACAAAGTATTAAAGGCAGCCAGAGAGAAAAAAAAGGTCACCTACAAAGGAAAACCCATCAGGCTATCATCAGACTTCTCAACGGAAACCCTATAGGCCAGAAGAGAATGGCATGATATACTTAATGCAATGAAACAGAAGGGCCTTGAATCAAGACTACTGTATCCAGTACGAATATCATTTAAATATGAAGGAGGGATTAAACAATTCCCAGACAAGCAAAAGTTGAGGGAATTTGCCTCCCACAAACCACCTCTACAGGGCATCCTACAGGGACTGCTCTAGATGGGAGCACTCCTAAAAAGAGCACACAACAAAACACCCAACATATGAAGAAGGGAGGAGGAGGAATAAGAAGGGAGAGAAATAAAGAATCATCAGATTGTGTTTATAATAGCTCAACAAGTGAGTTAAGTTAGACAGTAAGATAGTAAAGAAGCTAACCCTGAACCTTTGGTAACCACAAACTTAAAGCCTGCAATGGCAGTAAGTTCATACCTTTCAATAATCACCCTAAATGTAAATGGACTGAATGTACCAATCAAAAGACACAGAGTAATAGAATGGATAAAAAAGCAAGATCCATCCATATGCTGCTTACAAGAGACTCACCTCAAACTCAAAGACATGCACAGACTTAAAGTCAAGGGATGGAAAAAGATATTTCATGCAAACAACAGAGACAAGAAAGCAGGTGTTGCAATTCTGGTATCAGACAAAACAGACTTCAAAATAAAGAAAGTAACAAAAGACAAAGAAGGACATTACATAATGATAAAGGGCTCAGTTCAACAAGAGGATATAACCATTATAAATATATATGCACCCAATACAGGAGCACCAACATACCTGAAACAAATACTAACAGAACTAAAGGAGGAAATAGAATGCAATGCATTCATTCTGGGAGACTTCAACACAACACTCACTCCAAAGGACAGATCCACCAGACAGAAAATAAGTAAGGACACAGAGGCACTGAACAACACACTAGAACAGATGGACCTAATAGACATCTACAGAACTCTACATCCAAAAGCAACAGGATATACATTCTTCTCAAGTGCACATGGAACATTCTCCAGAATAGACTACACACTAGGCCACAAAAAGAGCCTCAGTAAATTCCAAAAGATTGAAATCCTACCAACCAACTTTTCAGACCACAAAGGCATAAAACTAGAAATAAACTGTACAAAGAAAGCAAAAAGGCTCACAAACACATGGAGGCTTAACAACACGCTAATAAATAATCAATGGATCAATGATCAAATCTAAATGGAGATCCAGCAATATATGGAAACAAACGACAACAACAACACTAAGCCCCAACTTCTGTGGAACACAGCAAAAGCAGTCTTAAGAGGAAAGTATATAGCAATCCAAGTATATTTAAAAAAGGAAGAGCAATCCCAAATGAATGGTCTAATGTCACAATTATTGAAATTGGAAAAAGAAGAACAAATGAGGCCTAAGGTCAGCAGAAGGAGGGACATAATAAAGATCAGAGAACAAATATATAATATTAAGAAGAATAAAACAATAGCAAAAATCAATGAAACCAAGAGCTGGTTCTTCAAGAAAATAAACAAAATAGATAAGCCTCTAGCCAGACTTATTAAGAGGAAAAGAGAGTCAACACAAATCAACAGTATCAGAAACGAGAAAGGAAAAATCATGACGGACCCCACAGAAATACAAAGAATTATTACAGAATACTATGAAAACCTATATGATAACAAGCTGGGAAACCTAGGAGAAATGGACAACTTCCTAGAAAAATACAACCTTCCAAGACTGACACAGAAAGAAACAGAAAATCTAAACAGACCAATTACCAGCAACGAAATTGAAGTGGTAATCAAAAAACTACCAAAGAACAAAACCCCCGGGCCAGATGGATTTACTTTGGAATTTTATCAGACATACAGGGAAGACATAATACCCATTATCCTTAAAGTTTTTCAAAAAATAGAAGAGGAGGGGATACTCCCAAACTCATTCTATGAATCTAATATCACCCTAATACCAAAACCAGGAAAAGACCCCACCAAAAAAGAAAACTACAGACCAATATCCCTGATGAACGTAGATGCAAAAATACTCAACAAAATATTAGCAAACTGAATTCAAAAATACATCAAAAGGATCGTGCACCATGATCAAGTGGGATTCATCCCAGGGATGCAAGGATGGTACAACATTCGAAAGTCCATTAACATCATCCACCACATCAGCAAAAAGAAAGACAAAAACCACATGATCATCTCCATAGATGCTGAAAAAGCATTTGACAAAGTTCAACATCCATTCATGATAAAAACTCTCAGCAAAATGGGAATACAGGGAAAGTACCTCAACATAATAAAGGCCATATATGATAAACCCACAGCCAGCATTATATTGAACAGCAAGAAGCTGAAAGCTTTTCCTCTGAGATTGGGAACTAGACAGGGATGCCCACTCTCCCCACTGTTATTTAACATAGTACTGGAGGTCCTAGCCACGGCAATCAGACAAAACAAAGAAATACAAGGAATCCAGATTGGTAAAGAAGAAGTTAAACTGTCACTATTTGCAGATGACATGATACTGTACATAAAAAACCCTAAAGACTCCACCCCAAAACTACTAGAACTGATATTGGAATGCAGCAAAGTTGCAGGATACAAAATCAACACACAGAAATCTGTGGCTTTCCTTTACACTAACAATGAACCAACAGAAAGAGAAATCAGGAAAACAACTCCATTCACAATTGCATCAAAAAAAATAAAATACCTAGGAATAAACCTAACCAAAGAAGTGAAAGACTTATACTCTGAAAACTACAAGTCACTCTTAAGAGAAATTAAAGGGGCCACCAACAGATGGAAACTCATACCATGCTCGTGGCTAGGAAGAATTAATATCGTCAAAATGGCCATCCTGCCCAAAGCAATATACAAATTTGATGCAATCCCTATGAAAATACCAGCAACATTCTTCAATGAACTGGAACAAATAATTCAAAAATTCATAGGGAAACACCAAAGACCCCGAATAGCCAAAGCAATCCTGAGAAAGAAGAATAAAGTAGGGGGGATCTCACTCCCCAACTTCAAGCTCTATTATAAAGCCATAGTAATCAATACAATTTGGTACTGGCACAAGAGCAGAGCCACAGACCAATGGAACAGATGAGAGAATCCAGACATTAACCCAGACATATATGGTCAATTAATATTTGATAAAGGAGCCATGGACATACAATGGCGAAATGACAGTCTCTTCAACAGGTGGTGCTGGCAAAACTGGACAGCTACATGTAGGAGAATGAAACTGGACCATTGTCTAACCCCATATACAAAAGTAAACTCAAAATGGATCAAAGACCTGAATGTAAGTCATGAAACCATTAAACTCTTGGAAGAAAACATAGACAAAAACCTCTTAGACATAAACATGAGTAACCTCTTCTTGAATATATCTCCCCGGGCAAGGAAAACAACAGCAAAAATGAGCAAGTGGGACTATATTAAGCTGAAAAGCTTCTGTACAGCAAAAGACACCATCAATAGAACAAAAAGGAACACTACAGTATGGGAGAATATATTTGAAAATGACAGATCCGATAAAGGCTTGACGTCCAGAGTATATAAAGAGCTCACACGCCTCAACAAACAAAAAACAAATAACCCAATTAAAAAATGGGCAGAAGAACTGAACAGTTCTCCATAAAAGAAATACAGATGGCAAACAGTCACATGAAAAGATGCTCCACATCGCTAATTATCAGAGAAATGCAAATTAAAACTACAATGAGGTATCACCTCACACCAGTAAGGATGGCTGCCATCCAAAAGACAAACAACAACAAATGTTGGCAAGGCTGTGGAGAAAGGGGAACCCTCCTACACTGCTGGTGGGAATGTAAATTAGTTCAACCATTGTGGAAAGCAGTATGGAGGTACATCAAAATGCTCAAAACAGACTTACCATTTGACCCAGGAATTGCACTCCTAGGAATTTACCCTGAGAATGCAGCAATCAAGTATGAGAAAGACCAATGCACCCCTATGTTTATTGCAGCACTATTTACAATAGCCAAGAATTGGAAGCAGCCTAAATATCCATCGGTAGATGAATGGATAAAGAAGATGTGGTACATATACATAATGGAATACTACTCAGCCATAAGAAAAGGGCAAATCCTACCATTTGCAGCAACATGGATGGAACTGGAGGGTATTATGCTCAGTGAAACAAGCCAAGCAGAGAAAGAGAAATACCAAATGATTTCACTCATCTGTGGAGTATAAGAACAAAGGAAAAACTGAAGGAATAAAACAGCAGCGGAACCACAGAACCCAAGAATGGACTAACAGGTACCAATGGGAAAGGGAGTAGGGAGGATGGGTGGGTAGGGAGAGATAAGGGGGGGAAGAAGAAGGAGGGTATTAAGATTAGCATGCATGGGGGGGTAGGAGAAAAGGGAGAGCTGTACAACACAGAGTAGGCAAGTAGTGATTCTACAACATTTTGCTATGCTGATGGACAGTGACTGTAAAGGGGTTTATAGGGCAGACCTGGTATAGGGGAGAGCCTAGTAAACATAATATTCTCCATGTAAGTGTAGATTAATGCTACCAAAAAAAAAAAAACAGGCAGTTCCTGTGTGGTGATCTCCAATGAGTTCTACACAAGCGTATAAAGGGCATATAAAAGTGTAGGCAAAGGGTCTGTTTGTGTTTATACAGAGGATCAAAGCCTAATTGGGCTACCCCGAAAATGAACTAAGATACAATATGAAAAAGAACTTCCAACATCAGCACTCTCTGGAAGACTCATGCCAGAAGATGATCATCAGAAAACCCCAACAAAGATCCACGCACTGCTACAGCTGTAGATGCACTCATCCCACCAGTTCCTGGACTTGCCATGGGAATGAAAAAGGAGATATCTAAGCTGGCCTGTGCATACAGTAAAACAACAAATTTGACTGGATCTATACTGTTGGAACTCAACCAAGAATTAGGAGAAGTGCAAATTGTAGTGCTCCAAAATCTTACAACTACAGACTATTTACTGTTAAAAGAACATATGGGATGTGAACAGTCCCCAGGAATGGGTTGTTTTAATTTGTCTGATTTCTCTCAGACTGTTCAAGTTCAGTTGGACAATATCCACCATATCTTAGATAAGTTTTCACAATTGCCTAAGGTGCCTAACTGGTTTTCTTGGTTTCACTGGAGATGGCTGGTAATTACAGGTATGCTTTGTTTATGTAACTATACTCCTATTATGTTAATGTGTGTGCGCAATTTAAGTAGTAGCTTAAAACCTATACATGCTGAAGTTACTCTACAAGAAGATATGTCAAAGAAATAATCAATCTTCCCATGTTTTCTTCTGCCTGCTACTTCTATAGCTTTTCTTCTTCCTTCCTAATTACAACCCTTAAATGGAATTCGTGCCTCATATCAAATTTACTGAGTATCATAACTCCTCCAATTGGTAAAGATACCTCAAGACAAATGCTGGGCATAGAAGCCACAGGGCATAAATATGCAAAGAAGTAAAAAGCTAACCTTTTCAAACAATAAGGCTTCTCTCTCACTTACCAACTTTACATTTCCCTGTATGGCCCCGGAAGATGACTGGTTAGCCAGAGACGGGTAAGATTCCTCAAGGGAGGAACAACCTAAGACAGGCACAGTCGCAGGGGGGCCATCAGGTGAGAAATTGGGGATCAACAGAGGTGAGGCTTAGAACCTCACCCCCCCTGTTCTGAGAGAAATCTTCTGCATACGTGGATGTTTTATTGCCCTGGTCTAGCTTGGATTAACACTTAGTCTACAGGCACACACCTGATCATCTTCATTTGCTCTCTTACAACACTAAACTATGTTTTCTACCTTTATCTTGTATCTACCTATCACTTCAGCATTTTATTAAAAATAACAATAATAAAGAGAGAAATGTGGTATCCACATATAAATCAAGTATAAAAATCAAATAAGTATTCATATTTGAACTGACTGTTTATAGTTCATAATGCATGAGCAAAACCGAAAGTTTCTGTGATGACTGCCCTTGTACTGTTCACTATGTAACTTATTCACTATGTAAGAATTTGTTCTCCATGTAAGAACTTGTTCGTTATGCTTCAGAAGATTGGAGACTGATGAAAATTAGGCTTGGGTGGATTAATGATTGTGCATTGATCATTGACTCCCCTATACTGACTTTTATTGTTGTTAACAACCATTTGATCAATAAACATGAGAGATGCCCTCACAAAAAAAAAAAAAAAAAAAAAAAAAGTACACACTTCCAATTGTAAAATAAATAAGTAACCGGGATGTAATGTATAGCATAAGGAATATAGTCAAAATATTGTAACAACTTGGTATGGTGATAGCTGGTACCTAGAATTATCATGTATATAAATGTTGTATCACTGTGTTGTACACCTGAAACTAATGTAATGTAATACTGTGTGTCAACTACCCTTCAATAAAAAATAATTATCTACAAAAAAAAAAAAAAAAAAGTTCACAGAAGTGGATATTCAAAAGTGGATATTGTATTTAAGGCCAAAAACCCTGTCAGTTGACTGTATTCTATAGGAGGGCCTGGAGGACACTCCACTTATCAGTACAATAAAGAGTGTGTTGGTGAGCCAGGCACTCGCATCACTGAGGAGCTCGTCTTTCTAAGCTTGGAATTGTCATGACAGAACCACGCTCACAGGTATCAAGGGGAAGATCCCTGAACACCACAGGCCAGGAACTGTGGCCTAACCACTGGGATGGAGGTGGGCACAGTTGTCACAAATAATGGCAGGTTAGAGTGGCAGCCAGTAGTGGCCATGGAGATATTTAACAGAGTACAGTCTTCCTAATAGCCCAAGATATGGAAGCTTTTCTGACCCAGACCCACCGGACTTAAGCAGAGGCAGGGTGAAAAGAAGATAGGATCCTACAACATCACAGCACTCAGTAGGAATTTTCCTAGTTCTTTCTCAAAGGACATAAAAGCCACTTATCAGTGGGGAAAGAGGAAAACCCAAACATATCGAGGACTGTTGGGCACAGGGACTGAGTTGACCCGAAGTGGCAAATCTTCCTCCTTTTTGGATGAGGGAGTACAGAAGTGAAGTAATAAAAGGAAACCAGCTCACAGAGTGTCCACTGAGTCCAGGGATTCAGGCGGTGGTTGTTTCTCTCAGCCCTGACTTTAAAATGGAAGCCATATACTAGGCAGTTGGCACAACATTCATACTTATTTTTTGACCTGTAGAATAACACTTGTTCCAGTGGGGAAGGCCAAGTTGAAATCATTGTAATTTCTCTCTTCTTGCAGGTTAAAATAGTAAGTTATAAACAATATTGCCTCTAGGAGTGGGGGGTAGATGTCAGAGATGAGTACTATCCTTAAAGTCCTAAAGTGTGCAGAGTTTGTGGTCTTTATTATATGTCCATTTAATTCATCTTTGTGGCCCCTACAAATACTAGATGGATCCTGGTGGACGGTAGTAGTCTACTGCAAACTCAACCAAGGGGTGTCCCTAGTCAGTTGCTGTGTCAAATGTGGTATCTTTGCTAGAGCAGATTAACACAGCCACAGGTATGTGGTATTTTTAATTTGCATGATAACACCCATCAGTGGGCACTCATCATGTGCCCTAACACATGTGCATCAGAAACACTAAACAGTGGAATGGAGTTAAACAACTGACCTCAGCCAGCCAGTGCCATTGATTACCTCAGTGCTAGCACAATGGATGCAAAAATGAAGTAATTGTGGGGGCAGGGATGGGGGTTATACATGAGTCCAACAAGTGTTCCTACTCACCACAGCTAGTCTAGCTACTGCTTCAACCAACCTGAAGACCAGCCTCCCACCAACAGAAAGCAATCCTGAGCTCCCCAGTTCAGCATACCCCTCCTAAAGAACAAGCAACCACCTGGTGGCAAGTTGATTACATCCAGTCTATTGTGGCTTGAACTGTAGCTCCCACAAAAAGATATGATGAAGTCCTAACTCTTGGCATCTATGAATGTGACCTTGTTTGGAAATACAGTCTTTGAAAATGTGATTACAAGTTAAGAAGAAATAGAATGGGCCTTTAAACTGATAAGACTGGTATTTTTATAAGAAGACAGAGATATAAAAACAGATATAAACAGGGAGGACAATGCATATGAAAATATGTGGGGTGCACTGGCCATGTCAAGACAGATGCACAGATTTTGGAGTTATGTGGCTGTAGACTAAAGAACAGGAAAGATTGCTAACAAACTCAAGAAGCTAGAACAGAGAGCACGGCCCTGCCAACACTTCAGTTATAGACTTCTAACCAGCAGAATTGTGAGAATAATTTTATGTTGTTCTAAGTCATCCAGTTTGTGATAGTTCATTATTGACACCCTAGGAAACTTACATAAGACCCCTTTCACCCTTGCCATGGGGAGCAATTTATCTCATCTAAAATTCATACAAATTATGGGTATAGTTTGCCTTTCCTGTCTACACAACCTTGGCCAGCACAACTGAAGGTTTAAAGTGATTGACCAGTACAGAACAGAGACTACCACCTAACACTGTCTTGGACTAAGGGTCCTACTTTACAGCAGAGATGGTACGGCATTAGACACATGGCCATGGGATCCATGTGTTCTATCACAAAATACACTTCCCAGAATAAAATGGCCTAATAGAGTGATTGAATGGTCTTTTGAAGGTAGAGCTGAGGCATTAACTTGAAGATGATACCTTAAAAAGATGGGATGTCATCCTCCAGGATATATCTCTGCAACCTGGAGGTCTAGAGTTCCTGGTTCCCAGACGAGGAGTGCTTCCACTAAGAAAATGGCCAGAGTTTGACTGAACTTTAAACTATGACTACTGCCCAGTCCCCACAAGACCTCTTGTGTCAAGAGAATGGCAGACAAAGAAAGGGGATAGCTGCCTCTCATCATCTTCAGAAGGAGGTAGGGCTGCTGTTACACAATACAGCCGAGGAAGAACAAGTTTGGCACCTAGGTGAACCACCATATCATGTACTGCAACATCCTTGTCCAATTAGGACAATAAGTGGATAAATGCAGAAGCCATGTCCTGAGAAGGCCATGATGTTCAGTCTCAGATATTTGGATAAGGGGCTGGGTCATGCCTTCTGTAAGGCACTTAGACTAGGAGAGGTGCCAGCAGAAGGGGAAGGGAATCTAGCACAGATGGTGAAGAAGGGGACTTATGAGTTACATCCTTGAGCAGGTGTGTGTTTTCCTACATATGTATATAAAACAATAACAATATTATACACAGCCATAATAGTAATATAACTCCATTAGGGTTCCCGGACCTGATTCCAACATGTTTTAAGTATGTGGGAGAGGATCTTCCCACACATAATACCAAGCAATCCTCGAACACCGGTAGGATGTTGGAGAACTCAACTCAATTCTGATGCTGTCTGGCCGGAGACCACACCAGATTCCCCAGGTTAAGGGCTCTGTCCTGCAAGACTGCCCTCCACCCTGCACTCCAGACATCAGTAGCAAGCCAAAGGCAGCTCCCTGTGCTTCTGACCTACCAGCTACAGATTGGGGGTTCCCAGGACCTCCCTTTGGGTTTGATTAATTTGCTAGAGTGGCTCACAGAACTCAAGAAAACACTCAGCTTACCAGTTTAATAAAGGACAACATAAAGGGTAAAAGTTAACAGCCAGATGAAGAGATACACAGGGCAAGGTCCCAGATGAAGGAGCTCTATCCTCGTGGAGCTGGGGGCCTGACTTGGTGGCGAGTGGAGGGGTCCTGGTTCCCCAAGCCTAGAAGCTCTCCATGACTGAGAAGCAGGACCCAACAGAGCAGAGAGCAGAGCTCTTCTCAGGACCTGTGTGAGGGCTTCACCGCAGTCATGATTGACTGAATTATTAGCCATTGACTGATTCAACCTCCAGCACCCCCCCTCCGTTGGGTGGGTGGGGTCCAAAAGTCTCTCATTAACGTGACAAAACACTTGTTTCAACTTTAAGACTCTCAGTGTTTTCAGGAACTGTGGATAAAGGTCAAATATGCCTGGGAAATATATATTTGGTCATATGAATGACTAAATATGTGTTTCTTATGACTCATCATATTGCAATTCTTGAATAACTTGACGAGTTACAATACTTGAGTAATTAGCACCATGTACAGTTAATTCTATTAGTCTTCCTTTTGTGAATTTCCCCAGAAAAGAGAAAAGGTAGAATCCTGAAGGAGCTCAGCTATACTGGACACTGTAGTGCACCACCTGAATCCCCCGAGGCACTCATTCCCCAAGCTGCCTGTGGTCATGACTGCTGATAGTAGACAGCTGGCTCTCTCTTTAAGAACCGCTTCTGGTGGAGGGAGCTGCCTTACCCAACGTTATATTCCCTGTACGTAAGTAGTCCACTTGCAACATTTGGTAGCTGTGGGGTTAAAAGGCCTGGTGCCTTTAACTCCACCTGGGACATCTCTGAAGAGCCCACCCAGCTCCCCAGACCTCTGATGAACTTGCACCACAGTTTAACTTCTCCCTCCCTTGCCTGCTCCTTCTCAGGTAAGGAGTGCAAGGGCATAAGCTCCCACATAGGAATCCCCGTCTCAGAGTCTATTTCTAGCAAACCCAAACCAAGACAAGGTTTACTGTGGAACTTGAGAAAATGATCCTAAAGTTTATATGAAAGTGGAAAATCCAAGAATAATCAAGAAATTCTCAAAGAAGAACAAAGTTGGAAGACAGGTGATGGTGTTGGGGCAGGGAGGGGAGCTGTACCATCAGATATCAAAACCCATTATAAAGATGTAGGAAAAAAGACTATAATTTTGCTAAAGAAATAAATAAATAATCTTTGTAGAAGAATAGAGAACTGGTAACAGATCAAACACACATACAAATGTGAATCATGAGAGTGGGTCTTAGAGATCACTGAAGGAAAGATGGACTGTTCAGTAAATGAGTTGTGAGAATTCACAGTCTCATGCCGTATCAAATCCAAGTGTATTAATAAATTAAATGTAGAAGACAAAACTAAAACTTTTAGATGACAACAGAGGATGTCATCTTTATGACATCAGGATAGGAAAGGATTTGTTAAACCAGATACAAAAAAGCACAAACCATAAGAAAAAGATTAATAAGTTTGACTATTAAAATGAAAAGCTTCCTGTCATCAAAAATCACCATAAACAAAAGGAAAAATAATTCACAAACTAAACAAATATATTTAAATCGATACTACAGAGAATTAGTGTTCAGAATATAGAGAGATATCCTGCAGACCAATAAAACCTCCATATTTGAAACAAAAGACACAAGCAGATTATCTTTTAAAACACAAACATAAATCCTTTAAAAACAATTTATGATAAAATGAGAGGTGCCTAAAAATTTATACCACCCAGATATATACAAGTTTAGCCAGGGAAGGTGTTTGTTGGTTTTCAGACTCTGAATATAGACCTTTACTCATGTGTTTTGTTTGTCTGTGTAGACTTCCTTATCCTTTCCCAATGATTTCAATCCTCACTAAAATCTCATCTTAAAAAATATTCTTCCATGGATATACAATAGGGAAATGACGGCCTCTTCAACAACTGGTATTGGCAAAAGTAGACAGCTACATGCAAGAGAATGAAACTGGATTATTGTCTAACCCCATACACAAAAGTAAACTTGAAATGGATCAAAAACTTAAATGTGAGTCATGTAACCATAAAACTCTTAGAAGAAAACATAGGAAAAAATCTCCTGAATAGAAACATAAGCAATTTTTCCCTGAGTGCATCTCCTCAGGCAAGGGAAACAAGCAAAAATGAACACGTGGGACTACATCAAGCTAAAAAGTTTCTGTACAGCAAAGGACACCATAAGCAGAATAAAAAGTCATCCTACGGTATGGGAGAATATATTTGTAAACAACATATCTGACAAGGGGTTAACATCCAAAATATATAAAGAACTCACATGCCTCAACACTGAAAAAGCAAATAACCCGATTAAAAAATGGATGAAGGATATAAACAGACACTTCTCCAAAGAAGAAATTCAGATGACCAACAGGCACATGAAAAGATGCTCCACATTGCTAATTATCAGGGAAATGCAAATTAAAACCACAATGAGATATCACCTCAGATCAGTTAGGATGGCCAACATCGTGAAGACTAAGAAAAAATGCTGGCGAGGATGCGGAGAAAGGAGAACCCTCCTACACTGCTGGTGGGCATGTAAGCTAGTTCAATCATTGTGGAAAGCAATATGGAGGTTCCTCAAAAAACTAAAAATAGAAACACCATTTGACCAGGGAATTCCACTCCTAGGAATTTACCCAAAGAATGTAATTTCTCAGATTCAAAAAGACATATGCACCCCTATGTTTATTGCAGCACTTTTTACAATAGCCAAGATATGGAAGCAAATTAAGTGTCCATCAGTAGATGAATGGATAAAGAAGAGGTGGTAGATGTGCACAATGGAATACTATTCAGCCATAAGAAAGAAACAAATCCTACCATTTGCAACAACATGGACTGAACTGGAAGGTATTATGCTCAGTGAAATACGCCAAGCAAAGACAAGTACCAAATGATTTCGCTCATTTGTGCAATATAGCATCGAAGCAAAACTGAAGGAACAAAACAGCAGCGGACTCCCAGACTCCAAGAAGGGACTAGCGGTTACCAAAGGGGAGAGGTGGGGGAGGGAAGGTGGAGAGGGAGGGAGAAGGGGACTGAGGGGTATTATGATCAGCACACATGGTGTGGGGGGAATCACGGGGAAGACACTGTAGCACAGAGAAGACAAGTAGTGACTCTGTGGCATCTTACTACACTGATGGACAGTGACTGCAATAGGGTATGTGTGGTGGACTTGATAATATGGGTGAATGTAGTAACCACATTGTTTTTCATGTGAAACCTTCAAAGAGTGTATATCAATAACACCTTAATTTTAAAAAAGTAGAAGTAAAAAAAATTCTTAACATATTTAACTTTTAAGTAAAAGTTGGTTTCATTCTAATTAGAATTTCAAGCACAATTGTTGAAAAATTATGATTAACCAAAATTAATTAAGATTCTTATTCTTTCATTAAAATGAATGAATTAAAATTCTGCTGTGCTTAAGAGGTACACATGTGAGTGTGATATCTGTGAAAATGCATTTATGTTTATGCACTATAAATATTAGAATTTCTTTTAAAAAATCCGTCACAGGGAATTCCTGATTCAGTAGATCTGAACTGCAATATAAACTAACCAGGGAGTATCAGCTAGCATTTGGCCATCCCCCTCTCATATCCCATTAGTCTAGAAATATCAGGTATGTTACACATGTTCTGCCTCTTCTCTCACACTCAATCCTTGGCACTTACCAGTAACATTCAGCATCTTTTCTAGCAGGATATCAACTCTCTGTCTCAACTTCTCTCCACAGTGTGCTCCAGGCAGCCATTATCAAGTCTTCAGAGTTAGCAAAATAAATGACACTTAGTTGTCATCTCTATTCTAGACCAAGCAGCAAAATAAAATAGATATGTTTCATTTTGTCTTTCAGGAACATTCTGTCCCTACAAATAACAAACGTATTTTTTTCTTGTTCCCAAGCACCACTATTTTCGATCGTAAGCACCAAACCCACAATCAGAAGGACTTTGAATGAACGCTGGCACATACTGCCATCTTCTAATACTAGAAGAGTTTGTTTTTGTAAAAGCCAATCTTATTTTTAGTTGTAGTCACTTTAGTCACTTTAACCAAAATTATGTAAACTTTCTAAATAGACTAAATAGTCTAAAAATACAGAGAAACACCAGCCTCCACACCAACCAAGTCACAATATGGGTGTCTGACCTAAACCCACAAAATGAGAATGATGGGAAGGTCATTTATCAAACTGTGACCATAACACACTCCCATCACTATGTCTAAACCAAAGGCAGCTAAATGGCTGTTACTCAGAGTGATTCCATTATCTTTGGGAGAGCATTTCATTCTTACATGCATGTAAATGCATTATCAGACTTAAAATATAAGTTAAATTATATCAATGTGTCTTTTGCATATTTTTCCATACTTTGGAAAATGGCAAACTATTCCCAACTTCATAACTATGTTTTCAGAATATTCCTTGAAAAAATATGGGTGTGTGTTGTGGAAAAAGAATTTGTCTCAATTTATCTGTTACCACTTACAATGCAGCTTTGGATACTTTGAATCCTAATTGAATGACTTTGACTGTTAGGAAGAATGGTGAAGCTAAGTACATTAAACATTATGATATAGGCAAAGTTTGTCCATATTTGCTATATTTGAAAATTTAGTACCCATCAGGCCTCTTTTCTAAGCATTTAATGCTGTACCCCTGAACTCATGAGTATATCGGCTCAGTTCCCAAATTCTGTCTGGCTGTCTCTTTCTCTTCTCCTCCTGCAGCCTTGGCTAATGGAGGTCCTACTAATGATGCCTTTAAATTACTGAAGCATATTCAGTAAAATAGAGAAATGTGTTTTCCCTTTTGTCATCACTTTCCATTGGAAGAAGCAGCAAAGCTAAGCTGCTGCTTTATACCTGCTACACTGCTTGTATTTAATTCAAAATATTTTGGTTTGGATAATTTGGTGTATGTGTATATAAGCTGTCTTCAATCTACAGCCTAGAGAAGTTAGTTAACAGTTGAGGTGTCCTACTCCAGGGTGGTTTTCACACTCCATGGTGGGTTAGCCCTTGAGAAACCCTATCAGGTGTCCATTCTTCAGAAACAAATGCAGAAAAGACTTTAAATTTAACCTCTAAATTCCACCATTGCATTTGCTGATTAGAAATGAATTTTCATTGGTAAAATGAGTGGTGTTCAAGACATGTGATTAACAGGGAAGATTAGTGTGGGCCCCTCCACCCTTCCAAAATTAGGGGGTAAGAATCTGGTGAACCCATCATCTCAACACTTTTGCAGCAAATAAAGCCTTAGGATTAGAACTACATAGCCCACCACAGCCCCACCCCTCCTCCACAACCACTCTTTGGAGGATTTTGTCATCTTTACTGGCTGAAAAACAAATGATCTTATTGCCAACTTTTTTTTTTGCTTTTCCTTGCAATAAACCTTTAAAGCAAGGTGCTCTCGAGTGTGGTAAGGACAGAGAGTAGGGACTTTAGACTGCTTAGCAGAGGAGCTAGACTGTTTTGGTGACCATTCATCAATGCACATGTGAAAAATTCAGTTGCAGACTAGCTTTCATTATAACAGATAACTGTAGGCTTGGAGGAAGGAGTCATAGTTTCTTTCCCTTCCAGTTATTAAAAGCTACTCATATTTATCAAAAAACCAGAGATTATCTTATAACTGCTCTTAACAACTTCTGTATGACTATAAAAACATAAAATAAACAATAATATCTATTGATGGCATCAATGTGGTAGAAATATAAATGGTTACAGTCTCTTTGGAAAACAACTGATGATATTTATTAAAATTAAAAAATTTCATAACACTTCAGTCCAACAGTTTAATTTTTGGGATCCTACCTCATGCATATAAGAATATTTGAATACATAAAGGGAAATACGTAAAAAGTAAAATCATTGCAACATTGTTTAAAAATGGCAAAAAATAAAGTGTAAGCAGGATGAATGTCAACCAAATCGAAAACAGTTAAATAAATTATGCCTGGATATTGGGCAATATTAGAAATAGTTATTAAAGAGTAATTAAGCTACGTGAACTAACTTGGAACTTGGGGTGTCCCACAATATGCTGAATGAGGAAAATGGCTCATAGAGTACTTAATATTCTGTTTTTGTAAACAATGACAAAAAGTGTATGGAATGTGCATGTACATAAAATTACAAAAGGATACATAGTGTGTGGGGGTGGACAATGAGAGTGAATGGTAGGGTGGGGAAAGGAGGTAAGTAGAAAATCAGGGAGGACTGGGAGAAGACTTAAGAATCCGTAATATGATATGATTTGTATGAAGTTATATGTTACATGTGCATATGTGTGCTTACAGAAATTAGAAGAACAAGGTGAATCCCTGCATACTGACTTATAGGGATGTCCATGGTGTATTAAAGAGAAAAAAATAAGCATCTAGTAATGGGTATCTTATGATTCTATTTCAGGATAAAGGGAATAAATCTCACTTCCGTACAGACATATCTATGACTGTATGTGCTTGCACAAGCAAAATAAGGATGTGGAAAGATACACAATACGATCTCCAGGAGCTGACCTTGGTGTGGGGTGGCTTAATAGGGTGTGGGCTGCTGGGATGGGTGATTGATTGCTTTGCCCATTTTTGAAGTGCACTAGATTGTTCCACTTATTATAACACAAATGTATTACCTGAGCAATTCGAAAAGAAGCAAAATATGCAAATTGTGGATTCTGGGTATTAGAACAGTTTTCTAACTAATTCTTGGGGGAAAAAAGGCAAATCTTTTAAAATCAATTTTTATTTAAACAATTTTTTAAACCATTAAATCATCATTAAATTCACCCATGTACTGAATCCTTACTGGAAATCTTTAAGTTCCTTTTTTTGGACAACAAGTGCTTAAAGTTAATTCAAATTCTTAGTTAGTACTGAAATTCTTAAGCAACTACTTAACTACAGCAGTCAAAGTAAATCATGTTCATTGTCATGTAATCGTGTTCACTGCCATTCTTGCAGAGGAATAACACTTCTGGCTTTTGAGAGCTATCAAAAATAGCATTTTATGGAGCTGTTACTATATGCCAAGTATCATGCTTTTTTTTTTTTTGAGGTATAATTTACATATAGTAAAATTCACCCTCTAGTTCCTTCAAGGAACTAGATGCCAAGATGGGAATAAATATGCATTATATTGGTAAATGTTTATTGTTGTTTTTGTTCTTTTTAATTTTAGCCATTGTAACAGTTTAGTTATTTCCCACTGACACCTTTTACATAGAACTATAAACACCCTGTATAAACAACCGTATACAGCAGGTGGAACCTGCTGAACATATTTATTTTAAATAGCTTGCCCACGGCAACTCAGAACTGGCCTGATCCTTAAAGTGCTGCCTATGACCACATGTGACCTCATGTTTCTAGGATTCTGAGTCCCCCACTTAGTGATGGCTGGTTGTGCATTGCTTACTCATAAGCAGTGGGGCATGGAATATCTTTCTTGGGTATTTCCTCAGGTCAAGGGCATGATCAGTATCACAAAAAGTTTTGAAGCTTTTTGCAGGCTTTTTTCATCTTTGGGTAGTGAGGCTACAAAAGAGAAGAGAAGTAGAAAATGGAGATGAAAATCATGCAAACTCTGTTTGGTAAGCACATAAGCTTAAATTAAGTTTGATGGAGATTGAGGGAAAAATTATTGAAAAATAAATATCAGTAAGCTGAGTGAGGCTACTGTAAAATGAGTTAAGTTTATTAAAATTAATGTTCTCTGAGGTGCTTTGCTTTATACGTAGTGATGACATTAGTAAACATAAGTTTTTTTTTTAGGACTATAGCATAAAATGCAGGAGAAACTGTGTGAACGATGTTCAGTCTATCTTTATGATTGTGATTCTTGTTAAATTAGTAGAATACTGAAAACTAGCATTATTTATTTTGATGTGACTTCTAAGGAATTCATCTGAAGGAAGGTGGGGTGGAAGGGAAGTTAAGCAAAACCTTTGTGGAGTTTTCTTTAATGCTGCCTTTGGTCTTTTGTTTTTGGCAGGGGTTAGAATACAGTTAGGGAAAATAAGAAGTGGTAGAGAAATGGATTGTGTTATTCAGGGATAAATAACTGAGTAATATGGCCTCAGTGAGAACAAGGGTCAGGGTTGGAGGGTACTGTGAGAGAACGTGAGCTGAAAGATATTCCATTTTTGGTTTTTGCATTTTTTGCTTTTTAAATCTCAGGTTACATTTGAAGATGTATTTATCCAGCTAGAAGATTATCAGTAGAATACAGAAACAAAGAATACAGAAACTGGTCTTTATTTCAGACTTCTTGTGTGTGTGCATGTGTAAACTGACAAGCCGTAAGCTCTAATGAGCTTAGAAAAGACAAACCAGCTTCCATCTAACCATAGCGTCAGTGTTTATCGACCTACCCCATAATTAAAATCAGATGTTGGACCACAAACAACGGATGAGGCTTTGCTTACTTTAATAATTACAGCTTGTAACCTAACTTTATGGCCACTGAAGTGCCACTGGCTCTTTGAGTCAAATCAGTAGGGAGAAAGAAAGACTTCAGTGTCAGAAGCCACTTTAGGCATTCAAGCTGACTCCACAATTTATGAAAACATCCATACAAATAAATTCCAACCTCAAATATTTTTTTCCTAACTCAGGTCCATCATATTGCAAGATAATCACTAATTCTAGTTTATTGAATAACTCAAGAGGCTGAAAATGTGTAATCATTTGCTTAAAGTGCAAATGATCTGGGAAACTTCACCTAGAAGTTTTCATTAGTATTTTGGAAAATTATGTAATTACCATTATTCAACATTTATTTATCAGCCACTTTCTAAATAGTATGAAATGTCAAATCAAATCTAAATTCTCTACATTTTAAATTGCTTAATTAGTTGCACTAAGAATAACATTATTCTATTGCTGCAGGAATAGAATAACAGGAAGAAATTATGCAGAGCTAACTTCCTACACTATTGCAAGGAGGGTATAATTTCAACCATATTTCCATAGGTTCAAAATCAGAAGTTAATTTCATTTCTCAAGTGAACAAAACTCTTTTTATTGAAGTGCCAATCTATTATAGAATTATAAACTTATTGTATGCTAGAAAAAGACTGAAGACTTGATTCAGAGTATAAAAATAAACTACTGGCGAAATACAAAAATGAATGCATTTTAGATAAGTGATTCCATTCAATTATACATTTAATTGAGATACTTTGGATTCCCAAACATAAGTTTACTTTTTTCCTCCCAACTTGGTCAGCTTTGATTTAAAAGCACTGCATGTCTTATTCTACATTTTCACTCTACTGGGATGGATATCATATTAATGCAATTATAGTTTTAAATTCTACTAACACATTCTATCTTACAGTATTTTCTGTCTTTATGCATCAAGCAAGGGAACTACTTGAAGACCTTACTTCTTGGTTAGGTGGATGGAAGCATTGCTCCAGAGGAGTCTAATGTATGGTAATGAGTCTATGAACAATTTGGTAAATATTCAACAGAAGGCTGCAGGATATTTACTCAAGTGCATGAGAACACAATGCAATCATAGGAGGAAGAGAAACTTAGAGAAGAAATAAAATGAAAACAGCATATGTAGAGATAATAATTCAATACATCTTTATTGGTTTGTGTCAATACATCTATTTTAAGGAGGACACTATTTAGAATGATAACATATGTTGCTAGCATTCTTTCCACAGCTAGTGAACACAGCTGATGAATTTTCAAGTTCTTAATAATATTTATAGGAAAAAAGCTCAGCCTTTTCTCTGTATTACATGGTCTAAACTTGTAAATAGCATGATTTGATTTTCAGTGATTGGGACATGCCCTGTAGATTCATCAATTCATTATTAATATATATTTTGTCAAGATAAAAGAAGTTTAGTGTGATTCCAGAAGTAAATTATTCATCTTGATATAAGGCCCTGAGAGAGAGTTAAAAATTAAACTAGAATAGAAGCTTTTGTTTTATAAATCAAATGAAATAATGTAAAAAACAGTAGTTTAATATTGTTTCTGCTCACCTATTCTTTTCAGAATAAAAATCTGATGAAATATCCAGACTTCCCCAGAAACAAATGCATATTCAAATTAGGTTTTGTATACAACTTCTCTGTAAGCTTGTCCTTTGACACCAAAACTTAAAAACTTTTAATGCAAAAGTTGGGACCAAATTAAAGAATGCATACATGCAATAAGAATCTCTGCATAATTATGTTTATTGTTATAAGACTGAGCCATAGTTTGGCTCAGATTCCTAGCAGCCAGGGAGAAATTGAAAATCTAGTTATAATGACTCTCACCAAGGAAAGGAAACATGGGTCTTAGTTTCTAAAACAAAGCTATGACTAGCAATGAATTATAAATAATTTCCCCTGGGACTGTTTTGTAAACTTTACTTTGGAAACTCTGCATAATCTCAAATGCACTAGTAAGTTTCATGATTACTAGGAAACAGGCATCCTGTTTGTTGTCTGAATCATAGAGAATGTACATCCAACTCATCCAGTCCTTAGTCACTTCTATCCTTGGACTGTGAACCCTAAAATTTTACTTCTCACTTGAAGTTGGGCTCTTGATAAGTGCAATTCAGATATCAAAAGAGAGGAAAGAAGAAACAGCATATGTATAATAAGAGTCCCACAAAGAAGAAAAACAATACAAGAGAGGTATTTCAAAAAACTATAATTAAGAGTGACTCTTCTATATATATATATGAAAGTACATGTTGAGAAGGCCACTATGTACCTGGGAAACTGAGAACACTGAAAAAATCTAATGAAATCATTGGTCATTAAATAAATGATTAAATTCTTTTGCCATCCAGACAAAACATCTAAGACACTTATAACTGAAAGAAAACCAAATTTCAGGAATTTCCAATAGCAGCATTTCATGCCTTCTGGGGTAAACCAAAAAATAAAATTTGAGCCAAGTGCTTTATATTCAGATAAATGGTTTTTCAAGTATGAAGTCAAACTCTTCAATATCCCATGAGTAATTTCTGAGGTGTTCACTGAAGAGTAATGACTCTCCAGTCAATTAAAATGACTGTGTAATATCAGTTTAAGAACCGTTGGTGAGCATTTGCATATAGTTAATTCTAGCACCATGAATAAATGATGGTATAAGGAAAGAAATACGTAATGCATGTAATAGTTATACAAACCAATCCTAATGTTGACATTTACCCTAAGGGTACAGAGAGAATAGGATAAAGGAAGAGGAATAGAAGGTAGAATTCTTTGAACATAATTGTTTTATAGAATTGAATTTCAAAACATAAGCTTTTTGTTTAACAAAAATTTAAATCTCTGAAAATTAAGATGAAATTATTGAATCTAAATGGGTTAACTAGTTAGTCGCTGGTGTAACCACACAAAAATGAATCCAAGTAACTTTAAAGAAGTTTTAATTGTGCATCACAACATATGTCATAGGGACAAAAACTACTGGAAGAAATTTTAAATTGAATTTTAAACAGTTTTCAGGATTCAAATTATAGGTGGTGATGATGGTTTTGTAATTCAAAATATGTGTAAACAGTATAATTCTGTGATATTATAATCTTATTTTTTAGTGTCCTTAACAAGCAACATTCTTGACAAGGGAGAAAGGAAAAACAGATGTCAGAAAGAAGAGTTTCAATTAAGAACTCTTAGTCCTGAATTTGCATTATCAATATAAATTGATATTTTCTTCTTGAGAAACACTATTTTCAAATTTCTCAACTGTAAAGTCCTAGAAATACTGATCTACCATGCAACAATGAGTATCTTCAGCACCTAGAATCTGGTGTTGAAATCCAATTTCCTTCTGAGAGGAACCAGTGCTCTCAGATTCCATGTCCAAGCAGCAAATATACAAGATTATTTTGGAAACTCTTGTCACATCAGATATAAAGAAGCTATCAAAGATCACTTTTGGTCAAAGACTTGGGAATCAGTTTGCATAAACTATCAAAGATAAGGCAATATTAAGATGAAAGAGGAAAAAAACTTCAGAAGATTGAAATACATCAAATAAATTTAAATCTGTGAGTTCATAATGATAACTTAAAAAATAACTGGTCAGCCATTGGAAGACACTAGTGAACCAACTCATTATTTTGAAAACTTATGAACAAAGAATTACTGGGTAATCAAATACAGTAAGTTTTTTTTTATTGTGGTGTTTCAGCAAATAACTGAAAACAAAATATAGAGTTGGAATATAATCTTTTTGTAACCCAAAGTGAATTAGTGGATGTAGGCACTGAGCATCAATTACTGCTAATATCCAAAAGAGAAAGACAACCAGACGTTAGATGTCTCCTGATGGAGGAACAAAGCACCTCCTGAGAAGGAGTCCTTTCAGAAAATCAAACATGAATCTGTTCAGTACTCCCAATCCAATTACAAATTTATAGAAAATTCAGAGCAAAGAGAAACATGTTATACTATGGGGATGAAATAAGCAAAATCCTACAGGACAAACAATTGAGTTTCTTCAGCAAATAGCAAAAAGGACAAGAAAGATGGAAGGGGACACCAACAGGTGAAAGGAGATGTAAAAGGATTATGTTAACCGATCATTATATGTAGGTCCTATTTGGATCCTGACTCAAACTAGAAAAATTTTTGATATTAAAGATATAATTGTAATCTGAACATTGACCAAATATTTGATGACATTCAGAATTATTAATTTTTTGATATAAAATCATAATATTGTTATGTAGAAAGAGTTCTTTTCTTGTAGATTTACATACTGCAATGTTTGCTTACAAAATTACAATTTGCTAAAAAATAATTTGGGACAGTGGATGTGGGTGAGGGTATACATGAAAACATTTTGTTGAAGCTGGATAATGGCACAAAGGAAGTTTATTATATTATTCTTTATATAATTTTTGAAATGTTCAAAAATAAAGCATTTAAAATAAAAACATGCATTTGGTAGCTTTGCTTGCATGCATTGCCATGCCCTGTTGGCACTGGAAAGATTTGCAGTTTTCTTCATTAGGAGCTATTTCTCTTACTCCCGGTGTCTGTGAGAAGCAGTCTGTGTTGCATGTGATCCAAGACAGGGTTAAAGAGAGCTAGCAACAATACATCTGGGGTGCATTAGCTATATTAAGGACAAGCCAGCATGAAAAGGGACCCGGAAGAAGCAGCTGCATACTCTCTGGTCAAGCCTTGAGGTCATCTGAATTATGAATTGTGGTTTATAGTCTAGCAAGGGACATGTATCATTTCAGTGCTTGTTTCAAACCCCAGCACAAGAGTTCCTTTGGTTTGGAATTGGATCAAAACTGAGTAGAAGACTTTACTGTCAATAAAGCAATCTTAAATGTTTTATATCACAACACCTTTCAGGGAAGAATAAACAGGAATTACATTTATAGTAACAAAAACTTAATGTCTTTTGGATTTTTCTATGTTGCAAAAATTTCTATCAGTCATGTATGTGAATGGAGTGACACACACTTCTTTTGATTGTCTATCAGTCAACAAATACCTCCAGTACTTATTATGTTGTGAAACTATGGAAAGCATGAGAATTACTGTAAAAGCATGATAGGATTATAGGGGTATTAGAGTTTCATGGAAACTGGGACTTTGAAATCAAACAAAAATTTTTTAAAATCTGACTGCCATTTCTGAATTTGTTGGGCTGGGCTGTGTCTATACTTTGGTCCCCACATCTGTGAAGTAGGATTGTAGTGGTGTTTAAGATACTACCTAAAGCACCACACCATAGTGCACATTCAACTGTGGAAGACATTTTTACATTCATTTTCTTATGAGCTCATCAGCAACTTCTGCCACTTGCCTTTGAGTAAAGTGACCTTTATGTATTAGACATTTTTCTTCTTATGTAAACGCCATGACCATGGCTCTCCTAGTCTGCCAGCTCAATTCCTTTTGAAGAAAAAACATGAAAGGAGTCAATAATAACATTCACAGTTAGTTTTTTTCTCTTAATGGTAAAACAATTCCATTAACATTTAATGGTTGTTTAGAAATTTACAGATTCAATGCAATCCCCATCAAAATACCAACAACATTCTTCAATGAACTAGAACAAATAGCTCTAAATTTCATATGGAACCACAAAATACCCCAAATAACCAAAGAAATCCTAAGAAGAACAAAGCCAGGGGGATTATACTCCCTGACTTCAGACTCTACTACAAAGCCACAGTAATCAAAACAATTTCATACTGGTGCAAGAACAGACCCATAGATCAATGGAATAGAACAGAGAGCCCAGATGTAAACCCATGCATATATGGTCAATTAATATATGACAAAGGAGCCATGGATACACAACGGGGAAAAGACAGCCTCTTCAACAGCTGGTGTTGGGAAAACTGGACAGCTACATGTAAGAGAATGAAACTGGATAGGATAATTGCCTAACTGTATACACAAAAGTAAAATCAAAACAGATCAAAGACCTGAATGTTAGTGATGAAACCATAAAACTCTTAGAAGAGAACATAGGCAAAAATGTCTTGAATGTAAGCACGACCAACTTTTTCCTGAACATATAACCTTGCCTCAGGCAAGGGTAACCAAAGCAAAAATGAACAAATAGGACCACATCAAAATAGAAAGCTTCTGTACAGCAAAGGACACCATCATCAGAACAAAGAGTCACCCTCCAGTATACAAGAATATATTCATAAATGACTCATAAGAGGCTAACATACAAAATACATAAAGAACTCATATGCCTCAACATCCAGAAAATAAATAACCCAATTAAGAATGGGCATAAGACCTGAACAGACACTTCTCCAAAGAAGAAATACAAATGCTAACAGGCATATAAAAAGATGATCCACATCACTAATCACCAGGGAAATACAAATTAAAACCACAATGAAATATCACCTCACACCATTTAGGATGGCCACTATCCAAAAGACAAGAAATAACAAATTCTGCTGAGGATACAGAGAAATGGGAACCCTCCTACACTGTTGGTGGAAATGTAAACTGGTGCAACTGCTGTAGAAAGCAATATGGAGGTTCTTCAAAAAACTAAAAATAGAAATATACCATTTGACCCAGTAATTCTGCTCCTAGGAATTTACACCCCCCCAAAAACATAAAGTCCCTGATTCAAAAAGACATATGCACCCCTATGTTTTTCACTGCACTATTTGCAATAGCTAAGATAAAGAAGCAACCTAAGTGTCTATCAATAGATAAATGGATAAAGGAGATGTGGTACATATACACAATGGCATATTATTCAGCCAAGAAAAGAAAAGAAATCCTTCCATTTGCAACAACATAGAAGGTGAAATAAGCCAGGCAGAGAAAGACAAATACCAAATGAACTTACTTATTTGTGGAGTATAAAAACAAAGCAAAACAGAAGGAACAAAATAGCAGTAGACTCATAGAGTCCAAGAAGGGACTAGTGGTTACAAAGGGAGAGGGACTCAGGTAGTCTGGGTGGGGAGGGGGAAGGGGATAAAGGAGAACAATAATTCACAATCACAATATAAGTTGGTCACAGGGATAGTAGTACAGCATGGAGAATACAGTTAATGATTCTGTAACATCTTACTAGATTGATAGTGAACACACTAGAAGGGGTGAGGATTTAATAATATGGGTAACTGTTGAACCACTGTGTCATATAATTGAAACCAACATAAGATTATATATCAATAATACTTCAATTAAAAAAAGTTAATGGCTGTATAACAATGTTTCAGGAAGACTCAAGCACAGGTTTTAATATTTAATGCCCTAAAACTAAGACGGATGCAAAAGCAAGTGTAGTGGAATATGCTATTAGAGAAAACACAAGTCTGCCTTAGTCCTAATGCCACCCTTCAGCCATTCATAGTTTGAGCTAGGAGATGGCCTCTCTTCCTGATTTTGTCTTTTATAATTAAATACAGCAGTGAATAATTATAATGTTCAAAGTGTTCCAATGCAATTTTAATGCACTTAGCCTCATGTGCTTATAAGACCTGCCAGATATGTAAATTTCATTCAAACTACATGATAAAATGAATTATGTCACTTACAGTAAAAGGAAGGCCAACAAGGGTTTTCCATCAATACATTTGGCATTTAATGTAGTACAGAAGTTTCCAAAGCAAGAGGGCTGGTAGTTTAGGCAACACTAAAAGAAGGCCATGGAGCTACTTGACAATACTGTGGACCCACTTTCATTCCTACCAGTCATTTCCTTGAATATTCCTATAATATTCCTGGGAAATACCATACTTTTTATTTCAGTCAGAACATTAATTATATAACCAATCCAAGTCCATTGCAGAAAAATTAGAAGAGGTAAAGAAAAATGAAGCTGTCTGAAGCCCCACTATTCAGAGATAATTACCATTATTACATATTGATGTATGTCTATCCATATTTTATATGAACAAATGAATATATTTTTATAAAAATCTGACCAACCAGGGATGTTTTGTAACTTTTTTTATTTGATATTCTTTTGTGAATATTTTCAATGACATTTAGTATAGATCTATATTAACAACTGTGAGAATCCAGCATTCTGTTATATGGAGGACTTATGTACTTAACCAACTTTCTGTTGTGTATTTGATTTTGTTTTTTCTCTTACAAATACGTCCCTTGAATATATACCTTCATACTAAGGAAATATGATGTGTGAAGATTCCCAGAAGTGGAATCTTAGTATGTTTTAAATTCCTCTTCCTAATCTCCCAGTTAGGACTCCTTAAAAAGAATACTTTATTCTTTTTCCATGGCAGACTTTGCTATATCAGCAATACAGCATATTAATGGAAAAAAGCCCACAGAAGGTGGATGGCAATAGATTTTTGTGTGTGTCCATAATTATTCTTGAATAAGCTTTCTGTCAAACAAGAAAATGCTGTCAGATATCTGGTGCGGCCATTGGTGACCAAACCTGGCAGTATACAAGGGCACAGAGAGAGGTTGTCCAGGGTCTGCAACCTCACAGGTGCATCTGTGTTTGAGAATGAATCCCTTTGACCAGATATTTTAGAAAGCTTTTGAGCAACCAAAAGTTTAACTCAGGTATAGCTTAGTTCTTCACAAAGCCAATGTACAATACTCTTCACACATTTTAAATTTTATATGAAATTTGACTTATCAAACATTGTAACAGGTGCTTTGTTCTTCATTGTGTGTCTCTGGCTCTTACTCATAAGCTTCTAACTTTTTATTTCTATTCTACCAAAGTCAGTCATTCCCATGAAGAAAACCAGAATAAAACATCCTGTTTCAACCTCAGATTCTGGTTACATTTCTGGTTTAAGTGATTATGCATAAGAAGTACAATTTCAGACTGAGGCTCTATAAATTTTAGTGACTAATTATAAAGAAAATATTTACAGGAAAGTTTTTAGTCAATGTCTATGTAGCATATACACACTGATACCCCAAGTCCAGCCTACATGTGTTCTCACTTTATAATACACTTTGGCACTACCTATCTCAAACACCTAATTTAGGAGGAGTTAGCTGATGGACAAAATTAGAATGAGGCCAACCTTCCCAACATACCACTCACATGTGCATCTCTGTTCACAGCTTGGGGTTGTTTGCATTTGATAGAAGATGAGTGGTACCAACCCTGGCAAGTGGCAAGGTGAAGTAAGAATCCCAAAGTATGGAAAAATATTATTAGGATGCAGGAAGATCAGGACAGTGACAGAAGTGCAGAAACACACATGAGCCATGCTGATGCTAATGTCAGTGCAATCAAGATCTGGTATCAGAACAGTTGCCTTGATCAATAGCATCCTTTATAGAAAAATGCTTTCCCTAGGTCTGCCCTGTCTTGTTATACTACACCTGCTGTCTTGCCAGTGGCTTTCAGCCACAGGCAAGTTCACTATGGATTCAGTGAGACTGAGGAATGACAATGGAACGTTCTTGGGGTGAAAGGGTTTATTACCTGGTTTGTTCTCCCAGTGATAGGTGAAGAACTAGAATTATGTCTGCAACCAACAGTCGGCAAGTCTGCAATCCTCTTTCGCCTCTGCCTCTGCCCAGAGCACTGGGCAGAGCTCTTCATACAGTGATTCAATCAATAATAGCATATTGCCTAGGGTGTGGAAGGAGTAGCCTAGCAGCAGGCCAGTTATGTCATTTAATTTAGGTTCAGGTGAGGATACTGGCCATAGGACCCTTCACTTTATCCACACCTACATTCAGGGAAAGTTTGACCAACCATTTGTTGACCATTTGTTAGTTATGCTAAAATTGGTTTATGTTTGTCCTATTTGTTAGTTATGCTGAAATTGGTTACATATGTCCCTCTGAAAATAATGGCTGGGTCAGAGCAGGAAAAAGAAAAGCATAACTAAAACAAAATGAAGCAAAAAGTCAGAATTCCTACAAAGGTCAGGCTCCTTTTCAATCCTGACTTGGCAGTGTGCTAGTGAGTAGCTGGGGATGTGGTTTTCTTGGCTGTGGGAGTCTCTGGGTCTACAGGAGCATAGCTGGGAGGAGTTTCATCCGAGCAGATGTTTCAGCACAAAGAGAAGCTTCATTAAGTCAGGTCAGTACCTGAGAAGCCCTTGCAGCAGAGAGCACCTGCTGTTTGGCCTCGCCTGTAGCTTGGTAGGTCAGCAAATCATGTCAAAGATGAGAAGAGGTATGGTGTGCAATCTGAGCAGGTGTGCCTGGAACAGGGGAGCTGTCTCCATGCAGACAGTGCCACTGGTCCCTAAGCCAAGGGCCCTAGTACCCATGTTGAATCCATTAGTTGTGGGGACTCACAGTGGGGGAAACCCCAGATAGATATGGGACTGGAACTGCAATCCCAGTAATTTGGTGGGTTAACATCAGCCTAGAATTTGCAACTAGCATAGAGAATGTCAGTTTTGTAATTGGTACACAATACCACAGTGGCCCAAGAAAGGAGGTAGTTAAGGGAGAAAGTAGCAGAAGTAGCAACTAGGTGAAAGCTTGGATTTGAAATTGACAAATAATCTAGGCAGTGCCACTAAAATATATGAGGAGCTGGAGAATCAAACCCAATCAGAACCTACTGTGCCCCCACTGAACCCTGATGACAGATTTGGATGGGGAAAATTCCCTGGGACCTCCACCGAGGGAGCCTCATGCCAAGGTGACCAGCTGCTGGAATGCAGGTCTGGCTAAACTGGAAGGCAGTCCAGGATGCCCAAGAGAAGCCAAGTGGAAACAGACCCACAAGGCTTTGGAGAAGCCAAAATCAAGGCTGCCACACAGGTGGCTGCCACACAGGTTGGGAACAGATTCTGCTCTAGCATCAAAGTAGAGGTGCCAGTGAATGCTCTTGCATAGTAGAGATAGACGGAATACAGCCTACAGGAGTTCTCCTTTTGTTAGGACAGGTCCTGGAAGCCACAGGGCATCCGAGCAGGAGAGGCAAAGGGAGCCCAGCTGTCAACTCCGACTGATAGTAGAGATGGAGGAGTTAAAGAAAGACCCATTTTTAACAATGAAAAAGTGTTGGTAATCCGCCTTGTGACTTCTCTGTAACAGTGCTTGTATATACTTCAATGGGGATAGTAGAGCCCCCAGACGCATTTTGGAAGTTTCAGGAGGCTTTTCTTTGACCTTTTGTCACAGTGATTGGGAAGTAGTTATGGATACATAGTGAGAGGCGTCAGAGACACAAGATGTCCTGCAATCAAATAATTATCCCACTTCCTCCAAAACTTCCAAATTGTCTTGTTGGATATATACATAGATGAAAAAATTTGCCTAGAGTCTAATTTCTATTAATAAAATGTTCCTGTGCAGTTTTAATATACATTGAATCTTCTGGGTAAAAATTGCAAATTAAGGAAAAACTGTATTTGCTTTGATTGGAATGATTCCATGAGCTGCTCACCATCTCAGAAACCACATCATGGACAGCAATGCTGCTCACGATATTTGGGCCACCTACACAACACATCTGGATTGTCAAAGTCTGTAGCTATCACATGTAGACAGTTCTATGCATAGTTGCAAACATCTGGATGTTTAATTATGGTTGTAGCCATACCTGAATCATTAAAAGATTAATTAAATTAAAAACAAACATATCATAGAGAAAATAAAGCCAAAATTAGTCCTGAGAAAGAGTAGCAAAATTGATAAAACTCCTAGCAGAACTGATGAAAAACAGAGAAAAGACTCAAATTACTGTTATCAGAAATGAAAAAGGAGGCACCATTAAAAATCATGCAGGCATTAAGAAGGCCATGAGGAAATTATTTAGATAATATACCAATTAACTTGAAAGTTCAGTTTCAAAAATGCTCAAATAGAAAAACTCAAATTACCAAAGTGTCACATGAAAAAAAAGAAGATACAAATTGTCCTATATTAAATAGAATGAATTCAAAATTAAAACCCTTCCCACTATATAAAATAACATATTTCACTCAAGGTCTTCCACAGAATGGAGAAAAGGAAACTCCTTCCAACTTCTGTACTGAGTTGATCATTTCCCAGACCTCCACAACCCAACAATAATTCCTTTTCTAAAATTGAAAATTAGGAACTAAGCTCTCTTCAAGTTAGGTAAATATTCTAAACAAAATAATCACAAACACAGTCAAGCTCTCTATAAAATGGGTGATATATCATAACCAAGAGGGAGTTATTCTGAAAATATAATGTTGGGTTAACATTTAATGATCAAGCAATGTAACTTAGCAGTTAACAGAAAAAAGGGAAAAAAGTAATGGTCATCTCAATAGAGGCATTAAATGTATTTGGTAAAATTCAGCACCCATTCACAATAACGACAGATAGTATACAAGGAATAGGAAGGTCTTTTTTACATGACCATGAGTATCTCAAAAAAATACAAACAGTACCAATACAAACAAAAAAAAAGAATCTTATCAAATTTAGACGTGAAATATTGAAAGCTTTTATCATGAGATTGGGAATAAGCCACAGATGCCAGCTCTCCACTTACTATCTAGGGCAGGCATCACAAACCCAAATGCCTGCAAGTTTCATAGCAATAGGGAGGGGTGGGGGTCTGTGGAATTTGAGAATCAATCTTCTGCCAAAGGCATTCAAATTCAATTACAAAGCCAAACCAAACCAAGACAGAACAAAACAAAAATCACTGGACCAGCCAAACAAAATATCTGCAGGCCAGATTTAGTCTGCAGTTTGTGAATTGGTGAACTTGGTTGAGGTTGTTTTGGGCCCCGCAATAAGATAGTAAACTTCACATCTTAAGTGAAAACAATAATCAAGCCTATTACTACTGGAAGGAGGCCTTGCATTTTAATAGATGTCAAAGCCTTAAGCTAGACTTTGTGTTATTTGGAGAAGAGAGCTGAAAAGGCAAGTCACATAACAGTGAGAATGAATAAACGATACTAGGTGTATGATACGGAAAGGGAGCCTTACACTGTGGGCCTTCAGGAGCAGTGATGTAACAGCAAAACCACCCGGTTAAAAATTATCCCAAGAAATCCCTGGGGCACCTCTGCCTGAATTAGTCATATTGTACACAGGTGAAAGGAAGACAAGATAAAAAATGCATTAGTGAGTTGGTGGATTTCATTTGTTTAATCCTCTCCTCTGCATTGCCACTGGAAGTGCTCTGCATGTAACAGCCACTGGTGAAGTCTTGGAATTTTTTTCTCTCCTGGTATCTACTGTCTTAGATGCCCACAATGAATACCAATGGTCCTCTTTGCCCCTAGGCTGGTGTCGTCAGCCTGCTTCTGAGCCCAGAGTTGCATACACAAGAAGGCAGAAGGTAGGTGGGCCATTTTGCTCAGAAAGAGCCACCTGTTGGGTGGTCCATTCTGCACACGTTAAGAATTAGCTTGACCCAGAACTGCCTCCCTCATTTTTGCAGGGAGAGGATCATGGAATTTGGTGCAGTGGCTTTGTGAATCTAAACTGACCTTGGCTTTTGTGTTTCCTTGGATAACCCTCTCTCAGCTTTGCAAAGGGGATGAGGTCTTTGCCTGCTTCTCAGAATGAGGTGTAGATTGCAGCAGATGCTGAAAGTCTAAACCTCATCTCCCATTGGTGCCTTCGCTGCCTGGCATGGGTTTCCCAGGTTGGCCAACTGACAGCTCAGAGAGCTCATGAGAGTCCTCAGAGGAAATCTCATCCCTGAGGCAAGACCTGCCACACTGCGGCCCAACAGAACTGGCCATCAGCAAAGCGGTCAGTCTGACTGTCACCCACAGGCTCACTGCCAAGTCTGGTGCCCAGATGTGCCTATTTCCAGAAATGCTGGCGTTTAGGGAGTCCTTGACTGTGTATTTATGATCATAACTCTATATTTTAGATAATGTGATGAATTATTCTAGGTGTGTTCAGACTTTCTTGCCCCTCAGGTAACTAAGAACACTGGCCACCACTGAGAAAGAGCTTAACCAGGTGACACCAGGGACAAAGGGAGAGAATTAGATGCTATTTTCTACAAACTCCAACTTAGCTTTGTTATAAACCACCTCCAGTTGTCTCCAACTCATCAAGTGGTCTTTAGCTCCTCCCTGAAAAAAACTGGTAACAGAAGAAAAAATTTTTTTTTATTACAAGTCATTTCTAGAACAGTGCCTGGCAATACCACTTGGTTAAGTGTCTGACACCTAAGCTAGTTTTAGGGAGTTTATTACAGTCATTATTTAATTACTAACTTGCAGAAGCCTGGGTTTCAGAGTTCATATGCATGCTCAATTCACCAAAACATGACTCAAAACTGCAGGTGGCCTGTGGCTGTTTCCTATGAATGGTGTCATTTGTATCTGACCACACTTACTGAAAAGTGCCTCCAAATATGCCTTTGGCTAACATGAAATATTGAACTTTTGTTGACAGAATTTAAATTTCATGGAGGGAAAAATACAAATCAGATTGAGACAGAAGAAATAGATCTGAAGTTGGAGAAATTAGATTTATTACTCTGGATCTTGTGGGCAGAGATTATAATTTACTTGTTAATTAATGTACCCTGTGCCTAAGAAGAGTACTATGGACAGGCTCTTTGTGAATGGTTGTTGAATGACTTAGTGATGGGAAACTTTACTTTTGGAGATAAGGAATCTCATTAAGAGTACTGTTGGGCTAGAGTGGCCCAAAATGTGAGCCAAATAATTATGAGCCACATATTTAAAATTCACATATATTAAGTACTTTAATAAATAGAAAAACAGAGACTTAAAAAATAGCACTGGTTTTAAATCACCAATCCATGGAAAAAAACATGATATACCATGGGTTCCAGTAGTCTCTGCCCATCTGTAAGTGTGAACACCTCAAAAGGAGGTAGACTTTAGTTGTAAAGACAATGTGAGTATCTTCTAAGAACAAGGCAGGTATACTTACAAGACTGGTGATGTTTGAAGCATGACAAATGCTTCCTTAACAATAGATGTTTATTGTAGCTCTTTTCAGTGAATTATTATTTTGCAGTGGAAAAAGTGTTCATAATTGTAGCACCACTTTAGGGAAACTGCCTTCCACATACTTTTTTTATCTCTGTAATTCAGTTGGGCCTGACTCTAGCCCCAATCACACAAGTATAGAAAGCTACAGTCAATCCAAAGACTTTTTCTGATGCCATAAGAAAAGAGGTGGATTTGTTTGCATTGCTAAGAGAGTAGATTTTACAACTTCTCATTCCAAGAAAAATAACCTTGCAACTATGTACGGTGATGGATACTAACTAGACTTACTGTGGTGTTCATTTCACAATATATTGTTATGTTGTACACCTGAAACAAATAGTGTTATAGGTCAATTATAAGTCAGTAACAAATAAAATTGAAAGATAGCAACTAAAAAATGGTATGAATATGTTTCACTGGAGTTGTGTAGGTGGCAGAATGAAGACTTGAGTGATTTGTGTCCATTTTATCACCAGGTGGGGTGAGTATTTTAGAGAATGAAGAACAACAAAAAAATGAGGTAAGAGATGAATATGGATAGTTTTCTGGTCATATTGTGTGAGCATTTGGGTCCAGCTATACCTGAAGCTGATATCTGTACTTTTTATTTAGTGGAAAACTTTTTTATGCAAAAAATATTTATGTAATATTTTATTAATGTGTAATTTTTATTATGTAAAAAGTAACTTTTTATACTTTTCTAACAGATGACCATGTCTCCATTAGGTGAAATAAATGCTCTGCTTTAAAAGTATCTTTTGCAAGTAGAAAGTAATTTGAGACCTTATCAATCAACACAATTTTTTAAATGAAATCTCAAAGAGCTCAGAATAATACTTTTACACAAATTAGTTAAATGAAAGCCTGTGCCAGCTCTTAAAAAGGTAGAAGAGCTGTCTATAGGAATAAAAAGATTATCTTGCATATAAAAACAGAGATTTCCTGAATTGAAAGCATTAACATAGGCACTAAAAATTTCACTTGCCTTGTAGTCACCCCCGTAATGTAGCCCCTCCTACACAGAGTTAGGTCAGGGAATCTGAAAAAGCTCCATTCTCTTATCTTCAGGGCAAAGTCAGTGGAAGGCAAACGACCAGTCCAGCAGACACTTGAGAGCCTCAGACCTTCCTGCTTCTTCCATTTTATCCCAGTTTCCTGAAGGTGGGACTTCAACTCATGACACTTGGACCACAGCCTTTCTTCCCTTTGCTATTTCAGCTTCCTTTGAAGATTTCCTTTGAAGCCAGATCCTTACATCCTGGCTAGTTTACAGTCATAGCACTTGGCTACCATATTTGGGAGCTAGTGGGGATCTCTCTGCTCCTTGCTACTACATTGTCCCTCATCATTTATCCTTAAAGCCCTACCAGGTGAAATTAGGAGTTTAGTAGGCATATTCAACTGACAAAACTTGCCCATAAAAATTGCCCCCAAAGATCCAAGAGCCTCTTGCCATTGGGCTATAGTGTCCAAATCCCACATCCCCTAGTTCCTGTCTCTCCTTGAGAATCTTAGCATTGTCCCCAGTTCTAGTCAGACTGGTGATTCTTCACACCAATAATATTTCTGAAAAAAGTGCCAGATGATTAAGTTTCTGTACAAAGGCACTAAAAATTAACAGAAGCAAGGGAACCATACTGAAAAATATAAGTGCAGCATATCTCAACACAGTTTCCCCTGGCTACCAGAACCCCTAATCAAAATACTGCCCATGCAAAGTAGAGTCCAGCCAGATTTGAGAGCTTTATTTTGAGGGGCAACTATTTCCATATGCAGATGATTTCTTATTTCTTTGGTCTATTTCAAATATACATTGATTATTATTCAATCCTATACATGCCTAACACCACACTGTCTAAATTATGGTAGCTTTTTAATAAATTCTGGAATTCGAGAAGGTAACTTATCTTACATTTCTTAAGAAAGTCTTGCAGTGTAGCTTAGAGAAGACAAATAGGGACTCTGTGGCATCTTACTACACTGATGGAGAGTGACTGCAATGAGGTATGGGGGTGACTTGATAATAAGGATGAATGTAATAACCACATTGTTTTTCTTTTGAAACCTTCATAAGAGTGTATATCAGTGATACCTTAATAAAAAAATAATCATAACCTGAAACACTATTCTAAGAATCTGCAATAAAACAGATAATAAACCATTCTAGTTTCATTCAATCAAACAAGATAAACTATTAATCTACTTATACCAGCCCTATCAATGGGAAAATTAAATTCTAGTTAAAAATACAGCAATACAAGCTACCTTAGAATAAAACAATAAGCCTCAAACATTCTAACTTCTTGTTTTACTTTTATCCAAGGACATTACTAGTTGGCAGTCTATTTTTGGCTTGTAGATGGTACCTGAGAAGTCACAACTACTAATTGTGAAGTTATGTTTTGTTTGTTGTATATTGAACTTCATGTCATGCTCTCAGGATTAAAAGTTTTAATTGAAAAAACAAGAACGAAATTCTTGGCTCTCTTAAAGCCTTTGCATTTCCATATAAACTTTACAGTTTACCAAATTTTTAAAAATCTGTAAGATTTAAGATTGCATCATTTCATGAAGAATTGGTATATATAAGATTGAATATTCCAATTCATTTATGATTTATAACACAATTTAGATAAAGGTTTTCTTCTATTTCTCTTAGTGTTTGTGGTTTTCTGTATAGAAGTCTAGCACAGTCTTAGATTTATTCCAAGGTCTATATTGTGATGTTATTATAAAAGCATTTGCTAAATTTAATTTCCTAATGCTTTCTGAAATATAGAAATGATTTTTAAATATTTATTTCATATATTCTTGTAAAATATTCTTTAATTCTCATGCTTTTTGAATTACTCAAATATTTCTTCATATATATTATTTATATATGGTTTACTTTTATTTTTCATTTCCAAATTTTGTATCTTTCATGTCTTTTTTGTTACCTTACCATATTACTATGAACTTGACCAATTGTTGAATAGAAGTGGTAACATCCTTGCCTTATTCCCAATTTCAAAGGGATAATTTTCTTATGTCATCACGTATTTGCTGCAGTTTATTGGTTTTGTTTTTTGTAGAATTTCATTATTAGATTCTTAAATGTCTGTTCTAAACTGGTTTGCTAAGAGTATATTTTTTAATAGTAAATTTAGGTTGTATTTCATGTAATTTTCTGTATCTGTCAAGATTATCATAGTTTTGTCCTTCAACTCATTAATGTGGCATGGTACTAGGAGCCAGATGCTGCTGTCGTGCTGAGTGTAAAGAATAAAAAAGTTCTGCCACAGCCAGGGGCTCAGTTTTGTCAAGGAGATGTCACATTGTCTGCATACCAGCAGTTATAAATAAGTGCATGTAAATCAAAGCATAGATTTAAGGCACTTTTTGAGCACAAAATACCTGGATATGGATGTTCAGAGAAAGAGTTAGAAAAGCAATTGCATTTAAAATTATGTTATGAGCCTTAGCATTATTGCAACCCATTAGGCACTTACTATCTGCATGATCTGACTTACTCTCAAAACAACCCTACCATTTCCAGCTAACAGAGAGGAAACGGAAGTTCACAGTGGTTAAATAACTTGCCTAGTGTTACACAGCTAATAAAGGCTGTTGATGGACTTCCAGCTTGCTCCAAACTCAAAGCTTGAACGTTTCTCTTGGAGGAGTCAACATAACACAAGGGGTAAGGATTTGTACAGGGTTTGGTTTCGATAAACAATGTTTTAAAGTGATATTCTTATAGTTGGAAATAATAAAAGAAATTGTACTGTGAACTATTTTATAGAGATTGTTCATGTGAAGAATTATAAAGCCTGAAATTCTTTTATTCTGAATACTCTCACATAAGTTTCTCTACAGGAAATAACTTAATTGTGTGCCTTTGCTACTGTGGGCTGAGCAAATGGTTGAAGGCTTGCATGTCTTGTGATGAAATAAATTCTGTAGTTCCCCTCATTCCTTACTATGTGAAAACTGTGACTGTTTTCATAATAGTCTTTAGAATAGTGTCTGTCACTTGAGACATTGTTAACTACTCTAAATGATGATCCTCTATGCTAATATCACATTTTTTTACTTTTCTTCTGCACTTCTATTCCTTCTGATTTCTTTGTGGGCTGCTCCGTCCATCTCTTAAATGCTGATGTATACATTAGATTTCTGGATACCTCTCATGTCTTGGGATCTCATATTTTGTCTACCTAGTAGCTCAAGCCAGAAAATCAAAGTGGTCATTTATACATATTAATATATATATGTATCTACATAAAATCAGTATTATTGTTGAAACCACAATGTTGCTCATGTGAAATCTTCATATGATTGTATATCAATGATACTTTAATTTTTAAAAAAATAGTATTATTGGAATTTTTTGTAATCAGGCTTTATTTTTAAGACTTTATTTTTTTTATTAAGATTTTACTTTTTAGAGCAGTTTTAGATTCACAGCAAAATTGAGGGGAAGATAGAGAGATTTCCCATATACTCCTGCCCCTCACACATGCATAGCCTCCCCATTATCAATATTCCCCACCAGAAAGGTACATTTGTTACAGCTGATGAACCTACACCATAATCACCCAAAGTCCATAATTTACGTTTTGGTTCAGTCTTGGTGTTGTACATTCTACGGATTTGGACAAGTGTAAAAGGACATGGACCATCATTATGGTATCACGGAAAGTATTTTCACTTCCCCAAAGATCTTCTGTGCTCTGCCTGTTCATCTTCCCACCCCTGGCCCCTGGCAACCTCTCTGATCTTTTTATTGTTCCATAGTTTTGTCTTTTCCAGCACAACACATAGTTGGAATCATACAGTATGTAGCCATTTCAGATTAACTTCGGTCACTTAGTGATATGCATTTAAGGTTCCTCCATGTCTTTTCATGGCTTGATAGTTCATTTCTTCTTAGCACTGAATAATATTCCATTGTCTGGATCTACCACAGTTTATCTATTGACCTACAACAGTACACCTTGATAGTTTCCAATTTGGGGCCATTATGAATAAAGTTGCTATGAACATCCATGTGCATGTTTCTGTGTGCACATAAGTTTTCACTTCCTTTGGGTAAATGCCAAGGAGCACAATTGCTGGATCATATTATAAGAATGTGTTTAAGTTTTGTGAGAAACCACCAAAGTGGTTATACTGTGTTGCATTCCCGTCGGCAATGGAAGAGAGCTCTGTGCCCTCCATCCTCGCCAGCACTTCCCTGATGGCACAGGATGTGAAGCATATTTTCATTTGCTTATTTTCCATCTGTTTATCTTCTATGGGGAGATGTCTTTTGGATGTCATTGCCCCATTTTTAAATCAGGTTGTTTGTTTTCTGTACTGTTGAGTTTTATGAGTTATTTGCATATTTTGGACAATAGTCCTTTATCAGATGTGTCTTTGGCAAATATTGTCTCCCAGTTTGTGACTGGTCTTCAGTATTATTTTTTATATTCTTCATTACATAGCATTGAAACATTGCCGAAAATATAAAGACAAAAACAACCAAGAGAAAAAAAGTTGAAATGCATAAAAAAATGTTGTGCTTATATTTAGGGATAATTAAGTATAATTAAAAGCATTTAAACGTATCTGGAAATGGTAAACAATAAACAGAGAACGGTTAACTGAGGAGGGAGACACAGAAATAGGATCAGTGAGGAGTGCATAGGGTTTTAAAATTTAGATTAAAAATTGACTAAGGTATGGTAAAACTTTATATCAAGAATGTTAGATTATCTTCTCCATTCTCTTCTATGTGTTTGAAATATTTCACAATTTAAAGAGGAAAAATTTAAATCAGAATAGGTTCTAGGGTTTGGATACCTATGATGTTGGTGAATCTGTTACTTTAGTCTAACCTTTCCTTTTTAGGATTCAATTTCTTTATTTCTATGATTCCTTTCCATTCTAAAATTCTGGGAATGCTTTTATGATGTTAGGTTCCATGACTTTCCTTAGTATATCCTCATTTACAAAAGATTTAGCTTCAAAAGGTTTACTTAAGCAATACATTCAAATTAGTTCTTTTATAAAAAAAGGAAAAAACACATTGTTCCTGCCATTATTATGTTGAAACACACGCCTTCACTTGAATTTGGACTCTTGCTAGCTGAGTAAATGAACCCATGGTTGGTAGCTGGGATGAGCATCACTGATCTAAAGACAGTGTATGTTATCCCACACCTGGATTGTGTCAGCACCAAAAGGAGGTTATGTACTAAAGTATTTTTCCCACTTGGAAAAGCATTATTATCATTTAGCTTACAGATCAGGGTTTACCTTATGTAGTACATTTAACTCCCAATTTCTAAAATTTCTAGAAAATGTTTCCAAGATTATTTAGCAAATCATGACCGCTACATTTCTAAATGGCCCTTGGAGTGGACTCACAGGAAAACATGGGCTTCTGGGTGCTTCCTAACCGAGGCCTCCAGCTGTACCCCAGGGCAGTCAGAGCAAGGACCTGGGGTTCCACTGATCCAAACCAGAACACCTGCACCAACTGGGTCCTTTAAAAACATTCTCCAAAAGTGAAAGGTTACATAATGAAGCTGGGATATGGAACACTCGTACAGGTCCCAGATGTGAGAAACTGAAGGACATGGGATGCTGCTCAGTTTCTCAGTGGATAAGCTGGTGTCAGGGCCCCCTAGTTATACCAGTTGGAACTTGCTATCCACAGGGACATAAAGAAGGAACTAGTAAACTCTTAATTGCTTACATGAAGGGAATCATTGAGGATACCTGGGTGGATGAAAGGGAGAATGAGGGGAAAGAGTTATGGTACCACCCATGTTCAGGTGAGAGGCTTTCCCCTTCTAAGGCTATGGCTTAAGAATTAGAATAAATGTTTGGATGCCCCAGTTCACACTCACTCCAACATGGACCTGAGGTGGTTCGCGTGTTGACTTCTCTCTGTTTGCTCATTGTTTAAGTGGAACAAATGCTTTTGACGTCCTTCCTTCTCTCCTCTTTGTCCCCTCTGTCAGATCATCCTCCACTTCTAAAAATTCTCTAAATCCAAAAATGTTGAAACTATCAAAAGTTTGGAATGCCATGGCAGTTTGGGGTATCTGAGGGTAAGAGAAACTGCCTTCATTCCTTTGAATTGGGGTTGGAGATAAGGAAGGGCAGTGACACATGACCTTGGCACAGGATTTGGGGTTGCAATGCTCGGGTGTGTTATAGTGGGACCCTAAAGTACATTATGCTGAACTAATAAGAAATCCAGTATTTGAAAGCATCACATACCAATTCTAGGGAAACTGAATTTTAAACATATGAGACTTGATTGACTTTACATAGTTGTCTGTGCCCAGAAGCTATTTTCTAGGGAGGCTGCACCTGAACTTCTAACAGGAGGTCACGTTTATCAGGTTCCCACTTGAAGATCCCTAGATACCAGAGCACGTGTGCAAGGTGAGCTGTGTGAGGAAGACCGAAGGCAGCACCTGTCCTGCCACATCTATGCTTCCGTGCAGGGCTTGTGGGCAGGAGGTGAACGCAAATGAAGAGCAAGCATGGGTGTCAGCCAGTCAGCCTGAAAGATGGCAAAGAAATTGATAAAAAAATGTAATAACATTATGTCTTGCCAATGGGTTTCAGCCCTGGGCAAGTTCACTATGGATCCAATGTGACCAAAGAAAATGACAGTAAAACATTCTTGGGGTGAAAGGGTTATATCCAACTTTATTCCCATGGTGGCAGGTCAGTCACTAAAAATCCCATTCATTCAGAGCGAGTCTTAACACAGCAAGCCAGTCTCTGCCTCTGGGCCTCTCTGCCAGCACAGCCGTCTCCTGGGACTCTGTCCTCAGCGCTGCCACCACTCCAGCCTCTGTTCTACTCTCCTGCAGCCTTGCAGCCATGCCACTGTGTCACCCAGAGCACTGGGCAGAGCTCTTTATATAGAGTCAATAACAACGTATTGCCCACAGGTGTGCAGTGAACTAGCCAACCAGGGCCAGGTGAGAATCTTGGCCCCAGGAACTTTGACTTTATGTATACATCATCAATATGAGCTTTGAGAGTAAAAAGAACTAGGCCCTGAAGGGATGGAGGAGAGAGTTTTATGATACTAATCATAGCTTGGTTGGGGGTCAGATGAAACACCAGACCACCGTTTCCCCATGAGGAAAGACACGGAAGCATGGCCTGGGAGGACTGTGGAGCCCACGCAGAGAGCCGCACGTGAAGGGGCTGAGTGCACAGGAGTTGGTTGCTGTCTAGCCTCTGCCAGGGATCACTGACAGTCTCAAGCTGAGCCAATAATCAGAGTCCACTATGTTTAAAACAGCTTTGCACACATCACTAGAAGAGGGCCTTGGTTGTTCTCCTTGATATTGTACAGGGAAAGCTTTGATCTTGAGATGCCCACCTATCACCTGCCTAATCACTTGGCAGGAAAAACTGTCTGTGCCCCAAGACTTTGCACAGTCCTACCTGAACATCCCCAGTAGGAAATTTCCTCTTTGCAGTGGCCCAAAACAACAGCCATAAGTGTTTCTTAAAAGAGGGAAAGTGGATCTTTGACAGCAAGAAGGGCAGTGGAGTTTGGAGGGGCCTCTCACCTGAACATGGGTGGTACCATAACGAGTGAGCTCTGGGCATCCACCTGAGCCAAGAGAGATGAGGCTTAATCCTGATGCCACGGAATGTCCTTCCCTCTGCCTCCAGACACCCCACCCCTCCCACCTTGTGGTTCTCTAGGCTACTACACATGGACTGTTCCATAAACAGATGACTGCATTTATGTAAACGAACAAACAAACATCAACAACAAAAACTGAGGATTTCTCTTCTTTGAGAATAATAGTTTTTCATTCTTTTCTGGGAGTCAATACCTTTCTTTCCAAAAGTATTGTAAAAAAAATTATTCATGTCAAATGCAGCTAATCAGTATTTTTAAGAGGTCCCACAGGGTAACTGTAAATGCAGCCTGATTCTATAGAAATAGTTCAGTAATTCTTCCACTGACACCTTTTTGCCTCTGCTGGCTCCTTTTTTTGGCGGTGCTTTCATAGGTGTTCATCCCCAGCCAGCTCTTCGATTTCAGTACCGACAGCTGGTCTCCGACTCTGACTGCCTTCTTGATCTTGGCCTGCTGCTCCAGTTGGGCCACGTGTGCGCTCTCCATCCCAGCATGACCTCCTGGCAAACTCCTGGTTTTCACTGGCTGGTGTTCTGTGGCCAGTACATCAGTATAATTTTAGTGAAGGCAGAAAGGGGAAAATTGTGCAATTGTTTTATTCTCCCTAATCTGCCCTCCAGGAGAAATAAATCTCGGGAAAATAATAGGGAGGTGTAAAGACTGCTGTGCTTCTGAGAAGAGAGGATTATAGGGCCAGCTGGGTGGAGCCAGGCAGGTTGGCCCCTGAGCCGACCTGCAGCTCTTTCCCTGTGACCTGTCCCCAGCCCAGTCCCTCAAACTGCTACTTGCTGTGGCTGAGAGAGTTAAGGGATCCATTTAGGAACTCTGTGGCCCTGGTTAATGATATTCCGTCAGGACACTGCGCCAGCCCAGATCTGAAAGCCTGGACAGATTAATAGCTTCTTTAGATTTCTTTGGGTGGTGATACATTCTTGGCTGGTTGACTAATTCTAATATCAAAATAAGTTAGGATAAACTTTCCAGCTCATGCACGATTGGCCACAGCTTACTTTGAACCCATTTCTCTATCAAAATATTACCTGGATACATTGTTATTCTCAACTCTGTAATTATTCCTATCTTTAAGCAGATATTGTGTCTAATAATATTAATAATGGCCAAACGTATAGCACCTACTATGGGCCAGGGGCTGTTCTAAGTGCTTTGAATATATTAACTCATTTAATACTCATAATTACCCTGTGAGGAAGGTACTTCTATCATACTCATTTTATAGATGAGCAGACTGAGCAGAGAAGTTAAGTAATCTCCTGATCTCCTGCTGATTATCAGCGGTGGAGCTGGGATTCAAATTGAGACAGTCTGATTCTGGAATCTAGATTTTCAGTCATTAAACCATTAAATTGTCCAGTTATCAATGCCTAGCATGAAGTATTACACAAATGAGTGCTTAATAAAACAACAACAACCCTGAGTTCATTATTCTAATTGGGGATTTTAAAAATGGAATCTATAGCAGGTGCTTTAACACAATAAATATTTTATCTGATACATTTTCCAGAAAGTTTCAGAGCCCTGACCCCTTGGGTATGGCCAGGATTCAGTCGTCTTCTGACTACACATCCAGCACTCTGCCTACTCTGCCAGATGATGCTTCTCCCAGGCCCGTGGGTCTGCAGATCCTTCGGGCCTCCTCTGGCTGCAAGGGCCGCTCTCTGAGGCTCTCATACTGCATCAGCTGAAGACCCCACTGGACTCTTTTTTCAAAAGAAGGGAAAATGCAGAGGGAGGGCGTGATACCCAAGTGGTACCTGAGGCATGTGCTGGCCCTCAGGTGGCCCTGCCTAGGCCTCATCCAACAGCTTGACTCTCAAATTGGGATCACTTTCCTTCTGAGTAAGAGAAGGTAGACAGGAAAATTAGGGCTGACTCTTCAGCCTCCAATCCTCTTTTCTAAGAACAGGGAACCGAGCTGTTCAGTTCCTCTGGAGGACTTGAGCACAGAGGTGAGATGCTCTTTTCCCCTCTTGTGAAGACCACTGAAGTAGTGGTTCATTTCCAATGACTCCTTTTGCCTTTGACTTTCATGACAAACAAATCTCACCAGACCTAGAATTCTGATATACATTTAAAAAATATTTTAAAAACAAAATGAACAATACAGCAAAAGACTCATAAACACTGAGAAATGACTGGTGGTTACCATGGGGGCAGGGTTGGCATGGGTGGGTGGATGAAATAGGTGAAGGGGATAAAGAGGCACAAAATCTGAATCAGCACATAAATTAGTCACAGGAATGACATATAGTATAGAGAATATAGTTAGTAGTTCTATAACATCTTCCTATACAGGCACATAGTAACTACACTAGTTGGGGTGAGGATTTAGTAATGTATGTAACTGTCAAATCACTATGTTGTGTACTGGAAACTAATATAGTATTGTGTATCAGCTATACTTCAATAAGAAAATATTTACAAATGTACTCATTTTTTAATATTGAAAAATGTTTTAAATAAAATGACACAGTTGAGGGTCCTCAACAGATATGGCAGGGAAAGTTTTCATTTACAAATAAAGTCAGGAGTGTTTTAAGCTACTGCTTTCCATGAGTTTTGCCAAGTCACATCTCTTGATTATTCCCATGTTTCCAATGAAACTAAAACCTACCCTGTGTGCCTCATGCAGCTTTACAGATGATACGGAATTAGGTTTTCATCTTTCCACACAGATGCAGTCTCTGGGTGCCCATTATTCTCAATCACCTTAGAAAAGTGCTCCCTATTTTCTTTACCCAGTTCTCCTTAGAAAAGAACAAAAGGCTAATTCACAATTTTTGTAAAGTGGGGAAAAAATAACTTTGGGGATTTTATGAGGTGACTTGCTAACCCAGACACAGGACTCCAGTTCTCAGTTTTTCTTCAGATGGTTTTTCATAAGCTATTTCTTCAGAGACAGCACTTGGGTCACTTCACAGTACCCAAACCCTTCCTGTGGGAGACGACATGTCACGGCTCTTGCAGCTGAGGGGTTACATTTCTGCTTTCCCCACTGATTCCAGGTAAGGAGACTCGTGTCACAGCTCAATGTTTACTTTTCAATCTCACTTACCCTGCAGCCCCATCACATGCAGTTGATTGGTTAAAAAAGAATAAATTATTAGTTATTAGTGTTCATGTTCATTGCAGAAGAGCTAGAAAGCATGCAAGCAAAAATTTCTACCACCCAAATTCTGCCACTGAGGGGATACCTCTGTTGTAGCTTGGTAGACTGTCAGATAGCTTTCTATGTAAACAGTAGTCAAAAATGTTTTATATATAGATTCAACAATCTGAATCTCAAAGATCCAAACATTGTGGTATGTCTCTGTGATATATGTGTGTGTGTGTGTTTATGTGTATATACATATTTGTGTGTTTTTCAAATATGAAACTATATGATCTATCCCATTTTGCAGTATTTTCCCACTCACCAAAGTATATTACACATTTCCTAGTCCAGGAGTCTTAAATAGAATGGATAAACAAACTATAGTGCATACATACAATGGAGTAGTACTCGGCAAGAAAGAGGAATGAGCTACCTATACACAGCATTATGGATGAATCTCAAAAAATAATGCTGAGCAAAAGAAGCATTACCCAAAAGAGTATATACTGTATGAGTTCATTCGCATGAAGTTTTAGAACAGTGTGGATAAAATGAAGGTTCCTGTGGCCAGGATTCTCACCTGGCCCTGGTTGGCTAGCTCACTACACATGTGTGGGCAATGTGTTGTTATTGACTGTATATAAAGAGCCCTGCCCAGTGGTCTGGGTGACATGGTGGCATGGCTGCAAGGCTGCAGGAGAGCCGGGCAGAGGCTGGAGTGGTGGTACAGCTGGGATGGCTGTGCAGGCAGAGAGGTCCAGAGGACAGCTGTGTGAGCAGAGAGGCCCAGAGGATGGCTGTGTGGACAGAGGGGCCCAGAGTCAGAGACTGGCTTGCTGCATACAGACTCACTCTGAGTGAATGGGATTTTAGTGACTGACCTGCCACCTGGAAATAAAGTTGGGTATAACCCTTTCACCCCAAGAATGTTCTACTTTCATTTCTTTGGTCACACTGAATCCATACTGAACTTGCCTGGGGCTGAAACCCATTGGCAAGACAATTGGCGCAGTTGGTAGGGTTCATTGTTGACCAAGGAAAAGGCTGCCCTCATGGGAGGAGTGCTTCAACGGGCTGCACCTATGGACGGGGAGACATTCGAGTGTCCCTCCATGGATATGTGGTACTGTGAAAGGGTGGAGAACTGGTGTCCACCCCAAGGGAAAGAAAATTTGTAGCTTACTGAAATGGCGTCACTACAAAGTGCTTTGGAAATAGTAAAGGATGTCGTGGTGGCCTGAGAGGAAGCAGCACAAGAAGGAGCAATGGCCTGAGAAGGAGCAGCATGAGAAGAAGCAGCACGAGAGTGCAGGCTGCCAGGTGCTGTGGTGCAGGTGAAGGATGTAGTGGAGCTGTTGGCCCCAGAAATGCAGGAGTGGAGATTAGACAACAGGTGGGGGTGGAGGCGGCCCTGCCAGTGCTGGAGGCGTCAGCCCCTCTTCCGTTGAGACCCCACTTGGTTGAAAGCTGGTGGAAAGCCAGAGGGACTTGGCAACCACGGGTTCTTTCAGGAGGGGTGCAGCCCCCTCCTCAGGTCGTGGAGCACTCCATGCTCTGCTTCTATCCTCAGGTTCAAGCACAAAAGGAAATACGGTCTGCTTCTCAAAGGAGGAATTTAAAGGGCCCCGAGAAGGTTACGAGGACCCAGATGTGGGCTGGTTTGAAAAGGCAGGAGCAGACGGAAAGAAATTGGATGACTGGCACTGTGGCAACAACAGAGACTGGAGCAGCAGTTCCAGCTGCTGAGGACAAAGCAGAGGGTAGGGATAAAGCAACAAGATCGGCCTGTTTGTCTGCAAGACTTTTGCTGGAGTGGCTGGAGAAGGTGGGTATTGTAAGGCCCACCCATGGCCCTTTGATTAAAGTGAAATGGTTTGAATACAGCCAGGATGACCACTTGGTGGCAAAGGATCTCCGCAATCTTGAGGGTTATTATAATTTGTTGTAATTTTTGTTATTTGTATATTGTCATAGATTATGGAATTTGGTTACAATGTTTCAGCTTCCTTGCATAGGGAACACTGGAGAGGATTGAGGGCACAAAGATTGAGAGGTGAGAATCCTGAAGGGGTGCAGTGTGGATAAAATGAAGGTTCCTGTGGCCAGGATTCTCACCTGGCCCTGGTTGGCTAGCTCACTACCCATGTGTGGGCAATGCATTGTTATTGACTGTATATAAAGAGCACTGCCCGGTGCTCTGGGTGACATGGTGGCATGGCTGCCAGGCTGCAGGAGAGCAGAGCAGAGGCTGGAGTGGTGGCAGTGCTGAGGACAGAGACTGGGACGGCTGTGTGGGCAGAGAGGCCCAGAGGCAGAGACCTGCTTGCTGCGTTCACTAGCGTCTCTGCCTCCGCCCAGAGCACTGGGTGAGCTCTCTGTATAGCGCGATAATAGCTTATTGCCTAAAGGTGTGGAAGCAGGAGCCTAGCAACAGGCCAGTTACATCATCAGGTGATTTAAGTTCAGTGAGGATCCTGGCCATAGGAACCCCAACTTCCCCACACTATGTGATAAAGTAAAATGTTAATTACAGCATCTAGGCAGTAGCTATGTGGGTGTTCTCTGTACTTTGTTTAGTTTTTTGGTAGGTTTGTAAAATTTTCATATTAAAAAACTAGTGAGAAAAAGAACACATGCTTCCATATCAAATATGCTTCCATAAAATATTAAAGGACTAAATAAATCCACAACATCTACAAAATGGAATACAGTTCAATCACTGTTAAATACTTAGGTTGTTTAAATATTTATAGCTTAAACTGTATTACAACAACTATCTTTATGTTTAGCTTTTTAGACACTTATTTAGGTCCTTGGAACAAATGCTTATGAGTATAAATTGCTAAGTCAATAATGAATTAAGGATTTGGGTTCCTATTTTCATCCAGAAGATTTGGGACAATTTTCTCACTTACTAAAGAAAAGAATTCTACTTCCTCCTATTTCCTTATAAGATTTCCACCAAGATTGAGTACTTTTTTCATCTTTGCTAATCAGTTCAGTATCTTTAGTGGAATATTCTTATAATTTATTGTTTTGTTTTCTCCTTCAACACTTTAGTATCAAGAAAAAAAGAAGAGGATTTTCAATGCCTAATGTTGAACTAACAATCTGAACCTCAGAGACTCAAACTGTGATGTCTCCAGACTATTTTCATGATTTACAATGGAGTCAGTGCTTTATTAGAGACTGTATGAAGGCAAAAATCAGTTTCTAGGTATTCTATCTAGTCCTTTCTCTCTGTGAACATCCAATGAATGTACACAGGATACCAGAACATGGGAGGCATTTACTCTTCCTGCCAGGACATTGTAATGCTTTGCAAAATCATAATTTGACATTGTATATGCTAGCACGTTTGGGCTATCAGCAAGCTGTATAAAAACTCAATGAATGCCAAGGTTGGATCACTCGTATTGAAATGAAGATTGAAAGTCCACAGAGTCCGTGGGGCCAGAAGAGGCAGCACACAAACACAGCACTTAGCTGCTGTTCTTGTCCAGCTCCCTGTGGTGTGGATTACAGTCCTGTTTTATCCCTTTTTCTTGGCTCTTTCAGCAACAGATGAAACCACTGAAGCCACTCAGCAGACAAGTACGCCAGCTCATGGGCCAGAAGACAATTTTCCTTTCCCAGCAGCAGTTCAAGGCCCTTCCATGGACTTTCCAGATGACCTTTATAGTAGCAGCCGTCTTCTTGAATAGTTCTTATTTTGATGGCCTAGAGCAAAATAACAATGCAATGTTGCCCAGAGAAAAGCCTGAGATTTAAACTTTAGATCCATCCCTCTTGGAGTTTTGATTTAAACACATAAGACTTTAAAAAGGCAACAACAGTTAGTAAATATGTAAGTGTATTTACTCTTTATGGAAGTTTAACTAGTTGGTGGGCAACAGGTGCATGTTACAATTTCCAAAAATGGTTAAGTATCAAGTTCTCAGCATCAGCTTTCAAAGGGGGTTAGGCCCAATTCATCCATTTAAAAATCATGTTAATTGATCCTCTATCAAAGTTGATACTGCTGATGTCCTACTGGAATTTAATTGTCTCTCTGATTTCCTTGACATTGTACTTTCTATTTTCCCAACTACCTTCCTGAAAGTCTCTTTTCTCTCTCTTTTCATTTAACTGGCTTATTTCATTTTTCTCAAACTTTATAAGTAGTTGTTACTCAAACTTCAGTCTTCAGCTTTATATTCTATCTCTACTTTTTTTAGGAGAAAAGAAAAAGCAGCTCCAAGTTTTTTAGATGGGTTCCTAAAAGTGGAATTAGAATCTGAAATTCTGGTAATAGGAATCTAAATTGGTATAACTGTTTGGTACAATGTTATTCCTACCACTTGCAGAGAGTAGCAATTTCCTTGTATACTTGTCAAACAAATCCCTCCCATGCCCAGTGTTGCATAGATGAATGATGAAAGAATGGTATCTCATCCGACCAGTCATATGGATGCTCATGTTCTTTGCCCATTTTTAAATGGAAGTATTTATCTTTTTCTTACTTAATTTTATTTTCTTTATATTACAAGTAAGCCATTACCTCCACATCTTTTCCCAGTTTCATTTACATTTTAATTTTCAATGTATTGTTCTTCCATGTGAAGAACATTTAGCATAGTCAACTCAACTGAGTGTCTACTTCCTATGAAGTAAAGAATGAGTACGTATAGAGCCATGATGGCTAAGAAAGTTGATGACGGCGGTGAAGGCGTAAAATAATCACTGTGAGCTTGAAGAAGGAGTTAATTGGAGAAATGTGGAAGAAATGGCAGATGATATTGAGAGTCCAGATAAGCACGGAGGCCCCAAATCAGGCACTGATCTGTATAGATTATTTTTCAACCAGGTGGAGCCAGTAGTCCAGGTAAGCAATTACCAGTTGTAGATATTTGGGCTGATCAAGGAATGAGTTTTTAGAGGAAAGGGGAAGGATTAGTATGTGAAGTAAGTGAAAACATTAGCAAGAGAATTCATGTAATAGACTATGACGTCTGGTACTACTGAATTAGATGCTGTTTCAAAATATAGAGCAATACTGGGTAAAGAATAGAGGACCAGATCATGATTGAAATAGACCGAAGTCAGTTGTCCATCAAACTAGATGAAAATCTTAGGAAACTATTATTCAGAGTTACCGAAATTTTCTATTTCATTGGACTTACTGTCCATGAATCTTTATAAATAAAAAGATAAATAACAACCAAGAAAATCAGTAACAATAATGTTGAAAGGTAGAGTGTCATAACAAGATGCTAAAGTTTCAGAGAAGAGATTTTTACAAAAAATTAGAATAATAGTTTCTAAGTGTGCTTCTGAAACTAGGTTACCCATATCTTTTGGATGTGGAATGAAACTGCTGAAACAAAGTTCTGAGATAAGAAAAAGATACTAGCTGAGGCAAGGAAGGAAGAAAGTGGTCAATGGAAGAAGTATATGTAAAGGTTGAGGACATGGTATATGGAAAGTTATATGTATCAAAAGTTATTTTAAACGTATTTTTAACCTCAAAGTTCAGTTTTGTTTTAATATGATTTATCCAGTCGTGATTTGTTTTAACAAAGTTGAGACTGAGCATGGTTTTTAAATCTGGAAATTGATGTCTTTATTCTGAAAATTGCCCTTTCATTAACCCTTTGTATATAGTGTATACTATTCTTTCCTCATGAAACTTCTTTTTGACCTGACTTGATGCCTCCTATCTTATTATTTGTATTTATTCATATTTTTAATATTTTTTATTGGTCAATCTTACAATGTGTCAGTTCTGTTTAGCTGGTCTTATCTACTATTTAATTTATCCACTGAATTTTTAAATTTCAATTACTATATTTTTAAATTTCAGGTTTGAACTGTTTATTCTGTTTGCTGCATATACTGAATCTACCTCATGGTGATTTGTTTGCAAATACGGTTTCTAATTTTTGACCAAGTAACTCTTCAGCAGATGTTGCATAGGTTTGGAAACATTCCCCCAAATCTGTGCTTTTATGGGGCGTTCCAACGGGTCAAATGGTTTTAATGTATTTTAATGTTAATTTTTTGGCTTGCATTTATCTGAGTAATATCTTTTGTACTTCACACCCTAGCATAGCACAGGCTTGGTGTTTTAATCTCTTAAAGTAATTTTTATTCCATGTAAGGTCTCAGGCATATGATAAGAATCTTGCAGTTTTTCAAGATAGTGAGGTAAAATTCATCCAAGCCTTAGTACTCGAAATACGTGGCCCACCACGAACCTCACCTTCATGTAGGAAACTCGGTTCTGGTTTAAACTACTCACCACTCCAGCTTTTTGCTTCCATTTTTGGGTTGGACACCTAAGAATTCCCCTTTCTTGCTTTCAAACTTTTTAATGTATTTTTAAAATATGTGCTATTCTAGGCCAGTATAAAGCTGGAAAATTCTCCAAATAATTTTATGAACCCAGGATGACTTTAAAACTAAAACTGAATAAAGACAGTATCCAAAATATAAAATGAGATATAGACTGATCTCATTTATTAATACAGACATAGTTGCATAAATTATACCAAATTAGAAAACAAGTATTTTTTAAAATGTGGAACCACCACTGTAGTCCTAAAATAAATCCTACTTGATTTTCATTTACTATTATTTTGATATACTGCTAGACTTAATCAATATACTTTATTACATTAACAGATTATAAGGGAAAAATCAAGAATATAACAACTGATCATAAATATATGATTGTTAAGATTTAAAAGCCATTCCTTAAAGAAATTCTGAGTAAAATTAAAGTACAAGGAAAGACCGACTCTTTGGTTTTATGACCAAAAATCAGTAGCAACTATTACCCTAAAGAGCAAAACAATTAAAGCATTTTATTTAAAAATCAGGATCCAGTTAGGGATTTGCCATCATAAAAATGTTAATCTTTCCAAACAATATAAAATGTTCTAAAGTTTCATTAGAATTCTATTAGAGTTTCTTGTTGGGATTGGGTTAGGTTATCTCAAATTCTATTCAGAAAAAAGACCCAAGAACAGCCATGATTATTACAATGAAAGAATAAAAGGGAGGGAGAAACTTGTTTCTCAGGCTATTCAAACTTAGCACAAAAATACTGAGAAAACAATATGATATTGGCATAGCTATAGACTGACTTATTACCCAGAGTAACAGAGCACAGAATACAGAAACAGATCTGTATATATGATAATTTTAATATTTTAACTAAAGTTGTGGTTTTACAAAGTGGAAAAAGGTTAGTAATTGAATAAATGGTGCTATCATTAGTTATCAAAATGGAAGAAAAGAAAATTGGTTCCCACTTAACCATTAAAAGAAACTTTCTAGATATATTACACACACAAATGTAGTAATATTAGTTATACTAGTAATTGTTTTATAATGCAATCTAAGAGACTACATGTACAATCTAAGGCAGGGGAGATCTTAGCCAATATTGGAAAGTCAGAAGCTATTAAAAATATATAAATATATTTGAACTTTCAATATTAAAACCTTTTCAAAATAAAACCAAAGATGAAAAATATCATGTAATGACATTTCAATGATTAATATCTAAATTTTAAAAATGAGCTCTAACAAGTGGAAAAGATAAATAATTCAAAAGAAAAGAGTATAAGATATGAATAGGCAATTTAAAGAAGTTCAAATGACCAAGAAACATCTGAAAAGAATAAATTTTAGAGTAATATGAAAATGCACATTAAAGTCATACTTGACCACTTTTCTCCAAACATAGTAGAAAAATATTAAAACCCTTATACCCAAATGTTAACATAGATGTGGGGAAATATGTACTTCCAAATAATGAACATGGTAGTAGGAATTGCTGTAAACTACAGAAATAAATCATTGAATAACTACTAAAATGTGTATAGGTGTAAATAGTATACTTGTGATTTTCAAATTGCAATTTCCTATATAAATTATTATACATTTATAGTTGTTGATGTTTATGCATTTAAAAATATTATAACATACATTTAAAAAATAAACTACACAGTAAAACAAAACTTTATTTGTGCATATGTTTCCTGGTGGACATACTTATTTGGTATTCAAAATCCACGCCACTATTCTTCTAGTGTGTGTTTTGGTTTTGCAAAATCTGGAGAGTTAAAAATTACATCTTTCAGACTCCCTTGCTAAGTCTAGAATCCTGGATGTGATTTAGGTTTGGCAAATCAGATGCACTTATATAAAATCTGGAAGGCAAAAGAGAGTCTTTTTGTGATGATGTCAAGATTTTCTTTTTGTCTTTGTTTCAGCAATTTGTCTATTATGTGCCTAAGTGTTTTTGTTTGCTAATTTATTTTTGGCATTTGTCCTGCTTGGTGTTCTCTGAGGTTCTTGGATCTGTGTTTAAGTACTTATCATTAATTTTGGAAGGTTCTTGACCATTGTCTCTTCAAATACAAACATTTCTTCCGTTCTATGCCATTTTTCTCCTCCTGGAAATCCAATTACACATGATAGATCATTTGGTATTTTTGCATACTTCTTAGACCCTCTGTTTTGATCTTCTCACTCTAATTTGTCTCTTTGTATGTTCTTCCCATGGCTGTTGATGAGCCTATTGAAGACATTCTTCATTTCTCTTACTATGTATTCACTTCTAGTATTTCCATGTGATTCTTTTTTTTTTGCATAGTTTTCATCTCTTTCCTGAAATTACTCATCTGATCGTGCATATTCCACCTTTTCACTAGAGATTTAACAGCATTAACCTTGTTATTTAAAATTTTCTGTCTGGTAGTTAACAACATCTGGGCCATGTCCCAGGCTGGCTATACTGAACACTTTGTCTCTTGAAAGGGTGTTATTTTCTGGCTACTTTGTAATTTTGGGGGAGAACAATGTCATACATCTTGGTAGTACAGTATAGACTAAGGTAAATAATTTTTATGCCTGGAAATGAGCATTTTTTTTCTTTTGCTAGGGACTTAACGTGAGTATTTTGGTAATTTAGTAATGAGTTGAGCTGGGTTTGATTCCTGCTGTTGCTATGATTACTCTCTGTATACCACAGGCTTCAAATACCTTGCTGCACACCGAATATTTGCATCTGTCCAAAATTCATATGTTAAATCCTAATGTCCAATGTGATAGTATTAGGAAGTGGGGCCTTAAGAGGTGATTAGGTCATGAGGGTAGAGACCTCATGAATGGAATTAGTGCCCTTATAAAAGACGTTCCAGAAAGTTCCCTTGCTCTTTCTTTCAGGGAAGGTAGCTGCAAGACAGCCATCTATGAAACAGGAAGTAGGCCCTCACCAGCCACTGAGTATGTTGGTGCCTTGATGTTAGAATTCCCACCTGCTAGAACTGTGATAAAATAAAGTTGTTGTTTAAGCTACTTAGTCTATGGTATTTTGCTATAGAAACCTAAACAGTCTAACCCACGCCACTAGCATTAATTTGTGTTTAGGGTGCAGGATGGTTTGCTAGTATTTTCTTAATGTCTGCTACACTCTCAACTTTGGGTCATCCTTTTGTACCTCAGAGGTATCTCTTCGTAGTTATACCCCTCTCCCAGAAGTAGATTTCTTTTACTTATTACTTAATTCTTGTTAGCCTGGTGAGGAAAAGGAGTGGACTAGAGAACATTCTCTATGGTTCTGATTCAGCCTTGGTCTTTGGCCCCGGGTCTCAGTGATGGAACCATGTCTGATTCTGCTCCCCTCCAAACTGTAGGAAACTTAGTGGTCTGGACCCAGGATGTAGTCTTGTTCCTTTCCTAGAGATGGAGGTTTTCCTGTTACCTTCCTCCAGCTGCAATGGGTCTTCACCAGCATCATAAAGGCAAGAGAGTTTGCTGCTCTTTCCCTAGTGGCTGAAGTGTTTTGTTTTATTTTCCTCCATAGAGAAGATAGGGAAGAAAAATCTAGGAAGATTTTCATACCTTTCTTGTAGCAGCTGCTGCTCTCCCTCCTTCAGCCCTGCATGACAAGTGCATTTTCTCAGGAGTGCCAGTCTGCTTCCAAACTTTCTTGTGAGTGAGGTTTATGAAGTGCCTGACAGCACAGTGTTTCCTTGTCTTTGGCTTCCCACACTTGGCCTTTAGCAGTTCATTAAAAAATTTTCACTAAATTCTTACCAACATATATGGCATCCAATGGCACCTGCTCCAGGTAAGCAAATGTTCACATTCTGTATCCCTCCCAAAGTACCTCTTTCCTTTAATGTCAGGCTAGGTGTTCCCCTGTGGCATAAGCTCTCTGCTGAGACCATGAAAAGTTGTGCATTTGCAGGTTGTCCAGTGTTTTGTTGCTGTACAAACTAAGGAGAAACCAGAAATATCCTGTTGAATTAAAAAGCACCTATAGATAAGGACGTTTATTTCAGAATTCTTAGTAAAAGCATGAGTTCTGTTAGAGCTGTACCAATAGATTAGGAGGAATTTTCATAACTTCATGATGAGTGAGATAAGCAAGATGCAGACAGTTGTATACAATATGATCCATTTTTAAATAAAAACAATGATAGACTATGTTTATGTACTTATATATCAATGAATGATATCATGAGCATGAGGCAAATGAATGCATGTTGGGTTGTGGTCACATTACTTGGGAAAAGGGGAAGGTTGATCTAAATGGAGTCAAAAAAAAGGGAAGAAAGAGAAGGCACCAGGAAAAATACAAAACAGGAAAAACATGTCTAACTAAAAATTAAGCAAGTAGTTATGATCAAATGTAATTTAAAATAAAGTATATGTAAAAACATATTAGTAAATAATATAACAAGATGCTCAAATGAAGATAGTTAAAATAGAACCACTTCTTAAAAAATTTCATAAAACTGATAAGATGATGGAGTGGGAAGCATCAGGAATCTGTCTCCCCACAAGACAACAATTGCACTTACAGAATCTGTCTGATATAACAATTTTGGAACTCTGAAGTCTATTCAAGGTTGCAACTTTGTTAAATTGTGGTAAATTTCAGTCAATTTCAGCTCTTAGGAGCAACTACCCTTGACCTTCCCCCTTTGCCTACTCCACACACTATGGCAGGAAGCTGTACACATGTTCCTGAAGCTTGAGGAAACCAAGCTTTATTTGTCCATATATTGGGGATCTGTTTCCAATATCAAGGATCACTATTATTGCAAGACCCTCCACCTCTGACTGATTCATTTCCAGGGATTTTATAGGGCCAGTATCACTTCTCTCCTGCTTTCATATTTTCTTTTTCCCCTTTTTGGAGCCACATATTAAAGACTAAAATGTCTCAAAGCAACTGCATATACAGAGGAATTTAAAGTCATTACACATTCTCAGGGAAAGGCACAGGCTCAAAAGAGACCTGAGAAGGTCTTAGGTTTACATCTCAGGCTGATTCTTGGCAAGGAAACAGACTACAACAACCAAAACAAAAACAAAAACAAAACTGCAATTCTGGGGGTAAGGGGAGAGTTTGGTTCACAGAGCTAACACATTATTAGAGTCACATGTCCAATGTTCAACAACAAAAGCTCACAAGGCCTACAAAGAAATAAGGAAATATGGCCAATAAAGGAAAAAATTACCCAACAGAAACTTCCCCCAAGAAAGAAAACAGATGTCAGACTTACTAGACATAAACTTTAAAACAACTCTTGTAAAGCTATTCAAAGAACTAAAGGAATATGTGGTGATAGTCAATAAAACAATATATAAGTGAAATAGAAATGACTATAAAGAGATAGAATAACCAAAAAAGAACAAAAGAAGAAATTCTAGAACTGATAAGTACAAAAACTGAAATGAAAATTTCACTAGAGACATTTGAGCAGGCAGAAGAATTAGGAAACATTAAAGTATGACAATTGAAATTGTTGAATCTAAGGAACAGAAAGAAAAATGATTAAAGAAAAATGAGCAGAGCCCAGTTGACCTGTGGGACATCATCAAACAGACCAACATAATAATTCTGGGAGTTTACCCAGAATGAGAAAAGAGAGGGGGCAGAGAGAATACTTGAAGAAATAATAGCCCCGAAATTCCCAAATTTGATGAAAGACATAAATACAAACACCCCAAAAGGCAGAGAACTTCAAGTAGGATGAACTCAAAGAGACCAACACCAAGACACATTATAGTCAAACTGTTGAAAACCAAAGAGAAAGAGAAGATTTTGAGAGTAGCAAGAAAAAAGTGACTTTTAACATCCAAGAGATACTCAATAAAATTATCAGAAGATTCTACATCACAAACTTTGGAGGCTGAAAGGCAGTGGACTAGTAAATTCAAAATGCTAAAAGACAAAACTGTCAACCAAGAATCCTATTTCTACCAAAACTTTCCTTCAAAAGTAAAGGAGAAATTAAGATGTTTCCAGATAAATGAAAACTAAGGGAGTTTGTTAGCACTAGATCGACCCTGCAGAAATCCTAAAGGGAGTCCTGCATGTTGAAATGAAAGGACAGTATTTTACAGCCAAATGTAGAAAGAAAGACATCAGGAAAGGTAAATACATGGACAATCATAAAAGCTAGTCTTATTGTAATGGCATTTTGTAACTCCACTTTGTATGTGATTTAAGAGACAATACATTAAAAATTATTAATCTAAAAGCTAGGATTATTGTAACTGATTTGTAACTCCACATTTTGTTTCTACATAATATAAGAGACTAATGCACTAGGAAATGTTTTTGGACACACAATGTACAAAAATATAATTTTGCTATATAATAACAGAAAGGGATGAGGACCACGCTATATGTAAGCAGCTTTTGTGAGTCACTGAAGTTAAGCTAGTATTAATTCAAATTAAAATGTTATAACTCTATAGGATGTTAAATGCAATGCCCACAGTACCCACATAGAAAACAGTTATAGCATACATACAAAAGAATTGAGAAAAGAATTAAAACATTTCACTATCAAAAAAAAATCAGCTATATATAAAAGAGAAAATTGTGCAAGAGAGGAACAAAAAAGACATAAATCATATAGAAAACAAATAGTAAAATTACAGATGTGAAGTCCCTCTTTATCAATGATTACTTTAAATGTTCATGGATTAAACTCTCCCATCAAAAATAGAGATTGGCAGAATGGATTTTTAAAAAAATTCCCAGTATATACTATTTATGAGAGTTTCACTTTAGATCCAAAGACACTAATGGGATGAAAGTGAAAGGATGGAAAACATACTATGCAAATAGTAACCAAAAGAGAGCAGGGGTGGCTATATTAATATCAGACAAAATAGACCTCAAATCAAAAAAGTTTATGAGACAAAGGAGGACATTACATATTAATAAAAGCTTTAATACAGCAAGATGATTTAACAGTTATAAACTTATATGTATCTAGTAAAGATTATCAAAATATATACAGAAAAATTGACAGACTTGAAAGGAAAAATAGGCATTCCTATAATAATAACTGAAGACTTTGATATCCAACTCTCAGTAATGAATAGACCAACCATACAGAGATAAATAAAAAACAGAGGACTTGAACAACAGAACAAAACAATTCTATCAATAGATGTGCACAGAACTCTACCAACAGCAAGAGCATGCACATTCTTCTTATGTGAACATGGGACATTTTCCAGGATAGAATATATGTTAGACCACAAATTAAATCTCAAAAGATTAAGAAAGATAGTTATCATACAAAGTATCTTTTCCAATTGTAATGGGATGAATTAGGAATCAATAACAGGAAAACTGGAAATTTCATAAATTTGTGGAAATTAAACAATACACTGTTAAACAAATGGATAAAAAAGGAATCACATGAGAAATCAAAAAATACTAAGATAAAAATGAAAATGAGCATAAAATACTAAGATTCAAATGAAAATACAACATACCAAAACTTATAGAATATGTTGAAAGCAGTGTTAATGGGAAATTTATAGCTATAAATGCTTACATTAAAACATAAGAAATATCTCAAATCAACAACCTAAATGTATAACTTAAAGAACTAAAATAAAAAATAAGCTAAGTCAAAGTCTAGCAGAAGGAAGAGAATCATAAACATTAGAGCAAAGATAAATAAAATAGGAAAATAGCAAAACAAGAAAAAAACAATGGAACTAAAAGTTGATTCTTCAAAAATCAACAAAATTGACAAACCTTAGCTATATTGACTAAGAAAAAAAAGGGAAAAGTTACTAAAAGGACTTAGTTACTTAATAGCCTAAGTAACTTAAGTTACTAAAACCATAAAGGAAAGTGGGGACATTACTACTGATTCTAGAGAAAAAAAAAAGCATTATAAGGAAGTACTATGAACAACTGTATGCCAACAAATTGGATAACCTAGATGAAATAGACACTTTCTGAGGAATCTTTCAAATACTGAATCTAACAAATACTGAATCACAATGAAATAGAAAATCTGAATTGTCCTGTAACTAGTGAGGAGATTGAATTAATAATTAAAATCTTCCAATGAAGAAAGCCCTGGACATACAGCTTCCCTGGTGAATTCTACCATTTAAAGAAGAACTAACACCAATCCTTCTCAAACCTTTCCAAGAAATTGAAGAGGAGGGAACACTTCTTTCCTAACTCAATCTATGAGGCCAGCATTCTTTGATACCAAAGCCAAAGATGCTAAAAGAAAACTACATAACAATGTATCTTATGAATTTTGAGGCCAAATCCTCAATAAAAGACTAAGAAATTGAATTCAACAGCATATTAAAAGGAATATACATTACCAAGTCTGTCCTGAGCACATGATAAGATGTTCAATATCACTAATAATAATTACCACAATATCATGTGGAAATGCAAATCATACTCACAATGAGATACTATCTCACACCTATTAGGATGGCTACACCAAAAAAAAAAAAGGCAAACAAACAAATGGGAAAATAACTAGTGTTGGTGAGGATGTGGAGAAACTGGAACCCTTGTGCACTGGTGGTGGGAATGTAAAATGGTGTAGCTGCTCTGGAAGAGAATATGGTGTTTCTTTAAAAAAATGAAACAAAATTACCATATGATCTGTCAATTCCACTTCTGAAAATATACTCAAAAGAATTGAAAGCAGAGACTCAAGCAGATATTTGTACTTCTATGTTCAGAGAAGCATTATTTGCCATAGCTAAAACAGGGAAGCAACCCAAGTGCTCCTCAAAAGATAAATGGATAAGCAAAATATCATTTAGGCATACAAAGGAATACCATGCAGGAATGAAATTCTGACATATGCTACATGGATGAACCTTGAGGACATTATTCTAAGTGAATAAACCAGTCACAAAAAGAGAAATACTGTGTGATTCCATTTATGAGATACCTAGAAGAGTGAAAATCAAAAGACAGAGTAGAATGGTGGTTGCCAAGGGCTGGCGGAGAGGGGAGAATGGGGAATTATTCCTAAACAGGCACAGAGTTTCAGTTATGCAAGATTTAAAGATTTTTGGAGATGGGTGGTATTAATGGTTGCACAATATTAATATACTTAATACAAATGAACTATACACTTTAAATGGTTAATATGATACATTTTAAGTTATGGGCATTTTACCACAAAAAAATTGAAGAAAACTTTCACTAAGAAATGCACATTTCAGTTGCAAAGAAAAGTTTGGTTATATTTTCTGTGAGAATAATATGGGTAGTGGAGGATATATAAAGGGAGGAGACCTTAATCCCATAAAGCCAATCACCCTTACCAAGTAGAATCATTACTGAGACCCTCTAGTTCTTGGTTTCTCTAACTTTATACTCTGCAAAGCAGTTATTTAGAAGATTAAATTAAGAAGTGAATGAAAATACTGAACACAATGTCTGCCTAAAGAGGGCAAAGTAGCATTTCAGTAACTAGTAAGATCTTTATTTCATGTATGTGAACAGAATGCTTATTAAAATATTTTTTTTTCCTTGAGGAATATCCAAATACATATAATAATTTCCCATAAATTGTTGTGATGGGCTTAAAATATTGGGCACAATTTAATGTCATCTTCTGCAGTCCTTAGCAGAGGAACAAACTATATAACTTTTGCAAGAAAAATGTCCCTTTAGATAACGTCTTCTGGGCTAGCTCAAATCTTCAAATTCCTTCAACACAGAAATATACCAACTCGTCTTCAAAACAGTACTCTTGTGAGATTAAAGGGTTAACAGTTTCATAGGATATGGTTGACCTGAGGTTGTTATTAATGGCTGGTCACATGGCCTTTGGCAGGCCAAGTGGTAACACTGGCTTCCAGGAGAGAGGATGTTTTGGAAAATGATAATGTATGTGACTATGTGTTCCAGTCCACCCTGTGTTGGCAGAGCCTCCCATCCTACTGTCTGTTTCCTTTGGTTTGGTTTAACCTATTTTTTAATACCATCAGCTCAAGTTCTTTCCTGGACTCTGGGAAGGGAGTTTCATTCTTTGCTTAGGATCATATGAGACTTTATTGCAAAACCTCAAACCATATTAAATTTGATCGTTCTGAAATATGCCATTGACTTTGAGTTCCAAAGATCTGCTTAAATATTACCTCTTGGTCCAAACTTTTCCTTAAAGGAAGTAGATAATTTTTCAGCCTCCAAAATGCCAGACCCAAGTGAATAGGTCTTCAAGAAGGGCCTGCTGTTGAGAGTTCCTACTCTAATTCTAAGATTTCTGTTAGTCAAAGACATGGTCTTTGGGTATATTTCCTACAGTCACCAGAATGTAATCTGGAACTACAAGGTAGAAATTGCACTATTTAGAAAACCTTGTACTAATTTTCATCTCCTTAGTGCCAAGGCTCATAGAAGACATGAAAGGGGATTCAAGAGACCAATAATACTGTATTGGTCATCTGTCCAGTTTTCACTCATCAACTTAATGACAACCTGTACTGCTACCATCAGCATGAAGAAACAGGAAGGGCACAATCATACCTCAGAACAAGCCCCACCGATCAGGGGCCAAGAATCAGGAGTTAACAATCAGGGTACAGAAACAATATCTTTCCCCACCAGTACCATCTAGCTTCACAGCTAGGTGGCTATATGTTAGAATAACAAGACACCTCTTATCCTCAGTCACCTTGAAATGACATAAACATACGTGTAGTCACCTTCAGTATGACAAGGCCTGAGAGGGGTGTGCATGACAGGTCTAGACAGGGCCCATTATCTCTAGGCGAGCTTCTTTACCTCCATGTAACTTCACGTCCTTCAACTGTGATAGTACACATGACTCAAGCTTGTTTAAAAAATTTGGAACAATAAATATGTGACAGATATGTGGGTGTGGGGCATCTCAGTTTGAGTCAGAGACTGATACACGTGTGTGGTTGCTCCTGATGAATCAGTGGGGTAGGGCCACGAGAAACCCACTGGAACAGGACCATTGTGACTTGAAAAAAAGATTCGTAAAGCTTCAAGAATACTGAGCTTGATCCAGTAAGGTAGGCTCAGACACTATGTTTTTAGAATCATTTAGAGTCATTGAGATATGAGTCATATAGGACTCATATCTAGGAATTTTTTTGAGGTGGAAGGAGAAAACTCAAAATAAACTAAATGACAATAGGGAATAAACTTCTCCGTTGACTAATGTATATATATAATTTCTAGAAGGTAGGTGTATTCCGTTCCTGAAACACATGAGTACATTGTATCCACCAGACAAGTACAGTGCAAATATGAAGACATGAGTGCACCTGAGGCATTCTGAGGACTCCCTAAATGACCAGCCAGAGAATTTGCATAGTACTGTGTTAGAGGTCCTGTGTTAGAGAGGCAGAGGCACGAGTCAGGGAAATGGGGATTATCACTGTCTCATCTGATCTCATTTGCACTCATTGGCTAAAAGCCTGGAGTAAGTTTTATTATGTGTATAATACATATAATGTAATACCTTGAACATACATCAAATAATATAATGTAGTATGTGTTTCATACATTAATTAAGAATATTTGATTCTGCTATGGGAAAGAAGAAAAATAAATGGAATGGGTAAAACTTAAAGGCTGTGTTAAATATACAAAATCAAGTTAGTAGCTTTAACATAGAAGAGACTAAAAAATGTGTTAAACATAGATAATAAGTGATCAAATGTTTTCTATGACATGGGCAGGAATCCTAAAATGTCTTAACATAGATAAGTAAGCTATTAACCTATGAGACATGTCAGATGACAGATAAACCAAGAAGGGATTGAAGTCCCAAGAGGCCCCTAATATTTGTGATACACTAATACAGGAGACATACTGACTTACTTATTCATGAAACCTTATTTGGTCACCCATTTTGACACCCATTCTGGCCCCACTGGTCAACCTAAGAAGTACAAATAAAATATTGCATTTGCTCATCAGGCTAGTTGGTGAACTACAGCTCTGGCAATACATGTCCCTGTGTAGCTTCAACAGAGCAACTGTGTGTGTGGTTAACTCTGGGCAACTTCCATCTGCTTAGCCCCCTTGCACAACCTTGCATATCCTTATAACTCCAAAATCAACAAGGAATACTAATGCAGCCCAGGGAGGGGCAAGCCAAGTAAACATTACTTAAACAAGGATATAGGTCATGAGTTCCTTCTTCCTGGCTTGCAACTTACACTTAATGTGTTAAACTATCATTCCTTTTCCCTCTTTTTGTGTGTTTTAAATTGATTTAATACACTGAAGGATTCAAGCATCTTGATTTAGTCTATGAGCCTCTCTGGGGTAGCTTGATGGTAAAGTGTACTTGTAGAATACCATTGCAACAAGGCAATTTCCCACATGATAATTAAGTTTCTTAATATGCTTATGTATTTATGAAGAGGAATTTCCCTCCTCTTCCTACTTTTCTGAGTGTTCTTTTATCAGGAAAACTTGATGAACTGTCAAATTTTTCTCCATCAGTTGAGATGTTCATGTAGTTTTTCCATTTGTTATATTAATATAATGCAGAGAAAGAACTACAAGCAACAAAAATCACAAGTTATTCTGACATGGTACCCTTGGAATTGAATAACTACAATGTGTATGGTGGTTTCCTTAATTTTTGTTGACATGTAAGAGTTCTTTATATAATCTGGATACCAGACCCTTATCAGATATATTATTTGTAAATATTTTCTCCCATTCTGTAGGTTGCTTTCTTAGTGATATTCTTTGATGCACAAAGTTTTTAATTTTGTTAAGGTCCAGTTTATCCATTTTTTTTACTGTTGCTTATGCTATTGGTGTCATTTGTAGGAATCCATTGCCAAATCCAAGGTTTGGACTGAAGGTTTATTCCTAAGTTTTCTCTTACAAGTTCTACAGTTTTACCACTTACAGTTAGATTGTTTTCTGGATTCTCAGTTCTGTTCCATTGATCTAGATGTCAGTATTTATCCCCATATCACACTGTCTTGATTATTGTATTTAGCTAGGTTTGAAATTTTAAAGTATGATTACTTCTTTTGTTCTTTTTCAGTATTTTTTGGCTATCGAGGGCCCCTTGAAATTACATATGAATTTGAGGATCAGCTTTTCCATTTCTGCAAAACGAGACCATTGAAATTTTGATAGGGGTTGTACTGAATTTGTAGGTGGCTTTGGATATTGTTGCCCTCTTAACAATATTAAGTCTTCCAAAACATGAACAAGAGATGTCTTTCCATTTACTTGTGTCTTTAATTTCTTTCAGCAATGTAGTTATAGTTTTCAGTGTACAAGTCTCTCCCCTCCTGAAATTTATTCCTAAGAATTAATTTTCTTGGATGCCATTGTAAATGAAATTGTTTTCTTAATTTCTTTTGCAGATTGTTCATTGCTGTTTACAGAAATAAAATCAAATTTTGTGTTAATCGTTTACTCTGCAATGTTGCTGAATTTTTAAATTAGCTAAAGTGATTTTTTTGTGGGATTCTTTGGGATTTTCCTTATAGACCCATGTCATCTGCATGATCATATATCCACAAATACAGTTTTATTTCTTGCTTTTCAATTCAACTAACCTGTATTTCTTTTCCTTCTCAATATTTCTGGCTAGAACTTTCAGTACAATATTGAATAGCAGTGGTGAGAGTAGGCATCCTTGTCTTGTTGATCTTGGGGAAAGTTTTCAGTCTTTCACCATTGAGTATATCAGCTATGGGTTTTTTATAAATATGCTTATTATCGAGTCCCCCACCATTTATAAATGCTGAGGAATTTCCCTTCTATTCCTACTTTTCTAAGTGTGTGTTTTTTTTATCATGAAGTTATTGAATTGTGTCAAATACTTTTTCTGCACCAATTGAGATGATCATGTAGTTTTTCTCCTTGTTATATTAATATAACATATATTTCAATGATTAATTTTGTTCTATTGAAATACCTTTGTGTACCTTGGATAAATCCCACTTGGTCATGGCATATAATCCTTTCAATTTGCTTTTGGATTCAGTTAGCTGGTTGGTAGAGTTTGGGAACTGTACTTGATTTTGGCATCTATATTCATAAGGATCATTGGTCTGTAGTTTCTTTTCTGTAGTATCCTCGTTTGGCTTTGGTATCAGGATAAAGTTGGCCTCATAGAACAAGTTAGGAAATGTTCCTTTCTCTTCTATTTTTGGAAGAGTTTGAAAAGGAATAGTGTTAATTATTTAGATGTTTGGTAGAATTCACCAGTGAACCCATCTGGTCCTAGGTATTTTTTTTTTTGCTGGAAAATCTTTGATTACTCATTTGATTTCTTTCTATATTTTTATTAAGGTACCAATGATATACACTCCTATGAAGGTTTCATAAGAAAAACAATGTGGTATTATAGTCACCCTTATTATCGAGTCCCCCACCATACCCCATTGCAGTCATTGTCCATCAGTGTAGTAAGATGCCGCAGAGTCCCTATTTGTCTTCTCTAAGCTACACTGTCTTCCCTGTGATCTCACACACACCATGTGCAACAATCATGATACCGCACAATCCCCTTCTCCCTCCTTCTATACCCACCCCCTCCCACCCCTCCCCTTTGGTAACCACTAGTCCCTTCTTGGAGTCTCTGAGTCTGCTGCTATTTTGTTCCTTCAGATTTGCTTCATTGTTTTACTCCACAAATGAGGGAAATTATTTGGTACTTGTCTTTCTGTGCCTGACTTACTTCAGTGAGCATAATATCCTCCAGCTCCATCCATGTTGTTGCAAATGGTAGGATTTGTTTCTTTCTTATGGTTGAATAGTATTCCATTGTGTATATGTACCATATCTTCTTTATCCATTCATCCACTGATGGACACTTTGGTTGCTTCCAAATATATTCTCCCATAGTGTAGGATGTCTTTTTGTTCTGCTGATGGTGTCCTTTGCTGTACAGAATATTTTTAGCATGATGTAGTCCCATTTGTTCATTTTTTATTTTGTTTCCCTTGCCCAAGGAGATGCTTTCAGGAAAAAGTTGCTCATGTTTATATTCAGGAGATTTTTGACTATGTTTTCTTCTAAGAGTTTTATGGTTTCATGACTCACATTCAGGTCTTTGATCCATTTTGAGTTTACTTTTGTATATGTGGTTAGACAATAATTCAGTTTCATTCTCTTGCATGTAGCTGTCCAGTTTTGCCAACACCAGTTGTTGAAGAGGCTGTCATTTCCCCATTGTATGTCCATGGCTCCTTTATCATTTATTAATTGACCATATATGCTTGGGTTTATATCTGGGCTCTCTAGTCTGTTCCATTGGTCTATGGGTCTGTTCTTGTGCCAGTACCAAATTGTCTTGATTACTGTTGCTTTGTAGTAGAGCTTGAAGTTGGGGAGCATAGTCCCTCCCACTTTATTCTTCCTTCTCAGCATTGCTTTGGCTATTCAGGGTCTTTTGTGGTTCCATATGAATTTTAGAACTATTTGCTCTAGTTTGTTGAAGAATGTTGTTGGTATTGTGATAGGGATTGCATTGAATCTGTAGATTGCTTTAGGCAGCATGGCCATTTTGACAATATTAATTCTTCCTATCCATGAGCACATGATGGGTTTCCATTTATTGGTATATTCTTTAATTTCTCTCATGAGTGTCTTGTAGTTTTCAGAGTCATTTGATTTCTTGTTGGTCTGTTCAGATTTTTATTTCTTTCTTCTTGAGTCAGTTTTGGTACTTGTATATTTCTATCCATTATTTCTGTCCATTTTTGAAAGTAGGATATGGAGTCTCCAAACAATGTTGTAGAACTATCTCTCCCTTTGATTTTGTTATTTTGCTTCATATATTTTGAGGCTTTGTTGTTTGGAGCATATATGTTTATAATTATTATGTGTTCTTGATGAATGACTATTTTTATCAGTGGATAATATCCTTATCTGTCTCATAACAATATTTGACTTAAAGTCTATTTTATCTGATATTAACAAAGACACCCTATCTTTCTTTTGGGTACTATTTGTATAGAATATATTTTTACATCCTTTCATTTTCAACTTACTTTATCTTTGTGTCTAAAGTGAGTCTCTAATAGACAGCACATTGTTGAATCTCCAACTACAAGATATGTTTTTTAATCTATTATGCCAATCTATCTTTCAATTGGTGAATTTAATCTATTTACACTTAAAGTGATTACAGATAAAGAAGGACTTATTTCTGTCATTTTGCTATTTGTGTTCTACATGTATTATATCTTTTTGGGGATTCAAATTCTCCAATACTACCTTATTTTATGTCAGATTTTTTTCTTAGTGTATCCTTTTGATTTTCTCTCATTTCCTTTTTTGTAAGTATTTTAGTTATTTTCTTCATGGTTACTGTGGGGATTATAAATAACATCTTAGAAGCAAGGCACTATGAGGTATATTTATATTTTCCCTTTCTTGAAATATTTTCCTTTTTTGGCTTCAGGATATATTTCCTTGGATCCATTCATTTTCTTTCTCCTAAGAAACTGTTTCTTAGTTGGAAATTTTATTCATAATACTAATAAAAGATTATCAATTAGGAATTATGTTAGGCAATAACAGACCCATCTACAGTGGCTTAAGCACACAAAGGTTTATATTTATATTTTTCTTGTGTAATAAGAAGTCTAGCAAGGTTTGAAAATATTTGATGGCATGATTCAGTGACTCAAAGATGTTAAAATCAAGGACTCTGCTCTTTTGATCTTTCCCTCATGGTCCAAGAAGTTTCCTGTAGCTTGTCAGGATTTCTTAATTCCATAAAAGGAAGAGGAGGGAAAAACAAAAGAAAAAACAATCCAAGTAGCCAACTAAGCCCTTTTAAATAACTTTCATAAGTTACATCTAACAACTTCCACTTACAAATCATTTGCAAACCATATTTATAAAGGAGCTTTGGAAAGCTAGTTTTCCTATTAGCTGAGATTATTGTCACCCCTAACAACTCAGGGCTTCTGTTATTAAAAAGGAAGGGGAGAACATATACTGGCAGGATGACTGGCACATATTTAGTTGTTAACATTTATACAGCAGGAATTATGTGCCAAACACTTTTAAATGCCTTAGATATATTAGCCCATTTAATCACAGCAATCCTAGAGGATAGGTGCTTTTATCATCTCCATTGTACAGGTGAAAAAGCTGATTTAAAGACAAGATAGCAACTTCTTAATATAGCTCAGATTTACTAAATAGTAGAGTTAGAGTTACTACCTAGTTATCCTACAGACCTCATTTTCTAAACCACCATATTGTTTGCATTAAACAGAGAACAGATCCTAAATCTACACATATGTATTTTGTCCCTTTCCATTCAAAATCATCTTTTAACTTTTAGATGACACCTTAAATGTAATATGATTAAAACTAGGCTTTATAGCTGGTTCCTTAACTGGCTACCTATAGCCACAGCCTCCATTGCTATTCTCTGTTAACCATCAAGGATTGCTGCTCACAATTTCTGCAAGCAACAGGAAACCCATTTTAATGGAAAAATATGCAGAAAATTATGGTCCACTGGTTCTTCATTGGTTATCTTACCTACAGTTGTATCTCTAGCATTTACTCTAATATTTGATGACTGCCACAGCCCCTTACTGGATACCCTCACCTCAATTCTGGTATTCGTGTTTAAGGCAGTCTGACATAAACAGATTAATTGATGAACAGTGGGAAGATACTGAATGCCAGCCTGAAAGTGAAAGACTTCATTTTCCTAACATATTTCAAAAATTTGTCACATGCATGGCTCTTTACTGTTCAGTCAAAATTCCTTGGATTGGTATTAAATGTTCTAAGCTAGGCTTGATGTCTTTATAACTTAATTTTTATGAACTTCTCTATCTCCAATATACCAATAACCACCTAGCCATTCCTAGCAAAAGCAACAAAGTTGAAAGGAATAATAACATGCTCCCTTGTATGAAAATTGCCCTTTTCCACCAGCCTATTTCCTGATCTTTTCAAATCTTACCATTTCAGCTCACGGCAAAATAAGTTTGACAGAAATAACTAAAAAGTCAGAAGATAGTCATGGATTCTTACAGAAAAGTTATGAACAATAAAAAGCAGAATGAATTTTCTTACAATAAGGGGACCTATTCTCTATATCCTCACTAACAAATACCATTTTCATTAAGTACCATATGTGTATTGATTTTTATATTTAAAACAAACCATTTCAGTTATCTATTGCTGCATAAAAAAGACACCTCCACAAAAAACCTTTGTGGGTTAAAAACAATTATTTATTTGCTGATAATTCTGTAACCTGAGTAGGGCTTGGCAGTGATAGCTCTTCTTGGTTCCACAGAATTTTGACAAAGGCAGCTCAGCGAGGGCTTAACTCATATGATTCCCACCGGGGTGCCTGGAAGGCCTTGAGCTCACCATTCCTCTCCTCTGTTTGTAATCTCTCTTCCTCCAGTGTCTCCATCTGTCCACATGGCTTCTCTCTCTCATGGAGTATTTGACTTTTTTACATTATAGCTAGTATTTTATCCAAGAGGGTAAAAATGGATGCTGCAAAGCTTCTTAAGGCCTGTGTCCATCAGTCACACAAAATAATTTCTGCCTTATTTGGCTAATCAAACCAAACCAAAGAGCCAGACTAAATTCAAGGGAAGAAGAAAGAGATTCCCTTTCATTGGGATGGGAGTAATCCCTGATAGTCAACTTTGCAGACAAGAGACTATGAAAGGTTTTGCCTAAAACATAACAAAAGTGTTCCCTTAAAAAAGAATGGAGTGAAAACTATTATCATTGTTCTGTTTTTCTACAGCTACATAACAGCTTGACTGCAAAAGCATACCCCACTCTATGTTTCTCAAAATTTCAAATAAGTGAAATTTTAGTGAACAGCAAATCAAGTGGAAAGGATTCTTTCATAAGTTATGGTTTGTAGTGGGTTGAATAATGGCCCCTAAAATTATGTTTCCAAACCCTAACCCCCCAGAACCCATGAATGTAGTCTGTAATTAAGTGAAGGATGAGGTCATCCTGGATTAAGTAGGTGGGCCTCAAATATAATGACAAGTGTCCTTAGAAGACAAGACTCAACACAGAGAGAAGACAGCCATTGATGACAGAAGCAGAGGCTGCAGTTACACTGCCACAAGGCAAGGAATGCCTGGACCTGAAGAAGCTCAAGAGGATCAGCTAGGTGAGGATCCTCCCCTAGAGCCCTGAGAGGGAGCCTGGCTCCATTGACATACTGATTTCAGACTTCTGGCCTTCATAACTCTGCATCAATTTCTGTTGCTTTAAGCCCACCAGTTTGTGGTAATTGGTTATGACAGCCCTAGGAAACTAATACACACTGTTTTTCTTTTTTCATTAAACTCTTATTGAAAATATTATACTATTTACTATTAAAACTTCCATTCCTAGTTCATCTGATTTCAGAGGATCTTCGTGTTGCTGAAGAGGATGAAAGGGCTGAAACTACATGTGTTTCAAAATTATTAAGAACTCTCTTAACAACAAAATTTAAACCTTAATTCCTGAACTGTGCGAGTTTCCCTCATGGTTTTATATCTACAGATATAACACCGAAATCATCTCATCATTCGCATTGGCTGGATCATGCACTGATTCCATCTGTACCCTAACAATGACCTTTTCTTCATCACATGGCATCTCTGTGGTCTCAGATATTTATGGCAAGAAATCAACACACAAAAAAAGTGTTTAATCATTACCTATGGCTTACATCAGTGGCTCTCAAATAATGACACCCCTACCAGCAGCATCATTTGGGAACCTGTTACAAATACAAATTCTTGTAGCCCACCCCTGACCTACAGAGTTTGAAATGTGGTATCTCTGTTTGAACAAGTCCTTCAGGCAATCTTGATGCCACTAGCATTTGAGAACAGCTAGGGATTCTGCTAGTTGCTAAGTATATTTGTTATTCCAAATATGCTTTCTGGAGCTGGAAAAATAACCACAGGATGAGGTCAGGAATCCACTAGATCTGCTGTGAGATGGACCTGAGCTAAAACTCCACTTGTCACCTGACCTCCATCAGCCTCTCCTCCAGCTGGTCGGCCACAGTGCCATTTGTGTCTCCCCCAGTTAGTGTCAGTTCAGAGGCAGTGTCCAATCTTCAAAAAGTTTTGATTATTTCCCTTTCCCCAGCGTAGAGTCAACCGGGGCATGGTGTCCTATCAGAGACTGAATGTAGGTCTCAGCTGCTGGCAGACTGGGCACTCAGTGGTGGCTGTAGCCAGGTCAGCCTTAGTGAGCAGAAGTCCATGCCACTTCCAAGGTTTACAGGCTTCAAATCCTTAATGTATGAATATCTACTAACTAACTAAATTTCTTATTTGTGGATATGCTGAACATATTTTTTTCCCCAAGTGATTTTTTCTTCAGATTTCCTCCCCTTTTTGACCTGCCTCATCTAAAAAAGAGTTCTTGCTAAGATGGCTGCTGTCCAACATCTGGTTCTGCAAGGAAACTACAGAAATCCATCAAAACACATTTGCTTGATTCCTGTGGGTTTTTGGGTGGGGAATAAATTTAAACTCTGTGTGAACCTAACGAGGATAAAATAAGTAAGGACAGAAGAATGAAACATTAGGTTGGGACTGTAGAAAACCAAAACTGTTAGGTTTGTGCCCTGAGACTTTCTCCTACAATAGCCATACGTTGGGTCCAAAGGAATTGGTCTGCTGTACAACGTATCTTGCATTATAAACAGAGGTGTTCATTATGTCACAGACATCTTGTAAGCACTATTGAAATCCTTCTTTTTGTCACTTGGGACAGGGAAAGCTACACAATTATGAACAGATCTATCCCATTCACAGGGCATAGTCTACAAAATAGACTCTCTCCTTCTTCCTCTTAATCCATGCTCCTACTCAAGGAAGGAGCCATGGGGAAGAAGTTAACAGATGCTAGACTTAAAAGTGTGGCACAGAAGTGGTGACAAATTTACAAAAAAAGTATCAGAATATTCTACTGATGTGAATTACAGAGTTATAGAATTTTGTTATTCTTTCCACACCAGAGTCTTAGTCTAGCTGCTCTGCTCTTAAGAGCAAATATATGGGAATCGTATATCTCATAAATGGGAAGTTGGAGACTGAGGAATTCACCACCAAGTGCTTAGTTAATTATGTTTAGTAATATGTGGTAACAGGCTCCAAGTCCACAGCAAAGATGCACCTCATATTTTTTATGTCATCACTTTATGTGGCAAATTTTATGAACCACATATTATTGAGTATATGATGCTATCAATTCAAATGTATCATTGTTTTAAATACCATTAAAGGAAAAAAGTTGCCAATTAAATCATCTTATGCTTTTATTTTACATTTATTGAAAGGGCTCTTTTAGACATATTTAGACCTAGATTTTTATCACATGTAATTGTCATGCTTATGTTAAAAGAAAAATGATAGCAAAGTAAGTTTTTTACCATTCCTAAAACTTCTTCCCATTCAGAGTTCAAATCCCCTGAACCAGAGGTGCTTGTCCATGCGTTCTCCCATGCAACCACCATGCAGGCATCAGGAGGCGCAACATCATGTATTAAAGAGTGTCCACTCCTGTCTCCAGGTCTTTCTTCCAGGCTACTAATATTTGCCCTCAAGCTTTGGTATTGACAATAAAAAGCCTGCTAGAAGTTAATGGAAGGTTTCAAACAATTAGATCTCATATAACTTTTTTTTGTTATCATTAATCTACAATTACATGAAGAACATTATGTTTACTAGGCTCTCCCCTACCCCAAGTCCCCCCCACAAACCCCATTACAGTCACTGTCCATCAGCATAGTAAGGTGTTGTAGAATCACTACTTGTCTTTGCTGTGTTGCAAAGCCCTCCCCTTTCCCCCACCTCCCACATTATACATGCTAATCATAATACCCCCTTTCTTCTTCCCTGCCCTTATCCCTCCTTACTCTCCCATTCTCCCCAGTCTCTTTCCCTTTGGTAACTGTTAGTCCATTCTTGGGTTCTGTGATTCTGCTGCTGTTTTGTTCCTTCAGTTTTTCTTTTGCTCTTATACTCCACACTTTCTTTTGCTCTTATCTCCACATCATATAACTTTTAAAATGACCCTTAAAATATCTGTTGACTGAAATGTTCAGAGGTGCAGTTGTCTGAGTGATGCTATTAGAAATAACAAAGTTGTTATACTTATTGCTGAGGTTTTCCTTTCACCCTTCAGTACAAGTCTGCAAAATGAGACAAGAAGTAGCATATGTAGTCTGTAATGCAGGGCTCCTATCCATCAGTTTCATACTTGGTAGGCATCCCACTTCACTTTCTCTTTTGTCATGAACCTTCAAGAAGTCTCTTTCTGGTCAGAGAAATACCTTTCAGGGATTCTACTTTGTCTTTGAATTTCCTTCCACCCAGGGCCAAAGCTTTTAGCCAATGATGTATTATTGAAGTGGAAATGTGAATTGCTATGCCCAACTTCAACCATGTCCAGGCAATGACAATCACTTCCTGGCTGCAACCTGGCGCTCCATAACTATAAGTGATAAGACACCATCGTCTAGGTGGTTGGTATGGCCAAGGGTTGCCGATTTTAGATATTAAATGTAAAATGTGGGAGAATGTGTGAATTTTAGAATACATTAAAAAAAAGGCAATTGTTGTATCTTAGATTTTTCTCAGAGACAGGGATCATGACTTACACATCTCTGTATCCCTGGTACCTAATGGTGACCTGTACATTATTGAGAGACCAGTAAATGTTTGTTGAAGGAGTAAAGGATTCATCCATGGCCAGGAAAATGTTGACAATGCATATCAACAAAGCATGAACCCTCATTTTTGCTTTCCTAATGATAGGAAATAACAAGTATTTAAATCAGATTTTTCTTTAAATAAGAATATTTGTTCCCAAAACATTACAAGTAGAGACTTATATGTGACAGAAATACTACCCTCAAAAATTAAGACTGTAGCCTGGCAGAAAGTTTTATCTTACTAACATAAAAACCTTTCTGTGACATATAATTTATGAAAACATCATATATCTGGTGAACTTTCAAGCAAACTGGAAAGGGGTAAATTTAAGTAGATACTTTCTCACTATTGATACAGTAAGAAACCCCATGTATAACAATGCATTTGTATAAAACTGTTTGCCAAAATGATGGCTCTCCAAATGTCTTATGGGAATACTCAATAGTTCCCTTTACTTTGAACCAGTCATCTTTACACTCGAGTCAACCAATATTTGTCACTGAGTGTGGGGAGAAACAAATCAAATTAACTAAATTCCTGCCCCATTCTACTCTAAAATAATTTACCTTATCTTTCAACCTTCTATGAATATAGATTTTAACTTACTCATATTGCTGGTTTCAAAGAAAACATCCTCAATTAGTATAATCATTCATAGTGAAATGGGAAGGTAAAAACACATCAGTAATGTGAAAAGGGCAATTTTAACATAAAGAATTATTAATTAGTAACAGAGGATTGATTAACTACAAAGAAAAGTAAAGAGAACTCGAAGGAATAAACAGATTCCACTGGCTCTCAGGCAGTGGAAGAAAACTTGAGAAAGGAACAAATTGGGAAGAGCACCCCACCCCACCCCCAAACACAGACTGAACTTACCAGGAAGCCACTGGGGTACATGCATCATTGGTCTCCAGCAGACCACTGACAGGAAAGCTGTCCAAGTCCAGAGAGTCTCCTCGGCAAGAAAGCCTGTCTCCACAGGTGCACCACAGGATCAAGAAGGGAAGTACCCCGTAAGAAGCAGCCCCTTCCTCTTACGGTGTCCCTCCAGCACTCACTCTTTCCAGGGCCTAACATTGTGCCAACTAGCTAGAAAAATGTTTACAGGATTCACCCCAGTATCACAAAGCAAGGCAAGAAGGGTGGATTTGGAGCTGAGAGATAATAAAGTGACAACTGGCATAATTAGCTTGCCCCTTTATTCTCCTACACCTGTTAAAAAACTAACTTTAGATCCATCCAACACCCAGTACAAAAAAATTTACTGGGGAGAGAGGGGAAAACCACAGCTTTATAGATCATTGTCATTGCAATTAATAGTATCTAATCTCACCTAGGCCTTTGCTGCCCAGCAACGCTGTCATGTTCATGACCATCTCTTCCCCATTCTCTAAAACCATCCATTTAAAATGATAGCTTCAAGTCTCTGCTCTTCAGCTTTGCCCATTACTAATAAATGATTTTGTTGCTTATTTTAAAAAGAGTTAAGGAAACCTGCAATATGAACTCAATCCTCTTTGTGTGGTGACTACAAACACTGAAAGCAAACCTTGCTCCTTTCCTCCTATGCAGTGGGGTAAATGTGCTCTTCCTTTGTAATGCTCACTCTCCCATCTAGTCTCTGACTCCATCCTCTCCGATGCCTTTATGGACCAGGTTTTACCAGTTTTATCTTTACTTTCCCTTCACTGCAATATTTCTAAAACTGTGGTCTTTCCATTACCTACCTTACATTCACGCAGGGTACTTGGTTAAAAACACAGATTCCAGTCCTCCACCTCAAACTTACTAAATCAGCAGCGCTGCAAGGCAGAACTCAGGAGTCTCCTTCATCATGCTTACTACTTCTCATTCTTGACTCTTCCTTCCTCTTAATTTTTACTTCATCTTTCTTTGCCTCTTCATAATAAAGTTCTTCGAAAGCGTTGTTCTTAGTGGACTGCACAGTAGACTCAGAATCACTGCCTGGCTTTCACTTCTGAGATACTAAAAATGTTCCTCCAGGTAGTCATGACTTCTTTGTGATAAATTCAAAACATTTTTTAAACTTTCAACTCCTCTGTAACTAGATTTCTGCCATGTTTGACATTGATCTTTCCTTGCACTGGTTTTTATTTTTCTCTTAATTTCTTCCTACTTCTTTATTCTATTCCTTAGTTGCGTGCTCAGAGTTGTCTATCTCTTAAACCACGATGTATCTTGGTTGGTTCTAATCTGACACACTCCTTCTCTTCTACACACTTCCTAAAGAATCTCTTAAACCTCTATGTCTGTACCTACACTTACATAATAATGTAAGCCAAGATCTCTCTTCTAAACATCATACCTGTATTAAATCCAACTATATACTGGAGAGTTTTACCTATATATTCCACAAGCCTTTTTAAACTCAGTGACTTCAGTTTTAGGCCTGGCTATCTCCTTTCAAGCCCCAGTTTTTCTTCTTTCACCTTTGTGAATAATACTATAATCCCTCCAGATGTAAAAACAATAATTGATTTTTCCTTTGCCCTCAGCACACATCTAAGAGTCACACCAAGCTTTGAATGTCTCTCTTTTAACTCTTTTCTCTTTTGCCACAATATTTAGGCCACCCGATGTGTATTATTCAGAAGTCTACTGAATTTCCTTGCTCCCCAAACTTGCTCCTCCTCTAATACACTTTCCACATTGTGGATAATTTTTTCTAAAATATAAAATGTGATTATATCACATCTCTATTTAACAACTATGTTTCTATATACCAATAAGAAATAAAAGACCAAATTTTTGGAAACATACACTTTGAAGTATAACTAAAAGTATGAAATACCTAAGAAGAAATATTCTGAATAATGTGCAATATCTCTACAGAGGAAAGCATTACTTAGAGAAAATAGATAAGACCTAGATAAATTGAGTGTGTCCCGTATTAATAGATTGGAAAGCTTTGCAAATTTGTCATTTCTCACCAAACTGATGCATATATTCATATAATCCCAATCAATAACCCTAGATTATTGTGAAACTTTATAAGCAAATTCTGAAATTTATGAAAATGGGAAGATTAAAAAATAGTCCAAAACATTCTTGAAGAATGTGTTGAGATGAACTCTTCTACTTTTATTCAAGACATATAAGGCTATAACAACATGACAATGGAGTGTTCGTCAAAAGACAGATAAGTATACAAAGAATGTTTAGTGATAGAAACACTTTCATTCTTTGATATTGATAACTTCTGCCTCTTCTCTTCCTCTTTTCTTTATCAGTCTTGTCAAAGATTATCAACTTTATTAGTCTCTTCAAAAAACAGATTTTGGTTTATTTTCTCTTTTGTATACTTATTTTCTAATTATATATATATATATATAAACTCTAAGTGAATTTAACTTGTTGCTCATTTTCTACATTCTTGAGATAATTACATAGCTTATTTTATTTTCAGTCTTTCTTTTCTAATATATACATATAAACCTTTGTATTTTCCTCTATACTCAATTTATGTGTATCAACCTTGATATTTTCATTAATGTTTAGCGCCAAATGCTGCCCTCCAATTTCCATTTTGATTTTTTCTTTCTTCAATCCTTAGTTTTTTCTATTTTTAAATTGATATGCAGTCTTATATTAGTTTCAAGTATACAACACAGTGGTTCAACTGTTACTGATATTATTAAACCCTCACTTACGTTAGTACACCTACTATCTGGCAACACAGGAAGATGTTAGAGAATTATTGGCTATATTCTCCATGCTGTACTACTATCCCCATGACCAACCCACATTTTGATTGGAAATTTCTGTGCTCCTTTAGTCCCCTTACTTTCCACACCCACCCACCCACCCCATCCCCTCCCCCATGGTAACCACTAATCACTTCCCAGAGTCTACAGGTCTACTGCTGTTTTGTTCATTCTGTTTTGCTTTGTATTTATATTCCACAAATAAGGGAAATCATGTGGTATATTTGTCTTTCTCCACCTGGTTTATTTTACTGAGCACAGTACCCTCTAGATCCATCCATGTTGTTGCAAATGGAAGAATTTCTTTTCTTTTCTTATTTTTAAAAAATTTTGGTATCATTAATGTACAATTACTTGAACAACATTATGGTTACTAGACTCCCCCTATTATCAAGAGTCCCCCCTACATACCTCATTACAGTCACTGTCCATCAGCATAGTAAGATGCTATAGAATCATTAGTTGTCTTCTCTGTATATACTGCCTTTCCCATGTCCCCCCCACCCGCTACATTATGTGTGCTAATCGTAATGCCCCTTTTTCCCCTTTATCCCTCCTTTGCAACCCATCCTCCCCAGTCCCTTTCCCTTTGGTAACTGTTAGTCCATTCTTGGGTTCTGTGAGCCTGCGGCTGTTCTGTTTCTTCAGTTTTTTCTTTGTTCTTACACTCCACAGATGAGTGAAATCATTTGATATTTGTCTTTTTCTGCCTGGCTTATTTCATTGAGCATAATACCCTCTTGTTCCATTCATGTTGTTGCAAATGGTAGGATATGTTTTCTTCTAATGGCTGAATAATATTCCATTGTGTATATGTACCGCATCTTCTTTATCCATTCATCTACTGATGGACACTTAGGTTGCTTCCATTTCTTGGCTATTGTAAATAATGCTGCGATAAACATAGGGGTGCATCTGTTTTTTTCAAACTGGGCTGCTGTATTCTTAGGGTAAATTCCTAGAAGTGGAATTCCTGGGTCAAATGGTACATCTTTTTTGAGTTTTTTGAGGAACCTCCATACTGCTTTCCACAATGGTTGAACTAACTTACATTCCCACCAGCAGTGTAGGAGGGTTCCCCTTTCTCCACATCCTCAACAACATTTGTTGTTGTTTGTTTTTTGAATGTTTGCGATCCTAACTGGTGTGAGGTGATATATCATTGTGGTTTTAATTTGCATTTTTCTGATGATTAGCGATGTGGAGCATCTTTTCATGTGCCTGTTGGCCATCTGAAGTTCTTCTTTGGAGAACTGTTCAGCTCCTCTGCCCATTTTTTAATTGGCTTATTTACTTTTTGTTTGTTGAGGTGTGTGAGCTTTTTATATAATTTGGATGTCAACCACTTATCGGATATGTCATTTATGAATGTATTCTCCCATACTGTAGGATGTCTTTTGTTCTACTGATGGTGTCCTTTGCTGTACAGAAGCTTTTTAGTTTGATATAGTCCCACTTGTTCATTTTTGCTTTTGTTTCCTTGCCTGGGGAGATATGTTCATGAAGAACTTGCTCATGTTTATGTCCAAGAGATATTTGCCTATGTTTTTTTCTAAGAGTTTTATGGTTTCATGACTTACATTCAGGTCTTTGATCCATTCATTTTGAGTTTACTTTTGTGTATGGGGTTAGACAGTGGTCCAGTTTCATTCTCTTACATGTAGCTGTCCAGTTTTGCCAACACCAGCTGTTGAGGAGGCTGTCATTTCCCCATTGTACGTCCATGGCTCCTTTATCATATATTAATTGACCATATATGCTTGGGTTTATATCAGGGATCTCTATTCTGTTCCACTGGTCTATGGGTCTGTTCTTGTGCCAGTACCAAATTGTCTTGATTACTGTGGCTTTGTAGTAGAGCTTGAAGTCAGGGAGCATAATTCCTCCTGCTTTGTTTTTCCCTCTCAGGACTGCTTTGGCTGTTCAGGGTCTCTTGTGGTTCCATATGAATTTTAGACCTATTTGCTCTAGTTCGTTGAAGAATGCTATTGGTATTTTGATAGGGATTGCATTAAATCTGTAGATTGCTTTAGGCAGGATGGCCATTTTGACAATATTAATTCTTCCTACCCAAGAGCATGGGATGAATTTCCATTTATTAGTGTCCTCTTTAATTTCTCTTAAGAGTGTCTTCTAATTTCCATGATATAGGTCTTTCACTTCCTTGGTTAGGTTTATTCCTAGGTATTTTATTCTTTTTGATGCAATTGTGAATGGAATTGTTTTCCTGATTTCTCTTTCTGCTAGTTCATCATCTGTGTATAGTAATGCAACAGATTTCTGTGTTATTAACTTTGTATCGCACATCTTTGCTGAATTCAGATATTAGATCTAGTAGTTTTGGAGTGGATTCTTTAGGGATTTTTATGTACAATATTATGTCATCTGCAAACAGGGACAATTTGACTTCTTCCTTGCCAATCTGTATGTCTTTTAATTCTTTGTGTTGTCTGATTGCCATGATTAGGACCTCCAGAAATATGTTGAATAAAGTGGGGAGAGTGGGCATCCTTGTCTTGTTCCCAATCTTAAAGGAAAAGCTTTCAGCTTCTCACTGTTAAGTATGATGTTGGCTATGGGTTTGTCATATATGGCCTTTATTATGTTGAGGTACTTGCCCTCTACACCCATTTTTGTTGAGAGTTTTTATCATGAATGGATGTTGAATTTTGTTGAATGATTTTTCAGCATCTATGGAGATGATCATGTGGTTTTTGTCCTTCTTTTGTTGATTCAGTGGATGATATTGATGAATTTTTGAATGTTGTACCATCCTTGCAACCCTGGGATGAATCCCACTTGCTTATGATGGATGATTTTTTTGATGTATTTTTGAATTCAGTTTGCTAATATTTTGTTGAGTATTTTTGCATCTATGTTCATTCGGGATATTGGTCTGCAACTTTCTTTTCTTGTGGTGTCTTTGCCTGGTTTTGCTATTAGAGTGATGTTGGCCTCATAGAAAGAGTGTGGGAGTATCCTCTCCACTTCTACTTTTTGGAAAACTTTAAGGAGGATGGGTATTAGGTCTTCACTAAATGTTTGACAAAATTCAGCAGTGAAGCCATTTGGTCCAAGGTTTTTGTTCTTAGGTAGTTTTTTGATTACCAATTCAATTTCTTTTCTGGTAATTGGTCTATTCCAATTTTCTGTTTCTTCCTGGGTCAGCCTTGAAGGTTGTATTTTTCTAGAAAGTTGTCCATTTCTTCTAGGTTATCCAGTTTCTTAACATATAATTTTTCATAGTATTCTCTCATAATTCTTTGTATTTCTGTGGTGTCCGTAGTGATTTTTCCTTTCTCATTTCTGATTCTGTTTATGTGTGTCGACTCTCTTTTTTTCTTGATAAGTCTGGCTAGGGGTTTATCTATTTTGTTCATTTTCTCAAAGAACTAGCTCCTGCTTTCATTGATTCTTTCTATTGTTTTATTCTTCTCAATTTTATTTATTTCTGCTTTAATCCTTAAAAGGATTTTCTACTAACTTTGGGCCTCATTTGTTCTTCTTTTTCTAGTTTCATTAATTGTGAGTTTAGACTGTTCATTTGGGATTGTTCTTCTTTCCTGAGATAGGCCTGTATTGTAATATATTTCCCTCTTAGCACGGCCTTCGATGCGTCCCACAGATTTTTGTGTTGTTGAATTCTTGTTGTCATTCATCTCCATATATTGCTTGATCTTTGTTTTTACATGGTCATTGATCCATTGCTTATTTAGGAGCACGTTATTAAGCCTCCATGTGTTTGTTGGCTTTTTTGTTTTCTTTGTGTAATTTATTTCTAGTTTCATACCTTTGTGATCTGAGAACCTGGTTGTTAGAATTTCAGTCTTTTTTAATTTACTGATGTTCTTTTTGTGGCCTAGTATATGATCTATTCTTGAAAATGTTCCATGTGCACTTGAGAAGAACGTGTATCCTGTTGCTTTTGGATGGAGTGTTCTGTAGATGTCCGTTAGGTCCATCTGTTCTAATATGTTGTTAAGTGCTTCTTTCACTTTACTTATTTTCTGTCTGGTTGATCTGTCCTTTGGAGTGAGTGGTGTGTTGAAGTCTCCTAAAATGAATGCATTGCATTCTATTTCCCCCTTTAGTCCTGTTAGTATTTGTTTTACATATGTAGGTGATCCTGTGTTGGGTGCATAGTTATTTATAATAGTTATATCCTCTTATTGGACTAACCCTTTTATCATTATGTAATGTCCTTCTTTGTCTCTTGTTACTTTCTTTGTTTTGAAGTCTATTTTGTCTGATACAAGTACTGCAACTTCTGCTTTTTTCTCCCTATTAGTTGCATGAAATATTTTATTCCATCCCTTTACTTTCAGTCTGTGTATGTCTTTGGGTTTGAAGTGAGTCTCTTGTAGGCAGCATATAGTTAGGTCTTATTTTTTTTATCCATTCAGTGACTCTATGTCTTTTGATTGGTGCATTCAGATCATTTACATTTAAGGTGATTATCGATAGGTACGTACTTATTGCCACGCAGGCTTTAGATTCTTGTTTACCAAATATTCAAGGGTAATTCCCTTACTATCTAACAGTCTAATTTAACTCACTTCATATGCTATTGCAAACACAACCTAAAGGTTCTGTTTTTATCCCCCTCTTTTTACTTCCTCCTCCATTCTTTGTAAGTTATGAATCATATTCTGTACTCTTTGTCTATTCCTTGGGTGACATCTATTTAGCCTTAGGAATGCTTCCATCTATAGGAGTCCCTCCAAAATGCACTGTAGAGGTCATTTGTGGGTGGCAAATTTTCTCAGCTTTTGCTTATCTGAAAATTGTTTAATCCCTCCTTCAAATTTAAATGATAACCTTGCCTGGTATAGTATTCTTGGTTCAAGGCCCTTCTGCTTCAGTGCATTAAATATATCATACCACTCCCTTCTGACCTGTAAGATTTCTGTTCAGAAGTCTGATGATAGCCTGATGGGTTTTCCTTTATCTGTGATCTTTTTTCTCTCTCTAGCTGCTTTTAAAAGTCTGTCTTTATCCTTGATCTTTGCCATTTTAATTATTATATGTCTTGGTGTTGTCTTTCTTGGGTCCCTTGTGTTGGGAGGTCTGTGCACCTCCATGACTTGAGAGACTATCTCCTTCCCCAGACTGGGGAAGTTTGCAGTAATTACCTCCTCAATGACACTTTCTATCCCTTTTTCTCTCTCTTCTTCTTCTGGTACCCCTTTAAGGTGAATATTGTTCCGTTTAGATTGGTCACACAGTTCTCTCAATGTTTTTTATTCTTAGAGATTCTTTTTTCTCTCTGTGCCTCAGCTTCTTTGTTTTCTTCTTCTCTAATTTCTGTTCCATTTACCGTCTCTTCTACTACATCTAATCTGCTTTTAAATCCCTCCATTGTATGTTTCATTTCAGATATACAATTTCTTAAGGATTGAATCTCTGACTTAAATTCATTCCTGAGTTCTTGAATATTTTTCTGTACCTCCATAAGCATGTTTATAATTTTTATTTTGAACTCTCTTTCAGGAAGATTGGTGACTTCAGTTTCATTGGACCCTTTTTCTTGGGTTTGTGAGATTTTGGTCTGGACCAAGTTCTTTTGAAGTTTCATATTTCTGTGTGGTGTGCACTAGTACCCAGAAGCTCCAGTCTCTGGACCTGCTCAGCCCCTAGAGTGAGGCTGGGGGTAGTAGGGGAGCATAGCTGGTGCCTGTGGGGAGGAAATATCTGTTTCCTGATTCCCATCTGCAGTGACTGTCTCCAGTGTCAGAGCCAGTGGGCCAAGCACAAAAGTGTAAGCCTCTGTGCTTTGCGTCTATAGCTGTTGTAGGCTGAGCCTCCTTCTGGCTGGCCTGACGCCAGTGCAGTGATTGCTGGTTTGCGAACTGGTGCTGTTAGGCTAGGAGGAAGGCTCAGCAGGCTGCATGTCACAGTGGGGTGCACCAGAGCTGAGTAGGCAGCCAGGGGGATGGGGCACCTGAAGCTCCTCAAAGTTCCCAACCAGCTGTGCCAAGCAGGCCTAGGCAACCTTGTCCACCTCTCCCCTCCCCTGCTCAGCAAGCTCCATGCATACCCTGCCCCTTCAGCAGCCCTCTTGCTGCTAGGAAGCCTCTCAGACCGCCTGCCTTTACCTTGTCCCAGAGCGGCCTGGTGTGGATCCCCTCTACCACAAACAGCCAGAATCTCAGTCTCTCAAGCACTCCACCTGTCTGAGCTCCCAAACGTCCATAGCACCACACAATATAGGTTTCTGCTCCCAAAGCAGACTTCCAGGTCTAGGTGTTCAGCAGTCCCAGGTTTCCATTCCCTCCCCCACTCTGTTTATCTTCCTCCCACAGATGAGCTGGGTTGGGGGAAAGGCTTGGGTCCTGCCAGATTAAGGCTTTCCTACATTACCCTGTTTCCTGAGGTCTGCTCTGTTCATGAGGTCTGTATGCAGTCTGGTTCAGCCTTCTTTCTTGTTGCTGTTTTAGCATTAGTTGTATCAATTAACTACATTTTCATACTATTTGTGGTTTTGGGAAGAGTTCTCTGTCTCACCTCTCACACCACCATCTTGAATCTTCAGAATTTCTTTTCTTTTTATGGCTGAATAATATTCCATTGTGTACATGTACCACATCTTCTTTATTCATTCTTCTATTGATGGACACTTAGGTTTCTTCCATATCTTGACTATTGTAAATAACACAGCAGTAAACATAGGGGTGCATATATCTTTTCAGATCAGGGATTTTGCTTTCTTTGGGTAAATTCCTAAAAGTGGAATTACTGGGTCAAATGGTATTTCTATTTTTAGTTTTTTTGAGGACTCTCCATACTGCTTTCCACAGTGGATGCACCAATTGACATTCCCACCAACAATGTAGGAGGGTTCCCCTTTCTCTGCATCCTCATCAACATTTGTTATTTCTTGTCTTTTGGATAGTGGCCATTCTGACTAGTGTGAAGTGGTATCTCACTGTGGTTTTGATTTGCATTTCTCTGATGATTAGCCATGCGGAACATCTTTTCATGTACTGTTGGCCATTGTATTTCTTCTTTGGAGAAATGTCTATTCAGGCCCTCTGCTCATTTTTTAATTGGACTATTTCTTTTTCTGGTATTGCATATATTTTACTTATGGCTATTTAGAATTGTTATTAAATTTGTAAATATTGGGAGATTCTGTAGCTTTTTTTGTTATTGATTTCTAGATCACTTGTTAGATTACTAGATTATTTGCAGCATGGTACAGGAACATTCTCTGATTTAAATCCCTTGTTATTTTTGGGGGGATTCTCTAACGGCCCACCATATGACCAATATTGTTAACTGGTCCATATGCTCCTGAAAATAATGTGTATACTGTCATTGTTGGATGCATTTTCCTGCATATGTCAGTTAGTCAATATGGTTAGTTATGTTTTCAGATATTTATATGATTTTTTCAGCTATTGAGGGAAGTGTGTTTAAGTTCACCACTGTAACTATGAATTTGTCTTTTCTCCTTTAAATTATGTCAATTTTTATTTCTAAAACTATCAGTTATCAGATACATATGAATTTTTAGTTGTTTTCTTTTGGAATGATTTACCTGTATAACAAAATCAAAAGTATCTTTTTGACTCTAGTAATATTTCTTGCCCTAAAATCCACTTTATTGATATCAGTAGAACTACAAATAGAATATCTTTTCCATCCTGTTGCAATCATTTTATGCCCTTACATTTAAATTTGTATCTTGTAAGCAGGATATAGATCTGTGTTATTTTCTTCAGTCTGAAAATATTCATCTTTTAATGTGAATATTTAGTACATTCAAAATGCAATTATTGCTTTTATATCTACCGCTTTTATACTTGTTTTCTATTTGTGTAACTTGTTTTATGTTCCACTGATCAAGTTTTTTATTATAGTAACTTTTCCTGTAATAACTTGTGAGATATATAGGTATATATAAATGTATATATTTTATATATCTCTATACATCTAAATATATTTACATGTGAATAAACATTTAGAGTTATACAAAGGTATAGTTATACTACATGGCTATATCTGTCTTTTCATATACCATATATAATTACATATATATATAGTTATATACATAGTATTACAATATACATGCTTTGAGCCATTGACTTATTATCATTTCATAAAATAGTTACTACTTAACAATCAATGAGGAAAAGTCATGGTTTTTCAACTTCTTTTAATCCCTCTGACTTTTTATTTTACCATTGTCATACATTTTAATTCTTTCTATATATATAAACATTAAAAATATAATTTTATTTATTATAAATATTATTTTATCTCCATACATGTATTTCCCAATAACAATGATATTTTTTCTTGTATTTTTGTGTTTATGTCAGAGATTATTTTCTTTCTACCTTAAGAACCCCACATGGTATTAACTGTAAAATTGTTGATGATGAATCCTCTCTGTTATTATCTGGTAATTGTCCATTTCACTTTCAATTATGAAGTTATTTTCACTTGCTAGAGAATTCTAACCTGTCAGTTATTTTCTTTCATCATTAATTATGTCATTACATTGTTTTTTGGCTTCCATCTTTCTGTTAAGGAAAAAGTTGTCTTTACTGCTGCTTGGCTTGAAGATAATGTGTCTTTTTCTTTGTGTACTTTAATATTTTCTTTTTGTCTTTCATTTTAGGCAGTTTGATTCTGATAAAAATGTGGTTCTCATTGTCTTTATACTGTTTGGACTTTTTACATTTCCTGAGCCTATTACTTATTACCATTAGTCAGATTTGGAAAATTCTTTAAAGATTATCTTTTCAAATACTGCTTCTCCATCCTCTGTCTCTTTCCCTTCTAGAACGCCTATTTCTTATATGGTAGACCTTCACTGAAACATCTTTTAAAAGATGTACTTCCAGAAGAAGGAAATGCAACCTAAAGCAAGAACTATAAAACATGAAACTGTGGCAAATAAAGGAACTGACAGATATCAGGGTATATATAACAAGAATTTATTACATAAAATGTTATTATAATTATTATTCATAACTTATATGAAGAATATAAAAGTCAGTCAAAACTAAAATAAAGAAATGCTAAATTTGAGGGAATGTGAAATAACATGTCCTAAGAATCTGTACTTTTCAGATGAGGGATAAAGATATTGACAGTGAAATTTTCAAAGACACCTGGTTTGTTTAAACTTTAAGATTACTTATTTAAAGAAGAGAAACAGAACATAAAACTTCCAAATTTTACTGGAGCAATAGGTGTTTACATTTAAAAAATCTACTAGAAGGTGAAAGGAGGGAAAAATGGACATAGGGAGAAACAGGATAAGCAAAAACAAATCACAAAATAGAATGGCAGAAATAAATGATAAATACATCAGTTTCAATTTGACAGTTAAGTAAAAATTAAGGTTTGAGTAAATGAAATGCAACAATATTCTGTTTAAAAGAGACACACTTAAAACATGAGCATGAGGAAAGATTACAACCAAACTGATGATAAAATATTACTATGCATTCAGTAGTAAAAAAAATGTTCAACTGCAGGGGTTAGCAAATTTTTTCTGTACAGGGTTATATAATAAATATTTGGGGTTGTATGTTATAACTACTGAACTCTCTGCAATTGTGGTAAGAAAGCATCCACTGACAATATGTAAACAAATGATCATGCATACATATGTTCTAACAAAACTTTATTCGCAAAAATAGTTGGTAGGCCTTATTTGGCCCATGGGCCATAGTTTGTTGACCTTTGGTCTACTGAAAAGTCATAAGCATTGGCTTAATAGATATGCAAAGGAATATTTTAAGATACAAAATAATAAATTAAGATATCATGATTTTATAAGAAATATCAACCAAAGAAGCTGGACTAGGTATTTAGTAAAAACAGAAGAGAAGGAATCAAAGATGGCAGATAGCCTGATTTTTAACTCCCTTACTCATCATTAACCCATTATATCTTTCCTTTTCCCTCACTCCCACCTTATGCCAGTTCTAAACAAGTAAAAATTAAGATATAGACTTGGGAGAACGATTTCAGATAGCAGATGGTCCACAGTTTATGAAAAACTCCCCAGAAATTTTAGGATGAAATGTAAGTGATCTTATGGCTGCATTACCGGGGTAGCTCTTGCTGCCACTTTTGCTATGAAAGTGAGAATACAGGACCACTGCTTATGATAAAAGAAGTTCCCCAAAATAACTGACCGTATTCGCATTTATGAATAATTATTTAGGAAAAGATTAGAGGACACCAATCAACATTTATACTTAGCACTATAATCATCAACTGGAAAACAGCAGGGAAGTTATTGTCTCCTAATAATAATTCTTACCACTAGGTGGCACTCATCCAAAGTTGTATTTACTCAGGAATGTGTCGGGTTGCACACTGACATGGCCCAACTTTGGTCCACGAATGTGTTTTGGTCAGCCCATGACGTTTTCAAAATTTGTATTACTGGTAAATGTTTAGTATTTGAGAATTCCACACTAAAAAACTAGTTCTTGCTAGTCTTGAAAAATAGATCTGGAAACACTGGGCCTTTACTCCTCCTGCAAGCAGTCAGCTGAGTCTACAGGCCCTTTCTGCAAAGAGAGCATGCACATTCACACCATTCTGCTCATCTTGTCTGTTTTAATCATTTAGAGTCCCATCGGACCCCTACAGGTATTTAACTCTGTGATCCTTGCACTGAGGTTGCACCAGAAGGTCTTGAGTGGTGGCTGTTTACTCAAAAGAAAAAAAAAATCTAAGAAAAATAGAATTTAATACTGAAATGTATTTCAGAACCATAGATGTAAAGCTAGAAGAGAATAAATAAGACAAAAATCAAGACCTGGTTACTACACTACAGAATGAATACTGAATTAATGAAAGTAAAGAGCCCAGAAATCAATGATATTCTACATTGATTTTGCTAATTTCTGCAAGTTAAGCAGCCAGACAGTATAAAAAGATAACAGCATCCAGCAAATGTCAGCTGAATGGGTCCAGTACTGGGTAAATACTTTATGTAGATATATGCATTATGTTCTCAAAATCACCCTATGAGGTTCATTGTTTCCTTCCCATTATACATGTAAGAAACGTGTGGCCCAGAATTGAATAACTTTCCCAAAGTCATAGATAGTAAGTGACAGAACTGGGTTTAAGCCCAGGTAGTTTTGAGGCAACATCCAAGCTTTTGGCTTCCACTCTCAGGCCCTTGCTGCAGAGAGATTATTTGGCAATCAGTTTGAGATATAGTTTGGTTTGCTTTGCCATTCATACCCAATCTTTCTGAGCCCTCAAATCGGTTAATCCTGCTGTTCTCTGTTGAGTGACGAGGTAATTCCTGAAGGAAGGCAGTAGATGACTGCTCCTGTCTTCTCGATTTTAAAGAGGAGGGCAGTAAAGGTTCCCTCTCAGACAGCGACATGGTCCATTTGGATTGAAATGCTTCTTTCCCTTCTCTCCCTAGGATTCTCATTCCTGTGAGGACGCCAAAATCCCCACAGACATTTCCCCCGTCCTGAAAAAAGATTCAGAAAACTTGCTGTCAGGGGCAGAGGCCTTTCGTTTTTAGTTGTCGCCACATGGTGTCGCTCTTGACACGCAAGGAGCAATCGCCCAGGTAGGGTCCCTGCCTCAACGTCGCCGCAGAGTCGCAGGCAGGTGCTATGCTGGAGAACACGGCAGAGGAGAACCTTGGTGACCTACAAGCACCACTGCCACCCATCATTTATCAGGTGAAGTTTCTTCACAGGACGAGGAAATCTCTCCTTAGAGTTACTTTGAACTATGATAATTCTGTGATGTTGTAGGCCTGAGCACTGGCACCCATCACTGTAACTTCAGTTTTATTTAAGAGACTATTTGAGTTGACATATAAAGCCATTTTTACAAGATCCTTACTTAATTGCCAGGGTGGCTGAATTGGATGAATTTTCAGACTCATCCATGTAATTGTCCAGAATTACCTCTCTACCATCCCACCTTCGTTAGCCAACCCCCAAAGTGAAAGAGCTTTCTCTCCACTTCTGTCTCAACGGCCATTCCTTCTTTATCCAAGGAAGAACAACATTCCTTTATGGCAACCCCTGACCTTGCTGGAAAAGCAAGCTATAACTTTGATGCCTATAAATATTTCTATTGCTTGGAGAGTTACCATGCATGGATTAAATCACCTTGTATTGATTAAAGTAACATACTTGGCTTTCAGAGATATGGATGTGGACCAACCATGTGGAAGCATCCTCAGCAGTTCAAGACCACACTTATGAACCCCGGATCCCTTCTTGTTAAAATCTAATCAGTGTTGTTACTGTTTGCCATATAGGGAGAGCATGCAACTGAACAGCAAATCATTTTTTTTTAAATCTCCAATTCAGTAAAATATTTTTCTCTTATAATTCCACTATATGTCAATGTTTTCTCCCAGAAATATTTCTGTTTCTTTAAGTACAGATATGGGATGAAGAGTGAATGTAAAAAAAAAAAATGCTGAGCATGGATTTGAACATGAAATGAAATTAGACCAGAAATGACCCTGAAATTGCCCATTTTGTTCTGGACGTATAGTAGTATAGACATACTGAAATAAACTATGTGTCATCTTCTACTACTTCCCAACTGCCGTCCACCAACATATTGGCAAGATGTTTCCAAGGCTTGGCCCAAGTTGCCCCAAAGACACCATCCCTGCTCTGACTCTCGGGGTGGGGAAGGGTGTTCTGCCCCTGGAATATCAGTGGCAGCCTGGTTTCTGAGTCGCACTGCAGTACCACACAGCTCATTAGGGATTCCACTACTACATCCTAGGGGGGCTAGGGAGTGCCTGTCTCCTAGCCTCTAAGATCTCCCAGGACGTAGAATTGCTCATTCTCTCTTCTCAGTCAGTAATTAATCAAATAAATAAGTTTTTATTAGTAGAATATTAATTTCCTTGTGAATTAAGAAAGTGATTTCCTGGGATGTCATATATCTTTAAAATAAAGTATATTAAGTAATAGTTTTCACATCAGTGACAGAACCCCTTCCAGAGTAAAAAGGAAAAGTTTATAATTATAGAAAAGTCTGACAGATCATGAAATTCAAACTTATGACTTTTTCACTTACAGATAAGGAAGTTCACTGCATTCAATGTTAATCTTGTCGTCCATTAAGTGAAGGGCTCCAAATGATTTGACTTTAATTGCAGAGTTAGTTACTGGGGTAGAAAAAAAGCTAAAATTCCTATGTAAGGCATTTTCTATCACTACACACTGCATTAGAACTAATCAGTCATTGTCTTCTAAAGCCACTTTTTTCCCCAGAAATCAATGATATCCTACATTAGAAGTCCAGAATGCAGCTTTTAGAACATTTGGCTGGAGCTGAGAAGGAAAGTTGCTGGCATTGTGGCTTTTCTTCTGTGGTTTACAGGCACTCCAAACATCAGTTGTGTGTTGTTATATTTCAATTTGCAAAGACTGATGGGATCCCATGTTATGGCATGCTTAAAAACAGAGAGACCTTTCTGAGGCTGTGGGGCAACATGCAGTTTTGTGCAACTTCATCAGAACTTGGGTTTTTGACCAGAGCGTTTATTACAAAGTGCAGTAAAGTGGAACAGAACCACAAGACAAACATTAGAGCTCTCCCGCCCCTTCTGAATCAATCTGAGAAGAGTACTTTCCTTTGGAGATAACATGTCTGCCTCAGTGCTCATGTGCTCAATTGCTCTGCCTCACTGAATGAATTTCCCCAGAGGCTTCTACAAAGAAAATCCTGAGGTGGGAACCTGGGAGATACATATTTGATAGCCACTTTCATTGACTGTCCTTCCTTCTTGGAATAGAAACTGTTTTATTCAGTTGTACCTGAAAGTGGGAAGTGGGTGAGCCGAGAGGTATTTAGATTCAGTGCCAATGCGTTCAAGCTGTAGGACAGGATATGTAGAGATGAAGTCCTTTGGCAACTGGGAGAAATTAATTGAGCAAGCTGAAATTTTAGAGTTAAAAAAAACAGAAGTAAAGGAATTTATTATATGTGGAGTTAACATATGCAGATTAAGGGCTCTAAAAGTCTGTCACCAGCTGTCCGATCAGTCCGTTACCACTCTATTGGTTTGGGTTCATCACAGCCAGCTTTGCATCTCTCGGTCCTTCTTCTGTGATCCTGAGGTGGCTAAGGTGCTGAGAAGGATTTATTTTTAAGCTTCATTCTTCCTTATTCCTCAAAAAACAAAAACACATTTAAGTTGGCTGGACCTACTATTACATAGTTGCCTAAGGCCATATTGGAGCTGGAAAATTACAGAATAAATCAAAGCAAACTGTGGTCCTGTGTTTCTGAATTATTAAACATGTACATTTGATGGGTCAAACAGTGTCTTTATCTTAAATGTATACACACCCCCTTGATTGAGCAGCAGAGTTTGGTGTCAGTAATTTGGAGAATACCTCATTGTCTCCAAAGGCAAGTCGTGGGCCCAAGCTAAACTTTACTGATGTGATAGGAAACTAAGTACAAGGGTGGACTCTTTCAGAATCTTACATTCACAGAGTACATAAACACTCTGAACCAGCAAAGAAAATGCATTTATGATGCTAATTACTGAACTTCATTCACCAGCTCAGTCCAAAATACATCAAATAGTAGCTTAGATTGGCAATGGATCTGGTTCTGTTAAACTTTCACCTTATTTCCCCCCTAAGGTCAGAGGACCAACCCTGAAGGAAGAAGCTAGAAGATCTGAATAATGTTATAACGTGACCCAATAAAAGAATGCTAAGGTAATTTCTATTCTTTTTTGATCCTAAGGTCATATGATTTTTAGGTTAAAAAAGTTAATGAAGCTTTCAGAGATGACAGATATGTAACCAAAAGAGAAAAGGAGTACAGTGTACTCTGGTATCTGTGTGAGCTCAAGATGGAAATATTTAAGGGTACAATGGAAAACCAAAACTCTAATAATCTTCTCTGGAAAAAAAATAATTTAGATTGTCTACTTTCTTGCTGCCATTTTCCAAAAAGATTTTTGTGAATATTCCACCATTTGCATACTTTGCAGATTGGGAAATACAGTGGTTATCCACAACAGTTAATGAGAAGAGCCCATGATTTCCATTTTTCCATAGTGTTTCAAAACCTCTAGGCTAAGTCATCCTCTCTTTGACGTATCTTTAAACAACACCTAGTATCAGATTATTCCATCACATAGCATTTTGTTAAAGTACACTGAAGCAAGTAAATAATATGATATTTCCTGTGGTACAATATTTCCACCTTGCAAATATTCCCACCAGCAATTGCTCAGAATCACATTATGTCTGAGTGGTGATTGAGGGAATGTCTAATAGATTAGCTTTCCTATTCTTCTGCACAGTCAGCTCTTTCCAAGCTCCCATTAATGGTTGCTTTTAACCAGATTTCCCATAAATGAAAAGGTAAATGGGGTGGAAGTCAGAAAAGTTTTGAATCCATGACCACTGTACTGCTCTGTACCTCACTATTGATCTGGGATACTGATGAAGAGACAGTTAGATCTGACAGAAATAACCCTTTGCCTCTTCATCTGTCCTTAAGCACAAAGACCAGTTCACTTGAGTTTTGGCCTCAAGAACGTGTTTAGGCCTCAGAATTCAGATTCCAATACTCAACACTCTCCCCACACTCTCCTGTACTGCTCACCTTGAACCTCATGATTAATCTTCTCTGCCTTCTCACCAGCACCTCAGTTTACCCACATCCTATCCTCCTGGTACACCCATTCTGTATATTACCTGACCCTTGTGCAAAAGATAAGGAATAACCCATCTTTTCTCCTACTTCATCCAGGGGACAAAGCCCTGCTGGAGAAAGTTGCACAACCCTGAAAGTGATGAGACCAGACTGCAAGGTTCTGGCTTCACAGGCCACTGGCACCTCCTATTGAACTTTATTGGCCAATATTAAGTTTTTGCTTCATTCCATGCAATGAATCTAATAGATTAGCTTTAATATCTACAAATTCATCTACTACCAATCCATTTTGACCTTCTTTCCTTTGGTCTAAATTCTCGCTAAAGTGACAGCCAACCACCCAACCTTGACCTCATGCAAGTCCTTCAGTCATTCACTGTCTCTCTTATGGTCAACCTCTTCTGTCCCAAATGCAACTTTACCCCACTCCCCAAAAGAGTGTCATAAATAGCTAGTGATCCATAGACACTGGATTGGAGGGTGAGAAGTGTCGTTTATTTACCATCCAGATCTGCTGAGTTCTGGCTCTTACTCTGAGCACTCCACGAAAGTTGCTCTTCTTGAGGTCCTAATAACATTTTCACCAACTTTAATAGTCATTTTTAGTTTCTATCTTACTGTAATCTCTCTACTTTATATGACACTATTCATCCCATTCTTTAAAAAATTTGTTAGGTCCTTGTTTCCCATGACACACTATATTCTTATTTCGATTCCTATTTCTGCAAGTAGACTCTCTTTCTTTTATACATTCTTTAATTTTGGAATCTTTTCTCAGTTCTCTGCTTAGTCACAGACTGAAATTATGAAAATTAATTCATCTTATGTCACTTCTTAACTGTCATCAGTATGCTTTTGACTCCCAAATCTATATTTTCAACTCAATTCCTTGCCCTTCTTGAGATTTGAACAAACCCTTCTAAATACCCAATATCTGCTGGCAATACAAACAGCCACCTTAACTCAAGCTTGAAATCTCATGGATCTTTTAGCTCCCTACTCCCTCAATGTTTATATCACACCTTTGACTTAGTCATTGATTATATCTCAAATATTCTGGTTCTGCAAACCTCCTTTCCATCTAACTGCCAGGCATCAGGCTGCCATAACTCTGTTGGAGATGCAAAAGAGGCCTACACATGCTCTCTGCTGCTGATTCCGTCCCTCCGTATTCATTCTCCACAAAGCTTCTAATCACTCTTCTTAGATGAAGACCGATTACATCGTATTCATGTTTAATGCCCTTCAATGATCACCCATCAAATAACGTTTAGGCAACTTATTGTGAATTGTGATAGTTCTTATGACTGGACCCTTACCACCCCTTCAGCTATGAATGTCAGAACCCCGACCTCAGATCCGATGCTGCTGCAGCACAGAGCAGATGGTATTTCCTGGACTCCCTCTTAAAATTGTTTCTCTCCTTGTTCCTTCACTCATGAGATAATTTGTCCTTTTTTAAAAAAAAAAAAACCATTAAAAGGGGAATATCCAGCAGAAATTGTATTGTGAATGATTTCCACAAGCAGTTGAAATTAGACGTAAATCTACTCTTATAACCTTTCCCCCTTTTGTCCTCCAGGATTCAATTATACATCAGCCCTGTTATTCTTTTTCTATAAAATGAAGTCATTCAGCAAAAGCCCACCATCATTCTTGTCAGAGAATAACTTCCCCTAGTATATATAATTTTGGCATACATTAGATCTAATACTGATTGACAAGTTATAATCCTGTTCTGAGATGTCTGGTAAAGTTCAGGTCCTTTGGTACTTGTGGGAATTTGCTAAAAACCACAAGGAGTAAAGAGCTAAAAGAAACCATGGGGGGACAAGGACAAATGTGTATCACTAGTTCCTTCCATATCTTCTAATGATGGCACGCCTTTTTCTCAATGCCATGTTTTGCATTTTTTCAGTGTTGGATGGATTCTGAAATGAGGCAATGTCAAAGGTTACAATGAGAAGACAGTTTTGGATGTTGTTTGTATATCTTGGTCACAAATGTATTCTTCTGAGTCAGGTTTGAAGTGTCATGAGCAGCTGCTGTCTCCTAAGCCTCATTTAGACATACCATTGTCTTTGTAAAGGCAGGAAACAGGCAGCTGCATGCAGGACCTGACTCTGGTTTTATACATTTCTCTTGTGTCTCCTAAGGAACCTTTACTCTGGCAGGAGTCTCTCCAACATCTTTTTCCTGAAATGTCCTACCTGACTTCCCTTATCAGTTGCTGCTAGTGCCTGCCTTGCATCTTCTCAGTCTCACCCCTGATTTCAGCCATGGCTGTGGCATACAGCTGCATGAAGACATTGTCTTATGTGATACTAACGTAATTAACACATCAAGTGCCTCTGCTCTGCACTCAGAGTTTCTCCCTACTACAGCACAAGACACAGAAGATCACACTGTATGCATGCATTTGCAGCCCAGAAACTCAGGAGCATTAGCAACCTGTTGTGGAACCATCAACCAGGGGGGCAGGAATTGATGGATAAATACTCCTCTCTGGAGGATAATCCTGTGAGGCACCTACTCCTTAGGGACCCAGCTCCAGTCACTCACAAGGATGACCCACACCATCTGAGCACACAGCAGTTGTATCTGTGCCTGGCAAGAAAGGGTGCTGGGCTTCTATTGAGAATTGGGTTGGTGACATTTTTGTGAAACAAGAAGAGCGGGAAAAACTCCACATAAAGAAAACTAGCAATCAGCCACCACATCTGTCAGCACATTGGGTCCCTTCCTCATAATCAAAAGAGGAAGACCATAGTAAAAACGTAACTGTGTCCACAGACGGCTAGAAGCGATATGCAAATAAAGATAAGCACACAACCAGTAGTCACAGCATGTTTGAGGAAAAACGAAAGTAATAGAGCAAACTAAATGAAAATTTTAGAAAACATATAAATGGAGACACCTTCCCCCCCCAGAGAGGTTCAGGATTTTGTACTCATCCAAAACTCAAATAGACATCTACAGAATTTAAAAATTGATCATTGGTTAGAAAAGAACTTTATAAATTGGATAAACACTAAAATAAACAAAGGTGAAAGACAAAATAGTGAGCTGAAGATCAAGCCAAAGGCTTTCCTCTAAATGGATTCTACAGGAACGAAGCAGCTGGAACCACAGAAAAAAGGATAAGACACAACATGCACTCCCAGAATTCCCAGAGCCATTCCAGAGGAAGACAACACAGAGAGAAAGCAAGGGGGTGGCACAGAGAGTAAATAAAAGTAGAAGAAAATGTCCTAGAACCCCAAAAAGGGCTTAGTGTGAGACTGAAAGAGCCTCTTCATTGCTGAGCAGAGTAGATTAAGAAGAAATCACACAGAAAGCTCCAACTTTAGTACACATAAATATAAAATATCAGACATCAAGGAAAAATTCTAAAACATAGAACACAAGAAAAAAATAAAATGTTAAGTATTAATTTTCCTAGTTGTGGAAGAGGATTGTGGCTAATGGAAGATTGTCTTCACTCTTTAGAGACGCATGCTGAATACTTAGAGGCAAAATCCCATGATGGCTGCAATTTATTTTCAAATGGTTAAACAACAACAAAAAATATACACATCGACAGGGGGATGTTAAGCAAATACGGCTGAATGCTCATGTAGGTGGCAGGTCCGTGGCTACCCTCTTTCAACTTTCCCATTTGTTTGAACACTTTCCTACTATAAAGTTGGGGAAAACTTCGCAGAAACTTGTTAACTGTCAACTAACAACCAAAAACTATAAATTATCAGATGTCAGATTGAAATTCTACATCTAATTATTAATACTAGATACAAAAAGGTAATGGAGTGGTATCTTTTAGGTCTGAGAAAAATACTGTTTGACTTTCCAAACTTATTATTCAAATGTAAAGGCAAACTAAGTATTAAAAATCATAACATTTGCTAACTTCAAACTGCATTTAATAGAATCAATAAAGGATATATTCCAATAAAATTAAAATTAATGAATGTTAAATGAAGCCAAATTAAGCATTAAATATGAGTCCATAAACTATTCATTTAATCTCCCTCCTAAAATCCCCTAAAAATACTATGAAAGAGAAAAAAGATCTAAACTGACAAATACACAAAGAACACAGGAAGGAGGAAAACAACACAAGGGATTTCAATCAATTTCTAGGAAACAGAGCATGCAGGATTTAGTCAGACCAAGGAAGCCATGGCCACAAAGCCAGAGCACATGAAGAGTGACTGTTCACTTGCCAGGCCTGCAAGACCCAAAGTACAGAATAAAGCGGTGAGATGGTACAGAGCCAGATTAGATGTTTGTAGACGGTACATAAATTGTAGACAGTCAACTCCTCTGTCCTCCTTCCCTGCCCTCTGCATGGAAGGCTGGTACTAAGCCCCTCCCATCACCCATCCCAGGTGAGAGATTGGCAGTTTCTTCTCTGAAGAAGAAACTTCAGAGTGGTCCTGGAAAGATTTCCCAGATAGTGTTTAGCATGACAGGTGGGCCGTTATTTACTTAATGCTTTATGTTGAATTAGTATGTTAGTAGATAAAAAGGAAAAACATCAACTACATTCAATAAATATGTTTGAATTGGTCTTTCTCATGAATGTGCCTGGGTCTCAAATTTGAGGAGTTCGGCATTTCAGCTTTTGGACATCAAAAATTGCAGAAAACAAATCTTTAGTAGAGTTAACAAACTACAACCCTAATTCAGTTTGCAGTCTGTTTTCATACTACCTGGAATAAGAAACGTTTTCACATTTTCAAAGTGTTAAAAACAAAATAAAACAAAACAAAGAATAATGAGTGGCAGAAACCACATGTGGCCTGGGAAACCTAAAATATTTGCTATCTGGGTTTCCTGAGCACCCACAATAAGCATCACAATGAAAGTTATACGTTGCCCCTCAATATGCTATTCCTCTATTATGCTAATCCTCTTCCAGAACATTAAAGAGGTTCTAAAAGACTCCATCATCAATAAGCTGAGAAACAAAGGCATCTCAAATTTGTGGAATATCTGAACAGCTTTGCCAAGTGACACTTTATACTACAGGTAGTTGCAGCTCAGAAGGTTTGGTGCCAGGTTCATTACTTGTGTTAATGTGAGAAACCAACCAGAGTTGTTAAGATGCCCAGGAGAAGGGCAAGGGGCCAGTAAGGAGCTAGCGAGAGCATGCCTGCACTAAAGACATCATTCACATTACAAACACACAAAATATGCTGTGCTGGCCAATCAACACATCCTGTTTGTACAAATTTGTGATTTTTACTAAAATCATTGCTATGTGGATAAATACCAGATTCTAGAATTTCTGCTGCTTCTGTAACTTAATCATTTCTGTAGATCTCTAAGAGCTAAAATTTTGCTTATATTGAGGGAATTTCCTCTCTATTCACAAATTGTGAATTTCGTGGTGTGATATATTTCAGGCCAGAGATTTTCACAGGATGTGGTAGAAAATGAAGAAATCTTAAGGCAAAGGGAAATGCAGTTTGTGGGCTGAAGTCTATGAAGGCCTCATAGGATAGAGTAATTTCCAAGATGAACCCCAATAATCAATCCCTGCCTCCTGGTATTCCCACCTGTGCAATGCTCTTCCTCTGGGGAGGTGGGGGAGGTGGCTAGTCACTTGGGTCTAATAAGTAGACTTCCACTGATTAGCTTACAAAAAATTGTGACTTCCGTGTTGTTAGCAGACTATCTTGATGGCTTTAACTACATGTCTGAGAGGCTCACATGATAAGGAAATGGAGGTAACCTCTGGTCAACAGCCAGAGGGGAACTAAGGCATTGAGTACAATGGTCAGTGAGGAAATGAATCCTGCAGGAAACCACCAAATAAGCCTGGATGGCAGGCCCTGCCCCAGATGAACCCAGAGATGTTTGTAGCCAACACCTTGATCATAGCCTTGTGAAAAACCCTGACATACAGGACCCAGATACCTGATCAACAGAATCTGTGAGATAGTGGGTGTATTCTGTCTTCAGCCTCCATCTTTCGGCGTGATTTGTTACACAATAATAGATAATCAATACACATTATCATAGGAAGAAAATGTTTTGCACATTGTTCTGGGGTAGTTTGTGATTCTGCCAGCATCTGAAAATGGTGAATATTATACAGTAATTAGGAGGCACTGTGTCTACACGTCTATAGTTCAGTTAAATGCCATACAGTACTAATGCAACCAGACATTTCTTCCTCTTTGACTTACCCGTTTTTTCTTATCACTATAACCCAAATATCTACATTTTTTTTAAGAAGGCATGGCTAGTTTCAGTGGCAATTCATTTATCTTTCTGAGAAACATGAATTAGTACCTTATCAGATGCTCCTTATCAAATAACAGACCCAGGAATAACCAGAAAGGTTTATTTTAGAATATTTTGTTACTCTTTAAGTGAATGAGTAGTGCTATTAACTAATATTCATTCAAAACATCTTAATATTGAAAATTTTTCAGCAATTTTTATTTCTCCAATCATATACTTGAGAGCTTAATGAGATACATTTGACATCGTTAGCTTTACCATAGAGTTAACATTACTTTATTCTTCTTTTGTTTTATAAGATTAAAGTCCACAATATGAGACTTCACATTTTTGCTCTTTACATCATGTCAGGTTCTTAGTCTTTAAAATGGATTTATGTTGTTACCTTACTTAATGTGGTCAAAGTTGATTTAGAATTTTATTTAGTGATAAGAGTCTGCAATTTCTTCAAAATGAAGTATGTGATGGAAGGGGAAGAAGAATGGCTTAGGGGACTACGTTAGAAAGCTCTGGCCATGGCCATGGTTGTTGAAGCTGGAGATAGGTTCATCATACTAGTCTCTCTACTTTTGTAAAATATTTATTTGTAATTTTCCAATCTGGACCAGAGAGGTTTGGTGGGGTCCTTTTGCAGCCGGGTCACGATAGACATGGGAGAGCAGAAGTAGATGACTGGTTGAGGGCAATAAATGGGTTTCTTCCACTTCACTTCTTCCTTCGACTGATTTTGGCTTTAAAGGTTATTTGTCCCAGGGTGGGAATATATTTTCCCCCTGAGTTACAGTGACTTACAATGGAGCAGATGTGCTATATGCTTTCCATGGATTACTTCACACTAATCCTACAAGGGTAGTTTTATCCCTGGGGTAGTAGGTTACTTGGAACTTACCTGTATAATTTACCTGAGTAAGTTGCTAGTATAACTTAGATATGAGAAACTTATCTCAGAAGCTGAGTAGGAGTCAGAACCTCTGTGAAAGCCAAGAGCACACAGTGAAACACTCTATGATAGGCCATAGCATTATTTTCTTCTACTGTAATGCTTCCCTGGAAAGTTCTTTGTTGCCCTACCAAGTTTGATATCTTCTCTTTAACTATTTGGTAAATTGTCTGCATCAAAACACTTCCTGACAGATTCTGGTAGATGTTTACATATTGTCTTTGAAGGGCAAATAATATAAATAACTTACTATTTTCAAAGAAAGCCTGCTTGGGGTGGTATTAGAAAAATATAAGAGTATGCCACTTATGCCACTATGCCATTTAGCAGTCTTTAAGTCAGAGCAGGTGGTTGTATTGGTGGTTGGGTTGGTTAAGGCAACATCAGTGAAGTTCTAGACAGTGGGTTGAATTCTACAAGGATAATGAGTAAGTTTAACTTCAGCAAACAAATAATGAATCAATGCAGTTTCCCAAAAAAATCAAAATAAATACCATTGTCTCTAGGTATAGAGTTAACATTACTTTATTCTTCTTTTGTTTTATAAGATTAAAGTCCACAATATAAGACTTCACATTTTTGCTCTTTACATCATGTCAGGTTCTTAGTCTTTAAAATGGATTTATGTTGTTACCTTACTTAATATGGTCAAAGTTGATTTAGAATTTTATTTAGTGATAAGAGTCTGCAATTTCTTCAAAATGAAGTATGTGATGGAAGGGGAAGAAGAATGGCTTAGGGGACTACGCTAGAAAGCTCTGGAGAGTATGATTTAACATTGATTAGAATTACAGCCAACACAAGAGGCCACTAAATTTCAAAATAGTTAAAAGGAAAAATTTGAAAGAATAGGAAAACAGTTGATATGAGGGCCTGGAGAATTCAAAGTAATGAGCTAACTATTGAGAAAAGCTGGAGAGTTTGCTTTTCCAAAAAATTTTCCTGTGGTTTGCTTTTATATAACTAAAGACCTAGAGACAATGGTATTTATTTTGATTTTTTTGGGAAACTGCATTGATTCATTATTTGTTTGCTGAAGTTAAACTTACTCATTATCCTTGTAGAATTCAACCCACTGTCTAGAACTTCACTGATGTTGCCTTAACCAACCCAACCACCAATACAAAGGCAGTGTAGAGTCTCCAGAAGTTAAAATAAGCATCCGTAAACTTTTTCTTTCTTGCATAGTTTGTGGCAGGCTTATTTTTTAAGTTCACCATAAATTCTCAAACTTTTCATCTCCACTTAGTTGTGAATTTAGCTGTCTTATTAAATTAGCTGGGTTTGGATACTGGCCCACCATATACTCGATGAATACAGGAAAGCCTCTTTGCTTTTCCAAGTGGGCTTCTCCACAGGTAAAATGAAACCCTGCTCTGACTTAAAGACTGCTAAATGGCATAGTGGCATAAGAGTGATGATAAAAAAAAGAGTGCTCAGAAAAAAACCATCTTCTCCCTTCATGTAAGAGACAGGTTAATTTTCCTTTTATTTCATAGAACATTTTTTTTGTGCAAAACAAATAATAAAAGCACACAAGGAAAAAGGGAGAAATGCAGAGGATTATCTACATGGAAGGAAGTCCAGTTAGCCAAATATAGGTTGACTGTTAATTCAGTTAATAGTTCTGTCTGTCCACTAACTTTTGAAAAAAAGTGATAGGCAATATTTTCATGAATAAATGTGACTTCACAAAAAGAAACAATGTTATCATTTTCTGTGAGAGAATGGAAATTACTGTACTAAATGTGTAGGGAAAATGAGAAATAATTCTTACATAGATGTGAAAAATCTTAATGGATCTTCCTTAAAATACCAATTTGCATGTTGCTGGGAAGTTGATATATTGATGGTTCAATACATCTGGGGACTTGTTTACTCTGGTCTGCAGCTTCCCTTTGCTACAAAGCCTGAATTTTGCTCTCTCTCATGGTTTGCAGGATATAAGAACATAAAACAGATTTTGTAACTCCTGGGTCAGAGAAATCCCCTCATTCTTGTATATAACTACACAGTTGTTAGGAGCAGGCTAATGTGGAACACATTCAATCATTTGTGTACATGTACATCTGTATACATGAGTGTACATTTGTACATGTGTACTGTGGTAGTGCTGGGCTACACCGTCATAAAAAAAGTGTTCAAATGTATCATAAACACACACGAATGTACACTAACACATGTACCCACCTACCCACATACACATATGCTACATGCAGCAAGATAAGGAGCTCCATTCAATTAAATTGAATACTATAGGTTTCTTTATGTGAGGCAAGACTACGTGGTAATAAAGTAGCAATTCCTGTAGAACCAATTTCTCCCACCTGTGAGAACTTCCTCACAGTTTTGAAATAAACATGCTAATAGAGATGGGCACTGCAAATATTTTAACTGAAGGAGTGATTTTAATATGACTCATAGAGGATAAGGCAAAGACTGTCAAAATTTGTTTATATATCCTGACACAGGAATCAAAGGGAAAAGAAAGGAGAGTTCCTTATCTAAAAATTGAAGGCTACCACTTTCACTATAACAGCTGATCATTCTGCTCTGCATGTTTTAGGGTTGAAAAACTGCTTCAAAACTCCTGAAAAGTAGAAGCTTAAGAAACATAAAAGCATTTATGTTTAACTTCAGGCAGAGAGATGAGTAGATAACACGCCCCACCAACAAATATTCTTGGGTGAGGCTATAAGAACTGATATACTACTCATCTTGTTTGAGAAAAGAAAAGGATTTGGGAGAAGTAATTGAGAGAGGATGGTGACATTGTGGTAGATGAATATTTGAAAGCTTGAGCAGTGTCAAAAACTTGGAGATAAAAGCAAAATGTAATACAGAATCATAAAAAACCTAGCATATAATGATCAGTGGGAAACATGGTTGCTCCAGGCAGGTTTGACTTACCCCTTCTCTCCAATGGCATTCTTTTAAACGTACTGAAGAAGGTGTGTGTGTGTGTGTGTGTGTGTGTGTAAGAGACAGAAAAAGAATAACCTGCCTTGTTAGTACAAGAAGTTGAGAAGAGATGCCATTCCCAGGGAATAGACATTTGCTGTCAGCTATCCTAGATCTAGAAACTTCAAGAATATTCATCATGTACAAAGTGTCAATCAGACCAGATTGGAACTTGAACAAAATAAACAGAAATATTCTTGGATTCCAAGAATGTCCTGTAGTTATGAAGGGCAAAGGTTGGAGGCAGGGTTTGGAAGACTGAGGGAACTTTCCAGACCAACTGCCCCAGCCATGGTGAGTGGGGAAATTCAGGGACAGCTGGGTAGTGAGATCAGGTACAGAAAAGACTTTCTCACATTGCAAGCAATGGTGGCAGCAGCTCTGAGGAAGGGTCCCAAGTGTTCCTAGTTGATGCACTGCAAAGAGCCTTGTTGAAGTTAGAGCCCAGGGAGCATGCATTCACTAAGCAGGCATGGACATGACAGCAATGACTTAACCATATGGTTATCCTGGGTGATTACCCAGGATCCTAAAATACTGAGAGCTTCTTGGTAAATTAAACATGAGACTGAGTAAATGGGTGTTACACCAAAATAGGGGCCATCATTGATGATGGACTGAGGATACTCTTCCCCTAAAGACAGAGTTGTTCTACACTAGCAAATAGATCTCTGCACACAGGACCAAGATCTGGCAAAGTGACTTTACCACACAGAAGTGGGTGGCTGGAGGCAGAGAGCACTGACTGCAGCATCAGTAGTCCATGTCATTCCTTCTTGTCCAGGCTGTGCTGGGGTACTAAGAGAATTCCTATGACAGCATCAAAATGGAAAATGAGAACCCAGGAAGAATCATCTCACCTGAGAAAACTCATTTAAAAAATGAGTAAAAAAAGTGATGTAGCTCAATGGGCACCTAAGAGAGAACATATAAGTGACTAAAGTAAAAAATAAAATTTTAAGAATACTTGATCAGAGGGTGGAGCCAACATGGCAGCGTGAGTAGGACAATGGGAATCTCCTCCCAAAAACATATATATTTTTGAAAATACAACAAATACAACCAATCCTAAAAGAGAGACCAGAAGACACAGGACAACAGCCAGACTACATCCACACGTGCGAGAGCCCAGCGCCTGGTGAAAGGGGTAAGATACAACCCCCGGCCCGGCAGGACCCGAGCACACCTCCCCCCAGCTCCCGGCAGGAAGGAGAGGGAACCCAGGACTGTTAAACACCCAGCCCCAGCCACCCGCACCAGAGCGCAGACACAGTGCATGCATAGAGGGCTGGAAACTAGGGAAATAGGGCAGCAAGACCTCTGTGCGGGTTCCGAAGCTGATGCCCCTGTGACAAAGAAAAGCGAGTGCTTTTTGAAAGTCTTAAAGGGACAGGGACTTAATAGCTAGATGGAAACAACACAGGCCACAGCCCAGTGGCTGGAAATTACAGGGAAAACCGGGCACACTAACCCCCTGGGCAACAGCTCTGAGACCCCTCACAGAGGTAAACAACCAAACAGCCCCCCCCCCATCCATTACCCCTCCGGGCGCTGCAAAAGCAGAGAAACAGCCTAAGGCAAACTCCGCCCACAGAAAGGGAGATCCATTCATATTGGCCCGGCAAGACACAAAGATCCAGCCTACACGCAATTACCCAACACAAGCCACTAGGGGTCGCAGTTGTCCCAATAAAGAAAGGCCAGTAGCAAGTGAAAATTTTGGCCCTCCCAGCTGACAGTCAATAGCACCTGTCAACATGAAAAGGCAAAAACATATGATCCAGACAAGACTAACCCAGACAGCTTTGGCATCTGCTACATCTTCCCTGAGAAGGAACCTGGGGAGATAGATTTAACCAGTCTTCCTGAAAAAGAATTCAAAACAAAAGTCATAACCATGCTGATGGACTTGCAGAGAAATATGGAAGAACTAAGGAAGGAGAATACAGAAATAAAACAAGCTCTAGAAGGACTTCAAAACAGAATGGACGAGATGCAAGAGACCATTAATGGACTAGAAAACAGAGAACAGGAACACAGAGAAGCTGATGCAGAGAGAGATAAAAGGATCTCCAGGAATGAAAGAATTTTAAGAGAGCAGAGTGACCAATCAAAACGGAACAATATTCGCATTATAGGGGTACCAGAAGAGGAAGAGAGAGGAAAAGGGATAGAAAGTATCTTTGAAGAAATAATTGCCGAAAACTTCCCCAAACTAGGGGAAGAAATGGCCTCTCAGACCACAGAGGTACACAGAACTCCCATGACAAGGGATCCAAGGAGGGCAACACCAAGACACATAATAATTAAAATGGCAAAGACCAAAGACAAGGACAAAGTATTAAAGGTAGCCAGAGAGAAAAAAAAGGTTACCTACAAAGGAAAACCCATCAGGCTATCATCAGACTTCTCAACGGAAACCCTACAGGCCAGAAGAGAATGGCATGATATACTTAATGCAATGAAACAGAAGGGCCTCGAACCAAGACTACTGTATCCAGCACAAATATCATTTAAATATGAAGGAGGGATTAAACAATTCCCAGACAAGCAAAAGTTCAGGAAATCTGCCTCCCACAAACCACCTCTACAGGGCATCCTACAGGGACTGCTCTAGATGGGAGCACTCCTAAAAAGAGCACAGAACAAAACACCCAATATATGAAGAAGGGAGGAGGAGGAATAAGAAGGGAGAGAAATAAAGAATCATCAGACCACATTTATAATAGCTCAACAAGCGAGTTAAGTTAGACAGTAAGATAGTAAAGAAGCTAACCCTGAACCTTTGGTAACCACAAACTTAAAGCCTGCAATGGCAATAAGTTCATACCTTTCAATAATCACCCTAAATGTAAATGGACTGAATGCACCAATCAAAAGACACAGAGTAATAGAATGGATAAAAAGCAAGATCCATCCATATGCTGCTTACAAGAGAAGAATACTTGATCAGTATTAAAACTTCTTCACAGGATTTACAGGGTCTTTTGTGGCTTAGTACTGCATGTCTTTGATTTTGCCTTTTGCCATACTCAGTTGCTTCTGGAATTCCGCCTCCCACCCAGTAATAACAAAGCACCCCTCCTACTGCATACTGGACTAGTGTCCAAGAAGGCCCAGCGACAGTCAGAACTCATCACCCAGCAGTAAAGAGGCAACCCTTTACCACTCCTATAATATCAATAAAAGCTATACAGTAGCAAAAATGAGGCCACCTACTTCTCCCAGCCAGAGGTACCAATGGAGGACTAGTGAGGAGCCCTAACCCCATTCCCACCTAGCAGTAACAAGGAGTCACTTCTTCAGCAGTCCAGGAAGGGTGAGTATGGAACCTGGAATTCCTCCCTGCTCCTTCCTGCCAAAGCAGTGTCAGAGTTAGCCATCTAAAACAGAAGATTTAAGTAAGATGTAATCTCAGAATTTAATACCCAAAACTCTCAGAACATAATACCAGGTCTTGATTTTTAAAAATGTCCTAAGAACCAGGAAAATGTCAAACTGAATGAAAAAGAAAAGGAACAGATGCCAATACCAAAATGACAGGCATGTTAGGATTATTTGATAGAAATTTTCTTGGCAAAGAAATAGAAAACAAAAAGGAGAACAACATGGTAATTTTAGAACTGAAAATACAATAACTCAATATATGGGCTGAACAGTTATCCATTCTGAACAACAAAGAAGAAAAAAGAGACTGAAAAAAATTGGACAGAATACCGTCATGCTGTGGGACTATAATCAATTCTTACACTGCATACTGGACTAGTGTAAATCAGAGCCCTTGAACATGAAGAGAAACAGGCAGAACCAAAAAAGTATTCAAAGAAATAATGGCTGAACACTCCTCAAATTTGGCAAAATACATATTGCTACAGATTCAAGAGCTAAGTGAATCCTAGAGAGGATGAACCAAATAAATTCACACCAAGATATGTTGTAGCCAAGCTTTTAAAAACTAAAAATAAATTAAAAATCCTGGAAGCAGTGAGAAAAATGCCAGAAATAACTCTTAACCAGGATCCTATATCCAGTGACAATATCTCCTTCAAGAATAAGGGTGACATTAAAACATTCTCATATAAAGGAAAACTAAGAGAATCTGTTGCCAGAAGTTTTATCCTCAAAGAATGGCTCAATCTCAAAACAGAAAGGAAATGACAAAAGGAAGAGCAACTTTGGAATATCAGGAAGTAAGAAAGAGCACAGTAAGCAAAAAAATAAGGGTAAATGCAATAGACTTTCCTTTTTCTGAGTTTTCTAATGATTTTTGATAGTAGAATCAAACATTATAAAACCAATATGGTTTTAAAAGTATATAGAAGAAATATTTAGGGTGATTATATTATTATAAATGGGAACATCAAAGCTATGTAAAAGATGCAACTTTTAAACTTCACTCAAAGTATAAAATTATGACATCAGTAATTGAGATAACTTATATATAGATATAAAATAAAACCAGAAGCAACCACTAAAAAATTATACAAAGAGATATACATCAAAACAGAATTCTTAAAAATATTCATGCAATTCACAGGTAATCAGGAAAAAAAATCCAGAAAAACAAAAAACAAAATGGCAGAGTTGAGCGTTAACATATCAATGGCTGCTTCTGGAGCTGTAGAAAAGAAAGTGAGCCTGCAACAGTGTGTTGTGAAAAAAAGAAAGGAGTCAATGAATAGTGGGATCATGTAAGAAAAGACAGTGATGAGATTGATGGGTTCCACTGGTGACATCTGGGACAATTTAAACATCAAAAAGAATGACTGAAAGCATCATTACATATTAAATAACATTAAAAATTTTTCAGTACTCTATAGTAATAATCTAAAAGAATAAAAAGGACAAAAGAAAGGAAAGAGAGAATGGAAATTGCTTTACAAAAATAACACCTAACAACTGAAACAAATAGTTCCAAAATTCATATGGAACCACAAAAGACCCCAAATAGACAAAGCACTTCTGAGAAGAAAAAATAAAGTAGGGGGGATCTTGTTTCCCAACTTCAAGCTCCACTACAAAGCCACAGTAATCAAGACAATTTGATACTGGCACAAGACAAGACCCACATACCAGTGGAACAGAATAGAGACTCCAGATATTAACCTAAACATATACAGTCAATTAATATACAATAAAGGAGCCATGGATATACGATGGGGAAATGACAGCCTCTTCAGCAGCTGGTATTGGCAAAACTGGACAGCTACATGTATGAGAATGAAACTGGATCATCGTCTAACCCCAGAAGTTAACTCAAAATGGGTCAAAGACCTGAATGTAAGTCATGAAACTATAAAACTCTTAGAAAAAAATATAGGCAAAAATCTCTTGGGCATAAACATGAGGAACTTCTTCATGAACATATCCCCTTGGAAAAGGGGAACAAGCAAAGATGAACAAGTGGGACTATATCAAGCTGAAAAGCTTCTGTACAGCAAAGGACATGATCAATACAAAAAAAAGACATCCTACAGTATGGGAGAATATATTCATAAATGACATATCCAATAAATGATTGACATCCAAAATATATAAAGAGCTCACGCACCTCAATAAACAAAAAGCAAATAATCCAATTTAAAAATGGGCAGAGGAGCTGAATAGACAGTTCTCTAATGAAGAAATTCAGATGGCCAACAGACACATGAAAAGATGCTCTACATCGCTTGTCATCAGAGAAATGCAAATTAAAACCACAGTGAGATATCATCTCACACCAGTAAGGATGGCTACCATCCAAAAGACAAACAACAACAAATGTTGGTGAGGTTGTGGAGAAAGGGGAACCCTCCTACACTGCTGGTGGGAATGTAAATTAGTTCAACCATTGTGGAAAGCAGTATGGAGGTTCCTCAAAATGCTCAAAATAGAAATACCATTTGACCCAGGAATTCCACTTCTAGGAATTAACCTAAGAATGCAGCACTCCAGTTTGAAAAAGACATATGCACCCCTATGTTTATCACAGCACTATTTACAATAGCTAAGAAATGGAAGCAACCTAAGTGTCCATCAGTAGATGAATGGATAAAGAAGATGTGGTACATACACACAATGGAATATTATTCAGCTGTAAGAAGAAAACAAATCCTACCATTTGCAACAACATGGATGGAGGTAGAGGGTATTATGCTCAGTGAAATAAGCCAGACAGAGAAAGACAAGTACCAAATGATTTCACTCATCTGTGGAGTATAAGAACAAAGGAAAACTGAAGGAACAAAACAGCAGCAGACTCACAGAACCCAAGAATGGACTGACAGTTACCAAAGGGAAAGAGACTAGGGAGGATGGGTGGGAAGGGAGGTATAAAGGGAAAAAAGGAGCATTATGATTAGCACACACAATGTAGGGGGTGGGGCACGGGGAAGGCAGTACAACACAGAGAAGACTAGTAGTGTTTCTACAGCATCTTACTATGCTGATGGACAGTGACTTTAAGGGTGCATGTGGGAGGGACTTGATGATGAGGGGAGTCTAGTAAACATAATGTTGCAAATAATGATTAATGATAGCAAAATAAGTAAATAAATAAATAAATAAATAGCACCTAACAAATGTAAAAGTAATAGTAAAATTTGAAAATTGTCATTCTGCAAACCTAAGACCATCAATGGTTCATATAAGTATTAAGCAGCTTCAAAAACAATTAGAAGACAAGTTATTAGGGATCAGAATATGCCAACTATTATTCCACAGGTTACTAATTAAAATAAGGTAAATGTGTCTTAAAATTGAGAGACCTGCAAATAAATACCTTAACAAGTGGTCAAACTTAGCATCACTAATAGTGGAACACCTTGACATAATTGGCCCTCAGGTGTGACTGCAGTATGATGAAAACAACTCCACCTACTAAATAGTGTTCTTGCCAAAAATGCTTACTCTGGAACTTAACAAGCTTCTAGATCTAACCCTCAGTTTATACAAAATACAGATGCATTATCAAGGTAATTATCACCATGAGAAATTAAAACATATCATTCTTGGATAATTGGTGGTAATTTTAATATGAATTGTGTATTAGATGACATTATGGAATTGTCCATAATTCTTTTAGGTGTACAAATATATTGTGGCCATGTAGAAAATTCCCTTATTTTTAGTAACTGTATACTGAAATATTTGGAGGGGAATGTCATGCTGAAAAAAAAAAAAAATCCAGCCAATTTGAAATAAAGCTTGACATTGAATTAAACCTGGGAAAGTTTTAGAAGAATAAGTAAATAATAAATAACTTAATAAAAAAATTAATTCAACTTAACACAAAATAAAGATAGGCTAAAACCATGCTCATGGAACGGGCAGTTAAATATCATAACAATGTTGTTCTCCCTTAACTGATCTATACATTCATTATAATTCAGCCAAAATCCAAAAAAGATTTTGAAATAGAATTGAAAAGGTGAATCTAGAATTTATACATAAGTGTGAAGGGGCAAGAATCAAGTTGCTCATACAGCTTTCCAGTAGGAGGAACTTACAGCAAAACAGAGTATGAGCTTTCCTAAACAAGGAACAAAAAACAAATCATAAAGGAAAGAATTCACAAACTTGACCACATTAAGATTAGTAACAACAAAATATTAACCATCATAAAGAGAACAAAAGACAAGCAACAAATTTTAAGAAAATTTCAAAATATATGACCAGCAAAGGATTAATGCACAACATGTATAAACAACATGTATAGATGAGCTACAACAAACTATTGGGTAGAATAATAGCCAAGAAAAATCAATAGAAATCTCACAGAAGAGGAAGTGATATTAGTTATCACTGAAATGCACATTAAGACCACAGTGAGATACTATTTGTCCTCTATCAGACTGGCAAAAATTTTAAAGTTGTCCAATATCAAATGCACATTGGAATGTGAAGCAACTTGAACCATTGTCCACAACTGGTGAGGGTTTACAGAGCAACCATCACTTTGGAATCAGTTGGCACTGACTGAAAGATTGCCCTATAGTCTAGTACTATATACCTTATAGGAATTCCTACATATGTCCTCCAGGAGACATGTGCATGAATCTCTAATACAGTCCTATTTGTAATGGCAAATTGTAAATGCCCAACAATAATAGGATGGATAAATAAACAGTATAGTCATGTAATGGAATATTACACACCATTGAGAACTGGCTCTTACCGGTGAGTTAGAATGAATCTTCAACATCATATTGAGCAAAATAAGCAAATCATAGGAAAAAGAGCAGTTCATTTGCATGACTTTCAGAAACAGAACACTTACAGTTTTGTTGAAGGATAAGCCTTAGGGAAAAAAACAGTAAAGACAAGGGAAAAAAGGATTATATAAACTATACATTGATTATCACTAACGAGGAGGGAAGGGGAATAATCCAGGAGGGCTCTATGAATGGATGCTGGGGCATGGTGATATTCTCTCTCCTGGTCTTGGAAACAATGTGGACATTTTATAATTATTCCTTAAATAGAATTAATATGTTTTCATAAATTCCACTGTAAGTATATTTCTATATATTTTCAAAAATGTAATGATAGCCACTAGAAGAATTGAAATATAATCTATAGCTTCCACATTAATGAACAGGAAAAATAATATAGAAATTTTATCATTCCAAGGCAGGGGAAGATAAAATATAAAAAGTCATAGGTGAGACTGAAGACAAGATAAACATCACTCTGAACAAGACAAGGAAAATGCAAGTGGTCAGTAGGGCTAAACCCATAAGCCTGCTGAATTCAGGGTGTGGAAGCAGAGTCTGAGAGTTTCAGCTATGTGAAGAGGCCATAAAGAGACCTATACAGGACAAGAAGTCACAGAGCCAGGCTTATGAATGGATGCCAGGGATTAGGGTGGAGTGGCCCTGGTCATAAAAGGCACTGAGGGGGAAAATCCAACAAACTGTGGCAGATGAAAAACAGCATATGGCTACAGTTTTTAGGAAGCTATGGGAATAAGGAAATGGGAAAACATAAAAAGAGTCTCATAAATTAGAATGGAAACCAAATGCCTGCTGTCTCAGGTCTTGAACTGCATTGTCTGTATCATGGAAGAACTTGAGCGCTAAGCACTCACATTGTATAAAACTTGGTTCTAGATTGGGAGGCCATGTGGTTCTAGTAGAGGCAAACTCAAGTCTGAAACAGAGTTCGGGGTACAGACATCCCACTCAAAAATGAGCTTGCAAACTTTATTCCAAGACATATGATACAACAAAGATAGTCAACAAAATCACTAAGTAGAATAATTTAACAAAAGCTTTAATATCAGTGGATTCTGAATGCATATGAAAATGAAGTATGACATCTATAGAAATAAATGACACATAAATAATTACATATGAGACTGAAAAAGGTAATTTTAAAATAGAATCAAATATTTAGAAATGCAAAATAAAGTAAATGAAAATCATGGTAAAGGTGCAAATTAATGTCCATGAAAGTAAAATGGAAGATGGTACTGAGGAATCACCACAACAGTACAAAAATAAATAATATTTTCTTATGAAAATATAATCGATATACAGAAAAGACTGAGAAGTTCCAAAATATATCTAATGGAAGTTTCAAAAGATTAGTAGGAATGAGAGAGATCATTTCCAGACTTGAAAATCTGCAATGTGTAATACAGAAAAGTGGGTACATTATAGAACAATAAAACAAATAATCCCTTAAGAAGATATAACTGGTATATAAAAGCCAACAAAATAGCTTGAGGATGTATAAAGCAGGCAACAAAAGAAAAAATAGATAAAATGGACTTCATCCAAACTAAAACTTTTGTGAATCAAAGGACACTATCAAGAGAGTAAAAAGACAACACATAGAATGGGAGAACATATTTTCAAGTCATATATTTGGTAAGGGATTAATATCAAGAAAGAACTCCTAAAACTCAACAACAAAAATATAAACAACTCAATTTAAAGCATTTAAATTAAAAATTTTTAATTTTAAATTATATTTAAAAACAGGCAAAAACTTGAGCAAACATTTCTCCAAAGAAGATATACCAATGGACAATAAACACATGAAAAGATGTTCACTAGTCAATAGGGAATATCACTAGTTCCTTAGGGAGTGCAAATCTAAACTACACACACAATGAGATAGTACTCCAAACCCATTAAGATGGTTATTATAACAAAAATATCAAAGGCTGCTAAGGATGTGGAGAAGTTGAAATTCTTGTGCACTGGTGGTGGGAATGTAAAATAGTGGAGCTGCTATCAAAAGTAGTTTTGCAGTTCCTCCAAAAGCTAAACACAGATTGAACATCTGTATTCACAGCAGCATTATTTGCAATAGTCAAAAGGTGGAAACAACCCAAGTATCCATCAAAGGGTCAATGGTAAAGAGGTGGTGTATATATATATATACAATGGAATATTATACAATTATAAAAATAAATAAAATATTGAAGCAGGCTACAATATGAATGAATCTCAAAAACATTATTCTCAGTGAAATAAGCCAGTCACAAAAGGACAAATCCTGTATCCTTCCACTTATGTGAAGTGCCTCGAGTAGTTAAATTCATATAAACAGGAAGTAGAATGGTGGTTTTCCAGGGACTGGGGAGGAGGGGAGAATAGGGAATTATTGTTAGTTGAAACGAAGTTTTAAAATTGAGTTTTGCAAGATGGAGTGATCTATGGATAGATGGTGATGATGGAAGCCCAAAATGTAAATGTACTTGACACCCATGAATTATACATTTTAAAAGGGCTGAGGTGGTAAATTTTATATCATGTGTATTATATCACAATTTTTTTAAAAAAGCTAAACATAAAATTATTATATGACCCAGCAATGTCATTCCATTTCAAGGTACATACCAAAAAGAATTGAAGGCAGGGCTCAGACAGGTATTTATATACCAATGTTCATAGAAGCACAATTTTTAATGGAGAAAAAATGGAAACAATTCAAGTATCCATCAACAAATGAATGAATAACCAAAATGTGGCATATACATACCACAGCATATTATTTAGCCACAGAAAGGAATGAAGGTCTGATACCTGCTACACCATGGAGGAAACCTGAAGGCATGCTAAGTAAAATAAGCCACACACAAAAGCACAAATATTACATGATTCCACTTACAATGTAGAAGTGGTAGAAGGAAGTATGTAGAGTAGGCAAATTAACAGAGACAGACAGATTAGTGATTACCAGGGACAGGGGGAGGAGGAATGGGGAGTTACTGCTTAATGGTTTCAGAGTTTCTGTTTGGATTAATGAAAAAGTTTTGGAAATAGTGGTGATGGTTATAAAACATTGTGAATATAATTAATGCCACTGAATTACACATTCAGAAATTGTGAAAGTGGTAAGTTTTATGTCATATATACCTATATATATGTACATTCCTTATGTATTTTATCACAATAAAAAATATATAAGGCAAATGTAGAGCTACAGGGAAAGAGTATACATCCAGAATTATTGTGGGGGATGTTTATATGCATTTATCATAAAATGATAGATTCAGTGAACAAAAAATTAGAAAGGGTATAGTATATTTAAATAACAGAACTCAACTACTTGATTGGGCATTCCATCTGGAGGCTGCCAACATTCCTCAACCTGTGACCCCAGTAAGCAATCAGATCATTTCAATCTCTTCTTCTATCATCACATCTGTATCTTAGACTCCCTTGCTTTTCTCTTTCATTTATAAGGACTCTCATGATGCTATTGGGCACACCCAGATTACTGAGGACAATTTCCCCATCTTGAGATCCTTTCTTTAATCACATCTGTAAAGTGTCTTCTCCCAGATAAGGTCACATATTCACAAACTGTGAGCATTAGGATGTGGACATACTTGTAAAGCCATTATTATGCCCACCATACATGGTATGATTCCATTTTTATAAAACACCCATACACACACACACACATAAAAAGATTTATATGTGCCTATAAATGCAATTCCATATGTGTAAATAGCATTTAAAGAGTTAACAGCTGTATACTCCAAAAATTTTACTAACCATATATACATAATTTGAAATATGATAAGTAAAACTGGTTGAAGCTGAGAGAGGATTGTGTGAGGAAGATTTCTTAGAACAAACTATGCATGTTTCTCACACAAACCCCCAAGAGGTAGGGTCTGGGGTGTATAAGGGGATATTAATCTTTCTCGAGAGGAAGTCCAGTAAGACCACTTAGAGGCTTGCTGTAAGTCCTCCAGAGTTGTGGGGGTGGGTGTCACAGAAAACTGTCTGACAAAAGTCTCAGTGCTTTAACAGTGAGTCTGTGGCTATTAGCCTAAGGTGACAGAACAGGCAAAGAGAAATTGGACTCCCTTGGGAGTCAGCTACACTTAAACTGGGACAAAGGATGCAAGAGTATTTCCTGTGGACTGGATCACACAGAAGAAAGCTAGCCTGGAGTCTTTAAAAATCCTCCTCATGAGGTTGGCCTTGAAATGGGACCCCAGAAAAAAGCCAGAATGGAGTGTACCACTAAAATATCAGAGACTGAGTAACGTATCACCCCAAAGATGAGACTGCATTACTAGCCTTATGGGAATTGCAATTCTATATGTATAAATAGGGTGTTAAATCTGGAGATATAATAGATGTACATTCCAAAGACTTATTAACCATATACAGCATTTAAAATAGGATAAGTAAAAGTGACAGTGAATTAACACCATGTAAAAAACACCCAGGCCTAGGAGTGACACCAGCATGATGATGGAATAGGAAGCCCCAGGTTCTTGTATTCCCACAGAGACAACTCAATTGTAATATATAAACTAAATTGTTTTGTGAGAACTCCAGAAACCAATTAAGATGTTGTAGCACCTGTGATAACAAAGCCAAGAAGAGCCACATGGAAGCAGGTAAGACGTTTGTTGCACTGACCTGCCATATACCTTTCCCCTTTGTGGCACAGCACGGCACAATTGGGAGGAGACTCCCAACTCATAGCTTCTACCTAGGGAGAGAAAGAGAAAAGTGGTATGTCCATCCAACCCTATGGCCTTTCAGAAGGCTGCCCCAAGGACTAGTTTTTGTCTAACCTAACTCACCTCTGACAGGAACCAATAAAATTGGGATGCCTTGGGGTCACTGAGAACACATGCAAGCATGGTAGCTTGTTGCAGCACCAGAGGGACTGCATTGCCACAGACACCAGAGAAAATGAGATATTACAAGCTCCTGAAAAAGAAACAAGGGAAATCTCTTTAGTACAAAAATTACATGCACAAGCCTAGAGAAGACACATGCTCATTAAAGATTTGGTACAACCCAGAATCTCTAGTCAAGCTGATTGTTGAAGATCTTCCCCTGTACAAAGCCAGTCCTCAAAGACTGGGAGAGGTGGCTGTTTTCTCAAATATCTAAAGTTCAAGAAAAATCATGAGAGGCATACAAAGAAAAACAGGGAAACATGGCCAGATAAAAAGAATGAAATAAATTTCCAGAACCAGCCCTAAAGAAATGGGGATACTTGAATTACCTGACAAAGACTTCAAAATAACCATCAGAGAGAGCTTGGTAGTCTAAAAGAAAACATAGATAGCTAACTGAAGTCAGAAAAATGATGCATGAACAAAATGAGAATACTAACAAAGAGATAGAACCTATTTTTAAAAAAGAACCAGAGGAATTCTGGAGCTAAAGTATACCATAAAAGAATTTAAAAATTCACTAGTGGGATTAACCACAGATTTGATCAAGTAGAAGACAGAATCAGTGACCTTGAAGACAGGTTATTCAAAATTATGAGTCAGAAGAATAAAAAAAAATGTGAAGTGAGCCTGAGGGAATTTATGGGACACAATCAAATGAAAGAATATATGCATTATGGGAATCACAGAAAGAGTAGGGAGTTGGGGAGCACAGGAGAGAGAGAGGGAGAGAAAAGGAGAGAGAGTCTATTTAAAGAAATAATGACCAAAAACCAAAGTTGAGAAAGGAAATTGATATACAAGGTCATAAAATAAAAATAACTCTAATTAAGATAAATCCCAAAAGGACTGTGCTGAGCCACATTATAATCAAATTGTCTAAAGTCCTATATGAAAGCAGCAAGAAAAAAGTGACTCATCACAAACAAGGAAGCTCAGTGGACTTCTAGGCAGAAACCTTGCAGGCCAGAAGGGAGTGGGATGATATAGTTAAAGTGATGAAAGAAGAAAACTGCCAAATAGGAATACTATATGCAACAAAACCGTCCTTCAAAAGTGGAGAAGAAATTAAGACTTTCCCAGATAAACAAAAGCTAAGGAGGTTCATTGCCATAAGAACTGCTCTACAGGAAATACTAAAGGCACTTCTTTAATTTGAAATGAAAAGGCACTAGGCAGCAACATAAAAACATACAAAAATATGAAAGTTCTCTGGTCAAGGTAAATATATAGACAAATACAGAGTACTCAAGTATTGTAATATTAGCATATAAATCACTAAATTCGAGCATAGAATTTCAAAGGCAAAAACATTAAAAATGACTAATTATCAATGCTAATGGATACACAAAATAAAAAGATTTAATTTATGACATTAATAACAAAGTTGATTGGGCAGAGTTGTAAAGGAGTAGAGTGATTTAGGTTAAGTTGTTAGTTTAAAATAGATTATTCTAACTTTAAAATATTTAAAGTTTAAAATATTTAAAACATGTAATCTCCATGGTAAGCACAAATAAAATACTATAGAATATACATAAAAGGAAACGAAAAAGAAATCAAAAGCATGTAGCTACAAAAAAAATCAATGAAAAATAACAAAAGGTAGCAAGAGAGGAAGACAGGGACAAAATAGCCACGAAACATATGGAAAACCATTAGCAAATGACAATAGTAAGTCTATCCTATCAGTAATTACTTAAATATAAAGAGATAATGCTCCCCAAATAAAAGATATCAAGTGAAAAAATGTATTTAAAACACACAAGAGCCATCTATATGCTGTCTACATTTAAAGAGACTCACTTTAAATCTAAGGATATGCATAGGCCAAAAGCAAAATGATGGAAGAAAAAAATATACTATGCAAATAGTAAATAGCAGAAATAATAACAAATACAACAGATAAAATAGGTTTTAAGGCAAAAACAGTCACAATAGACAAACAAGGATATTTTATAATGATGAAAGGGTCAATTTACCAGAAATATATAAAAATTATAAATACATATGCACCTCACATCAGAGTTTCCAAATATATGAAGGAAACATTAACAGAATTGAAGAGAAAAGTAAAGAGCAACACAGTAATAGTAGGAGATTTCAATAGCCCACTTTTAATCATGGATAGAACAATCAGGCAAAAAATCAAGTAAGGAAGCAGAGGACTTGAATACTAAATGCCTAACAGACATACACAGAACATTTCAACCAATAATAGTAGAATATACATTCTTCACCAATGCACATGGAATATTCTCCAGGATAGACAATGTTATGCCAAAAAACAAGTTTTAACAAATTTAAGAGAACTGAAATCATACCAAGTATCTTTTCTGGCCACAGTGGGATAAAACTAGAAGTCAATAGCAAGGAAAAAGTGGAAAATTCATGAATATGTAGAAATTAAATAACACACACTTAAACAACTAATGAGTCAAAAAAGAAATCACCATATCTGGAGACAAATAAAAGTGAAAAAAAAAAAAAACCAAACAGCATACCAAAACTTATGGAACACAGTGAAAGCAATACTAAGAAGAAAGTTTATGTCACTAAATATTTACATTAAACAAATTCTCAAATCAACAACTTAACTTCCCACCTTGAGGAACTAAAAAAGAACTAAATCCAAAGTTAGTAGAAGGAAGGGAGTAATAAAGATTAAAGCAGAAATGAATAGAGAATAGAAAAAAATCAAAACATAGAGTTGGTTCTCTTGAAAAATCAACAAAATTGACAAATCCTTAGCTAGAATAACCAAGAAAAAAAAGAGAAGCCCCACATCAATATAATCAGAAATGAAAGAGGTGACATTACAACATGAATAAAAAGGATTATAAGAGATGACTATGAACAACTGTACACCAGCAAATTGAATAATATGAAATAAATGGATAAATAAATGTTTGATATCTTGATCTGGATGATGGGTACATGAGTGTATACACATATCAAAATTCATTGAGCTATACAGTAAGATTTCTGTTTGTTGTATGTATCCCAATAAAAAATAAAGTGAAATAGCTAAACACTCTAACAAAAATAAATAAAATTCCTAACAGAGAAAAAAATGGATTGATTACTAGAAATATATAACCTAACAAGACTGAGTCATGAAAAAGTTAGAAATCTGTACATACCTTTCATCAGCCTCCCAACAGAGTAAATCTCAGGACTAGATGGCTTCTCTGGAGAATACTATCAATGTTTAAAGAAGAGAACACCAACATTCCTCAAACTCTTTCAAAAAACTGAAGAAGGAGGAACATTTCCAAACTCAGTATATGAGGCCAGCATGACCCTGATACTAAAGCTAGGCAATAGAACTATAAGAAAAATAAACTACAAATATCTCAGATTAATATTGATATAAAAGTCTTCAACAAAATAGTAGCTAACTGAATTAAACAGCACTTTAAAAGTATTCCACAACAAAATGGGATTCATTCCTCCAATGCAAGAATGGTTCAACACATGAAAAACAATTTCATACACCACAGTTACAGAATGAAAGACAAAAACCATATGATTACCTCAACTGATGCAGGAAAAACGTTTAACAAAATGCAACACCCTTTCATGATAAAAACATTAAATCAACTAGTAACAGAAGAAAACTATCTCACATAATTAAGGCTATATATGAAAACCCCACAACTAACATTAACACTCAATGGAGACAAACTGAAAGCTTTTATTCTAATATCAGGAACAAGGCAAGGATGTCCATTCTCATCACTTCTGCTCAAAATAGACTGGAAGTCCTAGCAAGAGATAGCGGTCAAGAAAAAAAGACACCCAAATTGGAAAGGAAGAAGTAAGATTACCTGTTTGCAGATGACATGATCTTACACATAGAAAACTAAAGATTCCACAAAAAGCCTACTGAAACTAAAACATGAATTCAGTAAAGTTGCAGGATACAAAGAATACACCCAAAAATCAGTTACATTTCTATACAATAACAATGAATAATCTGAAAGGGAAATTAAGAAAATAATCCCACTTACAATAACATTAAAAAGAACAAAATATTTAGGAATAAACTTCACCAAGATGGAAGAAGACTTTTAACTGAAAACTACAAAACATTGCTAAAAGAAATTAAAGAAGACACAGACAAATGGAAAGACATCACATGTTCATGGATTGGAAGAATTCATACTGTTAAAATGCCCATACTACTTAAAGCAATCTACAGATAGCTTCAATGTAATCCCTATGAAAATCCCAATGACGTTTTTACAGAAATAGAAAAAAAACTAAAATTCATATGGAATCTTAAGGGCCCCCAAATAAATCCTGAAAAAGAACAAAGTTGGAAGCCTCACACTTCTCTTGACTTCAAAACATATTAAAAAGCTACAGTAATTAAAGCAGTGTGGTGCTATGTAAGCACAGACATATGGAACAAATGGAACAGAATAGAGAAGCTAAAAATAAACTCTTATGTATATGGTCATATGATCTCATGCAAGGTTGTCAAGACCACACAATGGGGAAAAAGCACAGTCTTCAACAAATGAGGCATCTACATGCAAAAGAATGAACTTGGATCTTTACCTTATACCATATACAAAAATTAACTCAAATGTATTAAAGATATGATAAAGGGTTAATATCCACAATGTACAAAGAATTCCTACAACTCGACAGTAATAGAAATCTCTCATTTTAAAATGTCTAAAGGATTTAGGCATTTCTCCAAAGGAGGTATACAAATAGCCCACAAGCATATGAAAGCACGTTGAACATCACTAATTATTAGAGAAATGTAACAAAACATCACACACACACACACACACACACACACACACACACATACACACACACAGAGAGAAATACCCCAGTACATAACAAGTGAGGATGTGGAGAAACTGGAACCTTGTCAAAGTTAGTGGGAATATAAAATGGTATAGCACTGTGGAAAATAGTATAGAGGTTTCTCAAAAAATTAAAAATAGAATTATCATATAATCCAGCAATCCTACTTCTGAGTATTTATCCAAAAGAATTGAAAGCAGGATTGAAGACATTTTTCATACCCATGTTCACTGAAGTATTATTCACAATAGCCAAGAGGTGGAGACAACCCAAATGTCTGCTGAAGGATGAATGGGGTTTTAAAATGTGGTATATACATACAATGGAATATTACTCAGATTTCAAAAACAAAAATCCTGTCACATGCAACACAGATGAACCTTAAGGATGTTATACCAAGTGAAGTAAGTCAATCACAAAAAGACAAATAGTGTATGATTTCACTTCTATGAGGTATCTAACAAACAGGAAGTACAAAGGTGGTTGCCAGGGGTTGTGCGGAGGGGCAAATGGGGAGCTGTTGTTCCACAATTATAAAGTATCAGTTTTGCAATATTAAAAAGTCCTAGAGATCAGTTCATAACAACATAAATGTAGCTAATACTACTGAATGATACACTTAAGAATAGTTAAGGTGGTAAATATTCTGTTATGTGTTTTTTATAATTAAAATAATCAAAGTACCCAGGCTCAGAGACCATGGAATCATCTTATAAAATTACATTAGAGTAAAAACCTTCCTACCTGCCTCCTATTCCCATCTCTCTCTCTTCCCCTTTAGTTTGAACTACAGTGAGGTCAAATATCACTGCTAGTGAATGGAAAAGAGGCAAATTAGAAAAAGGGGAGAAAAAGGAACACTTTTCTTTGGCAGCTGTTGGCCCACTTGCACCACACCCAGCCAGGGGAAGAAGGGATGGCTTGTCTTTGAAAGGAGATTGAAGTGCTGATCAATATAAAGCACTTAGCACTATAATTTCTAATTTAGTAGTTTAGAACTTAAGAATTAACTAGGAACAAGCAGAAGAGTCAGTCGGCATACCCAGTTTAATCCACTGGCAGAGAAAGAAACTTCCCATTGGGCTTGTTTAAAGACACAACGGGAAGCAAAAATAGAAATATTTTCTAATTGTAGCCAATGCATTTTACCTGTTCAGTGTATTAGTTTCAAATGCTAATGTGTATAATACTAATCAATCAATCAACCAATTAATTGGAATGCCAATGCATGCAATATTAATATTAATAATATTAGTCTATATGTCAATATTAATAATATTAGTGTATATATTAATATTAATAAATAGAGGAAAAGTTGGGAAGGCCTGTCCTCTAAATGGCTACCAATGCCATCTGCAGGGATGCATAAAAAAGGGGGTCATTTGAAAGGAGATTTTTATTCTTCACTTGACGCACAGCTATACTACTTGAATTATTTGCATGGATTGTGAATTCATGTTACTTACATAGGAAATGTGAGATTTTTTACAGTCAGAATTTTGAATTAACATATTATGCAGATTTATTTAATATAGGTAATTGGTCTGCCTACATACTATCCACTTTCTTATAACCAGGTATTAGTGAACCTCTTGGGAGAGACAAACTTTCTTTGAAATTGTTGGTATCCAGCATTTACAACATGGCCAGATGTAAAGACTGTGTTTTCTAGATTTTTCTTTTTTTCCATAGCAAAAAGAAGGAAGAATGAGAAAGGTTCAACGTCCTTTTCTCCATAAATGCTTAAATGGAAAAAATAAAATACCTCATTAACTCTATCAATGCCTACTGTTAGTAAATGAGCTCACCAAGGATGAATACTGACATTATAGTGGTATCTGCCCATATTCTTTTTTTTTTAAAGCACCTTAATGGATAGCATAATTTGACGGAGAAATTTTACATCAATATGGTGCTTCCAAAAAGAAGTACTAACAATCACTTATTTGAATCCATTCTTTTAACACAGGAAGAATATCAGCTTACAAATGCTTACCAAAAAAACTAAGAGAACCTCCACTAAGCAAAAAAAGCAATGTGGAAAACTTTCTCTGACATTAATTAATGATAAATGGTAAACATTGTTTTCCTGGATATATTTTGCCATTATTTTGGCCCTTTCTCACATGTTATCACTAGAATTTATAGGAGCTGCTTCCTGCCAACATAAGCATTGTGTGAAAACTTCACGAACATAGCTAGGAAGAATAGACCAATGACCTCTGTATGACTTCCTAGCAACTCTGCAAGACAGAAGTCTAATTTGACATGTGGTTTTGGTGGTTTGACCAGCTTTGGCTAACATCAGGTCCACATATAAGGGGGGTGTGCAGTGGCTCCTTGCCCCAGGGCACCAGCTCGGTCTCATGGACTGTGAGTCACAGTGGCAGGAGAGAGACTCCTTCCTGGCTGTCTTGACTCATTTGGGAGCAGAAGAGGATGCTCATTGAGGTTGTGGTCCTGTGTTATGTGAGACACCACGATGAGCTAAACAGCTTCACCAAGATGCAACCAAATCCCTCAAATTAGGAGAGAATAGAATGAGAATGACCAAATTCACTGATGGTTTGAGTTGGCAAAGATCTAGGAAGTTCTAACATTAGCTCAGGCCATAAATAATGTTTTACTTTGGTCTTTTCTATTTCTAATAGTTAAATTGCTGCAGCTGAAGTTGGCTTTTCAATAAATTCTATAGCAATTTTCATTATTTTTAAAAGTTAATTAACTTTCAAAGTCTATCTTGAATCAGATCCAAATGTCCCAACTTGCCTCAGAACCCATGTCTCTTTGAATGGTAGAAATGTTGCCCTTCCCAACAGCCATCCACTAATGTGTCCTTCCCCAGGATTGGTGTGATTTTCTTTTTTAAAACTGAAACTAACAATGCCAGGTTTTTAACTTTTTCACTTAACTAGTAGTATCATTTTATGGGAACTAAACTGTAACATGCACTAACGGTTTGTCTTATTATTAAATTACTACAAGGATGTCCCATTTGGACAAACTCCTAAGACTGGTTTAGTTACACTCTAGTAAATAATAAAGGGAATATAAAAAGAGGTTAGAACAAAATGTGTTCATTTCTCCTTTATCATATGACCAGCCATAGCCCCTCTCATAATGTAAAGTGATTTCTCAGCATGGATAATTCAGAGACCTATAGTTTCATGGACCATTCAACTAGGCTACTCACACATCACTTCCTCCATTTCTTTTCCTATAACTTATTGGGGAACTGCCTATTTTCTACAGTAGTTGCACCATTTCACATTCCCAGCAATAATGGACAAGGATTCCAATTTTTTCACACCCTCACTAATCGTTTTTATTTTCCATTTTCTGGTAGGGGGAAGTGGATTGTTTTGGTTTTGTTGTTTGCCGTTCTACTGGGTAAGAAGTAGTACTTCATTCCGGCTTTGATTTTTATTTTCCTAATAACTAAAGATGTTGAGCATCTTTTCATGTCTTAATGGCCATTTGTATATCTGCTTTGAAAAATGTCTATTTAAGTCCTTTGCCTTTTAAAAAATTTGGTTGTCTCTTGCTGATGGATGGTGACTGTAATGGGGTATGTGGTGGGGACTTGATAATAAGAGGCAATGTAGTAACCACAATGTTGCTGATGTGAAACCTGAGCATAAGATTGTATATCAATGATACCTTAATAAAAAAAATGTTTGGTTGTCTTTTGTTACTGAGTTGTTCTTTATTTAATCTGAATTCTAGACTACTTTCAGATATAATACTTGCAAATATTTTCTCCAATTCTGTAGGGTTTTTGTTCACTTTCTTGATACTGTTCTTTGCTCTACAAGAGTTTTTAAATTTCAATGAAGTCCAATTTATCTGTTTTTATTGTTGTTTGTGCTTTTTAGTTGTCACATCTAAGAATCCATTACCAAATCCAAGGACATAAAGATTTACCCCTATGTTTCTTCTAAGAGTTTTAAGTTTTTAGCCTTTTAAATTTAGGCTATATCTCTTTTTGAGATAATTTTTGGAATGAAGTAGAGGTCCAATTTCATTCTTTTGCATATATATGTCCCAATACCATTTGTTGAAGAGACTATCCTTTATCCCATTGAATGGTCTTGACATCTTTTTTGAAAGTCAATTGGCCATAGATGTTTAGATTTATTTCTGGACCCTCCATTCTGTTCCATAGATCTCTATGTCTGTTTATTTCAGTATCACACTGTCTTGGCTACTGTAGCTTTGGTGTAAGCTTTAAAGTCAGGAAGTATGAATTTTCCAACTTTGTTCTTTCTCAAGATTGATTTGGCTATTTGGGATCCCTTACTCTGTATGAATCTGAAGATCAAATTTTCCCTTCCTGGAAAAGGTCTATTGAAATTTTAGTAGAGATTGCACTGAACCTATAGATGGGAGTGAGAAGTGTTGCCATCTCAACAATATTAAGTTTTCAATCCATGAACATGGGCTGTCATTCCATTTATTTATATCTTCTTAAATTTATTTCAGCAATGTCTTAAAGTTTTCAGTATACAAGTCTTTTACCTCATTGGTTAAATTTATTCCTATGGTTTCTTATGTTAATGTAAATGGAATTGTTTTCTTAATAGAAAACACACCTGATTTTTTGTATTGATCTTGTACCTGTAACTTTGCTAAACTCACTTATTAACTCTAGTGGAGTTTTTTATAGATTCTTTGAGATTTTCTACATATAGGTTCATACTATCTGTAAGTACATATAGTTTTACTTCATCCTTTAACTATGGTAGTTTTGTAATATATTTCAGAATCAGGAAGAATGATGACTCTAGCTTTGTTTTTTGTTAAGGTTGCTTTGGCTACTCTGGGTCTTTTGTTGTTCCAATTTTAGGAATCTCTATTCCTATATAAAATGCCATTGTAATTTTCATGGACTAGCATTGAATACATAGATTGCTTTGGGTAGTATGGACATAGGTACTGGGTTGTAAATGTTAACAATATTAAGTCTTCCAATCTATGAATGCAAGAAATCTTTCCATTTATTGGTATTTTCTTTCATTCATTTATTTCATCAGTGCATTATAGCTTTCAGTGTACCAATTTTTCACTTCCCTGGTTAGATTTATTCCTAAATATTTGTTTTTGATACTACTGTAAATGAGATGGTTTTCCTAATTTCCTTTTTGGGTAGTTCATTGTTAGTACATGGAAATGCAACTGATTTTTGTATGCTGATTTGGTATCCTGCAACTTTCCTGGATTCATTTATTAGTTTTAACAGGTTTGTGCTTGTGCAAGTGTATAATCTTTGGGGTTTTCTATATATAAGATCAACTGCAAACAGAAAATTTTACTTCTTCCTTTCCAATTTGGATGCCTTTTATATCTTTTTCTTGCCTAATTGCCCTGGATACGACTTCTAGTACTATGCTGAATAGAAGTGGTAAAAGTGAATAGGATAGAAGGGCACCTTTGTTTTGTTCCTGATTAGAGGAAAAGTTTTCAAATTTTCACCATTGAGCATGATGTTAGCTTTAGGTTTGTTATATACTATTATGTTGACATACATTCTTTCTATGTCTAATCTGTTGATAGTTTTTACCACAAAGGTATATTGAATTTTGTCAAATGCTTTTTCTGCATCTATTGAGATTATCATGGTTTTTTATCCTTTATTCTGTTAATGCAGTATATCACATTTATTGATTTGCATTTTTTAACGATCCTGGCAGCCCAGGGATAAATTCCATCTGATCATGATGTATGAGCCTATAAATGTGCTGTTGAATTCTTTTGGCTAGGATTCTTGTTGCAGATGTTTGCATCTAGAATTTCTTTTACAGATTTTTGCATCTATACTCATTAGAGATATGGACCTGAAATTTTCTTTTCTTGTAATGTCTTTTTCTGGTTTGGGTATAAGCAAAATGCAGGCCTTGTAAAATGAGTTTGGAAGTGTTGCCACTCTTCAATACTTTGAAAGAATTTGAGAAGGATTGATGTTAATTCTTTAAATGTTTGACAAAATTTAAAGCCATGCAAAGCCATTTAGTCCTGGACTTTTCATTGTTGGAGATCTTTCTTTTCACTATTGATTTAATTTCCTTACTTGTTATTTGTTTGTTCATATTTTCTAGTCCTTCTACTACATGATCAAGCAATTCCACTCCTCGGTGTACATCCAAAAGAACTGAAATCAGAATCTCAAAGAGGTATCTGCAGTGCCATGTTCATTGCAGCATGACTCACACTAGTCACAATTAGGGAACAACCCATATTTTGATGAATGTAGACAAATAAAGACAAATAAAGAAGGAAAATGTGGCATATGCATGCAATAGGATGCTACTGAGCCTTTAAAAAAGAAGGAAATGGGAATTCAAGATGGCCATGTGAGAGGTAAGAAGAGAACTCCTCCCAAAACCACAAATAGTACAAAAATATAGTTAATTAATACAACTAACCCTAAAACAGCAACAAGAAAGAACACTGAAGCAGACAGACCTCACGAACAGAGCAGACCTTCCAAAACAGGGTAACTTACGAAAGCCTTAATCCGGTGGGACCCAAGCCCTTCCCCCACCCCAGCTCATCGGCAGGAGGAAGATAAATGGAGCGGGGGAGGGGGTGGAAGCCTAGGACTGCTGAACACCTAGCCCTGGAGATCTGCTTTGTGAGCAGAAACCTACACTGGGTGGAGCTCCGGATGTTGAGGAGCTCAGACAGGTGGGGTGCTTGAGACACTGAGATTCTGGTCATTTGTGGAGGATGGGATCCACACCCGGCTGCTCTGGGACAAGGTAAAGGCGGGTGGTCTGAGAGGCTTCCTAGCAGCTAGAGGGCTGCTGAAGGGGTGGGGTATGCACAGAACTTGCTGCTCAGGGGAGGGGAGAGCTGAACAAGGTTGTCTGGGTGCGCTCTGCCCAGCTGGTTGGGAACTTTGAGGAGCTTCAGGTGCCCTATCCCCCTGGCTGCCTACTCAGCTCTGAGGACCCCCACTGTGACACGCAGCCTGCTGTGCCTCCCCCCTAGCCTGTCAGCACTGGTATGCAAACCAGCAATCACTGTGCTGGCATCAAGCCAGCCAGAAGGAGGCCCCACCTACAATAGCTATAGATGCAAAGCACAGAGGCTTACACCTGTGTGCTTGGCCCACTGGCTCTGACACTGTAGACAGGCACGGCAGACGGGAATCAGGAAACAGATCTTTCCTCCCCACAGGCACAAGCTCTGCTCCCTTACAACCCCCAACCTCACTCTAGGGGCTGAGCAGCTCCAGAGACTGGAGCTTCTGGGTACTAGTGGGCAGCACACACAAATATGAAATGCCGAAAGAACATACTCCAGACCAAAATCTCACAAACCCAAGAAAAAGGATCAAATGAAACTGAAGTCACCAATTTTCCTGAAAGAGAGTTCAAAATAAAAATCATAAACATGCTTATGGAGGTACAGAAAAATATTCAAGAACTCAGGAATGAATTTAAGTCAGAGATTCAATCCTTAAGAAATTGCATATCTGAAATGAAACATACATTGGAGGGATTTAAAAGCAGATTAGATGTAGTAGAAGAGACAGTAAATGGAAGAGAAATAAGAGAAGAGGAATACAAAGAAGCTGAGGCACACAGAGAAAAAAGAATCTCTAAGAATGAAAGAACATTGAGAGAACTGTGTGACCAATCTAAATGGAACAATTTCATATTATAGGGGTACCAGAAGAAGAAGAGAGAGAAAAAAGGGATAGAAAGTGTCATTGAGGAGGTAATTGCTGCAAACTTCCCCAGTCTGGGGAAGGAGATAGTCTCTCAAGTCATGGAGGTGCACAGATTCCCAACACAAGGGACCCAAGGAAGACAACATCAAGACATATAATAATTAAAATGGCAAAGATCAAGGATAAAGACAGACTTTTAAAAGCAGCTAGAGAGAGTAAAAAGATCACATACAAAGGGAAACCCATTAGGCTATCAGACTTCTCAACAGAAACTTTAGAGGCTAGAAGAGAGTGGCATTATGTATTTAATGCAATGAAGCAGAAGGGCCTCGAACCAAGAATACTATACCCAGCAAGGCTATAATTTAAATTCAAAGGAGGGATTAAACAATTTTCAGATGAGAAAAAGTTGAGAGAATTTACCTCCCACAAACCACCTCTACAGTACGTTTTGGAGGGACTCCTACAGATGGAAGTATTCCTAAAGCTAAATAGATGTCACCCAAGGGATAGACAAAGAGTAAAGAATATGATTCATAACTTACAAAGAATGGAGGAGGAAGAAAAAGAAGAAAGAAAAAAAAAGAACCTTTAGGTTGTGTTTGTAATAGCACATGAAGTGAGTTAAATTAGACTGTTATGTAGTAAGGGAAATACCCTTGAACCTTTGGTAACCAGGAATCTAAAGTCTGTAATGGCAATAAGTACACACCTATCGATAATTGCCCTAAATGTAAATGGTCTGAATGCACCAATCAAAAGACATAGAGTCACTGAATGGATAAAAAAAACAAGGCCTGGGGAGGAGCCAAGATGGTGGTGAGAGTAGAGCAGCAGAAATCTCCTCCCAAAAACATACATATTTTTGAAAATAAAACAGATACAATTATTCCAAAAAGTGAGACCAGAAGATACAGGACAACAGCCGGGCTACATCCACACCTGCGAGAACCCAGCGCCTCGTGAAGGGGGTAAGATACAAGCAGTGGCCTGGCAGGACCCGAGCGGCCGTCACCCCAGCTCCTAGCGGGAGGAGAGGAGTCGGAGCAGGGAGGGAGAGGGAGCCCAGGACTGCTAAACAACCAGCCCCAGCCATCCGCACCAGAGCACAGACACACAGTGTGTGGGGTGCTGGATACTAGGGAAAAAGGACAGTAAAACCTGCGAGCGGGTCCCCGCAGCCTGTGCCCCTGGGACAAAGAAAAGCGAGTGCTTTTTGAAAGTCTTAAAGGGACAGGGACCTCACAGCTGGACAGAGGTGTCCCAGCACAATCAGCTCAGCAGCTGGGAACCCGGGGAACTCTGGGTGCCCTAATCCCCTGGGCGGCAGCACAGCTCCGAGACCCCTCACAGCGATAAACAGCCTCCTGCCCTTTCCCGCTCCGGCGCCATAGCAACCACGTGCAGAGCTTCCTTCACAGCAGCCAAGCAAAAATCAGAAACACCGTCTGTGTGCAACTGCCCAGCACAAGCCACTAGAGGTCGCTGTTCTCCCAGGAGAGAAAGGCCACAAACTAGCAAGAAGGTACATTCTCCCAGCTGACATGTACCAACTACCCATGATTATCTCTATCACCATGAAAAGGCAGAAGAATTTGATATAGAGCAGATTAACCCACACAGTCTCCCCTGAAAAGAAATCTGTGGAGATAGACCTAACCAATCTTCCTGTAAAAGAATTTAAAACTAAGGTCATAACCATGCTGATGGACTTGCAGAGAAATATGCAAGAGTTAAGGAAGGAGAACACAGAAATAAAACAATCTCAGTATTTAAAAGCAGAATGGATGAGATGCAAGAGGACATTGATGGATTAGAAACCAGAGAAGAGGAACGTATAGAAGCTGATGCAGAGAGAGATAAAAGGAACTCAAGGAATGAAACAATATTAAGAGAACTGTGTGACCAATCCAAAAAGAACAATATCTGCATTATAGGGGTACCAGAAGAAGAAGAGAGAGAAAAAGGGATAGAAAGTGTATTTGAAGAAATAATTGCTGAAAACTTCCCCAAACTGGGGGAGGAAGTAATCACTCAGACCACATAAGTACACAGAACCCCCAACAGAAAGGGCTCAAAGAGGACAACACCAAGACACATAATAATTAAAATGGCAAAGCTCAAGGACAAGGACAGAATTTTAAAGGCAGCTAGAGAGAGGAAAAAGGTCACCTACAAAGGAAAACCCATCAGGCTATCATCAGACTTCTCAACAGAAACCTTACAGGCCAGAAGAGAATGGCATGATATATTTAATGAAATGAAACAGAAGGGCCTTGAATCAAGAATACTATATCCAGCACGATTATCATTTAAATATGAAGGCGGGATTAAACAATTCCCAGACAAGCAAAAGTTGAAGGAATTTGCCTCCCATAAACCACCTCTACAGGGTATTTTAGTGGGACTGCTCTAGATATGAGCACTCCTAAGGCTAAATAGATGTCACCAGAGAAAATAAAATCACAGCAAAGAAAGGAGACCAACGAAATACTAACTAAAGTCAAAAAATAAAATCAACTACCCACAAAAGCAGTTAAAGGAAACACAAAAGAGAACAGAATAAAACACCCAACATATAAATAATGGAGGAGGAGGAATAAGAAGGGGGAGAAATAAAGAATCATCAGCAGTGTTTATAATAGCTCAATAAGTGAGTTAAGTTAGACAGAAAGATAGTAAAGAAGCTAAACTTGAACCTTTGGTAACCACAAGTCTAAAGCCCTTAATGGCAATAAGAATATGTCTTTCAATAATCACCCTAAATGTAAATGGACTGAATGCACCAATCAAAAGACACAGAGTAATAGAATGGATAAAAAAGCAAGACCCATCTATATGCTGCTTACAAGAGACTCACCTCAAACCCAAAGACATGCACAGACTAATAGTCAAGGGATGGAGAAAGATATTTCGTGCAAACAACAAGGAGAAAAAAGTCGGTGTTGCAGTACTAGTATCAGACAAAATAGACTTCAGGACAAAGAAAGTAACAAGGGATAAAGAAGGACATTACATAATGATAAAGGGCTCAGTCCAACAAGAGGATATAACCATTATAAATACATATGCACCCAACACAGGAGCACCAGCATATGTGAAACAAATACTAACAGAACTAAAGGAGGAAATAGAATGTAATGCACTTATTTTAGGAGAATTCAACACATCACTCACTCCAAAGGATAGATCCACCAGACAGAAAATAAGTAAGTACATGGAGGCACTAAACAACACACTAGAACAGATGGACCTAATAGACATCTATAGAACCCTACATCCAAAAGCAACAGGATACACATTCTTCTCAAGTGCACATGGAACATCCTCCAGAATAGACCACATACTAGGCCACAAAAAGAGCCTCAGTAAATTCAAAAAGATTGAAATTCTATCAACCAACTTTTCAGACCACAAAGGTATAAAACTGGAAAAAAATTGTACACAGAAAGTAAAAAGGCCCACAAACACATGGAGGCTTAACAACATGCTCCTAAATTATCAATGGATCAACAATCAAATCAAAATAGAGATCAAGCAATATATGGAAACAAATGACAACAACAACACAAAGCCCCAACTTCTGTGGGATGCAGCGAAAGCAGTCTTAAGAGGAAAGTATATAGCAATTCAGGCATATTTAAAGAAGGAAGAGCAATCCCAATAGTCTAATGTCACAATTACTAAACTGGAAAAAGAAGAACAAATGAGGCCTAAAATCAGCAGAAGGAGGGACATAACAAAGATCAGAGAAGAAATAAATAAAATTGAGAAGAATAAACCAATAGAAAAATAAATGAAACCAAGAGCTGGTTCTTTGAGAAAATAAACAAAATAGATAAGCCTCTAGCCAGACTTATTAAGAGAAAAAGAGAATCAACAGATATCAACAGAATCAGAAACGAGAAAGGAAAAATCATGACGGACCCCACAGAAATATAAAGAATTATTAGAGAATATTATGAAAATCTATATGCTAAGAAGCTGGAAAACCTAGAAGAAATGGACAACTTCCTAGAAAATACAACCTTCCAAGACTGACCAAGGAAGAAACAGAAAATCTAAACAAACCAATTACCAGCGAAGAAATTGAAGCTGTAATCAAAAAACCACCCAAGAACAAAACCCCTGGGTCAGATGAATTTACCTCGGAATTTTACCAGACATAGAGAGAAGATATAATACCCATTTTCCTTAAAGTTTTCCAAAAAACAGAAGAGGATGGAATACTCCCAAACTCATTCAACAAAGCCAACATCACACTAATACCAAAACTAGCCAATGCCCCACCACATAAGAAAATTGCAGACCAATATCCCTGATGAACATAGATGCAAAAATACTCAACAAAATATTAGCAAATCGAATTCAAAATTACATCAAAAGGATCATACACCATGACCCAGTGGGATTCATCCCAGGGGTGCAAGGATGGTACAACATTCAAAAATCCATCAACATCATCTACCACATAAATAAAAAGAAGGACAAAAAGCACATGATCATCTCCATAGATGCTGAAAAAGCATTTGACAAAATTCAACATCCATTCATGATAAAAACTCTCAACAAAAGGGGCATAGAGGGCAAGTACCTCAGCATAATAAAGGCCACATATGATAAACCCACACCCAACATCATACTGAGCAGCGAGAAGCTGAAAGCTTTTCCTCTGAGATCTGGTACAAGACAGGGATGCCTACTCTCCCCACTGTTATTCAACATAGTACTGGATGTCCTAGCCACGGCAATTAGACAAAACAAAGAAATACAAGGAATCCAGATTGGTAAAGAAGAAGTTAAACTCTCACTATTTGCAGATGACATGATACTGTACATAAAAAACCCTAAAGACTCCACCCCAAAACTACTAGAACTGATATCAGAATTCAGCAAAGTTACAGGATACAAAATTAACACACAGAAATCTGTGGCTTTCCTATACACTAACAATGAACTAATAGAAAGAGAAATCAGGAAAATAATTCCATTCACAGTAGCCTCAAAAGGAATAAAATACCTAGGAATAAACCTAACCAAGGAAGTGAAAGACCTATACCGTGAAAACTATAAGACACTCTTAAGAGAAATTAAGAAGGACACTAACAAATGGAAATTCATCCCGTGCTCTTGGCTAAGAAGAATTAATATAGCCAAAATGGCAATCCTGCCCAAAGCAATATACAGATTTGATGCAATCCCTATCAAATTACCAATAGCATTCTTCAACGAACTGGAACAAATAGTTCAAAAATTCATATGGAAACATCAAAGACCCCGAATAGCCAAAGCAATCCTGAGAAGGAAGAATAAAGTAGGGGGGATCTCGCTCCCCAACTTTAAGCTCTACTACAAAGCTACAGTAATCAAGACAGTTTGGTACTGGCACAAAAACAGAGCCACAGACCAGTGGAACAGAATAGAGACTCCAGGTATATACCCAAGTATATATGGTCAATTAATATACGATAAAGGAGTCATGGACATACAATAGGGAAATGAAAGCCTCTTCAACAGCTGGTGTTGGCAAAACTGGACAGCTACATGTAAGAGAATGAAACTTACATGTCTAACCCCATTAGACTATTGTCTAACCCCATACACAGAAGTAAACTCAAAATGGATCAAATACCTGAATGTAAGTCATGAAACCAGAAAACCCTTAGAAAAAAATATAGGCAAAAATCTCTTGGACATAAAAATGAGCAATTTCTTCATGAATATATCTCCAGGCAAGGGAAACAGAAGCAAAAATGAACAAGTGGGACTATATCAATCTAAAAAGCTTCTGTACAGCAAAGGATATCATCAGTAGAAGAAAAAGACATCCCACAGTATTGGAGAATATATTCATAAATGACATATCCGATAAGTGGTTGACATCCAAATTATATAAAGAGCTCACACACCTCAACAAACAAAAACAAATAAGCCAATTAAAAAATGGGCAGTGGAACTGAACAGACACTTCTCCAAAGAAGAAATTCAGATGGCCAATAGACACATGAAAAGATGCTCCACATTGCTACTTATGAGAGAAATGCAAATTAAAACCACAATGAGATATCACCTCACACCAGTTAGGATAGCCAACATCCAAAAGACAAACAACAAATGTTGGTGAGGATGTGGAGAAAGGGGAACCCTCCTACACTGCTGGTTGTAATGTAAACTAGTTCAACCATTGTGGAAAGCAGTATGGAAGTTCCTCAAAAAACTCAAAATAGAAATACCATTTGACACAGGAATTCCACTCCTAGGAATTTACCCTAAGAATGCAGCAGCCCAGTTTGAAAAAGACATATGCACCCCTATGTTTATCGCAGCACTATTTACAATAGCCAATAAATGGAAGCAACCAAAGTGTCCATCAGTAGATGAATGGATAAAGAAGATGTGGTACATATACATAATGGAATATTATTCAGCCATAAGAAGAAAACAAATCCTACCATTTGCAACAACATGGTTGGAACTAGAGGGTATTATGCTCAGTGAAATAAGCCCGGCAAATAAAGACAAGTACCAAATGATTTCACTCATCTTTGGAGTATAAGAACAAAGCAAAAACTGAAGGAACAAAACAGCAGCAGGCTCACAGAACCCAAGAATGGACAAGCAGTTACCAAAGGGAAAGGGACTGGGGAGGATGGTTGGGAAGGGAGGTATAGGGGGGAAAACGGGGCATTGCGATTAGCACACATAATGTAGCGGGGGTAGAGGGCACACAGGAAAGGCAGTATATATAGAGGAGACAAGTAATGACTCTATAGCATCTTACTATGCTGATGGACAGTGACTGTAATGGGGTATGTGGGGGGGACTTGATAATAGGGGGAGTCTAGTAACTATAATGTTCAAGTAATTGTAAATTAACGATATCAATACAAAAAAATTTTTTTTAAAGAAGGAAATCCTACCATTTACAATATCATGGATGGACCTGGAAAACTATGAATTTTTAAAGCTGTTTAAAAAGTAAAAGTGAATATTATCTATACCTCTGCATTTTTATTTACCAAGAGTCATTTTTCCTTTTAAACATCCTTTTATCTAAGTAACAATTGCTTTGACTGAAGCAAAAACTAAAGTGTTAATCCATTAGAGAACATTTCAAGGTTCTCTAATTTAACTGGGTGACAAATGATGGCATTATCTAGTTCTTATTTCTTAAAAGGCATTTAATAGCTCAGTGGCACAACCAGACTCATCTTACTGTGACATTGCTTCATTTGATTCAATCATCACTTTTTCTTTACAATATCTGTCTTTTCCAGATAATGTCTAGGGATTTCTGGAATACAAAATTCAGGGCTAAAAATGCTCATATGCTGTCTGAGAATCCAGGGAGCTCCAGAACCTGAACCTGGACGGGGCAGGTTTCAGATTCAGGCCCTGGGCCTGGGGAATCCAAAGTAAAGGCTGGGTTGAGCAGCAAGTAGGGATGGGGAGAGGGTGACTTGCAGTCACTGCAGCACCTCTTACCTGCTTGTGGTACTCTCACAATGCCCACCTGAAGGGCAGACACCAAAGACCAGCCTAGCTGGGCTCACATGTGGTTCAGAGAAAAGAGCCAGAGATGCCACATCACCATGGAAAACATTGTGCCTGGAAATAAGTCAGTCACAGAAGAACAAATATTGCATGATTCCACATTTATGAACTATCTAGAACAAACTCATAGATGCATAGAATAGATTGGTGGTTGCCAGAGGATGAGGGAGGGGAAAATGGGGAGTTTTTTGATATTTATAAAGTTACAGGTATATACAAGAAGCATAAGTTCTAGAGAACTGCTGGACAACACAGAGCCCATAGTTAACAGTAGGGTGTTGTGCATTTAAAAACTTGGAAAAAAATTAGATCTCATGCTATGTGTTCTTACCACCAATATATATATATACACACACACACATATACATATATATGAAATAAGAAATAAAAATGGGAAACAAGAAATATTTTGGTGGTAATAGATTATGTTTATTACCTTGTTTATGGTGATGTTATTACAGGTGCATGCATAAACTCAGTAAAATGTATACATTAAATATATTCAACTTTTTGTATATTCGGTTTGTATCAATAAAATTGAGAAAAAACAGAAAATAAAAAAGATGAACACAAAACAAATTTGAAAATATCAAATGCTGAGAAAGATGTGGAGCAACCAGAATTTTTATTCACTGCTAGTGGGTTGTAAATTGGTAAACCAAAGAACTATTTGGCAGTGTCTACTAATAATGAATATATGCGTATCATGTGGCACAGTAATACTATTCCCAGTTACATAACAAAATCAAATGTGTAACTACATGCATCAACATACAGGCCCAGGAATATTCATAGTGGTGTCATTTGTATTATTCAAACTTTAAACAACCTAATGTCAAGCAATATTAGCATACATAAAGAAATTCTGGTGTTATATGCAAAAATGAAAATGAATAAACACTACTACATTGATATGGGTCAACATTACAAATAAATTACTGAGTGAAAAGAGCTGCACAAGTGTACATAACATAGTTTGTCCATTCATAAGTTTTCAAATGCAAACAAAACTAATTTTGGTGGTAAAATACACAATAGTCGTTATTTGCATGTAGGAGTGCAACTAGGACTAAGAATGACAAGAGATTCTAATACTGCTTGTAAATACTTAAAATCTTGGTTTAGGAGCTGGTTACACAAGTTCATTTGCTTTGTTACCAAGATAAACATTTATGATTATCACACTTCTTACATGCATTATCCTCTGAAAATTTTTCACACCCGTCAAATCAAATAATTTTTTAACTTGTATTTTATCAATTTTGGTGAGGGTGCAGGAAAGGGTTGCTCATATTTTAGTGGTAGGAATGTAATCTTAACAGCTGTTTAGAGGAGCAAATGTTAGGAATCTACTACTAAGATTTAAAATGTGCATCCTGTAGCCAGCACATTGACTTATTCATATCTCTGACCTAGAAAGCACTTGGATATAGGTATAAAAGGGCACATACATTTATGTTGAAGGTAGCAATTCTTATAAGAGAAAAACAGGAAAGAAATAAGCTATGTGTCCAAAAGTAGGGAAATCATAAATTGTATTTATTGGTTCTGAGGACTATCATGCAGTATTTTAAAACAATGAGGTAGACTGATATATAAATATGGAAAGATCTCAACGATATAATGTTGATTGCAAAAAAAACCTACAAGTGTAAATAATAGAAACTAGGAGTCATCAGGATGGGTTTCTAATTAGTGCCTGAAAAGGATTTTAGCCTAAGGTGTAATGTTTACATTTATGGCTATGTGTAACTTAAAATTAATAATAGCACTGAGAATGTCTTTGGAAGAGTATCCAAGAAGCCAGCAAAACTCCCTGCCTCCGAAAAGCGAACTGAGTGCCTAAGGAACTGCAAACGGAATTAATTTTCACGGTATAATCCTCCACACCTGTAAATATGAGAACAGTCATAACTGCAGCATCCATTGGTAAAAAGTTTAATTAAAATTTAAAGGTATTTTGAATAGAAACTAAAAGATGCCACTCTCATGGGAAAAATATACAAATATAATTGTGACTACTATTAAGATCCAAGTGTTACGCAATAGGAGCACAGAGAAAGGGTCACCTAAATAGGTCTAAGGGATTTGAAGAGAATTCAAAGGGGAGGTGATGTTTGAACAGAGAAATGGAGTGTCCTACTTTTTAATTCCTAGAGAGCTCAGTGCGAGGTGCCTATGGGCCTTGAAATCCAGTCCCATGATTATTTTCCACGACCTGGAGCCTATATCCCTAGCCAAAGACTGAAGGAAGGCGGAAGAAGCAGAATAAACAGCGAGGGGCAAGAAGCCGGTTAATAAGCTGGAGTGGTACAAAGGTCGAGCAAGTGCAACTGGCTCCGCGCTCTCCAACCCAGAGCTTCAGATTCCCACTCTCTCCCCGGGCAGACCAGCCCGCCCTCTCTCCAGCTCTTGCGTTGCTTACTGGGCAGTAGATGATTGACAGTTCCACTCACCAATCGCTGGCTCTGTTACGTGAGCACTCAGGTCCCAGCCCAGTCTTTGGTCCCTCGGGCGAAATGCGGCCTCTGTGCGTCGACGTCAGCGTGCTGACGTCAGAGCCCGGTGCTCGAGGAGGTCCGGGGTGGCTCCCTGCGGGCGGTGGACAGCACGTCGCCTACCTGGCTCGGTCCCGGTCCCGGTCCCGCCCCGCCAAGCCCCGCCCCTCCGCCCGCTCAGGCTTCCGCTGGCGCGACCACGAAGCTGCTGTGCCCCGCCAGCCTGGGGCGGAACCACCCTGTGAGGTAGGCTGGGTTTCTCGTCACCCTATTTGACAGATTGGAAAACTGAGTCACCCGGAGGCAGATGACTTGCCCAGGGCTCACTGGAGACCCACCCATGGAGGCCCAGAACCCAAGAGTCGGGTTCTGTTTGGGAGCCCTGCGCCGCTCTCCGGAGAGGAGGAGGGGCTAGGTAGGCTGTGTTTATAATAAAGGATACAAGAGAGAAGTTGCAGAACGCCGAGACCCGCTTCATTTCAGGGCGTGGGCCAAGATGCTGGGGATGGATGCAGGTAATGAGGTCTCCATTCCTTCACCCTGCGGACCCCGAGGAGTCCTCGGTGGGGTCCAGTCGCCTGCTGGCCCCGTGGGCCCTCCAGAGTGACCAAGAGTGGTTGTGACGGGGGTGATACTTGGATTATATAGACCAGGCCAGTTACTGGCCACTTTTATTCATCAAGAAAAGCTATGTTCAAAACAAAACAAAATAGAAAACTTAAATCACCAGTCATGAATGCTCTGGCTTTCGTTTCAGTTTATTGCTTTGTGCAATCATGGCCATATTTTGAAATCTCAGTCGCATGCTTACTTTTGGTTTAGGATTAGAAAGGGATTTTTTGTTCTCTTTTAGTTCAGGCATAGGTTAACATTGTGGAACTTCTCTTACCATTCGTGAAATGTGTCATTTGTTCACCATATCATTTGCCTTTTCTTTCACAGATGGAATCACTGAATTTATCATTTGACTCAGTATAGTTTGGATAAGTTTAGCAAGGTGACAAAGTAACAGGTTTGACCTCTCAAATATAGAGGAATTAGTTCAGTTCAGAATGCTTTGTTGAGAAGGTTCTGAAAAATAATTCCCATCTATACACTATCCACCCATTCACACTCTTTCTAGAAGCAGGATCTCACAAAACAAAATTTATGGTACCATTGTTTTATTAATGGATTCTGATAAGGTGGGGCATAATCCATACTTATGAAGTGGAAATGTGTATGTACAAAATATGTGTACGGATGTAATGTTTTGTATTGTGAAGAATGCATTCTCTTTAAATCTTGTTTCAAATATTGACTTTTTAATACTGCATTATTACATAGAACCTGCATTAAGGAAATGAAATTAAAGACGCTTCAGGGAACTTTTCCTTATGTTTATGAAAGGATGGTAATTATTATCATTTAAGTTTATTCTTTGGGCATGTTTATCTGCTGCCTCATCTGTTTGTTTTAGGTGTTGGAGATGGAGTGTTGAAAAATGTAGATACATTTTCTGCCCTCAAAAACCTATTTTGGTGGAGATAATAAACATGTAAATGAATGACAACTTTAGATAAAAAACATATGCTAGAAAAAATATTACAGGATAATGGACTTTACCGGGATGTGGGGGGTGGGGAGGAGGGCCTAGATTCAGTGATCAGGGAAGACTTTCTTGAGGAAGTGACCGCTCAGGTGAGACCTGAATGTTTAGACTGAGTCTGACATGGGCCCATCAGCTGGAGGTTTCCAGGCAATCATAACAATGTAAAGGAGTGAAAGGAAAAATGAGCTTGGCAAGTTCCAGGACCGTGTGGCTGGAGTGGAGTGAACCTAGGTGAAAGTGAGGCTAGGGGACAGTGGTAAGAGATGACACTTAAGGTAGGCAAGAGTGCGCTTGTTTGAACCTGGTGTAAGACTTGCAGACCGGCAAAAGAAATAGGATTTGTATATTGCCAAAGCCTTTGTTTTCTTCAGCGACACTCATAGACTCTAACCAGCTCTCTGCTTTATTTTGGTTATGAAATCATTGCAGTATTACATTGCATTTTTCACCAGTGGTCCTCTTTCTTAAAGAAAAAAACATCTTCTTCCCTCACGCACTGCGTCCTACGCTGTTTCTTTCCTCTTCATTGTTATTATGTGCCAGACTTTAAGTCTTTGCTTATCTTCAACTCCCTGCTTTAATCCTTCCTACTCCCAACCATGTGTCTTCTCCACCATTATCTTTATGTGCTGGCCCTTTGGGGAGGACTGGTAGTTAATCTCTGCTCTTTTCCAAGATGCGTTGTAAGAAACCAATTGTCTAGTGGTTACCATTTTCCATTAGAACTTTTATTACTGGCCAGAGACTTAATGGCTGCCTTTATTTAGTGCACTTAAATTCATTCTAATCCTTCCAACATAATTCAAAGGTAAATATTGTCCCTTTCTGGTCAAAAAGGAAAGTTACACTTAAGGCTCCCCAGCTCGTCCTGAGAGAGGCTGGATTTGAACATTCCAGTTAGATGGCCCTTAAAGCCTAATCTGTACTATCGCACCTTCTGCTTCCCTGAGACGTAGTCACAGCTACAAGTCTTTGTTGTTTGAAATTTTATTTTATGAAATATGGTTTTAGAGATCATGATTCTGTCCTCTCAGTGTCAAGGTGGGGCTGTGGAGGCCCTTAAATGTTGAGTGATTCTTTTAAAGACATAATTGGCACCAAATTCTCACCCTGTTGATTCTCAGCCTAGTACTCTTTCTGCGATACTTGTTTCAAGAAAGTTCCCTCATGGGTTTCTGTATATATAAAAATATTTCAACATTATGAATTTACTATCCATAAACTCATGTAAAGTAATTTTAAAAAGATGAAACAGTGATGTTTCTTAGGCCAAAATAATCCTTTGCTTTATTTTCCTCCCCTTTTCTCAGCAGTAAGCAGGTGCAATCTTTCTGGATGAATCTTTGGTTTCTGTTAGTAGTAAGAAAGAAACTTCAAAATAACTTTAAATTTCACAAATCTTTGAAAGGAAAGTTTAAATTTTGTTAGTGTTTTCCCAGCTTTAACCTTAATGATTCAAATGGAAATATTGCCTAAGGTTTGCTGGCTCATAGTTTCTGTTAATCAATAGAGTTTCCTCCTACACTTAAGGAAGCCCTTGGATCAGCTTAGGGATAGAAGTTATCTTTCTTTGTAATATATTATCATTTAAAAAAATACGTAAAAATATTTTTCACAATCAGTAAAATATGGTTGAAAATGGATTACTATGTACTTACAGTTTAAAAATACCCATTATTTATTTCTGAGGTTTGCTTATTTTATTAATTATGATTAGGATATAGATGAACAATAGTAAACTAATAAATAGCTTAATTTGCTTTCTGATAGCTTTTTTACTCTCCTGTAACTTAGTGGAGATCATCTTTTTCATTAGTCAAATTGGAAAGATGTTAATGGAATTAGCACCTTCTTTCTTAAATGTTGGAAGATAATTAAATTTAGGCAAAAGAAAGCTTTTGCTCTTTAAGTCATCTACTGGATATTTTGACCAAGTATCTCTGACCTTTAAGACAGTTTATGCAACTGATGTACGTGTTCTGATGATCCAGGCTGTCATGATTTGGCCTCAAATTATAGTGCCATCCTTTTACCCTGAATCTAGTGCTCCAAACTGGACTCCTGACCTGGACAATTCTAGCCAAACTTCTACTTGTTCATCTGCATCCATCTGTGCTGCTTCCTCAACAAGGTACTTCTTGTGTCTCTTTAATGGAAGTCTTCTCTTGGACAACACTTTTGGGACTTGTCTGTGACACAGTTTACCCATCTTGGTATCTTTGGTAATGAACTCTTGTATCTGGTTGTTCAGATGTAGGTTGGCTTGAGCTTAGAGGAGACTTAACAATTCATGTTATTCGTGCAGAGTTTTTTGTAGATTGTGGAGCCCATTAGTTTTATTTACACTTCTATTACATCATCTTTGAGAGAAGTACTGTGATGCTTTTCTTGCTTTGATTCAGCAGAACCTCCTTCCTGTTTCAGTGAGGGTGTGACTTCTACACTTAATCAACAGGTCCCTTGAGAGAAATTCAGATTTTTGGGTAAATGTTGAAGGCACATTGTCCCAAATAAAAATCAATGTTCTCTGTGTTTATGGTGTTGGAGAAAAGAAACAGCAACTCTGCTTTGTAATATTAAAGCTGAGAACACTGAGACCCAGAAAGAGTAGCCGGGGCCCCCAGCAGTGCTGAACGAGAAGCCTGGTCAGTTCTTGTGGCTCATGGCATCGGGGCTATTGCGGGTTGTCATTAGTTCCTATGTCCTGCATCAGAACTCTGGCAGCCCCTTACGAGCTCAGGCCTTTCTGGACTATTTCATTTGCTTTGTTTATGAGTTGACGTAGATCTGGAAGGTACTTCTTGTAGTGACTCACATTCAAAGCAGGGTCTCTCTCCAAGGGTCCCTGACTGACTGACTGAAGCCTGCAGGATTTTTCCCAGGCAGACCTTGAGAGACTATTGGGTTTGGTAGGCTCTTTAGTTTAAACCCTTCTGTTCTACTTCCCCTCTCATCACAGTTTTCCAAAAAATGTCTTGGGACTGCTGGGTATCCTCAGGGTATTAAACTTGGAGTTTGCAGGAATTTGGCCTGGTACCTTCTAAGTTAGAGTAATCACCAGTTTTCATGTCCCATATTTTCCAGGACAGTACATATTTCAAATATTATACATTATTGTTTACCAACGTATGTTCTTGTTTGCTTAGAATTATTATTTTTAAATTAGCCACTAGCCTATTGAACTAATGATACAGAACCTGGGAATTTCAAGTATATTTTCCTATTTGAATGGCAGTTAAATTAATCAAAGGTAACACAAGGTGCTGCTGAGCTACTAGAAGTTTCTCCTGCTGAAGTGGGAATACAAGCCAGGACTTACTTCAGTCTTTATTGGTAATAACTTGCATCTTGAGTAAAGTTACGTGCTGACAAGCAGTAGTACTGGATGAGGAACCAGGCAGTGCCCCTGTGAACCTTGGCCTAATGCTGCCAGCTCATACTGGGCCTTAGCAATTAGGGATCCAAAGACCCAAGTAAACTAGATAAAACAGATGTCAACAGGGAACAGGCAGGGCTGGAATTAAGTCAGGTGGCTGGATGACAAAAAGTATTGCCAGAATTACCTATTTTTCAAGAAAAGCTGGAAATCTGGATTTTATTTGTATGCAAAAATCTCATATTTAATATTGGCAATTAATTCAATGCTTAACATACATTGCATAAGCCAACAAACACCCTTACCTGTATATGAACAAGATTTGGTGCCAGGCCATCATTTGCAGTCTTTTTTATGTAGAATTTGCAGCTGTGTGACACTGTAGAGAAGAGTACAGTCACTTGATGGGGGAAATGAGGTAGAATCTGTATGGAAGGCAACATTTCCCTTCTTTGAAGGCTCTGGAAATGAGGATGGGTGGGAATCAGGATTCTAAAATAGAAGTGGTTGTCTTGCTTTCTTTTAAGCCAAAAGAGTGTGAGAATTAAAGCTGACCAACCATCACACTTGAAACTTCTAATGTTCTGCTGCTCAATGCAGACTCAGTTTGAAAGTCCCGTACCTTGATGTCCTTCAACGGGAGGACTCTTTCTCTCATGCCCTCTATCTGTCCGGATGTTAAAATACAGATTTTACAGGACATTGAGAAAACATAAATTGTGGAATTTAAACAGACACAGCTGACAGCCTTGCTTTGTTGACAGCCAGTAACTAGCTGAGTTTGGGTTCAGCTCTCTGAAGGACCAGGCTGTCTGCCTGCATTTTGGTAGCTGACAGACCCTTGTTGGCCTTTGGAGCATCCTTGTCCTAAAGACCCTGGCCTCTCCAGTTGAGCCTGTCTGCTGTCATGCCCCTGCCCTCGGTGTAAATGGAGAGCTCACACCCCCATGCTGACTTTTCACAGCCCTTGTCATCTGCCCGCACCCTTCGGTCCAGCCACACCTGGGAGGCCTCTCCTGCACTACCAGTGTCTCACTGCTCCCAGACCCGCTCCTGCTGCTCCTCTGGGGTACCTCTTCCTTGCACTGTATTACCTTTCATTTCTTGAAGCCTTTTCTGATCACAAGAACCTGAAGTTCAGTCTTCTTTGTATTATAGTTATCACTGGTTTTGATTCTAATTATTTGTATAACTGTTTACCTCCTTTATAAACCTGTAGTCTCCTTGAGGATAAGGGCAGTGTCTTTTCCATCTTACTTTCCCCACAGCTTCTAGTGCTGTGTTACTTGTGGTGGATATTGAGTGCATACCTGTCCATTCCTGTGGGTTGGGTAGGTCCCCACTGGTACAGTGGTTTCTTTTTGTTTTCCCTTGTGTTTGTATCAGTTGATGTAGTGTATTGTAGGAGTGGCTTCACTAAGTAGCATTCAAAATATACTGAAAAAGAGATGACCAAATTAATTAATCTGGGCAGGGTTGGGACATTTTTATTCCATTGTCAATTATAGTAATCAGTTTAAATATTCCCAGTTTGTTTACTACATATGTGAACTTACCTAACTTTAATTGCAAGTACCCAGATTTCATACTTTTATACAATGATATTCATAATTCATGAATTTAACAAACAAACTGAATGCCTAGCACATGGCTGGCATTTCCCTAGGTGGAAAGGATATAGAGGTGTCTGCTAGGAGCTGATATACTACTGAGAAAGAGACATGTAAGTGACATGTGAAATAAATAAATATGATAGGTTAGAGGTGCCTTTAAAGAAGGATATATGGCACATATGTTATACCAGGTGAATCACAGAAGGTTTCTTTGAGGAAGTGATACTTAAGCATCCTTGAACAATGAACATTGCTGTGAATTGTTTGGTGGTTTGGAGGGAAAGGCACTCTAGGAAGAGGAAGTATGAGGACAAGGTGTGGAGGGGGGAAATCTCCTCCTGTACAAGGGAACTAAAAATAAGTGAGCACAGCTAGAGCACTGGCAGGAGGGATATGGAGTTCTGAGTAAAAGGATGAAATGATTCTCATTCAGTTTTTCATTTTAGAAAAACTAGCATGATACCAGTATGGAGAATGTTTCAGAAATGAATGAATTATTGGAGGAATGTGAGTGAAAGAAAACCAGAAAACCAGTGGAAAGACTGAGGAGAGAGATTAGGGGGAATGAGCTGGTGGCCAGTTAGGAGGGTTTGGAGGATGGAGCCAGCAGAAGAATCAAATTGTCTTAATAACCAAATAACACATTGTCTTAATCATAAAAGCTAAACAAGATCTCACTAATTCATATTGGTTCATTTTTATCTTAAGTATTTTTTTTATTTACAGGTAGTGTAATATCTGTATTTTTAAGTCACTAATAATTTTCTTTTTGATCTTTTAATTGCTTAACTTTTCAATTATTTGAGAGCCAATTTTTCAAAAATTGAGCTGGTTTCAAACCTTTGTTGAGAACCTTGCTAGCTTACAGAGATCCTGCTGCTTTTGTGATATTCTCTGCTTCTGTAACATGTGCTCTGAGCCTGTTCACATTAGGCTATAATGCATACTCAGTTTTCTACATATATTAGCCTGTAGTTGTATTGAATCTTGTAATTGTTAGTCTTTGTTTTCTGAAGCACAAGCTAGCTTGATAAAGTCATCTGAGGCTGATCTCTTGAGCATCTGGTTTCCTGTGTGACTGTCCAAGAAGTCTGATGAGTAAGGAAAAGGATACTGGTGGTGTAGAAATCTAGACGTCAAGATTTTGAGATTGATTTTCCTAATCTTTCACATGCATCAGTTTTGGACCTCAAACCTTCATCCATGGTGAAGATTAGTAATTATGTTAGGAACTGTGTCCCATCCTTGTATATCAAAGTATAGAAATAACATATGTAACTTCTGCCTGGTGGTAGATACTCCCGGGCAGAGATGTGACTGGCATTCCCTTCTATTAAATTGCTCTAGTTTGTGAAGTGGGAAGTTGGCCTCTGATAACTCCAGGAGCAGCTGATGTTGTCTTCCCTGACATTGCTGTCAGTGCCCCTTCTACCAGCTACAGAGCTACTGCAGGAGCAGTGAGTAGCAGGTGGTTCTGTCAGCGAGTGACACTTGCAGGAACCCTTCTCTCTCCTTCCAGAGAAGGAGTCTTGTGCTATTGAATGGAAAGAAACCCAGCTTGCCTCTGAATAGCCACCTGTCTACTCATCAGCTGGCTACTTGGAATTCAGCTTCTATTTTCTTTGTATAGTGAAGATAGGTCTGGGAAGACTTAAGAAGAATGTATGATGAACACATTGTTAATTCTAGTCTTTGAGCTGAAGACAGTTGATAAAAGAAGGGTACCCTTTTAACCACCTTCCTATGATTCCTAGGAGAGCAGTGAGCTTGCTTTCTTGGGATATTACTGATTTTCAGATCTAGATCATTAAGATGATAGTTCCATCCTGAGAACTGAAAGCATTTGTTTGAAAATTGCCTGTAGTAAGTACTGAAGGGGTGGCATTGCCTGGTACAGCAATGTCTTCGTATGTATCGGACAGTGTTTCAAGTTCCTTAACTGAGGGACCTTGTTTCTCTTCTACTGAAAACTTTCTAATGTCTTCCTTTCTCATTCAGAGTTCAAGTCTTTACAGTGGCCCGGAAGCCCTGTCCCTTGTTAACTTCTCTGTTATCATCTCCTGCTGCCCTTGAGCTCTCTCTCACTTCGCTCCAGCAAAGCCGAAAGCTGATGCCCTGGCTGGAGTCCTGCGTGGCCATCTCCACCCCTCCTGAGGGCTTTCCCCGCAGCCTCTTCCTCCTAATATCTGTGTGGCGCATCTCCTGCTAGTCTGTGCCCCACCTTCTCAGGGAGGTCATCCTGACCACTCAGTTTAAAGTCACAGTGCTCCTCTGTTGATCCTCTGTCCCCTTACTCTAGAAGGTAAACTCTGAGGGTAGGAAAAAGTGTTTTGATTTTGTTCATTGCCACATCCCCAGTGCTCAGAGGAAGACCTGACACATTTTTGGTTTCCAAAACATGTATGGAATAAAGGAGATGTGGTATATTTGGGGCAAACTGAATTTTCAGAAGTTACCAAATCCAATTCTTACATCTAATAGTACACACCCAGATTCAGTTCACAATATTTGTTTTAGTTTGCCTCATAAATTATGAAAATTTCAATATGAATTTACCCATCCATCTTTAAATCTTAACTATTTCTATGTTATATTGCAAAAGTTCACTGATATTTTCAGTATTGCTATAGAAATAGATCACTTAGAAATTCATTTGCTCTAAGAACAGGTTTCAAGTTGGGATATAAATTAGTGTCTGTTAGAAGAGAGAGTAAAAAACACTAACATTTGTTCTCTGCTTTAATTTTTTCCAAGTCATTGGTTAATTTCTTAATAAATTTGAGCTTTGAAGCAGATTGTCACAAGGTTGATTCTGTTTAAACGCACACAGTTACTTTCATCCACTGATACTAGCAGAAATTACTGAATGAGACAAGACCACAAGAAATGACAGAGAGCTTTAATAGCTAGCCTTGAATGTGGGGGTGAGGGAAAGAGGGCTGAACACACAGCAGCAAAGAATAGCAGATTTATCAGGATGGAATAAAAACTTTTGTCACATTCCAAACAAATGTAAGCAACACTAGAAAATATGAGACCTACAAAATAACTATTCAGAATAAAATAATGGAAATAATAAGAGAGATATTACTATGGAGTTGGACATTCTAAATTCTTAAGGGAAAATAAGAGACCAGCAGGGAGTGCTGCTGAAATGTAGGTCCCAGTGTCATCCAGTGCATGGTGTAAAAAAAGTTTCCCCCACTGTCTGTGAAGAGTGAGTACTAACATAGGAAATACATGAAGGACAGGTTTGCTGTTACAGCTTACAGAAAAGTGGTATCTTGTGCACATTATCACCAAAGACCTGAGCAAACTTCAGGCCCCAAGTGGTCAAACGGTGCGCCCTTAACTGCTCCGTTTAAGCCTTATAACAAGCAGCAACAGGAAGACCACGATTAAGTATCACACTGACTCGGGGCTCAGGGCAACTCCGTCCGAGACAGGCACTTCAAATCTTCAGTCTCCATTTGTGTCTAGGTAATTTGATAGTTCTGTAAAGAGCAGAATGTTTTGGATGCCCAGAAGTCTTATATAGGTTTTCCTTTCAGTCTATCACGTTGTTTCAAACTGTCATTTACAGAAAAACTACTATACAAAGATTTGTGTACAGAGTCCATGTGTGTTCCATTTTATAAAGTGATTGAAGAGATTTCCTAGGGTGATTTGGGTTCCTCACTTTGTGCTCTTCAAGGTAACTCCTAGCCAAGGTACTTTAACAATGTTTGCAATGAAAATTTGCCTTTACTATTTGATTCCTTATATGATACATATGTAAATGTATACCATGTACATATGTATATGTACAAATGTATCTGTATCGTATATATATTTGTATATACAAGATGGATGGATGGATGGATAGATAAGTAGAGTAGTTCTATCCCAAAACATCCTGATGTCCTTATTTTTTCTGAACTATTCATAAGTAAAGCTGTGTATGTTAATGACACTTACCACTTAGTACTTCAGTATGCTTCTTCTAAGAATAAGGACATTCTCCTGCAAAACCAGAACACTATAATCAATTCCCCAATTGTCTTTTGTAGCTTTTCTTTTGTCCAACTCAGAATTCCCTCTGGGCATGTGTATTGCATTTGATGATCTGTCTCTATGTTTTTTTAAGTTTGAAGTGCACCCATTCTACTTCTTTTTGCATTTGTTTTGTTTTTTTCACCACATTGACTTCTTTGAAGAGTCCATGATAGCTGTTTTGTAGATTGTCCCATTTATTGCATTTGTCTGATTGTTCCTTTATGATTAAGTTCAGGTTAAACATTTTTGGCAAGGGTATATCATAATTGATAATTGATGTTATATACTTCTTACCACATCACATCAGAAGGTACATAATGTCAGCTTGTTCTAGTATTGGTGATGCTGTTTGATTACCTGGTACTGGTGATGACTGTCAGCACTCTCCACTATGAAAGTATATTGTCGCCTATGAAATTATTAAATAATCCGAGGAATAATGCCTTGGGATTGTGAAGACACTATTCCCCAACAACCTTTAAAAAAATTTTAGCATGCATTAAAGGTCCTTGCTTGAATCAATTACTCTGACAGTTTCAAACTTGAGTTTTCTAAGTTTATTATTTCTTCTACCTTTTTTATCTGACATTTTATTTTTCTATAAGGAGAACTTCTACTTCCATCTCTCTTTACAATATTAGTATGGACTTACGGAACTTATCAATTTTTCCAACATAAATTCGAACATTAATGTCATTTCTCATTTTCATGTTCAAGTTGTCCCACTGTAGCCAGTGGGAACCCCTCAAGACAGCTTATATATTGTTTTTTAATGAATATGGCTTTTTCTGTCTTCTCTAAGAAATCTTCCTACAAAAAGATCATAAAAATATTCTCCACCACATTCTTTTTTTTTTGGCATAGTGTCAATTAGGGTTTACTGTTCTTTCCAGTTTTGCTATCTAGTTGTCCCAGCATCATTTGTTGAAAACAAACTTTCTTTCCACCACTGGATTGCTTTGACATCTAAAGTTAAATGATCATATAAGTGCAGGTCTATTTCTAGGGTGTCCATTATGTTCCATTGATCTGTTTGTTGATCCTTTTGCTAATATCACGTTGTTTCCATTATGAAGCTTTATGGAAAGTCTTCAGTAAGGCAGTGTTAGTCTTCCCATTTCATTTTTCTTTTCAAGATTGATTTGGATATTTTTGTTTCTTTGCATTTTAGAATTAACTTGTGAGATTCTATAAATAAACTTGGTGGGAATATGATAGGACTTGAGTTGAATAGGTCAATTTTGGGAGAATTGAAATACTAACAATATGAATTCTTCCAATCCATAAACATGGTATATCTCACCATTTACTATTATCTTTGATTTCTCTAAGCAATGTTTTGTAGTTTTTAGTGTTTGTACCAGGGTATATTTTGTTAAATTTATTCCTATGTGTTTTATGTTTCTGATGCTCTTTAAATGGCCTTTCTTTTTTTTTTCTTGTCTTTAGTTTCTTCCCACTACCAGTGCTCAGAGCGAAGAGGTGGTAAATACATGAATCACAACATCCTAAGCTGTTGCTTACAAAACAAAATGTAGTGCAAAAATAATCTTTATGCACCATAAGAGATGTCATTATAGAGGTCTGTGTACACTATTCTCTGATGGGGCAGAAAGGTATGGGAGGAACCAAAAAAAAAAAAGTGACTAAGAAAGTAACTTATGAGTTAAGGCTTATAGGATGAGAAAGAGCCAAACAAATAAGGAGAGTAATACTTCAGGTAGAGAGAAAAATACAAGTAGAGGTTCTTGAGAATGTGATTCCTTTTAGGGAACTGCTTGTGATTTTTATCATGGTGAAGTGGGCAGAAGTAGGCCATGTGTTAGGTTAAGCAAGATTAAGGAATTTGAGGTTACTTGAAGATCCCAGGAAACTATTTAATAAATGATCTCATAAATTTAATTTGCTTCTCTAACAAATTTATAGGTGTTAGGTGAAAACGTTTTTATTAATCAATAAATTTATTGTTCTTAGGCACCTTTGCCCATTTTTCTAATTGAGTTTTAAGGTGTTCATTAGGTTTTTCATCACTTTTAAGTTCTCTTCTAATGTTTTTGAAGTAGAGAAGCTTTTGATTTTTATGTATTCAGATCTGTCCCCCCTATGTAGATATTCTTAAAACTTCCTCATCCTAAAATCATGGGTAATTTATGTACAATTTCTTCTACAGCACAACCCATGCATATAAATTGTTTTGTTTCACTGACTTTTAAATAAAATCATTAGTATATTTTGATATGTGTATTTCTTTCTCCATATACAAAATGATTAATGGTTTTATTCTTTTGCAACTGGATGTTTGTAGCATCTTTATTATCTATAGATATTTTTTGGTTTATACAAGTTTTTCTTTGCAGAAAAGCTTAGGGAAGTAGAATGGTGGTTTATAGGTAATGAGCTTTCCTTGATCTTCAGTGCTTTAATTTATTTTTTAATTAAACTAGTGCTTGATATTTGGTAAATTTCCTATTACAGTTCAGATTACTGGCTTCTGCTGATAAATCAATAATGTGGCCCATCTCACCACATGTATGACAGTTGCTAATATTCTTTCACTTACACTTTCCCTATATCGCTTTCAAACCCTGGAGAGTAAGAGACCTGAGAAAGCCACATTTTAAGGAAGTGGAAGACAGTAGATATCAATGTGGAAATGAAGAGTCCTACCAGTTTGAAATTATGCCAGTCTCCCCAAATTAAAAACCATCAAAACATAATTTCAAAGCAAATAAATTGTAAATTGTGTTAATGCATGCTTTTGAAATGCAGTGAAACATTTTAATGGGTAAACAAGTATCGGCCTTCCAATTAGTTGGTTTTAATTTATTTGAGTTTTGACTTACTTATGTGATATTTCAAGAATACATTCTCATACCTGGGCCCTACTCATAGAAGTTGTTGTGTAGCTTCAGTAACAATATATGATATACACTGTTATATAATAATGTGTTACCTGTTATATAATATATAATAATATGTTAATAGGTGGGACTCATTTATACTCTGTGTTCTCTTGTTCTTGTGTGTTGCTGGTCAGATAATGTCAGTATTATGCTAGCTTTATTTAATGAGAAGGTAGTGTTCCTTTCTTTTTCGTTTCTGGAACTGTATATAGGGTTTTATTTATCTTTTATTTCAATTTATAAAATATATATCAAACTGTCTGACTCTACTTTCTTGGCTAGGTAATTCTTTATCAACTTTTTCGCTTTTCTTTTGGGGATGATTCATTCTATTCAGGTCATCTACATCTTCTCGATGTAATATTTCCAGAGTACTGATTTTATGATTTTTGAATGTAATTGGTGTAAAACGCTTTGAAAAATAACCTCACCTATAGTAGTAGTATTTGTATTACTTTCTTAATCTTTCCTGGTTTACCTATTTGCCCTTCTAAAAGACTATTTCTTGATTTTATTGATATATTTTAAATTTGTTTGTGGAAATGTCATTCTTGTACAGAAATGGAGAATTAGTATAATGAATCATACAGCACCTATCTCCCAGCTTAGAACAATTATCATCATTCATTCTCATTTTGGATTTATTTGTTGATTATACTCATTTTTCTTTTTTCTTTTTTACATTTTTCCTCAGGATAGTTGTAATTTTTATAACTTCATTATTTAAATGGCCTATTCTTTCATGCTTCAAAAAGTAATTTTAAAAAGCAATTAAAGTACTTTAAGGAAGTGAATTTATGAATAAGCTCAACTTTGACAGCTTTCTACTGTTTTTAGTATATTTTCTAAATAGTTTGCTTTCATTTTGAAGTATATTTATTTCGGTAGTAATTTTAGAAAATACTGCTATTTTATGAATTTCTGTTTGTCATTGTTCTGTACACAGTTCCTAATTGCAAGACATACTGAATTACGTATTTTTTTAATAGTCTGGGTTTATGATCAGTTTTGTAAACATGGCCTATCATATCCTCAAAATAGCATATAGTCTTTGATTTTAGAGTTCAAAAAGTAGTTATCAAAATTTACAAAAACTAAATCTGTATCCATATTTGTGTCTTTAAAATACCAAATAAATAAAAAAGTGAACTGTCAAAACCTCCCATTTTGATTTTAATCTATCATTTACCGAGCTTTTGCACTTCCTTAGTTTCCAAAGATGCATTTTTGTATCAATATTTCTGGTAGGGCATACACTGGTACTGAGTGGTAAATCTTCAACCTGATTTCAGATGCACTGCATTTCTCAATTTTTAGAAATCCAGATATTAGCTGTACTTGCTTAGTTAAGAGACTGTATGTCAGAATCTTTAGAACTTAATTATGCATCTGTGTTTCTGAAGATATGTACTTACTAAAAACCTGTAGCTGAACTGTGAACTTTTTATTGGTTGTGAATTAGTAATCATATCAAATACTTGCAAGTCAGATTTAAAATAAGCCGTTGTTGTACCGTATTGTCATCACAGACTCAAGTGCCACTATTATAGCATTTTTTGAGCCTGGTAACAGTGGTCCTCTTAATAGTTTTCCTTAGGAAAAATTATTGATAATTGCATGTAAGCTTAAAAAGAAATACTGGAAGAATACTGGAGTAAGGATACAATTTTCCATAATTCTCTTTTGGAATGTTAACCACTTGCATACTAAATACAGAATATGCAAATGTTTTATGGTAACTAACCATCAAGAAGATGATTTTTGATGTTATCTCTAGAAGTTCCCCGAGTGCAATTTTATACCCAGTAATACTTTTGAGGGTCATCTGGAGATGTGTAAACACCCACCTCCCAAAAAGCTTCTCAGCATCATCACCTCGGTGACTGCTGGAGTGGGCCCTCTTCTGTGCTAACTGAAACCTCATTTGTCACGTTCTGTTTGCAGAGCCCAATGACAGTGTCTGTGCCTCACATGGGTAGGCAGACTCACGTCTTAGAATCTGCAGTGAGCACAACTGTCAGGTAGACTGAATGAATGACGTTTCTTTACAAAGAATATCACATTTTAATAAAAAATACAGAATTTAAAAAAGGTTGTGGGAGGCCTGCAAGGAATTATTAAATTAATTATTTAATTATTAAATTACTCATTGACCAAAGTCACTGACAACACCTTTATGCCATCATACTAATCATACAAATAATCTGTCCAGTGTACTGGGGACAGTTAAGCTTCAACAGGTAAGGGACCCCTGTTTGAAGAATGCCAAGCTGAGCACAGCTACCATTTGCTTGCAACACTCCTTTTTCTGTTTTTGGACTCACCTGACCCCCTTCTGATGGGCACATTTCCTCTTTCCTCTTTAGGTCTGAATATGTCCTGAGAACTTGTTATATCTTGGCCTGTGAGCCATTTTGCTTCTTTAAGCACACAGTACCTAAACACTGATTCATTATGAGTTGAATTTATAGTTCAACTCTAAGAGGACAGTATTATTTTAATTTCAAAATTCTTCCCACCTCACCCCCACTGTAGTCCTTATGATATGGACAAATCTATAAAAAGCCTTGTGGAATTTCATACATGCACATAAATGTTTTCTTCTTTTACTTTTTAACAAATATTTTACTCAGTTGGCAAATTGGTAGGGATCTGCTGGCAGACTTTGGCTCCTTGACTCAGGAAAGTTTTTTTTTCTTTTTGAAGTAATGCCGAACAATTGATTGGATGACTTTATTGAAATACTTGATAGAATCTTTCACTTACTACTTTGATATAACTGATTTTTTCCATATTTCTCTATCCAGTAATTTCTTATCATTTCAACTATTAATTTGGATTTGATATGTACATTGTTTTAAAATTCAATCTAATAGTCTAGATTTTAGAAATATGTTTCTGGACATTGTATTTAAGGATAGGGCATATAGTAAACCAAGGCTGTTTTGAAATGTGAACATAACGGTACTGGGCAGTTTGCCAAAAAAAGGTTTGTTTGATCTTGATTTTGTCAGACTTCCTGCAGTGTTTCACAGTGATAGTTCTCCAGCTCAGGAAGCCAGAATATTGCACAAAGGCATCAACTTCTTAACCTTGCCCCTTACTAAAACTATTTTCATCAGAATTCTACCAGGTTTTTACTTTCCAAGGTAAAAATGGCATACCTCACAACATCAATAGCATGAAGTATAGGACAATGAACCATACTTTTTTCTTTGTTTAAAACTTCTTATGTACAAACCAACTTTTGGATGTTTTAAAATCATAAGCAGCTTCATATAAGCAAACATTAACCAGAAATCTTTTATTTTATGAAAGTTTAATAATTGGTTGATTTTGACATGTAGAATTTCCAGGTCTTCTTGTGTATGACAGAACTGCACTCATCTCGTACCGGTACCTTTAAAATATGAAGATTGTCTTACCATGTTTTTTAATACTCTGGATTAACTTCCTTCCTACACCTTTCTCTTGCCTATGCATGTTTATTTTCAAAGCACCTGTTTTGTAGATGCCTCTTTTTAATACTGATATTGTAAATATCAGGTTATTTCCTTAGTATTCCCATTCCCAGTTCTAGCTGTTTTATCATGGAAACTGCAGGCTCTAGACAGGACTTTTACCATCATAAAGCACATCTTTTTTTTAACATGTTGGGGGCCTTGCAAGAAGTTAGTCAGCTCAGGCTCCTCCTGGCCCTTAGAAGCCCAGCCCCAGGACAGAGTGGGCACAGATGAGGCAGCCTGTGCCTTTTCGGACAAATCCAATGACTGCATCCCAGGAATCGTTTGAAGAACTCATGTTTCCCCTGTTTCTGTGTAGGAATCTGGGGTGAGGCAGAGTGGTAGCTCTTAGGCGGGTGCATCCCTATAATCCATGTAGGCCTCAGCTTTTTTTCTTAATCTGAAGGCAAACATTTATTGTATAAGCAGGAATAATTTTGGTAACAGAGGTAAAGAAAGCTTTGAAACAATGTGATGAGCTGTGGCTTTCAAGTGTTAATACATCTCTGTAAAACAAGGGAGTTGGAGTAGATTGACAAACTTAAATTCCTATAGGCTGGAAGTCAGTAACTTGGCTTTATTATCATGGTAAGAGAATGCAGGCCTGGTGATTCTCTCTCTTTGAACTCTTCAATAAGCTGTTCGTCTGGATTTTTATATGAATATTCATTACTTAAAATTTTAGCATATTGGTTCAAAATCTTCAGAGCCCTGTATGAGACCAACCAAAACATGTCTGTAAGCCAAATCAGTTCCCTAGGCCTTTGGATAAGAGGATGACTAAGGTCTTTTTGAATTAAGTATAATTTTTAGTGTCTGTCATTCTGATTCTGACACTCTTGGAGGAGAATGTACAGTGTCCTGGCTATTGCCAGAAGTATTACAGAGAAGGCTGGGTGGTTGGCTTGAGAGACGTGGTGTGGCTGCCACCAGTAGGTGCCCAGGGGCTCACTCTACTCCTCCTAGGAAGGCTTGAGAAATTGTGAGACTTACGTACACACTAGCAGTTGGTAGCTCCTGCTCCAAAGAGCTGCTGTTTACCGTCTAGATATTGTCAATTCTGTGAAGAAGCAGTGGAGCTGAACTTTTGGCCAGCTTTGCATCCAGCATGGAGATCAGTGCAGTAGAAGAATCCCAAAGATGTAAGCAATTTGTTTTGGAGGCAGAAATGATCTCAGTTTTGTTTTGTTTTTGCTTTTGCCACATGGAAAGGTGTTTCACCAATGTTTCAGCCCCAGGCAAGGTCACTATGGATTTGGCGAGACTGAAAAATGACAACAGAATGTTGGGGGGTAAGAAAGGGTTTATAACAAGCTTTATTCTCACAGTGGCAGGTCAAGCTCTAGAATCACGTCTGCGTCTGGCAGTCTAAAGTAGCAAGCCCATCTCAATCTCTGATCCCCCTCAGCTTCTGCCCCAGGAACTAGCTCCCTCTCTCCAGGCTCTGTCTCTGCTCCTGTCCTCTGGCTCAGCTCTAGCCCTGAGCAAAGAAATCTCTTTATATAGCAACACAGGCAATAATGGCTTATCGCCAATAGGTATACGAGTATGTGCCTGTGCAGTAGGCTAAGTATTACATCATTGCACGTTTGCAATGGCTATCAGGTGAGGATTCTGGCCATTAAACTTCCATTTTCCCTACAGAAGGATATTATCATTTAAGAAGCTACTGCTACAGACAAGGTAGACTTTTCTCTAATTCTGGTAGTGTGGAATTGAGGAAAGAGAATAAGCCCAACAGCAGTGTGTTAGTGCTGTAAAGGCCTGTCAATCAAATTCAGGCTCTTGTGGTTAAATTTGCTGTATTTCCAGAATCTCTCGCCTGGCCTTAGTGCATCTCCATATCAATAGGTGTTTCCAAGGGGTGGAGAGAAGTAGTCTATCTCCATATCAGTAGGTAATAAGGAGGGCAAGGAGGGCATATCTGGACCTGAGAGGTTGGGTGGGGTCTCTTCTTCTGCTGCCAGGTCACAAGAGACACATGGAAGCAAAAGTGGACTGCTTGTAAGAAATAAACAGGTTTCTCCCACTTTATTTCTCCCTTTGACTGATTTTGGTTTCAAGGGTATTTCACCCTGGGATTTTCCTCCCAGAGTTACTACCACCTCCTCTTTTGAGTGGAGTGTACATTCCAGCTCCACTGACTTTGAACTTAGCTGTGAGACATAGTTTGGCCAATAGAACATGAGCAGATATGATGTGTCAGAGATTTTAAATATGTTTACATGGTCTAGCTTGTCTCATGGGCTCTTGACATTTGCCATGAAAAGAACATGCCCCAGGTAATCCAGGGAGGTCCAAGGAGGGAGACAGACATAGGGAGCCGACCTAGACCCAACACACAGTTTTAGCCAAATTCTACTACCCACAGCCTGAAGCAGAGTTGCCCAGCGGAGCCCAGACTAGCCCATCTTAACTTCAGGCAGCCTGCAAACCTGTGAGCTTGAGAATAAAAACAGCTTGTGTTAAGCCATTGAGTTTTGGGGTAGTTTGTTAATGTAGCAGAAGTGTAGAAATAGTTGGCAATGTTATAGTGCAGAGAAGAATAGTTACCCATCTAGTTAAAACTGTGAAGATATGAATCTCGTTTTCACAACCCAAAACAACAAAAGGGGATTCTCATCTCCTCATGCAAATCCCAGAAGAAAGATAAAAGGATGTTTTACTTTATAATTCTCCACCCCACTCCTTAAACCCCCCCCCACCTATGTTTTCCCCTTGGTTGGAATAAATTTTGAATTATACATTTAGATTTCTGTGTGTTCAGCTAATCAATTCTTAGCACCCTTTTTGGAGAGGCATAGCATTCCTTAAGCCAACCCCAGAGAGGATCTCAGTACCAAGATCTGAATATGTAATACTTCTGAAATTCCATCTGGGAAAATGTCCAAGTTGTTCCTCAGAAACAGTTGTGGTCTCCTCAATTCAGCAGAGAATTCTGAAAGCCTGTTCTGTGTGTGTGGCTAAGGGTGTGTGTTAGATGGTAAATAGACATTTGTTTTGTTCTGCTGTGTGCCCTGTGCTGTGGTAGCGCCCCAGCCCCTGGGGCCTGTCAGTCAAACTCAGGGCTTTCTGGTTGCCTGCTAGCTAGCAGCAGAGGCAGGCAAGTAAATGGACAGTTAAGGCCCAGGGTGGTAAGCGGTGCCATAAGCGGCATAACCACAGCCCTTGGGGAACTTGGAGGAGAGGCCTGGGGATTGGAATGTAGGGAGCATTTCAGGGAAGTCTTCCTGAAGAAATTGACACTTGAACTGAACCTTTCTGAAGGATGTGGTTAGGAAGAAATTGGATGACTGTAGAGTAGAAAGGGGTGTTAGGAACATCCTTCTCTACACATTTAAAGGAAGCTCTCTTTCCCTTTTAAGATGTCCCTCTCCCACAGAGAGACTGTCTGATTAGGAAGTCAGCCTATTTGGAGCAATCTCTGCTTTGGATAACTTTATTATTGAAGCTATGCAAGTATCTCTATATTCTAGCTAATTAGCAGTTCTGTGCACACATCTGAAAAAAATGTAATGATGCTCATTTCCCAAGGCAGGTGTATCCCATTATATGATGTCAGTTTTTAGTTGAAATAGCTGCAGATTTTTAGAGTTGCTGTTTTGCTTTGTTCTATTTTATTCATGAAGAGTAGGCTCAGGGAAAGAGGAATGAGGGACACTAAGAATGCTCTAATTACCTTGGAAATAATTGTCCTCCTAAAAACAGTCCTTAGTTTGAATTGTGAATTTGTTGAGTTATCGTACAGTTTAGTGGATTTAAGAATTTAAATTAATTCTTAAATATATAGTGGCTAGTAGATTATTAGACTGGCTTTAAAATTACCTTTTGCTCTTTCTTAAGGTAGAGTATATTTTGCAGAAATATGTCCATATTTATCCAGGTTCAGTTTTAGATAACATCTCAGCTATCTTTTTAAACTTTGAAATGCACGTTTTATTGCAGAAATCATAGTTACATTTTTATTTATTGTTCCAGAATTAACTGTTAAAAGGCTGGCAGATACATTCAGTGTTTTCAGAGGGACTGTACTGGGGAATATGCCATTGGTATTCCCTCCTCTGGGATGGTATTGAGAGAGAAGTCATGTAGAAATACTTTCAATTTTTGGCATTTTATATTTTCTTTTACAAAGCACTAAAGTGGACTCCTGTTGAGTTTTTCAAATTGCTCAACATTCTGTTACTTATTACAGCCCAGATGGGTTGAAAAGGGAGAGAAGAGTGTCGTAAAATACTGGGACATCTGTCCAGGGCCATAATAAAGTTATATTTGAATTTAGACCCTCTTGTTGTAAATATAATATGTGTAAAATAAGAAATTCAGAAATAAGGAAAAGCTAAAAGGGGAGGAAAAATATATTCTCATCAGCCAGAGATAATCAGTATTGACATTTGATATGCTTTATAGGTACACTCGTTTAAACTCTGGCATTGACTTATTTTATATTGTGAACATACTGTATGAGTGTTTTATATTCCATTTAGCATTCATAGTTTAATTCTAGTTCCCATTGTAACACAAGCATTTTTCTAAGTTATGAGTGTTTTAATGACTGTACTGTGTCTCTACCATGATTTATCTAATTATTCCCCTCTTGTTAGATATTTTGGTTTTCTAATTGGGACTAACATAGATATATTATGATAAAGTATTTTTTAATAGAGATTTTTCTTGAAAAATAGCACCTACACAATTCATGTATGTGTACATGTGCATTTTTAATTTTTCACAGTCAGCACACCTACATACGTCAGTAAGTTATCACTAAGTGAGCACAGCCATGTTAGCACTGTTCAGGCCAAGAATAGAACTTGACCAAGTCTGTGCCTTCTAATAACTCCTCCCTCCCTCTTGCTGGAAGGTAATCATCAACCAAACCTTTAATGGCATAGATCATTTTTCCTTGAGTCTACAGTTATTTGCCTTTAGAGTTCCAGAAGTAGAGTTACTAGATCAAGAAGTATGAATATTTTTAAGTATCTTAGTTTATATAACCAAATTGCTTTAAAAATGTCATATCATTTTATTACCACATTGTATGAAAGTGTAGATAGAACTTCTGTTCCTGATTGTGGGAAGGGAGAGAAATGAGAGTTCTGGGCTGTGACTAGGACCAAATGGGACGAAATTACTTTAGGGAAGTCTCAGCAGTCTGTTTTCAAATTCTATTTTACCCACCTTGGAAATAAACGCTCTTCTTTTTCTAGACATTGCCAGTCATTGTTGAAGAAAGAAAGGAAAGCTTGGTGATCCAAGTACTCGTTCTTAAGATCTGGACACGAGTGACACACAAACTTGTGCCCACATCACATTGGTCAGAGAAAGCCACATGAGTTCAGGAGAGCCAGGGTATGTAAGGGGGAAGTACTATAGGAAACTGGGATATTTGGCAAATGATAATACCATCCGCCATGCTTTATTTAATGACTTTGCCTCATCCATGAGGAGATTAAATCTTTGTTAGGTTACTAAACTTATTATAAAGCACATCCTGGTCTTGGAGGTGAGGGGGTCCTAGAGCTCCATAAAAGATTGTAACTTCTGTAATTATCAGTGGGGTGTTTGCATAATGATGAACTTTTATCGGGGTTGGAGGGGTGTGTACTTGTTTTCAAGGAAGAGACCTAGAAACATGCTTATTCATTTAGTGGTGATGGGGAAATGCTAAAATCAGCTTATTAATTTTTTTTGGTGGACAGCAATTCTCTTCAGGAAGGAAGGTTTTCTTTAATAGCTAGTTTACATGTATTGGTTTTGTACTCTCTGAGAACCTCTTCAGTAAATGTTTTCCTGGTCCCTGGGCAATAACATGGAATTGTAGAGGTTTTCTCCCTGGTGCAGTATGGGAACTGACTTGGCTCATTCACCAAGGGGCTTGCTCCAGAGTATCTGTTCCACCTTCTACTATGGTTAACATTCTCTTTACTGTTACTACGTGTTCTTTTTTATTGCCATTCTTCTCCATAACAGCTATTTTGTAGTATTGATTGATAATATTAAGAATTGCTTCTCATTTCACTTTATCTTTATGTCATCAAGATAGATGTCTTCAGTTAAGACACCCTTGCTCAGTTGGGGAAATAGTTGCATAGTGGTGGGGTAGTATGGTGGTGTTAGGTGAGCTCTGATTTAACATTATATCTCTTATTCCCAAAGATCTCTTCTCTCTAGGGATGGTGAAGTTGGAAAGACGCTCCTTTAACCCTCCTCCAGGATGAACCTTCCAGAAGACATGGAGAACGCTCTCACAGGGAGCCAGAGCTCTCATGCTTCCTTGCGTGAAGTCCATTCCATCAACCCTACACAACTCATGGCCAGGATTGAGTCCTATGAAGGAAGGGAAAAGAAAGGCATCTCAGATGTCAGGAGGACTTTCTGTTTGTTTGTCACCTTTGACCTCTTATTTGTAACATTACTGTGGATAATAGAGTTAAATGTAAGTATTTTTTCCATGACTTTGTAAGAACTGTTTACAGAGGCAAAGAAAAAAAACAAAACCAATTTTGTCATTTTTCTCATCATTTCTGTCTCATTTAGTAAATTCCAGCTTTTCTCAGATGGGGAAATATTGCTCTTCTTTAGCTAATTTGAACCTTCTCTGTTCATTTAAAACTCAACTTTGGAATTTTGAAATTTGAATTTATGGTGTTTTGCTCTGTAATAGAAGTTGGCAAACTAAAGCCTGGGGACAAATTCAGCTGTCCTGTTTTTTACAAATAAAGTTTAATTGGGACACAGCCCTCCCTATCTGTTTACATTTGTCTATGACTGGCTTTTGTGCTGAATAGTTCAATAATTGTGATGGAGTCCATGTAGCTCAGAAAAGCAAAAATTTTTATTCCTTGGCCCTTTGTAGGAAAAGGTGGCTGATCCTTGCTCCAAAAAAGGTAGCATGTCTCTGGAATATGTCTTAGATACTGCATCTGCTTTTTCAATTCCTATGTTTAATATGCATTTATTATTTACTTTTTTGCAGAGATTATTCATATTTTATCAAAAATTTCCAGAGACATTTGGAGGTTTGTCTATTATTTTGTCAGGTTTATGAAGCTATATTGCCAAATAATTGTCTAAACCAGTACTATCTGATCGAAATATAATGTAAGCCTCATACATAATTTCAAGTTCTCTAATTGCCACATTAATAGAAGTAAAAATAAAAAAGTGAAATTTATTTTAATGATATATTTTACTTAGCCCAATATATATGTTTTCTCCCCAAGCCCTGGCTTTGTGTACATTCCTTACCAACAAATAGGTGGACTCTTCCAGAATGCTTTCTTCAGAGGCAAAAGTTCTCTGCTTCCTTCATTTTAAGCAGTTCATTTATGTTCAAGAAATATTTGCCAAGACCTAGGTAGTAAGTTATTAGCAATTGTTTATTATTAAGAGGTTACTCTTGCTAGACGCAATACTAGGTGCTTTATAAAAAACTTATTAAAATAGAGAAAATATGAAAAAATGCTGAGATTCCTCTTTGAAAATGATTTTTAATTTTGCCTTAACAGAGATGGTCAACATCTTAATCTAAACTCTTAATATTCAGATTCACAAAAGCAGTCTTAGTTCTAGACTATAGGCTCTTTTAATAATTAGGGTCATTGGACTCACTTGATTTCATCATGAATCCTAATAAATAAACAAAATTCTTTAATATAGCAGATATTTAGAAAATGAGATTTGTCCGAGAGTCACAAATATATGTAACATGAATTAACTAAATTTCCGTTTACAGATTTTCTTTGTCAGCCCAACGCTTGAGGAGAAGCCTTCTTTTTGTTTAAAGCCAAACAAGTCAGTGATATGACACAGTAATTTAGATTCTCTCTTTTATTATTTTTCCCTTTTGTATACATTAAAAAATATATTTAAATCAATTTATATTTTAAAGGAGTAATACATTTTCAAAACTATCAATTGTAATGAGAGATGAGAAAGAAATGCATCTTGTAACAGGCAAGCATAGCAGCAGTTTTCAGGGAGCACACTCAGTTACTGTAATGATTACAGTGCAGAATCAAAGCTTTCGTTGGTTTGCCACTAACATCTGTACATGCTTTTAAGTGAGGGAAACCATGAGGTACAGCTGTGGTGGGAGTTCACAGGATCACACCTGTCTCTTCCCTCCTTTCTTATTGCTTCAAAGAAATTGAAATGGAAGTGAAGTGGGCTGTACCCTGTTCTTGTTTATTAGAAGGGATCTGTTTGTATCTGCAACATGTTTTAAATGAAAAATCACCAGGCCTAGTGATTGAGAAATGTGTTTGATCCTCACTTTTCTACTTAGCTGCCAGCTTCCCCAGTTGTAAAATTGAAAGATGATACTAGAGTATACGATTTTTAGGATAGTACATCATGACCATTTTGTTTTGTTTTGTTTTTGACCTTTAATTTCTATTTGTTTTGAATTGTCAGTCCTGACCTGAGTTTTTCATTACATGCTGTACCATCATTTTTCTTTTGTTGTCTGTCTCTGTGAAGCTCTAATCACTCAATTCCATTTTTTTTACATGTACTGAGTACCAGAGCATAGGCTTTTGCTTCAGGGGTGGCAAGCTACACAATGAAACCATGAGATTTAAAGTTTAGCTGAGGAAATAATAACATGTTTTATATTGCCTGTGGTGTTGGTCTTTAAGAGAAGAAGGAAATAACACAAAGGATGCTTGGGCCTTTGGAAGAGTATGGGGACCCGCTTGTTCTGTGCAGTCATGATAACAATAACCAGAATATTTTGCCTTTATATGACTTTGAATTTAGCCACTTTTTCTCCTCATTTCAGGGATACAAGGTGCCAAAAATTAAGATTCATCCTTGACTGATTAGCATGTTTGTTTTGTATTTCTCATGACCCATGTCCAGTCTAAAAGTAAGTTCTGTCCAGTCTGCCTGCAAAAATATTCAAAATATGATCTCTCAATGTCTACTACTGCCATCTCAACCAAGTTTACGTCACTCATTGAAACTACTGCACGGCATGCACAACTGGTTTGCCTGCTTCTTGCCCTCCTAGAATCCATTCTCCTCATGGAAGCCAGAGTGTCTTTTAAAAGTCAAAGCAAATCAGATAATTTTACTTTGTGTTTAAAACCCTTCAATAACTTACCAGAGCATTTAGAATAAACTCCAAATGCTATAAATTGGCTTGTGAAGCCTTCACGAGTCTCTCCAGATTTCCTTTCCCACTGTTTCTGGCCCACCCAAATCAGCCAGACTTGCCTCCTCCTGTTCTCAGAATGGAACAAAGTCTCTTCTGTCTTGGACCTTTATACTAGTTGTTTCTCATATATGAAATGAGTAATTTCCTTTATCTTGATGCACATTCCGACTTCTGGATCAGTTCCTTTAAATATCACCAAAGAGAAGGCTTCCATTTACCACTGAGTCCAAAGAAGCCAACCATCATTCTGTCACACTGTCCTGCTTCTGTTCTCTGTATAGGACTTCTTAGTTATCTCTCTCCACTTGCTAGAATGTGACACAGATAGTGAAGTATTTCTTGTATTTAGAATGGTGCTTGGTACTTTAGAGGTGCTCAGCAAATATTTGGTGAATGGATAAATGTCCTGTGGCAGTGGTTTGCAGTTGGATTAAATTAGGGACAGATTGGCTCAGAAGCTGTTGAAGAAGTCCCGTGTAAAGTGGTGGGAAAAGAAAGGAATTAGCTAACCTGAGAAACATATTAAAGGAAGAAATATCAGAAGACAGCAGTAAGCTGATTTTATCATCCACAGTGTCCAAAGATAACTCTTAAGATTTCTTGTTTTGTGGTGGTTTTAATTTTTTTTTTAGTAAGGTATCATTGATATACCATCTTATGAAGGTTTCACATGAGCAACATTTTGGTTACTACATTCACCCATATTATCAAGTCCCCCCCAGTGCCACCACTGCAGTCTCTATCCATCAGCAGAGTAAGATGCTATAGAGTCATTACTTGTCTTCTCCACGATCTACCTATTTTGTGATTGCGAGTTACAGTGCCCCTTACTCCCCTTCTCCCTCCCTCCTCACTCAGTCTCCCCAACCCTTTCCGTTTGGTAACCACTAATCCCTTCTTGGAGTCTGTGAGTCTGCTGCTGTCTTGTTCCTTCAGTTTTACTTTGTTGTTGTACTCCACAGTGAGTGAAATCATTTGGTTCTTGTCTTTCTCTACCTGCTTATTTCACTGAGCATAATACCCTCTAGTTCCATCCGTGTTGTTGCAAATGGTAGGATTTGTTTTCTTTTTGTGACTGAGTAATATTCCATTGTGTATATGTACCACATCTTTATCCATTCATCTACTGATGGACACTTAGGTTGCTTCCATATCTGGTTTTTGTAAATAGTGCTGCGATTAACACAGGGGTGTATATATCTTTTTGAATCAGGGATCTTGTTTTTTTTGGGTAAATTCCTAGGAGTGGATTTCCTGGGTCAAATGGTTCTCTTTTTAGTTTTTTGAGGAACCTCCATATTATGGTTGAACTAATTTACATTCCCACCAACAGAGCAGGAGAGTTCCCCTTTCTCTGCATCCTAGCCAGTATTTGTTTTTCCTTGTCTTTTGGATGTTGATGATCCTAACTGGTGTGAGGTGATATCTCATTGTGGTTTTAATTTGCATTTCCCTGATAATTAGCAGTATGGAGCATTTTTTCATGTGCCTGTTGGCCGTCTGAATTTCTTCTTTGGAGAAGTGTCTGTTCAGATCCTCTGTCCATTTTTTAATCAGGTTATTTGCTTTGGGTATTGATGCCTGTATATTCTTTATATATTTTAGATGTTAACCCCTTGTTGCATATGTCATTTACAAATATATTCTCCCATACTGTAGGATGCCTTTTTGTTCTGCTGATGGTGTCCTTTTCTGTACAGAAGCTTTTTAGCTTGATGTAGTCCAATTTTTTCATTTTTTCTTTTGTTTCCCTTGCCTGAGGAGATGTGTTCATAAAAAGTTGTTCATGTTTATATTCAATAGATTTTTGCTTATGTTTTCATCTGAGAGTTTTATGGTTTCATGACTTACATTCAGGTCTTTGAACCATTTTGAGTTTAGTTTTATGTGTGGAGTTAGCAAATAATCCCGTTATGTTCTCTTCCATGTAACTGTTCAGTTTTGCCAACATCAGTTGTTGAAGAGGCTGTCATTTCCCCATTGTATAGCCATGGCTCCTTTATCATTTATTAATTGACCATATATGCTTGGGTTTGTATCTGGACTCTCTATTCTGTTCCATTGATCTATGGATCTGTTCTTGTGCCAGTACCAAATTGTCTTGGTTACTGTGGCTTTGTAGTAGAGCTTGAAGTCAGGGAGCACAATCCCTCCAGCTTTATTCTTCCTTCTCAGAATTGCTTTGGCTATTCAGGGTTTTTTATGGTTCCATATGAATTTTATAACTATTTGCTCTGGTTTGTTGAAGAATACTGTTGGCATTTTGATAGGGATTGCATTGAATCTGTAAATTGCTTTGGGCAGGATGGTCATTTTGACAATATTAATTCTTCCTATTCATGAGCATGAGATATATTTCCATTTATTGGTGTCTTCTTCAGTGTCTCTCATGAGTGTCTTGTAGTTTTCAGGGTATAGGTCTTTCACCTCCTTGGTTAGATTCATTCCTTGGTACTTTATTCTTTTTATTTTCTTTCTTTTTTTTCTTTTTCTTTTTTCTTTTTGGTACTTTATTCTTTTTGATGTAATTGTGAAAGTAATTGTTTTCCTGATTTCCCTTTCTGCTAGTTCATCGTTAGTGTATAGGAATGCAACAGATTTCTGTGTATTAATTTTTTATCCTGCATCTTTGCTAAATTCAGTTATTAGTTCTAGTAGTTTTGGGGTGGATTCTTTAGGGTTTTTTTTTTATGTACAACACATGTCATCTGCAAATAGTGACAGTTTTACTTTTTCCTTACCAATCTGGATGTCTTTTCTTTCTCTGTGTTGTCTGATTGCTGTGGCTAGGACATCCAGTACTATGTTGAATGAAAGGAATGAGAGTGGGTGTCCTTGTCTTGTACCTGATTTTAAAGGAAAAGCTTTCAGCTTTTCACTGTTAGCTGTGGGTTTGTCATATATGGCCTTTATTATGTTGAGGTACTTGCCCTCTATACCCATTTTATTGAGAGTTTTTATCATGATGGATGTTGAATTTAGTCAAATGCTTTTTCAGCATCTATGGAGATGATCATGTGGTTTTTGTCCTTTTTGTTCATGTGGTATATGATGTTGATTGATTTTTGAATATTTTACCATCCTTACATCCCTGGAATAAATCCCACTTAGTCATGATGGGTGATCTTTTTGATGTATTTTTGAATTTGATTTGCTAATATTTAGTTGTGTATTTCTGCATCTGTATTCATCAGGGATACTGGTCTGTAATTTTCTTTCTTTGCCTGGTTTTGCTATTAGAGTGATGCTGGCCTCATAGAAAGAGTTTGGGAGTATTCCCTCCTCTTCTACATTTTGGAAAACTTTAAGGAGGATGAGTATTAGGTCTTTACTAAATGTTTGATAAAATTCAGCAGTGAAGCCATCTGGTCCAGGCATTTTGTTCTTAGGTACCTTTTGGATTATCAATTCAATTTCATTGCTGGTAGTTGGTCTGTTCAGATTTTCTGTTTCTTCCTAGGTCAGTCATGGAAGGTTGTATTTTTCTAGAAAGTTGTCCATTTCTTCTAGGTTATCCAGTTTGTTAGCATAAATTTTTTCATAGTATTCTCTAATAATTCTTTGTATTTCTGTGGTGTCTGTAGTGATTTTTCCTTTCTTATTTCTGATTCTGTTTATCTGTGTAGACTCTCATTTTTTCTTGATAAGTCTGGCTAGGGTTTATCTATTTTCCTTATTTTATCAAAGAATGAGCTCCTCATTTCATTGATTCTATTGTTCTATTCTTCTCAATTTTATTTATTTATGCTCTGATTTTTATTATGTCCCTCCTTCTACTGTCTTTGGGCCTCATTTGTTCTTTTTCTAGTTTCATTAATTGTGAGGTTAGACTGTTCATTTGGGGTTTGTTGTTCTTTCCTGAGGTAAGCCTATATTGCAATATACTTAGCATGGCCTTCACTGTGTCCCACAGATTTTTGAGGTGTTGAGTTATTGTTTCTTTTTTCTCCATATATTGCTTGATCTCTGTTTTTATTTGGCCATTGATCCATTGATTATTTAGGAGCATGTTGTTTAGCTTCCATGTGTTGGTGGGCTTTTTTGTTTTCTATATGTAATTTATTTCTAGTTCATACCTTTGTGGTCTGTGAAACTGGTTGGTACAATTTCAATCCTTCTGAATTTACTGAGGCTTTTTGTGGCCTAGTGTATGATCTATTCTTGAAAATGTTCCATGTGTACTTGAGAAGAATGTGTATCCTGCTGCTTTTGGGTGGAGTGTTTTGTAGATGTCCATTAGGCCCATCTGTTCTAATGTGTTGTTCAGTGCCTCTGTCTTCATACGTGTTTTCTGTCTGCTGGATCTGTCCTTTGGAGTGAGTGGTGTGTTGACATCTCCTAAAATGAATGTGTTGCATTCTATTTCCCCCTTTAATTCTGTTAGTTGTTTCACATATGTGTGCTCCTATGTTGGGTACATAGATATTTATAATGGTTATATCCTCTTGTTGGACTGACCCCTTTATCATTATGTAATGTCCTTTATCTCGTTACTTTCTTTGAAGTCTATTTTGTCTGATACAAGTACTGCAACTCCTGCTTTTTTCTATTATTTCCATGAAATATCTTTTTCCAGTCCTTCACTTTTAGTCTGTGTATGTCTTTGTGTTTGAGGTAAGTCTCTTGTAGGCAGCATATAGACAGGTCTTGGTTTTTTATCCATTCACTAACTCTGTGTCTTTTGCTTGGCATTCAGTACATTTACATTTAGGGTGATTATCAATAGATATGTACTTATAATGCCATTGCAGGCTTTAGAATTGTGGTTACCAAAGATTCAAGGGTAGCTTCTTTACTATCTAATAGTGTAACTTAACTCACTTAGTATGCTATTTCAAACACAATCTAAAGGTTCTTTTTTTTCTTCCTCCTCCAGTTTTTATATATTAGTTGTCATAATCTGTACTCTTTGTGTATCCCTTGACTGACTTTTGGGGTAGTTGATATAATTTTGCATTTGCTTAGTAATTAATTGGTCCACTTCCTTTACTGTGGTTCGTTTTCTCTGGTGACAGTTATTTAGCCTTAGGAGCATTTCCATCTCTAGCAGTCCCTCCAAAATACACAGTAGAGATGATTTGTGGGAGGTAAATTCCCTCAACTTTTGCTTATCTGGAAATTATTTAATCCCTCCTTCAAATTTAAATGATAATCTTGCCAATTAGAGTATTCTTGGCTCAAGGTCCTTCTGTTTCCTTGCATTAAATATATCATGCCACTCCCTTCTGGCCTATAAGGTTTCTGCTGAGAGGTCTGATGACAGACTGATGAGTTTTCATTTGTATGTGATCTTTTTTCTCTCTGGCTGCTTTTAATACTCTGTCCTTGTCCTTGATCTTTGCCATATTAATTTTTATGTCTTTGTGTTGTCTTCCTTGGATCCCCATTGTTGGGAGGTCTGTGCACCTCCTTGGTCTGAGAGACTCTTTCCTTCGTTAGACTGGGGAAGTTTTCAGCAATTATTTCCTCAAAGACACTTTCTGTCCCTTTTTCTCCCTCTTCTTCTTTTGGTACCCCTATAATGCAAATATTGTTCTGTTTGGATTAGTCCCACAGTTCTCTTTATATTCTTTCATTATTAGAGGGATCCTTTTTTCTCTCTCTGCCTCAGCTTCTTTGCATTCCTGTTCTCTATTGCATTTACTGTCTCCTCTACCTCATCTAATCTGCTTTAAAGTCCCTCCACTGTATGTTTCATTTCAGATATTGTATTTTTCAAAGTTTCTCTTTCTTGCAGCCCTCCCTGAGGTCTTGGATATTTTTTGTAGCTCTTTGAACATGTTTATGATTTTTATTTTGAAATTTTTATCAGGAAGATTGGTGATTTGAATTTCACTTGGCCCTCTTTCTGGTGTTTGTGGGATTTTGGTTTGTACCAGGTTCTTTTGCCATTTCATATTTGTAATGATTCCTATGGAATAATAACTTCGTGTAGGTGGTGCCCTTTAGTGCCCAGAAGCTCTAGTTTCTGGAGCTATCCAGCACATGCAGTGATGGTGGGGTCCCAGGCACACAGTGCTGATCCTGGCCAGGAGGAAAGAGCTCTTCTCTGCTTCCTGCCTGTAGAGCCTGCCACCACTGCCAGGGCCAGTGGGCTGAGCACACAGGTGGTGGGGGCCTCTGTGTTGTGCCCCTATAGCTGCTGCAGGCAGGGCCACCCTCTGGCTGACCTGGCGCAATGGTGGGAAGCAGGTTTGCATACTGATGCCAGCTGGTAAGAAGGAGCTACAGGCTGCATATGGCAGTGGTGGGCCTCTGCGCATGTTCCCAGCCAGGGTGAAGGAGTGCCTGAAGATCCTGAAAGTTCACAACCTGCTGGGCTGTGTGTGCTGGGACGATTTTGTCCACCTTTCTACTGAGCAACAAGCTGTGTATAATCCTTGCCCCTTTAGCAGCCCTCTTGCTGTTGGTAAGTCTTTCAAAGTGCCCACCTTTCTTTTGTCCTGGAGTGGCTGGTTGTGGATATCTGTTCTCTGCAAAAGGCTGGAATCTCAGTCTCTCAGAATATTCTGCCTGTCTTTGGTTTCCAAACCCACTAATCTCCAGAGCACCATGTAATGAGGGTTCGTGCTTCCAGAGCAGATCTCCGTGACTGGGTGTTCATCAGTCCTGGGCTTCTACTCCCTCCCTGCTCCATTTCTCTGTCTCCGGTCAGTGAGCTGGGGTCAAGGGAGTGCTTGGGTCCCACCGGATTGCAGCTTTACTACTTTACCCTTTTCCATGAGGTCTTCTCTTTTCCCCAAATGTTGGCAGTCTGTTACAGTCTTCTTTCTGGCTGCTCTTTCAAGGGTAGTTTTATTTCCTATATTTTCATATTATATGTGGCTTGGGGAAGAGGTTTCTTTCTCATTTCTCACACCACCATCTTTCTCCTCATTCGATAACTAAGATTTCTAATAATGGAACCTACAGGAATAATCCAGCTCTGTCAGAACTGTGATTGGGAAGAGATGCCAAGTGAAACTAAAAATGAGTCTTTTGAGGACATCTTGTGCTAGAGATAAAGATTTTGAAATAACAACTTGCAGCTAGTGTAGATTTTACATCTTTCTTTGTTAAAAGACAACACAAAATCAGGTTATTTTCAAGTGTACAGATACCGTAGCAAACCTTCCATTGGCTATTTATTCAAGAACTGTGTCAGTTCTTTAATAAGAGCAGCTTTGCTTCGTATTCTCTCAGTCTCTTTGTGTTAGAGAACCCCTTGTTATTTCAGGCCACTTGGAATAATTGGTCTTTTAATATTTTGGATATTGGTAAAGTTTTCCTTAACCTGGAGAGACAATGTGATGAGACTACATGCTTGGTTGGCTTATTTTCTCTTTGCCCTCAGGTTTTCAATTCTATTAATTTGTAAAGATTAATAGTCAAGCAGGTCTATAGGCAAACTGTACAAATTACATGGAAACCTAAACCTCCTTAAGGGATTTAAAGTACAGAATAATGTTTATGGTATACTTTCATTTGCATAAAAAATAGAAGTACTTGAAAAGGTATCTAAGCCAAGAGGATCCTTTCCTTATGGCATCTTTTATTTTAATTCAACCAATTAGCAAACCTTAGAAAGGTATTCCATATTAATTTTCCCCCTTTTTCTCTTATCCAAGTCATTGCTTAATTGCCCTTCACTTTGTCCTTTTTTGGACCACCTCTGTTAGTTTGCTAGGATAACAATGTCTATACTCTAGATTGGAAATGTGAATTTAGTGTTGCACATCATGTTTCCTAATCCCTAGGCCCTAACAATCACAGAGCGTCTGCCTGGGTGGTACATTAGGTGTTGGACATATGTTCCCTTGCTTGATTTAAAAAAAAAGAATTCTTTATATTTTAATATGTAGAATTTTGAATTTGATCACTTAAAATTCATCTTAATAGGAGAATTGGAGATGACAAAGTTTATCATACTAGGTTTGATTTTTATCATTTACTTTAACTTGAGCACATATGATTATAGGTCTAGCCTATTCCTTATTTTGTTATCTATTCAAGTTAAATATGTAAATGTCTGTGTGTGTATGTTTTAAGAATTTTAAAATGCTAGGAGCAAATAAAAAAGCATACCAGGGAGAATATTTATGCTAACATGCTGTGTCACAGTACCTGCTGTCATTGATCTTTGCTAAGAGATTAGGGGACCCTTGGACTTGTGAGACCTTAAACCATAAAGAATGATCAGAAAGTGAGGGAAGGCCTGGATAATGTGAATTGTCTCCTTTAAAGATATGCATTTATATGATTGAAAACTTTATTTTAGAAGAGAGAACAATGGTTTTCTTTTTTCTTATTTAACATTTTAGTTTGCCAAAATATGAACTTCAAAAAAGGCATTGTTTTTCATTATACATTTGTATTTGTTGAATGAATAAATTCAGAATTGAAATGGGAAATGCTATTCAGCATTTTCCCATTGACCTATGAGGATTCTTCCATATTTTAACATTTCTGGGTTCTGAGAAGAGAGGCAGAATAGTGTACAGAAAGCTAACTTGTATGTGTTCTGCTGTTTTCACATGTAAATCTCTCCTCTCTCATTTTATTTTACATCTTACTCTCCTTCCTAGGTGAATGGAGGCATTGAGAACACATTAGAGAAGGAGGTGGTGCAGTATGACTACTATTCTTCTTATTTTGATATATTTGTAAGTATTTTCTCTTTTATATATCATTTCAGATATGATGAAAATGTAACCAAAAGGCAAGTTTCCTCTCAATAGATCTCAAATTCTGTACCATTCCATTTTCCTCCCTTGAACACTATTTTTCGCTTTTCCTTAGTTACTGGTCCATTCAGTGCTCTCTCTCTCACTAAGGAATGTGTGATCTTCTCAAAGAAAGAAACGATTGATGAGAGAGAAGGGAGGGCCCCAGAAGGAGCCACTCTGATTTTCTTAGGAGATAGATGTCTAGGAGACATTTTCTAAATGGCAGAAATAGATGCTATTAGCTTACCCTCACCACTAAAAGGAAAATTCACCTCCCAGGATAGTGACAGGATGAAAAGGCCTTTCCTTTTCTGCCTTGAGATAAGTTTCTGAGTGTATTCTTAATAATAATTCTATGTATCGCTTTTCTATAGTAGGAGTTTTCAAGGAAAGTTATACATTGGTAATCTTGGGCAACATTAGTCAGTTGACATAGATGCAATTATTTATAGATGAGGCATTCATTTTATTCATATGAATGCTTGCAGCACCTTTCTGAGACACACTGTGACTTTGATGGGTTTGATAAACCTCTGTGGTATCTCTTCAGAGTTGATAGTGTATGTAAATCAAATTCTAACATAGCATAGGCAATTAAAATTTGCAATGAATTCCCCCAAATTCATTTTAAATACTTTATTGCCTTTTGAAGTTATATGACAATAGTTAACTGTAGGACCCTTAATGTCAGACAACCCTGTGTTTGATTCACAACACTATCACTATTCATATATCTGTGAATACATTAGGTCTAAACTTCAGTTTTCTCATGTGGAAAATGAGATCATCATAGTTCTGAAAAATAAATTAAGTAATACATGGACAACACACTTAATCCAATGATAGGGACATCCTGGAGGCTCAGAGAACCACCTGCAATCACTGTCATCATCTTCAGTTGAGAATTTTAGTTTTGTATTTTTGAGTAGTGTTCCAATTACTGTAAAAGGTCTCATTCTCTGGATTTGAAGGGGCCTGCCGATGGGTGTATGGGAAAGAATGTGGAATTCCCAGTAAATAGAGATCAGGATTCATTGTCATCCTCCCCTTGCAATCTGAGTAGTTCCATTTTTATCTGTAGTGCAAGTTAGGGTTTCCAATAAGATTGTGTTGAAAAAGTGTTTGGCTGCTACAGACTATTTGGAAGACCAGTAATATAATTTAATCCCCTCATTTTTCCAGAAGAAGTTGAGTTTTGCGGTTCATGTCTTAACCTACCCTATGTCCTTGGAGTTGCTGGCAGAGCATGTTAGATCCCAAATCTCTTGATATTCTTTCTTCTAAAACTATTGACACATAGTAACAAAATTGACTTCTCTTATTTCCCTTGCTGAATTTATCTTAAAATAGCCTGAACCAGGAATTGCCAGGAAGCCAGGTTAATTTACCTGCCAGATCTCTGGGGTTTTCTGTCCTCCATGCTTAGGGAGTTAATGGTACTGGATAAGTAGGTGGGGCTCATTCGCTTAGGTTGGGAAGACTGTCATGTCTGGCTTGGAAATAGACACAGCCTCCAAGAAGCCTTTGGATTTGGGAGACTTTAGATAGAAGGATGAATACATACACTTTTGCTAAGTCCAGAATGCAGAGATAGAGCTGGAATGAATAGGGAAGCTAACCACTTAGCAGAATGTTGGAAAACACATTCTTAAAGAAAGCAGCAAATTAAAAACAAATTTAACCTACCAACTTCATTTTCATAAAAGATTCTTAAATCAGTCATGTAGTCAGTGGCAGCAAAGACCCTGCCTTCTGGCTTTTGATTAGTGAGAAACTTCCAGCAGACCCTGACGCATTGCTCAACTCACCTTACCTCTTCCTACTGAGACTAAGCATATTTCCCAAGTAAAATTGGTAAAATTTTATTCTACATTTATTCCTTACTAGATGAGAGTTGCTAAAACAGCTGTGGCATAATGGTTAAGAGCCTGGTCTTTGGAGTCTGACCACCTGTGCTCAAATCCTGGCCTTCTCTCTGAGGACCTGTGTGGCCTTGGATGATGTTTCTATCCACCTTATGTGGGATAATGACAGTAGTGGACCCCTGAGGTTGTTGGGGTGAGAATTACATGGGATAATAATGCTCGTAAAGGGTTCCACAGAAGTCCTGGCACCATCTTGAATAATCAGATGGTAGCTACTGGGACAGACCAAACTGCCAGCACTCCAGTAGCCCAGAACTATGCTGTGGCCTTCACTGAGAAGCTGTTAGCTCCCCAAAGTGAGTGAGTGTACCAGGGGTGGGAAAGCTAATTTTCAGAACATTTTCTCCAATCTTGACATCAGAAATATATGTTGACTCAAATAGAAAGGAAAATAAACAATTATATGTGCCTTTGTTGATAATGGGAAGTTAATTTGAATCCTTACTTGGGTGGTATTTCGTAAATTCTAGAGCAGAGATCCCAAATGCTGATCTGTACCCCACTGCCCATCTGTGGCACTCTTCTGGGTTCTTCATAAAATTAAATCACTTTATGTATACTTTTTAAAACTTGTGTTGTTGGTTTTTTTTTATAGCTTTTGGCAGTTTTTCGATTTAAAGTATTAATACTTGCCTATGCTGTATGCAGACTGCGCCACTGGTGGGCAATAGCGGTGAGTACGTCTGAGTGGGCGGTTCGTCTCCTCCTGTGCTGGTGGCCGAGCTGGGAGAAGAGGCCGTGTTCATCTGAGTGGAGTTCTGCTGGCTTTTCCTGAGTCCCCTTCCTCCACACTTCAGTGGGTTTAACATTACAGAGCGCCTTTCCAATGGTAGTGAGTAACTAGCTTTATCGCTATGGATACTGAGCCAAAAGAGGAATCTAGAGGCCCAGCAGTGTTTATTGGCCAAGCACCAACCCCCTCTCTGCCGCATTTTGCAAATGAGAGATGAGATAGTACATCTGTCACAAAGATACCTGGAAATTTTCCTGTTAGGATGAAACTGCTTGGTGGCTTTTCATGACTTACTGTCTGCTTATTTTGGTAATTGCCTTCCACCCTGTTTTATCCCCCTCCCTTCAATCTTAAAGGGAAAGACTCCCACACTCCATTTTATTGTTGCCTTTGGGCTTCTTGAAGGCAGGGGCATTTTTTACTCATCTCTGTTTCCTTGAATCTTTGGCACATGCTATTCACCCTCAGTAAATAATGAGTGGTTGAAAGAACTGTAAGCAATTCTGCCTGAATTATTTTTGCCATTTCCACAGTCTGAACACTCTCTTGTTGGAGAGCCCTAATAAGGCAGGCATATGGGGAGAATGCTGAGCTCCTCAGCTGGCGAGCCTGCCCAGGAATAGCCTGTCATCCTGCTTCTGGAGTGTGAGAGCTTGGTCTGTGGGCCGACACTGACTTGTCCAGCTGGGAGTGGAGCTGTGGTGCTCTCTCCTAGCATGGCATCCACCAGGGGCCACACCTGCCTGGGCCGTCTCTTCTGAGGATCCACAGTGCCAATGTCAGCCCATCCACTGAGCCCCCAAACTCACGTTTCATGGGTCTAGACTTCATTTAATCAGACTTGACTCCCTTTCCTGAATATGCATTTGCCCATACCAAATAGCTGGGATGATTGGTCCTTCCCAATTTTCTACAACAGTCCTTATTGGGACGTTCTATTCCAGAGTCTCTGTAATGTGCACTAGTATTTATTAGAACATCCATCTCAGTGTTTGTTTCAGAAAAGTGGTTTCTTTTTGAGAAACTATCTTCAGTATCTACTTTTAGATTATTGAAGGGACTGGTCAGATTTATCACATCCATTTTACTGTCTTTGATTCTTGTTTTTAAAAACACTCGCAGAGAGGGGCCAGGCAGCTTGCAGGAGGGACAGTCAGCTGGTACCTAAAATGCACTGCAGTGTCAGCCTGTAAAGTTGATCAGTATCAGAATGTAAACTGCCTCCTCTCCCACGTAGCTCACTCTGGCTGGAGTGTGGGGGTGTGTGTTGGTGTTGGTTGTGTTTTGCTAACAAATACTGATTCTGCAACTTTGTTAATGTGAGCATGACACTGGATGTCCCCTGGCTTCCATTCTGTCAACCAAAGCTACTCTTGACTTTCACTTGAGTCAGGTTCCTTATTAGTTGGAGGCTTGCAGGATAAGGGCCAGGTTGCGTGGGATTATCTGTGGGCATCCCCGCCCCTGGGGGAGCTGTGCCTCTGCCCTTCACTGGTCCCTTCTGTGGCGATGGCGTCTTTGGATGCTCTGCCTTCTGCTGTACAAAACTTACTTTCCTAGCACCAGACCCACTAAACCAGTTAGGGATTGGGTGCCTCAGTGAGGCCTGCCTGGCCCTGTCTGGGTGTAGGGGATAGAGAGAGTGACACAGGAAGGAGTCAGGCCATTCATAGCTTTTTCAGGCATCATGTGCTCCTGGCTCAGGGGTCTCTGGTGAGGAAGGTGTCTTAACAGTGTAAAAGTTCTAATTTGAATGGTGCTGGATTATGTGTCTTTCAGTTAACGACAGCAGTGACCAGTGCCTTTTTACTAGCAAAAGTGATCCTCTCAAAGGTACGGCCCACCCCTCCTCTGTACAGTTACCCTCTGTAATGACAAAGCCTTGTTTTCCAGTGCCCATAGTGACTGCATTTCCCTCTCCTGGTCACATCTGTTCTCAGCTTTTCTCTCAAGGGGCTTTTGGCTATGTGCTGCCTATCATTTCATTCATCCTTGCCTGGATTGAGACTTGGTTCCTGGATTTCAAAGTGTTACCTCAAGAGGCAGAAGAAGAAAACAGTAAGTTGCTCTCAAAGTTAGCCCCCTGAGACTGGCTGGGTACCAAGGTGGAAGGAAGAGCTGGAGATGTCTTGATCTGAGTGGTCCTGCAGGCGGGTGGGTTTAGGCAGATCTCAGTGTCTGCATTCATTAGTGGGCATAGCAGAACTCAAGGGAGGGTTGGATGAAAGGGTAGTGACAGAAAGTGGCTCTCTCTCCAGTTCTTAGGGCAGGCTTCCCTAGAAGAAAGGGTGGACACTGGTGAAAAGACAGGCCAACAACAAACATAGCCCAAACCTCTTCCTCCTCAGACCGGTCTCCTTTTCTTACTATTAATAATAGTCATAGGACACTAAGCATTTTGTGTATCTCAACAGAATGGTTGTTTAGAGACAGAAATGTGAAGCAGTTAGTGTGCTGAGGTAGCCATTCTAGAAGTTAGTGAGTCTCCAAAGTCTCATGTTGCTATCCATCCATACAGCAGGTGGCTGCTCTGAATGGATGACAGAACAGTTGAGTGCCTAGAGTGGAACTGTCAGTAGGTTAATGCTGAAGACAGAGTGCAGAAGGAGGAAGACAGCAAGCCAGAGAAATGCCAAGCCATCTCAGGCTTTCACCTTCCTCTGGGTGGCTGTGTGACAGCAGCATTCTGTAATCATGAATCCTGCCAAAGCTGTTATAATCTCTGTCAGTGGCTTTGAGCATCCCTGGATGTTGGCTAGAAAGACCAAATGGTTCTTCTCCCTCTGCATGATGGTCCTAGGGGAAGCCCATGCACTCCACTCACCCTCCTGGAAGTATCATGACCAGCTCTCAGTGCAGAGACCCAGGCAGTTTCAAGACATGATCACCTTGCATGAATTTCTCCCTGTCGAATAAAACAAAAAGCCTCTGTCTAACAGAAAGTTAGGCATGATTATAACCTCAAGGAACAGTAGAAAAAATTACCTTGAAAATGGTTTTCTTTTGGAAAATCTAGTTTTCAGAGAAGAAATCTGTAAGAAAAAAATTATTATTTCAGAGTAGATTTTAAAACATATTAATCAGACCAAGATGTGTCTTCTATCCTATGCCTTCTATTCCTATATGAAAATATATTGTGGAAAGGAACAAATAAAGCTAATAGAAGTCACTTTAAATGAAATTGAACTTTATTGAAAGCATATCAACTATTAATATGTCAGGCTTGAGTACTTAAGTGATTTAACCAAATTCAAAGTGCCTACTGAATAAAGCAGAATACACAATTAGTGGAAAATTTAAAACAGCATTTATTTTCACTATCTGTAGCACTTGTTACACACACATGTATTATGCACACATGTATACGTGGCATCTGCTGTTTGGCCTGGTGCCCCCTCCAGCTTCATCTCAGTGTTAACTTGGCTTCAGCCGACAGAACTCATGTGGATGGCCTCTCATCATGTGTTCGTGTTCTAGAGCATCTTGCTTCCTTCTTTTTTCATTGTTTTTTTTTAATACTCTTTTTTTTCCATGGGAAACTTTGGATTGAATAAATGTTTCTTCACCATCATCATTACAATTTATGTATTTATAAAAGGCCATCCACTTATTATACTTTACATCTGGTGGTTCTCTGACTAAATGCAGACCATTTGTGTGAGCTGACCGGGTTTTTTATTTTGCTTTGTGCGTTGGTTTTGGTAGTGGTGTTGATTTCTGTAGGGAGCAAGGTATTCCCAAGGAAAGGATGCCATAAATCCTGAGTCAAAGAATCCCATGAGTAACAGGAGGCAATTTTTTAAACTGGTTGGAATCTGTCCCTACAATACTGGTTCCTACTTTATTAATAAAACTTATTTTTAGTTTGAAAGATTTTCAGAGGACCTTTTTGCTAAGACTTTTAATGTAATAATGACACTGTTTTATTGTGGTTAACCTTGCCAAGAAGGTACCGGAATAATGACATATTCCCAGTATCTGTATATCTTCTCTTCCAGGACTCCTGATCGTTCATGATGCTTCAGAGAGAGCAGCCCTTATACCCGGTGGCTTTTCTGATGGTCAGTTTTATTCTCCTCCTGAGTCTGAAGCAGGTAAAAAATTTGATTATCATTTGTGTGTGTGTCCATCATTCAGAAGTTTAGCCCTTTCTCTCCTCCCCTCCCTCTACTTCTCGAAACACTTAGCAAACATTTACCGTACCAGGCTTTTAGGATATGAAAATAACTAAGATGCAGAGATGTAAAAATAAATGCAGTACAAGGCCATACACAGTGTGATTTGTGATCTGTATCTCAGAAGACTGGCAGACAAGGGGAAGGGTCTTGACGATCTCTTTATAACCTGTTTGTTGTTTGACTATTACGGTCTCCTCCCCTAAACTGGCCTTCCTCCAGGATACCCTGATTGAGAATGGCTGCACTGTGTGCCCAGTTGCCCAAGATAAATACCAAAGCCTCACTGGGCACTCTGGCCCTTTCTTATGGCTCACAGCTGATCATCACCATGCCACTCTGATCCTCTTTATTTCTGCCTCATTTATCTCACTTGAATTATACTCCATAACACTTAATATCATCTCCAACTTCGGTTGCACATTGCTTGCTTCAGTTTCTACAACAGTGCCTGTCTCCCTGCCTCAGCTGCCTTCTCCCAACCAGCCACCAGAGTGCAGTGTTAGATACAATTGTGTTGTGCTAAGGGTTCCTTGTAACCACTCTGTGATGTCAAAGTCTCATTATCCCTGTTCTAGAGATGAGGAAATTGAGGCACAGAAAGGTGAAATAATTTGTGCAGCATTGCACAAAGAATGAGAGTGGAGAAAGGATCTAGATCCTGGCTTAGTGCCAGAATCCATGCTCATAGGTAATCAACACATAGCCTTTCAGTGTGAATGAAAATGCAAAATTGATCACATCATTCTCCTGCCCAAAAGCCCTCAGTGACATAAAGGATTAGGAAAGTCATGGATCCTTAACCTGTTAGAAAACACCCCTTTGACCACTCTTACCAAATTGTCCAGCCTCTCCTTACTCTCTCTTCGCATTCTGTTCTCAGTGTTTCTGAAAATGTGCGATAACCCTCAAGCCAGTGTGCATCTTGTTTTTTCTATCCTGACATTGCCCTCTGCAGTCTTAGTCTCCGCTCACTTGTTGAGAAGGCCTCTCCCTACGCACTCCCCACCCTCTAGCTCTCAGCAGTCACAGGTAGGGTGTTCTTTGCAATTCCTTTAGGACCTCTCCGACAGCCCTGTCGTTCTGTGTTGGCTGCACTGTCTTCAGCACTGACCTGGCCTATTTCTGCCATGAGATATAACTTGAGTTAAAGACTACAGTAATTTATTCCCAACATTATGCCTGATGTATTTTTTAAACACAGACACAATATATTAAAACATATTGAGGGCAGGAAGAGCCTTGTGAATGATCAGAAGCACAGCAATGTGACAGTGCATTAGGGGACCTCCAGGTACTCGATACTCTGCATTATTGGTATTGGGTCTGAAATCTGTATAAAACACAGAAGCATAAAGTCAGATGAAATACAGATACAAATTAGCACAAAATATATTTCTCAGCCAGCAGAAACCAGAATAAGCATTAAATTTGAGATTACCTTGTTGTGAGAATTATTTCATTGAAATTTTTGTACATTTTTAGGACTTAATTCTTTTTTTTAGAAAACGGAACTTCACATTATAGCTCATGCTTTTGTATAGCTTTTATTTTTGTAAGACTAATAAAATTTTACAGCACTGATGTGTTTTCTACCTTAGAAATTCAGAGCCCCAGGATAATAATGTCAGAAACAGCCACAGGCCTTCATCTAGCTTTCCGATTCTGACTCCACTGGCTCCCTTCTGTGACTTTTACTACCCCCTAGTGGTAGTCGGGAGCATTATCATTTCATCGGCTGAACAAGAACTCTTGCACAGTATTTTTCTGGGTAGCTGCTTTGTGTTAAGAGAAAATGCAAGTTAGTAGTGGCAGAGAAGGAGTGTTCAGTGTGGCTTAATGTATTGTGTTATATTTTCATTTTCTGAACGTTCAATTTAGGAGAGAATTAAAATTAAAAAACTGTTACTGGAATTGATGTGCCTAAAATGAGGCTTTCAGCAGCAGCAGTGAGCAGCTTCTGTTGCTCTGTATCTGATACAGTGCTGAGTGGCCCTTCGCAGACAACAGGGCATCCGGGGCCTGCCTTGACTGTTCTTGTCTTTCTTTCTCCAGTACCTAGTACAGTGCCTGGAACATAGATTTATAAGTGTTGAAGGAATGAATGAAAAAAAAGAGAAAGAAATTGAAGACACCAAAAATTTTAATGTTAGCATTTTTCCTTGTAAAGGAATGGCTTGATTTTTAGTATCACAGAGATTTGGAAAACTAGCACATTTTAGGAGATGGACTTTTAAAGGATATAAAGGTAATTTGTTTGCAGTCTTGCTTGTTGCTCTAACTGTAGCCTGCTTAGTTGTGTATTAAGTGGGAGGAATGAAAAGGCACAATCCTCTCTCAATTGATTGGATTGAAGTTGTTCTATGTGGTCAGACAGCTTCAGTGAACCAGTTGTGACAAAGGATAATTTGTCACCTAAATCATCCAGAGATGAACTCAATTGCATAATATACTCTGCTAAGCAAATCTTGATGAGGCATTAAAATTCAAATTTGGCATCTTCTCAAAATAACCATATAAGTTGGTTTGCCTGGGAAAGCCTTGGCTTACTCCTGGGGTCTCATGTAATTATTATTAGAACTACATTTATCTCTGCCTCCCTGCCTCAGCTGCCTTCTCCCAACCAGCCACCAGATTGCAGTGTTACATACAACAATAACATTGTGTGCTTATTTAGATAATGAATTAAATAGTTGCCCTATGCATAGTTAATATATTTGAAACACAGTTTTTCTATTTTTTAATTAAAATTTTGAAAAGTATGTAAAATCATAGCTGGGGATATAAGAAAACATTCATTTAAAAAAATACAGCTTTAGTTGATTTTATTTACATACCATAAAATTCATCCATTGTAAATGTATAATTGCATGACTTTGGGTAAACTTCGCTTTTTAACCAACATCACCATAAAGTTTTAGAGCAATTTCTTCATCTGAAAAAGTTCCTTTAGTTTCAGTTAATTCCTACTCTTACTTCCAGTCCTATGGAAACCACCAATTATATTTTGAAAATGTGCCCTTTTTGGATAATTAATATAAATGTAATTGTACAATATGTAGTTTTATTGCAACTGGCTTCCTTTACTTAGCATAATTTTTGAGGGTCAGGCCTTTGTTCCTTTAATGGTTGAATACTACTCCATTATATGGATATATAGCATCTTGTATCAGTGATGGACATCTGAGTTGTTTCCAGTATTTGGCTGCTATGAGTAATCCTGCAATGAACATTTACATACATGTCTTTGTAGGTATATATATTTCTATTTTTCTTAGATTCCTAGGACAGGGTTTGCTGGGTTGTGTGGCAAGTTTCTGTTAAACTGTTCAAGTAAATGACAAACTGTTCTCCAAAGTTGTACCTTTTACATTTACCTCTGTATGCTCAGAGTGTTTCTGCATATACTCACTAACACTTGGCAGAGGCTGTCCTTTTGATTATAGCCATCTTAGCAGGTGCGAAGTGGTTTAAATTTTTCATGCCCCTAATGACTAATGATGTTGAGAACCTTTTGTACTTATTAGTTATTCATGTATCTTTGGAAGAATGTCTATTTTTAGTCATTTACCTTTTTTTTAATTAAGCTGTTTGTCTTCTTGAGTTGAAAAAGTTCTTTTACATTCTAAGTGGAAGTCCTCTAACAGATATATGATTTGCAGATATTTTCTTCCAGTGTGTAGTCTTCCAATTTTCTTCTTGGAGCCTTTGAAGCATGAAGATGAATTCTGATAAAGTCCAGTTCATCAAAATTTATTCTTTTATGGAGAATGTGTTTTGGGTCCCATCTATGTCATCATGATTTTTCCTAGAAGATTTTATAGTTTCAGCTCTTTCATTTAAGTTTATAGTTCATTTTGAATTAATTTTGTGTGTGGAGGAGGTAAAGAACTAAATTCATTCTTTTGTCTGTGGATATCCAGTTGTCTTAGCACATTTTTTGAAAAGGCAATCCTTCCCCGACTCAATTAACTCAGCACATTTGTCAAAAAACAATTGACTGTAAATGTAGAGGTTTATTTCTGGATTCTCAGCTCTCTTCCATTGACCCCAATGCTCTCTTTGCATCAGTATGACACTGGCTCACTGTAATTTTATTTTTAAGCTTTGAAATCAGGTGCTGTAAGGCCTCACTGGAAAGACCTGCACTCTTGTACCCAGAGATCTCAACTTTGTAGTAAAAAGTAATAAACCTTTTCATACCCTCTTGGTGTGTGGTAATACTGTCAGTCTCAACATCCAGATCAAATTGGGGATACACCACCAACTGCTTCTGCAGAATGACTGACAGTCCTCCAGCTTTGTTCTTTTTCAAGATTATTTTTCTAATTCTAGGTCTTCTGTGTTTTCATGTAAATTTTAGAATAACCTTGTTAATTTTTGCCCAAAAATCCTGTTACATTGAATTTATAGATCATTTTGAGAATTGCCGGCATAAAAGTATTAAATCTAATCCATGAACGTGGACTATCTCTGCATTTATTTAGACATTTAAATTTATTCTGCATCGTTTTGTAGTTCTCAGCATACAAGTTTTGCTTTTTCTCTTGTTAAATTAATTCCTAAGTGTTTTATCCTTTTTGATCCTTTTGTGAATGAAGTTGTCTCCTTAATTTCATTTTCAAATTGTTCATGTTAGCATATCAAAATACAGTTGATATTTTGTATATTGAACTTGTATCTTGTGACCTTGCCAAACTTATTTATTAGTCCTAGTTTTGGTTTTGTGCATTATGTAAATGCCATGGAATTATCCACAGGGTTCATGTCATCTGTGGATAAAGGGTGTTTTTTGCTTTCTCCTTTTCAATCTGTAAATATCTTAAATTTTTTTTCTTGTTGCACAGTCTAGAATCTCCAATACAATATTGTATCGAGGTGGCAAGAGCAGACATCCTTATCTTATTCCTGGTCTTTGGGGAAAAGCATTCAGTCTTTCAGTGTTAAGTATGATATTAGCTGTGGATTTTCACAGATGCCCTTTATCAGGTTGAAGTTTTATTCCTAGTGTGTTGAAAGTTTTTATCATAAATGTTCAGTGGATTTCAAATGCTTTTTACGTATCTGTTGATATACTATGTAGTTTTTGTCCTATATTCAGTTAATGTGGTGGCTTAGTTAATTGATTTGGGGATGTTAAATCAATTGTTTATGTCTGGGATAAATCCCAGTTGGTCATGTTGTATAATCCATTACATATGTTTCTGGATATGATTTGCTAATATTTTCTTGAGGATTTTTGTGTCTGTGCTTATGATTTTTGTACCTATTGGTCTATAGTTTTTTATTATGTCTTTGGCTCTGATACCAGGGTAATTAATGCTGGCCTCAGTGGAAATGTTCCCAACCCCTCTGTTTTTGAATAAACCCTTCTTAAGAATATTATTTCTTCTTTAAATGTTTAATAGATCCTCTAATGAAACAATTGAGCCAAAGATTTTCTTTGTGGGAAGATTTTTAATTACTATTTTTTGTTATTACTTGTTATATATAGGTCTATTCAGATTTTGTGTTTCTTATTAAGACTGTTTTGGTAAATAGTGTTCTAGGAATTCATCATTTCTTCTGAATTATCTAGTTTGTTGACATAAGTTTGTAATATTCCCTCATAATTCTTTTTAATTTCTGTAGGATTGGTTAGTGATGTTATTTTTTTTCTTAATTTCAGTGATTTATGACTTCTCATTTCTTCTTGGTAATTCTAGATTGAGGTTGGTCAAATGTGTTGGTATTTTCAAAGAACTGACTTTGATTTTCATGCACATTTCTCTCTGGTTTTTCTGTCTACCATTTCAAAACTATTTCTGTTTACCATTCCAATTTTTATTTCCTTTATTCTACTTGGGTTGGGTTTAAATTGCTCTTCTTTTTCATGATTGATTTTAGAGCTTTCTTCTTTTCTGATATAGGTATTTAAAACCATAAATGTTGCTGTAGGCATTGCTTTACAACATCTTATAAATTTTGATGTGTTCTATTTTCATTTTCACATATTACATGGCTTTCAGCAGTTGCCTACAATGTGTCTACTGTTAATTCATATACTAATCGGTATCTGTTTAGTGTAGAAGATCTGTAGATTAATACTTCTCAACAGATTTGGAGAGTCTGGGCCAGTATTCCTTCGAATATTTTTCCTGTCCTTTCTCTCCTCTTCTCTCTTTTTGGGAGGCCCATTACATGTGTGCTGGTGTGCTTGATGTTATCTCAAAGGGCTCCGAGCTCTAGTTAGTGTTGCTTAGTGCTTTTTTCTCTGTTACTCAGATAGCATTGTTGTTCTATTCAGGTTCACAGATTCTTTCCTCTGTCCATTTGAAGAGGATTTGCCAATTTGAATACTCTCTTAAACCCTATTCTCTAGTGAATATTTCACTTCAGTTATACTTCTCTAGTGTAGATTCTACTTAATTTTAAATATCTGTTCTTTTTTGTAATTTCTGTCTTGAAAACATCTCATGTCATGAAAACATCTGTTTGTTGATTTGCTGTCTGTCCATCATACCTTAAATATGGTTTTCTGTAGTTCTTTAAACATATTTATAATAGCTGCTTGAAGTCTTTGGTAAATAAAATATCTGGACATACTCAGAGTCAGTTGTATTGAATTGTGGAGGGTTTTTTTTCCCCTGAGAATAGTCACACTTTTCTGATTCTTTGCCATCTTAATATTTTTTATTGAAAAATATTTGTTGACAATATATTGTAGCAACTCTAGATTCTGATCTTCTCCCAGAGGTGGCTGTTACTGCTGTTTGTTTGTTTAGAAAATTGCCTGGATTTAATCTGTAAAATTATGCCCCTTATCATGCATGGCTACTGATATCTCTTCTCAGTAATCTTATTATTTTTAATTCCTTTATTTTTAAGCCTCACTTCCTAGGGGTCACCCCTGTGCCTACATAGCTTAGTGGTAGCCAATGATTGCACAGAGATTGTGCTCAGGTATCTTCACTAAGACTTCCATCCTCTGCTAACTGGTTATGTGTATATATTGGGTAGCACACTCAAATTTTAGGCCCATTTCAAGTTTTCTCCAGCTTGTACTTTTTGCTAAGTCTTTTCACATCTCTGCATACACTCATAGTTTCAGGGTCAACCAGGAGTTTTTGCTGCTAGCTCGGGCTCTTTCAGGCCTCTGCTGAGCCTGCATACAACTTCAGCCAGGCACATGCCTGCTGTAGCCGTGGCCATGACCTCAAAGCAGCAGAGTTTCCAGCCTGTCCCGCATGCACACCGCTGTTTGTCAGTTTACTGTCACATTGTTCCCACCCCAAATTACTGAGCTCCCTTCAACTGCCAGTCCTTACACCTGCCCTACCCTAGAAGAATCTTCATGCCCATCAATTGGGTGTCAGGAGGTGGGGGAGAAATGGGAGCAGCTAGCTCTAGTCAAAAGCATCACTGTTGTTGAACTCTGCAGTTTTTCAGGAGTAAACACTTCTAGATTATTGTATACCTTCGGCCACTTCCCAAGTGCTGAAATGGCTAGTTGTGTTCATCTAGTCCAGTTTTATTGTTGCTTTTCAAGGAGAGGATTTATTGACGACTTTCCTCACTGGACCATAGCTTTGTTAGCATTCACTTTTAAATTATGTAAAGCATACATAAAATTGTGTTCTAATGAAAAGTTTGGCTTTATTTCGGATTCCCAAATAATTCCAAGACATGACAGCTCACTGTGGCTCAGCTGCCGTTAGCCCGACAGGTGGAAAGTAAGCCCAGAGACAGGAAGGCTTGGCATGCCCTTCCTCAGACTCATTTCAAAATGAGAAGGCAGTTAAACCCACCCAGTTTCTATATAATTTACAGCACTTTAATAGGCTGGAAAGTGAAGACTTGCAACCACTATTCCTTTATCTACTTATTTTACCACAAACTTAACCTGAAATACATGACATTTATGAGGTTAAGACGGGGGACACAATCTTTTAAGATTCTTGGCCATTCATTCTCTGGTACCAGATTTGTTCCTGGCTGTCATCCAGGCAGACATTCTCATAAGAAAAAACGTGTATTTTGAAGTGTATGATCTGACAGGAGTAAGGCATCAGCAAGGCAGACTGCTTCCTTTGTGTGTGAGTAGGGGTATCGCTGACCTACCACCTGGGTCTTCTCACCACTCCTTTTTTTGTTTCCCTTCCCTGATTGTGAGAGCAATAAAGGCTTTTTTATAAAACTGTGGAAAGAACAAGTACTAGTGATCACCTGTCCCGCAGACTCTTCAGCAACACCAGTGTTGACACTTTAGTTCATCTCGTGCTGGTTCTGTGTTTGTGATCTCACACAGTTATGGCCGAACTGCCTGTATTATTTATATCCTTTTTTTAAATGTACAAAGTGAGTTTCAGTTTGTTGGAGAAATTTTTGAATATCCAGAAACATATTTAAGTAACCTGGTTCTTTTATTCTAGTCTGATTTGCACATACATATTTAGTTTTTTATTTTTATCAAATATGATCCTATGGCATATACTTATGAGTTTTTTTTATTACATATTTCTTTATAGCATATATACTTTCCATGTGGTTATATGCTATATAAACACAATTTTAAGTGGATACAAGATATATAGTCATTATTTAACTTCTTGAAGACATTTAGACTTTTTTCCCTAATTTTTAGAGGGAAAATCCACATAATGGAAAAGGAGTATTATTTCCTCAGGGTACCCCTGAGTGGATGGATGACTGGGCCAGATGCCAATAACAGAAGGCTGACGAGGCCCTGACCCACAGCGGCTGTAACGACAGGGGAGCGAGCATCTGGCACCACCCTTGGGGATCACAAGCCCTCCCCAGCCTCTCACTCACCGGGCCCAGCAATTGTTTTCATATATGTAGAATAAATTATTTCTGTCAAAGCTCAAAGTTACTTGCTCTTGATAAACATTTTCAAACTTATCAGCCAAGAGGTGAAGGAGGAATTAGCAGTAGATAGTTGTTTTTAATGGTTCGTAAGTGAGATCTGTTTTGACAGATTAGTGTGAGTGATAGATCCTACTTTACAGGTTTTCCTCCTACAAGAAATTAAGTAAAACATTATTTTACAGTTACAGTTTTGTTAGCCTAAATCTGTTGAAGATTAAATATATGTATTTCCCACTTACAATTTTATGCCTATATATTGTAGCTTTAAAGTAATCATTTGTTACTTTTTTTCCTTCCCCTTTCCTACCCTGTAGGATCTGAAGAAGAAGCTGAAGAAAAGCAGGACAGTGAAAAACCACTTCTAGAACTATGAGGACTATTTTTATTAAAGTAAGTGTTTGAAAATGAATATGTAACAAGAAAGTAGTTAAACACAGAGCACTTCCGCATTTGTGTAGATTCCAAGTAAAATTCAAAGAATATGAATGTAAGTATATAGCCAGATTTGTCCTATTTACATGAATTTAAAATTACATTTTGTTAATATAAAATTTCTGAACATTTTCTGCATAAATACAAATTTGTAAAGTATGAAAAATAGCTCAGAGTCCCAAGTTTCTTTCTCTTCCTTATTGAGGTGAAATTGGTAGAGAGCATTACGTAAATTTCAAGGGTACATTGTTACAATTCAGTGTTCATATACCCTTCACGGTGATCACCGCCATAAGTCTGCTCACCATCCACACTCCTAAAGCATGAGGATGAGCTCATTTTGGTTTACGGAGCCAGGATGGCTCCGTGTCAGGTGTTGCTTCATTATAAACCCTGCCTTACATGTGCTGTGAGGGGGCAGTCCTGTGAGATGGAGGGACTGTGACAGTCTCCCCTCACCCCTGAGGCAGGTGAGCCGCTGCACTGGGGAGTAACTGGTCCCCCGCTGCACAGCTCGCCAGTGGCAGTGTCGGGACTCAGGCCTGCCCCGCCGGGCAGGAGGGTCTGCTCTGCCGGCACCCATGTCTGTCCATGTTCAGGAGCTTTCAGGACGACACGTGACCCAGTCACAGTCGAGTTGCTTAATGTGCCGCAAAGTGGGACATGTTCTGTCCTTTCAGACCACCAAAGAAAAACATTTCAACCTCAGAAATGCAAGCAAACTAGCATAAAGTGGAAACAGAACTACAGGAGCAGCAGAACTGCCTAATCATTAAATCACAGAAGGGAAAGTAGTGGAGTTGTTGGGAGGCCAGCGGAGGCAGCCAGGGTCGTGGCGATGGAGGCCCTGTTCCTGCAGCAGCAGTGCCAGCAGGCCTCGGCCCCTTCTTTCCACAGCAGTGATTGAGACGAAGCAAAAATGTGGGCGTGTAAATAGGAGATCTTTTCAAAAATGCTTTAATCAAAACTCCCTTGTGGGCACACCCAGGACCCTTTATGTGTCTAACACAGCCCATCTTGAGTACACAGGCTGTGTTATAAAACCATAAAAACACTCTCAAATATTTTTGTGTTCTCTCTTTTTCTAAGTGTGAAAAACCCTCATTGAAAGTCACTGGAGGGGCAAAGAGGACTGGAGATGGGGCCTCCCTATTGAAAGTTGAAATGGTGACATCCCTGCTGACCTTACTGAACAGCTAATACAGAATTTATTTATTGTAATACCTCACATTGTACCATATTCATGTGCATTGAATAGCTTGCCTGTGGCTGGTAAGATGTCATGATCCATCCTTGATCAGTGAGACTGAGTCTGATCTGTAAATGAATAGTTGCAGAAAAGTCTTGTGCTGTATTCCTAATCAGAAGACTTCTTAATATATTGGAATAACACTTTCTTAGTAAGCAAAATATCTTTTTACTTTGTTTTGCAAAAAGGAATTTTTTGTTTCATGTCTCAGATTTCTTTTGTATTTCTATTTTAACACCCTACATTCCCCTTATGTTTTTAAATTCATGCATATGTACTTTGTACAATTTTGAAAAATAATAAAATTCAACATATCAGAGTGATTTATTTTTCTTGTTTTGCATTATGTATTTGGCCTGAGGTGATAGACTTACAAAAGAGGGATAGGAGGGATTATGAATACATGTAACATGTCACTGGATATTTTGTATTATTTTTATCATGAAATAGTATCTTTCTCTTAGAAGTATTGTTCTGAAATAGTCTGAGAACTCTTATTTTGAACCCACACTGTGAAATTGTTTCCATCATTTTCCCTCTGTTTGGCTAACTTGAATTAAAATGAACTATATTATATTGTGAGCTGCTTTTTAATTCATTACTCATGTGTCATTCAAGAAAAACCCAATTGTGCGTAATGCTAAGGGTACTGGTTTGGGTGGACACTGGCCGTTTGTACAGACCCAGTGAACCCCATCTGTGCTTATTGTAAGAATGGACCAAGGGACCGAAATGCAACTTGGAGGCCCCCTGGGAGGCCAAGGCCTAACCAGGAAGAGCACCTTACGGTGGAGAAAGGGGTGAGGAGGATCTCCAGTCTGGCCTTCAGGAAGAAGATCTCAGGACCTCATGGTGGTGTCGCTATTAGAATACCCTGTTCCAGGAGTGGAGTTTCATGCATGCCAAACCCAAGAGGAGGCCCTCGCCAGACATCAGCACGCTAATTTAACCTGAGAAAACTTCACCTGGACATACTGGGCTGAACCTGTAGGGTGCATGTGGCCAGTCCTCCTAAGATGCCGAAATCGCCCAGAAGTTGGCTCACAGAGCCTAGATATAGAAGAACAAAGTCTCTTACTTGAATGTGCTGCACAGTCAGACTGAAAGCCTGAAGTGTTTATCTCAATGACATTTATCCTTCCCCTTGGGACTGGGCAGATTGAGTCTATGGGGCTGGGCCCCCACTGTACACTGTGCACTTGCTCTTTATGCTCACATTGCTGAGCAGCCCCCTTCCAGCGGACCCCAGTCACACTTTCATCGGTTGTTAGTGTCTTCTGCTAAGCCTTGCTCATGTTGACTCTGAAGTCATTTTGTCCCTTTAAAGAGAATTACATGATTCAGTATATGACATTCAATTGCACAGTTGACCTCAGAGCCTCAATATCTCTCAGGGAAGAAGCTTCTCACTGTTGCCCACGGCTCATTCTGTCTATGCTGATAGGGTCACAGCATGGGTCTCGTGTCACCCTGTCTACACTGAGAAAATAAACCCAAAGGTACCAGCCTCAGGAAACCCAATACCATAAAAAAGCACAGATGCTTGGAGGGATTATCTTAGTTCTACGAGAAGGCCTGTGTGCTCCTTCCTTCAGAACAGTGGCCCAGGAGTGGACCTGAGGCACAGCATCTGCACAGTGCTGGTCCTAAGGTTCCCGACTCACATCGCAGCTCGCTGGAATGACCTTTGTACATAAAACATGGGGAACGCCCTGCCCACAGCCTGAGAGTGTGTTTGATAGCAGTCATATGTGTGTGTGCCTGGGTATTTTCTTTCCATTAGCTGTGGCCTTTTGAAAGTGAGCTTAGTTGTTTGTGGTTTAACTGCCCTTGTTTTATCTTATAACACCCTAGTCACCGATCGCACAGCCCCAACCAGGAGGGGGCCAGTTTGACTTTGGGCATTTTCCACAAATCAACCACATTTGACAGAGTACGTAAACAAAAGAAGCCTGAGAAAATAAAACACTATTACCCACACGAGCGCCGCCCCCGCCCCCCACATTATCTCCCCACCACCACCTCACCACCGTTCTCCCTCTCTGTCCTGCCCAGTTCTAGGGCAGCCCAGGTCGAGTTAGGGAAGGAAGTTGCTAAGAAGTTTGAAACCACAGAAGACACAGCCTAATACAGACCCTGCAGTGAAATCGGCCCCACAGAGCTCTCAGTGATTTGCAGGTTTCTCTTAGCTTCTTTGCTTTCCCAATGCAGAAATAGTTCCAGATCTCTAAGAAAGGCCAGGTATTTGACCTAAAATGGTCTAATCAAATTCATGAAAATCAAGGAGTAGATGATCTAAATTAAACTTCGCCTTTCTTGCACCTAGTGGGTCTTAACTTTGTGTACAAGTGGGGACCTCTACTTGGTTTCCTAAAACCTGTTTCACAGAAACTGAAGCTAATTGTAAGTAATCAAAAAATCCTTCCCAATTTTAAATGATACATTGTTTTAATTCTAATAAATGGAAGTTATTACTTTGCAAGGGTTCACTAAAGACTGTAAAAAAAACAGACTTTTCACCCAGCTACTATACACTGAACATTTTGTTTTATACCTATGCCTGTAGAAATACACAGGCACACATATAAATGAGTGCCAGACTCGTATTATTTATTCCTCAATATGAAAAATAGTCAAAGGCCATGAGCACATATTTCACAGAAATTTAATGAAAAGATGCTTATCCTCACTCAGAAAAGCAAATTAAAACCATGATGATTTGCTCTTTTTCTTCTGTTGGATTAGCAAAACCCTGACGTTTGACAGCACTCTCCTGGCATCCACCTAAGTTGCAGTGAAAGTGCAAAACAGTACTTCCTCCCCCAGGGCAGACTGGCAAGCCCTGTCAAAATAACCAATGCACATATTTGAAATGCCACAGGGCACTAGTATAATTTCAGCATTTCTTAAAATACCTAAAGATTGGAAATAAGACAATGGTCTATCACAGAAAACTGATGTTATAAAGTATTGTACTCCCCAGTGAAATACCATGCAGCTCACTGTCCCTATAGACAGACATACAAAGAGCTCTAGGATGTGTGAGAAGTGCGGAATAATATATATTTAAACTAGATTTGTGCGAGGGAAGAAATTAGGATACATACAGTGTTTGTGTGTATATATATGTATATTTGTGTGTGTATATATATGTGTGTATGTAAATTCATATTTGCATAAATTAAAACAGAAAGGATACATAAGAAATGAAAGTGTGACCTGTAAGAGGTGGGGGAGGTAGAGACAATGGTTGAAGCAAGATTTCTTATGCATTTTTTTAGAGTGTTTAGATTTAGATTTTCAAACAATTTTGGTAGGGTCATGCTATGAATTCTTATCAAAAATGCTTTCTGATTAATTTTACATTTCTTTAACAATCTACATTTTTTTAAAAGATGCATACCACTCCATCATTTTTTTTTTTTTAGTTTGTTTTTTAGTTTCTCTGTGGGCACTTGAGTTAATTTGGGGCTGCTATAACTGGTGATACAGTGAGTGTACTTCTTTGCACATAAATCTTAGCACATACCTTTCTTTCTTTAGGTAGTTGATGGGTCAAATGGTAAGAAGACTTCCCAGGTGAGGCACATTCTACATCATGTAAAGAGCTCTTTTGGCACTTGCTGCCTGAGATCTGAGCAGCAGCGTGGAGCTCAGGGCTGGTTGAATCACTTGCTGGCCTCTTCCCTGGCTGCACGTTAGAATTACTGGAGGAGTTTTTTAAAGATTCAATGCCTTTAAAAAAGTGATGTTTAAAGGTGCCCATGAGAAGAGCCACTGGAGTGATAGGTAAAGCAGCAGCATTCATGTCAGGCAGACCAAGGTCATGTGGACTCCAGCACTACCCCCAGTTGAACTTGGGGCACATTTCTGAGCCTCTCTGAGACCCAGTCTTCTCATTCCTGAAATGGGCGCAATACTGGGACTGTGGTACCATGCGGGTATTCGAGGGCATAAAGCACACAAACTGCCTAGCAGAAGGCCTGGTGCTCACTCAGTAGTGGGTACTTGCTGTTGTTCTCAGGAAACAAAAACCAAATGAACAAAAAGTAGCAGAACATGACAGAGACCACGCCTTTACCAGGAACGTTTTCCTGGCTAAGGGGAAGGAGGAGCTTCTGGCCTTTGGTTGGACTCTGTCATGCGGCATAGTGTCTCTGCTTCTCCCTTCTTACTCAGAATTTCTAATGGGCAGCTATATAGGCCTTTGATTAATATAAAGGAGTGTGACTTCATTATGGCCTGCTTATTGACAGAAAGCCTTTAGACAATGGAGTCTATGAAGAAAAGAATTCCAAAAGTAGAGAGAATTCCTGATGGGGCAGAGTTTGAGACTTACTGCCTTGAAATACGCCTTTTTTTTTAAGCTGAGGAGCCTGTGGAGCACTCTAGCCCTATAAAGACATGAGTGTCTTTATGTGGAATTGTCTACCTCTTTGTCTAGCCCTTCCACTGCACACCTGTGGAGGCAGCCTGTTGTTCTGATATTTATTTGATCCAGCCAAGTGCCATGGACTTCAACACCCAAGTCCTATTGCTGGGTGGTAGTCAGTGGACAAGAGTCTTCCCAACACGTACACTGTGTGGCAGAAGCCAGTAGCGCCCTGATGGTGTGGGCAGCACAGGAGCGGGGGGGAAATGTGGACAGGGAAGAGGCACATCAGCAGCTGACGGGGAAGTTACGAGCAGGGCTCCGGCCACCAGACACATGGGCGCAGATGCCAGCTCTGCTGCTCATGAGCTGTCTAGCTTTGGGGATGTTCTTTATATGCTCTGTTCTGCCTCAGTCTCCCCATCTATAGAATGGAGATACTTGTACCTATCTCAGTGTTCTTGTGAGAACAAGTGAACAAGTAAACTTAGGCAGTGTGACATGGTCAAGAGCAAATGACACAGCTAGTCAGAGCCAGACCAAGTAGTCGAAGCTCTAACTATGGGGTGTAGGTGGAACTTCTGGCCCAGGGTTTCTCCCACCACACCATCTGGCAGTCATGCTGTGGGGAACGCACAGGGCCAGAGAGGACGTATACCTGCCTCCCACCACCTGGCAGTGCACCTGGGCACACCAGGGCCTCCCAGGGCCTTCCTCAGGGTGAATCTGAGGACATCAGGGCCCAGTGAGTCCAGGGGAGGAGTGGGATGTCAGAATGCTACACCCAGAGCGCCATCGATGGTCTGTTTCATTCCATGCCCACAAGAGCACATGCAAACCAGGACACTCACAGAATAAGTGAAACACAACATATAATAAAACATAATAAGCTAGACTCTTCATAACAAGGGGAACGATCATGGCAATAATACTAGAGCATATTAGATGAGCATGGTAATTATACTAGAGCATAATAGATGAGGAGGAAATGTAGGTGTGTCCAAGTCCTCAAGAAAATCTCACAGACCCCTAGGAGGGTGCCGTTAGTAAAGATGCAAGACATGCATGTTTGTTTTATTTTGTTCAGTTTGGTTTTTCCTGATTGATAGTGAGCGAAGGGAAAGCCAAATAATACTAAGTTACAAAACATGGGCTGTGAGTTCTGAAAGACCTGGCTTTAAACGAGTTTCTTACTTACAGAATAGTGACCTTGAGCAGATAACAATCTCTCCCATCCCTAGGCTGTGGGCAGTAATTGTATCTACCTCCAGGGGCTCTTAGAGGATTAATGAGATTGCCTGCTGTGTAGTTAAAATTTTCTGAGTCCCTGTTCCATCCACATTTTACCTCCTTGCAGGGAAATGAGATGAGATGATTGCTGGTGTGTGTGTGTGTGTGTGTGTGTGTGTTGGTGTGTGTGTGTGTTGGGGTGTGTTGGGGTGTGTGTGTGTGTGTGCTACTATTTCTAAAGTAGAGCTATCACCTGTGGATGCTCATACCACTGAGGACTAGCGTACCAAGCATTATTAATCCATCCCCACAACTCCACAAGACAGGACACTGACACTTCATTTTATAAAAGAGAAAATTATGTCCCTGAGAGTTTGAATGGCTTGCCTGAGGTCATAGGGATACTGACACTAGACCCGTAATTCAATCCAGGCACTCGGGGTTCAGAGCCCAGGTGCTCATCCCTCCCCCACACTCTCCCCGCTGTTGGTGCAGCTCTCATGTCACTCATATTGTGACAATCATGAAACGGGGGGCTTGGCAAACGCTCGTATAGGTATGAGCACACACGGAGCAAGTCATGCTAGATGTTACACTGCCGTCATCAGTGTCCCAGACCCTGTGAGTCTGAGTCTGGTGACCTTTGAAAGAGAAGTAACCCGGGCACCTTCGTGCGGCTGTGGCTGCCTTGGAGAAAGCATCGCGACCCCCTTCTCAGGGGAAGAATGAGGACTGTGGGGTGGGCCGTCCCCATAAGCAGTGCTGTGTTTGCTGGCTCCGGGGCTTTCAATGAGGCCTCACAGACCACACACAGACTGAAGCAGACTTTTGATTTCCTTTTTAAAATTTATTGTACCTATTACAAAAAACAAAGTACACGATTCAAGAAGCAAAGATGGCAGCTTCAGGGTGTGTGAAACGGAAAGCCTCAAGGCAGCTCTGCGGTTAAGGAGCAGGAGGAGATGAGTGGGGCTGCGTGCTCCGTGCTCCGAAAGCATGATTATCTGGGTGGACTGTAGTTGCTGGTGGAGATTCTGGGGAGAGTGGCCCTAAAGCCTCCTGAGGACTACCTTTGGGCCTGCCCCTGAGTAATGGCAGATTTGTTGGTACAGAGGGAGATTGTTTGCCTAGATGTAAAAAAAAAAGCATTATGCAAATGTGACATCATCGGAAAATCCACACGTGAACTTAACCCAAACCCGGAAGGAGAACCCAGCGGGATCCTTAGCAGACCCTCTTAGTTGACCCACTTTGCCACGGACTCTCATGAACTCTTTGCATTGCCGCAGACGGTTGTTCTCCCGAGCAGACAGCCGGCAGCGACGGCAAAGTAGACGAGGCTCTTGAGGAGGAGGAGCAGGTAGGTGTAGTAGGCAGAGGTGTTGGTGAGCTGCAGCTGCAGGGTACCTGAGGGAAGTCGTGTGCTTAGTCTCACTTGTTCTTTTGAAAGCATCAGAAATATTAATGAGAGGAGGGGTCACGGTTTCTTATTTCTGGTGATCTACATTAAGGTGACCCCCCTGCACCACCAGAACCCAAAAGTAAACATCCACCACCACAAACAACAGCAGCAATAAGGTAACTCAAATCCAGCTTCCAGCTGAAGACAATCAACAGCCTTGCTACATTCACTTAAAACATTCCAAAATATTAAAAAGTAGGAATGCATTTTTAATAATGAGTCCAATGGGAAAATGGCATTTGTGATAAACAGCTTTTAGCATTTCTTTGCCCCATGGTATCTCTAATAATAATAGCTACTACTCATTAACCACTAACTAATTTCCACTTCTGAGAGCTTTGCAAACAAAGCTTTAATATTCTTTAATTTTTATAATAACCAACGAGATTATTATTTTTACTCCCATTTTAGAAATAAACTGAGGATCGAGAAGTAATTTGTCTGGTATCATGCTTTCATTAAGTACCAGTAACTAGATTTCAATCCCAGCAACATGATTTTGAAGAATACACTCTTAACTATTCCGTAATTCATCTCCAAGTGCAATAAATACCCTAGACATCAAGAGGTTAAGCATACATATTTAAGTTGAATTGTTAATTTAGTAGCATCTGAGCCATTATACTTTGTGCATGATGTGCAATTTCTATAAAGGGTACAGGTGTAGAAATTTGGTGGTGCTTCTAGTGGGTTTAGTGGGAGGTTTCAGCAAAGAGAGCACTATATAAAATTAAAGAAAATAGTTAATCCTAATCTCTGAAACTTTAGGAGGTCATGGTCACTCACCTGTTTTGAAAGTCTCTCATGGCTATGATAGCATAAGATAATTGTATTTAATATCCTCTAAAGTTTTTAAAGAAATAATATGATGTTGAGAAATGATTAACAACAATGATGGTGGACCAAACATGATGACAACTCAATGAATTACAAGTCTGAAACTCTTCCTTTGGAAATTCCCTGTTTACATGCTTTCTCTTTATCTTCAAAGAGTCAGAACACCAGAAGTATTAGTACTTGGTGTGGAAAAGGACATTAAGAGGTTATATGTTCAAAACTCCTTGTCCTTGGTCAAGTGAGGTATAAGCTGAGGTCCAGAGCCCCCTTGATATTGAAAATGGAGGAAAGACCATCAGTGCTGGAGCCAGTGCTTCTAGTCAACTTTTTTTGTACACATGCAGGGAGAAAGGGCCAGAAACTAGTTCTTGTTTTGTGCTGACAAAATGAGATACCTTATGCTAGACACTCCATAAATGTGACCATATCTCTTCAAGAGCTAGTTAAGTGTAATCATTCCTGATATATGATTTTATCTCTCCTACAACTGAGTTAGGTGTAATCATTCCTGGTCGACCAATGAGGAGAGAATTGCTCAGAATATCAAAGTAATTTACTCGTATTCATGCAACTAATAATTAAAAGAACTAGGGTTACATCTATATGCTATCTACAAGGGACTCACTTCAAGCTAAAGACATACACAGACTGAAACTGAACAGATATATAAAGATCTTCCAAGCAAATAGAATGAAAAAAAGCTGGAATAGCAGTACTTATACAGAGACAGAATTTCTTTAAGTACTGTAACAAGCAACAAAGCAGAACATTATATAATGATTTAGCAATCCAGCAAGAAGATATAAAATTTTGAATATCTATGCACCTGAATGAGGAGGACCTAAATATATAAAGCAAATATTAGCAAATATGAAGTGAGAAATTGGCAGTAATACAAAAAAACGGTAGAGTACTTTAACATCCCACTTACAATACATAGATTGTCCAGGCAGAAAATCAACGAGGAAGCAGTGGCTTTGACACATTAGACCAAATGCACTTAATAGATACAGAACATTATATCCCCAAACAGTAGAATACACATTCTTTTCAAGTGCTCATGGAGCAGTTTCCAGAATAGACCTCATGTTAGGTCACAAAATAAGTCTATAAATTTAATATTAAAATCATACCAAGCATCTTTTCTAACCACAATAGTATGAAACTAGAAATTGATTACCAGAGAAAAACTGGAAAAACACAAACACATGGAGGCTAATCAGCATGCTACTAAATAACCAATGGGTCAATGGAGAATTGAAAGAGGAAATCAAAAAACACTTGGAGAATAGTTAAAATAGAAACACAACCATTCAAAATCTTTGGAATGCCGCAAAAGCAGTTCTAGAAGGGAAGTTTGTAGTAACAGAGATCTACCTCAAGAAACAAGAAAAATCCCAGATAAACAATGTAACCCTACACCTAAAGGAACTAGAAAAAGAACAAAGCCCAAAGTTAGTAGAAGGAAGAAAATAATAAAGATTTGGGAAGAAATAATTAAAAGACTTTTAAAAATGCAAAATAATAATGAAACTAAGAGGTGGTTCTTTGAAAAGATAAGACTGATAATCCTTCAGCCAGACCCATCAGAAAAAAAAAAGAGGACTCAATAATGAAAGAGAAGTTATAATTGGCACCACATAAATACAAATGATTATAAGACATTTCTATGAAAAATTATATACCAGCAAATTACATGCCCTAGAAAAAAATGGATAAATTACTAGAAACATCCAATCTTCCAAGGTTAATCCAGGAAGAAAGAGAAAATCTGAACAGACCAATTACTGGTAATGAAATTGAATCAGTAATCAAAAAACCCCCAATACCAGATGGCCTCACAGGGGAATTCACCAAACATTTAAAGAAGAATTAATACCTACCCTTCTCAAACAATCCCAAAATTGTCAGTGATGGAAAACTTCTAAATTCATTCTATGAGGCCAATGTCATACTGGTACCAAAACCAATAGACATTACAAAAAAAGAAAATTTCAGGCCAATATCTCAATGAACAGAAATGCAAAAGTCCTCAAAAAATATTAGCAAAACAAATTCAAAAATGTATTAAAAGGATCACTACCAGGACCAAGTGGGATTTATTCCAGGGATGCAAGGATGGTTCAGTATATGCAAAGCAATCAGTGTGTTACACCACATTAACAAAAGGAAGGATAAAAACCATATGGTTATTTCAATAGATGCTGAAAAGGCATTTAACAAAATTCAGTATCCACTGATGATAAAAACTCTCAACAAAGTGGGTATCAAGGAAAAAATATCTCAATGTAACAAAGGCCATATATGACAAATCCACAGCTAACATCATACTCAAAGGTGAAAATTGAAAGCTTTTCTTCTAATATCAGGAACAACATGAGGATGCCCACTCTTAACACTTTTATTCATCATAGCACTGGAAGTCCTAGCCATACCAGTCAGACAAGAAAAAGAAATAAAAACCATCCAAATTAATAAGAAGCAAAGTTGTCACTGTTGGCATATGACACAATGTTATATATAGAAAACCCTAGTGACTGCACTAAAAAACTATTATAACTAACAAGTGAATTCAGTAAAGTCACAGGAGACAAAAATCAATATGAAGGAATCTGTTGATTTCTATATACAAATACTAAACTAGCAGAAAGAGAAATTAAGAACACAATCCCATTTATAATTGCATTAAAAAGAATAAAATACCTGGGAATAAATCTAAATCTAACCAAGGAAGTGAAAAACTTGTACTCTGAAAATTATGAGACATTGATGAAAGAAATATGAAGATGACACAAATAAATGGAAAGATATTCCATGTCATAGATAGGAAAAATTAATATTATCAAAATGGCCATACTACCCAAGTCAATCTACATATTCAGTGCAATCCCTATCAAAATACCAATTGCATTTTTCACTGAACTAAAACAAATAATCTTAAAATGTGTATGGAACTACAAAAGAACATGAACAAGCCAAAGCAATCTTGAGAAAGAACAAAGCTAGCTGAAAATATCATGCTCCCTGATTTCAAACTATACTATAAAGCTAGTTTTTAAAGCTTTATGATACTGGCATAGAAATAGACAAATGGATCAATGGAATAGAGAGCCCAGAAATAAACCCATGATTATAGGATCAATTAATATATGACAGTAGGAGAAAAATATAAAATGGGGAAAATATAATCTCTTAAATCAATGTTGCTGGAAAAACTGGACAGCTGCATGTAAAAGAGTGAAACTGGATCACTGTCCTACACCATACACAAACATAAATTTGATATGGATTAAAGACTTAATATAAGACCTGAAACCATAAAACTGCTAGAAGAAAACATAGGCAGTAAGCCTCTGAACATCAACATTAATAATTCTTTTCTGAATATGTTTTCCTGGGCAAGGGGAACAAAAACAAAAATAAACAAGTAGGACCACATCAAAGTAAAAAGCTCCTGAAGAGAAAGGAAACCATCAACAAAATGAAATGGCAACCTACTGTAATGCAGAATATATTTGTAAATGATATATCTGATAAGAGGCTAATATCCAAAACATACAGAAAATTCATACAACCCAACACTGGAAAAACAAATAATCCAGTTACAAAATGGGCAAAGGACCTGAAAAAACATTTCCCAAAGAAGACATTCAGAGGGCCAACACATGAAAAGACCCTCAACATTACTAATCATCAGGAAAATATAAATCAAAAGCATGTGATATCACCTCATACCAGTCAGGGTGGTTAACACCAACAAGACAAGAAATAAGTGTTGGCAAAGATGTGGAGACAAGAGAATCCTTGTACACCAGTTTTGGGAATGTAAATTAATACAGCCACTGTGGAAAGCAGTATGGGGGGTTCTCAAAATCTAAATATACAAATACCACATGACTCAATAATTTCACTTCTGGGAACTTTTCAGAGGAGGCAAAATCACTAATGCAAAAAGATGTGCACTCATAGGTTTGTCACAGCATTATTTACAATAGTTAAGATACGGAAGCATCCTGTGTCCATTGATGGATGAAGAAGATATGATAATATAAACAATGAAATGTTACTCAGCCATAAGAAAGAATGAAATCTCACCATTTGGACCTAAAGTATGTTATGCTAAGTGAAATAAGTCAGATAAAGACAAACACCATGTGATTTCTTATATGGAATCTCAAAAATGACACAAAAAAACAAAACAAATAGACTCATAAACACAAAGAATATGCAGGTTGCCATAGGGGAAGGTAATGGAAAAATGAGTGAAATAAGTGAAGGGGAAAAAAATTAGATTGTTTGATATCTTGATCTGGGTGATGGTTATATGAGTGTATACACCTGTCAAAATTCATTGAGGTGTACACTAAAATTTTTTAATTTTACTGTATATACCTTACTTTAAAAAGAAAAAAAGAAAACCTACTTTCTCAAAATAAATAAATTTTAAGAAATAAAAGAACTGGGGTTAAAGTCCCATTTGCGTTAATCAGAAGCCTATGCAATCATGTGTGTACCATATTATGTCCAGCATGGCTCAGGACCTTGTCCTTGGGATCTCTTGTTCTGTGACTATACCTTAGAGGAAGAATAGAGAACTTAGTAAGTGTATAAGCTCTTGATTCAGATGGCCTCGTTTGAAACCCCAGATCCATCTATGTGTCATGGTTCAAAGGACTTAATTAATTTTAGCTCATTGTCTTCATCTGTAAAATGGGAAAAAAATATTGTGCCATTTCATAGGACTGCTATGAGGATAAAATAAGAAAATGCATTCAAAACACAGCATAATGCCTTCTGTATAAGAATCTCTCATGAATTGTCAGTTCATATTATCAACTATTAATGAGAACCAAAAACTTAAAAAAAAATCTAGAGGCAACTTGATACATGTTTTTCCCAGTTATTAAAAACAAAGCCACACTAGTTAAGTCCATTGTTGAAATAATGCTGAGCATTTCACTGCACCCTCTAACTTAGTCATCTCATACCCAGACCAGCATTTACTGTATTAAGACAACCCCTAAGAATGATGGATTGACTTAAAATATTATTCAGTCTATTCTGCAAAATCCAGCCATTCTTATTTTTCTACCTTAAGCCAGGGAGGTTCAAAAGTTAAATTGATCAGGAGAAGAAAATTAGTATAGCATGGTGTAAAAGCAAACATGCAAAAACTTACCATATTCATCTTTCAGACAAGTTTTTGTAGAATTATTAGCAGTGACCTCCAGTACTTCTACAAGAAATGAGAGCAAGTATTAATCAATTGTTCATATCCATTCTTTGACAGTGTTCCTGAGTGTACATGTATAGATAACAGATAGGATCTGCCAACAGAGGAGAGGCTTATTAAAAATATGAGCTCCACAACTCCAGGACTAGTTTTCTACCTTAAGCCAGGGAAGTTCAAAAGTTATGTTGATCAGGAAGAAAAAAATTGATATAGCCTGCCATAAGGCATACAAAAACTTACCTTTTTCATCCTTTTGACAAGCTTTGGTAGAATCAATAGCGGTGAACTCTATAAGAAGTGAGAGTAAGTATTAATCAACTGTTCATATCCATTATTTGACGATGTATGTCTGTGTGTGTGCAGATAGATAGAGCTAGATAGATGTGTAAATATACAGATAGATGATTGAAAGATGATAATACATGATATGTAGATAGATGACAGATGGATAGGTAGAAAGATAGATGGATAGATAATAGATAAATGATAGGTAGATAGACAGAATTTGCCAACAGAGAAGGTCATTAAAAATATGAGCCCCACATTTCTAGGAATAGTTTTCTACCTTAAGCCAAAGAAGTTCAAAGTCAAGTTTTCAGATGGAAAAAATTGCTCTAGCTTGACATAAAGGCAAACATACACAAAACCTTACCATATTCATTTTTCAGACAAGTTTTTGTAGAATTGATAGCAGTAACCACTACAAGAAATGAGAGCAAGTGTTAATCAGTTGTTCACATGCATTATTTGACAGTGTGTTTCTGTGTGTGTTTAGATAGATGGGTAGAAATAGATAATTGGTTGATTGATAAATGCATAGATGGGTAGAATCTGCCAAAAGAGATGCTCATTAAAATAATGAGCCCCACAGTGCAGGACTAGTTGGCCTGATTCTATGTAATTCAGATCTAATCCATATATTGTCTTTTTGTGCATGAAGATGTTGAAGTCCATGAACTTCTTTTTTTCTTTTTTATCATGACCGGAGGGTAATATGCAAGACCATCTTATTTTTCTTCTGTGTTCATAGCTTCTAATGCCACAAAGTAATTAGTTGGTAAATACTTGTTGAATGGAAAAAAAAAACAAACAGAAAAAGTAGCTGTTTTACAGGCTGTAGCACACACTGCTGACCTGAAGGGTTGCTACCGAAATAAATGCGTCCGATCTTAGAATCCACAGCAGCAGCTTAATGTTTGAAGGAGGCTGGTTTAGGCAAATTTCCCATCTAAGCAAAGGAAAACAACCATACCTTTCCAAATCATGCCTGTCCCCAAGATCCCCAGTTCATGCACATGATTTTCTGGAGCTGTGGTGTTTGTGGACATGATAACAATATTAATAAAAGCTAACAGCTATTGACTATTACTGTGCCACACACTATTTAAAATGCTTCACATGCATTATCTCATTTACTCCCCCAGTAACACAAATAAAACTGAAGTGAGTTGTGTTTTGGGGTGCTCCATGTTACAAATGAGGAAATAAGGTCTAGAGTGTAAGTAACTTGTAGAGGGTCACACCAGTGACCGGCAGAGCCAGCATTCAAAGGTCACCATGGGGATTGAATGAGATAGAGTGTGGGTAAAGTACTTTGGAAAAATAATCTGCAGAAATAGAAAATAATCTATGGAGAGACAGTATAATTCTGCCATGAACACTAGAAACACCTCTTCTATGAATCTTCATTATTCTCAGCAACTGACCTTTTCATTACAGAAGCTCAGTGTTTCAGTGCAATTCTTCCTAGGGACAGGAAGACAAGTCAAGTCACATTTGTAGTTCTCGAGCATACAGAACCTTATAAAAAAAGATGTAGGCTGTATTTTCCTATGAGTAAAGAAAAAAAGCAAACACCTACAGAGACTTTTCTTAGAAAGACAACTGACTGACGAATGGAGGAAAAGAGCCCCAATGTTTTGGTTTTTCTTTTTTAACTAGATATGTTCTTGTCCATGTGGACGTGGTTCTGGTATGCAATTTTATGCACTCAAAGAGATCTTTTTTATGTTGTGCTTTTCAAAACAGCAGGTTTGAATTATAGGCTTTGGGGTAAATCCTGAGAATGAAAATGTTAGTATAATCTTGTTTAGATTAGAACTGACTTCAATGTGTTTTCAAAGTCTCTTTCTTGTCTGTACAGGGACTTTATTCATTAAAGGATAAATAAAATTCTCTTACTGCCATGCATTGCTTTAGGTAAACACAATAAAAAATAACAATTTTTCATAATGAAGTCTGTGTGTTTATCTTTAATTCTCTTTGTCAGTCAAGGTGGGTCAAGAATTTAGACCAGATTAGCTTATTCTCTCTTCATAATCACTTCATGGATTTGTGATTCCTTGTTATATTCTTAGCTTTTATCAAAAACAAAAAACAGTAAACAAAAAACTTCCATGAAAGAAATTTGCCATTAGAATGTAGAATGACATTAATAGAAACACCCGAATCGGCTCTGCTGCCTGAGAAGCCCCTGGGAGACATTTGTCTCAGAAGTGGAGGCACAACTGAAATGCTTTATAGACTGGAACTTCTCTCCTTCATGGTGGAACTTACTGTATGGAAATTACTATACTTCTTTTTCCCTGATCCCTAGAAAAATCAAAATCTCTGAAGTCTTAAGCCCAGTAGTTTTATTTCATGTGCACATTGCGTGTTTGCTGCCCCTCTGTTTCTTAATTTAGAAATAGAAAGTTAGGGCAGTTTTTGTCATCTTTATTTAATTTTAGGAAAGGATATATATAAATACAATAAACGTGGATAAATACATCCATGTTATGTTTCGAAAGCCAGTATTGCCACTGCCACTATTTAATTTGCTCTTTAGTGAGTCCAGGAGCAAGCCAGGGGAGTGTTCAAGCCTAACCTGACTCCTGGAAGATAAAGACTGACTGCAGAAATTCAGGCTGGTACACAGCCAAGGGCTGGGCTTGTTCCTTGATGCTTAAAAAAGGCCTGGTCAGCCCCGAGGAACAGCACAAACCAATTCCTTCTCGTGGACACCCTGGGGCCTTGGGTCTGCGGTGTTAACCCTCAGGACTTTAAGTTCTGGGCCCACTGAGCTGCTGATGACTGCTCGGCCAGGTGGCATTCAGCCCTTTGCCCGCGTGTCTAAATATGTACAGCATCCCCACCCATGGGGCTCCTTGGGGACATCATGGGTGACTCGTGAGTGACCCTGAGTGATAAGGAAAAGAGCATATTCTCTTTACTGTGGTAATCCTGGGACCGTCGTTCTTGCCGGTGTTCATCCTCACGCCCCTTCCAGGCCTGGCACATGCTCGCACTGCAATAAATGCTTGTGGAGCAGCTCTACTTACATCGGCAAGAAATCCATTCATTATGTAGAACACGGTATGTTTGCACGTGGTAGCCTCACCTGATCTTGAATTATGAAATTTGACCCTATGGTGGAATATAAAATACAAATCTGAAAAACCTAAGATTGTAATTTAACTGTAGCAGTCAAAATACTCTATTTTTTGTGAAGCCACACGTGGCATCCTCAAATGAACTAATCGTTCTCTGTTCATGGTTATACTTTGAGTAAAGCCAGACTGAAGTGAGAGTGACTTTGCTTGCTAAGGAAAACATTCCTGAAAAATGTACCATTGTTCCTCTTTCCTGATCATGGAAGAATATCAAAAGTGGAATCTCTTTGTGAGCATTCATTGTGTGCTAAGGTACCAGGTATTTTCCCAGGCGTTGTTTCATTTAATTCATGCAACACCCTAAAAAATATCACTGTGACCATAACATTATGGATGATGAAACTGAGGATGAGAAAAGTTAAGTAATTTTTTTTCTTTTAATGTTCCAAAGTGAATATACTGGTTTAATTCTATGGGAAATAGCAGGATACATGCTGCTGCTAAATGCAACATTTGAAATGGATTTCTATATGTTTTTAATTAATACTTAACAGAAAATGTATAGTATTCCCTTGGAAAAAGTGGTTATATTCATATACATACCTTCATTCACTGAAGGAAAAAGAATCTCTTGATCCACCCCTCCTTTATTTTTCTCATGTGTGACGATACATTTGTATTCTTTATCCATTGACTTTTCAGTCACGGTCAGCCAGCTGAATTTCATGTACGTGTCATTAGTCTTCACGGTGTTTCCCTGCTGGGACTCCAGAACTGTTCTGCCATTCTTTTCTTTCCAATGAATCTTAATAACATCTGGGAAAAATTTCTCAAGAAGACAAAGGTATGTGCCAGCCTTATGGAGGTTTATTTCAGCAATTGAAGGAAGAAAAATAGTAGGCTTGGGAGAAATGTCTGCATCAAGTCTCATATCTGTGGGGGAAAAGGGAATAGCAACTTTAAAAAATTATTAGAGAAATACAAACATAATATGATTAGGAACAACCTGGCACATAGTAAAAGGAAGAAAAGCTGCCATTTGGATTAGTGCTCCCCATGCATGGCCTTTCATGCACAGTAGGTTGTGAGGTATTTGTTGTAATTCAATGAGAAAAGACATTCAATGGCTTATGTAACCTGTCCCAAGTCACAGCTAGTAACTGGAAGAGCCTGGATTAAAACTTGGTTGTTTTTAAACAATACAATTACTTGCTTTAATGGAAATATTTTCCACATGTACTTGACAGTTTATCAAGTTGACCCTTTAGCTTCAAAACTGGATCCATGCCCAGTTCTGAAGTAATGACGTTCTCCTACCTGATTTTTAATTTTATATAACATCTCAGTTTCACATCCAAGCCCCTCCAGGCCTTGGAGTAGTGCAGGATTTAAAAGCTGCACCTTCAAATTATTTATAATATCTTGAATTTAGAAGTGATATTGCAATGTGTCCAAAACTTCCATTAAAAACAGAATGCTGTTTTTAAATTCAGATATCTTCTTATGTTAACCTTATCAAGTAATGCACCTATCAGAATTTTGTTTCACTTTAGACACTATTGACCAAAAGCACATTTAATTTTGGAATTTCACTTGAAGTTGAAGCAGAACCAAGTATGCAGTGTATTTTGACTCTTAGTGTCCCTCCCAAAATTTGAATCTACCCTCAAGACTAAACTGTTTTAGAGCTCCACAGTGTTTTCACCTCTGAATGAAGTATGTAAATAACTGGTGTAATATTCTAGAGTTTCTTGAAGATGTAATGTCAAAAAATGTAACAGAACATTACATAGTTTACACAGGTATGTCACTTTAATGCAGGAATGTTACTTGATTATACATTTATGTTAACCTAATGATTTGTGCAAAATGCTTCACTAGTATTCTCTTTGGGCTAGTTTGGAGTTAGTTTGATATTCAATGAGCAATTTTTTTCTCGAGAAAGCAAGAATTGGACTTCTCATTTGAGAAGAAAAGGAAAGGCATTCTTGAGTCTTTCTGTCTGTGTAGCAAAGCTCCTGATTTTCATTCTAAATCAATAAGCAAACACTGGAGATTTTTACTCATGCTGTAAGTATATTTGGGTCACATGTGCTTATTTTAATTTCATACATCTTTTTCTTTTAGTGCAAATGGTATTTTATTGATTGTAATAGTGACGCACTCTATGTATCTCCAACCATATACTTTGTTTTTTACTTAAACAATATGTTATAGAAAACAAGATTGATTTTTCAATAGTACATTCTACTTAAATGATTTTAGTCTTTAGTCAATATATGAAATAATATACTTTTCATTTGGAATTTTAGTTTCTTCTAGGAATAGGAATATTTCTGATTAATTATAATAAAGAAATTGAAAATCAAATGATGAGCATAGAAAGTCTGTTCAATAACGTATTACCCTTACCTCCTGCCCCTTTTCCTTAGCTAGATTCTTTTAAGTTTCATTCTTTTCAGGATAAAATGAATCTTGAACTTCCAAAACTTTCCTAATGTAATTGTTAGCTGGGCATTAATGTACTTGGTTGTATATGGTTAGTGCTTAGGTTTTGGATAAGTATACTACATGTTTTTTCTTTAAACATTCTTTTTTACATGTATTAACAGGTTTTTGTGGTCAAAATCATTTTTGTGATGCATAAATGGAACCCAGTGTAAAAAATAAATATGCCTAATACATTTATATACAATCATTTGTGTAATGGAATAATGCATTTGAGTTAAATTGCCTGAGTTGTTTATATTTGATTAAGATGCAGCAGTATGTATGAATGCTACATAAATTTACCAAATCTCAACAAGATTTTTAGTTCAAAGTATGATATTTTAAACTCACATGTTGATATTAATTGAAATGTGCTCTATTTTTTTGGGATCATTTTCTTTTACCCATAAATAACTGTGGCTATTTCACATTAAAATGTGAATTTCAAGTTTATGATATTTCTAACTATATTTAATTGACTTTACATCTTCACCATTTTCTGTTTAAATTTAAAATCTTTTCCTGATAAATATAGGCTTTAAGCCCAAATTCATTGCCTATAAATTTTAGGACCTACAAATGTTGATTTTAGAGATTATGTCATTTAAAATAAAAGATTACAATTTAAAGCACATAAAACAGCAACAAAAATAAAATGCATTTTAATCTCATTTTGCTTGCCAAGTGAAGAGTCTACTAAAGAGAAACAAGTACCTCCAAATGCAATTTTTTTGTGGGAACTGACAGTAAGCTAGTTTGCTAGCTGAGCAGTTAGAAATAAAGCTGAATCCTCTGGAGACTATCTGCTCCATCAGTGTGATTGCCTACGAACAGCCCTCCGTACTGGATACAAATCCCTCTATGTATTTGAATTGGGGTAACATCCAGCCACCACTATTATGTGTTAGACAATGTGTCAAGTACTTTTTTCACAATGCCTCATTCATTTTCATACAACCCCTGCTGGACACATACTGTTCCCCATTTTATGGATTAGGAAATGGAGGCCAGATAACAATTGCCTAGGGTCACATAAGCCGTAAGTAGGGGTGGGGGAGCGTGGAACTGGAGCTCCAGGTCCTTGTGACTCCAAAGGCCAGGTTCTTTGACAATAGTTTCAGTATCAGAAAAGAAACGTGTCAACTCACAAAACTTATCCTGTAATGAAAAACTTTGTCCTTAGACAAAATTACATATGTCTATCATGAGCACTTTATGCAAGTTCACATGTACACAAAGCCAGATCTTTTTGCATATTAGCACAGTGTTGTCTATACTGTTCTACTGTAAGGATCCGTTTTAAAATCTCTCCTAAGCATTCTACATCTGATCCCCATCATGTTCCTGTTTTTTTTCTTAATATCCTTACCTGTAATTTCAATTAATTGTTTCTGGACTTCCCTCTATTACCTCAAAAAAATTGCATTCTTCTGACACCTACCTGTGACAACAAGGTTTGTTCCTTCACTGAAGACTTTTTTTACATAATCCCACAGTGATTCAACCCTTATTAGAAACTTTAGACTAGCTTAGCTTCTCTGAATTCTCTAAATTCTGATGGAATGTTGGTCTGTAATTCAGGACACCAGGGTTCTGGTCCTGGTTCATTTTCCTCATTCTGTGGCTGAGCAAGTCAAGCATTTAAAGTTGTTGGTGTTTTATGGATTTGGAAATAACAATGTTAGTGTAAATCAACTCAACATCCCTACCAGTGCTGAAGTGAGACCACAGTGAAGCAAGATCTGAAAAGCAATTTGATTCAGAATACTATGGAAACAAGAGATCATCATTGTTATTAGCAATTAGTTTGTGATGGATGTATGCTCCCACATGACATTTTAATCTCATGGGACCAAACCTTGCCCTTACTATGAGGAATTCAGTATTTGGGCATTAAACAGTCTGTGGAAATTAATCATGGAGTCTCCATCTTTCACTTGAATTCCACTTTGGTCTACTATGTCTAGAAACGTGCCTTCCACACTGAATCCATAGGCAATTGTCTGATCCCTTGCATTTCTGGTGTTGAGAAAAATCAAAGGGGACTTTGGGTAATATGCAGTCAGTCTGTGGAATTGCGTCACTTATATTATCCATAACAAATGGCTCTTTTCCAAATCAACAGCAAAATCTATCTGCATCCCAAGCTTTTGCCATAAATTTCAACCTCAAACTGATATCTTTCCAGCTCATGTGGAAAATTCGACATAAAACTCTGGGCAGTGGGCCTTCAGGGCAGAATGCCTAGAGAAACAGAAGGATGCCTGGCCTCAGATGCTCCTATCGTCATGTCAGATCCCTAAAAGTTTACCACCCTGACCATGTCTAGTGAGGCTCACCCTCTGAATGACATTCAATATCATGGCACCCGTAGTAATGTTGCAGTAGTGGTATAAAATGGGATTCTTTAAAGACTATTTCTTTCATGTTATAAGAGAAGGCACTGTCAACTCCTTTACTTCACTTTCTTCCTAAAAGACTCATGTAGTGAAGTCCTTTTCTAATTTTATGGTGGGAAAAAAATACATGGTATTTGAAAATTTGGTGTGCTTTATCAGTTAGTAAAAAGTATGTGCTCCACTGCATATTTCTCCTACCTTCGAATATAAAATCTTACCCTGTGCTTCTTGCTAGGTAATCACAGGCCCTTTTCCTTCTGGTTCCTTAGTTCTTTGATCTTCCACTTTTATTTCATGGTCTACCTAGACTGGGGTATTTTCTCTCAGGTTTTCTCAAATAGATTTTAGAAATAGACAGTTTAAACAAATGACAAAGAGCTTGTGCATTAAAGCTTGTTTCTTTCTCTGCCCTAGGGGTGGATTGAGAGGTGGGAGAACACCTTTGCAAATCCTGGCTCTGTGCTATTGACACAAAGCAGGCAAATTCAACAGACAGAGATCATCAGGTGAGGCCTTCTTTCCCAAAGTTATCCTTCACAATAGAGAGGTTGCTTGAGTTTCAGTCCTTGTACAACTTCTCATACTAAAGATGCTCTTCAAATACTCTGCTATATCAACAAATACTGCTGGACAAGATAGCAAGCTAAAAAGAGCTCTGCTAATGTTGGCATTAAAGCTGGCACTTTTAAAAAGGAATAATGAAATTTAACCTGAATTTGGTAAGTATCACTTGGGACTGCAGTTGAAGTCATGAGTCAGGATTCCACAGTTTATGTTTACACTGCACATATATAGAACAACAGAATAAATGGAAAAAAAGCTCTTATTTTATAAGTGGATAATTATCTCCCAGGTAAAATATCCAGTAGCATCATCATCTGGGGATCCCAAAACAGACACCCAGACCCTGAACTGATACCAAAAGTTGTTCCAAAGTAGATGTTTCATGCATGGGAAGAGTCTGACAAGATTTTAAAGTAGTGTGAAGGCAAAAAAAAAAAAAAAAGCAATATTTAACTGATGTTGATATTGATTTAATTTTTAATTTTCTAGGTGTAATCCAGTTAAGGTTTTATGTTATTATAAGTGGGTATTTGACTTTTTTATCTGTATCGCTGTAAGTTTATATAATCAAGCTGATAAACCTCCCCCTGTTAACTTCCAGATATTTCTACTAGAAAATGAGAGATTACCTTATATTCATGCTGATAATATTTAAGATAATTCTTATTACAGTCTACCCTTTTTTAGCAGCAGGTAACAATTAGTGTTAGAAATCAAAAGTATTTTGCAAATACTGACCATTAGTTCTAAAGTGCTCTGTAGACTAGATAGATGGTAATTAATACATTTGTCTCTATTCCTGATTTCATAGGGAACTGCGATGGATGATGTTTGAATTCTGGAGGATGGACATTTTTACCAGTGACCAGGTCTTAACCACCATGGTAGGTATTTAATCCTCACATTATCCACTTGAGGTGTTTGGTTGCACTGACAGAACAAGTGGATGGAAATTTATCAAAATGTTAACAGTGATAAGTGTCACTATAAAGTTTTAATTTTTTTCTTTATTTTTTGTATTTTCCAATTTTTTCCCACAACGGGCACATATTGTTTTTATAATTCTTCTAAAGCAGTAACCAGCGAGTCAAGTTTTCTTGTGAGATATTCTCCCTCCTTCAGGAAAAATTTCACCATGTAGGCTAGTAAAAAATGAACAATTTCACTGGACTGAATTAAAAAAAAAAAAACAAATCCAGCTTATAACATTTCTGAATATAGTTGCGTAGTAACATATTTTGATACTTGGTGTTAATCCTCTTCTGACCAAAAGGACAGGTTTAGCAAATCTTTTCTTCATTTTTTTTTCTGGTGATTACTTTTGGAAGCAAAGAAATAAGATATCTAAACTGCTTTACAAATCTTTCAAATGCCAAATGGACCTCAATTCTGCACACCTTAGGGACGCACAGTTGCTCTAACTAGCTAACTGTTTGTTAAGGTTCTCCTCCCAAGGTCAGGCAGACAGCTACCTCCCAGGGCCTGGTGGAGTCACCAGCCTTCTAGAATCCCACCATGACTCATGACTCAACTGGGGCCAAATCCAAGAATTCTGAGCCAGCACCAGCCTCTAGCCTGGAGCACCTACATTACCTTATGCTGAAGAATTTAAAGAACACTTACCTGTAACAGTGAGCTGTGTGCCAGGACCAAACACTTTGATTCTCCTGCCAGCCACCTGCCCACTCTAGGAAAAGCCTTTATAGGCACAAAAGTCTCTTTGTGCCTGTTTTAATATTATGCCCACATTTCTTCAATATTTATATAGATATATAAAAATTGGCCCTGGTCGCATTACACAAAGATGGAGCTCAAGAGAATCACATTAGATATGACGGTAGTCAGGAATTAAAGAACTGACCCTCTCTATGTAGGCAACTTGGGTTATGTCTTTTTCCAACTTGACTCACATACTGACGAGTTCTAGTTTTATCTTTCCTCATCATTTTGTCTGAAAATTCTAAATCTCCTCCTTTAAAGCGTTTTCATGTATGCAGTCAGTTCTTTGCCTAGAGTGTAACTTAGAGTTAATATTTCTTTAATTTTCAAGGAGGAACAACAGTAGAAATAATATATTTAAGTAATAAGTATATATTCAATATGTTCTATAGGTATTTATTTTTCATGTATATGTACTGAGGTGTGGACATCTGGATTGAATCAAAAGTTTCTTCTTTCCAGAATTTTAATACCCATTATGAGTGGAAAGGCAGCTATGCAATTTAGTCCAACTGCTATAGTTTTTTTTACCAGCTTCAGTATTTCTAGCAAATGTGATGCCAATACAGACAGGAAATTGACTGGCGTGCTGTCAGATGACTTGTTATTCTAAAGGAATGCCCTAAGAATCACATTTTCAGTATTTAAAAGATGCATGTTCAACATGACTTGCTTGATCTTTTCCCGAGGAGAAAGAGGTAATTTCAGTGCCATGACTAGGAGCAGAAACACTTTTCACACATGAGAAGTAGTACAAATTATGAGCTATTATAATTAAGTAGTCAATCAAAGAGTCCATTTAAAGGGTCAGGCTGCTGAAGAGTAGATATCACAACATGAAAATACCACTTAATGTTTCTAATATCACCTAATGGTCCAGACCATGCACTTTGGAATAGGCAAGTCTTCACTGGATCCCAAACTTTGCCACTGTAACTAGACATGTGACATTGGGCAAATAACTGAACTTCTCTAGGCCTAAATTTCCTTATCTGTGAAATGGGAAAAAGAGGATCTTTTGTATAGGCTGTTGAGGAAGGAGATAAGGCACTAAAACTATTTCTCATGGTGTCTGGCCCTCAATAAATATTAGCTAATATCTTTATTTTCTAATGGAATGGTTTGAGGCCATTTTATCATATTCTTCCCCCACACAAAATATATGCATTTTATAAGCTATAATTATTACATAAGTTAAGAAAGGAAAAGAGCTCAACAATCCAAGTCCCTCCTGCATCTCTGGCGGCTACACACCACGCAACGTGGGGCCCAATCAAGCCACAATCTAAAAACTTATCCACTAGACTAGAAGCTTTCTGAGTGTCAAGACTGTGTTCATCCTTCTGTCTCTAGCATCCATTAAAGAAGCTGTCTGCAATAAATGTTTGCTGAGAATTAATGAATAAATGAGGATGTAAAACCATACAGACTCTTTTCCTGGACTTTGGAGCTGCAATGGCTTATTGAGCTCACATATTCCATTAAACTGCCCCATCTCTAGACAATATAACAAGAGTCACAAATAGCAGAAATTTTGACTGGTCTCAGCCAACCCTGTAAGAAGTTGGAGTACTAAGAATAAGTGTGATTTATTGAATTTATTGACATTCTATAGTGATGTAGTATAAGACTTTAACTTTTTGCACTGCTGCTAAAGATGAGATCAAACCCAAGAAAGAGGTTTTGCAAGTTATTGAGAGAAAGGACTACTATTAATTAAGAAAGGAACCCTATTAATTACCAGAGGTAATTAATTAAAGTGTCTCTCATTTAATAGATTGTCTACAAGAAAAGCATCTTAAAGCCTATGGTTTAAAGACATAGTCCTTCAATACTTTAATATGTAGCCTGAATCTATCATTATGTGTATATTTTAAAAGTAATTTCCATCTGCTTACCAGCAGGGAAGTGAATAACCTGTTTACCAAGGACTTTTGTTTCCATACACAGTGACCAGAACCTGCAAAATTGCTATTCATATGCTAAGCCAAGAATGGCAGCCCGATAAGGGTGATTCTAAATTGTTTTTTCTAAGAAGCATCTATTAGTTTTCATTCACAGGGTAAAAATACAAAAAAGTTACTTACCAGGGGGAGTTACTATGAGCCTAGTTCCTTGTCCAAATATCTTCTTCCAACCTGAGCTATCACACTGGTTACAGCTTCTACAAAAATCCCAGTCAGCTCCTAAGTCTTGTGACCTGAGTAGCTATTAAAACTTTGTCCTGGCAATTTTAACTTCTGGGTTCCTTAGGATGGCCTTGAATATAGGTCTCATAGCATCTGATATTTTGTAAGTTTTCCTCAGATAAATTGACCCAAATATCTTTATCCACTGAGGCGCTGATCCTTGAAAAGAGGAGCTGATGGAAAAGATAAGAGCAGGAAAAAAAGAAGAGATTGGGATCAACTGTTCAACCAACAACTTTTCTAAATTACCAGGAACTGTTCTTCAAGAGAATGAAGACGTTTTCATTTCCAGGTATTCAGATGCATTTCATTTCCAGGTGTTCAGGTGAGTGTAACTGCTCAGAGACTGATCAAAGGAAAGGGCCTCTTTTCTCAGACACCAGTGCTGCTTCGTCAGCATTTGGGAATGCATTTCTGAAAAGAGGAAACTCTTTAGTAACTGAAAATGCAAATATGCTAACACAGATGTACTTGAGAAATGTGAGCAGTTCTCCATTTTTTAATGGGCCATGTTTATCATTTGGCAACGCGGTTCTTTACCAGGCATTGCAAAATGAGAAAATAATTTCTGTGGTGACATTATTTTCCCCCAGAAGAAAAGAAGAAAAGAATTCTATGTCCTATGAATAGAGTCGTTATTTAAACTAGAATTGAAAACAAAATTCAGTTTCTGATGTGCTGAAAGAGGAAGGCTCTTCAAAGCTGTTCTGTAATCTTCTGCCACTCATTCTGGATTGGAGTAAAAAGTAAATTGCCAGAAGCCGCTGAGCATTCCCCTGAGTACAGATGTATTGTCCATTTGTTGGGACCCAGTGAGGTGAAATAAGGTAAACAGTATATAGGAAACTTGTAAGGAGATATCTCTATTCTTACAAGAAGCCCACTGCAGATATTGTTCTTAGAAGTAGAAAATAAGGACCTTTTATTGTCTTAAATTGAAATACTATTGATAATTTCTTGGCATTTTACTTATTCTGTGAAGACAACCAATCACTCAAGTCCTGTACCCAGGCTTCAGGGTTTATGTATTCAGGTAATAATGATTTGTATCAGTTCTGCCCCTCTGTGGGATGGAGGCAATTGCACTGTTCCTTTCATTGTCCTGCCTGAGAAGCGGTTTAGAGCAATAGTCCAGAATACCCAGGTTATCGGGACCCTGCCCCTCTCTGCCAACTAGCCATGTGCCCACCCTGGGACTTGGAGAAGTGCCTGCACCACTTAGTCCCTCTCTTAGCTCCTGAGTCAGACATGCTTAATGAGAATAACAGAACAAACCTTACAGCTGGTGCGGGCTGAGGAGCTGATGTGTGCAAAGACTTGAGAGCAGGGACGGGGAACTGATCCACACATTAGCTCCCCTGGACTTGGCAGGTTCTCTCTCTTCCCTCACATGCAGAATCAAGGGCCACCAGTGGTGGGCTCCTCTCACAATCCCAACGAATGGGGAGCTCCGACCTGATGACAACCCATTGGCAGAAACCTCCCCACACTTCCAGAAAACCAACCTTGCTCCATCCCCAACTCACCCCAGATACTTCTTAATGTTCACTTAAGGAATTGTAGTCCTTAAACTTTTCAGTGTAATCTCACATCCAGTTGAAAAAGCATGAACTCACTGCCATTGGCTGATTATTAAGCCTAAATTCTTTAAGCTATACATTTTTGGTTGTAAAATGAATCAGTAATCATTACATCGTAGATGGGTTGTCTTGAATATATGCCGTAATAACGGCACACAGCGAGTCCCTCTGTCAGCCTGCATCTTGCCCCTTACTGGAAGTCTCGGGATGGTGAGATGAGGGACAGTGGCACAGCCTGGGGGCTCATTCATTGGCAAATATGAAATACGAAGCTGTGGAAACAGCCTGAAGTGAATGTGCAAACATTGTGCGAAGATTCCTGAAAAGCTCTGGAAGTTCTGCAGAGGAAGAGAGGCTGAGGATGGGAGCCCAGCAGGAGGTGCATTGTGATGCCACAACAAAGGCAGAATATATATTTTATTTACTATCTTAAAACTTTCAGAAAATAAGTATTTTTACTTGTTATATATCAATATATAATTTAATGTTTTTTTACATATACATACATATGTATGTATATAGTATGTATGTGTGGTGTGTGTATCTATCTGTCTACCTGTCTATATTATTCCTTTCCTCTCAAGGCTCTAGAGGGCATCCTCAGGAGTCATTACAGGAAATACCCTAACTTGTTTCCTCAGTCATGCTCCCTGAGATTCATTTATTCATGCATTCATTCACCAAATGTTTCTCGAGGATCCACTACAGGCAAGGAGGCATAATGCAGATCCTGGAATGTCACCGAAGCCAGAGACAAAGGTCCCTAAGTATGCGGCACTTACATTCTAGCAGCAGTGGCACTCATCCTAACTGATTTGCGGCAACCCCTGGCACTCACAGTAACATCCCCGGCCGGTGTGCCCTCCCCCCATGGCAGGGCCCCTGGTACTCAGGCTGTGTCATCCATGCTCTCTGGAAATCCCAGGGCTAATGATGGATGCTCCCTACTTCACTCAGGCTATTCTCAACAAAGCTCAGACAGGAGCCCTGGTCAGGAGGAAATCAGGTCTGTTGGAACTTGGAGCATGAAGGCTGGCAGCACCTGGCACAGCTGGGGGCCGTCTGCCCCCTCCTCCTGTGCCTCCAGGACTGAGGTGGCTTTCAGGCAGCACAGACCGGGGGCTGAGGCTGAGGCTGGGGCCCGGGGCTGAGGGTCTACATCCCATGTGGACAGGAGGGAGTCCAGAGCTTAGAGGGATTCCTGGGCTATTGTCCCGGCTCCTCTAACCCCTTGTATCCATGTGTACATGGCTTCATCTACTGTATTCTGTGGACTGTGTAAAAATCAAAGAAGAACTGCAGCGGAGGAGATGGCATCTGTCCGTACTACCAGTTTGTTGCTCTCCTCTGACTGCCCTGAGCAGGGGTTCTGATAGACTCAGTAGTTGCCAGGTGCCCCAGAGCCTGCTCCGTTTTTCTTGGCACCAATGTATGACTGAGGCAGCATGTATGAAGTGCTGTACATGAGCATACACATTCCTCTTTCCTACTGTGGGCATAGATATTTCTTGTTTTGTCAATTTGACTACTAACTGAAAAGCGAGAAAGAGAAAACAAAAACTATTCAGAGGAAGCATTAAATAATTTATTTAGGTTCTCACATAATCTCAACAAAAAGAAGAACAAACTCATTAAAGAAGAAAAAAGGGTGATGATTGCTTGTGACTGGGCATCTTGTCTACCCAAGTTTTGCTTTTAAGAAAAACATGGAGACATGAGGACACCAGTGGCTGGAGGCCTCAGTTAAGTGTCAGGCACGTGGGCCTGCTGGTATCAGGGAGGAAACAGTGGGTCAGGAGGAGCCACCAGTCTATGTATTTCTGAGGTTTCTGATTTGTCTGGAGAATATGAGTCAGGCTGTAGCCACCACAAACCCACCAGTGCATTTCCAGAGAGAGGCACACAGGCAGATATATTGATACCGACAGACACATACCAAGACCTAGATATAGACATAGATATAAAAGTAGAGATAAAGGTAAAGATGCTGACAGAGCTGGAGACAGGCATTTCTAGTGCAGATAGCAATACTAGAAATGTCCCTGCAGAAAGACCTTTCTTAGTAATTGTTCCAATTTTTTCCTCACAAGGGATGTAGACAAAAGTGAAGTTGATTACAAGGTCTGATAAATAATACTGAGTACTTACACTACTCCAGGCTTGATGCTAAGCATTTTGGATTTATACTCTCATAATCTTCATAATAGTGACCACAGAAAATACAGGAGATGCTCAAGTTGACTCCTGTTCTCTGACTTGAGAGTCTGGGCTCTTTGACTTCACACATGTGGCCTATGCAAGTGTGTTTATTATTATTATTATTATTTAATTTTTTTTTTTACTACATTTGTCATTAGGATTTCTCTTAATCCTCTGGAATTTAAAATCTGGTTACTTGATTCAAACAATGCTATTTTCATTCGTTTTTGATAATTCTTTTTTTTTATGTAGACTAATTTTTTCTTTCCTTAGGGTCAGGAATCTTCAGTGATTTAATTTATTTAAAACCCTGTATTTATCTACATAACTCTGAACTTACAACCTCCTAAATAGAGCCTTCCATAGCACAGAAGGTTTCTTTCCACTAATCAAAAAGGCCCACCCCGAGGCAGAATGATTAGTCAAAGGCACTTCTTTTCCAGGCTGACACAGCCCTGCCCCTGGGTCCAGAGGAGGGTGGCATGGATGGGTAGAGGCCCCGCTGCTGGTCCCCCACCGTGGTCACCCGGGAGCAGGGCCCTGTGATGACATAAACATTTCCAACTCCGCATGTCTGTTACGGAGGAGGGAAGCATCTTTATTGTTTATAACTTATACTGCCCATCTACTCCTCAATCTGATATTAGCAGGAGGCACTAAACTTACCAGTTTCATAGTTTCCTCCAGTTTAGAGCCATGTCCTCAGGGCAGTTCAGGCTCATTTGGGACATTGCTCCTCTCTCCTGTTCCTCCCTCTTCCTCCTTCTCAGCCCCGGGGCAGCATCACCACCCAGGAGGAAGGGGTGTCAGCTCTGCTGGGAGCCCTTCTCTCGCTCTGGGCCCCCACTCAGCCCCTGCGCTGTGCCCTGCTGCTCTCTGGGGTGTGGCCTCTTCCTCTGGGCTGTCGAGGCAGCAACCTGCCCCGCTACTGCCTGACACCTGCCAGGGAGGCACGTTCCCATCCGCAGCGTCTCATGCAAATCCTGGCACTGTGGGCTCTGGTCCCGCAGCACATCACCCCTCTTAGACACCTCAAGAGGATTTGGGTTCCTGCATGCACAACCTGTTTGGAAATCAGTGCTCCGTTGGGCTCCTCTTTGCAAATGCCTTCCGGTGTTGATACTGCTCTACTGTGGCCATACTGAGGAAGCCCCACATCAGCCAGATGTTCTCAGATTCTCCCTCCATCTGTTTTGGGTTTCTGGGGAAGAAGTTGGTGTCCACTCTGGATAAGACCCTCAGAGACAAGGGAACCAGAAAGTGTCCTCACTTATTCCCCCCACCATCTCACAACACAGCCCAGTCAGAAGTGCTACCCCTTCCTCTGGGGGCTATGCTCACGTTGCTGATGTCACACCCCCAGTTATCTGTGTCTGGCTTCTCTACTATCCCAGTTTGCCAGGCTTGCCTTTTGACCTATTAATAGGAGATTTTGAGATTTAGATAGTCTTTTTTTTTTTTTGTTTTTCAACTAAATCTGACTTTCAAGCCCACTATCTCATGATTAAGTCAAGAGAGTGAGCTTCCAGGCACAACCACCATCTCCTTCCATGTGAGGTATTTCTCATGGTTTAGCCTAAGTAGAAGAAGTGCTATAGGTGACATGGCTTATGTAGGAGAATAAAAATAATAAGCTGGGGACAAATTTCCAAAACACTATCCTCATTGCACATATTGATTGCTATGTAAGCCCTCTCCATGTACCCCACTCATGATATTTCCTGCTGAAGCAAGTTCACAAAACAAGAAGCTGTGTGATTTTTCTTAGCCTCCCCCTTTACCACAGCAAAGGGTCCTGGTGCAGACTGCCTGGGAAGGGAGCTTTTTTAGGGGGGCCCAAGGGCGGCCCTTCAGCCATGGCTCCTTGAGCCGCCATTCCTCTGTCCTGACCAAGCACTGCTAGTCTGGGCGGCAGATCTGGGATAACCATGAATACCAGGATATATGATAAAGTCAGTAAACCCTAGGGTTTTCAAAGTGGCCCAAAGCATGATTGAAATAGCATGGACTATTTATTCGAACAGGTTACTGTCTCTGTCTAAGCATCAATTTTTTCTCCCATGTATTTGCAAGGTTTTTTATGATGATCACATGAGCTTCTGGACATGTATGACATCTAACACATTATCTGGCAGCCAGTGAAAGCTAAGTGGGTATGGATTCATTTTGTTCAATACCAGCACTTTCAGCCTGAGCTTTTCAGAATATTGGAAATTTCAGGAAAATGGAATAATGAGCCTTGATTTCTCTCAGAGATAATCAGTCCATTACAGTATACCTCTAAATATATCTTCTGAATAGGAACCCAAGTCAATAGGAAATTATGTCAAGCCATACATTTGGGGGCACTGTTGACAGCATCCTGGAGGCACAATTGATAGCCATCAGACAGCCTCTTTCCTCTGAGCCTGGGGCATTGCCCTGAGAAGCACAGGCAAGGCTGCACATGAGGCAGAGGCCTAGTCAGGACTGAGATCTGGGCCTGGGACCCAGGTGGCTCCTCAAGGTAAAGAGGGGGTTGCAGTCAGGATAAGGGGTGTGTGTGCTATGAGCCTGCACCCACTGGTGCTATAAATTCCTAAGGACATTATATTAGGTCATCATATCCTCTTCTGCAAATTTTCTACTAAGGACCAAGAGGTGCAGACAGAATTTTGTGTAACTCATAGATGCAGTTCTTTGTCTGTAAGTGACTTTGAACAAGGAATTTTTTTCCAAGGAAACATTTGACAGTCAAAATCTTCAGTGTTGTTGGTATGTCTGTGTGTATGAAAAGTTACACCTGGATGTTGTAGAGTGAAACTCACTAGATGCCAGTTGCACCTGAACCTTCCTTTCTGGTATTGAAATAAATATTTTTCAGTTGCTTCAATTGTATCTCTCCAATTTCAACTATTAACAAAAAAAAATAACATTTCCAACAAAACTCAAAATTATCATGAAATAGAACACTAACTTTTAAAAAATCTCTTCAATCAATCTGAGAAACAGAGGAATAAATTTACATTCCCAGGGCGAGGAGCAGATGAATATTTGTGTATAACATGACATCTTGTCTGTCCAGGCTCTGTGACCAAAAAGAAAGATGAAGAAGAGATAGGAAACCTGGAATAGGGTCAGCCTACCATGGTGTTACAGAATAATAGCTGACTCAGGACCCCGGGCCCAGATCTGTCATTCCTGAGGTTGCTAATTTCTGAGGTAACATATGGGATTTTCACACCTAAACATGACAGTCCATTTACTCAGGTAAAATTTAGTCATATCTCATTATCTCCTAAGCTCATAGAACATTTTGGGAAGATTATTAGTTACTGTTATTATTTCATCAAGATTAGTTTGTTGATTTCAGCAGGAAAGGTGGTCCACATTACCAAGCCAACTATGACTTAAAGTTCCCTTTTGACTTTTCCAGGTGAGAGTCATCACTGGTCTTTCTTCCCACCAAACCCTCAGGACACAGATCACACTGAGCCTTCATGCAGCCCTCTGCTCTGGACCCATGGTAGCCCAGGGCCTGGGGACTCTCCTTGTTTGGTGTGGAGGTGGGAGAGCTGCCTCCTCACTGGGAGAGGAGAGAGGTGGCCTTGATACTTGATCGGTGCTCTGTGGAGATAGTCTGCAGAATCAGTGTCCCCAAGAGTTTTCTAGGCATCTCTTGTACCCAGTGTGTATATAGTTCTGGAGCCAAAGATTGGAGTAATCAATTTTGTCCATCACTTAGCAAGTCTTTTGGAAATGTACCTAGGCCAGGGTTTCTCAACGTCAATGTAGTTGACATTCTGAGTCAATATTTCTTTGATGGTGGCAGGGGGCTGCCCTGTGCCTTGCTGCATGTTTAGCAGCATCCCTGGCTTATACTCACGAGATGCCAGTTGCACCTGAACCTACTGTAACAACCAGCAATATTATTGGACATTGCTAATGTCCTCTAGAGGATGATTGCCCTCAGTTGAGAATTACTGGTCTAGTCCCCTTATTTAGAAGGCAGGCACACTTTATTAATATTGTCTTGAGCTTTAGACCTCAGCCAAGATTGGGACAAAATGAAACTCCCATCCAGTACACAAAAATTCTATTCACTCTTGGACAATATTTTTAATATTCTTTAGCCTCTTCTCTTTTCTTGGTAATTTCTTCCCTCCTCTGAGTGGATATTACAGCAAATAACTGTAAGTCTAATTAGCCTATAGCATTGCTGCCTTGCTTGACCTGTTACCCGTTGCTCTCATATATCATGTGCTAAATTTCATTTTTGCTACATCAGCCATATGTTAGTCATTGTTAAATCCCCCTATTGCATCAGGCCTAGTCTTCCCAATAGTGTGCTCCTTAAATATTGTGAATAAGAAATCATTCACAGTATAGATCTTATTGGAACAAATAAAATAGGTTAAAATAAAACTATGCTTCTTTAACAACATGTTTACAATTTTGAAAACACATCCTTTAGCTCATTTTATCAAATGATGTTATGTTGAGGCAGGAAGCAAGTTTCAGAGGGATTAGGGTGTAATGTAAGGCCTGTCAGGTAGTAAGTGGTAGGGCTGGAACCCAGACTTACTCTTTAATACCAAGTCCACACAGTGTACTATGAGAGAAAGCACTAAATCAGTCAGCCCTGCTTTTAGTTCCACGACCTCCACCTCCATGCTCTCCTCGCTGCCTCTTTGTGGAGCCGGCTGAGCACACAGCTACTGCAGGGATGCCTCCTTTCGGATTTGGGCTATGCTTTTTGTATGTCTCAGTTCCTTGACTTGAATGATACAAATGGCATCTCCAGACAGAAGAACTTCCATCATGAGTGCTACAGGGTCTCAGCCCTGCCCTCCTAGCAGACATAACGCCTGGTGGATCTTCATGGCCAGGGTTGTGGAGCAGCCACATTCAGTCTGCTCCTTCAGAGAGATTCTGAACCCCACCTAAGGCAAAAATTAGCAGAGGGGACTGAGGGGACAGATATGCCATGTTTCCTATGCCCAAAGCAGTGGTAGAAATCAGTGAAATGAAGAGTTTGATTCAAACAACCATACAGAGCTACAACTAACTACATATTTGAAAATTTGGAATGCTCTTTTCACAAGATGTGTCCTTTTAGTATTAGAAAACTTGATTACAAAAGCCATTTCTCTGATCCTTTTTACTGTTTCAACTGGTCTGTGTGGTTGACGAAAGTAGACTTTCTCCTTTTCTTATTGGCAACTTGTTACTGGAATCTTCTGACTCCATGAAGTTTTCTCAGTGATTCACTGAGTTCTGCCTTCTCAGAACACCTACACACTTCATGAAATCAGGGAATCACTGGTTTAAGTCTTTATATCCTCTAAGGTACATAGTGAATAGTATAGTTTTATTCCCATCATTATTTAATCTACTATTTGGGCTATTTGATTTCTTATTCCTGTTTCATACCATAAATTAGAATTCTCTCTTATTCCAACCCTTTCCATTATATGACTGAATTTTCCACTTGGGTACATTTGTGGGAACACATTCTGCATCTTGGTGAATATACATAGCGGCCTGACCCACCTGACCTCTTCTTTGTCCTTTATTCTAGTTCTTACTGGGTCTGTGTGGTATGGTGGGAAAAGCATGGACTGAAGGACAATCACACTAGGCTTCAGTCCCTTCTGTGCTACATATACAGAATGGACTATTATTCAGCCATATAAAGGAAGGAAGTCCTGCTGTTTGCAACATTGGTGGATGTAGAGGGTGTTGTGCTAAGTGAAATAAGCCAGGTGAAGAAAGTCAAATATGTATGATTTCACTTATTTTTGGAATATAAAAACAAAACAAAATGAACAGCAGTAGATTCATAGACACTGAGAAGTGTCTGGTGATTACCATTGGGAGAGGGTGGGTGAAGGGTGAGGAGGATAAAGGGGCACAAAATTGTCAATCATAATATAAGTTGGTCACAGGGATAGTAGTACAGAATGGAGGATATAGTGACTGATTCTGTAACATCTTCCTATGTTGGCAGATAGTAACTGCACCAGTGGGGGTGAGGATTTAATCATATGGGTAACTGGTGAACCACTGTGTTGTACTTGAAACGAATATAAGACTGTATATCAACAATACTTCAACTTAAAAAAATCCTTTCTCTGTTGCTAACAATGCCTGTGTGAACATGGATTCTAGAGTCTCTGTGAATACTAAGTTCCTCAAATATAAAGGAGATGATAATATTTAAGTCAGAAAAAAATGACATTGAGAAGACTGGCTCATGCCAAGTCCTTCCTAGCCAGCAGTAGGGGAAGCAGAGCATAATGTGGCCACTTCAGCCAAGGCCACGGTTTTGCTTTCAAATGCCTCAGCTCCATGACGCTCCTGGGAGAGACAGTCTTCACTGTGGACCCCGGTCTGTGTCTCATCTATGGCCTCTTTGCACAGGGCCCAGGCCACAAATAATCACAACTGCTAGCAGTTATTAAGCCCTTCCTCTGTGCCAGCACAGGGCTGAGGTCTTTTCATTGATTAGCTCTGTCACTCTTCCAGCAACCTTCTGAGGCAGGATACATACTGCACCCCTTTTAATGTGGGGAACTGGGAAGGTCTATGCCCTGTGTAGACACCCATATATATTAGAGAAGATGGGTATGAAAGCTGAAATGGTACACACTCCATGACAGATTTCTGAAGTACACACAGGGAGTCAATCAGTGCTCTGTACGGAGGCCTCCAAAATGCCTCCAAAAATCCTTGATTCATCTTTGAATGTTTACAGTATGGCTGCTGCCTCCACCGTGAGCTCCTCTCTCCAAGCTCGGGCACCCTGACCAGCTCCCCCCCAGAGGCCCTAAGGCTCACGTTCTCCTCACTCAGGCTGTTCCTTCTGAGCACCTCTCAGGCTGTCCCCAGGGGGTGGGAGTGCTCCCAGGAGCATTTCAGATTCAGCAGACGAAGTAGTCAACCCCCCTTCACCCATGAGGGTTCAGTCCCCCCATACGGACCCGGGAGTCCTTGGCTCTGTTTTCCACCTGCCTTTGGATAATACTCTGGACCCTCCCGCGACTAAGAGTGGGGCGTGCGGTGAAGGCCATAAGCAAGCAGCACAGCTTTGCGTCCATCTGATGCTTTCTTTTGCCAGTCAGACAGTTTTTCTTATGTATATTGTTTCTTACTTTAAAAATTCCTAACCCTGAAGTCCAAAAAAATGCATACATAATCAGATTCTCTGCATTTCTCTCCTTAAAAAGTTGATGGGTCGAATGGTAAGAAGACTTCCCAGGTGAGGCACCTTCTACATCATGTAAAGGGCTCTGTCAGATCCTGCTGCCTGAGATCTGAGCAGCAGATCGCGGGAGCTGTTACAGTCACTTGCTGGCCTCTGCCCTGGCTGCACGTTAGAATTACTGTAGGTGTTTGAAATGTGATGCCTTTAAAAAAAAGTAATGTTTAAACGTGCCCACGAGGAGAGCCACTGGAGTGATGGGTAAAGCGTAGCACTTGTGTCAGGCAGACCAGGGTCATGTGGACTCTGGCACTACTCCCAGTTGAACTTGGGGCACATTTCTGAGCCTCTCTGAGACCCAGTCTTCTCATTCCTGAAATGGGCACAATACTGGGACTGTGGTACCATGCGGGCATTCGAGGGCATAAAGCATGCAAACTGCCTAGCAGAAGGCCTAGTGCTCACACAGTGGTGGGTACTTGCTGCTGTTCTCAGGAAACAAAAACCAAATGAACAAAAAGTAGCAGAACATGACAGAGACCACGCCTTTACCAGGAACGTTTTCCTGGCTAAGGGGAAGGAGGAGCTTCTGGCCTTTGGTTGGACTCTGTCATGCGGCATAGTGTCTCTGCTTCTCCCTTCTTACTCAGAATTTCTAATGGGCAGCTATATAGGCCTTTGATTAATATAAAGGAGTGTGACTTCATTATGGCCTGCTTATTGACAGAAAGCCTTTAGACAATGGAGTCTATGAAGAAAAGAATTCCAAAAGTAGAGAGAATTCCTGATGGGGCAGAGTTTGAGACTTACTGCCTTGAAATACGCCTTTTTTTTTAAGCTGAGGAGCCTGTGGAGCACTCTAGCCCTATAAAGACATGAGTGTCTTTATGTGGAATTGTCTACCTCTTTGTCTAGCCTTTCCACTGCACACCTGTGGAGGCAGCCTGTTGTTCTGATATTTATTTGATCCAGCCAAGTGCCATGGAATTCAACACACAAGTCGTATTGCTGGGTGGTAGTCAGTGGATAAAAGTCTTCCCGAAAAAGATCTTTGAGGAGGGGCGGAAGATGGCGGCGTGAGTAGAGCAGTGGAAATCTCCTCCCAAAACCACACATATCTATGAAAATATAACAAAGACAACCCTTCCTAGAATAAAGACCAGAGGACACAGGACAATATCCAGACCACATCCGCACCTGAGAGAACCCAGCGCCTCGCGAAGGGGGTAAGATACAAGCCCCCGCCCCGCGGGAGCTGAGCGCCCATCCCCCCAACTCCCTGCGGGAGAAGAATAGGCAGAGCGGGAGGGAGACGGAGCCCAGGACTGCCGAATATCCAGCCTCAGCCATCCGGGCCCAGACACAGTACGTGCCCAGGGGGCCCTGGATACTAGGAGAACAACAGGGCAGCAAGAACAGTGAGCGGGAACTGGAGGCCGGGCGACAGAGGACATATGAAAAGCGCGTGACCAATTTTTTTTTTTTTTTGCTGCTTTGTTTTGGCGAGCGCTTTTCGGAAGTCTTAAAGGGATAGGGACCCCAATACCAGGGAAACAGGGCAGCAAGAACAGTGAGCGGGAACCGGTGGCCTGGTGCAGGAGGACACCAGAAAAGTGAGCGCCCATTTTTTTTTTTTTTTTTTTTGCTCTTTTGTTTTGGCAAGCGCTTTTTGGTAGTCTTAAAGGGATAGGGACCCCAATACTAGGGAAACAGGGCAGCAAGACCGGTGAGCAGAGGCCTGAGGCTGGCACCGGAGAATAAAGAAAAACGAGCGGCCACCATTTTTTTTTAATTAAAAAAAATTTTTTTTTTTTTTTTTGGTGGTCGTTGTATTGTTTTGGTGAGTGCTTCTTAGAAGTCTTAAAGGGGCAGGGCGGGACACTTAATCCAGAGGTAGGGAATCCAGGGATCTCTGGGCACCCTAATCCCCTGGGCTGCAGGGAGCAGGGAGGCCCCTTACGGAGATAAATAGCCTCCCAGCAGCTCCCCCTCCAACGCGACTCCACCACTTTGGAGCAGCTGCCCGAGCTAGGCCACGCCCACAGCAATAGCGGAGATTAACTCCATAGCAGCCGGGCAGGAAGCAGAAACTCTGTCTGCGCGCAGCTGCGCAGCACAAGCCACTAGAGGTTGCTGTTCTCCCAGGAGAGGAGGGCCACAAACCAACAAGAAAGGAAGTCCTTCCAGCCGTCACTCGTCCCAGCTCTGCAAACTATTCCTATCACCATGAAAAGGCAAAGCTACAGGCAGACAAAGATCACAGAGACAACACCAGAGAAGGAGACAGACCTAACCAGACTTCCTGAAAAAGAATTCAAAATAAGAATCATAAACATGCTGACAGAGATGCAGAGAAATACGCAAGAGAAATGGAATGAAGTCCGGAGGGAGATCACAGATGCCAGAAAGGAGATCACAGAAATGAAACAAACTCTGGAAGGGTTTATAAGCAGAATGGATAGAATGCAAGAGGCCATTGATGGAATTGAAATCAGAGAACAGGAACGCATAGAAGCTGACACAGAGAGAGACAAAAGGATCTCCAGGAATGAAACAATATTAAGAGAACTGTGTGACCAATCCAAAAAGAACAATATCCGTATTATAGGGGTCCCAGAAGAAGAAGAGAGAGGAAAAGAGATGGAAAGTATCTTAGAAGAAATAATTGCTGAAAACTTCCCCAAACTGGGGAAGGAAATAATCGAACAGACCATGGAAATACACAGAACCCCCAACAGAAAGGATCCAAGGAGGACAACACCAAGACACATAGTAATTAAAATGGCAAAGATCAAGGACAAGGAAAGAGTTTTAAAGGCAGCTAGAGAGAAAAAGGTTACCTATAAAGGAAAACCCATCAGGCTAACATCAGACTTCTCAACAGAAACCCTACAGGCCAGAAGAGAATGGCATGATATATTTAATACAATGAAACAGAAGGGCCTTGAACCAAAGATACTGTATCCAGCACGACTATCATTCAAATATGACGGTGGGATTAAACAATTCCCAGACAAACAAAAGCTGAGTGAATTTGCTTCCCACAAACCACCTCTACAGAACATCTTACAGGGACTGCTGTAGATGGGAGCACTCCTAGAAAGAGCACAGCACAAAACACCCAACATATGAAGAATCGAGGAGGAGGAACAAGAAGGGAGAGAAGAAAAGAATCTCCAGACAGTGTATATAACAGCTCAATAAGCGAGCTAAGTTAGGCAGTAAGATACTAAAGAGGCTAACCTTGAACCTTTGGTAACCACGAATTTAAAGCCTGCAATGGCAATAAGTACATATCTTTCAATAGTCACCCTAAATGTTAATGGGTTGAATGCACCAATCAAAAGACACAGAGTAACAGAATGGATAAAAAAGCAAGATCCATCTATATGCTGCTTACAAGAAACTCACCTCAAACCCAAAGACATGTACAGACTAAAAGTCAAGGGATGGAAAAACATATTTCAAGCAAACAACAGTGAGAAGAAAGCAGGGGTTGCAGTACTAATATCAGACAAAATAGACTTCAAAACAAAGAAAGTAACAAGAGATAAAGAAGGACACTACATAATGATAAAGGGCTCAGTCAAACAAGAGGATATAACCATTCTAAATATATATGCACCCAACACAGGAGCACCAGCATATGTGAAATAATTACTAACAGAACTAAAGGGGGATATAGACTGCAATGCATTCATTCTAGGAGACTTCAGCACACCACTCACCCCAAAGGATAGATCCACCGGGCAGAAAATAAGTAAGGACATGGAAGCACTGAACAACACAGTAGACCAGATGGACCTAATAGACATCTATAGAACTCTACATCCAAAAGCAACAGGATACACATTCTTCTCAAATGCACATGGAACATTCTCCAGAATAGACCACATACTATGCCACAGAAAGAGCCTCAGAAAATTCCAAAAGATTGAAATCCTACCAACCAACTTTTCAGACCACAAAGGCATAAAACTAGAAATAAACTGTACAAAGAAAGCAAAGAGGCTCACAAACACATGGAGGCTTAACAACACGCTCCTAAATAATCAATGGATCAATGACCAAATCAAAATGGAGATCCAGCAATATATGGAAACAAATGACAACAACAACACTAAGCCCCAACTACTGTGGGACACAGCAAAAGCAGTCTTAAGAGGAAAGTATATAGCAATCCAAGCATATTTAAAAAAGGAAGAGCAATCCGAAATGAATGGCCTAATGTCACAATTATCGAAATTGGAAAAAGAAGAACAGATGAGGCCTAAGGTCAGCAGAAGGAGGGACATAATAAAGATCAGAGAAGAAATAAATAAAATTGAGAAGAATAAAACAATAGCAAAAATCAATGAAACCAAGAGCTGGTTCTTCGAGAAAATAAACAAAATAGATAAGCCTCTAGCCAGACATATTAAGAAGAAAAGAGAGTCAACACAAATCAACAGTATCAGAAATGAGAAAGGAAAAATCACAACGGACCCCACAGAAATACAAAGAATTATTAGAGAATATTATGAAAACCTATATGCTAACAAGCTGGGAAACCTAGGAGAAATGGACAACTTCCTAGAAAAATACAACCTTCCAAGATTGACCCAGGAAGAAACAGAAAATCTAAACAGACCAATTACCAGCAACGAAATTGAAGCAGTAATCAAAAAACTACCAAAGAACAAAACCCCCGGGCCAGATGGATTTACCTCGGAATTTTATCAGACATACAGGGAAGACATAATACCCATTCTCCTTAAAGTTTTCCAAAAAATAGAGGAGGAGGGGATACTCCCAAACTCATTCTATGAAGCTAACATCACCCTAATACCAAAACCAGGCAAAGACCCCACCAAAAAAGAAAACTACAGACCAATATCCCTGATGAACGTAGATGCAAAAATACTCAACAAAATATTAGCAAACCGAATTCAAAAATACATCAAAAGGATCATACACCATGACCAAGTGGGATTCATCCCAGGGATGCAAGGATGGTACAACATTCGAAAGTCCATCAACATCATCCACCACATCAACAAAAAGAAAGACAAAAACCACATGATCATCTCCATAGATGCTGAAAAAGCATTTGACAAAGTTCAACATCCATTCATGATAAAAACTCTCAGCAAAATGGGAATAGAGGGCAAGTACCTCAACATAATAAAGGCCATCTATGATAAACCCACAGCCAACATTATATTGAACAGCGAGAAGCTGAAAGCATTTCCTCTTAGATCGGGAACTAGACAGGGATGCCCACTCTCTCCACTGTTATTTTACATATTACTGGAGGACCTAGCCATGGCAATCAGACAAAACAAAGAAATAAAAGGAATCCAGATTGGTAAAGAAGAAGTTAAACTGTCACTATTTGCAGATGACATGATACTGTACATATAAAACCCTAAAGACTCCACCCCAAAACTACTAGAACTGATATCAGAATACAGCAAAGTTGCAGGATACAAAATCAACACACAGAAATCTGTGGCTTTCCTATATACTAACAATGAACCAACAGGAAGAGAAATCAGGAAAACAACTCCATTCACAATTGCATCAAAAAAAAATAAAATACCTAGGAATAAACCTAACCAAAGAAGTGAAAGACTTATACTCTGAAAAGTACAAGTCACTCTTAAGAGAAATTAAAGGGGACACTAATAGATGGAAACTCATCCCATGCTCGTGGCTAGGAAGAATTAATATCGTCAAAATGGCCATCCTGCCCAAAGCAATATACAGATTTGATGCAATCCCTATGAAACTATCAGCAACATTCTTCAATGAACTGGAACAAATGATTCAAAAATTCATATGGAAACACCAAAGACCCCGAATATCCAAAGCAATCCTGAGAAAGAAGAATAAAGTAGGGGGGATCTCACTCCCCAACTTCAAGCTCTACTATAAAGCCATAGTAATCAAGACAATTTGGTACTGGCACAAGAACAGAGCCACAGACCAATGGAACAGGAACAGACTAGAGAATCCAGACATTAACCCAGACATATATGGTCAATTAATATTTGATAAAGGAGCCATGGTCATACAATGGCGAAATGACAGTCTCTTCAACAGTTGGTGCTGGCAAAACTGGAAGGCTACATGTAGGAGAATGAAACTGGACCACTGTCTAACCCCATATACAAAAGTAAACTCAAAATGGATCAAAGACCTGAATGTAAGTCATGAAACCATTAAACTCTTGGAAGAAAACATAGGCAAAAACCTCCTAGACATAAACATGAGTGACCTCTTCTTGAACATATCTCCCCGGGCAAGGAAAACAACAGCAAAAATGAGTAAGTGGGACTATATTAAGCTGAAAAGCTTCTGTACAGCAAAAGACACCATCAATAGAACAAGAAGGATCCCTACAGTATGGGAGAATATATTTGAAAATGACACATCCGATAAAGGCTTGACGTCCAGAATATATAAGGAGCTCACACGCCTCAACAAACAAAAAACAAATAACCCAATTAAAAAATGGGCAGAGGAACTGAACAGACAGTTCTCCAAAAAAGAAATACAGATGGCCAACAGACACATGAAAAGATGCTCCACATCGCTAATTATCAGACAAATGCAAATTAAAACTACAATGAGGTATCACCTCACACCAGTAAGGATGGCTGCCATCCAAAAGACAAACAACAACAAATGTTGGCGAGGCTGTGGAGAAAGGGGAACCCTCCTACACTGCTGGTGGGAATGTAAGTTAGTTCAACCATTGTGGAAAGCAGTATGGAGGTACATCAAAATGCTCAAAACAGACTTACCATTTGACCCAGGAATTCCACTCCTAGGAATTTACCCTAAGAACGCAGCAATCAAGTTTGAGAAAGACAGATGCACCCCTATGCTTATTGCAGCACTATTTACAATAGCCAAGAATTGGAAGCAACCTAAATGTCCATCAATAGATGAATGGATAAAGAAGAGGTGGTACATATACACAATGGAATACTACTCAGCCATAAGAAAAGGGCAAATCCAATCATTTGCAGCAACATGGATGGAGCTGGAGGGTATTATGCTCAGTGAAACAAGCCAAGCGGAGAAAGAGAAATACCAAATGATTTCACTTATCTGTGGAATATAAGAACAAAGGAAAAACTGAAGGAACAAAACAGCAGCAGAATCACAGAACTCAAGAATGGACTAACAGGTACCAAAGGGAAAGGGACTGGGGAGGATGGGTGGGTAGGGAGGGATAAGGGGGGGAGAAGTAGGGAGGTATTAAGATTAACATGCATGGGGGGGTAGGAGAAAAGGGAGGGCTGTACAGCACAGAGAAGGCAAGTAGTGATTCTACAACATTTTGCTATGCTGATGGACAGTGACTGTAAAGGGGTTTATAGGGGAGACCTGGTATAGGGGAGAGCCTAGTAAACATAATATTCATCATGTAAGTGTAGATTAGTGATACCAAAAACAAAGCAAAAAAAAAAAAAAAAGGGCAGTTCCTGTGTGGTAACCTCCAACGAGTTCTACACAAGGGTATAAAGGGCATATAAAAAGGGTAGGCAAAGGGTCTGTTTGTGTTTATACAGAGGATCAAAGCCTAACTGGGCTACCCCGAAAATGAACTAAGATACGATATGAAAAAGAACTTCCAACATCAGCACTCTCGGGAAGACTCATGCCAGAAGATGATCATCAAAAAACCCCAACAAAGATCCACGCACTGCTACAGCTGTAGATGCACTCATCCCACCAGTTCCTGGACTTGCCATGGGAATGAGGAAGGAGATATCTAAGCTGGCCTGTGCATACAGTAAAACAACAAATTTGACTGGATCTATACTGTTGGAACTCAACCAAGAATTTGGAGAAGTGTAAATTGTAGCGCTCCAAAGTCTTACAACTACAGACTATTTACTGTTAAAAGAACATATGGCATGTGAACAGTCCCCAGGAATGGGTTGTTTTAATTTGTCTGATTTCTCTCAGACTGTTCAAGTTCAGTTGGACAATATCCACCATATCATAGATAAGTTTTCACAAATGCCTAAGGTGCCTAACTGGTTTTCTTGGTTTCACTGGAGATGGCTGGTAATTACAGATATGCTTTGGTTATGTAACTATACTCCTATTATGTTAATGTGTGTGCGCAATTTAAGTAGTAGCTTAAAACCTATACATGCTGAAGTACTCTACAAGAAGATATGTCAAAGAAATAATCAATCTTCCCATGTTTTCTCCCGCCTGCTACTTCTATAGCTTTTCTTCTTCCTTCCTAATTACAACGAAATCTTAAATAGAATTCGTGCCTCATATCAAATTTACCGAGTATCATAACTCCTCCAAGTGGTAAAGATACCTCAAGACAAATGCTGGGCATAGAAGCCACAGGGCATAAATATGCAAAGAAGTAAAAAGCTAACCTTTTCAAACAATAAGGCTTCCCTCTCACTTACCAACTTCACATTTCCCTGTATGGCCCCGGAAGATGACTGGTTAGCCAGAGACGGGTAAGATTCCTCAAGGGAGGAACAACCTAAGACAGGCACAGTCGCAGGGGGGCCATCAGGTGAGAAATTGGGGATCAACAGAGGTGAGGCTTAGAACCTCACCCCCCTTGTTCTGAGAGAAATCTTCTGCATACGTGGATGTTTTATTGCCCTGGTCTAGCTTGGATTAACACATAGTCTACAGGCACACACCTGATCATCTACATTTGCTCTCTTACAACACTAAACTATGTTTTCTACCTTTATCTTGTATCTACCTACCACTTCAGCATTTTATTAAAAATCATAATAATAAAGAGAGAAATGTGGTATCCACATATAAATCAAGTATAAAAACCAAATGAGTATTCATATTTGAACTGACTGTTTATAGTTCATAATGCATGAGCAAAACCGAAAGTTTCTGTGATGACTGCCCTTGTACTGTTCACTATGTAACTTATTCATTATGTAAGAATTTGTTCTCCATGTAAGAACTTGTTTGTTATGCCTCAGAAGATTGGAGACTGACGAAAATTAGGCTTGGGGTGGATTAATGATTGTGCATTGAGCATTGACTCCCCTGTACAGAATTTTATTGTTGTTAACAACCATTTGATCAATAAATATGAGAGATGCCCTCACAAAAAAAAAAAAAAAGGACAGACTTCCAATGGTAAAATAAATAAGTAACCGGGATGTAATGTATAGCATAAGGAATGTAGTCAAGATATTGTAACAGCTTGGTAGGGTGATAGCTGGAACCTAGAATTTTTATTTATTTTAGTGTTTTATCACTGTGTTGTACACCTGAAACTAATGCAATGTAATACTGTGCGTCAACTACCCTTCAATAAAAAATAATTATCTACAAAAAAAAAAAGTCTTCCCAACACGTACACTGTGTGGCAGAAGCCAGTAGCCCCCTGATGGTGTGGGCAGCACAGGAGCGGGGGGGAAATGTGGACAGGGAAGTGGCACATCAGCAGCTGATGGGGAAGTTAAGAGCAGGGCTCTGGTCGCCAGACACATGGGCGCAGATGCCAGCTCTGCTGCTCATGAGCTGTCTAGCTTTGGGGATGTTCCTTATGTGATCTGTTCTGCCTCAGTCTCCCCATCTATAGAATGGAGATACTTGTACCTATCTCAGTGTTCTTGTGAGAACAAGCGAACAAGTAAACTTAGGCAGTGTGACATGGTCAAGAGCAAATGACACAGCTGGTCAGAGCCAGACCAAGTAGTCGAAGCTCTAACTGTGGGGTGTAGGTGGAACTTCTGGCCAGAGTTCCTCCCACCACACCATCTGGCAGTCATGCTGTGGGGGAAAGCACAGGGCCAGAGAGGATGTATATCTGCCTCCTACCACACCATGAATGAAATATTAATGGGAGGAGAGGTCACAATTATTTATTTCTGATGACCTACATTAAGGTGACACCCCTGCACCACCAAAACTCAAAAGCAAACATCAATCACTACACCAAGATAACTCAGATCCAGCTTCCAGCTGAACACAATCAACAGCCTTGCTACATTTACTTAAAACATTCCAAATGACTTACTACTTACAAAATAGTGACCTTGAGCAGATAACAATCTCTCCCATCTGTAGGCTGTGGGCTGTAATTGTATCTACCTCCAGGGGCTCTTAGAGGATTAATGGGATTGCCTGGTGTGTAGTCCAAACTCACTGGGTCCCTGTTCCGTCCACATCTAACCTCCCTGCAGGGAAATGAGATGAGATGATTGCTGGTGTGTGTGTGTGTGTGTGTGTGTGTGTGTGTGTGTGTGTGTGTGTGTGTTGGGGTGTGTGTGTGTGTGTTGGGGTGTGTTGGGGTGTGTGTGTGTGTGTGTGCTACTATTTCTAAAGTAGAGCTATCACCCGTGGATGCTCATACCACTGAGGACTAGCGTACCAAGCATTATTAACCCATCCCCACAACTCCACAAGACAGGACACTGGCACTTCATTTTATAAAAGAGAAAATTATGTCCTGGAGAGTTTGAATGGCTTGCCTGAGGTCATAGGGATACTGACACTAGACCCGTAATTCAATCCAGGCACTCGGGGTTCAGAGCCCAGGTGCTCATCCCTCCCCCACACTCTCCCCGCTGTTGGTGCAGCTCTCATGTCACTCATATTGTGACAATCATGAAACGGGGGGCTTGGCAAACGCTCGTATAGGTATGAGCACACACGGAGCAAGTCATGCTAGATGTTACACTGCCGTCATCAGTGTCCCAGACCCTGTGAGTCTGAGTTTGGTGACCTTTGAAAGAGAAGTAACCCGGGCACCTTCGTGCGGCTGTGGCTGCCTTGGAGAAAGCATCGCGACCCCCATCTCAGGGGAAGAATGAGGAATGTGCGGGTGGGCCGTCCCCATAAGCAGTGCTGTGTTTGCTGGCTCCGGGGCTTTCAATAAGGCCTCACAGACCACACACAGACTGAAGCAGACTTTTGATTTCCTTTTTTAAATTTATTGTACCTATTACAAAAAACAAAGTACACGATTCAAGAAGCAAAGATGGCAGCTTCAGGGTGTGTGAAACGGAAAGCCTCAAGGCAGCTCTGCGGTTAAGGAGCAGGAGGAGATGAGTGGGGCTGCGTGCTCCGTGCTCCGAAAGCATGATTATCTGGGTGGACTGTAGTTGCTGGTGGAGATTCTGGGGAGAGTGGCCCTAAAGCCTCCTGAGGACTACCTTTGGGCCTGCCCCTGAGTAATGGCAGATTTGTTGGTACAGAGGGAGATTGTTTGCCTAGATGTAAAAAAAAAAGCATTATGCAAATGTGACATCATCGGAAAATCCACACGTGAACTTAACCCAAACCCGGAAGGAGAACCCAGCGGGATCCTTAGCAGACCCTCTTAGTTGACCCACTTTGCCACGGACTCTCATGAACTCTTTGCATTGCCGCAGACGGTTGTTCTCCCGAGCAGACAGCCGGCAGCGACGGCAAAGTAGACGAGGCTCTTGAGGAGGAGGAGCAGGTAGGTGTAGTAGGCAGAGGTGTTGGTGAGCTGCAGCTGCAGGGTACCTGAGGGAAGTCGTGTGCTTAGTCTCACTTGTTCTTTTGAAAGCATCAGAAATATTAATGAGAGGAGGGGTCACGGTTTCTTATTTCTGGTGATCTACATTAAGGTGACCCCCCTGCACCACCAGAACCCAAAAGTAAGCATCCAGCACCATCACCACCACCACCAAGGTAATTCAAATCCAGCCTCCAGCTGAAGACAATAGCCTTGCTACATTCACTTAAAACAGTGCAAAATGTTAAAAAGCAGGAATGCGTTTTTAATAATGAGTCCAATAGGAAAATAGTATTTGTGATAAAGAGCTTTTAGCATTCTTTCCCACTGTATCTTTAAGTAATAATAATAGCTACTATTCATTAACCACTAACCAATTGCCACTTCTGAGGGCTTTGCAAACAAAGCTTTAATCTTCAGTGTTTACAATAACCTATGACATTATAATTTTCATTCCCATTTTACAAATAGACTGAGGATAGAGAGAGAGGTAACTTGTATGATCTTGTCGATTTAGGACCAGAAACCAGATTTCAATCCCAGCAACATGAACTTTGAAGAACATATTTTTAGCTACTCTGTATTTCTGCATCTCCAAGTGCAATAAATGCCCCAGACATCAAATGATTAAGAATAGTTGAGTTGTTGATTTAGGAGTATCTGAGCCAGTACATACTGTGCATGCAGTGAAATTCCTACAATGGTACAGTTATGGAAATTTGGTGACACTCAGAGTGGGGCGAGTGGGAGGTTCTAACAAAGAGGGAATTAAACAAAATGGAAGAAAGCACCTTAGTCTAAATTCTCTGAAACTTTGAGTCATATCTCACTCACCTGTCTTTCCTTAGTGTCTCTCATTGTGACTACGATATAAGTAATTGCACTTAATATCCCTTGAAGTTTTGCAAGAAACATGATGTTGAGAAATAGCTAACCACAATTGATGGTAGGACAGACTGGCTACTCAGTGAAATACAAGTTTGAGTCATTCTCTGTGGAAATTTCTCTTTAACATACTTTATCTTCATAGAATCAGAACTTCAGAATTATTAGCAGATAGTGTGGAAAGGGAGCTCAAAAGGTGATATGCTCAAAACTCCTTGTCATTCATCAGGTTAGATGTTAGCAGAGGTCCAGAGCCCCCTTGATACTGGAAATGGAGATAAGATCAGAAGGGCTAGGATCAATGCTTCTAGCCACTTTCTATGTACACATATAGGGAGAAAGGGCTAGAAACGAGTTCTTATTCTATGCCAGCAAAATGAGATATCATATGCTACACATTCCACATTTGTAACTTTATCTCTTCAATAACTGAATTAGGTGTAATCATTCCTGCTTGGCAGAGAGGAAAGAATTCCTCAGAATATGGAAGTAATTTACCTATATTCATGCAACCAATAATTAAAAGAACTGGTGCTAAAGTTCCATCTAGTAACTGGAAGCCTGGGCAATCATGTGTGTTCCCTATGTCCAGCATGGTCAGGAGTTTGGCTTTGGAATCTCTTGCTACCCAGTTGGTGTGGGTAAATACATCATGTTTTGTTTCAAAAGCATTTCCACTGGCACTATTTCATTTGCTCTTCAGTATATATAGCCCATGAGAAAGACTGTATCTTAGAGGAAGAATAGAGAACAGAATAAGTGGATAATCTCTTGATTCAGATGACCTGGGTTAAAATCACAAATCTAGATGTGTGGCACGGTGCAAAGGACTTAATTAATTTTAGCTCATTGTCTTATTCTGTAAAATAGGAAAAAAGCATTGTACAACTTTATGAAATTATTATGATATGTAAAGACTCAAAACACAGCATAACGCCTCTATATAAGAAGTTCTTAGGAAGTACCAGATCCTGTTAACTACTAGTGAGGACCAAAGACTTTAAAAAAGATCTAGAGGAATTTGAAATCATGTTTCCAGTCACTAGAAACAAAAGCCATACAAATGAATGAAGTCCATTGCTGTAATAATTCAGAGCATTTCACTGTACCCTCTAATTTACAGTCATCTCATAGCCAAAGCAGCATTTACCATGTTAAGATGACTCCTAGCATGATGGATTGACTTCAAATATCTATCATTCAGTCTATTATGCAAAATCAAGCCAGTCTTATTTTCTACCTTAAGCCAGGGAAGTTCAAAAGTTAGGCTGATCAGGAGGAGAAAATTGGTATAGCATGACATAAAGGCAAACGTACAAAAACTTACTGTATTACCTTTCAGACACATTTCTGTAGAATCAATATCAAAGACCACTAAAAGAAATGAGAGCAAGTATTAATCAATTGTTCATATACATTATTAGACAGTTTGTGTCTGTGTGTGTAGATATATAGATAATAGGTAGTTTAGACAGATAGGTATAGTAGGATAGATTAGATAGACAGATAGATGAAATCTGCCAACAGAGATGCTCATCAAAAATAAAATCCCCGTAGTCCAGGACTAGTTGGTCTGATTCTGTGTAATTCAGATCTAATTCACATATGGTGTTTCTGCACATGAAGATGTTGAAGTCCACGAAGGACACCATGTTTTCTTTTCTATCACAACTCGAGGGTAATATGCAAGACCATCTTGTTTTCCTTCTGTGTGTTCATAGCTTCTAGCACAAGTGCTTGCCACAAAGCAGGTGTTTGATCAATACATGCTATACCAATACAAAGTAGGTGTTTTGTTTCAAAAGCATTTCCACTGGCACTATTTCATTTGCTCTTTAGTGAGTCCAGGAGAAAGCCAAGGGAGTGTTCAAGCCTAACCTGACTCCTGGAAGATAAAGACTGACTGCAGAAATTCAGGCTGGTACACAGCCAAGGGCTGGGCTTGTTCCCTGATGCTTAAAAAAGGCCTGGTCAGCCCCGAGGAACAACACAAACCAATTCCTTCTCATGGACACCCTGGGGCCTTGGGTCTGCGGTGTTAACCCTCAGGACTTTAAGTTCTGGGCCCACTGAGCTGCTGATGACTGCTCGGCCAGGTGGCATTCAGCCCTTTGCCCGCATGTCTAAATATGTACAGCATCCCCACCCATGGGGCTCCTTGGGGACATCATGGGTGACTCGTGAGTGACCCTGAGTGATAAGGAGAAGAGCGTATTCTCTTTACTGTGGTAATCCTGGGACCGTCATTCTTGCTGGTGTTCATCCTCACGCCCCTTCCAGGCCTGGCACATGCTCGCACTGCAATAAATGCTTGTGGAGCAGCTCTACTTACATCGGCAAGAAATCTACTCATCATGTAGAACACGGTATGTTTGTACATGTTAGCCTCACCCGATCTTGAATTATGAAATTTGACCCTATGGTGGAATATAAAATACAAATCTGAAAAGTCTAAAATTGTAATTAATCTGCAGTGGCCCAAATATTCTATTTTTATGTGAAGTTGCTATGTGACTGCTGCAAATGAATGAAAATTACACTTCGTTCATGGTTATACTTTGAGTACGCAAGACTGAAGAGAAAGTGATTTGCCTGTTGAATAGAACATTCCTAAAAGATATATAATGATTCTCTTTCCTGACCAAATAAGATCATCAAAGGTGGAATCTCTTTTTGAGCCTTTATTGTGTACTATGTTGTTGGGTTTCATATTGTTTCATTTAATTCATGCAACACCCTAAAAAAATATCATTGTGACCCTAACATTAAAGGTGGTGAAACAGGTTGACAAAGGTTAAGTAAATTGTTTTTTTAATGTTCCAAAGCATATACTGTTTTAATTCTATATGAGATAGCAAGACTTACATGCTAACAACAGTTAAGAAAGAATTCAATTTTTTTCATTCTTCACAGAAAACATTGGGTGTTGTCTTTGGGAAAAAGTGCTCTTGGAGGTCACATTTCTATTTATATACATACCTTTTTTAATTGAAGGAAAAAGAATCTCTTGATCCACCCCTCCTTTATTATTCTCATGTGTGACGACACATTCATATTCTCTATCCATTGATTTTTTAATCACGGTCAGCCAGCTGAATGTCATGTATGTGTCATTAGTCTTCACGGTGTTTCCCTGCTGGGACTCCAGAACTGTTCTGCCATTCTTTTCTTTCCAGTGTACCCTAATAGCATCAGGGAAAAATTTCTCAAGAAGACAAAGGTATGTGCCAGCCTTATGGAGATTTATTTCAGCAATTGAAGGAAGAAAAATAGTAGGCTTGGGAGAAATGTCTGAATCAAGTCTTCCATCTGTGGTGGAAAATGGAATAGCAATTTAAAAAAATTATTAGAGAAATACAACATTGTTTTGGATAACCTAGTGCATAGTGTAAGGAAGAAACACTGCCATTGGATTAGTGCTCCCCATGGCCTTTCATGCACAGTAAGTTGTGAGGTACTTATTGTAATTTTCAATGAGAAAACAGCTTAGGTAACCTGTCCCAAGTCACAAGTAGCAGAGCCTGGAAAAATGTGGTACTTTTTTTTTCAAAACAATACAGAGTTACTTGTTTTAATGGCAATCTATTTCCACATATGCTTAACATTTTATTGAGTTGACCTTTTAGCTTTAAACGTAGATCCCATGACAATTCTGAAGTAATGGCATTCTCCTACCTGATTTGTAATTTTATGTAACATCTCAATTTCATATTTGAGCCACTCCAGGTTTTTGAGAGCAGCAGGATGTAAAGCTGCACCTTCAAATTATTTACAATACCTTCAATTTAGAAGAGAAATAACAGTATTTCTAAAACTTCCATTAAAATTGTTATTATTTTTAGAAATGCTGTTATTTTAATCTTATTAATAATGCACCTATCAGAATTTTGTTCACTTAAGAAAGTGGTCACCAAAAGCACATTTAATTTTGGAATTTCACTTGAAGCTAAAGCATAACCAAGCATACACCATATTTTGGCTTTCAGTGTCTCTCCCCAAATTTGAATCTACCCACTAAGATTAACTGTTTTAGAACTTCACAGTGTTCTTTGTCTTCACTTCTGAATAAAGTGTGTAAATAACTGGAGTAATGTTGACATATGCTTCAGAGTTTCTTGCAGACATAAAGTCAAAATATATAACAAAACATCATAGTTTACAAAGGCATTTCACTTGAATGTGGAAATGTTACTTGATTATACATTTATGTTAATCTAATGATTGACATAGAGCTCTTTCCAGTTGAAACACAAAAAGAAATGTGCAAAATGCTTTACTAGTATTCTCTTTGGGCTAGTTTGGAGTTAGTTTGATATTCAATGAGCAATTTTTTCTCAAGAAAGGAAGAATTGGACTTCTCATTTGAGAAGAAAAGGAAAGAAATTCTTGAGTCTTCCTTTTGTGTAGCAAAGCTCCTGATTTTCATACTAAATCAGTAAGCAAACACTGTTGAGTTTTTACTCATGCTGTAAGTACATTTGGGTCATAATGTGCTTATTTTAATTTTATACATCTTTTTTTTAGTGCAAATGATATTTTACTGATTATAATAGTGACACACTCTCTATATATCTCCAACCATATACTTTGTTTTTCATTTAAACAGCATGCTATAGAAAATAAGATTAATTTTTCAATAATATATTCTACTTACATAATTTTAGCCTCTAGTCAATATATGAAATGCTCTAATTTTCATCTTTGGAATTTCAGTTTCTTCATAGGAATACTTCCGATTCATTATAATAAAGAAATTGAAAATCAAATGATGAACATAGAAAATCTATACAGTAACACATTACCCTTACCTCCTGTCCTTTTTCCTTAGCTAGATTCTTTAAATTTCATTCTTTTCAGGATAAAATGAATCTAGAACTTCCAAAACTTTCTCAATGTAATAGTTACAGCATTAAGTATAATAGGTCAGCATTAAGTAGTGTACTTGATTATATAAGGTTATTGCCTATATTTTGGAGAACCGTATTACATGTTTTTTCTTTAAACATTCTTTTTTACTTGTGTTAACAGTTTTTTTATGGTCAAAATCATTTAAATTTTAAAGTGGGAAGCAGTTTAAAAATACATATGTCTGCCCTGTATATTTATATACATTAATTTGCATAATTGAATAATACATTTGAGTTAAATTGCCTGAGTTTATATTTTATTAAGGTGCAGCAGTATGCATGCTGCATAAATTTACCAAATCTCAACTACATTTTTAATTCATAGCACTATTTCAAGCCCACATATTGATATTAAGTGTCTACTTTTTTCTTGTATCAAATAAATAATTATAGCTATTTCATATTTAAATATAAATTTCAAGTTTTTGACTTCCTAACTACATTTAATTGACTTTATTTCTTCACCATTTTCTGTATAAATTTAAACTCTTTCTCTGATAAATATGAGCATGAAGCCCAAACTTATTGGCTATAAATTTTAGGTCCAATAAATGTTGATTTTAGTGATTATATTATTTAAGATAAAAGATGAAAATGTAAAGCACATGAAACAACAAAAATAAAAACAAATATATATTAAATCTCATTTTTCTTGCCAAGTGAGGAAAGAGACTGCTAAAGAGAAACAAGTACCTCCAAATTCAATATTTTTGCAGGGATGGACAGTAAACTAGCTCACAACTTGAGCAGTTAGAAGTTGAATCCTCTGAAGAATTTCTGCTCTGTCGGTATGAATGCCTGTGAACAAGTCTCCATACTGGATACAATTCTCTCTTTATATTTGAATTCAAGTAACACTCATTCAGCACTAGTATGTGTTAGACAATGTGCCAAGTACTTTATTCACACTGTCTCATTCATTTTTTATACAACCCCTTCTGGACACATAATGTTACTCTATTTTTACGGATTAGGAGACCGAGGTTGGGTGAAAACTGCCCAGAGTCACATAAGCAGTAAGTGATGGAGCAGGAGACCCAGGTCGGTCTGACTTCAAAGCCCAAGTTCTTTGACAACAATTTCAACATCAGAAGAGAAATATGTCAACTCACAAAGCTTATCTGTAATGATAAACTGTTCTTGGACCAAATGCTTGCATGATAATTACATATGTTATTCATAAGCACATTACACAAATCCACATGTACACAAAGCCAAATCTTTGATGATATTACACAGTGATATCTATACTCTTCTACTGTAAGGGTTGTGTCTTTTCCAGGCTCAACTCACATACTTAGGAGATTATAATTTTATCTTTTCTCACCATTTTATCTGAAAATTCTAAATCTCCTCCTTTAAAAGGTTTTCATGTATGAAATCATTTCTTTGCCTATAGTGTAACTTAGAGTTAATATTTCTTTAATTTTCAAAAAGAAAAAATAATGGAAATAATATACTTAAGTATTTAATAAGTGTATATTCAGTATGTTCCATAGGTATTAACAAAATTATATGTATTGAGATTTGGACATCTGGATTGAATCTAAAGTAACTTCTTCCCAGAATTTTAATACTCATCATGAGTGGAAAGATAACTTTGCAAATTACTCCAACTGCTGTAGTTCTTTTTCTTTAACAGCGTCAGTATTTCTAGCAAATGTGATAATGTGATGCTAATACAGAAAGGAAATTGAATGGTATGCTGTCAGATGACTTGTTATTCTAAAGAAATGCCCTAAGAATCACATTTTCAGTATTTAAAAGATGAATATTCAGTATGACTCGCTTGATCTTTTCCTGAGGAGAAAGTGGTAATTTCAGTACCATAACTAGAGGCAGAAACACTGTTTTCACACATGAGAAGTAGTACAAATTATGAGCTATTATAATTAAGTAGTCAATTAAAGAGTCCATTTAAAGGGTCAGGCTGCTAAAGAGTAGATATCACAACATGAAAATACCACTTAATGTTTCTAATATCACCTAATGGTCCAGACCATGCACTTTGGAATAGGCAAGTCTCACTGGATCCCAAACTTTGCCACCGTAACTAGACATGTGACATTGGGCAAATAACAGAACTTCTCTAGGCCTAAATCTCCTTATCTGTGAAATGGGAGTAGGAGGATCTATTGTATAGGCTGTTGAAGGAGATAAGACACTGAAACTATTTTGAGCTCACAAATTCCATTAAACTGGCCCATTTCCAGACAATATAACAAGAGTCACAAATAGCAGAAATTTTGACTGGTCTCAGCCAACCCTGTAACAAGCTGGAGTACTAAGAATTAGTGTGATTTAGGATTGAATTTATTGACATTCTTTAGTGACATACTATAAGACTTAAAATTTTTGCACTGCTGCTAAAAATGAGATCAAAACCAAGAAAAAGGTTTTGCAAGTTATTGGGAGAAAGGACTACTATTAATTAAGAAAAGAACCCTATTAATTACTAGAGGTAATTAATTAAAGTGTCTCTCATTTAAAAGATTGTCTACAAGAAAAGCATCTTAAAGCCTATGGTTTAAAGACATAGTCCTTCAATACTTTAATATAGAGCCTGAATCTATCATTATGTGTATATTTTAAAAGTAATTTCCATCTGCTTACCAGCAGGGAAGTGAATAACCTGTTTACCAAGGACTTTTGTTTCCATACACAGTGACCAGAACCTACAAAATTGCTATTCATATGCTAAGCCAAGAATGGCAGCCCGATAAGGGTGATTCTAAATTGTTTTTTCTAAGAAGCATCTATTAGTTTTCATTCACAGGGTAAAAAATACAAAAAAGTTACTTACCAGGGGGAGTTACTATGAGCCTAGTTCCTTGTCCAAATATCTTCTTCCAACCTGAGCTATCACACTGGTTACAGCTTCTACAAAAATCCCAGTCTTCTGCTAAGTCTCGTGACATGACAGTCAAAAGTTTGTCCTGGCAATTTTAACTTCTGGGTTCCTTAGGATGGCATTGAATGTAGGTTTCATGGCATCTGATATTTTGTAAGTTTTCCTCAGATGAATTAACCCAAATGTCTTTATCCACTGAGGCACTGATCCTTGAAAAGAGGAGCTGATGGAAAGGAAAAGAGCAGGAAAAAAAGAAGAGATCGGGACCAACTGTTCAACCAAAGATTTTTATAAATTACCATGAAGTCAAGAGAATGAAGACGTTTTCATTTCCAGGTGTTCAGGTGAGTGTAACTGCTCAGAGACTGATCAAAGGAAAGGCCCTCTTTTCTCACAGACACCAGGGCTCCTTCGTCAGCATTTGGGAATGCATTTCTGAAAAGAGGAAACTGTCCAGTAACTGAAAATGCAAATATGCCAACACAGATGTACTTGAGAAATGTGAGCAGTTCTCCACTTTTCAATTGGCCACGTTTATCATTTGGCAACGTGATTCTTTATCAGGCAGTGCAAAATGAGAAAATAATTTCTGTGGTGACATTATTTTCCCTTGGACTAAAAGAAGAAATTTGTAGAGTTCTATGTCCTATGAAATAATAGTCGTTATTTGATGACTAGAGTTGAAAACAAAATCCAGTTCTCTGATGTGTTTGAAAGAAGAAGGCTCTTCAAGGCTGTTCTGTGATCTTCTGCCACTCATCCTGGATCAGAGTAAAAAGAAATTGCCAGAAGCCACTGAACATTCCTCTGAGTCCACATGTTGTCCATCTGTCGGGACCCAGAGAGGACAGGCCCAGATGATCCCATGTCCAGCCAAAGTCCCATGAGCAAACGTGGCCCGTGCCCCCGCGAATGAAAGCATGATGTGGTCATGATGGGCAAGTGCCCATTCACAGGCACTCACAGTCCCCACAGAATGGGCACATCCCCACGGGAAGGGGATGAAAGGGCCGGATGAAATTACATTTTTAAAGAGGTTTTTTTAATCATATAAAAATTGTAAATATAGTTTATATACAATATTATATTTGTTTCAAATGACAATTTAGTGATTCATTAATTATATATATTATTAAATGCTTACCATTTCAAGCCTACTTACCATCTGTCACCATACATAGATATTACAATATTATGAGCTATATTCCTTATGCTTCACTTCCACCTCTGTGACAAAATATTTTATAATTTTAAGTTTGTACCTCTTTAATCCCTTCGCCTAATTCACCTGTGCCTTGTCCTCACCCCCATGGTAACCAACTGTCCATTCTCTGTGTTTATCGGTCTGTATCTGTTTTGTTTATTTTGTTTTACAGATTCCACATTTAAGTAAAACCATATGGTCTTCCTCTTTCTCTGGCTGATTTATTTCACTCAGCATAATACCCTCTTGGTCCATCCACATTGTCACAAATGGAAAGATTCCTTCCATTTTTATGGCCATTGCCCATATGTGCCACATCTTCTTTATTCATTCATCTATTGAGAGACCCTTCAGTTGCTTCCATATCTTGGCTAGTGTAAATAATGCTGCAATAAACATACAGCTGCATATGTCTTTTTGAATTAATGATTTCATTTTCTTTGGGTAGATTCCTGGAAGTGGAATGACTGGGTCGCTTGGTATTTCTATTTTCATTGTTTTGAGAAACCTTCACACTGCTGTCCATAATTGTTGCACCAATTTGTAATCCTACCAGCAGTGTACAAGAGTTTTTCCACAACACTTGTTATTTCTTGTCTTTTGGATAATGGCCAGTCTGACAGATGTGATGTGATACCACATGGCTTTTTGGATTTGCATTTCCCTGATGATTAGTTATGTCGAGCATCTTCTCATGTGTCTGTTGGCCATCCGTAGGTCTTCTCTGGAAAAAATGTCTCTTCAGGTCCTCTGCCCATTTTGTAATTGGGTTATTTGGGTTTTTTGGTGTTAAGTTGTATGAATTTTTTTCATATTTTAGATATTAGCTCCTTATCAAATATATCATTTGCAAATATTTTCTCCCATACAGTAGGTTGCCTTTTTGTTTTGTTGATGGCTTCCTTTGCTGTGCAGAAGCTTTTTTGTTTGATATAGTCACACTTGTGGGTTTTTGGGGGTTTTTTTTCTTTTTTCTTTTGATTCTCTTGTCTAGAGAGACATAGCCAGAAAAAAAATTTTTCCGATGTTGATTTCAAGAGTTTACAGCCTATGTTTTCTTCTAGCCATTTTATGATTTCTGGTCTTATAGTTAGGTCTTTCATTCACATCATATTTATTTTTGTGTATGGTGCAAGTCATCCAGTTTCATTCTTTTGCACGTAACTGTCCAGTGTTTCCAACATCATTTATTGAAAAGACTGTCTTTTCCCCATTGTATATCCTTGCCTCCTTTATCATATATTAACTGACCATATAGGCATGAGTTTATTTCTGAGCTATCTATTTTATTCCATTGGTCTATGTATCTGTTCTTGTGCCACTATATGATACTGTTTTGATTATTGTCGCTTTGCAGTACACTTTGAAATCAGGGAGCATGATACCCCTAGTTTTGATTTTCTTTCTCAACATTGCTTTGGCTAGTTGGAGTCTTTTGTGGTTCCACACAAATTTTAGGATTATTTGTTCTAGTTCAGTGAAAAAATGACATTAGTGTTTTGATAGGGAATTCATGGAGTCTGTAGCTTGCTTTGGGCAGTATGGCCATTTAAGTGATAGTAATTCTTGCTATCCATGAGCATGGAATATCTTTCTGTTTACTTGTGTCATCTTCAATTTCTTTCATCAGTGTCTTACAGTTTTCACAGTACAGGTCTTTCTCCTCCTTGGTTAAGTTTATTCCTAAGCACTTTATTCTTTTTGATGCAATTGTAAATGGGGTTGTTTTCTTAATTTCTCTCTCTGCTAGTTCATTATTTGTATATAGAAATGAACAGATTTCTTTACATTGATTTTGTATCCTGCAAGTTTGCTGAATTCATTTATTAATTCTAATAATTTTTTGGTGGAGTCTTTAGATATTCTACATATAGTATTATGTCATCTGCAAATAGAGATAATTTTATATTTTTCCTTACCAATTTGGTTGATTTTTATTTCTTTTTATTGTCTGATTGCTGTGACTAGGATTTCTAGGACCATTTTGAATAAAAGTGGTGAGTGTGGGCATCCTTGTCTTATTCCTGTTCTTAGAGGAAAAACTTTCAGCTTTTTGCCATTGAGTATGATGTTAGCTGTGGGTTTGTTGCATACAGTTTTTATTATATTGGGTCATGTGCCCTTTATACACACTTTGTTGAGAATTTTATCATGAATGGATGTTGAACTTTTCCAAATGATTTTTTCAGCATCTATTGAGATAATTGTAAGGTTTCCATCCTTCCTCTTGGTAATGCGGTATATTAAATTGATTTATTTACTGATATTGAATCATCTTTGCATCCCTGGGATAAATCCCACTTTATTTTGGTGAGTGATCTCTTTAACTTATTTATGAATTCTATTTGCTAATACTTTGTTGAGGATCTTTCTTCTATGTTCATCAGAGATATTGATCTGTGATTTTCTCATTTTGTAGCATCTGGTTTTGGTACCAGGGTGATGCTGGCCTTATAGAATGAATTTGGTAGCTTTCCTTCCTGTTAAATTTTTTGAAGTAATTTGAGTAGGACAGGTATTAACTCTTCTTTAAATGTTTGGTAGATTTCACCTGTGAAGCCATCTGGTCCTAGGACTGTGTTTGTTGGGAGTTTTTTTTTATTACTGTTACTTATTTAATTCGGTTACTAGTAATTGGTGAGTTCAAATTTTCTACTTCTTCCAGGGTCAGTCTTGGAAGATTGTATATTTCTAGGAATTTATCTACTTCTGAGTCATCCCATTTGTTAGCATATAATTTTTCATAATATTTTCTTATAATTGTTTGTATTTCTGTGGTGTTAATTGTGACTTCTCCTCTTTCATTCCTGACTTTATTTGAGTCCTCTCTCTTTTTTCTTGATGAGTAGCTAAAGGTTTATCAATTTTGCTTATTTTTTCAAAGAACCAGTTCTTATTTTCATTGATCTTTTGTATTTGTTATACTCTCTATTTAATTTATTTTCATTTTGATATTCCTTTTCTTCTACTACCTTTGGGCTTTGTTCTTTCTCTCATTTCCTTAGGGGTCAGGTTTGCTTGTTTATCTGAGATGATTCTCGCTTCTTGGGGTAGGTTAATTGCTATAAACTGTCCTCTAAGGACTGCTTTTGTGTATCCCAAAGGTTTTGAACCATAATATTTCTATTTTTGTTATTCTCCAAGTATTTCTTGATTTTTTATTTGATTTCTTTGATGACCCATTTGGTTCTTTAGTAGCATGCTGTTTAGCCTCCACTTGTTTTTGCTTTTTCTACTTTCTTTTCTTGTGATTGGTTTCCAGTTTCATACCACTGCAGTTGGAAAAGGTGCTTGATATGATGTCATTCTTCTTAAATTTATATATGATGTCATTCTTCTTAAATTTATTAAAAGTTGATTTGTGGCCTAACATGAGATCTATTCCAGAGACTATTCAATGTGTGCTTGAAAAGAATGTGAATTTTACTGTTCTGGGATGTAATATTCTATAACTATCTGTTAATTCCATTTGGTCTAATACATCATTCAAATCCACTCTTACTGATTTTCTATCTGGATGACCTATCCCTTGATGTAAGTGTGTATTAAAGTCCCCTATTATTATTATGTTCAGGGTCTCCCTATGTGTAGTATTTGTTTTATGTATTTAGGTGTTCCTCTGCTGGGAGTATAGATATTTATAATGGTTGTATCTTCTTGCTGGATTGTGCTCTTAATCATTTCATAATGTCCTTCTTTGTCTCTTGTTACAGTCTTTGATTTAAAGTCTGGCTGATATAAGTTTTACTACTCCAGTTTTTTTTTCATTCCTATTTGTATGGAATATCTTTTCCATACTGTGTGTGTCTTTAAGTCTAAAATGAACCTTTTGTAGGCAACAAACAGATGGGTCTTGTGTCTCATCCAGTCACTTATGTCTTTTGACTAGAGCATTTAGTCCATTCACATTTAAAGTAATCATTGATAGGTGTATAGTTATTGTCATTTTGTTAAATGTCTCTTGGTTGTTTCTTTTGTTTTTCTCTGGTCCTTTATTCTTTTCTTTCTCTTCCCCCATGCATTATAACTCCCATTAGAGTTATGTTTAGATTCCCTTCTGTCTATCTGTGTATGCACTATAGGTTTGTGCTTATGGTTATCATGGAGGTCTTACGTGACAGCCAACATATATAACAACCATAAGTTGATGGTCATTTAAGTTTGAATGCATTCTAATACCACTATGCTTTTTACTCCCCCTTCTCCACATTTCATGTATATGATGCCTTCTTTTACACCTTTTTATTTAGTGATTCCTTTACTAATTTTTAGATGCAGTTGAATTTACTATTTTTGTCTCTTTAATCTTCATACTTACTTTTAAGTGATAGTTATAAGCAAACTGGTATGTTTGCTTTTACTAGTGAAATTTTTGCTTTCATATTTTCTTGTTTCTACTTAGGTTCTTTTCTTTTCCTCTTTTTTTTTAAATTTTTTATTAAGGTATGATTGATATACACTCTCATGAAGGTTTCACATGAAAAAACAATGTGGTTACTACAGTCACCCATATTATCAAGTCCCCACCCATACCCCAATGCAGTCACTGTCCATAAGTGCAGCAAGATGCCACAGATCTACTATGTGCCTTCTCTCTGCTACACTGTTCTCCCCGTGATCCCCCACACCATGTGTACTAAACATAATACCTCTCAATCCCCTTCTCCCTCTCTCCCCACCCACCCTCCCACACCCCTCCCCTTTGGTAACCACTAGTTCATTCTTGGAGTCGCTGAGTCTGCTGCTATTTTGTTCTTTCACTTTTGCTTCATTGTTATACTCCACAAATGAGGGAAATCATTTGGCATTTCTCTTTCTCTGCCGGGCTTATTTCACTGACCATAATGTCCTCCAGCTCTGTCCATGTTGTTGCAAATGGTAGGATTTGTTTCTTATGGCCAAACAGTATTCCATTGTGTATATGTACCACCTCTTCTTTATCCATTCATCTACTAATGGACACTCAGCTTGCTTCCATATCTTGGCTATTGTAAAAAGTGCTGCGATAAACGTAGGGGTGCATTTGTCTTTTCGAATCTGAGAAGTTGTATTCTTTGGGTAAATTCCAAGGAGTAGGATTCCTGGGTCAAGTAGTATTTCTATTTTTAGTTTTTCAAGGAACCTCCATATTGCTTTCAACAATGGTTGAACTAGCTTACATTCCCACCAGCAGTGTAGGAAGGTTCCTCTTTCTCTGCATCCTCACCAGCATTTGTTGTTCCTAGTCTTTTCGATGCTGGCCATCCTTACTGGTGTGAGGTGATATCTCATTGTGGGTTTAACTTGCATTTCCCTGATGATTAGTGATGTGGAGCATCTTCTCATCTGTCTGTTGGCCATCTGAATTTCTTCTTTGGAGAACTGTCTCTTCATATCCTCTGCCCATTTGTTAATCCGGTTATTTGCTTTTTGGATGCTGAGGCATGTAAGTTCTTTATATATTTTGGATGTTAACCCCTTGTTGGATATGTCATTTACAAATATATTCTCCCATACTATAGGATGCCTTTTTGTTCTTTGATGGTGTCCTTTGCTGTACAGAAACTTTTTAGTTTGATGTAGTCCCATGATTTTATTTTTTCTTTTGTTTCCCTTGCTTGAGGAGATGTGTTCAGGAAGAAGTTGCTCCTGCTTATATTCAGGGGATGTTTGCTTATGTTGTCTTCTAAGAGTTTTATGGTTTCATGACTTACATTCAAGTCTTTAATCCATTTCGAGTTTACTTTTGTGTATAGGGTTAAACAATAATCCAGTTTCATTCTCTTGCATGTAGCTGTTCAGTTTTGCTAACACCAGCTGTTGAAGAGGCTGTCATTTCCCCATTGTATATCCATGGCTCCTTTATCATATATTAATTGACCGTATATGATTTGGTTTATCAGGGCTCTCTAGTCTGTTCCATTGATCTATGGGTCTATTCTTGTGCCAGTACCAAATTGTCTTGATTACTGTGGCTTTGTCGTAGAGCTTGAAGTTGGGGAGCATAATTCCTCCTGCTTTATTCTTCCTTCTCAGGATTGCTTTGGGTATTCGAGGTCTTTGGTGGTTCCATATGAATTTTAGAATGATTTTCTCTAGTTCATTTAAGAATGCTGTTGGTATTTTGATAGGAATTCCATTGAATCTGTAGATTGCTTTAGGCAGGATGGCCTTTTTGACAATTTAATCCTTCCTATCCATGAGCACAGGATGTGTTTCCATTTATTGGTATCTTCTTTAATTTCTCTCATGAGTGTCTTGTAGTTTTCAGGGTATAGGTCTTTCACTTCCTTGGTTAGGTTTATTTCTAGGTATTTTATTCTTTTTGATGCAACTGTAAATGGAATTGTTTTCCTGATTTCTCTCTCTGCTAGTTCATTGTTAGTGTATAGGAATGTCACAGATTTCTGTATATTAATTTTGTGTTCTGCAACTTTGCTGAATTCAGGTATTAGGTCTAATAGTTTTGGAGTGGATTCTTTAGGGTTTTTTATGTACAATATTATGTCTTCTGCAAACAGGGACCGTTTAACTTCTGCCTTGCCAATCTGGATGCCTCTTATTTCTTTGTGTTGTCTGATTGCTGTGGCTAGGATCTCCAGTACTATGTTGAATAGAAGTGGGGAGAGTGGGCATCCCTGTCTTGTTCCTGATCTTAAAGGAAAAGCTTTCAGCTTCTCACTGTTAAGTATGATGTTTGCTGTGGGTTTGTCATATATGGCCTTTATTATGTTGAGGTACTTGCCCTATATACCCATTTTGTTGAGAGTTTTTATCATGAATGGATGTTGAATTTTGTCAAATGCTTTTTCAGCATATATAGAGATGATCATGTGGTTTTTGTCTTTCTTTCTGCTGATGTGGTGGATGATGTTGATGGATTTTCAAATATTGTACCATCCTTGCATCCCTGGAATAAATCCCACTTGATTATGATGGATGATCTTTTTGATGTATTTTTGAATTCGGTTTGCTAATATTTTGTTGAGTATTTTTCCATCTATGTTCATCAGGGATATTGGTCTGTAATTTTCTTTTTCTGTGGTGTTTTAGCCTGGTTTTGGTATTAGAGTGATGCTGGCCTCATAGAATGAGTTTGGAAGTATTCCCTCTTCTTCTACATTTTCGAAAATGTTAAGGAGGATGGGTATTAGGTCTTGACTAAATGTTTGATAAAATTCAGGGGTGAAGCCATCTGGTCCAGGGGTTTTGTTCTTAGGTAGTTTTTTGATTACCAGTTCAATTTTGTTGCTGGTAATTGGTCTGTTCAGATTTTCTGTTTCTTCCTTGGTCAGCCTTGAAAGGTTGTATTTTTCTAGAAAGTTGTCCATTTCTTTTAGGTTACCCAGTTTGTTAGCATATAATTTTTCATAGTATTCTCTAATAATTCTTTGTATTTCTGTGGTGTCTGTAGTGATTTTTCCTTTCTCATTTCTGATTCTGTTTATGTGTGTAGACTCTCTTTTTTTCTTGATAAGTCTGGCTAGGGGTTTATCTATTTTGTTTATTTTCTCAAAGAACCAGCTCTTGCTTTCATTGATTCTTTCTATTGTTTTATTCTTCTCTATTTTATTTATTTCTTCTCTAATCTTTATTTTGTCCCTTCTTCTACTGACTTTGGGCCTCATTTGTTCTTCTTTTTCTAGTAATTGTGAGTTTAGACTGCTTATATGGGATTGCTCTTCTTTCCTGAGGTAGGCCTGTATTGCAATATACTTTCCTCTTCGCACGGCCTTGGCTGTATCCCACAGATTTTGCGGTGTTGAATTATTGTTGTCATTTCTTTCCATATATTGCTTGATCTCTATTTTTATCTGGTCATTGATCCTTTGGTTATTTAGGAGTATGTTGTGAAGCCTCTGTGTGTTTGTGGGATTTTTCATTTTCTTTGCATAATTTATTTCTACTTTCATACCTTTATGGTCTGAGGGTCTAGTTGGTACAATTTCAATCTTTTTGAATTTACTAAGGCTCTTTTTGTTGCCTAGTATATGATCTATTCTTGAAAATGTTCCATGTTCACTTGAGAAGAATGTGTATTCTGCTTCTTTTGGGTGCAGAGTTCTGTAGATGTCTGTTAGGTGCACCAGTTCTAATGTGTTGTTCAGTGCCTCTGTGTCCTTACTTATTTTCTGTCTGGTGATCTGTCCTTCAGAATGAGTGGAGTGTTGAAGTCTTCTAGAATGAATGCATTGCATTCTATTTCCCCTTTTAACTCAGTTAGTATTTGTTTCACATATGTAGGTGCTCCTGTGTTGGGAGCATAGATATTTATAATGGTTATATCCTCTTGTTGGATTGACCCCTTTATCATTATGTAATGTCCTTCTTTGTCTCTTGTGACTTTCTCTGTTTTGAAGTCTATTTTGTCTGATACAAGTACTGCAACTCTTGCTTTTTTCTCTCTATTAGTTGCATGAAATACCTTTTTCCATCCCTTCACTTTTAGTCCGTATATGTCTTTGGATTTAAAGTGAGTCTCTTGAAGGCAGCATATAGATGGGTCTTGTTTTTTTATCCATTTAGTTACTCTATGTCTTTTGATTGGTGCTTTCAGTCCATTTACATTAGGGTGATTATTGATAGGCATGTAATTATTGCCATTGCAGACTTTAGATTTGTGGTTACCAAAGGTTCAAGGTTAACTTCCTTACTATCTAAGAGTCTAACTTAACTTACTTAATATGCTATTACAAACACAATCTAAGGGTTCTTTTCTTTTTCTCCTCCTTTTTTCTTCTTCCTCCATTCTTTATGTATTAGGTATCATATTCTGTACTCTTTGTCTATCCCTTAATTGACTTTGGAGATAGTTCATTTCATTTTGCATTTGCTTAGTAATTAGCTGTTCTACTTTTTTTACTGTGGTTTTATTACCTCTGGTGACAGCTATTAAACCTTAGGAACACTTCCATCTAGAGCAGTCCCTCCAAAATAGACTGTAGAGATGGTTTGTGGGAGGTGAATTCTCTCAGCTTTTGCTTATCTGAAAATTGTTTAATCCCTCCTTCAAATTTAAATGATAACTTGCCAGATAAAGTAATCCTGCTTCTAAGCCCTTCTGCTTCATTGCATTAAATACATCATGCCACTCCCTTCTGGCCTGTAAGGTTTCTGCTGAGAAGTCTGATGTTATCCTAGTGGGCTTTCCTTTGTATGTGATCTTATTTCTCTCTTCAGCTGCTTTTAACAGTCTGCCCTTATCCTTTATCTTTGCCATTTTAATTACTGTATGTCTTGGTGTTGTCTTCCTTGGGTCCCTTGTGTTGGGAGATTTGTGAATCTCCATAGCTTGAGAGACTATCTCCTTCCCCAGATTTGGGAAGTTTTCAGCAACTACCTCCTCAAAGACACTTTCTATCCCTTTCTCTCTCTCTTCTTCTTCTGGAACCCATATAATGTGAATATTGTTCTGCTTGGATTGGTCACACAGTTCTCTCAATATTGTTTAATTCTTAGAAATCCTTTTTTCTCTCTGTGCCTCATCTTCTTTGTATTCCTCTTCTCTAGTTTCTATTTTATTTATCTTCTCCTCCACTATTTCCAATCTGCTTTTAATTCCCTCCATTGTGCTCTTCAACAGTTGGATCTCCGACTGGAATTCATTCCTTAGTTCTTGAATATCTTTCCGTACCTTCATTAGCATGTTAATGATTTTTATTTTGAACTCCCTTTCAGGAAGAGTTATGAGGTTCATGTCATCTTTCTTAGGGGTTATATTAATTTTACTCTGTACCAGATTCCTTTGGTGTTTCATATTTGTGTATGGAACCCTCTAGTGCCCAGAAGGTCTACTCTCTGGAGCTGCTCAGCCCCTGAAGCAATGTCAGGGGTGGCAGGGGAGTGGTATTGTTGCCTGAGGGGAGGAAAGAGCTGTTTCCTGATTCCCAGCTGCTGTGCCTGTCTCCACTGCCTGAACCAGTGGGCTGAGCACACAGGTATAAGCTTTTGTCCCAGAGCAGCCAGATATGGATCCCTGCTTTCCACAAGCGGCTGGAATCTCAGTCTCTCTAGGAATTCCACCTGTCTTAGCTTTCCAACTCCGTAATCATGAGAGTATCATGAAAGCACCATGAAATGTAGGTTTGTATTCTCAGAGCAGATCTCTGGAGCTAGGTATTCAGCAATCCCAGACCTCCACTCCCTCCCTGCTCCGTTTCTCTTCCTCCCACCAGTGAGCTGGGGTTGGGGAAGGGCTTGGGTCCCAATGGGCCACAGCTTTGGTATGTTACCCTGTTCCGTGAGGTCTGCTCTTTTCTCCAGGTGTATGCAATCTGGCGTAGTTCTCTTTCCTGTTGCTCTTTCAGGATTAGTTGTATTAATTATATTTTTGTATTATATGCAGTTTTAGGAGGAAGCCTCTCTCTCACCTCCCACGCTGCCATCTTTTTCTTCTTTTTCTTTTAAGGTGGACCTTTTATCATTTCTTGTAAGGCCAGTTTTGTGGCAATGAACCCTTGTAACTGATGTTTATCTGTGAAGCTCTTTATCTCTCCTTCCATTCTGAATGATAACTTTGCTGAGTATTCTCAGTGGGAAGTTTTTCTCTTTCACCACTTTGAGTATATCAGACCACTCCCTCTGGCATAGAGTTTCTGCTGAAAATCAGCTGATAACTTTGTAAGCTTTCCCTTATAGGTAACTCATTGCTTTTCTCTTGCCACTTTTAAGATTCTACCTTTGTCTTTGATCTTTGATATTTTGATTATGATGTGTCTTAGGGTGGCCCTCCTTGGGTTTGTCTTGTTTGGAGCTTTCTCTTATTCCTGGACTTGGATGTCTGTTTCCTTCCCTAGGTTAGGGATGGTTACTGTTATTATTTCTTCAATTAAGTTTTCGACTCCTTTCTCTCTCTCATCTCCTGGGACTCCTGTGATGTGAATGTTTGGATGTTTGATACTGTCCCAGAGCTCCCTTAACCTATCCTTATTCTTTTTATTCTCTTTTCTTTCTGTTGTTCAGCTTGAGTGCTTTCCATTACTGGGCCTTCCAAATCACTGATCCATTCTGTGTCCTGTAAAATTCCCTCTAGCATATTTTATATTTCACTTATTATATTTTTCATCTCTGATTTGTTTTGTTTTATATTTTCTATCCATTTTTAGAGGTTCTCATTGAGTTCTCTACTCTTCTCTCCAGTCTGGTGAGCATGTTTATAATCATTTATTTGAACTCTTTACCTGGTAGATTATTTAACTCTGTTTCATTTAGTTCTTTTTCTGAAGTTTTGTCATGTTCTTTTATTTCAAGCATATTCATCTGTCTCCTCATTTTGTTTGAATTTCTGTGCTTGGTTCTGTGATTAGTAGAACTTAATGATTCTATGATTACCTCTCCCAATCTTGAAGGATTGGCCTTCTGTAAGTCCCCTGGGTGGACTGCATGTGCCTGGTGGATTTGGTTGGCTGGCTGGAGGCCAAATGATCATGAACTGGGGGGTCTTAGTGCCAGGGCTTTCAGGGTGTGGTTAGGGGGAGCACAGTCAGAAGGGCCCAATCAGAGGGGTTCTTGAGTGGATACTGATGGGGTCCATACTGGCAGGTAGGGAGCAGACCCAAGCACAGCATCCAGGAAAGCCCTGCCTCTTCTGCTACTGGCTCTGCCCCCACTTGCAGCAGTGGCCCTAGCATATCCTCCAGGGGTGGCCAGCCACCAGTTTCACAGCCATGGAGCAGTCCCAGGGCTAGGTACAGCCTCCAGGAAAGTTCCACCTCTGTGGCTGCTGGTTCCAAGTCTGAGTCCATGGTGCAGCAGCAGCCTGGGCCCATGTGACAGCTGACTCCTGGGAAGACTCATCTCCACAGCCACTGGATGAGCACTTGCAGTGCAGAGGTGCCCAGGGTGTACCCTCCAGGCATTGGTGGTGACTGGCTCTGGGCCCTCAGGGCAGCTGTGGCTGAAATGCAGTCTCTGATTGATGCAGCTGGGTGTGGGCGGGGGCTGCGAAGCTGCCTAGACCAAATCTGAAATTGGTGTGTGTGCACCAGCCCTGTTCCTGAGTCGCTGTCAATGTGGCAAGGGATTGTAAAAAGTTGTTTGCTACACCTCCACTCTGGAGAGAGTTCCAGCCATTCCCCTACCAAAGGGTGTGCCTTAGTTCTATAAATTGGATTTTTTCACTTATAGTGATGCACTTTAAAGCACAGCTTTTTTTTTCTATGCTCTAGGGCAAGGACTATGTGTCCAAGTCCCTCAACAGTATCCCTCCCCCCTGTGGTTGCTGTGCTGTGGGTGAGGTTCCTTCTGTTACAGTGTCTCATTCTCTCATGCCATTTTTTTATGTGATCTTTCTATCCCTCATTATGCAAAAGATGCTCACACAGTCCTCAGTTCTTCCTCAAGATGAATTATTCTGTGTATCAGTATAGATCTGGTATGAAGGTGGGAGGAGGTGGGTTCGACCTCTTTTTATGCTGCCATCTTTCCAGAATCCTCTGGAAATGTTTTTTTTTAAACTGAGAACTCCACGTTATTATTACTTGGAACTGTCAAACACCCTTTGTACCTACTAGAGATGTGAATGATGCTTACTCAATCCCTTTCTGATAGTTGGTTCTGTGTTTTTTGAGTTCCAAGACCAGCTTTAGTGTTGTTCCAAGATTGGGAGCTTTAAGTGTTGTCTATATTTCAAGATCCATGAAAGATTTAACTAATAAAATGCAAAAGAGTAAGTAAAGAGTTATAAAATCTTCTAGCAAATTTACAAGAAACTAAAAGAACAATATGAAGAAAACTGCATTAGGTTTTACTAAAGGGCATAAAATGAAACTTTAATAAATAGAGGGACATACCGTATTCATGAAGGAAAAACCCAATACTATAAATATGCTAATCCTTCCTAAATTCATATAAATGAATTGACTGCAATGCCAATCAGAATTTTATTTTTTGTTCTGCAGTATAAGGGTTTGGGGTGAACTAGATAAGTTGACTTTTAATTCTATTAGGGAAATACATATCAGATAAATGAAAAATAATAGACAAGTTGCATAGGGGATCATAGCACTTATTACAAAGCTCATGACATGATTTGATAATGCTGTAAGAATAATGAAAATAAAATAAATCAGAAATCCTCCAGGAAATGCTTCATGTATGAATTGACATTTTTTTGTTGTTGTAATGAAGTGGTAAACTATTTAAAAACTGGCTTTGGCTATTGATTACCTGCTGGGGAAACAAAAATAGCTCTCTGCTTCCTACCATATAAAACAGGTTCCAAGTAGATTAAATAAAAAGCACTTACAGATGTGAGCTAGGAAGATCAAGTAGGAGATCAATTGAGCCCATTGGGTAGACAGGCTTGGAGTGCGAAGTAGATAAGAGATACCTTTACTTAATACTTAATTTTTAAGAAAGAATTTGGAGAATTTTTACTTTTTACAGTATTTTCAAATAAACATTTTTAAGGGAATAAATGATAAGAACTTACTGAAGGCTTTAGGGAGGAAAGGGACATGATCAGATCTTTGTTTAGGAAGATAAATGTATTAGCATGAAGCTAGGTTGGCCAGGGGAATAATCCCAGGAAAGCATGCATGTTTCAAAGACAGTGACCATAAGCCACTAAGAGGCATCCAAGGTCCCATAATACTGTAGTGACAGTGGGGACAGACAGAAGGACTGGTCCAGGACATACTAACAGGTTTATTAGAGCTTTAAAAGGATTCACATGAGATAAGTCAAATGACCATTGTGAAGGGTGAAAAGAAAGAAAAAGACATTTTAAAATCCAAAATCTGGTTCAAATTCCAATTCTTCCACTCCTGGTGATGTGTCCTTGGGCACTTCTCAGAGCCTCAGTGTCCTCATCTTCAAAAGGGAGATGATAATATCTATTTCTCAGGACTTTTCTAGGGTTCAAATGAGATAGTGTGTCCAGAATAGACGTTGCAAAAATTCAGGCACAGGGAATTTACTTTCTAAGAAAGAATGGAAACATCTTAGTCTCTTGGACAAAAATCAATAATTTTGCTTCTCACCCTGCTTTTCATAACATACATTTGCACACCTCACAGATCATATTCTGAGATGACCAACTGAGGCAACGTAGGTCCCACTGCAAACAAGGGGAGGGATGAATGAGTGAATATATAAACAACAGCAAGTTAAGCAAAGCACAAGTTTCAGCTGAACTGCTTGATATTTTGTATCACTTTTTCAGGTTTGAAGATGATTCCCTAGTTGACCCAATGTCAACCAAATTTGGTATACCATCAGAAGCTTTGAAGAAACATCTCATGTTTCATTAAGGATTTGGTTGCCAGCTGGAAAAAAAAAATCAAATCACTTTTGCATCTTTTTCATCTTGGTTTATCATCTGCAAATTTTGATGGCTTTTAATTAAATCTGATACATGAGTGACAGAGACTTCTAATAAGAAAGATGGCCAGAAGGCTGTCTTACAGGAAAATGAACATATTATCTGACATGTACAAGAGTTAAAATCACATACTTATCTGTCAAACACTAGTTTCCAGAGTGTGATCTAATGTTGATTTCCTCCATCGCTTAGATGACGTCAGGTAGGTTTCTATATAGTGCATTGGATCACGGGAAAGTACTGAGTTTACTTATCCATAAACTCATTAACTCAGGTTGGTGGGAGAGGTCACTTTATTTCGCTTGCAAGCAGTTTCTCATTAGCCATTTTACCATCTGTTTTCATTCTGAACTTGATAGTCATCTAGTCTCACAGGGCTTCTTCTGCACTTTGGGTACTTAACATGTCACTCTGCATTTCAGATACTTATTAATTTATAAGACAAACATGGTTGGTGAAGCACTTGTCTCTTTTTCTGCAAACAAAAAGTGTGTGTTTGAAAGGCATTTGCATGTGGAAGAATCTTTTGGGGGGAATAAACACTTTACCTTAGCTCCAAATGTCCTCTCTACTTCCTTTCTCTGTACTTCAAGGTCACAAGCCATGGCTCTGTGTTCTCTGGTGGTGAAAGGGAAGGCAGTTCATAAAGATGGGGTCTGCTATGAATTACACACCATCTCTACACTTACCTCTACTCAGTTTTCACCTATGAAATGGTTATTGCCATTAAAAGGCACAGGGGGAATCTGAGAATTAGGAAGTTCAAACTGAACAGGGATGTGAGTTCAAGTTCATAATATCCCAAAATCCCAAACCCTGTTCTTCCAACTACTTCACACTTCTTGGGTGGAGTTGGAAAGATACATGTGGAAGGGGCATAGTTTTCAGCTCTTAAGTTTAGAAGATACATATCTCAAATAGTCAAGTATGAGATATTGATTGCTTTCTCAGAATCACAGGAAATATCAAGCTAAATAAAACGTAGGTGAAATGGTTGGTATGCATTTTCTAAAAAGCATTGAACAGGCAATATAAACAAAAGAATCTGGGTGTCATTTAATGCAGATATCCAACTAAATCTCACAGTTTAGCATCTCTCCGCTTGTCCTTGAGTTACTCTAGGAGATTAATGTGCCCATGGGAGCATTTGAGCCTTAAATTCAGAATTAGAATTATTGTTTGGAGTAAGTGGTTATTTCTGTCATGAGCTTGTGATTAACCTGCACATGTAAGTTGCAAAATAGTTCTAAACTTGCATTAAATTGGAGAGATAAGAGTATGAGATCTTTGCACTGGATCTAAGAATTTTGGTTGAGGACTCTGTTTTGACCAACTCTAGTCCCATGGGTTTGGTCTGCACTGTGGTTTACTTTCTGGCAGATGAAACCACAGTTCCCAGGGTCTTCTGTCTCCTTCTCTCAGATCTCACAGCATAGTGGGTGAGGGGGGGAGGAATCCTAAAGAATCATGCTTCCTCATCTCTTTTTCTCTCATTATCAGATGAAGCAAAAGATGTGGAAGGTCAAGAAAATACCATCTGCTTGACAAAACATTTTTGCCATTGTGTTAAATGATACAACCCATCTTGCTCTTTACTGGTATGGGGACATTTGGGGAGAAAAATCATACAAACTGGGGATTGGGGTGAAGTGGTGGGATTAGAATCAAATTTTTTGATCTGGCTACTTATTAGATATCCAAGAACAGAGGTATTTAGCTGTAGTGTAATGGTACAGATGTTGTTATTACTGTTGTTATTTTCAAGGTGCGGCTGATAAAACTTTGAACATGAAAAAGTCCTGAGTCACTCTAACAAAGCAGAAAAGCAGGTCAGGGCTGCCTAATTTAGAGCCAAGTGCATGACCATCCGTTAGAACTGGCCGAGGTTTCAGGGTGAACAGCAGGGAACTGGGGCCTTAGTTTGGCAGGTTCTTCTATAACTCCATCTCCCACATCCCCATATGTTTGCCAGGAAAACTACTGTAACTGCTGGGACTTCATGACAGATAGGAAAGTACAGTAAAGAAGGGAGTAAGTAGCAGTGGAAGACAACATGGAGGTAGGTGGAGCTGAGAGCCTGTCCCCTGCTGGACTTTATCCCTTCTCAACAGTGTGGCAGTCACATATTTTTGCCCACATACTAGACCCTTTTAGGTTTTGAGGCCATCACTTATGAAGATAAGTTATAGTTGTCATGGTTTCCTTTTGAGAGAGAAGCAATTTTGCTAAAAGAAGTTCATCACTGACCACAAGAGAGGCAGGAAAAGGCACTGGACTGAGAATCTGAAACACAGGTGTAGCCTGCCTCTGTGGTTAACTAGCTTTGGACACAGTCAGTTGCCATCTCTGAGCCCCCACTTCCTCATCTGAAGGGTGGGTATTGGCGTAACTGTGTCCAAAGGGCTCTCTTGGTCCAGCAGCTTATGAACATGAAAGAGTGCTCGAGGAGGAAAGGAGTCGAGAGTAATAGAAAATGTTTTCTTACAGGTCCCTTCTGACTGTGACATTGTGAGATCCCAGCAGACCCAGTAGTAGGTGGCTTTATCGGACTTGGTGACCTTATTGGTGTTCAGGTAAAAGGTCCATTGTCTTTCTTATCTGTTGCCAAGTGAGAATTGAGCTCGTTTTGCTTGTAATTCTTGTTTAGGCCACATAGGACTGGTTTCAGGCACTCCCCTCTTTCTGTTGGTACAATGGCACTCTTGAGGGGAACTCAGACAGCAATTTATCTGCACTGTTTTGTTTGGTGTCTGCGTAATGGAGAGTTGATCCTGAGACATTCTCAGGTTGATATCTCCATCTGAAAAGCAAGGGAGAGAAATCAGCCACTTAAAAAGGTTGAGTCTGGCCACAAAAACAGTGAAAAGACAAGAAAGGAGAAAAGTGAACCTACAAGCCCCAAGCTGAAGACACAAGGAGAACCCACGGGTTTGGCCCTGCTAGTGACTACTCAGAATGGACACCAAGGGCCAGCGTGACTCAGGGCCAGGGAAGCAGAGGCAGCCTGTGTTTTCAGAGGCAGGGAATGGGGAGGGAGGTTTGCTGTAGAACCGATGAAAGTTCTTCTCAGTAAGATCTGTTGCAGTGTTATTTTACCATGTTCCTAAGAGACGGAAGATTTGTCAGACCTGGGAAGACCTCACTGAAACCCCTGTTACAATCATTTAATGCTAACCTCCCCTTTGGAGCGGCTCTCTCCCATTTTTCCTTTCGGTGTTGATTCAAATATCCCTCTCCTTGAGCTCTTTTTCACTCCTTGAATTATAGATTTTTCATCCTATTTTGCAAGAGTGTGGATAGCTATATGATTATCATGAGAATTGGAAGAAAAATACTATTATTGTATAATAATAATCCCAAAACCTGATGCAGAACTATGTACATTTTATAGATGAGTAGTTTGTGGGAAGTTCACAAAGTTTGGTAAATATTAACAATTACCGTAATTATGCTCTAGGTACTATGATGTTACTAGTCTCTGCTGTGAATGAAGAAAAATGTTAGAGAAAAAATAATCCCCTTAATTTATTACCCTCCACTCTTTTTCTATTAAGAGTTCTTAGTTTTTCAGGATTAAAGGAACACTTTACTGTTGTTTGGAGGACACTGCAAGTTGGAATTTGAAAGCGTCCCTGAGATCTTAGGTTAGCTGGGGTGGCTCAGTGAGGCAGTTCAGTTATCATGGCAAAGGGCACTGTGACTTGTTGAACACAAGCTCTCATGCACGAAACCTTACCCAGTCCTGGCAGCTTATGCCCACTTAAAACTGGGAAAACAGAACGAAAAAGATTTAATAACTTCCCTAGATCAAGCTGTCAGGTACTAGCTGAGCAGGAATTTGAAACCCAGGTCTGTGGCACTCTATCTTTCATCTTTCATTTGTTCAAAGTCAACAAAGTGTTTTGAACCCTGGATTATGGCTCCCTTCCCAAGAGGCTTCCCATGGACAGAGGCAAAGATGATTTGGGACACTTGCAAAGCCAGGCTGAGCCCCGGGGAGATAAAGATAGGTGATAAAGTGACCTGAGAGGCACCACAGACTGGGGCTTTGGGCTCCTAGCTCAGAGCTTGGTGAGGACGCACGTGCAGGAGGAATGCCCCCTGTGGCCAGTAGCCAGGCCCCTCGGGAAGGAGGAGCGAAGAGGCTGAGCGTGCACAGGGCGCGGCAGGGTTTTTGTTCAGTGACAGGGGAGCATTGCGCGCCGTGTGTCCCAGCAGGCGCAGTAATACAGCCCCGTGTCAGCCTCCTTCACTTGGTGTATCCTGAGGCTCGCAGGCAGGTTATCCTGCGGCTTCCGTGCTTCGTATCTTTCCTCGCTAACACCTTGCTCATGGACCACATTTTCATTTGAGGAAATATACAAGATACGTTTTATAGGCTGGTCGGGCTTCTGTCTGTACCAGTGTACATATACATTCTTCTTTAAGGTATCTGTTTTTATTTGGCACTCAAGAAATGCCGTATTTCCTTTTTTCTTGGTAATGGATGTTCTGAGTTGTGTTATTAGAATGTCTCCGCCTATATCTGAAAGAAAAACAAAAGCAAAATTTAGTAAAATATTGACTTTCATTAACATAGTAAATATACATAGGCTCTGTATTGAAGAGAAGCTTGGGCTCTGAAGATTACATTTTATTCCTGAAGAATTCAAGGGTATGGTGGAATTTGTCAGCTTAGCTTGAATGGCAGTGTGGTTTTCTTCCACTGAATGGGCTGATTTGACTGCCCACGCCTTCTACCACCTCCCTGCGCACTCCTATCCATGGGTAAAGCCATAAAGCCACTCACAAGTCCAAAGGGAGGCAGCCAGGATGACCAGTGGCAGGAGAAGCATTCTGCTGACACTTGTCAGGAGAGGTGGTAGAACAGTGGGGTGACAGCAGAGCAAATCTGAGAGCGGATTTAGTAAGAGGAAGTGACACTGCGAGCACACACCCAAGACCCTGCTGGGAAAGGGATCCACATCGTTTCCCCAAACATCCTGCAGAAATGGGTCTGCTAACCCAATTGATCAGCAGATTTTTCTTATACTGTGTGGTTGTTACCATCTGATTATATTACTGTAAAGAAGCCATTGTCCTGTTAAAGGACTGAAGTCTTTTATTGGTCCAAAACAGCAAGACAGAGGAAGAGAAGGAGGGGTGAGAGGGAGAGAGAGCAAGCCTGAAGTCTGCATGTGACCAGCCTGATGGGTAACTTTGTCCTAACGTCATTGCTCATCCCTACACTTCATCAGGCAAGTGGGGACGCAGACTCAGGGGAGAGCCTACTGACGGATGACCCGGCTTTATAGTTTAGATACCCTAGCCAAAGGAAATTTAAGAGTCCCTGACTTTTTAACGTTACCATTAAATAGGACCTGTAGAGATGCTGTGTCTTTGGAATACCTTTATAACTTAAAAACAAAAGCCATTGTTAGGGCCTATTATAAAATGAATGCATACTCAGACAACTACTTAGAACAGTTTGGGGTGCTCCCTTACAGATTAATTTCTGTTCATTTTTAAATGTTTCCTAACATTGCATATTCAGTTTTATGCTCTGTCTTTATTCCTGAACATGACACTATGAACATTTTTCTCTTCTACAATGAGTTCCTTGTGGTGTTCTCTTAGCTGGGTTCCCTGGTTCACCACCACAATGACTATCAGACCACTTAGGGTGCTTCAGATTTTATTCATTTTAGATGGCTGGTCCCTCAGCTCCTAAGAGGAGCAGAACAAGAAATCAATTACTTAATTCATCATCTGTTTGTGAATCCCTATTTTGCTGCAGTTGTTCACTTAGTAGCTGGTTACTAAGACACCCTGATCAGCCTTCCTTTCCTTGTGTCATTTCCTCACCTCCCGGCTGGTCCTTCACCTCCCAAATAAATTGCTTCTACTCAAATCCTGAGGCACACCTCTGGGGGACCCAAACCAAGACACCCCACACCTCCTGTCAGGTGACCTCTCAATACAGATACTCTTCCAGTTGTCCTAGTTAGGACAGTAGCTGGTTACTAAGACACCCTGATCAGCCTTCCTTTCCTTGTGTCATTTCCTCACCTCCCGGCTGGTCCTTCACCTCCCAAATAAATTGCTTCTACTCAAATCCTGAGGCACACCTCTGGGGAACCCAAACCAAGACACCCCACACCTCCTGTCAGGTGACCTCTCAATACAGATACCCTTCCAGTTGTCCTAGTTAGGACAATAGTTGTTAGGACAACAATAGTTGTCAAAACATTGCTCTATTATGCATACATATCTTTCAAAGTAATAAAGCTTTCTGTTAAAATGTATAAAATATGTAAAAGTACCAAAAAGAACTTAAAACCACTTACTCTCCAAGGGTCATCTACTCTTTAAACTTTGGAAAATTTGTTTCCATTTGTTGCTTCTGTCAACATATACATTTATGTATTTGAGAGCTTAATATGTAAACCAATTCTGTGCTCCACATTTTCCTTACTCAAATGTGACTATTTTCAATTTTACTTATAAGTCCTTAACACACATGTTTTTAATGGCTGTGTAGTGTTTTGTTATGTCCAAGTCACACAGAGAAGGAGCCCTTTTCCCTCCTGCTCATCGCTGCTGTGTGTCGCTAGGTTTTCATCCCCATAAATATCCCAGGGTCAGTTGGCGAGTCAAAGTGGCTCGATCTCCTGAGATCAGCCCTGTGCAGCCTCTTCATCCTGATTCAGCACTGCCCCTTTGAGCATTCAGTGAAATAACCTGTGTAAAGCTTTTAGCACAGATATCAGGAGAAGCTAATTCCATCTTATCTTGCTCTTCTTTCTGGGAAGGGTTCATGCTTTCTGAATCTTTATCTTCCCTTCAGTGGCCTTCTTACCTTTGCTCCTGTACTTGCCTTAGGTGAGGGGTGAGGCTCCGTTGAGACTCAGGCCCTTACGGTGCCCACCACTGTGGACCCCCCCCCATCAGGAGTCATGATGGACAGGGTGTGGGCACGAGATCTTGAGTTTGTCCATGAGAAGGTGTGGACACGGCCCTGAGAGACCCATTCTGCTTTCCACAGTACCTTTGCACTTAACAGCACAACCTGATCCTTGGGAGAAATGGAGGACTGTGTTGCCATTACTTCTGGAACTGTAGGTAAACTGCATGCATGACAGTTATGTGGTAAGAGATCCCTGTTACTGAAGGTACCAATATTAGAACATATTAAATAGAATATATTAAATATTCTATACTCTGATCTGGTTTCTGCTGGTACTTCGCCAAACGCCTCAGTGGTCACCTTACAACGTATGTGGGCACTCTTATCTCTTGCTTTGGTGATTGATATTTCAAGTTGCTTCGGCTTTGTCTGCCCAAGGCCAACTGCAAGCAAAGAGGAGAAATTCCCGTGAACAAAATTCTTCATTATTTGAAAATGGATTCCAAAGAGGTGTGAGAAGAGTTTTTATAGTTTTACATGTTACATTTTATTTCACTCTTCCTTGAACTACCAACTGCCAATCACGGAATTCAGTTCTTGTAATTATTTGCATTTTATTCATCTGTGAGGCATACTACCTTTGTCTCCTCTGTCGTTGCAGGGAGCCTGTATCATCTGTCCTTCTAACCATTTGATCCTTATTTGGAATCTTTAGTTTTCTTTGCAGAACCTGGACAAGGCATACTCACCACGTTGAGTCACCTGCTGTCCCCAGGGGTCTGTCCCCTGGAGCTACTTGTCCTGCCCAGCACTGAGCCCCGAGTGTGGAGTGAGCTGAAGCTTCTTCCCCTAGGGTTCAGGATTCGTACTTTAGTCTCTCCCACAGCCCAAATAGCGAATTGTTAACTTAGGCATTTAATGGTCACTAGACTTAGGACGGCCTCAGGACACTAATAAAAGGCATGAAATTTTTATGTTTGACAGATCATTCTACCTCTGAATACTTCCAGTGCTCATGAATAAAATCAGAAAATAATTACAACAGAAAATATCTATGTACTGTGTATGCCCCTTTCCTGACTCCGTTTGGAACCATTAAGTTACCAGAAATCTCTGTCTCTACAGTAAATTAACAAATGGGTTTTGTTCTAAACCATTCAGCCTTTACTTCCATAGTTTCCAGACAGCCTGATTTGGTAGGAAATAGTGTCAGCTTGCTTTAATTTGGATCGTAATTGCCGATACCCATGGGGTTCACTGTGCAAGCAGAATCGAAGATGTCTTCCTGCAGAGTTCAGGGAACAGCACAGGGAGAGGGGCTCAGGCTGGGCGCCCAGCTGTGCAGCCTCTGTGGTCGCCATGTGGGAAGGACGTGGGTAGGCACAGACCTGGAGATGGTTCTTGTGTAGCTGATCCTGGCAACTTTAACACTGTGTCTGTCCAGAAGGCACAGTAGTACACCGCTTCGTCTTCTTTTTCTAAGAAATTTACTTTCAAGGTTGAAGTGAATGCAGCAAGATTTTTGCTTGCCTCTAATTTGTTGTTCTTCCCACCTAAGGAACCGCTATTGAAGGTTCCTGAGACATATATTAAATGTTCTATACTCTGATCTGGTTTCTGCCGGTACCAGTGTATAATTTCTTCATCAAACTCCTCAATGGTCACCTTACAACGTATGTGGGCACTCTTATCTCTTGCTCTGGTGACTGATATTTCAAGTTGCTTCGGCTTTGTCTGCCCAAGGCCAACTGCAAGCAAAGAGGAGAAATTCCCATGAACAAATGATGTGTAAAGAGGCAACAATAAAGACTTTTTCCAGCCTATCCTGTGGACTGAAATGATCGTGGGGCAACTTACAAGCCCAGAAGGAGGAGAAGATGACTGCTTGCAGTAGAGGCATCTCGATGGCCCTGCTGGCTTCCGGGGAGAAGGTGAGAGAGTGAGGTCTCTGGGAGCAGGAGGTCTCAGGCCAGAGGCAGGAGGGTGGGGCTGGTTCCGGTTTCTCAGAAGAAGAGGTGGCTGATAGGTGCCCGGGCTCTTCATGTCATGATCTGCCACAGAAATGAGCAGTTCTGGGCTTTCCTGCCCCATGGCTGCTGGACAGACCAGGTAAGGGGGTTCAGGGCCTGGAAAGGAATCCCTGGTCTGTAGGGTGGGGCAGAGAGCGTTCTCACATCCTCTCAGCCATTGCCCTTGAAAATTCCACAATGTAGACACATGGCTTCAGAAATATGAAGACATACCTTCTGTGTTCAGCTTCTATCTCTATCTTTCTGTGATTTGCTGCTGATTCCGGACTCAGGTATGAAAACTGACCTTTACTTTTCTGTGATATAATACAACAAAACAAAAATCAGACACTGAAATATCTCATTGACATTACTTAATATGCCTTATCACAAACACTGGAGTGATTCTCTGCCTTTTACAATCAATTCAGATGTCAGCATGCCAGATTATGACTCAGAGAACTCAAGTTTCTTTTATACTCTGGGTGCCTCCAGGAAGGCACTAGGCTACAACGGCTGGCGGGCAGTATGAGTCAGAACAGTCTCTGGAAATGGGCTCCTATTCCCCCTGGACCTTGGAACTCTCATGAACATTATGTCACATGCAGGAATATTTTCAAAGCCGTATTATGTTTAATATGTAATGGTAAGCTTTAAATTGAAGAGCATATCCATTAGCCATTGAGGGCTTGCTCTTTGTCAGGCATTATCCTAAATGTTTTCTGACATTATTCAGTCCTTTCAACAGTCTGTGAGGTAACTGTTAATGATAATTTCCATTTGACAAACAGACACAGAACTAGTAAATAAGAGAAATTGGATTTAATAGTTGTTTGTTAAAGAAAACTGAGAATAAAAGGCACCCATCATTTGCTTTTATTTTGAATTTTTCTCTATGTATTATAGCTGGAAATAGGATTGCTTGGTATTTATATATATATATATATAAAGTTTTGTGTATATATATATATATAAATATAATTTTAAGTGGTATTTGCATATTTGGCTTTATATCCTATTTTTATGGTAAACTTATTGCAGGTCTTTTTAATGATCAAACATGTAAATGAACATAAAGTCTACTATGTGCCTGGCAATAATATGGCCTTTATAATGTTTTTAAGTTGTAGTTTTGTTCTTATTGAAAAACAGGAGAAAATTGCCTTTGTAAATAATATTTTAATTATAAAAATTGTGGCCCCTTATTGGAAAAGCATAGAAAGAAAAGAAAAGCATCCACCTTAAGGAGGGAAACAAACCTGTCTGAAACTCCAGTAGTTCCTTTCATTTTAGTTCTTCTGCCATATGGACATTTACATGGTTGAAATATAATATATACTCATTTGTACTTGTATTTTTTTATATTTGAATGTAGAGATTTTCACTTGGATTAATAAATCCAAAAGTACATTTTCAATGGCTTTATAATATTCTACCACTGAAAGGATCATCGAATTTGTCACTGTGTTTTCTACAGCTCATATTAAAAAGCTGATATAATTTTAGTCTCCAGGCACTTGTTCCTTTGAAGATACTGTGTTATAAGGTCCAGTGCTCTTTTGTACATTTCATGAGAAAATGCATTGAGCAAAGGTATTTTGAGAAGCTTAATCCACACTTTCTAGGCATTCTTTTTATAAGGGGTTCATCTTCTTCCCTTAGATATGTGTTCCCCTCAGGTTCTTTTCTCTAATTTTCATAATAAATATAGGGATGTAGGAAGGTTCTGTTCAGGCTCAAGAAGGCAATGGTCTCCCCTCTAAGAAATTGTCATGTTCATAAACAGTGTAGATCAAAATGTCAATCAAAAAATATGAGCCCCCCAGTGGTACGAAAGAAGGGCTGAAGGATCATGCGTCCAAGTCCATCTCTTTTGTCTGCCTGGCCTGCAAATCCCTCTTCTCTCCCTTCAGTATATTTGCAGAATGAACATTGCACTGTACATCCATAAAATGGGAGTGAGAGAGAGTACATACATTGATGTTATTTGAGGAATTTTTAATTAAAGTGACCATATAGGAAACATAAAAAGTTTACTGCAGATACTACTATTAGAAACACAAAATAAAGATCTTTGCTGTTTTATACAGAATATCAATTTAAAATTTATTGGGGTTTTACTTATTCTGTGAAAGTACGTGATCACTCAAGTCCTGTCCCCAGGCTTCTGCAGATAGTAATGACTCGTGTCAGTTCTGCCCCACTATGGGATGGAGACAATGCACTATTCCTTTCATTGTCCCACGTAAGAAGTGGTTTAGAGCAATAGTCCAGAGCACATAGATTATCCGGGGCCTCGCCCTGCTTTGCCAGCTAGCCACATGCCCACCATGGGACTTGGACAAGTGCCTGCACCACTGAGTCCCTCTCTTAGCTCCAGAGTCAGACGTGCTTGATGAGAATAACAGAACAGGCCTTATAGCTGGTGTGGGCTGAGGAGGTGATCTGTGCAAAGACTTGAGAGCAGGGACGGGGAGCTGACACACACACAGATGTTGGCCCCTGGGTCTTGGCAGGTTCTCTCTCTTCCCTCACGTGCAGAAACAAGGGCCACCCATGGTGGGCTCCTCTCACAGCCCCAACGAATGAGGAGCTCCGACCTGATGACAACCCGCTGGCAGAAACCAGCCCACACTTGCAGAAAACCAGCTTTGTTCCAACCCTAATTTACCCCAGATACCCCAGTGTTCCCATAAAGAACTGTAGTCCTTAAGCTTCTCAGCATGGGCTCAGAGTCCTGTCAAAAAGCATGCACTTACTGCCTTTGGCTGATCATTAAACTTAAATTCTTTAAACTGTAATTTCTTTAGTTGTACTGTGGACTGATAATAGTTATATTGCAGAGAGGTCGCCTTGAGTGTATGCCATGATAATGGTACACAGCAAGTCCTTCTGTCAGCCTGAACCTTGCTCCCTTACTGGAAGTCTCTGTATGGTGAGATGAGGGACAGTGGTATCCCCTGGGGCTCTCAGTCCCCAGACAGAATTTTCCTTCATTGGTAAATAGTGTCAAATAAAGCTGTGGAAGCACAAATCCTGGGGTCAGCCAGAAGCAAAAGTGCAAACATAATCTAGCACAGCTCCCTATAAAGCTCTGAAGGGCTGCAGAGTTGGGGAAGCTGAGGCCAGGAGCTCAGCAGGTAGCTGGTTGTAGTCATCACTACCTGGCAGGATGTGAAATGGCCTAGACCCAAGGAGGGATCCTTGTGAGTTGCCTAGACAGTTCTAGGACTGCAGGTACCATCCAGCACAGTAGTAAATGTCCACATCTTCTATGAAATTATGGTCAGGATGGAACTGAAAACGTAAGAATTCTTTCTTGCCTCTGTCTTAATCTTCCCACCTGTGTGACTTTAAGCTGGGGCTTTTGTTGAGCTCACACAAACCAAATGCTCCAAAGCCTGATTTGGTTTCTGCTGATATCAGTGAATGACTTCCATTTCAAAATATGGGCTTGATGTCTTGCAGTGTATGTCAATGCTTTTCTTTACTTCTGAGGAAGTGGGTATCTGGAATGCTCCACTTTGGATAACCCAAGTCCAACTGTAAGTAAAAGAACAGTATTCCCAATGACCTTCTGGTAGTCTAAGAAACATTAAAGAATTTCTTTGCTTACTCATCTAAACCCAAATGATCAGGGAGTGTGACTTACATTCCCAGAAGGAGAGGAAGGCAAATGCTTCAAGCAGTGACTTCCTGTCTGCCAGGCTGTGTCCTGAAGGAGGAGGCAGGAAGGCCGGTATGTGGTGTCTGGAAGCCTCAGGTCAGTGGCAGGAGGGAGTGGCCTGAGCAGGAAGTGGTGCTCAGGTGGGTCCCTAGTTCTTCAGTGGGGGCTGCAGACTTGCAGGCCTGAGGTTACTGTTGTCTGGCCCCGTTTGCTCTGCTGATCTCAGGACAGGGGGTGGTCTTTGGAGGGCTGTTGGACATGAATGAGAGGGAGCCATGGAAGTGTCTTGATTTTAACATTTTAACATATTGAAAGTGTAATAAATGCTAACTTTTCTAATAGCAAATATTTAATGAGCATTTTCTATTTGTTGGACTTTTTTTCTAAATGTTCTTTACTTTTAAATCTTCACAGCCATCACATGGTAAAAACGTAGCTTCATTTCATAGATCAGGAAAGTGAGAAACAGAGTGTTTTGACTCAACAAAGGTCACATAACTCATTAGTGGGACATGGTGGTAAAGATGCTCTCTGGAGAAACACAGAGAAATGGGGTAAAGATGAAAATCAAAACACCCATGTTCATATCACCACGCCCGGCAATTATTTTATTTTTGTTTGTTAACTTCTGGATTTCTTTTTTGCAGATATATAGTTATAAATATGTTTTGTGGATTATAAATATATTAACAAGCTACACATGCAGTATGTGTAAGGCTTGAGTTCTTCCTCTTCCTGTTCACCTTACATTCTGAGCAACTTCCCAGGTCACTGAAGCATTTTTTAAATGTCTGCAGCTATTAACTGTTTATCCCTTAGAAGCTACCTGACCCAATACAAATTCCTTAATTTCTTTGTGCCTCAAATTCCTCACCTGAAAATGAATGAATAATAAGACCCATTACAAAAGTTTATGCAGTTTTAATTACTAAAAATACCTAGTATGGTTTGGGCCTTTAGTAACTTTTTGGTAATTATTAGATATTACTGCTACTATAATAATTTCTAAAGTTTTCCATCCCCATATTGTCAACCATTTCATTTTCCCCTGAGCTTTCACTGTTAAAATGCTTTGACACAGTTGTCCCTAAAACTTACGTCCAGCCCTATCATGTTCTATTTGGCACCAGTGTGAACTCAGATTGCTTGAGTTCTCCTAAGATGAAAAGGAAGAAGTGGCTCAGATGGCTGGATTGTTCTCATGAGGCAGCTGCCGTTTTCTCCCTTTTCCAGTAATTACCTTTTCTGAGGTGACCAACACTGGGCACTGAATTTTGAGCAGGTACAGGATGGTAGACCAGAAGGCCTGTGACCTACCACTAGTGGGACTCCCTGTTCCTCTGTGCAGGGGTGCAGCCTGGGAAGGAAGGGGAGGAGGGATGGATACTGATGTGCCCCTGGGCATGGGCACTGACTCTAGGCCTGGCGGCTGCCACTGCTTGAGTAACCACAGCTGCTCTGGGTCCTGGTCACCTACATTGCCATCACTGCCAGGTATTTCTATCCAAACCATGTGTGAGTGTAACAGTGTGTGTGTGTGTAAAAAGTAATCAGCTGTATATAATTGGGGATATCCACACAATCTGACTTTAGCTGCAAGAAAAGCTGAGAAAAAGTATTTTCCTTCCTATATTAGGAGATGAATTCACCTTTTACCAAGGCTCAGAAGGCGGGAAATTTCCTATACATAGAATTGGGTTTTAGATTCTAAAAGCCAAAAATGAAGATAAATGGGCACTTCAGATACAGTCCTGAGAAAGTATTTTCCTTTCTTAATTATTGCAAACAAAGAAGTAAACAAAAGTAGAATATATTGTTGGGGAGGAAAATCTTTCCTCTAACTTTCAATGTTCTCACTGGTCTAAGAATGAAACTGATGTGAGACAAGATTACAAATTACTTTTGTATTTACAGGAACCCCACATATGTGAGAGGCTCAAATACAGAAAGGTAAAATGAGGTGTCTATACCAATTTGAGCTAAGGAGTGAGGTAGGGGCTGGAGGCTTCAGAGGGGAGCGGGGCAATTCACACACAGTAGGCAGAGCCGATGTGTGGCAACTAGATGAGCACTCCGCTGTGTAGACAGGTCACTCAGGTAGAACCTCTCTCTGGTACAAACTCTCATTCGGGTCAAGATCCCCAATTTAGATTCTTCTAGGTGGTTAAGGAAGGGGTGGAAGCTTCTCTTGAGCTCGCAGGCTCTGATTGCCTTCAGCGCAAAACTGTCCACATGACAAAGTAGCACATTTTGTGGGGGGTGGTTCTGAACCCCTTTAGTATATTTTTTACCTTTAACACTTAATGAAAATAGATACTTTTGTTTGTTTCTTATAATATTAAGAGCTCACAATATTGAAGGCATTCTCATGTGACAAGCACCGTGCTATGCACGCTTTGGTTCTATAATCTCATGAATCTTCACAAAGCTCATTAAGTGGATGATCTTATTGTTGTTCCCATTTTTCAGATAAGAAAACAGTAATTTGGTAAAACAGAGGGTCTTTGTACCAGAGAATCTAACTCTGGAATCCAAGCTCTTAAACAAGATAACTTCTTCCATATATTCTTTCTGTAACAATATATGTATTATATATCACTATATAGTATATGCATATACATATATATATGTGTATACATTTGTGTGGGTATGCGTGTGTGTGTGTGTGTGTGTGTGTGTGTGTGTGTGTGTGTGTGTGTATGTGTGTGTGTGTAGTGTAGACACCTTTCCTCTCACGTCTTTACAGTGCATCCTCAGGAGTCATTATAGAAAAGATCTAACTTGTTTCCTCAGTCATGCTCCCTGAGATTCATTTATTCATGCGTTCATTCACCAAATGTTTCTCAAGGATCCACTACAGGCAAGGAGGCATAATGCAGATCCTGGAATGTCACCGAAGCCAGAGACAAAGGTCCCTAAGTATGCGGCACTTACATTCTAGCAGCAGTGGCACTCATCCTAACTGATTTGCGGCAACCCCTGGCACTCACAGTAACATCCCCGGCCGGTGTGCCCTCCCCCCATGGCAGGGCCCCTGGTACTCAGGCTGTGTCATCCACACTCTCTGGAAATCTCAGGACTAATGGTGGATGCTCCCTGCTTCACTCAGGCTATTCTCAACAAAGCTCAGACAGGGGCCCTGGTCAGGAGGAAATCAGGTCTGTTGGAACTTGGAGCATGAAGGCTGGCAGCCCCTGGCACAGCTGGTGGCCGTCTGCCCCCTCCTCCTGTGCCTCCAGGACTGAGGTGGCTTTCAGGCAGCACAGACCGGGGGCTGAGGCTGAGGCTGGGGACTGGGGCTGAGGTTGCCCATGTGGACAGGAGGGAGTCCAGAGCTGAGAGGGATTCCTGGACTATTGTTTTAACTCCTCTAATTATAATCGCATTTAAACCAATATCCATATTTTTAAATTGAAGGGGACAGGTGGATCAGAAACATGTAATGCAACCTGTAGTACAAAAGAAGTCACAGAAATAGCGTAGTCTATATATCTTGGCAGGAAAACTGAGTGGGGGAGATTGACTCAGATGAATAAAGATGAGGGTCATTAGTAAGCCTGTTGGGGAGGGAGCAGATCCTGGAAAAGATGAGGCCGATAATTTGCACATACGTAGGCAAAGCTTCCTCTTTGAGAAAATACAGAATTTGGCAACTCCATATAGAGTCACCCACATGTACATTTATCTAGAAACCTTACAAAAGCATACAGATGGCTTCCCAATTCATACCAGTGAACGGAGAACCAGTGGGCATTTATTGAATGTTCTAATGCCTGCTACTGTGCAGTTCCCAGAGGGCACAAGGGTAGGCAGCCAAGTCTTCTTCCCCTCACTGTGAATGGCGATGGCAGACGTACAAGTCTCAGGTATCTTGTCTTCCTCAGATTTTTCCAATGGAGGGCCTGATTCCATTTTGATAACATCAGATGAAATGTACAGCAGGTTCGGCACGGCGAGACCAGGTCTGTCTTGATACCAAAATATACATATTATAGAAATTGTTACACCAGATATGACACATTCCAGGTGGGCTGTTTTCCACAGCTCTTTAGTACTCAAAGGTTGAGGCTGCTATAGATGACCTGCACCATACACACACACTGAGAAAAAAATAAGGGAGGGGAGAGAGTGAATGAACTGAAGTCCTAGCATTTTTTTAAAAATCACGAAACTAGAGAATGTCTGTTAAGGGAGACTGGGGGAAGAAAACTTACAAGCCTTTACAAAAACTTAACAAGAACTGGTAGAATTCATGCTCGGGACAATGACAACATGTCTGAGTGAACTTTGCTCTCTTCCAGGGCAGCCCAGAACCTGGAAACTATGGTGAGAAAAGTTTTAGATTAATGTGGCATAGCTGATTCAACCTAGTCAAACTTCCCATGGTGAGGGGTACCTGGCTGTCTGGCCTCATGGTAAAATAGTGCCCTCACCCCCTGCTACCACATTTATTCAATGTGATGACCGTAGTTCAGCATCCTCCACCTTAGACCACATTGTACAGTTGGCCACCCTAGAACCCTGAGATGACTCAGTTCCCCAGACTGTATTCATTTAGCACCCACTACATGTAACACCCAATGCTAAGTCCTTTGTGTGCAATAAAGATGCAATGATATGGCACCTATCCGTGGAGCGCTGTCTAATGCGGAAATGGCAAGACTTAATGCTCTGATCTTGGTCTTATCTTATTTCCCTCACTGGGAGAAATTTATTCACAGAAAAAAATCCTTAACCCCAGAAAGTTATCACACCAGAGTTAATGGGAAGAAAAGAGTGTGGTCTGGGCTGTGTTAAGCATTATTTGGCCTACAGAGAGTTTATCTACGACCAGCTGGAGAGACTTTGGTTCATCAAGTTGCGTACATCTGTTCAGCCACCCCTACACCCTGCAGTGCGGAGTGACCCTGGTCCCCCTCGCAGGGCTGAATTGTGCACTCCAGTTTGTTTGCCTTTGTTTAAGTTCCAGGCATAGCCTCTCCCTCCCCTGGACAAAGAATCTTTACCACAGGCCAGCTTCTCCTCTAGGAAACATGGTTGCCTCTTTCTGGATTCCTGAGTTTCCTTTTCGTCTATTTTTCTTTCTCTAACGCAAGACATTTCCTCTGTCCTGGGATAACTTCACACTGCTCTTCGGCAATCCACCCAAGGTGCTCTTTTCCAGATTGCTCTCCTCACTTTACCTACTTGTCTGAGTGGCCTCTGCTCCCTCCTGGCTTTAATTATCCTGCAGGTGAGGGGGAAAGGGATAGTAGCAGGAAACCACAGGTCCATACACCCACCCCACACCTTTCTCCCGAGATCAATACGCACATGTCCAGCTGACTGCTGGGCATCCTCACATATGTCAAATGTAGGTGCTCACCCTGCCTCAGCCCAGAGTGGACCCATTCTCCCCCAAGGCCCAGCTCTTCTTCCTGACTCCATGCAGGACACTCCATCCCACTTTGTCCAAGACAGGAACCTGAGTGACAGCCTCAATTCTCCCATCTAACTGATGCATCACATCCCACATCCTACAGATCTGCCTCCTAAATATTTCTTGGCTTTACCTCTGCCTCCAGAACACTCTGTCCAGGCCTCTAATCTTGGCCTCTCCTACCCAACTTCCGAAGACCACAGACTTGATCTGGTCAAGTCAGTTCCCTCTTCAAGTTCTTCACCCTGCCACACCCTTCACCTGAGGATAAAGTCAAGAGTTCCTAGGCTCTGAGACTCTCGATGTGGCCACCTCCTGCCTTTCTCATCTTCATGCACTCTCTCCTTAGATTTCTGTGATGGAGTCCCACAGAAGGACAATATGAAATGTCTCCTCTCTGGACTGCTGTGTATCGCACTTTTCCTGGCTAACTCCTGTTCATCGTTTTGGGCTCAGCTCAGGCCCATCTCCTCTAGGAAGCTTCCCTTACCCATTGTCAGGGACGGACATGCCTCCACTGCTTTCTGGTAACATCACCTTGTGCTTCCGTCTCTCATAGCACTGCTTGAGCAGGGCAAGGCCTATTCACTCACTGCTCTTACTGGACACTGGTAAGAGCTCCCAGGGTAGTGAGACCATGCCTTATTTATCTGTATAATCTCGGATGTGTATTGAATGGATAAAAGAGCAAAGGAATGAGTTAATGAATGGACATGAAAGTATTTTTTTTCAGTGTGATGTCAATGAAATGTCATCATTTAAAATATATTTATATTTTAAAGCTTACCAAGTACTGGACAATTACTGAATGTCTTATATATCCCTAGCACTTTGTAGCCCTAGTCCTTATCATATTTGGCTCCATACATTTAGTTTATTTAACTCTGTAAAATATCCCCATGGGGCCCTTGTAGAAGCAGGTGAGGAAATGAGTCAAGATTAAACAGTTATCAGTGACAGATTTGAGGTTGAGACTTAATTCTGTCTAACTGCAAACCTGTGCTCTGGTAAATTGTTCTTTGTTTCAGTTTTCTCATCTATCCAGTAAGAATAAAATCAGGACCTGCTTTATTGTTTCTTTTTGTGAGGAATAAGTAAGGTAGCCCAGGGAGAGTGTTTAGAACAGTGCCTGACACACAGAGCCCACAGAACAATGCTGGGCAATTACTTATACTTTTAGGCTGCTTCAATTAACATGCTCCAGTGTTGTCAGCAGAAATACATCAGCTGCACCCTTACCAGGCCGAATCCCTCATTTAGAGATAGAGCAGCTAGAATGTTCCAAAAGCAAGTAGTGGGGTGAAACAAGTTGGCACCATTTCCTGGGTATCAAAATTTAAGAATCTAACTTGAGTACCCTAAAGATGAGCTCATTCCAGGAAGAAAGACTCTTGGTCTCAATTTCTCTGTAGGATTTGCATGCAGAAAAGAGCAAGCCTGTTACCCTAGAAGTTAAAACTGAAATCAAGTGGTGTAATTCCGATAGACATGAGTTTTTGGCTCTGTTGTTTTCTCCATTTCAGAAATGAGAAAACTAATGCCTAGAAGAGTTAAGACCTCGCTCAAGGTCACAGAGCTCCTGAAGGGCACAGCAGGAGTCAGTGCGGGGTACAGACAGGAGTGTGGGTGAGACAGGGACCATGGGATTAGACAGAATAGGGTGAAGGCCTTTGGAAAAAAACAAAAGCAAGACAATCCATTGTGAGATTTGCTTTGGCCTACTGAGGGGGGCCCAACTTACTTTTCTGACTTTACCCAAGTGCTGCTTTTCTTCCTCCAGCCCTAAACAAATGATTTGTTGCAATTTAGGCAATGTAGCAAGCAAACCCAAAACAAAATAGTAAAAATAGGAAGGATTCCATCTTAAAACCCAATTAGTTAAAAAAAGTTTCTTAACAGACAATAACTGAACCCACCTTGGGAGCAAAGCAGGCAGTCTTGAGTGATATGCTCCCAGCCCAGGATGCTGCTATCCTGGGAGGAAATCAGAGCAGTAAAATTCTTGTAAATAACCAGGAAGATTAATAAGAAACTTAGTGTTTCTTCAGAAGTTTTTGAGACTACTTAGCAGGTGTACAGCCCTTAGCCCTTTGTCTCTCAACTGCCTATAAAACCCCTAGACAACACACCACCCCCGGCTGTCTTGTCCCCTCCTGGCCTGAGCCAGGAGCTCTGTCCTCTCGCTTTCTCTCTAAATAAAAGCCTCTGCCTTGCTCTCCTACCTGGACTGTTTGTGAAGCTCATTCTTCGGCTCCCTGAACAAGAACCCCGGCATCATAGGAAGAGATGAGGCTTCACAGCAGGGCGCTGGGCACTCCGTCTGGGGAAGGTGAACAGTGTTGCTCTGTAAGGACAGGAGTGAGCAGCTCCTTCCTCCTGTTGGCCACCCCACTCCCTGTCACCGGGTCAGAGGTGGATGTTGGACACTGAGTTGGAAGCAAGAAGAGGAAAGGATGGACTTTTCAGGACAATGGGGAAGATGAAATGAAGGAACACCCCCAAACCTGAGCAAAAGTAAGCCCCCTGTACCTCTACCCTTCTCACATGTACTTAGCCTTGACCTAGGCGTGCAGTAGACGGTGGGGCGGTTGGACTCTTTCGCCCGCAGGCCTGTCTCAATTGTAAATCTCTAACTGCAGAAGCAGAAGCTCCTGGAGATAGAGGATGAGTTAGGGAATCTGAGAAACCACTTCCTTCAGATCATTTCGACTTTCCTCTCGTTAATCTTTGTTATTGATGCTCTTCATCTGTACATAAACTGGATTTTCAATTGAAAAGGTGTTTAAATTCAGCTTAGACCTCAAGGAGCTTTTATTCCTTCCGCACTCAAAGCCACAGAGGGGTTTCCTGTTTGGGGCTGGGGGATCAGTAACATGGGTTTTTCCTTTTTTTTTTTTTTCTTTCCAAGAAGTTAATTGGCTTCTAAAGAAGGTAGTGAACATAGGGTATCTTACTTGCATGATTTTACTTTAATACCCAAATTACACAATTTTAGCAGTTAAACCACCTCATTTCACAATGAGAGAAAAGGGGCCAGAGAAGCTGGGGACCCGCCCAGAGTCCCATATAGGGTGGCCCTCAGGGGATGCGGAAGGCTGATAGCCATGTTTCATCCAAATTGACTGCCTCTTCCTGTCATGAGGATTATTACCCACCAACAGTTTGAGTGCCGGGTGTGCCAATGGATGAGGGCTCTGTGAAGTTGGCAATATTGTTTCCTTTGCTTTTAATCATGGACTCAGCCTTTGGAAAATGATTGTCAGTGGGGCAACAATTTAGAAACGGGAATCAGGAGTTGAGTTCCAGTCTCAGCTTTCAACTGTTAGTGAAGTGTGTCTATTTTCCTTGGTTCTTGTCCCCGCCGCAACAAAGAATTGAAGGGCAGAGACACAGTTGTGAAGCACAGTAAAAGTTATATTTAAAGTTACTTAAAGAGAGAAAGTGCTGGCGACCTCAGAGAGGAGATATTGGTTGGGGGGGAAGTTGGTTTGGAGATGGCAGGGAAGTCAGAGTACAAGGTGAAGAAGGAATTTATTAAACGCGAGAGTGTCAGAGAACGACAGATCAGAATAATAAAGGAAGTTCATTAACTGCTACTCAGCACGGGGCACATGACCTACTAACTCCTTAAGCCAGTGTCCGCTTGGATCTGCACTGTGTGGGAACTGAGTCCCTACTAGTCCAGGATTTGGGCACACAGAGCACTGCCTGGAGTGAGATTATGTTCTGCAAACTTTCTAGAGACAAAGAAAGGAGACTTTCAGGAAAGCTACTGAAGAGCATGACCATTAGCTGCAGTTCCGTCCGCGGGGGGAGGGAGGGACACTCAGGCCACAGTAATTTGCAAGCCTGTATCTGAACTGTCAGCAGCCCCTCCTTACTTACCTGAAATAGGACAGAGGGAGTGAAGGTTTGAGTTTAAATCCAGAGGATTAGAATGACAAAGAAAAGCAATAAAGACACTGACCACTGGAACAAACATTGTAAGTTGAATAGTGAGAAATTTACTTACAAAGCAAAAAGGTGCACACCTAGAGAAAGAGGAGTGTGGGCTACCTCAGAGAGAGAGGTGTGCTGAAAGATGGGGAAAAAGTTCTAAGGCAAAAAGGTTATGCAATAAAGTGTGGACGACCTCAGAGAGAGGTGCCCTAAGGATTTACGGTCTGGGGTTTTATAGATGCAAAACTCAAAGGGGAGTGTGGATTTGTTAAGTGGTCCCAGAATATTCATTTCTGATAAGACATTAAGTTTCTTCTTTTAACTTAACACAAGAAATTTACTGTTTTGATTCCTTTCCAGGATATCAGTTTCTGTCTGGAAGCTTATCAGTCAAGACTCTGCCCTGCCTCCAAGGTGGGCAGAGTTATTGTCTGTTTGATTAAAATGCAAACTTAGCTTTAAGATGGAATTCTTCCTGAATAAGCTGGGCCTTTTAGCAGGCTAAAGTAAATCTTATAATGGCATGTGCTAATTGACACAATGAAAACATAGGCTATGCTGAGATACTTTCTGTATGTGGGGAGTATTCAAGATTCCAGGTCAGGTTGCTCCTGGCCTTCTGAGCTTTCTATTTTTAACTGGTTAACTCTTTGAGTCCCTTCTAGTGGGCTTTACTGGCCTTCTTCTTTTTCATATTTACTTTCCTGCCTAACACAACCTTTGGTGGTAAATCCCCAGAGAGTCCCTCACCCTGGAAGTTATTTGCAAAATATTTTATTTGTTCATTCTTCAGGGCAGAGGGTCAGATTCTTAGATTGCCGGTCTTCAGCACTGCTGTCCAATAAAAACAAATGTGAGTCACCAATTGGAGCCACACATTAATAATTTTCTAGCTACTGCATTTTTAAAAAGTGAAATGAAGTATGGAAAGTTCATTTTGGACTATTTCTGTTGAGCCCAACATGTCCAAAATATTTCAACATCCAATCAACATAAAAATTGTTAGATCTATCACTTTAAAATAGTAACTTTTCAAAATATGGTTTGTATTTTACACATGTAGCCCATCTCAGCCCGGACTGCTGGACTAACTACATTTCAAGTGCTCAGTAGCCACGCGTGGCTAGTGGCTACTGGATAGAACGCATAGATTCTCCTCCGGATGCTTCAAAAACGCTGAACTGGGTGAACTTTAGGAAGTTTCCTCCAGACTAGACAGCCTGTTGGCTAGCGGCTCGTTAGGCTCACGCGGTTAACTGCAGTGGGCGCGCAACTCGACGTCTGGGGCAGTCCGGGATGCTGAGGGATGAGACCCCCGCACCTCCAGAGCCCCGGAGGATGTGGAAGTTGCCAGTCTAGGGGCGGAGTCATTTTTGCACAGGGACCGGGGCGACGCCCGCGGCTGTGCTGGAACCAAGCGGCGCCGAAGTGCCTGCCCGCCTCGCGCTGCTCCAGCTTTAGTACCGGCGGCCGCAGCCGGCGCCTTCCTAAGCCTCTGCGGCGGTGGCCTTACCTGCCTCCGGGACCGAATCCCAGCGCACGTCCGCCTTGAACGTGGCCAGTCGGAGGAGCCTCTCGGGGCCTGGCCCTGTTGGAGGCGGCACCCGCAGGGTGGCCGAGCGGCCCTCGCGCCACCACCGAGGCCGGCTGCTGCAGCCCGACCGCCTCCTGGCCGCCTGCGCGCGGGCAGCGGAGAGGCAGGGGCGGCCCAGGGCCAGACCGCCTTCCCGCGACCCCGCCCGGGGGAGGGGGGCGGACTTACCCGGGCTCAGGAGGACCCACAGGAGGGTTAGGCGACCCAGCATGGCTCTGCGTCTCGCTCGGGTGGAGAGGAGCCCAGAGTGACCTCGCGGCTCCACTGCTGGGGGACGCCGCGCCGGGCTGGGTGGTGGAGGCAGGTCAGGGTCTGGGCCGCTGCCACCCGGGGGGCGCAAGGTCACTGGGGAGAGCAATGGGGGAAGGCGGAGGGAGGGACTAGAGAGAGAAAAGTCAGAAATGCGACCACAAGGTGAAGGGCCGGATGATCAGTGGTGACTGAGAAACGTACAAAGAGTGTTGGAAATAACAATAGCGATCCTTGATTGGATACCGGCTATGCGCAGCACAGCGTTAATTAGTTTATGTTCATTATTTTATTCAATGTTGAAAATAACACTGTGGATCAATTTTATTATCTGCAGTTTAGAAATGGGGGAAGCAGGGCAGGTATAGTAAATGACTTTTGCGAGGCTGCATGCCTGAGAATTAGGGGGAGATACCGAGCTGGGTCTGCCCGGCTTCAATCTCATGCTGCCGCCAGACACTTTTTAGGGAGTCCTGAGTGTCCTGCCTGCTTGGGAGATGGGGACAAAGAGGGAACAGCCATCCCTGCCAAAAAGGCACCCGCACCTGAGCTGGCACGGGAGGATGTCGCCCAGAGGTCCCGTAGGAAGATTTTAAAATGCCCCCAAATAACGTGATGTCTTTGTAGTCTTGGACGAGTTAGTTCAACTCCCTTTCCTAACAGGTGAAAAGGGACCTCATGGGGCTGCCTGGAGAGTGAACAGGAGAATAAGCTTGTAGCTCAGTCCCTGGTGCTAGAAAATGCTTAAGTGGTGGGAACTACTGTTTCACCTTGAAACTCAATAGGTTGCAGTAGATAATTTCTGGGGCCCACATAGGGTAGAAATTATAAGGAATATTACAGTTTGGAGAGTCAGGTGTGTGTGTGTGTCTAAACGAAGAAGCCTAAACTGAACGGGAGAGGGGGAAGAAGGAGGCTGTGAGGGTCAGGGGGCAGGACCAGGTCTCCAGTCCCAGCAGCATGTCCTCAGAAATGGGAGCGACTGGGCATTATAAAGGACCAGCTGAGGAATGCATCTCAAGGGAAGCTTGGAGAAATAGAGCATTGCCCTCCAGCTGAAATGAGTTTCCTTTTCAGTTATGCTAATCATCCCTGGGCTTCCTGGGTGTGGTTATGCTAAGTAGTTATGCTAATCACACCCTGCTGGCCTAGAGTAGAAGGTGGTGGTGATGGCCAGGAAAGGGGACTTGGCCTGGGCAGGGATTTGGCGGCCCTTCAGCAGGCATACCAACCCCAGTGCCTGAACTGCTTGCTGTCTGCTGTAAATTGGAAATGCAGACATGCTCAGCTATACCCATAGTTCCAGGCTCAAGTGTCTCAAGAGGCAGACTTTGGGTTGCACTGAGTTGGTGAGGTGTTAGCCAAGAGAACATTGTGAGGCTATCATTCATACCCTCTGCAGATGTCTGGCCCAGCTGTGGTAAATGTGAAGTGAGAAGGAAGTGACAATTGTGGTGAGTTCTGCATAGCAACATGACAGGTGGGAAGAGTCTCATCTAAGGTGAGCAATTTGACTGGTGGGAAATTGGGTGAGCTGTTTACTTTCTATTTTTCTGGAGTTTCACCACTAAGAAAATATCACTCTGGGGAAGAAAATCCACAACTATTTTATGAAAATTAATTTAATTTCATGTCAGCATTCAAAACTATATTTCCATCCATTATTACTACCATTTTTATTCAATTTCCGCTCAAACGAAAGGCTCAACAAGTGTTGGCAATGACCAGTCTTAGATGTCAGTGAAATCTACCCCAAACTCCAGCCAGATACTGTTTTGGGTGTGTCCAATGACAGAAATAAAATTAGTAAGGAGTTTGACGTCCTCCATTCCAGGGAAGGCAATCCGTGGATGGGAAAGCACAGCCCTTCACAAGCAGTGGAGAGCTCTTCCGAAGTGATTTTGGACAAGCGCGAGTTTTATAGGGCTTGTTTTTATAGGGCCTTAGAAGCTGCAGCTGAAACGAGGAGGCCAGGGATTTCCTTATAAGGCTGGCAGCTCCGTCTGGGAATAAGGAAAGAATATGTGGCTTCGGGTGATTGGCTGGGGTTGCATATCTGATCTTATTCAGAACACAGAAATCCTTACAGGTTCTTAGTGTTTGGGGACTGGCTGGCTGGATACATTGCATTTTTGGTCAAGCGCACCGTTTCCATGGACTGGAAGGCTGTCTGAGTCTCAGTTTGCTGACATGGTGCCCTGGGTAAGGGCAACTCCAGCTTGTGCCTAGAAAGTTATTTCAACAGATGACATTTGTTTTCCTTTCCTCTACTTCTTTTCCAACTGAGTACAGCCTGTGCTCTTTTCTAGAAGAGAGACACGTTAGAAAAAGTAATGGGGAAAACTTTTGAGCAGGACACACAGAGTAGCCAGGTGTTCCCTCTGAGCCCTCGTGTGGACTGGAGAGGGTTCTGAGCAAGACCTCATTGGTGTCCAGGGAAAAGAAATAGGGTGCTGGCTGGAGGGAGCAGTACTTCCTCTCCTCTCATCCCATGCCATCCTGCTGCTGCGGTGAATAAAACCACTCAGGTGGACAACCCTCAGCGGATGGGGAGGAGTGGATAGGTGAGAGCAGAGCCTGACTTAGGCTGATGGGAGGGTCACGGTCCAGGTGCTGATGTTTGGACTTTGGACTTTTAATTTATCCTTTGAGACTCTGATGTTCTTATTCTGAACTGGGCCAGCACTCTGCTGACTGTCACAGAGTCTGAAAACTAATCTGACTTCCTCGTTTTGGTCAAATGGAATGAAAAAATTAGATGTACATGTGATGACAGTTATTAGTGAAATGGACAAGTGGCAGTCATTGATATATTTTGTTTAGAGATCTCTGGATAAATTTTTCTTTTATCCCAATTTATATCTTTATAACACTGTGTGTGGAATATGTATTTTTCTTAAAAAAATCTTTTATCTTTTATTAGATTAGTAATCATGCTTAAAACCAGCTCATAGGTAGCATACTGGACATCCACACTTTGCTAGGGAATCACTGAAGTATAGACACTTAAAGATGAGACAGAAACCTTTCCTTCCAGAAGTTTCATTGTTTCTCATTATTAAAGATGAGAAAACAGCCTCCCAAATACAGGTGACTCATTCAATATATGAGCAACTGAGGCAGGATTAGAATATTCACTCCCACCTTCCTTGTTTCTGCAACTTTTTGCAGAGTGAACCTATCATTTAAAATTCAACAGCTATATCCAGAGCACCTGCTACACATCAGGCACGGGGCCAGGCCCTTTCCCAAATACTTAGCTCATTTTTATAAACCGTTGAAAATAACAAAATTCTGTGAGGCACACAGCAATATTCTCAGTCAATAGATGATGAAAGTTAGGGTCCCTGGACATTCATCACACAGGACTCCTTTAAAAAAGACTGAGTAAGCCAAGGTTTCAGGGTACTTCCTTTTAAAGAATATGAAAAGACACTATCAGTGTCTACACACAAGCCCAGAAATAATTCAGAGAGTGAAACAGAGATGTAATACAAAGGGACTATGAGAATTTGGTTTGAAAAAGAAAAAGAAGACATCGAGTATGACTTGTCATAGGGATGTGTGGTAAGTTAGGAAACAGGAAGAATTTAGGATGAAATGTATTATTTGCATTGGTATTGGTGTCGCTCTGATTTCCAAAGCGGGGTGCATAAGATGACACATTTGGGTGCGGGAAGAAAATGTTAGATCCGTTTGTATTTGTTTTCATTACATATTTTTAATTGTTTATTTTTGCATGTTTCACAATGTACACAGTGCATTTTACCAGAGCTCATGGAACTTATTAATTTATAAATAAATAACTGTACATATATTGGGTATATTGGGGGTTTACTCATAAATAAAATAAAGCCAACACAATTTTGAAAAAAAAAAAAGGCAAAAAGCTTGCTTACCAAAAAGCAAAAATTATTATAAAGCTAGAGTAATGAAAATGCTGTGCTCCTGGCACAGGGATACACAATATAGGGATTCAGCCCCATCTGCAAAATTGTGGTGGTGCGTGTTCAGTGATTCCACCCCTAGCTGTGTCCTTCGGGAGAGCTGCAGGCATGAGCAGATGCCTTCAGGGGAAAAGGAGAGAAAGCAGAAAGGGCTGGATGAGCCTATGGAGAGCTAGTTATCACAAATGTGGCCATGGAAAACGGATAAAATGATGGATTAGTCAGTAATTTAGAGGAGAATTTTGGTCCACATTATGATTTCTACCCCATACAAAAAATTTCAATTCAAAGCAGATCAAAGATGTAAATGTGGAGAGTGGGGCCTTAACCCTATTGGACAAATATAAATGAGAATATGTTTATGCTTCAAGGTAGTAAACAGGCTTTCTTAAAGCTGCAAAATAGCTGAAATATCTGGTCCCTGGTTCAGTAGAGCGAGTTAAAGCTGGTGCATTTAGTATACAAGTCCATCTTGCTGGAGGTCACCAAAACGAGAAAGAAATGTAGTTTACGTGGATGGTTGTGGAATTATCATGGAGAACTGTGCTGACCTGGGAGAGCAGCCGCAACCAGGGGTGCCGTTAGGGAGGGAGGCTGCGGGTTGGGAGGAAGCCCAGGAACCATTCTAGAGTGCACTCATGTGTCAGGCTGGGAATGGGCCCCTGCCAGGAAGGCACATGTGCTCTATCCATTACTGCCAGGACAGCAGGTCTTAAAAATCAGCTACAGAGTAAGAATCAGCCGCAGCCGCAGAGGTTATGGGAAAATGCACGTCTACAGCCTTCATTCCAAGATTCTGATTCGCTGTGTTGAGTATACTCAGAACCTACCCTTTTATTCAAAGTTTCCCAGGTGCTTCATTTGCAGCTGGCTTGTACACCACAGCTTGAGAAACACTGTTCTAGGAATGTGGGCTTGGAGCTAGACTTAAGGTCAAGAGTTCTCAAGAAAGTCGGAGGACCATTGCATGTGAACCTGGCATAAGAGACCATTTGCATATAAGCCTGGCATTTCTGAACTTCAGTATTAAGTTCCCATCTTAAACCTGGCCCAATATGATAGCCGTACCCCTTTCCTGTATGACTTTTCCATTTAAGTATATACTATTCATTATCTTTTGAACCAAAGTGTCCTTTATTATTAAATTATTGAGAAGACTCATTCCAGTTTTGGACTTGGCTGTGTCACTGTTGGGGGTAGAGGTGGACAGGAGCTTTGACTTCACTTGTTTAATACAGAATAGATCTGGCAGTGGAGTGAAATTCAGAAGAAGTTGTCAGTACAATACAGTGGTTGGCACATCTACAGCAGTCACTCTTCTTGTATATTTTCACTATATCAAGTATGCCATGATTGATTAAACTGAGGGAATATCAGTTTGAAAAAGATAAATCAGATACCAGCTTGAGGTCTTCATGAAGTCCAAGGTTGCGGTCCATCGTTTCTCACACTCCTGAGCAGTGGGGAAGCTCCTTTCCCAGCTGTCTCCTCTGGGTGATGATTGAAGAAAGTATACAGGGCAGCACCTTCCCACTCTGCTCTCCTAATGTCACCCTGGATGCATCAATTCCAGGTGACCTTGACTGTTCTAAGAAGCGGGCTGAATGGACCTGCCAGCTCCTAGGAGAGCTGAAGAACATGCTGGCTGCCGGACTGCGTGCCTGAGGCCTGGCAATGGGAATTGCAGCTTTAGGAAAGCGCTCAGGCTGTGGGGTGGGGGCTGTGGGCTCTGAGGGTGGGGACTGGCACTGAGCTCAGGAATCCTCTCTGTTCAGAGCACAGGGCAGCCAGGGCAGGAAGTGAGGCAGCTGCGGGTCTGTGCTGTGCACACGGCTGCTCTTGGCAGCCACAGGCAGGATTTTAGTGCAGTGTGGGGGCGGCCTGCATCTGTGTGGCTCTCCCAGACAGCACAGTAATACACTCCCGAGTCACTTTCTTGCATATTTCCAATGACAAACTTATAGCTCTTGTCTTCATCTTCATAAGCGTAGTACTTCCCTGGAATGATCCCTGAATCCACTACCACGTTTGCATTGGATGAATCATAGTAGAGAATGCGGCCTGGGGCCATCCCCTCCTGGAATCGGTACCAGTGAATATATCTGTTTTGTGTAATAATGTCACAAGTGATTACAGTAGACAGCCCTGTCTGTGTGGTGACTGACATCTTTCTCCCTTGTAGGTTGGAAGACATCTGTGTGGCTGCAACAGGAACAACAGAAACAAGGATGAAGAAGTAATAGTAATTCCTTGGTATGGCCTCTCATTGCAAGAACAAAACATTCTAACGAGCATCCATGCAACATCCTTACCAGGAGCCAGGAACACCAGGAGCAGGGCTGGAGCCCGCAGCATGCCTTCCACCCTTGGGCCCTGGAAGGAAGGGACTAGATGGTAAGAGGAGCAGAATAGCCTCTTGGAACCCAAACCCTACTCAGAAAGAGTGTGATCCCAAGGACAGAAGGCAGTGAGGTAGGGCTGGGCTTCAGGATAGATGTCATAGGCTGGAGAGCCACTGAGGATCTGTTTTAAGAGCTACCAAGCTGATGGCCCAGAGGGGGTGGTGCTCGGGGAGGCCTGGGGAAGAGCCCTGTCTGCTCCTGCCCATCTCTTGAGGGACCCGCATTGCCAGGCTGAGAGCAGACCTCCACAGAGGGGCAACCAGGAGCATAGAGGGCTCAGAATGCAGGCAGGATGGCCTGGGGAGTAGATGGCCCTGGAGGCAGAACCTGGGGAGTAGATGGCCCTGGAAGCAGAACCTGGGTACAGCTTGTCTGTTCCCTGGGAGTGAGCAGCCCTAATCGGGACTTATGTCTTTGCATTCGGGGTTCTGCTGTTAATGTAGCTGCCATCGTCTTGTCGTGGCCATGAAACTCTTCTTGCCCTGAACCACCTTCCTTTTACCTCTATACATCAACTTTGAGGTAACTAAAAGCACATCTGATATGCACTGAGCTTGTTTTATTGAAAGAAGTTAGGATCCGTTGGTCTGCATTTGACTCTGCTCAGAAATAAATGTAGGTGTGTGTGTGTGCGCACAGGCCCGCATGTGTATACAGCAAATCAACTTGATAGAGGATTTCTGTTCATCCTCATGTTAAAAGACCACCTCACATAGGTTTGCCACATTTAGTATGGAAAATAATTAGAAAGGGCTGTGTAATATTTCAGACATACTTGAATGAAAAATTATTTGTTGTTTTCCTGAAATTCAAGGAAATGCAAGTCTACCACTATAAGATATTACCTCACTTTGAATAGCTATTACCCAAAGACAAGAAATAGCAAGTGTCATATTTTGAAAATACATTAGTTCCTGGAGACATATATAACAATATCACTATTAATGACCTATGGAAATCGGCACCCTCCTACACTACTTACCCCTGCTCACGTCTGCTGGGCTATTTAATGTTCTTGTGTCTCAGATTCTACATCTGTAATTGCCAAAATGAATATCTTTCAGACATTTAAGAAAGTTACTTTATTACACTAAAAATGATAATGACCATAAAGTGTATTATATGCCTGGCAAAACCATATCCTTTATGATGTTTTCAAGTTGCACTTTTATTATTATTGAAAAACAACAGGAAATCACCTTGATAAGTAATATTTTATTGTGAAAGTACTTGTTGCCCCTTTTTGAAAAAAATGTATAAAATCAGTACAAGTATTAAAACAAAAATAACCTATCCACCATATCAGGAAACAACCTATCTTAAAACTCGAATATTGCCTTTCATTTTGTTTCTTCAATCAATATAGATACTTACATATTTGAGATGTAATACATACTCATTGGTATTTTATGTACTTTTTTGATATTTGAATGTAGAGATTTTCACTTTTGTTAATAAATCTTCAAAAATGCAATTTTAATGCCTTCAAATATTCTAAAATTGAATGCAACATAATCCATCATGAATTTGTCACTTTTTTCCTAGGACTCTTGTTCCTCTGAAGACATGTTTCTAGGAACCTATGTTTCTAGGGTCCACTGCTTTTTTATACACTACATCAGAAAATACACTGAGCAAACATAATTAGAGACAAAGCAATCATTTAGCAAAAACATTTGAAGAAGCTTAATCCACACTTGCTCTGCGTTCCTTTGGAAGGGGCTCATCTGAGAGTAACTGCACCAGAGGGTCTATATCTGTGAACCACATTCTTAAACTGATATGTTTTTTTCCATACATACTTATTATAACATAATACATATTATATGTCTCTATACAGTAATATAGTATTATGTTATACATACATGTATATCATTTGTATTCATGTGTGTATGTATAATATGCATATATATGTGTGTATGTATTTATATATGTTTGTATGTGTGTGTATGGTGTAGTCTCCTTTCTTCTCAAGGCTCTAGAATGAATGTTCAGGAGTCATTACTGGAAATACTGTAAATTTGCATCCTCAATCATGCTTCCTAAGACTCATTTTTTCATGTACTAATTCAGCAAATATTTCTTGAAGGTTCACTACAAGCAAGGCATAATGATATCCTGGAATGTCACAGAAGCCAGAGACAAAGGTCCCTAAGTATGCGGCACTTACATTCTAGCAGCAATGGCACTCATCCTAACTGATTTGCGGCAACCCCTGGCACTCACAGTAACGTCCCCGGCCGGTGTGCCCTCCCCCCACTGCAGGGCCCCTGGTACTCAGGCTGTGTCATCCACACTCTCTGGAAACCCCAGGGCTAATGATGGATGCTCCCTGCTTCACTCAGGCTATTCCCAACAAAGCTCAGACAGGAGCCCTGGTCAGGAGGAAATCAGGTCAGTTGGGACTTGGCACATGAAGGCTGGCAGCCCCTGGCACAGCTGGTGGCCGTCTGCCCCCTCCTCCTGTGCCTCCAGGACTGAGGTGGCTTTCAGGGAGCCCAGACCAGGGGCTGAGGCTGAGGCTGGGGCCCAGGACTGAGGTGGCCATGTGGACAGGAGGGAGTCCAGAGCTGAGAGGGTTCTAGGCAATTTTCCCGGCTCCTCTAACCCCTTGTATCCATGTGTACGTGGCTTCATCTACTTTATTCTGTGGACTGAAAAAAAAAAAAAGGCAGGAAGAAAGAAATAACTGTAGTGGAGGAAACAGCATCTCTCTCACTACCATATTGTTGCTGTCTTTTGACTGCCCCTGGCAGGTGTTATGAAAGAACCAATACTTACCAGGTGCTCCAGAGCCTGCTCCATTTTGTAGGAACTACAGTGACAGTGGAAATACTCCCCATGATCCCACAGTCCACAGGGGAGCCCTCCAAAGCTGTACCCTTTCCTCTACCCAGGCTGCCTTCTGAACCCATTCTCAAGGTTGAAAATAAAGTGCACCAACTTAAAATAGTGTGGGTTTCTGGGTGGACTAGCTATTTTTAAACTGTAACCATTACAGGTGACTCCCAGGTAACACAGACATCCCTTTTCCCTCATTTAGGGAGTTAGTTATAGATAACATGTTCTATGAAAATAGTGGTTATTAAGAATTCCTTAGACTTTACTGAGCATTACTAAGATTACGTAATTGTGATTCTATCACACAAAGTTATTATGTGTCACCTACGTCAGGTATGAAAGAAAAGGAGTTGAGCCCCAGTCCTCAGGCTGTTTCAGGCATCTGTCTCTACAATGCCCCGCCCATCTGGTGCTGTGAGAACCTACCACAATAATAATCAAAGTATTAATCTCACTTCAATCATCATGAATTGACCCCTGGCTATATTCAGTGCTGTCCATCTTAATAAGATGCTTTTAGTGTTTCTAAGAATCAGCAGTTTGAATGGCAAACACTGACTTGGTACAGGATGGTTTGCATCTGAGCGGTTTGCCTTTGGTGCTGCGTCCAGAGTGCCCTTGGGAGGCTCACGTCAGCCCAGAGAACAGCGCAGGAGGAGCCAGTGACTCCTTGTAGGGGCGGTTTTTCCCTAAACAGAAGCTATTTGCTCCAATCACAAGGCCACCGTCCTCCCCAGCTATGTGTGACTCAGTGGTGCTATGGGACCACCTTCAAAAGGGGGACTCACATTGGTTTGGGATGAGTTCTCATGAGTGTTTTCACAGATTTCTGATCTCTCTTTGATCAAACTTTCATAGCCACACCATGACAGAGAAGGTGCTCACCCTGGAGGCACAGAGGTGTGTGAGGTGTGTGTGTCCCTGTATGCTAGTTGTTATTTTGTTTTGCTGAGTTTTGTTGTTACCAGCTACGACTTACTGAGCTCACTCAAGCTGTCAACAATGGGACACTTACAATACATCATTCCAGCAACATAACCACACGGGACACAACTACAGGATTTTTGTTTACAAGGAGGAAATGGGCTTCAGGAGCTCCTGGCCTTGCCATGCAGCTGGGAAGTGTCCCAGCCCTGGCCTCTCATACTAAGGCCTAGACCTCAACCATTTTTCTACACCTATGTGTCTCCAGCTAATGTTGAACTATTGAAATTAAGAGTGGATAAGAGATATTGGTGGTGGGGGAATCTATGAATGATTTATTTCAACTCTTTCAACCAGAGCAAATCTACTTTCATCTGTTTGAAGCATGTATGTGAGATTACACGTGAAGAAAACAAAGATCATATTTGTTTTCTCATGATAAAGTAACAGCAAATCATAAGCCGTGAGCCGAGAGAGATGTAACCAGCATTCACAGAGACGGCCAGCCATGACATGTATTCAAGGAGAGGCTGGCATCTTACTGGTGAATGACAGCCCAGTCACACAGGGGCTCTACACAGCCACCTCGAGCCTTGACATGACACAGGAAATTTGTGCATTCCCTGTGCACATGCCTGGCTCACAGTAGTCAATCAACCTTTATACCAGCTTGAGGTCTTCATGAAGTCCAAGGTTGCGGTCCATCGTTTCTCACACTCCTGAGCAGTGGGGAAGCTCCTTTCCCAGCTGTCTCCTCTGGGTGATGATTGAAGAAAGTACACAGGGCAGCACCTTCCCACTCTGCTCTCCTAATGTCACCCTGGATGCATCAACTTCAGGTGACCTTGACTGTCCTAGGAAGTGAACTGAATGGACCTGCCAGCTCCTAGGAGAGCTGAAGAACATGCTGGCTGCTGGACTGTATGCCTGAGGCCTGGCGATGGGATCTGGGGCTTTAGGAAAGCGCTCAGGCTGTGGGGTGGGGGCTGTGGGCTCTGAGGGTGGGGACTGGCACTGAGCTCAGGAATCCTCTCTGTTCAGAGCACAGGGCAGCCAGGGCAGGAAGTGAGGCAGCTGTGGGTCTGTGCTGTGCACATGGCTGCTCTTGGCAGCCACAGGCAGGATTTTAGTGCAGTGTGGGGGCGGCCTGCATCTGTGTGGCTCTCCCAGACAGCACAGTAATACACTCCCGAGTCACTTTCTTGCAGATTTCTGATAACAAGCTTACATTTCTTCCCTTCATGTTCGTAAGCATGGTACTTCGTTGAACTGAATCCTGAGTCCAGCACAACTTTTGAATTGTAGAAATCATAGTATAGAATGCGGTGTGGGGCCATCCCCTCCTGGAATCGGTACCAGTGGGTGTAGGAGGTGCTTTGTTTATCACAAGTGATTACGACAGATGATCCAGTATGCCTGGTGACTGTCAACTCTATTCCTTCCTCGTTGGAAGACATCTGCGTGGCTGCAACAGGAACATCAGAAACAAGGATGAAGAGGTAATAATAATTCCTTGGTATGGCCTCTCATTGCAAGAACACAACATTCACGAGCATCCATGCAACATCCTTACCAGGAGCCAGGAACACCAGGAGCAGGGCTGGAGCCCGCAGCATGCCTTCCACCCTTGGGCCCTGGAAGGAAGGGACCAGATGGTAAGAGGAGCAGAATAGCCTCTTGGAACCCAAACCCTACTCAGAAAGAGTGTGATTCCCGAGGACAGAAGGCAGTGAGGTAGGGCTGGGCTTCAGGACAGATGTCACAGGCTGGAGAGCCACTGAGGATCTGTTTTAAGAGCTACCAAGCTGATGGCCCAGAGGGGGTGGTGCTGGGGAAGGCCTGGGGAGGAGCCCCCTGTCTGCTCCCGCCCATCTCATGGGCATCCCTCAGTGCCAGGCTGAGAGTAGGCCTCTGCGGAGGGGAAGCCAGGGGCACAGAGGGCTGCATCTCCTGCTAGGGTTGTGGGGAAGGGTTGGATTGCCCATAATTTTCAGGAAAGTTGAGGGTGCCCAGAATCCTCAACCAAAGCTTTGCATCCTGTCTGCTTTTCCCACTGGCTGGTGGCTGCCATGTGCATGAGGTCTTCAGGGAACTGCTGGCTTAGATCAACGCCACGTGGCTGCTAGCCTTCCAGACTGCTTTTCCTGCTGAAGTGTCCAGCCATGGTGCTCTGCTTGGGGCCTAGTTCTGTGGACCGCCAAAGATGTCATCAACAAACAGTGTGATGCAGGGAGGTGGTCCTCCTCAGGATGGGGCTACCAAAGGAATACTTTGGGGAGTTTTCCATGAGACCTTGCCATTCTGTGAGGACACCTGGCTCTGGAAAATTCAAAATGGCTGCTGGAGTCCAAGCACTGCCCCCTGGAGGATGTGTGTCCCTGGGAAGTTGCTTAAATGGGAATAAAAATGTTCGCTCAGGATATGCTATCCCCATTTGCCGGGGTCTGTGCCAAGTTGTTTGTTTTTAAAATAAGTACTAAGATATTATTTTTATATAAGTATTATATAAAATACTTTTACATAAGTATTAAGCACAATTTGATCCCTATAAAAATTTAATCCTAATTAATAATAATTCAAAGTTGTTATAATCAACAACATTTGACAGATGAGATAATCAAAATCTTAAAAAGTTTTGCCTGCTCTGGGTCATGTAAGAATGGGTAATGAAACCTGGGTTCAAACTCAAGTCTAACAAATACCAAAACCCACACCACCATCCAGTCAGCACACACGGAATGTTGTATGTGTGTCTGTATCTATCTGTATCAGTCTGTCTATATCTAGTGCTCTCTCTACATATATGTATACATATTCTTTTTAAACTGTAAAGATTATAGGACCATGAATAAAATTTCAGGAAGACTGCAGAAATTCAAGATTAACTCTAACATGCCAGTAAGCAAAGAGTAAGGTATTCTTTCAGTCAACAGTGTGAAATCTCAAAATGTACTCGAAATTTCTTCAAGCACTTTGGAGTTAATAGTTGATGACCTTTTGTAAATACTAAATTTTTAAGGTTATAACAGAAAAACCTCGATCCATTAATTACAAATACCCTTTACTGAATGTCAAACATTGTACATGTTTATTCCTTCCTTGCAAGAAGTAGATGTTACTTGTCCCCGTTTTGTATATGAAACAGAGGCTTAGGGAGGTGAAGTAATGCACCTGAGATTGGCTTAGTTAAGAAAGAGGACATGAAGAAGGTGAACCAAGTCTGCCAGTCTCCAGAGCTTGTGCCCTAAGGACGCTGCTTGGCTGTTTGTGATTCAGGGATTAATTTCTCTCCTCATTGGGCTGTTACATTTGAATGGACAATGTGTTATATTTCCTATTTGTTTTCAATGGCATGCTTTCTGCTTAAAAGTACAGTGTTTGTTTGCATTTAATTGCTTACACTAACTTCTAGCATCCCCTCCTGGCCATTAGAGTTATGTCATCTCTGTACGGGAGCCTCAGTAAAAGATGTAACAGCAAAGACTGCATAATGAATGAAAGGGTCCTGAAATAAGAACTAGGAAATCTGTTTTCCCAGCAGTATTCTTAACGCACTTGGTAGTTTTAAGTAAGTGACTCCTCTTTGCAAGGTCCCCATCTCCTCAGCCTCAAGTGAGAGGACTGGGCGATTTTTTTGGTCTCTTCCAGTTCTAATAATTTGTCATTCTGAATTCAAACTGATACTCCAAATATTGAAATCATAGGTGTGGCAGAATGAAAAAAATGGAAGCTTATCACTTCTATTTTGATCCAACAATGCTTCTGACTTGCTTCCTTTTGGTGTGATTCTCTAGGAAAGTTCTATTTTGGGAGGTTCCTAGACAAAAGCACATGAATAATTCCTAAGAGTCTTACAAGGGTATGGAGAACCACAGGCATGGTTACCCAGCCTGACCACTCACTGCACGGGGCAATTACTCTAGCAAACTTATTTCAGGCCAGTGCCAAGGAAATGTTCAAAATCCCACCTAAGAAGGACGCAAACAGTGAGGCTTGGAGAGAGCTCATGTGTGCGTGCATGCATACACACACAGGCACACACAGGTGCACGCACCCCACTGCAGGAGATTCCAGAGCTGAATTGTGCTGATTCTTAAAGGTAACTGGTTCTGGCCTGGTCTAGAAAATAGGAGAGAAGACCCTTAAGAAAGCTCAATATGTACACAAAATAGAATTCTCTTGGGGATGTTCAGATTTTGCCCTCTGTACCACCCATCATGCTTCAATGTTATAATTGTAAAATGCTTTCATATTGCATGGCTTTTAAAAACCAGAAAGATTGTTACTAAGTCCAAGCTCATGCCACTCACTGAATGACATGCCAATAAGTTGTGAGACAAGGTGCTGGGGCGAGGAAAGCGCCTTTACTCGGAAAGCCGGCAGACCGAGAAGAGAGCTGACTCATGTCACCATGGCTAAAGCACCATCATGACTCACGGCCGCTTGAAAGTTCCTTCTCTGTTAGGGAGACGGGAAGCAGGAGTGGCACTGCCCGATGGCCACAGACACGGGTGCCAGCGAGAGGCCGAGGAGAGCTGAGAGGTGGCATCCTTGGTCATTTCACTCTAATCACCCTAGGCCAGGTCATCATGTCTATGAGGGGCTGCTGGGCTGGGCAGGATCCTTTTTCCTTTTTTTTTTCTTTTGGCCCCAAGGTTGAAACAGCGAATGAGCCAAATACAGGATGGAGGCAGAGATGCCAACCTTTTTCTATATGTTATTGGCTTATCAACGACATATTTCATATGCCTGTCTCCAAAGAACATGGTAGTTGCCTATGGTTTGGACAACGTCTCAGCTAAAAACTAAATTCTCATGCCTCCTTTCATTATTATATGATTGAGCTCCCCAAGGGCTTGTATCCATGCCTGGATCCAGTGTTCTTCGAGCATCAGCATCCTCATTCAGGGTCTGTTTCCTTTGTCTTGGAGAAGATCACTACCGTGAAGGTAGAGCCAAACCCAAGACCGCTGCACGGGGCCCAGGGCCGCTGGGTTGATGGCTGGCAGCCAGTGTACATGGGTTTTCTCTGGAGGAGAATGTCCTGTTTTCCACAGCCACTGAAGAGAACCAACAGATTCCCTTTGGGTTACCCTGATCTTAATTTACTAATTGAAATCACTCTGAGATTGATGGGTTATGGGTTTTTGAAATATCAAGTCGCAAAGCTCAAATATGAGCTTTTGATGGCTTATCCTGAAATTAGCACCCTCTGAGTGTCTCCATTGGTATATATTTTCTGATTTCATTTTGTATCTTTGCTTGTTTTTATTTTAACTGTAATTCTCACATTTTTTGGTCCTGTATCTCAGTGCATGGCACACTCAGCAGTAAATCTGTGCCAGTCATGCTCTATAGTTTGATATATGTTATTTTATTCTTTTTCCCCTACATTCTTTATTTTGGTTCCCCCATGGGTACTCAATCTAATGTGTTTAATGGATGTTCTTTGGGCTTATGTATCTGTGAAACCTGTAGAATATTGATTTTGATAATGTATTTTTATTTATACAAATGGCATACCATTCCCACCTATCCGTGTCTGTGCGTCCATCATACACCTTGGTTACTCCCCTTCTCATCAGCCTGCAACCCCTGCCTTGATGAACCCATTCCCCAGTGACAGGCACTTAAACTGTCCCCTCTCCTGGCTGTCACCAGCAAGGCTGTGACTGACACCTCAGTGGTCTCTTCTTGCCCGGAGTAAGCATTTCTCTGGGATTGTTGGTCACAGGGGATGCACTTGCGTGTTTTACTACATCTGCCAGTGCTGTGTGGACATTTTAATTTTTACCTACCTCATGGATACCAACCAGTATCTCATTGTTTTATGAAATTATCGGCACTGGCTTGATTATTAGAGAGCTGAGGGTCTCTTTTATATCTGGCATCCAGTGAAGTGTCTCCTCCAGGGATTTGCCTATTCATGTCCTTTTCGGCCAGAAGGAGTTTGGAAAGCAGATGTTTACAGCCTCCCTTAGAGCCAGGCTGCGTGGGCTCCTGCCTGGCCCTGCCATTTATTTATACTTTCCTCATATGTATATATAAAGGTACACATAGTTTCATATGTACCTTAGCTTCTACATCTGCAAAAGGTAAAAGAAGCAGCTACCTCATAGGTTTATGAAGATTAGAGAAACTAATCCATGCAGAACATTTAGCAGAGTATCTGGCAAATGACAGATGTTAGTTATTATATTTACTATTAACAGCAATTCATTTATTTTGTAAATACATAAAGATAAAAAAATTATATCAACTGTTTATTGAAATTTTAATAATTACTATTCATTTCTTGTTGACTTGAATGAATTCCTTATGTCTTCTATTTATCTTTTTGCAAGTTCAGCCTGCTACAAATATTCTCAGCAAATCTATCACCTGGCTACTAACTTTGTCTTAAGTATTTGTCATTAAATAGAAATCCTCAATTTTGTAATCACATTTTTGGGGTCATATGCTTTGCATGATTTGGAGTCTTGTTTCAGAAAACTTTTTCCTCTCCAATATCACAGAAGCATTCTGTCATTTCCTCTTGGATTTAGTTTCAGGTTTCAGGCCCTGCTGATCCTGGGATTAGAGTTTCTGGACTTCCCTGAACTATGGGATCACTCAAGCTTGGTCCGTATGCACAGGTCACTTGGTTACCAGGTCTGTGGAGTAGATTCAGAATACAGATCAGGCCACAGAGATTGTATCAGTCAGAGGCGGAAAGAAGGGCTGACCTCTATCACCCTGGAGGCATATAAGCCAAGGGGTGGGGGCAGAGGAGCTGGGACTTGAGGGAAGCGGGTAGGGAGGCAGATAGGAGAGAGGAGGCCATTCCCAGGAGGGAGGTTACGGTAGGGTGAGCAGAGTGTGGAGAAGTGGGAGGCAGAAGGGACAGGGTGGAGACTTGTCCAAGGAACCAGAGGACAAGCACTGGGGAGACTGGAGGGCTTGAAGCCAAGCAGAGGCACGGGGATGTGGTCAGACACACAGCAGATAGGCATCATTACTGTGTGTGTATGTGCATGCGCACATGCGTGGGGAGTGGAGATGAACAGGAAAGTAGGGAGATGAGGGTGACAGCGGGGACGGAAAGGCTCTTCTTGGCAGGGATGAGGACCACTCCCCCATCAGGTAGTAGGGATTACCGTGCAAGAGAAGAGACAAAGGCAGGTGTTTGTAATCTGGAAAATGAAGCACAGAAGTGAGCCCCTGCATTTTCTGGCCTCGAGTTCTGAAAAAGCCGGATCCCTCCGTGGTGCGCTGCTGCGGCAGGGTTCCCTTGAGTGTGACTGGGGCTTGGGGAATGCCACCCCAGTGCAGAGTAACAGACACTTTGCAAGAGCTTGACAAATGTTTAATGGATAAATGTGGGCGTGAAGGCAATAATCGGGAGGAACATTCTCTGGGCAGCTGGGATACAAACCAAGGGTAGGAGGTTGATATTGTCCTACCCCACACCCCTCTCGAGCACCCACTGGGAGAAGCAAGAAAAGAGTAAAGGGGACAGAGAAGGAACAATCGGCAAGGTAGGAAAACAACAAAAATTAATATCTTGGAATCTTTGAGTTTGGCAAGGATTCGTGGCATCATCAAGTGTCACAGCAATCACCTGGTGGTCTCTGGTAGGTTTTTGGGGAGCAGAGCACAAGGACACAGAGTTTTATGATATTCATTGATGCGGGGAGCGTATAAGGGCACCTGCCATGTGACAATGGGGGAGGACAAGGCTGGTTTTCTGTGGCAGGAGAACATGCACCAGGAAGTGGGTCTCAGAGCTGAGAGCAGGCCCACCCTGGGGGGTGTGGGCAAGGGGAGTCAGCTCACAACTCTGGTCCAACCTAGAAGGCTGAGGCCACTTGGGCATATGACCTGAGATCATAGGGGACTGGGAATTAACTGGGTTTTAGGAAACCAAGAAAAATTTAGCTATCTTTTGAAAGAGCTTCAAGGTACCTGGCCTCCCTCTCAATGGGAATAGATTGAAGGGTTGTGTCTCAATTTACCTTCTAAAATGACAAAGTCAACATGTGCTGCCATTAAGCAATCTTAAAAAAAGATGGCCAGTGAGTCACGAACTATTTGGATTCAGCTTATTCCAGCATATTTTATTTAGCTTTTATGACCCATTTACCAAACCCTTGCTGCGTGCCTCGAGGAGGGCCGCCGTGAACAGGTCTGTCTGGGCCTGGCGCCGAGTGACGGCGTGATCGTAAAGTAGGGCTGAGCTAGGCAGGAAGCACATGGTTCCTCATTCTGTCAGCTTGCTAAGAGATTACTGGTCATCATCTTCTCCACGCAGCTACCAAATGTCCAATTCCACCCATCTGACTCCTAGGAAGAGGCTACGTCATCTGGGAAGACAATAGCTACACCACCAAGTGGGGGGACAGGGTGATCCACTTATCTCCAAGGTCCAGCACACAGTGCATGTGCAGTCTCTGGTTGGGATTTCAAGAAAACAGAAGGCAGCTCAGGCTCCTCTGAAAAGAGTCAGTGAAGTCCTAGCAAGGCAGTCCGTCTGTTTGTAAGGCCTCAAGGTGTTTGGCCGTGCAGCTTCTGTGGAATGAAGCACTGAGCTCCAGTCATCTTTAAACTCATTGATATCTCATCATGTTTGTAGTTCCCCAAAGGTTTTTTCTTTAAGGGGCCATGGGGTCATGCTGGGATTTTTCTGGTAGCCTGGTTATAGGCCTCTTTATGTGATGAAAGCTCAGAATCATGCACCAGCGCACTCTGTCCCCAGCAGCCTAAGATGTAATGGATGTGCTGTTCTGGCTCACTCAAAGCTGTCCCAGCTTTGTCAGAATGAGCAGGCATGGGCTGAAGCAAGGTTGACAGCATGGTGCATGAAGCCTCTCCCATCCCGAGAGCCTAGCTATGCTGAGATACTGTTAACAATTCAAACTGCCAGAGGACTTTGCTTTGCAATTATATACGTAACGCAGGTTTAAATGAGAGTCTATGGGTAGTATTGATAGGAATCCAGATAGGAGTTGAATAAAAACCACAGTTTTCTTTATCTGGTTCTTGAAGGTCCCTTAAACTATTTGAAGGTCCAAGTACCATAGTGTTTGTAGAGAAATCTTAAAATATGAAGAGGCAGCTTGGTTAGGGCTTCCTGGGTTACAGCCATTTGGAATAAAACATAGATACAAACTCACCAATATATGACTAGGAAGTTTGGTGGCCTAAGAACTTGGATTAGGCTGAGAAAGGCAAGTGAAAAGAACTTCCACGCTTGTGACCATAAGAAATCCTTGAATTTGCTCACACGTCCTTTCAAAAATCCACTAAAATGGGAAAGCATGTTCACTCCATTGCTGTGGACATTTCTGGAGAAGACACTATGCCATCCTCTATCCCTGTATCCTCTTAATTTTGAAAATTCCTGAAACAAATCATCTGAGTACTTTGATTTGGTGTTAATTTTTTTTCCCCAAGGCAACAAGCCAGGACTAAATGGCTAATTAAAAAAATGTCAATTTTGAAAGAATTTGTTTATAGCTCATCTAAGAAGTGTGGGCTAAACTTGTGTAAGGAGCTATGTCCTGAGCTATGTCCTGCCAAACTGGACACATTGAGCACCACTATGGGAGAAGTGGGAGGGGAATTTCAGAGTGACTGGAGCTCCAGGAGATGTAGCAACTGTCTTTGTAGAACACGAGGTGCAGTCTGATTTAAGAACTGATTTCTCACCTCCCAGATTTTCTCCCAATGTCAGGAATAGCTTTCTATTGTAGTAAATCATACATTACTGCACTTTATTTGCTGAATTATCAGTTATGCCACAGGGAAGTTCATGTAATTATCTTGTGCTAGACTAGCATTCATGATGCTCCTGCTTCCTGGGAAATTAGCCCCTGGAAAAGTCTTGGGTCAATAATAGCTATTTCCCTATTAACACTTAAACCTCAAAGTCAATTACCTACCAGGAGAATGCACACCACGAATCAGAAATATACACCAAATTTAAAAGCCTAATACCATCCATTCTTGATTAGCATACACTCTGTAAAGAATCATATTGGCAGAAAAGACTCAAAGTCGAATGAATGATTTTTGTTTTATGAATTCTCTTCCATAAAACAATGGCCCAGTGGATTGACTTTGCTATTCCATCTGATCAATTTTTTTTTAATGTTACCTAAGAACATAAACATGTCAGAAAGAAAAGCAACCAGAAATGAGGCTGGTGTGAGAAGAAATTGCTGATTATGATAACTGTCAGATTTTCCATGCTACACAGACCGGGTGGCCACAGCCAGCGCCTTTGGGGGGCCCCCCTCCTCAGCCGTTATTTGTGCTGTAGTGATTGCCGGGCATGCAGGGACCTCTGAGTGGCCAGCAATGACTGGAATGAAGGGACTTGGGGAAAGGAGGTGGGCTGTGGAGCACAACCCTGGGGAACAAGCATATTTCTGCACAAATAACAACTCCAGCATAATTCAAGTAGTGCATCCGAGTGCAACAAGCTTTCCAAGACAAATGACTCATCAGAAGGAGTGAGGTCACCACTAGAGATTACCAAAGGTTTATTTGGAATGAAACGGCACTGGAGACATAATTGTTACAGATGATTTGGGGATACAGCATACATCACCTATTTTATTTTAGGACATCTGTGAAGGTGAATTGCATAAATATAAAGAAGTGGAAATATATAGGAGCTTTTCTCTTTTGTAGTGCTCTGTTGGGGTGGATTTATATGCCCCATCAGCTCGCCAATCTCAGAAAGGCAGAAGTGAAGACTATATAGCTGCTCATCCTGACTGGCCTACCTTCAGCGATAGCAGCCGAACACCTAGATAATCAGGCTTTACTTTCTCCAAAGGGGAAGCAGCTCTGACATGCGATCTGTAACTGCATCCTGAAAAATGCACATTACAAACACAGATACTATCAACGGTTTTGGCAATGGGATGGTTGGTTTTGCCCTGAGGCAAAACTGGGAACTGTGATGCCAGACAGATAAGAGCGATGCATGTATATCAATGAAGCTTGAGAGGCAAAGAGCTACCATGGAAAAAAAAGAAAGCAACTATGTATATGTAGTTTTGTGCATACACATAGCTCCAGGAGCGATGGGAACTAGCCTGGGTGACTGTGTGTCCGTATATATATATATATATATATATATATGTATACATAGAGAGAGGTGTGTTGGAAAAGAACATTGAAAACTTTTGCAGCAGTTTAGTTTTAAACACAGTAAACTTGACAGGGAGAGAGAGCCAACACGTGCTCACACCTGTGCAGGGGAGTAAGATAATCTCACACTACAGGGTAATTTATCACATCTTCTGCAGGGCAGCCATTCAATACCATACACTTGGTACAGAGAAATCAAGGTTCTGGTCCGGAAAAAGCTACTTTAGAATTGGTGGGTGGGGATCAAGTACAAGAGTCTCCACGGGTTTGACAAAGCACAAACAAACCTGTCATCAATAATGTGGGAACCAGTGAGGGCATTTTCCTTAATTTACTTTTTTCTCTGACATTTTTTTGCACACATGCTCCATTGATAAATCTTCTCAAGCTTTGTCTGGCATCAGCCTGTAAATCATTAAGAGTGTAATAGCAAAAGTGAGTGCTTCAGGTTTTCATGAAGGTTTAAAAACCTAGAATACTTTGGCCCTAATCCAGGCGCCGGGTGAAGTTCTCTGGAAAGAGGCCTTTGTAGGTGGCAAGGTCTCTGTACTGAAGCCAGTCAGATTCTTTCACTCCTACTAGCCAGCCTGCATCCTGCAAGACAAAGACAAGGCTGTCAAGGTTCAATCAACTACTGGAAAAATCTGCATGGCCAACAATAAAATAATAGACTTTATTAGTGTCATGGTCCTGCACCAGGATGTTACATTACGTGTAAACCAGTGTGGTGAGGTCAATGGGAAGTCTTATTCTGAGTAAGTTGTTAGTTAAAAAAAAGTACACACACACACGCATGCATTTGAATATATATATTGAAATTATTTATTTTCTATATAAAGTATAATACATCAAAGGTTAACAGTAATATTATAACTTTGCATAACGTATAGTTAATTGACACTAACTGAATTATGACATGAGTCCTTAAGGAAAAGAAAACGATTAGAATTTTGGCCACTGCAAAGAGAGGACACCATGTAAAAGCATGTCAAGCTCAGGAACATTCCCTATGCTGTGGGTCAGAGGGAAAAAAGGCTTGAGGACCCCGGGTCAGAATACAGTGCTGACAGACAGGGCCTGGGGAAAGCTGCTATTTCATTCTGAACCACTGGCTTTTAAGAAAGAATGCTATCTCCCAGCTAACATCATGTAACCCCAATAAACCACCCTCTACAAGGCTTATCAAATAATAACAGCTAGATGTATATGTATTATGATATTACTGCTGTGTTTTCTGTCCCTGTTATAAATATAATTTTTCAAGTTTATATAAACTACAAAGCAGTTTGTTAGCATGACATTTTTGTTGGACACACTCATATATTCTTTATAAATTATTCCTCATAAACATTCGTCTGTCCCATAGGAGTGCCATCATAAAAAGGAATACATTTAGCCAGAGAAGGTAAAAGAACCTGCATGTGTATGGTCACAGAAGACAATATGTAAAACTGAAAGGCAGAGGCTGCTGCCTGCCCTTGGCTTACTGAAGATAAACACAATCTAGCTGGAAAAAGCTGAGCTAAAGGAACAATATAAAACATACAGACTGTATGAAGCAAAACTAGTGGGAAATGACTATTTTGTTAACCAATACGGAAAAGAGAGCCTGCATTTGAGAGATGGCCAGATTTAATCTGAACCTATTCCCAATATAGTTCAAGTACATCAGATAAAATGAGGTCTCAAGAACTAAATACAAAAGCTGAATACATTCCCTTTTGATATAATCTGAGACTATAAATTGATGCTGCTATATAGATAAGAAATATAAGCATTTAGACAGGCCAATTTTTGAAGACAGAAAAGAAATCACTGAGAAAAAGATGACTCAATAAAATAACTGATAATATCCTAGCTGATGAGGAAAAGTGCCCTCTTTAAAATAATGATGTTATATATGTGAAGGACAAAGTTATATTTAAAGGAAAAGATGATAACTAAATTTTCTATACCTCTTTTTATGGCATATAAAAGGCCATATTTTCCCCACAAGTGTCTATATTTGACTTTATTTACAGTGAGGGCAAAATCTAATGAAGTCACACAGAATCACGCATTTTTAAATTGTTTCAATAAAGAAAAAAATAAAGGCCTGGCACAAACCCATAATCAAGATATAATCAAACACATATATTCTAAAATACAATTTATATAGTATATATATGTACTATAATAGAGTATAACAGAGTGAAGAGTATTAGCCAATATCAATCTTTAGCTGAGGCAAATAAAGAAAATTAAATTTTAACTGCTTAAAGTTTGTGTTAGACTAAGGATTTGCAGCTTTGGTAATGGCAAAATAACTTGTATCACACAAATGTTTCATATATACATATATATGTAATATACACATATGTACATGCACATCTGTGTATATATGTCATTATATTTATATATGTTACATATATATGTATAACATGTATATATATATATGCAACTATTTATATATAGAAATGACTATTTGTAACAAAATATAGGATACAAAATATAAGTTTATATAATGGGGTTGCTATAAGTACTGGGTTGTATATACACCACAACTATTTGAAGGCACGAACGATCAAAAGCAGGCAGAAACAGAAGACAATTAATCCCAGAAAGTGGGGGCCTGTGTTGCCAAGATTTGTGCTCCCCCTTCAGGACTATCCTCAGCCTGTGTGGTGCAGGACATTCAGAGGACAGAGTGGGGTGCTGCCACAGTAGCTAGACATTTATGGGGGATACGCTGTTAAGGAGAAAGCTACAGAGAGGGATCTCCAAATAAGTAGAGAAATTTCTCTGAAATCCTGAGCTTCCCCCCAAGCTGTGACTACACAAGGGATAGCAAAGGAGCCTGGAGAAAGAAACAGTAGGAAGGCAGAAAAAGCTGAATAGAGATTTAAACACTGTCAATGGAGGGGAGGCAGAGTTTAGAGTGAATCCTACCAAGCTAGGGGGCTTGACAAACCCTTCAGGATTTCTACTGAAATCCTAAAAGCACCATGTCTTAGAGGTAGATAATGTGCAGGCACTAAGAATTTATCCTAAGAGTAAATGCAAAATACAAACAAACCCACACTAACATAGTATAAAACAAACTTCCATGAATTCAAAGTAATTATTTAGTACTTTAAATACCAGTGAGAAGAAAAAGAAGCAATCTTCAGAGATAGAAAACAGAATCCAGACTCTCTACAATATGTTACCCAATGTGTCCAGTATCAATAAAAAGAAAAATTGCTAGATGTGAGGAAAAAAAAGGAAAATATGACCAAAAGATGAGAGACATTCAATATAAGTGTGCCTTGAGATGGCCCAGATTTTAGAATTAGCAGTAAGAAATTTAAAGCAGCTATTATAAATATGTTCAAGTACTTAAACTGAAAGACGGTAATAATGAGATAATAGATGAGAAATTTCACTAAATGCATGGAAACTATATAGAAGAACATGAACTTACAGCACTGTGTAAGTATAATATCTGAAATGAAAAAAGTCACTGGATAAGTTCAACAACAAATTCATAGTGGAAGGAAGGGTCACTATATGTGAAAACAAATCATTAGAAATTATCCAACCTGAGTATCAGAGAGAAAAAAATATTTAACAAAACAGAACACAGTCTTAGACATCAAAAAATCCAACATATAAATAACTGGATACTCAGGAAAAGAGGAGAAAGAGAACAAGGCAGAGAAAAATTTTAAGAAATATTAGTGGAAAGTCTTCCAAATGCAGTGAAAAACCTCAAGTTACAAATCTAAGCTGTTTGGTGAACAGACCCCTAGCATGAAAACCACACACACACACACACAGAAGATCTATGCACATGATAGGTGAACCAATGAAAACCAAAAGCACAGAGAAATTCTTAAAAAGCAGTCAGGGAGTTAAGAGAAATTAAAGAGGTCACTAACAAATGGAAACTCATCCTATGCTCCTGGCTAGGAAGAATTAATATCGTCAAAATGGCCATCCTGCCCAAAGCAATATACAGATTCGATGCAATCCCTATCAAATTACCAACAGCATTCTTCAATGAACTGGAACAAATAGCTCAAAAATTCATGTGGAACCATCAAAGACCCTGAATAGCCAACGCAATCCTGAGAAGGAAGAATAAAGTGGGGAGGATCTCGCTCCCCAACTTCAAGCTCTACTACAAAGCCACAGTAATCAAGACAATTTGGTACTGGCACAAGAACAGAGCCACAGATCAGGGGAATAGAATAGAGAGTCCAGACATTAACCCAAACATATATGGCCAATTAATATTTGATAAAGGAGCCATGGACATACAATGGGGAAATGACAGTCTCTTCAACAGATGGTGCTGGCAAAATTGGACAGCTACATGTAAGAGAATGAAACTAGATCACTGTCTAACCTCATACACAAAAGTAAACTCCAAATGGATCAAAGACCTGAATGTAAGTCATGAAGCCATAAAACTCTTAGAAAAAAACATAGGCAAAAATCTCATGGACATAAACATGAGTGACTTCTTCATGAACATATCTCCCCGGGCAAGAGAAACAAAGGCAAAAATGAACAAGTGAGACTATATCAAGCTAAAAATCTTCTGTATAGCAAAGGACACCATCAATAGAACAAAAAGGTATTCTACAGTATGGGAGAACATATTCATAAACGACAGATCCGATAAAGGATTGACATCCAAAATATATAAAGAGATCACACACTTCAACCAACAAAAATCAAATAATCCAATTAAAAAATGGGCAGAGGAGCTGAATAGACAGTTCTCTAAAGAAGAAATCCAGATGGCCAACAGGCACATGAAAAGATGCTCCACATCGCTAATCATCAGAGAACTGCAAATTAAAACCACAATGAGATATCACCTCACACCAGTAAGGATCGCCATCATTGAAAAGACAAACAACAACAAATGTTGGCGAGGTTGTGGAGAAAGGGGAACCCTCCTACACTGCTGGTGGGAATGTAAACTAGTTCAACCATTGTGGAAAACAGTATGGAGGTTCCTCAGAATGCTCAAAATAGAAATACCATTTGACCCAGGAATTCCACTTCTAGGAATTTACCCTAAGAATGCAGCACTTCAGTTTGAAAAAGACAGACGTACCCCTATGTTTATCACCCCTATGTTATGCACTATTTACAATAGCCAAGATATGGAAGCAACCTAAATGTCAATCAGTAGATGAATGGATAAAGAAGAAGTGGTACATATACACAATGGAATATTATGCAGCCATAAGAAAAAAACAGATCCTACCATTCGCAACAACATGGATGGAGTTAGAGGGTATTAATGCTCAGTGAAATAAGCCAAGCGGAGAAGGACAAGTACCAAATGATTTCAGTCATATGTGGAGTATAAGAACAAAGGAAAACTGAAGGAACAAAACAGCAGCAGAATCACAGAACCCAAGAATGAACTAATATTTACCAAAGGGAAAGGGACTGGGGACGATGGGTGGGAAGGGAGGGATAAGGGCGGGGAAAAAGAAAGAGGGCATTACGATTAGCATGTATAGTGCATGGGGGACATGGGGAGGGCTGCGCAACACAGAGAAGACAAGTAGTGATTTTACAGCATCTTACTATGCAGATGGACAGTGACTGTGAAGGGGTATGTGGTGGGGACTCGGGAAGGGGGGAACCTAGTAAACATAATGTTTTTTCTGTAATTGTAGATTAATGATACCAAAATAAAAAATAAATAAATAAAAGCAGTCAGGGAGGATGTCACATTGTGTACTCTGAAACAATGTTAAACAAATGACAGCCGATTCTAATTATAAGCAATAGAGAACAGAAAACAATGGAATATCTTTGAAGAGTTGAAAGAAAAAACATAGAATTCTTTCCCTAGAGAAAATATCTTTACAAATGAAGATGAATAAACACATTGTCAATAAACAAAAGCTTATAGAAAGTTGAGGGGGAAAAAAAACTAGAGCATGTATTGCCAGCAGAGCAACACTCCCAGAATTGGCAAAGAAAGCTTTTTAGGCAGAAAGGAAGTGAGACCACATGGACACTCAGACCTACAGGAAGAGAGGAAGAGCCTGGGAAATGGTAAACATGTTGGTAAATATACAAGACTAGCCTTTGTTTCTCTTAATTTCTTTAAAAGACAACTCATGTTAATGCAAGAAATATAAATTTATATGATGGGGTTTTTAATGATTTTGAGATATGCAGACACTTTTGCCTCACATTGGTAATTTATGCCTTGCCACTTTTTTTCCTTGGAGAGAATATCTAAGGTTTTAACAGTTTTATTAAGCCTTTCAAAGAACTTTTTTTTCTGTTTTCTATTTCTATTCTATTCTATTTCAAAAAACTAAAACTAATTTTCTCCATTGTCTTTTCATTACATTCATTTGTGAACTTATTTTTGTTCCTCCTTCCCTTCTATGTACTTGGTATTTAATCTGATCTCATTTTATCCTCTTAGGCTGAAAACTTTGACATCAGTGATCACTATGAAATTTTTTAACTTACATTGTGATTTCTTTGATCCATAGATTATTTAGAAGTATGTTTTTCAAATTTTTAAGTATTTGGGGTTTTTAAAGATATATTATTATTATTAATTTCTATTTTAATTTTATTGTGGTAGAGACACTTTGTTTGACCCAGCACCTGGTCTATCTTGGTAAGTGTATTATCAAGAGAAAGGACAAAATGTGGGACACGGGAAACCTGAACCTCAAAAGTAATGACTTTATTTTGGGGGAAAGAGCTGAGAAATCTCCTTGAGAATATCATGGCAGTTACAGCTCTCTTCCCGAGATAAACATGTTAACAGGCACATTTACACATTTTGCATATCATTTCAGAGGATCACAAATCTTTTAAACAGGAACAAAATGGAGTTCTCATCACCTTAACATCAGACCACTATGCTCAAAGGTGATTTTTAAAAGAGAATCTCTTAAAATTGAGGTATAATTTAAATAGTGTGTAATGCAAAGTCACTAAGTGTACAGTGCAGTGAATTTTAACAAATGCATACACGTGTGTAACCCACATCCTTATCAAGATACATGATTGTATATACACGTCAGAATTCATTGAGCTATACACTAAGATTTGAGCATTTGATGGTAATGTGCCTCAATAAAAAAATAAATTATAAAACTTAAATAAAACAATTCCATCTCCAGAAAGCTCCTTCATGTTCTTTCTTGGTCAATCCTCACACCCTAAAAGGCAACCAATTTTTAAGGGAATTTTTAGTGCACATGGATAGTGTCTGCATTTCCTAAAGACTGGTGGTTCAGAGACAACATGCCTAGAAAGTGTATGCATAATAAGAAATGGTCATCATCTATTTGCATAAAAAAGAAACAGTATAACAGCATCCCAAAAAGGTGTCCTGAAAACCTACAGTTAGTGATGTGCTTTATCATATTATGCCTTTAAGCCTTTTTCAGGACTGCCTTGCAGCATCTCAGAAAATAGAAATGTCTTTAGGAAGTCACTGCGTCCAGCTGACCCTCAGGAAAAAAACAGTGTAAGCTGTAAGTGCCTTTCAGTCTCAGACTTTACCTGGTCGGCTTCTGAATCTGAGGGGACCACCAGCACCACATCACCCCTTTGTAAGGTCAGTTCATCTGAGTTTGCTGCCTCGAAGTCGTGTAGTGTTTCCACCTGCATAATGTTGTAAAAGAATTAATTTAAAAAAAGAAAAGGAAATGTAAAATCAAAGTCTTCCAGCCAGATTATAAGTACCCACTCTTAGAAGACTCTCTATAAAGATGTAACTGGATAAAAATGATTATGATCTTACTGCATCTCAAGGAAGAAGTAGGCCTCTAAAGAAAGGAAGGAAATCTTACTGTTTACTTAAAATATCCCATTCTTACAGACTGATAGTGGGGCAATTTGGATGTATGTTTTAGTAATGTAATGCCTTCTGCAAGAGCTGAAATGTAGTGCATTAAATTTTAATTCATCATATTTTTGTTATTCAATTTTATTACCATTGCTGCTTTATTATTGTTTGTTTTTAACTTGAACTAAAAATGCCTAGTGGAAACTTCCTCTAACCCCATTCTGTCACAGTAAATTGACAACACCATTACTTGCATGTTTCATGTGAATTATTACTTGGTTAAACCCTGTGATCAATTTCTTTATAAATAAACTTCCTGTGATCAATTTCTCTCTAAACGTCCTCCCCTATCCTACCTTTTAAACCATATTCACCTGTTCCTTTTCTTTCTTTTTCTTTTTTTAATTGGAATATATTTGACATACAACATTGTGTAAAGTGTAATATGATTGCCATTGTAGCAATAGTTAGCTCCTCTATCTCTTTATGTAATTGTCATTTCTTTTTAGTGGTTGGAATAATTAAGTTCTAGTCTCCCTGCAAGTTTGATGACTAGTACAACACTGCTGTCTGTATTCACCAGCCTGGGCATTAGATCTCTATGGCTTATTTACTATTTGTGGCAAATTGTGCCCTTGACAATGTCTGTCCTCCCCCTCACATCCTTCTTTCCCTGTTTTTGAAATATTTGAGACTTGAACATAAAAAACAAAACACCAAAAGTAGAAAGATGGTATAATAGAGCCCACATACTCATCACCCAGCTTGAATAACCTACCACAGCCAGTTTTATTTCTCCTGTGTTTCTCCCCACAAAAGATCAAACAATTGGCATTGATATGTGTATTTGCCTATAGAATCATGTAATGTCAGGGCTGGAAATGACTACCTTATCCCCAAATTCACTTTTCTGATGAGAAAACTGAAGACCAGAAAGAAGGGTCCAGCGGTGGCCTCAGTCACACTTAAGTTAGCAAAGGAAGTGGGGGATGGTGCAGCCAGACCTCGCCTCACACGGCATGCTGCCTCCTGGGCTTCTCGTACTTGACTTAAAACAGTGGGACACATGTTCTTGCTAACCTCATTTAGTTTTTTCTCCACATAATTCATGCATGAATCCATTACACCCATCCCGTCCCCCTCTGTGGGAGCAAAGCTGCAGTTAGCATCCATGAGCAGAGAGAACAAGACAAGAAAACAATGGCTGTTACTGTTCAATCCCACCTCCACAAACACAAGTACATTTAACACTTCTTAAAAGAAAAACAGCTGACTTTTGAAATGTAAAATCAAATTATGGAACTTAAAATTCCCTCTCAAATTCTGTGTGGGTAAAATTGTAATATTTCCAGAATGTCTTGCCTGGCTTTAGTGCATCTCCATATCAACAGGCGTTCCTAAGGGGTGGAGAGAAGTAGTTCATCTCCTTATCAATGGGTAATTACCTGGGTGACCGAGGGCTTATCTGAACCTGAGAGGTTGGGGGGGATTCACTTGCTTCTGCAGGAGTAGGAGAGAGACGGCCCCCGGACTGCTGTTTGTAAGCAATAAACGGGTTTTAAACTTTATTTCTGCTTTCTACTGATTTCGGTTTCAGCTATGCATTTTGCCCCAGGATTTCCTCTCTCCGGAGTTACATTCTGTTAGGAAGGATGATCCTCCTTTGACCCTTGTTTCAAGCCAGTGTTTTCAGTATTTACTGGGGGGTTTTTGTAAGGAGTTCATGAAGGCTCTAAGTAGCCATTTGATGGCCTCTCTGAGCAAAACCTATTTCCCATGAATTTGGGCCTCTTCTTCTTCCATTTTATAGAGACACATTCATATGTTTCATCATGTAGTTTTAAAGCATTCACTGGCTCCCTACTTCAGGCTGGCACTCTAGCAGGAGACAGAGTGGACTGAATGATTCTGCTTCTCGCCCTCCAGAGCTGTATGACCCAGCTGGGAGCAGAGAGGACACAGCGGACCTTAGAGCCTGGGGCTGAGCCCAGGGCGGGAGGGGGACTCAACAATGGGGGCAGCTCGGGAGGGCATTGGAGTGGGAGCAATCCCCCCATTCACCACCAAGGGGCCCATCAGCTGCTCTGTGTGAACTTCCCTTAAATCATCAGTTGTTAAAATATGGAAAAGACACTGTCCAGCAGCATGGAGATCTGCCATCTTACAGTGTGGTGCTGGAATGAAGAGGAGAGCAGTACAGAGAAAGAATATACATTGCAAAGAGCAAAAGTAACCATCAAAAAACCAAAAAAGGTACAGCAAAAGAAGGACAAAAGGCCACCAGATTTAAAAAATAACAAATGTTATGACCTTGTAGAGAAAGCCGGCAGGCAGCTCCTGAGAGGCCTCGTTTGCAGACGGAGTGGTGGCCGCCGTCTGGGAGTCCCCGCCTCCCCTCTGCTCCGTGGCCGGCTCGGGTGTGTCGCCGCTGGGGCCCGGGTGAGCTGCGACCTCGGTCACCTCCTTGGGTTCTGCACCTACAGATATTTCGTGTTCTCCCTCCCCTTCGTTGTTGGAGGCTGGCTGTATGACGACAGAAGGGATGACCTTCTCCTGGGGAAGGAAAGGGTGAGGATGCTGAGCAGGGCTGGGAAAGACTGCTCCCCTGGTGCACCCTCCATGGCTTCCACCTTCCCCATCTCCCCTATTCACAGAAATGCCTGCTCTTCCTCAAACCTGGCTCAGGATTCCTGGCCTTCGGACCTCCCACTTCCTGACATGGCCTCCTTTCTCTCTCTCCTGAGACAGAAACCCTTAGTGGGATTAACTTCTGGATCCTTGAACAATCATGCAGTTTGGTAAGAGGGAGGTGTCCGTGGAAATGGGGAAGAGGAGTAGGGAACTGCAGGAGCTGGGGGAATCATGCCTGGGTAGGGGAGGGAATCCTGAAGCGGAATGTAGTCCGATTCCAAGGATGGTCTCATTTTACAGTGGTCCATTCTTGTCTCGTCTTGGTGGTAACACTGGCTTGAAGCTGATACTTCCTCCTGCAGCTGCTCTTCTCCCAGAGGAAAGACCTGGCTTGTGCATGGAGATAACCCACCCGCCTTTGCTGTGAATTTCCATTTGGAGCCCACACTACCACTACAGTTTAAGGGATGACAATTCCCACCAACCCTTCAAGTACTCTATTGCCTAGGGAAAAGCAGAACCAAAGGATCAAGTTCTCCCTTGTATTTTTTCTGAAAGATGAACAAGGAGGGGGATTTCACTAGCAATATGGCAGTCTGGAGATGTTTACAGCCTTTCAGCTACATTCCCTCAGGTATCAGTGGATATCAGCATTTCCATTCTTCAATTTGCAGAAAATAATACACTCTTTCAATTAAGTTTAACAATATATACAAAATTACTCCTGGCATTGTGACAAGAAAATCTCATGAAAAAAATGGAATATACTTTTGAGTCATTTCTCCAAATACCAATAGGACCTGCTGTTTTTCTAGTGAGATGAAAGGGATAATTCAGTTTCAAGTTTTGAATAACCTTGGAGAGAATTTTGGAAATTTATTATAATCAGGAAAAAGGAAAGCAAAACTTTAAGCCCACTCTTACCTTCTAGAATACAGACGAACCACGCATAGGGTTTAGAAGCTGCCCTTGCTGTGGTGCCCGGATTTGAGGCCCCCACATCTTGGAATATACGGATTCAATGCCTTTGAACACTTCCCTGGGGAAGGGGCTAACTCAAGTTCACGTATGTACTTAATGGCCCATTTTCCTTTTGAAAGTGCCACACAGAGACGGGCTTCTGGGGAAAGGAGCTGAATGGTGCATTTTCCGACCACGCAATGCTGACACCAGTAGCTTGATGTAACTGCCACCCCGGTTCTCACCGTGGGCCGGGCTCTGGCTAAGAAAGCACTGCGGGCTGTGAACCCATGCAACAGTCCGTTACTCTGTCCTGTTCTCCTCCTGCTCTCTCCACTCTCACCCTCTTCCCGGTAACTTATGGCGGTTTCCTTTTCCCTGTCTGAGCCTAAGCACCCAGGGCTGAGCAGAAGCTCGCAAGGCTCATGCGGAGAGAACGCCAGGGTCACCACCCTTTCCGAGAATATAATACATTACTTTTTTGCGCAGTGGGTACCACAAAATGGCTAAGACCTACTCCGCGCCCAAAAGCGTTATCACTGCTCACCAGCGAGCGGAGCACCCGGGGGGCCCCCTCGAGCCGCCCCTTCGCTCGGACACTCACCTGCGGCGCTGCGGCTTCGGTTTCCTCCGGCTGGGACCCGTCCCCGTCTCCAGCCTCTGCGGCGCCGGCCTCGGTCCGGGCCTCCTCTAACCCAGCTCCTCCCGCCGGGGGAAGGGCCGCCTTGTAGGCCTCTGCCTCCTCCGCAGGGGCCGCCTCGGCCGGGGTGCCGACAGCCCCCTCGGCGGCGGCTCCGGCTGTGGTCTGGAAACCAGAAACCAAACAGGCCAAGGCTGTAGCCCGAGGAGCCTCAGCGAGGGTCGGTCCCACCCGGTCCCACCCAGCCCCGTCCGGTCTCTCCCCGCTGCTGAGGCTCCTCGGTTTCCGGGCCGTCCTGGCCATGTGTACGGAAACTGAGCAGAGCCTGCCACGTGTTCGCCAGAACTCTGACCTCTCTTCCTCCCGGGCACCCAAAATGCCACATCCCTCAGCTTTCCCTGCAGTTAGGGGCACCAGACGCGATCTGAGTGCAAGTGGCCTGTGCCATCCGTCAGGGCTTTTCAGGTGGAAGTGCATCCCTCTACAAGCTATTTCTACTTTGGTTGCTTGAAACAAGGCTGGGTAACAAAATGCACAGGGCCGGCCCCCATACTTGGGCCATGGTAAGAAAAGCATCTCCATCACACAAAGTTAGAATTTAGAAAAACTGGATTTCAGTACTAACTTTAAAATGTTCATGGGGAAGGTTCCAGAAGCTAAATCACGCTCACAGAGGTAAAAAAAAAAAAAAGTAGACTTCTTAAGAATGAAGGGAAAAGCATTTTTGTTATCAAGTATGCATTATAATTAAAATCAGATCAGATTTTGGGTCCTTTTCTGGGAGAAGTGAACTAGAAAAACATGAGAATTTTTTTTCTAAGGTTGGGCACAGTCAAAAGAAGAGCTTAAAGTGGTATTTAAAGCTTGCAATAATGAAATAAGAAAGTGTAATCAGATGTGGTAGTTTGAACAAATTGGTTATGGAGTACAAGGCTTTCACAAGACTCTAACATTGCTTGGCAGACCTGATCTGAGCAGTTCACATCAGAAACACTGAGGACAAAGCAGAATATTACATTTCTCTTATAGAATATACCCAGGACACGTGTTTCAAAAACTGATGTTGCTATCCAATGTGATTAGCATTAGCTATGCCTTTTCTTTATTGAATACATTCTACCCAGTTTGCCCTATTAAGTTAGGAAAGTTCTAATGTTGCAGATACTGTCAAACCCAGAAAACTGAAGTGAGCAGTGGAAAATGCCTGCAGCAAGGGCATCACAAATGGGAGATAGAGAATGTGAACCACACACCCACAACTGTGGCAAAGCATTTTCTGAAAACCTTCGTTTCACTCAAATGTACAGGTAATAGATTAAATAGAAATAACCTGCTGCAGAATATATTTTTCTACAACATGCCGTTTTTACTTTGGGATGAAAAATAATGCAACCAGCTGTACTGTTTTGTTACATGGCCAAGTATTACTCATATTCTTAGAAATGTACTTCCTTCTCTTATTTGCTCCCTTCTCTATCTCAGAATAGGAGGATCTCCCATTATGAGAATCTGGTTCTCCATGCAAAGTGTGCAATGATCCAAAATGTTATTATGAGCCACCACATAGCATTAATTTTTTTCCCCTACCCTGTCTTTAAGGTATATGGGTTCAGCAAAGTAATGTCACAAGAATTAAAGTATCCTTATTTAAAGTGAATTAATATGTTGATATTTATATTTTATACAGGTATAGGGGGATTTATATTGGTGAGTGAATGAAAATTCCAAAATAAAAGTTTATTTAAAAATTTAAGAGAATTGCATCTTTTGTTGTAAACAGACACTGGCCTTTTTATGGATGTTATTGTTGCTGTTATCAAGAGAGTAATAACTGGAACATAAATTAGAAGGGCATTTTAATTCCAGGAAGAACAGTGGACAATTGCTCATAGCTGTACTGTTGGAGAAATCAACAGGCTTTCTCCAGGATCTTAAGGACCTAAGAACATTTCTTCCATTAGCAACTGTACATGAAGACAATGTGCATACAATGGACTTAAGAACTCAAATGTATAAAGCAAGTTGTGTTGTCATAATTCTAAGTTACTTATGCTTTCCATCTGTCTGGAAAACCACACCTATGGAGCGAATATCCTTTTGGGTTCAACAGCTGAACCAGATGGACTCTTCTTTCATGTAGACAGTATGGAAAAACATGCACGCCTATACACATATACATATTGTTTCAGGTTCAAAAGCAGCCATATTATTTGAGAGGCTACTCCTCCAAGGGTTTATACATAAATCTTTACATACATGTGTTTTCCAAGCACACACTATTAGTGACTGGATTTTACTTTCAACTGAATTATATATTTCTGTGAAGTACTGATGGTATTGCCAAAAGTAACTTTAACTCTCCATAGAAATGAGATGTTAATAATGAGTCCCTAATGTATCTCTAGCACTTTATATGCCTGTCAATTTGATTTTTTCAGATTTTGCTATTACAAGATATACATGTTATCACCTGGCCTATGCTAAAATAATTTAAACAGGCATCACCTGTGGGATCTGATTTCAACCTGACAGTGTGGCTGCTGTGACACTGGCCACCAGCAGGTGGAGGCCAAGGGCTCTGTCTGTCCTCGCTCTGCAAGGTTCGCTGCCCTTGAAGGAGTAAATACCCCAGCTTTAGCATGTCAGCAATTTCCCTGATCACTGTCACACACAAAAAAGGGACAGAGCATGGAGAAAATTGTTGATGAGAATGACGGCAAATAAAAATCACAATTCTAGTAAAACATTAACAATGCTAGTAAAGGCAAGTGACAATAAAACTGGCACTTGACTATAAAGAGGAAAGACGAACACCTTCAATGACCTACATGGAAAAGGGAAGAAATTAACACTCCTCTATTCTTCTCCGAGTCCATTAGTAATGAATTTCTATTTCTCAAGGCAAAATTAACATTAATTTTACAGACCTTAACAACATTACAGAAACAGAGAAGGACTGTCCTCTACCTGTATTCCCTCATTCTGCCTCTGGCAGTGCTCTGAAAATCAAGGATGCCTCTATCCTCCCTCCTTTATGTCTGGACTCTGTCCCACATTTTCGGCCTCCACAATCTCTTTGGCGGGAAGCCATATGGTCACGGTATTCAGGTCAGAGCCCTTTCAAACACCTAACTGCATTCACAAAATTTTCTGCAAGTGGATGAAACGAATGCAGTGCACGCACGGCCTCAGTATTCTGCAGAGTTGGGAAGCACAGCTGAGTGGCAGATGCTCACCAATCCGTTCTGGAGATGGTGGTGTGAAAGGTGAACAGGAAGGACTCAGACCCAGGCAAGCAAATGCGAGTGCACTGCAGGGGAATTTGTGTACTTCATTGGCTTATTTATTCATTGTTGTTTTCTTGGCAATATTAGTTCTGAACAATGCCTGAAAAGCAGCTTGCCAATTGTGTAACTGGTCTAAATGAGGACACTTAAAGAGAATCCTTACTGTGGAATTTCACACTTAGCTATAACGTAGATTATTTTAATTGAAAATAGGTATTCCTCTTATTAAAAAAATAATGAACACTAGGAGTTAAAAAATAATGAACACCAGGGGTTCAAAAATAATGAAGTGATGTATTTTGATTTTCTGTGCCTACAGGGGCTTTATTTTTCTATTTTACAACATGTGGGTCATATTTCTTGGAAAAATTACATTAATTGCTATATAATACTTTACTATTTTTCGTATGTAACAATTTGTTTAACAGTTCTATCATCAACACTAGTTGGTTTCTAATTTTTAATGTTATTATACTGTGAGAAAGACCTTGGCTTGTAACGAGCAGTAATTTAGGCTATACATTTAAATTATTTAAATACAAAGCACTGCTCCCTTTATCTACTTATGATCTTTATTGGGGACTTTTTTGGGGGGGTTTTCCCAACATTTTATTATGAGAAAAAGTCAACATAGAGAAAATTAAAAGAATCACACAGTGAATGTCCAAGTACCCACCACTTAGGATCTTAACTTCCATGTTGCTGCACTTGTTTTATCACAGGTCTTTCAGTCTATTCACAGTGATTTTGATTCGTCTTTCAGTTAATCACAGCATATCTTCATAAAATTTAAGAATTCTAGGGTGACACTATGGCCCTTCCAGATTTGATAATGCCTTTCTAATGCTTTCATACATGACCAAGTACTGTCTTGAAGTAGAATTGTTACAATGCACTTTTTTGTGCTCAAAATCTGATATGTTGTTCTAACAGCTTCTGACTTTTAGTCTTGGGAAGGATGAGTCCAAGGCCCGCCTACTTGTTCTTTTGTGAAGTTTTTCCCCAATCTAGATGCTTGCAGAATTTCTGTGTATGTTTTGAATTTAAAATTTTTAAAGGATACATTTACATGCTAGTCTCTTGGTAACTTTGCCTTTCTAAAGTGATTTCTTATGATCTACACGTAGGAATTCCTTTGTCTAAGGAAAACTTCAGCTCAAACATGTTCTCTTCTGTTATACTGGCTATAACTGCCTCGATTCCATTCTTTATAGCCTCTGATAGGAACAATTATCCGTGAGTTGGACCTCCTGTCTTTGGCCCCCACATCGACCGCCTTTGCCTGGGAATGTCTTTCTTGTGTTGGGAGAACTCCAATATGTCCTCATATCAGGAAATCAACTCTCTACACCACTTCTTTACCACTTCTTACACACATTTTAATTCTAATAGTACATCATTGAACTGCTTTTTAATCTGCCTCATAAGCAACTTTTTTTTTTATCTCAATGTGGTTGCCTTATCATCTCATCTTTCATTTGTTGTTTTACATAATTTAGATTATCTTGAATTTTATGGACAACAAAAGGAAGACAACTTCCAAATTTTTCCTTTGATATATTTTTTTGTTCTCTAAAGAAAAATCAAACTGTATCTTTGATGCAATCCTTACCTTCTTTTTTGTTGCTTTATATATATAGGCCCTATGCTGTTTTAAAAAATGTGTTTATTTGTTTAGTTATTTAAAATTAGGTGAAGTCTCTCTAGGCCTGATGTTTCCAGTAGACATGGAAACATTTTCTGTGCCCCATTTCACTCTCCACTTGGGGGAATTCAGCTGTCTTTTTCAGAACAGGGGCTGGGGAGGCATTAAGTGCCCAAATAAACCATCAGTTTCAAATCCCCCAAATACATGTGTCACAGGATGTACTGGTGAGAGTAGCAGCAGGCCCAAGATGACCCGGATGCTTCAGAAAGATGCTTCCATGCTCGTGGGGGTTGCTGGGCTGGGCTGGGTGAAACGCTCACACACTTTTCTATGTCAGGCTCAGTAATATGCTTTAAGGACTTGTTTATGCCTCAGTTGGTGGAAAATTCTCCTGGGCTGAGCTAATATTTCTAGACTGCAATATTACTGACGCTATGACTTTTTTTTAAGTGTATTTAAGTGTAAAGAGCATTAAAATGAAAAAAAAACTGGTAATAGTGAATCCGATATAATTTTTTATGATTTGTTTTTTTAATGTTTTCAGTTTTCTCATACAATCTTCAGTCTTGTGCTCCTGGGATGCATTTCATTTTCAGTGAAATAGTCCTGGCACAAATGACACAAATGATAAGAATGTAAGAAATATGTATTTTTAACTTGTTTAGAGAATGTTTTATACTAGAGTCAGAGAGTAGCTGTCTTTCTGATATTTGTTCTTGGCTGAGGCACTTGGCTGAAAGATCACTGAATTCCAGGCCTACCAAATTACCCTAAACATGGAGAGTAATAATGCTGATCCACAGATAGGCTTCTGCTTGACAGTTTTAATAGATGCACAGTCTGAAGCCTGTGCAGGACAGTGACATTTACTGTGACTGTACAATTTCCCAGGCACTACCCCAGGTGTTTTACATTTATTGCATATTATTTGCCCAGTGACCTTATTTGATAATACTCCCACTTTCTTGCAAGTCAACAAATACTTAGAGCTGAAGTTGCTCACACAGCCAGTAAATCAGGAGAATAGTCTGATTCTAAATTCTGTTTTTTTTTTCATACCAACCCACATCTCAAAAGACCACACCTCTCTCCAGTCAGAGCCCCACAGTGATCCTTGAGAACTGCAGAGCCTCCACAGACCCGACTGCTTCCTACAGACAACTTGAGCAGCCAGCGCATTCCCTTATGCTCCCGGGATGCTACTCTTAAAAATTAGATTCATAGATTATAAATGAAATCTTTATTTATATGCATGTACTATGGGCATTTAACTAAATGTGTCATGAAATCCCTCTTAAGTCATAGGCAACTATATGACACGAAGATATTGAGAAGGGATAGCTTGGATAGAATTTCTCTACATTATTTTTGCCAACAGTCCTACAGATTTCTGTTTAGAAAGATATGTACAGAATAGGAACATGGAAAACATCAACTGGTCTCCCAGAGTTACAACTGAGAACACTTAAAAATTGGCACTTGGACACGCATAGCTATGTTTACAAGTTAGAGAGTAAAATCCCAAAGCCAGGGGGCCATAGGGCTCATCTGACCCAATATTCTCATTTTCCAAGTGGGGAAATATGACAGCGTGGGCATAGCACTGGAGATGGGGCTGGGACCGCAGTTTTAGTTCTGAGTCTTCCACTAGCGAGCGTTGGGGCTGGAGCGACCCCAAGTCCCCTGGGAAGTAGCAAAGGGAGTTAAATATCACAGTGGGAATCCCGGCCACAGGCCACCCTTGCCTTTTGCTGCTCATCCCTTATTCTGGACCCAACTGGAGCTCTAGATTTGTCTGAAGATCCAAGCATTTGCTTGGAAACACAGGATTTTCTTCAGGATCCATTTTAAAGAAAAGCCTAAACACATGGTGTGTATGTGGGGGGTGGGGGTCACGGGGAAGGCAGTGCAGTACAGAGAAGACAAGTAGTGACTCTATAGCATCTTACTACACTGACGGACAGTGACTGCAATGGTGGCAGTGGGGGGGACTTGATAATATGGGTGAATGTTGTAACCACAATGCCGCTCATGTGAAACCTTCATAAGAGTGTATATCAATGATATCTTAATTTAAAAAATAATAAAAGATTTGAGATAAAAAAAAAAGAAAAGAAAAGAGAAAAGCCTAAGAGGCAGCTAGGCTCATTATGGAGCCAGAGAGAAGATTCCTGTACTAAGACACAGGCTGCTGGCTGGTGGCTGGTCCCCTCTCCACACAAACCATACTTAAGACACCACAGGTGACAATTTTCCTTCAGCATGACTGTAGGGTGAGTTCTCCCAGGGAATGCCAGGTCCCCTCTGTGTTCCTTTCAAAGGAGGCACTTGGCATTACAAACCTCATCTGATACTCCCATGCGCTTCCTTTCTAATAAAGGAATTTCATGGTTTTTTTTCCCCCCGACCTTCATCTCAATCATCTTGTTCAATCTCGTCTCCTAGTATTGCCTCCAGTACCATCATAAACCAGCAGTGGGTCCCAGTGCAACTCGGCAGCTGGCTATAATGTTGCCGTGGCAACAGCTGTCAGAATTAGCTCCCTACTTTCTATAAAAATTCAGACCTTCTGTAGAAAGGCCAAAGTAATGAATTTCTGGTTAATTTGGCCTTTAAGGTCATGGAAGAATATCCAATAATGGTACATATTAAAACATTAAAGTTTCAATCAGAGATTTATTTGACAAATGTTTGGGAGAAGTGGACAGGAAAAGCGGAGTTATCTTCTGAGGCAAAGGTGAATGACATGTTACTTGCACATGCTCTGCAAAGGGGACGTGAGTGGGTACTAGTTTCTGAAGAAGCTACAAAGGACAGCCTCACTGGAGTCACAAATTGTTTATTAAGGAAGCTCTTTATGGAAAATGCCTTTACAGCACAGTAAACATTTTTCTTGTTGGGGTATGTTATCTCTGCATGGTATGTAAAGCATTTGCTACCACTGCTCAAATTGCCTTCTTGTGAATGGATCCAGGCTCAAGTTGGCAGAAGGCACACCCAGAGACTAGAATAAAAAACGGTGATCTGCAAATCACCTACATGTCATCATGCTCTGCCACCAAAACTCCTAAAACTCCCAACCCTGAACAGCCAAGAACCCTGGGCAGCCTGGAATCCAGCCACATGGCAGTCTGGGGCCTGAACCTTGAGGAAGGGTAGGTAGCTGACAGTCACACATGGAAAACCCAGCTGCCAACCCTCTGATTTTATAGCCTTGGAATAGTTAACAGGATTACTAAGTGAAACCAACTGCATGACGATTTGTTGCTCCAAATGCCTCATAAATAGAAGCTTGAAAAGAAGCCATCAACAAAGGGTGATCCTATTACCACAAGGGATTTGGAAATCCTTAACTTTTTAATGTAATACGTTGTAGGTGTTTGAGAAGTAGGGCGAGAATGTAGACTTTATCAGGCCCAGCCCTCTTAAAGGAGAGATGAGAAAACTGGCAAAGAGGGGCAAAATGATTTCCCCAAGGCCAGCTCACTGGTTAGCTGTGCAGCCAGTTCTCAGACTCCCAATTCAGGGGTCTTTTCAGTACCTCCCCTGTGATATCTGCTTTGTAGTCAAAGTGATTAGAATACCCATTGCTTCTGAGAAGCTCAAGGTTGAGGCGGTATGAGCATTTCTGTTTCATTTTAGCCCCCCAGCTACAAACCAGGATCACCCACCAAGTCTATGTCTTAGTGCTGATACTTGTCACCGCCACTCTCCAGAGTGGAAAAATCCAAGAAGACAGAAAGCAGATTGGCAGTTACTGGGGACCTAGGGGAGGGGACAGTGGGAAGTAACCACTTAAGGGGCAGGAGGTTTTAATTTGGGGTGATGAAGATGTTTTGGAATAAGTGATGGCTATACAATAGTATGAATGTACTAAAGCCACTGACTTGTTCACTTTAAATCAATTAATTTTGTGATGTGAATTTCACCTCAATTTCAAAAAACATACATGCCAAAAATAACACTTAAAGAAGCACAGCCTGACATCTAGAGAGGACTCAAATATACTTGTCAACTGAACAAAGGAGACAACTAGCATATGCATTCTACTCCAGTGGATAGAAATATTCCAGCAAGATGAAATTGCTAGATGTACGGCAAATAAATATGTTGGTTTAAACTGCTTTTGATAAGTCAACTTAGGTTGGCAAGATTTTTTAAAAACATAGCAAAAGCAAAAGTCATCCCCAAAATAATGAGTCAATGACCATCCTCCAGGATTTTCCACCAGTTCTATAAACATCCTGACCTTGGTGTTTTCCCTCAGTACATGTTTTGGAAATGCTTAGCCTATATTTAGTTACAGTGCAGTATTTCTTTAAAAATAGTAGACAAAAAAAGGGGGTTGGTTCATTTTACATTATTTGAGCAAAACAGAAGAGCTAGCAGAAATTTAGAGAAAATTAGAAGGGGACTCTCTGCAAGAAAATGGAATAAATGTGGATAAAAATCATCATTATTTGCTTTTCTAACCTAATTCTCTGATATACATCTGAAACAAATATTGATCTTTTCTTCTCCCAAAGAAAACTTTTATTACTTATATAACGGGTTTCCATGTTACTGGAAAGGTAGCAAATGTTGGTTTTTAAAATGCATCTGCAGAAATACTGGTAAAAATTTGGTGTTGTATGGAAAAACTAAAGACAATATTAACTATGAGGGGAATAAAACAACAAACAATAGTGTAATAATTAAACTTTTCTGGAAAGCCCCGGGTTTCTTTGTGAACCACCGCTAAAATTTCCTGTTGTTGAAATTACGTTTGCCTCTTTTCTTTTTTTTTATGACAAAACCACTGCAAACTTCACCTCTTACAAAATGCATTCTGTCAAAACTCAAAATAATAACTGTGTGGTGACATTTTGGCAGCAGAAAGGATGGCCTCAAAAGGTCATGTCAACCCAGTCCTGACTGAGGACAGCCACAGCCAGCCTGTTAATTAATGCTCAAGACACAAGGTGCATTTTTATGTCTTCACAACTAAATATCACACATCTAGCAACATGAGAGACCTTTCTTTAAAAAAACAAAAAGCCTAATATTTATCTTTGATTATTATGACTAGGACAAAGAAGCCATACATTCGTATTAGAGAACAAAGCATATTCTGTACAATGTTATTTTCTTTAGCAGAAGGGACAACATGGGGAAGAGCTGACTTCACCCAGTCATGCCGATTTTAAGGACATGGAAGGTAGTCATCACTTGTGATGGGCATTAGGCAAATTGCACTGCTATAAGCTGCCCTCTCTTGCTCTTGTTTTTCAGTCCATACGAGGATGGAGAAGGGAACTGCTGGAACTTTCTCTCCTGGGAGAGTGTGGCTCACAGGCAGGCTTTCTGCTGTTCCTACACCACCCCGGGTCTCCGCAGGCACCTGCTGCCTTCAAAACACTCTCCAGATTGCCTGATGTTTCACAAGGAATCTCATTTTTTTTTACTCTCTAAGGTCCATTTACAAGCTTTAGGAGACAAGTATTTTCAGAGTGAAGAATTCTTCCAAATATCTCCTTACCCAACACCAGGGAAGCTGGTTTTAGTAATGGTTGATGTTTTTGCCTTACAGTTTGTTAAATATTTTAAAAATCACCCTTGAGTTAAAATATTATAAGTCTTCCCTAAATCTTTAGATACATAGTAGGTATAACACGGTAGGTACTTGGTAATCGGTGGCTAACATTGTTCATTGGGATCATGAATGAACCACCTTGGATTCTGAAAAAACAAAAACCTATTTATGTAAGTTTGTTAAAAAATGGGTGCAAGAGGCATGTAGTCATGGCCCTCTGAGAGGGGATCCTGGTGAATCAACAGCAGAGGCTGAATTTAACATGCTAGCTTGTCTATTTCCCTCTCCAATCTACTGACACCATGGAAGCCCCTGCTCGAAACCATAGGCAGTGTGACTGTGGGCCTTACATGGAATCGAGTGACTTAAAAGCACTGGTGGAAATGAAGTCTGGGCTGCTATCCAGAATAGAAATTTAATGAGAACTTTTCGGAACTGAATCAATTTCTAAGTCAATATCTGAACCTGATCTTTCTAACTCCCTGGCATTATTCATAGTCTTTCTGAAATCAATTCTTTTCTTAATTTATAACAGGAGTCAAAAGATTCAACTGTATCTCTCCCTTCCTTTGTTATTTAAATAATCTTAAGGCTAGGTTGGGCGGACAGATCACAATCTGATACCAGACAAAAATGCCCCGTCTGTACTGAGCTGAGATCACCGGTCAATCTGTGAGTGACAGGAAGGAAGATGGTGGACAGTGAGGCATGGAGCCCCAGCACCCACAGGTGTGGGCAGCCTGTGCGAGCAGCTCCTCTAGGAGGGATTCAGTCTAGTGGCACATGTTTCTTGTTTTCCCTATAGGACTTGGTCCAACTCTGTATCTTTAAGTGGAAAACATGATAATTTTTATTGAGTTATTCTTAATTTATAATTCCCATCACTATCATGCCCTATTATTTATTTTTCTATTCTATTAATAAACTATAGATTTGACAGATGACCTACCCTTTTTCCAGTAAAATAACCTAAGGCAACAACAGCAAGAAATACAACTTTTATTTCTCTAGTCATCTAATCGAGGTAGGCAATGTTATTTTGGGGAGTGGGAAGATGGGTACAGATTCTATGAAGACTGTAGTAAATGGTACCCTGATTGAAATTCTTGGGAGACATTTGAACTGCATTTCATAAATAAACTCTCTTACTCTCCACAGGTATTTTGAAATACATTTTCCTTGGTATTATTCTATGTTTTTGTGAGTATTACACTATCCAGTGCAACATGGCGCCTGCAGAGCTCATCCCAGCTTGCAACGTGGCGTGGATGTGGCTGCATGGAGGGTAAGAACAGGTTTCCAGGTGGACAAATGGGTCTCTACTCTTGCACACACTACATCCTCAAGGTTGCTCTTACTAAAAGCCAGCACCAGACTTGATTTTAAGCAAATGGTTATACACATAGGAGTCCTACACATAGGATTTTTAATATGTGATTTCAATCCCTCACTGGGCCTTAACTAACCTTATAATATTATAAGAAATCAATATGTGGACACAACCAACACAATTATTATCCTGCTGTTTATGCCCTGCAGGTTGGTCCCTCACTTTAGGCACAGGTCCTGCCACCTCGGGAAGCACGAAGCATCAACAAGTCTGGTGATCGCGAGTTCTGCATCCCACTGGCCATGAATGTGAGGGTACCAGGAAGAGTCAAGGCACCCTTTTTTGAGAACCAAGCCTCTGCCAAATGAAAAGTCTTCTCTAGATCATAATAATAAGATCAGGTGTCTGGATATCTTCCTTTTTAAAAAAATAAAAGAAAATGGAGTTTCACCGTCACAAGGACCAAAGGCTATTTGACCGTGGGGAGCCCTGGTGGGTACGGAGGTGATTCGGCCTGAGGAAGCCTGGATAAGAAGGGAGAAATGGGGTCAGGAGATGAGCACGGCTGTGGCAGGGGAGGCAGATGGAGGGTGGGAGGGAGGTGGTGCTCACCACAGCCCCCTCCACTGGCTGCTCAGCCCCGGCGTCTGGTCCAGTGTCCAGCCCAACGGCAGGGGCCACGGCAGCAGGGGGCTCCTCTGCTTTCGGCTCTGTTGGGGGAGCCTGTTCAGATTCAGCCTTTGATTGTTTGTTTTTTGAGAGTTAAAGGAAAAAGAGTCAACATGTGAAAAGGTAACATCACAGAACATTGGACAATTAAGATTCTCTTCATCCTCCTACATGCAATTAATTTCATTAAGTCTGTGCTGGAAAGGAAGTCCACGTCTGGCCTCATGGACCTTTACAGGACTGAAAAGTCTAGGAACAGACTCTAAGTGAGCTTCTCTACCATCCCCAAGCACCGTCATTTCCCTTGAAGTTAGGGCAGACTTCTGTTTTGGTCACTCATTTCAGTGACTTGCAACATTCTGATTACTCATTTCTTATGACATCTATAAGAGATCCCAGAGTGGTCCTTCCTGCTCTTTGGCAGATAGAAGGTCCTAGAAGCTCCCAGCTTTGCCAGCTGGAAGGAGCACAGGACACACAGTTCTGGGACCTCCCAGCTCTGTTGATAGGTACCACACCAAAACCTTGAGGGATCAGAATGCATTAAGCTGTATGCATAGGTCACTGTGAAGCTACTGTGGCACTGCCCCGGCTAAGAGGAGCACACCCAGCTACCTGGCAAGCACTCCCCACATCACAGGTACTCACCACCTTGCACACTCCTGTTCACCCCTGTTCGACCTCTCTCTCCAACAAAATCCTTAGCAATCATTTTTTTCCTCATATAATAAATTATTTCTTTAAGGAATCACAGGGCAGTACCCTCTTTGGTACCAGTTAGACTCTTCTAATAAAGTGGACAGGAGTAAGGTCTTTCATTCCTCTGTCACCTCTATACATAGACATCCTCTGGATTCCAATTATGTGCTGAATCAAGCCTCTGGAATCTCTTAGCTCCAGACATTCATAGTTTTAAAATAAGCAACATTAAATAAATTAAAAACACTCCAAGCCATTAAAAGACCATTAAAAACACTATAGCCAATGCATATTACCATGGCTACTGAAAAAGTAACCTCTTTTTTGATTTAAGTAGGTTAAATTTAAACAGATTAATTTAAGTAGGCCTAGGTGCTCAGTAGGATTACTTCACTAAGTGGATGACCATAAGATATTTTCCACCGGCACACTTAAACTGTAAATTTTAAAAGTGTTTTCCTAGAAGAGTAAGGCATGTCCAATAAATACATTGATTGGATAAATCAGTAACTCCTGTCATACTTCTACCATAACTCAATCAAAAGCCACCTTTAGTTCTCCTGCTTGTCCACTGAGGCCGGTGCACACAAGTTCCATGGGAAGAAATGCAGAGGTTATGCTGAGATTATAGAAAATGACAAATGATAGCCTAGTGTTGGATAAGTATACAATATTTGTCTTTTAACCTACCAAATCCTCCATTGCAACACATGCTATGATCACATGCCCTTCTCTCTAAAGGATATAATGAGATGAAAGACACTTTGATATTTTTATGGGCTTCTATGACATTTAAGGGGTGATCTGACACATTTTAAGAAAGAATGAGAGAAAATTTACTCGAATAAAGTCTCAAGAGCTCTTTATGGGAAAAGATTTCACTCTTATTGTTCAAAACGAATTACCTCTGTACTGGAACAAGTTTTCAAAGCAGCAAAGAGTTACTATCAGCTCTCAGGGTACGAGCTCACCATTTTGGTAGTCAAGATTATTTGCTATGAAAGGATGGTATCAAAGGACCTACCCAACATGGACAGGAAGGGTAGTCTGGCAAAGCACCGGCAAATTCATATGCAGATGGCACCCCACCCCACCTCCACCCCTGTGAGCTGAGTCTATGCGATGGAGGAGATCTGAAGCCAGATGAGGAGCCAAGAGATGTTTCAAATCATCACTCAAATAAACACATCATGCTCCATTAAAGGAAAAAAAAAAAAACAATATAAAGAGAATTTAAAATGAAGAAATATTGGCATCAGAGTCTGGGTTTTTGGAAGTCTGAAGAAATTTTGAAGTTTTATATAAGGCAAGAATAAGTAGGGTGATTTCATAAGTGAGCCGAAGTGTGTTTGCCTGCTGAAATCAGACAATGCACAGGAGCATGGCACGAAGAGGAGGTAGGATTGGTTATGTTCCCACCAGGCACAACATTTTTCCCTAGACTATAATATCACATTATTATATTATAATATAGCACTGCACCTTAACAACTCACATTCTAGGATGACAAATATAACTCACTCAGTGATGACTAAGGATGAAACATCGTAGCTTGACTGTACCTAAAATCAGTGGCTCACATATGGAAGTACATGTCAGCTCTATTTCTTCTAAGACAATGTAAAATTGTAAATATTTTGTCAAAATAGCAAGAAAAACAAAGGTAAGTTGCAAAGAACATCTCATGAAAAGATCAAAAATAGTCCTGTTAGGACAGTGCTCTGCTTCAACTTTTTTTCTAGCAGATGCCTCCCTTGACAGACACTGCAAATGGGTTGATACCATGCCACACCCATTTAGAAGCCCTGGTAAGGATTCGCTGTCATTTGCTGGAATAGTGATCATTACACATTCAGAGGAGAGGTACACTCTGCATTTACTGGTGGCAGCAGGATGCCACAATGCTTTAACTCTGAGACTCAGAAATGGAATTCTTACTTTAGAAAAAAATGAGTAGTATAGCCTCAGCACACATTTTTCAGTGTCCTCTGGGTAAAGATGGAACATTGGTCAATGCAGAGGAAGAAGAGTTGGGTTGAGACAGTGGAGTTAAGAGTCTCCTCACATCCCAATATGGTGTTTGCTTAATAGTCCTGCTTCTGTAAACTTGGTAGAACTCATTTAGTGAGAACTGCAAAGGGCTATGGAGGCAATTCTGAGCCTTGAGCAAGGTTTGCAGATTCAACAGGGATTTGTTCAGGGGATGTACTGCAGGGCCACAAGACGTAGGCTGGGGAGATGTGCGGCTGACTACCAACCAGCCTCCACCTAGCTCAGGTCAGTCTATAAGCCAAATGTTGGGAAATGGTCCCGCACTGGGGAAGATCCTTTATAATCACAACTCAGTGAGAGACGGAGGTTCATAGTGATTTCCTAGTTCCTCACAGGGCAAAGCCAATGTTAGCCACATTTGCAATGCTGGACTTGGCCAAACTAAGTTCCCCAACGGAAAGAGGGTGCAAGGTGCCTGCTTCAGAGAACACCCAGCAAGAGCGGGAAGGGCCCACAATGGCAGCTCCGAGAACCGGCTGCAGCCAGAGTCGGGTGGCAGGGGGTGTTCAGAGACACTGAAACACTACTGAATTCTATGCCTGGGTTTGTGCACCAAAGTAATAGGCAAGAGTTTAATTATGACCCATTGCTTTTCCTTTTATACCAGCATTTCTCCATTTTTCTTAACCCATTCACAATTGATAATTAAAAATCTCATCCTCTAGCTCCCAGGCTGAAAATCACCAATGAGCATGAAACACGAGTCTCTCTGCCTCCATCATTAACACCAATCTAATTTATATTTTAAACATTTAAATATTTATTTGCAGGCTACAAAAGACTCTGCCTTTCACTTGATTATCCACAAGGCAAAAGTTCGACAATCTATGGACAAGGTACTAGAGACATGCCTGCCCTTGAAAAATATCAAATAAACCTTTAAGACAGACTTCTCAAAACAGAATTCCTTCCTCAAAAGTAAAATCATCTGAAAAGAAAAATTCATTCTACTTAAATCCAATTCTAAGCTTCCAGTGTGAAGACCAGGAGCTGGGATAATTATACACCATTCTCATGGGAAAACCATTAAGCTACAAATAACCCTTATGAACCCCGAAAGAGCCAAAATCCTGCATAGTGTATCATACTGACAAGCTCACAGCAATATCCCTCAAGGTCTCTTCATTCCACTTTTCTACCACATCAATGATGGAAAGGTTTCTTTCTCATGGTAAGTGCAACAGTGGTCTTGCAAGAATCTCCTTGAACACCAAGAGTAACTCTCTCTGCTTCCTATTCACTCCCTAGCTCATCTCACTTGAAAGCAAAGTAGGAACCCCGCCTCTACTATGCATTACTTCTTTCCCCAACTCACAAAATGAAAAGAGGAGATGAGAAGTGAAGTAGCTTCAGGCTCAAGAAAATTCAGGCTATTTTGAAGCATGAATTCTTGAGGCAAGTTCACTTTCAATCTCATAACCTTAATTAGAGCCAGGTGGAAACAGACAAGCCCTAGGTGGATTTACTGTGTTACTGAAGCCCATGGTTTGGGGAATTTAGTTTTTGCCTTTATAAACAGAAGCAACCAAATTCAAAGTCACAGTGAGAATGTTCAGAAGCTTCCCTTCCTATTTTCTAGAAGACAGGGGGCTGCAGAAACCACATTCTAGATACTCAAACTCTAGATAACCTGGAATGGTCAACCTTGGAACAGGCAGCAGTGACCACCACCTTCCCCAAGGCACACTCCAAAATCAACTTACCAAGTTAGAGATCACACTCTGGTCTGTCTGCACTGTGAATAGTGAAGTGTCCTGGGGCTGAAAATAAAGGGAGAAAAAAGAAGGTTAAAAATTAAAGTTCCAGTTAATTTGCTAAACAGCAACAAAGATATCATTTAAATTACATCCCATCAATTGTAACAACAAATGCACTACAAAGTTTTATAAAATCTCTTTTTATTTAAATCAGAAGAGCAATATACGCAAAAGTAATTTTTAACAGTAGTTATTCTCCAGATAAATCTGAGCCAGCATAATACAGAGATGCGGTAAGAGACTTTAAATAAAGGGCAGTGTCTACAGGGGCATCTTTGGTGCACAGCTTCTCTTCTGGAGATTTATACTGAATTAGAATTTCGTGGCTTTAAGCTACAAATGTAAACTTTGTAAATGCTGGAAATTCAATCTTACTATACCAGCTAAGTATGACTTCTATGGGTTACTCATAAGCCATAACTTAAAAATTGTATAAAATATGTCCATTGACCTAAAAAAATCAAGTTGGAAGAAATTTAAGGAAATAGTGATATTTGAGAATATTCATCTCTCATTATACTGGGAGCCAGGCTTATATCCTCTGGACAGAGACCAGAAAAGTCTTCCCGGGATAATCTGAACAATTCAAGAAAAAAAAAGTACCTACAGAATTTGGCCTGAGGGGCTCCTAACAGAACAGATAGACCAGTGATGTTTTGTTCAAGATGGTGGATTGAGCCAATTACCCATACTACCTCCAGAAAGCAGACTAAACCACAATAAAGGGAACTGTATAAAGCAAATTTATTAAAGGCATAAATCCATAGGTGTAGAAAGAATGGGAAGAAAGATAATAGCAACAAAATTTTGAAATTAAAAAGCAGAGGAATGAGCAATAAATTACTTGGTAGTTCCAAAACAATCCTTATCCTAAGGTGATATAAGAAATACCAAAAGCAACCCAATTCATTACTCAGAGCCCCCAATAGATTAAGACTTAGAAACACGAGGAGAATGGAAACGGAACTTAGGGTGGTGTGAGGACAGGGGAGGTGGCTGGAAGTCTGTTAGAAAGATACCCGCGTCTGAAAACTAAGCAATATCCCCTAACCACTGCACAAGACTTGAGATTATTTCCACAGACGCTGAAACAGATGGTCTCTGGATTGGGGGATGCACAGGCATACTAGGAAAATAGCAGGATTAAGTGAGCATTTACATTAAAGTATCGAAAACATGGGTCCCTCTGACCTGCCATTACACTGCATGGCCGGCTTGTACCCCCAGACAGGAGACCAGCACTGTCTTCCCAGGGAAGTATGACCAGCTCAAGGAAAAACAAAATATGCCTCAAGAATCCAGTGTTACTGGCCTCTCACAGGAAAGAGAAGCCAGAAAAGCTTAGACAATTCCCAGACTCAATGAGCTCTATCTGTCGGCATGAGTTGCCTCTTACTTTTTGGGGTCTCACTCTACAATAGGAGAAGACACCCCAGTTCACCTGACAGGTAGGAAAGTTCTCAAATATTAAAGAGAGAAACCAAACAGTTAAAAAAAAAAAAAAAAAAAGCAAGCGACAGAAACAAAGACTTTGCCAGGGGGACAAAAACCTTCAAAAACAATCATTATTAATACTTTTGGATATGTAATGGGAGATACTATGTTCATGATCTGTAAGAAGAGATACTATTAAAAACAAATATTCAGTGAACAAAACAGCTCTTGGAAATTAAAAGTACAGTACAGATGTGAAAAGTCTGTTATAAGAGTTGGAAAGCAGAAAAAGACAACAGAAGAAAGGAAAAAACTAAGAAAAAATATAATTAGGAGACTGACTTAGGAAGCCAACATGTGAAAAAGAGTGGCGTTACGAAATGAGAGAACAAAGAAAATGAAAGAGAACCCATCAGTGAACAGAAAAAAAGTTCCATCAAACTGAGACATCAATTTTTAGATTAAAAAGGCTTAGCCCAATGTATGAAAATAACCTCAGGCCATAGGACAGTGTTGTCAAAGTTCAGAAACACAAGGGTAAAAAGAAGCTTCTACAAACTTCCAGAGAGAAAGAGAGAAAAAGGGGTATATAAGGAAGCAGAGAGGGAGAGAGAGGTTTCATTCAAAATACCATGAATCAAAAATGATAGTTTCTCAGTGACAGCACTAGGAGGTAGAAGTGAGTGAAGTAAAGGCTTCAAAGAAAAAATATTTAGCAGTTTTCACTGTATCCATTATGTCCCCAGATAAAGACATTTTCAGATGCATAAGGTCACCAAGAGATACTTGTTAAATACACTTTTCCTAGGAAGTTACTGATACATGGGGCTTTAATTTGTGCATGAGGATGTGTTTTAATGTGTGGGATTAAACTCCATAAAAGGAAGATCTGTGTCCAGAAAAGAGTGGACTGACATGAGAGAGGAGAGAGACAGGGTAGACACCGGAGAGCCTGTGGAAACCACTGAAAGCCATCGTCACGGAGCACCTGTCAGACCGGCCAGTCCACCAGGGCAGTCAGGCAGGTTCCTCAAGAAGATGAAACTGATGGAATATTTACTATTTTCTAACAGAATGAGGGGAGATTTGTATAACTACACAGTATGGGGCTGAATTAGTGATTAGTTCCTAAAAAACTAAGCAAACCTATCAACCAGCAAACACACAAGATCCTACAATTATTTCTTCAAAGGAGAAGAAAAACTTGGCATGAAAGTTAATGCAGACTCCCTGACTTGGCATAGGAGTTAATGTAAACTCCCTGACTTGGACTCTGATAGCATTCACATCATCCTTACAGTCCTGTCACAGACTGGCTGGATGGCTGTGGTGGAACTCTACCAGAGGAAAGGCTGGAAGCAGAAGACAGGGCTGCGCTGTGAGCATAGGAGTTTGAAAGCGCTCTAAGTCCTCACCTTACAGAGAGATGAGTCAACAGATAATGTTTAGAAATCCAGAGGCAGTGTGGTAAGAAGTCATGCACACACATGGGGGTGAAATCAAAGAATCTGTTAAAAGGAGTGAAAGTATTTGCTGATGAGAAACAGGAAACGGAGGGGGTGTGGGATGGTCTGAACTTCTTAAATAAAAACTCTTACAACATTTTGTTACTGTTTCAATTATGTGTATTTATAATTGATAAGAACACAAACTTCTAAAAAATGAGAAATGAATAATAATTCTTATTACCTAACTTTTCAAAAGAGCTTTATGCAGATGGAAGGGATGTATTATTGGCCCCCACTGGGTTTGTATGTCTCTGTATGTGGGTGTGGGCATGTGTGGGATTTATCTTTTTATAGGTAACATGGGGGAAGATAATCAAAATTTTAAATGGAGTAGTTCTAAATATTAAAATTTGACACTGTTCATGTTTGATTTTCTGAGACAAGGCATTCATCACAGATAAGCATCTGTGTGCAGTCTCTCTTGAAGAACTTTTCAGAACTTATTTCACAAGCTGGATAGCCATGTGGCCTGCCTTGTACATGGTTTACGACTGTCCATCTGTTGGGACATATCAGAGCATGGACAGTCCCTTTTGTGGCTTCTCTTCCATAAACTCCCAAGGGAAATACTGCATATTGGACAGAGCCAGTCTGTGGTTTCTGATTTCAAACGGTTCCTTTCTAAAGAACCACTGAGTAGGTATCAGGTTCTGTGTAGTATGGCTTTTATATGAATCTTTATAAAGAGACTCCTAAAAATCTCTTCTATTTTTTAAAGACCCATCTCATTAATTCAAAATGGTTCTAGCTCCTCTTTCCAACAGCTGAATCTAGTGATCTCTCCTATCAGGACAACTTCTAATTTCTAGGAGAGGAATTAACAGAATTCCTTGGTATAGCTAATGATATTGATAGCTGATTACAGTCATGGAGCCCTTAGTATGTGCTAGGCTGCTGTGTGATGTGCTCTGCACTCACGTATCATTTAAACTTCATAACAAACCTACAGTGTTGCTTCTATTACTGTTTCCATGATGGGATTTGTAAGTACCGGGGTCACGTTTCATGCTGACATGCTTAAACACTATGCTATTTCAGTGACACAGAGGTCTATATTTTAAACAGATTCTCAACAGATAGATCGTGTCAGCAAATAAATTTCTTACCTGGGTGAATCCATTAAATGAGCCCCCAGAAGCCTAAACAGAAATGGAAATCAAAGTATGTTACTTTTCTTTTATCACTTGTGTAGGATCAGTAAATGTCTATTAGACAAATTGGAAAAAAAATCACCACAAATTTAAAAATAATCAAAAGGATGCCATGCATGTTTAGGAAAAGAAAGAGGCCATACTATATTATTTTAATAGGCTGACAAAAAAGAAAGTTTACTTTCACAACCATTGCTGGTGTGTGGTTCAGTGCTAAACAAAGCCCGTTTTCTCAGTACTGGGTTTCTCAGTACGGATGATTCCAGAGAAAAGCCACAAGGGGTTGACTAGCTTTTTCTCAGGCCATTGACAGAATTTAGAAGTATTTCTAGTATCTCTGTAATACATCATTTTGATGAGCACCTATTATGACAGTTTAGTTTCAAGGGGACTGGGAGAAACATTTCTTGTGTTCTTATTGGGGTGGAACCACTTTGAGAGCAGTAAATGAGTCTATTGCACATAGTTTTAGTGCTTGAGCAACAAAAATAAATGCAAAGAGAATAAACATGGTAAACAGAATAGTAAAATAGATTCTCATTAGTTCCCTATATAATCTTTCTGTTTTTTGTCAACCTATTTGTGTTTGGTTTGCACATACGTCAAGAGGTACATGACAATCTGTCAAGGAGATGAGGCAAGCCTCAGAGAAGACAGTGACGATAATGGAGTAGGTGGGAAACATTAGGAAAAACAGAACCTACAGAAGTCTTTGGCTAGTCTATACTACATACTGGGGTAAGTACCTCTTCTTTATCAGGCTCTATTTCTTGGTACAACCATCCATATCTCTGGTTAGCAATTTCATCTTCAGACAAATCTGAGCTGTTGATGTCATTGTCTTGGGGACTAGCAGAACTTCTGGTTCCCAGAACCAAAGGTCTAGCTACCTCTTCATTTTGTTTCCAACAGTCAGCAATGGTTTGCTCCTCACAAGCCTCTGCTAATGAGTCTACCTCCAGACCTTTCTTGCCTTCAACTATATCTAAATGTTCTCCACAATTATAGAAGCCTCCCACATCTCTGATAGGCCAGTGGTTAATAGAATCAAACCAATTGGTAAATCCAATTGCTTGGCCATCTGGTACACCAGAGAACTCCAATGTATCCATATTATTCACTGCTGAATCCAACCTAGGCTGCCAGATTTGACCTGGATTGGTTCCCCAAGAGTCTGTTTCTACAATTCTTGGCAAGTCAATGATGTTCTCAGTCACTGTACTTCCAGAGCCCTCTATCAATGCATCTTCTGCCTTACACAAACAGCAATCTCTTCTGCTGGCATTTGTTTCCAAAGGATAATTAAGATCTGCCCTAGACTGAGGTGCTACTTTATGTTTTATTGATAAAACAAAAGCCTGACTTTCATCTCTGCCAACTCTAGGAGCAGGTAACACAGCCTCACACTGAATCCCTTCAGTATCTGCACAGCCCTGTGCTGCACGATGCAATCTACCATGATTAGGAGGGTCTATTAAGTTTTTCTTTACATCTTCTTTAGCTAAACCCCATCCCTCCAGGCTGCCATCTTCAGTACTGGATACAGAGGCAGTCTGGAGAGACAGAGTCAAACTTTCTGTGTGATTGGCAGGTTTGGTTCCACAGCCCTGCATAATTTCACAGCTGGTTATTACTACTTGAATCCCCTCATCTAGCCCTTGGTCTCTGTCACCAAATCCATCTGCCATATCTACTTTTCCTGTGTCTTTCTCCAATATGCCAGTTTCATCAAGATACTTTCCATTGGTCTTTACACTTCTCTTACTCCTAGCTCTTAGATCATCCCTTGTCTCCTCTTTATTAATGTTTAAGGTCTCCTGGCCTTGCTTTCCTATTGTCTTAAGAAGATCTACTACCCTGTTCCCTCTGCTTTCATATGCTTCCTCTTCAAATTTCTCTGTACCTTCTAGTGCCTTGCTATCAATTGCTCCAGTGTCTACCTTTTCACATGTCTCCACACCTGCCCATACAGAATCTTCTATCTTCTGTTTCTCTTTCTCTTCTGAATTTGTAGCGTCTTTTTGGCTTTCTTTGACCAGGGCACCAGTTTCCATGGCTGGCATCTCTGAGTCAGACAAGTCAAAAGGCTGCCCCAACTCCACACAAGCAGCAAGGGCACATTCAGCCTCAGGCACAGGCTTTGCTGACAGCTCTTCATCTCCACAAGGAGGGGCTGGCCCCAGGACATGCTCACCCTCTTCGGCTACAATGTGCCAGTCCGCAGAAGGAAGCACGCCAGTGGATAATCCCATGTCTTGCTCTGCTTCAGAGGGACATGAAGAGTCTTCTTGAGACCCACCTTGGATAACTTCCTGGCTGACACTCTCTGTACTAGTATCAGGGCCCCAAATAAATGCACCTAGGTCAATTTGAGAACTTTGAATGTCTTCGGCCAACCCACTGTCTGGAGTTTCCTCCATGGTCAGGTTACACAGGGAAAGACTTTTTGAAGACTCAGTCTTTAGAGTATGCAGAATAGCAAAGAAAAAAAAAACATAAGATGAAATAGATATGGTAAGATTTGATGAGAAACACAAAGCTCTTCAGTAAGGTAGCACCAGTTAAAACTAAAGAGTACTTAAATTAAATGGCTTGAGGTTAAATCTATGACAAGCAATGCTATGAAAAAAAGGAAGCTCATTCTAGAGAACATACATGTTTATAATGCATATTAAATACAAAAAATCCAGAATTTCCTGGATATTTACCTACCGGTTGTACCACATCAGTGCTTGTCTGTATGAGTAAAAAAAAAAAAAAATCATAATCATAATCATAAGGTGAGAAAAAATTCCCTAGCACATCAAAATTCCATGCCTTCCAGAGTCAACATTCTCCTGAAATCTATAACTTTTTAGTGTTTGAGACTAAATTTTACAACTGGTTTTATAAGAGCAATGAGTTTTTTCCAATATTGAATAAGACTACACAGTTGAAGCATGAAGACAGCCTCTTTCACTTTCTAGTACCAACAAAGAGCTTTATGCTGTTGCATGACATCTGCTTTAGCAGAGCCTGAAATGCAAAGCTTCAAATGAGTAAGTGAGCCTGTGGACACCAGAATAGGCTCGTACTAGTAGCCGTAACATTACACAGTATCATTGCTCTGACAGAGTATCAGAATAACATCTTCCCCAAACCCATCCTGCACAGCTGATGCCTTGGAGGTGGACGCTGGGGGAGGGAGATCTGATACTAACCTCTCTGATTGCCTGGATGATTCTCCTCATGTTCTCCCCACAACTAGAAGCTTTAACGGCAGACAAAGAAACAACACTGGGAGGCCGAGGGGATCAAGAAATGGAGCAACAGCGTCCAGGGAGTTTATGCTTTGCAAACTTGTTATTGTCACCACTCCTGGCAGGTCTGCCTTATGGAGCAGTCAGTGCTCCTTCTGTATAATACCGTCCCCCTCACCATACCCTTCCTAGTTATGGGAGGAAAATGTATTAGAGCTCCAACTAAAGACATGATATATTGCAATAATAAAACACGAGCATTTATTTCCCTTTTACTATCCAAGAAACTTCACACATAGTTGAGGCTAGAATTCAAATGTCCTGAATATCAATGCCTGCATCCCTTTTTGGGAATGTACAAATACAACCAGCTCACTTCAAAAGGTGTTTTCAACCAACATTTTCTAGCTCTTCTCTTGAGAGCTTTCTGTAATGCTTCAAGGATGCTACATAGTGCAGGGCTATAAACCTGGTCCTGTGGAAAGGAAAGGGCAGCATATTTCTGGGAAGAAAGTGGCAAAATAACTTCAGAAGACTAGGCTCGGGAATAGCTCAGTCTACTAAACTTCCCTGTGCTTCTCACTAAAAAGGAAGAAAACAAGAAACTCAAGTTGAGTTCTTAAGACCACCGAAGCAGGGCTTTTTTAAGACAGGGTAGACAAGGGACCTACCCCCAGGGATGTGAGGCTCCACGTCGGTGTGCTCAGTCTCCTAATTTCACAGCATAGATGCTATTACCATAAAGCTCTGTGCCTTTTTCCCACTCTAAATTCTGTAAGTACTGATCCTTGAATTCGGATTAGTTGAATACATAACATTAGTACTAATAGCTACCTTTTACTGATACATATGAGATATTGGGCTAACTATTCAAACACTATCTACTCCATCCTCCCACAACCCTCTGAGGTAAATGTCATTACTCTTATTTTATAGATGAGAAAACCTGAGCCTGAGAGAGTTTTATAGATTACTCAAGTCATGTTGTTATATAAGAAGTAGAGTCTGGACTCAAATTCAGACTGTCTGCTTCTAAAGCTCAAATTCTTATTGACTGAGTGTCACTGCAGACAGTAATGAGAAAACGGTTCCTTGTGCAGAGAAGCCTATGCAATGCAACTTTGCATCCATACTTTTCTTACATTCTATTTAAAAGCAATAACAAGCGTGGATGTCCTTCATTGCGACACTTCCTGTAGCCACCAATATCACAGGACAAAGCCTAACGGGACACAACATGAAATTGTTGTGTACCCAGGAGTCTGACACACTGACACACTTTTTCTCACCACTGTTCCCAGGTGTTGGTTATACCTGGAACCATCAGGGAGCTGATGATGCCCCAGAGGACTACATTATCATTAAAAATGTCTGGGTCTTCTTTCCATCACAGATTAAATAAAATATAACAAGGTTGCCAAGTCTCTAGAGATCCAGATATGTTACAAATACAGAGTTCTTAGTACTCTTACCGTCCATAGGTCCCAGGGCAATGTCTGAAAGCAAAAAGATAAACAAAAATACAGTTAGCATACAAATCCCAAGCACGTAAAAAATACTGAGCTGCATTCTTAAAATAAAACCATAAACATTTCTGAAATATTAGATATAGCACTGTTTCACAGAACTTTCTTTGGTGACAACAGTGTTCAATATCTGTGCCGTCCAGTATGGCAGCCACTAGTCACATGAAGCTAGTGGGTAACTGAAATGTGCTAGTGTAGAAGAATCAGATTTTAAATTTTATATAATTTTATTAATTTAAATCTAAATAGCCAATCAATCTGCTTTTTGCTTTATGAGTAGATAACTATAACTGAATGGGTTTACTTTTTAGCATACACACACACAGTTAAAATGAAGAGAAAAGGATGTCCACATTTTAGAGTTCATTGCATCTTCAAGGAAAAGCAGACCTTGATCACTGCTAATGCGATCTCCTCTCCGACCCCACCAAATTCAAGAGGATGCCTTGTGAACAGCCTGATGGTAAATGAACCCCAGAAAAGTAGTTCTTCAATATGTCAAATTAGATGATAACACATAACTCAATTAATAGGTAATCATGCAAATTAGCAGGGTATACCTTAAGAATAGGGATGAGTTAAACTTACTACCAGCATTCACATTTTAAAGCTTATTGATCCTGGGAAATAAATCCAGATGATTCAAATGACTTCCACTATGTGGAGAAAGTGGGGGAGACCTCTCTTATTTCCTTTGTGATTGAGAATTTCTGCTAAAGCCACAACCTTTTCTGCCTGTCTTTGTGACCAAAACGCATGTATATGTGCTTGTTTTGAATCACTAAATGTCAGCAGCAAATTAGAGAGCCTGGCACTACTTAAGTATACGACAGTTTGCAGACAGGATTACAGATGACTCAGTTGGATTCCATGTACAGAATGTGGGCCTCGCTAACCCAACCCACCCACCTCCCTGGTCTGGGCCTAGCTGGCCTGCATCTCTGTGCAGCCTGGCTGGTCTCTGGTTTAGCACCTAACTGCTGAGTGATGAACAGAAGAAGCCCTGTGGAAAGCCCAGTTATTTGCACATGGACTCCTCCTGCATCTGCTAAGCTTTTTCTGATTACCCAGATGGTTCATGTTTCCTTGCTTCCCAGCCCTTTAAGAATCACAGCTCCTAAAAGTGTCTCCGCATCCTTGCATAATGCAGACAGTGTGGGCATTTTCTCCAAAGGAAGGCAACAATGGAAATGTCGTGTTTATCACTCCTCAGGGTCGCAAAAGGATGTGCTACTCATGTGGACACTGAAGAGATCATAAGGTGAAATGCTTTGCTACAGCAAGAATGTTGATCTAGAACACAGGATCAGGCGATGGCAGGGGGGGATCCTTTGAGTGAAGGGGAAAGAAGGCCAGAAGAACCTGTCGCTTTTGTTTTTCTCAGCCTCAGCCTTCATAGCAGAAGAGGAGATGTGATTAGAGTTGGATAGCAGGGTGACTCTGCAGGGGAGTGACTCAATTAGGGTGCCCAGGAAGCCCAGAGCTTTGTGACCTGGACTGAGGGACAAACACTGGGGCACACACAACTTGCTGCAACTGTGATGATGCATCTTCTTCAGAACCCAAATTTTGAAGATTTAACCAGGGTCATTTTTTTTTTTAATTCTGAAAGAATTCCTTAGTCCTAAACCCACACCAACTTCCATGATTTATGGATTAATTTGATCATGAGTTGATATAAAAGAGGTCTCTCTCCTGACCCAACTTTGCAGGAACCTTATCCACTGATCACAACAGCAGCTACTGGGGAGACTTTCCTTCTGCCCCAAAAGTTATGAGTCTTGAAGAGTAAGGCAGAGTCCCATGAAGTCCCCTGAACTCTGCGGTCTGTCGACATAATGAGAAGGCTCTGAGAAGGAAGTATACTGAATAATATGTACATTCATTTTCTGTTTATCTTGGCCACCAAGGCAGAACTCTCAAACCTGCTGGTAATTACCATGTTAGTATTTCCCAAAGCATGTTTTAGAGACCATTCCAAAGAATGCTAGAATGTTCATTAAAATAAATTCATGTGGACAAATTTGGGAAATTCTAAGCTAAGCAAATCTAAACAGTTTCTCTTTGAATTGTAGGACTTCTCGGGGCCTTTGATGCTCTAATGTACATCGTGAATCTCCTAAAAGGGGGTTAATAGAACTTTCTGAAACATTCATCTGACAGACCCATTTTCTCTAAAGTACCAAAGGCTAGAGTCTGATCTATTTAATTTTCTGCTTTATTGACATCTCATATTTTTGCTGGTCCTATATTACAAGTGAGAGTGTTTTAGAGAGCCCATCACATTCTGAAACCAAGCATGGATTAAAGAGAAGCTTTATTTACTGATGTTCACATTGAACTGTCTGCTCTCTAGTGCTTTCTTGGAAGGTACCAAGAAGGCTTCAAGACCAGAAAATTGAGCTGGATCTCAATTCCTACCTTGGGTTTTACAATATACCTTCATTTGTTAATTTGAAGTATATTCTAGCATCTTTGGATTTGCTCAGAGTCAAATATGAGGCCCCCAACCACATCAAAAATACTGACATAAACCATTTTTTTAAATCCGCATTTTGAGTTAACTTTTTTCCACGAGCATAGACAATTGCCAAGTAACTACATGCTGGAGGACTCTTCCACAGGTGATCAAAGCACCCACCACCAGTGTCCCTCTGATAAAGAATGTTATCAAAACACCTACTGAAATGGGTAAAACATTTTGAGTGAGGAAGTGATGAGCAAGGATAAGCCCAGTTCAGCAAGGCCTGCTCTTCATCAAGCCATAATCAAGATCATACAGGGAGGTTTCGGCAACAGAGGGGGACATCACCACCAAGTTCAGAGCTCTCAAAACTGGAAAACCTTTCTGCTGGGGCATATTCTCATGGTTATTGCAAACATGCCTTAGCTTGAAAAAGTGTGAAGAAGGAAAGCAGAGAAATCAGTAAGAAGATTAAACCCAAAGCCAAAAGAAAGTGCTTTATTTAGTGAAGCCATTAAATATCCAAACCAAGACACTTCTGAGTGCAGAGGGGTACCACTAAAAATTACTCTAAGAGAGTAATTCCTGGGTAGATGGGAATGTATGGGCAACCCAGCTCTAAGAATAGGGAAAGCTAATGGTAGTGGGAGGTTTAGAATGATTAATACTGATAAGGCCCTCTTTCCACCCTTCCTTCCCATTAGGAAATGTCTGTCAACCAAAAAAAAAATGTACATAGTCATTTGAAAGGAAGCAGGGTCCCTGAAATACATCTGTTGTCTTACTGAGCTTGTTAAAGTTTATGAAATATCATCCCCAAACAGCTGAAAGATCACTTGATACCTGGGACATGGGTGAATGGGTCACTCCCGCAGAAGCCGCGGATGCTACCTCGGGCCTGAAAGGGTCAAAGTCCAGGTCCAGCAAAGTCTCCTCTTTCTTCACCTCAGGGATTTCATTCTGTTAAAATGAAACAAAACTTGACATACACCATGGATAACCCTCTGATATCATCGGTAGCCCCACAGCATGCTTTGATAGTTGACCTTTCAATGGCTCCTCCACGTGCCCCCAGAGCCACTAGCTAAGCGCACCAAGAGGGGAAAGAACCGACTCTGGCCAAGCCCAGACAAAGATGCCCAGGAACACGGCCCAGGCTTCAGCTCCTGTCCTCTGTCCAGCTCCATGTCCAGCCAACAAAGAGAATGCCTGAGATGTACCCTGAAGCCACCAAGACCCAAGGAATTGCCTTCCCTGCTAGTTCAGGAACCTCAGATCATGCATTACAGATGACCAGATGGGTAAAACAGGCCAAGGCTTAGACCCGTGACAGTAACCCAGTGCTGTGAGGTCCCCTGTGAAGCCAAATGTTACAAAGGAAGGGATTGTTGTCTAGGGGGACCACATGGCATCTGCCCCGGCCCTCGGAGGCATCCTCTCCCGTGCTTTAGTTACCACGCGGTCCCTTCCTCCCCATAACACTGTCTCAGGTGTGTGCATGAGGGAGGGTGCAAGGGAGGGAGAGAAAACCAAGACCCCCAACATACACTGCGAAATGGGCTTCCACTCCAGTATCATTCTTGGATTAGAAAGAATGAAAGCCAAGCAGGATACAGAATGAAAGTCCTGTTATGATAACGGCGAAATCTTTTTAGTGCTGAATATTAACACTTGTTGATTTATTGGGCCTGAAGTTAGCCCAGCTATGGCTCGAGTCACACAGTAAGATACACAGCAGAAATAAAGTCCCCATAAATTATACCACATGAACAGAACTGGGGCTGGTTTTCACACAATTTGAGTTACATGCTTTTGATATTTGACATAAGCTTCAATTTTGACCATCTGTTGTTGAAAACTTGAAAGGTCACAACAATGGATGAAGTATTATATAACAGTAGAGATGTTTAGCAAAAAATTTTAAAGAACAAGAGTTATTTTCATTAACATTGATCATAGACATACAATTTAAAGCTTTGCAAATGTATGAAAAGCTTGGGAGCATAACAGATACTGCTTTTTTTAGTATATGTGTGGATTCCCTATAAAAGGAATTCTGCTTATGCATCATGCTACTGGTCTTGAGTTATCTATTTTGCAACACAATTACTCCAATTACTCATATATACTTGTTAAATTTCACAAGGATGATGATCTTATGAGACTCTTCTTTTTTTAGCGATTACAATCACAAACTGTCAACTGATTCCTTTTGGCCCCTATTCAAAATCTGCATGAGATTTTTCACCAAATTTATACTGGTACAGAGTAAATTTTTAACATTTTGTAAACACTTATATTGCATCTGGAATGTGCTAGGCACTGTTCTAGGAACTTTATCTGTAAGAGCATTAACACACATTAATGCACTTTGCAGCAGTCTGTTGATAACAACATTATTATTTCCTTCAAAAATTATTTTACTATATTTCTCTAACTGTGTTTTACCTGCACTGTCTAAACCTTAAAACAATCATGGGGCAGATGGCAGCATTTCCTCGTTCATGGATGAGGACAATGGGCTGACTGGTCATCTGCCTACCTGGGTCTCTCGGCTGTGGTGCTGAGGCAGGAATGCACAGCCAAGTCCCTCTGACTCCACTACTATTCCAGGCTGCCCCTGAGATCTGGCCTCATATTCTCAAACAGGAGCTCCAAGGTCCTGCAGAAGAATTATGCAGATTCCCCTTAAAAATCTAGCCCACACAAATATGCCCATTAGTCATTTATGAGCCTAATGGATCCCCTTAAGGAAGCTTGGATGGGAACTTACAGATCAAGGATCAAAAGAGGCATAGAGTAATGAGCTGTGCTGAGACTGTGAGGTGTAGCTGGCTTTACACCCCAGTTTTGCCACTTGCCACCTGTCTCTCTGTGTGGGCAATTAATTTGGCTTTTCTGAGCCTCTATTTCTCATGGAGAGTAATGAGAGTAATAATAGGTAGTAAGATTACCATGAGTAAGAAAGACAATAAATGCACTGTATATAAGCTACAGGAGATACTTGAAAGTGGAAGCTATGTTGTTATTAATTACTCTTCATAGATATGTATCTGTATAAAATTACTGTCATCAAATAACCATAATACCAGTTGGCTGTCTTTAAAATATGTAGTTAGCTTCTTCAGGCTCAGTCTATTCAGTTTTGCTCCAGTAATCTTGAGGATTAGCCCTTAAAGCATTCATATCAAAGAGTAATTTGAAAGAGCTACAAAGTGAACAAGAAGGGGTTGCCTGTGTATGTAATATTCCTTTATGAAAGGGCACAGAAGTACTTACTGCTCTGTCATGACATGTTGAAACACAGTGACATGTAATTTCCCTTAACATCACAAAAAAATAACTAATCTTTTCTCATTCTTTACACCTGCATCACCATTAGAGTGGATCTGATGTGGTCCCAACCTTCTCAAGCTTTTGGGAACTTGATCTTAAATACTATTTCACCATCAAAAGTCTGGAAGAGGTGACCTAGAATGAGACAAACTGTGGAAACTACAGTGGGGGAAAATATCTAGTGGCAAAAATTAGTAATTATGATAATCTTCTGTGATATGTTCCATAAAGTGTATTCTGCTAGGGACATCTACAATATATAACTAAGTTACTGGACATCTTCCAGTACAGGTGTACAATTTGAGCATAATCTTTATGCTTAGCCTTGCCACAGACTCAAGACAGATGGGGTTTACTCCCTCATCTCTTGACCTGGGGCTGCCCATGTGTCATGCCTTGGCCGGTGGATGTTAGTAAGTGCAATGCAAACAAAGGACTGAAAGGTGCTTGCATGGTGAACTTGGTCTTTTTTTTATTCCTGTCATTCACCATGGAAAGCACAGGCCAGTGGCCAAAAAGGACAGAAGTCACATGGAGCACACCTGGTCCACTGTAACTAAATTTCTCAAAACCAGTGTTAAAGAGAAATACTTAAAAGTGGCTGGAGAAAAGAGACATGTCACTTACAGAGGAACAATATAAGAATAATAGCAGATTTATCACCAGAAATAACTTGGGCGAAAAGATGGTGGAGCAATTATCTTTGAAGTTCTGAGAGCAAGAAACTGCCAACCTAGAATTTTATGCCCCTTGAAAACACTTTTAAAGACAAAAGTGAGCTGAAGATTTTTCAGACATACAAAAGCAGAAAGAATGCACCACCATCCAATCTGCACTACCACTAATGTGAAAGGACATTTTTCAGGCAGAAGAAATGATACCAGATGGAAATATGGATCTACACAAAGCACCACAATGTTAACTAAGTAAGTAAGTATATATGGCTTTAGTTATTATTTAAATCTCCTTTAAAGATAATTGATTGCTTAAACAAAAATAATAACAGTTACTTTGCATTAAAAAATAAAATTTATGACCAAAACAGCACAAAAAGCAGAAAGGAAAAAATATAAGTAACTATTATGAAGTTCTTATACTATACATGAAATGGTATACTACCATTCGAAGGCAGACTGTGATCATTTAAAATATAACCTTAAAGTCCTAAGCAACTAGCAACTATTAAAATAACAAAATAAGTTATAGATACTAAACAGAAGATAGAAAAAAGAAAAAGAAAAGTGATCAATTAATCCAAAAGAAGGCAGAAAGAAGTGGTAGAAAGGTTAAAACAGATGGTACAATAGAAAACAAATACCAAGGTGCTAGATTTAAGCTGCACCATATGAATAATAACCTTAAATGAAAATGGTCTAAATAATATACTGAAAGGCAGAGACTGTCAGATGAGACTTAAAAAGCAAGACCCAACTAGATACTGACTACATGAAACTAATTTGAAATACAGAGACTCAAATAGGTTGAAAGTGAAGAGGATGGAAAAATATATACTGTGCCAACCTAACCAAAAGACAGCAGGAATAGTTATATTAACACTAAACAAAGCAGAGTTCAAATGGAGGAACGTTATCAGGGAGAAGGTAATTTCCTGAAATACAAAGGAGTCAATTCCTAAACATTCATGCATTCAGTTATATAGCTTCAAAACACAGGAAGCAAGAACCAAGAAAACTGCAAAAGGAAATGGAAAACCATGCAATTTTCTAGAGATTTTAATAGTTCTCTTTCAATAATTGAAAAAACAAGTAGAGAGAAAATTGGCAAGGTTATAGAAGACACAGAAACACTATCACCCAATTTGGCCTGGTTTACACTTCTAAAACACTGTGCACAATGGCAGAATACATATTCTTCTCAAATACACATGGGACATGATACACAACATTCTGGGACATGAAATAGGTCTCAATAAATTTAAAAACATTCAAGTTGTATGAAGTATTTTCTCTGGCTATGCTGGGATTAAGTTAGAAATCAGTAACAATATTATCTCTGGAAAATACACAAATATTTGGACAAAAAATAACACCTTCTAAATAACCTGACGAGTCAAAGAGAAAAGTGGGAATTAGAAAATACTTTTCATGGAATGAAAATAACAATTCACCAAAATTTGTAAGATGCTGCGAAAGCAGTACTTGGGGGGAATTTTATAGCACTGAATTGCTATATAAGAAAAGAAGAAGATCTCAGATCAATAACCTCAGCTTCTACCTGGCACACTAGGAAAAAAAATTCTCAGAGCAAATAAAACCCTAATTAGAAATGGAGAAAATTACACAGATCAGAGTAGAAATTAATGAAAGAGAGAATGAATATCAATCAAACCAAAAGGTGGTTCCTTGAAAATATTAATAAAATTGATAAACCTCTAGTTGGACTGATCAGAGCGAAAAATGAAAGAGAGAGAGGGCACAGATTACCAATATCAGGAATGAAAGAGAGGACATCACCACAGATATTAGAAAGAACAAGGAAATATTATTAACCACTTTATTCTAATATATTTACTCATAAGATTAGACACACAAATATCTTGAGAAATATAAGCTGCCAATGCTCCCTCAAGAAGAAGTAGATAACCTGAATTGCTCTATATCTATTAAAGGAATTGAATTTGTAGTTTAAAACATTTGTGTAGAAAAACAAACAAACAAAAAAACAATCCTGCAATCCCAGATGGCTTCTCTGGTGAATTCTGCCAAACATTTAAGGAAGAAGAAACACCAATCCTATACAATATCTCCAGGAAAATTGAAGAGGAGGGAATACATTTCCAAATCATTCTATGAGTAAAGCATTACCCTGGTATTAAATGAGAAAAATGCATTATTTTTAAAAACACCCTATGGACTAATATTCCTCATGAACATCAATGCAAAATTCTAGAGAAAGCTTTAGGAAATTGAATATATGTATTCAATTTATATATTCATAATGCATAAATATAATGCATCATGACTAAATGGGGTTTATCTGAGGAATGGATGATGGTTTACCATTTGAAAACCAATGAATGTAATTCATAATATTAACAAATTGGCAAAGAAACCCACATGATCATTTTAATAGATGTGGGGAAAGTATTTGAAAAAATCCACATGCATTCCTGCTCTATACTCTCAACTAAGCAGGAAAAAAGGCAATTTCCTCAATCTGATAAAGCGTATCAACAAAAACCTACAATTACCAACATGTTTAATAACAAAAGACTGGAAACTTTTTCCCTAAGACCAACACAAGGATGAGTGCTTCACCATTTCTATTCAACAATGTATGGGCAGTACTCATTAGTGAAATAAGGCAGAAAGAAGAAATAAAAGGCATTCAGATTAGAAAGGAAAAAGTAAAATTACATTCATAGAAGATAATGATCACTTATGTAGAAAATCCAATGAAACCAAAAAAAAAAGCTATATAGGAATTAATATTGAGTTTAACAAGGCTGCAGGCTATAGCATCAATACACAAAAACCAATTGTACTTATATATAATAATATGAACAACCAGAAACTGAAAATTAAAAAATACAATTCACAATAGCACAAAAAATATGAAATTCTTAGGGATAAACCCAACAAAAGATGTGAAACACCTGTATGTACCGGTACTATAAAACATGGCAAAGATAAACTAGATTAGACCTTAGTAAAGGAAAAGACAGACTGTGCTGGCATTAGACAACTCAGTATTATTAAGATATCAATCCTCCCTAGATTAATCTATAGATATAATGCAATACAAATCAGTATCTGTATTGGGCGGAATATTGTGAGCCCCTCACAACCTCCTGCAAAATGCATGCCCATCAGGAACCTGTGCATGTGACCTTATTTGGCCCTAGGGTCTCTGCAGATGTAATGAAGTTAAGATGAGGTCATACTGGATTAGGCCTTAGACTGGTGTCCTTATTAGAAGAGGGAAATTTGGATATCCAGGAAAATGCCATGTGAAGATACACAGAACTCAGGGAAAGCACAGTGTGATGGCAGCGGCAGAGTCTCAAATGATGCACCTACATGATGCCAACAAACACTAAGGACTGCCAGCAACCGTGGAAACCAGGAAAGAGGAAAAAGGATCGTCCCCTAGAGCCTTCAGAAGAAGTATGGCCCTGCTGACATCTTGATCTCAGACTTCTAGCCTGCAGAACTGTGAGAGAATAAAGGTGTACTGTTTTAAGTCACCCAGTTTGTGGTACTTTGTTACAACAGCTTTAAGAATCTGATGCACTATCCCAGAAGGGGTTTTGAAGAAACTTACAGATTGATTCTAAAATTCATATGGAAATTTGAAGGACCTAGCATAGCCAAAACACTTCTAAAAAAGAATAAAAAGTTGAAGAACTAGCCCAATCTGATTTCAAGACAGAATAACATGACAGTAATTGAGATATTGTGCTCCTGGCATAAAGGAAAGCAAACAATCAATGGAAAACTACAGAGTCTAGAAATAGAACCATATACATGTAGACAACTAAGTTCCTATAAAAGTAGAGGCAATTTAGTACCACAGCTCTTGGATACTCTGTGCTATTGTTCCAATACCATCCCCTCCCTCCCCACAATGCATCTGAACTTTTTGTGTCTTACTTTGGATAATTTATATCAGGTACCACATTTAATTTAAAAATTTTTAAAAAAAAGGACAGAGGCAATTCAGTACAATAAGGATAGACTTACCAATAACTGCAAATCCATAGACAAAGAAATAAACTTCAATCTATCCACACTTTGCACCATCTACAACAATTAACTCCAAATTGATCACAGAGCTAAATCTAACACCTAAAGCCCTAAAACTTCTAGAAAAACACATAGGAGAAAAGCTTTCTGACCCTGGAGTAAGCAAAGATTTTCAGATGTGACATGAAATGTGCAATTCATTTTAAAAAATGCAAAAATTAGACTTCAACCAAATAAAAAACATATCTTGAAAAACTCTAAGAGAATGACAAGACAAGACACACACTGGGAGAAAATACTTGCAAATCAAAAAGACTTGTATCCAGAATATATAAATGGCTCTCAAAATGCAATCAAATAAATAAATAAATACATAAGCAAGTTTTCAAAAGACTTCATCAGTGAAGATACACTGATGTCAGAACATCCTCCAAACTTATCCATGTTGTCACAAATGGCAGGATTTACTTTTTTTAAGCTGAATGATATTCCATTGTGTATATATACCACAATACCCACTGGCAGACAATTAGGTTGTTTCCATATCTTGGCTATTGTAAATGGTGCTGCAATGGAAACAGGAGTGAAGATATCTCTTTGAAATACTTATTTCATTCCCTCTGCATATATACCCAAAAGTGAAATTGTTGAACCATATGGTAGTTCCGTTTTTCAGTTTTTGAGGAACCTCCATATAGTTTTCCATAATACCGGTACCAATTTATATTCCCATCAATAGTTTACAAGGGTTCCCTTTTCTTCACATCTTCACCAATACTTACCTTTGTCTTGCTGGTAACAGTCATTTGAACAGGTGTGAGGTGACATCTCATTGTAGTTTTTATTTGCACTAACCTGATGGTTAGTGGCACTGACCATGTTTGCTGTCTATATGTCTTCTTTGGAGAAATGGCTATTCTGGCCCTTTGTACATTTTTTAATTCTGTTAATCTGTTGTGGTTTGGTTTTGTTCTGTATTTTTCTTTTTTTTGCTATTAACTTGTATGAGTTCCTGTGTATTTCAGATATATGTTTTTATCAGATACATGTTTTCCAAGTATTATCTCCCATTCCCTAGGTTGCCTTCTCACTCTGTCAATTGTTTCCTTTGCTGTGCAGAAGTTTTTATACTAAATAAACTAAGATAGACACAGAAAGAGAAATATTGCATGATCACATTTATATGTAGAATCTAAAATAGTTAAACTCATAGAGGCAGAGAGTAGAATGGTGGTTGCCAGAGATTGGGGGCAGGGGGAAATGGGGAGATGTTAATCAAGAGTATAAAATTTCAGTTATACAAGTCCTGGAAATATAATATTCAGCAAGGTGACTGTATGTAACAAATGTACCGCATATTTGAAAGCTGCCAAGAGGAGAGATCTTACGTGTCTTTACAACATCAGTAACAACCAAAAAGAGGAGATCATATGTTAGCTTGATTGGGGAAATTATTGCACAATGTGTACACATATCAAAACATTAAGTTGTATACATTAAATATATATAATTTTCATTTGTCAATTTATACCTCAATAGGGCTGAAAAATAAAAAAGAAGATAGACAGATGTCAAGTAAGTATACAAGAAGATGCTTAACATCATTAGTCATTAAGGAAGAAAAAATTAAAATCACAATGAAATGCCACTATATACTTACTAGAATGGCTAAAATTAAAAAGACTAACCATACCAAGTGTTGACAAAAGTGTGGAGGAGCTGGAACTCTTGTGCAATGTGGATGGAGACAAACAGGACAACCACTTAGAAAAGTTTGGCAGTTTCTTAAAAAATAAAACTATGTCTACCATATGATCCAGCCTGTTCACCCCTAAGTATTTACCAAAGAGAAATTCAAGTATGTGTATACAGAAAGACTTATACACAAATGTTCATAGTACCTATAATAGGCAAGGGTTGGAAACAACCCAAATATCCATCAATGGATGAGAAGATAAACTTGATGCATCCACATGATGGGCCACTGCTCAACAACAGGAAGGAAGGGACTGCTGATACATGCTACAAAATAGATGCATCTCATAATAATTATGTTGAGCACAGAAAGTACAACTAAAAAGGGCCCACACTGTATGATTCCATTTATATAAAATTCTGAAAAATGCAAACTAGCATATGGTGACAGAAAGGAGGTTAGTATTTGGCTGGAAATGGTGCAGTATGCAGAGAGGAGCAGAAAGGACTACAGAGAGACACAGAGAAACTTCTGGGGGTGACACATATTCATTTGTCTTGATTCTGGTGATGGTTTTTCATGAGTGTTTACATATTTCAAAACATATCAAAATGTATAGTTTATATATGTGCAGTTGTTTACATGTCAGTCACACATCAATAAAGCTGGTTAACAAGAGTAAATACCCTAACAATAGATGGGTTAAACCTCCTATGTCACATCCTCATAGCACAGTGCTCTGCTGCTATTTAAAATGATGGATATATATTAAGCTGACATGCAAATATCTTTGTTATATTTGTAGAAAAAAAATTACAAGTTAAAGAACTGATATAAAATGATCAAATTTCTTAAAACATGCATTCCAGTCACTATTTAAAGAGAAAAATATTGGGGTATTATAAAAACTAAATTAGTAAGACTGCTTGTGCTGGGAAACAGAATTATACATTTTCATTTTTACTTTTTTGCTTCTCTGAAATTTACTAGATTTTTAATGTTAACCATGCATCCTTTGGGCATTATTTTCATAAGCATATCAGGTAATTTCAATTTATAGCTATAGCCAAACATTTAGAAATACAGCACAGTCTCTAAACCGTCCCCCAAGGCTGCAGACAGACACACACACACCCCACAGTGCCTTCTCAATCCTAACACCGTATTTCGGTGGGTCAGATTACAGTGAGGCCAGAGGTACTACTTATTCCAGAGGTTTTCATCTTTTATTCCTTCATTAACCATATTTTGAGAACATTTACTATATTCCAGGTATTATGCTGGACACTCATAACTTCCCAATGAGGGAGGGGAGGTTGGATGAGGATGATTGACGCAAGGCCAGCCGGGAGTTATTTTCCATGTAACAGGAATATCTTTTATTGAAGGGTCACAAATAGTTCACAATTTCTAACAGTGACTAAAGTTGTAGTACTTCATTAGTAATTATGATGAAACAGTAGCCTAAGGAAATTTAACTTTGTGGTCAGATGCCTACAGTCCGAGCCCTACAGATGGGTACATCGTGGTGGATGTGAATGCTGGTGGTAACTACAGTACGTTGGCAGGTTTAAGAGCTTTATATTCGCAGTCTTAGAATGGGACATCTTTCAGTCATTTTGTATGATGTTGTCAAGTATTCATTCCACAACTCTTATTACATAGAAAGTTAAAAGAAAAGTACAATGAAGAGCCATTTACCTACAACCTACACTTGGCAACTCTTAACCTGTTGCCTTATTTGCTTTATGAGCCTACCTACATTTATACAATCCTGCAATGCTCTAAGGAGTTGACTCACAATAAACTAAACTTTTTAAGGGACTGTTTCCCTAGGTTTGTATGTTTGTTTGTTTTTACTGGAATAAGTTGGTAGACTGCAGTCATTCTTAGTATATCATGTCATGGGTTTCACTCATGCCCTTACATACACTATGACTGAGTGTAGAAGTTGACAGTAATGAGAATAGAGACTACAAGGAAGATGGATAGGTGTATGCCTACAATGAGGTTCTGTTCTGATGATTAATGGACAAGTGGCTAAAACTGGCTGAGTGATGACCCTCTCTTACCACTATATCCCGGTATATACCAATAACACTGCTGATGTGTAACAACCAGAAGAACTCTGTTAATATTAAAAACCCAAAGGTGTTTTAGAGAACATGCCTCCTGAATATTAATATTAAGGCAAGAAAGAGTTAACTCATGTACTGGATATCTAGTATCCACTATCCCACATGTGCTTTAAGTGCTGGCACACATGTCCATAGTATCCTGCTTACCTGTCTGCCTTAGGAGGACCTTAGTATAGTAGAAGGATGACAGGTTTGCTCATCTGTAAAGTAGGGATAATGATCTGTGGATCGCAGAGGTGATGTCAAAACGAAATTGCTTGAGACCTTGCACATAGCACGCTCAGGTGCAAGCTTCCCCACTGGGAGCTCCTTTGCATTTCCTGGGCTCATTCTTCCCCGCTTTCCCCTTTCCTGCTTGTCTCCCTGTGCCAGGTGACCACCACTCCCTAACCCACACCTCAAACCACATTGGAAAAAATTTAAAAACTCAAAAAGGGTTTGCATCATGAGATACCTTGTGCGGAAGTCAAATAGAAGAAGCAAAATGGGGGGAAAGGTAGGAAAAGCCTAGGCTTTGGTAGAGGTTCTGGAGTCTGAAAACTTTCTTAGGTTGTGAGGCTAAATAACAAGGATTAAAGAATATTGTCAGAACCCCAGGTGATCAATACACCGTGCTGCTGGGCTATCCCCGCTGGAGGGATGGAACAGTGCTGCGAGGGACCCTCCAGAGCAGTAAGCCACCAAATCTGGGCTTGAAATGCACCGTGTATTTTCCTCTTTCTGATTTTCATCTTGCTAATTCTTTCTGTCTTACGAGAGTGTTAACATGTTTATTTTGAAAAAATATCAACTGAGAGAAGAGGCAGCTGGCCCAGAAACAGGCTACATTGAAAAGAAAAGCCAAGGCGGTATTTAAAACCAGGTGCAGACTCTCAGGAAGCGAGCTGTGTGTGCGCCTCATCACAGGCAGGTTCGTCAGGACTGAGGCAGTAAAAGGGGCCATTGCCTGAACTGATTTTGCAGTTTGATTGACTAGAAAAGCAGGAAGATTTCATGAACTTAAAATGTAAAATGCAGCATTGGGCTGGAAAACAGAGAGGTAGCCAAGTGACTGGGGCTAACTCGACCCCAGCAGACTCAGGAGCTGCAGGCCGTGCTGCTGTCTGGCCCCACAGCAGCAATAAGAAGGGCCTGTAGGCCTCAGCTTGGGTGTTCCAAAGAGGATTCGTCTGGATTTGTAAATGGGAGAGCTGCACATAGAGTCCACGAGAAAATACGGAACATCGCTGTTGGGATTCAGGCAAAACAGTTGGGTGCATCTGCCATGAAAATAATCCTAACACAGGCAATCTTTTCTTGACAGCCACTTAACAGGAAGAGGGGCAAGCAGGGACCCTTTCCTTGCCTGCGCCTAGGAAGCATCCCATGCTTTTGAGCATCTTTCTTCACATTTTCCAAGTCCTCCTCTGGTTGTGTAGACCAGCTGGGGCCAGCAGTGCCATCTGGTCAGGGCACCCCGTCTGAGCCCGTCTTGTCCCTTTGGAGCACTCTCTGGCTCTGCTCCATGGGGAGGGTCCATCCAGGACCCAGGAACTCTGGGGCTCATACCCGCCCGTTGGCCCTGGAATCTGTGGTCAGGACTATGACTGACTGGTGAGCAGACTGCCCCCACATGCCAGCCCGGCATTTTGCTTATGGAATGCCCTGAGATCAGCCACCAGAATGGTGCCAACATGCCCACTTCAAGTGACTCCAGTTATTCATGTGGATGGAGGCTTCTCTCCAGAAACGTTTGTTCAGGGCCATAATCCCTAAGGAAAGCCCTAGTGGGAGAATGGGTGAACATCGCAATTAAAGTTGTCATCAAGTCAGAATAAAAAGCAGTTCAAAACATGTGTTGAAGACAAAAGAAACAACCTTGCATGTAGGCATATCTGTGTGTGTGTGTGTGTGTGTGTGTGTGTGTGTATATAAATGCTTTTTTTTGGTCTTTATCTCTTGTTAAATTCTTATTTATGTATCATAAATATGGCTTACAGGGACATAATCTTTTAAAGCTTTCTTTTTAAAATGTTTCATGCAAACACCCATTTCATAGGAAATATTTAGGAAGGAAGGGGAGACTGAGAAACTCTGATGTAAACAGCGCTTTTGTTGCACACATTCTCAGAGCCATCAATATCTAGACCTGAGCTATTTAAAGCAAAAGGGGGTGTGACCCCTCCTAGCCACATATGACCAAGGACTCCTTTGCACAGCTTATGGAACTAGAGAGAAAATGCTGTTTAAAAAATATAGCATGGGAACACATACACACAGAGACTTTCTATTAAAGTTCTCGGGAGGAAAATACAGGAAGGGATAGGTTTGTCCTTTGGTGGTCCCAATTTTGTATGGACAGAACCAGAAAAGCAAGATCAGCCTTTTGGTCTCAATGCTCAGGCATCTCCCTGTAAGCGGGTAAGAACATTTCCCAGAGAGGACCCGATGATATAGTTCAGGTCTGGGGCCATTAGAAGGCTCTGTAGGCCTGATGGATTTCTGTTTGCACTTCCAGGACACACTTTAAGACTTGAGAATTATTGCTGTGAGAGGGCCTAGTGTACGAGACACACAAAGCCATCACAGAGGAGGAAGTTTTCAATCATCATCTCTTGAGTTTCTGGGTGCGATTAATACAAATGCTTTTTGTCCCCACTAAACACATGAAGAAATAGCAAATGAGGGCATATACCTATCTGTTAAATGCAGAATGACTCATTAAACTTTTTAAGAATATCAAACTAAAGTTCAAATGAACCATCTATATTATTATAAATATATGAATCTGGGAGAAAGCATTTTCATATATACCTCAGCTTTGCATACTCTCCTTCCCTGCAGTTAGCATCTCATTTTCTCCTGGAATTTCTATTTATTATTTCTCATGTATTTACACATATCCAGAAACACTGTGGTCCAGATAAGACAATCCATTCACTTATAATATGCAGCCTGACATACGATCTGATCAACACATCTTATATTATAAGCACACATGTGTGTGTCCTTGTGTGTGTAAGTCTAACAACCCTACATATGGAACATTTTACATCACATTGGTTGAACTGAGCAGCTGTAAACGGTCCTTGGGGGCATACACTTCAGCGGGCCCTCTGCCTGGAAGAAACCTCTTGACTCCCTGTGGTGCTTTGTTCATGGCCACATGTTTATACCATGTGGAAATCCGGGCCTAAAACAGTGGTCCTATCAGGGTGACCCCATGACCAGCAGCACCAGCAGCATTTGGGACCCTGTTAGAAATCCAGATGTCCCACCCCAGACCTGCTGAATCAGAAACTCCACTGGATGAAACCCCAAAGGGCCCTAATAATGCAAAATGGCTCTTTCTGTACCTAGAGGAATAAGCAACTGAGGAAACTGTCAAGGTGTTTTGGGAAAAGGCAGCCTCTGTACAGTTTTCTTTTTTTTTTTTTGCCTCTATAGAGTTTTACATAAAGTTAGACCATATCACTCAATAAGCCAGAAAGGAGAGGGAGCTATAAATCGCTGCTTCTTTCCCTCCTCGTCCCGCCCAGCAGGGTCACTGCCTCAGCCGGGCTCTGAAAGCACCTCCTCCCCTTCCTGATCCTGGACTTCTTCACTCTCCCTCTATGATCCCGGCAAAAGTGAATGCTCTTACAAGTACTTAGGGGCCCCTTCTGCCTTTTGCAATTTTGAAAAGTGCTTTGATTCTTTCTCCCCGTTCTGCCCTGACCATCAAGGACCCTTATGTGAACCAGCAAACTGCAAATTAAAAAGGCACATTTTAAGAGAACACTTTGGAGCCCCATCCTCACTTCAGAACTGGTCTACACATCACATTTCCTCTACTTCAGTTGTCTCAGTGCTCAGTGGAGATGTTCTCAGCTAACTGCGTGTAGCTTCCAGGAGACCACAGTCTCTGTGGTGGAATTGAGAGGATGTTCTTGGACGATCCGGGTGAAAGCAACTTGAGTAAGAGTATTACCACCTTAAAACACTTTCAGTGTGAAAAAGATGTAGTGAAAAGGAGAATGAAGCTGAGCACTTAACAGACAGAAAAAGACAGCACAACGTGGAATTAAAAATGCTCAAGTTCGGTGCCAAGGCAACCGTGGATGCTGGGTAAGAGCCTTTGGTTCCAAGACAGCTCTCCCTGGTGGCACCTGTGTACCCATAGACATAATTTGTCCCTGCACCGATAAACATCCAACTCCCCTCCTCAAGGAGCTGCTACATCACATTTCAAGGCCTAGTAAGCTCACCAAATTCAGCACCTCCTACCAACAGCAAAAGAAGGAAAACAATAGCTAAAAGCGTTGTACCTGCTGATAAATGCCCTCCAAAGGGATGAAAGATTATCATTTGCCACTGAATTGCTTCTGAGTTTTTATTTTCTGAGCTCCCTGCTATTAGTACATTATCTCCGTTATTATCAACAGGATGTGACTGTAATGGGCACAGTGCACACAGCGTTGTTATTGATGTATTCAGTAATGACAGTGCTGAGTTCACACATCTTGTAAAATATAAACATTATTTCTGAACTCTTGGAGGACATGATATTGGCATGACTTCTCTGGGGACTTTCACTCTTACAATGAAGAGATGGTTTTGACAGCATTAGGAGCAGCTCTGCAAGTCATTCTCCAGGCAATGGGACAACCAGGTTGCTTGCAGGGACAGGCCTGCAGTTCACCAAGGGCAGCAGTAGGTGGAGCACATGCGCCCAGGTGCCTTCAAAAGCAGGATAAACACTGACGTTTCCTTTTGCCAAATCGTGTAAATGGATACATTTACTCCACTGAAGGTCAAGAGACTTAAAAATATTCACCTCTTTTAATCTCATTTTCCTATTCTCTACCAGGAATCAATATGAAAGGAATAACTGAAGGTGAAAACATGAATTAATATACATTAATTCATTAGAGTGCTGGTGAAGTAACATAAATATTGGAAGCAACTTGCAGCCATAATCAGGGGTTGGTATGTCCACCTGACAGAATACTCTGGTTAAACTCTTTTTTTTTTAAAGGACAATATTATGACATCAAAAAAATGCCCAGGAAGACTAAGTAGAAAAGTCAGGAATATGTAACAAACAATCTGAATTTTGTGGTGCAAAATCAATGAATACCTAGAAAAAAAAGACCAAGAGAAAATAAACCAAAGTGCACCAGCAGCTCAGGACAAGCGGTACAATGTAAGTGATGATTAAAATTCTTCATTTTACACTCTTCAGTTTTTTCCCAAATTTCTTCAATAAATATGTACTAACTTATTAAAAAATGAGTATTTTCAAGTACCATATGACCCTCAAATGAGGATGCTTTAGACATACCAAGTAACTGAAGCAAACCTGCATGAGAACTGAAATTATGTGGCTGACGCAGACATCACCACTTTCTTCAGAGCTGTCCCCCGAGGGTCCGTCCACCTTAGTATTTTGCGCACATCAGCTCAGTACCAGATACTCACCTGGGAAGGTGTTGTCACGTTGATTTCAGGAACAAAGTTGTCCTCAAAGAAACTGATGATGTTCTCTTGCTGCAGCTCCTTCGTCGGGGTGACTTTAGGCAGAGGAGGAAGAGGAGGCCCTTTCCTTGTCTGTGAAATGTCAAACACAAACAAACTAGTTAATTCACAAAGATGACAGGCAAGACATGTAGAAATGCCACACGAGCAAAGCAGGGGGACAGACTGATCACTGCCTGAAATTTGGATGTGCAGACAGAAATGGGTCTAGGTGATTCAGTGAAGGATGCTGTCTACCTCAGTGGCCCTCTGAGCAGTGCCAAGCAAAGGAAGCAAAGGCCCAAAGAGAAAGACTTGGCTATGAGATTCCATCCAGCTCAACAAGAGTGCTACACAGGCCTGCCGGGCCATGTACCTGTGGATCTAATGTTGAACTAAGGCAATGCCCTCTCTGAAGGAAACTGAAAGTGATTGCTCTCTTCAGCAATAAATTAGAATTTTAAAAATAAAATCAAGCAAGCTTTTTGCTGGACTTGGTGAGAACACCTATAGGCAGGATGCATTTCACTTTCCACTCCAGTGTTTTGAAAGTAAGAACTCCAAAGACCTGTCTACTGCATATGTCTTTCTAGGACTTCCCTTAGTTTTGACTGTACCCATGAAAATTTGAGCTGAACTGGAGACTCCAAGTTTCCCGACAAGAATTTCATTTTTGCACAAAGTAGGGAAGAGAAGGGCGGCAGGTTTTCTCTGTATTTCCTCCTGCCAGCCCTTACTGTTTCTTTCAGTCATTTGTTGCCCACATTTTTGTTGAGAGTCTGTTCATGTGCAATATACTGTGGACAATACCAGTGTGGGCAATGGCATATAAACGCATTGCTTTTCCTGGCTTTCCTTGCCCTGAGGGTCACCTACAGTGCCAAGGACAGAAGTTCCACGGAGAAGACAGGTGTAAGTGGGGCTGGAAGGGAAGATTCTGAGAGCAGCTACGGCAGAAGAGGACAGCGTGTGAGCCCGAGGAAGCTGCAGTGGTGGAAGCAAGTCCCAACACACTCAAAGGTCGGGTGTGTGAGGAAACATGAAAGTCCAACTAAGAGAAATAAGTGGGGGGCTCCTTAGTGACACCCACAATGTCTAAGGCCTCAGGTCTTAAAGTCTCTCCAGCTGGAAACTTCTTACTGCCCCAGCACCGCAGATGACCCTAGATGGGGTCGTCGCACCATTAGTCCCTTCACTTCCCCCAAGGTATTTGACATCGTCCTACCTGTGAGGGTGACCTGGGCCTGGCCGGTGCGGGAGACGCAGGTGCCAGCGTGTGGTTGGGACTAGCTGTGGGGCTGGGCAGGGGAGAAGCCTCCTCTGGTGGTGAAGGTGTCTTGGCGATGCGGAGAGGGCCAGAGTCACTAGACAACACACAAGAGTAAGCAAGGGCCTCCCAGGCACAGTACTTGTCAGGTCCTCCAGCCCAGGAGAGCCTGAGGCTTACTAGGTAGTGTGCTATCTACGCCCCCTTCCAGGTGAATTCTGCTTATTAGTAACAGTTATGGTGATAATTGGTGCCATATATTGCCCACTGTGGGCCAGAACCTATTCATGTATTATCTCTTATCGCCATGATACCCATGCATTACTGTTACCACTTTACAGGTAAATACAGAAAGGTTAAAATCTCTGAAGTCACTCAGCAATTTAGTGGATCTGAATTCAGGTCTTAATAATGCAAATCCCTGTTCTCTCCACTGTGCCAAAGAGGATCTGTAAGAATCTCCCAAACATAAGCTGAATTAACTTAACTAATTTCACTTTTGAATGCAAGAGAATCCTGCAGTGTCATAATCTACAGAAAAATCAACTCTGAAAATTATAAATGTTAGGCTAAAAGGCATCCTTAGGAGAGTGTTAGGATTTTGTAGGAGTGCTTTCTGATAACATTTGAAAGTCAATTCATTAACTGTTTCTCTTTCTACACCTTCTAGAACAAGGACTCAACGCAGACACATTGAAATGTGCAAACAAATAGGGTGACAGACACTAGTCACTGATCTACCTGGAGCCTTGCTCCGGTCTGGGCACAAGTTCACAGAGGCTTGGGAACTGCTCAGATGCAAAGACTAGGAGGACACAGGCCACACTGTACTCTCTAAGAATTTCTAAAGTCTACAGATTGAGGGAACAGGGTATGTATCCCAAAATAATGAGCATATACAGCACAGCATGGCTCAAGGGACTGCGGGATTGGTCCTGGAGAGAACAGGATACCTGGTGTGTCTGGGCTGGGCACCAGCAATTACGGCCTCTGAGGAGCACAGACCTAGGTTATGCTTAACAAGAGACCCCACTGAGTGCACCACCCCTCGTTCTGCAGAGCAACGCTGGAACAAATGAAAGCCACATCATTTCTTAAGTGGTTCTGAACCCCCTTTCTCTTCGTTCTGACTCAGCAACATTGAAATTTTCAGATGCATTTGCTCCTTCGATAAGGGAGAAAAACTTCGTTTTTTTTCATGTATTTCATTTCTAAAACACCCAAATGTCATTTTGATATTCTCATTACAATGTTTATTTTTCTTTCTCTATAGTGAAATGACCTTATTGGAAACAGTGACTCTCCACCTTTGATGTATTCTTTTAGGCAATGTTCTGTCCCCAAGAAAGAAAACACGTACTTACTGCTCACTCACTGAGCAGCCTTGGAAAGACCACAGTATAGCTAATGCAAAGAGCATCGAATAAGAAAATCAGCAATCTCCAGAGAGACCCAAACACTAACATATGGACATGGTGGTGTCTGCATAGAAGTGGGTATGTTTTTATAAATGCATGTGTATGAGCATATACATTGACTGATTTTAAAAATCACAAATACAGAATTATAGGACTACATGTTACCTTAGAAGCCATTTAGTTCAACAGCATCTATTTTTTGTCTATTAACTAAAAAAAAAATGAGTCCTAAACCAGAGAGGTTATTGGACTTTCTCAAGGAAGGCAGAACACATTAATAGAGAGTCATAAACCTGAAAGCTGAGTCCTCTGACTTCCAGCCCAAGGTGCCCTAGGCATTCCTTGAGGATGTAATGCTGGAGAAGGATGAAATAAAGGGATTGCAAAATCATGGAAATAGGTACGAAGCCAAATCCTGGCAAGGCAGACAATTTACCTGTGGATCGCTCACCATGGTGTATCTGACTGGCATACTCAGCTTAACAATGAGCAATAAAGCCAAGAACAGTGCAGAGTTTCTGAGGTCAAGTTAGAGGTAAGGTGATGGGACGTCTCACCTACTCCCTCTTTCCTTTCCCAAAATGGATTCATCACAGATGCCAGCACCAACATTAAACATAAGGACTACGTGTCTGAGTTTGAGGAACTCCTTTCTTCTCCAAAGAAAGTAACAAATGCACAACTAGAAATTCTCTGTTAAAACTTCACACTGCCGCTGTGAGGTCCCATGGAAAGCAGAGAGCGGCAGCCAATTCTTGTATCAGTAACAAAAGCCCATGCTGGGTGAATCTGAAGGCTGCAGGTGAATGTAAAAGCACAGAACTAAGGCTGGTGTCAGCCTTCACAGGGAAAAGCAACTTAGCACTAGATTTTTACAAAACAAGTAAACTAGTACAGGCTGGTACAGACTGAAGAAATCAAGAAACATCACATAAAGGTGGACGTGAACTGGGCTCTGATGAAGTGGCCTACCTGGGAGCTCCTTGAATGGTGAAGGCCTTGTCGGCGTGCTCATCTCCCAGCTTCGTCATCACTTCATACAGTCTGTGGCAAAGCTAAAGGGACAGGGGCCGCTGATCTATTAGTTGCAGGTCCTCCTGGGGCCAATCAGGCTGTTGCCCCAAGAAAGGAATGCTTTCTTGAAAAACTAAAAATCTTATGACAGTATGGATGGTCTCAGGATAATGCAAATCTGTATCTGGTCCAATTTAAAATTCATGTCGAAACAGGAAGGCCACAAACACAAGTAAACTAACAAAAGCACATCAAAATATATTTATTAATGAGTAGGGAGCAGAAAGCAAAAACTTATTGTTTACATCGACTCTATTAGAGAGAACGTCAAACAGCCATCCTGCTGAACTCGGAAAATACCAGTTGAGTTATCTGAATATTTGAAGAACAATTTTTCTTCAGCCTTAAAGTATCATTTGGAACTTCAACTTTAAAAAATGACTGGGAAAAAAAAAGATTGTGACAATGAGAAGAATTTCAGAAGAGAAATAAAAGCAGGCAATGACCAATGAGAGCATTTTTGTAAACCCACAAACAAATTTTTTTTAGGATATGGAGAACTATGTGGTCATTTCAAAAAACTAGCAATATTGCTGAGAGCAATAACACACTATGAAAAGGAACATGCAGGTGAGCAGATTTTTTGCATAACCCTCTGCCATTCCATTTGCTTTCAGAATCAGTGTTCATTTACTTTATCTTCCCTAAGTAAGAATAATCATCATAACTTACCACTGCAATCTCCTTATGAAACTTGGCCTCAAGGCTAGAGACATTTTTGAAAGTGTTGACATAAAATCCAACCCGTCTACCATGTGGAGATACAAAAACGAAAGGAGAGAGGGAGACATGTCAGTAAAACTGTTCCTAATGGCGAAGAAATGCATTAAAAACAGGTTTTCCTTTATATAATTTTGAAAAGCATTGCCTTAAATAAAATACTTAACCCAATGAATGACGTGCCTTTCCTGATCTGTTAATAAACAAAAGTAACATCATTTGGCATCGAACACATCCTCCCCTAAAATGTAGTTTAATACCCTAAGAGAGTGGATCTTACACTTTTCTGTCATCAGAATCACCTGCAGGTTTGTTTCTGATTCAGTAAGCTCTGAGGTAGGGTCAGAGAATTTGCATTTCTAACAAGTTGTAGTGGTACTGATGATGCTGGTTCAGAGGGAACACTTTCGAAACCACTGCCCTTAGAATTTGTTTGTATTTAGATGCATATCATGTAAAGGATTTGAGATGGAGAAATTTATTATTAATTTTTAGAACATATAAATGGTCTAGTTTGGTATCATATATTTGGGCTCTAAAATATGTTTGATAAAGGGAAGTAAAAAACCTACCAATTAGTTGCAATCCTGCATGCTTTTATGGAGCACAGCATTTATTTGCAGGCAATAGTTATTTGCAGCCCCTAACCATATTTGCATGGGGAAGAGGAGAGGACCTGAACTCTGTGTGAGGGGTCTAACTAAGGCAGCAGCTGGGAGGGAGGGAGAGCCTGCAGTTACCCGACAACACTGTGCAGAGGGACCCAACTCTTTGTATCATTTGCAGAGAAGTCACCCTGGGACACTCTGAATGACAACACAGAGGCCCTTCTCTAGGACCCCGATCAACCAGACAGTAATTCCTCATCCCTTTCCTCATTCAGTTACTCCACAAAGGGCCTATCCAACTGTGGTTAGGCCTGTCTGTGGGTGCATGTCTGGTGGGGGGTTAAGGTGGCTCCAGGAACTAACAACGATGTTAGGGGAACCCCCCCGAGCGGCTGACTCATGAACACATATGCTTGATTCATACTGGGGAGGGAAGGCAGCAGATCTCAAACAGCATGTATATGTTAAAGTTACCACAAAAGGGCCTACACAATTAAATACCAAAAATTGAACACATACGCACAGAAATAGTTGAAGGAACTGAGAGAGAAGGTAGTAATGGCCCTGAGCCAGCTCCAAACATTTGTTTGACAGGAGACAACAGGCTACCCTGAAGAACAGGTTGGATTTGAGAGAACGGGGTGCCTGGACCAGAGGGGGGGATGAGGTTGAATTTGGTGGGTATTATTTTACTTTCACTGATTTCACACTATGATGAACAAAACCCTACTGAAGAACTATGAAACTTTGCACACAGCTTTACTATTTCCTTAGGAAATATTTCTTGAACGGAAATGCTGTGGCAAGGTACAGATGATGGAAGATTTGATGTGTGAGGCCAAACTATCCCGACACAGACAGGGCCTCTAAAGTCCCTCCACGTTGAATGTGACTTTATCTAAAACCTTCGTAAAATTTATTCAGCAAGAATTAGCTTAGCATCTTGCTGACTTTTACATTTATATTCCTTTAATTACCATTAACACTTTTTTGTTCATTTATTTTGGCCCATTTGTACTTCTTTTGTGAGTCACCTATTCATAGTTTTTGCCTATTTCTTAGTGCTTATATTTTTCTTATTTTTTGGTAAAGGATTTTCTATTAAATGTGTTGAACTTGGAGACATTTAGAAGAAACAAGAAAGTATTCTTCTGTCTTTAAATTTTGTTTTCTCCTAGACAGCACATCTTAACTTGTCTATCTTAATTATTATTTAGAGAAATCAGTGGCACAGAAATAAATACCTTACTTAGAATGGCTAAACAAGTGTCTATAATTTTCTAATATTTTCATGGTTTCTTTTTATAATTTAGAAATTAAATCAACTAGTATATACTTAATTTGGAAAAAAAGCATTCAACATTATTGATGCAACTGATCACACAGTGATTTTCTCCGATTTATGAAATCAGAGACTCTTTCAAAGGAGTTGCTAGTTCACTATCACAGGCCCAGCACCTCAGACAGCACCCTGTCAGAGCAGGCACGCCGCGAGTGTCCCGTGAGTGAGTGAACGAATGACCGAACAAGCCAGTAAGTGAACAAATGTGGTAGTGGATCCACCGGAACGGCATATTCTGACTGTAACTTTGGCTTGTGAAAAACTGGTGCCACCAGCAGTGAGATAGATATACACCCACAGAGAGTCCCAGGCTCTGACTACTGGCATTATCTGCTTGGCAGGTTTCATTTCATAAGCTCCTCATAAACAAGGGACTCTGAGACATTACCTTTTCCCTAAAGGACTTTTCTGAGGTACCTACAGGCCCCTTCTGGTTAGCTGTCAAGACCAACTTAATTTCTTTATTAAGATGTTTCTTTGTTCTTAGGAACAGTGAAAGGATTAACAGCTGAGCTATCACAGCCTGAGTTCGCAGGCAGGACACGCTCCCCTCTGCCTTGCCCTGCCTCCCTCGGTGGGGTCTCACTGCTTCCCCTGAGCCCCTGTAATGGAGAAGGCTTCCTCCGCCGCCCCTCAGTGAAGGGGTTGGGGAGGAAGAGCTTTCTTCTGGCACTCCTGTGAGGGTCTGAGCTCATCTGCACAGGTCCTCTGAGCTCCAGGCCACGCGCATTCAACCTCTTCACAGCCTGTCCGTCAACCTCCCAGCACCGCCCCCAGTGCAGCACCGTTCGCCGCCCGCAACGGCGCACGCACATCTCGTGGCTTCCCTCGCTCTCCTTCCCTCAGTCCTCAGACTAACCCAGCGGACGGGGTCATCCTGAGGACTGTCCAACCAAATCACGGACTCCTAACGTGGTGACCTCCGTGCCCAGCACCTTTTTTTATACATATTCTGCAATGAATTACTACTGCATGTCGGGCATGTTGCCATCACTCACAACTGAAGTAAGAAGGTCAGTGGCCTACACGTGTGCGTGATTCCCCAGGCTGCCAGAGCCTGCTTTCCTTCATTTCCATTCCCTGGGTGACCTGCTGATTCCTCAGAGAGCACAGCCGCTGTCCTTCCAGGCTACTGCCCCCCTCAGGCTCCCCATCTTGCATCATTAAGCCGGGGCCCTGTGGTTTGCCTCTCAGCACTGTCTGGTGGCTCTGTCAACACCCCGTCCTTGTCCTTGTCCTCACACCCTACATGCCCCACGTCCTCAGTCCTAAATCATCCCACCTCTGCCACTCCCACTGTCATCTTCTCAAAATGGTGAAAGTTCCTGTTCAAGGCTTCCCTTGCCTTGTCATCCTGCTGTCACTATCCCTCATTCCTTCCACCACAGCAGAGACGCTCAGAACAGCAGATGACGTCTACAGCTGCTTCCTTGTCTCCCACGGACCCTCCAGAGCCGGGCAACCGCTCCTGACCCCATCACAGCAGGAACCTCTCGGACGCTCACGGAAGGCAGTGCCTCTGCGGGCCTCATCCACTCCATCTCTTGTGCAAGACACCGCCAGCACGCTCTCTCTCACCTACAAAATTCTCTCCATTCTTGGTGTTTTGAGAAACTGCTTTTCCAGGTCTCTCCCTACGTCTCTGATGATTTCTTCTCAGGCTCTTCTTCAGCAAAGCCCTTATATATCAGTGCTCTTAAAGGTTCTTTTTGCCCTCATCTTGCCACCTGATCTACCTTGCCACCTACCTCACCCACCTTCAAGACACCAACTACTACCTCAAATCTCTTTTTGAACTCCAGATTTAGTTAGATCAATGAACATATCCTTTTGGAGTTCCTAATCATTCCTCAAACTCAGCATATATAAATATAATGGAACTGAGTACTTCCATAAACCTTCCCTTTCTTCATGTACTATCCACCTCTCTGAGAGAAGCCTCCCCTAGCCACCCAGTCTATACTAGGTACTCATCTGCTGTCATGCTCCACTCAATTACCTTGTTTTATTTTCTGCATTGAACATATTGTCTGATATTTTACTCTTTATTTCTTTTCTTGGTAATTGCCTTTCCCTATCCTTCAGTGTAAGCTCCAAGAAAGCAAAAACCTTCAGTGCAGGATCTTTAGCACCTGAAAGAGTGCTTGGGCCACAGTAGGTGGTCAGTCGACATCTGCTGAGTGATAGTGAGTGAATCTGACTACCGCCTCTCTTCTGCTTTAACACCACAACCATCCTCCTCAACCCTGGCACTCCAACCTCCAGCTACAATAAATGAATTAAAGTTTCATGAACTCACATATCTGTTTCAATCTCCATGCCTTTATGCCTTTATTCATACTTTTCCTCAGCCTAGAAAGTCCTTTTCACTAAATGGTGACTCTACTCATTTTAAAAGAAACAGCTCAAGCATTCTCTTTGGAGCCCTCCCTCCTTTGTGATACCTCTCTCTCTCTTATGAATTGTAAGCTCCTTTAGAATGTACAAACACACCCTAATGTTTCCTTTTTTAAAATCGAACCTACATCCCCCTCTAGGTAGTATTTTATTTCTTTTTTCCCTGATACATGCAAAATTTTTAAAGAGTTTGCTAAGTATGAGGATAACGGAGGAACAGATGAACAAAAAAGACACAAGACATAGCAAACACCAAACAGTAGCCACACTGCCTACTTTATCAGTTATTATATAATGGCCTCAGCATGCTGTTCAAAAGATAGAGGCTGGCAGAATGGATAAAAGACACACACACAAATCCAACTTTGTATATGCAAGAGACACTTTACAGACACAAACAGGTTGAAAGAAAAAGAAATTCAATCATGCAAAGAGTAACCAAAAGAGAGCTGAGGTGGCTACAGTAATATCAGACAAAATAGACAAAATGTACTACTAGAGATAAAGGAGGACATTTTACAAAGATAAAATGGTCAATCCATCAAGAAGTTATGCTAATTATAACCATAAATACAGCTGATCTTTAATAATGCAGAGGTTAGGGCTGCCAAACCTCCATGCAATTGAAAAGCCAAGTATAACTTTTTACTCCCCAAATTTAACTTTTAATGCCTACTGTTGACCAGAAGCCTTACAGACAACATAAACAATCAATGAATACATATTTCATATGTTATATGTATTACATACTACAGTCTTGCAATAAAATAAGCAGAAGGAGGGAAAATGTTTTTTCAAATTGTCACAAATCTCCAAGAATTTTTCTAATATGTTTACTGAAAAAAATCCAAATATATGTTAACCTGTGTAGTTCAAACCTGTGTCATTCAAGGCGCAACTGTACATTTAACAACAAAGCTCCAAGACACACAAAACAAAAGCTGACAGAATTGAAGATATGTGGACAATTCACCGTAGTAATTGGAAATTTCAGTGTCTCATTTTCAATAATGGAAAGAACAACTAGGCAGAAAGCTGATAAGGAAACAGAAGACTTGAACAATACTACAGACCAATTGCACATAGCAGACATATACAGAATATTCCACCCAACATTTTGAATGGCTATGAATAGTTCAATATAGTATTTCAGCCATTAATGAGTTAATAAATGCTCATTACAATGTGTTCAGTATTATTCAGTTCACCACAAAAGGCAAAGAATATACCAGAGTACTACCAACCTCAATTTCAAGATGGAGCAATAGGGCTTGGAAGAAAACATGTGTATTTATGAAATAATTTTATGAAATAAACTCTATTTAGGAAAGTCTGCATAGTTTCATTTTAAATAAAAGAGAGGCACTAAATACAGACAGCAGGGTTTACAGGAAGAAACACTGAAATGTTTTAAGTGCCAGCTTGAAGATTTATAAACCTTATAAACCTAGACAAAGTGTTTGACCAATATGATCCTTAGCTTCCTCATCTGTAAAATGGGGATATATATATATATATGTAATTGTATATATGTAAAGTATGCAAAATGATGCTTGGCAAATAGAAAGTATTCAATAATCCCTCCCTCTCTTTCTCTTTCACACAAACGCACACACAGTACACACAATTATTATGGTTGAACAATCTGGGCTTAGTCAAGGAACATACTATATATAAAGAAAGGTCTAATCTAAGTTTGAACAAAGGGTAGAATCTGATTGACATAAAAAGGACAAGAACCTTGAGTGCCGGTGTGAGAAGGTAGGCTGGGTTAAAAAGCACTGAAGCGTCTATACTGTATATGACCAGAGAAGGGAAAGGTTTCTCTGCAAAAGTTGTCCCTCAAATATTCCCGTTGTGGTTAAGTCCCCACAAAGTCTCATATCACAAGACACTGTGACAATTACTTTATTTTGAACAGCCAAATACTATCTGGCGAAGGCCTAGTTTTAGATGCTTACAGAGAGCGCTAGAAACAGAAATTTTGTTACATTCCCAGTACACATTAGGGAAAATAATAACTGTCTTTGGCAATTTTGGCAATTTTCCCAGGAGGCTTATCTCATAATTGGAAGTGTTGAGCATTGTGGTACACAAGCATTTTTAAAGATATATCTAAAAAAGCAATGGAGTAGGTATATTTGAGATCACAAAAATTCCTTTATAGGAAAAAATGAGAAGAATAGTTGTCTTAATTGTATACAGATGACAACTTGTGTTTGGAATGGAATATCCATTAAGGTGATAAGTTCCAGAGAATTACCAGTTGACTTGATGAGTGTCTTTAATGAGTACAAAGCCGTGGATGCCAAAGATGTATATAAAGATTGTGAATACATTTCTTGAAATTTGAGAGTGTAAAAAACATTTCTTAAAAAACACATAATTTTGTATCATTTGTGATTTTAAATAGGCATGAATAACTAAATTAAAATGATAAATATTCATCTCATCTAATCCCTAAAACAATTTTATATATTCAACTGTCCGAGACCCTCATTGAGGGAGAAGAGAGGTCTTCTTTGGGCACATTCAGCAAATTACCAAGCAGTCCACAGATTGTCAAGGTGGAGCTTCCCAATGAAGAGGTGCACAGGATCAAGTTGAAGACAGAACAGTGAGGCCAAGACTGCATTATAATCCACAAGAGGATGTTGAGGGTTGGGATGGTGGCAGTGAGGATGGGGAGGGAGAGACCAGTCTGGAGGACCACACAGAAGAGGGATGGATTGTTTCCTTTGATGGTCCCTTGGGTTCCCATAGTCTATGACTCCAAAGCTTTGGGGCTAGGATCCCAAGAATACTTTATTGTGTTTAAAAAGTAGCAAAAAGAGAAAAGCAGATGTTGAAAGAATGAATGAATTCAGGTGAGCAATGAGTTAATTTCACACATGTTAAACTTTGGGTTATGGCTGGACAATGTAGCAGACATGTCCTACGGCTTAGTTTTGTAATAAACTAGCCAAAATTTGCTCTATATATTTCAGTAGTTCAAAAGTAAACATTGAATGCCAACTATTGTCAAATTTGAGAGCCCTAGAGATGAACACAGACATGGACAAACTCCAGTCTAGATGCTCAAAATGCTTATAATTTTAGAGGATAAGTACAAGCTCTAGAATTTCTATATAGGAGTGCTCTAGTGGGGAACAATATCATTGGAAGTTGGGTTAGAGAATCTCACTTAAAGCAGTGTTACATGGCAACCAAAATTCTGTTTATTTGGCATGAAAGCAGGGGGATGCTGATGGAAATTGAGAGATACAAGGCTCCACTTTGTCCAACAACTTCTGGTTCTACTATAGAGCAGGAAAAATAAGACAAATGATGGAAAAATGAATTAATGCCATGAGAAACGCAGAGTAACTATAAATAAGAATATTTAGTACTTAAAACAGGAGTGAAATTTAGGTTAAAAGGTAAGAGTTGAAAGTAGAGGCTTGGCATCAAAGCCAGAAAACTGGATGAACTCTCAGAATAAAAGAAGTGCTGCCAAGAGCTAAAAGGGTAGCTTTGTAAACTCCCAAAGTTAAGGGCTGTTCTCATAATGCCTCCAGTTGAGCTTTGGGATTCCACTTGAGAAATCTATCATGGTGCAAAACTGTACCATCACTATGGTAGCTGCTGGCCACCTGGGGTTATTTAAATTTAATGAATCAAAACAAAATGCATTTAATCTAAAACTCACTTCCTCAGTCATACTAGCCATATTCCAAGCATTCCACAACCAGCCACATGTGGCTAATAGCTACCATATTTGGAAGCACAGATAAAGGACACATCTGTTGGATAGTGCTGATGCATCACAGGCAACGAAGAGAAGATAAGGGATATTCACCATTCTTGAACTTCTAGAAGTGACATGTACAACCCATACAGAAGCATCTTTACCTTGACCATAAAGATGGTAACTCTTCTTGTAAGTCAACATTAAACTCTTCAAATACTTTCTGTGCTTTCTGAAATTCTTCTTCTGCCTAGAAATGATAAACAACACAGGTTTATGCTAAAAAAAAAAATTACTGAAACACAAGCCATTTCTATATACAACAACATTATTTAACATAAAATAGGAAAAGCTTTATGGCCTTCAGGAAACATTTCAAGGAGAGACATTTTTCTGGTTAAAATTCACATGATTTTTTTTCAATAAAAGTGAAATATTTAGTCTTACTAATACAAGAAAACTGAATTGATTACAGTGGTTGCGCCTGTAGTCTCTGGCAGATTCATTCATTCTACAAAAATGTGTTAACTGTATGTCACATACCCTGCTCTGCTCTGGATACTGGACATGATGCTTCCCAAACAAATTCCCAGTCTAGAGGGAAATCTAAATAATTACAAGATAAGGTTTACAATCTGTTCTGAAGCATGCTGCTAGGGAAGATGGTGCAAAGAACAGTGAAAGTTCCATAGGGAGTGATTTTTAACTAACCTCAAAGAATCAGCAAATGTTTGCTAAAGAAGTGGGTGGAGAAGGGACAGCAGTACATAAAGGTGGAGTCCCTTGGGTTAGAATTCTAGCTTACCTCCTGTGTGAACTTGTTGGACTGTTTTACTTCCTTCACCTCAGCTACCTCATCTGTAAAAACACCTATTTCACAGGTGCTATATTAGGGAATGCTGATATAGATACAGTGTCGAACGTGATGCCTGGCAGTTCTGGAGTCTTGAATGAAGGGCAGTTGTTAATGGAGATGCTCAGGAACCAATGTGCAGGTCATGAAGGCTCTAGCTTAGGATGTGTGCATGGAAGGGGATGTGGGGAGGAAGTCTTGAAAGTTGATTAGGATAGACAGGTGAGTCATAACCAAGTTGTGAAGGCCTCACATGCTATGCTAAAAAATTTAGGATTTCTTTTCTAAGGCAATGGGAGCCATTAAAAGGCTTAAGCACGTATCTAGATATACGATGTAGAAACACCATTCAGACAGCTGTGTGTAGGCAGATCCGGGAAGGCAAGATGAGAAGCAAAGGGAGTAGTCAGCAGGTGTTAGTTGGCATCTGTGAGTGAGTGACATGCATGGTAAAGCTACTGAAATGGGCTTTCTAAGAGACAATGAGTATTATACAAACCTAGCACATGTCTCTACTTTCAGACAACCATAAATTACGTCTGAGAATTTCAAACTTGATTTCCTATCTGAACCTCCATTTTAGCTTCAAATAAGCACTACAACCTTAGAAAGAAGTATAGTAACACTTATTACTTTCATTGATCCTGCAGTATTGTTGGGGTACAAAGTTTATTCTGATCAAAATGTATGAATCAGTGTCAGGAATACAAATTCTACAATAACATGAAAACCCTTACTTTTAATTAAAAATTAGGGAAAGCAGCCCACAAGTATCACATTTCCTTTAATACTTAGTTTTAAAAAGCACTATTTAGTCCTTTGGTACTTGTCTTTCTCCGCCTGGCTTATTTCACTGAGCATAATACCCTCTAGCTCCATCCATGTTGTTGCAAATGGTAGGATCTGTTTTTTTCTTATGGCTGAGTAATATTCCATTGTGTATATGCACCACATCTTCTTTATCCATTCATCTACTGATGGACACTTAGGTTGCTTCCATATCTTAGCTATTGTAAATAAGGGGTATGTTGGGGGGACTTAGTGAAGGGGGGAGCCTAGTAAACATAATGTTCTTCATGTAATTGTAGATTAATGATACCAAAATTAAAAAATTTTTTTAAAAAAGCACTATTTAGGAAATATTTCGTTTTAAAAAGCAAAGTTGTTATAAGTCATGAAATATAGAGAGTGGTGTCAACAGTCAGTGGGATCAATCCCTACCTTAGAGATTCGACTTTCATCCTTCCTTTTGGAGCTCTGCAAAGCTTCCAGATGGTGGCGAGCACTGTCATAGTCCACCAGCTTCCTACTGCGCTTTGCAATGCGATTCTGCCAACAGGGAAAAACATGCACTGAGAAAGAGACACGATCATACATTCTCTCTTTTTGACTGCCAAAATGCTTTCCTCGTTCAGAGCAGTTGAGGATCGTGACTGAATCTTCAGATCAATATGGACTGGAATTTCAGTAGATAAATGATCCCTGGAAATCAGACAGGAGTTTTAAGATAACTATGACTAAAATGTTGGAAAAGGTAGACAACAGACATAAAAGATGGGGAATTTCAGCAGAGACATGGAAGCTTTAATAGTCAAATGGAAATGCTAGAAATTTTAAAAAGTGGTAGGAAAATGTCTCTGATGTGCCAATCACTAGACTTAAAACAGCTGAGGAAAGAAACTGTGTACTTGGAAATAGAGCAAGAGAAATTATTGCCATTAAAACACAGAGAAATAAGAATTGAAAAAAATAACAAAATCAAGCATATAAGACCTATAATACAATATCAGATGATCTAACATAGAGTATCTGGAATCTCAAAAAGAGATGAAAGGGAGAGTGGGAAGAAATATATGAAGAGATAACAGCTGGGAATTGTATGAAATAATGAAGACATCAAGTACAGAACCAAGAAACTCATATAATCCCAAGAAGGATAAATACCAAACAATACACTTCTGAAGACATCATAGCCAAACTGCTTAAAATCAAGAATAAAGAAAAACATAACGAACAAAGGTAAGAATTATGGAAGACTAATATTCAGAAACTATGCAGGCCACCATATAGTGGTGTGACATCTTTAAAGTACTGAAAAATAAAAAATAAATAAAAAGAAATCTGCCAACTCAGAATTCTATTCCCAGTGAAAATAATCTTCCAAAAGTGAAGGAGAATAAAATGTTTTTTGGACAAAGTAAAGAGAATTCACTGCCAACATAAGAATGTTAATACTAAGTAGAGCTATACAAAGAAATGAGTATTAATCAAAGTTAATATACATGATTTTGTTTTCTCACTTTTAATCGCATTGAAATGACAATTGATAATCTACAGCAAAGAACAAAAAACAATATACTGTGGAGTTTATAACATACAGGAAAATGTATGATAATAACAGCACAAAGGAAGAGAGGGAAGAACTAGAAGAATATTGTAAGATTCTTAGACTGTTTATGAAGTGCTATAATAGTACTTGAAGTTAGACTTAATTAAGTCTAATTAAGATTAATTAAGGATACATCATAAATTGTAGGGCAACCACTAAATATTTAAGTTTTTAAAAAAGAGGTGTAACTAATAAGCAAATAGTGTCAGATTGATTCCTGAGCCCCAGACTAAGACATACTGATTTAATGAATCTGAGGTAAGGCCCAGGCATCTGTCCTTCTTTAAAAGATCCTTAGTTGCTGCTATGCTCAGCCAGTCTGATTAGAGAACTAAGGCAGGAGGAGAGCTGTAAGGAAACTTTAAATTTGATGCGATAAGAAAAATAAATTTAAAAAATGTTTTTGGCTTACAAACCATAGTCACATTCCTGGGATCTTCACAGTGACCTATGGTATGTGTGGTGGAGGGATTATTCCCATTTTACTTGGAGGGGATTTCCAGTTGTATGGGATTATCCTCTCATTTGTCCAGAATTACTCTGAAAGTCTGTGGCAAAGATGAATTAGACATCAGCCCCCCAACCAGTGCCAGGTGTGGGGTGAGGCGCGCACTGAGAGAAGGCCTCCCTTTCAGAGTCCTGGAAGTGTGGGGTCAGCCGCTGGGAGCAGGGGCCTCCTATATTGTGACCCCAGTGCCCTCACCAGCCCCACTCTGCCCCAGCTGTGCTCCTGACTCTTGGTTAGTACCCCCCCTACAGCTCCTGTGTTTCTCTGACAGACGCTGCCACTCAGCTACCATCTGTCACCTCAGCCTATTCCTTTATAACCCCTTCAGGACTGCTGAGAGGTGGGCTAGGCAGCTATTCTCATTTAGCTGCCTCCAGTATCTTTCACTTCCCACTCTGCACCCACCACTTCCCACTGGTGTTAGTAGTGGGAAGTATGGCTGACACACCACATTCGCTTAACGATCTGTGATGAATGAGCCTGGGCAGAGTGACGCCCTTCAGTGACCTACAGTGGACACAGTAGGCTTCTGAGGTGACAAAGCTCATTATTTTTAGCAAACATCTAACTGTTACCTTCAAAGGAACAGTGTCCCTTGAAGCAGTCACTGGCCTTGGGTAACAATATGCAAACTCATAAAGCTCAGCACTGGGGACCTGAGGGTGAGGGTGCGGAGCTGGGGCGTTCTCCTTTGGTATCTTCCAAGAAGCAGATCCTGGTTCTTTGGAGATGAATTTGATTTTTAAAACAGCTAAAATTCAATTATTCCTAAGACTGGGAATAAGGTGGGAGAGTGCACTCAGGCATCCTATTTTTTGTTCAAAAACAAGAAGTGAAGTAAGTAATGTGATTTATTTTCTTGTGCAACTGACAAGTCAATTACAGAGTCGAGCTTACCATGGTAGAATGACTATTCTAAAGGCCATCACTCATTTTGATGCATATATTTTTGTGTTGGAAAAACAAATCAATCTTGTTTCTTTACCTATCTGATATTTGGGAAACTGGAAAAAAGAACCAAATCTCCTAAGTAAGGGTAGAGTTAATAATACACTTTAGCTTTTATATAGAAAATGATACAATTCTTATTTAACCATCCAATAGTAAATTTAACTAAATTTACTCATTCAACACTAAATAGCTTAAATTGTTTAATTAATATTTCTTCAAATTTCCACTGTGCACTGACCTTATACAGTAAAGAAAATAATTTACTGTACCTTTTAAATTTCAATAATAACCAAATTTCATTTGGCACACTGCTGTAAATATATGCTTAGTTGCTCATGCATAGCTGCCAAGATAGAATGTAAACTACATTTTACAATAACTGCTCACAGCTGTAAGCCTCCCTGGGTTGGTGACAAGCTGGCTCTTATTATAGCACTGATTGTAGATTCAGTGTTGCATACTAAGTACTGTAACACTGGGTGCCTTGCCAACCACAGTGGGAAAAGTCAAACATCACCCCCTCATGAATGGTACTTCGTAGCTCTTGCTGATGGCTACAGTGGATATTTGGAAATTTGCCTGAGGTTTTAACTACACATATCCTGTTGGTTTTAATGAGAGTTCAAAAAGTCAACTGTGTTCCATGCTTTGAAAATTCTCCACTCAGTATTTTAATCACAATCCTCCTTTCCATCAGTAACCTGTTATGTAAACACTTAGCACCAACTTTATGAAGTGCTGAAATCTCTATCCACATCTAACTTCCATTTACTGAGTAAAGGCACACACAGTAACTAAAGTGCATTTGCACAGAAGTCTTTCAAATGCTAGAAACAGCTCTCCCACCTGCTCTTCAATTCCCGAGAGTTTCCTTTCCAAGTTAAACACTGCTATTTCCTCAGCTGTTCATTGTATAAAGCAGCTTCGTAATCCTCTATCTTGGTTGAAACCCTGTGTGTATGCTATGGTATTCTAAACACGACGTCAGAGAAAGGGAGAGAACAAGCTTGTGTCAGCCTCTGTCCATGAAGCAGGTAAAACCATGACATGTATTTCACCTTCAGGACATCCAGGAAGATGATACTATTTCCAAATCCTAGTGTAAAGATGTTTTAGAAAATGAAAGATAGTCTTTGTGCATGACCTCAACCATGGACCCCAAGAAAAGGCCCTGCTGAAGCAAAAGTTCTCCTGAGTTCTTCATCTTTCTGACATGGAAAAAATGCAAAGGCTAGTCCGTATAATCCATGTGGTCTTATTTTAATCTCTCTCTGTTTTCATGTAGGTACTTCTGTGTGTATTTGTCTTTTAATGACATATACAAAATAGACTATATATATACAAAGTATACAAATATACTCCCAGAGAGTGTACGGCCAACTTCCAAATAACTGTCGCTGCGCAGGACCACAACAACTAAGATCCTCCATATTTTTTTTGAGGATACTAAGATTTTGTTCCTAAAACTCAGTAACTTTTAAAATGTGTTCCCCTGTCAATCACAGCCTTATTTCCTTAGCTAAGTCATACTATGAATATATGTCACATGAACAAGTCAGACAAATGGCAGACTGCCTCGAAATGTTCAAGCAGGAGGACAAAGTGTTTCCCTTACCCTCTTCTGATTATTGGGGATTGAGTTTTATAGATATTAAACTACCACCCCATAAACAATTTTCTGAAGTGTGATAGAGATTCTCAGACTGCTCCACAAATGCTACCAGTTCAAAGACAAAAATCTGAAGTTCTATCAAATAATCTGGGGATATCCCCAAACACATTCCCTATAGGCTAGTGCATGAGATTGGAGAATAAAAAAAAAACTGTTTTTACTTTAATTTTTTACTTTCCCAGAAAGTTTTAAAAATTGGCATATATTTTAATTAGGATACAGAAATGCAATGGATAAATAAAGTGCTCTGCCACCTATTACGATACCATCACTGAGAATTCATCATTTGGACTTTTTCTCTGTGACTCTTTGCAAACAAGGCTAATGTAGCTAGTCTGGTTCCCTTAGGTTCTTGTCTGGTGCCCTGGGTGCCCCAAAGCACACTTGGGGACTTTGCTGGTCAACTGGTATTAGGTATTTTATGTTGGCCCAAGGAAGCTAACATCATTGATATGAGTGCTGTTTTGGCCAAGAAGCTTCCCTATGCTTTATGGGCCAAGGCCATTGAACATTACTGCAGATGGTTTCCCGGTCTATGGCAATGGCTATGAAGGCCGGTCAAATGGACCTGCACATCACAAGTTACTTAAGACAATACTGCAGGTGCCTGTGGACACTGGTTCATGGCTTCCTCACCCTACAGGTAGAGTAGCACATGGCTATCTTACCTGCCACTCCTCCTTGAGAAGGGAAAACGATTGCGCAGCAAATCTATGAATGCTACCCTTTGCCATATGCAACCCTGATGGTTTAAAAACCATCTTTCCCTCCAGAGTCAATTTCAAATCTAAGGGTGGACTATACTCTTCACTGGTGTATTTCCCTCTCAATGAATCCAAGTGTCAAATAGCACAGTGTTTTAGACATGGTATTTTTAGAACTAGATGCAAATGTACTTGAAATGTTTACATCATAATACTTCAATCTGAACCTGAAAATTTCAAGGAGAGAAAAGAAATACACAGGTGTGCTATGAACATATGCGAAATAAAGAGTAAACAAAGTTCACATCTTGCTGTCATGTTTACAATGAAGTTCCTCCTTTCCTTGTGACTGTTGTTTATTCTAGGGGAAATGCTTATCAAGTGCTATGCAATAAAAAGGTTTGAATATAAAGAACACAGAAATCTCTGATTTATAATTTTGTATCTAGAGTATTAGAAAGATTTCTTTGTAGAGAAATAAAAAGCTGAAGCAGTACATGAAAGGGGAAAATTCTGTAACTACCTTTATTTCATACTGACAGGAACAGGATAAAAATTCCATGCTTAAATAAATGAAAAGTTACCAACTGTCTTTGATATCAGCTTGAGGACTTTTAATTCCACTCATCTCTTGCCCCTGTTTCAATAAGTACATGGGATAATTCAATTCTTCCCTTTATAGACACAGAGTAAAATACCTTTATGTCCGGAAATTGGCCCAGATAGGTATCCAGTGTCAGCAAGGACCCATCTACTAGCTTTTGATGGAAGTCCTCCCAGAGCACATCACATTTCTGAAAGAAAGAGAAATAAAGACATAACTGCTGAATTAGTTTAATTGGCTACCTTTCACCAAACTTCTAAAAAAAAATCTAAAACTATAAAATAAGAAATACTTCCCCAGATAGTAGATGCTAGAAAGAATGTGGATTATTTAATGATACAATGAAATTTCAAGGCAATTTGGCTTCAAGTTCTAATTTACAATACAGGCTATGCAATATCCAATATAGTAACAGTATACGATGTTGTTCTGATTTACAATGTAGATATTGATACAATACCTAAGAACTCAGCTCATTAAAAAATGTATTTCTGCATCTGTGTTAATGAAGAATGTAGAAGCTTCAGAATGTCCCTAGATCCCTATAGAAGGTCTTCAGAGCTAAGGGACTGCAGAATTCCACTGAGGCAACTTGCTTCAGAAGCAATATGTGAAATTAGAAACCACTCCAGACAGAAACAAGCAATAGCTACTGCTGAAGTCTCTACAGAGACAGCAGAAAATTTAGTCATATTGGGAAGGGCCATTTATGGAGTATCAACTATGGCAAACATATAATGAACATTGAGTATTATTATTATTATTACTTCTACTTTCACTGTATCAAGGCATTGGGTTAAATATTTTACCTGTGTATGTATGCATGAGGTCATTTAATTCCCATGACAGCTTTATGAGGAAATTCTTATTGCTGACACAATAGAGAAGGATACTGAAGTCCAGAGATGTTACATAAGTTGGCCACAGAATTGATAAAGGAGAGACTCCATTTCAACAGGTCTGTAACCTTGGATTCAAAGTCCATGATCTGTCTATTATGTGGGCTGCTTCACCAGAATGGAATTCATATCCTGGCTATGTGACTGTGAAAAACTGAACCTCCCTGAGTTTCAGTTTCCCCAGTAAAGTGAGTGGACAATGAAAAGTGCTTCTCAGAATCCCAGGAGTATAGTAGGTGCCTGAGATGATCATCTTCACATTTCTTCCATTACTACATTGGGGTCTCCTGACAGTCTGCTGCTTGGTCCCCAGCATCTACCTTTTCTTTCTTTTAAGTAATAGAACCTCCAGTTTTAGCCAGGCCCACGGCTGCCTAGTATCCAGATGGTATATTCCCCAGCCTACATTGCGCTAAGTGTAGCCATGAAACTCAGTGCCGGCCAAAAAGAGGCTTGTCTTCCATCTCCCTCCTTCTTACTGATGGCAATGCCGAAATGAGAGCAGATGGCCAGTACTCAGAGTCCCCTTGAACCTGGAGGAGGCAGCAAGGATGGCCGAGATGGGCCCCTCATGCTTGTGGGTCCACCACACCACACCTGGGCTGCCCACCTCCAAAGTCCTTTATGGGAAAGACAGAAGTTTCTATCTTGCTGAAAATACTTCTGGGGGAGACTTATTTGTGTCTGTTTCGTTTTTATACTTCAAAAACCAATCCTAATTGTTACAGATTCCAATTCAAGGATTTTTTGCAAACAAAAAATTTAAATCCTCTGTATTTGAAAAGACTCATCTCCTGATGTGAGTAGACGCTGTGAACATGGAGTGTTCTGTTCCTTTGCCATTAAAAGGGCCCCTATTAGGATCTGCAACTGAAGATTGTAAACATCTTGACAGCCACATAGGGCCAAGGTAGGAGTCCTTTCCTTAAGTAATGAATTTTAACAGTGGTAACTGCCACTCACAGTCTCTGACAATGGTATTCTGAAAAGCCATTAGCACAAGTTCCTATTATTCCCTTAAAATTTCTTTTCATGGTGAAGTTTTAATTATACACCATTAATCAGAAATTTACAAAATGAATTAGGCATTTAACACCACGATGTTGAAACGCAGTGTCTTTATATTGAAGAAACATGAGAGAAGATGCAATTACTTAATAATTACATTGGAAAACGGTGTGTGGGAGCTGGTTTTTCCAATGTATATCCTGAAAACTTTCAAAAGAGCTAATGGGCCAACAAGAGCTCTTCTATAAATAAATCTCTGCTTTACCTCAGCCATAAGAAGATTACGAAGCTCAAGGTGGGGATGTCAGAATTTCTGTGGAGCAGCGTGGCCTGGGCTGCAGGGTAACCCGCCCTCCCCAAGGCTGTGGAGAGGGCGCGTCACCCGCCAGGCCTTCCCCCGAGCCGCGGTGGCCGCAGCTCTGAGGTCTTCTGTGCCTACATGAGCAGCAAGGAGTTCAAGCGAAGCAGGCATGACAAACAACTGTTCCTTGTTTTAACAAAGAACTTGGGACATGAGAAAACCCCTGAAAGGCAGCTTTCCAATGTCAGTAATAATAATATGGCTGAGCACCATGTTGATGACAAGAATACACAGGCTTACATGTGTTATTACTATTGTGTACAATTACTGTTCTCATTCTGCAGATGAGGAAACTGAAGTGCAAGAAGATTAAAGAATGCATCCAGCATCACACAGAGACTCCTGGTCTCCACCCCACTCTGCCTCCCTCACACTGTCCGCCTCCCACCAGCTGGACGGCTCTCAGTTAGCAGCTGGATTTCAGGTGTTAAGACACAATCAGGCACAAGGTCTGCAGGGAGCTAAATTCCCCAGGAGGCCAACCGGGTCTCTCCTCAGGCACTGCAATCCAGCAAGTGGACCAGCTCAGGGTTAAGAGAAATAGATGCCCTCCCCAGCACCTGTCTCTGCTTTCAAGGGGGGGTGGGGGAGGTGGGGTACAGGGGTGAAGTTAGTACACAAAACCATGCTGTGAGCCAGCTCTCCTGATGGAATGGGCTAAGACATATAGTAAGGGACCGAATAATGCTTTTATTATTTTGAAGGAAAATTACCTTTAACCCACAGCTTTCTACCCAAGTAGTTTTACAACCGTGTCCATTAGTCACTATGAGTTTGGAATGATCCAGACGACAGGATTGTTCCCTTGCCTTCCGCGTACGAGATGCCTGCTCATGATTAAGGCTGTGAAGTGGTAACAGGGGGACCAAGGGACAGGCGGAGTGAGAAGGACTGGGTGGGAGCTTTGCAGAACCACCCCACCCCCACCCCCAGGCTCCCCTGCACTGCGATCCTGGCTCTCACCTCTCCGACCATTTTCACATCTTCCCGCCCGTACCAGTCAGGCTCATAGACTTCGTGCAGCGACTCAGTGAGCTTCATCGAGGCTTCTTGCATGCCTAGCGTTGGAGAAAAACAACTCCTGTTAGATAGAAGTGGGTGAGGAGCCTCTTCCTCTTTCTCCTACTTTTCTTCTAAGTGAGAGAAAAATCTTGAGTACTTGTTAACTACTTCAGGAAAAACTGTGAATGCATAACTGTGGATTTCTTCTGTAGTCACATGTTCCCTTGAGGGTCTCAAAGCCTTACCCAATTACACTGTGTATTTTCTATTATTTCCATGATAATAATAGATACTAGGTCTTGAAAAAAAAATAACAAGGTGTCCTATTCAGAAAACAATAGTAGTGTACTCTATTATGTGTGCTGTCACTTGCTAAATGGCATGTAACCATAATGTGCAGGACACTGAGAATACTTGTATATAAAACTACAGAAGTCTAAAAATAAAATCAATCTTAAATGACTTTCAGTATAAGCAATAGAGCATTTTTTGAGAAGCAGGTAGAAGCAAAATCAATAGGATTTTAGGACACAACAGTTGAAAGTGGCTTAAGTGGTCTACAAATTTTTGAAGAAAAAAAGAGTGTTTTTCTTTTTCCTGTATTATTAGAAGCTGTATAGACAGCTTTAAACCAGAACTCTCAGAAAGCTTAGCATTCTTAAGTCTATGGGTCAACAGTCATTACAGGTACACTGGGTATAGTACAAAAATTATGGTTACTAAATAGCAGGAAAGATCAAGTTTCTGAGGGCAATGTATTGATCAAAGCATCATCAAATCTTTTCCGGGCTCCCCTCCAGCCCTCCCTCAAACATGAAGGGTAAAGCTCGGACTGCCACAGAGACGGCTCAGGGCTGAGAAAAGGGCAGGTGCATCCTGCGGCTGCTGACTCAGGCAGCGCCTGTCTGGCACCAGGCTCGCCCTACCAGCTGGAAAGTGAGCCCCCGCCGAGTTGTCTGTTGGCCTTTGTCGCCAGGGGAGGTGAAAAGGGAATGGATAAAGGGAGAGGACAGAAAAATCAGTGCCGTCATTAGAAATAAAAAGCACATCTCAAAAACTTAGTGACAGTGGGCCCAAGTTGGGTTTTTGTTAAACTGAAAGCTGCCACATAGACTCAGCCAGGGGCTTGTTGGATTTTAGGGAGTCACCTCCGGATTCAACTGTGAGAGAAAAGGACAAGATAAAAGATGTCTGAAATGAAAGAAGAAGTATTTCCTTGAAGAGTGCGTATAAAAGCCAACATGAAATTTGGTATTTCATAGCATGTATCTCACTCTGTAGGCAGAGCACATCCGCACCCTACTTCCCCTGATGAGATGCAGACAGATATTCGGCCCTTGCACATTAGAGGTTGGACTATGTTTCAGGGCCACAGGAGGTGTGAAAGCCTGTAACCCTCTCTCCACGAAGGGCATCTCGGAGCAGTTGAAGGATGCCCTTTACAGTGAGGTGTGGGGCCCCCACCAGCTGAAACAACTTGGCAACCAGAAGATGAAGCCCTGGCAGGAAAATACAGTGATGACGGACGTCTCTGGGAACTCTGATGAAGACAATTATGCCGGTGGAAGGACAGCCAAAAAATGATGTGAACACCTGCATCCGTCGCCTGGCAGTTTAGACCCACGCGATGAAGAATGCTCTCTCTCACACACGTGGTCCTTGCTGAGGTCGCAGCAGCATTATCTCAAGGATCCACTGTCAGCCCTCCCTAAGCACAAGCTAACCACCTAAGAAAGGTACCCCTCCAATTCATACCAAAAGCTAGTCACTAGTTGACTCCTTTCTATAATTTGGAGACTGAAAGGCTTGTGAAGTTTACTTTTAACTTTTTAAGTCTGGTGGAAATTATAAACAGTTGTGTGGATAGGTTCTTAATGTCTTCAGAGGAAAAGAAAGGATGGCCCTGTAGGACAAATAACCTTCATGGTGAAAAATAAAACTGTGAATGTAAGCTTAAAATAATATTATATAAGACCTTACTTTTGAGGCTAAAAGCACAATGTTGTGGCCAATATGTCTATTAGCGGCTAAAACGATCCATTTTGACATAGACATTGTTTCTAGAACATTCCATAGGTAGTATTCTGATGGATACATAGGTAAACAAGACACTAACTTTGTTCTTAAGGGGCATAAAGACTGGCAGAGATTTTAGGGATTTCAAATTTATTCTGCCAACTGAGCAGAAGAGGAAAAAACCTAACACTTAAGATCCCTTCAAATAATTTGGCAACACTAAAGCAGAATAGATTCTAAATGCCACCTGTAGTGTTTAGTAATATCCATATCTAACATTTTCTTAAGAGGTTAATGATTTTCAAAACTGCAAGATAAGTGCCCAACATCGTATATATAAGAATTATTATTATACTTTTGGATAGGAATCATTACCCTTTCTTCAAAAATTTGGACCTTCTCCAAGGCATTTATTATAACATCCTCTCTTTCCATTTGCAACCAAATTTGTGAGCTTCTATTTTCATCTTCTGAGATTTGTTGCACAGACTACATTGCTGCAAGAGTCCTCTTTGTTTAAACAGCCTGAGGGTATATGTTTTAGTTAAAAATAACATCAGTAAAAACACATTATGACAATAATCTGCAGCAGCTATACCATTAAAAGAAGATCTAAGATATTCTATCTAGCAGCTTTGACCATTGTTTAGAAGAGAGTTGTTTAAGAAGACAGCCACTGCCTCAAAGGAAAGCAGGAAAGGTCTTTCTCCTAGAGTCTGAAGGAGGAGAGTTAGGGGTGGGGCAGGAGGGTGACAGGCGGATCGGCAGAGCAGACAGCTCGAGAACAGTCAGCCCCACTCCAGGGCTCATGCTTACACACAGCAAGTCAGACACAACTAATAAATGATAATCATACCATTGGGGCCACGTTCCATTTAGAGAACAATCTTCTGTGTTCATTTTCCTGTGTCAGGCCTCCACAGCCACCCAAATGCCAGGGACCCCAGATTCCAAATCCCTACTGGACATCTCCACTCAGTGTGCCTCCAGAACCTCAAACTTCAGAGGTCCAAAACAAACCCACAACTCCTTGTCAAAGCCGGCTCCTATGCCTCTTCCCAATCCTCATGGAAGTCACCCCATTGTCCCAGATGGAAAACTGGAAGCCACCCTAGGTTCATCTTCCCAAAGGCCTGTCAATTCTGCTTGACTCTCAGAAGAATCCCCTTCTTTCCATGCCCCCTGCCCTGCCCTGGATTGGGCAAGCCTCCTGCACCTTTACACATGTTGCTTCTACCTGGAAAATCCTTCTAACATCAACCTCTGTCTCTGGCATACCTTATCATCTGACGACCACTTAGACCCCTCCTGGGTCCACTCAAGCGTAAGTTCCTTGGAATGATCATTCCTGACCTGGTCTACTGTCCCTCAGGTAGGGAGGGAGGTCTGTCTTCTATTGTGATGACCCACAATTTACAACCCACATGTATTTTTATGGCTATTTGGCCTTTTTGTTTATTTAACTTTCTCCCCATCTCTACTGTGAGCTCCATGTGACCAAGTACTTTGCTCATCTCTGTGTCTCACCTCCTAAACAGTGTCAGATCCATAAATGGGCGTCAGTGCAATGGCTGCTGCTGAAAATGAATGAGAGCCTATAATCTACCTGGCAAAGCTCAAGCATCAGACCTACAGAGGTGAATGCCAACCAGAGATCAGTGACAATAACATGAAGAGTAGAGCTCATTTAATGCAATTTCACAGAGTCCTGGTGGTAGAGATTTTGGGGGCTTCTGAGAGCAAAGGGAGTATTTTATAGATGAAGAACAAGGCAACTGAGAGGCTTGGCGACTTTCTTGTAATTGCCCCTGGTCCAGGCCCAGGGCCCATCACTCTCCAGGGCCAGATCTTATTCCTCTATAATGCTGTCTGTATTACAGCACAGTTAGTTAGCTAGCGTTCTTTTTGTGAGAGCCAGAAAGTTGGCCAATGAAAGCACTTTGAAAATGCAAATTATGATATAATTAACACATAACCCTTGTCTTCAAAGTATGTTCCCCAAACCCAAAATGCTCTCCAAGGAACACTAAGGATTCCATAGTTAGATACCTAGGAAATGCCCCCCACCCACAGCCTTCTAGAGATTACATTAGCATATGAAGGGCTCCATAGTGATTTAGTCCTGTAGTAACCTGTTTGAAAATTCATTCCAACCAGCCTTGCCCAAAGTAACTTAAACATAGGTCTGTTTTGTGGAGTATCATTTGTTAACATCACTCAATCAGCAAAATGTGCTGGGGAAAAGCTGATTTAAGGTCCTTTCTTCTTCATTTGGAGAGTGGCCACCAGAAGTGGAATGCAGGGCAGTCTGCAACAGGAAGGGTGCTTTCATTCTCCACCCACTATCTCTCTGGAGCTAACTCTTCACTGAATGGATTCTTCCAGACCACATTAAGGAGAAGAATTATTCCAGTCCTTTTAAACAGGATTCTCCATACTAAGGAGATAAAATAGACCAAGATTTATAGACTTAGGAAAGAGACTGGATTCACTCATTCTTTCAACAAATTTATCTACTTGTGTGTACAAAAACATACATATATAATGATAGAGAAAATCCTGTGCTTGAAATAATAAAAAGTCCTTGTGTTCGAATGCTTCAAATGCTTAGCACACAGCCTAGCACATAGTAAGTGCTCACTAGAAAGTAATGGTAGTAAGTTGTCATTACTGGCTTGCATAAATGAACTCTAATTTGGGAAACCAATGGTCATATAGTTCAAAGCCTATGTAAGACAGTAGATCAAAGCAAGGGCGTAAGAGACACACTGACCAGAGTACCCATCCTGGCCCTGTTTCCTAGGCACATGACCTTGCACAAACTAAACCTCTCTGCCTCATTCTTATCTACAAAATGAAGATAATAAAGTATGTCTCGAAGAGTTGTCATTAGGATTAAAATTATATATCTAGCCTACTGAAGCATAAATACATTTTGATTTAAAAATCAGTTTCACTAAATTTTTATTATCAATACGAACTTTTTATTATTAAGATTTTCATTATCTATCACAAGCTTTGTAATCAACTTCACATATCCACATTGAAGCTATGAACTAAAAAAAAAGCTGGCCACCACAGTAGGGACCACCAAAAAGATTTCTAAGGCCTAACTACTGAAGGTTTCACTGACTCTGGGAGGCTCGAAATGGACACTCATGAAAACTTAAGACTTTCTAACCCTATGATAACATCTGTTAATTACAGGAAAAGCTAAACAATTGGCATCCAGAATCCTGCTAAAGGTTAGGCAAGACTGTTTGCCCTTCCCCTTATTTCCTTGGGCACCAGGATATATACATTGCCCCCAGCTCTTTTCTTTTTTTTCTAATTTTATTTTGGTATCATTAATCTACAATTACATGAAGGACATTATGTTTACTAGGCTTCCCCCTTCACCAAGTCCCCCCCCACATCCCCATTCACAGTCACTGTCCATCAACATAGTAAGATGCTGTAAAATCACTACTTGTCTTCTCTGTGTTGCACAGCCCTCCCCATGCCCCCCCACACTATACATGCTAATCGTAATGCCCCCTTTCTTTTTTTCCCGCCCTTATCCCTCCCTTTCCACCCATCCTCCCCAGTCCCTTTCCCTTTGGTAACTGTTAGTCCATTCTTGGGTTCTGTGCTTCTGCTGCTGTTTTGTTCCTTCAGTTTTCTTTTGTTCTTATACTCCACATATGAGTGAAATCATTTGGTGCTTCTCTTTCTCCGCCTGGCTTATTTCACTGAGCATAATACCCTCCAGCTCCATCCATGTTGTTGCGAATGGTAGGATCTGTTTTTTTCTTATGGCTGAGTAATATTCCATTATGTATATGTACCACATCTTCTTTATCCATTCATCTACTGATGGACATTTAGGCTGCTTCCATATCTTGGCTATTGTAAATAGTGCAGCAATAAACATAGGGATGAATCTTTCTTTTCCAAAATGGAGTGCTGCATTCTTGGGGTAAATTCCTAGCAGTGGAATTCCTGGGTCAAATGGTATTTCTATTTTGAGCACTTGAGGAAGCTCCATACTGCTTTCCACAATGGTTGAACTAATTTACATTCCCACCAGCAGTGTAGGAGGGTTCCCCTTTCTCCACAACCTCGCCAACATTTGTTGTTGTTTGTCTTTTGGATGATAGTCATCCTTACTGGTGTGAGATGATATCTCATTGTGGTTTTAATTTGCATTTCTCTGATGACAAGCGATGTGGAGCATCTTTTCATGTGTCTGTTGGCCATCTGAATTTCTTCTTTAGAGAACTGTCTATTCAGCTCCTCTGCCCATTTTTTAATTGGGTTATTTGCTTTTTGTTTGTTGAGGTGTGTGAGCTCTTTATATATTTTGGATGTCAACCCTTTATCGGATCTGTCATTTACGAATATATTCTCCCATACTGTACGATACCTTTTTGTTCTATTGATGGTGTCCTTTGCTGTACAGAAGCTTTTCAGCTTGATATAGTCCATTTGTTCATTTTTGCATTTGTTTCCCTTGCCCAGGGAGGTGTGTTCAAGAAGAGGTCACTCATGTTTATGTCTAAGAGATTTTTGCCTATGTTTTTATCTAAGAGTTTTATGGTTTCATGACTTACATTCAAGTCTTTGATCCATTTCGAATTTACTTTTGTGTATGGGGTTAGACAGTGATCCAGTTTCATTCTCTTACATGTAGCTGTCCAGTTTTGCCAGCACCATCTGTTGAAGAGACTGTCATTTCCCCATTGTATGTCCGTGGCCCCTTTATCGAATATTAGTTGACCATATATGTTTGGGTTAATGTTTGGAATCTCTATTCTGTTCCATTGGTCTGTGGCTCTGTTCTTGTGCCAGTACCAAATTGTCTTGATTACTGTGGCTTTGTAGTAGAGCTTGAAGTTGGGGAGTGAGATCCCCCCTACTTTATTCTTCTTTCTCAGGATTGCTTTAGCTATTCGGGGTCTTTTGTGTTTCCATATGAATTTTTGAACTATTTGTTCCAGTTCATTGAAGGATGCTGTTGGTAGTTTGATAGGGATTGCATCGAATCTGTATATTGCTTTGGGCAGAATGGCCATTTTGACGATATTAATTCTTCCTAGCCAGGAGCATGGGACGAGTTTCCATTTGTTAGTGACCTCTTTAATTTCTCTTAAGAGTGTCTTACAGTTTTCAGGGTTAGGTTTCACTTCCTTGGTTAGGTTTATTCCTAGGTATTTTATTCTTTTTGATGCTATTGTGAATGGAATTGTCTTCCTGATTTCTCTTTCTATCGTTTATTCTTAGTGTATAGGAAAGCCACAGATTTCTGTGTGTTAATTTTGTATCCTGCAACTTTGCTGAATTCCGATATTAGCTCTAGTAGTTTCGGAGTGGAGTCTTTAGGGTTTTTTATGTACAGTATCATGTCATCTGCAAATAGTGACAGTTTGACTTCTTCTTTACCAATCTGGATTCCTTGTATTTCTTTGTTTTGTCTGATTGCAGTACTATGTTGAATAACAGTGGGGAGAGTTGGCATCCCTGTCTTGTTCCCAATCTCAGAGGAAAAGCTTTCAGCTTCTCGCTGTTCAGTATGATGTTGGCTGTGGGTTTATCATATATGGCCTTTATTATGTTGAGGTACTTGCCCTCTATTCCCATTTTGTTGAGAGTTTTTATCATGAGTGGATGTTGAATTTTGTCGAATGCTTTTTCAGCATCTATGGAAATGATCATGTGGTTTTTGTCCTTCTTTTTGTTAATGTGGTGGATGATGTTGATGGATTTTTAAATGTTGTACCATCCTTGCATCCCTGGGATGAATCCCACTTGGTCATGGTGTATGATCCTTTTGATGTATTTTTGAATTCGGTTTGCTAATATTTTGTTGAGTATTTTTGCATCTACGTTCATCAGGGATATTGGTCTGTAGTTGTCTTTTTTGGTGGGGTCTTTTCCTGGTTTTGGTATTAGGGTGATGTTGGCTTCATAGAATGAGTTTGAGAGTATTCCCTCCTCTTCTATTTTTTGGAAAACTTTAAGGAGAATGGGTATTATGTCTTCTCTGTATGTCTGATAAAATTCCCAGGTAAATCCATCTGGCCCGGGTGTTTTGTTCTTTGGTAGTTTTTTGATTACCGCTTCAATTCCGTTGCTGGTAATTGGTCTGTTTAGATTTTCTGTTTCTTTCTGGGTCAGTCTTGGAAGGTTGTATTTTTCTAGGAAGTTGTTCATTTCTCCTAGGTTTCCCAGCTTGTTAGCATATAGGTTTTCATTGTCTAATAATTCTTTGTATTTCTGTTGGGTCCGTTGTGATTTTTCCTTTCTCGTTTCTGATTCTGTTGATTCGTGTTGACTCTTTTCCTCTTAATAAGTCTGGCTAGAAGCTTATCTATTTTGTTTATTTTCTCAAAGAACCAGCTCTTGGTTTCATTGATTTTTGCTATTGTTTTATTCTTCTCGATTTTATTTATTTCTTCTCTGATCTTTATTATGCCCCTCCTTCTGCTGATTTTAGGCCTCATTTGTTCTTCTTTTTCCAATTTCGATAATTGTGACATTAGACCATTCATTTGGGATTGTTCTTCCTTCTTTAAATATGCCTGGATTGCTATATACTTTCCTCTTAAGACTGCTTTTGCTGTATCCCACAGTAGTTGTGGCTTTGTATTGTTGTTGTTGTTTGTTTCCATATATTGCTGGATCTCCATTTTGATTTGGTCATTGATCCACTGATTATTTAGGAGCGTGTTGTTAAGCCTCCATGTGTTTGTGAGCCTTTTTGCTTTCTTTGTACAATTTATTTCTAGTTTTATGCCTTTGTGGTCTGAAAAGTTGGTTGGTAGGATTTCAATCTTTTGGAATTTACTGAGGCTCTTTTTGTGGCCTAGTATGTGGTCTGTTCTGGAGAATATTCCTTGTGCACTTGAGAAGAATGTGTATCCTGTTGCTTTCAGATGTAGAGTTCTGTAGATGTCTATTAGGTCCATCTGTTCTAGTGTGTTGTTCAGTGCCTCTGTGTCCTTACTTATTTTCTGTCTGGTGGATCTGTCCTTTGGAGTGAGTGGTGTGTTGAAGTCTCCCAGAATGAATGCATTGCATTCTATTTCCTCCTTTATTCTGTTAGTATTTGTTTCACATATATTGGTGCTCCTGTATTTGGTGCATATATGTTTATAATGGTTATGTCCTCTTGTTGGACTGAGCCCTTTATCATTATGTAATGTCCTTCTTTATCTTTTGTTACTCTCTTTATTTTGAAGTCTATTTTGTCTGATACTAGTATTGCAACACCTGCTTTTTTCTCTCTGTTGTTTGCATGAAATATCTTTTTCCATCCCTTGACTTTAAGTCTGTGCATGTCTTTGGGTTTGAGATTAGTCTCTTGTAAGCAGCATATGGATGGGTCTTGCTTTTTTATCCGTTCTATTATCTGTGTCTTTTGATTGGTGCATTCAGTCCATTTACATTTAGGGTGATTATTGAAAGGTATGTACTTATTGCCATTGCAGGCTTTAAGTTTGTGGTTACCAAAGGTTCAGGGTTAGCTTCTTTACTATCTTACTGTATAACTTAACTTGCTTATTGAGCTATTATAAACACGATCTGATGCTTCTTTATTTCTCTCCCTTCTTATTCCTCCTCCTCCCTTCTTCATATGTTGGGTGTTTTGTTCTGTGATCTTTTTATGAGTGCTCCCATCTAGAGCAGTCCCTGTAGGATGCCCTGTAGAGGTGGTTTGTGCGAGGCAAATTCCCTCAACTTTTGCTTGTCTGGGAATTGTTTAATCCCTCCTTCATATTTAAATGATAATCGTGCTGGATACAGTATTCTTGGTCCGAGGCCCTTCAGTTTCATTGCATTAAGTATATCATGCCATTCTCTTCTGGCCTGTAGGGTTTCTGTTGAGAAGTCTGATGATAGTCTGATGGGTTTTCCTTTGTAGGTGACCATTTTTTTCTCTCTGGCTGCCTTTAATACTTTGTCCTTGTCTTTGATCTTTGCCATTTTAATTATTATGTGTCTTGGTGTTGCCCTCCTTGGATCTCTTGTCATGGGAGTTCTGTGTACCTCTGTGGTCTGAGAGGCCATTTCTTTCCCTAGTTTGGGGAAGTTTTCAGCAATTATTTCTTCAAAGATACTTTCTATCCCTTTTTTCTCTCTCTTCTTCTTCTGGTACCCCTATCATGCGGATATTGTTCCGTTTCGATTGGTCACACAGTTCTCTTAAAATTCTTTCATTCCTGGAGATCCTTTTATCTCTCTCTGCATCAGCTTCTCTGCGTTCCTGTTCTCTGTTTTCTAGTCCATTAATGGCCTCTTGCATCTCGTCCATTATGTTTTGAAGTCCTTCCAGTGTTTGTTTTATTTCTGTATTCTCCCTCCTTAGTTCTTGCATATTTCTCTGCAAGTCCATCAGCATGGTTATGACTTTTGTTTTGAATTCTTTTTCAGGGATACTGGTTAAATCTATCTCCCCAGGTTCCTTCTCAGGGGAAGGTGTAGAAGATATCGAAGCTGTCTGGGTTAGTCTTGTCTGGATCATATTTTTTTGCCTTTTCATGTTGATAGGTGCAGTGGAGTGCTATTGACGCGTCTATCAGCTAGGAGAGTCAAGACGCTTTCCACTTGGCTCCTGGCCTTTCTTTACTGGGACAACTGCAACCCCTAGCAGCTTGTGTTGGGCAATTGTGTATAGACTGGGTCTTTGTATCTTGCCGGGCCGGTATGGAGGAAGCTCCCTTGCTGTGGGCGTGGCCAGACACAGGCTGCTGCTCTGTTATGGGGTGGCCCCGGAGGGGTAATGCACGGGGGGCTGTTTGGCTGTTTACCTCTGTGAGGGGTCTCAGAGCTGTTGCCCAAGGGATTAGTGCGCCCAGAGTTCCCTGGAATTTCCAGCTGCTAGACTGTGACCCGGGATGCTCCTGTCCAGCTGTGGGGTCCCTGTCCTTTAATACTTTCAAAAAGCACACACTCTTCTTTGTCACAGGGGTGCCGGCTTCGGGACTCGCTCACAGGTCTTACTGTCCTGTTTCCCTAGTATCCAGGACCCCATGCATGCACTGTGTCTGCGCTCTGGTGTGGATGGCTGGGGCTGGGTGTTCAGCAGTCCTGGGCTCCCTCTCCCTCCCCACTCTGACTCCTCTCCTCCCGCCGGGAGCTGGGGTGAGAGGCCTCGGGTCCCGCCGGGCTGCCGCTTGTATCTTACCCCTTTTACCAGGTGCTGGGCTCTCGCAGGTGTGGATGTAGTCTGGCTGTTGTCCTGTGTCTTCTGGTCTCTCTTTTTGGATTAGTTGTATTTGTTGTATTTTCAAAAATATATATGTTTTTGGGAGGAGATTCCCACTGTCCTACTCACGCCGCCATCTTGGCTCCGCCCCCGCCCCAGCTCTTTTGTTTGAAAGAGAGAATCTTATGTAAATGAAATGCTCCCCTTTGAAGTTCAGTCTTTCTTCCCTGCCTCCACCAGGATATAAAACCTTTGTATGACTTAGACCCTTTGAAACATTTCTCCAACCTATGCGTAGGAGTTTTCCGGACTTAAGTCCTTAGTCTGTCTCAAATAAAACTCTGCCTTTAATTCAAGGTGATTTTAATGATCTTTTTGTTGATAAAACTGTTAGAATAAATTCTTAGAAATGAAACTTTTTTTTTAACTTAAACAATGTCTTTATTATCACACAAAGCAGAGAAACACAAGGCAAGCAGTTCTTCAGGCTGGGTGACTTGGAGGCTGGAAAAATCTGTCACATGTATCAAGGGAGACCAACAATATCCATGAATAAAGTAAACCTTTTCTGTAAGTTACGAAACACAGCTTAGGTCCTCGTGGCTAAAGGTGGTTCATGTCCGTACCTGTACCAGTCAATGGGGAGGGAGTAAGGACTGCCATTTAACTCAGGTTTCTTCTAATTCCCTCCTCAATTGGAGAGACAGCACAAGGCTGTCTTCTCTGAGGATATTAGGGTAACTAAGCTGGTAGAGTTGAGATAGTTTCAACCATAGGCATTGGCAACGATAAATCTGGCAAGGAACCTGAAAAGGCCTGAGAGTGCCACACAGCCTGACAGCTTCCCTTGTAACTGGCATTCATAAGATCTCTCTCTAGAGTTTACGTTCAGATATATGAGGTTCAACACCTGATAGATGTCTCCTCCTCAACCAGTAACCACAGAACAACTCTCCATGAGTCCTGCTTGGTTAAAAGCACTCCTAAAGCCTCCCTGCATTGTGAACTTTCTGGTGTCGAATGAGATGGGAGCTTAAAACCTGAAAATACACATTTAAAGGCTTTTTGCCAAACTGCTGTCCAGGAAAGCTGTCCTACTGAGACAGGGACCATGGATGTAGTCAGAGTAGGGTGAGGTCTTCCAGAGGGGGCAGGGTGGGATATTTGCAGTCAGAGCAATGTAACTACATGCAAGGAAACCCCCCTACTAAAACTCTGTTAAACATTGAGCTCTAGAATCATTCTTCAGTGAAATCAGTTAATGTTCCCCAGATAAAGAAGAGTAGCACATGTTTTATTATGCTAATCATTTGTAACCATGTGTAAGATTCACTTTAGCATACTAAAAGGCCCAGGCCTATGTGGTGTCTTTCCTCCTTCAGATCTGACAAGGTGATTTTGCAAACTGAGCAACTAACTTAGCATGCAGACCCAGCTGTAGATGACATGGAAAAAGGCAGGAAGAATTTCATCTTAAAGATAAGATTGCATTTTAACACCCAGGAAGTTCAAGAGGCAAGATTCTTTAGCAAGTAGACAATACCTCAGCCCAGCTTGGGAGCTGGGCAGGCAGCCTTTTGATGTGCTTCCAGACCAAGGCGCCGGTGTCCCAGAGAGAAATCAAGGCAGGAAAGTCCTTACAGTTAAGTTAATTTTTAATATTCAGGGACCACTTAACAAGTCCCCACCCCTAAGTTTTTTCATGTTCTCGAAAAATCCTCAACTGCCTATAAAACCCCCTAGACAACGCACCACTACGGACTCTCTTGTCCCCTCCTGGCGTGAGCCGGGAGCTCTGTCCTTTCACTGTATCTCTAAATAAAAGCCTGTACCTTGCTCTCCTACCTTGACTGTTTGTGAAGCTCATTCTTCGGCTCCGCAAACAAGAACCCCGGCATCACTACCAACAGTGTACAGAAGGGGTCTGCTCCCCACAGTTTGGCCAGTGCTGGGTATTCTTTTTTTATTTTAATGTCTTTGAACATTTGGAAGAAAAAAAATGACAGCATTTTCCTTTTGATTTTGTTTAATATTCTTTGATTACTCATGATGATAAGCATTTTTCATACTTATTACCCATTTAAAGTTCTTCTCTGGCTAATTTTCTCCTCATATGTTCCACCCATTTTTTTCCCTTTTATCAACTGCTATTCATTTAGTTTACTTACTAAGCACTTATATCTTGGTTCACTTTCATTAAATATGTTCTCAAAACAATGTTTTTAAAAATATATGTTTGCAAGTTTTATATAGTTATGAGGTCAAATTTCTCAATCTTTCCCTTTACAGTTTCTGTCTTTGAGTTGCACTTACACAGATCTTGCCATCTAAGACTAGAGACTAAGTCTACTGTATTTTAGTATTAGTAAATATTTATTTACTATACTGTAAAACATGTCTTTGTGAGCAAATTTAAATCTTCACTCTCCTTTAACTGAGAAGGGAGTAAAGTATAAGCTGGGAATCTCACTTTTTCCTGTGTGTATGGCCAGGTTAGCCAAGACCCTCTGCAGATGACCCATTCTCCCCCCACTAATTTTCAAAAGCTGCCTTATGATCCACCACATCCATGGCTGCACCTCAATCTGACTCAGTGCATAGAGCTGGGTAAGGTACAGCAATTAGAGACACAGCACACCTCCCTGGTGCTCTCTCCCACTGTACCACCAGCCTCATTTCTTTGTCCTGCATGGCTGAGACAGGAAACCAATGCCAAGACCTCTCTGCTCCTGCTTGGTGGCAGGGCTGTAAGTGCCACCGGTTCCCCCAGGTCGCAAGCGGTCCAGGCCATGGTTTCCAGCAACCTGCCACCTGTCCTGATTCCCTGCCCCTTCTATCTGCAGGTCTTACGTGAGTCTGTGAGTGATATGCTCTTGGGACACACGCCCCCTCAGGATGTAAACCAGCTGCAGCTTTTCTTAAATAAGGCCTCAAGCTCATTCTAACAACTCTTCCTAGAAATTATGGGCATGTGGGAGGCACTTATTCCTAGTTTCTAGCAAAGGGCAAACAGTTTGTCCCTGTATACTCTGATTATCATTTCAATGGGAATTTGGGAGTGGGTAGAATGGAACACCTGTGCTCAAGTAGCCATCTTCGTGGAAAGCCAAATGGCTTTGTAACTACCACTTAATTTTGTCACTTGTGAATTCCAGGAACAACCTGTGCTTAGAAACATGCAGTAAACAACTCACACACATTACCTTTGATAGCTGCTAAATATCCTCGGAGTTCTCGCTGAAGTCTGGTACCCTCTGCCTGAAAAACACACAAACACAGACCTTGTCTATATTTTTCACACAAACAAGTAAAGAGCAGTAAGTCTCAGAGTTATTATTACCACAGGTTCATTCTTGGAAGATCATAAATATGTGGACACCACATCAGTGTAGATGTTTACAGAGGTTTTATTCAGGACAAGGCAAGTAAGATTTTGCTAAGAATGGAAACTATGACCCATCAGACAGCCTCCTCTGTGTTTAAGAGCTAACAAGTCTCTGAATTTTGACACATGGGTTATAACAGTAGGAAACTGATCACCACTGTTCAACATGACAGCTACTGGCTGCATGCACTGTTGAGTGCTTGCAGTGTAACTCATGTGAGTGGAGAGGTATGTAAGTGTAAAACACAAGATTTCAGAAATATACTAAAAACCTCATTAACATTTTGTATCAATTGCATGTTAAATGGTAATATTTTGAATATGAGTTAAATGAGTCATATTATTTAATTTCACCTGTTTCTTTCCACATCTTAAAATATGGCCATTAGAAAGTTTTTAATTATCTATGTGGTTTGTACTGTATTTCTATTGGATATCACCAAAATAGAGAAATTGTTAAATCATCAATTTTGACATATGAATCCTTGTTTGGGTTTGGATTGCCCTTAGGAACTTGAGACTCTGTAACCAGAATTAGACCTCATGTAGTTTAATCTGGAGTTAATCCAGGAAATGTCAATAGGGGCATGGAGAAGTGAGGCAGGGAAGGGAAGAGGGCCAACACAGGTTGTGTTATCAAGAGAGTTCCCACAGTGGGCAACAAGGTCCTAGTCCCACTGGGGAATTCTGGGAGGTCGTGCCCAACTACTATAAATTCCTAGCTGAGGGGTAAGGTCAGAGGTAAGGGGCATTTATCCATCAACTCCTGTCAGTCATCTGCTGAGGTCTGCTCCTGGGGACATCCCCTCAGTAGAGCCATGCAGGGACAGAGAAGTCTCTGTCAGCCAGAGAAAGCCCTCAAGTGAAGAGCTGCTGTTGGCTGGCAGTTGCAAGTAGTCTAGCGGGCTTGGAAAAGGTGCTAGAGGGCTTATGGCTGGGCACCCACAGTGCCTGACACTACAACTGAAAATATAAAAAATATGTATTTTAATTGCATAATCATTTAACAAAATTGCAGAGAGCTAGCCTATAGAATGACTCCACCTTGATAATTCATAATACAGCAATTTTAACTTAAACTTCATAATTAGTAATATAGCAAATATAATAGTCATATCCAATTTAATGAGCATTTGTTAGTATTTACCAAGAAAGGCAGAGGAGGGAAAATAACCCTACTTCCTTCAATAAATTACAATCTAGTAGAGAACTAAAAAATCAAAATAAAAAATTACATTGCAAAGCTGATTTTATTTAGCTCTGCAACAGCCACTCAAAGTGTTTGGGGATACAAAATGCCCATCATATTTAAAGACAGTGATTAACACAAAGAAATGCTGGAAAGGGTTTAAGACTATCCTGTGTTTTATTGCCCTTGTCTAGCTTGGATTAACACATAGTCTACAGGCACACACCTGATCATCTACATTTGCTCTCTTACAACACTAAACTATGTTTTCTACCTTTATCTTGTATCTACCTACCACTTCAGCATTTTATTAAAAATAATAATAATAAAGAGAGAAATGTGGTATCCACATATAAATCAAGTATAAAAATCAAATGAGTATTCATATTTGAACTGACTGTTTATAGTTCATAATGCATGAGCAAAACCGAAGGTTTCTGTGATGGCTGCCCTTGTACTGTTCACCATGTAAGAACTTATTCACTATGTAAGAATTTGTTCTCCATGTAAGAACTTGTTCGTTATGCCTCAGAAGATTGGAGACTGATGAAAATTAGGCTTGGGGTGGATTAATGATTGTGCATTGAGCATTGACTCCCCTATACAGAATTTTATTGTTGTTAACAACCATTTGACCAATAAATATGAGAGATGCCCTCACAAAAAAAAAAAAAAAAAGTACACACTTCCAATGGTAAAATAATAAGTAACAGGATGTAATGAATATAGTCAAGATATTGTAACAGCTTGGTATGGTGATAGCTGGTACCTAGAATTGTCATGTATATAAATGTTGAATCACTATGTTGTACACCTGAAACTAATGTAATGTAATACTGTGTGTCATCTACCCTTCAATAAAAAATAACTATCTACAAAAAAAAAAAAAAAAGACTATCCTGGACCCCAAAAGGGGCTCTGGATGAACTCTTTCCCTATTTGGTATAGTGTAGATACAGTGACATTAGTTCTATGAAATCTATGTAAAGTTCAGGTGAGGTTTCCTTTATTACCATTAAGTTCAAGCTGTTTTCATGAGCTCTATAAACCCAGGTACTACCAGATAAAAGCTTAGGGTTAATTCATTTGCTGGACACATGAACTTCAATCAGAATGGTTCTATTCAGAATGGCAAAACAGAAATCATAAAAGTTGTAAAAAATTAACCCCCTTTCTTGTGTCTCCACATGGTTTAAAATTGAAACTCTAGGTTTCCTTGTCTTGAAGAGTCTGTCGGAAATATAGTGTGAAGACAAACTGCCACAAGCTAGATAAAAAAACAGACCATGGCGGATTTCCAAAACACCAACGTATTTATACCACAGAAATCTATGTGGAGGGAAGAGATGAGAAGAATGAAGAGAAAATGCTGGTGGTAAACTCCTGGGTAAAGGCAGATGAAGGGAATGCAGAGAAGAAACAGGTGGTATCAGGATGATGTCCTCAACAACCATGAAGAGAATTTGGGGAGGAAAGAAGTAGGCCATTCCCCTACTTAATATCTATTATGTGACAGGTACTGTTTCAGATTCTGAGTATGTAAGCTGAAAAGATACGGCTCTGGGAAATTTTACTATTGTCAAATTTACTCTGCATCTCCCTGTCAGATCTGTTTTGGGGGAGGATTATACCTCCTGCCCCCATCAATATCAGGCTTGGCAGTGGGACTTGATTTGGCCAATGAAACAAAAGTGGAACTGACATGTACTACTTCAGAGCAGAAGATGTAAGAGCCATCACATAGTCCTACCTGCTCCCTTGAGCCCTGTAATGTTCCAGATAGGGGGTGCTTCTCCACACCAGGTCACAGAGTAAATCAAACATGAAGCACACTGCTGTTCACATTTTCTTGCATGAGAAATAAACCTGTGTTGTTGAAAACCACAGAGGTATTGCTACCATGGCATAACCTACCTTAAAAGGCCTGATAAAATATCTCACCATCAATAGTGGAAATGCTAAAAGATGGAGAAGGCTAAGATCTAATGGGGGAAAAAAAAGCAGTGGAGTTAGCAGAAAAGCACTGAAGGCATTTACAGAAATATTTCAGAAAGGAAATCAAATAGGAAAGACTAAGGACCAAGTGGATGGTATAGCAAATAGAAGCCCAAGTGTTAGTCAAGTGATGGAAAGAGAGAGAGAATGGTACTGAGAAAAGACAGCAAGGCCCAGAATCATTCGTCCCAATAGATGGCAGATAATTTAGAGACAATAATATCTGAAATCAGACATGTGATTTACCCAGACAGATCCAGACGCAGACCAATGTAAAGCCTACAAAGGTGCAAGGAGGAGTCTGAATTGCCTAAGGGCACATTTCTCAAAATGGTTAAGTGTGGGCCTTAGGGGCACTTCATGGCGTGTCCAGAACCAGAAAACAAACCTAAAACATCTCTCTGGAACATCACTTTACTGAGGTTGGAGGGGAGCAAAGGAGGAAAAACCAGTACTTTATAGCCACTCAGCACCTGTTAGGATGTAGAATGAAAAACTGCATAGAGATAAAACACAGATCTTCACAGAGTCCCCTGCTCTCAGCTCTACTAGTGTCAACGGCCCTTCCCTGAGCTAAGGCAGGGCTCACTTCTCCCCCGAAAGGACGCTTTCCCTTCAGAAAGTATTACAGAGCCTGCTGCCCTAACTGGTGGTTATGAGCCACCACAGTTGTTCAGAGTACCTGGAAACAGCAGTAGTAGTAAGGAAGGGCATTCTTTCCCCAAATATTTAAGGAATAAAGCATGTCAAACCAAGCCCACAACTAAGATTTTGCCTACGAGAAGAGAATGAAATAATCCAGGCTTCAATCCATAGACTGTGTTCATCCAGCTCAAGGGAAATAATAAACATTTTTTTAATGAAATAAGAATCCCAGAATAGATTTTTAGATATTACAAGAGTGGAAGAAAGTTCAAATTATATAATAAGGGTTTAATAGATGAGGTCAATTTAAGCAAATAAACTGGAGACAAATTTAAATAACTTTCTTCCTCTCCAATTATTAAAATTCTTAAATTTCCCCATGATTATTAAGCTTCATAAATCATTCTGTAATAATCATATTGAATTTCATCTAAACTCCAGGCTGAATCAAAAAGGTAAAAGGCTCTGGAGAGAAGTTTTTCACCTATAATATGCCAGAGAGTGGTTATTCTGCACAAAATCTATCACATAATAAAGTTTCTTAACAGCATAAGTCTCTATGAATCACAAGTATGTTTTCAATTAGAAATAAATTCTTACAGCATTCTTCTCAGACTTCACTAACACTGAATTCATTTAAATTGCTCTGAAAATTACCATTTCAGTAACTCAGCCTTCAGCTGTGTATTGTACACCTGTGTGCAGTAAACAGATTCAAAATTCCACAACCTTCAGACTACATGCATATATTTTGCTTTCTTTTTCCAATGTCATTCTCTACAAGATAAAATTATTACCTAACTCCTGGTCACACTCTCTTCAGGGCCCATAGCAACATGAGAGCAAATGATTCTATTGTAATTAATAGTTGTCTGATTGCCAGCTAATACTCTTCTTTGGACAAGAGACAAGAAGGATTCCTTGCCTTATCATATAGTGTAATAACATGATGCTGGTGTTAGAGGTTCTTCCTTACTTTTTTTTTTTCAATTTAATTATTTATCAGTGTCAGGAGCTGCTGTTCCTCAAGCCCAGACAATCCCCAGACCTTACTTTCTTCCTACATGGCCCAAGGGAGTCATCCTGCTTTTCTTTCCTCATTAAAGCTACACCCACCTTCTCCCTTCCTTGAAGGGCTGGGGAGAAGGAAGCAGCCTCCCCAGGTCTCTGCTTTCTAGCTGTCCTGGAAAACAAGCCAAGGTCATTTGGGGTTTTATCATGGAGATATGAAAAATTAATAGGCATGCAAAAAGTATACATAATTTTAAGACCTTACAAAGGTCTGAGAATCACTGTCTCTAGTCAAAAAATCCCTTTACTTTCTTGCTGAGTGGTATCTTGAAGCTGTTGTTTTCTTCTCTTACTCCTGTGAGCACCACCCATGACACCCCCCACCAAACACTAGAGAGAATTTTAAAATCTAATTAAATAGTTAGAATGCAGCAGGCACACCACCATAAAAAGTTTCAGGTATCTTTGTTACATAATACAAAGAAATCACATCCTATATACCTGACTAAATGTATTTCCAAATTGTTTTACATGAGAGTGGTCTCAATAACATTCATTCCTTAACTATTTGTATACATGTCTTGGGAAGGTGCGGGGAGTCAGCTGGAGCAGGGTCAGTTCCCAGGCATGTTGGGCTCCTGGACAGCTCTTATTTACAAGTCCTTCTTCAGCACCTTGGACAGAACTCCCTCCACCAACCCAACCAGGCACCTCTTTGGTTATGGAACATTTAGATTTAACCTATGTAGTGTCAAAGGACCAACTATAAATGCTACCACATCAAAGTCTACCACACTCTGGTAAGAGAACAGAAGACTTCCACACAGGTTTCCTTCAAGGTGACTCAAGTTCCTAGTAAGAAGAGCTACCATAGAGTTTGACACACAGAAAAAGCATTTCAAAGTCCTAGAGCTATGGCAAACCATCTCTAGGCATTGGGCTTAAAAATCATCATAAATCTATGTTGAATGACATTTGAAGTCAAGTTGCTTGTTGTTTAAATACACTAATTTCTGAAGCACTAAAAATATATTAATATTTGTAAATATTTTTGTCTAGGATTTCAGGAGCCAATAAAGAGGTAAAAGTTTGTTAGCTTACCTTTAACCCAGTTATTTCCACCCAGAAAAACAGAAGCCATAGTGGAGGCATTAATTTGAATTGTAGGCACAATGAATGGCAGGAACTAATAATTTTTAAGGAACTAAACCCAGAGCAGCAGCCACTGCAAATTCAGGGAGCACCATACCCACATTCTTCCCTGTGCATGACACCTCTGGGTAGAGGCATGTACCACTGCAGACCTGATTGCACTTGTGAAATCAAATCCAGTATTTATTTGTAATGTTATGCAGGTCCAGCCAAACACCTTAAGGTAATAGGTATTTAATGCCTACTAAACAAGCAATGGCTATTGAATTAACTTGTTAAATATTTACTTAATAAATGTAGTACTGAATCACATTTATAGGTTACTTTTGTAATAAAAAGAAAAAGATAGACAGGAGAAAGAAAACACCACACAGAGCACAGGAAAATTTCTCATTAAATTGCCTTTCAGAAACCATGAGTTGGCACTCATTCGGAAAGCCAACAGTACTAACAGACATATGAAACTTAGATCTGAAGAGATGTAATGTCACAAAGTTGTGACTTCACAAAGGTGAGTCTTGTCATCTCATCTGTGATCATGAGCTGGAAGAAGTTCCCATAGTTACATTAGTATTTTTTGCCTTTACTGACATTTTTCTCTTGAAAAGGCTAATATAGCAAAATTAAAATTGGCTCAATTTCCTAGAGTTCAGACAAATTAAGTCAATCTTGAAGCAATGTTAATAAGTTTTCTTACCATTTTTGAAGCTTTGAAGAAAATTAGATTATCAAGATGAGATTTAATAAGGCCATAATCAGCACCATGACTAACAGATGACTAATAAGGCATAATATATCTGAATCCACTTATGATCAAAGACAATGGTAGGCTGCTGAACACTTAAGGCACTCTTGGTTTGCTAAAAAATAGAGCTCTCCCTGTGTCAAGTTCAGGCATCCTTAAATTGGGAGATGATAGTTTTTCAAAGGTAAAAGCAACAGGATCTCTGAAATTTACATTTTTGTTTCCTTGCTTTGAGCTCTTTGTAGTAACAGGAGCTGTCATTAAGAACCTAGCACTTATTTCATAGAACTGTTTTCCTGTTTATAAAGATTTCTTTTGGCAGATATTAATGGGAAAGATGTAAGATAGGGAGGAAATTGGAGTAGATTTTGAAATAATATTCCTGGGCTGATTGATGGCAGTTAGGGCAGTGTGGCACAGAAGGGAGATGTATATCAAAGAGAACATCTCTGTTTCCACAATTTTATTCAAGATTCATGGCTCAATTTCCAGTCCCTGTCAGCAACTCCAGTGCCTGATCTCAACATTAAATCTAATATATATTCTATCATTCACAAAACAAAATTAGAAAGCTAGCTACTGTAATTATAAGAACAATTCTCCCATATATTTATCTTAAGCCAATTAACTTGAATTTACATAGTTCTCTCTTCTGATCTTTTGGAAAAGCTAATTCATAGTGTGTGCAAGAAAAGAGAATTGCCTAGTTAGAGCTATTAAGCTTGCCACAGTGTGCAGGCTGATACAAATTGGAGATAGGCTTTATTGTCTTTAGGCAATTGAGTTTGTGACCCTTGAAAAGTCACCCCAGTTGTTTTCCTTGTGGGTGTGCATGTGTGTGAAAGCACACTGGGGCCATTACATCAATATATTTCAACCTCTGCCTTAATACCTAGAGCACAGTATTGAATATAGGGGGACTGACCTAGAAATGAAGAGAAACTCTATGAGAGTCCAACCCCAAGAATGGCACTACCTGTGGCTCATTGTTCAGTTTTCCTTTCGATGGGTATGGATGCCAGCCCAATCTACAAGTTCTGTCATCATCAAATTGGACAGGAAGTAAAAGCATTAGAAAAAACAACTGTCATGTCAAGTTACAGAGGTGTTTTAGTGAGAGAGAACTGCCTTGTCAAACATTACCCCAGTCATAATAGAACATCCAGAATCTTTCCAAAAGTGTTGCTTGTGATGTCTGTATTAGCTTGCTAATGCTGCTATAACAAAATACCACAGACTGGGTGCCTTAAACAACAGACAGTTATATCCTTACAGTTCTGGCAGGTCAAAGTTCTGAGGGTTTGAGGCCTCTCTCCTTGGCCTGCAGACAGCCACCATCTTCCTGTTTCCTCATGTGGCCTTTTTCCTGTTTGTGTGTATCCCTGGTGTGTCTCCTGCTTTTTATAAGGACATCAGTCATATTGGATTAGGAGCCACCTATATGACCTCATTTGACCTTAACTGCCTCTTCGGTGACCCAATCTCCGAATACAGCCACACTTTAAGGTATACCGGGGTTAGGATTTCAACAGATAAATTCAGAAGGGCCATAGTTAAACCCATAATAATGTCCTCAAAGCAATATACCTGAGTGTAATGTTTACTAAGTGGTCTCTTTGTTTCAGATGCTCTCCTAAGTGTCACAGCTCTATTAACTCATAATCCTTATAATAACTCTATGGAGTGGGCACATATTTACAAGAGAAATCGAGGCTGAGTAACTTACCCAAAGATAACACATCTAGTAGATGGCAAGCCAGTTTTGGAGCCCATGTAGTCTGAGTTACTTAAGCCTCACCATCTGTCTCAAGGGCCCACATGCTTCACTGCCTTCTACCACCCCTATGCCTCCAGTACAGACACGGATGCCAGCTGATGATGGAGGAGGCCGTTGAAGAACCAACTGTTGATCCATGAGAATAATTTAACTAAAGACACCATTTCCTGTGTTCTCATGATACAGTCCTAACATGTAAATAAAAATACCAATTGTTCACTTGTTTTTCTCAAGAGCTCATGATTCCACATAGTATAGTCCTGTGATTCATACAGCATAGCGATTAAGTCAGTGGGTTCTGGGGCTACACTGCCTGGCCTTAAAATCTGAGCTCTGCTACCTCTAACTGTACAACTTTGGGTAGTCCCTTAACCTCTCTGAGGTCTGATTCCTCACTGGTAAAATGAAGATGATGACAACTCTCACTTCCTAGATTTATAATGAAGGTCAAGGGAGACAGTCCATGGCCAGTACTAGCAGAGTACCAGGCATACAGTATGCATTCAATAAATGTTGGATGCCACTATTACTTTTCTACCTAATACTTTTCAAATGATAAACTGTACCAAGAATAGATGTTTCGTAAGTGCCTAAGTCCTGCTACATGTCATATTACAAAAGAGTAACTTCATGAGGAATATTAAAAAATTCCCCAGAACAAGTTCCTTGGGAATTTAGAACACTTCCTTATTTTTTATTGGTACTTCTAAGTCTTAAATGCACAGCTTTATTCTTCATAAAGTTCTTTTTATAGCTTTCAATTTTGCAGTTATAGAAGACCCCAGAGCTCACAGGAATAATTTATGAGGATATATAAGAACAACCTGACAATGGATGTGAGAAAAATCAAGCCAAAATAGTAAATTACTGCAGGGAAACAAGAAAGCATGGATACCAATGGCCAACAGAGTAATCAAATTCATTTCCAAAATGAAAGATTTTTGTGACATATACTCTGTTTTCTCATATGTGAAGCAGAATTATACTTATACATTGCCATGATAATCAATTGAGCTAGCATACAAAGCACTTTAATAAATACTGAAACCTACCTGTACAAAGTCTTAATAATAAAAATACTTTATTGTTCCTTTTGCCTAACCCAGTCAGGTATGGCTTGGAACTTCATAAAATTTTAAAACTCTGTGGAAGAGTCTAACAACCATCCAGGAACACATTCAAATAGATGTGCTTTAAGGAAACCATTATCTTTACTATGTCCGTGTAATCCCAGGCTTACATGCATGCTGTTACTATTGTATATGATGGCTCTTTGGAGACACAAGTCAAATGTGTGACCTCATTCAGAAGTCTGAACTGGGATGCAAAAATCAGTATTTTTATAGGGCCTCTAAGTGATTCGAATGGTTAATTGGGGACCCCTACTATAATTTTTACAATGTCTATCATTTAATTGACACTTAGTGTGTTGATGGACACTCTAGTATGTAGCTCTAGTATGAGATAGCCAAAAAGACATTTAAAAATATGTCTGCCTAAGGTTTCAGTCAGCCACCCTCAGATATTCCATCTCATGCCATCTCCATCTCTTAGACTGATACTCCAATGCAAAGTTAGCATGGGGCTGACAGGGTGACTTAAGAAAGAGAATCACAGGTAGTGGAAACCAATAATATTGATGCAAATCTGAAAGTCATCTTCAGTTCAACTATGCAGATTTTTGCACTTCAGACAACCTTCCAAGGCTTGGATCAGAGATGACTGACTGTGCCTCCCATTACCAGAACAACACAGTCAATCTGGGGATCATTTACAGAGGAGCAACCAAACTAGATAGCAAGCCTACCTCACAAGGGGAAGTGGCAGATACATGGAATCGGTCCTATGTGAATGCTGAGGAATGAGATTCTAAACCCTCCTCGGTTGGCATGGTTAATTAAGGCAGTAAGGTGAAAGACTAAAGCTAGGGAACAGTATAGAGTAGATGAAAGGAAACCTTCAGAGCAATAACATGACGAGCTTCCTCTAAAAGTGATTCCTTAAACAGGAAACAGGCTCTGAGGAAGTGGCACAATGATGCCTGGAACATCTGTAGTTGGGTCAAAGTTTAATTAGATTTCAGCTCAACTTTTTTATTTATATAAGCTGAAGAGATATTCTTGCAGATGGAATGAAACAAATAAGAGTAAAAAGGATAAAAGATGGACAGGTTCTCCAAAGAATGTTTTTGTTCTCCGTCACCATCCAGTACCATGGACAGCATCACCCTTCGATTTATATCAAATAGGCAGTCTCATTTTGCTCCTTGAAAGTCAGTGAGCAAAAGACAGGAGGTATAATGGATATGTTGGGAATGAAATAAATAGAAAGACCATAGATAAAAGCCATGGAATTTGAAGAGCAAGCACCAATAGATTCTTTTGACACCTACAGGTTTCCATTATCTGCTCCCTCCCACAGAAGTCAATTGTATAAATGTAATGGCTATTTTGAAAAGGGCTATAAGTCAATACTGTGTACATAAAACACACCTTTTCCATAAGACCAATATTACAAAGGAGACTTAATGAGGCGGTTTAGTGGTCTGAATAACATCCCCTTGCTTTTTGCCATACAGTGAATGTTGCTACATATAAATCTGGTAAATGTAGAAACTCCTAACCAATCACATAACCATTCCATGAATATTTAATATCCAATATGAGCAGCTCTACAGAATGAGAGCTTTTTCAGTAACAACCAATAGACACCCATAAGTCAGAGCTGTCTAGCTGGAAATGGGATCGTGGGAAGGTATAGAAATCATTATTTTCTAGGAATATCAATTTGAGAGAGTATATACCTGTGCTAATGCTAAGTGGTGAAATTAGAATACCAAACAAAACACATCATGATGACGGAAGTACAGTAACAGCATCTCAAAATCTGTGCCTTTTTCCTACATCTTTACTTACTTCAAAAGAATGGAGACTTTTACACACTGGACCACAAGTTTGACCAAGACAGGAACTATGTCTGAAATTTATCATTTTGTGTCCAATGCCTTGTGCCTAGTAGACAAAAACTATGTGTTGAGTCAGCCAAGAAATGCTTCTGATATATATGTATCTACAGGGAAGTTACATTTGGCCTGTTATATATATATCTACCTGTTACCTTCAATGAAGCATCAGGCTCCTAACTCAGCTCAGTCCCTCCAGTTGTGTGCCAGATCCCTTCTCCTCCTGCCACTCAAGGCCTTGAGTCAGTGCTTCTCCCCTTTCCCTGGTGATTCATCAAATTTTCCTTCTGTATTAAATGAGCCCCATTAGTATACATATAGTTTTGCCAACTGAAGAAAAGGTCCTCTTCACCCCACTTCCTCCCCCAGCTACAGTCTTATTTACTTGCTTCCCTTTGAAGCCAAACTAAAAATTTCTGTCTCCAAGCCTCCTGATGCCCTTCATCTTGCTCCATGTGTTCTCTACTTTCCTGGTTTTTTCCCCCATAGCTCTCATCATTTTCTAGTAGGCTGTATAATATGCTTATGTACTGTGTTTTGCTTATTGTCTGTACCCCTGTTTTGGAATGTAAGATCCACAATGGCAGTGACCTTTATCTTGTTCACTGAAGATTTCCAAAGACTTAAATACAATCCTGACATGTAGCAGAAAATAAATATAAGGCAATGGGTGTCTAAATCGTTACATATTATTGTTTTCTAAACACATCCACATGCTGTCATCAATGAATTAACCTAAAAACTTCCTTGAAATCTGATGTTGAGAAAACATTTTAAATGTTAGAAAATATTTACACACTAAGATAGTTTTCAATAGTACAGAATTCCCACAGAAACTTATAGCTAGCTAGTACTAGGACTATCTCTAGGTAAGCTTTATTTTGAGAGATGCAGACATATAGGAATTATAGACTATTGAGTGATTAGTGAGTTTAAACTTTAATGGGTACCCAATGTAAATTCAAGCAACAAGACCAAACAATTCTCTCACAAAAGTTTCTTGGAAGCAATGAACTGGTACCAGTTAAATATATTAATGCTCCATGGTAAAACCCCATCAGAGAAGAGTAAGCTTGCTCCAAAACTCAATCATGAAAAAAAACACTACAAATTGGAGGATATAACTGGGATTCACAGACTGAGAAACAATCTTTTTCATAATTAAAATTACTTATATTAGGTTAGTAAAAGTATGTAAATCTCTTAGAAGATTGAAAATACTGTACACGAGAGGTGATACATATGAACAGCATTAGGACAGCTTAATTCAAATCAGCCTCCTCAATGTGCTGCCTATCATTCTGCACTGCTGACAAGCTGTGTCTGCCTGATACTCTAATGGACAGTGTATCAAGTCAGGGTTTGGCTAAGCAAAGTTTTAGTGCTCTGAACGTAAGAAGAAACCCAACACAATCTGCAGCACCCTACAGAGCAGGGGGCTGAATAAAGAACAATACCAACCAAGCAGAATTTTCTCCAAGTCATGCAAACATATATTCTTAAGAGGGTGATTGAAGGGAATACTTCAGACACAAGGTCAGAGATTTTTTTGTGTTAAAAATGTATGTGTGGGGTCAGACATATTTTTAATGAATGGAGAAAATGATTGGCAGAGACAATTTGGAGGTAAGTGCAAATTGGTTATAACATCCTACACACACACACACACACACACACACACACATGCACACACACACAATCACCTCTTGCTTTATTATACTTCATTAAAGAAAAAGAAAGGTTATAACCTGCTCCATTTCTATGTTGCTTTCTTGACCTAAAGACTATACATTTTCTGTTGGAGAGGTTTTATAGGAAGCACGATGTTCAGTAGGAGTTTCCCCTATACACTCTACTGAAATGTCATCAGAATTCTGTCCTCCCAGCCTGCCATGTCCATTTAAGACCTTGTCAGATGTTCATCCAGTATTAAAACACCTTTGTTCCCCTCCATTTAACAGCCTTGTCCATTATATAAAAGACCCAAAGGTAAGCTTGATCCAGCTTAAGGTTTGTTGTGTTCTGCTAAAAGATGGCTACCAATGGCCAATATACTGCATGTGAAGCAGTCTGCCACTTAATCCCCCACACAATATCATACTGGCAATGAATGTCAGGAATATAATGACACTACGTTTCGAATATCTTGACTGCTGTGGTTTTCAAGAGCCTTGATACCTCTCATCAGTATAATTCAAATATTTTATTTTTCCACTTTCCCCTGGCCATGAACAATAATTTTTCTCTCAAAAGCATGACTGAGAATACTGTCTACTTTAATTGAAGGCATTACTAATAGACAACAGGAGGAATGAGTCTATAAATAATAAACCTGTATTTGCACCCGAGCTGCCCTAGCATGAGTAAGCCCTCAACCCAGCAATAAGATTCCACTGTAATTTCCCTCAGTGGTCACAGTGGATCAAGAATAATTACGGTTGACCCTACCACCTTGTGAAATGTACTACTACATTTCTCATAAGAAATTCCTGCTGAGGTAAGGGAGCAAAATTTTAATTAATTAAGGTTAAATACAAATAAAACATACTTTTTTTGGTATTATTAATATAAAATTACATGAGCAACATTGTAGTTACTAGATTCCCCCCATTATCAAGTTCCCACCACATAACCCATTAGAGTCACTGTCCATCAGCATAGTAAGATGCTATAGAATCAATCACTGCTTGTCCTCTTTGTGCTATACTGCCTTCCCCTTCCCCACCCCAACCTAACGTGTGCTAATCGTAATGCACATTATTCCCCTCCTCCCTTCCTTGCCACCCACCCTTCCCAGTCCCTTTCCCCTTTCATAACTGTTAGTCCATCCTTGGGTTCTGTGAGTCTGCTGCTATTTTGTTCCTTCAGTTTTTCCTTTGTTCTTATGCTCCACAGATGAGTGAAATCATTTGGTACTCGTCTTTCTCTGCCTGGCTTATTTCACTGAGCATAATGCCCTTTAGATCTATACATGTTGCAAATGGTATGATTTATTTTCTCCTTATGGCTGAATAATATTCCATTGTGTATATATACCACATCTTCTTTATCCATTCATCTACTGATGGACACTTAAGTTGCTTCCATTTGGCTATTGTAAATAGTGCTGCAATAAATATAGGGGTGCATATATCTTTTTGAAACTGGGATCCTACATTCTTGGGTTAAATTCCTAGGAGTGGAATTCCTGGGTCAAATGGTATTTCTATTTTTAGTTTTTTGAGGAACCTCTATATTGCTTTCCACAATGGTTGAACTAGTTTACATTCCCACCAGCAGTGTAGGAGGGTTCCCCTTTCTCCATATCCTCACTAGCATTTGTTGTTCATAGTCTTTTCTACGTTGGCCTTCCTAACTGGTGTGAGGTGATATCTCATTGTGGTTTTAATTTGCATTTCCCTGATGATTAGCAATGTGGAGCATCTTTTCATGTATTTGTTGTCCATCTTAATCTCTTCTTTGGAGAAGTATCTGTTCAAATCCTCCGCCCATTTGTTAATAGGGTTATTTGCTTTTAGGGTGTTGAGGCGTGTGAGCTCTTTACATATTTTGGATGTTAACCCCTTGTCAGATACATCATTCACAAATATATTCTCCCATACTGTAGGATGCCTTTTTGTTCTGCTGATGGTGTCCTTTGCTGTACAGAAGTTTTTTAGCATGATGTAGTCCCATTTGTTCATTTTGGAATTTGTTTTCCTTACCCAAGGAGATGCACTCAGGAAAAAGTTGCTCATGTTTATATTCAAGAGATTTTTGCCTACGTTTACTTCTAACAGTTTTACGGTTTCATGACTTACTTTCAGGTCTCTGATCCATTTTGACTTTACTTTTGTATATGGGGTTAAGACAATAATCCAGTTTCATTCTCTTGCATATAGCTGCCCAGTTTTGCCAACACCACTTGTTGAAGAAGCTGTCATTTCCCCATTGTATAGACATGGCTCCTTTATCATATATTAATTGACCATATATGCTTGGGTTTATATCTGGGCTCTCTAGTCTATTCCATTGGTCTATGGGTCTGTTCTTGTGCCAGTACCAAATTGTCTTGATTACTGTGGCTTTGTAGTAGAGCTTGAAGGTGGGGACCATAGTCTCCCAGGCTTTATTCTTCCTTCTCAGGATTGCTTTGACTGTTTGGGGTCTTTTGTGCTTCCATATGAATTTAAGAACTATCTTTTCTAGTTCATTGAAGAATGCTGTTGGTATTTTGATAGGACTGCATTTTATCTGTAGATTGCTTTAGGCAGGATGGTTATTTTGACAATATCAATTCTTCCTATCCATGAGCACAGATGTTTTTCCATTTATTGGTATCTTCTTTACTTTGTATCATGAATGTCTTGTAGTTTTCAGAGTACAGGTCATTCACTTCCTTTGTCAGGTTTATTCCTAGGTATTTTATTCTTTTTGGTGCAGTTGTGAATGGAATTGTTTTCCTGATTTTTCTTTCTAATAGTTCACTGTTAGTGTAAAGGAATGCAACAGATTTCTGTGTATTAATTTTATATCTTGCAACTCTCCTGAATTCAGATATTAGATCTAGTAGTTTTGGAGTGGATTCGTTAGGGTTTTTTATGTACAATATCATGTTATCTGCAAACAGGGACAGTTTAACTTCTTCCTAGCCAGTCTGGATACCTTTTATTTCTTTGTGTTGTCTGATTGCTGTGGCTAGGACCTCCAGAACTATGTGGAATAAAAGTGGTGAGAGTGGGCATCCTTGTCTTGTTTCCAATCTTAAAGGAAAAGCTTTCACCTTCTCACTGTTAAGTATAATGTTGGCTGTGGGTTTGTCATATATGGACTTTATTATGTTGAGGTACTTGCCCTCTATACCCATTTTGTTGAGAGTTTTTATCATGAATGGATGCTGAATTTTGTCAAATGCTTTCTCAGCATCTATGGAGATGATCATGTGGTTTTTGTCCTTCTTCTTGTTGTGGTGGTGGATGATGTTGTTGGATGTTTGAATGTTGTACCATCCTTGCATCCCGGAATAAATCCTACTTGATCATGGTGGATCATCTTTTTGATGTATTTTTAAATTCAGTTTGCTAATATTTTGTTGAGTATTTCTGCATCTATGTTCATCAGGGATATTGGTTTGTAATTTTCTTTTTTGTGTGGTGTCTTTGCCTGGTTTTGTTATTAGAATGATGCTGGCCTTGTAGAATGAGTTTGGAAGTATTCCCTCCTCTTCTATTTTTTGGAAAACTTTAAGGAGGATGAGCATTAGGTCTTCACTAAATGTTTGATAAAATTCAGCAGTGAAACCATCTGCTCCAGGGATTTTGTTCTTAGATAGTTTTTTGATTACCAATTCAATTTCTTTGCTGGTAATTGGTCTATTCAGATTTTCTGTTTCTTCCTGGGTCAGCCACAGAAGATTGCATTTTTTAGAAAGTTGTCCATTTCTTCTAGGTTATCCAGTTTGCTAGTATATAATTTTTCATAGTATTCTCTCATAATTCTTTGTATTTCTGTGGTGTCCGTAGTGATTTTTCCTTTCTTTTTAGTGATTCTGTTTATGTGTGTAGACTCTCTTTTTTTCTTGATAAGTCTGTCTAGGGGTTTATATATTTTGTTTATTTTCTCAAAGAACCAGCTTTCATTGATTCTTTCTATTGTTTTATTATTCTCAATTTTATTTATTTCTTCTCTAATCTTTATTATGTCCCTCCTTCTACTGACTTTGGGCCTCCTTTGTTCTACTTTTTCTAGTTTCATTAATTTTGACTTTAGACTGTTCATATGGGATTTTTCCTCTTTCCTGAGATAGGCCTGTATTGCAATATACTTCCCTCTTAGCACAGCTTTTGCTGTGTCCCACAGATTTTGTGCTGCTGAATTATTGTTGTCATTTGTCTCTATATATTGCTTGATCTCTGTTTTTATTTGGTCATTGATCCATTGATTATTTAGGAACATGTTATTAAGCCTCCGTGTGTTTGTGGGCTGTTTTGTTTTATTTGTGTAATTTACTTCTAGTTTCATACCTTGTGGTCTGAGAAGCTGGTTGGTCCAATTTCAATCTTTTTGAATGTACTGAGGCTCTTTTTGTGGCCTAGTACATGATCTAGTCTTGTAAATATTCCATGTGGACTTTAGAAGAATGCGTATTTGTTACTTTCAGATGGAGTGTTCTGTAGATGTCCATTAGGTCCATCTGTTCTAATGTGTTGTTCAGTGCCTCTGTGTCCTTACTTATTTTCTGTCTGGTTCAACTGTCCTTTGGAGTGAATGGTGTGTTGATGTCTCCTAAAATTAATGCATTGCATTCTATTTCCCCCTTTAATTCTGTTAGTATTTTTTTCACATATGTAGGTGATCCTGTGTTGGGTGCATAGATATTTATAATAGTTATAGCCTCTTGTTGCACTGACCCCTTTATCATTATGTAATATCCTTCTTTGTGTTTTGTGACTTTCTTTGTTTTGAAATCTATTTTTTCTGATACAAGTACTGCAACTCCTACTTTTTTCTATTAGTTGCATGAAATATCTTTTTCCGTCCCTTTACTTTCAGTCTTTGTATGTCTTTGGGTTTGAAATGAGTCTCTTGTAGGCAGCTTATAGATGGGTCTTGATTTTTTTTCCATTCAGTGACTCTATGTCTTTTGATTGGTGCATTCAGATTATTTACATTTAGGGTGATTATGGATAGATATTTTCTTATTGCCATTGCAGGCTTTAGATTCATGATTACTAAAGGTTCAAGGGCAATTCCCTTACTATCTAACAGTCTGATTTAACTCACTTAATATGCTATTACAAACACAATCTAAAGGTTTTTTTTTCTCCTCTTTTTTCTTCCTCCTTCATTCCTTATATATTAGGTATCATATTCTGTACTCTTTGTCTATCCCTTGATTGACTTTGGGGGTAGTTCATTTGATTTTGCATCTGCTTAGTAATTAATTGTTCTACTTTCTTTGCTGTGGTATTATTTCCCTGGTGACAGGTATTTAGCCTTAGGAATATTTCCATCTATAGCAGTCCCTCCAAAATGTACTGTAGAGATGGATTGTGGGAGGCAAATTCTCTCAGCTTTTGCTTACCTGAAAATTGTTTAATCCCTCCTTCAAATTTACATGATAATATTGCTGGATTCAGTATTCTTGGCTCAAGGCCCTTCTGTTTCATTGCATTAAATATATCATGCCATTCCCTTCTGGCCTCTAAGGTTTCTGTTGAGAAGTCTGATGATAGCCTGATGGGTTTTCCTTGATATCTGACCTCTTTTCTCTCTCTAGCTGCTTTTTAAAGTCTGTCCTTATCCTTGATCTTTGCCATTTTACTTATTATATGTCTTGGTGTTGTCTTCCTTGGGTCCCTTGTGTTGGGAGATCTGTGCACCTCCATGGCCTGGGAGACTATTTTCTTTTCCAGATTGGGGAAGTTTTAGTAATTACCTCCTCAAAGACAGTATCTATCCTTTTTCCTCTCTCTTCTTCTTCTGGTACCCCTATGATGCGAATATTGTTCCATTTGGATTGGTCACACGGTTCTCTCAATATTCTTTCATTTTAGAGACCCTTTTTTCTCTCTGTGCCTCAGCTTCTTTGTATTCCTCGTCTCTACTTTCTATTCCATTTACCATCTCTTCTACTACAGCTAATCTGCTTTTAAATCCCTCCATTGTATGTTTCATTTCAGATATGGAATTTCTTAATGATTGAATTTCTGTCCTAAATTTGTTCCTGAGTCCTTGAATATTTTTCTGTAGCTCTATGAGCATGTTTATGATTTTTATTTTGAACTCTCTTTCAGGGAGGTTGGTGAGTTCAGTTTCATTTGTCCCTTTTTCTGGTGTTTGAGATTTTTCTTTGAACCAGGTTCCTTTGATGTTTCATATTTGTATGTGGCGCCCTCTATTGCCCAGAAGCTCTAGTCTCTGGAGCTGCTCATCCCCCGGAGTGATGTTGGGGTTGCAGGGGAGTGGCTCTGGTATCTGGGGGAAGGAAAAAGCTATCTCCTGCTTCCTGGCTGCAGTGCCTGTCTCCACTGTCAGAATGAGTAGGCTGAGCACACAGATGTAAGCCTCTGCACTGTGTGTCTATAGCTGCCACAGGCAGGGCCTCCCTGTGCCTGGCCTGATGCCAGGGCAGGGAGTGCCAGCTAGGGTGCTGGTGCCAGGGCAGGGAATGCCAGTTAGGGTGCTGGTGCCAGGAGGCTGGCAGAAAGGCATAGCAGGCTGCGTATCACAGTGGGTGGCCTCGGAGCTGCATAGCCGGCCAGGGGCATGGAGCACCGGAAGTTCCTGAAAGTTCCCAAACTGCTGGGCAGAGCACCCAGACAATCTTGTCCACCTATCCTTCTCCCACACAGCAAGCTCCATGAAAACCCCGCCCCTTCAGCAGCCCTCTCACTGTTAGGAAGCCTCTCAGACTGCCCACATTTCCTTTGTCCCAGAGCGGCCAGATGTGGATCCCTGTCTTCCACAAATGGCTGGAATCTCAGTCTCTCCAAATATTTCTTCTGTCTTAGCTTTCCAACCCCACTAATCTCCAGAGCACCATGCAATGTAGGTTTGTGCTCCTGAAGCAGATCTCCAGGGCTGGATGTTCAGCAGCCCTAGGCTTCCACCCCTCCCCGCTCATTTCTCTTCCTCCCACCAGTGAGCTGGGGTGAGGGAAGGGCTTGGGTCCCACTGGATCAAGGCTTTGGTATGTTACCCTGTTTCATGGGGTCTGCTCTGTTCTCCAGGTTTAAGCAGTCAGGTGCAGCCTTCTTTCCTGTTGCTTTTTAAGGGTTAGTTGTATTAACTATATTTTCATATTATATGTGGTTTTGGGAGGAGTTCTCTGTCTCACCTCTCATGCCGCCATCTTGAATCTTCTCCTCTAAACCATAGATTTTTAATTGATAATAACTGTCATCCTGTTAAAGGCTAACAACTTTGGGCTAAAGCTAATAGCTGTGTCTTTACAACCTATGTATTCTGTCATTTGACACAGACCTCACCACTCCTTATTGTTTTGCTCCTTATCTACAAAGTGATCATTCCTAGCAGCATCACTAGAAGTGATGCTGTGTTCTTCCCAGTTCATGAAAGCAGGACACAGAGGATACAGGTTCCCTCCCCATCTCTGTAAGAATGTGAGTCTCTAACTTCTACCTGAGAGCACAGCAGTACAAGCAGTATAGGCAGTAAGTTTTTCTAGGTAAGCCTGTGAAAGGAGCTATTTTCCAATTGAAACTTTTACTGAAATAATTACAGAATCACATGCAGCTATTAAAAAGTAATACAAAAAAATCTCTTGTATCCTGCACTCTATTTCTCCCAGTGATAACATCTTGCACAACTACAGTAAGTACACTGTAACAACATAGATACAATTCATTGTCTTATTCTTATTGACCCAGTTTTTACTTGTATTCATGTAGGTATATGTATCTAGTTCTATACAATTTTTATCATATCTGTCATTTCATATATCCAAAATACCAATTAGGATATAGAACTGTTCCATCAGGACAAGGATCACTTGAGTTGACTTTTGTAACCATATCCATCTCACCTCTTCCATCCCTAGCCCCCCACAACCACTAATCTTTCCTCTATTTCTGCCATTTTGCCATGTTAAAAATGTTACATAATGGAATTATATAGTATCTGATATTTTAAGACTGGCTTTTTTTGACTCAGCGTAACTCCCCAGAGATTTATCCAGGTTACTGCATCCATCAGCAATTACCTTTTATTACTGAGTAGTATTCCATGGTGTAGATATACCACAGTTTGTTTAGCTACTCATCTGTTGAAGGACAGCTGAGATGTTTCCAGTTTGGAGCTATTACAAATAAAGCTTTTATAAGCATTTGGGTTTAAGTTTGTGTGTGAATATAACTTTTCATTTCTATGGAATAAATGCCCAAGAGTGCAGTCCTTGGGTTGTATGATAGTTGCATGTTTAATTCTTAAAGAAATAGCCAAAATGTTTACCAGAGTGGCTGCATCATTTTACATGATGTATGAGTGATTCAGTTTCTCCACATCCTTGCTAGCATTTAGTTTTGTCACTAATTTTTATTTTAGCCATTTTGAGGCCTGCCATGATGATATCTTACTGTGGCTTTAATTGGCATTTCTCTGATGGGTAAATATGTGTTGAACAGCTTTTTATAGATGGCTTCTTTACCATCTAGATATCCTCTTCAGTGAAATGTCTATTCTTAGTGTTTGTCCATTTTCTAATTGGACTGTGTTTTGTTTTGTTTTTTACTGTTGAGTTGTTAGTGTTCCTGATATGTTCCAGATTCTAGTCTTCTTTTGGTTATACAAGTTTCCAGATATTTTCTCCTAGTCTGCAGCTTCTCTTTTTTTATTCTCTTAACAGTTCTTTTGCAGAGCAAAAGAGGTCCAATTTATCAAATTTTCCTGTTCTGGATTTTTGGTGTGAAGTCTAGGAACTCTCTGCCTAGCCCTAGATTCTGAAGATTTCTCCTATTCCTTCTTACAATAATTTTAAAGCTTTTTATTTTACATTTAACTCTTTGATAGATTCTGAGTTAACCTCTGTCTATGGGTGGGGTTTAGATCAAGGTTCATCTTTTTTTGTCTTTGTCCAATCAGTACAGCACCATTATGAAAAAGGTGGTCTCTTCTCTATTGAGTTGCTTTTGCACCTTTGTCAAAAATCAGTTGAGCGTACTTGTGTGGGTGTCTGCTTTTATTTCTGGGTTATCTATTCTGTTCTATTATCTATGTGTCTATCCTTCTGCTGATAGCACACTGTCTTGATTAGTGCAGCAATATAATAGACCTTAATAGTGAATAGAGTGATTCCTCCTACTTTACACTTCTTTGCCACTGTTTTAGCTATTCTAGGGTCTGTATGTTTCCATATAAATGCTACAACAAGCTTTCCTACATCTGTTAAAAAGAAAACCTGCCCTACAATTTCCATGAAATTTTATTAAATCTATAGATCAGTTTGGGAAGAAATGACATCTTTACTATGCTGCATTTTCTGATGCATGAACACAGTATTTCTTTCCATTTGTTTCTTTTCTTTGATTTCATTCATTAGCACTTTGTAGTTTTCAGCATAAAGACCCTGTACATGTTTTATTAAGTGTGTACATATATATTTTTTCTTTGGAAAGATTTTAAATGTTATTTTGTTTAAAATTTTGCTTTTCACATGTTCATTGTTAGTACCTAGAAATGTGATTGATTTTTTTGTGTTAATACTGTATCCTGTGACCTTGCTGAGCTCACTTATTAGTTCTAGGAGTTTTTTTATTGATACCTTAGGATTCTCTATGTATACAATCATGTTATCTGCAAACCAGGACAGTTTTATCTTCCTTTATGATCTGTGTGTCTTTTATTTCCTTCTTTTTCCTTATTGTGCTGACTAGAACTTCCAGTTCTACACTGGACAACATTGGTGAGACCAGGTACCCTTGACTTATTCCTGATCTTAGGGAAAAAACATTCAGTCTTTTACCATTAAAGATGATGTCAGCCTTAGTTATTTTGTAGCCACTCTTTATCAAGTTGAGGTAATTCCCCTCTACTAACTTGCTGAGCATTTTCATTGTGAATGGGTGTTGGATTTCATCACATACTTATCCCATACCAATTGTATGATCAGATGATTTTTTTCTTACTTACACTGATTATATGGTGGATTACATAGATTGATTTTGGAATGGTAAGCTAGCCTTTGATATCTGGAAAAAATCCTACTTGATCATGGTGTATAATTCTTTTTATATATTGTTGGCTTCAATTGCTGATATTTTGTTAAGGACTTTTATGTCTAAATTCATGGGACATATTGACCTGTAGCTTTCTTTTTTGATATACTGTCATTGTCTGTTTTAGTATCAAGGTAATATTGGCCACATCTTCTATTTTCAGGAAATGATTATGTGAAACTGGTGTTAATTCTTCTTTAAATGTCAGAATTGCCCTGAAGATTTCTTTTGCTAATTTTAAACTGAAAATTTAACTTCTTTAATGGTTAGAGGGCTATTCAGGTAGTCTATTTCATCTTTATTAAGTTTGGGCAGTTTATTATTGAGGAATTGGTCCACTGTGGTTGTCAAAAAGTTAAACATGCAAATAAAAGGGAATGCATCAAATTAAAAAACTTTTTCACAGAAAGGAAACCATCAATAAATGAAAAGGTCACCTACAGAATGGGAAAAAATATTTGCAAATCATATATCTGATAAGGGGTTAATATCCAAAATATATAAAAAAAACTTATACAACTCAATAGCAACGAAACAAACAATCCAATTAAAAATGGGCAGAGGTCAACTGAATAGACATTTTCCATAGACATACAGATGGCCAATGGGTCCATGAAAAAGTCCTCAGCATCACCAATCATCATGGAAATGCAAATCAAACCACGATGAGATATCACTTCGCATCTGTTAGAATGGCTATCACCAAAAAGACAAGGGATAACAAGTGTTGGTGGATGTGGAGAGAAGAGAACCCTTTGGCACTGTTGGTGGGAATATAAATTGATGCAGTCACCATGGAAAACAGTACAAAGGTTCCTCAAAAAATTAAAAACTGAGCTACTATATGATCTAGCAATCTCACTTCTGAGTATATATCAGAGGAAAGGAAAACAGGATCTCAAAGAGATATCCACACTCCCACACCACTGTAGCATTATTCAAAAAAGCCAAGATATGGAGACAACCTAAGTGTCTGTCAATGAATGAATAAAGAAAATGTATATAATGCACACAAACACACACACAATGGAATATTACTCAGCCATGAGACAGGAGGACATCCTGCCATTTGCAACAACATGGATGAACCTTGAGGACATTATATGGTAAGTGAAGAAAGTCAGACAGAGAAAGACAAATAGTGTATGACCTCACTTATATGTGGAATCTAAAAGAGCCACATTCATAGCAACAGCAACTATAACGATGATACTGGGCTCTGCGGAGTGGGGTGAAGGGGAGATGTTGGTCAAAGGGTACAAACCACCCATTACTAGATAGATACGTTCTGTGGATCTCATGGGCAGCATAGTGATTTACACTTAATAATACCGTAGCATATACTTGAAAGTCACCAACAGAATAGATTTTAATGTTCTCACCATGAAAAAAGAAATAGTAATTAGACAATGTGACTCTATGGAGGCAATCATTTTGCAACATGTAAGTATTAAATCAACACCTTTGTATCTTAACCTGGCCCAATATTATTGTATGTCAACTATACCCCAGTAAAGCTGGTGGGGAGAAAAGAAAGAAAGAAAAACAAGAACTAAATAAGGTTTTTCTTGGCCTGTTTACCTCTCCAGGCTCATTTCACACCCTCACTCACCCGGCTCAGCTCTTAGCATCAAAATTATTAAATTGTCTGAAATTTTTCAAAGGTGGTGTTCTCTTTCTCAACTTCTGGCTTTTACACATGCCATTTTCTTTCATAGGTGACTCTTCTGTCCTGTCCTTGTTAACAATAAAGAAATAGAGCTGTTCATTGTATTCCCTTAGCCCTTTAAATGGCTATAGGATCTATAGTGATATCTTTTATTTCCTTCCTGATATCGATAATTTTTGTCTCCTTTTTTGTCAGTTTTGCTAAAAGTTTATCAAATTGATTGATTTTTTTCAAAGAATCAGCTTTTTATTTCATTTGTTTTCACTATTGTTTTCCTATTTTCAGTTCCATTGATTTCTGCTCTTACCTTTTTCCCTCCCTTCCTGCTGCTTGCTTGGGGTTTGTTTTGCTCTTTTTCCACTTTCTTGAGATAGGCACTTAGATTGTTGACCTGAGACCTTTCTTTGTTTCCAATGTAAGCATGTACTGCTATAAATTTCCCTTCCATCATTGCTTCAGCTGTTTTGAAAGACAATCTCCTCATTTTCAAGGCTTTATATTTGCTGCACTTATGTGACCCCCAAATAAGCACCCTTCATTTTTTCCTCAGAACCTAATACTTTCTATACTTTGCCCTATGAAGCCTGAGTATCTAAAAAGAGGTGTATTTAAGTCCTTCTCCCTGAGGTGTGAGCAATATGCATTTTCTCTCCCCCAGGGGCGTGTGTGGCTTCCCAGGGCCTTCCACATCCATGGCAGTCACCTAGGGAAGGAGGTCTGCCCCCCATACCCTGAGTCACACCTGCCATAGACAAGAGCATCTCAGCAGATCTGAGCTCTGCAGACCATACATAATTCAGAGCCATCAAATCTCTATCCATATTTTGTCATGAAGATACTAAATATAGACATCAAACATGGATTGAAGTTTCAAGAACTAATCAGAGGAAGCACCTGCAAAAAACTGTGAACAGAGACGGAAGCACTGGTCCTTGCTGGGCTGCCCCTGGGCTAGCAGCACCAGCATCACCTGGAACCCGTCAGAAATGTAACTTCTCCAGCTCCCCCAGCCCTGCTGCACTGGAAGCTGCAGGTGAGGGCGGCCAGCAATCTGTTTTGTTCCGAGGCCTTCTCTGTGGTTCTGCTCAGCTGAAGTTTGAGAACCTCTGCTCTGGTGGGCAGGACACTTAGCACCTGAGGCTCTTACTCAGAATCCAGAAGGTCTGGGGACCTGACAGGAGGCTCTGTAAGCTGACTGAGGCTCTCCGAGCTCCAGCTAGGATGCTGTCCTTTAGAACCGGATCATTACCCCACACAGACCCAACAGGCTCACATTCAGTCAAGGCAGAGGCCATTTCACAAGGTCACTATTGAAATAACGAAAGGTAGATAAACTAACATATTCACATCATCTGTGAATCAAAAAGCAGTTACCTTCTTGTTATCTGTGGTCAAAAGAAGCAGTTCTAATGTACCTGCTAGGCCTATCTGCTCAAGAAAATCTCAGACATCTTCAGGATGTTAATGTGACTTGCCAGAAATAAGTTTATCTGCACATCAACACACCGTGGGAGTATATTTTGTATTTATGTTCTTTTTTTTAACACATCTTTTCTGTAATTTTTTATTTTTAATTATTTATATGCATACATCCTTAAAGATGTTGTGAAAGTGCTTAGAAAAATTCACACAATATTCAATATCTCTTCTGCCCAGAAATAAAAACAGGCTCAAAATTATCATTTCTGGCACTAGTTCAACTTCAAGTTTAATGAGTATCTTAAAACTTATGTGCAAAGCACTAGATTCGGTGGAGAGAGAAAGATAAAGGCAGTCACACAGGATCCCTGTATGTAAAAAGAAGGCTTGACTCCAGCTTTCACAGTCACTGCATTATCCAAATAATTGGAATCACTGGTTCTGAATTCTCACAATTAGAGAGAATTTCAAGGTACCAGTATTTTCTTCCTTCTTCATATTTCAAGAGGATGAAAAGCTGTGCAGGTAAGTAAAGGGAGACTCCCCTTCCCTGTATTTGAAGCGTTGTTCTCAGATCACACCTCCATTGGGTGCTCACATCTGCACTCACCGAAGTGGCCAAATACCTGGTTGCCTGGGTGCACACTGCACGAGTTATTTTATCATTGTAATCAGTACACTGAGAAGCATGGCATCTCAGTGGGCAAGCTGATTAGCAAGAAGGAGGGAGAGAGGCCAAGGACCTTCTTTACACTTTGGGACCTTCTTTCTGCTCATTAACGGATCTCAGCAGGCAACTGGGTGAAATGAAAGCTGATATTCATGCCAGTCAATTCTGCTACTTAGTGGCTCTGGGAAAAGAGGCAAAATAGAATGGAAAAAGAAAATCCTCTGGGGAGGAAATGTTGAAGTCAGAAATCATTTCTTCCTGCTGAATTTTGATAAGACTTGCTCTCCTTAGCACTTGTCATCATGGAAAAATCCCGAGTGCTTGGTAGAGGAGTTCCCTCCATTCCCTTTATCCCATCCTACCCTCCCTCCTTTCCTTCCTTGTCCTAGTTGAGCCGCTTATAAAATCTGGACCACAAAAACTACAGCATTGGGGGTGGGGGGAGCAATGGACAACTGAGAGAATATGTACAGACTCTTCACCCACGCTCTCAGTCTTACAAAAAACACCTTTTAGGAAAGGGGGTTTGGGGTTGGAATAAGATAAAAACTAAGCCTCAATGTAGAGTTCAAACACAGACCCTTCTGCCCCCTTTGTTTCCAACATGAACAAGCAGGGAACATATCAGTATGACTTTTATGATTTTATGTAAGGAAATTTAAAAGCAAATTCATTAGGCCCCAAAATGTTTGAACACTTTGTCGAACATTCTAGAATGACCTACTTTGGATAGAGTACTAACTGCACATGGCCAGATGACTATCATGCAACACACAGTCCAAACACTTTTTATTTTATACTGTAAATAGTATCTTTTTGGATTTAAAAAATACATATTCATGAAAAAATATGAAATCTAGATCTCGCAGGTCAGATAATATCTTTAGAGTCTGTTGCCTTTAGATAATGCCTCTGCCTTTATTGCAGTGATTCACTGTTACATAATGTGATCATAGGCCTTCTAGGGGTCACCACAATCTTAGTAGATCCTTCTTGCCAGGTTAATGCTTCAGTAGAAGCACCACATCTTTTTCAGCATATGCAACAGATGTGAACTGGTCACCAATACATTTTGGGGGTTAAAGGGATACATTTTTCTCTAATAAATTCAGCCTTCAGCTATTCTTCCCAACCTTTAATATGCTTCCATGGAAAATTAATAAATTTCTCTCTTACCCTCCTACAGACAGGGTCAAAGTACCATCCCTCTACACTGTACTAAAAAGACTATAAATTTACTCCTTGGGACCAAAACAAAAAATATCAAAATGAAACATGTTTTTGATGCAAAAATGTTTTCAAAGGGAGCCACAGAGGACTTCTACATATCCATTCTATTTGCTTGACCCTTACAAAGTAGAATTGCTTGTTGAAATTTTCCCAAATTTTGAAGTTTTATTCAGGTCTTGAAATCTGCTAATATTCTTGAGAGAACTTAGGCACTGATGTCCAAGAATGACAGCATCTCCGTTTAGCAGTGACCGCATCTGGGGCAGCCAGCGGGCAGCGGCAGGGGATACAGCGGCTGTTGCAGTGGTGGGCTCCTGCACGGCCCACCTGCTCAGGCCGGTCCTGGTCTGGGCCCAGGACACAGAGTCTGAGGCTTGCAGCGGGGCAGACTGTGCTCTTCTCACCGCCTTGGCACTGGGACTTTGGGGCTGGAGACTGTTAGCTTTTGATGTGAGCTGCATGTTTCACCAGTCCTCAGCCTGTCTTTCCAAGATGGAAGAGGGGAATTTGAGTTTGTAGATAACTGTCTGGTGAGGGAACACAGAGGCCGGGGTGTGGTGAAAGGCCTAATGTTACCAGAATGCCTCTGAAGACCTGCTCCTGTTTTCCTGACCAGGCTGCTGAGTGTCTCCCTTACTAACGAAGTGACTGTGGCCAAGTCATTTTATCTCAAAGAGTGTGCCTTCCTCACAGTGTTGTTGTGAGGACTTAATGAAGTAAAGTGTTTTGTGAACCATAAGAAACAATAAAAATAAAAAAGGATGAGAGTATACTCCTTGCTCCGTAACATGGAAAACATGTATAGTGACAAGAATAGATGCAGAGCAGCATTATAAAGCCAGCCCACGATGCTGCTCTGAGCAGCACAGATCATTTAACTGATGAAGCTGGTGATTTAACCCATCAGCTTTTTCTCTAGTACCCTGGACAAAAAACAATCCTCACTTGGTTCAGTCAACAAAGTCCAAAAAGGAGCAATAAAAAGTCACTGTAATTGGAAAATGCAAAGTGCATTCGTGAACTTGATACTTCCGGGGCTCTAACAATATCAAAATGCCATAAAAATGATAGAGAGGGGGTGGAGTCAAGATGGCGGCGTGAGTAGGACAGTGGGAATCTCCTCCCAAAAACATAACATATTTTTGAAAATACAACAAATACAACTAATCCTAAAAGAGAGACCAGAAGACACAGGACAACAGCCAGACCACATCCACACCTGCGAGAACCCAGAGCCTGGTAAAAGGGTAAGATACAAGCCGTGGCCCAGCGGGACCCGAGCGCCCCTAACCCCAGCTCCCGGGGGGAGGAGAGGAGTTGGAGCGGGAGGGAGAGGGAGCCCAGGACTGCTAATCACCCAGCCCCAGCCATCCGCACCAGAGCACAGACACAGTGCATGCGTGGGGTGCTGGAAACTAGGGAAACAGGGCAGCAAGATCTTTGAGCGGATCCCAAAGCCTGCGCCCCTGTGACAAAGAAAAGTGAATGCTTTTTGAAAGTCTTAAAGGGACAGGGACACCACAGCTGGACAGAAGCATCGCGGGTCACAGTCCAGCAGCTGGAAATTACAGGGAACACCGGGCGCACTAACCCCCTGGGCAACAGCTTTGAGACCCCTTACGGAGGTAAACAGCCAAACAGCCCGCTGCCCATTACCCCTCTGGGGGCCCCGCCATAGCAGAGAAGCTGCCTGAGGCTGGCCACGCCCACAGCAAGGGAGCTTCCTACATACCGGCCGGGCAAGACACAAAGACCCAGTCTACACACAATTGCCCAAGACAAGCCACTAGGGGTCGCAGTTGTCCCAGTAAAGAAAGGCCAGGAGCAAATGGAAAGCCTTGGCTCTCCCAGCTGACAGAAAGTGAATAGCTCACCATTGCACCTATCAACATGAAAAGACAAAAAAATTTGATCCAGACAAGACTAACCAGAGAGCTTCAACATCTGCTACATCTTCCCCTGAGAAGGAACCTGGGGAGATAGATTTAACCAGTCTTCCTGAAAAAGAATTCAAACCAAAGTCATAACTATGCTGATGGACTTGCAGAGAAATATGCAAGAACTAAGGAGGGAGAATACAGAAATAAAACAAGCTCTGGAAGGACTTCAAAACAGAATGGATGAGATGCAAGAGACCATTAATGGACTAGAAAACAGAGAACAGGAATGCAGAGAAGCTGATGCAGAGAGAGATAAAAGGATCTCCAGGAATGAAAGAATTTTAAGAGAACTGAGTGACCAATCGAAACAGAACAATATCCACATGACAGGGGTACCAGAAGAAGAAGAGAGAGAAAAAGGGATAGAAAGTATCTTTGAAGAAATAATTGCTGAAAACTGTCCCAAACTAGGGGACGAAATGGCCTCTTGGACCACAGAGTTACACAGAACTCCCATGACAAGGGATCCAAGGAGTGCAAAACCAAGACACATAATAATTAAAATGGCAAAGATCAAAGACAAGGACAAAGTATTAAAGGCAGCCAGAAAGAAAAAAAAGGTCACCTACAAAGGAAAACCCATCAGGCTATCATCAGACTTCTCAACAGAAACCCTACAGGCCAGAAGAGAATGGCATGATATATTTAATGCAATGAAACAGACGGGCCTCGAACCAAAATTACTGTATCCAGCACGATTATCATTTAAATATGAAGGAGGGATTAAACAATTCCCAGACAAGCAAAAGTTGATGGAATTTGCCTCCCACAAACCACGTCTACAGGGCATCTTACAGGGACTGCTCTAGATGGAAGCACTCCTAAAAAGAGCACAGAACAAAACACCCAACATATGAAGAAGGGAGGAGGAGGAATAAGAAGGGAGAGAAATAAAGAATCATCAGACCGTGTTTATAATAGCTCAATAAGTGAGTTAAGTTAGACAGTAAGATAGTAAAGAAGCTAACCTTGAACCTTTGGTAACCACAAACTTAAAGCCTGCAATGGCAATGAGTACATATCTTTCAATAGCCACCATAAATGTAAATGGACTGAATGCACCAATCAAAAGACACAGAGTAATAGAATGTATAAAAAAGCAAGAACCATTATATGATGCTTACAAGAAACTCACCTCAAACCTAAAGACATGCACAGACTAAAAGTTAAGGGATGGAAAAACATATTTCAGGCAAACAACAGAGAGAAGAAAGCAGGGGTTGCAGTACTAATATCAGACAAAATAGACTTCAAAACAAATAAAGTAACAAGAGATAAAGAACGACATTACGTAATGATAAAGGGCTCAGTCCAACAAGAGGATATAACCATTCTAAATATATATGCACCCAACACAGGAGCACCAGCATATGTGAAACAAATACTAACAGAACTAAAGGGGGAAATAGAATGCAATGCATTCCTTTTAGGAGACTTCAACACGCCACTCAGGATAGATACACTGGGCAGAAAATAAGTAAGGACACGGAAGCACTGAACAACACACTAGAACAGATGGACCTAATAGACATCTATAGAACTCTACATCCAAAAGCAACAGGATATACATTCTTCTCAAGTGCACATGGAACATTCTCCAGAATAGACCACATACTAGCCCACAAAAAGAGCCCCAGTAAATTCCAAAATATTGAAATTCTACCAACCAACTTTTCAGACCACAAAGGTATAAAACTAGAAATAAATTCTACAAAGAAAACAAAAAGGCTCACAAACACATGGAGGCTTAACAACATGCTCCTAAATAATCAATGGATCAACGAACAAATTAAAATAGAGATCAAGGAATATATGGAAACAAATGACAACAACAACACAAAGCCCCAACTTCTGTGGGACGCAGCGAAAACAGTCTTAAGATGAAAGTATATAGTGATCCAGGCACACTTGAAGAAGGAAGAACAATCCCAAATGAATAGTCTAACATCACAATTATTGAAACTGGAAAAAGAAGAACAAATGAGGCCTAAAGTCAGCAGAAGAAGGGACATAATAAAGATCAGAGAAGAAATAAACAAAATTGAGAAGAATAAAACAATAGCAAAAATCAATGAAACCAAGAGCTGGTTCCTTGAGAAAATAAACAAAATAGATAAGCCTCTAGTCAAACTTAAGAGAAAAAGAGAATCAACACACATCAACAGAATCAGAAATGAGAATGGAAAAATCACGACAGACTCCACAGAAATACAAAGAATTATTAAAGACTACTATGAAATCCTATATGCTAACAAGCTGGAAAGCCTAGGAGAAATGGACAACTTCCTAGAAAAATACAACCTTCCAAGACTGACCCAGAAAGAAACAGAAAATCTAAACAGACCAATTACCAGCAATGGAATTGAAGCGGTAATCAAAAACCTACCAAAGAACAAAACCCCCGGGCCAGATGGATTTACCTCAGAATTTTATCAGACATACAGAGAAGACATAATACCCATTCTCCTTAAAGTTTTCCAAAAAATAGAAGAGGAGGGAATACTCCCAAACTCATTCTATGAAGCCAACATCACCCTAATACCAAAACCAGGCAAAGGCCCCACCAAAAAAGAAAATTAAAGACCAAAAACCCTGATGAACATAGATGCAAAAGTACTCAATAAAATATTAGCAAACCGAATTAAAAAATATCTCAAAAGGATCATACACCAGGACCAAGTGGGATTCATCCCAGGGATGCAAGGATGGTACAACATTCGAAAATCCATCAACATCATCCACCACATCAACAAAAAGAAGGACAAAAACCACATGATCATCTCCATAGATGTTGAAAAAGCATTCGACAAAATTCAACATCCATTCATGATAAAAACTCTCAGCAAAATGGGTATAGAGGGCAAGTACCTCAACATAATAAAGGCCATATATGATAAACCCACAGCCAACATCATACTGAACAGCAAGAAGCTGAAAGCTTTTCCTCTGCTATCGGGAACAAGACAGGGATGCCCACTCTCCCCACTGTTATTCAACATAGTACTGGAGGTCCTAGCCATAGCAATTAGACAAAACAAAGAAATACAAGTAATCCAGATTGGTAAAGAAGAAGTCAAACTGTCACTATTTGCAGATGACACGATATTGTACATAAAAAACCCTAAAGACTCCACTCTGAAACTACTAGAGCTAATACCAGAATTCAGCAAAGTTGCAGGATACAAAATTAACACACAGAAATCTGTGGCTTTCCTATACACTAACAATGAATTAATAAAAAGAGAAATCAGGAAGACAATTCCATTCACAATAGCATCAAAAAGAATAAAAAACCTAGGAATAAACCCAACCAAGGAAGTGAAAGACCTATACCCGGAAAACTATAAGACACTCTTAAGAGAAATTAAAGAGATCACTAACAAATGGAAACGCATCCCATGCTCCTGGCTAGGAAGAATTAATATCGTCAAAATGGCCATCCTGACCAAAGCAATATACAGATTCGATGCAATCCCTATCAAACTACCAACAGCATCCTTCAATGAACTGGAACAAATAGTTCAAAAATTCATATGGAAACACCAAAGACTCCGAATAGCTAAAGCAATCCTGAGAAGGAAGAATAAAGTGGGGAGAATCTCACTCCCCAACTTCAAGCTCTACTACAAAGCCACAGTAATCAAGACAATTTGGTACTGGCACAAGAACAGAGCCACAGACCAATGGAACAGAATAGAGACTCCAAACATTAACCCAAACATACATGGTCAACTAATATTCGATAAAGGGGCCATGGACATACAATGGGGAAATGACAGTCTCTTCAACAGATGGTGCTGGCAAAACTGGACAGCTACATGTAAGAGAATGAAACTGGATCACTGCCTAATGCCATACACAAAAGTAAATTCAAAATGGATCAAAGACTTGAATGTAAGTCATGAAACCATAAAACTCTTAGATAAAAACATAGGCAAAAATCTCTTAGACATAAACATGAGTGACCTCTTCTTGAACATACCTCCCTGGGCAAGGGAAACAAATGCAAAAATGAACAAATGGGACTATATCAAGCTGAAAAGCTTCTGTACAGCAAAGGACACCATCAATAGAACAAAAAGGTATCCTACAGTATGGGAGAATATATTCGTAAATGACAGATCCGATAAAGGGTTGACATCCAAAATATATAAAGAGCTCACACACCTCAACAAACAAAAAGCAAATAACCCAATTAAAAAATGGGCAGAGGAGCTGAATAGACAGTTCTCTAAAGAAGAAATTCAGATGGCCAACAGACACATGAAAAGATGCTCCACATCGCTTGTCATCAGAGAAATGCAAATTAAAACCACAATGAGATATCAGCTCACACCAGTAAGGATGGCTACCATCCAAAAGACAAACAACAACAAATGTTGGCGAGGTTGTGGAGAAAGGGGAACCCTCCGACACTGCTGGTGGGAATGTAAATTAGTTCAACCATTGTGGAAAGCAGTATGAAGGTTCCTCAAAATGCTCAAAATAGAAATACCATTTGACCCAGAAATTCCACTTCTAGGAATTTACCCCAAGAATGCAGCACTCCAGTTTGAAAAAGACAGATGCACCCCTATGTTTATCGCTGCACTATTTACAATAGCCAAGATACGGAAGTAACCTAAATGTCCATTAGTAGATGAATGGATAAAGAAGATGTGGTACATATACACAATGGAATATTATGCAGCCATAAGAAAAAAACAGATCCTACCATTCGCAACAACATGGATGGTGCTAGAGGGTATTATGCTCAGTGAAATAAGCCAGGCGGAGAAAGACAAGTACCAAATGATTTCACTCATATATGGAGTATAAGAACAAAAGAAAACTGAAGGAACAAAACAGCAACAGAAGCAAAGAACCCAAGAATGGACTAATAATTACCAAAGGGAAAGGCACTGGGGAGGACGGGTGAGAAGGGAGGGATAAGGGCGGGAAAAAAAGAAAGGGGGCATTACAATTAGCATGTATAGTGTTTGGGGGCCACGGGGAGGGCTGTGCAACACAGAGAAGACAAGTAGTGATTTTACAGCATCTTACTATGTTGAAGGACAGTGACTGTGAACGGGTATGTGGTGGGGACTTGGTGAAGGGGGGAGCCTAGTAAACATAATGTCCTTCATGTAATTGTAGATTAATGATACCAAAATAAAAATTTTAAAGAAAAAAAATGATATAGAAAAAGATCAAGAGCCAAGAACTAATTAATTAGCTCCACAGAGACACATCAGACAGGAAGCCTGGGTTTCAAGGGGTTAAGTGTAAATCCTCAGGTAGGGAGAACAGTAAACACGCGTCATTTCTTCTACCTAAATCCAACTCCCTAAAGCAGATTTGTGGGGTGCCCTCAAAGCACAGGGCACCTACTGACAAGGTCTCCTGTGGGACATTGCTGTGACCCAAGACGATAGTCTACGTGAGTGTTATTATCCAAGTGCATGAGAGGATGTTTGAGAACTCACCACATGAGGACATGAGGAGCTGTGGAAAATCTGTTCAGAAAGAGACTGGGAGATGACCTGGTCTGTGGAATGACACTTGTCTAGGAATTCTCTTTTTTAACTTCATAAATCCGAAGCTCTCAGTTACTGGGACATGTTCTATTTTTCCATTACTGTCCTTTTCTCCAGCTCCCTTCTCTCTCTCCTCATTTTCAGCTGGAACAAGATTGCTATGACTTAGTAAAGTGAGGACTATGTGCACACGTCAACTCAAGTCTTAGGATAAAATTGGATGTATTCAGGAATATGTCTTGGTGAGGACTAGTCTACCAGGCTCTATGCCTGCTGGACTTTATAACCCCTCTTGGTGAGGCAGATACAGCATGTCTCCAGCGAGACAAACGGTGGGGATCCTGGTCCACCTGTGGGAGAAAGAAATCTCCAGGATCAGGGATCTGCAAACAGGAGCAAAGAGGGGAATAAAACCTGTGATTATCCCCCATTATTTCTGGGTTGTCATCTCAAAAGCCACAGCTTCCTCCGGGAACAATGGCAGCTCCAATGACGGCAGGAAAATAAATGTGTCCTCACACTGTCTCCATGTCCAATCCCCACTTCCCAGAGTCTGCTGGCCCCGCCTTCTTCCTGCCACACCTCTAGCGCAGTCTCAAGGTTTGAGGCTTCTAACCCCAGAGAGCCCTGCCTGTATCTCCCCTCTCCCTGACCTCATGCATGCTCTCTAAGAGCCATGTTCTAGCCAATTATTCAAGCCTTAGACATATAATCAGATAACTTAAAAGTTAGTTTGTTTCTTTATCCAAGTGTCCGTTAAACACATAGCAGCCCATTGAGGGAACAAACATTACAAACCATGTTTCTCAACCTTTTTCTCATTACCGCCTCCCCTGAGGAGTCTTATTAGACATTTTTTCCTAATCACATACCCCTCCCATGAAATTTTAATACCATAAAAAAACTATATATCTGTTTCTGGGATGTATACGCATAAAAATAGATAAATTTCTTCACCTACCAAGAACCAGTTTTCACCCTCTTGGGGGAAATCCCCATTGAGAATGTATGACCTTGAAGCATGGAACAATTAAAATAATTCTGCCAGAAGTATTTAACTTCTGCTTCTTTAATACTTAGTGGAATATAAATCACCAGAAACATTATCTTTCCTTAAGAGCAGAAATCTGTACTGAAGAGCCCCAGAGAAGCAAAGTCTTCATCTCCTAGAATTCCAAAACACAAATCTTCCTGTAATGCCTCTGGCCTCTCGCTTTACTGTACACAAGGAAGTCTACAAAAGAAGCAAGTGTTGCCCTCTGATGAATGCCAACCCCAACAGTGAAGTCCTTCACTCAACCTCAAAGCATCCTGGCTACATAGCAAGGCACCAACAGAGTCGTCCCACTCCCTAAACTAGACCCACGCGCTTACCTCTTGCCGTTTGAAGTTCTGGACATACTCTTCAAACTGTTCATCTTTTGTCTCATCAGCTTTCCCCAGCTTCTGAAGAACCTAGATTGCAAACACAACAAAATGGCTTGATTTAACAATGTTCTCAAATAAAAGCAAAGCAAGACTGCTGTTTTGCTCTTCTGAGGAGCCCTCACTCAGCACAGCTAATTTTTCTGTCCTGGAAGCATGTTGGCTTGATGGCTTTGGAGTGGAACAGACCTGGATTTTAATCCCAATTCTGCCACTCGTAGCTGTGTAACCTTGAGCAAATGCCACACCGCACTGCATTTATTGATTTACATATATTTCCTTCAGGAGGCTATACATAACTTAAAGACAAAGCCAGGACTTATCTGTTTGTCCAAAGCACCTGGCACAATGCTTGATTTGCAATAGGTACACAGTTGATTGTTACACAGTGAACTGAAGTTATCTGACTGAAGTATTGCCATAGTTCATAGGGATGGTACTAGAATCACTGGAGCCAAGCCCTGGTAAGTTCTCCCCCACCATCTTCTGATATTCCCTTCAACTCAATAAACCCTTAAAGAGGCGCTGGAACACCCCAGGCCCCATGCTAAGCACTAGTCATCCAGAAATACAAAGACAAATAAAACCAGGCTCCAGCACTTGATCCTAAGAAATGTATAAGCTAGTGGAGTAAACGAGGCAGGTTCACAAATAGCAAATCAAATACAATGCATAGTAAACAATGTGAGGAGTTTACAAATATTATTAGTAACATCTGTTATGACTGAGGTCTTTGGGGAATGCTCTGTGGAGGTCACTCAAACTGTGCTGGAAATCCCAGCAGACAGGAAGGTGGCACATTGCATTCTAGCCAAGGAAGTCACCCAAGCAAAGATCTTTGGGAAAATCATTATTCACTGTGGGACTGGGCAAGAGCAGCTCTGTTTTCCTGGAGCCCAGGACTGGGTACCAGGACTAGTTCTTAGAGATAAAGCAGAAAGTTACTTTGGAACAGAGCAGAAGGACCCTGACAGCCACGACCAGGGTCACTATTCGACAGTCCCTAAAACACCAACTTATTCAATGATATACAAACTCCATAAACACTGCCTTCTTGGAATACCCACACCCCGGTATTTGATTTGGCATCACCAAATACATTTTTATGAAACATAAACATTTGGCATCAAAACATATACTCACACAAACACTTTTTGTGACAAGGCTTAGCATCAGATTATGCTAATTTGTATACTCAAATCAAAGACAGAACCTTTTACAAATCAGGACCTTTTAATACGGACTCTCAATGCAAAGACAGAGTGACAAAAACCACCTAAAAAATTAAGAAGAGACTAAAGAAATCACTGGCGCCCTTAACACGGTGCTGGACTTGTACTTCTTACTGGCTTCCTGTGACTGGGCTATTCTACAGCTCAATAGTCAGAGGTTAACGGGAAGACTTTTGTCAGGAAAAGACGCAAACCGTTTCTGTTCAATGGAAAGAATAACCCCAAAGATTATAGATTATGATCCTATAGGACATTAACCAGTTTTGTAACTAACTCAGATCTTATTCTAAAATCTCTTTATTAAACAGCCCATAAATACTGAACTCCTCAAATATTCTTTCAACCAATTTTAACATCTTACTGGACACCTCATTAATTAATAAGCTAAATAAAATCTGTGACACACTTATTTTACATTTATATGAAAATCTTATCTTGAACTTTTGAGAAACTACACAACAGGGCCAGCTTAGAAATGTTATATAAATACAAAATATTGTTAGTATTATTTCGTTACTATTTTAAGAGAGATACGGCGAGGCAAAATTTCACAGGCCACATTCTCAAAAGAAGTAAAATCTAATGACATAGGGATTCTTGGTCTTGTTACAAGATCTCTTCCCATCTACTCCCTATAGTTTCATTCTAAAATAACTTTAAGAAATAAGAAGCTCTCTTGATTGCATCTTTCTTCTTTCTACCCTTTTAAAAAAATGCTTATTTTAAAGCTAGGTTTCCCAAATGATCTCTTCATACACACATACACATACTCCAAAGGTAATGGGGAAAAGATACCTAGCATTTACCACATGACTTTTTTTTCCTAACTCTGAAAATCTACTAATTCATAACTGTCTCGTTACTCTAGATCAGGTAAGTCTTTGAGAAGTGGTAACGCCGCACCTGATGCAGCAGTGCACAAAGGCCAGGAAAGGAGATCAAACTTCCAAGCAAGCAAGCAACAGTCGAATCCTCAGTTCTAGAGCCATTTGCTAGTGAAAAGGGACTCTCATCTCAGCGGGTGGGGGAAGAGAGGCAGATGTTTGCTGAGCACCCACTATGTGCCTCAAACCACAGAGAGTGATTTCCATGTTGCAGCTTTAATCTCTCAGTGCCCCTCTCTGGTTCTTATTTAATCCAAACGACAGATGATGAAACAGGCTCACGTAGTGGGTAAGTGGCTTACTGGAGCCCCTCAGGAAAATCCCCTTTCTGAGGTCTGACAGCATTGTCGCCACGCCCACGTAGCCTTTTCCTTCTCCCAGGAAGCAAATGGGAATTATTCATCATCACTATTATACTCGGATTCTCACTCCAGAGTCCTGAAGGCTACTGTACTCTAAGAAAGGCCTACCTGTGAGGGGGCATGTCCACAGCTGTGGAGGCAAGCTTTCACAGACCCCTGGCCAAAAGTCCGTCACTTAAATTTTAAATCATGAGTCCTTGCTTTCCAGTTTCCATAAATTGCGTAGTATAACTAAAGTAGCCTACACAACAAAAACTGCTCCCAGGTGTACAGAGAGACATAGGAATTTCAACTGGATGCCACCACAAGCCCACGTTCTCTCTTCCAAGGAGAATAGCAAAGGATCCAGAACTCTCTGAGTCTGGCACACCCACATCCTGATGCCAGCTGCTCTGATGGCGGCAGCCACGGAGGAGGGAGGGAAGGTCGGGGACAGAGGCAGGAAGGGACCCTGCCTTCGTTAGGAACTCTCTGTGCCAGTCACTACATAAGGGAGCTGCGTCCATTATTTCCGTTGATCCCCACGGGAGAATGCTCACCCCTGTTTACAGATGGATGAACTGAGACTCTGAGAGGTCAAGCAACCTGCCCAAGATCATTCCCTTTGCAAGTAGCAGAACCCAGATCCAGACCCAGTCCTCCCACCCAGCTCCTTGCAGTGCCTTCCTCCCAGCAGCAGTACTGAAGCTCTGTGACATGGTCCTGAAATATAAATGTCCAAGTCCCCTGGTATCCACACAGGCAGTGTATCCATAACAGGTGCTGCATTATTTGTCTTTATTTCCACCTATTCAATCAGGCCATCAAAAACCCTTGTGATTCTTCTCACCAATAACAGAACTTCCGTTTCTCTTCTTTTCTGCCTGTGCATTTTAAATCTCTTACTTGAGATTAAAGACTCATGTTGCTGAGCCCTGAGATTCTACCATCAGTGCCTCTCTTCTAATTTTCCCAATATTGCCAAGCTCTCTTTTCTAACATGCCCCTCTGGACATATGATTTCCCTCCTTCACATCCTACTATGGTTTCTTGAACCAGATCCTAATTTCTCATGAATGATTCCCAAGTCCCATTACCCTCTCTACATTCTTCTTCCATATCAAGGGAGGCAGCATGCAGCAGAAAGAATAGTGACTGGAGGGCCTGTAAGACAATGAGGCCCTAGTCCCTGGAAAGTCATTTAGAGGTAGAAAGGCAACTATTTGACATGCATGCTGTCACATTCCAATGCCTTTGGAGATCCTGATTTACTACAGCATTCTACCCTGCTGGATCTAGACCTGACCTCAGAATAGTTTTGCACTGAATGAATCTAACTTGGCCTGTGAGTTGAAACCTACTCACAATCCCTACCTTAAGATAAAGTTATGTTTCTCAAGGCTCCGACCTTTCTTTAAGCAGTATTTCATTACTATATTGACTCTTCTCACCATCCCCACCCTTCAGAAATCTTTCTCCCATCATTTAATCCTGAAGCCTGACCAGTCCAGTCTGAGATGCAGCATTACTTTCTCCCCATTTAGCCTACCACCAAAATTCCTATAGTTATCGGCTACCCGTTAGTCCATAATAATACAGTGATTGGGCTTTAAGTGCTCCAGACACTGTTCTAAGGACTTCAGGTATGTTAACTCATTGCATTCCCACAATAACCCTATAGGGTGGGTGCCATTATACCCATTTTACAGATGAGGAAAACGCAACACTGAGTTTAAGGAACTGGCCCAATGGTCACAAAACTAGTCACTGTAAGAATCAAGATTCTAACCTAAGCAAGGATACACCATACTACTGACACTTCATACACTTGCCCTAACTTTGTCAATACATTTTATTACATTTGTATGTTGCACTTAGCTTATCTTCAAAGATTAGGTTAGGAGCACATGCTATAAAGCAGTGGGGGCTCCAAAACTCCTACACAGATGGACTCAGAGGTGGTAATCCTGTTGAGTGGAGAAAGTTCTCAGGAAATCTCCTAAAGCTGTGTCTGCAGACACACATTGTTAAATTAGACTGTAGGCTTCTTTGTGAGGACTTGGGGGGAGGGGAGAGGGGAATTGATAGAGATGACAGTGTGGTTTTAAAAGCCTGCCTTCTCCTGCAGCCACTGTGGCATGTCTAATGGACCTGAGTGAGTCCCTGTTACTACATAGCACTCAGCCTCTCCAAACTTCTCATCTGTAAATGGAATATAATATTAATATATTACATAATGAGATACATTTTAATGGGATAACATTACCTACTTTGTACAATTGTTTCAAATTATTAACAAGAACTCATTTGAGTATTTAGCAGAGTTCCTGATATATATACTAAATGTTTGTTAATGGTCGGCCACTCTTAGTACCATCATCTTGCTTTTTATTTGTTTGTATGTAGGCATCATGCCACTACTAGTGGAACCACACGCCTCAAAGGAACGTGAATCTGGCCAGTGTGCAGTGTCGAGCACAGGCCCACCTGACTTTGCAGCGTTCACTCTGCTCTACCATCGCTCCTGGCAAGCTCAGCACCAGGAGATAGAATTTAAGCCTGTCTCAAATGCAGTTACACCCCTTGAGTTGCCAGCTATTCTGGAACAACCTGAATGGCCACAAATCCAAATTTCCTCCCAGAAAAAGAAATACAAATTGAAGGAACTCTTTTTTGGGCAAATAAGCATCATTTGATTCAATAAGCCTTTCCAGAAGAGAATGCAAAGAGGAGAGGAGAAGATGAGTGAACTGGAAGAAAGCGATCTACTCTGTAGACTTAGTCAGAAGAAGGAAAAAAGGGCAGATGCACAGACAGGGTTCATTCTAATGGTGCTCAAATAAGCAGAACTGTTCTGGGCTGAAACAGAAGCATTTTGGAAGAGGAAGCAGTATGTATGCAGTGGTGAAGCAACAATCATCCAAAATGCATAAATGATTCCTTCAGAGGAAAGTGATTTAGCAAAATGCAAGTAACAAATTGTACTTGCTGTGTTTAAAAATATAAGTAGGAAAACAGACAAATAATATTATACTTCAGGAATAAACAGAAGACATTTCCCTGAGTAACAAAATAAATATAAACGTGTCCTTTTTACTTGACATTTTCTTAGACCATATCTTTTCCCCATTCACAGTTTATAATGTTTTAAATAAACCCAAGTATCAAAATATTTACCCAATAAATAAAGTCAATGCAGATTTCTTCAGTTTTTGGAGGAAAACTGTAATCATTCCAGGTAGATAAGAAAATGACTGTTTTATTCTGTTCTAGAACTGATTATTTGTAACATATGCTTTTATTCCTTCTTTTGGCATTAATAAAGATTTTTTAAAATATAAAATTATATGCAGATTCACACATATAACCAAGTGTTCAATATCACTCAATTTCATTTCACAAACCAGTATCACATATGAATAATGTGGAAGTTATGTTATCCCTCATTGCAAACTTGTTATTTTTAAAAAGCTAAAAGTTACTAGGAGGGACCTTGTAACATAAATCTTAAAAGGACAAATAATCACTCTATTAACCAATAATCTCCTCTCTGTCTTTGAAAGAGCAGAAAATAGTGCATTTTTTTAAGTGAATTGGGTACTGTAGCTGGGGAATAAATTGATAAGCATAAGAAATATGAGATCATATGTAAATATAAAAAAAGAAGACAAAAATATTTTAAAGTTAAAAGTAGTGGTTATTCTGGATGATAAGACTCAGTGTGATTATTTTTCTCTTGAAAATACAGAAAAAACTTCCTGTATTTTCCATAATTTTCTCAATGGTTCTATGTCATTAAAGTAATCAGGGAAATTCATAAAGATAAATAAACAGGAGTTTACCCCCACTGATGTCCTGCACATAAGAGATTTATGTATTAGATTCTAGTTCAAATAAGCAGTTTCTTAGTAACTGGTTGAAAACCTCTCCTCAAGAGATATGGATGAGTGAATTAATATCAGCTAGAAGAAGGATTTCCAGTGGCAGCCATCAGGGACCTACACCTGATTCAGTGGCTCACGTGGAAGGTGAAGGTGTTACCAGGACTTCCTTCACAGCACTGTGTAGAACTATCATGGATATGTTGAGCTATGATGCCTGAAATATAAATAATGCTCAATAAGGCTCTACTATTATTATAAATAGTGTCATCTAACCCAGCTGAGTAATTTCATCACTGGTATAAATTTACATTGACCAAAAGCTGTGGAGGATATTGGATAATGTTATATGACAAGAATCAGGATTCACAAAAAGACCTTTTCTAACAAGATGAAATTCAACAGGGATAAAATTTAGGTCAAGAATATAATGGTGCAAGTGTTAAGATATATGTATTCATCTTTCAACCAAAATGCTACGGGACAGATGCTCGGAAAGCATGGTGTCTGCCCTTAAGTAACAATGAGGAATGACTTCAGCAGATGGTCAGTATGAGTCAACGAAACACTGCCAAAGCACCGCAGGTCATCTCAGGCTGCACGAGTGAGCGTGCTGGCTGCCAGAAAGGCAGTCCTGGCTGCTCTCTGCCTGCGCACGAGGCGGTGAATGACTAAACACGTTGACAACCTGGAGCCAGCTAAAGGAGTGCCCAGAAAGGCAGAGAGAGGATGCCATGAGGTAAGAGGCATATTTGATACACTAGCATATTACCAGTGAGAAGGGAAGACAACATGGAAAAGAGGGCAACTGTCTTCAAATACCTGTAGGACCTTCACAATAAAGAAGAAGCAATTTGTTCCATCAGAAACCAAAATCAAGAACTAGCATTAGCAAGTAGGAGGTATACAAAGAAAAATTTTGCACAAAAATTATTATCATGGTTTTCTGAAAATTAAATAGTTTGTTGGCAGAGGTAATGAACTCACAGTCCGAAGAGCTTTTTGAGCTTAAACAATAGTTAGAGGTGCCATGGAAGAGATTTATCCACCAAATAGGTGAACAGAATAAATTCTTCTAATTTGAATTCTAACTTCAAATATCTTCAAATTCATGAATCCAAATTAAATGTATCATGTTAGACATTTTCCCCTGGAGAAGAATGCAAATCATAATGAATAGTAGGCAGAAAGTCTGCTTATTTATATCTCCAATTTATGATGACTGACTGAAGAGCTGCATGCCCACACTATGCAAGGGGGCTGTAGAAATGCGAGCTGCCTGCTGAGACTGTGAGAGTGACAGCAGAGAAGCACGAGGTGTGGATGTGGAACCGGCTGGACAGGCTGACGTGCAGGCAGAGGGCAGACTACCAAAAGGCCTAGTACCGCCAGACTAAGGATTCCAATTTTCTTCCCAGGAGGCAGTCACGTGATTAGATTTTGTGCTCCCTGGTGACAACACTGACAGATCAGAAGACAGCGAGACTGGAGAATGAGACTAATGAGGAGACCAAAGAACATGGCAGGGCCTGAGCTGGGAACCCAGGAAACACACCCACACGCGGTACCATCTAGGGAACTTGGTGGCCTATGCGATGGAAGGGAGAAGGGCAGAAAAGAAGCCAGGGTGACCTCAGGGGTCTGCTGCAGAGGTTGAGCAGATCATCTGCTGAGAACCCAAGACCCCAGGGAGAGGGCAACAGTTTTGATGTGGGACTGGAAAAGGTAAAAACCAGAAACACGCGATCCAGCTGAGGCAGAAACCATGGATGTGCAGCTGCCCACATCTAAGCAGGTTTGTGCTTTTTCTCCAGCAGCCTCGATATAGGTGATAAGATTGAACTGCTACACAGAAAATTTCTTAAGACATCAAAGACACTGAAACCTCGAACAGAGATGATGAGAAATACATCTTTTACCTTGTTTTGTGTCACATTATCTGACAGTGAGTTCGTAATCTAGGTGGCCTCCCTCATTCACCTCTCCATTGGCGGTGCTGAAAATACCAATTAAGCCTGAACAGTTTGGCACCATTGAAGTTATAGGAGGATTACTACACATTCATGCATCTGATTTTGACAACACATCTTCCACCTACAGGCAAAAGGAAGAAAATTCAGTGCCTCATGCATTTTGGTTTAGGACTTAGCTCTTTCCCTTCACAGGTAATTTCATCTACATTGACACTTTATTATTCTAAAACAATAGGATTTTTGTTGTTACTTTTGTTCCACCATTTTCAAGTGTAAAAATGATATTCTAACTTGAATAAGCTTTTTCAAACTGTCTTCCTTTTCAGGGAGATTCTGAAATCTCCATCCAGAGTTAGTTGTGTGCTCATCCTGTCACTCTTAGCCCTGTGCTCAGCAGTTCTGATCTGATCCTCAAAGACGTCATGCCACAGGCAAGTGAAAAAATTAAACAGGGAGGAAGGGCAGGACCATGGTGACTTGGTATTTTAACTAATAAAGCCTCCTTCAGCGTCTCCTCGGTGCGGGTTGCAAGGCACCTACTAGGAGGTGAATCTTACATTCTTCTCTAGTGCCCAAGTCAGGGCCCCCAAAATTTAGAACTCTTGGATTTCAACCATTTCCCCACACTGTGAAATTCTGATCAAGTTTCAAATCCTCATAGGCCAGTGCAAACTAAATTTTGACTACTGCAGTAGCAGAGAATAATTGCCCTGTCTTAATATTTTAAGATCAGGAATACCATGTTGGCAGTTTTCAAAAAAGTAATTGGCATTTTACGTCAAAGAACAGGTTCACCATCTTCCATTCCACATGGGAACGACTGCTGTTCATTGGGGGGGAAAGTCAAAGCAGGGTCAACCTGTGGTGAGGTGTGATGCCAGACGAGAAAGCTAGTCCTACTATCAGATATGGGGCAACTGAGAAGAGAAAAGGATGCAGACTGTAAGAGAATTCAAGATGAAGACTATGGGGGTGTCATGTGCTCATGCAGTTGGTAGTGGGGCAAGGGTGATGGCTAAAAGGATCCTGTAGGACTGGCAGTTGGGATTCATGCACTTGATGAGGGCTCAGACTAGACAAACTTCCAAATCTGTGGGACTTATGCTTCCTTAAGTCAACAAGAGAATTGTACAATTTGGCTTCTCTAAACAAGGAGGCACCCCTTTCTTCATGTTTTCTATCATTATTAAAAAAGCATATGAAATTATGTATACGTTATATATAGAAACCAGGACTCAGCTACATGGGATGAGCATGGCCTCTTCTACAGTGGGTCTTCCACCGCCGCCCATCCCCAGATGACTCATCCATTCATCTGTCCATACACCCACCTCTCCATCTGCAAGTTCAGAGGGCATTCATTAAGTGCTCACTCTGACACTGTGCAAAGTTCCTAGTTTATGGCAGTTTGGCTCCCAGTTTGGTCCTAGGTCATGACCTTAGGGAGGCAATCAGGTGCATGCAAGTGTTACAGCTGCTTGTCCTGAAATGTCCTCTGGGCATGTAGTACACTATCTCCCAAACTCCATGGCGCCTGGCCTCCCACCTCTTTCTGGGTGTTTCAGGGCTTAAAGAAGTAGATTTAATGTACCCTAACTTGAGAGGAACCAGACAAATCATCCTTTGGTGTGGTTCATGTTCCCATCAGGGTCCTGCACTCTGCCCTCCACCTGGTCCTTTGTGGACATATTTCCACACCACCATGACACCCAACCTTTGCTCTAGCAGATTTCAACAATTCATTCGCTATCATGTCATCAAAGCCTCTCAGAGGCTGGCATGAGCCTTCCTGCTAATTCCAGAAAACACTTGTGGGGAGGTAAGAAAGAATAGATGGTGGAGGGAATGTTCATAGCCTTCTGTCCATGTGAGTTGCCTTCAGACTTAAGAGGTTTGAGAATTACATACAGCAGAGAGAAACTTCAAGTCTCAGAGATGAGCAGATTTATCTTAAGTGAGATAGAGGCAATTGGAAATTATAAAGCAACAGAGGAAAGAAAGTTCAGGAGCCTGGGACAGAGAGGAAGTGAGAAGGACCCCAAAGCACAGATACAGTAAGCACCAGACAAAGTGGCTTTCAATCACACATCTACTTGCTCAGGTACCATGCTCCAGAATTCTGTTCTCCTCTGTCCTTCCAAATCTATGAAGTTGAGGACATCTTAGTCCTCTGACTTAAAAAAGAATATTCTTGGTGGGGAGAAGATAGCCTGAGGAAAACTGATCTAGCAAAGATGAATGGACTCTGAGTCCCAACATCCAATGCCCTCTCTCCTCCAGGGAGCCAGGTGCCTCAGGATTGGTCACCTTGTCTCAGAACTACATTTCTATGAAACCAGATACCTCTAGGATCCAACTCAGAATATTTCAGTGATACCAGAACCTCTAGGACCCAACCCAGAATATTTCATTAACACAAGAATTCAGTGACATGGAAGTCTGGGAAGCCTTCAAGTCACCCTGAGCCCTCTGAGAGGGATCAGATTATTTTCTTCTCCAGTGGCCCCTGACAGATGGTACCGTCTCATGCCAATATTGTGCAGAGTAACACAGTGATCCTCCATGCACATTAGGTCATTTACATTAGCTCTCATGCTCCTTAGCTAAGGGAAGATATTCTTCCATTTACCACTGACCAGATGTTTGAGAAAAAAAAATGTCTGCTGAACCAGTGGCAATCAGCCTATAGAGGAGCTGCTGCAAACACAGGTGGCTGTAGTGGCGATCCACCAGGGAGAAGTTCTGTCCCCGACTCCTGTACACACTCCTCAGGCAGTCTCTGTGACCTCAGTCACCTACTGTCCCAGCAGAAGATGAATCAGCAATTTGCAAACACTGACCTGCAATACAAATATGAAGGAAGACGTTGACGTCAGTAGAACAAGAAGTCCACAAAACTCTACCCAGGATTTCAACAGGGACTGCAAAATGCCTAAGGCAAGAGGGGGCTGTGAGTGCTGATGAGTGGGGAACTGATGAAAAGGAGAGCACAGAGAAGAGAGAAAGGACGTTCTTGTTTTTCTTCTTTGGTGAAAGTGCCCCACCTTAATAACTCCACAATTCCCTAATTTATTAGCTATCATCTATGGGGATTTAAAATACAGTTGACCCTTAAACAACACAGGGGTTAGGAGTGTCAGTCCCTAGTCCAGTCAAAAACCCACATACGACTGTTCACTCCCCAAAAACTTTGCTACTAATAGCCTTCTGTTTGTGTTGACTGGAAGCCTTACTGATAAACAGCTGATTAAGACATATTTTTTGTGTTAAATGTATTGTCTATTGCATTCTTACAATAAAGCTAGAGAAAATTAAATTTTTTCAAGTTGTTGCAAATCTCAAAAAAAAAATTCCAATATATTTACTGAAAAAAAAATCACATATAAGTGGATCTGTGAAGTTCAAACCCATGTTATTCAGGGATCAACTACATATCAAGGTCAGTTCTAAGTGCATTACATCGAAAAATCAATTTAATCCTCCCAACAATTTTGTGAGTTAGTTTACAGTGATAATCTTCATTCTACCAATGACAATACTGACAATTGGAGAGGTTAAGTAACTGACCACAGTCACAGAGGTAGTGTACAACCAAGCCCTGACTCAAGGCAGACAATTTGAGTCCAGAGTCAGTTTCTAACCCCTAGGCTATAGCACCTTTAGGACAGCAACAAGGAAAGCAACACAGTCTGGTGGCCATATTTTTCCTTGACAACAAAGCCATTTGCCTCCATTTCTATAATCCACCCACAATGACTATATCATATTGTCAGGAACGCTCATATAATTCTTGATCCATACTTTTGGTAAGTGGAAGCCATCTGATACCATCTCCATCCAAAAAAGGTTATTGCATTTATTCAAATACCTTGGACAAGGGGCTGCAGATTTACACAAACTATGCCTTCTCCCCATTCAACTCAGTCAGAGAAATCTTCCAATGTGCCTCTGAGACAGGGACCATGGGTGTAGTCAGAGCAGAGTGAGGGCCTCTGGACAAAGCAAGGCAGGACATTTGTGGTCAGAGCAATGTAACTACATGCAAGGAAACCCCCTACCAAAACTCTGTGTTAAACATTCAGCTCTAGAGTCATTATTCAGTGAGATCAGTTAATATATCCCAGATAAAGAAAGTTGCATATGTTTCTATTATGCTAATCATTTATAATCATGTGTAAGATTCACTTTAACATGCTAAAGGCCCAGGCCTATGTGCTGTCTTCCCTCCTTCAGATCTGATGAAGTGATTTGACAAACTGGGCAAACTAATTTAGCATGCAGGCCCAGCCATAAACAACACAGTAAAAGGCAAGAAGGATTCCACCTTAAAGATAAGATTGCATTTTAATACTGAAGAAGTTAAGACATTAGAAATTCCTAACTCTTTAGCAAACAATACCTCAGCCCACCTTGGCGGCTAAGCAGGTGGCCTTGTTTCATATGCCTGCAGACCAAGATGCTGGTATCTCAGGGAGAAATCATCAGAGCAGGAAGTTGCTTGTGTTAAATCAATTCTAAATATTCAGGGATTACCTAACAAGTCCACACCCCTAAGCTTTTTTCATATTCTCAAAAATCCTAAACTGCCTATAAAACCCCTAGACAATGCACCACCCTGGACTCTCTTGACCCCTCCTGGAGTGAGCCAGGAGCTCTGTCCTCTCACTTTATCTCTAAATAAAAGCCTGTACCTTGCTCTCCTACCTTGAGTGTTTGTGAAGCTCATTCTTTGGCTTCGTGAACAAGAACCCCAGCATCACCTCTGACTAGCAAAAGGTATAGGAGGACATTACCTCCTTGTAAGATCAGGCCATAAAGACTGACTCACTGGAGCAGCAACGAGTGGTACAGAAAAACAAAACAAAACAAAACGACCTCACTTGATTCCACAGATGTCAAGACAAAATCCTTCCATTAGGAAAAACGACAAACTCCTAGGGAGCATAATACAGACATGGACCCACTATGGCTGTCCCCGCCCTTGACTGCCTCATGTCCAGGTTCAGGTCCTTGCTTATTATACCTTTTCTGACCCAACAACACTAAACATCCTGCTCTTGCCACCACCCACCTTCATGAGTTCCTGGCAGCCCATAATCTTTGCATCACTGAACATATTTTTAAGAAACCTCGCCAACTTCCCTCTTATTCTGGCAACATAGTTTACATGCCAAGACTATTCACTAATTAATTAGAAATCATAGGAAAGATTTTTGGAAGTTCTGTTATACTTTGTCAACAATCTTTCTCCCATATTTCAAGAGGTGAATTGAAAGGCTGAGATGGGCAAATTCAGGTATGACTGAAAAAAACAGTAAGACAGTGTGTTCAGGACCTGGACAAAAATCTTTGGTAATAGGTAGGACTGAGAACTTTCAGAATAAGAATGCCTAACCCCTTTCTACTTTGCAGGCATTTTCTAAGTTTATATAAGGCTGAAATTTGGTTTTAACTACTGGTTTGATTTAGTTTTCCTGAAGCAATGTTTCCTAAAGAGTGTTCCATGAGACATAATCTCAGTAATTTCTATACAAATAAATAAATAAATAAAATTTCAGGATCAGATATGTTTGAAAAATAGCAAATACTATATATTCCTGGGCAGAATATCAAATATTGTTAAAGGGTAAAAAAGAGAAAATCTCAATGCCATAAAATATTGAGTGAACATGTGTCTAAGATCATGTTTTAACTAAATAATTAATGAGGGAACTAGTAAGATGTTACCACTTCCAAGAAGTCAAAGAATCCACAAATATAGGCAATGAGGAATGCTGAAATGAATTTACATAAAGATGGAGAATATATTGGACTACAGTCAACTGTACTCCACCTGACATAATTCAAAAGCCTTTCATGATTTCCCTAATCACCATTAGCATATTAAAGTTTCTAAGATATCCTGCAAAAAGAAACTTGCATAATATTATTTCCCCTGTGTTTCCCACATGTTTGTTCACACAACAGCCATTAACATCTTATATGGTTACTGTTCAATGGAGTACAATTTAGGGAACCATTTCTTCTCTCTATGCACCTTATGGATTTCTCTGGTCTTCACTACAAAACCAGATGCAGAATTCATATGAATCCAAAATCCCTTGATCATTTGTAGGGAGATTCTCTTTGCTTATGCCAGATTTATCTAGGGAGAAAATAATGAAATTTTAGAGCAAAAGTAATTCAGACTGTGGGAGAGAAGTAATTCTTGATTGATTAGCATAGGTATAAGTTCCAAGAATGTGAAGTGTCTAATTTAAGAGAAGTTTTAAAAGAAAACAGCTAAACCAGAGAATGTTCCCTGTGAGTAGGAATGAAGTGACGTGAACAGCATATTAATGACAAAGTAGGCCCTGGGTTTGAAGAATGCAGGTTTACATCCAACCCCTGCTTCCTCAGAGTTTGCCCCAGACAAGATTCTTCATCTTCCTATGGTAGTTTTCTCATCGTAAATTAAGGATAATACTAGTACCTACCTCATAGCGTGGATTTGAAAATTAAATAATTAAATGCATGCGAAATTTTACTTCAATGCTGAGCAGTAATTCTCAGGAATGTTAGATGTTAGAATGATTGGTATCTTCACAGACAATACTAAACCATCTTTAGTACTCAGGGATGGTAGGGGCTTGTTCGTGAGTCCTGAAGCATGTATCTATCTATTTTGAGATCCTATGGTCCTACAGCTACTCCCTAGTGGTAACTTTCCCTTTCTTTAATACAGATACTCCTACAGGAACCATCCTAGCAGCACAGATCTCTCCATCTAAGAACTGCAGAGTGAAAAACACCAAGTTGGGTTTGTTGGTCTCCCATTAGGAAAATGAAAATGACCATGGCCTGTCTCCAGGCAACGCTCTCTCTATCTGAGCCCATAGACAGATTCTAAGGTGTCCATGAATGACCTGAAATTATACACCTAATATAATAGGAATATGCCTTTTATTAAGAGGGGCTCATGGCTTCCATTCCATGAAGGACCACTGTTCTGAATTCTAAGAGACAGCATGGGTGGTCCCAGCAGAAAGAAAAGAAGTATAAAGATCAAACAAAACTGGGCTCTACTCAGTCACCTAGAGACCTGAATAACCTCTGCAAGATTTTTAACTTCATTAAGCCTCAGTTTCCTATGCTTTAGAATGGGAAGAATACTAATTGTGAGATTAAATGAGAATGCCAGCAAAAGTGCCCAATTTGACGCCTGATTCTGAAAGGTGCTTGGAAAGGGTTAATTCTTTTTCTTCTTGATTTAACATCTTCATCTTAAACTGCAGTAGAAAGGAGCTGACAGGGAGCTCAGATTTTATGCAACCCAATTCACTCATCCAGTGGATGAGACTCTGAGGACAGTTCAGGGCATTGCTGAGGTCACATCTTCAACCTTCTACAATATTGAGGGATCTTTTAGAGCTAGTGGGACATTGCAAGGATTATGGAACCGTCTTTATTTAGAGCATGGTTTGCCATCAATTCTCCTTCTGCAACTCAATAAATGTCTGTTGAGCAGTTCTCTACTGCCGAGAACCACATGTCAGCAACATTGCTGATGCAACAGCCTAGAGCAACTGCCTTGATTTCTCGAAATGCTCTTTATGGCTTACTCCTTCATATTACTGAAGCACCTGATGACAGTTTTAGAGCAGCAGGAAATGCAGTTCTTCCACATGACCCTTATTCAAAGCAGACCAAATGCCACAATCAGATCTGCTAATGCATCTCCTCTTGGATCAGGAAAATCTGGGCCTGGGAACTGCAGGTGGAATCTGATCTAATACCAAGAGCAGCTGGCTTTTCCCTCTGTAGATCTGATTTTCAAGACTAAAAGTCATTTAAAAGTACAGCATTTTTTGGTGGAAATGATAGTGTGACCAGAATCCTCCCATCAAAGTCCCCACTGTAGTCCTGCCTGGGGTTGCTGCCTAACATCAGGAAGGCGTAGAGAAAATGAAAGTTCCTATGGCCAGGATTCTCTCCTGACCCTTGCTGGCTCACTGCACACGTGTGGGCAATATATTATTACTGACTCTACATAAAGATCTCCACCCAAGGCTCTGGGCTGCACGGTTGCAGGAGAGCAGAGGCTGGAGTGGTGGCGCCGCCCAGGATAGAGGCTGAGACGGCTGCGGGGGCAGAGAGGCCCAGAGGCAGAGACTGGCTTGCTGCATGCAGACTCACTCTGAGTGGACAGGTTTCTAGCACTTGACCTGCCATCACTGGGAGAATAAAGTTCGCTATAAACCCTTTCACCCCCATGAACATTCCATTCTTACTTTTTAGTTTTACCAAATCAGGAGTGAACTTGCCCAGGGCTGAAACCTTCAGGCAAGACAAAGGCCATCAGCCCTCTACATGCAAACTCTTCTCCTTTTATTTTTTTAATTAAATAATGCCTTTTGGCAACTTGCCTTTTCCTGTCTTGAAAACATGTTATGAATGCAAAAAAAGAAAAAGGCTATGGGATATGAAGAGTACTTGTGGAAACATACTCTGTGTAATCTCAGACTGGAGTCTCACCCAAATACCACACATTCTTAAAGGGCCCCCCAAAAGCCAGGCAATATACCCCAAATGCCAGGTGTCACCATTACCAAGGATTTTAGATGGATCCAACAGGATGGATGGCCAACAGCATATTTCTCTGGTAGTTTCTACCTTCAATGTTTACTAATCCGAAAGTAAAAAATAATCTGATTTTTTAAAAATTTATACAAATTGAAGGTTTGAATGGAAGTGGAAAAAAAAAAGAGAGATTGCTAATAGACTGAAAACCAAACAATACTTTCTCTGGAAATGAGTCCCAATATAGGGCAGACACAGTATTTTCAGCTCAGTTTGTTCTTAAAGATCTGTGCTCCAGAAGGAACTCTCAAGTGCCTCATAAACCCGTCTCAAAAGGGCACTGGCACAGAGGGGCAACCTAAGGGGCTGGCGACGCTTGGACAAGAAAAAGGTGGCTGCTGCTGGCTGGCTGGGGACTGCCCTTGTCACAACACACAGCATCCTGCTTCCAGGCACTGAGAGCTAAAAATACTTCTCAGCACAGAGCATGCAGTCACCACAAACCAGCAAACAAATAAACCAACAAGCGAAGAAACAAGTCAACAATGCAGCACTAATTAATTCTGCACACATCTCTCTATTTTTATTTTATTCCTTGCTTTCCAATTTCCTGCAGCTGTTAGTAGAGTCTGATCCACATGAACTGAATTGCTCAAGAGAAACTAGTAAACACTGTTCTGTAAAAGGTCAACTCTTCAGATTAAATGTGGGCTTCTTGAGCTGGAATCACCATGTGAAATGCAAACTTTGTGTGAGTTTTTAAAATAAATTGTGCTAACTAACAGTATGCTGCTTTGAGCTATATGACCAAGACTCCTGTCTACCATTTGGGAATCCTTTAGGGGGATGTTTTAAGAAGCACAGTTCACTGTGTAAGAAATACTGCATGATAGAATGGGTTGGAAGATCATACTTGTTTTCATACAACACTTGCTTAACTGAAAGGTGCTTCTGGAAAAGTCTTTCACTACTTGTGCATACTCTGCAAGCACAGCAGGACCCCCACCACAGTTTCCCTTTCTGCCATCTCAGTTACCCGAGGTCAGCAGTGGGCCAGCAGATGATCCTCCATCTGATATACTGTCAGGTCAATAGCAACCTTACGCTATGTCACAATGCCTGCGTTATCTGCCTCACTGCGTCTCGTGACATGAGCATTCTGTCATCTCACATCGTCACAGGAAGAAGGGTGCATACAGCAGTAAGATATTTTATTATCTTATGAGAGAGACCATATTCATGTAATTTTTATTATAGTATATTTTATTATTATTAGTTATTGTTAATCTCTTACTGTTCCTAATTTATAAAATGAACTTTACCACAGGTATGTACATGTAAGAAAACACACAGTATATGTAGGGTTCAGCACAATCCTTGATTTTAGGCATACCCTAGGGGTCCTGGACTCTATCCCTCATGGATAAGGGGGGACTACCATGCTTGAAGACACTTCTGCAATGCATACGGTACATTTACCCCTCCAGACCGCACCCACATTTGTGCTCCAGGAAGTAGACCTTTAGGGACTGCATCCCAGCCCATTCCTCTGGCTTCTGTCTGGAGTCAGCTAATGGGAAGCAAGAACAGGAGATGGAAGGGCAGGAGAAGGAAGAGGCTGGGGCCCTGGTTCCCCTGCTCCCTCCCTGCCAGCCACCAGGGAAGGAGCCATAGTCCTCTGCCTCTTAGTTGGTCCTCCCAAGAACACAGCTCCCTCCCCTTCCTCCTTAGGCCGCACTGCTGCAGCCCCGGGGGCCTTCCATCCCACCTGATGGCTTCCCTTAACCTTCCTGCCTGGCATCCTGGAAAGGAATTTGGACCTCAGAATTCAGAGCTCAGCATCTCTCACTACCTGGTTACTGCTCAGCTGGGAGAAATCACAAATTAAAACAGTTAAACACACTTCTAAAAAAGTACCACTGTTGTGTCACATACTAAAAACAAGCCAGTACAATTCATCCTCCCAGAAGCAATCCACAGGGTCAGCAAGTCCAGGCACACTAATTCCATCACAATGGGTTTTGCCAACTCCGACACTTTTTAGGAAACTAGAGTTGGCAAAGGATAATAACCATTAAAATGTGTTCAGTAGGATATTTTCAGCCTTCAGCTGAAGGCATCTCAAGGGCGGGTTTGCCTTCTAAAAGGTGGCAGGACTTTGATCACAGGAGTTTGCACATCATTTCATCAGTGTTAATACATCAATTTTCCACCACTGAGAATTTGAGGTAATCACAACCAAAATCCCAGCAAGTTTTTTTGAAGAAACTGACAAACTAATTAAAAAATGTATACGGAAATGTAAAAGACACAGAATAGCCAAACCAGTTTTGAATAAAGGATGCTATATTCCACCCCAAAGCTCTTTAGAGACACTGCTAAACTTTCAGAATAGGAAACTGAAAGATAGGGTGACTTGCTTTTGTTCTACTAAAATGGTAGCTTCATTCAAAATCTTTGACCTTAGTATACAGTAAATCCTGAGCACAGTAAAAGTAAACAGCCCCTACAAACAACCAGCTCCCTATAAGTCTTATTCCATGTCCCTGGGGCAATCAAATCCCTGTCCCTGGTGTAAAGCACAGAAGCCACAAAATAGAAATCAACATAGAAAAAAGCTGGGACTGTGTTTTTGCAGAAATAACTGGTCATGTTTCTGGGATAAAAATCCTTTCTATAGACTGCATGCTCATGAGATAATTACTTTAGATTCACAGATACAAAAGCTGGGACCGGGGTTTTGCAGAAATAACTGGTCATGTTTCTGGGATAAAAACCCTTTCTTTAGACTGCATGCTCATGAGATAATTACTTTAGATTCACAGATACACCTTATTATATGCAATATAATAAATAAAGTACCACACCTTATTATATGTAATACTCTAGAAGTATTTCTCTGCCTTCTGTTTAAAAAGATCCACATACACATATGAGTTTGCTTTCCAAAACACTGGTTCTTTTCCTTCTGCTTCTATGTGCCTGTTAAAGCCTTAATTTATAATACCTAATATTTGGACAGTTCAGAAAACTGAAATTATATCAGCATCTGATCAATACAATGTCCAGGTTAACTGAAAGAAGTTACTTATAAACCTATAAACACTTTGAACCTTTCAAATCTTACTGCCTCACTTCTAAGAATTAGTCATCTTGATGAATTTGACTGATTCTTCACTTGAGTTTCTTTCTCTAAATCCATGCCACCAAAAGTGGGTCCTCACACCAGCAGCTTGCTAGAAATGCAGAATCTGGGCCTATTCCAGACTCACCCGATTGCAGTCTACAGCTAAGAACATCCCCAGGCAATTCACCTGCACATTCACGTTTGGGAAGCCTACTCTAAAAATTACAGACTCAGTGTAAAATCTTACAGGTAAATGAAAAAAACCAAAGCCATTACTCTGAGCATTTGCTGTAGATGCAGAAAAAAAAAAAATAGGGTTATCAGACTGAAGCAGTACTGACCACAGGCTTACAATGGAATGCTGGTCGTTAGAATGAAGGCATGATCTTGGTTTAACATTTCTCCCATTCTCTCACAACAGACAACTGAAAAATTTCCAAATGGTTAAATGTTCTGGATGGGTGACTGGGTTCTGCTTGCTTGCAGTTTAATTTGCACTTTAATGAAATCTCCACAATTAGAGTTTCATAATAAGATGATTCTGCAAACCACTCCCTGAGAAGGGGAATCATTCCGATCGATCACATCTTTGTCCACACTATGTGGCTTAGACTTGAGTTTCTGGCTTAGTGGCATTCAGCAACTTCAAATAAATGAAACAGGAGTATCCAGGAAGTTTGGCCATCCTCCAGAGTGGTAAGTCACCGCTGGCTTGCTCAAAACCGCTGGGGGATGCTCCTGCTTTTTCATGCAGAAACAACAACTGAACCCAGATAAGCAGCATCTGGTTTTGGATTTCAACACCAATGTTTCAAGCAACTCAGACTGCAAGCAGGGGCTTTTAACATCAGACAGTCATAGCTGTAAATTAGAACAAATCAGTTTCTATGTTAAAAGTCCTCTGATGGTGTATTTTTTTTTTTTTTTTTGCAGAAAATGAGGAAAAGGTTTTAACCTAGTGATCTGCATGCCACAGCATGGTTAACAGTGAATCAATACTGGGAAAAGCAGCCAGTATTAACAAAAGAAAGTTTCATTTTGTGGAAGTATCTCTCTAAAAAATGTGAAAGACCTAATTCTCTTCCAGGGATGCCCAGGGCCTCCAAGACTCGAATTCCCCTCTCCATGCATCCAGGTCCAGGAGGAAGAGCCAAAGGCTCTGTGAGGAAGAGGAGCAGAAGAGGACAGAGGGAGGGATACACAGCAGCACAGCCCACGTAGGCTGCTTATGAGACGTAACGCTGCTTATAAATTGTTACACTATCAACTCAGGTCGTGGAAGAAGTGAGGAAATGTTTGTGCTGTACTTGGGGGTTGAAGCGCGGGCATGAGCACCTAAAACAAGCTGTCTTTCCGCATACAACTCTACAGACGTGCTCTCCTGAGGGTTAAGGGGCAAACTAAAGGGTTACCTAACTAGTTGGAAAAACAAAAGATAAACTCAAATATATGTAAAGTTAAATAACAATTCATTTAAAATTAACCAGGAAACTAGATGACTTGATATGGCCTTAATACACCAAGGGCACTGAATTTTCAAGAGGAGATGCAAAATGTAGTGCTGTCCAAAACATTTTTGCCCAGAGAACCTTTTTGTCAAACGAGTATCTTGCAAGACTGATGTGCTGCCAAATGCACCTGGGGAGTCCCTGTGCGGCTGCAGAGAGACCTAGGCCTGGGAGCCTGACACCTCACAACCAGCACCTCAAGCCAGCCAGCATTAGGATACCCGGCAGGCTTCTGTGGTAGCAGGGCTGCACAGACCATTCTGAGGACCAGATTTGCCCTGATTTGCCAAATGTGGGCAAGTCCTTAAGCTTATTCCTAAGGAGCAATCATTTCATATAATACATGACACCCAGAAGTAAATCATCTCTCAGCAACATAAACAAATAATTAGACAGCTTGGCTCAGCCATGCAGAAGCTCTGTCACCCAGGATAAGTCACGGAGGCTCTGTGGGGCTCCCTTCCCTGTTTGTCTACCAACCCGAGGTCCCACACAGGGTCCCCAAAATCACTTGTTCCCAAACAGAATCCCTATGTTGTAACCCCTGCCAGGTGTAGCTCAGATAGCTGGGATACTGACAGCTCATTAATGATCAGTATCATTAATTGCCCTGTATTAATAATTCAGCATTTATCAGGTGTAAATAATGGTGGGAGGTGGAAGAACTTTGGTGCACAAGTAACCAAAGGATGGCTAAGCAGACACTAAAGCTTTCTCACCTTTTCCTCTTCTTCTCCGCTGCTCTTTGCCAATTTAGGTGACAATTAGTGAAAGAAAACCATCTGTATAACACACCCACATTGAGACCTTGCAGAGACCTAACCGTCTGCCGGCCCTAAGTCTATTCTCTATACTCCCCTGGGCCAGTGGACTGGGTCACCCCAGCTCCCTCGCCTCCAGCTCCAGGGCCCGTGGGGGGCACCTGCAGGTGAGGAAAGATCCAGGCCCAGCTCTGAGCTGTGTTTCTGGCAGGGCTTCTGCCCCTTCGCCCCTGTAGCTCCTGTCTGGAGACCAGTCCATCAGGAGTCCAGCTCTCACAGGGCCTCCGCTCAGCCCTGTAGGCCTGATAGTGGCTACAGCTTCTTGCAGCTGTTACCAGCCTCAGGTGATTCTCTTAACATGTCCCCCACTTCCACAAACAGTCCTCACTAATGCCTCTTGATCCATCTGAGATGAAGTCAGCTTTCTTCCAGCCCTGGCTGATAACACGAGAGCCTCTCTGGCCCTGGCGATCACTGTCCAGGTGTGCCCATCCTGAACCTGCAGTGGGGTAGTGGCTGTATTTGCAGTTTCAATGCACATGTGCCCATATAGATAATCACAGAACAAAACTGGTCTCACCAAACAAACTGCTAAGGATCCAAACATATCATGTTAATACACACCAAGCAGGGTGCATTTAAATGTCTATTACACTGAGTCAAAGTTCTAAAATCCAGTTATAAAAAGAGCCTGCACCCTAGGAAGGGTAACAGATATTCATTCAGATTAAGGCCCTTAAGTATTGTCATGAGCTTTTGCTAGGGTTAACAGGGTCTTGAGTGCTGTCAGAATTTGATTTTTGTAAAATAAAATTCCAAAATTCAAATCGATATAAAATGGAGCCTGTTGAAGAAGACAAATACCATATGATTTCACTTCTTTGTGGAATATAAAAACAAAACAAAACAAAATGAACAAGACAGCGGCAGACTCATAGACACTGAGAAGTGACTGGTGTTTACCCTGGGGGAGGGGTTGGGCCTGGTGGGTGGGGAGGGTGAGGGGGATAAAGGGGCACAAAAATTCTCAATCATAGTATAAGTTAGCCACAGGGATAGTAGTACAGCAGGGAGAATATAACCAATGATTCTGTAATATCTTCCTATGTTGACAGATGGTCACTGCACTAGTGGGGGTGAGGATTTCATAATGTGAGTAACTATTTAACCACTGTGTTGTATATTTCAAACCCATATAAGACTATATATCAATGATAGTTCAATTTAAAAAAATAAAAATTAAATGGAGCCTGGTGGTTTTCAAAGGCAAGGCCCTTCGGGAAGGCCACAGCCACATGCTTGGAGTGTCATCCCCCAAGTATGCAGGCTGGAAAAGAATTTTGCCTTTGCTACAGAAGAGGTGATAGGTCACTTACACATTTAGCCAATTGTTGAGTATTGAACATAGGTCATAACTGAGGAGCCCGGTTCTTCAAGCATCGCTGGATGCTGCCTCTAAAAGGAAGCACTTCTCCTAACGTGCTGGAGATAGAAGAGGCCTGCAGATGAGCGCTGGGCCCTTTCTGCTACATCATGTTCCATTACCCACACTCCTCCACTTCGCCCACCTGGCTGCAACTGGCTTCCTGACAACAGAGGATGCAGAGAGCCAATTTCCAGGTGTTTTCACCAAGCTCCCCTTAGCCTCTTCCCTTTGAAGCCCAGAGGACCTTGGGCTTGAGTCAATGGCGATTGCTCATCTCCAGTGTTCAGTAGAAAACAAAACATATCTGAGACTTGAATAGCACCCAGGGCATCCTAGGCCTACTGCCTGCCCCATATGCTGCCTCAGAAGAACTCTACTCATGTTCTCTAGAGACCGACAACAAAGATATGAGCATTGTTGAGGGTATAATCTCATTCAGTCTTTCTGGAGTATAGTTTGGCACCACCTATCAAAATCCTTAAAAATGTCTATATTCAGTGACCCAGAAATTCTACTCCTATGAATACACTAAGGAATTCATCATAGAGATTTCCAAAGTTTTCTCTACAAGGATGCTCATTATAACTTTACTTACATATAAAGTTACATATAACTTTACCTAGCAAAATGGCAGAGACAAACCACATATACCAAAATGGGGAATGAGTTAAGTTTTTTATTGGCATTTCTGCTTTTTACATTATAGTGAGCTAGAAATCTAAGACAACCCTTCCACCCCAGATTTCCAGACAAAATATAATAAGCACTGTTTTCAGTGTGTGGCCTAGCTGGCAAGATGTAAGGAATCCCTGCAGGCCAAGAGGAATGGTCTGGGAGGGGTTCACCCAGGACATCTCCCACCGTTCTGACAGCTGCCCTGTAGGTGGAGCAAACCCAGGGTGGGGAATCTACCAGAAGACCCACACTGCTACCCTCCCAGTCCTACTTAAGGCTGAGACCCCAAGTGCTACCTTTGCAATGTCATGGTGAATTAGAACCATACCCATCCCAGAACTTAAGAAAGAATGCCTGTTTGATGTTGCTATGAGGGGGAGTAGAAAGAAACCCATTCTGTGAACTGGGGAGCCCAGGTTGGCCCCACTGCATTTGAAATTCACTGTCCCACCATCTGTGGGGTCAATGGGACAAAACCTCAAGCCAAGAATTTTATCTAAAGTAATCCTTCATTGCTGGACCATGGTTCCCATGGATGGTGGTGCCTGCAGGAGACTGGCCTTGGTGAACACAAATCCTCTTTGGAGGAAATTAACTCCAGCCTTGTCCTCAAAGGATTACCATAGGTTGTGTTCTAAAGACTATTCTAATAAGGAATAGTGAAATAGTATACCTAATAACAAAATATTATACAAAATATATGTGTCCAGAATCTTAAAATATGGGGGAGGGGAGTATCTACAGTATTTTATTGTATAAAAGTTATAAGATAATTAGAAAATGATGGTCCAGTATGTACATGTGTATATAAGTCTACATACACACATACACACAGCCTAGGCGGGAGATAGGTTACTATTGGTTACAGGTTAGCAGAGAGGGAATTATGGGTTTTTTCACTTTTATCTTTATAATTTTTCATTAACCCAATTTTCTACCATGTAAATATACTTTGGATATCAGAAAAAAAAAGTTAATGAACAACACTTACCCTAGAAAAGAACATTCCTACCTTGAAGAAAGCATTTAATGGAATTCTTGCCATCTTCTGATTACCCTAAAGTGAATACTGGTGGGGGCCCTCACGTGAGCTGTGCATGACTTACTTTCACTGCTATTGGAAACCTGCACTATGTCAGGCCTTGCCAGGCGTAAGAGAAACAAAGATGTGTGAGACCCAGTCCCAGCCTTTAGGAGCTCACAGCTTAGACGGGGGTTCAGAAACATAACAAATATAAAACCCAGCAGTGGATGCTGGGCTCACACACCAGGTAATGGGGAAGGCCTGGGAGGGTACCTCCCTCTCCTGGGCCAGCAGCCCAGGAAGGCTTTCTGGAGGCAAGGGACCCAGACCTTCATCTTAAAGGATAAGTGGAAGCTACTCCTGGTTGCAGAAGAAAAGGAAATGAGTGCTTGCCCCAAGGAGAATGCATGTCACCCCAATTCCCTCAACCCCTTCCTTCTCCTCCCCCACCCTCGTTGGTGTTTCTACATAGCAAGTATCCCTTCTGAACGTGGTGTTATCTACGTCGTGTTTCTTTGTTTCCTGCTTCCCCCATTCCATTGTAAGGAATGAAGGAAAGGCCTTTTCTTGTGACTGCTGTATCCTTAGCATCTACAACAGGGTCTTAGCACATAGTACCTGTTCAAACAGTCATTGAATAAATGAATGAAAGACAGGCAAGAAACAAAGGCGTGAGTGCCAAATAATGCCAATCTTCAGTTCACTAAGTGCTCGAGTGTGAGGCAGACTGCCACAAGAGCAGCAGGTTGGAGGCTTGGGCCAGATGACAGGAGATCTACGCACCTTCACCCCAAGAACTTGGAAGAGTTGTGAGGCAAGGGAGGGCCGTGGCCTAGGACAGCAGCGTGGAGGACACAAGGAGGGTGGGAGATAAGGGAGCACGAGCAACTGGGATGGCTGCAGCCACGGCAGGCAAGGAAGAGAAGGCAGGGCAAAGCAAGGTCGGTGGCGGCTGACCCGCTCAGTCACCCACTGCCACTGAGCGCGTGGACGCGGCTGCAGCAGCGAGCACGGCAGAGCGTGCGCCGGACTCGGTTCTAGTCTCTGGGGATGCAGCCATGCACGAGGCAGACAAAGGCCCTTCCTTCACGGAATTTACATTCTATTGTGTGAGACAGCAGAAAATACAAAAATAATAATAATAATTTCAGAGAGCATTCTGTTTTATGAAGAAACATAAAGGAAAGGAGGAAAGAGAAAAATATTTATGAAAACTTAAGAAGAAAAGCTCAAGACAAGGAAGGTGAATATAAGGCGGCCGAGGAACATCAGAAGGCTCAGCATCAACGGAACTGCTGGGGCACATCATGCAGCTTCTTGAAACCTTTCGAAGCATAGAAACTGTGAAAGGCCATCCGAACAAGAGCAGTCACCAAACGGCCCAGAGAAAGTGTTCCGCAGCACACAAACCAAGGGCCGTGAGCAGATGGGTGTGAGCACTGATAGCCTGGGGCTGCCAGATGACACCCGGGGCTCTGCAGCACCCATGTGGGTGAATGCGGTGGGGGGGGAGGGTGGAAGGGGGGCACACCCCACCGAACACCACAGACTGGGATGTGAAAGAGAGACACTGGCCTTTATTCCTGCAATTTAGTCCTGCAATTAGGGGCCTCGTCTGAAATTTGCATCCTGGCTTGCTCAGAGAACTGAAACTTTTCTCAACCTCAAATGTGGTCTCTGTAGCCAACTTGCCCCAGATTAAATCCCAGGAACCATATTAAACGCTTCAAGTCTTCAGGGTGCTGGAAAGAATGGAACAAGGCCATGAAGGAGGGAGGAGGCTGGTTAGTAAGCATCTGGTTGATGAAGACATCAAGTAGTTTCTTTTAAAGGAACGTTAGTAGGTTAAGAGATGAGAGACAACACGTTATGTAACAATTTTCACACCTCGAGGAACATTGCCTTAAATAGACACTGGTGAGTGCTGGGTGTTAGTCCGGTGACACTACACGCCCCTCTGGGCTCTAGTGCCTGGAGAGTTCACTCTGGGGGGAAAGAGGGAAGGAAGTAACAATGCTCATTGTTTTTGTGATTGGCACCTATGTGACACGCAGCCCTTCCTCATTAAAAAGCTTACTTTGCATTCTTCCATGGTAGTCACTCCCCTAAATGTCTGCTGGCAGAGACAAACCAACCAGGAAACATGGAGGTATAAGGAAAGGAAGGGTATGCATTCTGAATCCAAGAACAGTTTGCTTCATGAAAACTGAAGTCACAGAGGACATGCCCTTTGCATGTTCACGTTGTTAAAATGTGTAATTCATGTGTTTCCCAGCCTCCTCAGGTGCTAGCTGGCACAATATATGCAGCCTGCCCTGCTGCCAGCAGCTTGTAATGTGGCCGTTGGGGCAAACTCAGCACATGTGCTACCCAAGTCACAATCGGGCACCCCAGCCACATTTCTTCAGCTCATCTCTTGATTACGACAACAGCAAATGACAGAGCAGTCAAAGGCCTGCCGAACGTTCAGCTCATCTATGCAAGGTGAATACAGATGGTGCAAATCTAGTGTTTAGGCTGGGAACGAGAGATGGCTTCTACAGAATGTCCTGGAAGAAAGCCAGACCTGCAGTTTCAGCTACACTGAGTTTTACAATGGATGGAAGGGGGCCAGCCAGGGATCCCAGCAATACACTCAGTCTGCCATTACAACCATGGACTCAGGTGCCTGCTGGATTGGAGTCAGACTAAATAGAAACTAACGGGCATTCCATCTGGTCTCTCTGGCAAGTGGGTGTATCCCAGTATTACAGCTTCAGGTACTGAATGCTTATGCTGTGCCAAGAACTGTGCTCCATGCTTTATTTCATGGAACCCTATGAATACTGTCATAAGGCAGGTACCATTATTGGCCCCATGTTACAGAAGAGAAAACTGAGACTCACAGATATTGAATAAATGGCCCAATGTCACTCAGCTATGAAGGGATAGAGCCAGTACTAGAAACCCAGGTCTGTGCTTTTGATAACCTCTTATTTGATGCTGAGCTTGAGAAATATCTCAAGTCCAAAGACCACATGTTCCATGGGCAGTGGCCGTCTGTGGCAGCTGCGTGTATGGTCTGTGGGCCAGGCTCTCTTCACAGGACTTGCTTTACTTACTGTAAGTCTGCTCAAAATGCCAGAGTAGTTCTGGGGTGGTTTGTTACACAGCACAAGCTAACTGGCATCAGTATGTAAACAGTAAAGCTCTGGCATCTTTGCAATTGTTATCAGTAGTGCAGTGTGGCCCTGTGGCCATGTACTCCCCATCCAAGCCACGTTGCTCAATAGGTTATATCTATGTGAGAGGAGAAACTGTTTTGTTTTGTATTATTTGTAGCCTATTTCATTCCACTGGCGGTTCCTATGCCCAGCTGTATAGCTGGGGTGCTTCTAAACATATGGATGCATGAGACCCAGTCCTTGAGATTTTGATTTCCTAGGTCTCAGCTGTGACCCCAGCTTGGCTATCTCCAGAACCAGCCTGGGAGGGTTTGAATTACAGCTCTGCTATTGACTGGCTGACCTGTTATTGGTACTTGTTCTCTCAAATTCAGCCTGGCCAGACACTTTTAAATCCCAAACACTTCTTAAAGAAAGCTAACCCTTTGACTGAGAAAAGGTATCTTCAGTGAAGCATCGGACTCAGCACCTGTTTCAAAGCACCCTTTGATTATCAGTATTGAGGGGCCTGGTAGCCACGCTATCAGCAGGTGCAGGTAAGCTCACAGGGCAGGTATATGGCTATTTCTGTGTGGGTTCACAGGCAGGCCATTTAGCCACTCCTGTCATCTTTCCCACACAGAAACAGATGTTCAATAATGAATCTCTAAGTTCTCTTTGAGCTCTGCAAGTATGGCGGTAGAACAGGTACCAGTATTCCAAGCTAAATGGTCAACACCTGGTTCCTCCTGTGACGTGAGCCAGCAAGGCCTGTCTTACCCTCTGGGGAGTGTCATGCACACAGCCCAGGGAGGAGCAGCCACATGGGTTGTAAGCTGTCAAATACTGAGTGCCACCCACGTGCCCAGCATCATGCTTGGCACTGCACAACACAGAAGGGGCAAAATGCAGCACTTCCTGAGCTAATCATGTTTATGGAGATGCGAAGACAGTAAGATTAATCTGCAGACCCAGGTGGCCAGCCATGCAGGGACCCTAAAGGGAGGAGGAAGCCAGAATTCATCTGGTTCAGGTGAAGGAAGGTGCTGTGAAGTGAATGTGTCCCCAGATCACATGCTGAAGCCCTAATCCCCACTGTGCAGGTATTTGGAGGTGGAACTCTTGGGGGTGATTATGTTTAGATGAGATGGTAAGGGGGCAGCCCCCACGATGGGTGGTGCCCTTACAGGGAGAGGAAGAGACACAGGGAGAGGCCATGCAAGCACACAGCGAGAAGGAAGCTGCCTACAAGCCAGGAAGAGGATTCGCACTGGTTGGTAGGTCTGCTTACACCTGGATTGTGCACTTTCCAGTTTCCAGAACTGAGAAAAATAATTGTTTCTGAGCCATTCAGTCCATGTGTTTTCGTACAGCAGCCCGAGCTAAGAATGTTTTCCAGAAGAGACAGGACTCAGCTGAGAGGCCAAGTAGAAAATAACATGCGCAAGTTAGGGGGATGGAAACAGGTGGGAAGCAAGAAAGGAAGTCATTCCATGGATGCAAAGACTGAAAGAGAAAAATGAAAAAGCAAGGGAAGCAAGGAATGACCTGGTAGTAAGGAAGGAAAACCCAGCCTGCTGAATCCAAAGCAAAATACACCAACACTTCCCGGTCTTCCCAGCAGACCCTGATAGGCAGAAAGCTGTCACCACGTGGCAGCACCCGGCAGCCGGCTGACAGGGTGAAGTCCCGCTAACTGCTCTGTGGTTTCATCTTCTCATTGAATCAGTTAATTTTAAAATACATCTTCGATTGGGGTGCTGTCATTTACAGTACTGTGACAGCATCAACATGGAGTTGCTAGTTCATAAATACTTATCACCTCCTGGCACAGCAGAAGAGAAAAAGGGGAACTGGGAAACCACTTCCCGCCCACCACCTCATGTCTCCCACACACACAGGGTGCTAAGAGTCAGCCTCAACTTCCAAGCAACAGCCGGCTTGTCACAACATACTCAAAGGAACCCCGAAGTGACTGCAAAAAGTGAGAGGAGAGAAGAGGGGTGGGGAGATAAAAGGGAGTAGAAAGGGAAGAGAAAGGAGAGAAAAACAGGAGCATCGTTTATTGGTGATTTACTGATATGAGGTTGGGGCAGCAAAAATAAACAAACACGAACGATGAGACAGGTGTGTCTTCACACCTACACTTCCCCTTTCTTTTCAGGGAGAAAGCTTCACATGCAGCAGAATTTAAATCCATCATTAGTCTCAGATGCAGCCTCTTTGAACCTTCCTTGTAAGCTCTCCCTACTTTGCATAGCCATCGTTATCTGAATTCAATAGCAGTAACTCAAGGTCAACTACATTTGCACCCAGCTGGGAAACCACTTGTTAAGCATGTTTTGTTTTCCTATTTGATTTAAAATGTGTTTTCTGAGGAAACACTTTCAATGAGATCATTTGCAGGCCTATCATTATATGTATTAGATGCTCATTAAGTATTGAATGATGAATGAGTGAGTAAACACATGAAGGGATTCCATGGTTCACCCAGGGGCAGCTTGTTTACTGCACATATAAGGGCCAACCAATCTCTACTCTAAGGGAAAATAACTTCTTAATAAATTAATCCTTTTTCATTCCTTTATTCAATCATTTATTCTCAATGCTATTTGAGAACTCAATAGGCCAGACACCAATAACAAACACATCATGAGAAAATTATTTCATTTCATGGCATTTGGTTGAGTATCCACACCACACTTTTCCCAGGCGGCAATGAGATCTGCAAAGGAAAAGGCCTGACTTAAATTGCAATATAATAAGTCATAATAAATATATATTTGGTCATTTATATGACCAAATACATACTTCCCAGGTATATTTGGTCTTCATCCATTGTTCCTGAAAACACTGTAGAATCTTAAAGATGATGTGGGTGTTTTGTCATGTTAATGAGAGACTTTTGGATTCCCATCCAAGGTCAGGGGCTGGAGGCTGAATCAGCCAGTGGCCATTAACTTAGTCAATCATGAAGCCCTCACAAAAACCCCTGCAAAGAGCCTATCTTGCTCTGCTCTTTGCTCTGCCTTGCTCAGTTGGATCCTGCTTCTTGGTCGTGGAGAGCTTCCATGCTTGGGGAACTGGACCGCCTCCACGTGCCACTGAGCCAGGCTCCAGGCTCCATGAGGATAGAAGTTTCTTTATTTGGGACCTTGCCCTATGTTTCTCCTCATCTGGCTGTTAACTTGTATCCTTTATTAAACTGTTAAATGTGTTTTCCTGAGTTCTGTGAGCCTCCCTAGCAAATTAATCAAATCCAAGGGGGAGGTTGTGGGAACCTCTAATTGAAGCAGGTAGGTCAGAAGCACAGGGGCTTGCAACCAGTGTTGGATTGAGGGGTGGAGGGCAGTCCTATAGGACAGAGCCCCTAACCTGGGGGTCTGGTGCTGTCTCCAGGCAGATAGCATCAGAATAGTTTTGAATTCTCCAACACCCTGCTGGTGTTTGAGAATCGTTTAGTGTAAGTATGTGTGGGAAGACCCCCTCCCACATATGTACACACATTGGAATCCGGTCTGGGTACCCAAAAGGAGTTACACTACTATTACTGCTGTGTATAATACTGTTATTATTATACGTATCTGTAGGAAAAGATGACACCATTGCATTTGGTGTTAGATGAGTGGGATTTGCACTAACTTTCCAAAAAAATTACACAATCAGAAGGTCATACAGTGGAGAAATCAAACCCAGAAATCTGGCTCCCAGGGCCTTAATTTCTTATGCAATGACCTTCACAGATACTCCTCTCCCTTACAGACTCAGTAAATGGTTGTTGAATAAAAGATTTACATGAATACACAATCAGTGACCTTACAAGGCCTTGAGGAAAGCAGTAATCCATATATTTTTAGTGAATTAGTATTGGAAAATGATAAAAATAATCCCCAAATAATTAGGAATAATACTCAGTTAGCTATAAATGCTCTGCTAAAGAAGTCTATAGCAAGTCTAAAGAAAACAGAAATCTTTTATAATCTCATCACCCAGCAAAAACATGATTAGCATGTGGCATATTTCCTTCTTTTTCCCCCACTGCAATTACTTGTTCATTTTTTACATTACTAGAATCATATTTTTCTTAAAATTATATCATGGGAATTTTATCACCTCACCCCACATCTTTTAAGCATCTCCATTTTTATCACACTTTATTTTATCCCTGAATGGACCCCGACTACTGTCATCATTCCTGTGTTATAAACACTTCAATTGCCTCCAAGTTTTTACATTAATCAATAATGCTTTAATCATATTCTTCTCTAGAGGCCTTGTGTGGTTTCTTTATTTCACTGGCATAAATTCACTAGCATTGTAAATTAAATATGTAATTAAAGTACGATACTTCCCCAAATTTCTAGGCACATGCAAAACCAGGGATATGACAAGGGTTCGATGCTATCTGGTGGCAAACAACTGGACTAGGACTCCACCATCTCCATCACCCAGGGCAAAAGATGGGATGAAGAGACAGGACTCTGTCCTACGTTACAGGGATCAGAGACTGTATGGATAGTGGCTCACTTTTCTCCAAGGTAGTATGGCCAACACAAGGACTAGCAACAGACAGACAGAAGAGTAGCTGCAGAAGAAAGCCCTTGAGAGCCTGAGATGGAGCTCACATGGGCTTGTTAGGAGGGCTGCAGCCCAAAACAGAGCCCAGGTGATGCAAGAAGAACAAGGAACAGACCCGATCTGGGGACTAGAAGGCTCATTCCCAAAGATGATGAGAGACAAGCTATACCTCAGTGTCACCACCAAGACCCAAGATGGCAAAAAACCAGGAGCCCTCTGCAGTTGCCAGGATGGTGGAAACCCTCAGATAGCCTGTTCAGTCTCATTACCTAATAGAGGCTAAAACTGAACAGCCATCAACAAGAAATGATAACGTATCTCCTTTCCAATACTCTTCTCTATTGCCTCTATTCTAAAGTACTCTTTGTGAATTAAGAGTGGCTATTTGGAGGCTGAGGTTCTGAAGAAATGCCTCTAAACATAGTTTCATCTATAAGTATCATACTTTGAAAAAGAGTTGTACCTTCCTGGATGAATCTTGCTTTGCTCTAATGAAGGGTTCAATGCCATTACCATTAAGTTATCCAGAAAACAATGCTTAGAATGGCCTGACATCACAAGCCTGCATGGGAATGAGACTCAAAGCCAGGTCTGTCCAGCAACAAAGTCCGTACTCATAACCAGTACCTATATTGCCACTAGGAGATACATGTCTTAACATTACACTTTAAAATGGTACTATAATTTAATAACCTAACCCCCGAATCTTTTCACTGAGAAATATAATCTGCACAATATGGTGACTGAGAAAAAAGCCACATAGCATAAAGCATAAAAATGACTGGGATAGGGTTACTCCCATTTTCTAATAAATTGGCACAGTTTATATAAGAATATCGAAAAGCTTTCTTTAAAAAGAAATTTGTGAGGCATTTCATCGTGGGCTCCCCTCAGCACAAGGGTGAGGACGCTACAGTGAATTCCAGGAGATTAAAGATGGCGGCGTGAGAGGTGAGACAGAGAGCTCCTCCAAAAACCACATATAATAAGAAAACATAGTTAATACAACTAATCCTAAAAGAGCAACAGGAAAGAAGGCTGCAGCAGACTGCAAACACCTGGAGAAGAGAGGACACCTCACAAAACAGGACACCAGAGCCACTCCCCTGTGACCCCCGACATCACTCCAGGGCCTGGGCAGCTCCAGAGACTAGAGCTTCTGGACACTAGAGGGCGCCACATACAAATATGAAACGACAAAGGAACCTGGTTCAAACAAAAATCTCATAGACACGAGAAAAAGGACGAAGTGAAACTGAACTGACCAATCTTCCTGAAAGAGGGTGCAAAACAAAAATCATAAAAATGCTCATGGAGGTGCAGAAAAATATTCAAGAACTCAGGGACCAATTTAGGATGGAGATTTAATCATTAAGAAATTCCATATCTGAAATGAAACATACAATGGAGGGATTTAACAGCAGATTAGATGTAGTAGAAGAGATGGTAAATGCAATAGAAATTAGAGAGGAATACAATGAAGCTGAGGCACAGAGAGAAAAAAGGATTTCTAAGAATGAAAGAATATTGAGAGAACTGTGTGATGAATCCAAGTGGAACAATATTCGCATCATAGGGGTACCAGGAGAAGAAGAGAGAGAAAAGGGGACAGAAAGTGTCTTTGAGGAAGTAATTGCTGAAAACATCCCCAATCTAGAGAAGGAGATAGTCTCTCAGGCCATGGAGGTTCACAGATCTCTCAACACAAGGGACCCAAAGAAGACAACACCAAGACATATAATAATTCAAATGGAAAAGATCAAGGATAAAGACAGACTTTTAAAAGCAGCTGGACAGAGAAAAAAGATCACCTAAAAAAGAAAACCCATCAGAATATTATCATACTTCTCAACAGAAACCTTACAGGCCAGAAGGGAGTGGCATGATGTATTTAATGCAATGAAGCAGAAGGGCCTTGAGCCAAGAATACTCTACCCGGCAAGATTATCATTTAAATTTGAAGGAGGGATTAAACAATTTTCAGATAAGCAAAAGCTGAGAGAATTTACCTCCCACAAAGTACCTCTACAGTGTATTCTGGAGGAACTTCTATAGAAGGAAGTGTTCCTAAGGCTAAATAGTTGTCACCATGGGAAATAAAACCACAGTAAAGAAAGTACAACAGTTAATTTCTAGCAGAAGCAAAATCAAATCAACTATCCCCAAAGCCAATCAAGGGATAGACAAAGAGTACAGAATATGATACCTAATATATAAAGAATAGAGGAGGAAGAAAAAGGAGGAAAAAAAGAACCTTTAGGTTGTGTTTGTAATAGCATACTGAGTTAAATTAGACTGTTAGATAGTAAGGGAGTTACCCTTGAATCTTTGGTAACCATGAATCTAAAGCTTTCAAATGGCAATAAGTACATACCTATTGATAATCACCCTAAATGTAAATAATCTGAATGCAGGAATCAAAAGACATGGAGTCAATGAATGGATAAAAAAAACAAGACCCATTTATATGCTGCCTATCACAAACTCACTTCAAACCCAAAGACATACACAGACTGAAAGTGAAGGGATGGAAAAAGATATTTCATTCAACTAATAGGGTGAAAAAATCAGGAATTGCAGTACTTGTATCAGACAAAATAGACTTCAAAACAAAGAAAGTAACAAGAGGCAAAGAAGGACATTACTTAATGATAAAGGGGTCAGTCCAACAAGAGGATATAACTATTATAAATAACTATGTACCCAACACAGGATCACCTACATATGTGATACAAATACTGACAGAATTCAAGGGGGAAATAGAATGCAATGCATTCATTTTAGGAGACTGGAACACACCACTCACTTCAAAGTACAGAACCACCAGACAGAAAATAAGTAAGGACACAGAGGCACTGAACAACACATTAGAACAGATGGACCTAACGGACATCTACAGAACACTCCATCCAAAAGCAACAGGATACATATTCTTCTCAAGTACACATGGAATATTTTCAAGAATAGATCATATACTAGGCCACAAAAAGAGCCTCAGTATATTCAAAAAGATTGAAATTGTACCAACCAGCTTCTCAGACCACAAAGGTTTGAAACTAGAAATAAATACATAAAGAAAATGAAAAAGCCCACAAACACATGGAGGCTTAATAATTTGCTCCTAAATAATCAATGGATCAATGGCCAAATAAAAAGAGAGATCAAGCAATATACAGAGACAAATGACAACAATAATCCAACCCCACAAATTCTGTGGAACGCAGCAAAGGCCATGCTAACAGGGAAGTATACTGCAATACAGGCCTACCTCAGGAAAGAAGAACAATCCCATATGAACAGCCTAAACTCACAATTAACAAAACTAGAAAAAGAAGAACAAATGAGGCCCAAAGTCAGTAGAAGAAGGGACATAATAAAGATGAGAGCAGAAATAAATAAAATTGAGAAGAATACAACAATAGAATCAATGAAAGCAGGAGCTGGTTCTTCAAGAAAAATAAACAAAATAGATAAACCCCTAGACTTATAAGAAAAAAGAGAGTCTTCACAAATAAACAGAATCAGAAAGGAGAAAGGAGAAATCACTATGGACACCACAGAAATACAAATTATGAAAGAATACGATGAAAAATTACATGCTAACAAATGGGATAAAGTAGAAGAAATGGACAACTTTCTAGAAAAATACAACCTTCCAAGCTGACCCAGGAAGGAACAAAAAATCTGAATACACCAATTACCAACAATGAAATTGAATTGGCAATCAAAAAACTACCTAAGAAAAAAACACCTGGAACAGATGGCTTCACTGCTGAATTTTATCAAACATTTAGTGAAGACCTAACACCCATTCTCCTTAAAGTTTTCCAAAGAGTAGAAGAGGAAGGAATCCTCCCAAACTCATTCTATGAGGCCAGCATCACTCTAATGCCAAAACCAGGGAAATACACAACAAAAAAAAAAGAAAATTACAGACCAATATCCCTGATGAACAAAGATGCAAAAAGAATCAACAAAATATTAGCAAACCAAATTAGAAAATACGTCAAAAAGGTCATCCATCATGATCAAGTAGAATTATTTCTAGGGATGAAAGAATGGTACAACATCAGAAATCCATCAACATCATCCACCACATCAACAAAAAGGACAAAAACAACATGATCACTTCCATAGATGCTGAAAAAGCATTTGACAAAATTCAACATCCATTCATGACAAAAACTCTCAACAAAATGGGTATAGAGGGCAAGTACCTCAACATAATAAAGGCCATATATGACAAACCCACAGCCAACATCATACTTAACAGCAAGAAGCTGAAAGCCTTTCCTTTAAAATCAGGAACAAGACAGGGATGCCCATTCTCCCCACTTTTATTAAACATAGTTCTGGAGGTCCTAGCCATGGGAATCAGACAACATGAAGAAATAAGAGGCATCCAGATTGGCTAGGAGGAAGTTAAACTGTCCCTGTTTGCATATGACATGATATTGTACATAAAAATCCCTAAAGAATCCACTCCAAATCTACTAGATCTAATGTCTGAATTCAGCAAAGTTGCAGGGTATAAAATTAAAACACAGAAATCTGTGGCATTCCTATACACTAATGATGAACTAGCAGAAAGAGAAATCAGGAAAATAATTTCATTCACAATTGCATCAAAAAGAATAAAATACCTAGGAATAAACCTAACCAAGGAAGTGAAAGACCTGTACTCTGAAAACTACAAGACACTCATGAGAGAAATTAAAGGACACACCAATAAATGGAAACACATCCCGTGCTCATGGATAGGAAGAATTAATATTGTTAAAATGGCCATCCTGCCTAAAGCAATCTACAGATTCAATGCAATCCCTATCAAAATACCAATAGCATTCTTTAACAAACTAGACCAAATAGTTCTAAAATCCATATGGAACCACAAAAGACCCCAAATAGCCAAAGCAATCCTGAGAAGGAAGAATAAAGCAGGTGGAGGGGGGGATTAAGCTCCCCGACTTCAAGCTTTACTACAAAGCCAGAGTAATCAAGACAATTTGGTACTGGCACAAGAACAGACCCATAGACTAATGGAATAGACTAGAGAGCCCAGATATAAACCCAAGCATATATGGTCAATTAATATACGATAAAGGAGCCATGGATGTACAATGGGGAAATGACAGCCTCTTCAACAGTTGGTGTTGACAAAACTGGGCAGCTACATGCAAGAGAATGAAACTGGATTCTTGTCTAACCCCATACACAAAAGTAAACTCAAAATTGATCAAAGACCTGAATGTAAGTCATGAAACCATAAAACTCTTAGAAGAAAACATAGGCAAAAATCTCTTGAATATAAACATGAGCAACTTTTTCCTGAATGCATCTCCTCGGGCAAGGGAAACAAAATAAAAAATGAACAAATGGGACTACATTAAGCTTAAAAGCTTCTGTACAGCAAAGGAGACCATCAGTAGAACAAAAAGGCATCCTACAGTATGGAGAATATATTTGTAAATGACATATCTGACAATGGGTTAACATCCAAAATATATAAAGAACTCACACGCCTCAACACCCAAAAAGCAAATAACACTATTAGCAAATGGGCAGAGGATATGAACAGACACTTCTCCAAAGAAGAAATTTAGGTGGCTAACAGGCACATGAAAAGATGCTCCACATCGCTAATTATTAGGGAAATGCAAATTAAAACCACAAGGAGATATAACCTCACACCAGTTAGGATGGCCAACATAGAAAGGACTAGGAACAAATAAATGCTGGCGAGGATGTGGAGAAAGGGGAACCCTCCTACACTGCTGGTGGGAATGTAAACTAGTTCAACCATTGTGGAAAGCAATATGGAGCTTCCTCAAAAAACTAAAAATAGAAATACCATTTGACCCATGAATTCCACTCCTAGGAATTTACCCAAAGAAAACAACTTATCAGATTCAAAAAGACATATGTATCCCTATGTTTATTGCAGCACTATTCACAATAACCAAGATATGGAAGCAACCGAAGTGTCCAGTAGATGAATGAATAAAGATGTGGTACATATACACAATGGAATACTATTCAGCCATAAGAAAGAAACAAATCCTACTATTTGCATCAACATGGATGGAGCTATAGGGTATTATGCTCAGTGAAATAAGTCAGGCAGAGAAAGACAAGTACCAAATGATTTACCTCCTTTGTGGAGTATAAGAACAAATAAAAAACTTCAGGAACAAAACAGCAGCAGAATCACAGAATCCAAGAATGGACTGACAGTTACCAAAGGGAAAGGGACTGGGGAGGTTGGGTGGGAAGGGAGGGATAAGGAGAGGGGAAAGAAAGGGGGCATTATGATTAGCATGTATAATGTGGGGGGGGGCTGTGCAACACAGAGAAGACAAGTAGTGATTCTACAGCATCTTACTATGCTGATGGACAGTGACTGTAATCGGGTATAGGGGGGAATCAATAGTAAGGGTGAATGTAATAACCACATTGTTTTTCTTGTGAAACCTTTATAAGAGTGTATATCATTGATACCTTAATAAAAAAAAAGAAATTTGTGGGGAGGTCAGAATTTAGAAAGGCTTCAGATAAAAAGTGAATCTGGACTCCGGGGTCTGCCGGGTAGGGAGTTCTGAACCGAGTAACTATTGTGAGAGGTTGGTTGCAAGGGCCACTGTGAGTGGGAGACCACAGGCCTAAAGGGGATAGAAAGGTTGTATGCATATGCTGTTTGAGGTATTCTTTATTTATTCTATTTTTATTAATAGAGATAGAAGCAATTTTCAGAAAACAAAAATAAAATGTCCCCATTATGTTTCATTTGTAAAGCCATGAGCTTCCTGGAAATAAATTACTGAAACAAATGAATTACATTTCCCCAATCTAAATGGTAATTCTCCATGACAGCACACATTTTACATAACACTGTGTGCAGTGCAAATGGATGTTCAAGTAGATTCTAACACTGCAGTCTGCCTGGAAATCACCCTCATATGTCATGGAAATTGGAGGCTCTGCACTCAGAGCTGGTCGGCCAGGCTCAAACTCAACCCAGCAGCCGCCCTTGGGTGAAGAAAACATCTCAAAGGAGCAACACAGACATTTTTATTATAAGTAATGGGGTTCCATCCACAGTAGCAAATGGAGACTAGCTGGTGAGACCAGTCTTACAGCTTCCCATTTGTTTTATTATGCTGATATGAGACATTGTATCATCATCCAGAATCCAGCCAGATCAGTTGAGATCTAATGTCTGTATGAGTCAGAAAAACAGAACCGCTTCACATGTTTACTATATAGAGGATGGAGGAGCAAGAAACCAAAGGGGCACAATGAGGTAGGTATTCCAGACACTAGCAACTGTGGGAAGTTGCTCTCACACCTGAGTTGGGCAGACACAGGCCTAGGGGCCAAGGTCACCTGACAGAAGATGACACCATAGCAGCCAGTCCATCAGAAGCTGAGCCCAGGAAGGACACATAGCTGCAGGTGAAGCGGGAGGAGAGAAATACCCTAGTTTCTTTCTGACACCCACCCTCCTGCCTCCCAACTGTGCCACCCATTGGCCCATCCCAGCTAGAAGCCGAGCGATGAGCCTGGGAACGGGGCCTGCAGTCCACTCCCTCCAGCAGGGAGCAGAGAGCAAGGAGGCAGAGCATCTGCCGCAGAGAAGTGCATCTGAGGGCGAGCAGGCCAGCACCTATGCCTACCTGAACTGCATCATGATGTCACCATCCTCAACTGCCAGAAATCATTTTCCTGTGCCCTGCTTGGGACAGAGCACGATCACCCACGGTAGCAGGTTTGGCAAAACTGTGTCAGGATTGCTGTTCATTATATTACCAGTAACTACCTTATTTTGAAGACTCTGGGGAGAAATTCCTCTGTCTCAGTAACAAAACTATGTGCAGGTCCCTTAGGTGATTAAGTAGATTTGGGCTTGTGGGCACTGGATGGCGATACCGCCCCAGCTCTCTGTGATGCAGCCAGTCATTGGCTTGCTAACACTGCTGTTGATAATAGTTGCACTGTGGCTCCACCTCCATCCTCCCTACAATGTTTCTACATTTTCTCCTTTCCCCCTATTTTTAATATTTGTTATTTTGCACGTTTCACATTACTGTATGGTAACAAATCATTTATGGAACAAACAGCAAAGAAATACATCTACACACACATATACTCATATAAGGGTACATGCATAATTTTGAACATGGGCTAATAGCTACCATAACATAAAATAACACAAATCCAAGGCATGAGCTTTGGTTTAACCCCAAACTGGATTTGAAGCCTATTACCTCACACTTTGTCAGACATGTGCAACTGTTTATTGTGTTTTTTACTTACTTTTTAATATTATAAATATTTACACTTTGCTTTTCTGACCTATCCAACGTAGACACTATGTATGTACTTAAATCTATCAGTCCTTTGTGGTTTCTGGCACTGACTTAATGTTTACAGAGCCTTTTCTGATCTTAAGATTAGATGAATATTAATTTATATTTCCTTCTGGTGTTTTATGATTTCTTGACAGAAAAAAATATATAAAGCATAATGATAATAATAGTACCAGTAAACAGTTATAATAATAATTATAAACATAATAGCAAACATAATAATAATAATAGTGAATAATTATATGGATCCTACTCTGTGTCAGATACTGTCCTGAATTATAGTTCTAAATAGTAACTAACATAGTAACTCACTTAATTCTCACAACTACCCTAAGATAGCCACTATTATTATCCCCATTATTAGATAAAAAAATGGAGACACACAGAAGTGAAGTTACCTGACCAAAGTCACATAGCTAATAAATGGCAGAGCTGGGATTTGAACCCAAGCAGGCTGGCCCTAGACTCTCAGTGCTCAAGCATACCACCATGCTGCCTCTGGGATGGATTCTGATGTAAAGTGACAGAAAAAGAGCTGAAGTTCTGTGTTTTCTCTCTCAAGTAGTCAGCTAATAATCCTGGTAACATTATGGAATCAGCCTTACTTCCCACCATTGGTGATGTCCACTTACCACATATATTCTTACTTTCCTTGACATCACAAACATGTGAAACAACAGAGAGAGCAGTGCATTGTCACTCCCATCATTCACATACAGATTCCGTCAGGAACACAACTGAGAAGGTGCTTTATCAAAATCCCACAGCTGGACACTCCTGCCCCGTGGCATCCGGGCAGCAGACAAAGTGGCCTCCGGTGAGTTGCACTCCAGCGGTGGGATCTCAAGACACAAGTGAACACTCGGAACAACCCTGAGGATCGGAATTCCAGCCAACCATCACTCTCTCGTTAGCACCTGCTCTAATTACAAGATTCAGGAAACTGAAATGAGATTCACAATCACACAGCCTCTACCACTTACAAGACAGAAATGGCCAGCCTCAAAAGTGTGACAAACCCAAAAAACCCACTTATTACAAAAATAAATATTAATGAAAAAAATTTTAAATGACGGCAGTGGTTACCAACACTATATGTGATAGGGCAATGGGTGAATTTTTATTCCATTTTTCTAGGTTTTCCAAATTTCTATAATTAGCATTCACTACTAGGACCTGAATATAAGGTCATCATGAAAACACTTCACAATGACTGAATAGTGTAAATAAACCCAGACCAAGCTCCCTTTTGCATCCTTCAGCCATGAACAAATGTCCTTTCAGCCCTACTCTGTGTAGACCCTTCACTGGGAACAGAGAGCAAAAAAATGTTCGATCTTCTCTGTAATAATTTAATTTTCTAACCTAGAAAATACAATCATGAATATTTTTATGAATAAAAGTTAATTTTTAAAATGTTTATACATGTACAAAATGGAGAGTGAACATGTGTCAAAGCCCGCATTCTAAGGGAAGGCATCAAAAGGCAGTTCGGTGCCCTTCCCACCTTGCCTGCCCCTCCTTCTCCCTTGCCTGCCTCTGCTGCCCACCTTCCCTCTGTTCCTGTGAGACATTCGCCCGAGGTCAGAGCCTAACGGGGTGGCTGCCCTGCCTGTCCCCTGGAAACCTCATAGGGGTGTAACGGCAAGGGCAACGTGAGTGCCCTCCTCCAGCCACTGCGGGAGCTTTTATTCACCTTCCCTAAATAACTCGCATAAGGAAACTTATAAATTGACAAACATTGATAAGCCTCTGGTCTAGAACTTCTAAATACCCTGAGGCACCTTTGTAAAAAGCCTTTGAAGTGGCCATCCAAAGATGGAGAATTCCAAACCTGCCCAAGGAGCCCAGACCACTTTAGAAGAATCTAATGGAAGGAATGAAGGGAGGGAGAGAGCAAGTGGGGAGCGAGGGAGAGAATGAAATAAAAGAATTAATATTGAGCTCTACAACTCTTGCTTGTAAGTTCCCTTCATTGGTTCTCTTAGTTTACCCCTAATGGCAGAATTAATCCTTTCTCCACATGACAGCCCTCCCAATGTTTGATTTGCTGTCCTCAGATAACAAATTATGGCAATTTTCCTTATAACCTGCTTCATTCTTTTTTCTTGTTTTCAAACATGTCTGCCTGAGAATACCTGGAATGAACTATCTGGGTCTTTTGGGAAATCATCTAGAGTGAGAATTAGGTGCCCGGCAATGTTATATTGGGTCTTATTTATGAACTGAGAGTATATAAGACAAAGAGAAGAGGATGGGCATGGAGGGTCGCTCATTATTGTTTTTCATTTGCATTTCTAAGAAAAGGTTAAGACTGGGACAGGACACCCAGCCTCATCTCTGGGCAAATTCACTCAACTCTCTCCTGTGTCCAGCACAAGGCAAGTGTGGGTGTAACACAGCGTACAGTTACGGACATGGACGGAGAGACTCCGGGTTCTGCCACATTAAGTTGTGTGACCTGGGGAGTCTCTTAATCCTGCTGGAATAAGTTTCCTTGCCTATAATTGGAAATGATTAAGTCCACCTGCAGGGTTGCTTTGAGAAACCAATACATATAAGATACAAGGCTCACAATAAACTCTCAGCAACTGGTAGCTATTGTTATTATTTCCTAAAGAAGATATGAGGGGCTCTGGCCTTCCACCTTCTTCTCGTCTAGTCTACACACAGATCATCTGTACCAGAGAGTGAGGAACAGAAACCGATTTTTATGTAGCAGGAACAGGCAAAGATGTGATGTTTCCAACGCAGAACTGTACTATAGCTTTAAAAATGCTACTAAACAAACAACAGACAAAATCACACTTGAAAAAATCAAAAGGAACAAGAGGAACCAGTCACATGGTGGATGAAACACTCTTGCAGCATACCAGGTTTTCGAACGGCATGCAGTGAAATCACCTCCCTCCAGGGCTTCTCTCTTCTTCCCCAGACAGCAGTGGTGCTGCCCAAACCTGTCAGTTACAGGTCTTCCCCATGCACACATGCTAAGAAATGGATAGTCTTCCACTGTGGACCAACACTTCTATATTCCGGTTTATATGCTTCATTTCCTCGTGAGCTTGATTAGCACAGACCAACTGCAAAGAATTTTGGGACACTGACCAAGTTCCCTGAAGGCAAGAACATCACTTTTGTGGTTTTTCTCCTAAAAACCAGCCCTTAGCACACTGCCACATACACTGCAGAATGCAATGAATTGTTGCCGAACAAATGAGAGAGAGAGAGAGAGAGAAGAGAGAAACAGAGCCAGATGTAAAGGAGAGAGGGAGGGAAGAAAGGAGAGGAGGGAGAAAATGAATGAATCAAGAAAGCAAGGCCAGTGAGGCCTTTTGGAAGCCCTAAAACCCTCTCTTAGGAAATTCAAGGCTTATCATTGGAAAAAGGCACACTAACTGTGCCATCTATGCAAGTTCTGTTGTGAGTGACAAAGGACACAACTACACTGTGTCCAGTAATAGATTACAGAGACTGAGCTGACAGTGTCACATGGAACCAAGAAGCCTCGCGTCCTTATAGCTGATGTCCTTCATGTAACCCTTCACTCTTATTACTTTTTACTTGAAGTATAGCTGATACACAATATTATATTGTTTCTAGTATACACTACAGTGATTCAACAGTTATGCACATTATTAAACCCCCACTCCCACAAGTACAGTTACTATCTGTCAGCATAGAAGATGTTTCAAAATCATTGGCTATATCCTCCCAGCTTTACTACCATCCCTGTGACCAACTTATATTAAGATTGAGAATTTTTGTGCCCATTTATCCTCCTAACCCTACACACCCTACCCCCTCAGCCCCTCCACCGTGGTAACCACCATTCACTTCTCAGTGTCTATGATTCTACTGCTCTTTAGTTCCTTTTGGTTTTTTTCCTATTCTACAAATAAGTGAAATTATATGGTATTTGTCTTCCTCTGCCTGGCTTATTTCACTGAGCATAATACCCTCTAGCTCCATCCATGTGGTTGCAAATGGTAGGATTTGTTTTCTTCTTATGGCTGAATAATATTCCATTGTGTATATGTCCTACATCTTCTTTATCCATTCATCTACTGATGGACACTTAGGTTGCTTCCATAACTTGGCTATTGTAAATCATGTGGAGATAAACATAGGGACATACTTATATTAAAAATATTTGCAAAGACCTTTAGTTTATAGAAGTTATCTTATCAATATTTGCCATGTTAGAATTTAAGCTGAAAGATATTTTAAATATTTATGAAGTCATTTAAAATAACAATAAACCCATTGTATGTCAATAGAAATAGCATATTATGACATTTTATGGCTTTTGTTTACATTTTTACAAATCTATTGTCTAACTTAGTGGAAGATAGTTGATTCTCACATCTACTTCTATACTTTCTATACTTTTATGTTCAATCTATTGATATATACCAGCCTCTGGAAAACTCCACTATACACTTGTAAGAGGAGGAGAGTGATAAAAGCAAATAACATCTTGGTGTTATTATGAAAATAATGTTGGCCTCACAAAGCCCCCAAAAAGGTCCTGGGCTCTGCCAGAGTCCTTGGACCACACTTTGAGAACCAAGACTGTGGGCCAACCAGAGACAAATAGAAAGAATAGGAAAAATCTAGGAAGAATGGGGCTACATTGGTGCCCACTGCTGGCTCCCTGCTGGCCTACAGTGTGCAGCGGCTCATGGGAAGACAGAAATGCCCATGCTCGACCCAGTCCAGGGCTGTCTGTGTTGGCCACTCTCCCCTGGAACACTGGTTCCAATGGAAACACAGCCAGACCCTCTTTCACCACCTCTTGGCTTTGCTCTCCCCTCCAGCACCATTCTTGAGAGAATAGTGTAGCCTCAAAGTAGGTATGGGTGACCACTTCCAAACCAGTGATTCCTAAGTTGTTTCTTAATATAATGTACCTCATATGTAGGCTGTCTTCTGAGAGGTGGCTACAACTGTATTGTCTTGACTTATAGTCAATAATCAGATGTGATGTACTGATATCTTAATTGGTAACTTAATAGTCTAAGACTTAAGGAATGCCTGGTCCAGAATGCTTCTTACAAAAGGAACAATTGTACCATGAATGTCATAACATTTACGGTCAATGGTTGCACACTCAGAATATGATATCTCTAAGAGATAAAGGAATAACCCAAAACAGTGAGTCTAAATCAGAAGGATAAAGAGTAGAAACTTGTTATATTTATAGCCAAATGTAAAGTAATAACATTAATCCCCACACCAGAATTTAAATTTGAGCTCCTCCCTCACCAAACCTTGTATGAAAATGATGCAGAGAAAAGAGAGGCAGAAAGGACCAAGAAAATACACGCAGTGTGAGACCAGCCCCTGAGCTGCAAAGGGACCTTTTTGTAAAAAGCTAGCCTGACATGAATCTCAAAATGTCCAGTCAACATCTGCTGCTCACACATAGTCACAGAATCTCATCGAGCACTGCCCCAATTCTATGTATATAAAATATCTTCCTATACTTTCTTCCCATTTTGGAAGAAACATTTAATTACAAGACCTTTTTACTTAATTTTAATGTTTTTCTCTCCCTGGTGTTAGAAACCAGAGAAAAGATGAAAACACCTAACATATATAAATAGCAAAGGTTTATTACTATACTCGTTAAGTTCCCCAGTGAAATGCTGCAAGAACAAAAGACTGTATTCCCATGTGTGAAACACTATCCTGTCCTGTACCTCCTTCTTAAGAGGTTTACAATGCACAACAGCAAAATAAAGGCATTGGAAAAAACAGAAGCTTTAATTGGTTATTGCTCAAAGTATTTTATCTTGACCCTGTCCCCTTTTTGCATAACACCTATTCATCCTGCTGAACTCTCCCAGCTGCCTGGACTGTGTATCCTCCATATCAGACCTGGGGGGTGAAATCCCAAAGGTGTTAGGCATTATGTTCTAGACAGACGGACCAGACCCGCAGCTCGGTTGTTGCCCCCAGCCCCCCAGCCAGAATCCTAAGGGCCTGGAACAGTCACCCTCCTCATCAGTGCTGAGGCTGAGTATGAAAAGTTGCAACATAAATGGAATGATGATGATGATGATGATGTTGGTGAAAACGACTTCACAGATGATGATAAGGCTGAGAACTCTGGATTAGGTGCACTTGTTCTCAAAGCAGAGTCCCAACACCGAAGGTCCTCCGCCACAACATCAGCTCATGCCTCTGCTTGTTTTCCTAACAGCTTTATGAAGTGCAATGGATACACAGAGACCTGCACGTATTTAATGTGCACAATATTAGTTTGCACACATGCAATAGCCCCATGATACCATCACCACAACCAAGGTAACAGGCATACCCAACACATCCCAAAGTTCCCTTGTGTCCCTGTACTTTCATTTTTGTGTTTGGGTAACGAGTGAGCCCTGCAGATCAACAGGAGGGGCAGTCCGGGAGGCTGCTGGGAGGGCAAGCCCAGAGGCAGCCCAAGGGTGTCCACAAGGGTGGGCAGGAGGGAGCCAGGAAGGAGCCAAGGAGATACTGGAGCTAAGGGACAGGTCACAGGGGCTCTGGGTCCTTCCTTAAGGACTTTGGCTTTCTTTCTGCAAGAGACGACAAGTCAGTGGAGTGTTCGGAACACAGGAGAGCCATGATCTGATTCCCTTTTAACAGAAACAACCTGAATGCCATGTGTGGAGGTTACAGTGGAGCAAGGGAGGTGCCAAGGAACAGCTGGAAGGCTCTGCAGTATGTCGGGTAGGATGTCACAGTGGTGGTAGGAGATGAGGTGACGAAAAGCAAGAAGGGTCTAGATCTATCTTAGACTTTGTACCGCATTAGACTGCTTGATGGACTGGATGCACAGTGTGAAAGAGAGGAGTCAAGAATGACTCCAAGATTTTGGACTGAGCAACTTGTAAGATGGGCATCTGCTGGGCGGAGGAAAACTACAGGAGAAGGTTCACAGAAGAGGGAGCTTAGGAGCTCAGTTTTATATGCATTAAGTATGAGATGCTGTTAGACACGCAAGGGGAGATATCAAGTAGGCAGCTGGATATACAGATCTGGAGTTCAGGAGAGAGGTCAAGCCTAGAAATACATGCTTAGGAGTATCTTTTCATAAACGGTATTTAAAAACATCAGACTAGATGATGTCCACAGCCAGTGAATGATGCAGATAAAAAAGAAAAGAAGTTCAAAGACTGATCCACTCCCACATTAAATGGGCAAAGAGATGAGCAGGAACCAGCAAAAGAGGAAATAAGTCTGGTACCCTAGAAGCTAAATGAAGAAAATATTTCAAGGATGAAATATAACCTACTTCAAATGATTCTGAGAGGTTGAGCAAGGTGATACTGGAAGACTGGCCACAAATTGAGCAATGTGGAGGTCACTGGTGACCTTAGCAGGAGCAGTTGAGGTGACATAGCCAGGTAGAAAGCCCGACTGGAATGGGTTTAGGAGAGGAAAAATGAAAAACATATAGATTAGCAATTATCAAGCTATGGTTCAGGCACCCCTGGGGGAGCCCCAAAACCCTTCAATCAATTCATGGGATCACAAATACGTTCACTCTTATTCTCTCATGCAGGTACAATGGAATCTCCAGAGACATGTGATGATAGCTTCCTAATGGAATGTGTGCCTGTTTTAAGTTTCTCTGCTTTAATTTCCAGTATAAAAAATACCAATGAATACAATCCAAATAAGCCACAACTTTCAAGTCATCAAGTGTTTTCAAGAGTTTAAAATGCTCCTGAGACCAAAGTTGGAGAATGTTTGATACAGATGCATGGTAGGTGATGATGAGGAGATAGATAGACAGATAGATATTTAGATAAATGACAGACAGACACACAGACATTCACAAAAAGTGTGAAGGAATATCATGCTACTCTGTATGTAGTATCCCAGGCTTCTTCTTCTTCCAGTACCACTATCTGAGGTTCTCATTATTCACATGTGTTTCTTAAACTATGAATCAACCATCAGCTTGAGAGGAAATAGTGACCCTAGGAGTTTGCATATGGCAAACCTTCAGCCCAAAGGGGCATGTTAGAGGATACACAGGGGCATAGTCAAAGGCACACATAGTGCAATATGTAACTGTCTGAAAGACTCAATTCTGAAACAAGCTTATTTATGCAAGGACTGATTTTAAAATGCATATCACCATCCCACACTCCAGCACTATTTGGCCCATGGATTCAAATTCTCTTTATCTTCACTGTAACTTTGTCTAAGGGGAAATTTAGCTTAGAATGCTTCTCCCTCCATAACAGTAAACAATGCAGTGGTAATCTCATGGTTTATTACTAATGGGAATCGGGAATTCTTTTAATGAAATGTTAAAGTTAAAAGCATCACCACTGTGCTGTTCATTCATTCTCAAGGATTATATTCATCAGAGCTCCATTTCACTCACAACATCCATGAGCTCAAGAGTTAGGTTTCTGTAACTCAGTGCAGTGAAAAGAGTACAGACTGTGGAGCTCCACGGGCTGGGTTCCTCTACTTCCCAGCTGAGTGGCTTTGGCAAGTTATTTAGCTTCCTTGAGATTTAATTTCCTCATCTATAAAAGAGGATTTCAGAGGTTCATGAGGGTCAAATCAAGCAAGCTTTACAAAGTGTCTAATAAAGAGCCTAGCAAATGGTAGATACTAAATAAATGGTAGTTTTTTTATAGTTCAGCATAAGCTATACTTATTTAAACAGTAAAATAACATCAGATGCACAATAAGGAAAACAAAACGACAAAGGATTTATGGGGAAATTACATCTGTAGATAGAGTGAAGTGTCCGGCATTATGGGATGACCCCTTTTTATAAGACACACATATTCTATCAGGTACTTATCCAATACACTTTTATTGGGTGTTACGATGTGCCAGGCACTGCTGTAGACAATGGGAATACCGGAGAGAATAAATCAGAGCCCCTGCTCCCTGGGAAGCTTGCAGTCTACCAGAGAAACAACCCTGAACAGAACTGCACACAGAGGACGTGCTTTGAGGGCCATGCCCGGGTGGAGCAGAGAAGCCAGGCGCCACTGCACCGCATGTTGCCCACCGAGTCCTGCGGCCTTCCTCAGCTGAGTGACAGCCCTTGAAGGCTGTCGCTAAAGAACTGCCCCTCCCACCATCAACACTGTCATACCCCTCACTCACACGTTCTGCTCTATCACGACATAGACAGAGTGAGGTGGGACTGTCGTTGTGTTTGAGAATTTAGGATTTGATGCTCATCTGCCTGAATCCATGAAAAAGGACTTGGTGACAACCAATTAATTTTTTAAAGTGCATATCTTTTTAAACATTTTCTATGATGGAGAGCCCATTAGGTTTTATAAAGCTGATGCATTTCTATCTATTGTAGGCATGATCCTTTTGATGCTTTACGGTGACATCTCAGGCTGCTGAGAGCACTTTCGGGTTGGCACCGTGTCCTTTGGAAGTGACCCCATTTGTCTTTGATATCTTCCTTGCTTTAGGGGATCACAAGATACTGCAGACTCTTCTTGTACATTTTCTGCCAACATGTGGAAAAGGTATTTCTCCAAGGAGCCCTGGCAGTAGGAAATTTTAGCAGGAAATGGTTCCTTTTAATAGGAAATGGGCAACTCTGCATGGATGTCATTACTCCTGGCCTCTTCACTAGACAGCTGCATATCTCCCTAGATGTGGACATGCTCATGAGGTGTCTCTGCAGGCAGGTGAGTCTTTTATCACCTAGCACTTTCTTGTCAGACAATGCCATCCACGAGGGACTCTCCCCTAGAGGCAGTTACCGCCAAAAATTAAAGCTACCCTTAGGCACATGCTGTTCCTTCTCCCGTGGGTAATTATTGGCATTTAACTGTGAATAGTAGACAAGGGGAAGGACCTCCTAGGAATTCAGATGGCTGGGTTTGTGATGAGAGACCTGGGAAGTTGGTGCCTGGCAGCAGGCATCCTGGAACCTTTCCCTCTGTGCTCCCCTGGGCGCACGACCTGACTCCATTGCTGCCTCAGCAGAGACCTAGGCAGATGGAGCCACATCCTCATGACTCCTAATAAAATGGACGTTACATAAAGCTCTGAGCTTGAATCCAGTGTGCATGGGCATATGTGTACTTTGGCCAAACAGCCATGGGGTCTACATTTCCCCCATGTGCTTCAGGTTTTAGACTGAAATTTCCTCTCCCTTCTATGTAAGAATTATAAAATACTCATCTTTGAATTCTCCATGACAACCAAGGAAGATGCCATTTTCCAACTTTGGGACAGCAAGCTCCATGTTCAAACACTCAGATGTCCAAGTCCATGATTCACAATCACAATAATAACAATGACAATTCACACAATTATTTATAGCAGTATCTTACTTCCTCTCACAACAGTGCAAAGGGGTAGATACCACAACTATTCCCATTTGATGAGGAGGAATCTGAGGACTTGTGAGGCCATGTGTCAAACAGCTCTTAAGCGGCAGTGCCAGAGATTTAATGTCTGATTCCAAGGTCCAGGCTCCAAACCATTATTATTTGGGAAAGAGTGAACAAACATTCCTTTTTCCAGCTAGCATGATGGAGGGTCAGAGACATAAGGTGACCACTAGCTTCCAGCTGGGGTGGAGAAGAGCCACATAAACCCCATGGCAGGGCACTCATGGGGGTCTTACAAAGTAACAGGATACAGCCTGACGGCGACAGCAAGCCCTGAGGTCATCCGTGGTACCAGGTCCTGCGTATACCTGGCTAGAAAAACACAGTCTCTTGACACATTAGAATCTTTGAGGAAACAATGAGACAAAAGCACTTTATAATAGGTTTGGTGTTATTTTACATATCACAGACCCAAATTTAGCTTAAGCTTTTAATACATGGATCTGTTAAATAGCCTCACAGTCCACCATGCCAGTGGAATTTTCCTGTCTACTCTAATAGGCTATTTAAATGCAGCGAGGGCTATTTTTGAACATCCTTCATCTTTTAAGTGCCATATATGGTAGAATTTCTAAATCTCCATAATGCTTCCGCACTGATTACTTCTGATGGGTAAATTAAATATAAATGTACACTTAACTGGATTCTGGCTACACTGAGGATTTCAACTACATAATCTTAAACCATAGTACAGTGAGATTGCAGCTATCCTGATTTTTTTCTAAGCTTAGTCTTTCTTCACTAAGAACATTCTCTCATTTCTTTTGAAATTAGGTTTCATCTTTTTTTATATCATCTCATCCTACAAATAATGACATGATACATTAAGTGGCACCTAAAGACAGCTGCATGAAATCAGAAATGAGACTAAAATATGCCTATCACTTCTGAATATTTCAACAGCAAGGCAACCATCCCAGAATTTTTTAAATGTGGAAATTTTTTACTACGGAAATTGTCCAACATATGCATAAGTAGCAATAACAGTATGATGAACTTTCATATACCCATCACCCAGCTGTTGCCATTCTTGTGTCATGTGTCCATCCGTCTCAACAGAATTTTTTAGAAGGGCATTCTTTGAGCAACACAAACCTTACATTAGAATTCCACTGGTGTCTGAGAATTGATATTTTGTAACAGCATGATGTAAAGTGAAAGTAATTCCTTCAGACTTTAATCTTATGATACTAGTCACGGAGTATCTCAAATCAGGAGCATCTGCTCAATTCTGAAACTATTCTAGATAGTAACTCACACTTGTAACAAATCAAGATATGAAAGTGCTAATCGCTAGTGAGTGAGCTCTTAGCAACATGGACTGATCTTTTTTCTTAAATTTACCACATTCATGTGAAAAATACAAGGTCCAAGATGGAAGGAGTGTCTAGAGCCTATGCAGGACACAAGGTGAAAGTATGTAACCCAAACCAGGAAAACAAATGTATGAACAGTCTACACTCTACCAAACCAGTGTGGAGACCACAGGGCCCAATTTTTCTTATCATCAACATTATCCCCATTACCATTTACTGCCGACCTACTCTTATCCTGCATCCTGCGCTAAGCACTCTACCACATCTCCTTCATCTCCAACAAAAGAGGCACCATTATCATCAATTTACAGATGGAGAAATAGAGGTTTAGAGAGATTAGATTACTTGTTCAGCAGAATCTAGATTATAAATCACATCCTCCCAACTTCAAGGTCTGCATTCCTTTCCCTAAAACATAATTTTGTCCCAAGTAATACTGACCCAAATATCATTAATTATATAAATACACACATACACACAAATACCACTATTTGTGTACCATACAAAGTCCCCACCTATTCTGAATCTCTAGGGCATTAATGAATGGAAAGATCATTGAAATACCTGGGAAAAATCTGAGACCAAGAGGTCCTTTGCCAACTCTATAACTTCTTTATAACTCCTTAAGAGAATAAATAAACCAAGGCACCAAAGCCATGCCAGCCTGTACGCTGGGCTCCACACCCTTTGCTGCACTTCAGACCACCTTAGATATTAGAGAGCAGCTCAGGTGCCAACATCTCCTACAGCAGGTAGGACACAAGATTTGGCAGTTGTGACAGTTAAATGCCATCAAAAAACAATCTTGACATCAACCTAGAAGTTCTTCAGAGGAGGTGCTTCCAGGGCAAATTATGGTAACTTCATGAGTTATCAGTGGTGGTTAAGTCCAGGTAATAAAAAAAACCCTCTGAAGCTTTAATAATATTTTGTACCAAAATCGACTGAAAAGGGCTTTGGAGAGACACTGACTGTTAACTAATGAAAGCTTGCAAAAGAGAAAGTACTATACTAGAACCCTAGATATTCACTGGGAGCAGGGAAATGCAGAGTCCTCTGAGCTTAATTCTTTGAAAAAAATATTTAATTAACAAATTTCTCAAACAATGAAAAGAACTTTCAAACTGCACCATAAAAGTGGTGCAGGGATGACCGTGTTTTGATACACTACAACACCACACCATAAACCCTTGGCCCTTGAACAATGTGGGGGTTAGGTGTGCCAAACCCCATGCAGTTGAAAATCCCTGTGGAACTCTGACTCCCCCAAAAACTTAACTGGTAACCTACAATTGACATGAAGCTTTACCAATTACATAAACAGTGGATTAATACATATTCTGTAGGTTATATGGATTATATACTGTATTCTTACAATAAAGGAAGCTAGAGGAAAGAAAATGTTTTTAAAAATTGTTGCAAATCTCCAAAAAATTTTCCAATACTTTTATTGAAAAAAAATGGACATATAAGTGGGCCCATGAAGCTCAAACTGTGCTATTCAAAGGTCAACCCTCTATTATATATACATATATATGTGTGTGTACACACACACACACACACACACACACACACACACACTACTATTAAGTATATATGCTAATATTCAGCCCCTATATCATCTTGAGTAATCAGCTAGGCTTCTCAGCTTCAAAATTCTGAACTTCAAAACATCTTATTAATTACCATTACCATTTTCTATAATATCTTCTATCTTATCTCAAACAGTCTTTTCCTCTCAACTTTAGTCTGTGCCGTTCTCTCAATACCTACACGTAACAGAGTTCCTTACCATCTGGAGTCTTTTCCATTGAATATGGGTTCCCTAGATATAAAGTTTTTAACAAGCAAAGGGACTCCTGACGTATGGATAACCATCACCCTGCTTTTCCTCTCTCGGTGAACGGGTCTGGGTGAGCAAAGACTGCTACAGCTACAGTTCTCTGAAGGCCCACCGTACAGGCTGGATGCGTCCACGCCGCCACATGTGGACCTTCCAGAGTGTAAACTCTTTTTGTTTTGCCAATTAACATGGCCTTCTTGCATTCCTAACTTTATGCTTAATCAACTCTCCAATTATGGGGGACCATACTGGATTAATTGGTATGGGTATTTATTACTTTTATAAGCAGGAAAAAAAACAGGTATTTCAGAAAATTCTGTTAAAACAGCCTTTGATTCTTTAGACTTTAATTTCTTTACCATCAAACCATCAGTAAAAGAACTCTTGTAATACTAAATTTAATATATACTTTAACCAGAGTAGCCCATAATTGTTAAAATTTAACTGAAGATTGTGGCTATAATTATTAAAATTGAACTGATGATTTCATGGGCATCTGGAGCTCAAATGCCCTCTTCTACACCTCCCCATGACCCTCAAACCACCACCGCCTATCTGATAGTCAATCAAACAAGGTTTGCATAACAAGAAAGCCAAATAAAGTAGGGATGTCCATTCTCTACATTTCAGAATGGAAAGCATCATGTTTTCTGTCACTAATCAAATTCCCATTTCAATAAATTTATTAATTGATACCAAAGAATTATGATTAAACACTATGACAGAAATAAGGTAATGTGGGATCCCGACCATAAGGTGCAATGTGAGCAGATGCTTCACAGAGAATGATAATTGTGGCTTTCTGGAATAAATACTGCACAGTAAACTTTTGACTCTTGGTTAGGCAGTTTAGCTGCCAAATCATGTCTAACTCTTCACCGTGACTCACCGCATCTCTGACTGTCACCAAACTCCTCCCTCCGTCTCTCCTCCCTACCTGTACCTTCATCTTCACCCCAGGTTGATGTGACAATGAAACCAGGCATAGCGTAAGAATGGCTGTTTTATACACTCCATGGTAATTCTTTAAGTAGCAAAATGTTCACTGGCTCGGTTTCGAGACTATGTCAGCCCACCCAAGCATCAAAAACACTGCATTGAAACCAAAATGATGGCGTTAAAATGTCATATATTCTCATTGTTATCTGAGTCAGTTCAACACAACAGTCTTATGGAATATGGCTTTTGCCTGACCTGAAGATGAGATGTTATTTAAAACAGCATTATTCCTCTAAGATGAAAGGCCTTGTATTTGGCTGCTAACACAGTATGCCATATTACATAGTTCTCAGAACAAGAAAGTGTAACTTGAGGCGACACACCTACCTGGCCCAACACCCATCGACACCAGTTTTACATGCCCAGAGAGGGCATCTGTGCACACGGTCTGCATATGTTGGGCCTTGTGATAGATGAGATTTTAGAGATCACTTAGAACAATGCTGTAGGTGGAAACTGTAAAAAATCACAAGCAAGATGAGTGAAAAATTATAAAAACTATCCCCAGGGATTCCTGTTGCCTGGGGTAAGGTGTCCAAAGACAGCATCACACAGGGCTTTAAAGGACTTTATCTCAGACAATTTTGACATGTTGAAATACTCTGAGAAACTAGGGATCTCAAAAGATGGCTCTGTTGGTAACAAAGACATAGAGGTCAAGGATGCATGTGGCAGGCTAAAAAAAAAGTTGCTTCACAAAACCTAAGAGTAGGTATCACTAGAGTAAGATACGATTTTATGTAAAAGATTACTCAATTTTACAAAATTAATACATTAATATTATAAGTTGACATTCAGCTGTTTGAACTACAGCCTTGTAAGTTCATATATACACAGGGGAAAAAATTAAGAGTGAATATACTCACTGGTTGCCTTATATTCAGGAGAACATAGTAAATATCATTATCATAATTTCAGAGAGGACAACACAGACCACACAGCTACCTACTAATAGAGGGGGAATCGGTACCCAGGTTGATGTGTCCAAATCCCACTATACCTGAAGAGCTCTTCCAAAATGAAATCCCATTATGTTTTTCTCTCTTGAGCCGAGCAGTAAGCTATCAGGTCTTCTCTGACTCCCACCCGAAGCTCCCTAGTTCCCTAAATCTAAGGCAATTTCCAAGTAAAAATTATCTCACCCAAGAGAGAATAATGTACAAACCTTGGAAGCACAGCGACACCTTTCTGTAAATTCTGTTCTCCTAAATTAGAAAGGGTCCTAAAAACGGTAAACTACTCTGAAGTTCCCCACACCCTACTTTTCTTCCCCTACCTGTTGTCAATAAGCTCATCAGACTGTTGGCAACCCCTGGGATGTACCTGGTGTGCCCCACTACCCCTCTGTTCTTCTGTTCACTACCCTGACACCTGAGGGCCTTCTAAAGCCAGTCCCTCCATGTAACCTTCTCTGAGGTCTCTCCCATAGATATGAGCTTTCCCTAGTCATGAACCATGGTATCTACTCAGCCATGTCTGAGTGGAAAGAGAAATGACCCTGGAGTCTATGACTTTGATTCAAATTCAATTTCTCCCAGTGCAGGATCCTACCTGTGTGACCTTGAGCCAATTACTTAAGCTCTCTGCATTTCCTGTCATAAAGCCACGAAGTGGGAATAACATTGCCTACCTCATTGCTGATTAAATAAGGGCTTGTGCTTTGACTTATGCTGAGGATGGCATATTCCAAGTCCCCAGTGACGGTTAAAGCTGCTTCTCTTTAACTGTACTCACACACTTCTCTTACAGTGGCTTATGAACCCACAGTATCTCTAGGATGGAATTGCAAATTATTGAAGTGCAGACATCATTTTAATACATCTCTTTATATCTTACAAAACACTTGGCACACAGTAGGGAACCTAATAAGTAGCTTCGCTAAATGATATAAATAGAAGGCTTTCTAGGGAAAAGAGGCCATAAAGTGTCTTAACAACAGGTCCAACATTTAGTTATTTTTGTATTTATAAAAGCATCTATGTCACTGCTGTTCTTTCAGGGCCGAACATATCCACTAATTGGCTTTGACATGCTTCAAAGAAAAAGCCCCAGGAAGTCCCCAGGGCATCCTAATGAAGGTGCGCTCTAGGGAGCAAGCACTGCGGGATTAACCTGCCCGGCACAGCGACATGGGAGCCACGCTGCGCCAGGGCGGGTCTTACACTTAATCAAATAAAAATGTAAAAGGACCTATCATTTTCCCTTTATGGCTTTCAGGTGTATCAGAGGAGCTAGTTGCCTCTATAAAAATAGCAAGTGTTAGTTTGCTGCATTACCTCACAGGTTTGCTTTAGAAAGAAGAATGCCACGTTAGATTCTACTTGGTAACATGCTTTCATTAACCTCTATTCCTTCATCAACAAACATCTGTGGGGCACCCGCCAAGTGCCAGGTGTTGTTCTTGACACTGGGGATACCGTAGTGCACACAAACTCAAACATTCCTGCCCAGAGCCGACATGCAGCTGAGGAGAGAAATCCTGAGAGGAATCAGTAAGGTCTGGAGTGTGTTAGCAGAACTGCTCAAGATGCTATAAGGAAATCAGAAAAGGGAGAAAGGAGAAGAGAGAGCTGGTGAGAAAAGCAGTGGGAAATGAGGTCGCAGAGGTAAGGAGGGGGCACATCAGGAGGACTGGAGGGATGTGGTGAGACCAATGGCTTTTACCCCAATGGGGAGCCACTGGAGGGTTCTGAGAGGAGGCCTGCCAGGCTCTGACCTTAGCACTTTGGTGGTTGTGTGGAGAACAGGGTGTAGGGGTCAAGGGCAGAAGCAGGAAGCCCATGTGGGAGACCAATTCCCTAACCAGGTGAGAGCTGATGGCCGCCAGGCAGACAGAGGTGAGGAGGCCTCAAATTCAAGGTATGTTCTGGAAGTGGAGCTGACATGGTTTATTGATGGACTGGATGCGGGGCAGAGAGAGAGTCTAGGAGGCCAAGGTCTCTGCCAGGCCTGTACACAAGACACATGTTTGGTCCCAGTCAATCCCATGCTCCTTCCAAGCACCTCTCCCCATGTCCCCGGAAGACTTTCCTAAAACACACCATCTCTTCTTAACCCCATAAACTGGCTCTTTGGGACACAGTAACTGATAATTTACTGTTTGTCTACCTCGTATCAGATATTGTGCTAGGTTCTTTGTGTGTACATAACCAACTTCACGTTTCTCTAGAGAAATCTGAAATCCAAGTAATCATGTGGATTCCCCCAATATTTAAATGCATAGTTTTGGAAAATGAACACTGAATGGACTAAACAAACACATCCAACATGACAAAGGTCACCCAAGGGCAGTCTGTCCTACAAGATGGGAATGGCAAAGTGCTAACTCTAAATTATTTCTAGATGTTTTTTACACTAGTTTTTTAAATGATCATCCCAGGTGATGCAGAAGCAATCAAAGACTCTAAGAAACACTTCACAGAAATATAAGGCAGGCATGAAATGAGTCAAAAAAAAAAAAAAGAGGAAGAATTTGAAGACTGACTTCTGGGCCACTGGGAGGTATGTGCTACCTACAAAATGTAAGAAAGAGAAAGGACCAGTGAAGACCACAGAGGGGTGGAGGGGAGTGGCTGTCCGGTTAGGCCTTGGACATTTAACTCTGATGTCCATTTTCTAATGGAAGCTGCTGGCTCCCCACTGGGGTCACCCTTCTCTCTCCTCCACACAACACCTCTGCTTCCTTCCCCTCAGCAGCAGGCAGGGTGGTGGGAACAGGCACAGGGTCTGGGCTGGGGTGCAGGGTGGGAGATGCTAGGGAAGATGGTCATGTTAAAAACAGGCTGTAATAAAAGAGAACATTGGAGTCTGGGCTGGGGAACACAGCAGCCTAGACAGAAGGTTATCAGAACGGCCATGAATCCCAATGAATACAGAGTGGAGGCTGTATCCTCCCAGAGGAATTTAGAGCAAATATCAGGGTGTCCAGAAAGGCCCACCTTTAACTTGGAGCTGAGTAAGTATGAGAGGGAAGCTACTTGTGGGCATGGTTTGACCCCCTGAGAAGGGGAGGGAATGCCTGCCTGGAGAGAGAAGGGGTCGGTCCACAGGGTGCTGGGGCTTGGCACGGTTCCCTCCGGCGGGGAGCACACAGGACCTGCCTTAGAAGTAAAGAGCCTGGGGAAATCTGAGAACTGTCAGAAAAAGAGGCCCAGGCAAGAAGTGTGGGCAGCAGGAGGTAAATCATCTTAAACTGGGCTGCTGTGTTATAAGCACACTCAGAAGTGCCCCTTCACATTGTGGAGTTAGGATTTCATGCTTCAGGGGAGCATTATTGAATGAAACAAATTGCTGATGGCGAGGGAAAGAGGAGAAGGATGGGGCTCCAGTCGTTTTACTTTTGGGTTTACTTTCTCAAATCAGGGATCTAAACTTGTCCTTGACCATCGCTCTTGCCCACTCCCACATATCCTGTCTATTCTACTTCCCAAAGACCACACTCCCGTCAACCTTTCTCCAGCTCACGGCCAGCACCCCTGCGAAGATGGCCTGTCACCTGTCCCTTCACCTATTCATCCACCTCTCTGCTTCAAACCCTACTTACCTCCTCAGTCCAGCCGCTACCCCACAATCCAGATGACCCTTGAAACATTCAAATCTAAGCCTTTCTCTCTCCTGCTCCAGCAGTTTCCCACTGACTTTAAGACAAAGCCCGGTGCTGCCTGGCCCATACCAAGTATGCAACAGTCATTGAATAAGTACAAAAATCTATTTTAGACCATTTCTATGTATGCTACTCCTCTTTTAGTCTTAGTATAAAACTCTGAGCTAAATATTAAAAGGCATACATAGTTCTGTGCCAACTGCTACAGTAAACTGAAAAAGCAGAAAAACAACATCCATTTCATCCTATGGTTTTGATACAACAAATATTTAATAAAAGCTTCAGATTCATACTCCTCCCTTTTGCTTATTTGTGAAACTGACATATACTATCATGGTAATTCATAAAGATTTATGTATATTGTTCTATTTCCATTTAATAGGGGCTCATCATCATGAAAGTTATATTAAATTACTGCCCTCTATTGAATATTTGCCACATATGAGGATTAGAAGAAAGGCTATAATGAATCACTAAGTTCAGCAAATCAGGCACCTGGATGGGTCTCAATCAGCTCTGTAGCAGGGAGTTCAAGGTAAAAAATATTTTTTTTTATACAGATAATTATGAGTAATTTAATTCAAGAGATATGCTTTGAAGTAATACATTTTCTGGGATTTCTTAAACAGAATTAAGTGTACATTTTTCCATCCTGAGATGAATTATTTTTTAAAATATTTTTTCACAATTAAAATAGATTTTTATATTGTGGTAAAGATACCTCAAGACAAATGTTGGGCATAAAACCCACAGGGCATAAATCTGCAAAGAAGTAAAAAGCCAACCTTTTCAAACAATATTGCTTCTCTCTCACTTACCAACTTTACATTTCCCTGTATGGCCCCGGAAGATTACTGGTTAGCCAGAGACGGGTAAGATTCCTCAAGGGAGGAACAACCTAAGACAGGCACAGTCACAGGGGGACCATCAGGTGAGAAATTGGGGATCAACAGAGGTGAGGCTTACAACCTCACCCCCCCTATTTTGAGAGAAATCATCTGCATCCTTGGATGTTTTGTTGCCCTTGTCTAGCTTGGATTAATACTTAGTCTACAGGCACACACCTGATCATCTACCTTTGCTTTCTTACAGCACTAAACTATGTTTTCTACCTTTATCTTGCATCTACCTACCACTTCAGCATTTTATTAATAATAATAATAATAATAATAATAATAATAATAATAATAATAATGGAGAAATGTGGGATTCACATATAAATCAAGTATAAAAATCAAACGAATATTCATATTTGACCTGATTGTTTATAGTTCATAATGCGTGATCAAAACCGAAAGTTTCTGTGATGGCTGCCCTTGTACTGTTCACCATGTAAGAACTTATTCACTATGTAAGAATTTGTTCACCATGTAAGAACTTGTTCATTGTGCTTTAGAAGATCGGAGACTGATGAGAATTAGGCTTGGGGTGGATTAATGATTGTGCATCGAGTCCCCTGTACAGAATTTTATTGTTATTAACTGTTAACAACCATTTGATCAATAAATATGAGAGATGCCCTCTCAAAAAAAAATAATTAACTTCCAAAACCTTGAACTTGTAGGAATCAAGTGATAACCCCAAATAAAATATCAAAATCTAAAAATAAATTAAATTAAATTAAAATAAAATAGATTTTTATAATCTCTCACAAGCAGGGGCAGAAATTGTTCCCACCAAACACTGAGAATATACCCAGAAGGCAACACTGATGTCTAAGCTAGTCTTGATAATACCCACCCACCAAAGCTCAATAGAATACAATGATACCACATGCTATGAGCTGGCTTGTAATTTGAAAATATTTTTATTTATCTCTTAATCTTGTTTATGGTAAATTTTCTTCTTGTTTCATTTTTAAAAGAGTGAAATTTGTCAATCATTTCTGGTATGGTGTCCACCTTGGTACCTGGCTCAGAAAGACTTCCTTCCCTATCTCAGTCTCCCTGTTGATTCACCTTTAGTCTCTCAGAACTCCTTACCTTTTTGCACATGAATAGTCATTTGAGCTGTGAACTTATTTTTATATATAGTATACAGAATAAATACACTTGTTTTTTTCCCAGAATGATAAGCTGTTGGCCCAAATACAATTGTTGAATGATTCTTACATGTATATTTCACTTTTTCTCAACTTTGAATAATTTCCCAGATTCCTCTATTTACATTTGTCATGTTGTAATATCTGGTGAGACAAAGTTCACTTCATTTCACTAAAATTCTGTTGTTGTTTAAGTCATTATTTGTGTTTGGGATATTTTAATATCTGATAAGACAAGGTCTGCCCCCTTCCACCAAAATTTTCCAACTTGCAGCATTAGGATCTTATGTTTTTATCAGCCCTGTATCTGTGATTCTATCCCCCTTTTTCCTATTTTCTTGAAGTGTATTCTAGTTTTGCTCTTGGTTGGTCATCTCAGAGTTAGATTTATGTTATTAGCCTTTTTGAAGAACTATCAGCCTTTGTTCACTGTATTAACTTTGTCATATTACTTTATGTCTTATTCCTTGATTTCTGCTATTCATCTCATTATTCCTTTATCCACCTGTCCTTAAATTATAATTTCCTAGTTTCTTAGTAGAAGCTCATTTTATTTAATTTTATCCTTTCCTATTTAATACAAAAGCATTTAAAGTAATGAGTATACTTTTGTATCTCATGACTTTCAGAGTAAAATGGGCTCATAGCCGTTAATTTCTATGTAGTGTCTAAATGTAGTTTTGATTTCTTCCATTTGATTCAAGTTTTTTAACAGAATTCTTCATAACTTTAAAGCAGTTGAACTTTAGAAAAAAACTCGTTATTTTCTAATTCTTTGAGTTGTAGAGAGAATGTTTTCAGTGTGGTTTCTGCTTTTAGCAATGTAGTGAGATGATCTTTATAGCTAAATACAGCATCATCTGTGTTAATATTCTTGAAGCACTGGGAAAAGACATATATTCTTGATTTATAGGAGCCAATAAACCACCCATGTTCTCCCATTTATATCTGAATATATATATACATTATAATCTTGGTTTGTAGGACACATTAAATCATGTCATCCCATTTATATATGAATCAATATAAACTGATATGTCCATACATATAAAATTATATTTAGTCTGTAGCATACGCTTTTATTTAATATTTTATCATTAATGTTAAATAGATTTTAAATATTTAAGTATTTCAAAAATAAAATTTGTACATATTAGTTTAATAATAGCAATGATCAATGGATCTAACATAAATTAATTGCAAAGCTCTGATTTTCCAACACTATTTATTTCAACTTTCACTATTATAAACTTCCTCTTCCAAAGCATTGTTATATATAATACCCTTGAAGCTTTGAATTTTCTTATAATATATTCCTAAAAATGGAATTACAGAAACAAAGGTTGAAAGCAATTTTAAGGACCACATACCCAACTAGCAACTTAGAAGAGGGACCCTCTTGGATTGGAACCTCACCAAGAATTAATGAGGTTCTTTTTCTTTGAGAGTTCATACAAAGAGATAACATCCCAATTTAAATGCATTTTATTATTACCAATTAATCTGACCTTTTTCTTATCTTTCTAAATCACTTTTATTGCCTCTTTTCAGAACCATCTAAGCCAGTCATTGGTACTTTTGCCTGCTAGATAATTTTAAATATTTTACTGTAACTTGAAATTATTCACTTTAAAGAAGTCACTTTGATTGGCTTATAAGGTCTTTCAATGTAGTAAGAAAATAACTTATATATGTTGAAAATAATATATTTTAGCTATGTGCCTTTTCATATTGCTCCATACATTGCAAACTTACATTTAACTTTTATGTGATCAAAACTGTGTGACTGCTTTGTTGCTTTTATGCCTAAATTCATCCTCCTCATAGATTCAGTTAATACAGTTGCTTTATTTTATTTTATTTTATTTTATTTTTGAGTAGAAGTAGACTTTATTTTGTGGAGAAATTCACAATAGCATTCTGTGTCAGTATCATTTATACCTGCTCAGAAATCCAAAATCCTAAGTGGAAATTTACTGGAGATCATTGGAGTGGGAATGAAAACTGGAAGATCAGATGTGATAATTATGTGAAGATACACTAAATATCCTTTGGCCTGATACAAGAAATAAATGATTTATTTCTAATTTAGGTATATGTTACACAGGTATAAAATATAGTAAGAAGAGGAGTTTCAAAAATTGGGGGATATATAATGGGTCTCTCATTCAGACAATAGTACATCTGACAAGTTCCTTACATGCTTTGTCTCAAAATGTATCTCCCAGCATTTTTTTTTTTGGTATCATTAATATACAATCACATGAGCAACACTGTGGTTACTAGATTCCCCCCATTATCAAGTCCCCACCACATACCCCATTACAGTCACTATCCATCAGCGTAGTAAGATGATATAGAGTCACTACTTGTCTTCTCTGTGCTATCCTGCCTTCCCCGTGCCCCGTCCCCTACTTTATGTGTGCTAATCGTAATGCCCCTTAACCCCCTTCTCCCTCCCTTCCCACCCACCCTTCCCAGTCCCTTTCCCTTTGGCAACTGTTAGTCCATTCTTGGGTTCTGTGAGTCTGCTGCTGTTTTGTTCCTTCAGTTTTTGCTTTGTTCTTATGTTCCACAAATGAGTGAAATGATTTAGTACTTGTCTTTCTCTGCCTGGCTTATTTCACTGAGCATAATACCCTCTAGCTCCATCCATGTTGTTGCGAATGGTAGGATTTGTTTTCTTCTTATGGCTGAATAATATTCCATTGTGTATATGTCCCACATCTTCTTGATCCATTCATCTACTGATGGACACTTAGGTTGCTTCCATTTCTTGGCTATTGTAAATAGTGCTGTGATAAACATAAGGGTGCATATGTCTTTTTCAAACTGGGATACTGCATTCATAGGGTAAATTCCTAGGAGTGAAATTCCCAGGTCAAATGGTATTTCTATTTTTAGTTTTTGAGGAACCTCCATATTGCTTTCCACAATGGTTGAACTAGTTTACATTCCCACCAGCAGTGTAGGAGGGTTCTCCTTTCTCCACATCCTCACCTGCATTTGTTGTTCCTAGTCTTTTCTATGTTGGCCATCCTAACTGGTGTGAGGTGATATCTCATTATGGTTTTAATTTACATTTCCCTGACAATAAGCAATGTGGAGCATCTTTTCATGTGCCTATTGGCCATCTGAATTTTTTCTTTGGAGAAGTGTCTGTTCATATCCTCTGCCCATTTTTTAATAGGGTTATTTGCTTTTTGGGTGTTGAGGTGTGTGAGTTCTTTGTATATTTTGGATGTTAACCCCTTGTCAGATAGTTATTTACAAATATATTCTCCCATACTGTAGGATGCCTTTTTGTTCTACTGATGGTGTCCTTTTTAGCTTTTTAGCATGATGTAGTCCCATTTGTTCATTTTTTATTTTGTTTCCCTTGCCCGAGGAGATGCATTCAGGAAAAAGTTGCTCATGTTAATATTCAAAAGATGTTTGCCTCTGTTGTCTTCTAAGAGTTTTATGGTTTCATGACTTACATTCAGGTCTTTGATCCATTTTGAGTTTACTTTTGTGTATGGGTTTAGACAATAATCCAGTTTCATTCTCTTGCATGTAGCTGTCCAGTTTGGCCAACACCAGTTGTTGAAGAGGCTGTCATTTCCTCATTGTATATCCATGGCTCCTTTATCGTATATTAATTGACCATGTATGCTTGGGTTTATATCTGGACTCTCTAGTCTGTTCCATTGGTTTGTGGGTCTGTTATTGTGCCAGTACCAAATTGTCTTGATTACTGTGGCTTTGTAGTAGAACTTTAAGTCAGGGAGCATAATCCCCCCTGCTTTATTCTTCCTTCTTAGGATTGCTTTGGCTATTCGGGGTCTTTTGTGGTTCCATGTGAATTTTAGAACTATTTGCTCTAGTCTGTTGGAGAATGCTATTGGTATTTTGATAGGGATTGCATTGAATTTTTAGATATAGTTGCTTTTAATTTTTATAGTCTTAATCAGATTTTTTTCTACTTAATCCATCTGAAAAATACTGTTTATAGTACAATGTGGACACTTATTTAATTCATGATTTCTCCAATTAACTGCTTTTTCTATGACCAACTACTGATGAATATTACCTCCATATATTTTAGAGTTCCTCTCCTCATCATAGTGATGCTTCATGAAGGGTCTGCCTCCTCCCGGTGCTTGTGTTCTAATCTAATCTGTGTATAGACTCTTGAACAAATGCCCTACTGTTTTAATTATTTTACCATTATGACACATTAAATATGAAAAGGATGAGTCCTCTGATAGCACAAAAGACTCCAAAGTATTTATATGGACTTTTATCTGATTACGTTCTGCTAAGACTTCTTAAAATCCAGATAAAGGTGGCAAGTGCCACCATCTTTAAATCATTCAATGTTTCTAAAAGAACACTGCACATCTACTTATGCAGTCAGATAATTTTTATACCTATATCACTTAGCTTATAGCTATGGCTCTCAGTATATAATTTTCCTTATATAATTCCCACACACTGCTTAGCAGTTTATATTTTGTTGTTATCCTATGTGGAATAATTTTTTCTTATATCTTCTAAATATTGATGATATAGGAAACATCTTCTAAATATTGATAATATAAGAAAATAGTACTTTTGTTAGTGTTATATGTACTAACATACTGAAATTTTTACTAAATAATTTAAGTAATTACATCAGTTTTAGTTGAATACTTAAGTTTTTGTTTGTATCTGCTAATCATATCATACTTATAAAATTACTTCCACTTCATGCCTCCTTGAATTAGCCAAAAATTCCAGATTAACATTAAATAATAATATTGTTAACTGGGGGAACCTCTCATATTCCAGAATTTAGATATAATAGCTATGATGTTCACCATAAGATTATTTGAATATTTGCATCATAGGAAAGAAGAAGGTTTTAATCAGGAATGGGTGGTGAATTTTATCATACACTTCTATTATTTTTATTTTGAGGTACATACAATAAAATGCACAAATCTTAGTATACAGCTTGACGAATTTTGACATGTATATACACTCATGTAACCATCACCCAGATCAAGATATCAAACATTCTCACTAATTTTTCCCCCTTCACCTGTTTCATACAACCCCCCCCACTTCCACCCCCATCTCCCCTATGGCAATCTCCAGTCTGTTCTCTGTATCTATGAGTCTGTTTCTGTTTTGTTTGTTCATGTTTCTGTTTTGTTTGCTCATTTGTTTTCTAGATTCCACATATAATTAAAATTATATGGTATTTGTCTTTCTCTGACTTATTTCATTTAGCATAACATCTTTTAGGTCTATCTTATTGCAAATGGCAAGATATCATTCCTTTTTATGGCTAATAGCCTATTGCACATATGTACCACACCTTTTTTATCATTCATCTACAGATGGATATTTAGGTTAGTTCTATATTTTGGCTATTGCAAAAAATGCTGCAATAAGCATAAGGGTGCATATATCTTTATGAAATGGTGATTTTGTTTTCTTCAAGTAAATTCCCTGAAGTAGAATTTATCATACACTTTTTTTATACCTATTGAAAGTATCTATTGATTGGCTACATTGTTCACATTGATATGGAATATGTGAAATAGGAAATGCCCACAAGAAATTGCCAATCTCTGACCACTTTTTACCTAGAAAACATGGTAATTTCCTATTGTTTAATATAACATACTAAAACTCCTACCTGGTTGGTGGATAATTCCTTTAATGCTTTTCTATAATCAGTTTGTCAATGTTTTTTATATGAGACTTTTGAATTTACTTTCATTGGTGAGTTTGAGCTAAGCATTCTTTGTTCAGTCTTGTTACAAGACAATTCAAATAAAACATTAAGACACTGTTATAAAGTGACAGGGACCACCACAGACAAAGCTTACACATACTGGCACAGAGCCTAAGGTACAGCATGTTATTCTGACAAACGGGAAAGTATTCAAAAGGCCATTACAAATGACTGCTTATTTCGTAGATTCTCATCTTTTCCTTGAAGCACATTAGCACTGAGGATCTGATCTCTCTCCAGGCTCCTCGCCGTCCAGCGGCTCTCCCAGCTAGCTCGACAGCAGCTTTCCCACCATCAGTGTGGGGTACACCTACCGGTCATGTCCGGCCAACCCCTTCCTGCTGCGATGGAAATCGAGAATGTCCAGGCATCCAAACTCCCAGGCGCAGTTCTCAGCTGCCGCTGCTGGCCCTCCCCCACCACTACAGCAAGCAGCAGCCCCACGACTCACCCTGACGCTAACTGGAAGCACTCCCCCTGAGAAGCAGGCAGCAGACTCCTTGGTCCAGATCTGCTAAAATAACACCCCACTGAAAGCGGCCTCCCTTGGAGGGTGAGACCAAAGACCTGTGTTACCTCACAATCTCATTTCTTCTGTGCCCACTTTAACTTAAGTTTCCTTTTTTAAAGGGCACCTTAAAATCAAATAAGTATTTTTTTAATGGCCAAGGGCACTTAAAGATGTGTTCTAATAATCAAATATATAAGATATTTAAAAATCCAAGCTGTGTCTTATTCATCTTTTCATTCTTTCAAACCCTTACCATGTCTCAAGCACAGAAGTGCTCATTAAATGTTTGCTGGATTAAAAGCATTAACATGAGCCCCCTTCTCAGAGGTCAGGTGGTGTAACGGGGAGACTAGAACCTCAGATTCCCACAGACGTGCCTTGAAACCCCAACTCCAGGGTGTGAGTGCAAGTGACTCCAGTGCTCTGAGGCTCCGTTTCCGCCATTGTAATAAGGGGCTAATCACAGCTGCCTCTTAACGCTGCTGACAGCTCTTGGGAAGAAAACAAACACACTACCTGAAAGGGAGCAAGCATTCTCCTCGCACCCTCAATTCCCTTTCTCAGCCTATCATCCTACAAAGAACCCAGGAAGCTATAAAGGGCCCTACGTGTTGCTGAGATCCCCAAAGAGATAATTATGGGCAAGTATCAACGCCAAGCTACCAGCAAATTTCCTGTGCGGTTAAGGGAAAGCCCTGAGAGCCCACCGCCCGCTTACCCCTGCCTGCCTCCGTAAGGGAGCCCTGAAGGGCCGGCGTCCTGGCCACCAGCAGGTGGCGCAGCCGAGCCCATGGACGAGGAGGGCCACCAGGCCTGAGGGCCGCAGGGGCCCATCTGACCACCAAGCCACCTTCCCTCAGAGCACTTCTCCCTCATCTCAGCCCAGCTTTCTGGGTGCATCTCTCTATCAATTTCCTGTTGCTGCTATAAGAAATTCCCGCAAACTTAGCGGCTCAAAACAACACAGGTTTTTTTTTTTCTCCTGAAGGTCGGAAGTCTAAAGGGGGTTCTGCTCGTGTAACATGAGGTGTTGGCAGGGCTGCATGCCTGTTGGGGGCTCTCAGGGGGCGTCTGTTCCACTGCCTTCTCCTTCTCCCACTGCCCACAAGTCTTGGCTCCTGACCCTGCATCGTTCCCACCTCTGCTTCCTTCCCACCTCTGCTTCCTTCCTCCCAGCTCCTTCTCCGACCCCCCTGCCTCCCTCTTTCCTTCATAAGGGCCCCTGTGATTACACTGGCCCACCCGGACACTCCATGATTATTGCTCCCTCAAGATCCTTCACTTAATCACATTGACAAAATCCCTTTTGCCAGGTAAGGTGAGAGAGTCACAGGTTGCAGAAAACAGGATGTGGACATCTTGAGGGTGCATTATGTCACATACTACCATCTCCAGTAACTTAAAATGATGCACTGAAATGACATTGAGAGCACTGCATCTCTTCTATGGTATTCCTACCAAAATCCACAAATCAGGAGGAAACAGGCATGCCAGAACTGAGGGGCATTCTACAAAATAACTGGACTCCGAACTGTCAGTATCCTGACATAAAGGAAAGCTGAGGATTGCTTGAAATCAGAGACTAAAAACATGCGGTGCCATAAAGGACACAACTGGCAAAACTCAAATCAGGTCTTAGGCTGGCTGTATTAACTGCCTGCTTTTGAATACTGCAATACTTTACAACTTTGCTACAAATCTGAAATAATGTCAAAATATAAAAGGTAAAATAAGGCAGAAAAACATCACATTTTTAAAAATCACCTTAAAAAATACCATTCTCATTTCCCAGAATTCCAAAGCAAAAGAGAAAGCTACTCAAACCCGTTTTGAAATTCTTTTCTATTCTCTCAACCTCATTTGGACTGGAGGCAGATTCTTTCTAGTGCCTCAACCATCTTGATAATAAGCAGACAAAATTTACAGTCACCAATTGCATGCTTCCACAGTGGCCTAAAATGAGTATAGTGGTTAATTTCTAAAGCCCCTCGATTGTGCACCATGGCGTAACTGAAGCCACCAGGAGAAAAGCCAGGCCTCCATATTTACCCACCACACAGGATCTGAAACCCAACATGCCAGGAGGATCATCAAACCTACTATGACAGCTCACTGCCAGCACCAAGCCTCACACAGCTCCTGCTTTCCCTGCTTCCACAACCCCGTAACCTACGCAACACCACCCTTAGGCCCAAGACTCCTCCTAGGTTCAGAGTACGGAGCGCTACCAAATCCAGCTGAGTTGTAGTCAGGTTCTGCCATCACAGAAACAAAAAACAAGAGATCCAGTACAGGTTGTGACAAATCTCACAAAATACGTGAATATGCGACGTGCGATTGGCCATGTCTTCAGTGGATTAAGGGGAGGGCGCAAAGGACTTAGGTTTTAAGGCAGAAGGAATTAGTTCAATGAGAGAATTATATTCTGTGTTGATTGATGTTGAGGGAGTTTCCAGGAAGCTTCAAAACTGGGCAAATCAGAGCAATTACACCTTCTGGAATGGGCTGATGTGGTCACATACAAAGACCATGGCTGGCAGGTCAGCCTCCAAGTGTTGGTTCTCAACCACCTGTCCACTAAAATCATGCTAGATGGAAGACGAGATACTTGAACTGTCCCCAGCAAAACACACACAGAAGAAAGCTATCACAAATGGATTTAGAAAGCAAAGAATAATCACACACTGGGCAGGCAGCCAAATTTTAACTACCAAGACCTGAAACACAAAGGTGGGGAGCAAGTGGACAAGCACACGCAGGAGCATGGGGCTGTGCCCTGAGGAGTCCTCGAAGGATGCGCACCTTTGCCTGAGCACAGAGTGGGCAAGAGCACTGGATCGGAGTCTCATGGCTTGGGTTGGAATCCAGGCTCAGCCCTGTTTACTCATGAGTTGAGCCTCTGGGAGCCTCAGTTTCTGGCCTCCCAAGGTTCCTGAGACCTAAATGAGATCCTCATCCAATGACCTAGCTCTTATTATTTGCAGGAATCCTGCCTATATAAAATCTCTACCCCGTAAGAACTGCATTCCCCCTTCCCCATTCCATCAGCCTCGGGAGGACCACCTTCATCGGCTAAAGCAAATGAAAGCCCATTTAAAGTTGTTCTGTCTCTCCTCCCTTTTCTTCTCTTTTTGCTATATAAGAATAGCATTTTCTTTCACCTTTTTCTAATATTTTTCTGTTTGGAGATGCAAGGTGATTGGTCAAAACAGATTACCATTTTTAGTAAGTGATACTTCTCCATCCTTCATAAAAATCACAAAGGACTCTATGTGATTGATTTTAAGACTAGTGAGGATTAATGAAGGATATATACTGAGTAAATACAAGTTTCCTGTGACAATGGATAAAACTATTAGCCTTTCTTCTTTGAAGGCTGAGGGCTGTGGAGGGGGGCCGATCAGGGTAACAGGTACTACTGCAGGGCTGAAAAGGCCCAGAAGGAGGTGAGTGAATAGACAGTAAGAAGGCAGGGAGCTGTGCAGTGAAGAAAAGGTGGGAGAAGGAAGCAGGAAAGGTGGGAGACAACAGCAGGCACGGACAGAGTCTGGGTCTTGAGAAATAAGGCACGAGGAAGAGGAGAGAGATTTTAGGGAGCCATTCTGCCACAATAAATGGGATGATGGAAAACAGGTGAGGTGAAGAGCAACTCCAGAACATTCTACACTGTAACATTCAACATCCACCCTCTTTGGCACGTTTTGGAGAGAAATCCATATCCACAGACCTACCACTGTCCCTTAAATGCATTGTCTCATTTACTCCTCACAACAGGGTTGTATAGAAAAGGTTTTTATTACAAATAAAGAAACAGAAGCTCAGAAAGATTATATAACTCTCACACGCCCTCACAGTAAGAGCACAGGAGCGCAGGACTCTCACCCAGGTCGGTCTCACTCTAACCCCCACACTTTCGGTTTTGGTTTGGCTTGGTTTTGTTTTATCGCTTTTTTGTGAATTGTGATGAAGTCCACATAACATAAATGCACCGTTTTCACCATTTTGAAGTGGACCATTTGGTGGCATTTACTTTATTCACACAGTGTGCAACCATCGCCACTATCCAGTTTCAGAAAATTTTCATCACCCCAAAAGGAAATCCTGTGCCCATTAAGCGGTGAGAGCCCTTTCCTCCCTTGCCCCAGGCCCCGGCAACCACAGCCTACTTTCTGTCTTCCGGATTCACCTACCCTGGAAACTGTATATAAATGGGATTATCCAGTAAATGGCCTTTGTGTCTGGCTTCTTTCACGTAATAGCATAACGTTTTCTAGGTTCATTCACGTTGCAGCCTATGTCAGAACACTCTTTCTGAAGATGAATAGTAATCCAGTGCCTGGGTACACAGCGCGTTTTGTCTTTCCACTCCCCAGTGGATGGACATTTTGGTGTTTCCTCCTCTGGCCATTATAAATAGCGCTGCTGTGAATCTTCATCTACAAGCTCTTGTTGGGACACCTGTTTTCAGTTCTTTGGGGAAACCCCATACGTTTAACCAGTGCACTGCCCAGACTCTTCATAACAGGACCAGTTCCCGTGTCCGCTACGATGTTGCCAGGTGTCCAAAGAGGCTCAGAAAGCATTTGTTTATGGGAAAGTGACTTACCAATGGCACATTGAAAGAAACAGTCCATATTCTACCAACTGAAACTTTCTCAATTTCACTACTAAGTTCTGAGCTTCCCAAACAATTATAGAAGCTGCACCCAATACCAAAGACCTGATTCAACTTTATTTTCTTAATTACAAATTCCCCTGGAACTAAATTTCCAAAGCAGAACACCCAAAATGCTACAATAGTAAAATGTACATTGGATTATATGTTAATGATATATGTCCAGTTTTTAAACACAGTGCTTCTATGCAATGTTTCAAGCTAACATCAAAGAGGTTTTCGTGGTCTAAAGCAGGAGTGTGAGAAGGTCCTTCCAGAAGACATCAGGCCTCGAGTGAAGTATGAGCTACAGAGAGATGGAGGAAGGGAGTAAGAGAGAGAAACCAGGAGGGTTTGTTTCTATTACTGAAGAATGGTCTAATGTCTACTAAGTCATCCATTTCCATGACTGCACAATAAAATGGAAGTGGAGGGGCTCTAGATGCTACAAGAAAGAACAATTTCCCTGGTAATGGATTTTATTTTAATTGCATGCATCACTGAAGGTACTGAAAAAAGATCTAAGACTTCCATTATCCAGGCCTTTGTGGGACTAATTCCTGATGTTACAAAATTAAATCCATTAAAAACTCCATTTATAAAGCACTATAAAAATTACTTAGAAGATGGAACTTTCTTTTATTTTTCCCCTTTGGTGAAAAGGATGATATAAATCAGTGACTTTTTGCGCCTATTAACAAAATCCCTGTGGTCAGGGCTTCTGTGGCCATTTGATTGCATAAGACATGAGCTTTGATGGTGTGCAGGCCTATGGGCGTCTGACCATGACCCTGTGGGCCAGCATTCCTAGCTGCTCACAGTCACTCCCAGCCGTTCTGATTATTCTCCCCTTCCTCTCTCTGCATGCTGACTAAGGGTAAAGCTCTCTACTACTCAATACCGTTGTGAAAATTAAATTAGATGAATTTGCTCTCTTGCCCCCTTCTTCCACCCCTTCTTTGCTGAGTAAAGACCTGCCTTCCTAATGTGTCACTGTGACCTCTATCTAGGTTTTTTCAGTTCTGTAGCAACAGCTATTATCGTAATCAGCACACCCAAAACCTCCAGATTTCAAAGAAAGGCTGACAGTTTTATCTCTGTCTTATATTTCTCCAATCCCCCAATATATTGATGCCACTAATTGTCACTCCCAACACCAATTATCAACACTGACATCAAACCAGAGAAACAGAACCAAGGGCCTCATATGGAAATGAATCAGGGTGGAAGCCCAGGTCACTAAATGCTATTACCAGTAAGTTAAAGCCTTCTGCTGTCCTCTCTCTATGCATGATAAAAATGCCTCAGCAGCTAATTATTTTAACCCACATATCCAGCCAGCATCTGGAATCAAAATCATGCAATGACCATTTTCTTTTAACCTGTCCCTTTCCCCTTGGCAAGTCTACACTAGGAATGTTCCTATGGAAGAATAGGAAAGAAGAAAATGGTGTTTTCTGAGCAACATAATGGGCAGCTTAGGGCAGCTTAAATGAGCTGTCATCTTTCTGTTTTTGTACCAAGTGTGCTGCATGTAGTCAATGATAAATCATCATAAATCAAAGAGCATTATCTTAAGTGAAAACAAAGTTCTGGTAAAACACCAACAGACTCTTGGCACCAATCCCATTCACTAGAAAGGTGAATGACTGGTGAGATGAGGTTAATCACCAAGTTACCAGGCTAAGGGAATAACAAGATGCTGAAATCAGTCTCTGCTTTCAGGCTTGGCTCTTGACTAGGGATTACTTCCAGCGCCAGTTAACCATATCAAATCATCTCATATCAACATAAACAGGAATCTGTGGCAGTGCAAGATGGCAAAGGCATGGCCATCTCTGCATGAACAAGCATTCTCTTCTTTAATGGAGATGTTCTTTTATTTCCACTTGACTCAGTGTCAATAGAGCTCATTGAAGCCAACTGGAGAAACATCTGCTAGACATCCTCCTGATGCTTCATGAGACCCAGAAATCTTCCTGCCTAAACTTGGGTGCAGAAGCCACTGGCTCAGAACACTTCTAGACATTTTTTAAGAAACATTAGGCACACTAACACCTGAAGCCCTCCATGTGGGCAATCAATGAGGAGTCTGGTGCAAACAGTGGTCCATCCTTGGTACAGCCATAAAAACCATGTTCCCCAAGTGTACTGAAGCAAGCACATGGTACTAAGCAAAAAAACCACTAGGTTTAAAGCTGTAGTCTGTATAATCTCAATTTTCAAAACTTCTCTCTCCTTTTTAACAAAATTGGGGGCACCACAGTATAGAGTATTATATACATTTAAAGAGTAATTATCTCTGGTCAATGATTGCAAGTGTTTTTCAGCAATGAACATTTGCATTGCATTCATAACTGTAAAGCAACTATTTCTTAAAAAAGAAGCTTCATCACATTGAAAACATTCAAGAGATAATCATTAATTCATCCATTTCATAACCATTTTCTAAAAACTTATTCTGTTCAAAAACCAGTGAAATGGCATAATATAAAAGGAATCCAGTGGCTTACAGAAAAGAAAAAATCCAGAGAAGGGCACATGCAAGTAAAATGCCAACTTAGTTGAGATTTTATTTTAAGAAAAATGTAAAATGTTCAACGTACATGATTTAAAAAATAGTACCTACCATGTATGGAGACCTTACTCTATCCCAGGCACTGTGCTAGACATTTTACTTGCATTATCTACTAATCTTTTCAATATCCTCTAAGTTCAGTGTTTTACAAAGTTCACACATGAGGAAAGTGAAATTAACAGAGGCTAAACAACTCCATAGCAAAACAGCAAGTAATTGAAAGAGCCATGCTTTAAACCTGGGTCTGGCCATCTTTACTGACTTTAAACTTTAAAAAAGCGAATATAAAACATTCAGTAATATAGTAAAATATATATATAATTTAATCTCATCTTATGAGCTCCTACAGAAAAGAGTCAAGGAGCAGAATGACAGAGTAGCAGAAAGGACGAAGAGGAGAATTGAGGCAGGCGATACCTGGGTGTTAGGTCAAACATCAGGTTCAATGACCCGCCAGTCCCACTTCTGGGTACTTATCCAGAAGAATTGAAATTAGGACCTCAAAGAGGTATCTACACTCCTATGTTCACTGCAGCACTGTTCATAATGGTTAAGATGTGGAAACAACCTAAGTGTCCATCAAAAGACAAAAGGATAAAGAAAACATGGTACATATACACAATGGCATATTAACCTTAAACAAGAAGGAAACTGTAATATGTGACAACATGGATGAACTATGAGGACATTACGCTGAGATAAGCCAGTCAAAGAAAAACAAATATTTCATGATTCTCCAGTGAGGTATGTAAAATCATCAAATTCATAGAATCAAAGGGCACATGGTCATTGCCAGGGCTGGGAGGAAGGATAAAAAAGGAGTTGCTAATTAAAGGGCATAAAGTTTCAGTTAAGCAAGCTTAGTACATTCCAGAGATCTGCTACAACACTACCTATAGTTAACAATGCTATATTGTACACTTAAAAATTATTAAGAGGATAGATCCCATATTGTGCTCTTATCACAATAACATTTTTTTTTAATTAGGAAGGTAAAGTTCTCCTAACCTGGGGCCTAAGGTCATATTTGTTCTACAAAATTGTGATTATCTGACTAATCCTGGTGTGCAGCTCTGATTTCTAAAGCTCCTATCTCCACTACAGAAGGCATAGCCACTTTAGGAAATACTCTTTCAACTTCTGTACCCCGCCTGGAGCAATAACTCTGAACCTATTATTTTCAGCAGCCCAGAAGAAATGAAACCAGCAGCTGAGTTCTACCCACTGGCCACAGGTTATCTTTGACCAACATTTGCCTGCTTAGATTAGCTCACTGTGTCTACAGATGTATCAAATATGTTTCCTATGCACTAGACTGGGACAGAGGGTTTTAATTCTTTATTTTATAAATATCAGTAACAGGAGTCCATTATTAAAACCCCGATTATACTGATGAGATAGCCAAGTCACAGGTAAGGAGGGAACCTAGCTACTGTGAATGTAATCAACCCCAAACATGGTTCATCTATGCATTCAAACAGTAGGCTAAAAAGCACAGGTCTGAGGACACACCTCTGATCTCCCCACTTCCTTCTGGCTCTAAAATCCTGAACTCAACAGGGACTCTTGTAAGACAAATTTGTTTTTCACCATTATCACCATGAAACTTGCACCAGAGTTCTGAAGGGGGCTTCAGAGCTTGAATAGAGGGCATGATTGATTGCTTTTCAATCTGGCCCACAGGATCAAGGTCTTACCTATAAATCTGAACGGTTTTCTCAAAGGGCCTAACGAGCATTGATATGTAGAGAGATCTGACAGAAAATGTCTTTCTGCCTTGGTCTTACCCAAAGCTGGTTCTGCATGAATAGGAATCAAGATTTTCAAAGGATTCCATGGGTCTGTTTCGCCATGGCTGCGGATGAGGGCCACATACGCTGCCTGTGTGGTACCTGAGGGTGGCAGAGGATGTCAAGTGGTCTGTCTCCACCTGGAGTTCTGGGGCACCTCTTTAGCACACTTGCGTGTGACTAAAGGAAATATGTGTTATGTACCAGCTTTTCTCAGTTTAAACAAGGCATGTCCTCATTTGGCCCAAATAGATGTGTGGAGTATATACTTAGATCCTCTTTTTGCCATCTAGTCTAAAGGAAGATTAAAACATAAATATAGCACTGATTTACCACCTTGAGAAAGATATGAAAATGCAAAGAAAAGAACTATCCTTCCTATTCTATGGAAATACTACAGACTGTGCCAATATTTAAAATCTTAGCTCAGATTCAAACTGCAGTCTGGAAAAAATCGGCAGCAGGACCTGTGTTTTACTGAAATGGAAACACAGGCTCAGAGAGACTTACCCTGAGACCACACAGCTAGAAAGTGAGAAGATTGGGATTCGCACCCACACCTGATTAACTCCAAAATCTCAACCCACCATCCTGACCTACTTCCAAATCCTAGCAAAACTTCCCTGGAGTTCTATCAATACAGCTTCTCTTTTACCAAAGACACCCTTTCTACAGTGTCACAGTCAGCTCCAAACAGTCCCCTGTCAGCTTTGTTAGCACCCCCAGGGGCCTCTGACCCAGTACAGGTGGACCATTCACATCATAAGTCAAGAGAAACTACCTCCCAGGGGTCAAACCTTAAAGTCATCCAGGGCTATACTCAGCTGCTGCAGTGGCTGCCTTTCAACCAATCAGTATAAAAATGCTTGATGATGCTTCCAGGGAGGTCTTAACTAAAGAGATCAATCTTTTCAACAGAAAGAACCTGGGTAACTTCTAAGTAATCAAGCACTTGCTCATTATCCCATGTTCCGAACTGACAGTATTTCTCCTTTGTGTCTGAGTCATCTTTGCACCTTCCAGAAAACATTCTCCATTTAGATAGCATCCACCCTCAAAGAGTAGGTGCAAAACTCAATGGAAAAAAAATGACTACAGGAATGTGTACTCTTAAGTTGAACTGTATGATATTGGTGATATTTGACGATTTTTGATTCACAAAAAATGGCAACTTCAAATGGCTCAAACTAAACCTTAGGACAGAGGTTTAGCTGCAGGAATAAAAGCCAGAATAACATGGAAGCTTCCATAGAGACAGGATTCTCTTACCCTGCCATGCACCTGTCCTAGTGTAACTGGCCCAGGATGTCATAGTGAATCCACAGTGTGGTGGACCCAGGTTCCTTGCATCTCATTTTCCTGCCACACTCAACACATGAGATGGCATGCCCTCCATCACATAATCTAAGGGCTCAGCTCCAGCATTAAAACCACGTTCCAGCCAGTGGGGACCATGAGACAGCAGTGGAATACAAACCCCCAGCCTTAAAATCAACACCTAGACGTTAGACACATGTACCTTCTGCTCATCTCCCGATGGTCAGAGTTTACTCACATGGCCACAGCTAGCTACCAATGAGGTTGGGAAATGCTCTCTTTGGCTGGATAGCCAAAGATGCAGCAAAAATTAGGCTTCTGTTACCAAATAAAAAGGGAAGAACAATACGAGGGGCAACCTGCAATCACTGCCCCACACCGAGAGAAGGAACAGAGGCCACTGTGCAGTGCTACGGAGATTCTGTGATGGATCACATAAGATGTACCGAACTGAAAAGCTCTGGAAAAGCATCTGGAAAGATGAAAATGGAGTTTTTCCAGTGAGTTTACATTAAAGGAAAGCAGCATTCTTAGCATATGCAAGTTTCTAAGAAGCAGGTAGAAAAGATGCACAAGTTCATTGACAGCTTTTGGAAAAATCTGCCTGTCTTGCCAATGGGTTTCAGCCCTGGGCAAGTTCACTATGGATTCAATGTGACCAAAGAAATGACAGTAGAACGTTCTTGGGGTGAAAGGGTTTATACCCAACTTTATTCCCACGGTGGCAGGTCAGTCACTAAAATCCCGTCCACTCAGAGCGAGTCTGCATGCAGCAAGCCTGTCTTTGCCTCTGGGCCTCTCTGCCCCCTGCAAGTGTCTCAGTCTCTGTCCTTGGTGCTGCCACCACTCCAGTCTCATCTCTGCTCTCCTGTAGCCTTGCAGCTGTGCCACTGTGTCACCCAGAGCACTGGGCAGAGCTCTTTATATAGAGTCATTAACAACATATTGCCCACACGTGTGTCGTGAGCAAGCCAACCAGGGCCAGGTGAGCATCCCGGCTGCAGGAACCTTCACTCTCTCCACATGAAGGGACAGTGGTGACCGTGCCACCAACACCTAGTCTAAACACAGTATGTTGACAAGTTCTTGAGAGAGAAATGTCCCTGTGATTATGTGTAAAATATATAAAGATAAAATCATTCATTCATTAAATAACATGAGCCCTATACAGGAAAGAGGTGAACAAACATAGCCCAGTTGCCACATCAAGTCTGTCATCTGAAGACACGATTGCTGATGGGAGTGTCAGTTTTCTCTAGCACTTTGGAAAATTGTTTGGCACTGCCTCCTAAAGCTAAACTGTGCTCACCCTCATGAATCAGTGATTCTCCTCCGGGGTGTTGACCCAAGAGAAATTAGTGTTTTTGTCCACCCCGAGACATGCATAAGAACATGCACAGCAGCTGTATTCATAATAGCCAAAGGCTACAAACAAACCAAATGCCTCCCAACTGGAGGATAGGTAAATAAGCTGTGGGTGTCGTCCAGGGGAATACTATTCACAAGTGAGAGAGAGTAAACTTCTACCCACAGCAACATGGATGACCCTCACATGTATTACGATGAGGGAAGACGTAAGACTCAAAAGAGCACACACTGCAGGATTCCATTCACGCACATCTACGGAGCAGATGAAACAGACCTGTGGGAGTAGACTCAGAATGACGGCTCCCGGTGGGAGGAAGTCAGCCGAGGAGAGGAAGTATGGACTTGGAAGAGGCAGGAGGGGGCCTACTGGGTTGTAGAAATGCTCTTCACTTCACCTGAGTGGCAGTAATACAGGTTGTATTTCACATATATATGTAAAACTTCATCAAGTTGTACACCTAAGATTTTTGCAACTTAATACATGCATGCCAGACCTCACTCTAAAAGTTTCAAAAAAGAGCACATGTACGCACACACACACACACACACACACACACACACACACACACACACATCTTTCTATCTCAGCTTGAGGAGGCAGGGTCTTTAGCGAGGAGAGGAGGGTCAGCTGTGTTACTATGTTACCCCAGAGGGCTGCTCCACACCCAGACTCTGCAGGGTCTCATCTAATGCTCTCTGGATACAAATATCAACTTCTCCCTGGTCACCCCTATGAGAGATCCCCTCTTCATTTACCTGAGCCACCTCTACATACAGATCTCTACTTGCCATGGGATGGACAACTAGAAATAGGTAGGCTACAGTGACTTCAAGACTAAATGAATTCAACAAATTTTATTATCCCTTAAATAACAGATTAAAATAATTCTTTTCAATGTGTGTGATGAGGAACATGGAGTCGTGGTGGGCACATGCCACACATTCTTGTTGAAACAGTCACAATAACTGGACTGACTGTAAGGGACCCAGACAATCTGAGTCTTCAAGGGGCAAGGACTGTGCCACAAACTGGAACAAACTGAACTGGGTGCCTGGATGCCAGTAGTTCTAGCATCCACCGATGGCTTCATTCTCCTTCCCACTCTTCAAGGAATTTTGCAGAAATGTTTCAGCAAAGAGTCCCTTAATATTTAGACCCATTGGTGTTCAAGCTTTTTTAAGGTCACAGATCTTTTTGAGAATCTGACAAAAGCTATGGATATCCAGAAAAGCAAAGCATAACTGCTGCATCCATTTTAAGTTGAGTCTGAAGTAGTACTTAATAGCTCCTAACTGTATAACTATTAAGAGGATAATAACTTTTTCTCAATAATCCAGTCTAACAGAATGAATGTATACACTTACTATAATAAAGCTAAAAAGTAACTAATTCTTTATATTACTTTGTTTTTAGTTGGAGTTATACCTAATAAATATGCTACTACTAGGTAGCTCCTACTATGATCTTGCTTTAGTCTTAAACATGGTGAAATGAGCTAGTTATTACTTAATAAACAGAGTCTATTTCATAAGAAATATATATCTTAAGACATCCCATAACTGCATAGGTGAGTGTAAAATACAGCAGAAAGGTATTTTTGTTTATAACTCATTTTTTACCCTGTCTGATTTAAAAGCCAACTTCATGAAGCCATGATTACAAATCTTTTTCGACATAAAATATTATTTGTTGGACAATAGCACAAAAGAGAACAGAGGAAATGGAGTGGGCACAGTCTTGTATCCTATTGAAATTAAGGTAGCATTAATCTGAAATAGATTGTTACAAGTTAAAATGTTAAATTGTAATCCAGGGAAACCCCTAAGGAAATAATTCAGATAATATCATATAAGGAACAACACACCCCTAAACAACAATCAGTGAATCAAAGAAAATCAGAAGGGAAATTGGAATATACTTTGAGATAGATGAAAATGAAAACACAACATACAAATGCTTACAGGATGCAGCTAAGGCAATGCTTAAGAAGAATTTAGAGCATCTATATTAAAAAAAAGATGTCAAATCAATAACCTAACCTTCCGTGTTAAACTAAAGCCAAAGCAAACAAAAGGAAGTTAAAAATAAACATGAGGGTGGGCACATAAATGGAATAGAGAGTAGAAAAATAAGAGAGAAAATCAAGAACCAAAAAGTTGGTTCTCTGAAGGGATTAATAGAATTGGTCTTTAGCTAGACTGAGCAGGATGTAAAGAGAGAAGACAGCAATTAGTAAAATCAGGGATGAAACAGCTGACATGACAGCCCACCTTACAGATACGAAAAACAATACTGCTATGTAATGGAATACCATGAACAATTAGCTGCCAATAAGTTAGATAAACAAACCAGGTGAAATGGAATTTTCCCAGAAAGACACAAACTACCAAAACTGACTCAAAAGAGAAATAGAAGATCTGCACAGACCTCAAACAAGTAAAGAGATTCTACTCATAATCAAAAAACTTCCCACAAATAAAACAATCCAAGTCTAGATTGCTTCACTGCTGAATTCTACTAAAATCCTACTAAAATACTTAAAAGAAGGACCAGCAATGAAATGTTCTACAAAGTAGGAGAGGAGCCACTTCCCAATATGTTCTTTGAGGCCAGTATTACTCAGATACAAAAACCAGCCAACGACATCACAAGAAAACTGTAAAACAACATCTGCTGAGAATAAAGACACATAAATCCTCAACAAAATACTTGAAAAGAAATTAGACATGGCATGTAATGCACTAGCTCCTAGCAGATGGGGCTTCTTCCACAGGAGACCAAAATCATCCTCTGAGTTTTGACCACGCTCCATAGCAGGCACATTAAACAATCTCATTACTATTCACTCCATAATAAAACCAAGGAAATTGTAAATAAATCTCTCAAACTCACCCCATCTCCTTCTGTCACCTGCCAAAAATGTGCTGCAGCTTTTTGAGGCAAGTATTTCCACCTTTTGTGATTGATGCATTAACCAGAATTACTCTAAAATTATGATGGTTTTTACAGAATCCATCACATAGAGTCCAACCTTCCATGTTATGCAACATTCTGTATGAAGAAGACATTGGTTCCTTGGTGAAACATCTCCAATTTGGCTTCAACAAAGCTGGGTTATTTTTTTGAAATTTAAGTAGGCTATTTTAAGCACATGGGTATTTTTTAAGCTTTCCTTAGGGCACTGCTTTTCACCTTTCTCTCTTTTCTGCATTCAAGATAAATGTATAGTCACTGGGAAGTCCTAACTCTCCATATCATAACCCTGACATGGACCTAGGAGCTCGTAACTACCACAGAATCTCAACCAAGTCCCCTTCTCTCAAGCACTATGCTTTGCAAACTTCATTAAGCCTTTAACTACGAGAGGAAGTTATTAAAAATGCATATTCCCACATCTTAATATGTTCTGTGAAGTTTGTAACTAGGCCCAGGAATCTACATTTTAACTTCCCTCCACCCCCACCAAATATTCCTGACTACACTTTGAGAAAACACTGCCCTGGAGGTACCTCATTTCTGGATTCATTCTCCATGCTGGACAGGAGCAACTATAGGCCAGTATAGGTCCCCAGGACCTATCCATGTTTTGGAATGCTAGTGGTCCCCATGATCACAAGCATTTCCTGGAGGAACGGGAAGAAAAGTCTCGACATCATTTTCTCATAGACTCAGGGAAGAACCCACTAAACAGAGAGCAGGCAGGAAGCTGATATTTTGGTACAGAAATACACAGACAAAGGAAGCAGGACTTCTTGTACTGATGTCTCAAGTACCAAGTTATTCTAGGGCATGTGAAAGGTATTGCTCTGTTCTAGGTTGCGCCACAAAACGGGACATCCTTTCACAGTTTGGACCACCTATGCTACTCAACCACTAGCCACCATTATTAGGTAGAGGAAGAGACTGTCTGCTACAAAAGACTTGCTTCCAAATTTAAGACTCTTCCCAAGCTGCAAAGCACCTCAAACAGGTGACTCTTAAATTCAAGACCACTGCCTGCAAAATAATCTAGTTAATGCCCACAGCACAGTCAGGCTGGTGCCGGGCTTAACCACCTGTGTTCTCCACATTCTCTGCCCCTTTCCCTCTCCCTCATTAAATGTTGGGAGTCCAAGTACAATCAAACATTTTAAAGACAAGCCAAGATTTCTAGATGGGTGGCACTTACGAATTTTATAAGGGCTTTCATTTTTATTTTGAATTTCTGAAGGTTTATGATGAGACCCTACAAATTCATGAAAGCAGATTGGGCTGGAGCTTGCTGCTGTTCTACAAAAGGATCTTTGTATGATTGATAATTCAGAGGGTGAGTGTGGGGAAAGTTGGGGTTCCTATGGCCAGGATCCTCACTGAACCTAAACCACTTGATGATGTAACTGGCCTGTTGCTAGGCTACTGCTTCCACACCCATAGGCAATAAGCACTATTATATATATAGATTATATAACTACATATAATCTATATATATATAATATTATATATTATATATAAAGAGCTTGGCCCAGTGCCCTTGGCAGAGGCAGAGACGCTAGTGCTGACCTACCACCAGAAGAACAAGCCGGGTAATAAACCCTTTCACCCCAAGAACATTCTACTGTCATTTCTTTGGTCACACTGAATCCATAATGAACTTGCCCGGGGCTGAAACCCATTGGCAAGACTGAGTCAGCTCTGATCCAGTGTCCTGTCTCTGTGTCAGGGGAGAACTCTGCCCCACAAGGACCCCTCAGCATGTGAGGGTAAAAATCCAATCATTCAAGAGGGATTGCTACTACAGTGGGAGCATCCCAACCGGGTCTGTTTTTTGCCTCATTAATTTTGCAAATGGCAGGAGAGACCATTTATAAAGCCAGTGCTCACAGCTGATTCTATAGCTGTATCCTACAGCTCTTATTTTTGTCTAGTTTGATTAAATAAAGGAAAAGAGTCTGATGCATGGAATGTCTCCTGATGCCATAACCACATCCAACTCTTCTTGCCTAGATGGGTACAACTTACCCTTTGGATAAGGTAACTGGGGAACTTAACTAGGATGGGAGAAGTGGGTACACCTACCTGAGGAAGTAAGTGCACCCACTTCTCTCATCCCAGTTAAGTTCCCCAGTTACATAAAAGAAAACTGATTATTTTTTCTCCTCCCAGTATTTCTAGTTATGATTTGTCATTGCTTACTATGTGGTTATTAGTATGTTCAAAGGTTTATCTCTACCAACCCCTGCTGGTCTCTATGCTCAACCAGGACAGCCTTGTTGACCTCTATATTATGAGTATCTACCAAGGGACTTTAACACATCAGATTTTTAATAAATGATTCTAAAGGAATGAAAGACTGCTACCAGATTGACTTCACAATAGAATACATAACTATTAGAGTATGTAAATTTAGCATCCTTTACTCAACAAGTGGTAGGTGCCATAATAAAAGTGCACTTATGTAGGGGCGCATGTGCATTTCATTAAATCATTCTAGGCATTTGAAAATAGAGAAAGATATATACAGATGTAGATATATTCAGTTTCTTTCCACTTATGAACTGAACTGCCAACTCCATAACCATATGAGAATAAGGTGAAAATGGCTAAAATAGTGGTTTTCTGATTTTGCACATCTGTTCTAAGTAGCTTCAGGGCAATCAAAATTGATCTGATGATAGCATAGCAAATATTCAAAACTAAGATCTATCCATGGCCTCACCTGACCTTATTCTTATTAAGAGATTTGCTTATTGTATATTCAAGAGGTATATCTACTTTAGTACTATGCTTAAATTTAGATTACAAATCAGTAAAGATGAAGTTTCAGCATTTCTATATGAAAAGTTGGCCCGTCGATATATTCTCAGGGAACTGTGATAACTGTCACTTTAATGCTGCATAATGCTGTGTATACAGTCTTATTATATTCTTTCATGGGTAAATCCCTTGAACTCTGTGAGGATGGCATTTTCATTCTGTAAATGTTAAGCTATTATTGACAATGTCTAGGAAATTATATCTGCAATACAAGAAGTCTTTACATGTGTTATCTTCACAGAAGCCCACGCGCCCACTTATTTCTTCAGGAGTTCTACTCAGATGTCCCCATATTAAATGGCTAGAAAAATTAAAAATTGTGTTTGAACAGCAAAGTGGAAATTCTTAAGACTTCAAAAAGTCAGGATAACATATCATTTTTTTAAATACTCTTTCCCTCCCTGGGTGCTTCACAGTATTTTTTGTCTGAAATGTAATCACACACTCACACACACACACACACACACACACACACGCATCCTTAAACGGACTGAAATGTCCCCAAAGAAAGTCAACTTACAGAGAAGGATGCTGGGGGTCCCCTAGGGCAGTAGGTTCAAACTGCAGGCATGAAATCAATTTGGTATTTCCCCAGAAGCATTTTCTTAAAAATGGAATAGAGTGGAGCAGAACAGAAGGGAACTAACACTCTAGTGTTTACTGACATTAAATCTGTCCTGAGGAGCCCTGGCGTCATGGGGCTATGTGTATATGTGCAAGTATATTTGGAAATGGTAGCCCATGAATAAGGAGCTCATGCACCGGGGCTCCGGCGTGCTTGTGGTACAGAGGGACCACGGCTGACTGTGACCCTCAAGACCGAGGGGACCTGCTCTGCCTTCACAGTGAGAACTAGGTGAGGCCCTACATTCCTTCCTCACTGCAGTGCTCACCAGGGGACAAGAGCGACATTCAAATGCTGGGTAAGTTATGGGGACCCTTTTCCGTAAGGCCATAGTAAAAACCACCTTAACTCCTTGAGAATGGGGAAACTCCACATAGGGTTTCTGAGTCATGATGACACAAGGACCCCAAGGAGGAGTAAGAGATTCTCATGAGACATTGGATGGGGTACTGAAATCATTTACTTCGAATAGTCAAAGAAATGGGATCTAATTATACACCCCAAGTGAAGTGGACCACATTATTTATACAAGTATTTCAGGTATTTTAAGTAATGCTGGTCCATAAACAAGCTGACTTACAAAGTATGACTTCTGAATCACATAGACACACATTATATGTTGTAAAGGAGAATGGTAACTTTTACTGGTGTTACAATCTGAGTTCACTTCTGACTCCCTATTGTATTCATTCCTGGAGAAATAAGAAGGCATGGGTGTATGTGTATCTGTGTTTTTTAAAAAAAGGAAACCTTATCTGTTAAGCATGTCTTCACAAGTGTTATTTTTAATTTTGGTGGTTTCTAACACTGCCAGAGAAAATGATCTTGGAGGAAGAGAAGGTATAAGGTTGTGCAATGTAGAAGCAGACAATCAGAAGGTCTTCAGAGGATCGTAAAAGGGGAAAGCCTGGATTGCCTCAGTGACTCGGTCTCCAGGTGTCGGCAGATGTAATACGGTCATATAAGATACTCTTCTACAGACAAGGAAGGCTCTGGGTCCCACGAGAAGAATCCCCTCAGCAGAGCAGGGTCTTCCCTCTCCCACTCTCTTTGTATATAATAGGCACACACACAGGCACACACAAACACCATCCACGTGTTTCTCGTTGAGAACAAATCTAACTGTGGGCATCAACAAGGCAACAATTAAAAAAAAAAAAAAACACCCACACATATCACATGATGAGGCACATGGAAGGAGACTACACTGCTGTTCTGACCACATCACACAATTCATACTGGGCTGAACCACGTGACTCTACCAACATTTGACTGACTTACTTACAAAATGACAGTTTCAATCTATACTGGCGGAGCTCCTGCCAGGAGAAGAACTGGTAATCTTAGCGGATGTAGCACCTTGATAAAACAGCCAAGCAAGCGACAGTGATACGCAGTCACACCCCTCAAATAATTTCACTGAAGTCAAAGAAAGAATAATGGGTGGGGATGCTTAAAGACAACAGTGTTTACAGGGGTGGGATATAAACAAGCAAGAATACAAAAGTCAAATCGTCAGTGAATACATACAATTCATTTGGTCCTTATCTTCAAGGACTCCCAGTGTAGTTGGGAATATATAAGGCATGACAAAAATCATACCTAAGACTATTATGTAATAATCACTTGGGGCAGATAAGCTGGCACACAGAATATCAAGCTGAACACATCCTTAGAATTTAAATAGTGTAAATGTCTTATTAAAACCAAGAAAAAAAAATGCCTAGAGAGATTAGTACTGTGACATACCAAAGGTTTCCCTGCTTACTAGAGTCATGTTTCAAAAAATATTTAAACGTTAAAAAACGTTTAAAGCTCTCCACCAATTTAAATATATTGCATAGAGGTCAAAAGAGTTAAGACCAAATAAGTACCACTGGATTTCACAAATATAAGAAGATGGACAAAAGTAAATAAATCCCAGAGGGATTAAATATTTAAGTAAAAAAGCTTTTGACTGAATGTGTTCATTACTGTCTTCTCCCCAAAACCAACTAAATTCACAGTCAAGGAACAAAAAAGGTATGAACATACCAGGACAAAACCAGGGGAGGCATCATTAGTGGATGAGAGGGTTCAACACATTTCACAGAAGCAGAAAAGAGGGTGGAAGTGTGGCAGCAACTGAGCAGGATAGAGGAAGGAAGAAAGGACGGAGGGAGGGAGGGGAGGGGAGGAGAAAGTGCCTTACAGGGCAACAATGAAAAAGCAGGCAATTCTCACTGCAGAGTCACACACACAAACACACTCAGGCTTGGAATCTGTACACTTGGAACCAAGTACAGCAGAAAGTGAGGGTGAAACACTGCACTGACAACAGGGGGCTATTTAAAAGCCTGGGAATATAGACTAGATGAGCCTTCAGGTCCCTTTGTTGACCCCAACAGTGGCAAGAAAAAACACAGGACGACAGCTGTGCAGCAGGCCTAGAAAAGAAAAATCATTCCAGATTACAGCAAAAAGACAGAGGCTCCAGAAGGGCAGCAGAGGGATCCTTCAATTGGAGAAAGCACTACAATTACATTATCTGATATGCTGAGCCTTTGATAATAATATTCTAAGCAAGAACAAATAATTCTGAATAGTTGATTAAAAAATAGCAAAAGGTGGGGTGGGGGTTGGGGGTAATTATTAACTCCAGAGAAAACAAACAGCTAAATGAAAACCTTAATCATCAGATAAGACTTCATAAAAATGTTAAACTTCAGCTCATCAAAGGGCACATTAAGAAAGTAAAAAAGACAAGTTACTTTCTGGGAGAAAATATTTGCAAAATGTCTATCTGACAAAGGACTCATATTCTGAATATAAAAGAACTTCTACAATCAATAGTAAAGTAAGAAGCAACCTAAATAAAAATCACAGGCAAAAGATTTTAAGAGACACTTCACAAAAGAAAATATCAAATTACCAACAAGTACATGAAAAGATGTTCATCAGGGAAGTAACAGTGGAAGAACTAAAAAGGTAAGACATAATAGACAAAGACCAGAGAGGCATGAAGGACGATGGGTATCTGGTACCACAGAAATGTTTTATAACTTGACCTGGGTGGTAACTATACAGATATCCATAAACATAAAAAATCATCAAACTGAATACTTAAGATTGATATATTTCATTCAAATCAATACTGCACTTTAATTATTAAAAATACAATCCTCAGCAATCAACAGCTTTTGCTATAATACATGATTGGGTGGTATAGAAGTAGAGGGATGAATTAAGACAGCTTAATCTTTCCCTATCTTCACCAAACAGGAAAAGACAGATCAATAAGTAGTTATATAAGCATATTTTTAAGAGAAGTTGTGGTTAATAACAGATTCCTCTGGAGAAAAAGACTAGTGGCTGAGGACAGGAGGAAAAAGGAGGGGCCTGCCATTTTTCATAAGCCTTTTACTAATACTTGATATTTTAAACTACATATATTAATTTGATAGGGAGTTTGTAAATAAATATTAAATCATAAATTATTAAATATGTGCTTATGTATATAAGCATGGGACCAAGAGGGCCTTCGAAGTATACCTCACTGGACACCTTTCATTTTGCCAGGACAGCACCCATTCCTCCCCTGTGCTGATTCCCCCTCCTCCACGCCCAGACCAAGAGGTTGAGGAGCAAGTTCTCCATCCCAGCTTTGGTAGAAGCTTGTGACTCAAGCTCAATTCTTGGCCAGAGAGAGATTTTTTCTTCCAGGGATAAGCCCATGGCCCAGTTGGGGCCAATGAGAGCTAGTTTATACTGAGGAGTTCTCTGTAAGTGTTGACAGAAAGACACATTCTTGGCTATAGCCGCAGGCAGTCCTTTTGCCACCAAGCAAGAACCTGCCCATGCATGTGGGTGACAAAACGGACAGAGGTGACAGTCAGGGAGGAGCAACTGGGCCTGATGGCTGTGGTGGAGCCCCTGGCTCCATGCAGGTCTGAAGTTTGTACTCCACCCTTTTCATCATTGTAAGAGCCATTGTCATGTAATGGGAAAGCACTGGACACCCGAGTTCAAACTTTGGCTTTACTACTTACTAATTAGGTGACCTTGGGCATGTCATTTAACCTCTTCCTCATCTACAAAATGAGGATAGTAACTACTTCATACACTCAAGTGAATTGATACATATAACACACACATATATGCAGAAATTTATATTATACAGTTTAATACAAATATTTATTTATATATTAAAATCTCATTCAAACTTATATGTGCCAGAACCATATTTTTTTATAATTAATTCCCTTTATTCCTTAAACCAATTTGAACTGAGTGTCTATACTTAAAAAGTGGCAGGATCCTGACTAGTTTGACACCCAAAAGAGAAACCATACAAAGCCAACTGATAAGATTTAAGCAAATATACATAAAACATAATGTTTGATTTCTAAGTATCAAACAAATGAAATAAATAGGAACTAATCGTTTCCAACGACAGAACTAAAGATTGTTTAAGACATGACTATTCAGAACTGGCAAGTATCTCATGGACTGCTGGTGAGAATATAAATCGATATGACCTTTCTGAAAGACAATGTAGCTATAATAAAAAATAAGCATACCTTGACACAATAATTCTTCTTCCAGGAATTCATCTAAGGAAATACTAAAGGGTATGTACATTTTGCCTACAAGTGTACTCACTGATTTGTTTATACACAGAAACATTGGAAACTGGACGTCCAAAATATATAGGATTCATTAAAATCCATGCATTCTAAAACAGTTCAGTCATTTAAAATGCTGATGAAAAATATATACACATATTGAAGAATGATCATAAAATAAACAGGTTACAAAACTTATAGTAAGAGCCTGGTTTTGCTGTATAAAAATATACACATACATATAGAAAAAGACCTGCCGGAATACACATCAAATGATAGTGAAATCTCTGGGTGGTAGAATTATAAGTGTCCTAATTTGTTGGTGTGGGTTTTTGTTTGGTTGGGGTTTCTTTGTTTGTTTTTTGCCTATATGTATATTTCACTCTTTCTCCAATGAACTGTCATAGACTTCATGAAAAAATGTATTTTAAATTTATAAAAAACATAATAACACCTCAAAGACCAGTTTTAGTCATGCATTTGGATCCAAAATACATGCAAGCTGTTAGGTGGAGCACAGATGATGAGAAATTCAAGGGAGTGGATTCTCTCTGGAGAAAATCTGGTTGTAAAAATAAGGAGCAAAAGATCTCAAGAATGTATGTGCACATTGTCATTACAGTGGAGCATCTGTGCATTGGAGAAGAGGAAGAGAGCAAAGATGCCAAGAAGGAATCACTGGGGGGATATCTAATGAAGCCTGCAATGGCAACATACTGTGCTTTCCATTCTCCAGAAGCTTCTTTTTGGGCTAACCTGGATTCACATATGCTCTTTTCCCTTGTGCTACACAGGCTCAGAAAGGGGACAGAATTTACCCAGGGGCAGAACCCATACTCTCAGTCTCTTGGTGTCTAAAGCCCTTACACCAGGTACAGCAGGCACTTTTTACGAGCAGCTTTCCCCAGGGAAGCAAACAGGACGCTTGAGGCCCCACTCTAAGGCTTCCTTAGAAGCCCTGCTCCACTCCTGTAGAACAGTGACCACCATCCACAACCACAATCACAGTACCACTTGACCTTAAAAATGAAAAAGTGAGTTTTCAACAATTCATAAGGGCTTGAATGCTCTGTCAGATTACATATTCCTTTCATTTATTTTTGGCATATTAACAGCTGGTGACCTAGATTAAGAAATAATTTAATATGTGGAAAGGCAGCCTATATCACTAAATTCCTTCACAGATGGAAAGTAAATTCAATGAACAGCCTCAGACGAAAGATTCAAGTAATTACTTGGAAAGGGGCGTGGGGGGGTTGGAATATCTACAAGTGGGTAAAATGAAGTATGGAAGAACAATCACGAAATGTGGCAGGGATCCCAGCAGATCCTGGCTACCTTCTGGACAAGTCACCAGGCACTGGAAAGGGGCAGGAAGCCTTGCTAATTCAGCTGCCCAAGAAGTGGCAGTAGCAGGATCAGGTTAGTTCAGGAGGAGCTTGGGTAGTTATTAAAAGAAATACAATCCTCTTACTGCACTGGGAGTGTGCATGTGTAGGAGAGACTGCAGGCAGCCACTGAGCCTCCGGGCCCGGGGACAAGAAAAGGGATCAGAGCCCCCTTCTACTCAGCTCCTCGGGGTCAGTGGGAACTGGGAGGCAGCCGGAGCCTGGATGAAGAGGGAAATACACTGGTAGTGAGCAACGCGGCAAACTTGACTTCCAGTGAAACAGGAAAACGCTGAACACCCAGAATCCCAGGGATGGAAAATACTGCCACGTGAAAGAGAACACCGTTCAACTGATACAAACCAAAGGGCTCGTTAGCCAGTGTCCACTTTCAAGTGCTTAAGCTACAAAATGAATGTCCTTTGCTCGGGACACAAATGAAAACCTCGTGCTGGCAAGCAGTCGTCAGGGAAGCCAGCCAAGACCTATGTCTGGTACAAGACCTCTCCGACTGTTCAGGGCTGTTCTTGGTATAGACTTGGGATGCAATCGTGCCCATCTAACAGAGGAGAAAATTTAATTAATGTGGGCAATTTACTGAGGGACTTGTGAAACACCAAAGAACCCAAACCATCCAATATAGATTTTTTAATGCAATAAAACGTCCTCCTTTGTACAGGAATGCGCAAAGAACTGTTAGGATCAGGTCATAAATTTTTTGACCTTCCAGAGAAGGGCACTGGCGTCAAAAGGGGCTCACACACATAGACCACCCCACCCCAACCCTCCAGAAAAAAAAGAAAAAAAGAAAAGTGTGTATCTAGCCCTCTCTTTCGAACTCCATGATTCACTCCGCAGCGCTGCATTAAAGACGCTGGTTTTTCGCGATCAGCCTTCTTGAGTCAAGCAGAGATTTCGAGGAGCTTCTGTCCCAATCGGTGGTGTCCAGTGCGCCCAAGTACCCAGGAAAGCCCCCGGGGGGAGAACAGCTGCAGCCAGCTAGTGCCCGGACCTGCGGGCCGCGTCGCTACCAGCTGCCCGCGGGCGAGCCCGGAGCGAGGACGGAAGGGATGCGCTCCGCCCGGGCGGCCGCTGCCGACCCGCCGCACCTGCCTCTGGGATCCAGGCTCCTGCCCTGGCGGGCGCGCAGGGCGGCCACCGCGTGGGGGTCGAGGAGCGGGGCCCCGTGCACTCCCCGCGCCTCCGCGGGCAGGGCTGCGCGTCCTGCGCGTCCTGCGCTCCCTCCTCCCCGCCTGCGCCCTGCTGCAGTGGCCGCGGCGGAGGGCAGGCGTCCCCGCGCCCCCAGCCCTGCCTCCTCTGTCCCCCACCCTCACCCCAGCCGGCCCGGCCCTCGCCGCCGCCCGTTCGCTTCCCGCTTCTGACCTTCTCTTGCGCGCGGTTGAGTCGCTTCTGGACGTTCTTGGCGAAGATGCCCGTCTTGATGTCGGCCATGGCTGCGCGGCCGGGAAGCTGCGGGGAGCAGAGCGGCGGCGAGCAGGAGCGGGAGTGGAAGAGCAGCAGCGCAGAGGAGGAGCGGGGAGGACGAGCAGCAGCGCAGAGGAGGGGCGGGGAGGGCGGCGGGAGCAGCCCCGCGCCCGGCGCGGGGAGGAGGGGCGCGGCGGCAGCACCGGCTTAAAGCGACAGAGCCCACGCGGGGCGCGCGGGGCTTGGCGGTGACCCGGGCGGGGCGGTCAGAGAAAGAGAGGACGACCCCGACGTCCAAATGCCCAGATAGTGCTCACAGTGATGGGGAGGAGGTCGCGAGAAGGGGAACGAGGCCAGGTGGCTGTCCCCGGGCCGGGGGCAGCGCCAAGTTCTCTTAAAGGGGAGTTTGTGTTTGGGGGAAGGGGATGAGGGAAGGGGACCCCAATTCTTTCCAGAAATAAAAAGAACACGGAGGGGAGAGGGCAGCCAAGGGGATATGGAAGCTGGGGTTTGCAGCTGCTCAGAAGTGGAGGGGTCTGGCTGGGTCTCCAGGAGTCCCAGCTGGACCACCCCGCGGGCCAATGCGCCCCTCGCTATCTGTACATTTGGAAGGGCAACTGGGCCTCGCCCACAGCCCGACGAGGAAAGCTGACTGGGAAGTCAAGCCAATACAGCGGTTAGAGCTGCAGTAGAAAGGGACAGAGGACATTGGCTGATACTTGTTTAAACTTTAAGACAAAACTCGGGGCGGGGCGGGGGGAGCTCCACGGAGGGCAGGGTCGCCTCCTTAAAGCCAGGGGCTGCGCTTTGGCTATCTCTGACTCCTGCGCTGACCCCAGTTTCCGTACCCTCTCCCCGAGAAATGTTGCATGAAAGTCATGTCCTCTCTTGCCTCAGCACCCAGGCCTCCCAACCGGCTGCAAACCTTCTGGCAACCTTCACAGGGCTTCGCCATCCTCAGTATCCTTCGCAGAAGAATAATAGGGATAAACTTGTCCTAAACCTACCCAGAGCTGGTGAAGGCTCTGACCAGTCACACTATTCATATCAAGTTCTCTGTGAGAGTGTCAGCTGAGGAAGGCAGGTGGTCCAGCAAACAGCTCAGAAGTGAACCAGACATCAGAATCCCGTGAGTCCCATTGAGCATAGCGCTGTTGTAGTTGTAGCCTCCAGTGAACTTCCCCTTGGTATTCACTATTTGGGGAGTCCCATTCCCCTTGATTCTAAAAGGGCACCATGTCTTTGGCTTTTACCAATAAGACACAGTGGAAGCACACCATTGCAGTTCCAGGCCTAAGCCTTAAGAAGCCAGGCCGGCTTGGAGTTCAGGTCCTCAGAGCAGCAGCACTTCAGGGACATACGGGACCCCACAAGATAAGCTATCACTGCAGCACCTTCTATTTTCCAAAATTGTAGGAGCCATGCTTTTGAGTGTTTTCTTCAGCTCAGCCCCACTGGGCCTGCCCTGCCCACCCCCAACATCCCCAGATTGCTTGTGTCTCTTACTCAGAGTTGCCATCCATTTTTCTCAGTGAGTCAAGGGAAAATGTGGCCCATGCAGTTCCATGTCAATTTCACTGTTCATAAAAAGTTAGTAAGAACCCCAGGTCTCCCCAGTTTCGGACACAAGCTTAAGTGTCAAACTACATTTAACATTTACTCAGATAAACTTCACAGAAACTGTCACAACTCCAACCCCAAATTCTGGCAGGATTCCAGAATTAATTCTAACTTTCAATTCACCTTCCTCCCTTCTAAATGCCCTTTAAATTGGTTGGTAGGTCAAAAAAATGTGAATCAGGACAAGTTTTGGTAATTTGCAAAAGGCCCAAAATTACTCCTGTATTATCACAAAACTCATTTTCTATAATGCTGGAAATAATTTTTAAGTAATTTTTTAAATACCATGATTTTTCCAAAATTTTCCATAGTTTTAATGGCATGGAAGTTTATCCTCACCTATCTTTATACCTTGTAATCCAATTTAGTCACTTAGGGAAGGAGATTTATAGATCCACTTAAATGTATTACCTCTTTGCTAACACTCATAAGAGGTATAATATATGCTATATATTCTAATTAACCACAGCTTCTTTGTGTCATTGTATAGATAATTAAGGAGACATTCCATTTAAACATTTGGTTGAATCTGAGTAGAATTTTTGCCCCAATTAAATTTTGACTACTTCTTACACCTACTTTTTTGTTTGAAACTTAGATGGAATTTCGTTTACTCTCACAAATGTTAAAAGAGCAGGAAAAGGAGGCTGTTCTGTAAAATATATATATATATATATAGACTGGTTATGTTGTACATTTCAGGTGAAAACATTCAGATGTAGATTCACGGTCAACTCTTTAAATTATGCCAACTATTTACATTTTAGTTCTACATATATTTTTGTTAAATTTCACCTGCATAACTAACTGCTTCCTTTCCTAATTTAACCAAGTTTAAAAACAACATCCCAACTGTATTAATAATGCATCTCTAATTATCCCAAAATACTAAATAGGAGGCAAGAGTTTTGTTTTACATAGAGCCATTGGTGACTAAGAAAACCAGTGCCATTGTATTAAATTGCCTAATAAAATGAATATATTTCCACACCATGTTTGATGTTTTTTCATGCAAAGTAGATGCAAAACGACTCTTATACCCCAAACAAATTGCTTGAACACCACCTAATAGCTCACAAGCCCTTTGAGAGGTCAGGCAGCAACCAAATGGAAATTCTAATTAGCCACAGCTCTTTCTGAAGAAAGGGACAAGTTTCTACAGACATTTGAAGCTATTTTCTATCCACAAATTAGCTATAAAAATTCCATGTACAATGTGGGAATCAGCACATTTGTCTGGACTACTGAGAGCACCCTCTTAATTGCTTGTATATCTAGACTATTTTATCAGGAAATATTCCACCTTGGACAAAACCCCAGCTTTGTAACAGTGATGTACTTCAAAACCTCTTAACAAATGCTTAGTTTTATCATATATTGGCAGAGACCATTTTTGGTTCATGGAACTTATTGTTTTATTAAATCGGCCTATATTTATATTTTATATGAATGTAGCTATCCAGATGTGCCAGCCTTTGACTGCATGGCTGCTCCCCCACCTTCACCCCATCTTCTGCCACCCCCAACACTCCTTTCCAAATCTGCTCCTGGAGCTGTGGCCACCAGCACAATGGAGGTGTTCCCTTGGACCACGGGATGCCCCACCACAGTGTCCCTCCACTCTGGGCCTGCACTTCAGTCAAAGCCCTGGCTAACAAGGCCCACCCAGGAGCATGGTATGTTTTGTGTGCAGGAAGCCTGGACTACATGTGCTGTGTCTCACCAACATCTGCCCTCTCCCCTGCGGTACAGCCTCCTTCCTCTCCAGGGGTCGCAAGACCTGTTCTCAGACCTCAAATTCCCTCACTCCCTCCACCTCTCTTATCTAAAGACCCAAACATGCCACTGCTTTTAGCCACCTCCTTCTATAGGTGGGAATCTATAGGAATCAAGCAAGTTGGGTGGTGATGGTGGGAATAGTTCCAGTAAGTATTATTTTCAGGGTCCTGGCTATCATCTGGCATTATTGGGCTCACATAGGCTTCAGTAAGCTAGTCTAGGACAGAATCTGTCACAGATTGAATTGTGCCCCTCTGATATTGTGATTTATAATAAGAAATATTATATTTGGTCTGTATCCCTGTTCTAACACATTGTTCCTAAAACCCTTGGAATTTCCCAAATGATTAGAACAGTAAAGGAGTCTTTGACAATTCATAAAGGAGCACCTTCCCAACACACTTGAGTGTATGTTAATGAGGAAGCTTTTTGAAAGTCCCTAAGGATGGGGGCTGGTTGCCAAGGGTTGGAAACGTCAGCCACCACCCCCAACTCAACCCACCCCTGACCTCTGGGGAGAGAAGAGGCGGGACTGCAACCACTGGTGCCAATGATTTAATCAACCATATCTATATAATGAAGCTTCCATAAAAACCCAGAAGGATAAGATTCAGGGAGCTTCAGGGTTGGTGAATATGTGGAAGGAGAGTGGCAGGCCTGGAGGGGCATTAAGCTCCACACTGCTCCCCCGAGCCTCACCCTGTGCACCTCTTCTATCTGGGTATGTCTGACTTACGTCCTTTATAGTAAACCAATAATCTAGTAAGTAAAACATTTCTCTGAGTTACGTGAGGCATTCTAGCAAACTAGCTGAATCCAAAGAAAGGGTCATGAGAACCTCTGATTTGTAGCCAGCCGGTCAGAAGCACAGGTAAGAACCTGGGCTTGACATTGACATCTGAAGGGTCAGGACTGACTTGAATGGTAGGATACCCAGCTGGGGTTGCAGAATTGCCTGGTGTTCCCTCCCTCCATATTTGGTGGTCAGAAGTATTGAGAGTAGAGAAGAAGCAGACAGGAGTTTTTCCTTTCCAGTCCCTCACAAGAGATAATTGAAGTCCTAGCCCCTGTTTTCTGTGACAATGACCTTGTTTGGGAATAGGGTCTTTACAGATGTAAATTCAGGTGAGGTCATACTGGAGTTGGGTGGATGCTTAATCCAATATGAAGTAGAATACAGACCCGGACAAATCCAGAGGAGAATGCCATGTGAAGCCTGAGGCAGAGGCTGGTGCCATGCCACATGCCAAGAAGTGCCACTGAGGATTGCCAGCACCCACAGAAGCGAGGAGAGGGAGCATGTCCTGGCAACACTTTGATTTCAACTCTAGCCTCTGAACTGAGAATGAATCTGTTGTTTTAAGCCACCCAGTTTGTGTTACTTCGCTACAGAAAGCCTAGAAAACTAATACAGAATGTAATTATTTCTTCAAAGCAGTGGGCATCTTGGAAAAATTCACCCCCACTCCAAATAACTGAGAAACAGATTTCCAAAACAAGATTTTCATTAATTGAAACAGCTTGTGTTCATCTGTGCTTTCTTTTGAGACAATGTATTTTTGTAGTGTATAATTTTTCTTAATTTAGTGGAAAAAGAAACAGCATTTTAGGGCACCTGTTGCAGGTGGGGTTTTCCAGAAGCAGAGGCCAGAGTTTGGGATGCACGTTTGGGATCAATGAACTTGTGAGAGGCAGGGGAGGAAGCAGGACTGACGGCTCTGGTAGCAGCTCTGTCAGGAGCCGGCCCGCAGTGCATCCCCATCCAAGGACCAGAGGCTGGGTAATTACACCCCTGCCCACCAGTCACTAGGAGGGTGTGAGCTGGGGGCAGGCAGCCCTCTACAAGGCTGGAGCCCACCCTGCAGGTGCTGGCATGAGGCTCCTGGTCTTTCACTTGCCAGTTAATTGTTCTTAGTCTTTCCTTATCTTTCTAGAGTTTCAATAAATTTAGCAATAGGCATCTAACTCCATGATCCTTTTAGTTTCCCCCATATTTTTTTGGAATTTTAATATGATAAGAATACTTAACATGAGCTCAACCTGCTAAACAAATTTTCAAGTGTGCAATATAATATTCTTGACTGTACAGTGTTGTCCAGCAGATCTCTAGAAACTTACTCATCTTGCTTTACTGAAACTTTATGCCTGCTGATTAGTAACTCCCATTTTCCATTCTCTCCAGCCCCTGGCAGCCTCTATTCTACTCCTTGATTCCATGAATTTGACTGTTTTAGATACCTCATACAAATGGAATCATGCACAATTTGTGTTTCCTTGACTGGCTTATTTTCCTTAGCATCATGTCTGCAAGGATTACCCATGTTGTGCATATTGCAAAATTTCCCTCTTTTCTTTAAAGGCTAATATTCCATTGTATGTGTATACCACATTTTTTCTTTATCAATTCTTCTGTCAATAGACATTTAGGTTGTCTCTACATTTTGGCTATTGTGAATAGTGCTATAGTGGCCATAGGAGTGCTTATATCTCTTTGAGATCCCGATGTAAATTCTTTCGGATAAATACCCAGAAGTAGGATTCCTGGATGATACGGTTGTTCTATTTTTAATTTTTTGGTGAACCTCCATTCTATTTTCCATATTGGTCGCACCATTCTGCATTCCCACCGACAGCATGCGGGGTTTCCTTTCCTCCACATCTTCACCAACTCTTATCTCTCCCTCTCTTTCTCTCTCTTTAAGCCTTTGTTGTGACAGATTTGAGGTGATATTGTGGCTTCGACTTGCACTTCCCTGATAATTATGGAATTTTTTCATATACATATGGGCTATTTTCATGACTTCCTTGGAGAAATGCCTGTTCAAATCCTTAGCGAATTTTTTGATCAGGTTATTAGTTTTTTGGCCTGTTGAGTTGTAAGGTTTCCATATGTATTTTGAAGATAACCTCCTATCACATGTATGGTATGCAAACATTTTCTCCCACTCCTTAGGTTGCCTTTCCAGTCTGTTGATTGTTTTATGTTTTTTTTTTTTTTCTGTGCAGAAGTATTTTAGTTTGCTGTAGTCCCACTTGTTTATGTTTGTTTTGTTGCTGGTGCTTTTGGTGTCATATCTGTGAAGTCATTACCAGGACCAATATCAAGAAGGTTTTTCCCTGTTTTCTGCTAGGAATTTTATAGTTTCAGGTCTTATATTTAACTTGTTAGTTTATTTTGAGTAGATTTTGTTGTGTGGTATAAGACAAAAGTCCAATTTCTTCCTTTTACATATGGTTATCCATTTTTTTCCACATCATTTGTTGAAGGGACTATATTTCCTCATTACGTATTCTTGGTGCCCTGGTTGAAGATCACATACAATTGACTGTATGTATGTAGATTTATTTCTGGGCTCTCTATTCTATTCCATTGGTCTCTATGTCTGTCTTTATGCCAGTACCATAGTGTTTTGCTTACTGTAGCTTTGTAATATGTTTCAGAATTAGGGTTGTGATGCCTCTGGCTTTATTCTTTTTGCTCAGGATTGTTTTGGCTATTTGTGGTTTTTTATTGGCTTCAATGAATTGTAGAGTAGTTTTTTCTCTTTCTGTAAGAAGTGCCTTTGGGGTTTTCATAAGCATTGCATTGAATCTGTAGATCATTTTGGGTAGTACAGACATTTTAACAACATTAAATTTTCTGATCCATGAACATAGGATGTCTTTCCATTTTTTTGTTTATTCTTTAATTTCTTCATCAATGTTTTATAGTTTTTAGTGGATAAGTTTCTCACTTCCTTGGTTAAGTTTATTCCTAAGTATTTTATTCATTTGGTGCTATTGTAAATGTGATTATTTTCCTATTTCCTTTTCAGATATTTCATTGTTGGTACATAAAAATGAAAATGATTTTTGTATGTTGATTTTATATCCTGCAACTTTACTGAGTTAATTTTTTTTTCTAGCAGTCTTTTTACCAGTACCATAATGATTTTTATGGTGTCTTTAGGGATACATATGTATATATATGATCATGTCATCTGCAAACAGGGACTATTTTATTTCTTTCCAATTTGAATGACTTTTATTTCTTTTTCTCGTCCAAATGCTCTGGCTAGGATTTCCAGTGCTATATTGATTAAAAATGGTGAGAGTGGGCATCCTTGTCTTGTTCTTGATCTTAGAGGAAAGGCTCTCAGTATTTCACCATTGATTATGATTTCAGCTGTGGGATTTTCATATTTGGCTTTAATATGTGGAAGAACTTTCCCTCTCCACACTTTTCAAACATTGCTGATATGCTTCAACAGCTAGTGCATTCCCTTCCATGTGTACAATCAGCATTCATCACTGCTGAAAGTTTCAACTGTCTACTCCAGTTATCGCCAATATGAGGTCCTCACTGCCAATTAGGCAGAGAGTAAACTAGCTTCCAAGTCCTACTTTGGTGTTCACATTTTTGACCACTTCTAGCAGTAACTCTCACAGGTAGAGTTCTCCAGGCAGCAGGGTCTGAGACAGAGTGTAACGGACAGTATGTTTACTATAAATCAACATCTGTGGAAGAGAGGAAAGAAACAGATTTAGATATAGAGATAAGTCATGCTGCAATGCAAACCCAGTAGTCTCAGCCATCTCCACAAAGAATTCTGGAATAAAATAGCCAGTTGCAGTTTTCCTGTGTTGAGCCAAAATGCCTCAATCAGGCCACCCCCAGAAAAGCATGACTTTGAGCAAGCTGGCTTTCTGCAACTGAGGCACCATTGAATGGCTTAACCAAAGGCTTTCTACTGACAGCATTTCCAACAGCTGAACCAAGTCCTTCCTTGAAGACTTTGAATGCCACGTCCACGCTACCAGACAGGACCATTACTCACACATAAGAAAATGGTAGCCAGTCATGCCTCACTCAGAAAGGGCTTGCCGTGTTCTGAAATATAGATCATTTAAACTTTATTGTTTCCACAGCTCTCCAATGTCATTTTAATGCCATTTTTAACTGAAGATTTTTTCCGTTCATCTAATATGTTGTTGTTTGGCCAGGAGAAATGATGTTTCATCACTTCAACAGACCAATCAATAGTGAAACTCCTCCAAACTTTGAATTCTTCATTTCAGTTATATATCTTTCAGCTCTGCAATTCCCATTTGATTCTTCTCTATAACATCCAGTATATGCTGAAATTCACCATCTTGTCACTAGTTTCTTGAGCATATTAACCACCATTCTTTTAATGTTCTTACCTGATACTTCTAATATTTGAATTTCCCATCCAAATATTTTGTCTTTTTTCTTTCTTTTCAATCAAATAATTTTCTTTAATTTTCTCTACTTTCTGTTCCTTTTCCCTTTCCTTATCTTTCTTACTCAGCATCTCTCTCTGTAAGCCACAATTTTCTCCACAACTTTCTAGCCTTGCAGCTGCCTTTTAATCAAAGCTCCCATCTGGGAGCTGGGAGTAGAAGATGGTGCCAAATGTCAGTTTTAACTACCTCTCTTCCCTAATTTATAGAAACTTACCTCAAGTCCTCACTGCCTTGTAGCTCTCTGGTGCCTTCAAATGGTGTGTGCATATGTGTGTATATATGTTTGTGTGTGTGTTTGATTCTGTTCAGCTTTTCTACACATTCTCAGCAGGAAGGTTGGTCTACTACAAGATAGTTCATCATTGTCAAAAGCACAATTCCAACCTCTTGCTTTACTGAGTTCCTGTTTTTAGTAATTTGTTTTATAGCAAAAAGCAGCTCTGAGGAGTTTCCTTCCATTCTTTGGGCTACATTTCTATCTATGTTGGGCTCTATTTGTCTTTCACATGGAAGAGTTCTCACTTTCACCTAATTTGTTCTGTGGTGTGTTTACAGGTTGCTGTTCTATTTCATCTTCATTATGCTTCCCTGACATCCACTTTCCTCTGATATAATGTGATTTTGTTACCTTCTTCCCATTGTATAGAACCAGCTTGTGTTCTCTCAGAATCCCAGTTTGAGGGCTGAGCAATTCATGTTTTACTTGCTTTTTTGAAGCCAGAAGAAGAGACAAGGTTTGGGAGAGAGTTTAGAGGAGGCTCAGTGCAAACTCTGTTTAAATGTCTCAGTTCTTAACTCATTCATTCACTTGACAAATAATTTTTTCATTGTCTACCATGTACCAGGCACCAATCTAAGTACTTGGGATCAATTGAAAACACACAACACACAACACAAAAATCCCCATATTTGTGCCATATGTTTTAGTGAGGAAAAGGACAATAAACACTACAACTAATTGGTAAGTACATTAGAAGATGAGGAATTTTCCATGTACTATGGGTACATGGAAATAAGAGCAGGAAGGGCATTGAAGCGCAGGGACAGGGTGCTGGCAGTTGCCATTTTAACTTTGGTGGTTGGTGTCAGTCTCACTGGGAAGGTGAAATCTGAGCAAACACTCAAAGGAAGAGTCTCTTGGATATTTGGAGAGAAGGTATTCTAAACACTGGGATTAGTCATACATAAATACAGTCAACTGATATCTGACAAAGGAGCAAAGGCAATACTATGGAGAAAAGATGGTCTTTTCAACGAATGGTGCTGGAACAGTTAGACATCCACACATAACAAAATGAATCTAGATCCAAATCTTACACCATTCACAAAAGTTAACCCCAAGTGGATCACAAATCTAAATGTCAAATGCAAAATGATAAAAGTCCTAGAAGATTACATAGGAGAAATTCTAGATGACCTTGGGTATGGCAATAACTTTCTACACACAACACCAAAGTCATGCTCCATGAAGGAAATAACTGATAAGCTAGACTTCATTATAATTTAAAACCTGCTCTATGAAGACAATGTCAAGATAATGAGAGGTTAGGCCACATACTGGGAGAAAATGGTTGCAAAAGACTTATCTGATAAAAGACTGTTCTCAAAAAATACACAAGAAAGGCTTAAACTTCAGTAGGAAAAGCAACTCTATTAAAATATGGACCAACCCTAACAGACAACTCACCAACAAAGATATACAGATGGCAAAGAAGCATATGAAAAGATGTTCCACATCACATGTTCTTAGGGAAATGCAAATTAAAACAATAATAAGATACTCCTACATGCTTATTAGAATGACCAAACTCTAGAAACTGACAAAAAATGCTTGCAAGGATGTGGAGCAACAGTAAGTCATTCATTGCTGGTGGGAATGCAAAATGGTACAGCCACTTTGGATTACACTTAAATGGTTTCTTATAAAATTAAACATATTATTCCCATATGACCCAGTAACTGTGCTTCTTGATATTTATCCGAACAATTAAAAATTTATGTCAGCACAAAAGCCTGCACAAAGATTATTATAGCAGCTTTATTCATAATTGCCAAGACTTGGAGGCAAGTAAAATGTCCTTCAGTAGATAAATAGATAAATAAACCCTAGTACATTCAGACAATGGGATATTATTCAGCACCAAAAGGAAATAAGCTATCAAACCATGAAAAGCCATGGAGGGACCCTAAATGCAGAGTACTAAGGTGAAAGAAGCCAGTCTGGAGAGGCTACATACTGTGATTCCAACTGTATCACATTCTGGAAAGGGCAAAACTGTGGAGACAATAAAAAGCTGAGTGGGGAGGCGGAGCCAACATGGCGGCGTGAGTAGGACAGTGGGAATCTCCTCCCAAAAACATATATACTTTTGAAAATACAACAAACACAACTAGCCCTAAAAGAGAGACCAGAAGACGCAGGACAGTGGCCAGACTGCAGCTACACCAGCGAGAACCCAGCGACTGGTGAAAGGGGTAAGATACAAGCCCCGGCCCTGCGGGACGCGAGCGCCCCTCCCCCCAGCTCCCGGCGGGAGAACAATAGGCAGAGCGGGAGGGAGACGGAGCCCAGGACTGCCGAACACCCAGCCCCAGCCATCCGGGCCAGAGCGCAGACACAGTATATGCCCAGGGGGCCCTGGATACTGGGAGAACAGGGGGTAGACCTCAGAGCGGGTGCTGAAGCTGATGCCCCTGTGACAAAGAAAAGCGGGGGCTTTTTTGAAAGTCTTAAAGGGACAGGGACTTAACAGCTTGACGGAAACAACCCAGGTCACAGTACAGCAGCTGGAAATTACAGGGAAAACCGGGTGCACTAACCCCCTGGGCAACAGCTCTGAGACCCCTCACGGAGGCAAACAGTCAAGCAGCCCCCCCATCCATCACCCCACCGGGCGCTGCGAAAGCAGAGAAGCAGCCTGAGACAAATTCCGCCCACAGAAAGGGAAATTTCTCCCTTCCGGCCAGGCAAGACACAAAGACCCACTCTACACGCAATTACCCAACACAAGCCACTAGGGGTCGCAGTTGCCCCAGTAAAGAAAGGCCAGTAGTAAGTGAAAATTTTGGCCCTCCCAGCTGACAGTCAATAGCACCTGTCAACATGAAAAGGCAAAAAAATATGATTCAGACAAGACTAACCCAGACAGCTTCGGCATCTGCTACATCTTCCCCTGAGAAGGAATCTGGGGAGATAGATTTAGCCAGTCTACCTGAAAAAGAATTCAAAACAAAAGTCATAACCATGCTGATGGACTTGCAGAGAAATATGCAAGAACTAAGGAAGGAGAATTCAGAAATAAAACAAGCTCTGGAAGGACTTCAAAACAGAATGGACGAGATGCAAGAGACCATTAATGGACTAGAAAACAGAGAACAGGAACGCAGAGAAGCTGATGCAGAGAGAGATAAAAGGATCTCCAGGAATGAAAGAATTTTAAGAGAGCTGAGTGATCAATATAAAAGAAATAATTTAAGAATCATAGGCATTCCAGAAGAAGTAGAGAGAGAAAAGGGGATAGAAAATGTCGTTGAAGAAATAATTGCTGAAAATTTCCCCAAACTAGGGGAAGAAATGGCCTCTCACACCACAGAGGTACACAGAACTCCCATGACAAGGGATCCAAGGAGGGCAACACCAAGACACATAATAATTAAAATGGCAAAGATCAAAGACAAGGACAAAGTATTACAAGCAGCCAGAGAGAAAAAAAAGGTTACCTACAAAGGAAAACCCATCAGGCTATCATCAGACTTCTCAACAGAAACCCTACAGGCCAGAAGAGAATGGCATGATATACTTAATGCAATGAAACAGAAGGGCCTCGAACCAAGACTACTGTATCCAGCACGAATATCATTTAAATATGAAGGAGGGATTAAACAATTCCCAGACAAGCAAAAGTTGAGGGAATTTGCCTCCCACAAACCACCTCTACAGGGCATCCTGCAGGGACTGCTCTAGATGGGAGCACTCCTAAAAAGAGCACACAACAAAACACCCAACATATGAAGAAGGGAGGAGGAGGAATAAGAAGGGAGAGAAATAAAGAATCATCAGATTGTGTTTATAATAGCTCAACAAGCGAGTTAAGTTAGACAGTAAGACAGTAAAGAAGCTAACCCTAAACCTTTGGTAACCACAAACTTAAAGCCTGCAATGGCAATAAATTCATACCTTTCAATAATCACCCTAAATGTAAATGGACTGAATGCACCAATCAAAAGACACAGAGTAATAGAATGGATAAAAAAGCAAGATCCATCCATATGCTGCTTACAAGAGACTCACCTCAAACCCAAAGACGCGCACAGACTTAAAGTCAAGGGATGGAAAAAGATATTTCAAGCAAACAACAGAGAGAAGAAAGCAGGTGTTGCAATTCTGGTATCAGACAAAACAGACTTCAAAATAAAGAAAGTAAAAAAAGACAAAGAAGGACATTACATAATGATAAAGGGCTCAGTCCATCAAGAGGATATAACCATTATAAATATATATGCACCCAATACAGGAGCACCAACATACCTGAAACAAATATTAACAGAACTAAAGGAGGAAATAGAATGCAATGCATTCATTCTAGGAGACTTCAACACACCACTCACTCCAAAGGACAGATCCACCAGACAGAAAATAAGTAAGGACACAGAGGCACTGAACAACACACTAGAACAGATGGACCTAATAGACATCTACAGAACTCTACACCCAAAAGCAACAGGATACACGTTCTTCTCAAGTGCACATGGAACATTCTCCAGAATAGACCACATACTAGGACACAAAAAGAGCCTCAGTAAATTCCAAAAGATTGAAATCCTACCAACCAACTTTTCAGACCACAAAGGCATTAAACTAGAAATAAACTGTTCAAAGAAAGCAAAAAGGCTCACAAACACATGGAGGCTAAACAACACGCTCCTAAATAATCAATGGATCAATGACCAAATCAAAATGGAGATCCAGCAATATATGGAAACAAATGACAACAACAACACTAAGCCCCAACTTCTGTGGGACGCAGCAAAAGCAGTCTTAAGAGGAAAGTATATAGCACTCCAAGCATATTTAAAAAAGGAAGAGCAATCCCAAATGAACGGTCTAATGTCACAACTATCAAAATTGGAAAAAGAAGAACAAATGAGGCCTAAGGTCAGCAGAAGGAGGGACATAATAAAGATCAGAGAAGAAATAAATAAAATTGAGAAGAATAAAACAATAGCAAAAATCAATGAAACCAAGAGCTGGTTCTTCGAGAAAATAAACAAAATAGATAAGCCTCTAGCCAGACTTATTAAGAGGAAAAGAGAGTCAACACAAATCAACAGTATCAGAAATGAGAAAGGAAAAATCACAACAGATCCCGCAGAAATACAAAGAATTATTAGAGACTACTATGAAAACCTATACGCTAACAAGCTGGGAAACCTAGGAGAAATGGACAACTTCCTAGAAAAATACAACCTTCCAAGACTGACCCAAAAAGAAACAGAAAATCTAAACAGACCAATTACCAGCAACGAAATTGAAGCGGTAATCAAAAAACTACCAAAGAACAAAACCCCCGGGCCAGATGGATTTACCTCGGAATTTTATCAGACATACAGGGAAGACATAATACCCATTCTCCTTAAAGTTTTCCAAGAAATAGAAGAGGAGGGGATACTCCCAAACTCATTCTATGAAGCTAACATCACCCTAATACCAAAACCAGGCAAAGACACCACCAAAAAAGAAAACTATAGACCAATATCCCTGATGAACGTAGACGCAAAAATACTCAACAAAATTTTAGCAAACCGAATTCAAAAATACATCAAAACCATCGTACACCATGACCAAGTGGGATTCATCCCAGGGATGCAAGGATGGCACAACATTCGAAAGTCCATCAATATCATCCACCACATCAACAAAAAGAAAGACAAAAACCACATGATCATCTCCATAGATGCTGAAAAAGCATTTGACAAAGTTCAACATCCATTCATGATAAAAACTCTCAGCAAAATGGGAATAGAGGGCAAGTACCTCAACATAATAAAGGCCATCTATGAAAAACCCACAGCCAACATTATATTGAATAGCGAGAAGCTGAAAGCATTTCCGCTGAGATCGGGAACTAGACAGGGATGCCCACTCTCCCCACTGTTATTTAACATTGTACTAGAGGTCCTAGCCACGGCAATCAGACAAAACAAAAAAATACAAGGAATCCAGATTGGCAACGAAGAAGTCAAACTGTCACTATTTGCAGATGACATGATACTGTACATAAAAAACCCTAAAGACTCCACCCCAGAACTACTAGAACTGATATCGGAATACAGCAAAGTTGCAGGATACAAAATCAACACACAGAAATCTGTGGCTTTCCTATATACCAACAATGAACCAACAGAAAGAGAAATCAGGAAAACAACTCCATTCACAATTGCATCAAAAAAAATAAAATACCTAGGAATAAACCTAACCAAAGAAGTGAAAGACTTATATTCTGAAAACTACAAGTCACTCTTAAAAGAAATTAAAGGGGACACTAACAGATGGAAACGCATCCCATGCTCATGGCTAGGAAGAATTAATATCGTCAAAATGGCCATCCTGCCCAAAGCAATATACAGATTTGATGCAATCCCTATGAAACTACCAGCAACATTCTTCAATGAACTGGATCAAATAATTCAAAAATTCATATGGAACCACCAAAGACCCCTAATAGCCAAAGCAATCCTGAGAAAGAAGAATAAAGTAGGGGGGATCTCACTCCCCAACTTCAAGCTCTATTATAAAGCCATAGTAATCAAGACAATTTGGTACTGGCACAAGAACAGAGCCACAGACCAATGGAACAGACTAGAGAATCCAGACATTAACTCAGACATATATGGTCAATTAATATTTGATAAAGGAGCCATGGACATACAATGGCGAAATGACAGTCTCTTCAACAGATGGTGCTGGCAAAACTGGACAGCTACATGTAGGAGAATGAAACTGGACCATCGTCTAACCCCATATACAAAAGTAAACTCAAAATGGATCAAAGACCTGAATGTAAGTCATGAAACCATTAAACTCTTGGAAGAAAACATAGGCACAAACCTCTTAGACATAAACATGAGTGACCTCTTCTTGAACATATCTCCCCGGGCAAGGAAAACAACAGCAAAAATGAACAAGTGGGACTATATTAAGCTGAAAAGCTTCTGTACAGCAAAAGACACCATCAATAGAACAAAAAGAAACCCTACAGTATGGGAGAATATCTTTGAAAATGACACATCCGATAAAGGCTTGACGTCCAGAATATATAAAGAGCTCACACGCCTCAACAAACAAAAAACAAATAACCCAATTAAAAAATGGGCAAAGGAACTGAACAGACGGTTCTCCAAAAAAGAAATACAGATGGCCAACAGACACATGAAAAGATGCTCCACATCGCTAATTATCAGAGAAATGCAAATTAAAACTACAATGAGGTATCACCTCACACCAGTAAGGATGGCTGCCATCCAAAAGACAAACAACAACAAATGTTGGCGAGGCTGTGGAGAAAGGGGAACCCTCCTACACTGCTGGTGGGAATGTAAACTTGTTCAACCATTGTGGAAAGCAGTATGGAGGTACATCAAAATGCTCAAAACAGACTTACCATTTGACCCAGGAATTGCACTCCTAGGAATTTACCCTAAGAATGCAGCAATCAAGTATGAGAAAGATCAGTGCACCCCTATGTTTATCGCAGCACTATTTACAATAGCCAAGAATTGGAAGCAACCTAAATGTCCATCGATAGATGAATGGATAAAGAAGATGTGGTACATATACACAATGGAATACTACTCAGCCATAAGAAAAGGGCAAATCCAACCATTTGCAGCAACATGGATGGAGCTGGAGGGTATTTTGCTCAGTGAAACAAGCCAAGCAGAGAAAGAGAAATACCAAATGATTTCACTCATCTGTGGAATATAAGAACAAAGGAAAAACTGAAGGAACAAAACAGCAGCAGAATCACAGAACTCAAGAATGGACTAACAGGTACCAAAGGGAAAGGGACTGGGGAGGATGGGTGGGTAGGGAGGGATAAGGGGGGGAGAAGTAGGGGGGTATTAAGATTAGCATCCATAGCGGGGTGGGAGAAAGGGGAGGGCTGTACAACACAGAGAAGACAAGTAGTGATTCTACAACAGGTTGCTACGCTGATGGACAGTGACTGTAAAGGAGTATATAGGGGGGACCTGGTATAGGGGAGAGCCTAGTAAACAAAGTATTCGTAAGTATTCGTCATGTAAGTGTAGATTAATGATTAAAAAAAAAAAATGCAGTTCCTATGTGGTGACCTCTAATGAGTTCTACACAATAATATAAAGGACATATAAAAGTGTAGGCAAAGGGTCTGTTTGTGTTTATACAGAGGATCAAAGCCTAATTTGGCTACCCCGAAAATGAACTAAGAAACGATATGAAAGAGAACTTCCAACATCAGCACTCTCGGGAAGACTCATGCCAGAAGATGATCATCAAAAAACCCCAACAAAGATCCACGCACTGCTACAGCTGTAGATGCACTCATCCCACCAGCTCCTGGACTTGCCATGGGAATGAAGGAGATATCTAAGCTGGCCTGTGCATACAGTAAAACAACAAATTTGACTGGATCTATACTGTTGGAACTCAACCAAGAATTAGGAGAAGTGCAAATTGTAGCGCTCCAAAATCTTACAACTACAGACTATTTACTGTTAAAAGAACATATGGGATGTGAACAGTGCCCAGGAATGGGTTGTTTTAATTTGTCTGATTTTTCTCAAACTATTCAAATTCAGTTAGATAATAACCATCATATCATTGATAAGTTTTCACAAATGCCTAGGGTGCCTAACTGGTTTTCTTGGTTTCACTGGAGATGGCTGGTAATTACAGGTATGCTTTGGTTATGTAACTATACTCCTATTATGTTAATGTGTGTGCGCAATTTAAGTAGTAGCTTAAAATCTATACATGCTGAAGTTACTCTACAAGAAGATATGTCAAAGAAATAATCAATCTTCCCATGTTTTCTCCCGCCTGCTACTTCTATAGCTTTTCTTCTTCCTTCCTAATTACAACGAATTCTTAAATAGAATTCGTGCCTCATATCAAATTTACCGAGTATCATAACTCCTCCAAGTGGTAAAGATACCTCAAGACAAATGCTGGGCATAGAAGCCACAGGGCATAAATATGCAAAGAAATAAAAAGCTAACCATTTCAAACAATAAGGCTTCTCTCTCACTTACCAACTTAACATTTCCCTGTGTGGCCCCGGAAGATGACTGGTTAGCCAGAGACGGGTAAGATTCCTCAAGGGAGGAACAACCTAAGACAGGCACAGTCGCTGGGGGGTCATCAGGTGAGAAATTGGGGATCAACAGAGGTGAGGCTTAGAACCTCACCCCCCCTGTTCTGAGAGAAATCTTCTGCATATGTGGATGTTTTATTGCCCTTGTCTAGCTTGGATTAACACATAGTCTACAGGCACACACCTGATCATATACATTTGCTCTCTTACAACACTAAACTATGTTTTCTACCTTTATGTTGTATCTACCTACCACTTCAGCATCTTATTAAAAATAATAAAGAGAGAAATGTGGTATCCACATATAAATCAAGTATAAAAATCAAATGTGTATTCATATTTGAACTGACTGTTTATAGTTCATAATGCATGAGCAAAACCAAAAGTTTCTGTGATGACTGCCCTTGTACTGTTCACCATGTAACTTATTCACTATGTAAGAATTTGTTCTCCATGTAAGAACTTGTTCGTTATGCTTCAGAAGATTGGAGACTGACGAAAATTAGGCTTGGGGTGGATTAATGATTGTGCATTGAGCATTGACTCCCCTATACAGAATTTTATTGTTGTTAACAACCATTTGATCAATAAAAATGAGAGATGCCCTAACAACAACAACCAAGAAAAAGTACACACTTCCAATTGTAAAATAAATAAGCAACCGGGATGTAATGTATAGCATAAGGAATATAGTCAAAATATTGTAACAACTTGGTATGGTGATAGCTGGTACTTAGAATTATCATGTATATAAATGTTGAATCACTGTGTTGTACACCTGAAACTAATGTAATGTAATACTGTGTGTTAACTACCCTTCAATAAAAAATAATTATCTAAAAAAAAAAAAAAAAAAAAAAAAAAAAAAGCTGAGTGATTGCCAGGGGTTGGAGCAGAGGAATTGATGAACTGGCAAAGCACAGAGGATTTTAGGGCAGTGAAAATACTCTGTATGATACCATAATGAAGGATACACGTCATTATACACTTGTCCAAAACCATAAAATATACTCCACCAAGAGTGAACTATATCTTAACTATGGATTTTGCATGATTATGATGTGTCAATACAGGCTCATCTATTGAAATAAATGTACCAATCTAGTGGGGGATGTTGATAATAGGGAAGACTATGCAACTGTCAGGGTAGGGAATATATGGGAAATCTCTGTACCTTCCCCTTGATTTTTCTGTGAACTTAAAACTACTCTAAAAAATGAAATATATATTAAAAAATAGATAATGGGAAGTGTTGGTGAATGTGTGGAGAAATTAGAACCCTCACAGTATTGCTGTTGGGAATGAAAAATGGGGCAGCCACTTAAGGAAATAGACTTTCAGTTTCTCAAAAAGTTAAACCCAGTAATTATACTTCTAGGCATATACCCAGGGGAAACAAAAACACATGCCCCCACAAAAACACATGAACACCTAGAAACAAGGAAATGTTCACAGAAGCTTTATTTACAATAGCCTAAAGCTGAGATGGATCCATACTTTCATCAACTGATAGATGGATAAATATAAATTGCTATATCCATATGTAGGAACATTATTCACCCATAAAAAGGAATTAAGTATTGATTAGTACTATGACATGGATGTACCTTGAAAACATTAGCTAAGTGAAAGACACCAGACAGAAACACTGTATACTGTATGATTCTGTTTGCATGAAATGTCCAAATATAGAGACAGAAAGTAGGTTAATGGTTGCTTATGACATGGGGAGGGAGAAAAGGGGATGATAGTTAAAGGGTACAGGAATTCTTCTGCAACTGATGAAATATTCTACAATTGATTGTGGAAATGGTCGCATAAATTTGTGAATATACCAGAAATTATTGATTTGTATGCTTTAAATGGGCAAGTGATATGGTATAAGAATTATATTTCGATAAAACCATTGCCAAAACCAAAAAAGAATGTTTAAATTTAAAACAAATAAATACAAATGTAAATGGTCATTTAAATTCTGATGACCTTCTCAAGAAGGAAATAATATATGTATGTGATTTGAACATTCAAGAATAAAGACACAAAATAGTGAGATGTTAATAACCCTCCCCCTTCCCAGTTGAAGTCCTCAACAGTAACTACTATAAAAATCTATCTTAATTTCCTTTCAGAAAGCATTTTATACATATCCCAGCATATATTTAGTAGATATATTTATTTTCAGTTTTGTTGAGGTATAATTTACAAATAAAAATTGCATGTATTTAAGGTGTACAACCTGATGCTTTGAGTCACATATACATAGTGAAATGATCACCGCAACCAGGCTAATTCTTATTTCTACCACCTCTCATGTTATCATATTGCTTGTTTTCTTTTTAATGGTGGGAATACCTGAAGTGTACCCTCTTAGCTAATTTCAAGCATACAGTACAGTGTTGTTAACGATAGTCACCATGCTGTATACAGTGGATCTCTAGAATAACACTCATCTTGCCTAAGTGAGACTTTCTACACTTGACCACCATGTCCCTATTCGCCCCACTCCCAGTCTCTGGCAAGTACCACTCCACTCCCTGGTTCTAGGAGTATGGCAATCTTAGATTCCGCATGTAAGTGAACCACAACTATTTGCCTTTCTGTATCTGGCTTATTTTACTTAGGGTAATATCCTCAAGCTTTGTCCACATTGTTGCAAATGGCAGGATTTTGTTCTTTTCTATGATTGAAAAATATTCCATTGTATGTATATTTTTTCCATTGTGTATATATATGTTTTTTCCATTATATTAGGTTATTTCAGTATTGTGACAATTGTGGCTAATGCTGCAATAAACATGGGAGCACAGATATGTCATTCTGATACTGATGTCATTTCCTTGGGGTGTATACCCAGAAGTGGAATTGTTATATAGTATGATAGTTCTATTTTGAATTTTTTGAGGAACTGCTGTATCATTTTCCATAATTGGTATACCAATTTACACTCCCTTTTCTTCATATCTTTGCTAACACTTGCCATATTTATTTCTTTTTTAATAGCTGACCTAACAACAGGTGTGACGCGATAGCTCATGATGGTTTTGTTTGCATTTCTCTGATGATTAGTGAGGTTGAGCTCCATTTCACATGGCTGTTGGCCATTTGTATGTCTTCTTTTAAGAAAAGTCTACTCAAATCCTTAGCCCATTTTTTATTTGGGTTGTTTAATTGGTCATGTGCTGTCTTCTGATTTCACTGAACTACCTGGGTTCTCTTTGCAGCTCTCTGAGCGTCTTTGAAACAGTTGCTTTGAATTCTTCGACGAAGATCTCTTGGAGTTCCATTTATCTTGTGCCATTTACTGGAAAGTTATTGCCTTCTTTTGGTGGTGTCATGTTTCCTTGATTTTTTGTCTTCCTTATAGGCTGGCATTGGTGTCTTCCCACATAAGAGGTACTTATCTCTTCCAGACTTTCTCGACTGGCTTCTGCAGGGGAAGACCTTCACTTGTGGGTGGGGTGAGGACACTGGCTCAGCGGGGACTCAGCTCCGAGGGTGTGCGGGGCACCAGACTCCACGTGGGCATATACAGTGGCACCGGTGCGGGAGGGGCGTGGTGGCCCTGGCTCAGGGGAGCCCAGGGGCGTGGGGGCTGGGACCACATCGGGGATGGCTGCAGGGCTCCTCGGCAGCAAGCAGCAAATGCTGTGTGTGTGTTAGGGGGAGGTGCCCAGCGGCAGAGAGTGATTTTGGGGTCCTTCACGGTGAGGGCTGCTGGCGTCTCCCTGGCTCCCTTTCCCCCGCGGCGGGAACGCATGTCCAGGGGGATCTTCATGGTGCCGAGCTTTGCTGGTCTGTGAGATGGAGAGCCACAGGTGAAACGCTTCCTACCCTTTTCACGTGGCCACCCTCTCTTCTGGCGCTCCTGGGGGTTGCTGCCGCCTCCTGATATTCCAGAGCTCTCCCAGGACGCTTTTCATCCCAGATGGCTGTTAAGTCATTGTTTTGGGGGGCTGTGTGCTGGGACCTACTACTCTCACTCCTTGCTGACATCACGCTCTACATGTCTTTATTTTGATTTGCACAAACGATTTCACTGTATACTCTGTTCTGTGCCTGGCACAATCCACTTACTATACTTTAGAGACCGTTCCACAGAGGCAAAGACACATCTTTTTCTTTTCTTTCATCCCCTCCTTTCCATTTTTGCCTCCCTCCCTTCTTCTCTTCTGTTCCTTCCTACTCCCCATCCAGAATGAGAAAAGGTTTTTTCCCCCACTCATATGATACAGAAAGGGAAGGGAAGAAGTTAAAATTTCATATGGTTTTTTTAAATCAGAAAATTCTACTGTAATAATGCCTAATGTCACTGAATTTTTCTGATCACATAAATAACACCTTCTCATTGCAGCAAAAGAAAGCAGTGAATGAACAATTCATCAACAAAGATGTTCACACCACTCCCTGTGGGCGGCGCTTTAGAGGTTGCACATACTTTACTGACTCATTTAATGACATTCTCATAACAAGTCTGCGAGTTAGTTATTATAAACCCATTTTTCCAATGAAGAAACTGAGGTGCAAGGAGATTAAATACGTCTTACAGTTAAAAGGCAGCAGAGGTGGACTTCCAGCCCCTCTGGCTCCATAGCACACCTTGGTAGCCATCCCCAGACTCGGTGACACCAGAGCCACTCGGCAACCTCAGGTGCTGCACAGACCCCCAAAGGGGCCTTTGGCGACCATCCTTTCATGACCCTTCTGTGTATGTATTTATGAATGCACATGTTTTTATGTAAGTAAGCCACAGAAATACACAGTACACATACACACACACAGTCAAGGGGCTTTTCTTTCATTAACTGTCAAAAAAAATTTGCATCTTGCATTCCTCATTGAACAGCTTCGTGAAACTCCTCCAAGTCAACTCATGTAGCTCTACCTGTTTCTTCAGTACTCCAGGACATGCCTCGGTCAATTTATTGAACCATTTCTCTTACTGATGTGTATTTGCATTGTTTCCAGGATTTTTAGTACCACACAGTATGCCGAAACAAACATCTGAATGCACATTTCTTTCTACGTTGCTACTTTTATACCTAGAGATTAGATTTCTAGGGGTTGGGCTGCCTTTTCTTTTCTAGAGTTTGCTAGATTGGTTTCCCAAAAAGCTGAACAATTCACAGGTTAATCATTGTAAATGAATATCCCCATTTCTGACAGTAAAACACCAACCGTAGGTGAAATTCCTCCTGTTTTAATTTTTAATTAAAAACAAAAATTTTTTGTCAGTATCACTGGAGTACAATGATACTTCCTAATTATTTGTTTTCCCTTTCCTACTAGGAGCTTAAAGATCTTTTGTTGTTAATCTCTCAAGCCATTTAGAATTGTTCTTCTGTGATTTGCCAGTTTATAATATCTGCCCATTTTTCTGAGTGTGGTTATAATCTTTGGTGTACTTATCATTTATTATAGTTATTTATACAGAATGTACCCACTAGTTTTTACAGCCATTGAAAATGTTTTTCTCAATTCATTGTTTATATGCTTTTACATTTGTTATACTTTACCTTTTAAAATGTTTTAATATATTTAACAAATATAACTAATTTTTAAATAGCTTATGAGTTTCCTGCCTCACCAATCTCTAGCCTGCATATATGGTTGCTTATATTTTACCCCAGATTTTACTGTCTTATTCTTTATGTTTAAGATTTTACTCCATATAGAATTTATTTTTGTATGAGAGATAGGAAATCAAATTAATTTTTTCCAATGCATAGCCAATCTTTCCAGTATTATTCATTAAATAAACCACTGTTCCCTGCTGAATTAAAGTATACTTTTCATATATTAAATTCCCACAGGCAGTAGAATTTATTTTAGGGTACCCAATTCTACACAGTTCCACTTGGCTTTTTGCCTATTCCTACGCTAATATCATACTACTTTTTTTTATAGAAGTTTCACCTATTTTTATGTCCTATAATGCCCTTTATTTCAATGTTTTCTTGACTGTTCTTGAACATTTCTTCTGTATTAACTTTAAATTCATTTAATCAAAAACCAAACCAAACCACACACCTGTGTTCTAATTTGGACTGCACTCAATTTCAGTGTTAATGGGAGAATTCACATTTCATGATGTTAAATTTTCTCATTTAGGACTGTTGTACAACTTTTTATTTCATTGGTCAACACAAGTCACATGGCCACTCCCAAATTCAACTCCAAAGACATATAACACTCTTGCAGAAGGACCTAAGGAAGGAAAGCTAAAATGTTTGGCCAACAATAATACAAACTGTCAGAATCCACCATAGCTCCAGATGACATACACCTTGTAAAATAAGTCCTTCAGGCATCTTCATCCATTTATTGGTGAAGTCAATTCCATCACCCACTGTGATTGAAACTTGGAACTACAGTTTACGTTATGAAATCCTGAACACAATTCAAAGGTATATAATTAGCAATCTGAAGTTCATTTGCAACCTGGGGTGGAGGAGGCGAATCCAAGAAATTGCACAAACTGCATGAAATCAAGAAGTTCCTCTCACCATGGTTCCCTTCTTGGCTCTGGATATGCCACCTGGGAACACTGATCTGGAGCCACCTGCTTCTGCCTGGAACTACTGAACCAAAGGCCCTACATGTCACACAGGAGAGTCCCGAGGCATATGTGGAGCGTAGATGCTTTTGTATATAAAGTCCCTGTGTGCTGTCCTGGCTGAGACACAGATTAAAGAGGGAACAAGCTACAATGGCCAAACAGCCTTCTCCCCCGGCTGCCCAGCGCCTGTTTGAAGCTCTGCCTGTCTTGATGTCAGCCTAAATGAACCTCATTTCCCAGTCATCTCATACCAGCCTCAGCCATCCTATCGACTTCCACAGCTGCACAATGAACATGGCCTTCACCTGAAGTACACTGGCTTTTAAGTCTGTCCTCATTAGGCTGGGCACCAGTACATTATGGCTCATAACCCACTGCTCATGGGTCTACAACGAAATGGGGAACATCCCGACTTTGTAAGCAGCTAAGCTTTTCATTTCTCATAAAAAAAAATACTTTTGAGACTGAAAAAGTTTGCAAAGAATAAATCACATGATTTTAAATATTTACTTATTTACCCTTAACTGGTTTTATTATGTTGGTAGGCTTATAAAGTAGTTCTCTGAAAAATACTTTTAAAAATGAAATAATTTCCAAAAAAAGTGAAACATTTCCATACACATTAAAGCAAATATTAGAAAGTTTCTTTAAATTGATTATTTAAGTATTTGAAATAATGTAAGCAAAATAATTACATCTGCTTCTCAGCCATGTATGGTTTTTTTGTCACCAATATTTTTCTGAGCCACTTACTTTTTAAAATGATTTGAATTTTTTTCCAAAAAGTTGTCAGTAATCCTCAAATGTATATTTTATGGTTAATAAATTTAAAATTGTTCACATCTTCACTTGATTATTTCTTGCATACCATAATACATATTTTAAGAAAATACTAGCTTTACAGGTATGAACATGTCAGGTAAACTTAGAACAAATTCTACTAAATAGAGAGTATGTTCAATTCTAATTTTTTTCATATCTAACTATGTAAATATTTTAGCCCAAACATTCTCACAGGTTTTGTCTTTTGCTTTCATACAAAGTATCCATCTTCAATTTTTTTTGCATTTTTAAATTGTGGTAAAATACACAAAATTTATTATCCATTTTTAAGTGTAAAGTTAAGTACCTTCACATTGAGGCTTTAAGTACATTTCACATTGTTGTGTGACCATCACCGCTGTCTACCCACAGAGTGCATTTTATCTTGCAAAACTAAAACTCCATGCCCCTTCAACAACAGCTCGTGGGCTCCCCTTGCCGCAGTCTTCAGCAACCCCCATACTAGTTTTTGATTCTGTAAATGTGACTACCCTAGGTATGTCATGCAAGTGGGATCATATAATACTTGTCCTTCTGTGACTGGCTTATTATGCTTAGTATATGTCCTCAATGTTCATCCATGTTGTAGCACATGTCAGAATTTCCTTCCTTTTTAGGATTGAATGATATTCCAATTTATGTATATTCCAGTTTGTTAATCCATTCAGCCGTCAGTGGACATCTGAGGTGCTCCCATCTCTTGGCTCTTGTGAATAATGCTGCTGTGAACATATGAGTGAAAATTACTCTTGGAGTCCCTGCTTTAAATTATTTTGGATGTATACCCAAAAGTGGAATCACTGTATCAGACGCAAGTTGTATTTTTTATTTTTTCGAGGAACTGCCACATTGTTTTCTGTAGTGGTGGTACCGTTTTACATTCCCACCAACAGTATACAAGGGTTCCAATGACTCCACATCCTCACCCACAACTATTATTTTCTGGTTTTACTGGTGGCTGTCCCAGAGGGCATGAGGTGGTATCTCGCTCTGGTTTCTGGTTGCATTTTCCTAATGATGAGCGATGTTCAGTACCATTTCATGGTCTACTTCAATGTTTTTATGTTTTAGAGCAACATTTGTTCAGGTCCTCATTAAAAAAAAAAACACAGACCCAACATGGGGTCACTTCTGCTGGACCAAGTCACCAAACTGGGGCTTAAAGCCCAACCTAATTACAGTTTCAGCCTCTCCTAAGAATGGAATTTGAAGCCAATCATTCTGGAATTTCATGATCACTAACAAGATCATCTGGTTAAGACCCCCTGGCTCCTCCTAAGGGAGGGGGACCTCATCTGAAACAATCCCTTATTTCTTCTTTTGCTAATAACTTTTTGTCCCACCCTCCTGTCTACAAAAACCTTCCATTTTGTACAACTCAGAACACCTCTTTACTTGCTAGATGGGGTGCTGCCTGATTCATGAATTGCTTAATAAAACCCATTAAATCTTCAAATTTACTTGGTTGAATTTTGTATTTTAACATCCTTTACTTATTTTTCAATTGGGTTGTTTTTTGTTGTTGAATGGTAGGAGTGCTTTTATATTCTCGATGATAACCTCTTCTCAGATATATGATTTACAAATACATTCTCCATTCCATGGGTTGCCTTTTTACTTTGTTAATTTCATGCATTGAAGTTTTTATTTTGACATAGTTCAATTTACTATTTTTTGTTACTTGTCAAGATAATTTTTTATAAGAAAAACTCCCTTAGATAATTTGTACCTGATTCTTTTAAGTGATAGTCTAATTTAAATACTGCAAAATTAGTAGATTCTACCTGCAAATCAAGTGTTAAAAAACAAAATTCATCCAAGTAAAATTGAAGATGTAATTGGCCTTATTAAATGATTCATGAATTGGGCCCCATGTCCTCTAGCAGGCAGAGAGATGGACTGAGGAATTGTACAGAATGGAAGGTTTTATAGATGGTGGGGTAATGGGGAACAGTTATGAGCAAAAGAAAAGAAGGGGTTGTTTCAGCAAGATTGCCTTCTCTTAGAGGGAAGACTAGGGGGCCTTATAATGCAGATGGCCTCATCTTCTCTTAGGGAAGATGGAAAAGGCTCAGGTGACAGATTCTCTCATCGATGATGCTGACCAGAAAATTCCTGACTATGTTTCTAAAACCATAATTTGGTTTAAGTCGTAAGCCCCTATTTGGTGACCTGGCCCAGTACCATGTTGGGTCTGTGTGTTTCTTTTTAACACAAGATAGTCCAAAGTGTAATTACAGAACTTCAAAATTAAATCTTGCACCCACTTTGTCCTCTCATTGTTAATCTGTTTGGTTCCTCTGTTGCTTTAGTAGCGGACCATGGCTATGTCTGCCTAGTCAAGCTGTGGAATACTTGACCTGTCCATAAGATGGCGGGCGTGGGAGGAGGTTAATACCCAGTCCAGGCATTGGAGAGTGAAGTGGAAGGGGCAAAGACATCATTGGAACCAGAGATCCAAAGGTTGGAACTCGGGCAAGTCACCTACATTTCAGAACCGCAGTTTCTTCATCTCTGCAGATATTAATAATATCGCTTCTGCGGAGCTGGCCCTGAGGACTGAGTGAGGACAGGTGTGGCAGCTGGGGCGAGCAGACACCAGTCACTGTCATTTGTACATCCCAGAGTGAACTTTCAAAGGTGTCTCAAGGCCAGAGGAGCCAAGCCAAGGGCTTGCAGTCAGGCTTTGCCTGCAATGCCTATACCTTTGGGAGACTTCCTCTCTTCTCAAGGTCCCCAAAATATCTTCAGTTTCCTGTGCTTGCCAGGAGCGACCTTCTGTATTCACCTGCTAAGGCTGCTGGGAGCCCTGTGAGCAAGGGACACCATGTCATGCATGACCACCCTACTTGTCTCAACTCTGTGGACTCAGGGGTAGACATATTTTCTGCACAAGTTTATTTTTTAAAAACTCCTGAGGTTTTACATGTTCTATGGTTGATTTTTTTTTTCCATTTGTGCAAATGTAAACACACGTTTGGGTACTTTCACCACTTTACCATTGTTTTTACCATTTTTGCTTGAACACAAGCTGTGAGTTTCATTGCTCATCTGGTCTAGTTGGCTAAGAGGATGACTTTCATGCCACTTAGGAATCGTTGACATTTAAATCTTAGCAGTAATGGTTGGTGCACTTCCAGGTTAATTTTGGAGAATTCATTTAAATCTAATTGGTTTATTTTTTTCCCCTGAAAAGAATTATAAAAAACTATTAACAGTGGTTACTTTTGGGTGACTGGAACATGGAAGGAGAGGAGTTGTGGCAGGCAGCCTCTAAGATGTACCACCTCCTGGGATTCACACCCTTGTATAATCTTGTCCTCTTGAGTACAGAATACACTTACTGACTTGCCTCTAATGAACAGAACTCAGCCCAAGTGATGGGTTGTCATTTCCAAGTTTAGGTTATAGAAAGACTGTGGCTTCCATCTTGGCTGTTTCCTTTGCTTCCTCTCTTGTCTGCTCATGTGGAACGAAGCTGGTTGCAATATTGTCGGCTGCCCTTTGCATAGGCTCATGTGGCAGGAAACTGAGAGGTGCCGACATCCAACAGCCTGTGAGGAACTGAGGCCCTCAGTGCCTTGCCTGCAGCCCAGTGAGTGAGCCTGGAAGGAGATTTTCTCCGGTCGAGCATTTAGATGAGCGGAAATGCCAGTCAACAGCTTGACTGCCCCTCCTGAGAGGCCTTGTGCCAGAGACAACCAGGCGAACAGTGCCCAGCTTTCTGACCCACAGACATTGAGAGCGCAAATGTTTTTTTTGGAAAGCTGCTACTTTTGGAGGTAATTTGTTATACAGCAATAGATAACTAATACAGGAAGAGAGGATGGGAAAGAGTTTTAGGAAGCAGATTTACCTTTTATTTTTTATGACTTCCATACTGTATGAATTTTCTATTTGTATAAATATGCTATTTGTGCTCTACAGAATCCTGCCAACTGCCACAGGTGCTATTTAGGCAGGTGGGTTGTAGCAAATTTTGCAAATTGGCTCACTCAACACAAACTCCAACACCCTCTAGTGCCTGTCTGCACTATAGAAGCTGAAATCTGTAAAAAGAAAAGCGAACCTACATTTCCCAGACTCTCTTGCAGCTGCGGACCCATATGTGACCTAGTTTTCCCCAAGCAGAGATACTGCTTGTATAAAACTTAGAAGGAGGAAATTTGCGATTTGAGATGGTGGCATATTCTGGCAAATCTGTGGGCAGAAATGCTTACTATTCTGCACTGTAGCGTAGAGTCTGCCTTCTAGGTGTAGCTTAGACTCTACCCCTTAGCATCAAAAGTGTCAAGTGACCGCAAAGTTTCCATAGCGACAGCCCTACAGAATCTCCGGTCATTAGTCATTCAGTGCTCTTGTTCCTTGTGGAGTTACATCCAAGGAGTAACTCACTTTAACACTTCTCTCTTCCTCTGCTTCTTCCAAAATTTTATTGCTAAATTATGATTACCCTCTATTTTGGTAGCTTCAAACCTTAAATAATATACATAAAACTTAAGTTTATTTTGGCTCAATCAACTTTACCTTGATTTCCTTTAACCTCCCACAGAATTCTACCCTTTTCTCCAACTTTCTTCCCCTTTGCCTCCCTAAAACACCTTTGACAGAGAAAGAAGATGCTGTTAATAATTACTCTGGGACAATAGGTACAATTAGATAATTCTTTGGTTAGGATGTATAAATAGGGTTATATTCCTGCCAGATCTCTCTACCTAAGTGGGAAAATACAGTTTTTTTACTAATAAAAATATATGATGAAAATGTAATTATATAATTTTTCTCTCATAGAAATGGATAGAAAAATATGGAAAGGAACTTTGCAAAAATGTTAGCATTGGTTACTTCTAGGTGGTGAGATTTTTATTTTTTATTTCTCTGCATTTTCCATGCTTTCCTCATTTTCTCCATTATGCATGAGTTACTTTTAAACTAGGAAATAATACTTACTGAGAAATAGTGCACCTTAATAAACAAAAAAATTCCACAGTAACTCAGAAAAGCTTGTACATTTCCCCTAATGGCTCCTCACAGATTATAAAAAATAGCTCATAGATTTCCTTTAACCTCCCATAGAATTATATAAGGGAGGTTAACAATAAAATTAATTACTATAAATTCTGGCAGGAATATAACCCTATTTATATATCATAACCAAAGATTTATCTGATTGCACATATTGTCCCAGAGTAATTATTAATTTTTCTGCCACATGGAAGGTGGAGTAAATCCAGAGTTCCACTATTTATGAGCATGTTACATGTGCCAGTGCAGAGGAAGGAGACACAGGGGTTTTTGAAGGTCTTACTGAGAACCCTCAATCTGGCAGGCAGAGCTTAAATATCTGGGAAGGGCAAGAGAGTGGCCAGCTCCTCACCATAGAATGACATTGGTGGCCTCATTGAGAATTTACTAGGGTCCATGTGCCACTTTTCATTATACAGACTCAGGTTCTGCAGGAGGCAGGATTCGGGGATGGTTGAACTGCTCGCTTTCCGCTGGGTTTTCAGCAGATCTGTCAGAGTATGTGAAGGCAGAGTTACCAGATCGCCTGGTTTCATTTCCAATCCCTCCATTGCCCAAAGAACTGGACCTGGCAAGGCTCATTAACATACAGGGAACCTATAAGCTCCAGGAACGAGGCGCCCACAGCAGAGGACCTGTGTGGATAATTTGGTGTTACTGCCTGAAGTACAGGACAGAACGAATGAAACAGAAACAAACATAAAATATTTCCAAAAAACTTTTTTCTCTAAAATGAAGGAAGACAGTGATCTTCAGATCAGAAAGAAAATTTACAATGGGTGACCAGTGCCATGATGAAGTCTGGTGAGTTTGCTAAATGACAAGATTAAAGACAGTCTTAGAAATACTCTCATCACCTATTCAGTCTAAAACCGAGGATGAACTCAGACACCTTCTCGGTTGCATACAAGACTCATAGATATTGGAGCACCTTTCAGAGCAGCACTACTTACGCGTGGTCTGTAGACGGACAGCTTCAAGATCTTCTTAGAACATCAAACCCTAGAGCCCTACCTTAGACATACTGATGTTACTTCTCTAGGGTGGGGGTTTAGAAATCTGGGTTGTATTAAGTTTCCAGGTGATTCTGACACATGCTAAAGTTTGAGAAGCACTGTGCCAGAGCTTTTTCTGATATAAACATGACAACTCATGAATTCTGTGACATACAAAGTTGTCATTTACATGAGAAGGTAACAGACAACTGCCTCTTCTTCGTGTAGATTCAGGAAATACATTTCTCATGAGTATTTGAGACATGGGGACTTGAATGAAGAAAATCTATTTCACAGTTGATTAGAGAGCTAAGGTAATACGGGATGAGGAGACACTTCAGAGGTGAGCAACAGCAATTCTCTCAAATCCTTCCAAGTTCTTGCCATACTCTCCTTTGGCCACTGAAAAGCAGTGGGCTCAAGAACCTGGGAAAATATCATGCAGAGGAGGGCCTCTCCATGGTCCAGAGCAAGTAGAAGAGTGAGGAGGAATCTAAGGGCCAGCAGGCCTAGGACTGTTGCAAAATATGAATCCAGTCTACCAAAAGCTAAGTCAAAATAACTAACAGGGAAGTGCTATGGAAAGCCTGTAGCAGGGTTGTTTTAATGGACTTTACGATCTGGGCCCTACGTAGCTGGGCCCTGACTGATAGTAAACATTAAATTATTTAAACATAGAATAATCATGTTCACAATACAGCGTGTGTTGGACATATTTATAGAAAAGTCCTATGATATTAAAAATAATAACAGTGATAGAAAAAAGCCCTTGTATATCCAAAAAAAAAACTTGGAGCTGATATCAGAGGGAAAACTAGGTGGGTGAATTCCCTCATCTTCCACAGGTAGAAGTAAAGAGATTTTGTTTTGCTTATGAAGCTGAATCAAGTTGACTTGAAATGTCCACATTTAAGCATGTTACTTAAAGTTGAAATAAGGATTCTTAATGACTTTCAAATTACCATAGAGATAAGGAGGAGATGAACTCAAAGAAAATAGAGGTCATGTAGCAAAGATAGGAAATAAGAAAGCATAGAAATGATAGTAAAATTATCTATAGTAATAACACATGTATCTGGGATTTGCTCACATATTGGATTACAAATTTAAGCCAGTTAATGTCTATTAAAGATTCAATTAAAATAAGAGAGCTATAGTTATTAATGCCCACAAGAAATACTCTTCAAAGGGGAACAATCAAAATGTTACATAAAAAGATGGACAGAATATGTCAGGCAAATACAAACAAAATGAGACATGGGTCACACGAATACGATCATGTTAAAGTTAAACAAAGGAGATCAAACATGCCTAAGAGCGTCATTTTATGAGGATGACGGATACAGACGCTCCATAAGTTCCTAGTTGCCACGAACCTATAACATTGAAATATCATGCACACAATTCTTTTTTTTAAAAAAACATATTCATGAGAAGTTTATGAAAATGTAACATGCAAAACGCTGGACAACCCTTTAAGTTTCACAAGGAATTCCATTCCAAAAAAGCTAATATATGTTTACATTCCTAGTTACACCTTACCTTCTCATTCCGCCCCATCCATTACAAGAGCCGCTAAGCAGACACAAGTACTTTGGAGGGCTTGAAAGTGTGGCTGGTCTGAGGTGAGACTCTGTAAGTGTACAATAAAGAGCTTTATTAGTCAGCATGAGAAAAAGCAAGTCACCACATTAATCATTTTTTATAGTTTTTATATGCTGAAATATAATTTTTCAGATACTTTGAGCAAAATAAAATATATTATTAAATTAGTTTTGTGTCTTTTAATTTCTTTATGTGGCTACTAGAAAATTTAAAATTACCTGTGTAGTTGTATTATATTCCATTCGATGCTGCTCTTCTATATGATTATATTTATGAATACAGCTTTGATGTCATTTATCTAATTTCTTTAATTTACTTTATTTTCATAATCAATGCCTGGCTGAAGCTGAGGATTTGCCACTTTGGGTGTATCTGATGACTTTCCTCTTTATTGCAGCAGAATGAATTTATTCTTATCACTAGCACCAACCCATGTCTGTTTCCATGTTTCAATTATTTTTATAAAACAATAAGGGTAAAATACAGTTGACATTCAGATCATTTCATAAACCAAAATAGTAACAATAGCAAAAGTGGGCTGTTGGCTGGCTGAGGGGCACCACTACCAAGAAAAAAATAACCCAGAGTTTTGGGGTCAACACATGTAGGAAAGTCTGAATACAGCACATCAGAGCTTAGGTAGAGGAATCATCAGTCATTTAAAAATGGATAAAAGTCCAAACTTGATGAAAAAAAAAAAGTTAAGGAGTATCTTTAAGACAAAAATTGATGATAATATATTATGACAGAAACCTAATCATAGAGACTTAAATCTCTTCATCATTGACAGATTATATAAACAAAAGATTATATTATAACTGAATGATATAGTTAATAAATATGTATATTCTATCCTTTATTTGGAATATACTAAAACTGTATTACTGTATCTTCTGACTGGGTCCAAAGATTCAATACTGTAGAGATGTCTCACCTTCTCAAACCTATCACTGAATGAAATACAATCACAAAGAAAAAAGCTTAATGTTTTGTGATTTGATGAAATAATTTAAAAGGTCATGTGAAAGACTATATAATGAATAGGTGGGGGAAATTCTAAAACTAAAAAATAATGAGGTGGATTTGCCCAATACACATGAAAACACACATGAAACCATAGTAATTAAAATAGTACAGGTAAAGGACAAGAAAATGAATTAATCCCAGGAAACTGATATATGATACGGATCATTTGTAACTGGGGAGGATATTCAGTCAATGGCCAACTACTTGGAAAAACAAAGCTTCATTCCTACCTCCCTCCTCAAGACAAACAAAAATCCTAAATGGATCAAAGCTTGCATTATAAAACATGAAATCATATGTATAAATAATGACCTAGATTAGGTTGCATTATTTTTATGGTTAGTGTTTATGGCTTGTTCACACTTATATCTTTAATCCATGTAAGATCTAGCCCATCACAGTGCTGTAACTATTCCTGTTATCATAGCTTTATATTGCATTTTAATCTTTGAGGGACAGTTCACCCTTATTATTTTCTTTTTCAAACATCCTCTGAATATTCTCACAGGTTTATTCCTATTACTTTGAGAATTAATTTTCATCAAATGTTACAAGTAATCTTCTGCAATTTTGACTGGAACTGTGTTAAATGTACAGATTATCCTGGGAAGAGTTGTTATCTTTATAATTTTGAGTCTTCCCATCCAGAAATCAGAGATGTCTCTCCCTTTATGCAGTTATTAATATGTCCCCATAAATTTGTTTTCTTTGTATTGATTTTTTACATTTATTTTTATATTTGCTTGTAAGCATCCTATCATTTAGCCTCCTATTATGGTTTCTTTCTTCCTTGCAGCTCAGCTGCAGAGATCTGCGTTACTCACACTCCTCAGTCCATCAATCTGCACAAAGCTTCTTGTTCATTTTTACTTTTTGTTGACTTGTTTATCCATTGGTTTTTAGTTGCTGGCTATTGGGTATGAACACATTTAATGGACCGGGCAGTGCTCCCCAGAATGACTGCATCAGTCTTGGTCTCCCTGGGGTCTCACTCTGCACTGCGCATGTTAGGGATCGTCAAACGCCCCCACGGCGAATTCCACGCAGAATGTGAAACTCCTTTATGCAGTTCCCTTTCCTCCAGAATCTCGGCTCCTCAATTCCCAGCTGCCTTGGGAGCTTGGAACTCCAGTTAAATCTTCTCTCCAGTCCATGAGACTGTGTCAACCTCCAGTCCACTGCTGGCCTCTGTTGGGCCCCTAGGCCTGGTGCTGTCAATCAGCAACCGCTCTGGGGATAAAAGCCCTGGAAGGGGCCCAACTCGCCTCCCAGTTTTTCTTTCTCTCCTAACTCCTGAGTTCTGACTACCTTGGTTGGTTGCCCTCTGATGCCTTCAGTTTTGTGTTGTCGGGAGCTGGGATAATTGCTGTCATTTTCCAGCTGTTATTGTTGGTAAGTCAGATGTCAGTGCCACTCTGCCACAGCCAAATGCAAGCCGTTTCTTTTCGTTAACTTTTAATTAATCTACGCTGTAGTCTTTCACGTGTGGTTACAATTGTGATCACATTTTTATCAAGTGGGAAATTGAAGTTAAGGAAATAAATTTTCTTAAAACATGAAACTCAGATAATATGTCAAGATTGCATGACCAGGCAGACATCTGTTCTAAGAATTTAAGATTTTGAGGAACATTTCTTAGTTGAAAATCTAGTGTTGTGAGACAGGTCTCTATCCTCTTTTTCCTGGACCAAATCCACATTTTTTTTCTTTTTTCGTTTTACCATGGGCTGGTTAGGTACCAAGGCCTGGACCAAAGAAAGGGGCCTGTGATCTGACACTCAAGTGAAGAAAGGGACAAACACTCAGAGGATGGCAGGGGCATGATGGTGGCAGTGTGGAAGACTTCCTTACCTACTAGGTAACCCGTTTCCTCCACATTCTGCATCTGGAGGTACCTTCTCCCTTCTGATTGCTGCATTGCTGTGCTCAAGTTCCCAGGACGTGGGTGGTAGAGAGCAGGTTAAAATGAGTCCCTCAGGGGCAGGGGAAGAGAGAGGCTGGAGACAGTTTCCCTGCCGAGGATGTTAGGTGGCCAGGTAGGTGGTAAAAAGATTAACTTTAGCAATTTTGCAGGAAATGTAACTTGTCTAAATGAATTGTTGGACCTGGGAAGACAGATTGGAACAGAGAAGCATGTCTGTGTCTCCTTTGCACTGCAAATTCTGCAAGGGCTGGACTAAGCCAGCTGAATCCTAAGTGAAGGACTGTGTGCATCTTCCATACTCCTTATGAGCTAACTGGCTTCCGGCAGGACCATTTAGGCTTATAACCAATCTATCCATGGGTGCATCTGAATGGCAGTCTAGAGAGTTTTTCAAAGTCTCTCTTGGCAAGGTAGACTCTCCTTTCCACAGTGGAGAACTATCTAAATGTGCGGACAGTGTTCAGTCCATTTGGAGGAACTCGAGGTCTTCTGGGGTAGTCCACTGCGATGTCCAAAGTCCCAGGTGCCCAGTCTTTAGACTATGGAACCATTGTTTTGTTTGAAGGCTTTCCACTGGGTTGAGTAGTAGACAGTGGTACGGCCATAATTCAATACTGTCGCAGTAAGACAGAACAACCAGAATAAGTAAATAGAGGGCCAGGAAAACCAGTTACATATTCAGGGAAAATTGGAAATATTTATTCCAAAGTGTTAACAGTGGTAACCTTGAAGTGTTGTAATTATGGGCAGCTTTGTGATTTTATCAAAAATGTTTTTATTGAAATATAGTTGACATTCAATATTTATTGTTTTCAGGTATACAACAGAGTAATTAAAAATCAGTCTAATGATGCATAGACCTTTTATAGTAAGAGATAAATGAAACAGCTATATAGATTTTCTTTTTTTAAATCATGGCTAGGACACTGGTCTAGGTAACAAATCCATTTCAGCCTAATGAAGCTTTCAGGGAAAATGGTTATGGAAATGGACAAATCATTTGACATTTCTTTTATAAATAGTGAGAAAAGATCAGGGAGATGAAAGCTTTGATATTATCACCTGAAATCCTATCAGAGTTATTTACCTACAGTGGCTCTAAAGGGCAGGCCACCACGATAGAAACTTAATGAGGGCTTTCTCCCCCACACTGGGTGTATCCCCTAGTGGGACATACACGCTTAGAAATACATTTGTCAGAGTTTGCCAATTAGACCATTTTTTACTGCGTTTTCATTTTCAGCTTTTCCTGTGCGGTTTTGCTCTAACGGGCGGCTGAAACCACAGCAAAGGGAGTGTCGTAGCACGTGGATGGACCACAGCAGCACCCGCCTGCCGGGGCTGGTTTCCTTTTCCGGCCTCTTTCCTTCACTTGGACAAACAAGGAGCTTTTTTTCCTTCAGTCATAAATGTTCTTATTTTTGGTACCGCTTTCTCCAGTGGATGGGAAGACACTTTATGCCTGTGGCCCTGAGGAATAAAATGACCGTGGGCAACAGAACCATCTGTCTGTGACCCTCCCGTCACCTAGAGCTTGTCCACAAAACACGCCCATCCGAGTGTCCACGGCAAGGACGGCGGAGCCCTCGGACCTGCTTCTCCCAGCCGTCGGCCTCGCGGGAGCCCAAGCCTGTCTTGCTCTTCTTCCTTCCTCTTAGTCCGCTCTGCTCCCCTCCCTCCTGCATGGTCTGGACACCCTCGAAGCCCACTCCGTGGTAAGTGCATTCCTCTACGGCCCAGAACCAGTCCTTGCACGTTGCGTCCACATGGCGGGCCATCCCCTCCTGGTCCACGTTCCTTGGAGCCCTTGCCCAGGTGGACAGCTCCTCTCAGCCAGCCCTCCACACCAGGAGGAATATTCCATGAGTCCTTTACCCCCCAGAGCTGCCTGCCTCAGACATTCCTCTGTTCGGTGCCAAGCCCTGTACTGCTCTGAACCTCGGGCTCGTTCTCTTTGGTGCCGTTTCTCAAGACACACTCGCTGAAGCCGCAGCCCCACGTGTGGGTTTCCTCTTCATCCTTCCTGCAGCGTCTAGGTGAATGGCCAAAGCCCCCCACGGGCCGTCTCCAGTGACGCCCCCCGTCAGCTACCCACTGCCAAGCCTGGACTGTGCCCCTTGTGGTTACCTGGGATGAATCATCTCACAGAAGTGTGACGCGAGCACCCTGTTCCCTGGCCATAGCCTCCTGCCCACTCAGCCCAGTGTCCCTTTCTCTCCTCTGGCTTCATCACAGCTCCCAGATGTTTGCTTTCCCCTCTGCCAGCTGTGCTCTAGTCAGGACCATCTCCTCCCCGACACTAGCTCCGGTAGCCAGCACCTCTCTGTCAGCGGCCCGACTCTCTACCTTACTGTTCTGGTTTCCAGCCAGACTGCAGGGAGTCACACCGTCTCACGGTGCTTGGTACAGACTCGTGTTCTCAGCCCTGCTCACAGAGCAGCCCATATCCTTTCTTTGGCAGCAGTTTAAAATCCTCACGACTTGAATGTGGCCCCAGCTCTCCTTCCCCTGCTCTGTTTATAGCAAACAATATTCTCTTCTGTTGCCTGCAGAAACTCGCAGTCACTGGGCGGAGCTCGCTCACCTTCCCGCATCTCCCTCTGGGAGTGTGCTGTGTCCCCACCCTCACCGCGGCCACATCCTCCGCCTGTCCCTGGCCCACACCCACTCCTGCCTCCTTAGGCCCTCATGGCACCTGTTTGTTTCTCTCTTGCATCTCCAGCCGCTCCCTCCGCCTGGCTCTTCTCTGCAAGCATGAATGATGCTCTGGCCTTTGCCGTCTGAAACGAACTCTCTCTCCAGTTCCTGTTGTCTGGTTGTCAGCTGTCTCTGCCCTTGTTCTACTCGTCATGGCGTAGCCGTGCTAAGTTGGATGTGATGGGGGAGGGACAAAGTGGTGTATCTCCAAGACACTTGGATATGTGAGTCTAAAGTTTCAGAGAGCTCTCTGGGCTAATGGTGTGAATCTAGACATGGAATTTAGAGGAGCTGGCAAACAAAAGCAGTCACAGAAACTGCAAGAGTGGAGGTGGCTGCCCGGATGTGGGGTTTAGGGAGAGACAAGAGGTCCAAGGTGGAGGAGCCTCTCAGATGCCAAGTCTTTCATGAAGATTGGGAGCCACTCATGCCAGAAGAAGTCTTTTAAATTTCTAAAAAATTAAAATAATAACATACATTGAGCAGTAACTACATGTTGGTCTTGCTCTAAGTGAGTCATATTCCTAATGACAACTCTAAGTGGCAGATATCACCAACATCCCCATTTTACAGTGGAAGCAAGGGTGGCTCACTGAGGTCGTGTAAGTTTGGAGAAGTGCAGCTGAGTAAGTGCGGGAACCCATGTCACGGGGGCCTGAGATCTGCTGACTGGGCCCTATGTCATACTTCTCGATGGGGGCGAGGAGACCTCAGGAAAGGTCAAAAGAGTTTTTATTTAATTTGTGTAATGAGTTTTGTGTATATATAAGAACAAAGTTTTAGAATGTAGTTGCTTGTAAGGACTTACCTGCCTAAGAACTCCATCAATATGTAAACTACTGAGTTTCTTCCTGTGTTGGGTGTGATGTTAGGTACTAGGAATGCAAAGATGAGGGACAAATAGCACCAGGCTTCCAGGACACATTGCTTTGGGAGGCATACAGCCATGGAAGTGCTCTCAGAAATGGGGAAAGGGCCATGAAAGAAGTTGCTGGAACAGTCAGTCCTGCACATGGGATCCGAAGCCAGGCAGATTGAGCCTTCATTGCTTCATCCCAAAAAGGGGGGATACTGAGAGTCTCTCTGGGATGGTGCAGCTATGATGTGGGGAGGTACACACAGGCTCCTTGGGCACTTCCTGGCCCAAGGCCAGCAATCTGTGAGGGGTGGTTGCTGCTTAATGATGATAATAACTGTAAAGATTAGCATCATTCACCAACTCTTCTTAGAGTAAAGTAGCCTTCTTAGAAGAGTTGTCTGCCTCAGACATTCCTATATTCAGTGCCAAGCCTTGTTACAATATTACACAAATTCATATTTAGGCTGACACTTCAAAGTGGAAGACATTTCAGAAAAAAAAAATGGAGGAGAGGCCATTCTAGGAACAGGGATAACATTAATAGGGGTGCAATAATGAGAAAAAAAATTCCCTGTGCAAGGACTGTGCTTTGAGCCCAGGGAGTTTCAGAATGGTAGGAAGATGGCCCAATCATGAAGAAAATTGTTAAGGCGTATGGATTTGCATTCTTCAAATCAGTGTACCCCAAAATAAGGAGCATGACCTCTTGGGAGTTGGCCAAAATGATTCACTGGCTTTCTGGAAGATAGAATTAGAATTCCTGTGAATATCTAAAAATGTTCATCCTTTAAAATTGTTATACTTTGTGTGTTTGCTAGATGAACATACAAGCTTTGTACATTTATGCAATTTATAAGTAAACAGACATATGTTGGGATGAGTTCTAAAAAGTTTTATACAGATAAGGGTATGTGAACAAAACTGGAGTTTTCAGCAGGAAAATGATGTGCACAATCTCCAAAATAGAACAGGAGGAACACAGACAGAATGTGGCAAAATAAGTAAAGGGAAAGCATCAGGAGGGGCTGTAATAGCCCAGGAAGCGTTTCCACATTCCCAACAGATTAATCTTTGGGATTCATAAACAAGAAGGTATGATTACCAGGAATTTTAAGGTATTCCCCAAATCATATATTACTCTGTATTAAAAAAATTCTATTTATACATTTTTAAATAATATTGAGGGACCATAGTAGTAAGTGGTAAATAATTTTTCTGTGATGAGGTTATATACTTGAAGCATTTTCTGCTAAAAAAGATAAAATAATATGTGAGGTATTTTTGCTGACCAATACACTGTGATGAGATGATAGATTTCAATAACATGTAAAAATGATTTCTACTTAACATCAACATCTGAGAATAAAAACATTACAGGATGGAAATATTAATATGAAATGAATGGCAGCTGAAAATTATTTTTAAAAACTGAAGTAGCCTATGTAATATTTAAGTTATCCATTTTTAAAATGAAAGTTGTAAACTCATGAAGCACCAGTTCTCTTATCCTATAGCCTTGATGCTTGTTTCATGATAAATACCCCGGATATAGAAGACATTTCTTTCATTTCACATTGACACGGTCATACACTCAAAAGTTGACTTGCCCTTATTTTGTTTTGCTGTCAAAATCTATAATCCTTGTTGCTTTGCTAATTTGGACTTCCCATCAGTTTATAATAACCCCTTGCAGTATTCCTCAACCACATTCATATCTTCTTTTCTTTGCATTTCTTCTGTTAAAGTAGTTTCAAAGAAATGTAGCCTATAACAAGCAAACACTGGAAAACAGTGAATACAACTGGGTAGTATTCAAATAAACATTTGGATCAACTAACATGTTTGACACCGTTAGACAGAATCATGTGCTGAAATTGCCAATTAAAGATTTGTTTTGCTTCTAAAACTTGTTATATCTTGAAATCCCACTGGTAGGAATTCTGTGAAGTATACCATGTGTATAAAGTTATTACTATTGATTTTGTTTGCAGGAATGACTCATTGTTATTAACAGGCAGTACCACAAACACACATTTATAACAGGGCAACAGCTACAAGCAAGGCTGTCTGACTAGATGGCGACAGCTTTCCTTCTCCATGCTCCTGACCCAGTTCTTGAAAATGCTGAAATGCTGCCCTTGACCTGTTCTCCAAATCAGAGTTCCTGCTCTTGATATTAGTGGGTTCCCTGAAAAGACTACTCATCTCTGTGTTAACTGTGAATCTTTAATCATTACATAATTATAATACTTTTTCTATTTTCCCAATTTCTTGACTGATTTTTCCTTGGGATTTACAAAAACAGGAACATTTTGCAATCAGTCCTGAGAAGGAACTCCTGCATGGGCTCAAACAGTAGCCAGGATTTTATTATCTCTCCCAGTATTGGAGGCTGACTAGGCTCAATGAGGCAGTTCTTATCTGAGGTTGCGTTCACACAGTGGCTGGGGCTGGAGTCCCCTTGAAGGCCTCCTCACTCCCATGTGTGAAGGCTGATGCTGGCTTGACTGCTGGACTTTAGCTAGGGCTGCCATCTAACAACTTATGCAGAGCCTCTTCGTCTGTGTGACCTGGGCTTTCTTAGAGCATGACAGGTGTGATTCTAAGGCAGTCATAGTGTAAGAAAAGTATGTGAGACATACTGTGGTGGCCACTTAATAGTATTTACTAGTAATTCTTTTACTCTGTTTTCCTGAAGTGCCCTTATCCATGAACTACTTGGAGAAGGCAGAGAATCTAGGGTCTTCCAGATTACAAATGGTCTCAAGTGTAATACTGGAGACCATTCCTATTTTGTATGTATCTCAATGTGCCTGTGTTTTATCTAAACAGCTTTCAATGGTGGTGATATGGACAGAAGAGTGAAACACAGCTAATGGACAAAGTATCTCGGAATTTCGCAGTTGGAGCAAACAGAAGACCTTAGACATACCTGTGTGTTTCCATATGTTGAGACTAAAGAGCTGCCATGAATAGTTTCCTCAAAACCATTGCAGAGCTCTTTCACCGACATGCCTATCTATGGTCAACATACCGGAATGAACATTTTCTCCTCCCCACACTGCCTTTCATCTTTATAGATCTTCTGTAGATTTATTTTAGGAAAATAAGATCACTGTTCACATCACCGTCTTACTTGGCCAAAGAAACTTTATAGATTACCTTGAGAAGACTACAGAAACATTTCAGTTCCTCTTTTAATTTAGCTTAAAATTAAAATAATTAATTTTATCATTGATCCTAGCAATTTTCCCAACACTGGTCACAAGATGCACAGATTGAGAAAATAAAATCACGCCTTTCCAAAGAAGGCAAGCCAAGTTTTGCCGCCTTCTTAAAAAAAGTACATCACCCACAAGCCTGATGATATGGCAAATCCACAGCTTGAGTTGGCTCTGAGAAAATGCCTTAGGAGATTCATTCTAAAAGAGTACCTTGACCTTATTAAGCAAGATTACGAAGTCACAGAGCTACCCAAACACATCAAAATCGTAGCTGATAGGAATATTTTCCTTTGGTGTCATTAAGAAATACACTCCCCACTGGCATTAAATGCAGAGTTCTTTCTAGGTTGGGATGAACTTGCAGTTGAGCTGCTGTTGGAAGAACTGGAGAGGCAGTTTCATTTCTTAGTGAAGAGAAGCTCGTCTAAGCTTGACTGGTATTAATTAGAAGATATAAAACCATAAGGAATACCTAATTTCAAGGAGAAATTCAAAGAGGTGGACCCTCCTTACTGACAGAAAACAACTGTTGACTGTACGAATCACATCCTGCTGCTGCTGATCCTGTAAACATTTTGTACAAATTATTTTTTAGTTACCCAAGTGATGTGTAAGTACATTCTTATAAAAACAATACAAAGCCGAAAAACCCCTTTCCCTGTTCTTTCCCCAATGCCTTGCCCCACTCCACAGGGGACTTCGTGGCTGTTCTTTCTATGCATTTACCAGTTCTGTAAATACCTGAAAAACATGATTGCTTTTCCTCACATGTAAGTGTAGCTGTTTCGTACGTACTGTTCTATAACCAGTTTACTTACTGCTTATAATGCATCATAGAGCTCAGTCTATTTTAGCACCGAGGCTGTCATCTAGGATTCCAGAGCAGGAACGTGGCTTCCACAGGCTTTTCCTGGTGACATTTACTATGACCATCACTGGACATGCTTGAGCACAGGTGTGAGAATTTCTCTAGGATAGATGGGTACAAGTTGAAATACTGCAATGAAGCTGTGTATATTTTTAATTTAAATTAATGTTGTCAATTACCTTCCAAAAAGCTGTAGCCAATTTACAGCTCCAACCCTCAGTATATAAATGTATCTGTTTCCCCCTTTGCCAACAGCCTGGGCATAATTCACTGCATCTCTGTAACTATTAGTGAGATTGGGCTTTTTCTGTCATTTTACCATTTGTTTGCAGTGACTTCTTCCTATCTTTTGTCTGTTTCTTACTTGTGTTGTTTGACTCTTTTCTTCTTAAAATTGACCTTTGTTGATTATATGCTCTAGATACTTAGAGGAATGTCTAAACTTCTGGAAGGCAGGAGCTGTGTCTTAATCCTTTTCGTATTCCTTAGACCTACCACTGTGCTCAATCATTTTTGAGGCATTTACAGAATGAAAGACTGTTTTTGGTTGAAGCTCTACTACTTGTGAGATGGCAAAGGCATACACAGAAGTGGATGTCACATAGGAGGTACATTAGACTAAGCTGATATCCTGACAAAGACCAGCACTGCACAAAAATATGTGGTCAGGGGATGAAAAAGATGTGGATGCGTTTTAGGAGGAAATTGGCATATCCTTTTTATTAGAAATTCAAGCAGGGACAAGGGGAAAAAAAACCAAAGAAAGCTGTGTTCAAGGACACATTGGCAGTCTGATTTGTGCCATCAGGAAGATTCCTGGGTGAACAAACAGCTGACTGGAAGGAAGGGCTTTAATTCTCTGTTGTCAAGGCAACGCTCTTCCAACAGACTTTGTCAGCAGAATGCAAGAATTGCTGCCTGGCTCCTGCTCACATGGGCTCTGACTGTCAGCGCCTCCTTACTCGGTAGACCAAGCTTTCACACGGCTGTCTGAGAGAGCCGGGGACAGGACCCCAACCCCGAGGACAGCTTACCACCGTCCTGCCTCCCCTTTCTGCCTCCCACACCTTAGGTTCCAAAAGGCTTCCCTGGCCTTTCCAACTGATCCATCTTCTATTCTAGCCACACTCATCCCTGAAGACCATGTTCATGCTCTCATATACTGCTGGGGAGGGTATGAATTGGTAGTGACTTTCTGGAGGCAACTTGGGAGTATGTTTCAAAACCTTAATAGGGGTACATCATTTGAGCTGAGGACTTAGTATAAGGACATAGTACAACATAATGCAACAAATGCATATATGTGTAATATATATTTTATGTATATATATAATTATATCATATATATAATACTTCATCTCTCTCTTTCTCTCTCTCTCTATATACACACATACATACATGAAAAGAAAGAGTGCGGAGCAAGGGAGGGGAGTAGGCTGACAGTGACAGTTCTCTCCACAATGCTGTTATTTTTTCTTTCTGTTTAGTTTTTACTTGTGCTGTGTCAGGAAGGAAATTATGCCAAAATATTGATGATCTTGGATACTGGGACTTTGGGTGATTTTTTAAACAATTACACTGTGCATTTGGCATTCTCCAAATTTTCTTCAATGTGAACAAAAACTTGCTTTTATGATTGGAAAAATTTCAATTCAAAGTAAAAATAAACCGCTCGTGGAAAAAAGAGAAGGCAGAACAAGCCTATAGACTAAAAAAGAGGAAACATATTACTGTGACTTATATGGCCAATGATTTGAACAATCTGCAAGAACCATTTGTAAGACAATCAGGCTAGCATGACTGACTGGATATTGGGTGTTTTCTTTAATTAAAAATTTTTTTTATATCATTAATTTACAATTACCTGAGAAACATTGTGGTTACTAGATTCCCCTATTACCAAGTTCCCACCACATACCCCATTACAGTCACTGTCCATCAGCAGAGTAAGATGCTATAGAATCACTACTTGTCTTCTCTGTGCTATACTGGCTTCCCTCCCCACCACCCACATTACATCTGCTAATCATAATGCCCCTTTTTTCCCTTATCCCTCCCTTCCGACCCATCATCCCCAGTCCCTTTCCCTTTGGTAACTGTTAGTCCATTCTTCAGTTCTGTGAGTCTGCTGCTGTTTTGTTCCTTCAGTTTTTGCTTTGTTCTTATACTCCACATATGAGTGAAATCATGTGGTACTTGTCTTTCTCGGCCTGGCTTATTTCACTGTGCATAATACCCTCTAGCTCCATCCATGTTGTTGCAAATGGTAAGATCTGTTTTTTTCTTATGGCTGAATAATATTCCATTGTGTATATGTACCACATCTTCTTTATCCATTCATCTACTGATGGACACTTAGGTTGCTTCCATTTCTTGGCTATTGTAAATAGTGCTACAAAAAACATAAGGGTGCATATGTCTTTTTGAAACTGGGCTCTTCATTCTTAGGGTACATTCCTAGGAGTGGAATTCCTGGGTCAAATGGTATTTCTATTTTGAGTTTTTTGAGGAACCTCCATACTGCTTTCCACAATGGTTGAACTAATTTACATTCCCACCAGCAGTGTAGGAGGGTTCCCCTTTCTCCACATCCTCGCCAACATTTGTTGTTGTTTGTCTTTTGGACATCCTAATTGGAATGAGGTGATATCTCAATGTGGTTTTAATTTGCATGTCTCTGATGATTAGCGATGTGGAACATCTTTTCATGTTCCTGTTGGCCATCTGAATTACTTCTTTGGAGAAGTGTCTATTCAGATCCTCTGCCCATTTTTTTTATTGGATTATTTGCTTTTTGTTTGTTGAGGTAGGTGAGCTCTTTGTATATTTTTTATGTCAACCCATATTGGATATGTCATTTATGACTATATTCTCCCATACTGTAGGATGTCTTTTTGTTCTACTGATGGTGTCCTTTGCTGTACAGAAGCCTTTTAGTTTGATATAGTCTCACTTGTTCATTTTTGCTTTTGTTTCCCTTGCCATGGAGATATGTTCATGAAGAAGCTGTTCATGTTTATATCCAAGAGAGTTTTAGCTATGTAATCTTCTAAGAGTTTTATTGTTTCATGACATAATTTCAGGTCTTTGATTCATTTTGAGTTTACTTTTGTGTACGGAGTTAGACAGTAATCCAGTTTCATTCTCTTATATGTAGTTGTCCAGTTTTGCCAACACCAGCTGTTGAAGAGGTTGTCATTTTCCCATTGTATATCTATGGCTCCTTTATTGTATATTAATTGACCATATATGCTTGGATTAATATCTGTACTCTCTATTCTGTACCACTGGTCTATGGGTCTGTTCTTGTGCTGGTACCAAATTGTCTTAATTACTGTGGCTTTGTAGTAGAGCTTGAAGTTGGGAAATGAGATCCCCCCTGCTTTATTCTTGCTTCTCAGGATTGCTTTGGCTATTCAGGGTCTTTTGTGGTTCCACATGAAATTAAAACTATTTGTTCCAGTTCATTGAAAAATGCTGTCAGTATTTTGATAGGGATTGCATTGAATCTGTAGATTGTTTTAGGCAGGATGGCCATTTTGACAATATTAATTCTTCCTACCCAAGAGCGTGGGATGAATTCCCATTTATTAGTGTCCTCTTTAATTTCTCTCATGAGTGTCTTGTAGTTTTCAGAATATAGGTCTTTCACTTCCTTGATTAGGTTTATTCCTAGGTATTTTATTCCTTTTGATGCAATTGTGAATGAAATTGTTTTCCTGATTTATCTTTCCCCTAGTTCATCATTAGTGTATAGTAATGCAACAGATTTCTACGTATTAATTTTGTATCCTGCAACTTTGCTGAATTCAGGTATTAGTTCTAGTGATTTGGAGTGGATTCTTTAGGGATTTTTATGTACAATATCATGTCATCTGCAAACAGTGACAGTTTGACTTCTTCCTTACCAACCTGGATGCCTTTTATTTCTTTGTGTTATCTGATTCCCACTGCTAGGACCTCCAGTACTATGTTGAATAAAAGCAGGGAGAGTGGGCATCCCTCTCTTGTTCCTGATCTTAGGTGAAAAGCTTTCAGTTTCTCACTGTTAAGTATGATGTTGGCTGTGGGTTTGTAATATATGGCCTTTAGTATGTTAGGTACTTGCCCTCTATACCCATTTTGTTGAGAATTTTTATCACGAATGGATGTTAAATTTTGTCAAATGCTTTTTCAGCATCTATGGAGATGATCATGTGGTTCTTGTCCTTCTTTTTGTTGATGTGGTGGATGATGTTGATGGATTTTTGAATGTTGTACCATCCTTGTATCCCTGGGATGAATCCCACTTGATTATGGTGTATGATCCTCTTGATGTATTTTTGAATTCAGTTTGCTAATATTTTTTTGAGTACTTTTGCATCTATGTTCACCAGGGATATTGTTCTGCAGTTTTCTTTTTTTGTAGCATCTTTGATTGGTTTGGGTATTCGAGTGATTTGGAAGTATTCCCTCCTCTTCTATTTTTGGAAAACTTTAGGGAGAATGGGTATTATGTCTTCTTTAAATGTCTGATAAATTTCAGCGGTGAATCCATCTGGTTTGGGAGTTTGGTTCTTACGTAGTTTTTTTATTACCAATTCAATTCATTGCTGGTAATTGGTCTGTTTAGATTTTCTGTTTCTCCCTTGGTCAGTCTTGGAAGGTTGTATTTTTCTAGAAAGTTGTCCATTTCTTCTAGGTTATCCAGCTTGTTAGCATATAGAGTTTCATAGTATTCTCTAATAATTCTTTGTATTTCTGTGGTGTCCATATTGATTTTTCCTTTCTCATGTCTGATTCTGTTTATGTGTGTAGATTCTCTTTTTCTCTTATTAAGTCTGGCTAGAGGTTTATCTATTTTATTTTCTCAAAGAACCAGCTCTTGGTTTCATTAATTTTTTTCTATCGTTTTATTCTTCTCAATTTTATTTATTTCTTCTTTAACCTTTATTATGTCCCTCCTTCTGCTGACTTTGGGCCTCATTTGTTTTTTTTCCATTTTTCAATAATTGTGAATTCAGACTATTCATTTGGGATTGTTCTTTCTTTCCTAAACAGGCCTGGATTGCTATATACTTTCTTCTTAGAGCTGCCTTTGTTGTGTCCCACAGAAATTGGGGCTTTGTGCTGTTGTTTCCATTTGTCTCCATATATTGTTTGATCTCTGTTTTAATTTGGTCATTAATCCATTGATTATTTAGGAGCATGTTATTAAGCCTCCATGTGCTTGTAAGCCTTTTTGTTTTCTTTGTACAGTTTATTTCTAGTTTTTTACCTTTGAGATCTGAGAAGTTGGTTGGTAGAATTTCAATCTTTTTGGATTTACTGAGTCTCTTTATGTGGCCTAGTATATGATCTATTCTTGAAAATGTTCCATGTGCACTTGAGAAGAATGTGTATACTGCTGCTTTTGGGTGTAGAGTTCTGTAGATATTTGTTAGGTCCATCTGTTCTACTGTGTTGTTTAGTGCCTCTGTGTTCTTACTTATTTTCTTTCTGGTGGATCTGTCCTTTGGAGTGAGTGGTGTGTTGAAGTCTCCTGAAATGAATGCATTGCACTCTATTTCCTCCTTTAATTCTGTTAGTATTTGTTTCACATATGTTGGTGCTCCTGTGTTCGATGCATAGATATTTATCATGGTTATATCCTCTTGCTGGACTGACCCCTATATTATTATGTAATGTCCTCCTTTTTCTCTTGTGACTTTCTTTGTTTTGAAGTCTATTTTGTCTGATACAAGTACTGAAACACCTGCTTTTTTCTCCCTATTGTTTGCATGAAATATCTTTTTCCATCCCTTCACTTTTAGTCTGTGCATGTCTTTAGGTTTGAAGTGAGTGTCTTGTAGGCAGCATATAGATGGGTCTTGCTTTTTTATCCAGTCTATTACTCTGCATCTTTTAATTGGTGCATTCAGTCCATTTACATTTAGGGTGATTATCGATAGATATGTACTTGTTGCCATTGCAGGCTTTGGAATTGTGGTTACCAAAGGTTCAAGGGCAGCTTCTTCACTATCTAACTGTTTAACTTAACTCACTTATTACTCTATTATAAACACAGTCTGATGATTCTTTATTTCTCTCTCTTCTTTTTCTCCCTCTTCCACTCTTTTTATGTTGGGTGTTTTATTCTGTACTCTGGGTTTCCCTGACTGATTTTGTGGATAGCTGATTTTATTTTGCCTTTAGATAGTATTTGGTTGGTCTACTTTCTTTGCTGTGGTTTTATTTTCTCTGGTGACATCTATTTAGCCTTAGGAGTGCTTCCATCTAAAGCAGTCCCTTTAAAATAATTGTAGAGGTGGTTTGTGGGAGGTAAATCCCCTCAACTTTTGCTTACCTGGGAATTGTTTAATCTCCTTCAAATTTAAATGATAATCTTGCTGGATACAGTATCCTTGGTTCGAGGCCCTTCTGTTTCATTGCATTAAATACGTCATGCCACTCCCTTCTGGTCTGTAAGGTTTCTGCTGAGAAGTCTGATGATAATCTGATGGGTTTTCCTTTGTAGTTGATCTTTTTTCTCTCTCTGGCTGCTTTTAGTACTCTTTCCTTGTCTTTGATCTTTGCCATTTTAATTATTACATGTCTTGGTGTTATCCTCCTTGGGTGCCTTGCATTGGGAGATCTGTGGACTTCCATGATCTGAGAGATTATTTCCTTCTCCAGATTGGGGAAGTTTACAGTAATTATTTCTGCAAAGACACTTTCTCTCCCTTCTTCTTCTGATACTCCTCTAATGCGAATATTATTCCATTTGGATTAGTCACACAGTTCTCTTAATATTCTTTCATTCCTAGAGATCCTTTTATCTCTCTGCCTCAGCTTCTCTGTATTTCTGTTCTCTGATTTCTATCCCATTAACAGTCTCTTCCACCTGATCTAGTTTGCTCTTAAGTCCTTCCATTGTTTGTTTCATTTCTGTTATCCCCCTCCTGAATTTATCCCTTAGCTCTTGAATATTTCTCTGTAGCTCTATCAGCATGTTTATGACTTTTATGTTGAATTCTTTTTCAGGGAGATTGGTGATTACAGTCTTACCAAGCCCTCTCTCTGGTTGTTTGAGGGATTTTGGACTGAATAAGGTTCTTCTGCCTTTTCATGCTGATGGGAGTGGTCACTGGCAAGTGGCGCATTGTCAGCTGGGAGAACAAAGTCCCTTCCTGCTTGCCAGTTGCCTTGCCTGTCTCTGCTGTCTGTGCCAGCTAACCACACACAGGGAGCAGCCTCTGGGTTAATCTCCTGAGCTGCTGTGAGTTGGGATGGCCTCTGACAGTGGTGAGGGTAACAGGTGAGTGGCACATGTGCCTCCTGGACTCTGTGCTGGTCTCCGCTGTCAGTGCCAGTCAAGCATGCAAGGAGCAGCCTCTGGGTCTGGGCCAGTTAGCCATGCACAGGAAGAAGCCTCTGTGCTAAACTGTGTGTTGCTGTAGGTGGGGCTGCTCCCTGGCTGTCCTGCAACAATGGTGGGTCAGCTGGTTTGCTTGCAGGGCCAGCAGGAGGGAAGGAAGGGCAGGCTGCTTATTGCTGCGAGGGGCTTCAGAGCTGCATCACCACCCACAGGGTTAGGGCACCTGAAGTTCCTTAAAGTTCCCAGCCTGCTGGGCTGAGTGTGCCAGGATGATTTTGTCCACCTGTTAAACCCTGGTCCCTTTAAGACTTTTAAAGTGCCTGCTTTTCTTTTGTCCCACGTCAGCTGGCTGTGGGAACCTATTTGCAATCTCAATCTTGGACCTTGCTTTTCCACTCCTCCAATATCCAGTGCACCATGCAATGTGTGTCTGTGCTTCTGGGGCAGACCACCAGGGCTGGTTATTTAGCAGTCTTGTGTTTCCACTCCCTCTGCACTCTGATTCCGTTCCTCCCACCAGTGAGCTGGGGTTGGGGAGTGCTCAGGTTCCGTGGGTCACGGCTTTGTATCCTACCCTTTTCCATGAGATGTTGGGCTCTCACAGATGTAGCCTGGCTCGTGTACTGTATCTTCCAATCACTCTTTTAGGAATAGTTGTAGTGGGTGAAATTGTAACATTTCTAGAATATCTCACCTGGCTTTAGTACATCTGCATATCAATAGGTGTTCAGAGTTGGAAAGAAGTACAGCTTTAGTGCATTTGCATCATTCTTCAGGGGTGGAGAGAAGTTCATCTCCATATCAATGCGCAATGGGTAATTACCTGGGCAAGGAGGGCTTATCTGTACCTGAGAGGTGAGGGGGAGGGCTGGTTTTGCTTCTGCTGGAGCAGGAAAGAGAGATGGCCTGGGACTGCTGTTTGTGAGCAATAAACGGATTTTCAACTTTATTTCTCCTTTTGACTGATTTTGGTTTTTAGAGGTATTTTGCCCTGGGATTTCCTCTCCCTGTACATACATCTGGTGGTGTGAGCAGGATTCCTCTGAACCTGAAATCTGTTATAATGGGTGTGACCTTTGGGAGGGCCGCCCCAAGAAATGATGGGTAGAAGTGGCGCTCATGCCAAGGGATGTGAGTCTACACTCGTGTGGTCATGAAGGCACCACCACTGCTGCTGACTGTGCCGACCCCAGCCTGTGGCCCAAGCCTAAGGCTACTGCTTCTGCCACTGCTGCTGATTCTGCTCCCAGCTGGAGCCTGGTCACAACTATGGAAAGGAGCAGAGGTTCGGTACATCTTAATAGAGAAGCAACTGGCTGCTGTGTACCACACCTTGCTGGCTATGGATCCAATCACCAGAAAAGCTCCAACCAAGGTAATAACCATCTCTCCCATCATGGAGTGGGTGAGAGACTGGACACAAATGCCACGGAGTGGTGTGGCACAGACACCTACTGTATTATCATGTGACTGGCCATTTTCCTTTGGCAACCCCAGGGAATAGTGAAGCAGACACATTGGCTCAGGTGTGCTGGCTAGAAGGAAAGCCTGCCTCTGATGTGGCTCAATGGTTACATCAGTATTTATTGCACATGGGGTAAAAGACAATGAGGGCTGTAGCCCATCGGTGGGGCTTGTCATTGAACTTTGAAGAAGTCAGCCAATCCTGGAAGGAGTGCCCTGCACATTGTGCAGATCAGCAAACCACCAAGAGGGGCCTATAGCATCTCTTTGCAGCCTATGGCTGGTCACCAGTGATTGAGAGTGATCAAGGCACCCACTTTATTGGACATGCATTGCAAGGATGGGTGCAGCAATTAGGAATAAAATGGACATGGCCCTGGACATTTTGACACAAGGACTGGGGATAGCTGGTTCTTTTGGCACTTTGGGGAAAAGACCTGGAAGCTGACTTCCTTTGTATTTATGGAATAACACCAAAGTGGCCCCCAGAATCACAGTTATTTACTTCTACTGTCCTTGTGTCCTGGAATGAGTAAACAAGTGTAGAAATATATTTTGTGCTTAGTTAGAGATTGTGCTGCAAAGTACATTTACTTAATCTGCATAGGCTGAATCCTCTGCCTTGAGGATTATCAAGATTTTATTGCTGTTGCTATTGTATGTTATCAGATTGGTCAGAAGAGGGGGAATGACTAAATTGTAAGGTGAGATTTCTGGAGGGGTGGCCTGTGGGTAAAATTGTAACATTTCCAGAATATCTCGCCTGGCTTTAGTACATCCGCATATCAGTAGGTGTTCAGAGTTGGAAAGAAGTATGGCTTTAGTACATTTGCATCATTCCTCAGGGGTGGAGAGAAGTTCAGCTCCATGTCAATGGGTAATTACCTGGGTAACAGAGGGCTTATCTGTACCACAGAGGAGAGAGGGGGGCCAGTTTTGCTTCTGCTGGAGCAGGAAAGAGAGGTGGCCTGGGACTGCAGCTTGTGAGCAATAAATGAATTTTAAACCTTATTTCTCCCTTTGACTGATTTTGGTTTTTAGAGGTATTTTGCCCTGGGATTTCCTCTCTCTGGACATACAGTTATAGTCACTGTATTTTCAAAATATATATGGTTTTGGGAGGAGATTTCTGCCACCCTACTCATGCTGCCATCTTGAGAATCTTGGGCTGGGCTGCTTCATAAATGTCTGATTCTTAAGGAGCGCATCATCTCAGGGAAAATGTTGCTGTCTGCTGTGCATCCATAGGAGTTCTTGACTCCAAGTGGATGTGGATCCAATATTGTGTGTTTTTAAGATATTATTATTTTAGATAATATGATGAAATAGTAGTTTTGATATAAAAGTTACATATAAGTTTATGAATGAAATAATACGATGTGCAAGATTTGCTTTAAAAGTATCAGGTGGCTTCAGGGAAGGTACAGATGAAATGAGGCTGACTAGGAATTAATAATTATTGAAGCTGGGTGATGGGTATGTAAGGAGTCATTACAACGTTCCTATTTCTTATGTGTTTGAAAACTCCCACAGAAAAGGACTTTTGAAAGTAGCAGCAATGGGTAGCTTCCTCCAGCCCCATGAGGTATGGAGGAATGACGGGGCAGAAGGCTGCTCTTGGGTATTCATTCCCCCAAAGCCAGTTTTCCTCCATCTCTCTCCTTACTGCTGGTTTCCAACCGTCTCTCTCACCCCACCCTCTGGTACCTCTCATATTTTGTACCTCAAAGTTGAGGCAATTTAATCTTCCAGTTCTCATCCTTCTTGCTCTTGTCATGGGCTTTAAAATGATTTTTCTGTCTTGGCCAAAGCCCATGGGCTGGTAACTCTTAAAAATATTCCCATTGGCAGGGCTTTGGGACCTCCATCCTTAGCGCCTTCCCCAACCTCATAGATGAACCCGACTGGGGAGAGACCAGGCCCACAGGATATACTCCCTTAGCCCTGAAAGGGTGACACCCATGTTGCCTGCCTAGGAATTCCAGCAGGAGAGGGTCTGCAGTCCCTTTCTACATTCACTTGCTGTGTTGGTGTATGGTTAACCCATGGTTTTGTCACCATTCAAAGGACAAGTCAGCCTTCTAAAAGTGAGCAATAGTTCCCCATTAGTACTGGGCCTACATGCTGTTCCTTCATCCATCCTGAATGGCCCAGTACTCATACTAACCTGAGCTGATAACAGAAGTGAACAACATATATTTTCCTTATATATGCTTTTTTTTTCGGTATTTTATTACTTTAAAAATAATCATTATTAATCACAGCAGACTGGAGGGAGGGGTGGCAATGGACATGGGGGCAGCTGTGCCCACAACATCCTTGTACCTCATTTTGTGGGCTTGATAAACAAGTTATGTCACCAGCAATGCCAGCCTTGAAGTTGTTCATAAAGACATGTTTCCTGCTAAAAGTACTGAATGCCCCATTTACAAATATTCTCAAGAATGATGTCTTCAAAATATCTGCAGTGTGAGACTGAGTTGGCCGTCTCCTCTAAGTGAAGCTGAGCACGTCAGGTGGGCAGCCGTTTGTGAAGGTGCTGTGGTGGACCTGGGGAAGCCCGCGCCCGGCAGGCCTGCCTCGTGCCTGAATTGCTACCTCTGACTTCATGGTGGGGTTTCCTCCCGGTCTAGTCCCTCCCAGAATACTTTCTCCACAGCAGCCAAAACGATCTTTCCAGAACATTGGTTAGCCTGGTCATGGCATCTGCTAAAATCCTTCAGAGCTCTCCCCCTCTCCCAAGTCGCTGTACTTTTCTAAGGGATGCAGTCTGCCCATCAGTGTGGCTCTGGGTCCCTCACCACACGGCCCATTTGCCTCTCCGCCTCTTACCTTGCATTTCTGTTACGTGATGGTCCTCTTTCCTCTCACACAGCTGTTCCCTCTTCTTGGTCTCTCTCACTCCTTTATTTGATACATAAAGGTAGTTCAATACTTGCTGAAGGAAACAATAAATAAATGGCTAGTTTACAGATATCTTTTCACATGCAAAGGCAGTTTTCCCTAGCCAATATCTGAGTTAGATGATTGACTCATATGCTCCAATAGCATTTCTCCAATTCCTGTTTTGTAATAATCTTCCTGTACCATGTTGCTAATTATTTACCGATTCCCTCTCAGCCTTTTTTTTACAGATTCATTTGCCCTGCTGTACTTTTGCGGGGCTTGAACTACATTTCCCAGGCTCTCTGACCGCTCAGGTTCTTGTGTCCTGACAACAGGAACCACAGCTGGGAGATCCGAAGGCAGGAGGAAGAGAAAACCTTCCAGCTTCTGGCTCCAGCACGGCAGGCGCCGCCAGCAGCAGCTGGCACTTGAAGGCGGCTGCTCGTGCTGGTTGGTGACTGGTGACGGGGCGCCTTCGGACTCTGGTGGCGCTCCGAGCAGCCCCACCGCCGGTCAAGGCCGCATCACTTCGCATACCCAGAGGGACTGGCCACGTCTCTCAGCACAAGGGCAGGCTGCTCCTGTTGGGACAGCGGTCCGGCGGTGGCGGCAGCTTCTCACCTCTGGTTATCACCCTTCTCCCTGTTCGCCTCTCCAGCCTCCCTCTTCTTTCCTTTTGCTTCTTTAGCCTCTAGAGCATCTTGGTCTCTGCTTCTTTGTGTTGCATTTTCTCTCTTTGAAATACATGATGGAGGTTTCCCTTTCCCTTCCCGGTTTCTGTCTTGAGAGAAACTCTGATCAGTTCAGAGTTTCTTGAGGGCAGGGACTGTCTTAATTACCTTTTATTTTAGCCCTGCTGCTCAGCACAGTACATAGGACACAGGAATCTTGTAGAGTGAGGATGTAGACTGTGGAAAATTCCTGGGGAGTTTTTTTGGTAAGTAGGCTTACACGGGACATTTAAATGTATTAAAAATATATCCCCTTTCATGCCTCCTCCTAACCCAGCCTCCTCCCCACTCTCAGTCCGTGTGATTTGGACGGGAATGACTCCCATCCAGTGGCTCCATGTGTGAACACGTGAGCGAGTTTGGGCCAATCACAGTTGTGCAGAGCATTTTTTCCAGAACTAATGTAAGAAGGGCTCTCTTTCCTGTGAGCTGCACCTCAGACGGACTCTAAATGCATTTCTGGGACAAACCTGAGCTCAAGTTTCTTGAGGCCAGTATGTCTTTCCCAGGCAGGAATGTCACCATTTGTTATTGAAAAAATGAAGTTTCCATTACTTTGGTGGCCATAAAGAAAAATTGTATTCATAAAATCTTAGCTGTGGATACTGCCAGTGACCAGGCTGCTGAAGTTATTAAAGTCATTTTTCTGTATTAAATGAAAATGAGATATTGTAGGCACTTGGCGAAAACTACAAGCCAGTATGTTTCCAGTGATCTTGAAGGAGTAACCCTATGTATTTAAGAGTGTAGACTTGAATGCAGGGTCATATAAAGGTTATGTGGCTGGGAATCAAAAGATAACATTAGGACTGAAGTTGCTACTGAGGTGAAATGAAGCAAGCATGTTAAAACCGGCTGCCGTTTCATACCTTTGCTGATCTTCCACATTGTGCATATCCAAGAAAATGGCACCCCTTGGGAAACAGCCAATTTCTGTAGCACTTTTTGGATGACCATGAGGCCGAATCATTCTTTCACTATCTGGCCTGCTTTTGGATTTCGTTAGCAAGGTAAGAGGACTAGCAAGGGGCAGCCCTTGGCAAAAATGCATCAGCTCCTTTGGGAGCATTTAAATCAAGAAATCCTGGTTGAGAACCTACTGTGTACAAAGTACTTTGCTAGGAGCTGAAGCATGGGATGCTCTTCAGCTTCCATTCTTCATTTTTCTCCTGTGACAGGGTGGTTGGTTGATAGAGAGGAAGGAAAAAGAAATACAGCATGAACATATAGAGCCTGGAGTGGTGGAGTCACACAGACCCGCTGACAACTTCGGACACTTTGCAGCTTGGCCAAGTCATTTTACCCCTCTTTGGGCCTTAAGCAAATGTCTTTGTTAAATGAGGGTAACAGACCTTATCTCATGGCATTATTATAATGAGTACATGAGATACAATCGTGTGCCTGGAAGATGGAAGTAAATGTGAAGTGCATTAGTTATGCACTGATGGTACAGCCTTGAATAAAGGGCTCTAAAGCCAGGCAGAAGCCCCCCAGCTTCCCTTGGTACTGTGTCTCCTTCAGGGGGTTCTCGTCCATCCACAGTGTATCTGTAAAATTGTTATTAAGCCTTGAAACTGTGGCAAACTCTTTAAATAGGTCCTGAGGGGTGGATATACATGATATTGTCTTTTGTTTTCCAGAGTCCCCAGCCTACTTGAGCAGATGGACACTTTGAGAACTGTGGTGCACCGTTCCAGAGGAGTGTCCAAGACCTTGGGTGAATGCAGGAAGGGGAGAGGCACGTTCTGACTCATTCTGGACCTAAAAAATCCAGAGGTTCTGGAAAAATGGCAATTTTAGGGCAAGTGAGCTCCTTAATAATGTAACTGCTCTATCATCAAAAAGTTAAAGCTCACACGATGCTGTGCTCTCCATTGTACACTTTAGAACTCTTTGACCTCTCAGTTCTAAGGCTGATATATTCTTCTCTTCCTTTTCCTGCTCCACCTTTTCTTCCTCCTCCTCTTCCTCCTCTTCTACCTCCTTCTCCTTTTCAACATCCCCAAAGTACAGAAAGGATCATACCCGATTCTTTGGACTATTTCAAATCCACAATGGTGATAATGCTGGATGCGACCACCTGAACGAAGGAAGGGGTGATGAATGAAGATGGTCCCAGGATTGGGATCCTACAGGGCCTCCCTGTACTTCGCTGCCTGTCATCAGCTACTAGATCTGGGCTGAGTAGACAACCTGATCCAGTTAACTCTACTGTTTACCCACCAGTCAGTGAACATGTATTTGGGTGTCTTTTATATAAATCCCAGGACTTACCCAGGTGTGGGGAAAGACACAGAATTAATATGATTCTTCCTGTTATCTGGAAATTAATAGTCTAGTGGGAAGCAAAAGGGCAATTTCAAGCTCCTAATTCTTTGGGGGAGCCCAGGGGGCCCAGGAGGCACTTTGCAGAGAGCTAGCCTTATCCGGAAAGGCAGAGATGGCCCCTCTGAGGAAGCGATGCTCCAGCTCCAGGATGGGCAGGATTTAGCTGGGGACCACCTCCCACCTCCCACCTGCCATCGCTTCCTCCTCCAGGAGGAGCAAGTTGAGCTCAGACCCTGTCCTTACTCATGGAGGAGAGTGGTCCCCACCTTTCAGCTGACACTGTGCACAGTGAGAAGCAGTGAGAACGCAGCTGGAAGTACTGGCTCAAAGACTGCGGGGCTGCCAGGCTCACAGTGACACTCCTGGCGGCCGTGGGTTCTCCTGGGCTCATCAGTCTGTTTCTCTGGCTTGCACAGGGGAAGTCGGTGGGGGCCACCTTGCCCAAGAAGGCAACCTTGACTCCTGAGGCTGTGTGAGGGTCTCCTTTTCAGATAGGGAGAGCCCTGGCCTCACTAGAGTCCTCGCAGTTGGGGTGCAACGCTACCCTTCTTGCAAATCCATGACTCTCACAATCAATTCTCTGTTCTGACCAAGCTTAGTTTGAGTTCTGTTCCTCTCCCTTGCAACCAAGAGTCCTGACTAATGCAGTTATCAGATGTTTATTAGGTAAAAGCACATATTTTGAACCTAAATCTTAGTACAAGCATTTGTAATAATTGAAACTAAAAGGAATCTTAAGCTACCTATGTTAAAATGAACTCCAAGTTAGGGTAACGTCATCTATAAATATTTTACTAAGCTCTTAAGATTTTTGGAATAGAAATTGATGTTCTGAGTCCTTTCACATTGTTAAGCAAGTGGACGGTTACCGTTTGTTCTATGCTCCTCTGTACATTTTGGTGGAGAAGCCTGGCACCAGCTAGTCTAACAGCAAGCGTGGTAAGAAGAATCTGGAGGAATGAGAAGACACATGGCGTTTGGAAAAGAGAGCCAGCACGTGAGTGGGCGCAGGTGGCATGCTCGGTGTTGGCCAGGCAGTGGTTCCCTGGACAGTGGGGGGCAGTGTGCTCCTGTTTGGTGAGACCCAATAAGGAATCATCAAGCTGTACTCATTTGCTTGGGCTGCTGTAACAGAGTACCCCAGACTGGGGACTTAACCAACAGAAATGGTTTTTTCACAATTCTGGAGGTCAGAAGTCCAAGATCAAGGTTTCAGCAGGTTTGGTTTCTCCTGAGGCCTCTCAGCTTGCAGATGGTCACCTTCTTGTGGGGTTCTTACAGGCCCTTCCTCAGTGTGTTCACAGCTGTGTCCAAATCTCTTCTCCTAAGGACACCATCTATATTGGATTAGGGCCCAGCCATGACTTTATTTTCCCTTAATTGATTCTTTAAAGGCCTTATCTCCAAATACAGTCCCATTCTGAGGTCCTGGGGGATAGGACTTCACATAAATAATCCGGCCCATAACACATGTGGGAAACATACTTGTGCTCATTTTCCTTTTAGAATAAATAAATAAATAAAAGTAATATCGGCAGCTCTATAGGAACTAGCATTATTACAAGCTAAAGTATATATATTAATCTGGCAAAAAAAATAAAAGGAAGCAACAGAATGGTCACATGGGAGAGCCAAGTGGTCTTGCCTGGCGGGTGGATGCGAGCAAGGACCCTGTCGTGACACTGAATTAGTAAGCCAGCCAAAGACGTGGGTATTCAGACACACGACAGATGGGTGCTGGATCTGAATATAAAAATAACAGAGTGTGAGAGTAACTGATTAAATTGGCTGCTTCTACAGGGATTTGATGTGCTTAGAGTGGAAAGAGACCTTAGAGCCCAACTACATTGACAGGCAGCCCAGGGGCGAGCAGTCTGAGCAGGTGGTCACCAAGGCCCTCTCCTCTAGGACGTGACCCAGGGGCTGGACATCCTGGGAGTCAGAAGTCCTTTTAGGTTTTTAGTGGTCACTGATGGTCCTTATTTGTCATCAAGCAACAGCACCTAGATTCATTTGGGGTTAGACTGAAGTCCAGGAGGAAATGTACCAGTAGAGATTTTAAGCACTGGGAATAGCAAGATATTGGGAACTTGACTGGATCAATCTGGAAGGAAGATTGATGTAGAAGCTGGGTGCAGAATAAATGAATAAATCAGAGAAGTATGGATACTGGAGGCAGGAAACAGGGAATTGGATTGGCTTTAATGCATTCAGATACTAGATAATAAGAATTTGAGTCCAAGACAGCGGCAATGAGGATGGGAAAGATAGTGTGATGGTTAGAAAAGATGGCAGACTCGATGGGGAGGAGGATGGAGAAGGACACTCAAAGATGAGGTTTTGGGAGGATAGACTCGAGGATAGAGTGTACCCATTACAGAAGAAAGCAGCAGACAGATGAGACTCTTCTTGATGGTGATGGTGAGAATCACAATGGAGTACAAGGAGGTGGAGGTGACGGCAGGTCTGTAGATGAGACCCTCCAGAGAGGGCCACATTCCAGGTCATGTCACTCATGCCACAGGATGCGATATATGTAAAAATCTATCTCTCCGTGTTTACCAAAAAGGGGAGAAACACTGTGCCAGCCTATCTACCCATCTATCTGGAACAGGGGAGAAACATTGGGTTTATTTTCATTTATTCAGCAAATGTTTCCAAGTGCCTCTTTTGCATCACACTACCGTGGGGAAGATGAACACGATGCATTCCTTGCTTTACTGAGCCCACACAGTCCACAGCATGGGATGGTCACCTACGTGGACTTGGCATGATGCCATTACGGTGTAGTAGCCAAGGAGGCCCTTTTCCCCTTTGGGCTTTCTGCTATTGTTCCCTTGTTCATAGTGAGACAGCAACAAGGGCAGGGATGAAGCAGTAGAGAAAGAAAAGCAAGTTTTTGACCTTAAGTTCCAAAATAGGTTCTCAAAAATTTATGTGACCAATAGCTTGCAGGAGCCTCAGCCTCTGAGTACCAAAAACTACAGTTTACAGCAGAAAGGATACATGAGAATGTGAGAGCCGGTTCCACTGCCCCAGTAAGGAAGGGTTTGACTGGATCTGGGGTAGAGGAGGCCTGCTCAGGAGGATGGCACAGGCTCAGGGAAAGACTGAGACAGAAGGGGTGCCCTGCTCTGCTCTGGGGACTGAGTTCTTGGGGGTGGGGTGCAGGAGAGACTCAGCAGGTAGGTTTGGAGCTTTGAGAACAGAAGGCTCTACTTCCCATTTCCCTTGAGAGGCAGCAAGTCTTGCCAACCGAATGCCACCTCCTCCGACCCTCCTCCTCTGATCACAGTGAGGAAGCAAGAGAGTGCCCAGCTTGGTTGGCAGGTCTGAATTCCCCAGAGCACCGGAGCCAGGAGGCGGAGGGCTGGGGGTACCAGAGAGAGGTGGACTGCAGGGGCTGGGTGATCAGGCGCAGCAGGGTCAGTCCCGGGACCAAGGACCAGAGACTAGCTGGGACTGCAGACATCTCAGCGATACAGGTGATGGAAGGCTGTGGGGATGATGGCATTTCACCCACTGCCAGGATGGACAGAGGCCAACTGACAAGTGGATGCTTTCTCCTCATTGATACCGGACACAGTGAGACCATCTCTACCACCACCCCAAAACGCAGAGGCAACCCAGGAGTGGGGTCCCTGAACCCATCCAGAAGAGCCTTGAGTTTACCATGAATGAAATAAAATGTATGCTATTAGGTAGAATACGGACTCAGAGAAGATTTAAACATTATTCTTTTGTAGACCTGAGTCTGTGGACTGAGTTTATACTTTCTACACAGACAACTGCAGTCTGAGTGACAAAGGCAGGTGGAGCCGCGGCCGCTGCGTGAGGACGAGAGAGAGGTCTCTTCCCAGTCCGAGGCCAGAGCGGGCGAGGAGCCGCGCTGTGCCGAGCATCAGGCGACAGGAGGACCGTGGTGGGGAAAGGCGACTGCTAGCCAAAGCGTGACGGCAGCGTTCAGGGGGTGATGAAAATGAAACTGGAAAGGCAAACGCGATGGGCAGCAGAGGTCCAGCCTGAAGCCAAGAGCCCCTTCACGTGCAGGGCCTGGAGCTCCTGAAGGTCAGGAGAAGAGGCACAGCGTGCACACACCTGCACTCAGAACCCCTGCTCCGGGTGACAGCACACAGGCGGGAACTGGCTAACTCGGGGCTACTGTTCCTGGAGCCTGAGCTTCTCATTCCCTCTCCCGTCCTCACTGGGATCACACTGATTTCACCACCCCCACAGCTGCACTGCGTGAGAACAGAGGAGGGCATTTCTGTCCAGATTTTGTAAGTGAAAATCAGCTGCAAGTCCAGGAATAGGGGTTTGGGAAGTAAAAGTCACCGTTTACTATCAAAACTGGTGGCATTTTAATAGCCAGAGTCTTGATACGAGAAACCAGAATGAACCAGTGTGATATTTAGCACATAGAAATGTCTCTGGCACACATATGTACACAGAGAGTATTTCTGAATGTTACTGAGCATGACTTTTAAAAGAAACTGAGAAATGTGTGTCCTTTTATTTACATACAGTTTGCTTAAAAACAATGATCTACAGTGCTCTGTGTGATGGAGGTGGGTTGGGGTGCCCGGGCCCCAGTTCTGGTAGGGTTTGTGGGAGGTTCCAAGAAACTCTGCCTCTGCCTGTGTCTTCAGTCCTCTCACCGATTCTGTAAGCCTTTCCATACTTTACAATAAACCCCTTTCCCTACTGGAGTGGGCTTTGTTTTCTACACACTGACGAAAACAGGTGAAATAAATACTTAAAAAAAAAAGATCAAACACACAGTAGTTAAGCTCATGGACTCTGAAGGCCAACTGAATGGGTTTGAAATCCAGTTGTGCCATTGGCCTGCTGCTCGGCCTTAAACAAATCATTTTACCTTAATGTGCTCACTTCCTCATCTATAAGCTGATGACAAAGATGGTGAAGCCCATCTCACAGGCTTGGTAGGAGGGGGAATGAGAATACATGCCAAGTGCTTATCACAGTGTCTAGCACACAGTACTGCTCAATAAATATTTGTTCTTATCGTATTAAAATATACAGTTTAACACTATAACAACCAAATTAATTAAAAATTTATTGAGCACTTCTCAAAAATTCTTAAACTCTTATTATAAAGTTCTTTTGGCTAAAAACATAAGCAAAATCAAATTGCTAACACAAAATAACTTTGAACCTGCTTGTTTCACACTCAGGAAATAGCTTTGCTTTTTACCTATGTTTCAAATTGGGCTTCCTTGTAAGGCTTTTTGTGAATGAAGGGTTTCTCTGGTTTAAAAAGAAAGGAAGAAAGAAAAAAATCAGCAGTGTACTAGAAAGATCCCTAGTCTTGGAATACGGAAATACTGAGGGCTGAGGTTATATGTAGCAACAGCAGAGAACTTCCCAGGTCTAAATATTTAAGACTAACAGAAGAAGTCTGTTTGTCTGCTAAAGAATATTATTTTAACTCCAACAGAAAGAGATGTATTGTGCGCTTCCTCTGAACTTGGCTGCATGATCTCTTAAAGTGGAGCCCTACTCTGAAGTCAGGCAGTCACCTCTGCAGCTGTGGTGACATCTCTACATTTTGGTTTCTTTGTCAGTAAACCAAGGGATATGGTATCCTCTTCCTGGGGATGGCATGAGAATTAAATGAGATGGTGCTCATGGAAACGGCTGGGCCACAATTGGTGGTTGGTACCCGTTAGCATCCTAATGCCTCCCTAGAAAGCTGCTGCTTTTATTGCATTTCTTAGACTAAGACAGTGGGGACAGTGAGTATGTGTTTCTCACACTTTTACATTCAGCAGAGGATGGCAATATATCCCAGGACAGAGGCAGCCAATAACTGCAAGACACAGTCACGAGTTTGAATTCTGTCCCTCTAGCCTGTGCTCTCTCTGCTCTACCAGAAGGCTACAGGAAACATCAGTATGCCCATCCTCTGGCATGGGAGTCCCATTTCTCCTGAGACACCTCTCTGACTCTACAGTGTCACTCACCTCCTCCCTGCTGGCCAAACCTCACTACAGCCCCTCAGACTCCAGTGCTGAAGCTCTTCCATCCCTTAGAAGGGTACCAGAATTCTTGACTAAGGTTGTTCAACCCAGTAAAAGTGAGTCTTTCACAATGAGAAAAGCCAAACATTTATTCAATCAACAAACACCGAGTGTCTGCCAGGGCCAGACACTGCTAATCATGGGGACACACAGAACATATGATTAGTCAACATGACTGGGCCTTGCTTCAGCCTGTTCATGTTACTCCCAGATGTCACTGAACAAGGAACAGACCATTTACACAATGTTTCATTAAATGCCTATTAAGAAGATTACCACAATTGATGACTAAAAAAAGCCAAGCCCGGAGTAGGAGAATTGTGGCCAGCAGAGCGCATGGGAGGAAGGCCCAGGCTGCAGCGGGAGCTGGCCGGGCAGGCGCACTGGCAATGCTCTCAGACAGCTGGGGGCAGCTCTCAGGGTCTGCTGTGCGGCCAAACAGTTTTACTAGGATCTAAAAATTCATTTCCAACTCCCAGACGTGTTTCCATTCCTAAATAAAGCATTAAGCAAACAAATGGTGAAACACTGTACCTTTCAAGGCATGGATGGAGAAAACCCTCACTTCTTTACTAACTGCAAAGAGAAACCTCGGGTAGACAGGCAGAGATGAAGAAACTTTTCCTGAACCTAACAGTAAACATGTACAAATCTTTTAACAGCATTGGTGTCAACAAAAGCTGCTGTTGTTGCAAAACCAGTCTTCGGAAGCGCAGCAAGGAAGAGAGTGACAGGCAGAAGGGAGCTACTTTTTCATTTCCAAAATGGCGCTTCCTGGTCCCCGGTGCTTAGCGCTGCAGATGCCGCAGAACTGCGCAGGAGAGCTCTAAAAATGCAATTAACAAACCAGATTTTAAAAAAGGTCTTTTCTGTCTCATCTTCAGAACCTTTAATGGGAGCAATGGCCGGGGAGCTGGGGGGCGGAGAGGAAGCTATGAAGTGTCACTCCTTTTCCCGGTTCACATAGGGTTCCATCTAGACCAGCTATTGTTCTGTGACTCAAAGTTGACACCCCGCAGCAAAACAAATGTCATGTGACCCGGGGGAACAGGGAACATGACGCAAAAAAAATCTCAGTATCAGGATAAAGAAAGGCTGAGAAAGTTATACAAAATAAGTTTCTTACTGTATCTCACATCCCTATAGCTCAACAGTCATCAATTTTGCCTGAATGACTTCACTTATGAACATGGCTTTATCATATTTAGTGTAGTATACTAAGCATTTTTACATTTGAGAAAGAGATAAACTGTTTTTCTTATGCGATATAATACTATGTTACAATTTTGAGAACCGAAAAAGCCCCAAGAAGCTGGGATATAACTTGGAGCACGCCCCCCGGATGCATCAGGTTCTCTTTAGTTGAGGGTCACCAAGCTGCCGACTCACCATGCCAGGCACAGGCAGGCACTCCTTGTGGAACATGTGGCGGCAATGGAAGAGCACGACGCTGAAGGGCTTAGCTGCATCTGGACACAGGGCAGAAAAGGGAGGCAACTCAGTGCAAAGCCAATCAGGAACTTTTTAACCAATCCTGACGGAACATCCAGCGGCAATTTAGTTTTCCAGCACTCAGCTGCCTTAGGAGTGGTTCTTTATAAATGCCTTCTTGAGGAGCAGTGTGATCAAACACGGAGCACATTTTACAGTCACGCTGCCGTGAGGCACATGTTACTTGCTTGTTCTCCATGTCAGTTACTGCAACTACAAACTGGGGACAATCTCACAGCAAATGCAACCATGCTTATTTTAAATATAAGCACCAGTATGTCTAGCATGCCCTCCTCCCTCCCTCACCGCACCTAACACACAAGCATTACATATCATATGCTCAAGTCATCTGCCAGTTCACCTGCCTTTGCCAAGACCACTCACTGCCTTCAGGGCGGAGCTGGGTTAAAATCCCAGGCTGTGACCTTGGTAGTGCACTTCTGCAGGAATTTAATCCAGCTACACACTAGGTGCACTGGTCTCTTCGTTACAGCACTGCCTGAACCACTCTACATAAACTCACTTTTCCTGTAGTCCTTGCAGTTTTTTTTTTTTTTTTTTTTTAGATAATTATTTTTTATTGAAGGGTAGTTGACACACAGTATTACATTACATTAGTTTCAGGTGTACAACACAGTGATTCAACATTTATATACATGATAATTCTAAGTACCAGCTATCACCATACCAAGTTGTTACAATATTTTGACTATATTCCTTATGCTATACATTACATCCCGGTTGCTTATTTATTTTACAATTGGAAGTGTGTACTTTTTCTTGGTTGTTGTTGTTAGGGCATCTCTCATATTTATTGATCAAATGGTTGTTAACAACAATAAAATTCTGTATAGGGGAGTCAATGCTCAATGCACAATCATTAATCCACCCCAAGCCTAATTTTCGTCAGTCTCCAATCTTCTGAAGCATAACGAACAAGTTCTTACATGGAGAACAAATTCTTACATAGTGAATAAGTTACATGGTGAACAGTACAAGGGCAGTCATCACAGAAACTTTTGGTTTTGCTCATGCATTATGAACTATAAACAGTCAGTTCAAATATGAATACACATTTGATTTTTATACTTGATTTATATGTGGATACCACATTTCTCTCTTTATTATTTTTAATAAGATGCTGAAGTGGTAGGTAGATACAACATAAAGGTAGAAAACATAGTTTAGTGTTGTAAGAGAGCAAATGTAGATGATCAGGTGTGTGCCTGTAGACTATGTGTTAATCCAAGCTAGACAAGGGCAATAAAACATCCACATATGCAGAAGATTTCTCTCAGAACAGGGGGGGTGAGGTTCTAAGCCTCACCTCTGTTGATCCCCAATTTCTCACCTGATGACCCCCCTGCCACTGTGCCTGTCTTAGGTTGTTCCTCCCTTGAGGAATCTTACCCGTCTCTGGCTAACCAGTCATCTTCCGGGGCCATACAGGGAAATGTTAAGTTGGTAAGTGAGAGAGAAGCCTTATTGTTTGAAATGGTTAGCTTTTTATTTCTTTGCATATTTATGCCCTGTGGCTTCTATGCCCAGCATTTGTCTTGAGGTATCTTTACCACTTGGAGGAGTTATGATACTCGGTAAATTTGATATGAGGCACGAATTCTATTTAAGAATTTGTTGTAATTAGGAAGGAAGAAGAAAAGCTATAGAAGTAGCAGGCGGGAGAAAACATGGGAAGATTGATTATTTCTTTGACATATCTTCTTGTAGAGTAACTTCAGCATGTATATATTTTAAGCTACTACTTAAATTGCGCACACACATTAACATAATAGGAGTATAGTTACATAACCAAAGCATACCTGTAATTACCAGCCATCTCCAGTGAAACCAAGAAAACCAGTTAGGCACCCTAGGCATTTGTGAAAACTTATCAATGATATGATGGTTATTATCTAACTGAATTTGAATAGTTTGAGAAAAATCAGACAAATTAAAACAACCCATTCCTGGGCACTGTTCACATGCCATATGTTCTTTTAACAGTAAATAGTCTGTAGTTGTAAGATTTTGGAGCGCTACAATTTGCACTTCTCCTAATTCTTGGTTGAGTTCCAACAGTATAGATCCAGTCAAATTTGTTGTTTTACTGTATGCACAGGCCAGCTTAGATATCTCCTTCATTCCCATGGCAAGTCCAGGAGCTGGTGGGATGAGTGCATCTACAGCTGTAGCAGTGCGTGGATCTTTGTTGGGGTTTTTTGATGATCATCTTCTGGCATGAGTCTTCCCGAGAGTGCTGATGTTGGAAGTTCTCTTTCATATCGTTTCTTAGTTCATTTTCGGGGTAGCCAAATTAGGCTTTGATCCTCTGTATAAACACAAACAGACCCTTTGCCTACACTTTTATATGTCCTTTATATCATTGTGTAGAACTCATTAGAGGTCACCACATAGGAACTGCATTTTTTTTTTTTAATCATTAATCTACACTTACATGACGAATACTTTGTTTACTAGGCTCTCCCCTATACCAGGTCCCCCCTATATACTCCTTTACAGTCACTGTCCATCAGCGTAGCAACCTGTTGTAGAATCACTACTTGTCTTCTCTGTGTTGTACAGCCCTCCCCTTTCTCCCACCCCGCTATGGATGCTAATCTTAATACCCCCCTACTTCTCCCCCCCTTATCCCTCCCTACCCACCCATCCTCCCCAGTCCCTTTCCCTTTGGTACCTGTTAGTCCATTCTTGAGTTCTGTGATTCTGCTGCTGTTTTGTTCCTTCAGTTTTTCCTTTGTTCTTATATTCCACAGATGAGTGAAATCATTTGGTATTTCTCTTTCTCTGCTTGGCTTGTTTCACTGAGCAAAATACCCTCCAGCTCCATCCATGTTGCTGCAAATGGTTGGATTTGCCCTTTTCTTATGGCTGAGTAGTATTCCATTGTGTATATGTACCACATCTTCTTTATCCATTCATCTATCGATGGACATTTAGGTTGCTTCCAATTCTTGGCTATTGTAAATAGTGCTGCGATAAACATAGGGGTGCACTGATCTTTCTCATACTTGATTGCTGCATTCTTAGGGTAAATTCCTAGGAGTGCAATTCCTGGGTCAAATGGTAAGTCTGTTTTGAGCATTTTGATGTACCTCCATACTGCTTTCCACAATGGTTGAACAAGTTTACATTCCCACCAGCAGTGTAGGAGGGTTCCCCTTTCTCCACAGCCTCGCCAACATTTGTTGTTGTTTGTCTTTTGGATGGCAGCCATCCTTACTGGTGTGAGGTGATACCTCATTGTAGTTTTAATTTGCATTTCTCTGATAATTAGCGATGTGGAGCATCTTTTCATGTGTCTGTTGGCCATCTGTATTTCTTTTTTGGAGAACCGTCTGTTCAGTTCCTTTGCCCATTTTTTAATTGGGTTATTTGTTTTTTGTTTGTTGAGGCGTGTGAGCTCTTTATATATTCTGGACGTCAAGCCTTTATCGGATGTGTCATTTTCAAAGATATTCTCCCATACTGTAGGGTTTCTTTTTGTTCTATTGATGGTGTCTTTTGCTGTACAGAAGCTTTTCAGCTTAATATAGTCCCACTTGTTCATTTTTGCTGTTGTTTTCCTTGCCCGGGGAGATATGTTCAAGAAGAGGTCACTCATGTTTATGTCTAAGAGGTTTGTGCCTATGTTTTCTTCCAAGAGTTTAATGGTTTCATGACTTACATTCAGGTCTTTGATCCATTTTGAGTTTACTTTTGTATATGGGGTTAGACGATGGTCCAGTTTCATTCTCCTACATGTAGCTGTCCAGTTTTGCCAGCACCATCTGTTGAAGAGACTGTCATTTCGCCATTGTATGTCCATGGCTCCTTTATCAAATATTAATTGACCATATATGTCTGAGTTAATGTCTGGATTCTCTAGTCTGTTCCATTGGTCTGTGGCTCTGTTCTTGTGCCAGTACCAAATTGTCTTGATTACTATGGCTTTATAATAGAGCTTGAAGTTGGGGAGTGAGATCCCCCCTACTCTATTCTTCTTTCTCAGGATTGCTTTGGCTATTCGGGGTCTTTGGTGGTTCCATATGAATTTTTGAATTATTTGATCCAGTTCATTGAAGAATGTTGCTGGTAGTTTCATAGGGATTGCATCAAATCTGTATATTGCTTTGGGCAGGATGGCCATTTTGACGATATTAATTCTTCCTAGCCATGAGCATGGGATGCGTTTCCATCTGTTAGTGTCCCCTTTAATTTCTTTTAAGAGTGACTTGTAGTTTTCAGAATATAAGTCTTTCACTTCTTTGGTTAGGTTTATTCCTAGGTATTTTATTTTTTTTGATGCAATTGTGAATGGAGTTGTTTTCCTGATTTCTCTTTCTGTTGGTTCATTGTTGGTATATAGGAAAGCCACAGATTTCTGTGTGTTGATTTTGTATCCTGCAACTTTGCTGTATTCCGATATCAGTTCTAGTAGTTCTGGGGTGGAGTCTTTAGGGTTTTTTATGTACAGTATCATGTCATCTGCAAATAGTGACAGTTTGACTTCTTCGTTGCCAATCTGGATTCCTTGTATTTTTTTGTTTTGTCTGATTGCCGTGGCTAGGACCTCTAGTACAATGTTAAATAACAGTGGGGAGAGTGGGCATCCCTGTCTAGTTCCCGATCTCAGTGGAAATGCTTTCAGCTTCTCGCTATTCAATATAATGTTGGCTGTGGGTTTTTCATAGATGGCCTTTATTATGTTGAGGTACTTGCCCTCTATTCCCATTTTGCTGAGAGTTTTTATCATGAATGGATGTTGAACTTTGTCAAATGCTTTTTCAGCATCTATGGAGATGATCATGTGGTTTTTGTCTTTCTTTTTGTTGATGTGGTGGATGATATTGATGGACTTTCGAATGTTGTGCCATCCTTGCATCCCTGGGATGAATCCCACTTGGTCATGGTGTACGATGGTTTTGATGTATTTTTGAATTCGGTTTGCTAAAATTTTGTTGAGTATTTTTGCGTCTACGTTCATCAGGGATATTGGTCTATAGTTTTCTTTTTTGGTGGTGTCTTTGCCTGGTTTTGGTATTAGGGTGATGTTAGCTTCATAGAATGAGTTTGGGAGTATCCCCTCCTCTTCTATTTCTTGGAAAACTTTAAGGAGAATGGGTATTATGTCTTCCCTGTATGTCTGATAAAATTCCGAGGTAAATCCATCTGGCCCGGGGGTTTTGTTCTTTGGTAGTTTTTTGATTACTGCTTCAATTTCGTTGCTGGTAATTGGTCTGTTTAGATTTTCTGTTTCTTTTTGGGTCAGTCTTGGAAGGTTGTATTTTTCTAGGAAGTTGTCCATTTCTCCTAGGTTTCCCAGCTTGTTAGCATATAGGTTTTCATAGTAGTCTCTAATAATTCTTTGTATTTCTGCGGGATCTGTTGTGATTTTTCCTTTCTCATTTCTGATACTGTTGATTTGTGTTGACTCTCTTTTCCTCTTAATAAGTCTGGCTAGAGGCTTATCTATTTTGTTTATTTTCTCGAAGAACCAGCTCTTGGTTTCATTGATTTTTGCTATTGTTTTATTCTTCTCAATTTTATTTATTTCTTCTCTGATCTTTATTATGTCCCTCCTTCTGCTGACCTTAGGCCTCATTTGTTCTTCTTTTTCCAATTTTGATAGTTGTGACATTAGACCGTTCATTTGGGATTGCTCTTCCTTTTTTAAATATGCTTGGAGTGCTATATACTTTCCTCTTAAGACTGCTTTTGCTGCGTCCCACAGAAGTTCGGGCTTAGTGGTGTTGTTGTCATTTGTTTCCATATATTGCTGGATCTCCATTTTGATTTGGTCATTGATCCATTGATTATTTAGGAGCGTGTTGTTAAGCCTCCATGTGTTTGTGAGCCTCTTTGCTTTCTTTGTACAGTTTATTTCTAGTTTTATGCCTTTGTGGTCTGAAAAGTTGGTTGGTAGGATTTCAATCTTTTGGAATTTACTGAGGCTCTTTTTGTGTCCTAGTATGTGGTCTATTCTGGAGAATGTTCCATGTGCACTTGAGAAGAACGTGTATCCTGTTGCTTTTGGATGTAGAGTTCTGTAGATGTCTATTAGGTCCATCTGTTCTAGTGTGTTGTTCAGTGCCTCTGTGTCCTTACTTATTTTCTGTCTGGTGGATCTGTCCTTTGGAGTGAGTGGTGTGTTGAAGTCTCCTAGAATGAATGCATTGCATTCTATTTCCTCCTTTAGTTCTGTTAATATTTGTTTCAGGTATGTTGGTGCTCCTGTATTGGGTGCATATATATTTATAATGGTTATATCCTCTTGATGGACTGAGCCCTTTATCATTATGTAATGTCCTTCTTTGTCTTTTGTTACTTTCTTTATTTTGAAGTCTGTTTTGTCTGATACCAGAATTGCAACACCTGCTTTCTTCTCTCTGTTGTTTGCTTGAAATATCTTTTTCCATCCCTTGACTTTAAGTCTGTGCGCGTCTTTGGGTTTGAGGTGAGTCTCTTGTAAGCAGCATATGGATGGATCTTGCTTTTTTATCCATTCTATTACTCTGTGTCTTTTGATTGGTGCATTCAGTCCATTTACATTTAGGGTGATTATTGAAAGGTATGAATTTATTGCCATTGCAGGCTTTAAGTTTGTGGTTACCAAAGGTTTAGGGTTAGCTTCTTTACTGTCTTACTGTCTAACTTAACTCGCTTGTTGAGCTATTATAAACACAATCTGATGATTCTTTATTTCTCTCCCTTCTTATTCCTCCTCCTCCCTTCTTCATATGTTGGGTGTTTTGTTGTGTGCTCTTTTTAGGAGTGCTCCCATCTAGAGCAGTCCCTGTAGGATGCCCTGTAGAGGTGGTTTGTGGGAGGCAAATTCCCTCAACTTTTGCTTGTCTGGGAATTGTTTAATCCCTCCTTCATATTTAAATGATATTCGTGCTGGATACAGTAGTCTTGGTTCGAGGCCCTTCTGTTTCATTGCATTAAGTATATCATGCCATTCTCTTCTGGCCTGTAGGGTTTCTGTTGAGAAGTCTGATGATAGCCTGATGAGTTTTCCTTTGTAGGTAACCTTTTTTTTCTCTCTGGCTGCTTGTAATACTTTGTCCTTGTCTTTGATCTTTGCCATTTTAATTATTATGTGTCTTGGTGTTGCCCTCCTTGGATCCCTTGTCATGGGAGTTCTGTGTACCTCTGTGGTCTGAGAGGCCATTTCTTCCCCTAGTTTGGGGAAATTTTCAGCAATTATTTCTTCAAAGACATTTTCTATCCCCTTTTCTCTCTCTACTTCTTCTGGAATGCCTATGATTCTTATATTATTTCTTTTATTTTGATCACTCAGCTCTCTTAAAATTCTTTCATTCCTGGAGATCCTTTTATCTCTCTCTGCATCAGCTTCTCTGCGTTCCTGTTCTCTGTTTTCTAGTCCATTAATGGTCTCTTGCATCTCGTCCATTCTGTTTTGAAGTCCTTCCAGAGCTTGTTTTATTTCTGAATTCTCCTTCCTTAGTTCTTGCATATTTCTCTGCAAGTCCATCAGCATGGTTATGACTTTTGTTTTGAATTCTTTTTCAGGTAGACTGGCTAAATCTATCTCCCCAGATTCCTTCTCAGGGGAAGATGTAGCAGATGCCGAAGCTGTCTGGGTTAGTCTTGTCTGAATCATATTTTTTTGCCTTTTCATGTTGACAGGTGCTATTGACTGTCAGCTGGGAGGGCCAAAATTTTCACTTACTACTGGCCTTTCTTTACTGGGGCAACTGCGACCCCTAGTGGCTTGTGTTGGGTAATTGCGTGTAGAGTGGGTCTTTGTGTCTTGCCTGGCCGGGAGGGAGAAATTTCCCTTTCTGTGGGCGGAATTTGTCTCAGGCTGCTTCTCTGCTTTCGCAGCGCCCGGTGGGGTGATGGATGGGGGGGCTGCTTGACTGTTTGCCTCCGTGAGGGGTCTCAGAGCTGTTGCCCAGGGGGTTAGTGCACCCGGTTTTCCCTGTAATTTCCAGCTGCTGTACTGTGACCTGGGTTGTTTCCGTCAAGCTGTTAAGTCCCTGTCCCTTTAAGACTTTCAAAAAGCCCCCGCTTTTCTTTGTCACAGGGGCATCAGCTTCAGCACCCGCTCTGAGGTCTTACCCCCTGTTCTCCCAGTATCCAGGGCCCCCTGGGCATGTACTGTGTCTGTGCTCTGGCCCGGATGGCTGGGGCTGGGTGTTCGGCAGTCCTGGGCTCCGTCTCCCTCCCGCTCTGCCTATTGTTCTCCCGCCAGGAGCTGGGGGGAGGGGCGCTCGGGTCCCGCAGGGCCGGGGCTTGTATCTTACCCCTTTCACCAGTCGCTGGGTTCTCGCTGGTGTAGCTGCAGTCTGGCCACTGTCCTGCGTCTTCTGGTCTCTCTTTTAGGGCTAGTTGTGTTTGTTGTATTTTCAAAAGTATATATGTTTTTGGGAGGAGATTCCCACTGTCCTACTCACGCCGCCATGTTGGCTCCGCCCTGGCCTGCAGTTTTTAAGATAAGCACCTAAAATCCAAACGGATTTCCTCAAGAAAAGACCCTAAGTGGAAAGACTTTTCATGCTCCTTGCTCTATTAAATAATTCCTCAGAGCTCAGTAAATGCTACAACTACTAAGTCTTTGAGTTCTTATTTATGGTGAACTTATTTTAAAAAGGCATTTTTTTAGTATCCCAATGCTTTAATTTCTACTTTCAAATTGTATAATTTCCTCTTCTCATATGATTCTTAACTAAGTGCTTTGATTTTACATGAAGATATATGTATGGGTATCTACCAAGAACTGTCAATAAACAAATGCTTCTATCTTTTAAGGAGTCACCATTCCAATCAGACAGCGGGTATTATGTTTCCATTGAAATGTGAGATACTGTGGGTGCCCAGAACCACATGGCAGAGAGAAGGTTGAAAGTACAAATTTCAACCTAAACTTTCTTCCCGGTTACACACATGCTTCTTCTACCCTGGAAATTAAACATGTTAATGGTAGTTTTCCATTTTGTGTGATTTTACTGTACATCAGTGGTTCTCCACGAATGTTTCCCGAACCAGGAGCATCCGTATCACCTGGGAACTTGTTAGAAATGAAGCACTACTGAGTCAGGCACCTCTGTGGGGGCATGGGCAACCTGGGCTTTAACAAGCCTGCCAGGTGATGTGGACTCACCCCAGGGCTGGAGAAGCTCAGCTCTAAAGAATGCAGCACCAGCATGCAACTGAGGAGGGATGTGGGCTGAAATTCTTCTCAAAACTGGATTATTCTGGAAGTTGTTATCATTTTATAAGTAGTAATTAGCTAACTTAAAAATATTAATTCCACTCATCATTAACACATATTTGGGGATTCCCCTGCAACTTCTTACCTGCTGGAAGAATAGGGGAAAGGCAGGATTCACAGATGTTCTCCTCTGCAAGGAAACATACACACTTGGGATTACACAGTGTTGCCATTTGCTCCCTGTCTCCTGAAAGCAAGGCCTATGGCTCCTATACACTCATTTCAACTGTACTCACCATCGACCAGAACACCTTTCATTTGAGTTCGGTGCATTTTCTTCAGTAACGACAAAGAGTCAGCTACAAGAATCTTCTTGCAACCTTCACGAAGCAGGATCTAATGCACACATTGTAGAAGAAAAGCCATCTTTCAAGGCCTCAAATATGGGGTGGGAGGACCCTTTTACGGGGGTTTTGGAAAATTGGTGTGTTTGAAATACTCCCAAGAGGCCCTCACTGGACCCTGGCCCTCAGGATCCTCCCTTTTCCCTCCAAAGTTCTGGTAGACTGACCCTTGCGGCCTCAATTCAGCCATGACTGCTTTTTTTCCTTATGAACATATGGGGATTCTGTAGTGTTGTAAAATCAAACACAAATTCCAAAGTCTGGCAGGGAAGGCCCTGTTAACTGCTCCTACAAGCATCTTCTAGGGCTTCCTAATACAGATTCTCTCTGGCAGCTTGGCCCCTGTATAATGTACTTTTCTGAACCTCCAGAGCTTCACTCAGGATGAAAAACCTGCTATTCCAAAATCATCCATTTATTTCATTACTCCATCTGTTCAGTGCACACATGTATACAGCATCCCCAACACGTACACGGAACAGGGCAAAGTGCGATAAGCTAAACAGATGTGATTTCTACCCCAAACCCCTCCAGGGGGCAACTCATCTTCTTTTTCTTCCAATTCAAACTATTTAGCACAGTGCTGTGACTGTCGTACAAGTGTTAACTGACTACATTAACCTTCAAATTGGGGAACTGAAGGGGCTGACAACTGAAATGACCACAGACGTTAATATTTTGTCACAAGATGCGTCTTCTTTATCTCGGTACTGCACAGTTTCTTCATGCATTGTCCCTGAAACTTTGTAGGCATAGGTCTTTATTCCCCCCTCCCTGCCTGGAGAATTACAGGCGGTCACGACACCTCGGCAGCCTCCGACGTCAGGAGGCACACGGCGCAAGCTGCCTGCAGAGTCTGGCTCCCACGCACGGGGCTTCAGAGCGCGGGCACGAATGAGGCAGAGGCTGCCCTCCTACTTCTAGACAGGGCGCGCAGGAGCGGGAGGCAGCCCACTGCCCATTCGGCTGGCAGCAGTGTGAGTCTCCACCCTTTTCCGGTTTTCTGAGGTATTTTATTGGAAATTGGGAGGGGCCGTTGAGGTGTGCTTAAGCCAGAGGCCATTATTTACTGTAAGTAGTTGCTGATTTTTAAAGAGGGAAACACCGACAGCTTGAAAGGCTGAGAGGCTCTTGGGTGTAGTGCCCATGGCCTCCTCTTCTGGCCCGATGTGTCTTACAACGTGCGCTTCTGCGCAGTTACATGTAACTGCCATGGAAATTCACAAAACGATGACATCGCGGCCTCACTGTGGTCTAGCTCTGAGTTAGGGCAAATGCTGCTGTCAGAGGGACACCCTGCCTCTCCTCATATTGAAGTCGCTCTCAGCCCTAAAGCCTGTAGGATTGTCTTGCTTTCTTGTTTTCAGTTCATGCTACAAGGGAAGGGAAGTAAGGGAGACCCAACTGCGGTCCTTTGTCCCCAGCTGTCTACAGTGACACGGGCTCCTCTCAAATACCAAAGATCACTGGCTTTGGGTGAAGGCAGCCAGAGGGCTTTCTCCCTAATTATATGAAGGCAAATATTCAAGAAAACAGAATCAATGCCCAGATTAAAATTCCATACTGCTATTTCTCATATTGGTAAGCAGGAAACAAACATGGCTTTACTATTTCTAAATTAATTGAGACACTGTCTATGAAGTTTTGTTTTTTAAAATGTTACAAGAAATTGAATTTTTCAGATTCACTTAAAAAAGGCATTAAAACATTAACAAAGCATAGAGAGAAAATAAAGAAAGATATCTAAGAAATACTGATGCCAATAAGCCTTAAGACAATTTATAAGCAAAACAGAAAGCTGCTTACTGTCCACTACCAAAGCAAAAACTTAAGAAAAATAGTGTCAATCACAATATCTTTGGTAATTGTTTCAAAAAGAGCTGGCTCTGACCCTTAGTGGGTGTTTAAGACCTGTTGAATAAATAATACAGGAGAAGGGGCGGACCTGGTAGTCTAGACAGAAGCCACAGTGTCTTCAAACTTGAAAAAGAAAACAGGAAGAAATGCAAACTAAAAAGGAACAATTTCTTCACCAGGATTACGTTTTTCTAAATAGATACAATCCGTATGCCCACAGAATGCATTTTCTAGGGAAAACTTCAGTATTCAGAGGCACACAGCCAGGAGATGAGAAAATACACAAATACAGCTTAGTATATTACTTTCTACTTCACTTGATCAAAAGCCAAGGCTCCAAACCAAAAAAAAATGTGAAAACATTTTAAGTTTCACTTACATGTTGCCAGGAAGGTACATCAAAAAATGAGACCATTACCTGTAGAAAAGGGTCACTTATTCTATAAAATCTATAGTGGTCTGGAGGTAATCACAGGTGGTCAGAGAAAGACTGTACAAGAATGCTGCTGTATTATATAGGCACTGCTGTCAGTGTCAGACATAGGACAAAGCATTAGGTTGACTATGGACTCCCAGTGGCAACTTTATCAGTGACTCATGAAAAGTGTGCTTTAGTTGACACTCATTTCACCCTTAAATAGTCATACTTGGTATTTCCCATGAATGCCTTTGTTAAAACAATGGATGGCTAAGTAAAATGCAGTGACAATTGACCCGAGGAGGTTGTCTTCACCCCTTTCTCACCTTCACACGTGTGCTTTCTGAACACTTTCATCTTCTAAGGTCACCTTACCCAGCCTATCCTCCCGGCTGTGGTCTCTCCCCCTCCACCTGTCTCTTCCTCACTCTGCCGACATGATGTCACTCACAGCGTGCATGCACACTCTGTCATCCAGGTCTTTAGTGACCAGAATCATCAAATCACTGATACTCACATTCTGAATACTATTTCCAATACTTTGTGCTATTTTTCTTTTTAATATGAAACATACAGAATAAAATAAAATATGCTCAAGTCTCTACCACCTAGTTTGAACAAATCTGTTACTATTTTGCCATGTGGCTGCTCACCACCTAAGAGACAGCCATTCTCTCTTTCAGCCATTAAAATATCTTGCATGGGGGGAAAACACACACACACATATATTGCCATGTGCTTCAGATGTTTATTTCATTAAAAAGTATTTCAGATACAGCTGACACTATCTTGCACTCTACTTTTCCTCTTCCTTCTTCCTTATTACCTCAAGTCCAGCTTTGTTTAGTGAATGTCCAACTGAAATATACAGCTGAGTGAGGCTCATGTAACAAGGGTCGGGTCAATGAGATAAACATGGAGTCTGGGAAGAGATCCCTTTCTAATAAAAAAGCAAAGCTTCATTAGGAAGAAGCCCTTTGCTTCCCACATCTTCCTGCCTGGAATGTGAACATAAAGCCTGGAGATACAGCATCTGCTTTGTGGCCAAGCGGCAGCAATCCAGAGATATATTCTCCTGTTTGTGGACATCTGGGCTGTTTCCATTCTAGGGCTACTAAAGATAAAGCTGCAAAGGACATTTTTGTACAGATCTTTTGTGGACATGTTTTTCACCTCTCAGGTAAATACCTAGGAGTGAAATTGTTGGGTCATGGAGTAGGTGTATATTTAATTTTTAAGTAACTGTCAAACAGCTTTCCAAAGTGGTTATACCATTCTACATTCCTACATATTAAGCTTTGCTATCTGCTAAATTTCTCCTCATTCTTTTTGGATGATCTTAGCCTTTTACTTTTTATATACAATCTAGGATCATAAAAATTTTTTTGGGATTTTGATTAGAATTTTATTGAACATATAGATGATTACTTTGGATAGACTTGATAACATTTATGGTATGTACCTACTTTAATAATTAAATGGTTAGATTTAATTTGCTAATGATTTATATAGAATTTTACATTTGTGTTAAAAAACAGGGCTATCATTGCCTCATATCACCCTCATGGAATGCTAGTAGGTTAGACTAGCATCCCACAAGGAACTGAGCTTTTCAATCCTATTCTCTGGAAAAGTTTACATAAAATAGGGACTGCCTGTTTTTTGAAGATCTGATAAAACTTACCTTACCTTTGAAGTTGTCTGTGGAATAGTGCTTTTACTGTGGCTTTATGTTTTGACTACTAATTTATTTAATGATTATAGGTTTATTTTATTTACTCTTGAGTAAATTTTTGTAATTTATACTTTCCTAGAAAACTGTTAATCTGAGCTTTCAAATATTCTAGTATGAATTTGTAGCATTCACTTAGTTGAAATCTTGTCTTTATAGTTACATTTTCCCTTTTTTCTTGATCAATTTTGCTATAGGTTTTCTTATTATTTGTCTTTTCATCCTCTCCTCTGGAGCTCCTTTGGTGAGGACATTTTCATTCTTACCTCCACATTTCTGCCAACCACTCTTCTATATTTGCTGTCTCTAAATTACTCTGTGTTACATGCTGAAGGATTTCATTAGATCTGTCTTCCAGCTAGTCGATTCTCCCTTCCATCTGTGTCTAATCTATTATTTACCTTGTCCAGTGAATTGTCAGTTTAAATACACACACACACCATTTCAAAGAGTTCTATTTGGTTATTTTTTGAATATTCCTATTTTCTATCATATTGTTTTATTTACTTTGGTATCTATTTTTTCCTTCATCTTTATTTTAAATGGACTTGTTAGTAACGTCTTTGAGACTGATGTATATATAGTGTTGCCGATTCTTGGAAATACTGTCATATCACTTTTCATCCTTCTTTGTAATTTGTATCTCATATTAGACTCTATATCTTATATTAGAATTTTACCAAAGTAAGTAACCCACTGTCAGGTCTTTTCTTTCCTCAACTTCATTAATGGCATCAGTTTTTATCTCAGAAAGTATTTGTAGGCCTTGCTTAACAAGTACATTACCTTTTGGAGATTCATTTTCCTTATGAGAGTTTCCTTTCTTTTTCCATGATTTTTCAAGTTGATGGGCCACCTTCTTCCCACATCCTTCTCAACTATTCTTGTTTTCTTAATATTACACTGTCCTTCCACAGCTTTAAGTTTTGAAAAATTCTATGTTTTATTAACATTATCTTTATTCTGTCCTCTTCATTATTTTCAAGACAACCAGTTGAGGCGCTCCTGTAGTCAATTTGTTACAAGCATACCTTGTTCTATTGTGAAGAATGTAGACTGCGATTGTGCCTATCTTTCCTTATTTCTCTGATAATAATCCCAACCAGAAGCACAGCACCACACTCACAGACATTTTATAAAGCAATGAAAGAACTGTACATCAATGAATTTATTATGGTTCATTAGAAAAACAGCTGCCATGGGAAAAATGCCATAAAAAATTGCAGAGTTTCTGAAATTTTTATTTTAAAAGATTCTTTGAATGTTGAACTTTTTGTTGACATTGCCTTGTTCAAATTGCAGTGCTTATGATTAGACTTGCAAATGACAGTGTTACCTGGTTTTACAAGTCCCCAGGATGATACCAGAGCTGGCCTGGAAACCATCTCACCTAATTTAGGCCACAGAACTATGAGATTTTATTTTAATAAAAGCTTTGCTTTTTATTGAGATTATTATCAAAGATGATGAACTGCAGAGAAATATGAAGGGAAAGACAGAATGACGCTAGATTCCATGTTGGAGTTCAAAAACAGTATTATAAATACAATCATATTTAAATTTATAACAGCACAAAGTATGCATGTACCAAATTTATTAAAGAAGTTATAGCGGATTGTCACAGGTCACATACATCAACTAAAAGCTGTGATGAGGCCAAACTGAATAATCTGAAAGGAAAAAAATCCATCTTACCTTAAAAGATTATTTCAGGGATTTATAGATTTAAAAACTATCTTATAGAAGAAATTGAGAGTTATGTACTGTGAGTCAAAAGAAAGCCACGTAAGCCTTAAAAAAAGCATGTAAGAAGTCTATTTTCTCTTAATTCTTTGCTCTCTGGATTTCAAAGTAGAGATATATGGGAAATGATAGAGAAATATGGGGATTTTAGCAAATGTAGGTACAGGGAAATAACTTTGACAGGCACAGAGATGTTGAGTCAACTCACCAGGGTGTGTATATTTATACATATGTGAAGCTTAAGCAAATAGAAGTGTTAAAGCTTTTTACTTCTCCCAGAAATATTAATTCAGATCATTAGCCGCTTGAGCTTATCTCCAGGTCTGTAAGACTGCATGTGGAGGCTCTGTTAGTACTTAGCACAGTATCTGACATAGTTGGCACTCAAATATTTAAATAAACATGTTTTCAAATAATCAAACATATGGCATTGAAAAATTTACACCTAAAAATCTAAGCTACTCTATTACAGATTCTAAAATAAGTATTTGGAATTTTTACACTGAAATATTAAGTTAACACTATGCAGCTGCACTCAGTATATAAAGGCGTTTATGAAATGACTCTGTTAAGAACTTGAGAAACAAAAGATACTTTAGAGATCACCTAATCTTGAGATTCCTAAATGTCAATGCACAGCCCAGTGTCAGGCTGAGAGTGTAAGAAGTATCAAGGTGGTTTAAGGACATACTTGCCTAGTCCTCCCCAAAATATTCTAATCCAGTGTATCTGGGATAGTACCTGAAACTAGATAATTGAAAAAAGAATTCATATAATTCTGGTGAATATCCAGGCTTCACAAATACTGATTTAATTTAGCGGGAAAAATAGGATCCAGAAAGCTTATGTGCCCTTCCTAAGGTCAATAGGCCTGTAAACATCATGCCTGTGGCTCTTTCAAAACCACAGGCTACCTGTTCATCGTCCACGGCAATCCTGTATATTCCTAAATTACAACCTGCCAGTACATCTCCAGAGACAAAGGAAACAACCAGTGAGAGATACACAAGATTTAGTCAGAGGATCTGGGTTCAAATCTAGTTCATCACCTTCCGAAATGGGCAAGTCATTTAACTTTTTTGAGACTCAGTCTTCTCCTCTGCAAAATGGAGATGACAGCTCCTAATGGCCCATGTGGAAAAGGAAAGGACTGTCAAAAGAGAAGGGTTGAAGAACAAAGATGCTGGAATTCTTAAGGAAAAAGAAAGAACAGAAATGGATATAAATGCTACTTAAATAAATAAATGCTAAGTTTATAAATAAAAAAAATTTAAATATTAAACAAAAAATTTATAGCATAAATGTAAGTTGGAAATTGTGAGCAATGTAATGTAAACACTGAGATATCATTTATATCATATTGTTTTGTAAGTTATATCAAAATAAATGCTATTTGTCCTTGAAATCAGGCCTTGAAACATCTTAAGTTTATACAGTATGGTAAGGGTTACTACTTTTATCATACTGACTTCATGAAACAGTGTAATGAGGTACAAAACTATATGATAGCAAGTTAAAATAAACTGAAAAAACAAACATTGATGATGTGGTTGATTACGTATTTTCCTTTACTTTAATGATGTCATAGTTAACCTAATATGCCTCATGCTAAACTTCCATTGAAGAAAGTTGCTGCATTTCAGAAACCATGAGATTTTTAAAACCAGAAGAGATGTTCATTTTAAGTTTTTTCTCACAACTTTACCCTTTCTCTAATCAGCAATTGGCTAATGAGTGTTCTCAAAGCATTTCAGTGGCCACCTAGTTTGAAACCACTGTATCCTCTATCGCCAATCTGCCTCTGAGAGATTCCCAGTGCATATGAGCAAAAAGGTACCTAATAAGCCCTGTGACAGCCTTTCTCTAACATCCTACTGATCCTTTTGTTTACTGAATGGTTCTGAATATCCCCAGGGCCATTCTCCCCCACTGCCTGTCCTCCATACACAGTAGGTTCCAGATTCTTCTAAATTCATGGACCAGCAAAACCTCCCCCCAGTTTTTGGGATGAAAAAGGTTGGTAGTTTTTTTACATCGTTAGCATGTGAAAATCAACTAGAGCTTATGAAGCAACCAAACAAACTAGATGGAATCAAATAAAAACACATACTTGAAACCTTTCCAGATACTTCAAAATGCTCTATAAATAGGTTTAAAGTTATTTTTACAGTGATTCCTAATAGGTTGCCTAGAGAAAGAAAATCAAAGGCCATTAATGGAAAATGGGACCTATTCCATAAGAAAAAATTCTGAAATCTTTCTTCATATATGAGTCAGCAGTATCCTGACATTCCTGAACAACCCATCCCAGGAGCACATTTTCTCTCGGTCCCTGCAACCACCTGTCTGAGCTCAGTGGAGACTCCAGGTCCACCAGAGAGACAGACTCTGCCACGTTCCCTTGAGGGCCCTCACCCCCTACACCCTGGCTGCTCCATGGCTGGGATTTATAGGCAGGCACCACTCTCTGGACCCACTGGCTAAATAACTGCCAGCCTCCTTACCCCATCGCCGCCGGCACACTTACGTATCTTATGGAAAAGCTCTTGGTACATTTAAAAGTATAACTGAGAGGATAGAATATTGACTTAACAGCTGTTTTAGTGAATTATGGTTTATATGGAATTCATTTTGCATCTAATAATAATAATTTTATTTTTATTCCCAGCTGACTCAGAACTATGCAAATTTACTCATAAAAAATGAATGAGCAGTGAGACCTAGTGGTGTCCATGAGCTTGGTTCTCTGGATTAAGAGCCTAGTAAGGATCTGTTAGGTGCTTTTGGAGGTGGGGGAAGAAGTAAGGCATGTTTGTCACCCTAAGGGCTAGGCTTCATGTAGTGCAGCTGGGGGACAGGAGGAGTATTTATCTGGGCACCTTCCTTGGGGCAGAGCTGCTCAGACACCTGAATGACTTCTCAACCAATTTGGATTTGGGACTCTGAGCATACCCTGGCTTACCCAGGGGTGGTGAGAACCAGGGAAGGACAGGCCATGATCAAGCTCATTCACCTGCAGGGCTTTATAGGGTCTCACACAGAGACCGCTTTCCCCAAAGCCCAGCTCGAGCTTCAGAACTAGTTGGTCCTTGCTTTCTGGATCACTTTTCTGTATCCCTTGAGCACTGCACTCCCCTCACCTACTAACTCATTCCCTTGATACTCTTCTCTCCCTTGCCTTTCTCCTTCTCCTTCTGATAACTGTTCCCTGGGTCATTTGCAAACCTCCAGTGTAAATAAACACCCGTATATCTTGAAGCTCCAAGCAAGTACCCATTTCCCTCCCACGACCCCAATTTCCCACAAGCCCTCCTGAGTGAAGGCTTCCTGTTCTCTCACAACCCATCTTCAGGAAGCCCTGCTGTCCAGTAATACCATAGGTACCTGTGGACCCAAGGTTAACCCCCTAGTTCACAGAAAATGCTGAAGCCTGGCTTACAGCCTCTTACCTAATCAGACAGAAGGTTAATAAAATCCAGTATTTAAACTTGTTTCAGGCAATGAGTGACTGAGTGGCTCTAAGGAAATTATCAAACTATTTGAAAAACATTTTTTTTTATTCCCCTACTAAATGGACATAAGTCATTCTACTTAAAAACGGTTTGAGTGGTCTGATCTAAGAGCCAGTGTAACTACTCCCTCCCCGTCTCAATGCCACACTAAATGCGACATTTACTACATAAATGCAGGAATGCCTGCTCCTAGAGAAGAAAACACTGGGGGATGGTTAAAAAACTGGATGGCTTCCTTAAAGGGTGTTATATTTATTTCCAGTTTCTCTATTTTATGAATAGTTTCTTAAGTATCTGGGCCTAAATAAAAGGTAACTATCAAATTGAATTATTTGACTGGCAGCTCTAGAATAGAGCTCTAGAAACGTTTCTCCACTGGTTCAGTCAACTCACTCAGCATACTCATTTGTCCAAGAAAGGATACTTACTTGTAAATTGTAGTCCTGTAAAATTTTAACCAAGGAATCTCGCAAATTAGGAATCTCCATTCCTTCCTTAATGCGGTGTATCAGTAGAATTGGGTCAACATGCGTGCCAATGTTGTTTAACAAGCCAGTAATAAATGCTACAAAATACCACACAAAACAATTAACGTATAAACAATATTTATAATGCAATTTTAGGCCAAAAATAACTCTAAGAAAAAAGTATTTCCTTCAAAATAAGTGTTAAAACCACTTGAGTTTCTAAACTATCAAGAAGTAATCTTCCTTTGCTTTCTTCATGACATAAAGCTAAATGACAAGAGTTTAAAATAGCTGGAGAACAAATGATTGCTTCAGAATACAGTTTGTGATGTCAAAGAGTGCAACTAATATTTATTGAGAATTTACTATGGTTCAGCTGTCATTTACTTTTCTCCAATATTCCACAAGGTAGGAATGTTATTTGTCCCCATTTTACAGAAAAGGGAAAAATTGGGTGGTTAGTTAATTCACCCAGGGTCATACAGTTAGCAAGTTATAAGTCCAAATTCAAACCCAGGTCAGACCCAAGTCACATGTGTTCCATTACACCCACTTTTGCCTCCTTCCTTTAAGATCTTTAAGCTGCTACTTTATAATGCTACACTAGATTCTCAAAGATTGATGTCACGTAACTACCTTAATATGAAATTGGCTTGAATAACATTATCTTCTTGTATTTTTTATTGATAAGATAATTATAATAGCAATTTCTGGAACTTGGAAATCTTGAGATAAGCCTTCCTCCCAAAAAATAAAAAGGGGAAGGAGATTTTAAACCACCCCTGCTAGCTTGTGAATTATTTCTATATCTTCAAAAGGAATTGGGTCACTGTTGGGTGACTGCTTTTGCTCCCTTCCAAATGGGAGACCTGATGCAAATGGTCAAGCACAAGGTCAGCATATGTACCTCTTAGTGCTGCACTGATAAATGGGGCTGGAAAGAGGGACTAGATACTATAAGAGCAAACCTCCAAATATGGCTAATGACCTATGACAATTATATGTTTCCATAAAAAGAGACTGGTAAGGGCCATCCATTTTCAAAATAAATGCCCCCTGTATATAAACTGAAGTAAACAAAACTAAGCCAGATCACACTTATTCAATTTGGCAGCAGTAGGTAAAAATAATGCTTCATGGGGACACAGTTAACATCATTAGGTTAACCATTTGTTCTTTATCACACCCAAGGAATGAAAAGTGATGGGGCTCCAGGCTTCTCTGCATGGGAGGCGTATTGGAAATCGTTACAACGCACCTGGCCTATTTTATTATAGATACTTTGCCATATTTTTAATCCAATATGTCTTGAGATAATTCTTACTCTAGACATAACTGGCCATACTGGGAGAAAAAGTTGAGCTTGCAGATGGCCTTTCTGCTTACGTGGTTTGTCGATGGAATATAAAATCAGATCTTCCCAAAGCTCTCCATCGTCTTGCTCTTTGGCAAACTCAATTGCTTTATCAACATCATGTAATTCCTCCATGATCATCTTCAGGGCACTTCGGCTATTGCCCATACGGCCTAGCAAAGGTGCAGGAAATACTCCACTTAGGATATTTCAGTAAAACATCTTTAAAGAGACAGCATACCTCTATCAATTACCTTACAGTTTGAAAGCTAAGAAAAAAGCATATTTTTATGACATTAGCATTCATTATTTATAACTCACTACATAAATATCTCCTATTTATTGGGTGTTTACTTTGTGCTGAGTACTCATTAAAGCACTTCACATGAATTACAGCATTTAATCACCATTATAATACTACGAGGTATGCTCCATTAATATTTCTGTTTTACAGAAGAGGACATAGGAATATTAGCTACCTGTCAAGTCACACAGCTCAACTAAGTGGCAGACCTGGAATTCCAATTCAGGCTGGCCAGACTCTTCCCTTCTGACAGACCTGTGTTTCTTCCGGATACCTTTGCACCCAGACACCGTTAAGAATTCTAAAGGCCTTAGAGCCATTCTGCCTCTAGCTGCTCTGCATCTGCTCTATGGATATGCTCTGTGCCAACTGCCAACTCAGTTAGCAGAGGGCTACTCATTTCCCTCTCTTCCAAGTTCAGGGGAAAGCCTTTCAATAACCCTCATGAAATAAAACTATTTCCTAACTATTCTTCTATTTGGTTATGTTTACGCACTTTGCTCATCGACCTACTGGCTTTTTAATGGTTTTGTAAACAATTTCCATGAGTTTTTGATACAGTAGATGGAAGAAGGTTTTACTGAGAGAAGGGACGTCCACCGCCCGGCTGTGGGTTTGCTCCTTCTCCCTGGCCCCTAGCTCGCCGCAGGAGCTAAGAACTGGTCCAGACTCCTTCACACTGTGCGCAGCCATTATCAAATGACAAGAGCTGGCCTGGGAATGAGATGCTGTCCCATCTGTTATACCTTCTATAGCACTCTTTTTCCCATAGTTTATGTCGTTAGAACAAATGGGTAAATTTTTAAATGTGTATAGGAGTTTTACATTTTTATAATTAAAAAATGGGAGATTATGTCTCCTCTTACAAGTTCTCTACTGCTTCTACGACAATATGACATTATGACAAAAACCTGTTCTACTAAAGTATTTCCTGGGAGGAGATGCTGGAGAAATACTGAATATAAACTCTATGTTTATGCTACAAATACCTGTGCAGGGCTTCCTTAGGAAACATCCAGGAATCTAACATTGCTTCCATGCAAATGGTTCCTTGTAGAGGATTGTGAAAAGATAGTAAGCTCTGTGCCTTGGTCTCTATGATACCAAAATGGTAACATACATGGAGGCAGGAGCCAGAGGGCCAGGGACAACTAAAAGCTAGGTTATACTGTTTTCCTCTCTCCAAAACTTCGGTATTCAATTGCATTTCCTCCAGTTACTCAAGGTGTGAGTTTTGAAAATGAACATTATTTATTTTTCTACCAAGAGGATGGTAACATAAGCTGGTAATTAAAAGAAAAATGCACAAGCTAATCAACCATCTATAATTTATTTTATATTGTGGGGTGTGAACTAATATAGTTTTATTTATTATATAATACTAAGACATTATTATAACAGCATTTTATTAAAAAACTATTCCTTTTCTATTGAGCTGTGTAATGTCCTTCTGCATGCACTAAATTCTTGTACAAAATAGGTTCTCGGCTTTGTTGTTACTTTGGTCTAAAACCTATGTCCATTCTTAGACCATTTACATCACATTGTCACCTCATTTATTAGTTTATGGGGACCAAAATAAATAAAAGCTACTTACTCAGAAGATAAACTGTCTCTTCCACAAAATTTCTCTGTTGACAGATCTCAAGAGCCTTCATATAAAGCAGGGTAAAAAATGTTACTATGGGTTACCAGGTGAGAACAAACATTAATAGGGTCACTGAAACATACAAGTTTGAAAGAATTTTTCCATTGCCTCCCTTTAAAAACAAAGCAAATAAGCAGAGCTCAAATCTCCTCCAGTTTGTGGGAGGCTGTCCTCATTTATTTCTCAGACAGGTGGTGGACCCTGCACAAGTGAATGGATAATGGATTTGAGGCAGCTCAGAATATTCCATGAGCAAAGGCAGAAACCAAGATGCTGAAAGAAGGATATTTCCCACAAGCTTGCTTTCTTGCTGCTACCTTGGGTTTCACACAGCGCTGCTCCCCTCCTAATCGCAGTCACTGGGCTGAGCTGATTCCCTCTACTGGAAGGTTTGCTCCACAAAGGCCTGCCATCCACTGCAGCATGTTCCCAGGATTTAGTGCACCCCAGCTCAGAAAACATTTGTTGCCTAAATACTGGGAATATTTCTACTGCCAGCTCATGGGGTTTAAGAGAACTCTGCTCAAGGATTTGTCAAAAGTGAGAGGGGAGAAAACACATCTAACAGGCAAGAGGATCAAAAAGGAGGAAATCAAGTCAAGATATGAGGTCCAGATGACAGCAGTTCTTTGAGTATAAGAAAAAAGACACACTATGTATTTATAAATAACTCAGTAATTCTAAATGAACCAGCACACGTTTAGTATGTACTCTGTGCTGGGCACCTAGAGGGTCAGGTTGGATGGAGATGCAGAGATGACGTAAGAAAAATGCTGAACGTGATGACATGTAAGAGGAGGACAAAGAGGAGGAGAAGGGGTGGCTCAGCAGGAGTGGATGCAGCCTGAGTCTGCCCACGGAGCTGGGTCCAGAGGTGGCTACAGAGCTATGACAGCACAGAATCCCATGGCGAGGGAAGCATGAATAGAGGCCATGTGTGTAGATACAGGAGATGAACTCTGGCATGGCCCTCTTACAGAATGCTCCACAGATGATGTAGCATGTGAACTGGGTATAGTAGGATCAGTAGGAGTCCACCAGGAAACCCCATCTCACACCCCGCCCGCATAACCTTCCTACTGCACTGCTCTGCTCTGACTTAAAGCCAACAATCTTTACTGTGGCCTGCATGGCATCCACCATCTGGCACTGTCTTTCTGTGCAGCAACACCTCACACCCTGCTTGTCCCTCTGCTCTGGTCCCTTGGCCTGGAATGCTGTCCTCAGTACCCACCTGCTACCTGGGCAGGTACAATACTCTGTGGACCCCACACCAGGTCAGATTCCAGGTACTTCCTCTTGTTGCATCCTGCATGCTTCATATCACTTAATCCAGGTGCAGCTAACTGCTCCCTAACTGTCTGACTTCTATTGCCTGGGACCATGTGCACTCTAAGCCCTGTGCTTTACTCAACATCTGGCTCACAGCAGGTGTGCAAAAAATATTTTTTAAATAGGTAGGCAGATGGAAAAGATTTCAGGGGTAATATTACTGGGTTGAATAGCTAGTCATTTGAAAACAACCAGCCAAGGTTGTTTAAAAACAAGAACCGAGAGATGAGACCAGTACAAGTTCATCAGTTCCTCGGGCTCAACGACCTATCTTGGGAAACAGCAGGAGCTAGTTTTGACATTTTAATTTTTGACTTAAAAATTCTGTGTAGAATATATATTTAAGCCTATGTCTCTGGTTGGAGATTAGTAGCTAAAAGGGAAGGAAAAAATGCTGATTATAGGGATCAAGATGGGGAAAAAAAACCTGAACCGAACATAAAAAAGGAAAAAACAAGTAACACCTTACTTTGGGATTGCAACAGAACTAGAACGGTGTTTTAAAATACAGAAACCACGTAAATGAGGAAATGAGAAGACTGGAAGGTCACAATAAGGAGGAAACGTTATTAATTCAATTATGCACAAGATTGCTTTAAAAACTATGTGGATAGCTAGCTGTCCCCCAGTGGCCTGTACTCCTTTCTTCTATGGTAATAAAGCTTTAGGCGAGTGTGAGACTGCCCAGAATAAAAATAAACATCTCCAAGCCTCCCCAGTGGTAGGGGAGCTATGCGACTAATGTCACCATAGAGACGGAACAGAACCATGGCACGGCCGCTTCTGGGAATATTCTTTCAGAAGCAGTGTTTGTGAACGCTTTCTTATTTTTTGGTCCCTTCATCTGGTCTGCTCTTGAAAACATGTATGATACTACCTCACATCACTAGGTCAAGGTCATACAATGTTGGGGAACAAGAGAAAAGAGCCTGGCTCATGAACCGTATATACCACCGCCAGCAGGGCCACTCTGCCAGGACTTCCACCTGACAGAGAACTGAGTTACTACTCTGTTTAACCCATCAGTATTTTGGGAACTTTACCACTCATAGCTGAACCTAATCCTAACTAACTCTTAGAAAATTTTTGTTTTGATTAAAAACATAGTTCACCTATCTCTATACTATTATATAAGTCCATAAATCACCATCATAAACAATGGAACTTTCTTACCAACTCTTAACTCTTTTGGAATGATACTGGAGAAGAGAATAGGATACACATGCAAGAGATTAAACAGTAAGGGGTAAAAAGCAAAATATCTGGAATTAGAGGACCTGGGACTATTCCAACAAAAAGTTACTGAGAAGCCACATGAGTGCCTAGATTCATGATAGCTGCTGGAGCTGCAGACGGACAGTTTATGGTGCAGTGAGACTGTGTCACGCACAGCTAAACAGAAAGCTTAATACAACTGGATGGGTGGAGTGTTTAGAAAAAGGTAGTATAAATAAAGCTGAACATATTGCTTAAAGCAGTTTATTACTAAAAGGTATCCATATACCAATGCTGTACTTGGAAATTTACTGACACTTTAAAGTGCCGCTCAGAGGGTTCAAAACCATCCCTCCTTTTCTTGAGAATATGGGAATGCTCAAGAACATGCTTGTTTCAAGCAACAAAGAGTTTGTAGTCTGACCTGCACTATGTAATACATCAGCCACTTGCTCTATGTGGCTATTTAAATTTAAATAAAAAATTCAGTTCCTCACTGGCCACAGTTCAAATACTCAGTTGTCATATGTGGCCAATGGCTACCTGGTTAGAGTAGATGGTAGCACACTTTCATCACTGCAGAACATTCTACAGGATTGTGCTGCTGGAAGCTCGTTTAGGACACCACCAAAAGTGACAGTTCAAGTGGGAAGAAATGTCTGAAGGCAAGTTTGAAGTCAAGAATGGTCTGGAATGCAAGCAGAATGTGTAACACTGAACTCAAAGATGATCTGAATCTCTGAAACTTAAATTTCACATATTTTTTAATGTCTTATGACTAGTACCTTAAAGTTATTCTTTTCTCATATGTGAGAAAGTAGAGACTCTAGAAATCTCTAGAAATTTTAAGTGTAAAAAGAAAATATTTCTGGCAAATGGAAATTTTCTATTATTGACACAAGTGAAGCATAAAGGTTCGCTTCCATATTTTAGATTCTTGAATGTTCCTGGGCTGTAGTGCTCCCTCTAGAGGGAAGAGTAGAGACTAGCTGGAGACTGACATACACAAGCACACACACGAAAAAGGACAGTAGGTAAATAAAAGTGAAAAGACAGAAAAATGACAGAAATTGAGTAAGAGGGGATGCAAAAATGACATATTAATTTTCCCTATCCTTATTTAGTAGAAAGGTAAGGAACATAGAAATTTGGAAACAACTAATAGGAAGCTTATCAAGTATGAATTAAATAATGACTTCTATCCAGCCTTGACCCTGCCATCTTTTATCCTATCTTCTCTTTAAATTTCTTTAATGAAAAGATACGAACTTGCCTCTCCCAGCTTTATTCCTCCAAATTCATAAATACTGCCACCTTGTGAATGCCTTTAGATATGAGAGAGATCACAAATTCAGGTATAAATTTGCCAAAGCTATCAAGCTGATCCTCTGCTTTCAACTCTTCTAGGCAAAGAAGAGTTGATCAGATTTGCCAATGAAAACTAGTGCCTGATGACTACACCTGGAAATTATAGAAGAAAGGACTGTTTAACATATAAAGCATGTCTATTGCTTTGAGAGCAACAGCCTTTCCTTTGAACAGGAGAGGATGAGCAGAGCTGAGGAGACAGAATGACCGACAAGCTTATGAACACTGTCCACTTCCTCACCTGAGAGACGAGAGCAGGTGGGTCCGTGACCTACCTTCTCAAGTGGGCAGTGGGTACTCTCTCGGAGAAATGGAAGTAAGTTTGGTCGATCATACTCAGCGTAAAGGCTGATCTGTTTCTCATGGTAGCGCTGTCCTTTATGATGGTCTCTCTTGAAAAGTTTATGCAGATACTAAAAAGAACACAGAAATAAACAATGAATATTAAAATAGGAAATGCAATACTTGTTAAAGATGCTATTTTCAGTTCTAAATAGCTTTCTGGGAGAGGCCAGGGGGTGGGAGGAGAAACAGTTTTCAGAAAAAATCTCTAGGTGAAGAAGTGGAAAGGAGAATATGTTTGGCAGAGCAAGGAGATTCTGAAACTCTCTAGAATGGCTCTGAGTGACCCGGAGCTACCACTTACCAGGTGCCAAGTGACCTCGGGCAGTCACTAACCTCTGTAATCGAGTTTCTCCATCTGCAAAAATCTCATTAGGCTGTTGAGGACTGAATGAGTTATCACATGTAAAACATTCAGAACCATCCATGCCTGGCATATACCAAGCACTACAGAAATGTTGATGGTAACAGTTGTTAATTATCATCGCAGTCATCTCCTTCAGGTTAGAAATAAAATGATTGATTAATGGTCTTCCTAGATGATAAAAATTCTCATCTTTTATATAAAAAAAATCATAAAAATTCTCATTTTTACATAATAAGGGGTAGAATCATGGGATGAGAATATATTCTCAAAAACTAAAGCAGCAAGAACTAAATTAATTTTCATACATTCAGTATCTCCTCTTTGTTAAATCCACTGATACCTATTTTTGCAATGAAATGCTGCCTACACAGGGGACACCAAAAAACAAAAATAATAAGTAAAAATCAAGAAAAATATAGGTGTTCAAAATCAGTTTTCAAAACTGATTCCTTTCTGCAGCTTTCTGAAAAAGCTGATGGATCTCAAAGGAAGTGAGTAATTCACTTTCTATTCAGAGGCAAGATGAAGTCTATCAATATACTATGCAGAAGTTAGAAATTGATGTTCACGGTTTAGATTATGTTAAATGTAAATACACACCCCATAAAATCCACAGGAGGCAGAAAGACTTGCTCATACCAATCACATAAAGTGCATTCACACCTTGACCAGATTGGTTTGTAAGAAATGCAGAGCTTCCGCCTGTCCTAGAAGCTGTGGTTGCAAATAAATTAGCTGAAGTTTGACATTCATGGTTATATAAGGTCATTAACTAGGCCTAACCATGAAATATGCACACTGAAAAACCACTCCTTGGGTTAACTGCTCACATCTCCCTATAGCAAGGTGGGGGAAGAGCAGACAGAACCCCATACCCATCTAATGAGGCACCTGCCAGTCCAATGGCACTGGGGTCAGCATGTGAGCCAGACACACAGTACTGTTTCCTAAAGGAGCAAACAGGATAGGAAGGCTCTGTCACATCTGCCGAGGCAAACTTACAGAGACATTACACGGCCTGACAGGGAAGATGAGCCATTTAGTGCGAGATCTGCCAGCATCTCACCAATGCACTAATTACACTGCCACATAGACACCTACTGCCCATCATCCTGTCTCCTGGCTTTAGAAGGTCAGGAATCCCAAGGTGGCCAGCACAGTGGCGCCTTGCTTGGGTCAAGTACATAATCTTGAGATTTCCAACCATGAACAAACAATATAGCAATGGCATTCATACAACCCCTGAACAAAAGAAAAACTTAAAAAACAAAGTACCTCTCGTTCCTATCCTGGAGTCTTCAAAAGCTTCAATGCATAAAACTGACTTTTGAATAAAAAACTATTCCCTGAGACTCTCCTGCGTGCAAAGAGGTGGGCAGAGACAGAAGAGTGCTCATTATATTTGATACCTACAGTCCTACTGGAATGATTCTTATTTCTACTAAAGCCTTTTCTTGTATAATTTTTTAAAGGAAATAGATAACATCTGTCCCTGCTTTACTTCCATGATGACAGCAATGCAGAAAATCAAAGTAGCCCCCAAAGGAAATCTAGAACAACAGGTTTTAACAGCACCACCACCACAACCACATGAGAGAAGTGGGATTAGCCAGCGTCAGGGCGAGGGACCAAAAAAATGAGACTCTGTTCTTTCATCACGGTGTGGTCTTGTCATTTGTACCATAATTATATCAAATGGTGACTACAGAAGGAAGGGGCCTAGTCCTAGGCAAAGTTTGATGACACAAAAAAGAATCTAACTTTTTAAAAGTCACGATTGAGTTGTGAGTTAAAAGTTAAAGAGTCTGAGCTGTAACTAATCCCTCGCCTAGATTCAGGGCATGTGCCTGAATAATAATTACAGACTACTGTCGGTGGTCACATTTCCAATCTGAGTAGTAACCCAGAAGAGGTCGCTCCAGTACTGAAAGGGGTTCACCTCACTAGGCAATCAAAAGGGCAAAAGATGGCCATGCTTACCACATGCTGCAACTCTGGTCTGTCTTCCAATTCTTCCACCACCTTCTTAATCTAGAGAGAAAGGAAGTGTTTATATGTAGTGATAAGGACACAAACAGAGCTGCAAAATCATCTGATCAACATCTTGCCACTTTAATGGCTACAATGGTCCCAGGCAGTCATCTGCTGACACATGTAGAAACAAAAGACTCACTGAAATTTTATCTTCATTGTCCAAAAGCATGTCAACAGCTTTCTGGAATAAAAAAAATAAATAACCACAGTCATTGAAATTTGCCATTGAGGAGATCACTGAACACAGTATATAGTATATGTTGTCACAGCTAAAGATGGACAGTTTATTTTCCATATATAAGGAGGCCCTCAGCTTTATGATTGCCCCTAGATATTTGTAAAAGAATGCACTTCAAAATGTGCCTCAATCTGAGGCCTCTGAATTTGATATACTACTAAAATGGTGTCTTGCTGAAACTCACTACATAAAAAAACATCTTGAGTACACATATTCTAACCTCCTTGATGACTCAGATGGCTTCACATGGTCCCATGGGCCTCTCAGTTATGAGAACCTATTGTTCCCAGCACCCCAAGACGAGCTTTCCTTCCTGCCACCTCAGTCTTCACTGAGTCCCTCATAAATTTCACAGATGTGAGGAGCTGGTCTTATGTGGAAAAGAGGATGAGAACCAGAAAAAAATAAGATACCTGGAGTTTCATAATGATATAAAACTTACAGACTTTGAGAATTTGCTCTGGCTACTTTTTACATTCCTGAGACACAAATTAGGCAGTTTTTGTAACAAGAGGCAGTGGGAAGACAGCCGCCCAGACGAGCCTCATGCAGAATGTCAGGGTTCTGTTCTTGACTCTGCTACTACCTAGCTAACTACTTCAAACATTATTTTCCCCTCTGAAATATGAGGATGTTGGAAGAGATTACCTTTAAGGTATCTTTCAATCACAAAACCAGGATTGCTTAACTTTGGTTCATAATCTTGAATAGCAGTTATTTTCAGTTCATTTCATCTTTTTGTACAGCTACATATGCAATGTTAAGCTCCTAGACACATGGTGGGAGTGGAGAGGAGAAAGGGGGAGCCTAGATATGGGGAAATGTAATTACCTTTTATAAGCATCTCATCCTCTTAATCATCTGCCCAAGAAACAGAACCTCTGTGCCTGAACTCCCTGGGAACTGCGCTAATTCTTTTCAGATCTGTAGGCCCTTAGGCCTCATTCAGTGTGAAAAACAAGCTAAGGGGGAGGTCATGGTGGTGGCTAGGGGGACCTGGGCTCATCTCCTCCCATGCACATAGCAGTCTACAACTGTATATGGAGTACTTCCCTCTGAGAGGACCCAGTAAATGGATGAATAGGGCCTCTATGAGGGAAGGCATGGAGATGGGTAGGAGGCAGAGATTCAGTATCACAAAGGGAAAAAGCACACCCCAGGCACGGCATTCCATGGCCCGGAGGGATCTCAAAGGCATGGAACTTTTCCCTGAGGAGTGAGAGAGTCAAGCTCCTAATCCTTAGATCCTGCACAAGAGAGACAAGACCCCAGTGAAAACCAACTGGGAACATATCCAAGAAAACTCTAGAACTTGTAGGGAAAGGAACACCGCTCTTGAAGGGTTCATGCACAGACCAAGACCTAGAAATGAGCACAAAAACACCACATGGAAAAGCACACAGACCACAGGGGAAGGAGCCCTGCATACTAATGTTGGAGTACCTGCCAGAGAGACAGCTGGGCCTCTCCCTGGGGAACTGAGACACTGGCAGTAGCCACTTTTGCTATTTTGTCCTGTGCTGATCCTGGCACTGGAGGGCAGCATTCTGGAGCCCTCCCTCGAGACTGCTAACACCAGGGGCACCCTCCTGAGAGCCCTGCAAAGCCCTGCACCTTGGACAGGATACAGCCCTGCCCACCAGCACACCCACAGCGGTCATGGCTGCCCCACAGAAGGGTGCGTGCAGCCCATACAGGGGATGCTAAAGCACCAATCCTAGAAGACGTCCACTGTCTTACACTTATTGCAGCATTATTTACAATAGCCAAGGTATGGAAGCACCAAATATTCATCAATAGATGAATGGATAAAAAAGGTGTATATATACAGAGGAATGTTACTGAGCTATAAGAAAGGATGAAATCTTGACATTTGTGACAACATGGATGGATACAGAGGATATTATGCTAAGTGAAATAAGCCAGAGACAAATTATTTCACTTATAGATGGAATCTAAAAAAGAAGACAGATACAGACTCACTGACACAGAGAACAAATTGATGGTTTTCAGAAGGAAGGAATGTGGAGGGATGGACAAAATAGGTGAAGGGGATTAAGAGGCACAATTTTCCAGTTATAAGGTAAATAAGACATGGGGACGTAATGTACAGTATAGGGAATGTAGTCAATAATATTGTAACAACTTTGTACAGTGACAGATGGTAGCTAGCTTTACTGCGGTGACCATTTTGTAATGTATTTAAATATTGAATCACTATTCTATACACCTGAAACTAATACAATATTGTATATCAATTATTCTTAAATAAAAAAAAGCAAAATGGGCTAACTGCATCTTTTAGAAAAAAATAAGTAGATTTAGCTCCTATTTAAATTAACTTTGTGAAGACTACTATATAGCATGATACATACATAATGCATGAATTATGTGACCTGTTTTACTAAAAATTACTTCATACACACAACTTTGAAAGTTCCGCATCAAATTAAGAGTGCTATTACAGAATAACCACTTCAAGTAAAGGATTCCCAAATGCCAATTACTGAAGTAACATCTAGTGAGACGACAGTGTTTTGAGCATGATCAGCACACAGCCAACTTATGTGATTGGATAACTCCCAGTAGTTGGATAGATAACTAATTACTAAAAATTTGGGACAGTAAAAATAATTAATCGGTATTGAAGTAAGAAACACATTACCTCAGAATCAAAATCCATTAATAAAACAATTTTATCCTTGATAGAACTGAAAAGATTATGCTTGTGGATCAACTGGAAAACATCCTTATGTCTTAGTGTTAAGTATATTTCCAGCGCATTACCGTAGTTTTTGTCATAGGTGTACCTGGTAATACAAAATGTTTACATTAATGTTCACCAACATTTCTAATTAAACACACACATATGCACATACAAATCATGTTTTACAATATTAAAAACTGAAAAAAACTTGTTTAGAGTGACAGTTCACTTTATATAGAAAACAATTCTTGGTATTTAACTAAGGATTTCTTTCTCAGAACTCTTTTGCTTCCCATCCCACCAAAATTTCATAAAATTTACAATATGTAATACAATTTTTCTCTTGTAAAAATATCAGACTTTTAAAATACAAATCCATAGAGCAGACAAATTATGATCCAGAATAAAGAAATTCGTATTCTGGTGATTAAAAAAAGATTCTGATAAGCAGTTTTTAGCTGACAAATGGGATATATTCCAAAAGCTTTTTTGTAAGGGGCTGTATAAAGCTGACATGTGCTTTCTGCTGAAATAATGTTTTCCACATTAATGCCCAAGCCAGCTCCTGAAAGCCAGATGAACTTAAATTGTACTGTGGGTCCCTTATTAACCTGCAATATGCCTTTTGTTTCACTAGACCAAAGCTCCTTGAGGGCACAAGTGTATCTATCTATCTCTGTATCACAAGCATGTAGCACAAAGCCTTGGTCACTGGAAGGGCCTAGTAAGTATGAAAAATATTGACCAAGCTTCTATTTTCTGAGCCCTGACTCAGTTCTTGATTATGACATCTCACTAAGCCTTAAAATCATCCCATGAGGAATTGTTACCTGTGATCTTACAGCTGAGGTGTCTGAGGTTTGAGAGATTAACCGACTTGCAAGGGTGACAGACTCCAGAGCCTCCCTGGGACCCTGATTTACCCGAGTAGTCTAAGGCCTGGCCCCTCCCAAGCCACTGTCTGTACCAAGGGCTTGCTGGCCAGGGTTCCTCGCCTCTGGGAAACAGATTACATTGCAATTGTACAGCTTACAGTTTTGTCTACCTTCTAGTTGTTCACTGAAGGTCTATGAAAGGTTTTTACTAAGAGTAAATACAGAAAAATGGTAAGAATATAGGACAATGGTATAAAGGCTGCCTTCTTAGAGTCCTACTCAGAGTTTGCCAGAGCTGAAATGTGAAAAACTTGCCACATGGATTCATTTGGAAAAAGCAGCACTAATTTATACTCACAATTCTGCTAGCGTTTTCAGTAAGGTCCTGTTCTGACTATCCTTCTTCAGGTGATCCCGAACGGCCTGAACTATTACTGAATTGTTGTACAGATCTCCGGGCCATTCTCGGATCAGGGTGGCAAAACCCTACCAAGGAGACAAACAGAAGAACACTCTTTAAGATAACAATCCATATAGTTTAAACATTGCCTAAAAGTATTCCTGTAAACAGACAAAATAATTTTATCATCGAAACCTTGGTCCATAAACACATCATCAGTTTTTAGACTATGGGTTCTGGGGGTGGTGAGGGGAGGCAGAGAATTACTGCACCCTCATCTCCACCCACCATTCTTGGAAGTAGGTGGGCCATTCACTCCTGTTCTTATTTGATGAAATGTGCAAGTAAGAAAGCCTGTTTGTCCTTTGCTAAAGTACCACTGCACAGAGTTTAGGTTTGACTAGCTCTAGCCTCATTCTGGACTAACTATAACATCTGGACATTAACAGCTTTATAGATATTATCCCTGTCAGCAACTTTCCCACCACCCTTGATGCACTTCAGGTCTGGGCTGCCATGTGCTCTGGTCATGCAGTGTCACCCCACAGCCAGCACAACCACACGCAGTGGCTCACTCCCACGGCAGAATCATCCAGCATCCTACTTTTGACAAGTTACCATTGGTGTTCTCCTTCCACTCCCACCTCTAAACCTCCTTTAATTTGGGGACTTGGGACTTTAGCTCAAGTTTTATCCCCTAGCTCTCATCCTATCTATGGATCTCAAATTCTGTGGGTCTGATAGAAACTCCAGATCCCCTGAGTGGATTCTCTTTCCCTTCATGGCTGATTCTTGGTCTGTATCCTGGGTAGACTTTATCCTCCTAATTCCTAACTTTAGTCTTCTGGGTTTGTAACTCAGAGTATGGTAGAACAGTTTACACTTACTGATCCTTGAGAACTTTTAGGAAAAGCCTTAGATATATTCAAAAGACAGCAAATAGAAGTATAAGTATATATTATTGGAAAAAACATTTGTTATTAATACTAAGCAACTCAACTAATGCTTAAGTGAGCTACTTTGAATTTGTTTAAATGATATTTAGAAATGAAAATAGTGTGGTAGGATTTGCTTCTGTGAAGCACCAGGATTTGGTTAAGAATAAAATCACAAAAAATTAGGAATATAGCCTTCATCAAAGTCCTATTCACTTTCTACTAAAGTAACCCCTAGGAAGGATGGCATGAGGCCAGAACAACAGGCTACACATTTCCCAATCAAACTGCTACTTTCCTACATATGAGCATGATTGCAGTTTGACTTGAGAGATCTGGGAGGGGAGGGGACTTCATTAAGATGATATACTTTATAAAACTACTGAACCAGAACATTAAAATGTTCTCTGAACCAAAATGATATTTTGGCCAAGTTTCTGTTAAGACTGAAATTTATAAGATAAAAAGTCTGAAAAGATTTCCACCCAAATACTAGAAGCTCTCCACTGCCCTAAGACCAGGAATTAATAGTGTTCAGGGAAAGAAGAAAGCTTGGTTCCATTTTCTCTTTTCCCCATCCATGCAACAGTCTTACAATACTGCCAGCTTCTAACACAATATAAGACAAAACGACCAGGGTCATATTGTGCAATAAAAACTCAGTGACTCCAACATAAACTGAAATAAACATTTATTACATTTCATGTTATGCTTTTCTCTACTTATTTGGCTTTGTAAGCCCTTGAATAAATGTGCAAAGACATATTATGAAATTAACCACGTGGCCTTTATTATTAATTGGAGGACACAATTATCTGGGAGCTGCTGATTGATCAAGTGGGCAAAATTAGAGAACCCTCTGAGACCGTCATAGTAAGTAAAAGGTTAAAAAGTATTCACTGAATGAAATGCCATAGGGTCATCCTACTTTTAACAGGCTTACACATTTGTTATTAATATTTTGAAGCAAAGTTTAATTATTTTAAAATAATTCTGCTAGGCTGTGAATTAAAGGCAAAGCTATATGCATTTCAGTAGACACTCCATACATATAAATCAGGAAGCATCATTACCTCCAAGAAAATGCTGCAACCTGTGATGTTTTTAGGAAGAAAACTGAGACATCAATATTCCAGAGAAGGACAGGTATTGCTTTCTCTAATCTGACTTTTAATGCTCTTTAGCAGTATCAAATTTTCATCCATATAGTATGTGATCAAAGTGTTGCTATAGAACACTGGTGTCTGATCAATGATGGGACAATTTATTTCAAATTTAAACACAAAACTGGGAATGATGGAAGCTAATATATGGATTATTTTTTAGCTTATGACAATGAAAACAAATTACTTATAACGTTAATAGTACTGATGAGGTAGATTCCCTAAACATTCAGGGACAAACTCTAAATTTAAGTCATGCTTATTTCTTTTAGTGTCAGTCAAGTCTTCTGGATATGAATCAGTAGGACAACTTGAATGCTACAGGATTTAAAAGTTTCTTGAAAAATAGATGAATCTGAAAGAACAGAATCATAAAAATTATAAAATTGCTTTTTTATGGGTAAATTAATTTTTTTAAAAAGGGAACAAGTGTACTAAGCTTCAGGATTCCTAAATAAAGTTCATACCTTCCCATCATTTACACAGAACACTCATAATTCTCTTTCTTTTGGGAAGATGTAAAAAGATGGAACATTTATGACAGATGGTGTGTGTACTCAGTACACAGTGGAAAGAAACAGAAGTCTACTACAACTCTTTATTCACTGAAGCAACCTTCTAATAACTATGGCCAACAACAGCCTGTCATTAGATCTCTTTTGGAACACATAGCCCTCTCTGTCTTACTTATTTTTTAGTTGCTTAAAGCTTATTAATGTGGTCTCAAGCCTGTAATGCCACAGGAGAGTAGGACTGTGTTTTTTTATTTCTATTGGATTCAAATGAGTACTCTAGACCATGGTAGGTTCTAAGTAAAGATATGTTTAATAGGAAATTAATAGAAATCATTCCTCTAGCCTACATCAGTTAGTACCTAACATAAATGACAGAAATTATTACCATAAGCTCTTCTGTACAGATCTAGGAAGGGAAAAATCCATGCAGCTAGTGAAGATTGGATTACATTATAATACATGCTAGTAAGATGAGGAAATGCTGCCTCCATTGGTATGCACAATTATTAAAGAAGTACTTTGCTCAAGTTTAATTTATGCCAAAGCACTTAATCCCTTCCTATGATGGTATTACATACAGGCTTATAAAAGTAAAAAACCACATAGGTCACGCATACATCAGGATGCTTGGCTCTTAAGTGTCTGGGGACACCTAGTTGGCAGTAACTGACCAACACATCCATACAATTGACATTATTGTTTATAGTGTTGTTGGGATCAGGGTAAAGCATCACTATTTTAATGGCTGCTTTATATTTTAAGATCTAAAAATCATCTCAGAATTAAAATGTAGTGGTGCCTTATTACCTTTTTAAACTTAATTATTGCTTAAAAAACATTTTAACAATGTGTTTAGTACTGAGTAGGCACTCAGAACATAGGAATTCCTTCGCTTATTCCATCTCTAATCTGCTTGCCCCTGTTCCTATATATTAACTTTTGCGCAAGCCACTTCACAATCTTATGGGAAAGATGAAAGTTGCAAATAAAATCTTCCTTAGCTTTCAAACCAAACACCAGAATGTAAGAAGGCAGCGACAACTTGTAGCATACTGTAAGGCACCAAAATGAAAACTTATTACTGGATTAGACCCCTGAATTTTGTAAGGGAGGATAAAGACAACGCCACTGAAAGACGATGAAGGTTGGGCAGACACTGGAGAGCAGCAGCCCACAGTCCAGCGCCTCCTGGTTTACGGATTCTTTCAGCACCAGTGACAGCTCTAAAGAAGAACTTCCCAGGCTTGTCTAGAATCTGCCCACCAGAAATCTCATCTCTTCCTCTGGTCAGACGGGGAGAAACCTGAGTCATAGCCATAGTACTTTGTTGACAGCTTTATTAGAGCACCCAGCTTACTATATGGTAATTTATCTGTTTATATCAGGGCTTCTCAACCTCAGTACTGTTGACATTTGAGGACAGATAACCCATTGTCATGGGGGGCTGTCCTGTGCTGTAGGATGCTTAGTGGCATCCCTGCCCTCCACCCACTAAATACCCCTGCCATGACAACCAGAAATGTCTCCAGACACTGCCAAATATCCCCTGGGGGAGGGGGGTGGGGCAGAAGCAGCTCCTGTTGAGAATCACTGGTTTACATGCTTGCATCTGACTTAGACTATGAGCCAGCACTGAATGTACATCATTTCATTTATGTTTGCATGCTAACGCCTAACACATTCCTGCAACATAGTAGGCACTAACCAGATATTTTATGAATAAATGTGTTTTAAATAAACAAATTTAAAAAATTATAGTCCATTTTGGCTGCATGGAAACACCAAATTTAAATTCAAATCTAGGCATGCCTATTTTTTACATGTACGTCCTTGGACATGTTATTTCTTTCATCTTTAGCTTCCTCATCTATAAAACTGCCTGTTACTATTTATAGTGATGTTAGGAGTATAAATTTGCAATGTGTGTATAAAATTGCAGAGCACATAGGAGATAAGCAGTTGAAGTACTGCCTTTCTCCTTAATCAATAAGCAAACAGATCATTCCCAATCCCCTTCCCCACTCCTGCTCCCTAATTTCTCTTTAATTCTCCTTTGGCAAACTTAGTTTTGAGTTTCATGCTTTGGAAAGTTCTGAATTCTTCAGGGGTAGTGTAAGCATCAGCAGGTGCTAGTCCATTTATGAAATCCTCCAAATGGCACTTAATCCTTTTTCTGTAGTTCTTTCAAGTAGAAAAAGGAATTAGCTTTAGGAAATTATAAAGAAATTAAGAAATTCTTCAAAATGTACATGGGTGAGAGATTCTCACTGTCTGTATCAACATTAGCTGTTATCAGAGCTTACCTACCTCAGTTTCATCCAGCTTACACAAATGGCAAATCAGCTTCCTTTAACCTAGTTGCTCCACTGTACTATTTTTCTCGATTTCTGAATGTTTCCCACTGGGCGTAAGTAAATATGATCATATCAGTATGTCATACCTCATAATCACTCTCCAAAAATTCATGTAAGATCATTTCATAGATGAGTGGTTTCAGAACTGGATCCCCTCGTGGCAAATAAGGACTAATAGCCTAAAGAAGATAAAGGGAAAAAAATATCCCTTAAGAAGGAGCAACACAAAACTGTACTCCCATTAAGCAGAAGAATAAAAGTACTTACCTTCACCAACTTATATGGGGTTACATCCCAATAAACCCATCTTACGCTGAAAATAATGCAAGTTGAAAATGCATTTAATACACCTAACCTAACCGTTAGCCTCGCCTACCTTAAACATGATTGGCACCCTTACATTAGCCTACAACTAGAGAAAAATCATCTAACACAAAGACTTTTTTATAATGAAGCATTGATATCTCATGTAATTCACTGAATACTGTGCTGGAGGTGAAAACCAGCATGGCTGTGTGGGTCTGGGACGGCTGTGAGGGTCATCAGCTGTTGACCGTGGCGATAGCAGGGCTGACTTGGAGCTTTGCTCTCTGCCCCACCTGGCATCACCAGGGAGGAATGCACCTCATATCCAGGAAAAGATGCAAATTCACAATTTAACAGTTTCTACTGAATGTGTACCACTTGCACACCACTGTAAGGTCAAAAAACTGTGAGTCAAGTGATTGTAAGGCAGGGACATTGTGTCTATTTTTACTTTTAAGATTTAAGGCAGCAGTGTACTTTAGAAAATTTTTACGAAAAGATTAAAAAATCCTCTGCCTTCTTATAACACATTACAGTATATTTTCAAAACTATATATGAAGTATATAAATGTATGAATGTATAATAAAAGAACTGTCAGTTAAATTAACATGTATCTTTCTGATCTTCCTGATGAATTAATGACAATCTCAATAATAGGAGGGAGAATGTCACAGAGATGATAAAAATCAACTTCTTAAGCAATCAAGGAATCTTTCATCATCTAGTCATCTAGTCATCTTTTTTTCCTTAAAATGGAATATATCAACATTTAAAAACACATAATCATTGTTTGAAATGAAGGGAAAATACACCTTGTGCTCTTTAGCTATTTCAGTGCTGGGTTAAGTGTTGAATTTCCAGACACTGTCCAAGGGCCCTGCAGTATACTACACACTGATCACCATGCTTTGTGCTGAGGGTACAGAGCTAGAGTCACCATCCCAAGTTGCCTGGAGCCTCTGAGCGAAGATGTGCAGACATCTAAATGGCCAATTGCAATACTGCTTACAAGGAGGGGTTAACATGGTGCTGGGTGAGCAGAAGTGAGCGTTGTGTACTGAAGCAGAAACAGCAGATGCCGGGGGTCTACTGGGTAAGAAAAGAGTGGGAAGGGCACCCTGGCAGAAGGAACAGCATGAGCAAAGACATGGAGCCATGAATGCATACTCTGCGATCAGGGAGGTCAGATTGGCTTGGAGATGGGTCATGGAAGCACGATAAAGTTGGGGAGGAAGGTGAGGTGGGGTCATGGAAGGAACTGGGATTTTATACTTTGAGCAGGAGGGACATGAGAATAGCATATTTATTTTTTAAACATTTAACTCTGGCTTAGGGTTGTAGAGAGCTATCACATGTAACTCAAGCAAGAGTTAAGGCAGTTGCCCCAAAGGGAAGGAGAGGCTCAACTAACTGGTACTGCCAAGGGAAGACTGACAAAAACTGGAGTTAAACAGAACAAGGAGGTGAGTCAGATGTTCTCAGCGACAGTGGCTGTGAGCTCTTAAGCATGAGGGATACAAATACTGTGATGCCACAGCACAGACTGAAAGGAGGACAAGATTTACAAAAGAAATGAATTCCCATTATTTTGAATGATCACTATCAGCAGTACATACAAGGAAAAATGGCCATCACACACTTCCAGCATAGATGTGGAATTTAAAGAGACGTCTAGGTAATGGAGCCACCAGGTGAACATGGCCATAGGACTGGGTAAGACCCTCCAGGAGCAGCTAATAAACAGGATGGGAGGCATCTGTTGGGGGCCTCTCGGAGAAGGGTAACATTTAGGGGGCAAGCATGGAAGGTCACAGGGCTGGCCAGCTGAGTAACTGGAAATTTTAAAAGCATAGTCAAAACTCCCAAGAGAGCACTGAAAAGACTCACAATTACCAGAAGGTTTAGAAAATGCTTCCAATACAGGAAATACTTCATTGATTGGCCTGGATATTGTGCCCTAAGTGAAAAGCTAAAAAAAGTGAAATATCAAAAATACTTGTTAGAACTACATGGTTGAACTTTTCCATCTGAAAAGTGTACTAATTCTTCAGTACATCTGAAAAAAGCGTTACATTTAATAATCTACTGGATGAGACTACACCTGTTTTCCACATTCATTTAAAAAAACATGAAAACTTCAGCTGAATACAGAAAGAATTGGAGGGAGACAGGAAAGTGAATACATCATAAATGTAATATATTATATTTTATGCAAATATTTTATACACATAAAATACAAACCAAATTTATATTCTGAAACCAATTTCTGAAAGTTCGATATTGTTTTTCTGGTTGAGATAATACATCCCAATAAAGAACTGATTACTGTTGTCTTAATTTTATTTCCATCTCAATAGTAATATATTACAAAAATGAAAAGTTAACAATAAAGCTAAAATAAAGCTATGCGTACCTTAAGCTGTCCAATTTCTTTAAATTTATAAACTTCATATTCCCAGAGTGCTGCATTTTTCCCAAGAATTTTCTGGCATTTGCTGGCAGTAAAAATATCCCAGGAGGAAAGAGAGTATAAATAAGAAAATAAACAGAATAAGTAGACATCTCCCCTAGTGGTTTAGATAACCTGTCATCCCAGAGTTCTGACAGTTGTATCTCAAGTGCCAGTGAACATAAAGGTATTAGACATTAATGGCTGATACAAGGTTGATGGAAGTCATGAGAATTTACCCAAAATACAAATAAAGATGAAACCCTTTCAGAAGACTACAATTAAGGTTTTTCCCAGTATTTTTCCTGTCTGACTTCCCTGCTTACCAGATGAACACTACTGCTGGTTTGGGGCCTTTCTTGTGTTAAAGAAATGCCCTCACACACAAAAACTGCCAATTTAAACTACTTCTGGAATGGCTTTAAACAATGGCATACAGTCAGACTTTAGAAAATTAAAATCCTATCATAACATATAAATCTGGAGAAGTGTTTATATATGAATAAAGGGCTAGTTAATTTACACAGCAAAGAAACAGGTGTCCCTAAATCTCAGGGGAATAGAAGTAGGCCTGACGGCTGTCTTCCCAGGCTGCCACACAGTCCTGCAGATAGGCACACACAACTCCAGGGAGCCACTCACACAGACCCACTCGACCACTGTGAACCACGTATGGTCTTGTTCAACACAGACCCTTGTGAAACAGGAGGCTGGGGTCTGATTACAGCCATTTAACTGCCACCCTCTTGTTGGGCGACAATTCTCCTTGAACTGTGAGCAGAGGCACTGCCTTTATTTGGACTACCTTCTCAAGGATGCACGTAGAGTGAACAGCCATGGCAATTAGAGGACACAGATAATGTCTCTCTCCAGAGCAAACAGCAGGTTTGTTTCCCATCCAGTGTAATAAAAATAACATTCTCCTCTGAAGCCAAGGGAAGATAGGCTCACTGCCCATTATGAAAGAGTCAGATATGCTATGCTCAGTGTCCCTCTCCTGCAATGTGACCTGCTGAAGGTGCAGGGTCACAGGGTCCCCTATGCTCTGCTGTGGGATCTGGTGCAAGTGCAGATACTCTGGCTCCTACTATTGCTGAGACAGATAATCCTGCATCTCTGACCTGGGAGTCTCATTTCTTCCACCAGCACCCAGGAAACTGTGGCAGGCTAAATTGTCAGCTTATGAAAAAGATAACATTTTAGATTCTTCATGACTTTTGACACATTTCTCATTAATTAATGAAAAAAACATTTCTCTTTTGGTGAAAATGAGATGGCAGCTAGGCAAATAAAATATCAATCCTTTCTGTGGTTAAAAAATTACCTGTTAGATGTTAAAAAAAGTTTTGTCAACTGCACAGAATGGATTATTTTTATTGTTAACCTTGTTCAATTCATGTGTATTAACAGACAATTGTGAAAATGTCATTACTACCGTGCTGCAGCGTCGTACTCTCCCTTCTCCACCAGGTGGTTTATATACGCCAAGCCAATATCCTAAGGAAAATGAAATGAAGGGGTTTTGTAATTAACTGGAACAACCAAAAAACTGAGTCTCAAGTTTCTGAGCAGTGATGACTACTGTGTAGGAGATCATATTTCAGATCTACAGGAACTACGTAATGAAGAAAGGGTACCTAACTCTATTTCTCTGAAAACAGAACACTTACCACATTATCAATGGGGAGTTTTTCTGTCTAGGTTCAGAGAAGAGATGTCTTCTCTGCAGGGCCAATTCCTCCAACCTCTCTCCTCCTACCGTGTCCCCTCCCGATTGTGGAGCTTATTCTGCCACTCATCCTCTCTCTGCACTCCTTTAATTTCAACCTGATTTTCCATCTTTTCACTTAGCATAAGCACGGTAAGTGTCTCCCTTATACAAAATACCACCATCACTGGCGACCTTCTCATGTCACAGCCTCCAGTCAGTCTTCACTCTTTTCCACTTCTCAGCTAACCTAACAGTCTACATTCAACTCTATTTCAGAACCTCTTATTTACTTTTCACTCCCGATAGCATGTTGACATAGTGCGAAGCACAATGTGCAACTGACCAGCTGAGCTTGTACTTTGAATGGCTTACCTCAGCTACTTAAGCATTCAACTTCTTTACCCTGGAATGTTGTCCTGTCTCAGCTCCAATAACACAACCTTCCTCTGGCTGTTTCAAACGTTTTGTAGGCATCATCCCTTGAATGCCAGCATTCCCAGTGGTTCCACTCATGGTCCTCTGTTCTCTGACACTGGACACTTGCCCAGTGTGGACTGGTCCCACTCACAGATTCCACTAACTCTTGTTTGCTGAGGACTCTGCTGAATGTATTTCTGAGTCTAGACCTCTTTCCTGGGCTCTACTAGGATGTCCACAGGTGGCCAAAGCTCAATGTGTTGAAACCAGAATTAATTTTCTCCCCTGATCCTGCTCTTCCTCTCTCTCTCTCTTTCTCTCTCAGTGGATGGAACGCCATCTACCAGAGGCTCAGCCCAAGCCCACAGCCTAGACTTCTCACTCTCACTCACCTGTGCACACAGAGCCAGTCACCATATCCTGGAGGTCACCATACCCAGCTGACCGAATCTTCCATCCACCTTCCCCTTGCCATGCCTACTGACGGCAGGTCACATCCCTTCCACCTCCACACGAAGAAGGGAATCATATCTAATTGATTCCCATCTCTACTGGCCTCCCTCTGGCCCCCACCTCCATCAGAGAACCTTTCTAACAAGCAAATCTGACGTGACACTGAGAGCTTAAACCATCTCCTAGAGGTTCTAAGCTAGAACCAGGCTCCAAATTACTCCTGGCCCTTCAGGATCTGGCTCTTGCTTCCTGTGTATAAATGCCTCAAGTGTCCCATATAACCAAGCGGGCCAAGCAGTTGGTTTCACTTCTCTGCACTGTCCCATACACTATTCAGTTGGCTGGATAACTTCTGCTCCATTTCTAGATGATTCTTGCTTATCCCTTACAATTTTGAAGGAAACAAAAATGTTCTGGCTCTCTCTCCATCTTTTAGTTCTTGAATTATTTTGCTTGTACACTCTTTGAGAAATAGTCTTTTGTGTAGGGTTTTACAGAGAAGTTTAAGGTGGGGAAAGTATAGGCAGAAGGGATTTGTGCTGAAACCCAAACAGCCATCAAAGACTAATTGTCCAGTTTTCATCTGTAAGCAATGGTCCTGGGCTCATTGATGTGAAGACCCTTCACACACAGGATAAGGAGTCACTATCATAGTTAGCAAAGTCAGCAAAAAAAAGAAAAAGGACTTTCAGTCACTATATTTTTTTGAGTCCAAAATGTAATAAAAATATTTGGTGTCCTAGATTAGTATCCATAACAAAATCCATTGGGTCTGTAATCATGGAGACACTATGGACATTTAGACAATGTAGTGCTTTGAAACCACTCTTGGTAAATTTTGTGATAATGTGGTTTTACCTAAAGTTTAAAGAAACTTCTTTAAACTGGACAGCTTTGTATTTGAAGTGTATTTCACAAATCCAGTTTCCAAATTATCTAAAACTACCACCTAACAGGTGGTAAGTCTCCTGTTTACAAGCAGAAACTGATTTAATAAAATGAAATATCTGACCTTGGGGCTGAAGAGCCAAGTTTGAAAAAAAATTCTCAAAAGTTAGGAAGCATCTATCTGTTCTTTACACATCACTTTCAGTCTCATTATAACTTCCTGAAAGGTGAAGTTCTGTTTCAAATAATACAAGCACACACTTACCAGAATCTTATGTCTTTTTATGTTCTTTTGGCTGATCTCAGCAGCCATCAAAGCTTCCTGCATTCACATAAGCATGACAGAGGAGTAGGAAGGGGGGAGGGAAAAGGGGAGAGAGTGGGAAAGAGAGATACTGAGTTAAAGAAAGATAAACACTGTATTTATGATGTTTCAAAGTTTTGGATTACATAAACAAAGCCCCGTTTTCCCATGGCTTTTGCTTGAAGTCCAGGAATTTTTAATGTTATGGTTGAATGAGTCTCACTGCATTCAAACTCAAACAAAAGCAGTCAACCAAAATGAAGACTTCTCTTATTTCCACTTGAATTCATTCCCACATTAGGATACTGAAATCACATATCAGACACAAGCCAATATAGAACAAAATCTCCTGGGTTGAAACAAAGGTATTCATCTGTCATTCCAAATCTGGGAGACGTATGTTGACAAAGGGGCACTTTTCTTTTATGAAATGTTAAAAAAGTAAACTATGCATATGTTTAGGTATATCTACAATTAAGATTTTGAAAATCTCTGATGTTACTGTTATTTCACAATTTTTACTTTTATAATTATTACTTTATAGTTATAGTTTATAATTATTACTTTAACACAAATGTGTTAAATGTAAAATGTAACATGATTTCTTTAAAAAACTACTGGATATAAAGCAATATGGTAATAACTGGGATATGAACTTGGTATCAATATCTGGACTCTAAATAGTTTATAAGATTCAAAACATTTTTCCCCCAAATCCTTTTAAGCAGTTACAAACATAAGCAATAAATAAGTGGACTATTTTTTATTTGTTTTTGGTTGATTAGTATATAAGCCCATCAACAGTGTTTCTCTAACTAAACCAACACAATGTCTTTCTAGCTATTCAAGTTAAAAATGCATTATTTAAAAAAAAAGTCATGATGGGACATTATCTGCTCAAATTAGTCTAAACCAAGACTCAGTGAAGTGGACATCATCATTCTATCTGAATGGATACTTCCAACCATCCTAAGTGAGTATTAATTTGCCAGCTTTACTTTTACATATGATACAGCACAAAAATGAATGACTTCACTAAAATATCCAAACAGACAATTCTGAAATACTAGCTGTATTTTATTTTCCTTGTAAAACCACAAAATAAACACTTAATAAACATATAACTTGACAAACACTTGAAAACATCTAACCCATTCCCTCTCTCCACCACTACCTCCCCTACACTGACTGGTACAGCCAGTTAACTTCTTTACAAGCTCTTTTCCTTCTAATTTCTGGAAAGAGTATTGGAAAGTTATTAGTGTCCTATATATTTTTCACTTAGAGTATTCTAATTCACCTACATGAAAGACTTATTACAAAACCTTCTATCCTCTCTGTTACAGAAATGCCAATACTTTCAAAAAAGTAAAATCAAGCTACTTCATATTTCTTCTTTTCAAGAAGCCAGTCAATGTGGTCGTCTTGGTCTCGTTCCTTGGCTACTACAACATCTCTTGGACTCACGATGTAAAATAGTGATTCCCCTTCAGAGTACTCTGTAGGGGAGAGAGGACAGGAATACCCTGGGTGACTCAACAGCAGAAACCTTGGCAGTGGCTTCAAGGGACTTGGTCAGTCTACCCAATTTCAGCAGGAACAGAAAACTCACCTACCTTGGGAGCAAGGGTTTGGCTCTGTGTGAAGGTAGTAGTGGGAAACAGAGTAGAGAATGATGGAATATATTTTAGTGCTTTTAAAAATATTTACATGCAAAATTATTTGAAAGAAAAAAGGAGGGGAAGGACGAAGAAACAGAGAGAATACCAAAAAAATTTTTTAACATAAGGTAGGTTTTACAATTCCATGTTTAATCCGTTAGCATTCTGACCTCAGCTGAAAGATGGTGATCAAAATTCTCCATGTCTCGTGCATATTAGAATTCATCTATTGTATATACACTTTATTTATGGCCATTTACAGCACTGTTCTATTTTTACAGAACAATTACACCCCACAGTTGCCGATGAATGTTTCTTCCTCATCAAGGTCAAGGCCATTTAAAGCATAAATGACAGATGCCCCCAGCCCTGGGGACATAATCTATCATTTCAGCATGTTGTAAACAATGCCAATCGTGAGGGTTTCCTGCAAAATCTAATTACACAACCTGATCTGGAAGGCTTCTAAGTGTGCAGCAGAGTCTGCTCTGAGCAAAATACCAAGATTGGACGCTTTCAGTTGTGAATCACATTTGCTTTTTGCCAAGTCCAGCATATACTCTCACATTTCTCAACTGATTAGGAGCTTCATAGAAGAAAGTGCAAACACATATAGAGTATTTTTCATCTCCTTTGGCCAAAATGAGAACTAAAGATATTCTGAAAAAATGCCAATTGTTTTTAAAGCAAGAAACTTTCTATAAATAGCTTAAGCTCTTCTATTTTTATCAATATATTTTACAAGGATATGATGGCACCCAAGCAGAGATGCCCCTGGGATGACTAAATTATGTTCACCCTTTATTTCTGAGCAGTGACTAAGTGTATTCATTCATCTATGCAACAAATATATGAAAGTGTATGCCAGGCACTCCACCAGGCTCTAGAGCGTTTGGTCACAAACACAAAGACAAACTTCTCTGCTGCTCCTGAGCATACGTTCTAGGGACACAAAGTCGGGAGTGATATGGCAACAAGAGAACCATCCTGCCTGACCGCAATGTAAGTTAAGTGCCATGTTAAACAGGACAAAAGAACAAAGACCATGGGGCCTATTCACCTGGGTCCTGGCCCCATCTCTACCCCTCCCATCTGCTGTGGGTGGTCAAACAGGTTCTACAATCCATCTGGGCCCTGGTACCATCAACACAGCCCAGATATTCTCTCAGCACCTCAATTTAAATTCCTGGTTTTGCTCGTTGTGTGAAGGAGAAAGAAACCTAAGTACAGAAAATACCGTGAGCCAGATCCTTGATCTCTCTCTCACCCAAATGATAATCTCTACATTCATTTTCCTGAAAGCCTCTCACTGTCAGAGCATCAGAAGAGATTTCTTCACAAGTCTCAGGAAGTGGCTGGATAATGTCCAATCTAGGCCTGGCGCAGTATTCTCTTTCCTAGGGGGAAAAAGGAGGGAAAGGCTCATCTTAATTATATTTCTATAAATTACACAAATTAATTCTAGTTAGCTGTCATTAAGTGCCTTGAAATTGCAATTTTGGCAGATGTCAGCCTTTCTCACCACCTGCCACAGACAGGCTCACATGCTTTATTTTCTGACCTGCATGAGACACACAGGACAGGGACTGTGTTGCTTCAGCAGCCATCACTGCAGCCCCTCCACCTCCAAGGGGACGGTTACCACATATGCCCACAACTGTGTTACGGCTCCTCTCTACCATGTCAGAGAAGGTAAAAATTCTATTAAAAATTGCTCCACTACCCAAACCACTGCCACTGCTAGAAAACTTGGTGCTAATGCCAGAAATCCAGAAGCTGGGAGCTGTATCTAAAGCAGAGCCTCCTGAGATGATGGATGTGCTCTCTTTGTACCACCCGATGTGACAGACGACTCACGGGGGCTACTGAACACCTACCTGCACTGTGACGACTGGGACTGGGAAAGTGAGTTTATCATTTTAGTTACTTTTAAGTAATTTAAATTTAGAAAGCCACATTAGGGTTACTGACTATAGTTTTGGAGAATGTAGTTCTAGATCAAGATAGAAGGGGAAAAGATGATTTACTGAGGGCCTAAGATGGTTCCATTAACCTAGTGGGTGATTATACACAGATAATTTTCATTGTATTATTAGAGTTGTTGTTCCTAATTTTACAGATGAAGGAACTGAAGATCAAAAGTTATGACTAAGGTCAAAGTGATGTATGTAAATAGTGAGACTGGGATTTATGATATAATTGGGACTTAAGGTGAACCTTGGATTTGAGATCAAGTTTTACTTTTAAAGCTCATGCTTTTGCAGCATTCAGCACACAGGCATAAAACACACACTTGACTGTGAGCCAAAGCAATGAGACCTCAAGCAGTATGCCACTGGTGTGGAGAACACAGATGGAAAGACACAGAGGAGTCCAGAATGCTCCCTAACTGGCCATTTCCCCAAGGGAAACAATATGCTTTGAAGATCTCTTGGATCAGTTCTGTTAGGTGAACTGAGAAGCAATCACATTAGCTTTTTTGCATCCCAAACATTTAATACCTTCCAAAAATAAAATGGCAACTCTACAAGATCAACTAGCGGAGGAAAAAAAGTGACTATACAGCATAATTTACCAAATCTGTGGAAAAATGAGAAATACATCAATTTTGAAATCATAGGAAAAGAGTAAAAAACCAGAAAGATGTGAATATTAAAATAATTTACTGCTGTAACAATGACAAAAAATATCAAAATTAGAATAACAGAACCGAAAAGGTATTTGAACCAAGTAATATTAAAAGAAAATTGCTTCACTAGACCACATAAATAGCTCCTTTATTGCATAAGAAAACCATCAGCAGTGTGATTCATCTCACTATTTGGTAATTTTTCTTCACTGGTCAAGCTGCCCTACTTAACTGTAACATTCCTAGGAGTAGCAATTTGATCTTGTTGACCTCTGATCCCCAATGCTTTGCATGATTCATAACACACATGTGCTTTATTAATGATTAAGAAAAATAAAACATTAGGGGGACAGTGTAATCAATTAGGGCATGTCAGCGAGATCTAACAGTATGCAACCACTCTAACCGGCAATAATGGAAGCTACCCAGCCCTGTGGAGAGAATGGAATGATGCTCATAAACACAGAGCAATGCCAGAAGTGCGTGTGACTCTGACCTCAACTGGGTGGAAACATACATGCATGTAAAAGGTATAACGGAAAATATTTGGGGGGATGATGATATTGGGAGTGATATACAGTTTCTTTAATTTTGTAGTTACAGTGTCTTTTACATAGGAAAAAAGACAAAGAGGGAGTGGTGAGCCCCAACCCTGCTTCCCTATTCCCTTTGTCTTAATTGTATCAGTTTTTCAGTGTTGCAGTATGTTTAAGGACTTAAGGTACACTCTGGTGTTCGATGAAATGAACAGCTCCATACACTGGCATGCACACTTTTAAGTCACCTTCGATACCCTTACTTTTTCCTTTGAAAGAATTCCATTTTCTCATTTGCTTTATGAGGCTGGCCTTTCTTTGGCTTTCACTCCTTTCCAATACTCTCTTTTATTAACAAAGGTTGCCTTTCTTTCTTTCTTTTTTTGGTCACTTGTTTATTAGGCTTTCCCTTTTTCATTTTACAGCCTCTTCCCTTATGTCTTTCAATCACATTCTCAATCCTCCCCACATTCCTCACCAGAAAGCATTGTATTTACTCCCTCAGGAGCCACTGCTTTTCTTTATTTTCACAAAAATAAATAAAATAATAAACTGCTGTCCTGTAACAGGGCTAGAAGCCAGCCCTATTGATTTTAGCAGGTTTGAGTGTTCACTTAAGTCCACAGCATCCCATTGCCTAGCAACATGGGCGCCCAGAGCTTCAGGTTACTATAGTGATGGCTTCCTAATGCAAGTGCTCTCTGGGAGAAATGCTTGAGAGCAGATACTACTTCAAAACTGGGGCTCCCAGGGTTTTTCTCCCCATTTTATTCCTTGCCGTTTGAAAAGGAAAAAAAGGGAGCAAGAAAGAGAAGATACAGACAAGGAGAGACTACTTACCATAAAGGGCTAGACAATCAATTGTAACTTCTTTTATACACAGCATCCAAAAGAAAACCTTTACAGTAAGCTCTCTGGATTTATGCCTTTAAGTCACCCCTCTCCCACTTCCTGGCAGGACCCCTGGACTCTTAACAATAAAGACAAGCTGGGAATGGGGCTAATGCAGGCTTCAAAGGGAGGTTGAGTGTGCATGCCCTCCTCCACTGGGCCATAAACACAGGCTTCATTCCCAAGTCATGTATAATGAAATGCAGATTCTCTTCTGCTTCCTATTGGCCATACATTTCATATACATTTGCACTGGTAACTGAGACTTAGTAGCAATCTATTTCAAAGCAAAAATCAAGCTCCTCAGAATCGCTGGGCCATTGGGAGGTAAACAACTACGTCTGGACCACAGGAAATAATGAACTGCCCTTTCCATAATTCCCTCTGACCACAGGGACCCTGGTTGTTGCAGCAGATCAACCTCACTGCTGTCATCTCTGCTAATGCACAGTGTCAGCTTAGTTTCTTTGCCTTTCAGCAAGAGGAATCCTTCATTTCTTTTGACTGAAATACCAGGAGTGAAGGAAAAAAAGAGAAAAAAGGCTCTCCTTTGCTCAGTACAAGGAACAAAGGCTGGCAAGGAGTATGGCTTCTCAAAGGTAAATACGTTAGGCCCACAGGGTCATCTTCTCTGCCAATCTTATTTTACAAGCTGGGAAGTTTTGCGCAGACTATAGCAGAGCCTTTTCACAGTAACCTGATCAGGGCACAATGCTAAAAATGAACCCACATGTCCCTTTGTATCTGTGGTGAGAAAAATTACCGTTTTTTCTGAAACCTCCTTTACGTAGGAAAGTACGACAAGCTGATCACAGAGAGGCGCAAGTCCACTGATGTAGAATTCACTTTCGAACTGAGACACTACAAACAAAAGGGATACAGGATTTACCATTAACAGGAGCAAAAAGCAGGTAAGGACACATGGACTGTGAAGGCTGGACTCACCTAGAAACCTACATAAAGGGGGCATAGAAAAACATATTTTCTTTTGACAGTAAGAAGTACCAGAAAAGGATAGCTGGCAACTTATACTTGAAAATTTCTATCACAAACAAAAAGCAAACCCAGCAATGACAGCAGCATGAATGGTCAAGTGTGACCCAGTGGCTCAGCTAGTTTACAAATGACATAGTTAAAACATATAGACACTTTGAAATCCATCAAACTCAATGTAAACTATAATAATCATACTTAAAAAAAAAATTCCTGAACTTAAGTTTCTCACAATTAGGGCATTGCAAGGGCACAAAGGTCAAAAGGAATGTTATCTGTAATAATGAAACATTACTATTATTTCCTTTTTAAAAATTTATTAAACATTTTATCTAAGGACTTAAAAGTAAATGAAACGGTGTATGAATTCAGATTACATAACGATGAAACACCATTATTTCTTAAGTGAAACAAAGGCTAGAGAATATTCGAAATTCCTTTTCCTTTTTAAAGGCAGCCTTTCAAATGTAGAAGAAAAACTGCATTACTTAATAAGTATATGGATTTAATCACAATGGACCTCAGAGATCTGATAGAGAGCTCAGTGGTAGAAGAGGTACAAATATTGCTACAGCATAATCCTAGCATGTAATTCACTGCTGTTAAATATTAATAAAAAAATGACTCTTGTTTTACGCAACTAAGTTTTGGGGTGGTTGGTTACACAGCACAGCTGATACAGAAGCGGCACCAGCAGGGAGACTTCCAGGAACCGTACGTACACTGCACCTGCAGGCTCATTTGGACCCATACATTTTCTAAGAGTTTCCTGATTCAGATCTCCACAGTTCTCTGGTATTTGCTTCAGATTTAATGAAGCTACAATGATGAAATGACTCTCTTTTCTGAACTAGGGGGAGTTAGTGTAGCATACTGGGGAGGATATTCAATGTAGAGTCAGGAAATCTGGTTGTAACTTCAATGAAATTGGACAAACCATTTTAATTTCTGTGAGTATAACGTTTTCCATCTATAAAATAATGGAATCCAAGTAGAAATAAAATCCACAATACAGATGAAATGAAGGAACTACTGAATGTTTATTCTTCCTCCTTTCCATCTTCCCTGCAGGTCACTCATTGTTACCTGTCTCTATCTTTAATACCTTTTATCTTTAATAAAACAACTATTTTCACACCAAAATGAAGCTGAGGAGGACCAAAAAACTGCTAACTTACTAAATAGTTATGAACATAAACATTAAATAGGATACTATTTATTATACTTTGTCCTTGATTAGATGGCATAGGTGGTCATGGTGCCCTGGACAGAACCACAGAAAGGAAGTCCACAGGCAGATGCTCTGATCCCAACTCTACAACAACACTTTTTCCTCAACTTCTGTGGGTTTGAATTGAATTCTTATCCAGGCACTTAGAAATACTTTTGGTAGAGTGGCGATGTGGTGCAGGTTCCTGTGAAGCGTATGAGAACCACCTCCACCCCAACCATGCTCTGAGATGAGCACGTCCAGGGTGGCCAGGCTCTGCAGCAGTTCCTCGCACTGTGTGTATATGTGCAGGGCAGTGCACAGGGCAGGGACAAGGGGGGGTTGGGAGGTACAGATGCTACTGAACATGGGGCCACACACGAATCGGTGACTGAAGAGGTGATTGTTTCATATTCTAGAAGACATACAGACATATTAACAAGAGGTGTTGGTTATCTTCACTCCTGAGGTCTGCTAAACTCTGTTTCGTAGAAACGGACTTGAGTTTGGTTTTGCTAAAGCACATTTCATTGTTGAAATGGTACACGAACAGTTCCCTTACTAGCAACTAGGGTTAAGAACAATCAAAGAAGTCACAGAGACTGATTCATGGAAATCACAAGAGGTTTGATGTGCTTATCTGCCACAGCACCTGAGGGAGAGCGTCAGTGAAGAAGGGGTGGGTGAATAAGGCACTCCCCCAACTGGGGATGCTAAATGGGCTGCCTGGGTTCACTGACAAGGAGCACCAGACAGTGTCTCAACTAAGTATAGCCAAATACACAACAAGTCTTGGTTTCTATGAATGAGCTGTAAAATACAGAACAGAGAAGCTAGAAAATAATTCCCCCCAAATCTTTCCTGCTGTATACACTTATTTCCCAGTCACATTAATAAGACAGAAAACTTCCCATTCTCTAATTAAGAACATGATAGAGAATCTAATGTGTTCTTAAAACAAGCAAAGATCTGCAGAAGCACATATCTATTTGGCTTCTCAATTCCAGATACTGTAGTAAATGGTTGTTAAGTAGTAAATCTTACTAGATTTTACTAATTGAGAATTAGTAATAACTTAGGCAGAGACTACATTAAATGACTAAATTACAACTAACAAAAAAAAGTGTTATCACCATGCAGTAAAGTTGAAATTAAATCATTCTTTTCTGTTTATTAAAATAATTTAATATCAACAAAAATATTCTATGGAAAACAAAATTGTAATTATATTCATACCCAGAATGATTCACAAATTAGGAGCAATAAAATAATGGCTGTTCATCTCAGCTTTGAATATTCTACCACTTAACAATTCACTTCCATTAATACCCACTAATTATGAGATACAAAAAAGAACTCATTTCCCAATGTGAGTTCCTGGTTCAGGAAAATGTCTATGGCCATTGTACATTTTAAAAAGGCATTTCAGAATGAATGGTGGTGTTTTGTTTTTCCACTACTGCTTACTAATGCAACCAAAAATGATTGTTTTTAGATCTATCATCATTCAGTTTATTATTTATATAAATGCTGAAACCAAGAAGGGCTGGCTGGAGACAGTGGTGTCAGAATGAACACAAAAGGATAAGGAATATTTTCCCACTGAACAGACTTAGAGAAAGATTTAGTTGAATGGTAATATTTATTCTTCTGAAGAACATACATAAATTCTGTAAAAGTTTATGGAATGACTTTGTAAAATATCTTCATGTAATTACTGGTTTCTATTTCAAATTTTCAGTGCACCAATGGAAGTTTCAGTTTATCTTCCTGAAATTCTATTATTTTCCATATAACAATGATTTTAAGAATTTTAATGATTTTTTTTTCCCCCTGAAGGAAAACCTGTTTAAATACACATGGTTTACAGGTCTAATCCCACAGAAGCTCACCTTTAAACTGACTATCTGGAAGAGATAAATGACAAAGAAAATAAAACAAATTCAAGTTGGAGAGCACTAAAATAAAACAGAAAGCAAGAGCTGGTAGGGGGGAAGAAAGAGGAGACGAATAAGCAGAGAGTTTCCACAGGGAGCCACGAAAGACAGCAGGTGTACTTCATTCAGATCAAGGAGATCCCGCAAGTGAGGCGATGGTTCGAGGGCCCCGCAGGGAGCATGCTGTGTTCCCTGGGATGAGGACGGTTGTAGCAATGGTGGCAGGGTCCTCCTCCTCCTCATGCTGGTGCAAGAACTGTTAGGCATTCTTAGACATATCTTAGAGGAAAGAATTAAAAAAAAAAAAGAGCGATTCTAAGCAGATTAAGAGAAAAAGAGAAAGAGCATTTCAAAGAGACGTCATAGGAAAATTCTATCCAGAGATCCTCTGGATCCAGAAATGAGGATGATTCCACACTCAGCCCTGATCCAGAAGGAATACTACAGATCTTGATCAGCACTGCCCAGCACTGCAAGCCAAAAGCTTTCCTGGTGCTCGCCTGTGGTGCTGTCCCTGTCCCTGAGCTCTCCAGAGGAGGCAGGGGCAGGACAGCTCCTGGAACTTCACGGAGCCCCCTATTCTGCGGTTTTCATTTTGTGTTAAGACTGTGGCACCCTGCCTTCTGGGACTTCCTGGCTCTGTGCTCTCCCCGTTATTCCTGGATCTACTCTTTCTTTTGTTCCTATCCTCCCACACTGTTCAGTTTTTACTCTTCCTGGGAGCCCAGCCCTGGCAGAAAGCACTGGGTGCTCCGCTGGGGGGTTCACAGGGGCCCCTCAGCCTCACTGCAGCCCTGCACCCTCTCTTCTCAGAGTGGCCTGGGATCTCTTCCAGGGAATGCTGGCCTACTGTTCTGGAGTTCTACTGGTCCCCAGTTTGCCAGCTGCCCCGTTTCTCTGCCTTTTTCTTGCAGACATTACTGTAACAGGTCCTGCAGCTATTAGTGCTTTTTCCATCCACTTGTCCCCTGGGGTTCTCAGGCCTACCTTGTCACTCGGAGTGGTCATAAATGTTTTCTGTGGGGTTTTGGTTATATATCTGGTTCTGTTACTCAGGCAGATTGAAAAATTATGCTGCCACTACCAGCATCCTTCCAAAATACTCCACACACAAAATGTTAACATCTCAGGGTTATATACCAACTCTGTACTAGTCAGGGCAATGGGGTCGGGGGTAGAGTCACAGATACATAAATACTGTTGGGCCATCAATAACACACTAGCAGTTTCAGAATGATTGTCAGGTGACTGAAATAAAAATTAGCAAGGAAGAACTTTCTTGAACTCTGGGTCTTGTATCTCTCTGAGTTACCCACACTTGATAAAGAATCACTGAGCACCAGTTAGGCATAAGACACTCTTCTAGAATCATCAAGATGAGGGAGACTGACTTAAAACAGATTGTGAATCTAGAAGCTAAAGAAATAATTAAAGCACCACATGCTATGTAAAAATGGATATAGGTGTAAACCAAGGAACAGTATGAAGCAGGGAAATTTACTTCAGGAGGGGCAGGGATAGGGCTGGATACGCTGGCAACAATAATGACTATAAGCCTCTTAAGGGCAGGAATGGTGTTTACAATATAGAGAAAATGTTTCATTAAATGCTCATTATAAAAAATGTCATTAAAAAAGATAATAAAAAACTGATGTGTATTAGATTGGAAAGGATAAAAATCAAGATTTTACTTAGGTCTGAATAAAAAGACCATTCTCCAAATAATTCACAACTAGATTATTTTACTTAATCAGGGTATTCAGACTTATAAGAGATAATTAAATCAATATTCTTACTTCTACCTCTATCATAGAGGTTGACAGATACATTTTACTCAGAAAGATAGTTATGAGAGGTATTAATCTCTTCAGAATAATTCAGTAAATCCTTATTTACATCTTTCTCTGAATTCTCTTTCAAGTGAATTTAAGGAACATTATTTTAGTCTTCTGATTGTTAAACCACTGTTTTTCGCTCACTTAATATAATAGTAAAATTAAGAACAGCTTCCATTTAATAAACACTATGTGGGGAGGCAGTATGCTAAGACTTGCCTACGTTATCTCTTTCCACCAGTATGACCCCATACTTATTGCACAGGGCCACTGAAGTCCAGTGACATTAACTAACTTGACTGAAGTCACTTGAGTAGACTGTAGTAGAAGTAGGAATCTGAAGTCACACTAGCAAACATCAATCAGAACATGGAACTGCTCAGGTCAAATGTGCACTGGTCAGCAGGCACGGAAGTTAAGGGCTTGCTGCCTCTCTGGTAGTTCTGTGCATGCAGCTGGGAGGCCCAGCCCCTCTGTGACTGTGCCATGCTACAAGGGCACTGCACTACCCAGAGCTTGGGCTGCAGCTTTGTTTGGGGTCCTAGTTTCCCTACTGTTGATCCCCAAATGCCCATTAGCTAAATGTGACCCAGAAGGATTTTGTGTCTTTACTAAATAAAGCAATATACTATAGATAGTATGATCCTTATTGGATCCTTATTAAATCAAAGATCCAATATACTATACATAGCTTCTATGATCCTTAAAAAAGCAAACAAACAAAAAGTTTATAGATAAGAATAATTATCTTTGTTTTGTATTCCACTTTCAAAAAAGCATCGAGGTCCCTTTATTATGATAGTGCCTTATTCCCAAGAGAATCTGACTCCTTCATTATCAGATATTAGTATTTCATGATGAACTGGATATAATGTCTGCAGACTTTTCAGCAAGTTTGGACACTCTGTCTGCATGACCACTGATACAAGAAAATACATTCTGAAATTATGACATTTCAACATCCTCAGGGCTGTGCTATGAAGCAGATGCATTAAAGTAAAAGTGACTTTAAAACGCTCTATGTCAGCATATTGTGAAAAAGACCTAATACATAGGAATGAGATAGGAGAGAATGGCTAATGACAAAATAAACCAGGAGCTGACAGCACATGAGACAAAAAGCATCTAAAGCAAATTTAGTCTGCAATTCAGTTGCATATTTTCCAATCAATATTCAACACTCCACAGTGTTAAATGAAAATACTAAACTGAAGTAGTGATCTCATCTACTAAACTTCAGCACTCACAAAGCAGCAGTGATAAGAAATGACTTAGTGAGTAGCTTACCACACACTGCTTGGCAGCAGAAAAGGCAGTGGTCAAGGACCTGCTGGGTCAAAACGTTCAGATCAAACAGTTGTACTTTAAGTTGTAGACAGACTTAATCAAAACAAGAAAGGACAAGTGCTGGTGAGGAAGTGGAGAAATTGGAATCCTTACACACTGTTGGTGGAATGCAAAATAGTGTAGCTGCTTTGGAAAACAGTATGGAGGATCCTTGAAAAACAAAAATAGAATTACCATATGACCCAGCAACCCCCCTTCTGGGTATTTATCCAGAACAACTGAAATCAGGATCTTGAAGAGTCACTAGTACTCCCATGTTCATTGTAGCGCTATTCATAGTAACTGAGATATGGAAACAACCTAAATGCCCATCAACAGAGAGGAGTGATACACACACACACACACACACACACACACACACTGGAATATTATTCAGCCTTAAAAAAAAGAAGACTGTAATATGCAACAATATGGATGAGCCTTGAGGACATTATGCTAAGTGAAATAAACCAATTGCAGAAAGACAAACACTACATGATTCCCCTGATAGGAGGTGGTTAAATAGTAAAATTCATTAAATCAAAGAGTGGAATGGTGGCTGCCAAGGGTGGGGGTTGGGGGTACATACTCAAAAAAGTTGCTTATCACAGGGCATCAAGTTTCAGTTAAACAAGATGAGTAAGCTTTAGTAATCTGCCATAAAACATTATACACTTAAACGTTTATTGAGAGGAGATGTCATCTTAAGTGATCTTAATGTACACTTAAACATTTGTATTTAATGTACACTTAAACTAATGTACACTTAAACATTTATTGAGAGGAGATGTCATCTTAAGTGTTCTTAAAACAACACAATAAAATTTAAAAATAAATAAATGTTTTAGAGACCAGAAATCCCCCAAAACTATCTTACTACACCAACAAAACTTAAGTTAAATACTCAAAAGTAGCAAAAAAGCATTTTTCTTCTTTTTCTCATAGTTTAAAGAATCACGTGACAATCTGGATTTGATTCTGACTTCCTTAGAAACAATTTTGGTAGCCACCCAGGGCAACTATATTCCAGATAATCCCTAACAATTTGGAGGAGAAACAATGAAGGGTTGCCAATCCCAGCTACTGCAGACAGTGCTGCAAGAGGAACTCAAATTTCTAAAAACAAAGTAAGAGGAAATAAAATTTCTCCTTCTCTGAATGAGACATGTCACTGCACCAAAATAAAACAAAAAACAAAACCTGCGCTTCCATTCCACCTGGCTGTTTGAAGAACAGCTGAACAGACATCATCTGTGGCATTTAAAATAACATTGAATTCTAGAGAATTCTACCCAATGGTTTTTAACAGAATGCCTGAAGCAAGTCTCTGCCCTTCGCATTAGTTCCTCCAGCTGCAAATGAGGGCCAGGGATTAGGTAGTGGGAATGCATAGGAAGAATATATGACACAGTGGTTAGAAGCCATAGCTTTGAAACCACACATAGCTGAGTTCAAGTGCTATCTTCTTTACATATGAATGTAATCACCTTGAGCAGGTTACCTGACCCTTCTGAACCTCAGTTTCTTCACCTATAAAATGTGATGAAAGCCCCTGCTCATTGGGATCACTGTTAAAATTAAATCAATTGTTTCTAATGTATTTAGCAGGTCCCTAGTGGTGGTGGTTAGAAAATGAACAAAAGAAATCTCTTACTTCAGGTGCTTCAGATTTCTCACCACTACTGACCATGGAGAAAATTTATTAATTCCACACCCAACAACAAACATTTGAGCCTCTAGCACTGAGTGGGAAAGAGTTCTTGGTTTGAGAAGGAGTGGATGGAGGAATAGACATGTAATGAACTCAGTCGAGTAAAATCTTAATTGCAGAATTTAGGAGGTTTCTCACTTTTTTGTGTGAAAATTCTTCACTTTTCTGTATGTTTTTAATTTTTCATAATAAAATGTTGGGGAAAAAATGCAGAATAGAAGACTTAGCAGACTATAGAGTCAAACTGGGTTAAAACAGAACAGAAAAACATACACAGCTAAATCCTTAAGCAAAAACACCTTGAATGATAGCAGAGCTTTCTTGATTCCTGCTGAGACTTAAGACTATGAGATGAAGCATGCCACTCTTGAGCAAAGAGAACCGCCCCAGTGCTGGAACCCGTGCACCTGGGTCAGACCAGCAACAGGTGACTGAAGAGTGGTGCTTAAGTCTAAGAAAGACACTTATTGCACAGCTCTCCTCCATTAGGCAAACAGATCTTCCATTTCTAGGTCACTGTTTTCCCAATCAATCAAGAGGCTGGAAATAGAACAAAGTGCTAAATTCTGTGAGCCATAGTGTGTAATCAACTGAAGATAGGGACACTGCTTAATTAAAGTTAAAAAGATGTTCCTTTTCTTTCCTTCTCCCTCTCTTTCTTTCTGGCTCCTGTCATTTTACACAGATTCCCATATAGTTTTTCTCGATTACTTTTTTTTTGAAACAAACTTCCAGATGAAATTAAGACTTGGAAGTCAGTCATTAATTCCTTGCATGTAAGTCATCTGTCACTGGCAACAGACACCCAGAAAATGACCCACAAATATTGGCTTCACTTCCCAACAACTTGATGTCAACTCTCTGATTACCATTCCATAAACACCATGGAAGACTATGGTGAAAAGTGCCAGAGGGTTAGGGAGCTCCATGAGAACATAAGGTCTAAATTAAATTAAAAGTAAGCATGGGAGGCATCAACCACACCTTACTTCTTACAGGGTAATTTGAAAGAAGAAATGACATCCAAACAACCTTATGTACAGAGAATGTCTTCATGGGCTGGTGATTAGCCAGTGAGCTTAAATCTTTATTATCATTATTAGTTTGCATTTATAATAATAAATCAATATCCTACTGAGAGCAATAACTTTTGTGTTGTTTTTGAGATTGTGACTGATAAGGAAGAGTTTATAAACATTTGGCTTCTAAGAAATGTACAGCCACAGATTTTTCTTTAATCTCAATTGTGTTTTTACCTCATTTACTAAAGGAGAGTGGCTTACACTGTTCAGGGCTGAAGCAAATTGTAATCCAGTCCTCCTAATATTTCTTTTTTCCTTTATCCTAGTCAAGGACTCTTGTCTAAACCACTTTGCCTCCTGCTGTGGAAATGGTTTATATTCTTAAAGGTTTGCTCTCAAGAGGGGAAAAAATGGTACTTAAAAACTAACCACCGTAGTAAAATGTCAGTAATGTGATATTGTTAGTACCCACACATGATCTATTTCACGTAAATTGTAGTACAGATGAACTACACTTTAATAACGTGATCCCAGGGCTCTCAGGCCACTGCTGGGCCTGCTATTAGCAGTCCTGGAGCTGAGATGGAAGTTTGCTCGGCGATAATAACCACCACGATTCAGTGAGTGCGTACTATATGCCAAGTACCGTGGTACAGACGTCACTTAAGTCATGCTAATTCTCACACCCACCTGCAGAGGTTGGTGTTATTACCTTCATTTTACAGGGGAGAAAAGCCTGGCTCAGGAAGGTGAAGGAACCTTACTGAGATCAGACAGGAATCTGGCAAACTGCTTTGTCTCCTTGGAAGTTTTTGGTGGCTCTGCACTTAGGGTCTATCCAGGTTAACACAATTTAACATAGTTTAACTGTCTGTTCGAATAAGTTACAAAGGGAGTGGTATATCATCTTTGGTTACTTCTCCTGAATAGATGTTTCCCTGAGTCACTAATTAGTTCCACACACTGTTGTTTAGTACCTACATGTGCAAGGCAGACACACACACTGAGAAAAACCTGACCCAGTGTGTGTTCTAAGGGAGGCTACAGTCTGAAGGAAGAGAGAGCACTGCTCTGAATAATCACATGATCACTGCGCTAAGATAAGTTTAGAACAGAGTGGTAAGCAGGCCTCTAACGGGAGGATCTGGCCTACTTAGGAAGGTCCAGTGGGCTCTCCCAGAAAGCAACGCTTGAGTTGAGATGTGCTTAACAATGATTAAGGGTCAATGAACTGAAAAGAGGCAAGAAAAGTATTCTAGAGAGGTGGGAAGGAGGAGCATGGATAAGTGAAAGAAGCAGTGGGGCTGCAGCACAGAGACCAAGGAGAAGCTTGGTAGGAGCTAAAACTGGAGAGACCTAGGAGGGCCAACACAGATCCCCGTGAACTACATTAAAGAGACCCACCTTTATCTAAGAACAACGGGAACAGGCTGAAGGGTGGTGACACAATCTAATTTGTGTTTTGACTACACTGGAAGACCAGATGACAGGAGCTCACAATGGGAGACAATAAACCAGTTGGGAGGCTGTTGTTACTATGATCCAGGGAAAAGATTCAGGCAGTTGAGGAGAGACCAGTGATGATGAAAGTTAATATTTAGAAGGTACATGTTAACAGGACAAGATGTCAACACTCTGCTATGAGCTATGGATACAAAAATTTGACTGAAATTCTCACAAGCAACCTTGGGACGGGTACTCTTGTCCACATTTTATTGATGAGAATATTGAGGCTTGTAGAAATGTGTCCAAAGTCCAGGTGCTAAACAACAGATGAGAAGCGAGAACGATGGTTATGCAACTTCAAAACCAACTATAAAATTACTGTGCACAAATTAGAAATATAATTAGAAGAAAGGGTCTCTATGTGAAATTTCCAGACTTAAACACTTCTTGACCTATGTCATCAAGGTCCCAAGTGATGAGCCATGAAGAAGAATACGGTCTCAGGTTTCCCCTTAAGAAAAAGTCTTACACTGTAGAAGGCATACCTATTTCAACATAGCGACTTGGCAAGTCCCTCATTTCACTGGCATGCCGCTCCTTCACTGAGCATATCTGGAAAATAAATTTGCAGGTTATTTTATTCACTTGATGGAAAACTCTTCATGACATTTCATCCAGTATATGAGACTTCGTTAAATTAGCCATGTGGTGCTACAGATTAGGTACACACAAACTAAAATGACAGAAATTAATTTCAGTAACATAGCAACCATTACTTACATTCTTCAACATTTTTCTCCAATGGAGTCTTAATCAAGGCCAAAGAAAGAAACTATAATGGAGTTTTAACACATTTTCAACAACTCATTCACTGCAGCCCCACTTAAGGACTACTTCTCTCATCTCCAAATAAAGCTGTGGCAGAAGTACTCGACCAGAGACGCCCCAGGGCTATCTGGGCAACAACCGCCTTAGGTCTTGTGCTTCTGATTACATATGAGTAATTTTTTTCACTGTTGCTAAATAATACTTTGTAAAAGTGGCACCTGTTCTTCTCAAGGATATTACAAATCAATGTATTATGTAACTTAAACTAGGGGCTGGCAATCTACAGCCTCGCCCCAGCCTGTTTTTTAATGGCCTGTAAGCTACAAATAATTTTTACGTTTTTAAAGGCTTAGGAAATGAAGACAGATAAAAAAAAGAAAAATATTCAGCAGAAACAGTATGTAGCCTGTAAAGTTGAAAATATTTACTTCAGCCTTTTACAGAAAATGTTTGCCAACCTATTTTAAATTATAAGTATATAGTTTGCATTGTGTGTGTGTGTGTGTGTACATACCTATCACACATACAACACAATATGCATGTGTGTTAATATTTGTATTGTGATAAGACTATTGATAGTTTCTGGGGTTTTCTTTTGCTATAGTTTCTGAAATGAATATATTCTATCCAGAATAAGACTCAACAACAATTTACACAAGTTCAGCCATTGAGGTACGACTGAAATGTTACATACTGATTGTACACAACTTTCACCAGGAATCAGGTTTTTCTTTTTCTTTAGAAGTATTTGTTGTGTTCTTTTATAGCTGCTACACTAAGTACAGCTACAACGCAGAAAATTCTAAAATACAGAACAACCCAAAGGGTAAAAACAGCATTATCCATTGTCCCAGCTAAGGTGAACACCACTAACGTTATTTTTTTGGAAGCTACTTCCAGTAGCCTAACAACTTACTGCTAATAATGAAGTATGTATTTAAGTATTCCTTGACAACACATTTCTTTAATGTCTTTATACTATTGCATTACATGAATGTACTATAATTTAGTTAACCTATCCCCTTTTAGACTTTTAGTTTTTGCTTCTATTTCTCTTTAATGCAGGCAACAGTGCAATCAGCATACTTGGATATAAAGCTTTTGGACTTCTGTTTCCTCAGAATAAATTTCTAGAAGTAGACCTGACAGATCAATGGATATGTACACTTCTACAAAGTTTGGTTCTATTTAACGGTCACGTCCAAACTGCTGTCCAGCAACAACACGACAGACAGTACAGCTTTCTCAGACACAGGACTTGAACTCATGGCTGTGGAGGGATAAGCATCTACTTAGAAGAGACTGGCTATTTTCTCTTTCTGCTATTTGTCTCCAGTCTGTCTCAGACAATTTCCTTTCCACTTCTCCAATTTCCTTCTCCTTTTGTCAGACTTTTGATATTATCTGTTACCAATTTTAGTGTCCAGACTTAATAGGAAAACTACTAAATTGTCTCCTAGGCATGCTCCACAAATGGTCTGAAGTATAACAGAAAGTATGAATATATGTACGTGTGTGTGTGTGTAAAATATTAACTAGCATTTTTGAGCAACTAACCAGTCATGAGTTAAGGGCTTTGCAAAACAGATACAGCTCTTTCCTTAGGAAGACTATGGTGCAGTGGGGGAGACACGCAATTAAATGAGGCACTTTACTCGAGTGATAGGACAGCACAGGCAGTACACAAGTACAGAGCAGGGGCATATGCGGGCAGGAAAAGAGGACTTCCTGGAAGAAGTAAACTCAGGCCAAGGCTGGACTGAGTCTCTCTGGCCAGGCCACAGCCTCTGGAGCCAAGGACCCCTGGCACTACTGGCAGCTGGGCCCTGGTGCTACTCTGCCCTCCTAGGTCCTGTGGTCTGAGCTCTCGCCCCAGCACTTGTCTCATCATACAGATGGACAGCAGCAGGTGCAGTTGGGTGAAGAGCTATCCTATGCTCACCTCCCACCTAAGAGCAGATCGATGATTTCAAGAGCCTTTATATCGGCAGGCAGGTTCTTGCCCATGAACACTAATTTGCTTCATCCAACTGTGTCCTACACTCCTCCACTTAAGAGTCTACCAGGCATCTCAAGCAGACACTCAACAAAAACAACTCCTGACTTCCCCACTCTCAACATGTTCCATCGGCATCTGTTCTTCCCTGTTGCAGTGAAAGGCAGCTTTGTCTTCCAGCTCCTCAGTTTTAAAAAGTTGCCATTGGCTTTTTTGTTTTTCTTAAATCCCACATCCAGCCATCAACAAATACTGCAAGGTCTACCCTCAAAATACAGCCAGAATCCAGTCACTCCACCAGCCCCACTAGGCTGACTGCCACTTTCCACTGAGGCTGCTGCAGGAGCCTCCCAGCCAGTCTCCCTCTTTGCTGCCCCTTTGCTGGTTAGCCCCACACAGCAACCATGGTGATCCTTGTAAAATCCAAGTCAGATCATTTAACTAATTCGGTGGCTCAAAACCCTCTGATGGCTTCCCATTACACTCAAAAGCCAAAGATTTCACAAAGGCCTGTGAGCCCTACCTCACAACACATCCACACCCCCTCCTCTCCCCTGCCTCCTCTCCTCCCTCTATCTCTGTTTGTCTGGGTCTTGCACCCTCTCTCATTATCCTCTATGCCTCCCCTCCATACCTGCTCCATCAACTAGGGCAACAATGTTCCTTTATGTTCCACAAAGACACCACTCACACTCCTGCCTGGAGGACTTTGCCCTGGCTGCTCCCTCTGCTGGCACCCCCTCCCATGGCTGCACGGCTGGCTCCCTCTGGATCTCTGCACAGCCCCCCAACCCCTTTCCCCATTTGCCTATTCACTCCCTTGGCAGTTTCCACCACCAACATAGTGTATTTACTTGCTTGTCCATCTTCCCTCACTAGAATGTAAATTTTCTCAGGGAAGGAATCCATTCGTGTGCTTATGTATGTATCTGCTGCACTAGGATACTGCCTGGCACGTTGCAGGAAGCTGGTAAGTAAATGTGGGGCAAAAGCATGGAGGATGCATGGCCAGAGCTAGCCACACACTCGGCCACTCTGCTGTAGCTCTTCCTGCCCAAGGCTGCTCTCCCTCCGACAGGAAAGACTGTGTCCTATTGTCTTGCCAATGGTTTTCTGCCCCTGGCAAGTTCACTAGGGATTCAATGTGACCAAAGAAATGACAGTAGAATATTCTTGGGGTGAAAGGGTTATACCCAACTTTATCTCCAGGTGGCAGGTCAGTCACTAGAATCCCATCCACTCAGAGCGACTGCCTGCAGCAAGATGGTCTCTGCCTCTGAGACTCTCTACCCAGGCAGCTGTCTCAGTCTCTGTCCTCAGTGCTGCCACCACTCTGGCCTCTGCTCTGCTCTCCTGCAGCCAAGCCACCATGTCGCACAGAGCACTGGGCAGGGCTCTTTATTTAGAGTCAATAATGACGTATTGCCCACAGGTGTGCAGTGAGCTAGCCAACCAGGGCCAGGTGAGAATCCTGGCCACAGGAACCTTCATTTTATCCACATCTACCTTCTCTCCCCTCAACAGAACAGAGAAGACATGCTCAACATATTAATAACTGAGTCAGAGGAAGAGGAACCTCCAATAAAATGAAATATTTGACATGAAAAATTACACATGAGTTGGATCGTAGTGTGAGCACAGTGCAAGTGTGTTAGTTCCCGGGGCTGCTGTAAACAGATTACCACAATGTGTAAACCACAACTAGTGGTTTAAGACAATAGAAATTTATTCTTTCACAGTTCTGTAGGCTAGAAGTCTGAGATTAGTTTCGCTGGGCCAATATCAAGGCGTCAGCAGGAAGCCCTAGCGAAGGGCTGCTCCTCGCCTCCTGCAGCCTCTGTGGCTGCCAGCACTCCTTGGCCACATCAGTCCTCACACTGCGTTTGGGGCCTACCCAGACAATGCAGGATAATCTCCCCATCTCAAGATCCTTAATAAATTACATCTTTTGCCATTTAAAGAAACATTTACACGTTGCTTTTTATCTGTGAATTAGGGAATTAGGACTTGTTATCTTTGGGGACCATTACTCAGCCTGATAAAGCATATCTATCTGACAGCAACCAGTGAACTCACTGTCCCTACAGCCTAATTTTCCTTGTCTTTCACCAAAAGAAAAGAATATCACAACTTTAAAACAAAGAATAAAGCCACCTGATTCATTTAAGGAATTAAAAAGGTATCAAGAACATGTTTACCAGATGAATAACCACAAACATAGAATAGCGAGACCAGAGAATCACTTTTTTATCTGAGACTACTGGATACAACTTCCTTCCGGTTGTCCTAAATGTGAATCAAATGAGGATCATTTAACTCATGAAAACAATCCCCCCATGTTCAATTAAGAAAGAAAGAAAAGAGAATGGGAATCCTATGAGCATGAGGGCAAGGAGGACCTTACCTCAAGTTAATGATGCTTATTTTAGTAATAAGAAACAAGAGTAAATTTTAAATAGCCTTGTCTCCTTTGTGCTTTTCTAGAAGTTCATGGCATAGTAATGACAGCTGATATTTATTAAGCACTTACAAATGTCAGATTATACGTGAAGTTCTTTATATGCATTACATCATTTAATCCTCCCCCAAGCATATGATGTAAGATAATTAGCACCCCCATTTTGCAGATGAGAAGATTAAGGCTTAGAGAGGGTCACACAGGAAATCAGTGGAGAAGCTGGAATTAATCTCAGAACTATTTGACTCTAAAGCCGGAGCTTTTCCACAAGACTATTGCTGGGAGACTTTCTCATGCCTTTTTTTACCTCAGCTGATACCTCAGTTTATTTTGTTCAGATCGACCTATCTATTTTTAAAGGGAAGCAAAACACTTTTGACTCTGAAGTATCTAATTCAAGATGAGCACTGGTACCCGTGAAACAAATGTGAATGAGCTGTGGGCTCTCTGTTGTTAAATAGCTAAATTTCATTTACCCAGGCACATGAAGGGCAAATAATCACATTCCATAAAATAGTCCCAAATCTTACTGACAATGAGGCTTGGCCTCTGCTATGTCAAACTATTACCAAGCAAGCTGAATGGCTTAGCTTTAACCTCCTTTTCCCACTATCAACTCTAACGCAGCAGCCAAGGGTCAAAGCTAAGGGAACTGGGACTAATGATAAAAGGAGAATCTGCCAAACCTCCCTGACCAACCACATGTTCTATCAATAGCCGAGGGCGACTGGGCTGTGGGAAGTTTAGAGCCAATGAAAAGGGGTGGCATCTGAACCTACAAGAGTTCACGATTCGTTTCACGTGGCATGCAAAAGGCAGACCATCTCCAAGCTTATGCATACAACAGGATTTGAACATTAAATGATTACCACATAACAATAATATTCACGTGAAAGTATTTTCGTTCTAAGAAGACATTCAAGAACCTATTCCTCTGGACCATCCTCAGTGGACCTATAACAACATGAACTTATTATAAACACAAACAAAATCACCTTGACAGAAGTCCCCCAGCCAATAATCAGTGTCACGCTGTCCTTCCAGCAGAGGCTGCAGGGATACATGTCTGGGCGAAGACTTATATCATCCCGGGGCACATTGGTGATTCTCTGCCTTGAGGTAATGTCAAAAATCTTCACACCCTGGAAAATAAAAGAACACTGAGCAATTTCTACTTGGGAGAAAGAAAGTAAAGGAAGATTTATTAACGGCCCCTGCTCTATACCGCCTATCAGTAGCACTGCAAAATACTGACAGTGTTTACTGAGCACTGCTGGGAGCCATGCAAAGGGAAATGGTCCTACTCCACACAAACCCTATGGAACCCCAAACAAAAGAAAACCTCTATATCCTTCTTTCTGGACAAAGGAGACTGTATGAGTGGATGGCATCAGGGACTCAAATATGCCACGAGTGTGAAATGTACAGATACCTACAACTACATTTCTCAGATGATAGATGAATGACATTTCTAAAGGTATTGTTCCACTACAGAAATGGAGCTTGTTTTCTAGAAACTCTGAATTGGGAAACCACTATGTATAAAGAAAACTACACTTAACATTGTCAAGTACTCATATAGAAACATCAAGCAAGCAGCTTATTAAAAATAAACCAAGGGGCCACAGGCTTGTTGACCTTTACTGTGACCAAGGAGAAGTAAACAAAGTCCTGAACAGCAAGGAAGATTCTGGAAGACTTCCACCATTTAAAACCGAATAGTTCTAGTTGACTAAACTATACCTTGAAATTCCAAAAAGACATGTCAGGTGTCAAAATTTTCTACCGGACCTATGTTGTGCTGAGTCCACTTCATGTTAAGTGCAGCACCAAAAGCTAAGATCTGCCTTTAAAAGGCAGGCCTGCTCTTGCCTGTAATTATACTGGGAGCACAGAAAAAAATCAGCAATATCCTGCACTTGTTTCATATCAACTGCTACTTGCCCATGGCTAATAGGCAAATGGTATTTTCAAGACCACATCCCCAATGCAGCCCTTCAATTATTAAGATGTCTTTTCATTTTTTAGCTATTCTCCATGCCTCAGGTTTGTTTCTTACTCTAAAATGGAGTCCAGAATATGTTGAGAATTACTCTATTAAGAAAGCCAAAAGCAATCTAATTTCTTTAACCTGCTGGTATGATACCAATCGCCATTTGTATCCTTTAGAAAAGGCCATTGCAGCAAGTGGCACCCTTCTCTTTGTTTCAGCCCCTCATGTCAGCCTCTCTTCTGGCTCTGAAGGAGCACAAGGAAGATGCAGACATGATTTTACCATGTTGTTGGCCCAGGCAATCAGGTGGCCTCTCCACTTCACACTCCTTATGTTCCCTTCCCCTTCGTGCAGAATGCAAGACTTCCATCGGCTCATCCAAGACCGTTCAAACAGCAGCAACTGGAGACAAATATAACAATCGAATTTTAGGAATCAAGAAACATATATTAGACTTCTTATGATATGTCTGTTGGCTGACCAAGCAACAAAAATTATTCTGTTTTCTTATGTTAACTTACAGTAGTATGTGATTTGCAGTTTGGAAAGAATTTCCACTGTCTTAGCAGTAAGGACACTGTTGGAAATGTATTTGAAAAGTCAGGCCACAAGATGGCACCAAAACACCAAAATTCATGGAGATTAAGTCATATTAGTCAGTCTAAAGACTTGTATTACAGGAAAGTTCTTCAAATGATTGTCTAGGAATTTATTTTGTAAACTGAGAAATCAAAACATCATAATTTTTTTGCCCCCTGAAAATAAGATATTAATCATAGATTAAACCGCAATATTAGAAGCAGTCTTTCATTTAATCCAAGACAAATAATTTAACAATGATGTTTGAGTAATAATTCATGTCATAAAGAGAAATTTGCTTTAGGATTAAACATTGTCAAAAGTTCACAGTAACTAGGGTCTTTGTTTTAAAGGGAAGAATCTACAATAAAAAAAATCTGCTGGATAAATTTTATTAACAAACATAACTGGTGAAAACCTCAAAGATGGGTGAAGATGAGGTCCTAGTAACTTATGTATTATTAAGGATACAATATTTTTTCTTAATATATTCTAATTTAAATCCTTTAAGAAAGACATTTTTACAATATAACAATATATAATTTATATAAGATAGAACTTCAGATCTGTAAATCTGAAATACTATCATTGGAGTCAATTTCAGTTTACCTTAGTATATTTTATGTCCCATCCCACGATTGAAGGTTGTTGGGGGAAAAACAGGTAATAGGAGAAAAAGAGGAAATTCACATTTTACTTATATTTTTTAGATATCTTTCTCAATAGGTAGGCTTCAATAGTCAGAAGGGACACAAAAAAGAAAGAAAAACCTTAAAGTTAATAGGAGGGTCCATCTTTACAAATAAGCAGAATATGGTCAGTTTAAAATGTCATATATGTTTGGAGTTCTCTATGATCCATGCAAAAGAAAGGTGACCTCACACAGGCCACAGTGAAACTGGAGGCAGGAATTTTACTGGACATATAAAGTCCTGTCTTCCCACTATACAGACAGAGGATGCCCTCTATACTCTCGAAGAGCTTCTAGCCCATCTCAGCCTCACCCCAACAGGTTCGAGGTAGGAAATCACCAGCACCACGCCTCCCCGCTCCTAGTTAGGTCTGTCGCCTGTGCTTCTGCCTCTCCCTCAGCTATCATGCAGAGAGAGGACAGAGCCGAGGAGGTCACCCAATGTGTTCAGTATTTTGTGACAGCATAGGTTTAAAATGTGGGAAAGAAGGAGAAAGCCCGAGAATAGAGCTCCTGCTACACACGCCACTACAGATAGGTGACTAAAGACACTTATGTTAAATATAAGGAATTGAAGATCTAAGTGCCTTTGATCTTTTCAATTCCTTGAAAACATCTGTGGTCTGGACCAGGCAGAGGGAACTGTGTGGGCTCGGCCCAAGGAGAGCTCCGTTGCCACTTGACAGAAGGAATGATTGGCTATATGGCCAGTAGCAAAGTGTGGTGGAGCACAGCATCAATTCCTCTCTCTCACCTACAAGTTCCACCTAGAAATGACCAATGCGCAGTATTAAAAGGGAACAACCGGTACCTGTGTTGGAAAAAAAATAACTATGCCCCCAATTTTAAGTTAAAAATTCTATGAACTAGGATAGAAATAAGACCACAGTGAAGGACATGATTCAACTCATCACAAGAAAAAGCCTGCCTGGGAAGCAGTAGGTCGGGTAGACAGCAGCATGTCCCCTTGCTCAGTGTCGTGGGGGCTGGAGCAAGGGGCATCACTGGGAAAATCTCCTGCAGGGACACACAGGCCTTGGTCATCACCAGTGGCCTAACTCCTGAGTAGCCACTCCTGCAGCCACTTGGTGACACAGCTTGGAAGGAAAAAGCAGGCACGCTGGGAACAGGAGGGCGCCTGTAGGACAGTGGTCCCAGTCAGGGGAGGTGGGCAGTGGCAGTGACAGACCTCACACTGCCTCCGTAAAGAGAGAAAGCAGGCTTTTAAAAAAAACGCAGCACTTCCCTGCTGCACCATTGATTACATTCCTTGGTAGTCATTTTCCCAACAGACAGTTGTGATCTAATTCAGGCAAAAAATGGAAACAAAACTTCCTTCTCCCACCACTGTCCAGAATAAAAGATCTGGACAAGTTCTCCCAAAATCTGTGATAAATTCACAGCAACTTCAACTGTGAATACCAAATACAGACTTTTCCTGGGTAAATATGAACTAACAAGAAAATATACTAGCAATATGGAAAAATTCAGTATTTGAAATAGGACTTATCTAGGGAATAAGAGAAATCCTGACTCCATGTGAATGAGACATACCATAAAACAGAGAAGAACTTTAAAAATAATTCTTTTTCTCAGGTGACAACAAAATGAAGCAAGAAATTAATAACAAAGGGTAAGAAAAACAAACCAAAAATATTGAAATAAAAAAATAAATATTCTATCTTGCATAAAATAGGAAATCAAACTGCAACCAAAGCACTCTGAAAATGAGAACACAAATACTACAAACCTAAATGTTATGGAAGGCAATCCAAGTCATAAACAAGGGGAGTCCACAGCTCTAAAAGTTAATGGTGAATAAAAACAGATGTGCATGTGCTTGCTACATGGCAAGAAAACACCTTGATACAAAAGGAGACCCAAATAGAAGGAAAAATACATTATGTTCCTGGCTAATAGACTCAAAATTCTCACTGAAGAGCTTCTTACTAAGTTAACCTCTATCTTTAATGCAAGCCCAAAGAAAATCTCAAAAGAATTATTTCTAGAACTTTCAAAATGCTATACATTCATTTGCAAATATGTGAGGATAATTTTTTTTTTAATTAAACAATTTGGGGTAGGTGGGTATGGATTTGACCTGTCAGACAATAAAATGTTTCTTAAAATTAACACTCAAAACAGTTCAGCATGGGTCCTAGAATTGACAGGTGAAGGAAAAAGAAAAGAAAGAACTGACAAAGATGAATCAAAATGATAAGGTCAGATGCTGGGAGGTGTGGCATGTGTATGTGTGTGTGTACAGGCGAGCGCTTGCAGAACAAGGGCCCGCAAACTACTGAGCAGTAGTTTTGATCCTCCCCTTTTCTGGAGGATCCTTTGGCCTTGTGGACTCAAAGCTTTAAGAAATGACCCCAGTAAGTCTACCCCTAGAAATTTATGCTAAGAGGTGGTTGTACAAATGGGTACAGAGGTAAGTAAAGTTATTTATAACAGCCAAAAATGGACTAACAATTTGGAACGACTGAATAAAATATGGTAGAGTTAGACAACTACAGAGGATGTATCATTTTAAAAGGATTTTATGTATGTACGTTTGTTTATTAACACAGAAAGATGTTCCATGTAAAGATGACACATTAAATAAAAAAGCAGACTGCAAAACAGTATTAAATATGACAGCCTTTAAATAAAATATGAATGTGTATCCATATATAAAAATCAGAAAGATATATTACAAAGTAATAATAATTAATTCTAGAAATTGGTGATATTGTATCACTTCTATTTTATCATTATTCTGTGGAACATATTAAGTTATTTTTATGTTAATACATATGGGGATGAAAATTCATTCTCTTATTTTTACAATCATGATAGTTTAGGGGAACAGTTAAGACAAAACAATCAAATCAGTATCAAAAATTCAGTGGAACTTAGAATATTTGAGGCACACTAAATATGTATTAAAGTTAATTCACATAAACCGTACCTACTTTTTAAATAAAATATTAACTTCAGAAAATTGTAAATAAAGTCTTCTTGCAATTCCAATCAAAACCCAAACTCACTCCAACTGATCCTTTTTCCTGCGTGCTTTTGGCTATAGGAAGCTCAGGCTGGCTAGACCCCGGGCCTCCCTTTGTCTCCTGATCCAGCTCCAAGGAAAACTTCCAGCAGAGGGCAGGAAGAAAAGGCAGGCGAGAATTCTGAGTTCAGTCTGTCTCACGGCTGAGTGGGAGTTTCCAGAGTTCGATTACAAAAAACCCTGCGTCCCCTGCTCTGACATGGGAGCAAAGAAGGAGCGAAGCTTCTTCCTTATTGGTATTTCTATAGTAGAGATGGCACATGACACCTGGTGCAACTGAAGGGGGGTCCAAAACAAATTAGGGGGAAGGGCTAACATGCTAACTTCTGTAAATGAGACACACTTTAACTAATCTGTGTTATAGTTTTTGGTATGATTCATGTTCGTTTCTGGTTTTTCCAAATAATAGTAGTTTCAATCACTTTACCTAAATAGATTAGGGAAAATCATCATTTAGGAGAAATCCTTTGTTAAATTAAATACTTTTCCCTAATTTCTTGGTTTTGTATATGTTTTAGGGTCATGCTGGCAATATTACGAGATAATGAGCACCATGTTCTACCTCGTCCATTGAGATTTATGTATTTATTTCTCATCTCCCCAAAAGTCTGCAAATGTATTAGTGAAAGTAACCACATCTGCTACTTTGCTAGACACACAAGGCACAATAAATCTTAGATACCGAGTAGGCTTTCCTAGCTCTGCTAGTCTTATTATTTCCTTTGTTGTCCATACACAGGAGGAGCTAGGCAATTTTCCCAAATCCTCCAGTTACTCAAGTCACCTTTAGTTAAGAATGGGCCTAAACTATTTTGGATACATTGGAATTTCCCTTAATCTCAAAGATAAAAACCCTGTGACTGATTCATACAATGAATACATCCTCACTTCCAGAAAGGGATCATTTATACTGACCTATATCCTTCTCCTGAAATGTTGATCTGTCCCTCTGCTCAGTGCCACAGGATGTAATTTGTGCACAACTTGTGAAACATTTGAAAAGCCCTTTTAAGGTGAGTCTTCCCCTGGGCAGTTTAGGTAATTGCAGCCCTTCAACTCAGGAAAGCCAGTGGCCCCAACAGTGATTATCTGAAATGTGTGTGTGCGCCTGCAGGAGGCGCTCTGGGTCACCACGGTTCCCACTTTCATCTTGCACCTGGCCTCTTCTCTCTTCTGTTACCTGCCTGGCCCCCTGAAGCATTTATTTCTGTGCTCCCTCTCCACTCTACTTTATACTTTACTCATGAGTTCTATCTTAAAATCTATACATACTGTGAAATTTTAAATAATTATGGACTTGTTCCCATTACTGTCTGTTGAAACTCTCCAAATACACTATACTGTGCAGCAGGATTTGATTTATAAAATTCTGTAGGACATAGAGTTTCATACAGGAGGGACCAAATGATCCACTTTCCATTTACTTTTTTAATCCTAATCTATGGGAATTTCAAGCAGAAACACATTGTCTAGCAGGAATGCCAAGGAAAGTCCTGCTTCAGTGATTTAAGAAAAGATAAGCAGTTTTTCTTACAAACATTCTACACTAATTTAACTACCACAAAACTATCTCTCTGTGTTTCACTGACATTTAATAAAATCCATTTCTTTCCTCTAGTCATAAAACTGCCTAGAATCCTACTGAGCACGAGTGTTCTACAAAGCATTTTAGAGGTGACTGAACTATCCTTAAAAGCAGCTGGTTAATTTATTTGGTTCATCTTCCACATCCTATAATATTGAATTGTCATTATCACAATACTGAGAACAATTTAAGCTCAATGGGAGCTAAGTACATAGAGAGAAAAACCTGTTTCTAAGAGGTCTATTTTTTGTTGGAGAAAGTATTTTAGGGCTTTATTTCCCATAAATCCACATTCTGGCAGTCAGCACTCTCGGTACTTATATTTCAATAGGAGCCCTCACATCCTCAGCAATATACTTTATTCTCCAATGTTTTGTGCTGATAAATCTACCTAGTACTTTCCTACACTTCAGAGCGGTAAGGATGTACATCCCAGAGTCTCCCACACACGTGGTGTGATTCCTATCGGGCTGTAATAAAGCCACTGATTCTGGTAGCATAAAACCCGTTATTACCCATCATCCCTTCTTCCCTGATGGAAGAAAGGGATGGGAGTATGACTGGCCCCTTTTTAATCATCTTGTGATCTTGCAAGTATATAGTTCACTTGACTCCTTCAGGCTTCCAGAACAGCAGCAGCACTGCTTGCTTTGAGGCAGACAGAGCAGGAACGCCAGGGCTAGTGAAGTCCACGGGCAAGTCCCAGACGGCTGGGACACTCCTAAAGGAAGGACCAGAGGACTGGAGAAAATCAGAGCCCACCAAAGATTAAGTGCCCCCTCAGAGAAGATGCCGGAGCTCAGATAATAAAATAGAGAAATAACACCAGCAAGTTAGAACATGACAAATAAGACTGTCCCAGTAAAAACAAAGGGTATAATGACGGGGAAGACTTAGCACAGAAGGACTTAAAAATCCAAGATCGGAAAAGATTAGAAATGAAATTCAAAAAAGCAAGTGAGAAAAAAATTAGTGAAGCCCAGAGCAGATCTGGAATGGAGGCTGGCTGCAAACTGCAGAGAGGAGTCTTGAATGCTGACGGAGGCAGGAGTGACTAAAGAACCCAGGGGGGCGGAGAAGGCCTCCGTCTTGCTTTCTGCTTAGGCTCAGGACCAAAGTTTCACACACATGGCTTTCCCAAACACCACTAAGAGAGAACATAAAACATGTAGGAAGCAAAGGGGATTTCCCAAATATATTTTTGCTTTTCTGCTCATGTTATAATTCTTCAGTGTCTTTTCCCTGACGGCAATTTAACATGTTTAAAAGCAGTTAAACAGAGGCCAAATATGGCTACCCGAGGAAGTCTCTGTGCCCAGATGGATTTCCAGAGCCCACTTTGTAGGCCACTTGCTTCCAAGCAGTTATTTGAGTAAACGCAACTTCAAGGCACCCCAGGTTTTAGACTGGCCCCTGACGATAACTGATCCTGGAAAAACTTAGGAAGACAGAAGAATGCTTTGAAATTAAAGAACACTCTGTCAACATAAGGTAACAGTCACTTTAGTGACCAAGAAATCCAAGCTACAGGTTCAATGTGAACAAAATAAGCTAAATACTAGCCACTTAGGAGCAATTTCTTTTATATTAAAAACTAGTGACGACAGACAGATATTAGATCTATGTATCTACCTGCCTACCTATATGGGTTTAGCAATCAACTATAGCCAGTATGTGAGGTAGGCACCTATTTAAACTAGCAAACTGCTGTTTCTGTGCCTGCAAACTCACAAATACAAATGTGATTTCAGAAGTGATTTGGGAATTTTAAAATAACTTTGCTGCTAGAAAAAAAAATCTTCCATTATGGATCCTGCAGACTTAACAGAGCTGGGTTGTTCATGCCAAACATCTTCAGTTTGTTTTTCAGTTTACAACTGTCTGAGGAGACATTTCCCAGGGCTGGGTTCAAGGCTGGACCTTTAAGAGCAGAGCAAACACAAAAGCCATTCACTGGGTGATTAAACATAAGTTAATGTTCTGTGCAATGAACAAAATATCTCTAATTGTAATTACACATAATCTCAATCACAGGCAATGAGAGGAAGATCTTTGCAAAGTGAAGAAATGAAAACAAAAAAACAAAAAAACCGCTAAGTCTTGAAACATAGAAAAAGTCACCTGAATACAGGCGTATGTATTTGATTAAGGACTTCACTCAATTCAAAGTAGAGCAAAAGGGGAAAAAAACCATAGTCAGGACACTGCCTGGAGAAGGAACCAAGGTGAATGAACCTGCCTTCACCTGGGCACATGGGCTTGTCCTCACAGCTTCCACGGAGTGGCAGGACTGATGGTTTGGGGCAGACCCACATTTACGCAGGAGCATATATTTGTCCTCTTTATACACACTTCAGTGACTACTCTAAAGTCTCATTATGACTCCTGTATAATGCCTCCTTGGGAACAAGAATAATTATTCCAGGTTTAGCCAAAATTGGAGAAAACGCTATAGGCTATTCACTAAGCAGCAATAAATTGTGCTCAAACTGACAATAAATATCAAATGTACAGTCTTCATTGTCCTGGCTTCTACAATAAAATTAAAAGCTGCCTTAAGCACAGAATATAATCAGACAAATAACAAATGAAGATATTTACGTGGCTGGTAAATAAAAATGTTTAGATCACGATAATTCAACAAAGTTATAAAACCAAACAACAGAATATCCTTTTTTGTCTATCAGATTGGCAGAGAGAATGTGGTGAAACAGGTACTCACACACTGCTGGTATTTTCTTGAATACAACTCTGCTTGGCAGTATGTATCATCAAAAGCCTAAAAAATAATCATCATCTTTGACTCAGTAATTCCAATTCTAGGGATCAGTGCTGGAAAAACACTGAGAAGCACAGACAAAAAATTCATGCCCAAGGATTCATAGCTTCATTACAGCATGATTTATGATAACCAAATACTGAATACAACCTAATGGGCTAATAATATGGCAATGGGTAAGGAAATTGAATAGGCCCAAAGGATAGAATATTACATAACCATTAAAGAATATCTGAGCCAAGATTAGACTTCAAATATGTAGGGAATTTTCACATCATTTACAATGTTAAGAGAGAAAGAGATCCAAAATAGTTGGGATTACTTTATACATTCTTTTATTATTGCTTTTTATTATTATAAAAGTAATACATGTTTTCTTAAAAAACAAAACAAAATAACAGAAAATAAAAGACAATGAACGTCAGGAAAAACACTCACTCCTGCCCAGACATTGTTAGTAATATGTCAATATTATTAATATTGCTAATAACTGGTGTATCGTCTTCCATGGATATTGCTACATACATATATTTCTACCAAAAAAAAAATGAAATCAGACTATACGTGTACTTTTGTACAGTGCCTCAATAAGAACAACCCAGCAAAATTTGGGCATTCCATGTGCTCCAACAGAGATGGAGAAAGGCTGACATTTAGGAGCTGGCCTGGCTCTCACAGCTAGGCCTTGGGTTCACAGGTGAATGTAAACCCTTTCACAGGACACCAACATCAGACAAGGCTTCCTGACCATGCAGAAGCAGGACGAAAACAGACGCCCCATAATCAAGCCTGAACACAAACAAAATATGGACATTTTTCTAAGCCACATAAATGACCAGACATACCCTGGGTAAAATAAGAGACTGTTGCTGTTTCTTTACCAATTACATCTTTAGTCTTGATTTAGTCTTTTCTCCTCCTAGATAAGATTTATTAAGATACCCAATGGTAGAATTACTCTTGCTTCCTGACAGGATCTTATCTAAAGCAAAGCCCTACTTCCTTAAAACCTCCCCTAATCACCTAATCACCTCTCACCAGCCCGAATCCTATAATACCTTCTAACACCCTCTTCCTAGCTCCCCATGGGTGTATTCCTGGTGATGTTTGGCTGCGGGGTACTGACACCACTAATTCACTATTGTTAGACACTTAGTTTGTGCCAATTTTCACTGTTAGAAATATCAAAAAGGAATACTGGCTGAAATTGAATTAGAAAATGGAAAACAAACTATAGGGGAAAAAGTCCAAAATGCTTAAACACAAAGGACTACAAAATCACCCATGGTGGTACCTACATACGTAGGTACATACACACATTTTTTCCCTCTCAGAAGACTGGGAATACTCATGTGCCTACCAAATCACCATTCTGCTGAATGGTCTTATGGACTAACTGCCCTCTGTCAAAAGTGTCCCACCTTCCGGAAACATACTGCTGTTCCTGAAATCTAGCTACTGTGTGTTCAGAGCACCTACCATGGACCCTGACACAAGGTTGTGTTCAAAAAGCAGATTCAAGTCAAGTAATCCTGTGAACTGACTGTAATTCACTTTTTACCAGTAGCACCAACTTACAGTGGCTTCAATTGTGACCCCTTGCTCAATACAGCCTTGTCTTAAAAAAAGAAAAAATAAGGGAGGAAAGAATCTCCCAAAGTTAATAACCGTATTTGTACAGCCTTATCTTAAAAGGAAAAAGGGGGTGGGAGAAGGGAGGGGCCCCCAGTATTAATGACAGTCCCTAGTCCTAAACCCCACAGGAACCTACAATGAGCACCTAGGCAGTGACCCTCACACAGTCATTAATTCTGCAAAATACTTAAGAACAGTCTCAGTTCTCTCAATATGCAAAGGGAGGTATTTTCAGCGAGGAGCAAAGGATGGTTTGATTTTTCTAGGAAGACAGATGGTGGTAAGCTGAGCATCAGAATTGAGGGGGAAGCTGCAATCAATATGGAAATATTACATGTGGAAAAATTAGCTGAGCTCACTAAAGAAAAAGTGACTGCCTGTGGAATAGTGTGTGTAAGAAAAATCTGCATGCAGAAAGTTGCCTAAGACCAAACTTCTGAGCACTTGAACAAATACCACCCTGGAGATCCACTGAGCAGACGGAGCAGGGTAACTGATGTCAATCCCTTGGGCCCCAAGAACTCCACTTACAATCTGACCAGAAGATAAGCATACACATAAGAAAGCTCTCCATTTCATGTTTAGTGGTCACAGGGGTTCATCAGGCTGGGGATTCTAGATTGGTATCTGGATTCTACAAAGAAGTGCATTATTACAAAAAGCTGCTCTATTGAATCCTCTTCCAAAGAGGAGTCAAATGCAATGTTTGCAAATCACCTTTGGAAACTTAGAGAAGCTAGCTGATGCTACCACCTCTGTCCTTGAGGTAAACTAGTCAAGCACCATCAGTCCTGAAGAGCGAGATGATCTTTTTCATTCATTCACATAGGTCCTGTCCTCGTTTGCTGCCTGACCTTTTCCAGCTTACAAAGCAACCTGTCCCTGCAGCCAGGTCTCCTCATTTTATCCCACAACGCCAAACAGCTGACTATCTTGTTTCTAAAAATGAACTCCATAACAGAGAGCATTGCAACAATTTAATAATTTGTCAAAGTAGTAGAACCAGCTATTATGAAGTGCATTTCAGAGTTCAAAGGTAGAGGTCGTATGAAGCTAAAGTTTATCTGCTGACAGAGGAAGCTGAGCAATTAAAAAAAAAAAACCCATAGAAGATCTGCTGGGCAGACTTATTTCTAAAACAGAAGGCTCACTGCTATGCTCATGTATTAGAATTCTGGCTACACAAGAGGTTACACTTAAAAAAAAATCCATCAGTTCACGTGTTTGAAAGCTCTCTCCAATAGTACTTTTAAGAGATGTTTTTCTTCTTTTTTTTAACATGGAAACAAAACAGCATTTAGAATAAGCTTTTTATGCTTATGTGTCAAGCAGTGGAGTCCATAAATCTAGCTATGGCATTCAACTACTGAGAAGTTACCCTGAAAACCTGTAATAAAAGTTTATGCCAGACACAACTATAGCCTCCTCTTTCTAGTCCCTGGTGGATAAGAAGGTCTCTCTAAAGATTTAAGAAGCTAGAACATTAAAAAGGAAATATTAACAAATGTCTCAAACTATGTAGTCTGAGGCTTTTATAATTTTCTGTTTCACAGGGCTGTTCTGAAATGTTTGTTCTAAATATTTTTAAAAAGTTTTTACAGGAAACAAATGTTTAATAAAGTCAAAACAATTAAAATATTAGACAGCTCTTTAAAATATTTTTAGGAATGTCTCATGATGAATATCTCATTGTTGGCCTTCCATTTTTCCTACTTCACTTCTCTAATCTCTGAGCCACTTCTACCACTGTTTACAGAAGTTGGCATATAATTCCAGGATTCATTTCATTGTCGGTGTAGGATAAGTGTTTGTAAGGGTTAAGAATGCCTTTACCTGATGTTATACCTTCCTCTGGCTAGATTAAACTATTTCTTAAAGGCAGAGGGTGAAAAACCCTCAGTTACATGGTACCTGTCTTTACTATCTTCCCCCGCATGTGATCTGCCATCTGCTCTAAACAGAAAGGTCTTGACATCTACAATACATGATTATTGCGAGGTTATCACCATTTGCTAAATGTTGGACTCTTCAAACTTGCTCTCCTCAGTTTATGGTGCCAGCTGAAAATTGCAGTCAGAAAGATCAGAGCTGCAGCAGGCCATCTTTGTTTTTCTTGTTTTTCAAAGGTATGAACTCAGTTATAAAAAAAAAAATCTCCTAAAAATGTGCTAACACTTTCAAAATGAAAATAATCCTTTCATTAATAGTACCCCTTTCTTAATGTAACCTTCTAAAAGCTTTTTTCTTAGCTTTAGAATTCAAAGATATACCCCTTAATGAAATTAGAAATATTTCCTGAAATATTTCACCTAAGTGAACCTATTTGAAAATAAACAAAAATCACTACTGCCAAAACTATGCAGTATAAATGACCTTTGAAAGTACATGCCATACACACACAGGAGGAGATTTCTATTACCATACCGAGCTGGTGCACATTTTGGAAATCTCTAGTTATTTAACTGTATACAAAGCAGTCAGTATAGTGTACTGAATAAATAGTATTTTTTAGTACTTATTAAATACATATTGACATAATAAACAAATTAGATCCTAAGAAATCAATCAATAGTTTGTATGTTACAAGTCTCTGAACAGAGGATACATTTACATATGAATGCTTATTAAGCTTCTAATGTAAGTAGGAAAATGATGGCTTTTTAAAAGGAAAGAACTCAACATCAAATGTTTGAAGAGTAGTTAATTTGTTTGTCATCCCATAAGTAATTATAGAAAAATCAGTGGCTCTAAAACCTAAAAGGGATATTGATACATAGATTAAGAATTGAAAGCCCAGAAATAAATCCTAACATTTATGATTAACTGATTTTTTAATAAACAGGCCAAAAGAATGGAGAAAGAATAGTCTTTTCAACAAATGGTGTTGGGATAACTGGATGTCCATATGCAAAAGAAATGAATTTGGACTCCTACCTTACACTATATATAAAAATTAACTAAAAATAGATTCTAGACCTATTAAAACTATGAAACTCTTAGGAAAAAACATAGGCATAAATAAATCTTCATGACCTTGGATTAAGCAATGAGTTATTAGATACTACAATAAAAGCACAGTGTTTAAAAAAATTTTTTCAAAGGCTAATGAGTCTTCATTAAAATTTAAAACTTTTGAATATTACAGGATACCATCAAGAAAGCAAAAAGTCTGTAATAAGATGTCTATAATAAAAAAAGAGATAAATGAATGTTGGTAAGAATGTAGACGAAACTGAAACACTCATAAATTGTTAGTGAGAGTGTAAAATGGTGCAGCCACTTTGGAAAATACTCACAGACCAGGAGAAAGTATTTGCAAATCCTCTATCAATATGGGACATGTACACATAATATATAAAGAACTTTTCCAGTGTATAATAAAAAGACAAATAGCCCAATCAAAAATTGGGCAGTGAATCTGCACAGACATTTCTCAAAGGAAATATGCAAATGTCCAATAAGCATATGAAAAGATGCTCAACATCATTACTCATTAGGGACATGGAAAACAAAACAATAATGAGATATTACTTCATACCCACCAGATGTCTATAATAAAAAAGAGATATAAATGAATGTTGGTAAGAATGTGGATGAAACTGAAACACTCATAAATTGCTAGTGAGAATGTAAAATGGTGCAGCCACTTTGGAAAACACTTTGACAATTCTTCAAAGTGTTGAGCATAGATAGAATTACCACATAATCTAACAATTACAAGCCCAAGAAGAATGAAAATACATGAATGGCCACACAAGAAGTTGTAAGCAAATGGTCACAGCAACATTATTCGTAAGAGTCAAAAGGTGGAAATAACCAAAATGCCCACCACCTGAAAAATGGCTAAATGAAATATGATATATCCAGACAATGAAATGTTATTTGGTCATGAAAAATAGTGGAAGTATTATTTGGCCATAAAAGGAAAGAAGTACTGTTACACGCTACAGCATGGATGTGCTAGAAAACTGATGAAAGAACCACACACAGATGTTATATATCGTGATTCCATTTACATGAAATATCCCTAATTTATAAGAATACCCACAATAGGCAAATTTATAGAGGAATGGAGATTAGCGGTTGCTTAGGTTGGGAAGGGCAGGAAGGAGAATAGGGTGTGACTACTAACGACTACAAAGTTTCTTTTTTGGGGTGATGAAAATGTTCTAAATCAGATTATGGTAATGATTGCATGGCTCTGCAAATATATTAAAAGTGTAACTGTACACTTTAAACTGGTGAACTAATGGTTTGCAAATTATATATCAATAAAGCTATTAAAATATCTCAAAGAAAGATGACTTAATATCACTTACAATGACATGTATAGTCATGATTCTTCATGTAAAATATCACACATATACTTTTATCAAGGCCAGTATACTAAACCCATTATACAATATATTAATACTTTAGTGTGTTTTTTCTTTTAAATTATTTTAATACAGAAATTCTAATTTGCTATCATTTTTTAAAGTTTTTCACCATATGACCTGAACTGTTTTTATTTTACTCTCATTTTATGTACACATAAATATCTTTTTGTGTGTGAGAATAAACATCTACAGGTTTATTTCTGGAGAAATGAATAGGAGAAAAAGAGAAGTCAGAACACTCTCACAGAACACTGAACAGCGAGTCGAGTAGGCAACGATAACCAGAGATGAACTGAATCCCTCATGTTCTTGCCTGGTCAGCATTTGGTGAATTCTTTTTAGTTTACTGCTCATCACAATGTCGTATCTTTGTGTGAATTCCAAGTTCTTCCCATATTACCTCGCCCATACTTTGAGGCTGAACTTCTCAGCTATTTGCACAATATTCATGTATCTACTCAGTGAGCTCTGTATGGCCTGAACATCCACATTGTCCTTCTTCCAGATGTCTACAAATTATATCAAATGCTAAGTAGAAGGACAAATAATACATATTGACACATTAACACAGGGATTCTGCAGGTTGACTAAGACATTTCATGTAACAAAACTACTGTGGTAAACTTGAGTCTGCAGGTATCCCTCACATATAACAGCAGTCATTAAACTTTATAAATAACCTGATTATTAAGAACACAAGCCAACACAGAAAAATCCTACCTTCAGAGTTTTAGTCCTACAACTTGAATATTACCACTCATATCACCTCTAATACATTCTTTCATACCAATACTTTCAAGAAATAGGGGACAACTGTGAAATATCTAACTTCTGAAACTGGAAACAGGAACTTGAAACTGCATCCCATGCTAGGAAAATACTTAACCCAAAGTGATTTTTCAGTATTTTAAGTATATAAGGGATTATTATTAAGAAGGTAGCAGATGCCTTAAAAGCAGCTTCTCCAGTCCCAATCAAGCCTTCAGATGAATGCAGCCCCAACCAAAATCCAGACTGAAATCTCATAACAAACTCTGAGGCAGAACCACATAAGCCACTCTTTACTTTTTGAACTAGGGGATAATAAAAGTTTGTTGTCCTAAGCTACTTAAAAATCAAACAAAAAAACGGTGACTCGCACTCTTTATCCCCATTGACTTTAAATAAAAATGGATGGATTTAAATTTTAGCTAAGTGAATCTGTACTATTACCTCACATAAAATTTCCTAATTTTTTCACAAGTAATTTTAATAAGTAATTTTAAAGCTACTCTTTGCTGAGGTCAACAGACAAGTAAGGTAGTTATTTTTTTCAGGAGTAAATCAGCTGTAGATCTAAGTTAAAGAATATTAGATTAAATAGGTAATTCCCACTGATTACTCCTATATACATTTTTATGCAAAGCTAATGAGGCCACAGCCTAATGATAACAATGAGCTGTGGGGAGGAAAGAAAGAAGCTGGCTTGTTCTCAACCAGAAATCAGACCTGCTGCAAATGCTGACTTCTGCCATGGAGTGAAATCAGGATCTACAGGACCTGCCACTCAACTATTATGATGAGCTAAAACCAGTGCTTGAGAAATGCTGTCAAGGTAATGGCCAACATGCTTTCCTACCCCATCACTCTATGAAGCAGCAGATCAAGACAAAAAGACAGATAACTATCACAGAACATTTGAAACCATTCTGTAGCTGAGCCTCAAAGTAGCCATTCCATAGCTCTACACTGCTGTAGAAGTAATCACAGACCACCTCCTTTCCACTGAGCTTTAAACTGGATATGAAATAACATTTAGAATTCCAGTGATATAGTTTTTTTGTTATGAAAATGGTTTAAAGATATCACTGGTTAGTCAAAATAGAAAAAATTGACTTCACTTATCCTACACGCAGAAAAGATATTTTAATTTAAGCATTTACTACTGATATAAACAAACAAGTAAATGTACAAAAGGACTATGTAAGTTACTTTTAAAATAGCACTAAGATATTAAAATACACTAGAAAATGTCAGTACAAAATAGCTCTAATTGTTCTGATACTTTATCCAGACCTGCAAGAGATTTTCTAAAACAAAGGGGGAAAATGCCAATTTAATTGCTTTTTTGTTATTTTTAAATGCACCTTTTTTTGTGGGAAGGACAATATTTCAAAGCCCTAGACAGTGGTTGAGTAACATCTCTTTTTTTCTTGCCCTCTCTCTACTCCAAAGAAGTATCAGTGAGGAAGCAATGAGGCCACATGTCCCTCAAGAAATGATGATGTTATGATTTCACTACCTTGCTCTTTCCCCGGATTTCTCCTAATTAATAGTCAGATATTTAAAATATTAAGGATAAGTTAAAGGGCAAACAGAATCCTCCTCAAACACTGCATGCGATGGTAGACATGCAGCACTTACCTTCTTCCCTCCAGTCACAAACTGCTTGCAGCTGGATCTCACGAAATGCGGGTGCACAGCAATGATCTACACGGGAACAGGGAGAGGTTTAGGCATCACAGTTGAAGCACAGAATGAAAACCCTTTCTACATTACAGGCATTCACAGAAGCAGTACCATCAACCAAAACACCACCTGCAGAAATCTTTCTGGGACATAAGCCTCACTCTATCTACCAGATGATTGCTCTCCACCACCAAATTTCTTGGAAGGAGAGTCTACTGGTAGCTTCCACTTCTTTATTTCCAATTTACTTCTTGGTATGTGTTAAGCTTCCTGTTCTAAAGATTGGCAACTCAGATTTCCAAATGAAATGCCCTGTTCCAGTCCTCACCGTGTAATCTCCAGACCAGCTTTCACCCTGCTGCCCTCACTTCCTTCTGGAAACCCTCTCTCCTTTGGCTTCCCTGACACCACTCTCCTGGTGGTGCCTAAGAGACCCTCTGAGTCTTCTTAGATCCCTTGCTGATTCCCCCCTCCTCACTGTAGGAATCTTTAAGTTAAGAGTGTTCCAGAATTTTACCATCAGTCTTCTTCTCACTCTAACTTTTCACTGGATAATATCTTTAAAAATAGTTTCATCTTACTCAACTGTGGTTATCAACTTTGTGTTTTTAGGGCCAATCCCTATCGTGCACTTCATATTCATGTTTCCAAAACCCCATAACATTTCCACTGGATGTACTACAGTTATCTAACCAAACTAGCAACGTCCTCACTCAAACTATCCCTGATTGCAACTGATAGCATTCTAATTACCAAAGCAAGAACCTAGCTCTACCCTCAGCAATTATTCCATGCTTATCCCCTCATCCAATCCATTACTAAGGCTTGTTAAGTCTCTCTCTTAAAGGTTTTCTGAATTCATTTCTTCTAATTCCATCACTATTGCTCTTTTTATTGAGATCCCGCAAAGTCCTGCTTAGAAGGCATTAGCCTTTTAAACTATCTCTGTCCACAAATACTCCCCTACTTAAATCACCCTCCAATCCAGCAAAACTGGTTTTCTAGAATACACATCAGACCCTATCTCTCTTTTACCTGCTGATCAATGTTTGATTAAACAAGTGAAAAAAGGAATGACCTCACCTTTTGACAACTGTAATAGTTACTTAGCCACCATAACTATTACCTAAAACCAGCCCTCCTGCCTTGAGTCTATCAGCCTTGCAATCTACACTATATATAGTCACTGTATTAATTTTCCTTAAGCTTAGTTCAGTTTATGTCACTTCTTTGTTCTTAAACATTCAATAATTTCTTCTTATCTACCAGATGGAGTCCAAATTCCTTAGCCTGAATATAAAGCCAGCCCCAATCTGTCTATACGGCTCTCCTGCCAAGTCAGTATTTTATGCACCATCTAAAGTAGACTATTTGCCACTTCCTGAACACAATTTGAACTTTCTAGCCTCTCCGTTCATATTATATTTATTCCACATGGGAAGCCAGCTTCTCCATCCACTCTGCCCATTTATTAAAGCCCAGTCAAACATCACTCCATCTGTGAAGCCATTATGAACAAGAAGAGCTAGAGGAAACTTCTTCTAGCTTTGGACTTCTTAGTATTAGTATTCTTTATTATTACCTCTTTGCGTCTTTAATCACAGATAGTGTGTGTGTGTGTGTGTGTCATCTAACCCACTAACAAAAGATTCCTGGGGACGGACTGAGATCACAGTCACATAATATCCATCCTGTGACCCTTCACAGCATCAAATAGTATTTAGCACATCATAACTGTTGAATAGATGCTTAGTGACAAAATTAATGCAAGACTGGTAAGTACTCAAAGTACTGTAATGCTTATTGCCTTAGTTGAGAAAACCCTTAAAAAAATGAAAACTTACTGAATACTTACTTTAATGGGACAGTCAAAAGTCTCATGAAATTCTTCTCCTGAGTACAGTCCAAACACCTGCACCTAAAAAAGGAAATGGATCCTGTCAGTTCACCGTGACCACCACAAAGAAGGCTCCTGAATCAGTGAGAACATATACTATCAATAAAAAAAAGTAGAGTATTTAATAATCTAAGGTCCTTGTGATTTTTATTAAGTATACAAGAAAAACAATTCTATCAGGATGAGAGCACTCCGCTGCAACTATTAGAAGCATCTCACAGACAGAGATCCCTTGACTCACCAATTTGTTTCATTAAATGGGTGCCAACTTTTAAAAATGAAATAGATATGAATAGGTTATTAATATTCTTTTATGAACTTCCCATAGGCTATCCCTAAAGGAATTATTTTTTCCTTCCCTTGAAGGAAAAAGGAGCTTCTTTTTTTGAATCATATATATATAAATCAACCATGCGGATCAATGTGGTGAGAGATAAGGCAAACTGCACTTCATTTATAATCTTACACTGGATCTGTTGAGAGCATATAAATGTAAGATTTAAATTTCTACTTATCAGCACCTCCCTTAAAGTTGTTCCAGACTATTTCTTTCATACTTAATCTCTTTTCTGAGTGGTTTACTTAAGAAATTGAATAATATACATATTGTAAAGGGTACAAATGATAAATTTAAAGCTTGACAAATTCTTATGATGTAAACATATCCCTGCAACCCCCATCTAGACCAAGGACTAGAACCCACGAGGCTCTCTGGTGCCCGTTTCCAATCAGTGACACCCTTGTGAACTAACCACTGCTCTCAAATCTATCACTACAGATAAGTTGTGCCAGTGTCTGGATTTTATATAAATATTATCATAAACTCTTTCACTGGCTTCTTTCACCCAACATTTTCTTTGTGAGATTTATCCACACTGCTGTGTATCACAATAGCTGGTTCTTTGTCACTGTTGTGTAGTATTTCAATGTACGAATATTGATCACAATTTATTTATCCATCTTCTGTTGATCGTTTGGGTTGTTTCCAGATTGGGGCTATTATGAATAATGCTACAATTAACACTCTTTACAAATCATCTGGTGTGCTTATATACATATTTATGAAGGGTATGTAAGTCTGAATGGGATTGTTGAGTTACAGGGTTTGCCTCTGCTCACATTTAACAGACAAACTACTTCACAAAGTAATTTTGATCAATTTGTCTCATCAGCAAAGCCTAAGAATATTAGGAGCTCTCAAATGTTTGGAACTATTAGGGGCATTTAGCACTATTTTCCAGCATTTGGGATGTGTTCATTCTTTTTCTAGTCTCTAGAAGAATAGTATTATTTCTTAATAGTATTTCTTCATAATAAATACTTAAACAGTATTTAAGTTTTATAGGAATTCACTAGTGAAACTGTCTGGGTCTACTGGATCTGAGACAGTTGTTAATTATAAATTCAATTTTTAAAACAGATGAAAAACTATTCAGGTTTTCAATTTCTTCTTGTTTGTTGTCTTAGGTTGTGAGCGGTTCATTTTTGCAAGTTCAAAGAGGAAAATTTACTTATGGTATAATTTTTGGAGTCAAATTCATTCATTAAGAGATATAAATCTTTAAGACATTCCATTCATTTTGTGACTACTGTTTTTAGACCCTTGTGCCAGGTATGTTATTTGGATTCCAAGAACAGCACATGGTACAACATTAACATCAAAAGAATCTGATTGACCCTGAAGTGGTCTGTTAAATATTCTTGACATGACAAATACATGTGTGCCCCATAACCACCTTGCTTCTCACTGTTCAGAGGGCATCAAATCATCACTTCTATAATAAATGTACAAGCATAGGATGCACTAAACTTCCTAAAAACTGGTTGAAAAGCAGGAAAGAAAAGCACAGTACTGAGTTTTATTTCACCTGACTGATACAACAGATCTAAGAAAATCAGTGGGAGTGAGAGAGGTACTATAATACCTGAATCTTCATAAATCAACAAGTGGTCAACTTACTGAAGTTACCTCAGTATAAACTCATGCTGGAGTAGGAAGTTTAAGTTCTTCTACCATAGCTATTTCTATTCAGTGTAACGATGTCACTCACAATATGGTCCTGTGTTAAATCTTATAGTACTACTACTAACTTAGATCTTTAATGTTTCCCCATGCTTTACCTCAGTGGTTCTCAAACCTGACTGCACAGTTGAGATCCCTGGATACTAATGGCCTGACCCCACCCTAAACAAATTAAACTTTCTGGTGGGGTGAAAATGACATTTTGAAAGGTCTGCAATTGGAAGTATGTAGCTGGCATTGAAAATCCTGCTCTACCTTATTTGGTCCTTACAGCACCATGGCTAGGGATGGGCAGCAAACACTGTATGCCTGTGCAACACATCATTCTGTAGAAAAGCAAATGACTTGCCTAAGTTCATGAAAAGCAAGGATGGTGTTCCAAGCACTGTTCTTTTATGCACTATCATTACATGACATAGTCTAAAATATGCAAATACACAAAGATACCCTTCTACATAAACTGTAAGAAAAGTAGAATATGCAAAAAAGAAAAAAAAAACCCAGAAGCCTCAAGTATCTGCTAAACTACAGTGAAAGTATCAGATTTGAATTAGGCAACTCTATGATAGAAGTTGAAATTAAACAAAGGCGACTGTTCATTTAAGTGGATAAACTTCCTTCTGCCTATAGCAGGGTAAAGGTGATTTAAGAACAAAAGTTGAGCTATTTTTATTGTGTGGGTAAGTATATGAAATATAAACAAATAATGTATGAGCCTGTTGAAGAGACTGAGAATACTAGTAGGATACATCAGTACTATGATTTTTACCCCAGCTTTTATTTTGTAAGGATAAATTGTAGGACTGTGAATCTAACAGTGAAAATTAGATTATGAATTTCCAGAGATATGTGCCCCTCTAAAAATTTTAGCTCCATATTGAAGATATAATAGTTCAGTGATAAGAAGGAATAAATAGAAAAGGGAACAAATCACATAAGTTCTTAGCACACAGGCTGATACTCATCACTATTCTTGAGAATTAGACGGAAGCAAAAAGCCACTATCATTCCAGAGCAGGAGTTTGAGGAGTGTTTGCTAATGGTGGCTGAGCTAGATTAGAGCCCTTAGGTCAATCTCTATTACTAGGTTCTACTAAGTAACACTTTCCTCAACTGGCCTTATTTTCTCCCTCAGTATGCAAAACACTGTAACTTCACAAGAGGAATATCATAAACTTTACCAGTATAAGCAGGGTGATTTGAAAAACCTTGGATGTTTCAGTGCATTCCACTAATGTGACAACCCTCTAAGTGGTCACAAGTTATACTACTAAAGCCAATAAAATCCAAAACAATTCTCATTCATTTCCTCTATCTTTTCCCCTCATTATTTATTTTGCCATTTTGTCCATACTTTGTAGAAGGAATCTGTTGAATGATTGCTTGGAGTGTTTTAGCTTTTAGGAAGATCTCATCTGAGATAAGAATCATAGATTCAAAAGCTAAAATAGAGAGGATTCTTCTGAAAATGGTATCTCCTACTGCAGCAAGAACACCCTCCCCTATTATCTTGTCACAAAAATACCTGATGAAGAAAAAGAAAATTCAGAACCATTGACCTTATAGTCAATCTACTGCAAAGTCCTAGAGGATTTCTCAGTAACTACAAGCCAAAGGTTTTCTTTACTGCCTGAAGTAAAGAAAACTTACCCTTTTGAAACAGTAAAGAAGGTGTGTATCCTTCTCCACTTTAGCATGGATTCTATATATTTGCCAACCAGAAAACTGGGTGACAGCCCTCCTGATGTAGAGGAACTGTGAGTGAGGTGGCCAAAGTGTCAGACAACCCTCCCAGCTAGTATTTCCCCTGTAATAGCCTCTCTCAAACCTCTTCTTCCAAACAACAACAGGACATGGGTGAGAATTGGATGACCACGTAAACTGTCCCTCCATCTAGGGCAGCAGCTGAAGGGACCTAGCAGGGGAGATTGCTGATTTTCATATTCTCCACTCAAGAAGGGAGTTGGAGACTCAAGAGAGATGAAAGGAGAGGCTCCCTTTTCCCTGGGGGAGCTGCCAGAACCGGTTACCTCCAGTTTAGTTAATCAAGCGTATTAACAGGGCCCCTGTGTGGGGCCAAGAGGGCGACTCTACAATATACCCAAAATGGTAACAAGAAGGGCCAAGAGCAATCACACATGAACCTGTTTGCTAACCCAGGTTCAGAAAGATCTCTTCTTCTTGTTCTGAAATGTATAAATAAGGAACAAACAAGGTCTATAAAAAGAATATTGCCCAACAGAAGTCCAATGTTTCAAAGGGATGCAAAGTATCCATTTAAAAATGTTTAATAGTAACCAGAAAAGAAAGACTTAGGCAACTCCTTGGCAACTTCAAAAAGAAGAGGCCTCTACGAATCTAGAGCAGAAAGATGGGATGATGACAACGATGACGATAAAAGCTAACAATTATGGCATTTTCTTCTGTTCCAAGTACTATTCTGAACAATCTACAAATACGAACTCATTTATTTCTCCTAATAATCAATCAGGTGGGTACTGTTATTATCCCCATTTTATAGAGGAGGAAATGGATTAAGGCACAGAGAGGTATGAATAACTTACCTGACATCACAAAGCTAAAGTGTGGCAGGATAACTCTACTGCTAACCTTTAGACCACACTGCCTGATACTTTAAGACATATTTTAATGAAATATATATCTGTCTGATAGGAAAAGAGAGGTGGGAAAGAAATCAAAAATGCAAAATGGAATAAAATGCTATTCCACAAAGCAAATTTGACATTGAAACAACAGCAAATCAACAAAGGGAACAAACAAGTAGTGAAACTCCCCGACTACACAGAAAGGAGTGGGTGGAAACAACGAGAGCAATGCTTCCTGTGCGGTGTGTGGGTGTCACACAATACAACCCATTTTCTTACAACCTATCAATTTTCAAAAGAAGCGCAAATAGTGTTCATCCATTCACCCTCTCACCTTGAAAGCTTAGGTAAAATAATGTGGGAGAGGAAGAGGCCAGACCGCAATGGATTAAAAAGTGACTGGTTAGCAGTAAATAGAGTTAATTAATATGAATGACTGAAATCTGGGCCATACTTACAGCACCTGCAGCCTCCCTCTGTGCCCACTGTCCACCTGAGGAAGCAGAAGCACTGGGAAGAGGATCAAACAACATCCCCGATCTAACAGCAGCGTGGGAACCCCACCCTGGCTGGCAGAATACAGAAGCAGGCTCGTAGACTGTGAGATACTGCCTCCAGCCTGAGTATTATTGAGTTTATTTGAAGGAATGAAAACAAATGGAACTGAAGCAATAATCAAAATCAGAACTGAAGTAAACTTTCCTGAAATGAAAACAATACTTCAGTATATAGATCAAAAGGACTTACTGTGTTCCAGACAAAATTAATGAAAATAGACCCGAACAAGACATAACTTATCAAAGTGAATTACAAGGGCCGTATATTGTTGTTTTATTGTTGTTGTTATTATTATTAGTCTAAGCTCCAAGGCAGGACAAAAAAAAAATTAAAAAGGTTTTGTGAAAGAACAACAGTAGGCTGGCCTCAGACATGTATACAAAAATAAAGGTCATAGGGAAGATACTTTTCCAGATTTTCAGGAAAATATTTCAACGCAGAACTCAATACAAAAATGATTCTAGCTTATGTATAAAGGTAACGTATTTTATCTAGGAGTCATAATACACTAAAGAAAGTAAAAAATCACAACTGCCATTTGAAGATGCATTCACTCCAGATATCTGGAGTTCACCTTTGCAATAATCTTTGATTTGGTATCATTACTAACCACTTTGCTAGATCATTCCATACTAGCTAATTTTCATACTACTAACTCATGGTAAGAGATGGCTTACAAAAGTATTTATTTTCAACTCTATCAATGCTAATGAAACATGTGAAGAACATTTTTAAAATGTATCATAGGTCTGCACCAAAATACAGCAGTTATAAATTTGACTAAAATAGGAAAACAGGTACTTGCCAAGAAGTGTACCAGGTGCTGAGAGTCATCTCATTATTTTGAGACATAGTAGTTAAAATGTCCCTCTCACCACATCAAATAATTCTTTAACATTTAAAGTTATGAAAATTCCTCAATGAAGTATCTTGTAAAAAATTATTTTCCAATTCAAAAAATGCATATTCTCTTTAAACAAATCAGTTCAATTAAATTGGTATCAGAGTATACTCTTTAAGAAAACAAAATGAAGATTATCCTTCTTTACAAATAGAAAAGTCTTTAAATAGTTTGGATAATTCTTCTCAATTTCTGCACATACCAACTCCTCCCTCATTGCTCTTCAGCAGTCTAGCTCATGTCCAAATTTCAGAAAGTACCGTAAAATCTGACAGTGCTTTGTGAAATATACAGTGTTCCCATTACTATCTCAAGACTCTTTGGGCAACATTAAGCTTAGATATATACATGCATTCTTGTATATCAAGAGAACTTCATTTTTCTTTTGTTAACAGATTAAATGGGTATAAATCTTTTACACTGAGCTCATTACTCTTAATGTACTCATCCTAATGGTCCATTGAATTTAGATGAAAAAAAAATACAAAATAAGATTAGGAAATCTCCTCTTCACTGTCAGACTTATGTAAGGTTCTGAAATGATTCTTAATGCCCTCTCTTTTGAAACTGTTATTTTAGAAAAGTAGCTCAAATACACTGTACATTAGAATTTTATCATTGCAAATCAACATTAGAAAAGACTTCCATTGACTGAAAAACAAAAAAGACATTCTTCTAAGTGGAAAATCAATCACCACAACCACTAAATGTCACAGCTCAACATCAGTAAGAAGTACCAATAATTGTTAGGTATATGCCACACCAATGATGTATGTCCTTAGCCAAGGAAGTGGGTGCCAGGTTTTTAGAAAACTGTACATATATTGATTTTACATTTATTTAATGTGGCCATTGTAAGACACTTTATTCTTCTGATAAACTATGACTGCTTATCAAAAGATTCTATAATTCAAGAGAAACATTCATAACGTGTGTGTGAAAATGAAAACCACTGGCCCACAAAAGTCATGCCCACAAAATCCAATTTTGTGGATTTATGGCAGAAAGGCATTAAACTACTGTCTTGCAGGAACTGCAGACTAGTCACTGAAGTGTAAGTGTCACAGCAGTAATGACTAAGGTGACATGTCCCCCTGCCACAGCTGTTAATCAGCTTAATACTAGTTACATTATTGGCATTCTTGTAATTACTTTTCCTAAGGCATATTTGTGCAAAATATATTTTACTTTAATTATGAGCAATCGGAAGCAAGTTCAATACCCAAAAAGAATAATCAAACATCTCCTAAAGCAGTATACAGTGGGCAGAGGGCTGTTCTGAGCACCTGGAACTGGGTAACATCCCCGGAGCAGTGTCAACACCATACCTTGCCATCCTCTGAACACACGCCCATGTGTTCTCCACTTTCATCCAGGCTAATCTGATTTATCTTCACAGGACTCTATGAAAACAAAACAAAGCAAAACAAAAGTATAAAATTGTAGGAAAACATAAATCAAGAATCAAATGCCTTGGCTCTTTGTAAAATTTAAGTGATAGAACTTGTCTATTCGTTTAAATGAAAAGTTCTTGTTTTTGCAAATGAAAATGGTAAAATACACTCTTGTTCTCAGACAAGATTAAGCCCAGAAAACTAAGATTTCCCTAAATGATCTATTTCATGTACTTGAAGTCCCAGCTAAATGCTAGTTTGCATACATGCTATAGGCCTTTTTATTGTTCTGTTCTATTTACTCTACCCTCCTAAAACTCTTTCCCACCCAAGTCCATTAGAATTATAAAACAAAAGCCAAAATAAAAAGCCTGACATAAAGAAACATTTCAGTTGTTTAATTTGCCTCATCAGTCCATCTATTTGTTATTCTCTTATAAGTGACTAAATCAGCTTTTTATTTATACTTTGTACTTAGTATTTTCTGGGGGAAATCCATAAGGTCTAGTTGATATTAACCAACTTTGTTAGCCACCTTCCCATTCTTTTGAGTAACCTCAAATTTTAAAATCCACTGAAGTTAAGAATCAGCATTCCACCTTAGATGTAGTGTTCCAAGTGCAAATACACAACTATATTTTTAATACTGCCCACAGCTTTCCAGTTCTCTACGTAGCCAAGTGTTTACTTACTGAAATATTCATACAGGTGCATCTTCTAATAGAAGTCAAAACTGTGAATGTTGACAACATTAAAAAATGACAAGCCCCCTTTTCTTCTCTTCTCAAATAATGGCAGTTTCCAACTATCTTACACAAATCATGAGAGAACAAACTACCCATGAAAAGAGAAGTAAGCCTTCATTAGCTACAACATCAGCCTGCAAATTTGTTTTTTAAGCTATCTAACCTTAAAATAATTTGGCTTATTGATAAGAATAAATGGAAATACTCAAAATTGATGTTCATCAACAGAAAACATCTCAGCACTAGTAAGCAAAGGTCAGGTGAGACCAGACACCCAGACCTTGGAAAGGCTCCCCACTGACTGATGCTGCCGAGTGAGATTCCTGTGTTACAGGCTGAGGCAGCTGGCCACAGAACCCTTTCTCATCTTGATCACACACCACACACTCCTGGTGCCATGCTCTGAAAACCAGGCTACCTCTGTAAAAGTTCCTAGAATGTTAGAAGAGGAAAGGACCATGAAGGCAGATATTTGATCCATTTTACAAGAGAATAAACTAAAGCCCATGGCTGAGAGTCACCATAGAGAAAGAGCAGAGTCAGGACTCAGGCCCTGAGCAGTGAAGAGGTGTTCTGCAAAGGGAATGCTGGATGGGCAGCAAAGAACATGCCAAAGTAAAAAAAAAAGCAGAACAGGGAAGGCACTGGGGCTGGCATGTCTGGCCCTCCGGCTGAGAAGTCCTCATGTTCAGCTCCTAAAGTCTTCTTGGGACAAATGCTTTCCTCCTTGAATATCTTTGTTAACACTTTCCTTATTCTGATCTTTGTTAATCAAACAGTATTTTAATATCCATTTTACTCTTGGCAAATATAAACCCCACATACCTCTGACTGTAATTTCATAGGCATTTAGGTATAACCACCTCAAGTTAAAATTTAATAGGTACAGGTAACCTGATGAGTGTGAAGATACCCAAATTGTCCAATACAGTACCATCCACATGTATCTATAGAAAGTTCAGTTAGTTAAAATTACACATAATTAAACCTTCAGTTCCTCAGCTGCACTAAGGCATGCCAAGTGCACAACAGCCATGGGGCCTGGTGGCTATTCCGTGACTAAGCACACAGATCACAGGAAGTTTTCATCAGGGCAGGAAGTTTTACTGCTGTTCCAGGCCTACAAAACTGGGCCCACTGCTGAAGTCAATCCTTCTTTACAAGGTCTTCTTTAAAACAGCTTACTATCAGAAGTATATTCTCTTCCCGGGTACATGACAAAATGTGCGTAATTCGTTTTGGGCTTTGGTACTAAAAAGCTCATAGCCTGTGCTGATATTCTCTGAATCATACTGCATCATTTCCAAAGACCATATGGCATGTACATTAGCTTATCCTAACAACCTCAGTGGAAAGCTATCAGTGCAGGATCATTATGTCCATCTCACACTAAGGAAGACAAGGCCTCAAGGGTTTGTGTGAGATGTCTAGAACTGCCACACAGTGGTATTCTAGGCATAAACAAACTGAACTTTTAATTAAAATGTGTTTCTTCCTGAGTAGAATCCATTTCTACCACCACATTAGCAGTATGAGGGGAACAAAAAAATCATACTTATGAGATATGAGAATCCTCTTTACCTCACATCTCTATTAGCAAGACTTTTATTTTTTTGCCAATGATCAATATTCAATTATTTATTTCCCTGACTACTAATAAAACTAAGCATTTTTCTTAAGTTGGGTGGAATTTAATTTACTCTTCTTTAAACTGCCTGTTCACATCTATTACTCATTTTTCTACTAATATATTTGTTGTTTTCTCATCAATTTTCTGTTCTATTTTTAGGTTATGAGGTCTTGGTACCTCATCCTGACACTGTATATGTGGTCTCCTATATTTGTAAGATGGTTGTGGCTTTATTTCTAACATTTAAGTCTTTAATACTTTCAGGATTCATTTTATTTTCTTTTAAATGGATAGCCAGTTGAGCTAGCCCCACTTATTAAATAACTAATCCTTCTTCTTCTAAAAAGAACTGTTTCTCATATAGCATCTATACTCAGTGAGAGAAGTTCTGGGTTTTCAGTTCTGATCTCTTTGTCCACTGCTCTATCATTCAACATTAATTTAATTATAGGAGATGTACATGGTATGATCTGATAATTAGGGAAGCCAAAATCCAGTTACAATTCTTCATACTTTCCTTGGCTTTTCTGAAGGATTTTTATGCTTTCACATAAATTTTAAAATGAAATGATCCCCACACTGTTAATCATAAAGATCATTGTTCAAATCTAACTTACCTAATAGGAGCATATAACACTGCTGATAACCCACTCCTTCTTACATTTGCTTTCAAGATACCATACTTGTCTGGCTTTTCTTTTAAATTTCTCAATCTCTGAAGGCACCAATCAAAAGACATAGGGTTACAGAATAGATAAAAAACAAGATCCATCTATATGCTGCCTAGAAAAGACTCACTTCAAACCCAAGAAATACACAGACTAAAAGTGAAGGGATGGGAAAAGGTACTTCATGCAAATAATTGGGAGAAATAAGTAGGAGCAGTAGTACTTGTATCAGACAAAACAGACTCCAAGACAAAGTAACAAGAGACAAAGAAGGACATTACATAATGATAAAGGGGCAGTCCAACAAGAGTATGTAACCATTATAAATATCTATGTACTGAACAAGGAGCACCTACATATGTGAAACAAATACTAACAGAATTAAAGGGGGAAACAGAATGCAATGCATTTATTTTAGAAGACTTTAACAACATTCACACAAAAAGACAGATCAACCAAACAGAAAATAAGGAGACAGGCACTGAACAACACATTAGAACACATGGACCTAACAGACATCTACAGAACATTCCACCTAAAAGCAGCAGGATACACATTCTTCTCAAGTGCACATGGAACAATTTCAAGAATACATCACCATAAAAAGAGCCTCAGCAAATTAAAAAAGATTGAAATTGTACCAACCAGCTTCTCAGACCACAAAGGTATGAAACTAGAAATAAATTGCTCAAAGAAAACAAAAAGGTCTACAAACACATGAAGACTTAACAACATGTTCCTAAATAGTCAATGGATCAAGAACCAAATAGAAACAGACATCAAGCAATATATAGAGACAAATGAAAATAACAACTCAACAGCCCAAAACCTGTGAGATGCAATGAAGGCAGTACTAAGAGGAAAGTATATAGCAATACAGGCTTACCTTAAGAAACAAGAACAATCCCAAATGAACAGTCTGAACTCACAAATATTAAACTAGAAAAAGAAGAACAAATGAGGCCCAAAGTCAGTAGAGGGAGGGATACAATAAAGATTAGAGCAGAAAAAAATAAAATTAAGAAGAATAAAACAATAGAAAGAATTAATGAAGCCAGGAGCTGGATCTTCCAGAAAATAAACAAAATAGACAAACCCCTAGCCAGACTTATCAAGAAAATAGAGGTTCTACACACATAAACAGATTCAGAAATGAGAAAGGAAAAATCAAAATGGACACCATGGAAATATAAAGAATTATTGGACAATACAGTGAAAAATTATATGTCAACAAATTGGACAACCTAAAAGAAATGGACAATTTTCTACAAAAATACAACCTCCGAAGACTGACCCAGGTAGAAACAGAAAATCTGAACAGACCCCCAATTACCAGCAATGAAATCAAATAGGTAATCAAACAACTACATTAGAATAAAATCCCTAGAACAGATAGCTTCATGGATGAATTTTATCAAACATTAAAAGAAGAGCTAATACCAATCCTTCTTAAAGTATTCAAAAAAGTAGAAGAGGAGGGAATACTTCCAAACTCATTCTATGAGGCAAGCATCACTCTAATACCAAAACTAAAGACAATTCAAAAAAGAACAGAATCCTGGATTAAAGATGGCGGCATTAAGAGGTGAGACAGACGCCTCCTCCTAAAATTGCATATAATACGAAAATATAATTAATACAACTAATCTTGAGAGGGCAACAGGAAAGAGGGCTGCGCCAGACTGCACACACATGGACAAAAGAACAGACCTCATGAACAGGATAACATACCAAAGCCGTGGCCCAGTGGGACCCAAGCTCTTCCTCCACCCAGCTCACTGGCGGGAGGAAGAGAAATGGAGCGGGGAGGGAGCAGAGGCCTTGGACTGCTGAACACCTAGCTCAAGAGATCTGCTCTGGGAGCACAAACTTACATTGCATGGTGCTCTGGTGATTAGGGGGGTTGGAAAGCTAAGACATGCAGAATACCTGGACAGACTGAGATTCCAGCAGCTTGTGGAAAAAAGGGATCCATATCCGGCTACTCTGGGACAAAAGAAAGGTGGGCAGTCTGAGAGACTTCTTAACAGCAAGAGGATTGCTAAAGGGGCAAGGATTGCCCAGAGCTTACTGCTCAGGAGAAAGGACAGGTAGACAAAATTGTCTGGGTGTACTCTGCTCAGCAGGTTGGGAACATTCATGATTTTCAGGCTCTCCAGCCCACTGGCTGGCTATGCAGCTCCAAGGCCCCCCTCCATGAAACACAGCCTGCTACGCCTTCCTCCCGGCTAGCCCACAGGTGGTTCCACAAACCAGCAAACCCTGCCCTGGCATCAGGTTAGCTAGAGGGAAGTCCCTCCTACATCAGCTACAAATGCAAAGCATAGAGGCTTATACCTGTGTGCTTGGCCCACTGGTTCTGGCAGTGGAGACAGGTATAGCAGCCAGGAAGCAGGAAACAGCTTTTTCCTAACCCCAGGCACCAACACCACTCCCCTGGAACCCCTGACATTGCTCCAGGGGCTGAGTAGCTCCAGCAAGTAGAGCTTATGGGCACTAGAGGGCGCCACGTACAAATATGAAACGTCAAAGGAACCTGGCTCAAAGCAAAATCATATCTACACCAGAGAAAGAATCAAATGAAACTGATCTCATGAATCTTCCTGAAAGAGATTTCAAAATAAAAATAATAAATATGCTCATGGAGGTACAGAAAAATATTCAAGAACTCAGGAATGAATTCCGGTTGGGGATCCAATCATTATGGAACACAGTATCAGAAATGAAACATACAGTGGAAGGTTTTAAAAGCAGATTAGACATGGTGGAGGAGATGATAAATGAAATAGAAATTAGAGAAGAGGAATACAAAGAAGCTGAGGCACAGTGAGAAAAAAGGATCTCTAAGAATGAAAGAATATTGAGGGAACTGTGTGACCAATCTAAACGGAACAATATTCGTATTCTAGGGGTACCAGAAGAAGAAGAGGAGAGAAAAAGGGATAGAAAGTGTTTCTGAGGAGGTAATTGCTGAAAACTTCCCTAATCTTGGGAAGGAGATAGTCTCTCAGGCCATCGAGGTACACAGATCTTACAACAAAAGGGATCCAAGGAAGACAACACCAAGACATATGATAATTAAAATGGCAAAGATCAAGGTTAAGGACAGACTACTAAAAGCAGCCAGAGAGAAATAAGACCACATACAAACTAAAGCCCATCAGGCTATCATCAGACTTCTCAGCAGGAACCTTACAGGTCAGAGGGAGTGGCAAGATATATTTAATGCAATGAAGCAGAAGGGCCTTTAACCAAAATACTCTACTCAGAAAGATAATCATTTAAATTTGAAGGAAGTATTAAACAATTTTCATATAAGCAAAAGCTGAGAGAATTTACATCCCACAAACCACCTCTACAGTGTATTTTGGAGGGACTGCTATAGATGGAAATGTTCTTAAAGTTTAATAGCTGTCACCAGAGGTAATAAGACAACAGTAAAGAAAGTAGAACAGTTAATTACTAAGCAAATACAAAAGTTAATCAACTGCCCCCAAAGTCAGTCAAGGGGTAGACAAAGAGTACAGAATATGATACCTAATAAAGAATGGAGGAAGAAGAAAAAGGAGGAGAAAAAAAGAACCTTTTTAAGTGAGTTACGTTAGACTCTTAGATAGTAAGGAAGTTAACCTTGAGCCTTTGGTAACCAGGAATCTAAAGCCTGCAATGGCAATAAGTACATACTTATCAATAATCACCCTAAATGTAAATGGTCTGAATGCACCAATCAAAAGACAAAGAGTCATTGAATAGATAAAAAAAAAACATGACCCAACTATATGCTGCCTACAAGAGACTCACTTCTAACCCAAAGACATACACAGACTAAAAGTGAAGGGATGGAAAAAGATATTTCATGCAACTAATAGGGAGAAAAAAGCAGATGTTGCAGTACTTGTATCAGACAAAATAGACTTTAAAACAAAGAAAGTCACAAGAGACAAAGTACATTACATAATGATAAAGGGGTCAATCCAACAAGAGGATATAACCATTATAAACAACTATGCACCCAACATAGGAGCACCTACATATGTGAAACAAATACTAACAGAAATAAAAGGAGAAATAGAATGCAATACATTCATACTAGGAGACTTCAACACTCCACTCACTCCAAAGGACAGATCAACCAGACAGAAAACAAGTAAGGACACAGAGGCACTGAATAACACATTAGAACACATGGACCTAACAGACATCTACAGAACTCTACACACAAAAGGAGCAAAATACACACTGTTCTAAAGAGCAGATGGAACATTTTCAAGAATAGATCATACACTAGGCCACAAAGAGCCTCAGCAAACTCAAAAAGATTGAAATTGTACCAGCCAGTTTCTCAGACCACAAAGATATGAAACTAGAAATAAATTGGGCAAAGAAAATGAAAAATCCCACAAACACATGGAGTCTTCACAGCATGCTCCTAAATAACCAATGGATCAACGATCAAATAAAAACAAAGATCAAGCAATATATGGAGACGAATGACAACAATAATTCAACACCACAAAATCTGTGGGATGCAGCGAAGGCTGTACTAAGAGGAAAGTATATTGCAATACAGGCCTACCTCAGGAAAGAAGAACAATGCCATACGAACAGTCTATACTCACAATTAATGAAACTAGAAAAAGAAGTACAAATGAGGCTCAAAGTCAGTAGAAGGAGGGACATAATAACGATGAGAGTGAAAATAAATAAAATAGAAGAATCAATGAAAGCAAGAGCTGGTTCATCGAGGAAATAAACAAAATAGGTAAACCCCTAGACAGACTTATCAAGAAGAAAAGAAAGTCTACACACATAAACAGAATCAGAAATGAGAAAGGAAAAATCACTATGGACACCACAGAAATGCAAAGAATTATTATAGAATACAATGAAAAATTATATGCTAACAAACTGGATAACCTAGAAGAAATGGACAACTTTCTAGAAAAATACAACCTTCTGAGGCTGACCCAGAAAGAAACAGAAAATCTGAACAGACCAATTACCAGCAACAAAATTGAACTGGTAATCAAAAAACTACCTAAGAACTAAATGCCTGGAGCAGATGGCTTCACCGTTGAATTTTATCAAACATTTAGTGAAGGTCTAATACCCATCCTCCTTTAAGTTTCCCAAAAAGTATAACAGGGAATACTCCCAAACTCATTCTATGAGGCCAGCATCACTCTAATACCAAAACCAGGCAAAGACAACACAAAAAAAGAAAATTACAGAACAACTTCCCTGATGAACATAGATGCAAAAATACTCAACAAAATATTAGCAAACCGAATTCAAAAATACATCAAAAAGATGATCCACCATTATCAAGTAGGATTTATTCAAGGAATGCAAGGATGGTACAATATTCGAATATCCATCAACATCATCCACATCAACAAAAAGGACAAAAACCACATGATCATCTCCACAGACACTAAAAAAGCATTTGACAAAATTCAACATCCATTCATGATAAAAACTCTCAACAAAATGGGTATAGTGGGCAAGTACCTCAACATAATAAAGGCCAAATAAGACAAACCCACAGCCAAGATTGTACTTAACAGCGAGAAGGTGAAAGTTTTTCCTTTAAGATCAGGAACAAGACAAGGATGCCCACTCTCTCGACTTTTATTCAACATAGTTCTGGAGGTCCTCGCCACAGCAATTAAACAACACAAAGAAATAAAGGGCATCCAGATTGGTAAGGAATAAGTTGAAACTGTCATTGTTTGCAGATGACATGATATTGTACATAAAAAATCCTATAGAAACCACTCCAAAACTACTAGATCTAATATCTGAGTTCAGCAAGGTTGCAGGATACAAAATTAATACACAGAAATCTGTGGCATTCCTATTCACTAACGATGAACTAGCTGAAAGAGAAATCATGAAAACAATTCTATTTACAATTGCATCAAAAAGAATAAAATACCTAGGAATAAACCTAACCAAGGAAGTGAAAGACCAATACTTTGGAAATTACAAGCCACTCATGAGAGAAATTAAAGAAGATAACAATAAATGGAAACACATCCTGTGCTCATGGATAGGAAGAATTAACATTATCAAAACGTCCATCCTGCCTAAAGCAATCTACAGATTCAATGCAATTCCTACCAAAATACCAACAGCATTCTTTAATGAACTAGAGCAAATAGTTCTGAAATTCATATGGAACCACAAAAGACCCCAAATAGCTAAAGCAATAATGGGAAGGAAGAATTAAGCTGAGGGGATTATGCTCCCCCAACTTAAAGCTCTACTACAAAGCCACAGTAATCAAGACAATTTGGTACTGGCACAAGAACAGATTCATAGATCAATGGAACAGACTAGAGAGCCCAGATATAAACACAAGCATATATGATCAATTAATCTATGATAAAGGAGCTATGGACATACAACAGGGATATGACAGCCTCTTCAACAACTGGTGTTGGCAAAACTGGACAGCTACATGCAAGAGAATGAAACTGGATTACTGTTTAACCTCACCCAAAAAAGTAAACTCAAAATGGATCAAAGACCTGAATGTAAGTCATGAAACCATAAAACTCTTAGAAGAAAACATAGGCAAAATCTCCTGAATATAAACACAAGTAACTTCTTCCTGAATGCATCTCCTAGAGCGAAAGAAACAAAAGCAAAAATGAACACATGGGACTACATCAAAATAAAGCTTCTGTATGGCAAAGGACACCATCAACAAAACAAAAAGGCATCCTAGAGTATGGGAGAATATATTCACAAATGACATATCCGACAAGGGATTAACATCCAGAATAAATAAAGAACTCACACGCCTCAACACCCTAAAAGCAAATAATTCAATTAAAAAATGGGTAGAGGATATGAAGAGACAATTCTCCAAAGGAGAAATTCACACAGCCAACAGACACATGAAAAGATGCTCCACATCACTAATCATCAGGGAAATGCAAATTAAAATGACGAGATATCACCTCACATCAGTAAGGATGGCCAGCATCGAAAAGACTAAGAACAACAAATGCTGGTGAGGATGTGGAGAAAGGGGAACCCTCCTACACTGCTGTTGGGACTGTAAGCTAGTTCAACCATTGTGGAAAGCAATATGGAAGTTCCTCAAAAAACTAAAAATAGAAATACCATTTGACCTGGGAATTCCACCCCTTGGAATTTACCCAAAGAATACAACTTCTCAGATTCAAAAAGACATGCACCCCTATGATTACTGCAGCACTATGTACAAGAGCCAAAATATGGAAGCAACCTAATTGTCCATCAGTAAATGAATGGATAAAGAAGAGGTGGTACATATACACAATGGAATACTATTCAGCCTTAAGAAAGAAACAAATCTTACCATTTGCAGCAACATGGAGCTGGTGAAATAAGCCAGTTGGAGAAAGACAAGTACCAAATGATTTCCCTCATTTGCGGAGTATAACAACGAAGCAAAACTGAAGGAACAAAACAGCAGCAGACTCTCAGACTCCGAGAAGGGACTAGCAGTTACCAAAGGGAAGGCATGGCAGAGGGCGGGTGGGGAGGGAGGGAGAAGGGGATTGAGGGGTATTATGTTTAGTACACATGGTGTGAGGGGTCACAGGGAAGACAGTGTAGCACAGAGAAGGCAAATAGTGAATGTGTGGCATCTTACTACACTGACGGACAGTGACTGCATTGGGGTATGGGTGGGGACTTGATAATATGGGTGAATGTAGCAACCACATTTTTTTTCATGTGAAACCTTTGAAATAGTGTATATCAATGATACCTTAATAAAAAAAAAATGAACAAGGCAGAGTGGTTCCCTGAGAGGCAGCCAACCCAGAGGCTAAAATGGATACTGTCATAATAAGAGATACTGGATGTATTCATTTCATACTGCTTTTGTAACAAATTACCACCAACTTACGGCTGAAAACAACACTGACTTATCATCTTACAGCTCTAGAGGCCACAAGTGCAAAATCAACCTTAGTGGGCTAATGTCGAGGTTGTTTGCAGGGCTATGTCACTTCTGGAGGCTATAGGACGAGTATTTCCTTGCCTTTTCTAGCTTCTTCTGGAGGCCACCTGTGTTTCTTAGCTGGTTGTCCTATGCTCCATCTTCAGAGCCACATTATAGCATCTTCCAGTCTCTCCCTCTGACTCTGACCCTCCAGCCTCCCTCTTATCAGGAACTCCTGTGATTACATCAGGTACATCCAGATAATCAGAATCATCTCCCCATCTCAAAATCCCTAACTTAGTCACATACGCAGGGTTCCTTTTGCCATTAAGGTAACATATTTACGGGTTCCATCAACTAGGATGTGGATATCTCTGAGTTATTACTCAGCCATTATTCAGCCCACTTCACTGGATAGGAAAGAACAGATATTTTCCCTGCATCTGTATCTACCCAGAGATACAAAAGTCAATAAAGATCTATTGCTATCCATGACTATCATGTAGTAAGAAGTCTATTGGACATGAAGTCTGAAAAGAAGTTCAATTCCAAGCAGTGCCTTTAACTAGCCCACTTGTAGTCTCGGTTCCTTTACCTGTACAATGGATATGCTTACCTCAGTCACTAAGTTGTTGTGACATAATGTTCATAAGGGTACCTTGACATTGGACAGCATCATACAAATGCAAATGCTAAGGTCTGGAATGAAATGTGGAGATATTAAATTGCACCCACCTTTGCAGCCATTCATGCCAAGCATAAACCCTGGGGCTTTCCTTCCCCTGGATGGAAAAGTCCCATCTAGAGCAAAAATTGAATCTTGAAGTACAATTGGAAGTCAGGATTTTGCAAGAGAGAAAAGGACTTTCTATATTCCTTTAGCTCCCATGAGCACATTGACAACACCTATGCCTGGCTGCCCAAATGTCAGACTTGGCTCTGAATATGATGTTGTGCCTTTAAAGACACAGGAAGCCACCTGTTGCTGCCTCAGTGAACTGTTTGAAGGAGCTGAGAAAAGGCAGAGGGAGCAGTTCAAATGTCTGGGTCTTTTACTGCCCTCCCACCTCCTGCCCTGGCACCAAGACAGAGAGAAATGATCAGATCCAAGGGGTGCAGAACACTATGAGAAGGCTGGGTCACACCATATTCTTCCATAAGTAACTTGGTGGGTGAGGTGGGAAGAAGTCCCTATGGGGCCATGTGCCGCACAGGATGGTAGCATTAGTGGAAGGATGTGTCTGGTTGGGCCAATGGCCTGCCACACCACTCCCTGCCTTCTATGGCCTGCTTGGGATATGCAGGGCTTCATAAAGTGACTGGCTCCAGCACACCCTACAACCTATTGTGGTGCAGTGGTCACTGATCAGCTATCAAGAAGAGCCATGTCAAGGCCCCATGAAGAAAAGAGTTAACACAGCCAGCTTGAGACTATTTGCAAGGTTGTCTGGCATCTGAGAACTTGGATTTGGGGATGGTTCTCACCATTCCCAGAACTGACAATGGCTCATTGTGCAAACTCTTTATACAAACAATATGGTTTATGCTGAACACCTTGCCTTCCTTCTTCGAAGTCGGGAGTTTGGGTATATGCTAGGGGAAGGGTGTCTTATATTACTGACCCCAGTGGAGTCCCTGGACTCCTAGGCTCAATCTTCCCTGGCAGACAACATTCTACACGTGCTCTAACAACTTGCTACTAAATGAATTGAATACATCCTGTGTGCCAGCTGAGAGAAGACTCTTAAAGCTGCTACCTGCCTTCCTCCAGAGCCTGCCCCATGTGCCTTAACCCTTTGCTGATACTGTTTTATACCCATTTACTGTAATAAATCACAGCCATGAATAAAATTTTTAAAAAAAACAGACCGATATCCCTGATGAACAGAGATGCAAAAATCCTCAATAAAATATTAGCAAAATGAATTAAAAAATACATCAAAAAGATCATCCATCATGACCAAGTGGGATATATGCCAGGGATGCGAGGATGGTACAGTATTGGAAAATCAATCAGTATCATACACCACATCAACAGAAAGGACGGAAATCACATGATCATCTCAATAGACTCTGAAAAAGCATTTGAAAAATTCAACATCCATTCATGATAAAAATTCTCAACAAAATGGGTACATAGGGTAAGTACCTCAACATAATAAAGGCCATATACAACAAATACACAACTAAATCAATATTAATGGTAAAAAGCTGAAAGCTTCTCCTGTAAGATTGGGAACAAGACAAGGATGCCCACTCTCACCATTTTTATTCAACATAGTACTGGAAATCCTAGCCACAGCAATCGACAACACAAAGAAATAAAAGGCAGCTAGACTGGTAGGAAGAAGTTAAACTGTCACTGTTTGCAGACAACATGATATTATACATAGAAAACCCTAAAGACTCCACCAGAAAACTATTAGAACTAATAACTGAATTCAGCAAAGTTGCAGGATACAAAGTTAATACACAGCAATCTGTTGCATTCCTATACACTAACAACAAATTAGCAGAAAGAGAGATCAGGAAAACACCTCCATTTACAATTGCATCAAAAAGAATAAAATACCTAGGAATAAACCTAACCAAGGAGGTGAAAGACCTATACTCTGAAAACTACAAGACACTCTTGAGAGAAATTTAAGAGGACACCAATAAATGGAAATAAAAGGAATTAATATTGTCAAAACGGAGATCCTGACCAAAGCAATCTACAGATTCAATGCAATCCCTATCAAAATACCAATAGCATTCTTCAACAAACTAGAACAAATAGTTCTAAAATTCATATGAAACCAAAGAAGACTCCAAATAGTCAAAGCAATCCTGTGAAGGAAGAACAAAGCTGGGGGTTTAAACTCCCTAACTTCAAGCTCTACTACAAAGCCACAGTAATCAAAACAATTTGGTACTGACACAAGAATAGAATCATAGATCAAAGGAACAGAATAGAGAGCCCAATTATAAATCCACATATACATGGGCAATTAATATATGATAAAGGAGCTATGAATATACTATGGAGAAAAGACAGCCTCTTTAACAACTGGTGCTGGAAAAACTGGACAACTACATATAAGAGAATGAAATTGGAGTGTTGTCTAATTCCATACTCAAAAGTAAACTCGAAATGGATCAAAGACCTGAATGTAAGTCATGAAACCATAAAAATCACAGAAGAAACCATAGGCAAAGAACTCTTGAATATAAACATGAGCAGCTTTTTCCGAAACACATCTCCCCGGGCAAGGGAAACAAAATAAAAAATGAACAATTGGGACTACATCAAACTAAAAAGCTTCTGTACAGCAAAGGACACCATCAGAACAAAATAGCATCCTACAGTATGAGAGAATATATTTATAAACAATTTATCTGATAAGGGGTTAACATCCAAAATACATAAAGAACTCACAAGCCTCAACAGACCAAAAACAAATAACCCAATTAAAAAATGGGCAGAGGATCTGAACAGACACTTCTCCAAAGAAGAAATATAAATGGCCAACAGGCACATGAAAAGACGCTCCAAAATGATAATCATCAGGAGAACGCAAGTTAAACCACAATGAGTTATCACCTCACACCAGTAGGATGGCCAGCGTCCAAAGATGAGAAAAAACAAATGCAGCAAGGATGCGGTGAAACAGGAATACTCCTAGGCTGTTGGTGGGAATGTAATTTGATTCAACGATTGTGGAAAACAATATGGAGGTTCCTTAAAAAACTAAAAATAGAAATACTATTTGACCCAGTAATTGCACTCCTAGGAATTTACCCAATGAAAACAAGATCCTTGATTTGAAAAGGCATATGCACCCATACCTTTATTGCTGCACTATTTACATTAGCCAAGATAAGGGAAGCAACCTAAGTATCCATCAATAGATGAATGGGTAAAGAAGATGTGGTACATATATACAATGGAATATTATTCAGCCATAAAAAGGAAAGAAATCATGCCATTCGCAACATCATGGATGGAGCTAGAGGGTACTATGCTCAGTGAAATAAGGCAGGTGGAGAAAGACAAATACCAAATGACTTCACTCATTTGTGGAGTATAACAACAAAGCAAAACTGAAGGAATGAAATAGCAGCAGACTCACAGACAATGAGATGAGACTAGCAGTTACCAAAGGGGAGGAGTTAGGGAGGGTGGGTGGGAAGGGAAAAGGGGATTAAGGGGCACTATAATTTGCAACCACAACATAGGTAGGTAACGGGGAAGGCAGTACAGCACAGAAAAGTCAAGTAATGACTCTATAGCATCTTACTATGCTGATAGACAGTGACTGCAATGGGGTGGGGGTGGAGGGACTTGATTTAATATAGGTGAATGTTGAAACCACAGTGTTGTTTATGTAAAACTACCATAAGATTGTATATCAATGACACTTTAATAAAAAAAAAATTTTCTCAGTCTCTTTGGCTGGATACTCCTGACCTCCTGATCACTATATCTCATGGTTCTGTCCCTGTACCTCTTCTCTTTTGCATCTACATTCGTTCCCTTGGTATTCTCCCCCGGGCCATGGGATGACTCCTAGATTTTTATATCCAGATCAGACCTCTCCCTATTTCAGAGAAATAAATAAAGCTGCCTATTTTTTATACACACTTGATGCCTAATAGGCATCTCAATGAAAACATAGCTGAAACCAAGATTCTGATGGCTCCTTATCAAAGGGCCCTTCTTGAAGTCTTCCCCATCTCAGTTAAGGACTACATTCTTATAGTTGTCAGGGGCTAAAAACCTTGGAGCTATTCTTGACTCCTTTCTTCCTTTCACACTCTGTGAAACAAATGTGTATGTATCTGTCAGCAATCCCTATCACCTCTTCAAACAAAATTTATCCAGACTTCGACCACGTTCACACCCATACAACAGCCATCCTCGTACAAAGCACCACCATTCTCGTCTGGATTATCCTAACAGTTGCCTAACCAGTGGACTTACTTTTACCATAACTCTGTCTAAAGTCTATTCTCAACAAACAAGAAGAGAGATCTGGGCAACAGGTTGATTAGAAAACATCATACCTTTGCTTAAAACCCTCCAATGGCCTGACCTTTCAGGATAAAACCCAAAGTTTTTACTATGAACTGACAGTCCTAACTGAGCTGGTTGCAGGCCCCCTTCGACTTCTGACCTCATCTACTCTCAGCCCTGCTCTCTCTCCTCCAGGCACAAGGAGCTTCTTGCTGTTTCTCCTGCCTTAGAGCCTTTGCATTTGTTGGCCCATGCCTGGAATGCCTTTCCATCAACTCTTTCTGGTAGCCATCTTCTCAGTGACACTCTGGCCACCTGATCTAAACTTAACATCTTGTAACTCCGTCACTGTTTTTTTTCCTCTTCAGCACTCACCACTATCTATCTTGCTATGTATTTTTCTTACTCATTGTCAAACCCACTTGCTAGAATACTAACTTCATGACAGATAGTTCAACGAATAAAAAATTCCACTTGTACACAAATTCTTCCAGAGAACAGAAGAAAAAGGAAATGTTCCTCTACTTTTTTTTTTTTTACCAGACCAGGAAAGCCTTACAATAACTAAACTCAACAAGGATGTTAAGAGAAAGAAAAAAATATGTAAGAACTCTCACTCATGAACAGAAATGGAAAAATCTTAAATAAAGTCAGCATATATAGAAAAGCCAAGTTTGGTCCAGAAAGACTAAAGCTGCCATAAGGCAGGAAAATTAAACAATGTATTATAATTTTTCACATTAATAATATAAATGGAGAACACAAAGAACTCATATGGCTCAACACCAAAAAACAAATAACCCAATTAAAAAATGGATAGAGGACCTGAACAGACATTTTCCCAAAGAAGAAATACAGCCAGCCAGCAGGCACATGAAAAGATTCTCTGTATCACTAATCATCAGGGAAATGCAAATCAAAACCATATTGAAATATCATCTCACACCAGTTAGAATGGCCACCATCCAAAAGACAAGAATTAACAAGTGTTGGTGAGGATGTTGAGAAAAAGGAACCCTTGTGCACTGATTGTAGGAATGTAAATTGGTGCAGCCACTATGGAAAGCAGTAAGGAGGTTCCTCAGGAAACTAAAAGTAGAAATACCATATGACGCAGTAATTCCACTTCTAGGAACTTACCCACAGAAACAAAATTTCTGATTCAGAAAGATATACAAACCTTTATGTTTATTGCCCATTATTTATAATAGCCAATACATGGAAGCAACCAAAATGTCCATCAGTAGATGAATGGTTGAAGATGTGAGCATATACACAGTGGAATATTATTCAGCCATAAAAAAGGAAATCCTGCATATGCAGCAACATGTATAAACTTAGAGGGTTGTATGCTCAGTGAAATAAGCTAGGCAGAGAAATACAAATACACAATTTCACTTATTTGTGGAATAGAAAAACAAAACAAAAAGCAAAACAAAGTGAACAAAACAGCAGCAACTGTTCAGGTCCTCTGCCCATTTTTTAACTGAGTTATTTGTTTTTTGGTACTGAGCCATATGAATTCTTTATATATTCTGGATGTTAACCCCTTATCAGATACATTATTTATGAATATATTCTCCCATACTGTAGGTTGCCTTTTTGTTTTGTTGATTGTGCCCTTTGCTATACAGAAGTTTTTAGTTTGATGTAGTCCCATTTGCTTATTTTTGCTTTTGTTTCCCTTGCCCAGGCAGACATGTCCAGAAAAAATTGCTCATGCTCATGTTGAAGAGAATTTTGCCTATGTTTTCTTCTAAGAGTTTTATGGTTTCATGTCTCATATTTAGATCATTAATCCAGTTCAGGTTTGTGTATGGTCTTAGACAGCAATCCAGTTTCATTCTCTTGCATGTAGCTGTCCAGTTTTCCCAACACCATTTATTGAAGAGACCATCTTCCTCATTGTAAATTCATGGCTCTTCTGTCATATATGAACTAACCATATGCAGGGTTGATTTCTTGGCTCTCTATTCTCTTCCAGTGATCTATGGGTCTGTTCTGTGCCAGTAACACACTATTTAATCACTGTAGGTTTGTAGTATAGCTTGAAATCAGGTAGCATGATAGCCCCAGCTTTGTTCTCTTTTCTCAAGGCTGCTTTGGCTACTTGGAGTCTTTTGTAGTTTCATATGAATTTTAGGATTATTTGCTCTGGTTCACTGAAAATGTCATTGGTATTTTGGCAGGGATTGCATTGAATCTGTAAATTGCTTTGGATGGGATGGCCATTTTGATGATATTAATTCTTCCTATCCAAGAGCATGGGATAGATTTCCATTTATTTTCACCTTCTTGAATTTTTTTCATCAGTGCCTTATACTATTCAGAATACAGGTCTTCCATCTCCTTGGTTAGGTTCATTTCTGAGTATTTTACTGTTTTTGATGCAATTGTAAATGGAACAGTTTTCCTGAGTCCTCTTTCTGCTAGTTCATTGTTAGTATACAGGAATGCAACAGATTTCTGTATACTGATTTTGTATCCTACAACTTTGCTGAATCCAGTTCTTAGTTCTAAGAGTTTTTTGGTGGAGTCTTAAGGGTTTTCTATATATAGTATTATGTAATCTGCAAATAGTGACTGTTTTACTTCCTCCTTACCAATTTGGAAGTTTTTTAAATCTCCTTTTCATATCTGATTGCCATGGCTAGGACCTCCAGTACTATGTTGAATAAAAGTGGTGAGAATGGGAATCCTTGTCTTGTTCCTAATCTTAGAAAAAAAGCTTTCAGCTTTTCACCAGAGTATGATATGAGCTGTGTGTTTTTCATATATGGTCTTTATTATGTTGAGGTATGTTCCCTCTATACCAATTCTGTTGAGAGTTTTTATAATGAATGGATGTTGAATTTTGCCATATGCTTTTTCAGCATCTATTAAGATGATCATATGGTTTTTGTCCTTGGTTTTGTTTATGTGGTATGTAACACTTATTAATTTAGGAACATTCTTGCATTCCTGGAGTAAATTCACTTGGGCATGATGGATCACCTTTTAATGTATTTCTGAATTCCAGTGGCTAATATTTTGTTTAGGATTTCTACATTTATGTTTATCAGGATATTGGTCTGTAGTTTTCTTTTTTCTGTATTGTCTTTGGCTGGTTTTGATACCAGAGTGCCACTGGCCTCATAAGATGACTTTGGAAGTAATCCCTCCTCTTCTACTTTTTGGAATACTTTTAGAAGGATGGGTTATTAGCTCTTTATTTAAAAATGTTTGGTAGAATTCACCTGTGAACGCATCTGGTCCCACCCATCTGGTCCCAGACTTTTGTTTGTTGGGAATTTTTTGATTACCAATTCAATTTTGTTTCTGATTTTCTGTTTCTTCCTAGGTCAGTGTTGGAAGATTGTAACTTTCCAGGAATTTGTCCATTTCTTGTAGGTTGTCAGTTTGTTGGCATATAATTTTTCACAGAAATCTTACACCTCTGTATTTCGGTAGTGTCAGTTGTAACTTCTTATTCATTTCCAGTTTTATTTGTGTCTTTTTTCTTTTCTCCTTGGGAAGTCTAGCTGCAGGTTTTGTCTATTCTGTTTATCATCTCAAAGAACCAGCTCTTGGTCTCATTAATTTTTTTCTATTATTTTATTCTTCTCTACTTTATGTATTTCTTCTCTGATCTTTATCATGTCCCTCCTTTTACTAACTTTGGGTTTCACTAGTTTTTCTTTTTCTAGCTTCTTCAGTTGTGAGTTTAGACTGGTTATTTAAGATTGTTCTTGTTTCTTGTTTCCTGTATTGCTATGTACTTCCCTCTTAGAACTGCTTCTGTGGCATCCCTCATATTTTGAACTCTTCTGTTTCTGTTTTCTTTTGTCTCCATGAATTGTATGATTCCCTCTTTGGTTTGTTCATTGATTCATTGATTATCTAGAAGCATGTTGTTTAGCCTCCATGTGTGTCAGGGTTTTTTCTTTGGTTTGTTTTCTTCATGTAATTAATTTCTAGTTTCATACCATTGTGATCTGAAAAGATGCTTGATACAATTTCAATCTTTTTTAATTTACTGAGGCTCCTTTTGTGTCCTCATGTCACCTATTCTGGAGAACATTCAATGTATACTTGAGAAAAATGTGTATCCTGCTGCTTTAGAGTGGAATATTCTGTATATATCTGTTAAGTCCATCTGGTCTAATGCATCATTCAAAGCCACTGTTTCCTTATATATTTTGTCTGGATGATCTATCCAGTGATGTAAGAGGGGTGCTAAAATGCCTCAATATGATTGTGTTGCTGTCCTTTTCTCCCCTTAAGTCTGTTAATATTTTGTTTTATAAATTTAGGTGCTTCTATGTTGGGTGCATAGATATTTACAATTGTTACATACTCTTCTTGGACGTCAGTATCATGTTGGACACCCTTGATCATTATGTAATGTCCTTGTCTCTCATTACTTTCTTTGTTTTGAAATCTAGTTTGTCTATATTTTATCTAAGTACTGCTACTCCTGCTTTATTCTCCCTTTTATTTGCACGAAATATCTTTTCACATCCCTTAACTTTCAGCCTATGTATGTCTTTAGGTCTGAAATGAGTCTCTTGTAGGCAGCATGTAGATGGGTCTTGTTTCATTATTCACTCTGGCACCCTATGTCTTCTGTTTGGTGCATTTAGTCCATTTACATTTAAGGTAATTATTGATAGGGATGTATTTATTGTCATTTTATTAATTTTTTTCTGGTCATTTTTGTAGTTCCTCAAGTGTTATATGTGCATTCCTTTAAAAAAATTTTTGTGTATCTCTTACAGGCTTTAGGTATGTGGTTACTATAAGGTTCATAGATAGTTTCCTAAATATATAACAGTTCTGAGTGATAACCTTGCTGGGTAGAGGATTCTTGGTTGTAAGTTCTTCCCCTACATGCCACTACCTTCTGGCCTGTAAAATTTCTGCTGAGAAATCCTCTGCTGAGCCTGTTTTTCTGTTAGTAACAGAATATCTGGCCCATTTAGTTGCTGCATTGTTTTATAATTTTTACATTTCTCCATTTCACTACTATTCTTTTGCTGTATTACTCAAATTCTTTTCCCTTGTGTATCTAGAAGAATTTAGATGTTAATTCTATTTTTATTTTATTAGTGATTATCTTTGAATTATCAATCATATGTGAATTACGTCTCCCCCAAATCAATACTGTAGTAATTGATTCATTTAGAATATGAGGTATTTAGCACATGTTTACTTATTTATATTACTCCCTTCCTTATTTTAAAGTGAGAACACAAGCATTTTATATTTCTTAGGTCACTTCAAATAGAATTGGAGAGAAAAGATACTTAATATATCAGTAAAAACCACAGTCTTAAACTGTAAGTTCTAGGCATGAATCCAGAGGAAGAAACTGTTTCACCCTAATTTTAAAACTGATTTGTGAGAGGTCACAACAGTTTATGGATATTTACCCCTTGTCATGTACATTGCAAACAAGTTTGCAGCTTACTGAACATTAAAACATTTTTTTTTGTTTTTGAAGTAATCTGGACTTTTCACTCATATAAATCAAACCAACTAGTCAACTCATAAAAGAAACAGTATAAATTATTGATAAACAAGACCAAGAGTTACCTCAGTAATAAATAAAAACAAAAGCAATGAGATATTTAGCCTATAAAGTCAGCAAAGATCTTTTAAGTACCTAGTTTTGGCAAGGAACTACAAGAATAGACACTCCTCTTATGCGGCAGATGGGAATTCAAATTTGGAGAAAGTTTCCAAATGATCATTTGGCAACATGCATAATTCTTTAATCTTTGCATTGCCTATTAGGCAACAGGAGAAGGAAGATTATTTTGCGAAGATGCTTTTCACAGGAGGCTTCTTTAATTATCTTAATTTCTAAAAGAAATCCGAATGATAAAAATTAAAAGAGTAAAAAAAAATTCAGTTTAAAAAATAAGCATAATGTAGAAAAAAATTTGGCCTTGCTGAAAGAGAGGTATGGCCTTTGCCCTTGGCTTCTACAAGTAATCTAAGCCATACCTGAATACCTCATAGGAATGCCTGTTAAAGGCAGGGGACCTGTCACACCTCATGGTCTTTCATGCTGGAAATACCAACCTTGTGATTTCAAGATGGGACTTTGGGTCACAAGGTATCAATCAACCCTGGATGTGGAGATCAACCATGTGGACATCTCACTAATCAACCATGCCTATATAATGGAGCCCCAATAAAAACCCTGAACACCAAGGCTGGCTTCCCTGTTTGACACACATCTATGCTGGGGGTAACACATCCTGAAACAATAGAAGCTTCACATTTGGAACCATCCCAGGCTCTGCCCAGTGAGTTATTCCTGTAGCTGATTTTTTTACCTATATCTTTCCCATGTAATAAATCATAATTCTGAGTGTAATAGCTTCCAGTTAGTTCTGTGATGCCTTTAGCTAATTATCAAACTTAACGGTGGATCTCCCCCAGAACCTGCAGTTGCTGTCAGAAGTCCTCAGCAGACTCAGTGGCCTGGAAGACTGTGCTCTCAAATCTCACAATTCCCCTAGTTCTCAGTAAACAGGATCCAATGTTTATAAATACTATTATTTCTGTAGGTATCTGCATATATGTGACTGGAAGCAGATACTCCAAAATATTAGCATTGGTTATATCTGGGTGCTGAGTTACTATTACTAGTTAGGCTATCCTTTGCTATGTTTTGCTAATTTTCCACAACAAATATTTATTTTGTTTCTAATCAAAAGGTAAATATTTTTAAATAACTATGTAGCAAATTCAGGAATCTAAAAACTTTTTGTTTAATTAAAAATTAATTATAATAGTTAAAGCCATCACTCTTGCTGAAATAGATATTTTTACCTAGAGTGACAATGAGCATCATTACTATGCATATCAATTTCTATAAGGGTTCCTAACATTTGGTAAAGAACAAATAAATAACAGGATTTCAACATTACATCTGTCAATGGTACATGCAGCTGGTTCAGAATAAATAAAAAACAAATTTTCTTCTTACAAATACGAATAAATGCCTTACATAAATCTGCTATTTCTATATTCTAGAAATAAACAACAATAACCACAACAACAACAGCAAAAAGAAAAAGGATACTGGAGGGAAACCAGAGTGCAGATTCTGTCTTAGTTCAATACTGATTTTTCTATTGCCCATTTTATACATACAGGTCAGGGAGTGTGTTTGCAAAGATGGGATACAGGAGTAGATGTAGAAAAGGGAAAGGAACCACAGAAAAAAGCCCAGAGAAATTTGGCCTCAGCTGTATTTTCCATTAGCTGCAATTTTATTCTTAATGGAGACATGTTTGGAATTCTGGACAATATAAGTGAGTTTGTTCAAAAATCAATAATGTCAAGCTGGCACTATAGAACATACAAAAATGTTTCCTTAATGGAACAAAAAAAAGAAGCCTGAGTAAGCAGGAGGGGGCAAGGACAAGCACATACCTTCTAAATCCAAGTCCACTACGGGTGGTCTCAGGTTCTTAAATTTAAAGGAAAGGCAAAATTACCAACATGTACACCTCATGGGATAATCAATTACCTAATGTAAAATGCTTGAAATAAATACACTTAGTATGGATTATGTCAGCTCTTCAATTAGGAATAAATTCATGGTCACTTCGAAAGCTGCTTTTAGTGTTCTTTGTGGCAACTTCTTTTCCCCCGGCACTCCTCATCATCCCACCTGAAGCTATCAGTCCCCCAACAGTGAACCTAAGAAATCAATCTGCTAATGTATAATTTGTAAGGCTCCTCTGACTAAAAAATGGATAATTGATTCCTTCACAAATGCTGCATCCCCATAGACATGGACTGGAATGAATAAGAAATCCAAGACAGATTTCATTTTCTTTCTCAGAGACCCTCTAGTTAACAATCCCGGCATCCACATGGTTGCCCATGCATCTTCATGCTCTTTAGCCACAGTTACCAAGCAAGCTGCACTTAACATTATATGTGTGAAAAGCAAATGCCTGTTCTTTCATACTTGGGAAAAGCTCATTTTATGCTTATTTTACTCTTCCCTGGTAACACACTCTGAGGTAAGCAAGACCTTCCTCTGAATTTCAGAAGTTTTTGAAAACACAGCTACTTATGAGTTTGCTACAAATCTACAAAACAAAACAAAATCTTTTTTCTCACTGATTTATTTTATTCTATAGTCATAAAAGGCTTACCCTTTACCTATACACTCTCAAATCCTCTCGCTATGGTAATCAAAGCATCATGGGACTGGCAAAAAAAAAACAAAAACCAGATAATAGACAAGTGGAACAGAATCAGTAGCCCAGAAAAAAATCATTGCATGTATGGTTAACCAGTATTTGACAAAGGAGTCATAAACACTCAATGGGGAAAGAACAGCTTTTAAAAAATGGTGGGAAAACTGGATATTCATGTGTAAAATAATGAAACTTACCCTACTCAAAAAAATTTACTTGAAATAAATTAAAGACCTAAAGGTAAGATCTGAAACTGTAAAATTCCTAGGAGAAAACAGGGGGAAAGCTCCTTCACATCAGTTTTGGCAGTGATTTTTTGACTATGACACCAAAAACCCAAGTAACAAAACCGAAAATCAACAAGTGGGACTACATCAAACTAAAAAGCTTATACACAGCAAAAGAAATGGTCAACAAAATGAAAAGGAAGTCTAAAGAAAGGAAGAAAACATTTGCAAACCATATATCTGATAAAGGGTTAATATCCGAAATATGTAAGGAATTCATACAACTAAATAGCAAGAAAACAATCCAATTTAAAAACAAACAGAGGACTTGAATAGCTATTTCTCCAAAGGAGACCTAAAAATGACCAACAAGTACATGAAAAGGTGCTCGACATCACTAATCAACAGGAAAATTCAAATCAAAAGTACAATGAGCTGTCACATCACATTGGTTAGGATGGCTATTTTCAAAAAGATCAGAGATAAATGCTGATGAGGAAATGGAACCCTGGGTACTGTTGGTAGGAATGTACACTTGTGCAGTCACTATGGAAAACAGTATGGAGAGTCCTCAAAAAATTAAAATACCATGAGCTCTAGCAGTCTCACTTCTGGATATATATCCAAAGGAAATGAAATCAGGGTCTTGAAGAGGTATCTGTACTCCCATATTCACTGCAGCCATTATTCACAATAGCCAAGACATGGAAACACCCTATGCATCCATTGAGAGATGACTGGATAAAGACAAGGTAGTGTATATTTATGGAATATTATTCAGCCATAATAGAGAAGGAAATCCTACCATTTATGTCCATACAGATGGACCTTGAGGGCATTATGCTAAGTGAAGTAAGACAGAGAAAGACTAATACTGCCCTGATTTCACTTGTGTGTGCGATCTAAAAACACACAACTCATAGAAACAGAGTAAAATGGCAGTTGCAGGGGATTGGGGCTGGGGGTGGGGGGCAGATGGGGAGGAATGGAGACATGCTGGTTAAAGAGTACAAACTTCAAGTTATAAGATGAGGAAGTTCAGGGGATCTAATATAGGCATGGTGACTATAGTTACCACTACTGTACTATATACTTGAAAGTTGCAATTAGAGGAGAGCTTTAATGTTCTCACCATAACAATGACAACAAAATGGTAATTATGTGGTAATTATGAAGGATGTATTAACTAATCCAACTGTGGTTTACAAACACATATATGTATCAAATCACTGCATTGCATACCTTAAACTTACATAACATTATATATCAACGATAGTTGCAATAAAGCTTAAAAAATAAAATCACATATTCTAAAAAAAAGGACTAACTTATTTATATAAGTAAAGCTGATTTCTAAGTGAAAGCATTTATTAACTTACATGTTAGTTGAAATACTGAATATATTGATATTGTTATTTTAATAATATGAAACAATCATACATCTGTTATTGGAGGTGATGGCTGTTACATTCTTAACACAAGAGCTCAAAAATACTCCCCAAATATCACAGCCAATTGAACTACATATGACTCCCCTCACAGTGATTTCAAACTGGCTGTAGTGCTTCAAGTAGCTTTATGGTTCATCATAGCTTTCCCTTGTTGCTAATAAGATTAATATGATTAAATATCAAATGATTACTTCAAGGAACAGAGTACACACTGTCTACATGTATTTCCAGATAGCCTTAACAAATATTCTATAGGAAAAATAAATGTGTTAAATATCTCTAATTAGACACTTAAATTTAACTTCCATTCTAGTAATCAAAAAATAAAATTATCCTATTAGGAAATGAATATCCTTGATTTAAACTCTAACATCTTGAAAATAACCTAAAAGAAATACAAATCATCTGGGAACAAGAAGAATGGAAAGAAGTTTTGAGGAAGAGTTGCCTTGTCTGAAAAGAAAATAATTTTGCCCATTCATTGTGTCATTACTGTTCTAATGCTTAAGCTTCAAGTTTCTGCATTTATAAGGCTAATTATAAATCAGTGCTTGCTATTCATCAAAACATCCCTCAATACCTTTTTTTCCAACTTTTAAAAGTATCCTCTAATCAAAGGTTTTTAACCACCTCCCCAGTGAGAGCATATGGGCCATGCCTAGAAGCTGTACCCTTAGAACGACATTTGCAACCTCATCTAACCCCTCAAACCCCAGGCTGCTGCCCTGCCTGGCACCTGCACCACAGTTCTTGTGCATGGCTGACTGGTGAAAGGCTTGGACTGGACAACCTCAGCGGAGGCAGGGGCACAGAACAGCCTTTCGGCCTGCACAGGACTTACTAGATAGATGTTCATTTTCTAAATCCTAACAACCTTTAAAAGCACAGGGAGGATCTGGAAGGGATTGTCCGCTAAGAACGTAGCATACTGCTGATTCCTAGAGCTGTTTTCCTTTTGTTAAACTTCATCCTCTGCCGGTGCCTGTTACATCCCCGCAGACACTGGCAGGAGGTTGGCTTGCACATGACACATACTCAAGACAGCTATTCACAATCAGGACACTGATTGAAACACTGCTTCAGTGAAAGGTAAAATCAGGCTTTCAGTCCACATTTCCTCTTTATTCACATGCCAGAGACTGTGCTGGATGCCAGATGCACATGGTGAACATGGTAAATGTGGCCCTTGACCTTATGACGCTTGCAAATCACTGAAACACTATTCATGTTTAAGACAGTGATCCTTTGGAGATGCTCCAAGCCTGCAGTTGTCCTCTGCAGAAATGGATGAAGAACAAATTGGATTCAGGGCCCATTTTCCCAGAGCTTGAAATGCCCATTAGCTTAACAGTTCAGAGTGGACATTTTGGAGGTCTCCTTACTATGCCTTGGATGGTCGTGTACAGTAGTTAATTAGGCAGGTGAGTGAGGAACTTCTAAGTAAATCAGTGGGAGCAACAGCATAAGGCACCAACAAAATTTCTCTTACTAATATCCATTCTAAAAGAACTGCTGAGCACCTGCCAGGTCTCAGACACTGTGCTGGGTTGTGACGCTATTATAAAACAGATTGTTTTAGTGGAAAACTATTGTTAAAAGAATAAACATTTGTTCCATTCATAAATGGCCTGAAAAGAAATACAATAAGCAGTGTTCCAAATGGTAAAACATGATATGTGAAGTATGATAAAAATTATTTGTTCTCAAACTGAGTCAATATTTTCCTCACTTACACATGCATCAACAAAGATACAAAGAAAAGAATGACAGAAAAAGGGAAGCAGAGTCACCAGAGAAAAGCAGTCACTAGAGTATTGCATGGGAATAGAGCAGAAGAAAAATTTACTAATAGACACATTTAACAAAGGAGCAACTAATATTACCAAAAACCTTACATGATACAGAGGATTAAACAAAAAATGGACAAACAATGCCTGCCTTCGAGGTGTTTGTGTACACAGAGTCTGTGACCCCAGTATTTTGTAATACTTCTGTTTTCTACTTTAACACATTACATTACAGATCATTGTTTGTATGACTCACTCCACAAATGCTTTGACCTGAGTATAGGGGCAGTGTTTTAGTATTCTTTATATCCCTTGCCCGTCCTTACAGAATGTTTGCTGAATGAATCATTTAAAAATACATATTCTGCATGGGGTCATCAAGGTGCCACAAAGAAGGTGGGACACTGAGCATTTCCAAAGGCAAATTCCCACAAGAGCTGAAGACAAGGTGGGTTACAGTGCAGACTGTGATGAGGGAGAACACTGTAGCCCAGGCCATGGGAGCACTGGGGGCCACAGGCTCTGCTTCATTCCACAGGCATCAAGGAGGCACTTGAGTGTTTTCAGGGAACAGAGTAACAAAATCCCAGCAGGCCTTTGGGAAGATTACTAGGGCAGCTGTGTGAAGGAGGGATTAGGAGAGACACAGGGAGAAGATCAGTCGGGATTCACTGCAATAAACTGGGTGAGATTCATTAAAGACTTGAACAAGGGTGGTGGCAATATAAAGAATGAGTGAAAGAAAGAGCAAGGAGAAGACACTAGGGGATATTCAGGGAATAATGGAGGCACACGGTAAAGGACAAACATCACAGAGATGGGCGTAAACACTGAGGAGCAGAAGAGAAGGAGCCTTCTGAAGGCATGATGTTTATTTGCCATCTCTGCACTCAGGCAAAGTCTGGATGTTTCTTTGCTATACTATTTAGATTCAAAAACAGACTTTATTTTGTCTGGCTCAATAGATCCCACTGATAAAGAAACAAGGATCTACAAAAGATACACAGTCTAATTATCAGGCAGGACTTTGCTGGGGGCAGTTTAGTGCTGTGGGCCCGGAGGGCCAGGCCTCAGCGAGAAGGTGCAGTGTGTCCCTTCTGTCCCTGTAATTCACAACTCAGATGTTTCCAGCATCATCCATCCCAACTTGTATCAATTATTTCAAATAATAATTTATCACAGAAATAAATACTGATGTTTTATTACCCAAACAAGTTTGGCTTGAAGGCAGACACCATGAATAAGGTGTCCTCTTGCAGCTGGTCACTGCCCCCAGGGTTCCTAGCCTATTGGGTTCCAACACTACAATTCCAGAAAACAAAGATCTCTTTTTTTCCCAGAGAACATTATCCTAGAGCATATATTTTTCCTGTAAGAATTAATGCAACAGAAATGGGATTGTCATCCTTAAAACCATATACTGGAAAGGGAATAATATGCATATTGCTATTCTTTAAAAATTAAGTCTTAGAGAGCTACTCCTTAGGTTGTCCAAGTACTAAGTATCTGCTCTGCCACACCTCTGAGGACAAACTCCACAAATAAAAGCAGCTCCAGAAGCCAAACACAGTGCAAATCTATGACATCTGAGGAGCTATGTGAACATCTCACAGTGCCCAGACACCCTTGCTTAATTTCCCAATATGTGAGTTCATGACACCGTCAGTGATAAAGGAAAAATCTGTTAGGAGTAAAGATGTTCTTTTTCTCGCTTTTATTTATATAATTTACAATAGCAGCAGCAATGCTAATACAGTCTATTAATTTAAAAACATTTGAGGAAGTAAAGGCAGGACAAACAGTTTAAGTGAGACCAAGTTATTAATCAAATACAAAATGCCTACCTTATTTTTCTGGCATAAAATGAAGAGAGACCATTAAAAACTTCCCAAATTCAGCTGCACTTTCATGGCAGAAATTACTGTTATAATGCTCTCCATATGAGCATTATGGAGAGCATTATAAAATCATTGCTTTGTCAATTTCCCATAAGTCATTTTCCAAGTACACTGTCATCTCTCAGCAGTTCTCAAAAGAAGCACCTTGCATATCAAATTGCAGTGAATCTAGAAGTTCACACCCTAGACAGGTTTTGGGAACCATTTCACAGAGCCTAGTTACATAAGTGAGCAAGTTCTTAAAACACCAAATAAACAAAGGATCTGATGGAGCAGGCAGCCAAATCAATTTGTAAGAATGGCTAGGCCCAGAAGTTTCTCTTTCTTCCCTTCTTTTTCTTTTTTTTCTTCCTGCCTCCCTCCCTCCCAAGTTTGCCTGTCTGACACAAAGAGCGTTTTTACAAAGTTTCTGACACAAAGAGCATTTTTACAAAGTTAACCACATAAGTGAATGAAAATAACAGCTCTCTTTCAGGGATGATCATAAATACAATGAGGCTCTTGACTTGATCCCATTCTTCATAATGGTTGACATTTAATGAACATTGAACTACATATTTTACATGTATATCTCAATCCTCAAAATGATCACATCAATCAGTGACTATCTATACTCTCCATTATATAGCCAAAGAAGGTGAAAGAGACATTAAGTAACCTGCCCAAACTAATGAAAGTGGTAAAAGGGCTGGAAGGCAGGAGTCTGACCCTGAGCCTGGCTTACAGCCACAGGGCCACAGTGTCCAACTCCCATCTCAGGACCACAGCCTACCAACTCTAGAACCTGGCCAGCCACGCTTCTCCTGGGCATTACTGCCCTGTCACCTTCATCTCCAATCATCCCATCAGCACCTCTTGTTCTATATCCATTCCAGTGTAGCTGGATTTCCCATAATGCAATGAAGGAGGGCTAAGGAAAGAATATGGGAAATTAGTAGGTTCAGGAGACAATTTGTGTAATTTTTTTTTTCTGGCAAAGCAAGAACTTTAGACTCCATCATGATATCAAGGAATAAATCCTGCCTGCTTCTCATGGTACAGTGAACATTTTTGTCTTGAGGAATGACGACTTAACTGTAAAAAGTTAAGACTTTAAAACTTTTGCAAGAAAATGCAGGATTTATGAACTTTTTAGGACCAAAAAAATTTTCCCTCAGAAGACATAGAAAATACAAATCATTTATTAGAAGATTGATATATATTTATTTTTTTCAAATAAAAAGCCTCTTAACAAGGGAAAATACCATAAAGGAGGAATTAAAAGATAAACCACAGACTAGAAGACAGATGCCACTCTTCCAACAAGGAGATGTGTCCAGACTCCATGCCCTCTGCCACTGGAAGAGAGCATCCAATCACAGGGCTACCACCAGTGTCTAGTGTCTGGTATTGATCAGATTTTTCAATATTTTGTCAAACTGATGGGTGTGAAATGCTATCTAATTGTTGAGATAATTTCACATTTCCCTGATTATTCCATGATATTTATAGAAATTAGGCATCTCTTCATATGGCTATTAGAAACATTTGGGGTTCTCCACCTGAAAACTTCCTGTTCAGATTTTTTGTCCAGTTTACCTCCGGGTTGTTTGTGTTTTCCTCAGTGATCTATAAGAGTTCTTTATAGAAGTAATATTTTAACAGAAATATATACACTGTTAAAATTTGCTACAAATACTTTATGATCATAGCTCTTAGAACTTCATCAAAATAAGTAAACAAAGACAACAAAGTTCATTTTTAAAGTACTAATTTAGAGTGAAAATGTATATTGTCCTAAAAGTAAATCATCAGTGTTTCATTAAATAAGAGAAAGATTTATCTGCCAGTGTTACATATGACTTGCTGCTGACCCGTGATTTTGAACCATCACACCAGCCACCCTGATCAGTTATTTTTGCTTGTAAACAATGAACTTTTTAATTGCAAATCAATTTAGAACTGAACCCACATACTGACAGAGTATATGAACTTACTCTTCTCAAAAGAGTAAACATTAGTGATCAGAAAAATACAAACTAAATCAGTAAATTCCCATTTTCTAGAAAGCTAAGTAGCAAAGGATTTTGGAATGAGAACAGACAAGATATACTGACATAGCCTCCTATGGCACTGGTGGAAATATAATTTTGTATGACCTGGGTGCAGTGAAATGCAGCAATCTACAACAAAACTTTAAAAATGTTCTCAGCACCTGACCTAATGATTTCACCTAAAAGAATTTGTTCAAAGGAAATCATCAGTCACAAGAGTCCCAGCCTACCCAAGGATCTTCATCCCAGTATTACCCCTGGATTTAGCATCATTTGTTAAGTGTACAGGACACTGGAAAGTTGGCTCCTGGATACACCAGGCAGGAAGAGACTTGCTTTTTTCTTTAAGAAACTGATTCTATATGGTTAGAATGGGCAACACCCCCACCCCTAATTCCCACTCCTAACTCAAGACTGGTCAGAGTATCCTACCAAATCACCTACAATAACCTCAACCAGGCCCGTCGAAGTCCCTCTTGGCAGGCTTTTGCCAGAGTTACTGAGGAAGGAGTCAAATCTCACTCACGTGCCATGACCTCAGCCCTCGGCTGTGGGTTGACCATGAGGAAAGGAGCCGATCCTGGAGACCGGGTACGCTAGGACGCTGAGCCCTGAAGCCTCACTTCAACTTGACTCCACAACAACAGGAGCCAGTAAATCCCACTGTTGGTTAAGCCTGAATGAGTTGGATTTCTGTCACTGAGTAGCCAAAATGCCCTGAGTAATATATTACGTTTTTTCCACTAAAGTAAAATGGAATCAGACTTTTAGACGACCTCACAGAGCATTTAATTTTCTCCCTCTGAGATGAAACTCTTCTAGGAAATCTAATGAGAAGAGTCTGGCAGACTTCTGCAAACTTAGTGCAGCAGCTGCCCATTCTGTTATTTCAAACAAACCCATTTTTCAGCCTGAAACAGAGTGCCTGGTCTATGGGGAAACCTAAAGTGAGTCCTTCCTGTCCAGTTATTCCATTCACTATATTATTTCTATAAACGGTGGGGCCCCTCCCAAAAGGGATATACAATACAGAACACATTAGACAAATACAGGACCAAAACAGGAAAAGATATTAATAATATGGGTAAAATTCTTCCCTCTCTCATGTAAACTGAATGTTGTGTGTCTTCTCTAACTATATTTTATTGGTCAGAAAACAAGCAAAAAGTGAAAAATTTTTAAAGAATTTATTTATTTTTTGACTCACAATTTAAAGAAAGACCAAAGAAACCACTAATTAGATAACCTGGACCCCACTCTATATAGTGCCAGAATGCCCAACAGTTTGGGGTTACATAGATGCAAATAACCTAAGTATTTTTATGTGGAAACATCACCTCCAGGAATACATTATTCCTTTTTTTTTCTGTAGCTTGTCTTTTTTATTGTTATTATTCTTTAACAGCCTTATTGAGACATAACTGACATACAATAGACTGCCGATATTTAAAGTGTAAATTTAAGTTTTGACATATGTATGTACTCATAAAAACCTTTACCACAATCAATATAGTGAATATTTTATCTATCAACCCTGAAAGTTTCCTCATGCCACTTTATAAATACTCTGCCCATCTGTCAGGAACCTTTCTGTCACTACAGATTTGTTTGAATAGAATTTTGTATAATTGGCTTTCTGTCACTATAGATTTGTTTTCATCTTGTAGAATTTTGCATAAATGCAGCCATACAATATATAGTCTTTTGAGTCTTGCTTCTTTCGCCTAACATGATAGATTTGAAATTTATCCATGTTATAGCATATATCAATAGTCCATTCATTCCTTTTTACTGATGCATAGAATGCCACTGTATGAATATACCACATTTTGTTTACCTGTTCCCCTGTAGATGTACATATAAATTGTTTCCACTCCAGAGCTATTATAAATAAAACATTATATTTGATATGAACATTCATATACAAGCCTTTGTAAGAGCATATGCTTTCAATTCCTAAGAGTGGAATGGCTGGATCATGTAATATGTGTATGTTTAATGTTTCAAAAAACTGAAAAACTGTTTTCCAAAGTGGTTATACAATTTTACATTTCCACCAGTAGTATATGAGAGTTCTAGTTTTTCCACATCCTCACCAACACCTGGTATGACCAGTCTATGTAATTTTAGCCATTCTAAGAGGTATTTAATATTATGTATTATTCCATTTTACTTATTTTTAATATGATTTTTTTCCTTGCTATCAATTAAACTAACAAAAGCTAGTGTTAAGACTGTTAGCTGCCCTTGGAAGTAATGAATTTATTCTCACTAGACGTATAAAGTAAGGACTGGTCCAGGAAATGACAAGAATGCTGTGAAAGAATTTCATGTCTTGGGTGGATAGATGAACAAAATATCCTTTAACTTTCCATTCCCATAACATAATCACAATTCCATCAAATGAAAAATATTTTGGAATTATAGCCAAAGAAATAATTTCTAGAGAAAGCTAATAAAACAAAGCTATTCAAATAGAAAACGTCTGTTTAGGTAAGAAAGAATATACCATAAACTCAATATAAATTATTTGTTATTATCCAGACACCTATACCTTACTCATACCCAAGAGCCCCTGCCTTCTGGTCCGTGACATCTGATTTACCATCACTGTAATAGTTTCATTCAGTTCCCTAAACACTGTGAACTCCACAATTAGTCGCCAGGAACACACTCGCATGAGACCACTCCATTTCTTTTCCCTTGGATCCTTCTGCCAAACCTGCTGAGGAAGTCTATCTCGTTGCATCTCACCATCTATTTTTCCCTCTCCACTCCCCTATTCTCAAGATTCTAGCGGAAAAAACAAAATGTATACGTAGGCAAAAAGTCTGTGATAAATGTTTCTTGTCCTTTCCAATTCCTTGTTTTATATAAAGAATGCCTCACCATGCCCAGACCCGATCTAAGAATAAAAAAAAATGCTCATTCATCCTTCATGATTCACCTCAAATTTCACTTTCTCCCACTTGCAGAGTTAATCCCTCCTCTTGAGTTTTCACATGTTTATAAGCTTTTTCATGTGCTCACTTTATGGTAAGTACCTGACCCCCAAAGAAAAAAGGACCAGAACTGAGGATCCCCTCCGTTACAGAATAGAGTTTACAGGGTTTCCGACAATTAGGCCCCAGTCTACTACCCAGTTTGTAGTCATGTCCCCCCAAAATTAAAACTGCAACCCTCACTTTGAAATGTAGGGAATACCAGAGTAATTTTATTCAGTGAAGAAATACTTTACATGTTAGCTTTTAAAGAAGCTATTTGCCCAAATGCAGTTACCACTAAAAGGTCAGATATCACAACTTTCTGTAAGCCAGACACTTTTCTAAATGAGAGAAGCAGCCTTAAAGCTGGGCATGTTTTCTTAGCCACCTCTGTGCAAAGATGCTACCAAAGTTATCAAGCTACCAATAAACACGTAATCCACAAACTGGAGATTATTTAAGAAAAAAATGCAGAAAATGGGAAATATGACTTTCCTTGGCATCAGAATGATTTTCATTTAAGCAATCAATTCTCAACTCCTTTGGCACATTTCTTATCGTTTAAAATACTAAATCCATATATAGAAAACAGATTCTTTAAACACCTAAGAATCTGAAACCTGTCAATCAGTCTTAGGCATTACAGACACTGGCACATTTGAGCCAATAATGTGCCACTTTGACAATATCAAAAGATATACACCATGCTTCCTAAGTAATGGTCCCACATCTGAAATAGCTCCTACAGATAGGGTTTGCTTCAGGTTGATAAGCAAGTGCCATGAAACCAATAGGAGATGAGAGTTTCCTTGTTCAAGGATAGTGCAAGGTTTTAGATTTGTTCCAAGGGTTCTTTTCATGAACAGTTACCCCAACATTATCTAGGTCATATTATCAATGAGCCCAAAATGACTAGGCTCTTCAGGGTAATAAGTAATGTATGGTACCTGTATTAACTCTCAAGGAAATGGTCATGTCCCTATGACTTCCCATAATGTACACACAAGAATGCTGAAGTGGAAAGTAAGGTATAAAACCCTAATTATCTGGAAAATAGTCCGAATATATGGAACTTTATAGATTTGGAGCTATTAGTTCAGCCAACTTCTATCAATTTCTCACTATTTTTGGTTTTCAGGTGGAGCACTAAGGAAGCAAAGAAAAACTGCATAGAACTGCCTTCAGGAAGCTTACCTTCTATGCAGAGAATGAAATAATCCAACAAAAGTACTGTATGTTCAAGAAGTGGTGGTTATGAGATAAGTAGCTGATTGTATCATGTGAAGGATAAAGAGGTGTGTGTGAATATAAAAATGCAGTCTAAGAAGATTAAAGGAACACTAAGTTTTCAGGACTATATTGGCAAAGAGAAATGAGAGGGAAGATAAGCATTTCTTTTGCTGAAACACAAAAATAGAGATGATACTGCAAACAACATTTATATATCAATACCCAGCAAAAAGAATAGAGGGGCTGATCCACATTAGAGATGAATCCCTTGAAACCAAAGAAGAGAGGAAGGCCAGGAGTGCGATCCAAAAGGCCAAGTCCCAAAGCCCAGAGATGGACAGGAAGCCACGGTCAGGCACAGGCCAGGAACCAGCCGCAAAGCATCTTTTTAAACTTAGGAAAGGGAAATGACCTAACTAGAATGTCTAATATGTGAGAGACATCCAGAATGAACCAGATGAGGAGGCAAGTCAGTAGGCAGGGAACATGGAATCCAAGCAGCTCAAGCCCAGACTCCCTCAGGTCTCCTTACTTGGCATACCTTCTTTCATACCTAATTTCCATTTAAGCAATTCTCAACTCCTTTGGCACATTTCTTCTTTCATACTTACTTTCATACCTAAAATGATCTCTAAAGTCACGTCGGCTTCTAAACGTTGATGACTATGAACTACCCACAGCAACTGGGAAAAGCCTGACTGTACATTGAAAACTTCATAAGTACTGCTGAACAGAAGGGTCACTTTCCAAAAGTAGGAGTTACAGCTCAGACCTCAATATAAAAATTCCTAAATATAAATCCCAGTGGTAAGCTGAGGGGTGGATAATACACAGAAGAGCAGAGGTCTGATTCCCAGAGGCCCTCCTGAGAGGTTAAGGAATGACAAAAATAACCAGTGCCATGGGTACGTTTTCAAGAAGACATTATATGCTTACTGGGTGCCTAACAGCCCCAGAGTAAGTAAGAGAGGGAGAGAAGAGGAGAGCAGTAGGGCGGAAGCCAGGCCCCGGCCCTCCCGGCCCTTCCATATGAATGTGAAGCTGGGTGCGACCCTGTGAGGGGCCAGTTCCACAGTGGGGCACTGAGGGTGCAGGAGTTAACACAGGAGTGCAGGGGAAAGAGGACCCCTGGACAATAATCCAGGGCAAGCACGGAACTAATGGAGGAGAGACATTCCAGAAAGATGTGATTAACGGCTTGGAAGCAAGGATGTCTAAGGTGATACTCAGAAAATGGTGAGTGGACCAGAACAGCTGGGGAGGGAAGAACTAACACTAAGATGGGCACTAAGACAGGCAAGGTGGGCATGGGTCCTATGACCAAATCAGGGTCTTGAATGCACTGCGAGAGTTAGGTCTGTTTTGGGAAGTCGTGAGGAGCCACTCAGTGTTCTCAGAGACATAGTGATTAGACTGGTAGGTGGGGAGGAGAAAGAGAAACGAAGAGACCTATTAGGGGGGTGTTAAAACACTGTGGTGTGAGCTAGTAACGTTTTGATGGACATGTGGGATTTTAATAGCATATGAACGTGAGGAAGTACCAAAGATCAGCAGGATGGAAGAGAGTGTGTTAATTAAATCCAAAATCAAAAACAGGAATGAAAATAGCAATAGACCCTTGTATGTGGAATTCAGAGAGAATCCTGAACCCACTGCTTCCATAAGGAGAATTTATTTCAAAAATTTAGCATTTATCTTAATATAAAATGCCCATAAAAATGCATATAAAAAGTCCCTGCTCTGTTTCATTTTGTTTTCTTATCCCTTTCCTTTTGTAACCATCCATTTTATAGGTATGTATATCCTCCTACCAAGGCACCAGGACAGCAAAGCCTTGTCATTTTCTATTTCTAGCTAAGAAAGAAAAACACATAAAGATAAACAGCAGAAATTTATGTTTGGTCAGAGGAGCTCTTTCCTCTCCCTCTTAGCACACTTAAATGAACAAAGATTTAAAACATACGGAATCATGCTCCAAAATAATTTGCTCATTGCTTCAAAGTAAGTACTCCTAATTAGTAAGCCTTAAATTAATATGCTTAAGGAAAGTGGAAGCTATTATGATTAATGGCATTATATAAGCATAAATACCATGTGGGAATTTAGAAGGAATTTGAGATCCTCTAAGGATTTTGAAATCGTATGTTACACACAGTGTAAGCAATTAAGACAGCCATTATTCACGAGAATGCAGCATGATCTATATTAAGGAAGGCAATTTTCTTAGCAACTGGAGCACTTGTATGAGAAAATAGGCCTATGTTCATTTTACTTAGTTAAGTCAAAGTGAACTTTATCAGTTAAGTCTGAATTAACATAAAATTTATCTAGAAATAATCTCTAAAAAAAACATAGCTAAAGCATTTTAATTAACATATAAGCTGAATATTCTTTCAAGTATATTGAAACCTGAATATTAATGTGTAAAACAATGTATTAGTGTTTTTCACTCCTGATCAACTGAACAGCAGTCATATAGAAGGTTGGATAGTACAAAATCCTCTCACTTTATATGTAATTGTAGAAGAATATACAGGAAAGGAATTATCTCAGTGGCATGATTCATTTATATATAAAGACCTGGGAACAGGACATCAACCTAGGAAATTTGCTGGTATTTTCAAGTAAGTGGAGGAAAGGGCTGCTTAACAGCAAAGGATAATGTGAGCTTTACTCGAGGTCAATCAGAGACACACACATATATAGGTATTTCTGTATGTGTGTATGTGTGACCATATACATTATTGAGGTGTAAAACTCACATAGAATAAAGTGCATGAATCTCAAGTATACAGCTCAGAGATTTTTACATATGCATACACCTGGGAGACCACCCAGATAGAGAACATTACCAGCACTGCAGGAGAGTCTCCCATACCCTCTCCTTGATCAAATAATTATTTGACATTTATCATCATAATTTAGTTTTACTTTTTCTTGGCCATCATATAAAAGGAATCATGCAACATCTATGCATTTGTGTCTAGCTTCTTTGACTGAACATTAAATCTGTGAAATTCATCTATGTTGTTAATGTATTGATAATAGTTTGTTTTTTTCAACTGCAAAGAAAACACCACAATTTACTTACCCATTCTACTACTGAAAAACATTTGGGTTGTTTCTAGTTCGGGGTTATTATGAATGAAGTCACTATAAAACTCTTCTTTATGTCTTTTTGTGGACATAAGCACTGCATCCATTCTCCTCAAATATGTATCTAGGAGTGGAACTACAGGCCAAATAGTAAATCTCCTGAAATATTAATGGGAAGACAAATATCTTTCTTCAACATGCAGAATTTGTTTAGTTATTTCTTCCTTTATATCACATATATTTAAAGTAAAATTAGATAGTCACTAGTGCTTGTTTAGTTATTTCTTCCTTTATATCACATATATTTAAAGTAAAGTTAGACAGCCACTCATGCAAAGATTCCATCCCAGCTCAAATAGCACAATCACTTGGGAAACCTTTTTAAAATAGAGAATTTGATGTCCCCACCTTCTGCCAAACAAAATCAGTTAAGGGTTTTGAACTGCTGTTTTATGACTTTACCGACTAGAATCCAAAATTTGATGAATGGGTTGAAGAGATATTTCTTGGGAAAACAAAAAAATGTTATGCGAACATAGGTATTACTATTTTACCTAATTTTAATTTGCTTAAATTATTTTTACCTAGAAGTGAAAACTAAAAGTCAAGGGTATTTATTCATTAATCCTCAAAATTACCTGTTTCACTCTCACTGCATTTTTAATGAAGAATACAGTTCTTGATTCAGTATGGCAACTATTAAAGGAAAACTAGCAAACTCAAGTCATAACACTGTTTTTAGAATTGAGGAATGATACAGAAGAATTAAGAGGAATTCTACAGAGCCCCACAAAGCAATCCCATTATCTGAGACAGGAAAATAAAACAATAAGGGAAAAAAACTCAGAGATGTGAAGCAGAAGAGTAAAGCTCCGCTCAAAAGATGATGACAATCTGAAACTCATCACTTGAAACTCATATACCTGATATGGTAATGATCGTGAAGAAGGCAGGGCCTCATGAAAAAAAGACTACCAAATTCTTGGGTAAGGTAAACAAAAATAGCACCAAACCATTTTCCTCTCCTGCCAAAAAAATTTAAAAAGTGCAAAGCTACAGAGTACTTCATTTCAAAGACGTCATATAGGGAAGACTGAAAACAAGAACTGAACAAAGGTGTGGGCAAATTAGGGATAATGCCATAAATTACCTGGAAACGGGTGCAGAATATTCTTGACATAAAACTGACATCAGAGAAGATGTAACTAAAGCCTTGCACTAAGCAGACACAGGAATAAATGATTGAAGAAACACATGAATAAATTCCTACAGCAATTTTCTTGGTTTCCCTTTTGGTAATGGAACCAAAATGGTGTTCCATTACCATGAACCTTGGCAATCAAACACTGTAATTTCTATACAATACTTAAGTGATTTACTTAGAAGCCAAGTGTCACAGAATCCCTGAACTGGAGCAGGAAATTTCAGAGACCATACAAGCAAGCTTTTTGTTTTTTTAAAGAGTTCTCCCTGCACCAGCCACACACTTCAATGGATGGTAATTAAAAAATCAAATGCTCAGTCATCACGATGGGGTGTTCATTGTCCAGAAGGCTGATGAAGGAGAGTCAAAGCATATTCCTCTTGCTGAAGGGGATGCTGAAGCAAAACAGGAACCCACAGTTTGCTTGATGTATCAGTATAATTAGAGAGTGTAACTCCCTTCCTGGACTGTCCAAAGATTCTGCCATCACTCAGTGGTTCAGTTACTTTTAAGCAAACAAGCAACCCTTTTCCTTTCATACACAATGTGCCAGTTTTAGAAACTGTGGTCTCCTTTACAAACTACCCCAGTACCCTTTTCTTTGATGGATCTCTCAAGAAGTGTTGACACTTTCCTCAAAAAAGTAATATTTGCCGTCTAAAATGATCACCTTTTCCACTCCAAATGTTCACATTCACACAAATCATGGTTGCTCTTGATATTTTCGAGGTCTGTCTTAAACACCAAACTAAGCTTTAAATTCAACATTTCCCTCATCCTCGATGATTCCAAATCACAATTAAAAAATTGAAAAGTCAGGCTCTTTGCTGTCAATCAATATAATCTCCTTAGAGTCCAAGCATCAAAACATTCACATAAAATATTAGCTTTATATATTTAGAAGAGATAAACTAAACGAGAACAGTGATCAATCAATTTTCAATTACATCTGGCATCTGGAGAAGATGATGGGCCGTGTATTCACAATTGACGTTAGTCACCAAATGAGGGGGGTTCACACTTTCAGGATTCCACACCCTCCTCACCCCCCAAGTATGTAACTTGCACCATTATACACTTACTAAAAGCAGTATTTTTCCTTTTAATAACAAATCACCTAGACAGTCCACACTTGTTAAAATTTTGAAAAGAACACACACAGGAGTATTGTAAATACCCCCATTAAAAGCCAAATGGATGACTATAATCAACCAAAGAATTACAATTAAATGGATTTACAGAAACAGTATTTTAAAGAGTCTGATTTATAAAAGATATCCAGTCAAAATACATAATCAAAATATTTGTATTTGAATATATCAAAATATATATAATATAGACACACACACCTTTTTGTGTAAGTTTACCTTCAAAATTGTTAGCATATACCATAAAATTCAGTTATGCTTTAAACACTCTGATTTAATTGACAAATATCCTTTCTTTATGCTATTAAAACAAACTGCTAAAACTAGTATTTTTAATCACAAATTTTTAGCATGAAGTTCAGCTAATCAATTATTTTATACTGAATACTTACTACATCAAACTTCTGAGTGATGTTCCCCTGGACATCAAGTAAGTAAACCTTGCCATAATGTGTGCCCAGTGCCAAAAACTGTAAGAAGAACAGAGGGGTCAGTTTATTAATGTATCATTAATATACAATTAGTACCAAAAAACACTTTCAAAGTCAAGACTCTTCAATGCATAAGTGATCTGCACCCTTGGAAGATACTCATTCCTTGAAGAAGGCTTGTTTCCAGCTTCAGGGAAAACCAGAACAGGGCCTCCTTTATTGTGATAGTGCAAGCCAGCTGTCAGAATGATTCATGAGGACCGTCATCTACTGACAACTAATGGTGTGTATGCGGCCTGTGCACAACGCCTGGCAGACTGAGGCAGCAGATTAAAATGCAGCTGTGAAAGCATGCCCGGCCTACGCTTGAACTCAAAGTCAGAGAGACTGATTAAGCAACTTCCCTTAATTTATGGCAAATGTGTAAATCTGTGTGATCACTTAAGTTCAACATATATACACACATGCACAAACAATAAAGTCTTATTTTTCAGAAAGGAAAATGCATACCATATTGAGAGATGAAGAAACTCAGATGTCCTTAGTACTAGTCAGTTGGCATTAGAATGCCTCTATAAAAGTTAATGTAGACTACTGAGTAGTAAATGTTTATTATTCTAATGCAAAAGAAAATCCCTTTGTCACAAAGTAACTGCTGAGCTACATATTTATCTTCTGATATGCAATCAGTTCATAACTCTCATTGTTCCTTTAATTCTTTGAACTTTACCCTAAACAAACTTTTGGTTTGTTTAGGTAAACTTGCAACATGACATGAGACTTTTCTTCCTTTTTATGTCTCTAAGCATTACTCAAATAGTTGCAAATTCTCTGTATTTCATTGCATGTGAGCATGCTTCATTGCAACCTATAATGAAATGCTCAAATTTACAGGCACTACTAAGCATTTCAGTCGAGCAACACAATCTTTAAAAAATAACCTTACAAAAAGTCATGATTTGAAAGTATTTATCAAGATGGAATTGCTTAAAAATGAAACTGCAGTTCAAGCACTTAGAATATGAAGCTACATTAAAGAGAAGTCACAAAAAAGGGAAAGAAGGAGTTCATTAGAGATTCATCCCCTGCAATGCCTTTCACTCCTGCAAGGTTGCCTTTTTTGAGGAAGAAGAAAGTCCCCCGGGTAAAAAAATCAATACTGGTTAATAAAACATCAGGTGTGCAGACATAACTAGGTATGACGATTCCACAGTGCAGGTCTGCTCCAATGCACTGGCTGCCATGCCGATTACCCATCCAGGGCAGACAGCAAGCCCGCTGCAAACAGGAGACCTGGGCCTGGACAGGGAGAGCCAAGAGTAATTCTAGGGGGAAATTAGCCTGAATATTTAAACCCAACCGGATGTTGCCTCCAGAGCACAAGAACATTCTAATCAGAACTAAGATAACTCACATGATTGTATTTTCTCTCCACAGTGACACTCTGACAATATTTGAATAAAAAACTAAAAACAAACCACTCTCCCTTCATTTTGAGGCTTTCCATGGGAAAAGAATGAGTCCTAAGAGCTCACTGCACCCCAAGTACTCAACGGTATTGATTCTCCTCACAAATACTGCATTTAGACTGTTAGAAAACTGAGGGGGCTTGGGTACTTAAAATGCTTTAATACTGGGTCATTCTCATATACCTCTGTGAAGGTCATTCTTGAACTGTTGATATTTTGTTATCAATGCTTTAAAGGTTCTATGCAGGATACTTTACCCAAATATTAATTCCTTCCCTTTTTTTCTTTGTTCTTTCAAAGTTACTAGCTTCAATCATTTGATATTTAAGATAGAAAGGAAACACAAAATAATTGTTTTGATTTTACAGTTTTAACCTAAAACTATAGTTACTTCAGGACACTTGGGGAAAAAAATGCAGTGATTTATATGATCAGCTACCCTTTGTTTACAAAATCATTTTATCATTTACCTTAGATAAGTGGCTGGTGCTCCCTTTTAAAAATGAATAACTTCATGCACTCTTAAAAAATAGTTTGATAAGCCAACTGTGTAGACCTTAAAAAATTATCAAAGTTACTAATGGGTCATGCTTAGATTTGCTAATGCTTTCAGCTACTTAAAATACAAAAAAAAAAGCAAAATCAGACACAAATCCTTTAAATGTGACTCTTCCCAGTCACTAAAAGCCTTGAGCTTTTTAACTATTACATGTTTTTTCTTAACCTGAGAGTGCTTAAGATCCAGGAGGGGTAAAGGATAAATATATTAATTAGCTCCCTTCATGTTTAATTAGAGAAGCTAGACTCATTTCATAAGCTATCGGATTGGGCATCCAGTCCTTCTGAACCTCCCCCAAGTGTAACCACTTTTACTTTGAATGACTGGACCTTTTGTAAGTAAGCAAGGAGAAGATGTAATAAGTAGTCCTTTGGATACCACAAAGGAAACAAGGAGCACAGTTCAAATGTGGTCAGCTACATTTTGAATAGTGTTTTACATTATTCAGGGCATTAGGGCAAAATGTGCCTTTAATTACACATGATTAAATAAGCCCTGGGGGAAACAGTCTATGAGTGGCAGAGTTAGGGCCAGAATTAAGAGCTAAAGTACTCTCTGGTGGGTCAGAAACAAGGGCCTCAGATGAAGAGGGCATGCTCTAGAAGTTAGCATTGACTACAGTTCCTGCTGTCAGACTCCTTGGCCAAGCTGGTTTAAGTATGGTGTGAGTAAGTTTGACCTCTAAGCAGGCAAACTTTGTTCTCCATTTCATCTATTCAAAGCTCCTTCAACAAACACACGAGATGCACCAATAATATGCTTAGACAATAAGCAAATGTGACTTAAAAGGGTGATGGTATGAGAATGAAGGTGGATATAAAAAAACTGATTAATTAAAATCAATTGAAAGACTATGCTTAAAACAGAAATATCTCTAAGACCCTATGGAATGTCAGAGCTGAACTGGGAAGGAGTTAACAGAGATTCACCCATTCCGGTACTGAGGCAGGTGGGCAGACTTGTGGTAAAGACCATGTTAGCTAGAGTGGAAACTACTTCCCCAAAGGCATGGAGTCACAAAACAAGCAGGACTAAGTCAAGAAATTACAAGTTGCTTTATGTGGCAGGAGCACCCAGTTCCTGCCCAGGGGAGGAGACAGGCAATGAAGCTGCAAAGGTTGGTTAATAGTAGGCATTTGAATATTTATGGAGAGATGAAAGGTAGGAAACTAGAAGGAGGTAGAGGGAGCCCAAACCATGAAGACACCAGGAAGCCAATAAGAATTCTAGGAAGGATTATATGGCCAGATTTGAATTTCTAGAAGATTAGTGAAAAGAAGTGTTATGCATGGACCAGAGTGAAAACAAATCTCAACGAAAACAGATTTGTTCACAGTGTGTGTGCATTAGTTCCAGGGAGAAATGACAAGTGCCTGAACTAAATACAAGAAAAGGCGCTTGGGGTGGGGGTAGATTCAAGCAGGTGAGATGGAGGTGGAATCCAGGCAGAAGAGGTGCTGTGAGTAAACACAGCCAAGCATTGCTGCCAGGGCACCAAGCTTACAGCAGAAAGCAGGAGACATAAGGCCAAGTACACAAGAGGCAAGACCTCAGAGGGGCTTACATACCACAGTAAGGAGCTCAGACTTTATTTAGTAGATGATGAAAATCATACAAGGGTTTTAAAATCTGCATTTTTCAAGAGATCATTCTGGTTACAGGGAAAAGAAGATGAGCTCTTTATGGATATGCTGAGTTCCAGATAAAAACAGAAGAAAAGGTAAAATTATTTAAGAGGCACCTGGATAAATAAGCACACCTGTCTAGGGAGCATCAGTGTGTAGGTGGTCATAGAAATTGTGAAATTTAAAATCAAGAAAAGTACAAATTAAGAAGAAAGGTGGTCAATGGACCAAATCCTGGAAAAACTAATGTGTAAGGGAAAGGTAAAAAAAAAAATGAAGGTAAAGAGCAAAAGAAGGAATAATAGAAATGATCAAGAAAATAATGAAAGAATGATATAATGATAAAGAAATTTTTAGAAGAAAGGTGAGATCCACAGTTTTGAAAGCAGCAAAATGTCCATGAACAGGGAAAGGGATGGGCAAGCTATGGTACACCCACACAATGGAATACTGCTGGGTCAGCAATAAAGAGGAATGGCGTACACATCCTGGGTACCTCAAAAGCATTATGCTACATAAAAGAAGTCAGACACAAGAGACCAGACAACTTATTATTCCATTTATATGAAATATCCCACTTAGGCAAATCTGCAGAGACAGAAAGATTAGTGGTCACCTGGGGCTACGGCTAGGTCTGTTCCATGATAGCAGGTATTACTAGGAGAAAAGGAAATGTGATGAGGTGAAGAAAAAAGTGGATGAAAAGATCTTTGAGCAGGAAGAATTACTCCAGTGGGAAAGGATGGGCACAGATTCAAAGGAGTTGGACATGGGGTCAGGAATGGAGACCGATCATGCTTGAGAGACTCTGTTTTCTTAATTAGACAGAAATGACTCCATCCTCTGAGAGTGAAATACAGTGGTTGAGAAGGCAGATTGAGGACTGAAGGAGCTGATGAAGGACAAATAAGTAACAGCATTTTTAGTGGCTTGATGGACACAACAAAGGAAAGAGATGTAAGAGAACTGCAGATGCTGGTGGAATTAGGATAGTTAACATTTTGATAGAGACCAAAAATAAAAGGAAAACAAAGGATGGATTAGAGATCAGGGCTCCACAAAGTCACAGAACAGAGTCAGTGGGAAAAATTAACACAAAAGTTTGAGAGCATGGCCTTGGTATGGTGGTAGAGAGATGAACAAGGCAGAGGTGAGGGACACTGGCAGGCAGGTTGAAGAACGACAAGGTTGATTGTTAGTGAATGAAGAAAGTGACAAGGAGATTAGGAGACGGCAGCAATGGGAGGGGCACATGGTGCTGCCAAATAGCACGTGCCTCAAAGGAGTGGGCTTCCAGCAGAACAAGAGAGAGCAAACGTTCTATTACCATGTTGAGTAAATACAGGAATCTGTTCACAAAGGAGTGAAATACGAGTAAAAAGGAGGGTGAGGAGGAAGAGGAAGAGGCAACACTGCTGGTAACACAGGATAAAGCTAGGAGGTAGACCATGGATGGGCATTTGCTTTTGTGGAGAGACGAAGGCTCCCCACACAGGGCTCATGGGGAAGAAGAGAGCAATGGCTGAAACTGCCTGGCCTCCAACACTCCACTTAGGACACAATTTGCTTGGTCCAAGAATAGGTTGAGTAAGGGTGCTGTACAGTACTCAGCCTGGACTCAGAAAGTTGGTAGGGGCTTTGGAACAGCAAAGACCCAAAGGTGGAATATAGCAATCCATTCATATGGTATATACACGATAATCTGGGGGCCTTTCTACAGATTATTAATGCCTCTAACATAATATCTTCTATTCTTATGAAAGCACTGAGCTCCACACTACTTCTACTCTTAATACTTTCCAGCTCTATTACTTAAGATTTGAGGAATTAAATGACAGAGTTTGCAAGAACCACTTGCAATTAATCTTTCACATCCATCATCATCTAAATTATACTTGCTACACTCTTGGAATGTGGTGTGGGCCTGATACATATATATAATATTTTTGGGGTTTGTTTTGACTTTTTGTTGGTGACGAAGAGGAGTGGAGTGGCAGGGAGACACAATTACTGTAAAAAAACTCCACTAAAGTGTCAAGATTTCCATATATAAACAAATTTACATTAGCAACAGCTTACAGAGGAATCCTCCACAATAGCTACCTTACCTTGTCATGGACAGTCATGCAGCTAGCTGCATCCTTCTGAAGGATTTCCGTCACCCCATTGGAAAGCCTTTCATACTTCAGTTTGGGTTCCTCTTCACTCTCTTCTTCCTGCATGGAAAAAAACAGAGAAAATGAGGGCTGTCCTGGACTTACTTGAAATAGTCAAAGACTGTCAAAACACATTTATTAAAACACATTTATTTTAACAACCCATTTGTTGTGTTATTAACACATGTACCAGAGATGGTTCCCTCAATGATTATAGACAGCTGTGGCTAGAGGTTAAGATCTGCATGATTCATTCTTCCAATTCAGTATATCAACTGCTACAACTTCACTGGTAGAATGACTTCAAAAACTGAAAATAGGACTAGACCTACCTACCTACTGTTGACAGTAATCAACTCTGGCATGTTAGAGTACATAGTCACAGAACTGGCCCACTATGCAGACATATGCCAATAAGAGCTGTGTGGGCATATACTTGTGTGACTGCATGGATGTAAAACATAGGAATATAATAAAACTCCAAAACATGAATTTTATATTTCAAGATTATAAATATTTTTATCAGATTTGAGAATATCTCATTTTAGTTAGAAAAATAAAATTTAAAAAACTGAAGAAAGTTGGAAATCTTATATAAAGCAAAATATATCCTATCCTTCAGATAAAAGAGTGTAATATTTAAATAACTGATAAACCATGATCATTACTTATTTAGCTTATGTTAGAAAATATATTTACTCTCATAAATAAATCTATTAGGCATTAAAATTTTCTTAATTGTTTCATATGTATTATTACCAAGTTCACTGTTGATATAGCATCACATGGTATCCTTAATCTTCACAGTTACGGAATAAAGTTAGGAATCTACATTGACTATAATGGCTGTGAATTAATAAATCAAGGATAGTTATATGAAGTATTACAATGATTCAGAAAAATATTTTATTTGTAGTACAATCTTATGTAGTAAGATTATGTAATGAGAATATTTTCAGTATGTAATGAGAAACCAAAAAATGTGCATGTACTGACAACTGTGAAAAGATAAAGCTGGCCAAAATGTAAGTTCACAAAATAATCTACTCACTGACATTCCCTTTGAAAATAAGTATATATATAAGTGTACAGTCTTCACCTTCCAGCTGACATTTGAGTAGCCTGAAGCACATTAATGCTCTCACCCAGAATAACTAGAAAGGCTGAATGAAATATATGGCAACATCAGTCTAAAGCACCAATTAATGGGCTGTGAGGCAACCTGAACTAGAAGGGCTATAATTCCATGGTGGTGGAGAAACTATGGAGAGGTGAGCTGGCATTAGAGAGCCATTCTTCCTGGAGGTATTTACCAATTCTGGGTACAGGACCAGAGGCTCAAAACCCAAGCTCTGCTAGGGAACATGGTCACTGCTGAGGGTAGGGAAAACAGCAAATCTTTTGGTACTTGTGAGGATAAAGTGACAAAATTGGAGACTTAAACAGCTAAGATCCCAGTGGAAGAGAGAGGCAGAGAAGTGAGCTTGTTATACAGCCACTTTTTCCTGTAAGACAGCTTCCAATTTCCAAAGCTATATGTGGTGTGAGGCTAAAAGACTAAACAGAACACCTCAAAAAAATGAAAACCAGCTGCCTTGATGTGCTGAGAAGCATTTGAGTTCAGGAGCCATCAGCAAATGAGGTCCTGGTGAATACCAAAGACTCTCAATTGGAACTCCTGGTCCCCAGGGGACATGAAAAATAATTTACCAAAATCTTTGACTCCATTCATCCCCAGCCTGCAAAGGTACGTAATTCCCAAACCGACTGTCCAGTAAAGGAAAGGGTGACTCCTTGGAGTAAGAAAACTGACAGGGCCTCTACAATTTTTCACTTACAATACAGAAAATTCAGTAAAAAATTGCTATGTATGCCATAAGACTGTACCAAATGACTAAAAATCAAGGAGAAAAAAAGACCATAAATACAGATACATGGGTGCCCTAGAGTTAAAAGGGCTTTACTATATCTATGACTACTAGGTTTAAAAAAAAAACAGAGAAGAGAAAATAGATGAAAAGACAGATTTTTCAACAGGGAACTATATTCTGTAAAAAAGAATAAATGAAAATCCTAGAACTGAAAAATGTAACTGAAATTAAGAACTCAATAGATGGTTTAACAGGAGACTGGCAAAGAAGAAGACAGGATTATTGAAATGGAAAACTTAAAAAAAAAAAAAAGCCCAGAGAAGACAAAAATGGTGGAAAATAAAGATGGAGAATGTATGAGCTACATGGGACACACTGAGAAGAGCTAACAGATTTTAATTACTATACCCAAAGGATAAGGAACATGGGAAGCGGGGAAAGCAGGAGCAATGTTTAAAGAGGTAACAACATAAAATTTTGTAAAACTGATCAGACATCAAGAAGCTCTGCAGTCCCAAGCGGGACAGATCTGAAGAAAATCACATCTAGGCACATCACAGTGAAAAGAAAATTGAGTGAAAGAAAAATGACTTGTAGAGGAATAGGTGCTGGGCCTATTGAAGATTATAAGGCTGATAGGACACACCAGGCAGAGGCTGCAAACTCAAATGCCTACAGAAGTCTACCTCTGGGGCAAAGAAGCGCATCTACACAAGGAAAGGGGCTAATTTCTGCATAAATGGGAAGGATAAGCTGTATCAAACATCATGTCATAGATTTAACATCAGATATTTCATTCTGATGTAGAAAAAAAGCATTGTGGAGAGTTAAATATAATTATCCTGTTTTACAGATTTGTAGTAAGACTAATGATCACACATTTTACGTATTTCCTCAAGACACACACCCAAAACCAAAATTCAAATTCAGTTATGAATGTTCTACTGCCAATGCCTTGTTTAACACACACCGCCCCCATCTCCTATGAAAATGATGCTACAAAGCACAACAGACGCCTCCACAACTTTTATGCCTACAAATAACTATGCACTCTATGATCAGTGGGAAATGTTTTTAAATGTGCATTAGTTATCTCCTGTGGCATAACATATTATGCCAAAATGTACTGACTTGAAACAAGAAAAATGTAGTATTTTGCAGTTTCTATCAGTAATACAGGAGTGGCTTGGCTGGGTGGCTCAGGTCTCTCATGCAATTGCAGGCAATCTGTCAGCTGAGGCTGCAACATCTGAAGGCTTGACTGTTACAGTATCTGCTTCCACAATGGCTCACTCAAATGGTTAGCAAGTTGATGCCAGCTTTTGGAGAGAGGCTTCAGTTCCTTGCCTCAGGGATCTCTCCTCAGAGTCACTTGACTGTCCTTAGGACAGAATGAGTATTCCAAAAGAAAGCAAAGTGGAAACCCCAATGTTACATGTGACCTGGCCTCAGAAGTTGCACACTGACACTAGTACAATAGTCTGTTGGTCATACAGGTCAGCCATGATTCACTGTGGGCAGGGAGGACACACAGGTGGAAATATGAGGATCACTGGGGGCCATCACACAGGCTACCTACAAGAATAGTAATTTTTAAGAACAATAAACCAGGTTAAAAAAAAAAAACAGTATTCCATGTGCATGATGTGCTGTCAATTTTTCTTCCCCCAATATACACAAACTATTTCACCACAGAGTACTAAAAAATCAGAGATGATATACCTACTATTAATTAAAAAGGTAACTAATGATAACTCAACCCAAGGAGCTGTTATATGTCAAATCATGACCAGGTTTGTTAAAATACAATATGAAATGGATAATTAACCAAGTCGTAGAAAAAGGAAAATTACAAAAAGGAACAAATAAACACTTCTATTTGTGCATCTACAAGCAAGAAATCGAAATCATTACAAAGTTAATATTAAGTATGGCAAAGATGATGTGTGCATTCTAAAGTAAATGTGTTAAATACAAATTGAATCCTAAATGTTCGTCTTTATAATAAGATGCCACATGTTGCTCAAGCCTGGACATCAAATGTGCATCCAATGTGAAAAGTTAATTCTAGCTTCTTGACTATTTTGCATAAAAGCACTCATCCACGGACCATTAGACAAAGTTACTGTAAATAGGGTTTGCCTGTCTTATTTGTAAGTGAAAACTAAATTCTTTCACATAAATATACAAAAATAAATACTTTCACAACACAGTTCACTGAAGCATTTGTGCTAGCCTTCAAAAACCATAAATAAAACTCAAACTCTAAATATTAGGCACTTGATGTAGCACTTCATGCTTTTCTGACAGGTATCTTTTATGTTAAGTTAAAAGCCAGCTAAAGGTGAATCTATAAGGATTTCTACTCCTTGCCATAAACAAAGAAAACCGAAAGTGATTCAAAAACACAATTTATGGAGGTTATCCTACAGCTGCACACTACGGATCACATTTTACATAAAAAAAATCTAAAAAAAATCAAACAGACTTAATATGGAGTTTCACCTTAAAATTTTTTTAACGGAAAAAAAAGGCTTTTGTGCAGTTTGAACATCCACAGAAAACAACCCAGGGTTAATAAAAAGCAAATCAATAATTTTTGTTAAATTTTAATAATCTTGCAAACCTACAAATACAACCATCAACAGTCTGAGTTGAGATGACAGTTAACTGTGTTTCTATGACAACCTAGTGGAAGAGTACAAGTCCTGACTTGCAGCTAAGCGAAGATATGAAGAGTGACATTTACCCACACAAGAAAAATTTGCAGCTTCCCTTTAAAAAGAATCAATTCTTCAACTAACAAGGATTTTCACTAAATGTACAGCACTTTTAATTTAAGACAAGTCTTTTAAACCATTCTATAGAATTCTAAAACACTATCTGAAACTGAATTTCCTAACATAGTCATTCTTATTGAGTTATAAATTTGAACATGAAGGAATTATTTGGGTTTAATAAATTAAGGCAATTAAAGATTTCTACCTGAAAACCTATTTAGTAATTTGTTCCTAACAACACAGGGTAAATGTTCATGGAGGAAGTCCTGTCACCTTAGACTTGTATACCTGTTAGGGTAGGTAGGAAGCCAATTGTAAGTGGGGAGGAAGTGGGGATTTCTGCTGCCTGTTGTTTATATTCTACACATTTCAATGTGGAGAAATTGGCCCAAACTTCACCCCAAAATACATTATACACTCATTAACAGAGATATAAAAATCACATCTGTCAGAACCATGGCAGTTCTGGTGAGAACCAAATACAGCCAAAACCTCCCCTGCTCAGTGTGAGGGTAGAACAAGCCCCAACTCCAAGAAAACCCTGCCTGTTCCCTTGGAAACCTATTCCCACTTGGTAAATAGTCATCTCCCTTTATATAAAAAAGCTCCTATTGTGTCCTTGGGGCAACTCGCCCTCAAATCTGCCCGTGCTCAATTCTCCAGTGTGTACTTTTTCTTCTCTTTAAACTCTTATTTCCTAATAAACTCTTAAAACTCCTAAAACTGCTTTTGGGGTGTCCCTTCTTGAATTCTGTCTCACAATGATGCAAAGAACCTATCTCCAGTAACATACTGATTTGAACATTTGCATTTTTTACCTGATAATTTAAAATTCATGTGTGAGAAAAAAAATTTTGGTGTTCATAACTAAAACTCTGTTTTAACTTCATCCATATCTTTCACACATCAGTACATTTTATATACCAATGCTATAGCCCAAAAGAAGACCTAGATTTTCTTTTAAAAAATGTGTGTCATGTGAATTCAGGGGAATCATGGAAAGATCATTACATTTTCTATTGTTCCTTTTAACAAATAGCTTGAAATTGCATTTCTGGATACCCCTTCCTTATTAAAATATATATATTTTTTGTTTTCTTTTTTGTTTTTTTCACAAAATAAGATAGTATTAGAGACAGTGACAGGGAGAGAGGAGATACCTTTTAAAACCCAAGCTAAGTTAGTGGAAAATAACACCAGGAAAGCACTCCAAGACAATTCAGAATCTCACTCGATGGAAATGGTTTTTTTAACATCCAACTTCAGCTATGTGAAATATCTCAGCTGAACTTCTAGGAATTTTAATAAGATGAAAGCGTTACATGGTCTCACGTCATCAACTATATTTGACTAGGGGCATATCCTTTTAAATAAGTATCCAATGTCTTAAAACTAGATTCAATAGGAAGTCCTAATATCCTCAAAAAAAAAATTCTTATTGTTTAAGAAAAAAAGCAGTTTGAACTCCCACAGTAAAAACCAAGTGTTAATAAAAACAATCAATAATCAACTATGGGTATGAAGGTATAAAATAAAGGCTTTCCTCCTCTAGAACATTCTTTCCAGAATTCTAATAGCCTTAAGAGGAATTGAAATATTCAAAATTAATCAGCACCTTTTTTTAAGTTTCAGATATTAAAAAAGCAACCAAAATCTAGTGTCAGAACTTTTGCATTTTAGAAAATCTGTATTAAAAAAAAATTTTCTCTTTATAATAATTCGCTTAAAAAGAAGCCCCATGGACAGGAAGGTGCACAGCTGGGGATTGTTGCTACCATTATAAGCTCTTCTATATTGCTTGTTTCTGTTTTGTTTTTTTTTAAACCATGTGCTTACATAACTTGGATAAAATATTAAAAATTATTCTGAAAAAAAAAGAAGCCCCATGATATACTACAATATTTCATTTTGATCACTATTTATTAAAGTAGAAGGAAAGGAGCAAAACAAAATACAGTTGTGCCAAACACAAACAAGTTTTTTTTAAAAGCATAATTGAAATTATATTGTATATCAATCAAAACACATAACTTGAGTCCCAAAAATAAGACTAAAAAATTTTTAAGGAATAACTCTACTTACTACAACAGGGTATTAACAAAGTCAAGAACTATATATTATTATGCATATACATTTATTTTAAACGATAACGCTATCAGTAAACGTACATGCAGTTTGTACCATTTGAACTTCCTCAGAAAACAACCCTAGTGTTAATAAAAAGCAAATCAATAATTTTTGTTAAATTTCAGTAACATTGCAAACCGACAAATAAAACTGTACAATATAGGACATTTCCAAATATGGCATGTCAATCTTGAACTTCTCCCAAAAGGGTGGAAGAGGTCCATGGTGAGGAAAAATTGTATTAAAGAAGAACCTAAACATAAGATTCATAATTAATCAAGGACTAAAGACCCTAATTAGCTTTGTATTGCCTCCCTGTTCCCCTTCCCCAAAAGAATGCTAATTCCTTAAAAGGGCAAGTGCAACTACTAATTAATATAGGCTATAGTTCTATTACCAAAAATAATTTTCTTTACAGAAAAAGATGACTATCTGGAAGGACAGATGGCTTTATTATATGCTTCTAAAATGTCAAAACATATCAAGACTACTACATAAACAAGCTGAAAAAGTAACTTCTGGTTTCCATTAATAACACAAGGTATTATTATAGCTGCCTCAGTGACCAAACTTTTTAAGAAAGTGACATGGAGATAATGGGAGTCATCTACAATAAAACAACGGTGGTCAGAGCTCCCAGGATGCTTTTTCATCAGACTGGTGAGAGATAAGCAATTACATTCTTATATGAATGCAAATAATGTTGCTAAATTTTTTACTTTCAAGCAATATTGCTATTATTGAAAACATGTATTAACCAAAAAAAAAGAAGCTGAAATTAAAGTGCTGATAAATATAGATGACATGGGTCTACTTTTTTACAAAGATAGAAAATTCACAAGTTTATTCAGATCCATATATTTTTAAAAGCATAAAATACATATGGTTAAATAAGTGGCTCTCAACCAGAGGTGATTGTGGCCCCATGGAACATTTATTTGGCAATGTCTAGAGTTAATTTTATTGCCACAACAGAGTTGGGGGGCAGGGAGAAGGTATTCCTGGCATCCAGAGGGCAGAAGTCAAGGATGATGCTAAACACCCTACAGTGTTCAGGACAATCACCCAGAACAAAAAATGATCCAACCAAAAATGCCAACAGTGCTCAGGCTGAGAAACCCTGAGTTATTACATACTTTTCATAAGATTACATATCATACAGATATTAAACTCCGTTTTCAAAAACTACTTATTAACAAAGGAAGTGTTCTCAAAATGTCTTACTAGGTAAAAAGGTAGGTCACAAAACTTACTTTTGCATGATCCAAATTTTATTGAAGAAATTTATGTACACATATAGGGGTAAAACCAGAAGATCAAACACCGAAACAGTAACCTTCCTAAACTTCTGTCTGTTCATCTGCAGAACGGGAATAATAATAGGATCCCCATCTCAGGGTGACTGTGACCATTACAGAAGAGAGCAAACAAAAATCACTACTGGGTGCTATTGCCAATATTTCTAACTCTTCTAAAAGAAACATGTATTATATTTATTAGGGAAATAAGCACTACTTTTAATGCCATTGTTTAACATACTCTTCAAAACTATTTCTACCAACCCAAGATTCTTCTCTCTCAAAGCTGCTTCCCTTACCATACGTAACACTTTGACTAGAAAAGTAAGGAAAAGTTGAGCCTCTAATAATTGAGGAGCTCTACTTAAGATTCACAAGGTACGCAGTCTTCATAAACCCTGGTCTCTCCTTTGCCCTGTAGCATCAGAATTTCATGTTTAATTCAAGGAGGAAAAAAAACAAGGTGAAGGTGCCCATGCCCTGAGCCACATACCATAAACAGGATCCACTCCCATCATTTATTTTATATTGGGAAAGCGATAAGAATATATAGAGAAGGAAAAAAAAAAACGAGAAAAGCAAATAAGCTTTTCATTTCCTTCCAGCCACATGGAATAACCTTACCAATCTTCAAGATATGCCGTTCAGGTGGACAATTTCCGCCACTAAAGCCAACATAACCCTCTTTTCCTTTCTTCCCAATATCCCTTGGTGATCACAAGATCCTCAGAAGCAGGGTTTATGCCTTTTCACTGTTCTGAACTTCACCTAACAAAACCACGGGTACTTAATAAAGACCAATGAAAACAAAAGTTTAGTAAGAAGCTTTTCAAAGACATTTTCATTTAGATTTCCACACAGAAAAATCCAAATCATAGAATATCAACCAAAAGGAACCTGAGAGATCATCTAAACTAGGTGTTATTTCATAGACATGGAGAAAGGAGGAATGTGGGCAGGTGGGGAAGGGGGGGCACCAAGCACAGGGAAGGGGGTGGCAATTCTGAAAAAGAATAAATTAGAATGACTCATAAGTTAACAGAAATGAAGCTCTATCATCTTCTAACAGTAGTAGGAAATGGACCCTGCAAAGTCAATTTTCATGAAAAATTTACATTTATAATTTGTTTATTGTCATATGGACAAGGAAAATATTAGTTTTTGAGATTAGTTTATGTTTCAGAGATTAAATACCTCCCAAGAACCTTTCAACGGCACATTCCATATTCTAGGTGCAAAGAAGCACCTTGCTAGCCACCCCTACCAAAGTCTCTCACAGTTTCTCAAAATTTCCATGAAGAAACAAAAAAACTACAATAGCAAAAAAAATTGAGACAAACTGTCACCAAAATCAAGGATAAACTGATACATATGTTGAGGGATGAGTTTGAACATGATGCACCTTGATTTATTTCATGAAAATATAACCTGAACAAAAGGTAGAAAGGGATTCTTTAATTCCCACCAGCTCCCTGTGCCCAAGACTTAGAGCCCCACCCTCACCCCTGACCAAACAGACACCCACCCCATCCTTAGGAACTGTTTTCTCCTGAAGGAGCCAACTGTCTACAGCCTCTGCCCACTGTTTTTCCACACCACATTTTCAGCCCTGGCCACCATCTGTCTGCATCTTTCTCCTACTGGCAGAGACTGTGAGCCACTAACACATGGGCAGTACCACTAGTCCACAGTCTGGAGTCCTGGCCATGAGCCCTGCAGGACCAAGAGAATGCTGGTAGCAGGAAGATGGTCACAGCAGGGACCCAGAGAGCACTAATAAAGGTGAAGGCAAAAATGCATTATAAACCCAGAAAACTGAGTCATAAGTCCAAGGGTGAGTACTTTAAAAGACAAACAGAATTCAGATAACCACAGAATAAATTGAGGAAAAAAAATGTCATCAAAATACTACATATCTCTTATGGAAAGTTTCTGGCCTAGAGTGATATAGCAGCATGTTGAATTAAAAACCCTGAAAGAATAGGAAATCCGTAAGTTATTTCAACTGTCCTGAAACAGAGAAATATTAAAAACATCCCAATTCACTTGAAAAGATGGCAAAACCCTGATAGCAAAACTCCCAAAGAGTATATCAAAGGAAAAAAACATACTGTTCAGTCATTTCACGTAAGAATTTAAGTGTAAAAATTCTAAATAGAATGCCATAAATTAAACCCAGTATATGTTAATAGAAAACTTTTAAGATCAAATATTGCACAAATGCGAAGACTGGATTTTAAGAAATCTGATTTTATCATTTGATAGATCAAAGAAGAAAAACTACAGACCTGAAACTGCATTTATAAAGTTTAACACTGGTTTCTGATTTGTTTTTTTTTAAAGCTTTCAGTAAATAAAGAGAGGTTTCTTTCCTGATGAGTTGGGAATCATCACTTGAAATCAAAAGCCGTATGACACTTAACAGTGAAGAGAAGTATTCATATCATTAACAGTAAACAACTCACAGGTGTCTACTATCGCTTTATTTTCAAAACTGATTCAGAAGTTCTAGCCAGGGTGAAAGACAAGACAATGGAAAACAATATGGTCTTAACTAAAGATGATATGGCTCTACAGGAGAATAAAACACTGCAATTTGCAATGATTTATCTTCTGTCACTCTGACTGAGCTATGGCATGCCCAGACATTTTGGTCAATCATTCTGGATGTTTCTGTCAGGGTGATCTGGATGAGATTAACATTTAAATTAGCAGACTGTGTAAATTAGATTGTCCTCCCCCAGTGTGGGTGGGCCTCATCCAATCAGTTGAAGGCCTGACTAGAACAAAAGGCCTGGCCCACCCCCAAGTAAGAAAGAATTCTTCTGCCTAACTGCCTTTGAACTGGGCAGCTTTTTCCCCATGTTCAGATTTGAACTGAAACATCGGCTCTCCTGGGTCTCCAGCTTGCTGACTCAGCCTGCAGATCTTGGGACTTGCCAGCTCTATAATCACATGAGCCAGTTCTGTGTAATAAAGCTCTTCCTTCTCTCTCTCTTTCAGATCCCACTCCTCTCTTTCAGGTCCTCTTGGATCTCTCTCAGATTTCCTCTCTGTCCAGATCCTACTGGTCCTACACAGATCCTACTGGTTCAGTCTCTCTAGAGAACCCTGACTAATACCCAGCTCCTGCTAAGGCAGCTGACTGGGTTGCTGGCCTCTTCCCCCAAATATACCTGATGACACTATAAGAATGAGAGAGAAGAAGGATTCCAGCACTTAACATTGCAAGGTGAAAAACTCCAGAGACAACTAGAATAATCCAGAAGGCAGAGCTGTTTAGATCAGCATTTACCTCTTTCAACAGTTGCCCCATGAGGTTTTGCTGCCCAATCACTACACAGTATCTATGAAGTGTCCAGTGAATGTCAATTACTAAAAATATTACCATTATTTGTATTATGGCCCCAAGTTTAAACTGTGTAACTAATATTCTTACTTCCGAATTTATTTCCTATCACATTACCCAGCATAAAATCAAGCAAATGGAACATTTCTAATTACCTCTTTGTTTTCTACTACTTACACAAAATGAAGATACATTACTTTTGATTTTGTCACATCATCAAAAAATGTTTTCAAAGATATCTAAGTGTGAATCTTGTTATTAGGAGAGTAAAAGGAAATGCTACAGTCTCCTGTTTACTAAAGCAATAGCCTCTCCTGGATGCCTGTAAAGACTAAAAGTAGCCCAGCACAGGTCAACTATACCCACAATACCAAATCAGCAATGGAAATTATGACAACAGACTAAAATCTAAGGCTTTATCAGAAGTTTCCCCACTCCCATCCTTTCAGATACTATGTTGAGAGATATCCTGGGAAATATAGCCTGATGGAAAGTGCTAAGGGAACAGGATCATCCAATCACACTATTTACTGTATGAGTTCCCTATTGCTGCTGTAACAAATTACCATAGACTTAGTGGCTTGAAACAACATAAATTCATCATCTTACAGTCTACTGCCATTCTCACTGGGATGAAATCAAGATGCTTGGCAGGGCAGCACTCCTCTGGAGGCTTCAGGGGAGGATCTGTTTCCTTGTTTTTCCCAACTTCTAGAGCCCCCTACATTCCCTGGTTGTGGGTGCCTCCATCCTGCAGGGGTGGGTTGAGTCCTCATATCACATCCCTCTGCCCACTTCCACCTCCCTCGTCTACTTGTGAAGATCCTTGTGACCACACGAGTCCCATGTGGAGAATCCAGGATAATCTTTTTATATGCAAGTCAAGCTGATTGGCGATCTTAATTCCGAGGTCTAATCTGCAACCTTAATTTCCCTCACCATATAAAGTAACATATTTAGATCCCAGGTATTAGGACATAGGCATATTGGATGGGCCATTATTCTGCCTATTACCAAGAATAATATTAAGATAAAGAAGGATAAAAATAATAGTGGGTTATGGAGCTGGATACCCCAAGCCAAACCCAAAGCTAAAAGACAGTTCTCATTTGCTTGTCCCTAAATTACATCACAATCCTAAGGAGGACATAATGTGGGAAAAAATAGTTCTCAGCTTGAGTAAGGAGGCCAGGTGTGATCCTTGATATCTATTTTTGACAGAGACCTCTTGTAGCCCTGGTTTCACCATCTCTGACACATAGGTATAATGCCAATTTCATGTAAGGTATAATGCCAGTTTCATGTAATTGTTATGAGGATTAATGAAATCAATGCATTCATTCACTCCCAAGCAGCTATACTAATGAGACTCAAGTTGACAGGGTCCCTGCCCTCATGAAAGTACCTGGCACAAACCTGGACAAAACAATAAAACAGGAGGAGCAGGCGTAATGAACACCTTCTAATGACTGGCCAAGTGCTGAGTACACATTCTCTCCTTTAACAATCTCTCCACAGATCAGTCCTGCTAGAGCATTCTAGATAATAACTGTTTGGTAATATAAAGAACAAGAATTTCTGATAGCATCAGAGACATTCTGCAAACCCAGTCTCTCTTGGGCCCATTCCCTGTCTGGCCCCATGACCACATCCACCACGAGTTGCCACAACTGCTGCTCTCAAGGATCACCAATGGCCTCACCTTTGCAGATCCAAGAGTGAATCCCTAGACCTCATCTTATTCCACCTCAGCAGCATCTGGCACAGCTGGCTAAGCTCTCCTTCCTGAGATGCATTCCTCCTCAGCTTCTCTGAAGCTACTCTCATTTGGTTCTTTTCCTACTTCCTAGATACTCCTTCTAAATCTCCTTTGCTGATTTCTCTTCACCTACCAGATCTCTAAAATGCTGTAGTACTCCTGAGGTCCAGACATTAGGCCTCTTATTTACTGGACCTCATGCCCTAAATGAACTCATCCAGTTACATGGTTTAACCATCTAAATGCTGACTCACAAATTCTCATCTCCAGTCCAGACCTGCACTAGTCTTTATCCAACTACTTATTTGACATTTCTCTTGAATGTCTAATTGACATCTCCAACTTAAAATACCCAAAATGGAATTTTTATCTACCCCATCACCACCACCTCCCCTGAGCACCAAAATCAGTTCTAGCCAGTCTTCTCCTATCTAAGTTAACAACTCCTTTCTGGTGGCTTATTCTCAATTCCTCAGTTTCAATTACACACCTACATTCTAATCAGGAAATTTGCTGACTACATTTCAAAAGTTACCTTCATCACTTCTAGCCAAAGTTCTGCCAAAGCCTCTAATTGGTCTTGTTGCTTCCTACCTGCCCCGCAACCCACCCCTGAGACTTTTCAAACAGTGTACAGAGTTTACTAAAACAATGACCCTCCAATGGCTTCCTATCTTACTCAGTAAAAACTAAAGTCCTTAAATTGACTTACAGGTGCTATGTTCTTGGCCACTCACTACTTCCCTTTTACCACTCAGCTCCAGCCCCACCCGTATCCTCAAACATCTACATGACCCCACTGGAAGACCTTTCCCCCAGATATTTACACAAATGTCATCTTTTAAGAGAGTCCATCCCTGACCACCCAGGGCAAAATAGCACCTCCTCAGCCTACTCTATAGTCCCCTTACCCAATGTTATATTTTTAACCACAACATCTATTACCACCTGATACATGTTTTTGTTTATTGTTTGTCGCCTTTATCAAACACTTGTGTATCCTAGCATTCAGAAGATACCATAACTCAATAAATGTTTAATGAATAAATAAAATGGTCATTAGTCCATCTTGGACTGCCTAAAATAATTTTTTTCCTAGGTACTGAAATTATAAAATTTGTTTAAAAAATACATCATACCAGAAAGAGTTAAGTTCAGCTTTTCAATCTCTAACAAAGGGCAGAAATACAGGATCACAAATTTGTATCTGCATCCAGAAAGTTTCTACTAAACTTCCAAACATATAATTTTTATAATATATGCTTCAAAGGGAATGTATCTCCATGCCTGTATGATGCAATAATCAACAGAACCTGTTAATATTAATAGCTCATTAAAAGAAACAGCAAATTTTTAACCCAAAGGCTATTTGGAAGGATATAATATTATAACCCCATGCTCTTATTTTCTCAGCAATCAATCTCATAACAAGCTACATTACCATTTTAGTTACTATAAATTTGTTTATTAAAATTGATACAGGTAAAGAATCAATTTAAGTTTCAATAAATGATTCACCATCTTCTACCCACCAGGTAAGATAAATAATTTTGTGTGATACATTTTCTCATTAAAAAGAGCTCTCTCCTGATTTCTCACAATGACTGGTTTTCATTTTAACAAAACTGAAAAAGAACATTACCTGCAGCTGATACATCAAAAAGTTGCATTTTAATATTAATTTCTCATTCAACATAAATTGCATGTAGGTTTATTTTAATAGGTTCTGTTGTTTGTCAGTCCACTCGGCTTATTAAAACTAATACATCTAAAATATTCAAGGCCTCCTAATTGTGATATTTGCAAGAACTAAACCAGATCCAAATGAGCATCTAGTTAGGAGGAATGTTTATTAATAATGTTAACAAAAATTATAAAGACAGAGGTGACGCTAATTAACTGTTATTACATGTCATGGCCCAGACATGGGGGTAATATAATTTACATGTAATCTTTGCTTCAAAGGAACATACTACAGACAGAATAAGACTTAATTTAGCTATTCAGTTGCATTCAAAAATAATAAACAGTCACTGGAAACTACCTGGCACAAAGCAGACCTTACTATGTATCAGTTTCCTTTAGGTACTCTTCTCTTCTTGTAACTCCTCTTTAGCCTAATGGTTTTTCCCTTGTTATTCTTTTCTTTGCTCTCCAAATTTAATCTTGAAATGTCAGGCTAACAATTTGATACCTCTATTATAAGGTTTTTTATACAGGATACTAAACTCTTTGAAGTAAAGGTAGAATATACTTCTAAATAAATAACTATACCAAGAACCTATTCAAAGTAAGCAGGGTTTTAAAAAATAAACATCTCCATGAAGCACAGCTGCTTGAATTTCCAGCTTTATGACCAAATATTCTATAGTACATTGTTTCTGGTCCATAAAGAGGAAAGACACTACAGAAAATGATGACATTTCTGTATTGTCGGTGACCCATTTCCTCTCCCTAAACTACTGACTCTACTCAGAAATAAATCTGTGCTGTGATAACTACACTTTTGGAACTGTTTGTTACTTCAGCATAGCCAGCCTCTCCTGCCTAACATTACACCTGATAGGGCTGTAGTTCATTAGAGATAATTCACATAAAGCATTTAGCACAACACATGACACAAAGTAAGTGGGCCTGAAGAGTATAAGGAACTGAAATTCTTCATGATTCAAAAATTGTCTTTCATTAAAATGTACATGATAAGAACAAAATATATCAGATACAAGAATTATCTAGCAAGGATTTTAAAGCAGTCATCATAAAAGTGCTTCAACAAGCAATTAAAAATTCTCTTGAAAAAAATGAATAGGATAGCTCAGCAAAGATTACAAAAAAAAAAAAAAAAAGGAAACTTTAGAACTGGAAAATAGAATAACCAAAAGAAGTAACTTACTGGGAAGGCTCCAGAGAAAGTGCAGATGACAAAGGACAAAACCAATGAACTTGAGGATAGATCAACAGAATTTACCCCATCTGAACAATAGAGAGAAAACTGACTCAATAGAGAAAAAAATGAAGAGAGTCTCAGGCATCTGTGGAACAATAAAAAAAAGAGCTAACATTTATAGAACTAAAACCCCAGGAGGACGAGAAGGGAACTGAAAAAGTATTCAAAGAAATAATGGCTGAAAACTTTCCCAATTCAGTAAAGGACACAACCCTTCAGATTTAGAAGTTGAGCAAACACCAAATAAATTAAATCAAAGAAATTCACACTAAGAGACATCACAATTAAATTTCTGAACACTTAAGTTAAAAAAAAAATCTTGAAAGCAGCCAGGGAAACATATTACTTATGGGGGAGAGGGGGACACCAATTCAAATAACAATAGATTTCTCATTTGGAATGACAGAGGTCAGAAGAAAGTGGCACAACATTTCTCAAGTACTAAAAGAAAAGAATGGTCAACCATAAATGCTATACCTGGTGAAAATATCCCTCAAAAATGAAGGAAAAATATAGACATTCTTAGAAGAAGAAAAACTAAGGGAATTTGTGGCTTGCTAACCTAACCCTAACGAATAGCTAAAGGAAGTTTTTTAAACAGAAAAGAAGATAGAAGATAAAAGAAGAAGGCTTAGAAATTTAAAATGAATGTAGGAATGGTGAAAATAGGGGCAAATATAGTAAATTATCCTTCTTTTCAGGAGTTTCTTAAATCACATGTGAGAGTTGAAGCAAAAAGTTTAATATCAACTGATGTGGGTGCTTAATGAATGTAAAGTAAATATTTCAGACAATTGTGTTTAAAAAGTGGGAAGGGTGAAGGTAAATAAATGGAAGTAAAGTTTCTACACTTGACAATAAGTGGTAAAATATCATGGATACCAGTATGGTATGATAAGTTATGTATGTATATTTTCATATCCAAAGCAACCATTAAGAAAACCCTACAAAGTAAAATACTATATTTAAAGTATACATATAAAGTATAACATACTCAAAAACACTATGAATAAATCAAGGTGGGATCAAAAAAATGTTCAAGTAACTCACAAAAAGCAAGGAAATAAGAAATGAAAAACAGAAACAAACAGAAAGCAAACAATGGCAGATTCCAGTCCTAATACATCAACAATTACCTTAAATGTAAATGATCTAATTATACCAGTTAAAAAATAGATAGGCAGAGCAGAAAAAATGTGAATCTAAAAAAGTTACACATGTAAGGTTCTACTCATATACTATGCTTGAAATGACACAAGCCCAGAGATGGAGAACAGATCAGTGGTGCCAGGGTGTAGAGTGGGGGATGGAGTGGCCAAAAAAAGCAACACAAGGGTCCCTTGACTGCAGTGGTGATTGCAGGATTCTTCACATGTAATAAAAGTGCACAGAACTAAATATACATACACACTCACACATGTGCAAATGAGCACACATAAAACTGAAATCTGAATAAGGTCTTCGACTTTATCAGTCTCAGTTCCCTGGTTTTGATGCTGCACTAGAGCTAGGCAAGATATGCTACCCTTTGGGAACTGGGAGGCGGATATACAGAATCTCTCTGTATTATTTCTTACAACTGCATGTGAATCTACAATTATCTCAAAGTAAAACAACTTTTTTAAAAATCTCAAGAAAAAAGTGTGTATTAGAGTAAAAACGATGTTGGCTTTATATAAAATCTAGGATAAAATAAAGAGGCCTTCTTGGCAAATAAACCAAACCTTTTCCCTAACTCCCCTGTTAGAGGTTCAGATGAGGAAAGAAGGAATGCAGTTTCTGGGTTCCACAGCTCTGCAGCTCAGAAGTCCTGTAACACTAACACAAAGACTACTTTCATATGTACAGAGATTAATGTGTTTGGTTAAAACAATAACAATTGTATGATTTTGCAAAGTATGTAAGTTATGTATATTTGTTATGGAAAATTCAGGAAATGAAGGCAGACAATGATAGTAAATAAAGTAAGGATCTCATGACCCAGTGTTAATATGGTCTTCTGGCCTTTTTTTCTATGCTTGCATGCGGATTTTGGAGGGTGAAGAGAAACTGGATTATCCTCTCAATCAGGAATCGGCAAAGTTCAGCCCACAGGCCAAACCCAGCCAGACACGTGTTTATATACAGCCTTCAGGCAGGTTTTTATGCTTTTATATGGTTACATACCTATATAATATCCTCAGTATTGCCTCTTTGTCTATAAAGCTTTAAACATGTACTATCTAGCCTTTTACAGAAAAAGCTTGCCAACTCCTACTCTAAATGACATTTTCATAAAAAGATTTTATCAATTAAAGAGATGACACAATTCTTTATTTCTGGATATTTAGTCTGGCCCCCAATTTTTATATCATAAACAAAGTTGTAATGAACATTCTTGCAACTCAACCTTGGCACACAGAGATGGACGTACTTTTTTCTCAAAGGACATAACATAGACCATCGTTTATTTTATAAATGTATTTCAGATTATTATTTTCTAAAATAAATAACACATTTATGGTAAAACAGGAACTTCATTAGATGTTATAATAGACATTAGCCAGACAATTCTCAACTCTCTAGAAGAAAAAGCAAAATTCAAAGACTCTGAAATTGCTATCTTTTCTTATGAGCTAATAAACAAGCCAAAATCTGTAACATCACCCAGAGCATTATTTTATATATAGGCAGAAGTTTTGAGGAAAACAAAATTTTAATCCTGTCCTATTTACACAGAGGAAGAACCTGGCATAAAATTAGATGGGGCACAGGGAAGTCAGAGACAGTGTAACTAGAGGTTAAAAGGCCAGGCTTAGAGTCACTGACTACTGGATTCAAATCCATTTACTAGCCAGGTGACCTTGGGCAAGTTAACTAAACATTTTGTTCATCTGTAAAACAGAAGCAATAATCATGGCCAACTCACAGGGCTGATTAATATACGTAAAGGTGTACCAAAGAGCCAAGCACTGTTTCCTACACTAAAAGTGTTTTTGTAATGAACATCATTTCAAAATAGATTCCCCAAGACTGTACTCATTTCACTATGCCATCTTAATGTGAGCTCAGAACCTTCCTCTATAAGTAGTAACTTCTAGAATTTTAAAAATAAAATAAAATCCCAGATATTTGTCTGCTTACTTGCTTGTTTAAAAATGCATTTAATATGAAAGCATATTATTTGTTTCAGCCTGAACAAAACCATACAAAAAAGAGTCACTAACCAATTAAAAAACACTACTTTAGAAGCAAAAAACTATCTGAATATAAAAATTATCAAACTTCAGGCTCAGAATGTCTTTTTCCTTTAACTGCCTTTTTCCTATAACCATCTAACAGTGGAGTTTACTCAGTTTCCTACAACACAGCTAAGCTAGATACTCTGTAATCTTTCTGACTCCCTGATCTAAATCATCTGTTACTTACTCCCCCCTACCCCTCCTACTGACTGAACTTGAGAAGCATTTCTTCTTTGCCTTCTGAATTGCCTAGTCCAAACCCCTACATTCCACACATCTCTTTCGGAGACACTGCCAATGCATCTCTCCTTCCAGTCCATCTGTCACCAGCCCTTATCCCCACCCCGACCCTCAAAGCTTTGGCTGGCTCTCCAATGTCCATTGCATCAAGTCTTCCCTTTAGCTTCCTTGGCCAGCCTCATTCCCCCAACTTCCTCCTACATTCCAGCTGCACAAATTACCTCACAGTTGGCTGAATTTGCATGTACTGTCATGACTCGGTCTCGGCACATATGTTCCCTCCTTTTCAAAGACTTGTCCAACTTCTCTGCCCAGATTCACCTTCCACATTAACTCTTAAAGATTCCAAAAGAAGCCATTCCTGACAAATCCTCCACTCATCTGTGCTCCCAAAGCACTATGCTCCCACCTATACCATAGCAGTCAGCCCTAAGTACTGGAAAGATCTTAGAGCTTCAAGACAGGAATGAATTCTTTTCAAGGTAACACATTTCTTTGTTATGCTTTTCAAGAGTAAAACACCACCTAAGAAATAGTCTGGCTTATCATATCAAGGTAGACTAAATAGTAGAATGTGTATTAAAAATAGAAAATACTTGAGTACTGAAGGAGGGGCGGAAGATGGCGGCGTGAGTAGAGCAGCGCAAATCTCCTCCCAAAACCACACATATCTATGAAAATATAACAAAGACAACCCTTCCTAGAATAAAGACCAGAGGACACAGGACAATATCCAGACCACATCCGCACATGAGAGAACCCAGCGCCTCGCGAAGAGGGTAAGATACAAGCTCCAGCCCGGCGGGAGCCGAGCGCCCATCCCCCCAGCTCCCGGCGGGAGAAGAATAGGCAGAGCAGGAGGGAGACGGAGCACAGGACTGCCGAACACCCAGCCCTAGCCATCCCGGCCAGAGTGCAGACACAGTACATGCCCAGGGGGCCCTGGATACTACGGAAACAGGGCAGCAAGAACAGTGAGTGGGCACCGGAGGCTGGGTGCCGGAGGACGTAAGAAAAGCGCGCGATCATTTTTTTTTTTTTTTTTTTTGGCTGTTTTGTTTTGGCGAGCGCTCTTTGGAAGTCTTAAAGGGATAGGGCCCCCAATACTATGGAAACAGGGCAGCAAGACCGGTGAGCAGATGCCTGAGGCTGGCGCCAGAGAATAAAGAAAAACGAGCGGCCACTTTTTTTGTTTTGTTTTTAATTTAAAAAAAAACTTTATTTTTTTTTAATTTAAATTTTTTTTTTTTTTTGTGGTCGTTGTTTTGTTTTGGTGGGTGCTTTTTGGAAGTCTTAAAGGGGCAGGGCGGGACACTTAATCCAGAGGTAGGGAATCCGGAGATCTCTGGGCACCCTAACCCCTGGGCTGCAGGGAGCAGGGAGGCCCCTTACAGAGATAAATAGCCTCCAGGCCGCTCCCCCCGCCAACGCGACTCCACAACTTTGGAGCAACCGCCCGAGCCAGGCCACGCCCACAGCAACAGCGGAGATTAACTCCATAGCAGCCCGGCAGGAAGCAGAAACCCTGTCTGCGTGCAGCTGCCCAGCACAAGCCACTAGAGGTCGCTGTTCTCCCAGGAGAGGAGGGCCACAAACCAACAAGAAGGGAAGTTCTTCCAGCCGTCACTCGTCCCAGCTCTGCAAACTATTCCTATCACCATGAAAAGGCAAAGCTACAGGCAGACAAAGATCACAGAGACAACACCAGAGAAGGAGACAGACCTAACCAGTCTTCCTGACAAAAACTTCAAAATAAGAATCATAAACATGCTGACAGAGATGCAGAGAAATAAGCAAGAGAAATGGGATGAAGTCTGGAGGGAGATCACAGATGCCAGAAAGGAGATCACAGAAACGAAACAAACTCTGGAAGGGTTTATAAGCAGAATGGATAGGATGCAAGAGGCCATTGATGGAATTGAAACCAGAGAACAGGAACGCATAGAAGCTGACAGAGAGAGAGACAAAAGGATCTCCAGGAATGAAACAATATTAAGAGAACTGTGTGACCAATCCAAAAGGAACAATATCTGTATTATAGGGGTCCCAGAAGAAGAAGAGAGAGGAAAAGAGATGGAAAGTATCTTAGAAGAAATAATTGCTGAAAACTTCCCCAAACTGGGGGAGGAAATAATCGTACAGACCACGAAAATACACAGAACCCCCAACAGAAAGGATCCAAGGAGGACAACACCAAGACACATAATAATTAAAATGGCAAAGATCAAGGACAAGGAAAGAGTTTTAAAGGCAGCTAGAGAGAAAAAGGTCACCTATAAAGGAAAACCCATCAGGCTAACATCAGACTTCTCGACAGAAACCCTACAGGCCAGAAGAGAATGGCATGATATATTTAATACAATGAAACAGAAGGGCCTTGAACCAAGGATACTGTATCCAGCACGACTATCATTCAAATATGACGGTGGGATTAAACAATTCCCAGACAAACAAAAGCTGAGGGAATTTGCTTCCCACAAACCACCTCTACAGGACATCTTACAGGGACTGCTCTAGATGGGAGCAATCCTAAAAAGAGCACAGAACAAAACACCCAACATATGAAGAAAGGAGGAGGAGGAATAAGAAGGGAGAGAAGAAAAGAATCTCCAGACAGTGTATATAACAGCTCAATAAGCGAGCTAAGTTAGGCAGTAAGATACTAAAGAGGCTAACTTTGAACCTTTGGTAAACACGAATTTAAAGCCTGCAATGGCAGTAAGTACATATCTCTCAATAGTCACCCTAAATGTAAATGGATTGAATGCACCAATCAAAAGACATAGGGTAATAGAATGGATAAAAAAGCAAGATCCATCTATATGCTGCTTACAGAAACTCACCTCAAACCCAAAGACATGTACAGACTAAAAGTCAAGGGATGGAAAAACATATTTCAAGCAAACAACAGCAATAAGAAAGCAGGGGTTGCAGTACTAATATCAGACAAAATAGACTTCAAAACAAAGAAAGTAACAAGAGATAAAGAAGGACACTACATAATGATAAAGGGCTAAGTCCAACAAGAGGATATAACCATTCTAAATATATATGCACCCAACACAGGAGCACCAGCATATGTGAAACAAATACTAACAGAACTAAAGGGGGAAATAGACTGCAATGCATTCATTCTAGGAGACTTCAACACACCACTCACCCCAAAGGATAGATCCACTGGGCAGAAAATAAGTAAGGACACGGAAGCACTGAACAACACAGTAGAGCAGATGGACCTAATAGACATCTATAGAACTCTACATCCAAAAGCAACAGGATATACATTCTTCTCAAGTGCACATGGAACATTCTCCAGAATAGACCACATACTAGGCCACAAAAAGAGCCTCAGAAAATTCCAAAAGATTGAAATCCTACCAACCAACTTTTCAGACCACAAAGGCATAAAACTAGAAATAAACTGTACAAATAAAGCACAGAGGCTCACAAACACATGGAGGCTTAACAACACGCTCCTAAATAATCAATGGATCAAATGGATTTTGACCAAAATCAAAATGGAGATCCAGCAATATATGGAAACAAATGACAACAACAACACTAAGCCCCAACTTCTGTGGGATGCAGCAAAAGCTGTCTTAAGAGGAAAGTATATAGCAATCCAAGCATATTTAAAAAAGGGAGAACAATCCCAAATGAATGATCTAATGTCACAATTACTGAAATTGGAAAAAGAAGAACAAATGACGCCTAAGGTCAGCAGAAGGAGGGACATAATAAAGATCAGAGAACAAATACATAAAATGGAGAAGAATAAAACAGTAGCAAAAATCAATGAAACCAAGAGCTGGTTCTTCGAGAAAATAAACAAAATAGATAAACCTCTAGCCAGACTTATCAAGAAGAAAAGAGAGTCAACACAAATCAACAGTATCAGAAACGAGAAAGGAAAAATCACGACAGACCCCACAGAAATACAAAGAAATATTAGAGAATACTATGAAAACCTATATGCTAACAAGCTGGGAAACCTAGGAGAAATGGACAACTTCCTAGAAAAATACAACCTTCCACGATTGACCCAGAAAGAAACAGAAAATCTAAACAGACCAATTACCAGCAACGAAATTGAAGCGGTAATCAAAAAACTACCAAAGAACAAAACCCCCGGGCCAGATGGATTTACCTCGGAATTTTATCAGACATACAGGGAAGACATAATACCCATTCTCCTTAGAGTTTTCCAAAAAATAAAGGAGGAGGGGATACTCCAAAACTCATTCTATGAAGCTAACATCACCCTAATACCAAAACCAGGCAAAGACCCCGCCAAAAAAGAAAACTACAGACCAATATCCCTGATGAACGTAGACGCAAAAATACTCAACAAAATATTAGCAAACCGAATTCAAAAATACATAAAAAGGATCATACACCATGACCAAGTGGGATTCATCCCAGGGATGCAAGGATGGTACAACATTGGAAAGTCCATCAACATCATCCACCACATCAACAAAAAGAAAGACAAAAACCACATGATCATCTCCATAGATGCTGAAAAAGCATTTGACAAAGTTCAACATCCATTCATGATAAAAACTCTCAGCAAAATGGGAATAGAGGGCAAGTACCTCAACATAATAAAGGCCATCTATGATAAACCCACAGCCAACATTGTATTGAACAGCGAGAAGCTGAAAGCATTTCCTCTGAGATCGGGAACAAGACAGGAATGCCCACTCTCTCCACTGTTATTTAACATAGTACTGGAGGTCCTAGCCACGGCAATCAGACAAAACAAAACAATACAAGGAATCCAGATTGGTAAAGAAGAAGTTAAACTGTCACTATTTGCAGATGACATGATACTGTACATAAAAAACCCTAAAGACTCCACCCCAAAACTACTAGAACTGATATCGGAATACAGCAAAGTTGCAGGATACAAAATCAATACACAGAAATCTGTGGCTTTCCTATATACTAACAATGAACCAACAGAAAGAGAAATCAGGAAAACAACTCCATTCACAATTGCATCAAAAAAAATAAAATACCTAGGAATAAACCTAACCAAGGAAGTGAAAGACTTATACTCTGAAAACTACAAGTCACTCTTAAGAGAAATTAAAGGGGACACTAACAGATGGAAACTCATCCCATGCTCGTGGCTAGGAAGAATTAATATCGTCAAAATGGCCATCCTTCCCAAAGCAATATACAGATTCGATGCAATCCCTATGAAACTACCAGCAACATTCTTCAATGAACTGGAACAAATAATTCAAAAATTCATATGGAAACACCAAAGACCCCGAATAGCCAAAGCAATCCTGAGAAAGAAGAATAAAGTAGGGGGCATCTCACTCCCCAACTTCAAGCTCTACTATAAAGCCATAGTAATCAAGACAGTTTGGTACTGGCACAAGAGCAGAGCCACAGACCAATGGAACAGACTAGAGAATCCAGACATTAACCCAGACATATATGGTCAATTAATATTTGATAAAGGAGCCATGGACATACAATGGCGAAATGACAGTCTCTTAAACAGGTGGTGCTGGCAAAACTGGACAGCTACATGTAGGAGAATGAAACTGGACCATTGTCTAACCCCATATACAAAAGTAAACTCAAAATGGATCAAAGACCTGAATGTAAGTCATGAAACCATTAAACTCTTGGAAGAAAACATAGGCAAAACCCTCTTAGACATAAACATGAGTGACCTCTTCTTGAACATATCTCCCCGGGCAAGGAAAACAACAGCAAAAATGAGTAAGTGGGACTATATTAAGCTGAAAAGCTTCTGTACAGCAAAAGACACCACCAATAGAACAAAAAGGATCCCTACAGTATGGGAGAATATATTTGAAAATGACACATCCGATAAAGGCTTGACGTCCAGAATATATAAAGAGCTCACACGCCTCAACAAACAAAAAACAAATAAACCAACTAAAAAATGGACAGAGGAACTGAACAGACAGTTCTCCAAAATAGAAATACAGATGGCCAACAGACACATGAAAAGATGCTCCACATCGCTAATTATCAGAGAAATGCAAATTAAAACTACAATGAGGTATCACCTCACACCAGTAAGGATGGCTGCCATCCAAAAGACAAACAACAACAAATGTTGGCGAGGCTGTGGAGAAAGGGGAACCCTCCTACACTGCTGGTGGGAATGTAAGTTAGTTCAACCATTGTGGAAAGCAGTATGGAGGTACATCAAAATGCTCAAAACAGACCTACCATTTGACCCAGGAATTGCACTCCTAGGAATTTACCCTAAGAATGCAGCAATCAAGTATGAGAAAGATCAGTGCACCCCTATGTTTATCGCAGCACTATTTACAATAGCCAAGAATTGGAAGCAACCTAAATGTCCATCGATAGATGAATGGATAAAGAAGATGTGGTACATATACACAATGGAATACTACTCAGCCATAAGAGAAGGGCAAATCCAACCATTTGCAGCAACATGGATGGAGCTGGAGGGTATTATGCTCAGTGAAACAAGCCAAGCGGAGAAAGAGAAATACCAAATGATTTCACTCATCTGTGGAATATAAGAACAAAGGAAAAACTGAAGGAACAAAACAGCAGCAGAATCACAGAACTCAAGAATGGACTAACAGGTACCAAAGGGAAAGGGACTGGGGAGGATGGGTGGGTAGGGAGGGATAAGGGGGGGGAGAAGTAGGGGGGTATTAAGATTAGCATGCATGGGGGGGTGGGAGAAAAGGGAGGGCTATACAACACAGAGAAGGCAAGTAGGGATTCTACAACATTTTGCTATGCTGATGGACAGTGACTGTAAAGGGGTTTATAGGGGGGACCTGGTATAGGGGAGAGCCTAGTAAACATAATATTCGTCATGTAAGTGTAGATTAGTGATAACAAAAAAAAAAAAAGGGCAGTTCCTGTGTGGTAACCTCCAATGAGTTCTACACAAGAGTATAAAGGGCATATAAAAGTGTAGGCAAACGGTCTGTTTGTGTTTATAAAGAGGATCAAAGCTTAATGAGCTACCCCGAAAATGAACTAAGATACGATATGAAAAAGAACTTCCAACATCAGCATTCTTTGAAAGACTCATGCCAGAAGATGATCATCAAAAAACCCCAACAAAGATCCACGCACTGCTACAGCTGTAGATGCACTCATCCCACCAGTTCCTGGACTTGCCATGGGAATGAGGAAGGAGATATCTAAGCTGGCCTGTGCATACAGTAAAACAACAAATTTGACTGGATCTATACTGTTGGAACTCAATCAAGAATTAGGAGAAGTGCAAATTGTAGCGCTCCAAAATCTTACAACTACAGACTATTTACTGTTAAAAGAACATAAGGGATGTGAACATTCCCCAGGAATGGGTTGTTTTAATTTGTCTGATTTCTCTCAGACTGTTCAAGTTCAGTTGGACAATATCCACCATATCATAGATAAGTTTTCACAAATGCCTAAAGTGCCTAACTGGTTTTCTTGGTTTCACTGGAGATGACTGGTAATTACAGGTATGCTTTGGTTATGTAACTATACTCCTATTATGTTAATGTGTGTGCGCAATTTAAGTAGTAGCTTAAAACCTATACATGCTGAAGTTACTCTACAAGAAGATATGTCAAAGAAATAATCAATCTTCCCAGGTTTTCTTCCGCCTGCTACTTCTATAGCTTTTCTTCTTCCTTCCTAAGTACCACCTTTAAATAGAATTCGTGCCTCATATCAAATTTACCGAGTATCAGAATTCTTCCAAGTGGTAAAGATACCTCAAGACAAATGCTGGGCATAGAAGCTACAGGGCATAAATATGCAAAGAAATAAAAAGCTAACCATTTCAAACAATAAGGCTTCTCTCTCACTTACCAACTTTACATTTCCCTGTATGGCCCCGGAAGATGACTGGTTAGCCAGAGACGGGTAAGATTCCTCAAGGGAGGAACAACCTAAGACAGGCACAGTCGCAGGGGGGTCATCAGGTGAGAAATTGGGGATCAACAGAGGTGAGGCTTAGAACCTCACCCCCCCATTCTGAGAGAAATCTTCTGCATCCGTGGATGTTTTATTGCCCTTGTCTAGCTTGGATTAACACATAGTCTACAGGCACACACCTGATCATCTACATTTGCTCTCTGACAATACTAAACTATATTTTCTACCTTTATCTTGTATCTACCTACCACTTCAGCATTTTATTAAAAATAATAATAATAAAGAGAGAAATGTGGTATCCACATATAAATCAAGTATAAAAATCAAATGAGTATTCATATTTGAACTGACTGTTTATAGTTCATAATGCATGAGCAAAACCGAAGGTTTCTGTGATGGCTGCCCTTGTACTGTTCACCATGTAAGAACTTATTCACTATGTAAGAATTTGTTCTCCATGTAAGAACTTGTTAGTCATGCCTCAGAAGATTAGAGAGTGATGAAAATTAGGCTTGGGGTGGATTAATGATTGTGCATTGAGCATTGACTCCCCTATACAGAATTTTATTGTTGTTAACAACCATTTGATCAATAAATATGAGAGATGCCCTCACAAAAAAAAAAAAAAAAGAAAAAGAAAATACTAGTTGTGAGGACCAATTCAGTTATCCTACAAAATTTGCCACAACTAATGAAGTGTCAGCATGAATGCAAGATCCTTAAGTATGTCACCGATTAAATAGCATACTCAGTATCTTGACTGCAATATGATTTTGAACTTCCACATTAACTCCAAAGTACAAGTTAAAATTCGTACAGTTTTACATACTTAATATACACCACTTTTGATTATATTAATCCTTCTGCACTAAGCAATTCATTTAATTTAGTTGTAGTTTTCAAGATTAATGAAAAATTTGGGGCAGTCAGTATTCTTTCCTTGAACACACATTAAAATAAGGACGTTGCAGACAGGATAAAATCTTCACAACATTGGATTTGGCAGTGACTTCTAGGATATGACACCAAAAGCACAGGAAACAAAAGTAAAAATAGATAAACTGGACTATATCAAAATTAAAAACTTTGTTATGCATCAAAGAATACATTCAATAGTGAAAAGGTAACCTATGAGATGTGTGAAAATATTTAAGTATTTGCAAATTGTATAACTGAAAAGAGGTATGTAAATATAGATGTATTCTACATATACTTTTTATATTCTTTTTAGTTGATAGATAATAAAATAACTTATAGCTCTATAGATCTACATCTATCCATCTATCCATCCTATTCGTAGAATTTTGAGATGTACATGAATATCGACAGATACATCTATATCTATCTGAGATTAATATCCAGAACACATAAAGAACACCTCAACTCAAAACCACAAAAAATCCAATTAGAAAATGGGCAAAGGACTTGAATAGATAATTCTCCAAAGATGACACACAAATGGCCAAAAGCACATGAAAAGATGCTCAACATCACTAATCATCAGGGAAATGCAACTAAAAACTGCAATAAGATAGCACCTCACGCCTATCAGGATGGCTACTATAAAAATAAATACATAAATAAAACAGAAAACAGCAAGTATTGGTGAGGATGTGGACAAATCAGAATGCTGGTGCACTGTTAGAGGGAATGCAAAATGGTGCAGCTGTTGAGGAAAACAGTACACTCATTCCTCAACAAATTAAAAACTAGAATTACCATGGGATCCAGCAATTCTACCTCTGGGTATATATCCAAAAGTACTGAATGCAGTTGTCACAAAGATATTTGTACACCCATGTTCACTGCACCACTGTTCACAATAGCCAGAAGGTAGAAGCAACCCAAGGATCCATCGATGGGTAAGTAGATAAACAAGATGTAGTATGTACACACAATGAAATATTATTCAGCCCTAAAAAGGAAGGCAACTCTGACACATTGGACAAAACAGATGAACCCTGAGGACATTAGGCTAAATGAAATAAGCCAGTCACAAAAAGACAAATACTGCATGAGTCCACTTATCAGAGGTGCCTGGGGAAGTCGAATGCATAGAGTTGCCCAGGGGCTTGGAGAACAGGGACTGGGGAATTGTCATCTAATCACTATATGTCAGCTTTGCAAGATGAAAATCTTCTGGAGATTGGCTGCATAATGTGAATATAGTTAACGACAATGAACTGTACCCTTAAAATGGTTAAGATGGCAAATGTGGTGTTATGTGTATTTCACCACAATTAAAAATTTTAGATATATTAAAAATGTAAAAAACAAAAACTTCAGAATAACACGATGGTGTTCCTGACATAAAAACCCAGTCTATATTAAATGCAGCATTTCATAAAATGACAGATATATAAATTGTTATAATACATGGTTGGAAACACTACGCATTGTTGTTCATAGAAGTGAAAATGATCTGAGCACTTGAATAAATGGGTCAAAGTACAGAAAGGCAATGCAGTCCTCAAAAGCTTAATTAACAGTTACAAAGCCTAATGGGAAGAAGAGGCAAAGGAAGAAGAGAAAAAGAAAAATAAAGATTCTTGGGCAACCAAGTGGTATCTCATAATAATCAATCCTGGAACTGGAAAGCAATTCAAAATGAATGGGAAATCCAAGACACACTTCTCCAAAAACTGGATTGCATATCACCTCACTATGAAAGCCTAAACTTGGTCATCTGCATCCATAAACTCACTTAGGACTCAAATATAGGTGGGAGAGTAACCACTTTCCTAGGGCCATTAGGGAGTCTCTTCAACCCCTCAGGTTGAAGGATCAGGCTGTAAAATGAGCCATCAGTACCACATCTAAAATACAACCTAAAGATCCCTCATCTTCACAGTGCTTCTCACATGCTAGGCACTATAGAAGATGCTTTGCAAACAACTGTATCTAATCTTCACAATAACCATGCAATGTTACAACATAAGCAATCACCCCCATTTTCCACATGAGGAAACTGAAGAATAGGAGTTGAGTGCTAGGCAAGTGTGCAGTACAACTGTGGTATGAACCCACCACCTGACTTAATCCCTTAGTACCCGCCTAAGCAGAAGGCACCCGAACTAGTGGGTGAAATGATGGAAAGAGTCTGGGGACTTGAGTTTGAAAACATCTCTTCCATGAACCAGCTGTCTGACAACAAGACTCTGTTTCCTCAACTTTAAAAGAACTATCTTCCTTTCCATTTCTTTCCTGAGTGTGGTCAACTCTTACTCTCTAACTTCCTAGTTGTTTGTCCATATCAATTCTGAGCTTTAAAATTTTTGGTCTAAGTTTTTGATATCTGCAAATGCTTGTTTAAAAACATTCAACTCATGATGGAGTATTATGTTGGTGTTTTCTTTGGCTGTAAATTTTTGATTCTCACTTTCTGTGTTTTTCCTATATAAATTTTGTGGAGATGCTAACCACCATTTCAGTTCATTTTTCACTGTCTTCAATTTTCTGCAATGTCTCAGAAGCACAATAGGTGCTCCTATGGAGGGTGAGATATTTGGGTGGCTTACTAGTGCATTTCCTTTAATAAGCAGCACTTCTTTTGAAGGTGGGGAGAAGGGGGAAGTCTCTTGATTTGATGCTGTTTATTTCTGTGCACCCTTCATGTCCCTGGGCTTTTTTCTTTCTCCCCATGCCTCCAGGGGATGCCTCCCCTTTCCCTCCAGAGGCAGCTTTATCCCAACACTGCCACCTCTGGTCCCACACACTTTTAATTCCCCAATAGTAGGATCCACCAAGCCTCAGACCTGTTCTCACCCCTTCTGCCTCCTGTACTGTGCATACTCCCTTCATTCCCATCCAGTCTCCATCTGACTCCCAGCTCCAGAGTCAATCCAGAGCTTGCTCTGCTGGTTTCTAATGCTGAGCTCCCCACTTGTCCCAAGTTCATAGTGCTTCCTGGCCCCTAATCATGTGGGAGGCATGAGTTCTGGATGCTCATGTTTGCTCTCCTCTGGATCCACTGGGCATCTGAAGGATGTGTGGAAATACTTAGATTTAGGTAATTGCCAACATCCTTCTTACCCCCAAAGTGAAATTCCTGGAAAGGCTCTACCACTAGAGGACTCTATACCCCAATAATTTTGAGGGCATAGGGTTCTCAGTAACTAGAGATTTTCAAAAACAAGAATGGTGATCTGAAATGCTTTCCAATACTTTATTAAAAATTAACAACTATTATATGCTATCTATAAGTAAACTCAGTAATGCCATAACAGGAGCCCCCAAAAAGTATCACAAGTCCTTAGTAGTGAAAATGTTAGGGACTGCGACTCTACAGCCAAACTACAGATGCGTGATGGCATAATGTGTAAGATGTTCTCTAGAAGAACATGAATAAGCCCATGTTTTTCTTGAAAAAGCAAAGAAAATTCACAGAGCTATCTGCAATATCAGCACAAATTTAATACATTATCATGGTTATAGTCACATTGCTGTGGATTTCCAGCAAGTTATCGTAGATATTTTTATATTCATCTTAGTGAAATGAAATAATAAAAGGGAAAATGTTATTAGCATTAGTCCAGCTATAAAACTGATAAACTAATGTTATGCTTAAACTTATTTTTATTCAGTCTTGAAAAAATTTTCTAAAAGCTTCCAATATATATTCCTTTTCTCTCCTTAAAATACAGTATGTATTTACAATAGCCAAGATATGGAAGCAACCTCAGTGTCCATCAGTAGATGAATGGATAAAGAATAGGTGGTACATATACACAATGGAGTACTATTCAGCCATAAGAAAGAAATAAATCCTACCATTTGCAACAACATGGATAGAGCTAGAGAGTGTTAGGCTCAGTGAAATAAGGCAGGTGGAGAAAGACAAGTGCCAAATGATTTCCCTCATCTGTGGAGTACAAAAACAAAGCAAAAACTGAAGGAACAAAACAGCAGCAGACTCACAGAACCCAAGAATGGACTAACAGTTACCAAAGGGAAAGGGACTGGGGAGAATGGGTGGGAAGGGAGGGATAAGGGGGAAAAAGAGGCATTACTATCAGCAGACATAATGTGGCGGGGGGCGGGGGGGCGGTGCATGGGGAAGGCAGTATGGCACAGGGAAGACAAGTAGTGACTGTAGAGCATCTTACTATGCTGATGGTCAGTGACTGCAATGGGGTATGGTGGGAGGGGGCTTGATAATATGGGTGAACATTGTAACCACAATGTTGCTCATGTGAAACCTTCATAAGATTGTGTATCAATGATAGCTTAATAAAAAGAAAAGTCTAATACAACTTAGCCCCCAACAGCATTTAAAGTTGTTCTTTTCCTTTTTGTTTTATGAAATAAACTATAATTTTAATGATTCCAAAATCACACCAATGAGGATGCCATATAATGAAGGAAGAATAAATATTGCAGAATGTACAGCAGTTATTTTTAAAACAGGCTTTGAAAGTGGCAAGATTAGTTTGTAAAACTTTGCATCAATTCTCCCACTACCAATCTGCTTCAGGTTAAAGTATTCAAGATGAGGAGCAAATTTTTTGTTCCTTTTACTGCTTGTTTTTTAAGTTAATCCATTTAATATTTTTACAGACAACCGGCCTGTTCCTCACCAGGGGTCAATCACCGACGGCCCTACTTTACCACCCCAGCCCCTGGGAAGGTTGCACTTAGAGGGCTGGACAAGCTTTAGGTAAAAACATGGTTAGCTAGAACCCCAAGGCTCTGAATCACCACCTTACCTCAGACTCTTCTGTCGATTCTTCAAGAGACCCGGGTTCCTACAAACACAGAGGGGGGAAATGATCAGAAGACAAAAGAATAAAAAACATTTTTAAGGGAAAAGAGCCCTAAAGCCCCCACCACCAATGCCCACCTACCCTTGTGTTTGGGGTAATTTCCAACTACAGTTTAAAGGACCCCACGTGCTCCGACTCTCATAGGCCTCCTACAACTTCCCCTCCCTGTGCAGGACTGAGATGGTTACTCAGGAGCCACATGGACCCACTGCTCCTGACAAACTCCCTCAAGTGGTCAGCAGGTTGACAAAGGACCCCAGGAACTTGTCATGTGACTACCTGGAAAGCTCTTCCTTTGCTAAAAATGGAAATTGGTCTGGCAAAGCAGCCTTAGTGATCTCAGAAGGGAAGAGGAGGCTGCCATCTCGAATTATCCATAAACCAATTTTTATACTGAAAAGCTCTATGCCGTTAATTATTATGCTATTAATCCGGTTGAGTCAAAATGACTGTCTTGCTTAAACAGCTTTTACAAGAGAATTCCCCTAGAGTGGTAACTATCAGACACTGCGCAAACAAGCTGTATAATTTACACCCACTCTTTAAACCATTAACTGGAAAACAAATTCTGCCATTTGACACAGTTTCCCTCTTGCTAGACAATGAATCTTGCTGCTCTGGAGAAAACAAAGCAAAAAGGGAAAAATTGACTTGATCCTGCTAATCTCTCACCTGTCCACTGAAGAGAGAATGTGCTGATGCCACGCATCCTCAAAGAGGTCAGCAAAATGAAGATTTACTTAACGTACTTATAGATATCAGTAGCAATAAAAGGTTACAACTAATATGCTGACACTGAATGTAAGCACTTTACAACAATCCATGAGATAAAGAAAGAACAAAAAAAATGGGACAAGGATATTTTAGCTATAACTAATACTTTTTCAAGACAAATAGTGAACATTTTCAAATAGTTCAGGTGCATATTACTCAAATCAAAATGGAAAGGAGAAATGCAAATCTAGTGTTTGAAAACATTTTAATTTCATTCATGGAGTATCAGTTAAGAAACTGGCATTTGGAAGGCTGCCAGTGGAACAGCCTTGTGGACAATACAGTCCCTGCTTGCAAAGGCCATCTATAAAATGGGGATGAATGCTACTTGTGATTAAGAATGTCACTGCAGTTATAACATTAGCCATGATGAATATGAGAGTCCTCCTCTACATCTCAATGCAGCCGGTTTAGTTTAATGTTATTCTGAATATTAGAAAATTCTTACTAATTTGGAGCTACAATTGCTCCACAGTAACTTTTTGTTCTTCACACCAATAATACACATGAAAAAATCCCATTCTTCTACTACTTGACAGTTCTCCAGAGTTAATGACACAGATCGTGCCTACCAGCCTAAGTTGTTTCTCCTTTACACTAACCACCCCCAGTTCCTGACGTTAGTCCACCTACCATCCTGATCCTTCTCTTTTTGATACCCTCCATTTAATATTAACAGTCACTATTCTGATGGCTTTACTGAACATCTATTATATATATCCTAATAATGCTAAATTTCATGTAGCATCTTGAAATTGCCTAATGACCCCTGAGCTAAAAACACTGAGGCTCAGAGGTTGAACTTAATGCCTTCTAACATCCATTCCATCCGGGACAGTCCCTGAATATGACGCTATTAGCATGAGCAAAACAAGGCTTTGATAACTGCCATGAACTGTACCTAGATTCCCATTTCCAACTCCAGAACTCTAAAAGGACAACTGACTGCTACTCATTTCAGAAAAATTACAATAAACCTATGGAAATTTTTTCCTTCTTATTTAGAGTCCAGTCAAACAGGCACAAGGAGTAAAAGGGCCAAGTGTCCCACTTATACTCTTCATTTTTAAAACAATCCTAAAGCCTCCACCCACCCCCACCCTCACCCCCAGCAATTTCAATCCACTCAAAACCAAACTGTACTCTTGCTCCCTACTGGGAAGCATGCCAGACTCCTATGTATTCCAGGAAAACCAGGCTCATGGAGGAGGAATGTGGCTTTTAGTATCAATAGTAAATATGATTTACTCAAGACACTCTCAGACTTACCCTCAGCACCAGCACAAATGTCCCAAACATAGCTGTGGCCTCAAAACAATGACACTTTGGTCCCCAATCCTACCAAAACAGTGAAGGAGTGGCAGCTGGGATCAGCCTGGTCTCATATTTCTTAGCTTGATTCATTCATCAAGCCCCCCCTGCGTAATGCTCTACAGCCAGACAGGCAAGCAAGAGGACAGGAAGTGAATGTCCCAGTGAGGGATCCAAGAAGCAAGGCTGGATCTTGAGAAAGGTTACAATTCAAAAATGATTTTCAAACATTTTAAAATTCATACTCTACCTTTCAAAGAATCTAGCTTCAAACCATGAAAATTTAAGTTACAAAACTGTGCTGTTCTCTAAGTGAAATTAAGCCAGACACAAAATGACAAATATTGTAGGATTCTACTTTTGAGACAGAAAGTAGAAGAGAGGTGTGCAGGGGGTGGGGGAGGGAGGAACGGGGAGTTAGTATTTAATGGGTAGAGTTTCGGTTTGTGATGATGATAGTTCTAGAGATGGATGGCAGAGACAGTGGCACAAAAATGTGAATGTACTTGATGCCACTGAATTGTTCACTTAAAAATGGCTAATGTGGTAAATATTATGTTATGTATATTTTACTTACAAAAAATATGCTGTTCTGGTTGAAGCAAAAACAATGGGTTAAACAGTGTCACAAGTGTACATCTGGATAAATTCTGGGAAGCAGGCTGCATGCTGAACTCAGCGACTGTTTCCCTTTACCCTTCTTTCACAAACCATTCCCTTCAACTCAATCATCGATCCAAACCTAATGATCTTGGTGCCTTGACACATGACCTCTCGAATCTCTTCATCAATTGCAGTCAGCATCTTCTTCCCACAGCACACAGCCTGGTCGCTGCCCTCCTCCAAGATCCTGATGCCCCAGCACCATGGTCAAAGCCCACCCTAACCTGGCTCCCAGTTGACTTTCAGATTCGCTTCCCACTCTCTGCACAAACCCATGGCCCTCTAGCCACACCGGGTAACAGGAGATCTCACACGCTTACACCTCTATGCTCTCTGCCACAGGTGGCAGAACAGTGACCAGAAGGTCTGTTTTGGTCTGGGTAGTGCACTGAAGATTTTCACATAAATATCTGTATTTCTGACTTCATAAAAATCAGACTATATGTCTATACCGGATTTACATTTCCATATAACATCACTGGGAGCAGAACAGCTGTGTCCGTGAAACAGAATGCACTTCACACACATACACACCCCGCCCCCCACATCCAACACCAAGACAATTCCACTCATTTCCACTGCCACCTGCCTGCCTTGAGCTTGTGATACTTGCACTGAGCCTCCTTAAGTGCTTCCCTCATGTTAGAAGGCCCTTGGCCCAACTCCACACTCATCCTAATGGTCTTCCAATTCCCAATATACTCCATAGGTTCAAGGTCACCACCAGGGGCACCTCCAGTGGTGGTTACAGTCAGGCTGAGATCCTCATTCTTGTTTCAACAACAGAACTTGGATTTTAGGTTTTCTATTTCTGTGTTGCCAATCTGAAGCTAGAAAAAGCTTGAAAATCACTGGCTGCCTCTAAATCCTAAGCTTTCTTCATGGTCCGACCGATGCCTCACATCCTTCACCGAGTTGTTTCTATAGAGTCCAGGACACCAGGTCCAGATCTGGCCTTTGTTTCTCACTATATCCCTCAGCTGATGCATTATATTAACTGCCCTGTCTAATAGTTATCTCTGTAAATATGTCGTGGATAAACCAAAAGGCTTTGCCTCTTTGTCTCAAGGAACGGCTCAACACATGTTTGCTGGTGGTAAGGGCAGGAATAAACAGCCCATCTGAACCAGGAGCATTCTGCCTCCTCTGTCTGTTTTCTTTATTACTCATGCGCATCACCAAGGGCATTTTCTCCAGGCAGATGCTTGAATTACTAGCTCATGGCTACAGGGCAGTTACAGAAGGGGACCTGAAAGAAGGCAGCAGCAGACAAGGACAGAATGATTCAAACTGAATGTCTGCAGCCCAGCAGCAGCCCCGGGAAGGGCTAACTGGGCTCTTGGAATAAAAGCTTTCAAACCACCTCACCCCTAGCCCCACCATGGGCACAGAGCCCCGTGACAGTGGCCTGGGTGAAGACTCAGCACAGCTGGCCTCAGAGTCCAAGAGCTTCTCTCATTCCAGGAGAGAGAAGCTAGGACCTCCCAGTTGTGAAGTCCTCAGAACTTTGAAGGTATACACACTGTTTTGCTTGTTGGATTTGTGGGGAGGGAGAGAATTTGGGGAAGAAATGGAAGGCTGGAGCCTGAGGAAGGCCAGCTGCAAACTGCAGGAGGAAGGAAGAGCAGAGACCAGGCACTGGGAAATCAGGCTGGGCTGGAGGCAGATGTGAACCACCGTCTCTCCCCTCCCAACAAACTGCAGGGCACAGCTGAGTGTAAGGAAGACAGGGTGTGATGGCTCCAACGTCTGACAGAGGCCCGGGAAAGAGGAATATTATGTGTGATGTGTATTTGAAATCTCTTTGTCACAGAGCCTCAATTTCTAAAAGCCCAACGGAGCTGTGGCCAGCTCGGGGCACCCAGGGACGAGGCCGCTTGAGGGGGAAAGATGAAAGAGTACCTGGGGGCTGACGTGAGTCGGGAGACTGTTACCAACCTGGTTCAACCCACTAGGCTCCGCTGCCACATGCAGCTTATTTTGCAAAGGAAGGAAAACCTGACATATAACCAGTGTGGAGAAAGGGACCAGCTCGAGGACCAAGTGACCAGTCCCAAATCTGACTCTGCACCAGGATCATCTAAATTCAGTTTGGGGAAATGGCTAATACCCACCAATGCATCCCACCTTCACAGATTCTGATTCAGGAAGTCTAAAAAAGAGCCTAGAATCTCAAGCATTTGGTAACAAAAACACTAAGGAGGGCTGAGTTTCTAGAAGAACTACAATTGTGACTGAGCAGCCATGAATGGAGAGCTGCATGAAACCCAGACCCCTGATATAAGGAATGCACCCTCTCCCTAATAACCAGCTGGTGACCTCTGCCTCCAGCCAACCAACCCAAAGATGAGAGGAAAAACTGACAAGGCAATAAGCATGTTCAGCTAAGCTACTCTGTGACTACACTTTGGTTACATTATGGTAAAGAGCAGACTATCTAAAAATTTCTCTGATCCCGTGCTTTTGCAACTTCTTGTTTAGGGGCTGTTTCTCCTTCAGGTATCAATAAAGTTGCTTTTAAAAGATTTTTCTTAACCAAACGGTAAAAGAGAACAGTGCATACCTAAGCCAAACCCAAGCTTGGATGATAAGCCATTGTCCCATTTACAAGACAATAATTTCAACCTGGCCACTTTAACATACTTTACCCTATTTCATACTGACAGGAGAGTAAAAGCCCGACTTTATAAGCAAGAACACTGAGGCACTCAAATATTTGTTGATTTGATTTTTATTCCACATATGGAGCACAATCACATGGGAGTATTCGAGCTCAAGAGAGGGCCATCTGATAATCAGTAAATGCTCTACAGTAAGGATAAAACTAACCTAATTTTGAAAATGTAGAGGCAGCATCAATGGAGAAACTCTCCTGTCTGGTCAAGAAAGCGATGGTCTGATTGTTCAAGTATTTTAATGGACTAGGTTCCCTGCTGGTTTGTAGTAGGAGAGATGAAAAGGAAGATAGGTAATGTAATCCACATCGAATTAATAACTTTCAAAAGTTTTTAAGGTAAGATAAAATACCAAAAATTCTACTGAACCTAACTGACAATTTGGTATTTTCAATTCAGAAGGCTATTCTCCCCCTACTAATTTGATTAAACATTTCATTAAGCACCTAGTACCTATGAAGCACTAGCCCTGTGACAGACACAGGTATGAGTAAGCTCAGTCCTTCTTGAGGACTCAGCAGTCTGCAGGAGACATAAGAGACAAATACACAAACAGCCCGACTTCAACAAGAGGAATGTTATTCATAAGTGAGGTATGAACAAATCCTGCCAGGCATCAGTGTTAACGAAGGTCAACTATAAATCATTTTGAAGCTAAGTAAAACTGCTGCTTAGAAGACTTCCAGGCAGAATAAAGGGTATTAGTTCTTTCTGGGAACTATGTAATATACAGTTATTTTTGTGAACTGCCTTTACTATACTCAACATAAACAAGGATTTCCCAATGACTTTTAAAAACTTGGCTCATATCCAAAAGGCGATTTTTAGTTTGAGAGTCTATGAACTGTTTTGCATTATATAAACTCAGTATGGCTCTCACTATTTTGGTTCTTCCAAAAATTAAAGGAAGGAAAAAGCAATCACTGAAGAATGCAAGGCTCAGAAAAGTTAAGAGTTTAGTTTTGTGCTGCCTACCATGGAGGGCTGTTTGCATTTACAGTGCATGGTGGTTCCAAGGGAAAACTTCCTTGGCCCTAACCTATCATTGCAGTTAATTTTAATATACATCTTACTTCTTAAAGCATTCAGAGAGGGGAAATTATGTCAAGATTTTCTAAAAGGTTTGAAGTAGCAGAATTGAACAACTAGCAAATTTACTTAACTCCACTTTTGTGCACTCTTAGGCTTCAAAAATCTGTAACAAAGGCCTACTATCTTGAACAGATTTGAATGGCTTCCTACTGTGAAATGCAAAATGCACAAATGAAGCAGATAAAAGTCTAACCATTTTTAATCTACAAGGGACTGATAATATAGGTACATTTATTTACTAGCTTTCTTTAAAAAAAAATAAACAGAACAACAATTTGTGAATGTTTGCTTCTTTCTGCGATTGACAACAGACTATGGTCTTTTTGACACTGACACCATGGGGGCAGCGGGTGGGGAGGAACACCTGCTCTAACCATAGGTTGCTAAATGTCAAAGGTGAAATAATGACTTGAAAGAAATTTATTAAGGTGATAAGGGCTAATTCTACTTCATAAAGTAAAAAAATCATCTAGATTTTCAAGTACTTTTTAAAAGGTGGGGTGTTTCAGTGAAAAATCATAAGCCCTGGAGATAGAAGACTGGAGATTTATTACAGATACATGCCTGCGCAAATTACTTAAGTTGTCTGAATTTCAATTTGCTTATCTGTAAAATTCAATCACTTAACACATATTGAGTGCCAAGCACTATTCTAGGTGTTAGGCATATAGCAGTGAACAAATCCTTGCCATGATGGAACTTACATTCTAATGAGGAAATATAGATATGAATACAGAAGCATACAGAATATACAGAAAAAATAAACAGAAATTTTAAAAAATAGTATGTCAGATGGTGATGAGTGTCAAGGAGGAAAAATAATGTAGAAAAGAGGTTCCAAAGATTGGTGAGGGATGGTCTCTCTCAACAAGGTAACAAGACAAAAATATGAAGGAAGTGAGGGAGAAAACCTGTAGAATTCTGGGACAGAAAAAGGGAGCAGTGTGAGCAGAGGCCCTGAGGTAGAAACATGTCAGCCTTGTTGAAGTAAAAGAATGCAGTACGGCCAATGCAGTGATAAAAGGGGAGAAGAGTACTGGAAAAGAAATCAGAGAAAGGGGACAGAGAACAGTTGCGACAAGCCTCTGTAGGGCCGCTAAGCTTCTTCAGACAACAAAGAGAAAGCCACTGGAAGGTTTGGAATGTAGGAGGTGCTTGTCCTGACATATATATCAGAATAAACGTTTAACACACACAATTCTTTTGTGAGGACCAAATGCAATGTGAAAGGGTTCTTGAAACTGGAAAGTGGTATAAGAAAATTCAGAGCCTCATTCTTACATCACTAACTTCCTATATGTTCCTTTACCCAGGGCTGCTTTGCCCAACTCCTCATCAACACAAAACTCTCAGTAGTAAATACTAAGAGCAATTCTCTCCATTTCTACTACCCTTTACCCAAGAATGTAAGTAGCTTGGGTTTCTACTTTTAAATCAAACCACAAAAAATTAATATTTCAATATGAAAGACGAACATTGTGAAAACTAATCTCACCACTATCATCAAACCCAGCAATGAGTCATGAAATTACATGTGCTTAAGGAGCATTTTCCTTTAAATTGCCTGGAACAAAAAAGGGAGGCTGCAATGGTAGGTAAGGATTCTCCTGTTATCAGAGTGACCACCCACACCAAATTTCTAGCTTATTTCTTAATTATTGGCACAAATGCATACAGGGCAAGCTTCCATTATATAAATGAAATATGTTGCAAATGGTACAAACTATAAACTTGGCAAACTTCTCTTAGGACAGTACTAAACAGCTCCTCATCAAATCACTTTTTAGAGAAAATTATAGAAACTGATGGCCCCGTTAACTTGTGAGGAAAAATAATGAGAAGCTGAAATGACCCCAGAAATGGAAAATTAAGGTATTTCCCCAAGTTCTGGATTTTTTGGTCTTCATGTTACTTTGTCATTTCAACTAATTCTGACTACCACTATTTCCTATAAGAGAATAACCCTATGGCCATTACTAACTTCTACCCTACACTCCAGTGGCACATTGCAAAGTGTTGACTGGATATTACTATCTATAGTCTGCCTGCAACAAAGAATCCTAGGCAACACTTAATGTGCCCAACTTTTACGAAGCACTCTGTGTACTTAACTCATTCTCTCTTTAATCTCCTGCCGCTGTTATCTCCACCTTATGTTTAAAAGTTAAATAACTAGCCCAAAATCACATACAAAGAAAGAGAACCAGCACTGGAGCCTCGGCATTACTTAGCTCCAGAACAGACGCACTTGATCACTACTGCGCGCCACACTGACTTAGCTTTGTACCTGAATGCGACAGATACGAAACAAAACTCGCCATCTGCTACTCTCAGCTACCCTCCCGCAAAGCAGTTCTTACTTCGAGGGGAAAGGAACTTAAACTTCAATCACGTGGCCTCAAAACTCTATCCATCTCTTATGCCTCCCACGGGCAGTCAGTGCCTGGGGTAGCCCAGTCAGCCTTAAAGCCAAAATTTCAACTAAGCACAAGCCCTGGGGGCAGCACCAAAGGAAGGGTCGCCTCACGGACGCCGGGGGTGTGTCGATGCGCTTTCCCGGGGGCCCTCCAAGAGCAGGCATCCCACCCACCTCTGCTCCTCAAGATGGCCTTCCGTAGCCCTGCAGGATATCCGCACCTCCACACGCTCCACACCAAGCCCCCCACCACCTCACCCTCTCTCCCCTTCCCTTGCCAGCAGTTGCTGCCTTTACCTGCTCCTCTGCTTCCGCCATGGTGCAGCCGGGAGTCATGTGACATGCCCGGAAGTGAGAGAAAAACAAGCCACTGGCACCAGAAGCCTGCTGGGAAATGTAGTTTTAGCTCCATCTGAGCTAGAACGAGTTTTCCTGAATGCAAGTCTATAGGGCCTCATGTCGGATTTGAACTTTTCAAGTTCAGTGGAGTTGTGATTTGGAGCATACGAACGTAACGACTGTTAATGCTATGATTTACTTTATTGTTCTTATTGTTTCGTGATTATTATATGTATATAAGTATTAACATCCACTATGTATCAGGCCCTGGGATTATAGTTTTGCATGGAATTTGTCATTTAATCCTGCAAACAATCCCTTCTATTATCCCACTTAAAGAGGAGAACACCATGGCTCAGAGGTCACAGCTAGGAAGAGGAAGAACTAGGATTAGAATTTAGTCTTGTCTGATGCCAAAGACTGATCACCAAATGCTGGTTAGTCTAAAAGTGTTCTTGTCCCTTAAAAAAAAAAAAAAGTATATTAAATGAATCTAGACCATAAATCAGTCTTTGCAGGGAAAAGCCAAAGAAATATTTACTCTTCAAAAGTATTTAGTGTGTACTACTTGCTGCTTTCAATTGACATCTTCTGGCATCTGGACATTAAAATTTTTAGAAAAATTCTCTGTTGTCTAATTAAATTATTTGTTGGAATTTTATTGAGCATATTCTATAGGTAAATATTCGAGAGTGAATATAAATTTGTCCTTGGTAAAATATGTAAAACCACTGTATTTCTTCCATCCATTAAAATGAATGATTCCTCTTCCATGTTTCTGCATTGTGAACTCTCCTTCCTCGTCCTTAGAAATTTACAGTATCTTGTCCAAAGACTCATTTTCTTCTTTCCACTCATCTCCACTAGCTGGTAACTAGCAAAGGGTGTCACAGATGGCAGCATGTGATGGGTGCTCAGTACTTTTTTTTGCCTCCCTGTGTCTCACTGACTCTGACCTAGTAGGAGGTCATGGACTCAGCAGCTCTGCACCTCCCAGGTCTCTAGCTATGCTCAGCTCATGATCCCCAAGCCAGGGTGAGTTCATCTAAAACACTTGTCTCCTCCCCAGGGCCTAAAGAGCCTCAGTTCCAGCTTTTTCCTCCAAGCCTTGCTAAGGTCCCTCTTTCAGTGTGCTTATCACTCAGTCACAAAGGAATGGAGAGAGACCAATCCCAAGGCATTCAGATGTCTAAAGCCAAGTACCCAGTACCCTAAGAATCAACCTTTCCAGTCTGAAAGTTTCTAAGATTCTCCCTTACAAATCAGCCCAAAGTCAAACATTGATACTGATGAACTCCAAATCTCACAAGGACCCTTATACGACAAAAAAATGTCCTCCTTCCAGTCTCCACAGTAAAAAGAAATAAGCTTGGTCCTTCTACTTTTCTGACTTTCCTCACAACTATAATGTTCCCTTTCTACACTATGAGCCAGATTCATCTATAAACCTCTGGTGGACCTTACTGATGATGCAGCCAGTTTACTGCATATTCTCTTCTGCTCACTCAACCTCAGAGAATCTGGATTCCCCAAATCTATTCCCCATTCACTGTACTGTCTTGACTCCGATAAAATATGATGAGCATTGGCTCTATTGTCAGATCCTTTTGGAAAGATTGGAAACTGAGGAGATATAGATAGAGAATGATGAGTTAGAAGAAGAAAACCACTACAAGCTAGCAGTGCTAGTGCCTGTGGGCAAGATGAAGTTCACATTTGACCTCAGAGCTCCTAGTTTTCTGATGTGAAATGAGAGTTCGGGGCTCCCTTATCTAGAAGGTCATCTATTCTCCTGCTACTCAAAGTGTGGCCCACAAACCAAGCAGCTTGTTAGAAATGAAGAATTTAGGCCCCTCCAGAGAACTACTGAACCATAATCTGGATTTTAGTAATATCCCCAGGTGATATGCATGTACATTAAAGTCTGAAAAGTACATAGCCCAATAATCTTTCATTCTATGGCAAATCACCTGTTTTCTTCTTGCAATCATCAATTCACTCTCTCACCTTCACACTATAAAGGTAAAGGTAAGTCAACATTTTTCTCAAGTTCCAATGGAAAATCACCAAGATAGACCACATCTTGGACATAAAACATACCTTAACAAATTAAAAACAATAGAAATCATAAAATATCTCCTCATAGGCCACAATTAGATTAAACTAGAAATCAATAACAGAGAGATAATTGGAAAATCCCAAATACATGGAGATTAAACAATGCACTTCCAAATAATACATGGGTCTAAGAAGAAATCTCAAGAAATATTTGTAAATGTTTCAGACTAAATGAAAATGAAAATACAACTTATCAAAATGTGTGGGATGCAGCAGTTTATAACATTGAAATACATATTAGAAGAGGAGAAAGATACAAAATCAATAATCCTAAATTTGCACCTTATATCACATCAGCTAACTGAAAAAGAAAAATAACATGATCATGTCCATAAATTAACACTTGTTTATGATAAAAAGATGAGGAAGTTAAATTCAAAATAACCAGAAGAAAAGAAATAGCAAGAATTAGAGCAGATCACTGAAATTAGAAATAGAAAATCAATAGATGATTACTAATATCAAAAATAGAAGAGGGGACATCAATACAAACTATGTAGATGTTAAAAAGATATAAAAAACACTATAAACAATTCTATGCCCGCAAGTTTGATAATCTAGATGAAATAGACCAATTCCTTGATACAATATGCCAATATCACCCAAGAAAAACAGGCAATGTGAATAGCCTGTATCTTTTAAAGAAATAAAATCAGCAATAACCTTTCAACAGGCCTAGATGGCTTCACTGGTGAGTTATACCAAACATTTAAGAACAAAATTACACCAATTATCTACAACCTCTTTTAGAGGGCAGAAACAGAGGAAATGATTCCTAACTCATTACTCTAATACCAAATCAAAGACATCACAGAAAAACTATAGACCTATGTCTCTTAGATATAGGTCTAATTCAAAAATCCTCAGTAAAATATTAACAAATTAAATTTTTAAAATGTATAAAAAGAATTATACACCATGACCAAGTGCAATTTATCTCAGGTATGCAAGATCGGTTCAGCATACAAAAATCAGTTAATGTAATATATCACAATAGACTTAAAAAGAAAGATCACATGATCATGTCAGATGCAGAAATACCCATTTATGATAAAAACTCTCAGTAATCTAGAAATAGATGGAAACTTTCTTAACCTGATAAAACTATCTACAAAAAACTTAATACTTAATGGTGTTATAGTTGAAGCCTTTCCACACTAATATCAAGTACAAGGCAAAGGATGTTCCCTTTCACCACTTCTTTTCAACATCATTCTGGAACTCCTTGCTAATATAATAAGGCAAGAAAAGAAAATTAAAAAGCTTGTAGATCAGAAAGGAAGACATGAAACTGTCTTTGTTCATAGATTACATAATTTTCTATATAGAAAATATGAGAGAATTGACAAAAAACTTCTGAAACCAATAAGTGATCATGGCAAGGTTACAGACATAAGGTTAATATACAAAAGTAAATTGCTTTCCTGTATACCAGCAATGAACAAGTAGAATTTGACATAAAAAATACTATTTACATTAGCATCCTGAAAGTTGAAATACTTTGATATGCATCTAATAAAATATGTACAAGATCTATATGAGGAAACTTAAAACTCTGATGAGTGAAGTTAACGAAGTAAATAAATGAAGACGTATTCCACATTCATGGGTTGGAAGACTCAGTATTGTCAAGATGTTAGTTTTTCCCAACTTGGTCTATAGTTTCCATGCAATCCCAATAAAAATTCCAGCTAGTTATTGTATGGGTATCAAAAAACTGATTCTAAAGATGATATGGGAGGCAAAAGACCCAGAATACCTAATACAATCTTGAAGAAGAAAATTGGAAAACTGATGCTGCCCAACTTTGAGTTTCTATAAAGCTACTTTAATCAAGACAATGTGGTACTGGAGAGATAACAGACAAATAGATCAATGGAACAAAACAGAGAGCCCAAAAATAGACTCCATATGTACAGGTAATTGATCTTTCACAAAGGAGCAAAGGCAGTGCAACGATACAAAATTGTCTCTTCGACAAATGGTGCTGGAACAACTGGATATCCACAGGCAAAAAATGAATCTAGACACAGACCTTATACCCTTCACAAAAATTAACTCAAAAGGGATCATAGGTCAAAATGTAATGTGGAAAAAAAAACCTCTTAGAAGAAGATAACATAAGAGAAAATCTGGATAACTTTGGGTTTGGTGATGCCTTTTTAGATACAATACCAAAGATATGACCTATGAAAGAAATAAAAATGAACTAGATTTCATTCAAATTTAAAACTTCTGCTTTGGGAAAGACAATGTCAAGAGAAAGAAAAGAAAAGATACAGACTGAGAAAATATTTACAAAAAACAGATCTGATAAAGGACTATTATACAAAATATGAAAAGAATGCTTAAAACTCAACAATAAGAAAATGAACAACTCAATTAAAATATGGGCCAAAGATCTTAACAAATTCCTTACCAAAGAAGATATACAGAAGGCAAATAAACATATGAAAAAGTATTCCACATCACATGTCATCAGGGAAATGCAAATTAAAACAACAGTAAGATACTACTACACACTTACTAGAATGTCCAAAATCTGGAAGACTGACAATACCAAATGCTAACAAGGATATGGAGTAACAGGAACTCTCATGTATATTGCTGGTAGGAATGCAAAATGATACAGCAATTTTGGAAGACAGTGTGGCAGTTTCTTGAAAAACTAAACATAGAGTTATCATACAACCCAGCAGTCATGCTCCCAAGGAGTTGGATCTTATTTCCACACAAAAACCTGCACACTGATGTCTATGGAAGTTTTATTCACAATTGCCAAAACTTGGAAGCAAACAAGCCTTTCTTCACTAGGTGAATGGGTAAATAAACTATGGTACACCCAGCTGATGGAATATGACTCATTACTTGGCACTAAAAAGAAATGAAAGACTATCAATCCATGAAAGACATGTAGGAATCTTAAATTCATATTGCAAAGTGAAAGAAGTCAATCTGAAAAGGCTTCATACTGTATGATTCTAGCTGTGTAACATTCTGGAAAAGGCAAACTATGGGGACAGCAAAATGATCAGTGGTTGTCAAGGGTAAGAGGCAAAGGGGTGAATGGGTGGACCAGGAAGAGCACAGGCAATCAAAATATTCTGTTTGATATTATAATGATAGATACATGACATTATACATTCATCCAAACCCATAGAATGTGCAACACCAAGAGGGAACCACAGTGTAAACGATGCACTTTGGGTAATAATGTGTCAATGTAGTTTCATCAATTGTAACAATGTACCACTCTTGTAATTACAAGATGTTGACCATTGTGGATATTATGCATGTGTGGGGTCAAGGAGCATATGGGAAATCTCTGTACTTTCTTCTCAATTTTATTGTGAACCTAAACCTTCTCTAAAAAATCTCATTAATTTTTAGAAGTTATTTTCTGTACAATTATAGAGAGCATCGAGTTATAGCTTGCCCATAGTGAAGGTAGAAAATCCCACTGGTTACCTTTTCTGCAGTAATTTTCCATAAGTGATCATTGCTTCATGTACAGTAATCCTTCACATCTATGGATTTCTAAAGGGAATAGTGAAGACTAATTTCTTTTTAAAAAGAAAAAAATAATATATAAGTGGCCTGTCAAATATAACTCAGTAACTAAAAGGACAGAGAATAGACACTGTAGAAGGGTTTCTTTTATGTTCAATGAAATACTTTTGGATAATATTTTCCCAGATTTTTTCCCTCATATGTATAAGTAGGGGACTCCCTACATATAAATTTAAAATGTAACTTGAATCAACAGTTCTATAGTCTTATTTATTTTACTTATTAATATATCAAAAATGTAATTCCACATAAATATGGAGCTACTTGTCTATTATTATATAGTCTTCTATTGAGCTGATTATCATAATTTATGTAGCCAACCTATATAAATTGAATATTTAGTTGCTTTCAGTATTCACTATTGTAAATTACAGTGTGATTAATATCATTTATTTGAGCACTTGTCCAATTTATAATATTTCCTTAGAAAAATATGTAAAAATGGGATGGTTTGGTCAGAGGACTTTTGAAATTGTCATAAAAGGTCTTTGAAAAAAATCAAGAAATGCCTAAAGAAAACAATCTTTTGAATACTCTAATGTGCTAATTTAAAAAAACTTGTGAAATCCTTTATTCTTCCTTTGGCTTCCCATTGTATGTCTTATTAACAGATATTTCAAGGACCATCTGTTTGGATTGTCCCCAGACATAGACCACTCTGTGCAATCCACTTACTGAACTTCCTTCATATTTTTGACAGAAAAGCACAAAACTAATTTTTTTAACGTCAAGCATGAATTCAATCTGTTCAGAATCCAGGTGTTTAGTTGTGCCAAGAAAATGTATTATTTTATAGGGAATCTTTCATTTTCAATCAAAATTTTGAACAAAATACTTAAACACATCCTGTCATTGGATCCAAATATCATTTGTGAAACAAGGTCCATTTTTCAGCAAGAATCCAATTTCAAGGTATGTTTGTGGAGCAAGAGCCTTTCTCTTCCATATGTCTTGAGTCATTCAAACAAAAAGACACTAAAAATTGAAAAAGAAGAGGAAGAAAAGAGAAAAAAGCAGGAGGAGGAAGATTTGGCTGCACTAGGAGAAAGCAGTGGCAATCCCCAATTGCGTTCCAAAATTTAACATAAACAGCTGTTAATTGGTCAAAACTTATTATTTGCTTTTTTGTATAAATAGCAATATACATGTTTCATAGCCAGAAAACTGTAATCCACAATACTGTTGAATCTATAGATGTTCTGAAAAATAGAAAACCACTGTTGCAGTACCAGAAATTAAAATGTTTAATGTTGGTTTATGTTGGTTTTGTACTTACAATGGTTGGTCTATGTTGGTTTAATGGTTTTGTACTTACACTGAATATTGGTTCATGAAGAAAACCAAACTTAATCACTCCAGGGTTTTATTTTTTACTTTACTGTGTTTCTGTATTACTCCAGTCATTTATTGCAATGTGATAACCAAGGAGCTTATGGCATTGTTGAACAACCTTAGTTACAGGCCCCTACCCCAGAAATCAGGTTTCAGGCCTTTTTATTGGCACTTTAAGGGGAGGAATGACCCTAACCACTACCAAGGGAGTCTTACTCACTCAAAAGAATCTGGAGAGTACAAGGGGAAGATTCACAAAATGAGTGTGTAAGGTAACACTGCATGCTAGAGTGAAGCAGACCAGATTTCAGGTCATCCTCATTAGACTCCCGTGTGGTATTTTTAGCTGTCTGGATAGCTGCTAGAGAAAAATTGTTGCCCTGGTCCCCACCATCCTTATGTAGGAGCCCAGAACCCTCGTCTTGACATCTCTAGCTGATGGATCATGAACTTCTTCTTTGATACATAAATGCCAGGAAAGTACTGGAGGAACCCTCCACACATCCCCACCAACCACCTCCTAAGGCCATGTGAAATCTCCCTTCATGCTTTGCCCTCCCTCTGGCTCCTGTAGATCTTATGTCAAACAGCAGTGTTCTGGCCTTGCTGTTCCCACAAGCCAGCTCCAGCCCCTTTGCCCTTACCTTGCTTTGGAGACCGTGCCCCACTTATTTCCATTTGCTTCAAAGTCAGTCAACGTGCAGGTGGGTGATGAGGGGGAAGAGGAATGGTCTTCATGATAGGATTGGCCATGGAGAAGAAACCATACCCCACCCTCAGCTGATACAGATGCCAGGCTTCTCTCTACCAAGGCTGACCCTGGTTCCCTCCATCCCACATCTGTTTGTTGCAGTTGAGAAGGCCTAAAGGTAGATAAAGCCTGTTTTAAGGATTTATGATACCTGTAGTCCACATGTATTGGATTGTCTGTCCAGCATCATTTCCTAGGATTTGCCTCCCCACCACTCCGTGCCCTTGGCCCACTGCCCACGTGGTACTTACCAAATCCTTCCACTCACTGAATACAGATTATTGATCTTCATCCCTTCCCTTGGATTTTTGGAATTAAGACTTTAAAAAGTCAAACTATTTCCTGATTCTGTGAGATATTCCAGGAACTTTTTGTTGTTTAAATATGTTCAAATTAGTTTTCTGATGTTTACAGTCAAAATAACCCTGGCTGATAAGTATGAATACTCACATATACACATACAAGTTGGCTTTCCCCTCTAAGCAATTTTTATGCCATATCCTCCCTGCCCTTTGCTCTGGTTAAGTGGGCTTTGGTAACCAGAGAAATGATCTTGATACCCAGCCCTAAGGGATTAAGGAAGGGTATCTTGGAAGAGAGGCAGAATTGAAATTCCTTCTCTTTGGCACATATAATCATCACTCCACCTCTCCTTGATACAGTCTTGCATGCAGGACCTTCTGATATTAGCTGAATTTCAGCTAGCAACTAATTTCACCATGCCTGCTTTTGCTAGACTGGTGATGAGCAATCACTGATTAGCTGGATACCAGGAGCTGTTTTGAAAGTCAGGTGCCAGTTCAGGAGAAACTGTAATACTGAACCCTTCAAAGATACTGGCTCAATTATCTGATTCAGGGACTAGATCAGTAGGGTACTACCCTTGGGCTCCCATTCCTGGTTGATTGGAAGTGGTACAACTATATAGGGGAGAGTGTTCAGGAAAATGCTGAAGCCAGCCAGGCAACCAGTTGCAAATCTACCTGCCATTGCCATAGGAGCATTCCTACTGTAATAAATATCATTCCAGGGAAAAGCAACACACCTCCTCTTACTTAAGTGACATGTGGTTGGAAGTGAAGGCTTCTACTTGTCAATAGAAAGGAATAAAGCACTGAACAACCAAGATTTAGACAGGACTTCTTGCAGTACAATCCTTCCTAAACAAGGTACAGTCCACTCTTAAAGCACTGAATTTCTACCTTCTTAGAGTTTCCATCTTAGAAAGCTTGGAAATCTTTCCAACTCCACAAATAACCTGAAATTAATCACAGGTTTTTCTTTTTCTAATGATCTAAGATGGTACTAAGTTTGCACTCTGGTTCACAGTCTGTAAATATTATCTAGGACATTTCTTTTATGCTAAACTGCAGGATTGAAGACAATATTCAGACTTTAATAGTGATAATCTTTGCATACCTGGGGTAATGTCAGTGTAGCGTTGTACCCAGAAAAGGATTCATTGGTAACAGTAATATACTATGTTCCAAGTGGCACATTACTGCAAATGGCTGGAGAACCAATGCCTTTAGTGCATCTGCAAATCCAGAGTCATTTCGTCCAGCAATGGCAGCACCTCCTTTGTGTTTGCTTGTTCCACATTCCGTGAATTGAGCCAACCTGGTTGAAACTCTTAGTAATCATGCCAGAGTGACTCCCAGGTGCACTGGCCATGAAAAATCTGTGCTACCTCATGCATACCATGTCTTTCAACCAGAAAACCCTCTCCCAACTTCAATACAATGTGGATTCTTGCAAGGCAAAGGGCCATTGGCTTCTCACTTGGCACCACCCTGACTTTCCATGGCAGGAAACTATTCCTCACTTCATGTATGACATGTTAACTTATATTTTAGTATGTTTACTATATTTATAATGTACTAAATCTGGTGGCATGTTGTCAGAGTAAAGTTTGCTTAAATGCCTTCTCTTGGAGAATCACTTGGAGCCCTAATGCACCACACTGTCAAGTTTCTGGGACTTTGCATATTTATTGCAGGAAGGTTTTTCCTTTATTCAGCCTATTCAAAGGATTATCTGGGGCAGCAACATGTCCCAGAACTTCTAGTTTATTCTTGAGCTCTTCACTGGATTCTTTCATCCATGAAATATGACTAAGGTCCCTGTTTCCCTTTCAGATATTAATATTATTACTATGTAACTTGTCTTGAAGATTATTCAAAAGCATGGTTTTTATTGCTCATTTCCACAGATGGTATTCATTCATTTAACAATTAGCATGAAGTAAGGGTAGACACATGAACCCAAATATTAAGGGACAAATCTTCCTAAGAGTAACTAACCGTAGAGTGTGAGAATATTCAACTAAATTCTCAGAGACTCAAATCAATTGATACTTATTCTTAAGATTGGCTCTTTTCCTCTCCTCTTTTTTTGAGGATATATCCTAAACCGCATCCACCATCTGTTCTCCAATACTGCCTCCTCCTGAGTTTCATTCTCTATAACTGGCACCACCTACCTGGAAGAGCCCCAGCCAGAAAGCTAGGTGTCATTCCCTATGCATGTCCTTTACTCATCCTCCCAGATCCCCAAAAATTCCAAGTTCCGTTAATTTTTCCTGTTAACCATCTCTCTCTGTAGTCTCCTCTCCATCCTCATTGTCTTTCCTAGTTCAATTCACCATCAACCCTCTCTTGGATTATTATAATAACAGCCTCCCAACTGGTTTCTCTGCCTACATTCCTCTCTCTCTACTTCCTTATTCATATTGCAGCTAGAGTTATATTTTAGAAAGGGTACTCCTCTACTTCAAACCCCTCATCTCTCTCTATTGCTCTTGGTGTAAAATCTGGTGGCCACCTCTACAGCCTTGCAGGTCACCACTTACTCTTCCAGCTCTTCTGCAGCCACAGAGAATCACTTGGAGCCCTAATGCACCCCACTGTCTAGCTCCTGGGACTTTGCATGTGCCATTCTCTTTATCTAGAAGAATCTTCTTGTTTCCTGTTCTCCTACCCCACTTCCATAATGATTGTTAAAGCCTCAGGCTTCAGAACTGTCACTCATTGTTATCATCTTAATAACAGCAATAAAAACTGTCTATTACTCTTTTCTCAAGGAAATCTACTTTCTATTTCTAGTTTGTGCTTGCAGCGAATTTCCCAGGATTTTAGGCAGCTCAAGCTGCCAACTTATCTATGCCTGGTTATCACGAAACTGTAACATCTTTTGCAGACACAGGATGGTCCTTCTGTCCTAGGCAAGTGAATTAGGGACCCTTGAAATCTAGAGCTCTTTTAAGCCACTAGGTTACTACTCCACAAACAAATGACTATTTACTTCAATTTTGAGTTGAGTAAGTTTCTTTAAGTGTCTAATATCACCTATAAAAACTTTTCCCCTTCCAGTCTATCATTTGATGATGAAGACAATGTAATATTTTAGTATATAACTTCAGTTACAGTGAGTTATAAAATAACTTCAAGAATAGGTCTCAAAACAACCTCTGATTCTTGGAACCTTAGCTCCATTTTCCCAAATCTTTGCAGATTGTTGTCCTGCTTCCATTTTCTGAGTTTACAATACCAAGTTTAAAACAGTCAAACTATGGGCACTTATTCTTAGGCCCATAGCAATTTTTTGATTCATTGTTTTCATGGCCAACACCTTTAGAAACATACTGGCATAAAATCATTGAATGTGGAAAGCAAATCTGGTTTCTTAATGGGAGTATTTATCTTTCCAAGTGTGGAATATAATTAATTGTCATCTTCCAGAGAATTAAGAGTGTGCTCAAAAGTCTTACACTACGTGGATTAACTCAGTACATCTTAAATGTTTTAGTTTGTTTTGTCTTGTTTTTCTACTTTAAGCTTCCCACAGTAAGAAACGCATCCTACATCCTACACAAGAAAATACACACACACAACTGAAGCAAAATTTCCATGAAATAATATTTACCCTTAGGAGATGTGATTCACAGTGACATTGCTGACATTTTGTATTCTATCCCATCCTGTGCTATCCTACAATATTCTGGTCACTTCGCATTAAGCTGATTTCCTTATCCACAGTTGAAGCACAACCAGCCATTTGAAAAGCATTGGCTTATAATTTTTCACTCTAAGAAAATAAAAAGTCAAGAAAAGTATACTGGAGTAGCTCTAAGTTTTGGCTTTCTAGAACATTTCCCACCCTTTTCCTCTCCTCTTTGCTGTCCAGCTGATCCTGGTGGGGCTCTTTCACAGCGGCTTCTTCATAGCATTTGGGGTGAGCATGTGACTAAAGTTGGGTTGATTATAGCACATTTCCTGCTGGACAGAGAAATCCTTCCAGGTAAGGACATTTGACCCAGGTGCACCGGTCGAACCTTTTCTGTCAGAATGAGTGTGGAAGACGGCCTTTTTCTGCCGGGGGTGCCAAGCTGTCAGCATGTGGATGTCAACTGTTGGCAGCCATTTCCATCTTGCTTATGTGGAGAACACTGGACTGAATAATGAAGCCAAGCTCTGCTGAGAGGTGGCAAGAGAGAGAGAGGGGGGGGGCGGCCCAAGAGCAATGTCTAAGGCACTAAATCAAGCTGTGAAGAATTCTAGATTTATCTTGTATTTCCCAGGTATCTGAGAAAATACGTTTTTCTTTTCCTATAAGCTGCTTTGAACTGAGTGTTCTGACTTGGCAAGTGGAAGAGTCCTGATCATGCAGTAAAGTGGACAGACATTGAGAACTTGATATTTGTGGTGTGTTTGAAAAGATCACACACCTATATCTGTATTTAGAAATCTTCCACCTCCTTCTCATATCCATGGAGAACTGGGCTGCTTGGTGACTTATGTGGCCAGATAATGTATTTTAGAATATTTTAAGTATTCATTCATATGTCCTTTACCCCCAGTTCTGCTGCCCCTTGTCTTTTCCCCATTCAGTCAGCATGGCATTCTTTATTCCATTTCTTCAGAGAAGGGATGGCACCCCAGAAATACAAAGTCTTGGCTTTTCCCTTGCAGTTGCCTGGGCTTCAGAAGAACATGAAGGAGGTGTGATGAATAAGACAGAGAGCTTTCTAACTCTAAGACCACAAAGGAATTCCCAGGAGTGGAAGATGAAGGGAATGTGATATGGGAGAATTTTGGGGAGAGGCCCTCAGAAAAGCCACCAGTTCTCCTCCAGCATCTGGTCCCTGAAGCAGGGCCCAACACCAATGTGTGGGGGCTTCCTGGCTCTATTTAGGTGAGGACCGTGCATTCCCTGTGCGGAAGTTCCTTAGTCATTCATGCACTGAGGCTCAGTGAGCATCTGCCTTGAATAGCAGTTACCACATGGCCTGCAGAGTGTCTGGTAGGATGCCTACCTTTCTGTGTCCCCTGTGCACCCATCCTGCTAACAGCCCCCACTGGGATACACAAAAGGCCCTGAATGGAGTGTGAAGCCTGGATATAGACAGTACTATAGAGGAGGGAGGAAAACCCACTGCTCCTGAACTTGAATGAAGCAAGTTATTACCAGCCTGAAATCTTTCCAGAGCTAGGCAGTCATAAAAAAACCATCCTGACCCCCAAGCCCCTACCCCCAATGCATGCCATTGCCCCCAACACATACATTACCACCACCACTACAACCACCACCACACTTGAATGTTTTATATCATGCTGAACAGGGATTCAATCCATCTGTACTAAGCTATTTTACACATTTTTGTTTCATGGCCTCTTAACCAATGTTAACCAGTGATCATTAAGCCCCGTGCTAGGCACTGATAAAGATACTATCCTCATGTTGCTCACTGTGTGGGGGAGTAGGTGGGCACAGACGTGTATGTAACTGATCCCATTCAAAGGGCTGCTGGAAGGGGGTTTGGCCTGGGTAGCCTCCCAGAGCCTCTTTCATTCTATCACTGGATGATCATTTTTTTAGTCAAAGTACTCTGCACAGTCATAATATTCATTTTGGCTTAGCCATAAACATTCAACCTGTATAGTTCAGTGGAGGAGTTTTCCCATAGTATTTCCTGAGGGGTAAAATGTGAAATTAATTACAGTTTAAAAAACACAAAGTAAATAACGCATGCAAGAGCCTCTGATAGGTCACGGCCCCCACCTTTACTGATAAGCTCTGATGGAAGTGATGGTGCCAGTTCCATCTGCTGCCAAGTGCCTTCCATGGGGTCTGGCTCCTAATTACGGCCTTGCCAATGAGATGGCCTCCTTCAGTACAATCTCCACTCCAGTGCTGTATCACTTCTCTCCTCTTCACAGAAATAACCTGCCCTCCGTATTTCCTCTCTTCCTCCCCAAACTCCTTCAGTAATTGATGCTAACCCAGGGCCCCGAAGCCCCGATGCTCACCCTTAATTAAGAAGCCACCAAGTGGCTGCCTCCGACGTCAGAACCCTGATCTCTGTGGCCGTTAAGTGGTGCTTGAAAGAGACTGCTTAAGTCCATGCTTTTGTGGTAGGTTCTTTTTTTCTTTCCCCCTACTTCTCCTCAGTGAGCCTTTCTAAAGAAATACATTTTGAGCTAAGAGCCTCTTCGAGAGTGGAGAGTGTATCTGTAGGTCTCAAGGAATTAAAACCCAGGCCACCCCTGCCAGGATAGTTAAAATGGAGTCAAACCGCTCTCCTGGGGGAGGGGGCTGCCTCTAGTAAGGAAGTGAACCACCTCCCTAATCCATAGGACAAAGGGACTTTTCAGAAATGGAAGACATACCATTTAGAAAAGATGATGTGGCATTCCAGAGACACACACTCTAAGTAAGGCGTTCTAATTGAGCGACTGCCTTACAGAATCAGTAAATGAACTGACCACTTCTTAAGAACACGCAGAGCATTTCTCTGAACAATAGTTTTCTATATTCTTTTCATTCTGTAGAGTCAGAGAAAGTGTTTTGATGGTCATAAGCTTTTTATGAACCCATGACCCGGGTTTAGAAACACTGCAATCATAGCATGCCAACCTTCCACAATGAGCTCAACCCAGCCCTCCTGGCCCCCAAAATGAACTCCAAAGGATAAAATTCAGAAATCAGAAAATACATGCCCTAGGAATTACAACCAAGTTTGATACCATCCTGTCACGTTTTGACAATAAATTAACTGGTTAGATGTCATATTAGGTGGAACATACTCGTGTTGACTATATATTCAGCTTACATACCACTGTTGATCTGTATTTGTTTTATAGTGACACTGTAATGGGTTCCTCTCTTTAAGACAACAAAAGTAACCTCTTCATGCTCTTCACATATATAACAGGATCTTCATCACATTGTAGTGTTCCGAAGTCAGCACTGTAGAGAGGATTTCAGATGGCCGGTCTGGCTGTCCAGGCCTGGCTGTGTTCCTTGGCAGAGGCCGTTTTTCCACATCAATGTAAACAGTTCTCAAGCTTTTCTTAGAATCCAGACCAAAGGGAGCGACAACTGGAGACAGGAAAGATTTATCTCTGGCTACTGATTAAAGCTCAGTTTCCAATTTCTAATTTCCTGTCCTATAATGTTCTTCTCAGACATATGACTGACACCTCAGAACTTTCCTTCTCTGGGGTAAAGCATATCTCTGAACCATAGGGGAGTGGTCTTTCTTTATCCCCACAGGATATCATATCACAATTCCATAATCCAACATCAGAGTAAGAGGGTGTGTTGGGGGGGCCTTTTCTCCCTGTAGTCACCTATAACAAATAGAATCATGATAATTTACATAAATGGATTCCATTCATATATCGATGTTCCTTAAATTCTCTCATCATCCTGGTGAGTTACTGTAACCATCTTCCTTCCTTACTCACAAGATTCCACTAACTCTCCTTTGACTACAAGATGAAGTCTGAACTCTTTAGCATGACATTTAGGGTCCTTCAAGGAGTAGAATGAAAAAGGAACAAAGCTGAACAGCACTGTAATGTTTTATTTGTGGCCAATTTCCTTCTAGATTGTGGTCCTTTGGGGCATGATTGCATTCCAATCCTGTTTCTGCCATTTTTCATCCATATGACTTTGGAAAAACAACTCAATGCTTCCATATAAAGAAACTGAGTTTCAGAAACATAAACTAGTTTGTTCAAGGTTACTGGATGAAAAATGGCAGAGGTGGGATTGAGATCCAGACTGTTTAATTCCAGAGCTGAGCTCATTGAGTTCCTATGAGTCAAGTCACTGAAGTCCACTGTGACTGGGACATGGCACAAACTTGTTACAAGCTCGCTGTTATAACTGTGAGTCTCTCTCCCACCTGGCATCCAGAGCTAATCACAGGACAAGGCCTCTGGTAATTGGCATCTCAGGTAGCTTCAGTTAATGATCCTGTTAATGACTTCTATTTCTCAAATGAGGAATGGAAACTCTGAGAGGATGAATGGCCTGCAAAGTTCTAGGGATGGAAAGTGGCCAAAGCAGGATTAGAATCCAAGTCCTTTGATTCTTAGCTTAATGTTCCCACCATGCTAATCACTAATCATATATTTAAAATGTATAATTAGGGAGATATAATTAAGAATAAAAGAATGAATATTTAAACTTCCTAAGAAAAGAGATTTCTTAGAGAAAAGGACATCTTATTTCTCTATTGGCAGCACTGACAAAATACCTGTTGTTTCAAAAGTCACTCATTATTGTACTTTTAAAACAGAATTTTAAAGTAAGATCTATGCTTCCCTGTATGTGAGTAAAACCAGATTTTAGCAGGTAGACTTGAAGCAACTGGAAGCATATTTATGATAAATAGAAAGGAAATCTATTTTATTGACTCAATCCCTAGGATATCAGAATGAAATTATACGTGTGTGCTTATGTATTATTCTCCTGAACATTTTCTTCCCTTCGGAGCCATCCTAACTGAAAATATGGGGGAGTCTGGTGTGGGGGGTGGATCTAGAATTTATGTGCTAGAATAGGAGAATGGCACAACCTAAGAAGTCAGATGTAGCCTTAGACTAAATAGATTTGCTAAGTTTTCTGTCGACCACTCTTTTCAGAAACTTCCCCATTTAACACTGAAAGTGAATATAGCTTTCAGCTTTAAAAAAAAAAGGAAAGAAAGAATTTTTCCCTCCTTAGTGTAGAACACCCTATTAAAACCTTAAGAATAAAACTTCCTTCTCTATCAATTGTTTCCTTTTCCATTAAGCAAATATTGATTTCCCCTCCCCCTGCTTTGGACACAGGAGTCCAAGTGATCAGGGCCTTTTGGTCCACTTCCTCCTTTGTGCACGGAGGACAGACAAGGCAGTATGTTTATGAGCTGCCTGCTGCTAGGTAGCCAACAGGGGGTGCTCATTGCGTATTTGGGTGAAAGGAAAAAAAATTGGATTCAAAACAATCTTCAGCTTTATTTTTCTTTGCTTGCAATGCCAAAGTAAAGACTATAGTTCTTCTCACACACAAAGGTTTTACAAATATGCTCCTAAGCAAAGTGAGAAAATGCATCCATCAGTGAAGGGGGCTTTAAGCAAAGCCAGTATTTATACATGAAGTTGGGATTGAAGTTCTGAGGGACTGCGGTCTCTGAAGGATTTGAGTCATTGATCATCAATTACACCTGAATTTTCTCAGCTATAATGACTACATTTATTGGATAATTTATCAACTCCTTACTTTGTAGAAACAGAGTGAGTGGTGAGAAAATATGTTCTAATTTTGCTTTTCCTGGTACTCTTCAGCACATCACAGCACTGTCTCAGCTTCTCCATGTGTGAAAAGCAGGATGGGATCATGAGTTCCCAGTGACAGTTTCTCCTATGACTATACATCTTTGTGTCCAAATGGCAAATGAAAATAATAGACATTTTAGAATATACAATTTTGTGGACAGCCATACATTAGAAGATTTAAGAAAAACTGGAGAGGTGTTAGGATTTGAAGTAGCTTTTACCCACTTAGATTCAGATTCAGTTTGAATTTGCAAAAATACAAATAAGAATACATGTGACATTTCAAATAGTATCTGATTGTAATATTTAAATGACCAAGCTTAAACTTGGAAGGACATTAAAAAGAAGTTGCTTGAACATCAGACAAATGCTGACAGAAACAAATAATTTTGAATCATTTGCCTCTGAAGACACATGAAAAAGATCAGAAGTGAGAAGCTCGCATTAGAAGAAAATACAGCACATGGCAAGCCTTATAAAATTTATCAGAATATTTCATCAAGAATTACCAAATGTCACAAGTATATACTGAGATATTTAACAAATAATTAATATCATTTACTTTTTATCAGACTACTAAATAAGGCTTCCTGTAGAATTTCAAAGCCTTTATTTTGATTTATACAGCAAGACCTCAGAAAGAGTGATGGCCTTACTCATTATTCAACAAAAACCACAAAGAAAAATGTGCATCTTAGAAACATACTTCGTTTTCTCTTTCTGAAGCACAAACAACTTCTAGCTAAAAGACGTATTTTGATTAAGATAATATTTTTCCCTAATCAATATTTTTTACCTCTGGGTTATTACTTCCTTGAAGGCTTCTCTGCCTTTTTTTTTCTTTCTAAATTAGTCCATGTAGTTTATGAGAAATCATCAGCCCTGCCATATGCTGCCTTTTACATTAAATCTTTCCCTTAATATTTACTGCTGGGTGGTAAGGCTTGTCTCTAGCCTTTATGGTTTGGCATCAGATCTTGAAATGTGTTTTTTATACTTAATTGGAATGGGGATAGGAGCACAGGAGCAGAATTAACCATTAATGAAATAAGACTCCTCTCAACCAACATTCCCCAGGTTCCAACTTGGTTGGTAAAATGCCTGAAACACTCCTTGGTGTGAAACAATAGCAGGGTGATGTGTTTGCCTAGAATTATGCACGATTTCATCTCTGTCAGATTGCTACACAAGGATTGAAATGCATAGATTTGGATTTTTGTACTTATTTCATTACAAAAGGGTGAAAAAGTGGTTTGTGGATCAGTGCTGGTCTGTGGACCACACCCTAAGCAGCTGGTTTGGGTGCGAGGAGGAAAGGGGGATAAACCTTCCCTTTGATCTTCCCAGTTTCTTTTACCTTCCAATGTCCTTTGTTTCCCCAAACATTCAGTTACTGCACATGTCCACCACCCCTGCCTCACCTCACCCATGCATGTACATGTGCACATGCACACACACACACACACACACACACACACACACACTGCAGTGGTTTAAGGCCTAAAATAAAGATTTGACATAATGTGCTGCCTTGATATCTGGAAAAATTGAGAGGTCATTGAGTGGCCTAACCACAAGCTCCCCTTCTCACTCTGCTCCTAAAATAAGGTTCCCTTCTTAACAACCCTTAATTATTGAGGGCCCAGGCACCATTCCTGCTTATCCCTTAGTAGTGAATTTCTATTCACTGCCAGGGCATGGAATTATTCAAACAAGTCAATCACATGCTCCCATGGGAGCCAGGGGCTGCCTCATCCTCTTGATATTACAAAGGCTGCCTCACACAACCGCTGGGTGCTCACTCGGTTCTTGAGCACCCGTCCCATGTGGCCCTGAATGGCAGATGTGATGTTCTCATTTCTGGGTTGTGATATTTGTAACTAGTAAATTGCCATTGATATCATCTATCTAGTATTGGTATTATGTGTTCAACCATCCCCCTAACTCTACAGTTAGGGAATACATCCTTCAGCAAAGGGGTGAAAAGAGGCAATTAAAACAAATGCACACACAGCTCCTGAGAAGGAAGAGTTTCACCTTAAGCCTGCCCTCTTTAAGGACATTGTCTTAAATTACAGTTCTGTCCCTAGACTATTGGTCTAAGTTAGGATTTATATTTTAAAATGATGCAGGAAGAATTAGGAAGAAGAGGATCTCCAGGTTTGAAATCAGAAGATTTAAGGTGAAAAGGAATAGTATCTAAAATTCCCTGGCTGTCTTCAAGCTATACTACAAAGCTACAGTAATCAAAACAGTATGGTATTGGCACAAGAACAGACCCAAAGATCAATGGAATAGAATAGAGAACCAAGATATAAACCCACATGTATATGGTCAATTAACATATGATAGAGCCATAAGTATACAATGGGGAAAAGATAGCCTCTTCAACAACTGATGTTGAGAAAACTGGACAGCTACATACAAGAGAATGAAACTGGATTGCTGTCTAACTCTATACACAAAAGCAAACTCAAAATGGATCAAAACCTAAATGTATGTCATGAAACCATAAAATTCTTAGGAGAAAACATAGGCAAAAATATCTTGAACATAATCATGAACAATTTTTTCCTGGACACATCTCAGGCAAGGAAAACAAAATAAAAAATTAGCAAGTGGGATTACATCAAACTCAAAAGCTTTTGTACAGCAAAGGACACCATCAGTAGAACAGACAGCCTACAGTATGGGAGAATATATTCATAAATGATGCATCCAATATGGGGTTAACATCCAAAATATATAAAGAACTTATATGCCTCAACACCCAAAAACCAAATAATCCAATTAAAAAATGGGTGGAGGGCCTGAACAGACATTTCTCCAAAGAAGAAATACAGATGGCCAACAGGCACATGAAAAGGTGCTCCACATCACCAATCATCAGTGAAATACAAATCAAAACCACAATAAGATATAACCTCACACCAGTTAGAATGGCCACCATCCAAAAGACAAGAAATAACAAGGGAACCCTCCTACACTGTTGGTGGGAATGGAAATTGGTATAACCACTGTGGAAAGCAGCAGGGAGGTTCTTCAGAAAAACTAAAATAGAAATACATACAACACCATATTTCCACTTCTAGGAATTTACCTAAAGATAACAAACCCCCTGATTCAAAAAGACATATGCACCCCCATGCTTATCCTGGCTTTATTTACAATAGCTAAGTTATGGAAGCAACCTAAGTGTCCATTAATAGATGAGTGGATAAAGAGGAAGTGGTACATATACTCAAAGGAATATTATTCAGCTATTAAAAAAAAAGAAATCCTGCCATTTGCAACAACATGGATCGACCTAGAGGGTATTATGCTAAATGAGTAAGCCAGGTGGAGAAAGACAAAACATGATTTCACTTATTTGTGGAATATGAAAACAAAATAAAACAAAACAAAATGAACAAAATAGCAGTAGACTCATAGATACTGAGAAGTGACTGGTGGTTACCATGGGGGAGGGGGGAGGTGAGGGAGATAAAGGGACAAAGCACAAAAATTCTCAATTATAATATAAGTTGGTCACAGGAATGGAAGTACAGCATGGAGAATATAGTCAATGATTTTATGACATCTTCCTATGTTGACAGATAGTAACTGCACTAGTCGGGGTGAGGACTTAATAAGATGGGTACCTGTTGAACCATGTGTTGTATACTTGAAACCAATGTAAGATTGTATATCAATGACACTTCAATAAAAAAAAAATCCTTGGCATATCATTGGCCATAAAAAAAAGTGCCTTCTTTCCCAGCACCATTGTGTGGTCCAATGTTATACTGGATATGAGTTTGTGTAAAATGTTGTGTGCATTCTTTAGAGACAGGAGATTGCAAAGTGATGGCCAGCTAGCAGCTACTAACTCATTCTGCCCCATTTCCCACTAAAGTATGCATGACCAAAGGAATGTGGCCCCGCAGCTGCTCTGGAATCAGGGACTGGCTGGTGCTCTCAGAGCAGAGGCTCTGATTCTTTTTTAATAGGATTCAGGAAATTCTCCCCCAACCCTTCCATTCCCTCCACCCTCATTCATCCTCCATATACCCAATTTAAAAGATTTTAAAATTGTGGTAAAATACATACAACATAAAATGTACCATCTTAACCACCTATAAGGGTATAGTTCAGTCATGTTAGGTACATTAATATTGTTGTGCAACCAGACTCCAGAACACTTTTGATGTCCTTTGATGCCCAGGAGTTTTAAATAATTCCCCATTCCTCCCTCCCCCAGCTCCTGGCAACTGCCATGCTACTTTCTGCCCTTATGCATTTTCCTACCCTAGGCACCTCATATAAGTGGAATCATATAGTACTTATCTTTTCATGACTGGTTGATTTCACTTAACACAATGTTCTCAAGGTTCACTTTTTTTGTTGCATGTGCTAGAATTTTCTTCCTTTTTAAAGCTGAATAATATTCCACTCTGTGCACACAACACATTTTGTTTATTCATTTTTCTACCTCTTGACTATTGTGCATGATGTGCAATGAACATGGGTGTATAAATATCTCTTCAAGACCCTGCTTTCAGTTCTTGTGGATATATACCCAGAAGTGGAATTGCTGGATCATGTGGCAATTCTTTTTTTTTTTTGAGGAAATTCCATACTGTTCTCCAGTGGCTATATGATTTTACATTCTTGCTGACATTGCACAAGGTTCTAATTTCTCCACATCCTTGCTAACACTTATTTTCTGTTTTTTGGTAGTAGCCAACCTGACAGGTGTGAGGCTATCTTACAATGGTTTTGATTTGTATTTCCCTAATGATTAGTGATGTTGAGAATCTTTTCAAGGGTTATTGTATATCTTCTTTGGAGAAATGCATATTGGAGTCCTTTGCCCATATTTTAATCTGGTTTTTAAAAAATTGTTGTATTTTAGGAGTTCATCAAATACTCTGAATACTAATCCCTTATCAGATATACAACTTACAGATATTTCCTTCCATTCTGAGAGTTGCCTCTTACTCTGTTGATTGTGTCCTTTGATGCCCAGGAGTTTAAAATTTTGATGTAGTTCAAATTATCCATCTCTTTCCTTTTGTTGTGTTTTGGTGTCAAATCCAAGAAATCATTGCCCAGTCAAATGTCATGAAGTTTTTCCCCAATGTTTTCTTCTAAGAGTGTTATTGTTTTAGCTCTTATGTTAAGGTCTTTGATCCATGTTGAGTTAATTTTTGTATATGGAGTTAAGTAAAAGGTCTAACTTCATTCTTTTTCATGTGACTATCTAGTTTTCCCAGCACCATTTGTTGAAACAGAGATTTATTTTTTTAAATATGTTTTAAAAAAATATTTTTAGCGTGGAGGAGATATGTTTCCTTGTTTGTATGGGACCAGCCTGGGAGAGAGAATGAAAGCAGTGGGATGGAAGGGATAGTGGCTGAGCTCACTGGCCTGACAATTAAGAAAGAGTTGGGGAGTTGAAATGGAAGGAGTTGTATTTGTGAAATGTTTCCTTCATATTGGCAAGAGAAATACAAAACAAAATGTAATTCTCTGGTCAGAACAACACAAATAAATAAAACCATGGACTCAGCATAGATTAAAATAAGCATTAGCAAATGTTATGTAATGAAAACTGGAAAATGTCCTGTAAAAAAACATTTTACAAAATGTAAAATTTTCTTGGAAAAATACAAATTTGGAAATTTTCACAAATGGAAATTATGAGGAAGTAAATACCTAACTAGAGAAAAATAATTCATCTATTGAATACAATATCATAGAGTAATATTTTAAAAGGCTTCAGAACCATGCATTGTTACTAGAAAATTCCATTGCACTGTAAACAGTCTGGACTACTGAAATAAAATGTGGAAAGCCATCTACTTCATTTTTATAAAACTATCTTGACTCAGGCATGGGAACCTGATAAAAGTACCATGAACATATTTCAGAGTGATTTAAATTATTTGTAAATTACCTAAATCATAAATAGAAATCTTTTTTCACATTAACATGGGATGATAATATTACCTATATAATAGCCATTACCATTAGGTGAGATGATGTATGTACAGCATTTAGCAGGGTTAGAGCATTTAACAAGTGTTCAATAAATGTAGCTGTATTTATGTCTGCAACACTTTCTGAATATAAACTATTCCAGTGAATCATATTCCATTTTCATAGTTTTAAAAATATAGTTTTACTCAGATGAACTTGCAGGTTTATGACAATTGAAATAAAATGAAGAGTCTCCTAAGAACCTGAAAAATATTTCTAGTTATTCTTGAGGAATAAAATGGCAATAATAGTAAAAAGAATTTTGAATAAAGAAGTGGTTGTTGTATTATTACCCCTAACAAATAAAATGACATGTAACTAAAACTGTGTACAGATACAGATTAGTGGATAAGAATAGAGAGCCAGGAAAAACTCTACCTATCATTTGATTAAAAATATCACCACAGATATATGGTAAAAGACGATATATTCAACAAATGGTGTTCAGGAGGTTAGCTATTTGAGAAAACAACAATGAGACTTCATCCTGCATCTAATACACCAAAATAAACTGCAAGGGAACTTAAGTGAAATAGTTGACATTTAAAAAAATAAAAGAAAATACCATACAGGTGAATACATTTAACTAACCTTAGTATGGACAGGGACATCCTGATTATAAATTCAATGAAAAAATTAAAAAAGAAATAATAGATTTGATAAAAATTGCATGCCTCAAACACCCTTCAAAAGGAAACAACAAATTTATCAGAAAAGAAAACAACAAATTTATCTTACTAATAAAATTAGTAAGAAACCATTCCAGGAGAAAGGTGGAAAAGATAATTCATAAGAGAGAAACTGAAATTGCCAATAGACATGAAGAAACATAATGTTTTGTATTCAAGGAAACATAAGATTAAAATAACAGTGACATACTCATCTTGCTTGACATACAGAAAGCAGATGTTTAAAATATGTTAACAAACAACATTGGTGAGGCTCCAAGGAAACTCTTGGGAATGGCTGAGCATTAAATGTGGCCCGGACTGTCCATACTCAAAGAACGGAAGCTCAGAGGAAGCAGGCGACATTTAAGGGTTTGCAGTCAACGTGAGTGATGTCACAGCAAAGTGTGGAGGAATGGCCAAGAGCTATGTCAGTTGCAGACGTCCCTTGCTACCTGTCAGGGCCCTTGAAAGAGGACAACTAGCTGCTTATTATAAAATACACTTATGTATCTCAAACATGTGTGAGTCAGACTGTGATTATATGAATACCTGTTCATATGAAAGGTGTGGGGTGGTGCTAAAAAAAATGATTTTTTTTTCATGGGATGTGATTACAGGTGATATTTTTGTCATTGTTATTGTCCTTAAGTAGAAGCAATTTGCTTAGTAAAGTGTTTCGCACAGCACCAGATTTAATTAGACACTAAAATAGGCTTTTTAATCATGAAAAGAAAATTAATGTTCTCCATACAAAAATGCATGCCTTTTTGACTAAAATATATACTCACAGGTTTTAGAACAGTCTTGTACAGGGCAACTTCTGCATTTTATACCACCTGCTTTAGGGATAAAATGTACAATCTCATGTCTTTTGAAGTTGATTTTAAGATCAGGGAGACAATTTTGTATCATCTCAAAATAAAAAATCACAAACTTTTCTGTTCAGAGCTGGAAAATGTCATTAAGACAACATTGGAATTACAGACATGCCAAGTCCTTCAACCACTGGGTTTTCTGTTTCCATAAGTGTGATTCTGGCCCAGTTGTTTTGTATTGAAGACTTGATGCTGTTATCTTCCTGCCTCCCTGAAAGGGCGTGCCTGCGAGGATAACAAATGTGGATGATTTAGGATTTCTGTAGCTCTAATTTGTAAGTGCCTTTTAGTCCATCAAAGCTCCTTCACACTGTGTTCACAGAAGTCTATCAGACTGGTCTGGCTCAGTGACAAATATTTTAAGAGAAATTTTGTAGGAAAAGGATCACATTGGTCAAGGGTTCCCTCTACATCCAGGGATGAGTCCCAAACAGAAATGGGAGATCTGTGAGATGGAAGGGAACTTCTAAGGACAGAGAGCCTTTTGGGAGACATGTGTGTAACTTTACCTCTTTGTTTTTCTTCCACAATTTTTTCTGCTGGCTTTCTGAATAAAGTTGCTTTCTTTGGCCCAGCACCCTGTCTCTCAACTGACAGGCATGTCATGTGAAGTGCCATGAGCTTGGACTCGGTAACACTGCCTTCTGCTGTCCTCTCAGCTGGAATGCAGACCCAGAGTGGCCACACAGTCAGTGATTTTATGAGAAATGTCCTGTTATTTAGATAAAACAACTATAAAAATAAAAAACAAACCTTGTGGGTCAGAGAACATTGGCAAGACACACAGCCAGTGGCTCTCCAGTGTGTGACCATTGCTTAATGTCACATTAGGTCCCTTTGCCTGACATGACAGAGCCATCTGCTTAACTGTTTTTAAGAAACGATAATATTTCATTCCTAGAATTGTGCTCCAGCACTTCCTAGCTGTGGGGAGAGTGTGAGGGTACTGCAGTCTCCTCAGTAACATGGGGATATTGTGGAGGGCTAGATGTGATGTCACCCTGGAAGTGACATCACTGGATCTGGGCACCAGGATGTGATATCACTGGAAGTGGCAACACTGGTTGTGAGATCAGCCCAGAAGTAACATCATTATAAGCTTCTGTATATAAGAGGTTCTCAGAAAATAAACCACCATCCATGGACAGTGAACCTCCTGATCTTAGCTTTGATTTCTGTGCCTTTTTTATATCTTTTTCTGTATTTTCCTCAAGCTCCTCAACCACTCTGCTCAGTTTCAGCCAGTTTGTGGAGCTGGTCTCCACAGGATATTAATACCTACTTCCCTAAATTTTTATGAGGCCCAATAATATACAGACCTGTACTGATGTACAGACCTGACATGTCATCTCTCTTCTCTTGTTTTGAGTGGGTTAGTCTCCTGGCTTCATCCTTACAAATTTCATTACATTCCCTCCCCTTCCTCACTCCTAAAGTTCATTCTTTCCCTCTGCTTTTCCTCTTGCTGTTCCCCTAGTCTAGAAGGTTCTTCCCACCTCCTTTACCCATTCTAATACCCCTAAAAGATCCAATTCATTTTCTTTACATTTAAGATTAAGCCAGTAATTTCACTAACACATACCCATTTTAATATCTAATATGTAAATTGGCAAACTATCTAGTTTTGATTGAAAATAAAGATGACTGTAGCCTCTGGATAGCAGTAGCCTTTCTGATTAAATGCTAGCTGATCTCCCTTTGAGTATAAATTCTTGATTAGGATAACTGACAACCCCTAGGGTGTAGATTACAATTAACACACACATCCATTTATGTCATGCTGTCTGTGCTGAAGTATTTTTAAGCAAATTACAGACATTATAACACAGGGTTTTAAGAAACATAGTTTTTTAATGCCATTGCAGTTTCTTCCAAATAGTATTAAAGCTTAGGAAGAGCTTCAGAAGAATGGAATTTCAGCATCTTCTCTGGAATGATCTGTATTAAATATACTAATGACAGCTCTACTAAAAGGAAAAACAGTATTTTAAATGTATTGATCTATCATCTATTTAAGTATTTTTCAGATGAAGCCAGCAGGCTTAGGAGAAAGGCAGATTTCCCCTTAAGGTAAAAACTTCCCTTTTGTAGAGTAAATAGCCAATTTGACACCGAAGGTTTGTAGGGCATAGCCTGGAAAGTTAAGATGGAAGCCAATAAAGAACAAAAATGCTCTGCCTCACAAAACAACTGGATTTTTTTCCCCTTTGAATAAAAGGAGTTATTAGGATACTCCAAACTAGAGTGGAGGAAGGGGGCAGAAAGGTAGAGGTGGAGAAGTCATGTTATGGTGAGAAGCAAGTGGAGTCTGGAGGGGAGGAAGGGCCCACAAAAAATTTTCTGCAGTTGAGACAACTTCTGGACCTTAGCATGGTGATGTTTATTACTCAGTTTTATGTGGTTGCCAATTCTCACCTGTCTGTATGTCATTCATTTCTGTCAGCCTAAACCTTCAATAAAATGTGTGCTATACAGAACAGCTGTGGTTAGTGGTCCTGTGAGAAAATGAAGGAAGAGAGGGGGCAGAGCATGGATTAAGGGGGGCAGCAGCTCAAGCATTGATCAGTGAGTACTAGCCTGTCTTCAAACTCAACTGACCAATTGAGAATTTAGACCAGCTGAATTCAGACTAATTCAGATAATTCAGAATTATCCATTTAGAGTAGGGGAGGACCATGAGCTTGTAAAGTTCCTCTGGGAACCCTCTAAAATGTTAGGGAAAGCTTGAGCTTTCTACAATACATGTAGCATAGGTTGGTGCCATCCTTCTTCAGATATTAATGGTAAGGATTGCCCAGGAGACTGGAAGACATCTAGACCTAGAAGTTGGTATTAAATAAGTAGATCCAAGTCTAGAATGCATCTCTTGATGTTTATTTCATCCATTTGTTACATTTTGTCTTAGATAACTAAGCAAGTTGAACTTAGAGCACAATAATGAGGAAAGTTTCCCTAAATATTGACTGTCCCTAAATGCAGCAGGTTTATTCAAAGAATGTTTTGTTTTTTTTTTACTGAGAAAAATGAATTTTTTTTTACATTGGAAACTTGTTTTTTCTTTGTAAAGGAGGCAATATTCTTCTATGACTTTCTTATACTGAAACTTTTTGATACCTGAATGACTTGGTATTTAAAGCAAGATTGTAATATAAATCACAGCTGCTGTGCTGCCATGCTCTCCCTAGAACCACAGGTCTGGAATGGTACTAAGTGTGAAAAATACACAGAGAAGAAGATGGTTGCTTCCATATTTAAGCTCCCTCTAGCAGAAAGGCAAATACCATTGAATTTAGTGCAATCTGTTTACTCTCTATTCAACCTAAGTGGCCTTCCAAAACTTAGTATGATGAGTTCGAGATCATAAAACGTACATGCCTGTAAAACACATCCCCATGAACTTCTTTGTGCTGTGGATAGTCTGGGGAGGCCCAAGCTTAGATTCTGATTCTGAGGGGGCCATTGAGTCTTTTAGACTAAAGTTTATCCATACACAAACCACTTCTGCACATCTGCCCAACCCCCATCCAAGGTGTTATGATGGTTCTCTACATGATCAATCATTGTGGGCTTTCCATTGATCTCATTTGGATTTTAACATACCTAAAAAGATGTGATACATATACACAATGGAATATTATACCACCATAAAAAATGAAAGCTATTTGCAACAACACAGATGGACTTAGATGGTATTATGCCAAGTGAAATAAGCCAGGTGGATAAAGACAAATACCATATTATTTTACTTACTTGTGGAATATAAAAACAAAACAAAAATGAACAAAATAGCAGTAGACTCATAGATACTTAAGAAGTGACTGTTAGTTACCATGGGGGAGGGTTTGGGGTAGGTGGATGAGTGAGTGAGGGGGATAAAGAGGCACAAAAATCTCAATCATAAGAGGAGTTGGTCATGGGGATGGAAGTGCAGCATGGAGAATATAGTCAATGTTTCTGTAACATCTTTCTATGTTGACAGTAACTGCATTAGTTGTGGTGAGGATTTAGTAATGTATGTAACTGTTGAATCACTGTGTTGTATACTTGAAATCAATATAATATTGTATATCAACTATACTTCAATAAAAAAATACCACACTTAAAAAAACATTAGGCTGTGTTCATTTGTTTGTTTGGAAAACCTGATTGTTTTCATCTTATAGGTAAACTCAGTTTCTTTCTATCCATTCAGCATCCAGACATTAAAAAGGAGGCTTAAATGGCTTTCTGAAATGTGAGTGATACAGCCCAAAGAATGCCAGAGGAGTTCCTATGGGTGTTGGAGTTCACTGAATGGGGAAGGAGATGGCTAAGATGTGGAAGGAGATTTAATCTGTTAAGTCTGAGTATTTAGAGTTGTGAATTTCAGAACAGGAATGGGCAGGCTGGGATGACTGGTGAAAGGAAAAGGATGTTTATGGTTGGACGTATGAGTTGGGGCAGAGGGCACAGGTGAAGAGGATGCCAAGATATGAAATAGATGATTTGTGTTCTGGCCCCTCACCTACGATTTGGTGTCTAGAACATTCTCTGTGGTCTAGAGGCCCGCTTGTCTTTCTACACCACCTGACCACCCCATTGGATGCCATTGTAAATAATGATTCAAGAATCAGATTTCAAACTCAAGATCCTCTACTTAACCTGCCAATGAATCTTTGTGAGAAACATATAGCCTCAGTTCCTCCTTCATAAAATTAGTATAATAATATCTGTTGGAAGATGTTGGTTAGAATTACTATATTTCATAGAATATAAGATATTATTGATTATAAGACACAATTACTTTATGTGTGACTAAGGAAAGACAAAAAACATTGCCAACTGAAGTACAGCACTAACAACTATAAGATGGATCCTTAGGCTGAAGATTCCAAAATGTGAAATCCTAGCATCAGTGAGATACAGAAAATGAAATATTTAATGTTAAGAAATCTTGCAACACAAAGTACTATGCAATATTGTTTATTATTATTTATATGTCGAAATGTATATGATGACATGAAACTGATAGATACACAAAAATGACTAAATTTCACTGAATTCTGGCATAGGAGAGTAAGGAGCTATCCCTTGAAATTGGAGAAGTCAGTGGCTTTATGAAATATCAATTAAGGTTTGCATCATAAGAGTAGATAGATTCAAAAGATAAACATTCTTACAGAGCCATGATGTGTTATAAGTGAAAATTATATATGCATTAAGACATAAATATCTGAGGTTTATTATGTATAACATCATGTCATTCTTTTACTAGCTCTCCCCAGAGAAAATGCAAGAGGTCAGATTCAGAGCACCAGGCTTTGTTGTCTTTACCTTAGAACTTCATCTTGCAATGGATGATAAAATTAGCAAATGAACAATCTTTGGAAGGGGTAAGGAAAATTCTAAGTTATTTTCCATGTTCCAGACTATTAACACACCTTCACAAGGGAATGTTATGCATCTTTTGTCTTGCTAAGGGTAGGGAAAACAAGCTTTAGCTTTGAAACTAGAGAGGGTAAGTAGTAGGTGACTTTGGGGGTACCTAAGAACCCTCTTTTTAATGTTGATTAACTATTATTTAAGGCCTTTTCTTAGTCAAACTGGAGAGGAAAATAATACAAATAAAATTTTTTAAATCGGGCATTTAGAGAACAGAATATTCACTAAACATTCCCTTGATCCTTGAAGTTTTTTTTTTTTTGAGAGGGCATCTCTCATATTTATTGATCAAATGGTTGTTAACAACAATAAAATTCTGTATAGGGGACTCAATGCACAATCATTAATCCACCCCAAGCCTAATTCTCGTCAGTCTCCAATCTTCTGAAGCATAACAAACAAGTTCTTACATGGTGAACAAATTCTTACATAGTGAATAAGTTCTTACATGGTGAACAGTACAAGGGCAGTCATCACAGAAATTTTCGGTTTTGATCACGCATTATGAACTATAAACAATCAGGTCAAATATGAATAATCGTTTGATTTTATACTTGATTTATATGTGAATCCCACATTTCTCCCTTATTATTATTATTATAATTTTTTAATAAAATACTGAAGTGGTAGGTAGAAGCAAGATAAAGGTAGAAAACATAGTTTAGTGCTGTAAGAAAGCAAATGTAGATGATCAGGTGTGTGCCTGTAGACTAAGTATTAATCCAAGCTAGACAAGGGCAACAAAACATCCACGGATGCAGAAGATTTCTCTCAAAACAGGGGGGGTGAGGTTCTAAGCCTCACCTCTGTTGATCCCCAGTTCTCACCTGATGGCCCCCCTGCGACTGTGCCTGTCTTAGGTTGTTCCTCCCTTGAGGAATCTTACCTGTCTCTGGCTAACCAGTCATCTTCCGGGGCCATAAAGGGAAATGTAAAGTTGGTAAGTGAGAGAGAAGCCTTATTGTTTGAAAAGGTTAGCTTTTTACTTCTTTGCAGATTTATGCCCTGTGGCTTTTATGCCCAGCATTTGTCTTGAGGTATCTTTACCACTTGGAAGAATTATGATACTCAGTAAATTCGATCTGAGGCATGAATTCTATTTAAGGGTTGTAATTAGGAAGGAAGAAGAAAAGCTATAGAAGTAGCAGATGGAAGAAAACATGGGAAGATTGGTTATTTCTTTGACATATCTTCTTGTAGAGTAATTTAAGCATGTATAGGTTTTAAACTACTAATTAAATTGCGCACACACATTAACATAATAGGAATACAGTTACATAACCAAAGCAGACCTAGAATTACCAGCCATCTCCAGTGAAACCAAGAAAACCAGTTAGGCACCCTAAGCATTTGTGAAAACTTATCTATGATATGATGATATTGTCTAACTGAATTTGAATAGTTTGAGAAAAATCAGACAAATTAAAACAACCCATTCCTGGGAACTGTTCACATCCCTTATGTTCTTTTAACAGTAGATAGTCTGTAGTCGTAAGATTTTGGAGCGCTGCAACTTGCACTTCTCCTAATTCTTGGTTGAGTTCCAACAGTATAGATCCAGTCAAATTTGTTGTTTTACTGTATGCACAGGCCAGCTTAGATATCTCCTTCTTCATTCCAATGGCAATTCCAGGAACCGGTGGGATGACTGCAGCTACAACTGCAACAGCGCCAGGATCTTTGTTGAAGTTTTTTGATGATCATCTTCTGGAATGACTCTTCCAGAGTATGTTGATGTTGGAACTTCTTCTTCATATCGTATCTTAGTTCATTTTCTGGGTAGCCAAATTAAGCTTTGATCTTCTGTATAAACACAAACAGACCCTTTGCCCACACTTTGATATGCCCTTTATACCATTGTGAAGAACTTATAGGAGGTCACCACACAGGAACTGCTTTTTTTTTTTTTAAGAGAAAGGAACATTATCAGAAAAATGTACTTCCATAGCTGATCATCTGACACCCTTTAAATGATCAAAATTAAGGATATTTAAAGCATGTATTAATCGTTGATTTACAGTTAGTTTTATCCTGTCAGGGAGTAATCCCCCTTTCCTTTTTTTTTTTGTTATCATTAATCTACAATTACATGAAGATTATTATATTTACTAGGCTCTCCCCTATACCAGGTCACCCCTATAAACCCCTTTACAGTCACTGTCCATCAGCATAGCAAAATGTTGTAGAATCACTACTTGTCTTCTCTGTGTTGTACAGCCCTCTCCTTACTCCCACCCCCCCATTAGGCATGCTAATCTTAAAACCCCCTTCATCTTCCCACCCCTTATCCCTCCCTACCCACCCATCCTCCCCAGTCCCTTTCCCTTTGGTACCTGTTAGTCCATTCTTGCGTTCTGTGATTCTGCTGCTGTTTTGTTCCTTCAGTTTTTCCTTTGTTCTTATACTCCACAGATGAGTGAAATCATTTGGTATTTCTGTTTCTCAGCTTGGCTTATTTCACTGAGTATAATACCCTCTTGCTCCATCCATGTTGTTGCAAATGGTAGGATTTGTTTTCTTCTTATGGCTGAGTAATATTCCATTGTGTATATGTACCACATGTTCTTTATCCAATCATCTACTGATGGACACTTCAGTTGGTTCCAATTCTTGGCTATTGTAAATAGTTCTGCGATAAACATAGGGGTGCATCTGTCTTTTTCAAACTTGAGTGCTGCGTTCTTAGGTAAACTCTTAGGAGTGGAATTCCTGGGTCAAATGGTAAGTTTATTTTGAGCATTTTGAGGAACCTCCATATTGCTTTCCACAATGGTTGATCTAATTTACTTTCCCACCAGCAGTGTAGGAGGGTTCCCCGTTCCCCACAGCCTCGCCAACATTTGTTGTTGTTTGTCTTTTGGATGGTAGCCATCCTTACTGGTGTGAGGTGATACCTCATTGTAGTTTTAATTCGCATTTCTCTGATAATTAGCGATGTGGAGCATCTTTACATGTGTCTGTTGGCCATCTGTATTTCTTTTTTGGAGAACTGTCTGTTCAGTTCCTCTGTCCATTTTTTAATTGGATTGTTTATTTTTTGTTTGTTGAGGCGGGTGAGCTCTTCATATATTTTGGACATCAAGCCTTTATCGGATCTATCATTTTCAAATATATTCTCCCATGCTGTAGGGTTCCTTTTTGTTCTATTGATGGTGTCTTTTGCTGTACAGAAGCTTTTCAGCTTAATATAGTCCCACTTGTTCATTTTTGCTGTTGTTTTCCTTGCCTGGGGAGATATGTTCAAGAAGAGGTCACTCATGTTTATGTCTAAAAGGTTTTTGCCTATGTTTTTTTCTAAGACTTTTATGGTTTCATGACTTACATTCAGGTCTTTGATCCATTTTGAATTTACTTTTGTGTATGGGGTTAGATAATGGTCCAGTTTCATTCTCCTACATGTAGCTGTCCAGTTTTGCCAGCACCATCTGTTGAAGAGACTGTCATTTCACCATTGTATGTCCATGGCTCCTTTATCAAATATTAATTGACCATATATGTTTGGGTTAATGTCTGGAGTCTCTAATATGTTCCACTGGTCTGTGGCTCTGTTCTTGTGCCAGTACCAAATTGTCTTGATTACTATGGCTTTGTAGTAGAGCTTGAAGTTGGGGAGTGAGATCCCCCCTACTTTATTCTTCTTTCTCAGGATTGCTTTGGCTATTCGGGGTCTTTGGTGTTTCCATATGAATTTTTAAATTATTTGTTCCAGTTCATTGAGGAATGTTGCTGGTATTTTGATAGGGATTGCATCAAATCTGTATATTGCTTAGGGCAGGATGGCCATTTTGACGATATTAATTCTTCCTAGCCATGAGCATGGGATGAGTTTCCATTTGTTAGTGTCCCCATTAATTTGTCTTAAGAGTGACTTGTAGTTTTCAGGGTATAGGTCTTTCACTTCTTTGGTTAGGTTTATTCCTAGGTATTTTATTCTTTTTGATGCAATTGTGAATGGAACTGTTTTCCTGATTTCTCTTTCTATTGGTTCATTGTTAGTGTATAGGAAAGCTACAGATTTCTGTGTGTTAATTTTGTATCCTGCAACTTTGCTGCATTCCAATATCAGTTCTAGTAGTTTTGGAGTGGAGTCCTTAGGGTTTTTTATGTACAATATCATGTCATCTGCAAATAGTGACAGCTTATTTTCTTTACCAACTTCTTCTTTACCAATCTGGATTCCTTGTATTTCTTTGTTTTGTCTGATTGCCGTGGCTAGGACCTCCAGTACTATGTTAAATAACAGTGGGGAGAGTGGGCATTCCTGTCTAGTTCCCGATCTCAGAGGAAAAGCTTTCAGCTTCTCACTGTTCAGTATGATGTTGTCTGTGGGTTTATCATATATGGCCTTTATTATGTTGAGGTACTTGCCCTCTATTCCCATATTGTTGAGAGTTTTTATCATGAATGGATGTTGAATTTTGTCAAATGCTTTTTCAGCATCTATGGAGATGATCATGTGCTTTTTGTCTTTCTTTTTGTTGATGTGGTGGATGATGTTGATGGATTTTTGAATGTTGTACCATCCTTGCATCCATGGAATGAATCCCACTTGGTCATGGTGTATGATCCTTTTCATATACTTTTGAATTCGGTTTGCTAATATTTTGTTGAGTATTTTTGCATCTACATTCATCAGGGATATTGGTCTGTAATTTTCTTTTTTGGTGGGGTCTTTGCCTGGTTTTGGTATTAGAGTGATGTTGGCTTCATAGAATGAGTTTGGGAGTATTCCCTCCTCTTCTATTTTTTGGAGAACTTTAAGGAGAATGGGTATTATGTCTTCTCTGTGTGTCTGATAAAATTCCGAGGTAAATCCATTCTGCCCAGGGGTTTTGTTCTTGGGTAGTTTTTTGATTACTGCTTCAATTTCTTTGCTCGTAATTGGTTTAACTTTTGTGTTTCTTCCTAGGTCAGTCTTGGAAGGTTGTATTTTTCTAGGAAGTTGTCCATTTCTTCTAGTTTTTCCAGCTTGTTGGCTTATAGGTTTTCATAGTAGTCTTTAATAATTCTTTGTGTTTCTGTGGAGTCTGTCGTGATTTTTCCATTCTCATTTCTGATTCTGTTGATTTGTGTTGATTCTCTTTTTCTCTTAATAAGTTTGGCTAGAGGCTTATCTATTTTGTTTATTTTCTCAAAGAACCAGTTCTTGGTTTCATTGACTTTTGCTATTGTTTTATTCTTCTCAATTTTGTTTATTTCTTCTCTGATCTTTATTATGTCCCTCCTTCTGCTGACTTTAGGCCTCATTTGTTCTTCTTTTTCCAGTTTCGGTAATTGTGATGTTAGACTATTCATTTGGGATTGTTCTTCCTTCTTCAAGTGTGCCTGGATCACTATATACTTTCCTCTTAAGACTGCTTTCGCTGCGTCCCACAGAAGTTGGGGCTTTGTGTTGTTGTTGTCATTTGTTTCCATATATTCTTTGATCTCTATTTTAATTTGTTCATTGATCCATTGATTATTTAGGAGCATGTTGTTAAGCCTCCATGTGTTTGTGAGCCTTTTTGTTTTCTTTGTAGAATTTATTACTAGTTTTATACCTTTGTGGTCTGAAAAATTGGTTGGTAGAATTTCAATATTTTGGAATTTACTGAGGCTCTTTTTGTGGGCTAGTATGTGGTCTATTCTGGAGAATGTTCCATGTGCACTTGAGAAGAATGTATATCCTGTTGCTTTTGGTTGTAGAGTTCTATAGATGTTTATTAGGTCCATCTGTTCTACAGTGTTGTTCAGTGCCTTCATGTCCTTACTTATTTTCTGCCCAGTGGATCTATCCTTTGGGGTGAGTGGTGTGTTGAAGTCTCCTAAAATGAATGCATTGCAGTCTATTTCCCCCTTTAGTTCTGTTAGTATTTGTTTCACATATGCTGGTGCTCCTGTGTTGGGTGCATATATATTTAGAATGGTTATATCCTCTTGTTGGACTGAGCCCTTTATCATTATGTAGTGTCCTTTATCTCTTGTTACTTTCTTTGTTTTGAAGTCTATCTTGTCTGATATTAGTACTGCAATCCCTGCTTTCTTCTCGCTGTTGTTTGCCTGAAATATGTTTTTCCACCCCTTGACTTTTAGTCCGTGTATGTCTTTGGGTTTGAGGTGAGTTTCTTGTAAGCAGCATATAGATGGGTCTCGCTTTTTTATCCATTCTATTACTCTGTGTCTTTTGATTGGTGCATTAAGTCCATTTACATTTAGGGTGACTATTGAAAGATATGTACTTATTGCCATTGCAGGCTTTAAATTCGTGGTTACCAAAGGTTCAAGGTTAGCCTCTTTAGTATCTTACTGCCTAACTTAACTCCCATATTGAGCTGTTATATACACTGTCTGAAGATTATTTTCTTCTCTCCCTTCTTATTCCTCCTCCTCCATTCTTCATATGTTGGTTGTTTTGTTCTGTGCTCTTTTTAGGAGTGCTCCCATCTAGAGCAGTCCATGTAAGATGTTCTGTAGAGGTGGTTTGTGGGAAGCAAATTCCCTCAGCTTTTGCTTGTCTGGGAATTGTTTAATCCCGCCATCATATTTAAATGATAGTCGTGCTGGATACAGTATCCTTGGTTCAAGGCCCTTCTGTTTCATTGTATTAAATATATCATGCCATTCTCTTCTAGCCTGTAGGCTTTCTGTCAAGAAGTCTGATGTTAGCCTGATGGGTTTTCCTTTATAGGTGACCTTTTTCTCTCTAGCTGCCTTTAAAACTCTTTCCTTGTCCTTGATCTTTGCCATTTTAATTATTATGTGTCTTGGTGTTGTCCTCCTTGGATCCTTTCTGTTGGGGGTTCTGTGTATTTCCGTGGTCTGTTCAATTATTTCCTCCCCCAGTTTGGGGACGTTTTCAGCAATTATTTCTTCCAAGATAATTCCATCCCTTTTCCTCTCTCTTCTTCTTCTGGAACCCCTATAATATGGGTATTGTTCCTTTTGGATTGGTCACACAGTTCTCTTAATATTGTTTCATTCCTGGAGATCCTTTTATCTCTCTCTCTGTCAGCTTCTATGCGTTCCTGTTCTCTGGTTTCTATTCCATCAATGGCCTCTTGCATCTTATCCATTCTGCTAATAAATCCTTCTAGAGTTTGTTTCATTTCTGCAATCTCCTTTCTGGCATCTGTGATCTCCCTCCGGACTTCTTCCCATTGCTCTTGCATATTTCTCTGCATCTCCGTCGGCATGTTTATGATTTTTATTTTGAATTCTTTTTCAGGAAGACTGGTTAGGTCTGTCTCTTTCTCTGGTGTTGCCTCTGTGATCTTGGTTTGCCTGTAATTTTGCCTTTTCATGGTGATAGAAATAGTTTGTAGTGCTGGAATGAGTGATGGCTGGAAGAACTTTCCTTCTTGTTTGTTTGTGGCCCTCCTCTCCTGGGAGAACAGTGACCTCTAGTGGCTTGTGCTGGGCAGCTGTGCACAGACAGGGTTTCTGCTTCCTGCCCGGCTGCTATGGAGTTTATCTCCACTGGTGCTGTGTGCGTGGCCTGGCGCGGGCTGCTACTCCAAAATGGTGGAGCCGCGTTGGAGGTGGAGTGGCTGGGTGGCTATTTATCTCCATGAGGGGCCTCCCTGCTCCCTGCTGCTCAAGGGGTTAGAGTGCCCAGAGATCCCCAGATTCCCTACCTCTGGACTAAGTGTCCCACCCTGCCCCTTTAAGACTTCCAAAAAGCACTCGCCAAAACAAAACATCAACAACAGATTAAAAAACAAAAAAAACAAAAAAACCGCTCGCTTTTCTGTGTCCTCATGCGCTGGCCTCAGGCACCTGCTCACTGGTCTTGCTGCCCTATTTCCCTAGTATTGGGGTCCCTGTCCCTTTAAGACTTCCAAAAAGCACTCGCCAAAAATAAAAAAATAAAAGAATAAATAAATAAATGGCCGCTCACTTTTCTTTGTTCTCTGGCACCAGCCTCAGGCACCCACTCACCGGTCTTGCTGCCCTGTTTCCCTAGTATCCAGGGCCCCACGCATGCACTGTGCCTGCGCTCTGGTCCGGATGGCTGGGGCTGGGTTCTCAGCAGTCCTGGGCTCCGTCTCCCTCCCTGCTCCGACTCCTCTCCTCCCGCCGGGAGCTGGGGTGAGGGGCGCTCGGGTCCCGTGGGTCCGGGGCTTGTATCTTACCCCCTTTGCGAGGCGCTGGGTTCTCGCAGGTGTGGATGTAGTCTGGATGTTGTCCTGTGTCCTCTGGTCTCTATTCTAGGAAGAGTTGTCTTTGTTATATTTTCATAGATATATGTGGTTTGGGGAGGAGTTTTCCGCTGCTCTACTTACGCCGCCATCTTGGCTCCGCCTGATCCTTTAAGTTTTTGAGCACATTTTTATTTCTTGAGAATTGGAGAGATACTGATTCCACTTCTAGAATCTCCAAATCTAGATGACCTCTACTGATAGAGTTACAAAAGAAGCTGGGTACAAATTACAACTCATTTATAAATACCTTTCACATATGTCACTCAGGTTATTTCACAGAGGCTTCACATCATCAAATAGCTAAAGCATATTCTGAAAACTAGGCTTCCCAAGATTGAGAAATTCTCTAATTTCTTCATTTTGACTCCAAGTTTCAGAAAACTCTTTGCAGCCCTGTCCATGGTGAGCTGCATAAAAATGGTTGGTTTTAGCATTAGACCAAGACACACAGCTTGGCCTCAAATTTCTCCCAGTTCAAGAATATGGCTGGGTGCTCACCTCAGCAGCATATATACTAAAAAATTGGCACGACACAGAGTAGATTAGTATGGCCCCTACACAAGGATGACATGCCAATTCGTTACTACTTCTCTCACTTTAGCTACTTCAGAGACTTCAACTAGCATCATTTTTAGAAACAAAACACATTTAGAAAAAACATATTTAAAAAACAAAATGCAAATAGTCTACTTAATTATTGGTTATGGTTGATGGGTTATGAGGATATGGGTAATTATGGAAATATATCAATCATTCATAGTTAGTAAACTTACCTAACAGTTTCAAAAGAATTTATATCAATAACAACCTTACTCTTCATTGGTAGATGAGGGGGGGTTGGAATTCTGGAAGCCTGGATTGAGAATACCATGCAGTTAACACATAAGGAGGTAGAATAAATGGCAAGAAAAATTTTCTTAAGAAATACAGTTTATCCAAAGTTATATAATAAAAAATTGTGTGAACAGTTCTATATATTAAAGAAATTGAATCTGTAACTTAAAATCCTCAGAAAAAAATAAAACTCCAGCCTTTAAAAAAATAAAAAAAGAATATGGCTGGAAGTGGGATCTTTTTTTAAGATCAGATACTTTTGTCAAACTTTTTTGGGTTATATCTCAGTAGGGTAGGTAGAAGAGGGAGAAGTTGAACATAAGGGGCTTTGATATTTTGTTCTGTACATTTTTAAAAATTTGAATACTTTACACTGGAAAACTACTGCTTATGTAGTTTCTTTGAAAAAAATTAATCCTTCCCTGATAAGTAGGTATGGAGAAAAATTAGAGAGTAAAAAGTTTGTGAAATTTTGTTGATATAACAGCAATCTTAGACATATATGCACCAAATAACAGAACTTCAAAAAACATAAAATGAAAAATGATAGAATTGAAAAATCCACAATTACATATTACAATCCTCTCTTAACAGGGTAAGTAGACAAAATATCAGGGAAGTATAACAGACTTGATAATATTATCAGTGAACTTAACAAAATTGTCATTTAAAGAACACTATACTCAACAATTGCAGAATAGTTATTCTTTTCAAGGACACATGCAATGTTCATCAGCATAGACTATGCTGGGCCATAAAAAGAGTCTGATAACATTAAAGGGTTGAAATCACATAAGGTATGTTCTTTAACCACACAGAATTAAATTAGAACTGGAAAAAAAGATATCTGGAAAATCTCCAAGTATTTGGAAATCCAGCAACCCACTCCAAATAGCCCATGAGTCAAGAAAGAAATATAAGGTAAGCTAGAAAGTACTTTCATGAATATGAAAACACAGCATATGGAATTTTGGGAGATGTACTTAAAACAGTTCTTAAAGAGAAAATTTATACCTGTAAATATTCATATTAGAAAATAAAGTTAAAATCAATGATCTATGCTCTCATTTTATGAGGTAAGAAGAGCAAATTAATACCAAACATAAACAGACAGAGAATTAAAGGTACTAATAGAAATTTCAACTAAATGGGAAATGAATAAACAATCAAAAACATCAGTGAAACCAAAAGTTTGTTCTCTGAAAGGACCAAAAACTGATAAATTTCTAAATAGACTGGTAAAGAATAAACATAGAAAAGATAAATTATTTGTGTCAGGAATGAAAGAGGAACAGGACTACAGATTATCTAGACATTACAAGGATAATAAATCGTGTAAATATACCAACAAATTTGATAATTTAGGTGAAATGGATGAGTCCCTTAAATATACAAACCCCAAAACTGACACAAGATAAATGCCAGTACATTTGATCACTTGAGAGATGACACAAATAGTGTACTTAATACCTTTACTTATTTAAAACTCAGCTTAAATATCCCCTCAGGGAGGTCTTATTGCTTCTGTAATTTTAATAAAATTTTTGACTAGATAAAACATGTATTAACATTTTCATAGGTGTATTAGTTTCCTTGGGTTGCCATAACAAAATGCCAAAGATTGGATGGCTTAAACAACAAACGTTTATTTTCTCATAGTTTTGGGGGCTGGAAGTCGGTGATCAAGTGCCAGAAAATTGGGTTTCTGGTGAGAATTCTTCTCTTGGCTTCAAGACCACCACCTTCTTGTGTCCTCATGGTTTTCTCGCTGTGCATGCATTGAGAGAGAGAGCTATGGGGTCCCTTTCTCTTTTTATAGGGACACCAGCTCATTCTAATTAGGGTCCCTTCCTTACGTCCTCACTTAACCTTTAATTATCTCCATAAAGGCCTTATGTCCAAATACAGTCACATTGGAGGTTGGTGCTTCAAGAAGTGAATTTAGGTGGGGGAAACAATTCTGTCCATACTAAAAGGGCATAAAGAAAACAATATAAGGAACATGAAATATGGTCCACCCAGTTTAAGAAGGAAACATTACCTACCTTAACTTTGAACACCCCTCCTTGCCCTTTCATAATACCATCCCTTTTCATCCCCATTCACAAATAACCATTATCTTGAATTTTGAGTTTATCATTATCTTGTTTTTATTTACAACACTATCATGTATTAGTGAATCTGCAACTATCTTCTGTTGCTCAACAACATCTGAGATTCATCCTGTTGTGTGACACTGTAGTTAACTCATGTTTTTATACTGTATAGCAAATTACTTTGATGGACATTTGGGTTGCTTCCAGTTTCTTGCTGTTAAAAACAGTGCAGCTCTACATAGCCTATAGATGTCTTTTGGTGGACAAATGCAAGAATTTCTTTAGGTCAGGGGTTGGCAAACTGTTTCTTTTAGAAGCTAAATGGTAACTATTTTAGCCTTTGTGGGCCTTATACTGTCTATCATTACTAACTGTGCCCATATATTGTGAAAGTAGCCATAGACAACACATAAACTAATGGGTGTGTTTGCATGGCAAAAACATTTTACTTAAAAAAACAGGACTAGGGCTAGATTTGAATGTCAGGACATAATTTGTTGACCCGGCTCCAGGTTATTAACTAGAAATGAAACTGTTGAGTCATATTTAATGTATATTTAATTGTAACTTGGTTAAATAATGCCACCTTGTTTTCTCAGGAGATTATGTCAGTTTACACTCCCGACAGCTTTTTAGAAGATTGTCAGGCACTTTATATCCTTGCCCAAGTTTGAAAAGATCATACTTTATCTCTTTGCTAATTTGAAGGGGATGAAATGACATCTAGTTGTGATTTAAAATGCATTTCTGTGATTACTAATGAGATTGAACATTTTTTATCTGTTTTCTCTCTGTGAATGTTTTTTTGAAATGATATCTCCATTTTTTATTGGAGTGTTTGTCTCATTGTCATCAATTTGAAGAGATGATTTATATATTACAAATTCTAATTCTCTTGCAGTTGTAGTTTTGAAAATATCTTCCTGTTCTATGGCTTGTTATTTCACTTTATTAATAGTGGATTTTGAGAAATGGAAGATGGGATTTTCATGTTATAAAATTTACTAATCACAAAAGATTAGTTTTTTTTCTTTGTGTTTAAACTCTGTTTAGTCTGATACTAATATGGACATATTAATTTTCTTCTGAATACAATTTGCATAATTATCTTTGTCTACCTTCTATTTTCAAATTCATGTATCTTATAGATAACACAAAACTGAATTTTCATCTTTTTAGCAATCTGACAATATTTCCTCCTTACTTGGATTATTTAGTCTGTTTTACATTGATTGTGATTACTTAACTTCTATGGATATATTTCTACCATCTTATTTTATACTTTTAAAAAATCTATGTATATTTCTCTGTGTTTCCTTTAAATTTTTACTCTTTACTCTTTCTATTATTTTTCCTTTACTATCCTTGATACTACATATTCTTATTTTTGTTCTTTTATTGATTACCCTAACATTGCATGTATCCTTAGAAAGACTTAAAACTAGTCAAAAAGACACTTCTGCAGTTGGTCAATAGCAAGAACTATATAACTTCCCCATCTTAAAAAAATCAGACAAAATTTACTTAATGATGGTTTTGAGATGTTGGGCAACAGTCTGGAAAAAACAATAATCCTTAAAGAAAACACATGACTTGAACCCTAAGAATATGCCAGTTCACAACAAGAGAGTCTACAGGTCACAGCACATGATGGGGAGAATCCAGGAAGTATCCAGTGGTTTCACTGAGTTGAAGAGACAGAATTTGAAGAAGAAAGGCAACTGGAATTTGTGGGACAGAGAAAGGGAGAAAAGAGAAAGAGAGATCCAGAGGCAATTTTTGGCTGATCTGTGACTATGTCAGAGGAAATACAGAACTTGGGGAAAGGACTGCTGGAAAAAAATGTCTCAGAATAATCTTGAGAGTTTACAGGTCAGGAGGAGTTTATTTTTTTAAGCTAAAATAGAATAACCTCCTAACACAAAAGCTATCAAGTAGATTTCTCAGAAGTGTATTGCCAGGAGCCAAATTAAATCTAGACTAAAGGCTGTTCTGCACACAAAGCATAAGAGCAGTGCTCAGAAGAATCAAACTGATAGCAAGTAACATAACTGCCAAAGTTCATTACTTTTGATCTTACAAAAGCCAACATCATTTAAAGGAATAATAATTATAATAATAAAAGTAAAAATCATCAACTGTGTAAAATTCACAATGTCTGTTAGACAATAAGAAATTACTGGGAGTACAGAGAAACAGGAAAATACAACCCTTAACTAAGAAAAAATATCCAATAGGAACATTCTCAGAAATAACACAAATAATAGATTTAGTAGACAACAACTTTAAGATAACAATTGTAATATACACTACATGTTTAAAAGGGTTGAGAAAAGCATAAGCAAAAAGACCCAAATCAAAATTGTAGAGATTGAAAAGTATACTACTTTAAATTTCAAAATTAATGGATGGGATTAACTATATATTAAACACTGTAAAAGAAAAGATTAGTGAACTTGAAGACATAGCAATAGAAACTACCCCCCAAAAAAACACATAGATTAAAAAGACTAGAAAAAAAAAAGAACACAGCATCAGTGAGCCATGTCACCATATCAAATGTCCTGACACAGATGTAACTGAAGCCATAGAAAATGAGAATGGAGAATAGGAGATATAAAATATAATTTTGAAGAAATGGTTTTCAAGCAGAAGAAAGATTAAGAAAATGACACCAACATACATCATAATCAACCTACTGAACACCAGTAATAAGGATAACACCTTAAAAGTAGTTAGAGAGAAAAAACACATTATATAGAGGAACAAAAATATAAATAAGTAGCAGCCTTCTTGTTGGAAACAACAATGCAAAACAGAGGACAGTGGAGCAACATCCTTAGAACACTAAAAGAAAATAAAAGCTGTAAACTTAGAATTCTATATCCAGCAATAATGTCTTTAAAAAAGTAAAGTAAGGACTCTTTCAGACTTATGAAAGCTAAAGAATCCTTCTTCAGCAGACCAGCACTATGAGAAGTGAAGAAGGAAGGCCTTTAAGCAAAAAGAAAATGATACCAGATGGAAATCTGGTTCCACTTAAAAGAATGAACAGCACTAGAAATGGTGAGTATATGGGAATATAAAAAAATATGAGAGACTCTTTAATGTTATTTTTAATCTCTATAAGCTTAATTAAGGCAGGAGAATTTTTTTCTGATTATTGTGCTTAGTACCTTTTAGGCATTTTATAAGTACTATTGAATGACTTAAATGCTCATGCAAATAAATGTATCTATGAAAACTATGGTATGCATTATGAAATAAAGTACAGAATACTATGAAAGAAAAGGGAGTCTAGTATGATGTCCTACTCTTCGGAGAAGAGACATTTACATTGAGACCTCAAGAATGGCAAGCTATTGGTGAGGTGAGGCTGGGCTGGCAGAAAAGATCTCAGCACTTCTTTGTAATTGAGAAAAGGCCAATAGGATTGCAGATTAGTGAGCAAGAGGGAGAATTAAAAGGGAGGAGTTTTTAAGATAGGGAATGTTTTTGATTAGAGAACTGTGGTAGGAATATCCCTCCCAAAACCTCAGATTGGGATTATATTTGGAGATAGGGTTTTTAAAGGGTAAGTGAAATAAAATAATGTCAAATGGGTGGGCCCTTATCCATTATGACTGGTGTCCTTGTAGGAAAAAGAGATTAAGACACAGACATACACAGGAGGAAGACCACGTGGAGATGCAGGGAGAAGACAGCCTTCTGCACACCAGGCAAGAGGACACAGAGGAAGCCAGTTCTGCGGGCACTTTGATCTTATTCTTCTCACCTCCACAACTGTGAGGAAATAGATTTCTGTTGTTTAAGCCATTCAGGGTGTGTTATCTTGTTATGGCAGCCCTAACAAACTAATATAGAGACTGACATATTATGATTTACTTTAAAAATTTTAATTTTGGTTAATTTCAGATAACCATGCCAATAGTCAAATATCAGACAAACCTTCAGGGTTTATCATGTAGATAAACTACTGGCAGATGGCAACGAGTTGGCTTTTTAATTACTAAATACTAGATAAATGCCAAATGATAAAATTTACCTCTGCCCTTAGTGATGGGTGAGATTGATAAGAAAAAAGATGCCTCTATGGTATTTAATCTCTTATGCCTGGGTGGTCTGTTTAAAGTATATTTCCTGACGCATTCAGCAGTTAAGTTGTAGGATTGGGTGTTTTATGGGGTTGCTAAATTCCAGTTGGTCTCTGTGGGTTGCTTTCAGTCTATGGTGTTGACTTGCTCTCATATTTAAAAGACATCCTTGACTCAAACCTATACATCTCTTTTGGAAGAGTTGGGCTGGGTGGTCTTCCAAATTTCAGGTTTCTTTCAAATTTATCACTAGAGGGTTCTGCTGCTTCTTAATCTACTCTTCTTACCACGGTCAACATTAAGGCTACAAGATACTTGAAACTGCAAATATTTTCTCACGTAGGAATTATTAACCTTCAGATACTTATCCACAGTTAGAGACAAATGCTATTGTCTGTATACCTGTTGCAAAACTAAGATTTCTTGATATGTGATTCACTGTCCTGGATTGTTAAAATAATCCTTCTCTCTGATGCACTCTCAGCCTGCTGTTCAGTAAGACCTAATTGTGCCCATAGAGGAAGATGTGTTAGAATCGCCACGGCAGGATATAGTAACTCAGGTTGAATGGAATTACATTATTCAAACGGAAAACCCAGTGAAAAATTTGGTAGAGGGTTCCTTAACAAGTTAGACGTCTCATTTGGAGGGACATGATAATGACTTGCCATTTATCATAAAGTGTGCTTTTTGCATTAGTAATTGATTGAGTAAAATAGATAGCAGGAGCCGACTTGGATCAGAGTTTTTCACAATAGCATCAGCAGCTTCAAACACAGTGCTAATCATTTGCTCTGGCTGGCACACCAGAAATAACAAAATATCAAAGGTTTTATTTTGATATAGTTTCCAGCTAGCTACAAAGCAAGCAGTAGATATTCAGAGTCCTGGAGTAAAGACTGAAAGGATGAAGTTGGAAAAAGTAAACAGCCTAGTTTGGGAGGGTTCAGAAGAGTGGATTTAGAAGACTGCAAAATAGAGTGCAAAAAGAAAAGGTCTGGATTTACATGTCTCAAAAAATCCTACTCATGTAAGAAAATCAAAACCAAAAGCTGTTCAGCAAGAACCTTAGCAAGTGTGAGGAAGTTATATGAAGAAAATGGTAACATTTCATTGAAACTTAAAAAAAGGAAGGTGACAAAACTGAGGATCTTGGGTGGGTAACAAAATATAGTAAAGATGTCAATTATCTGTAAATTGATGCAATTCTAATAGATGTATTTCTAAGTGGTGTATTTCTTGTGATTTCTATTCCTTTGGTTGTGCTTTTTCTGGAGATGCTAAATTTTATAAAAGGAGAATCTTTTTTAAATCAGGAAAAGTGTTACGAGAATTTTACTCTGTTCATTTTAGATGCCGGGCACACCTTTGTATGCTGACAGCACACACTTGGTGATCTGGGGGCTCGATGTCTTTGGTTGAGACTGCAGGACCACTGTCCTGAGCATCTCTGGGAGTACCATTCTCATCAGGGTCTCCTTGAATTGCAAGCACTCTCTGTGCAGTACACAACCTAAGCTGTTGTCCAGGGTGACCTAACCCTGCACATTGTCAAATTTTTGTTCTTGCTTTTCCCCTACTTCCAAGGAAAACCATTTATTCTTTTTCATTTAAAAAATTTATCTTTAATAGATAACTTACCTTACTTGAGAGGTCACCTCAGCAAGATAAAGAAATTTCACCATACTGAGAACAGGATTATGGTAAAGTTCTGAAGGTGTTTTAAAGCTCTCCACTCTTTTAATGAAAAATCAGCACATTCCATCAAGAAGTTTCTGAATCGCAGCCAGAACTCTTCATCTAAAAGGGAATTTAAGTGTTGGTCTATCAGAGAGCCAGTCACTAGCTGCCCATCACTCAGCCGACTGGTAGTAGCAATGATGCCAGCATCGATTACAGATTGTGCTACAGAAAGGACAGGCTTTAGTTTTAGAAAACTCACTGAACTATTAACCATTGTGCATAAATATGCAATTCCATCCTCCTTTGTAAAATATAAAGTTCCAGTTTTGGGATTTTCCTTTACCAAGTTCTAAACAATGCTTGTTTCCTATTTCCTTCAAATAGCAGCAGTGCATCCACCATCCACACTGGGCACAGCAAATGGATTTCAACAGAGTGGCACAGATGTTTTCTTTGGTAGGATCAGACCTTTCATTTAGGGAGCAACAGCGTTTCCTTAGAATAAACAGAAGTGACCCAGGAAGCACGTATTACCCAGCAATTACATTTAATGAGTAAATGTTTTAAATAGTCTGTGCCAAACATACATCAGACCTCCTTATCCTTAATTTTGCCATCCTTCAAAATGCCACTCAGTGAGGGAGGAGTCTCACAAGTGGGAAATGCAGTGGTGGGCAGGTTGGACGTAGTGGGTTTGTTTCAGCATCACACAGTAGCTTTTGAAAGCATAAGACTGAATGTATGTTCTTAGGAAGCCTCAGTCCTATCATCTCAGCTCCAGCTTCCTAGCCAAGACGTGCAGCCCTCCCCTCCGCTTCCCTCCCCTCTTCTCCCATGCTCAAATTCCCACTCACTGATGAATACTACTACTAGCTGTCATCAAGCACTAACTACGTCCTTCTACTTTTTATGAATTGTCCACTCAGGGCTCTCAGAACCCTTGGGGGAGGTACTATTTTCCCCATTTTACAAATGAGAAGCTGAGGTAGAGAAAGACTCAGTAAATTGCCCCAAAACACATATTTTATAGTTGTCTTTACTTGCCATCTAACCATGCTTAAAAGGACATTGTTCTAAACAAAACAACTTTTACTTTAGGAGAAAGTCTGATGCTGCTTGGTAAAATATGACTGTTTTATTCATCTGCAGCATATATTGAGACACTACCCCCATTTTACAGGTTTCATTGCTTTCTGCCTCTTCCTTTGAACCCCTTAGTACAAAGACTTGAATGCCTTACATTGGCTGCTTTCACTGAGCTATGGAATATTTATTTGGACCATTGTGTTTGTGTGAGTGCACATGTGTGTGTGTGTATGTGTGTGTGTAAGACTTTATTATTTTTAGAGCAAGTCAAGGTTCCCAGCAAAATTGAGAGGAAGGTACAGAGATTTCCCATATACTTCTGCTCCCACACATACACAGGCTCCTGCATTATCAACATCTCCCACTAGGCTGGGGCATTTGTTACAATGGATGAACCTACATGACTCAAAGTCTGTAGTTTACCTTGGGGTTCACTCTTGGTGGTGTATGTTTGATGGGTTTGGACGAGTGTATTATACAGAATATTTCCACTGCTCTAAAAATGCTCTGTGTACCTATTCATCCCAACCTCCCCTCTCCTACCATCTGGAAACTACTGATCTTTTTATTACTGTCTTCATAGTTTTGACTCTTCCAGAATGTCTTATAGTTGGAATTACACAGTTTATAGCTATTTCAGATTAGCTTCTCTCACTTAGTAATATGCAGTTAAGTTTCCTTCATGTCTTTTCATGGACTGATAACTCATTTCCTGTTGGCGGTAAATAATATCTCACTGTCTGGATGTACCATAGTTTGTCCATTGACCTACTGAAGGACATCTTGGTTACTCTGAGTTTTGGCAATTACGTATAAAGCTGCCATAAACATCTGTGTGCAAGTTATTATTATTATTATTTTTGTGGACATAGGTTTTCAACTCCTTTAATTAAATACCAAAAAGGAAGATTTCTGGATCATATGGAAGAGTGTGTTAGTTTTGGAAGAAATTGCCAAACTATTTTTCAAAGTGGCTGAAACATTTTGCCTTCCCAACCGCAACAAATGAGAGTTCCTTCTATTCCACCTCCTCACCAGCATTTGCTGTTGGCAGTTTTCTTGCTTTTGGCCATTCTAATGGGTGTGTAGCAGTATCTCATTGTTGTTTTAATTTGCACGTTCCTGACGGTAAATGATGTCCTGAAGAACATCTTTCCGTGTGCTTAGTTGCCAGCTGCATATCTTCTTTGGTGAGGTGTCTGATAAAGCCTTAGGCCCATTTTTTAATTGGATTGGTTATTGTCGTATTTTTGCTTTCTGTCATTTTTTAATCAACTAATGAAATACATCCAGAAACTCTACCTTCCTGAGATTATCTTTCTGTGTTTCTACAGAAAAACAGTGCATTGGCTGAATGTAGAAATGCTGTAGACTTTACCTGATATGATGACTTTGTTTAGGGTTAAAAGTGTGATGATGATCTGAATTCAATTTACGTCACAAAACTGCTAGTACAAAGGGAAAGATAAGAGTGAAATTAGACATGAAAAATTAACCAAGGAGTTGCAACTGTCTTCCAGAAAATAAGGTAGATTGGTAGGAAATAAAGTGTATGGGGCTTACACAAGAAAAATTTTAGATTTGCAAAAGACCTAAGATAGAAGATTAAGCATACTAACAGGAAATTAACCAGGGGAAGAATGGGAAACATCCTGCTCAGAGAACGTCCTGCTCAAAGACCATTTTCTACAAAGGGGGGAAGATATTGAGAAGTGACAGACTATTTTTATTTTCAATTACTTGATGAACTTCCTAAAAGAGTGGTGGCAGACAGAGGGGCTGGAGAAAAATGAAACAGGAAACCCACAACCAATTTTAAAGCTACTCAAAACAATCTGTTGAGCAAAGAAAACAATGCATTAAAGAAAAGCTAAAATGCAGTGGGTCAGATATCTCTTATTGGGGGGATTTGGAATACAAAGGAGACAGTGCTCCTGGGCTATGGCTGTTCCTTGTACCAACTCCCTCCCGGCAGACCCAAGAGTACCCAAGTGGTAGAACAAAGAAACTAAACCATCCACAACTAGCTCCCATACTGCTCATTTTTAAAGGGAAAGATTCAGTCAGCATATATAAGGATAGGAGTCAAGAAAGACCCACCATTGACAGGCTTGGCAAAACCACGCATCTCAATAGAAATGGCCCCATTCCCACATGAGCAAACGGAAATTATGATAAATAGCATGGGACCCATGCGAACATTTTGCAAAGGTATGTAAGAAATACACAAGAAAAATTGATACTGCCAACCACACATAAGAAAAGAAAAGATCATTTTAGGCAGTATTAGTAACTTAAAAGAACATGAATGCTCTGAAAGCATTAAAGAGTAAGAAATAAAAATGGAACCATTGGAGGTATGGAAAATTGATAAGAGAAAATTCATTGAGTTTTTTTTCTGTTTCAATTATCTTTCATAGTAAAAGAAATATAGCATATAACTACAGCTAAAGCCAACTCACTCCTGCCTAATCCTTCTATCCCCTGACATAATTATGCTCTAGTTTGATGTGTTTTCTTTATATATTTACTACACATGTATGTGACCATAGAGTATAATATCAATCTATGCTTTCAAAATTCATACAACCAGTACCATACTATACACATTACTATTGTTTACTTGTTTTTCTTTTTTTAACCAAATACTACCTTTAAAAAGTTTTCCATGTGGATCTATTTCAGTCAAACTTGTACGTCATTCCATTGTAGGAATAAACATCAGTTTATCCACTCTCCTACTGATACTAGGATTTTCTTTATTTACCTTTTGCAATTATATATGGATCTAGGAAAAATATCCACTTATGTCTCCTTACGTTCATATATATGCAAAATGATCTCTACAGCAAACTCCTAAAAAAGGGTTGAAACTATGTGCACTTCAATTGGACAAAGTATTGTCGAATTTTCTCTAAGTTATATTATCAGAATTCAAATAGTTCCAGTTTCCTGCTATTCTTGCCGAACACTTGACAATTTATGGCTGTGAAATGTTACTCCAGAGAGGTTTTCATTTGCATTGCTTCATCTCTAAAGCTGTTGAGCATCTTTCCTGAGTTTCATGGCCTACCATGAGTCGTCTTATGTGACTTGCTTGTTCCTATATTCTTTAACAATTTTAAAGATTGGGTTAATTGACTTTCTCTTATGACTAGTAAGAATTCTTTATGTATTCTGGATATCAATCCTTCATGGACTAAAGGCATTATAAACATTTTCTTGAAACGAATGACTTTTCTTTTAACATTTAAAATGCCTTATTTTTTTAGAGACTAATGTTAAGTTTTACAATATATCAGTTTCACCATTGATGATCTGTGGTTTAAGGTGTTAAGAAACTGTTTTATTTTCCCCTCATGTAATAAGTACAGTCTCAAACATTTTCTTCTAAAAGTTAAAAATTTGCCTTTTCATCTTTAGGTCTAAGAACTTTTAAAAAAAATTATTAGGAGGGGCGGAAGATGGCGGCGTGAGTAGAGCAGCGGAAATCTCCTCCCAAAACAACATATATCTATGAAAATATAACAAAGACAACCCTTCCTAGAATAAAGACCAGAGGACACAGGACAATATCCAGACCACATCCACACCTGAGAGAACCCAGCGCCTCGCGAAGGGGGTAAGATACAAGCCCCGGCCCCGCGGGAGCCGAGCGCCCCTCCCCCCAGCTCCCGGCGGGAGAAGAGCAGGCAGAGCGGGAGGGAGACGGAGCACAGGGCTGCCGAACACCCAGCCCCCGCCATCCGGGCCAGAGCACAGACACAGTGCGTGCCCAGGGGGCCCTGGATGCTAGGGAAACAGGGCAGCAAAAAGAGTGAGCGGGCACCAGAGGCCAGGTGCCGGAGGACATAAGAAAAGCGCGCGACCCTTTTTTTTTGCTTTTTTGCTGTTTTGTTTTGGCGAGCGCTTTTTGGAAGTCTTAAAGGGATAGGGACCCCAATACTAGGGAAACAGGGCAACAAGAACAGTGAGCGGGCACTGGTGGCCTGGAGCAGGAGGACACCAGAAAAGCGAGCGCCCATTTTTTTTTTGCTGTTTTGTTTTGGCAAGCGCTTTTTGGTAGTCTTAAAGGGATAGGGACCCCAATAATAGGGAAACAGGGCAGCAAGACCGGTGAGCAGAAGCCTGAGGCTGGCACTGGAGAATAAAGAAAAACGAGCGACCACCTTTTTTTTAATTAAAAAAAAATTTTTTTTTTTTTAATTAAAAAAATTTTTTTTTTTTTGGTGGTCATTGTTTTGTTTTGGCGGGTGCTTTTTGGAAGTCTTAAAGGGGCAGGGCGGGACACTTAATCCAGAGGTAGGGAATCCGGGGATCTCTGGGCACCCTAACCCCTGGGCTGCAAGGAGCAGGGAGGCCCCTTACGGAGATAAATAGCCTCCCAGCAGCTCCTGCTCCAACGCAACTCCACCACTTTGGAGCAGCTGCCCGAGCCAGGCCACACCCACAGCAACAGCGGAGATTAACTCCATAGCAGCCCAGCAGGAAGCAGAAACCCTGTCTGCGTGCAGCTGCCCAGCACAAGCCACTAGAGGTCGCTGTTCTCCCAGGAGAGGAGGGCCACAAACCAACAAGAAAGGAAGTCCTTCCAGCTGTCACTCGTCCCAGCTCTGCAAACTATTCCTATCACCATGAAAAGGCAAAGCTACAGGCCGACAAAGATCACAGAGACAACACCAGAGAAGGAGACAGACCTAACCAGTCTTCCTGAAAAAGAATTCAAAATAAGAATCATAAACATGCTGACAGAGATGTAGAGAAATACGCAAAAGAAATGGGATGAAGTCCAGAGGGAGATCACAGATGCCAGAAAGGAGATCGCAGAAATGAAACAAACTCTGGAAGGGTTTATAAGCAGAATGGATAGGATGCAAGAGGCCATTGATGGAATTGAAACCAGAGAACAGGAATGCATAGAAGCTGACATAGAGAGAGACAAAAGGATCTCCAGGAATGAAATAATATTAAGAGAACTGTGTGACCAATCCAAAAGGAACAATATCCGTATTATAGGGGTCCCAGGAGAAGAAGAGAGAGGAAAAGAGATGGAAAGTATCTTAGAAGAAATAATTGCTGAAAACTTCCCCACACTGGGGGAGGAAGTAATCGAACAGACCACGGAAATACACAGAACCCCCAACAGAAAGGATCCAAGAACGACAACACCAAGACACATAATAATTAAAATGGCAAAGATCAAGGACAAAGAAAGAGTTTTAAAGGCAGCTAGAGAGAAAAAGGTCACCTATAAAGGGAAACCCATCAGGCTAACATCAGATTTCTCGACAGAAACCCTACAGGCCAGAAGAGAATGGCATGATATATTTAATACAATGAAACAGAAGGGCCTTGAACCAAGGATACTGTAGACCAGCATGACTATCATTCAAATATGATGGTGGGATTAAACAATTCCCAGACAAACAAAAGCTGAGGGAATTTGCTTTCCACAAACCACCTCTACAGAACATCTTACAGGGACTGCTCTAGATGGGAGCAATCCTAGAAAGAGCACAGCACAAAACACCCAACATATGAAGAATCGAGGAGGAGGAACAAGAAGGGAGAGAAGAAAAGAATCTCCAGACAGTGTATATAACAGCTCAATAAACAAGCTAAGTTAGGCAGTAAGATACTAAAGAGGCTAACCTTGAACCTTTGGTAACCACGAATTTAAAGCCTGCAATGGCAATAAGTACATATCTTTCAATAGTCACCCTAAATGTTAATGGGTTGAATGCACCAATGAAAAGACACAGAGAAACAGAATGGATAAAAAAGCAAGACCCATCTATATGCTGCTTACAAGAAACTCACCTCAAACCCAAAGACATGCACAGACTAAAAGTCAAGGAATGGAAAAACATATTTCAAGCAAACAACAGTGAGAAGAAAATAGGGGTTGCAGTACTAATATCAGACAAAATAGACTTCAAAACAAAGAAAATAACAAGAGATAAAGAAGGACACTACATAATGATAAAGGGCTCAGTCCAACAAGAGGATATAACCATTCTAAATATATATGCACCCAACACAGGAGCACCAGCATATGTGAAACAAATACTAACAGAACTAAAGGGGGAAATAGACTGCAATGCATTCATTCTAGGAGACTTCAACACACCACTCACCCCAAAGGATAGATCCACCCGGCAGAAAATAAGTAAGGACACGGAAGCAATGAACAACACAGTAGAGCAGATGGGCCTAATAGACATCTATAGAACTCTACATCCAAAAGCAACAGGATATACATTCTTCTCAAGTGCACATGGAACATTCTCCAGAATAGACCACATACTAGCCCACAAAAAGAGCCTCAGAAAATTCCAAAAGATTGAAATCCTACCAACCAACTTTTCAGACCACAAAGGCATAAAACTAGAAATAAACGGTACAAAGAAAGCAAAGAGGCTCACAAACACATGGAGGCTTAACAACACGCTCCTAAATAATCAATGGCTCAATGACCAAATCAAAACGGAGATCCAGTAATATATGGAAACAAATGACAACAACAACACTAAGCCCCAACTTCTGTGGGACACAGCAAAAGCAGTCTTAAGGGGAAAGTATATAGCAATCCAAGCATATTTAAAAAAGGAAGAGCAATCCCAAATGAATGGTCTAATGTCACAATTATCGAAATTGGAAAAAGAAGAACAGATGAGGCCTAATGTCAGTAGAAGGAGGGACATAATAAAGATCAGAGAACAAATACATAAAATTGAAAAGAATAAAACAATAGCAAAAATCAATGAAACCAAGAGCTGGTTCTTCGAGAAAATAAACAAAATAGATAAGCCTCTAGCCAGACTTATTAAGAAGAAAAGAGAGTCAACACAAATCAACAGTATCAGAAACGAGAAAGGAAAAATCATGATGGACCCTACAGAAATACAAAGAATTATTAGAGAATACTATGAAAACCTATATGCTAACAAGCTGGGAAACCTAGGAGAAATGGACAACTTCCTAGAAAAATACAACCTTCCACGATTGACCCAGAAAGAAACAGAAAATCTAAACAGACCAATTACCAGCAACAAAATTGAAGCGGTAATCAAAAAACTACCAAAGAACAAAACCCCCGGGCCAGATGGATTTACCTCGGAATTTTATCAGACATACAGGGAAGACATAATACCCATTCTCCTTAGAGTTTTCCAAAAAATAGAGGAGGAGGGGATACTCCCAAACTCATTCTATGAAGCTAACATCACCCTAATACCAAAACCAGGCAAAGACCCCACCAAAAAAGAAAACTACAGACCAATATCCCTGATGAACATAGATGCAAGAATACTCAACAAAATATTAGCAAACCGAATTCAAAAATACATCAAAAGGATCATACACTATGACCAAGTGGGATTCATCCCAGGAATGCAAGGATGGTAAAACATTCGAAAGTCCATCAACATCATCTACCACATCAACAAAAAGAAAGACAAAAACCACATGATCATCTCCATAGATGCTGAAAAAGCATTGGACAAAGTTCAACATACATTCATTATAAATCTCTTGGCAAAATGGGAATAGAGGGCAAGTACCTCAACATAATAAAGGCCATATGTCATAAACCCACAGCCAACATTATTTTGAACAGCGAGAAGCTGAAAGCATTTCCTCTGAGATCGGGAACTAGACAGGGATGCCCATTCTCTCCACTGTTATTTAACATAGTACTGGAGGTCCTAGCCACGGCAATCAGACAAAACAAAGAAATACAAGGAATCCAGATTGGTAAAGAAGAAGTTAAACTGTCACTATTTGCAGATGACATGATACTGTACATAAAAATCCCTAAAGACTCCACCCCAAAACTACTAGAACTGATATCGGAATACAGCAAAGTTGCAGGATACAAAATCAACACACAGAAATCTGTGGCTTTCCTATATACTAACAATGAACCAACAGAAAGAGAAATCAGGAAAACAACTCCATTCACAATTGCATCCAAAAAAATAAAATACCTAGGAATAAACCTAACCAAAGAAGTGAAAGACTTATACTCTGAAAACTACAAGTCACTCTTAAGAGAAATTAAAGGGGACACTAACAGATGGAAACTCATCCCATGCTCGTGGCTAGGAAGAATTAATATCGTCAAAATGGCCATCCTGCCCAAAGCAATATACAGATTCGATGCAATCCCTATGAAACTACCAGCAACATTCTTCAATGAACTGGAACAAATAATTCAAAAATTCATATGGAAACACCAAAGACCCCGAATAGCCAAAGCAATCCTGAGAAAGAAGAATAAAGTAGGGGGGATCTCACTCCCCAACTTCAAACTCTACTATAAAGCCATAGTAATCAAGACAATTTGGTACTGGCACAAGAGCAGAGCCACAGACCAATGGAACAGACTAGAGAATCCAAACATTAACCCAGACATATATGGTCAATTAATATTTGATAAAGGAGCCATGGACATACAATGGCAAAATGACAGTCTCTTCAACAGATGGTGCTGGCAAAACTGGACAGCTACATGTAGGAGAATGAAACTGGACCATTGTCTAACCCCATATACAAAAGTAAACTCAAAATGGATCAAAGACCTGAATGTAAGTCATGAAACCATTAAACTCTTGGAAGAAAACATAGGCAAAAACCTCTTAGACATAAACATGAGTGACCTCTTATTGAACATATCTCCTCGGACAAGGAAAACATCAGCAAAAATGATATAAGTGGGACTATATTAAGCTGAAAAGCTTCTGTACAGCAAAAGACACCATCAATAGAACAAAAAGGATCCCTACAGTATGGGAGAATATATTTGAAAATGACAGATCCGATAAAGGCTTGACGTCCAGAATATATAAAGAGCTCACACGCCTCAACAAACAAAAAACAAATAAACCAACTAAAAAATGGACAGAGGAACTGAACAGACAGTTCTCCAAAATAGAAATACAGATGGCCAACAGACACATGAAAAGATGCTCCACATCGCTAATTATCAGAGAAATGCAAATTAAAACTACAATGAGGTATCACCTCACACCAGTAAGGATGGCTGCCATCCAAAAGACAAACAACAACAAATGTTGGCGAGGCTGTGGAGAAAGGGGAACCCTCCTACACTGCTGGTGGGAATGTAAGTTAGTTCAACCATTGTGGAAAGCAGTATGGAGGTACATCAAAATGCTCAAAACAGACTTACCATTTGACCCAGGAATTGCACTCCTAGGAATTTACCCTAAGAATGCAGCAATCAAGTATGAGAAAGATCAGTGCACCCCTATGTTTATCGCAGCACTATTTACAATAGCCAAGAATTGGAAGCAACCTAAATGTCCATCGATAGATGAATGGATAAAGAAGATGTGGTACATATACACAATGGAATACTACTCAGCCATAAGAAAAGGGCAAATCCAATCATTTGCAGCAACATGGATGGAGCTGGAGGGTATTATGCTCAGTGAAACAAGCCAAGCGGAGAAAGAGAAATACCAAATGATTTCACTTATCTGTGGAATATAAGAATAAAGGAAAAACTGAAGGAACAAAACAGCAGCAGAATCACAGAACTCAAGAATGGACTAACAGGTACCAAAGGGAAAGGGACTGGGGAGGATGGTTGGGTAGGGAGGGGCAAGTGGGGAGAGAAATAGGGGGGTATTAAGATTAGCATGCATGGGGGGTAGGAGAAAAAGGAGGGCTGTACAACACAGAGAAGGCAAGTAGTGATTCTACAACATTTTGCTATGCTGATGGACAGTGACTGTAAAGGGGTTTGTTTATAGGGGAGACCTGGTATAGGGGAGAGCCTAGTAAACATAATATTCGTCATGTAAGTGTAGATTAGTGATAACAAAAACAAAACAAAACAAAACAAAACAAAAAAGGGCAGTTCCTGTGTGGTAACCTCCAATGAGTTCTACACAAGGGTATAAAGGGCATATAAAAGTGTAGGCAAAGGGTCTGTTTGCGTTTATACAGAAGATCAAAGCCTAATTGGGCTACCCCAAAAATGAACTAAGATACGATAGGAAAGAGAACTTCCAACGTCAGCACTCTCTGGAAGACTCATGCCAGAAGATGCTCATAAAAAAACCCCAGCAAAGATCCACGCACTGCTACAGCTGTAGATGCACTCATCCCACCAGCTGCTGGACTTGCCGTGGGAATGAAGGAGATATCTAAGCTGGCCTGTGCATACAGTAAAACAACAAATTTGACTGAATCTATACTGTTGGAACTCAACCAAAATTAGGAGAAGTGCAAATTGTAGCACTCCAAAATCTTACAACTACAGACTATTTACTGTTAAAAGAACATAAGGGATGTGAACATTCCTCAGGAATGGGTTGTTTTAATTTGTCTGATTTCTCTCAGACTGTTCAAGTTCGGTTGGACAATATCCACCATATCATAGATAAGTTTTCACAAATGCCTAAGGTGCCTAACTGGTTTTCTTGGTTTCACTGGAGATGGCTGGTAATTACAGATATGCTTTGGTTATGTAACTATACTCCTGTTATGTTAATGTGTGTGCACAATTTAAGTAGTAGCTTAAAACCTATACATGCTGAAGTTACTCTACAAGAAGATATGTCAAAGAAATAATCAATCTTCCCATGTTTTCTTCCGCCTGCTACTTCTATAGCTTTTCTTCTTCCTTCCTAATTACAACCCTTAAATAGAATTCGTGCCTCATATCAAATTTACCGAGTATCATAATTCTTCCAAGTAGTAAAGATACCTCAAGACAAATGCTGGGCATAAAAGACACAGGGCATAAATATGCAAAGAAGTGAAAAGCTAACCTTTTCAAACAATAAGGATTCTCTCTCACTTACCAACTTTACATTTCCCTGTATGGCCCCGGAAGATGACTGGTTAGCCAGAGACGGGTAAGATTCCTCAATTGAGGAACAACCTAAGACAGGCACAGTTGCAGGGGGATCATCAGGTGAGAAATTGGGGATCAACAGAGGTGAGGCTTAGAACCTCACCCTCCCTGTTCTGAGAGAAATCTTCTGCATCGTGGATGTTTTATTGCCCTTGTCTAGCTTGGATTAACACATAGTCTACAGGCACACACCTGATCATCTACATTTGCTCTCTTACAACACTAAACTATGTTTTCTACCTTTATCTTGTATCTACCTACCACTTCAGCATTTTATTAAAAATAATAATAATAAAGAGAGAAATGTGGTATCCACATATAAATCAAGTATAAAAACCAAATGAGTATTCATATTTGAACTGACTGTTTATAGTTCATAATGCATGAGCAAAACCGAAAGTTTCTGTGATGACTGCCCTTGTACTGTTCACTATGTAACTTATTCATTATGTAAGAATTTGTTCTCCATGTAAGAACTTGTTTGTTATGCCTCAGAAGATTGGAGACTGACGAAGATTAGGCTTGGGGTGGATTAATGATTGTGCATTGAGCATTGACTCCCCTATACAGAATTTTATTGTCGTTAACAACCATTTGATCAATAAATATGAGAGATGCCCTCACATAAAAAAAAAAAAAAGGACAGACTTCCAATGGTAAAATAAATAAGTAACCGGGATGTAATGTATAGCATAAGGAATATAGTCAAGATATTGTAACAGCTTGGTAGGGGGATAGCTGGTACCTAGAATTATGTATATAAATGTTTTATCACTGTGTTGTACACTTGAAACTAATGTAATGTAATACTGTGCATCAACTACCCTTCAATAAAAAATAATTATTAAAATAAAAAAAAAATTATTAGCAGATGTTGAATTTTATGAAATGCCATTTCTACACCTATTGAGATGTTTAAGTGTTTTTTTTTTCTGTCAACTAGTTTATGTAATGAATCACATTAAATAGACTTTTCAATTTATCGGGAATGCAAACCTTCTTTGCATTTCATGGAAAACACTATGATTTATACTATTTTAATACTGTGTTGAAAAAAGGTAAGCCCCAAGTAACCTTTATTCACAACTCTCAACCTGAATTAATGAGACAACTTCCAGGCTTTGAAATAAAGAAGCTGTTCTTGCAAAAGTTATTTTGTAAATAAAATAAATAAATAAATTCCAAATTAATGGTACAATACAATGTAAAATCATCTCATTTCTCCAGTGCATTGATACATTTGTTTCCCAACATGTTATTAGAACTTTGTTACTTTGGTTTTAAGTGAAAGTGACTTATCATTTTCCTTTATTGTAAATCCTTTTCCAGGCTTGTTATAAAGATTATAATGGGTTATAAGTGAGTTACATATATTAGAGATTATTCATTCCTTGAATTTTGGTCATAAGTGTAAAATTTCCTGGGCTTCTATTTGGGGTAGATTTAAACTTGATTTTTCAATGACTTTTGATAATTTATGTTTTATACAACATTGTGCATTTTAATTGTTTTCATTCATTGGCATAAAGTGTTATAAATTGTTATGATTCTAAAATCTCTCTTGCGTCTCTGATAATTTTCACATTTTTAACCCTAATATTGTTTGTTCGTGCTTTCCCGGTTTTGACATAATCATTATTAGCCAATATTGTCTATTTTATTACTTTTGTAAAGATGACAGAATAGCTCTTATAGGAGGGAAAGGGACAGCCTTTCCTTAGAATTTCAAAAATAAATATTGAAGGAATGATAAGACAGACAATCACCATTTGGCAAGTACCACAATAATAAATTTGCAGACAAGAATCATTAGTGCATGCTAAAATTAATAGGTCAAAGTATAATTTTTACAAAATTTACATATCTTAAACTAGCTCTCCAAAAAAAACTTGTTCATTACAAAGAGAAAAATAGTACATTTACATTAGAGAAACCTGGCAGATATCACCTTAGCCAAGTAACCAAATTAACATCATCAGCAAATAATATGCTGATGTCATGTACCTTGTTGTAATGCATATTTCACTTCTGCAGAAAATTTGCCAAAAATGCATAGCCCAAATTTAAATATAAGAAGTGTCAAGCAAATCCAAATTGAGAGGCATCCTGCAGTATAACTATTTAAAATTGTCAAGTTTATGGAAAACAAAGAAAGACTAACAGCTATCCCTGATTAGGGCATACTGAGCACATGTAACTCCTGAATGCAACCTGGATCGAATCCAGGACTTGATAAAGGCCAAAAGTAGGGCCAATTGGCAAAGTTCACATAATGCCTGTAGATAAGATAATAGCATCGATTTGCTTCCTTGACACTCTTCTTTCTCCCTGGTTTTCTTCTTTTTTTTAAGATTTAGTACCTTTATTCATTTGCTTAATTATTATAATTACATCCATTTTACATTTTCTTAAATCTAGAGTGTGAAGTGTTTATCCTCCTGTTTATTGTTTCTGATGACTTATCCTGTTAGATTGTTTTCATATATATTCCATTATAAGCTAATCTTTAATTGCTTTTCCCCTTTGGGAATTTTATATGTAAACAATTATGGTAGAATTCTCTAGAGCAGTTATGTATTTGCATGTGTCAGATACCCCAGGTAAGTCAGAAGCCTTGGACCAATTTTCATTATAATTACAATGCAAACAAACACAGAAAAGGAAATTCACACTTAAAACTAGTCCTAGTTCTTAGAACTAGCTTTGGGCTTCAACTAATTGGAGAGATGAGCTAGCTATATGAAGGAGCTTAATTCCATTTCATATCTATTATTATCCAGAGGCCTCAATTCCTGTCCTTACTGGGCATTAAAATCCTAGCTCCTCTTGATTACCAGATCTAAAAGCCCATGTCTGGTGTTTTCATATCAGCTTGAGTGCTAATCTGTTGGTTTTCCATTTTCTTTTTATTTCTGTTCCCCCAAACAGAATGATCAGACCAGCTTTGCCTGTAAAAATGTATTGTTACATGCTACCATAATGTGACTGCTTTCCTGGGTAGTTTGAAATGCAAACCAGCAGTCAGAATTATCTGGACAATGAAAGATCTCCAAATTTGCTGGACTAGTATGTCTCCCAAGGGGAGAAGTTGTAGCCAAACTCAAACTTTCCCTGGATGGGGACCCCCAGGTTTTCTAGGTACTGATATCTAAACTCAGATTGTTTGGCACCAAAGCAATTTGTTTATCCTCAAATTCTACAAGACCACTCATGCTTACATGAATAGTAACCATGACAACAGGAAGGGGGCTCTCTCCTGAAACACAGTCGTGTAAGTTGGCCAGCTGAGCCTCGCCCAATCATGCAGAAAATCATACAGAGTGAAAGGGCTAATAGGTTTAGGTGAGTATTTAACACATGTCAGATATGCATAGCAGAGAAAGAAGGTTCAAATAATACAGAACTGGTAATAAATGAAACTGAAAACATTCAAAGATGAAATAAACTTAAACTTCCCATAAATGAACAACTGAATATATTAATCAAAATGGCTTATCTTCTTTCTGAAAAATAAATTCATAGATAGGTAGGTAGATATAAAATGACCAAGAATAAGTTTTGTTTTATGAATTACTTACATTCTAGGGTAAAATAAGCACATAATGTTATTTTGAAACAAAATATTTATCATATGAGGAAATAGAGACAAAAGATAGAATTATAAAACAAAAGAAGTCAAGGAAAATCTTTAATCTTAAATTCTGAATTGGAAATATCAGGGTGAACTCATTATTTTTCTCCCTTAAAATTTTTTTTTTTTTCTGGTTTTGACCCCTGAAACAATACACATAGTCAGTGGTTCTAAATACATTTTTTCTTTTAAAAGAACCTAGGACTGGTGTAGGAAATGATGTCCAGGAAGATTCTGGAACATCTTGTTGGTATAAGAAACAGTGAAGCTATGAAAGGTTAGATCACATCAAAAGTACATAAAGGCAGCTTGATAGGCTCCCATGGCAAAAGATATGACAATCTGAGCATCAGTGAAGATAATGATTGTAGTTATTTAAAACACACTGAAAATATAAAAATCTAAGGGTTATTAGTGATGTTAAAAAAAGAAATACAACATAACTTGTACAATACTGGAAGTTGCTGGTACTCAAACTCTTAATTGATAATGAAGGGAAAAGAGCTGAGTTCTTTCAGGATAAACTGCATTTTGGAGGAAATGAACATTGTCAGTGGATGAAGAAGTTTTCCCATAGGAAAACTGCAATAAATGCAGAAGGAATTATGGAATTAGAAAAACCAACATGTTACATCTTCAAAAAAACAACTTCAGACAATGGGATCAGTGGGCTATAAAGCTGCTAGATGAAATGTCAACAAATTTTTACAAGTGAAGGGAGCAGGTTGGCAGCACTTGAACCCTGAACCTGAGTATCTCTTAAAAGTGAGACAACCAGACTTTAGGTGCCTTCTAAAAAAATGCTGTGTGAAACTACAGCACCAATGTGATGAAATTTAGCATGAATATAAGCTAGCCTTCAGATGTAACACTTTGTCTACAGGAAATACAGAAGAAATAAGTTAAATCATATCAAGAGAAAACAATCAGCAACATTCAGAACATGGAACAGACTCAGTTTCTTTAATATTTTAAACATAAACAACTCCAATAGTGTGGTTGGATGGTTGTTAAGGATGGATAGGAGCTGTACAAAGGTTCCTTCCACTCTTTACTTTTGTGTATTTCTGGAATTTTCCAAATAAAAGTAACAAAAGAGAATTTGCCTCTTAGCAAAGCACCAGACCCAAAGAATAAAGACTAAAACTTTTCAAATGGTTATGCATATGAAGCTGGTCACCCACAAAAGACTTTCCCTTTGGAACATTAAATGGCAGAAAAACTTCATGTAACCCAAGAACACTTTACCCACCCAGAAATTTATTTATGAATAAGGCAACAGAGAAATACTGTAAAATACTGCAAAAACCCAGGATTGTAATAACCTAAAAAAATCCCATTTGGAAAATAATCCAGCTTACTTAAAGATTAATCAAAATTGGGAATCTATGAATGGGGAATTCGTGCTAATGAAGAACTGGTGAAAGCATTAAGTCCATTCAATCATGGAATAATTCCAAATAAGTGTGCCAGGAGCCTGAAAATGATGGCGGTGTGAGAGGTGAAGCAGAAACCCCCTCCCAAAAGCATATATAACACAAAAAAAAGCAAATACAACTTACCCTGAAAGAGCGACCCAAAAGAAAACTGCAAAAGACTGCTTACATCTGGGGAAAAGAGAAGATCTCACAGAAAAGAGTAAAGTAGCAAAGCCATCATCTGGCAGGACCCAACCCCTCCCCCTATCCCAGCTCACAGAGGAAAAGAAACAGAGTGGGGAGGGAGTAGAAGCCCATCACTGCTAAACACCCACCCCTGGAGATCTGTTCCAGGAGCATCAACCCACACTACATGGTGCTCTGGAGATTAGAGGGGTTGGAAATAAAAGACAGGGGGGCTACTCAGAGAGACTGACATTCCAGCTGCTTATGGAGGACAGGTACCCACAACCAGCAGCTCCAGAACAAAAGAAAGGCAGTCACTTTGAAAGACTTCCCAACAGTGAGAGGGGTGCTAAATGACCAAGGATTACATAGAGCTTGCTGCTCAGAAGAAAGGACAGGTGGACAAAATTGTCCCATCACAATCAGCCCAGCAGGTTGGGAACATTCAGGAGCTTCAGGTGCTCCATCCCCCTGGCTGACAACACAGTGCAGAGACCCCCACCCATTGAGATCAGCAGCCTGCTCCTCCTTCTTCCTGGCTGGCACTGGTCCACTCACCTGCTGCCCCCACCATCACACCAGGCCAGCCAGAGGGTGGCCCTGTCTATGGCAGCTATAGGGACATAGCACAGAGTCTCCTTCCTGAGCTCCTTGGCCCACTGGCCCTGGTAGTGGAGGCAGGCACTGCAGCTGGGAAGCAGGAAAGAGCTCTTTCCTCTAGGCAGACACCAGTACCATGCACCTGTGACCCCCTGCCATGACTCTAGCTGCTGGGTGGCTCCAGAGAGTAGAACTTCTGGGCACTGACAAAACAAAGTTATTATTCCATAGCAATCTTAGAAATATGAAATGGCAAAAGAATCTTGTACAAACCAAAATCCCTCAAACACCAGAAAGAGGGCTAAGTGAAACTAAAATCACAAATCTTCTTGAAAAAGACTTCAAAATAAAAATCATAAGCATGCTCATGCAGCTGCAGAAAAATATTCAGGATCTCAGGGAGGACTGCAAGAAAGAGATAGAAACTTTGAAAAACGCAAACACATGGAGGCTTAATAACATGCTCCTAAATAATTAATGGATCAATGACTAAATAAAAAGAGATCAAGCAATATATGGAGACAAATGCAAAAACAACTCAACATCCCAAAATCTGTGGAAAGCAGCCAAGGCCATGCTAAGTGGGTAGTATATTGCAATACAAGCTTATGTCAAGGAAGAAGAACAAACTCAAATGAGCAGCCTAAACTCACAATTAATGAAACTAGAAAAAGAAGAACAAATGAGGCCAAAAGTTAGTAGAAGGAGGGACATAATAAATATCAGAGCAGAAATAAATAAAATTGAGAAGAAGAAAACAATAGAAAGAATCAATGAAACCAGGAGCTGGCTCTTCAAGAAAATAAACAAAATAGATAAACCCCTAGCCAGACTTATCAAGAAAAAAAGACAGTCTACACACATAAACAGAATCAGAAATGAGAAAGAAAAAATCACAACCGACACCACAGAAATATAGAGAATTATTAGAGAATACTATGAAAAATTATATGCTAACAAGTTGGATAACCTAGAAGAAATGGATAACTTTCTAGAAAACTACAACCTTCCAAGACTGACCTAGGAAGAAACAGAAAATCTGAACAGACCAATTACCAGCACTTAAATTGAATTGGTAATCAAAAAACTACCTAAGAACAAAATGCCTGAACTAGATGGCTTCACTGCTGAATTTTATCAAACATTTAGAAAGGAACTAATACCTACCCTCTTAAAGTTTTCCAAAAAGTAGAAGAGGAGAGAATTCTTCCAAACTCATTCTTTGAGGCCAGCATAGACACCAAATATCAAATACCAGGCAAAGAAACCACAAAAAAAGAAAACTACAGAACAAAATCCCTGATGAACATATATGCAAAAATCCTCAACAAAATATTAACAAACTGAATTCAAAAATACATCAAAAAGATCATTCATCATGATCAAGTGGGATTTATTCCAGGGATGTAAGGATGGTACAATATTTGAAACTCCATTGACATCATAAACCACATCAACAAAAGGAAGGGAAAAAATCACATGCTCATCTCAATAGATACTGAAAAAGCATTTGATAAAATTCAACATCCATTCATGACAAAAACTCTCAACAAAATGGCTATGGAGGGCAAGTACCTCAATATAATAAAGGCTATATATAACAAACCCACAGCCAACATCATACTTAACGGCATAAAGCTGAAAGCTTTTCCTCTAAGATTGGCAACAAGAAAAGGATGCCCACTCTCACTACTTTTATTCAACATAGTACTGGAGGTCCTAGCCACGGCAATCAGACAACACAAAGAAATAAAAGGCATCCAGATTGGTAATGAAGAAGTTAAACCATCACTGTTTGAAAATGACATGAGTTATACATAAAAAAAAAAAACCCTAAAGAATCCAGTCCCAAACTACCAGAACTAATAACTGAATTCAGCAAAGTTGCAGGATACAAATTTAACACACAGAAATCTGTTGTATTTCTATATACTAACAACAAATTAGCAGAAAGAGAAATCAGGAAAACAACTCCATTTACAATTGCATCAAAAAGCAGAAAATACCTAGGAATAAGCTTAACCAAGGAGGCGAAAGACCTATACCCTGAAAACTACAAGACACTCATGAGAGAAATTAATGAAGGCAAAGGAAATACATCCTGTGCTCATGGGTAGGAAGAATCAATATTGTCAAAATGGCCATCCTGCCTAAAGCATTCTACAGATTCAATACAATCCCTATCAAAATACCAACAGCATTCTTCAACAAAGTAGAACAAATAGTTTTAAAATTCATATGGCTCCACAAAAGAACCTGAATGGTCATAGCAATCCTGAGAAGGAATAATAAAGCTAGGGGGATTCCCCAACTTCAAGCTCTACTACAATGCCACAGTAATTAAAACAATTTGGTGCTGGCACAAGAACAGACCCATAGATCAACAGAACAGAATAGACAGCCCAGATATAAACCCAGACATATACAGCAAATTAATATATGACAAAGGAACCATGGATATACAATGGAAAATGACAGCCTCTTCAACAACTGGTGTTGGCAAAACTGAACAACTACATGCAAGAGAATGAAGCTGGATTATTGCCTAACTCCATACACAAAAGTAAACTCAAAATGGATCAAAGACCTGAATGTAAACCATGAAACCATAAAACTCTTATAGGAAAACAGGCAAAAATCTCTTGAATATAAACATGAGCAACTTTTTCCTGAACATATCTCCTCAGACAAGGGAAACAAAAGCAAAATTGAAGAAATGAAACTACATCAAACTAAAAAGCTTCTGTACAGCAAAGGACACCATCAGTAGAACAAAAAGGCATCCTATAGTATGGGAGAATATATTTGTAAATGACATATCTGAAAAGGGGTTAACATCCAAAATATATAAAGAATTTACATGCCTTAACACCCAAAAAGCAAATAACCTGATTAAAAAATGGGCACATGGTATGAACAGACACTTCTCCAAAGAAGAAATACAGATGGCCAACAGGCACATGAAAAGATGTTCCACATCGCTAATTACACGGAAATACAAATTAAAACCACAGTGAGTTATCACCTCACACCAGTTAGAATGGCTAACATCCAAAAGACAAGGAACAACAAATGCTGGTGATGATGCAGAGAAAGAGGAACCCTCCTACACTGTTTGTGGGAATGCACATTAGTTCAACCATTGTGGAAAGCAATATGGAGGTTCCTCAAAAAACTAAAAATGGAAATTCCATTTGACCCAGCAATTTCACTTTTAGGAATTTACCTGAAGAAAACAAGACCCCAGATTCAAAAAGAAAAGTGCACTCCTATGTTTATCGCAGCACTATTTACAATAGCCAAGATATGGATGCAATATCAGAGTCCATCAGTAAATGAATGGGTAAAGAAGAGTGGTACATATACACAATGGAATATTATTCAGGCATAAAAAGAAAAGAAATCCTGCCATTTGCAACAACATGGATGGAGCTAGGGGGTATTATGCTCAGTGAAATAAGCCAGATGGAGAAAGACAAGTACCAAATGATTTCACTCATTTGTGGAGTATAAAACAAAACAGCACCAGACTCACAGACTCCAACAACGGACTAGCGGTTACCAAAGGGAAGGTGGTGGGGAGGGTGGGTGAGGAGGGAGAAAGAACAGGATTAAGGGGCATTATAATTAGCACATATAATGTAGGGGGTCACGGGGAAGGCAGTATGGCACAGAGAAGACAAGTAGTGATTCTGTAGCATCTTACTATGCTGATAGACAGTGACTGCAATGGGGTAGGGATGGGGGGACTTGATAATACAGGTGAATGTTGTAACCACAATGTTGCTCATGTGAAACCTTCATAAGATTGTATATCAATGATACCTTAATAATAAAAAATAGAAAAAAATAACTGTGTGAACTTTATTATAAAACATAAGTGATTTTAAAAATTAGTAAAAGAAAAGCCTGGTATTCTCTCATTTCCCTTGTCTATTTTCTTTTATAGTATTTATCATAATTACTAGTTTAAACATTTATTTCCCAGCTTATTTTCTTTAAGGGCTAATTACAATCATGGGTCTATATGCTGATTAAGAGCAGGAACCACTTCATTAAAATATGTTTAATCTTCACCACAGTGGATATCTAAGATCTAAGATAATGCTTACAACATATTAGCAATTTAGAAATTATATTTTGAGTAAATAATTAAATAATAATTTGCAATGCTTCATTAAGACAAAATCCTCAATGGTGGTCACAACATCTTAGGGTATGGAAAGTTTTATTTTTTGACAACTTTATTGAGGTACAATTGGAACACAATGAACTGCCATATTTAAAGTGTATAATTTGAAACATTTGACATAGGAAATGATTGCATTCCATGAAACAATCTCTACAGTCATGACAGTGAATGCATCCATCACCCCCAAATGTTTCCTTGTGACCCTTGAATGCCTCCCTGCTCCTCCTCATTCTGTACCTTGCCCTATACATATGTCAAAAACCATCAGGTAGTACTGAGCTAGGGCAGGGACATGGAACAAGCAACATGATTAATTTTTCCTGACTATGATGAAAGATGCTGACATATAAACAGTATAATAAGGGCAACAGGGACTCCATCTTAAGGCTAAGATTCAATTTTAAAAACCAGGGAGTTAGGTGAGAGATTCCTAACATATTTCATAGTAATTAGCCAATAACCAGCCCTATCTTAAGGCAGGGCAAGTAGTCCTAAGTGATATGCCCCACTGCTTGAGGGTAACCACTATCTTGGAGAAGAGCAGGGTCAGGAAATTCCTTGTGTTAAGCTTATCTGACAGAATATCTAGAGGACAGACTATCCACAGTGACATAATCTCTCTCACTGGAGATAGACATCATGAGACCACATGTCAAGTCCACACTACTCCTCCCAATCTTTGCCTGTTCTTGAAAGCCTTAAAAGACAGAATTAAAAGCCCTTAAGTGTTCCTCCTCTCTGAGGTTGTCTGCACTCCTGTCTTCAGTACGTACTGTCTTACATCAAATAAACTTTCTTGTTGCATAAGCCAATTGCACTTGTCTCTGAACTCTTTTCCATGATAAAGACAAGAACTCTCCAACCTCCACCTCTGGTGGTAAAAGCCTTTGTCACTTAGCTATTTCATTCAATTTTTCAGACTTATGCACAAATCATCACTTTCTCTGCCCTACTTCAGACAATTAGGGAAGGGCTACTGAGATCTCTGATTTGGCTTTGCAAGTTCCTGTTGCCTGGGTGACTGAGACAGGACTGCAGCTGTACAACCATGCTCTTTAGTAGCCTGCCTGAAAATATCCTTTCTTCTCCTTTGGGAAGTTCTCAGAACATAATCTCACTCCATCCAGGGCTCTGTGGCTCCCCCAAATCCTGGGATGGTTGGGGCTTACTTCCCATGCCTAGCAGATTCAAGCAGACACTGGATACCAGGTGACCCTGGCATCAGGAGTTGTCAAGGGATGTGCCCTAAGCCAAGCAGGAGTTCAGTGAACCTCTCCTTCCCTCCCTCTGTTCTTCCTTCTCTCTACTGCCTGCAAGGCTGCTGCCATTAACTGCTAATGAATTCCTTCCTTACCTACTACTCATCTGATCTGTTGGAGAATTCTTTTCTGATCAGAGTCAAGAACCTCTCCCTTCCAGGCTGAGGTTTCAACTAGTATGCAGAAAGAGACCTCCCCACACACAGCTGCCTGACAACAGTACATTTTAAGTAGGACAGCTTGTTATGTATCAGTTATGCCCTGATATAACATTTAAGTCTCTGATCCATTTTTAATTTTTGTTTATTGTGTTGTAAGGTATGGATCAAAATTCATTTGGGTTTTATTGGGGCTAGCTAGTGTTCCAGTACCACTTGTTGAAATTACCCAATGAGTTGCTTTTGCATCTTTGCACTTTGCAAAAATCACTTGTCCATATATGTATAGGACTATTTCTGGATTCATTATTCTTCTCCATTAATCTGTTTGTTTGTCTACTGCACTGTCCTGATTACCATAGTTTTATAATAAATCTTAATCTCAGCTAGTGTTAGTCTTCTAATTTTGTATTCTTTTTCAAAGTGATTTTTGCCATTCCAGATACTTTGCCATTCACATAATTTTTTTGGATCAGTTTGCCAGTTTCTACAAGGATGTCTGATATGATTTTGGTTAGTATTACATTGAATTTACAGGTCAATTTTGCAAGAATTAATATTGGAACAATATTGAGCCTTCCAATTTATGGACATAATATAATCTCTCATTTATTTAGGTCTTCTTTATCCACTCAGTAATGTTTTTACTTTTCAGTGTATAGGGGTTTCACATCTTTTGCCAGATTTATCCCTAAAGAAATTCCTATTCTTACGCTATTGATTTTTAAATTTCAGTTTCTGATCAGGAAGTAGAAGTACAATTGATTATTGTATATTGCTCTTGAATCTAGCAACCTTTCTAACCTCACTTACCAGTTCTAGTAGCCTCTTTGCAGATTTCATTAACTTTTCTACATAAAGTTTTAATAGGATAGTTTGACTAGAAAAGTAGTGTAAGAGTGCTAATTTTCCTCATCTTTCTTGGGAATTGGAGGAGAGAGTGTTGGAGACAACTATTCTGAATGCTTTCTCTGTAAAACAAGTCAGGAGAAGAGAGTGATGCCTGAAAGAGGTTATGGGCATAGATACTTTAAAAGGTAATTCAGTATGTTCTTTATGCCAATGAGGATAATCTACTATAGGTAGAAATTTTACTAATGCAGGAGAGAGAAGAAGATTGTAAGAACAAAACCCTAGAGTCCTGCAGTAATTGAGAAGGAGTGAGATCTTGCATACAAGTAAAAGGGTTCTTCTTATTCAGAAGTAGGGGCACTTCATCCATTTTAGCATGAGTGAAGGGAGAGCATTTGGTATGAATTCACACAGACTGCCGGATTTGGTGACAGGAGTGGATGGATGTTCTTTGCCTCTAGATTTGGTGGAAGCAGAGCAAGGTTATCGCTGAAAGGAAGGAGTGATACAGAATTGCTGCAGGTTTCAGAAGGGAAGAGAATATGTGGAATTGTCACTTAGAAAGTAGAAAGTAATTTGACAGGAAAATAGAGTGGGATTGAAGGCAATACTAACAGCCCCTTTGAGGTAAGTGTGCTTAAAGTAAGACCATTAGGCATGATTTTGTGTTTTCCTCTAATTACATTTTTCCACTTGGGTACAGGAACAGAATAGGGAAAGTGTTGGATTTAATGTGGGCTGGGTTTTGCTGTTAGTATGACACATGAAAAGAGGTGAGACTTTGCTCACTGCAATGTCCTCTCTGTTCACTAGCAGTAGGGGGTCTTAGGTTCAGTTGGAAGGTCAAACCCATGAGACACAATGGGCTTCACAAAGCCCCAGTTTGCTGAGGTTCAGGAAGGAATAAATTGCAACACAGCATGCAGAGTGATGGCATAGAGGACATCTATGTTTCCTCTATTAACTGCCGATTTCCCAGTCATTCTGCACTTGAGATGTACATAGTGACAAGATGACATCAGAGAAACCATGGGCTCAGGGTCTCTTTAGACTTTATACCTAGCCAATCATGTAGCTACCTCAGGAGCAAGTTCTCAACTGAGAGCTCCCTTGTGCTTGGTCTGGGACCTTGTGTTCAATCTGATTATCATTCATCAATGTGGTTTAAGGTGGAATCCTAACAATTCCTTGTATCAAAGTTGCAAGAGAAACTGAACCACTAGTCATATTCTCAGTTTTTGTGTCTAGAAGAGTGATCACAGTACCAACTGTATAATCCTTTCCTTTCAATGGGGAATAATTATCGCTATGAAATTTAAGCTTGTTAAGGAAGGAAATAACACCAAGAATGATAAAGATCAGTGGTTTGGGGGCCTTCGGTGAAAGAAATGATGAAATTAGGGTAAATTCCACATATATGGAGCATGGTATGATGGGGATACTTGTAAAGGTTATGGAGGTGTGCAGCTGTGGTAGGGTTTCATACGACTTGGAGTGAGTGAGTGGCTGAGATGGGGTGGACAAGAACAATGAGGGTGAGGAGGTCAAAGGTCAAGGTGTTGGAAGGCTCATCTAGTGGTTAGTAAACAATGTAGATTATAATGTTGATTTTTTGACTACTTAGGTTTGGCTGTTGCTTCTGGAAATAACTCAAGACTTCCAAAACCATGGGTGTTCAATGAAATCTATCATTCTGCTTTGCTGCATTTAGAAAAATCCATTCCTTTAAGTGTGTTTTTGTATTTTAAGCTACATTCTCATCTTACCACCAGATCAACTTTCCTCTTCATATGGGTCCCAAAAGCCAATTCACTGGTTCCATCACTGGACTCTTTCTTGCTATCAGCAACCCTTCTGATAAATCTCACTATTTCAGGCTCCTTGGTGTCCACACCAACAGCAACTATACATTGGAATGCATTTACTAATGTGACATGTGAAATAAAACAAGCATTTTATGATGTTTACTGCTGTCCTTATTATTTCTATTTCTATTTACTGCAATAAACACAACTACCTAGGAATTTCTCTATACCAAGATGACTGCCTGTTTTTAATATTTTCTTATAAATCTTCTTTCTCATTTAAGAATAGCTTTCCAAAAGTCAACCCTGTGGCTTAAGCTCCAAGTTACATGCACTATATTCTGTAGGGGGAAGGTAGAAAAAGGGAGTTAACAACTTGTAAGAAAGTACTGTTATTCTAGGCACTGTGATAGGTATTCATGAACATTCTCTTTTAAAACTCAGAACACCCATCAGGTCAGCTGAAGTCAGCCTGTTTTTGACATTTAGATAAAGTTTATGCAAGCCTCCTTTATGAATCCTGCATGGATTCATAAAATATTTGTGAATTCTCAAGGATTGTTGTCATAGACATTTTTTTATTGCCACTCTTTCTATCCAGCATTAACTCTCCTTTTCCTAAAACCCCCTGATTGAGTTTTGTAGATTCACATGTTTCCAAGACTCCTGATTCTGTCTCCAGTAGATCTTTGTAGCAGATCACACCACCAAGGTTAAGCTCTCCAGTGTATTCCATCCCTTTGGCCACAAAAGTTGAGGGTTAAGGTGTATAACCAAACGTGGTCTAATCAGAAAATTTCTGGGCTTTTGTCTGGATATTTGAAACAAAGACTTTCTCTCCTGTTCTAGATAGTGTGGTTTATGGTGTGATGTAAGGCCTGCAGCTGCTGTAGTCATTTGCTATCATGAGGAAAGCCAATCTGAGCCAAACCACTGCTCAGACTGAAACACAGCCAAGAGACTCATGGAAACATGAAACCTCTAGATCAAGCCAGACATGAAACCTATCACTTTGTACTTTCAAATTTGTGGGCCAGCAAATTCTCTTTGTTGCTCAAGAAAGTTGGAGTACTTAAAAATCAATTGCATTTATAGTTGTGTCAAAAAGAACACAATACACAGGAATAACTAAGCAAGGAGGTAAAAGACCTGTACTCTGAAGACTACAAGACATTGTTGAAGGAAGCTGAAGAAGAAACAAATAAATGGAAAGCTATTCCATGTTCATGGATGGGAAGAAATTATATTAAAATGGCCATACTGCCCAAAGCAGTCCATAGATTCAATGCAATCCTTATGGAATTTTTCACTTAAGTAGAGAAAGTAATTCTAAAATTTGTATGGAAGCAAAACAAAAAAAAACCCTCCAATAGTCTGAGCAATCTTGAGAAAGAACAAAGCTGGGGGTATCACACTCCCTGGTTTCAAACTATACTACAAAGCTACAGTGATCAACACAATATGGTACAGAAATAAACCCATACCTATATGGTCAATTAATATATGATAAAAAAAGATAGGAATGTACAATGGAGAAAAGACAGTCTTTTCAATAAATGGTATTGGGAAACTGGACAGCTATATGGGAAAGAATGAAACTGGATCATTGTCTTATGCCATTCACAAAAATGTACTTAAAATACGTTAAAGACCTACTAGAACACCTGAAACCATAAAACTCCTAGACAAAAACATAGGCAATAAATTACTGAACATCAACATTAATAATTTTTTTCTGGATATATCTCCCCAAGGCAAGAAAACAAAAGCAAAACTAATCAAAGCTAAATTAAACTACATCAACTAAAAAACTTCTGCACAGCAAAGGAAACTATCAACTAAATAAAAAGCAGCCTACTATTTGGGAGAAAATATCTGCCAATGATATATCTGATAAGGGGCTACTATCCAAAATATATAAAGAACTCATACAATTCAACACCAAAATAATAATAATAATAATAATAATAATAATAGTAATAATAATCTGATAAAAAATATGGGCAGAGGACCTGAATAGACATTTTTCCAGAGAAGACCTACAGATGGCCAACAGACATATGACAAGATGTTCAACATCACTAATCATCTGGGAAATGCAAATCAAAACCACAATGACATACCACCTCACACCATTCAGAATGGCTAGTATCAACTAGACAAGAAATAACTAGTGCTAGTGAGAATGTGAAGAGAAGGGAGCCTTCCTACATTGCTGGTGGGATTGCAAATTGGTGCAGCTGCTCTGAAAAGCAGTATGGAGGTTTCTCAAAAAACTAAAAATAGAATTATCATATAATCCAGCAATTCCAATTCAGGGAATCTACCTAAGGAAAAGAAAATCACTAATCCAGAAAAATATATGCATCCCTATGTTTATTGTAGCATTATTTACAATAGCCAAAATATGGAAATAACCTAAATATCCACTGATAGATGAATGGATAAAAAAGAAGTGATACCTATATGCAATGGAATATTACTCAGCCATAAAAAATAATGAAATTTTACCACTTGCAATAGCATGGATGGACAGAGAGAGTGGTATGCTAAGTGAAATAAGTCAGACAGAGAAAGATGAATACCATATGATTTCACTTCTTTGCGGAATCTAAAAAAACAAAACATACAAACAAAGATGAAATAGATTCATAAAAAGTGAGAACAGACTGGTGTTTACCATAGAGGGTAGAGAAGGAGGGTGAGGTGTGTGTGAAATAGGTGAAGGGGAAAAGAAAAGTGAGAATGTTTGATATCTAGATCAAGGTGACGGTTACACATGAAACACATTCAAAATTGATCAAGCTATACACTAAGATTTGTACATTTTATTTTATATACCTCACTAAAATCTATGTAAGCCAGAAGACCATGGAATAATATTTTTAATGTGCTAGGGGGAAAAAGTGTCATTTTATAGTCAAAAACTTTTGCCTCAAAAAAAAAGAAAGTTAAGTCCAGTTTTGCATTTCTTGCATGATAAAAGATATTAGCTTACATTTTGTCACTTCTTGAGGTTTTGCCTGAACTCATTGCCTCTCACTTCCCATGGCTTTTCTGTCTGCTTGTTGCTATTGACTGAGATGTGGAATTCAGCTCTTCCTTCTCCTGAAAACATGTCCCTCACACAAGAATTTGCATGTGTAGCAGATTCTGGGGAAGGTTTGGGCATCCAGAAGTATACACAATGCACGAAAAAACAATAGTGACAATATCATACTCAATTAACATTGAATATTAACTATTCTTTCATTCTCCTCCTGCGATAGAGTGGGGAATTTCTCATCCAAGCCATGCTATCACTCTCTTGGGCCCTTTTCTGCTTTCTGTGACCTATGATTTTATTTTAGTAAGTTATATCTTTTTACCTTGACTTCTTCCATGCTGCTTTTGGACCTTCCTGGCTAAGCAGTTTATCAAATATTTCCCCGAAGAAATAAAGTCTCCTGCCTAAAAGGATACTCGTGAATGTCTAGATAATTATACAATAATTCCTGGGTGTCATCTTCTTTTTCTTTGGTCCAGCACTTCAACTACAGTTTTATAATCAAATAGGTGTTGAAGAATTACAGCTTTTACTCTTTCATGTTCTGTGTAGATGTGTTTGCTTACTAGGTATGGGGATTTGGCAGATATAAAATGCTATAACTGAAGGGTATTAAAAATCCAACATCTTTGTTCCCACCCACTGTCCTAAGGCATTAATGGTAGAGATGGGAGGGAACCGGACAGTATTACTCCTTTGGGCTGTGGTGTGAGGCAGGTGGCAGTCACTCGGGACACTCTTGAACTACTGGGACATAGGTTTGCTACTGACAGCAGATATGTATTCTATATAAAACCTGTGAAGTCCCTAATTTAATGATGTTTGACAACACTCCCATCTGAGGGGTATTGCATCTCTCAGTTTACTTCTGTATGAAGTTATTGATTAGGTAGGTTCATCTCTAAAAACCTTTGCACTTATGAGTCAAAGTACTGTAATCAGTGTCCTCACTGGTAAAATCAAAATTTTAAAAAGTCTACCTTCTAGGGCTAGTGTGAAGATGAAATGTGTTAATGTATGTATATGAAGTGCTTGGGATAGTACATGGCATATAGTAACTACTCCATTGTATCTGCAATTCTCAAATCTTTTGGCCTTAGGACCTCTTTATACTATTATGAAATTATTTAGCCCTTCAGAAAGCTTCTGTGTTTGCAGGTTGTTTTTGTCAATATTTATTATTTTAGAAATTAAAACCAAGATAATCTAAAATGTTTATTTATGAAGTCATTTAAAATAATTACATAATTTTTTAGTGACATTAACTTTATTTCCCCAAACTAGATAATTAGTGAAAAGAATGGCATTGTTTTACATTGTTGCAAATCTTGGTAGTGTCTGGCATACTAGAAGATACTTGGGACCATAGCTACTTGTGCGTTCAATCTGCTATGAAATCACATGTCAGGAAGTCTTGGAAAAACTCCATTGTACTCTCCTCAGAAAATGAGAGTGAAAAAGGCAGCTCTCATTTTAGTATTATTTAAAAAACATTTTGACCCCGTGGAGCCCCTAAAAGGATCTCAGGGACTCTCAGGACTTTTCAAACTAAACTACACCTTAGGAACCACCCCTGTTGTTTATTGTCATTGTCATTATGATTATTGATAATGATGATGACGATAATGAGGGTGATGTCAGAGAAACCAGGATAGAAATGGATTTTCCAAAGTTAGAGCTCTGAGTGGTACAGTACTGTCCATGAGCCATGCAGACATTCACTGCAAAACACTTGTCTTTGAAAGAGTAGAATTAGGTTTACATTGAAGCACTGTGAACCTATTGATATGAGGAATAAAAGGACAGTGGTATGTAGTTATTTCAGTCATGTGTAGCTATAACCATGAAATCAAGAGGAAAAGTCTCCCCTGTGTACAGTAGGCAGACAAAGTGTGTGCTTGCACCAACGTGGAGAATTTTCATGAGAAGTTATGTACCAGCAACTCAGACACCAAAAAGACAGAGTACAGTGAAGCCCAGGAGCATTTAAATGCCTTTTTTCCAAGGGTGGTCAGGCAGAAGACGTAGATTCTGGAAGACCAAAATGTATAACTGTAACCAAAGTATTTTCTGAAAGGGATGAATGGAAATTAAAGGACATTTGGTTCCTTGTGCTGTTTTTTTCTGAGTTTATCCAGGATACAGTCACCTGGTAGGAAGGATGATGAGGCTGGATGTCTGATAATGCATTAGTATGTTCACAGGCCATCCTTGCCCAGAGGCAACAGGGAGCTATTCATTTGAAAGGCAAAATATTGTCACTGTCTCTCAGGGGAAAAACAGTACTCCTAAATTATGTTGTAGAAGAAAACTAAATCACAGGTCCTCACCACCAGTGGCTCCTGGCTCGGCATTGTCAAGCTACTCCTCATTCTGCCTTCCCTGGGTCTTGGTGTGCTGGGATTTCCTTCCTCCACATTCTCTTTTAAAAATAATAATTCTGCTTTGGGTACTTTTCCTACGCTCAACTTCCCCAGAAATATGAAAGTAACAATAACAGCAGATCCCAGGGTACAGATTAGTTCGGCTGCTGAAGGCCTGTGGAAGCAAAATCTGTCTAATGCTGTTTGAGGAAACAGATGGTGGTTGAAAAGAGCATTCCAGAGAAATGATCTACAAAACTTGAAATGATAGGCAAAAATGTGATATTGAAGGGGGTGTAAAGAGAGAAAGCAATGGATCATTCCAGAGGCGGGGCGTGCCAAATGAAACTCTAGGGAAACTTGACCTTGAAAGAGAAGGCAGGAGATGTGCCAAAGGGGAGGAAACTTGACAACTGCAGCCTGGGAAGTCACGGCATCCTTGGCCGTGGACTCCACCTGCCCAGTCCCTGCTCCTGCATCAGCTGTGAAACTCATGCAGTTCACCTGCATAGTGAGCAAACTCCAGAGCCTGCTATGATTTGTATTCTAGGAAGATGGCTGAAGTCATGTGGACATCTAAGAAAGATAGGGGTGGTGGGACATCTGGAGAAAAAAATAAACTAGTTAGAGGAATGGTAAGATTAACCTTTAGGGATAAGGAAGCAGAGGAATGAAAAGCAATGAGTAGTAGAGAAATGAAGAAATAAAACTGTTTCAAAGGAATAAATAACAAGGGAGAGAAAGAAAAGTCTTAGCAGAGAGAGGGCAGGAGTATAGAACTGACGTAAGCCTATGTGTTGTGAGAGCATAGGTGGAAATATACCAAGGTAACTAGGAGCGGATTCCTCTTGGTGACTTTTGTTGAATGTTCTCTTTTTTTGGTTCTTGTGTTCTAGAGGCACTAGTTATATTATCTCTTCTCACCTTGAACATTAATTGTAAAGGATTTATTGAATTATAGAGATGACCAACACCTCCAACTTTATCTTGGTTCCCTGTGCAACATTTCTCTGTCAGTATCCTTTGTGCCTTAATAATTAAGAAATTAAGGACATCTCTATCCTGAGAAGTTGGAGGCTAGGCCTGATTTGCAGTGATCTGTTGCTGTCTTACATACAAGGTGGTCAGCTGGTGGGAAAAGGGCATGTCCAGCTGATCTGTGGTGCAAAACAGGGGCCTCAGAGGGTTGGAAAAAACACCATTTTATGGAAATTTGGTGGGGAAAGGGGAAAGCAGAAGAGGTGCTGGTAATGGTGAATATTCCACTTAATGAAATTTGTTTCCTAAATTCTGTTGTGGAAGTGGGAGTAAAAATTAGTTGAAATACTTTCGGACCTTCTCCATTTGATTTTCATTGCTTTACCCTTAAAAGTGTCTGCCACTCACACTGATGGCTTGACTCATGTTATTCCCTATTCCCTGTACAGAAGACGCCCTCTGTTTACCTCACACTCAAGATCTTTCCACCATCTTCATGGACCCTGTCTCTCCTCCCCAGCAGAATTCATCCTTCCAGATAATTAACATTTGCTGGTTATCTACAGAGTGTAACTCAATAGGCTCTCACAACGCAGTATCTCCCCTGAGTCCTTTCAGTACTACTGAGGAGTTTCAAGATCGCAGCTCATGATGCAGAGAAATTGTCAGTTTCCCAAGGCCACACCCAGTCAGAGGGAAGGCCTGGAGTAGGTACTGACCCACTAACCCATGCCTGTGCATTACTGTGCCTAAAAATGTGCGTATCTTTCACCAGATAGCATCATTTTTTGTACATTTGGTTTATTTATTAAGAGCAATCTGTACTGCATTTAAGCCATGTATATGTGTCTGTGTTTCCCACTAGATTATGAATCTTTGAATGTCAGGAAGCAGGTCTTAATTCAAACTCTGCGTTACCCAGAGAACCTACCAGAAGATCTTACTCACAATAGACATACAAGGTGGTAGCTGAGCAATTCAACACTACCTTTGAGTTTTTATCTTTGCATCCTTCCAGCCTTTGGTGTGCTAGACTAGCCCTTCCATTTGATTTGGGCAGGGCCTGAGGGTCCCAAACAGGCTTTCATGCCCAAGTGAGATGCCTTAATTCACGCCATCTGGAGACTTTTCATTATGAGACCTGTTCGTAGAAGAATGCTTCTGGTCATCAACTTCACCTTGGCTTCCTGGTAGAATGACTTTAATCAGCGGGACAACTCCAGAAATAGCAGCCCACCCAAAGCACTCTAGTGCAGGGGTCAAGCACTTTGATTTGCCCTCCAAAATGAACCTTGCTCACTACTGCCTGGCTGTAGGCAAGTTATTTCACCCCCCAGGCCCCTAGATTTTTCCATCTGAAAAAGAGGGATCATCATTCCCTCTGTGAAAATTAAGTCTCAAACCAAAATTATGATCCCTCCCATCTTTCCCTATCCCAGTCTTCCTGCTAATTCTCTAGCTCAGCACATGGCATCAGACTACATATTTTGTGCAAACCAGAAAGACAGCTCCCTCTCCTCCAAGTTCCACTAGCAATCAACCTTCAAGTTCTGGGAATTAAACCTCTTTTCTTCAGCTCATCTTGCCCCCATCATCAGCACCACCATGTATACCTAACTGGGCTCACCAAGTCCACTTTCATTACCCTCCGCCCTGCCCCCACCTCTAACTTTCCCCTCTATAACCTAAGACATTTTTCAAAATTTAAGTGCGAGATTGCACTGCTTACAGTATTCTCAGGGGCTTCTCAGTGCTCCTGGCTGAGGTAAAGGATCTTTGATACAACCGAAGAGACCCTGTGGGCTCCGGTCTTTGCCTCCAGGCTCCCTCTCCCTTACTGTCTGTGCTCCACACCAGGTACACGGCTTTCTTTGCGCTCCTCCAATAAGCCATGCTCCTGCCCACCTTTGCCTATTTCTTCCATGGAGAATGTTTACCCGCATCACTCCCAGTCCCATTTTCTCCTAACATTGTTCTGATTTTAGTTTATTTCAGGTCAGTTGCTTAGGGAAGGTTTACTGACTCTCCTTTGCTCACCCATTCACCCAAGACTAGACTAATTCCTTGGATACAGGTTCTCACATTACTCATTTGCTTTCCTCCATAGCTTTCAGCATAAAGTTTTACAGTAAGGTGATTTTTCAACAAATATCTGTCCAAACTATCACCATGGTAAGATCCTTGAGGAACTACATCTGTTTTGCTGTATGTCTAGTACTTACTTAAAACAGTACCTGGCACAAGTACAGTCTCCATAAATATTTGTTGAATGGGCCTGTACTTTGTATATGGTAGCCATTATTTTGAATTTTACCTGTTGGGTTTCATATGAAAGCTCCATCCTTGGATTCAGAGCAGATTCAAACATGGTCCTGTAAATCTTAAGCAGGTATCTTTTTTTGTGTATCTCATCTGTAAAATGGGAATAATTGTACCTGCCTCATGAGTTAGGAGGATTTAGTGGGCTAATGTAAGGTCAAGTGTCTGACAGTGCCTGTCCTCAGGGCTCCATCAGTGTTGGCTAGTAATGACTGTAATTAATATAGGCTAAATGGTCATTAAACAACCCAAATGTAAGCAAACAGTTGTCCCTCAGCCAACCTGGACCACTATTATTCAGAGAACGGAGCTTCAAAAGGGGGTTTTTGGCCTGCTCCTGCGGCCTGACCCCATCCCTCCGGGGTTTGGGGAAAGAAGCCGGGAAGCCTCGATCCCAGGGAGAGGGGATCTGCAGCGAGTTGGTGGCAGCAGAGGGTGCGGGGCAGCCATCCCCAGGCCCAGGCTGGGCTTCCCAAGCGGCACCGCGTGGCGCGAAGGGTCTGGGGCCCCGCGGCGCCGCTCAGCTCGCCCCTCCTCTGCAACTTTCCCGGTCCGCCGCACTCCGCCTGGTGGGAGTCAGCTGGGCAGGGGCCCGGGAAGGCGACGCTAGGAGCCGCGGCGCCCTCGCTGCCTGCGCTAGCCCGCGGGCTTCGCCGGGGCAAGGAGGACGCGGCCCTACCACATCCCACGCGGCCCGGCCCGGTTGCCCCGCGGCGGCGGCGGCGGCGCGCGAGCCGCGTCCGACCCGGGTGACTGCGGGGACCCCGGGTAGGTCTGCGTCTCCGGGGGCGGGGACGGCCGGGGTTCCGCGTCGGCTGTGCATGTTAGTCCTGCTTGGGCCCACCTGTCCACGGTCCGTTCCCGGGAGGGCCGTCCAGTGGGTGCACGGGCATGTCCATCTGTGTGTGTGTGTGTGTGTGTGTGTGTGTGTGTGTGTGTGTGTGTGTGTGTGTGTAAATCTGTTTATATTGCGGGGCGACTCTTAATAAATCTATATGAAACTTCAGTCCTTCGTTCTTCCTCTTAAAGCTTTCTTTAGAAATGTTGAAAATTGTTTTTTTCCCCTTACTTGTGTTCCTTTTATTTCAAGCAATGATGTAATACAGTGCTGTAATATACAGGATAGTATAAGTGTTAAACACTTACTATAACTTCTCTACCTCCCAAGCTTAACGTTAGTTTTGAATCCTGAAAAAGCATCCGCACTTACAATAACACAAAGTTTCCCTGTGAAAAATTTTGGGGAAGTATAAGTCCACCAACTAATGAACATAAGTTTAACAAGTGGACAAATGCAAACGTTAATAACTTACAAAGCTCCCAAATCAGTAGCGCCTTTTTATGGTTTGATATTTTCAAAGAGCAACTTTGTAATATCTGTCAGGTCGTCTTGAAAATCAGGTTCTGATCCTAATCCTGAAAGGGTTAAATAGCTGCTGGGTTACATTCATGTCCCCTTCCAGCAGCTGACTCCTAAAGCATCAACAATCTAGGCTAGAGTGCTTGGGATCAAATAAATTAAATGAAAAAAAAAAGTTGAAATATCTGCCATCACGTTACATCAGTTTAGAAGAGCTGCAAGTAAATAATTTCCTAACCTTTTAGAAGATGAAAAGTTTAGTGAATACTATTTACACACTTTGAATATTTTATATTTGAGTGGTCATCCCAGTTTACACAAATGATTGTATATGTCCATTTCCAATCAACAAATATCAGGGTATCTGTGTTATTCGACGGTTAACATTTTAAGCTTTTCTATAAAGGTGATGTTATATAAAACTGCAGATTACTGCATATTGTCAAAAGGTCATTTATAGAATCTGAAAATGAAATCATTAGGGACAACTTAAGAGAAGAACGGTAATAAATTATAGAGTTGAGAAAATACATATGCTGGCATCGAAATCAAAGTCTTAGTTATCACCTGAAATAGTTAATTTTGGTTTTGTTCCTGTTTTTGTTTTATAGGTTTCTAGCGCATTAAAAACATCCTCATAGGTTTGTTAAACCTTTTGCGGAAGATTACAGCCAATGTTTTGTCTTTGAATAGCAGTTTGTCTCAATTTATTTACTTGGTATTGGATATTTGTCAATGTCATTTCATATCTACAGAAAATTCTTACGCTCCATGGAGGTAGTGGATGTGTGTGTGCGTGGCTGCCGGAGGTCACATGACGGTTTCATCCTGTTTGGTGGAGCAGCTTGACTTTTTTCCCCCTTGCTTTTGGTGATGGTTTTGAGTGCAGAAGTTGATTGACAGATGCATGCCAGAAACCCCCATTCTCCTTTTCAAAGACAACATATGATGGATTGCGATCTCTCAGCCCAGCAGGATACGGGGACCATGCAAGCTGTAATTGGTCAGGTATGGAGTCAGCCATTTCTCAACTCCCCTTTTTTCCACAAGGGTCTCGCCATATGATTCACATAATTCATATTTACAGTTCCATCTTTCTATCTGTATCTTCAGCAACCTGCCAGCATAGTGCTGGAAGTGCGAAAGGCAAAAGGCACCCATTAAATCTAGCCAGGAAACCTCAGCTTAGAACTTCAATGTGATGCTTAAAAACAGAAACTAAAAACAACAACTAAAAAAAAAAAAAAAAATTACAGAACCAGTCAAATGTATAATTTGGTCTGAATGTTTAAAGAAGCTTATTTTTAAGGATTTATTTTCCATTGAAATTGTGATCTCTGAAAGAAGGAAGGATAAGTGTTATGTTTCCTAGGGAGTAGTTAAATTTTTTCTGTTTTATATTTTTTATTTTGGCTGCATTCTCTCTCTCTAAGGAAAATATAAATATATAAATCCACGTGCTGTACTTCTAACCCAGATAACGTGTGACCGAGCCTGGTAAATGTAGTGGTCTGGGCTGCTGCAGAGGGGGCAGCCTGCAAATTAAACACTGCCACAATCTGAAAGGTCCAGGTGGTTTGCTCGCGCCTCCTAATGCAATCCAGCACAACAGCTTTAATAAACAGCTCTATTTAGTTCCTCCTCCCTGTATCCAGGGAGGTGAACTGGTCTGGAGCTGCTGTGATGAAATGCCAGAAGAATATCTCTCAGAGGCCTCACAAGCTGATTTTTAGAGCTTTCCTGTTCTGTCGTCTTTGTCTTCCAAATGGGTCAGTGAGTCTTGCTCTTTCTGTTTGGTGCTTTCTGTGAAATCGGTAGTTTAGGTTTGGGTTTAAATGTTTGCCTTGTGAGCTAAATTAGAAGAGGAAAGGATCATTGTATTTTCATTTGCCTTCAAATAACTAAAGTGGTGAAAGGCATGATGGTGCCCTGCTGCAAAGAAGGGTGATTTTTATATGATGGGGGTGGGGTGAAGAAAATGGGAATATATGTGGCTTTTCCTTTTTTTGGTGGTGCATTTTTGATCCAAATTTTTCTAAGTTGTCTCTGCTTACTTATGAACTGTTAACTCATCAATCAGAATATGGCTATGAATATTGATAAACTCCTAAAAGTTTTTATTTTTTTCACACTTTCCAATCAAGGCAAGCTGGTGAGGTGAGGATACAAAATTTGTTTGCTGTATCTTAAAAGCGCGGTGAAAAATAGACCATCTTAACCGTTTGCAACAAAATTATACTTTCAACAAAGCACTTCTGAGTTCTGAAAGCACATGGTTTATTAACACCAGTGTGCTTCATAATGTATTTTTAGATGGAAACTGTCAGAAATATAATACTGTATTTCTATCCACAGGCTCACACTATTTCTAAACCAGTAGATATCTGTTTCAACAGACCAATATTTTTTTAAAACTTTCAAGTTGGCTTTTGTTATACAGACATATATAAAGTCAGGTCTCCCGGCATATATTTGTCAGGAGAAAATATGTAAAGACTGATTTTATTTGCTGACTGTGAATACCCATTTCAGTGTGAGTGTTCACTGATGAGTAAGTTCAGTACATGAAATATAGCTAAAATAATTGTGGTATATAGAATTACATAAATCTCCATTAAAAAAGATGACCTTTTTGTGTACATATAAAACTGGAGCTTGGGATAACAGCGTCACCCTGTTTAATAAAACTTTTCTTAAGTTCAAGGATTTCCTCTCTTCCGTATGTCATAGTATGGCCTTAATACCGTGCAAAATTATTGTGTTTCAGTCCCAAATAAGAAACAGGGCTTCCTTTTATTTATGTTTCCTTTAGTTGGGGAAGAGAGCTTGGAAACAATAACAGGGGAGATGCTTCTAATTTGTTATGTAATATTGTTTATTGGAAATAACTGCAAAGGTTTATTAAAAGGTTTAAGTATGTACTTCTAACAAGGAATTGGTATATGGTTCATTATACAGACAAACTTCTAATTTGTCAGGATTTAAAATTGGTTGTTATTATTTCATAGCTCTGTATTTTTTATGTACTCTTAGGTAATTTTTAAAGGTTCAGTATGTCCCAGATCTACACATATTAATGACCTGTTACAAATACTTTGTAATAGTTACATCAAAAATCCACATGTTTTCTGAAGATTTTACTTCTCATAAATTATTTGTTTAAAAAGTCAACTGAATTATAAAAGCAATTGTTCTGAAGGTTGTAGAATTTGCTGTATTAAAATTGTACAAGCTAAAATGCTTATTTTTTGAAACTGAAACATTAGTATTCAAAAGGAAAGAAAAATAGCATATTGTTCCATATGCTTACCATAAAGTCAGAAAACCTAAATTGAGCCCATATTTACAGACATAAAAAAGAAGATGACATACACATTTGAGATGATTTCCTTTTAATTGTAGCACAGATAAGAATATTTACTCGAATAACTACTTCTAACAATAAGGATAAGAATGTGAAAATAAATTTCATTGCTTTTCAGTACTTATAACCAGAAAGGGATTTTTTTTCTTTCAGCTCTTGATTTCAATGTCATCTTATACTTACTCAGCAGGTGTGAATAGTCCTATTTGATAATGTAAATGTTTGAGTGTATTCCTTCTCAAATATATATTGGAATAATCATTATTTTTGTCTTTTTGTTTTCCTTGTTCTGAGTTCTGTTCCTAAATGCATTTGAGTTGGAGGAGCAAATAACCAATTTTCAATAATATTGTCCACCCAGAATACTAAAAGATTCCCATGAAATATGAGCTTTAGGTTTTTTCATTCATCTCTAGGATCAAATATCCAGTTGCTTCCACTGGAGGGGAAGAGTGGACTGTGTTGCTGGCCATGATCCAGCTCGGGAGAGTGTACTGGCTTCATGGAACTGACATTGCTTATAGGTGCCTTTCCCCAGGATTTTCCCTCCCCCAAGCAAACAATTAAGCAATTAACAAATTAGGAACAACTCCCTGCCTAGTACATCAAGATCAAGAAATTTGGTTCATTCATACAGTTTTTGGAAATCAACTGGATTTTTTATAGTTATCTGTAGCAAGCTTCCTAAACCTTTGAACTACAAGATGGACTGTTATCTTTAGATGATTTTTTAAAATCAATTCTAAGTCAAGCAGTTAAGCAGGTTCTGAGTCATGGGTTTGAATATCATGTAAAATTAAGACTCGCACTTCTGCCTTTCATGGTCATTAAATGTTTACTGCATCTTTTCTTTTTTTTGCAGACCTGAGCTTGTGAGTGACAGATTAGTTCATCAGTATTACAGACCTCCTGTTTTTTTTCCCCCACATCTCATGCAGACAGGTCACTGTGTCCAATCCTCCTTCTGGCACCGCAGTCCCCAGAGGACCCTTGGCCAGCCTGCCATCTTGATGCGCAGGCCTGAGGGTCTGGGCTAGCTGCGTGTTTCTGTATACTGGCTTCTTCAAATATTACAGGGCACAGGACATTAAATTAGTTGTTAATAAAAAGAACAGATGAGGCAAATTAGGTAAAAATATTTATCTCACATATCTAAGAGTTTGCTCGCAGTAGGAGAGATGTAGCAGGAAAAAATGCTCATGGGCACCCTTCCAGTGGATGGCTAGAGGACCCACAGAAGGGTGAGGAGACTGTGTTTACTAGCCCTGGAAGTGCAATCAAAAGCTTGGATCTTTTTTATTTTCGAGGTAAATATGAACAACTTAAGTGTCTGAAAGTGGCACATTAGAAAGGGAATGCAGTTGTCTGTCTATATATTTCTAATTGACCTTAAACACTTCACTCAATAGTCCACTGACAGGTAGAAAAGTTGATGTTAGCTTTTCATAGTCTATCAAATAAACTCAATTTTTATTACCTTTAAAACATTTTTGAAGTTCACTATGTTACCAGGAAGATGTTAAAATTGTCTTCACAATTATATGCATGAAAAATAGTGGTGATTTTGTCCAACATAGTGGTAATACTATACCATAATGTTAATAATAATACTGAACGACAAACATATTAAATCTGGTCCTGAAGCTGCATTTTCGTTTCTATTTCTAAAGTCAGTTAATGAAACTCCTTCTGCATATTCATGTATCGTTTCTATGCTTAAGAACTTAAGGCTGTTGGATTTGTATTTCTAGAATACAGAAAGAGGCTGCTGAAACACTTAATATGTGAGTGCTTATGAAAGTTTGACTGCAACACGTTTCCTTATGTAACACCTACAGTACCTGTTTTAGAGACAGTGGAAGGCATTCCTTCATTGACCATTTCTTTGTTGTGTAAGCTGCATTTAATCAAACAGCTTAAAGCATCTTTCTTTTTCATCATTATTGTTTATCACAATTAGAATTTAACTATCATGTGTGCAAATATGGAAAAACTCTACTTTTCAGTTGCATGGTGATACCGTATGAGCTGCTGTTTTCTCTAACACTTAATTGAGTGGAAAGGAAGGTTGTGAAATAAAATTTAAATGTAAAAGGATCAAACTTGAAAAAATACCCAAAACAGATAAATATTGGCCATAATTTGAACACTAATAGAAAGTCCAAATTATATAACTTTTAAGTTAATTTGTGTTTTGTGGCCAAACTCTTGCTTGGGAGGTAATCGCTGCTGTAAATAAAATTTCATACCTGCATTTATGTTCTTTTCCTCCCTCCCTCCTTCCTCCCTTCTTTCCTTCCTTCCTTCCTTATTTATTTATTTATCTTTGGGTAGGTGAAATGGATGTCCAGAAAAGTAGATCACTGAGTCAAGCCCTGTTCTGGGATCACACGCCACTACTCTGTTGAGCCATGCTGTCTTGAACTGGTCCAAAATTACAATAAAAATTTGTACCAATTTTGGCTTTTTAGGCATTTTTCCTGAGTCTTATATTGAAGAAGGGGTTGTGAGACACTGTCATTGAATTTCAGAAAGATTCATTTTTCTTTCTATTTTCTTTCCATTCCTGCAATGTGAGCCAATTTTGGTGAAAATCATCTAATTTTTATGTGATAAATTCATTCCTGGTTTGCCCTGTGCTTGTGTTATTTTCTTTATCCCAGCTGCGAATGTCCATATTATTGTTATTTCAAGGGCTATCACTTCTTCTAAATGTAAAGCTATTGTGTGTAATTAGTGGCAAAGTAATGGCAAACATTTCTGTTTACTTACATGAAAGGCACTCTCTAGGTTTTAAAACACTTATTTTTCAAGTTGGCTGGTTTCAGAAAATAGCTTTTTGTTTTATCACAAGCTTTAAAACCTCCGTGATGTGAAGGACTCTTTCTTCAAAAGACAAAGATTAGCTGTTGATACTTGGTACGGATTCTGGGTGAATTGCAACCCCATTCCCGTCAGCAGCATTTTTCTAACCATAAGAGCAAGAAAAAAAAATGGAGGATCAACAGAATATTCTAAATTTGATGTATTTTCAGGGTTTTCTTTTCCTCTAAGGGGTGGATTATTCCAGTGGGAAAAGATACCTGTACAATGTGCAGCTCCCACTTCCTGAGGTCAAAGATGCAAAAAAAAATGTGTTGACACCTTGAATGAAAAGGAAATAGTTACTCAGAAGTATTGCTCTGGTATTTTGCTCTTTTTCTTCCCTGTCATTTCCCCATCAGCCTTTCTTCTCTTTCCCACTGTAATCCAGAGTCAGTCTGATGAGTAATAAGTGCAAAGTGAATCCTTGTGGGCTGCCCAGGCAGCAAAGGGCACTCAAACGAGAGACAAGACCTGAAGCAAAGCAAAGCAAAAACCGTAGCAGAAAACTCACTACCACACTTGCTTCTGACAGTTAGTATTTTTGTTACCTTATTTTGTAAGCTCATTCATCTCTCCTAGCAACTTTAGTCTCCCAATGAGCAACCCAACAATGTTTTAGGACAGGACGAATACAATTTAAAAACAAAGCTGAAAGGAGGAAAAAAAAAAAAAAGCTTCACAGCACTGTGCCACGGAACATGAATTTCAAAATTAAGGAACACTATTTCTGTAGCTGTGTACAAGAGTTTAACCAATGCTTGAGTGTTGTGAGATAGCAGCCTTATTAAAGTAGGGATCCAGCAGTTACTATGATGTTGACTCTGCACATTTTACAACTTTGATTTTTCATGAATAATTAGGCACTATTTTAGGAAGGAAATGTCTAACACCTAACAACTTGAAGAAACAGATCTACTTTAAAAATGTTAAATACCCATTCAAAGGTGTTTTTAGCATATTGATCAGAAGGACTGAGGCAAACTCTCTGGAAAGACAAGAGTGTCATTTATACAGAGCTTAGTTTTTAGTGCAGAATTCATACACAGGGTTTTAGTAATATGAAGTACTTTACTGTTGAGAGCGAGAGGCAAATATTGTACCAACACACAAGCATGGATACCAGAAACCCTAATTGGTATTGAAGACATATGACAAAGAAGGTTAGATGCTTCTTACATGTTAAGTTGTATTCCTTCAAGAGGGAACGTCAACAAGGGCAGGAATGGAGCCGGGCACACAGCGCTGGGCCGGGCAGGCCAGACATGCTTCAGACAGAGCTCGTCAATTTTGTAAGCCTTAAATAATACTGGGAAACAAGGCTCTTTCAACCTTTTGGAGAAAAGGTTGAGAGGTGGAACAAATGTAAAATGTTGCTTAATGTGCACAAGTAAAACCAAGAACATCAAGCTCACTTCACTTAGTGTCAGTCCTGATGATTCATCATCGTGGTCGGGGCAAACTGTGGTCTCTGGGCTGAAACAATTGTATCCATTTTTTAAAAAAAAACAAAAAAACAGAATGTTTCAGCTTGGATCTTATATCCTTAGGGTTACAATATTGAATTCTGAATAGGGAAACTTAATCTTGCAGCCAGATTTGACAAGATGCTGGTTGAACGGTAGGCAAAAGTGATGATTGTGGGATGAAATGCCCCAGGTCAGAATTTGGGAATATAAGAGATTTTGTGGAAATTTGGCTGTGATATAAGAACCCCAAATTTGAGAATTTCTCACTGGTCATATCAGCAGATGGTGTTTAAGGGTCTGCAAAGGAGATCACTGCTGTGTTCATTTTCTGTTTAACATCTTTCTTCAACAGTGAGTTTTTACACATTCTCAGGTGTATTAATGTCTCTCTGAGGTTGCTAATGTAAAAGTGTTTATAGTAATAATCAAAAGTTTTCTAGGGACAAAGGATAACATATGACTCAAATCTGAATAGTCATACTTTTTTTCTTAGAAAAATGTTAGTAATTAATCCAGGAACTAAAGTTTCTTCTTGAAAACTTTTTCATTGATAAACAAACCTATGTCTAGATTCCCAGGGACTACAGAATTTAGAGTAAAGAGGAAAATGAATGAAGCAATTTAATTAGCAAACACACACACACACATACACACACACACACACACACACACAGCCTAGACATTTGAGGAATACTTGATTATTCTTCAAATAATCCAAAAACATTTAACTCTCTGTTTTCAATTTTAATACGTGAGAAAATTATGGTAGTTGTTTACTTAAAATACTCTTCCTCTTAACTAAGATGTTCATGAGAATAGGAAAATCCTTTGCAACTTCTAGAACTCAAGATCATTGCAGAAATTTGAGCACATAGTTGATCTCTACACTGTAAAAGAATGCTTAGTGTGGTTATTTCCTTCCAAAAACAGGGGTTCCTTGTTTTGCAATGTACTTCCATATTATAGCTACTTTCTGCAAGTGCTGAGACTTATCAGCTGGGATTGTTTTCTCTTTCTACCATTATCCATCAAATGGAATTAAATAACTAATTGAGGCAGATAGTGGAGCATCTGGGTAAAACCTACAGAACAGAAGCACAATTCTTACATGCATATGATTGAAGTGTTACATGGTGGAATCCTACAAGTCTTTTTAAAATTTTTAATGAGTTATAAAAGTAGTGTGTGCTTGTGATAAACAACTTTGACAACACAGGGCAATATAAAGTGAAAAGTAGAATACCTCATCATTCTACTCCCCACAAATAACCATTGTCAATCATTTCTTAGAAAGCTTTCTAGAAAATTTTCATGTACATATAAGCACAGAAAATCTTTATACAACCCAAGTGAATCTGTACTATACCCAGAGTTCTGCAACTTACCTTTACATTTTCAAAACACACTTTGAAAATCTCATATTACTATAATTAATCTGCATCCTTCTCTATAGTATTTCCTTTTTTGGATGTATGCTGCTTTATTTAACCAGTTCTCTCTTTTTTTAAATGGAGAAATAATTGACATATAGCATTATATTGGTTTCAGGTGTACAACATAGTAATTCAATATTTGTGTATGCTGCAAAATAGTCACCACAATATGTAACCAGGTCTCTCTTGATTAGCATGTAGCTTTTCAAAAATAAGTTAAGTCTCTGCAATGAGACTCACAAGTAGCAATGGTTCATTTCTCCTAGCAGAAGAAAACTGAGAATCTTCCAGATGGGTTTGCTTTACCAGAAGAACTCACAAGTGGTATCTCCTGAAAGAAGGTGAGGTGTAATGTTAAAAAGTGAAGGATAGCTTTATGCCAAAAGCACTGATATTTGCCGTTTATATTTTGAACACTCAAACCAAATAGCAATAGATATCACAGTATTGTATTTAGTGACAGAGAAGCAGATGAGAAAATGTAAGAGATAATGACATAGGAGCCAGTGCTCAATGAAATACTTATGACTTTAAAACCTCTGTGTTTGTTCCAAGCCACCAACTCAGCTGAACAAAATGCATAACTTATTTTCTTTCATGTGCCTCAATGCTATTTACTAAGATAATTGACAGAGATATATGTTGCCAATGTATGATTCAGTTAGTATACGTAGATTAGTGAAAAAGAGACCAGAAGAAATTCATGGTAATTAATGTCAGTTAAATTCCTGTTTTCTATATTTCATATTGTCAGACCAATCCTTCAATGATCATGATTCATAGGTTAAATAATGCAGTCAGGAGAAGGGCTGAATCAAAACTAATCATATGTAGCCCTGGAATTCAACTAATTTAGGGTTTTGGTAAGGTAGACAAATTAAATACTACTTAATATTTAAGAACATGTGAAAATTTGTTTTAGATTTCTGTCAGGATATGTCTCTGATCATTCATCTTAATAGCACCACTTCACCTACACTAAGAAGACGGTGAAGTAGGTGGTAATGAAATCTTACGTTTGTGGAAGAGATCTAAAGTGACATCTTTCCCTGTCCAGTTTCCTGGAACTGGCTGTATGGAACTGCAGGTTGGGTGGCTGTGTACCTTCCTTTCTGTTCTTCCCTGTAGATGAATGCTGGGACAAGTGACCTGGACAGGAGATGATCATGCTGCATGTATAGGCTTAAAAATAGCTGGCTCCCTCACATCAAACTCAAACAGGCTCTTCTGAACAAAGTGCAGAGCACATCTTTGGTATCAGTGCTCTCCTTTGGAAACCACAACTCTGAGAAGTAGGTACAAATCATCATTCCCATTTTATGAAAGTGGAAACTGGCTCAGAGAGTTTATTTGTCTTACTTGTAGTCATATTGCTAGTGAGTAGAAGTGAGGTTTGAACCCAGGTATCCTTTCAAAGGGGTCACTGTTTTCTCCTGCACCAGTGCTTAATGCTGGCTGCCTTTTAGAACTACCTGGGGCAACCTTTGAAAAATCTGTTGATAATGGAAAAGCCCCATCCCCAGAAATTCTGATTCCATTTATCTGGGTAGTCATATTTAAAACTTTTGCAGGTGATTCTAATGCACTTTATCACAGTGCCTCTTCAACTGAATGAATGTTATTTTAAATAGTAAAATGAGATAGTGAAGATTAAACAGTATAACCCCTCTCCCCACACACAATCATAAATCCACAGTGGCAGAAGAATGGAGGGAATTTAGTTTGGTATTCATTTCACGTATGGGTGTGTGTGTGTGTGTGTGTGTGTGTGTGTGTGTGTGTGTGTGTGTGTAGCTGTTTCAGTGGGAATCTTGTAAGGCTTGTTGAATATCAGAGATAATGTTTATTAACATTTTTCATCCAGGAAACTGCTAGAAATTAAGCCACCTCAAAAATATCAACATTACTATAATTACCAATTAGTGAGCACTTACTAGGTGCCAGGAACTTTACAAGCATAATTCAATCCTCACAGCAGCTTTGTGAGGTAGTTACAGTTACTCTCTCCTATCAGGTGACTCGGGATGTGGGATGTGGCACAGAGTCACATGGACAGCAAGCGCCAAAGCTGGAATTTGACCTAAGCCAGGGTGTAAATCCTTGATCATCCATAAAACCACAGAATTGAAACATGGCCCTAGTCATTACCTGTGGGAAGTATGATTCTTAGTATCATCTCTGGACACAGGCAGATTTATTTCAGAAATGTCTTTTCTTGTTCCCCTCTCTCCTCCCCACGCTCCTCCCTGCCTCTGCCTCCTGGTCCTCCTCTTCCCCCTTCTACCACTCCCCCACCTTCTCTCTTTTTCCTCCTCTTCCTCCTCCTTTTCCCAAGAATCCACAACTCACTCATTTCTTATATGAGAATTTTATTGTTGCCATTATTTACCCAGTATAATCATAGGCTCTACATGGTGACCTGGAAAATAATGTTTTTAAAAAATATAAAACAGGAGAACGGATTGTGAATGGAAAGATGGAAGAGCACATTGGTGCTCTCTTGTGGGCTTCCTAGAAAGAGGTGCTCCTAACCAGACCAGAGTCACACTGCCTCTGTTTCCTAGGGGTTCACGAGGTTTACCTTCAGGCACCTCAAACAGTGGCCAGTAGGCAGTGCCCTGTGTGTATGAGGAATAAGTAAAACATACATACACATATAAAATAGAAAACAAGTTTATGTTTTATAATGTATATAAAATATATATGCAATATGTATAAAATATGTGAATTCTATTATAATACATATGGCTATCTAAAATAGAAAACAAATTTATATTTTATAATAGTCCTCACTATTTGAGATGAATAGCCTCAGAAACTCTTTTATCTTTATCTTTTAACTGATTAAGTTTCTCTATCTTTCTACCTAGTATGTCTGTCTGGCTTTTAACTGATTAACATTCTTACCTGGATTTGAAACCAGAGAGTTAAATTAGTGAAATGACCTTGCTTTCTCTACCTGTTCTTCACAAAAACTCAACTACATTCCAACCAACACACATTGGCACTTCTAAACTAATTTTTATAAACCAGTTATATTGTGACTAAGGATTGTGGTAGTGGGAAATTCGCTTCTACCAGCGAGGCATTTCTTAACTCAAATTTTGCAAAACTTTTCCAAATTTTTCAATTGCATTTTCTTGGAAATTGAAGTAAACAAACGGGGCTGAAAAAGAGAAATCTCTCCCTACTAGGAGTTCATAATTTTCACAAAACATTAATTTTGTTTGCATTGGTGTGTTATGGATGGAGGTCCAAGCAGAATTTACTCTAAAATACCTCCTTTAGCTTTTATACACAAACCAGTTATATCAGAACTTACGGGTATGTGGTTAGGAAATAATTTGATGATTTGGTGAAATGGATCACTATGATCTTCAACAAAGTACTGGTTGCTTTGGAACATCAGAAGTGAATGTAACACTTGGTAAAGACTGTGTTTTTCCTGGAGCTTGTAATCCACTATAGGATAATATATCTTATATATCCACCCTCTACCTCTTCCACACCTATATCCCTCTTCTCAGTGAGCACTCTGAATCAAAAGTAGGAGACATGGCTGTTGTTCAAACAGATGACTTTAGTCTCGATAACATCTCCTGCAAGAACTCAGCAGTGAGGGAAATTGGGTCAAGCCTGTTAAGGAGTAAAAGGAGAATTCAACAAAGAGGCAAGATGTAAGTCAAATATTAAGTTCATTAAGATTTTTGAAGGTTTTTCTCATTTATTCATACCCTTTTTTCTTCAATATTGCTTGATGGTTTTCTTTCTTTCCAGTAGGACCAAATCTTTATTAGAAATACAGTTTCAGAGGAAATGTTGAAGGTGAGGGATCATGTTACCTCCTAGTTATTTGGTTAAAGTCGGCACATGAAATCGGTGCCACATCACAGCCCAGGGGCTCAAATCATGTTCATGGGCAAATGAATGTAGGAGCACCTCCCTGACCCACTAGCTATTATTTAAGTTTAGGCAACATTGCAATTATATGTTAATAAAAATTAGGTACCTCACACACTCATTTCTTTTATTGGGGTTTCAAGGGGCAATAAATAAGATAGTTTCTTTACTGCCTGAGTATATTTCACCTTATTACTTACAGAGATCATTGAAAAATGTGGCTTTCTGCCTGCAGCCAGATGGGTTTGCTAATTTTTGGTCTTGGGAGAACCTATGGAGGAAAGTTTGGGTCTGATGAAAAGACCATTTGCCCAGGATTTCTGCCTCCTACCTGGACTGGGGCAGAGGGGGAAAAAAACCAAGTTCCTGTGTTGATGTAGAGGACCATGGGTATCGGACTCTTGTCACTTAGTAATGTGATAAAGAATTTCTCCTCTTGTGGGTGAGAAGTCCATTCACATAAAAACAGAGGCCAGGGGATCAGAGCTCTCCCTTCCCCACTTTCTGGGACAATTGCATTTGACCTAATTTTGCAGGAAATGGGTGATAGTGGGGTTTTATTGGAGACATTGTCAGACTGAGAATCCAAACAAAGGAGTTTGAATAAAATAAAGTCCTGGGCTTTTTGTATTTTCAGTTTAACTGGTACATAAATGCTCCCTCCCTCCCTTCCTCTCTCCCTCCCTCCCTCCCTCCCTCCCATCCATCTTGCCTTCTGTGAAACTGGCCCATAATCATCTTAGGATAGATGAAGAGTTGAAAGAGTTGTTCAAGACTCCACAGGATTTTCTCTTTTTAACTCACCATGTCTTTCTAGCTCCTTGTCTTCCCAAACAACTCTTTAGTTTGTCTAGAGGCACATCTGGCATGTTCTGGGTTTGAAATGATTCCTGTGTTAGAACTGTTACTCTTCTAATTTATATCTTGGCTGAAGGGACTTCTCAAGTGGTTTTGAAGCCTTGAGTTGCCTTTGTTCCATTTAGTTCCCTCTCAAAATTCCTTGTCAGGTTTTTCTTTGTGTTCTGCTACTAATTTCATTTCAGAATATTAAATGAAGCTTGAAAATTATTATTTCCCGTTTTCATATGAATGTCTATAAGGAAAGGGGCTTCCTTAGCTGTGACTTCTTATTCCTATTCTATATTGCATCTCATGTAAACAGCCACTACCATGATACCCAGTGGACCATTATTCTGAGCACATTTGAATGTTGAATCTTAAAACATGAAGGAGGGACAAAAGGTCCTACTTAACAGACCTGACAAGACAGAGAGGAGTGAAGAATGAGGGCACAGAATTAGGGTTCTAGGCGTTTATGTCAAATGGATGTTAAGTTGTATGTGGATCAAATAAACAAGATGTGACCAAGAAAACACAATTAAAACACAACTTTTAAATCTGATGTCATCATCTTCAGGGTTTTCATGAAAATACTCTCATATTTGTTTAGTGGTGAAAACAAATGTGTTGTAACACCTTGCCATCTCTAAAAGATATTCCTTGAAATATTACTCTGTGGAAAAATTGTGTTACTACTCATTTTAGCAATGTTTTATGCAATACAAATCAATTGACTGTGAATAATTTTTGTCTTTCTACAGTCTGGGAAATGGATTATTCAAATCATGCTTTAAAACTTTTAATATAAAAGGCCACAGAGTAGCATGTTGAATTGACAGCTACATGTGTATTTACAAATTGAAGAAGTTCATGAATAAAAAATATAATGAATGAAGAGATTCTTTTGGTACTTAGAAAACAATGGTATGGATTTAGAATCTACTTTATTTAATTCCTGAATACAATTTTCTCAAAATAACATATAAGTAAGGTCATAATAATGAAGTGTTTTATATTTATATTTTGTGGGATAAGCAAATGGCTATATCTGAACATCTGACATTTAATTTTTTTCTTGGTTTTCCTGCAGAATTTTAAACACAACAATGAAATATATATGTATATCGTTATTTTAATGAAATAGGCATTGCTCTTCTGTGTAACAAATTGAGGAAAAGGGAATAGAGGCACACTTAGGAAAAAAAGAGAAGATTTGAGCTAGATTAGTAAAAAATAAAGTGTTGATTGTTTGGATGAATGTCAGGCAGAACAGGTGTGAGTTTCAAGTTTCAAATTAGAAGTAATGTTATGAAATAAGAAACAGTATCTAACAAACAATATCTAACAGTGGAAATGTCAGGGGTAATGTCTGCGGGCAAAATGGGGTTTTTCCAGGGGATGCAGGTTCAGGTTTATGATTCCAAAAACAACCTAAAGGAAAGTCTGTCTAGTGTCTAAAGTGACACTGAGTACCATCACTATTTAAATTTCAGAATTTTATGCACATCCACACACGCACGCAAGTCTATGTATCAATGGTTTCTCCATTTTGGAAACCTGTATTTTTTTTCCTCTCACAAGAGGCCAAAGCTTGTGAAACCTCTAAAGTGCTTCATGTTTGATCCATCGATGTAGAATCCCAGAGAAGAGGAAGTTCTGGTGAACCAAGCGCATGTTTCAGAGCACCGGGCCTTCTGGTCGCCAAGAGGAGCAACACGTTTTCAGGCACTTGAGCTCTCCTATTGGGGCAAAGCTTAACTCCATTTATGCCTTAGTATCTTTTACTGCTTTGGGTAATATTCATCTATTTTTTTTTAATCTCTCCTGAACGTGATTTTTCTACTTGGCTGAACAAAGTCTTTGTCCACCTAGATGTCAAAGTATCTGAGGCTAATAAAAAGGCAAAACCACCAGAAGGCAAGCCTTGGAATACCAAGCGCATTACCTTTCAAACCTTGTTTTTATACCTTGGGCGACTTCCAGAGCTTGTCTGTGATTCAGTTTCTTGAACAGTAAAGCAGGGGTGATAGGAATGGCCAGCTCAGAGGGTTGCCACAAGGATGAAATAAGATCATACAAAGAATGAAGCACAGATCACTGGCTCCCTTGCTGCTTGAACTTTCCTTGTAAGAAAAATGGAAGTGTCACTCCACCTTTGCCTTCTATGTGGGATATTGCTGACCACACTTCTTGGAACTCCTTAGGGACTTGGCTTTCTTGACCCTAACCTTCTACTAGTTTTCTGACCCTTCTGTTCTTTAACACCTTTGCTCCTTTTTTCTCCTTTCAAGAAATGAGACATTCCCCAAGGTCCAATCCCAGGTTCTTTTCTGTATTCCTAACATCTTCAGAAACTTCAACTATCATTCTCTATAATCTATTCTCTAATCCACTTCAAGCCCTCACCACCTTTTTGAACGTGTCTCCTAGGTCCTTGGCTTTACCTTCATGTTGGAGCCTAAAGACATCTTTCTTACAAACCTGTTCCACCTAAAAGAAGAATAATTAGCACTCACTGAACTCTCACTGTGTGCCAGACAGTGTTCTAAGGACATGACGTACGTATCTATCTCAACAGAAGTAAGTGGGATTCAAAATCAGGCATTCTGACTCCATGTTTATACCTCTCGACCTGCTTGTTCCTGCAAAGGATGTTACAGCCTTCCACTCACCCTGGCTCCTCCCTCCCCCTCCCCGCAACCATTTAATGAATGGAAAGAGCTCATGGGATCTACCTGGGTTGAAAATCTCTTTGTCCGTTCTTGTTTCCACCTTCCATTTCAGGGTTTTGTTCCTTCACCTGGACTCCTGAATGAGCCAACTCCCTTCTAGTGTTCCTGTTCCTGTGTTTCCTGTACACTAATGACCTTCAGACATTTCTACTTTCCCAAAAACTTTACCTAAAGGCCCCAAATGTGCAGCAGACACGCACTGGGGCTCTGAGTGAAGTCAGACAAGGGACCCAGATTCCCACCTGTTCTGCTGACTTTGTTCCTACTGGTGCCCCTAATGACTCAAGGGAAACTCTGGGGTGTCAAGTCCACTACTGAGCCAGATATCAGATAATTTCCTGTTTTGAAATAGTCAACAGTTCAAAGACCAGGTGATGAGGCCATAGGAGCCCCAACACCATCTTCCCCAGGTCTGTGGACTTCATTCCTCCCACGCAGACTCTAAACTTTAAAGATGAACTAGGCTACTCACTTTTCTTAAACACCTGTAGTTTCTTGCCTCCATACTTTGATTTTCTACCATTATTTCTGTTTACTTACACCTTGTCCTTCCTCCTGAAACAACAGCTCCTTCAGGAAGCCTCCACCCATTGGCCTAACCATCTGATCCCTAAGAGCATGTTGTGCTGCTTTTTGGCAGCCGCCTTCTGCTTTGTGGTAGGGTTATTGTCAGCCTATGTTGTTTCCCCTTGATGATAAACCTCTCAAGGCTTAGCGTCTACATAATCTCTTTGGGCCAGCACTGAGCACACAGCCCAAAACCTAGAGCAGCTGGACACAAATGCATTGCAGATTGTGAAAACAAGTCATTTTACTCAACAGGTGGTTTTTGAGCATTTGGTAGGCAAATAGGCCATGAGGATACAAGGTGCCAGATGTTATGGCACTGACAGCAGGTATCTGCGTGAGAGCAGATATGATAAGGACCTCTTTCTCTGCAGAAGTATAAATTTCATATAGTTGTAGAAGTTTATAGGAAGGAGGTCATCAATTGCTTGGCAAATGACCCAAGCACCTTGTTTTACTCAAAGCACTGAAGTGATTTGACCAAGGTCAGTGGCCAAGTCTGGGTGACAGAGGCCCCATTCTCTGGGCAATGTGTCACAGCTCTTCAGCCACCTCTGATTTGAAAGTGTACAAAATAGTAATTGTTCCTTGCAAAATTCTCTTTATATCTTATTTTCTCTGATAATTTTAATAATATTAAGTCTATTCTCTTTCCTTTCTTTCCCTCTCTCTCTCCAACCCCACGCATCCCACTTCCCCCAAATCGCGTGAACAATATATGTGTTGCTTTACTGCTCATTCTTGTCAGTAACTTACCTGTGACATTGCCTACACCCTGAAACTTCCTGAGGAGAGCAGTGCCGTATTCTTTCTCAGGCACACTGTAGCTTGAGCTGTCTTAAGCGGTGAAGGTATACTAGAGAGAAATCCAGGAAGATGGGGTTGCAGCCAGCTCCCAACCAGAGAGGGAGTTTTATTTGATATACAAAGTGTTTCATGCTTAAAAAGCACACCTATATCCAGACAAAAAGGTACATCTTGATACTTAATTGAGATTTCACAGATACATACGTAGCAAGCCATTAGGAGAGCAAAACATGTATAAATAAGCATAGGCATGCTCTGTAAAGTATTTTTAGTGCAAGGGAAAGGTTAGGAAAGTGTAAGCAGTAAACACTTCTTGATGTTAATTGTGTTGATTGATTTAAGGATAAGTTGGGAGGGGGCAAGGGATGAAAGTGTAGATCAACACATTAAGCTTAAAGACCCAACATTGGAACGTGCAGGAATGGGCAGCGGAGGGTTAGAGTTAGGACACAGACACTGAAGTTGATAGAGTGGGCATTTGGGGGTCAATTCTAGTAGCATTTCCACTTTACAGACTTCTCCACATGACATTTGAAGAATACTGTGGAAAGTTTCTGTTTGGCCACAGAGGAAGGAATTCCCCCTTCCTTATAAAACTGTAAGGACCCAGTGAATATATTTCCTCATGAGTTACTTGAGGCAGGGACCATAATTCCCAATAGCCTTTAACACATGCTTTACACATAGTAAGCACTCAATAAAGATTTGTCCAGAGTATGAATGCTTAGGGTTTCTGTAAAGGTGTGATCCAAGGCTGTTCAGATGGTTCTTACTCTATTTTTATTGTCATTCTGAACTTACAGCTCCTATAGCAATAATCATTTGTACCCCTCGAGCATATGTAGTATTTAATATTTCTGTATGTGATGTCAACTTTCATGTCACAATACACTATATGTGTAACTGGTTAAGTTACAGTTGTTTTGGGAACCAAAGGCTTTTTCCCATTAGCAAAAGCCCTTGTGAGCCATCCCAGGCTCTGCAGAGGTAGCGTTGATTGTGTGACCTTTTTGTGCCTAGCTCCCTTCCACTGACCCTGGGCCCCAGTTTGGTAGATATATCTTTACAAGCTTATGGGCTGATTATAACGACAATTCTGTGCTTATGAGCATTTTGACATTAGTAATCCTCAAGGCCACATTTATACTTACTATTGTTTTTTAGGGGGTATTTCTATCTCATACCTACATTTTGAAAGCCGGATCAATTAGAAAGTTGGTCTGGTTACATGATGTGTTCTTAGGGACAATGTCATAGAACAAGTGTATTTCCTCATCCTGCCTTGTGCAATCAAGGGTAAAATGTAATGGCTTTGTTTTCCTAAAGTAGGTGCTATCACCTTTCCTTTTCTGCTCATAGTAACAATTTTAAAAGGTAGTTTATTGAAACTTAGAAATAAAACTAAACCTCATCTTAGTTCTTGTCATTCAGCTTTGTGAATGAAAGCCAGGGAAAGGGGGCAGTGAGCTGTTAAGGGGGAAGTCAAATGGGGTCGATGCCCTCTTGTCTAGGATCCAGCATGTTCTGGTGGGCATTGCAGCTCACTGTTCAAGTGGACTGGCCTTGAGCCAGCAGGTACTTCTGTTTGTGTTACTTACACATCTATCTGTTGTGCTCTTTAAGGGGAAATTTCAACATACCTATAACTTTCTAAATCAGGAGCACCTCATTGTTTAAGACTGATTTACTTAACAAGGTTTTTACCCTTCAGGTCATGGCTTAAACATCAGGTGAAACAGGTATGGTATTTTGCCCATGTTTATTACATATCCACAACTAGCAGCAGATTCCTCTCAACCGTATTTCTTGGGTTAAATGTTCTCTTAATCCCTTCCACATCTCCCACGCCCTCCCTATTGTCAACACACACAGATGCCTCACTCCCTGATTTACAACCATATCTTAATTTCCCACGTTTGCATTTGGAGCCCTGGCTTCAGGACTGAAAACGTATGATCTTTGTTTGTCCTTCATAAATCTCAGATGGTTCACTCAAACACATTGGTTGAAATGGAATTAAAATTTCCCCAAAGTTTGCTTATAGAATATCTAGAACAAGCTGGGCTAAAGGAGAGGTTTGTTCCCACTCTTGTCCATTGCTGTCTTCTCCCTCCCACCCTCAAACACGGTCTCCTGTCTGGTTCATCCTTACCAACAGCATGAGCTTTCCTTTTCCTTATATCTTCCAATACCTTGGTCCTTGGCAAGTCAAAAGTGACCTGTTCAGCGCTCTTCATGCAAATAGTCTAATAAATGAATTCATACTGTGTTTGTATGTGAACTACCATGTAGTATGTATATTTTAAAAGGAGTTTCATGGCATTGCAGTGTATTAACCTTAGGGACTCATTTAATGGTGGGAATTTCATGTTGAGCAGATGAGAGAGGTGTTTCTGAGTGAGTAATTCACTCTCTCAGTCCATACCACTTGCCACTTTCTCTGTCTTTATGCAATGCCTGCTTTGATAGTGCCTGTATGTTTTGTAGACAGTTTAAAAAGTGACTTCTTATGGGCATAGCAGCACTAAATTTCCAAAGAGACAAAATATACTAGAGAGCTAATTTTGCATCACAGCCAGTTTTGACTTTTTTTCTTTAGGGTAGAGTTCATAACCAAGGAGCTGAGGACAGGTGGTGTTAATTGATTAATTAAGTCATGTGATTGTTATTGAGTGCCTGCTATGGGTCAGGCACTATTTCATATCCTGGGGACAAAATGAGGACCAGGGTAGGCAAGGTTATTGTCCTCACCTAGATCGCAGTGTAGACATGGGAAGAGATGAAAAACAAGTTGAACACAAAAATTCTAAATTGTGGTAAGTATTAGTAAGGAATTGAAAAATAATATTAAGATAGGAAATTATGATTGAGAGTGAGACACCTACTTTAGATGGAGGAGAGGAGGGAAGGCCATGTTTAAACTAAGTCCTGAAGGCTGAATGTGTCACCTTGTGGAGAATGGGGCTGGCGAGGGGATAGAAGAGATGATGATTATGGTGGTGGTGGTGATGGTGATGGCTGTGGTGATGAAGAGGGTGTGGTAATGATAGAGATGATGGAGATGGTGATGGAGATCATGGTGGTGTTAGTGATGTTGGAGAAGGTGGGGATGGGGATGGAGATCATAGTGGTGGTGCTGGTGATGATGGAGATGGTGGGGATGCAGATGGAGATGGTGGTGGTGGTGATGGTGATGATGGGGATGGGGATGGAGATGGTGGTGATGGTGGTGGTGATGATGGAGATGGTGGAGATGGGGACGGAGATGATGGTGGTGGTGGTGGTGATGTTGGAGATGATGGGGAAGGGGATGGGAATGATGGTGGTGGTGGTGGTGATGATGGGGATGGGGATGGAGATGGTGGTGGTGGTGATGATGATGGAGATGGTGGGGATGGGGATGATATTGGTGGTGATGGTGATGATGGAGATGGTGGGGATGGGGATGGAGATGGTGGTGGTGGTGATGATGATGGAGATGGTGGGGATGGGGATGATGGTGGTGGCGGTGGTGGTGATGATGGAGATGGTGGTGATGGGGATGGAGATGATTGTGGTAGTGATGGTGATGTTGGAGATGATGGGGATGGGGATGGAGATGATGGTGGTGGTGGTGGAGGTGATGGAGATGGTGGGGATGAGGATGGAGATGATGGTGGTAGTGATGGTGATGTTGGAGATGATGGGGATAGGGATAGAGATGATGGTGGTGGTGGTGGTGATGGGGATGGAGATGCTCATGGTGATGGTGGTGGTGGGGATGATGGAGATGGTGGGGATGGGGATGATGTTGGTGGTGATGGTGATGATGGAGATGGTGGGGATGGGGATGGAGATGGTCATGGTGATGGTGGTGGTGGTGATGTTGGAGTTGATGGGGATGGGAATGGAGATGGTGGTGGTGGTGGTGGTGATGGAGATGGTGGGGATTGGGATGGAGATGGTTATGGTGATGGTGGTGGTGGTGATGAAGAGGGTGGCAGTGATGGTGATTATGAGCCACAGAAGTTCATAACTAACTACACTATAGTAAAATTAAGAGCTTCATCAAATGTTTTTCTGAAATCTTATCCAAGAAGACCTAGAAGTTATAACAATTAGGATTATATTAAATAACTTTTTAATTCTTACCTTTGTCTGTGAACAGTTTACTCTTGAAAGTACACTTAGTGGTAAAGGAGAGAGCAATTTTTTTCCACAATACAGTTTTTATATTTTCTTTTGTAGATAATGAATTCTAGAAAAAACAAAGTGACTGCTCGTACTCTGTTGTTTTTTAGGCAAAATCCAGGAGTCTTGAGACCAGTTTGTTAATATAGTACTGGCACTGCCTTGAGGTCAATGATTTACAAGTATCAAGGAGAAAAATAACATTTTAGGCCAGTAAACTGATTACTGACCTGCTGTTTTGGTAATTTATTGATTTGATCAATTTCTTCAAAGCACTAAGCTTATTTTTCTCTTCAGGGAAATTTCTGAATATTTTCTGACAGTTATCTCCTCCTTTGCTGCCATGCTTTTTCCTCTCTTCTTTCTTGTACTTCTGTCAAAACATCCTCAGCATAGAAATATGAAAGTTTCATTATGGGCCAGGTATTAATATTAAGTAATGAACAGAGATAGTGTTTTAAAATGTGCTAAGTTGCTACTAATTACATTGCCTTGTCCTTTATACATGGGAGAGCACTTGTGGAAAACCAACACAATTTAGTTATCTTTTGTTTTTGAATTTGGGAGATTTGATGACATGGAAAGAATATTAGGTATATATTGGAAAAAGGGAGCTATATATTATGTACCACATACCTCAATTTTATAAACAACAAGATGTAAGTATACAAATACTTATATATGCATACAAAAGCCATCAAGAATATACTAAGATGTTAATTTCTTATTACAGGGTATTTTGAGAAAATTTTCTGGTTTTTTTCCTCCTAAATTCTAAAATTTCAGCAATGAGATACTTTTAAAATAACCACAAATAAGACAGTAGCTTGTTTTGGCCCTTGACCTGGTAATTCTAGCATTTTAGGAAATAATCAGTGATCTAGGTGGACAAATTGTGGTCCTTTCATCACTTATACTGGCAAACGTATTAAAAGGAAGGATCTGATGTTTTAAAAGAAGGGGGTGGTTAAGTACATTCAGGTACTGTGACCTGACATTAAAATTATGTTTTCAAATGTTTGAATAACCTGGGTATCTGTTCATGGTATAATGTGCAATATTAAGTTAAAAAAATTAGTTTATGTAACAAGATACTAATTATGTGCAAAAGAAAATGTAGTATAAAAAAAGATCATAAACAATCCAATTTTTGGCAGTGGTAATTTTTAGTTTGGGGAATCAGTTTCTTAATTTTTTAATGGACAGGCATTCCCTTTAAAATTATAATAGTTTATAATTTTTATAACTTTTAAAAAAAGAATCAGCACAAGATTGACCTAGATAAGAATCATTTAGATGTTTTGGTGAAAATAATTAGGCCTAGAACATGTTACTTTTCTCTGTGTTCATTCAGTGGCCTAAGTAAATGACAGCAAATAACAGCCTTAAATTTTTCAGGAATTTCTTATGTACTGTCTAGAACTCTAGAGAAATACAAAAAATTCTCAAGCATAGGGTTGAACTACTGGATTTCCTAAGCATTTCTGGCTTGGATATATTATTGTTAATATGATTATTAGACACATTATCTAACTGGCAATTGACCAGGAGAGTTCAACAGATTAATAAGTGACAGGGGAGGTTTTCATGCATACTGGACATGTGGACTAAGAATCAGCTGTCTTAACCTCGGTGCTTCTGTTTGGGACAAACCCAGAGTATGAACTGACCCATCACTTAGGCACGTCTGGACTTCTCGCTTAGGGGGAGAAAAACTGTGAATAGCAGTGCCCCACACAGATGAGGCCCTCAGTAAGTAATTGACTGACCTGGCCATCTAAAGTGCATTAGATCCTATGTGCCATCCCACAGTTTTAACTGGGAAATAGGTACTTTATGTATGATATTTACATGAAAGTTACCTGCCAGGAGTAAAAAAGTAAAACAGGAGGAGTAATTGCATTAATAGTAATAAAAAGATACTGAAAATCATGGCTGCCAATTATTGTGCACCTGCTGTGTGCCAGGCTCTTCAAGAGATGCTGGCATTTGTCTTCATATTAATCTGTGATGCCCCCTGCCCTGATTTGCTATAGGACTTGTCCTTCCATGATGGTTATAACGTGTCAAAAGACACAATGGCCAGGCTCTCGGCACATATGGTGTCTAATGCCCTTCACCCACTGCCCACCTCTCCGTTTGGGTCCTTGCCCTGATGGTGTTCCATCTCTGTCTGAGGCAGATGAGACTCAAGGTGAGAGAAAGCACAAATCCTGTAAGGTAATTCCGTCACTCACCTCATCTTCTTCATCTTCCCTGAGCTTCCTCTGCTGCTCACCCTGTATTGATCGTGTCACAGGTTATAGCCGACCAAGGCAGGGGGCTGCAAAGCTGTCCGCCCAGCCCTTGGTGGAGCGCCGGTTTCAGCTCCAAGAAGAAAAGCCTGCTGTGAAAACAATCAGTGCATTTGCTTTAGATCTAAGTGATTCCAACTAGGTCGATGCTTCATGCTGATGTGTTGAAAACATTTAAAAAATTTCTCCGAGTTTGATTTTCACGGGAACATTGTGGCATGTGTCTCAGTGTCTGAGTGGCTGCGGTTATTTTTCACTAACGCAGCCGACGACTGCTTCCTGCCACCGCGCACAGAAGCCGCAGGAAAACAGAGGCTTTTGTGTGCATGGACTCTTACTATGAGTGCTTTCGGTGGAAGAGGGGAAACACGTGGGCAGGCTTGGCTGCTAGCTGCGTGTTATCCTGACCTGCAATGGTAGGGGTTTGGGGTTTTGTTTTACTCCTGAACTGAATATGATCCGGTGTTGGCTAAGTACAAATGTGAAAGCATGCAGAACTCCTCTCTGGTTTGGTTTTGAGTTGTGACATTTCCTTCACTTTGGCAGACTTTCCTAAAGCCGATCATTTATAATAATGCCAAGAGTGGCTTTACCTTCTAAAAAGTCCATCCTTTTAAAAGGTCTCTGCAAGTTTACATTTATTTTCAGAAATAACTGGACCAAGAGGTCCATCACATCATGGCATCTAGTGGCAAAACAGGCATTACAGAAATGAGCTATTCTCAGCCAAGTTAATATTTATTTGATCTCTGGCAGGGACCCAGGACAATATTTAATTGTAAAATGTACAATAACAACTTTTCTACCTGAAAAATAATCCCTAAATGAAGAGAAGGCTGCACCCACATTTACATGGTGTCAGGGGGCACAGGAGGGGTGTGGAGTCCAGTTGAGAAGTGTGGGGGCCTGGGGGAATTCATAAACCTGTTATACCTAATCACATTTCTAAGTTCCCCATTCTGGTTATTGATAGTACAGCCCAGAATATGTTCAAAACAAAACAAAACAAATCTATAAGCCACACCTTCAAAAAAATTACTTTTCCTTTGTTTCCAGATGAAGTCAGAGGACTGACATTAGGCCTTTTTGGTGTTTCTGTATAGTTCCCGGGGAGATCTGTGGCTGAGTCAGAGTTAGACTCAGATGTTTAGTGTTGCATCTGTCGAGTCCGATAACAACTATGTGTGACAGTTCAGCCGGGCTTTCTTTGCAATGCCATCACTTAAATCAAATGTTGGGGTTTTCTTCTAGGCATGAACTCTCTGGGGTTGTGTTACCCTGTTTGCTGTTTACAGTCCAGATGCTGAGAGAATGTTCTTATAATGATCCAAGAGGAAGTGGCAAATGACTGCTCTTCTTCAGGTATTTTGTCGATTTTTCAGAATGCCTACCAATAGGAAAATTTCTACCAAACTGTAATCTGTGAAGTTGGTTGTATTAATCTGAAGGAAAGCTTTGTCATGTTTTCCCTTAGTCAAATGAATGACAGCCCCATTTGCTCTGATCTGCTGCCTTTCCAAAAGGTTAGATGTCTTAGGCCAGAATCGTTCCTTAACTCTTCACCTCATCCCTGGTTAGTTCTGTATCCGTGGGTAATAGTATGGTTTACTTTGCTGAACACCCACATGAATACATGCTGTTCATCATATACTTGACTATTAGAGCCTATATTCTAAATAAAAACTGTATGTAGATGATCCCTTATGGAATTTTTATTTGCCATTCTTAAATCTCATTAAAAATTAAGATAGAGAAGGCATGGCTTTTGTGGGGAAACAATCTATAGATCTTTGTGCATTACTTAAGACTTGTATTTTGATATATCTGCCTGTCTGGAAAGCCCAAAGTGTTTTCAGGGTGTTAGGTCAGCACCTCCTTATGAAAAAGGTGGGAGACAATTTCAGTAAATGTACTCTGTCTTGAATGCATAAAAGATTTGTGTTTAAGGGGGACCTAAGTCAGTGCCAATAGATCTGGGAGCAGAATTTGTCTAATTTATTAAATTAGGAGCTTTCTAATTTTCATGTCTTTATATTGTGACAACTCTGCAGAATTTTGCCATCCTCAGAGTTTTAGAAGTCTGGAATGCTATAATCAGCTGATTTTGCCATGACAATATTTAGCAGTGTTCATAACTTAAAGAAGGCAGCAGTTACATAAAAGCTTGTTCTTTTCTTTCCAATAACAGCACTTGGCTAATAACATTAAGTAAGTGGAGCTGTGGCAAGTCAACGAGTGGGGGAAAAAATCCTAAATGTCATCTCTCCAGCATCTTTTCATTCATTTTAAAAATGAACTCCTTGGTGTGCTGTAGAACTACTATTTGTACTTTAAGTATACTATCAAGAGCCCTCTTTGTAAAGAATTTATGCACTTAATTTATGTACTCAGCTTGTCCAGTTACTTTATTTCTCAATTCCTCCTTCCCTACTACCCAGCTCCCCGCCCACAAGGCAATGGGGAGAGTCCACAGGAATTGCAAAAGAAAAACTATAGGCTTATAATAAGCTTACACTGGCTCATACGAGAAGCCTAGGCTACTATAGATTTTCCAGAAAATCAAATATGGATGTGGTAGAAATATCTTTCCTTGCCAGGAAAAGGACTCATTATGGGACCTTTAACTGTCTATCTCTTGGGAATGTGTTTAGGCAGTTATTTAAAAGCCAGGGTTGAGCAGCAGAACTTTCAGAGAAGCAAAACCCAGTGATGGCAGCTCAGTAAAGCTGCTTTAAATGAACATTTTCCTACAGGAGATTATTTCAGAAGGATCTGTGAAAATGGCAGGTGACGTGGAGTTCTCTTCCAGAAGAGAATTGGAAAAGCATGTTTTCACAAGAGTAGATGCCATAACTTTAAAAATAAAGGTGGGCATCCTGACAAAGAAATGTATAAAATTAATTTTACAGAGATAATACAGTATTAGACATTGTTTAGCAACTTTTAATGTTAACAAAATCTTCCTTCTATGCCGTGGCTGATGTGGAGACCACATTATAGTTTTAGGAGAAGTCTGTGGGCTGAGCAAGTCTTCATTCACCTGGTAAATCTCATTGAAATATCAGGTGTAGAATCTTACAGCTTCAGAGAAAACTGAATGATAGCCTTTCCTACTTCGTCAATTTATTTTTATTCTTTAATAACCCACTGCTTGTAGCTATCTTAGTCCTGGAAAGGAAACTCGGCTGGTCTCCTTCTTGTTTTCTTGCATCTTTTCCCTGCCCTCCTCCAAACTTTGAGGGTCCTGTGGAACATACTCTCTAAACTGTTGGACAGCTGTTTTTCACAGTAGGCAATAAAAATAAATCTCTGGTTTAATAAATGGTGGGCCCTCCCTAGTCCTTAGTTTCCTTTTGGCAAAAGCTGCATTATTTCCATGAAGCTGTTGCTTTATTTCTAGAGCTATTGAAAAACATCCCAGTATTTGGCTTTTCTATGAGTGGGATTCAAGAGCCTTTTGGCAAAAGGATGGTGTATGAGGGTAAACTATAGTCTCTCTCCTTATGATTCCCATTCAGAGGACCACTGAGAATATTTAGATTCTTACTTATGGGTTTAAAAACACTGAATTTTTAAAAGTCATTTTAGCAATGGTGTCAGAATATTCCATTTTGTTGACAGCAGAATTAAAAAAATATTTGGATATCTAACAATTTCTTGGTGTTCAGATCTATTTTCTCCTTATGTTTTTTGAAAAAAGATGAGGACTATTAATCATACCTGTGGGTCTGATTATATCTATGTCCCTTTTCTCATGACATTAGAAAAAGATTTAATACAGAAATGGAAGTTATTTTTCGGAAAAAGTTTAATTTGCTTATTCATTTGTTCGTTCATTTATTTATTCATTTATTCATTCCCAACTGATATTACTGAGCTTTATTGTATGTTAGGCATTTTGCTGAACGCTGAGGTTACAAGTAAAAATGTACATGGTTTCTACCCTCATGGAGCTTATTGTTTACTATTAAAAAACAACAACAAATAATTGCAATGTAATGATATTTGCCTTAATTCACCCAACTAACAAATATTCATTGAATTCCTACTGTGAGCCAAGCAAAGCTCTAGGAGTTGGGATACAATGAGTATCATCCCACTCCTGTAGTGCGGTAGGCCTCACCCCTACCACAGGCCCCCTTGTCTACTCTGGTGCAGCCACACAGAGCGTCAGTCTGAAGGCTTTCAGTTGCAAATGACAGAAACCCAAATCCAGCTGTTAAGCAAGAGAGGGTAATTTGTGGCTTGTCAAATTGTTAAATCCAGAGATAGGACCGTTTCCAGGCAGAGATGGACTTTGAGGTTCATATAATTCTACTGGGGCTATGTTTCCATTGCCAACTCTGACGATTCTTTGCTTTCCTTTCTCCCATCACTTTCTTCTTGCAGCAGGAAATACGGGATAATTCTGACTGGTCTGTCTGAAGTTACAATCCCACCCTTTATTCAATTTCTGTGTTGGTTGCAAGGATTAACCATGACTGGGGCAATGACCGACACTTATTTGCTCACAAAACTTGACCTGAAGTGATATGTCAACCATTTGCACATTATTCTTTTCTCTTCAGGGGTTGTAATCCTTTATAATTGTTTTCCATATTTATCCATAAGTTGAATCTAAAAATGGGAAAAATATTCCATTTGAAATAGTATTTATTTCAAACTAAAGTACAAATGTGTTTCTTAGGTGAAGACACATGATTTAGGTCTTTAAAGCAGTACCATTAGAAGCAGAAATACAATTAATGAAAGTTGGAAGGAGGGAGGAAAATGGAGTAGGTTTATTTTTACTTTTATATTTTTTAATATGCTTTTCAACAAGATGATTCACTTCCTCCAATAAGACATTCATTATTTAGAAATCATTTGCTTCTTAGAAATACTCTGTTCAGAGTTTCATGATTCCAAGTTCTATTTCCTGAATCTACCTCATGGCCATCTTCTGGAATTTCCTTTCATTTTGCAGCCTTATTTGGTCAAAAGTTTCCTAAATCTCCTATTTTCCTCACTCTTGAATTCTCTTTTTTGTTGTTATTGCTGGAGTACATTTTCAAGTAATTTTTTAAGAGCAAATCTGTGGATGGTAAATTTTGCGAGTCCCCACATGTCTGAAAATGACTTTATTTTTCTCTACTCTTGATCAATAGCTATAATTCTAGTTTCAAAGTAATTTTCACTCAAACTTTTGAAGGCATTGCTCAGTGTTTTCTGGCATCCACTATTGCTTATGAAATGTCTTAAACCAATTTGGTCCTTCTTCCTTTGGAGATAAATGTTGTAATCTTTCTGGAAGCTTTTAGTTATCTTCTTTACAATCCTGGTGCTCTGAAATTTTTTTAATAATGTCTTCAGATTTTGTTCCCTCATTCTTTCTGCTCAGCACCAGAAGGAATCTTTCAAAATGAAGACATATTTTTTTGTTGTTAGCTTATGTAAGCTTTGGTAATTGCATTCTTTAATTCCTTTGATAAATTGCTTCCATCCCTTTTCTTAACTACCTCTTTCTGGAACTGTTAGTACACAAATGCATGTCCTCCTGATTTACTTTTCTGTGCTGAAATCCTTCACATTTCCAGTTTTTCATTTTTTCTAGATTCTGAAAAGTTCCCATGGCTTTTCCATCTAGTGTTCTATCAAACTTTCAAATGTCATGAATCACATTTTGAATTTTCACAAACCCTTGTTCCTTTTATCATTGCATTCTTCCTTGTTTTATGAATAATTTGTCAAATTTCTCTCATAAAACCAATTAAAGTTTTTTTAAGATTCCCTTCTCTTCCCTAAATTGTTTCTGCTTTCTCCATCATCACTGGATTGTCTGTTCTTTTTTATTCTTTTGGTTTTGCTATGATTTTTCTCAGGCATCTGACGATCATCAGTTATCCATTTGTATATATGAATGGAGGAGTAGAATACTTTTTACGTGTTACTGTCATGGCTTTCTTTGCAGTTTACTTATGTCGGACTTCACTCCATGATGTGTGGAGCTAGGAGCAGCCAGGTAGGTTGGGTGTGCCCTCCAAGACCCCCAAAGAAAGCTGGCCCCCACTCTCCAGTGCCTCTGTTTTGAAAATGTTGATAAGGATCAGAGGGACTCCCTCATTCATGCCCTGATTAAATAATAAAGTCTTTTTATAAGCCTGTGAACTATCCAGAGCAATAAGAGAAAAGGATAAATGATTTTAATCTACTAAAGATATTCAAGTATCTACTCCAGATATTCTTACCTAACAATCAGATATCACTCATATTTTCTCAGTCTACTATTGATGAGATTTCTTTCATTTCCAAAGTCTACAGAAGTGTTAATTTCTACATTATGGCACTGGGGGCAAGGCACGGGCTAACTGGGGTATCTGCTTGAGGAATGTGTGGAGATGGTCTTTGCACTTAACCCGTGACTCCTTTTCATTAACTTTCCGTGAAGATTTGAAAAGAACATGTATTTTGCATCTGTAGCATAGCACTGCTCTCCCCTTCTCCTCAATAAATCAGACTCCGTAATTTTTTAAATTCAAGTACTATCTGTGTTTTTTATCTGCTTGATCTGTCACATTCTGAAAGAGATAGGTTACCCCCCTTAAGTTCTCAGTTACTTCCAATTTTTTGTTGTATTTCTGAAAGTTCTTTGTTTAATGTATTTTGAGAGTAGATTTTTTTTCAGTGAATAAAATTTCTTGACATATCTGTTTGGCAAAATACACCTTTCATGAATATGAAATATCTCATTTAATACATTTTTCTTGAGCTATGCTTCAATAGTAATATTGCCACCTGCTTCTTTTTCTTTCCATTTGTTGGTCATATCTTCAACTATTTTCAACCTTTCTTTATCATTTTATTTAATACTCTTTTGAATAGCCTCTGACTAGGTTTGCCTTTCTTCTTTAACAGCAATTTCAGATATTATCTTTTTTTTTTTTTTTTGTAGATAATTTTTTCTTGAAGGGTAGTTGACACACAGTATTACATTACATTAGTTTCAGGTGTACAACATAGTGATTCAACATTTATATACATGATAATTCTAGGTACCAGCTATCACCATACCAAGTTGTTACAATATTTTGACTATATTCCTTATGCTATACATTACATCCCAGTTACTTATTAATTTTACAATTGGAAGTGTGTACTTTTTGTTTGTTTGTTTGTGAGGGCATCTCTCATATTTATTGATCAAATGGTTGTTAACAACAATAAAATTCTGTATAGGGGAGTCAATGCTCAATGCACAATCATTAATCCACCCCAAGCCTAATGTTCGTCAGTCTCCAATCTTCTGAGGCATAACAAACAAGTTCTTACATGGAGAACAAATTCTTACATAATGAATAAGTTACATGGTGAACAGTACAAGGGCAGTCATCACAGAAACTTTCAGTTTTGCTCATGCATTATGAACTATAAACAGTCAGTTCAAATATGAATACTCATTTGATTTTTATCCTTGATTTATATGTGAATACCACATTTCTCTCTTTATTATTATTATTTTTAATAAAATGCTGAAGTGGTAGGTAGATACAAGATAAAGGTAGAAAACCTAGTTTAGTGTTGTAAGAGAGCAAATGTAGACAATCAGGTGTGTGCCTGTAGACTATGTGTTAATCCAAGCTAGACAAGGGCAATAAAACATCCACGGATGCAGAAGATTTCTCTCAGAACGGGGGGTGTGAGGTACTAAGCCTCACCTCTGTTGATCCCCAATTTCTCGCCTGATGACCCCCCTGCGACTGTGCCTGTCTTAGGTTGTTCCTCCCTTGAGGAATCTTACCCGTCTCTGGCTAACCAGTCATCTTCCGGGGCCATACAGGGAAATGTGAAGTTGGTAAGTGAGAGAGAAGCCTTATTGTTTGAAAAGGTTAGCTTTTTACTTCTTTGCATATTTATGCCCTGTGGCTTCTATGCCCAGCATTTGTCTTGAGGTATCTTTACCACTTGGAAGAATTATGATACTCGGTAAATTTGATATGAGGCACAAATTCTATTTAAGGGTTGTAATTAGGAAGGAAGAAGAAAAGCTATAGAAGAAGCAAGCGGCAGAAAACATGGGAAGATTGATTATTTCTTTGACATATCTTCTTGTAGAGTAACTTCAGCATGCATAGGTTTTAAGCTAGTACTTAAATTGTACACATACATTAACATTATGGGAGTATAGTTACATAACCAAAGCATACCTGTAATTATCAGCCATCTCCAGTGAAACCAAGAAAACCAGTTAGGCACCTTAGGCATTTGTGAAAACTTATCTATGATATGGTGGATATTGTCCAACTGAACTTGAACAGTCTGAGAGAAATCAGACAAATTAAAACAACCCATTCCTGGGGAATGTTCACATCCCTTATGTTCTTTTAACAGTAAATAGTCTGTAGTTGTAAGATTTTGGAGCGCTACAATTTGCACTTCTCCTAATTCTTGATTGAGTTCCGACAGTATAGATCCAGTCAAATATGTTGTTTTACTGTATGCACAGGCCAGCTTAGATATTTCCTTCATTCCCATGACAAGCCCAGGAATTGGTGGGATGAGTGCATCTACAGCTGTAGCAGTGTGTGGATCTTTGTTGGGGTTTTTTGATGATCATCTTCTGGCATGAGTCTTCCTGAGAGTGCTGATGTTGGAAGTTCTTTTTCATATCGTATCTTAGTTTATTTTCGGGGTAGCCCAATTAGGCTTTGATCCTCTGTATAAACACAAACAGACCCTTTGCCTACACTTTTGTAAGCACTTTATACCCTTGTGTAGAACTCATTGGAGGTTACCACACAGGAAGTGCCTTTTTTTTTTTTTTTGGTATCACTAATCTACACTTACATGAAGAATATTATGTTTACTAGGCTCTCCCCTATACCAGGTCCCCCCTATAAACCCCTTTACAGTCACTGTCCATCAGAATAGCAAAATGTTGTAGAATCACTACTTGCCTTCTCTGTGTTGTACAGCCCTCCCTTTTCTCCCACCCCCCCATGCATGCTAATCTTAATACCCCCCTACTTCTCCTCCCCTTATCCCTCCCTACCCACCCATCCTCCCCAGGCCCTTTCCCTTAGGTACCTGTTAGTCCATTCTTGAGTTCTGTGATTCTGCTGCTATTTTGTTCCTTCAGTTTTTCCTTTGTTCTTATATTCCACAGATAAGTGAAATCATTTGGTATTTCTCTTTCTCTGCTTGGCTTGTTTCACTGAGCATAATACCCTCCAGCTCCATCCATGTTGCTGCAAATGGTTGGATTTGCCCTTTTCTTATGGCTGAGTAGTATTCCATTGTGTATATGTACCACATCTTCTTTATCCATTCATCTATCGATGGACATTTAGGTTGCTTCCAATTCTTGGCTATTGTAAATAGTGCTGCGATAAACATAGGGGTGCACTGATCTTTCTCATACTTGATTGCTGCATTCTTAGGGTAAATTCCTAGGAGTGCAATTCCTGGGTCAAATGGTAAGTCTGTTTTGAGCATTTTGATGTACCTCCATACTGCTTTCCACAATGGTTGAACTAACTTACATTCCCACCAGCAGTGTAGGAGGGTTCCCCTTTCTCCACAGCCTCGCCAACATTTGTTGTTGTTTGTCTTCTGGATGGCAGCCATCCTTACTGGTGTGAGGTGATACCTCATTGTAGTTTTAATTTGCATTTCTCTGATAATTAGCGATGTGGAGCATCTTTTCATGTGTCTGTTGGCCATCTGTATTTCTTTTTTGGAGAACTGTTCAGTTCCTCTGCCCATTTTTTAATTGGGTTTTTTGTTTTTTGTTTGTTGAGGCGTGTGAGCTCTTTATATATTCTGAACATCAAGCCATTATTGGATGCGTCATTTTCAAATACATTCTCCCATACTGTAGGGTTCCTTTTTGTTCTATTGATGGTGTCTTTTGCTATACAGAAGCTTTTCAGCTTAATATAGTCCCACTTACTCATTTTTGCTGTTGTTTTCCTTGCCCGGGGAGATATGTTCAAGAAGAGGTCACTCATGTTTATGTCTAAGAGGTTTTTGCCTATGTTTCCTTCCAAGAGTTTAATGGTTTCATGACTTACATTCAGGTGTTTGATCCATTTTGAGTTTACTTTTGTATATGGGGTTAGACGATGGTCCAGTTTCATTCTCCTACATGTAGCCGTCCAGTTTTGCCAGCACCATCTGTTGAAGAGACTGTCATTCCGCCATTGTATGTCCATGTCTCCTTTATCAAATATTAATTGACCATATATGTCTGGGTTAATGTCTGGATTCTCTAGTCTGTTCCATTGGTCTGTGGCTCTGCTCTTGTGCCAGTACCAAATTGTCTTGATTACTATGGCTTTATAGTAGAGCTTGAAGTTGGGGAGTGAGATGCCCCCTACTTTATTCTTCTTTCTCAGGATTGCTTTGGCTATTCGGGGTCTTTGGTGTTTCCATATGAATTTTTGAATTATTTGTTCCAGTTCATTGAAGAATGTTGCTGGTAGTTTCAAGGGATTGCATCAAATCTGTATATTGCTTTGGGCAGGATGGCCATTTTGACAATATTAATTCTTCCTAGCCACGAGCATGGGATGAGTTTCCATCTGTTAGTGTCCCCTTTAATTTCTCTTAAGAGTGACTTGTAGTTTTCAGAGTATAAGTCTTTCACTTCCTTGGTTAGGTTTATTCCTAGGTATTTTATTTTTTTTGATGCAATTGTGAATGGAGTTGTTTTCCTGATTTCTCTTTCTGTTGGTTCATTGTTAGTGTATCTGAAAGCCACAGATATCTGTGTATTGATTTTGTATCCTGCAACTTTGCTGTATTCCGTTATCAGTTCTAGTAGTTTTGGGGTGGAGTCTTTAGGGTTTTTTATATACTGTATCATGTCATCTGCAAATAGTGACAGTTTAACTTCTTCTTTACCAATCTGGATTCCTTGTATTTCTTTGTTTTGTCTGATTGCCGTGGTTAGGACCACCAGTACTATGTTAAATAACAGTGGGGAGAGTGGGCATCCCTGTCTAGTTCCCGATCTCAGAGGAAATGCTTTCAGCTTCTCACTGTTCAATATAATGTTGGCTGTGGGTTTATCATAGATGGCCTTTATTATGTTGAGGTACTTGCCCTTTATTCCCATTTTGCCAAGAGTTTTTATCATGAATGGATGTTGAACTTTGTCAAATGCTTTTTCAGCATCTATGGAGATGATCATGTGGTTTTTGTCTTTCTTTTTGTTGATGTGGTGGATGATGTTGATGGACTTTCCAATGTTTTACCATCCTTGCATCCCTGGGATGAGTCCCACTTGGTCATGGTGTATGATCCTTTTGATGTATTTTTGAATTCGGTTTGCTAATATTTTGTTGAGTATTTTTGCATCTACGTTCATCAGGGATATTGGTCTGTACTTTTCTTTTTTGGTGGTGTCTTTGCCTGGTTTTGGTATTAGGATGATGTTAGCTTCATAGAATGAGTTTGGGAGTATCCCCTCCTCCTCTATTTTTTGGAAAACTTTAAGGAGAATGGGTATTATGTCTTCCCTGTATGTCTGATAAAATTCTGAGGTAAATCCATCTGGCCCGGGGGTTTTGTTCTTTGGTAGTTTTTTGATTACCGCTTCAATTTCGTTGCTGGTAATTGGTCTGTTTAGATTTTCTGTTTCTTTCTGGGTCAATCGTGGAAGGTTGTATTTTTCTAGGAAGTTGTCCATTTCTCCTAGGTTTCCCAGCTTGTTAGCATATAGGTTTTCATAGTATTCTCTAATAATTCTTTGTATTTCTGTGGGGTCCGTCGTGATTTTTCCTTTCTCGTTTCTGATACTGTTGATTTGTGTTGACTCTCTTTTCTTCTTGATAAGTCTGGCTAGAGGCTTATCTATTTTGTTTATTTTCTCGAAAAACCAGCTCTTGGTTTCATTGATTTTTGCTATTGTTTTATTCTTCTCAATTTTAGTTATTTCTTCTCTGATCTTTATTATGTCCCTCCTTCTGCTGACCTTAGGCCTCATTTGTTCTTCTTTTTCCAATTTCGATAATTGTGACATTAGACCATTCATTTGGGATTGTTCTTCCTTTTTTAAATATGCTTGGATTGCTATATACTTTCCTCTTAAGACTGCTTTTGCTGTGTACCACAGAAGTTGGGACTTAGTGTTGTTGTTGTCATTTGTTTCCATATATTGCTGGATCTCCATTTTGATTTGGTCATTGATCTATTGATTATTTAGGAGCGTGTTCTTAAGCCTCCATGTGTTTGTGAGCCTCTTAGCTTTCTTTGTACAGTTTATTTCTAGTTTTATGCCTTTGTGGTCTGAAAAGTTGGTTGGTAGGATTTCAATCTTTTGGAATTTTCTGAGGCTCTTTTTGTGTCCTAGTATGTGGTCTATTCTGGAGAATGTTCCATGTGCACTTGAGAAGAATGTATATCCTGTTGCTTTTGGATGTAGAGTTCTATAGATGTCTATTAGGTCCATCTGCTCTACTGTGTTGTTCAGTGCTTCCGTGTCCTTACTTATTTTCTGCCCAGTGGATCTATCCTTTGGGGTGAGTGGTGTGTTGAAGTCTCCTAGAATGAATGCATTGCAGTCTATTTCCCCCTTTAGTTCTGTTAGTATTTGTTTCACATATGCTGGTGCTCCTGTGTTGGGTGCATATATATTTAGAATGGTTATATCCTCTTGTTGGACTGAGCCCTTTATCATTATGTAGTGTCCTTCTTTATCTCTTGTTACTTTCTTTGTTTTGAAGTCTATTTTGTCTGATATTAGTGCTGTAACCCCTGCTTTCTTCTCGCTGTTGTTTGCTTGAAATATGTTTTTCCATCCCTTGACTTTTAGTCTGTACATGTCTTTGGGTTTGAGGTGAGTTTCTTGTAAGCAGCATATAGATGGGTCTTGCATTTTTATCCATTCTATTACTCTGTGTCCTTTGATTGGTGCATTCAACCCATTAACATTTAGGGTGACTATTGAAAGATATGTACTTATTGCCATTGCAGGCTTTAAATTCGTGGTTACCAAAGGTTCAAGGTTAGCCTCTTTAGTATCTTACTGCCTAACTTAGCTCACTTATTGAGCTGTTATATACACTGTCTGGAGATTCTTTTCTTCTGTCCCTTCTTATTCCTCCTCCTCGATTCTTCATATGTTGGGTGTTTTGTGCTGTGCTCTTTCTAGGATTGCTCCCATCTAGAGCAGTCCCTGTAAGATGTTCTGTAGAGGTGGTTTGTGGGAAGCAAATTCCCTCAGCCTTTGTTTGTCTGGGAATTGTTTAATCCCACCATCATATTTGAATAATAGTCGTGCTGGATACAGTATCCTTGGTTCAAGGCCCTTCTGTTTCATTGTATTAAATATATCATGCCATTCTCTTCTGGCCTGTAGGGTTTCTGTCGAGAAGTCTGATGTTAGCCTGTTGGGTTTTCCTTTATAGGTGACCTTTTTCTCTCTAGCTGCCTTTAAAACTCTTTCCTTGTCCTTGATCTTTGCCATTTTAATTATTATGTGTCTTGGTGTTGTCCTCCTTGGATCCTTTCTGTTGGGGGTTCTGTGTATTTCCGTGGTCTGTTCGATTATTTCCTCCTCCCCCAGTTTGGGGAAATTTTCAGCAATTATTTCTTCTAAGATACTTTCCATCTCTTTTCCTCTCTCTTCCTCTTCTGGAACCCCTATAATACGGATATTGTTCCTTTTGGATTGGTCACACAGTTCTCTTAATATTGTTTCATTCCTGGAGATCCTTTTCTCTCTCTCTCTGTCAGCTTCTATGCGTTCCTGTTCTCTGGTTTCAATTCCATCAATGGCCTCTTGCATCCTATCCATTCTGCTTATAAACCCTTCCAGAGTTTGTTTCGTTTCTGCGATCTCCTTTCTGGCATCTGTGATCTCCTTCCGGACTTCATCCCATTTCTCTTGCGTATTTCTCTGCATCTCTGTCAGCATGTTTATGATTCTTATTTTGAATTCTTTTTCAGGAAGACTGGTTAGGTCTGTCTCCTTCTCTGGTGTTGTCTCTGTGATCTTTGTCTGCCTGTAGCTTTGCCTTTTCATGGTGATAGGAATAGTTTGCAGAGCTGGGACGAGTGACGGCTGGAAGGACTTCCTTTCTTGTTGGTTTGTGGCCCTCCTCTCCTGGGAGAACAGCGACCTCTAGTGGCTTGTGCTGCGCAGCTGCGTGCAGACAGGGTTCCTGCTTCCTGCCCGGCTGCTATGGAGTTTATCTCCACTGTTGCTGTGGGCGTGGCCTGGCTCGGGCAGCTGCTCCAAAGTGGTTGAGTCGCGTTGGAGCAGGAGCGGCTGGGAGGCTATTTATCTCCATAAGGGGCCTCCCTGCTCCCTGCAGCCCAGGGGTTAGGGTGCCCAGAGTTCCCCGGATTCCCTACCTCTGGATTAAGTGTCCCACCCTGTCCCTTTAAGGCTTCCAAAAAAGCACCCTCCAAAACAAAACGACGACCACCAAAAAAAAAAGAAAAAAATTTTTTTTTAATTAAAAAACAAAAAAAAAAGGGTGGCCGCTCGTTTTTCTTTATTCTCTGGCGCCAGCCTCAGGCATCTGCTCACCGGTCTTGCTGCCCTGTTTCCCTAGTATTGGGGTCCCTATCCCTTTAAGACTTCCCAAATGTGCTCGCCAAAACAAAACAGAAAAAAAAAAATGGTCACTCGCTTTTCTTATGTCCTCTGGCTCCCGGCCTCCGGTGCCCGCTCACTGTTCTTGCTGCTCTGATTCCCTAGCATCCAGGGCCCCCTGGGCACATACTGTGTCTGCGCTCTGGCCGGGGTGGCTGGGGCTCGGTGTTCGGCAGTCCTGGGCCCCCGTCTCCCTTCCACTCTGCCTATTCTTCTCCCGCCGGGAGCTGGGGGGAGGGGCACTTGGCTCCGGCCGGGCCGGGGCTGTATCTTACCCCCCTCACGAGGTGCTGGGTTCTCTCAGGTGCGGATGTGGTCTGGTTATTGTCCTGTGTCCTCTGGTCTTTATTCTAGGAAGGGTTGTCTTTGTTATATTTTCATAGATATATGTGGTTTTGGGAGGAGATTTCCGCTGCTCTACTCACGCCGCCATCTTCCGATCCCTCAGATATTATCTTTTATAGATAACTTTAGTTCCGTCCATTTGTTATGTTAATTGACTTATTTGGTCTTTGTTTTATTTTTATCTGATACTTTTTATGTTCTGTGATTTTTTCCTTTTTTGTTATGTTTCCTTGGAGTGATCAATTTTTTTTTTCTTACTGATATGAAAGTTCTACATCTTGTTTCTCTTCTACGATCAGGTAATATTAATTTTTGTGAGAAATATACTTCAACAATTTTTTTCTAACATCAAGATCTCAACTGTATTTTCACCCTTTCTCCATAATCCCTGGGTAAGATAAGAATTTTAATACTCATTTGCTCCACCCCATTTAGTATTCATTTACTCCCATAAATTTCTGTATTCATTTACTCAAAAATTCACCATATTTTATTGAAAGCATATGAAATTTTAGTTCCATAATTTATTTTTTAAATGTTTATTTTTCCTTTCAAGAATCCTTTCTTCATAATTAATGTAAGGTTCAAAACCATATTGTTAACAATTTCTTAGGCTTAATATGTATTTTATTGGTTTTATTCACAAACTATTTTTTGTATGCTACAAATTCCCATCGTTCGGTTACATTTTTGTTGATTTGTGTTTTCCTCAAATAATATTAGAAAGGTACATAGATGTCATATTATCTCAATCCTTGCATTAAAAAAATGTAAAATGCTAATTTATGTAAGAACAGAATTCCAGTTAAAATAGTTCATTTTGCCGAAGAGTTCTAGAAATCTTATTGCATTCTTTTATTTATTTATTTGTTAATCATTTTTTCTTATTGAAGTTTCATTGATATGCAATTTTAAACTGGTTTCAAGTATACCACACAATGGTTCAATAGTTACCTATATTATTAAATCCTCACCCTTACTGGTACAGTTACTATCTACCAACATAGAAAGATGTTATAGAATCGTTGGCTATATTCTCCATTCTGTACTACTATCCCTGTGACCAACTTATATTATGATTGAGAATTTTTGTGCCCTTTTATCCTCCTCACCCTTCCCACCGTGAGTCATCCCAACCTCTCACCCATAATTACCACCAGTGACTTCTCAGTGTCTCTTAGTCTACTGCTATTTTGTCTATAGATTCCACAAATAAGTGAAATCATATGGTATTTGTCTTTCTCCACCTGGCTTATTTCATAGCATAATACCCTCTAGGTCTATCCATACTGTTGCAAATGGCAGGATTTTTATGGCCAAATAATATTACATTGTGTGTATGTACAACACCTTCTTTAGTCATTCATCTATTGATGGGCACTTTGGTTGCCTCCATAACTTATCTATTGTAAATAATGTGACAATAAACATAGGAGTGCATATATCTTTTTGAATTTTTGAATCAGATATTTGTTTTCTCTGGATGTATTCCTAGAAGTGGAATTCCTGGGTCATATGGTATTTCTATTTTTAGTTTTTGAGGAACATCCATATTGCTTTCCACAGTGACTGCACCAATTTGTATTCCCACCAACAGTGTAGGAGGGTTTCCTTTTCTCCACATCCTCACCAACACTTGTTATTTCATGTCTTTTGGATGGTGGCTGTTCTGACTGGTGTAAAGTGACATCTTGCTGTGGTTTTGATTTGCATTTCCATGATGACTATCAACGTAGAGCATCTTTAAATGTGCCTGTTGGCTATCTGTGTTTCTCCTTTGGAGAAATGTCTGTTCCAATCCTCCACCCATTTTTTAAGTCTATGTTAACTTGATGGATGCTCTATTTTAAAACCAATCTCAAAGTGTTTCTTTTTTATTCTTCTTCCTCCTCCATACTTCATGTATTAGATGTCATAATCTGCATTTTTTTGTGTATCCCATTCCTTGACTGATTTTGGTTTTACTACTTTTATTTTATTTTGTTTTAACTTCATACTTGTTTGGTAAGTAATTGGTCTACTGCCTTTACTGTGGGTTTATTTTCACTGGTGAAAACTAAGCTTAAGAACATTTCCATCTACAGAAGTCCCTTTCATATAGCTTGTAAGGCCAGTTTAGTGGTGGTGAATTTCTTTAACTTTCATTTATCTGGGAAACTTTTAATCTCTCCTTCAATTTTGAATGATAACCTTACTGTGTAGAGTATTCTTGGTTGAAGGTCCTTTTGTTTGAATATTAAATATTTCATGCTGCTCCTTTCTGGCCTGTAAAGTTTCTGCTTAGAACTCTGCTGATAGCCTGATGAGGTTTCCCTTATAAATAGTTTTTTTTTGCATCTCTTCAGCTGCTTTCAACAACCTCTGTTTACCCTTAATCTTTGGCATTTTAATTATTATATGTCTTGGTGTTCCTGGGTTCTTCCTGGGTTCCTTTTGTTAGGGGCTTTCTGAATTTCCAGGACCTGGATGTCTATTTCCTTCCCCAGATTAAGAAACTTCTCAGCAATTATTTCTTCAAGGTGACTTTCCATCCTTTTGTCTCTCTCTTCTCCTTCTGGTACTTATTATGCAAATATTGTTTTGTTTGGAATTTTCACACAGTTCACTTAGAATTCTCTAGTTTTTTTTTTCTTCTATTCCTCAGCTTCATTGTTTTCCTGTTCTCTAATTATCATCTCATTGATTATCTCCTCTACTTGCAGCTCTCTATTATTCATTCCCTCCATTGTATTTTTCATTATAGTTACTTTACGTTTTAGCTCTGATGGGCTCTTTTTCAACTCGTCTATCTCTTTGTTGAAATCCTCCCTGAGATCATCAATACTTTTCCACAGATCAGTGAGCATACTTATGACTGAAATCTTTTTCAAGAAGTTTGGTGATCTCTGTTTCATTTAGCCCTCTTTCTGCTGCCTTATCCTACAGTTTTGTTTGGAACTTATTCCTCTGCCTCCTCATTTTGTCAGGATTTCTGTGTTTCTTCCTTTCTGTTAGATGGATCTTCTATGTTTCCTGGTATAGAGAGTAAGGGCTTTATGAAGTAGGCATCCTGTGGTGTCCAGAAGCTCAAGACTCTTTACTCTCCAGTGCTTAGTTCTCTTTTGCAGTGGGAGTCCCAGTTGCTATTGGTGGACTATGGGCAGGACCACCTTTATGACTGACTGTTGGCAGTGGTCTATCTCAGCCCATTGCAGACAGCAGTTTTCCTCAGCCAGTCCTTTGTGAGCAATATGGTGTTTTGATGGGATTGTTGTGGGAGGAGCTGCCTTCTGCTTAACCTTCAGCAGTGGAGTGCTGCTGGGCTAAAGGGGTGGGTGGGGTGGTCATGTGGCTCTGGAGCAGGCACGAGGTGGTGGCATGACACATAGCACTGTGCTGGGTTGCACGTAAGGAAGAAGGAACTTTCAGAGCTGGCTTCTGCTGGTGCCTCCCCACTAGGGATGAACCAGGGCCAAGAAAGCTGAGAAAGCCTCCCTCTGCCTGCCTGGCAACAACTCAGCTGCTGGGCTGAGTGAGTGGGCATGCTGGTGGTGCTCAGGGAAGCACCTCATCCTGCCAGTGAAGGAAATGGAGCATTTGGGGCTCCCATGAGTGCCTGACTTGTTGGGCTGTGGGAAGGGCTGGGGAAGTGTTGTTCATATGCTCTTTCTCCTGCAGAGAAAGCTCCATCCAACCCTCATCCCTCTGGCACCCCTCCTGCTATTAGCAAATTCTTCAAATTGCTGCCTCTGCTATGGGTCTCAGTGGGACCAGTGGATCTTGCCTGTCCCCCACAAGAGGCTGGAGTCTCAGCCTCCCAGAGTGTTCTACCTGTCCCTGGTGTCCAGCCCTGCTAATCACCAGAACATAATGCACTATGGACTCATGTCCCCAGAGAAGATTTCCAGGGCTAGGTGTGCAGAGTTCCTGAGGGCTTATACCCTCCCTACTCCATTCCTCTTCCATCTGTGGGCTTGTGTTGGGGTGGACTGGGGGGCCTCTCCAACATTGCTCTACTGCTTTATCCTTCTCTTTGTGGTCATCTCTTCTCCAGGTGTAGGTGGTCTGTTCTGCAGTCTTAAGATCATTTTCAGGTTTAGTTATATTTGCTGTTGATTCCTTGGTGTATATGTGGGAGGTTTTCTTCCTTGCCTTTATACTCTACCATCATTTTCCCCCTCCTTATTGCATTCTTCAAGGCTTGTTTGGAGATATTTGTGTGAAAACATTTTGACTTATCTATAAAGAAATAAGGAAATAAGAACAATGTGTATATTCACATGAATATGTATATATGTCATTCTTAAGGGTGCTTATAATTTTTACATACTGTCCTATTTTCTTTTGGTATATTAGCTGATAGTGATAATATGCAGTGGTTATAGAAATAAAATTTGTCAACTATTTAAACATTTTTATATTGGTTCTAAAATCCACTTTTGGTCATCCACAGTTTTTCTTTGAAAGTAATCTTTTTTTCCTTCATTTTTTTCTATACATATTCAGGATTTTATCTTTATTCTTAAGAATTCAGAAATGTGTCAGGATATGTCAAGAGATGGGCCCTTAAGAAATAATTCTTCTTTCTCTTAGGAATATAAAGATTTTGACTTTCTTCAACTCAGGAAAAATTCTCTATTGTATCTCTGATTAATTCCTTCCATTTTTTCTGTTCTCTTTTCCTTTATGATAACTTCTATTTGTTTCCTGCATTCTTCTCTCTGGCCTTCTATAATTTGTCTTTTTCCATCATTTGTCATAGCTCATTTCTCATGCTTGGCTGCCTTTTTTTTTCCTGGATAAAAATGTGCTCTCAAAGATTCACTGAAATGTCTTGAATGTATACACATATTTAATATTTTTCAGTTTCTTATGTTTACTCTTTTCTGTAGATGTTATTAATTCTGATTGTTTAACCTGATTTCCCATTCACCTCTTATTTTTTTACAGTAAAACACATAGATATATGCTCTGATCACTTTTGACACATACTGTGTAACCACTACCCCAACAAAGACATACAAAACTCCCTTGGGCACAAAAAGCTCCCTAGTGCCTCAGAGACAACCAGCATTTTGATTTTGTCATTGTAACTTGTTTTTCCTGTTCTAAAATATCATATAATCGTACAGTGTGTACTCTTTTATGTCTTGCTTCTTTCCCTTAGCATAATGAGTATGAGATTCATTCATGTTTTTCATGTATCTTGTATTTTGCATGCATTCTTCCTTTGTCTTTACTTATTTTCTCTTCTCCCTTTTTTCTCTTAAGAGTATTCCACTGGGGGATAAACCACCATATTCATTCATTCATCTTTGAGACATTTAGGTAGTTTACATTTCTCAGCTACTATGAATAAGCCGCTGTGAATATTCTTGTACAAGTCTTTGAATAGACATGTTTTCATTTCTTTTGGGTACATTCCTAGGACTGGAATGGGTAAGTCATATGGCACGTATATGTCTAATTTCATAAGAAACTGTCAGCTTTCCAAGAGGATGAGCTGTTTTATCTACCAACAGCAGTATATAAGGGTCCAAGTGCTCCATATCCTTGCCAACACTGGGTATGGTTACTCTTTTTATATTCTGCCATTCTAATAGGTGCATGGTAGTATCTCATTGTGGTTTTATGATTTCATTTCCCTGATGAATAATGATGTTGGGCTTCTTTTCATATGCTTGTAGACCATTTGTATATCTGCTTTCCTGAAGGATTTGTTCAAGTCATTTACCCCATTTTTAAAATTAGTTTTTTTTAATTGTCTTTCAGGAGTTTTAAAATATATTATGTATGCTACCTTTTATCAGATATATATTATATATAAAATATTTTTATCAGTGTCCAATGATACATATTATATATATGTATATATATGATATTTTTAAATCAGTGTCTTCCTTGCATTTTCATTTATAAACAAAAACTTATAAGAGCAGAAATTTAAAGTTTTGGTAAACTCTAATTTGCCATGTTTTTCTTTTGTGGTTGGTGCTTTTTGTATCTTGTCTAAGATGTTTTGTCCCACAGTGGGATATTTGGCAATATCTACAACAGCTCAGGTGGGTTGGGGGCTACTGGTATCTAGTGGGTAGAAGCCTGGGAGATTGTTTAACATCCCATAGTACACAGGACAGACTCTTCTACAACATGGAATTATCCAGCCCCAAATATCAGTAGTTCAAGGTTGAGAAATCCCGGGTTAAAGTGACACACAAATGTCCAAATGAGTTTTCCATATTTCTTACTCAAGTTTTCTTGCCTGGAAGATTTTTCCATCTAATTTATACATTTATAAGGTCTTATATTCTCCTATGTGATACTGTAGCTACCATTCATTCACACTTACTAAGTCGCAGGCTCCATTCTGTGTATTTTATATATTATTTCACTCAAGTTTGACAAGTAGGTATTCTTTCCACTTTACACATGGAGACACCAGAGCCAGAAAGGAAGCAGGCCCAGTGGTCAGTCAAGAGCCAAGATCTATGTTTAGATCAGTGTAACAGTGCACTAAGGCTGTAAATGTTCTTTTGTGTTTATTTTCCTATAAAATTTAATTATCACTTAAATTACTAATTTACTTTAATATAATAACTATAATTTCCACTTTAGAGATTGTCAAACTAAAACACAGAGCTCTAGTACCTCACCTGATACCCAGGAACGAATTTAAGCAATGGGCTGCTCTTCCCTCTTTTTGTTTTGTTTTCCATTTGACTGTCCAACTTTCTGATGATTGAAAGTAGTACTGAGTAGGTTTAACTTCAGATTAATGAAATACATAAGCAATATTTCCTGACAGCACAGAAAACAATGTAAGTAAACTACTTATGAAGATTGTAGTGTAGTTCCAGGATGCTTTGAGCAGTTTGAGTAAGTAATAGGAATATATTTGTATGCTTGAGACCTTTGAGAGACTTCTTTAAAAAACACTGGGGACCTTTGATATTACAACTGGATATCTTTCTAGAAATTCTATCCAATACTGTGCGTTGAGTAGGTATTCTCATTAGACCTTCAGCCATCCTCAGATCGCACTGATGTTTTAAGCTGCTTCTGTAATGTAAATTCACATTGTGATACTGCCGAGCTCAAAACCCCATTGCCCACAAGGGCTCTTTTCAACTTGTGCCTGAGCCTTAGGAACACTATGGTGTGTCCTTAGGGACCTCCAAGGAGACAAGGAGGGGCTGTGCCTGCCTGGACTAAGGTCCTCCAAATTCAATTATAACGGCCCTGCCATTGTGATTTTTTACATTTTGAAAGTTTAATATCAAGGGGTCTTGTGACAAAAATGCTTGAAAAATTTTGATATGCAAGAGAAGTACATTTAACATAGCAAAAACAGCTGACCATGAATTTCTTCTTTGCCAATGTTGCTAATCAAACCTCCTTCCCTTCCCCCTTAATATACAACTTCTTCTCCATCATAGAACATTTGCAGTTCCCTGGAATTTTCTGCAGGTGTCTTATTATTTCTTGCATCCATCTACTTGTGCATGCTAGGTTGTTTTGTATTCTTTAACTTTCTTTTCTACTTGGGGCACAGAATGTTCAAATTTAAATGATAATGCCAATTTGTATTTCTAATGGATAAACCAATTTAATATACCTACAAAGCCATAGTTAAGAGTCTCTATTGATCCACATCTTCTCCAATACCTTGTGTAATCAAATTTATTAATTTTTCTCAATCTAAGGGGAGTAAAATTATATCTCATTGTTCACTAATTGCATTTCCCTGAGTTTTAATGAGCTAGACATCTTTTCATACAAACTAGTTTTCATTTCTATTTTATGCTCTGTGAAAAGTCCGCTCATGTTTTTGCCCACACTTTCTATTGCTTTTCCCATATTATATATTCAGAATACCAATATTTTATCTTTAATATGCATTCTAAAAATAATTTCCTATTTTTGTCCTATAGTTTTACTTTTTTTATGGTATCTTTTGTTTGGCAGAAGTTTTAAATTTTGATGCAGAGGAAATGAAATTTTACCATTTTATGTTTGCTGCTTTTAGTGTTGTGCTTAAGAAATCTTAGCCCGCCACAGTGTTTTAAGAATATTCTCTCTTATATTTTCTAAGCATTTAAAAATTTTGCTAGCCGTATTTAAATCTCCAATCAACTTGGAATTAATATTTTTGTTTGCTGAGTACAAGAATCCAGTGGCATCTTTTTCTCTGTGGGTACTCCAATGTCCCTAGCAGTATTTAATAAATAATCTTTTCCCCAGTTAGCTGCAGCATTAACTTGCTCATTGATTAAAATTCCATATATATGTGGGTCTGTTTCTTGGCTTTCAATCCGACCACTAACATTCTGTTTTAATTAACCTTGCTTTATAAAGGTCTTGATATCTGGTAGGGCAAGGGCCAAAAATCTTGTTGAGATTTTGATTCAAATGTCTTTTCCTAAAGAATTGGGAAGAATTAACATCTTAATGCCATTCAGTGTTTCATTTAGTGATCACATTATATGTCTTCATTTACATATGTTTTCTTTAATATCTTTCTTTAACGATTTACAAATATTTATAGAAAATGTGTATAGTTCTCTTTATACAGATCTTGAACATTTTTTTTAGATTTAGTCCTAGATACATTGTAGTTTTGTGGCTTTCTTTGTAACAGAACTTTTCTACTATTTGAACGCTTTTAATTTTTATAATTGTAAAAAATAATTAAAAATTTGCCTTTTTTTTATACCTTTGATTTTGTATCCTATGACACCAGTTAAGATCTTGACTCTAATATTTAATAAAAAACAGTGGTAGAATGTTTGGCTTTTTCCTCATTTGAAAGATACTTGTGATTTTTCATGATCAAGAATTAAGTTTCCCATAAACTTGTTAAAGAAGTCCTTTAAATTGGTGAGAACACTGTCTTTTTATTTCTAAGAAGAAAAATTTTCTCTTATAATTTATATTTATAATGAAATTTTAATCAAATGTTTTTTCTGTAAACATTGAAATGATCATATAATTGTTAAACTTTAATATGTTAAATATTCCTTATAGATTTTAATAAGTTAAATCACCCTTGCATTTCTGAGATAACCAGACTTGGTCATGATGCATTAGTTTTATATTCCATTAGATTCTGTTTGCTTATATTTTTATAGATTTTTGCATTTTTGTTCATGAATTAGATTAGCCTATATAAATACATTTTGTCCTATATCCTAGCCTAGTTTGGGTATTAAAGTTTTACTTCATAGATTGAGGAGTATTTCTTCTTCTTTTACTCTTTTGAAGAGTTTTTAAAGATCAGAATGACTTTTTAAAAGTTTCATCATAGAATCATCTCAACCAGTATGTGTATGTATATGCAGACTTAAATTATGTATTCAGTTTATTTAATTATGATGGGACATGTCCATGATTTCTATCTTCCCTGAAGTTTTTTGGGAAGTCGTATTTTCTAAGAATTGTCTATTTTGACTAAATCTTTACAGTCACTGGCATACATTTTTCATTGATTCTCTTATCTTTTCAATATCCTCTTTAAGTTTAAATTTAATAACATGATTTAATTTAGTTGCTGCTTGGAAAATCTGTTTTATTTGTAGTTTTATTTCCATTTTTGTTTCTAATATACTTTACAAAAAAAGAATTGTCTTTTTTTGTCTGGATCATTCTTGCTTGAGATCTTAGTATTTATTAACTTTTCAAAAGACAAATTTTTGCTGATCTTCTCTATTGAATCATTTTCTTAATAGCTAACTAAACCTTATCCTTATTAGCTCTTACCTTTACTCTCTTTGAGTTCATTTTGCTGTGTTTTCATTAACTATTGAGATGGATGTTTAGCTCATTAATATTTGGTCTTAATTATTTTCCAACATATTCAATAAATATATTTACAATTTAAGTCTATAATTTTCCCCAGAAGAGCTAGTTTCTCTGTATCCCACATATTTTAGTATATAGTGTATTGCTATATACTATAACATAATTCAGGTCTAAATATTTTTAATTTCTGTTATGATTTCTTCTTTGACCCATGAATTATTATTATTTTCTTTTATCTTTTTTTTTCTTTTGATATCCTTAACATACAATCACATGAGCAACATTGTGGTTACTAGATTCCCACATTATCAAGTCCCCACCACATACCCCATTACAGTCACTGTCCGTCAGCATAGTAAGATGCTATAGAGTCACTACTTGTCTTCTCTGTGCTATACTGCCTTCCCCATGCCCCCCCACCACATTATGTGTGCTAATAATAATGCCCCTTATTCCCCTTCTCCCTCCCTTCCCAGCCACCCTCCCCAGTCCTTTTCCCTTTGGCAACTGTTAGTCCATTATTGGGTTCTGTGAGTGTGCTGCTGTTTTGTTCCTTCAGTTTTTGCTTTGTTCTTATACTCCACAGATGAGTGAAATCATTTGGTACTTGTCTTTCTCCACCTGGCTTATTTCAGTGGGCATGATACCCTCTAGCTCCATCCATGTTGTTGCAAATAGTAGGATTTGTTTCCTTCTTATGGCTGAATAATATTCCATTGTGTATATGTACCACATCTTCTTTATCCATTCATCTACTGATGGACACTTAGGTTGCTTCCATTTCTTGGCTATTGTAAATAATGCTGTGCTAAACATAGGGGTGCATATGTCTTTTTGAAACTGGGATCCTGTATTCTTAGGGTAAATTCCTACGAGTGGAATTCCTGTGACTCATGAGTCATTTACTAGATTTTGTAAACACTACCAAATATATAGAGATATAAAAAATGCATTTGATACTGATTTCATGATTTATGTTTTAGTCAGACAATGTGGTATGCTTGAAGTTGATTCTTTAAATTTTTTTGTGATTTAATTTATGACCTGGTTAGTTTGCATAACTGTTCCATGTTTTTGAGAATAAGGTTTATTTTATTATCAGTAGATACAGAATTCTACACAGGTTCTTTTAATTATGTTGTTCACATTTTCTGTATTTTTACTAAATTTTGTGTTTTTCTTAGCAAAAAGAAACAGAAATAAAAATTGTCTCCCACTCTGGTGGTGGATTTTAAAACTATTCTCTTGAGTTCCATTACTTCTTGATATATTTTTAGGTTATTTGACTAGATGTATATATGTTCAGTATTATTTTTAGCTTCCAGATGAAACAAATTTTTATCATTCTAGTGGTCATCTCTAACAATTTTTGTCTTAAGACTATTTGAATGAATATAATTTGTTTTGATTTCTTTTGATTAGTACATGTCTGATATATATTTTTCCAAACTTTTATATCAACCTTCCTATATTTTATGCCCTGATGTTTTATATACATATCTTATAAATAGCTTAAAACTTATTTTAATAAGGTGAGTTTATAAAGTGGTGAGTTAAAACTGTTTATGTTTATGAGGTTGTATATAAAATTGGGCTTATTTATTTCATTTTCCTTTGTATTAATTATATATGTATATATGTATGTGTATGTGTATATATATATTTATACACATACATATATATATATATGTACTACTTTTCATATGCTTTCTCTCGTTCTTTTTTACAGTTTTTGATAGGTCTGTCATTTTTCATCTCTGCATCATTGTTCCTCTACTGATTTAGAACTTCTACACTGTTTCAATTCTCTAAGTGGTTACATTTTGATATTTCTATATTATGCATATTTTAACTTTTAAAAAGGTCAGAAGCTAAACACTTTAACTTCTTTAAGAAATAATAAAAAAAGTTTTTTTAATGTAATTCTATTTACTTCTTTCTCTAATTATATGTTACCATTCCTCCATATTTTAGTTCTATCTTTTTTTAATACTCTGCAAATTAGTTGTCATTGTTTTATACAGAGTGTTTGCTTGGATTTATCTGTGTGTTTAGCATTTTAATGAGTGCCCTAATGTCTTTCATTTCAATTCATTCTTCTTCCTAAACAATGAATTTTTTTCAAAGTTCCAATAGTGAAAATCTGTTGATGGTATATTTTCTGTTTGTACTTAATTAAAATGTCTTAACTTTTTCACCCTTGTTCTTGAAAGACCTTTAGGGATCCATAATTCTGTTTGTCTTTGGTGTTCTGCAGTTTCACTAAAATATGCTCAGGCTTACATTTCTTTTATTTATTTAGAGAAATGTTATATTTCCCAAATCTGTGGATTCATATTTTCATCACTTCTGGAAAATTTTGATATATTGTCTCTTCCAATATTGCCTTTGCTGAAGTCCCTCTCTTAAGATTCTCTCCTCCTAAGACTCTGTTAAAGATATGTTAGGTGGAGTCATTGTATCCGCTACATCTCTTAACTTCTCTTTAATGTTTTCTTTCTGCTAGTCCCTCTGGGCTGCATCCTAGAATATTTCTTCAGCTGTATCTGTCAGGATTTCAATTCTTTCTTTGGTTATGTCGAATTTGTTTTTAATTTAACCTATCCTCCAAAAAAATGCTATTGGAGCTGAGATGTGAAGGGGTGGAGAAAGATACCATTTGGCTCCTTAAAGAAGAAGCTACTAGGCAGAAGGAGAGCATATGTCAAGACCCTGAGATGGGAGGTGCCAGGTGCCTGGAAGGGACTGCAGAGACCAGAGCAGCAGCAGCAGAGGGAATAGGGGGCAGAGTAGGTGAGTGGAGACCTGGGCTGGGGCATTATGACTTCTAGGCCTTTGGGAAGACTTTGGCTTTTTCTCTGAGAAACTGAGAAGCCAGGAGAGTGTTTTGTTCAGAGAGACATGGCATAAACAAGGGATCCTTGCCAGTCTACTGAATCATCCTGGAGGATGGTGGCCCAGGCCAGGGCGAAAGTGCTGGTGCTGGTGAGAGTGTCTGGATGATGTGATATTTTCGTTTATTGTTGGATTGCATGTGGGATGTGAGGAAAGAGGAGTCCCACCCGACCCCAAAGGCACTGGCCTGAATCGCTGGAAGGATGAAGTTGCCTTTGCTGAGATGGAAAAGGCTGAAGGAGGAGCAGATTGTGCGGGGTGAAGAACAGTTATTCAGCTTTTGACAAGTCATTTACACACAAGCTGCTATTAGATACTCAAGTGGAAATATACTGAGTAAGGGCTGAATGTTTGAGTGTTTGAGACTGGCACCGAGGAACCAGGTCTAGGCTGGAATTAAGTATTTGGGGATGCCAGTGTATGGGTGGGCTTTAAAGCCAGAAGCCAGGGTAATGTCTCCGAAGGAGAGGGGGTAGATAGAGGCTTGAAAGGCAGGGTACTGGGTTCCAGGGTACTTTAGTTCTCAGGAGGTGGGAAATGAGGAGGAGTCTTCAAAGAGACTGCTGAGGCCTGGGAGTAGAAGGGACACCTGATGAACATAGTGTCCTAGAAACCAACAGCGTTATAGAAAGGGAGTGATTGATTGTGTCAAAGGCTGTTAAGAGGTCAAGTCACATGAGAATGGAAAATTGACTATTGGGTTGAGAAATGTGGTGGACCTGGTGATCTCTAGCAGAGCAGCATGTAGCTGACAGTATCTACCTCCTTGGGTTGTGGAGAGGGGAGCACCTTCAAGCAGCGGGCATGGTGTAAGCATCTACTAGTTCTCACTGTTAATCCAGCTGCTCAAGTTCAGCTTCTACTTCCCCTTGCGGCCGACAGCTGCGGAGAAGCACATGTGGTGTTTGCATCCACCACGTGCTGCTATCTCAGAGGCACAGTTTCCCTGGTGAATCAGCAGACAGAGGCCACCCCAAAGCTCTCCCAGGGACTTAATGCACCACCCTTGTCCAGGCGGCCTGAGTTCATTAGGTGGCCTCTGCTCAGTTACAGAAGTGCTTCACCAGGCAGGTAACAGCCAAACTCTGGAATTCAGTCTGTCTAGTTCAATTGGTCTTTGAGATAAGAGGAGAAGGATTATAAAAGCTCAGGGGTGGGGGTAGGGTGCTGGGGGGACACCCTCCTGCTGTTGCAGCAGAATTAAAATTTTGATTAGATAAAATATGGTATTGACTGCCTCCTTCCAATAACTGGTGTGGGCAGAGGTACAATTGAGCTCTTAGCATAGTAAACATGATGCCAGAATAGAAGCCATGGAAGCAGGTAATAAAGGTTAATCTATGGGTTACTGATATTCCTCAAGAAAACCCTGGAATGTTTAGAAATAGCAACAGGGACCAAGAAGGAGAGGCCAGGGAAGTAGGAGGAGAGTCTGGCATGGGCAGCCTCCAAGTGAAGGGCACCTGTGATCTGTGTTCTAACAGAAAATCTCTTTCCTGTGCTGAACAGAGTCCGAGTCTGCAGAACAAAGATCTCACCAACTATTATTTAATAGATTATCTGTTAAAAAGAAACTTCATCTCACACTTACACCAGAATACATTCCAGATGGATTTAATAGTTAAATAGGAAAGAAAACTATGTGACAAAGTATAATGAAAAAAATTGGGGAATATTTATCTGCTACTACTTTGCAGAAAAATTTGCCAGGTATAAATAAACCCAGAAAGGATTGCAGAAGTGAAAAATTTAAAGATTTGGCTAAAAAAACAACATAAGTGAGACTTCTATAAGTCAAAACTTGCTATAAGCAAAATTCAGGGGGAAACTGAAACTCAAAAATATTTGCATGAATATGGCAAATGGTTGGCATCATTCCTATAAAGAAATCATACAATTGGATGAGAGCAATAATACTCCAGAGTAGAAAGTGTTCAAAAAGGTAATAAGCACATGCGATAATAAATATGTGAAGTATCTGGGCACATCCAAAAAATTAAAGGAAGAAAATTAAATTTATGATATGCTGTTGCTCATCTAATAAATTTATGAAAAATGAAACCAATTGACCGTATGTAGAAATGCTAAAAGAAAAAAGTGTTGAGATGCAAGGTAGATAGGCCTTTTTGGAAAACAATTTGACAAAAATTCTTAAGATTGTTTATAACTTTAGGTGAGGTGATTTTTCATATTAGAAACTATTCTATGATTACAGTGATCCAGACAAAGTTATGTTTTAAAAAAGAGCCTCATAGTCTCCTTGAACATTAAAATATTATAAATAGCTTAAATATCCAGCCATAAGGCAGTGATTATTTTAAATATTACACAGCCATATGGTGTAATTATTGAGGAATACTGAGTTTGGAAAATGGTAACAGTATAATCTTAAGTAAATGAAATAGGACAGTAAAAATACCATATGATGCCAACTTTGTGTGTGTGGATGTGTTAAAGAAATGCACCAAGTAGTGTACCAGTGGGTGATGCACATCTTCTAAGTCATGTTATCTATTTTTCAAATGATCTTCAGTAAGCATATGCTTCTTTAAAGGTTATTATTTATTAATATTATAGCAATTCTTATGCTCTGTTACTATTAATACTTATAGTAATAAGTATTATTTTAATACAAGGCCAGGAAAAAAAAAACAAAACAAAACTGAGAAGTGATACCACCAAGAGTGACAGAGTGGATTGACGGCCATTTAGGGGACAAAGGGGCATTTTTGAAAACTAATGCTTTTTGCATTCTTCTCAACTGTCCCCAGAAAGCAGAAGGAGTGATTCTTCCCAGACTCTGAGGCAGTCCGCCCAGAGAGAACCTAGCGGATGACTTCCACTCTGCCTACGACCATCATTTGGATCCCTGAGACCATTTCTTTGCACCAAGAAATGTTTCATAGCATAAGCAAAAGTGGACAAGAAGAACTGCGTTTACCCAAACCTTGTTAAAACAGCTGCTCATGGGAATGTGGATGAAATGGTCCCCTTTCCATGGCTGACACCTTCTCCTTCTCATGAGCACCTGCCAGTCTTTGTCATGGTCACCTGAGGATGCCGTCCCAGAAGTGAAACCCTTGGCTAGAACCTGCTGGTTTATGACTTTAGAAAAATTATCTCTAAGCCATTTTATTAGAAGCCAAGTAAGGGACAATTATTAGGATCAGCTAAATAAATTTTTATACTAATGATACTTTTTAAATTTACAATGCAAATTGAAACACTATCAGAGAAAACATTCCATTTTAGGTTCCCATGTGAATATGAACATACAACAAAACACTTACTCTATGCCTCCGTCTATTGGTATTTTGTTTACTGGGTGGCCTTTGTTTCTCCTTTGCAAGGAAGCTGAATTTCTTGCCTCCTATCATTCAGCTCACTTAGAATTGTACTTCTTATGGTATAGGTCAGACTCATGCCTCCATGCGCTCACCAGCTCGAGTTGGAGGAATTTGAGTTGTGAATCTAATTGTCCACTGACTCTAATTGTGAATCAAAAAGGATGCTGCTTATTATTTCTACATCAATGCCTTATTCTGGCTGCTTGAAAAAAAGACACATTTCCCCAAAATGTGGAGGGGTAGCAAGAGCTCCTTTCTTTTGCTACCTCTGCAGGCTTGCCTGCCGGACGTCGCTTGCTCACTCATGGACACTGGATGATGGACTTCTGTAGAACGCTTGACTTTGCTTCTTAGAACCCACACACCTTCTGGTCAGAACACATCACAAAGGCCAGATGGTGGGAGAGATCATAACCATAGTGAGTTCTTCTTCAGGCTAGAAGAAATTATAGTCACTCCATTTACCCAACTGAGTGTCCACATAGCATTTTTCAATTGAAAAGGGGAAACGGAGGCATTTAATACAAACTTTGGCACAGCTCCACCTCTGAATACTAGTGGATGTGATTCCACAATATGCAGTAACTTTAGGACAGTCAGCTGAATGAGATTTGCATAGATTAAGCCCACCTGTTTGCTAGTGTTTACTGTATCAATATTCTTTCTCCTGTTCTTTGCACAAGGATGCTGTATGTGAAAGCGGTGCATGCCATGGAAGAGTTTTTATTTCCCAGAGTAGCTACCCTGATGTTAATTCTGACATAAATTTGCACAAAGCACAGGGAAACTCAGACTGAAGCCAGCCATGCTGAGTTTGCTTTGTGTCATCCAGGGATCACAGGACACAGGGTGCTCAGCATGCTCTGAGGCCCCCAGAATACCTCACGGCCACACAGGCCATATTTTTTAATAACCACTTTAACACAGTTCAGGGGAATTCTCAGCCACACACAGCTCAGGCTGCTGTAACCCGGGAGCCTCCTGGGAGTAGTCGGTCCACTCCTAGGCTTGTTTTCTCATGACACACATCTTCTAAATTCTTTAGCAGGGATTCTCGGGCCTCGGAGTGCTAAAGAGCACAAGCACCCCAGTTGTGAAACAAATGGCAAATGTGTTAGTGGGGAAGGCTGGTAGCTACACCAGTTCAATGTCATTGAGTGAGTGTGATAAAACCAGTGTTTAGGTCTCTGTGGTGTTTGCCTAGGGAGAGAAAAATTTTCCTGGGAGGACTAGTAACACTCCATCCACGATTGTAAGCATATCACACCCCAGGTAATTTTAGGCATTGAGAGAATACATACAATATAGTGATGAACATGTCCCTAAAAACAACACAGACATATCTGGCCAAGGAATACCGGGAGCATATCATGTGGCTACCCAGAGAAACATGTATGTGTGTACAGTTATAATGACATTTCCTTGTGTCACATCTATCAGGTTACAAGCAGCTTATAATTTTCTTTTTCTAGTCACAGCCAAACATTATAATGGCACAAACCATAAATCAACATCAACACAGAACACGACTTAGCAAATACAAATGTACGTGCATTGCAGAATGATCTGAGATTACAGAAATACATCAGAAGTCAAAAGTAGCTGGTGGAGAAATGCAATGTCTTTAGTTTATTGAGATTGTTTGGGGGATCCTAATGTACTGTCACTGAAAGAATAATTTTTCCTTTACAATCTACTTAGCAAAGATTTATCGATCCTTTCTCCCTTCATAGAGAATTACTGATCCATTTTAGAAAATCAGATTTTCACACCTTTCATGAGAATGTGCGCAGCGAGGTTCTCAGGGGACTGCCCGGGGAAGTTGACTTTGACACACAGTCCCTTGGAACTTGCATACCACAGCCAGGAGTCTCATCACTGATTTGTTGCACCAGGCAGTAAAATACTTTCATACATTTATAGAGAAATGATTGTACTGCAAGGACTTATTTTTCTGTGCTAGTAGAAGTACTCAGGGTACTGTTATTTGGGTAAACAGCATTTTTCAGATGCAGTGCTTTTGCTTGGCCTTTACTCTCCATATCTTCTCAGCTGTGGTTTTAGGAACAGGAAGAATAAGAGAAAAGTTGTTGAAATTCATGCTGCAAAGCCATGGGAAGCTGTAGAATGTCTCAGTGTGTGTGTAAATAATTTACTTAAAGATGTATATTTCTGCTCTCCCCTCATTCTGGGAGTATCCCAGGTAGCGAAGCAGCAGCATGTTATATTGAAGTATGCATCATAATGAAGCTGATTTATTATAATTAAAACAGTGAGGAGAGGACCTTTATATTTGACATATTGTTTCTGAGAAGAGTTTAATAAAGTGCATTATTATTAGTTATGGATTTGGATGAAAGATGCTGTTTCCTGGGAGTTACGTGAGTATTAGTCAAAGCCTAAAGTTGTTCTCTTGAGTTGTGCTGCATGGGAGGGAAGGAGCATTCAGTAGGTAAAGTATTTTTCATCCTGGCAGGAGGCTAGTGTGTATGTGTTTGCATGCAAGTAGGGGAGAGCACAGAAAGACAGAAGAAAATGACGTGCACCTGAAGGTTCTCAGCAGGAGCAGTTCTAGAATACTTTATGACATATCTGTGGAGACAATGGCATGGACTGTAAGTAGCTCCCGTCTCTTGATATAATAATGCACATAAAGTTGGGGTCAGACTGGGTTCGCTCTGGACTTTGATGCTGCGGAAGGTCACCAGGGGAATCGATGGACCAAAATGAGCCAGGAGTTTCATGCAATCAATGCGATTTTTCTATTTAAAGTGAACACTGCTGGGTGTTAGTCTCTAGCTTCAAATATGGTTTGGCTCAGCTTTTCAGATCAAGAGAAGATTGCAATGTAAAGAGGGTATTTATTATGTTTATTATCATAACTGAGATAGAATGCTGCATGCAGAGCAGGAGAGGCAGTCTGCAAACGCTGCTTTCAAATTTGGCTCCCTGTTACTTGAGCAACCAAATTAGTAGCCAGCTGATTGCTGGGGATACCTGGTTCTCTTTTTATTTTGGCATTTTTAATGAAGCGAAAAATAAGGGAACCCTTTAAATGAAAAACAAATTTTTACTAAAACCAAATTTTTCTGTCTTTTCTGTAGTCTACCTTTCTACCCACCTATCCTTCCCTCCATCTATCCATAATCTATCTAACCATCATCAGGGTTTGCTATTTTGAAGATAGGAGGATTTGCTAATGTATTTTTTTCCATCAATGCCATCTATAAAATAAAGTTTTTTGAGTTTTTTTTTTCAGGCAGAATGTGAATGGAAGGTTTTTGATTGTCCATGAAACTAGAAGAGTTTTGATGCAATCAACTCTTCATGCTTTCTTATCCTCTGCATGGCAAGCAGCTTCCAGTTTAAAAGCACAAATTCTAAATGCAGTTTTCCCACCAGAATGAAAATTCTGGAGCTGCCAAAGGATCTTTTACAGGTTTCTCTTCATCATGTTGATGCCGGGGTTCTTGTTCACGGAGTCAAAGAATGAACTTCGCAAACACTCAAGGTAGGAGAGCCAGGGAGAGGCTTTTATTTAGAGATAAAGTGAGAGGACAGAGCTCCTGGCTCACGCCAGGAGGGGACAAAAGAGCCCCCGGGGTGGTGCGTTGTCTAGGGGATTTATAGGCGGTTGAGGATTTTCAGGAATGAGGGTAAAGGGCTAGGGGTGCAGACTTGCTGAGTGGTCCCAGAATGCTCAGTTTTGATGAGTAACAGAAGAAATTTGCTGCTCTGATTCCTTCTCAGGATAGCAGCTTCCCTCTGGGAACATATAAATTAAGACCACCTGCCCTGCCCCCAAGGTGGGCTGGGTTGTTTTCTGTTTGCTAAAGAGTGTGTTAAGAATCTTCCTAACTTCTTGAGCTGTTTATAGTTGGGTTTGCTTAACAAATTAATCTTTTGCCAAGGTTGCAGATCATTTGATTAGGGTTAAAGAAGGAAACACAGCATATAGGTACAGTTAGAAATAAGCTGGGCCTTTTAGCAGGCTAAGGTAAATTTTACAGTGTCATGATCTAATTGACACAATGAAGTCACAGGTTATGTTGAGGTACTTTTCTTTATCTGGGGAACACTCAAACATTCCAGGCCAAGTTGCTCCTGGCCCTTCGGCCTTTAACTAACTTCACTGAAGAATGCCTATATTTCTAGTCTGGTATCTTTACTCTAGAGAATTAGGGTGACTCTGACTTTGCATAATGCTTAACACGGGGTGTCAGGAAGGGCTTCTTTGGCACATTGTTACATTGTTCTGACTGTAATTACCCTGTGTTGCTTTTTCTGGAGGCCCTCACCTTACTGTGCCTAAACCCACAGTCCCTGCCTCAGTGGTGCATTGCTACTGAGCTATGCTGCACGTCATTTAGGGAAACAGATTACAGAGGGTAGGCACCATCACTTTCTATTTGGGGAGGAAGGGGAATGAGAAAAGACTATGAAGAATGCCTCTTTTGCTCCCTCCCACAAGAGGAATGTAGGGACAAAGACAAAATTAACTGGCAGATTCTGCCTTTTACTTAGCATAAAATTTTGCTTCTTCTTGCCAGTCAGGGGTCTAATTTATTAAGAAAAATAAGCAAAAGATCCCCAGTTATTTAAAGGGCCAGGAAGCTGGGGAAATTAAGGAAAATTAACCTTCCATTATAGTGCAACACATTTGCCACTGAATTGCTACTTGCTGTTTTTTCTTCCATTCTAAAAGGTAATATTCCTGCTTAGCTTTTAATTTAAACTTAATTTAATTTGAACCCCCAGGGTTTTAATTTAGAAAAAGAAGGTGAGAAGAAATAATTGAAATCACTGTTGACCTAAGGCAGAAAGCCAAGTTCACTCTCACACAAGCCCAGGAAGCCTTTCACATTCAAATAAACATTTTATTTTACAAAGAGCTAATTGGGTATATTTGTAATAGTGCAAGTTAAGAGCAAAGAGGTCTAAATTTATGTGCTGAAGTTGGAAAAATGACCCCAGTGAATGAGAAGTATTAAGAAGAGGAGGGGAGAGATGTGCTGAGAACTAGTGAAGAATCTTGCCTGTAGGATGTAGTTAGCAGGGCATTTACAGCTAGGACCTGAGATGATGGGTTTTTGTATGTAGGACCAGTTATAATATTCTGGCTTGCTACCATCTTTATCTCCCAGAACTCTTCTCTGAGTGATCCCTAGAGTTTTGTGAGGTAGGAATGATTAGAGTTCTTAGCCAAACCATTTGGAGTTTATGTATTTAATTAAAGCAACCCCAAAACAACTCAGAAATAAGCTACTGAAAATGGCATTGTACAGTATGTGTCCACTGGGTAGAACTTTAAGTCTCAGGAATTTGCAATACTATGTAAACATCTTGAAGATACAGAAAGCACGATTTAATTATAATTAATTGTCATGAGTGAAGCTGGATTGCTTGATGCTAGTCACTAAGATATTTTCTTAAGTGGGTTGTTGATATTTATTCTACATAATACTAAATCCAAAATTTGATTTATGGGCCAGGTGATTTTTTTCTTTGTTTCAGCAGTGATTCTATAAGACATGTGCCCTTTGAAAGTGAGAGGAAGGGGGAACTTTGAAACTTGTAGCTGTGATTCTTACTTTCCTGAATAAGCTTATTTATGAAAATAATAGGATGCTTACATTTTCTCCAATGTAGATTTGTTTTTAATCCTGTTTGATATTCCAAGAAGGAATACCTGGTAGACGGAAAAAAGGAAATGTACTTTCATATGAACTTACAACATGTCATTTTATATTTTGCCATAGATGATGTGATATTTATTATTGCATTATACTTGCCATTCCATTTCTATTTATTGTATTTATTATTCCTTAGGCTTATTCTTTTACTTTTCTATTTATTGTTATATTTATTAATCCATTTAATTCTTAGCATCCAAGTGTTTGAACTTGTAGGGTCCATGTAAAATGAAGGGGTACCCCATCACTGATCATGACTTCGAAATTCTTTCTTACACAGTCTTCACTTGAAAAAGGAATTTGAAAGATTCAGTTGCTGTTTAAATGCCCTGAGGCCTTTTGGGGAGGATGAATGAAGATGGCCATTGAGTTGCTTCTTCCTCCAAAATCACTCTCTTCAGATGAGGATACTGGGTTAATGGAAAAACCCTTAATCTCAAAAGCATGCCTGAATGTGCCACCCCCAAAATTAACCACATTCATCCCCTCCCTCTGCCTTCATTTTTTTTCTTTTTTGAGATCTCAGAAAAATTGAGCACATACATTAAAGTGTCCCTTTAACTGCCCTAACTTATGTAACCAGCATTTGCTCAATAGAACCCCAGGATTCAGAGAACTTGACAATATCAGGAGTTCATATTTCCATCCAGATGAACTGCTCATGAGTTAAGTTTTATAGTGTCTTAGACCCAAGACCCAAATAGGCTTTTCTTTGATTTCAGAGACAATAACTGCCTTCTCTTTAGTCTTAATCTTTTTTTTTTCTTTTTTTTTGAGAAGATGTGCATTGTGACACATCTTCTAAAAAAAAAAAAAAAAATCCCACTTACCTGTTAGATTTGCTTTTTCGGTGCATCTCCAGCAATGTGTGAGGTGAACAAGGAGGTACAGGATCTTACTCTGCACTTAACGTTTTCATTTTTATTTGGAGGCACCCATTCCATGTGGCCACAGACCAACATGTTTATTGATTTTTCTCAGAAACTGGTCTGGTTCTAGGGAAAGCTTTTGATTGACTACGCTCTCTGAGGAGATCCTTTTCCCCATCAACCTGATTATTTAAAGGGACCACCAATAGAGGTTAGGATATCTTTCTAGTTTTCCAAAGGCCAAGAGTAAATAAAATATTTCCTTACCATTTATCACTCCAAATTAGATTAGGTGAAGAAGAAATGGGCAATAAGCAGTTCCCCATGCATATCCCATAGTTCGGTTAGATAGTAGGTTCATGTTGATGGTCTTGAGAAAGCGGCCCTTGTTGGAATTGTTTTCTCTCCTCTGTGGCCTGCTGGAGGGACCAGCTGAATGAATGCATGTGGCCACCGGTCTCTGACAATAGAAGCTGTGGCGAACTGAGCAAAGATTAAGGAAGACAGTGGCTCCCCAGCCCTGAAGTCCCTCTCATTTGCAGCACTGTTTTGTTCCTCTCCACTTAGAAGAACTATCTGGAGGACTTACTCCATCCCACCCAGATGCACGAGCAGCTCATGTTTTTCTGCCATGTCCACTTCTTTCTCATGCTGTACTTTTCCATTGTTTGGGTCATCAAGTCCCTCTGAATATTAAAATTTGCATTCATTTTAGGGGAAAAATAATTGACTCCTTCTAAGAAATTTGAATACTACCATGAGCATTAGGAGGCCTCCATTTTTAACAGAAAATGGTAATTTTGTTGTACCAAGAGTAAACGTGCTTGAATCCCAAAAGACTTTAGTTTAAAACAAGCTAACCAATAGCAAAGGTCACACACAAAAATTGCACCTCTCTAATGTCTTCCCATTTCTCAGTTTTGCTTGGCTTTATTATAACCATGGAATTAAGAGTTGTGTTTATTCTCTCTTGTAGATCCCTTTAAAAACTTTTATAGTCATACTGCTAAATTCCTAAAAACCTTACTTCCTTGTCTATACTCATTTAGGTTTCCCTATTTTCTTAATTAACTCTTCCAATCCTTCAGCTAAATCTTGACTGGTGTAGAATGTGCCCATTGAAAATAACACTGCTCGGGTGGCCCATATTTGCACCTCCTTGATTTGTCTTGGGCAAACAGAGAGCTTCCTCTTACCCTCATCCTTCCTTCTGTTGACAGAAAATGTTATGTCACCACAGAGACACTGGAAAGGAAATTGTGGGTGTCTAATAAGGGAGGGAAACAACACTGTTTGTAAAATGCTTTTAGTTCCTTGGGAAAGAGTGATATATAAATACTTGGATTAAGGGCATACATTCAAGCCAGTTTGAATTCACATAACTTTTGTTGGACGATTGTATCACAATATTGACCCAAGTCCAGATTAGGGCCTCTGGGGTGTCCCTTTCTCTACTGATTTGCAGTTTATTGGTTCTGCTATTCCATTACTCTATATCTTATTTGCTCAGCATTTCCCTTGCTATTTTATTATGGTCGAAAGTTCTGCTTGGGAATGGCAGATACAAGGGGGTTACTCCTGTATTCTACAGACTGCTGGCATCACATTTAATTTCCTTGATTCTGGGACACTCACTTTGTTCTCTACAATTTATTAAAAGAAGAAGAGGAATCGATAGTTGAGAAATCTTATTAGCTAATTTCCATTGAAATATGACTTTTTTTGTCATCTATGTCCTCTGACATCGACATCTTTAATTTTCGAAGTAAAGATGAGCCCCTTTACAGATGCATCAACTAATTGCATTCAGAGAAATAAAGAAGAGACTTTATTTTTCTTTACTCACTCACTGTAGACATTCTCCATAATTGAAAAAAGAAAAGTACAATAGTGATCCCAACTAATCCTAATTAGTTCAATAGATATTTGAGCTCTATCAATTACTTAACTAACTTAAGAGAGTGGGAGCATTTTGAGTGAAGAGCCATGAGCATGTGGTTTGTAGTCCCAAGTCCCAAACAATTGGCTTGAAACACAGATAATGTCCCAAACTCTGCTCTTGAGATGCCTGTGAATATATTACCTGATGAAAGACATGTCTAAAAATTTGCATTTCTGGTGTTTAAGCAGTGGGCCAAGGTGAGGTGAAGAATGCATTTGGAAATTAGACTGTGAAGCCAGAAGTTTGATTGTGGTTTGACTTGGGGAGGCATTGGATTAGGTACAGAGCTCAGTGCAGTGACTTCAAATCCCTGGTGAACACGGGTGTCTGGAATCCCGGGCTTAAGCAGTTTGTACTGAATTCCTTCACCTGCTTTTTATCAGCCACTGTATTGACAAGATTTTCATCACTTCCTAAATGTCTGCACTGGCTTGCTTTATTCTCTTGCTAAATTTTATATTTATGTATATATAAAAGCCATTGGTAGCTCTACCATTTTGGTCACCACTAATTGCATCATCCTTCTAATTTATTAACGGTTCTGCTTCCTCTCTAATACCTTTTCTTCCTGACATATCTGTGAATCCTTCTCCTTCCCCTTGAACTCCTTTATCTGGAATTAACTCAGTAAACTTCCACTGTCTTTTTTTTTTCTACTGCAAGCATGACAGGACCGTCATGTAAAATAATGCTTATGTCATAAAATGTATAACAAACATATTAATAGCATTTCTCTGCTGCCATAAAAACCCTCTATATGTTTTTAGTAAATTTAAGAAAAAAATTTGGTTACATAGTTTTAGCCTGAATTACTTTTAATAAAATAAAGTCCTCTTGAGCTTAATATATATTTTATAATCTTACCTTTATTCAATTATGAATGCCACTTCTAATATAATACACATTATTTCTTAAGAGAATAATCAGAAAAGGAGTAAAAATTTTCGTACAGTTATAAAAGTACTCATAAAACTTAAACTTGTTTGAGAATACCCAAAGCTTTGTTTTCCTAGGAAAAAACAACTGGAAAAAAAATTCACCAGAATACCGACAGTGGTTATCCTGAAGCAGAAGAATGGATTAATTTATATTTTCTCCTTTATCCTCTTTTATATTTTGCAAGTTTTCTATGTCACTAATGTATTACTTTTGTAATAAAATACTTATGTCTTAACTTAAGAAAGTTATCAAAGTAATACATGTTCACTGTAACAAATTCAAACAATACCAAAGTGTGAAATGTACAAAATAGTAGTTTGCCTTTTGTCCCAACTGAGGTTATGCTCCAGTTTCTGTATACTGTTTCTGATATTTTTTCTCTACATGTGCATACATGCTCACATACTTACATACTACATACACACACACACACACACACACACACACTCACTCACATACTTTTTAAAAATGAAAATTTTCCCTATAATGGCCTGTGGAATTTTGCAAGTCAATTATTAAACTGTTGGTAGCTTGAATGCAGCTGTGGTGAGAGTGTTTACCTCCTGGAAATTAGCAAACACTAATCAAAGCTTCCTTTTTAAGTGAGATTGGTTTTCCAGCACACCAGTAACCCATACTATCTATCATATTCCGTAATTTGCTTTTTGCTTAGCAATGCAGGATGTGTTCCATGTCAGTACTTACGGGTCTCATCTGATTCTTTTTATGGTGTGTGATCTTCTATTGCATGGATGTAATGATCTCTCCACTGATAAACTTTTATGTTTTTCCCAATTTTTGATATCACAAACAATACCATAAGAAGTATCATGCTTATATCTCTTGATGTATTTGTGCAAGTCATTCTGCACAACAGACAGCTAGAAGTTGAGGTTCCTCCATCATAAAACATACAAATTTAGAGTTGGACTGCTATTGCCAAATTGCTCACCAAAATCATTGTTCTAGTTTGTGCATTAACCAATTCTCTCTCCTCTGGCCACTTCTTGATATTATCAATCTTTAAAATTTTTCTAATTTTATAGGCAAAATAATTAGTATTGTGTTTAATTATTGGTGAGTTTAGTCATATTTTTATAAGTTTATTGTTCTTATGTATTTATTCTTAGTTATTATTGATTTGTAGGGACTCTTTATATCATGGGTACTATACTATATTTTTATATATTATTTATTATTATATATTATTTTGTATTTTTGTAGTAAATATTTACTTCCAATATGTTATTTTTCTTTTATCATATTTAAGGCTTCTTTTACCTTACCTTAAAATCTTGCTTTATGACATCCAGGTTTCATGTTAGAATTATGAAGGCTTCTCTAGTCTAAGCATGAAATTATTAAGTGGTGTCCTTAGACTTCTTCCACATGTTTTAATGGAAAAGGGCATATATTCCAACCCAAAAAGTGTTGAAACACTCTCTTCTCTGCTTCTTTACTTGTCCCCATGAGAGGAGGGATTGCTAATTTGATTGTTAAGAATTATGAGTTTTTATTAGGCCAGATTTACACATGAATGGCCTGAGTGTTGAAAGTCATAGTTTCCTGTGGTATAGCTTCTTGGTCTCTTGGACATATATACTGAAGTATGGATAAAGGGTGGGCAGAAGAGGATATGGGAGTAACAGAGAGAAGAGCTGTCTTCTTTTTTTGTTTGTTTGTTTGTTTTGTATTTTTAAATTTATTTTTATTTTGTTTTTTCTCTTTTTTTGCTTTTTGGGACAGCTGTCTTCTTGTGTACATGTTTATAGAAGTCCCTTTTCAGTGCTTGTAAAGACCGTAAACATAAGACATTAGAGGAAGAAGAAGAAAACAGGCAATTAAAATGTGAGTAGTCAAGCTGTAAACACATGGAGAGAAAGAAAGTAAAATGGTGATTTAAAAATGCTACTCCCTATCGTAGCATACATTCCTGGTGTTTATGGTTTTCTGGATCATGGAAGGATTGTACTTCTCTGTCCTTTAGAAGTTAGAAAGAGCCATCTGATAAATTTTGGCTAGTGGATTGGACAGTGATATGTGTTACTGCCCAGCCAGAACATTCAGCATGAGACCTTCAGCTGCTGGTCATGGAGGCACATCTAGAAAAGGAGCCTCTCTCAACAGGGTCTCTGAGTGACTATGATGAGCAGAGCTCCCCTGCCAACCCATGTTTGACATATAGCATCATCAAGAAAAAATGCCTGAGATTTGAAATTGTTTGTTACTGCAGCTTAACCCAGCCTGTGCTGACTGTCACATTCATCACATTCAATAAATGGTGTAGGCCCTATCCAGAGGCTTGTTCCCTTTAATGTCAGCCTCTTTAGTGGGACTTGCTTTGCATCACCTGTCTCCAAGTGGTAAGCAGATCTTATCAGAGCCTGCTGAAGATCTAGTGAGATGCTTGCTCTTTCTTTGTTTCAGATTTCCATTTCCACAAAGAGGGCCAAGTCATGCCTCCAGAGGCAAACCGACCTGTTTTTAATTGGGTAGAGGGAATAGAAATTTTTTTTGTCTCAGAGTTTCTCCAGTGCTGTGTCCTCCAGTGAGAAGCCCTGCCTTTGCAGGGTTGGGGACACCTACGAGGACGTGAATACAATTCTGCATTGGGCAAGTGGTTCTTGAGTGTGTATATGTTCTCTGTAGGCTAGACTTCAGATGGGTAATGGATAGTGTTAGGCTTCCTAATATCCTATAGAAAATATTCTCCTTCATTTTATTATTGTAGGAATTTTAGACTTTTAAGAGCAAAATTTTAACAAGTTATGTTTTGTACACTATTGTGTTTAACATGACACATTGAATTCAAGAATGTAGTCCTCAACTCCATCACTTTAAAGTGTAAAAATGGAAAGAAAATTCATTGGGGGAAAAAATGTAACTCTTGGAAATTTCACTATCTGGCCTAGGAATGGGCACCAATACTGTGAAGTATCAAGGACTATTCGCAAGAGCAATTTCATGTGACATTATTCTGTAGTCTGTAAATATGTCCGAGATGCAAGAAGACCAAGGAGGGGGAAACTCCCCTCTAATTCTCATTTAGGGAGGAAAAGGACGGCTTTCCAAACCCAGGCAAGTGCTATTGCAGTAATGGGGCCTCAAACAGGCAAAATTGTATGTGTTGTCAATGGCTACAATGTAATTTTATTGATTTACAATGTTTAAAGTGAAGACATGATTTCTAGCTTATAGAAGGTGTCACATTGTAGTAATTGCATACCAACTAGATTTAATGACCAGAAAAGAACATGGTAATGCCCACACAAATTCCTCAGGCTGCCTTGCATTTATGTCTGCTCAGTGATCAGGGAGTTATTATTAGCAGTTGTCCTCTTGAATACTCAGAGAAGACCCGGATGTCGTGTGGCTGGAGTTTGGTTTTCGTATATGTATTGGAATCATCCAAAGGAAAACTTGCTCCTTTGGCGTGGCCAAGACCCATCCTGTCCCTTTGGTGTCCAGTTGTCTAGGTGTCCACAGACGTTGTCCCCATGGCATTCTCTGTTACGTGTTTTACCATGTCTCAGGCACCAGTACCCAAGCTGGCTTGGGAACTGCAGGTCTCTAAGCAGAGAAGCATCAGGCTGTGATTCTCACACCACCTGCATTGGAATCACCATGTTTCCAGGCCCCGTCTCAGATGCACTGCAGCCGAATCTCAGGAGGGGAGGGTCTTGAAAGGTGCATTTTGGACAAGCACGTTAGGGGACTCCTATGCATAGTAGAGCCTGGGAACCGGGAAGTAAGGAAAGACTTACATATGACCCATGTGAGAATTTTAAATAAAGTATGGGTTTTATTTTTGTTATCATTTTGTTTGACATTTGTATGGGATCTTACTCAGAGAAACTCAGAAACTTAGGTTTATATCAGCTTTCCAAATAATTTTCATGGTGTTTTAAGGCATGTCACATTCAAGATTTGTCGTGCATAAGAATATATGTCCATATTTTTATGCTTGTACAAGTATCAGAGGTATATCTTGGTAAGGACCTTGTTTGGGGATCAACTGTGCCATTTTTTTTACTGTTTTTTTAAATTAAAGTATGGTTGATATTCAATCTTATATTCGTTTCGGGTATACAACACAGTGGTTCAACAGTTACCCATATTCTTAAATCCTCATCCCCACCAGTGCAGTTTCTATCTGTCAACATAAGAAGATGTTACAAAATCATTGGTTATATACTCCATAGTGTACATAGTATACCTGTGACACACCAGTCAGCATGGCCACTGTCCAAAAGACAAGAGATGATAAGTGTTGGTGAGGATGTGGAGAAAAGGAAACCCTCCAACACTGTTGGTGGGAATGTCAATTGGTGCAGCCACTGTGGAAAGCAGTATGGAGGTTCCTCAAAAAACTATAATATAAATACCACATCCAGTAATTCCATCTCTAGGTATTTACCCAAAAAAAACAAAATCCCTGATTCAAAAAGATATATGCACCCCTATGTTTATTGCAGCACTATTTACAATAGCCAAGATATGGAAACAACCCAAGTGCCTATCAATAGATGAACAGATAAAGAAGATGTGGTACATATACACAGTGGAATATTATTCACCCATTAAAAAGAAAGAAATCTTGGCATTTGTGAGAACATGGCTGATCTACAGGACATTATGCTCAGTGAAATAAGCCAGGCAGAGAAAGACAGATACCATATGATTTCACTTACTTGTGGAATCTAAAAACAAAACAAAATGAACCAAACAGCAGTAGACTCACAGACACTGAGAAGTGACTGGCAGTTACCATGCAGGAGGAGTTGGGGTAGCTGGTGGGAGGGGGATAAAGGAGCACAAAAATTGTCAATCACCTGTGCCATTTTTGACAATATAATGCTTCAAGGTATTTTGAAAGAATTGTATCTAATGAAGGAGAAGACCATACAATTTTTATTTGAAATTAAAGCATGTTAGTTTTTCTAAGACTGATCCAAGTTTACAAAATGATTTTAAAGATATTGCCACCTCTGTTGTGAAATAATGAATGCTTTCTGAGACTGACCACTACTGTGATGTGATTAAGTTAGAAATCCATTTATCTTCTTACAAGTGTGGTCAACATGGGATGTCATTTCTCATAGGCTAAAAATTGCTGACCGAGTCCATGAATAAGTTGATAAATATGAGGATTTTTCTGAAGAAAAAAGTGTACTCAAGTTAACATTTAAAAGAAAAAGATTTCTTTTCTTACATTCTGTAAGCAGGCTGGGATAGTTGTTGCAATTGTGACGGGTTTACCCAATAGTTAGCATCAGCCCTCTTGGAAGGCACCGAAGGGGAATGCCTATCTGTGATCATTCCAGGGCCATGAGCTTGCCCCTTTCTGAGCCCTTACCACATGTAAATCTTATCTGCTCTACTTTGCAACACCTCTGTAAAGGCAGGCTGGCATGAGGGTATATGGGCTTCAAGTTAGTGATATCCCTTGGTACACATGCACCTGCCCCTACCTCGCAATGCCTTTCCTTGAAACTCTTTAAGGTTGGTGACCATCTATTTATGACTCTAGTACATGGCTCAGTCAGTTTCAATTCCTCACAGCTATTAGCACCATGAATTTGCACCCTGTACACAAACCCTGAGATGAGAAAAATTGTCAGCATCTCAGTCAGCTCCAGGACCCAGTGAGTAGAAGCCAGAGGGGAAGGCCCAGCATTTCTACTCCCAGCTTAAAACACTCAAGAGCACTAGGGCTTCCTAAACACAAAGTGGTGGCAACCCCAGCCCTCATTCATCCCAGGACGTGGAAGGAGAAGTTTCTAGACTAGGTTATAGCTCTTTTTGCTCTCCTTGCCAAGATTTGAGGCATGTTGCAATGAACACACTTAGCCTTTTCCAAATATTTTATGTATCTGTTCTTTTTTTAATTTCTACCACATTTTATTTCTCCATTCAAAGTTGATGGACACTTGGGTTGCTTCCATTCTTTTGTTATTATGAATAATCTTGCTATGACCATTCACCTACAAGTCTTTGTGTGGACAAGTGTTTTCACTTCTCTTAGGTAGTGGAATTTCTGGGTCATATTGACATAGTTATGTTTCACTGTTTAGGAAAGTGCCAGATTTCCAAAATATCTGTACCATTTTATGTTGCTACCAGCAACCAGTTTTTACAACCAGTTACAATTCTTGCCAAAAATTGATATTGTCTGCATTTTTATTATAAAATGTGTAGTGATGTCTCTGTGTTTTAATTTGCACTTGCCTAATGACTAAAGGAGTGGACATCTTTTTCTTGGTTTTTAGCCATCTGCATGTCTCCTTTGGTGAAAGTGTTTTTAAATCTTGCCCATTTTTAAGTGGAGTTAGTCGTCATATTATCGAGAGGAGTTGGTTACATATTCTTGATACAAGTACTTGGCCTAAAATATAATTTGCAAATATTTCTTTCCAGTTCATGGCTTGCTTCTTTATTTTAATAATGTAATTTGAAGTATGAAAGTTATTAATTTTAATCATTTGTTTTATCTTTTAAAAAAATGGTGTTCTATCTAAACTCTTTATACAGCCCAAGTCACAGAGATCTTCTTCTATGTTTTCTTGTAGAACTGGGTTTTGCAGCAGCAATGTTATTAAGATTTGGGGTTGGATAATTCTGTTGTAGATGGCTGTCCTGTGCATTATAAAATACAAAACAGTATCCCTGGCCTTTGCTCAAAAGATGCCATTAGTACCTACCTGCCACTTGGTTGACAGCCCAAAATGTCTCCAGACATTGGCAAATGTTCCCTGGCAGTCAAAATTGTCCTTATAGAGAACCACTGTTCTAGAAGTTTTATAGTTTAAAATTCTAACTCTGAAGTTTATGACTCATTTTGAGTTTATTTTTTGTGTGTGGTGTAAAATAAGGGTCTAAAGGTTTTGCTTTTTTTTTCATATGAATATCCACTTACTTAGCACCATTTCTTGAAAGACTATGATTTCCTCTGTCAAATTGTCTTGGCACCAAGAACACACAATAGGAGAAAGTCTCTTCGATAAATGGTATTGGGAAAGCTGAAGAAAAACTGGACCTTTATCTCACATCACATACAAATGTGAACCCAAAATAGGCTAAAGATTTAAGTGAAAGACTTTTGAAACCATAAAACATCAGGATAAACAGAGAGGAAAAGCTTCTTGACACTGGGCAATGATTTTTTGGATATGACACAAAAAACACAGGCAATAAAAGCAAAAATAGGCAAATAGGATTTCATGAAACTAAAAAGCTTCTGTTTAGCAAAGGAAACAACAAAATGAAAAGGTAATCTATGGAATGGGAGAAAATATTTGCAAACCATATATCTGGTAAAGGGTTAATACCTGAAATGTATAAAGAATTCATGCAATTTGAAAGCAAACAAAACAAAAGTAACTCAAAAAATGGTCAAAGGACTTGGATAGACATTTCGTAAAAGAAGACATACAAATGGCCCACAGGTATGTGAAAAGGGTTCTCTACTTCACTAGTCATCAAGCAAATGCAAATCAGAATCACAGTAAGATGTCACTTCATGTCTGGTAGAGCAACTATTAAGAGAAAGATGAAACATAAGTGTTGGCAAACATGTAGAGAAAAGGAAACCATTTTATATGTATATAATGCAATAGCATCAGTCATAAAAAAGAAGGTAATCCTGCTATTTGTGACAACATCGATGAGCCTGAATGGTATCATGCTAAGTGAAATAAGCCAGGCAGAGAAAGACAAATACTGCCCTAATCTCATTTATATGTGGTATATTTTAAAATATCAAACTCATAGAAATAGAGGGTAGAATGATGGTTACCAGAGGCCAGCGGGGAGGAGGATATCAGGAGATGTTGTTTAGGAAAACAGAATTTCAGTTACACGAAATAAATAAGTTTTGGAGCTGTAACACATTACAATGTGACTATAGTAAACAATATTGCCTCATATACTTGAAATTTGCTAAAAGTGTAGTTCTTAATTGTTTTATCACACAATAAAAGTAATTATGTGGGATGACATGTATGTGAATTACTTCGATTGTGGTGAATATTTAACAATGTATTTAAATGGCAAATCATTAAGTAGTACACCTTAAATATATACCATTTTTAATTGTATTTATATATATATAATATATATATATATAAAATATATATATCAACTATAACTCAAGAAAGTTGGAAAAAGTGTTGGGTTATCTGATGAGTGGGCAGAAGAAAAGAAACTAAACATTAAAAAAATTGTCTTGGCACCTTTTTCAAAATTCAGTTGACCAAAATTATAAATATATTTCTAGTAGAATTTCCACTTTATTCCATTGATATATCTACTTATACTTACACCAGTGCCATAGTGTCTTGATTGCTGTAGCTTTACAGTAAGTTTTAAAATAAGGTTATACAAGTCTTGTAGCTTTGGGTGTTTTTTGTTTTGAAAATTATTCTAGTTATTCTAGGTCCTTTGCATTTATATGTAAGTTTTATATTTAATCAACTTACAGATTTTGACCAAAAAAGGCTGTTGGAATTTTTCATAGGAATTGCCATGAATCTGTTTAGATAAATTTGTAGAGAACTGCTATTTTAACAGTTGAATTTTTCAACTCATGAACAGTGTACCCACATTTATTTACACCTTTAATTTCTCTCAGCACTTGTTTATAGTAAAGTGTTTAAGTCTTGCACTTTGTTAGACTTGTTACCAAGTATTATATTCTTTCTGATACTATTGTGAATGAAATTATTTTCATAATTAATTTTCATATTTTTGTTGCTAGTATTTTGATTATTGCATATTGATCATACATCATGCTACCTCATAGTAGGGGTGTGGGTGTGTGTGTTACTTAGGATTTTCTGCATATCAGAGTATGTCACTTGCAAATAAAACCAACTTTAACTCTTCCTTTCTAATCTGTATGCCTTTAATTTTTTTGATAGGGATTGAGGAAATTCTTTTTTACTCCAAGTTTATTAAGATATTTTTAAAAATAATGAGTGGGGTGTGAGTTTTCTCAAATGCCTTTCCTTTTCTGTATCTATTGAGTGGTCATGTAAGATGATTTTCAGATGTTAAATCAACCTTGCATTACTTGGATAAATCTCACTTGGTCATGGTGTAAAATAATTTTTATCTGTTGATTCATTTGGTTTACTAAATTTTAAAAGTATTTTTGCCTCTATTTTCATGATGGATATTAATCTATAACTTTATTTCTTATAATGGTTTTGGTTGTCCTTGTTCAAAGAATAATATTGACCTTATAAAATTATTTGGAAAGTCTTTCCTTTTCCTGTTTTCTGAAAAAACTTTCTAAAAATTAGTATTTGATGATAGAATTAATCAGTGAGGCAACCTAATATTGCAGTTTTCTTTGTGGAAAGATTTTTGAATTATTAATAAAATTCTTTACTAGTTGTAGAGCAATACAAATTTTCTATTTCTTTTTGTGTCAGTTTTGGCAATTTCTGCCTTCTAGAAATTTGTCCATTTCATATAATTTGTCAAATTTGTTGTCATTAGAGTTGTTAATAATGTCTGCTTATAATCCTTTTGATTTCTGTAAAGTTAGTACTAATTTTCCCTCTTTTGTTTCTGATTTTGTCAATTTATGCCTTCTTTCTTTCTTGATTTAGCTAAAATATGTCAATTTTCTTGATCTTTTCAAAGAATCACCTTCAGATTTATTATTTTCTCTATTTCTTTGATTTCCATGTGAACCTATGTTATTACCTTTTTCTGTTTGTTTTGGATTTAGTTTGCTTTTATTTTTCTAGTTTGTTAAATAGAATGCTTAGATTATTTATTTGAGAACTCTTTCTTTTTTGATATAGCTATAACTTTCCCTACATGCATTTTTATATTTTGTATTTTTGTTTTCATTCAGTTCACAATATTTTGCAATTTTCTTTGATCAAGAGTTTTGAGAAGTGTATTGTTTAATTTCCAAATATTTAGAGATTTATCAGATGTTTCTCTTTTGTTGATTTATTTAATTCTGTTGTAGCCATAGAACGTAATATTTGAGTTCAATCCTTTAAATTTATTGGGACTTGTTTTTTAGCTTAGCACAGAGGTCAGCAAAAATATGGTTTGTGGTTATGCATCTTCACTTATTACAATCTACTTCATCATGATACTAACTTAATTCTACTGTGTTGTATCTGCCACTGAGCCCCTAAAGTGAAATTTTTAGTTACTGTACTTTTCATCTCCAGAATTTCCATTTTTTTAAAGATAATTTCTATGCTTTTTTTCTATATGTTTATTTTTTGAGTCATTGTCAGGGTACTTTCCTTTAATTCTTAAATGTAGTTTTCTTTAGTTCTTTTAACATACTTGCAATACTGAATCGAAGACTTTGTCAACTAAATTTGACATCTGAGGATACTCAGAGCAATTTCTCTTAACTTCTCTTTTCCCCTCAGCTCTGGGTAACACTTTCCTCATTCCTTCCATGGTGTGCAATTTTGTTAAATATGGAACATTTTTAGAAATCATATTGTAGGAACTCTGGATTTTCCCTTCAGAGGGTTATTGTCATTGATGACTTAAAAAAAGTGTGTATGTTTGTTTAGTAATTTTTTTGACTAAATTTTTGAAATTTATATCCCCTACGTTATGTGGCCACCCATCTCTCTGCTCAGTACTCCCCTCCCACCTTGTTCTTATTTTTAAGGCTGATTTTTTAAGGAATTCCTCTATTTCTACATTATTGATTGGTGGGCCAAGGATTGGCCAGAGGTTGGGCATAAACATCTCAAGCCAGTAAACCTCCAACCCTCAGCTGACGGGTCTGTATGTGGGTTCAGGAGCACATTCAAGGTGTAGGCAGTTTTCGAGTTTGTTCCTTCTTCTGCTTCCCACCAGGCACTCTAGTATGCAGATGCAGGAAGGCTCCTGGTAGGACAGAGATATGTGAACAAACAGCCCTGGCCTCCTCCAGTCTCCCCTGTGTGTACACAGTTCCTTCAGTCAGCCAAGAATATGAAATCTCTATGACTCTCATTTTCTTAATTTCCTAGTAAATTTCTGGCTGGTCCACTAATATCCTTACCAGGTTTGCAGCTTCAGGCTACCAGAGCTGCTAGCTGTCCCAATTCTTTTGTTACTGAAATTGTTACTTATTACTAAGCACTCTGCTGGGCATGGGATTTTCCACTACTGCTCCAAATCATCAATTTTATCCTGCAGTTAAGTTGCTGGTTATTTACCACTTGCCTTGCCCTGTTAGAACTGGCATGAAGAAAGAGCTAGGGAAGGGAGTAGGAGCAGCCTCACGCAAGAACACCATGGATTCCCAACTCTGCTGACCCCAAATATAGTAGTTTTCATTAATACGTGCTTATCAGCTTTTCTAAGCATTTACTCAACTTCTATGGTAACAAGATGATTGTTTTTTGATACTTCTGTTCAGTTTTGTAATTACCATTGGGTGACCTCCTCACTCACCAATCCACTAGCTTTGCTTTTTGTGTTCACAGACTGCAGCATCTTGGATTACTCACTTAGGACCTGCAGATCCTAAGCCGTAGGGCACCTCGCATAGCCCAGCCTAGTGCTCTAATGATGGGGCTCAGGCATCCTGGAGAAGAAAGAATTAAATGTGTTTTTATTCATTTGTATTTAAATGCCAATGAACATCTGGTCATTACTTAGAGTGAGTTTCTGGTAGGCCAAAGTCCTACCAGAAAAGGAAGACACCAGTAGGGCAAAGGGCACTGATCTACAGCAGTGACATTGTACTGAACACAAACAACTCACTTTCTGCTTTTGCTCAGGATCAAACTGTGGAGCTGGCTAGTTTTCATGTTTTTTTGTATCCTATAGTAAATGTTTGAAAGGACTTAGAAAACACCCATAAGAGCTTCCACTCAATAGTCTACTTGTTTGTTTATATATACATAACATCCAGGGTGCTGAGGTATCTGACAGGAAACATCAGAACATTTGAAGAATGATCACATTTCTCCAGTTACACTTTTCAGAGAAAACTCTTCGGAAATATTAATCTTGAAAAAGAAAGTCAAGTGGCTTGGTGTGTGACCTGAACAATGTTTGAGTAAGGCATTTAGTAATAATCTTTGAGCTGTTTATGGGACAGCATTTTTTTCTGTGTTGTACTTTTCATCTCCAGAATTTCCATGCAGCTATTCCTTTCATGTTGTGATAGAAGATTGCTGTCTTCTCCAGAAAAAGGAAGAGTGTTCTATTAAAACACGTCACTAAGGCACATTCTCAGAAGCAATATGGACCTAGTGGTGGGGGAGCAGACAAGGAGCTCATGACAAAGGGTCTGACTCCAGCTTCTTTCTCAAACTCGGCATATCCATGAGTGTTTTTAGTTCTCTCTGGGTTGTTTATTCTCTGCTCGATGCAGCTGATGGTATCCTTGCAAAGCACAATAATGTGTGGAAAGCAGCATACATTAACTATACATACATATGTGGTATTGTGTCACTATTCTCTCACATACTCATCAGCTCTGAACCTGGCTAGGCCCTGTCCTTGCAGTCACGGTGGCAGGTGATGGGTGGCTGACCACTGATCATGTGGGTGTCACGTGACCTAGCCCTGATGCACACTGCCTACCATGCAACTTTCAGGAACCTTGGGAAAACAGCAGAACACAAGCATGACATAGTGTGTCTTTACAATGTGACAAATGCTGCACAAGGCCAGTTTAATGTCCATTTTTCTCATTCTTCAGATCAACTGCATAATATAAATATGAACATTTACATTAGAGCAACTTCAAATGTAAATATGAGAAAAAGGTAGGCCCAGAGAAATTAAATAATAATCAAATGTCACAAAGCCAGTAAGTGAGAAGGCAAGATTTGAAACTTGATGTATCTGATTCAAAGCCTATTCTTCTGGCCATTATGATGTACTGTTTCTTTAAGCCATTTGCAGAGACTTAGCAAAAAGAAAATGTCATTCATTCATTCACCCATTCATTTTTTTCATTTGTTTAATATTTATGGGGTGCCCAATGTGTGAGAACCATGATAGATCTTCGCTTTTAAAACAAGAGTCTATTTCTAAGACTTTCTGCCCTTGCCGCTGGGTTTTCAGAGCTTCCAGAAGGTCAGGGTCCCCAGACCAGCATCATCAGCTTCATCTGAACACTCACTGAAAAGGCAAAGTCTCTGGTCTTCCCCAGACCTAGTGAATCAGAAACTCTAGGTGCATTTGAAGAGGCAGAATACATGACACTCTTGGAAAGGCCTTGGTAGGACTAATCTGTGATGAAACAGTCCCTTTAGCTGAAGGGAGAAGGGCCGACTCCTCCTCCTTTAGAAGTAACTCCATAAGTGAAGAAGGCGAATTCAAGGAAGTCCTCACAGCTCTATCACAGGGGCCTTTTATGCCTGTTCCAGAAAGCGGATATTCACTGGGGGACATTTACAGTATTAACAGAGTCAGACCGCCTTTTCTACATTTGATTCCCAGTAGCTTGGTCCATTAAGAGATGCTACAGTAAAGAGCCCTAACAATTCTTTTCTTTTTCCTCCTGTCTTTTTTCTCTGTCCTCCTGTTCCTTCCTCCCTACTTTTCTCTTCTTACGTATATTACATATATGTACACATTTGGCAGTACCACTACACTTTTTCCACTCAGAAGATCCCTAGGGTGGAGATGGATTACTCAAAATATAAAACATCTTTTTCTGAACACATAAAATGGATATTTCATTGTATGTTCACTTACCCATTGGTATGTATACTCTGCAAGCATATATTATACGGAATTCCCCACTTTTTTTCTGCCCCTTACAATTCATTTTACCATTCTTCTGAGGGTGTTAGAAACTTTTCCTCAGGCTGAAATGCTGTACAAACAGTTTTGAAATACTCCATGTCTCCAGCCCAAAATAACTTAGCGCTGACAGATAAAACAACAGAATGAAATTTAAAAACATCTCCTTAAACATTTCTAAAAGTTTGTATTTCTTCCTGTTATAATCAAAACTACTACAACACAATCTTCTGTACCTTACATTCAAATGTATGACTGGTCAGATAATGCCTTTTATAAATAATACTAATGACTATTCTATTAATTAGTATTACCCAATTTTGTATAAAAATTTACAAAATTACCCAGCAATCAGGGGAGGTATAATTGTTCTATTTTATAGATAGGACTAATAAGTCACAGGAAATTTAGGCAGCCTATTCAAACCTATGGTAATGTGGTGACAATGAATAAATGGAGTAAATGGAAATCTAAAAGGGGTGGGCTTATCTCAGATCTCTGATACCTTCAAAATAACCATGTTTTATTTAATATTCTGTGGTTGAGAGGTAAAATGTAAATATGAATTAATACAGGTAACCATCCTTCAAGCATGGGTATAGAGTTGGAAGAGAAAATGGGAGCAATGGTTCAAGAAAGGCTCTCCCAAGGAGACACGTTGAGACAGATACACAAAAGTTGAGTAGGAGATAGCTTTGAGCTCCTGTGGGGGCTGAGGAAGGAGGAGGGAGAGGAATGCTTCTAGTAGAGCACCGGGCAAGATCAGAGCTTTTGGAGGGATTGAAAGAGCTGTGCGAACCCATGGAAAAAGTTGGAGAAGTTGAGGTTAACAGGTGGGTGGGGGCACATCATGTAAGGGTTATTCATTACCCTCCAGATAATACAAAGCCCCTGAACAATCTTCAAGGGCTTTGGTGTCTGTGGATGGGGGAAGATGGCATATCATATTTGCTATTTAAAATGATCACTTTTGAAGTAACTACACTAGTTAGGGTGAGGAGTTAATAATGTATATCACTGTTGAATCACTATGTTGTATACTTGAAGCCAATATAATACTGTATGTCAATTATGTCAATAAAAAGTAAACAAATGAATAAAATGATCACTTTGGGTACAGATCAGATAAGGAAAGACTGGTTACGTGAAGGCAATTTGGACTAGAAGTGGTGGACTGTGGGACAAAATAGAAGACAAAGGCAAAAGACAGTCAGGAGAATGAATTGATTGGACCTGGGGGTGAAATGGGGCTGGTGATCAAGGGGTATCTTGGTATTTCAATATGTGGCTGTTAGAATATTTTTGTTTGATTTTTTTTATTTGTTAATAAAGCTATTAACAAGTTATAAAAGAGTTGAGTTGTGCGGTGCTACTTTCTCTATGTCATTTATGGCTTTCCCTTTGGATTTGAGAAAAGATGCAATGTCAGGCTTTCTTCCTCCAAGGCCAGAGATATTCATCATTGTATTCCAGAAGGCCACCAGGCTCAGAATACTGCCAAACCCGAATCTTATTTTTTTGACAGCAAATCCTATTGTTCTGAGCACTAATAGATTCATAATTAAAAAGAATTTCAGTCTTCAAGAGTGAGGATATTAAACAAATAATGTTATTAAAGTTATTCTGCTGTTACATATGTTTATCCTTAGCCCTTCAGTTTGGAGCAAATGAGATTTTTTTTCTTCCTTTTAAACCATGACATCTTTCTTCTCCTTTCCCTTCTCAGTTAAGTCCTGTTTCTTTCATTTTGTTGTTTGATTCTGTATGTTTGACTAAAACCAAAGGTACAAAGCAGGTAAAAAATACTCTAGACACTGGTAGAAAAAAAATACTCCTGAAACTGAAAATAGTGGATCCCTTCTAGATCCAAACACAACAGTTACTTTTTAAAAAAATATCTAATAATATGACTGTGTCTTGATTGACTGTTCTGTGCCAGTTTTTCCTGAGGCAGGGTGGCCTTTCAAATTCTAAATTCATCTTTTATTTCTAAAAACGTTATTAAAGTACACTTAATGTTTTTCCCAATATTTGGTTCTCTTTTTCTGGTAGTAATTTTGAATATTATTTTTATGTATTCCACAACTATTAATATATCTCTAGTCTTTTAAAAAACCTATTGGTTTTTCTTGTATTTTGTTGCTTTTAATGTTGCTTGGCTAAAAGTTCATTCTGTGAATATTTTCAGCAATGGCTATTTTTGTTGCTTTTAATGTTGCTTGACTGAAAGTTCATTCTGTGAATATTTTCAGCAATGGCTATTTTCCCAGATGTGGCTCCAGTTTTGTCTTTATTTTTGTGTTTTTGTTTTCCTGCTTTTTCTTGAGCTATAACTCATGTTTTATCTCTGGTCTTAGCACATCTTCTCTGAGTTATTGAATCTCTGCTTTGTATTCTTGTTTTACAGGGGTTATCAATTCATTAGGTTTAACAATGTATAACAACATATTTGGACATGTTCTTTAAACTGCCTCTTGGCAGTTTTTTGGTGACTGCTCCTTGCCTGTAGTATTTTTGTTACTGCTCCTCTTCAAGCCTTTTAAAAATATTGTTATATGGGTTAAGTATTGGTTCTTTTAAAAAAATATATTGCTCTAGGAACTCAGGACTTCCTAGAACTCAGGACTAAAACTCAAGAGAGTCTATAGATGTGTGGAGCTGGGTGGAGGTAAGGGAAGGGGTTGCCAATGCTGTGTTCCATGGCAGCAGGAATATTTTTAATGACAGGAATGTGCATGTGATTGTGCATTTGCTTTTTTTAGACTTCATTTTTCTCCCATCAACTGAGACAGGCACTGCAGTATAGTTCACAAGCTGACAGTATGGAACTTTTCTTCTTTACTCTCAGAGGGTGCATTCATCTTGGAGAAGGTGCATTGGCAGCATTTTCTGAGCTGGACAGATGTGGCTGTCCTCTCTTTTAAGGACATTTTACTTTCATTGATTTTATGGTTCAAGGTTTCAGGTATCTCCTTGTTCTGTGCTTCTATTTCTCATTCTCATTACCACTGCATGCTTTTAGAGAGCTAATTCAGGAAGCTTCATGTTTATACCACCATTCTAAAACCCAAAATAATAATTTAAAAAATCTTTTCAATTTGAAGAAATGATATATTGTGGTTTTATTTTATTTTATTTGCATTTCCTTTAATGTTAGTCATCTGACTTTTTAAATCTTTTCCTATTTCATCTTATGTGCTTTGTTTCTTAACTTTATCAATTTTTTCATTGACTAGTTTTCCTTTTTCAATTTGCAGGAGAGTAATTGCCCATTGTATCTCTAGTTTGTTGCAGTTATTAGTGTCAGCCTATCATTTGCATCCTAATTGTTCTATGGTATTTTGGGGGCATAGACATTTAAGAGTTTTGTGTAGGTTGATATTTTTCTTTGTGATTTCTTTGTGTGCTCTGTGGTTAGAAAATAATTCCCAGTTCTGAGACCGGTTAGTTTTTACTTTTTTTCTTTTTATTCTTTAGTTTCTCTTTTTTGTGTTTAGTGCTTTATTCTCTTTGAATTTATTTCAGTGTTTAATGTGAGGTCAGGCTTTCAGCTCAGAGTTCCTCAAGTAGTAGTCATTTTTCTCAAGTCATTCACTAGAAAATCCTTTCTCTTCCCAATGATTTGTGATATTTTCTTTGTTAAGTACTTTCTAATTTAGTTTACTCCTTACACAGTGAAACCCACACTGCTTGTTGGTTCATTCCTCTGGATGGAGATCAGTATTGTCTCCAGCTCTCCTCCTGTCCACCTAGCTACTGGCTGACCAGTGAGATTAATGAACAGAATCTGTCCACTTCTGGTGCCCAGAAGATCCTACAGCTGTAAAGTCTGATAGATTCAAGTTCATATCTCCCTTCTTCCAAATTTTTGATTTTCTCATCACTTCACAAAGCCAGAAACATATCTATTTGATCCATGTTTAAATGTACTACCTGAAGGGTGGCACATCCAGTGTGACCCTCCCCCAAACTGTCTGCCGTTCTCCCTGTGACTCGGTCTCCCAGGGAGCAGTCACCAACATCTTGGAGAGTTTCTACTAGGAGCCAACCAAAGTCTCAGATGAATTGGGAGAGTCAGAGGTGCTACTGATAGGGGTGAAGATAGAATTAGAGGAGAAAAAGGGCAGGATTTTAGTGGTGAATCCTTGCATTCAGGAGTAGGCCAGGCAGAGGCATGCCCAACCAGTCTATTGCATGCTGTAAAGTGCCCACGCTTTGGGAATGCATTTCTGAAGTGTTTCCAATTCATCACCAACTGAGGATTTTGTTGTACATCTCCCCTGGAATTTGGAAAATTGTCCTTTTTCATCAGTCTGTATTCTTGTTTTCAGTGGTTAGTCATTTTCAAGCTCTTAATGACTAGAATTTAGAGATGAGTAGAATCTATCACCATGGAAACTGAGAATCACAGGGAACAGGTATAGATGATTCTAATATTTGCAAAGTCTTCAGTCTTTGTATGATTAGAAATGTTTAGGAGTTTATTTACTTATCAGTTTTTTGTGGCAAATGGTCATTAACATTTTTATGTAATTCAAATGATGAAGGAAACATCTATGAAAATTCAAATTGTGGGTGATTTATACTTAGGTGAGGAGTTTTATTAATTTGTCTATTTACTACACCAAACTGACACCCAGAATCTTCACTCTATTTGTGAAGATTTATTTTTATGACAACTATCTATGTTTTATAAAAATCATGTATCTAATTACCTGAGAAGGTGAGAAATAACCTCAAAGACTTAAGAAAATAAAAATATAAAAAACACATACCTTTTAGAAAGTTGCTGTCACAGCAAATAAAGGTTACTGGAATATTTTTGTATAGTACCTTTTTGGTAAGCTGACAAAACAGCATGGAAATAATGAAACAACATAATTATTTCCAGGATGTCTCAGAGAAAGTACCACATTGTCTTTAATTGAGTTCAAGTAGAAACACAATCATAAGCCCCAAGAAGAATTTTTGAATATTACACTTAGAGATAAGACAAATCTTTTGATTATGAAAGGAAAGCAATGTTGATATATTCTAGAATAAGTTCTTAGATCAAGGCATATGAACTCTCCTAAGAGACTTAACAGAAAAAAGAAAAGAAAGCAAATGGATTGATTAAAAAGCTTCAGAAATTTACATGCAATACTTAAAATGAGTGGCCAGGCCACATTCATCAGTGTAATATTTAAAACATGCTTGATTTCTCCAAACCACAATGATATACCACATTACACTCACTGGGATGACCATAATTTTTCAAAAGTGGAAAATAAAACATTTGAAAAGATGTGGGGAAATTGGAACTCTCATCCATAATTGGTGGGATTGTAAAATGGTGCAAACAGTGGCAGCTCCTCAAAAAGTTAAGCATATGAATTTATATATAATCCAGTAACTATACTCCTGAGGACATTTCTAAGAGAATTAAAAGCATATGTACCTAAAAAAATCTTGTACATAAATATCTATAAGAACATTATTTATAATAGCCAAAAAACTGGAAACAACCCAGATCCCCATCAGCTGATAAATCCATACATTGTAATATTCAGCCACAGGAAAGAAGTACCGACATGCTACACCATGGATAAACTTTGCAAACATTGTGCTAAGTTAAAGAAGCCAGACACAAAAGTCACACAGAGTATAACTCCATTAATATGATATGCCCAGAATAGGTAAATCTACAGAGACAGAAAGAATACTGATGGTTTCTTAGAGCTGGGAGAGGAGAAAGGGGATACAGCTGAAGAATTTTTTTTTTAAGGTATTGAAGTGTTCTAAAATTTACTATGGTAATGGTTGCACAACTCTGTGAATATACTAAACCACTGAATTGTATACTCTACAATGGCAAATTTTATGGCATGTGGATTATATTTCAAATTTTAAGAAAGAAGTTCTCAATTTACAACTAAAGGAACCAAAAACATGAAATTTTACAAAATCCCAAAGTAGAACTAGTATCCATGTCTGTTATCCAAATCTGAGAGGAATTTTTACTAACTTCAAGATAGATGAGATCTGAATGAAAAATGCAGTTGGTGGCCCAAGAATGCTATCTAACCAGAAACAATGAGTACAGAGAAAGTTGTCTTTTTCTATCTCCACAAAACAGAGCAGTGGTTCTAATTTTTTTAATCTCAGGACTTCATTCCAATGTTAAAAAGTTATTGAGAACTGAAAAAATCTTTTATTTATGTAGGCAGTATCTATTGATATTCGTCAAACTAGACGTACAAATTGAGGACATTTTGAAATAGTATATACGAATACATTTAAAATTAATAAACTCATATGTTAATATAAATATTTTTATTGAAGAACCTTATACTTTTCAAAATGAGGTAATTTATAACAGTGGTAATATTTCACATTTTGACAAATTTCTTTAATAAAAATTTCCTAGAAGACAGTTGGAGTGTTATATTTGCTTTTGAATTTATTCTATTATAATAATGCTCCTTTGGTTGAAGTTTATGAAGAAATGGAGTGTCATGAAGATATGTGATAGGAAAAGGAAGGAATATTTTAGTTGTCTTTTAAGATAATTGTGTTTATTCTTTGATACCACACCAAAGTCTGAGAAATAGTAATTTTATAAAGCATCGTTGCAGTGTAGAACCAAATTCCATACAATGACACTTTTTTGTACTCATTAACACTAAAATCCATTGATCTGTCTTGTACTTTGAATGGATCTTTTACCAATGCATACTTTTGCAATATCATGGATTGGCCACTGGGAAAATATTGATTCACTGTGTTCTGCAGCACTTCCAATGTTGACACGTGTCATTACACGATATTTAAAAACCATGCTTGTTAATATCATCATTTATTTCACCACCAAATCTTTAAGCATTGGGAAGTTCCCAAACTCTTGGTGGCAGATATCACTTTTCTGAAATTTTAATTTTTTCTTTGGAGCTCAAATTTAATCATTGGCAACAAATTACTTTCAGTTGTTTCCTTTGAAGTGACAGGCTCATTTCATTCATTTCCCCAAAAAGCATCTGCCTGCCAAATACTCAAGACTGAAAAATCATAGTTCATCTATTACTGGTTTTTCAAGTATGCAACTTAAACAATCACACAAGTGCTCCTCCTTAAAGCAGTCATTCTATTTTGATATGCAGCCAGGGTTCTGTGTGTGTACTTCCCACTTCATCAAATAGAATATTAAAAACAAAAAAGGTACTCTGGCATTGCAATTTAATCAAATTAGTATTTTTGCTACTCCATCAAGGACATTTTAAAGTGAAACTCGATTCTTTTTTTAAATTTTAGTGTTAGTTCATGGATACTACGAGTGTAGTTTGATGCCACTGTTACGATTTATGACAAGACACCAGCAATTTTATCCACCATTGCTTTTTCATCATGAGTGTAAATGTCAATGCAGCAAAAAGGCAAATAATGTCTAAGTGTGATCATGAAATGCTTAGTATTATAATATTACAGTGATACTATGAAAATAATTTTGAGCCCACACATCCCTTTAAAGAGTGGCAGGGACCCTCGGGGACTTGCAGGTTACACTTTGAAAACTTTTGAACTAAAGCGCTCGAGTGGTGTCCCTTTCCTCATGGAGTGTCATATTATGAGGCAGTATTAACATGAGTCAAAGTAAACCTTCCAAAACTGTTCTGCACCTTTTATACACATTCAGAATTTATTATTGCCAGAGCAACAGCATAGAAAGTAGAGAGTAAAAGGCCATTGCCCATTCTATCCTGAGATACAGAGTTTGCCCAGGAAACCTACGGGTAGGGCAGAGGGAAATAGAGTTCTTGGAGCACTCTGTCCTGTGGTTGCACTTTCTCAGGGACAACACCAGGGAGGCAGCAAGTCAGGCAGAGGGAGCAGAAGAAGATCCAGTGTCAGCCCAACAAAGTCATACAGATACAACTTTAATAGGTGCATAATCTTCAGTGTGACAATGGTCATGGGACAGAAACAAGCATCGTGGGACAAAGAAGAAAACTTATATGACAGTGCAAATGGGACCAGGAGTTACATGTAAGCAAACTCCTGGTCAGTGTAGGTCTGAGAGATCCAGTGATTCATTTAAATCCAGTGATTCTGAAAGTGGAGCAAAAGTCACAGTTTAGCTTAGAAAATAATAGTCTCAATAGCATTTTTTGATGTGCAGATAAATAGAAGAAAAAAAGAACAAATTGGACCTGTGTAAAGATACTACAGAAGGACAAAGAAACATCATTATGAACACTCTATCACAACAAGCCTCTAAATGTGATTTATGGTAAGAACTAGAGGAATGCTCTAGAAAATTCATTAGCATCCTTAAAAGTAAATAAAAACCCATAGACTTCCCATCAGAAGATCAGAAAATCAAAAGAGGAGAAGGAGGGAAGAGGAAACACAGAGGGTTAAGATGAAAAGTGGAGTTCCATGAGGTCAGATAGCACTTCAGTGACAAAATCAAAATTCACATTAGAGGACCAAAATGTAGGCTTTCTATTGGCAAATTCTGTCAATATAAAGAAGAAACTCACAAAGTTCTTGCAAAAGAGAGACAGAGCAAAGGGTCTTAAAGCAATGAGAGATACAATGGATGTGAAGGACAGAAGCCATCTAAGACTTCTTAAAGACTAGGTGAAAAGTATTTAAAATAAAGCAATGATTATGGCTGTAATGAAGGAAAACTTAGCTGAAACTGAGTGGGGTAAGAAATATTCCTGCGACAGTAAGATTGAAGATTCTCTCAGTTCTAAGAAAACCAATGAGAAAGACCCACCTGGTATCTTGGACATTTTTTTTTAATAACAGAGAAATAGAGTAATTGTATTGGCATGCAGTAGGAAATCAAAGAAAATTATTGACAAAGAAACAGAAATCAGAGTAGTCCTGAAACATCCCCATTTACAAACAAATTTCAGTTAAGTTGAAGAATCTCTATAGAGTTTTGAGCCCATAGTAGCAACATAAGGAATTTACTCAGTTAAGATAACTTTCATGTGTGAAAGCAGTAGAAAGACATTCTCAGGTAAACAAGGACTTAGGCAATACATCACCCACATAAGCTTCTTTTAAAAATTACTAAAAGGCAATTGGCTTTTAGTAATTCTTTGAAAAGGCTATTGAAGTTGGCAGACAATTAAATCCAAAGTGGGCTAAGCAATTATTGTAGATTTATTTAAGAAATTGAATACAAATACAAAATAAGATTAAAGAAAATTGTTCAGAAAATAAAGCAGTTTTTTAGTAATAATAGTAAATTTGGTATAAAATTCCAAGTTAAAGACTTTGGAATGAGGAGTGTGTTGATGGTTGTATAAAACTATATAAAGCTGTTCCTTTTTTAAAAAAAAATTATTCACAGGATATAACAAACTCATAATCTCCAACTCTCTCATTATTTTTAAAGAGAATATATGAATTAACTAAGTGTGAAAAATCAAGAAACAGAAGGATATTAGGCAGGAAGATACATTAAAGATAACAGAATAAATTGATTTTTTAAAGTGGATAAATGCCAGAGTTAGTTCTTTTAAAAAAAAGCTAATAAAAATGTGATAAATCTAAACAACATAAAATTGAAAACAAACACAGCCACATGAATGAGACAGGAAATTTAACAACAGATGTGAAGGAGATTAAAATTATGTAAAATTCCATTCAAATATAATTAAAAATAAATATGAATGATCCAAATTGACTAAGAAATAAGTAGGGTGATGCCACAATAAAATTATGAAATTATTTTTAAATCCCTCCAAAAGAAAAAAGAGGGAAAAAAGATCTCTAGTGCAAATAATTTTACTCAAATTATTTCAAATTTCAAGGAACAGAAATACTCCCATGCTACATAAATTATTCCAGAGGTAGGAAAATATGAAAATGGCCTGAATCATATTATGAACCAATAGTCATCTTGATACTCAGAAATAGCCTATAATTGGAAAAAAAAAGAGTAAGCTAGTTTTATTTAGAGTATATGTTGTACAAAATACTCAGGAAAATACTCTGAATCCAAAATTCAGCTTAATAGTTGATTTGCAAAACTCGGAAAATTGCTGGAATCCAAAGCTGCTTTACTTTAAGGAAACTTGTCTGCATTGTAACTTCACATCAGGTAGTTAGCTGAAAAGAAAAAAAAAAAAGCATCTGATAAAATACAACAGGTTTCTGATAAAAAAATTCTTACTGAATTGGGAGTTGTTTATATGGTAAAACTGATCTTTAACACCAAAATCCTACAAAATGCCTTATGGAAGTGAAAATCCAGAGGTATTCTAGTTAAAATCAAGGCCTCACTATTGTTATGCACCATACTTCTTACAGTGTTATAAAATACAAAACAGCCATGATAGAAAGGAAATGATACCAATTTTTATTTGATAAAGATATGACTATATATGTATCAACTGAATAGAATTAACTGAAAATTCAATAACTTTTCTACATAAAAGCAAGAACCATATGTAACTTGACTATAGAAAAGCAAACTGGTTTTATTCACAATAGGAAGAAAATAAAATATTTGGAAAATTTTAAACAAAATGTCTGTAGTATGAAAAAACTCCACACATCATCTATAGTAATACAAGAATATTTAAATAAATGAAGAAAGGACCAAGTTTCTTGATGGTGACACTGAATATTATAAAGTTGACATTTATCCCTCCCCTCTCAAATTTCAGAATTTGAAAAATTGATTCTGAATTTCATCTGGAAAATAAACAGCCAAGAATATGTAAGAAATTTTGAAAAATAGAAATAGAATATGCAGAGGATTCTTGCTCTATTATATATATTATATAATATATATGCACATATCATTATATATCAATAAATATTAATATAGTTTATACCTATAAATTACATTTAGAAATACATGATATCTAAAATGTATATATTATATATAGCATATATTTATATAGTTAACACATACATATGGTAGTATGTATTGGTCACATATATATGGTATAAACACAGTCCTGAGATTCCATTGAACTTAATTTTTCATTTAAAAAAAAGCATGATATGCCAATGGTTAATTCAACTAATTGTGATCTAAAAATTGACTATATGGGAAACTGTAAGATTTTTCAATTAATGTCCTATACCCTCATAAATTTTAGATTCTAGAATTCCATTAAAAATGAAATCATAGGAAATAAAAAATATTGGTGAATAATTGTCTTTTCATGGATGATAGCTCAGCATGAAAGCAATATAATAACATATAAAAAGGATTGATAAATATGACTGGATAAGAATTTTTAAAACTTTTTTTCATAAAAAGTTAACATTAATAACAAAGGGAAACAATCCTAGAAAAAAATGTTTGGAATCAAGGAGACACCACCAAATCAAATGTCATTTAACTCCATTCATCAATGAGATAGGGATAATAACACTTGGTTGTTTATAGAGATCCAGAAATAAAATATATTCTCAGAGCATAATAAGTGTCAGCTATTATTTTTTATACATCTATATATCTATTCAAAGTTCAATGAGAAAAGTACTTAGACTCCAATTGAAAGACACGCAAAGGATGTACATAATTTATGAAAGAAGAAATTTAATAGCTAATAAACTTGAAAAATTTAGCCTTGCTAATGAGATACAAATTAAAACATTAATAAAATGCCAATTTCCACCTAATAAATTCTTTTTAAAATTTTAAATGTAATACAAAAGAGAAGCTTCTTCATACACTGAGGGCATAAATTTTCTACCAACTGACCTTGAAAGCAATTTGGCAGTGGTCCATACTCTTTTCCCTGTGATTTTACTCCTGACAATATATTTTAAGCCATCAAAATTTTATTTTTGTGTGAATAAATGGACACATCTTAAATCAAGGGACTCCAAGGTTTTGTGATAACCCAAGTTTATCAATGAAAATCCTTTCACCACACACTCCTAATATATGTAAATTTACTTTTTTCTACTGCTTTTTTTGGTACCATACACTTTTACCACTAAAAGGCATACACAAAAGAGAATTGAAAAAATTGAAATAAAAATAGAAACTTTAATAATTTCTTCTTGCACCTCAACGCCTTGGTCTTGTGACTCTCTTAGTGTGCCCCCAATCCCCTTTCAAAAACCACAGTCTAGAATGTTCTGCAGTTAGGAAAGAGATCATGGCTCATCCATCAGAGTAAATATTATTTAGCTATTTGAAATCACAATTTTGGATAATATTTAAATTTTAAGAACATGGTTACAATATAATAATGTCTCTGAGAGTAAATATAATGCCCAACTGGCTCACCTGTGCTCGAGCTGATAGCACATGTTAGATCTTTGATAAATATTTGTTGAGTGATAAAAGCAGATTCCAATTTGTATGTGCAATGTGGATCTAAAAACTTTAACAGAGATAACAAAGATTGTGTATAAATATACTACTGTATATATGTGTGTATATATTCATATATTTACATATATATATACATACACATATATATAATTTTCAAAAACTTATACAATGAGTTCCATAATCCTGAACCAAATTTCAAGGTAGACATAGATTAAAAAAATGAGAATTTAAAATGATATGACTGTCGGAATGAATATCAATTTTGAAAGGATTAAAGGTAAAGTCTGGGGTATAGAGAATATGAAATAAATAAAAAGTAAGACCCTGAATTTGATAACTCGGAGGACAGAAAAAGAGGACATTATTAAAGGCTTTCTCTTATTTAAAAGCTATTGTGAATCTGTATATTGCTATGGCATGCTTCCTTCTGAAATGTTGGGAAAACTTGGTAACCCTTCTCTTATTCCTCAAAAAGAATATGCCTTTAAGGTAGGAGTTTCCACTTTAGCATTCATAAGAATTCTCTGAGTTACTTGTTAAAAGCATAGATTCCTGAGCCCGACCTCTGCGATTCTGATTTGGCAGGTGAGGGGACCAGGAATCTGTATTTACACCCCCTGCCTCCTGCAGTGGCTGTTGTCCACAGGACCTGAGAATCAGTGAGAGGTTGTGGAGAGCAGAGCCAAGTACGTGCCTGAGTCACACAGACCCTCAGTGACAATGCCACTGTGGTCAGAACTGATGGCAGAAGACAGATGGGTTGATGGAAGTGGAGAACTGCAAGCATGAGCTTTTAGCGCCCCTATGAAACCAAGAACCACCCTAAGAAGAGGTCTGTTAGAAGGTCTCTGAAGTCTCTACAAGACACTAACAGTTGAAAGGCGGGCTTTTTTCACACGCGACTAGATTAAAAAACCCAGAAAGCTAGTGACTAGGTGTGTTAGGAGAGGCGTACTTGGAGAGGAAGAACAGAGGCCCCTTCCAAAATGGTGCCAGCTCTGGGAGAGCTGGTAATGCCTGGAGAATCCTGTGGGTGATGTTTTTCCTGTGTACAGTCTCACGCTCCACTGGGAAATGACAGAGATTATTTTAATTTAAAGAAATATTCAGAGAAGTTTAAGTGACTTTTCTAAGACTGCCCTGGGAGCCAGTCAAATGTCAACAAGCATGGACATGAGTGATGTTAAGGACTGGCTCCCTTCCTCACCTGGCACATGTGCCCAGAGGACCTTAGTAATCATCTGATTAAGCCTGAAAGGGAAGGAATCATCGAATGCAGGTTCTGCAAAGGCAGGTGAACTGAAAGATGATTCTTCTGATTAATTTCTCAAAAGAAATTAAGTTGGTATACCTGTACTGTGGTGATGTATACATGTGTGTATACATATGTCCAAACTCAGCAAATTGTACACATTAAATACATCCAGTTTTTGTATAGCAATTCCATCTCAGTCAAGCTGTTAAAAATTTCTTTTAATCTAATATCTAAGCTACAAGGTTTTTTCCTGCACACTTCACTCTTGCCTCCCCACAAAGCAGCCTTTGGAAAGACTAGTCAGATTCTGTCACACTTTGCTCAAGACCTTCAAGTGGTTCCCTCTCAGGCTTGGAATGAAATCCCAAGTCCCCACCATGGCCCTGGAGAGCCCACCTGATCTTGTTCTTGGCCACATCCCCAGCCCACTTCCCTGGCCTCACCGCAGCTGGGCCCACTCACGGCCCTTCTGTCACTTCAGCCTCCTGGTCCCTGAAGGGTATTGAACAGGCTCCCAAGCCGGGGCCTTTTTCTCAACACCCCCTGAGGGTGCTCGCATGCCCCTCCCTCGCTCATGGTGCCCTCTGCCCAAGAGGCCCTTACCTGCGCGGTCTCTGATTTTCTGATCATCTTACGTAAGTGACGCACCCACACTCCACACTCTTCCACACACCTTCGCCTGTTTCGCGTCTGTTCATAGCACTCAGCCCTCCCAACGTCATGATAGGTCCTTCGTTGTGCATTTGGTTATTGGCAGTCTCCCCACTGTCATTTCAACTGCAGGAGGGCCTGACCTTGGTCTGTCTTGTTCAATGATGTTGCCATCACCTTGAAGAGTGGGTGGCATGGCATGCAGTACTCACTCGGTACACATTTGTTGAATAAATGAATAAATAGCATTAAAAACAATCCCAATATCAACGTTAAATGAAGAGAAAAAAATCTCCAGTAATCCTTTGTGCAACAGCCAATCAAACTGTTTTCCACTGGATTTAAAAAACTCAATTCAATTTTAAAAAATCAATCATAACTGACTATATCTATTTTTATGCCTGAAACTTAGGAATTTATTTCCTGTTTATTTCCTATTTATTGCAATGCTAATTTGAATTACTTTTCTGCTTGTTTGTAATCAAAAAGATTTTTTGCTGATCTTTATAAACTAAGTACTCTGCTGGTTTGATTAGTTTTGCGTGACAGCCTAAGGAAATACGTGGCCACAGATGGCCCCCTAAAGATCCAAAAGCCCAGGGTGAACCTTGCAGACAGAGTGTGGATCCCGTGGGGCATCCCAGCAGCACACATCTGTTAGTGGGCATGGAGGAATATAGAGCCATGGGCCCTTGTAGCCAAAGTAGTGAGAAGGTAGGAGAACCCCACAATAGTCTCTTTCTGATTTATCTTGTGCCGTAAACAGAAAACTTTTCCAACAAAATGCATGTGCATGTGGGCAAGTAGTGTAGAAGCTCAGTGGAGTAGAATCAAAGAGAATTGTGTAATAAGCCTATGTTCAGCCATGGATGACTGAGCCTTCTTGGGGAGAGACAGTGGTAATGCCTGGAGAATCCTGTGGGTGATGGTTTTCCTGTGTATAGTCTCACCCGGCCCCTGGGAGGTGACAGAGATTATTATAACTTAAATAAATATTCAGAGAAATTATTGATGGTACCTTAATGTCACTGGGATGGACCTACTACCATACTCAGATCTGGAATAATTCAGCTGGCATTGAATTGAAACTGTGTTTTTAATCTACGACACGTTCTTCGTATCAATAGTAGAGGGATGGGGATGGGAAGGGAATAGACGGAGGCTTCTAAACACACTGGAAAGGGCCAGTTGTTTATGAAGACTATAGCAATCTATTTGTATATATTTTTATGAGTGTACCTTACTGACTTGTTAAAACAGGTCTGTTTTCCTCTTGACAACACATTACCTATTCTTGTTACTGTAGGTGCTTGAGGATATTAGGGAGGCAATTCTTGAAAAATCCTCAGTGACAAAGAGCAGTAACTCAGATGCCTCATCTGTCTGCTACACCTGGTAGTGCAGCCCTTCATTGCCAGTGATCCTGCGGATGGCTGTGTGGACACCTTGTTTTTGTGTATTGGTCAAAAGATAGTGGGTCATCAGTTGTTGATTAGCTCCCTGCAATATGGAATTAAGTCTAGAAAAGCCTTCCTCGGTGGAGCAACATGTTTATTCAATAGCATCTATAATAATGTTAAAATAGTGGTTCAAAGAAAGGGTGGTGTGTTTGTGTGTGTGTATGCATGGTCCACATGCTTAGTATACATTGGCATTTCCAGAAAAGGAAGATAAGGGATGCCAAGAAAATGCTACACCTGTGCAAGAAAGTACACTAGGCTCTTGGAAGATGCTGAGCAGTCACTCTCTTTTCTTTACTAATGTCTACTAGATGGTGAAATTTTTGATGGTAGCATATGTTTCTTGATCCTCACATTCCCCATAGGCCCTAGCACAACACCTAGTACATGATGAACTGTCAATAAATATTTGCTGAGTTGCATCAGTTTTGTCTTAAGTAGATCCCATTTCAGAGCCACCTCCAATCATGCAAAACAAAGAGGACATACATAAATATTAATAAAAGCCACCCTTATTTAAAATTTTCCCTCAGTTTCAAAGGCTAGAGATTTCAAGAAATAATTTAGCTAAGTCTCTTTGTATAGTCTGGTTTAGAAACAAAATATTTTTAAGTGATTTTAACAGATAGCTGAGGGGTGGGAAGAACCCGCAGAAAACAAACTCTCAGTTCATGTATTTGTGAGCACCCAGATCTACAAGAATGAGAAGATTTAGCTAATCTTTCCAATCACATTCTTCCTTCCTCCCCGCCCCCATCTCCTTGGAATCATGTTATCTCTGCTCATTTTAAAAGCTCAGAAGCCTTTTGAATTGGAGCAGCATTCAAAGGACAGTCAAGGGTCACCCTGGGAATATTGAAGGAGAGTGGATTACAGGAGAGGGAGGGAGAGAGCGCAGCTGGGTCTGGGCGTAGCCCTGTGCCTACCCAAGGCAGAAAATGTGAGAACTCCACGGGAGCGGGAGCTGGCGATTAAAGCTGCCCGCACGGCCCTGAAGGACAGGAAATAACAACGTAGCGAGCCACATCATTAGCGTCCAGCACGCGTTACTGCAGTTGGAGAGCACAGGAAAGGAAAACATGTATTAGATAAATCAATTAGGCAATGGCCTTTTGAACAGGAATAGAATGGTCTCTTTAGAGAACGTGGATATGAGAAGCTTTGAAAATGAAAAGCCATGCTCTGTTTTAATTCAGGGATACAGAATTTACAGCCCTCTTATTTCTTGAAATAATATTTCCTTATAAGGCCTTAGGATTTATGAAGCAAATTCCTTCTCAAAAGACGTGCAAGTAATTTAGTTTTGAAAAATCTATTTTTTGACCTTTCTTCCATCATTTATAGATATTGATTCTTGTTTTTGTTTTTCAAATAAAATCAATGGGTATTTAGTGAGGGCTTATTATGTGCCAAGTGCTGTTTTAATATTTGAAGGATACAGCGGCAGGTCCCTTCTCCTCAGCAGTGGTTACTCACTGATTTTTTTTTGTGGGGAGGTTGAAGAGTTGGATCATGAATCCCTCTGAAAATCTGAAGAAGGCTGGGGAGCTTCCCACAGTCAAATGTACATACGTTCCTACTTTATCAGAAGATTCGTACACATAGAGCAGTGTATACATCTCTTATGCAGTGGGCCTGTGTTGAGTCTGTGCTAATTTGTGAATTTTTAGTTTAATCTACAAACCAACCTTATGAGGTACATATACTGTTATTACTCTCATTACCTCTCAGGGAAACTGAGGCAGAGAGCGATGGACTAAGTCCTTGCCCCAGGCCCTTCAGTGAGTAGAAAGTGACCTTAGGCTGAGCACAGGCTCTTGGCTCCAAAACCCAAATTCTCTCCCTGGCACCCCAAGCCTGGAGACTTGCAAGGTCGCAGTGAGGCTGGCCACCACCAGCCCACTGAGGGCCAAAGGGAGGGCATCTCTGTGCAAGGCAGACTTGCATCCCCCTGACATTTTATTGCCACCTGCCAGAAAATTATCTTAGTATGTTTACAATCATTAGAAAATGTGAACTGTGCATTCGTTTTTCTGTGTGCCCTGTGCCCATATGCCCCAGCTGGAAATATGCCCATATGACAGCTGTGCCTGGGCCTAGTGTGGAGGGCCTGGCCTGTGAATCAGCAGTTTGGACCCAGCTCAGAAGGTCCTGCAGAAACCACCAGGTTTTCAACTGGAGTTTTAAGAATGTTAGTCTGTCAGCAGGGGGCAGAATGGATTTTTCTATTTATTTATGGAAATGTGAAACTATCCGGAACTGGATGCTTTTTGAAAAAAAGTTTATCTCCTCAACTGTATGTCCTTTGCCACTTAGAATGAAAGAGTAGAATTAGATGGATCCACATATTTAATGTATTATTCATTTAAATTAAGTTTTGCTTTTGAGAAAAATGATAGTTTTGAGCTTTGGTAATAAAAACATGTTTCTAATATGCTGTGAGAGTTGGATGATACTGCTCCTGAGTGACCCTGAGGGCAGTGGGAACAAGTTCCTGGTGCAGGTGTAGGGTCGGGCTCCCCTTGGTGGGAGGGGATTCCTCCAGGCTGAACAAGGGTTTGGACAGAGCAATGGGGTGAGGCCAAGTGGGGCTGGCCCTGCACTCATCTGGGGCCCCCGAGCCCAGCACTGATGCCTTGTATAAACTTACCCCAGACCAGAGGTAGCTTTTCTCCCACCCAACCTCAGTTCTAGAGAGGAAAAAAAGACTTTCCTTTTCCTTTTCAAATGTTGCTATTAAATTCTTTCATTTTTGTCCTGTGGTAAATCAAAGTAACACAATCACACAAAACCAAACCCACATTTCTGGAGGCAGCATGTGGCTCAGCGTGCATGTGTGTGCAACGCCAGACAGGTAAGATGTCCTGGGAGGCCTTGGTTTCATATTGTGTAATTTCAGACATGATTAAATGTATTTGAAAAATATTAAAAGTATCAACGAAGAACAACCCTTTGTTTTCCAGTGAAGGAAATACCCTCACCTTTCCTGTCTCCCTCCCTTCCTCTTTTCTTCCCTCCCTCCCTTCCTTCCTTTCTTCTTTCCTTCCTCAAAATCAGTCATTCAAAATACATCTATTGAGAGCCATTTTATATCAGACACAATGCCCATGATTGGGAATTCTGAGACCTGTCTCCCTACAAAAGACTCAAACATCACTTCTGGAGAGTCTAATGCTTCTTTTGGAAAATTAAGTGATTAACCACTAGAAAGCCTGTTGTGATTTTTTTGCAGCTGTGATGCATCACAAATAGGTAATATGGGCAGACCTGTGAAATTCTTCTTCAGGTATCCTGTGGACCTCATGCAGGTAGATGAGCAGAGCCAAGATGGTGTTAAAAACTAGGAGCAGGCACCGGTCTCCCTTTGCCTCCTTGGAGTCCCCAGACGCTCCTCCCTTAAAGCCTAGGCTTCCCAGTTCAGTGTTTAGTTTGAAAACTGGGCACTAGGTCTTCTTTCCATTCTGCAAACCGACTCTGTCATCCACTTTTACAAAAGGTCACAACTGTTGGGATTTCACAGATATAACTCAGGAATGATACATATACTAAGTACCTCTGTTAGAAATTTTAAGGCACTAGAAAGTAATCTTTTTTAGGACAGGGATCGGATAGATGTACTTTTCTTTTACTTTGAGATCACTAAATGCAAATAGAATCTGAGCTGTATTCTGATTAAATCCTGATGCCCGTTTGAAGCCATCAGATTATGAAGAATGCATGAATATAGGGTATGTGTATGCAATGTCGATATTGCTGTATAACCCCATTACCAAAAGACCAGGTCTAGATGAGCCTGGATTGAACTCGTATTGATGCTTTTTCACAAAGGCAGCAGAAATGGAATTGATGGTGCTATTAGGTTGTCAATACCTATGTCTCCCTTTTTTCCTGGATAAGTATACACAAAGCATCATCCATACAGGCATTTTAACCTCTTGGGGCCAAAGGAGCTAGAGAGGTTCAAGGTGATGATCTGGATGGGGTGTATCTAACTGCACACTAGATGCTCTGTAGAAGTCCAGAGTGGACAGATTCCCGTGGGATGACTGATCACTATGTTGTTAAATCAATCTACAGATTTACACTGATGAAAGCTGTTTTGCTTGTTTGTGTTTAAATACAGCTGTGTCTGATGCTTTGATTTTTCACTGGGGTCGTCTCTAGAGGGTAAGTATAGTGAGGAGGGTGTGGCACTCATGGTGGGACTAGGAGACAGAGACCCTAGATGGGCACCTGACAGGGGAGAAGGAGATGGCACACTTATCTTAGGCTCAACAAAAACTGTGCCCATTAGTACACATTTAAATGAATTTCTTTCCTCTGATACCAAAGCAAATCAGGCTTTTTGCAGTCTAATTGTATCCTTTCAAGACTGTTCTGGGCATTCACCTTTACCAAATATCCCTTACATAAATTGTTGGAGTGTAATGGGGACAACAAATAATGTAATCTGCCCAGGGCATCTTCTGAACAGGAACTCTGGACCCTATGCCACCCTGTAATGTCCTTGCCTGTTCCTAAGACAGAGTTATCTAACTATGGGTCAACACCCAATATAGTGGCTATGCTGTAAAAAGGCCTATGTGAAATTTTGTATACACAACTTTTGGGTTTGTTTTGGTAGATAATAGTAGCCTGTCGTGATTAGAGATGGGTGAGGCCTTGCTGCATCCCCAAAGCCTTGCTACCTGGTTATAAGGAAAATCAGTCCTGAGACCAAAACCTGCCGTACATACAGGTATTTATTAAGTGCAATTTCATTAGCAAAAAATCCCCAAATAGTCTGTTGAACCTGTCTGAAGTCCTAAGTCTCTGTCATTTTAGGTGAACCTAGCACAGATTGCATGGAAGGTTCATTAAGACAGATATGGCAAGATTCTAGATGCAAGATCTGTTTCTTTCATGGTCAGAACCAGGCAACTAGAACTCTCTGACCCCAAGACTAGACGTGGGACAATTTGAGGATCAGGCCTTAGGCATCCAGTTGGCTGTGGGTTGCTTTTCTCCCCAGGCCTGCAGTTTGCAACAGGAGCATATGTTGGTAGTAGATGCTGTGGTGTGCTGACCACACTCCCCCTTTAGGACCAGTACCCTTATTTCCCAGCTGCCAGGGATGTGGGCTAAGGATGGCTCACATCTGAGTCCTTCCCCAGGAATTGCCTTCACCTGAAGGGAGCTTTTGCCCAAGGGGATGAGTGACACAACTTACTAGATTCTTAATATTCTCTGGTTTCATGCAAGGGTAGGGAATGTCTCCAAAATATTTTAGCCAATACATATATCTTGAATTTGACTAATTTAACCAAATGAGAACTCCTTTCCAGCCTCTATTAATGCTGGTCGATAAGTCATTAATTTCACTCTGCAGATAAAATGAGAGTTCCTATGGCCAGGATTCTCACCTGGCCCTGGATGACTAGCTCACTGCACACCTGTGGGCAATACATGACTGTTGACTCTATATAAAGAGCTCCGCCCAGTGCTCTGGGTACCACACGGTGGCAGGGCTGTAAGGCTGCAGGAGAGCAGAACAGAGGCCCAGAGGACAGCTGTGTGGGACAGCTGTGCAGACAGAGGGGCCCAGAGGATGGCTGTGCAGACAGAGGGGCCCATAGGATGGCTGTGCAGGCAGAGGGGCCCAGAGGATGGCTGTGCAGACAGAGGGGCCCAGAGGCAGAGACTGGCTTGCTGCACACAGACTCATTCTGAGTGAATGGGATTCTAGTGACTGACCTGCCACCTGGAGATAAAGTTGAGTATAACCCTTTCACCCCAAGAACATTTTGCTGTCAATTTCTTCGGTCACATTGAAATAGCGAACTTGCCCTGGGCTGAAACCCATTGGCAAGACAACTCAAAGTAACTTAAATTATACTAGTTGGCAAAATGCAGTGTGAGGAAGTGGTGGATGGCAAACGAGGTAGCTGAAGGGTCTGTGGTGGCCAAGCCTGGAGGGGGCCTTTTGGTGAAATGCGGGAATACTTACTAAGGCAACAGGCTGAACCTAGGGTGGAGCTCAGAGGTTAGAAAACCTTTTCTGTGAAGAGGGAGAGAGTAAATATTTCAGGCTTTGCAGCCATAAGGCAAAATCTGGGCTATGCTGAGAAAGGGGCATGGCCTCTGAGAGGCAGCTCCCTCCAGGCAAAGACAATTCCTGGGAAGGACTCAGCTGTGAGCCATCCTTAGCCCACATACCTGGCAGCTGGGAAATGAGGGTGCTGGTCCTAAATGGGGAGTGTGGTCAGCACACCACAGCATCTACTACAATATATGCTCCTGTTGCAAACTGCAGGCCCGGGGAGGAAAGTAACCCACAGTCAACTGGATGCCTTAATGTGGGAGGCAGTGGGTGGAAGGTGGTCTATTGAGGTAATACTTTCTATCTTTCAAAACAGATTCACACACATTATCTATATTGCCTTGTGGGGAAAATTGAAGTTCCTATGGCCAGGATCCTCACTGAACTTAAACCACCTGGTGATGTAACTGGCCTGCTGCTAGGCTACTGCTTCCACACCCTTAGGCAATAAGTGGTTATTGACTGAGTCTCCCTATGAAGAGCTCTGCCCAGTGCCCTGGGTGGAGGCAGAGATGAAGGAGGATTACAGACCTGCAGACTGTTGCATGCAGATGTAATTCTAGTGCTCGACCTATCGCCGAGTGAACAAGCCAGGTGATAAACCCTTTCACCCCAAGAACATTCCGTGGTCATTCCTCGGACTCACTGAATCCATAGTGAACTTGTCCGGGACTGAAACCCATTGGTAAGACATACCTCAATCAAGTCTCCTAATATTTCTCCTGCGATATATAAAGCCACATTGGTATGGAAGCCAAGATGGAAGAGATGGTGATTCCCTCGTGGTCATGCAGGGACTTACTGCTAAATCAGGGAACACCCAGGGGGTTTCCAGGAGTCTCTCCAGGGCTTCATTCCCTAAATTCAGCATTTATTTTGAATTTTGAGTGCCTTGCTTCATTTCACAAAATACTCATTTATTCTTGGAGAAAGGATTAAGTAAGATTTCAGCCATACTAACAGTAAAGTGGAAACAGGGGAAACAGAGAACAGTTGGTAATACTGAGTTGAGGAAGGAATTCAAGTTGGGATAAACATTGTGCTGTGAAAATATATTGTGGGATAATCAAGGATATATACATTTAAGCTTTGTAATTTATTATGGGATAATCAAGGGTGTGTTTAAGCTTTTTTAAGCATTACCATGTAAGTTAATTGTAATGCAAATTTCCATCTATTGAGTATTTGCTAAAAACTTAGGATTTTCTGCTCTTCTCAAAACCATTTTTGTTTGCAGGTTAGGAAGCAACATTTAAAATGAAATAATTGGTGGTAGGTAAATTTATGATGTCTTTAGTGTCTTTGGATTTTCATTAATTTTCAAAATTTCAACAATAAATATCTATGCTTACATTTGGGCTTTATAAAAATAGAATATGGCTTTATTTCTAAAAGTCAAATGGAATGTCTTTTTTTAAATTATTGATAGAAAGAGGAAATGTTAAGTGGTAAAAAAACAAATTCTTTGTAACTTGAGAGAAACATTCTTCAATGCATAAAATATACTGAGAACTAACCTACTTAATAGTATTTTGTAATTGATAAAAACAAGATAAAAATTGTTTTTCATCATGACTAAGGCAACAAAATTCACACTTGAAGTTTCCTTTTCCCAAACCCATGAAGCTCTCCTTTCTTCCTCCTAATTATTTGTGATTTGGGTTTTTATCTCTTCTCAGTGGGAGAAATTAAATATAAAATAAGATGCTGCCTTTGCATCTTAAATTGGCTATAGGTAACTTATTGTCATCTTTTTTCTAAATTGAAATGTGGCATTTTAAGTGTGAGTGTGTGTGTTGGGGGGGGAAGAATCCAATACATTTTTTTCCTTATAATGATATAATTTTTCTATTGAATTCTATAAATAGATCTGTTAAGTACAACTTTGCCATACTCGGGCACTTTGAAAACAAATGAATTGTTTCCTTCAGTTTTTAAGGAAGCCTGTAATAAGCCTGCCTGTCTTATTTACATTTTCCTCAAAGCCCTTCTGATTGGCTGTTTCATAGTTGGTTTGTATGTACATAAAAATATGCTGGACCTGGTTCAAGTTCAGTTTGGAAGGGAGTGGGTATATCCATCGCGTGGCTGCCACTGGATGCGGATGCTTGGCTGAATTAATAATCTTGCTATCTTTAGTTTCTCTAACTATAAAATGAGAATGATTAGGCTTACAAAAACTTTGGTGGATAAATTATTGCAGGCTTTTTAGCTGAATTATATCTTTGTTTATCTGGTATTATTTTTAACAGCCCGGTAGAAGGCCACGTTGGATTGTCCTCTGACCAAGGCCAAGGAATACATGGGAACATACTTATTTAAAATTATATTAAAGGATATCAGGAATTAGTAAATGATGAGAGCATACACAGTTAGTATATACTAAGCTATATAGTATACAGTATATAATTGTGTAACTCTTTGTATATAGTCCATAACTGTATTCAAATAAGCCGCAAGAATATTAAGCGGATAAAAGTTATTGGAATGTGGGAAGCATTGGGTAGATGTGTCCTTGTTGATGCCTTCTAGCTTCTTATTGCTGAATTGTTAACAATTAGAGTTCTGATATACATGTAATCTACATGGGGACATTCTAAAATGAGTTTCAAAAGCACTATGTCTATTAGATAACATGATAAAGATTTTAAGAAGGCCTTCCATAGTCACATAATTTGGGGAAATACTAGGCTAAGCAGAGTTGAATCATTTTCTGTCCTGGGAAACTTACCTGCTCTGCTGTAGACATGGGCATGATTGCAAAACTCCTTTATTGTAGAATATCTTTTGGGACAGGTGTTCTGCAGAATATGCTTTGGGAAATACTGTTTGTTCCAACCTTTTCATTTTCCAAATAGGAAAACTGAGGGTGAAAGGATGGCATAGGGATTTGCTAAGTTTGTGTAGGGAGGTGGGCTGAGTGCAAGCCCAGATGTCCCGTCCACTACACCGTGTCACCCCATGGAGCTCAGACAAGCAGTGTCAGAGAAGTGCTTCATTCCTAGAGTCTGAGGGGAAGAAGATAATGCACACAATGCCCTGGGAATCAGTTCTCCAGGTTTCACACACTCTCTGGTCCATAATTCAAGTTCTGGGAAACCCCCGGAGTTTTTAAGTCCATGAGCCTCTGGGTTTTCAACCCAGTGCCTCCTGTGCCGTATAGAGTGGCTCATTTCTGGAAATGAATCCTCTAGGGTTCCAAATACAGCCTCACCACTTAAGAGCTGTGTGGCTTTGGGTCAAGTCACTTAGCTTCTCTGAATCTCCATCTTCTTCTTCCCACTTCTTCTCTCACCTTCTGGCCCTTGAGTCTCTGAGGACCCTTGTGCGTGTCCTATGTGCGTGTCGGCATATGCCGTGTCCTGTCCTTGCACATACTTGCCACTGTTCCATATCGGAATAGTCACTTCTTTCTGGCAGAGTTGATGAGCCAATTGCAGAGAATTTCCAAGTTCTTCAACTGCAGTTGGGACAATTTTAGATTTTTAAGTAAGAAGTCTTCAGAAACTCTATTTTTTGCCTGCACTAGCTGCTATTTCTATTCCTGTCTGATGCTGCAGAGCTCCTTGTACATGTTGAAGGTGCAGCTCTTCTACATTCCCACCTATATTGGTGCTTATAAGAATTCTTTCTTCTCTCTGGTAGAAAGGATTTTACCAGCTGCCATCACTCTTGGCAGGGAGAGAATGACTTCCAAGCCAAGTGCTGCTTGAAAGAGGCACCTCCCCCATCACTTATAAGACTGTATTCAGTGGTTACTGCTTGTGACACATTTTCAAATGGACCCCCCAGTGGCTGCAGCTGTGATTAAAAGCTGTCTGCTCTCTGCCTCACTGGGGATTTGCTGTTTAACCATGTCATGCACATATATATGTGGGCTACAGCAGCATCATGGAAATCATAAAGTGTTTTCTAAGATGAAAACTCAAATGAGTACTTGAATAACAAACTCCTCCTGAATTTTCTAAGCTCAGGTCATTGAGAGGCACTAGTTGGAAACCTAGCCATGCAGGAGGTACATAAAAATAATTTAAAGAAGAAAAGCTAGTGGTCAGTGAATATATACCATCTGCCAGTACACTGCACACATCAGCCAGACTGAACATCTTGAAGATTGAAATGCATTTGAAATTAGCAGCTACATTTCAGCAACTCTGAGTCAGGATTCAGTTTGGCCATTCACAAATAAAGTAAGAACAGAATATTCTTGAGAGACCACCCAGATATTCACTGGTATGTTAATAACCGTGTTTGGCTTATTATGCAAGTAGTAAGCTCTATTCTAAATATAAATTTACCATGAACACTACCTTAAAAAAATGCCCAAATGAGCAGTGTGGCCTCAGAGACTGGGTGCCTCAAGGCCACAGTCACACCTCTTCCTTTAGATTAGAGTGACTGAGTGTTCAATCTTCTATAAAGTAAAGGGAATGTAACTAGAATTTAAACCTGGGTTCTTTACTTCCACTAAGGAATATACTTACCCAAACCACAAGGTAAAGCCGTGTTCCCTTTCCTACTCACCCCACTCTGGTAACTGGATCAGAAGAATCCAGGCTTGTATTCTTTCTTAGATATATAGAAAAGAAATTTGGGGGAAATTTGATAATTTCGTGTCTCCTTTCACTGGTCCCTGCCTTCCCCTGCACCCCCAAATTTCAAGCACTCCATATCTCCGCAACCAAACACGGTAAATGAAATGCTAATCTGTCAGCAGCACATTTAGGCTGACAATGCTGTGAATCGACCACATTGATTACATTGATTATATTTCACATATTTACACTATGGTGAGACAAGCCTAATTTATTTTTCTAAAGAGTTCAAGGTAGGTCTCACCATTTCAGAGGGGGGAAACAATGGAGAAATGTTTGTGGTCGCTATCTGCAATAATCTGGTGCTGACAGAGAGTAGTATTTTATTTAGTAATTAACAGTGTAAAGGGGAAAGGAGCTGTCATGTTGGTTCTTAAGCTGGGGAATGTGATGAAAGATGATATCTGCGATCTCATCCTTTCCACTTGTTTAGGATTGTCAGGATGAGAAATGTCAGCATTATGAAAGCTCGGCTCTGCTCTTGATATGATAAAACCCTTCAAAAGCCAGTCTTTCTCTTTCCCTCATCCCCCTCCTTTCTCACTCTCTCTCTGCACTTGCTTTTTTATTTATCCTGTTTTGTTAGATGGCAGAAATATAATTCTTTTCTTTCTTCCTATTATAAGCCACCATTTTTGTTTTATTATATGTTTCACAACCCCTAATGCCCCACTGAAAATTACCTTGTTAAATGACAGTGTTTCAAAGCCATGAATCCTTTCCACCATTCCCTCAGAGGTTTGAAACAGTCAACAGACTGTAAAGAATAAATAATAAAAAAGTATCGATTATTTTGATGACTGTGAGATTCAATTAAGTATTAATTTTGCCCTCCAGTGGACCTATCAAGGTATTCAAAAGGGAGGATTCGGCTCAGCTAAATGCGAGCTGAGTGCTTCAGCCTTAAATAGGGAGAAAATGTGTTTACCTACAGTATTTGAAGAAGTGCATTGATGCACAGAGTCCAATATTTAAGTGCTGTGCAAATTAAGCCCTGGTGACAGTGACATTGTTTTCAGTGGTATGAGTATTGACTAAAGAAGTGCATTTGATGACAGCTTAAACTATTTGTATTGATTAACATTTTCATAGATTATCATGTGTCATATCAAATTCACTTTTCAGGCATGAATACATTAAAAAAAAAATCACCACAGGCATACCACCACCAATGTAATGATGGGACAGGAGCGCATGCCACCCCACCTGCTCCGGGGCCGGTCACCTGTTTCCTGCTCAGGAACCATTTAGGCATGAACTTGGCCATAAATAGCTCCCAGATAACACAAAAAGGGGACTCCTTGCTTTTCTTTTCCTTTTGCCTCTGATATTTGTGCCAAAACCATATTGTGCATCTTAGTTTGCAAATGGAATAAAAGGCTGCCCTTGGAAAATATTTTTGGTCCTAAGATGCCCTCCTAATGAGTTGAGGAAAAAGCAGATTTGAATTATTGGGGTGGGGGGGAGTTTGCTGTTTTTTGGAGGGGATTTTGGTCTTCCGTTTTCTTTAATGCTCTGGGCGTCTGATGCTCTAGGTATCCGAGTTATTGAACACAGTTTGTAAGTATTTTTCCAATTCCTTAAAAAAAATTTAAATTGGTTTTCATATATTTTGTTGTGCCTCTTTGGCTTTCAAATGTTCAGCGGGTTTGGGGTCAGCTGCAGTCCCAAATCTGGGACCAGCGGAGTCAACTTCTAAGGGCGCTTATAGAATTTACATGAGAAATCTCTCTTTTAATCCATTGAAAGCGTTTGGAGGATTCTTTTCTCCCTGTCTCTTTTCTCTGCTCTGGGGATAGGGTTTAATTGCTTCTCCCCCAGGGAGAGGGCTTCTTAAAATAGCCTGGGGTTCCTCCATAGGGTGCTCCTTCCTTTTTTTAGTGCGTTGCTCAAGTACAAACCCCGCACTTCCTTTTTTTCTTACTGCATTAAAGACGGAACAAGGTGTAAAAACATTCTCACAAAAGCACATGCCACAATTAAAGCTGGGTTGGTTAGGTTGCTTTCAAAGAAGTTTTTTTTTTTTTTTTTTTTTTTTTCTCCTTCCCTCCGAAGCCTCCTGAATCTCTCACATGCTAGTTGAGCTTTAATAGGGTAGGGAGTAATGGAGAACTCCTCGGATCTGTAATAGCTCTTCACTTGACTGCAGCCAGCAATAACAGCGGGAGCAGCCAGAGATAAGAGAGAGGAGAGAGGGAGAGGGTGTGTGTGGAGAGAGAGAGAAGAGAAGGGAGAGGGGGAGAGAGGACACGCACACTAAAGCTGCCACTTTTTTTTTTCCTCCCCTTCACTCTTTTCCCCCCGTCCTAGGATCCAATGATAGCTGGACAAGTCAGTAAGCCCTTGCTGTCAGTGCGGAGTGAAATGAATGCGGAGTTGAGAGGTGAGGACAAGGCTGCTACTTCAGACAGCGAGCTGAATGAGCCCCTGCTTGCGCCTGCGGAATCAAATGACAGCGCGGACACTCCCAGCAAGCTCTTCGGTAAGTCTGTCTAGGTGTTTCATTGCAGTCCGACCATGTCGTCCGGAAGAGCCATCACACCCCACCTTCTTTCTCCCCGTTGTTCATTCACTTGTCTTGTAAGTGCTAAAGAGGAGCCGGGCAGCTCGGCGGGGCTGAGCCCCGGCGCCGCTTCGGGCCGGCCAGGAGGGGAGCCTCCAAACTTTTCCCAACAAGGAACTTCCTCGCTGCCCCCTTTGGTTTGACAGATTGTGCCAGAGTCCCCAGGCTAGGAATGATTTGCAAAAAAGAAGGTTTTAATAATAATCAGGAAATCAGTTCCATGGCGAGAATTGGTTAACATTTATTGAATAAATATTGACTCGGTTTCGGGTTGCTTCGCAGCCTTTTGTTAAGGGGAAGGAGAGTAAAGAGTTATTATCTGTAGTCAGAAGACAGGAGAGGGGACTGAAAAAATATCAGTACAAGTCATTCTGTGCCAGGTAAACAAAGGTGGCTACGGGAATTGCTCAAAGAAATAACATTTTGTAAGCACAATTAGAATGACCAGCTCTTCTCTTTTTACAAGGGTGATGAGAAAGGAAAATAGGTCCTTTGCATTCCGCCCCTACCCCTGTCCCCTAGCATAGGTGTTGATAGCCTCGTCCTAACTTGAAGGCAGCTCAGGACCTTTTAGGAATCCTCGCTTCATAAACAAAGCCAGAACAAGCAGAGTGCCACTCCAGCAAAGACATCTGTCATTCAAACAGATGACACTCTGTAAGTCAACTCAAGCAACTGTGATTTCTAATCAGAAAGGGAGCCGGTTGTTGAGATGTGTGACTGAGTGATGGATGGTGATAGATGTCTCTGCTGGAGAAGCATTTTATGAGGTAGAGTGAGTGACATTAGGTTTTCAGAACAGTTGCTCCTGAAACACTTGCCTTTAATTATTTTCAAGTGTTTATTTACTTGTACTACTACACACACACACACGCACATATATGAGATACACACTAACCTGTTCATAATAGATATATACTAACCTAATATTACTGTATGTATGTACCAAATCTCTATATATCTGGCAGAGAAATGCTTGGCCTCAGGTTTAAAAAACACTCGTATGCCTGAACTTCAAAGAAAACTACATCATTGCCTAGGCTGCTTTGTTAAGAAAGTCATTAATTCAGTTAAAAACATAAGTTTTTTGTTTTTTTTTTTAACCTATAGAAAGAAAACAGCTTTGATAGTTTGGCAACTCTAGGCCAGCTTCAACAGAAGAGCTTTTCTCTGATTTTCAATGCTCACCCGATCAAACATGAGTGGGGCATTGCAGAGAAACTTTGTTTCAAATTTTCTATTGGAAAACCAGTTTTATAGTTGAGTATAATAGATTCCAGTTTCAAGAAATTCTGTCATATGACCCTTTCTTTGAAAAGCAGCAGTTCCACCTATGACATAAATTTTCCATATCTAGGCATTAAGGTTTTAGCATTTTCACTCTAAAGAAATATTTTGTTGTCGTCTAACTTTTTATCTGTGCAGGAAGAGTTATGTCCTAAAACACTCATTTCATTTCAGGGGGTTAGTGAGAGAAGTCAGATAAAATTATAAATTACAGCAAGGCAAAAGCCATGCTCTAGCTTCTTGGATGTTGAGGTTGCTAACAGAAAGCACTTCAACTTGTAAAAAATAATCAGTTGTGAGCTCAACATAACTGCAGACAATAGATTATTCGTTCCTAAAGTTTGCATGCATGTTTTTTTTTTCAGATTAACCAGTAGAGGGCTAATTTATTCGTACTACTAATTTGTACTATTAACATGTATTTAGATTTTCCACTGTTGAAAATTGTCGCAGATTTTTGTGTCATCTCTTACCTATTTGCACATTAGAGAAATAAGCTTAAAAAAATTCCAGAGGGTCAGAGAAATTTGAATTAGACGTTCACTGAAAATACACCTTACGTAGAACCTTTATGGGGAATACTAAGATATCATAGTTTAGTTTAGAAATCATAGTAGGTTTCAGAAGGTGCTCATCCTCATTCTGCACTTCTCAACTTTGGAATCTGTGACAGAACCTAGGAAAATCTACATCTTGTATATGATATTCCTTATGTATTCACTTAATTTTCTGTGGTCTCTAAGGGTGCTTTTCAAACACAATGTGGCTATATCCCAGTTTCCGGTTAGGTAAAGAAGAAATCAGCAGATGAACAGTTTTGAAAACTTGAGGAAAGAGTTGGAGACGAGGAGACAGTAGGAACAGAATGCATACTGGGAGGAAATCCTTCAATGTGCCCTGAAGTTTCCTTAGCTATTGGGTCCACTACACTCTTACCTTTTAATATTCCAGTTTATGTAACAGACTAAAACTTTCTGGATTAATTCTCTCCCAGAATTGTTGGCAACTTTGGTGACACTTAATGGGTAACAATTTCATGAAACATTATTTCTTTCATGTGAACATGTTCAGGTTTTTCATTTTTATATGTAATTTTGATTACACTCTACTTGGTAATGAAGAATTACCATAACTGAGAGCATCCAGGTTTCTCTCTAAACAATGCTTTCCTACCATACTCTCTCAAACCATCATTCTTGTAGCATAGACATTGTACTATTGAAACCTGTGCTTCTATAATGAAAGGAGATTAGAAAAATCATGTGCATCTTGCTAATGTCTCCTTTTGTGGAGAGTCATTAACCAACTATGGGAGACAAGAAGTGCTCAGTTTTTTATTGTGCCTGAAATTTCAATATAAATGGGTTTCTTTGGAGCTTGTTACCCTTTCTGTGTCTTGTTGAAATTAGCAGTCCAGAGGACAAGTCTGTTTCTCTCGCAGTATGGCATCTTCAGCCCAAAACTGCAGGAGAAAGGCTAATACTGATGCCCTCTATGGATAAACAAAGGAAATTCCAGGAACCATTGGGTCTTTTATGCCTCTACTTAAATTGCACCTCTGCACTTAACAGCATCCAAAGGGAAACATACCGTGCAGAATGTTGCAGTGCTCAGAGCAGCTCAGAATACCAGGAAGAGGAACCAGAAACCATATGCTAGCCTAAGTAGAAAGTTCAGAAAAGGGCCCTTGTGTTTTATAAAGTAATTACATCAGAAGTAACATTTTGCTTAACTTGAACAGCCATGGAAACTTAAGTACACTTAGGAGAGATGAATTCACATTTCATTGAGAAACATGTGGTTAGGTAGTTCTCTGTGATATCATTAAGTGGTGCATTATTTATTTTTGTTAAAGCCCGTAGAATAGCCTTCTCTCTCAGTTCATAACTGTATTATGCTAACCTCTGGGCCCTAGGAAACAGTATGGAGAGAACAGACTTGCTTGTTTTCAGAGAATCTGGCTCTGTATGTCAATGTGTTTCAGCTGCATGACTGATGAGTGATATCACACAGGGCCAGTCATTTAATATGTGACTGGTGATGTACATATTCGAAACCACTCTCAAAACTGGCCTTTGGCAAACAATCTTTAAGGTAAGAGGTTGCTGTGTTTCTCTAGTGACGTTTATGGCGCTCGTGTCAATGTGGTGCTTCATTTTAGTTACGCCCATCAAGAATTCAGTGTTCCACATTCAGTCAAGTTGGATGCTAAAATTCAAATGGTAGTATCAACAACTTGGTCAGGAAAATGGCCACAGAAAGGACTGAAGTAATATATGTCCCTAGAAAAATATCAGTACTAAAGTTCTCCCATTCAGTCTCTGCTGAAGAAGTGAGACCACATAAAACATGCCCTAAATATTGTCCTCCCATATATATTTGAAATTTGGAAGATGATTTATTAACAGTGTTCCTCATGGGAATAGTTTTTATTGTTTCAAGTTAAACCGCATCATTGCTTTTCTTAAAGTTCCACCTGCCGGGGTGTGTGGGTTAGTCTGTGGCTTACTTGTCAATTATACCACAGTGTATGTGAGTTGGGCACACAGCTCTCAAGCCTTGAGATCAGGTATAAACAAAAAACCATTTATAAACCTTGTACCTGAAGTAAAAATTAGGGGTTGGCTTTATCTTAGGATATTGTGTTTTTTCCAAGTTAAAAGAAATTGCATGCAATGATACCTGGAAGAGTGAGTATTTCCAATGTCCTTTATCTGTGAACTATTGGAAAAGGGTTGAAAGTTGGGTCGGAAATTCTTCCTTGCTGAAAAATGTATATCTATAGGGTTTTTCTCTTCCTGTCCTTTTTTGTTATCTTTTTCATAGAAACATGCATTATAAGATTTTTTTTTTAATTGCCATCCAGTTTGACTTGATTAGAATTTATGGCAGTGGAGTCGGTTTCAGTGACAGAAGGATAAGGGACTAAATTGTCTGTTACCCCTTGAGACAGTGGTCTCTTCAGGTCAGAGTGGAGGTCATTGGCAGGACATTCTGGGGATGCCCTTTGTGGGGACACTGCCTCTGGCCTCTGCACAAGTGGAGGCCTTCACTGTGGCAATACTGTCTTCATTACTTTAAACATCTCTCTCAGGTCTCAATGCCTTGGATATTTATAATAGTCTGATAAAAATATGCTGGAGCCAGCAAACAGAAGGATTCAGCTGGGAAGTGATGAGGGAAATTCCCTAGAGAAATATATTTATTTAAAATATGCAGCATGCCTTATATTTTTTAAAGTTTTGATATTTTATCTATTGAAAACTCATACTATTTTACTGAAAAAACTGTGTTCTGTTAGGGAAATATCAAAGATGTGTATTTTTAAATCAGTTAAATGATTGAGAAACGATAAACTGTTTCTTTAAACAGTTATTTTAAAGAAACCAGTAGAAACCTGTATTTGTGTAAGTAAATTGGATGTACAATAGCTTTAATAGTCAAATGAGCCCTTGTCACGCCACACTCTGCCTACTGAGGGGAAATGCACATTTGGATGCATTTCTGAATATTTAAGAAAATCTAATGCACCGAGGTATTTCTTTAAAAATCCCAGTGTGTGTTCAGTCAAATTTAGTTTAATCTCCACCCCACCCAGAAAAACCACTATAAGACTGCATTGATAAATAGCATTAAGGTGTAAGTTTTGAAATAAAAAGAGATTCCATAGAAAATGGCACTGATGTTCAAACTTTCCCCATATCTATTCATTGAGCTGTGGCTCATTTCTAAGTGGCACTTTCATGGAGGACAGCGCACAAAACATGGCAGTAGAATCAGTGGGGACTTAGCACCTTTCTCTTCTGTCTGCTATGCCTGGGGTCCTCAGGCCAGACATCTGTTTAAACAAGGAAGTTCAGTGTTGCAGTGTCTGAGGACGCTACTACATGGTGACACCTCAGCAAATCACAATGTTGATGTGGTTTTACAGTTTTTCTTTTCTTCATTTAGACGGCTATAATTCTTAAATTTTGTTGTTATGGTTAAATGGTCCTATAAACAATTGGAAGTAAGACTATTAATTTGTACCTCCCCTCTCCCTGCCAAATGATCCCGTTTTAGTCTTTTCAAGGTCTTGAATGCCTCTGTCTTAAAGGTTGTATGGCATCATTGTATTTTTGTAGTTCGCCCGGCTCAGTTTACGTCATAATTAATAAATCGAGGTGCACTCCAGATTCCAGCTCCAGGGCTCAGTGCTTGAGTAGATCACCTTCTTCCTCATCTACCTGAACAAAATTGCCCCCCTCTTAAAAAATGAGACTGAAGTGACTGTTTTAAGTGGATCTTGCCTGTTATTAGACAGTAAACAGCTCATTTGTGAGAGCACTGGGACTTTGTTTGATTGGCGCTCTTGCTGGTTTATGTTTGGGGATTAATAATACATCAGACATGCACACATTAAAAAGAAAGTAGCTGTGGAGGAGGAGGGGTGGACGGCGCAGGTCCGCTCTTGGGCTGCTGCTGATTATTCAGACCTTCCCTGGGAACGGAGACCGTCCAAGGAGTGGTCACATTTGGCAGATATGCACCTGGCTCCACTTAACATGTTTCTTGATTTTCTTATGCTAAGGAAAAAGATAGCAAAGTGTTTATACCAAACTGGCACCCTGTCAAGGGGCAATCTGTGTAAAGTTTCCTGCTGTCAGGTTAATAAATTTTTAAAAAATATCCAAAGACAGAGGTAGCTAGAGAAAGCACATAGTAACAGTTGCCATTCTCCAGTAGATGGGTTTTTCTTTAATATCCAATGTGGCTCGGGAATTTTCTGGTTTGCTGTCTTCCTAGAGTCTGTACTTCGCTGGTGTTTTTGTTCAGCTTTCTTTTTATGAATGCCATTTCAGCCCCTTTAAATGTTTATCCTTTGAAATTTCAGATGTCTTTTCTTTTCGAGGGAAGTAAGTGAGCATAATTTGTTTCAATCTGGTATTTTACTGCTGACCATATACTTTCGCACTATAAGCCTGAACGGGATTCTAAATCTGTCCACATTGGATCTTTCTTTGGGAATACCTTCAAGTAACATTTATATTAAAATTCCCTTAGAATGGAGTATATGGGCTTTGGGAATATGCAGGCTTCTGATAATGCTGTTTCTTAACCAGGTTGATCTGACTCAGTCTTGTGAATGTAAACTCTCACTTTCTGATTCCTCAAGTCAGATTTCATAAAAATATGAAACAAGTGTGGACTAGTTTGGTGACATTTCTTACTCTATGCCTTGACATTATTGTGAACTATCAAAAAATGGATTAAACCTTTTTAGTGTGAACACAGAGGTTAGAAAGAATAACAGAGAATCCCTTTTATTTGAAGAAAGTTTGTCATTGTCAGAGAAAAGGAAATTAACTTTGTAAGCATTCAAAGATCATTTTTTGAAAATGACCTACTACAGATGCACAGCTCCTAACATCTCTTTTTTAATAGCTGCTACTTATTTTAAAAACATGGTATGTTATGTGAATGCCTATACTTTCTTTGAGAATTTAAAAGAAATCCATGCTCCAATTTCTCTTTCAGTCACTCCTTTGAAAGTGCTTTCAAGGTCTTACATGTGGTAAGACTATACTGTTTTTTAGGTTAATTAAAAAAATAGCCACCTGGAGCAACATAACTAATACAGTCTAAGTCACTTTTATTAGAGGGCTGCACTGCCATCAAAACTATTCGAAAATATGGGGAGAAAATGATCAGATTACAATTAGAGAAACTAAGTGATATCATTGTATGTAAACTAAAATGCTGAAGAAGTTTCCTATACTGAAGACCATTTGAAAATGGGGTTCTGTAATGAAGCCTGCATTCATTAAGCTGGTTAAAAGTGTTCTTAGTAAATAACTAAAACAAAACCTGTGAATTCAGCCTGAGAATGAAGCAGAGCATGGAGGCATTTTAGGACACTAACATACCAGCGACGGCCAACGTGAAATACCTCAGCAACTCAGTGAGCGTGTTTGCCCTTCATATCGCTTGGCATTAGCAATTGTCATAGAGTTTCATCTTTTTCTGTAAAATAATCAGTGTTTTCCAGATCGATGTGCTTTCCAAATACCTTGTTACTTTAATTTCATCTTCTTAACAAAGGAACACCCCCAGCTGTGAGAAAAGTTTGTGAAAGTCAAGAAAACCATATTTAAAGACTAGCATTGGCAGAGTGTCTCAAAATAACAATGCCCATTGCACATTTTCCATCTTCTTATCACTTCCATTCTTATTTTTGTTCCTTTCTGAGGCCCTATGGATGCTCATAAACATTCCTGTGTGTCTGTGGTATTTTCTTCTCCAGTGTTCAGATGCCACTTCAAATTTGTCTTACTGAGTTTGTAGTATGTATACATTTTCTCTATCATAAAACTAATAAAGTCTAGTTTATAATAATAAGCTTTTTTAAAGTTCATGTTACCTATAAGTCATTTAAATATACTTCTTCTATGCCTACGTATATTTCAAAATAAAAGTTTCCAGATAAATTCATCAAAATTAATAGCTTACCAATAAAGGACAACTAATTATATTACACTCTTGCTTCAGGCAGAGAGTTAGGCTGTAGTCCAAGTTCCAGTGTGTTCTTTGAAGCTGCCATTCACTGAGCAGAGAAGACAACAGGATTTCTCAGTATTTGTGTGGTTTAATTCAGTAAAGAGATTTGGGGGTTTCTGTGCAGATTTATAAGGAATATATATACTTTTAAAACCTACAAAACTTTCTCAAGCTGGGGATGAGTTTTGGGAATCAAAATATTGGGAACCTAAGTCTTCTCCTATTTGTGGGCTATACACACATTACAGTACAAATGTTTATCTTTTCCTTTCTTTAAGTAAAAAGCATTTGTTCCATAGTTGGGTACAGTTTTTATTATACATTCATATAAGGATTCCATGTGCTTAAATATGCATTTGCATGTATACATGCCAAGATAGAATGGGTGCTGGATGCACAAAAAAATCACATTTAAAATGTTTACTATTAAAACGGTGTGGTGTAATCAGTCTCCTTTTGTAGTTCTCAGTGGTCACATATGTAGTAATTTGTCTTTTAATATTAATACAGCAAGATTTATTTTTATATATTATGGTTTGGGGCTACTTATTGCATGAAGAGAATCATAAACTGTTGAGGCAGAAGAGAAGCTAAGGGATTAATTTGATTTAAAAATGCAGACATTTGAAACTGTTCAAAAAGCATGAAAATTATTATTACAGGGGGAATTATTGCCAAAATAAACTGAAGGTAGAAACAAATTAAAAATTCAAATGGAAAATACATTTTCCTGCATTCAAAAATGTATAGTTATGAAATTGATGTGTGTGTGTGTGGGAGGGGGGACAATGCTCTTTTCCAGACCTGCATTTTTTTCTTAATAGGTCTAATTATATTTAGTAAAATAGTGCAAGATAGAAACGTGCTAAAAAGGAGGCATACAATTTGCAGAAGGAGAAGCATGAAAGATATATTGCATAAAGCTAACGTTTTAATGGATCCATTTAATTAGATCATACAGAGTATGCATAGGTAAATATTCAGAACAGAGACCATCCGGATTACATAGGGAAACTTTCATCAACTTTTGGAAGGAAACATATGTGATTGTTTTAGGTGCTGATTGGCTCATCTTTTTCATATTCCTAAGATTAAGGCAGGCTTTATTCTTAAGAGTTCCTAAGAAATAATTCAATTTTCCAGGTACACCAGTCTATTTCTTTGCTTTGGTTTGGAATCTTCGCTTCTCCTGTCAGATTTTCCCATCATATTTATAGTAATTTCCTAGCAATCCAATCTAAGTCTGCAGGTGGTCAGAAAAGTGTTAAAAATTATGCTCACTTACAAACAACAAACAAGCAAAGCTAGAGCTGTTCAGACTGGAGACTGCTGATGGCATTGCGATGGTTGTGCTAGCCTAGAAGGATAGCTACCCATCTTTCCATTGGTAGTGTATCAATATGTTTTCATAATGATGCAATAACCTGAACCCTGTAACAGTTTATGGTCCTTTTGAGAATTCTTATGGATTCTTAGAGTGACGGAGGTCTGAGAAAAGATCTTGAAAGCTTTCACAAAATCTGGCTGGGTGACAGAAAACTAGCACGACTGTGATTTAGCTGCTCAGGAATCCTATTGACTGGGAACATCATGAAGCTTTTAACTTAAAACCAAACCCACACAATAAGTGGTGGATATAAAGGGTGAGGGGTACCCAAAAGGACAGCAGAAATTAAGAAGTGCTGAAGGGTCTGAGATGAGAGGCAGAATTCAGCGAGCCCAATGTCGATCTTGATAGCCTACCTAGAAATAAGATTCTGTTTGTAAACTGTTCTGAATACTGCAACATGCTCTGGAAATCTGTACTAGTGCTTTTTCCTTCATGGAATCTATTGGACTTGTTTGTTGCCTTTTCATTTTCCCTGGCTGTGTTTAGTGAATGATAAATCAAAAACTTGAATTTTGAATCTAGCACCGGTGATATATAAAACCAGAAAGAGCAGGAAATAACCATGACAAGTAACTTCCCATCTGCATGTAGAGCTCAGTCTTCTTAACATTTGTAATACTGCTAATTTCAATGGACTTTTAAAAATCCACTTCCAAATGAGCTTGCAAAGCCCATAAAAGTGTGGCATGTAAAGTAAATTGTTTGTCACTTGCCAGCAACCTGCCATATTTATTGTCAGGAGAAATGGACATTAGTTGGAAAAGCAGTTGTTAAAAGCCAAACAATTTTTAAAGATGGCAAAGATGCGCGAGGGTTTTCCTTTTTCTAACAATGAGCCACCCCTTCAGACATCAAAAGACAAGATAATAAGACACTTCAAGCGCAATTCAAGATTATATTCAACATCTAAAGGCTCATCTCTTGTCAGTTTGCATTTACTCTCCCAGGGATGTGAGGTTTCTATCATCTTTCTGTCAAGAGGAGTCTGGCAGAAGAGGCGAGGGCTCTTATTTCACACACTTAGGGTTTTTTATCAAATAGCCCACACTCATTCTGATTCAGCCAAAATGGGGGGATAATTTGAAGAAGGTCATGCACAGGCACAAAAATCTCATATTGATTTGTGTGATTAGAAGGCATTAAAATTGCACGTTTATGTGAGTTGCTGAGATGTTTTGTCAGTTTATTTGGTAATACACTTTTGCAGCCTAGAAAAAAAAGATGACTTAACATTTAAAAATGGATGGCTGAAAGCTGAAATGGTTTCCCTTAATGTGCTCATATTTGAACATTTAACAAGTGAACATAAAAATAATTTAATGCTTTTAGCTTAACAATATTTGAAATTAGGTTATATAATGAAATACTCCAGGCAATGTAAAAAAGGCAAAACAGTACAATTGTGCCCATCAGAGGAAAGAAATACATATGTGAATTTATTTTTTAAATACTTTTAAAATTGATTTCATATATTTAATATATAGATAAAAAGTGATGACATTTTCAATATAAATATAATTATAAGGCTATTTTATAAGGGTTATCAAATTTTTAACATTTTGTACTCTTTGAAATTACAATATCACCATATCCGTCACTTTGTGCCATTGTTAATATATATGCCCTTTCCCAGAGAGGATACTAAAGAAAAAATAAGGGAGTTTAAAAATTATTAATATTATTATCTGTCAAAATTCATCACATTCCTCCTTTGCTCTCTGACAGTCACAAAGCTGTACAAAGAAACTCTCTTTGTTTTGGGGTAGAGATGGGGCACATCTATGGAAGTTAGAAGAACCAGCTTTGCCTCTCAAAATAAAACAATTGATGAAAATAAAACCACAATATCCTGGGATCATTTCTGTATTGAATCTTTGAAATTATTTCTCCTAGGGATTTTCATCAACTCTGTCTCCATTTATTATTTTTCTCTTCTTGGCTGTGAAGTGTTTTGAAACTTATTTTTGTGCTACTTTCACATATCAAAACAGGTGGTATACAAATATGCAGTGTAGTTACAGCGGTGTTATGGCCGTATGATAGAGGTGGTGCAGTTACATGTAATAGAGGCGGTGCAGTTATAGCCGTGTAATATAAGTGCAGTGTAGTTAGTTGCAGCCGTGTGACAGAGGTGATGGAGTTACAGCTGTGTAATAGCAGTGCAGTTACAGCTGTGTAATAGAGGCAGTAGAGTTTCATCCATGTAATAGAAGCACGGTGCAGTTCCAGCTGTGTGATAGAGGTGGTGCAGTTACAGCCGTGTAATGGAGGCAGTCGAGTTACATCCGTGAAATAGAAGGGTGGTTCAGTTACAGCTGTGTGATAGAGGCGGTGCAGTTACAGTCATGTGACAGAAGGGGTGCAGTTACAGCTGTGTAATAGAGGCAGTGTAGTTACAGCCGTGTAATAGAGGCAGTCAAGTTACATCCGTGTAATAGAAGGGTGGTTCAGTTACAGCTGTGTGATAGAGGCAGTGTAGTTACAGCCGTGTGATAGAGGCAGTCGAGTTACATCTGTGTAGTAGAAGCGCAGTGCAGTTGCAGCCATGTGATAGAGGTGGTGCAGTTACAGCCATATAATAGCGGTGCAGTGTAGTTGCAGCCAGGTGATAGAGGTGATGCAGTTACAGCTGTGTAATAGAAGTGCAGTGCAATTACATCCATAGTAATAGAAGCACGGGGCAGTTAAAGCTGTGTGACAGAAGTGGTGTAGTTACAGCTGTGTGACAGAGGCGGTGTAGTTACAGCCATGTAAGAGAGGCAGTTGAGTTACATCTGTGTAACAGAGGCAGTGCAGTTCAGGAATGTGATAGAAGTGGTGCAGTTACAGCCGTGTGATAGAGGTGCAGTGCAGTTACAGCTGTGTGGTAGAGGCAGTGTAGCTATAGCCATGTAATAGAGGCAGTCAAGTTACATCCGTGTCACAGAAATGCAGTGTAGTTACAGCCATATGATAGAGGTGATGCAGTTACAGCTGTGTAACCGAAGCATGGTGGAGTTACAGCTGTGTGATGGAGGTCGTACATTACAGCTGTGTAATAGAAGCGGTGAAGTTACAGCCGTGTAATAGAAGCAGTGCAGTTACAGCCATGTGATAGAGGTGGTGCAGTTACAGTGGTGTAATAGAAGTGAAACCTGTTATTTGTCCTATTTATTATATAGGTCTTTTCTATAGTATACAGTTTATGCATTCCACATTCAGCAGTGAATTCATCTGGTCTAGAAATATTTGGGAGCACTTGCTCTGTGGCAGGAGCAATGCTATGCCTTGTGGATTCAGTGGAGAATGCCCCAGACCAAATCAGTCACCCAGTCCAGCTCACCCACTGGACGCTGAGGTTGCATGAAAAACAAGATACGGTCACCTACAAACAGCCCACTGCCATTACATATTGACATTCTGCTTCATCATTTCCTGAGATTCTTCAGCCACTCTTAATCATCAAAGTCATGCATTTCAGAAGTAGTTGATTGGTCAGAAGCCTTTGAGACAAACTATTTGAGAAAAACCATTATTCCTGAAAAGGGCAGAGAAAGGATTATTAATTGACCCAGGACAAATTACACTCATTGTAACTTCATAGAGTTTGATGTTTGTGCTGTAAAAACACAAATGTGATTCTTTGGAACTGTTTCTTAGTCATGTCCAAAGGGAGAATGAATTATATTTATTCTTTCCTCTCCATCTCTTCTGCCTGCATTCTCCTTCCAAGGTTCCTGTTTGTTTATCACATAATACAAGGTAGTGGGTCAAAGCTCTGGAGTCAGGCTGTTTTTTGTTGGTTGTTTGGGTAAAGTACATAACATGCTTAAGCCTCAGCTTCTCCAATTCCAAATGGAGGTGAGGATGGTGCTCCATAGCGTAGTCTTGAGGTCGAAATGAAATGACATGTGGCAAGACCTATTGAGTGCCTGGAATGTAACCAGCACTCAATGAATACCAGCCCTACTACACTTTACTTAGAGTTGAAAATGAGTTTGCCATTTTTAGAAGGAATCTGATTAATTTGTAGCAACAGATACCAAAAAACTAACAACAAGAATTCCTAGGCTATCCTCAGAATTAGCCATCCTTCTCCCTAAGGAAGCATCAGCCCCCAGGGCTCCCTTGGCCAAAGTAAAGTTCTGGGGATCTTTTTCCCCTGATGACAACAACCCTTCCTTCTTCAGCTACATTAGACACTGCTTTCTCCTGACATCCATTCAGGAAAGGATTCAAATGCACAAGCCAATGACAGGCGGGTTCCAGAGGGGACTATAATTCACCGTCTTCGTCTTGGAGAGTATGTGGACAAGTTGGTGAGCGAGGATGGAAGGGGGCAGTTACATATCTCAGTCATCTCTAAATTTAAAATGTCGCAATGTATGATTGGTTCAAATCATAGAGATTTAAAAACTAATTTTGGCATTGAAAGTGACATGAAACCAGACGTCTGTGGGTGACAGCATGTGCCTCTCTCACCTGTGGCCCGCTGGGTACTCTGGCGGCACCCGCCTTTGGGAGATGCTTCTCTGAGGTGTGTTAGCTGTCTCTCCGGGGGCAGGTGCCAGCTCTCAGACCAAGCACGTACTGCTTTCTACCTCGACCAAAGTTAGAAACGTGGCATTTCCCTTCAACTAAAGGCTCAGAGCTCTTTCTGAAGGTGCCTTTGTGACCATATCAAGATGAACTACGTAAAATCCCCGAGAGAGAGGAACATCCCATCAGAGTCACGTGACGACGGAGGGCGAAGGGCGCAGTGGAAGCATGGTGACGGGTTCCAATCACCGGTCCTGATCCACGCAGAGGGGGTGACCTCGTGAGCCTACGTTTCCTCTTCCATGACATCAGAATTCAAATAACAACCCGAGAGAGTGTTGAAGATAATGTAAAGGAAGGCAAGTGAGGTGACTGCACATGGGCGCGTTTAATAAATCTGAATTCCTTCCCTCCCCTTCTGTTGCTTCTCAGATCTGTCACAGGTCTGAGAAGCAACCCTGTAGGGAGTGTGGATCAGATATTAACGACTGGACGAGGCAGAGGTTTTGAATGCAAACATCTGCTCTCCTATAATCTAATGTTCTCCATAAAAGCCAAAACTCAAGCTGGATATACAGACAATGATCTCTGCTCTAGAGAGAAAGAGGATTCAGTTAGGTTGTAGGAGCTCTTTTCTGCCTTCAGTGTGAAGCACTTCTCTCAAATGTGAGTTATGTATTAGGGACTGGAATATCCAAGTAAAAGTCCATGTTGCCTTCCTTCTTTTGGGGGATTGCCACTGTTTAATTAGGATTTTCTCAACTTCAAGAATGAACCCTTCTTTTTTTTTAAACGAATAAACCAAAAATAAGGTGACAACCTCAAAACATCTTTCAGTGCAACACTTCTAAGAATTGAACATGCTATGAATATTTAAGTAGGTTAAACTGACATTTGTAGCCGTATTTGGGGGAAAATATGTTATGACCATTAGTAAGGATATTTAGAGATTGTGGTTGAGATTACTAAAACCTACTTCCTTTTATAGACACCAAAGTGCTTGGATCACTAAGGGAGCATCTTTCTGTTGTTAGCATGGCAACCCCACACATTTTTAATTACATTCTTTATCCATGCCCCATGCACATTTATCAAAAAGTATTGGCACTTTCAAACTGCTTATTTAACGTGTGTCAATTAATGTCAATAAATATATGGTGACATTGAAAAATATTAAATCATGCTTTCAGGTTGAATTAATGTACATATTTGTGTTAATATTAAGTGGAAGAGACAAATTATCCTTGAAGCCAGTGGCAATGACCATCCCTTCATTTGCTGTCTGTGTGGTGTTGGCAGGCAAAGGATAATGATGGGAAGGCTCTTACCAGGTTGGGCTCTATTGAGGGTTATTTTGAACAGAGGAAAGAAAACCCACATCTTCAGACCAGCTATAGATTGGATACAGGTTGATTTACTGAACGTCTCATCCAGCTCTGATGTGTCTTTCCCATACCATTCCCTTCTAGCCACCTGCTTTGATCAAGCTTTGCACTCTACAGATGAGCCTTCCAATTTTCATATTTCTATATAAGTTAAATTACATTCTCTATCAGTACTGACTAAAACTGCTTAGGAGAATTGCTTCTCCTAAGTTGGATTTCTTTTTAATGGTTTCTCCGCTTTTACATTTCATGGTGGTTCAAAAATTCTCCTTAAAATCCTTGAGACTGTAACAGTCTTAGACACCCTAGTATTTGACACTAACTTTCTTAAATATTAAAATAAGCTTGCTTTCTATTAGGCTTTCTTTAAGGTAATTTTCCCCATGAGAGTGGCAATACTTTTATACTTTTGGGAGGACACCTTTGTTCTTAGTCTTCTGATTCTTTGGAGATGCTTTTTTTTTCTTAGCAGATATTAGCCTTTTAGAAGCAAATCTATAGAATCTGTATAGCAGTACAGTGTTCACTAATATCACTTCATTTCAATTAGGTGAAAGGGACCAGGTGCAGATAACCATTTAATATTTTGATGTGTTCTCTAAGTTGTTTATAATGAACTTATTGAGAGGTTAATTTATTCAAAAACAATTACTGTGTCCCAGTGTGCTGCCCCATCTTTTTTTGTGGTTCAAAATATTTTGGCTCAGCTTCTTGGTTTCTCACATCACAGTGAATCTTGCCTTCCCTCGCTTTCCAACTATTCTCTCATTCTTTAGCCTCTTTTGCAGCCATTTCCAGTGTTTGCCTAGTATTATAATGACTTGTGCATTTGTCTGCCTCCCTTGCTGGGTAGCAAGCCCCTAGAGGACAGATAATAGATCTTGCATATATTAAGTCCCAGATAAATGTTTTTTGAATTGAACTGCTTCTGTATTGGATGTTTCTGGACATCATCCACACTTGGTAAATACCCACTGAATATTAAGGGGAAATAGACTCTACCCACAGGAGTCTACTATTCAACTAAGTCAAAATATGTGTGTGCGTGTGTGAGCAAAAAATGAATAACAAAACAAAGGTAAAGACGCATTTGTTCACATGGTCAGCAAATATTTATTGAACCCCTTTGCGCTAAGTATTATACTAGGTGCTGAGAATCTGGTAATGAATTAGACAGAATTGGTCCCTGTTTTTATGGAGTTTACCAATGATAAGAAACTCAGATATGAAGCAATGATTCTTCACAAATTTAATAATTTACCATTGTGAGAAGTGCTTTGCAAGAGAAGTCCTGGATGCTGTAGGAGTGAATAACAGGGGATGTGACTTAGTTTGAAGGATCATGTGTCATGGTGGATATTGAGTGGAAAATATGTGGATATTGCTTTGGCAAATGACTCCTCCCCAGTGGGATAATCTTGGTAAAACTATCAAACAAAATGTTCCACCTTCAACTAGACAAAGGGATTGTATTTGCCACGAAGTAAAATATCAGCTTCTTTTGCCTTGGAAGACAGCTCTTGAAGACAATCAGTGACCCAAGGACTGAAAAACAGCTAGAGTGTATCTACATCATGGTGAACTTGGAGACTGTCACTAGTTTTTGCCACGTTGAATCCTGAAAGAGTTTTGATTACTCTCTTTTAAGATGTCTAGCTCTTTAGCTTTTGTCTTTGACTCTGTGAGCTATCCTGACCCCTCCCAACAAATTCTTTTCTCTCCCTTTCTCTTTTTTTGCTGAAGTAAGCCAGGTTAGGTTCATTTTACCTGCAACTGAGTAACTTTTGCACTGGTATGTTCATGATCTCCAGAGCTGCATTTAGACGAGACATTTTTCTCAAATTGATAGCTCAAAGTCAAAGCAGAGAAGGCATTGCAGGTTGGACAAACAGCATGGGCAAAGGAACAGAGTGAGAGACTTACGTTCACCTACAACTTTCTCTGATGGGAAATAAAGAAGAAGGGCTTTCTGGTAGAAAAAAGGGTAGGGCCAGGTGGAGTGTTAGTAACAAATACTGAAATTTACTTCTGAATTAGCAAACCCAAGAAAGCTTGAGAGAAACTACATAGGCTAAAATTCTACAGCTTCCCCCCATGCCTCCTGTTTAGCCTCAGACCCAGCCAGAGTGCCTGCCACCAGCCCAAAGGGTCTTCTACTAGTGACATTTAAAATACCACTGATTCTTAAAGTACAAACACTTTAGTTACAATTATATGATTGTTTGCATTATCTCTTGCTGCCTTATAATCCATCTCAAAACTTAGTGGCTTAAACAATGGCAACTTTTACGCGGTTCAGAAATCTTCAGTTTGGGGAGGGGTTGGTAGAGTCAGTGCCTTTCTCTTCCAGTTGGTTTCAGCTGAGGCAGTTCAAAGGCTGCGGGTTGGAATCATATGAGGCTCGTTTCTTCACATGTCTGGTGGTTGATGCTGACTGCTGTCTAGGACCTTACCTGGGTCTGTTGACCAGAATACCTACATGTACTTCTCCATGTGACTTGGGCTTCCTCACAATAGGATGGCTGGGTTCCAAGGGCAATCACTGTGAGAGAAAGAGCTAGCGAATAAGAGAAAGATTGATAGGGGGTTGGGGAGGGAGAAATCTAGGTAGAATCTGGCTTTCAGAAACTAGACTTTTCTAGGCTGTTCTTGGAAGTCAACAGCACCCCTCCCCCCACTTTCTATTCATTAGAATGAAGTCATTAAGGTTGTCTCAGATTCAAAAAGAAGGGAATTAATCTCTACTTTTTTGATGAGAAGACTGTCAGCAAATTTGTGGAAAGTTATAAAACCACGACGAAGGCGTATTACTACTACACATCTATTCCTTGTCTCTCTCATACATTAAAATAAGTAAATGCATTTTGAAGGCAGTGTTATCTCATTAATGACTAGATGTTCCTAAGGAATCAGAAGGTCTTGTTTGAGGCAAGGTTAAATGGGGGGATAATTTCAACACCACTTAGTGAGCATAGATCCATAGCTTCTAGGTGTTTGTTTTAACTGAAAGTTACCTTTCTGTATCACTTTCATTTTTCTCATAGAAATTAAGAGGTTTAGTTTAGATTTTGGAAACTGGGTTTTTATTCCACAAACACGAAAAAAATAAAGGAAGTCTCATCTTAGGGTGTCAAGGGCAGATGGAAGATAGAATCTGGAATTCCACTATGTCCATGCTTATGACAGACCATTTGTTATAGCAAATGAAAATAGATTTCCCAAACCTAACATATTAAGTTCAATACATTTCTCTTTGGTAATAACAGACAGAAATTTCAGCTATAATAAACCATTTCTGAGCCTTTATGTTTACCACTAGACATTCTAAAGAAGGATGAGCTGGTAAAAGAAAGTTGGTGTGTTTGAAGACATTTTATGTAATTCCGTTATTTATAAGAAAGTTACTGATACTGCAATTTTCTAAAAATATTTTAAAATTGAATAAACCCTACATTTGAGAGTTCTTTACCTCAAATACTTTTCTGGTTATATCTAGGATATTCCCTTTTCAAGCATCTTTAATTCTTATAAAGTTGATTTCACATTTCCAAGTGTGTGATGGTTTCTAGGAAGAGGATCATCAGAAGCAGGGATGGATATTTGTGTTGTTTTAGACAGATGCATATATAAAGGAAGTATGAAGTTCTTTCTGGTTCTGTTGAGGAAAGTGAGGAAGCAAAAGACCCCATTAAAACTCAGAATTAGCTGTGACTATTTTAAGTATGGACTCAGCAAATTAAAACGTGTTCAATTGCAACGTGTTCAAGTAGTGGTCAGACTAAGTAGTTTTTATTAACTGAAAAGGTCATGACCTGAATTCTGAATTTTTTTCACTGTGATAAGAATTCTACCCCAGAATCTTATTTTCCTTAGCCAATACGCTCCAGCCTTCCTTTCCCCGAGGAAACACATGAGAAGCTAGGATGGAGTTTTGTCAGTAGATAAGAGAAGCAGGGTACTGTGGGAAAATGGGCTTGGTGCTTGTCACCATTAGCTGCAGGTCATGGCATATGCCACAAATGCACAATATGACCTGCCAGTCTACAGAGCCTTTCACAAAAGCTTATCCTTTAAATACAGTTAGAAGAACTCTTAATAAAGTGGGTTTCCAAGTGTGTCTACAAGTTAAACTTCTACTACTTTCTGGCTTTCTTTTAATAATGATGATGGTGATTGTACACATTAGCATTTTCAAAGTATTTTTTTTTGTTTGCAGAAACATGATGAGATAGATTTTTGCCAGGATTTGATTGCTAGACTTCAGGTAATACAGAATTTGTAGACTTGTGAGCACTGATTTTTTCCCCCCACTACTTAAAACCTTATAATGGCTTCTCATTGATCTCAGAATAAATGTCAAACTCCCATAACGTAGCTCCTGTGTTCTAGATCATGTGCCGCTTGCTTACCTGAAGGTAATCTATAACCCTGGTGTAAAAAAAATGCTTTTGTAGCTTGTTTTTTCCTCATTTAGCTTGTTCATATGGAAACTGGATATGGCAAATATTTTCTGTGTAAACATATTTTTATAACAACAGCTTTTAAATAACTATGAGGTATTTTAGCATATGGGTATGTTATCATTAATTTAATTTACTGCCTATAGTTGGACACTAAGATTGCTTCCAAGTTTTAAACACTAAACTTTTAAATTTAAATGTAAACTTTGTTTATATCTTCGATCATTTCCTTAAGATAAATTAATATCATTTACTTATTTATTAAGCAGAATTACTAGATTCCTAGATATGCACATTTTAAGGCTTCCGGAAAGGATTTGCAAAAGTATACATACATCCGTGAACAGTATGGAGGCTAACCACTTTCTGATTCCTTCACTAAACCTGAGTTGTATCATTATTTTTGTTGGATAATTTGACAGGTGAGAAATAGTATCTCTTTTACTTGGCACTTTTTTGACTACTAACCACGCTTAAGTGGTCTTTTTGTGGTTTGGGTGATTGGTAATGTCTCTGTAAATTGCCTGTGCTTGACTTCTTCTATTAGGAAATTGCTTTATGTTCACTCTTCATATAAGAAGCTACAAGTATTAAATTTTCCCATACTTACAAAATTCTAAACTTAAAAAGTTTGTGAAATTTATAAACATCCATAGACTTTCCTATATAAGAACAAATAAAACACATTAGCAGAAGTATGATGGAAAAACATTTTATTTTGAATTGACTCGTTATCCAAAGCCTGACAATAGTTCATAAGTGGCAGAATATTATAGTAGCTGTTTTAGTCGGGATCCTGGCAGGAAAGAGATGGCACACTCAAACTGAGTAACTTAAGAGCGTTCAGTAATGGTACTATTTACAGAGTTTGGATAGAATGCAGGGGAATACAAGACACAGTGGAAACCTCCTCTCCAGAGATTAGTAACAGTGTCCTCAGCACCCTTTGGCCTATGAACGCTTGGACCTGATCCCCCTTGGACCCATGCTCTCTCCCTTTACTTGAAAGGGAAGGTCACGTTGGAGGTGTAGAGGGGAGAAGGCAGACACCAAAACCCAGAAGGAGAGTGTCGTTCGGAAAGGGCCTCCTCCGTTGGGGGATGCAGCCGTTCCAAGACCCCACAGGAAGGGAGGCAAGGGAATAAATGTCCAATTTTATTGTCTTCCCTCCCTCTGTTAACAAAACCCAGTTGGAAACCAGAGAGAAAGAAAGGTTTTGATGTTGTTCACATAGGTCAGCCTCTGAGGCACTGAGCGAGATGGAAAAGACTGAAGTGTAATTGTAGGGACAGATGGTTCCGGCATGATGGAATGTGACTGTGACTGTGGAATTGGTCTCCACTGTTATTTCACATCTATGCCCCTCATCTCTAATATGAGGATAATAAAACCCCCTTACATGATAGCTGAAGGAGTTAAAGCACTTGATATACCAGGCATATAGCGTGTATAGTGTGTATGCTGTTGAGGGTTTAAGAAAGCTTGGATGTTTCCTTTTGTTGATATTTTCTTTCTCTTTGTTTCCCCCCACCTTCCCTTTAATAATCCCTGCTTCTGTCTAGCCAGGTTGCTGGTTGAGTTGGTGTGGACACCCGAGTGTCCATCACAAGGGGCCAACCCAGTTCCTTTCCTTAGGACTCAGCTGGAGAGTCCAAGGCAGTGGCTCCCGTTCAGCATGTGGACGGATGTGTGCATCTGCCCATGGATCCCCTGAACACTGACCCAGGGATCATATCCTTCCAGCCTCTGTACTTTCCAGTCGTGGCACATGCATACACTCAGGGTGTCTTTCCCAGAGATACTTTCACTTGCTCAGAGAAATTATGAAATAAAATAAATACGTCCTCCACAAGGAACTTTTATTCCAGTTCTCACAATAACCACGAGATAGGTCTTAAATATCTATCTACAGTCTTTTGTTTCAGGGTTTGCTTTCTAGATAAAAAATAAATCATCGATCCAACAAAATAAATATGTGGAGGGGTTTGTGTATTGAGTATGCATTAACACATAGAGTTAAATGTAGTCTTCAGGTTTTCTAAGTAATAATGTGCAAAAAAAAAAAGTATATCTTTTTTGAAACATTATGAGAAGAATTTCCTAATTGAAGATAGAAGGAAATGTCAAGTATATAATCATAGGCAAAAATTGCTTTGTGGGAGTCTTTAGTTGTCTGTGTGTTGGGTTTCCTAAGTTTATTTTGATTATTACTTTCTGAATAAGGGATAATTCTATATACAGTTGTTACAATTTTAATATTCACTAACAGGAATGAAATTGCCATATTTGTGCTTGTTGGTATTAATCCCAGGCATTGCTATCTAGTCTGAGTTGGTATTCAGACAGAAATGAAGTCTGCCTGGTGAATATTAGCAAAAGGTGACTGTACATATGATGAGACATTCTCTCCATCTGCTGGATGGGGATTTTATGTTATTCTAAGAGGCAACCATAGTTCTTATGTGTGAGCTTATGATATTTTCGTAGGATTGTTAAAAAGAATTGTTTAGTTTGACAGTAATTTCTATTGCATTTTAACGATTTAAAATAAATATTAGAGATGCAGTTCTGGTATATATATTTACACAGCAGGAAATGTAAATCACATGTGTGGCATTATTGATGAAGTTATTTTGGCTTTAAATTTTGAGTAATATTTCCAACTTGAATCAATGATTCCAGATTCAGAAAGGAGTCTAGTAGATGAAGGCAGATTTTGAAAATTGAATATCTATTCAGGGCTATCCCCTGTAGTTCAGGCTGGCTCATGAGAGATGGTATTATAGTCAGGAATTTTATGACCCGGTTGTTAAACATAGTCACTATTAAGAATTAAATTATATAACCTTATAATTATGTACATTATATTAAAAAAAAGCAAAGGTAATAAGTACTCAGAACTTTTCCCTTCCTAAATATTTTACTATACTTTACTATCTATGCTAATGGAATTATTTCCATCTTTGTATTTGCATGGTGGAAATACTATGTAATGATATTGTGTACCTTTACCCAACCCTACACTCAGTGATCATGTTGGAAGCTTGAAATTGGCCATGGAGAGAGTACGTACACCATGAAAAGTGGCAAATACTGAAGATCAGAACTTAATTAATTTTCTTGTCTAGACTTGAGAGAGTGATGGATAAAATGCTAATAATATATATTAAACTTAAATGTATATTGTCTCTGTGGTATTATATTGTGAATAGTGCAAAGAAATGAGTAAATATTCTACTATTCAAAAGATATTATTTGATTCTACAAGGAAATCACTTATGTCATTGATGAATGACTGAAGTTCCCACATACATCTTCAGTATTTCACTTTCATCTTGTTAACATAATTGAAAATATCAACTAACATATTCAGTCAGGATGCTTTTCAATGACATGAGTGACTTTTTGCTGAATGAGATAGCAAGCAAACATTTATTTGTAGTCTGGTTTTGTAACACTATTGTTGGTGATAGAAACTTACATTGGATGTTGTAAGAAAGTAAATCAGAATTACAGGTGAACAATGTTAAATAAATACTATGACATATTTTGCTAACATTTGTAAACTGTATGTTACAATTCTTTGTATCAGTTTATAATAAATGTATGTACAGATATGTATGCATACTTCTTCCTCCAGACAGCAGTTACCACCACACGCTTGATTGGATGTTATGAGTCCTAGAAACAATTCTGGGAAACTATGTAACTTAATTCCAACATATCAGCTTTAGGTTTGTAGGGGCCCACAAAAAGATTGAGAAATTTTACCAAGAATTATTTGACCCCAGAAACATCATGAAAACTTTTAGGAAGGGTTATTATAGTATCATTTTGGCTCCATTACCAATTTATTTTTTGTCTTAAGAGAATAACCTATTTATGAATTATTCTTAGTATTTAGATTTCTATGGATGGTAAAATTTAAGTGAAATTCTAGCAAATTTAGATGACTATAGTCTTTCTGCCCAATCATTTTGTTTTTTTTGGTTAGTGTTTTCTGCAAAGGATTTCAAGAAGTACTAAAATCATGGATATTACCTATTATATTCCATAGCTGCATTATAGTAATATATATACACCTTAATAGAATAGATATAGGTACAGATATAAATATAAATGAATAGACATATATAGATAGACCAAAATAACATGATATGCTATTAAAAATGAAAAATATTCAGTTCTTGATGCTGCCCTGTCCAGAAAGTGATGTATTGAAGCTTGTTCAAATGAGAATGCCCTAGAAAATACAAGGATTCACAGCCATATCACACAGACAGTATAATGAAACGAAACAGTCAGCCCGCAGTGATGAACACTTAGAAGGCCATGAGAGAGGTCTGCAAATATTGGGAGGTTTTTAAAGAAATATTGGAGAAAGACTAGATTTATTCTGGATGGTCTCAGAGGGCTTAGCAAACCCCAGTGGATGAAATTGTAGAAGGGTGGATTTGGCACAAAATAAGAATTATCTAGTAGCTAGAAGCATCCAAAATTAAAATGTGCCTCCTAAGGAGGCAGTGGTTTCTTCATCATTATAAGTCCTGAAGCAGAGCTGAGAGTTGGTATGCATGGGATTTAGATCACCTTTGTGGTCACCCTTCCAATCTGTAATTCTGAGTCACCTGACTTCTCACTTGTATAGTAAACCCAAAGCAGGAGCCAGCCTTGTAAATGTGCCTGCTTATTTTAAAATTGACTATGTTGGTTCAGAGAGTTAAAAATTGAAATTTGTCTTTCAGATGTGATAACCGAATTTGCACATGATCATATACTACTTTTAAATAAATGCAGTTGGGTAAAATGCCATTGGAACAAATCCCTCTACAAAGAAGTGTTCTCTATAACAAAAACGTTTCTGTATACTGGAGGTAGCGTATAGCCCACAAGCCCTGTGATCTATTGAGAGTAGATGATACGTTATTGTATGCTTATTCTGTTGGTACTATGCTTGGTCACAATTCCCTCTTTGCCCACTCTTTTTGCAATAAGTTCTTTTATAGCTTAGAAAAGGGGGGCAGGATAAGAGGAAACAGTCAAAATTACTGTTTAAACTGAGTTGCCACTGGCAAGTTATTTCAATAAGTATCCACATGGAATGCTTAGAGCATAAGATTTGAATAGATTTTTTCTTCTACTTTTAAAATACATTATACCCTCTAGGGGCCAATTATATCCCCCAAATCAGTGTTTTGCTTGAAAAAGTTCATAGATCAAATAAACAAAAATGAATCTTGACTGGAACTCTAGAATATTAATTAGACTTGGCATGCAGCTATATGATAACTATGTACGGAAAGGTTCTCTGTTGATTAGCAATGCTAAGCCAATTTCTAAAGTTTCTGTTCCCCAGAGAAAAGGTACTGCCATCTTAAACTATTATGGATTAGGTGTTTATATTTTTAAACCTCTAATTAACTATCCTTGACTTTTACAGCACAGCTGAAATTTTAAAATTTTAGTTTTATTCTTACAGGAAAAAAAAACTATTTCCAGGAATCAGAAAACTCACACGAACATCCTAGTTTCATCCTTGTGTCAATTTGGAATATAAAATATAAAGAAACACAAGATACAAAAAGAAACATGGGAGAGACTTTCAAAGTATGTCTCTGTCTTGAATTTAAATTCAGGAAAATGCTTCTTTGTTCCCACTTTATGAAACTATATCACCATTGCTTGCAAAACAATGAAAACGGGGAGAAGGTACTCTAAATTTAGGTTAGATTAGATTAAGTTAAAATTTTTAAACATCAGGAATAGAAAAGAGAAACACCCTAAGTGAAATGAATGGGTAGATTTTACTAGAATTTTAAAACACCACCACCAATCTTTTCCTGGGATATGGGTTGCTGTCTTAGGTTTACGGGTGTGGAGGACCATAATACTGCTTGGGGCAGCCCAGGAAGGGAAAAACAATCCTCACGTTGTCTCCTCAAGACAAACTAAAAAGGGAGTTGAATATGCAAGGAGAGAAAATAATCAATGGAGTAGAGCATTTTGTTTCTTATATAGAGGACCCAAGAGCTGAAATGAGCCAGGGCAGAATCAGGGCTCCTCCAGATCTAGCATCCACCCCAGTCAACTCACAAAAATGACTGAAGTTGGAAGGAGAACTGGGTGTGAGCCTATTGCAGCTCTTATCCCAGACCTGTTTCTTTTCATTGCAAGTTGGCTAGTCAGGGACTGGGCCCCAGAAATAGTGCATCTCTATTTTCCATAAGCTAAGAAAGTGCCTCATGCCAATAAAATCCACCCTAGATCAAACAATCTTTGAACCATGCATACCTTGGAGATTCAAGGTGAGCCAGTGTGGTGAATGTAGCACAAGTACCCACTGGCAGGAAGATGCCCCTCAGGCTAGATCCAGCACATACTTTTCATATCAAGAGGCCAGCGGGTTGTATCTTTTTAGACACAGTTTAATAGGACACTAATTTGGGCCCACCAGAATCCTACACCATAAGGTTTACAAAAGAATGCATGAATACATCAGGATATAGGGAAACATATTGAATACGGGCATGGAATTGCATCGCAAAGTGCCTAGATCATACACACAAATACAAATAGACATTACAAAGGACATTATTGGGGAAGCCAAATCTTGTCATTTTTGTCATCATTAACAGTCAAGTGATGGTGATGGTGGTCATGATTATTGCCTTTCATCTGACAGTAAAAATCTTATCCATTTTAGGGTAATTTAAATAAAAGCAAGCTCATTCATCTATTCTGAAGGGTTAGAATGAATATTTGACTGTAGGAATTTAGCATTTACCCTTCATGGGTCAATGGTTAGGTGAGTCTTAAAACCTTTTAGGTGGATATTATTCTAATAGAAACTTCCTCCAGCCCCCTGCCTTTCAAAAGCCCAAAGCAATATTCCATATTTTCTTAGAAGAAATAAGGTCAGATGTGGGGAAAGTGCAGGTAAACAATATCATTCACATGGAAATTGTCACCTCAAATTAATGAAAAGGTGATTTTTTGGGGAAAAATGATGAAACTTATTTTTCATGGAATTAAGGCAAGGTATTTTATTTAAAAAATTGTTGGTAGGGTGCCAAATTATGGTTTTTATTCCATAAAAATGAAGTTGTTAAACCTCACCACAAAGGAAGATTATCTTTTAATGTTTAATAATAATTTTCTATGCTGTAAACACTGTGCTGCAAGTTATAGAAATTACCAGCATATCTTAGCTAATAAAGAGGAATTTAAAATTTTATAAAAAAATGAATAACAAATTAATTGCTCTCATGTAAGTAGATAGATAAATATGTGTGTTTTTGCATGTTTGTGTTATATGTCTGTATTCCTTTGATTTGCACAGGTATTATAGTGATTTTAAGTAGCTAAAATACATATTAGCTGTTAAAATATATGTAATTAGCAGTGTTATGTTCCCAGTTGTGAGTGCCACGAATCCAGGCAGGTGTGGAAAGCCAGCCTCTGAGATGATGGCCTTACTTTTCATTTAATAGACAAGAACTGAGATCTACATTGGCCCAGGTCTCCTGACTCTTTGTACAACATTCCTCAGAACGCGATTAGTTATTGTGAGGGAAAGGGTCAGGAAGCGTGATATGCAAACATACCTTTCTTCTTAACAAACTTCAACTTCCTTTTGTCCTCATAGTACATCTCATATAAACCTTCAAAGCTTTTTAAATGTACTTCAGGTTTACATTTCTCGTCACCCCTCCGCTGCCCCTTGTTTCCAGTACATGGGACTCTCAGGGGCTCCAAAGAGGTAACTTCAGTTGGGTGTCCCTCCTTGCCCCACTGCCCTGTTGCCAGGGCTTTCTAGAGCCTGCTACTGCACCACTGATGGAGATTCCGCATCTTTAAAAGCCAAACCAGGACTTGCCTAACTCTTCAAGACTTCTTCAATGCATGGAAATCTTGGAAGTGAGAGCAGAAATGCTTCTGTGTTTACTGGGAGAGAAACCAGGGGAAACCAAGTTAGGCTGGCATGTTGTTCGAGGAAAGGTGGGAGCTGATCAAGTCAACACTCCTGGAGCTCAGGTGTCAGGCCAGGTATGTTTGTTTTCTGGAAGCCACCATTTTTAACAGGGAGAAGAATGAGCATTTGGAAAAAATGAAGTACTCTCTCTTTTTTTATAAAGATGCCTGCTCTTTGTATGACATAGATATGTCACTCTGAAGCAGCAATCCTTACCTGGATTATGGTTGTATTTATTTGATTATAGACCAGATTCAACTTTTAGTACTTGTCCTCATTTACAGATGAGGAAGAAAGAGCTTGCTCTGAGGATAAGTAACTTGTTTACTGTCTTACCGTGGCTTTGGGCCGATCTACTCGGCAGACCCGCCCCTCCGTCTGGGTATTATCTTTTGTCACCAAGACATCCAGAGCCAGTTCTAGTTAAAATTGTGAGCCAAGTTATCATTATCATTATCACTATCATTATTAATGACCGTTTACCCAGCATTTATGAAGTGCCAGGCACTTTGCTAAGCACTTTACATAAATAAACTCATTTAATCCTCAGGACTCTTTGACATAGATATCATCCTATTTTATGATGTGAAATGAGAAAATGAAGAGAGAGGCTAACTGTTTAATATTACATAACCCGTAAATGAGAAAGGTGGGATTCAAGTCAGGGCTCCCTGGCCCCCAAAGCCCTGCTCTCAGCCACTACACAGCTGCTCTGCGTAACCACTCTGCTTGGGTGCTCAGTATCTCCCCCTCTCCTTCTGCTCTGTGACCTTCTTTTTCTCCAGAACATCTTTCTCTCTTCCCTCCAATGTCAGGTACTCTAATAACCTCCGTCCCTCTAAATAAAAATCATCAGGTTTTTCATTTACACCAAGATTTTTATGTGTTATGTGTTAACACCTCCTAAGGGTACATGCACATCAAGGAGAGAAAATTTAAAGCAAAAATATTTACAAACTGAAAATAGAATTTCAGGCCATGAGTCAGACAGGGATTACAGTGGTGCAGGGGTGAATTAGGAGCCTATCCCAATTTCTCTCAAATGGCATTATGAAGTGGGTACCTTCTTATCTGTGTGTTTAGCTTGAAAAAGATCCTTTTTTGAAGTAAATTACAGCCAGGAGGCCCACGAATTCAGTTGCATATCAAATCTGGGCATTTTGAAAGATAGGGATGTTTCAGGAGAATTCAGCAGTGTGTATCCAGAAAATTACTTAATAGCGAGTGAATTATTGCTATACTTGTTATATCATAAATCACTATGATAATAAATCTGTGTGGTTGATGAAAGCTTGGGCTCAGGGATGTGAGGCAGCAGAGAAGTAAACAAAAATGCCTCACAAGGAAGGACAAACTTATCACATTATCTTCCCCAAGAAACCAAGTCCCATATTGATACCACCAGGGGAGAGATCAAACAAACAAACAAAAACACTGCAATGGACTTTTAATTAAACGGGGGAGATTGAATACATGCATTTCTCCCACTCACTATTGAAACACAGTAAACATAACCACAAAGGAATTTTAAAAGGTGTGTAACTACAAAGACAAAGAGGAACAGGGAGATGATCCCACACAGGATATGTCCACAAGCTTTCAGAAGAAAGGAAGTGGATGAGTGAACCTGACAGAGCTGAGTGAGGAAAGGTGAGCCCTTACTGCTTACAGAAGCCAGTGAGAGGGAAGCCATCCACTCACCAGAGCGTCTGGTCTTTTCTGAAACTGGGGATACGTCATACCTCTTCCCAGGTCACACCAGGGTTCAGTTCCAAGCAAGAGGATTGGTGGAAAGTTGCCCTGAAAAAGAACAACTAAGGGTTCCAAGACCTTTTCTGCTACCCCCATAGAAGGTGAGTGATTCTCTCCTGCTGGGTGGAGATAAGAGTCGTACTCTCTGGGGCAACTGAAACAGAGATGCTCCAGTCTCAGGGACAGCCAGACCAGCAAAGGGGAATCCCACAGGACTGAAAACCAGATTTGAACATACAGAAATTAGGTCCTCAGTTCCCTTTCCTTATTCACCTTCTGTAATGCCGACAGTTGGTCTTGCCATGACATTCCTTGGCAGAAGATGAGATGAGTCTGCCTAGGAGAAATGGTGTGGTCCAATAGTAAAGACTCACAGATTTGGCAGTGACAATTCTCCAGCAAAATTACTGGTTCTCAGCCTAATAAATCCTAAATCAATAAAACCCACCTATGAATAGAGTCAGCTTTTTATTGCCATACTTTGAGATAATTACTGATAGCCAATGCTTACCTGATATTTGAGGAAAACCTTCAATAAGAAAGACAAATAATAAAGAAACAGGATTTGGAGGAGGTACTGAAAAATTAGAATCAATGCATACAGAAAACAAAATTAGAAGAATAATCTGCTCAGCAACCTAAGACACTACAACTGTGAAGTAAGAACAGGATGCTACAGAAAAGGGACATCCAGTGATCAAAAAGGAGCTCTTGGAAATTAAGAAGAAAATGATAGCAAAAACAAAAAATATCATTAGAAGGTTTGGAACAGATATTCAAAGTCTATTGGTCATTTTCAGAAAATACAGAGATTGAACATAGAATAGAAAAGACTGAAATCAAAATTAGAGGATAGAATCAGGAAATTCACTATCTTCTTAACTGGTTTCGAAGAATGGAGAAAATGGAAGGAGGAAATTATCAAAAAAATAATACAAAAACATTTTCCCATAAATGAAGGGCATGAGCTTTCAGATCAAAAGGGTCTTCTAAGTACCCTGCATACAATGAAAGACAAAAAAAATCACATCATTGTGACATTTTAGGACATTTTGAACATTTTCAGAAGAAATGATAGGACACATTTCAGAAATGGAGATACCAGGTTTCCTAATAGAAACTTGAGAAATTAGAAGACAACAGAGCCTTGCTTATGATTTTAAATTCAGCCAATCCACGGGGCAAGCAATAGTTTTCATTCACTTATGTCCAACTTCCGAAAAATGTACCTCATACACTGAAAGCTTCTTGGGAAGCTACTGGAGGATGTTTGCCACCAAAATGAGAGGATAAATCAAGAAAGAAGATCTGAGAGCCATAAAGGGGTTGCCACCCAGGAGAGAGATGGAAGGGGAATGGTGAAGCAAGGCCTGCCGAGTAGGCAGTCCTGTGTGAAACAGGAGAACACTGGGTGTCCAGGGAGTCTCGAGGGCTTAAAAGGGCACCCTTAGTCACCTTATGTGTTCAACAATGTTGAGGGTGTTTTACTGAAGAGTTTGGGAGAAGGAGCAATGATTCACAGAGAGTGAATTACTAAATAAACAGGTAAGGCAATTATTAATTACCAAAGAAATTTTAAGAAACAGATACAATAATTGCACAGTGAGTGTTTTAGTTGTGAAAAATAAGTATATATAAATAATGAAAATATGAAAAACTGATTTATTTAAAGGTAGTGATATTATTTGGGAAGGAGGCAAAAAAGAAGGATGGGGGAGGGGGAAGAAAATGGACAGAGAACTAAGTTCTTATCTTCTAAAGAGAAAGCCATCAATAATCCTTCCTAACATAGGAAAATCCAGAAATAGCATGGTGAGCATAGACAGAAACATGTGGCAGGGCCACATGATGGCTGTGATGAAGGATGGAACAGGATAAGCAATTTTTTCTATAAGCTATGTACTACTTGACTTTTTAAAAAAGTATGCAGATGTATTACTTTAGTAAAAAATAGAAGTGAATTTAAAAGCCTGAAAACCTGACCTATAGAAAAGTATTCTTATTTAAGGCCTGAAATAAATTAATAGAGGCTTTAGTTTCTTACACCACAATTTCTCCAGATTGATAAGAATATATGTCATGAACAGTTCAAATACAAGGCAATGTGTTGAAACCAATTCATAAATAAGGAAGGAGTCTGTGATGAATTGATGGTCTTAGGATCGGGGGGGGGCATACAGCCCTTATTTGATGCTGTTTGAAATGGCATGAAATAAATCCATGCAAAGTTAAGGTGCCATGGTAGGAAGAAATTATAAACCCGCCCTTCTCTTTAGAGTTTGACAAACATCACGCCAGACATTTACTGACCAGAGCTCATTAACTCCATGAATATGACAATATTTAGCAAACAAATTCAGTACTACATTAAGCTTCATGTATCTGATTTTAATATGTATGCTTAAAATAATTACTTAAGACACTAAGCAATTTAATAGACCATTAGCTCTTTCATCAAAATTCATACTCTTAATAAAAAGCAACATAATATTATATGCAATGTATTTCTGACAAATATGTCAATATGTTGAGCAATGAAATAAACTGATTTTTTAATAACTATTCCATAGTAGAAATAGCTAAAAAGAAAACCCAAATTTTCTAATTTATTGACTCAACAAGGTGATCTTTTTGTTGAAAATATTTTGATCCCATTCTTCTCTATTTCATTCTTAAAATGTTGATTTCCTTCCAGTGTCATGAAATCAATAGTAGGTTAATAATAGCATTTTTAAATAAATGGAATAAAGTAGAATATTGCAAAACATTATGGAAGGTATTAAGTATTTATGACACACAATTTGAAAAACACTGTACAATTCCATATTGCTGCCTTAGTAGAAACCATCCCTTTCACTCTACTTCTCAAAGAGCATCCGTTCTCATTGGAACTGGATACTAGAATGCCAGGCAGTGTGTTGAATCACACGGGATAAAGAAATTCTATGAACCACAAGTTGTGGTGCTCTGACCGACTTTTGAGCCAATTGCAAGATTCTGCCAGGCCACTGAGCTATTTGTTCAATCCCTTAAAAATGTTAGAAGGGAAATGGGTGAAGGTGGTCAAAAAGCACCAACTTCCAGCTATAATTTAGGTCCTGGGAATGTAATATACAGCAACAGGACTTGAAAAAAAAATGTTATTTTACCATGACCTACAGTGAAAAAACATCAGCATGCAAAGAATGTTAAGAGTATTTACTATTCTGTAAAACTTCTATTTCAGTGGTGTGTATCTAGATATGATAAATGTTATATATATCATATATATTAGATACATCTGTTTAGTGAGGGATATGTATCTGTTACATATCTATATAAAGTAATTCAGGCAAATTACTCATTCTTTGTGAAACACAATTTCTTCACCTGTTAAGTGGGAATGATGTCTGCCTCATATGATTCTTTCTAGGACTAAGTGCAACAATCCCTGTCACACTTACCCAGTTCATGGCGAAGCCAGTAGTTGCTGGCTTCCACTACCAAATCTTTCCTCCCACCTGGACTTGTCTCTCACCAGAATTCTTTGCCAAGTGGCCTAGTTAAGACAGGCAATTTAGAAATGATTTTCCCCAGCCAGTTAGAAAAGATCAGTCATCATTTCTCTGTTAAAACCTGAGCTTCTCATCATTCTTCCTCATTACCTTACAATAGACACATGATATGTTTGCTTTTTTAAATTTAATTCATGCATTTGGCCAGTGTATCTTTGTTAAAAAGTTTGTATGTCCACCCAGGAGGAAATGATTCTTGTGCATTAACTTAGTCTATATGGTGCCACCTACAGATAAGTACCTAATAATCAGGTTTCAGTAGAGGTGGTGACCACTGATAATACACTGACAGTAAGAGACTGATTCTGTTCCCATTTTTATATATGATTTGTAATGTAATCTGAAGCCTATCATTTGAGCCTTTCAGCAAATATCTGGCTTATGAAATTGTGTACATACATACGTGCTTTGTAGGATTCTACACTCCCTGAAAGTTGTACTGCAACCTATCTTTAAGTCAAGAACTTCCCTTGTGTGTTTAGAGCACAGCTAATTTATAAAATTCACAGGATTCATATGCACTGGAATCGGGCATAGCACAAGGAGCCCATGACTTCGTGGAAAGAGTACGTGCTCTGGCGCAGCCAGACCACCACTCAAAAGCTAGTTCCACCGCCTCACATGGGACCTGGTGCCAGCTGACCTCTAGCGACACTCAGCTCCTCCATCAGCTTAGTGGGCATGTTCACAGGCCACTGTGTGAAATGAAATTGTGAAGTGTTTACTACAGGGCCTCATGCAGAAAAAGCAGTCAAAATACCTTTATAAAGGAGCTTGAAGGGTGCATGTCACTGGGAGAGGGGAGGGAGCTAAGGAAGCAGGAATATTGCCTTTTCCTGGTGCTCTATTTTCTTTTTTTCTTTATCTTAAACTGACCACTTCTAGCTCAACTGGCTTGCTGATTGGGGTCCAGCTAGGAGCCTGAACTGATGCTTCTGAACATTCCACCAGTTATGAGCTGTGTGCTCTGGGCCTGGTACTTAAAAGTTCTGTGAGCCTCAGTTTCCTCATATGTGAACCATGTGTAGTTACTGTGCAGACTTGGAGCTGATGTGACAAACCAGCTCTATCATAATGACTGTCAAAGATGGTGGGTTCTCAATAAGTGCTAAGGTTATGAAAATGAATGATCCGGACAATAAAAGCCGTTGTTTGGTTGTGCTTTATGTAAGGTGCACTTTCTCCTTATCAGCTTGCCTTCCTGTGGCAGGGATACACCTTCAGCAGCCATTGGGGACAATCACTGGAAGGTTAGTTTCTTCATCAGAGAAATATGAAAATCCCAAACACAGACCTAAGTGAATCATTCAGAGTTAGTAGGAAATAGAACATTTGTTTGATTACATACTTGTGAAAAAAATGTCTTCAGGTTTTTGTGGTTTGGATCTGAATTAAAACATCCACACCCTACGCTGTAGTTCCTTATAGTTAGGCATGATTTTCTCAAATATAGAGAATGAACTGCTTGGAAATTCAGGGGCATTTTCAAAGTTTTGTGGGGCTTCGTCCATTGCCATATTTTATTTTTGGCTTGGTAAGGATTTAACACACAATCACATTTTTATTATCTCTTGCTCATTTTTAAAATGTCTTGGGTTTTTGAAGGCATCTATTTTGATTGTACTGTCTCATACCAATGACTTCTCAGCTTCTTGGAGAGGGAGTTTTAGCTTTTCTTGATTCTGTTTTTCATTTTTTTAAATTTACAGTATACTGACATTTCAAACAACTTCACCTATGTCATGAAGAAAAGAAATCAAGTAACTAGTTTTGGAATCTATACATTAAGAATAATAAAGGTATTTGTATACATATATAAGACATAGATTAAATTGAATATATGCATGCCTGTGTGACTATACATGACTAAGAAACCTGAAATGTTCTTCAGCCCCGCATAACCTCACTCTGCCTTCACTTTCTCATCTATGCAATGGGCTTTTCCTGGCTTATGCTGGTGCAGATCTGGTACAGATGAATGACTTAATGTCTGTGGAACATTTTATCTGTGGCAGGGATACACCTTCAGCAGCCCCTGGGGACAATCACTTGAGGAAACAAAGGCAGTAGAAAAGAAGAGCACTTCAATTCCTGGCTGGTTTGCTATAAAATTTGGTTTGCTACAAGACTTCCAGTGATAGGGAAATCTCATTTATCTCTGTGCATTTTCAGAAGTGAAATGCCACCATGCAGATGTAGTGTTTGGTGATTAACCACTATACTTTCTATGAAATGGCCAGCCAGACAGAGTGAAGACTCTTGCTCTTGTCATAATAGCTGTCATCACTCTGGTGATAGCAATAGTGTCTTCTGAGATGTTGGAGAGTATAATTCTTCAATGTTCTCTTATGCAGACCTAGGGCTAATTTCACAGAAGCAAATCAAAAATAAATGACAGCAACAGCCATAACAACTGAAAGCCCAGGGGTAAAGACTGAGTCTTGTGGCAAAACCACCACATTTGGTGGACACAAATCATGTGACTCACAGCACTACACAGTGGCTGAGGTTCATCTGAGAGGCTTTCCTATCTCTGTAAAGCCAGATATATTTTCAAGAGTTGAATTTACCTACCTTTTGGTTGAGACAATTAGCTTTCTATTTTCTCTGTATGTGTGTTTGTGGATGGAGGGAGGCAAAGTTGATGTTGCTTGTGGAAGCATGGATAAATTTACCAAAATAAGCCAATTGTATGTGGGGCCCCTAATGTTGGCTGGCTAATAAAATGTCTATGTCTCATATAGTTTTATATAAAATGATAGATTCTGGGCCTTTGTATGAAAATACTTACCACAATCCTCTTTATTCTTCCTTTCCTTCTTTTTAATTGCACTTGAACTTCCATAGAAAATACTATTATTCACTTTACAAAGAAAAAAGATACCACACCATTAGACATGAAGTTGTGTACTAGCCCAGCACTTATGTTGTAACTTGGGAAGCACATATACATGAGATGGACATTTATGTGTCTGTGGCAGTGTGTCAGCAGAAAGATTCCTGTGTAGCTGGAATTCAATGTTAGATGGTATTTTTAAAGCTGAAATTAGATTCTCTGCTTTGATTATTCCATTGTGGGTCCCCAGTTATATTTTAGTGTCCTTCACCCTTTCCTCCTTTATTATTTATAACCTGTACTCTTTGAGCAATGACCAGTACTAATCTGTAACCTTCTCTCCTTCTGCCTGATTCGCTACCTTTTTTGAAATTCCAAGATTGAAGCACATATTCTGAGACTTTTTGTAAAAAACATATTACATTTTTTTTTCATATTTCTGAGCCTGAAATAAGAGTCAGTCCTGGGTTTGCTTGTCTCATTCATTTTTTGCAGGCCAGCTTCAAAAAAAAAGATAAGAGAAAGGAAGCAGGTGGGGATAGGAGAGAGAAGTATGAAGAGCTCACACTGTTATATTCATTAGGTTATAATCTCTCCCGTGAACACACAAATATACTTTCGCATATACATTTGTGAGAAAATTTGTTTTGCTATCTTGATTGCTAGATTAATGTATTAGGTCTTTCTGACTTCCCTTATCTTGCCTTTTCTTTTCTCCATCCACACTAGCTGGACCTAAATAATAATAAAAACAAAGAATACCAATTTATTTATACTTGGTCTGCATTAAAAAGAAGTGGGGCATGAAGCAGCATTAGTGGCAAATTCCCCGAGGACCAAAGGCTCCCACTGGTCCCAGTCTCCTGAATGGGTGCCTGACCCTCCACGCAGCTAATGACTGAAATGGGATCCATTGCCAGTGGGAGCTCTTAATTTCTTTACATTGTTCAGGTCACTCTGATGCAATGCAAAGTGACAGCTTCCATTTCAGTGTGGCTCATTATCAGCTTTTACATCAGATACCAGGGACACACATCTTTATCTGAACATTGGACCTAATAACCCTCTTTGCCATGTAAACTGAATTCGGCCTTGGCTAAGATATAAGATGTAAAGTAATGTGGGCATGTGTGCAAACCACGTCATATCCAAAGGGCTCAGGAAAAAGAAAAGGAAAGCAGAGGCAAGGCATGGATTCCTTAGGATTCACAAAATGAAAATCTTCAGTTTGGTTAAAATTCACCACTTAGAAGACAGGAAAATTTCCAAGGAAGGTCCAGCTATGAGATGGTGACGGCAAGTTTAAGATGTGGACCTGGAAATGGATGCAAGGCTCCCTGGTGCTCTTTGATGTCTACTGCTGACTGGCATACTTGGCCACAGGTACTTGGTCATTCAGCAGGGTATGGAGTCCATCCATGCCAGTTAAGTATGTGTTGTGAGTTTCTTTTTCTTCTAGGAATAGCTGCATGAACTATGACATGGTTGATGGGTTTCTGCCATGCTCCATCTTTATTTAGAAATGAAAGTTATCGAATCTGCCCTAAGCTTTTCCTAAGCAGGCCTCACCCAACAACTCCAAGGTGGTCCAAATCCTCAGTATCTTGGTGATCTGTTCCCATTCCTCTCAAAGCTCATACTCTCCAAGGTTGCATATAAGAAAGCTGAAACCAATTGCGTGTTTTGTTTTTCTTAAACGTACACAGAGATACACATAGAAAGTTACAATCTGTCCCAACATATACTTATCTGCATGGTGCTTATTGACATTGGGTATAGGTAGGGTGACTTAGAGTAAGGGGGCTAAAGAAATAGATGAGTGATTAAAAGGCAGGTGAAGTATGTTTTAGATATGCTTTACCTGCACTGTCCAGTAGAAATTAAATGTGAGCCACAGATGTAATTTTACGAATTTTCTGGTAATCACATTAAAAAAGTAAAAGAAACAAATGAAATAAATTTTAGTAAGATGTTATTTAATCTAATCTATAAAAATACTGCCATTTTAATGCAAATTAAAATTATGAGATAAAATAAAAATTATTGAAATATTTTACATTTTCCTTTTTTGTATTTTGTCTTTGAAATCCAGGATGTAGTTCATACTTACAGCACGTTTCATTTAGACATGGCACATTTTAATTGCTCAATAGTTACATGTGGCTCCTGGCTGCTGTAATAGCATTACTTTAAACAGACATAGTGACTCATAAGAAGCTCTGCTTCCTTACCCAAATGTGGCTGTTTGAGAAATAATGAAGAGGGATTATCTTAGTCTGTTCAGGCTGCTGTAACAAAATACCAAAGACTGGGTGGCTTACAAAAAGCAAGAGAAATTTCTTTCTCACAGTTCTCAGAAGTTCAAGATCAGGGAGCCAGCGTGGTTAGATTCTGGTGAAGGCCTCTTCCAGGTTGCACACTGACAAATTTTCACTATGTCCTCACATGGCAGAAAAGGTGAGGCATCTCTGGGAGGTCTCTTTGATAAGAACATTAACTCTTTAGTGAAGACTCCACCCTCATGACCTAAACACCTCTCACCCAATGCCCTACCTCCTAATACCATCTCATTGAGCATTAGTATTTCAACATATAAATCTTGGGGGGGACACACACATTCAGACATTAGCAGGCATCTTGATAGTATCCTGCCTTAGGAAAGCAACATTCAATCATTTATTTATTCATTCAACCAATATCCTATCATGTGGTAGGCATGCATAGAATGCAAAGCACATATCATGGAAGGAAAGGGGATAGTGTGTAGAAATAAAAAAGACAAATAAGGTGTCTTCTTTCATGGAGCTGACATTCTAGTGGGGAACATAGGAAGAGGGAAAGGCAAATGAATATGGAACCCATCAGATGGTGACAAGGGCTATGAAAAAATAATAAAGCAGGGTAAAGAGTTAAAGAAAGAGTGATGGGGCTGCCATGCTAGATTGGAGGGGGCTCTAAAGGTGTCTGATCAGGGGATATTTGAAAAGAGACCTCAGTGAAAGAATACATTGAGTCCTATGGATATCTGAAGAAAGATTGTTCCAGGGAGCAGCTGCAAAGGCCCTGAGGCAGGAAGGTAAATATCATATGGTCCTTTAGGCCACTATCAGGACTTTGACTGTAATTTAAAATTTTGAGCCAAGGCATGACAAGATCTATCTGGATTTTCCATGGAGATTAGACAGTCTCATTATGTATATGTATATGCATTTATATTTTAATTCTTTGTGCTGATCCATATATTTCCCTTTTAAGCCTATCATCTCTCTGAGATTAAATTCAAACATGAGGAAAAATGATACTTCTGATTCCTACTCAAACAATGCTTTAAGTAAATTTGCAACTAATGGTGAGATCTACCTCCCAAATATTGAAGAGCTGAATCCTAGACATAAATTGCATGTTAGAGCTGGTGCAGAGATTAGACAGCCAATATGAACATTAGAAAAAATTGGGACATGTGGATTTTTACATATAAATGGGTTACAGTAAATGTGTATCTTAATTTGGTTATTATTAATAGGAGACATTTCTGCATGGGCTGTATGTTTGGACTTTTTGGTGAGTAAATGTAGAATTCTAGTCTATGTCAGTCTTTACACAAAATTCTGATTATCGTCAGTGATGAATGTGCACAGGATGAAATTGGTGGTATTTTATTCTTATTCAGTGTATCCAGTTGCTTGGATCTATGATCACCATGTGTTCTCAGGCAGCCTGGCAGCCAGATATAAGCCATTTCTTATCTTCTATTAGAATCTTAAGTTATTCCTGCTCTCTGATTTAAGTTTTCTGCAGAGGGAAGAAAGTACACTTACCCCTGAAAAGGAATTCAACTGAAATTCAGTGGGACTATTTTGGACTCTAAGAACAAATCTCTTGCCAGCATCCTTGTTTAGTAAAAAACTCTCTAAATGCGGTTAGGATGAAATCCAGGATCAGGATAAGATTGGATATTGCTTTTGGAATATCATTGAGAAAATAAACTTACCTGCAAGACATGAATATCCCTCAGGAGTTCAGACTGAAGAAAATCCAGCGGAGGATTCAAATCAGAGACTTGCTCATTTCTTAGTATGATCACAAAAATTGTTTTTACATTGTACCTGGTCATGATATCTGTAGTTTCTGGGGGAGAATACCTTTCTCTATGGCAATCTCTAGATTTAGTAACACCAAAGAACTCAGTTAGGACCCCAGGCTCTCTGAGGGCAGAAATTGAGCCTATCTTGCACACCTTTGACTTCTGATCGCCCAGAAGGGTGCTTAGCATATAGCAGATGCTCCATAAGTACCAGTGAGAGGAAATTTCACCTGAACTGACTTAAATACAAAATACTCTTTGGGACAAACTTTAGAACTACAAATGATTCCCCTCTCCCAGTTCCCTTCACACTGTAACTCATAGTTACTATAAACTATAAACTGACAGTAGATACTAGATCATATGATTTGTAAAGTAATGGACCATCTTTGACATTTAACCCTAATGGCTGTTTTTCAATTGTAGTATCACACTCAAACTAGTAGCAAAATGTTTTTCATGTGTCTGATAGATAAATAGTCAAACTTCTGGTTCTTTACCTGTTATTTTTAACAGAATTTGAGGCACTTTTTTTTCATCAGGTAACAATTTAAACTTTAGCATTGCTTAAAATTTTTTTCACAGCATAGACTCAAGTAACTATCATTTCTTTAAAAACTACAGAAAGGTGAGTAAGTATGTTTTAATGGCTTTTCCATTCTGTAGGATGTTCTTTATTAACTGGGAAAAATTGTTTTTCATATCAGAGAAAACAAAATGAATAAGATAATCAGATTGAAATAACTCCCCACCTCCTGAAAGGTGGAGAACCACTTCACCTATAGAATGAGAGAGTAGCATTTTTCCTTAAGAATTTTACTCTTTAAAAAATAAGATAGCCAAATTTAGACATCAATAAGCCATCCTATTTGACTACTGACAATGCATCACAACAAAATATTCACTTGAGAGAAGTTATATAGGTACAACCAACATGCCAAGCTCGGCATGCTGTGGCTTAATATTTTCCTATTTAAAGCATTTCCTTATCTCCCTACACAAAAGTAAAATGAAACTACATACAATAAATGAGAGAATCCTTCACAAATTGTTTGGCAGAAAAGTTACGCAAATATATGTGGCAAAGGCACTTAATCACAATGGCATTTATTACTCACAATTATGACAAAAAGATTGTTTTCGAAGAGGAAGAAAGTACGTTTAAAAAATAATCCAGTTGGACCACATCCTAAAATGTTTCTGAATTTTTAGATGCTGAGTAGGGCTCCGGTGGGATTGACAGGCACCCAAAATGAGCAAGTAGTATCTTTGAAAACATTGTTTAATTAAAAGGGCACACTTGGGATTTCACTTCTGGCTTTGGGAGGAATGTGGACTTGCGCGCTCCCACCTGCTGCCCAGCGCACCGCGAGCCTTGTCGCTGTGGCTCCCGGATGCAGGTGAACCCGGTACTGAGCCACTTTCACAGTCCAGAAAGCATGACATTCCCTGTTACCAGTGGGAGGAAAGGCTAATTGAGAAGTGTGTATAAAGGCTGTAATGAGTAGCATTTACATGTATTGATTAGAAGTAGGGCCACCGTTTTCTCATTTATCACCACCAGCAGCTGTGAAATTTTCCCCACGTCGATTGGCACGGCTCATATTCCCGCTCCTCTAGTTCGTTATTGCATTTCTCCCCCCTTCCCCTCCTGAACCACGGTGCTGATCCACCAGCTGGAATGGCCTGGTAATTACTCCAGCTCCTCCACCAGCTGCCACAATTGCCAAACCGCTGGAGTGAAAAATTCCATCCCGCATTTCCGATTTTTTACATTACCATTGCATAATCATATTTGACGAATAATTAACCTGGGTTAATACTTTAGGGAGCCATTTGCAAGTAAATTGATAAGCTGAGTGCTGTAACAGCACGCAAGGGCTGGGGACTTTGGCAGTGGCTTGATGCTGCCAGGCCCTCGCTGCATTTCACGGGAGCCAGCGTTCTTTCTGACCACCTAAGCTGACCAAGGCCGCCAGCTTCTAAAAAGAGCCCTTGACCGTGACTCTGTTGGGTCAGAGGAGCATGGACACTGAATCTACGGTCACCCTGAATGACTGGGACCTCTCATTGTCCATATCCTGGATGTGAAATGGGTGTTTTAAGAGTCATAATTAGCCCATTTTGAGAAATGTGCAAGCTCAGGAGATTGTGGATTGGCGTTTAGGAAATTACTGTTTTGCTTTATCTGCTGATCTTTCACCCAAATTGTGGAGGCAGTCCTTCAGCTGGCTGGAGAGAGATGCTTCACTCCTTGTGAGTTGCAGTCACTTGGGAAATAAAGGAGCGATCTCATGTGTGAATGCATGACAGAGAGGATCAGTGGAAGCAGTGAAGAATAACTATACCTCCAGATCAAAAGATACTTGGCTGGAAAACTGTCTGTAAGTCTAAAGTAACAGGAGCACCAAAATCTAACCATATGAATTCAGTCGTTCGTAGCTCTATTTTTTGTGACCAACCGGGACACTGATTTTTTTTTCAGTTGCCTAATTCTGATACCTCTTGATTTCTTATCTCTTCACTTTGTTCACTTTGTTCATGCTCTCTTTCCATGCTGATCAAGGGGACAAGTGATGACCTATGATTTTTAGGAGTAATAATTGTTATCTTGTGGTTGGGCTTTGGTATGTGAGCTGACTGTTCTTAATGTGGAATCGGTACGTAGGAGCCAGGCAGAAAGTCAGCACTCAGCATTTGTCACCGTGTGAGGCAGCGAGGAAAAGCAGTTCTTTTCAGACTCAACTGTAGCACTAAGTGAAATCAATGGCCAAACAATCTAACACAATTGGTCACATATTGATAGAATTAAACACCGCTGTTAACGTGACTTGTCATTGATCTGACAAAAATGGTGTTCAGGGCAAAAGTAGCCTGAAGCCTTTAGATTGTGTTTGTGGGGTTAGGGGAGAGAGAAGTGAGAATTATCTTGTCCCACCTACTTAGAACATGCTTTTTGTTTTCTCTAGTCAGTGTACTTCACTCTGGAGCACACTTTCAGGATCTCGGCTTTTTTTCCATTGGTGGCATGGAGGAGGAAAGTAAAGCAAATAAAAGTAGCTCATTTAAAGAGCCAAGATGACATTATGCTCAAGGAACATCTTCTCAATGGTGTGTGAGATTACGTCTTTGACAGAAGTCCCACAGATTTCTGTGGACAATGAAACATGTCAACCCAATTTACAAAACATCACATTCTACTATATCCCATATCTCTGCCTAAGAACAGGGATATGATATAATGTGTTGTAAGAAATACATATTTGGTCATTCTTAGGACCAAATATATACTTTCCAGGTATATTTGGTCTTCATCCACATTTCCTGAAATCACTGCAGAGTATTAAAGGTGAAATGGGTGTTTTGTCCTATTAATGATAGACTTTTGGACCCCCAGTGGCCATTCTTGGAGGTTGGATCAGTCAATGGCCAGTAATTTAGCCAATCATGACTATGCAATGAAGCCCTCACAAAAACCCACAGAAGAGGTCTGCTCTCTCTGCTCTGCTCTGTGCTCTGCTTTGCCTGCTTTGCTCAGTTAGATCCTGCTTCTTGTTCAGAGAGACCTTTTATGCTTGGGGCCCCAGGCTCCATGAAGATAGAAGATCCTTTATTTGGGACCTTGCCCTCTGTCTCTCTTCATCTGGCTGTTAAGGTGTATCCTTTATTAAACTGGTAAACACAGTGTTTTCCTGAGTTCTGTGAGCCTCTCTAGCAAATTAAACCTAAATGAGAGGTCGTGGGAACTGCCAATCTGTATCCAGCAGGTCAGAAGCACAGGGAACTGCCTGGGGCTTGCAACCAGCCACTGGAGTCGGGGGTGAAGGGAAGTCTTGTAGGACAGAGTCCTTAACCTGGGAATCCTGTGCTGTCTCTGGGCAGATACCATCAGAACTGAGTTGAGTTCTCCAACACCCTGTTGGTGTTTGAGAATTGCTTGATGTAAGTATATGTAGGAAGATACCTTCCCACATATTTACACACATTGGAATTGAGTCTGGGTACCCAAATGGAGTTATGTGACTATTACTGCTGGGTATAATATTGTTACTGTTAAACATATATGAAGGGAAGAAATACACCATCTCATCTGGTGTCAGAGATGTTGCAAGGGATATGCTTATCAAATATCAATTCTGAAAGTATTTTCCATCATTTACATTCAAATAATATTGCAAACGACTGTGGCTAGGATAGCTGGGCCATGCGCTTCCTCCTGGTACCTCTGAGCTAATATTATGGTCAGCTCTCCCTGAGGCTCCATCTGCCACAAGCAAAAGTATGACTAAAAAGAGAATGCTCCTGTCATAGAAAGTCATCTTCTGCGTATGTGGCTTGGCTCTGGAGTACCCACATCAATTGCTGTTATTCCTGAAATGTTGTGTATGAGGGAGCAGGGCTATGGCCATGCCACATCTCTGCAATAAGTCAAGAAATGGGATATGTTTGAAAAGAGGATCTGTTGTCTTACTATGTTTCAAAATAATTATGTATGCATCAGTAAATATACTCAAGGATTTGAATATGAAATTATTTTCTCTAATACATAGCCTATGTAGTTTCTTCAAAGCACTTGCAGAGTTTATATTTATCTGAATGCATTTGTTTACCAATTAAATGTGTCTCCCCTAGTAGAATATATGCTCCACGAGTACAATAACATTGTCTTATTCTCCATAATCTCACTCTGATGCAAAGCTGGGGACAAATAGCCTGTGGTTTGGCAGACTGTGCTGTGCACTGCACAATTCTGGGGGTGCTACAATGACTACATAGACAATGTCCAAGCTGTGTAAGCACTACATGGTAGCTCTAAAAGGCTGAAACACAGCAGATAATAGATTTTTGGAATTAACAAATGAACTTTTTCTTATGTTTCTGTGGATAGATAGAATAGCCTTTCTTTTAGTGCTGAATAATGAATAACTGTAAGGGAGTAGTTCTTTAGCATGCATGACAATCATCTCAAAGGCTTTTAAAAATGCCAATGGCTGAGCCTCACCCTCAGGGTTCCTGATTTAGTGGATTTGGAATGAGGCCCAAGAAACTTACACTTTAACTTTCCCAGGTGATACAAATGCTGTTGGTCCAGGACCACAGTTTGAGAACCGAGATAAAGACCACAGATAATGATGCCAGTGACAATTCCTCTCCCTCTTTCTTCCTTCTGTCTCTCACATTGGAACTCCACCATTATTATCCTAAAAAATTAATCTAAGCTAAATTTAAACCCTGCTACACGTTTTGAAGACCCTTTGTATCTGTCCGTGACACAAAGTCCAAATCCTTTGACACAGTGCTTAAAGCCATCTGCCATCTTTGAGTCACTAGCCATTCTTCTCTATCCACCTCAAACCCTGTGTGAGCTCCAGACGTAATAGGGCTACATATCTCAACACTGGCTGTGAATCACCCATGGGTCTCTCAAAAAATACACACACCTGGGCCCTGTTCCAGAGATACTAATTTGATAGGTCCTGGGTGGGTCCTGACTGTTCAAAATGCTTCACAGATGATTCTGATGTACAGTTGCACCAAACTACCAACTTATGGAATGTAGGCAAGAATATAGTCAAAGGCAAGTTCATAGCTTCATAATCTTTCCTGGTAAAAGAATAAAAAATAGGCAGCAATCTTAAGAAGTTATGAAGAGAGCAATGAAAGAAAATGTATAGACTGACATACAAATGAAGACAAAGAAATTCAGTAAATTAGTAAACTAAAAACAAATAGAAGGGAAATGAAATCCAGCCCACATAACTTGAAGAAATAAAACACAAGCCTCTGATCAATACACAAACAAGAAATTTGAAAAATTGATGACATAGAAAATTCTGAAGCTATTAACAAATGTGATTTGAGTGACCCAAGTATATTAAGTGAAAGAGTAGGATTCAAAACTATATTCACTGTACATGTGCAAAATACCATAGAGAGAAAATGTATTGTTAGCTGTGGGATTTTTGTTACTTCTAGGGTGGTATGATTTTAGCTCCTCTATATTTAACACTCCTGGATATGGTTCAGTTAAATGTATGCATGTTGATCTCCTCTGTCTAATTCTAAACTTCTTAGTATACCTTAACTAAGGACTTCCTGTGAGGAACACTATAAAACCCCAGGGAGATGTCTGCAAGCAAATGGTCATGTAAAGCATATTGTCATGCAACATGGAGACTGAGGAACAAGAGTGCAATATCTGTTTCAAGAAGCAAATGGTTGTCTTCATGTGTATTACAGAAATTGGGGGTCTGTGATATTTTGCTATTAATTTAGGTAGTAGTACTTTTCTAGGCAGTTGTCAGTTGTAATGTAGTAATGAGACATTTAGACAAGACCTTAGAAAAATTAACCCCTATGAATCATAGTTTCCTCATATATAAAAGGAGGAGAGCAATATTAATTTTTCATGGGTGGTGGTAAGAATTAAATAACATGATAAAAGTTTATAGGCAAAGTGCCTGGCCCATAGTGAGTCTACTATATAATAAATATGTCACTAGGAGAATTCTGTATTTACAATAGTCTGACTGGAACAACCCCACTTTCTCTTTCATATCATGAAGTCATAGTGTGAGAATCTCCCTTCCCCATCTCCTCTTGCTTCAGCCCTGTAACTATCATTTATCACTTGCCTGGAGAGGGAGCTACCATTCATTGCAGGGTCTGCTTCATGGACATGAGACCTGTGCACTCACACAGGGCCCCAGGCACAGAAGGGCCTGAGCTTGGTTTAATGCTATATTGGTACCATCTTGAAACTTTTAATAATTTTGAACAAGGAGCTTAACATTTTCATTTTGCACTGGGCACCACAAATTATGTAGCCAGACCTGTTCAGTAAGCTCTTCCATCTTCCTGATACCACAGTGGTGGCTGAAAGGCTAGGCTAGATTAGGGGTGTATGACTTATCTAACTTCCCTCATATGTAATAGGAGAAACAGACTGTGCCCTAGAGAGGCAGCACTGTGGGAAGCCAGGCTTGGAGGATTATTTGAGGGCTGATATGCTGATGTTTTGCTGTTAATCTTATGAGTCCAAATTTAGATTTCGTCTGTTCTTGTGCTCGCCACCTGAGTTATTTGTGAGAGGACCACTACTCTTTTGCCATAAATGCTAACTGCTGTTTGTTCGTTCTTATTTTTTATACATTACTGAAAGCCACATTGTCCCTGCTCTTGGTGTCATTCAGATCCTAGTGCACTGGATGATGTTCTACCATCATTTGCACTCAGATTCCCCTTCTCCTTTCACATCTGTCTCAGAAGCTAGGCAGGGAAGGGGTTTGCGGGAGTGCTCTCAGATGCAGGTAGAAAGGGTTTCTTTGCATCAGGGTAGACTGCACAGTGGTTCTGAAATTCACTGCTTCTGAATCTGGGTGAGGGGTATACAGGAGGGATGTGGCACACGTTCCTGGCTTGCTCTGCAAGTTGTCACTTTTTGATTTGCAGATTGATCCAGGCTGTCCCTCCTGGAAAGATACTTGGGACTGGTTTGTGCTCCATGGTGTCCTATATCTGGGAAAACCTCAAGAACAACCAGAAGCTAGATTATTTGAACTCAGGTTGAAGGTCAGATGCCAATGCTGTATTTATGGTATACTGAATAATGATAGTAGATTCAGACCAGAAAAGACACTGCAGACAGAGTCGGGAACCTGATATTGTCATTAACCAGCTGCCATGTGACCTACTCACTGAGTCTCAGTTTTCTTATCCATAGAGGGTGATATTACTATTTACCCTCCCCTATATTGCAGGGCTGTTGTAATAACCAAACAGGATGGTGAAAAGACCTCTAAACTGTAGAGCCCTGTAGATGTGTAAGAGCCTTGAACTCTTTCACCAATCTAGGCAAAAAGAATCAGTTTATTTCTACTTTCCATACTGGCATCCCTCTGCTTCCTGATTTTGAGTTGACAGGAAATTCTTGGCAGAGGGAATAGCATTTGCTAAGGGCCAGAGGCTAAATGAAACCATTAGTTTGGGCATCAGCAAAACGTCCCGGAATGGCTGGGGCACAGAGGAGGTGGAAGGGCAAGACATGGGGTGGGGGTTGGGGAGCAGGGAGGAAGAAGAGGGAGTGTGTGTTGGTTTCCTGCTCTAAACAACAACACAAACCGGGTGGCTTACAAGCAACAGAAATATATTGTCTCACAGTTCCAGAAACCACAAGTCTGAAATCACAGTGTTGGCAGGGCTGCGCTCCCTTTGGGGCCTTGGGGAGAATCCATTTCTTGCCTCTTCCTGCTTTAGTAGCTGCTGGCATTCCTTGGCTTGTTGCCACATCGCTTTAATCTCTGCTTTGGGGACCATATTTCCTCCTCCTCTGGGTGGTCAAATCTCCCATTGTGCCCCTTTAAGGACACAGTGACCTCTATTAGGGCCCATCCAGATAATCCAGGATAGTCTCCCCAAACTCAAGAACCTTAACCCCAGCACATCTACAAAGACCCTTTTTTTGCCATGTAAGGAACATTCTTTGCTTCCAGGAATTAGGAAGTTGACACCTTTGAAGTGCTGTTATTCTGCCTACTATGGAGAGGGAGATGGAAGGGTCTTTAAAGATTGTTTCAGCCTAGCTCAGGAGCTTGGAATTTATCCTGAGTGCAGTGAAGAGCCATTTTAAGCATCTGTGGGATGGGTGGAAGGGTCCAGTACAGAAGTCAGAAGCCCAGCTGGAGTATGCTGCCACCCAGGGGTGCATGCCTAGGCACCGGAGCGAGCCCCTACCCCTTCCCTAGGCTCTGGAGAATGTGTGTCTTTTGGCCAGTTTTAAAGTCATGAGTTACTCTGAGGGCTTCCTGGGTCCTCAGGTGCTCTGACCTAATCCATAACAGAGCCTCTGAACCTTAGGTCAAAATCCAGGGACTGTGTTCTTCCATGAGGTGCACCTATTCATTCTCATGTTCTCTTTCTTCCACTAGGAAAGCTGAACTAATCATTGCTGCAGAATCTCATCTTTCTCAGGAATATTTCTAATTTAATGAGCGATGAAGTCTTCAGAAAGCAACCTGGTTGGGATTTCAGGTTTTAGGAAGCAGGTGGAAGGGTTGGGGAAATGGATTTACCCTGCCTGTATGGGCAAAGTCTACCCTGTTTTTAAGAGTTTCCCAAATCCCAACTCACACCCAGACACCTGGAGCTTTCTTACAGTTTGGGGTGTAGGATAAGGAAAAGCAGGAAGAAACAAACCTAAAGTTCTGTGATTTATTTAGTCTTCAAGATACCAGAGGCCTCATTTTATGAAAGTTATATCATAGTCTTTATATGTCTTAAGCATAATTCCAGAGATCTTTAGTGCTACAGAGTTCTATCCTTAAAGTTTATCCCTGAAAGAATTTAGCCTAATGCTGTAAGTAAGAATGAAATATTATGGTCTCCAATTCTCTGTCTCAGCCTCACCATGAATTATCAGTAATAATCATAATGAATATTTGTATTGTTAAAAAACAGGCTTACAGATGGCCCTTTGAGAATGCCATGAAAGAAGAGAAGTATTAAATTATGTCAGACCACACCAAATCTCACAGTATCCATAAAATCCCGAAGTATCTGCTAAGAGTTGGCTCAGTTCTTTATCCTCTCTTTGGAAAAGTAAGTGTCACGAGCTGAATGGTGAGGGCTGCCCTAGCTGCTGGCAGCTTGAACTTTGCCTTTGAAGGGAGCAAGCAGTCTGCTCGTCATTCTCAGAACGTTCTATGATGAGCCAGGAGAAGAGAACATTCACATCATTTTGTATTGTTGTATTTATACCTTCTACAGGGCAGACGAGGTGGAGAATGAACTGCTGAAAATGTTTACAAGCACGTAGATGTCCCTTTGCATTTAGCTACAAGTCTCTTAAATGAAAAGAAAGAATTCCCTCTGGTAACTAATAAAAAAATGAAAAGGACTACTTTTTAGAAACAAACAAAAGTATTTCTTAATAAAGTTCACACAATGAAGTTACATTTTCCACGAAACTTCACATACCCTTAATTTTGTTTCCTTATTGATGTTTTTTGTTGTATCACAAAACTCTTGGCCATCAGAAATACATGGAGTCATCTAGTCCTGGCCCTGGAAGAACTTTGCATTTTTAGTTCAAGTCCTCCACTTGATCATCCCTTTCTCCTTGAATAGAATAAAAATGTTTAGCCACCCCCACCTCCTTTCCTCAAATTCAGCCCCATGAGCTAAGGAATATTAGCAAGTGGGTATACAGTATTCCATATGTCATATACTTTTGTAAACATTTAAAAACATGAAAATATATGAATATATTTAGATTTACAAAAGTATATTTACATTTATATATTTAATATACATTTAATCTTAAAATAATTTATTAATTAAACATATTTTTATTGAATTGTTAAATGTATCTAGCACCATTCTAGATGCTGGGCATATAGCACTGAACAAAACAAATAAAAACTCCTGTCTTCACTTACATTCTACTGTTTTTGCTTGTTTGTCTCAAAAAAGTCTCAAGATCTGAGATCTTGGGCATAGAGGAGTACATGAGATGAGGGTACAATGCATGCAAACCACTTTGGGGAGCTTTCCTACCTTTGGGGGTCTCTGAGCTGGTTTTCACTGTGGTAAAGTTTGGAATCAACAGGGAGCTGCCAAAGGCAACATGTGGGCCAATGAAATCGGCAGCTCAGTGTGCCAAACACGATCCTCTTTGGGAAGGGTGGGAAGGCAGGAGTCTGAGCTCACCTGCAAGGGCTTTGGGCTAATTGAGGAGAGGAAATGCCTACGTACTGCTTCCGGAGAGCAGCTGAGGGGCATGCAGGGAACGCTGGCTGAAGTCAGATAGCATTCATCTCTGAATGACTCTGCAAAGCTCTGTTGGGTACCAACTTTGAAGAAAATGAAGAATTTAAAAAATAGTATAAAGGAATATATATGCAAAAGAAATAGCAATATTATTACCCAGACTGTGTCTGCTTTATAAACAAGGTGCCTCGACTGAGCAGAAGTGGGCATTTGGGGTAGTAAGAGCAAGTGAAAGGATGGGGGAGTTGGGGTCTCTGTGGGACTGAGGGGTTTGTATTGGCCATGGAATCCCCAGGACCTAACTTGACTTTAGGCACATTCTAGGCACTCAGATCATTGTTGAAATAGAGAAATGGGCTAGAAGTAGGGGTGAAGAGAGAAACCTTAATGAGGGCTGGAACTCCAGTTGAGGGGTTTGAACTTGAATGAGTCCATTCTATGTGGAAGGATTGCTGAATGATGACATCTGCTGTGGTCTTCTTTAAGTTCACTGACAGGTGGAAGAAGCTAAGCTCCTGAGAAATCGTCAAGAGATTTCAAAAGCTGTTGAATTGAGGGCTTTGGACAGGCAGGCAAAAGAGGTGGACATACTTAGGGAGTCTAAAATATGAGGCATACCACCCAAAGCCAAACAACTCCTAACATCAAAATAGTCCTTCATTTTTATTTCCCTTCCTCCTTTCTTCAAATACTTATTAAGTAGCTAGTAGGTGCCAGGCACTGAGAACATGAAATTGAACACAACTTCGCTTCTTCTGCCTTTGAAGAATTCACCCTTTAAGAAGAAAACTACTCTACTTCCTTTGCTTCTGAATGAAGTTGTTGGATAAATATATTAAAAAGTTCATTTCCATAGGAAGTATCTATACCTTATACCTTATATACCATCATATATCAGAAATAAAAGTATTAGCCTGCAAGAAGTTTCTTCTATGGCATAATTAATTATTTCTGAAAAACTGCAGGCAAATCTAATAATTTCAAAAATAAAGTAGCATTTCCTTTGATCGGCATTTTAATTTCAGAGCGCTATCTTAATTGCTGATGGTCTTTGAGTTAGCTCTGGGTTCTATCAGTTTCCTTTAGGTTTCTTCTATCACCATTTGCATCCTCTATCTATCCCTCATTGTCATTGTAAGTAAATAGATTATTTGCAAGTTGCTGTTTAAAGAAGTAACTATAGGGCGAAGTGGCATTTGGAGTGTGAATAATTGCCTGAGGTGGTCTGGCAGCCCCTTTGTGAGTTTCTCTCATGGCTTGGATGGTCTTATTGCTCTCAAACACTCCAATTTAGAATACTTGGATATTACCACCTATCTCTAATGCTTACTTTTTACATAGAAGATGTCAGGCAAACCTCTCATTTGGTGCAATTTAATGAAAAATCCCTTTCAAACTGCCCAAGGCCATGTTCTTTTCCTAGGGTGTTAGACACATGGTCAGGGCACACCTAGGACGTTCTGGAGCATTCCCCTGGCTTCAATTTCCAAAGACATTTTTGGCCTGTTTTGGCCTCCTTTCTCTAACAGAGGCCAGAAAACTGGGCCATTATTCACTTACAGGCAAGAAAGAGTTAAATGGCTTTATGGAGTGAAGGCTTTGGTTCTCTCACATTGCAGCACACTTGGCCCTTCACAGTGGACATTCCAGGCCAGTTTCCCAGCTGCACCTTCTTCAGCATTCTCTCTCCACCTTATCTAATATTTCAGGGGAAAAGAAATAAAAAGGGAATGAATTTTTGCCACTGTATAATGTCTTTTGAAAAATGTACTGAATTTCAAAATTTATTCCCTCTACAAGTTGATGATTGATATGTTCACTGAGAAATCTGCAGTGAGACAAAGTATTATACTTACATAAAAATAGTCTCTCTGAATAATTATATGGCTATTTTATATTATTTTAGATTATACTTGGAATTGGGGAGTGAATGACATGTATGTGAGAGGGAGCTGTAGTACACAGTTTTGACCAGCATATGTCATGTATTATAAGTAGTCAAGCACAACCTGCCTGAGCAGTGAGAAATAACCTTGGTGTATTTGTCGGGCCTATTTGCAAATGTGTAGAGTGGGCATACCCGAATTCCGACCTTCCTGCTTCTTTCTGGCAATGGTTTCAACAGGCCCTAGTGAAAGTGGAATGACTTTGAAAAGTTTTTTCAGATGTCTCTTTAGCTCAAAGATTCTCCCACGTTGGCTGCGGTTTAGGCTGTTGGGTCTGCAGCATTTTAATCTCAATGGTCAGTTTGTAGAGGAAGCAGAGGAGATGTAGCCCTCACAGCAAAGCCATTACCCAGCACCAGCTGTATATATATATATATATATATATATATATATATATATATATATATATATATATATATTCTTTTTTTGAGAGGGCATTTCTCATATTTATTGATCATATGGTTGTTAACAACAATAAAATTCTGTATAGGGGACTCAATGCACAATCATTAATCAACCCCAAGCCTAATTCTCAACTGTCTCCAATCTTCTGAAGCATAACGAACAAGTTTTTACATGGTGAACAAGTTCTTACATAGTGAATAAGTTCTTACATGGTGAACAGTGCAAGGGCAGTCATCACAGAAACTTTCGGTTTTGATCACGCATCATGAACTATAAACAATCAGGTCAATTATGATTATTCATTTGATTTTTATACTTGATTTATATGTGAATCCCACATTTCTCCTTTATTATTATTATTATCATTATTTTTTTAATAAAATGCTGAAGTGGTAGGTAGATGCAAGATAAAGGTAGAAAACATAGTTTAGTGCTGTAAGAGGGCAAATGTAGATGATCAGGTGTGTGCCTGTAGACTAAGTGTTAATCCAAGCTAGACAAGGGCAACAAAACATCCACGAATGCAGAAGATTTCTCTCAAAACAGGGGGGGTGAGGTTCTAAGCCTCACCTCTGTTGACCCCCAATTTCTCACCTGATGGCCCCCCTGCGACTGTGTGCCTGTCTTAGGTTGTTCCTCCCTTGAGGAATCTTACCCGTCTCTGGCTAACCAGTCATCTTCCGGGGCCATACAGGGAAATGTAAAGTTGGTAAGTGAGAGAGAAGCCTTATTGTTTGAAAAGGTTAGCTTTTTACTTCTTTGCATATTTATGCCCTGTGGCTTCTATGCCCAGCATTTGTCTTGAGGTGTCTTTACCACTTGGAAGAATTATGATACTTGGTAATTTCGATATGAGGCAAGAATTCTACTTAGGGGTTGTAATTATGAAGGAAGAAGAGAAGCTATAGAAGTAGCAGGTGGAAGAAAACATGGGAAGATTGATTATTTCTTTGACATATCTTCTTGTAGTGTAACATAAGTGTGTATAGGTTTTAAATTACTAATTAAATTGCATGCACACATTAACATAATAGGAATACAGCTACATAACCAAAGCAGACCTACGATTACCAGCCATATCCAGTGAAACCAAGAAAACCAGTTAGGCACCCTAGGCATTTGTGAAAACTTATCAATGATATGATGGATATTGTCTAACTGAATTTGAATATTTTGAGAAAAATCAGACAAATTAAAACAACCCATTCCTGGGAACTGTTTCATATCCCATATGTTCTTTTAACAGTAGATAGTCTATAGTCGCAAGATTTTGGAGCGCTGCAACTTGCACTTCTCCTAATTCTTGGTTGAGTTCCGACAGTATAGATCCAGTCAAATTTGTTGTTTTACTGTATGCACAGGCCCCATCTGTATATTTTTTTAAAGGGATGCGATTGTGGATAATTCTTACTTTATTTTTGTGTTTTCTTTGAGAAGAAGAATAACACAACTCACCCTGCATTTGTTTTTATTTATTTAATTTTCTCTGTCTGGATCCAGAAAGGATGTGGAAAAGCTTGCCTTAGCAGAGATAAGTCAAGGCAAAATGCAATTTAAAATATTTGGAGAAGGAAGTAGATAAAGATAAAAGTCATTCATTTTTTGTTATTGAAGTATAGTTGATATACAATCTTATATTGGTTTCAAGTATACAACAAAGTGGTTCACCAGTTACCCACATTATTAAATCCTCACCCCAACTACTGCAGTTACTGTCTATCAACACAGGAAGATGTTACAGAATCACTGACTATATTCTCTGTGCTGTACTACCATCCCCATGACCAACTTATAGTATGATTGAGAAGGTTTGTGCTCCTTTATCCCCCTCACTTTCCCCACCAACCCATCCCAAACCTTCCCCTATGGTAACCACAGTAACTTCTCAGCATCTATGAGTCTACTGCTATTTTGCTCATTTTGTTTTCTTTTGTTTTAAATCCCACAAATAAGTGAAGTCATATGGTATTTGTCTTTTTCCACCTGGCTTATTTCACTTAGCATAATACCCTCTATCCATCTATAGTCCATTCATTTAGTCATAAATGGCAGGATTTCTTTCTTTTTGATGGCTGAATAATATTCCAATGTGTTTATGTATCACATCTTCTTTATCCATTCATCTATTGATGGAATCTATGGTTGCTTTGATATCTTGGCTATTGTAAATAATGTGGCAATAAATATAGGGGTGCATATATCTTTTCAAATCAGGGATTTTATTTTCTTCAGGTAAATTCCTAGAAGTGGAATTACTGGGTCATATGGTATTTCTATTTTTAGTTTTTTGAAGAAACTCCATACTGCTTTTGACAGTGGCTGCAACAATTTACATTCCCACCAATAGTGTAGGAGGGTTCCCTTTTCTCCATATCCTTGCCAATACTTGTTAGTTCTTATCTGTTGGATAGTGGCCATTCTAACTGGTGTGAGGTGTTATCTCATTGCGATTTTAATTTGCATTTCCCTGATGATCAGCAATGTGAAGCATCTTTACATGTGTCTGTTGGCCATCTGTATGTCTTCTTTGGAAAAATGTTCAAGTCCTCTGCCCATTTTTTAATTGGGTTATTTATTTTTTTGGTGTTGAGGTATATGAGTCCCTTATATATTTTGGATGTTAACTCCTTATTGGAAACATCATTTATTACTATATTCTCCTATACTGTAGGTTGCTTTGTTCTGATGGTGTCCTTTGCTTTACAGAAGCTTTTTAGTCTGATGTAGTTCCACTTGTTCATTTTTTATTTTGTTTCCCTTGCCCAGGGAGATGTGTCCAGGAAAAATTGCTCATGCTTATGTTCAAGAGATTTTGCCTGTTTTCTTCTAAGAGTTTTATGGTTTCATGTCTTACATTTAGATATTAATTCATTTCAAGTTTACTTTTGTGTATGGAGTTAGGCAGCAATCCAGTTTCATTCTCTTGCATGTATCTATCCAGTTTTTCCAACACCAGTTATTGAAGAGACTGTCTTTTCCCCATTGTATATTCATGGCTCCTTTATCATATATAAATTGACCATATATGCAAAGGTTTATTTTGGGGCTTTCTGTTCTTTTCCATTGATCTTGTGCCAGTGCCATACTATTTTGATTACTGGAGATTTATAGTATAGCTTAACGTCAGGGAGCATAATACCCCCAGCTTTGTTCTTCTTTCTCAAGACTGCTTTGTCTATTTAGGGTCTTTTGTGGTTCTATATGAATTTTAGGATTATTTTCTCTAATTCATTGAAAAATGCCATTGGTATTTTGATAGGGATTGCATTGACTCTGTAAATTGCTTTGGGCAAGATGGCCATTTTGACAATATTAATTCTTCCTATCCCTGAGCATGGGATAGACTTCCATTTATTTGTGTCTTTTTTATTTCTCTCATGAGTGTCTTATAGTTCTTAGAGTACAGGTTTTTCACTTCTTTGGTTTGGTTTATTCCTAGGTATTTTATTCTTTTTCATATAATTGTAAATGGAATTTTTTCCTGATTTTTCTTTCTGCTAGTTCATTATTAGTATATAGGAATGCAACAGATTTCCATGTATTAATTTTGTGCCCTGCAACTTTGCTGAATCCAGTTATTTTTCTAATAGTTTTTTGATAGATTCTTTAAGGTTTTCTATGTATATATCATGTCATCTTCAAATAGTGACACTTTTATTTCTTCCTTATGAATTTGGATGACTTTTATCTCTTTATCTTGACAGATTGCCTTCTCTGGGATTTCCAGGACTATGTTGAATAAAAGTAACAAGAGTGGACATCCTTGTTTTGTTCTTGATCTTACAAGAAAATCTTTTAGTTTTTTCCAATTGAGTATGATGTTAGCTTTGGTTTGTCATACATGGCCTTTATTATGTTGAGGTAGTTCCCTCTATCCCTCTATACTCATTTTGTTGAGAACTTTTATCACGAATGGATGTTAAATTTTGTCAAATGCTTTCTAGCATCTATTGAGATGATCATATAGTTTTTATCCTTTTTTTTAATGTGGTGTATCACTGTCTTGCCAATGGGTTTCAGCCCCAGGCAAGTTCACTATGGATTGAATGTTACCAAAGAAATTGACAGCAGAACGTTCTTTGGGATGAAAGGGTTTATTACCTGGCTTGTTCTCTGGCAGTAGGTCGAGCACTATCCCTTGTTCTCTGGTGGTAGGTGGAGCACTAGGTCTCTGCCTCCGCTCAGAGCACTGGGCCGAGCTCTGTATATAGCACAATAATGGCTTATTGCCTAAAGGTGTGGAAGCAGTAGCCTAACAACAGGCCAGTTACATCATCAGGTGGTTTAAGTTCAGTGAGGATCCTGGCCATAGGAACCCCAACTTCCCCACAATCACATTGATTGATTTATGAATATTGTACCATCTTTGCATCCCTGGAATAAATACTACTTGGTCAATGGAAGATCTTTTGGATGTATTTTTTAATTCAGTTTGCTAATATTTTGTTGAGGATTTTTGCATCTATATTCATCAGGGACATTGGTCTGTAATTTCCTTTTTTGTGTAGTTCTTTGTCTGGTTTTGATATTAGAGTGATGCTAGCCTCATTGAATGAGTTTGGAAGTATTCCCTCCTCTACTACTTTTTGAAATACTTTAGAGGATGGGTATTAGCTCTTCTTTAAATGTTTGATAGAATTCAGCTGTGAAGCCATCTGATCCTGGAGTTTTGTTTGTTAGTAGTTTTTTGATTACCAATTCAATTGTGTTACTGGTAATTGGTCTATTCAGATTTTCTGCTTCCTACTGGGTCAGTCTGGCTGTACTTTCCTAGGAATTTGTCCATTTCTTCTAGGTTGTTCAATTTATTGACATGTAATTCTTCATAGAAGTCTCTAATAATTCTCTGTATTTCTGTGGTGTCAGTTGTAACTATTCCTTTTTCATTTCTGATTTTGTTTATTTTTGTCCTCTCTCTTTTTTTCCTGGTAAGTCTGGCTGGGGGCTGTCCATTTTGTTTATCTTCTCAAAGAACCAGCTCTTGGTTTCATTTACTTTTTTCCATTTTTTTATTCTTCTCTATTTTATTTATTTCTTTTCTGATCTTTATTATATCCCTCCTACTACTAATTTTGGGTTACATTTGTTCTTCTTTTTCTAGTTTTTTTAGTTGTGAGTTGAGACTGTTTATTTAGGATTGTTCTTGTTTCTTGAGGTAGGCTTGTATTGCTATGTGCTTCTGTCTTAGGACTGCTTTTGCAGCATCACACATATTTTAAACTGTTGCATTTTTATTTTCATTTTGTTTTAATTTGTCTCCATGTATTGTTTGATGTCTCCTTTGATTTGTTCATTGATCCACTGTTTATTTAGAAGCATGTTGTTTAGCCTCCATGTGTTTGTGGGGTTTTTTGTTTTCTTCATGTTCTTGATTTCTAGTTACATACCATTATAATCTGAAAAAATGCTTGATACAACTTCAATTTTTTGAGCTTATTGAGGCCCTTTTTGTGGCCTAGTATGTGATCTATCCTAGAAAGTGTTTCATATGCACTTGAGAAAAATGTGTATCCTGCTTCTTTTGGGTGGAATGTTCTGTATACATCTGTTAAGTCCATCTGATCTAATGTGTTGTTCAGGGCCTGTTTATTTATTTTCTGTCTAGATTATCATTGATCTAAGTAGGGTGTTAAAGTCTCCTAATATGAGTGACCTACAGTCTATTTCTCCCTCTAGTTCTGTTAGTATTTGCTTTTACATATTTAGGTGCTCCTCTATTGGTTGCATATTTATAATGGTTATATCCTCTTGTTGGACTGATCCTTTTGTCTTTATGTAATATCCTTCTTTCTCTCTTGTTACTTTCTTGGTTTTGAAGTCTATTTTGTCTGATATAAGTACTGCTACTCCTGCTTTATTCCCTATTATTTGCATGAAATATCTTTTTCCATCCCTTCACTTTAAGTCTGTGTATGTCTTTGGGTCTGAAATCAGTCACTTGTAGGCAGCATATAGATGGGTCTTGTTTTTTTTATCCATTCTGCCACCCTGTCCTTTGATTAGTACATTCAGTCCACTCACATTTAAGTAGTTATTGATAGGTATTGACATTTTGTTAATTGTTTTCTAGTTGATTTTGTAGTTCTTTCCTGTTCTTTTCTTTCTTTCTTACACTCTTGTCATTTGATGGTTTTCTTTGGTGTTGGATTGGATTTCTTTAATTTTTGTGTATCTATTAAACACTTTACGTTTGTGGTTAATGTAATGTTCATGCTTAACTTCATAACTATGTAATACTCTATATTAAGTTGATGGATGCTCTATTTCAAACACAATCTAGAAGTACTTCTTTTTTCTTCTTCTTTCTCCTCCACACTTTATGTATTAGATGTCATAATCTGCTTTTTCTGTGCATCCCTTGACTGATTTCTTTGTGAAGTTAGTTTTACTACTTTTGTTTTGTTTTTACTTCATACTTTCTTGGTAAGTCATTGGTCTATCAAATGTATATAACTTTGCAGTTTGGATCTTGTGCACTCACTACACTAGCTTCATTTGATCTCTCCTGCTGTCACTGTGAAAACAAATCTAGCACATTATTCTCCAGATAACACCCCTCAATAACCCATGATTGCTCTTATAAAGCCTTTGCCTGAGTAGGGCTCCTCCCCACCAGCCAGCCACATCCTGGCCTTCCTGCCCTCCTGCACCTTTCAGTTCCTAAAAGGCATCATTCCTGCCTCCTCATTTTATGTGAGTTTCTATGTTTCTTCCCTTGTATTAGATAGATCCACTATGCCACTTGGTCTAGAGAGTAATGGCTTTATGAAGGAGGCATCCTGTGGTGCCCAGAAATTCAAGACTCTTTACTCACCAATGCCTGCTTCTCCTTTATGGTGGAGCCCCAGTTGTTGTTGGGTTATGGGTGGGACCACCTTTCTGCCTGTCTGCTGCCAGTGGCTGATCTCTGTCAGAAGAGGCCCTTTGAGAGCCATGTATCTGGTGCTTGACTGGATCACTGTGGGTAGGGCCAACCTCCGCCTGCCCTGCAGTGATAGTGGCTCTGTTGGGCTGTCTGGGAAGGTGGGTCAGGTGCACAGGGAAGCACCTATGGGCTGAGCCGCCAGAGAGGGGGATGGAGCACTTGGGGCTGGCTTCCATAGGCATCTGACCAGTTGGGCTGAGGGGGGATGGACAAGCATCATCCACCTGCCCTCTCTCTTCTGAAGAGAACCCCATCCAACCCTTGCCCTTCTGGCATCCTTCCAGCTGCTGGTAAATAAATCTTTCACACTGCTGCCTCTGTTGAGTGTCAGCAAGACCAGTGGAGCATGCCTGTCCTACACAAGTGGCAGGAGTCCCAGCCTCCCAGAGTGCTCCATCTCTCCCTGATGTCCAGCCCTGTTAATCACCAAATCCCAGTGGAATGTGGACTCATGTCTCCAGAGTAACTCTCCAGGGACCAATGTGCAGAGTTCCTGGGGGCCTATCCCCTCCCTGTTCTGTTCTTCTCCCTCCTGCAGGCTGGGATGAGGGAGGGGCTTGGATCCCAATCAGTTGTGTCTCTGCCACTTTACCCTTCTCTGTGCAGTCTTCTCTTCAGGTGTAGGTGGTCTGTTCTGAAGTCTTCATTTCATTTTCTGGGTTAGTTATTTTTGCTGTAGTTGCATTCTTGGTGTGTGTGGGGGTGGTGGGGGGGGAAGAGGTTCCCCCCTTACCTTCCTACTCCACCCTTTTTTTTCCCATCCTCATTCATTCATTTTTTAAATAACTATTTATTGAGTGTCTACTTTGTGCCAGGACTGGGCTAGGCAGTAGAAATATGATGAACCAAACAGTTCTCCTAGCATGGAGCATATAGTCTAAAGAGGAAGACAGATATTTTACTAAATAATGATGCACACCGTGATGTTATAGGAGGCAGAACACAAGAAATTTCTATCTATTTAACTTAAGGGAGGGTGAATGGATATCATTCACTTTCCCTGGAGGCTATGAAAGGATGAACTACTTTGGGAGGGTAGGGACCAGTAGTAATGGGAGAGTGGTGAATGTAGCTGCAACAGGCTGGTGGAACAGTGGGTGTCAAGGCCCACAGGCCTCAGGACTTGATGCCTTTTAGGAACTGAAAGGTGCAGGAGGGCAGGAAGGCCAGGATGTGGCTGGCTGGTGGTGTGGGGCCCGACTCAGGCAAAGGCTTGATAAGAGCAATCATGGGTCATTGAGGGGTGTTATCTGGAGAATAATGTGCTAGATTTGTTTTCACAGTGACAGCAGGAGAGATCAAATGAAGCTAGTGTAGTGAGTGCACAAGATCCAAACTGCAAAGTTATATACATTTGATAGCAGGGGTCCCAACTTAGAGGGTGAAAAGAAGGAATGTGCCTCACTCAAAGGAGGCCAGAGGGAAGTAATACAGCCTGGGAAAGGAAACATTCCCCAGAGCTCCCCTAGGGGCTGCAGATGGCTGGAAATTCAAGTCTTGAATTCCTCCATGCAGGGGGTGGTGGTGGATTGATAGAAATTGCTTTATTCATAACTCTCAATCAAAGCTTGGGGAACAGATCCAGAGAAGTACAATGACTTGCCCAAGGTCAGCATCATGTTAGTGGCAGAGCAGATCATCCCCAGGCAAGGATCTTTTCACCAGGCTCTTTTCTATGCCCCAAATGATCAGTTCACATCACTTAAAATAATTTCATAAAGAATTTAAAAGCTTGAATATTTAAAAAATATGCATTATGTGAAAGAAAATGAAGTTACAAAATGCTGGATACAATAATGCTTTACCTATCTAAATATATTTCCATATATTTCTATGTATGTTTGCATAAATACACATGGAAAAATGCATAAAAGAATGTATATTAAAACATTATTTTATCTGAATGGTGGGTTATGAATAGGTTTTATTAACTTCTTTACATTCATTTATATTTTCCAAATTTTCTACAATGAGAATGAATTTCTTTTTAAATTATTAAAAATAATTTTATATATATTTTCTTGTCTGATAAAATTTTCAGAAAAACTAAATAGAGCATAACCAAGTAAATCCTACTGCTAAGAAAGCATACATTTGTATGTATTTAATAATAGGAGATTGTGTGTGAGCTGTTTGGACCTGAGTGTATAGAACACAAGCATTCTGAAAATATATGAATTTAATCTATGTGTGAGCTAAGGGTTGCTTGTAAACTGATAAAGAATGAAGAATGAAACATATTTTCATTTTTAAAGATTGTTTTTATGAAATATACTTCGAAATGAATGGGAAAGAGCCCCAGACTCATATAGACGTGTCTCCACACCATTCCATTCTTCCATCTCTTCTCTCTTCTCTTCCTATTGAAAATATGCTCCAGTGTTTCTGCACATCTATTTTCCTTCCCTCTCTTCACATAGCAATTGCAAGAAATGGGAAGGACTCTGTTTTGGGAGAATTTGGGGAGGAAATTATAGAAGGAAATAAACTCTCAATCCAGAGAACAACCTGATAACCTAAGGCTATAGCTTGACTATTGTCACCTCATTTCTACCCCATAATTTATTTCAGGATGACCACCTTACCCACACCTAGAAGAGAGGGGAATCTGAACCCCAGTCTTACTCTGTGAAGTAAATCACACACACACACACACACACACCAATCCTCTAAGAGCAATTTTTAAATATTTCAGATGTTTTCTAAAGAGGGTATCCCCCAACCATATCCTTTTTTATTACATTCATGGTACAATGAACTTGGCAGAATCTCTCTCAGGGACACAGTCATTTTGCAACTGGGACAGGTCCATCTGCTCATCTACAGAAAGGTTGGCACAGAGCAGGAAGGAGTTTCCTTCTTGACCAGGCTGTGGTCAGCCTCTCTGCCAATGGGCACTTTCCTTCAGACAGTTGGCTCCAAGGTCAGATGGACCTCCTGAGGAATGGAGAGGATGGGAGCAGGGCCCAAGCCCAGGCACTTAGATTCAGAGGCTCATTCACCTCCTGACTCAGGTCTGGCTTCCCCCATTCCACCCTGACTTCCTGGGTTCAGGGTCACACATTCCTCCTTCCAATTTTGTTACCTCTGCGTAATGATCACTTGCTTGTCCCAGCTTCATTCCTTTGATTAACACTGGTCTTGTATATCCTCCCTGGGAATGGTGTCAACTTCAGTGATGATGCTCATTATCACTTCTTGAGTGCTTCTATGGATATATCATGAACTCTTAGGGAATCCTGTTGTCATCCCATTCATTGACAGAAAAGACAGAGAGGAGGAGGTTAAGTGACTCACTAACTTTAACATCCCTGGTGAAATGCAGATTTGGCATTCCAGTCATGCACCTGACCCCACACTCCTGCTCTTCCAAAATGGTTATTATAACCCTGAATGGTGGAGTTGAATAGTGATGGGAGATGACGAGGAGACTGAAAAGGCTTTTGTCAGCATAGTGAGAAGAGTGGGAGGGATGACTTAAGAAGGATGGAGGGCTTGTTTTTTGATAGCAGAGACTCGAGTCTATTTGTTTGCTGAGGAGAGAGCACTAGGAGGGGATAAGTCAAGGGTCTAGAGAGTGAGGGGTTGTTGAAGTGGAGCCATGAGGAAGCAGGGGAGGACTGTAGGAGGAATCACACCCTGGCCGAGACATTCTGGAGTCGACATTCCCTGGACACATTTGCTCTGTTCCGTGCATTACTGCTTCTGTCTTTCAAGCAAGTCATCACACCTGTGGAAAAGACCAGGGCTTGCTGTGTATTAATAACTATGCAGCCTCCATTAATTAGCCCACGTGAGAGTTGAGTCTACACCCAGCCACACACTTATTTGCAGGGAGTTTTGTAGTGAATCTCATCAAATATCTTTAGAAAAAAATATATGAGGTAATTTATAGAACTGAGGGAAGATTCCTCATTCAGGAAAAAAAAAAGCTATTTCTGATAATACAACTTATTCCTTGGAGACTATGTGAAATTGATTCTTCCTTCTCATTATTTGCATAGAAATCTTTCATCCTATGGGAAATGAGGAACTCTCCCCTGAGGTCTCATGATCTCAAATACAGTGCTCAAGTGGCATTGCTTTCTTTGCTATTAAACACAGGTTTGGGGTTTTTGGGGTTTTTGTTGTTGTTGTTTTTGCCTGTTCTAGAAGGTTCTTTCCCTGATGGAGGTCAGCAAGCTGCAAGGTCTAGCTATGATTGGTCCTAGCCGCACATGGCATTTTGCAAAGCTGAGTAACAACAGTCTGAACCACTGCTGTAAAAGTGGTTTTATGTTTCCAGTGCCTGTCCCAAAGTAGTTTTAGAGGTCAGCATTAATCAATAAATCATTCTGATCACATGTCTCCTCTCTGGGGGCCCATTAGCTGGTGGTGATGACTTAGTCATCTCACCATCAGCTTCCTTAGACCAGAGGTCCTTGGGACCACAGGTTCAAATCCCTGTTGAGCTGATGTAGCTCTTGGCTCTTCTGAGGTAGATAAATTGAGTTTCACATAGCTTGTTGTACAGAGATTTCTATGAAGCACCATCTGCTACCCAGTGGCAGCATGATATCTATGACCCTTTTTTTAAAAAAGGAGACAATGGCTGATCCTTTCCTTGTACCTTCTCTTTTCATTTAACTGTCAAATAAGGCAGATTTATAGCTTCTGAAATGGCAGGATTCATTTGATTCTTTAAAACAGAATGTCATGACAGTGAAGCCTGTTGTTGATAATCCCACACCCTTAACTGTGCACAGACACTGTGAGGGTTTAGGAGAGAGGGTTTCAAGTCCAGTGGTTCCCAAACTACAGCAGAGGTTTGAAGTCAGGAGTTAATACAGAGTGGAACTGCTGCAAACCCTCTTGAAAGACAGGAAACTGGCTTTCTACCACATCCTGCTGGGTATAATCCCAGGGCAGCACCATAAAGGATGGTGCAGAGGCCCTACTGCCTGGACACTCCCTGTTACACTCTAGCAGAGATTCCTATAAGTGTGTTTCCCCTATGCACCTGTGACTGGTGAGAATATCAGGATGAGGGAAGCAGTCAGGGTATCTATCTTCCTACTGTAGCCAGGAGGGCACATGATACAGAAGTGACCTGCAGGCCCAGGGACATTATGCACACTAGGTATCTATATATGTGCACTCATGTAGTAGTAGGAAATGAGATTTAGTTGGGTACAGTTCTGACTAAATCTGTAGTCCAAAAGTATCAAGACTATGCCTGCAATTGAGATGCTCAGCATCCTTTAAAAACAAGTCCCAAACAGTCAATACCTGATTCATCCACCTCAGAGAATCCCTGGGAAGTCAACCAGGGCCAATCGTATCTTCTGTGCTTAGGGATGGATAAGTGGCCCCTAGCTGGTCGTCAAGGATTGACCATGACAATTGTTAATTTCACTGGGCTGGAAATGGCACAAGAACTGTTCTGTCCCCAAAGGCTCTGCCTGTAGTCATCGCTGCTGGAGAGCAATGTGAGGGAGTGTGGAGTGGCAATTCTCTGTGGGGCCTAGACCTCTCCTCCCTTGTCTCTGTGCCAAGAAGACTCCCATTTCTGTGGGCAGAGCCCTCAACCCCAAGAAGTGGTGGGTGAGCAAGTGAGCCCTAGAGCTCCAGTCTGTCCATGGCTGGGCTGGCTGAGGATCCCAAGGTCTCCCAGTGATTTGCTGCCGATGTGGAAATCCGTTCCGAGGTCCCCCCACTCTGTGTCTTGCCTTGCATCCTTTAGACCATGCAGCCTCTCACCTCCAGTGAGACACACTCAGGACACTTTAATTTCAGAGTCTGATTCTATGTCTATTTTTCAGCTATTTGCTACAACACTCTGGGAAAGTAAGGTTTAAATTTCCTACAATCCAAATCATTTTCTAGTTTACTTATAAGTGATTCTGAAACAGTTGGCCCTGGAAAGCTGACAACTTGATAAAATGTATCTTTCAAATCAACCTAGCACTGCCTTTATATATAGTTAAATCATCCAAATCCAGGGTGCCGAGTTAAGAAACGGAGATCTTCTGTTCTCAGGCTGCCTGTCACTTTGGGTAAGAAAACACGCGGAGTTATGCTCACTTATGCTTACTCAAGTGTGGTCTTTTGGGAAAGAAATAAGCACTGGCTTTTGGCAGGTGTCTCTGCTTTTAGCCAATAAGAAATGGCTTCTGCAGTGATGTGCATTGGACAAAGGTGGTTTGGGAGAGACTTAGTGTCAAAACCAGCAGCCAATATAATATTGATGGAGAAAAGATTTCATATATATATATATATATATATATAATTATTATTATTATTATTATTAAGGTTGCAGGGTTGAAGAGTAATCCTGAGCATTCAACACTCATGATGGCATTTTGTATTGCTCTAAAGAATAGATTGATCTCTATTTGATCTGATACAGCATCTATTTGTGACACCAGGCTGAGATCAATGTGACACACCTAGCACCTTCTCTGCACCAATTAAAGCTCCCAGACATGGTGGCCTTCCTTATTTTGCTACAATATATTTGCATCACATCCTTTGGAGGAAAAAAACTGAGGCTAAGAGTGTTGAAAATTTTCAAAGCATCTAAATTTGTATGTAGAGATTCTCAATTTCAGCAAGTGTCTGATGTATTTCTATTTCAGGGCCAATCAGTGAAATGAAATCAGTGAGTCTTCATACCACCACTGTATGTGACAATTAATTTAAAAATTAAGTAAAAGAAGGGAACAGTTACAGTGATTAAGCTCATGGTCTTTAGATTCAAACAGCCCCCATAAAATCGTGGTGCTACGTGTTCAGGTTTTCTTGCCTACATCTTTGTGTGATGTTTGTTTTCCTAAAGAATAAGAATGTAAAAATCGGTAGTTCAGTGCCTGGACATCCCGCTGAGAGACTGCAGTACCAAGACTGGCCTCTGGGACAAAGAGGCTACACTTGAACATGCATTTTATTGAAAAACATTTAGCCAGGTTGCTGGGAGGGCCACAGGCCAGATAGGTACCCTTGCCACTGGTAGTGAGGATAAGTGAAAGTGAATTTAATATTCTCTGCCACATATTATATTTGCGTGTAAGTGGTAAATACACATAAACATTATTTATTAATCCAGCTCTTCCATGGTGATAATTGGCTTTAAAAAATAAAAACAAATTATTTAGATTTTGTGAAATAGTGTTTGTTTGGGAACACAAGGAATATAACACATTATTTGCAGGTTCTTTACCCATTTCAACCATTAGCCTAGTGACGCTGTTTAAAATCAACTTACAAAGCATATTTCCTACTTGCCCCAACTCCCCATTTCTCTGCTTTCTGACCCTGCTGCTGTGCAAGGCATGTAGGATCATGGTTAGAGCATGGGCTTTGGAGGAAGGTAGACCTGGGTTTGCATCTTGCTTTTACTGTCCTTTATGGCCTTGGTATATAAGCTCATCTGGCCCTGGAATAATAATGGCCATAAAAGGTTTCTCAAGAATTGAACGCACTAAGATGCATTTAGCTCTTTGCTTAGTCCTTGGCACAGTGAGTGCTACCTAACAGCACCTATTACTCTTATGTGCTCAATGTGTCTGATTATTATGTCTAAGTTCATTAATGTACGATCGTAAGGACAAGTCTTAGGTCATGTTTCCTCTAAAGAGCTTTGCATGTTGATAGTAATTAATAAACCTTATTGAAACTAATTGGATTAGAATTGCCACCATGGGTAGAGCCATTTCCAAGTGTTGATGGACCCCGAGCAAAATGGGAATTCACACCCTTCTCTTGCGTGGAGGTTCTGTGGGTGAAGGTGGGGCCTCCTGGCTGAGTAGAAATCAAGATGACAATAGGGAAGAGCTGCAGTAGATGTACTGAGGGGCATCCTGCTTCCAGGCATGGTAATTATTCTATCTGTTTGCTGCAAAGCTAGGGATCCAAACAGTGGAGCAGCTGGCTGTGGTTGTATAGGGATCTCAGGCACAGACATAGAAAAACAGTTCAGTATGCCCCATCCAAACTGATACTATGTTCTGATTCATGCTTCCAGGTTGTAGGACAGTTGTAATTTGTGCCACAGAGGTAGACCTGTTGGATAAGGTGACTCTAGCACACAAATCCAAAAAAGAAAAAAGCCCATACCTGAATGGTCTTTTTTATGAAGTTAGCAGATTCAGCAGGGACTCTCCTAGATGAACGGCCAATGCAGGGCAGAGAGAGGAATATAAGGACCTCATAGCAGAAAAAGCAAGATCAGATGGGAGAGACAGCATTTGGGGATTTGAAGAGAACTGAGCAATTTTGGAAAGGAATGATAACTTCCAAATCAAAATTTTTCTTGGATTTATTGTTTTTATTTTAGGAGTTCAGTACAAAAATTTTTTTTTTAATTTTTAATAGTGAGATAGAGCAGCATTTTGTGAGATGAAGGGAGTGAGGAGGGTGACTTGGAAAGAATTAAGTATCTATTTCACTATAGCCAGATGTTTTGTTTTCCACAGGTCTGTGAAAATGGTCAAAAGTGGTTTTCATGTTTCAGAAAAGAAAGAAGAGAAAAAAAGCATATTTTTTTTGAAGGCCTTTTTGTAAAAGTGTAATGTCCATTTAGAAAAAAACTTGCAAACTAAGCTCTGAAGTTTCAAATATCTTTGAAAAACTTTGCTGGTATAGTAAAATGAAATGTATTCTGTAGTATTTATCTGACACCGGTTACATGTTGGCTGTTATGTTTTAAATTTGAGGTAGCTCCCTGGAGTATCAGAAAATTAATTAAACAAAAGACAAACATCCAATTGTATAATTTGCATTATAATTCAGTGGTCTTAATCTTTGTCTCCTGAGCTTTCTGAAAGGAAGACAGGCTTGAGAGAATAACGTTGATTTTAAAGGTTAACTTATTATTTAAGTTTTAGTATGAAATTTTAATTTATATATTAAAGATAAAATGTGTATATAACAATACGGCAAACACTAGCCTACCAATCTCTGATGCTGACACTGTAACACTGCTTACAATTGAAGCCTCTGAGTACCCCTCCTTGAACAAATTCCCCTCCCTACATCTAAAATGCAACATCTATCCTGTATCTGGTAGTCACATAATTTTTCATAATAAATAACTATTACACACTTTTCCAAAATACATATCAAGTACACATTTTCTTTGATAGGAACACAATGAACCTAAGGAAATGGCCATATCTTGTTCTTAACCACCAAATAAAATCCTGATTGTCAGCTTCTTGTCTAGCATAGCACATAACACAAATAAAGGAGGGGTGTATATATTGTGACTAAGATTACTGGATTATGGTAGGACAGCTAAACATGCATTTTGCAAGAGGCCATCTTAGCCTCAGATCCTTATCAGATCATAGTTAGCTGAATGATCATGGAAGAATTGGCTAGTGTTCATTGACTTTTGATGCATTCCCATTATTCCGTAGTTATTTTGCAGTCATGTGATTCTGCCCTTTGAGCCCTGTCTGTCGTCTTCATCATATCTGCATAGTTGATGTCCAATATTTTGCTTTAGATTAATTGGGATGATATATAAAAATGCTTTAGGAAACTGTACAGCATGAGACAAACGCCACTGTAATTCTCTTACTGAGAAAGGAGCCAGACATTCCAGAGGTGCTAGTGGAAGGTGAAAAGAAACCATCTCAGAGTGGGCTTTGCAAGCTAGTTATTACACATGGAGGTCTTCGTTCTAGAATTTAGAACTTTATAGCTGGAAGGAACATTTTATTTATTCTCCTGTTTATTTAAAGATGAGAAATTTAAGAGAGAAGTTAAATAATGTGCTCAAAATCACTCAGGATCCTTCTGGAAGATTCAGGACTAAAACCAGCTCTCCTGACTCCTCACCCAGGGCTCTTTTCCCTTCCCTGCCTGCCTCTTCAGGAAAGGGAGCTGGTGGTGGAAGCGTGGTGTAGCTAGATGTTAACCAATGAATATCTTCACCTGATGTGAAAACAGATGCTTTCATATCACTTGGCCCAAACAGAACAGTTTTCTTCATCATTGAACATTTTAAGGACCTTAGCATTTTTCAAGCAGACATTTCTTTTGTTTCTACTTTAAAAAAGTGGTCTTTCTCATCCTAGTCACCACCAGGTATATCCTAAGAACTTCTTTGTATTTACTGTAATCTGTGAATATTGTGTTTTACAGCTTGTAAATTAGATATAGAATTGAATACCAAGGCTGAGCACAGAGTGTTAAAAATGTTCAATTCCAGTGGGGGAACCGCAAGCGCTTGAGGGCTGCTGCATATAATGTTAATATTACATTAAGTACTATGTGATTGCACAGGATGCTTATTGTTAATGTCTGTGGGGAGGACCTGTTCCAGAGATTTCAATTTCAGTAAACAGATTACGCCATTCCACCATATACAATCAGGGGGTTGGTAATGAAATGCTTATGAAGTCCCTTGTGGGGCTGTCATCTCTTTTTTAATTTTGTAAATAACATCAAAAGCATTCTAGAGGGAAGTGCTTATGCATTTATTTATTATTGATTTTTTAAAAATACATTTAACAATTCTAGTTATTGCAAATCCAGTCTCAGTGAGTTGAAGAAGATAAGCTGTTTCTACATTATTAAATGCTGAATGTATAGGGAATTGTGAAGTGGTATCCTTCATATAAATATATTAAATATTAATGAACAGTGATTGAAAGAAATTAATTTAGAGCATACATTACTTGGCAAATAAAACTTTTTTAAGGTTTTACACTTTTGTTGCACATAATGCACATTTTAAACCTCCCTTTGGTGAATGATATGGATGACTAGAAGTGATTCTATCCAAGAGCTGGATCATGCATACCTGCAAAGAATCCAGTAATAATAACAGCAATAATAATGACAAGGAGTAATAATAATATATTCCTCCTAGAGCATTATGGAGATTTAAGGAATAGTACACACTAAGCACTCAACAAAGTATGTTGCTCATGATGCTCAATAATTGTTAGCTATTTTTAAAAAGTGTTTTTCATTTACTCATCATTCACCAAGTGATTATGAAATATCCCATTGGGCAGGACTGAGGATACAGTGATAAGTGGCAGTCCTCAAGTTTCATGCATTTTTTGCCAGGTTTCATGACCAGGGCTAGCAGGGATTTAAATGCCTTCTGCAGGTGCTCGTTTAGGATTATGATCTTACAGGCTTCCTCTTAAATTTCACGGGCACTTTATAATTACCCAAAGATGTAACCACTGATGCTTCTTACTCTGTTTCTTCCCCAAGCCAGTCTTCAATGCACATCCAAAAAGTGGTATTGGACAGAAAGCTCCCCCAAATCTAAGCACTGTGGAACACTTGAATATAATGAACTCAATTCAGAATTTAGCATCCAAAGACTTACACTTTTATAGCCTTTACTATCATCTTTAACTACTATATAGTCTTTTTAAAGGCTTGAAATGTACATGCCTTTCTATTTGGTAAATACATAAGCATATTTAGCTCAATCGAGATAATTACTGCATACCTACTCTATGCATGGCACTACAAGAAAAAAAAATGCATGGAACATATATTAAAATGGGTGTTATATTAGGGACAGTGGTGGGAAGAGATCATGGAAAGATGATAGATGGACTGATAGATCAATAGATGATAGATAAGATAGGAGGAAGGGAGGGAGGAAACAAGGCAAAAAGTGCTATTTGCCAAACTGGGAGTTTGGCAATGAGAACAATGAGAGAGAGGGGTTGGGAAGGAGAGAGAGAAGTCTGATCTGAAGGAGAGGGGAACAGAGGAGAAGGGAAGAGGAAAGAATCTACTTGCCAAAAATGAGAGGGTAGACCAATTGTTCTAAACCAGAAAGACATGCCTTCATAGAATCTTTGGATGGTGTGGCAGTTTAATTAAGCCCCCCACCCCATCCTCTCTACCGAGGTTCTGATATAACATGAGAGAGCTGCTATTCTGACTTAGTGTCTCTGATGATGTAAACAGAGTAGAATCAGTAAGGAAGACTAGGAAGTAGGAGTCAGGGAACTATCAGAAGACACTGGAGAGGACAATGTCCCAGAGAGAGAGAATTTCCAAAAAAGGGTGTAGCTAGTGTGAGTTCGAGTCATAGCTCCTCACACATGTGTAAGTCCTGGGAAAGGAAATCCCGGGGCGAAATACCTATAAAACCCCAAATCAGTCAAAGGGAGAAATAAAGTTCAAAATCCGTCTATTGCTCACAAACTGTTTCACTCTTTCCTGCTCCAGCAGAAGTCAAAATCCCATCCTCCCCCTCACCTCTCAGGTACAGATAAGCCCTCCTTGCCCAGGTAATTACCCACTGACATGGAGATGGACTTCTCTCCACCCCTGAGGAATGATGCAAATGCACTAAAGCCATCCTTCTTTCCACCTCTGAACGCCTATTGATTTGCAGATATACTAAAGCCAGGCAAGATATTCCAGAAATGTTAGTTTTACCCACAACATGTTAAACATTTCATAAACACAGGTTATTAAAATCATTCCTAAATTCTGTATGGGGCATCCAGTAAGATGAAGAGCAAGAAGAGGCATGTGGATTTTATAATTTCAGTAAACTGATGGTGAGGGCTTATTTTAGAGGGTAGGTAAGAAAAGGTTAAGGGGAAAGTCACTCAGTATCCCTCTCTCACTTTTCTGACCTGTCGTTACTCTCCTGCTTCCTTATACCTTAATATCTCCAAGTGGTCTCTTGGCTTGGAGTCTGTGTTCCAATCCACAGCTCAAAAACCTTCATCTTTCCCCATGTCCCATTCATTTCCACTAATCCATGATAGACTCCTCAGCTAAGAGAGGGCCAACCCGTGCTCCGCCTCATGGGACATTGCTTCATTATTTATACATGATATTTGCCTAAAAGTGGACCTCATATCTTCTTGCTCCTGGATCTCTGTCAGTTAAAATCCGGCTTATATCGTAAGCTCTGTTTAAGAATCACCATGTTTCATGAAGCCTTTGCTGATTAATTCTTCAGAACTGGTTTCCTCTTCCTTGTCTCAACATTCCTAAAGCACTTATAATATGCTAATGTGTATGATAGTTATAAACTTGTAAAATTCTCCTTGCCAGACTTAAGCCCCTTGAGGGGAGTGCTTGGACTATTGTAAGTACCCAGAGGATCACTTTTGTCAGAGAATTGTTGAATAAGAACATTATCCTTTTTGTGTACTTCCTTTAGTGCCTAATACAGCATGTAATAATGCCTCATTAAACAGATGCTGAACTGAATTCATGACAGTCACTGACATGGTCTGTTTAACCCTTAAGTCTTCACACTTTGTGTACAAAGTAAGAATAAATTATGATGGAAATTCTGGGTCAGATTATCAGACCTGCCAGAGCTTGGTAGAAGCAAATGCTAAAGGAAAAGTACTCGAGAGAAGACTCACTGCATCTTAGTTGTCTATTCCAGTCTATCACCTGTACTAACCACCACATATTCCCAAGTACAATCTCTTAGACTCTGCTCTGCTAAGACTTACCACCCCAAATCTTGTGATAGGGACATGGTTTCATGCCTTACCCTGATGTCATACTTTATCTTTTCAAAAGACCATCACCTGCATCTCATTGAAACTGATGTGCTTACATGAGTCACCCAGATCTGCCTTGTGTATATTTCTTTGTGCTAACTTGGTCTTATTTCTGCAAAGGTCGGTAGAATTGTAGTACTAAAATTTAGTATTTCCACGGTTTTCAATCTGCCAAAGACAGCTGTATGACAGATACGCTGGTATAGGTATTAGCCCTGCCAGACAGATCCATATTGGTATTTTTGTTTCATAGATGACAAAATAGGAGCCCAGAGAGGTCAAGTGATTTGTTCAAGGTAGCTGGCTTCAGAATGGCCTGTGTAGACTGATGTGGTATCTTTGAAGATCTGAAAGCAAAGCCGTGAAGGTATTGCTTGGCTCCTGGTCCCACTGGTCAGCGACAGGTGCCTTGTCTCCCCACGATTTCATGTTACAAAAGCAGTACCTGGAACTCAGTGAATATCAGGCCAGAAGTAATGAAGAATAGAGGGAAAGAAAAGATTATGCATGACAGGAAGTAGGCTTCCCTGCCCCTGCTAAAGTCCATTTTGCCATGGTATTTAGGACCGAGAATTTGGTGTCTTCTTATATATGGGTATCCTATGTCATCTCTTTCAGCATTTCTTTAACTTGCATGGCGTAGTAATGCTGTCCTTTGATCAGAAAATAATGCATCTGACCCACCATTCATCATGACACAGGCTTGGGATGGTTTTTTCCATTTGTGGAGATGCCTTCCTGCTGATTCATCTATACCCTCTCATCGAGTTTCCATGGTGACCAGGATGCATTTTTATAAGACACATGGTTAGGGGCTGTGGGTACAGTCTGTGGCTGTAGAACATGGAGAAGCTAAGTGCATGTGGCAACTGAGAAACTTGGTAAATGCAACCATGTAATATTATGGGAAGAGCATAGGGGTTGGGGAGACATAGGAAGTGTGCAAATGAGACTTAGTGCAAAGCATTTAAAGTATTTAGGATGCTTTCTTTTCTTTTTTTGCACTTTGATTTCTAACAATGGAAGCTTTGTGGGAGAGTGGAGAGTGGTACATGTTCACTAAGCAGGCCTGGTTGAATGCCACCTTGAGAAGGCTTCACCGATAGCCCTACTTTTTTCCCAAGATCAGATAATGTCCATTTGGCAAGTCAGATAAATCTGCACGATACAAGCTGCTATCACTCCTATGTCGTGTCGTTTCCGGTGTGCTCCGGGGAGTGTCACTGCAGCAGGGTTTTCACAGGCATAATGCAAATCTGTAGTTCTGGAGTCAAAGAAATTTGGTATAAACAAAATTGAACAGTCTGGCTTTCTCAGAGTCCATATGCCATTCTGTTGGTAAGTTTTAATATGCCATTCTGCTGGTGAATTTCTACGGGGGGATAGTATTCAATATTTCCCAGACTTTTTAATTCATAAAACACTTTTCCCTAGAACATACATTGAGATGGCCTTGGGTAAATGCTGCTCTCTAGACATCTGTGACATCATGCGCTGTGCCACTACAGGGAAGGTTGGGGCAGGAGCAAAGTAGAACCTGGTAGCCATGTGTCTCCACTGTTTTCTCACACACCCTTGAGGGCCTGCGTACTTCTGTGCCAGCAACTCACTTAGCTTTTAGACACTGGTTTATGACCCTTTGCCAGCATGAGTTTAACTCTTATATTCTCATCAGAGATGGTTATAAATGCAAGGGATAGAGGGTATGATCAAATAGAAGCTGAATGAGGGGAAGTGAATATCGAGCCCTGTCCACTGCAGAAAGCCATCTGGACAATTAGACAATTAGATGATTAAAAAAGCTCCTAAGAATTGCATCTAAACCACCCATATTAGCTTAAAGGAGCTGCTGTGATTCCTCTGTTTGGGTCTCTAGTGGAGGGAGCTGGACGCTGCCCAGTGGAGCTGACTAGAGTAGAGAGTTCCCAGGAGCACATGGCGGTGGGAGTGACGCACAGGGAGCCTGGCATCTTGCACGCTGCACTGTCTGCAGCGGGAGGGGTTTGCCACGGAGATCAGAGTCCAGTCCCTGCTTTGACACTTCGCTTTGGAGGTGACTTGGGACAAGTCCCTTAAAACCCTCTCTTGGTCTCCCTTTCTTCTCTAATATACAACAGTTAGACTCCTGAAGGTTTTCACCATCTTTTCCTTCTCACCTTCATGCTTTTTCAGGTGAGATCATTTCTATAAAGTGGGTAAAGGCATACATGCTAAGACCTAAGTGGGGCCCAGAGCTCCTCTACTTTGCAGTCCTGTCACTCCCCAGGGGAAGGCCAGAACCCTGGGGACCCCAAGGCAGAACTCAGGGCCAGGGTGTGAGCACCATTGCCCCCTCAGGCCCCTGGCTGCGCCTGCTGAGTCCTGGTTGGAGCAGGCACAGTGCAGGGTGGGGAGGCAGACTGTCTTAGGGCTTGCCCTGATGCAGGCCCAGAGCTCACCAGGAGGACGGCGCGCAGGGGCCCTCCTGGGTGGGGAAGGCAGGCACAGCGCAGGCTGCCTCATGTGCTTAGATAAAGGAGGGGAAGAAAGATGAGAAGGAAGCCTCAGGTCTACCCCCGAAGTTAAAAATGGGTCTCTACCAAGGATTTTGAGCCTGCTGTTTATTTCTTTATGGGAGGCTTTACAAAAAGATGTCAGTCCCATCATGAGCCAGGTAAGGCTTTACACCCTGCATTTGCTCAATTTCTAACTCGTCTTTCAGTATGGTCCCACTTTCCCTTCTCATTAATACCAACCCCCATGCCACCCAGTCTTTCTACTTCTTTGAAGTTATCCTTGGCCTATTTACTTAAAATATGCAAAGCATTTGTATTTCCTAAGATCACAACTTTACTAGGATCATTTATCATGTCCCACCTCCCGGGGGATTACCTGGGAGCCCCGCTCTGACTGGAGGCCCAGTGTTTCCATAAGGCCTTTCCAACCCTAGTGTAAGCTAATGTGCCTGATGAAAGGTGGCCAAGCAACCCCTAGCCCCTCATAAAGTGGCGGCCCACATGGGACCACCCCTCCTTCCTAGGTCAGGCCTTTAAGCCAGGCTGTGACTGTGTGTTGGTTATATTTGGTGGGAAGAAAACTCATTGAAAGGAGATCTTAGAGATCATGTAATCTCCCCCATTTCATCCTGTTTCATAAGAGAGAGAGAAGGGAGAAAGCAGGAGTGAGAGTGCGAGTGAGGAGTGAGAATCGAGATTGTGGTAATGCAAACACTTAGAACATTTGCAATATGCTGGACACAGTCTAAGTGCTTTTATTTTCCTGCTTAATTTTCTGTAACACTGTCAGGGGGGAATTAGTAGCTGTACTTTGCACAGGAGAAAGTTGAGGGCCGCAGAGCTTAGATAACTTGTCCAAGTTTAAATATCTGCACTACCAGTTAAGGGAGGCTTAACTGAACCTCTTCTGTTCAGCTGGGAGCATATTCCTGCCCCACTTTCCCAATTCTCGCCTCCCTGACCCCTTTCCATTGCCTAAAGCTGTGGTACTTAGCCTTTTTGTTTTTTATGTTCCTGCCACATTTTATATACTAGAGTCTTCAGTGGCTTGCCAATTTAAAAAAATGCAATTACCATTAAAAAAATGAAAAAGAGCAAAAAAACAAAGCCATGAGAAAACAGCCTTTCTACAGTAATCACTCAATTCCTCTTGCAAATTGTGCTGCGTCACACTAGAGCTGCCCTGAGCCCAAACAGTGCTTTCTCTTCCGGATGGCTATCATTCTTGCACATTCTCTTAGACAGGAATCCTGGTTTTACATTTTATCTGCTGCCCCTTCCTCGCAGCAATCTCATTTTACTTTACATCTCTGACCTCTGCTCAAAGTTCTAACAGACCTCATAGTAAATGCCTACAGCTATAGGACAAGTAAATGATATACATCCATCAAACTTTGGCAGCCCATCTAACAAGGGTTTGGAGTGTATCCATAGATCACAGTATACCAGTTGAGAACTGGTCTAGATGGAAAGCCATGTTCCTGCACCCACGTTGAGTGTTCTTTGTATTATACCTGTTCTGGAATCCACATGCAACTACTTAGTAGTTCCATTTCTCTTCTGTATAAGAAAGATTCTTTTCTGTATCAGAAAGATTCTTTTCCTATTGTACCTCTAGCACCAAGTCCATGCACCTGTACTGTTTATTAATTTTAAAAAGATTTTATTTATTAGTAACAGTATCCGTGAGCTAGCACCAATAAATAATTATTAAATTGCTTTTGTCTGATTGAACATTGCATTTAGTTATAATAAGTAGTTATCAAGCACTTGAAATGTATCCAGGACTACTCTCAGCTGTCTGGAAGAGAGCAAAGAGGTATGATACATGGTCTTAGCCCTCAGAGAGCTTATAGTCTTTATGAAATAAAATCTCTACTCATGAGAAAGTTTAACGAACTGAATGAACAAAGCATCATCATATATGGTAAATGCTCCCAGAGTTGTTAAGAGAAAAAAAATCTATGGGTTTCAGGTGCTTGAATTGGACCTCAAGTGGTGGATTAAATCATGACCAATGGGGAAAAGGGATTCCAGGTCTAGAAATGGCAGGAACAGAGGTACGCAGCCACAAATGAGTCTGTGCAGGTGACTCACAGGAGAGGCTGGAAAAACTCTGACTAACTTCACTCTGTAACTCGAGCAGTTCTAAAGCTGAGAGTTGCTTTGAAAGAAGGGTTCAGGGTGTGGGGGAGGGGACTTACAAACTGCTTTGAAGATTTATACTCACTCTGAGGGTGGCAAGGCGCTTACTGACCATGAGGCTTGATGGGCGTCAGTGAGAGCGATGGGCTGGAGGCACTGGGGCGAGGGAGCCTCGTGTCAGCAGAGGGGGTGCGTAGGGGCCTATTAAAGTAATTCAGGCATGAGGCTATGGCAACAGGATGCGATATAAGTTACTAAAAGAAATAAAACAAAAGTGGATGATTAGACATATGAGATGAAGGGAATGAGTTGAAACTGGCTCCAAGGTTTCAAATGTTAATGTTGGTAGGGATCTTGATTTGAAGATGAAACCCAACATTTATTCATATCTATCTACTCTATAAACACTGCACCACACACTGTAATAAAAACTTTATATGCGTTGATTCATTCATTCCACAGATATTACCTTGAAAGTCAGATCTAAATGCAGAATTTCCACTTTGCACATGAAGCTCCTCAGGCTCAAGGAGGCAAGGTCATTTGTTCACACGCACACAGCTGACAGAGCCAAGACCCCAGCAACGAGGCCTCTAGCCCAGAGCCCACATTCACCAACCTTTACCGTACTTACCCTACTGGGTGACTATGACATGACCCCATTGCCCAGTCCAGTGGACCCTTGGCAGTTTTCTCGTTGATTCTGTGACATGGAAGGCTGTCTCGACCCTTTCCACCTTCTCCATTGGCTTGTGGCATCATTCTGTTCTAGTTCTTTATTTTTGGATAGTTTCTTCTGCCTCAACTGAGTCTCCTTCCTCCACCTGCTATTTAAACACTGGCATTCCTGGGGGTTCTATCTCCACACTCTCCCTGAGCTTTAGGTCCTTGCCCCAAGATTTCTTTACTATATATACATATGGGTCCAATGTGGGTTTTCCCATCTCAAACTTCTGGAACATGGGACTCACATTTATCTAACGGTCTCCAGACTATCTCCACCCAGATATCCTAAAAACAGCTCAAACTCAAAATGCTCCTGATTTTTGTACACAGCCTCCTTTCCCTCCTGCTGATTCTGTGGTTATTGTTCTGTGTCACAAGAGGCACCACCACGTACATACCTGGTGTCCCAAACTTAGAGGACAAGTAATCTGATCCATCATTTCACAGATAAGAGACATTTTTACTTGCCTTGCCAATCCTGCCCTATTGTAACTTCAGGAATTGGGAGAGATGAAGCATATTCCCAGCCTCAACTCAACTGTAGGCAGAAGTTTCTTCACATTAGAATCTCCTAATTAACTCAATGTATCTTTTCCATATTAAAAAGTGAAGGGGAGTTACTTAGCTTTCCCAGGTATGTCTCATGTATACAGGAGGTAGGCATATTATTAAATTTCTGTTTGTTTTATTCCTGTTAAAAAATAAATAAAACAAAAAATACTGTGATCCAGATGACCAATATAAAATTAATTTTGTTTATAAAATAAATGTAAATGTAAATGATTCTTAAGTTGCCCATGTCTGGTATATGGACTTCCTAGAACATTGTTTGTGAGTAAATTTTATCACTTACAAATACTGTGTTTTCACTGCAAAAACCTATTTCAGAATTCAGAAAATGGTGACAGTCTTGAGAAAAAAATAGAACTTGCAGGCCATTATCTTTCCCCATCATGCAAAGAACTCTTGGTATTATTAACGGTTATGGGATGTGAAAATTTTGTTTAACATCTTTAAAAAATTCAGACCCCCTCCCCCTCTCTTTCTTATAAAGAGGGATAGAGAAACTTATATAGATAGGGTACATAGAAGAGGATAGAAAATAAATTCCTTAAGGGTTCCCTTGTAATAGAAATATGTTCAACTGCCCCAAATTGCTTACTCTTTGCCCTCAGGCCCACTGAAGACCATACCAGAGAATTTATTTCTGCTAAAGTATAAACAATTAAAGTTAGACCAGTTATAAAATTGTCTAAAACAGTGATTCTTTAAATGAATCCCTGGACCTCTAGAGACTCTGAAGGTAATTAATGGCAGTTCATTGACCATTTTTATTGTTTCAAAAGCAAAATAAGAACTACACATTTTCTCACAATAAACAGTTGAAATATCAGATTTCTTTCATTAGGCTGAGATTATATTGCTTTTGTGAATTAATGTACTTATCTGTAACTCTGAAAGATAGTCATGCATATTTTTTTGTAAATAAAAATGAAGTGAAATATTTTTATTGTTAAATAAATGTGGTTAATTGGCATAGAAGTGTTCCAAGACCTAGATGCTGTTGAGAGGTTAGCCACACTCTTCATAGGGGAAAGCGTTGGTGACCTAAGAGGAATAAGAGGGAGGAAAAACAGAGAGTTTTCCAAGCAGGGATCAAGGTGAATAAAGATCCAAAAGCAAAAAGTAATGATGAACCAGTAAATACAATGAAAATCAGGACTGACCCACTATAAGTGACTAAAATTTTTCTCAAGCCCAACTTGCCAAATCTATGTAAAATGTTGTGGCTCCTAGGTGAGAATTCTTGGTTTGTGATGAGTAAATCACATCCTCCAAAGAATCTCTTCCCATTCATTCCTTCCCCCAACTCGAGGACTGGTCATGCCACCTCTCTATGCCTGCCATAGCTCCTTGAATCTCCATCATTGCACCCAGCCACCCAACAGTACAAATATCTGTGTTTATCTTATCCACTAGACATTTGATATTTGCAGTACCCAGCATAGAGTCAAACACAAACAAGCTATTTCATCAATAGTGGTTCAATTAATTTAAAAATGAATGAGCATCATTGCTGAGGCCTAAGAACATGTTAACAGTTTAGGCTCCATTTCCAAACCAGTATTCCACAGACAGTGTGGAGAATTTAGTTGGTTCCACAATGAAAAATAACCTTGGAAAATGCTATAGACCATAACTCCTTAAAGATGTTCACAGTACACGTTACATATTAAAGGTAGTTAGACATTCTCACCAAGGTAAACTTGACTTGACCTAGTATTTCCCAAACTTATTTGATCATAGGAACTTTATTCTCTGACTAAATTGTTGTTTCCATGGAATTAATGTTCTCCAAGACACTGTTTTAGAAAGAGTTTTTTGAAGAGAAGCTGTGCTTAGATGCAGTGGGCTACACTTTTGACAAAGCCTACAGTCAGCTGACAGTCATCTATGAGATCTGGGTCAAATCACTAGGGATTGAAAAATCATACCCAGGGCAACCAGGACCTTGCCCTTACCCAATCCCACTCCTGGGCCCTATGCAGCTTTTTCCCTACCTTATGGTCCTTTTTTACCCTAAATGGACTGGAGAACTGATAAACCTCCCTGGGAAATTTAGTGTTGGAATGTTCAACTCATCCTAGGAAGGCAGAAAGCCTCTTTACAAGTAGGTTCACTTATTGAGGGTAAAGAAGACATTTCCATGACCAATAGCATCCCAGCATTGAGTGGGCTTTCCCTACAGACTAAGGTCAGCTCAGTAAATTAACATCCCCAGAGAGGGATAGAGAAACTTAAGATCTTGGGAAATTTTTTGGTTTTTGCTGTTAACTTACAAATAAGACATGTTCTTTGTAGCATATTCAAACTCTGTAGGCATCTAACTTCACTGCCTCACATTCCAGTCTCCAGTAAACATTTTGAATAGTTTGGTTTAAATTCTTCAAGATTGTGCATAATGCAAACACAGTTGATATATGTATTAAAGAAAGATAATATACAGGTGTATAGTTTTGTTACAAACTAGGCTCATCCTATGAATATCATATGGAATTTTTCTTTTTGCCCTACAAAACATCATGAGCATCATCCTATGGCAGCTTATTTTTTAACATCTGCATCATATCCAAGTAACCCATGTTATGGATGATTAATAATTTGTTTAGCCTCCTGTCGATTGGTTTATCTTTGAGTCATTTGTAAGACAGTCACCAGTAAAGACAATGTCTCCATGAACATCTCCAGAACAATCCTCCTAAAAACATCTAGAAATGGAATTTCTGTGTCCCATGTATGAACATTCTTTCACTTTAATAGAGACTACAAACTTTCCCTTCCAAATGACTGTACTGTTGTACATACTTCTCCAATTACCAGTGATGTTAAGCCCCTTTCCCTTTGTTAGCTTTTTGTATTCCGTTATGAATTGTTTATTCATATTTTTTGCTTATTTTTCTATTAGATTATTTTTATTGTTGATTTATAGGCAATGTTATATTTTATGGATGTTAATGCTCTATTATATGTGTGGAAGCATATATACTTATTACTTCATAAGTATATATTATATACTTCAAGATTCATTTGTGCCTCAGAGAAGTCTTATATTTTCCTAACATAGACACATATGTTACACTTTTTCTTTTGGCTTTTAGGTTTTGTATTATGCTAGTAAGGTTTTTTCTATCTCAGGACTATAAAATATTCCCATATTTTCACTTGAAACCTTCTCAAATATATACATATTTTTTACAAATAGATATTTAATCTATCTGGAATTCATTTACTGTGGATGGCATGTGGTAGCCCAGCTTTTCAAGTTGAGAAGGATACCACTGAAAACATATCTATGATGGGGACCCCATTAATTACATCTTATAAAAATATTTTTAGGAGAAAAAATAAAATCAGAGATTTTAGCTAAGCATCAGTTATAACCTATGTTTATTTTCTCAAGAGTCGTAACATGACAAAACACTTCATATTTGTGTAGCTCCTTAAAATTTCTCAAACATTTTTGGGTCTAGGTTTTCTTCTTCAGCATCAGAACAGCCTTACAAGGTAAAACGTAGAGGCTTGTATCTGTTGTAAATGACTTGTGTAAGGTCTCTAAGGTAATTAATAGCTGTATTGGAGGTAAAAATAAGCTCGTTACTTACTGGCACTCTTCCTGCTATTATGACAATTGTAACCTGTGCATTGCGTCAAGCACCTTGATTATTGTCTTGCCAGTTGGTTTCAGCCCTGAGCAAGTTCATTATGGATTCAATGTGACCAAAGAAATGACAGTAGAATGTTCTTGGGGTGAAAGGGATTATTACCTGGCTTGTTCTCCCGGCAGTAGGTCGAGCACTAGTGTCCCTGCCTCTGCCCAAAGCACTGGGCTGAGCTCTCTATATAGTGCAAAAATAGCTTATTGCCTACAGTAGTCTACAGTGGAAGCAGTAGCCTAGCAACAGGCCAGTTACATCATCAAGTGGTTTAAGTTCAGTGAGGATCCTGGCCATAGGAACCCCAACTTCCCCACAATTATAATAAAAGCGAACAACTTAAGCAATCTTTGTTAAAACCATTGGTCACGAGCCTTTTCTTCCCATCTCTGGCCTAACATAAATAGTAGTGACTGAGTTACAGATATGCTGGAAATGGGCCTGGGGTGGGTGCCCAGTGCTTGCTGAACTAGTCAGGTGCAAATTGTGCCAGTGTAATTCCTAATACAAAACAGTGAAAAGTGGCTTGCAGAATTGAGAGTTGTTAACACAATAGAAAAGACTTTGAAGGAAAACCTGATGTGTTTCTCCTGCCTCTTTTTTGTCCCCACTGCCATTTTCCAAGGGGATAAAATGAGATGACACTGGGAAGAAAACTGCCACACCAGAGCTGAAGGTGATTGCTGCTTTGAATGCCATGCAGCTGCACCAGTGTGGCCAGATTGATCCATTTCAAAGCAATGGTCATTACATTGCATTTTATTCTGAAAATGAAGTGCTTTTCTGCTTCCCAACTTGTCTGCTTTGATAGATGGCATGATGCTCTACCTCAGTACATTATTTTATGTTTAACAATCCCACGTGGTGGAATTAACAGACGTGTACATTTCACTAACATCCCCAGAGAAAGTCCGGACTATGGAAAGAATGCAAATTAGAGGGGAGGAAGTTTAAACAGTAAAAAAGAGTTTTATTTTGTCAAACAACTCTTCTTTAGATCTGATTAGATCCAGCATCTCATTGGTACACTGTAATCTTATAATGCCTGCTGATTTTTATTCTCAAAGAAAATTCCTATTCTTAAAAGAACTGACTTGAAACCCCTTTATATTCTCTCCTTTATTACTTTGATTTTTCAAAGTCATTATGCTTTGAAAATGAAAGTTTGGGGGAGAATTGCTATGCTTGTTAAACATAAGCATGAGCTGAGCCATGGTCAGAAAGTGTCACCATCAGAACACATTATGAGATAGATAGATGCTATTAATGTGTTTTAAATGACTTGTCTAATGTCTCAAGACAGTTAAGTTGGTTGTACTGGAGGAGAAACCAGTTTTCTTTATTTTTCAGTTTTCTTTCTATTATTATAACAATTATAACCTGTGTCCCAGGCAAACAAAATGAACAAACAAGAAAAAAAAACCCAGAACAACGAAAACATGCCTGAAAGGAATAGAGTTCATTTGTAATAGTTACACATCCATATGTTTAAAACTTTCCATGGCAAAAGTGTTACTTCTATGCTTTTCTTGGGCCTACAATAAACAAATGGTCAGATTATGACAAAATACGCTTCAAACTTCCAGCACACCCATTTGATATCTGATGTGTAAGAGCACACAGAGCAGTGTCCGGCATGGTACACCGGTTATTTGTTGAATGACTGGATCAATTAATGAAATAAAGGTGAATGTTCAGATTAAAATATTCCTGATTTACAATGAAAACATGTTCTTACAACACTTTTAACTTTGCATATTGGAAAAGTGGATTGGTAAAAATGCATATTCTTATATTTTGTCTCTGTTCTTCAAAGGGAAAAATAAAATAAAACTTAAAAAGATACCCAGAATCCTTTGCAAACTATACGTTATATATAGACTGTAATATAAGTTTATTAGAAATAATTAGGTCTATATGCTTTGGATAAGTTCATTTGGCAAGGAGAACTTTTGAGCAGCATAACCATGCGATTTCAACATTGCAGTATCCTTATATACATTTAACTGTAAACTGAGAACAATAGAGGCAGAAGATATTTAAGATACATATTGTACACTAATCTTCATTTAACTATCCAAACACCTACATTTTCCCATACAATTATTAACCATTTTACATGAACATTAACTATATTAATGACTTTCAGCAAATATCAAACAAAAATCAGAATTGAAATGCAGTTCATATAGATCTTAGACATATTTTATAACATATGTTCATACCATCTATATGTTCTGCTATATATTATATATATATATACTGCTGTGAGTTCAGCTATAAAATTATTAGCTAGATATGAAACAATTTTCCTTAGTTAAATGTTTTAATAGTTCTATTTAAACACACAGTATCTGACTTTGAAGTGTCAGAGCACATTAAATTTGGGAAATATCTAAGTTATAAGATTTCTATTATTTAGATTTAGATTTTTCTTACACATTTTTAGCAAGCATCTCTCAGCATGGTCTGTATTGTAAAAACAAACTGAACCAGAAAGAGAGAAAGAGACAGTTGTTGGATTAAAAAAAGAAAGATGTTTAATGGTAAAACAAAAATAATCCTTCAATTGGTTAATGGCCATCCTTAATAGATTTCAGCACAAAATCCAAAATTCAGAGTACTTAGCCATAGGACACCCATCATTGTTTCTTTTCGTGCAGTCTCTGAAGAGATGGTCCCTGGTCCTTCGTCCTGCCTTAGGCAGAGGCACCACCTACTCAATCTTTTCTTTGAAAAGCACTTCAGCCTTGAACACGTTCAAGTATTAGGAACTTTTAAAGGCAAGAGAGACTTTCTTACATTTAACTTCTTCCTTCGTGCTCCACAGCTTCATGACTGTTAAAGAGTGGGGTCGTCAGACATTTTTGCAATTGTTTTCTGTTGTTCTTTGCTTCTTTATTTGTTTTTGTTTGTTTCTGTTGAGAGCAGGGAAGGAGAGCAGCGGTCTGGAGAAAGAAGGGTGGTTGGCTTTGCTAAAGCATCATTTCTTTAAAAGAAATACTTGCTCCTTTTGGAAAAATCAAAAAGAAAAAATCAGAAAGGTATAAAGGGATTAATTTTTTTAAAACATCATCCCAAACCTCTTCTTCTTTGAGAGAGTCTTGTTAACATTTTGGTGTACTGTATTCTACATTTTCTTCAGACATGTGTGTTCACATATTTAAGACTGTACTGTACTTTTGACTTTAGGTCACATTTTCCAGTACTGAAGTAAACTCTTTAGAATCAACATTTTAAATATTTTACTTAATATTATATCTTAGGTCTATTCCATACTTTACATAACCATTCCCTAATAATAATATAATGATAACCATAATTTACATAACAGACATTAGACTGTTACCAATTGTTCATGAAACATTGTTTTAGGTCTGAACTTCTATGTCAGCTTAATTCCTGGCTCACATAGCCATAAGCAGCTTACTTTATAGCATTTACTGGATTTCTCTATAGAACCTAATTTGCTGAAGATGATTTTTAACTAGGATATTGTTATTTTCAAGACATTTGTAACCCAGGAAGCCTAGGAAAATAATGCTTGAGTACCAACTGCTACATAACTCTCCCCCATGGTTCAGAAAACTGAAGATGAGAATTGCCAAAGACCTATTCTTTCAGGTCCCTTTCCAAAACTATTTGTGGAATGCCACAAATGCAACCCACAGATGTAATTAAAAATTTTCTACATGCCATGTTAAGAAAAGAAACAGAGAAAACTAATTTTAATACTTACTGGATTAATCCTTAATTCCATACTCAAAATATAATTTCAAATTGCAAATACTAATAGAATGATTTACATATTTTTTCATACTAATGAAAAATTTTCTAGTATGTATTTTATATTTACAGCACATCTCTATTTGGTCTAGCTGCATTTCAAGAGCTCCGTGGTTACATATAGCTAGTAGCTACCATATTGGACAGCACGGCTGTAGAGAGCACATGGCAGTAGATAGAAAGTGATTCCTTCTGGAGTTTGAGTTAGCTCTGTCACTTACTAGCTCACATCAGGCAAATTATTAAACTTCTCTATGAGTTTTGCCTGCCTATAAAATGGGAATAATAGTAGTAACTACTATATAGAGCTGGTATAGGGATTTATGAGATAATCCATGTAGTAATTTCAGTTGAGCTTTGAACAATGCAGGGGTTGAGGCACTAGCCCGCACACACAGTCAAAAATCCATGTATATCTTCCCCAAAACATAACTACTAATAGCCTACTGTTGACTGAAGCCTTACTAATAAGATAAACAATTAACATATATTTTGTATGTTATATGTATTATATACTATATTCTTACAATAATCTAAGCTAGAGAAAAAAGTTTTTTCAAATTGTCACAAATCTCCAAAAAATTTTCCAAAATATTTATTGAAAAAAATCTGTATAAGTGGACCCACACAGTTCAAACCTGTGTTGTTCAAAGGTCAACTGTACTCAATAAATATCCTTATATACGAATCTTGAAAAAGTGTAGCTAGTGATCCTACTCTAACCTAACCAATTAGTTTCTGTATCCTGTCATTTTTCTCCCTTAATCTTGTCACTATTTTCCCTCAGAATGAATTATTTAGGAGATGGTCACTTCTCTCATGCTCTGGAAAAAGGAACTAGCGCTTCACCCATTGCTTAGATGACCAAAGCATGGAATCATGTGCCTCTTTATTATCCTTATAGATTGATGATGGTCCTTCTCTGTGACTTGTGTTGGTCTTCTAGTAGAGGCTTGAGCTATTTCCTCGTGACCTGCTGTATAGTATGTTCCAAACATAGTTTCTCCAGTGTTGGGTGAAACTGTAGAGGGAGCCACAGGTTCTTATCATGGCTACCTACTCTTCTGGTGGCTGCCATGGGAGTTTGCATGGGTTACTTAGGAAAGATTTTCCCTTTCTTCTCAAATTTTAATATTCTAGCCCCAACACAGAGCTGAAACAGAGACAGCTGAAAAGAGTTTGGCAGAGACATCTGAGCCAGAGAGCTTGTTTCTCATGTTCTGCATCAGCAGCTCTGCCAGATGAAGGGAGAGACCTCCTGGGAAAGCCCACGTGGGAGACACAAAGGGAAAAGGCTCCTTTCAGTTGACCCTGGAGGTGGGCTGATTCCTTAATGCAGAGGGACCCTAGCTGCAGTCACAGCCTTTACACTTAGAACATGTGACAGAGGCTGTTGGGTAATGTAATGCAAAAGGCGACCACTCCTGCTGACCAACAGACAGGCCCTCTCCAGGCAGAATGCCATTAAAGAACATAACTGGCAACCTCTGGTTGAATTCAGAGGTCACAAAAAAGTGTGAATTCCTGAGGGGGCCTGTACTTCTCAATCTTCTCTGTATTGGCTCTGGAATGGTGAAAATTGGGTGTTTGCCCGCAGTATTTTTATATTGTGAGTGTAATCGGGACTGTTTTTTAAGGGTGACTATAATTGGAAAACCATGACCAGCTGCATCTGATTTTCACTGTATTCATATATTATTATGTGTACATACTGTCTATATAAGTATATTTATATTCATATATTATTGTGATCTTTTTATTTTCACTGTATTTAATGCTAAAAACACCTAGAGACTTACCTGAAGTCACTCCTGTCCTGTCCTCCTGTTCAAGTAGAAGAGGTGTTCTTGTCTGGTGAAATGTCCCCAAGTGATTGCCCCTCTCTCCTCAAGTCTTGAACCCGGCGGCTTCTGCCTGGCTCCTTCCCATCTGCTCTTACATCTGCTCAAGTCCTAACCATCTTTAAAAAACAAAGCCTCCTGGGCACCACATCCTCTACAGTTAATCACCTGATCTCTCCCTCCCCCATCACAGCCCGACACTTGGAAGAACTGGTCTTCCCTGCTGCATCCTTTCCCCCACCCCAGGTACTCCTCAAGCCACTGGGGTCTGATCCCATCTGAGCACTGCCTCTTAACTTCTCTCGCCCAGATCAGCGATGCTCCTTGTAGCTAAACCCAGCAAACACTTTCTATTCCTCTTCTCACATGACCTTTCTTCCATGTTTGATGCTGTTGTGCAGTCCCTCCACCATCACATTAATTTTCCCTTGGTTTGTGATACCACACTATTTCTTTTCTCCTACCTCTTTGGTTTACCAGGCCCTTGTCTTTTGTCACCCCCTGGAATGGGGTTTCCTGGGGTGCTCTCTCCTAGCTTTTATATTTCCATTGCATTCAATCCCATGGCTTTAATAAAATTTAAATACTGATAACGCTACACCTGTGTTTTGACTCCAAGTCTTTCTTCTGACTTGCAGTCCATGCCTCCAACTTTCTACTAGACACTGTCACTCAGATGTCCCAGTGGTCATCTCAAACTCAGCATGTTCAGAACTTAGCACATCATTGTAGGGTGACTGCATATGTTATTCTCCAGATTAGGTCACTTTTGAATGTGAAAATTATGCATGACCAATAATTAAGCTGCAGTAACAGGCACAAACAGAAGTTATTCAAGACCAGACAGGACACTTGTCTAGGGCCATCTTCTCAATTAGGCACAGTGGCCACAGTGCCCAGAGACCATGATACTTTTAGGGACACACAAAAATATTTTAATTTTGTTTGGTGTCAGAAGAAAACTAAGCATATTCACAAACATAATAATAAACACATATAATCATAAATATGAATATAATAAAATTAATACAGTGATAATAAAGATAATGAATCCAGCCTGGATTGTGTCTACATACCAATGCAGTCATAAAATATGATGATGATTTTTTTTTAATGGAAGAAGGAGCTCCATAGGTTATAAGCAAACATATACAAGGAGCCACAAAAATCATAATGTAGCCTTGTTTCCTTCCCTCATTTCTTCATCTCACAGCCTGGAATCCTTTCTACATCCACTCCAAAGACCCCAAGCTGGAAAGCTGGGTATCATCCTAGTCTTCCCTTGCCCACTGTCCTTTAGTGCCCAAACCCCTTCCCAGGACCACCCATGACTTGGCAATCCCCCAGGTCAGTTTCCATGGAGGATGAAGGTCAATTAGCAGCTGCCTTTATCTCAGTCAATTAGCAAATCAAAAAGCGTGCTTTTGACCAATAATTTCCGCATTTTTCTTCTTCTCTTACTGGAACTATTTTCCTCTCCTCCTTCATAGCTTTCAGCATCCTTTTACAGGCCAGCAACACCAGCCTGCAGCCCCTCCACATGGAGCATCCTGTCTCTTCCCAAGACTCACGCTGTGGTGTGCAGCGCTGGTGGATTTACCCCTAAGCCTGTACATTCTTCAGAGAGAATGAATGTGCCTTAATTGCCAAAGCAGTCTCATATTTTTCTAGATTACCCTTAATATTTGATTTTGAGAGAAATTGCAGAGAATGTTAATTTTATGTCTAATGTTACAAATAATGAGAATGACAATTCTGTGCAGTGCCTGCCTGGACGATGGCTGCATGGCTGGTTACTCTACAGTGCTGCAAAACCCCACTCCCTGTGTTGTCAGATTTTATCTGTGAATTACCATCTTCTTCACAGTTTGGGACAGTGAGGCTAACATTAGGGGAGGCAGGAAGGCAGGGAAAGCTTCCCTTTCCTAAATATGCTCCTTCAGTCATCACTGGTCAACAGATGTCTCCCTGATGACTTTGCTGTCCTGGTTTTGAAATGTTCTTTTATCCACAAATGAGCATAGAACAAAAAAAAAGTTAAAAAGAAAAAGGACACATACAAACACTCCCCACATCTGAGGTTAGCAACAGATATCTCATTTTAAAATTCTAGAACACTGATGTTTTCTAAATACCACTTAAACTTAATAATATGAGTCCATAATATGGAGCATAGGAAATAATCAATAAGCATTTAGTCTATTAGAACACAGCAACCACCTTATTGGTGCCTACCAGAATAAAGGAAAGGTACATAATTAAAACACATCAATTTCATTAACATTAGAAGGCTGGACCTTACTCAGAAAAAATGCCCATAGAAAGCCACAACTTCATCTACAGACTCATGATTTATTCTTTAAGCAGGCTATCCTTTCTGTTCCACGTCAGTCTTAGACACCTTTACCATTCTTCAAATACAACGTACAGCTATAGTTACAAGCATTTGATCATAAAATAGTCTACTTTGATAATGAAAATTGGGCCAGTATTGGGAGGTACACACACATAAGTAGTATCCATCATTCAATGTATTCATCCCTAGATCCTGGCCCTTGCTGTCCCTCACCTCAGTCCCATCATAATTTTAGATGATTCAGAAACCACAAGAATCTCCCGAAGACTTCCCTAGTCCTGCCTTCATACAGAGCTCAGGGAAGGGACGGAAAATCTCTTTCAACTGTCAAGCCAACCATGATCAATCAGGAGTACGTATGTTAGAAGGATTCTGAGGGAGAGTGCCAGGATTGACTAGTAATGTCTGCCATGGGAAGCTGGAGCAGGAATGGCAGCTGAAGTGCTTTGTTGCGTCCTCTGGGATCAGAATATCTGGTGAGACAATCCAAAATTTTGGAAAGAAGAGAAATAAGAGTGCCTTCTGAGATATGTGACTTAAAAACAGCACAGAATAAATTAAACACACAGAGACAAATCATTTTAACAGACTTTTCTTCCTGGTTTAGTCAGCAGTAGCATTGCTCAGCCATGGAGCGGCAGAAGTCGGCACTTTTCAGGTGAGGGGTCAGCACAGCCTGAGAAATCCATCCGCCTGGTGCTGTAGCTCTGCGTAAACTCAAGGTCTCACAGCCTGATACCATTAGATACAAGATTCTCAGGTTTTCTTTCTGCTAGGATTTTTAACACTCTCAAATTAGGAGGTGTCTCACAATCAATAATAGTTTCTATATAGCATTTTTATGTGAGAAGTTATTACAGTGATACTGTATTTTAAAATCAATATTTTTGATTAGATGAATCTAATATGCATCTTACTCCCCTTGCTATATATCTATGTTTACAAATAGATTTGTAATTGTAAATTTTATTCTACGTAGCTCTACCTGTATCATGTTTTTTTTTACCAAGCTTTAAAATTCTGTCTTTCTCTAAACATAAAAATGTTACTATCCCTCATTATCATATGCCCTATTCCCTGGTTCCTTACCCCTATGAGACTCTCTTTTCTATATATTCCCATTGAATAAGAAATTTTTATGAAGCTCTACATCCTATAGTTCGGTTATGAAAGTAGTCTTTTTCTTTTCTAATTATCTTATTTTATAAGATGAATAAAATTATTTTAAAATTGTAATATTAAATATGCTTTTTAAATTACCTATGCAGAAACTTTCTCACTGGAGAAGCATAGCCGACTGGGAAAGAATGTGCTGTTTTTAAATTAAATTTAGTATATTGCCATTTGGTGTCTACAAACTTTGTGAGTCAGTAAATGTGAGTCTGTCCATGAAAAAGCTCTCTGTGAACCAACAGGAGCATAGTAATCAAGCTCACAGAGATGGCAATGCCAGGAGCGGATCCTGGGCTGTGGTGGCCCCAGCAAAGGGAGGCCCCTGGTGGGGCGGCTTGCCAGGGAACCAGCCTGCCTTGTTTCTAGGGGCCTGACATCTCTGCAGGCCCTTCTGGACAGTGCACAGGCATTTGTGTTCCCTATGAATGACTTGTTCCCTTGTTGGCTATAGTAGAAAAAAGGTTCTTTTCCAGATATTTCCATCCTATCAGATAATTTCTTTTTATGTCCAAGGTAAGCTTACCATGTGCATGTCTAGGGCGGGGCATTCCCAGCTGAGTTTTAGTAGAGGGATGAAGGCTGCTTTTTCATAATTTAGGAGCTACAGGGTCTCCTCTGAAGGTCTTCTGGAAGGCTGAGCTTCCAGGGTTCTGGCCTCCAGATAAGTGGAGTCATGAAGCATTATGACGATACAAGAGCCTTCCGTTTTACTATAGCATTATTGGTCAGTGAGGAAAACCTAAGTCACTGCTGTTGTATGGAGATGGATGTCTCAGGTGCAGCGGAAGAATCCCAGGAGACCAAGGAAGGCGCTGTTTTGTTTCCTAAGTGAGGCAGATAGCATAATGCCTGAAGCCCTGCAAACTGGTGTCACGCTACCTGGGTTCAGATCCCAATTCTGCCACTTTTACTAGGTTGGGCAAAGTTACATCATCTCACTGTGACTTGCTTTGGCTGTTTATAAAATGTAGACTGTAGCGGTGCCCTCTCCTCCCCTAGCTAGGGTTGTCATGGGAATTTAACTGAGCTACTATACATCCCATGTTTAGTCTGGCATCAGATAAATCCAATGTGAGTCTTTGCTATTGTTACCATTACCCGTGGGACCCAGAGAACACACACACACACACACACACACACACACACACACACGGTAGCCTTGATTCTCAATCTTTGATACACATAGAAGCTACCTGGGAATCTTTTTTTTTTTCCTAGTGTTATTAAGAAATATTTGACATGCATATGGCACTGCATAAGTTTTAGGTGTACAGCATAATGATTTGACTTACATGCACCTGGGAATGATTACTACAAAAAGTTTTGTGGTAGATCATTTTCAAAAAAGAAAATTTTTTTCATTGTTGTGTTAGGGTCTACTCTCTTAACAGCTTTCAGATATACTCTACAGTATGAGCATCTGTCACCACGTTGCACATTACATCCCTAGGACTGACTTACCTTATAACTGGAAGTTTGTGCCTTCCTCCAGTTCCCCCATCTCCCACCCTCCACCTCTAGTCACCACAAATCTGTTCTCTTTTTTATGAGTTTGGGCTTTGTTTTTATTTTTAGATTCGACATGGAAGTGAAATCATACACTGTTTGTCTTTCTCTGTTTTATTCACTTATCAGAGTGCCCTCAAAGTCCATCTGTGTTGTGGCAGATACATGGGTATCTTAAGCCATAGACTCTCCCCAGTAGGTCTGGGGTGATCTGAGAATCTGCAGTTGCTGTCCTCGAGTATTAGAGGCTAGAGCCCAAGAAGAACCGTGTTTAATGAAAATATTATTAAGAGTGGAAAATTGAAGTGGCCCCAGTTATAATTACTCCCTGTCTACTGGAAAGTTCCCAGAGGTGGTGGGAAGTGGGGAGGATTCATTTCTGGCCCCCACACTGCCATTGACCAGTCGCCTGCTGTATCCCTCAGGCCTGCCACTTAAGTGTATTGTATTTCATTCTCCCTATCTTCCAAATGGGGATAATAATACTTTCTCTACCTACTTCACACGATTGTTGTAAGGGTCAAATGAGAAAATGTATGTGAAAGCTCTTTGAAAAATTAAAAGTGCTGCCCAATTGTAAAAGGATCAATAATAACAGAAGGAGGGGCAGGCTAAGTGATGTTTGGCTGGTAGTGGAGAGCTCCCCAGAAGAGTAAATTTGGAGCTTGAGTTTGAAGGAGGTGGGAAAAGAGGCCAATTTTCTATTATTCCAACTGAGAGGTAACTGCTAATGGAGAAAAATGGCACAAAGACAGAAGCAACTAAGTCCAGTTGTATGTGTCCATGCTTGCATGACAGTCACAGAAAATGGACATGCCTCCTCAGTGGAGGGCCTCTCCTGAAGAATTAATGCTATATTAGGTTTTTTTTTTATTAAAGTATCATTGATTTGCAATCTTATGAAGGTTTCACATAAAGAACATTGTGGTTTCAACATTCACCCATATTATCCCCCCACCCCCACCCCACTGCAGTCACTGTCCATCAGTGTAGTAAGATGCTATAGAGTCACTATTTGTCTTCTCTGTGCTGTAATGCCTTCCCCATGACCTATCTATATTGTGATTGCTAATTATAGTTCTGCTTACTCCCTTTTGCCCTCCCCAACCCCTTCCCTTTGGTAAAAGCTAGTCCCTTCTTGGTATATGTGAGTCTGCTGCTATTTTGTCCCTTCGGTTTTGCTTTGTTGTTATACTCCACGTAGGAGTGAAGTCATTTGGTACTTGTCTTTCTCCACCTGGTTTATTTCACTGAGCATAATACCCTCCAGTTCCATCCATGTTGTTGCAAATAATAGAATTTCTTTTCTTTATATGCCTGAATAATATTCCATTGTGTATATGTACCACATCTTCTTTATCCATTCATCTACTGATGGACACTTACATTGCTTCCGTATCTTGGCTACTGTATAATGCTGTGATAAACATAGTGGTGCATACATCTTTTTGAATCTGGGATCTTGTGTCCTTTGGGTAAATTCCTAGAAGTGGAACTGCTGGGTCAAATGGATTTCTATTTTTAGTTTTTTGAAGCACCCCCATATTGCTTTCCATATGCTGGCCATCCTAACTGGCATGAGGTGATATCTCATTGTGGTTTTAATTTGCATTTTCCTGATGATTAGTAATGTGGATCATCTGGTCATGTGCCTGTTGGCTATTTGAATTTTTTCTTTGGAAAAGTGTCTATTCAGATCCTCTGCCGATTTTTTAATCTGGTAATTTGTTTTTTGGATGTAGAGGCATGGAAGTCCTTTATATACTTTGGACATTAATCCCTTTTCAGGTCAATAGTTTATGAATATATCCTCCCATATTGTAGGATGCCTTTTTGTTCTGCTGATGGTGTCCTTTGCTGTACAGAAGCTTTTTAGTTTGATATAATCCCATTTGTTCATTTTTGGTTTTGTTTCTCATGCAAAAGATGTGTCCAGGAAAAAGTTGCTTATTCAAGAGACTTTTGCCTATCTTTTTTTCTATGAGTTTTATAGTTTCATGACTTATATTCAGGTCTTCGATCCATTTTGAGTTTACTTTTTTGTATGGAGTTAGACAGTAATGAATTTCATTCTCTTACATGCAGCTGTCCAGTTTTTCCAACTCCAGTTGTTGAAGAGGCTGTCACTTCCCCATTGTATTTCCATGGCTCCTTTATTGCATATTAATTGATCATATATGCTTGGGTTCATATCTGGGCTCTCTGTTCTGTTCCATTGATCTAGGGGTCTGTTCTTGTGCCAGTACCAAATTGTTTTGATTCCTGTTTCTTTGTAGTAGAGCTTGAAGTTAGGGAGCATAATCCCCCCAGCTTTGTTCTTCATTCTTAGGATTGTTTTGGCTATTCAGGGTCTTTTGTGGTTCCATATGAATTTTAGAACTATTTCTTCCACTTTAAAGAATTCTGTTGGTATTTTGATAGGCATTGCATTGAATCTGTAGATTGCTTTAGGCAGGATGGCCACTGTATTTCCATTTATTGGTGTCTTCTTCAGTTTCTCTCATGAGTGTCTTGTAGTTTTCAGAGTATAGGTCTTTCACCTTCTTTGTTAGGTTTATTCCTAGATATTTTATTCTTTTTGATGCAGTTGTAAATGGAGTTATTTTCCTGATTTCTCTTTCTTCTAGTTCATCATTAGTATATAGGAATGCAACAGATTTCTGTGTATTAATTTTTTATCCAGCAACTTTGCTGAATTCAGTTATTAGTTCTAGTAGTTTTGGGGTGGATTCTTTAGGGTTTGCTATGTACAATATCATGTCATCTGCAAACAGTGACAGTTTAACTTCTTCCTTACCAATCTAGATGCCTTTTATTTCTCTGTGGTGTCTGATTGCTGAGGGGAGGACCTCCAGTACTATGTTGAATAAAAGTGGTGAGAGTGGGCATTCTTGTCTTGTTCCCAATCTTAGAGGAAGAGCTTTCAGCTTCTCACTGTTAAGTATGATGTTGGCTGTGTGTTTGTCATATATGGCCTTTCTTATGTTGAGGTACTTGCCCTCTATACCCATTTTGTTGAGAGTTTTTATCAGGAATGGAAGTTGAACTTTGTCAAATGCTTTTTCAGCATCTATTGAGATGATCACGTGATTTTTGTTCTTCTTTTTATTGATGTTGTATATGATGTTGATTAATTTTCAAGTATTGTACCATCCTTGCATCCTGGAATAAATTTCATTTGATCATGATGGATGATCTTTTTTTATGTATTTTTGAATTCGGTTTGCTAATATTTTGTTGAGTATTTTTGCATCTATATACATCAGGGATATTGGTCACTAATTTTTTTTTGTGTGTAGTGACTTTGTCTGGTTTTGGTATTAGAGTGATGCTGGCCTCATAGAATGAATTTAGGAGTATTTCCTCCTCTTCTACTTTTTGGAAATTTTTAAGGTGGATGGGTATTAGCTCTTCTTTAAATGTTTGATAAAGTTCATCCATGAAGCCATCTGGGTCAGGAATTTTGTTCTTAGGTAGTTTTCTGATTACCAGTTCAATTTCATTGCTGGAAATTGGTCTGTTCAGAATTTCTGTTTCTTCCTGGGTCAGTCTTGAAAGGTTGCATTTTTCTAGAAAGTTGTTCATTTCTTCTAGGTTGTCCAATTTGTTGGCATAAAATTTTTTGTAGTGTTCTCTAACAATTATTTGTATTTCTGTGGTGTCCATAGTGATTTTCCCTTTTCCTTTCTCATTTCTGATTCTGTTTGTGTGTGTAGACTCTCTTTTTGTCTTGATAAGTCTGGTTATGGGGTTTATCTATTTTGTTTATCTTTTCAAAGAACCAGCTCCTGCTTTCATTGATTCTTTCTATTGTTATTCTTCTTGATTTTATTCATTTCTGCTCTGATCTTTATTATGTCCCTCCCTCTACTGACTTTGAGCCTCATTTGTTCTTCTCTCTGTAGTTTCAATAATTGTGAGTTTAGACTGTTCATTTGGGATTGTTCTTGTTTCTTGAGGTAAGCCTGTAGTTCTGTATACTTTCCTCTTAGAACTGCCTTCACTGTATCTCACAGGTTTTTTTGGGCTGTTGAGTTGTTATTTTGATTTGTCTCCATATATTGATTGATCTCTGTTTTAACTTGGTCATTAGTCCATTGATTATTTAGGAGCATGTTGTTAAGCCTTTGTGTGTTTGTGGGCTTTTTTGTTTTCTTTGCATATTGTATTTCTGGTTTCATACCTTTGTGGTCTATGAAGCTGGCTGGCACAATTTCAGTCTTTTTGAATTTACTGAAGCTCTTTTTGTGGCCTAGTATGTTATCTATTCTGGAAAACGTTCCATGTACACTTGAGAAGAATGTGTATCCTGCTGCTTTTGGGTGGAGTGTTCTGTAGATGTCTGTTAGGTCCATCTATTGTAATTCATTGTTCAGTGCCTCTGTTTCCTTACTTATTTCTGTCTGGTTGATCCATCTTTTGGTGTGAGTGGTGTCTTGAAGTCTCCTAAAATGAATGCATTGCATTCTATTTCCCCCTTTAATTATGTTATTGTTTGTTTCACATATTTAGGTGCTCCTATATTAGTTGCATAGATATTTAGATATTTATAATGGTTATATGCTCTTGTTGGACTGACCCCTTTATCATTATGTAATGTCCCTCTTTGTCTCTTGTTCTTTTCTTTGTTTTGAAGTCTATTTTGTCTGATACAAATACTACTACTTCTGCTTTTTTCTCCCAATTATTTGCATGAAATCTCTTTTCCATCCCTTCACTTTTAGTCTGTGTATGTCTTTGGGTTTGAAGTGAGTCTCTTTTAGGCAGCATGTAGATAGGTCTTGTGTTTTTATCCATTCTGTAACTCTATGTCTTTTATTGATGCATTCAATCCATTTATATTCAGGGTGATTATTGATAGGTATGTACTATGGCCACTGTAGGCTTTAGATTTGTGGTTACCAAGGGTTCAAGGACAGCTTCCTTACTATCTAACCGTCTGTATTAACTCTCTTATTACATTATTGCAAACACAATCTAAAGGTTCTTTTTTTCTCCCTTCTTTTTCTTCCTCCTCCACTTTTTATAATAAAATTAGGTGTCATATTCTGTACTTTTTGTGTATCCCTTGACTAACTTTATGAGTAGTTTTTAAATTTCATATTTCCTTAATAATTAATTGATCTACTTCCTTTACTGTGGTTTTATTTTCTCTGATGACATCTATTTAGCCTTAGGAGCACTTCCAGCTAGAGCAGCCCCTTTAAGATACACTGTAGAGACAGTTTATGGGTGGTGAGCTCCTTCAACTTTTGCTTATCTGGAAATTGTTTAATCCCTCCTTCGAATTTAAATGATAATCTTGCTGGGAAGAGTATTCTTAGTTGGAGGGCCTTCTGTTTCATTGCATTAAATATATCATGCCACTCCCTTCTGACCTGTAAGGTTTGTGCTGTGAAGTCTTCTGATAGCTTGATGAGCTTTCCTTTGTACATAATCTTTTTTCTCTCTCTGCCTGCTTACAGTACTTTCTCCTCCTTGATCTTCACCAATTTAATTATTATATGTCTTGGTGTCATCTCCCTAGGGTTCCTTGTGTTGGGAGATCTCTGCACTTCCATGACCTGAGAAATTATTTTCTTCCCCAGACTGGGGAAGTTTTTAGCAATTATTTCCTCAGAGGCACTTTCTATCCCCTTTTCTCTCTCTTCTTCCTCTGGTACCCCTATAATGTGAATATTGTTCCATTTGGATTGGTCACACAGGTCTCTTATTATTCTTTCATTCCTAGAGATCATTTTTTTTCTCTCTGTGCCTCAGCTTCTTTATTTTCCTGTTCTCTAATTTCTATTTCATTCACTGTCTCCAATACTTCATCTAATCTACTTTTAAATCTCTCCATTGTATGTTTCATTTCAGATACTGTATTTTTCAAAGTTTCTTTCTCTTTGTTGAAGTCCTCCCTGAAACCTTGAATATTTTTCTGTAGCTCCATGACCATGTTTATGACTTTTATTTTGACATCTTTCTCAAGAAGATTGGTAATTTCAGTTTCACTGAACCCTCTTTCTGGCATTTTTCCCTGCAATTTTGTTTGGACCAACTTCTTTTGCCATTTCATTTTTTTAATGTTTCCTTTGGAACAATAACTTTGTGTAGACAGTGCCCTCTAGTGCCCCAAATCTCTCCTCTCTGGAGCTGCCAGGCACCTGTAGCAATGGCAGGGGTTGAAAGTGAGCTGAACCGGCACCTGCCAGTAGGAAAGAGCTTGGCTGGGAGGGTTTCCTGCCTTTCAGCTGTAATGCCTGCCTCCCCTACCAGGTCCAGTTAGCTAAGCAGGCAGGGAGCAGCTGTAGCTGTTATAGGTGGGGCCACACTCCAGAAGGCTTGATTTGATGACAGGGGCAGCAGGTGAGTGGACCAGTGCCTGCCAGGAGGAAGGAGCAGCAGGCTTTGTACCACAGTGAGGGGCCTCAGGGCTGCATGTCCAGGCATGGGAATGGAGTATCTGAATTGCCTGAGAGTTCCCAACCTCCTGGGCTCAGTGTGCCTGGATGATTTTGACCACCTGCACCTTCTCCTGAGCAGCGAGCTCTGTGTAATCTTTGCCCCTTGAGCACCCTTCTTGCTGCTGGGAAGTGTTTCAAATGGCCTGCCTTTCTTTTGTCCCAGTGGGGCTGGTTATACCTGTTCTCCACAAGCAGCTGGAATCTCAGTCTCTCCAAGTATCCTCTCATCTTTGCTTTCCAACTGTACTGATCTCCAGAGCACCATGTAATGTGGGTTTGTGCTCCTGGAGCAGATCTCCAGGGCTGTGTGTTCTGCAGTCCTGGGCTTCTGCTCACTCCCTGCTCCATTTATCTTCCTCTTGCCTGTGGGCTGGGGTGGGGAGAGGGCTTGGGTTCCACCAGATCATGGCTTTGCTACTTTACACTTTTCTGTGAGGTCTTGTCTTTTCCCTAGATGTAGGCAAGCTGTTCTGCAGTCTTCGGGTCACTTTTTCAGGATTAGTTGTATTTGCTGTATTTTTGTGATTTATGTGATTTTGGGAGGAAGTTTCTGCCTTAATTCTTATGCTGCCATCCTTTTCCCCCTTTCTTGTGATATTGGGCTTTTTTAAAAATTGAGAAAAGATCATAAAAGAAAAGGTAGAACACTACATCTGAAATCTCAGTTGAAACCTTTTGAATTATTGCAAAGATCAAAGGGGAATTGTTTGGCAAAGCACTTCCAAAGTTGTTCATTTAGCAAACAGGCTCCCTCCATTTGCCAGGCACTTTGTACAGATGCAACCCACACACACCTGGCCACTACCATCTTCTGTTAGGCCTCAAAGCTACTAGAGATTAGCTTGTGTGTGCACCAAAGGCTTAATCCCAGAATTGTGTGTGAAACTTTGGCCTTGTGTTTTTGTCATCGTGGTCACTTGCCTTCTGTCTGGGTTGGAGCTAGTCATGGATGTGAGATCCGTGAAATCTCATAGACCCTACATTCAGAAGGACCTGTGTTTAGTTTAATGTTCTGCTGTCACTGTCTTGAAATTCCTAATATTTTTTGAACAGGGATGCTGTATTCTAATCTTACACTGGCTTTGATGCTGGCTTTGCTGTCCCTCCTCTTCTAACCAGGACCCACTGCTGACCTTGCCAACCTTCCCCTTTGCCTTCTAGAACACTATTTTTATCATAGATCATCTCATCAATGGTTCTCAATTGGCTACATATCAGCGTCACCTGAGGCATTTTAATTAATACTGATATTTAAGTCCCACCCCAGAAAATTAGACCTGAAGTGGGGAACTGGGCCTCAGGCAAGCATGTTTATGTTAACAAACACACGTGATACTCCTGCAAATCCATTGTCTTATTTGAGAATAGATTGAGAATAATTGTCTTATTTGCACAAAGCATTCTCCACCTCCTGGCTTTCAGGGGAACTTGGCTGTCCACTGTGGTCATGTCTTTCTTTGCTGTCCTTTCAAGTAGAGATGGCTCATTCTTGCTCAGTCTCTACACCATGGCATCAGACGGTCAATACAGTCACATCCCCCAAACATTGCTAATGTATCATCATTTCTTCATTGTATTCCTTTGAGAACCTTGCACTTCTGTGCTACTATGCACTCCATTTCTGTTACTGAAGGCAGCATTCTTTGGCCTCCTCAACTCCACTGGTTCTTACCTTTTCCCTGCAGGTATGTGTTCGCATACTTAACCCTGTCCTTCCCACTTCAAAAATCATATGCTGAACTCAGCCTTCTTCTCTGTCACCTCAACCCTGTTCCTTCCATGTCTGTTCTTCCACCCCAGAGAAGGTAACACTCACAGGTTCTGGGGATTAGGATGTGAACCTACTTTTTGGGGGCCGCCATTGTATTCACCACACAAACTCATACAACTCTGCAGATTGGAGCCACAGAAGTCTCCAGCCTCTGTAACTAGTCTTGTTACTTGTTCACAATGCACTCATGTTCCCACTTCTCTAGATGACTGTCTAAAACATCACCTAGCTCCCCTCTCAAATCAAGCCATTCCTGCTTCTCTATAGCAGATGGGCTGATGTCCTCCATCACTTAAAAATTCAAGTAATCCACTTTCTTCTCCATTGGCTCCTTCCAAGCCACTCATTCTCTTTCCTTCCAGTTCCAAAGGATGATGCTTCCTTCCTCTTTCTCAAAGCAATGAGCTCTGAGTCCACCCCTCCCCCTTTGTTGGGGTCCTTATTCCGTCAGGAGTACCAACGTTCTCTCTGATGTTTGTGACCTTTGTTCTTGACTATCTTCTTCTACTCATATTATAATAAGCTCTACTCTCTACCTCTTTTAAAGCAACAAACAAAAATTGTACTCTGTATTATCACTTTTTGCCTTCTAATCCAGAGGATTTCAAAGTTTTTGACTTTAACTTACAGTAAAAAATACATTTCCTAGTGGAACTCAGCATACACATAAATATAATACATAACTAAAACTAAAATGTCTATTTCTATCATATTCTACTCTGTTATATTCTTTACTATTTTACTTTTTTTAGTGCTGGTTACAACTCACTAAAGTTATGCTCATGTCCCTTACATAGATCACAACCCAGTTTGAAAATCACTGGTCTAAACTGTTCCTGCCTGCTTAAAACACAGTATGTACATTCACTCCACCCTCACTGAAATGCAGCCCCAATCTTCATTACTCCCATGAAGCTGCTCATGCTGACCTTTGTTCCTACACATAACATTTTAAGTAGCTAGTATGTGTTAACATATTGACAGGTCTAGTTGATAGCTTTCTCTTCTCCTCTTATTTGATCCCTTTAAAGCATCTGGGATGACCAGTTCTACTGTCCTCCTGCAAGAGCTCGTCTTCCTTGGCCACTAGATGATTTTGAACTCTTAGTTCTGATTTTACCATTGAGTGTGGGTCCTCAGTTAATTCTTGGGCTTCTGTTTTATGCTATAGTTCTAAACTATTGGTGTTCCCCAGAAATGCATCTTCACGTCATTGCTTTTCTAACACACTTTTCCTGGGTGCTCATCTACTCTGTGGTTTTAAATACCACCTGCTTGTCAATTGTTCCCTAGTTTGTGTCCCCACTTACTCCCTCTTCCCTGAGCATCTGGCAGTATCAACATGTCCACCAGAACTCCACTGGTACCTTGTACACATTATATCCAAAACTGAACTTTTTATTCCAGGAAAAATACAGTGAGGAAATTCAGGGGTTTCCTAACCTGGGTTGGCAGGAATTGGCAGTATTCTCTAGACTAATAATTCCATATTTTCTTAGCCCTGATGATGCTAAGAGTTCTTGTAGGCCACCTTCTCCTATAACTTCCATTTGCCAAAGAGTGAATTTAAACATTGGCATTACCATTTGTGACCTATAATGATGAATATAATTCCTTATCATTATAATACAGAAAATGCTATGCAAATCCGAATTATTATTTTGTGCTCCAAGATAAGTATGAACATTACCATGTTCTCAATAAAAAGCCACTATCTTGTTCTGATAGATAATAAAGAGGGACAGTTTCATGTATTTATCAAGTCCATGGGAGAGGACAAGCTGATTCATGAGAATGGGCCACTAAATCATGGACTTGACTTGCACAGCAATAGAACATCATGAAGGTTAGTGTGACCCAATGTATTAATTCTTCTCCATTTGGTTATCTTTCCCCCACTCAGATGCATAAAATTTGTATCAATGCCAATTTGTTTAATTGGATTTTTAAAATAAGTGTAAAAACCATCAAGCGATCTTATAAGCTCTTTTAGTGAGCTCAAGGGCCCAATCAATTAAGCAAATTGCTTTAAAAAATAATCTACCAATGCAAAATAAACCTCTTCCTTCCTTCAGAGATAGTATATGCCAAGGTTTATGCAAAGCAGATTTTCCTAGCTGAATTACCAATTTCTCAAAACTGGGGATTTAAAAGGCAAATGCCAACTCAACTCAGGCATGGTTGCAAAATGGTGCAGCTCTAATCCAGCAGGGCTGTTGTGACTGCAGTTATGGGACCATGCAAAGCCTGGACATGCTCACCGAGCCTCTGGCTGTGGCTGGATTTCAGGAGGGCACTCATATTAAAAATATCTGCATTCTGACTTATAAAACAAGACATTTTTTCTCTCCTCTTCAGTTTCCTTAAATAAATACATGTGAAATTTGAAGCAGCACACAGGAGGTAGGTTTCATGGTTTCCTTTACCTTTGTTTGCCACCTTCCCCCTCACATACCACTTAATAAATGGTAGCTCAACAGCTGTCTTTTCTTTTGAGCCATAATATGTAAGCAGAACAAACAGAGGACATAGGAAAGGTGGAGAAAAGTTAGATATATACTCAAGAAAAAGTGAGTTATTGATTTTATTGACTGGTCTGTTAACTTCTGACATTGCAATAAAGTCTTATTTATTTGTATACAGAAGACTCAATTACATAGACACATATCATTTTAACAACTGGGTTATTTACAGGAGAATTGCAGCTTCATAAATAATACAGACCTGGGATTTCTTGAGCTAATGTTTATCCATTGTTACCCAAGGAAGCTGTGAGGGCTGTGCATACACCTCCGCACAGTCATTAGAATAGCATTACAATAGGCTGCTGAGCAGAAAGGGGCCAAGGAGCCAGCACGAAAGGACAGCAGTCTCAACCCAGCGACAATATTCAGTGAGTAACCCTGGGGTTGTCACATCCCAGACAGAGCTGCGGAACTGTCTCCCAGCTGCCCACTCAGGAAAGCTGTCAATGGAGATGGTTGGTTTAAAGGATCCAGGTTTTTAAACTTCCATTTTAATTGTACAAACTATTAGAATTATATTCCAGGCTTTTTTTTTTTCTTAAACATGAAGAATATGTCTCAAAGGAAGCTTTATAAGAATAGGATCGAGTATTCCCAAACATCTTCTCACGATGGGACAACTGGTAGAAATGGAGAGGGGCAGCCTGGTGTTGTCCCTGGTTTGCCTAGAATCCCCTAGAACTTTGTTCAGGGGGGTCTCCTGAAATAGCTCTTTGTTTGACTATTAGTTTAGTGCATAGCTTCTTTGCTTGGCTTTAAGCCCCAAAGGATCAAGGACCATATCTGATCATCCATTTGGTAAATATTTGTTAGGAATAAGTGAATTTATTAAGTAATGAGAAGTGGGACAATACAGTATCATTTTTACTTGTCCCTAGCATCTCCCAAAATACCCTCCATCTAGTAGGAACTTAACAATATCGTGAAGATGGAATGATCAAAAGTAGTGTTAACATCCCAGTTTTCAGATGTGTTGGCTAGAACTAACAGACAGTAGTCTCAGAACTGAGACCCAGGACTTGGTACTGAGAATCTCCCCAAGAACAGCTCCCCACAAGGCAAGGACCAGAGAGCTGCCAGGAAGCAAGTGCAGGAAAAGGGCTCCCACGAGGACATACGAACACACCTCGATTCTTACGAATAGTGTTGCAGTGGAAAGAGGAGAGCAGACTCTCTTCAAGATCTTGATTTCTGTTCTCTTAGGTGTACACCCAGAAGTGGGATTGTGAGACCACAGAGCAGTTCTATTTTTAATTTCGAAGGGGACCTCCACACTGTTCTCCATGGCAGCTGTGTCATTTCACATTCCCACTGACAGTGTGTAAGCATTCCAGCTTCTCCACATCCTCACCAATACTTGCTCTCTTTTGTTTTTCTGAAAATAGCCATCCTCATTGGCGTGAGATGGGGGTGGGAATGGCAGGCCCTGCTCACAGCTAGGACCAAGATACGGAGACAACCTAATTGTCCATCTGTGGATGCATGAATAAAGAAAATGTGGTCTGTATAGAATGGAATACTATTCCGTCTTAAGAAAAAAAAAAAAGAAGGCAATCCTGCCACGGGCAACATGGGTGAACCTGGAGGACATGATTCGCAGTGCAGGGAGCCAGTCACTAAAGGACAGACACTGTGTGCATGATTCCACTTACACTTAGGAAGCATCTAAAATTGTCAAACTCATAGAAACAGGCAGATGAATGGTGGTGGCCAGAAGCTGGGCGAGAGCAGAAAGAGGGGAGTTGCTGTTTGAGGAACCAGGTGCTTTTTTGGACTCACGTTCAGACACCGCCCTGGCCCATGGACAGGTTCCCAGGGCACAGCGGAGCCATTTGGGGCCGAAGCCATCATTGCCAGACATCACCTGAAAAAAATCATACCTTCCTTTCTGGAAGTAAAATTTCTTTCATTCTTTTCCACCACAGCTCACACATGACTGCATGTCCTTCATCCTTAGCTCTATCTCCCCAGGGTCCAAGCTGTGAGCAGGGCCTGCCATTCCCACCCCCAACACACAGAGCTTCTGCAAACCACAAGGGAGGTTGCCATCAGGTTCCGCTCCATCCTAACTTCCTGTTCCTCTCCTGACACACCTGTGGGCTCTGTCCTGCCCTCAAGACATTGACAATGTTTGAAGCTAATGCTCAGCAACTTGTCTAATCAAACAACTGCAACCAAGTTTCCCAGGCCTACTGCCTGGAGTGCTGCCTGCTCTGTGAACAGGAGCCCCTGGGGGTGACATGCCTTGCAACGTGGGCCCCAGGTGTGACCCTGTCTCCCTCCAGATATAATGGTAATGATGAGAAAACTCACACTTACTGAGTGTTTACAGTGTGCCAGAAACTGTGATGATGCCATTTACTTACGTGGATTAGTGTACTTAATCCTCACTTTATGAGGGAGGCACCATTTTTATTTCAATTATACAGATAATTAAACTGAGCCAAGAAAGGTTAAGCAACATGCGGAGGTCCCACATCTGGTGAGGGAGGGAGACGGGTGCTCTGACGTCAGGGCCTGTGCTCCTCATCACAAGGCCATCGTGCTCTTGTTAGGTTGTCCCCAGACCAGCCTTTACCACTGACAGGTCTGGTGGATCCCTCCCCTTGCCCACCCACTCCACCCTGTCTCTGGGCTCACCTTTCTATCTGAGAGGTAAGGGCATCTCCTGGGCTCTGTTCAGTGGCAGTATGTACAGGTCTTACTGCTATCGATGTGTAGGATAGACAGACCCAGAACAGAGCAGAGGCACAGACTGCATCTGTGGTCCAAGGGAGTGCCAGTGAGGGCAGCTAAAGTGGGCAAGGGGACTGTTGTCAGCAATGCTGGAGTGTTATATTTGGGATTGGGATCTGGTTGTCTCTGGAGGTGAGGCAGAGACCACGCAAAGGGAATTTACAGATGTGCTTTCCGAACGTGTGGTTGGTTGGAGGGATGTATACAGAAATCATGCAGGCAGGAGGAACTACAGTGTGAGAGGGGAGATGCTGAGTCTTTTTGGAGCTGTGGGAGATGTGCTGGTTAGAAATCCTGGACCGGAGCTCATAGGAGTTTTAGTTGAGTGAGTTAGATTTAGAAATCCTCCTCCTCTTCTAGTCTTCCTGCATTTCTTTCTATACCTGAGTTCATTCTTGGATGTTGGCTGCATGGGTCTGATTTTATGGGCTCCTCTAAAGTGTCCCTTTACTAAAAGGTTTTCTCTTTGCTTCTTTATCTAGATCATTTATGATTGGATAATCATGTGTTAATGCCATTTGTAACAATACTCCAATAATAATTAATAATGAGGCTGACATTATTGAGCCTTTACCATGTGCCAGGCACAATGCTGGTCTCCTTCCACTCAGTAATCTGTTTCATCCTTAACTGTAATGCAGCTGCTAATACTACCTCCATTTCACAGTTAAGATCAGATTGGTTGAGTAATATATCCAAAGTCACACATATAACACATTTGAAGCAGAGATGAAAACACAAGTCATTCTGACTCCATGCTATATTGTCGGAATATTATTTTTAAAGATTCCTGTTCCCTTCTTTTTATGAGCTCTAGTTTGGGGATCAGGTGAATGATTTTCCTGAATTTTTCAGAATCTAATTTTCTAGACATATCTGACTCTGCCCCACTTTCCTTTTTTTTTTTTGATAAACCATCTAGAAATATGTGGTCACATTATTCCAAGGATCCTGTTACTTCAACATGGCCCTATTGATCAGAATTAAGTCTAGATTAAGAGTACCACTTTGTTTTATAAAACCCCCAAGAGAGGAAGCTGTCAGACAGGTCAACAAGCAATTTATCAGCTGTTCTGCTTTTAGCAGACACTTCCAGGAGAAGCTCTTCTAGGGAAACACTTCTCCTCGACAAAAAGTTTATAATTAACATTAGATGGCATAACCCATATCGTCCATCTGATTTAGGGTCCATCATATGCCCCCAAAATGAAACCTATACTTTCTAACTGAGAAAGAGAAGAGGAGCCCCCAACCTCCAGTCTATCTCAGCACTCACAGCTGGGCCTTGGTGTTCTCTCCTGAACACAGGCAACTTCATAGAACATCTGCATTGGTCAAGGCAACTCTGATCACAGATGATCAGGGCGAAACCAAGATTACCCCACGATCATGTCTGAAGACAGGCAGAAGTAAGCACATTGTCCAGACCACAAAGGACCAAAAGTTTGCCCATCCTGGCTCTGAGTAAATAGTGTTCTTTTACCAATTACAGCTGTGTAGGCTCACTTTGTCTTTCCTATCTTCTACCCAAGAATGATCAAAACATTCAGTCATAAAGTTTCCCCCACTTCCAGATAGAACCCAACCCAGAGTAAAACCCTATGTCCTTGAACTCTCTTCAAAACAAAGCCGCAGCCCTGTAAACCATCCCTTCTAGCACCTTCCTGCCACCACACCTCCCAGTTCCCCATGCTGAGATTTCCCCCTCCTTACAGTGAGTCTATGAATCAAAATTAGCTCATTTGCATGGTGGTGGTTGGCTAAGTCACACTGACATACCTAAACACCCCTCATTATACACATTCTTAGATCTTCCCATAATCTCTAGGTTTGTTTACAACTTGGCTTGGGATTGAAAGAACCCAAGAACTTGACCAGACCTGGGTTTGAATCCACCTCCTTCTCTCCTTAAGAAAAAGCTAGGGATTTGGGCCAGTTACTTACATTTTCAGAACCTGAATCCGAATATCATGGTATTGGTACAAAGATTCAAGGAGGTGACTTAATGTATATTGCCAGACTTTTGACTGATGCCCTTTATTAGTTTATTTCCCTGATCTGTTCTTGACTGAACGTATTTCTTCTAAATAAGGCATTTTATCCAACTATCATATTGTATTCATAAATTCTAGCCCATCGAGTCCTGAGGATATTTAGAAATTGTATGTAAAATTTCTAGATTGTTCCATTGTGTATTTTCTGTGCCAAAATGTATAGCTATGAGTAACAATGTATTTTATTCATTCTGAGGTACATAGAATCTCACAGAAAAAAAAATGCCTATGTATTTTATTCATTCTGAGATACATAGAATCTCATACAAAAAAAATACCGTATTTTTAATGTGACATAAGAAAAATATGGGATGTGTCTTATAATTAGTGGCATGCTATGGTTTAATTGGCGGCTTTTTTTTTCTTTTTTCAGTGGAAAATAAAATGTTCATGAGTTATACATCAAGAGCATCCCAGCTTTATTGAAATACAGCATATACTTTTAAATGGTTGGATATCTCTTCTTGTACTATTTCATCTTCACACCATTGTAGTTAGCTATTTGCTGTTTCTTACTTCAATTCTGACCCCACCATTCTAAAGTCCAATGTAAATTCAAGAAGTATATTTTAAAAGTATTTGGACTTTAAGTCTCACAGTTACAATGTAAGTCCAAGTCATGTTAAGTAGGTATATTTTTATAATATGAGCTCTGAAATAGATCCAAAAATAAGCTAATATAACAAATGGAAATTGCTACACATTTGATACCACCATGTAATGGAGTTAAAATAATCATAACAAAACAGTCTGAACAACTTCTGTGAAGCTTTTGTTCTATTTGACTTTAAGCGGAAAAAATAATCAAAGCAAGAGGACAACAAAATAATGCTTTGCTAAACGGATAAGAATATGGCCTAAGTCTATTAGTGATATGACACTCTACGAATGCACTCAAGTTAATAGCATCTTTTAGCAAAGATACCTTTTCAATTACAGTAATGCCAAGACATAAATAGACTAAGTAAGAGAAAAATGATCACAGACACATGAATTGGACTGGTTTTTTGACTTTTTTGTGTTTGGATTTTTGGAACTATCTCTTGGGGAAAATAATCTAACCAACAATCTATTGATGGGGCATTAGTTTGAGTTTTCATATTCTAGATCTTCTTAATCTTATTGCAGATGCAATGTTTTGATACCCATCTCTGAAAAAGGTTTTGTAGCACTTGCTAATTTGCTCCTAGTGAGTTGGGTAACATCCTTCTCTTCCTGTGGTTTTGTGTTGTGCTGTCATAGAAACTCCATCACCATAAGGGGTTGCTAACTAGGTGCAATGCTACAATTTCATGCAATGTATTTCCTCCAGGGGAATTTCCTTCCTGTCCTTTGCTGAGTTCCAACTGACCCCACTTTCACCAATCTTTAGTCACACACAAGAGTGATTGCAAGTGCTACCCTTTCAGAGTATCTGTGTGGAAATGAAGCTTTATTTCAGCTTTAAGGGATTTAAATTTTTATTCCCCCCTTTTTAAGTGGTGCTCTGGCTACTCTTGCAAAGAATGTGGTGTTCTGAGAGTAAGTAACTGAGATGGATAGGCCAGGCTCTTATCTTCATGGACCCTCACAAACGGAAAAGCAAAGGTTTGGATATGGAAGGAGAAAGTATCAGGAAAATCGCCATCAATCACAGAGCAAGGATAGTGGACTACACTGGGTATCAGTTTTGTTGTGTTTTAAAAAGGATAAATATGCTTCCCTTTAAGAATGTAGGACTAGCTCCTCCTGCTGTGAACCTCTTCGCTGGGAATCCTCCCACCAGGTTGCACAGATCGAGAATTGATCGACGGTTATTGCTGTGACCGGGTGTTCCTCTGGAACATTTCTTTTCCTACATTCTCATGCGCCCCCTGCCCCGACTTTTGTGAGATAGGAGATAACAGTCTGCCACAAATGCCTGATAAATGTTAGGCATTTTAGGTACATTTATACTTAAATGCCACCCAAGGGAAGGAAGGAAGGAAGAAGGGAAAGAGGAAGGAGGAAAGGGCTGGGGGAAGCAGAGAGGGATTGAGGGAGGGAAGGAAGCAGATACAAACTCAAAACCAGTGCTTTTCACCCTTTCCGGCTGTATGACACCTGCAGGTTTTGCTACGATTTCGATTCTGACCAGTGGCTCTGAGACTGGCTCGGCTGGGACCTGCAGGTGTGCTTTTCTCACAGGGTCGCAGGAGAGGCTGATGCCACTGGTCCCTTGAGTAGGGAGACCCTCAACCAAGAATGTAGCTGCCAGTTAGCTCATTATGAACATTATTTTAGAGAAGATTGTGTTTATTTCTTAGGAATTTGTCAAGAGTCTGGGGAGAAAATGGGACACAGGAAAAGTATGTCTCTGAGAGACCCACCCATCTGCTTCCTCCTGTTTTGTGACATTTCCCCTCCCCCATCACCCATTTTTCCCAGACCTGGAAGCTGGAGGTCTGTAGAGCCAGGTTCTGCTAGGAAAAATATGAAAAACCCAGTTTCTGCATTGGCATTAGGGGTTTATTATGTTCTGCTTCCCTGGAACTGTTGCATTTGATGTACATGGTAGTGTAGCCTTGGGGGCTGATGGAACTGGGTTCAAATTCCAGTGCTGTCACTCACTAACTGTGTGGCCACAGTGGAGTTCCTTAACCTGCCTAAACCTTGGTTTCTGCATCTGTAAAATGGGATTGATAATCCTGCAAACACAGGGCTCCTATGAAGATTAAATGAGAAAATGTGTATAAAATACTGAGTAAGCAGCTTGGCTCACAGTAAGTATTCAGTAAATGGTAAAGTGGTAGTTATTGTGAAATATGTGAGCAGTAGATAGTCTAGAATAAAGATGTGGGCTTTGCACTGATCAGAAAGTCTGGAATCTGGTTTCCTCTATCACTTACATGTTGTGTGAGTAAGAGTGAGTTCACTTCTACAAAACTTAGATACAGAAAATTACATGAATGTTCCTAAAATAAATGGATTGAAGAAAAGAGGAATTATTTGTTCAAAAGAAGGAACATCTTAGGCGTGTTTGGTCAGACATTTCCCATGCCTGAAGGAGTAAAGGGAACAAGCCTGATGAGCCCTCAGATCTCACCATGGTGACAAACTCCCCAACACTGTTAACAGACCAGTGTCCCTCTGTGACAAAAGTGACACTGGTTGAAGGAAAATGGGGGAAAAAGTCCAATGCAATGAGTTTTTCATTAGGCTGAATTTCTAGTTTAAAATACTGTCCTTGAAATGGAGAGTGCATCCTTTGGCATGGAGGAAGGGCATTGAATGCCTTTGTTGTATGATAATCACCATGCACACCACAGTTTTTGAAAAATGTTTTTACTTGGCAGAATTAAATGTTGAGATCCGGCTAGTCACACAATTATTACTGTGCACCTTTTAATTTGACTGCCCTGGGAAATCACCAAGTCTGGGAAAGTCAATGGCCTGTGATTATCTAATCACCTGCTCTTTGCAGTCACAAATGCGGCCCCCCAGAAGCCCACAAGCTTCTGTGTTGGGGATCTTATGCCATGGGCATTATCAGACGTGACTGTGCCCAGAGTTCATCATTTACAATCAAAGTGATGATTTATTGTGTCATATTGTGTCAGCCTTCTTGCTGCTGAAGGGTTGTGCAGGGTTCAGACCTCTAGAAGGTGTCCAGGGCCTTGGAGAAGAAAAGGGAAATAGTATAATATTCATCACTGGTTTCCATGTAACTTTGGTCTGAGTCAGTAGTTTTGGCTCTTTTCACCATGATCTAGAAATCTCTATTTGACTCCCATCCCCCTAAAAGGACTTAAGTTTCCAGGTACCTATGTGGGGCTGCTCAGCCAAGAGCCTCAATAAACTAAAACAATTTATAACCACATTATGAGACTTTCGGTGGGGCAGCCCCGTAGGTCTGTAGGGCCATAAAGAGAACCTTACAAGTATTAGAAACCAACCCCTAAAGTTGCTAGAAGGGGCTAGAGGATGGGATATTGCAAAAAGAACTACAGCAACCTCTGACCCTACCACCTTCACCCCCAACACTACAACGCAGGTGTGAGGCAGGAAAAGGGAACTAGCTTCCCTCCCTTCAGCCTCATCATCCCACTCCAAACCATGCACATTCACACACACACATGCATGCACACACACACTTCCCACCTAAGCTTGTACCAACATTTTAAAGATTATTTAACAGCTGCAACCATTTCTCAAGCTTATTTAAAGTCATTCTTAGTAATTCTTGCATGTTTTACCCTGGGTAGATAACCTGGGAGAACTTTACTAGGCCAGTTACACTGCTTTGGAGTGTCCCATTCTGTCCCCTTGCTGTCAAGCTTGGTGGTGACCCAGTAGCCAATAAGGAGAGAAAAATTTGTTTTTTTCATAGAAAGCTAAGTCTACAACTGAGGAAAGATGTGACATCATCTGCATGATTTCTCTGTTGAAGAATCTATGCTCTGTCTCCCCATTTTAGGCACAGGTAATTGAGAATTAGACAGCAAAACAATATTTTATCTTGATTTTCCACCAAAGGGTATGCTTACATGGTCATTTGTTGGAGAAAAAGCCCATGTCTAAGTTCCTCTGTAGAAACAAACACTTTTTGCAGAATTTGTACTGATTTGGAAAAATGACTCTCTCAAAGCAGTTGTAGGCTTAGGTGCAATTTTCAAAATTTGAGGACCCTTTGTGAGGAGGTCCTTTGATGGAAAACTAATAATCCCAAATTGTATGGAAACTGAGTTTATGGAAGCTGACAATGAGCCATGGGCGGGGCCACCTCATGGGCCTGATGACCAGAGCAGGCACAGGGCTCCCTACCCCAGCAGGGCCCCATGTTTGGGGTTTAATGTTTTGTGGTCAACGTCCTGTAATTCTCAGTAAATTACCTTTGAATTTGTGTTTTGTGAGTAAAGTCAGATGAGCCAACAAGAGCATGTGGGTGGGGTAGGGGGCTGAGATCCTCTAGCAGGGCAGCCGCTGTCTCATCGCCTCCCCAGGACCTGCTCCCTGCCCCTGGCTCCCCAGGACCCTGGAAGCTCACGTGTGCCATCATCCTCTTCTTTCTGCCCTTCTGGGGGGCTGGGCGGGGGGCCTGGGTCAGGTGCAGGGAAACTGCCTGCTCAGTGTACAACTCAGCAGAGGCTCCCTGCTCACCCTTGATCCAGGCGCACAGCCATCCCAGCAGGGAAGCTGCAGTCTTCTGGGCACAGTCACCTGCTGTGGATTGGGCAGCAGCCCAGGGAAGGGGAGATTGACTTGTTATTTTGCACTGAGCCCCACTAATTATGTAGCTGGGCCTGGGGTAGGGTTGAGCATGAATGAAGCCTGAAAGGAGGCTCTGTAGATGAGTATAAGAGCACAGGGCATACACCACCTTCATGTCCCTGGGGCCGTGCCAGAGTCCCACCAATCATTTGAGAGCAAAGACTTCATCCCTGGGTTGAGTGCAGCATTGAGCATGGCCCCTAGCGAAGACCTTGTCAAAGGAATTGTCCATTTCCTGGGAGGAGTGGGTTGAAAATGAGCACACTTCCTAGATTAAGGAGGCATTTTTAAAATTAGACAAACTATTTTCAGGTGGTTAAAAATGTGTGCTAAATTGTTTCAGCTCACTTTGATACATATTTCCATCATTTTTAGAATATCAACTCATTATAATGTACATAAACAGCAGCATGCATACATACATTCATATACACACACATACATGCATACCTACATATCTACATATGTATGTGCCCAAAACTGGCCAACAGGAAATACAAACATGAGTTAGAAAGAGTCTTTGCCCTAAAAGAACTTACACATCATACAGATAGCAGTAATAAAGGAATAATCCATTTCCTGAAGCTTTCTATATGCCAAAAGCACGTCAGGGAATTTTGCTTAAGTATGTTTGAAGATTTTCTCTTTTTTCATCTCTTTTTTAAGAGGAAGCAGTTATGGAAGTTGAGACCTTCATTAGTCTGGATATCACAGCAGTTCAGCTCTGCTTTTACTAGGATGTGAAAACAAATGATAAAAATTGTTGGAGGAAGACTAAAGGCAAATTTAGCGAACTTAAAGAGGAAAAAAATTGCCTTTAGTTTTCTGTAGCCCACAGAGACCAAGTCTACATGCTACACAGCAAAAGCCATTACTGAATAATTCTGATAGATATTATAAAAACATCTCCAGATGTTCAAGTCCAGATAAAGCTTTTGTAGGTTAATCTTGTTACACTTTATCTAGATATCCCAAAACTCCCTTTGACTTTTCTTTTTTTTTTTGCTTCCCATGTCTCTTTTTTTTTTTTTTTTTTAGATAATTATTTTTTATTGAAGGGTAGTTGACACACAGTATTACATTACATTAGTTTCAGGTGTACAACATAGTGATTCAACATTTATATACATGACAATTCTAGGTACCAGCTATCACCATACCAAGCTGTTACAATATCTTGACTATATTGCTTATGCTATACATTACATCCCGGTTACTTATTTATTTTACCATTGGGAGTGTGTACTTTTTTTTTGTGAGGGCATCTCTCATATTTATTGATCAAATGGTTGTTAACAACAATAAAATTCTGTATAGGGGAGTCAATGCTCAATGCACAATCATTAATCCACCCCAAGCCTAATCTTCGTCAGTCTCCAATCTTCTGAGGCATAACAAACAAGTTCTTACATGGAGAACAAATTCTTACATAATGAATAAGTTACATAGTGAACAGTACAAGGGCAGTCATCACAGAAACTTTCGGTTTTGCTCATGCATTATGAACTATAAACAGTCAGTTCAAATATGAATACTCATTTGGTTTTCATACTTGATTTATATGTGGATACCACATTTCTCTCTTTATTATTATTATTTTTAATAAAATGCTGAAGTGGGAGGTAGATACAAGATAAAGGTAGAAAACATAGTTTAGTGTTGTAAGAGAGCAAATGTAGATGATCAGGTGTGTGCCTGTAGACTATGTGTTAATCCAAGCTAGATAAGGGCAACAAAACATCCATGGATGCAGAAGATTTCTCTCAGAACAGGGGGGGTGAGGTTCTAAACCTCACCTCTGTTGATCCCAAATTTCTCACCTGATGGCCCCCCTGTGACTGTGCCTGTCTTAGGTTGTTCCTCCCTTGAGTTGAGGAATCTTACCCGTCTCTGGCTAACCAGTCATCTTCCGGGGCCATACAGGGAAATGTAAAGTTGGTAAGTGAGAGAGAGGCCTTATTGTTTGAAATGGTTAGCTTTTTAGTTCTTTGCATATTTATGCCCTGTAGCTTCTATGCCCAGCATTCGTCTTGAGGTATCTTTACCACTTGGAAGAATTATGATACTTGGTAAATTTGATATGAGGCATGAATTCTATTTAAGGGTTGTATTAGGAAGGAAGAAGAAAAGCTATAGAAGTAGCAGGCGGCAAAAAACATGGGAAGATTGATTATTTCTTTGACATATCTTCTTGTAGAGTAACTTCAGCATGTATAGGTTTTAAGCTACTACTTAAATTGTGCACACACATTAACATAACAGGAGTATAGTTACATAACCAAAGCATATCTGTAATTACCAGCCATCTCCAGTGAAACCAAGAAAACCAGTTAGGCACCTTAGGCATTTGTGAAAACTTATCTATGATATGGTGGATATTGTCCAACTGAACTTGAACAGTCTGAGAGAAATCAGACAAATTAAAACAACCCATTCCTGGGGAATGTTCACATCCCTTATGTTCTTTTAACAGTAAGTAGTCTGTAGTTGTAAGATTTTGGAGCGCTACAATTTGCACTTCTCCAAATTCTTGGTTGAGTTCCAACAGTATAGATCCAGTCAAATTTGTTGTTTTACTGTATGCACAGGCCAGCTTAGATATCTCCTTCATTCCCATGGCAAGTCCAGGAACTGGTGGGATGAGTGAATCTACAGCTGTAGCAGTGCGTGGATCTTTGTTGGGGTTTCTTGATGATCATCTTCTGGCATGAGTCTTCCCGAGAGTGCTGATGTTGGAAGTTCTTTTTCATATCGTATCTTAGTTCATTTTCAGGGTACCCCAATTAGGCTTTGATCCTCTGTATAAACACAAACAGACCCTTTGCCTACACTTTTATATGCCCTTTATACCCTTGTGTAGAACTCATTGGAGGTTACCACTCAGGAACTGCTCTTTTTTTTTTTTTTTTGGTATCACTAATCTACACTTACATGACGAATATTATGTTTACTAGGCTCTCCCCTATACCAGGTCCCCCTATAAACCCCTTTACAGTCACTGTCCATCAGCATAGCAAAATGTTGTAGAATCACTACTTGCCTTCTCTGTGTTGTACAGCCCTCCCTTTTCTCCCACCCCCCCATGCATGCTAATCTAAATACCCCCCTACTTCCCCCCCCTTATCCCTCCCTACCCACCCATCTTCCCCAGTCCCTTTCCCTTTGGTACCTGTTAGTCCATTCTTGAGTTCTGTGATTCTGCTGCTGTTTTGTTCCTTCAGTTTTTCCTTTGTTCTTATATTCCACAGATAAGTGAAATCATTTGGTATTTCTCTTTCTCCGCTTGGCTTGTTTCACTGAGCATAATACCCTCCAGCTCCATCCATGTTGCTGCAAATGGTTGGATTTGCCCTTTTCTTATGGCTGAGTAGTGTTCCATTGTGTATATGTACCACCTCTTCTTTATCCATTCATCTATCGATGCACATTTAGGCTGCTTCCAATTCTTGGCTATTGTAAATAGTGCTGCGATAAACATATGGGTGCACTGATCTTTCTCATACTTGATTGCTGCATTCTTAGGGTAAATTCTTGGAGTGCAATTCCTGGGTCAAATGGTAAGTCTGTTTTGACCATTTTGATGTACCTCCATACTGCTTTCCACAATGGTTGAACTAACTTACATTCCCACCAGCAGTGTAGGAGGGTTCCCCTTTCTCCACAGCCTCGCCAACATTTGTTGTTCTCTGTCTTTTGGATGGCAGCCATCCTTACTGGTGTGAGGTGATACCTCATTGTAGTTTTAATTTGCATTTCTCTGATAATTAGTGATGTGGAGCATCTTTTCATGTGTCTGTTGGCCATCTGTATTTCTGTTTTGGAGAACTGCCTGTTCAGTTCCTCTGCCCATTTTTTAATTGGGTTATTTGTTTTTTGTTTGTTGAGGCATGTGAGCTCTTTATATATTCTGGATGTCAAGCCTTTATCGGATGTGTCATTTTCAAATACATTCTCCCATACTGTAGGGTTCTTTTTTGTTCTATTGATGGTGTCTTTTCCTGTACAGAACCTTTTCAGCTTAATATAGTCCCACTTATTCATTTTTGCTGTTGTTTTCCTTGCCTGGGGAGATATGTTCAAGAAGAGGTCACTCATGTTTATGTCTAAGAGGTTTTTGCCTATGTTTTCTTCCAAAAGTTTAATGGTTTCATGACTTACATTCAGGTCTTTGATCCATTTTGAGTTTACTTTTGTATATGGGGTTAGACAATGGTCCAGTTTCATTCTCCTACATGTAGCTGTCCAGTTTTGCCAGCACTATCTGTTGAAGAGACTGTCATTTCACCATTGTATGTCCATGGCTCCTTTATCAAATATTAATTGACCATATATGTCTGGGTTAATGTCTGGATTCTCTAGTCTGTTCCATTGGTCTGTGGCTCTGTTCTTGTGCCAGTACCAAATTGTCTTGATTACTATGGCTTTATAGTAGAGCTCGAAGTTGGGGAGTGAGATTCCCCCCTACTTTATTCTTCTTTCTCAGGATTGCTTTGGCTATTCGGGGTCTTTGGTGTTTCCATATGAATTTTGAATTATTTGTTCTAGTTCATTGAAGAATCTTGCTGGTAGTTTCATAGGGATTGCATCAAATCTGTATATTGCTTTGGGCAGGATGGCCATTTTGACGATATTAATTCTTCCTAGCCATGAGCGTGGGATAAGTTTCCATCTGTTAGTGTCCCCTTTAATTTCTCTTAAGAGTGACTTGTAGTTTTCAGACTATAAGTCTTTCACTTCTTTGGTTAGGTTTATTCCTAGGTATTTTATTTTTTTTGATGCAATTGTGAATGGAGTTGTTTTCCTGATTACTCTTTCTGTGGGTTCATTGTTAGTGTATAGGAAAGCCACAGATTTCTGTGTGTTGATCTTGTATCCTGCAACTTTGCTGTAGTTCGATATCAGTTCTAGTAGTTTTGGGGTGGAGTCTTTAGGGTTTGATGTACAGTATCATGTCATCTGCAAATAGTGACACTTTAATTTCTTCTTTACCAATCTGGATTCCTTGTATTTCTTTGTTTTGTCTGATTGCCATGGCTAGGACCTCCAGTACTATGTTAAATAACAGTGGAGAGAGTGGGCATCCCTGTCTTGTTCCCGATCTCAGAGGAAATGCTTTCAGCTTCTCGCTGTTCAAAATAATGTTGGCTGTGGGTTTATCATAGATGGCCTTTATTATGTTGAGGTACTTGCCCTCTATTCCCATTTTGCTGAGAGTTTTTATCATGAATGGATGTTAAACTTTGTCAAATGCTTTTTCAGCATCTATGGAGATGATCATGTGGTTTTTGTCTTTCTTTTTGTTGATGTGGTGGATGATGTTGATGGACTTTCGAATATTGTACCATCCTTGCATCCCTTGGATGAATCCCACTTGTTCATGGTGTATGATCCTTTTGATGTATTTTTGAATTCGGTTTGCTAGTATTTTGTTGAGTATTTTTGCATCTACGTTCATCAGGGATATTGGTCTGTAGTTTTCTTTTTTGGTGGGGTCTTTGCCTGGTTTTGGTATTAGGATGATGTTAGCTTCATAGAATGAGTTTGGGAGTATCCCCTCCTCCTCTATTTTTTGGAAAACTTTAAGGAGAATGGGTATTATGTCTTCCCTGTATGTCTGATAAAATTCCGAGGTAAATCCATCTGGCCCGGGAGTTTTGTTCCTTGTTAGTTTTTTGATTACCGCTTCAATTCCGTTGCTGGTAATTGGTCTGTTTAGATTTTCTGTTTCTTTTTGGGTCAGTCTTGGAAGTTTGTATTTTTCTAGGAAGTTGTCCATTTCTCCTAGGTTTCCAAGCTTGTTAGCATATAGGTTTTCATAGTATTCTCTAATAATTCTTTGTATTTCTGTGGGGTCCGTCATGATTTTTCCTTTCTCGTTTCTGATACTGTTGATTTGTGTTGACTCTCTTTTCTTCTTAATAAGTCTGACTAGAGGCTTATCTATTTTGTTTATTTTCTCGAAGAACCAGCTCTTGGTTTCATTGATTTTTGCTATTGTTTTATTGTTCTCAATTTTATTTATTTCTTCTCTGATCTTTATTATGTCCCTCCTTCTGCTGACCTTAGGCCTCATCTGTTCTTCTTTTTCCAAATTCGATAATTGTGACATTAGACCATTCATTTGGGATTGTTCTTCCTTTTTTAAATATGCTTGGATTGCTATATACTTTCCTCTTAAGACTGCTTTTGCTGTGTCCCACAGAAGTTGGGGCTTAGTGTTGTTGTTGTCATTTGTTTCCATATATTGCTGGATCTCCATTTTGATTTGGTCATTGATCCATTGATTATTTAGGAGCGTGTTGTTAAGCCTCCATGTGTTTGTGAGCCTCTTTGCTTTCTTTGTACAGTTTATTTCTAGTTTCATGCCTTTGTGGTCTGAAAAGTTGGTTGGTAGGATTTCAATCTTTTGGAATTTTCTGAGGCTCTTTTTGTGGCCTAGTATGTGGTCTATTCTGGAGAATGTTCCATGTGCACTTGAGAAGAATGTATATCCTGTTGCTTTTGGATGTAGAGTTCTATAGATGTCTATTAGGTCCATCTGCTCTACTGTGTTGTTCAGTGCTTCCGTGTCCTTACTTATTTTCTGCCCGGTGGATCTATCCTTTGGGGTGAGTGGTGTGTTGAAGTCTCCTAGAATGAATGCATTGCAGTCTATTTCCCCCTTTAGTTCTGTTAGTATTTGTTTCACATATGCTGGTGCTCCTGTGTTGGGTGCATATATATTTAGAATGGTTATATCCTCTTGTTGGACTGAGCCCTTTATCATTATGTAGTGTCCTTCTTTATCTCTTGTTACTTTCTTTGTTTTGAAGTCTATTTTGTCTGATATTAGTGCTGTAACCCCTGCTTTCTTCTCGCTGTTGTTTGCTTGAAATATGTTTTTCCATCCCTTGACTTTTAGTCTGTACATGTCTTTGGGTTTGAGGTGAGTTTCTTGTAAGCAGCATATAGATGGGTCTTGCTTTTTTATCCACTCTATTACTCTGTGTCTTTTGATTGGTGCATTCAGTCCATTAACATTTAGGGTGACTATTGAAAGATACGTACTTATTGCCATTGCAGGCTTTAAATTCGTGTTTACCAAAGGTTCAAGGTTAGCCTCTTTAGTGTCTTACTGCCTAAGTTAGCTCACTTATTGAGCTGTTATATACACTGTCTGGAGATTCTTTTATTCTCTCCCTTCTTATTCCTCCTCCTCGATTCTTCATATGTTAGGTGTTTTGTGCTGTGCTCTTTCTAGAAGTGCTCCCATCTAGAGCAGTCCCTGTAAGATGTTCTGTAGAGGTGGCTTGTGGAAAGCAAATTCCCTCAGCTTTTGTTTGTCTGGGAATTGTTTAATCCCACCGTCATATTTGAATGATAGTCGTGCTGGATACAGTATCCTTGGTTCAAGGCCCTTCTGTTTCATTGTATTAAATATATCATGCCATTCTCTTCTGGCCTGTAGGGTTTCTGTTGAGAAGTCTGGTGTTAGGCTGATGGGTTTTCCTTTATAGGTGACCTTTTTCTCTCTAGCTGCCTTTAAAACTGTTTCTTTGTCCTTGATCTTTGCCATTTTAATTATTATGTGTCTTGGTGTTGTCCTCCTTGGATCCTTTCTGTTGGGGATTCTGTGTATTTCCATGTTCTGTTCGATTATTTCCTCCCCCAGTTTGGGGAAGTTTTCAGCAATTATTTCTTCTAAGATATTTTCCATCTCTTTTCCTCTCTCTTCCTCTTCTAGAACCCCTATAATACGGATATTGTTCCTTTTGGATTGGTCACACAGTTCTCTTAATATTGTTTCATTCCTGGAGATCCTTTTGTCTCTCTCTATGTCAGCTTCCATGCGTTCCTGTTCTCTGATTTCAATTCCATCAATGGCCTCTTGCATTCTATCCATTCTGCTTATAAACCCTTCCAGAGTTTGTTTCATTTCTGTAATCTCCTTTCTGGCATCTGTGATCTCCCTCTGGACTTCATCCCATTTCTCTTGCGTATTTCTCTGCATCTCTGTCAGCATGTTTATGATTCTTGTTTTGAATTCTTTTTCAGGAAGACTGGTTAGGTCTGTCTCCTTCTCTGGTGTTGTCTCTGTGATCTTTCTCTGCCTGTAGCTTTGCCTTTTCATGGTGATAGGAATAGTATGCAGAACTGGGACGAGTGACGGCTGGAAGAACTTCCCTTCTTGTTGGTTTGTGGCCCTCCTCTCCTGGGAGAACAGCGACCTCTAGTGGCTTGTGCTGGGTAGCTGCGTGCAGACAGGGCTTCTGCTTCCTGCCCAGCTGCTATGGAGTTAATCTCCGCTGTTGCTGTGGGCGTGGCCTGGCTCGGGCAGCTACTCCAAAGTGGTGGAGTCGCGTTGGAGCAGGAGCGGCTGGGAGGCTATTTATTTCCATAAGGGGCCTCCCTGCTCCCTGCAGCCCAGAGGTTAGGGTGCCCAGAGATCCCCGGATTCCCTACCTCTGGATTAAGTGTCCCGCCCTGCCCCTTTAAGAGTTCCAAAAAGCACCCGCCAAAACAAAACAACGACCACCAAAAAAAAAAAAAAATTTTTAATCTAAAAAAAAACTTTTTAATTAAAAAAAAAAAAAAGAGGTTGCTGCTCGTTTTTCTTTATTCTCCAGCGCCAGACTGAGGCCTCTGCTCACCGGTCTTGCTGCCCTGTTTCCCTAGTATTGGGGTCCCAAAACAGCAAAAAAAAAAAAAAAAAATGGTCGCTCGCTTTTCTTATGTCCTCCAGCGCCCGGCCTCTGGTGCCCGCTCACTGTTCTTGCTGCCCTATTTTCCTAGTATCCAGGGCCCCCTGCGCACGTACTGTGTCTGTGCTCCGGCCCGGATGGCTGGGGCTGGGTGTTCGGCAGTCCTGGTCTCTGTCTCCCTCCCGCTCTGCCTATTCTTCTCCCGCTGGGAGCTGGGGGGAGGGGCGCTCGGCTCCCGCCGGGCCGGGGCTTGTATCTTTCCCCCTTCACAAGGCGCTGGGTTCTCTCAGGTGCGGATGTGGTCTGGATATTGTCCTGTGTCCTCTGGTCTTTATTCTAGGAAGGATTGTCTTTGTTATATTTTCATAGATATATGTGGTTTTGGGAGGAGATTTCCGCTGCTCTACTCATGCCGCCATCTTCCGCCCCCTCCCTCCCTTTGACTTTTCATGCATTTGTGCAGCCTTTAAATAAATATCAATAATTAGACCCACTGAGCACCTAGACCTTTCACTCAGAAAAACACTGTATTTCCCTCCACCAAAGAAAGGCCAGCTAAGTCACCTGCTGGAAGAGTGAAGACCCATTTTTCATGTCACTGTCATCAGACAGTCTCTGTTCTCCAGGCCTCAGTGGGTAAAGTTGCAAAAACACACAAACCCTTGTGAGAATTAATGAGTGTTTGATTTTCCAGTGTGGCTTATTACTTTAGAGTCTCTACTGGGAGCCTGTGTAGTGTTTATTCCATAAATATGTGTGTGGCCAGTATCATAAAGAAATTCCACCTGGCAATAAAATGTGGCAAACAATGGCAGTGACTCTGAAAAGATATTTATAGACATCTCAACTCCCTCTTTGGCATCTAGTAATCTTGAAGAAATGGAAAGAAAAAGAAGTTTAATTTAGAGGGGCCTTGTGCCCTGCTTAGCTGGATTCACATACCCAACATGAAATAATAATGCATCGACTATCCAACTTATAATAAGCAACCTTTGCATTGCCTCACACACTGGTGAAAACTGCAAACAGTGAATTAGAAATGTATGAATACCAGAAGAAGTTGAGGGATCCCGGTGACCTTCATGTGATTATGTTTGTGCTAATGCATGGAGGACAGAAAGCCCTCTAACTCACTCTCTGAAGAACCTGATACATTAAAAATGCATTGGTCGTTAACAAGGGAATCTTGGGCACCGAATGTGGAGGGATGGCGGACATGGGATAAAGTGAACAGGCCTATCAAGGATGAGCCATCCATATGTGCTGTTCTGTTGCCGTCTCCATCTGCCCTGGCCATGGCATCCTCTTCACAGCAGTAATAGGGCAAGGCCCCAGAAAGGAGTATACCCTCTCAGGATTAAAATATTATATTTGTTCTTTAAAGTGACTTGTTTGGAAAAGTCAACTCCACGGGGCGGGGATTGGGGATATTTACCTCACCATACTGCAGTGCACCTCCATTTTACTTTAAGAGTAACTAAGAGGTGCCAGACTGGTTTGCTTTAGTTAATGAAAATGGGTTATTTTTTTTAAAAAAAGAATTTGCAAAAGAAAAACTAACTTGCTATGAGGAACACAGGGATGGTCATTTAGGAACTCGGACCTTGAGTGGGGAGGGGAGGGTGGAATTTTCTAGGCTGTCTCCTGAGGAGGCACTAGAGGGGAGGGCCTGGGGCGCCCCCTCCCCTTCTGACACAGTCCAGCGTCCCCAAAGCAGAGAGAGCTGCAGGCAGTGCTGCAGGCTTCAGATTCGAGATCAACACTGGAAAGACAGTGTGGAATGAACCAATGCTCTGACAAGCAGGCATTCTAGCAATTAGAAATAAATGGTTTCTTATTTTTAAACTCCTAATCAGTTTTTGGTGTCTTCACCATTTATGGGCTATCTTTTCCTTAATACACTTAACGCCAGGAGTCCTTATAGTCGCAGAGAATTGACTCCTAGTGGATAGCTATTTTAAAATTCGTATTATGATCCCTTTAAAATCATTTTTTTACACTCCTTGAACAAATTACCTGTGAACAAATCATAATTATAAAATAGGTGAATCTGAGGTGGTTATTCCCCTTTCTAAACTGGAAGTCAACCAGAATTATAAGGGAAACTTCCCCTTCCTAAGGGATTGTGTGGAAAAGTGCTGCAGGGGAGGAAGCTGGCAGGGGGCCAAGGAGGGAGTACTGGCTGGTGACCCACCCACTATTCATAAAACTAACTGCATGGCGTCCTCAGCGCTGGGGGACCCAGACTTGCCTGGGCAGCCTCTGTGCCACTGTTTTCTCCGTGTGGTCTGCAGCCGCTGGGGGAGTTTTATAAAACACACACCTGAGTCACCTGTTAGTAGCTCTGTCAGTAGCCTCTTGAGGGCTGTGAACCTTTGTGTGTTCAAGAAGCTCCACAAACAATTCTGATCCTCAGGCCTAAGTAAGAACTACTGGTCTAAACATGGTGTGTGAGGTTGGAAGCTATTTGCCAGGATCATTATGCCATATTTCCTGATCATGCTTCTGCAGACTAAAAGAAGCATTATATGTAAACATCTAGTTTTGGAGGCTCTTAAAGTTCAGTCCCAAACATTTATCAAATGGTGCAGAGTACACAGTGATGGTGGTGTGTGAGGGAATGCACACAATTCACTTATGGATGGAGTGGACTTGGGGCAGGTGAGTATGAAGGGTAGATTAAATAATGTTACATATACTAAATACAAATTGAATCTTATTTAATAGTAATAATCAACAGAATTAACACTCCTGTGACAAGCATGCACTGTCCCAAGAAATTTACAAATATATTTGCTCATTCAATCCTCACAATAACACATTTTTGAGGGAGGTACTGTTATTATCCTGGGCTTTTACAGGAAAAGGCTGCTGCATGTAAATTGGAAAACAAGCCCAAGTTCACATACCTAGTTAAGTGGCAGAGTTAAATTTAAACACAGGCACAGTTTAAGATTTAAAAGAGTCCTTGCTTTTAACCTGTACACCAAACCGCTTTTAATATTTATAATGGAATGGAGACAGAATTTGCCAATAAGCTAATAATTTAAAGATCTCTCCAAGGATTACATAAACAATAGTAAATAGTCAAGTGGATGTCAGTACCTATCTTAAATGAATTATACCACCCCCAGATTAAAATCCAAACTTCTGTTTCTATTGAGTGAATATTCAATCAATGTCAATGAAACTCCCACATTAGGGGCTGGGGATGTAGTGATGAGTCAAGGAGCACAGGCCCTGCTCTACTGGAGCCCACAGCCCCTGCCTGAAAGTGCAGATTATTAAATTCAGAACAGGCCACAGAGAGCTTTCTACACATCCTCCGTCTCCAGAGAGGTAACATGTTTCCTAGGATCCTGAGCAGGAGGAACCTGACCAGCTGATTTGAGCTGGTGTTTTCATGTCTGTGCCCATGGAAACAGCTCCAACAGTTCTCTGCTAATGTGCAGCTTGGTGCTGCCTCAAATCTCTCTGAAAGCCTTAGCCAGCATCCTTTATTCATTCTGACTCCTGGATCGCCCCACTGGTTTTGAGAAGGCCCCTGATTTGGGAGCTGCCTTACGACCAGACAGATTAGCTTATGGTCCTACAAGGTTAAGCATGATACATGTGTTTGGGGAAAATGGAGATGCGCATTAAGGAGAAACATTGCTTTTTGATCCAGGCAGGAGAGCATACATAATCTCCTCTAAAGCCTGTGAAAGACTTCATTTTACACATAAAATTGAGTGGAATTGCCCTGTACTGCACCGAACATGGTTTTTGAGAACAACAAGCCTCAAAACAAGCTGCTATGTGCCAGTGAGGACTTCCAGCAACAAAGAATAATAAAATATAAGCAAATGTAATTGGCGTAAAGTTACAGATAACACACACACAGTGGTGTTGACACAGTGCCTGACGAGGACAGGTCCTAAGCCTTACAATGGTACATCATTAGGAACAGGGTCAAAAAGTACGCCTGGTACACATGAAACAAATATGATGTTTTTTTAATTGTGTAAAAGGGTTTCCCTCTTTTTCTGTGCATTGTAAAACTCCCTTTTCACAGTCTGGTATAAAAATTCGTGTCTGGGGGTTTGGGGAAGCTACTGGATTTTTTAAAACATCGTTAAAAACTAACCCAAAGTGGATTTTTAGTCATTTAATAATTTACCTAATTGACCAAAAGCATCACTTCGGGACCTGGTTAGCTCTGTAAAAGTGCATAATGCTCTGCTGAGAACTTTAAGGCAAAAATAGGGCTTGAGTACATAAGACCAGAAACTTATGATTTATACTGCCCAGCGTACCTCCCAGTTTAAAGTGCCCTGCACCTTAAGTAAAATAAATAAATGACATATAAAAAATTTAGAAGGAAGGTGTCTTGCACACTGTAGGGAAATGTTGGCATCTTATGATGGGTCATCTCACCCTTGTTATTAAATGACAGCGATCATTAAAAGCCAAACGTATTTTGACAGAATTCACTTTATAAAATGTCAGCAAGTCTGTGTTTTTATTAGTTTGTTCCAAATCAATTCAGAAATTTCAATAGAACGCTTGTAAGTATTCCCCAAGCAACATCCATTCCTGACTTTCTACACAAAAAAATATTACAAATTAATCAGATTTTCAGATTTCTGCATAATGGCTTTGCACATTTATTGCTTAATCCTATTATAAAATGCTGTTATGATGGACACCTTGAAGTGGAGATAAAAGTCAATTGAATAATATGTAGCAGTCAATTTTATTTGTAGCTTAATGTGCTGAAGTATTTTTTTCCACATTTCCATTATTTATAAGTGTGTCCCTTTGGAGAATAGATGGAAGAATTTGTCTTAAATGAGCTAATAATGCCTTCTTTAAAATTTATAAATGTGACAGAATCATATCTTTTTTTTCTTGGCCACCCATGGCATGGCAGTAAACAGGGTTTGAACTGTCTTCCACTTGCTATTCATGGGACAGACACCAAGGAAGAGGGTCTTGTGAGGGATGGCTTGGAATTGGATTTCAACTGCCCAGAAAAAAGCTACCAGCAAAAAAACCCTCAAAAACTACTGCTAACCTCATTTATTTGTTTGTTTATTCCTGTATTTACTGTTACTGCCACTGTCTTACCTGCTACAGTTTGCCCTGGAGTAAGCACACACACAGAAACTATAATGTTGAAGAAGGTTTGAAAGACTCTCTGTCTTGGTAGAAATTCACTTGCCGTGCTTCGGCACCCAGCAGGATGCCAGCCAGGAAAGGACCCTGTGTTCTCTGCCTAGCACAGCGGGGCTCCCTGGAGTTAGCTCGGGCTTCCTACTGTTCTGGTTAGCACCCAGCAAGTCTGCTTAAGGAGATCCTTGTACTTTTTAGGGCATCAAATAAGGTGACATTGAAAAAAGGCTTTGTTTTTAGGAAAACACATTCATAAGAGTCAGTGTCTGAAACGTGTATGGAGAAAGGGCTTACGGGTATGAAACCATATTAAGGGATAATAGAGATGTACTTGGTCATGTCTGAGATCATGCTTTCTCCAGCTTTGGGAAATTAGATTGCAGTCATCTGCCTATGCATAAAGGCTGCAGTTTGCCACACACGTGACGCATTGGTACACCCCATGCAAGCTGCTGTCTGATGCAAGCCTGTTAGCGCCACTGGTGTTAGTGTCAGTTTCCCCGCTGTCCTAGCTTTCTCCCTCCTGGGATGACTTTGGCTATCCTGAATGTCTGTTAGCATAATTTATGCAGTTGACAAGTGACTTGAGCACTGGAGCTATTGATAAACCACTCCAGCCTGTCATCTGTGCCTTAATGTTATGTGACATCACAGGAGAATGGGGTCATGTGCAGTTCCCCCGCTGGATCCTATATTAAGGGAGCGCTTCTCTTTTGAATTCCAGGGGCCAGAGGAAACCCGGCACTCTCAGACCCAGGCACTCCTGACCAACACCAGGCCAGTCAGACCCACCCCCCATTCCCGGTCGGGCCACAGGTCAGTACCTCTCCACGCTTTTCTTTTGGCTACACTTAGGATGGCTTAACCATATAAATAACCAAATAAATAATAATGAGTTAAATCCAATTAACTCCAACAGAGCCAAGATGGTGATAAATTTTTTGCATGGGAAACTGTATGACTACATTATTTATTAAATACCATCAAGAAAAAAATGTGTTCACGGAACTCCTCTCTTTTTGAAGGAAATGTTGGCTTTAATCATTTGGAAACTATTTTTCTTAAACCCCACGACAACTGTGCTCTTGGTTACTATGCAGTTTCCTAGAAAGTAAAACTTTAATGACTAGAGTGTGAAGAAAATTAAGTTATTTCAACCTTACTATAGCTATTTTTGAAATCACAAGATGTGATTTAATATAAAAAAGTTAATGCAATTTTAATGCAAGTTCAGCTTATTGGGTTTGACAATACTGTACATCACATGCAGCTCCTGCATTAATAAAGAAATACATTCATTATTTTTTAAAGTCCAATATTTGTTTTTGCAGCCTGGTGTGGTTATATGGAGATGTAGAACACAATTATAAAAGGCTGGGTTGTTATTTTGTCAGGGTTTTTTTTTTCACCTCTGTCACTTCGTGTGCAGCTCTCAGAGCTTGCCCTGCTTTTATGGAAAAAGAAGTTGATCCTTGAGCCTTTCTCTCTCTTTTGCTGTCATTGCTGTTCAGAGAAATTCCTCACTTCCGTCACTCTGAGGGCTCACTAGGCTTGAGGACCCAAGTTGAGAGCTTAGGTTGATCTTGACTTCCTTGGCCCAGCAGCCACTAAGTCTCACAATGGCCTCAGATCCCAACATCCACCTCAGGGCACAGAAGCCTCCGTGCCGAGGGCAAGAAAGCCTACGGAGACGTCTGCTGTCTTGCCAAAGCCTAGCGAGAGTTTAAGTGGGCATCTCAGAAACAGCTCTCCTCCAGCCATTCCCTTTCTCACGTCACGCCTGTGACGCTGTGTGCATGTGTGTGAACAAACCCGGGGTGACAGATTCTGGTACCTCCAGGCGAGGTGAGTAGCGCGACAGACCCAGACCGTGAGGGTGGCAGGTGCTGTGATGAGCCGGAGAGTGCACATCCTGCTTTAAGCTGAGAAATCAATTTTTTTAAATGCCACCCGCCCCAAACCCCAAATCTGCGGCCTGTGTACAGTCTGAGGACTACCATTTGCCTCCTCTCATTTATCATGAGATTACTATCCACCGTGACAGTACACCAGCAATCTGAGGACCAGCTTATAATTTTGTACTTTTTCCTACAAAATGTCTATTTTGTGCTTTAGAGAAACTATATTATTTTCCTTTTTAAAGAGAGGTAGTTACGTTGTGGGCCTTTAGTAAAGTCTAGCAAGTACAGTAAGAGCGAGGCCCATGGGGTCTGGGGCAGTGGTCTAAAACTAGACTGCATGGAGCCCCGGGGCTTCTCCGGAGGGCTCCCTGGAAGGGGCCTGGGGGCGTGACTGCAGGGAGTGGACAGCCTTCCTCCCCCTGGGCCTCAAATGGAGCAGTCCACTTCTCTACGTCTGTCCTGTATGTTGAGAGGGTGTGGCGAGGAAGGGGTGACCGTGGGTTCTGGGGCGACCTGACTGGACTTGAGCCCCCCTCCCCCACTAGATACGGGACTTTGGGCAGGTCCCCAACTTCTCTGTATCTCATTGGTAGGATACCGGAGTAAGGCTCATGCAGCAGCATTAGAATAGGGCCTGGCTCTTACATACTGGGCTTTGTCCTATGCCTATATTTAATTACCTTTACTATGTAGACCCATGCTGCATTGAAAACAAAAAAAATTGAAATCCCTCAGTAAGAGTTTTGTATTGGGCCCTTTAGAAAAATGGTGAAGGGGTTACATTTCCCAGTGCTCCTGTAAGGGTATGGCAATGAAAGTCCTGGATCAAGGACTATAAAATCTATTTCTGTTTTGTTTGTTTGTAACAAACCATTTTTCAACATTACATATTTTAAAATCTAATGTTTATTTTCATTCATTTCCTTTTTTTATTTATGAATTATATCTTCATGTTATATCCCAGGAGTATATTCTGAGTCAAAAGGGGGTGAATATTTTTGCAGCTCTTAATATAAATTTCTAAATGGCTTATGATAGTGTACATGTCCTAAATCTGCATATGGTGTCACTGTAAACCTACCAGTATGGTGTAAATCTTTTACATTATTTTTGCTAGTTCAATAAATGAAAACAACATTTTATTGCTACTTCTGAACCAAAAAAACAAAAAATCTATTGATCCCAGTAAGCCAACACAGAATAAATTAGCGGAAAGTTTCATATGTAAGGGTATAACCAAATGAAAATTCATCTGATGAAACCTCGTAAGTGTAAGGTACTGCTTTTAAAGGTATTTGAGCTCCTCAAGAGGGAATCAAACCAAATGAAACTTTCCAAAGAAATAAAGTGTGATTTCAGTTATTATTATTATTATTATTATTATTATTATTATTATTATTATTATTATTTTACTGATCCATCTTCTTTTTCTGAAATAGAGCATGTTTCTTTGCTACTTGTTCAGGAACTTTCTCCCCCTGCTTCAGCAGAAGAAAATGCTCTGAAGGCCAATGGTTCCTCTGGAAAGTGAGCTAGGATTATCTGTTTCCTTGCAGCCACTTCTGACGGCCCAGCAGTTAGCATCCACTGTTGCAGGCGTGATGCCAGGAGGCACACCAGCCCTCAACCAGCCTATCCTCATCCCCTTCAACATGGCTGGACAGCTAGGAGGGCAGCAGGGACTGGTCCTCACACTGCCTACCGCGAATCTCACCAACATCCAAGGGCTGGTAGCAGCAGCTGCAGCCGGAGGCATTATGACCCTGCCATTGCAAAACCTACAAGGTAACCCATTGTGTCTGTGTGCCATGTAGGGCTCTGTCGACTGGCCAGTGTTCTCTGAAATGGACAAGTGCCCTAAATGGTGATGGTGGCTCAGAGTTGCTTCCACCACAAGGAATATGGAAGGCTTGTGTAGGAAGCAAAGTTCCAGGTTGTCTGTGAATCCTTGAGCTTACTCAAGCCAAAGGTTTGATCGATCCTCATTTTCTAACATTGATTTGGAACTTTCAAGATCCTCTGGAAGTGTTTATGAGCAATCATTGCACAGTGCATCAAAAACCTACATGTAAAATGACTGTGGTGTTGCTGGAGGACCTAAGATGTAATCTCATGAGTTCTTCAATTTAGCTTCTGTGAAGAAAGTTGAGATATTGTTTGTTTGTGTGTGATGTGGTTGAACCATCTCAAATATAAGGTATCATTTGGAATAAATTTAATTATTATTTTTAGTTATAATTATTAAACAGAAATTATATTATTTGAGGACATATTTTGTGATGACAAAAAAGACTCGTTTCCTGAGCCTTTATATTACATGGCATTATATAACAAGAGTGGGACTCTGATCTTACTCAGAACTGGTAGTTCTTCTGAGATCATAAAAGTTTTGACTTTTCTTTAAAAGGCTTGCTAACACTGATTGATAGATTAATTTACAAAAGACTCTGTTAGAGGAGGAATTTTATGGTGGAAAATGGCCTGAATATGATTAGGATGACCAACCTCTTTAGAAAACAAATTTGTTTTTGGACTGATCCAAGATGTTGGTTTTCTCTATTGAGGCAAATGTTAGCAGTTAAAATTTCTTTTTTTTCCAGAGTGAGACTTTGGTTGACTTATCAGAATAGCAATTGAAAGCACTTTTTGGGGTTGGTCGAATGTCAGAGCTCTTAATGACCTATTAAATTGGTCAGAGCATCAGTCCACAGATTAAGAAATAGACCAAGTAAGAACTGGTTAACCCCTGACCCAAACTTCTTTACACACTATTTGCTCTAATATCCTACCCATCATTGCCACTTCTTGATGTTCACTTTAATGTTTAAAACAAAATGTCTCTTATACCATTAAATTGTGCCAAGAAACCTGCCATTTATAAATCATGCATGCCCAGGACACACTAATGTGCAAACTTTGCTTGTTTTAAATTTGACAGTGCCTGGGAAGTCAGGCTCTCAAGAGTAAGCAAATAAGGCAGGAATGAACAAGGTGAAAGCACAGGCAACAGAGTGTGGGCAGAGGCTTCTTAATGTAGGTGGATGATGAAATCTTAATGAAGAAATGGGCATTATCAAAATGCAGCCTTCCATTTGGAACATTCGCGCTTATGGGAACATTGAATATTATAAACAAACATAAGCGCAAGGAGCTCCTAGGTCATGAATTAATCCTGCTTGGTTAAAATGGATGCCAAAGTCAGAGCCCCAAAAGCTAGGCTTGTCCTATCTCTAGTAAGGTTTGGTTTGATATTAGGATTTTAGTACCTGTGATTTTAAGGCCATGGGTGACACGATTTCCCATTGCCCTCATCTTCAGAAGTGTATTGGAGTTGACGGGCAAGCTCTCATCTACCACACAAGCACAAAGGATCATGTGTCCCTTTCTCATTTCCATTATGTTGGAAGAGGGGTAGTGAGGTCATTAAAATAAAACCCCTCCAAGTTGCAAGTCAGCCAGTTATAAGACAAGCTTCCTAATTAGTCTTAACTCTCAAGCCCCTCCTCCAACACCTTTTTCTTTAATATCCTTATGAATAAATCCCAATTCCTAAGTCACTGTAAGGATCCAGGGAAATTCCATCTTGCCGTTTCTTGGGCCTCTTCTGTTCCTTTCAAATCTTCCCACATGACTTCCTCACCACCTGGACCTCACTAGTCTGAAAAGTGGCCAAACGTCCTGCTTTGCTGGTGACTGGGATGTTCACTGTTGACACCAGAAAAGTCCCAGGCAGACCAGAAAGAGTTTGTCCCCCAGGGCACTGAGACCGGTAATCAGAGAATTGTCTCATATCTTCGAGGTGCCAAGGTCAGTGTCCACCACCTGAAGGGTCAGCAGCTGACCCAAGGATAATCTCACCACCTTTAGGGAACTGTCTAGAGCCTTGACAATGCCTAGGCAGTGTTTCTGGCTTGTGTAGCTTCCCAGGTTTTATCACAAAAGGTGGTGGGCTCGGGGTGGTGGGTGGATGGCTGGCAATCCGGAAAATCATGGTCAGGGGTCCTGTTTTACTTTGAGATTGAACCAGACCTAGATGTCCTTGAGTTTTATCCTCTTTCAAGGGCAGTGATGTTGTAAATGGGCTTTCATACCTCAAAAGGAGTCCTTACCTACATTTATGTGGTCAACAGTGTGGAATGGTCTGCCCTCTCCCAATGGCCTGCCCCTAGACATGAGCACAGTAGCCTCAGCTGAAGGCTTTTAAGTGATTTTTGAAACAACCAGCAAGTCTGCCCACCTATAACAGACACTGCACCTTCTCTTTTTATAAAGCAGATTTGATTGGTTGGTGTGAGGGAGAGGCATTTAAGTGTTACACCCCTAATCTGAAGTAGGGCCTGTTTCCCGATGATGTGCCCAGCTCTGGATGCTTCCCCTTTTCCTCACTGTGGATCATTAAAGTTTTATTCATGAAACAAGTCTACCAGCTGAAATTCCCTGATGATTCTCCAACCTTTCTGCCCAGCCCCTCCAACCTGTCCATTCTTCTAGCTAAAAAGCTACAAATTTGCTGAGAAAAAAATTACTGACGTCAGTGTCTTAATGGTTTGAAATTTAGGGATGAATTTTTAAGTATCTTCCTCTTTACTAAAGGGATTGAGAGCTGGTTCATTTACGTTCCCTATCAGATGACATGAAATGGCTCTGAGAGTCTCAGAGGCCATGATTCATGCATGTATTTTAAGGAGCAATAATGACATGATGTGATGTAGAGTGGCTTGTCACTGCTCAGGCAACAAGGGCCCCATCACGATCTCCTCCTCTGAGCATGGTCCCCAGACCAGTGGCGTCAGCATTTTAGGCAGCTTGTTAGAAATGCAGACTTTCATCTGCCCAGACACAGTGAAAGGAAATCTGCATTCTTCAGAGATTCGTGAGATTTCTGGGCACATTCAAGTTGAAGAAAACCTTGTCTAGGGAGCTTTTTCAAAATTCACTTAGCGACTCTCCCACCATCTCCAGCAGCCTCCCCTGGATTCTGAGTATGGTAGGGAGGTGGGGGCTGTCGGACTGTAGTAAGTGCCTTCCTTCATTCTCCTGCTCTCCCACCACCTCAAGCCTTTACCTGAGGATGATGGCCAAAAGGAGTAACTTATTTGGAAACAGTTTTGCTTCTCTTAGGGCATTCAGGTCCCCAAGACCAAGAGGCTTTCTCTTACATAATTGAAGCATTATTGAAGCACCTGCTCTGAGGTTTATCCAGCAAAATCTTTGCATCGCTGAGAAGGAGACCATATTGTCCTGCAGAAAATCCATCTGCATGGCCTAGGGATTGTTTTCTCTTTCTCCTCAGAATCTTCCATGCAAAATTGTCTCATCAATGATGGGGTCTTCTTGTAAGGACATAGATGGGAGTATGAAGTTCAAATTCTTGCAGCAGCCTAGGTACAGGATCCCCTCAGTCCAGCCTCAGGGATCCTGGAGTGCAATTTGGGGATTGGAGAGTCCAGTGAACAGTGGGACTGCAGACTGGGTCCTTCCCCTCCTCAGCAGGCAGGGGCCTCTGCCCGCTCCCAGGGCAACTAATCACCCATGTCCTCGCTCTCCTGCTCCTTCTCATGACTCTTCTCTATGGTGCTGGTTGGCTTCTGGCTAACCCATAACTTTGGTTCACTCATGCTCCATCTTGTCACCCTGGAGTACATGCATCTTCCCAACTTACATACCTTCAGGAGCCCTCTACTGCTATCTCTATTTCTATCCCTTTCTCTACACTATTTAAAATTCAAACTCTCCAACACTCAAATTCTTGTTGGTCTGAGACTTTCCATTCTAAGCTGCTTCATAAATGGCTGGCCAGACTAGAGATTGACGGCCCTGTGTTGAACTCTCCACTCCTGTCCAGTCTGCTATAACGTGGGTGGGAGGAGGAAGCCAGGATGATGTGGGATGAAGCATGGGCAGCATGCTTAAGAAACACACTAGGGCCTACCTCGTCAGTAGAGGAGGCAGGGGTGCAGCAGGCTATATACTGGCCTGTGAACTGGGGCCACAGTATGGACCAGTAGGACCTCCTGTGGGCATGGACTGAGACTGAGGCAAGTCTGAATTGGAGACATCAAAGGTGGGGGTCTAGGCTCTGAATATTTTAAGAGAAGTCGTGGAAGTTCTGGCTAGGATCCAAGCATAGAAATGCTCTAAACTCAGATAAGACCTAGATGTGACCTTCTTCTCAGCACTCTGGGTGCCTGCAGGAAGTGGGGGGTTCTATGTCCTCCTCTCTTTTACCTCTGAGGGCCCCTTCCACTTCCAGACACCGCCCCGACATCACTACCCTCAGTTGCCCCATGCCTGCGTTCTTGGTCTGTCCCATACACAAGGGACCTGGTTTCAGGTGACTGTCAGCCGAGCAAACCCACGCATGAGAAACAAGACAGATAATGACCATAAACCTCAAAGAAAGAATAAGATTGTTCTGTATTAACTCCTTTAAAAGTCAGTGTCTTCCATGTTACAATTTGGAAACACAGACAGCTGTGCTAAAAATGTAATTTGCAGCTGTCCTTGTGCGGGAACTAGCTGATTATTTGATGTGACAAAATAAAGTCCCCATTATAGAGTCCATGCAAATGTGTTGGATTTTTTGCTTTGTACAGATTTAGGCATAAAATGTAGATAAATACAGCCTCAAAACAGGTGACAACAAACAGCCAAGGGGTTAATGGAACAGCAGAGGTGGGTCAACATCTAGGACAGGGGATTCAGGTTAGGGACTTGTTCTCATTGCACAGGCTGAGGTGGCCCACTAATCACTGTGGGCAACATAAATGGAGAGTAGAAATGTGCGACATAAGAGATTTATATCAAAGTGTGAACATTCCAGTTAAATCAAGCATAACGTTTAAATTAATGATCAAAAATACATTAGAGAGTGCTGCTTAACCTGAACATGGAAAAGCTATTAGGTTCCAGGCTAGCTGAAAATCAAGGCCAAGGATGATTTTCCCCACCCTTAGCAACAGCAGGAAAGCTGAGCGAGTTTCCTCTGACTCTCCAAATTAAAGTCTGTACAGGATAAAGTATGTGGGAATAGTTTTAGGGTTAGGAATTTTCATGAGCAAGTGATGTTACATCTCCTTTTTGTTTGTTCTGCTGTTGTTTTAGTGAGGGTATCAGTTATACACAATAAAATGGTCCACAATTGCTCAGCTCACTGAGTTTTGATAATTGTATATACCCACGCAACCTCCATGCACCACAATCAATTCAGAAAACATTTCCTGCTCCCCCAAAGTCTCCCTTGTGTCCCTTTGTAGCCAATCCCCTCCCTCCAACAGGGCAACCCTGATCTGCTTTCTGTCACTATTGATTAGTTTTGTCTTTTCTAGACCTTCATGTAAATGGATTCATTACATCTATCCTTTCCTGTCTGCCTTTTTGCACTCAGTGTAATGTCTTTAAGATTCACCCATGTTGTTGTGGATGCCAGAAGTCCCTTTCTTCTCTGTCTCAAGCAGTTGTTCCATCAAAAGGCTGTGCCACGGTTTGTTTACCCACAGCCATTCCAGTGTCCCAGGAGGCAGACCTCACGAAGGTCCCCTCTCCTGGGGGAGGGAGAGCTTCCTCCACTGAGTATCCCTTGGGGACCACCCTTGGCCAGTCTTCCCCGTGGCCTTTGACTACATCCCCAGGAGATTCTCCCCTGTGTTATCCTCCCTGGCTTCCTCTGCAGAGAATGTGGAGAAATATATCTCTCTTTGGGGATTTCCTCAGTCCACGTTTGGCAGAAGAGTTGCTTTGAGTTTCTAATAGTTAAAGGATTTGTAGCTTCATTGGGAATACCATTCTCTCAGAAATCGAGAATGCTTCTGACCTTTTTGCTTTCAGTCAGTTCTGGTGCCAAAGTTTTTTCCAAGACATACACCTTCAGTCTGATTTATTTTGCTTTCTCACTCACACACTCTTCACTTTCAATTCATTCAGCCTCAGGGGGAGGGCACTCTGGCCTTTGTGTTCTTTAAACATACTCCTACCCCAGGGCCTTTGTGCAGGCTGTTTCCTCTGCCTGAAACACTCTTTCCCCAGAAAAGATCAGACTACTTTCCTCCTCGCTCCACAATACTCCTGTTCCCCCTTACCTGCTACTTTCCTTTATTTCCTTTGTACATAATACTTACTGCCTTCTACATAGTCTTAAGACCTCAAAAATGTTTTCTCTTTCTTTCTTTTTAAACCCTCTGGGTCATGCCTACTCTAGCCATGTAGGGCAGTGGAGGCAGTATCCTGACACTGGGCCTGATACTATAGAGAAGGCTATCTGCATACAATGCATTTATAGTAGGTATCGTTTGTGTCTGGCTCTGCCTCTAGAACGTAAGCCCTAAAATAGGCTTCTCTGTTTGGTTCAGTGAGGTGACCCAAGAACTGGAATTGTGCCAGGCTCATAAGAGGTGTTCAAGACTGGATGAGTGGATGGATAGATGGATGGATGGATGGATTTTTTAGAATTGATAGAAGTTAGTCAAGTGAAGAGAATTAAAGGGAACATTTGGTGTAAAGAAGAAGGCATGGGAGGTGTGGAATCTACAGAGCCCCATGAACAATTTTGGTTGTTGTTGATATGAAGGTTAGGAATCTGATGGGACAAGAAGTCAGACTGGAAGAGCAGAAAAGGGGGACACCGGAGGGCATTCTATGCTGCTCCTGCCCACGCCGAGGGGCCTGATCTGTTAGAGATGAACATACCTGAGACAGTGCAATGATGCTGTGTTTTTCATGGATATGTATTTGCATGCATCCCAAGGATTCAAGCAGCTTATAACATAAGAAGCACAGAAGACTAAAAGCTGTTTATTAGAAAAAGAAGAAAGCTAGACAAAGGTTTGGAACTGGAGGACCAGTCAAAGGGGAGATGCATCACATTACATAGTTTTAATTATCTGATAGTAAAATGAATCATACCAGCTTCACCTTATTTATTTTCATTTTTGTTTCTTTGTTCATTTACTCAACAAGTAGTTATTGGGCTTTCCTGGCATACTAGACTGTGATCCTGATTTGGGAGACAGATAGGATGAAGGTGGCAGGGATGGGGATGAGATACATAGACATATTGTATACAGGGTCAGCAGCAGCATTGTTCCCACTGGTCAGAGACCCAAAGAACATGGGGGACTTAGCTGTACAATATCTGGGGGAAGTGTCCCAGATTGAGTCCTAGGTGCTAAGAAAAGTTAATCACACAAATCCTCAATGAAGACACATTGAACAGCCTGATGGACAGGGTGTGTGTGTCTGCAGCTTTCACTAGGTCATGCTACTCTAACAAACCAACACAAAATCTCTCTGGGGCACAACAAAGGTTTATTTCTTTGTGTATCCCATAATACACGTTGACTGCAGGTCAGCAGTGGCTCTGCTCTACACCTTCATTCTGGGATCCAGGCTGAAGAAGCAGCCCCTTCCCGGGACAGGCCTTTCTCATGGCAAAGGGAAGAAAGAATGGCAGAACCACAATGGCTCTTAAAGCTTTGGCTCAGAAGTGGCTCACGAGACTTTCAGTCACATCCTATTGGCTGGCAGGTCACCTGGTCGAGCCTGCCACCAATGGGAGTGAAGATTATCCTAAAGGGGAGGTGATGCTCCTGCACATAATTCAGCCTCATGTTATGAGGTTCAGTGGCCACTGCACTGAAGATATACTTCATGAGTACTAGACTTAGATGACCGTGAAGATTCCTTCTAACACTGAGATTCTGTAATTCCATCCTGTAAACCCATTACTTGCCTGGACTATCAGCATGGTTCCTTAGGACACAACACATTAACAATTTCTTAAAGTAGCAGAATTCAAAAACAATAAATATAAAAATGGCTAACAAACATATGCAACAATTAAGGACTATTTAAAATAGCACATGAGTACATGTAAAAGTATGACTCCGTTTATGTAACATTCAGGAAAAGGCAAAATTATGGGGACAGGAAAAAGTCAGTGGTGACCAAGGGCAGGGGATGGGGGTTTGACTGTTAAGGTGTACAAGGGAATTTGGGGTGTTGGCCTCTGACTTGATCATGGTGGTGGCTACATGACTATGTGTTTGTCAGACTTGTAAAAGATACACTAGAAAAGGTGAATCTTACTATATGTAAAATACATCTCAGTTTTTTCCAAAAAAGAAAAAAGGTAAGTGTATGCTGTCAAGCTTATAAAATACCAATAAAATAGCAACTTCTTTTGAAATATCTTTTTTTACTGTGTAAATACAAAATGCTAATGGAATGAAAACTAGGAAGAACTTCATGGAATTGAGTGGCCCAAGGTCTCCCATTAAAGTGTTAATGGCTCTGTTTCTCAGATGCAGAAGTTAACACTAAAATAACAGTGATTTCAAATGCCCACAATTGGATCCCAAATGTTTAGAAAAAGCCCAAATAGGCACACACACCTCCTACAGTGAGAGGAAAAGAAAAATACTGTGTACAACAAAGCATTACTGGTAGATGCTGAACAGTGAGAGATTATGAGTGATTGCTTTCTTTTTAAAGTTTCTACATAATAAGTATTATTTCAAAATCAGATACTTTGTATTTGTACGAAGGTGAGCAGTCATATCCGGAATGCCCATTACTACCATTCACAAGGTGAGGTCTCTGGGTCCTTGACTTTCTAGCCAGCCACCCTTTGGAAGAAAGCATCTCTCAACTCAAAGTGGATTAATTCTCAAATTAAAAACAACACAACCACAAAGCAACTCTATGTGTTCATTATGTATGAGCGATATTTCATATTCATAAAATCACATTTAAAGGTGCTTGATTTTATTGATCAGAGGAGAAAACTGTTGGCGGGGAACGGTGGGAGGACGTGCACTGAGTATTCTGGTATCAGAACACGGCCAAGCGTGCCGCTTTCCCTTGGGGTCCCTCCTGTGCTGTTCTTGTGGCGCCCACACTCGGCACATCCCTGGGGGCACCACGAACAGGAGAGCAGAGGCCTCACAGCAAGGGCAGTGTGGTACCTGCCACGGAAACAAGAAGAACGGGCCTTGGCATTTAATATGCACTGATTTCTCAGCCTCCGGTAGGTGGCTTGCTTGTTGCTAAGTCCAATATTAAAAAATACCAAGTACATAAATTCCTATTTGTAGTGTTATTCAGAAGAGCACCATATGACCATACAATAACACCAAACGCACCATAAAGAAGTTATGAAAAGTTCTTGTGAAGGGTCTTACTTTGGCAGTTTTTCAAACCTCTGTATCTCTGATGCTTCAGACTTGTTATTTAAAATACCCGGAGAGCCCATTCTGCAGTACATTATCCTTGAAGCAGGCATCACTGAGGCACTGGGGCATGGATTAAACTGGGGGCGCATGAATGAGGAATATGACTAGTATACTGTGTATTTAAGAGATACTGTCAATGGAATAAAGCATTGTCAAAGGATAATGGTTTCCAGCTGCCACGTAAATGTCAAAGCAAAAGGCAGGGAAGTAATGTGATCCCCAGTTTGCACATAATGAGGCAGTAAATCCATCAGGGCTCTTGATGGCATGTAGCGATGTGTCTACACTAGCAAGTGCAAACTGGATTGGATTCCAAGGCAGGCATCAGAGCTGTTTTCCGAGATGGCTGCCACTGGAATGGTATGCATGCCTAGAGAAAAAGACTGTTTGAAATGCTTCTCAATCTTACTCCATTACCAAGGATGAGAGGGAACTAGGATTATTTGCTCAAATGTCCTCTGGAACCAAAATAAAGAGGATTTCTGCATCTGAGGGAAGTATGGGGGGCAGGAAGTGGGGAGAAATTGAAAACAGGGAAATGGGGGACAGTCCCCAGTCCCCCACTGCCCACTGTTCAGAGAAAGGAGAGTCACCGCTCTCAGCAAAGTCCTGTCTTCCCTTATGTGTGCAGTCCTTGCAGGGCAGATTCCCAGCGAGAGGTCACAGCTATTATTTCTCAGCCCACTCCAGGGAAAAGCTAAACCTCATTTCCTCCCCTGAACTGTGCACAAAGATTGATTGATCAATTTCACAAATACTCACTAAGCATCTGCTATTTACCAGGCAGTACGGTGGGCACCCCAGTCCACTTAGGAGGAAGGCTGTTGCATTCATTCAGGAGAGAAAGGGCCCTGGTAGCAGTGACATAGAGCAGAGGACTGATTTAGGAGACATTAACCAGGTGGGTTTGGTACCATTTGGTGATGGATTAAATGTAGAGGAAAAAGAGGGAGATTGTTAGTTCAGTTGGACATGGTTAGTTTAAGTCTCCTGTGGATAATTTAAATGAAGATACTAGTATCCAGCTGTAAATTCACGGATCTAAAACCCAGAATGGGACTGGTGCTAGGCATCCTGATGTAGAAACCATCAACATGCAGGGCTGATGCCAGGGAGGGAAGGAATTTCTGGAGGAGAAGAGGTTAGGGAAAGAACACAACAATTCAAGCCACTGGAAGACGAAGATGCAGGCCCAATAGAGACAAAGGAAGAGGTCCCAACACGTATAACGGCTCCACACCAGCGTAGGCTGGGGTTCTTCTGCGTTTGGATTTTCTTTCATTGGACATAATCTACACATTCACGTTGGAGTTTTGATTGTTGCTTGCTCCTTATATAGCCAGTGTGCAACAAGAAGGAGCCACAAAAGTGTGTCTGTCAGTTTGCTTTTTATCTTCTTAAGACACGCCAAGTTTTCATGTACAAAGAGAAGCTATTTTAAGAGCTTGTACATAGAAGCTTCAACAGTGTTTGCCCTTTTGGAAAAGCAACTAAATTGATTTAGATTCCATTATTTGAAAATGTAGTTGTAGCCTTAAAATCCCAAAATGAAAATGTTTGAGTCCTTTTTACCCTTCTTTTCTTCTTTTTAAAGTTCTTTGGGTCATGCCACCTACTTGCAGCCATGCAGGGCAGCGGGAGTAGGCATCGTTTCCTGGTCTCATGTTTCTCCGTGCTGCAGAAAAGGGTATCTGTGCTTGGGAAAAACTGTAGTTTAGATCATATAGTCTGAATTTTTGGAAAGAACTCTCTTGGAAAATTATGACTTATTGTAAGCAAAATTAATCTCTGAAAACTTTTTATCTCCACATTAACCTTTTCCTTTAATTTGGTGTCATATTCTCCCAAATTATGTTAATCAACTGTGCTCACCAAGCTTACAGCCAAAACCAAAAAAAAAAAAAGACTTATTATGTTTGCCATTTTGTCACTGGATTAGGATTAGCACAAATATGCAAGCCTATTAACACATTCTTATGCATCTCAGCTCCCCTGTGTGCCATTATTTTAGAAATTCTTATCAGAACATAGATATATTCAACATTTGACATAACATAATTTGAGTTTGCCATGTTTGGAAAATAATTCACGTGGGAGAAAGTTGCATTAAATAAATAATAGAGATAAAATTTATACTTCTGTATATTTCAAAGTTAATGTTGCTAACTTACAATGGAATGATAACATGAAGACACAGTGCTATAATTTGATTGATTTGTTTTGACAGCAACTCAATAATTGAGAGTGAAAGGTGTCAGCACAGATGAAATATTGTATAAGCCACATTCAGAAGGCAACCCTCGCAGCAGTCACTGGAGTTTTATTTCCTTAGATTCTGCACTGGTACTCACCTCCAGTTTATTAGGAAACCACAAAAGGTGCATGACTTCCCTAACTATGGAGAGGATAGAAATAGAAACTTGTCGAATAGTTGAACAATGGATATAGACAAAAGGATTGAGGATGGTTACAGCGCACGGAGCTGAATGCTGTAATCCTTTCCCTTTCTTCTGCACGATGCTGTTCTCCTACATTTTACCTCCTTTTGAAGTGATTCTAAATCAGTACAAATATTAGATCCCATTTTCAAGCTCCTTGACAGAAGATGAGAAGAAGAGTGTGCTTAGCACCATTTCTGAGCCCAGATAAGGGACATTTACCCAACTGAAAACCCAGATACCTGGTAAGAGGAAGATTTGAGGCGCTCGGTTCATATAGATGCTAACTGGTCGCGGGAGGATTGGTAAGGAGAAACTGGTCATGGGGGACCACTGAGCACGGTGGTTAACAGAGTGGGCTGTGAGTCGCACTCATCTGGTTTAACTCCAGTCCTACAGCCTGCTAGCCGTGTGACCTGGACAAGGCGCTCTGATTTCCAAGACTTGCTTTCTTCAGATAGGGTTGCTTTTAGAATTAAATGTGATACTCCATGGGGACGTGCTAGCATAGTACCTGACACTTAGTAAATACAAAATGAATGAGAGCTACTGTACTTTTATTACTTAGACCTGCAAAATTCAATGTGGCAGCCATGAGCCACAGGTAGTTATTGGGCATTTGAAATGTGGCTAGCCCTCATTGACATATGCTGTACATGCAAAGTCCAGACAACTGCCTTATATTTCACTTATTTTTTTTAATCACTGATATTTTTATATTGATAAGATGTTGAAATGTCTTGGATATATTAGGTCAAGTATAATATGTTACTAAATTAATTTCATCTGTTCTATTTTGGGTTTTTTTTATATGATACAGAAAATTTAAATTATGTATGTGCTCATATTTGTGGCTCACACTGTGTTTCTGTTGGATAGCACTGGCTGGCCTGAAGGATCTCCCTAAATCTCATATACATGTGGCACTGGTTAAAAGCTGCATTTGTTAAAAATAATTAACACACATTTAAATTTTGGACCCTCAAGCAGGAAATCACAAAGAATCCTCTTTGATAACAAAAATTAGAGAGTTCACATTTTGTACATTCTCCACTGTAGATTAGAACCTAACTGGGATTTTTATCTATATAGAGAGGACAAAGGATACAATTTGTATGAGCAACTTCCATTGATCAGAATCTAAAAATCTCTTTCCTTTTTAAAAATTATTATACTTTGTACTTTGAAATTTATATATATATATTTATTTATTTAAAATTATCTTCTGGGATACACACACACACACACACACACACACACACACAAATGATCTAGACTTAACAACTGTTAACATTTTGACACATTTGCCCAAGATCTTTTATCTTAAAAAATGAAACATAAATAATGCTAAAATCCTCCTCTATCACTCTCCATGGTCATTCCATGGCATTGCCTCTGACATAGAAAGAGATATCCCTCCCAACCCTTCAGTGCATGTGTTTATAAATTTACTATCTACACACACATATACACACACACATAATATAGTACTTTAGATGAATTAAAATTTTACATCATGGCAACACACTCTAGATACATTTTCATATTTTGCCTTTTGCTTTCAACATTTTGCTTTTGAGATTTATATGTGTTAATACATGTAGATGGGGATATATTAGAGTTTATTTCAATCATCTTACTTTGTGGGGTGTTTTTAACCATGTTTTTTTCTGCCTTTTTCCTCCTTTCTTGTATTTTAATGAATTTATCAAGCTTTCTTGGTTCACCTGCCAAATTAGAAGTTAAACATCTATTTTTATTTTTTTAGTTGTTACCAGTGTATTTTTCATCTTTCCTCCTAAACAATAATCACAACTTTCTGATCATTGCCTCCCATCTTTCATATTATTATTGCCCAACATGTTATTCTTCACATTGTTGTGTTTGCAACTTCACTTAGCTTCCATTACAGTTGCAAAATTCTTTGTTTATCATTTTACTTTGTATCCCATTCTTTCCTTCCAGGGCTTTCTGATTGTTTTTAGAGAAGTTCTTTGGTTAATAAACTGAGTTTTATTTGTTTGAAAATGAGCCTTTGTCCTTATTTTTTATTGTTTAGCTGGAATTAGAATTCTAAGTGAACAGTTAATGTTTTCAGCAAATGAAATTATCTTCTAGGCCCTCCCTATTTTTTGTTGATAATAAATATATTGTCAATTTAATTGTCATTCCTTCATAGATAAAATGTCTTTTTAAATCGTGGTTGATGTTAAGATTTTTATCCTGGTCTTTGGGATAGATTTTTTTTTTATTTATCCTGCTTGGGGTGTGCAGTTCCTGACTTTTCAGTCATTATCTCTTCCCCACTATTCACTCAGTTATCTCCTCCAGGGCTGCTAATACATGTATACTGTCTTCCATGTCTCTTAACCTCCCTTACATATTTTCTATCTCTTTATATATATTTTGTACTGTATTTTTGTCATTTCCTTAGATCTATCATCCAGTTACTAATTCTCTTTACAGTTATGTTTAATTTTATGTTTAACTTGAAATTTTTCATTTTAAAGACTATATTTTTCACACCCAGAAGTTGTATTTGGTTTTCTTTCTTTAGGTTCCCATTTTTTCTTAGCTCTGTTTAATGGCTTTAAATATTCTTATTTCATAATCTTCTTTAGATTGCCCTTTAGCTTAAGTACTTGAGGAGATAATTATTGCTGTCTCTCTCTTCCTCATAGTGAAATATTTCATATGTGTTAGTTTTTTTATTCTAAACTCACTTTAAGTAGAAATAGTTTTTCTGTGAAATCCTTTAAACTTTGGGTTGCATAGGTATTGCTAATAAGAGGTTTTGCATTTGCTTCTGCCAAATGCCCTACAGAGTTCATGAATGATGTCTCTGCTTAAACATATCAGTGCCATGTATGTAATATAAATTTAGACTCTACACTACAAAATATTTAGACAGGGTTTCTATTTCTCCCATACATCTTCCCCTAGCTAGAGGTTTTAACGGAACCAAACATCTTTCTTAAATCCCCAGGCTGGTGGTTGGGGTTTGTGTCACCTCTTTTCATTGTAGAGGCAGCCCTTCCAGGGTTCTGGATTTCTATGAGAGGCTCAGTTCCAACAGATCTCCTGGCATGGGTCCAAGACTCCAGATCCTGTCCCTGTGTTGGTGCTAGAAACTTAGCCCCAGGCTGGCCAGGCCTATACCTACCCCTCTTCTCAAAGTGCTAGGCTGTCTTTGAATGGCCTTGCTCTTCTTCATTTCTGGTGCATGAGGATTTCCCTTTCTGCCTGTATATTTAAGTTTTTGGTATATTTTGTCCATATTTTCTATATATTAGAAACAGGAAGGTTTTCCATGTTAAGGTCAGTCTCATATTTTGCCATGAAAAGTCTCTTCCTCTTCCTTTTGTCAATTTCTTTGAGTAGGTCAAGTCCAGATAATTACTCCTTAGCAGATAGATGATTCCTAAAACTTTCCAGCATTCAACTGAATTTGGTAGTGATTGAAACTGAATGTTTTCTTGAACTTTCAAAAATTTGCAAGTACCCTTTATAGAATTACTGGAAACTTTTAGTAAGAAAACAACATCCCCGTTACAGACATATCTGATATTCCCTCTGGGATATTCTTGAGTGATAGGTACATCTGTGGTTCTTATCAGACGAGCCAAATACTGTGTAGATGCCTTAGGTTACTCAACTAACCTTTGTTCTTGAAAATAAGTAACTAACAGAGATCATAAATAGGTTAAGAACTTTCTCAATTTCAGAAAAACACATGTTTTTTATTTTATAATTTTAATTTTCAGGATTTTTTAAATTTTTTTAGGACATTTAAAAATTTTATTTAGCTAAAACAAATTTTAACTTATTAATTTCATAATTTCAAAATTTATTAAGGACATAAATTAATTCTGAATTAATTCTGCATTTTAAAAAATTCTTAGTATTTTTATTTTGAAATATTTCACCTATAACAGAGTACAGTGCATTAACAGAAAGAATGCCTGTGTAGCTACCACAGTGTTCTGTCAAATTCTAACACTTTGTTAGAATTTGCTTCATATTGTTTCTTAATAAAATATTACAAATACAGTTAAAGCACTTTGTGTAACATTCCAAGATCCCTCATTTTTTTGTTCCTTTTTAATGATAAAAATATACACAACATCAAATTCACCACTTTAACCATTTTTCAGTGTACGAATCAGTGGCATTAAATACATTCACACTGTTGCGCATCATCATCATCATCTCTAGAAGTTTTCATTTTTGTAGCTTAAACTCTGTACCCATTAAACAATGATTCCCCATTACCCACTGCACTCAGCCCTGGGTAGCCACCCTTCTACTTCTGTCTCTATGAATCTGACCACTCCCCTTACTTTAAGGGGGATCATATAATATTTGTCCTTCTGTGACTGGCTTCTTTCACTTAGCATAGTGTCTTCAAGATTCATCCATGTTGTAACAGGTGTCAGATTTTCCTTCCTTTTTTAAGATTGAATAATATTCCACTGAATAATATTCCATTCCATATGTAAGATTTTGTTTATCCATCTGTCTGTCCAGGGACATTCAGGTTACTTTCACTTTTTGACAACTCTGAATAGTGCTGCCGTGAACATGGGTGTACATTAATCTGTTTGCCTCTGCCTTCAATTATTTGGGGTAGATTCCCAACTGTGGAATTGCTGGATCATATAACTATATGCTTAAAGGGTTGCCATACCATTTTTCATAGCAGCTGCACCATTTTAGATTCCTGCCAACAATGTACAGGGTTCCAATTTTCCACATCCTCCTGGGTACTTGCTATTTTCTACTGTTTCTTGTGTTTTGATAATAGCTATATGAACAGGTGTGAAGTGGTATCACATTGTAGTTAAAGGAGCATTTTTGAGAGAACAATTAATTACCTACTGAATTCTCTTCATATTGTTTAATAACATTTAGATATGATTCTAAATTTTAAAATAACCCTAAGGAGAATGTACACTTTAGAAGCTGCCTTATGTCTGCTTCATATCCTTCAAATGGTAAATGATATGGTTACGGTATTCATACAAATATAATTATACAATTGCAATTGGATTTAAATTTGCAGGTATATACAAATATATTATATTTGCAGGGGAACACAAGCAATGTTTGCCATGAAAAAAAGCTCCTATAATGCAAATGTTCTTTTCCTATTGACTTCCGGTACAGTTAAAGAATTCACTGGACAAAAAAAAAGAAAAAAATTTACCTATAGATAAAATGGAAAATTTCCTTGTAGAAGATATTCAAGTAGTGGCTTCTCCATGGCATGTGGACTGCTGGAATTTAGTGGAACTATTCTATGAAGAGATTCAGGACCTAAACAATAGTTCTCTTTTCCTTTGCAGCATTTTTCTTCCCAATCTCAAAATCTTCCATACCTTTGACAGCTATCTAAGCTCCTTCCTGAATTATAAGAATTACTTCCATGCCAGGGTATTGCTTTATTTCCTGCTTTGAATGCCACCAATATTTCTACTGTGTTCAGGCTTTTGTCTGATAGGGGCCACTCTCTGAACAATTGGAGTGTGGTGTCTACTTTTCTAGTAAATGCTATGCTCTAGTTCTTGCTGTACTCTGGTTTACATTTTTGTCATTGAAGTCTTCAAGATATATTTTAAAGAGAAAGTTTCATTCTCACCTTTAGCATTTTTCTCCAATCCTATATGCCCAATATATTCCTTAGACATTTCTGGTGCGTTTTCATATGTGATGGATGGTATTGTGTAAGTCAAGTATGAACTGCAGTTAACAAAGCTGCAGTTTACCAGCAAGGTGGGGGTCTTTGTTGTTTTTTTGGAGGGGTATTTGCTCTTTCCTAATCGCTATAGTGTGCCCTACTCTGGCGGAGAACAGAATGCGGACAAGGTAGGCAGGTCGCCTCAAAGAAACAAGCTGATATACAAAAGACCCTAAAAACTGGGTGATCATAAAATCATATCACACACTTTTTTCAGGAGATTAATGAGTGGCTCGTAAAATAGCATTAATTTTTTGGCCAAATTCCAGTCAGAAAGTTGTGTGTCTCCTACTGCAAAGGTAGGGCTTTTCTACTGCAAAAGCCTTGGGGAAACATTCAGAATGTTTTCAGTTCAAAACACAGATGCTATTACATTTCTTCACTTAAAAAAATATAAAGAGGCCATGTAGAAATCTCAAACCTACCCAGCATTCCTGCCCAGGGTCGTACTCAGGTATGTCTTCCCCAAAGGTGAATGACAGTACTCTAGGTTCCCATAGACTCCCCTAGCACGCACCTCAGAAATACAGGTAAGTACCTCAGCTTATCCAACTAGCAACTTGAAAATGTAATTTATTCGTTATAAGGGTGATAGTATTAGGAAATGCAGACAAACCAAAAACTTCCAGTTGCTGCCACTGGGAAAAATATGCCAGCTGATCAGGCCCTGAATCCCTGTAATGACACCTTCACTCAAGCAGCAAATACAGAAAAAGGACATGCACACCCACCATCACAGCTTTTCGGAAATTCCAGGAATCCCTCAGTAAATGTGACTGATTCTCTAAGTGCAGTTTTCTCTCTGAAACCTGGGACAGACTTCCATGTTGTTTCTTGCCTCCTGAATATTCTGGAATATTCTGTGACCATGTGATTTGCTGATTTACAGTCATTTGTCGGTTCTATTTTAAAACTGAGATCTCCAAGCACCTCTCTCACCTGAAGTACTTCAATAACATGTTCACACAGAAATTAAAAAAAAAAAATACTTCAAGCCACTTTGAATGTCAAAGACTCTTGGGAGAAATCAGGAATATTAGGCAATGTAAACAATCTATTCAGTTCAGAATTCCATTAAAATAATAAACTTTTAAGTAAGGAGCTAAAACTCAAAAAGAGGCCAATTTATAATGGTTTTTTTCTGTCTGAAACCACACAGCTCTCTCACAAATTACTGTTTTAATCAGGATATTTTATATTTTCATAACAAAAATATAAGATGGCCTTTGCAGTCTGAATATTTCTGAGAAAATCTGAGGTTGAACTCCTCCACTACAGAGAAATCTGGATTCCAAGGTTTGTTCCCATCAAGGCAAAATTTCCATACCCAAACAATTCACAGAATTATCAGGTATAAAAGGGACTTATCTAAAATCTGTAATTTTAATTTTTAAAACTAAACTGTAAGCCACATGCCTGTGTGTGTAATACATATGTGTGCATGTGTGTGTTCTTTAGCAAGTGTACTGTACTCTTTGCTCATATAAAATGTTACCATGTTTGTTAATTCTGCCATGACAAATATTTGACCACGTGTGATTTCATGCCTTAAAATTACATCTGCATTTTAGGAGGAAAATAGGATGCCTCAGGTCTTGTGCCAGATTTTAATGTAAAATTAATTCCTTTAAAAAAAAAGATTTATAAAAACACAACATTTTTCTAATGTACATTAAGGATGTTGGAGAAGTTCACTGAAGCATATGCTCTGAGCTTTCAGGAGCAATCTGTAGTCAGGCATTTTAAATGAAAATTGATTTGTGATTTACATGGTCAGTGGAAAGAGAATTAACTTATGGAAGGTTGTAATGAAATATTAGACAAGTAAAAAAGTAGATGGTGATCTAGTGGAACTAAAAGTCCCATCTGGAAGAATTCTGTGACATTTTTACATTTATCTGTGTTCTGCATGAGTTGTAATGTTAGTGGTAATTTTATGGGACTGAACTGAAATGAAAAGGGTGTTATCACAGATTGCCTACAATATAGGATTGTGTTCAGTGGAGAGTCCTGTATCCTTTTCTCCATTTTCCTATAATATGACTCATTGCACTTTTTTCAGCTACTGTTGTTGAATGCATTCAGCCTTTTACTTGAGGTTATTAAAGAAGAGCATCAAATGTTCACAAATACAATCTAACCGCACATTTAGAAGCGACACTGCAGCTTCCCCTTAGTTCTGCACTGTTTAGGTAATGTCCGAGAAAGAACCTCCCAAACTCGCATGAGGAAAGCAAGTGAATGTAAGAAAAGCACTGAATGTAAAGCTTTTACCTTCTACTGTGTGGTTTTGTTTTGTTTTTGTTTTGTTTTTGTCTCAAAAGTGTGACTAACACCTCCCCCAAGCCTAGAACACGTGAGCAGAATGGTAAAAGTATTATCTCCCTAGAAATAGGGTCATGCAGAAATTGTCCATTTCCTCCCTTTTTATTCCAGTTTTGTAAAAGCAATCACAGTTGTTTCTGTGGTCAGAGAAGTATGTTCTAGTCAAGAAAGGTGAAGCCCCTTCCTTTTCTGTTTAATGAGAACTGTCTATCATATTTCAGTACTAATTAGCTCATGTGAATTTTGAAAGGGAGAATACATCATGGGCTTAATTCCATATGTTATTCTTTTTCCTTTTACATTTACCATGTTTGACAGATGGTCATGACTTTTTGAAAGCATATAATTTCTGAATTACTCTAACTTAAACATTTGATGTAATTTAAATACTGTGACCCTGTGCTAAAGCCATGAAATGATTTGCCTTAGAATTTCAAAATCCGTTTTCTGTCTCTATTTTTTCCTTTGCTTCCATCTCCTCCTCCATGAGCCACAGCTGAATATAGGTAGGACTTCTAACAAACTCTAAAGATTCAGCTCTTTGAGTAAATTGATATTTGTATTATATTTAAAGAAATCCACTAAATGTGAGAAATCTTACTTTTAGGGTTGGCAGTTTGGATTATCCTCTTTTAAATTATTTTTGTCAAGTACTTTTCATTTGTGAAGTTTCTCCTGTTGATTTTTCTCACTATTTTACATAATAAGAAACTATGTAGTTATATCAACAGTAAAACTGTATCATATTTATTTCAACCAGAATGGTAACTTTCTATCCCTGTAACTACAGTGGTGGCTCTCAAGCATTCTCTCTGCCCATCAGAATCACCTTGGAGCTTTGTAGAAAATACCAATTCCTAGGCCCCATCACAGAGGTCTGCTTCCTAAATGCAGGGTAAATCCTGCATGAGTACCTGTTAAAAACTCCCTGGTTTAGTTTAATGTGCAGCCAGGGTTGAACCTACAGCTCTGAAAGGACCGGGGGACACTGTGAAGTGACTCTGTTGTAGGTGTTGGGGAAGAGGAGAGAGATTTGGGTGACTCAGAGCTGGACTCCCTCCTGCCTTATCAAGGGACAACTCCACCTTCTTTCTCTGTATGCAGTTCTATGTTTCAGGAATCATTATTTGACCCACAATATTTCAATCTGTACCTTTGACCTAAATATGCATATAATCAGATTATAAGATAATTCTGCACTGTTTATTTAATTGCAATTTTCAACAGTATGCTCAAAATACACTTGTAATTTGTTCCCTTATTTGGGGCTACTTAAATTGAGCTTTCTGCTCTGATTTAAAATAAAATTATAGAAAACTTAAAACTTAGTCCTGAGAGCTAGCTTGAGGTGCCTGGTTTTGGAGGCAGAGAATGGCCTAATGTTTCCATCCTTTTAGGCTGACTCTTAGTTGTTTCATTCAAGGGGAGAGCAAATAGCCCCCCACCAAAATGTCCTCTAACATCAGAAACCAAAACTATAGTTGTGGTTGCTGACATAGCATTTAAACAACCATTTGACATCCATCTCTACTGTCATTTATGCAGCACGCTCATTTCATAACATTTCTAGGGGAAAGGTCATGGATCTGTCACCAGCAGTGTTTGTGGCACTTGGAAAATAAAACTGGGTGGTTAATGATAGCTGGGGCAGCCGGAGTAATCACAGGATACCACTGAGGTCAATATTCTGTATTGGCTTTCCCATGCTGTCCATCCGAAACAATATACTGGAGTAAATGTAATCAGTAAGTGGTTGCAAATGAATCTTTTAGGGACATCAGCATTACAGAAACAAGAGATTCAAGAAGAGATGCTAAGTGGACCTTTGGGTTTGTAATTGCAGCCCTGGGAATCATCACCCTAATTAATAGCTGCTAAACCTGGGACCCTTGCTCCCAGGCATGTGGGTGAGTTTGCAGATGCTGAATGTCTTTGGGGTGTGGCAAAAAGTGCCTGTGGGTGAACAGAGCCTGGGGAGGAACCAGGGCAAGTGCCTCCAGCCCCCCTTTTTCCTTAGCCACAAGATCATCCCTGCTGAACAGATAGCTCTCTCCGCAGACCACAGAGTGGTGGTGGGTGGCTGAGGAATCCGATGAGGGGATCCATTTCGGCACTAAGCCCCTGTGGAGTAAAGAGCCTTAAGTAAAAGCCGTCTCTGGTGGATGGATGGCTCTGGTGGGAGGACAGCAGCCCTCTTGACATTTACCTGTGAGTGTACAAAGGGCTGGGGAGAGAATGCAGTAGGAGGCTTTGTCTGTGTACCTTCCAGCCCTATCAGAATATTACCCTTAGAGCTAAAGATACTCATATGACGTGCCAGCCACACTCCTGTCTGGAGGGCCCAGCCGAGGCAGAGCCATGAACAGGGCCAACTTTGTCTCCGAGCCCTCAGTTTTCCTTTGCCCCCTGAGTTCAGTGACGCAGGCAAGGTCCCCAGGAACTTGTACATTCTCAGCTATAATATCCCAGGAATGCTTCCAGAAACATTTATAGGAAAGCAAAAGCATGGCCCAGACATCAGTTAACTGGATTTGAGAGTTATTTTGGAAGGGAGAGAGAAACCCCATTATGTCTTCATCCTGCAGGCTGATTGACGTCACTGAGGAGATGTTAGATTTTTAGTGCCGATCTGATTGTCCCTGGTTCATTAATTTACTCACCATTTAAACTGATGTGTGTACGGTGTGCGAAGAACCACTGCTGATCAAAGTTTTCTCAGCAACGACCCCAATATTATCTACACAAAACCTGTCATTCACATCCTCACTTTCCAAGTGCATGTGTTAGCTAGCAAAACAGGTGGGCATTTTAAAACAGCAATAAGGGTCTGTATTTGCAAAGAGAGATGGCAAATCCTTGCCCTGTATAATCCCTGTGATCCTGGACCCAGTGAGGGAAGGGGCGGTATTAACTCATTTTGAGGATCTTAATGCCAGTGTTCTGACTCAAATCCAGCTGACATTTATTGAGCATTTGCTAAATACTGAGTGCCTTCAAAACTCACCTTGCTCTGTCTCACCAACACGCTGTGAATGGGCATTATTCTCACTGTGCATGGGAGTCAAACAAGGCACAAATGCAATTCAGAGACTTTCCCACAGCAATACAACTAAGGGTTGTATTGTAGGAAGCAGCAGAGTCAGAATTTGAACTCGAGCTTCCTGACTTTGACTCCTTGTTCCTCCCACTATAATGTTCCTGTGATGTCGGGGGGCATGTGTACCTGCCAGTGGTTTGGGAGGTCTGAAAGGGCCTCCCTCTAGGAAAAGTTCCAGGGAGCATGTTTGGAAGACAGTTCTGTATGCTGATATGGTGGTAGGTAAAACCATGAGTTGAATTGATTAACTGGAGAGTTCATGCCTCTCCATATAGCATTTCTTCTTCCCACCACAATGGAAGAATTTGCCAGTCAATCCAGAGAGGGAGAAAATCATGTGGGGATGTAACAGACTAGGGTCCACTCAGAACTGACTCAAACAGTTTCTACCATTCTTAAAAAAAGAAGCAAAGGAAACATGTCAGTCAATACTGGTCACTATACTTAGTGTGTATCTGATGAATACTATTGCTTAGCAATAATATTTTAATTTTAGTTGAATTTTAATTTACTTTTGAAATTAGAAACCAAACCTCCCCAAAATGTGTCTGTGTGTGAATGAGGTAAGAAGTTAGACAAAGGATTAAAGCAGTAGATCCAAGTGGAAGTGATTCTTTCCCCCACCCTCCACCCGGGACACTTGACAATGTCAAGAACAGCTTTCACTTTTCACCACCACACTGGCATTAGAGAGTGGTGCCCAGGAATGCTGCTGCACATCCTGTAGGGCACAGGACAGCCCCCACGACAGAGAACCATTGGGCCCAAAATGTCAGCTGCAAAGAATAAGAAATCTTTGATTAGAGAATTAATGTTGGAAGAAAAAAAAATGATAAAGGGTAAAGAAACCTGACTAAATTTATAATCTCCAAGTGAAAGTGTGTTCTGGCTAGGAATTGCGATAAGGCAAGTGTCTTAATATTGTTCATTTGATTGAAAAATTATTTCAGTATCTTTCATAGTTTAATAGGATTATCCTCATAAGAAATTTCAGAGATGGAGTTAAATTCCTGGAAGACAGAAATGATAATAAGTAGCATTTTTTGACCACTACCGTATGCCAGGCATTTACTTTATGCTTTACAAACATCTTATTTAATTATCACAACCCTATGAAGTATGTATAATTATACCCTTTTATATATGATGAAATTTCAGCTGTTAAAGATTGAGTGGTGTAGCAGAAATATTTATTTCTGTGTTCACCAAACACCATTTCCTTTTCCTCCTGGACACATGAACCATATTTTCCATTCTCTTTTGCAGTTAAGTGGGCCTGTGTAACTAATCCCAGCCAAGACAATATAGGCACACCTTGTTTTTTTGTGCTTCACTTTATTGCGCTTCAAAGATAGTGCATTTTTTATAAATTGAAGATTTGTGGCAACCCTGCATTGAGCAAGTCTATTGGTGCCACTTTTCCAACAACATTTGCTCACTTCATGTCCCTCTGTCACATTTTGGTAATTTTCTCAATATTTCAAACTTTCCCATTATCATTGTATTTGAATTGCTGTGACTTCATGATAAAACCTGATTGGATAAGGAGTTGCCTTCTCACAGAGGAACAAAGAGAACAGTTTCTTGAGGTAAAATCTGCTCCTTATGAAGATGCTGTGAAGATTGTTGAAATGACACAGAGCATTTAGAAGATTGCATCAAACTAATTGACAAAGCAGTGGCAGGTTTGAGATTAACTCCAAATTTGAAAAAAGCTCTACTGTGGGTGAAATATTATCTAACAGCATCTCTAAGTGCTGCAAGGGAACTCATTTGTGAAAGAAGGGGTCAATGGACATGCCAGACTTCCTTGTGGTCTTACTTTAAGGAATTGCCACAACCACCCCCAACCTTCAGTAGCCACCACCCTGATCAGTCAGCAGCTGTCAACATCAAGACAAGACCCTCACCAGCAAAAATATTACAACTCATTGAAAGATTATGGTTAGTATTTTTTAGCAATGAAGTATTTTTAGTTAAGGTATGTACACTGTTTTTTAGATGTAATGCTATTGCAGGCTTAATAGACTACAGTATAGGGTAAGCATACTTTTTTATACACTGGGACAGAAAAATTCATATGACTTGCTTTGTTAGAATATCCACTTTATTGTAGTGGTGGAGATGAACCCACAATATCTCCATGGTATGCCTGTACATGGGGTGAAGTAAGTTACACTTCCAGGACTGGCTCCTAAAAATTTGTCCAGTCTATCCCTTACATATTCTCTCTTCCCTCGTCTGCTGGTCAGATACAGAGGACCCCAGGGGAGGACTCCAGAGGGTCCTTGGGAAGAGCCTGGATCCCTGAATGAGGTTGTGGAGTAGAGCCCCCACTGACCCTCATAGAACATTCTTGTAAAGGAGAAAAAGGCCTTTATTCCATTAGGCACTAAGAAACTGGGGTTGTTTCTTGGAGCAATTAGTGTGCTCTAATTAATACAAGTAGGTTGTAAGTAAGCTGGAATTTGAACCCATTTTTTCTAATCCCAAAACCCCTGTTCATGTCTCTTACATTATGCTACAAATAAATGATATGCCAACCTTTTCAAAACAAGTACAAATTATTTTCAAGAAATAGATGTAAAAAGATGTTTACAATTTTCTGTTTCTTCCAGATAGAAAAGTCAAAGTATATAATTATCATAGTTTTTCTCATAGTTTTCTCATTATGAAGATTTTATAAATCAATACAAATATATCTCTGGAGTATATAAATATTCAACAATTTTAGAAGCAGATTAAAATGTGTGATTTCATGATTACCTTGAGAATAGACACTATTCTTGACATGTTCTGCAGATATTAACTACATGCCTACAAGCGGTTCTGCTTTCTAAGCACAAAACATGGGTAAATAGATTACAAAGATTTCAGGGGGAAAAAATTTTGAAAGAAGATTAAAAAGGGCTTCTAGACTAACTCTAATGCTGCCTACTCATTCCTTCCAAATCTAACAAAAACACTAACTCTTGATGAGTATTAGAGGTTATCAACTAGAAAAATAGACACTGCATTTCCAAGCTGGAGAACAAAGGAGAGGACCTGTAAAAAGTCAACAGACTGAGAACCTTAATTGAAAAGACCCAGTTGTATAAGAATAAGAATATATATAGCTTCCTCCAGCATAGAACAGGTATTCAACTACCTATTGAATGAATCTGACTAATGCTATGTTGTTACGATTATCAGATCTAAACACAATGAACACATACTAAATTATTTGTCTGTTTCCTTTTACTTCTTGCTCTCTATGGTTTCATTGCACTCAACGTATCTAGCAAACACTATTGCAGTAGCAGTCATTTTAGGTTGCTATGACATGCTAAGAGAAGTAGGCATAGTTCATGCCATTTGCCTGAAATGATATATGTGCTTAAGGTGAGGAATCTTCTGGTGTGGCATCAATTTCCATGGTGTTAGTCTAAGGACTGGCCCATGAAATGAAGTTTTATGCTTTCTCAAGGACATCTACAAAATTTCTTAACTCTGCATGTAATACTTTCATTCTTTTGGGGACCATTTTTTGGTTTTTAGGCTTTTAAGCCTATTGTTAACAATATTTTAGCTTATTGTAGATCACATGGAGCTTACTGTATATTTAAGATGTTTTCTTACAAATTATGTGCAATTTATTCATCAGACAGTTTACCACCTACCTACCTACCCCATGTGGTGCTCAGAAGATATCTGTTATCCAGCACCTCAACCCAATTCTCATTAAAACACTCTAAAAGGAGTAAAACAAGGCTCATAGTTTAGTGGGAAAGGTAGACATATAAGCAGGTAATTTACAAAATGATTGAGTAGAATATGGAGATAAAATGGGAACTAAAGAAATAGTGGTCTTATCTGTCTTACCAAAAATATGTTTATATTAAGCAATATCCAATCCAAGTTAGTTAGCATTTGGTATTTCTCAAAATTATCATTAACTATCTTCTTAATTAAGTTGCCAATATTATAATTGAATGAATAATCTTTTTGGAAATTGGTTACTGCAAAGCTTCTCACACTCTTTGTTCTCATTCTCCAGGACTGTAGGAAGGGTCCATCCCAAGGATGATCTCCTCCCCTGCCTCACTGCACAGAGAAGGGAGCGTGGGCAGGGGCTTGACTGATGAGCCGGGTCATGGAAAGGCAGAATAAGGATGTGGGTCTCTTTGTCCCTTCCCAACATCCCTGCACATGACCACACTGCTAACGCCCATGGCCAGGCTTCCGCAGTCATTGGCCATCTCCCAGAAGAAAGAGAGCAAGTGAGTGTCTCCCCACACAAGATGGTTACATTACTGAAGCTCCTGATGACTCATTTTCTCCTGCACAACCAAGTCTTTAAAAAAACATAAAACCCGATCACTTTAATTATACCAATCCATCTGCTCAGTTCTCCCCCACTTGCATTTTCCAGGCTCCCGGTGGTGAAATCAGAGCATGTGGATATTTCCTCTGAGACTTTTCATTAGATGGTATTCAGCACAGAGAAAGGCAGTGTTGAATCTTTAATGTCCTGCTACCCATATATATCTGGGCCTCTTGTCCTGTTTGTTTTCATATAAATTTTATGGAAACTACATCTTTAGTGTACGCTAAGCATGCAGTGCCATAAGAGCCCCTCCCTGTGGAAAGTAATCCAAGGATGTTGTAATTTCTGTTTGATAAAATGCATTTTTCCCTTGTAATGAGAAATTGGTCCATTTGAATATTGAATAGGATGGTACTCAAAATTATTATCAAAATTATATTATTGAGGGGAAAAAAATAGTCTGAATGGAAATATTCTGTGAGCCTCAGACCAGTGCTTGTGTGCTTTCCACACTGCACTGTTGAGCATGCATTCTGAAAGATGCCCCCCATCCCGGAGAACAGTGGAAATGGTGCCCCCCTGGTGTTGCACAGGGCTGTGGCCTGGGTCCCCCTAAGTCTTTGCCTCTGTGAGTTTTGATGTGTAGATTAATTTCTGTCAGTGATTGGGTTTGGTGGTATTTCTAGGTGAACACAAAATGTAGCCACATGGCTGTGTGTTCATCTCAGGGAAGGAGGCTGACAGTAGAAGAGAGAGCCCACAGAGTGATACTTAGGACTAACACTTTCCTTTTGTTTTTGCTTGTCTATTGGCTGCCTCATATGCAACCTCTGTTCCAGATGCAAAAGCATGTTTGGTTCTAATGATGCCACTTACCCTTTTCCATATGAGCAAAACTACTATGTAATCAAGACTTATCAAGAAATTTGTTCTCTATTAATGTCAATTTTCTTGCCAACACATTGCATTTTCCATGCACCATTAATGTCATTGTTCCCATCTATTTATGTTAGACATACCATTTGTATAGAAGTAAAACTACTGGGCATTAGCTAAAAAAATAATTTTTTGCCAGACTGCGAACTGAATATGAGCTGTCCTCTGTGCATTTCTCCCTAGGCTCGGCTTTCTATTCTTTCTTGCTAATCCAGCAAAACATCTGTCTTCCCCCTTTTTGTTCATATATTCCTAATGCCTCATAGATCCCTACTCTGCTGCCTTTTTGAGGCAAGATGGAGACTCCCATTCAGCCTCTTACACTCTATGATTGCTATTTTTGCCTTCCTAATTAATATTACACTGTCATTTCCTTCCTGCCCTGCATAAATACCTGCTGCTCACATGCTTCCCTCTTTTAGGAACCTACCTTCATCTAACCTAGATCTACAGTCACTCATTTGTATACAAGAAGGAGGAAGCAACCAAAGCAGGAGAGAGATGTATCTAGGCAGATCATAAAAATACAGGCTCCCCTAGTATCAAGCACTTGCTCAGGACTTTCCATCTCTTATCTTGTGCATGCACATAATGATTTGTGAGGTAGTTATTATCATCCACTTCGGTTGTTCAAGGTCACACAGCTAAGTAAGTGGTGGTGCTGAGATTAAGGCAGGGCTCCCTGCCCGACCCACTGTATCACACTGCCCCCTTCTTCTTCCAGTTCCCCGGACTTCCCTCCAGGAGTCAAAGTTTCAGCCTGTCTGCTCTCTGAGGTCTTTGGTGCTGACAAGACCTCAGTCTAGATCAGATTCTGTTTTATCCCTTTATTCCCCACGCATTGTCTCCACTGAGCATTTTAACATACAGAGAGCCCTGCCTTAGAATAGCTGTCACCTAGGGCTATTGTAATTTACACCTATTGACACTACACTGAAGGTAATTCACCCTTGCCAGCTGTCACTTTCCACTGTCACCAGAAGTAGCTAGCAAAGGGAAATCATATGCATGGTGCCTATCAACAGAGAGCCTTGGTGTCACCTGATGCAAACATATGTAGGGGAAGATGATCCTGTACCTCTTGGACTGCACAGATGTCTTTTTTTCCCAGCAAGAGCATCATTTGATGACTGGGGAGCCAGAGGGAGGATTAACTCCTAAGATATGATCATTACGGAAATAACATACTGAACAGGTCCATCTGCATCTACTGGAACTTCCCTCTAGATGATCTCTTATTCTTGTGTTAAGTAGCAAAATGCAGTTGCAATATTCTCCCAAGAAACTATTAATATAACATGTATTGAAAAGCAAACTGCACTGACCATTTCTTTTTGAGGGCTCAGAGATCAGAATCAGGGAACTTCCCTTTAACTAGAAGACCCTTTAGATATTGTTTGTCCCCACCTTCTATTTAGCAACTAAAGAAACTGAAGTGCAGAAATACTAAGGGACTTGCTCAAGGTTAAACATGGTGAAGACTCGTCAAAGACTGTAACTAAGGTGTCTTTCTCTCAAATTAGTATCAGCAGGCTGTACACATTTCCGTACTCCTTACTGTTCTCGCTTTGGTGGTGCTTATGATGAAAATAATTTATAAATTCAATAATAATGGAAATGTATTCCTGCACCCAGATGGTGTTTGCATTTTTTCTCATCCTTTTAGCTTGAAACAATTAAAGCATCAGCCCCAACCTATATGCACTTGAATTTGAAATTTACCATACGATTCTCTGCTTTTCATATTTTACCATTTCACACCTTGTCCGCATCTTGAGCAAGCTTGTAAGTTTCCAGCACATATATTTCTTGTGATGATATATTGTCCTGGTGGAAAATTTCATTTACTGGCTGTGCCCTCTGCTGAACCTGTTGCTAGTCAGGGAACATGATAAGCATATAAGTAGCATGCTACTTCATTTATCATACATCGTTTTAGACACTCAAATATCTCATATACAATTCTGCATTCTGCACAGAGAGGAACTATCCAACTCACAGGAAAAAAAAAGATCTTCAAATAAATTGTCAGTTTATTATATATAAAAGTATCCTCTTCATAAAAATTAATCATAGTTTATACTTAATCGTTAAATACCCTTTTTTAATATATAATCCTGCTACCCACATGCTATCAAAAACTAATAGAAAGGATCTGGCTTTTGTGATTTGGTGTATAAGAGAATTGGAAGATATAAAAATGCCATCTATTTTCAATAATTGAATTTCACTGTGAAATAAATCAGGGCTTTGAGAATCTCAGCAGTGTTTTCGAGGGTTCTCTGGTGCCACACTTCCCACCAGGGAAGCTCTTCAATACTTTCCTCCTGTTACCTTAAGCAAAAAGTGCCACAAGTCAGACCAACATTTTGAGAAGTTTAAATGAGGCTGGAGAAAGAAGGTGTGCCCTGGCAAATGGAAAGCAAGAAAAACAAAGTGCCAAGCACCTTACCTTAGATTGTCTCTTTTTCACAGGGTGATTGTCTGAGGCTACAACAGGGGATTGGGCCTGCCTCATTTCAGTAACTTTTCATGGATTGATTTCTCCTCTTCTCCTGCCTGTCATTACGATGTTTTACTAGCACCCGTGTTTTATGTGTAGCATAAAAAAATCTACATTCTGTCAGGATGGGGCCCTTGAAATTTTGAAAGTGAAACTTGATTTATATTAAATACTGCATAGACTAATTAGGACTTTTCTCAAAGGAACTGTGAACATGAAATACAGCTAATAATTACGTGGTCTCTGTCTCCCTGTTCTTTACAGTCTCAGAAGTATTTTAGCTGAATAGAATCCATGTGGACAGGTGAGGGCTCTGGGCACTTATATAAAGATGAAAATGTAGATAGAGACCCAGGCATTCTTATTTGTACAGGACTGTGTCCCTCAGAAACACCAGTGGCATCGTGTGTGTTTCAGCAAGAGCTCACTTTCCTGCCTGGAAGGGTGGCCCAGCCAGGTATTCCTTTCAGGAGGTGATCACACAAAAGAGGAGCTGCCTCTCAAATGAAAACTCACTTATTATTTCATAAAGAAGGTGTCCCTTCCTGGAATATAGGGTTAGAACACAGAATTTAAATGTAACATCACTTCTGGCCACTGAGAAATTAAAATTGACTAGTTACATGGCAACAAGCCATTTGATTTTTTCCATTTCTTGTGTTAAAATTCTCCCTGGGTCTGACTTCTTCCTGCCCTTTGGGTCACAAAGTCTTTGAGATGCTAATAAAAGCTATGGATCTTCTCCATACCAAAATGCTCCTGTCCCAGGACTCATAGAAGCCTGTATGTAATTCAAGGAGTCCAAATGCTCTGAGGTTCATCCATGGATTCCTGAGTGCTTTGGGAAGAGCACCAGATTCAAATCACTAGCTACAAACTGGGGCGGGTGATTCTGAACTCAGTTTGGGCATTTGTAAAGTGAGCACAAAGATAGGATATGCTTCAGTGGGTTCCCATGGCAGCGAAACAAGGCAATAAGCATACAGGACCAACTCTGCCTGTACGTAGTAGTTGCTTATTCAGAGTGGATTTCCCTTCGTTTCTTAGGCTGACTTCTCCAGAAGCAAATGTCATGCACTGGAAAGCCGGGCTGGACTAAATCTGACCCAGCCCTTGTTTTCCTAAATAAAGCTTTATTGGAGCACCTACACACCTGTGTGTTTATATACTGTGCGTGGCTGCTTTTGCACCACAATGGCAGAGTTGATTAGTTGTAATAAAGATTTTATGGCTCACAAAGCTGGAAATATTTATTATGAGGGTCTTTACAAAGAAAGTTTGCAAACCCTGTTCAAAAGGTGTTAGCACAAGTCCAGGTTATTTGCTGGTGGTTCTCTCCATCCTGATTGGAGGAATCTGTTGATCCCTCCTGAGACCTTGCCCTGTTAGAGGTTAGATCTCTGGCAGATGCTGACAATCAGTGGCAGTAAGTTCTGATGGTTAAGCCTCCAACTCCAAACTGGAATCAACCCAAATGTGCCTTGAGAAGAAAATGAGTGAATTACATCATGTTATATTTGTACACTGAAATAGCACACGAAAGTGGAAGAACTAACTACTGCCTCACATAGGAATGTGAATCCAGCAAAGGAAGCTGGATATAGAAGAGTACATATCATTCAGGTGCTTTTAGTAAAGTTCTAGAACAAGCAAAACTAGTTCATGATAATACAAGTCAGAGCAGTGGGAGAGAGGGTGGTCCCTGGGAAGGGGTACAAGGAAAACCTGCTAAATACCTCGATACTGTAGCTCAAGATGGCAATTACAAATGCAAAAATTTGTTGAACTGTATGTTTAAATTGGGGTACTGTCTGGACGTGATATATTATATCTGATGAAACAAGACTACAGAGAGAGAGCGAGGAAAGAGGGAGGAGAGAACGCTCTGAGCTAAGGCTGTCAAGGTTAGAATCTGATTCCACTGACCAGTTAAGGGATTTGGGGCAACTCTCTTAGTGGCACTTCATTTTCCAAAATAGTTGCATAGGTCTAAATTTCCTTATCTACAATTCCAAAACCCAGACATCTCTGAAAAGCAAATGTGTTTGCATAATTCACTTGGCAGCACAACTGAGCTTAACTAGTATCAGGATATTTAGAGTTTGTATTAATCCCACTTAGCATGAAAAGTAATAGGTCTTGTCAGAGAAATATTAATGTGTTTGATTATGGAATGCCACCTTAGCTCATACTGAGGGTGTTATGTGATGTATGGTATGCATTTTCCATATTAACTTTCAAAAATATAAAAAATTCTGAGTTCTACAACATCTGCCCCAAGGATTTCACGTAAGGGACTGTGAGCTGATGCCTGCCTCATGCAGTTAATGAGATACATAAGTAAAGTAAAACCTGAAGAGCATTTAGGAGAATGCCTGTCTCATGCAAACACTCAGCAAAGATTAAAATTATTATTAATTGTGGTCTCTGCTCCCACTTCAAGAAAGCTTGTGACTTGTTTTCCATGGGGCCAGTTGACACCCATTGTGAAAAACCACAGGAGCCCAACCTCTAAGGACCGCAGTCTACAAACTCCACCCCCGCCCGCCCCACCCCCCTCCGCAGCAAGCCTTACAGGAAAGAGATGGAAAACTCACAGAGGGACAAAGCATGAATCATCACCAGGAAAACCTCCCTTAAAGGAGGCTGAGCCATTTCCTCACTCGGCCAGAGGAACGCTCCCTCCCAGCCACGCTCCAGTGGAAGACCATCGCTGTTGGGGAACACGTATGCCCCTCAACAGCAAGGCAGCACCCACCTTTGAAACCACTTCTACAGAGCCAGAAGGATGAGGGAAAACAAACAAAAAACACAACGTAAAGCCTTTTTATCCTCTCTCATTTCTTGGCTCAGCTATAGGAGAGTTATTTTGCCAAGCGTCCCAAGAAGAGATAAGGGGTGCTAATTGTAGTTCAACAATTTAGTCTAGGGACCAGGGCAATTTGTGCTACTAGGTCAAAACGGACACGGTTTTAGAGATTTTATATTGTCAGAGTGTGAAAAGCCCAGTTTTATCAGGATAGTGAGCTAATCCCCAGAAATGAAGGTTCCAGAATCCATCTGATTTGTCTCTCAGTCAAGAAATTGAGAACTTGCTTTTTTTTTTTTTTTTTTTTTTTACTGGGAAACTTCTTTGAAACAGGTATTTGATACTGTGCTGTAGTGAAGATTCATTAAGTGGCAATGGATGGGCAGTGGGTATACTGAAGTGCCAGGCCTATGTCGGGTGCCAGAAAGTTTCAGGCTATTGACAATTCAAGATTCACATCAGTCTTCAACTTCTTAAAACAAGAGGCCCATGCCCACCCCCAGTCCATGCCCAGCCCCCAGTCCAGGCCCACCCCAAGTTCCTGCCCATATTGTGAAAACTCCCACACATAATCCTTTTCTTTGACCGTGAGAAAGCCTTATTCTGTGACAAGAGCTGGGCGTTGGTTCTTCCCCATTCACTGCCTACATGACCAGGATGAATTCCTTCGCTGAGACCTAATTTCCTCATCTATAAAGTGGCAGAAAAATATTTACACTTAGCATTGTTGTGAGGATGAAATACCTTAACATGCATACGTGAGATATCCTGAACAGAGTACTCACTGACTTACTAATAGTTCCTCTTTCCTAAAATTATAATATCATGAAATTGCAAGGAATTTCATGTAAACTAATCATCCATTTCTGTGTGTGTGCACACATGCACACACAAATGCATTTCAAATAAGCCATATAATATTATTATAGGAAATATCATAGCCTAAGGTTATCTAATACATGAAGGCCCCAAATCCAGGTGTTTAAAATCATGGTTCCCATTTGTACTTACCATTAACAGAAACCATCTCCAACTCAGAAGATCTAAATCTGCCATCAATTCTTCCTCAGTATTACTTTACAGCTGCCTCTTGCCCAAAAGTGATTCTTCTATTGAAAAGAATTTTATTTATAAAATTCTTTATAATGAATTTAATAAGCCAGAAGTCAGTAGCAGCTACAAATAATCCAAATAGCCTTTACTATTTCCAAAGGAATAATGGAAGTCTCTGAACCTCATAGTAGCCAGTGAAAAACAGTGTCCTGATGATGTGTCCAAGTTCTAAAACCTTGCAGGTATTTCATAAAAATAGTATGGAGCTTAGATAGCAAATTACCAAAGTTACAGATTTTGCTGAATGAATTATAATTTAACAACATTAAAGTCTACTTGGGTTCTGCAAATCATGGAAATAAATATCTCTAAAGATTAAACGTTGTTGATTACCTGAATATGTTCAGTTTGTGAAAATTATTTGAGCTGTAAATTGTATACTTTTCTGCATGTTACACTGCAATAAAAAGCTTATCTAAAAAAAAAAAAGATTAAACTTGCTTGGAGAAAACATCTGGCCCTGCTTTAAGATCTTGAGTTGAATATGAAAATTAGTTTAATTCAAAAGCAAGCAGACAGCTTGGCAAAATTTGATCCACAAAGAATTTTCAATAAGACTGCCCCGTTCTTCGCTAGTTCTGAAAAGTGCAGATGTGTGATTATCTACCCCTCCACTTCTGCGCCAAGTCATCTAGGTCTCTCCGTTCTGTTTACTATTTAGACCCTCTGGGAGGATATCAGCAAAGTTATTAACCCAAGACAATGTCTCAATGGCAGTATCTCCCATTTGAAAGAAAATCTTTCCTTACCACTTGGTTTTTGATCAATTTTTCACCTTTCTCTTAAACCTCTCGGCAAGAGACTGCTGTCCCTGACACATCCTCCTTTCTTTGGCAGCCTCTGAATTCCATGTACTGGATTAGGACTGAACATGAAATCGAGTCTCTTTCCATCTAGGTGTCTCCAGTGTAACATAAAGGACTGCGCATAGTTCCAGCTAGATCATCAGTAGAGGGCACCGGTGGAGAAAGAAACAATCCTTAAAAGGTAGAAGGAAGGCCAAACAACCTGACCCAGTGTCTCATGGCTCTGATGGCCTTTGCTGCTGCCTTCACTACTATTTCCAACTTTCTTTCTACAAACATAGTGAAGGCGACAAAGATGGAGATTTGGAGATAAGCAGTAAGGACATAGAGGAGGAAATGAAACATTATTCATGCTTCAGCTTCTTCCCTTCCCCCCGCCACTGACTGTTTCTGGGAGCTGCATATCCCTGAGGTGTAGGGTAACTAAGAAAGAAGGAATGAATCAAAACTTGAACATGATTAAAACTGAACCCACATCTTTTTTACCACCTGATACCATCCTTTAAAGTTGTCTCATTGGAATAATGTTAGTCAACCTTTACAAACACTCTCAGTGAAATCATGTTTTCCTTCCATCAGTGAATATGTACTGAGTCCCTCCCATGTCCCAGGCATTGAGGTAGGCACTGAAACTGTAATAAGAGAATCCAACAAGGGCTGGTTTCCCAGGGAACATTCTACTGAAAGTCAGTCATTTAGCCAAAAGAAGTGCACAGCATGGTACTTATCAGTAGTATGAAGAAGGAAAACATTGTGTCAAGACAGAGAAAACAAGGAGGATGTAATTTAGATTGAAATGGTTCAGGTTGACGTCCTTTTGAAAGAGGCATTTAGGGATCATTAGTGGGAGGTAGTGTGACGGCGTGGTTAAGCCAGGCTGCCTGGTATCGGATCTCAGCTCCAGCCCTAGTTACTTGACCTTGGGCAAGTTATTGAATCCATCTGAGCCTTGGTTCCTTCGTGTAAAATTGGGATGACAAAATAGCCCATCTATCTCATGATATTGATGGGATGATTCTCTGAGAAAGAGCTAATTCCTATAAATGGTTTAATAAATATCAGCTATCATCACCATCATTGTCGTCGTCACCAAGGGTCTTGTTGCCAGTAGCAACAGCTGTAGTGAGCTGAGACCCAAAGAATCTCATGAATCAAGACAATCTTTTTGGCTCAGTTGTTCCTTAGCCATTTATTCCATGGGTTTTTCTAGCCAACAAGAGAGACTGACAATGGTCTTTCTGCTCAGTTTTGAGACATATTTCAGCTCACTTTAAATCCAGGATGACTTTTTTTAGCCAATAATCACTTTATTAAGGAACAAATTAGAGAACAAACATTTCCTCACCACCTCCTAGTAGTGCAAGCCCTATGTTAGATGCTGTCCATAAAACATAATCATTTAACTCACAACCACTGCTGGTCAGAGATCATTATTTCCACTGTACAGATGAGGAAATGGAGGCTCAAGAAGTTTGGTTAGTGTCACACAACTAATAAATGGCGGAGAAGGACTTAGATCAAGGGCATCTAGCCTCTTACCAATACTTGCTTAATGATTAATCTTACTCCAGTGAGAGACCATGAAGGGATTTTAGAAATCACCCACTTTGGGAGGCTTGCGTTTGTTTCAGCCAAAATCAAGAAGTGACAGACTTTCAAGACAAAAGTCACACGTGATGCCATATTCTAGGGCATCAGTAGGTGGTATGCCTGTCTGAGCCTGGAAGCCTTCTGCTGTTTTCTGAGCACCTCTAGAATCACTTTATTTTCCACTGCTAGTTCTGGATAGTGGTTAGGTATCTCCTCACTGTCTGAGATGGACCCTTTTCCCAAGGTACACATAATTCCATATAATATGTCCCATGTGGAAGCCTCAGAATATATCCCAATATTAAAGATAGGATTTACTGTGTTGATTCAGAAAGACATCACAGGAAGTGTTCTTTTCCAGAACAAAAAATCACAGTGGCATTACCACTCTGGGAGAAGTGGATTTATTAAGAAATATTATTGATATTTTAAGAGCCAGAAAGATGCTTAACAGGTTATGGGATTAAAATAGGATTTCTGGCCAATGAGTTCACAATAAGTACCAACAGAAGGAAATAGCATCTTCCCAATTAAAAGCAAATTAGGAAAGAATCTCTACCAAGGAGCTAATAGAAAGGCATTTTGAAACGGCGAGGTATGTTCAAGGAAGCACGGGGGGTGGAAGATAAGCCATCTGCTTCCTTTGCCTTTCCCATGCTCAGCCTATCACGGGACGGCGTGAGGATGCCCCTGGGGTTGTCAGATATCTGTGTCTCTCTCCTGCAACATGGCAGCTCAACAACCATGGGCATCCTTTCTGCACTGAGTTTTTAAGCCCCAAAGACCCTTCTTGGTGCATGCATGGATAAAATCCTTTGGTAGGTACATTTTGTGAAATGCATTCAGAGCACATGCCTTATCCTCAATTTAAATCCTTACTCTCAAATAACTACTGTGCTTTCAGCTGTTTTCAGCAATTCTGTTGTTTATTTTTGGAATGCGGACATAAAGCAACCTTCATATCATTAATTTAGAGGCTGAACTCACTGGCTTTGGCTGCGATGGTGGTGTCATGTAGCACACGGTGAAAGAGACAGGCTAACTGTGTTAGCACCACCCAGAGCTCTCCTATCCCCACAGAACTGAGTGCCCTCTTGCTCAGGGGTTTTCAGAGTTGAAAACAGTAGCATTTTCTACCCTCCCCTGAAACACGAGCACATAAGCACAGGTTTTCATGGCTTACCAACAAGGAGTTCTCTCCTGCCATAGTTTAATCTCCAGATCCCTATTATGATGACTCACTTTGGCCTATGACTTTTCTACCTGGTTCCCCTGCCAGGCTCTAGATTCCACCCACCCACCCCTTGACATCTGGGCCTCAATGCAGCTGTAAAATCTTCACTTCAAAAGGGCTTGACAAGTAAGAGAAAAATCAGATCGGGCTGTTGCTGACTACTTAAGGTACTGTCACAACATGTCTTTGAGTTCCTTTTGGATGGAATTAATTTCAAGGGTTGTTTTTCTGCTTTATCATTAAATTCCAACTTGTAAGCCTCCATGAGCCACCACTTAACAGATGCTATTAGCATTTTGAAACAGGGCTTGGACCAGTCTGTCTCTTCGTCTTTCACAGCTCTCCTAGAGTGTGTGTATTTGCACGGAACCCCAAGCACTATAATGCGTCTCTTTCAAAACACGCTACACCCAGTACATTTCTGCTCTTTCTAAAATCATGTCTGGGGAAACTGAGAAGCTCCTTTTGAAGGATTACATTACAGCTTTGATTTTTATTTATAAAACATAAAGGACTAATATATATCAGTTAGGACATTTTGCTTCCAAAGTGCATTGTAGCAAAATAATTGGAAGGCAGTTGTGGTGTGAAATATATGACAGCTTTACAGGACATAAAAAGCAGCTTTTTCTTTGTAATAGTGTAATTGCCTTAAACCCCACAATCATAATTGTTATCAAAAAATAATCCCAAGGAAAGGCTAATATAAGGTGAGCAGACTATTATAAGAGCTCTAATACACTCGATTCCTTGAGCAGCAAATGCAGCTCTCAATCTCCGCGTGCTTTTAGTGTCAGTCAGAGAGCACTCAGTCATTCCTGTGCATCAAGCCTGCAGTATTGATTTTTCCACTGACTGAAACAGCCATATAAGCATAAATTTTGCATGAGCCTTTCACTTTGTAGACTCTCCTTTGGTCAGATGACACATGATGTGAACATGAAGACTGTATAATAACAATGCATGGTCAACCTGCAGGCATTAAAGCGTGGGCTCTCGCAGCTCTGAAGGACAAAAGCTGCACAGGGAGAGCTCTGCCTTGCCCGTGCGGAGCAAGAGAAAACAAATATCCTCTCCATCTTGGCAGCCCGTGTGCCATTTTATTTGCTACTGCCCTCCCGTATTTTCACATCTCCTTTTCTAAAAGCCCCTGCAACACACACACATGCACACACGCACACACATGCACACACGTGCGTGCATCTTATCACCCACTCCAGGTGCAACTCAGCTTTATAGGGAGAGTCACTGTGATAACGACTGAACCCACTTACTCACCTCCCTCCGGTTTTCTCCACATTGTTTTGTTGTGCGCTGTCCTTGATGTCATTTCCTTTGTGTCAGCCCTGGAGACTAAACAGTGTGTAACCGCATTTGATAAGATCTGGTATCATGCTGAAAAAAGCCTTATCTAAAGATGTGGCTCACTGATACACAGGTACAAGAAAAACCAACCCTCCTTAATAGCCACTTTCCATTTAACCTGCCTGGGCCTTGCTTGTGATCTTGTATTCATTAATAGTTCTTTATCTCCTGTCTTTATGATTTAAAATGTTCTGTGTGAAGTGCAATCATTCTGTTGGGAGATTTTGCCAGTGGAAACGAGAGGCTAGTATAATCCTACTCCCCATGGGTCTGATAGCACCTTATCCAAGGTGGTACAATGGCTCAGTCACACCTGCCCTGCCCAGTCACATGAACGTTGGTGTTTTGATATAATTAACTTATATACTCACAATTAAGTTGAAGCCTGGGGACAGTGGAATTATCTATAAAATATATCCCTTTTGGCCAGATAGGGTCAGCCAGAAGATTTTATTTTAAATACAAATCATGCTGCAAAACAGGGATTTGCTCTAATGAATAAGAGTAAATGCTTTCCCTTTTTCCTTTGTGTAACTACTAGGAATACTATATTCTAACAATATTATAATATAATAATAATAATAATATTCTACCTGAAGCATGCTAACCTGGAGGAAGAGAGGTGGTAAACCCAGAATAAAGCACTCCAAACTTGTGTATCTTATAAAAGATATAAACTTTTGAATCTTATGAAGGATATGTGTGCCTAGGCAACATTAGCTTATGGTGAATGTAAGCATGATCTGATTTATTTTTAAAGAGAAGTGGCCTCACATTCACCTGGAATCTCTCCATGGCTCGGGGAGGAGACATGGACTCTATCACTTTAATTCTCTTAACATTTCCCCTCTTCGGGGGCGGCTGCCTGCTTTTTGTGATCAGTTTCATCAATGCTGCTCTTTGTTTGCAAAGAGTTTTGGAAATTTTCCTTTTTATTTCCAGCTGATGGCATCACAGGAGATATTTCTACTCAAAAGCAAAGGTATTCTAGCGAGCAGTGTTTTCTGAAATGAGTTCTGGCCAAGGAGAGTCAGCCGAGTGACACTGGCGAGCTAAGCTTGGAGAAGGGCTTGCTCTCCAGGCTGGAGCAGGAGCGGCAGGGGCAGCTTTGTTAATTCTTTATAGAAAACTGAACATCAGTCGGGAATATGGTAACTTTCTTGCTTATTTTTCATTTGATGGCCTCCTCGCCTTAAAACTGGCTCAGATATCAACTGGTCAAAATAAGGATGCTTTAATGTTAAATCAAAGGAAAGAAAAATGAGAAGATGGCTCCTCAGCCTGGCTGAACTGTCTTGCTTGTGGAATTCCTCCCTTGGGTAGGACACAGAGAAACTGCGATTTGGGTCATGACAGGCGCTAAGATTGTACCCCCAAAAACAGACTCTGCTCCCCACACAACCAGCAGGGGAATAGGATGCCACCTTCTTTTCTTTCTTTCCATTTTCTTTTCTCTCTCTTTCTCTCTCTTTTTTTTTTATCCTTTCACTGCCCACCTTCATGAAATTGATTATAACCAAGGGAAAAAATGAGGAGACTCAAAGACATCAAAGGGCTGGAAGCAGAATCTGCCCTGTTTCACTTCCATGTCTGTTGCCTCAAATCCATCCCTAGGTCTGAAAACTGTGCCTCTCCATCCAGCGGCCTGTCTGAGATGTGATGGCCATCTCCACATGCTTCTGAGTGGGTGGCTGTTCTCGGGGCCCTCTCATTCTCAAGTTTCTGTGGAGAGATCAACTCACAATGGGAAGAGACTAAATGGCTATGTGGCCAGTCTCTCCCTCCGCAGACAGGATTTCTCTTCACCTTCTTACCTCCAGGACAAAAATCCCTAGTGTACTTCCCTTTATCTGTTCGCATCTGACCATGGGCCTCCCGACTCCAGAGGCAGTACCCCCATGGCATGCCATCACATCTGCACACTGAAGGGAGCCCAGACGGTTCTGTGTGTGTGTTTCCTCAGCCAACAGTAGAAAGAACCCATCTAGAAACAGAAATGTCCCTTCAGTCCCCAGGTTGCTGCTCCAGGGTGTTGGAGCTCAGCGGAAAGACCCCATGAGGGGCCCTTTGTACCCACTTGGTGGAGTGGCTTGGAGGCTGGAGAATTTCCTAGAAGGTGCAAGACTATAGACATGTCTGTCCCCATTGCTGCATACAAGGGCCTCCAATAGAGGGACCTGTGTATTGACAGAGGCAGGAAGCAGAGTAGATGCAAAGTTTGCTGACTGAGGTGCCGGGAAGCACCTGGTTAATAGAGCTGCTCTTCTATAAAAGTACACAGTGGCTTGTGATAGACAAGCTTTATAAAATACCAGCAATAATAGCCTTTATTTAATTTTGGTATTTCTATATTTTTGTACATTGCCTTTGGGCAGTGTGCAGCTTTAATAAATAAACACACACTTTCTAATGAGGGAATGAAATTACAGAATTGCTACGAAGCCCAGAACAATAGCTGATCCCTACTGCCAGTTGCCTAAATGAGAAACATGAAATGTAGGTCACAATATTGAGAAGCCGGGGACCTCAGCACCATGCAAAGTAATGGAGTCAGTAGAGGTAGGCACAGAGCTGGAGGAGAGGAGGCACAGAGATGCCTAGAGCAACCACTGGAAGTGGGGCACCATGGAGAAACCCCTACTCCCTTTCCCCTCAAAGTTTATGATAAAGCTTTTTTAACTATTTGTTTCCTGCTATGCTTCTCCATTAAAGGAACCAAACCATTATTTGCTTTTTCTCTTAGAATTGACTTGTTAGCACAATTCTGCCTCTTTATATCTGGATGCATCTCCATTGATTTGCTAAAATGTATCTTGCCTAGAAGGCAGTCTGCAAATACCTGATAGTATATTACAGGTGTTGCCATGAACCCATTTGAAAGCCAAGGACACACTTCAGGGTCATTGGAAAATCATTGCCAAGGAAGTGTTCATTAACCTAGACTTCCTTCAGTCATTGCACATGCTATTTTGTACCATAATTTTCTCACTGTGCTGAGGGTTCTTCTCAACCCCTTCCTAGAGACTGGACATCCCCAGGGCAGGCTAGTTTATTCCTAGTTCATTCCTCTAAGAATTTGTGACCCCTGGCACAGGCCATTCCACAAATATCTGCAGAAAAGATAGAAGACTGAGTAATTTGGAAGCCAATAGCAATGAGATTTGCTTCTTTCTTATTTTTCATTAAAATATTTCCAACAACCTAATTTCCATCGCACCACAATCTTCTTTGCACCATTCTTTCAAAAAAGAGAGCAGGTCCTGCTTTATCAAGAGTCATCATAGTGCAGAATCAGGCTTGTAAAATGAGTAAGCTTGAGTAGGTCCACCCACTTCCATGCTAGTCTGGCTCTTGTAGTGTGAGAAGCAGAGGCTCACTCAAGTTGCTTCAGGTAAGGAGTCCATTGTGAATATTAATGAAGGTCTCTTGGGAGTCTAAGAAGGAAGTAGCAGAGCAGCCGAGTCTCAGGGAGCCGACCTGGGGAAGTCGTCAGGAGCTCATGCTGTGCGTCTGAGGCCTGCAGGTTCTTCCTCACAGCTCTTTGGCTTTTCTCCATGCACCTGCCCCTGCTCTGCCCTCTTCAAACTGTAGAACTCCAAATATTCATAATGCTCCTATGCTTGGGCTTCCACAGCCATTTTGACCACCCTCCATCTGCTTTCTGGTTCCTTCTTGTATCGTCAGCTCACTGCCCATTGCTAAAGATTGCTCAGTTTCAAATTTTAGAGAGGAACATGACAGCCCCTGCTTATTCATTTGAGCCACAGCACATACACATACACCATCTCAGAGAGAGCTGATTGTGAACTGGAATTCCATGGAGGCTTCATGAAGAAAGGGGGACCAATGTAGGGTTTCATCATGGAGTAGGCTATAGATAAAAAGCATTTCAAAATCTTATTGCAATTCTACTCGACCTGTCCAGGTCCTTTCACAGCCCAAGAACAGCTAGACGGATTAGTCTACAAAGAATGTAAATAATATGGTAGCTTTGTAAAATGTCTACACAATTTTGAGACTGTGACTATATCCTTTGATTAATAACTAAGTACACAAGTAGAAAAGAGAGTTTGAAACCCTCCTAAGAAATGAAACCTTGGTTTTAAAGGAAATATTACTTTAGAAAATGAACGTGTTTCCTTTAAGTTGAAGTATAAGTGGCCTTCTCACTTCATGATAAACATGTACTATTGTTAAAATAATTTTCATTGGGGATAATGTATTTAAAATCAGAAAGCCACCCATTAGATTAGAAGAAAGTCTTAAAAAGCCTAAATAGAGAAGCTAAATTATAAACATATACCTTCCCCAAGTAGATAAGAAAACACTCCACTCAATTATATAGATCAAGTGGAAAGAAAACACTTTATTCTCCATGTTATAATTCAGGACAAAGAAGTTTGTGTTTTTCATCTTTGTGTGCCTGGCTCAGAATCTAACATATATCTGGTGGTCAACAACAGTTTGGGGAATTAATAATAAATGACTCAGGTCTTAATAATTTGGGAAATAAGCAGAATATAAACTAATTTGGGAAGTAAAAAGGTTTTAGCTCATATTATTTAAAAATTAAAAATTAAACCAATTAAATGCCTGGTTTGGGTTAACCAGTCACCAGATAAGTTTGATATCCTGGACCCTGTCTAACTTGAAAGTGACAGCCACAGTCCCAGGAAAGGAAAGACATTTCAGGCAGGTACCCATCCAAGCTGAGGGCCTCTGGGAGACTCCACAGGACCATTTAAGGAAGGTGGTGTATGTATATCTGTCTCTTTCTTCCCTTTCCCTTTAAAAACAGTCCCTCATTCTCCATCCTAGTGTTTGCACTCTAAGCTCCTTCAGGGGAGCAACTGGATCTTTCTGCTTTTCTGGCTTTTAGCCCACAGTACATGTTCTCATAATGAATTGATTGCTCCCTACATGGACAAAATTCAAGGCCACATAGGAGTATGGAATGAGGTCTCAATGGGTTGAGGTATTCGATAGGGCTAGAAGCATGAGAATAATTTCTGCCATTTCCAATGGGGTCCCTTGAATTCACCCTTGATGCATCTTTGTTCCACATTGAAATCATCTCATGGACCCTTCTGTTCTGGTCCCTGTCACTTTCATATTTCATAGCTTTCCTCACCCTCAGCTTCTTATTTGTATACATCTACTTCTGTTTCACAAAGCATGTGACCTCAAGAAGTTCTTAGTACAAGAAGGATGGAATCTAGTGGAGCAAAAGAACAGCATGCTTAAAAGCCAGGCAGCAAAGGAGCACCTTAGTTTTGAAATCTCCAAGAAAGGATGGCACAGGGCTGGAGGACAAAAAGAGAGAGGTTACTAATTCTTCAGGGGGAAGGAGATGAGTTGGAAGATAGGAATAATGCCCCAGTCCAAAGATATCTATGTCCCAGGCCCTGGAATCCATGAATATGTATGTTACAATGCAAAGAGGCATTAAGGGCACACATGGAACTAAGGTTGTTAATCTGCTGACTTTAACAGTTGGAGATTTTCCTGATAATCAAAAGGGTCCTTAAAAGCAGAAAAGGGAGGTGGAAAGGTGGATGTGTGATGACACAAGCAGATAAAAGTGATACCGTGTAAAGAAAACTCAACCAGCCCCTGCTGGCTTTTAAGGTGGAAAAAGGGGGCCAAAAGTCAAGAAATGTAGGGGACTGCTCAAAGCTGGATAAGGCTAGAAAACAGGTTCTCTCTTAGAGCCCCCAGAAAGAATGCAGCTCTTCCAACCCCTTGACTTTGGCCCAGTGAAACCCATTTTGGACTTCTGACTTCTATAATTCTAAGATAACAAATGTGTGCTGTTTCTACTGCTAAGTTAGAACAAAGCTAGCATGGCAGTCTGCCGTGGAATGGCACATGTGCATCTAAAAGTTTACCAGCTTTCCATGAAAGAACTCCCATCAGACCCTCTCAGATGAAGAGGCCAAAGCTAAGCTTACCAAACACAAGTACGTATATTTCGGGAAACCTAGCCTAGGTAACAAAAGAGAATGAGTACACCAGAGAAGGAACGGAGGGAGGTTTTCTACTTTCTCATATCATAACTGACATACTTCCTAATATTTCAGGGAAAATACAAGTGCCTGGAATCAGAAGAAACGTACATTCTGAAGAGCCGACATAATATTAGCCATTGTAAAGCCTAGTTAGGATTTCAAATAATTTAAATTCTTAGATATAATTTTCAGTTGTTGAAGTGGAATCATCTTACTAACAGTAAAATTTTTAATTCCTTATTTTGGTTTGTCCTTATCTGCTGCCCATCTGAAAATCATTATGCATTACCCAGTAACAAAAACCATAATCAACACTCTTTAAACTGCCTACACAGTGTCTCCATACAATTATACACCCACAGACCAGCTGTGGGTGGGTGTGAAAGGCCAATCTTGAGCTACATACATGCCTATCAAGCTTTGAGAAGACACCTACCAGGAAATAGAGAGCAAAACTAAGAAGGCAAGAGAAATGGGCTTAAAACAGAGCCCTACACTGCAACCCCATGCCTAAAATAGCTAAAATAAAAAGATAATATTTATGCATTTGAATAAAAATCACATATGACATCAAAAATTCCACTCAGAAAAATAAACATTACTGAACCTATGTGTACGTAGGAGGCAGCCTGAACACAGGAGAAATTTATATGTGCACTGTACCCCCATGCTTGTTCTTTTTTTATTCTTTTCCATGGATATGTTTTCACATATATAAAAGCTTTCAGACATCTATAACTTTATGCAAATAAAGTCTCAAAAGAAAACATCAATGCTTAATACTATTTACATCCACAATTTTAACACTAATTTATTAGGTGTATCAGTGTATCCTCATTTCATACTGATGACAGATTTGCTGTGAAAAAGATATTTTATGTAAATTGAGACTAAACATAGGTAAGGACATCAAATATTTTTACTCTCATATCCTTGGGTGTTGGAATTAGCTTTCAGACTTGGTTATGATTGTAACTCACGATAGAAACAATTATTATGTGTTTTCATTTTTTCATTTGTTTATCTTCCAAAATAGAAAAAATACCCAGAGGCAACAGCATTGCACTGTACTAGGAGAGATTTGAAGGGGGAAGACCTGCCTTTTACTTTGTGAAAACATGTACCAAGTATAGATGAGAAAAATAGAAAGGAATACTAAAAATACCTTTATTCTGGGGCTTTGGATTTTAACCAGCAAATTCACACATTTGTAGCTGGCATGAGCCTGAGTTTTACATTATAAGAATCTTATGCTTAAACTTTATATGTAATAAAATAATCAACCCGCCTTTCTCCTGCTGACTCATCCCATAGAGACTCTTCTAGGACAATCTGTGTGTGATGACACAGTTGTTGCTTGCTAATTTCTTACTAGGCTCAAATTATGTTTAATAGCTTTTTGACGTCTTAGGTGGAAAAATAATCAGCAAGAGCCACAAATTGTTTTCTGCCTGCTCTGTGTATTCTTATTCTAGACGATAAAAAAAAGGGATGTTGTAAAGTGATCCAGGTGGTTAGAAAATAACAGTGGCACTGATGAATTTTATCAAACACTTAGTGAAGACCTTATACCCATCCTTCTTAAAGTTCTCCAAAAAGTAGAAGAGGAGGCAACACTCCCAAACTCATTCTACGAGGCCAGCATCACTCTAATGCCAAAACCAGGCAAAGACACCACAAAAAAATAAAATTACAAACCAATATCCCTGATGAACGTAGATGCAAAAATACTCAACAAAATATTAGCAAACCGAATTCAAAAATACATCAAGAGGATCATACACCATGACCAAGTGGGATTCATCCCAGGGATGCAAGGATGGTACAACATTTGAAAATCCATCAACATCATCCACAATATCAACAAAAAGAAGGACAAAAACCACATGATCATTTTCATAGATTCTGAAAAAGCATTCAACAAAATTCAACAACCATTCATAATAAAAACTCTCTACAAAATGGGTACAGAGAGAAAGTAACTCAACATAATAAAGGCCATATATGACAAACCCACAGCAAACATCATACTTAACAGTGAGAAGCTGAAAGCTTTTCCTCTAAGATTGGGAACAAGACAAGGATGCCCATTCTCCCCGCTTTTATTCAACATAGTACTGGAGGTCCTAGCCATGGCAATAAGACAACACAAAGAAATAAAAGGCATCCAGATTGGCTAGGAAGAAGTTAAACTGTCCCTGTTTGCAGATGACATGATATTGTACATAAAAACCCCTAAAGAATCCACTCCAAAACTACTAGATCTAATATCTGAATTCAGCAAAGTTGCAGGATACAAAATTAATACACAGAAATCTGTTGCATTCCTATATGCTAACGATGAACTAGCAGAAAGAGGTATCAGGAAAACAATTCCATTCACAATTGCTTCAAAAAAAATAAAATACCTAGGAATAAACTTAACCAAGGAAGTGAAAGACCTATACTCTGAAAACTACAAGACACTCATGAGAAAAATTAAAGAAGATATCAATAAATGGAAACACATCCCATGCTCATGGAAAGGAAGAATTAATATTGTCAAAATGGCCATCCGGCCTAAAGCAATCTACAGATTCAATGCAATGCCTATCAAAATACCAACAGCATTCTTCAACAAACTAGAGAAAATAGTTATAAAATTCATATGGAACCACAAAAGACCCCGAATAGCCAGAGCAATCCTGAGAAGGAAAAATAAAGCTGGGGGATTATGCTCCCCAACTTCTAGCTACACTACAAAGCCACAGTAATCAAGACAATTTGGTACTGGCACAAGAACAGACCCATAGACCAATGGAACAGACTAGTGAGCCCAGATATAAACCCAGGCATATATGATCAATTAATATTCAATAAAGGAGCCATGGATATACACTGGGGAAATGACAGCCTCTTCAACAACTGGTGTTGGAAAAACAGGACAGCTACATGCAAGAGAATGAAACTGGATTACTGTTTAACCCCATACACAAAAGTAAACTAAAAATGGATCAAAGACCTCAAGGTAAGTCATGAAACCATAAAATTGATAGAAGAAAACATATGCAAAAATCTCCTGAATATAAACTTGAGCAACTTTTTCTTGAATGCATCTCCTCAGACAAGGGAAACAAATAAAAAATGAACAAATGGGATCACATCATGCCAAAAAGCTTCTGTACAGCAAAGGACACCATAAACAGAACAAAAAGGCATCCTACAATATGGGAGAATGTATTTGTAAATGACATATCCAAAAAGGGGTTAACATCCAAAATATATAAAGAATTCACATGACTCAACACCCAAAAATCAAATAACCCTATTAAGAAATGGGTGGAGGATATGAACAGACACTTCTCCAAAGAAGAAATTCAGATGGCCAACAGGCACATGAAAAGATGCTCCACATCACTAATCATCAGGGAAATGCAAATTAAAACCATAATGAGATATCACCTCACACCAGTTAGGATGGCCAACATAGAAAAGACTAGGAACCACAAATGCTGGCGAGGGTACAGAGAAAGGGGAACCCTCGTACACTGCTGGTGGGAATGTAAACTAATTCGACCATTATGGAAAGCAGTATGGAGGTTCCTCAAAAAACTAAAAAGAGAAATACCATTTGACCCAAGAATTCCACTCCTAGGAATTTACCCTAAGAATGCAGGATCCCAGTTTTGAAAAGACCTATGTACCCCTATGTTTATCGCAGCAAGAAATAGAAGCAACCTAAGTGTCCATCAGTAGATGAATGGATAAAGATGTGATACATATACACAATGGAATATCATTCAACCATAAGAAGAAAACAAATCCTGCCATTTGCAACAACATGGATGGAGCTAAAGGGTATTATGCTCAGTGAAATAAGCCAGGTAGAGAAAGACAAGTATCAAATGATTTCACTCATCTGTGGAGTATAAGAACAAAGCAAAAACTGAAGGAACAAAACAGGAGCAGACTCACAGAACCCAAGAATGGACTAACAGTTACCAAAGGGAAAGAAGCTGGAGAGGGTGGGTGGGAAGGGAGGGAGAAGGGGAATAAGGGGCATGATGATTAGCATACATAACATGGTGAGGGGACGTGGGGAAGGCAGGATAGCACAGAGAAGAAAAGTAGTGACTCTATAGTATCTTACTACGCTGATGGACAGTGACTATAATGGGGTGTGTGGTGGGACTTGATAATGGGGAGAATCTATTAACCACAGTGTTGCTCATGTGACTGTATATTAATGATACAAAAAAAAAAAAGGGAAAAAATCACAGTGGCAGCTATAAACCACCTTGCTCATGTCACATGACAAAGAATGGAAAACGGAAGGAAAGGAAGGAAGGTGAAAAGAAATAAAGTTAATTGTAGTCCATTTGTAACTGTTAAGAATGGGTAAACATATTACACTTTTCCCAGTATAACATACTGTTCTGGGTGAATTGCACCTAATTTTTTTCTTATTACACCATTTGAAGGCCAAACTCATTCTTCACAGAAATTGCTTCAGTGCCTGAGGGCTCATGTAACTAGTTTAATCATGATTGTTATTTGATAGCATTACCTGGTAATCACTTTATCAAAAGTTGCATGATTATCTGGAAGCCATGTTAAGCAGAGACATTTAAAGACCATAGATTGGTTTAAAAAAAAGGCCCACCCCCACACACACAGAATAATAATACACCAGCTCTGCTTTCAAAGCAATACAGTCTCTGAACATCACAGCAGCTAATTTTTGTTTTCCAATCTCAATGTTGCCCTGTTTAGTTTTTTTAAGAAAGAAACTAAAACTGCAGGCAGATTTTTAAAGCAGTCAAGTATTCATACAGATGTAATTCTGGGTAAGTTTCTTAGCCTGACTTTGTGATGAGAAGTGGAAAATAGACCATCCTTCTAAAATGTGCAAGAAACACAACTTGCTTGTGAGGAGAGTAAAACAAAATAGCCTACTCTCAGAATAGGGCTCTACTCAGGAGGTGACTGGGCCATTCAGATGGTGTGGGGTCAATGGCAAGAGGTCAGCTGAGAGCGGAGCGGGAGAAGCCCAGTGTTGTGCAGCAAGCCCGTGACACGCCCAGCCCTGAGCTCCCAAGTCAGTGATGATCAGGTGGCTCACGGACACACAAATAGGGTGAATTGCACCTAATTCTTTGCTTGTTATGCCATTTGAAGGCCAAACTCATTTGTCACGGAAATTGCCTCCTGTGCAGTGCCAAGTTTCCCAGGCCTTGAGAGCAGAAAGTGGGGCAGGGAGAAGCCCATTCAAGCACTAGCTTAGCTCCCACACTTGCCCTTTGTTATTCTGACTAGAGCCTTTCTCTTCTCCAGCCACTCCCTCCCATTCCCTCCACCTCAACGCCAATCCCTTCTTGTATTTCTCTGTCACACACGTACTTGTCTATGCACTAAAAATATGTGTCCTCCACCAGGCTGCTTCAGATTCTCTCTGTGTGTCTTGTTTTACTCTCCAGCAGCCTCCCCAGCTCCCCAGGGAAATTCGTGGAGTGCTCCTGTCAACCATTTGCCCACCCTAGCTCCCAGCTTTGTTATAAACTATGCAGAAGATGCCCAGGGCTTCACCAGATTGTGAGCATAGCTGCAGTCTCAGCCCCATGGGATGCCAGTGGGACGGGGAGCCATGTGCATGCATGCCTGTGCACGCGCGCACACACACACACACACACACACACACACACACACACACACACACACACCACAAATCTGCCTCCTGCCTCCTCCAGCCAACAGTAACAGCTGCCATGGAGACAATTCTAGGCAAAGGTTCTGAGACCACTAATTCCACAACCAGCCAGGACTCAACCAACATGACTGTCCTGCAGGGAACATATTAGAACTGGAGGCTCTGCCTTCTTCAGCAGCTCTTCCTTCAGTCAGGTGTCCTCAAAATGTCAAATTCCTCCCTAACGTCTCTCCTAATTCCTTATGTCACTTTATTAAGCATAGGATTCCAATGATTACCTTTTAGTACTTCTCCAAGCCATGATATGTATGTCTCTATATGCTGGGAGTTAACATCTCATTTTTGACTGTCTTGAGAAACCAGTTTTTCTGAACTTCACATTTATAAAGCATTGTTGTCATCAGTTTGCTTGAAGTATCTCACTGAATCTTCCCTAAAATCCTCAGGTAGGTGATGTTATTAACCCTGTTTTACAGACAAGGAAACTGAGACACAGAATGTTTAATTTGCTTAAAACCACTCAGCTAGTAAGTGAAAGAGGCAGGATTTGAACTGGGACCTGATCACACTATACTCTGCTGTCCTCTCTCATCTAAGAATTGGCAAAATGGAGCTAGTGATCCCTAAGGTCTTTTTCATCTCTATAGTTCTGTGATTTGTTCATACTAGGCTATTCAGGTAAATGAGTTTTTATTTTTGCCATATTTATGCAGATTGGCTTAACCAGAAAATTCACTAGCACTTATGTCTTTAAGAAGTCAGAGTAGCTATAAAGGAAATGAACCAGTAAATCTAAAATATATTCAATATTTTCTCTCGTCTTGTTTTTAGGCCTTGTGGGACTCGGTATGGGAGGGAAAGCTTGAAATGCACTGTCTGAGTTGGCTGCTTCTAGAACCAATGCAGAGGGTGAAGTAGCACTGGGAAGGGGTCTGGCACCCCAAAAAGAGTCGCTCAACAGTATCACTTTGGGGAGAACTTTAGAGGTTCAAAATCTTTCACCTTAAATAGTCTATGGCCAAATACGAGTTCATACATTGCATAGCTAAGATGAAAACAGTGGCTCAAAAGGTTCCCATTTGTGGTGGGAAAATAGGGTTGCTTTTAGGCCTTAGTGGGACATTGAGAGGAAGAGACCCAAATGCCAAAAGTCAGATTTGGAAAAAGGACAGTGGAACAGGTCAGGAATGAGTGGTCCCTCAACTGCCCCAATGGGCTTGTGCCCATTCTCAGAGGCTAGAGTCACAGCACATGCTAGTTTGGGCTCAATTTTAGATAATTTTTTTTCCCAGGGTGCTTTGATATTAGTAAAAGTTCAATGATGGATGGCACATTGGATCACTGTTAACTCTTCAGTGTACAAATGCCAAACCCATACTTTTGGGGGATCAATTTTGTGCTCCTTTTTTAAAATAAATAACTAGGTTATTTTTTTAAATACTTCAGAAAGGCATCATAATATACTGATCAGCATCACAGGGGGAAAACCTTAAAGTTATCAACTCAGAAATAAGTAGAATTCTCATATCAGAACATAAACTTCTTTACTTTCAAGTCTTATGGTATGCATTTTATTTATAACAGTTGGGGGATTTTTTTCCCAACCCATACGAATCATGGAGTCAGACTTTTTTTAAAAATATAAAATGCACTGGAACCTATAACATATACTTAACAAAATTACCCAGTGCATTTTCTGTGAATAGCACCCAACTCCTTTTCCCTTCTTGCCTGACAAGAATTCTATTGCTCAGAAAATCACCATTTCCCTTCACTTTTATTTGACTGAGAACAGCCAAGCTTCTATGGGTTTTCCTAAGGTACAGTGTTCAGCTCATCTGATATGAGATCACGTTAAGGATGATTGTGGCAATTTGTTTCCTCTTGTTGTGAAACCACACGCTGTCCCCAGAAATTCAATCACATTTTTAGAGACCTCTTTTGTGTGCTTTTCATTATTATAAAGACTTATATCCACAATTTGAAAATTCAAAAAATGCAAAAAAGTATTTAAAAGCAACTGGAATCACCCCTAATTTACCACAAGACTGACGAATATGGTTTGTTTCCTCCTTTCTTCTCTAAGTATTACTAATTTAAAATTTTGTTTTGAAATCACTCAGAATCTTAGAACTCAGTTAACTACTGATAATGTTTTGGTGTTTTTCCCTCCAGTGATTTATCTAATCATATATATACATGGTGTCTATATTTCTTAAAGTTCACATGACATTCTCTCTAGCAGTCAGGGATTTTTTCTCATTTAGAATCTTATTTTGAATGTATTCCTCAAACTGGACCTTTAATTTTGAACTTAAGTGACCTGTGGCAATCAGAGGAGTGATATGTTTGTTTAATTAAGATATACATGGTTATATAGTTTGGTTATTTATTGGATGCAGTGTACTGAATAAAGAAAACTAGAGTCAAAAGCAGAAATTCTGATATAATTTATATTGGCCTCGGGTTATATTGAAACCCGCTAGATATACAGTTACCCACACGCAGCTGTGCAGGTGCCTTACTTAGCCCTGGCTAGTCCCTCTTCTGGCAGTATCTTCCCATGCAAATTCACCTGGCTCATGCCTCACTTTATTCACCTCCTCAGAAGGGTCTTGGTTTCCCTCCCTAAAACGGAACTGCCCCATACCTCCACACACACACTCTGTCACCTCCCCCACTTCACATTTCCTAACTGCCTTTATCGCAACTTGACAATATATTGAACACCATTGTTTACGGTCTGTGCTCCCAACCTCCATCACCACCACCTGTATCCCAGTGTGACCTCCTTGAGGGCAGGGGCTTTGCTCACATCACTATTATATCCCCAGAACCTAGAGCAGTGCCTGGTATATAGTAGGTCCTCAGCCAGTGCTTGTGGAATAAAGATCTACACGAAGCCATTTCCTATTGCACAGTCCACCCCTCAGTCTGGCATCTAGTGCCCATCTGCTGATTTTCTGCTCACTTGGCAGGGAGTCTGTATCTCTTGTACCTGGCATAGAGCCTGCCACCTATTTAATATTCTTTGGATATTGACTGGATGAGTAAATAAATAAATAATGCATTCAATACATAATCTAGGTGTTCAGAGCAGGTATGTATATGTGTGTATGTGTGGATAAACATGTATGTAGATACACACACACTCCCCATGTACCACAAAGAATTATTCTAAAGATTAAGGCCAAGAAGGTATCTAAAATTGATTGGCAAACTGCAAATGTCTGTACAGCAAAAAAGCATTTGCTCTTCTTGTCAGGCATGGCCAGAGAAGGATTATTAGAGAGGTCATTAGGCCCTGAGGTGCACTTTGAAGGAAAGGTAAAGTTTGGCCAAGCGGAGAAAAGCTGACCTGGTAAAACAAATGGAAAAGGTCAGATATACTCAGAATGTGTACCTCTTGATATACTATTGTATTGAAAAAATAAAGACACTCTCCATCTCCCCTTAGTAAAATGCCGGACCCTCTGGTTCTGGGTTCTGGGATAGGAAGCGCAGGCCTGGGGACCAGGCACTTAGTCCCTGCAGTGGCCTACCCAGAGCCAGGCAGGCCTGTTGAGTGTTTGGGGAGCCAGGCTGGCTTTGGAGAAGGCTTAATGGGTGTTACTACTCTTCTACCCTGAGTTCCCTCAGGGAAAAAACCAGAGTCCCACAAAATCTCAGACCCAAGGATTTTCTTCATAAAATCTAACCGTGGCATTGTTATTTACATTTAGTCCCTTTGAAAGTGAAGTACACACATTACACTTTCACCTGCACATTCCGAGAGGAGCAAGCCATTTCACATGAGTTCCTCATATTGTCACAAGTGAAATACTCCCCATTTCAGAACTTATTATCCAGATTAAAATAAAAGTTTATTTTAATCGGCAGTGATTTGTATTCATCTCAGTACTCCCAAAGCTGGGCTTTAGGCAGCAAGGCAGCCTCTCAGGCTGCCAGGCAGATTTCCATCTCACTCTGACTCCATTAAAGTAAGCTTCTATAAACAGACATCAATTACAACCAGTTTTAAGGGTTTTAAAATGTAATCCAACAGTGCTCCTTAACTAAATGAATCCCAGGAAGTGATCTCCAGTGAATTAATAGAGCAGTGTGCAGACGACTCACTGTGGGGCTGAGTTAATGACTGAAGAAGATCAAATTAATTACAAGTGTCTCCAAGGAGTTTTCAGGAAGAATTCTCCTTATCAGTTAAAGTCTGTTTAACTCTTCATGTTCAAAGTCCATACATGTTTTAACTGTCAAAATATGGAGTAATAACGGGGCAGGGAGAGCTGGTCTGCCTTCTCCTTCAAAGTGTGGGTTTTCAGATGTAGCAGAATCTCATCCCCCCAGCAAGGAAGAATTCCTGTGAAGACACTGTGATTCCCAAGTCCCTTTTCACAGATTGGAACCTATCTGGGTTTGTGTTTCACCCAGCAGTTGAGTTCCCTTGGCAAATATACACTGGAAATTTAAATGAAATGTTTATAGTTAAATACTCTCCAAAAGAAATTTAATTGGGGCTGGGGAGACATCCATGTGAGCAGGGTCGGATAAAAGCCAGTGCTCACCAGGGGAAGGGTTCAAGGTCGTGAGATATCACTGTGCAGCAGACCACCCAGGTGTCATAGATCATCAGCAAAGAGCTCCTGGGCAAGCTGATTTCTGCAGGAAGTCACAGAGGGGCCACGCTCAGGCCCTGCTCGTCTGCACGCCTTATCTGGCCTTTAGGATTCACCTTCAACCCAGCCCTGGGGTTCGGCCCTCACATTTCCCTGTCGTGATTTTGAAATGAAGATTCCATCTTTTGAACGCAGGGTGCCTTGTATGTTATTCTTATCATGACCAAGAATTGTTTTGGTGGGGGCCGGGGTGTGTGCTTGCTAAACGGCCTAATGGGACACTAAACTGGTAGAACCACACAAAACTAAAGAAGAGGCAAATTGAAAATAAGAAGTGAGTAAATGGTATGTGAGGAGGATGAGAAATAAGAAAAAGATCACACAACCGAAAACTGTATTATACTTGGAAGCAGCCAAGATGTCCTTCAGTAAATGAGTAGATAAATAAACCGTAGTACATTCAGACAATAGAATCCTCATTCTTCAGTGCTAAAAAGAAATGAGCTATCAACTCATGAAAAGACATGGAGGAAACTTAAATGCATATTACGAAGTGAGAGAAGTTGATCTGAAAGGGCTGCATACTGCATATTCCGATTACACAGAAAAGGCAAAGCTGTGAACACAGTGAAAAGGTCAGTCGTTGTCAGGAGTTTGAGGTGGAGGGATGGAACACAGAGGTTTTTAGAGCAGTGAAACTGCTCTATACATACTATGATGGTGGATACACATCATTATACATGTGTCCAGACCCACAGAATACACACCACCAGGTGCCCCTAATGTAAACTACAGACTTTGGGAGATAATGATATGTCCACGTGGGTTCATCAGTTGCAACAAATGTATCCTCCCGTGTAGGATGTTGATAAAGGGGGAGGCCCTGCAAGACAGGGACATATGGGAAATCTCTGTACCTTCCATTGTGAACCTAACGCTACCCTGAAAAATAAGTCTATTTTAAAAATTATATTAGAGGAAAAAAAAGTGAATTGGGCTCCTGGATTCTCTGTTCTTCGGGTATCCAAGTGTCATTTTCTATAGTTTTCACAACCTTCGAGCCCCCCTGTTTCCCTTTGTCCATGCACTAATTCATCTATGTATTCCATAAATGTTCACTGAGTCCTCTTCTGAGCAGAGCATGAGCCAGGCCCTGAGGAGGCAGCAAGGAGCCCACCTCTGTGACCTGTCACTGCCCATTCTGTGAAGGTCCGATTGTGAACAGCCTGACACAGAGAGAATCCCAGTAACTTCCATAAACTGTGTTATTTAGAAAAAGCTATTCCTCTGTAAAATGGTATTCCTAACTGATAGGTACTAGCTATGATGTTTCATAACATTTTTAAGGCTTAATTGAGCACATATCATTAACTGTATAGCTGGTCTGCTGACACACTAATTCCTCTTCTCAGATGTTTTTCAATATTTAATTTATTCATAATGTGAGGTTTTCCCTGCCCAAAGCCCTTTGTCAGGTCTTTAAATCAGGTGACTGATACACAGCTAACTTATGGATACAGTCTGAACAGAAGGGGTTACAGATGTTGGTCCTTACGGGCATCTTACAGCATCACTGGGTTTCTCTTTAAAATATATTAATTCCAGAGAAGCATCAGCTCTTGGTGCCTTTCTCAATTCCAGCCTCTGAGATAATATTCCATGTTTTTATGTGTTGTCTGCATAGGAAGACGGGGCAACAGAGTGTGAAAGTCATGGAGTCACACGCAAGATGGTCTGTGATTTTGTTACTGCTGTAAAGTCCATCAAAGATAATGGAAAGTAGATAAAATAAAATCACATGCCTGTTCTTCACCCACCCGAGCTGGAATTTCAGTACCGGGACACTAATTGGTGCCAGTTTAGATCTGCCTGATGTTATCTTTATGAGTATTGGTGCTTGTGGGATAGTCATAGAAAACATTTCGGGGAGACGTGATGGCTCACACCGGCGGAGGGGGGACCATACACAGAGCACTGAGGCAGAAGGTGCGTGATGACTTCCAGCAGATGTTTTTAAGTAAAGACGTGGAACTGTTGTTAAGTCGCTCGAGCAGAAGTGTCTACAGGGCACTCCAAATGGCAGGGCTTAGAAAGAGCTCCTTTGCCTCTTCATATTCCATAGAATAATAAGTAGGAGACAGAGAAGCTAATGTCCTGTGAGGCATGGGCTAGCCTTTTCATTCACTCAGAATGAGGAGTTACCTGATCCAGCACAATTGTCAAATGTATAGAGTTAGTTCTCCACCAGAACTAATTTTGTACAGAGTTAATACACACTGAATTTTCCAGGAGGGTGATTACCTGATGCTGACATTCAGGGAGGCCTGACCTTTGTTTTGTTCAGATTTGCCACCAAATTTACCAGGAGTCTTCACTGCTTTGAGAACGCCTCCAGTTCATCAACTGCTGGTTGTATTTACATCACTAGTCATGCTCCTGCATCATCTGTTAATAGCATAATCTTCATGGGCTGCCCCCTACAGGGACAAAAATCAGACTGCTTCACTTTGTCTTCTAGTACAGTTATGCCCAGACCTTTTCCAGAAGGCAATAGGTCTGGGGTGGGGCGGGGGGGGGGGCGGGGAGGTTCTCATAAATTAGCTTCCTTTTATTTCTCTTTTATGTTAAAATTGAGAGATTACATTGTGTTTTTTTCTCTCTCTTTTTTTTAAAGAAACTATGTGCATAGGTAGGTTACACTGTTTCATTTCAGGAAACTCAGGAAGTGTTACAAAATATTTGTTAAAAGAAGTGGGCAGTGGGCCTGCTGTGGTGGAGACCTACTGGCCCAAAGGAAGGAGGGAAGCTCCTTGTCGCAGCCTTCCAGAGGAGCCAGGTGTGCTGCCAGCCTCCCCAGGGCGAGGGGTTTCACCTCATTTCCATGGAATACTGACTCTTCCTGGATGACTCCCCCAGCTGGGGGAAGCATCTACTTCAGGGATCAGGAGGGAGGCCTCAAGTTGCCTAAGCGTTCCCCTGGGACACCCCACGCCCTGGGACAGGGCCCTCCTGGCCAATGCTGAGGGTCCACTGGCCTGGAGGCCCAGCCTGGCCTTCATAAGCTGGCCTGCCGGGAGCAAGCTGCCCCTTTAATTCACCACGCATCTTCTCCCCCTTTACATGATTCTCCTTTCCCACTAGGTCCTTTTATTTTAGGCTCCAGGATCCATCTCCCCAGGATGTCTCCTCTTCTGGAGTTTGATTGCCTGGCACATCTTCTCTTTAGGAGGCCCCAAAAAGCAGCCCGCTTTGGGCTTTATGTTCAGTTTTTGGTGCACACTAGAGACTTGCTATGTGCTCTTTTATGTATTGTTTGCATGGAACAATGAGACAACAGAGGGTGAGAGTCATATAGCCATAGGCTGTAGTGACTGATTTTGGCTGCTATTGTTAAGTCCATCAAAGATAAGGGAAAGTAGATAAAATGAAACACTGCCTCCTTCCAGACTCACCAAAGCTGGCTCTCAATGCCCAGACAAAGGCAAAATGAGCTCTCAACATTCTTTCAAAAACAGAAGGTAGACTTATCAGTATTGTAGTTAAACAATAAACTTTAAGAGAGAAGCCAGGGCAGAGTTGGGGCAAGGAATTCCAGGCAGTCCCTGCTCATTTCAGGGGGCACAGGCAGCATCACAGGTAAGACAATGAGCAGACCTGGCCTCAAATTCTGGTTGGCAGGACCTTGGGCAAGTCTCTTGCCCAAGCTTTAGTGTCCTTACATGTAGTACGTAATTAGTACTTGCCTTCAAGGATGAGAGAACAAACACCTACAAATGCACCAGGTGCCATCTTAAGCACCTTATACACAAGGATTGATGATGCACAGAAAGGATAAGGAACTTGCCAGGGTCCCATAGGGAACATGGGGGTAGGGACTGGGCTTGAACCCAGGCAGTCTGACCTCAGAGATCATGCTTTTAACACATACACTCTCTTGCCTCTAAGAAATGTACTTAGCACGCAGTGGCTTTTATTATTGTCATGGCTGATTTCCTTCTCTTCCCTTCTCCTGTGGGGTGGAGAGAAGCAAGGGATACGTGCCTCCGCAGGCAATGAATGGTGAGCAGGGGTTTTACTTTCAGGGCCTCCCTACCTAGACTGAGCCCTGTCATGTGTTAAATTAGGCTACGGTGAGACATCCATCCTTGTTGGTCACTGTGAAGCTTGGAGGGTCACAGTGCCACACAAATTCATTTTCCTGTCGATTAGCTTACATTGTCTGAACCGTGGACTAATAGAAGGACTCCTATTGTAGAAAGTCAAAACACCAGTATTCTGGTCCCAACTAGTCACCAAATCTCAGGTGAGCTAGTTAACTGCTCTGAGACTCACTTTCCTCACCTGTAAAATGTTTTCTCTCAGTGTTCTCCATGACCCCTTCCTTTTTGAGGACCCCACAGAACACAGAGGAACACGTTCACCAGGGTTGTCCTGAGCCCAGCTGGGGGTGCGTCCTTACACCCTTAAATCAAGGGTGTGCCAACAACCAGTGGGCCAAACCCAACCCATCCCTACTTTTGCACACCCTTCAGCTAAGAATGGTTTTCATATTTTTTAATGGTTGAAAAAAATCAAAGGGTGAATAATTCATGAGACATAAAAATTGCATGAAATTCAAATTTTGGTATCCCTAAATGAAGTTTTATTGGAACCCATGCTCACTCATTCATTTACATATTATGCAAGGCTGTGCTAGTACGCAATGACAGAGACTGTAGAGACACAAAGCCTAAAACCTTTTCCCTCTGGCACTTTAAATAAACAATTTGCTGACCTCAGATCTCAATGAACAGCAAGAGGAAAATTTTCCAGGTTGGCTTTGTTTTGCTTTTTTTTTTTCCTTTCTTTTTTTTACAAAAGAAATCCAGGGACTGTGTTCAATCACTGAAATAAATAGCCCTTATGACCAGGGAGCAGTCCCTACAGTCAAGAAATTAGAGAAGCCCAAGTGCTGGCAGAGTGCCAGTACAAGGGGCTCTGGCAGCTGCGTGAGCCACAGGGGGCAGGCGATTATCCCGGCAGCATGAGCTTTTCAAACTTCCCCTCTCGTGGCTGAGGAAACCTGATTGATGTGCCACAACTTTCCATCAGTAACATGCCTAAATGCTCATTTTCAAACATTATTTCCACCAGGAGGGATAATTTGCTGTAATGTGGGGGTGAGAAATCCAGGAGTGGTTCAACTGGTCATTTGATTGATTTTATTCTTGCCTTTCCTTTTTTTTGAACCTAAAAATCCTGGAAATGGAAATGTTTTCAGGAAAACCAATTCGCTATGAAAGAAAACAAACCGAGAGATTTGATTATTTCTGATCAAGTAGGAAGCTGGGATGATTTGAGCCATAAGATTGTGAAGAGGATGAGGAACTGGTATCCATGAATACATTGTGATTGTTGTTCGCTCAGATTGCAAATAAGCTAGTGCTTCTGAAAAAATTCAGGTGATAGACATGGAGATAAATTTAAATATTAAAATGACTACGTAGATAGTTTGTGGGAGGTCCAGAAATAACACAGGGTTATAGGGAAGGAGCTATTCTGTGGTTTTTAAGAAAATATAGCCCTTAGTTCCATGAACAGAAATGAGTTAAATACCAAATAGAAATGTATTAAGAACCAGTCAACTGAGCTTCCTCCCAGCTACGACAGAGAGAGACAGAGTCCAGGCCAGCTCCTACTCCACTTCCATCACAGCCAGCTGCTGGGAGCCTTCCCACCCAGCTTCGTCCAGTCTCCTCCCTCCAGGCCCATGACCCTCTCCTGTGCCCCCATAGCACATAGGGCACACTCCAGCCAGCACTCACCAGGAGTACTGACCCTCTCCACTGATGTGTCTTCCTTCCCTACCAACCTGGAAGTCCCTGCAGACTTGTCATGTGTTATTCTGCAGTGAATCCAGGGACTGCCCTCAAGACCAGAGGCACAATAGGAACCCAATAAATAAAATGAATAAAACCAAATGCCTAGTTAGCTCAGCTTTGGGTTGGGGGTGGGAAAGGAGGAACTTTTTGTTGAATTTGGATCTGAAAATAAATAAGCTAAGTATTCCAGCACCAAACATTCTTTATACCTAAATTTCAAGATCAAGTACCCCAAACATCGGTGAAATGTACATCAACAAAAAACATGAGTCACTTTGCCATATTTTATTTTTGGATTAATCACTATTTGCTTCTAGAAAGACCTATTTTTAAGAATAAAGGACAATCCTTAAACAAAGGTAATTTATTTAGTGACAAAAAAAATCTCTCCTTCCCCAAACTATTTCCTTCTATAAGGAGGAGAGGAATTTATGGGCACTTAGATGACATTGCTGACCAAACAGTGAACTCAACACTAGTTAGACAAGAAGCAGTGAGAAAGTTAGAGCCACTGACTTCCTTCTGGAATTCCATGATAATGAGAATGAAAGCTGACTTTAAGCAAAGTACAAACATTTTAGGGAATGAGAGAGCAGTAGATGATGGGGAAAGTAAGGGACTATGATACTTTGCCAGATATTAACCCCAAACCCCTCAATCCTAACCCAGGCAAGTCAGAGATAAGAAGACAAAAGGAGTCTCAAATCTTCCTTAAAGAAAAATTTCAAATAAAACATAGAGATTTGTATGCCCTGCCTCTGGGAGGTGGAGTCTAATTCTGCCTTTTCCCCTCCCACACCCGCCCCCAGGATGGGCTGGACTCTGTGACTCACTTCCATAGAACAGGATAGGAAAAGTGGAAAATAACATTACAGTCAGTGAACAAACCTGGCAAACACTACCTTAACCAAGTGATGGAAGTTAACATCCCCAGTAATGATGGGTAGATGTCATGAACCTCCTACAGTGACATCCTGAGAAGAGCACTTTGCCTCTGTGGTATTCCCTCCAAAAACCCCTAACTGTGGATTCACAATAAAAACATCAGGCAAACCTAGATTGGGGGCCATCCTACAGGATGCCTAGCTAGCACTCCTCAGAATTCTAAGGTCGCAAAAAGCATGGAAGGACTGAGAAATCGTCACAAACCATAGGAGATCCAGGAAATGTGACAACCGAATGTAATATGGTATCCTGGACTGGAGCCTTAAACAGAAAGAGAACATTACTGAAAAAACTGAGAAAAAGCCAAATGCAGTCTAGAGTTAACTTAAAGAGAAAAAAAAAAAGACTGCCAGCAAAGGAAGAATAGATCCTCACTAGCTGTCTCCTTCACTAATTCCAGTAGATTACAGTTTGTCAGCTACTTTCCTGATATTACACTTTTTGCTGTCTCAGAAGAATTAAAGAAGATTCCAGTTTATAGAAATCTATGTTGAGATGAATAAGGTCTGAGGATCTAATGTGAAACATGGTGACTAGAGTTAATAACACTATTGTATCACTGAAATTGCTAGGAAAGTAAAACTTAAACATGCTCACACACACACAAAACTTAAATTGCAAGGTGATGGGTGTGTTAATTAACTAGGTGGGAGGAATCCTTTCATAAGCTATACCAGAGAACAAAGAGGTCTATATTGGCATCAGAACTGTAGTGATAAACAATGAAAACAATGTAAATGAGTAAAAGATTACACAGTTAAAGCATTTTTTGGAAATTCATTTATAAACTGTGAAGAGTAAAATAATAAAGAAAAATATGAATAATAACCATATAGATATGACAGCTTGGCATGCTTACGCACAACACATGTAGTTTGCTTAACAGAAATAACAGCTGTGTTCAGGAGTGTGGCAACCCCCTCACTTCATCTTCAAACCACTCACCCAAATATTTATTATTTCCCACTAGCACTTAATTTGAACCAGCCACATAAAAAATTCTTTCTCAAACATAGCTAGCAGCATCGTGCTTCTGCAGAAACTGTCTTTCAATTGGAAAAACAATAACTAAGATTTAAGAAACGGTATAATTTCAAGTAAACAAAAGTAGATAGGAAGGTCTGTTTGTCAAATCCCCCAGCTAATGGATCAACATAATCAGAAAAACTCACAGCACTGAGGCTCCAGGCAGCCTTGCCTGCATCTCGGCCCTGGGGCCGTTTGCAGCGTCCAGGTGCCCAGAACCTTTGTCATCATTAACTGAGTGGAGCGGACACAGGGAGAAGGAAAGGATTGATGCCCTGCTTGAATTTCCCTTCACGGACTTTCACGGGGGACCACCACTATGGTTGGGAAGAAATCCTCCTAGGAAAGCTAGAGGGCAGGGCGGGGTCTGTGGGTGAGAAACAGCTTCTCTAGGTCCCTGTGCAAGAGGAACTCTGGGCAAGGACGTGGAGCATATTTCAGAACGACACCTAAGACAGGAGCCTCTGGCAGCTTCACGTTAGAGTACGGTCAGACACTGCAGGTCACTCCCCACATCTAGGTCCAGAGGGCAAGGTCAATGACACTGAACTTGTTTCCCGCCACCTTCTGTGTGGTGTGGGGGTGAGGGAAGTGGCTCACCTGTTTTGCTCATTCTCCACAGAGGTCAAACAAAGTCCATATGACCCAGGGTCCAATATTGTTCAGCTCTCTGTCCATCATGAAAAGAAGATAGAGAATGGAGGGGCCCCACTCACTGATGCTAGCACTTAACGACTCGCGCTCCCCTCGCTCTGTCCCGCGTGGCAGAATCCCCTTCTTTTGGATCACTGGTAATCCTGTGCTTGCTCACCTTGGGAAAGCCCCTTCACTGAAGGGCCCTGGGTCTGTGCCCTTCCTTCATGCCAGCCTCCAGTGGGCTATGTGTGACTCAACGGAGTCACATTTTTGTGCGTTTCATCCTGAATATTATTACCTTTGTCAGTCAAGGAAGGCATCACAATCCAAGGTCCCCCAGGCTGGAGAACTGTCTCAAAACTCCTTCTCCCTCGTTTCCATCCACGTCCCAGCCGTTGAGCCCTCCCTTGCTGATTCTGTCCTGCAGTAGCACCCACATGCCCTTCCTGCTCCTAAGCCCACTCTCACATCCTTATGGGATAGGAACTGCCCCGCCACCCAGCCCCTCCCCACTGGCTCTGGTCTCTCCCAGCTGCCTATCATGACAGTAATAACCATCAGAATTGGGCTCCAGCCACCCTTTCCAATCCCCCCTCATGCCCCTTCATGCCACACATCCCATATTCCAGTCATCCAGAACTTCCCTTATTGCCAGCGTCCTCTTCCTTCACATCAGCTGGACGGCACCCCTGTTCCACCGAGCAAACTCTGCCTGTGTTACAAGCCCAGCTCGGATGCCACCAGCCAACCTTCCCTGACACCCTGAGCAGTGTTTGCCTAGAGGGTCTCATAACACTCACATGACTTCTGTTCCAGTCTTTACCTTTCTGAGCTTCAGTTTCCACAGCTGTAAAACAGGAGATAAATGAATAACAGGAGGCCCACAGAGTGGGTGTAGAAATGAAAGGAAATAAATAATGCATTGGTTTTCTAGGGCCACCGTAACAAAGTATCACAAACAAGGTGGCTTAAAACAACAGAAATTCATTGTCTCACAGTTCTGGAGGTGAGGAGTCGGAATGGCAGGACCCTGCTCCCTCTGAGAATCATAGGGCAGGCCTCCCTTCCCTCTTCTAGTTTTTGTGTTTTTGAACCTTTGGCATTCCTTACTTCATCCTCCATCTCCATATGGCTGTCTTCCTTCTGTAGGTGTCCATGTCCATGTCCAAATGTCCCCTTGTATTAGGACACCAGTCATATTGGATTAGATCTCCCTAATGATGTCATTTTAACTTGATTACTTCTGTAAAGACATTATTTCCAGGGACTGGTGGTTAGGACTTCAACATACATATTCAGGGAAACTTGATTCAACCAATGAGAAATCATAAATGCTAAGTCCAGGAAGTGCTAAGCCTTGCTGTCCCACGATGCTCTCCAAGGGCTTTCTCTTTCCACTCCCAGGGACAGCCCCTGGGTCCACAACAGGCAACTGAACATGTGTGCTTCCTAAAGGAAAGATAATTGATGCTGCTGTTTTCCCCCCCTCCTCTCCCTCAAGCATTCACAGCTGGCCTTCAGGATCCCCAGAATCTGAAACTATGCCCCTGAGATATAATAGAAGCCCAAAGATAAAGATTCAAATGGACCGTGCCTCTGGGACTTACTCTCCTTTCAATTGCTTCTGGAAATTGCTGAAAAGGCAATTACAGTTGCACATTGGTACTGGGAATAATTATGACTACTTTCTGAAATTATGTATTTGATGTATTTCTCATAGGTAATTTAAGAGGGCAGTGAAGTGGGAGAGGTGGGTTGTTTCACTGAAAGCTCACAGTAGATAATTGAACAATATGATGGAGGAAGAAAACTATGTAAGTGAGCATAAGACAATGCAAGCAAGAGAATATCAGTAAACATGCTGATTGCTTTGGGACTTCACTAGGCTCTCAGAACTGAAGCACTGAGAGAGACCATGAGTAAAGACATCTATGCCTACAAAGTGATCCTCCGGTACTCTTTTAGGACCCTAAAATGTGGTGATCCTCCCCAATTGGCAGATACCAGTGAATTCCCAGACACTCATGATCTTATTAGATTCCAATAAAATCTCTTACAGTTGCACTACAGGACCTTTTACAAGACAAACACATCTTCTTAAAGTTTCAGTATTTCCTAATGGAGAATAACAGGGAAATAAACAGAGAATGCAAGACATATGAAAGATTTGCTTACAAATTGTGACTTTTTTATTTTTCATGTCATTTCTTTAATAGTGATCACATGACATAAAATTTACCATTTATTTTTGTCCCTTGGTGTCTGGCTTTTTTTCATTTAGCGTAAGTCTCCAAGGTCCATCCCTATTTTAGTATGTGTCAGAATTTCCTTTGTAAGGCTGAATAATATTCCATTATAGTATCTTTTCCATTTTGTTTATCCATTACTCATCAATGGACACTTGGGTTGTTTCCACCTTTGGGCTATTGTGCAAATTATGACCTTTTAAGCTTCCTTTAACTCATTCCCAACATCCACAGACTTTGTCCACTAAACATGGACAAAGTTTCTGAATAGCACAGCCAAAAGACACATAACTCATTTTCCTTCAGGACCTGTGAAAAATTTAGCCCCTACACCCTCTCAAAATATGAGATATGCATTATTGTTGCAATTGCTGCAGATGAAGATACCAAAGTTCAGACCTTTTAAGTGACTTGCTCAAGCTCACATCTAGTGAATGATGGAATCAAGATGCAGACCCCTTCTATGTGCCTCCAAGTCTGAGCTTCCCCACATTACCATCCAAGCCCTAACCACATTATCAAGATCCTACAGTCTCCAGAAATCAGGAAATTCCTTTGTAAGAGAGACTTACAGTTTCCCTGCATGCACATGATTCAAATAGATCTTTAGCACATGTGTTGGAGAGCTGGTTGACTCCATTTAACACAACCCTCGTAGCCCAAAGTCTTCACAGTGGGGAGCAAACTGACAAGATGGGGATACAATAAACCCTTATGAGCTCCGGGCTATCCATGGGTTTGGCAGCTGTGGTGGTAGTGTTCTCAAGATAAAGGGATCTGGTGGTGTTTGAAAAGGCTGCCACACTTACCCATATTTTCCCCCAATAAATGTGCTGTAGGAAATTTCTCTTGACAGGTTATTATTACTACTTAAATGTACATATGCCCAGCTGTCTGGAAAACCATTCAAATTATAAATTGCTCATAAATATACTGACATGCTTGGCCACAGCACATTGTAGCACTAAACATTTAATTTTCTTTTTTCTTTACTGTAGTGATATTGCCTTCTGACGGGTAGTAAGATACATATCCTTTGGAGAACTACACATCTCTTTCTGTGTGCTATCCTTCAAATACTTACTGTTTGGGAAATACTCAACATTAAAATCGTAACAGGTTTGGGTTTCTCCATGCTACTCCGGCAATAAGAAACATCTTTTTTTCCCCTAAGTTAAGTTAAATTCAGTCAGGGTCGTAACACTATGAAAGTAATCATTTCAGGGGGTGTCTCCTCCTCCTCCGACTGTATCAGATCATAGTATATGTAGCCTCCGATACCCGGATGTCCTGGGTCCACAGTGGGGGGTGTTCTTGGTAGCTGTTGCTGCTTGGCCAGCCCTGTGAGGTCCGTGCCAAGTGAAGACTGAAGGCTTCCAGTTCATCCATGGCAGTCCCATCACTTTGGAACCTCATAGTGGTTGGTGTGGGTCCCTTATAAAAGAAAACCTCCCATCTTACAGACAAGGAAATCCAGCTCTTGTGGTGGCTTGTCTTGGTCATACAGAATGAGGCAAAGCTGGGTCTCACTCCCAGGTCTTCAGATCCCAAACCGGCAATTTTTTCTAATTTATCACAGCTGTATTTATTGGATTTTCCTCCTGCAAGGATTGTAACTCATCTTTGACTTCCTGTGATGTAATTCTTCCCTCCAAATATCATATATTGCCCCAAAAACTCTGATGCCATGCTTGGTTATCTGTAGGACACACACATACACTAACAATGAGAGTATGTTTTGTAAGACTTCCCCAGAAACCTAGGACATATGCCCACTATATCCATCATACCTGGTGTATTAGTCACGCATAGTCTTTTGACCAACTGATCAACTAACAAAAAGACCTTTTGAATGTGAGGTTTGTTTCCTTAGCCAGTAGCAAAGGTTGAGGGATTCCTACTTGGGAACAGATACAACTTTTTTTTAAAAAAATGATATTTGTGCAGGCTTCAGTTACTATACAGCATTTCTAAAACTTAGGTATCAAATGTATAGATTTTAACATTTTACAAAACTGAAACACTCTCCTGTTAAGGGACTAACACCCTTATTAATAATTATGTGAGTTAGATTTTGAAAAAAAATAAATACCTTTATCAGTCCTAGAGGAAAGGAGTCTAACACTATATAAAATGCCTTCATAGGACTGGCCCTCGACTCCTCTGTGAGACGTAGGAGTTCCCCAAATCCCAGGAACTCCACGTTCTCTCCTTCCCCCACCCAGAGCCCCCCTCCCCATCCTCATATCCAAACCGATTTTCAGGAAGGCAGCTGCTGTCAGCATTCCCTGAGGAAGCAAGCTTGTGGCTCCATATTTCCAGCGCATGGCACATGTTGATGCTCGTAAATGTTGATTGATAGAGTGAATGAATGAATGAATGGGTGAATAAGAGCAATGAGTTCCTTCTCCCACTGGCATTTATACTTGAAGTTTCATCTCTACTTGTTGACTGTGCAGTTTTTCTCTTGTTAAAGGAACTTTCACCTGCAGAGAGTCCTTGAGAGAAGGACTCTCCTGAGAAGTGAGGAGTAGGGGCTGAGGACTTCTGAAATCATGGCTTATATGGGCACACATCTATCCTACTTATCTACTAGACGGGTCTCTGTGCCACATTACAGAAATTCAGACTCTAGAGCTATCACCCAGGCCAAGGATTACAAAAATATTTCTATAAGAGGATGGTTGGGGCATATATGGATTATAAGTAACTCAACAGTGAATCTAAAAAATTATTTACAGTATTTTTATAACATTATTTCCTAATGTGATTGTTTTAGTGCCACAGCGTGGTTTAATCTTACTTTCAAATTACAGAACAAAAATCAATAAGACCATCCAAAGCACAGATTTATTCCAGTGCCAACCACATGTTCTTTAAAATGGAGTATCTTCCCAGGCACGCTCAACATTTTCTCAGAGATAATCTTCTAGCCTCTCCCTGTACACTCCTGATGATGGGAAGTCTATAACTTTGGGCAAAAAATTCTCCTTGTATCACTCTGAAATCTGCTTTCCTGAAACTGTAGTCATTGGCCCTGACTCACCTGATGACATCAGCATTTTCCAAAGTGTATCCTGAGGATGTTAATTAGTTCCATAGGATGTTAAGTAGCATTTTTTTTTTAAGAGAAAGAGAGTCTTGGGGTCAAATGAAAATGAAAATCCTAACTTAAAGGATGTCAGAAGCATGTGCTTGCCTGGGGACTTCTCCAAGCCTTTCATAGACTAATGGGTGTTGTGAGTCTATATGAGGAGGGGGACATTCCCGTGACCACAGCATCACTTTTGGTACAGAGAACCTCTCAGGATTAATAACCCAACAAGCAATGTTTGCCAATGGTTACCCAAATACACATAAAATGAATCTACTTTTCCTTCCACATACAGCTTCCCAACTCTCTGAAGTTGGTCTAACTACCAACTTCACTAAGTCCCTTTGAAGATTAAATATGCTCATGTATGTGAAAGACTACCGAAGTGTTAGCTATGAGCTGTTTTTCTGTCTTATCTTCTAATTAGGGCTTTTTCCCTCTGAGACATGTTTTGGTCTTGCCTTTCTCATTCAGATTCCAGAAGACACACCCAGAGAAAACACAGGGCCAGTCACCTAATGATCTAAATTCTCCTTGTCTGTGGTCATTCTGTGGCTCCCAAGAGCCTTGCTACTCCAAAATCACCTAGTTAGAAATGGAGAATCTCAGATGCCAGCCCAGATCTACTGAACCAGAACCTGCGTTTTCTCCAGATCTCTCTGTGATTTGTGGGTACAGGAATTGAGGAAGCATTGGCATAGAGAGACCACAGCATTGAGCTTTTCTGCCCCGAGGGCACCCAGCCCTGGGCTGCCCACAGTAGGGCCTTGTGGGCTTACTAGAGTCAGTGTCTGTTAACTGAACCTGTATGAAACCTGTTAGTAGGGAGCTTGCTAATTAGGAAATTCTGTAGTCAAAGGCATTCATAGGGTAAATGGGAAAGGGCTTGCCTCATAGCAAATACTATAAAAAGTCTAAATAAGATTAAGAGCAGATACAGTTTTAAACCCTTTTTAACACAGTTTTAAACACTTTATTTTCTTTTTAATTGTTTTTTAATTACTTAATTTTGTTTTGATTATGATCAAAGCTTTAAACTGTGAGAGATAATGTTAACAATTCAGTGGACTATATATCCTTAGAGGCAATAAGATGTAACGTTCAAGACCATGGTCTTTGCATTGAGACAGACCTGAACTGAAAGCTCAGCTCCACCTCCTATCAGCTGTATGACACCAGACAAATCACCTCACTTCTCCGGGGCTTCAGTGTCCTCATCTGTAACTGGGGCAGAATAATAATGCCTGTTTCATAGGGCAAAGAACAAAAAAATATAAAATGCATACAGAACTTCCAGCAGAGGGCGTCACATGTAACAGGCTCTTGGCAAACACTGGCTCCTTCCTTCCTCACCTCATTCCAACCTCGATGAAGACCACGATGAAGGGGAAGACTGAAATGCTTTTTAGATGAACAGCCCAGTTATTGACTTGCAAGCCTGTGTGAAGCATGGATCATGAGCCCTCTGTCCCACAGTGGCACAGACACAGTGTAGTAAGCAAAGGGACATGTTTGCCACCCATCCTCCAATTACCCAAATAAAAACCACATGATGAAACAGCAGTCGAATCAGCCTGTCATATGGATGCTGGCACCACCAGATACTTCATAGAATTATAGTGCCTGGCACATAGAAGATGCTCGATCAATGCTTTCAAAGTTATACACCCATTGGTCAATAAAATTGATAGTTATATGCAGCCGTGGGGTCTTTTAGTCAAAACCCCACTCATTGTGGGTGGTCTTACATACAGGTGGTCACCCAGTCTCTGCCTCTCGGGTCCCAGCAGTATGTGCTCAGTGTCTCTCAAGGTAACACATTCCATCCTTGTAATCAAATTAGTAAGCCCTTATCATTATTTTGAGCCTAAACTCACCTTCCTCCAACTTCCAAATATTGTTCCTGAACTTGCCCTAAATTAGAGTGATATCACCTAAATATAATCCACTTTCTCAGGATGACATCTTAGAATATGTTAAGATAGCACCCATGCTTCCCTTTTCTGCTTATTACTTCCCTCCATAGTCTCTTCCACCATGGTGTCTCTTCTTGCTGCCTCTGGTAGACACGCTGGGCAGTTCTGTCTGGAGCCACGGTTATCCCAGTCCTGTCATCCACAAGCTGCACTTCCCCAGGGTCACCCAGTCCAGCACTGGAAAACTAGACAGCAAAGCCCAGGAGGACTGGTGTATCCTTGGTTCACACACCATTCCAGCCATTAAACCACCCACCACATGACCATTTTGTTGGGTTATAATCAACTAAAATCTTTTGTTTCATATGCCCTGATATTAAGTTAAATTTCCCTGGTTTTATATTTATAAAGCCTTAGCTTTTTTTTTTTAACCCAAAAGCAGGACTTCACACTTTTTCCATTGGTGCCCACATTAAAACTATCCAGGTCTCTTTGCATTCTGATTCAATTAAGGAAAATGTTACCTATCATCTTTCACTGGGAATGTCTATCAGTGATCTGGTTCCTGGCTGTATACAATTCTAGTGTGGCTGTTGATCATTCAACAACATTAAAATAGTCTTTTAAAAGAAAATGTATACAGTTTTCTCCAATAATCTTAATTTATGGCTCGAAATAGTTGGCAGTCCATTAGAACAAGTACCCTAGCATCACAAGGTAGAATCTAGGTCATTTACAGTTAGAGATGCCGCATTTCCATTATTATTTGTAGTCTGAGACAACCCTCGTGGGGCTTATTATGTCATCTCTGGACTGTGTTCCTCATATTTGCTGTCAGCAGTGCTACTGTTCAGGCATCTTAACAACAAGAATGTGGGCCTTCATACTGACCACCAGGAAGCCACCAGGAAGCCTTTGTAACTGACACTTACAAAAAATACACATAAGATTCATAGTAACAAAATGCAACACCATTTCTTTTTATTAGAAGTTATCAAGTAAAACACCCATTCACAGTTAGAAAAAAATATGACTTCAGGAAAAGTGTATTTTTTTACAGTAACATTTTAACAAGTTTATGTTAGATCCTTTCCTGTGTACGTGGATTTAGAGTTTTTTTAATCCTTTTCACATTTTGGGTTGTCAGCGTCCTCTCTGCTAGTCCATCTCCTCATTGGAGAACTGCCTGAATTGCTCTGCACAACCCCACCCCCAGGGCTGCCCCCATCCTACCCCCTTTCAGAATCCAAAGGGCACTGTAGGATTCTCGCCTCAGCTCTCGCCTCCAGCATCTTCCTGGGGCACGGTTAAAAGCTTCAGGCCACCTGGGCAACTCCTCCACCTGTCCCCTTGTCCCCCACCCCCTGCAACCAGCCACTCCCTTAACAAAATTTTTTTGTCTGAGCTTTTTGCTCTTATATTCCAGCTTCCAAACTTGGCTGTGCCATATTCCTCTTAATCAACTTCTTCAAGCTAAACCTGGTAAATGGCTTTACAAGGGCCAATTTTCAAGGACCAAACATTTTGTGCTACCAAATAAATAGGTGCTATATTCAACATTAATTACTTCTGGTAAATTGAAATAAGCCTAGAATTTCACTGAAGGTTTTGTTGGCTCTTGTCATTATTTTTCCTCCCTAAGAAGAAGATCGTGTGTTGATATTACACAGATCCAGCCATGCCCTCCCTTCCAGCCTCCTGAGATACTTGGCAGGGCTTTCTGTGGTGACTACACACCTGTGATCATGAAATAGAAACAAAGCAAAACTCACTGGCCCATATAAAACTTGGGTCACACTATACAGTTACTGACCCATAGGAATGAGTTAAGCTAATGAAAATTACAAATGCTTGTAGAGAAGACTAGATGATTGGTCCAAATAATCTTGCCACTCTAAAGAAAATTCTAAGCTAGATTTATCAGTCCACTTTGACTCAGGTGTCTGCACTAACAATATTTAAAGGCACAGAGGATAGAAAACAAAGGTTTACAAAATAAGGAACTCATCATCATTGCTTAAGGTTTCAACTCTAACCTGTTATAAAGCTGTAGATAAAAATTTGCGTTTCATGAGGTACCTTCCTTAGCTGGTAACTTATCACATTTGGCAGATCTATTCTTAAAAATGCAGAAATTAATTCCCATCTAATCATCATTCTCTTTCACTTAAGGAAAATTAAACATGAGCTAATTAAATGAGTCTTTGGAAATGAAATTATTTAAGAGTGTTAACCTACATTTGACCTTCTGTGGATGGCATGTTAAACTTCCAGCAATCAATGCATTATTTTAGGCTTCACATTATATTGTTGTGACCAGCTGTAATTATAAGGCGAAATATTTTTTTCCTTATATATGACATGTAATTTTAGATGGCTTCCAGATATTACATCTCATTTTGTTTTCCTCTTTACAAGATGCAAAGATATTGCCACCATCCAATTACATTGGATCACAAGCCTTACACCAGCTATGATTTAATTACATTTCTGTTCATTCAAACATTTAGACCTTAAGTGTGTTTTCAAACCATTCTCATGTGGCTGTGGGAGAAAATAGCCTTTGAAGTGGTGCTTTCTCTGTAGCACTTATGAAAGGAAGGTAACACAGGGGGACCTCAGAAGATGGGGCCAGGCTTGAAGCAGGGTTTCATTAATACTGGATGGCAGAAAAGGAGCCAAGTCCCAGATAATGAGGAAGGAGTTGCAATTTTTTTAAAGCTATCTGGTGACAGGGAAAACAAAAATGACATTCAGCTGACGAATGAGTGGAGTTTGACCTAGCCTTTTGACCCTTGACAATCAATCTTACCTGCTACTTCATAAAGAATTATAGCTCTGCCACTCACATTTGACTCTGGATTTTTACTATTCCCTTTACCTTTTTTTTTTTTTTGAATACGTGGTCCAAGAAGATAGATGTTTATGTTGTATACAGCAGAGAGGAGGAAATATGGGATACTCAGAAGGGGGAAAGAAAATGCAAAAGAGAGGAGAGAGCAACAAGACCAACAGCCATAAAATGGTTTATACATGCAATTCAGAATTGTCAGGGATATTTTTTATGTGACCGACCAAAATAGCACCTGGAAATAACTGATGACCCCATGCACCTGGTCTAGATGTGAAACCTGGAAGAGTGGGGGTGAGATGCAGCCCACTTGGCAGCTCAGCCTGCCTCTGCTCCCTACCTCCACCCACCCCAAAAGGCCTCAGATGAATTTTGATGAATCCATTCCCTGTTGGCAGGCTCTGATTATGGTGTGCGCTGTGAAGGGCTGTCATCATTACAGGAAAGAAAAGGGCTTTGCGTCCAGGCCACCAAGCCGTTTGCATTCTGTTAAAGGCACCAAGGCAAGCCCTAAACCTAAACTGTTTGTGCTCTGTCTCTCCTTGTGTTCACCAAGGGAGACTAAATCAGCAGGGGGTGAAGAGTACCTTCCTGGGAGGGAGAGGGGACACCTTAGAAAGGCTCGGTAAGGTCCTCTCTGGCATTCGTTTTTATGTATAATTTCATGCAGTTTGTCTCCAGACACTCAAACCCAGGCTCGTCAGCAAAAGCAACTTTATGGTGCTCGGCCGGTGCATAAGCTGGCCACGGGGACTTCTTCTTGGCTTTATAGAGTCGAGATTCTTTTTCATGACTGTACTGGAGAGACTTCAGCACACTACTCAGTCTCATAGAAGCAGAATGCAATTTGGGGCCATAATCCACCCTGGGTCACTGGGAACGCAAAGCTGTTTTCCTTCTCTGGCCTGGTAAGATTCAGCGTGGATGGTGGGGAGACCGCTGGAGTCTTGCAGAAGCTCAGGAACAGAAGGGAAACTTCAGAGTGGGCTGTCCACAAGCTGGCCCTGTCGGTAGCACATTTCCTAGCCTGGGTCCTGCGCTCCGACTGCCTCTGTCTTACTGAAGAAGGAACGCATCCAGGCAAATAAAGAGAACCCTGGGGTATTGTGTGAAGAGCCAGCAGTCTGTCGCTGGCACCTTTGTCTGTCAACAGGAATTGCACTTGGCCTTTTGCCCCTCCCCTAACCTGGCCGTGCGCCTGCCGGTCCCCACCACCCGTGACAGCGCAGGCGCATCTCTGCGGCCTGCCCCTCGTCTCCCCGGCACAGAATTCGTTACTCCCAGAATCACAAGGCTGACAAGCTGTTTATGAGGTGTTTCTGGTTTTCATAAAGAATCTCCCCCCGAAATAGAGCGGCTCGTTAATGGAGGAAGTGAGGTCAGTGCTTCTGACAGTGCTAACAAGGTGACAGAATTTATGAAGCGCTGCTGTAGAAAGACAGAGTTATCCACAGTCTATTCATATAATAAGGCCACCAGGGGCCAGTCGTTACCCCCCCTCCCCCCTTGAATTTGCTTTCCTTTCTTCATTCCTTTTGTTGACCGGCTCTTCGTTGGCCTCCCTTTCTGATCCCCATAGATGCATGATTACCTGGGTAAATGGGTGCACTTTCCCCTTAGGGCGGATCAGTGCGCCTGCTCTGTGGTTGTGCGATCCAAGGCCTTGGGTCAAGTTTTGTATAAAATCTAAATATGGTATCGAATTGGTGGTATCTTAAAACCAAGTTAAAATTTTCGGTTTAAAATGAGAAACTTGTTGCATTTTTTTTAAAGTCCAATGTCCTTGTAATTTTAATGAATGATGACCTACCTCTCTATTACAAAACTCTATGAAGTGGGAGTAAATTGCAATGCCCTAGGACAAAATTGCCACGGTGGCCAGAATGAGAAGGCTTGAAGGGCATGTACAGCTTGAGTTAAACAAGACTGGAAGAAGAGATTTGAAAAGTGAAAGAGAATAAGGAAAAGATAAGCTCCATCATTTCTGGCATTAACATGAGGGGACAGTTCGCTAATAGACTTTATGAGCTGTAAAAACTAGTAAGAGGCTAAGTGGATCTATAATAGGAAATTTAAATCTTACCTGTTTGAAACTTTTGAGAATTAGATCTAATGAGATCATTTTGCCATGGAAGAATCAAATGTCCATTCAGAAACCCATCCCTATGATGGAGGTAACTATCTTCATTTTTACTCCTGCTCAGTATTACTCATCAGCCAGAAGTATTAAAAGCAGGTTTTTTCCCAGCCAAATTATTAACAAGATGCGTTCTGTATAATTTTTCCTGCAAACAGTACTTTGCAATACATTGCAGAAAGGGAAAAATAAAGTTATCTGAGATAAGAAAAGCAAATATAAAAACACACTACTCTCTTCTCTGCCTAGTAGACCCAAACAGCTGTGAAGTAGCCAGCGGTTCAATTCTGTCTGACTCAAGAAAAAGGTTTATGTCAATTTGGTTTAAAGAAAAACAAGTCCATCTTACCCTTGGAACTTATGGACTGAAAAAATGTTGCTACATCATCGGGGTCCCCCAAATGCACCCTGATTCATTCCAGAGCTCAAGAAAGACACTGCCTGATCTTGTTAAAGCCAGATCACCAAGCAACTGGAGGACCTATAGTCTGCCTGACATGGCGACTGATATTCATCTGACCTAATCAGCATGTGACAGCTGTGTCATTTGACCTGCTCTTCCCTCAAAGCTGACTTGTATTTGACCTCTTGCAGGACACTTGCTGAATTAGGTTCATGACATGAGAACATTCTAGAGTCAGATGTGGGACTTGCATCATTTAATGCTCTGCCCTGGGATCAGGGATGGACCCCAGGAAAAGAGCACTCATCTGGAGGGTCCATCCGGGCCTCCCACAGCATGGATTCTGAGAAATGGATTGTTAACATATTCTTATCTGTGGATCGTGCTACCAGTTGCTCTAGGGTCAAGAGAATCCATTTATGGGTTTGAATTCTCGTTGTCCTAAGCAAGATAATTTTAAGAGCTTTCTTTCTTTCCCCAAAAATATTTAGTCCAAACTGTCTTTGCACAGTTCCAGTACAGTACACAGTTGCCGATTCTGGAAGAGTAAATGGGATGTATGTGCTATTAAGTTCTATAAGCAACACAGGAAAATCAGTTCCACTGCTTTCTTGGAACAAATGGGAGAATTATGGAGTGGTAATAAGAAGCCAGCTATTGTGGAGAAAAGTGGCAGCCCAAGCATAATAGTTGGGTAAAATAGTCCTGTGCATCGTGTTATGTCTTGAGAAGTATTAGAAAGGTCATATTACTTAAAATGATGCCTACAATCTTTATGCCAAATTATCTAAAATTCATCCTTTAGAAATTTCTTCCTGTATATTATTATACACATTACTTCAAAACATAAACAACTTGGGACAATTAACCCATTTTCATTCCATATTAACAACTATATACCAGACACTAGACTAGACCTGAGGATATGAAGAGGCACCCTGGTCCCTTTTTCCCCAGAGCTGCATCACACTGTTATCAGCCCTTCACACCTTAATGTGAATTAATTTATCACTTCGATGTCTTCTGCAATAGCTCAGTGAGGAAGCCACATCATAGATTTAAGGAAATTGAAACCCAGAAATATTAAATTTACAATTTTCTACCTGGTAATTTCAAAGTGGAGCCCAGTTTTGCTACATAAATTCCTGATGAGAATTCTCTGCATTTTTATCTTTTGTGAACACAGGAAATTTGAAGAGTGATTGGATGCTCATTAATTATAAGAACTCTAAAATTAATAAATTCTCCTCTATTTTCCTTACCAAATATATTTTAAACCTTAATTTTTGCCTCCCCTACTAAACACTTTGGAGAACAAGATACCATCTTTTAGTCATAAATGCACTTAAATAAGCTGCCATCCGCTTTCCTCTCCTCTCTCCAAATCCAATTTGTTCTCCACATTGCAACCAGAGTGATATTTTCAAAATGCAAACCTTAGCACATCCTCATAGCTCTGGGAATGAAATCCCAAATTCCCAAACACAGCCCCAAGGCCTCCTTGTCCTCCAGGTCCACCTCCAGTTACTCCACTTCCTCCTGCTCAGAGTCCTTACATGCGCTGTTCCCTCCACCTGGAAGCTCCTTCCACCCACCTCATCAATACTCATCCTCCTGCCTGCACCACTCCCAGAGGAAGACATGTTGTCATTTTTGCATTCATATGCGTGATGGTGGGGCTAATGTGTGTTTTCCCTCTTGAAAATCAGAGCCCTATAGCTCTGTGACAACAGGCTTTATGCCTGATTTTATTCACCATTGTTTCCCCAGCACCTAGCCCTTGTCTGGCAATGAATAAATGTGTTTAACTGCTCCATAAAGGCTCAGTGAATTGATCTGATTGAAGGACACAGAGTTTTTAACACTAATGTGTTCTGAAACACTAAGGTATCACAATATGTAAAGCCTAGAGAATTTTTTGATTCTAAAATAATTTTGAAAGCTTAAGCCTATTCATGCCTGGGAGAGAAATGAGTTAAAGAAAAATGAGGAAGGCTAATGATTACAGTACAATCTCTAATGAAAATCTAATTAAATTGTATTCTTTAATGTTGTACTTAATTATTTTAATAGAAGTTTTACACATGGATACACACATATACACATTCACATGCACACACATATTCTGCCCTTGGGCTGAATTAAGCATGTTTGTAGGAAGCCTGGAACTTTGCACCATGACATCATAACCATCACCAGTTTCCTTTTAGCATTTTACCTTCACTATAAGCACTCAAGACACTTGAAACTCACATTCAACAAGTGGTGACATAGGCCACATTATCGTAGTGAAAGAAAGAGTTGGGTAAGCATGTAGTTTTGCCTCTGACCCATCTCTTATCTATTCCTAGAATCAAAACGTAAGACAGCCAGACAACCACTGCTTTAACATATATAATCATAGCCTGAACTCATTTGGGAGACCATTGTGACACATGTCCCCATCTTAATTTCAGGCTTAAGTAAAAGCAGGTGTCCTGCTGGCTGTTGCTGCAAAAGAGCTACAAGGGTGGACTGGTCTTGTCCATGTAACGTCTCCGATAGTGTAGCTGGAACCCAGCAGAGGCAAATAAGACTGCCCCTCACTTGCATTCTACATCTGCCCTGTCACACACTTGCAGTTGTATTTTTCATCATTTACTTCACACACTTCTTTTCATCTTTTTTGAATAAACAGACAATGTTATCTGCAGACCCTTTTGCCTACTGCTGTGTCTATTTCATCTATCTCGTAAAGATCTGTTTGGGTCCACTTAGAAAGGGAGGCCAAATAATTAATAATCTGCTCCCTGGATTGTGCCCACGGCATTGGTCTTCTAAAAGACATTGAAAATAAACAAAACAAATCAGCTAGAAGTGTGTCAGTTTCACAGCAGGCCACGAAAACGACCCTACCTGCCCAGCAGGTTACTACTGAATAGGTAATGCGGAACTAGAATTGTTTCGTATTTGGTATAGGCTTCATGCATAATTGAATGTTCAAATCTAAAAATTATGAGAATTAAATCTTCTGGATTTAAGGAGCACTTGCTTAAACAAGGCTCGGAGTTTTGCCATCTCCCTGGCGTTGGCTCTGTTTCACACGCGGGTCCTCATTCAGCTCCGAAAGGGCTGATGTCAAGGTCCCTCAGGCACGAAGGACTCAGGAGAATCCTCAGCGAGGAAGTGGAGAGCCACAACCTGATTAACTTAGCTCCGGGCGCTTGCCCTGGGCAGCTTCCTTCGGGCCACGCTCTTCCCTGCCAGCCAGCCACTGTTCCTTCGTTCTGGAGCCCGCAGACTTTCAGCATCCCGCCTGCCGTTTCCAGCAGTCCCAGACAGGCTCCCTGACTTCTGACGGAAGAGCCGAAACACTTGTTTCCCTCCCCAAGGCGGGGCCCCCCGGGAAGACCCGGGACCTGGCACATTTCCCAAAGCTGATGGCCCTCAGTCACTAATGCAGCCCTCAAGCTCAAGTGTAGAAAAGTTACGCCCTTCACAAGAGGGTTATAAGGAAAAATATGGATAAATTTGATTGTGTAAATTTTTTAAGTCTTCATGGCTTAACATTGTAATAAATACCCAGAAATAAAACAGAGACCAGAATTCAGTCAAGTGTGGAATGGAAATGTTCCAAATAATAGGGGACATGCCATGATTCCCCAAAGACCAGGGAGGGAATTGAAAGCTGGTAGAGGAGCGATAGGGAGCCTAGAACTGGGCTTCAAAGTACAGATGCCACTCAAGGAACATCAAGTCCTGGTGAGGTCCAGGCCCGTCACTAAGGCAGGTGGCAAATGCTGGAGCCAAACAGCCACCCTCTTCATCCTTCAGTTAACTTCTGTGCTGGTCTGCTCTGGCCACATAACAAAGTACCACAGACTGCAGGGCTTAAACAACAGAAATGTCTTTTCTCACAGTTCTGGAGCTGGAAGTCCAAGATCAAGGTGGCAGCAAGGCCGGTCCCTTCCAACACTGTGTTCCCGGCTCCCTCCTTGGCTTGCGGTTGGCCGTCTTCTCCCTGTGTCTTCACATCATCTCTGTGTCTGAGTCCACATCTCCTCCTCTTGTAAGGACACCAGTTATAGTGGATCAGGCCCACCCTAATGACCACTTTGAAGTAATGTCCTCTAAAGGTCCTAGATCCCCAGTACGGTCACATTCTGAGGTACTGAGGTACCTCGACTGCTTATACTGATCTACATTTTAGTTCCTCTGCTTGGATACTTTATGTGGATGTGTAGTAACACCTCCCATAATTGTTTTTATCTTCTTTTCACAAATGAATTGTGAAAACATATGAATTTGTGGGGAGACACAATTCAGCTCGTTAACAATCTCTTATTGGAAGATTTACCAGTTGGTCTTTTGAAAAGTCATTTTCCTTAGAATTCTGTCTTTAATTTTATAGGGAAAATTGTAAGCCATTTGCATTTGGATGAAATGCTGTAGAGTACTTTTGCCTTTTTGTCCTCAGGATTTTTACATTTCAGTCCTTTGAGCTACCTAGAAGCTCAAAAATGTTCTTTTGGTCTTATGTAATAGTTTTTCAACTGTATCTCTTGGCCATCCTGGGAAATTAGCACTGACACATTTCTAGAAGTTTCAGTTTTGTTTATTTTAGTGTCTTCCAGCATCATCAAAAAATGCTGGAATTCTTCTTGGTGCCCCTTGTAAATCATGGCATCCAGAACTGAACTCAATATTCCCCAATAGAATCTGCCAGCCCTGCGTGCAGGGGATTTTACAGCCTTTGTTCCAAGCTCTGTTCTTTTATTGATCACATCAGCTTTGGACATCACATCATTCTGTTGAATGTTGTTGCTTATTGTCATCCAGAACCAGTAAGGCTTTTTAACGTGCACTGAATGTAACCCATGGGTCTCCATCCCAGAACTTCTGCAAAGGCACATGTGTGCGTGTGTGTGTATATGTGTGTGTGTGTACATGTGTTTGTGGGCACATGCACATATGTGCCAATGTGTGCCTTTGTGTGCCTGTATATACATGCACATGTGCCTGTGTGTGCCTGTGTGCATATGTGCCTCTGTGTGTGTACATATGTGCCTGTGTGTACATGCATGTGTGTGCCTGTGTATTTTAAACCACCTCACAGGTTAACTTTATTTTCATTATATTTTATTTTGTCATGTTTGTTTCATCAGTTCAGCCTGTCATGAACTTTGTGGAGCCTCAGTCTATCATTTGTTAACTCGGCAGTCAGTGCCTCTATACCCTTATTCCAGTCACTAATGAAAATGTTAAATAGGAAAGAGACAAGGACAGACCTTTGAAGCAACAAATCAGAGCTCTATCTGGGTTGACACTGCCCCATTAAAAAGTCCTCTGGATCTGCCTGCTCCAGTGATTTATGAACTTTCTGAAGCCACCAGTAGCCTACATTTTTCCAACTTACACAGACATATGTGAGAGACTTTGTTAATTATTCTGCCTAAATCCAAATAATAATAATAATTGGTTTACAGCTTTCCCTAAATCTACAAAGTTTTAGTAGGAAAAAAAACAAAGAATTCTTCCTTTTAATTTGTTCGTGGCTAATGTGTACCAGCTATCAGATGTTTTAAGCAGTTACAAGTCATTAGCTGTGAGTTTGGCATGAGAAAAAAGTTAATTTCTTTAGGCTAGAGTTGTCAGAGCCCACCCACTTCCCTCATTTGAGTTTTCACGTTTTTGCAATTTTTACATCCTCTTCTCCTATGCAAATTCAAAAGTTATGAGGCAAGTTTTGTTCAAATAAGCTTTGAACAGGTGTAACCTACATACTAATCACAAAGGGAATAAAGGGCTTCAGGGGAGATCTGCCCCACCCCAGGAAGAAAGATCAAAACAGATGGACCCAATACTCCAAATGCAGGCTTCTAGGGGGGATATTTATTTCCCTCACACTCCATACTCCTCAGGATTTTTTGCCAAAGTCAAAATGTTTGGGTAAAACAGTCATTTGAAAATTAATGGGGTGGAAAAGGAGAAACTCTAAGTACTCTGGGTTTGTACCTCTGAATTGAGTACTTAATCCACAGCTCACCTTGACACTGCCTCTCCCTGCACGTTTGATTGGTCCTAATGAAATCCTGAGTTCCTCAAGGGCAGGGCTTATGTCTGATCCTTCCCTAGAAAACCCCACAGTGACTAGCACAGCACAAAACTTAACAGAATTTCAATACATACTAGTTGTCTGGACTTGAAAGAAGCAATCAGTGAGAGCCAAGGAACTGGAGTAAAATCAAAATTATTTTTTCGTAAGTGACACGACACGCACACCTGCATCTTTCCTTCCCTTGTCACTTGAGCATCCGTCACAGAGTTGGTGACCAGCAGAGTGTAGTCCGTGCTTGCAGAACTGAACACATAATAGGCATTTAATGTTTATTGAGTGGTGAGTGACTGTCAGAGATCTAGATTCGAGGTCTAAGATCTCAGATGCATGCTGGAGGCATCAGAATCCTCTGCAGGACTTGTTAAAACACAGATCGCTGGGATCCACCAAGTTTTCTATCAGTTGGTTTGGGATGGGCCTGAGAATTTGCATCCCTAACAAGTTCCTCAGTGGTAAGGATGCTCTGGATGGGGGACCACACTTGGGGAACCACAGCTCTTAGCAATGTGCTGGAAAGCCCAGTTATTATCGCACAGATACTGCCTCGACTGCTTATACTAATCTACATTTTAGTTCCTCTGCTTGGATACTTTATGTGGATGTGTAGTAACACCTCCCATAATTGTTTTTATCTTATTTTCACAATATTCTCATTCCTCTGACTGTCAGAAGGTGCAAAGGAGCTGATCTTGCACACTAGATTGGTTGGTGAAGCTCTGGAGGTCAGCCTGACTTCCCTTCCTTCAGTAAACACGGCAGCAAAACACCAGTACCACCTACAGCCTATGTGACCATGAACACCGCACACTCAGCTGCAGTGTGATCCCATCAAGCTGCGGCCTTAGGAATAACCGTGGGATCCACATATTCATAGGAAAGGAAAAGAGGGAAGGAGGGAGGAATGTGCATAAATCCTACATAAGAGTCTCATTAATTCCTCTTAGAACAAAAAAATAGTTGGAACTGTAATTTGTGAAAGGCCCCCTAGCTCAGAACTTTATAATTTCTTATAAGACTATTGCATCAGCACCTCAAATCTTCCACCTCAATGCACTTGAATCCATCCCAAACATGGTATGGATTCAAGTTCACCAACCACAGTCCTGATAATGTTGCCCTCTCGCACAAACACCTCTCAGTGATATTTATCTTCTCCCACATGGGATTAAGTATTTCTAAAAATAAAAGCAAAGGAAAAAAAACCATTAAGGAAAACCTTCAACAATATACAAATGTAAGAAATCTTTATATTTTTAAATCCCCCCAAAATGAAAAAATAAATGACAAAGAAAAAAGTCATTGTGACATTTATGACAGAAAAAAGATCTTTAATATATAAAGAGTTTATAAATCAATAAAAGAATGACTACATTACAGGAAAAAATGGGCAAGGACACAAAAGAGAAAATGTACAAACTACAGAAATGGTCTTCAGAGAGCTTTTTAGAATGCAAGTCAACATCTCCTGAGCCATTTGGTGGGTCTTTTGGACTTCTGACCAATTCAGTACCTCAAGTTTCATTGTGACTGATTCCCTAGTGAACCTTTTCTCATGAGTCTTTATGTGAGAAGTACACATATCACACGATCTCTCCAGAAGTCTGATCCCAAAACAGAGGCAAGATATTAAGTAAAACAAAGCCGATTAAATACAGTAACAAAGAAATCAAGGTACAACCTCAATCCCAAACCTGAGAGAAACAACCAGTAAACGGGTCTCCTGGCACCAGAAATGAAAACCATCACCTCAGATTTAGACAGAAGTCCCCATCCAAAGATGAAGATTAAAATGATGCTCCCTGAAAGCTTAGAATAGATACAAATGTTTGTCTTTCTATTTGGAAAGGAATTCCCTGTGCTTTGGTAATTCTGCATTCCTGGACAATTTTACCAGAATTCACTCAGATACTTACTTAGATTAGGTAGTGACCCCAAATGTGAGTTTAGGGCTAAAATCCCTGAGACAATGATTGCTACAGATGCCAAAGTGTGAAAATAAATTTTAGAAAGTGGGATTATACAAACCATCATTCAGTTACAAATCCCTCAGTTAACTAAGATACATTTAAAGAGATAAGATTTATCCCTTCAGGCCAATCCTTGCCCAGCCAAGATCATAGCTTACATTTTTTTAATAAAACCTTTTCTTCAACTATGTATAATATACAAATTCACAAGTTAGCATGTTTGATTCCAAAAATTCATGAGTCTTCTGGGCCAAAATAATTACTATTGTTGGACATTTAGTGCTGAGATAAGCTCCTTAGATACATTATTTCCTCTTCACAGTAACTTTATTAAGAAGGTATTCCTCCCCCATTTTTCTCTTGGAAAAGCTAATGCTTAATGAGATCAATTAACCTGCCCAAGAGCATACAATTAGTAGTAATAATGTCACTAATTTTATTATTCTTATTCTATAATCAAAGACTAATACCTAACTAGTTGTTTTCTAAATGTGTTTAACTGAAAAGTGCCTTTCTCATAACTCTTCATGGGTAACAAAAATCCAACTGGCACTCTCATTTTACTGGGTTTATTAACAAGTGACCAGTATGAATCGGGTTGGTCACAAATATTCATGCCCCAATCAGCAGGTTTATACCTATGTGAGGTAAGTGTCTGGGTTATTATCAGTAGTTATAGTCCTCAAGGTAGACATTTGAGGTTTTCAGACATCATATTTATGTGTGGGAACTCCTGTAGAGACATTTCCCTGCTGTGCAACTTCAATGAGACTATACAAGTACAACCTGAACAGAAAAGACTGGCTTAAATTGGCAATATTATACCTCCTAGAAAATGTAAGATAGTAAACAAGCCTTTGCTAATGTTTCCAGTGTGTGCAGAACATCCTGAGGCGTGATACCTTGAATTGTCATGTATGTGATTTCCGCCAAGTATTTGTAAAAAAAAAAAAAAGAGAGAGAGAAATTAGCTAAATTTACTCCTAGGAAGCTTCAATAGACAGCTTTCTTTGTTGGACTAGAAAAGTAAATTCTTTAACCATTCTGGAATATGTCTCAATTTCCTTTCCTTTGAGAATAAGGTTCATTGCTGGTCTTCCTCTTTTTCTCATGTTTCATTTTTCTTTAATTATGTAAGTTAAGGGAGAGACATGATATTTGCAAAGTCAGTCCATGAGAGCCTATGTACATGAACAATACTGAAAATTTCTGGGTTTCTAACAAATAGAAACCAGGTTCAAGAATCAAGACAGCCATCAACCAGAACTGCTAGCCTGTCAGTAGACAATAAATTATCATTTGTTGAAAATAAAATCATGCTTGCTTAGAAAAGCAGCTATTATTGATGAGTCTAAGACTTTGACCTTCCAATATCAGTGGTGTTATAAACCCACAAAGGAAATAATAGCTACCGTTCGCTGAGTATCTCAGTATCCAGACACCTTGTCCACAGCACTGTATTACTTCATCCTAACATCCTTGCAGATGGGTATCATTATGCTGGCTCTACGGATGAGGAAACCGAGGCTCAGAGGGATTAAACACCATAGCCAGGATCACTAAGTAGGTGTTACACACTTAAAACCAGGTCTCCAGAACCCATGCCTCCCCACTACACAGGGAAGGAAGTCCCTGGAAGAAGTGAGGGAATGGAGATGGTGAAGGAAACCCCCAACAGGAGCTATGGCCACTGGCTGGGACAGCGATCCCCATGCCTATTGGTAAAGGGAACACAGGTGAGGAGATTGCCTCACTCGATACTCCACACTTTTTAAAAAAAAAATTTCTTCAGGTTTGCAAACTGAAGGACGTTTAAAGAAAACTGAAGGGCTAGTATAATGTCAAGGTTAACATTTTAATTGCATGAAACACCAGGAAAGCCTATGCTTGTCAATTTTACAAGGTTACCTTTCCTGTACAATGGAAGCTTTTATCCAACAACTATATACGAGTTGGTGACATGACATAGAATGTGACTTACATCAATGGGAGAGTTCACACTCTTTTTTTCCATAGAGCTCCTGCAGAAGGCGCCATCAAGCAGCTAAATTGTGGCCTTTTAAACCCTTCCTCACAGATAAGAAATGCACATGTATGTGTCATTTTGTAGTTCTGAATGCACAGGACCTAATTCTCCTGTAGTACATCTGGCCCCTCTGTGCCCAGAGCCCCATCGACTTCAAAGAAGGTTGTGCAGGTGGAATGGCTGATAAGCAGTGGAGAATGTAGCTCTTTTGGATGATGTGATCACATAACAAAAGGCTGCTGTAACCCTGCAAGAAGGCAAAGTTAAGGTTACTGTTGGAGCCTTAACTCTGAATTCGCTGAATCTAGGGCAATCCAGGTATATAGCCCCACAGCGCAACACTTCACAGTGTTTTACAATGAGCAGCAAAAAGAAAAAAGATCTTATAAAGGATGGGAAGCCTTTCAGATCTGTGCATTGGATCTAATTTTTTTTGTGTGTGTAATAAGTTTCCAAGGTTGAAAAGTAACTGAGGTAAATTTCAACACATTACACACACTTAGGAAAATAACAGCTTTATGTACAAGGTACAGAAGGGCTAAATGTCCTTATTTTATACACAAATGGCTACTTACGTTTTCATTTCATAAGACTCAGGAACACACGGGAGGTTGTCATCTGTAAGCACAGACCCATAAAAGACCCTCCTTCTCACAACCAGTCTTGAGATAGAAATGCAGATCTGCAGTGTTGCTGAAAATCGCCTCCATTTTCTTAAATATAAATTGAAGATGCAGTCTCCTTAAAGCAAGACTGATAGTTGTTTTAAATTAAGAGAACCATTCATCAGTTTATACTTTGTGATGCTGAAGGATAATGTTGATTTGCATGTGTCATCACACTAGTTTTGTTCTCCTAGCCGGGAGGAAGGCAGGACTACTATAACCACCAGCAATGAAAACATGGATTTGGCTGAAAGAAGACAAGAGAGAAAACACACGAGTCAAGAGCCACCAGAGAGAAAGCCCTGCCCCCTCAGGCCAGGCCCTGCCATCCTCTCCTTTCATCTCCCATCTAAGAGAGAAGTGGGGAGGCCTGAGGAGAGCGGCTGGGACAGGAGGACAAAGATGGGAAGCTGAGAAATGAACTTTTGTGGTCGACCTGCTCTGTTTCCAGGGAAAGGAACTTGCACCTGAATCGGGGAACTGTCAGGAGGATAATCATCCAGGGAAGCAGGATACACCCCTCTTTGGGTAGAGTCACCCCCGTGTGTGGTTTTTAGCAGTATCTACAGAGAAGACGGCAGCAAGTGGATCACCAGGTGGCTGCCCAGGGTTCCAGCTGGCCTCTTTCCCCCTCCTGACTTCCTTCGTCAACAAAAAGTCTCGGCCCTCAACGGAAGCACGGAAGGGCTACAAGTCTCTGATAAGGGAAGAAAGAGTCAAGGAGAACCCACTCCCATTACACAGGAGGAGACAGTGGCCAGGCGAGGCATGTGCTACATGTGGAGGAAACAGCAGGGTACTTATTTTTCCAAGTACATCAAATCCTATCAGTCCTCTGCTCAAACCCCCTAATGGCTAAGCATTTCCCCCCCAGTAACCTTACCCTGTTTCAGATTTTCCCATAATACTTACCACCTTTCACACATATGTAAGGTACCCACTTACTATGCTCACTAACTTTGTCTCCACTAGAATGTAAGCTCTACAAGAGCAAAGATTTTTGTCTGCTTTTATTCCTGATTTTTCTTTAGCACCTAAAATAGGATCTGGCACTTACTAGGTACTCAATAAATACTTGTATTAATTAATTAATTGATTGATTGATTGATTAATTAATTATCCATGGATGCATGGGTAATATTACAACATTAAACAGACAAATACCTCAATGATGTATCTGTGTGGTCATAGGCTATAAAGATATAGCTGGAAGTGGCTGTCATTTTAGATGAAGCTACCTGTAAAGGCAGAGATAAAAACACATATGGGTAGATGTAGAATAAAGGAACAGAATATGCAAAAGCCAAGTGAAGAATTTATCTTGGAAGAAATAAAGTTCTTAAAAATGGGAAAAAAAACTCTATAAATTAAATGAAAGAGAGCATGAAATTAATGAGACAAGACTTCAAAGAGGTGATGGTAACTTTGAGTGAAATTTATAAAGAATTTAGGACCTACTAAAATATGGTATGAGTCATAATAATACTACTAAAGAATGGATTAGTAAATCGGAAACATCAATGAACAGAATACACATAGCTGCAAACAGAATGGCACTATAAGTCTATGAAGTGAAAGTAAAATAAAAAGAACCACAGATTAAAGCAACAAGAAAAGGGAACAGATATGGAGGATGGACAATGATGATCAAACAAATATAATTGATTTTCCAAAGACAATAGAAGACATTATAGAAAAAAATATCTGGATATGAAGAAAGGGCTGAAACAACATGAAAAAAAAACATGTGTTTGGAGAAATATAATTAGGTAGAATGCTGCCAAAAGACATATTTTGGTACTGGTACTGAACTTGATGGTTAATTATTCAGGCACATAGGCATCAAAGGAAGTTATCTAGAAAGGATAAATGGTCAGCTGGTCTCCACCCTCTTCACAGAAATACTCAATTCTAGGAGATGATGGGGCCAGGTCGATAAAGCATTGAGAGAAAAGTGGCCTAAGCATTTTGTACCAAGCCAGTCACCCAGCATTAAAATCACTGTTATGCAGGAGCCCAGAGAACATGGAACTATTGAAGCCCACTTAACAGATGTAGGCAGAGAATCCATCCACTCCCAGTAAGGCCAAAGTGCTTACCATGGTTTACAAGATCCCTCACCTCCTGCTTTCCTGTAGCTTTTTGGCCATGCACAGAAGCGTGACAGTAATAACCTTCCTAAAGATGGTCTGGATAAGCTTCAGGTGATCAAAATTAAAATGTAACAAAACCCCAAACTTCTGTGGTCTGAAGTACAACACTTCACTGTGTTTCATAGTGCTTCCACGACTAAGCTGTATGGTACTGTCGGTTTTAGTACCCAGCTTATAGCCATAGAAAGAAATATTTGTGTGTCCCATTCATTGCCAAATGGGGGATAGCTACACATAGGTTAGGACTTTGATGGGGGGAGACTCACTTTTCTTATTCTATAAACCACCTGAGAGAACCTTCTTTGCATCTGTAAATGTTTCCTTAGCAATTTACAATGTTAATTTTTCCAGAGACACATACAGACTCTGGGATCACTGCGGGAAGGACCTTCCTGGCCTGACTGTGGCTGGACATTTATCAAGCCACACATGTGGGTCAACCACCAGCAGTTTTTAGAAAGGTTAGAGGAGGTTGCATGTGGCACACAACAAGTACTCAATGAATGATCGGGAAACTTCTGGATTGTGTTAGTTGGTGTCTTCACCTGATAACTCTGTATTGTTAGAAAAATTAATGCCCATGAGTGTATGGACGCTTTCCTCCTCCTCTCTCCTTCTGGCAGGTAGTCTTCCTGTACCAATGGCCCCTCATCATAACTACAGGAACAATGCAGCCCTGAACTTCTAGAGGAATACCTTCCCTTTAAGCCTCTTTATTCTGTTCCTTTATCTCTTCCAAGTTCCCCCACTATCTCACAGATCTTCTACTGTGGTCCAGGTTGGAGTCTCCAGCCCTGGGAATAGCAGCGAGTTATGGAGAAAGGAAAGGAAAAAATTAACACTTCTGATGTTCCTACTTCAAGCATGGCCCTGAGTTAGGGGATTCCATGCCCTATATCGTTTCAGCTTTATTATATCCATTGGAGTCTACTTTTCTATTTTCAATTTATATTTCAAATTTTTCTATTTTTCATTTGCACAAAAGTAATTATTTCACCCTGTTGATCACTTGTCCTGTGAGGAAGTCCTGACAGTTAAGGTGGGAGGAGTTGGTCGAGAGCAGGTTGAGAAGGTCCTCCTTGAATTCAAGTTCTATTTAACAGTGTGTTTACCACTAATAATAATACTGGGAGCAATACAAGTAACAGCAATGATGATAGTAACAGTAAGATCAGTAACAATGCCAATAATCATAGGAACAGGAGCAATGAAATAGTGGGAATCTTAGAGGTGATATGCCTCTTGATCTATTGACAGGGATCAATATTCAACTCTATTGTCACCATTCCTGTTTTAGATGCTCAAATGGTACCATTTAGGTCCCCACGTCTATGGATTTGAATTTATCTTATTGCAGGAACCCTCTGAACACTATTAGGGACATAGTGTTTTGATTTCCATTTTTAACTCTAATACTAACAAAGTGATTGTGATCTTATTCATAGCTGCATTTGACACTCATCCCCACCAGATCCAGGGACTCAAATGAGAAGATTTGACAACAAAGAGGCAGGATATCAGGTAATGGGGCTGAGAAATGCCTAAGAACAGAGCTTGGCCCCAGGGCCCCTTTGAGCTCCTGGCCAGTGCCCACTACTGGTCACAGTGTGTGTCATGCTACAAGGGTGGAGGGCAAATGAGATGGCCTCTAATTCAATAGCTGGAAGACTGACATTCAGTCAGCTGGACCTAGAAATTGGCTGCCCACGTGGCTGGCACTCTAATAGCTTATAAGCCAGCACATACCCAGAGAGAGCAGCAGACCTTTCTAATATGAATGCCTCCTTAACATATGCAGATATCCTTAATATCCCCGATTGGCTTGGGAGCAATCACAGTGCCTGGAACATGGTAGGCACTCGATAAATACATGTCGCCTGAACAAACGAAGATATATATACACAATTCAGTTTTAGTGCCAATAATATTTTTCAGCTTTAATCATTTATGGTCAAAAGCTAAGAGATAATCCATTACCATGGGGATTTTTTTCACTTTCTTGTATTATCTTTGACAAAATAGCTATTTAAAAAGAAATTTTTGGAGGCCTTTCTAATTGCTTTACTCATTTGATCATATGTTTACAGGGATAGTAACTATTAGATTAAAGCTGCCTCCAGAATTCTAAACCAATAAAGGACTCCCCTAGGTATAAGCAGTTATTGGTTCAAAATATATCCAAAATACACAGATAAACAATCAAACCTTTTCCTCTGGTACACTTGAGCAAATGATTTAAGGTCTTTGGGTCTCATTTTCCTTATTTTTCAAAGGCGAGGTTGGGTTTGATAAGTTCCAAAGCCCCTGACAGCTCTGATTCTTAGACATTTGGCAGAAGCCTAGCAGAGGAATCCTCAAATTTTAAGTCACTCCCTCACTGTGGTTGGACTTTGCCCTTCATTTTCCCTTTCTCATCACCCTGACTCTCCCACCAGTAGAAACACCTTCTTTTCTTGCCACTTACAGCTGGTTTTCTCTCTCTTTTCTTCCACTAATCCTATTGCTGTCTCATGGTTTGTAAATACCTCCAAAGAAATATACACTCACATGTGTCAGTGACCTGCAGGCTGTCTGCACATGCCACCAAACTGTTAGATTTTAGAGAGTAAGAAATATGCCTGGGGGTCTGTGGCACCATAGGTGCCAGGAACACGACCGCAACCCCATAAAAGCCGGTGCTACTCAAGTCTGGACAAGCTGCCTCCTGCATCAAAAGTTTGTTTAAAAGCAGCCAGTTCCTCAGCCTCTTTAATAATCTGTGCCTTGGCCCAGTTATGCACTGTAGTGTCTGATGTCTGCCACCACAGGATCACCTTAAGCCCCCATAACACAGTGAGATTGCACTGGAATATTTAAATACGACCTCAGCAAAAGTTCACTGAGTAACCTCCCCTAGTCTGACTTATACTTTGAGCTCATACCATGACTCTCCATGTGGCAGAGAGGCCGGTAGATCTTCCCACCTGGGAGGTCCAGAGCACCACAAAGAGTTGTGGAGACCTGACCCAAGAAAATGAAAACCAGCAAGGGGCCAAAGTTCCCTCTACCACCTGTAGCCCACCTTCCAAGCTCTGAACTCTGTCTGAAGACCTACCTCTCGCCATCAATGGACACCATCAAGGGCCCCAAGTTTCAGAGAAAACCAGGTACCCTTCACCCTGATCTGCAGCCTGATCCCCCAGCAGTTCTCAGCCTTGGGTAGATACCCATGCATGGACTTCAGACAGGCCTGAAATCCCCCTAAAATGTTACATTAAATTTACAAATATATACATATCTACTAGGGAAGGGTATATATTTTTTATCAGATTCTTGAGTGGTTCATGATCCAAAAGGTCTTTTCACAGCCTGGAAGTCTCAACATGGTCTCAACAAGGACAACGATGTTCTAAAACAATACAATATGCCCAACAACTATAAAAGATATATGTACATACATAAGCAGGTGTCATTTCATTGTGCCTATTATCTGTTAAATGGGAGCAGATGAGTCTGCAAAGAAAGATAAGCTGGGTTTTGAAAGAAGCATAGGGTCATGACAGAGAGAAATGGGGAGAAAGGCCATTATGGAATGTGGAACAAGCATAAGCAAAAGACGGGCCCAAGACAGCCCCTTGTGGGTGGAAACGAGTGCAAGTTCAGCTGGAATGGGCGCTGCAGGTTGGAGAATGGTGGGCGCTGACACCAGAAAATGGGGTTTTGGCTAGGTAGTTTTAATGTGAAGGGTGGGGACATACTTATTTTGGAGAAGTATGGAAAAGGTAAAAATCAATGAACAGAAGACGTATTAACATAACAAATGACACTGTATCATGATTGGCCATTTGCATGTCTGTTTCCCAGATGGAATGGGAAGAAAGTGCAGGAAAGCAGAATCAGAGTCTAATTCATGTTCCTACATCCTGCATATTCCCTGGCACATGGGAAATGCTTCATAACTTTTAAGAGTAGGGAGGGAGGATAGGTAGAAAGGAAGGAAGGCAGGAAAGTGTCAGAGAAAGAGAGGATGAAGGGAGAGGGGGACAGAGAAGGAGAGGCAGAAAGAGGAAGGAGGAGCTGTCCCTTAAGATATATATACATCAGAAGAGAAAACAGCAGGCTCTTACATCATCCAGGCGAGCAAGAATGAACAGGCACAAGTAACTTACATTTATGAGATGCTGTGTTTCCATGAAATTAAAATTCTCATTGTCCACTAAGCAGCTCTTCTGTTACCTGTTCAGGATTTGTATTTAATGTTTTAATTCTTTGTAAGTAGAAAGGACCTGTAAGTGGTCTTGTCCCAATACTGTGAATTCCCAATAGAGTGTCCCAGCACTCCGAGGATTTGTGCTCATCCAACCTCACTTTTGCCCACTTTCCCTGAACAGAGCGTGCATGCTGATGGTGAGGAGCAGAGTGCAGCCATGGAAAGAGGGGATAGGAACTGGCTATTGGGGCCCCTATATCTGCACTGAGATCCTGCCCTCCTACCACCTGCTCACTTAATAGGGCAACGCAATTGCTGTGCCTGGCTGACTTTCACATCCTACTAGACTAGACATACTAAAAACCTGACCTTCAACACAAACCCTCTTAATCCATGTGCTCTATGATGTTTCTCCCCAGATGGGGTGGAATTTAGGTCAACCCAGGGTTGTGATGACATTTTTCAGTCCTCTAAGATTATGATTTAATCTGTCCATCTCAGACCCAGCTGAAGTATTTTTTCTGTTTTTCCAGATAACCTTTCAGGACATTCTAAGCTTGTCATTTCCTCTTTGACCACATTTTATATACATATTTCATGTTGAATTTCTATAACACACCTTCAAATCCTGAATCCTTAAATAGTCATTCACTCCCTCCATGAACTCTTGTTCATAAACAAAATTATTCTATAGAATTTTTAGGACATGGCTCCAGATGTGTCAGGCTGGCTGCCTTTGCCTGTAAAGTTATAGAAAAGCAACACAGGAATTTGACTTACTTTTTTTATATAAATCTGTAACACTCTCCAAAGTTGATTATAGATTCTGGCACGCTCAGAGGTCATGTAACTCATACATAGTCTCCCAGAAACCTGAGCAGGGGACTGCTTTAACCTCAAGAATTTTCCCATGATATTTCTCTTCTCTTGTGAGCCAAGCCAGATCAAGCACATGGCACAGGGTAAGAAGAATAAGATAAAGTTCACAAGTGGCAAATCAAATTACAGAGCCCTGCAATTGTCATTTTTCAATCATTTAGTGAACATCTACCATATGCAGGTTTTGCTGAGAGGAGGCAAGATGATCAGAAGCAACCAAAGACCTAACTAAAGCATGGTCACCCTCTATCTGGTGAAAGAGGCAACCAGGTGCCCATTATTCATCACAGTGCTGGGCACCACAGGAATGTCCCCTTTGGCTACGGGACACCCAGCCCTTGCTGGCAGGACATCATATGGCCAGGCCTCCTGGATTTTATTTTCTTAAAGAAAAATGGACAGTGCCTATTTTATGTAGACCCTCCCAGTTTTTTAACCTTGTTGACCAGTTCAAACTTTTCTAAAGCCCTGTTTCTGTAAATTGCGTCAACCCATGTATCACCGGCTTCTACCTGGGAACTAGAAGTGAAAGTTCTCAGAGGGGTAGAATGAGTCTGAAAGTGGGCTAGACTTTTCCATTTTCATTCTCTGGACTATCAAAATTGTCATGCTTTCTTTCTTTTAAAGCAGTATAATCCTATCTGTGTTTTAGAAAAAGAATTCTGGTGGCAGATGGGCATTTGACACATGACTTTACAACAATTGTTCAATTAATGAATGAGAGAGAGAGCAGGCAAGGGAAAAGATTAGAGGCCTTTTAATAGGCTCTTTCAATGATCCAGACAGGGTGTAATGAGGTTAAACTTAGGAAAATGGAAATGGAGAGAAAGTAATAAATACAGAAAATATCCAAAGGCAGAGTGACACCTCTGTGGCAGTCACTAATGCTGTTCACCAAATTTCTCTGCTTTCCTCCTCTCTGGGAGTTGCTCATACAGGACTTCCTTGCGCCCTCGAAGTTCAGTGGTGCCATGTGATTACTGCTGGCCAATGAGCCGAGAGAGAAAGTGTGGGGTTACTTCTAAGCTCAAGCATTTAAAAGCTCTTGAAAAACTCTCTCTCCTGACATCACCCCAGTCATGTTCAAACAGTGACAGCTCCATTGGCTTAGACACCTAAGGTCTGCAATGAGTTAGAATCCCCTGCCAACTTATGATGACATGAAAAGAAATAAACTCTTGGGCTACAGCACTGAGATTGTAGGGCTGCCCAGGACCACAATATAACCTAATCTATCCCTACTGATAAATTTGTGTTTGCCGGTTCTGTCCAGACTGTATTAAAAAAGTAAAAATAATTCTACTATACTTCCCATTAGCAAAATCAACCAGGCTGGCAGAAATAAATGAGACATTTACAGAAACATTTTTACCCTTATACGTGATAGAACCATATTACACGCTAACCTGATTAAGCCTCCAGCATATATTGCTTTTTATGAATAGCTTTTTCCCAAAATTCTTTTTTGATAACCTTTTTCTTCCACTAGGGTTGTCATTAATGTAATTAGTTATTTAATTAAAACTATTAGTTGTCTTCTCTTTAACTTATTACATATGAAAGCTTAAAATGAACGATGTAAATTGAATGACTAATTTGCACATCAATACAACAACCAGATAAGCCATGCAGTACATTCCTTGTCCTACCAAAGAATTCTACTGTAGAGATGGAAAGAGAAAGTAAAAGTGAGAATAGTAATAATATTTATGGTATAATACATATGTATTATTTTACATATGTAAATAACATGTGTATAATATTTTAAATAGTAAACATTTTGCTACCCAAAGTCATTTTATAACAGGTTTCTTCTCAATGAATCTGGAATGGAATTGCAAATCTGGCAAGAGTATATTTTTAATTCCTATGTTTCAAAATATAAAAGTAGATGTAGCTTAAAGAAAGTATTTTCATTTACCTTAAAATATAGCAAAATGTTTACTATTTAAAATATTACACACATAGTATTATATACATAAAATCATACATACACATTATATCATAAATATTATTACAATTGTCACTTTCACTTTCTCTTTCCATCTCTACAGTAGAATTCTTTAGTAGGATAATTTATATAGTGCATAGCTAATTTGGTACATGCAGGCCAAGCAAAGCTATGATACACATGTTCCTAGAATCATCTCTGAGTTTAGATTTCTTCTTCTATAACATGAGAGGATATAAGCAAGAACCAATGAGGGAAGATCTATAAAGCTCTTCGGCAACCCTGAAGTTGTTGTGTAGGAACAAAATTGAATTACCTGTTTAGGGAGTTTAAAGTTCAGCCTAGATAAGGAAGGTTTATGGTGATATGAGGAAAATTAAAGAGAGGAGAACATAGTCAGATTCTTAAAAAGAAATCTCTTGCTATAATGCCTTCTAGCATCCACAGCCTTCTAAAGGAATCAGCTACCACATTTTTGTCACATAACTTTTTTTCATCTCAACTGACAGATCATTGGAGAATAACTGTCGGGAATAATCCCCACACTGGTAGAGGGGATGGATTAAATCAACCATGAAACTAAGCACTGGCCCATGTGTCTATAGCCTAAAAGAAATTTGAGTGAACACAGGACTGTGTTTAAACCAGACACAGTGTACACTGAATTGCCTGTAATATTTACTACTGCAAATGTCCATTTGAGGGGAATGCAAATGCTGATGCTCTGAAAACCAGCGTACATCTTGCTTTGTTTGAAAAGTTTTAAGGAGTTATGTTATCATTTTATTAGCATAGCAATGTAAAATGAGCACACTTCTTCCCTTTCCCCATATCCATAGCTTCATTTTTAGTGAATATGACTTCAGCTCTATCCTAAAATTCAAAGATTTCCCTGAAAAAAACATGCTTGATAAATGTTATCTATAATTTTAAACCTTTTAACCTCCAGTTAAAAGGTAGATTGGCCTTCTGAGACGAGGTCATCAAGGAAGTATATAACTGTTTTTCACGTTTATGGAGTGAAAATAATGGGATGGAATGGTTCATTAGTGTTTCTTTGAGCTTCTCCCTGTTTCGCCTAAATGTATTTTCTGTCATTAAACTAATAGGGCATTAGGAAGGAAGGGTGGCATAGTCACTGTTGTAACATTCATCTCAAACCTTTCAAAACAAAACAAAGCACACCCCTGATTATCCATATATTGGAGAATGAGCAAAGCATAGGGAACTGACACCCAAGGACAGTCTCATTGCTTTGTCCATATTCTTCACCAAGCCTCTGCCAAGCTCTGGAAGAGAAGGAAATCAGTTATCATGGGAGGGTTGGGGTTCACTGATGAGTACATTTGGTCTCATCTGCCAAGCAAAAGGACTGCAATTTGAGAATTAGTGTCTCTATATACAACCTATGATTCCCTGCAGGCTATGGAAAAATCTTTCAAGTAAAATCAAGGAACACGTATAATCTATCCACCTGAATTTAGTCAAAATGCACATTCAAATTCCAGGAGTTCTCATTTAATATGCTATTAACACCTGAAGAAGACTTGAAAATCTGATGGAAAAAGGTAGGAGAGGGTTATTTAAGCCTTTTTTGTGAAAAAAAGGTCTTATTTTTAAAGCCTAGTACTAATAGAAGTGCATTCTTCTTGCTTTACTCATGCTATATGCTCATTTGAGTAGCTGAATACCTCTGTCAGGTTCCTCACAGCTACAAATCTGTAACATTGACATTTGGCCTTTCCAGTCCCTGGGGATGGTTCAGCCAGTCTCCAGATTGTCGATTGTCCTAGCTTAGAAAACTCCAGCTCTGGTTTCCCACCTTTGTATGCCTCAAGAACCTTTTTTTATATTTCTTTCTCCTGTCATTCTGTATTATCTTAAAGGCTTTGCCCTCAAGACAACTGCATTTGTTAAGAAATGTATATGCATATACTCCTTTTAACACCTATTTACATTTTCAGTCAAAGGTATTTGTTATACTTGCTTAACACTTCTCTTCAGCATGAATTAATGAGTTTCACCATACTGACTAAACTTAATTACAGATTAATCCATGCAGCCTTATTAAGAGTGTCCGTCAACTAATAAATGGATAAAGAAAATATGGCATATATATATAGAGAGAGAGCATATATATACAATGGAATATTATTCAACCAAGAGAAAGAAGGAAATCCTGACTGAAAGGAAGGGAATGACACACAGCAGCAATTCACCGGAGAATTCCGCTTTATTAGGGAAAGGTGCTGGGTTATATAGGAAGGGGCATGGGGTGATTGTGGTGTAACTTCTACGGGGCTGGTGGCTATTGGCTAGGTGCTAGGATTAGGGGGGCAAGGGGTGATTGGGGTTCAGATGGTGCCAGCGGGAATCGAGGACCCGGAAGAGAAGCAGGAATTTCGCCATCTTATGGGTGGGGGCCCTTCATTCCCCCCTTTCTCCTCTATGGGGTTGTGGACGTTGCTTTCTCTCTGACTGCTTCCTGCTGAACGGGGGCGGAGAAGGTAGTGAGGGCTTGAGGACTGGGAGGAAAGGGTTGATAGGACTCCCCACAGTAAGGACGAGTAGATGTGGACTTCTTCAGGTTGGAAATCAGGGAAGGTTCCCTGTAACCATAGGTCGAGGACTTGTTGATTCTAATGGTGCCAAGAGGATACAGGTGCCAGAAGCCAGGCGTCTGCGGCTACTGTTTCCAGGAACAGTTTCCAGCGGAGAGAGGGTCCATCTCAGCGTGTGGTGAGGAGGTTACGTGAGGGTAAGGGATCTTCTGTGGCTAAAAGCTGGTAGTTCCTGAGTAAAAGCTGGTTGAAAGTTTGATTAGAGATTTTACCAACTTGGGATTTGATAAATTTTACTATACAAGGTAAGAAGAGACAGGCGAGAAGAATGATTATTATAGGGCCTGCAATGGGCCACAGCCAGGTGAGGAAGGGGTTTGTTAGTATTGAAGAGAATGGGTTGGAGGAGTAATACTGTGGGTACCGGGAGTTACCCATGTAGTGAATGGCACAAGACCAGTAGGGACATCCCCGTAGGTGTCTGGCCATCACCTGCAACAGGCCTGTTTCTGGTCATAGAGGAAGCAGAGGTAGGGAGAATAAAGGTAGCTGCTAGTGAACACTTCGGTGGAGGGAGGAAAGTGAAGGTATAAAGGCTCAGAGCAGCCTTTCAGAGGGCAGTCTGATGTGGCAATGAGGGCAGTAATTTTTGTTTGATGCTGTGTGTAAGTCTGTCTGACTTTGAATCGCCATACAAAGGAGGCTGGGGTGGCGGGGAAGACAATAGGAATGAGGAAAAAAGCGACAGAGAGCAAGGGAGCAGTAAAGGAGGAAAAAGTCATGATTCAGGTATGGATGGCAAAGGGGGTGAACGGGATTTTGGAGGAAAGAGGACAGTAAGGTCAGGAGTCTGGAGGGAGGGAGAGTCTGTAAACTTTTGTAGGTTAAGAGATCCTTTAGGTGATGTGGGGACAGAATGGTAAGGGGCGCCCTGAATGTCAATTTATGAGCTTCCTTCTGCAAGAGCTGTCCAGCGGCTAATGCCCGTAGGCAGGGGGCCCATCCCTGAACTGTGGGGTCTAATTGCTTGGAAAGATAAGCTACTGGGGCAAAGGATGGGCTATAATATTGGCCTAGGACTCCTAAAGCTTGACTGGACCTCTCATGAATGTATAATGAGAAGGGCTTCGACAAATCAGGAAGATGGAGAGCTGGGGCTTCCACAAGGGCTCCACGGAGCTTAATGAAGGAGTGTCGGGGTGAGGAGGATAATGGTTCTTCAGGGGGGCCCTTGCTGAGGTCGTATAGGGGTCTTGCCAACAGGGAGAAGTTAGGGATCCACGCTCTAAAATACCCAGCCAGGCCTAGAAAGGAAAGGATTTCTGTCTTGGTTTTGGGAACAGGCAGGTCAGAGAGGAGCCGTTTTCTGTCTAAGGTAATGGACTTCCTTTGTTGAGATAGAAGAAATCTGAGGTAAGTGACAGAAGAGGAAGAGATTTGAGCTTTGACAGGGGATACCCGGTAACCTCTGGAAGCTAGAAGGTTAAGTAGGGAGGCAGTGTCAAGTTGAGACTGTTCCCACGAGGGACTGCAGAGTAGAAGATCGTCCATGTATTGTAATAAGGTGGACTCGGAGTGATCATGATGAAACTGTTTGAGGTCCTGAGCTAGGACCTGTCTAAAAATATGGGGACTATCTTGGAAGCCTTGTGGCAAAACTGTCTAAGTGAGTTGTTCAGAATGTCTTGTGTATGGGTCCATCCAGGTGAAGGCGAAAAAATCTTGGGAGGAGGGATCAAGAGGGATAGAAAAAAATGCATCCTTGAGATCTAGGACTGAGAAGTGGGAGGCCGAGGCAGGGATCTGCGATAAAAGGGTGTATGGATTTGGGACTAAGGGATGGATAGGGATGATGGCCATGTTGATGAGGCGAAGGTCTTGGATGAGGCAGAAAGATCTGTTGGTTTTTTTAACAGCTAATATGGGGGTGTTAAACGGGGAGTGAGTGGGTCTGAGGTAATTTTTGTTTAAAAGATCTTGAATGATGGGTTGGAGGCCTATGAGGGCTGAAGTGGTTAGGGGGTATTGGGCCTGACAGATATACTGAGAGGGGTCACATAGTTTGATAGAGGCAGGAGGACATAGAGCCACGGAGGGGCTCGTAATGTCCCAAACTTTGGGATTTACAGGGTGTATGAGGGCGGAACTGGAGCTTTCATTGGGTAGAGGGGGGTCGTCGGCTATGAGGGCCATCACAAAGGGAGTACTGGGGGCTGTGGGAGTGGATATAGTTATGGAAACATGGAGGAGAGAAAGGATGTCTCGTCCTAGTAAGGGATGGGACACTGGGGCATAACCAGGAAGGAGTGGGAGAAAGGTATGGGATTGTCTTGGATTGTGCATAAAAGGGGGGGGGGTTTAATGGGAAAATCTGTTTACCTCCTACCCCGACTATAGGAGTAATGGCAGGCGTGGTAGGGCCCCGGTATTCTCGCAAGACTGAGAAGGTGGCTCCTGTGTCTAGGAGGAAGGAGATGGGGCGACCGTCTACTATTAAAGTAACCCTGGGCTCCTGTTTGGTGATGGAAATGGTCGGGCGAGAAGCCCCCGGGCCCCGTCAATCTTCTTCTGCCAGCCCCACTACGGCAGGCTTAGGATGGGGGTTGTTCGTCCAGCCTCCCCTTTGGGTGGCTGGGCAATCAGACCCCCAGTGGCCCTTTTTGTGGCATCTGGGGCATGGGGTGGTAGGAGATCTGCGGGAGGGGCAAGCCCTTGACCAATGTCCTTCTTGTCCGCACTTGAAACAAGCTCCTGTGGGGGGCTTGTTTGTAGAAGGGTGCCCAGGTTGTGGTTTTATCAGCTGGGCCAACATTTGAAAATTGACCTGATCAGCCTTTTGTTTACGGCGTTCTTTCTCCCCCTCCCGGTTATGGAAGACTTTAAAGGCCACTGTTAGGATCTCAGTCTGTGGGGTAGCAGGGCCCTGTTCTAACTTTTTGAATTTAGCTTTAATGTCGGGGTAGCTTTGAGCTAGGAAGTATGTCATAAGGACATGTCTCCCGTCAGGCGTTTCTGGGTCCAGGCTGGTATACTGTAATAGGGCTTGAGTGAGTCTGTCTAAGAACTCGGAGGGAGCTTTTGAAAATTGACTCTTTACGAGCTGCTTTTTTCAGACCTGCTATTAAGCAGCAGGCAAAGATATCTCGAGAGCGGAGACCCACGGCAGTGTTATAATCTCAGTGTGGGTCTTGTTCGGGGACAGCGGTGGGGCCAGGGGGATAGGTGGGGTCAGTCCTGTGGGTTTCAGTGGCATGTGTTTGGGCGAAGTCCCAAACTCGTCTACGCTCTTCAGGAAGGAGGGTATTGGCCAGAAGCATGAAAATGTCATGATGTATGAGGCTGTATGACTGGAGGGTCTATTGAAACTCCCTGATATATGTTGTGGGATCAGTGGAAAAGGAACCTAGGCGTTTCTCAAGTTGGGCTAAATCTCCTAAGGAGAAAGGGACATGAACACGCACGATGCCTTTGGATCCTGCTACCTCCTGGATGGGGGCGATAATTTTGGGAGGCTCTCGGACCAAGTTTGAGGAGGACTGAAGGGTTCTGGCTCAGTCTGTGGGGGAGAAACAGGTGATGGGGGCAAAGACAGAGGAGGCTCCTGGGACTTAGAGGGGGGCTGAAAGGCTTAGGCTTGATCTGCAGAGGAATGAGGTGGGGGAGGAGATGGTGGTGGAAGAAGGGGGAGGGGCTGTTGTAGGAGAGGAAGGGGAAGGGAGTGAACGGGAGGCTTTTGCAGGGGAGATACGGCTTGCAGGCTAGGAGAACTTGGGGGGAGGTGGGGGGAGGAGGCAGAAAGCTTTGGTATAGGGAATCTCCTTCCATTTTCTCAGGCGCTGGCAGTAGTTAAAAGATCGCAAGTGATGTTAGGATCAAGAGCTCCCCCTGCGGGCCATTGGTTGTTATTGTCTAGGGAATATATTGGCCAATCTTGGGAGCAGTATTTACCGAGAAGGTTTGGTTTTATATCAGGCGTCAGGGAGAGGGTGGCTAGATGCTTGAGCAGGCATTCAAGAGGTGAACTTTCAGGGAGGGATGAGGAGGCTCCCATGGCTAAAGGACAGAGAAGGAGACAAACGGGAAGACGAACGGAGATCCTCGGACTGGGAGCAGACCGCAAGGAGACAAAGGGCGTCCCCGATGATCCTTGGTGGTCTGCGGAAACTCGTATACGAGTCGGTTTCTTAGGAAGTGTGGGTCGTCACCCAGACTTCTCTAAGAAGGCAGAGTGCCGGAGTCACGAGGAACCTAGTACTAGGAATTTTCGGCGGAAGGAATGGAAGGAGGCCGGGGGGAAGGGAGCGTTCTCATCCGCAAAGGAGTCACCTCGTTTATGGCTGTTGGAGGGGGGCCTGAGGGTCTGCCGCAGCCATGAAGGACTAAGGCGGGGAGAGTTCCCCCCTCGTCCCTGAGCATCAGGGCCTTGCCGGACGATCACAGTCAATGGCGCTGCGATAGCTCGGGGAAGAGCGGCCTGCTCCGGGGGAAGACTTACCCAAAGGCCAAAGAGGAGTGGTGAGTGTGAGGAGCCAGCGCCGGAAAAAGAGGACGAGGGCAAGCTGCTGCTGGTGTCGGGGGGAAGACGGGGCCCAGTTGGGGTGTCCCGTCTCCCGGGTTTCGGCACCAATGAAAGGAAGGGAGCGACACACAGCAGCAATTCACCGGAGAATTCCGCTTTATTAGGGAAAGGTGCTGGGTTATATAGGAAGGGGCATGGGGTGATTGAGGTGTCACTTCTACAGGGCTGGTGGCTATTGGCTAGGTGCTGGGATTAGGGGGGCAAGGGGTGATTGGGGTTCAGATGGCGCCAGCGGGAATCGAGGACCTGGAAGAGAAGCAGGAATTTCACCATCTTATGGGTGGGGGCCCTTCACTGACATTTGCAACAACATGGATGGACCTTGAGGCCATTATGCTCAGTGAAATAAGTTAGAGAGAGAAAGACAAATACTGTATGATTTCCATTAAATGTGGAATCTCAAAATTAAAAAATACATAGGTATAGAAAACAGACTGACAATTGCCAGAGGAATAGAGTGGGGATAGGTGAAATTGTGAATGGGTAAAGATGGTAAAAAGATACAAACTCCAGTTATAAGATAGGTAAGTCCTAAGGATGTAATGTACAGCATGGCAACTATAGTTAACAGTACTGTAACGTGTATTTGAAAGTCACTAAGAAAGTAAATCTTTGAAGTTCTCATTACAAGGAAAAAAATTATAAACTGTATGTGGTGATAGATGTTACTAAACATTGAGATAATCATTTCAGAATATATACATGTATCAAATCATTATGTTGTACACAAACTAATGCAATGTTTTATGTCAATTATTTCTCAATAAGAAGAAAAATAATTTCATTAAGCTTATTTTATATTAAAAATAGCTCATTACTTCCTCCAGAGACCTGATATATAAATATATAAATCATATATTTATAAATTATATGTATATGAGTGCACTTAAACATTGTATATATGTGCATTGTGCACATATATACATTATATACATATACATTTCATGTATGTATATAAATATATATGTACATTTTGTGTATATATGTAAATATGCACATTATGTGTGTGTCAATGTGTATATATATATATACACTTTGTTAATATGTACATTACACATATATATCTGTAGATATATTCATTATATACATACATTGTGTGTATATATGCTGCATATATGTACACTGTGTATATGTACACTGTGTGTGTACATATATATGTACACACATAATTCCTTCGTCTATAAAATGGTCATGCTTGGCTACAGCAGAGACACCTTCAGGTTACTCCTAAATGGATTCCTCACAATATTAGTTCCACATACATACATACGATTTTGGGTCCAAAAAAAGCAAGATGATGGGGTTCCCAAGTCAATGAGTTTGGTCAGTGTTAGATGAAAAATGCTAATCAGGTTTCTTTAATGCTGAAATTCTAAGTCAATATTCTAATGCTTATTACGGATTTCCTAAAATAGAATATGACATGTAGTATGTCCCAAATTACTTGACCATGGAACACTTTTTTTCATGGGACATACCTGAGGCCTAGCTTTCTGTGTAACGATCTTTGAGAACATTTCTCAGGCTATCAGGAATGAATGTCTATTTTGGACTTTTCAAAAGAAAGTTCATGCCACAGTTGGTGTCACTGATGGAGCACAAAAACAGTGAACTTGTTCCCATCCAGAGTCTAGATCTCAGCCTACATACTGAACTAGAATGGATCGGAATATCATGATGCTGACTTACACCAAAAGAGACAGATTTATAAAACCAGAATGTCTGTTTTAAATTACAAAGAGGAATAAAATTGTCAAGGGAACCTAATATGGTAGTCCTTTAGCCAGCAATATCTCTGCATATAGAAGGACAATTCCATGAAAACCCTTATGTTGGCAGAGTTCCAGGTAAATGTGAATACAAAATTAGGCATTTCAATGATTCAAAGGTACTATGGCCACATATATCTCCAGCTATATATATATCCATACCGGCCACCTGGACTAAATAGGTCATGGCCTCAGACCACTGTTCCAACCCCAGAATTGGCTTCTGTAATGGGACTTTTTCTGTGCTTCCAGTAATAAATAACCTGTTTGATGGGTAGTTACTTTCTATCAATATGTTAAAACTCTCTTCAGTTCAAGACTTTCAATGGAACTGAGCTCTAAGCACTGAGAGCAAGACTCTTTTCTGTTTTTTTCTATCATCTATCAACAGTGCTCTGTTCAATAATTACATTAACAGAGTTTTTGGAGCCTGGAACCACCTGTCTCTTTAATTTTCTCAGTGTTAGAGATGTAGATGTAGATATATCCTTATTTGATATGATTATGTTTTGACCAACCCATCCTAGACAAGCTCCATGGAAACTCATATCTTGCCACTCCGAGGGCATTTCTGAGTAACTTAATGGGCCTGCTACATAGTATAATTGCCTCTGATAGTAACTTGTAAATACTGTACTTTGGTTCTTAGAAATTTCTTTGATTCTTGGGCACTAAAGTCACTTCCCTCTTACCAAGAAAAGCTCCTAAGTTTAGGCCCATACACCAGGCCCATGACTGACTGGCGTAGGAATGAAGAGAGGAGGACTTTGGGACAGGATAAACTCTGAGGTGTGGTTTGTGCTTCAGAGGCTCCCTGGGTGAGGATAAGACTGGGACCTGCTCCCTCTCTCAGCCCTGACTGGCTTCTTGCCCTTCCCTATCCTTACTCCCTTCCTGGTTTCTTTTAGAAATCCTTCCTTAATAAATCATCTGCACTCAAATCCTTGGCTCAGGGTCTGCATCTGGGGAGATTCAACTTAAGGCACTGACTTTATAAAGTTGTTTTGAGGACTGATGATAAAATGAATGTCAAGGGCATAGAACAGTGCCTGACACTTAAGTAGTACCTATTATCATACAAGATGTAGGCAAAATTTTGAGACTAATTTTTTAAAAAGTATTTGTCAATATAATGCATACATGTGGTTAAAAACCACTTCAATACAGAGTGCTTATGAAGAATGATGCCTAGTTCTCAGCTATACTACTCTCTACACTCAGGACTACTCCCCCAAGGCAATCACATTTAGCCATTTCTGGTTTGGGCTGTAGGGTTCACTTCCATATTTATAAATACTTTCCATTTACCTCTGTCTCTTGATTTATTAGCTTGATGTATCATCTGTTCATTTCATGCTATAGTGTATGAGAGTTTAACTCAATTACAGCATCTCCCACCTTCTCTTCCTCCTTTCTCCTGATAGAGTGCAGTGCTATTTTTAGTTAATTTTGTAACATTAAAAAGCTTATTAAATCCCCACTTGTTGAGCCGACTGTGAAGGCATCTCTTGATTCCCCACTTAGTGCTCTGGTTCTTACTTCCCCTCCTCCCTCTACCAAGACAGTAGCATTTATGTTCTTATTAAATTTTCATGTCATATTAATGGATTGTTTCAAAAATTGGAAGTCAGCAAACACTCTTAACCTTAATATGGCTTCCTTCTCTGCAGAGCCAAGAAATATGCTGTAATCAGAAATTTTTCTTGATCTGGATTTTAGTGCCACTCAAAGAAAATATTCGAATAGATTATCTGTTCATACTCCACCAAGCACACAGTATCATGCCACATCTTATTGCACAGTTGGGTCATTTGTTTGTTTCTTTTATTGTTTCTTATAATACCATACTTTTTTTTTTCTTGTACTGTTTGCTTTGCCTGAAGTGTCTTATTGCCCATCCTTTTTTTATTGTGAGAAGAAATGTATACCTTCTTTAGTAAGTGGCTACCATCTCCCAGCTTCTTACTTTCCTGTAGCATTTTAATATGTTCACTTTTTCTTCTGAGAGCTCAACGAGTGCTCACTCTAATTTGAAACAGCTGCTTCTTTTCTAGATTGTGGCCTTCCCAGACAGCTTTTGATTTTCCTGAAGTTTCCAGTTTCCTTTATTTTTGTCTGTATTCTCAGATTCTCCCAAGATCTCAAATATTTTCTCACTTCTATGGAGTCTTTCCTTTAACTGGAGAGATTTTATCTAGAGCCTTGTATTTATACTGCATTCTGGAAGGGTGCTCTCTGGAACTTCCAAATAGCTGTCAGAATGGGCTTCTTTGCATTGCTCTCCTCCAGGGCAACACACACTGCTTCTTGGATCCTGAATCTTTCTCTTTTCTGGTTCACCACCTTATTTTGAGGAAGTACCTATTCAACTGCCAAAGAAAAAGTATGTAAAAATAAGACATATAAGTCTTTGCTAATTCCAAAATGAGTCTTACTCTGCTCTTACTGTTGACAGACAGTTGAGCCATTAATAGAATCCTTGTTTGGGGATCATTTCTTTCAGAACTTTGAAGACACTGACCCACTGATTTTAACTATATAGTTTTGCTGATGAGAGGTATGATGCCAGTTTGATTCATGTTTCTTTGCAGATGGCCTTTTATTTGTCTCTGCAATCTTACAGGATTTTTAAAACATCTTTGGTGTTCTGCAATATCAGGGTGTGAACCTTTTCTCTTCCACCTTGATCAGCTTTCAGTAGGAAGCTGGAATGGATTTCCAAGGGCTTGGAAGGGTAATGGAGAGCTCAGAGTACTGGGATGGTATTGTGAACTTACTGGATTTTATTGGGTAAGTGAGAAGAGAAGGACTTTCCTCTGAAGTGCCCACATCTACCTTGGGAATCCTAATTCTTAGATAGCTTTTTGCAATTCTATAGAGAAGAACCTTCTCATTATTTTCCTGGGAGTTTAGGCCTAGCTGTGGGCCATTCTGCAGACAGGGGATGGTGAGAGTGCAGCTGTTTCATAGAAAGGCCTCAGCAAATCCCCCTGGGAATTCAGGGTGGACTTGCCACCTGAGTCCTCAGCCTCTCTGACACACTGCTAGGCAGGTGCAGCTGCCCTTGGGAGGCCCATGCCACGACTTTTTCCCTTCACTTTACAGTGGGCACTCACTCTTTGCTTGTCACCTTCCATATCTCATGGAGCACCCACGAGCTAACATTACATCTCACACGTAGTGCTTGTTAAGCTACTCCAACCAGAGTCCTTCCAAATATCAACAAAGGCAGTAATGGGTGGTGAATTGCCCTCATGTCAAAAAGGGGCTAAAGAACACTGGAAGATTCTCAGTGTCTGTTTTCTCTACTTTCTAACTAGATGCTTTGTGTCAATTCTTTTTCTTCTAATGGAAGAACAGACTCATTTTTTGAAAACAGTATTTTCAGAATTATGGAGATGGATTAAGCAAACCGCTCTGGTTGACAGCCAAGAGAAGAGCCACCCCTCCTATCCGGGCTGCTGGGTGCCCCAAGGGCAGTGGCTCAGATTCTCTGGGGTGGTGCTTCAGAATGCAGATTTTGTCCTGCTCTGTGGGATCCACTGTCTAACAAGCTCCCCAGGTGATTCTGGCCCACAATTTGAGACAGGCTGCTATAGTTGGTGAAAACAACCAACCTAAGAAAGAAGTGTGGGTGGTTCAGGCAATGCCTGGAAATTCATAAGGATCTTTTAATTGTAAGGACTTTTCCCTTTGTTTTCCCCTGATGTCTCAAGAGATCCTGAGATTTCTGCCTTACATGCAAAAGAAACAAATAACAGATTAAAGATATGTATATAAATATTTCTGGAGCTGATAACAATGACCTCATGTGAGATGGTTACACATCCTAATCTTTGAAGCAGAGCTGATTTTGCTTGTTGACATTTTGCCAAAAATAAGGGCAAATTTCTCAGAAAGTTTTCACTTTCTTCCCTTTTTCAGTACCCCCAGTCTCCCAAAAACACTGTTTGCCACCAACTTTGCAAAGCTTCTGTCTTCTGGTGCCAGCTGGGGATGCCCTTAACGAGAGGACCAGAGAGGTCCCTGACCTGCATCTTTGCCTCAGCTACCTTAGAAGCTACTACTTCAAGGGTAGGGGAAGGGCAGAATCCAATTTACCAACCAAATTCCTCTGGTTTGATTGTTCTGCATTCCATTTTTCCTTCTAGGAATTTTAATAGGCAAAGAAAAGTTAAGAGTAAATGCAGAGTTAAGGAGGCAAAGCCTACATTGGAGAGCCAGGTCTCCTCTTTGGTGTCCCATGAGCATAGTGATTTGCAATACTGGGCTGATTGGGGAGTCATTGTCCCCAATTAAGGACAAATCCATCTGCAGAACTCAGAGCTGCCACCTGACAATACTCTGGAGACAGTATCTCAGAGTTCTGCGGACAGTGAAAGCTGCTACCTCACTCAGTTACTTCTCCTAAAATGTCACCAAGCTGAGCAGAGTGCCACTGCCACTCAATATCTAAGGGTAGAGGAAACCATCCCTGACCATCAAGGCAAATTTGTGACATGAATAAAGTGTACCCTTCCACTCACACCTCTCACCTCCCTGCAGCCCCATGTCTCCATTCCTTATAATAACTCGTGGCTCACACTCAAATTAGCATCTTTATCCTCAAACACACATTTACATTTCATATCATCAGGCTTTAAAAAATGTTTTGCCTGCAGCAGGACAGAAGTTCAAGGGTTCACACTTTCCCAGGAGCTGAACAATTCATCGCTGAGCAGATGCCTTCAAATTAGCCTCTGAAGCTGGGTACTTGTACCACCTCTTCTCAAAGCAGGGCTGTGGAAAGTACCCCGTATGAGTGGTTATCTTTATTCCAGCCTTCAAGAGGAAATAGGTTGCCCCATCTGTCCATGTGATTCTGTTATGTTACGAGGCTTTGGGAAGTAGCAGACCTAAGATTGAGTCATCCACAGCATTCACTAGCTGTGTAACCTTGGGAAGGTCACTTGCCTTTCTGAGCCCAGTTCCATACATGTAACATGGTAGTGATATCATCTATCCATGTGGTTGTCTTGGGAAGTTAAGTCATTCATACTAAATGAGTGTACTTTTGTTTGGCTTATTTTGAACCCAAATTGCCATCACTGTTCTCCACCCACTCACACAGATGTCCAGTTTCCAAGTATTCTCCAGCATTTCTGGAAAGGACACCTCTGTGCTCACTAATGAGTCCATGTGCACTTTGATAGCATTCACATTGCTCTGCACTACCAGACCTGTGTGTCTCCAGTGAGCAGGCGCTTCCCTCCCTGTGCCACATGGTGCCCTGCAGCCCTGCCCACATCTCCCCAACCCCATCTCCCGTACAAATAGCCTTTGAAGACAGCTGCCCTGAGCCCTCAGGACCACAGAGCCATGAAGAGTGGAAAAAGATTGCTCTCTGCCCTTGTGGCATCCCAGCGCAGTACAGCTTGGGGCCCATTGTGCGCATATAGAGATCCAGCTCATTATTATTATTTTAGTAAATTCAAATAGCATGACATTTACCATTTTAACCATTCTAAAATGTGCAATTTGGTGGCATTGATTGCATTCACAATGTTGTCCAACCATCTCGTTCCAGAACTGTTTCATCACCCCAATGAGAACCCCCATACCTGTTAACAGTCACTCCCCTTCCTCCCTTCCTGCAGCCCCAGGCAAGCACTGATCTGCTTTGTCTCTAGGGATTTGCCTATTCTGCACATTTCATACAAATGGAATCATACAATGCGTAGCCTTTGGCATTTGGCTTCTTGCACTTAGCATCATACTTTCAAGGTTGCCCTTTTGTTTTTGGTCTTTTCTCTCCATAGGACCAAGTTTGCACCAGGGGACTGGGCTGGGGATGGCTTTGAATGGCCATCATCAGCATGGTCTTGTCAGGATTCCTGGTCACTTTCAGTGAGATGCCCTGATTGCTTAGACCTTACAGAGGTGCTCTGCCCTCTGCAATACGTTTCTGTGGGATTACTCCGGTTAACAGACATGCCCAGGGGTGTGTAAACACCAGCAGTGAATAATAAATAGCTCGTACTTCTTCCCAGCAGGCTCTCAAATCCAAACCACCAGCTTGCCAGACATGCACACATATGCCTGAACCTGAGAAGTCCAAGAAAATGCTGAAGTTGACATCCCAGCTACAGTGATTATAATAGTATGATGTTGTACTTGGCGTTAACTTGGTGTTAGTTGCTGTGAGAGTATTGCTAAGAATCTTCATGCCTTCTTTAGCTTTTGAGTACCATTTTTGCTTTCTGTGAATCCTATGGTGTTTCCAATGCCTTGCTAATAAGTATTAGATATGTTTGCATTTTTCCAGAATCTCTCATGGGCTTGCTCTTCATACACAGGTATACATGATACTTTTACTTTCCATATCCTTGCCTTGGAAGCAGTCTTACATAAATCCTATCTAGTATAATTCTGATACCTCTGGTGGTTTATGCGTAGTTTCCTGAGGCAACCTTTAACAAAGATTTAAGGGTTTTTTTTTTCTAATTTACAGTTGCTATATTTCTGTAACAGATAACTAAACAAACGGAGAAATGCAGGATTCTTGTCTAGACCTTTGTCATAGTAAGTTATTTATTTGGGAAGTTTCGAGCCACTGGTTTTGCCACAATGTTCTCTTCTCTCTTGGAAATGAACTCCATAGAATTTTGTTTTGTGTTTCTTTTCCAAAATTGTAAGTTTCAAAAATTTTTAATTTCCTAATGTAAATGTCTATGCATCTCTTTTTCTTTTATAGCTACTCTTATCATAGTTAAATCTTATATTCATCATTGGCCTACATTGTGTGTAGTAACCAGACATAGAGGAAACAATCATAAAAGGATATAAATACTAGAGAAGAAAGTAAAATGTTTAATCTTCCATGCAGTCAGAGTTTTACCCCCCAAAATCATTTTATCAGCAAACATTCCTAGTTCAAATACGTCCTTGAACCTTCCTAACTTGTGTCCATATCTCAGTATGCTTTATACAATGAACCATTGAGAGGCTCCATATTTTAACTTTCTTTTTTTACTTTTGCTTTCATATTCCTGGGTAGTGGCTTTGGTGTTTTTTAGACCAGAGTTACATTCTTATACAACCCCTCCTGCTTTTCTTTGTATCCAGTACATACCTGACATATTTTATTGCCCATCATTTTTTGCTGGCAGATGCTAAAGTAGTTTATGTAACTCAGAGAGGTTTAGTTTAGGCTAATGTCTTCCCAGGCAAGCACGCTGGTTATGGGAAAGAAACAGCCAAGCAATGTGAATTCACCAACATAAAGGAACAAAGACACGTTTGGGACCATGTCTCATTAGAAGGTTAGGGTCCACTGCACCTACCCATCTGCCAATATCTATCTGCCAATATTCCCCAGTCCTTCCAGTTTCTAAATGCTGATTTAGATAAATGCTTTTCTAACCAAAATGAAACAGTACAGTATTTAAGTCAACCATGAAAATAAGCACTGACATATGGGCCTCCCCCCACCCGCACCCACCTGAAAGAAATCAGGACAGGCTTGATTTGCATCAGGCAGGAGGCCAGATGCACTCACATTCCCAAAGTCTGTAACTCCAACAAAAGGAGAGGTCAGGACCCTCCAGATTGCAGAAGATCCTGGAGAGGTCAGAATGGAGCTGAGCTCCCAGATCATCAATAAAATGTGATTTTGTACAATAGGAGCAGGGAAGGTAGGGGAACAGCAAAAACCAGACCATTCTCTTAAAGCCCCAATAAGTGGGAGGATGACTGGGTACTTTTTTATTTAGACTTTCTTTTTTAGAGCAGTTTTAGGTTTGTGGCAAAAGTAAGCAGAAAGTTCAGAGTTCCCACTGACTGGATATTTTCCAGCCTTCTCTCATCTACACCATCTCTTTCTCCAGAGTCCCAGAGGGCTGTGGATTTACAGGACACACACTGGACTGAGTGTTTGAACGGACCTAGAGTAATTCATTGACCCAGTGAGGATTTGCCAGCCTAACTGTGCCAACATGGCAGCCTTACATGGTACCAGAATTGGTATTTGGTGTCCCTGAGAACTGTCAAGCTATCATGTCACCAAGACAGCTATGCTTTGCTTTCAACAGCCCTGAGTATATATTTAAAATCTGACTGACACCCAAAGCTAATTGTGAGTGATCCATCATCTATCACATTCACAAGATAGGCTCCACCCTCTCTCAGGTCTAAGGCTCATTCCCCACATTGTCCTTCAGAAATATCACCCAAGACATGCCTATCATCTGGGTGGTTCTCCAGCCTGGAATATCCTCTCCTCCTTCCTTTCAAGGTATCAACATCAGTCACTTGAACCTTTCTCTTCTCTCATTCTACATCCTCCATGAATGCCTCCTTGGTGTCTGTAGCCCAGGGAAGACTTTTTAATGTTGTAAACAGGACTGATTACCTATAAAAATATTGTCTAATTCTAGACAGGGGAGGAGCAGGAAAACATTGCATTCAAGGCCTATGGGTTCAACACTGATCTTTGTATTTATCTGTAGGCTTTCAGACTGAGATTCAGGCAAAGGAGGAAGTAAACTTGTAGCAGTTGAATGATTCTTTGGCCAAACTCTTTTCCTGCAACAGAAACTGTCCAGTACTAGATGGGCATATGAGAACAAATTCTGTGTGCTCCGTGTTAAGACGGCTTGTCCCACCAACTCTTAACTTTTTATACAACAAGGAAATCTTGAAAGATGGTTTCATTCTCTCAGATCCTGGCCCATCCTTGAGGTACTGATGTGTCTAGTCACCACACTGTACAGTTCACAGTCACCCCCTGTAATCCTTCCAGTGTGGGGGTTCTGTCTCTTTGCTCAACAGGCAAAAAATTCAGACTCAGGCTTTTGACTCTGAAAAACGGAGAAGCATGTACTACCTTTGAATTTTGCGGAGGCGGGGGGAGCCAGAAACTTGAAACTAAGATGTCTGAGCAGGTTGGCAGGCGTCTGAAGTACCAAGAGGAAGTGACACATTAATGGCATTGATGATGCAAAGGTGATTATAAGCTGAGTTTTCTGTTCTTAACTCCAGTCGAGCATGTGCCACAAGCATCAAACGGGTTGAACTTTGAAAATCGAAATCAAGTCTTGAAAAGCATACGTGTATCTCCCAAGCACTGCGGAAAGGAAGAATCAAAATGTCCGAAGTTACTTCTATTTCTAGTTAGTACCTTGGCTTGGGCTGCTCAGTGCCTTTGGAAGGAATGCCTCACGTGTGCATCCCAGTCCTCCCTATGTTTTAAAATTTCCCAAAGAGTGCCCTTTTTCTCCCCCGGTGCCCTACAGCCCTCCTAAGCCCCAGAGAGCTTCAGGCGCGGAGGGTCAACCTTCTAACGCGTGGCCTTCTGAGCTGCCCGGGACAAGCTCTCCACGACGGCACGAGAGGTTTGCTCGGGTTCCTTCCAACGCCGCGTTGCCTTTCTTTCCCTGCAGCTACCTCATCCCTGAGCTCCCAGCTCCAGCAGCTCCAGCAGCTCCAGCAGCTCCAGCCGCCGCCGAGCAGCCAGCACCCGCTGCCCGCCCCGCAGGCGCCCCCGCCGGGCCCGCCCGGCCCACAGCCCGCGCCGTCCCAGCAGCCGCCCGCCCCCGCGCCGCAGCCCCCGCAGCCTCCGGGCCAGCCCCACCCCCAGGGCCGGAGCCAGCCGTCTCCGACGCAGCCGAGCGCCAGCCCCCCTCAGAAACCCAGTCCGCCACCGGGACACGGCCTCCCGTCGCCGCTCACGCCGCCCGCTCCTCTGCAGGTAGGCCCCGCCCCGCCCCGCGGGCCCAGGTCCTCTGCGGGGCTCGCGCCAGCCCCAGGGCACACAGCCCGCAAAAACTTCGCGTCTAGTTCTGCCGCATCTAATCCAAATGGATCTCCCAGACACGGGAAAGGGGAGGCAAATAGCAGGCAGCTGGGGATGCATGTAAACGAAACAAATAGAAGCCCATTGATGTTGCCCTCCAATGGATAAATGTTATGTGTTTCCTCCTGTGCGAGGCCAGCCCTGTAAGTGCACTTCTAGCCTGTAATAATTCCACTTTATGATACTTTCTGAAGGCAGCAAAGATAGCATCCAATTAAAATTATTACTAGCACAGTTTTGTAGCCCCGTGGAGAACTGCATCTCCTGTCCATGAGGCATGGTGGTTATTTCTCTATATTATGAATACAACAGTCTTACCTTAAGTACTTTGTGCTCTTTTGTTTCTATTTTTCTGAAGACTCTCTGGAGTTAGGAGGGTACAAAATTTAGCCCCAGTCTTATGTCCCAGATTCCAGCCATTACAACCATGGACTAACAAGTACACTAAATTCATCCCAAGAGCCTCAACAAACACCCATCCCTATAAAACAATACAGCTTCTGTATTATTATTTTATTACTGTGAGGCTGAGGACCTCAGAAATAGGTTTCCAGGCTAATTATGAGAGCTTATCTTTAACCTGCTGTCATTGAGGAGGAAAGTACAGGAGCATTCAGGAATATATAACTTTAAAGTTCGGAAAACCATTCTTAACTTAGGTACCTTTAAAATAAAGTAGCTTCAAAACATAATGACTGTAATGTCAGCACATCAGATCCAGAAACTAATAGCTCAGTTTTTGACTTATATAATAATGTTTCCCCCCCATACGATTACAGGTCATTTAGCATATTTATAGCACAGGGACAAAGTCCAACAGAGTGAGCAGCCTGTGCACACATTTCCAATGCCAACTGACCGCCCTCCCTGATGCTGGGGCACACAGCCTTCCACTACCATAGTGGAAGCATGGCGTCCTTAGGTCCAAAGTCACCATAGATTGGCACACAGACAGAAAGGCAAGTGGATCAGAGATGTAGTATTTTAGAATTGACTTTGTTACCCCGTAACTTTATTTCTATGCCCTTGAATTCTCCATGTTGGCCCAAAGTTTTCCTGGAAATGAAAACATTTGGGTGGGATGAGTAATTGTGTTTTCCGTGGCACTTGGGTCACAGCTACTTTCAATCTGAACATTTTCCCCAAGTCAGGTTTGAAGATGTATTTTCAAAAACCATCCAGTATGAAACAATGTAATCCCTTTGACATGGGACTTAAATAAACACAGGCTAAAAAAGTTTTCATTGTACACTTGACATCTACAAAGAAAGTAGACATAATCAAATTTACAAAACGCATGATTATAACAATCCTAATGTTTTTAGCATTTGGAATGCAATTCCATTATTCCAAAGAATGCTTTTAAGAGCAATTAAATTAGATGTACCTACACACCAAGTGATTAAATACTTCTGTCTGAGCCATCAAGATAGGTGAAATTACTAAAGAGAAAACTTATCCTGTTCTGAGGGATGAGATGACTTAGCTCTGTACCCAGTTATTGTCTATAGTCTAGTATTTGTTACAGTTGAATGATATCTTTGAGCTCTATGGACGTAAGCCTTCTCTGAACACATCAACATCTTATAAATCTCTCTGGGCCAATGAAAGCCAAGTATAGACAACTAATTTGAACGGCTCTGTCGACAGGACTTTAGATGAGGTGAGCACTCATCCTCATGGAAATAAATTCTATTTGGAGAATTTCCAAAAGTTTTTCTGTTGCTTTCCCATGGAAGTCCAGGGACTGTTTTGTTTTGTTTTTGCAACAGATGAAGGCTCAGAGCCACATTTCTTCTTTAACCCTGAGAGAATATTCATACATTTTACTGTTGGAGTTTTGACTTATAAACTTAATAAATACATATGTAGGATAATAGTCTAACTTCTTCTGTAGATCTAATGGATGTGAATCTAATGGAAGGAGTGATTTGATAAAATTTTCAAAAACATTACTGGGTAGGTAGAGAACTAATTTTGGAATAAAAATGTATCAGTGGGAATAAAAGGATTTTTTCCCAATGTAAAGGAAAGGGAGAATTCCTTGATACTGAAATATATTTTCTACACTAGCTGAAGGATATTAGAGTTTATGGAATATGGAATGTCTGGACTTTTTAAAAAGAAAACTAATTTAAAAATCTTCAAAGCTGTTTAACTCTCAAAGGTAATGGCCTTCATGAACTAGAATAACATGTTCTAATTTGAAGACTATTAAGGAAATAAAGATCAACTAAATTCATATATAATAGCCTAAACTCTATTTTACAATTCTTTATTTTCATGTGGACTTTGTCTTTTTATATTATTTTAAATCTGTCTGAGAGGTATTAATTTACAGCTATGAAACTTAGATTGTCAGGCAAAGCTAGTAATTCAGGAGGTGTTTGTAAAAAAGAAATAAAAGTAAAAAAAATTGAAGGGTAATTATTTCTAAAACTATACAGATGCTGTCATGGCTTCAGAAAAAGATAAAAAATGGATGTAGCTGATGTAGATATATTTGGGTGAGGTCACATCTCAAGATGAAAAAAAAATTTAATAGGGCTGGCAAATAGTAACACTCTAGACTAAAATTCTCTAAATAGTTGTAAGGCTTTTCTCCAATATTGCAATATAACTTTTTCACTCTTTTACTCAATTCTATAAAATGGATTGCCTTCACAAAGCCAGGTTGTTTCAAGACAGATATGAATAAAGTTATTATCACTTCAAAGACTAATTTTGATTGCTCAAGACGATAGGAGAGCTGGCGGCCTATAGTGGATGCCAGAAGCTGGCCCAGGCAGGGAGTCTGACCTTGGAATCTTGATTGAGACTCAAGACCCACCACCCATGACTTCTTGCTCAGGAGGGATGAGGAGAGAAGTTCCAAACAGGGATCATAAGCACAAAAGTCCTTAGGGGGCAGGCAGTCAGTATAAACAAGTAAAGCAAACTTGGGTTTAAAAACCCAAAGTCCAATTTTGAAAAACAGTGGTGGGACAACCAGAATGCTCCTGAGAGCTGAATTTAAACCTTAGGTTCCAGGAGGGGTATTAGTCCAGACTCATTTTCTTCTAACCCACCAGCCAAAGGCTACACCAGACTCTAACACTAGAAATAGTGTGTTGGGTAGGATCAAAAACATAAATGGAAGTAACTCTTGGTAAAAGGTATGGCTTCATCATGCCTGGGTAGAAAAAAACAGTGTACAATTCCAAGTTCAATATATAATTTTGATCGGATAAAGAGCCCACAAGGATGAGCATGGTAAAATACCTCCTCCCCATGACCTTTGAGGTATCTCTTCTTGAGACCCTTCCCTGGCAGTTTTTATTTGCACTAGGGAAATTCTAAACATTATGTGAAAGCCCTAATGGGGGCCTGTTTGTGAGTGATCTGGAGCTGAGCTGGGCCTGGTGTCAGGGGAAGAGGGCGCTGGAGGGTTTGAGGCCTTATTCGCATTCTGATCCTGCTTCCAGCTAGCTCATAACTTTGGGCAAGTCACGTCCGTTCTTTGGACTTCATTCTATTGAATGTATGATCTGTATGATTTGTAAAATCCTTTCCAGGCCTGTGAGTCTATGATCTAAATGTTGGTAGGCCTCTAGAATTTTATTGGCTATTGAAAACCCGATGGTCCTGAAGATTCTTTGAGTATTCTTCAAGGTCAGGTTAATTTCTTCCCACTCAGCTGGGTGGCAGCGTTGAAAGAGAGTGAGGACAAACATAAGTGGGATAATGATAGCAGAAGCAGATTTTATCTTAGCCAGAGAGTCCAAATTAAAGTCAAGTTTTTATCCTCAGAGAGTCACCACTGTAAACTCTGGTCCCAGATTGCTTTTCCACACCTATACATTAGAGAAGCTTAAGAACCAAATGCTGCATTTAACCTTGACCTTCTGCATACCATCTTGCATGGCAGGAAGCAGGCTAATCTTTTCCTTTTCTCCTTGTATTGCACATTTTAATAAATAACAGAGGGAGAGAAAGATCAGGAGGCAGTTAGAGGAGAAAAAGCTATCTGTGCATGTATAAGGAAGGAGGGGTGTAGTCACCTCCTCAGAGGAGAAGTTGCTCGAGAGAGAGCGTAAAATTGTTCTCAACCATGTGAATTTGCTAAGGTCTTGTTACCACTCGGCCTACAGCAGTAAAACTACATCCAAACTCCACTTGTGCTCTGCAGTGGACACAGCCTCTCATCTTCTCATTTGGGATGCTTTACTACCAGCAAACTTTCTGTACTAAGTCCCAAAGTGTGTGAATGATGGAGTGGGTGGTACATTATCATTTTTTAAAACAGAGGGCCCAAACCTTCAGAAGCAGTTAGAGCTACATGACTTTCATCCTTTTTAAAGCAAATAGTCTCTCGTAATGGCTGCTTCCTATAGATATTGCCCAGGGCCCTGGGCCAACCCCTCCCTCCCCAGCAGCTAATCATAATCAGTTTACAGGATATTAATCAAAGTTTTGTGGGCCTAAGTTTTTCATCTATAAAGGGAAGGGGTAAAATTAAATACTTTCTAGAACTCTGTCCATCCTCTTTGGAGTTTTATGTTACAAACATCTAAAATCGTGTCAAGTGCAGGGAAGAAAGAACAACCCTTTTCCTCTACTCATCCTGGGAACTGAGGCAGGGCCCCTGTAAATCACACTAACCAAAGACAGATTAACAAGGGAAAAACAAAGGAAAGTTTATTAACACTTGCCTCACACATACACATGGGAGCACTGGGTGGTAAGTAACTCAAAAGGGGTGGTTAGAACTTGGGTTTATATAATATCTCAATGAAAGAACAATACATTTTTAGAGAAGTGACAAGACAAAGGAAAAGGACAGTGGGCTTCTATGGGTGGCAAATTGCAGGAAGGCAACTACACAGGAAACTAATAGCGGAAGAGAGCAGTTCTAGCAAGATCCGTCATACAGATTCCTCTGCTGCCGCCTCTGGATTGAGAAGGGCCTAGAGTTGTCTTCAGTAATTAATATGTGCCCTTCCTGGGAGAGAGGGGAGGAGGGTATTGTATTCTTTTAGACAGATAGTGTGATGGCAGAGCTTCTCTTGTTACCTGCTTCTTAAATGCCTTCAGCTCAAACTAATCCTCAGGCCAAAGTCGCACATTTTGGGGAGGCATATTCTGCTACTCTTCGCAGGAATATTCCTATAACTGACTCCTTTGTGACCAATCTAAATTCTAATAGAACTCAGACATCTCCATGCCTCCACGGGGCTCAGTCTTGTGTGGAATTCTCCTGACCTGGGCCAAGCCTAGGGTAAGGCAGGGGAGGCACTCATCTCAGATGCAAAATTCAAGGTGCACCCAAAATTGCAGGAATCAAGATAATATCTTAAAGCAAAATTTTAAAACATCAAAATGAATCCCCAAATCCACGATGAACTAAATATCAAATTTTTAAACATAGGATCAGTAACAGTATGGAGCCATATTGGAGTCTGAGGCAAAAGGAAAAGCCAATAATATTGATGTTGTTGATCATGAATTTTTTACATTCAATGATTTTTTTAAAATACTGTGTTAGAGCTTATTCATCTTGGTGACTGTGTTTTGGGGACCCCCTTAAATCTTGTGCCTGAGGTGAATGCCTCCTTGGCCTCACCCTAGTCCCTCCCAGCTTGGTCACCTGCTGTGTAAACCACCTAGTTAGCAAATATTCTCCACAATCAATGGCATTCTGACCACTGTAAATTTCAGCCAAGTCTCAGATACCATTTTCTGATTGAACTTGAAAATCGCACCGAATTTTGCACAGTAGAAAAACAAGTGCATGTTGGATAACGAATTGGGGCCGGCAGCTGAGATGGAAGTCCATCTTCCTAACTGTATTGCACAGGTCTAATAAATCAATTGTTTTTTATTAAATTGAAACATTATGACAGTCAAATAACTTTTTCCACTGAACTAATTTGTGGTTTTATGAAATTAAGTAAGTTTGGTAGAAATGATAGAAATATCACTATGTAGACAGCATTCTCCCAGAGCAGTCCAGGCCATGAGGACGTTTTAAAAACTGGAAGAGTGCACACAAGAGTAAGGCTTCCTCTGCATTATAATGGATGAGGAAATCCACCCAAACCCAGAGAGTTTTCCTGAAGATTAAATATAATGTATTGATGAAAATGCTTTGTATGCTATAAATTCGTTAAGCAAATGTTGATCATACTGCAGATATGAAATAGTATGAATTTATTTCTGTTTAAACCACCATCCAGTAAATTGAGGGCTTCATTCATGATTCACTCATTCAGTAAGAGGTCAGGTGGGAAATAGAAGTCCCCTTACCCAACTGTATTCAGCACTGAATAAAATAAACAAAACATATTTATCCACATTTTCTGCAAGGGACAATTTTTCCTTTTATGAAAGAAAGAAAATCTCCTTTAAAAAACCCCCTCAGTTCAACATTACTGACATTTCAGAGAATTTATTACACGCATTTGAGATCCAGGAGGAACAACAAAGTTTATATTGCTTTGAGAGTGGCAGGGGGAAAATTAGTTTAGCAAGAATACACTTATATACTATGGTGCTTCTTTGTCATCATCTAGATTTACCATTCCTGGGTGGTGCTCTTCTAGATTAGTCAAATCATGTAGAAAAGGGTTGAACACAGCAATAGGCACGTTCACACCACATTGACTATGGAAGGTCACATTAAGTATCCATAGTTGGAAAAGGTGCCAGATTCAAAGGGGGGTAGGTGTGTGTGGAAAGGTTCTTGCAGCATTTGAACATGGCAAGTTATTACCACCGCTCTGAACATAACACTGAAGCAGATCCCCCTCCTGTCTGCCGTGAGCTCAGAATGAGCCAGTGGCCACACACACCATCCAGTCCTATCGCTGTCTGTTGGTTGTAGCTGATAAACTAATCCCAAAGTCTAGTTCAGAATGCTTCTGCAACATTTTTGCGTCCATGTGTATAGATGCAGGTTTTAGTGGCAATGTGAGATGTCCAAAATGTGCTGGCTGGCACTTCCCTCTGAACGAGTGATACATAACCAGTATTTATGTTAACTTAATACAATATTCTTGTGCTTTCATAATCAAGTGTTAGTCATCATATTTTAGCCTCAATTCATTTCTCACAGCTTTGGGGTAAACTTTCCATGGGCTTTTAAATTGACTTTCAAAGTATAGGCTTGCAAGTGATTATTTTCCAGGCCATAAAGACAGCACCTTTATTGTTATCAGCAAACATTTACCAAGCACCTATGGTGTGCATTGTGCTCCTAGGGGAACTTTGCAGAACAATATAGTGCCATAGAGAGTGGTCTTTAGAAGCAAACAGACCCTGGCTTCAAATGCTGGCTCTGGTCTGCTGGGCATTTGTGTGAGGTCAGCGCAAAGATTGGAGCCTCAGCTTCCTCACTGGTTGGAGGGTTGATGTGGAGATTAAATGAGATGACTTATGTGAGAACATTATTTAATGAAGAAATTCCCAAACTTTATAACCACTGAAAATTTTTTTCATGTAATGCTAATTAATATCCTGTGGAAAATCCTTCAGGAACCACCACTCTCAGGCTTCCTTCTCTAACTATTGTAGCATCCACACAACTCAAATAACCTTGCATTTCCTTACCTAACATCATGCAAAAATCCACAGACCAATGCAATGGACAGTGGAGAAAAGAAAGTATAGAAAAATGGGGAAAGGAGAAAGGAAAACTCAAAACCAAAGCAAGAGCAGGGAAAGCTGAGACCAAGCTGGTCTCCCTTCAAGTTGGCAACAAGCAAAACCACTTGATCAAAAAATTCAGGGAAGGTCTGGCTGGGTTGCCACTCCTGGCAGCTGGGGTTTTGGAGATTCTCCCCTCTCCTCCACTGCACAGTTTTCCTCCTGTTCACACACCCATGCCCCTGGAGTTGTGGCCCCCCACACCAAGGTATGGAGAAGTGACTGCAGATATGCCCGGAACCACACAGCCTCTGCAAACCCGTGAATCAGTAGGACTGAGAGAAAGCACACCCTCTCCTCACCTCACCCCACCCTCCTATCTTTTGACTGGAGGGATTTCCAGTGGTCAGGAGATTCCACAAGACCCTGACAACCTCATTCTCCATTCCTGTGTTTCAAGAAGGGTTGGATTCCAAACACAGGTCAAGTCAATCTGAAATCTGTACAGCAAGCCGGGACTAAGTCCTCGAGAGTACCAGGCCATCAAAACTCCCTGTCATTGGGGCATTCTGGTAGCTGTAATGCTCCCACCCTGGCTTTTTTTTGTTGTTTCCTATTAAACAAAAATTATGACCCTCAGAGGCACTGGGGTTTTCCCTCTCTTTCATCCAATGCTGTTGAGAACCAAATTGGGCTTTCTGGTTTCCAGCACCAGCCCAGGGCCCTGTGAGTGTGGAGAGCCCCAGAAGGGCACCATGTGGACAATGAGAGGCCAGTTCCAGAGTCTCTTCTCTCAGACAGAGGGGGGAACCCACAGGACAAAGCTTCAGGCACCCCTTGGGGTGCCCATCAACCAGAAAGGGCAGTTCCATGTCCTCGGCCACATAGAGGGGATGCCTTGCAGGGCCACAGACAAGCCAGTGGTCGGGGGAGGGCTCTGCATTTGGATGCTGTCTTGCCAGTGGGTTTCAGCCTCAGCAACTTCGTTATGGATTCAGTGTGACCAAAGAAATGACAGTAGAATGTTTCTTTGGGGTGAAAGGGTTTATTACCGGGCTTGTTCTCCCAGCAACAGGTCGAACACTAGCGTCTCTGCCTCCTCCCACCTCTCTATATAGTGCTATAATAGCTTATGCCTAAAGGTGTGGAAGCAGTAGCCTAGCAACAGGCCAGTTACATCATCAGGTGGTTTAAGTTCAGTGAGGATCCTGGCCATAGGAACCCCAACTTACCCACACTCCACCCTCCAGGATTCTCGCCTTACAATCTATACGCTCTCAATCTTCCACAACGGTCCCTGTGCAAGAAAGCAGGGCACTGTAACCAGATTCCACAACAGCAACAGAGGATAACAACAACTTAGAGATAATAACAAAAATTAAGATACAACAAGATTTTGATACAGGTAACAAATATTATAATAATCCTCAAGTCAGAGGAAGTCCCCAGTCCACAAAGACCTTAGGGACGATAAGACACATGTTTTAATGACACCAGCATAGGCAAATCTTGTCCATCAGGTAGGATGCATGCAAGAGAGTGGTCCTGTGATAGGACTGTAGCAGGAAGGGGGTCCCTTCCAGGTTTAGGGTACCATAATTTTACTCCTTTCCCCATGGGGGCTACTGAAGGGTCTATATATAGTGCTACTGGAGGTGCATGCACTGGCCATAATGATAAAACAAAACTCCCCGGTAAGATGCTCCTACCTTCTGGTCATTCGGGATATACTACTGTGACCTCTGGGGGTCACTCTGCTGTTATTCCTGGAATACACTGGAAGCCAGCTTCCAGGCCTTGTCCCCAAAGTGCCAGGAGAGCCAGCCATCATTGGTCCATGTGTCAAAAGGTCCAAGGCCACGTCCACTCAATGGAGTCTCCGGGGTTCAGTGCAGTTGGTGCTGGCAGCAAGATGTTATTCTGGTGGCCAAACCTTGGCTTCAGTGATGCCTCCTTGGTTTGTACTTGCAGTTGTATAGGGGAGGCAGCCATATGTGTTAACATGTCTACAGGGCTCAGGGCTCCCTTTCAAGGCCTCTTATTCAAATGCTGTAGCACGGTCCATAAGCAGACTGACCATCCCCACAGACTATTGGTATCTGACTTTAGTCCGGATTTTAACAAGCCATTGTGCCTCTCTTTCATGCCTGCTATGGTAGGATTGTATGGCATATGAAACTTCCATTTGATTCCCAGCTGTCACACCCATTCTTGCAGTGTATGTCCAGTAAAATGGGTGCCCGGATAACTCTCAATTACCTGTGGTCGGCCATAGGTGGCAAAGAGACACTCCAGGCCTCTTTTGGTAGTCTGCCACATCTGGGTCCTCATAACCTTCATAGGGCCCTGTAAATTCTTCTTGTGAGTACAAGATCTTATTTCTTTCTGTGTTCTCATTGCTTCAGCCTCTCCTAAGTCTGCTACTATACATGTCACCTCGCTTATGGGTTGCCCTAAGTGAGGGGAAAGAATGGTCCCTACAGACCTAAAGAGGGATGTGGGAGCCATTTGAAACACAGTATTTCTCATCCCAGTAGTGAAAATATCTTCATCTAGGCCATAATTCTCTGGACTATAGATGACATTTATTATGCCTAGCTCTCATAACACCTGTTGGAGCTTAGCATTCATCTGCCATCTAACAGGAGAGGATGGTAGATCACCCAGATTGGGCCACACAGCATGAAGTGCGGCCATAAGCCAATAGAGGAGGGAGTGATTCCCTGGGGTCTAATGTACATTTTGTAATCACTGCCTCAAGGTAGCCTGCACTGTCAGGGAAGCCAGCTTTCCCGTCTCTGATCCTGACAGAACAATTCCATCCACCCCAAAGTCCCACAGATGCAGGAGCCAAGCTGACACTGACTCCGAGGGCTTCTGCCTAAACCAGGAGCACAAATCCACCAGCTCAGCCTGAGTATAAGGACGGAGCATAGAGCACTCCATGACCTGGGGAGGGGGCTGCTCCTCTCCTTGGGGTCTTTGTTTTCTTTACAACCACTGGGCGTGCTTTCAATACAGGAGGGGTCAGTGTCTCCAGCACCACCCCTTCATCCTTCCCCAGCAACTCCATTTCCGGGGCTGATGGCACCTTTCTCTCCCCTCCCCTGAGTGCCGCCTCTGCTACAACCTTTACCTTTTCTACCATGCCTCGCAGCAATGCTGCCTCAGTCTTCAGCAGCTCTCTTACCTTCACCTCAATGCTTCGCAGCTGGCGTTCTCATGCCACCTCCACCTGTGCTTCCCTCAGGAGTTTGTCTTTTTCTTTGATGGCCTTTTCCTCCTTCAGAGCACCTGGCAGCACTGCTGTCTTGTTCTGTAAGGAATCTTTTACCTCTTCAATGGCACCTTGCTGCTGGCGTTCTCTTGCTGCCTCCTCTCACATCAATGCCATTTCCTTCTTCAGGGAATCCACAGAATTTTGCAGCTCACCTTCTCATGCCACCATTTCTTGGGTCTTTTTCAGGAGCAAGTCCTTCTCTTCTGTAGACTTTTTTAATACTGTGAGAAGCAGCCAACCCGCAGTCCCCACTGCCTCATGGGCACTCTGTCTCTCAAAATACCTACTTACTATACCAGGGGCTAATCCTACTGCCTCAGATGTCACCTCCACTTGCCTCCAGTCCTGGGGTGGGGCCCAGTCCTCTAGGAGGCAAGCCACCTCAGACCACATACCCATTGGGGGACAATCCACTGTCTCCCCATTCACAGGGGCAGCCCGCTGAAGCACCCCTCCCATAAGGGCAGCCTGTCTTTTTCCTTGGTCAACAATGAACCCTGCCGACTTCGCCAATTGTCTTGCCAATAGGATTCAGCCCCCAGCAAGTTCACTATGGATTCAGTGTGACCAAAGAAATGGCAGTAGAACATTTCTTTGGGGTGAAAGGGTTTATTACCCGGCTTGTTCTCCCAGTGGTAGGTCAAGCATTAGTGTCTCTGCCTCCTCCCAGAGCACTGGGCCAAACTCTCTATATAATGCAATAATAGCTTATTGCCTAAAGGTGTGGAAGCAGTAGCCTAGCAACAGGCAAGTTACATCATCAGGCGGTTTAAGTTCACTGGCCATAGGAACCCCAACTTACCCACATATGCCAATAGCTCTCTTCTGGGAAGTAGTGGCTCAGCATCTGAAGGCCCAGCTGGGCTCTGATCAGTGCAGCCTCTCCAGCCTGACATGTTCTGTCACAACTCTCACTTAACTGGGATCAGTCTGGTGCCACTGTAAGGTAAACGAAACCAGACCAGGCAAACGGCAACAAAGGAGAAAAAAAAAATTATTGCCGCAATCCCAGGCAAGGTTCACTGGTCTGCGCATAGGCCAGGGAAGTCGTGCCCAGCAGGAGGGCGACAGGCTTATCAAGGGCACTGGGAGAGCTCTGAGGGCGTGATCACCGATGACTGGTCATGCTGTGTTGCTGGGGAGAGAGTACTGTGATGTGTGTTTTAGGCAGGACCTGCAGCTAGCAACCTCCCATTGAATCATTTGAGTGACATTCGCCATTCTCTTCCTTATTTAGCTCGAGTCAGGTTCCTCCAGTGAGACCCATCCCTTTCTCTGCTCCCTCCAGCCCTACATTCCAGCCTTTTTGTCATAGGGGGTTGCCGGCTCATTCTAGCTACTTCCTGCTGTGAAGGGGCAGCGTGGGGAAGTTACAGCTGGTATGTGGCCAGGGGTGGTTTGGAGGGAAGGGGCAAGTACTGGTGTAACAGCATCTGGTTAACCGTAACTCGGGAGATTTCCACCAGTCACTGTTGAAAAATCTGAGGAGACAAGGGGTGAGTTTTAAGGCCTCCTTGGATAGGCATGCTGCTGCCACCAGTGCTCAGAAGCAAGATTGCCATCCCTGGGCACTGGAGTCTGTTTGGATAGAAAAGTAACTGATTGGTATGAGGGCTCCACTGGTTGGACTAGAACTCCAGTTGCCACTCCAGCTTTTTCTTTAGTGAACAGGATGAAAGGCTTGTGAGGATTGGGAAGCATGAGGTGGGGGGAAGTGAGGAGGGTGCTCCACAAATCCTCAAAAGCGTGAGCTACCATTGAGGGGGAAGTGAGGGGCCCGGAGGGGGTCTCTTTGGCTGCAGCATATAGTGGTTTAGCAAGTATAGCAAAGTTGGGGACCCAATGTCTGAAGAAGTCCACCAGTCCAAGGAATGACAAGATCTCAGCACCTGAGGTGGGGGGCTGTAGCTCCCTGATGGAGGTGGTGCGGTCCACCATGAGGGCCTTGGAGGTGGGGTTTAGGGCCACCCCTAGGTAGGTGACTTGTGGGGTGGAGAGTTGAGCTTTGGATGGGGAGACCCTAAATCCCCGTTGTGCCAGGAAGTTAAGGAGGGAGGCTGTGTCTTGGAGGGAGATTTTTTTTTGAGGAGCTGCACAGGAGGAGGTCATCTACATACTGGAGGAGGGTGCTGCACCCAGAGTCATAGAGGGATAGGTCTCTGGCCAATGCTTGGCCAAAAAGGTGGGGGCTATCATGGAATCCCTGGGGCAGAACCGTCCAGGTTAACTGTTGGGTTTGGTGGGTGTCCGTATCCTCCCAAGTAAAGGCAAAAAGTGGCTGGGAACCAGGATGTAGGGGAATGGTGAGGAAGGCGTCTTTAAGGTCTAGGACTGTGAAATGAGTGGTAGTGGGTGTATCTGAGATAAAAGAGTATATGGGTTAGGGACCACTGGATGTAGTGGCACTACGGCTGAGTTGATTATCTATAGATCTTGTACCAGTCGATAAGCACCATACGGTTTTCTGACTGGGAGGATAGGAGTATTGCAGGGAGAATTGGTGGGAACCAGGAGACCCTGGGCAAGAAACCAATTGACAATGGGCTGAAGACCCTTGCAGTGGGTGTGTGAAATAGGAAACTGAGGCTGAGAAGGGAAGCAGGAGGGGTCCTTGAGACGAATGAGGACTGGGGTGTGGTGGCTGGCCACTACTGGAGTGGAAGTGTCCCAGACCGCTAGGTTTACCTTCTCAGGGGAAACGGGGAAGTTGGACAAGGGTTCGGGAGGAGACAGCCTGGGTGAGGGCGAGGACTGGACTTAGAGGGGTTCAGTGTGAGGAGAGACAGATAGATGCCCCAAGCTTATATAGGAGGTCCCTTCCTAGCAAGGGGGCTAGACATGATGGAATGACTAAAAACGAATGAGTGAAGGGGTGGCCTTCAAAGAGGCAGGACACCAGGCCTGTTTCTAGAGGTTTAGAGGGGGTCTCAAAGACTCCAACAACCAAGACCTGGGAAGGATGTAAAGGCACGTGGAAGGAGGGTAAAACAGAATAGCTAGCCCCCATGTTCACCAAAAGGGAGATGGACTTACCTGCTACCCATAGTGTAGCCCTGGGCTCAGCAAGGGTGATCGGGGTGCTCAAGTCCAGGTGGCTTCAGTCGTCCCAGGAGACCCAGGAGTTCTGAGGAGGGGGCTCATCGGGGGAGCCAGCCCCCCGTGAAACTCTGTCACCAGAGGATGGCTCATCCCAAGGGGGCACTCAACTTCCAGTGACCCTTCTGCCTGCAGACAGGGCAGGGCCGAGTTGGTGGCCTGTGGTTGGGGCAATGTTTTGCCCAGTGGCCATCCTGGCCACACTTGAAGCAGGCTCCCAGAGGCATGCGGGTCTCAGATTGTTTCCTGAGGCAGGGCCCCTGTTGTGCCTGCTGCAGGGCAGCGACCAGGGCTTGGGTTTGAAGGGCCGCCTTCTGTTTTAGTCTCTGGGCCCGAACGGCCTCGGCTTCCTCCTCTCAGGCATTATAAACTTTAAAGGCCATATTTACCAGGTCTCAGAGTGGAGTCTGGGGGTCCTCTTCCACCTTTTTTAGTTTACAGCAGATGTCCAGGGCAGACTGGGTGATAAAGTGGGTAGCTAAGACCATGGACCCCGGCGGTGAGGAAGGATCTAAATGGGCATGGAGGGTGAGAGCCTCTGTTAAGCAATTAAGGAAAGAGGCTGGGTTATCATTAGGCTCTTGAGTGACTTCCCTTAGTTTGTCATAGTTAATTTTTTGAGCCGCCTTATCCATACCTGCAATAAGACAGTGGACCATTTGATCTCTCCTAGTCCTACCTGTGGTATTATCTTGATAGTTCTATTGTGGGTCTTCGGCCGTGGCCCCGACTGGTAGAGATTGGTCAGAGTTTTGTACTGGGTCAGCATAGTCTTGAGCTGCTGAGGTGACAAGATCACGCTCTTCGGGGGTGAGAGTGGAGGTTAGATTTATGTGGAGGTCATGCTATGTGAGTTCATATGCCTGAGTGAAGTACTGAAACTCCTTGGTATAGGCAGTCAGATTGGCAGACTATGAGCCCAGGTGTTTTTCTATCTGAGACAGGTCTCCCAGGGAGAAGGGGACATGTACTCGAACCAATCCCTCAGCGCCAGCCACCTCCCGAAGGGGGGCCAATAATTGGGCCCAGGATCTAGTGACCAGAGGGCTGGCCCAGTTAGGAGGCGGCTTGGGGATATAAGATGGCAGTGGGGTGGGGTTAGGAAGTGATGCAGGAGAAGGACAAGATGGTGGTGCCGACGGAAGAGGGGGTTATAACTTGTGGGTGGCAGGAGTAAGGCCGGAAATAGAGGAGTTAGATGTGACATCAGTAGGACCAGAGGCGGGTGGTTGTGTCCCCGTGGTGGGAACAGGAGCAGGTGGGGGAAGGGAATTGACTGAACTTGGCGGGACTGAAGTGGAAGACAAAGGAGGAATTAAAGATAGCAGTTTGAGGGAGAGCTGGATAGGGGAGGGGTGAGACGGGAGATGACACAGGGGCAGGCACAGAAGAGGCCTAAACAGAAGAGGTCTGGGCACCGGAGGGTGAATAAGGAGTGGGTTTGAAAGGGGCAGACAGTTAAGGAGAAGGAGAAGGAGGGGTAGGGGCTGGAGGGGGGAGGCCAAGGTCTTCCAGGGGATCTGTAAAGGAAGATTCCAGCGCAGTGAGAGGTTGGTAGCCCCTACTTGGGGACTTGGCCAGGAGGACCTGGGCCGAGGAACACTTGGCACAGAGGTCTAGGCGGGAGCACAATGCCCAAAAGGCCTGGACATAGGGAACCTCGGACCATTTCCCAGTCCGGTGACAACAGTTGCTGAGATCAGTGAGGAGGCTGTAATTCCCTTGGGGGGCAGAGAGACTGGTTATCCAGAGGATATTGGGGCCAGGCCCAGGAACAAAGGAAGATCAGCTTCTGTTTACGGATATCATCGGATAAGCCCAGAGTAGTGACATGGGAAGTAAGACACCTCAGTAGGGTCTGTGCCTCAGGTTTTGAGTGCTGGCTTCCCATGACTATCTCCTCCGTCCCTGGGTCCCTAAACGAGTAGGTCTAGTGTCCCGGATCCACTCCGGTTATGGATGGGAAAAATAGGTTTGGTGATCCGGAGATAGGGACGTCTCCACTATACCGGAGTCAAATAGGCACAGGCCGGAGGGGCGTCTGGATGCGGCCGCGATTTCAGACCAGGCGCCTGGCGGAGGGTAGGAGGAGGGCAGGGAAGACGAGGGGCTCACCAAGTTGTCTGAGGCCCTGGGATCAGGTCCTGTTCTGGAGAGAGGTCCCAGGTCGGGAGAGGACGGTGTGGAGCCTGCTGGGGCCCCACACCATCCTCCTGGGTTTTGGCACCAAATGTAAGGTAAACGAAACCAGACCAGGCAAGTGGCAACAAAGGAGCAAAAAAAAAAATTTATTAGCGCAATCCTGGGCAAGGTTCACTGGTCCAGGCACGGGCCAGGGAAGTCGCGTCCAGCAGGAGGGGCAACAGGCTTATCAAGGACGCTGGGAGCGCCCTGAGGGCGTGACACCAATGATTGGTCCTGCTGGGTTGCTGGGGAGAGAGTACTGTGACGCGTGCTCTAGGCGGGACCTGTGGCTAGGGACCTCCCGTTGAATCATTCGAGTGACATTTGCCATTCTCTTCCTTATTTGGCTTGAGTCAGGTTCCTCCAGGGAGACCCGTCCCTTTCTCCACTCCCTCCAGTCTTACAGCCACCACTTAGTTTTCTTCACTAGATGATATGTAACTCATAAAAAGAAAAATAAAGAGAGCAATCTCCTCCTTTTCTCAGCTGGACTCCATATCCTCCCAGAGGCTGGCTGCTTTTTCCCGGTTTGAGCTGTCTGTGTATTGTGAGGTTATGAAGGTGGCTTTTAAGGAGAACAAAGCAATGTGGAAGGGTTCAGAGAGGAAATGTCAGAGCAGCCCTCTCACTTCCCCCAAGGAAAGCTCTCCTGAGTCTGGTTGGCTTGGACTCTTCCATGTTTTAAATCAGACGAAATTATCTTATACTTCTAAGGTTCTAAAAATGAACATTGCTTAGAGTAGTTACCACCTCCAGTATTCTGTATGCCTGGAAGGAATAGAACCAGTCGAAAGCTGAAACCAAAGGATCCTTGGAACAAACCTGGACAAGGCAGCAGGTTATTTAAGGCAGAAAGCAAAACGGGGGTATTTTCCAAGCTCCCTCTATTTAGCAATCACACTGAATCCATTCTAAGCATCTTCAAGGCAACAGCACAACCTGCGTACCATTCTCACTGTAAGTGAGCCTCCTTAAGCTCACTTAAGATGAAGTGGGTATCCTCATGCCAGCAAGGAAGTCCTCCATGTGAGCAACTATTTCCTGGGCCATGGGGTCCATCATCCCACTGCCCTGCGTGACGTCCCTCCCTCTCCTTGACTCACCCTAGCAGTACCATCTCCGCACAGCTGAGGCCATGCCCATACTTCCTGCCACTGTGTTTTGTTCAATCCTTTGCTTTCTTTTTCAAAACAAAATTTGCAAACTCAACAGCAGTGGTTCTCAGCATCGGCCATATATTGGAATCACCTGAGGAGTTTTTTAAAAACACAAATGTCTAGAGGGGACATGGGGAAGACACTGTAGCACAGAGAAGGTAAATAGTGAATCTGTGGCATCTTACTACACTGATAGACAGTGACTGCAATGGGGTATGGATGGGGACTTGATAATATGGGTAAATGTAGTAACCACATTGTTTTTTCATGTGAAACCTTCATAAGAGTGTATATCAATAATACCTTAATAAAAAAAAACCATGAATGTCTGGGTCCCAGCCAGAGATTCTGATTGAACCTGAGTGGGGTGAAGTGTGAGCATCAGCATTTTGTTAAGCTCTCGAGGTGATTCCAATGTGGAGCCTGGGATTAAGGATGACTACCTGTGGTCTTGTACATAGGCTCCCAATTATTCATTTCTAAAAGAACAAATTCCTCCCTTTGTTTATACAAAATGCTTCTTACCCAAAATGTTGGTTGCATTACTTGGTGTTAACTTTACTACTGTGATATAATAAAACCAGTCCCCATTTCTAAAAAGAATGAGCTGGTGACACTTTGACTCTACCCCTACCTCATCAGGAAATTAAAATGACTGTATCTGTACTTTGTTACCCACTCAAGCCTTCCCCAAACTCTGAGGTTGGATTATTAGCCATTATTTACAGAAAAATCTCAAACATGGTTATTCACATCTGATACTCAGAATAGAATAGGGGAAATTGATCATCCTTTCAGACTCTTGAACATCCTCACCAAAAAAGAACAACTGCTACTGACTGAGAGTTTATGAGATGCCCATCCTGCTGTGTTGCATCTAATCTATATTAGGGCTTTTCAAACTTTTATTTGTATATGAAATATGCAAATATGGGCCCTTGATAAATGCAGACTCTGATTCAGTAGCTCTAGGGTAGAGGGCCTACCCAACATTCTGCATTTCTAAACAGCTTCCAGCTGATGCTAATGCTGGTGGTCTTTTCCCCACATCCTGAGTAGCAAAGCTCCACTCAACAAACCTTCAGTGTCCCACTAGCTCCATTTCCCAGATGAGGAAATAGGGGTAAGGACCTGTGCAAAGCAAGATTCAAACCAAGGTCTCTCTAACATAAAGCCTCGTCTGCTGTGCTAATCTGCCTCTCTGTATCTTTTTGCACTGTGGGATTTCCGTCTTTTTAAAGAGAGCTCCTTTAAATCACATAGAGATATCTTTCTGCACAGTGGAAGATGGAGATAATTGCGCTGTTAGAAGAAAGATCTCACTCTCCCCACACCTGATCTTTCTTGTAGCTCCTGATCTAAATCTCAATCATATCACTGCTCAAGAGCCCATAACTCTGAGGTTGGGGGTGAGGACACGGCCACACATTCTACTTTTTATTTAGTAACTATATTAGGTTTGTCTAAACCATTTCAACCAAGCTGAAACTCAAGTGCAAAGAGATTAAATTGGTCTGGGACCACTAACTAAATTAGAACTGAGATAGCCGACAGGATCTCTATGAGAAGTTGGGAGGTCTCATTCCAGCTTACAGGCTCAAGACCACCCAGCTGCATGACAGTGAAGGTCACAGGTACCCACGTTCCTGTCTCTCATGCAGCAGTGAAAATGCTGAAACTGTCCCTCAGCAGGGGTGAGGAAGTCTCCTCTTACGTCATCATTTCAGTACACTTTTTCAGGAGCAGAAGCTAGGATACATCCAAAACAGCAAAATTATAGGCCAAGCGCAGAGGCCATGCAGAGTCGGCATGTGGCTCTTTTTACCTGATGTAAGATGTACAGCATTGTTTGTAGAAATTCTTTACCCTCTTAATCAGGGTGTTGGGGCTGGGTACAAAATGACATTCAAATTAAGTATCTTTACCCCAGTCACGTTTGTTTTCCAAAATGGCCATTCCTATTAGAATGGAGAATTTGCTTTAGGATACTTGGGAGCTGTGCCATTGTTGTGAAGCAATATTTTCTTCATTAAATGCAAGGAAAGTCTTCAGAAACATCCGCCTTTTTGAAGTTCTTGGACTGTTGTTTTGTATTTCGTGTATATGGGCATATAAGCCAATAACCCAGGCAAATCCTTAACATTTGCCCACCGTCTGCCTATACCACCAGATCAGACAGGCGGCTCTTGCTGATTAAAAGACTTTGGGAGAAAAACATCTCCTTCACACCTTCATCTTCAAAGAACACAAACCCAACAGAACTTGTACATATATCAGCCACTAGCCTTCAGATGCATAAATGAATGCATGGATTGACCTAAAGTCATACTGGGAAAATAAACTCTTATACCCTGCCAATGCATATCCAATATGTGGGCAGCTGTGTGCTTGCACCAAAGGGTTAGCCTATATGCATATTATGTGGTCTTTAAATCCTCAGAGTTAGATGTATGTACATTCCATATTTGGATGCATACATATTTGTGTTCATTTGATACATACATGTGTGTGTATTTATTTAAAATCTTTTTTAGAAACATCAACTCAGGGATTCTGTAAAGTGTCCACTTGGAGGGTTATCCCCACAGTCGGGGCAAATCAGTGGGGTGTGAGCACGGGGAGAAATGACATTGTCTGGTGCTTTGCTTTCTTTCCTTTTCTGCCCGGGATGTTTTGGGAGAATGACTAAGCAATGCTGGAGATTATGAATTTGCTTAAGTGTGAATGGCTGATTGCTGAGCACGGCCCAGGCCCTCCCTGAAGGTGATTGACTGCAGCGCCAGGTCTTCACACTTGATGCCTGGATTTGACTCGAAAGTCTGCCAAGTCTTTTACTCGGAAATTTATCTTAATTAGATCTGAAAGACCTGCCACAGCAGAATAGTCACACCGATTAAAATGAAAAACAGGAGAAATTACTGATCAAATTAATCATAATGTCGGGTTACAGCTGTAGGTCTGATGTAATTTGCCACTCCAGTGAGTTACATCGGCCGGCCCGGGAAAGGGAGCTGGCTCTACGCTGATCCGTAACACCCGCCCGCTCCAGGCAGCCCGGCAAGAGGCCGATTCCATTCATTTTCTTGGCTTGCTCTGACCTCCCTGCTGCAACTAGAAACAAATCAGGCACCAAACAAATAGAGGAGCGTTGGGGGGTGGGGGGAGCGGCAAATGAGAAATATTCTCTTATCCAAGCGATTGTCCTATTTCAAGATGGTGAGCTTTTAGAACTTGGTGGCAGAGGTTTGGGGCTTTGTGTTTGTTGGGGTTTTTGCTTTTGGTTTTTCCGTTTGACCTCATTTTCGTTTTGCTTGTGGTGACCTGACATTGATTAGATGCAGAACTGGGTATCAGAAGGGCAGAGGACAAAATCTTTGGCTCCAAGCAATGAGAAAAAAACCTTTAGAAAAATCTCCTCTCCAACCTGGCCCTACCGCTGGGGCACACACTGAACTGATTCAGAGTGTCACACAGAGGAGGGAAACCGAGGCTGTAAGAGCTGACTGTCCCACTAGGGCAGGGTCCTGCCATTCCGGTTTCTAAATAAACACCCCTCTGCACCACACATGCAGTGTGTTCGGGATTAGGGTGGGGGTTGAAGTGGGTGGGCTTTACTATTTTTTTTTTTAAGAAAACAAATCAGAGTCCAGATTCTTTCCTAACAGTGAGCTGTGACTCATTCTGTATTTATGAAACACATCTCCCTATTAGCCATAGAAAGAGGGACCCCAAAGCACACCCCAGCATAGACATTCCACTGGGAATTCTTGGAAGTTAGAAGAAGTAGGAGGAATAGAAGACTTCTCTCCAACCCGTTCTGCTTTATCAGGGAACTAGAGGAGCCTGCGTGGGGATGGGGGGAAGGAATGCTCTTACAGGGGAAGGAGGCCTTCTTCCCCACCTACAGTATCAGAGGACTCTGGGGCAAGAAGACCTTTCTTTGACCCTATGATGGGTTGCCCAAATCCCATATTCATCCCTAGACCAGAGACTTATACCCTTCCATCCCCAGTCTGACAAGGCCCCCATCCTGTCTCCATCCCATCAGGAATGAATCTGGTACATCTTGTAAATGAGGAAGCTAGGCAGTCAGAGAACACAAGTGGCCTTGGCACTCAAGAGGCTATGCCTTCTGGACCTTTCCATAGATCCTTATGAAGGTTTAGGTGCGCCCTTGAGCCCAGATTGGGGAAGGATGTAACATAATCATATTTTGAGTGATTATTATATTGGTTTAGTGGTTTGTAACCAGAGTTTATTTTTAAGAAAATAGACAATAGAAATAGAGAATAGAAATACCAGGGAAGATCACACATAGTAAGCTAGATATTTTTTCTTGAAGTTCTGTTTAAGTTATACATATAAGACATACATATATATAGTTACTTATAGAGAGACATTGATATACACATAGATAGATATGTTGTCAATATATACATTCTTATATGTATATATATGTCGGCTCGAGTTGTAAAATGTATTTCTTACCATGGGACAAGGTCAAAAGAATTTGAAAAACCCTCCCCTGAAAGATCTAGCAATTCAGGGAGGCGGAGCTGGGAATTCTTAGCATGTAACAGCTCAGGAAGCAGGATGATCATGTCCCAACATATTGAATGTGATGATGAGCCCCTGAGCACCAAACATTGTCCCCAATAGTTAAAAAGGACCAAAACAGTAATGCCACCACCTCAACCCCCCCACCCCCACCCCCAGCCCCCCAACACACATATTCACACACATTTCAGGAAACTTCCACGTTGTACCACTACCATGTGGTTGAAAACTCACAGAAACCAATAGTTTAACAAACCGATTAAATCAAGCAACTAAATAATATATTAAAAGCTGACAAAGTAGTCCCACAAATATAAACAGATAACTCGAGAGAGAAAGTGAAAGGGGAAGAGAGAAAATGGTAGGAAGAAAGCAGAGAGCCCCACACTGATTAATTGACTAACTAGGTTCCTGGCAGATTTATGGAGGGAAAACGCCTTGTCCTGAGGTTACAGGGCCTCATCAGAGAAATCATGGGGTGTAGGGCTCCACCTCCAAGATGTCCAGAGCTCTCCTCAGTTCCCCCACCGGTCTGGCTGCAGCGCAGAGCTGGCACCATGTTCCCTGGCCCAGTTGCCTGCTTCGGTTTTCTCCCTGATCAGATCCACTTTGCAAACCACAGCTGGGCTCACCTTCCTATAAGAACACTTTGCTCACGTCACCCTCACATTCAAAGGCCTCTTGTGGCCTTCTGAGCCTGGCATTCTGGCCCTACCCCCCGGGGCAATCGGCCTCTCCCTGGGCTGCCCACAGGCTGCCAGGGGTGCCCTCCTCACCACTGCGCCCCAGGGCTCCCGTCACTTCCTGCTGCTCCCCTGCAGCACCTGGTGGCAGCTCCTGGTCCTCAGCAGGCGCCTCTCTGAACCCACCCATTCAGCACTTAGCACGTGCAATCTGTGTGTTTTCCTTTTCTCATCTTTTTTTACGGACAAGTTTGTTATGTGACTTGAATTATAAGGCCCTTAAGAACAGACACTATGTCTCACACGTCTGTACATCCCAAGACTGTCAATAATTGTTGTAAGCGATGATTCTCATTTAACAGTTACTCATTTCACAAATATGTAAGTGCCTGTTATCTGACTATCTAAAATTGATTTGCAAAATTTACCAGCTACTAATAAAAGAAATGTCACCTGTTTATTTCTATATTAGAACAATGCCCACACACAGTAAGGACTATGAAAACCTTAGATCTTATCATGATTATGATTCCTTTGAAGTTGTTTTAACACCCTTGTTCTTTGCACTATCATCTCAGTGGACTTTAAGAAAGGCAGACTTCTTTAGTCTGATTTAAAGCAGTTTCTTGCATCTAGGAAGAAATGCACAACAAGGGCCACCATTTTCTAATTAATCTGGTTCCTTTTCCCCATCTCAACAACACATGGCGGTTCTTCATAGTCAGAATATAAGACACAGGAGCATGCCTTCTTTGTATATTATGGCTCTGATTGATCTATGGATTAAATCATATTTTCCAAAGCATAAAGGTATTATAAAACAGATAGAAAGGCCCAAGGAAATGGAAGTGGCTCTCCACCGTGGGTGCACCTCGGGACCCCACCACTGCACACCAGAGGCTCTTCTCGTGACCTGCTCTGTTGCCCCAAACCTCACTGGTGAAGTGGACAAACACATACAGAATCTTCCAATACAAAAATGATGATCCTGTTTAAGAAATAAAAACATGTTTAAAACATGTGAGGCACTGTGCTAGGTGTATTGTATATGTTTTCCTGTCTACTCCATGCAGTCATTTATAGGAGAAAGGAAACTGCGGCTCAGAGAAGCTGGTAGCTCACACAGCTTTTAAGAGGTGGGACTGGGTCCCTGCACCCTGCAGGACTTCACGTGTGCTTTTAGCCAGGACAGTCTCTGTGTATATCTGTTGTCCAGTATAACTACTAATAGCACCCATTTCACCCCCAGAACTGTCCTAGTTTGGAGAAAAATTATTTGGGCACCTGAACCCAAGTTATACTCATTATGCTACTTCCAACATTTATCTAAACTGCTTCTACCTGATTTCACTCCACTAGACACCATAAAAGCTAAGATATTCAGGTGTCTTTTTTTTATTGAAGTATAGTTGACATAGTATTATAATAGTCTCAGGGGTACAACATAGTGATTCAACATTTATATATGTTACAAATGCTCACCACAGTAAGTGTAGTTGCCATCTGTCACCATACCATGTATTGCAATATTATGGACTATGTTCCCTATGCTGTGCCTTTCATCCCTGAGACTTATTTATTTTATAAATGGAAGTCTGCACCACTTTATCCCCTTCACCTATTTTGGCTATTCCCCTACCCACTTCCCCTCTAGCAACCACCTGTTTGTTCTCTGCATTTATGAGTTTGTTTCTAAGCTTTTGTTTGGTTATTTATTTCATTGTTTTTGGATTCCACATATAAGTCACATTATATGGTATTTGTCTTTCTTTGACTTGTTTCACATTCACATAACAAAAAACCCTCTAAGTCCATCCATGTTGTCATGAATAGCAAGATTTCATTTTTTGTGGTTGAGTAATATTCCATTATATACACACACACACACATACACACACACACACACCATCATATATGTATATATACACATTATTTATACACACACGCACACATTATTTTAAATATCTATTCCACATCTTGGCTATTGTAAATAATGCTTCAATGAACATAGGGGTGTATATATCTTTTCAAATTAGTGTTTTTATTTTCTTCAGGCAAATACCCAGAAATACAGTTACTAAGTCATATGGTATTTCTATTTTTGATCTTTTGAGGAACCCCCCATACTGTTCTCAATAGTGGCTGCACCCACTTTACATTCCTACCAACAGTGCATGAGAATTTCCTTTTCTCCACATCCTCAACAATACTTGTGATTTCTTGTCCTTGATACTAGCCATTCTGAGTCATGTGAGGTGATATTGTATTGTGGTTTTGATTTGCATTTCCTTGATGATTAATGATGTTAAATATCCTTTCATATGCCTGTTGGCCGTCTGTATGCCTTCTTTGGAAAAACATCAATTTAGTTTCTCTGCCCAATTTTTAATCAAATTATTTGGATTTTCGGTGTTAAACTGTATGAGTTCTTTATATATTTGAATATCTATCCCTTATCAGATATGTGATTTGTGAATATATTCTCCCATACAGCAGACTGCCTTTTTGTTTTGTTGGTTTCCTTCACTATGCAGAAGCCTTTTAGTTTGATGCAGTCCCACTTGTTTATTTTTGCTTTTGTTTTCCTTGCCTGCGGAGATGCATTGAATGTCTTCTTAACTTAGTGAAAACAGAAAAATAGTAATTCTTATAAATATATTGCCTTATTTCTACTTGACAACTAATAATTTCTTTAAATTTCTTGGTTCTACCTGAGATAAAAGAATCCTTGATTGAAGGGCCATAGGACATACCTTTTTCTTCCAAATGATTTGGAAAAACCTAATGGGAGTAGTTCTTAGGTCCTGGCTGAGGTGTCCAACACTGTTCTAGCAGAATTATAATTTAGAACAGAGGTCTCCTCCACAAAGAGATAATGTTCAATAAATATAAACATACATATTTCAAGGAAGGGAAAGAAGCCATACACACACATAAAAATAGAACTATTGATTTTTTACATCTTATGGTGAAAATGCAATATTAAAAATTTTGCAGGTAATATGGAGGGGAAAGCATACAAGGTTTCATAAACAAGGGTGGGAGGCTCCCCAGCACTAATTGTTCCAGCGATTCCCTTTCTAGGTGACCCTGAGGGTGCTTCAGAGCAGACATGATTCCCAGATCGGGCACACATCAAAACCACATGGGGAGGTTTCCTTAACAAATAAATTGTAAGAAACGGAGAGAGAGTGAAAAAGACAGGTTGGGGATTGGACCTGTAGATCAAAAGACACAGCAACAAATTTCATTAGATGGACTTTGTTTGGATTACAATTCAAGCAAACTGCAAAAAAGAAAAAGAATGACCTTTATGAGACAATTGTGGATGTGGCCTCTGACTGAATATTTGATGATGTCAAGGGATTATTTTTAATCTTTCTAGGTGTGATGGTGGCATGTTTTTAAGTGTCATTTGAAGATATACTTCAAATACTAATGAATTTGACAGGATATCTGGAATTTTTTCCAAAATAATATGGTAGGGAAATAAATAAAATAGCTGGGAGTTGTTGAGTGGGGTATAGATAAAAGAAGATTGGCCATGATATGATAATTATTGAAGCTAGGTGATGGGTCCATGGGAGTTAATTATATTATTGTGTCTTCTTTTATTTGTGTTTAAAATTTTCCATAAGAAAAAATTAAAGAGGAAACTTCTGGGGATTCTTTGATAATAAAGATTTCCCTCACCCAACCCAAGAACTACAAAATCAGAATCTCTGTGGTACAGCCAGTGATTTTGATGATCAACAAGGTTTAAGAACTCTTGCTCTATAGAAGTGTAAAGAATTTGTTAGATCAGAATAGGTTCATTAAGGCTTAGAAACAACACACATTAAAAAATGGTTGATGTGTTGAGACACAGTAGCTTAAGAAAGTGAGGTTTTCCAATGGAAATATTAAGTAACTGAAGATTGTTAATACCTGAGGAATTTTAAAACATGAAAAAGGCACTGGAAAACTAAAAATAGAAAGATCATCCCAATTCTCCAAGAGTAAAATATGAGATGGCTTCTTCGATGGATTAGCTTGAATTTATGCATTTATCTCTATGCTTGCCAGAAACTCCACTAAAAGAATATTAATGGAAAAAAATTTTAGTCATATTAATCCAAAAAGGCAAAGAGAAGTGGAGAAAAGACAACAGTGGACAAGCAATATACAACATTTTGAAAAAGCAAGTAGAAGAATTAACTGAGCTGAGAAAGCCAAATGCCAAGGGACTGTGAGAGGGAGACAATAAGACACAAGGCGACTCTGGAGCCCCCAAAAAGCCTTGGGGGTTGGAGATGCCAGTGGAAGATGGAGCATGTTGCTGACAAGAGGGAGATTGGTTAATGAGTACAAAATGAACATTTAGACACTCAGCTTTCTCCCCAATCCAAGCAGATGGGCATCTATCTCTATAGTAGCTTTATGCATGAGAAACTGAATTGAGAGACACTCTGCACCTGGAGACACAAAGTATGGCTATATGCTGGGGAGAGCTCCTTGCCGATAACCAAGGTATCAAGGAAAGTCTACACCCTGAATGATGAAACCTGGCCTCATTGGACCACTCAGATTATACACAGGTGTTCAAGTAGGCAGGCTTCCAACCACCTCCCTAACTCATCCCCATTGCAGGTAACTGGTGGATTCTTCCCTAGAGAAACTCTACAGCTAATAAGAGAGAAAAGACTCAGTTATCAATATTTGGGATCTCCAACAATACAGCCAGGCCCCTGCCTTATTCTTATACATGAAAATACAGTAAGACTGATTAAATAATTGAGAAATATCTATCTAAAATCAGAAACCAAAACAAACTGGAAGAAAAAAAGGGATTCATAGGAAGTAGAGACAACACAGAAAGGAGAAAAACTTAACAAAAGATTAAAAAGTAATAACCTAGAGAATATCCATAAAGAAAATGGTGCATCCATTAAACACATAATAGGTGCTTTATACAAGGAACATTTAGAAAATACTGCAGAGAACATTTAGATAAGAATTAAAATAATTATAGCAGAAATAAAAAGTTAAATAGAAGGCTTAAAAAATAAAGAAAATCTCCCAGAATGTAGAACAAAAGGATAGAGAAGGAGGAAAAAAGACCAAATTAGTAAAACAGGAATAGAATACCAGAAGAATCCAGAAGGCCCAACTTCTAACTAATGGGGAAAAATGGAGATGAAATTACCAAAGAAGTAATTCAAGAAAATTTCCTTGACTTGAATGATGTTACTTCTTTGAAAATCCCACTGAATGCATAACCTAATTAATGGAAAATTTTTAAAAAGAACCACCTCAAACTCATCATTGTGAATATTTTCCAGAAAGGATAAAACAGGTAAAATACAAAGAATCAGGAATCAGAATAATTGGGTTTCTATGGCCAAACTTGACGGTGGAAGATGTTGGAGCAATGCTTTCAAAATTCTGAGGGAAAAATGCTTTTCAACTTGTATTTTACTTTCTGCTAAGCTATCTATCAAATATAAGAGTAAACTGAAGATTCAGATGCAGAGTCTCTGGGAAATTTATCTCAAATTAATCTGTCATGCATCCTTCATCAGCTCTACCGGAGAAAGTATTCTACCAAAACAAGAGAGTGAACAAAAAAAGAAGATTGGAGGTTTTCCAAAGAAATAGACAAAAAGAAATCCCATGCTGAGGGCTACACGGTGGGCTTAGAAAGCAACCAGTCCATCTTAGGGCAGGAATATGAAGGACCCAAGCGGATGTTCCTAGGAAAGAGGCAGGGGAGGGGAGGGAGGGGAGCAGAAGAGGATCTAGGAGAATGCCTAATATGGTTGGCCTTATATAAAACAGTGTTCTGAGAAATTTTACTGCTCTTGTGATGAGTTTGGGGAGAATTGTGGTTAGAAACAAAGAAAATTAAGCAAACAAACAGAGAAGTAAATATTAACCTTTGTAAAATAAGAACAAAATTTTTTATAAGAAAGGAAGCATAGTCACAGTATGCTAATAGGCTCAGCAGTACACAGAACTTTCACAGTCACAAAAACAAAGTCTGATTAAATCAGAAACTGTTGTGAGTATAAAGGAAAGTAGGAGGAAAGGAAATAGGGTGTAGGTCTCAAGAGAGGTCAATCTTCATCTTTTACACTGGAAGTCAATAGATAATGCCCCAAATTTGAAAACTGGGAAAAACAAGCATACTATGTAGAAGAAATGGCAGTAAGTGACAAAAGAAACATCTAAAAGAATTCGGAGAATATGGAGAGGTGTTTTGGGGGTAAAAATGTTCAAGTTAAACAAGTTTATGTTATTTCAGTCTTTGACTTTAAGGCCTTTGCACTTACTGTTTGCTCTGTCTGGACCCTTTTCCCTTAGAAACCTAGCTTGCTCCCTCACCTCATTCAGGTCTCAGCTTAAATTTTGTCTCAACAAAGAGTCCTTCCCTCACCACCTTATATAAAATTGCTGACATGGCATCTCTGTTCCTTCATCTTTCTCCTTATCTTCCACCATCTTTCTTCAGAAGGCTTCTCACTATCTGACATATTATACATTTATCTGATTATTTGCTTATGTATTTTCTTCTTCCAAGTAGAATGTAAATTTCATTATCCCAGGGACTTTTTTCATTGCTACATCATAGCAACAGTTGAGTGCCTATGGTGGTCAAACTAGGACCAGTGGGTACAAACTCTATAAAACAGAGCTTCCCAAGAGACATATACAAAGATGGGGCATCCTGTCAAGGGGGACAGCAAGATGTTCCTCAGGGAGAGTGGCAACCACTTTGTGGTCCTCTTGTAGAAAGAGGTAGTGTAGAGATGTTGGACCAGATGAGCTTGATGGTGCTGTTCAGTTAGGAGTTCCATGGTCAACCCTGAGAGCAGACCCAAAGGAAATGTTCTTCTGTATAAAGACAGAGTATGAGAGGAGGGTGCTTTTATCACCAGCTGAATTAAACTTTGAAATAGCTGATGGAAAAAGTTAAACTACCTTTATGGCAGCACTTTAAACACAGGCCGAAGTCTTACTGCATGAGCTTGGTTTAATGCATCTGTTACACCTATTTGCCTCTGTGTTCTGCAAGCCTAATACAGAACCTAGAACATGGCATATACTTAATGTGGCTAATTGAATGCTGTGAAGTACTCAGATTAGTTTGCTCATTGAGATGACTCCCATGAAGAAATGCATGATGTCTTCTCTGGGGTTAGTATAAGAGGACAGAGAAAGAAACGAATATGGAATGAGAATATCCAACAATGTGTTAGGTAGTATATAAAGGATGTCCTGCATCTTACAGTTTGGTTTTGGAAAAGGAGGTCCTGCTTCTAAGATTCACTGCTGTTGGCCTTCTTTTTGGCTCCAAATTTTAGGCATGACATGTAGAGAGACACCATTAAATTCTACAAGATAGTCCTATATTTTTTAAACATTCTGCAGATTTCTTATATAAACCTTTGATTACAAAAGTGTACAGCTTGTGGGTTTTCCTACCACAACCATAAATAACCTTTGTATGTTTTTATGTAAAACATCTGCTCTCAGCCCTAATTTGTAGAAATAGGGAAATAGGCATATGCCAGTTTTAATTGCTTAAATTGTCACATCCCAAGACCAGAGAGGCAGGGAGAAAAATAGGAAAACTAGAGGAATGAAGTTTTATCTTTTGGATATCCAGTACTTTGGGTAAAAGCTGATCAGAGTGCTGTCAAATGCACTGATGGGAGGTTTCCCAAAGTTAATTTTTCTCATAATACAATAACCAAATTTGTTTTAACACTTGAAAAGGTCCATCCATACTAAAAATAATCAGTTGCTTAATCCTAAAATTAAAGGTTATTGCATGCAAGAGAAAATAATTACATGCTCAAAGTATGGAAAAAAGAAAACTTTTTTTAATATGTAGGTATTTGTATAATTAAAGACTAATCAAGCATGAAGGGCTGCTGACTAAACCAGAAAATGAGATTGTTGGCAAGCAATATTGTAATGTAAATGCCATTTTTGTTTAACTACTAAGAAGCTGGAGAAATGATATCCTGAACAGATTAAAAGCAAACAGCATTGATAATAAATATTTATCAGATTTCAAATGCAACACAGAGGATTTTTATATTTTACATGCAAGATGTATTTGCAGTGAAGTTTCCAAGTACCTTTCAAGGGGCAGTTAACATCCTTATTTAGAATTGCATTTTCAGATCGTATCTCCCAACTGTTAAAGTACATGTGAAATATTAGCAAAGGGAAAATGTCCCTTTTGAGATATACTGCCCTCAGTGCAGTTATCTGCTAATTAGGATTTTGTCAATTAGTATTAGTTACTTAGTACTAGACAATGACTTTCTAATGAATATAGTGAATGTATTCTTACAGAGTGAGAGATGAAATATAAGCCCCACAGTTGTTAAAGCAAAGAAAATACAGTTCTCAAACAATCTCTGTAACCTCAGGTACATGATTTCAAGTAGAAAGAGTGGAAACTTTGAAGTCACATGTGAACATTTTGAGACTTTCTACTTGTGTGAAATACTACATAGTGCCCTTATTTGTCATGAGGGCTAAATAACGTGCATAAAGCACCTTCCAGTAGGATGTAGTAGTCACTCAGTGAATCTATCTTGTTCCCTTTCTCCTTCTCTGCTGACTAAATTCCATCTGACCACTCACCTGTCTGTTCTCATGGAGACTATGCTGCCTTAGGGATGTTGCTAAGGCATCCAATTCTGCATTCTAAGTATGCCCAGGTTGCCTGACCAGATCTGACCCCTCAGCATTCCTGAGATGCAAGAGCAGTCTGAAGGGGTGGAGAGTCTAGATTTTTCTCTTGGCCTGAGGGAACTCAGAAATTTAACAGGAAGGAAAGACCATACCACATAGACAGAAGATTTTGATCTAATCAAGCCCTTAGTTTCTAATTGTAAAACTTACTTTCTATTTGTAAGTGGTTCAGTTTCAGTTCAGTTCCCTGATTTATCTTACAAATCAAGATTTGCTGCACAAATGCAGGTATGAGCTCTGAACAGCAGACTTCTTGCCCTACTGATAACAAATATAGATTAATTAATCAAAAGCAGCTTCTAAAATGCAAGTGTTGTACAAAGCAAGTTTGCTGTTTTCTTTCCACCGCAAAGCATCATTATAGATAACTTTCCAGGAGAAGAGGCAAGACTGTCATATTTTTTTTTTACCTTCAAAAATAATAGATGATTCACTTTTCAGTTTCTAAATTAGAATCTGTCAGTTTGACTGCCTCTGTTTCTTTGGACTGTGCTCTATAGGGTATGTGATTCAGAAACTTGAAAGCTTGCAGACCTACTAAAATGCACTTGGGGATTTTCAGATACAGATTATTGAGTGACAATATGATAGCCTTCAGGCTTGCTGCTGGGAATTTTTATTTAACGTATTTTCCCCCTAATGTGGTAGTAACATGTACCTATTTTCTGAAAATTGCCGAACACATCATCAAATGACAGTTCAAAACACATTTTAAAGTTTGTTCTTTCCCTTTTTATGTAACTTGCTTTGAGAACCAGGAACCAACATGAAAAGATGGGTTTCTCTCGCCACTTCACCGTGCTCACATGATTTATAGAGGTCACAGCGAAATTACAAGTTCTCAAGTCTGAAGAAAGAACACCCACAAATGTTTGAGTTCCGGTTTGGGGGAAGACCTGAGGCTATTTGCAGAAGCCAATGGGTCAGACAATGGGGAGGAGACCTCAGAAAGTGTTTCTGTCACCTAGAGAAATGGTGTCCTTCACAAGCTGCCAGTGGACAAAGGGCCTGGCTGCACAAGATAGTTCCAGACCCCTCTTGGTGCCATCATTCGGTGGTGTGTCCGAGAGGAGGAGTGTGACTCAGTTCGCTCAGCCTGCATTTCTGCAGGAAGCTTTGCTGTCTCTCACCTGGAAATAGGGAGCTGCTGTGTCAGTGAGTCCAAACAAAATTATAATCTAGCCTTCAATTGCTTGAAATACACGTCCCACTAAAATGCATCTTGGAGTTTCCAGTCCTGACTAAAATTCAGAGAGTATGCATTTAGACAATGCATTTTATTTCCTATTGAAAGTCATCAACTTGCAGGGGGTGGTGGGGAAAGGAAGTAGGGAGGGGAAGAAATGAAAATGTTTACCCCAACACATAAAAGTATTGAGTGGCCCAGGGGGAACCTGCGAGGGTCTCCTTGGTAAACTCCATCTTTCTGGGAATATCTGCTTAGGAGAAGGGCAAAACTGGAAGGATTCTTGGGTCTTGAGATTCACAGAGGACTCTATAGCAAACTGACCCAGACCTTTTCATCTGGGGAACTTTTCTACAGGTTCCTTGTTAGATTTCTGGTGCCATTTTAATTCTTTGAGTCATTCATTCAACACCTATGTACTAAGCATCTACAAATGTCAAGTAGTATTCTTAGAGCTATTCTAGGAATCAGGGTGAGTACTGATTTTAAAATTCAAGCACTTGAATATATATTTCATCAAACATTGATAACTGCTATGGAGGAGTAACAAATGGGAGCATAGGGAAAGAAAGTTCTGGAGAGGGGCTGCTATGTGATGGGTTGATCAGAAGGAATCTCTACTGGAAGAGACCTGCTGGGAGAGAACCTGCCAGCATATGGAGAAAGCACGCTCTGGGGGAGGGGACAGGTGCAAGGCCCTGAGCAGGAGTGTGCTGGGCAGGTTCAGGGAAGAGCAGGAAGCAGAAAGGCTGGGGCCAAGTGGCTGAGGTGCTGAGTGGCAGCAGATGGTGTCATTGAGGAAGCAGGCACCCCATCATCTTGAGTCTTGTAAGCTGCCGTCAGGACCTTAACTGTCACTCTGAATGAAGTGGGAAGCCCCATAGATATTATGAAGAGAATGGACTGTGTGGGGTCAAAAGCAGAAATAGAAAGTCTAGTCAGGAGGTTATTGCAATAATTCAGACAGGGTGATGATGGCTTGTACCAGGTTGGATGTGGTAGAGACGGTAAGAAGTGGTCAGATTGCATATATTTTGAAGGAAGAGCTTATAGGATCTGCTGATGAATTGGCTCCAAGATATACGAAAAAAGGCGTTTTCTCCAATGATTTTGACTTATGCAACCAGAGATAGGTAGTTCCCCATTTATTGAAATGGGGAAGACTATGCCAAGAGCAGATCTGGGGACATGTTTTGTTTTTAGCATACTAGTTTGAGACAGATTATGTTTAAGAAACTGCTGAATGTTTGAGAGGAGATGTTGAAGAAGCAGGCAGGTAATCAAGTTTTGGAGAAGGTTCATGCTAGCGATATAAATTCGGGAATTCCTCAATGCACTGCTGGTATTTAAAAGCATAAGCCTGGATGAGTCCACCCAGAGAGAAAGCACAGATAGAAAAGACGTTCAAGCCCTGGGCCCTAGAGCACCCTAACATTAAGAATTCCTGTGGAGGGAGAGAAACTGGCCAAGGAAACTAAGAAAGGGGACCGGTGAGGTAGGAAAAGGGGGCGCCCATAGGCCAAAGTCACTCAGGTGCTTCTAGGAGGGAGTGTTTAGCTGTGGCAACTAGTTCTTGTGGATCAAGTAAGAGAGCTGAGAATTGCCACTATAGCTAGTACCTGAAGGGAAGTAGTAGCCTTGACAAGAGCATCAGTGAAATAAATGGTGGTGATGAACTAGAGTGTTAACAGAATTCGAAAAAGAACCAAAGAAGTAGAATTGGAGCAATCAAGAATCATCAGCTCATTCCAGACATTTTGTTTTGAAAGGAAGCAAAGGTGTACCAGGGGGAAAGGATGCGGAGACAAGGTAGGTTTGTTTAAGATGGAAACTGAAACTTCATATTGAAATGCAAATGGTAATGGCCCAGTACAGGGGGAAATGTTAATGAAACAAATCAGGGGTGTGTTTGAATAGGCGAGAGAAACAAGACCTACTGCACAAGAAATCTGGACTATCCATCACCCTCAAAGAAGTAAGTTCCTCTTGAGAGCTGAGTTTTCCCAGAAGAGCTAAGGGTTAAACCTTTTAGTGCTAGAACTATAAAAGGTGTAAAGTGTAGATCATTTAAAAGCATTTTACCCACATCCTCTGCCTTCTTAAACAGAGTATCATAGTAATAAAAATCTTCTATTTGTATCATGGCTCGTGGTTTACAAAGTACTTTCAAACACATTATTTCATATTATCCTCCAGCATCCTGATAAAATAGGCATTTCACAGATTTGACAGATTGGTGAGATGGACAGGTGCAGTGGTGTGAATTGCCCCATGTAGATAAAAGGGAGCATAATTGTAGCTTCCTGATGACTTTGGGTCATTACTGTCAATATAGATTGTATATGTTTCTGGAAGGCAAGACTAACGAGCAATATAAGAGAATGGAATGAAGGATCAAACTGCGGGCAGGCAGCAAATGCTCTCAGAGACCCAAAGAGGAACCAGCCAGAGACTGGAATGTTGGAGAGAACTTCCTCGAGGTGGTGGAACTTGAGCAGGGCTCTAAAGTTATAGTAGAATTTAGAAAGGCAGGAAAGGCAGGGGATGACATAGTAAGAAGAATAGTTTGTATCAGTAGTAGTTATTCGCTTGGATATCTCTATTTTACTGCAAATTGCCACCACTGTCTTGGTCAGTCATGCCCCCTGTTTGTCTCTCCCTCTCTCACTTAAATTAGTCCAAGAGATGATTGATGTTAAGTGTCTATGTGACTGGGCCAGGGTGCCCAGATGCATGTTTCTGTGAGAGTTTGGCTTAGATTTACATTTAAATCAGTGGACTTTTAGTGAAGCAGATCACCCTGTACAATGTAGGTGGGTCACATCCAGTCAGCTAAAGGCCTGAGTAGAACCGTAGAACTCCCTGAGCAAGAGGGAATTCTGCAGCAGACAGCCTTCAAATCTGAACATCAATATCAGCTCTTCCCTGGGTCTCCAGCCTCCCAGCCTGTCCTGCAGATTTTGGACTTCCCAGCCTCCATATTTGCATGAACTAATTCCTTAAGATAAATGAAAATATAAACATACAAATATATGTTTTTCTGCAGAATCCTGATTATACTGTCCCTTTCTCATAGATAATATGAATTTCCAGAAAGACAAGAGGAATACAAGGTCAATCAAACTAGCTGGTTCATATTCAACCATAGGCTCACTGCTATAATACAGGAGTTGGCAGACATTTTATGTAAAGGGCCAAATGGTAAATATCTTAGGCTTTTAGAGATGAGGCAAGATGAGGATATTCTTTATGTACTTATAAAACAAGAGAAAAAAAATTCCACAAATATCTCAATGAAATTAAAAATATAATAGTAACTGAAAAAATGTATATATATATAATAGTAACTGAGTAGAATTTTGTTTAACACAGGTTACTAATGATAAGAATTCAATTCTTCTTTGACAGGGCTATAAGAGTCAGGGTTCTCCAAAGAAACAGAGTCAACAGCCTGGTTTATTTATATACACATACATTTAAAATTTTACTATTAGGAGTTAGTTCATGTGATTATGGAGGCTGGCAAAGTCCATCATCTCTGGAACCAAAGTCCCAGCTTGTCCCAGTTGTTCCAAAGGCCAGCTGGGAAGAGAATTCCAAATTACTCAACAGAGGGTTGAGTTACTCAGCCTTTTGTTCTATTCAGGTCCATGACTAGGTGAGGGTCACAAACAGCATAGAGGGCAATGTGCTTCATTCAAAGTCCACTGATTTAAATGTCAATTATCTAAAAACTCCCTCACAGAAACATTCATAAAAATGTTTGACAAAATATCTGGGTGCCCTATGGCCTAGTCAAGTTGGCACATAAAATTAGCCATCACAGGTGGATAACATTTCACCTCATTGGAGTTCCGAAGTAGTGGTCTTCCTCATCAGGTCAGTCTCAAAGGTTCATCTGGAAAAGCTACTTTTAGCATGTAGGCCATAACAAACAGGCAGATCTGGCCTGATGGGCAGTAGTTTGCCAACCCTTGCTATAAAATATCATTTTAGTGATAATAATAATAGTAATGCCCCCCTAAATATAAAGATAATGAGAGTCAGCATAGTGTGTAGTTAGAACAGAAGGCCCAAACCCAACTGATTGGGTTGGAATTCTGACTCACTTCACAGCTGTGTGATCTTAGGTGCTAAGTTTTATATGTAAAACTGTGCTTCAGTTTTCCCCTTTTTAAAATGCAAGTAAAAGAATCAGTCTCACAGGCTTCCTGTGGAGGTAAGTTAGCATCTATAAAGTTCTTAGAAAAATGCCTGGTACATAGCGAGCACTCTATGAGCACCAGAGGTGCCTATGATGGTGACCATGAGAACAAAGGGAGATGAAAGAAGGAGCACAAAGAAAAAGACAAATAAGCCCATATGATGGCAGTGAGCTTTAGAGCCCTGCTCAAGTTCCACCACTCATTAACTCCTAAAATTGACCAGCCCTACCAGCAGTTCAAATGTGGGACATATTTTTGTATTCCAAGCACCAAGAGTCATAGTCTCATGTTGTAGTCCAACTATCAAGACTATTAGTGTCCATTTTAATCTGAAGACCCTACAACCTAGGAGGAATATGGACTAGGGGAGAATAGGGGTGGATAAAGGTACCTTCCGAAATGATTCAGAATCCACCACACAGGCGATACAGTTTTACCTACCTAGGCTTAGCTAACTGTGAGTTTACTGGAGAAGCAATAATTTTACCAAAAGGCTGGGAATTGGTGTCCTTATTGAATAAAGAATAAGCTCCAGATTTACATTCATTGATTTTCTTTCCAGTTTCTATGTTTATCATGTGGAGTTTCTTCCTAATATCTAAAATCAAGCCACTGAGAAAGCAAATTTATCTGTATCTGTGCCCCTAGAATATCCACAATTTTGTCATGTGGCCAGCTTTTTATAGATCTTAACCCTCAACTGTACTCATTCCAAAGAGAAGAATTTTTAAGAAAAGAAAGAGAAAATGGATTTGAAAAACAAAAAGTCCAGCCTTATTTCTTTGATGAAGATTTGCCACCCATGACCCTTTAAATATTGAACTTGTACTATAAAAATATCACTTCTTATTGATCACATGGTTATTAAAGTCAGTCAAATGCTGCATTTATATGTCAAACACTTGTAATATTTCCTGTAAATACTAGGGCAAAGGGAAAAGATGATAATGCCGCTGTGAAGAGTCACATCAGATTTGTTCATCTTTACATAACTGAGAAATAATAACACTGTCGTCAAAAATTTCATTGTATATGCCAAGCACTTGTCAAAAACCACTGCACATCATTTATGCATGTATATGCATCTGTATATGAGCCCAGAAAGCATGCACCTCCATGTGACACGGATGGGGATGGAGTGAAGAGCCACTCGTTTGCCTGTCTACCTATGCTGGCTGGGCACAGAGTCTGACAGCTGCTAGGAGTATGTGGGCAGCCTCTGTACACAGACACATTTGGGCCCACTTTTGCTTGAGTTTCAATCTACTGTGAGATCCCGATCAACCCTCTGGGTCTGGAGGAAAGCTCTGGAACTCAAGTCAGTGACTACTAATCAAGGGTTTAAGGCAGATTTTTAAATAAGTCCCCACCTAAGGATATTCAAGAGTGCTTTTGTGGGAGGTCAGCATAGAGATCCTTAGATCTCCTATTTCCCCGAGACAACTTTCCATGTAAGCAAATGCTTTCAAAGGAGTCACAGAGAAGAACCATTACTGGGGCTTTACTGGGAGACTTCAATGGGAGGCCCAGGGCAGGCAGGGAAACACAGGAGTATGTAGGCATTGCTAATGGCATTTTGATGTACACGCACAAAATTGATGTCGGAAGGATCATTGTAAAGTCCCAAACAGCAGAATATTGAGGACATTTTCAGGTGGCAGTCGGATTCTGGCTGGGTGAGCCCACTGTATTTTCTCATGTCACAGTTGATTAGGTTCACAGGGAAGTGGAAAGAGTAAAAAATTCTCTTATTACTGCAGCAATGCCATCTCAGCCTCTTTTCCCTTTGAATGCAACATTAGTTTTTGTCCAGAAGTCTAACTGCTTTCTACAGTTTGGGGAATTGTAAAGCAGAAACAATTTTCCCAGCCAGGCTGACCTTCACAGTAATGAGAAATGACTGGAATTTCTGTCTATTTCTCTAACATTTGGGGAGGTTTTGGAAGGGGGAGAGAAAGAATATGCTTGTTTTACCTGATATTATGTTGTGGGTGTCCATTTGGCACTTTGAGCCTAATTTTTTTCCATTCAGGGGATTACATGGACTGTTGCACTGTATGACCCGGGAGCCAGACCACAAGTGTATTGAGAAATGACAGTAATGCACTTTAAACCTTTTGTTATCATAACAGAGATGGCATTTTGTTTCAGTCATTAAATGAATAAATATTTCTCTCCTGGGGATGACTATTTTCATTTACTCTCCAGTCCTTACTCAGGTGATAAACTGTAGGGCTGGGAAATTCAACCTTCATTTAGGCTGTGCCCCCAAGTCACCGGTGCCCATAGAGTCCCCCAGGCTCTGGGCCTTCCAGTGGGGCCCCCGTGCACAGCTGAGCAGTGCTCCTTTCTGGTTACTGCCTCCTGGCCTCTTGCTCAGCTCCCACCTTTGTCTCTGCTGGGAGGGAAGGCTACATGAGCTCTCTGATCAAGGCCAGTGCTTTCTCCTTGATTTTTTCAAATATTTAAGGTTCCCATTTAACTGAGGAAATGTGAAAACTCCATGGAAAAGAGTACAGAAGATAAAATTTAACACACACACACCCCACCCACCAGGAGAAGCAGTTAGCCCTAAAGGAGAAATTTAATCCCAGGAGAGAGACCCTGAGTGTCCTTTGGCTGAGTGTTCAGGCCAGCATTCATCCCCCAGGACACCCTGCGGCAGACAAAGCAATTTATTGTTTAAGAGGGTTGTTTTGTTGCTCCTTGCCCCCCACCTCAAACTCGATCCCTGCCCCCTCTCAGGTAGGCAGTAGTTAATCATGACTACGCTGAATTCAAATCCTACTGTGCCACCCACTAGCTGTGTGACCCTGGGCAAGCTACCCAAAAACCTGTTTCCTCACCTATAAAATGAGGTTACAATACTACCTATTTCACAAGGCTTTTTTATTTGAAGGGGAGGAAAAAAACCACTGAGTTTAATTCCTGCTGTGTGCCCTCAGTAAACCCTAGCTTGTATTATTAACTCAAATGAATTTGCAAGGGTTTTGCAAATTGGTGATTCATTTGCCTGACGGCATCATACAAGACTCCACAGTTAATGCATTCAATGGTATGAGCTGTATAGAAAGGTGCTGTCAGATGCCCACCTTAGATGTGGTTTGAGCCTCAAACTTTCTTTTTTTCTGGACTGCAGTGCGCCTGAAGCTTACATGAGATGTAACAGTGAGGGCTAAAACTAAGTGTTCAAACAAACAAGTGATCCTCGTGTTGGACAAGTGGGCGGCTGCAAGAGTCCTCCACAGAGGGGGCATCTGGGCTAGGGAGCTGTGGGCGGTGGGAGCAGCTGAGTCTAGGGGTCTCTGGATGGGCATTTTAGCACCTACTCCATTGCCAACATAATATTGAGCTTTCTGCTGAAGAGGACTTGATCTTGCCTACATCCTATGCCTGGATAACATTCTCATGAACTCTCATTTCAGATTAGGGAAGTAACACCCAGAGCATTTAAGAAACATCCCGAAGGCCACATATGCACAGTAAGTTAGATTATCTATAAGGACTCATCCAACTCTAAATTTATGACCCCCTGGAATACTATTTGCCATTCAAAATAGCCACAATCACAGTACTGGGAGCCTCCAGTTCCTAGAACAGATGTACAGAACTGCAAATGGCACTTAAATATATGATTATCTATGGTGGACATGGTTTTATTTTTAGCTTTAACTTCCACTTTAAAATTATTTTAGTATATTTTAATACTAATATAGTTTAGTATGTTTTACTTATATATTTAATATTTTGTACACACTCATTGTATATATACTTATATATTTAATTATATATAGATACATTTATACTTATATAGAAATATATGCCCTTAATTATAGTTAATTATATGTATACATATATATTTAATTATATACAAGTATGTGTATATATTTAATTATATATAAAATATTTAATTATATTAGTAAATTTCAATGTTTGCCATACTTCAGAGACCAAGTCAAGGGTCCTTCACATCTCCAAGACTCACCAAGGCACATACGTATGGGCAGCTTTACAGAGGGGACTGTCAGAGCTTCACTGAATGGCTCTGATTAATGATGCAAATGCCAGTAACCAGCTCCCAGCCCCCATCCTGATGCAAATATACTTGCATCGCCACATGGGCCTGCAGCCTCAAGACCTGACAAATGTGGGCACGATCCCGGCAATTCCCCCAAAGAACTAGAGATAGACTTGGCAGGAGGGTTTGGCAGGAAGGTGGAGACTTGTGAAAAAGCAAGCCTGTCTACAGGTCATCTGGAAGGTCCCTTCCTTTCCAGCATTGTGACATTTATCAAAGGAAACCTGGGTTATCATCCTTGGAACTTGAATTATTCAAAAAGTGACAGAGCCTCTTCACATCCTGGGAAGACCAATGTGAGATCTTCATTAGATTATTTCTGATAATTTGAAAGACTAATAAGCCATTCTTGGCAATTCATGTGAGCCCAGAAATGTCTGATGTGCATGTTATAACTGAACTTATGTAGACACTCAAGAATTTTCCCCTGTGGGGAAGAGTAATGAAACCTGGAAAATACCAGAAGTGGGTCAAGGAGGATGACTTTGTAGTCTTCCAAGTGAAAAGAGCTGGGGCTTAGCTGCACCAACAGTGGTGGAAAGGATGGGGAGGAATGGACAGATCTTCAAACTCAAAGTGATAACATTGAGTCACTGACTGAACCTGAGAAGTGAAGAAAGAGCGGCATCAGGGAGAATGACCCGGGAGCTGAGGAGGAGGGACTCTGGAGGAGGAAACTGGACAGGCTGAGCTCTAGGTGCTGCGAGCATCGGTACATGGAAATGCACACAGATCTCTGGGATTTATGTGTGGGCGGGGCAAAGTCAGAGCTAGAGCCGGAGATTTTGATATGGAATTATAGATAGAACATCTCTCCTGGTGTGAACACGGCGTTTGCCACCCTGCTCTTCCTCCAGCAGTGCCTCCCCTGCTTTTACACTCTTGGTTTGGAGTCACTATTGTATTTTGAAAGTCCATGCAGGCACTTAGCCAGCTGCTGGCCCCTTCTGTCCCCAAACTAGCATCCCTTGTCACCTGTCACCCACTTCCTATCATCCAGCTACTTTCCTTAAGTCCCAACCCCCCTAACTTAGATATCAAAGAACATATGCAAGTAGATTATATTTGTCTTCTGAATGACCCATTACTAAATGCTCTTCAGATAAAATTCTACCCAGTTGTCATGACCCTGCCGTGGAGCCGATGGTCTACAAATTCTGCTGTCTCCCACCCTGGTTACTATTGTTCTTTTTCCTTTAAACAATTTTTAAACAAAAAGAAATCCAGGGCCGGTCTGTCCTCTTGGTTCTGCCATCCTGCCCCCCTGTGTACCAGCCAACACCAATTCCTCCGGTGCTAGGAGCCAGCTGTTCTCTTGGGTCAGTGGGTGAGAGGATATTCCTTCTTAAAATGAAAGCCCTCATCATTTGGAGGTAAAATGCCCTCCTAGACAGAGCTGTATGACTTGCTGAAAGAGGGCACTTATAGAACCTCAAATAGATGAATCGTTTTCTTTCAAGCAGGGAAATGTATTTCACTCTTCTTGCTTCAACTGGGATTGAGCCCATTCATTTCACTTTTTTATGCTCTCCTGTTTTATTTAGAAATGATCTATTCATCCCAACCCAATTGAAGAAATATAGATAACTCAGGAAAAATTTGCCATATTATTCACATGAGGAGTGTGGATGCTCCTGGTGAATATTTTCAGAGCTACATTTGATTTGAGCTGTATAAACCTGGCCTACAAAATCCTCTTCATTTGTTATGCTCTAAGAAAGCAGCGTCATTCCTTGGGTGAGTGAGACCCAAATCCTAATTGCAGCTGCCCCCATGGCCCTTGGACAAGTTATTGAACTTCAAGGGTAATAAAAATCAGTTTTTCAAGACGTTGTGGGATTAAATTCGATGTTAAGTGTGCTATGTTACATGGTAAATAACAGCATGTGTATGAAGTCATATTTTGCAGGAATCTTTTTGCATTTCTTGTATTGTTGACATATGCTGCTCTGTTAACCTAATGAGGAGGATGCCTTCATCATGCCTTTGGCCTCTTCTCAGCACTGCTTATGTTACACATTGCAGGAGATTTTATAAACTATGATAAACTAAAAACACTGTAAGTCTGAAAGTGCTCAATGCTAGCAAAAAGAGTCACTTCATTATAAATGGAATCCTCTTCGACATAACTGTATTTTTGGTTATCATGTCAACATTTATCTGCCTGTCTCCTACCCTTGGGCTCCCAGAAGCCTTCCTTTCTCGGCCTCCCTTCACTGTGATATTTACTAGTGTCTTTGATAACATAGATTTCACAACAGGACCCCAAATCCTGTCTCATGGTGCCACATCCACCAGAAATTCTATGTATATTCAGACCATGAGTCTCTCTGGTGGCTCCTGGCAGAAGCACCATGTAAGTCCAGAGAGGGTAGGCTCAGTGCCCTTCAGTTATGTCCTCCCCAGATGAGGGAGAGAGTCACCCGTGGGGGAGCCCATGTCACATATGTGATGCAGAAAACTGCGATCAGCGATTCAGCCTCCTTCTTCCCCTTTTCACAAACGTGGTGGGCTCACTCTTTCTCCCCCAGACATGTGGCATTTCACCATGACTCCCCTCACCAGTCCATCCAAAGCTACTGTCTGGAGAACCCCAAGAAAGTGTTATGTTGTGGTTGCAAAAGACTGATTTGTAAATGTAAATGTCTCTCTCCCTCGGGATATTTGCATGATTGCAGGGGACCATGCCCTTGCTCCAATTTAAACAGATAAATGACCTAATTATGAAATGGACTCTCATAATCAGTTGATTGGATTCCTGATTTCTATTTATTAACCCAGCACATGGCTTCAGTAAGGTTATACAAACTCTTTTAGAACCTGTTTAAATCTCTAAGAAATCTCTTAAGCTAATAGCTACGTAGTTCAGACAAAGCGAAAGAAAAATAAATTTTTTCAGGATAACAATGCTTTTATTAGAAACTCCCCTATCCAGCAACTTGACTCTTTGGCACAGTTAAGAAGCAGGAGACAAGAAAAAATTACTACCGTAGAAATTGTAAAATCTTTGTCAAAATATCCATGCGCATTATTTGGAGGAGAGAAAAGGCATTTGAGCTGTCACCCAGATCCAACCAGATGGGCTATCTGGTTAAAAAAGTTACAGCAGAGTATAAAGTCAGAAAGGGAAGAGATGTCTTAGGAACAGACCCAAGGGCAGCTGAGAAAAATGGCACTGCCTATCAGGATGAGAAGATTCAGAAACAAACAACTCAGAAAGTGCAGCCCTGTGGGCCTGTGTAGGGTGGAGGCACAGGATACAAATACTCAGTGGCCAGAGGGCGATGCCAGCTCTGAGCTCAGGTCCAGGCCTACAGGAGGAACCCAGGCAGGAGAGGGCATGGAGTGAGGCGGGCAACTGGCACAGAGCCTGGCCCCAGATCCCAGGCACAGGAGACAGAGCGCTGCACCTGGGAATTCCTGAGACAGACATGCCAGCCCTGCAGGCAGGGCCAGCGTCCAGGACAAGCCGGGCTCCCTTGGTGGCTGGGAAGAGCAAAGTGGTGCCCAGCCTGGAAGAACAGCGTCTTGTGGGTCTCGGGGAAGAACTGAAGCAAGAGAGACATCATGACCCTGTTACAGAGCATAGAATATATGATTTTACTTACATGTGGAATCTAAACAAAACAGAACAAAATGAAGTAAACAGAAATAGACTTATAGACAAAGGCTAGAGGGTGAAATAGGTGAAAGGGATAAAGAGGCACAGAATCTCAATTACATATAAATTAGTCACGGGGATGGAAGTAGAGCATAGAGGATATAGTCAGTAATTCTGAAACACCTTTCTATGTTGACAGATAGTAACTGAACCAGTTGGGGTGAGAATTTAATAATGTAGCTTACTGTTGAATCACTGTATTGTACACTTGAAACCAATATAATGTTGAATATCAACTATACCTCAATAAAAAAATAAAATAATTTTTTTTTAATGAGAGCATGGAATAAGGCACGAGTAAGAGTGGCTGTAGGTATACAGTTGTTTTTTAAGTGCCGACTTCCCCAAACCGAGATTCATGAAGACAGGACCTGGGGCAAACAGCCAGCCGGGCACACTATACTAACTGATTTCATAATGCCCTGAAGTCGTCAAGAAAGAGAAATTCTATTAGGCTTAGGAAGGCACGAAAGATTAACTGGTATGAAAAAATTTGAATTATATATATGCAGTTCTTTTTTAAGTGAATGAAATTACCTTTGCCCCACCGTACCTACACTGTGCCCCTGTTACTGCTAATACGTGCACCACCAGCAAGAAGGAGAGGAGGGCAGACACCAAAGTGTTGGCATCGTTATCTCTGGGATTGGGGTAGTTTTGATTTATGTCTTATTGGCTTGTCTCTATTTCACAATTTTCTACAACAAATAGGTACCTCGTGTATAATAAAAGTGATAAAGGGTAAAAAAAAATGTAGTGACATTAGCAATACATTTTTTCATCTTTCCATGTACAAGATTAAAACAGTTTTTAACAACCCTCAGCTGAAACTCCTGGTGATCCAAGGTGATTTGTGCCTCCCAGAACCTCAGTGAAAGCTGACTTCCTTTCGCTATGAAATGAGAGCCCCAGTCTAAACCACCAACAGAAACTTTCGGTACTGCTCTCTCCTGCAACAATTTAGCTTATTCTTACCAGGAAAATGTTCGATTTCCCTTGATTTGGAGATCAAAGACCCCTAATTAGATCAACCCAATAGTGCTAAATACTTAGCCCCAAGAGCTATGTCTTTGACCTCTTTCGTCGTTACCAATAATCCAAATCAGCACTGAGTCCATAGACGTCACTCAGGGATGTTTATCCTTTGACCAAAACCCAGGAGGGTTATGTGATGGTGTCCTCAGTCACAAAACAAACCCATGCTCAGGGCACTAGAACCTGGGCCCTGAAGACTGATCGTCCTTTCTACCTACCAAAGCCACAGCAGTCACCAGATGTGCTGAGAAAGCTGCACTCAGCCTGTGAACAGTCAGGGCTTCTGCACCTGTACGAGCCTGGGCAGCTTCTCTGAGCTTCAGTTTCATTTGTCAGTTGCCTACCTCTCAGCAGTCCTGTCGCATGATCACGCATGGAAATGCATCTTCAACTCTTGCTGTCCTCTCTCGCCCACTTTTGTAAGGGCAGAAAGGTTTAATTCTGTCATCTTCTCCCAACTTGCTTAATTTGAATATAAGAAATGGGCCCCCAGATAGAGGTCTTGAAATATGTGATAAATAATGAATCATTCAAACGTAAGGAACTCAAAGATCTTTGATCCAAAGGCTGATTCAATAATCTAAAGCACTGCCCAGTTAGAGGTCAGAAAGTGGGGGATAAATCCAAACTAGGCCCAGTGGTTCTCATTTGTTCCACTAACGCCTGGAGAAAGGAATTTTATTGGTTGTGGCTCATAAAATAATAGATACTCCATCCTTAGAAATATTTGCAATTGGTTCAGATCAAATGCTCCAGGGCTTGGACCAGACACCATGGCTGGGCTGTTTCCTCTGCAATAGCAATGACAAATTGCCATGTTAAAAAACTGACAAAGTTTTAAAAAGTTTTAACAAAATACACTGCAACTCAAGGCATGTTCATATTGGTGACTGGCTCAGAAGTCTGTAGAGTGACAGATGTAGAGTAACAAATGGGAGGAAAACGGAAAAGTCAGTTAGAGTCTGCAGCTGTTTGTGACTCTTTACCAAGGTAAAAAGAATCTGCCGTGTGTGTTTACTTTAAATTAAAATAACCAGTATCCAAATGGCTAAACATTTGGGTAGCTTGTCAAGCCTGGGGCTTGTAAAACAGCCTTGCTTTTTTCTACCACAGGAACTTTGCATTTGCTGTACCCCACCCCTAACAAAGTGCTGTGTCCATATATTTATGTGACTTCCCCTAGTCTCTAAACTCTCACCTCAAATCGTATAGCCTCCAAGAGAGCTTTCCTGGCTACACTGTGAAAAGTGTCAGTTCCCTCTGTCCACCAGTCACAGCTTCCTGTTGTAATTTCCTCCTAGTACTTCCCGCTACCTAATGGTATCTTGTCTCTGGCTTGCCCACTTACTGTCTGTCCCCCGCAAAGAGACTGCAGACACCCTGTCACCCTGTTGATCTTGTTCCTTACTGTGTACCCCCGGCACTGCCCAGCACTCAGTGAATATATGCAGGATGAAGGGTTCCACTTACTCTCCCCTGTGTTTTGCATCTGTTTCTGCCCTGTGGGCCATACGCAGGCAAGTTCCTTACCATATTTAAGCTATGGCCTTTTAAACATAGAATGAGAGCAAACTGTATGGGGTCAAGGCAATTCAGAACACATTCAGCAGCTTTGCATTCTATAAAAAAATCCCTTATAAGTAGAGGGATGAATTCTGATCGGATAGTAATACCTAAATGTTTTTGAAGACCAGAATGCAGAACACATTGTTATTGCATATATGTAATTTATAACCTGCCTATTTCCAAAAGCTATCTGAGAGGGCTTATAACCAGAAACATCTAATACTCATAAGCAGAGTCCATAGAACACTCCAATCCATGCAGAGCTAAAAGAAAATGAGACACCAAATGCTAAGGCTAATATCGATACACTTGCTCCTTAACCTTGACCCAGGATTTTCTTAGGGCAAAGATAAAAAAGGAAACAATGGGTCTTCTAAATCCCAAATCCTTGCAATAGGAGTTCAGTGTGTCACAAACAACCCTCCTCTCTTTTGGGTATTTCGAACGACACGCACTGCTTGCCTAACAGGCACTGGGAGTGTAGGGAGGTAAAAGGAGGAGTAAGGCACACCTCCACCCTTGCATCGCGCATGGCCCCAGGGGACGGGGAAAGGATCAGACAAGGCTATAATTAATTATCCTCTGACAAATATTATATCAGAATCCTATGCCAAGTGCTATGGGAATAACAGAGGAGGGAGAGGTTCATTCTGCTCAGGGGTAAGCCTGGGAAGGGAAATCACCTTGGCTCTGGGTTGGGAAGGAGCTCCCAGTGAGAGAGAAGGATTCTTCCTGCTCAGAGGCTCAGGCGTGTGAGCACATGCCAGGTTTTAGGAGCAGCAAGTTACTTATAGTGGCCAGAGCATTGACGGTCCAGTGACAACCATATGGTAACAAACCCTGTTTGAGTATTTGCTGCGTGTCTGGGCATGAACATACAAATGCCACGAGGTGAGTGCTTTTATTGCTCCCCATTGACACTGGAGGAAATTGAGGCTTACAGGCTGGGTGTGGTGGACACTGTGACACCCCCCAAGCTCCTTCAATGGAGGGGATGTTGAGGATATGTTGCCTCAGCCACCTGAGAGTGCTCCTGTCACACAACCTTCAGCTGCCAGCAGCCCCTCCAGGATGACCTCAGCTGCAGAGAAAGCCCTTCATCCAGAGCCCAAGGCCATGCCCTTGCCAGGATGGCCCACTTCCAACCACCCACCCCTGTGGGCATCCACAGGCCCAACGCTGGCCACCCTAATGGACCAAAGCTTCCTCCTGGGGGTGGCAGAGACATCAGGCTCACGTCATAGCTGGCTGCCTCTGCTCACTCCTTCCACGCCTGCCCTCCCTCAGGGCTCAGTCCCAAAGGCAGGCCTTCATTAATGGCCAACCACTAAACTCCCAGCACGAGCTTCCTGTCAACCCCACCTGTCACTCAATCAAGGTGATGGGTGCCTGGTCAGAACCCAGGCAGTATGACTCTAGAGCCATTTTAGCCCTGCTCTCTGATGCTTGATGCAAGGGGAAGATGAGGCTAGGATTGTACATTTGAGCCAGACTGTGTATACCCCTTCATGTCATCCCGAAGAGGTGCCATGTTACCCTGAGACCAAGAACCACCAAAGATTTGAATGGGAGGGAGGTATCAGCCAATGTTTTAGGACAGTCACTCTGGCAATGGCACAGGGACTGGACAATGAGGGAAAAGGTCACCTTGTCTCCCTAATGGCTGTTATTGAGTCTCACCTGTTCACAATCCCTCCTTTAGCTTTCTGAAAAACAAAAGAGAGCAAGAATAAGTTGGATGGAAAGTGGTGGGATACAACTCTGAACACACCCTGTGCATAATCCTTCAATAGATGGTTAACTTCCAGTTTATCTTCAACATAGAATGGCCTTAGAGGCACAGCCCACAGGCCCCTTAGAAGATGATTGTCATAGTCAATGCGTGTTCCCCTGCTTCTTCCCTTTTACTGGGCTTAACATCAGCCTTGAAAGTAGATCAGAAACTATCTAAGCTTGAGCACCGACCATTCAGAGGAGCTGTGTGCCAGCCGGGAACACGAGCACTCTGGGACCAGCTGCACAGAGGCCCTGTGGCAGGTTGAGCCCGCAGGAGCACCTGGTGCTCGGGGACTGGGAAGCTGCTGGACCCACCCGACTCATCACGGGAGCCTAGGGTCACCCAGAGACAGTCCTGCTTGTCCATCTTTCCACCTTTGATCATATGCCATAATGGCAGAACTAATAGAAATCTGACATCTGTTTCATAGGTTATGTAGCTGATAGTATGTGCTTTCCACTTTTCCATTATGCCTCTAACAAGTACACTATTATTCCCCTTTAAATATTAAGGGGTTGTATTGGAACATGGCACAATGTCAGGGATACATTCTGTATCCATGTTAACCTCCACAGTGTTGGAGGCTCCTGCCTCCAAATCCCAGAACTGATCATCTGGGTGCGGCTATTTAACTTTGTCCATTTGGATACAAGACAATTTCTGCCAAAAGCAGGTGTCTTTATTTGATACTGTTCTTAAGCTGATGATTGATAGTTATCAAGCATTGTGTTTTAATCAAACATTGGTAGAGTGATTGAACAATGTCAGGCACTAAGCTTCATGTAGAACTCATAGAATGGATCTAGAATTCAGCTACTGCCCCTAAACACACACGTCTGACACATTCATCTGATTCCTGAGGCCACATGTAATTGACAGGAGGAAACCCAGGCCTTCCTGCATGGAGAGAAGTCAGCCAGTCCATCTCAAAGGCACTTCATGTAGCTTACTCATAAAATAAAAATAAAGAGACACCAGCAGCAGTATTCTTAGGAGATAGTAATACTTCAAGTTATGAGCCTTCAAGGGAGGAGCAGAGTAGATATTTTTCCAACCTTTACATAGAGGAGAATGGAGAAGCATTTGGGTCAAGGTGAGGGCTGACCACAGATCTGTTCTCCTCGCGCATGTCGCACATGTCTCAGGAATGGAGGAGGGAACTTCCTGAAGGGTCATCACAGGCCCTGATCGATAAAAGTCCTCTCCTTCTTCTGTTGTTTGACTATGCTGTTGGTATCCTTGTTTGATAACCAAAATGATTTTTAAGCAAAGAAAAGTTGTCTGTGAAGTGACTCTCTTAATGATTAGTTGAAGTCCCTGAATTTAATCTTCTAAGAAAGACAAGCAAATCAGAATAGTGGGTAAAAGACCTCATTTTGCTATCAAGATCATCTTCTACCTACTCTGTTAAATTAATGGCTAGTACATTAACCCCACTTAATATTTGAAATCATTTCTACTTGAAATAACCTATCTTATAATGTATTCCATGAGTACTGTTTGAATAGTAGGTGACAAAGTCCATGAGAGGGAAATGCATTTAAAAATGTTTAGAAAATTACAGGATTGTTTCAAAAGTTTTCTGAAATGGAAAATGATTTTCGTTACATTTCCTAGGTTTTTTTTTACCATAGTTTCATTGCTTTATTTTGAGAATTTATATTCCCCTCCATCTAGAGATGTTTGTCACAGAACTATATCTGCAGTGACCATAGTGTTAGTGACAATGACTATAAGAAGGAAAAACAGCGTCATTTTCAGACTCTACTCATTTCAAACACTGAAAAATAATTCTTCAGAAATATACAGATCACTGTACCATATTACTTGTCTACACACATACATAAAAAGAAAGGAAAAAAGACAGTAGCACATGATTATATCATGTTTTGAATAAATTTATATCCCAAAACAATAATTCTACATGCTTTAGCTTTATACTGTCATGCTTCCAAACAACCTTTTCAATGACAAGTTGCAAAATATGAGATTAATTTATTGTAGAATCAGGCTTATAATTGTAAGATTTAATTAAAATTTACAGTAACTACATTTTGGGTTAAGGAAACTTTTCTTCAGAACTTTGGATATAACCACACCAACATCTTTGAGTAACTTGTCTTTATGGTATTTTGAGATAAAGCAACTGGTCTATAGGTGCAAAGAAATTTAGCCACCAATATTTCTAAGGTTAAAAAAAATGCTATGATTATGGAAACTAAGGAAAATGAGAATCAAATGTAAATTTGTTAGCTAAGATATGGAAGCAACCTAAATGTCCATCAGTAGATGAATGGATAAAGAAGATGTGGTACATATACACAATGGAATATTATTCAGCCATAAGAAGAAAACAAATCCTACCATTTGCAACAACATGGATGGAGCTAGAGGGTATTATGCTCAGTGAAATAAGCCAGGCAGAGAAAGACAAGTACCAAATGATTTCACTCATATGTGGAGTATAAGAACAAAGAAAAACTGAAGGAATAAAATAGCAGCAGAATCACAGAACCCAAGAATGGACTAACAGTTACCAAAGGGAAAGGGACTGGGGAGGATGGGTGGGAAGGGAGGGATAAGGGCAGGGAAAAAGAAAGGGGGTCTTACGATTAGCATGTATAGTGTGGGGGGGGGCGCGGGGAGGGCTGTGCAACACAGAGAAGACAAGTAGTGATTCTACAGCATCTTACTATGCTGATGGACAGTAACTGTAATGGGGTTTGTAGGGGGGACTTGGTGAAGGGGGGAGCCTAGTAAACTTAATGTTCTTCATGTAATTGTAGATTAATGATACCAAAATAAAAAAATTAAAAGAAAAAAAATGTAAATTTGTAAACTTGCTTCTTAATACAAATTAAAATTTACAAAAAATAATTTCTTAACTATAATATTCTAGATATATGAAAACATCAGTTTCTTGGTTTTGTTAACATTGAAGTTTTAAAAACAAAATGAAAGCCTTAGTGGCCGTTTTTTCCCTCTGTTTAGCAATTATCTACTAGGGTACATACAATAGAAAATAATAGAGTATTATTCTCATGCTAAAATTTGGTAAGTCAGCAACAGATCAAGTTCCGAAACCTATAACCTTTAAAATAGACACCTATGGTCCTGTTCCAAATCCCTATGTACCAGTTCAGAAAACCATCTTCATTTTCCCTTCTTAACGTTTCTTCTCTAACACATGCTTGCTTTCCATTCCACTCCAACCTCTTCTTTTCTGGAATATAAAAGATGATATATCAGGTAGTAATAATGAGGACATCACTGTGCTCACTCAATAATAATTCAAAAATATTATTGTCTTGCTCACTTAATGGTAATGCAGATGGGTTTGTGATTCTCAAGCTAGTTGGCTTTCCAGGATTCTTGTAAAGCAACAAACCTTATCTTAACCAATTTGCATGAACATTAACAAAGGCACTGGAGGAAATTTTATTCAGATCTAGATGATTTGTGGGGTGTCCAGGTTTGGGTTATATAAACACATTCCTTCACAAGAAGTTGATGAGAATGGCCAAGATGGATTACAACTATTCCGTTAGTCCACTTGTTAAATCTGTTGATAACAAAGTAGTACACCATCCAACTTTTCTCAAAGTGCATGAAGTAGAAGACAAGTTCTAGGGATGTTACTAGTGTTACATGCAAAGGGGCACTATGATCAAATACTATTGAGAAACACAGGGTTAAGCTGAAAAGGGTTGTATACCTGTGGACAACTTCAGAACCTTTTGCATGCTGAGATTCACTGTAAATCACCAAGAGACAGATGATTCATACAGTGTTTCCCAGACCTATTTGACTCCTCAACCTTTTATTCCAAAGCAAATCCCAGTGCCCGAGCCCCACTAAGTGCACTTTGGGAATTGCTGTAATTCTCAAGGGTTCTACTAAATTCATTGCTTACTAGAATATAGAAAGCTACAAGCTAAAAAGACACTGTTCTAAAGAAAGATAGATGAACGTTCACTTTATTTTGATAAATTCTTATAAATTACATTTTCCCTTGTTACTGGATGGGTTTTTTCTTAGATTATCTTGGACTTCCAAAGGACTATCTTGGTCAACTTGTCCAAGTTCTTAGAACCCAAATATTGTTGAATATGAGGATTTTTTCTCATTTTTCTATTACTATGTTTTATGAAAATGATTTTATAATCACCCCTAAAGTTATATGCTTTCTTTTCTTCCAACTTTTATACTTGGCCATTCTGCTTTACTTCTCCATGCACTGCAATGGGGAAGCATAAAGGCATAAAGAATTTTTAAATGTGCTCTTATTTTTTTCAAGCGATGCACAAAACAAGAAGTAAGCAATGTATATGCTAATCTGAAAAATCAAATAAAGCATGAATAGAATGTTCTTCACTATCCAGGCACTGGGATATAGCCCTCCAAAACCCAAATAATTCTGGAGTTTCACATTAAAGGTAGACTGACATAAATCCCCAGGAGCTGTATCTCTGCCCTGTTTCATCGTGTTCACCAGTGCTCTTCCCTCCTTTCTGCAGCTGGCCTTCTTCAGTGCTCTGACAAAGCTGGGATAAGCCAGTTCTTCATCTTGGCTAGGGTCCTTGAAAGCCTTTTCTTGGTTGACTTGCAGTAATAGATCGTTTAATATCAGGGTTTTTTTAAATCTATTATACATTTTCAATTCTATTGCTGGTCCCTGTGGTAGAACACTGTAATACCTCTGTTCATGCTGGAAAGGCCGAGAGCCCCAATCTCGCCCCAGGTGGTCTCGTTTTCTATGGCTGCTGCCCCGTGGCTGCTGGAAGCCTGCCCAGAAGCCAGAGAACAGCACTGTGGTCTTGGAAACTTGCCATTAGTCTTGACCTAAATACTTACTTCCAGGCTTATGTCCCCACTTGCTAAGGCAGACTTAGAAAATATCTCACTTAACGTATGTATTTATCAACTCTTACAGGAATAGAACTCAAAAACTTATAGCACAATTCTAGATTTTATTCCATCATGTTACCATCATCATAGAATGGTCCTGTCTGGAGGACCTTAGAGATCATCCAGATCAGGGTTCTCAGGCTTTCCTGGAGAGTTGGTAAAACCCAGATTGCCACCCCTACCCCCGAGGTCCTGACTCAGCAGGTGTGGGGTGAGACTGGAAATCTGCACTGTTAGCAGTTCCCAAGTGACCGTGATGTTGCTGCTCCCAGGACCCCTCCTTGAGAAGCACTGTGGTAGGAAGCCCTTTTTACCAGCCTGCTCCGGAGAGCCCTAACATTCCTGGAGCTGGCCTGCAACCCACACCCCGCAGAGCTGCCGGGCAGGGAGGAAATCATGCTTTCTCCAGGCCTCCCAGCAAATCTAAGGACGATGGGCTGGCGGACTTCAGTGTTTCTCAGGGGCGTTCATCAAGGGAGGCTAACTCCATACCCACGTCCCTAAAGCTGCTGTGGCTTAACCACCTGTCTGGGACTGTCTTTGAGAACCACTGATCTAGGTCAGCCTTCTCATTTTACAGACAAGGGAGTGGAGCTCAGGCAGGGCAGCCCCGTTTCCTAGCTGCTGGCTGGGGAAGAGAACCCTGGTGTCCTGACTTTCAATCTATGGCATGTTCCCTCCTCCTTCTCTAATTACCCAGCTTCTGCCTATAAATGCACAGCCAGTTATTACTCAATAGTAGCCAGTATTAACAAGAAATTTTTTTATGTAGTTTTCTCTTCGCTGATTGGATAGATTAATTTCTTCTGTGTCTTTCTGCTCTCTTCTCCCTACATGCAGAAAATTCCGACAGACTTGCCTTTTCTCTTGGTGAGATTAAGTTTTATGGTTTTTAACCTATGTTCGGTTTTATTAATGGAAACTTCCCAAACGATTTATACAACAACTTTTTATATTTTCTTGACTTACGATTCCTACAGGTAGTGGTTCTTATTGTTAGCTTAACGTGTTGAAAACAACCTATAACCAGTATATCCTGTGATGCAGAAGGATTTTACTTACCTCTGAGCATTCTGGTCATGTTTTTTGCTCTTTCATGTACTTACCTTCCCCTTTCTTCAGAGTGGTATTTTCTCTAATAATTTGGGGCATTTGTTTTTCCTAATAGCAAAGTTCTCTTCTAGGCACTGAGACCACAGTGCATCTACATGGGCATGAAAGGTGCTCCTGTGATGTGCGGAGCTGTTTCTCAAACATCTTTCAAAAACACCCCTATAGTATTTACAATGAAAGGACCATGGTAGGTGTTAACCCAGGGCTGCGATATGGACAACCACTTAAAGATGGGTGTGACATGACCAAAAATGGATTTTCTCCTCCCTGTGCTCTAACTGGTAAATAGGATCCTTATTGTGAATCAAGAAAGTAGATGTTCTAAGGTTTAATTGCGGACCAGCAATAAATGGGTTGATTTCTGCTGGTCTTTGGGAAAAAAAACAATGTATGACCTAAATGTAGTATTGTTTTATAGGAAGAATAGCATATCTTCTAGCTGGCTTTCTTCTATAACAGCTGTTCAGTGAATAAATTTTATGAGGCAAGCAAGCCATTATGCATAATAATAAAATTCAGTAACAGCTTAGACAAAGCTCTCCATTTGCCTATGGGTGGATAAAACCAGGATATTACATGTAACATTTGTTGCAAGCGCATTTTAATAACCAATGTGGTTAGTGAGATGGAAGGAAAAATAAGCATATGTTTTGTTCTTTATCACCAATAAATTGAACTGGCTTGGACTTACGAAGTTGCTTGAGTTTCAATGGTAAAATTAGTTTCTGTTGAAAATATACATATTCAGGAGTTAACAGCTCTAAAGAGGAAGGACTGTCCTTAAAACACTTATAATTAATTAATAAAATTAGAGTTCAGTCTTCACAGGTGGACCCAGCCCTGGATATAATGGTGGATACTTGGGTACAATATATCACTTATAATCCGTCTTTGTAATTTTTTTGTAACAGAGAACACTTTGTACTTTAAAGATGATGGCTTTGCTTTTATTATTCAAAATTCATTTGATAATTTCGGGTCAGTCAGCAGTTTAGATTTCCCCTTCTATAAAATAAATGAAAGTATTTTATGACTTGATGACCATCAATTAGTGTTATTTCTCAAGCTGTGATGCTGTTAAGGCTATCTCTATAATACTACAAAGGACATGCATATTTCAGCGTCTTCCATAGGAACAGGTTGCAGGAAATCACTCGGGAGACATTTTATACCATATGAACACCTGCACATCATTCACACACGTGCTTCCTAGTTTATATTTTCCCAGCTTCTTCCTCTGCATTCAGAACCTAGCTCAGGATTCGCCTGCCCTGTCCGTGCTCTGCCCATTCAGAACACACCAGGCATCCTGATGTTCCCATAATTTTGTCCTTATTCTTCCTTCTGTTCTAACTGCCCTTCTTCTCCCATCTGTTTAGTTGATCTGCCATTTATTCAAGACTGAGCTTCTAGCAATTATTTTGTGAAGCTTCCCTGCCACCCCTCCTTTTCCCCCAGTGAGCTGGCCAGTTCCCCAATGTTCCCACAGCTCACTTTGCACATCCCTACCTTGGTGTCTACCCATTGCTTTTTTAATTGAGGTATAATTGACATATAACATTATATTAGTTTAGGTACACAACATAATGATTCTATATTTGTATATATTGTGAAATGATCATCACAATAAATCTAGTTAACACCTGTCACCATACCTATAAAAAAATTTCTTGCAATGAGGAATTTTTAAGATTTACTGCCTTAGCAACTTTCAGGTATGAATACAGTATTATTAACAATGGTCACTATGCTATACATTACATCCCCATGACTTACTTATTTTATAGCTGGAAGCTTACACCTTTGACCCCCCTTCAGCCATTTATCCTACCCCCCACCCCATCTATGGCAACTGCTTCTGTGAGCTTCTCTGTATCTATGAGCTTGATTTCTTGATGTTATTATTTTTCAATATATGAGAGATTAGAAAGTGTCTTTCTCTTTCTGATTTATTACACTTAGCATAATTCCATTTGTGTTGTCACAAATAGCAAGACTTCATTCTTTTTTTTCGTTGAATAATATTCCATGTATCCATATACCACCTTTTCTTTATCCATTCATCCATCAATGGACACTTAGGTTGCCTCTAGGTCTAGGCTGCTGTAAATAATGCTGCAGTGAACTTGGGGGTGTGTATATCTTTTTGAGTTAGGGTTTTATTCATAAAAATACCCAGAAGTGGAATTGCTGGATCATATGGTACTTCTATTTTCTATAGTGGCTGCACCAATTTACATTCCTACCAACAGTACACAAGGGTTCCCTTTTCTCTACATCCTCACCAACACTTGTTATTTCTTGTCTGTTTGGTAATAGATATTCTAACAGGTGTGAACTGATCTTGGTGGTTTTGATTTGCAACATTGGCTCTTAATTTATCTGCCTACATATCTGTCTCCCCCACTGAAGCTCTTTGGGGGAGAGACCACACCTCTGTCCCCGACATAAAGTTGATGCTCAGCATTTGCTGAGTCATGAATAGGGAACTAGACTGTGTTGCCTGTGCAGTTATCCCAAGCCACAGCCTTCTCCTGGTGAAGGGCGGCCCTCTGCCTCTGCCCTCTGGCAGCCTCCTCTTCTCCCCTGCCTCCGGTATAACCCACCCCCACTCCTGTCCAACTCAGTGTCCAAAGTGACCATTCTCAACTTCAGATCTGATCATGTCTCTCCACCCTTGCCTACAAAATGAAGGACAAGCCTACAAAGTGGCATACAGACGCGTTCCTCCATAATCACACACCTTACCTCATCATCTGCCCCTTCCTGCCTTCCACTTCATGTTTTCAAAATACCCAAGTGCTAATTTAGTGGCTCATGCCTGTGAGATGCTGTCTCTTATCTCCATGCTCTGACACGTCTATTCCCATCAGTTGAGAACCTTTTATCTCCCCTTCCCACCTCCTCATTCAACTTCTCATCATCCTTTAAGATTCAGTTCCTAAGTGATCTAATTGCCTGAGGCCTGGGGTCCCTCATCTGGGCTCCATAGGCCCCTTTCTTACAGCACCAGTTACATGGGATAGAAGTCAGGAGTTAATTGATTAAACTAGAAGCACATCAAGCCAAGAGGCTCTTGCCTTATTCACCTCTGTAGACCTGGGGCCTGACACAGTGCCTGCAACATGCTTATCAGGAAATATCCAATGAGCAGAATTGTCCAGCGACTCCATAGGGCATACCACGTCTTACCTTTCTTTGAGCCCCTCATCGTTTCTTGTATTTTTTCTGCCCTCAACAGCACCTAACTTCCCTGCAGGGACTCAACAAGTGTTGGGGAGTAACTTAAGTAAATTAGGCATGGGCTGGGAAAGAGCGTGCTGTGCATTGCCATAGCTAGAAACTAGAATAATACCAACTACTGTACCATGGAAGCAATTTATTCTTTACACAAAACTAAAATGTATAGCCTTTTTTCTTTCATCACAGGAGTGCTCCCAATCACTTGTTTAAACTGGATGATAGAATAAAAAATACAGAAAGAGTAATTTTGAGATATCAACAAATTCACCTAACTAATGTGCCATGACAATAGGCAATTGGTGAGAGGAGCACTATTGTATGTAAGTAAGAAAATAGCATGAAACTCAATAAAAAGATAAATTTTCAGGTTATTAAATGGAGGACTAGACAGAAGAGGAAATGAGATGTGTAAGCTTGTGGTAACACAGTGTTAGTCTACATATAACTTGGATAAAATCTGATTTAGAGCTGCTATGTTTCCATAATGCTGACCTCTCTACTTTGAAATCAAATGCACTGGGTTAATAGCTGGTTTTTTCCCTCACCTCTGGGCTTGACTATTTTATCAGTAAATTTAAAAATAAAAAAGAAATCCATCCCTTTGGAGAGCTTCCTAATAGTTTGCCACCAAATCACCGTGTGCCAGCCAGACTCTCTTATTTCCTTCCCCTCCCTCAAATGTTTCTGTTCCCTCAGTGGGGATCTCATTCATCATCTTGTATAGCCTGGACCTGGGCCCCCTGTGGGATCTACCTCTCTAGAGTGTACTTCTAGAATACTCTCTGGGGCATCTACGTGTGGTAGTGGAGTCCCACACCCACCGCAGCGATGTCCAGGGTTTGTGAGGCCATCTAAGGAGAGCCTCACGTGGACTCCTCAGCCAGTGACCTCTTGTAGCCACAAGCTGTCTTCATGCACCCATGGCCCCAACACCCCCTGAGATTCCCCCATAGTGAGGCTGCACAGAGGGAGAGAATGCCCCTCCTTAACTGATGTCACCCTCTATCACCTGCACTCAAATCAGCACTGCTTGTGCCCAGGGGCCACAGGTCCATGTATCTGGGGAAAGCAGCCCCTTCCGCTCCCACCCATGCTGCTGTCTACACGGGCTGTGTTCTAGCCCACGAGGCTGCGCTGCGGATGTAGGCTTCATGGCCCATCTCCATCTCCACCACCACAGGCCATGGTTAAAAAAACAAAAGCCTCATTCAGTTCCCAAATAGCATCACACATAGAGGTTAAGCCTATCCCCACTCAATTTTAGGCATGTGATTGCTAGGGTTGTAAAGGGCTTTTGGTCCAAGATGTCCAAGGAATTGCTGGGCCTTCATATTTAGATGCTCCCATTATTACCTTTAGATGCTGTCATACCAAAGACTGTCATTATTGTCATTATTTGAGTTTTAGTCCTGGAGTAGTCCCAGGATGCCTGAGCTGCTGAGGGGAGGCTTCAGCGCTGGAGCTGACTCATGCAGTGAAAGGACACACCAGGGATTACGCTAGAAGCCTCCCCCATGTGAGGCCTGCCAGTCAGTTCAGTGTTGTGCAAGACTATAAAGTATGGTGCTGGATTTTACGAAGGAAGAGTTTAGACAAATTTTCTTCCAAAATGTTTACTCTTTTCTGTAAATAGGGAAGGGTCAGTCAGACTCCCACCAAGGTCCCTAGAAGGCCTAGATATCTTCAACTCACTCCTTCATACGTCCATTGGATAAACATGGGTTGAGGACCTGCTGGGTGCCTGGTACTGTTGAAGGAGCTGAAGATATAGCAGTGAACCAAAATTTATATTCTCAGGGGAGGAATGAAGAAAATAATCAAGTGAGTAATATAATATTAAACTCTGTAAGTGCTGTAAAATAAGTGAGACTAGATGGAGGGTGAAAGGAATTTTTCTAAAACTTTATTATGGAAAACTGCAAGCATATATAAAAATAGAAAAATAGCGTAATGAACTGTATATATCTACCATGCAACTTCTACAATGATCCACCCAAGTTGCTCTTCTATATCCCCCATCCACTCTCCCCACAGACCATGGATGGTTAGAAACAAAGCCCCAACATCATAGCACTTCCTCACACATGTTTTGACATGAATCTGTAAAAGAAAGAGAATGTTAGTTAGATATGGCACTCAAGGAAGGTGTCCAGGGAGATGACTTAGGAGAAGAGATGTGTAAATGGAAACTAGAGTTGCAGATGTAGAAACAGCAAATGCAAACCCTGACATAGCTGAGGATCTGCAAAAAGGCCAGTGTGACTACCTGGGGAAGTGGTGGGCAGAGGGGACACAATTCTAAAACAGTTCAACCAGAAGTTCCTAGAAGTAGGAAAAATTATCATAGCAAAGCTTATGTAACGCTTACTATCTGCCAAGAACTCCTCAGGAATACTGTTCTGCATGTATTTTGCATATATTTTGCATATAGAACTTGTGTTCTTTTTCACAACATTTCTTAAAAATTAGGACACAGAAAGTGTCTTAATCTGTTTGGGCTGCTATAACAAAAGAGTCTGGGTGGCTAACAAACAACAGAAATTTATTTTGCACTGTTCTGGAGGCTGGGAAGTCCAAGATCAAGATGCCAGCATGGTCAGGTTCTGGAGAGAGCCTGCTTCCTGTTTCACGGTGCCTTTTCAACGTGCCCTCGCATGCAGGAAGGGGCTGGAGAGTTCTCTGGGGCCTCTTTCATACGGGCACTAACCCCAATCATGAGGACATCACCCCATGTGGACAGCAGCATGGGTGGGAGTAGAAGGGGCTGTTTTCCCCTGACAAGGATGGGCCCCTGGGCCCCTGGGCAGAAGCAGTGCTGCTTTGAGGGTTTGGAAATACCTTCCAAAGACCCCAACTTCTAATGCCATCATCTGTGGGGGTTAAGATTTCAATATGTAAATTGAGGGGGGCAGGGGCACAAACATTCAAACCATAGCAGAAAGGGACAGCTAGCTCCTGGCTATTTACTGGCAGCCTGGGTGATTAGAACCCACAATCTGGTTCCAGAATTCCAGCTCTTAATCTTCACAGCCACTTCCCATTTCAGGTAGAAGAGATCCTCCACTGCCAGTCACATTTCTGTGCAACTCTGAGCAAGTACAGGTGCACAGACTTGGAGCTGCCCCTCGCAGGTCTCTGTGAACTACCACCTCTTTTCTCACTGACCCCCCACAAAACCCCACCCAGACTACCACCCCCTCCAGGTCTGGATATTGCTCTCTGGCCAGCTCCTCTTTCCCTACTTCTCTTCACTTCCACCAAAATTTATTTCCCTGTTTGACTATAAGCCTCACGAGGGAACATGTCAATCTGTCATTCATTCACACTGTCTCCCCTCACACCATGCCCAAACACGGTGGGTTCTGAATAAACGTGTGTGGGGTGAAGACATTAATGAGTGGATGGAAGTGAAACCTGTGCTGTAGCTGGTAATTACTGTTATTGCTCCACCCAGATCCCCTGAATTCCTCTTTTCTGTGAGTTGCCCTGCCCCTTAGGGGCTTTCAACAACTAGCACCCACATCTCTTCTTCCATCCCTCACACCCAAGAGCAAAGGGCCCACAGTGCCAGATATTTCACTTCCAGCACTTCCTTGACCCAGGGGCCATTACCTGGGACCATCGAGTGTGGAGTGTGAACACCCAGTGTCCTTGCCTTGGGGTGAGACAGCTCTGAAGCCTAGCTTATCATAGTCCAGAGCCCCTACAGGACAGGAATTCCTGCCTTCCCCATCTTGTTTCTGGGGAACCCAGCCTCACACATTAGGTCATTTTTTAAATTCCTTTGTTAGCAAATATGGCTAGATATTGGCATATTAGTAGAAAGCTATTATACTGACAGTTTTACAACAAAATAAAAATAAAAACAGAATTCATTCTGAAACGACACTGAAATCAATGTGATTTTACAATGATGAACCACAAAGATTTTAAGATGTTGCAGTGCCTGAAGCACATTGCCATTCTGAGCCTGAAACTTCTCAGGGATGGTAACGGAGACTTCTGATGGCAGAGAGTTGGATGGAGAGCCTGGAACGGGTTGCTCTCCCTGCAGGAGGAAGAGGGCAGAAAGCAGCAGAGCTTGGTTCAATATTAAAACTCACAAAACTTATTTCTCTTATGAGAGTTTTATAACACATAATAATCATGAGACCAAGGGGAAAAGCCTAGTAGGATAAAACATCGAGTAGGTTGTTGAGATGAATATGGCCACTCTTCTATTATGCGTCTTCTGGAAGACTTGAGGGTAGGAAGTAGATGTACTGATTTGGTTAAAAGAGTCTCAGAGGACCAAGAGACACATTTTTCATATATACAGTATAAGAAAAGTCAAGGACCTAATGCATATAATGCACTCAGAAAGCCCCATTTGCCCTTCTGTTACTAGGCAGTCCCTGTAAGTCATCCAGACCTTAAATGAGGACTGAATTGTGATGAATGCATTTATGAATGTCCTCATTTAAAAACAAATGATACCACAGTTTCAGGGCTCTAAATTGAAAAATTAGTAGCAAAAAGGAGCTGCTCCAAAATCCATACTCTATAAAGTCCACATAGCTCATGAGAAGAATGATAAAACTATAGATCATGGGCAATTATGCTGCAGATAGATTTTGAGCCTGCTGGATCCATAAGGCCCTCTTGGAATAAAGGCATTAAGTATAGAATATAATACCACAGCTAAGTTGCCTCAGCATGCCGCCATTTATAAATAAGATTTATGATAATAGAACCATCTAATCAGCAAATTTTCATGCGAAGTATCCTGACTACTAACGGCCAGATTCAAGAAACCTGAGTTACTTACCAGGCTATAGGATATGAGTCTTTCAGATAAGGAGATGGTGGGTCAAGACTTGGAGAAAAACACCCCTCCTTCATGTAGTGCCATCATCTATGGGGACATTCATCTGATGTCATATATGACATCATCTAAGAGTCCTCCTTGAAGAGACTTTAATCAGTTTTTCTTCTCATCACCATGTAGTGTTCACAGATAACAAGCACTTGCACAAAGCCCATATTTTGATATGAGTCAGGAATTAAAGTCCAAAATGGGTGCCCTTATGGAAACCTAACAAAGGTTGTAAATGAAGTGTGAGGATGACGGACTGGAAAAGTCTTCATTTTCTGGTCTGTCACCTACCAAGCTGGCCTCCATGGCAAAACACAGCTTTCTCTGTAAATTTCTTTATAAATAATTAAATATTAGAGGCCCAAGACAAGCAGGTGAAGTCATGTTTAAGTATTTCCAGTTTTACTATTTTTGAACAGCATATTTGTCTTTGAAATCATGAAATTCACCCTATCTCATAATCATGTTAGCTAATATCTTCCCTCAAGCTACTCTTCAAAAATAAGTAAAATGAGAGAGTACAGTTAAAATATAAAAATACAGAATAGTCTCATGTTCACATTATTTCCAAAGTGAGGAAGTATTTATGGGGGTAAGTTCTAATTTTGATAAACCAATTTGTTCAAAAATCCTCATGCCCAGTATGAACTGTGAGAATAATGGCTAGTAGTTGTTAAGAGCATGCTACATGTTAGGTATTGTTCTGAAACTTCCGCCTGTATTATCTCATTTAATTCTCATCTAACTCTGTGAGTAGCACCACCTTTATACCTGGTTTACTCATGAGAAAATGAGACCTGGTTAACTCGAAGTCACAAGCCAAGACAGTCCAGTTTTGAGCTGATGCCCTCAGCTGCATGAATGGGTGGGTAGAGCTCTGTGAGGCTTGGTGCCTTCCTTCCTGGTACAAAGCTATTTTTAAAAATTATTTTACTCCCTAAAATCTGTGGGCATGGGAGACTAAAGAAATTAATGTTTCTTTAGGTTTTTTAACTATCTGAGAATGGTGTAACTATAGCTTGATGTATTCAAGGCCCAGAACCTATTTGGATGTTGAGTGAGAATCCTAGCCTCCTGCAAATCCTTATTTTGATAGCTTCCACATTCATAAACAAGTGTGCGACAGAATTCAGCACGCCTTTTGAGTCAGTCTGTTGAAAACACAAGTATGTAATATAGTCAGACTTCATTTGGGCCATCCTTTGCTGATTAGGGACATGGGCAATGAAAGATCTGAAGGCCCTACCTTGGCAATAACTTCAGAATACCCAGCTGGTCCCAGAATGGTAATATTCTCATTATGTGCATGTGTTGTGTCTGGGCTCCCTAATATCTAAATCTACCCTGAGTCCCCAGATAGAGAAGGAGTTCTGATAGGAGCACTGCTAATATAACATGACTGGGAACAGTACAGAGTGACATGACCCGAGGTGATGAAGAGAACACAGGTTTCCTGGCCGTCTTCTGCCCCCTTCCTGCCTCATATCTTAATACATATTATATCCCTGCCTTGGCAGTCAGACAGAAAAGCCAAAAGATGTTTATGAAGCTGCATCTGTCAACACCAGCAATGGTCCACCTGAAATGCTGTCCACTTACAGATTGACTTGTACCCACTGTCTGTATATTCTGTATATACCACCGTATATACCATATATACCACCGTATATACCATATATTCCACTCCCCCTCACCTTTAGTTCTAGGTCTACTTCCAAGGGCCAGCAAGGCATCTCCCCAGACCCCTCTGCCTTTCACAAAGACCTAGGATGTGGAATAGGGAATAGGAGAATCATGGAGTTGGCATTTTGCTCCATTAAGCAGGAAAGGCAACAAAAAGAGGAATAAATCAGATTTCAACCTAGGACCAGAATATAGAGCAATATTAAAAATAAACAAAATCTGTATCTTTGTGCTTGCTGAAGAAATCTCACAAAGCAGTAGAAGTGTACCCATTCCTTGCCCCATAACACAAAGGCTCAGAGCCTGCTTTTAAATATCTTCTTGGTTTTATGTTCACAACATTATGCCTGAATTTACTGCAAATACATGGGATTATAGCTGAGCAATACACTGGTGTGCTACATGTAGGGAATTTTCCATCTGAACAGCTGCATGGTATCCAGAAAGTGATTCTATAATTTCCTATTATGAATTTTTGATTAGCATAGATGTTAGGGAAATGTCTTACAGTTTCTAAAAATGTTTTCTCCTCATTAAACAGGAATCCCTATCTTCTTCAGAAAACTGTATGTACTGATTTAAATTTTCATCCAAAATTCATGGACAAAAATTGCATATTCAAATGCTAAAACCAAACTGCACATAATTTAATCTTCCTTTGGGATTAAGAAACCAATTTTGCTCCCTAAAACTCAGGAATTCCATTATGATTTCAACTCGTATCACATAAAAGAAATGTAAACATAGCAGCTGGCAGATGACCTGAGAATGGTGTGCCAAGGGGCAGTGTCTGTCCTGGCAGTTTAGAGAAGGTATTCCTTAAGGAGTCTTCTCAAGTTAGGAGAGAAAAATATATACAATATACCTTCTTTCATCGTAGGTAGACAAACCAAAAATAAGGAGAGTTTTCATTCAGCATATACCATGACTTGCCTCATATGCACTATACGAATTTACTTAGAAAACCAAAATCACAGCCAACCTGAATCTTAAATCCCATGGTGGTAATCTGGGATAAGACAGGGTCTCTCTGTAGGCTGATGAATGAGAATTTTTTTCTCCTTAAAAAGAAAATCATTATTGTCTTTTAGGAGAGAAATAAAAGCAAAAGACACATAAAGTCATGAACTCAAAATGGATTCTCATTTCTAAAAAAAAAAAATGTGCCGGGTCCATGAAATTACTGTAGAACTAGTTTAGTTATGTGAAATTTGGTTATAAATAAGTAAGGAAACCACTAAGAGAAGGATATCACATTAATGAAAAAAGAATTATTAAATTCCTGTTCTTTTGCTGGTTTCTCTGACAACTAGCATTTCTGTCCTCATCAGATAATATAAACTCTATGCAAATTTCCAAAGAAATAAAATAATAAAATATGTCTTGAGGTAAAGAAAGCAGGAAAAGGAAAAGAGAGAAAGAAGAGAGACTAAGAAAGAGAATGGAGAATGTAAAGAAGAAAGTTAAAAAAAAAAAGACATCTCTGAAAGAGTTTCAGGACTTAAATTAAGGTATGGCATTAATTTTTTTCCACCACGTCTTAGTCTTGGCAGGTTTCTGCTAAAATGCAGGAATTTCATGGATGTAGGAACTGGTGATGGAAAATACATTATTATACACAACAATTGTTGTACTTGAGAGGAACTATATGGGAAAAAAATAACACCCTAGAATAAATACAAATGAAATTCATGTATCAAAACCAATACTGTGAAAATAGTTTAAATGTTCCTTGAATTTATATCTAGTCATTAACCTAAATGCAGATTTTAGTTCATGCTACACTTCTGCCTCATGGTCAGAAGACCTGAAAACCCGTGGTGTGGAAAATTGGCAGGATAAAGAATATTGAATTGGTCTCCATGGAAAAACAGATCTTGGCAGCCATAACCTCCTCCTTGAGTGGATCCCCTCCGCCCAGTCAAATTCTCCTCCCTGTTTCACTCTTGTCCCAGAAAAGAGCCCAGTGAAAGGCCAGATATTAGCTAAAGTAACAAACAGAGGTCAACCTGACCATTCACCAAAGGATCTTTCTCATTGGCCTTGAGTCCCATGGTCAGGGCGAGCCTCCCCAAAATTCCCAACTCTAGACCCACCCTCTGTGAGCGCACAGGTTGAAGGATCCCACTGCTAGTGACCTTGGTTTCCTTCTTCCTCTGCGAAGGAAGTGGAGGCATCTTCCTTACCCAGTGACCCTAAAAGAAACCGTAATTCACAGATGAAAATGATCAATCATCTGCAGAAGTCCTCGCATTCTCCCTCGCCTCCACTCCTACTCCCATCCTGTTTGAATCCCACTTTCTGTCTGATTCCCTCAAGGGAAGTGAGACACTTCCTCAGAGGTTTATTTAGTCTAGAAGACAAAATCCAGGACTTCTCCAGGGTCACTTCGCCACCTGGGCCCCTCCTGGATCTAGTCCTGAACACAGGCACCAGTAAGCATCCGGATGTTTCCCTCCAGCCTCATCTCCAGCCTCCCCCAAGCCCACAGCTTCAGAGGAAATGTTCACCAGGCCCCCTCCAGTGGGTTCCGGGCCCTTTGCATGAGCCAAGCAGAGCTAGAACTTCCCTCCCCACGTGAATGTTGTGTCTGCGTGCTGTGCCTCCCTCAGTGGTTTCACCCTGATCTTTTCTCTCTTTGCAGCTGGTTAATAATCCACTAGCAAGTCAGGCTGCAGCGGCTGCAGCAGCCATGGGCTCCATAGCCAGCTCACAGGCCTTTGGCAATGCCCTCTCCAGTCTTCAGGGGGTCACGGGCCAACTAGTTACTAATGCACAAGGACAGGTGAGTGGGAGATGGGAACAAGAGTCAATTTTTATGGCAGATTGAACTCAGAAATGGAATGGATTTCTTTTGCATGACACTGATATGTAACCACATCCATTTGAGGCAAATAAATAATGTTTATGAGCAATGTCAACAATGGGAGGAGGGTTGGGAAGTGTTTCTATATTTGAGCAGCAAGAATTTTTTTCCTTCCCCTAGAATGTCTAAGTTTTATTTTGTTTTTATTTCTGTGCAATGACTCATGTTCTGACCTTAATTGAAATTATTTTTCACCATGGGGCATTCTTTCTTTTAAAAAAAGGTAAAGTTTAAAAATAAAATTCCTATTTGGTCTTACTTTTTTCATCCGTTTTAAACTTGGCTAATGGGGGAAACTGATAAGTTTCCTTCCTTAATTGCTCTAAGATTTGTAAACTAGCCTGAGGAAAGCCAATTGATGGATGTATGGGCGGTGATGGGAAACAGAGAAGTCCTGTATAAGCATGGATGTGTGAGTTAGAGCGAAGCCAGCTGCGCGGGCAGCACGTGCCGGGCGTCCGGCTGAGTTTCCTGCGGGCTTGTAGGTTGAGTTCAGCCTGCCAGGGCCAGCCAACCTTCTCTTGTCCTGAGCAGTGCGCCAGTCCCCTTTCACCGCTCATGTGCCTGCATCGCGGTCACCAAGACACGGGCAGAGTTTCACATGAGGGTGGCTGCCTCTTCGAGACCCCAAGTAACCTAAAAGCTGCATGAGAAGCAAACAAGAGTTGAAGTTGATGGTGTTGGCGTGCCCTCCATTCGCAGGCCCAGCCTCAGCGGTAAAGGCACCCCCATCTCAAATGTGGCTGTTTCTGAGGATGGAACGCAAGGCAGCCGGAGCTTGCACCCTTTCCGAGACTTTTCCTCCCAGAGTTATTCACCCAGGAGCAAGTTTGCATGTCCCTGTTTGGCCAGCTCTGTGGAGAACAGGAATGTCTTGAGCCTTGTTTTTATTTTACATAAAGAGTAAACAGAGATGCATTATAAGCTAAACCGTCTCAGTGTACGTCCCAGGAAAAAAAAGCTGACCTTGTTGTATTTCCTGGGCGGGTGCAGGATTGTCCAGTCAGAACCCGAGGGCTGAACGATGGAGCTTGTCAAAGAGCAGCCTCAGGTAATGAATCATTTTATCACAGGTGCACACCGCACATATTAAAGGAGGGTTGTATGAGCACCGTGCCCTCCACAGTCACCTTTCAATGTTGGCTTTAACCCTTGTTCCAATCCCTTTTCATCAAAGGATCATTTTATGCAGCCAGCTCTAAATGTAGGCTCTCAAAAGCCTATTAAGATTTCTGGACAGACAGGGTATTGGTGTTGAGGAAAAGTTGGTTATAGTATCTATAACTCATACTCAGATCAGGTCAGTCCTGGAAACTGTTTCCTATAGAGTTATGCCCAAAATAGAACACCCTGATTCATTCCTGCCAGGAAACTGGCCCTTGAGATGTAAATTTTAAGAGTTCAAGGTAGCAACCATATTCACTGATGTGCATTTCCCTCTGATTTTTCTGTTATAATATCCAAGTAAAATGTACCACTGTGCCCCACCACTTGAGAATTTGTAATGGAGAAAATGCTTTATTATTTAGAAGGAAATATTAGGAGTTACTCTTCTGACAATTTAATGGCTGATCATTTTGCCAGTTATAATCCATCCCCTTCTCAGGGGCTGCAGTTACAGGCTTTGCTTTGTTTGGCCTTTGCTGGCTCCCATCCTGGGGTAACTCTGTCAGCCTGTAAGTACCCATGAGAAAATGAGCTTCAAAACAGAGGCTTGATTGGCACTCTGCATGTGCTGAATAAGAGCTGATTTTATTTCAATTTTTTTTAATTTTAGAAACTGTTTTGATAGTTGATTGATAATGTACACAAACCTCCTAAAGTGAAAAACAATTACATTTACAGAGAAATCAATATTGCCCACTCATGAAGTCTTGTCCATGAGTTCTAGAACCATGCCCAGTGGCTTTATGTCCTCTCCTGGTGCCGGAAGAGACCAAGATACTCACATTTCCAAAGCAGATGAACTGGCCACATTCATGTAGCACTGTTCTTTTTTAATCTTTATAATATAAACACTATCATCTTCTCAGAAAAAGGTGTATGCCCTTTATCTCTTGGTAAAAAGATACTTGTTTGCACCTTATGATTCAGGCAAACTCACCAAAAAAGAAGGGCAAAAATTATCTGGGGTGTGTGTGTGTGTGTGTGTGTGTGTTCCTCTGGCTTATATTAATGTGGTGCAAAAGGTAACAATACATTGGAATAGGTTTAATACAACTAGCTTTGCTCAAAATACCATGTAAACTAGGGTTACTCCACCCAGCCCATTTTCCATTCCTTAAAAATCTCCATAGAGCTTTTCCAGAAAAGGTACAAGAAGAAAACTCTTAATATATTTAGAGTTTCTTCCGTTTGAGTTCCTGACAAGAAATTTTCACATTTGAAAGTTCACCCAGGAGTAATAATCTTAACATCCAAACCTACATTTGAAAAGCATGTTTTACTCCACTGATAGTTTGGTGAGGTAGGCCTATTGGGAAGGCGTCAGCAGGAGCATTCAGTTATCAGAATCCCTGATCCTTGCCCCGACTGCTAAGATTCTTTTGGCTACCTGGAAACCAAGATGGGATTACCAAGTAGTTAAGAGCCTGACTAAAATTCAGACCAGCCTGGGATTGGATTTAGACTCCACCTTTTTCTAGTTTTATTGTCTTGTAGCACTAACTCAACCTTCCTACACCAGAGCCTCACCCTCCAAGTTTTTATGGCACCTGTGTGAGGCGGCCTGGGCAGGAAGTCCCAGGTCTCCTCTGCTGGGCAGCTGCCCACCCCACATAGGGAGACATGGCAGAATTTTCCTCCAGGCTCTTGGCCTTTGGCTCTGAGCAGGAAGAAGTCCAATCACCTAAGGACTTGCAGTTTTGCTCCCTGGTCTTAGAATCTGGCTGTTCCCACCTACTGAATCTCAGTAAATTTAAAGGGATGGGATATCTCAATATATTTAAGGATTTTTGTTTTCTGTTCTTTTTCTTTCCCAACCAGTAGTTATGGGCAAATATGGAGGGAAAACTTCAGTTATTTGATAGCTTTCTGATGCTGCTATTCACCCACAGTAAATGCAGAAGTCAGACACAGTGCCGAAGAGTAATTCATTTTAACAGAAATACTACATTTCAAAGTCACAAAGCACATCTTACCTAAGATGTTAAAGTATTTTAAAATTATACCATGCCCACTTTCACTCTGTAGTGGGAAGCAAGCAAGTTTCCTATTGGTAATTAATGATCATGAAACTTATAATGACTATGACAATGCTGGGAGAACATTCTAGTTCTCTTTACTTAACGAATCCCCAGCTCGTGCAAGTGTGGAAGCTAGGCAGTGAAATGAGCACTAGCTTAGGCTTGTAAAAGTTTTTAGCCCATAACTAGATATATAACTGGAGCTTTCTGAGCTTCATTTTCACTATAAATAAGGATAACAACATCTAAATCCCTAAATTATGAAGATTAAATGAGATGATGTGTGAAAAAAGCCTACATAGAGCCTGAATACACAGTTAAAGACTCAATAAGTGGTTGCCATATCATCACCATGGTTTAGAGTTAGGTTTAGCATTTTTATTGAAAGCTATTTTTGGTTTGGATGTATGGTAAAAGACAGTCCAGAGTACAGGCAGAAAGAATGAGCTCTGGAACTAGAGCCCATTCATCAGCAGTGAGACCTTGGGCAACTGGCTTGCCCACTCTGTGCCTCTATTTCTTCATGTGAAAAATGGGGATAATAGTGGCACCAGCTTCCAGGACTAAAGTGCTTAAAACAGGGTCAGATACATGACATCACCAATAGTGTTATCACTCAATAAATGCTATCTGTTATTATGAATTAAGATGCTATATGTGTTTTCAGTTCATAACTGTGCACATAAACTTGCTGTGTATATGAGGAGTTTGAGAATGTGGGAGTCTTAGTATTATTTTAGGGAAATCTCATCCTTACCCCCAGATAGTTCAGGGGAGAATGTGGTGTGTGTGTGTGTGTGTGTATTCCTAACACTCGTTCAGTGGCTATGTTCAGGATTTGACAAGTAGATTTGCCATTGATTTGTTCATCTACAGAACTGGCTTCCCTTGTGCCCCTGGCAATAACTCCTTATTGGCATGATTGCAGAAAAGTAAAAGCAAATGAAATTTCATTTTATCCTGGGGCAAAAGAAAGCACTTTACATTTTAACTGAAGCTCAGAATGTTTCCGGATGAAATTAGTTCCCCACCACTGAAATTTTCTTAAGTGATAGCAAGTCAAAACAAAGACCCTCCCTTTGGTCTTTAAAGAACCAGTAGAGGAAAAACAAAAACAACAACAAACAAAAAAGATGAAACGACATTCCTTCTTTTAATACATAAAAAGAAGAAAAATTTAAAGACTTGCCCATCCAAGTTACCCAAGAATCCACACACCATTATATCAATAAATGATGCTGAGCAGAGCTGATTTGGCAAAATGGGAGGATTTGCTGTCGGATAGAAGCTGCCTCCTAAAACAACCAAGGCCATGATTAAAGGAAAACAATCTGCTGATACCAACAGTAGTCCAAGCATTGTAGCCTCAAGGATACACCCCTGGTTATACACAACCCCTGATGGTGATTCAACAGCTCTGGGCTGGAGAGGGGTGAATGGAGAGGCAGGAACACCCCCAGCACCATGTTTGCACACATCAACTGAAGGCCACCCTAATAGCATAACTGTCAAATGTGGCAACGAAGTATGTCTTAGAATTAAAGAAACACAATCCTTACACTGGCATGTTCCTCTGAATTACAATAATAATAATAAACTAAATAACATCCCTAGAAGGCAGTCGAGTAGCTAAGAGCATGGGCTTTTGCGGACACAAGTCTGAGTGGAACACATTGTTAGTACCATGGCCTTGGATAAGTTCTAAAATTTTTATGGGCCTCTGTTTCCTCATCAGTAAAACAGGAGTGATAAGATTCATCACATGTTTTTGTGGTGGAGTTTAACATAATAATAGCAGAGAAAGTGCTTAGGACAGTACCTAATATATCCTAAGCATTTAATAAAGTATATTAATTTGTCAATAAATTAATAAGTTATAGCTATTCTTTTTAAGATGGAAAAGCAGCAATTGATTCTGAACTATGGGTTGCTAAAGTGATTCAACATAAATACAAAAATGAGACCCTTTATAGGGAAAATTACTACAAGATAAACAAAGCTAAAGTTATAATGAATGCAGATTTTAACCAAAGGATTAGGATACCATGAATTTCTTTAAGTGTCCATTGAGAACCCTTTCTGGATTTTATTAGGTCTGTAAGAGAACTAAAAGCCATAGCTGCCCATATTTGAAAAACTAATTTCAAACCGTATGCAAAGGAGATGAAGTGGGTCTCTTTGGCAATGTGACTAGAGTACATGACGTGCCTGAGTCTTATGCAGCTAAAGCCAGTTGATCAGGAATTTAGGGAGTTTCACATGTACTCTTTTATGTCACTTTTCATATTATATTGCATGTATATATTAATTCTGTACACTAAATGTACAGAAAAATAAAAAATTATTTTTTACAAAAGATATTTGTTTGACTACTTAGATATTAACATTTTCCATATAAGCTTCAGTTCTCTTGCTTATTTTGTAGAAGAAATAAAGCATTTCTGATACAGATGCAGGCTGGACACCCTCTTCTCCCACCCCTGGAGCCCTCCCAAGGTGATTACTATGATAAAATTGGTGATTCCTTTTGTGAAAGTTTTGCATTTTTACTACAAAATATTCATTTCTTAAAAAGCTACAAAATACGTATAGAATTATTTTTAATACAAAAATTAAATATGTTGTTTAGGCATTATGCATAAATAAAAAACATTTTTTTTATTGAAAAGTCGGAGTAGGTATCTACAAATTCAGGGTTGGCCTCTGTATATTTCCCGCCAAATATTATGAACACAACAATCTACTTATATAATATGCTGAACTAATGGTTTTGTTCATGTTTCCTAAACCAAAACGCAAAACAGCCAGACAAAAAAAATTTATTTTCTCATTTGCAAATATCACTTAAGAAGATGTAAAAGTTCAATTACATTCGGTGAAATATATATCAAATAGCACTTTTTAAATCAAATAACATTTTTCGAATCAGCTCTTTCTAGAGACCAGGAAAAATATGTTCATGGGGTTAGTAACATTATAAGAATTTTACCCTGGCTTCATCTGAGTAATAAAGATAAAAGAATAACAACGATAAACAACCTCAGTCTTTGCACTAACGTATCAAATTCCCCCACTGAGCCCAGTTGAAAGCTTTATCTCCTCATTGTAGGACAGGCCACTGCATTAAAGCTGTGTTTCCCTAAGCGTGCGCCCCGGGAAAACGGGGCTTCCAGGCGCTGCACGAACGAGGGTTCCCTCTACGACGCGAGGGAAGGAGCCGCGTCGCAGTGTCGCTGGGCGTGCCCGGCGGGGCTGGGACTCAGTCCTGGGCTCCGGCGACCCAGCATCTGGTGGACTCTGTCGGGCGGCCCCACCCAGCTGACGCGCCACAGACCCCTTCAAGCTTTTGAGCCCTGCTTTTCCCAAACTTACAGTCCTCCCAACATTTCCTAGAATTTACGTTCGCATAGCAGATTTTGGGGAATGCTGCAAGAAGTAATTGTCATGCCCGCCTAGGCACGTTTTGGCAGCTGACGTAGCGAGTTCCATCGATTTCCGTCGGAGGGCACCGCCTCCGGGGTTCGCGCTGTGCCTCCGGTGTTCCGCGCTGCTGCTGTGCCGCAGTCGGGAGCGCGCGCACCAGCGCCACACGTTTGCACAGAGCAGGTGCTCGGCGCGCTCCGAAGAGCCCCGGGCCTGTGATCAGAGCGCCGAGGGCAGGTTGCGTGTGGCTGTGCCCAGGCCCGGCTGATGTGCGCTCTGGCGCCGTCCCCGCAGTGGCCGGTCGGAGGGAGTGGCGGGCGGGTCGGCGGAGCGAGAAGCCGCGGGCCTTGCGATGCCCCATTCTGAGGAGTGGGGCGCCCTTGATGGCAAATGGTGCTAATGAGCCCTGATGGCCCTCGGCTTCGCAGTGATTACGCGGAAGACGGATTTGATGAGAGGCCTTGCTTCTATAGTGGTTCAGCTGCTGACACGCCTGACATAATCAGGTCCCCGAGCCGGTCTGCGCCATCAGCGGAAGCACGGCTCTGCGCCTCATTCTGACAGCAAACTGTTCGGCCTGGACCTTCGCTGCCCTTCCAAAGGGCGCCCCTGCCTCCTGCTCCCGCCGCCTCCCGGCCTCCCTAATTTTTGAACCGAAAGAGGTTAATTCCACTAGTGCCATTAGCACAAAGAACTGAAAATAAAGCACCCTCCGAAATCTTTCTACCCTCGTTCTCCAGCAAAACTCAGCAGTGCAACCTGTTCTGTACAACTGAAAGGGTGGGCAGAATGTGCCATAAAAAAAAAAAAAAACCCTGCTTTGGGGGATTCCCCCTGACGACTGAGCCACAGAGAACCAGGTGCTGTGTCCTGCTGTGCTGTCCCATTTTGTTCTCTGGCCACTGACTGCATTTTGGTTTTTAATTCTTCCATAAGTATTTCTTTTTCCTGGGACTAGAAAAATGTTTTCTTGGGTAGGCTCCTGGATCGTTACTGTTGGCACATCCTTTCTGGCTAAAGAATAGGAAAGAGGCCAATCAACTAATGGAGCAAGCTAACTAGAAGCTATAATTCTAAACAGGTAATAAGTTACAGCTCCCTCAGAGCTAGTATGACCTCTCACATATTTGTTTCATTCATATAGTTTACATTCCAGTTAGAGCACCTTTATGGCAAAATTATATCACTAACTAATGTTCATGTGGTTCATCTCAGGGTTCAAATAAGTGTATAACCATCTTATTTCTTAAGAGGAGTGCTTGGTTTTAGCTGAGCATTCCTTCAGCCTAAGCAATTTCTAGAAAAGAATATGGAAATAATATCTCCCGTGCTGGGGCTGGTATCATCTACGGTCCTGCTGGAGCTCTGCACTGTAGGTTTGGTCATCCCAGCTGTGTGGATGCTGGGAGGTAAGTCTGCTCCCAGGGATGACACCTTTAGGAAGTGGCAGAACTGAGTTTGGAGCCCAGAGTCCACACCCAGCCTCCCGTACCACCCTCACTTTCTTGAGTTCAAAGACCTGAGCTCATTCCCCAGATGCTCCATAGATGTGTCACAAACTTGGGAAACTTCACTGCTCCATCTGCAAATGGGAACTGTAATTCTCGCCCTGTCAACCTCACAGATTTCTCTTGAAGGTATATAAACACACAAGTACTTGAAAACTATAAAGGGCCGTAAACTTTGCCAAAATTAAAATATTTTGATCAATATTCTCACCATTATTGTTTTTGCTGATCAAAGGAGCTAGAGAAGCATGTTCAGGGAGGTCTCTAAAGCAGTGAGATAATCTTGAAAAGTTGATCTCAGATCTCCATTTCCTCTTGCCAGAGAAAATCAGCCTCAAAGCATCAGGGTGGGGGGATCTGTAGGGCTCCTGCCCTCCAACATGGCACCCTCGCCACAAGGAGAGAAGTTCATGGTGTGTGCTTCATCTGGGGACTCACCAAAGGGGGCCTCTCACACCTAAATAATAAGCTTTATCCCAGTAAGTTTTTGGTTGGGGATTTTTGCAGTATCACATAGCAAAATTATTTTAGAATTGATAAGCTCCCAAAATGGCAAGACCCTATACATTTCTAGATCTTTCCCTTTGGAAGCTGCCCCTCTAATGAGGTAAGCCCTTCCTAAGAAAATAACAATAGAAGTAGATCCTGAAGTCATAAAGTGGAGAGGTCAGAATACGACAGTAAAGTCAAGATGTGATACAGCTTTATGCTTACAAGTAAATGATAGCAATCAATCAACACACAGACACACAAATATCTAACACTCTATGTTAGTATTAAAGTATATCTAATATCATATTAGGAGTCTAGGAAACCACTGTTTTTAAGTTACACCATCAATTTAATAACAGCTTTTTGGGAATGGAAGAAAATCCTTCTTAAGGATGTATGCATCATGTCATCAGCTCATGGGCCAATAAGAGAGATGAGAAATAAATCAGAGAGAGGTAAGAATGGTGAAGTCACACTCAGAACAGTGAAGTCACAACTCAGAACAATGAGAGGAGCCAGGTTCAAGTTCAAATGTACAGAAGTAGGTCTTGGCACAATCCAAGTGAATTTAATGCATTAGCCAAAGAACATTACTCCAAATTGCTATTCACCTTATTAACTAACCTTTTCATCTTATAAAAATAACAATATAAGTAGACCCTAAGAAGATGCCCTAAGATGGAGAGTTCAGAATGTGACAGTAAAGTCAAGATGTGATACAGCTTGATACTTACAAGTAAATGGCATCAATCAACACACAGACACACAGGGAAAAAAAACATTACATACTCCCTCGATCTGACACTTGTCAGTAGATATTCGCAGTAATACAGTCTTTTGGAGTAACAGGGGTGGACTCTGCAAATGTCCACATTCTCCCGTGGAAGGTAGCCCACAATAAAGAGCACACGCTTTCAAATTAGACTCCCTCCCCAAGGGGCTCTGTGGGCCCAGGCAAGGCACCTAATCTTATCAGCCGCAGTTTTCTCTTCCTTTCAATGACAATTTCTTCCTCTCTGGGTCGTCAGGGGAATTAGCACTAACACTAGGAAAAATCAATGGCTGCCATTTATTGAACAATTTCTACATTCCAAAGAGTGCTTAGCTTTCAATATATTTATTCCACCTTTACCACACCATGTAATATGGTTTATCCCCACAGTACAGATAATATACTTCAAGATCACCTGGCTGGAAAAGGCAGGATCCAAACTCAGTTTTGTCTGCTATCAGAGATCGCTCTGAATCACTGGGCTCTGATGATGATTTTAAAAGTTTTCTGTTGTCCACTGATGCATCCCCAAGTGGCTGAAATAACACAATAACACCTGGCACATAGTAAGCATAAACATAGTAACAAAATCTGTAGCCTGAATGAAGAGAGTATTTCATATAAGCAAATATGCTATTCGATAAGCATTTTGCATAAATCATTTTATTTCATTCTACAATAATCTTGCAATGTTATTTCTAATTTACAGCTGAGGAAACAAGATTCAGAAAAGGTAACCAACTTGCTAGGGCCACATGGTTAGTAAGTGTGGGTCTGGATTTGAGCCCAGATCTGGCTGCTTCAAAGCCCAGCTTTCCTCTGAGTGAAGCTGCTTCCAGCAGCACATGCATTAGTAGTGCCTAATACTTTGTCTGCCATATGGTAGGCACCCCATAAATATCATGCTCTCCTCACCCATGTGTATTTTAACCCACTTAGCTTAGCTGATCTAAAGTAAGGTCTGTTTAATGTGTTCAGATTTTATGTGGAAATGCTTTTAAGCCATCCAGCATTATTATGTCTGATGAAAATGGCATTTGTCTATTTACTTAACTGTCTTCAATTTCTTAAACTACCAACATTTCAGGGTTGTTATAAGGAGTAAATGTAATAAAAGATGTTAAAGGCTTGGCACATGGTGAGTACCAAGCAAGGCCTGCCTCTCCCACCTGGGTCTGGGAACGCATGGCCGCTCCAGCATGCAGAGAGAGCCAGTTTGGTGCTTTTGAGACCACTATGCACATTTAGTAACAGGGTAAGGTGAGTAGATTGTTTTGTCCAGATTATCAGCAACAGAAGGCAAAGTGATGTCTAGCCTAACTCTGTAACATGACTATGTGGCTGCTGAACACAGTAGCATCCAGTCTTCACAGTAACAAAATGTACTCTATTTAATCAAAAGGCAGGGCCCCAGGGGTATTACCTGCTAAGTTCATTTAATAACCATGGGTTTCCTCTAATGCTCTAGAATAAAAACAATCCCATCTACCTTCACCAAATCTACAAGTGATGTTAGCAAGTTCTCCCAGATAATCAAGAGGAAGAGATCTAGGAAAACAAAAATCTGTTTTAAATTCACATGGAAGTTGAGGATTCTATGGCAAGTTAAAAATGGATTTAATGTGAGGATCTTCTCAGTATCACTGGGTTATTAAAAAAAATTTTTTCATATAACAGGTGACATCCTCAAGAAAAAGGATAGTTAAATCATTTGTTTAAAAGGTTATATACAAATTACTTAGATGAACCCAAAAGGGAGTGAATGGTGTGCTACTCAGGATTCTGAGCGCATTTTGATTTTTTGAGATCACAGAATCATATACACTTCAAAATATTTTAAAAGTAGAGTTGCGGCTCCCTCTCAGCTCCCATAGAGAAAAGACAGTAGAAATAGGAATAATATTGATGGCTTTGCATATCTAGACTTGTTCCTGCAACCCAAAAGCACCAAGAACTTACCCTTCTCAGAAACCCAATCTGATACCACAACATTGCTAGAGATGCCCAAAAATTTTTTAAGGAAGTTAAGCACGTTCTTTTTGTAACTCCAAACTATGGTTTAAGTTGATATTTTCTGTGACTTAATATCTCAATTATTCTTCAATGTAAGTATCACTAAATTAATGTTTACATTATTTAACAACATGTATGTATAGTGTGTGAATGAATTTCTCTGGCAAGACTGTGAAACATATTCCTGATAAGGCTGTACTTTGAGAATAGCTTTGGCATTAAAAATTTCAAAATTCATATTATTAGCATAAATTCTAAATTACTGAGTTTAGAACAGAGTAGTTTTAGTGGTTCATTAGTAATGATAACTTACATTTTCTCAGGACCAACTTTGAAGTACCAGAGTAGTATATTATATATAGTTTCATATACATACACACACACACACACACACACACACACACACACACACACTTTAAGGGACATTTAAAAAGGAACAAGAAAGCTCTAAGAAACCACAGTGGGAAGAGTACAGCACCCTCCCTACTTAATCAAAACTTGCCTGATAGCTAGGGGTAAGAGTGTATATTGGTCACCTATGAAAATGAAGGTGCAATTTTATGAGAAAAACTCATCAGCATCATTATAATGAGTTACAGTCTTTGTGAGAAATGAGAAATTCATGCTCTCACCCTAAAGAACATTAAAAAAACATTACTAAGAGGAAATTGAAAACGTAATATATGTTAGTGTGATGAGGACAACTTTTTTCTGATTGAGCAAATAGATAAATATTGCATGCAAGAATCAAAATACATTTAATTTTGCCACAACAATGGGTATTCTCTTCACAAAAAGCATATGAATCATCTTGGACTCATGAAACTGGGTGGTGATAAACAGATGCATCTTTAATGACACTTGGCGTGGCTTCATTCTCCACCCTTCTTTTCCTTAGAGGCTTGTTTTGTTGTTGATACTAATTTAAATTCAGCTTTACAGCCTGGATGTGTTCACAGCACCTGGTGATGCTAAATACATGTAATACTTTCTTGAGCAATTGCCAAACATTTCCTTCACCAATTCCATTCCTATTGCTCCAAAGAATTTAGAATATTGGAGATCACTGGTCCCAGATTTTGTTTTTTTAAAAATCTCATTGCTATAGCTCTTTTTTCTCTAATTTGGGGGAAAAAATACATAACCTATACAGTTCATAGGTCAAGGGCTTCATTTAGGGCTGTTTAGAAAAGCTTTTAAGGACCAAGGCTGAGTCAGACTAAAAGGTGGTCTCCCACAAAATAAATAACTTTAATCTGATTTAGTCTCTTAATCTGGCATCAGCAGGCAGAAGCAGAAATACTTCCCCACATTCTAGGTATTTTTCACTGGTATTAAAACTTAAAGTCTTAGGCAAAGCCGTATGAGGTTGGTCTTTCTGCAAAATGATGGCTTCAACATGCAACTATTCTCTTTTGAAGGAAAAAAATTTTTTAGCAATTCCACAATGTTAGCAGCTGCAAAGAAAATGAGCAGTACTCATAGTTTAATTTGTAGTCATTGGGGAAAAGGGAAAAGAGCTGATGAGAAGAAATATTTCCAGTTCCTCCTTGAGAATTTGTCTTTGTTTCCTGGTACATAGAACATCATACTGGACAACTATAATGAATATTATGATGAAAATGTAAACCTTGTGAGGAGAGTCGGAAATTAAAGCATTAGATCATGTTTACAAATACTTCCACTTCCTCTCATTGAAAATAAAGTGAGAAGCTGCAAATTGCAACCAAGGCCACAATGGCTTGAAGCAATTTGCTTTTGTATGAGACTGCACACTTGCCCTTGTTATAAATTAACTGTGAATTGAAATATATATTTTTAATTCCAATTAGGATTCTGTAGATAGGAGAAATGTATTCATAGATGAAGGGGGGACCTTTGTGAGAGCATGGCGAAACTGAGCCCTTGTTTACCGAGCGATGAATTCATACGGAATCAAGATGGTGGAGGTCATGACTATGGTGTGGTTATTGAGGGCAACATTGTTTGGTGCAAACTGAAGGATATTCCCCATGTGTACCTGTCAGTGCTACTGCCCAGTGGGAAACTGGCAGTTTCCAATAATGTTCTTGGGGACCAGGGGTCCCAGTGAATCTACTTCTCACCTACCACTCCCCCCACATAAAGTAACCCCAGCCCTGATTGCCATCTGACTTCTGCAGGCATTATAGCCATCTTCTTTTTTACAATCAAAGTAATTTAAAAAGCAAAATTTAGAGCCCTCAAATACTTCTCCAACTCCCAAAATCTAGAACAGCACCTGACACCTAGTGGACACCCAATAAATAGAATGCAGAAATCAAATTTTAATAATATTGGCCTTCTTCAAAGATAAAAGAAAAAAAACCTACCATTTTTTAGTAGAAAATAAGAGCCTTTTTCAATGAAGGGTGAATTCAGCTGTCCAGTGACACATCTGCACATGTAATCAGTCCTCAAAAGGAGGGACCTTGGGCGATCACCTCAAGTCTTTGACAATCACAGCAATTTCCCAGGAAGAGAAAAGAGCCTGTAGGACTCTTGTCAACAGCAAGGGTTTCGCTTTATGTAATTGCTGCCATCTTGACTGTCCTCCTCAGAGCCTAGGCTTTCTTGTTCAGCAGCAGGTTGCTGGTGCCATGGACGGCAGCATTTACAGAATGCTCCTGTGAATGCTCATGACTTCAGATGGCTGGGTAGTTTCCCGGTCTTCTACAGTGGGAATGAGAGCAACGTGTACCGCCCAGTGCTGGGCACACAGCAGGCCCCCAGAAAGGATTTTGCTGAGGGAGGGAGTGAGTGAGTGGATACATGAGTGATCAATTTGTGCATGGCACGAATAAAACAACACGCTTAGCTTTGAAGCCATTCAGAATAAAGCAGAGATGTTCAGACAATGACCTGGCTTTTCCAGACAAGGTTGAAGAGGTCTCTTTTCCTTTGCTAGAATTGTCTATACAGTTACCGCAATCCTCCACACCTTCTAACAGTGAAAATGCTGCCAATATGTCTGCATTATCTACCTATATGTATTTAGTATATGAAGTATTAATATTAGTATAAACAGACAAACTTCTATGCACAAAGCCTTAGAGTATATGCTAACCATAGCAATAAATTTTCAAGGGGAAGAAAGGCATGGGATAAAGGGACAAGTTCTCCATCCGTTTATAAAAAGATCTCTCCAAATTCTATTTCCCTTGCCCAAGGAAAACCGCATCTAGTGCTGACGTCTTGCTTATTTGACCTTTGCTGGAAGGACCTATTCTGTGTCAGTGTTTTTCCCCAGTCACAGATGGAGCCAGTCAGCTTTGATTCTACACCATGTCTAACCAAACCTTGAGGTAACATTTTGCAAAATCTACTCTTCCCTCTTCTGTCTTCCTGATTCCAACTTCTAGTTGAGCAAAAGCAAAGCAGTGGAGGAAAAACAGCACCACAGAGAAATCAAGAACTCCTAAATAATCCAGAGCTTGCCAATATGCTTTTCAGTATAGTAAATCTATAATTCAGATACAATTTTAAAACTTGTGTTGATGGTGGACACCTATAGGGTATTCAAGAAAAGGACTCATTTCCTGGACACTGATCCCTGCCTACCAGTCACTTCAGGAATAAGCCATATAGGCAATTGCAATGCCTTTTCACTGAATTCTCATCTCAGTGTAATACCATCTTGTGTAAATTTAATTTAATCTTTTGATTGTACTCTGGACCAAAACTTTTATTCTGTTAACATTTCTTAATGCTTGACAAGGAACCAAATAAAAGAGAAAATAGAAAAATCTCAAAATTAAAGTAAAATATGTAAGAGCATAGACTGTAATGCATCTTAAAATTTTTAAAAAAATTTTTTTTTAACAAAACAAAAATAACACCTCCTTCCAGAGTGTAGAGTGTGCCAGATTCAGTTGTAGAACAATTGTAATAGGAACTGTCAACAGTTCAGAACGTGGCTGCGGCTGCTAACTTCGTTTTGCTACAAAACTCAAGAAAGATTCAGGGCCAATCAGAATGATCATTGTATCCCCCAAGTTGACTCTTACCTGGGACACCTGTCAGTTCCCTGCGATGTGGAGTTTCTTCCACGATGTTAACTGCTAATGGCTACATACCTAGGATTCAGGCCATGCTCTATAGGCAAATCATTCCTGTAAAACACCTTTGGAATCGACATTATTCTTCCTTTCTTAGATCATTAAGATGTAGTAGGTCCTTTCACCCAGGTTTTATCATTTTGTAATTGGAAAACAAAGGCATACATGTTAGATTTCTCCTTTCTCGGCAATTAAACAAACAAAAGACTGTGTTCAATAATGGGTTTGGGAGTTAAGGGTAGTCTTATATTTAAATAAAAATAGTAAATGAGCAAGTAAATGGAGACCCATAAAAGCCACCTTTATTATACCTTAGAAATATTATACCTTACAAATAAGATGTAAATATTACACCTTATAAATAAATATATAAATATATATTATTATTAAGCTTATAAATATAATACCTTATAAGTATTTTTAAATTATATTTATATAAATATTGTCCTTATAAATATTAAACATAAACATTACTAATGAGAATAGCCTTGCTAGCATAATTGCTAAGCGACCATGTCAAAACTCCCCAATTTTCTGACCTTCCTTTTCTTAGGAATTGTCACAGTTTTCTCCTTTGGTAGGAACATGCTTTTCCTGCTGTAATTTTCAGGTTTTCAAAAGTTTCAGTGAAACTTGAGCAACTAAAAAGTATTGGAATAGCATACCAATTTTTAAGCTGGCTGAAACTTCCACAATCAGTATTATAAATAGCAGTCACTACCTCTGAGAAATAATCCAAATCCATAGTTCATGAGAAAATAAATAGTCTGCTCAAAATTTTAAATTCTTTACCTCTGGTAGCTCATTAAATCCTCTCTTTCTGCCTATTTTTCCTCTCTATTTTTCAAGCATTCTTCATTAACAAAGTCCTGATATCATAACCCATGAACTATGCCTTCTAATAGTGTTATTAACCTTAATAACTAAGGTAAAAAGGCAGTTGCTATCTTTACCCATTTTTAAAATACAGATAGCTATGACTTAGAAAATACTTGCTAATACTCATGAGTAAATCATATACAATTCATGTGAAACTACTTCATTATAGGCCCAAATGCTAGAATTATATTTAAAAATTTAAAGATAATACATTACCCTCACACTTGAGTCCCTCCCACATACAATGATGAGACAGTCTGGAGGGGTGGGCGACAGGAGAGAACCACAGCTTAATCTTTTGTGTCTAGGAATTTATGACCATCAAACCTTTCCCATATGAGTGGGGAGGGGGCAGACCCGGGATCGGGGTGTGATCATCAAAGCCCACGCCCCCTTGGCCCTCTCAGAGCCCTCCCCTCGCCTCTCAACTTCTCCAAGTTCGTTCTCAGGGAATACAGTTTCCCACGGTCACGCTAAACGCCAAGCCCAGGTCCCTGACCCTGACTTAAACTTCGCTCCACGCCCAGCAGCACCAGCTGTGCGTTTCCTGTGAGAGAGGGTAGCCTGGTCCCTCTTTCTTTCCCTGTTGGAATGGTTCTCCTTCCCCCTGCTTGCTTACCCAGGGAGGCAGGTTGAGGCGGGGAGAGGACACCTGGGGCGCGAGGATGGCCCCACTTTGCTGACCTGTCATAAATGGCTCCCGCTGTCTGGGCAGCAAACGCCTCCAGCGGCGGTCGGGAGCACTTGCATGAGGTCTTCAGAGGCCCAGCTGGGACCCCCCACTGGCACGTTGCTCTGAGCAACGTGTTTTCTTCCAGTTGCCCACCCTACTTGGGGCTTGGTCCTCAACTCTCGCTCTGTGGTGCTGCCCCAGGGCCCATTCCCCAGGGGGTCTTGTCGGACAGGATTTTAAATGGCTCAGACCCTGGATAATGAGTCCAGGGAAATGGGCACCTTCCCCGGACTCAGTGGGAGTGTACCCAGGGTAAGGGCAGTGATTCTGTCTCTCTCTCCTTCCTCTTCCTCGCTCTTCTTCTCTCCTCCCTCCTCAGCTCAAAAGCCATAGCCTCTCACCTTTAGATTCCTTGGGTCTATATCCCCCAGATTTGAGGGAAAGTATTTTTCAGCCACTTTCACTAACCTTTAAGTGAGGCGAAACCGCTGCAGGCCCCATTCCTGGGAATGAGGAAGATGTACAGAATTTCAAAATTTCTGCTTACCCTCTGAATTCTAGAATTGACAGTCTAACTCACTTTCAGAAACCTCCTTTGTAAATTCAGCATAAAAGTCTAGTCCCACCTATTGAATCTTGGTGCCTTTGCGGAAACCCCACTAAGCATTCTATTACAAGGCAAGGAAGATATCATTATTTTTCATATTCAACTACTGTTTTCTGTTCTTCATGGTAAATCATTTTCATGGTGAAATCATTAAAAAGTTCATTAAAAATTCAAAGGAGCTTTTGCAACTTACTGCAAATGCCAGGAGTTACCACACATGAATAAGTAGAGTTACTTATCCATGAATGAACATCCATTGAACATCCATTTGATTGGTAACACACGGTGTGGTGTGCTTGGCATCCATTATCTTATTTAGCCCTCACAATAACCTTGTAAAGTGCACGTTGTTATTCCCATTTTACAGATGAATAAACTGGAGTTCTAAAAAGGTTAAGGAATTCACCAAGCTCCCACTAGTTAGTGGCAAAGCCTGGGCTTGAACCGAGGTAGTGGAGAATTATCTTAAATTCTATTAAGGAGAATTATGTTTAATGGCTTAAAGGAAGATTTTAGAGAAAAGATTGTTTTTATTGCTGTTATTGTTGTTTTTTACATCAGTTTTCATGCCAATTATTCTTTTCATAATGTGACTGAAAGTGACATTTTAAAGATGCTGACACCTCCGATTCTTTACTCTTGTCTATGAGTGTGTTTCCAAACTTGAATCCGAATAGTAGAGCATCCAGCAAGGGTCCTCATTCTGAGGAGGTAGGTGCCTATCGGTACCTATAATAGAAGCATTAAAGTATACACCCTAAAAAATTCCCTTTTACAGTTGCTCATTACAGAAATGTGTTCATCCTTTCTTTCAAATCGGTTAAAGATAACTTGTCTCCTATCCTGGGCTTCAGTGACACCACCTTTGGGCCCGCTGCCGTTCCCTATGCCCACACCCATGCCAGACATTGTTGATCAGTCACTGCTCTGTTTCTTCCTGAACCCTGGAATGTCCAGAGCTCGAAGCAGCCATGGCCAGCTGATTGGGATTGTCGGCAAGGTTAAATCTAACTGTCCTTGGTCGAGTATCTTCCTCTAATTGCACACCTTCATCAGCTTATCTTCATGCCTAAAGCCCTTCTCGATATCCACACTCCTCTTTTTCCCCATCTTGGACAGAGCCAAATGCAAGACACTAGAATGCGTCTTGGAAAAATTAATTGTGCTTGGGAGATCATTGTATTCTCTTATTCTTCCTGAATCAACATCCTGATCAGAGCTGCCAAAATAACTCTGAGTGTAACCTTATACCAGGGAACACAATGAAGTAAAACAAATGTATTGTATGAGAAGATGGAATCAGCCTTGGGGAACGAGAGAGGAGTGGCTGTGGCCACAGAAAGGAAGGGGCAGGTGATTGGCTGTTGCCGTACTGGTGCTTGCTCACCACCTGCTCCTGGGCTCTCAAGTGTTGTAAGTTCTTTGTTCAAGAATGGACAAAGTGATGCTCACATTATCAAAAGCCTCTTGACCAAAAAGTGTCGAGGTTACACAAATACTTGACAAAGCATTGTCTCTGCTGATGGAGTGAAGGAAGTCACTGATTTACAGCATAAGTGGGCTTCCTTTTCTTAAAGATATGTGCAAAAAAATTATTTGTCAATTTGACATCTGCAATCACATTTTCCAAAGTAGTTTAACAACATGCCACAGACTATCATGACATGCAGCCCATCAGACGACTTTTCTGGTTGCCCTGGGCTTCCATGATACCACCTTCGACAGCTACATTTTGGCAGTGAATAGATTCAGGGTACGTTGCTTTCCATCAGTCATGACTCGTGCATAGTGAGAACCTCAACCAGACTGAAGTCCAAGAGGGCGTTGTAAGGATATCCCAGTGACCTAAAAGGCTTACATGACCCTGAATCACTGGGGTTTGCCACAATCATTAGGTAATCGTTATGATGGCTGAAATTATAATTGCTGCTGAATTGATGATAGTCACATTCATGTGTAAACCACCCAAATTCTTCTGGAAATAGGGATACATGTGCTAATGGACACTAGTAGTCATTTTAATGATTTTTTTTTTAATTCTCAGTGGCAGTTTATGCTCTTAACTCTTCTAAGGAAAGAGACAGGTGAACGTGAGCAGCAACAGCCAAATAAGTCCCCTGTCAGAGAAGCCAGAACTCTTTGAGGTCACAAATTATCATTATAATACCAGTATTGGCCTCAGTCTGGGTAGAGCATTCATCAGAGATGAATCATTGCTATTAGAGGCAGGGCAAAGACATAGAGGATCATTGCAAAGGATGCCTCCGCTATTTGCTGTAGGATTGATGGGGCAATAACTTCAAGCAAAAACTTCTAATGGTGCAACCTAGGCATATAGCAGGCCATGTGTTTGACATGAAGTGGAAGTCATTGAATCAAACAACCTCCGTGTCAAGGATTCATGAGAGCATGTTGCTTCACACATGGGCAACTGCAGTAGCATCCTAGGGGCTGGCCTCCTGGTCCATTCAGTCTGCACCAACACACTCACTCCTGAAATAGCTCCATTCCAGTCCCCACCCTCCTCAGAAACCACACTGAAAACCCTCACTTGGATATGAATTTAACCCTTCCAGACTGACGGTCCTGGGCTCCACTGTCTCAACCCTCTTTTGCATCCCAGCTAGTGAACTCACTATCCACATATTTCTTACCTCGAGGCTAGTCTCGTGCTTGGAATGGTTTCTGTGCCCTGCCCAGTCCCCCCGAGTCTCCCAGACCCTGCCCTGCCCCTCTGTCTTCTTTCAAGTCTCCCTAGCTTCCTCTTCCTTCTTCCTCTGAAATCACTCATTCAATCCCAGTATTCTTTTGAGCACCCACCACACGGGTATAGAGAGTCTTATCAGATAGTCCTCACCACTCCTCTGGTGCACATCATTTCTCCATCACATTGTTAAGAATCTTTGACAAGCAATGTGCCTGTCGTTTGGCCCTCCTCTGCCCAGTTGAGTCTCCTTGGCATCCTCCACAGCACATGGCACCACACCTGATGTAGAAGAGGGTCTGCAGACCCTCGACTGCTCTGCCAGTCCTCAGCATTTTAGGGGAAACGGAATTTGTCTTGTGCAGTTAATGCCTTGATCAGGAATCATAGCCTACTGACCTCGTTTGCTCAGTGGTGTGTCCTTCCCTCAGGACTTCTCAGAGCAGTAAGTCCTTTGCTCTAGGAGTCAGAAATTCAAACTCCAAAAGCTAGTCTTAGGACTGCAGGTGTCTCCGACGTAACGTCTCCCCATCTTTGCACTCAAGTCGGAGACCCCCTAACGTCAAACCTCGGTTTTATTTCCTGATTCAGTTGAAATACGAATAGATGCCAGTGCTTCCCTTGAATAAATTTAAAATACAATTTCTACAGATGACATCGCCAACTTTGCTTGAGTGCCAAGAGCCTCACACCTCGGCTGCCTTGGCTGTGCTCATTTCCTTGGTGAGATCTCTTTGAAGTCAGACTCTGAGGTGAGAGCTGTGGCCGCGGTCGAGGAATTGGAGTCAGCCTAAGTGAAACAGGCATCCAAGAGCACACTGGGGGAACGCAGTGTGGGATCATCGCTACCCTTGGCCGAATGAGAGCAAATTAACATCAGTGTGTTGTAATACCTGGGGGATATTAGAAAACTCCCCACAAAGCACTGCCGAACTTTGGACATGCTGAGATGGTGGTCCCAAACTCCCCCAAAAAGGGAGCAAAACTGAGATATACATCAGTTCGCAGAAGGCTCCCGGACCTTAGAACGGCCCCACGCCCACCCCTGCCTTGCCCCCAAGCTATGCTCACCTCCTCTGCCAGCGCACCACTGCAGGTGCCTCTGGCTCTGACACCAGCGCTGTGCGACCCTCAGTTAGTGAGGCTAGAGCCCATGAAAGGAGAAGAGCGCGTGGGCAGGGACATAAGTGGTGCCATGATTTAGGAATGTCACAGCACTGTTTGGAAGCCAGTTTGCACTTAGGGGAGAGGCTAGTGAGTCGTTTGCATTTGGCTTTCCTCTTCTTTTCACCCAGAAAGCAAGCAGAGCATCTCATTACCGCATGGTGAGCAGGGGCTCGTGTCAATCTCGGAGCAGAGTGACTCTCTGCATCAGTGTGTTCCCCGCTGTCAGCTGCTGTGCCTCACTCCGAAGCTTTCTCCCAGGCTAAGTACTCACACCCACACCTAAACACACTGATACATGACCCAAAATAGAACCCAGAACCCTGCCACCTGAATGAATCCAGCCTCCACGGGCTTTCAACTCAGGCCAACCAGATAGAGAAGGGCTTCTCAGGTTAAGACACAGGAAACCAGAGCAGACGGGACAGCCACCAGGGGGGTCACAGGGGAGGTGTGGAAAGAAAAAGTGTCCAGTGTAGGTGCAGAACAAGGAGCCTGCTCCCCATGCCTCTCCACATTGCCTGGGGGCATAGGAACAGCGTTTGAATCCTGAGCTGCTTAATGCAAGACCACTCATCAATAAAGTACTTATGTGCTCTGATCTATTGATGTGGACTCCTCCTGACCTCACTGGCACTGAGGGGACCTGTTCATTGCTGATGCTGCGGGCGGACATCGAAGGCCCTCTCAGTAAGACTGCAGAGCAGCAAATGCCCCAAGGGGCTGCTGACCACTCCAACAGTAATTACTTGACCTTTATCAGCATCCATTGACAACTGCCACTGATACTTAGTATTTGCAGAGCGCCTCCATTAGAACCATCCACAGGGACTTCTGCAGTGAAAGCAACAGCCAAGTGTGGAGGGGGTAGTTTCTCTGCCAGGATCCTTGCCATGGAATGGTGAGGGCTGGCAGTTCTTCTGAAGTCCCAGGTGCATCCAGAATCCCAGGGAGAGCTGAATCTAGAAACCATTCATTCAGAAGACGTTTACTGAGAAGCTCTGTTCAAAGCCCTGTGGGAGTACCGTGGAGGCAGAAGACAGAATCATTTATAAACTCAGTCCACAAGCAGCTTATTATCCACTGGGAAATTACAGAGAAGATGCAGTGACTTCTCTAAGAGCAGGTCCCCTCCAGCGTCTGCTTAGGTGGTGGGAGCCAGATGATAGAATGGAAAAGCAAGTACTTGGGGGTCTGCAAACCTAGACTCCAGCCTCTCCATCAAGTGGCAGCTGAGCCTGCACTGGCTTATCTACTAAAGGGGGCAGGACTAAGGCCCACTTCCTAGAGCCATTGTAAGAATGGGGAATGAAACGAAACAATATACATGAAGGCACTTCCTGAGACTCTGTTATTAATATGTCTTGGTTGCCGGCAGACCATGTCACCACAGTTCACATCTAGGAAGTGGCCATGGAGGACGCACAGCAGAGCCGAGCTGCTCAGACATCCTGTGGCGTGTGGAGGGAAAAAGCACCCAAGTACAAGCCCCAGGACTCTCCCAGGAGAGTCCGTACTTCAGGAAACACATATTTCCATTTTGTATCAATTCAGTTTGGCCTCAGCAACATAGGAATGAGATACGTGCTTCCAAGGAGTACAGACACGCTTGGCATTTGCTGGCCCTGCTTATGCTCCCTTTCTTGTCCACACAGTGATTGGGTCCAGCCAGGCCCCTCTTGTCACGCTCTGCACAACCACTTCACTGAAGCCAGAGGCTGCTAGATGCAAAGAAAGCCTTCCCTGCCACCTGCCACAGAAACCCTGAACCTCTAACCTGTCAGCCACAGTTCGAAACATATTGTTTAACATGCATGTTTAAAGCTTCAGGTGTTGGTAGCCATGTCATCTCTATTTTAAGAGTTTTGAACGTTTGTTTGTGACTCTAATCCTCTCAGGCCTTCAGCAAGCATAGGCTCCTTGACTGTCATCACAGAACCAGCAGGTGGTTCAGCTGGGAATGGAGTCCTGCCTCCCTGACTCCAGAACCTGGGCTCCCAAGCACCATGAACACTGGGTGCTGAGGCCCCCAATCCTGCCAGGGTGTCAAGGAGCTAACCCCTGACCTTGAGAGGAGAGCAGGATGTGGGTGAAAGGAAGGAAGGATGGAGAGAGCAGAGGCAAGGATGTGAAGGAGCGTGCTCCTGTGGGGAAAGGGTGCAGCCCCCCACCTAGGCAAGGGCCCCAAGAAGCCTACCCTCCATCTGGCTCTGAGCAGATGTCTGTGCTGCTCTGGCAGAAATCACGTTATGCCCACACCAGAGCTTGATATTGTTTTAGGATCAGATGTTTTCCCCCTTCCCTCTATCCACTTCCTCCATGACATGGGGTGATGTGTGATTTTTCTCTCCCACAGATGCTCATCCCCTGCCTCCCCTCCACCTCAGTGTCTCCAGAGCCATTCAGATTCTGAACGGGCTCTCGGGGAGCCTGCTACAGAGACCATGGCATGAGTGCTCTTGAGTTACATGTGCAGATGCTGAGCAGAGCCCAATGCCTCACCTTTGGGCCTGTCTCTTGCAGATTATTGGGACCATCCCTCTGATGCCAAATCCGGGACCATCAAGCCAGGCAACAGGCGGCACTCAGGGCCTTCAAGTGCAGCCAATCACTCCCCAGCTCCTGACAAATGCTCAGGGCCAGATCATCGCCACAGTCATTGGGAACCAGATCCTGCCAGTGATCAACACCCAGGGCATCACGCTGTCACCCATTAAACCCGGCCAGCAGGTAAGCCCCCGGGGCCCCTGTCCTTACCACCCTCCTTCTGTTTGGTCTCAATCAATGAAAAGTCATTTTTAAACGACAAAATAGTTAATCCCACTAATCCTAAACTATCAATACTAATCAAAAAACAAGGAGCTTTATTTTTCATTCCCAATGAATATGGGTGATAACCAGAAAGCTCTCTAATTTAAAAATATGGATACATTAAATTACAGAGACAGTGACTTAAAATTCAATAGGGATGTGTTGTTACTTATCTATGCCTATGATACTTTCAATTTTCAGACAATTTTAAAAGGGGTCAAGAAGAAATCAAGACTACTTATGTCTTAACTGTAAATGAAAAAAAAAAATTATTGAACACCAAACATTCCCAATGTGATGCTGCTGAAAAATGAGCAGAGCCCGTTGTGCGATGAAGCAGAGAATGTGCTCTCATAAGGCAGGTGTGCACAAAGCTTAGTATCATCCCAGAGATGGGGTGACCACTTTGTCCAGAGATTTTTGAGTTCTTACAGAGAAAATGGTTTGGAGACTGAGCCTTGATGGATGAGGAAGCATTCTCCAGGTAAATGATGAGCACAGTGTTGTAGGCAGTGGAATCTGGAGGAACAGCGAGGGGAAAATGGGAAGGAGAAGAGTGAAACAGAAGCAAGTTTCCTGTGATTAGAGCACAGAGGGAGGCTGAAGACAGTCATGGAAAGGGCTCTATAATCAAGCTGAAAAGGGTGGACTTTGTTTCTGTGTTATCTTGAGCACATTACACATCATCTTGTGCCCAGTTTCCTCATCTGTAAAATGGGGATAACCAGTGCCTACCCCACAGAGCAGTTGTGAGGATTAAATGAGTTAATATACATATGAAGTGGGTAAAATAGTGCCTGGCACACAGCAAGCACTTATATCGTCATGATAATGGTAGTGATGATTTACCCTGGGAATCTACAGGAGATATTTAAAGAGAGGACTAGCATGCTCAGCTTCGTTTTTCAAGAAAGCAACTCTGGTAGCAGATGGAGGTTGGCCTGAAGTGGTGAAACGTCTATTGTAAACAAAGCATTTAGGAAACTGCAGTGAAACACAAATAGGAATTCATGTGAGCATGCACTAGGTAGTGGAAACGAAGGGTCTGGAATCATAGCGGAGTTCAGGACAGGAGCTGAGAGGCATGAGTACATACACAGTAGCTGAGAGCAAATAAGAAAGCAAGGGGGGGAGGGCAAGAAGGAAGATGAGGGGGTCGTCTTGGAAACATCAGCTTTTAAGGAATGGAAGAGGAAGGAAGAGAGAGAAGAAATGGCTGGGTCTGTAGAAGTGGAACCCAGAGTGTGAGGTTCTGGCATCCAAGAATTTTTTTAAACTAGCAAGTAGACAACAGAGTCAAAAGCTACAGAGATGAAATCAGGGAGAGCTATGCAGAAACATCAATTCCTCTATTTATTGTAACATTTTATTGAAGTCTGGATCATCTCTGTTGGAAACAGTTTGAAACAAGTAAGTGGACGAGTTAAGAAGCAAGGTGATGGGCAAGTTAGAGGGCACATGACAACGGACAGGGAGCGGAGAGAAAGATGAGTCCTGACAGTGAGCATGTGACCAAGGGAATGGCTTCGTGTGTTGCTAGGAAGCTGTATAATGTAAAGCATTTAGCATGCAAATAAAACACAAAGGAAATGGGAAGAAGAAAGCACTGATAACATCAGTCATCATTCATCTGCAAGGAACTGAAAGGATCCTTCCAGAGACCTCAGCCATTTGGCTTCTGATCCAACATAAAAACAGTCCATTCTTGGTGGCAAAGGCTATGCTTGGAAATCCATTTGCTTGTACAATATACGTAAAAAAATCCACTTCATATGAATATTTATTGACTGCCTACTATTTGTCAAGCCCCTGAAAGCTAGGCTGGTGGACAAGACCCATACCATGAATGAGCCTTTCCTTCATGGAGTTTGCCGTCTACTGAGGGAGATGGACATTCATCAAAGACTTGCACAAATATGACTTCAGATCTGCAGTTAATTCCATGGGGGTGTAGTGAGGGGATCTATGAGAGTGTCCAGCAAGGGGACCTCCTCCAGGGAGGGGGTCAACACCAGGAAAATCCAAGCCAGATCTGAACACACGTCCCAGAGACTGAGACCTCTGTCTTACCCCCATACTCGCCCTAAACCAGAGTCACTGCCTGGTTAGCCACTGCCTGGGGAGCTGAAGTGCCCAGCCACCCTCCTCCCCTTCAGCTTTACCACAGGCAGCAGGGCGGTCTCTGCCAAACATGCCATTGAGGGCTTCCTCCCCCACCCCACCTCCTGCCCCATCTCTCAGCTGGATTCTTTCACTATTTGCAAGACCCATTGGATTGTTTTACCTTCTGAATAGTTCCCCAAATAAGACAAGTTTCTCTATCCTTCATTGGCTTTGCAAGCCCTAGTTTTATCTGTTCAGATTTATGTTAAAAATTATCTGTAGGAGGAAAAATGAGGACAACAGCCTATTTTCCTACTATCTGCCAAAAACTATTTCTGTCAACAAAGCCAAGTTGTAAATTGCCAGAAAGGTGATGAATAAATTAGAAATCATCAGTATTTATAACAAAGTAGCTCTTAACTCTCACCTTGAATTTCAAAGAAGGGTGTTTGGGTGACAGACTGTTGCTGGTACATAAAATCACAGCTCTAGATTTGAGGTAGTGTGATTTTAATCCAGAAGGACCTAACCAAAATACGGAAAATAAGAGGCAGACACGGTGCCGCTCCTCAATTTCTTGCCCACAGCAGACATTATTAATCTATTCCTGCAATCTCTCTCATGAGCACAGACACAACTCAGAAACTTTCTCTCATAACAGAAGTCACACCTGTTCGCCCCTGGAATTAAACCTCTTTACCACTGTGGGAACATCTGGCCGTCTGCTGGTCTAACCACCATGAATGTCCCCTTCACTGTAGAATTGGAGACCTAGTGACTGGGAAGAAACAGCCAGCCTCTTGTCTGTCTTGCAAATCCAGTTACATCCAACATCCCAGAGAACAGGACTCTCGTCACCAGTGTACATGCACGCACCTCTCATGCATGTGCCTGCTGACCGAACACATGAACACAGCAGAAAAGAGTGAGAGCCCACCTTCCATGTGAACAGTAGGTGCTCACTGGCCTTTTCCTCTTGTTCAAGGCATGTGCTTGTGGTCTAACCTCATCCCAGAAAAATCAAGGGAGCTGATGGTGAACCTGGTCAGGAGTATCAGGGAGATAGTGGAAAGAGGTGAATGACTATCACTATTTCTTGGCATCAGCTCTGGTTGAAACACCTTGGAACAGGTAGTAAAGTTAACAAGTTTAGTGAAGCAACAGGAGATGCACTAGTCTAAGGCCTGGATATAAAGCTGGGAATCTGAGGACAGCAGATCATAAAATTCCCAGAGCCCAAAAGTAAAAAGCTCAGAGCTGGAGATAGAAAAATAGTGGTCTTCAATTTTTTCTTTAAATATGACCCTTTACATTGAACAAATATACTATGGACAACCACTAAAAAATAAAGGATTTCTATCATACAGTAGAGAAGTTTCTCAGTTTATTCTTTCATGTGATTTATGAGGAATGCTTGATCTCAGAAGAGCACAGTTCCAACACTAAAACCCATCATAAATTACAGGAGCAGAGAGTTCCCTAACTCATACTCAGAAGGAAGTCCATTTTCATGGAGTGAAGTACAGGGCTTGTGGACTGGATAACCTGGGGCATTTTGTTTTAATTTAATAAAAAATAATTACATCTTTAACCTTTACCTCTGCCTACCATTAATTGAAAGAGCCTGAATAAAATCTGGAAGTGGAATGTCAAGTACTCTAGATGATGATTTGTTCCTGCAAAGTTTGGATTGTATGAAGGATTGAGAACCTGCAAAGTTATCATCTGTAATAAAAACAAAATTTTTTTTTAAATATATACCAGGATCCAATTGCCCTCAATATAGCTTCCACAATAACCCATCAGAGATCCTTGGTGAGCAATATAAGAAGATAAAAGCCAGAAAAGGACTAGATACAAAAGAGAGAGACAGAGATAGATAAGTATCTTTCCATACATGTAAAAAATTACTTAATACAAAACATTCGGTGAAGATTGAAAGTAGCCATTTGTTCCCTCTATGGGATTCCGCAGTGACTGTGGATTATGATGAACTCCTCCCAAAATCAGAATGCCCCAGATCCCCAGGCATTTTTTGCCCTGACTATCCTGTGACAATGAATTAATCATTTCTGCATAAGCAGCACAGACATCATTCTCGTGTATATTTATTCTTCCCTTGACTAAGTCCAAAAAAAAAAAATTGTGGGAGTTTTTAGTGTAATTAAGGGGGTAGAAACAGTTGAAAGAAAAATGTTGCAATTTGTAAAAACAAAGCATGGAATCTTTCCAGATATTAAACACCACAGCTATAATGTTGGAAACTGCCATACATGAAGGCACTCAGTTTCTCTCCAAAAAGTGATCTTGGTGCTGATAGAAAGCAAAGGAAGGTGGTACATTTAAACTCACTGTCTAACATGCCACATGATTATCCAAACCCTTTCATTTTTTTCAAGCAAGTATTTACTTGAACACATCAGTGGTTCCCAATTTTTTCTTGGAGCCACCCAGAATGAGACATAAAGGAGGCATTTCCACCCACCAGAGATCTAAAATAGTGTGGGGGTTTTCCTAGGTGAAAGAAATGTATATTAGTGACCCCAATAGAAGACAGCCCTTTGACCCTCTAGCCACGCATCTGGGCATGTCACCTCCCTCGTCAACTTTGTCACTCCCTGCCAAGCCCAGCTGACATGCGGCATGCTCCCTGCATGCTCTGTGCCCCTGGCCTGGAATTCGCTTTCCACCTTCTCTGTCTGGCAAACTCCTGCCACTGTCCCACAGTCCAGGATCCCTTCTTCGTGACACTTTCCTGCACCATTCACTCATCTTTGCTTTCCCCAGACCCCAGTGATTTTCATCAGACTGTACTATCATTAAGGAGTCTGCCCCGAAAAGGCAGGGACCAGACCCTGTCTGGGACCCAGCTAACAGTGGGTGTTCAGTCAGTTGTGTTCGTTTAATTGCTGCCAAAGTATAGTGTTTCTATGTCCAGGACACCTTCATCCCAGAGACACACTACCAGAGAAGCCCAGCTTGGGCCCTCCTGTGACTTTCCAATGATGTGTCTTCTCTCATTTTCCAGTATGTTCTAAGTTAGTGCCTGCAGACAGCTTACAAAAATCTTCCACACCGCACTGTCCTATTTCTTTGCTGAATATCAACCCCTCCCTCTTGCCAAACTCTCCCATGTCATTATCTCAACTACATTTAATCCCCTCATTTCCGCTCAGCACCAAAATCTGACTCCTGTCTCATCATTGTCCCTGCTTAGCCCTGGTTGGTGTCCCAGCTGTGTTTTAGGACTGCCTTGGTCTCCCCTGCCTGTACCTGGGCATCTCCCCCAAATACTGTTCTGATTCAGACTTTCCTGAAGTTTCTCGAGACTATTGATGCTTCTCCCATACTTGGTCCCCTGCAGACCGGAGGTGTTTGAAAGGAGCCTTACGTTTTGAGGCTCTTCCTCCTGTTTAAGTTAAAGAGATGTTTCAGCATCATGGACTAGAGCTGGAAGGAAAACCCAGGGAGTGTCCCGAACCCCACCAAAAGGATAACTCCATCCTTGCTTTTTCAAACTTTCTGCAAAGATGACTAAAATCTGCCCTGGATACCACATTCCGGGTCCTTAAAATGTATCAAGTTACATTGTCCTGATGTCCACACTAGATCTTCCAGTAAATCTAGCCCCTACACTCTTGTCCTGTCCACTGCAGAAGGAACACCCAATAACGCTCAGGCACCCAGGCAGCCTCCCTGTTAGTCAAGGTTCTTATTAAATCTGGGCTCTCACGTCTCTTGTCTAGACATAATAAATCCACTTTCTTTACCCTTTTTGTAAGAGAAGCTCCTTCCAAGATCTTGTGGGGTCCGCCATCCAGCAACAGCACATGGGAACTTGTTAGAGATGCAAATTCTTGAGCCCCACCTGGACCTACTGTATCAGACACCTGGGGGTGGAGCCCAGGGATCTGTGCTTTAATGGCCCCTCCAAGGGATTCTGACAAATGCTAAATCTTGACAACCGCTGATTTAATTTCCCCTCAAGCTAATATAAGGTACACAGTGCTCAGCAAAATGCCAGCCAGGACAGGGAGGGGAGTCACAGCGTCCCGCCTCATCTTGCTTCTGCTGGATCTCGCGGGCTGTATTCACTCTGTCCACTGCACCACGTGGCAGTTTAGCCTGTGGGTAATTATGGCTTCCTGAGAGATTTGTAAAAGGCCAGTCCTCCTCCATTTTGCCAGTGTGTATTGGAGAGGTTTTTCCTCCCTACATGAATTTCTCTGTATTTCATCGATTTGAATTTTATTGTTTATATGCATTCACTTTTCCAACGTGCCTAGCGCTCTGCATTTTGTTCTGTTTTCCGAGACACTTGTCACCCCACTTATTTTTATATCAGTCATGAATTTAATTAGAAGATGCCTTATTCCAGAAACTAAAACAGCATTAAGGATATACTGTGTTACATGGGGAGGAGCAGTGGCACAGAAAACTAAGAACGTCTTTAAAATGCGCTTGGACTTAAATCTGTTTTTGTCGAAACAGCCAGCAGTACCAGCCAGCATGGACAAAGCCAGGAAGCCAGCCTGTGAGAGGCAGCAGAGAGGATAAAGCTTTTCAGATGCTAAATCCTGTTCTTTCCTGTTTCCCATTCCCTGTGTGAGAGCGGCACCATTCCCTTCTCCTCCGATGTGCAAGCCCCAGGCTGCCCCTGCCCACTCCCTCTTTTTCGTTGACCCCTCATGCTGTCAGCCTGTGCCAGGCTGCTTGGGCTGACATAACAAAGTGCCACAGTGGCTCACACAACAGAAATTCACTGTCTCACGGCTCTGGAGGCTGGAAGTCCCAGATCAAGGCGTCAGCTAGGTCAAGGTTGGTCTCATTTTGAGGCCTCTCTTCTTGGCTGCAGGTGGCCACCTCCCCCTGGGGTCCTCACATGATCTTCCCTCTGTACCTGCCTGTGTCCTAATCTCCTCTTCTTATAAGGACGTGACTCATATTGGATGCCATCCTGCCCTAATGACCTCATTGTAAATTAGTAACCTCTTCAAAGACCCGATCTCCAAATACAGTCCCATTCGAGACACGGGGGGTTAGGACTGCAACGTGAATTTAGGGGACACAATTTAGCCCATAACACAGCTTGTTTACATCGGACTTACAGCTTAAAAAAAGGCAAGAAAGTGATTATGAGAACTTAGAATGAAATAACTCTGGCTCCTTTAGGCAGTTTAGTGGGGATATAGTGAATAAATAGAAAATCATAGAAAGGATATTGAGAAAAGTAAGTTTGGGGCACCATCAATAACCAGGATTAATTATGCTGAGCAAAGGACAGTCTACAGGTAACTCCATCTGAAGTGTGTCCCAGACTACACCAAGATCATATCACAGTTTTTTAAATAATACCCTGGCCACCTAAGAGCACCATGCTTTCTTTGAAAAAACATGAAATGTTAAATACTTTGGAACCTGTAAACAATAATCCTAAACCAGAAAAAATATTTAATTTTCATATTTAAAAAAAAAAGAGATGAGATGTGTTCACATTGCTAGCTCATGATCTACAATAGCACTTCTCAGTTTGAACACACCTCATTGTCCCCACACCCCTCAACTGGAACCCCACTGTTCCTCTGATGGAAGCACTCATCTCCAATGGCAGGCTGGAGTTGAGAGGCCATGCTGCCCAGTGGTGGGAACACTGGCTTTTGAGTCAGACTTACCTGGGTTCAAAACTCACTTATGCCAGCTGTGTGATCCCCAGTAAGCCACTTAGTCTTTTCTAAATTTCTGTCACCTCTTCTGAAATGACATCACCCATACCTCACAAAGAGGGCTAGTGCCAGGACTAAGTACAATGTATGCAAAAACCTGTAGGAAGCACCCCATAAATGGGATCCATATAGTTGTCCTCTCAAGATACTGCAATGTGATAAAACATTTACCTTTATAGGAGCTTCTAAGCTTCTCTTTCTCTCCAGGCTCCTAGTTATTCCATACCTCCCCAAATTTCTTTTTGGAAAACTATTCCAATTTTTGTGCTCTGTTACATCTGAGGTATTTATACATCAGAACTTTTGCCAGTAATTATGCAATATGAGCATATATGATTTTCACAGTTAAGTCAGTATCTGAAAAACAATATAACTAAACCTAATTAAGTAATGTTTTCTTATGCTGCTTATTTAAAGTATATTGAATTTTATGTTGAATCCCAGAGTTGTTTCCTGAAGTAGCTTACATCTCTGCTTTCTCTTTTCTTGTTTGATACATGTATACTTATGCATAAAATTTCTCAAGATAAATGCATCAAAATCATTTAACTGAGACTCTCAAAGATAGGGCTATTTTTATAGTTTGCCTGAACTATTTTTATAGTTTGCAGGTAAGAAAAATGGTACTCTGATATCCTCTTTTCCTGAAGGAAGAATTTATGAGAGAGAAGTTGATCTCCAAGCTGGTTTTGACACATACAGAAGGTTATTCTATCTGGACTTATAAGAGTTTCTAGAATTAACAAGAACATGTCTACACTGGCAATTGGAATGAGATATATGGGCTCCATTAGGATGTCACTGCTTATATAATCTCGATTCTTGATAAGTGAGGACCTTTCAGAATTTTTATTAGTTTTTCTGAGCTGTCTGGTTGAACTCTGGAGGCTTAAGCAGAACCCCAATGTTCTAAAAAAAAAAAAAGTTTACTTCAGAAGAAATATATCTTTCTTAGATTCTTAAATATCTTAGATTCATCTCTCCCTTTGATACAGACATAGAACAAGCTCTTTAAAGAAATATTTTATTTTCCTCTTGAATTTCTTCACCTGTACAGCTTAATGCATAAGCCCTAGCTTGCTTTAGTAACTTCTGAGATTTCAGCCTAGTAATTTTTTCTTTACTGAATTGCATCTGAGAAAGAAAAATTTAAATTGATTATTATCTTATCCAATTCCTTGATGGTACTTTACCACACCCAAAGTCAATAAAATATTGATGGAATGGTAAAACTGAAGACTATCTCTTGATCCAGTAACTCAAAACTGTGAAAAGCTTTGTCAAACAACAATATGCAGAAGGACAACTCAATAAGTTAGAGGGGGTAGACTGACATGTCAATATCCATCACATTTTATTAAGCAAATTAAAAATAGATTTAATCTTTAATATGTGTCCCTTACAGAATAAAATGTCCTGGATTCAGTTGTTGATTATGTGCTCAGCAGATTAGCTAATTATTTTAGACAGATGCTTGATGCATATTATTGGGTTCCATGTCAATTATAACTCTGTTCAGTTCACAGTCTAGCCTCCTCCTAGGATTGTTGAGTAACAAGAAGGCTGTCCACTTGAAATGTAACTGCAAGAAATTCTGAAGGAGGACAGAATGGCATACTGGAAAGAGCCCAGAGCTCTGGGGTGGGAGCCTGGATTCTAAATCTCAGCCAAGCCTCATGGTCTTGGGTGAGTCATCTCCTTCCCTTCCCATGATCATGCTGCGTGTCGGCCCCATGGGGATGTCATGTGAATCCAGGGAGCAAAAGCATTCCCACAAAGGACCAGAAGGGGAGACAGCTCCTTAAGCACATTTCCAAAGCAACACCTTCCTAACAATCATTTGAAGGTATAGTGCCAATTGATGGTCAAAAACTCTTTAGGGAATTAAAAAAACTGACAATCCTGAGTGTTGGCAAAGATGTAGAGCAACCGGACTTCTCATATATTATGGAGGAGAATATAAACCACCAGAACCACTTTGGTGATCAATTTGGTAGTTTCTTTAAAAGTTGAACATGCATTTATAGCATGCTCCAACTCTACTCCTAGGTATTTACATAAAAGAAATGAAAACATACCACACACAGACTTGTACATAAATGTTTCTAACTTCCTTATTTGTAATAGCCTCAAAATGGAAATAGCCCAAATATCCATCAACAGATGAGTGATAAACAATCTGTAGCATAGAGATGAATATGAATAAAGATACATACACTATAGATATATACTATATTCACTATGCAGCAATAAAAAGGAACAAACACTGATAAATGTAACAAAATAGATGAATCTCAAAAACAGTATCCAGGCAAAGAGCCAAATTAAAAAATATATATATACATGTTGTATGATTCCATTTGGAGAATCATGCCAAATGACTCCATTGTGACAAAAAGCAGATCATTGGTTGTTTGAGGCCAAGAACTGGGGGGAAATTGATTGCAAAGGGGCTTAGGGGCCTTTGTGGAATGATGGGAAGATTCTCTATCTTGATTCTGGTAGTGGTTTCACAGATGTGTACATTTGATAAAATGCATCAAACTGTATGCTTGAAATAGGTATATTTCATTAAGTGTAAATTATCTCTCAATAATGTTTCATGAAAAAATGAACACACAAACACACACATTGGAAAATGGTAAGAAATGTGAACTTGGAACATCCCAGGCTGGCACTCTGAAAAGGTGGTCAAAGATCGGTGCCTCTTGTGCAGTTGGCTCTTCCACCAAAGTTCAGGGCCTGAGCTGATTCTACGCCCAGGATGACTTCCTTTTGTAAAATCTTTGCTACACGTATGTGAATGTGGTGATGGCTATGAAAGCACTTTATAAATGGAGAAGTGCATATCGAGTCCAAAAAGATGGCCACAGCAGAGTCCAGTAGAGCACCTGTTCAGGTCCTGGGCTGCCATGTGTTAGCTTTCCGGGGTGCACAACCCGGGGGTGGAGAGAGATCCCTCTAGGCCATCCAAGTGCACCTGGACCTGAGACCATTTCCCTTCCCTCACTCCTGCACTCCTCAGCTGAGCTCCTCTCACTGGTCGTCGGGAATAAATGGACATAAAGACAGCCTTTCCTAAGCCACACTCATTTTAAAATTTTTAATTTTTACCTGTGGCATTGTGACTGAGAGCTCAAGCCCCAGGGTCAGACTTCATGTGTCCAGAACTAGCTCCTCCGCACCTGCTGGATGAACATACAAAACCCTTTCATCTCTCTGTGCCTCCACTTCCTTGTTTGCAAAAGAGGGATCAAAATAACGCCCACTTCACAGGCTGACATGAGAATGAAGTGAGAGAGGACATCAAAGTCCTTAACACAGTGTGGCACAGAGTACGAACGTGACACCTGAGAGCTGCAGATATTCCTGGATATTTTTCTCCTGACTGCCCCAACTTCTCCCTCAGTTTTCTATAGATCCCAGAGAGCATTTTTTCCCAACTCCACAGCAACCCACCCTGACTCTTTGATCTGGGAGAGCAGAAAGTTCCCATACACACTCAAGTCTAAATTGGAACTTTCCTAAAAATACCAGTTCCACAGGACAAAATGGTTGGGTGCAGCCATATCTTTACGACTGAGTTTTGCATCCCGAGTTGATTGTGAGGGCTGTATTTTATCTCTACATATTTGAGAAGCCTGTCAAACATGCTGTAATTGTATGAACAGGCAGCAAGAGTCCGGCCACATGCCATGGTCGTGAAATGTAGAAAATTGGGTGCTTCAGCAAGTCAGTAAGGGAATTAATAATAAATTTAGAATTACTAATAAAATGCCTGTCAAGGGAGCTGCAATACATTACATACAAAAAAATCCTACCTGTTGTGTAACTTCTTCCTGAGAAGTATATATTCTTGGGAATAAAATGATTCAACCCCAGTTGAAACTTCTGTTCCCTGGCATTTTCCCCTAATTTTTCATTCATTTGTGTATTTTTTACATCTCCCCTGTAGCTCCACCAGCCCTCCCAGACGTCAGTGGGTCAAGCAGCCTCCCAAAGCAACCTTCTACACTTGGCCCACAGCCAAGCATCCATGTCTCAGAGCCCCATCCGGCAGGCTTCCTCTTCCTCCTCCTCATCCTCCTCTTCTTCAGCTTTGAGCGTGGGCCAGTTAGTCAGCAGTAAGTATCCTCTCTGGCTCGGTAAAATCGTGGTGGCCTTCGTGTTGCCTGCTCACAATGCCTTCCCTTCTCTCTTTCCCTCTCTCTGTCTCTCCCTCCCTCCCTTCCCCTTCTTCTCTCCCTCCATCCCTCCCTCACTCTCTCATTCTTTAAACTGAAAGAGGAATTTTCTGGCCCTCCTAGGCCAGTAGTGGGATGAGGTCCAAGCCAAGCCAGGCAGCTCCTTAGGGAAGCAGGCCCCCTCAATGAGGGCACGGCGGGGCTGGTTTCCATCTCAAGTGTTTTCTATGTGCCGAGTCAGTCCAGCCACTTCAGAAGGGAGAACCTGATCAGCTTGCAGGGCATGAGCCACAGAGCTCAGACCTGAAATAACCAGCAACGGGCACTCAGCTGCCAGGTCAAGCTGCCTTTCTGTGTGTTTGAAGTCCCCTGCCATTCTATTTGTAGGTGTCAGAGGAAATAAAAGCGAGTGTGCCTGTGGGTGGGTGGGCGTGCGTGCCCAATGAGCTGCCTCCAGTGGCACTGGGGGGCAAGCTGCCTGGGCTGGGACTGGCTGGGAAATCTCTGAACAGCCATTCATAAAATAAAATAAGCCTGCAAGTGTGCTTCCCTGAGTAGGCCAAATGCACATGCACACACACACACACACACACACACACACACACACATATATAATTTTTGAAATAGTATTTGGCCCTATGTGAAGACAGTATACTTTGCTTGCCCTATAGAAGCCTGTTAAGATGAATGGGGCAGTGGTCTGACTTAATGTTAGTTATTCACCTTTAGGGAATCTTTTACTCATACATAAAATCACAGAATGTGCACATAGACTATAATTCTCCAGGGATCCAAAATCCAGCAGTTATAGTTTAAAGGGCTCAAGCACTGCCTGGGCATCTATGCTCCAAAACAAGGATACATGTGAATGTCTGTGTTTGGCTAAGTGTCATGAATGACCTTTTACAACAGGAATAGTAGGGATCCTCACATATCATGAGGCGAGTCTGGTAATGTGAAGTAAAATGGAGGGTTGTCATGTGCTCCCACAAGCAACCCCCAAAAAAGAAAAAATATGTATGCGCATATAGATACATATACATACATATATGTGTGCATATAAATGTGTTTCAATTATATGGATAATTCAGGCAAGAAGAATGCTTGTGGAATGTAGACAAGAAAGGGAGATGATGGAAAGATATTAAAATGCCCAAGTTCTTTACCGAACTACCCTGGATGTTCTTGATCTCAAAGATGGGTCAACACCAAGCAGAGTTTCAGAGAAATTTTGGAGTTTGCCATCAACCTGTTATTTTAGGTTGTTTAGATGTGCAAACATCCTCATGTGGGCCAGAAACTTTAGTCTCACTTGAATAAAATCATAGATAAAATGAATTTGAGTATAGCCAGATTTTTCCCCTGTAAGGAAATTCCCCATAGGGTTGTCTTGGGAAAAGACCCAACTTTGTTTCCATTCAATATTCTGCATAAGTTTCTGCTAAATACTCTGTTTCAAAATAGCAGCAAGGTCATAAATCTAGGACTGGCTTTTAATCTTTGGTCCTGAAAGAAAAGGAATCAAGATTAAACATCTTAGAAGAAATATGTTAAATATTAAATAAAAGTAAAAACTACCCCACAAATATAGTATTTTTTTTCATTTTCAAAATATATGCTTTTTTAACTTTTCATTGAAGAATCATTGATATACAATCTTATATTGGTTTCAAATATATAGCACAGTGGTTCAACAGTTACCCATGTTATTAAATCCTCACCCCAACTAGTGCAGTTACTATCTGACAACATAGGAAGATGTTACAAAATCATTGGCTGAATATAGTATTTTACACGAGGTAGACACTCAATACATGGTGGTGGGATAGAGAGGTAAGCAGATGAATGAAGGATGGACAGACAGATGGATGGCCCTGAGTTCTCCCTAGTCACTTCCCTAAAGCTGGGCAGGGAAGGATTAGCCTTTTCCAGAATCAGTAGCAAGGCTACTAACGGCCAGATGGAATTTCAATTGCACAGTGGCCAACGGGACATCTAAGTCCTAGGTATATAACAAGTGAAGCATATTACATATCCTTGATATGAAATATACAGAACTGGGGGAGAGAGACTCCTTTACCACATGCACTTGAGGCAGGAAACTCCAGACCAAAGCCAGAGCCTGACTGAGGAGACTTCGCTGGCAGATCTGAGAGTGTCTAGCAGTACCACAGGGGTCAGACTTTAACCCATGGATGCACTTACACTTCCAGATTTTGAGCATGTTTAGTTAAATCCCTCTGTTTCAAAATCTAACTATAAAATGAATAATATAGGGAGCATTTTGTGCTGCTGATTATCCCCAACAAACCTCTGTTTCAGCTTTAATTGGGAAAGTAGCATTTTCAGAACACTTTCAATAGTTTAGTCATTTTGTACAAGGCAATAAAAATCATCATTTTCAGAGTCTGAGGCTGGTATCAAATAGAATGAAAAATACAACCCATCTTGACCATCTTACATCAGAGGCACCAGATTCAGTCTTAGCTGAGAGACTGCGACACTCTGTGTGCTGAGCCTAATGGGTGACAAAGCCAGGATAATAATGCAAGTAGTCTGATTCAACAGGTCATACACATTCCACACACCACAGTTGCCTTAAAAGACAAGATGTTTACCCATAAATTTTGCCCAGTGAAATCCAGTTGACAAAATATGTCAAATTACCTAAATATTCTTCAAATAATGTTTTAAAAGCCTGGACCCATGTCTTACAATTAAAGCACAGGCTTTTCTCTGAGCCAATATGACCCAAATATACATATATATAGACAGCTTGCATATTTTGAAATTTACATTCAAGCATGAAATATGCATTCAAAATTATTTTTGTCTGAGATTAAACATCACCGAATATGCAGATAGACTGATGTTGAGAGACCCAACTCCATATTTCAGATATAGTTGTTATGTCAGGTTAAATTACAGAAGGTAGAGAAGGTTGTTTTAGTAAGAACCTCTCAAGTTAAAAATAAAAACACATGGAACACCATACATACATGAGGCACAGTGATAGAAATTAAGAAAACAAAAATAAGCAAGATGTGGGCCCTGCCCTGAGGAAGGCATGAACTGGTAACAAAGAAACACAGCTATAATAAAGGGAATAAATGCTACGACCAACACATGGACAGGGACTATGACAATATAGTAAATAGTTATCTCAGTTTTAGAGGCTGAGACAGAATGGAAGGACTTGATACAGTAAATAATCTGTGAATTGAGTTGGATGGTTAGTGGATCAATAAATCCCTCCAAGAGGCCAAGGCCATAGTTTGAACCAGGTCAAACTGGATTTAAAGCCATAGTCAAAACTGGTCAGTGACCCTCCTACACTGTGGTTGGACTTTTCCCCTAGCAATGAGCAACCTGCCATTGTTCCAGGTGAATGAGAGCAGGTGGATGGTCCAAATAACTTCCCTACGCCAGACAAATGCATGCAGAATTCATGTCTTAGCAATGACAACAGGATCTTCGTGTGCAAAGAATGCCACATCTGGGCTCCAAATTACCAAAAATGCACGCTTGTCAGAACACCCGCACATTACCAAGTCACAGCCCCTCCTCAGCTTGTCCTGTGTTAAACCTCGCTCAGTCTCCACAGCCGTCAGAGGTAAATAAGGGAAAGTCTGGGAGAGTCAAACAAATGATGGACCAATGTGGTGAAGTAGCTTCTGAGTTACACAGTACTGCCCTAAAATAAGTAGATTTGGGATTTTTTTAAATTCTTTGCTGGGTTTGGTTTGGTTTAGTTTTTCAGTACACCTGGTTTTTTTAAACCCCTGGCCTGTAAACTTGATTCTTAGACAGCAGAGGACTAAGCTAATAGCAGAAAAAACAAAACTTTAAAGTGAATACACAGGTGCATGATGATCACTTACAGCACAGAGAAGCCCCGATTCACATGATCACATTTCACCCCATGTTCTACAACCCAACAAAAGTTGCCATATTGCAAGTAAAGCTGTTCTCCTAAATTGCATTACACATTCCCAAATGGTTTCTTATTTCTCAGAAATATTTGGTAAATATGCCCATTATTGCTGTGAGAATAGCATTAAAAAGCAGATGGATATTTATATAAAACAATTCATACCTGGCAGCTTCTTTCAAGACCCATGAGCAGGTCATAGGAGGAGGATGTTGACGGATGGTGAATCGTTCAACCCCGTTAGCAACCTCTCCCACTGATGCCCAGGTGAACAGTTGGAAGGAGCTAATTTTTAAAATTTTAGCAAAACAAAACATCTGTCCTGGTCCATCCTGAGCACTCAGTTCATTTTGAGCCCAGTGACTGCACAACCAGATGCTACAGAACAGGTCACTTTTGCACAATTTGCCTCTGGCTCCCACAGAAATCTTTCACTTTTCAGCCCACACATTCCAGATTTGATTTGGAAAACGTCATGTTACCCTTATGAATCACTGCCCAGTTTCAATGCCGGTTTATTCTAAATCTCCAGGCCAGTTAATCCCTGTATAGGTTGATCTTCCAGCTTCTCTAATGAGGGTCAGATTCAGGGTGGTCCCTGGTAGGCGTTGCTATTGCTTTCTGATCCTGTATTTAATATGTTGACCCTGTCTTAGTCTGGAACGAACTTCTGTGAGAGGTTCTACTTTCTCCTCGGTGCAGAGAAACTCCAGACTAATTTGCTCTACAGCTGGTTAAAGGTGCTGGGTCCACCTTGCAGGGGATCTGAGCAATCCCTCTAAGTTCCCCATCAAGGTGGTCTCAGGGTCATCCTTAAAATTAACTCAACCTCCCCAGAGCCAGGAGAATGGATGTCAGAAAGCCAGACTGACCTGTCCCAGGCTGGAATGTCAACCTCCGAGCTGGATTGAGAGCTAAAGTGACATCCCAGGAAAGCTTCCATTTACCACATTCACCTCCAGTTTCCCCTCCTCAAACAGAAAAGCATATACCCCCAATGAAGGGGAACTATTCCAACAGTGGGGAATACCTCAAGAGTTTAAGACAGAACTTTGGGATCAAAAAAAAACTAGCATTATTTTTTTTTTAACTCAAAGCACCTTACAGACCCCATCTAATGAATTCTCCCACCCTGAATGTGTGAGGACAAGTCCCATGTCCTCATCAGGGTAAAGCTGTTTGTCTACAGGCGGACCCCTTCTCTGGATGGAGAGACTTCTGTTGTCTTGGGACCCCTGGAGCAAAATCCTAATAGTACATTTCGCCATCTGATTTTACAGATAAGAATAATAATACAAAGAAAGCCAAGCAGCTCATTTCCAGCAATCAACAAATTACACAAAGAGATACTCATTTTTCCTTCCCTGGGCCTTGTCCAATAGACCATCTCCTTGTTTAGATGTCACAAGAATTCCCATCTTACCAGTTCTATATGGAGAACCAGAAAAAAAGACAAGAGTGGGCAATGCATGAGAGAATGAAGGAATTCAGCTTCCTGGTGTAATGAATGGTTGTTCGGGACCCCCTGGGAGACACTAGGCTCAGGCGCCCACCTCCCTGAACTTTAGAGGAAAACACTCAATACTGCTCAGTGCATGGGGGTATGATTGCACAGCTTTCTTTTCAACTCAGGTTTTTGTCAGCGATCTGGAAAAGGCAACCTGCACAATTGCACACACAGATTTAGTTGCTAGTCTCCAAGAACTGGTGAGAAGACATGAACGAAAAGGCAGCACGGCAAGTGGAGAAATAAGACAGGACAGATTTACATAAAATTGCAAACCAAGTCACAAGCCTGCCTGGTCCTGCACTGCTGACTCTGGGGCAGTGCAGGCCCTGGGCCTGGAGTGGACCACGGAAATCCTTCCAAATTGAAGAACTGCCCTTCACTCGCAGTTTAACTCACCTGATTCCTCTTGATGCAGAGATGGGCCTAATATAAGGCAACAGATTTGCTTCCCATAGGGGCTACTTAGCCTTGCTCAGAAAAACACTCTCCCCAACTCCAGACTACACTGGCAACCCCAGCCTGCTGACCCCAGATGTCTGCCACTTGCCCTAAATGATGGTGCTGCGAGTGGAGGAAGGGCAAGGATGGGGCATCTGCCCAGGAGCCCCCACCATGGGGCCTTTCTGGCCACCAGTCCGAGGTGGTAGAACATGTTTTTCTGTGTAGTGGGACCTGTTGAATAATGATGACAAACAGCAGAAAGAAGGCAGCAGCGTGCAGCAGATGCCACACCTGCTGGATCAGGCCAGAGCCACAGAGAAGAGCCATAGAGCCTCTGTCTGTAGGCTCAGTGGATCCCCTGTGTCAGAATTGCCTGTAGTATACTTGTGAAAAATGCACACCCCCGGGCCCCATGCCTAGACCTGGCCTATGTTCCCCTGACCCATGTCCCTAGACCTGATGAATTAAGAAAACCATGGTCCTAAAAGTCATGTTGTTAAGAGGAAAGTCTCCAGCTTCCATTTTTTCACACTCAGTTTTGAACCTCTGCTGTGCATGCTTACAACGCTGCCAAGCCCCTCTCCCTTCTCCCTTGCGCCATTCTGTGCCAAGTGGCCCTCTCTGTTATAAACCAGAGCTTCCCAACTATATGCCTTTACTATCACCTCCTACCCCACCAGGAGCTCCTTTATACTTTTCTGTCCCAGTTGCCCTCCTTCCCTCGGGAAACGTTACGTGCATCCCACACCATGCATCTGCTCTGCTTATGTACATCTGCCATCCAAGACTTTCCACCTTCCCCACCAGCACCGCAGAACCAATTCCACCCCCTTGGAATGCATGTGCTAAATGCAGGATCACAAAACAGGCTTGGCAATGCAGCAGGTCTAAAGGACTAAAGGACTAGAGGCAAGGACGACAAGGAGCTAAACGGGCAGCCAGAATCGGTTCCAGCTGACTTCTTATTCCCAGGGGCAAATGTAGACCTGGTGCAGCCAAATCTTCTAACTTCTCATTTCAAAACAATATGACAAACCTAGATTTTTCTTTAGAAATCTCCCAGTGTTTAAATGTTGACAAGTAATTCCAAAAACTTGTGCACACTAGGAAAGCCAAGTTTTATTTGCAAGCTGCTCTTTTGCAACTTCTGCTCTAGGAATTTGTAAATAAAGAAATAAGGGAAGAGGCTCAAGGCTGCTCTGTGCCTGGATGTGACTTCCCAGAACTCTCAAAGCTGCTCCAGGCTGCAGCTGTGATACAGGATTTAAGATCCAAGGGCAGCCTCCACCAGGGACAACCCAAACAAGTCTTTCACTAACCAGTGTTGCCAGCCTTCTGGGGGAATTGGTGGAAGAAAGGCAGGATTTTAAGTGATCTTAAGAGCCAGAACAGTTTTACAGTCACGCCTGTCCATGGACATATGTAGAACACTGAAATATTCACCTCTCCCAGCATGAACTCCCCACTCCACCCTACCAAAACCCTGGCAGATGGGCACCTCCATTCTCAGAAAGCTGCCGCCGGGGTAAGACCCAGTGAATCCTCCCTCCTGCCCCCTGTCCCTTCTCTGCAAATTCCCATGTGGGTGTCACACCATCAGTTCTTGATTGTACTCAGCCTGGTATTTTTCTCTAATTATTTCTCATTCAATACTGAGCCCCAACCCCCTACAGACTATGAACCCCAGAGAGGCTGAACTGTCTCTTCTACTGCTCTTGCCCTCTCTCTCCACTCATTAGGACTCCCAGGAGTCAGTTAAGAAATTATTACAGACTGATCACAATGGTTGAACCCCTTTTCAATCATTCCTCAATCAAGTTACAACTAATAACATGTAAGAATCTACAATGTGACAGTAAAGATACAGTGTACACCTGTATTGCTTTGTTCTGTTGACAGAGTCCATTTCCCTGTGATGAGAGAATCTATACATGAGCCTCCAAACCTCCCCCCACTCCAGATATTAAAATCCTTATTTAAAAGTCCTTGAAAACTTGGCCCTTAAGATGCAAAGGTTTATTTCATGATAACAGAGTTTCCACAACCCTGAAGCCAGGAGACTAATACAGTCCACCGGTCCTTAGGCAAGTACTCAAATGCACAGAAATTGATGGGCTAGTGAGCAGAAAGAAGAAGAGAAAAACTTTTCCCCGAAGTCCGAGGAACGAGGTGAAGAACAATGGCATCAGCACTTGGGGAGAAGGGCTTCGCACCAGGCAGAATCGAGCAGCACTTTGAAACCTTCTGTCGTCCCCAGCCCACGCCATCTCCAGCTGGGTGTGCGCTCTCATTCATCCAGGGATCAGAAGCCAGGGTGGGGGAAGTTTCATTCTCCAGCCCTTGTGTCATTTCCCTTGATAAGTCCTAAATTGACGGCATTATCTGGCACCAAAGGAGCCTCCCTGTGGTCGGCATTTTGTATTACGTGCCCTTTCAGGGGACAAAAGCGTCGTGTCAGTAAACTGCTCTTGGGGAAAAATAGTATTATTCTCACAGCTTCATAAGCATGATCTTCTGAGGGGCTAATGTGAACCTAAGAAATTAGGCAACATTACCATCTGTTAGCCTGGCTGCAGTGGTGCTCAGGTGAAGGGAAAACACAAAATACTATTTTTTCAAGGACAATTTTTAGCACTCCAGGGTCCAATTAAAACATTTCCAGTTTAAGCCTTTCCAGTTTTATATTTTTGCACAGCATCTGAACATATTTATGGGCAAACTGGAGCTGCATCCCCCACAGCTAGTGCCTCCCAGCACCGGCTGTCATTTGGTAAGTCCTAAGGAACACACTCTTGTATTGTGGAAATGGCAGCGTGAGCCACCTGTCTTCCTATCTGGGATGGAAGTATCTCGAAGGACGATTTGCAGAGATGTGAGGAGCTGAGGAGGGGAGCTGGGGAGCCTTGTCCCAAGAGAGAACATTCTGCAGTGTTGGTTTCCCCACGACTCTGCTATTAAAGAGAGCCACTTTCTTATAAGCCCTCATGAACAGATATTGCTTGGATGTGTGTTGACATATTGATCCTGTTTTTAAAAACATCTCCACAGATCCTCAAACGGCAGCGGGTGAGGTGGATGGGGTAAATCTGGAGGAGATCCGAGAATTTGCCAAAGCTTTTAAAATCCGGCGCCTGTCCCTTGGCCTGACGCAGACTCAGGTGGGACAGGCCCTCAGTGCTACAGAGGGCCCCGCGTACAGCCAGTCTGCCATCTGCAGGTAACCTGTGCCCTCATGCTGTCACCTCTCCTGGCCAGCCTGGGCCTCGTTTGTCCTTGCAGCTCAGCTTTTCTTCATCGGGTGGGCAAAGCTGGAGGGGTGGAGAGTGGGAACAAAGTTTGGAGTAGCTGTATGTTGGAATGGGTGGTACTGATGGGAATGAAGGGGCTAAAGCAGGTTTGGGGTCCTGGCTCGGTGACTCTTGTCAACTCACAAGAACTTCCAAGGCGGTCTCATTGGAGATAAAGCACCCTGGACCAGATGCTTCCTTCTGGACCCATCCTCCTGGGCAGCTGAGAGCCACTGGCTCCTGTCTGCAGATGGAGATCCTGAGCAAATGTTGTAAACTTGGCAGTCCAATTGGTGGTAACAATCCCACTATTTCTGCCCAGGTATGGCTTTCAGTATTTTTCCAAGAAAACACACCTTAAAAAGAGAATTAACCACCCAGTGACCTCAAAGGAATGTTTCTGCTCACCTTCCCAGACACAACTTTCAAAGCACACTTTCAAAAGAAGGAGCTGCTTTACATGGCTCAGAAAAGGGCAGTGAGAACCTGGCCTACCTGCCATCCCCCCAAATTAAAAAAATAAATGACAGAATCCAGCCTTGGTTGTGCTCAAGTTGATCTGGGTCAAGCCTCCAAAAGCAGACCCCGCGCCTGCATGTGTGTGGGGTTTTAATCCCATGTTTATGCATGAGGTAACAAAGGCGCTTTGGTAAGAGCTTTTTCCTCTTGGGTGATGCCTTCTGCGTCCTCCTCCATCAGGAAAAGCCAAGAAACCAACTCTAAACTCATTTAAGTGGATTTTGTTCTTGGTGATCCATGAAATGCTGTCTTTTTTTTTTTCTGCTCTTTATACTTTTAATGTATTCCCCAAAGGACGGAAGTGTACTTTTCCTGCAGTTTAAGACTAAGGTTATAAATAACATCAGTATGGGGTAGTAGCTTGCAGCTCACATTTTGCTCAATGATTTTCCATAAAACCCATTGATTGTTGTTAAATACAAAAAGCGCCATAGGATCCTCTCACTTCTATGGCCTCCCCTACTGTTTTTTCTTATAAGATACCTCCCTGTAGAAAATAACCTTTATTCAGTCCACACAAGGATACTACTGCTGGGAAATTTGTTTCAAGGCTTGTATATGTTATTCCAAACGACATGTACAGAAATATCAACACTAACAAACCGCATCAGTGATATGAATACTGTTGCTCCCTGTTGGGAAACATTAATTTTGTTTCATCTTGACAGCTCTGTGATAAAGGCAGCCACAGGTTTTTAAGCTGTTGCCAATTTGTTGTTATTGTTGCCACCGTCCTCTTAGGCTTATTTTTAGCCCTAAAATGTGATTTCCTTTTATCCGCCCTTTGAGTGTAACCTAATGTTTTCCCCAACACACACTGTGTTTCTTGGGCATTCCCAATCAACTATGCTGATTTCTAAAGTCTTCCCCAGGGGATGCCATAAAAAGCTCTGGCTGAAATGAAAAGAGACCCCAGGAATTCATCATTTAACAGAATATGTCAGACACCTTGACTTTGCGCCTTTCTCTAGCCTCTAGTGTTTCAGTGAAGTAGTCTCAGAAGCTAACTACCAAGGACAAAATATCAAAGTCTTGAAAGAGAATTTGATCTGACTTTGGGACAATTCAAGTTAATTTAAAGGGTTGGAGAGACTGTGCATTTGAGCCTGTGCACCGAGCCATCACTGCTCCCTTATCAGCTGCAGTGACTCCAGGTGCTGCTTGGAAAAGTCCCTCCTTATCAGAGACACAGAGGAAAAAACACCACCAATGCCCCAGACATCCCTATTACGAGCTTTGTCCCCCATGCCATGACACTGTAAAGCCTGTTATCATGCCATCAAGAGTTTAAGCTTTGGGGTTGTTATGGTGGCTTTTATGGTGAATGATGGTAAAAATGATGGACAAAGTAACGTGACAATGAAGCTCTGGGGGACCTTGCCACAAGCCAGGAGCTCATTAAATGACACTAAATGATTGGTTCCTTTTTGTATTGAAAGCAAAATGTTTTTCTTTCTTTGACCATTGCTGGAAATTGGGGTCCTTTTTTAAAACAAACAACTCCTTGAACTATATGTGGAAGGGAATGCTATGGGAATCACTTTAAAATCTGATATCACTTGCTCTGCTTATCACAATATCTAAAATGCAGTGCCCATGGTAAGATTATGGCACATAAAAGAAGCCTATCCTTTTGTGTCCCTTTGCGACCATCCTTACAAAACATGTTCTGACTGACTAAAGCAGGTTCACTTTAGCTCTGTGAGCACAGACCATTGTAGTAAGATACACTCTGCAGTCAGATGGTTGTTTTTCAAAAGCATTCAACACTTTAAAATCGAGGATCCAAAGACGATCCAACAGAGATATGAATCCAAAGTCGTTATACTAGAAGGTTGTGTATTTGGATTTAGAATAAACAAACAAACAAAAGGAATGAGTATCTTGGTGAATTTCATTGATAGTGAGTATGGACCTGTTACCAGATGACCTCTTAAAACACTCCATGTAATTTTGTCCTAAATGCTTCATACTTTTTAAAGTCAGTGTAGCAAGGAATTGCTGATGGCAATTGATATATAGAAGACCTCATTTACAGAAAATGATATCATTCAAGTACAGTTTACAGATATCGCACATTAAACTCAGCTTGGTGCCTGGGTGCAAAAGTACACCATTACAGCAGACAGCATTTGGAAGGCATGAGGTGGCCTTAGCCCATCCGGGGAGGGGAGTGTTCATGGCAGTTACAATGTGTCCAGCTGTTTGAGTCCAACAGTAAAACAGCCATGGGCTATGCTTTACCTGAAAAGGGGGCATGTTGTTAACTTACATATGGTGAAAATTGTTTGTTACCAGACAAAGAGAGAGAGAGAAATTAAAATGAGACACAAAACAGAGATGAAAAGAGCCATAAAAGAAATTTGTTCCAGTTGCCATCACTGACTCTTACAATAGATGTAACATTTTCATAACCAGGTGAATGGGAGGAATTTAAAGAAAATAAAATGTAAAGCATAAAAAGGATCATTTTAAATGAAAGAATATGACAAGCTGTTGTCTTTGATGTCACTTCCTGGTGTTAATTTTTGCCTTGAGGATTCTGAAGATTGGGGAAATGTTGTTGGTACAATTAACATAAAAGCTTAGATCCCAGGGGTTTGCAGGAAAAAGAGTTGGTTTTGTTTCCATCCTGGTGCTCGTGTGTCTGCTGTCTCCACCTCCGTCCACCCTCCTTGTGTGCGTGTGCAGGCTGCATGCATGGGCATGAAGCATGCGGGGTGGGCGCTGGCCTGAGCATGGGTGGCTACCTTACAGCTGGCTGTTAATCTGGAGAGAATTCGCTCTGCCAGTCAGTCAGGTAGGCAGGCAGGAGGCCCACCCTGGCAGAGGACTCAGTGTAAGATTGTTCTTTTTCAATTTTCCCCCCAGACACACCATCCTGAGAAGCCACTTTTTCCTACCACAGGAAGCCCAAGAGAACACTCTAGCTAGCAGTCTGACAGCCAAACTGAACCCTGGCCTTTTGTATCCTGCCAGGTTTGAAAAGCTGGACATCACTCCTAAAAGTGCCCAGAAGATCAAGCCGGTGCTTGAGCGGTGGATGGCTGAGGCTGAGGCCCGCCATCGAGCCGGTATGCAGAACCTGACCGAGTTTATTGGGAGTGAACCGTCCAAAAAGCGCAAGAGGCGCACCTCCTTCACACCCCAGGCCCTTGAGATCCTCAATGCCCACTTTGAGAAGAACACACATCCCTCTGGGCAGGAAATGACCGAAATTGCTGAGAAGCTGAACTATGACCGGGAAGTAGTTAGAGTTTGGTTCTGCAATAAGAGGCAAGCCCTGAAGAACACAATTAAACGCTTAAAACAGCACGAGCCCGCCTCGTCAGTCCCTCTGGAGCCCTTAACAGACTCTCTGGAAGAAAACTCCTAAAGAGACGCCCTTCCTGGGTCAGGAGCAAAACCCACAGAAACCTAACTCCGCCCTTGGGACTCCGTGAAAAAGAAGAAGAAATTAAAAATCAAATTTAAAAACCACCCCGACCATCACGTTTGTAAGTAAAAGACTAAACAAACTACCAAGTGGACAGAATGGTTTATACATATCCGGTGGTTTTCCAAAAAGAAAACAAAAAAATTTTTTGAACATTTTTAAACAAGGAATACACTACACCTTGGGGGTGTGGTAGGCTAGTTCCCTCCCCGACCTGTCTCCCCAAAGCCAGTTTTTTAATGGACTTAAAGCAAACCAAAAAACCACGTACTTTTTCTGTATAGGATGAAAATCTGAACACATTTTAAGGAAAAAGAAAAAAACAACTAAACCAAAAAAACAAACAAAAAAACAACAAACAGAAACTGATCTGTTCAAAGTGAATACAAGCCTGCCACCTGGAGGAGAGACTGCATTCTTTCAGGTTCTAAGTGCTGATTCACTATGAAACCTATTAACCAAAGTCAGAAACGTGGCATTGCAAACGCAATGGTTAGTCTACTCTTCTCTGCGTGTCAAGTTGTGTTACGAATTTTTACATTTGTCCCTAGTGGAAAAGTCGATAGCCTGATTTCTCCCATCTTTCCCATCTGCTGTCACCGCCTATGAGGTGGGTGCCATTGTTGAAGCCATTCTGTGAGTCTCACTATTGATTTTTATTTGGGACGGGGTTTTTTTCTTCTTTTGCTTTGTGTTGGGGTGGGGAACATCATGGATCTTGTGCCAAAGCATTCATTGCTTTCTTCTCACTATGACTTGTGGGTTTGAGAAAAGAAAAAACAGAGCTTGCATTTCTCATTTTAACTCCATTTCCCCATCTCTCGAGAGAGAGCCTCCAAAATAACTAGGGCTTTGCTCGATGAACCGTCAACACTGGCATAAGCTGTAATTATCCTCACTGTCCACACCAGAGCTTGGGATTCTGCTCAGTTTGTTGGCCACGTACATGGAGAGCTGACCAAAACTAATTTTGTAATATAAACATAAGCTGCACATTTGGTTCAACACTTTCATCTCTGTTATGCTTCTGTGCAAAGCAGTTTCTCTCAGAAGTCTGATAGCCAAAGACACGTCTCAAGATTTCGGTCAAAATACACACGTAGCATGCACGCACCCACATATACACACAAAGGAAACAGGCCAGAAAGACAGGGATGGTGACTGGTTCATTAAAGACCATCATACATCCTGTGACTCCCACCTGTTCTGCTACTATTTGCACTCCAGTAGCAATGGCAGACCTTTTTCAGGCGGGAGAACTTGTTTGGGGGATATATAAATGGAGCAGACAATTGGAAGACAGATTTAAACAATTGGAATTGGGGGCTACAGGAAGTTTTAGCAACGAAGTGCCTCCACTAAAAAGGAACAACATACAAGTGGCTTATCTGACATCAGAATAGCCTGCACTCTCAGAACTAGAGGATGCAACTATTTCTGCATAGTGAATCAATAACCATGCTCTCATACTATCTCATAGTATGCTTTCACTATAAATTGTGAAAGAAAAAAGCACCTCAAGTTGCCCCACTGAGTAGAAATGCCATCTTCTTCCCCTAACACACTGCCACCCCTGTGGGGTTTGAGTTCTCTGCTGACCCCCTTGCTGGCTGTGTCAGTGCAGTGGGAGAGATGTCCCCACCCTACCCCCCCCCCCCCACAGATGATTCATGCAGCAATCAGGAGACCACTAGCAAGGAGGCTCTACAGGAAGTCCTGGAAGTGTAACCACTGGCTTGTAAAAGCGTTTCCATTTCACCATTCGGATGCTAAGTGGACCGCAGCTAACTTGATCGTCAACGCCAGCGACATCACAGCACCCATTTCACCACCTCAAAACTGCGCAAACACCAACAACCCAGAAATCCAAAAAGTGTATTGATTAAACAGATTTTGTATTCTCCCAAGACCTGCTCCAAATTCCATCAAGAAAACTCCCCAAGAAGAGAAGTGAACAGGATAACAGATGATGGATGCTAAATGTTTAAACATATGTCAGCAGAAGTTACATGAGGCCTGCTCAGTTTGGAGATCTATAATTGGGAGGGTATAACTAGGGCAGGGAAAATATAAACTAAAAGTAATCTTCTGGAGTGAAATAAAAAAGAAATATATTCACCCCACAGTCATAAAACCATTCATGTGCAGTGCTTTTTTTTATAGTTTTATAATTTTGTATTGTTTTATAAATTATTTATAAGGTATTGTAATGCTTCTTATATTAATTTTTTACAGATAAATTTTTTGCTACAAGGCATAAAAGGTGCCTGAAAAAACTCTTAGGAATATAAATTATACTGTATAACTCGTAAGTCTTTGGGACCTCACCTATTGCTTAATTTTATTATGACATTTCTTATTTCCTCTTGTAAACAAGTTCATGTGCCAGTAGCATTTAAGTGTCTCTTATGTTTCCATGAACTGAAGGTTAATGTTGGCATGAACAAAGAATAAAAACCACTTCGGATGTATGTGATTGTATTTTAAGCTTCAATATTCTTCTTATTTTTAAATTATCATCATCTTAATTGGTTGATGAAAAATCTTCACAGTTCTTAATTGATGAAAAAAGAAAATGACTGATGTTATATTTTACACTTGTTTGTGGGGTTCTTTTTCTTTTCCAACGAAAAAACATTTTGAACAGTGAAGAGTTTCAATTGCATTGCAAGGTTTTGCTTTCTTTATGTTGTAATCACATAATGCGCACGTGCACGCGCGCGCACACACACACACACACACACACACACACAAAAGAGAGAACAAAAAAGCAAAAGGAGCTAGGAAAAAAAACAACAAGTAGAGGCGTATCAAAGAACTCAAGCTATAACCAAAAAAGAAATTGTAAAATGCCTTTGCTCATCTTCTCTACGCTGGACCAAAGCTCAATATTTGTAGGTATATGCACATTGTATAGATATGGCTAAATGTTGCTGACAATCTCGCAATACTAAACTGTTCCTATTTTAAGAAAAAAAAAAAAAGAAATACAAACTTTTCATCAATGTTTTACCTCAGCACTCTACTTGTACCCAGTTAATCACCAAGCTTAAAAAATGAAGAAAAAGGAAATTGATTTTCATTTCAATGTTTGACTGTAAAATCTGTTTGGATAACATTTTGTAATGAGCTTTTTGTCATGTGATTTGCTTGTCTTCAACTTGAAATTATGTGAGGCACATTTGTTTCTTTGTTGTTGAGAAAGTGATTTTTTTTGTCCTATGTGCTGTGATCTAGACTGGTCACCAGGGTCACTGATGGGGCACCGCGGAGATGGCCGCCTCTCCACCTGGAGCAGGCAGCAGGAAAGAGGGAGGAAAACAGACGGGGTTCTTTCAGAAAACATCATCCTGATGAGAAGTTGACATGGTGGACTTGTGACCAAGAAGCCAAACTGGATATTTAAAAGCTCCTTACTTGCTCTGACATTGAAACCAAAGCTGATTTATCTGCACAGGTTGCTTAACGTTAAAAAAAAAAAAACTGACGAAACTGTACTTAATCTAGAGCAATATCTGTATGGTCAGTAAAGCTGCACTTTGTGTATTTCTTAACAGCTTCAGATCTGTCACTTTTAATTTGTACCATAAGAAATAAAGAATTGTTTGACATGAGCTTCTAGACTGTGTCTTGAACTCAGATAAGTCATTTAAATTGTGAGTGTGTAAATACGCATATGTTATAACCCCCGATGTTAAGAGAAGGAAGGGGTTAAAGACAGGCTGGTTAATATCATAACTTGTCAAATGAAATACTGCATGAATTACAACTCCTTTGGTTGCAAGTTACAGAAATCCAACTGAAACTTGCTTAAAGCGACTATGCTTTCCATTTGACTGAGAAGTCCTCTTGTGGACCTCAAGCACACAGTTCCACTGGTCGCAAGGATGTCATCAGCTTGTCCTTCATGGCTTCTTTCTCGGACGCAGACCCCAGATGTTGAGTCATGCCCCTGTCCCTAACCTAGGCACTGTGTTGGGGGATGACGTACTTGCCCCAGCCATTCCAGGTCACAGACCCACCCCTGTCTGTGATAGGGAGGATGAGGTCTCATGACAATAACAACCCCACAAGTCTCCATGAGAATTCTGCAGAAGACAGAAGATAGGAAACCACAGTAGGCAGGCAAAACCCAGAGCCACCATGTCTACTACTAACACTCAGCTGTGTGCCAGGTGTTGTACAGATTCTGCTGGGAGAGAGTTTTTGCTGCTCTTAAGCAATGCTTGTCATTGCGTGTTCTGGAAATTTTAGACATTTAGAATATGCTTCTATTTGAAGGTTAATGTGGGTAAGAGGGGTTGAGTTCATGTTGTTATATCATTTAACAATTCAAATGAAGACATGAACATCTTCCTAAAAATAATAGTGAAAAATTTTCAATTAGAATCACAATCTGCACACATTTAGTGAACTTTAGCAAACATTTCTTATGCTACATGGAGATCAGTATATCAGTTAAGCAACAGAACCACAAACTGAATGCCTGTGAATTATAAGTGGACACGGAAAGTGGCCAGGAATCTCCAAGACTGATCTCAAGAGAAGCAAAATAAATGTGGATGCTTTCTCCCTAGTGGTGGAAAAAAGACACAATAAAAGCACTTTTAAACTTTCTTTCCATCTAAAATATTCTAAAAATATTCTGAGCAAAGGTCCTGCCTATGATTATACCTATTATGAAACATGTTTGATTTAGGAGACTCTAAAATGTCTTCTTAAAAAAGAGAGCCCTCATTTGAATTCAATCATCCCCTATTCCACAAATACCTGCTAAGCACTTCATAAGGGCCAGAAATGTTTTGCTAGGGACCCAGAAATAAAAAAAAGAAAACTTTGCCTTTAAGAAACTCATATTCATTTTGCAAAAGCCAGTAAGATTTCTCCAGAAAGTAAAATCATCCCATATCCCTTGTACTATAATATTTCCCAATTAAAATAAATTTCAGAATTAAAATAGTGAGAAGCAGTTCTGAGGCTGACCAGAAATAGCTTGGCCTCACAAGATGATCACCCATTATCTGTTTTAAATGACTCCAAAAGCTGTTCCAACAAAAATTTTCCACTAACCCAACCATGTACACATAATCTATTCAGTGGGAAGTGTAGCAGGACAACAGTTGATGAGTTTAATCAAAAATCCATGGCTGAACAGAGTTCAGAAGTGGGCTGTCACAAAGTAGACAAAACCAGCTCCTCACTAACATACACAGGTCTGGGCTCCTCATTCATTGTTCAGCCCTTTGAAAAGAGTCCAAGCAAACAGCTAATCTGACCCATTTGGCTTATCTGCTGCACCAGGAGGAAAGTCATGGTCGGAGGAAAAGATGGCACCTAAGATGTTTTCAGTATATTGGATGAAAATCTGTCTAGAACATATGAAACATTGCTGTGTTTTCTTAAAGAGATTTGGATGTAATTTATGCTCTTCTTTATGGGCTTTCTCCATCTGTCTACCTTGTCCCTGTTAATGGTTCCATCCAAATGTCAGTCATCCAAAGCAGAAGCCTGGGAGCTGTCCCAGTCCCTGTACACACACACACACACACACACACACACACACACACACACACACACGCATACACACACACACCCCAAGTCACACAGAATTCTGGAAATTTTGCCTCACAAGTCCCTCTTGACTCTGTCTCCTGGACCACCATAACATGCTCCTGGTCTTTTTACCCATAGTATACTTGCCATCAGTTAAGTCATTCTAAAAGGCCAGTATGAAAATATTGCTCTTTTATTGAAACTCTTCCAATGTCTGCCATGACCTTCAGTGTGGGCAGTGAAGACCAGCATACCACACAGTGCCCTTCACACTCTGGCCCCGTTTACTTCTTCAGCCTCATCTCCCATCAGTTTTCAGTTCATACAATCATGTCCTAGCCTCACCAAACTTTTAAAATTTCTCCACTGCCCAAAGCACTTTTGGTGCTATGCCTTCTGCTTGGGATGTCCATCCACAACACTGTTAACTATCCAATTTCTACTCGTTTCTTTAAGACTCCATTCTGCTCAATTCCAGAGATAGTTACTGGGCTCCAGCTGTGCCCAGCACTGTGTTGCCTTCATCAGAGCATGTATCAACTTCTCATATTTATTAGCCAACACTTATTTACATGTCACAAAATCACTGCCGGAGATCTCTGAATGACCTATGGACTTGGCTTACTTATGGACTTGTAGTTTGGCAGTATATCCTTTTATCTACTTGTCGTTTGCATGTGACAGATCTTCCTGTCTAATAAGAGTAACAGCAATTTCATATGCCTATAGTTTTCAAAGCTCCTTCATGTATAATAGTCTCCCCTTACCCACAGGGGACACACTCCAAGACAGTATATATACTTTCTATATAGAGTGGAAGCCTGAAACTACAGATAGTACCAAACCCTATAAATATTACGTTTGTTTCCATTCATACATAACAATGATAAAACTTAATTTGTAAATTTGGCACAGTAAAATATTAACAACTAATAAAAAAGGAACAATTATAATAATATACTGAAATAAAAGTTTTGTGAATGTGGTCTCTCTCTCAAAAATATCTTACTGTACTGTATGCACCATTCTTCCTGTAATGATGTGAGATGACAAAATGCCTAGGCAATGAGATGAATGATGTACGTAGGCATTGTGATGTGGCATGAGGCTACTACTGACCTGACGCTACATCAGAAGGAGGATCATCTGCTTCTGGACTGCAGTTAACCTCAGGTAACTAAAACCACAGAAAGTGAAACCTCAGCTAAGGGGGGCTACTGTACATTGTTTGATTTGCCTCTAATATAAGCCCTTAGAAGTGTGGTAATTTCTATTTTACAGATGAGAACCAAGAATCATAAAGGTTTGTAGGCTTGACCCAGACCCCACATTCATGAGTAGAGCTGACACTTGACTGTATTAGGAATCAGAGTATTCACCAAGGTGAACACACATTGAATCCCATTGAAATGGTGTCTGACACCACCATGTCTTTGATCACCAGTGTAATGTACAGTATCTGACAGATGGTACAGTCTAGGAAAAGCTGTTATTGATGATAAATTCTAATTATCTAATGACCAAGTCCACTATGATTTAGGTGAATGTAACCTGAATGATTAGTGCTCAGCAGAAATAATAAAAAGGGAACTAGATATAAGACAAATACATAAAGGAGAACTTGAAATCTCTATATATATTGTGTTGTTTCATTATCACTGAGAGTTAAGGGTTTCATATTAAAAAAACAAAGTCCCAATCATTCTAAAGGCAAATGATTTGAAACTAATTGAAAAGTGAAAAAGAAAGTCTGTGAATTCTACACATTATCTGACTAATGTCATCGACAAGTGAAGAACACTCAGTGTGTATAGAAACAGGAAGATGACCTGGGACCCAGACCAGTGGGTCCACTCCAGAACTTTCTCTGATACTCTCATGTCACTTTCAATAGTTTTCTTGATTGTGCTCCTCACTATTAAGTGCTTCTAGCCTTACCAGGCCTGCTGAGGGGTCATTTGGGAAAAAGGCACACTCTTTTCATTGCTTTATTTGTTCCACTAAAGCCTGGCACCTGTATGGCTGTCTCTGGGTGTCTTAATTAGGCTCCATTATCAAGGTCATTGTGACACCATCTCTGAAAGTGGTTATGGTTCTAGGGTGTTTGGCTATTTGCACATGTGCAATGATAGGAGAGCCAGCATAACCACACAGATGCAGAAAGGGAGTAGCTCCAAAAACTGAACTTCGGTGAAACAGTAAGAGATCCATATGCAATAACAAAATTAGTGGGCAACTATAAAGCTCAAGTCCTTTGCACATGCTCTCAGTGAGATGCTGTATAAACGCAGATAAGAGACTGGTGTTTCTTAGATTCCTATCATATATAGCTACTACTGTCATCATTTTTAAATCTTATACTCTTATCTGAGATGTGAGGCCTACCTAGACATACTTATGCCACTGGTCAATGTTTCTATAGAAGAAGACCCACTAAGACTTACTTACATCTGGACTTACTAAATTCCATAACTAATGCATCGTTGAGGTAGATCACTGGGACTCAGGTGAGTCCACTTTAGGTCCTGTGATTCTGGTCACCAATTAAGCCACCTTTATGACTACAGATGAAGGAAAAGTTATCACTTGGGAAATACATTTGCTCATTTTTCCCTTCCAGTTTTTGTTGTTGATATCTGGAATTGTACAAGTAATCTATGTTTTTATAGGAATATTAGAAAAATACAAGAAACAAATATTTCCATTGTAAACATACTATAGTTCAATTTTTATCTTTATATTGCTCTATTTTAACATTTGTGGTCTTTTATGTTTATGTTTTAAATGATTAACTTGACCTACAGAGACACAGGGTAAGTTAGGAAATCAAAAATGGAACTCATTTATCCTGAAATCCCATCTCTATAAAATGCCTCAGCTGCACAAGTTGCCCAAACTCAGTAATTATTAACCCAGGATGCTAACTAGACCCATCATGCAGCTCACCTTGAAGGAAAACACAGCAGCCACTGTTGTCTGTGGGGAGACATGATGTTCTAGACTTTCCATGCAGGCTTTATCACCAATCAAGAGGCTCTAAGGAAGAAAAGTTGGTTTCAGTAGTGGAGATAGGCATGGCCAGGCATTGGCAGGACCATGGTGGCTAATACATGGACTCTTTCTTAAGATGAGACCCTCTGCCTTACATTAAAAAAATGGTTTTATCTCCATTCAAGTCCAAACCATACCAATGCCTCTGATGACCATACCATGTACACATTAAGCATTATACACATGCACCTAATGAGGAGCCAGTTAGGATACAGCAGCATGGGAAGGTAACTCAAAGCCATCCAAACCATCCTCTGCCATCTAATATGACAACACATGCTCTGACACACACAGCAGATATTTTACGTTGTTTCTTTCCAATAGCACAAGCTTCACCCTTACTTTCTAACACACTCCCACTGTACCATCGATGTGCACATTCCTCCTTTAGCTTTGAGTAGTGGGGGCAAGTCTCCACAGGCTCCCTGCTCTGCTCCTGAGTGGTTACAGTACAACTGTCTTTCCAGAAAGTATTGTGGGCTTAAGCACTTGCCATTCATATGCATGTTCTTTATTTCTGCTTCAATAACTATCACACCCCTCAGGAGGAAAATGAAGGCCCCAAAGAAGAAAGGAATAGAAGGTTTCTCCAGTATTCTTGAAGAGGACTAATTATATGTCCCAATGGGAGAAAAAACCTGGCTGACACCAGGGCCATCTGCCCTTCCCTGCAGAGCAGCCAGCCAACCCTACTTCTTCTCTTCTCCCCAGTCTGCTTCTCTCCTTTAAACTTACTTCGTTCTTTTTCCCCAAAATGGAAAGAGTGAGAAAAACCACCAGGTCAGCCAGACCAGCCATCTCCCTGTTTCTTTCACACACTGCCTCAGCTTTCTCGGCCGGGGCGCTCTCCTTACATTCTGTGCTCTCTTGTCCCGTGGCTCCTTTCCTAGCCCCGCATCCAAGCCTGGGTCAGGACCCGAGGTCCAGATGAAAGGCCTAAGATGTGGAAAGGTAACCACAGTGTAGGTGAATATCTGCAGCACAAGTCAGGATGAGGGTCTATGACAGGGTTAGGCAAATTTTTTCTGTAAAGAGTCAAAGATGGCAAATATTTTAGGCTTTGAGGGCCGTACTTAGCTGTTTTAGCACAAAAGCAGCCATAGGCTTTGCATAAACAAATGGGAATGGTTGAATTCCAATAAAACTTTGATAACAAAAATGGGCAGGATTTGGCCTACAGACTGAAGCTTGCCTGCCCTGATCTATTAGGTCAACTTGGTTTGGAGGCCACACAGTCCCATAAGTCTTCCATGGGTGCTGGGCGTGGACCCTCCTTCTGCTCCACCCAGACTCTCTAGGATTCTTTTACCTTTTTCCTATGCCCTCTTCCACCTACTTCAAAAACCTTTGCCCTCAGAATTGCGACAGGTGGCTCTTCTTCCGGAGAACTTCCTCATGCTGCTGAAGTCACTCGTCTGCAGGAGCACAGAGCCCCAAGTGTCTAGGATGGCATGCTCCCTAAGCCCCCACCCCTGGGTAGCCCTTAACTGAGGTCTGATGGGTGCAGGAGGATGGCTGCCTGCCCCCCGCCTCTGGTCCAGACACCTCTGAAGCTCCTGCACACTCCAGATTTGTCCAGATGCAGGCACCCTGCTGCCGCTGCCCTCCACAGGGAACTGTGTGAATCTGCTATCTGCTTGTCCTGCTTCTCCTCTCCCTTACCCCTTTCCAGTCTTACCTTGAAGCTCTTCCTCAGTTATATTCCAAATCCTCATTTCTGGGGAACCTGACCTCAGGCACCATCTCAGAAGGTTCCAGAAACTTCTTGCTCCATGAAATGTTTGCTGACCCAAGAACAGATGCTCAGACACATCCCCAGCATTGGGTGGGGTCCATAAACCCCAAGAGAAAGACCTTAAACATGGCCCACAATTGAGGTTCAAATATCTGCGGAACATCTGAGAGACTAAGGCTCCCCAGGGACTGAGATGGGAAGGGGAAAGAGCAGAGCCCTTGAGAGGAGATGGCAGTGAGTGTGTAAGGGCCCCACACAATGGGGAATTCCCCCAGTAGAGCAGCTAGGAATGGATGCTGGAAAGTCAAAAAATATTGAAGTTCAACGAAAATGGAGTATTTTTATTTTTTTTAATGTTTTGGAATAGCATAGAGCAGAACTGCTATTCAGAGGCTCTATTTCACTACAGGTATTAACTGTTGGTCATTATCAACGTCTGCTCTGAATGGCCTCTGTTATCAAATATTTTGAATAGCATCCTGATATCATCCTGTAAATAAAGCCTATGAAGCACACTTAATTAAACAAAATGGGTGGCCCTGCTAGGTGATACAATTTTAGGTCAAATAAAAAGATATGACTAATAAGCAATGAGCACTACTTTTCTGGCATGATTTATAGATAAGCTATAGGGACAATTGCATAAGAGGAGACCAGAGGTTTTTGATCTTTGGCAGGAGTATCTGAATAAGGAGGTCATGGCCAGGGAGAGTTGGTTTTTTCATTGTTTTTTTGTTTTTCATATGTAAATGCTGGTGTATTTGTTTAGGAATTGGTCTCTTTTCTTCATAGTCCCAGGATAAATGTGCCCACATATTTAAATAAAAACAACATCCTCCTGGACAAAGACAATATGACTGACCAACTGTTCTTAGTCATGAACTTTGCAAAGAGCAGCCAATAGGCAGACTTGGGTTCAGAAAGTGAGGAAAAGAAAGATTTCCTCTAAAGGGTCGTTATTGTGTTGAAACAGCCTCACATCCACACCAGCAAGAAAGAATTGCAAGGAAAAACATCAGAGCGGACAACATGGGTGTGCGTTCAATGGACCAGAAGGATCCATACAAAGAGGCAAGAAACTGGACTCACAAGATAAAGTTTTTTAAAGAGACAACCACAGGCACTGGAGGGCAAGGGCAGGGGAGAAATGGAGGAATAACAACGAGTCAACACAAGATCTACAAAGAAAAACAGCATTACAGATCTTAGGTCTGAACAAACGAACCACCAGGGCCACAAAAAGCCCCTGGTGAAGGCAAACTGGGGGCCACACGAAACCTTCTAGTTTTCATCTGCTTGGTTCCGAACACCTCGGGAGGGGCCTCTGTCCACCCACCTCCCTCCGCTCCCCAGTATTGGAAAGTCGGATCCATCAGAGCTGAAAAGTTTCCTTCACTCTGATGAAGCCTGTTATTCTTGGCCATACTTTGAACCGCAGTCAATAACTTGTCCCTTTTCCTTCCATTATTATTCCTCAGAATTTATAGATGCATCAGTGGTTTCTTTCCTTCAAAATGAGCATATTCAATTCCCCCAATCCCAGCTGACTTGAAATGCATGATTTTGAAAAGAGAAGGAAGGAGAGAGAAAGACAAGGGTCATCTTTACAATCCATTGCATATCCCCAGTTTATCAATGTCTCCTCAAAAATTAGAAAGACCCAGATGGACGAGGCATTTAGTCCTTTAAGTGAGCACGCCTTAAAGGACTACAGCCCTCCCTACATATTGATCAGTTGATTGATTTTTAAGATTTATAGAAATGCACTCACTACCAAGGTCTCCGGGCATCTCTATGACAGTAACATTATGCTTGTTAATGTGGATGTTCCTTGTCCCAAAGGCTTCCTCATGCAACATGTTTCCTCTTCCTCTCGCCTTTAAATGCACATTAAAAAGCAGACTTTATGCCATGCACTGAAGGTCATCCAAACAGGGTTTGCTCAGGGACCAAAGGGAAACGTTTGCAATGCCAAGAAGCCTGTACTAAACTCCCCGCTCCAGCCTTCAGAAATTCAGACTGATAATCCTGGACAAACCGTTAAGACTGATGGTTCCCCAACACTAACCCCTGGTGTAGAGCTGGTCTAGGGAAAGTTAGAAAAAAGAAAAAAGCCAATGTAGTAAGTTTTCCTAAAGCCAACTCAATGTAAAGAATTAATTAGTATTCTGAGATGATGCCTTTCCTAATTTTTGGTATTAAATATACTTCACTTCATAAGATGATGGAGATAGCAACTGGTAGTTGTTTTAAATAATATCTTTACTTGACACAGCAAAAAAAAGGGGGGGGGGTGAGATGTCTATGTTCATCTCCAAAATTCCCTTTGAAATGTTACTAGTTAGTGAAATTCAAAATTTGGAAACCACTGATTTGGCAGATAAGAAAAACCAGGCTCAGAGAAGCTGAATGGCCTCTAAGGGCCCCCACCCCTTAGCACATGGTACAGATGAGAAGACAGACCCCCTGTCCTACAGCTCCACGCTGCCTCCTCCCCCTGCCAGGGTTTGAGAAGTCTGCTTCCACCCTCACTAGGGGGTATTTGTCATTGCTACTGTCATATTTGAATTGCCACCCCAATTCAGAACTTTCTCCTCTTTGAGGAATTTCTTCCCACTGTGTTTGTCTTGGTGGGAGGCAGAGCTCTCCTACAGACCCTGCAGGTTGCTTCCTGTCTCTACTCCCTGGCAGCCAGAGAGAGTGAATGCACTGCCCAGGCCAGGAGGAGCAGGTCCTCCCACCTGGACTTTGGCCCTTGAAGGAGCAACGTCGAGGTACAGAGCACCTTCTGCAGCATAGCCTCAGCTGAGCACTTGGCTTCCCAGCATCCGCAGTTCCCGCCTTTTCTTAGCCTAGTTCTACATTCTTCCCTCTGATTCTATGAATTACCTTAGATTCTTCTAACAAATTTATTTTCTGCTTAAATTAGCCAGAGCAGATTTCTGCTGTTTGCAAAAAAACAGTCCTGATGGGGGAACTGCCTCCCAAAATATCACTAACCAGTATTTGGGTGTTTCAACCCAGGTCCTCTCAAACAATTTATAGTGAAGGACCAGTGATTTTGTTTCCCCAGTCCCTCATGTCAGATTGCCAGATTTAGGAAAGTAAAATATGGGAAGCCCAGTTAAGTGTGAATTTCATACGAACAACGAATGTCTTAGTATTAAGTATGCTATTCGGAATCGATAACATGAACAGCATAATAAACAGCATAATTTGTTTTTATCTGAAATACAAAGTTAATGGGCTTCCTGCATTTTATTTAGCAATCCTACCTGTGGGCCAACATGTGGTCTCACTGTGCATGACCAGAAAACAGCTCACACCACGTAGGACTCATCACACAAGTTTGACAGCCCTTGAAACAGTCTCTACTCTTTTCAAAGAGATGGTCAATGGTCACTTTACACTATACACAGTCTCAATTCAGTAACTAAATACTCGTGGGATCCACCTCCAGAGATCCTGATTTAATAGGTCTCAAGTGGGGCCAGTCATGGATATTTTCTGAAACTCCCCAGGCAGTGTCAATGGGAAAGCAGCATTGACACACATGCTGCACTGAGAAATCTTGAGGTAAACTTCACAGGCTGGACCTCACTGACTTCAGACAGGAGCAAACCTAGCTACAGTTCCCTGTGTAGCTAGCTCATAGTTGAATTGGGCTCAAGGCCAGAATCCCCTTCACCATAACCACCTCAGGTCACTGACTGGCAAAGGTTATCACTGACCCAAGCCAGCTCTAAGTGACCAGAACATCTGGGCTGCTCCAATAATCAAAAAGCATCTCCTTCTCGGAGGAAATCTAGTCCAGGCATGATCTGCCACAGCCAAAGATACAACTAGCTGTGGCTAAAACCAAGTAAGAGGAGTCTAGAGGATAGGAGAACAATTCTTTCATTCATTCATTCATTCTGGAAATATTTACTGACTCTCCAGTACTTTTTTTTTTCTTTCTTTTCTTTTCTTTTCTTTTTTTATGCTAATCTTCTCTGTATCGTTCCAATTTTAGTATATGTGCTGCCGAAGCGAGCACTCTCCAGTACTTTTTGCACATTACATTTGCTGAGAAAATAGTATTACACAAGAAAGACAAGCTCTCCATCCTCACAGGGTTCACATTCTGGTGCAAAAGGGTCGCCAGGTTGGTGAACAAGAGCCATTGGTGACATAAACCAAACACAACCTCACCCCACTTCCAATGGCTGTAGTCTTCCCCTGCTCCAGAGGCCCCTGAATTGCTTCTCTTCTTGGGCAATCGTCCAATGGTCACTTTACACTGGAGACAGTCTCAATTCAGCAACTAACTTAGCAGCAAGTCCTCTCCCATCCCCCAGCTCAGGTCTTCCTCAGACAGGAAGCCTTCATCAGAAAGAAGAAGGTCCCTCTGCTGCCTTCTCCCCGGCCTGCTTGTTCGGTATTGCTCTCTGCCTGCGGCTGGGCTGAAGAAGGGAGGTGAAATGACAGGGTAGTTCTCTCTGGGCTGTGTGGCTTTGGGCCTGATGAGCTTGGAGCAGACCCTCTCGTGTGGGCTGCCTCCTGGCCTCATGGGAACTTCTCCTCTGAGCCTCTGCACTCGCCCTGACGGACGTGATGTGCCTGTGTTACAGGAGGGTGCTGACTCCTCCCTCAGCCCAGGGCAGCAGCTGCTCACCTCCAGCTCTTTTTGCTTTGGTCCCACTGTCCTTCCTGGATGCCCTAACAGGCAGGACTCGGGACTGCCCCCCATGAGTGACCCCTGCTTCATTACCAATGACAACCTAGCCCCACTTTGTTCCTCTCATCTCCTAGATAAAAATTGGTGAGATTCTCAATCATTGAGATCATCTCAATCATCTCTCTCTGTCTTGCTCTCTCTCTCTCCTTCTCTCTCCCCCTAGCTCCTGAAAGCACCCCATCTAGAATGAGGCCTCCCTTCCTTAAGCCCTCCCAACATCACCCAGCACAGGCGGGTCTTACAACATGTCTCTCCTAACTGCTCTTTCCAAGACACCCAGCCATGGTTCCCCTAGTATGCCATTTCCCTTGCTGCAGCAAGTTAGTAAATAAAATTTTGTTTCTGGTGGCTTTTGATGGATAGGCTTCAAAGGTACCTAGAAGTGAGGAGCCACCATAAAAAAAATAGCTGAAATATGTGGCATTGGCTAAGTAGGTAGTGAGCGCACTGAGGAATCACTTGCTGGAGGCTGGGAAGAGGATGATGTGAAGCAGTGCAACATGGGTAAAACTGTCACCTGTGCCTACTTGGAAGGTAATTATTGTGCTTCATCAACTCGTAGCTCTAGAGGAATGGTCAGAAAACATAACATTAGCAGACATTTGGCTCTTATTGGCTGCTGTTGAAAAGGTACCACAAGAGAAAGATAAGCTTGGAAAAGTATCAGCAGGCCTACACATAAGAATGGAAGAAAAAAGACAAAATTCAGGGGGTTGGAAGCTGAAAGAAGGGAGCCATTCAGCCCCATGGGGATAAGAGGAAATGTCTTCAGGCAATAAGCACCAAATATACTTCAGGCTTGAGATAAGGGTCAAGACCACCACTGTCAGCCCATTAACTTTGAGTGGATGAAGGTGCCTCAGAGTAAATGTTCACCCATTGGTGTGGTGCCCAGAAAAGCCTTTCTATTGTAAGAAACATCTCAGTCAGTAGAGACTAAGTGTGGATCCTCCATTTAAACCTGGCAAGTTCCAAGTCCTAGACAATAAGGGCGAGAGTGGGGATGAGAATGCAAAGAATTATCAAATCTAAGAAGAATGACTAGAAAAGAACTGTGGCCATGGATCCATGGAACTGAGGGGAAGCAACTAGTTTGAGAGTCAGCAAACTTCCTCTATAAAAGACCATGTGCGAAGTATTTCAGGTCTTGCAGACCAGATTGTCTCTTTCAACTATGTGATTCTGCTGTTGTGGAGTCAAAACAGCTATAGACTGTGTGAATGAATGAATGATTCTGTGTTCTGATAAAACTTTATTTACAAAAACAAGTGGTGGCCTGGATTTGGCCCATGGGCCTAGTTTGCTGACCCCTGAACTAGAGTAAAAGCCCAGTAAGCATTAAAGTCACTTGTATAGCCAAGGAAACCACAGCCTAGAGTTGCTAAGTCTGTGGCTGACTATTGGAAACATAAAACAACTCTGTCCACATAGCTGTTCCACAGAGTTCTGTCCCAGGCCCCTTCCTCTCATTTTATAGTCTCTCCCTGGTTAGCCTGGTCAAAGTTCCTTTGGTTTCAAGAAACAGTCACCTACTTGAGCTAGATTGAGTGCAAAAGGGGGAAATTAATTACAAGGGCCCAGCTTTGTTATTAATTCCAAACTCTTGGAAAACCAGGCAGCTAGCTAAAATCTCTTTCCCTCTCTCTGCACAGTCTGATTTCATTCTGTCTCTCTCTCTATATATATATACATATATATACTAACCTTTTATGCTCCTCTGTGAAATACTAGATATGATTGCTGATGTCTGCCTTTGTCTAATCAGCTCTGACCGGGGAGCACAATCAGAGACTTGGATTCTGGTCTCTACCTTGATAGTGAGGCAGTTTGGTGGTGATCAGGGTGGAAGGGGAAGGCTCTGGGCTGGGTAGATAGCCCTGAAAGCATCCCACAATTCCCACGACCCTTCCTGGTGATCCCTGAATCCTCCTCAACCTCATCCCTCACGAACCCCCCGCAGCCTTTCATGCGCCAGCCATCCTGCACTGAGCTTGACGCCTATTTCTCTCTCTCTCCAAGCCTTCACCCAAACTGGTCCTTCTGCCTGGGAGCACACTTTCCTCTCTCTGGCTAACTCCTTCCTGCATACTTGGTCTCCATGTAAGTGGAATTTCCTCCAGCCAGTCCTCCAAGATAAAATGAGCTGCTCCTCCTCTGTACTCTTACACGTCCCAGATCACTGCCGCAGTTAGCACTCTATATGCGCTTTCCTAACTCTCCAACTAGCACATAAGCTTCCCAAGGGCAGTTTTCCCAGCACCTGTGCCTGTACCTGCCTGGCACATGTCAGCTACTGATAAATGCTTGCCAAACAAATGACTCCTTCAACTCCCCAGATTCCCCTTCCCTCTCTGCTCCACCCAGCTGAGCTTCCCCATATATCATTTCAACAACAATTTTACGAACTTTCTCTCCCCTCCTGCACTCTGTATTACTATGCCCCACCAGCCCTGCTCATTCTCAACCCAGATTCAATTCAAACCTCTCTTTTCTTCCTGGGTTGCACAACACCACTGAAAAAAATTACAGACAAATGTGGATCCTACCATTTCAATCAAAGTTCTCTGGTCTCCACGGAGCAATGAGTGGAGTTCAGAAAATTCGTAACTTTCTTTAGTCTGGAACACTTTCCAGCCCCCAGGCAGCTGTTCTAAAACTTTCCTGGCATGGAGTTTAACTTCAGTCTGTTTACTGTGGTCCTGATCTGGACTGTCTGAACGTGTTGGGGGAGCTACATAGAGATGGTTCTCTGAAGTCTGCCAATGTGGGGATTCAGGTTGTTCCCATAGCTGGTTTTAGACTATGTAGTGAGGTGAGGTGGGAGATGATGGGAGGCACAGATGCCTTTGAGACAGAATTCTTGTACAGCACCATGATGTTGACCTAGTAGCACAGCCTTCGTCTCTAGAGCATAGTAAGGATTCTGAGATCAACAAGGTAGCTATCATTCAAATATATGCTTACACCAGCCCTTGGGTACTTGTCTGTATACAGGAGAGAGAAAAAAAAGCTCAAAGAGCTGTTTCTCTCCATATTACAGCCCACGAAAGCCTGGGTAGCACAGGTTTGGAGCATGTTAGCAGACAGCACTCAGACGTGCCAGCAGGAAACTGCCAGGTCAGAAGAAGCAGTGCGCAGGACCACAGCCTCAGGGGGCAGCGCAGGGTCAAAAGAGTGGCCTCTGTACCTGATCATGTAGCAACAGCCACCCATTGGGTCACAAAACCTGTGGGGCCCAGAGAGCACAGGGAGACACTGACACCTTGGACTGTGTCCCTAAGCATATGAGAGACACTCCAGTAATCCCTAAAATAATTGTGGGGCTTTTTGAGGGGCTGCTGGACCTAGTGGACAAGGAGATGCAGAACTAGAGTGAGCTGGGTTCCATTTAACAGCTCTTTTTTGTCTTTACCCTGCCTCTGGGCACTGGATTTGTCCCCTACTCCACGGAGAAAACAAAGGCCACAATTTCTTACCTCATCTCCAAATACAAAGCCCAGCAGGCCTGCATTCCTGTGACAGGAATGATGGAGATTCAGAGCAAGAGCATGCTAGCGCACCATCAAGGGTAGGAGTGAGGGTTGGTGAGAAGGGGCAGCCATAGAGCAAGCCAGTCTGAGTCCGGGGTGCATGAACACAGGGTCTTGTCTTAGGGAAAATGCAGAAGAAGATCTGAAGTTCATTCAATAGTACCACTGTCTTCCTTCAGCGAGATTCCTTCTTCATAATCTTTGTGTTTCCAATGTCAGGTACAAGTGCCTGGCACCTAGTAAAAGTGAGATGAATAAATGAATGAACACACAGATGAATTAATAAATCCCCATAAAAACTTGATGTCTCCTAGAGAAAAGAGATTTGAGGAAGAGAGACTAAAATAAGAAAACAGCTAAAATATTATTGACCCAGGGACTTCATTTAGATCCATGAATGGGGATCGAGGAGAGGCTGCCTGTCTCCAGGACAGAGACATAGACTCTGGGGAAGGGGGAACAGCTCACGAGAATTCAGACCACGTAGCGTCAGTACTTTACAGTATTTTAATCATGTGGCCAAACAAATGGCTCCTTCAACTCCCTGGAAAAGTCTCACCAGCCATGCTCCCCCAGTGTGAGGGTGGAAGGCTGGGAGGAAGTGGTGTGCAGCGGGCAGTGGGCTGAGCTTTGAAAGGACGTTTACAGAACTGGCACAGTGAGAAGGAACAGCAAAGGAAACAGAGGAAAACAGCATCTCCATGAACACAAAACCAGGCCATCATGGCAGCTTCACTGCGGAGGGACAGACGCCTTCGCCTGAGCTCAGGACCAACTCAGGAAGCGAGAAGGAGCTCCACCTGCTGTATTGTTGTCTGAATCCCTTTACAAGGGAACTGCTGGATCAAAAAGTCCTCCCAAGGCATGGTTTTCCTGGGTCTCTCGGTGAAATGAACTAGGATGGTTCTGAAGACATGGCAAAAAAAAACTTGTCTGGATATGGAAATGCAATAAACTTAAAAGCAGTGGGTCCATTATTTTTTCTATCAAGATTGACATTTGTCAATAAATATAAGTTTATACCTGGCCTAGACATGTGATATTTAGCCATACATGTCACATTTGCAGTGAAAAAGTTGACTGACCAAAAAAATAAAATAAAATAAAAAATAAAGCAAATCATTTAAATTAAATATTTTCTTTATTAGATTTCATTTTCCAGCTGTTTTAACTTAATAGAATTTTTTTCCCTTAATTTCAAACTGTATTATGCCTTTGGCTGAACAATGATTATCTTTCCAGCCCGATGGCCTTTTTCTGTCAATGGCAATTAAACCCACAGAGATGATTTGCTTTCTGAGTGTTCGAGAGTCTTGTTTTCCCATTGCACATCAGAAATTTTGCTCAAGTCAACCAGATTTTGTTAGGAAAATTTTATTTGATAAGACAGGATCCAAAATCCCCAAATTAAAATGCAAGCATCTTAGGGGCATACCAACTACAAGGTGCTTTATTGTATAATTATTATAGGGTTTTGTACACACTGATAAACTGAAAACCAGATTTTTTGGTCTGTTCTGTTTTGTTTCGTTAAAGTATATTTTCTGAGCTCACATCTTTCCATGTTCAGTATAAACTTCCACACAAAAAATTTAATGTTATTTATTGTTGTGTGGTTGCCTATTTTTTATATGGGATTTTAAATCTCACTAGTTCAAACGTTCATTACCTATCACTTAATGAGCACAGGTAAATCTTTTAGATAAAAGTGAACAAAACAGACCCTGAGGTTATTTCTCTTTAAATTCTTCATTTTAAATTCTCTTCAAACAGTAAAAATAAAAAACCAAATATTTGATACAAAATATAAGCTTTGATTTTTCATTTTTTCACTTTTTCTAAACTATTTAAATCAATTATGTGTGTTAATGTACTTTAAGTGGCTTTTAAATCTTAAAAACCCAAACTTAAACCCTTCACTCATTCCTCTGACCATAGGATTATACTCATCAAAACACAACACAATTCAACTGATCCCAGACTTTCATGCAAAATGTCATTTTTTTTCTACCTGGTTTTATTAAACAATCAAAATGCAACTGGACTGTACCAATAACCAATAAGGAATACTTCAGGCAGATGTTCAAAACGAAAAAAAAAACGTTTTTTTTTAATGCTCTGTTATAGAGTCAGGTATTGAGGTGAATTTGTCTCTATCCTAAATGCCCAGATAGGAAAGATAAACCATTTTGCCCACAGAACACCTGGCCAAGTGGAACCGAACCATTGTTTTTCTTCATTTCACTCTAATTGAGGCCTAGACCTTAGTCAATCATATTTCTGTGTGGAATTTGTATCTTATCCGATTAAAACACTTTCTTCTTTGTGCCACAATAGAAGTTTGGGGAAAGCTATTTAGCTTTAATAAGAATTTAGAAATAAGACTTAGAAATTCTTCCTGCCAGGAGCAGAACTAAGTGCTTCACCAAAAAAGGTGGGGTAGAGAAGTGCACACGTGCATGTACATGGGCTTGTGGGTCTTTAATTTTCACAACAGCCCCATGAAGGAGGCCTTAATACCTCCATTACAAAGATGAGAAAAGGAAAGCTTAGAAAGTTTAGATTACCCAAGAAAATGCCAGAGGTAGAAATTAAGCCCATGCCTATATGAATAATAGCACACGCCCTGAATCTCTCCCCCCAAAGGCCCATATAGTGTTTGTGGTGCCCTCTCAGTCCTCAAGTACTTCTCATCCAAGAACATGGCTCTCTGGCCCAGAATTACCCGTGTAAGGTCTCCATTCCCCTGGAAACCCAGAGCAGAACTTCTCCAACTTTAGTGTTCACAGGCTTCTAGAATTTCTCATCATGAAGGTCTGCACAGACAATGCATTCATCATATGTGTTCTCTGATAGTCAGCCATGCCTGGGAGCTGGGGGAAAAGAAATAAAATACTAAAAACCAGTGTTTACCTTCCTGCAAAATTCTCCCACCTTGTAGGCTCAGAGGAGCAATCAGCTGCTCTCACTGCTTTGAAGACGGTCCCAAAATGTTGCTCTAGCCACAGATATAATAAAACGTTACCATCTTTTCAGAATCAGGAAGTGGTTTCACTCAAATCTAAATGTATTTATTGCAGTAGAAACACTGATACATTTTTAAAAGGAAGAAAGTTTGAAATTCACAGTTATGAAAAGTGCTGTCTTCCTCCGTGTGGCACTTTGTACGTCACAGAGCACTTTGTGATGGTGCACATGCTGAAGGCCGTTAAAGTACGTCACTAATGTACCGACTCACTCTGACTTTTTTCTAGTCTTTTAAGGAAGACAGAAGGTGGCACTCTCAACTACGCAGAAGGTTTTTTTCAATGTGTAGGAAAGAAATGAGTTCTTCCATAAAACATCTGTGTTAAGCTGTTAAATGCGCTCTATCAATCATTGTTTCAAACACAAGGGATTTTATATGACCATCCGTTACAAATTATAGCTCATCCCCCTCAAACTTATTCTATACTGTTCATTTATTCAAATAACATTTAATCTCTTTTTCTTAACTGAGCTTTTTGTTGCTAAACTGAAACAAAAATACAAGAGGATCGGGCACAATAATTGCAGCTTTGCCCCATCATAGAACAAAACAGAGGTGGAAGAGCTAGATAATCTCTCACCCTGAAAGCACTAAGACAAGAGGAATCTCTGAGAATTTCCAAAATTGTAATTTATATATTTTGCCCACTTCGGAAAATTAGGAATAGTTTCAAAAAGATGATTAAACATGAATTCATTCATTTCTCACTTGTGGAAAGAACTTCTCGGATGATATAAGAAAGGAAAAAGCAAAGATAGTGAACTGTTACAAGCCATAAATATTAGCAATAGATTTGGTCTCGACAGTTTGGAACTTCAGATTTCCAAGAGAGCAAATTAACATGACCGAAATGATTTAAGACAAAGTCAATTTTCATTTTGCATCACCAACCAAAAGAGCTTTCTCTGTGATCACAAATGATCACGCATTCTGATTTAATGATGAAAACAAGAGTGGTGATAATATTAATTATGAAGACTCTATCATATGCCAATATTTTACTAAAGGCATTATAGTTATCATCTCATTTTATTTCATTCTCACTCTACATATGAAAAGACTTAGGCTCACCAAGTTATAGCAGCACAATGTGTTAGGAAGGCCATCTTTCTGGTTGAAGATGTATAGTTGGTCCAGTGGAGTAATTTTATGGCTGTCATAGGGATAGCAACCAGTGGGGAGAAAAAGAGAAGTCTCAGTTCTAACAGGCAGGATGGCCACTCTTCAAAGCATAGCACAGTCATGGCCAACCATGTGTCACATTTCATAAGGTCTTCAGGTGAGTGAGAAACAGCTCATACTGGGAAAATGTTGGGAGACAGTTTTCTACTCTTAGACTTAACTTAGATCCATCCCTTCCTCTTTGATTACAACATTCAGAATTAGTTTCACACAAACTCTCCATGAGTTCTATCCTTAGCAACTTTAGGCCATTCAGTCTTCACTTACTCCAGTGGTAATATCTGTTCATCTCCTCTCCACTCATCAGTAACTCTCATTTCTTCTAGGACCCAGTTCTCAGCTTCCAGAAAGCCTGTCTGACCTGCTATTCCCCATGGTGATCTCTCTTCATTTGCTTTCACCACTCCATACAGTGCTTAGAGTCTTGTTTCCCCAACCAGACTAAGTTCTTCAAGGGCCAAAATTCTACTTCTCTCTCTCCTGTCTCTGCAGGTGCCTGTTAAATTAGTGCACTGATGATAATTTTGTTCTTTATTTAGGTTAAAGATGTTGAACACAGAGCATATGACTTCCAAACCATGCTAATCTATTAGGATACCCAGGACTCAGGGGCTCACTAAGAATGCTTAATGCATTATTCAGCCCATTTATTGATTCTATTTTCCATCTGTAATAAATGCACCCTCTTCTAAAAAATATCTCCGTAAGTGTAATTCAGCTTCACTTAAAACCTGCCACTGATGTCCATGAGCAGCTTAAGAATTTACTTTTTCTGGGTCCAGAGCTTCTAGCTCCATCAAAATTCTTGCCTGTGAGTGAACCTTCTTAATTACATCACTTTGAATATTGACATCATTTCTCTTTAGTGTCCTACCCTTCTGTATTAGTTTGGCTAACCTATGCTGTGATATTAAATAAACCCTGATTTCTTAGGTTTGTAAAGTAGATACTTAGGTTTTGCTCACCCAAGTCCTTGCTTTGGAGAGCAAACTTCTCCCATATGCAGTCACTGTGGCAGAGGAGAGCAGATGGAGCAGGGACAATTGCCTCCACCTAAAAGTGACTCATTTTCCCTCCACTCATAGTCCATTGGTCAGAACCAGTCACACGGTCCCAACTCACTTGCAAGGGAAGCTAGGGTATGAGGGGAAGCACATAGATATTCTGCAAGCAGTCAACAGTCTAGGACACACCATCCTCCAAGCCCAGCTCAAATGTCTTTTCTTCCACAAGGTTCTCCCCAACCTTCCCCATGTAAGTGTGGTCCCATCTCCACTCCAAACTCCCAACACACCATTGGCCCATGTCCATGTCTTCCGTAGTTCATATTCTTGGCCATAGGTGGAATGTGCTTGTTTTATCCACACTTTTCAAACCCTGAGCTCCCTGAAGTAGGGAGCTACGTCCTAGTCAGCTCTTTAAGGCCCCTTGTAAATCCTAGCACTGCCCAAGAATCTTCACTCAGTTCACGAGAATTGGATAGGGACCAAGGGATGTAGGAATCCAAAAGCACCTTTGAGAAAACAGAAGGAGAAAAAGAACAGCAAAGTTTATTGAAGTTCAGTAGCAAACACCTCTCTTCAAAAAAGGCTCCTTCATATTCTCATGCTTGGCGGGCACAGCAAGATGGCATCATTGGAAAACACTGCCCATGACTGAACGATATAGTGCAGATTTGTTTGATATTGGCAGTTAAAAAAAAAGAAGTTCCTTTGAACAGTCTCAGCAGAGCAAAGCTCTTTCTCCCAGCACTGCTTTAAAAGTTAGAAGGCAGCTTTCTGCCCACTCCAATCGCCAGATGAACAGTATCAAGTCATAAATGCCCCCCAGTGACTGGCTGGGCAAGCTGGTGTGAGTTTTTTCCCTTGTACTTTGCAGAAAGAAAAGACAGTAAAAGTTCCTTCAGCAAGCTGCCAAGGTGCTCCCAGGCCATTGTGCAGAATCATTGTCAGGTTAAATTAGGGAGTACAGACTCCATGAGTGTAAAAAAATCAATACTTGATGGAAGATTGCTCCCCGGAAAATCTGTTTTGATTCCAGGATTAATTCACAACCAAAGGCTTCTGTGAAATGACATGCCATTAGTCAGAAAATGAACACATTCTATCCTTGAAATTGGATGGAAATATGTCAGCTGATTGACCCATTCATTCTCCTCACTCTCTGGGCAGAAAGAGTGGGTGTGGTAGCTATGTGAAGTAGTGCCCCAAAACTCGTCCATTTTCAAAACAGGATAAAAATATATATTTTTTTACAGCCCAGTGTGAATTGGGAGCAGTCTCCAGGCCATTGTTGGTGAGCTATTGCAAATGTGTTTCATCAAGGCAAATGCATTTGTCTGCAAGGCCCAACTCTCCTGAGTTTTCTAAGCCTCAGAATAAACCCCACCAAAAATCTTAAAATAAAACAAGAACACTCCCCCACCAAAGTAGTGACCTGCAATATTAATGGCAATATAATGTCTTTGTCACATACAAAGTAACACTCCTCCTGCTTCTGTCTGTTAAGTTTCTTCAACTAAAAATTTTTGCAAGAGGCAAGTTCATTTGTGCTAATGTCACTGGTCTTCCAGGCCTTTCCTGACTTGTGCAGTTAGATCTGCAGCAGGATGAATTTCCTTCCACAGACTCTCATACATGTAAACATCACTTGCTTTATTTCCTTTAAATCAAATTAAGTTTGATTCTGAGGCAGTCATCCTTAGAATCGTTTCTCCCTCCACAGGGTGATGAAAGGCCCCAGGAGCTTTGATGGAGCCAATGTTCAAGGACACTCTCCGTCCTTCTGTCCCTACTGGTCACCACTGACAACCTTGGGGTCCTTGAAGGCAGGTGGTTCTATTTCATGCAGGTACAGAAAAACCTGGCCGGCCTTGGAGTTCCATTGCCAAGGCCCACGCTTCCCTCTCCTCTCTGCTTTCTGCCATCTGCCCTAAAAGACACCCACCTCTTCCTCCTTCCCCTGGAGTCTCCTGACGAAGCTCAGCACCACAAAACTCAACACAAATAAAAAAGGTTGTTTTCAAACGACCAAGCTTTCCATTCTGATCAGTAAGACAGCACAAATTCCCGGTTAGCTTTTGGAAATGAGAGAGGTAAATCAAAAGAAGATAAGACCCATGAATATGTGAGTAATTCATGCATCCACAGACACTCCCAGGACTGTTTTTGCAGCATCTCCACCCAGGTTTCATGCCCCTGCCCCTGCCCACCAAGATCAGGCTCATCTCCCTGTGCAAAAGGACATTTTAATCTACTTGCTGATGTACTGGGCCTGTACTGAAGCTTCTTCCAGGGTCAAACATGCTGAATGTGTAGAACAGGATGGTGGTCATGACATCAGATGTTTGTATTCATTTAGCTGGGAGAGGAATCGCCAAGGTGAGGGTCTCCCACTTCTTTGGGCACCTTTCCGTGCAGATACCCAAGACAATGACAGCAGGCCCACGACTGACAAGCAGGCAGCAGAAACGGTCCCTGCAGGAGAGGACCACACTGAGCCACATCCCCCATGGTGACTGCATTAGAATCCTCTTACTCAGGAGCAATTGAGATAGCAGGAGACGGTACCAAAACCTTCATTTAAAAAAGAAGCGCTTCAGAGTTGCTGTGTAGGCTGTGGTCCTCCAGATGCTCCAGAGAGCTCCTTGTTATCCCAGCCTAACAGTTCGCCCTCAGGACCAGAGCTCATGTCAGTGATATCCCAGGTTCAGAGAAGGAAGGAACCTTAGAGAACAGAACAGATGCCTGGTCCAATGGCCTGGCATTAGAAACGTGTCCCCTCTTGTCACCACATAGTGTAGGGCTGGAACACTGATAAGGAATCTAAGAACTTAGATTCCATGGCCATGTTGTCCACTAGCTCAAGTTCTAAGGTCTTCTACAAGGTACAGGACTTTTCTGAACCAGAGATAATTGGGAAGATTTTCAGATCTTGTCCTCAGAACTCCTGGTATTCCCTTTTGCAGAAGTGTTTCCATATACATGTGCCATGAAGATGTCATATTTGCATGTGCACTGAGGAAGAGGCATTTGAAGTAAGTCCTGTGGGATCTCCAAATGTGATCAGTCTTGAAAGGTAAATGATTACCCAAAATAATGATTAGATCCCCTCTGACCTTGTCAGCTCAAAGACAACTTGATGCCAAAATTCTCAATTCCCTGTAAAGTTAACTGACAAAGCTTAAATAAGTGCCTGCCTGTGCCTACCCTTTGCTTATATTCAAATAACCTGAACCAAAGCAGCCTTGAAATCATGTTGAAAGGAAAAGACTATAACTGCAACCAATTTAAGTAAGAGACACCTCAAACATTCTAAAAGGAAAGAATCTTTGTTTATTCTCCCCAAACTATATAGTGAGAATATGGAAGTTCTAGGACTAGCAATGTGAGATGCTTCTTGAGAAAGACCTTGGCAACTCTGAAGTAATATCCACATATGTCCTCTGAAAAAGCCTTTGATTTATTAGAATCACATTTTCTGCTCTGGAATGTTTCATCTTAGGCATTGTTTTGTGAGGAGGTACAAATGTGTGACCCCTAACAGGTGAGCAGAATAGCAGAGAGCTCAGACTCCACAAGAGGAATCCATCTACCTACCCATCTTTCCTTGTCTCTACCACTCTCAGATGACAGGATCATGGAGGCCACCCAAGAGCTGTGAAGCAAGGCTGACACAGAGGCCACTCCTCATGCACCAGTCACCACACACACTCACACACACATGCACACACCCCAATTATAAGATGCTTTCTCAGCTGTGGAAATCATCACCATGCCACTGATGACAGAGTTGAACGTCAGCTTGTCCCACCCCTGCAGCCACATCATCCCAACCTCTGTTTTGGCTTACACAGCTCTACCTTTTCTAATTAACTCAGCTCACAGCATCCTTTCCCTTCCTTCCATCTCAACAGCACTTACCAACATATACATTGACATACGTTGTTCCTAGACAATAATTTTTGGAAGTCTTTGCTCTAAGTGGAAGCAGGAAGCACGAAGGAGGCATAATATTTAGAATCAAACTGAACTGGGATCAAGATCTGATTGGATCTTGGAAAAATTACTTAGGCTTGCTTAGTCTAATTTCCTGGTCCATTAGCCATCTGAGAGCTCTTGATTGGAAAGAATGGACTTACACACTGGTTCATGGTAGATGCTTGCAATATAACAATTTACAAGAAATAAATATTGTGGTAGATGCTTTCAGCATAAACAATTTATAAGAAATAAATAAATAAGTCATTCATGTGACTAAAATATACTCCTCAGATATATTTGGTCTTCATCCACAGTTCCTGAGGACATTTCAGAGCCATAAAGGTGAAATAGGTGTCTTGCGATTGACGAACGTGACTTTGGGGCCCCACCCAAAGGCAGGGGCTGGTTGTCAGGAGGACCAACCACATGATTAAAGGGTTGGGACTTTCAGTCCCAGCCCAACCTCTGGGGTCGGGAGAGGGGCTGGAGATTAAGTCACCCAAAGACCAATGACTTGATCAATCATGACTATGTAATGAAATCTCCATAAAAACCTGAGGAAACAGCATTTTGGCCCTTTCTTTTTTCAGAGAGCTCCCACACTTGGGGAACCAGAACGAATCCACATGCCATCGAGGCAGGCTCCACGTTCCATGAGGACTGAGGCTCCTTTGATCGGGGCCTCACATCATGTATTTCTTTATCTAGCTGTTGATTCATATCCTTTATCATATCCATTAATAAACTGGTAAACATAAGTAAACGTTTCCCTGAGTTCTGTGAGCTGCACAAGTAAATTAATTGAACCTAAGGAGGTCATTGGAACCTCCAATCTCCAGGGGGTGAGACAATGCAGAGATAACAGCCCAGGGATGCACCCGGCATCTGAAGTGGGGACGTGGGGCAGTCTTGTAGGACTAAGCCCTCACCTGGGGAATCTGACACTTTCTCTGGGTAGATAGTATTAGAAATGAGTTGAATTCTAAGAATCCTGCTGGCATCCAAGAATTGCTTGGTGTTGGAGGGAGGTCCCCCAAATGTTGGACTCAGTCTCAGAACATCTATTTAATGCTCAGTGTATCTCATCACTTCCCCCTACACTTTGTACCCTTCTCCATGTGCATACTCCTTGTCCTTCCAGCTATACTGTAAGCTCCTCAAACAGAGTGACCACTTGTGTTCCTGGGTGCTTCTAAAGTAGCATAGTATGATTTGAAGTGAAGACAGTGGGCTTAAATTCAAGATCCCCCAACCATCCACCATACCCCCACCCCCACCGGTGAGAGTTTGAACAGGTCACTGGGTCTCTTAAAATCCCAGCTTCCTCATCAAGTAGAGCTGAAATAGCAATCATCTCATAGGTTGATGCAAAAACCAATGACTTAAGTTCCTAGAACATTATGGTAGTTGGTAGGTGTTCCATAACAGACTCATCTTTTTCCTAATAAATGTTATTCCATTTTGATTGGCTGTTTAGATAATGTATCTGCCTAGCTTCCTGCACCAAGAGGGATGGCTTCAGTCTTTTGGTCAAAAATTCTCCCCAAATATCATGTATTTCCATTCATTGAACACTGAAGGTCCCTGACCCAGAGGACAGCGAAATGCCAGGCACACAGCAATTCAAAGCAGACTTGCTGGGGTGATTCACTGAATCAAGACACTTAATTTCAGGATTTTGCATTAATTCCAATTTTTCTGTTTCTCTTCTCCCCAAACCCATCCTCCTAAGAGGATGCAGCAAAGAAGGCAACCTTAAGAAAACTTTCCAGAAAGGTCATTCATTTATTTACTGCCCTTGGTGTCAAGAGGAATATAGAGATGAATTTACAAAGGCAAAAAAATTTATGAAATCCCATAAAAATTGAGTAAGATCTTATGACCAAACTAAATTTCTCTGAAGAAGCTGAGACACTGAAACTTTGAACAATAATCAGATTTCAGTTTTGAAGTTCATTTAGACATTTCTTAAAAGAATTAGTTGGTGGGTTTTTCTACTTTGTTAGATAAAGACCAATGAAATTTTTTTTTTGTAGATAATTATTTTTTATTGAAGGGTAGTTGACACACAGTATTACATTAGTTTCAGGTGTACAACACAGTGATTCAACATTTATATACATGATAATTCTAGCTACCAGCTATCACCATACCAAGTTGTTACAATATTTTGACTGTATTCCTTATGCTATACATTACATCCCGGTTACTTATTTATTTTACAATTGGAAGTGTGTACATTTTTTTTTTGAGAGGGCATCTCTCATATTTATTGATCAAATGGTTGTTAACAACAATAAAATTCTGTATAGGGGAGTCAAAGCTCAATGCACAATCATTAATCCACCCCAAGCCTTATTTTCGTCAGTCTCCAATCTTCTGAAGCAAAACAAACAAGTTCTTACATGGAGAACAAATTCTTACATAGTGAATAAGTTACATGGTGAACAGTACAAGGGCAGTCATCACAGAAACTTTCAGTTTTGCTCATGCATTATGAACTATAAACAATCAGTTCAAATATGAATATTCGTTTGATTTTTATACTTGATTTATATGTGGATACCACATTTCTCTCTTTATTATTATTATTTTTAATAAAATGCTGAAGTGGTAGGTAGATACAAGATAAAGGTAGAAAACATAGTTTAGTGTTGTAAGAGAGCAAATGTAGATGATCAGGTGTGTGCCTGTAGACTATGTGTTAATCCAAGCTAGACAAGGGCAATAAAACATCCACGATGCAGAAGATTTCTCTCAGAACAGGGGGGGTGAGGTTCTAAGCCTCACCTCTGTTGATCCCCAATTTCTCACCTGATGGCCGCCCTGTGACTGTGCCTGTCTTAGATTGTTCCTCCCTTGAGGAATCTTACCCGTCTCTGGCTAACCAGTCATCTTCCGGGGCTATACAGGGAAATGTAAAGTTGGTAAGTGAGAGAGAAGCCATACTGTTTGAAAAGGTTAGCTTTTTACTTCTTTGCATATTTATGCCCTGTGGCTTCTATGCCCAGCATTTGTCTTGAGGTATCTTTACCACTTGGAATAATTATGATACTTGGTAAATTCGATATGAGGCACGAATTCTATTTAAGGGTTGTAATTAGGAAGGAAGAAGGAAAGTTATAGAAGTAGCAGGTGCAAGAAAACTTGGGAAGATTGATTATTTCTTTGACATATCTTCTTGTAGAGTAACTTCAGCATGTATAGGTTTTAAACTACTAATTAAATTGTGCACACACATTAACATAATAGGAGTACAGTTACATAACCAAAGCAGACCTATAATTACCAGCCATCTCCAGTGAAACCAAGAAAACCAGTTAGGCACCTTAGGCATTTGTGAAAACTTATCTATGATATGGTGGATATTGTCCAACTGAACTTGAACAGTCTGAGAGAAATCAGACAAATTAAAACAACCCATTCCTGGGGACTGTTCACATCCCATATGTTCTTTTAACAGTAGATAGTCTGTAGTTGTAAGATTTTGGAGCGCTACAATTTGCACTTCTCCTAATTCTTCATTGAGTTCCAACAGTATAGATCCAGTCAAATTTGTTGTTTTACTGTATGCACAGGCCAGCTTAGGTATCTCCTTCTTCATTCCCATGGCAAGTCCAGGAACTGGTGGGATGAGTGCATCTACAGCTGTAGCAGCGCGTGGATCTTTGTTGGGGTTTTTTGATGATCATCTTCTGGCATGAGTCTTCCAGACAGTGCTGATATTGGAAGTCCTTTTTCATATCGTATCTTAGTTCATTTTTGGGGTAGCCAAATTAGGCTTTGATCCTCTGTATAAACACAAACAGACCCTTTGCCTACACTTTTATATGCCCTTTATACCCTTGTGTAGAACTCATTGGAGGTCACCACACAGGAACTGCTTTTTTGTTGTTGTTGTTATCATTAATCTACACTTACATGACGAATATTATGCTTACTAGGCTCTCTCCTATACCAGGTCCTGCCTATAAACCCCTTTACAGTCACTGTCCATCAGCATAGCAAAATGTTGTAGAATCACTACTTGTCTTCTCTGTGTTGTACAGCCCTCCCCTTTCTCCCACCCACCCCCATGCTTGCTAATCTTAATACCCCCCTTCTTCTTCCCCCCTCTTATCCCTCCCTACCCACTCATCCTCCCCAGTCCCTTTCCCTTTGGTACCTGTTAGTCCATTCTTGAGTTCTGTGATTCTGCTGCTGTTTTGTTCCTTCAGTTTTTCCTTTGTTCTTATACTCCACAGATGAGTGAAATAATTTGGTATTTCTCTTTCTCTGCTTGGCTTATTTCACTGAGCATAATACCCTCCAGCTCCATCCATATTGCTGCAAATGGTAGGATTTGCCCTTTTCTTATGCCTGAGTAGTATTCCATTGTGTATATGTACCACATCTTCTTTATCCATTCATCTATCGATGGACATTTAGGTTGCTTCCAATTCTTGGCTATTGTAAATAGTGCTGCAATAAACATAGGGGTGCATCTGTCTTTCTCAAACTTGATTATTGCGTTCTTAGGGAAAATTCCTAGGAGTGGAATTCCTGAGTCAAATGGTAAGTCTGTTTTGAGCATTTTGATGTACCTCCATACTGCTTTCCACAATGGTTGAACTAACTTACATTCCCACCAGCAGTGTAGGAGGGTTCCCCTTTCTCCACAGCCTCACCAACATTTGTTGTTGTTTGTCTTTTGGATGGTAGCCATCCTTACTGGTGTGAGGTGATACCTCATTGTAGTTTTAATTTGCATTTCTCTGATAATTAGCGATGTGGAGCATCTTTTCATGTGTCTGTTGGCCATCTGTATTTCTTTTTTGGAGAACCGTCTGTTCAGTTCCTTTGCCCATTTTTTAATTGGGTTATTTGTTTTTTGTTTGTTGAGGCGTGTGAGCTCTTTATATATTCTGGACGTCAAGCCTTTATCGGATCTGTCATTTTCAAATATATTCTCCCATACTGTAGGGTTCCTTTTTGTTCTATTGATGGTGTCTTTTGCTGTACAGAAGCTTTTCAGCTTAATATAGTCCCACTTGTTCATTTTTGCTGTTGTTTTCCTTGCCCGGGAAGGTATGTTCAAGAAGAGGTCACTCATGTTTATGTCTAAGAGGTTTTTGCCTATATTTTTTTCCAGGAGTTTAATGGTTTCATGACTTACATTCAGGTCTTTGATCCATTTTGAGTTTACTTTTGTATATGGGGTTAGACGATGGTCCAGTTTCATTCTCCTACATGTAGCTGTCCAGTTTTGCCAGCACCATCTGTTGAAGAGACTGTCATTTTGCCATTGTATGTCCATGGCTCCTTTATCAAATATTAATTGACCATATATTTCTGGGTTAATATCTGGATTCTCTAATCTGTTCCATTGGTCTGTGGCTCTGTTCTTGTGCCAGTACCAAATTGTCTTGATTACTATGGCTTTATAGTAGAGCTTGAAGTTGGGGAGTGAGATTCCCCCCTACTTTATTCTTCTTTCTCAGGATTGCTTTGGCTATTCTGGGTCTTTGGTGTTTCCATATGAATTTTTGACTTATTTGTTCCAGTTCATTGAAGAATGTTGCTGGTAGTTTCATAGGGATTGCATCAAATCTGTATATTGCTTAAGACCAGTGAAATTTATGTGTGACTTTCCATCAGTTTGCAGATGCAGTTCACAAGAGTTAATGACTTTTTTCTCTTCAATTTCACCTAGCCAGATAAAACAGCTGCACTGGAGCTTTCCTACAACAGGGTGACTGGTCAATACCTTGCTACTTGCTCTGTCAATGTCATCAAAATATTGTTTAATAATTTAGGAACAACCATGAAATTTTCTTCCCTAGCAAGAGCAAATTAGGCACTTACTAAATAATTGACAAAAAATATTTAATTCTGGGAAAGTCTTGAAGATTTGCTCTTATTCAAAGATCATTTAAAATAAAATTTTCCTTCAACTATTCAACATGTTACTTTTATTTTTCATGTTATTTTCACATCTGGTCATGAAAACTATATCAGAGTTTGTCCCCCTGAAACCCCAATCTCGTTACTCAAAAGTGACTGACAAATATCTGTATAGGGCATGCCTGTATTGTCCATGGTCAAAATCACTGGAAAGGTGGGCTGGGGCTTAGGGGGTTAGACAAAGCCCCTCTTTCTTAGGTCTGTCCCAACCGCAAACACCACTGAGGGCACCAAGGAGTTTGGTCCTTAATGTTTTCATCTCAAATAATGAGATGCTGTCATCAAGGACACTCAGACTTGGAACCCCTTTCACATGGCCATTTACCACAACAGGGGATCCCCCATCATCAGGCTGTCAGGCTGAGGTCTACCCATTCAGTCAGGCCCTCACCTAAATATCCCATCTGTGGGCCTTTGAGGCATTTTACTTAACACTTAACTCCTGAAATGCCCTGGGCAGACTCACAGTTCAGAGGCCAGCATATCAATCTGTGATTTTACAAATAAAAAGGGTAGTGAAAGAGTATTACCAGGACTTCGGACAGTTTCAACCAACTGTCCCTTTCTAAAATGTTCTCTTCTCACTGTACTCTCCCCAAAGGAAAAGTCCAAGAATAATGCTTTAAATTATTCAAATAAGAGCATACTCTCTCTCTCTCTCTCTCTCTCTCTCTCTCTCTCTCTCTCTCTCTCTCTCTCTCTCTCTCTCTCTCTCTCTCTCTCTCCAGCATTTCCCCACTGACCTAACGTCGAGGGAATGGATGAGAGCAGAGAGACAGCACACCTCTCTAATACTACCCTCTCCCAACCTGGCTCATCAACACTACAGCTTCCCTAGGAGCAGACATTTCTTCAGTGCCCATCGAGTGTTGGGTGCAGCTCAAACCCTAGCCCAATTACAGAGTCCCAGAGGTCATTCTGGGTTATCCTAGGGCCCACCTTTATGGATGGGGATACACACAACCAGCATTTCTACAGAGAACAATGTTCTACCAACGCCTAGCTCTTGGATTGTGCAATCCAGGCTACTTTTTATATGCAGTGCCATGATCAAATACATTTGATCATGTATCACATTATAGCAATCAAGGTAATTAAAGAGTAGTTTTTTAACCTTTCCTTGTATCTCTGAAGGAATATTAACAATAACACTTTTGTTCTTTTCCATCTTATTTTTACACACCTCGTGGTCCTTCAAAAATGCTCACTCTATAAAGCTCCTTCTCTCACCTCCATGTCCCAGATCCTCCTGGCACTTGCCCCCATCCCTGCAGGCCTTGGCTTTTATTCACTTCCCCTCTTCCTTACATCACGAGTCCAATCTCTCTCTCTACCCCATCATAAATGTGACTTTGGCTGGCAAAAACAACATGGAGTAACAAATATAAAGCTTAGGTTCTAGTGAGGGAATACAGGCAATAAATAAATAGGCAGTAAATCAAGATTATCAGATGGATTGTGTTTTCTGATCAACATAGAGCCACAAAGGAAAAGGAAGGTGGTAAAGAGAAAAGGAGAGCCAGCAGGGGAAGAGGAACAGGGTCACATGGGCGAGGTGGTCAGAAAAGGTATTTCTGAGGAGGTGACTTTAAAGCTAGCATCTGAACAACAAGAGAAAGCTAGTCTTGCGAATATCTGAGAGAAATGTCTTATGAGGAACAGGCAACAGCTAGAGCAACAATCTCAAAGTGAAAATAAGCCTAGCATGACTGTACTTATGTAGCAGAGGAAGAGAGATAAGCCTGGAACAATTTGTTTTTAGAACTGCCTACTCTTACCTCCTCATATCAGTGTCCTGAAGCATGAACACAGACGGGGTGGCCCCCCAGGGAGGGGCTGCAGTAGGGCTTATTACTCCTTACCAGTGTTCTCTGCCCCATGCTGTGGGGAGACAACACTTCCCACCCCACTGAACTTAAGTGGGACTCAGTTGGGCCAATGATGTGTGATGTGCATCACTTCCAGGCAAAAGCTTTCATAGCCAAATTTCACCTCATTGTGTCCTTTCTCTTTCTTTTTTGCCAGGTCACCAGCAGTGTTCCAGAAAATGAATGTTCTATTAGACTGGGTCCTGGAATGAAGAAGGCAATGATGCAGAACAATGCCCTCAGCCAATCCTCTGTGGAAGTAATATGAACAAGAAGAAAAGCTTTGTTGCTTTGACCACTATGTTTGAGGGGTCATTTGTTATTGCAACATAACTTTGCCCAGCCTAACGGATATAAAGTCCTTGTACAATGCCCTAAAATTACTCCAGCTCTAAATAAAAGTAGTTATCCAGCTGAACTTCCCCCAACACCCAGGCACAACAATCTCTGACAGTCCCCAGGAATACCACACGTGGCTCATGGAGAAGTCCATCATTGGTTAGTCTCTCCCTTTCCCTCTTTCCCTATTTCCCTCACTCTCTCCTATCCCCTCCTCCCACCCCTCCAGGCTCCCTCTGTTTTCTGACAGTGCCCTTCTGTTGGAGGGATGTCAGCCGCCCTGAGCTTCCCACTTCCACCACTGCTTCCCACCAGGCCCTGCATATCAGCTATTGCTTGGGATTTTGAGACAGAGTTGGGAAGACCCATTCTTTACTGTGTGTTAAACTCTCTTAGAGGAATATGAGAGCAGTGCTACCTGTGTCTTCCAGAAATTTTAGCTGAGCCAGCATTTTTGGGTGTCATTCGTAGGTTTCCACCCTCCACGACCCTCGTGGGACTGGGTCAGGGGGTGGAGCCAAGAGCTAGGAGGAAGGCCTGCTCAGATTTGCTCCCCCATCACAAGTAAATGTCTTTGCCCAGCTCATTGGGCCAGCTCATCTCTTCTTTCAGGATGTTCTTCTCCACAAGGCTCTTTTGTCCCTCTTACAAATAGTGTTCCAGCAACCCTGCCCTGCTAGAAGAAGACTCAAAACTGGGGAAGACAACTTAGCACAAGTCAGGAGGTAGCCCCCAAATCCTCAACTATAGGAAGCATATGTACCCAAGGACCCCAACTGCTGTGCTCAGAAACCCACCATGGTATTTGCTGAGGCCACGCTTCCCAAGGCTGCACCCAGCCAACAACTTGGCATGGCAGGAAGGCTGAGGCAGGCCTACTCCTGGGAGATGCAGGGCTCCTCTGAAGAGAGACTTCACCTCAAACAGGAGCGCTAAACTTCCCTTAGACTGTAAGGCAGTCTAGAACACTGCCATCCAACCTCCTCTTCCTCTTCTTCCCACAGGACCAGACATGCATTGGGGTCTGATGCCCCTCCCATCTTTATCCAGCTCCTTTCCTGTTTTCTGTCATACAGATGTTTCCCCCCAGTAAGCCATTCTACTTTTAATTCTGTCTGGGTATCTGCTTCTCACAGGACCTCAGACTAACACACCCTGCTGCTCTACTAAAACCTTGGTGACAGAAGTGGAATATCCATCAGTTAGGGGAAGCATTACAATGTCATGAATTTGAAGCTCCCCAACTATGAAAAACTAAACCAGTGATCATTATTCTGGAGAAACAGATACTACAAATAAGGCTCATTGCAACTGAAAAAATACCATTAGTAAAAGAATAAAGGTAGATTAAAGTAATAACAAAATAACAAAAAAAGATAGCCTTTTCTCTTCAGAATAGTCTTGTTCTGGCAGTAACAGAGACCCACAAAGTTCACTGGCTTCACACAACAAAAATGTGTTTCCTATTCACATAGACTCGGCTCTGGACCCAGGTTAATCTCCAAGGCCACTGTCCTGTACACACAGACTCAAAGATTCAGGCATTGTCTGGAACACAATGCTTCAAAAGACATAGCAGAAAAGGAAGAGAGAAGGAGTGGTTTTCACACCAGCAATTAAATGCTCTGGCTGGAAAATTACACATCGCCTCTACTCATAATGTATTGGGCAGAGTTAGTCATGTGGACCCACTTAACTTTGAGTAGGGAATTATCCATCTATGTGCCCTAAAAGAAGGGAACTACATTTGGGTGAACCCGGGACATCCCTATTACAGATAGGGAATATTCAGATTGTATTTTGTACAACAGTGTAGAGAAATTGCTTTCTTCCCTGACTAAAATATTCTCCCTTGATGTTGTACAATGGTCTTTATAATTTCCTGAAGCTCTTATTCAGCATCTGATTATAGCATTTAATAGCAAAAATCCACATTTCCAGGATTCTGGAATAGTCTGTTCATCTTCTAAATTGATAGAGCATAAAGAGATGGGTAAAAATTTAAGTCAAGGTCAGCTTAGAAAGGTAAAGAGAACAGTGACAATCACTGGCAATGTATGTTTTAGGTATTTTGACTCTCATAAAAATGTAAATTAGCCCTTCCTTCTTTCGTTCCCCAGGATTATTTAGAGACAACCAGAGAAAAAACCTGAGCCAGGAAAGGTTGGGTTCTGTTGAACATCTATAGGTCTTCTTGTTATTCAAGTCAGCTAGGAGCTTATTTCTTGGTCAATAAGTATAGTAAATGGCCACTTAAACATAGTAATTACATTTCTATTCTCAGAATTTTGACCAGAATCATTAATAAGCCAACATGCATTATGAATTTCATAATGGAACATTATATGGAGTGTGTTTTTCAAACTTACTTGGAAAAGTCTTGACATCTTGAGAAACCCTAACATTGGATCCAACACAGTTCAGGAAAGCTTATCCCTGGAAAGCTGAAAATGATGTGTAAGTTCTCCTACATAGTCTCCCCCACAGTCCAGTCGCATCATCAGCACCATCATGGGCTCCACAGTGTCTAACCCTCCTTCCGAAGGAGCTGGCGTATTCTGGACAGTACACATCTTGGGGCTGCATCCCAGCCACGCCAGTGCAGTCTCCTCAGAGGGAAGCTCCTAAAGGTAGCTGTTCCTGGATAAATGTTCCAAGATCACTTAACGCCAGGCTTAAGGTTAAAAATAGGGTGTATCCATGGATAAATGAACTATTTATGGGATTAATTAACAATAGATTCTAATACCCCAAACTTTGGATCCATGCTCCAAAGCCAACTCACAACTGAAATATCCTATCAACTTTCCTAGCCAGCTGATGGTACATTTCCAGCGGCAACAGTAAGACAAGCCTGGTGCAGTACTGACAAGGAGCCATAGTCAGAGAAGTTGCTCCTACAAAGAATACATCCGCGAGATGAGCTGGACTGAACCAGAACCTGAAACTTCCCAGCAGAGTTTACAACCTCTATTAACTATCACCCAAGGAGTGAACGTTTCTTGCCTTCAAATCACCATAGTTAAACAAATAAATTTGTTAGGACATAATAAATGTTTTAAAATTTGAACACAGATTTTCTAGACTTGGTGTTAAAGAGCATGATTATTCTGGGCCAGTAACTATTCCAGAATGGAAATAAAATTTGGCTTCCCAAGCTTGAGATTTCTTAAGCTGTAAATATCAGGCCAAGTCTTTCATCCTGTAGGTGCATTTGGTTATAATTCGTCTGCATGTCTGCAGACTGAGGCTGCATCCCTAACTTGAGGCTAACTACCCCTTTGCACCTCCACTTCCTAATCTACTAAAGGAACATCACAAGCACACCAGCCACCTTGCAGTGTCTGCACGTAGGCATCACATGCATGTTTTGATAAGTTGGTAGATGATCCCCCAGTCCCCAGGAGTTGTCCCAAACGTAACAGTTCTATTTGCTCATAAAGATTTACTCAAGGGAGATGACAGTGAAAGTTAAGATGGAAGGAAGATAGATGATGTTTCTTTCTTCCCTACCTCTTATCACACCCAGAAAACAAAACAGTCAGTTACTAGCCTAACACAGAGAGTAAGCCACATGGCTCTAAAGAGGCAGCTGGTGTGTAAAGTCACATTTCTTAATGGAACAGAATCTGGCATGGAATGCCCATCAGGTTAAAGGCCCAAAGAATCTTACCCTCTGGCTAGTGTCTGAGATGCAGGAAAGAATCTGTGTATCTCCAAAAAGAAAAGAAAGTTATAAAATAAGTTAACATTTCAAGAGGGTTAAGCAAAATATCTAGCTAGGTAACCTGCCTTTGGCTTTGGATAACAGCATGTGATTTATATCCCAGAAGCATAAATAATGCCACAGTGCTGCCCAGACCTCCTCTCCCATCACACATGAGTACACTTACCTTCCAGCCCCTCACTGATCCACCCTGACCACTGCACACACACACGCATGCACACATGCTAACTCTCACACTCACACTCATACACACTCACAATCTCTCACATAGTCACACTCACACTCCTACTTCCTATCCCAACAGACATGGGCAGGGCAGGCAGTCATCACACCAAGCAACATTTAAAATAGCTTCGAAACCAAGTTTAATGTATTTTCCCTGGAGTCCCTTGGCATGGCTATAGAAAACACGTTATGATACAGAAATGCCTGGAGAGAGGAGAGCCTTCATGCTTGGGCGCTAGGTACAGTATTAAATAAAACAACGACAACAATCCAGTGGTTCAGCGATTAGAGTCACAGCAGTAGGCCTATATTATACCAAGTGAGACTAAGATTACTAAGAGTGAGGTAAAATGCCTCAGGATTAAGCAAGGCTCTAGCTGTTTTCTACTAGGAAAACTTCAATGGAGCTGAATGTTCTTAACTTCAAAAATCACCCAACAAAAACAAGTGAATGCGGGATTCATCCCAGGGATGCAAGGATGGTACAACATTCGAAAATCCATCAACATCATCCACCATATAAATAAAAAGAAGGACAAAAATCACATGATCATCTCCATAGAAGCTGAAAAAGCATCTGACAAAATTCAACACCCATTCATGGTAAAAACTCTCAGCAAAATGGGTATAGAGGGCAAGTACCTCAACATAATACAGTCCATATATGATAAACCCACAGCCATCTTCATACTGAACAGCGAGAAGCTGAAAGCTTTTCCACTGAGATCGGGAACTAGACAGGGATGCCCACTCTCCCCACTGTTATTTAACATAGTACTGGAGGTCCTAGCCATGGCAATCAGACAAAACAAAGAAATACAAGGAATCCAGATTGGTAAAGAAGAAGTTAAACTGTCACTATTTGCAGATGACATGATATTGTACATAAAAAACCCTAAAGACTCCACTCCAAAACTACAAGAACTGATATCGGAATACAGCAAAGTTGCAGGATACAAAATTAACACACAGAAATCTGTAGCTTTCCTATACACTAACAATGAGCCAATAGAAAGAGAAATCAGGAAAACAATTCCATTCACAATTGCATCAAAAAGAATAAAATACCTAGGAATAAACCTAACCAAAGAAGTGAAAGACCTATACCCTGAAAACTACAAGTCACTCTTAAGAGAAATTAAAGGGGACACTAACAAATGGAAACTCATCCCATGCTCATGGCTAGGAAGAATTAATATCGTCAAAATGGCCATCCTGCCCAAAGCAATATACAGATTTGATGCAATCCCTATCAAATTACCAGCAACATTCTTCAATGACCTGGAACAAATAGTTCAAAAATTCATATGGAAACACCAAAGACCCTGAATAGACAAAGCAATCCTGAGAAAGAAGAATAAAGTAGGGGGGATCTCACTCCCCAACTTCAAGCTCTACTACAAAGCCATAGTAATCAAGACAATTTCGTACTGGCACAAGAACAGAGCCACAGACCAGTGGAACAGATTAGACACTCCAGACATTAACCCAAACAAATATGGTCAATTAATATTTGATAAAGGAGCCATGGACATACAATGGCAAAATGACAGTCTCTTCAACAGATGGTGCTGGCAAAACTGGACAGCCACATGTAGGAGAATGAAACTGGACCGTTGTCTAACCCATACACAAAAGTAAATTCAAAATGGTTCAAAGACCTGAATGTAAGTCATGAAACCATAAAACTCTTAGGAAAAAACACAGGCAAAAACCTTTTAGACATAAACATGAGTGACCTCTTCTTGAACATATCTCCCAGGGCAAGGAAAACAACAGCAAAAATGAACAAGTGGGACTATATTAAACTGAAAAGCTTCTGTACAGCAAAGGACACCATCAATAGAACAAAAAGGAACCCTACAGTATGGGAGAATATATTTGAAAATGACAGATCTGATAAAGGCTTGACGTCCAAAATATATAAAGAGCTCACGCACCTCAACAAACAAAAAACAAACAATCCACTTAAAAAATGGGCAGAGGAACTGAACAGACAGTTCTCCAAAAAAGAAATACAGATGGCCAACAGACACATGAAAAGACACTCCACATCGCTAATTATCAGAGAAATGCAAATTAAAACCACAATGAGATATCACCTCACACCAGTAAGGATGGCTACCATCCAAAAGACAAACAACAACAAATGTTGGCAAGGTTGTGGAGAAAGGGGAACCCTCCTACACTGCTGGTGGGAATGTAAGTTAGTTCAACCATTGCGGAAAGCAGTATGGAGGTTCCTCAAAATGCTCAAAATAAACTTACCATTTGACCCAGGAATTCCACTCCTAGGAATTTACCCTAAGAACGCAGCACTCAAGTTTGAAAAAGACAGATGCACCCCTATGTTTATCGCAGCACTATTTAAAATAGTCAAGAATTGGAAGCAACCTAAGTGTCCATCAGTAGATGATTGGATAAAGAAAATGTGGTACATACACACAATGGAATATTACTCAGCCATAAGAAGAAAACAAATCCTACCATTTGCAGCAACATGGATGGAGCTAGAGGGTATTATGCTCAGTGAAATAAGCCAAGCGGAGAAAGAGAAATACCAAATGATTTCACTCATCTGTGGAGTACAAGAACAAAGGAAAAACTGAAAGAAGAAAACAGCAGCAGAATCACAAAACCCAAGAATGGACTAACAGCAGTTCCTGTGTGGTGACCTCCAATAAGTTCTTCACAATGGTATAAAGGGCATATCAAAGTGTGGGCAAAGGGTCTGTTTGTGTTTATACAGAGGATCAAAGCCCAATTTGGCTACCCAGAAAACGAAATAAGATACAATATGAAGAAGAAGTTCCAACATCAACATACTCTGGAAGAGTCATTCCAGAAGATGATCATCAAAAAACATCAACAAAGATCCTGGCGCTGTTGCAGTTGTAGCTGCATTCATCCCACTGGTTCCTGGAATTGCCATTGGAATGAAGAAGGAGATACCTAAGCTGGTCTGTGCATACAGTAAAATAACAAATTTGACTGGATCTATACTGTTGGAACTCAACCAAGAATTAGGAGAAGTGCAAGTTGCAGTGCTCCAAAACCTTGAGACTACAGACTATCTACTGTTAAAAGAACATATGGGATGTGAACAGTTCCCAGGAATGTGTTGTTTTAAATTGTCTGATTTTTCTCAAACTATTCAAATTCAGTTAGACAATATCCATCATATCATAGATAAGTTTTCACAATGCTTAGGGTGCCTAACTGGTTTTCCTGGTTTCACTGGAGATGGCTGGTAATTGTAGGTCTGCTTTGGTTATGTAGCTGTATTCCTATTATGTTAATGTGTGTGCGCAATTTAATTAGTAGTTTAAAACCTATCCATGCTGAAGTTACTCTACAAGAAGATATGTCAAAGAAATAACCAATCTTCCCATGTTTTCTTCTGTCTGCTACTTCTATAGCTTTTCTTCTTCCTTCCTAATTACAACCCTTAAATAGAATTCGTGCCTCATATCAAATTTACCGAGTATCATAATTCTTCCAAGTGGTAAAGACACCTCAAGACAAATGCTGGGCATAAAAGCCACAGGGCATAAATCTGCAAAGAAGTAAAGAGCTAACCTTTTCAAACAATATGGCTTCTCTCTCACTTACCAACTTTACATTTCCCTGTATGGCCCCGGAAGACGACTGGTTAGCCAGAGACGGGTAAGATTCCTCAAGGGAGGAACAACCTAAGACAGGCACAGTTGCCGGGCGCCATCAGGTGAGAAATTGGGGATCAACAGAGGTGAGGCTTAGAACCTCCCCCCCCCGTTCTGAGAGAAATCTTCTGCATCCGTGGATGTTTTATTGCCCTTGTCTAGCTTGGATTAATACTTAGCCTATAGGCACACACCTGATCATCTACATTTGCTTTCTTACAGCACTAAACTATGTTTTCTACGTTTATCTTACATCTACCTACCACTTCAGCATTTTATTAAAAATAATAATAATAATAATAATAATAATAATAATAATAATAAGGGAGAAATGTGGGATTCACATATAAATCAAGTATAAAAATCAAACGAATATTCATATCTGACCTGATTGTTTGTAGTTCATAATGCGTGATCAAAACCGAAAGTTTCTGTGATGACTGCCCTTGTACTGTTCACCATGTAAGAACTTATTCACTATGTAAGAATTTGTTCACCATGTAAGAACTTGTTCATTGTGCTTCAGAAGATCAGAGACTGATGAGAATTAGGCTTGGGGTGGATTAATGATTGTGCATTGAGTCCCCTGTACAGAATTTTATTGTTGTTAACTGTTAACAACCATTTGATCAATAAATATGAGAGATGCCCTCTCAAAAAATATAAATAAATAAATAAATAAATAACAAGTGAAGACAAGAGAGTGGGGGAGTGGAGGGAGGGAAGAATTCTGTAGCAGAGAGGGTTACAAATTGAAGGTAACTGACACCCAGAATCCATTTTTCTACCCACTAAGGAGGCCCTCCCATTGTCCACACACATTCAGCAATACCAGAGAATTTGCCAATATTTTGGAGAATTAAAAAAAGGGGTGCCATCTTCATACTCTATTATGGTAGAAATTGGAAAGCTTATATGATGTTATAAAATTTCAGTTAACTTTTTATTGAGGTGTAGTTGTAACGTGAAGTTTATTCATAGGCAGCATAGATAGGGTTTGATCTCCAAAAAGGGAAACAGGAATTAATAGTAAAGTCTCTCTTGCCACAAAGGTGTGAACCAATAGTGATGCGTTCTGCATATGCCAACATCACACCTCACTTAACATTATTTTTCCTACCCTCATTTCCTAAGCCCTGATCCTAACTGCTTTTCTAATATTTTGTATTAATTGCCACTGGCTGCATTTAAATTACTTTAAAGGCTTAAACCATATTGCTTACACTTATTTGTGGTTTTAAACATACCACTAAACCTCTTCTGGTTAATCTTCTCTATATTCCAGAAATGCACAGTGAGTGTCCATTCATGACATCACTAACAGAATTAACGGTCAGGGAAGCTGAATGACAGCAGCGGGTCTCCAAGGGTGGCTCCTGGACCAGCAGCATGGGCATCACCTGAGGACTTATTCCAAATGCAATTCTCAGCTGCACCCCACCAGACCTGTTGTTTTAACTTTCCATCTCTACATAACAAATTACCACAAATTCAGCAGCTATTTAACACATATGTATTATCTCACCGTTTTCATAGATCAGGAGTCTGGGACAGGAGAGCTGTTTCCTCTGCTTAGGCACTTACCAGCCTGAAATCAAGGTCTTGCCAGGGTCTGGGGGTCTCACCTGGAGTTTGGGGTCCTATTCCAAGTTCACTGGCTATTGGGAAAATTCAGTTCCTTGTGGCTGTAGGACTAAGGTTGCTGGCTGTCAGCCCAAGTCCACTCCAGCTCCTAGAGGCTGCCAGCTATGCCTTGCCATGTAGCCTCTTCCACACGATGGCAACCTGCTTCTTTGAGGCCAGCAGGAGATCTCTCTTGCTTTGAATCTCTCCAATCTACTAAGGCAAAGCCAAGATAATGTAATGTGATGATGATTATCTCATTGCCTTTGTCATATAATATAAACTAGTCGAGGGAGTGACACCTCATCATACTCACAGGCCCTGCTGACATTCAAGAGGAGGGAAGTACACCTCAGGAGGGATTTTGGGGGCCATCTCAGAATTCCACCTGCCACACCTATTGAATCAGAGAAACCAAACTGAGATCTCAGATGATTTCCTCATGCCCCTCAGCTCTTCAGCATAAATTGAGAAATTTAACAAGATGGAATATTTAAGAGTTCTACCAAATAAATGTTTATTTAGTCCTTCAGGGTAAACTTCCCCCACAAAAATATTCACCTATCTTGAGCTTTGCAGGTGCCTACACGGGAAATCAGACTTTCCACCCTGACAGCTGAAAGACCAGATCAATCTAGGGGTTAATTATACAGATCATGTTCCTGGCCTCCGTGGGCATGAAGGTTATAGATGACCGCATATCTATGCAGCCATTGTTAAAAATTCAACCACAGCATTTATTTCAATTATCTCTGTTGACTACAGGTTCAACAGATGCACTAAGGGAATACATAAAACATTCTCTCTATTAGCTCAAATTTTTTTCTGTCTCCTTAAAAGCTTCCAGTGACTGCAGGAAAAAATGCATCTGTAATAGATCTCCTGCCATTACATATACATTCATTAAAATATGAACAGCTTCACAATAAGTGAGCATTAGCATGTATGTGCATCCACATGTGCACACACACACAGAGTAGATACTTTTAATACCACATTATGTTCAGACTTTACAGTTATTAACAGACCTGGATGATAAATACAAACTATCAAAACACCACCCTAAATTCTAATCAGTGTCTTAGATGTTTTCCAAATACCCTCTGATTCTAAACGTACAAGGCTGCCCAGTGCTGTCGACTTAGGACAGCATAGGCTTCTGCTCTGTTGGACTCAGAGGACTGAAGGGAGACTGGCATTCCCAGGGTCCTTGGTACGTCCCTACCCAGTTTTCAACCAAACCTAGTTCCTCCCAGGTAGAGGTAGTTTTGCAGCACACTATTAGTTTATATGGTAAGTCCCACATCTTGACCAAAATCTACTTGGGGAGAAATCCCCAAAAGCATCAAGCCTTTGTCAGAGTTTACTGACACAGAAGGAAGTCGCCTATGAAAGAAGAATAAAAATTCCTTTCAACAACGTCTCATTGACTTTGCACTGGCATTGCCCAGATGTCCCACAAGCCTGGATCCCATCACCTCTCCGGGCTAACGCCATGGCAGGCTGCAGGTAAAATTGCAACATTTCCAGAATCTCTCTCCTGGCCTCATTGCATCTCCCTATCAAAGGGGTTTCCAAAGGGTGAAGAGAAGTAGTCCATCTCCACATCAACAGATAATTACAAGGGCAAGCGAGGGCTTATCTGGACCGGAGAGAAGGGGTGTGGGCTCTTCTTCTGCTGCCAGGTCATGAGAGACACGGGAGAGCAAAAGGGGACTGCTTGTAAGAAATAAATGGGTTTCTCCCACTTTATTTCTCCCTTTGACTGATTTGGGTTTCAAAGGTATTTTGCCCTGGGATTTTCTCCCAGAGTTACAAAGGCCTATGCCCACACCTTGGTTATTTAGCTGCCTACACTTAGAGAAGGTGGCAGGTTGTAACCAGGGCAAGGTAATACACACATGGTGCTTTTTCTTACTGCCCTGCTGCCCAGTGTAACGGTGTCTCTGTAATCACCCAACAGCAAGTTGCATCAACAGGAACCACTGTGCAAAAGCATGAAAGGACTAACTCTGCTACAAATAGCAGCCTGAGAGGGCACAGCCACCATGAGAGACAGGAGACATGGCATTGTGTATTGTCAGGACCGTTAGGAGAGGATTCCTGTCTAGGCTCAAGCCCCTCTGGTGCTGAGAATTACTGTTTGTCCTAGAAAGCTCGCCTTGACAGCAGATCCCCAAGGTGCCCTGAGAAGTGCCTGGGGAGCCCTGGTGCTCCCGCTGGGGAAATGGGGACTCTGCTGTGGGGAGCAGCGTGCCTGGGCAGCACCAGCCCCAGTGCGCTGGGCAACACAGGCCAAAGGGGGAGTGGAACCTCTCCCTTAGGGAGGCTGGGCTGCAGACAGGGAAGTAGGAGGGGCAGCCCTCTCTCCCAGGATGAGCAGGACAAGGTCTCAGCCCTTGGGTTTCGCTCATTTTGCTGGCAAGAAACTGACAACTGAAGAGTTTGCACCACAGCAAAGTATTAACGTAAAAATCATACTTGGTGTCCTAATGCTGTGTTCATTTTTTGTGTGTGTGTGCCTTTTTTTTAATTCATTTTATCATTAATCTAAAATTACATGAAGAACATTGTTTACTAGACTCCCCCCTTCACCAAGTCCCCCCTACAAACCCCATTACAGTTACTGTCCATCAGCATAGTAAGATGCTGTAAAATCACTACTTGTCTTCTCTGTGTTGTACAGCCCTCCCCACGCCCCCCCCACACATTATACATGCTAATCTTAAGACCCCCTTTCTTTTTCCCTGCCCTTATCCCTCCCTTCCCACCCATCCTCCCCAGTCCCTTTCCCTTTGGTAACTGTTAGTCTATTCTTGGGTTCTGTGATTCTGCTGCTATTTTGTTCCTTCAGTTTTTCTTTGTTCTTATACTCCACGTATGAGTGAAATCATTTGGTACTTGTCTTTCTCTGCCTGGCTTATTTCACTGAGCATAATACCCTCTAGCTCCATCCATGTTGTTGCAAATGGTAGGATTTGTTTTCTTCTTATGGCTGAATAATATTCCATTGTGTATATGTACCACATCTTCTTTATCCATTCATCTACTGATGGACACTTAGGTTGCTTCCATTTCTTGACTATTGTAAATAGTGCTGTGATAAATATAGGGGTGCATCTGTCTTTTTCAAACTGAGCTGCTGCATTCTTAGGGTAAATTCCTAGAAGTGGAATTCCTGGGTCAAATGGTATTTCTATTTTGAGCATTCTGAGGAACCTCCATACTGCTTTCCACAATGGTTGAACTAGTTTACATTCCCACCAGCAGTGTAGGAGGATTCCCCTTTCTCCACAACCTCGCCAACATTTGTTGTTGTTTTTCTTTTGGATGGTAGCCATCCTTACTGGTGTGAGGTGATATCTCATTGTGGCTTTAATTTGCATTTCTCTGATGACAAGCAATTGCTGTGTTCATTTTTCAGTACAGTTTTCCCATCTTAAACCTACCTTATTAACTAAACTTAGTGTGGTAGTAATTTTTCAATATACATGTATATCCAATCATTATGTTGCACACCTTAAACTTATACAGTGTTATCTGTCAATTATATTTTAATAAAACTAAGGGGGAAAAAAACTCTATTGTATACTTCAACCTATCTGAACACATATCCATAGAGTCCGTCTGAGGCCTTAAAGGGAAGACATCCCAGAAGTGCAGAGCAATCTGCTTTCCTGTAGAATCACTGGCTATCTGTGGGAAGAGAAGATTATCTTAATCACGCTCCTAACCTTAAAATCAACTTTTGGCAGAGCTAATGCTATCCCTTCTCTGATCCTACTGCTGTCAGAGCAGGCCCAGTGGGTGGCAAAATGTCTAAATAATGGTTCCAGAAGAGAACATTGAAAGAAGTGGAACACAGAAGACCTGGGAGAAAAAGTTGATCCCTGTTGGTGTAAGTCACTCTCCAGGTTAAGCCAAGCAGAAGATCAGAACTAAAGACACAGAGACAGTTAACCTCCCCACCGTCTTCCCCTCTGCCATGTCCCACAGAGGACCTCGAAACAAGGAGAGAATGGGGTGGGGAGAGAGGAATAAATCATTTCATTTTAAGTCGGCAGCCGAGTTCCTGCTGCGACTGTATTTGGGGTTCACCCCACTCAGGAGGTTCTGTGCTCAGCCTTCTCCTCTGACAGCAGGAGAATGAACAGGGCATGACAGCGACAACACAATGATATGGGTGCCAGGTCAGATCAGGGCAGACAAGATGGGGGACTACCTGGGGGTGGGAGGCGGTGAGTTACTTGGTTCAAAGGTTGATCAAAAACGTCCCTTGGTGATGTGCACTGTTCCTCCAGAGGAGCGCCTGGACCACTCTGCAAGAGAGTCATGTGAATCAAGCAATCGGCAACATGCTTAACTCTTGGCCAGCTCTTTCAGTGACCTTGACCTCAGAAAAGAAAGAGCTGATGGTAGCATACATCCCTCCTATCCACCCACCATCGCGTTGTGGCTCACAGATCCTCCCTCCCGAGGTTCTGGTACCTCTGCCCGAGGAAGCGACCCCCTGTGCCTAACGCCTTCCGGGAATATTTGTCCCCCTCTCAGTGCATAGCCTCCATTTCCAGGCTCCCGTGTTTACATTTACTTGTAGCACGCTCTTTTACCTTGCCTCCTGATCTCCTGCTTTCCGTCCCCTTGGAAACACAAAGGAAGGAGTTTACTTGCCTTTTTAAATCTCTGGTCTCTGTTTTGAGGCTTTATTTTCCTCGTAACAGCCCTAGAGTAAAACCCTTATGAGCACGTTGGAGACTGGTAGGAAAAGAGGGTTGCAGCCCCTGCCCACACGGGCGCTGCGGGGATTCTGCTCCCCGCCAGCCTCCCGCGGGAGGGCTTGGAGTGAGGACAGCTGCCTTTGCAGTCTACTTCTGGGGAAGGAACAGGGATGTTATTTCCTTCTCTTGCTACCCTTGTTCAAGCTACATTCCTGGGTTCCTACAAAGGTGAGAGCATTTTTGAATTCACTCCAAAAAGCAATGTCTTTTTCATTTTCCTTTAGAAATCGTGACCATGTTTTGCCACTTGAGACCTCAGTAAAGTTTCTGTGTGATCCACCCCTTCAGGGAGTATCACCTCTCCAGGGAAGGGCCCTAGACCATTTGACAGGGGTAATCCTTGGCGTCGGCTGCTAACAGGGCACAACAAGGGCGATGTTTGCCCTCCTTTCCTTTAACACACCCCTCCCCTTAAATTAAGAGCATGGGGCTTGTCAGCCTGCGGGTAAGAGCAACCGAGTCGATATCCAAGTTCAGTCCTCTAGCGCCACCTGCTGCCAATTTCTCTAATTACGTTTGACCACAAAAATGAAAAATAAAAAAATTTTTAAGTGCTAAACTACACGAAAATCTGGTAAATACAGTGCCAAGCTCAGATATGTAGGTGATGTTCAGATTAAAGGACGCTAGCATTGCTGTTCATTCAGTGAATTAGAGGGCATGGCGCACGGTAAATGCTAGAAAAGCCTAGGTTGTTCTTATTGTCTTGGTTGTTATAACCAAAAGAATTCAAAAGAGGGGGATTTTAGAAAATGTGTAGTGTCTATATAGTATAGCAGCTTTTTCAAATTATCGGCGAATTGCCTTTATGAGGCACAAATAATAATTACTTGGAAATCTAACAAGCAGTGTTTATTATTAAAGAGATAATGCCTCAGTAATTAAAGGATTAAAGAAAGGCAAGCCCTCCCTAATTGAATTTTATTCATAACAGCAGGCTAACAAAAACGCTGAATTCCTTCTTTTCCATATTTTAGAGCATTCCTATAAAATAGGGACATTAGTGCCTCTCCCTCCCTCAGAAAATACAATAACTAATAGAAGCTTTGGTGATTTCAGAATTACCTCAGGACCTCGAAGTTATGATTCTTAAAAGTGCATATGCATAAGATAAATACCTACTCAGAACTTGGTGTGTGCCTTAAAAGCTGATACATGGGCTTTATTTGTTATACTTTCCTATTGATTAAAGCCAGACTACCCTGTACAGTAATGCATCAAAAATTAATCAGTCTTTCCAAGATCACACAAGAATTACCTGATAAAGCCACAACTTAAACCTGCTTTGGCTGCATATTTTGCCTTTGGAAGATTACTTTGTAGCCACTAAATATGATATTTTAAATGAGTATTTATAAGTATAGTAGTTTTTAAATATTTCCACAAATTCTTTGATTCTCCTCCCTTCAAAAGGTCCCTGCTACCCTCTGGGTGATAGGCTAGGCTTAATGACTCTTTCTAACAAGTAGAATATGGTAGAGAAGCAGTGTCCTAGGACACAGTATGCCTTGGACAACATCAAAGCTCAAAGCTTTCCTACATACCATCAAGATGTAAACAGACAACACACAGAATGAAATAAAATGTTTGCAACTCATCTATCTGATAAGTAACTTATATACAGGATATATAAAGAACTCATACATGTCAATGATAAAAAGACAACCCAATTTTGTACACAGGCAGAGAATTTGCTTAAACATTTCTCAAGAGAAGATATATAAATAGCCAATAAGCACATGAAAAGCTGTTCAATTCCACATCCAGAATTACTAGGGAAATGCAAATCAAAAACACAGTGACATGCTGCTTCATACCCAGGTTGGCTATAATGAAACAGACAGTTAACAAGTGTGGGCCAGGATGTGGAAATACTGGAACCCTCATACACGACTGATGGGCATGTAAAATGGTGGAGTTTCTTTGGAAAACAGGCAGGCAGGCAGTTCCTCAAATGGTAAGCATGGAGTTACTATAAGACCCAGAAATTCCTCTTATGGAATGAAAGCAAACACAGAAACATGTACACGAATGTTCTCAGCAGAATCATTCACATTAGGCAAGAAGTATAAACAACCCAATGTCCATGACTGAGGAATGGATAAACAAAATGTTATCCACGTGACGGAGTATTATTCAGCAATAAAAAGGAAGTACTGATCCATGCTACAACATGGTTGACCCTTGAAAGCATTAATGCTAAGTGAAAGAAGCCCGACACAGAAGGCCACAATGTATATGATTCCATTTGTATGAAATGTCCAGAATAGGCAAACTTATAGAGACAAAAAGCAGATCAGTGTTTGCCAGCAGAGTAGAAAAAGGTGGGACTGGGGATTGACTGCTTGCCATTTGGAGCACAGGTAAGTTCTGAAACTGGGTCATGGTGATGGTTGTACAACCCCATGAATACACTAAGAAATACTGAGTATACTTTAAATGAGTGAACTGTATGGCATGTGAGTCATATCTTCAAAAGCTCTCTAAAAAAAAACAGTGTGGCTCTGCATTGCCCTTCCTCTCTCCTGGGTCACTCATTCCCGGGGAAGCCAGCTGCCCTGTTAGAAAAGGTTCAGACAGCAAGGAACTAAGGCCTCCAGTCAGCAGCCATGTGAGTGAGTCATCTGGAAAGCAGATCCTCCCATCCTAGGCGAACCTCAAGATGATTGCAGCCCCAGACGACATGCTGCCTGCCATCTCATGAGATACTGGAGCTAGACCCACCAGGTAAGCCGTTCTTGGGGCTTCTGGACCCTCAGACTGTGTGAGAGAAGCTTGTTGCTTTAAGATGCTGAGCTTGGGGCGTAATTTGTTATATAGCAGCAGGCATTCTTCAGTGGAAAATCAAATGGCACAACATTATACACACTATGATTCCTGATTTTGTTGAAAATACATCTAAGCATAATAGAAAAAAATCAGATGTTGCTATCTCTAGGTTCAAGGGTTATTTGCATTTTTTCCTTGTAACCTCTTATTTACCTACTTTTCTGCACTGAAGCTCTTGTTTCTGTAATGAAAAGCAATTGAAGTTACTTTTAACTTTTTATAGATTCATGTGGGGCAAGGTGGGGAAAGTGTTTGACAAGTAACTCAGGCATGAGATGAGGGCTTGGGCCAAAACAAAAACAGTGTGAAAAAGAAAACACAAGTGATGATTTGGAAGAAGAGAGAAGAGGCAGGACTTGATGAATGACCTAATTCAGGAGATGAAGGGATGGGAGTGAGGGGGAATGAAGATGTGTTTATATATAGGCTATGACTAACAAGAATAAAAGTAATACCTCAGGCAAACATTTCTTGAAAGTTTTGAAATCACTCCTACACTGTGAGCATGGAGATACGAGCCCAGAGGTGCGAGGTTGTGGATCTGGTGTGAGTTTGTGTGCACATATTTTTTTTCTCCCTTTTGCTAATGTGAAGGAAGCTGGCAATTGTTTGGTGATAGAAGAAAAGGGAACAACAATATTTCTGAACAGCAGGCTCTGAGATTCTGTCTGTAGGGATATCCCACAGAATTGGAGCTTCATTAACCATCGACAAACATTAAATAAATAATGGTTTCCAGAAAAAGGAGACATTCCAGAAAACAGACATTTCTCAGAGCTCGCAGGGGTGATGAACAGCAATACGAGTAAGAGAAAGAGAGATTGATTCCACAAGCATCCTCCTTCTGGGTGAAATGCAAAGAAGGAAAAAGAAGAGGGAGGAGAGAAGTGAGAAGGAATGGAAAAGAAAGGAAAAAGAAACCAGAGAAGGGATGTTGGGGAGTGGGTCCCGATGGGGTGGGGAGGCCAGAGGAAGCGAGAACCATGGTGAAGGGGTGAAGAGAAGAGAGGAGACAGGCAGGAGCAGAGGCGGGGAGGGGAGCCCCTTCCCGCTGAGAAAGGGGCCTCTCCCAGAGCAGCCTGTGTGATTTTTCTCTTGTATCCCCATTTCCTGCAGGGATTTCTGACAGGGGGAAAAGCCTCCAGTCTCCAAAACACGCTAGGAGTTTGAGAAGGGCTCTCTTAATTAGTTTCATAACCACCAGTGTGGATAGCAAGCCTGGTACTACAGGCAGGCCTCTTCCCTCTGCTCCTACACAAACCACACATACACACACACCCATGGCCATGCAAAGACACACTCATGTGTACACACATATGCCCAGCCACACCTGTACACACATACCTACACTAGTGCCTATTTATACACACACACACACACGCACCTCTCCTTGGGCACCCCTCACCCAACCTTTACACACCTATGGCCTGTCCTTTGCCCTGCAGCAGGCCACCAGGGGCCTTACCTTCCTTGGGAACTGTGCCCAGGGCCTCGGAATTCCAATACTGTACCCTCCCCTCAGAAAAACACTTTTGCCCAGCGTACTTTCCAAGGAGAGCAGTTTAAGGTTTCACCAATTCTAAGAGAAAAATCAAATCAGAGATATTATTTTTCAAGAGAAGGGCATGGGGGACAGACAGGAAAGGGAGAGAGAAAAAGAAATGGATGATCCTCGCTAAGAGTCTGCAAGGTGCCAATGCTCACTGGGTGTCTTAGTCCATGTGGGCTCTGTAACAGAACTTCCATAGACTACCAGTTTATGAAAAACAGAAATTTATCTCTCACAGTTCTGCAGGTGGGGAAGTAGGGGGATCTCTGCAGCCTTTTTCATAAGGGCACTACTCCCATTCGTGAGGGCTCCACCCCCAGGACCTAAGCACCTCCCAAAGGACCCACCTCCTCATGCCATCATCTTGGAGGTTAGGGTTTCTACACCCAAACTGTAGGCAGACATAACCATTCAGTGCATGATATGAAGTGTTGTACATTTGTCCTCTTGTTTATTCTTCAAACAAAATAAGGAGGTAGATTTTATTATACTCTTTTGTAGATAAGGAAACAGAGGTGCAGATGCATTAGCCCACTCATCCAAAAGCACACAATTAACTTAGAACTGGATCTGAACTGCTTCTGCCTGGCTCTGAGTAGGCAACAGGGAAATGTGTATGATGGGAGAGTGGGTCCTAAATACAAAGGCTGCTCTGGAACACAGTGCTCCCTGAAGGGAGCTGGGGGAGTGGAAGGCTGCTGGGGCACCCCACCAAAGAAGGCACGCTCCTGGGTCCACCCGGACTTGGCTTTGCCCCTTCACAGATCCCACTTGGCTCTCCACTCTTGTTTCGCTTCTTTCTGAAGCTCTGTGCTTTCCAGTCATATTTTGAGTATTTATTGAATCTTCTGTAAATGTTAAGAAGAAAAAAAAAACTTCAAAGAAACATATAAACAAATTAATTAAGAAGAAATGTGTTGACAATGTAGATTCCAAATCACTTAGGACCAGGGGGGCCCAGTTGCATAACAACGACAGATTTGGGTCTGGCTCCATATCTCCAGACCAAACCCGACCTGCCACCGCTCCCTGAAAGGACGTGGTCCAGCGTCATTCTGCAAAGTGTGATAACAGGATTTCCCATGAGGTGTTTTAGAAAGGTTTTGAAGTGCTTGGGTGAAAAGAACCATAATACAATATTTCTTTTCTTTCTTCTTTTTTTTGAATGTCAATACCTCACACCCACTTTTCAGTTACCTTTTAGCAGCAGCTGAAGTGTGTTGTGCTCCAAAGCTGCTGACTCGGAATGAGGAGCTGGTCCCTGAAAGTACTTCAAGGCTTTTAAAAACAGCTAAAGGAGCCCATCCACAGCTCCCTCCTGAGCCCCAGTGAAGCCCTCAAGGCCCCAGATTTTCTCTTGCAGGATAGAGCTTCCGCACCCCACCAGAAGAAGACAGCCCCGCATCACAAGCAGGCCTTGAGCTGTCAGACAGACCTGTGTTCTAATCCTGCCTTCACCACTAACTGGCTACATGATCTTGGGCAAATTTGGTCGCCTCTTTGGCCTCTGTTTCCTTGCCCATGAACAGTACCCACCTCAAACTTGGGCAGTAGCATTAAAGCACATAATGGGTATAATGTGCCCAGCGAGAGTCGCTGCCTTCACAATGAGCAGGAGCTGTGGCATCATCCCTCATGTGGGCGTCCGCCTTCTCTTCACCATGTGCCCTCTTCTGGGGCACACACACAAAGGGTGGTGGTGGGGAGAGGTTCGGTTTGGGCCCAGTAGAATGTTCTGGGAGCTCCATTTTATTGACAGAAAATCTTTCCAAGCCACATCCTCCCGTAGTCACTGCCACGGGTCTGACATTATCTTCTAAAAGCCCCTGCCAAAACCCTCCAATACTTCTGAGGGAATCTTCCTGTCCTTAGGATTCAGCCAGGCCACCGTCCCATGTGAAAACTGAAGGCAAGGCTCCAGGCAGCCAGAGGGCCAGGAGGCTGTCATCTATGTCAGCGGACACAGAGTTAAACCCGCAGAACTTCCTCCTCTGCTTCTTCATTTCTGCTCTTCCTAGCATCTGGGTCCTTGTTATGGGATTTAGGAGACAGCAGAATTTGGAGGAAAACAGGGAAGAGACTGATGTTCGCACAAGCACGTGGCCAGGGCTGCTCCCACGGTGTGCGGGACCCAGACAAATACTGTTCTGCAGGGCCTCCAAGTACATAAACTATTTGAGTCACTAAGATTATCATATAGCACATCTGGCTGCCCCTTTTCAAATGACCCCATGGAAGAAATACCAATCAGTCAGTAGGAGCTACTCCATCTCTAGGCTTTCCTCCTGGAACTGGGTGCTGACCCCACTCTCAGTCCCGGGACAACGTCTCAGGTCTGAGTCTCAGAGCTTCTGGGGCAACTGGTCAACCCCACACCAGGGGTAAAGGATGAAAGAATGACCTAAAGGGGAGAAATGGGAACCAGGGACCACATAGGATGTCCCTGAATGTCCCATTCAAGGAGTCCCCTGAATGGCACTGGTGACTCCTGCCTGACTTTTGCCCATCTCTAGCATCAGAGCAAGAAGGAGAGGAGGTCAAGGAAGATAACCCAAAAAAACAGAGTCCCCTAAGGTACAGGGTTGGGCCAGGGGCCAGTCTGCCAGTCTCAAGACAGGGCTGCTTTTGTTACCTAAGTGTGAAAGTTTCTATCTGTGAGTCAGGCTCGGAGGAAACACTGTCTCCTTCCTTTCATGGTGTGTGGGCATCATGGGTTGTCCTAAACTCTAGGCCAGACAGTCTTTCCTTTTCTTAAGTGACTCCGGTATCTCAAGCACCATAGCTAGGAACTGAAGGTCATAGTGCTATCACCATGAACTGTTTACCTTACATGACATGGCAGATGGAGATAGAAACAATTAGGGCTGAATTTGGTATGAGGGCAAGCTAGCTCAAGTCTATCAGGAACTATTTACAAATTAAGTGTTTTTGCTTGAAAAATTATCATCCTGGACACCTATACAGGCCTGCCGCTAACATTTGCAGGCCTGGGGCAATGATACAAATGGAGGCACCTGGCCCCTAACCCGCTGCTTTCTCTCTTTCCTGGTTCTGCCCAGATCATAAAAGACTTTTTCCATATGTGCATGGACATCCCAGCTCACCCAGCCAATCTCCATCTCCCCCCATCCCTACCGAAGTGCCACTTCCTGGCCATGCTTTGGGTACACATGTAGCACCATTAGCCCTCACACAAAAGGACAGACCTGGAGAAGAAGCTCATGCAGACCTTGATGTTTGGGTAGGAAATTCCAAAGACCCTGGGTCCTAGAGTACAATCTAGAGTTGAGGGCATAAGCTCCAGGTGGACACATCCCTTGGCCTCTTGGACTTACCACCCATGGGAAGGCCCCGCTGGAGGAGACCAGAGCAGGCCCTGAAGGCATGGGAGCGGAGCAGAGGCCCATCTGCCTGGGTCTAAGGGCAAGACAACCACCACATGATTTCTGAACCTATACCCCAACCCCTACTCCACTTCTCAATTTCTGCTTCTTCAATCTCCTTCAGCCCACTCCTCAACTTCTCCTTTTCCCTCCTGTGTAAGAATTGCTAATTCCTTTTTTTAAGTCATGGTGACTCTGACCTTGAAGCTAGTGTTATATAAAAAAAGGGATATTATATCTTTTTATAAAGTCTACAGAACCTGAATATTTATGATATGCCACATCAAGATGTCCTGGTAAAGAAATGTAATCCTTGTCACCAGTGGCTACTGAAAAATGACTTTCTGGATACACTAGTGGCACTTTTCATCTTTCATAGGCTGACAGATAATGGGATTTCAAGTTTCAAGCAGTAATCTCCTCATCTTATTGTGGTTTCTGAAACAAAACAAAAGGCAACATGGTTAAGCTCAATACAGAACTGAACAGACAAGCAAAATAACACTCCACAACAAGAAGTCCCTGTACTGTAAGAGATCTGAGGCACCATACACTCTGCAGGGAAACTGACATGGTTCCATTTTGTGGCTGAGGATACCAATGAAGAGGCAGAAGAGTGGCTGTAAGATCGGCCGGGAAGTCAAGCCCAGGGCTGGCAGACTGCAGAAGCCAATTCCTTCACATTGCATGATGTTTTAACATGAAGTCTTAGAAAAATGGGTGTGTTCTTTCATCTTTGAAGTTGCATAACACTTTCCTTGTGATGTTCTTATGATAGTTGTGGTATAATAAATACTAATATTTGTTCCAAGTTCCTGCACACAGCTCCTAAAATCCTTGGAATCTCCGGAGTAATAAGAGTGCCTTTTGTATGCTAATGAGATGCCTGGTGGCTGGGGCCCCTAGGTGGCTTCAGGATGGGGGCTGGTCTCCAGGAAGACCAAGTCTTGATTACAAGCTTGGGACTTTCAGCCCCACCCCCCAAACTCCAGGGAGGGGAGAGCCTGAGTTCAATCACCAATGGCTAATGATTTAATCAACTGTGCATATGTAATGAGACCTCCCTAAAAACACGTAAACAACAGGGTTCGGAGACTTCTGGGCTGGTGAGCTTATCTATGTGCTGGAAGAGTGGTGCACCCCAGCTCCACGGGACAGAAGATCCTGTGCTGGAGACCCCTCCAGACCTCCTGTGGGTAAAATTGTAGTATTTCCAGAATATCTCACCTGGCTTTAGTATATCTGCATATCAATAGGCGTTCAGAGGTGAAGAGAAGTATGGCTTTAGCACATTTGATTCATTCCTCAGGGGTTGAGAGTTCATCTCATATCAATGGGTAAATTACCTGGGCAACGGAGGGCTTATCTGTACCTGAGAGGTGAGGGTTGGGGGCCAGTTTTGCTTCTGCCAGAGCAGGAGAGACAGCCCTGGACTGCAGTTTGTAAGCAATACACATATTTCTAAACTTTATTTCTCCCTTTGATTGATTTCAGTTTTTAGAGGTATTTTACCCTGGGATTTCCTTTCCCTGGACTTACACCTTCCCTATGTGCCTCTTCATCTGGCCATTCATTTGCATCCTTTACACTATCCTTTATAACAAGTCAGTACATGCAAAGAAAATGTGTTCCTGAGTCTGTGAGCCACTCTAGCAAATCATCAAATCTGAGGAGGGGGTCATGGGAACCCCCAATTTCTAGCTGATGGGTCAGAAGTAGAGGAAGCCTAGGACTAGTGACTGGCATCTGAAGGAGGGGCAATCTCGTGGGACTGAGCCCTTAAGCTGTGGTGTCTGTGTTAATTCCAGACCGTGTCAGAATTGAATCATTAAACACCAGGTTGCTGAATGGGAAGTCAGAGAATTATTTGTTGGTGTTGAAAACACCCCAGAGTGATTATCTGGCACTGCCCTGTGTTATGGTCACTTGTGTTGGTTTTTTTCCTATTGGTTGTATTTTCTCTAAGAGCCAAAACTGGGTCTTATTCCACTTCGTATTTCTTACAACACACAACACAGAGCCTGGCCCACAATAAAAGATGAATAAATAATGTTGAACAGGTTCAGATTTATTCTATTGACAGCTCCTTGGGTCTCCTTTATGATGGTGCTTGCTTAGGAAAGTTGGGCTGGGCTGGCTGGGCTGGGCTTGGCTGGCTAGACTATGGCTTGTCATCACAAGGCATTCCAGAATCACCAAGAATATGTCTCCAAACCTTCTCAAACAGATCAATGAAAAAGAATATAAAAGGCTACAGTGAGGCCCTGCAGGACCCCAGGGCTCCCCCCACCCCCACCCCAGCTCACCAGCAGGAGAGGAGGAGTCCGAGCAGGGAGGGAGTGGAAGCCCAGGACTGCTAAATAACCAGCCTTAGTCATCCGCACTGGGAGTGTAGACACACATTGCATGGTGTGCTGGATATTAGGAAAACAGAAAAGTAAAATCTGCAAGAGGGTCCCCGCAGCTGGCTCCGCTGGGAAAAAGAAAAGCAAGTGTTTTTTGAAAGTCTTAAAGGGACAGGGGCCTCACAGCTGGATGGAAGCATCCTGGCACACTCAGCCCAGCAGCTGGGAATTCTGAGGAGTTTCGGACGCCCCAGCCCCCTGGGAGGCAGCACAGCTCTGAAACCACTCATGGAGATAAACAGCCTGCCATTCATTCCCCCTCCAGCGTGGCCCTGCCAAAGCGGCAGAGCAGCCAGAGCAGCCGCCCCGAGTCTCCTCCCAGTGCACAGCCGCCCAGGCCAGACCCAGGGCTGCAGTCGGCATGCAGCTGCCCGGCATAGACAGAGAAAGCCGGGGCAAGGCACGAAGGGGTGCCGTTCTCACAGGAGAGCACACCTGGTGCGCCTGCCTCTCCCAACAGGGCTCTGGGCTGCCCCACCCATGGTGGCTCAGGAAATTAACCCAGACGCTGCTCCCGGTGCGAGGGTGAGTGACACAGGCAGCAGAGAGGGGCAGGGTGGCTAGCAAGAAGGAAGGGACTTTATTCTCCCAGTTGACACACACATCACCTGCCTACGACTACCTCTATTACCATGAAAAGGCAGAAGAATTTGGTGCAGTTCAGAATTACCCAGACAACCCCCAAGAGAGGCCTGGGGAGACAGATATAACCAATCTTCCTGAAAAAGAATTCAAAATAAGTCATAACCATGCGGATGGACCTGCAGAGAAAAATGCAAGAGCTAAAGGATCAAGTTAGGATGGAGAATACAGAAATAAAACAATCTCTGAAAGGACTTAAGAGCAGACTGGATGAGGTGCAAGAGACCATTAATGGAATAGAAATCAGAGAACAGGAACACAGAGAAGCTGAGGCAGAGAGAGATAAAAGGATCTCCAGGAATGAAAGAATATTAAGAGAACTGTGTGACCAATCCAAACGGAACAATATTCACATTTAGGAGTACCAGAAGAAGAGAGAGAAAAAGGGATAGAAAGTGTCTTTGAAGAAATAATTGCTGAAAACTTCCCCAAACTGGGGGAGGAAATAGTCTCTCAGACCATGGAAGCCCACAGATCTCCCAACACAAGGGACCCCAGGAGGACAACACCAAGACATATAATAATTAAAATGGCAAAGATCAAAGACAAGGACAGAGTATTAAAGGCAGCCAGAGAGAGGAAAAGGTCACCTACAAAGGAAAACCCATCAGGCTATCATCAGACTTCTCAACAGAAACCTTACAGGCCAGAAGAGAATGGCATGATATATTTAATGCAATGAAACAGAAGAGCCTTGAGCCAAGAATACTGTATCCAGCACAATTATCATTTAAATATGGAGGAGGGATTAAACAATTCCCAGACAAGCAAAAGTTGAGGGAATTTGCCCCCCACAAACCACCTCTACATGGTATTTTAAAGGGACTGATCTAGATGGAAGCATTCCTAAGGCTAAATAGATGTCACCAGAGAAAATAAAATCACACCAAAGAAAGCAGACCAATCAAATACCAACTAAAGGCAAAAAAATAAAATAAACTATTCACAAAATCAGTCAAAGGAAAAGTCTGCAGTGAGAGGTAGAGGCCAGGCAATAAGCTGGGTGGCCACTAAGTAACGACTCAGCCACAACTACCTTGCAGCTTTGGTGATTCCAATTCATGCCTCAGCAACACTGCACATTTTACCCTATAGAATGGACTTCCAGATCACACTCAAGTAGCTTAAACTGCAAATGTTACAACCATAAATGTCCAGAGCATACTATGTGGGAAAATTGCTGCACATCTCAATCAACTGAGAATGTGTGGAATAAACTGAATTAAGGAGAAACTCCCCAAGAACAGATTCATGAGTTCTCCTCAGCCTCTTGAATTGCCTGGGCCCCTGCACTTGCTTCACACCCAGTTGTGTGACCATCAGCAACTTGTCACAACTCCCACTTCAGGGACTTTCCCCAAATATGTGTATTTTTAGATCAGTTGCAATTAACTAGGAGAAGGAAGAAGAAAGAACAGCTGGCCTTCAACATTTCACTCTGGTATCTCTTAGAGAGTAACTTGAATGATGTTTGGTCTGTCTTTAGGGAATTAACCAGCCTCCCTGCCCCAAACAAATCACTAACAATAGCTGTTAAACAAAGAAGGTCCAGAACCCCCAGCAGACCTCTGGGCAGGATGGGGCAAGAGCAGGGAGGAGCTTTTAATGGCAACCCTACAGGCTTTGCAGGATTTGTCCACTGTGGAATGGCCAGCAGACCTCATCAGTCCCCATGTCTCACACTGACACTGGTGGGCTTAAAGCCCTACTCTCCTCCAAATGCCAAACCCCAGTGCACTGAGCAGCAGAAAGCAGCCACCCAACAGGCACACCAGGATGACTTATTCTCAGAGGAATGTTTTCCATGCCTTTGTCACCCCTTGTCTCTTTCCTTTATTGAGAAGAGAGGAAGGGAGGGGAGAAGAGGAAAGGAGAGCAGGGAAGAGGAAAGGAGAGAAGAGGGGGAAAGAGGAGAAAGGGAGGAGGGATAATGTGGGGGATGGAGGGATCACACCATCAACCAGGGCAATGCAGAAGAAGGAAGCCACCCTGAATAGCCTCTTACCCAGACAAGCCATGGGCATGGAGGCCCACCAAGGCTTGTGTTCTGAAATGTAATTCTTCCACCTGGGGAAATTCATATTGGTTGTAGCAAAGGATTCAGTAAAGCAAGGCCTGACTGGACTCTCAGAATCATAACCACAAAAGACAATTTTGTGGGGTTTGTGGCTATTTGAGTTCACTCCCTTGACCAGAGTACATTGTACTCCCGGCAAGATAATCTCCAGCACATCATCCAATCTATTCTCAAATGCCTCATGTAGCAAGATATTCACAGCTTCCCTTGGGAAGTTATTCTTAAAGTCTAATGGTCAGGGTATTTTTCCTGATAACGAGCATCCATCTTTCCTTTTCTTCACTTCATCCCTGTTACTCTGTGGAATAAACTCCTGCCCTCAGCATTGTCTTTTCTCTTAATGTTTGTCAATGCATTTCCCAGGCATACGTACTGCATCTTTTCAGCATCTGTGCACTTGAGCCTCAGAGATCAAGAAACAGCCAAGAAATGCAATGACAAATAAAGGCTCTGCCATCCGGCAGGCATAAACATAAATAAGATGTGAGCCCAAAACCTCAATAAAGAAGGGATCATCATCAATCCACCCTCCACACAGAGCCCACGACAACAGCAGAACTGCTATGCAGTGAGGGATGCTCTGCCAAGGCGACCCTGTTCTCACTGTGATTCATTTGCACAACTTAACAAGTTCTTCCTCCCCCAAAATGATTTTATGAAACACCAAATTTATCTTATCAAATGTATCTTTAATTCCATTCACCCTGCTTGATATACTTTTTAGCTTACTGTGCCGTGGCATGGAAACAGGTGTCTAGTATATAAATTCTCATTGTGCAAACTCTCCTTTAGGCAGAGGAGTCAAAGTGGCTCTGAGAGCGAGCTGCCCAAGAAGACATTAGCTTCTGTTACCCTGGGAATGTGAGGAGATTCAGCTGTTTTCTTCCTATATGTAGAACCTTTTTTCATAATCCAGAAAAACTCCAGTAATTTTAAATGGCCATTAAGTCACCTCTTCCACTCAAACGAGTCTCACTTCATCTCCTATCTGCACCCCACCTCTAGTATATTCACACCCTGTTCATTCTACTCACCTTCAGACCTCTTACTGTAATGCCCCACTGAAAATGCCCTTTCTTCTCCATCAACATGGTTCATGGCATTTTATAGCTAGACAGTTCCTTAGTTGAGACTTTTTTTTTCAGAAGAGAGAGAACAAGGTGGATCTGGTGCTCAGTTCAGTGCACTTTGTTTCCTCATTTCTTAAAAAATAACATCGGATGACATTGGATTAAAGATGGTGGCGTGAGAGGTGAGACACAGGCTCCCTCCTAAAACTGCATATAATACAAAAATATAATTAATACCACTAATCCTGAAAGACCAACATGAAAGAGGGCTGTGCCATACTGCATACACCTGGAGAAAAGAATAGACATCACGGAACAGGGTAACATACCAAAGCCGTGGTCTGGGAGGACCCAAGCCCTTCTCCAACCTGAGATCACTGGCAGGAGGAAGAGAAATGGAGCAGGGAAGGAGTGGAGGCCTGGAACTGCTGAACATCTAGCTCTGGAGATCTGCTCTGGGAGCACAAACCTACATTACATGGTGCTCTCATGATTAGGAGGATTGGAAAGCTAAGACAGGCAGAACACCTGGAGAGATTCTAGCTGCTTGTGGAAAGCAGGAATCCGTATGCAGCTGCTCTGGGATAAAATAAAGGCAGGCAGTCTGAGAGACTTCCTAACAGTGAGAAGGCTGCTAAAGGGGCAAGTGTTGCATAGAGCTTACTGTTTAGGAGAAAGGACAGGTAGACAAAATTGTGCTTGTGCACTCTGCCCAGCAGGTTGGGAACTTTCATGATCTTCAGGTGCTCCAGCCCCCTGGCTGGCTACACAGCTCCAAGGCCCCCCTCTTGACACACAACCTGCTGCAACTTCCTCCCAGCCAGCACCACCTAGCTCACAAACTGGCAAACCCTACCCTGGCATTAGGCCAGCCAGAGGGAAGCCCTGCCTATAGCACCTACAAATGCAAAGCATAGAGGCTTATACCTGTGTGTTCTGCCCACTGGTTCTGGCAGTGGAGACAGGCATAGCAGCCAGGAAGCAGGAAACAACTCTTTCCTCCCGCAGGCACCAACACCGCTCCCCTCTAACCACTAGCATTGCTCCAGGGGCTGAGCACCTTTAGAGAGCATCGCTTCTGGGCACTAGAGGGCACCACATACAAATATGAAATGTCAAAGGAACCTGGTTCAAAGCAAAATTATGAATACACCAGAGAAAGACACAAATGAAATCAACCTCATGAATCTTCATGAAAGAGATTTCAAAATAAAAATCATAAACATTCAGCGCACGCGGAGGCGCTCTCGCCACAGTCCCGCCCTGCCCCATGGGGGCAGGAGCTAAGCCGTGCACCCGGCCTGCATGGGACAGAGGCCTGGGTTGACGACCTCTTCCGGATCACCTGTGACCGGACAGGGGTGAGGAGGAAGAGGCTGCAGGCGTCTCAGGTGCGGCGGTGTGTGACAGGCACATGCCGGGCCCTCGCCTCTGCCTGGAGGACTTGGAATTGGCCCCCGTGTGACAAATGGTGGGAAGACAACATTGACTATGAATTTGCAGAAACACCTCCAAAACTGCAGTGTCATATCTCAGGATGATTTCTTTAAGTGCTTGAGGCACTCGACATGGAAAAGATTATGTCTGCCATTTCTTTCTGGATGGAAAGTCCAAGACACTCTCTGGTAGAAGATGGGGGAAGCACTGAGGAAATTTCCGTATTAATCATCGAAGGTTTCCTTCTCTTTAATTATAAGCCACTTGACAGTCTATGGAGTAGAAGCTACTTTCTGACCATTCCATATGAAGAATGTAAGAGGAGGAGGAGTATGAGGGTCTACGAGCCTCCAGATGTCCCAGGGTACTTTGACGGCCACATGTGGCCCATGTACCTAAAGCACAGACAAGAAGTAGAGGACATCCTGTGGGAAATTGTTTACCTATATGGAACAAAATCTGAAGAGGACCTCTTTTCACAAGTGTATGAAGATCTGTTACAAGAACTAGAAAAGCAAAAGTGTTTGCAAGTAACAGCATAATGATGGAGTGCACTGAATCTTTCCTGGAGTGAATTAGAAAACTTGAAAGAATATATTCAAGAACCTTCACCAAGATACATAATGTACTTTGGTATGATGATAGCTATTATTTTGTTTGTATGTTTCTTTGGTCAAACATGATTTCCCCAACATGTGGAACAGTAAATAATTATCTATGCCAATAGATAGAAATTTACCCTAATAATTGTTCTCACTCTAGGGAGAGTACAGATACAGCACAGCTTACAAACAGTGAGTCAATTCCTTAGACCAATGATTATCAAATTATTCTGAATGGAACCCACAAGTAAGAAATAAGGTTTATATCACCATCCAGTATACATGTAATCTATTGTTTGTATATGTGTGTGTATGCATATATGAATATTTGTGTATTCACAAAGCATTTGTCCTATATACAATGCACTATGATATTTTTCCATTTTTGATTTGTTTTATAAATATTGGTTACCATCCCATACCAGTGCCCACCTCCTACAAATAATGGCATACCAGGAGTAGCAGTCACATTGAATAAATCAACAATTTACTACAGTGAAAAAAGAAATCATAAACATTCTCATGAAGGTACAGAAAAATATTCAAGAATGCAGGAATGAATTCCAGTTGGAGATCAAATCATTATGGAACACAGTATCAGAAATGAAACATATAATGGAAGGTTTTAAAAGCAGATTGGTTACAGTGGAGGAGATGATAAATGAAATAGAAATTAGAGAATAGGAGTACAAAGAAACTGAGGCACAGACATAAAAAAGGATCTCTAAGAATGAAAGAATATTGAGAGAACTGTGTGACCAATCCAAACAGAACAATATTCATACTATAGGGGTACCAGAAGAAGAAGAGAGAGAAAAAGGGGTAGAAAATCTCTTTGAGGAGGTAATTGCTGAAAACTTCCCCAAACTGGGGAAGGAGATAGTATCTGAGGCCATTTAGGTGCACAGATCTCTCATCACAAGGGACCCAAGGAAGACAACACCAAGACATATACTACTTAAAATGGCAAAGACCAAGGATAAGGACAGCCCATTAAAAGCATCCAGAGAGAGAAATAAGATCACATACACAGGAAAGTCCATCAGGCTAACATCAGACTTCTCAGCAGAAACCTTACAGGTCAGAAGGGAGTGGTATGATGTATGTAATGCAATGAAGCAGAAGGGCCTCAAACCAAGAATACTTTATCTGGCAAAATTATCATTTAAATTTGAAAGAGGGATTAAACAATTTCCAGATAAGCAAAAGCAGAGAGAATTTTCAGCCCACAAACCATCTCTATGGTGTATTTTGGAGGGACTGCTATAGATGGAAGTGTTCCAAAGGTTTAATAGCTGTCACCAGATGTAATAAAACCACAGTAAAGAAAGTAGAACAGTTAATTACTAAGAAAATGTGAAATTAAATCAACTACTCCCAAAGTCAATTAAAGGATAGACAAAGATCATAGGAATTAAAGACGGCGGCATGACAGGAGAGACAGAGGCTTCCTCCTAAAACTGGGCACAATTAGGAAATTTAATTGACGTAACTAATCCTGAGAGAGCAACAGGAAAGAGGACGGCATCAGACTGCACACACCTGGAGAAAAGAGCAGACCTCAGCTAACGGGGTAACGTACCAGAGCTGTGGCTCCACGGGACCCGAGCCCCTCCCCCACCCCAGCTCAGTGGTGGGAGGAAGACAAACAGAGCAGGGAGGGAGTGGAAGGCTTGGGACTGCTGAATACCTAGCTCTGGAGATCTGCTCTGGGAGCACAAACCTACATTTCATGGTGCTTTCATGAGACTAGCATGACTACTGGGTTGGAAAGTTAATACAGGCAGAGTTCCTGGGGAGACTAGGATTCCAGCTGCTTGTGGAAAGCAGGGATCCATATCTGGCTGCTCTGGGACAAAAACTTATACCTGTGTGACTGGCCCACTGGCTCAGGCAGTGGAGACAGGCACAGCAGCCAGAAGGCGGGGAACAGCTCTTTCCTCCCCCCAGGCACCAGTACCGCTCCCCTGCAACCCCCGACATTGCTTTAGGGGCTCAGCAGCTCCAGGATAGAGCTTCTGGACACTAGAGGGCGCCATATACAAACATGAAACGCCAAAGGAAACTTGTCCAGAGTAAAATTGTTAATACAACTCCTGAGAAAGATTTAAATGATATGGACCTCGTGACTCTCCCTGAAAGGGAGTTCAAAATGAAAATCATCAACATCGTAACGGAGGTATGGAAAGACATCCAAGAACTCAGGAATGAATTCAGGACGTAGATCCAATCATTGAAGAGCACGATGGAGGGTATTAAAAGCAGGTTGGATATTGTGGAGGAGACAATAAATGAAATAGAAACTAGAGAACAGGAATACAAAGAAGCTGAGGCACAAAGAGAAAAAAGGATCTCTAAAAATGAAAGAATATTGAGAGAACTGTGTGACCAATCCAAGCAGAACAATATTTGCATTATAGGGATACCAGAAGAAGAAGAGAGAGAAAAAGGGATAGAAAGTGTCTTTGAGGAGGTAGTTGCTGAAAACTTCCCCAATCTGGGGAAGGACATAGTCTGTCAGGCCATGGAGATCCACAGATCCCCCAACACAAGGGACCCAAGGAAGACAACACCAAGACACATAGTAATTAAAATGGGAAAGATCAAGGATAAGGACAGACTGAAGCAGCCAGAGGCAGAAATAAGATCACATACAAAGGAAGGCCCATCAGACTAACATCAGACTTCTCAGCAGAAACCTTACAGGCCAGAAGGGAGTGGCATGATGTATTAAATGCCATGAAGCAGAAGGGCCTGGAACCAAGATTACTTTATCCAGCAAGATTATCATTTAAATTTGAAGGAGGGATTAAACAATTTCCAGATAAGCAAAAGCTGAGAGAGTTTACCTCCCACAAACCATCTCTGCAGTCTATTTGGGAGGGACTGCTATAGATGGAAGTGCTCCTGGGGTTGGATAGCTGTCACCAGAGGTAGTAAAATCATGGTAGGGAGGGTGGAGCAGCTGATTGTGAGGCAAATGTAAAATTAAATTGACTATCCCCAAAGTCAATCAAGGGATAGACAAAAAGTACAGAATTTGATACCTAATATATGAAGAATGAAGGAGGAAGAAAAAGGAGGAGAAATAGAAAAGAACCTTTAGATTGTGTTTGTACCAGCATACTAAGTGAGTTAAGTTAGACTCTTAGATAGTAAGGAAAGTAATCTGGAACCTTTGGTAATCACGAATCTAAAGCCTGAAATGGCAATAAGTACACACCTGTTGATAATCACCCTAAATGTAAATGGACTGAATGCACCAATCAAAAGATATACAGTCAATGAATGGATAAAAAAACAAGACCCATCTATATGGTACTTACAAGAGACTCACCTCAAACCCAAAGACATGTACAGACTAAAAGTCAAGGGATGGAAAAAGATATTTCATGCAAACAACAGGGAGAAAAGAGCAGGTGTTGCAGTACTAGTATCAGACAAAATAGACTTCAAAACAAAGTAACAAGAGATAAAGAAGGACATTACATAATGATAAAGGGCTCAGTCCAACAAGAGGATATAATCATTATAAATATATATGCACCCAACACAGGAGTACCAGCATATGTGAAACAAATGCTAACAGGCCAGAAGGGAGTGGAATAGACTGCAATACATTCATTTTAGGAGACTTCAACACACCATTCACTCCAAAGGAGAGATCCACCAGACAGAAAATAAGAACACAGAGGCACTGAACAACACACTAGAACAGATGGACCTAATAGACATCTATAGAACTCTACACCCAAAAGCAACAGGATACACATTCTTCTCAAGTGCACATGGAACATTCTCCAGAATAGACCACATACAAGGCCAAAAAAAGAGCCTCAGTAAATTCAAAAAGATTGAAATCCTACCAACCAACTTTTCAGACCACAAAGGTATGAAACTAGAAATAAATTGTACCAAGAAAGCAAAAAGGCTCTCAAACACATGGAGACTTAACAACACGCTTCTAAATAGTCAATGGATCAACGACCAAATTAAAATGGAGATCCACCAATATATGGAAATAAATGACAACAACAACAACACAAAGCCCCAACTTCTGTGGGACGCAGCGAAAGCAGTCTTAAGAGGAAACTATATAGCAATCCAGGCATATTTAATGAAGGAAGAACAAAACCAAATGAATAGTCTAATGTCACAATTATCAAAATTGGAAAAAGACGAACAAATGAGGGCTGAAGTCAGCAGAAGGAGGGACATAATAAAGATCAGAGAAGAAATAAACAAAATTGAGAAGAATAAAACAATAGAAAAAAATCAATGAAACCAAGAGCTGGTTCTTTGAGAAAATAAACAAAATACATAAGCCTCTAACCAGACTTATTAAGAGAAACAGAGAATCAACACACATCAACAGAATCAGAAATGAGAAAGGAAACATCACGATGGACCCAACAGAAATACAAAGAATTATTAGAGACTACTATGAAAACCTACATGCTAAGAAGCTGGAAAACCTAGAAGAAATGGACAACTTCCTAGAAAAATACAACCTTCCAAAACTGACCAAGGAAGAAACACAAAATCTAAACAAACCAATTACCAGCAAAGAAATTGAAGCGGCAATCAAAAAACTACCCAAGAAAAAAGCACCCGGGCCAGATGGATTTACCTTGGAATTGTATCAGACATAGAGAGAAGATATAATACCCATTCTCCTTAAAGTTTTCCAAAAAATAAAAGAGGAGGGAATACTCCCAAACTCATTCTATGAAGCCAACATCACCCTAATACCAAAACCAGGCAAGGACCCAACCAAAAAAGAAAATTACAGACCAATATCCCTGAGGAACGTAGATGCACAAATACTCAATAAAATATTAGCAAACCAAATTCAAAAATATATCAAAAGGATCATACACCATGACCAAGTGGGATTCATCCCAGGGATGCAAGGATGGTACAACATACGAAAATCCATCAACATCAACCACCACATAAACAAAAAGGAAGACAAAAACCACATGATCATCTCCATAGATGCTGAAAAAGCATTCGACAAAATTCAACATCCATTCATGATAAAAACTCTCAGCAAAATGGGAATAGAGGGCAAGTACCTCAACATAATAAAGGCCATATACGATAAACCCACAGCCAACATCATACTGAACAGCGAGAAGCTGAAAGCTTTTCCTCTGAGATCGGGAACTAGACAGGGATGCCCACTCTCCCCACTGTTATTTAACATAGTACTGGAGGTCCTAGCCACAGCAATTAGACAAAACAAAGAAATACAAGGAATCCAGATTGGTAAAGAAGAGGTTAAACTGTCACTATTTGCAGATGACATGACATTGTACATAAAAAACCCTAAAGACTCCACTCCAAAACTACTAGAACTGATATCGGAATACAGTAAAGTTGCAGGATACAAAATTAACACACAGAAATCTGTGGCTTTCCTATACACTAACAATGAGCCAATAGAAAGATAAATCAGGAAAACAATTCCATTCACAATTGCATCAAAAAGAATAAAATACCTAGGAATAAACCTAACCAAAGAAGTGAAAGACCTATACCCTGAAAACTACAAGACACTCTTAAGAGAAATTAAAGAGGACACTAACAAATGGAAACTCATCCCATGCTCTTGGCTAGGAAGAATTAATATCGTCAAAATGGCCACCCTGCCCAAAGCAATATACAGATTTGGTGTAATCCCTATCAAATTACCAACAGCATTCTTCAACGAACTGGAACAAATAGTTCAAAAATTCATATGGAAACACCAAAGACCCCAAATAGCCAAAGCAATCCTGAGAAAGAAGAATAAAGTTGTGGGGATCTCACTCCCCAACATCAAGCTCTACTACAAAGCCATAGTAATCAAGACAATTTGGTACTGGCACAAGAACAGAGCCACAGACCAGTGGAACAGATTAGAGAGTCCAGACATTAACCCAAACATATATGGTCAATTAATATTCAATAAAGGAGCCATGGACATACAATGGGGAAATAACAGTCTCTTCAACAGATGGTGCTGGCAAAAAAAAAGCTACATGTAAGAGAATGAAACTGGATCACTGTCTAACCCCATACACAAAAGTAAATTCAAAATGGATCAAAGACCTAAATGTAAGTCATGAAACCATAAAACTCTTAGAAAAAAACATAGGCAAAAATCTCTTGGACATAAACATGAGTGACTTCTTCATGAATATATCTTCCCGGGCAAGGAAAACAAAAGCAAAAAGGAACAAGTGGAACTATATGAAGCTGAGAAGCTTCTGTACAGCAAAGGACACCATCAATAGAACAAAAAGGAACCCTACATTATGGGAGAATATATTCGTAAATGACAGATCTGATAAAGGCTTGACATCCAAAATATATAAAGAGCTCACACACCTCAACAAACAAAAAGCAAATAATCCTATTCAAAAATGGGCAGAGGAGCTGAATAGACAGTTCTCTAAAGAAGAAATCCAGATGGCCAACAGGCACATGAAAAGATGCTCCACATTGCTAGTTATCAGAGAAATGCAAATTAAAACCACAATGAGATATCACCTCACACCAGTAAGGATGGCTGCCATCCAAAAGACAAACAACAACAAATGTTGGCGAGGTTGTGGAGAAAGGGGAATCCTCCTACACTGCTGGTGGGAATGTAAATTAGTTCAACCATTGTGGAAAGCAATATGGAGATTCCTCAAAATGCTCAAAATAGACTTACCATTTGACCCAGGAATTCCACTTCTAGGAATTTACCCTAAGGATGCAGCACTCCAGTTTGAAAAAGACAGATGCACCCCTATGTTTATTGCAGCACTTTTTACAATAGCCAAGAAATGGAAGCAACCTAAGTGTCCATCAGTAGATGAATGGATAAAGAAGATGTGGTACACAATGGAATATTATTCAGCCATAAGAAGAAAACAAATCCTACCATTTGCAACAATATGGATGGAGCTAGAGGTTATTATGCTCAGTGAAATAAGCCAGGCAGAGAAAGACAAGTACCAAATGATTTCACTCATACGTGGAGTATAAAACAAAGAAAAACTGAAGGAACAAAACAGCAGCAGAATCACAGAACCCAAGAATGGACTAACAGTTACCAAAGGGAAAGGGACTGGGGATGATGGGTGGGAAGGGAGGGATAAGGACGGGTAAAAAGAAAGGGGGCATTACAATTAGCATGTACAGTGTTGTGGGGGGTGCAGGGAGGGCTGTACAACACAGAGAAGACATGTGACTTTATCATTACACAATGATAAAGAGTCCAATACAACAAGAAGACATAATCATTATAAATATCTATGCTCCCAACACAGGAGCACCTACATACGTGAAAAAAATACTAACAGAATTAAAGGGGGAAATAGAATGCAATGCATTCATTCCCGGAGACTTCAACACTGCACACACTCCAAAGGACAGATCAACTAGACAGAAAATAAGTAGCAATACAGAGGTACTGAATACCACATTAAAACAGATTGACCTAACAGACATCTACAGAACTTGCCAGCCAAAAGCATCAGAATACACATTCTTCTCAAGTGCACATGGAACATTTTCAAGAATAAATAATATCCTAGGCCACAAAAGGAGCCTCAGTAAATTCAGAAAGATTGAAATTGTACCAACCAGTTTTTCAGACCACAAAGTTATGAAACTAGAAATAAATTACACAAAGAAAATGAAAAATCCCACAGACACGTTGAGGCTTCACATACTCCTACATAACCAATGGATCAATGACCAAATAAAAACAGAGATCAAGTAATATGTGGAGACAAATGACAACAATAATTCAACATGGCAAAATCTGTGGGACATAGCAAAAGCCATGGTAAGAGGAAAGTATATTGCAATACAGGCCTACTTCAGGAAAGAACAATCCCATATGAAGAGTCTAAACTCACAATTAAGGAAAAAAGAAAAAGAAGAACAAATGAGGCCCAAAGTCAGTAGAAGGAAGGACATAATAAAGATTAGAGCAGAAATAAATAAAATTGAGAAGAATAAAACAATAGAATCAATGAATGCAAGAGCTGGTTCTTCAAGAAAGTAAACAAAATAGATAAACCCCTAGCCAGACTTATCAAGAAAAAAAGAATAAACAAAATCAAAAATAAGAAAGGAAAAACCACTACAGACACCACAGAAATACAAAGAATTATTAGAGAATACTATGAAAACTTATGTGCTAACAAACTGGAAAACCTAGAAGAAATGAACAACTTTCCAGAAAAATACAACCTTCCAAGGCTGACCCAGTAAGAAACAGAAAGTCTGAACAGATGAATTACCAGCAATGAAATTGAATTGGTAATGAAAATCTACCTAAGAACAAAATTCCCAGACCAGATAGCTTCACTGCTGAATTTTATCAAACATGTAGTGAAGACCTAATACCCATCCTCCTTAAAGTTTTCCAAAAAGTAGAGGAAGAAACTCATTCTATGAGGCCAGCATCACCCTAACACCAAACATAATCCCACAGTGACAAACCCACAGCCAACATAATCCTTAACAGTGAGAAACTGAAAGCTCTTCCTTTAAGATCGGGAACAAGACAAGGATGCCCACACTCCCCACTTTTATTCAACATAGTTCTGGAGGTCCTCACCACAGCAATCAGACAACACAAAGAAATAAAAGGCATCCAGATTGGCAAGGAAGAAGTCAAACTGTCCCTGCTTGCATATGACATGATATCGTACATAAAAAACCCTAAAGAATCCACTCCAAAACTACTAGATCTAATATCTAAATTCAGCAAAATTGCGGGATACAAAATTAACACACAGAAATCTGTTGCTTTCCTATACATTAACGATTAACTAACAGAAAGAGAAATAAGGAAAACAATTCCATCCACAGTTGCATCAAAAAGAATAAAATACCTAGGAATAAACCTAACCAAGAAAGTGAAAGACCTATACTCTGAAAACTACAAGACACTCATGAGAGAAATTAAAGATAAATGGAAACACATTCCGTGCTCATGGATAGGAAGAATTAATATTGTCAAAATGGCCATCCTGCCTAAAGCAATCTATAGATTCAATGCAATCCCTATCAAAATACCAAAAGCATTCTTCAATGAACTAGAGCAAATAGTTCTAAAGTTCATATGGAAGCACAAAAGACCCCGAATAGCCAAAGCAATCCTGAGAAGGAAGAATAAAGCTGGGGGCATTACACTCCCTGACTTCAAGCCTTACTACAAAGCCACAGTAATCAAGACAATTTGGTACTGGCACAAAAACAGAACCATAGACCAATGGAACAGACTAGAGAGCCCAGACATAAACCAAACCATATATGGTCAATTAATATACTATAAGGGAGCCATAGACATACAATGGGGAAATGACAGCCTCTTCAACAACTGGTATTGGCAAAACTGGACAGTTACATGAAGAGAATGAAACTGGGTTATTATTTAACCCCATACACAAAAGTAAACTTGAAATGGATCAAAGACCTGAATGTAAGTCATGAAACCACTAAATTCTTAGAAGAAAACGTAGGCAAAAATCTCTTGAATATAAACATGAGCAACTTCTTCCTGAACACATCTCCTCAAGCAAGGTAAACAAAAGCAAAAATGAACTCATGAGACTACAACAAACTAAGAAGTTTCTGTACAGCAAAGGACACCATCAACAGAACAAAAAGGCATCCTACAGTATGGGAGAATATATTTGTAAATGACATATCTGACAAAGGGTTAACATCCAAAATATATAAAGAACTTACATGCCTCAACACTCAAAAAGCAAATAACCCAATTAACAAATGGGCAGAGGATATGAAGAGACAGTTCTCCAAAGAAGAAATTTAGATGGCCAACAGACACATGAAAAGATGCTCCACATCATTAATCATCAGGGAAATGCAAATTAAAACCACAATGAGATATCACTCACACCAGTAAGGATGGCCAGCATCGAAAAGACCAAGAACAACAAATGCTGGCTAGGATGCGGAGAAAGGGGAACCCTCCTACACTGCTGGTGGGAATGTAAGCTAGTTCAACCTTTGTGGAAAGCAATATGGAGGTTCCTCAAAAAACTAAAAATAGAAATACCATTTGACCTGAAAAACCCATTCCTTGTAATTTACCCAAAGAGTACAACTTCTCAAATTCAAAAAGACATATGCACCCCTATGTTTGTTGCAGCACTTTCAACATTAGCCAAGATATGGAAGCAACATAAGTGTCCATCAGTAGATGAATGGATAAGGAAGAGGTTGTACATATACACATAGGAATACTATTCAGCCATAAGAAAGAAACAAATCCTACCATTTGTAACAGTATGGATGGAGCTGGAGGGCATTATGCTCAATGAAATAAGCCAGGCAGAGAAAGACAAATGCCAAATGATCTCCTTCATTTATGGAGTATAACCTACAATGAAGCAAAACTGAAAGAACAAAAGGCAGCATACTCAGAGACTCCAAGAATGGACTAGTGGTTACCAAAGGGGAGGGGTGTGGCAGGGCTGGTGGGGAAGGAGGAAGAAGGGGATTGAGGGATATTATGTTTAGTACACATGGTGTGTGGGATCACGGGGAGAACAGTGTAGCCCAGAGAAGGGACATAGTGGATCTGTGGCATCTTGCTGCACTGATGGACAATGACTGCATTGGGGTATGGTGGGGACTTGATAATATGCATAACTGTAGTAACCACATTGTTTTTTCATGTTAAACCTTCATAAGAGTGTATATGAATTGCACCTTAATAAAAAAAATTAAAAATAAAGGAAAGAACAGAGTGCCCTATTTCAAAATAGTTCACTTATCCCTCCCCCTTTTGGAAGCATGAGGGGATTTTTCTCCAATATTCATATTCACTGGGAGAACCTCAGGAGGTAAAATTCACAAAGGTTGGAATCCCCTCAATGACTGTGTTCCCCAGAGTTTTTAATTCTCAGCCTTGCCCACAGTAAACCTCTAACAATTCATCAAATACAGTTCAGATTTCCCTACCCCAGTCCTGGTCCCCACGGAGGTTTTAGCCGGGGTTTCTTCTCCAGTAAGTCGTGATTCTCTCCAATTTCAGGAGAGACATTTTCCTTGTGATCTCGTTTCTTTGATAGATCTAAAAAGAAACAGTTGTTGATTGATCTATTTCTTCATGCTTTTAACTGTTGTTAGGACAGAATGGCAACTTCAGGCTTCTTACATACCAGATCAGAAACCAGAAGAGGGTTCGGCTTTTAACTTAGTCCCTTCTGCTTGAGATTTCCCCACTGCGCCAGTGAGGAGTCCAGATTCAAATCTTTCAAGTGACTTCTTCCACCCATGTCCTGGAGCAAGCTGCCGTCCTCTGAGCACAGCTCAGTGCTGCTTGGCAGCATGTTCAGGTGCCGTTTCACAAAAGACAGCACATTCCTTCCTTTTGGTCCCATTAGGAAAATCATCTCTCATCACCTCTAATGCAGGTCTCTCCTCCAATCCTTGACTGTATGTTGAAAGTCCAGCATTCAGTTCAGGTCCCCTGTAAACCTCATGGTTTCTCCTGGCATTTACTGCCTTGGGTTTCTTAGCTACTTCTGAAACCTAAAAGTTTCTCCTCATTGCTTTTAAGCTTAGCATTTAAAATAGCATATCATTATTTCTATATATTTGGAACAAAGAGACGGTTAAGAGCTAGTTATTACATGTCTTATTTAATAAACAAAAAATTAAAGATCTTTTTTAAATTTCACACCAGGTACATAGTGTATTATAACAAATTCAAAACTACTGAAATATTAAAGTAGTGAAAGTTACTTCCTTCCTTCCAAATCCACTCCCCAGTGGTAACCATTGATAACAATTTAAGGTTTGGGTCCTACCAAACTTGTTTCTATGTACATAATGCATGCATGTGTAAATACATATGAAAGGCAGGTTGAATTATTGTTCAAAATATTTATGACCCCTGCCTATGGGGCCATCAGAAGGGTTATATTTTCTATCTGTGGATCTCAGGTTTGGCCATGTACCTTTCTTTGGCCAAAGATGTGCTCCACTACCAAGCAGAAGTTTTCAGAGCTGTCATGTGCTTCCACCATCCTTTTATTCCTTTGATGTGGGATTAGTGATGTTCCTGAGGGGCTACTCCTTCAACCTGGATCCTAGAGTGAAGATGTAAAACAGAGCTACAGTCAGCCCACAGCCAGCATGTAACACAAGTAAGCCACTCACTTCTCTATTATAATCCACTGAGAGTTGAGGGTCATTTGTCACTGCAGCATATCCTAACCTAAACTGTCTAATACAGTACACAAAGGGAGCAATTGTTTATTTTTCAACAATTGGTGCAGAATATAAATATTGTTCTTAAACTTCCCAATTTCATTTACTGTATCTTGAAGCCTACATTCTCAACTATTAGGTTATGCTGCCTCAGCATATTAGAGGTTTGCCCCACAAGGAAACAGATTATAACTACTCTACAAACTATGAACACATTGCCATTACAACCTTACTAGGTTAAGTTAGGGTTGGAGAAAGGAGCTGTAAGGTCTCACTTTCACACTTTTTATTGTGACTTGTGACTTAAGTACTTACCCAGCAATTACAGGCAAGAGCTGTCAGTAAAGCTGATTATGAGGTTTAGTCTAAGACTGAACTTAAAACTATTTTTGACCCTTATGATTTTTCAAGCAAAGAAAAATAGCCCTTCTCTACCATCTGATGCATCCCCATCCCCTACTTCTTCTATCAAACTGAGGATCTTTTATCTTTTAGGGTTTTGGGGGGAGACCTAAAGGAATCTCCAGGAAATCACCTACCAGAAGCAACTATGAAAGTTGTGTGCCCTCATTAAAACCAATGTTCCCCAAGAATGTGGCAAACATACTTATCATAGAGATATATAAGGAAGCCTTATAGTAATTACAAGTACTCCTTTTTTAGTGAAAAGAAATATCTTAGTGTTCACCTCGTACTACTAATTAGGCATTGCTTCTGAGGCTCCCATTCACTTGTGAAGGCAGTATGTTAACACTAAAGTTTTCTCTTTTCAATAAATTGTTTTCTTTCATTATGAAAAGAATGTGCTCATAATAGTAAACTAGGAAAATTAATACAAGTAATAAAAAGATAAATTAACCATATTCTCAAAACTCTGAAATAACCACTACTCAATTATTAATGTTTTTCCCTCCTTTTTGCTTCTATGTATATAGTTCTCTTAACTGGGATTATACTTTAAATACTTCACCTTTGTATACTTCTTTCCCCATTTAACACTATAGTGATACGTATTTCCCATATGTGCAAGAAGTCCTGGCATTGCATTCCACTATTTAAATATCACAGTGTGTCTAGCCATTTCCCTCTTAAACGTTTTAAATAATGCCTTAATAAACAACTTGGTATGTAAACCTTTGTCTACATTTTTTGTATTTACTTATTATTTACTTAGTGTAGTTTTTTAAATGGAATCATTAAGTTAAAACCTACATGACTCCTTTTCTCAACCCTAACTTAGCCTAACAAAGATGTAACATCAGAATCTTCATAGTTTCGAGGTTTTTGATGTATATTGATACTGCCTCTGAACACAGATAGCAAGGAATCTTACCCTAAGCCCCACACATCAGAGGTTCACCTATATCTCACACACATACACACACACACACACACACACACACACTACACTTATTAAAGAATATATGGGTGCCTGGATCAATCAGAATCCAGGGCACAGCATTATTCATAACCCTAAACATTCACTTACATGAATAAGACTACTCAGCCCCCAGGACACACAGCTTGCCCAATGTCTTTAAAACACAATGTCTTTAAAATGCATCTAAATGCCTGTAAGATTTGGGAGTTATCCTATTCCACATTAGAGATGGATACTTCACTGGAAAGCTAGGTAGGGGAAATTAACCTGACAAACATAAACGCATTAGATTCTTACAAAAGAAAGTACCATTTCCTTCAAGTACTGTGTGTCTATTTTCCAACTTCCCTTCATGCTCCAGTTCATAGTCCCCGAAATACTTGTGAATTGGTGCTCTACTTGCATTTTGAGGAGCAGCATTTTGAAATATTAACCAATTTATATTACTCTTAAATTTGTTTCTATGTGGGTATAGATATAACATGCATACAGCATAACAATTCTTTACACTAGCAACTTAGTGGACATTGACATTGAACAATTTTGAAGTCTTATTTTTATAAAAATATTTAATAATGTTTAATGAAATATTTAAAAATTGAACTAAATCTTATTCAAATAATTTTTATCTAAAATTCCAATCTGATTTATTATAACTTCTATTTTCCTTCCAATTTTAATAGATAATTTTGAGTATTTTAGAAAAACATTTTTAAAACATACAAAAGATCATTTTAATTTTCCCTTTCATACATTTAGTCTAATTACAGTTTAATGGAGATATTTTCGAATGTGTTATTTGAATACAGTTACATATTTTAAATATTTAGACAAATGGCATATGGATTTCCATTGATACTTACGTCCTGGGATCCCAAATATCACAGGTGGGCCTACAGTAAGGGGTTAACAAATTGCTCTCCACCAACAGGGTAGGAGCACACATTTTCCCACACCAAGTCTAAATTTCTACCTCTGATCATTCTCAATGATTAAGTAAAATTTTTCATTTGCATTGTTTTGATTACTAATGATAGCCATCTTATACATACATATATATATTTATCTATACATTTTATATACATTTACTAGTTATTTATAGTTTCTCTTCTATAATTTATCTCTTCATACATTTGGCCCCTTTTAAATCTAAGGAATTAACATTCATATTGATTGGTGTGAGCACATGATATATGAAAGATGTTCACCCTTAATCATAAAATTTTGCTTTATGATATTTTTATACACACAAAATTTTAATTTGTATATAGTCAAATGTATCCATCTTTTGTGATTTCTCCTACTGATTTTATGCTTAAGATACCCTTTCCTAGTCAGATATGAGATAAATATTAATCTTAGTTTTCTTCTAGTATTTTCACTTTTAAACACAAGTAAATAATGCACCTGAAATTTATTTAGGCATGATATGAGGTCATAATTTTCATTCTTTTCTTTCATATAACTATCCAAATTTCCCCGCATTATCAAGTCATTGCATCTGAAGAGGGGGCACTCTTAGGGGACCAAGTCCTTTAACCTATGGGATTTGATGCTAACTCCAGGTAGGTAATGTCCAAATTGAACTGAATTGGACACTCAGTTGGTGTCAGAGAATTGGATAATTAGTGTAGAAAAATGACACATTATTGTTGTCAGAAATGGTGTCAGAATACACCACACAGCCTCAGACTCCTACCACCACCCCTGCCCCCCCAAATTCCACCTACCCTTAATTGTGTTCCTTGGATCCCCAGAGGTGCTCCATGAACTTCTTAAATCCTAAATATGCCCCAAGCCCTAGGCTATGGAATTGTCCCTTTATCCTTCTCTCATCTCCCCTGCCACCACCACAAGAAATTGCATTCTATGTCTGTTTTTGCCCACCTAGAATGTGTTTGCCCTCTTTTCTTAATAAATATTTAGTCCAGCTTAAATGCCTTCTTAAAGTCTTTCCTCATCCTTCCACCAAATATCATTTTTTCATAAATACTTGGAAGAATTTATCACTGTCTCTCTTAATCTGTATGTTTTAATGACATTTTGTTTTCTATCTTATATTACAGTTTTGTGATGTTGATAATGTATTTCCCCTACAGCCTATAAGCTCTTTGCTGACAAGGAGCTCACAGTCAAGTCAGAGAGATATGTGTTCACACATATTTGAATTATCTTTATGTTTACAACCTGGCATGGTATTTGGCCCTTTGTATCCACAGAAAGAATTCATGAAAAAAAGAGTGCATCAGTCTCACTATAGTGCTGTATGAAACCTACCACACTCAAGAGAGTAATCCTTCGAGTGAATATGCGCAAAATGTCTATTCCTTTCTACACATGGGGCTTGTATTAGTCAGGGTTCTGCAGAGATACAGAACCAATAGAAAATATAGAGATATACATATATAAGAGGAGGTTTATTATAGGAATTGGGTCACATGCTTATGCAGGCCAAGATGTACCATGATCTGCCATCTACAGAATAAAGAACCAGGAAAGTGGGTGGTGGTGTTCAGTCCAAGACTGAAGGCCTGGGAATGAGGGAGCTGATGGTGTAAATCCCAATCTGAATTCGAAAGCCCAGCAGCACCAATGTCCAACAGCAGGAAAAGACAGATGTCTCAGCTCAAGCAGAGAGAGCAAATTCACCCTTCTGCCTTTTTTGTTCTATTCAGACCTTCAATAGTTTGGGTGATAACTCACCCACATTGATGACAGCAATCTTTTTTACCATCTACCAATTCAAATGCTAGTCTCTTCCTGAAATACTCTCACACACCCAACATTCCCACAGAACACATACATTCCCACAGTACACACCCCTCAAGTTAAACACACAAAAAATGTTTTACCAGCTATCTGGACATCCCTTATCCCAAGTCAAGCTGACACATAAAATTAACCATCACAGGGCTCACAAGGAAATCAAACCTATTTGGCTGTGCTTACTACCCAATTTACTTTTTGCCCAGAATCCTGATTTACAGGACCACAGAAACTTGAATCTGAACCAACCTACAAAGAATAAAAGAAATCACTGGGGTCTTTTCCCTAACAGTATGACCATTCCTTAATACTGCTTTTCTATCATTTACTCCCAAAATTCAAAAGCTTCAGGCCTTGCAGAATTCTGAGAACTGTTATTAAGTGCTTTTTTGAATCTGCAGACCATAAACCAACTTGTGTGGTTGGACAACCTCCGTTTATCCATTACCTGAGGATTTGCAAAGAGATGACAACTTGACTTAGCAATAGTGGGTGATCAATTCGTTCCAAAAGAAGTTGTAAATAGAAAACATAAACACTTTCAAACAATAAAATGGCATATTCCCCTAATACCTATTATTGCTGAACATTAAACATGATCCCCTTTCTCTCTCCCTATGGAGAACTGTTACAGCACCAGGAAAATGTTTTTCCCCTAAACTCAACACTGATGAAAAGCTTTGGAGAAGAGAAAATGAAAGGAACCAAAAGGAAAACCTGAACACTGATCTACATGAAGCTGACTCAACTAAATAAATGGTAAGGCTCAACTGCTATACTTCTCTCTGCAGGGGAATACTTCCATTTTATTGCTATAGTAAATTCAGACCAGAAAGCAATGGAATATTAACGTTTCAATCAAGACAGCTTCAGATAGGCACACCTGCACACACACACGTGCATGCAAGCACACATTCACACACAGGTTCCCTGCCCAGCCCACACAGCTCTGTGTGTTAAAAGCTTTATGAAAGAGTCTAGAGGATATCTAGAGATTGCTGGCAAGACTCAAAGGGATGGAATATTACAAATCCTTATAAAAGAACTGGGAGCCCTTGTCAATGTGAATTTGAAATATGTTCCTCGCTCCTCTGACTATATAGAAGAAAACAATCATGAACATCTTGCCAAGAACATACATTCCCACAGAACATACCACCCTCAAGCTAAACACTCATCGTCCTCTCCTCTTCTTTAAGAACTAGGAATCAGTGACATTAGGGGATAATACAAACCTACCTGACACCCTCAGTCACTTGACAAATTATAAAACAAGGCTATGTCACTTCAGCTACTGAAATAAGGAGGCAGACTGACATTACCACATCAGCCCAGGCAGTACAGGGGTATAAGAAATGGGGCAATATTTCAAGTGCTTGGGAAGTGACAAATCTTATGTTGAGCCACATCCACTGCAGGGTACCATAAGATATTTCTCCAGGTGCAGACACTGCATGAAGGTAAACTGTTATGTGCATATTTGTAAAGTATGTATATTCCATCAGCTTTCTTGCTTGTAGGAAAATATTAGCAGTTCTTTGTTCATATGACAGAGGAATTTTATAATGGAAGCCACAGCCTGTTTCTAAATAAATTATTAAACTACCAGCTCTTTAATGAAATAGAATTGTCTGCACTAACCTTCCAGATAAAATATGCTTTTTTGTAGAAAATGGCTATCCCACATAGGAGAATTAATTTAATGACATGCCCCCAAAGAATGTGGAAAAGTATGCAAACCAGCATTTATTGAGCAAAATGGTGGGTATTGAGTGGACACACACTATGTGGTTTCACTAAATCCTGATATCAACATATAGGAAAAGAATTACTCCCATATTAGAGATGAAGAAATTCAGAAAGGCTAAATCACTTGCCCAGAAACAGAAGGCTAAGAAGTGGTAGAAATGAGATTTTTAAACTGAGTTCTTACTAAAACCTAAGCTCATTCAAATGCTTATACGCTAATCCCCAACCTGGGCAAAATTGGCATAGATAGATAATCTTGCCCCGGCTTTTCAAGCCAAAATTAAGTATAGCCTTAATAAGAAAGTCACCTGTCAAACAGTATGTGCTAATGCCCACATATTTTGAGTAATTGGTGGCAGGCATTGTACTACATTTTATGCATACAGACTATTATAATAGTCCATATATATAAAACATACACATTACATGTAATATAATATAATAGAACATAATTGCTGTTAGCAAAACAAAAGACTCATTAAACAGAAGTATGACCAAAACAGAAATTTTAAAAAGCATTCAGTAGAGTGGGAAGCTTAATTCACTCTTCCATTTATTATTATAACTTAATTCACTCTTCCATTTATTATTTCAACAAATATTTACTGAGTACCTATGGACCACACACAGTTCTAGACACTGGGAATATCACAGTAAGCAAAATATATGGCATTTCTACTCTCAAGAATCTTACATTCAAATGGTGAAAACAAGTGATAAATAATATTTTTACCATGGAGAAACCTGGCAAACACTACCTTAACCAAGTGATGAAGGTTAACATCACCAGGAATACATGTGGATGTTATTTACTCCTGATATAATGTGATTTTAAAAAAGGGCATTTCATATATGTGGTACTCTTCCCCCCCAAAAAAAATCCTCCAGTCTTATTATGAGAAGAACAACAAGCAAACTCATACTGGGGACATTCGACATGATACCTAGCTAGCATGCCACAGGGTTATCAAGGCCATGAAAAACAAGTTAATTTAAAATTATGTGAAAACTAAACAACACATTCCTGAACAACCAACTTGTCAAAGAAGAATAAAAAAGGAAATCAAAAAATATCTCCAAATTAATGAAAATAGAAACACAATATACCAAAACGTATGGGATACAACAAAAACAGTTCTTAGAGAGATCTTTATAGCAATAAATGCATATATTAAGAAGAAAGAAATATCTCAAATAAACAATGTACATTTACATCTCAAGGAACTTGTCAAAGAAAAACAAACCAAACCCAAGGTTAACAGAAGAAAGAAAATAACAAAAATCAAAGCAGAAGATGAGACCAGAAAAACAATAAGATCAATGAAACTAATAGCTGGTTTTGTTGAGAGGATAAACAAAATGGACAAACCTTCAGTTAGACTTATTAAGAAAAAGGAAAGAATATCCAAAAATTAAAACCAGAAGTGAAGAGACATTATAATTGATAACACAAAAACACATAGAACATAGAATCATCAGACTTCTGTGAACAATTATACACCAAAAAATTAGATAACTTAGGAAAAATGGATAAATTCCTAAGACATGTAACTTATCAAGACTGAATCATGAGGAAATAAAACCTATGAAAAGACCAATAATGAGTAAGGAGATATTGAATCAGTAATCAAAAATCTCCCAACACAGAAAATTCCAGGACCAAATGGTTTCACTGGTGAATTATACCAAACATTTAAAGAAGAATTAATGCAAATCCTTCTCAAATTTTTCCAAAACATTGAAGAAAAGGTAACTCCCCAAACCCGTTTTACAAAGCCAACATTATCCTGATACCAAAGCCAGATAAGAGCATTACTACAGTAATCAAGACAATTTGGTACTGGCACAAAAACTACATAAAAATATTCAAGAATTCAGGGAAGAATTCAAGAATGAAATACAAATATTGAAAAATATCGTATCTGAAACAAAACTTACAATGGAAGGATTTAAAAGCAGATTAGTTGAAGTAGAGGAGACAGTAAATGAAATACAAATTAGAGAACAGGAATACAAAGAAGCTGAGGCACAGAGAGAACAAAGGATCTCTAAGAATGAAAGAATATTGAGAGAACTGTGTGACCAATCCAAATGGAACAATATTCGCATTACAGGGGTACCAGAGAAGAAGATAGAGAAAAGGGGACAGACAGTGTCTTTGAGGAGGTAATTGCTGAGAACATCCCCAGTCTGTGGTAGGACATATCAGTATTTCATGCATCTCTGAGGTCCTGGAGGTGCACAGATCTCCTAAAACAAGTGACACAAGGAACAACACACCAAGATGTATAATAATTCAAATTGCAAAGATCAAGGCTAAAGACAGAGTATTAAAAGCAGCCAGAGAGAGAAAAAAGATCACATACAAAGGAAAACCCATCAGGCTATCACCAGACTTCTCAACAGAAACCTTACAGGCCAGAAGGGAGTGGCATGATATAGTTAATGCAATGAAGCAGAAGGGCCTCAAACCAAGAATGCTCTAGCCAGGAAGATTATCATTTAAATTTGAAGGGGGTTTAAACAAATTCCAGATAAGCAAAAGCTGAGAGAATTTACCTCCCACAAACTGTCTCTACAGTGTATTTTGGAGAGACTGCTATAAATGAAAATGTTCCTAAAGCTAAACAGCTGTCAGTTTATTTTGGAGGGACTGCGATAGATGGAAGTGTTCCTAAGGCTTAATAGCTGCCACCAGAGGAAATAAAACCACAGTAAAGAAAGTAGACAAATCAATTACTAAACAGATGGAAAATTAAATCAACTAACCCCAAAGTTAGTCAGGAGATTATGAATACAGAATATGATACCTAATATATAAAGAATGGAAGAGGAAGAAAAAAGGAATAAACAGAACCTTTATATTGTGTTTGTAACAGCATAGTAAATAAGTTAAGTTAGGCTGTTAGATAGTAAGGAAGTTACCCTTGAAACTTTGGTAACCACGAATCTAAAGCCTGCAATGGCAATAAGTACATACCTATCAATAATCATCCTAAGTATAAATGGTCTGAATGCACCAATCAAAAGACATAGAGTCACTGAAGGATAAAAAAATAAAATCTGTCTATAGGCTGCCTTACAAGAGACTTACTTCAAACCCAAAGACAAACACAGACTAAAAGTAAAAGGAGGGAAAAAGATATTTCATGCCACTAATACAGAGAAAACAGCAGGAGTTATAGTACTTGTATCAGGCAAAATAAACTTCAAAACAAAGAAAGTCACAAAGACAAAGAAGGACATTACATAATGATAAAGGAACAGTACAACAAAGGGATATAACCATTATATAAATATCTATGCACCCAACACAAGAGCACCTACATAAGTCAAACAAACACTAACAGAATTAAAGTGGGAAATAGAATGCAATGCATTTATTTAAGGAGACTTCAACACACCATTCACTCCAAAGGACAGATCCACCAGACAGAAAATAAGTAAGGACACAGAGGCACAGAACAACACATTAGAACAGATGGACCTAACAGACATCTACAGAACACTGAACCCCAAAAGCCACATGATACACATTCTTCTCAACTGCACATGGAACATTTTCAAGAATAGATCATATACTAGACCACAAAAGAGCCTCAGTAAATTCAAAATGATTGAAATTGTACCAACCAGCTTCTCAGAACACAAAGGTATGAAACTAGAAATAAATTACACAAAGAAAACAAAAAAGCCCAGAAACCCATGGAGGCTTAACAACATGCTCCTAAATAATCAATGGATCAATACAAAATAAAAACAGAGATCAAGTAATATATGGAGACAAATGACAATAACTAAACACCACAAAATCTGTGGGACACAGCAAAGACCATGCTAAGAGGGAAGTATATTGCAATACAAGCCTACCTCAGGAAAGAACAATTCCATGTGAACAGTCACCATTAATGAAACTATAAAAAGAAGAACAAGTGAGGCCCAAAGTCAGTGGAAAGAGGGACATAATAAAGATTAGAGCAGTAATAAATAAAATTCAGAAGAATAAAGCAATAGAATCAATGAAAGCAGCAGCTGATTCTTCAAGAAAATAAACAAAATAGATAAGCCCCTAGAAAGACTTATCAAGAAAAAAAGAAAGTCTATATACATCAACAAAATCAGAAATGAGAAAGGAAAAATCACTACTAACACCACAGAAATATGAAGAATTATTAGAGAATACTATGAAAACGTATATGTTAACAAACTGGATAACCTAGAAGAAATGGACAACTTTCTAGAAAAATACAACCTTCCAAGGCTGAACCAGAAAGAAACAGAAAATCTGAACAGACCAATTACCAGCAAAGAAACTGAATTAGTAATCAAAAAATTACCTAAGAACAAAACCCCTGGACCAGATGGCTTCAATGCTAAATTTTATCAAACATTTAGTGAAGACCTAATACCATCTTCCTGAAAGTTTTCCAAGAAGTAGAAGAGGAGGGAATACTTCCAAATGCTTTCTATAAGGCTCACATCACCCTAATACCAAAACCAGACAAGACCCCACAAGAAAAGAAAATTACAGGCCAATATCCCTGATGAACACAGATGCAAAAATACTCAACAAAATATTAACAAATCAAAATTAAAAATACATCAAAAAGATCATCCATCATGATTAAGTAGGATTTATTCCAGGGATGCAAGGATGGTACAATATTTGAAAATCCATCAACATCATCCACCACATAAACAAAAAGAAGGACAAAAACCACATGATCATCTCAATAGATGTTGAAATAGCATTCGACAAAATTCAACATCCATTCATGATAAAAACTCTCAACAAAATCGGTATAGAGGGCAAGTACCTCAACATAATAAAGGCCATATATGATAAACCCACAGCCAACATCATACTTAACATCAAGAAGCTGACAGCTTTTCCTTTAAGATCAGAAACAAGACAAAGATGCCCACTCTCCCCATCTTTATTCAACATAGTTTTTGAGGTTCTAGCCATGGCAATCAGATAACACAAAGAAATAAAAGGCATCCAAATTGGTCAGGAAGAAGTTAAGCTGTCACTGTTTACAGGTGACATAATATTGTACATAGAAAACCCTAGAGAATCCACCCTAAAACTACTAGAACTGATAACTGAATTCAGCAAAGTTGCAGGATACAAAATCCATACTGAGAAATCTGAGGCATTCCTGTATACTGAAGATGAACTAGCAGAAAGAAAAATCAGAAAAACAATTCCATTCACAACTGCATCAAAAAGAATAAAATACCTAGGAATAAACCAAAGAAAGTTGAAGATTTATACCCTGAACAATACAAGACAGTCAGGAGAGAAATTAAAGAAGATAACAATAAACGGAAATGCACCCTCTGCTCATGGATAGGAAGAATTAATGTTGTCAAAATGGCCATCCTGCCTAAAGCAATCTACAGAGTCAATGCAATACCTATCAAAATACTAACAGCATTCTTCAATGAACTAGAGCAAATCATTCTAAAATTCATATGGAACCACAAAAGACCCCAAAAACCAAAGCAAGCCTCAAAAGGAAGAATAAAGATGGGGGATTATGCTCCCCAACTTCAAGCTCTACTACAAAGCCACAGTAATCAAGACAATTTGGTACCAGCACAAGAACAGACCCATAGACCTTGGAACAGACTAGAGAGCCCAGTTATAAACCCAACCATACATGGTCAATTAATATACGATAAAAGAGCCATAGATAAACAATGGGGAAATGGCAGCCTCTTCAACAACTGGTGTTGGCAAAACTGGACAGCTGCATGCAAGAGAATGAAACTGGATTATTGTCTAACTTCATATACAAAAGTAAACTCTAAATGGATCAAAGACCTGAATGTAAGTCATGAAACCATAAAGCTCTTAGAAAAAAACACAGGCAAAATCTCTTGAATATAGACATGAGCTTTTTTCCTGAATGCATCTCCTCAGGCAAGGGAAACAAAATAAAAAATGAACAAATGGGACTACATCATGCTAAAATGCTTCTGTACAGCAAAGGACATCATCAGAACAAAAAGGCATCCTACCATATGAAAGAATATATTTGTAAATGGTATATCCAACAAGGAGTTAACATCCAAAATATATAATGAACTTACATGCTTCAACACCAAAAAAGCAAATACCCCTATAAAAAATGGGCAGAGGATCTGAACAGACAATTCTCCAAAGAAGAAATTCAGATGGCCAACAGGCACATGAAAAGATGTTCCACATTGCTAATCATCAGGAAAGTGCAAATTTAAACCACAATGAGATATCACCTCACACCAGTTAGGATTGCCAACATCCAAAAGACAGGGAACAGCAAATGCTGGTGAGGATGTGGAGAAAGGGGAACCCTCCTCCACTGCTGGTGGGAATGTAAATTAGTTCAACCATTGTGGAAAGCAATATGGAGGTTCCTCAAAAAACTAAAAATAGAAATACCATTTGACCCAGGAATTCCACTCCTAGGAATTTACATGAAGAAAACAAGATCCCAGATTCAAAAAGACATATGCAGCCCTATGTTTATTGCAGCACTATTTATAGTAGCCAAGATATGGAAGCAACCTAAGTGTTCATCAGTAGATGAATGGATAAAGAAGGGGTGGTACATATACACAATGGAATACTATTCAGCCATGAAAAGAAAACAAATCCTACCATTTGCAACAACATGGATGGAGCTAGAAGGTATTATGATCAGTGAAATAAGCCAGGCAGAGAAAGACAAGTGCCAAATGATTTCCCTCATTTGTGGAGTATAACAATGAAGCAAAACTGAAGGAACAAAACAGCAGCAGACTCATAGTCTCCAAGAAGGAACTAGCGGTTACCAAAGGAGAGGGGTGTGGGAGGGTGGGTGGGGAGGGAGGGAGAAGGGGATTGAGGGGTATTATGTTTAGTACACATGGTGTGAGGGGTCACAGGGACAACAGTGTAGTGCAGAGAAGGCAAGTAGTGACTCGGTGGCATCTTACTACACTGACGGACAGTGACTTCAGTGGGGCGGGCTCGACTTGATAATATGGGTGAATGTAGTAACCACAGTGTTTTTCATGTGAAACCTTCATAAGAATGTATATCAATGATACCTTAATAAAAAATAAAAAAAATTAAAAGAAATTCCTAGGTACTATTTGAAACCATGGGAATATATTTAAAACCACCCAGAAAGCTCAGACAGAACACATATAGTACTTGTATTTGTTGGGCTCTGCTAGATAACATATTTACCCCTAAGCCCTAGTAGTCCTACAAATTAATGTTCATTTCTCCTACACACAAAGTCTACCAAAGGTCCGACAGCAGTACAGGGAAGCTCCCTCCAAGTGGTAACTCGGAGATCCAGCCTGGCTCCATCCTGTGGCCCCACCACCTTGACCCATGGCCACTATGACTGCTGCATCAGGGGAAGAAAGAGCTGGAGCATGGGCCGGAGCTTGAACAGCTTAAGCTGGGGAGTGAGGATCATCAGGGCCACTGACTAGTCACTCACCCCACCTGTGAGCCAACAGTTTAGGAAATGTAGTAGTGAGTAATCAGAAATGGAAGGAGAACAAGGTAATGGTGAGAATCAGCAACATCTATCATAATTCCCATGTCTCCAAATCTAGCAGTCTCCAAATCTCATTCCAAATGCAGTTCTTCCACTAACATCAAAGGGGATGGAAAACAGGAACCCTCCAGGCAAACTCCTTCATCAGAGACAAAGCCTTTTCATAATTGTTCATTCCCAGGTATGTACTAAGGGAACTGGCTCAAGAGATCATCCCAAGGAAAAGTGGCCCCACCAAGACCAGGTCCTTAATAGGCTAGTGACCTCCACAAGTCAGGTGCAACCCAGCCTCAGGTGCCCAGGAGCCAGATCTTTTTTCCAGAAAACAAGAAGCACTCATACTGGGCCCATCCAAAGAGAAGAAACCCATTAGAGGGGAAGAGAAGGCGAAGATGGGAAAAAGGCAAGAAGGTGACCACATTTATCTCTCTCCCAGTATCCATCACAGAACCTAGCACTCCAATTGTCTCAGTAACTATTGCCTTACATGTGTGACAGAGTGGGGAAAAAAACAAGTATTGATGACCCAAACTGACTGGAGTCACTGCCCAAAGTTCCCTGATGAACTTTTTCTATGTTACGCCGAAAAATCCCCAGGGATCTCTATTAAGATCCAGAGAGGTCAGACCTGATGAATGTACACACCTGTCAAAATGCATCAAGCTATACACTAAGATTTATACATGTGATTGTATGTACCTCAATATATAAATAAGTGTTACAAGATGGAGAAAAAAAAAGCAAAGAGGTCAACCTGTTTGCTCTTACCTCTTGTTAATGAAGCAGGTATTCCCTAACATTCCTAGAAGCCAGAAGCCTCTGCCACCACCATACCACCACTTCTACCTCACCTTCCTCCTGACACTGCTCCTTAAATCAGAAGCTGTTTGACAGCCTGTCAAAGCTCCTCGATGCTACTGTTTCTGGGGACTTGCCCCCAATCCTTTGAACCCCATTACCCTCTACTCCGCCCTCATGAAAGGAGGAAATAAAGCTCCCCTTCAACCCTCTAGTACATGGCCAAAGTGTAGCAAATGTTTACAGGTTAAACATCCCCATTAAAACTCAGATCACATCAGCAGATATATACATACTTATACAGGGTGTGTGTGTGTGTGTGTGTGTGTGTGTGCATATACACATATAAAATGCTCTCTGTCCAGGGGACAAGTTTATAATATAATCATCCAGAAGTTGGAAGTAACAGGATAGGTAATGACATATCAGACAAATACCAACTAAAAGAGAAACAGAGATGACAACATTAACATCCTCTATACATGGACTCAGAAAACATACTGCTCTTAAATCATCATTGGGAAAATCTGAAGACCTTAAAACTAAGGGGTCAATTAAAACTAGAAAGACCAAAAAGTGTAAGGTTCACTTTCTGTGTGCATGCTAAACTCAATTAACTGTATAGACTTAGAATAAATAACTATTAATAGTTACAGATAGTTACAAAATCAAAAAGCAAAGTTTTTTTAAATCCATGGAAGCTAATATTTTATTATAACTTTCTGTATTTGCCCTAGCCTAGCCTACCTTCCTCTGTAACATCCTAATCTTATCAAATTCTTACTTAATTAAATCTAGATTCTGAGACAAGTTTGTTACTACATAATTACAACTGGACCTTGGAATTGCTTAGCATATAGTGTTTGTAGAATTTTTAATGAAATCCATTCAATTTAATTACTGAAGATTATACTAGGCAATAGGGACAAAATGGTTAACACAAAGTCCCTGCCTCAAAGAGTTTACAATCTAGTAAAGAATGTAGGCAATTAGGCATTTATAATATAAGGTGGTAAAGACTACAACACAGTGAACAGGAACAGCTTACCCAGATGTAGGAGATCAAAGAAAGCTTACAAAAGGAAATGAAATCTAATATAAGTAGCCTTTGGTAGAGGGAGAGGCTATGTTTCTAGACAGAGGAAAAATTATGGGGTAAAGGACTGACAATCAAAGTCTATAAGTAAAGGGTGGCAAGAAGCAGGGCCAGAAAGGTGAGCAGGAATCTGGGCACAAATGGCATTTTGGGCTAAAATATAAAGGCATATAGAGTTTATCTTGAGAGCAACCAGGAAGTATGTACAAGGAATTAAGCAAAAGACAGCCCTCTCAGATTTTGCTTTAGAGATAATGCTCTGGCTGAGTAAGGAAAATGGATGGGAAGGGAGATAGGTGATGAGGCAGGGGGACCAGTTAGGAAGCTGTTAAAATATCCAGGTGGGATAAGATGATAGCCTGAACTGGGAAGGGGCAGTGGGAATAGAGAACAATGGACAAAACACTAAGACATGGTGAATGAGTGGATGTGGTGGCCATCCCAAAGGGATGCAATATTTCTCAAACTTGACTATGCATATGAATCACCTGAGGATGCAGATTCTGATTCTACAGCTCTGAGATGGGACCAGGACTCTGCATTTCTAACAGCTCCAGGCAATGCTGATGCTACAAGAGTCTGCACCACAGTCTGAGCAGCAAGGAGCTAGAAAACTGATAAGGAGGAACACTGGAAGAAAATATCTAACTTTGGATGTGTACTGGACAAGAATTTCTCTTAGCTTGGACAGATGTAATTATAACTGGGGTCTTCTATAAACACAATATTTTAAAATACAGGAGGCAACTCTGCCCAGGATCTACCTGCAACCTATTATCTTTATTCAAAGTCCCTCTCTTTAGAAGGCATATTTTGAATGCTCTCCTATCATTTTCACCACTAACTAATTTTATTTTTCATATTGTATATTACATATAACATTACACAATATACACCTTTAGAGCAAACCTGATATGAGCAATAAAAAGATGGCTCCCAAGAGGATCATACAACATATGAAAGTTTAGAAAGGACAAGGAAAAGTGAGAAACTACTTCCCTTGGAATACGGAAATCAGATTTTTGGCTGGCTGGTTGCTAGAGACTTAGTGATTAAAGCCAGTGTGTGAGAAACATTGACGGGGAACCCAGAAAAGGTCTGTGCCCTCTTGGAGTTTATTATCCCAAATACAAAATAGCAGCCCACAAAAGGCACAAATAAAGTGTGGAGAACTGAGATAAAGAATGAAACTTAGCAGAAGATGGAAAACAGAAAGACATAAAAAAGAATTGTTGAAGGCTTTGAAAAAAAGACAAGGATGAACGATAAGCAGAATAGGAAAAGAATAGAGTGAATCCTAAGGGTTGACCTCATCGTAGAGTATTTATATGAGATACTGAGCTGTGAGACAAGTTTACTAAATACTTTAAAGTCCACGTTATGACACCAAAATTTATGTAGGAGATGTCATTGTTATTTACAGTTCATTTTTTTAAAAAAGGAAAGCTATTTTGGAAAAAACAGAATCACATACTTGAAAGAACCTTGAAAGATCATCTGGTTCTTGACAGAGGAGTATAGCTGGCAGCCTCCAGCTGTTGGCACCTACAGAATCTATCTCAGATTTCTAGCCAGGGTCACACTCTTCCAGGGCATTCCCCAACCAGTAACTGAGCATGGCAGGTACCAAGGCCTGGCCCTGTGAACCTAACTCACGATTCCTTTCCTCCAGAGCTCCCTCTTAAGTTAGCCAGGACTTTTGTCAGATTTACCTAGGAATCTAAAGCTCCTCCTGCCCAATCCTAGTTCCACCTCCCATTCCTATCCCAGGGATCAGATCAGCATCCTTTACATAGGCCTTCCCGGCCTAAACATGCTTCCTCCTCTTTTTATCTTCCACAGACATTATGATGTGGATATATGCTAATACATATTTAGTTATTGGTATTGATATAACTACCGAAAAAGATATAACATATTTGCAATTTGTGTATCTGACAAAGGACTTATGTCCAGAATATATAAAGAACCTTTAAAATACAATAAGACAATCCAATTTTTTAAAAATGGGCAGACTTCATTTATAAAGATACACAAAAGGAAAATAAGCACATGAAAAGATGTTCAATATCATAAGTCATCTGTAAAATTAAAATCACAGTAAGGCACCACACACACCTACGAGAAGAGTTAATGTTAGAAAGCCCAACAATTCCAAGTAAGGAAGAGGCTGTGGAACAGCAGACACTCACACACAATGCTAGTGGAAACATACAATTGTACAAATGTAAAAAATAATACAATCACTTTGGAAAACGGTTTGGCAGTTACTTATAAAGTTAAATGTTTACTTCACACGTGATGCAACAGAATTCTACTTTTGGTTATTTACCCAAGAGAAATGAAAATGTGTACACAAAACACTTGTATAAGAATGTCTAGAGCAGCTTTATTCACAATAGTAAAAAACTGGAAACAATCCAAATGTACAAAAGGTCAATGGACAAATTATGATATATCCACACAATGAAAAGAGTTCTTAGCAATAAAAGAGAACACCCTACTGGTACATACAGCACCATGAATGAATCTCCAAAACATGACATACTTATAAAAGGACACACATGATTCCATTTCCATGAAGTTCTAAAACTAATCTTGAGTGATAGCAATTAGACCAGGGGTTGCCTCAAGGGGTGAGGGATTGACTGCAAAGAACTATGAGGGAATTTTTCTACAGTGATGGAAATTTCTGTACCTTGACTGGATGGGTATTTGTCAAAATTCATCAAACTGGGCACTCAAAACATATGCATATTACTGCATGTCAGTTTTACTCAATAAAGTTGATTTTTAAATATATTCCTAAAGACACATGCACCGCTATGTTTATTGCCACATTATTTACAATATCCAAGATATGGAAGTAACCAAGGTGTCCATCAATAGATGAATGGATAAAGAAGATGTGGCACATATATACTGGAATATTTTTCAGCCATAAAAAACTCTGCCATTTGCAATAACATGAGTGGACTTAGACGGTATTATGCTAAGTGAAATAAGCCAGGCAGAGAAAGACAAATACCATATGATTTCACTTACATATGGAGTCTAATAAAAACAAAACAAAACAAAATGAACAAAACAGAAATAGACTGATAGCCTCTGAGAAGTGACTGGTGGTTACCATGGGAAGGGGGTGGGGGTAGATGGGTGAAATAGGTGAAGGGGATAAATAATACAAATTAGGCTCAGGGATGAATGTACAGCATAGAAAATATAGTCAGTAGTTCTGTAACATCTTTCTCTGTTTACAGATAAGTAACTACACTCATTGGTGTAAGCATTTAATAATGTATATAACTGTTGAATCACTGTTGTATACTTGAAACCAATATAATTCTGTATATCAACTATACTTTAACAAAACATATGAAAAAACCGTTCCTGATATGTATAAACACCATACTAAATAAATACTAAACAAATACAGAAATACTCTGTCGAATAGTATTTGTTGGTATTCCAAGTGGAATATTTATCTTTTACATGTAGATGGTTCTTGCTAGAAAATAGCAATTTTCTATATGTTCTGTTTATTTTCCTTATATGTAGAGGCCTTATCAAATTCCCTTATTCTGTTGTTTTTAACTGAAGCTCTTTGGGTTTTCTAGTCATACAATCATATAAACAGCAAGAAGAGATAACTTCATCTCTTATTAGCCAACATTTATGCAGATTTCTTTCCCTCTCTTACTGCATTCAACCATGTCCAGAAGAACTGTAATAATAGTGATTACCAGACGGCCTCTTTTATCTACCTTAAAGGAAAGATCTTAACATCTGAGTGTTCAGACTATTACTTACTGTTGGATATTTTATAGTCTTTATCAATGTGTGGTTTCTATTCTTTTATTTTAAAAATGATGTTTAAATCTTTTCAAATGACTTCTCAGCTTAGATAACACATGGCTTTTCTCCTTTAAATTGTTGATGCAATGCAATGTGCTTACAGACTTCCTAATATTGAACTGTTTGCTTTTCTGAAAGAAAACCTATTCTTTTGATAAGGCACTAGATTCACTTCTGCATACATATTCATAAGCTAACTTGAACTTTGGGGTTTTTTGATACTGTCTTTACCTTACCAAGTTACATTAAGGCTGACTTTATGAAGTGATTTAGGGAGTTTTCCAGGTTTCTTTGCCCTAGGACAGTAAAAAATAATATTTAATTATCTATTGTTCTTTAAAGGTTTAAAAGAACTTAAAGGACTTAACTGTGTGTCAACTCTTCAGGCTATTTTTTGTAATATTTAATCTCCAATTTTTCTATGGTAATTAATCTGCATACTTCCTACTTGTTGGGTCAGTTTTCTTAGAAAGTCATTCATAGCTCCTAGGTTTTCAGATGTGTTGCTCTTGAATTTTAGTAATCTATTATATTTGAATTCCCTTCTGCATCATTACCTCCTTTCTCATTCCATTCTTGTATAATTTTGTTCTCTTTCTCTAAAATCAGGGTCAAAAGAGGATTTTCTATCTTATCAGTGTCATCAAAGAACCAGCTTTTGGATTTATTTATGCAAGTTTGGGAGTTTTCTATTTTATTAATTTCAACTGATATCTTTACTGCTTCCCTTCCTAGCATTTTTGTTTCTAATTAAGATATACAGTAAGTTTACGTATTTTTTTCTTTCTTCTTTAATAATAAAGACTTATTTAAACCTATAGTATTACCTCCGTGCTTGTTTTGGCAATACACATACTAAAATTAGAATAAAGAAAAGATTAGCATGTCCCTTATATAAGGATAACACCCAAATTCATGAAGTGTTTCATATTTTTATCAACTATACTTCAATTAAATAAATTAAATTCTCCCCCCAAACCAGAAGTAACAATTCTCATCTCCTCACAGGTACAGAGATGTAAATTTTTTAAATGCCTTTTAGTACAGCTTTCATTTGGTCCCATGCTTTTTGGGAGGAAGTATTCTGATTTTAATTACTTATTGTGTATGTCATTTTAATTTTTTATTCCTTTTTGATCCAAATGCTATTGAGAAAGGTGTTTCTAATGCCTAATATTATTGTTAAAATTATTGGAGTCACTTTTAATATTACAAATTTTGTTGGATTCTGATCAGAGAATATGGCCATAAAACCGCTATTCTTTTTGGTTTATTAAGGGTTTTTTTTGTGTGTGGCCAAGTATAGAATGTTTTATACATATTCCATCGACCTACCAAGAAAATTACATATATATATATATATAATTACTATATAGTACTTAAATATATATGCTATATATTACTATATGTAATATATAGACGTGTGCGTGTCTTGGAAGCAAAATTCTCTCTGAACATTTAAAATTATAACCTGAACAACCCACCCTCACACATATTTATAGTTCCCCTTACTTAGCTTTTTACTATTTTTCATAGCATTTATCCTTTATGACTTTGTAACAAACTATAACTTGCTTATAAAGTGCTTATTGTTTTATCCTTTGTCAACTCTGCATTAAAGTCAAGTACACGAGAGTTGGGAATTTCTATGTCGTTCATTGATGTACCGGAAAAAATCTACAACGGTGCCTGACAAAAGGTAGGTGTTCAAGAAAGTATGTTGGCTAAATAAACAAATCATTACCAGATGATCATGCAAAGGGCAAGACAGGAATACTCCTGGTGTTCATTCCCCCCCTACCATCTGTTTCAGTACCTTACTGCGTGTCAGAACCTCGCCAGTGCTGAGTATATACAGAGTAGCCTCACCCCGCCAGTAGGCTACTGTTAGGGCATATGAGAAGGAACCGGAGCTAGTGAAGGAGACTGTGCGTCAATGAGAAATAAATTCGCTTTATAAATGTACTCTTCATAAAAATTTATTGATCTCAAAAATGGCCGCAGTACCTAACTTTACCATTCTATTGTGCTTTGCTCTACTCTCCGAACAAATTTTTAAAAGTCGGCTGTGAAATCTTAAATGAACCAAGGAGGAGTCTAAAAGACACGGAGCCCTCGGCCACCAATCGCTTATCAACAGGACGACCTTGAATGGTTTTAGCAACGCGACTGTCTCCCACACCCAGACCACCGGAGACGCGACGGAAATGGAATGGGTTTCTCTGTCTTTCCGGGCTGCCTCCCGCTAGGGTCCAGGCCGGACGGGCCCCGCGAGGGAGGGCTACGCGAAAGAAGGACCCGTCTCACCCACAACCGCGCACGCCGACACTCTGGGTCCGCTAAGGGAGCCCCAAAACCCCAGAGAGCGAAAAGCGTCAGCGGTAGCCAGATACACCCCGACCCACTCGCGAAGCCCTAACGCCGGCAGCGCGCACGCGCAAGAGCAGCCGCCTTGCCCGCCACGACTCACAGTCCCGGCCCCGCCCCTCGGACCGGAAGGACTTACGGCGCTTAGGGCGCCCGGCTGTCCTGTGGTGGCCTCGGTGATGTCTTGGATTCAAGGGCTTCCCTGGGTCCGGGGCCCTGGAGTGGAAGGGGACGTGTTTGACGAGGAAGCGGACGAGGCTCTCCTAGTGCAGCGGGAATGGCGGAGTCACATGCAGAGACGAGTCAAAGTAAAACTACGTGGCGGGTGCGGGTCCCCCTTGAGAGCCGGGTAGTGGGGAGAGGGGCGCGGAGTAGTGAACAAACTGGGTCCCGAGAGAGGAGGCCAGAGTGGGTCGGGCCGGCGCGGCGAGTCCAACCCTTTCCCGCCCATTCCTTCCTGCGTCCTGCTGGGATTTCCCAAAGGACTACTTGGGCGTTCTTTGAGTGCCTGCGGGATGCGTTAGACGCTGGGAACCAACCACAATGAACTTTGTCTAGACTTGAAGAGGTAGCAGTTTGGTGAAGATCCCAGGGAAGGGGGCGAGAGAGAAACGTGTACACTGACTACTAAATAAGTCTGTCCCAGGACAAGTACACAGCTTGCATGCGTTGCCTGAATGGGTGAGGAATCTAAAGTTAGGAGTGATTCAAGATACATGAGGAAAATGAACTTGAAGTTGTCGAAGGTCAAAAAAGGAAAGTTAATATGAATACTGATTGCTAGCTAAGAGAATGATAAAGTTCTCTTTTACTTTTCGGTGTGAATTAATCCGTCTCTAATTTGTCTCACTATTCACTGATGAGGACTGAATGGTGAGGTCCACCTTTCATCCAATGTCCTTGCCAATCATTAAATTGCCTCTAAATCTGCCCTCCTTTATTGTTTCAGTAAAGTAATATTTACTTAGACCAACAATTATGTGGTCAATTTCAGAAATGCTTTATGTGAGGCTGGGGCTAGACCAGTAAGTATTGAGCATCGTTTGAATGCTCTGGTACCGTAGGAGATGCAGGACAAAATCTCTGCCCACAGAGATTTTGCAGTTTATGTGAATTTCGGTTATCAAGCAAAATTTCTAAAACCAGACTTAACCTTCCTTTTGCTACACCAGTTTCCTCTCTTCCTACTTCAGTTAATTATCAAGACCTTCAGTAACCCTATTTACCACCCTCCTCACCCAACTACACCAGTCCACTCAGTTGCCAAGGGACCAGACTTGTTTCCTTTCTGTGAAGCCGTTGCTGAACAGGGTTTGTAAAAACTGTACAGGAATTGTTATATTTAAATGTGCCAAATAAATCTGGACTTCAAAAATAGGATAAATCAATAATAAACTTTTATGAGAGAAGCCTTCTACTTTATTTGTGAGGCTATTCCATATGTTATAAAACCACTGTGTTAACACAGTAAAGGCCTATTTCATCAATTTTCTAAATGGGTTCTGTGACTTTATAGAAAAAGATACAGTGGTTTATTTGGTGTTAGTTACAGCTGCATTTCTTCATTACTTATTTTTAGGAGGGTTATAGAGATGGAGTAGATGCTGGCAAAGCTGTTACTCTTCAACAAGGCTTCAATCAAGGTTATAAGGAAGGTGCAGACGTCATTATAAACTATGGACAACTCAGAGGAACATTGAGGTAATTTTTTTTAAATGCTGAGTCATTTTTACCTCAGTCCTACTGGAGAATTTTATAGAAGTAGTATGTAAAAATAAAATGTTTAAACAGAAGTGCTTTTCCTAGTGTTAGATCCACAAAAGAGTACTGCAGAGCATAGAATAATACTTAAAAAGTCAAAATCATCAATTCATCCACTTAATGTGTGAGCCAGATGTTGTCCTATTGCAAAGAAGTACTATGGGAAGGTGTATATTTTTTTCTTCCTAAACTGCCACTAATCTTTATCTGAAAGTAATTAAAAAGGTCAGGTTTTGAATCAAGCTTTTAGTCTTATACATGTAGCAGAACAGAATATGACATACCTCTAGACTAGAAGTACATGATGAAAATCATACCTGGTAATAGAAAAATGATTCCATTTACTTCAGTCCTGAACATGTAGTACCTGTCAGGATTCTGTAGTTATAATGGCATATATCAGAGCCAAGTGGTCAAAGGGCACATGGAGGTAGGAGCATGACAGGCTTGTCCTCTTTGATACTTTATACCTCTTAAACTGTCCTCTATAGGAAAAAAAACATAAAATGCATCAAAGAATCACTGATTTTAAAAAGATTAGAAAATAGAAGTTATCAAAACAAAAATCTGTTTCAGGTTTTAGAAAATGCAAGTGTCAAGAGTCAGAATTTATTGTCTACTACAAGCAGGAAAATGACCAAGTATTTATTTTCACAAAGTTAAGTTAATCTTTTATAAGCTTAGAAAGTTTATTACTATATCTTTTATATCAATTGATTACATTTTCAAATCATTACTTTTCACAACCATTATTTTGTCATGACTACCTGAACAATCTGAAATGTCAAAAAATAAAAGTACTCTCTGTACTAGGAAAATAAAGAAAAATATTTATTACAATTAGAAAGATTCTTACCTTCTTCAAGAAATTTGTTAACCCAAAACAGTATCTACTCTATAACAAAGTTGGGAAAGTGAAGTTACCTCAAAACTTTTTTCTAACCTTCAGTTTTGATGGCAAGCATCTATATGGTTAGGACAATGGTTTTCAGCCTTGACTGTACCTTGGTATAATCTGGGAAACTTTTAAAAAATACTACCCCCAGAGATTCTGATTTAATTAGTCTGGGGTGTGATCTTGGTCCTGATTGTTTTAAGAGCTCCCTAGGTGATTCTGTTTTGCATCCAAGATTGAGAATCACTAGGCTAGACGCAGTTTGATGTCCTTAAAGAAAAAACTAACTTTTCTGACCTCCTCTTGTTCCTCTGAGTTGTATCCCTCTTCAACATAAGCTACATAGTCATAAGGAAAAAATCTAAAACCAGGAAAAGTGAATGCATGTGAAGCTGTGAAGGAGGGGTTCTGAATTATAAGCAGTCTGTATGATTTATTCCAATTGTTTGATTTCTATTGAAAGATAATTTTTTTTAAATACATTTTACCATCATTAGTTACTGATTTTGACTTGCATTATTATCAGTTTATTTTTGCCTGGTGTTATCTAGAAGACAGATACGTAGGGTTAACATTAAAAATTCTAAAAGCCATGGTTGTTCAATTTTTTTTCCTATTTAACTCTTGTTTATATTTTTTGTTCAGTGCTTTGCTCTCCTGGTGTCATCTTCATGACAGTACTTCAGCTTTGATCAGTAAAATAAATAATCTTCTGGATGCAGTTGGCCAATGTGAAGAGTATGTGCTCAAACATCTGAAATCAATCACTTCAGAACCCCATGTTGTAGATTTATTGGACTCTGTTCAGGATATGAACCTTTGTCATGTAGCTCCAGCTGAGAAAAAGATTGATGAAGCTAAAGACGAAAGACTCTGTAAAAATAATGCTGAGTTTAACAAAAACTGTAGCAAAAGTCTTAGTGGGGTAGATTGTTCATTTTTAGAATGTTGTGGAACACAGGAGCATGCACATTCCGAAAATCCAAGCCTCACTTGGGTTTTAGAACAGACAGCCAATTTAGTAAAACAGCTGGGAGTATCAGTAGATGTACTACAGCACCTCAAACAACTATAAAAATTATCCTCACTTTTCTAATGAAAATAACAGAACATTTCTTAAAGCACTTTGTTCTTAAACTAACCAAAGTTTGTACTGGTTTCTACATTGAACACTATTTCTAGGTTATCCTTCATGGAAGTTTGAAATGTCTTCAAAACTAACACTATTAAATATAATACAAGCCTTTTTTTTTCTTTGTCACTGGTAATTTTTATGTAAAGAAAGCTCAAGTTCTAGTTGTTATTTTCATTTTCAAATTTCTGATCCAAACCAAGCATTTTCAGACTAATTAGCCAAAGTTAACAGGAATCAAACATATTTTGTAAGGATCTACCTCTCCTTCCTGCTGCCAGCACCAGATGGTTAGGAATCAGACCAGAATTACCACGCATGACCTAATGGCTGACATTGTAAATAGATAGATGCACATAAATATATAGAGATGTGTAGGTGTAAAACTGAAGAAATGTCGATACTGATGGTTAGAAACAAAATACTAAAATTCATATTAGTTTTATGTTAATTAAAAAGTAAGGACATAAAATTCTATGAAAAATACAGAAAATACATTTCGTGCTCAAGTACCTACTTAGTTCTTAACAAGTATTTGGAGTCAGTGTTGCGTAACAATGTGCCAGATTATTTCTAAACTGCAGCTTTGCTTCATATTCACATAGGAATAAAATACTGAAACCACTGATTTCTGTATTACCTGTAGTAATATTCTTAGTCTAGCATAAATAAAATTAGATTCAAACTTTTGCTCCAGGACCTAAGCATATAAGATCAGGAAGGACTTTTCATCACTTTTTTGCCTGAAAAAAATTAATGTGAGGTGTCTGATTTCAGAGGAGCCTAAATAAGTGTCCCTCATTGATAGCCTTAATTGCTTTTTCACCAGTATTTATATCTACCATCTACTCTAAAAAGACATATGTACTGAGATATGAGAGAATCTGATAAATAGGTCTTTCAAGAGGTTAAGAAAATGAACTACTGTGATCTTAAAACCTCAAAGAAACTGAAACAACCAATTTGACATCTCAAGCATTCAAATAGATTATTTCAAGACTTACTAAAATGTTCAAGATATCAAGTGACATTTGACAGCTTGTTTAAAATGCTTGTATCTCTTTAGATGTAAACAATAAACAATTTTGGAAGTTTACTGATTTGTTTTATATGTTTCTTCCATATTTATGGATGCAGCAAAAATCTCAAGTCTATGGGTTGTCATAAGCAGTCTCTAAAGTCTTAATGTTGTCCTGCCCTGCATATTAAATATCAACTACCCATCTCTAATGGTGCATCTCAAGAAGGTCACTAAGTGGCAATTTCAAGAGTGCAGTAAATCTTGGGATTTTTCTGGGCTCTCCCTGATAGGATTTCCTGAAGAAACACCCCTTGTCACCATTGGAAACACGGTGTTTCTGTGCAGATGTTCAAAGAAAGATCAAGAGAATTAGCTGAGTTGATGAGACCATTTGCTTGAAAACATGTCTTAAATTTGCTTTGCTTTTTTAAAAGGACAGACAAAAGTTCCTGGACTGCAGAGGAATGTTAATGGCGTGCTCAGTATACCTATGTTCCATGATCATGAACCTTTCTACCAAAACCAGCAAAAGTGAGGGAAAGAAATCTCACTCTCCTTGTATCTTTTGCCTCATATGCTATGGGCCTTTGAGGTCTTGCCATGAAAAGACCCTAGATGGACATACAGGTAAGGCAAGAGTGTCCCAGCATAGGTGTAGTTTTAAGGCCCAGCACTTAGACCTTAGGCCTGGGTGATATGGCTTCCTTAAAAGCAGTTTTCACCTTAAGTTATTTCTGGATGCTGACATACCTGGAGTTTGAGGGGTGTTTTTTGTTTCGTTTTTTAAGGGAAGGGAGAATCCCACAATACCATGCTTTTCTGACATACTTGTTGATAGATCTGCTGAGGCCAACAAAATTTTTGTACCGTAAAAACAAGCAAGCAGCTGAATTCACCTTCCTGCATCCTTACCTCATATCCTTGGCACTGTGTATTTACTGCTTTTGTGGTAAACCAAAATAAAAACCTTGAACCAAGGACATGTTGTGATTCTCGGCCATCTACAACCTAAAATTAAAGCTTTGTATTCCAGTCTAAGATTACAGAGAAATAAATTAGAGAAAGGTGTATAAATACATATAGGAATAGAGTCCTTATTTTTTAAATCTTATGCTTAATTTCAGACCAGTTGATGAAGTAAATGTCATATGCTATGTTAATAAACTACCAATCAGACTGCCTGCTCTACAGAAATTCTCAAATCTCCATCTTGAAGATGCTTCACCACCATAGTTTGCTTTTCTTGCTTCTGCTCCCACTTACTGCCTTTACCTAGCAGACACTGGAAGAGGAGTCTGTCACTGTCTCATGTTGCCCTCTCCCCATTCACTCCTCAGCTTCACACTGCCTTTTGCTAAGGTCACTGATGGGTAAAGTCACAGGGTTGCCCCCCACTGACTTTTCTGTCCTCTCACTTGGGTCCTCCATCATTGGACATGATGAACTATCCCCAACTTTTACAGTCCCTCTGCTTATCTTCTGCAGCATCTCTTTTTCTTCTCATCCTACTTATTACTGTTCCCTCACTTTTCTTTCACTTTGCTAACTCTCCCTCCTTGGCTTGCCTCTTAAATGTGAGGATTCCATGGAGTTTCATTCTTGGTCCTCTTTTTTTTTTTTTTTATACTCTAACCAGATAATCTCACATACTCCTATGGTTTCAGTTATACTGACTATCCTAAAGCTATACTGACTATCCTAAAGCTAATATTCCAGCTCCCATCCCTGTCCCAAGCTCTGAATCTGGATTTCCATGCAGTTGCCCATGCCTGTCTTAGTGGCGTAGACATACAGATGCACACCATGTCTACAGCTGACCTCATATTCCTTCTCTCTCCTTCCCATCCCAAACTGCTTTGCCTTTCATATTTGCAACCTGTTAATATCATCTCTGCACTCAAAGCTAGAAACCTTTTTTTAAACTGAGGTGTAATTGATACATAACATACTAGTTTCAGATATACAACATAATGATTTGATATTTGCATGTATTAGAAAAGGATCACAGTTTAGTTAACACAGTTAAAAATTATTTTCTTGTTATGAGAGCTAAGATCTCTCAGTAACTTTCACATATACAACAGTATTATTAACTATAGTCACCATGCTGAATATTACATCCTCATGACTGACTTCATAACTGGAAGTTTGTAAAAGCTAGAAACCTTTAAATCTGCTTTTCCTGTACTAACATACCCTACTTCCTATTGAGTGTTTTTGTATCTTACTTCAGAACATACATTAAATGTGGCCTCCTTTCATTCTAATCATCAGATTTTCATTAACTTTTACACCTGCCTCATGACTAATGTTAGTATATCTAAACTAGCTGCACTCTTCCTGTCCATGCTCCATGTCACCATTATCTACCTAAACAGGTTACTTCCACAATTTAAAACCTGTATGTATTCCCCTTTTTCTACTGGGTAAATTATACATTTGGATTTCATTTCTATGCCTAAGCAGCATTGTCAGTCTGATTTCCCATCCTGCCTCCTGCTCCACCATGCACACTACACTTCTTTATGGGCAATCCTACAGTGCTTTATGGATAGTTCCCAACTTCTAATTTTATTCATTGCTGATTCTTCTGCCTAGAATAATTTATTCCACATCCTTCCCAGCAAATTCCTATTTATCCTTCAATACCAGTTCAAATTTCAGCTTTTTTTCTCAGGCAGAGTTAGTTGCTCTTCCCAGTGTTCCCTCTGTGTCACTTTGAGTATCTCAATCCTCAGATTTATTCAGAAAAGTACCTTGTTCATTGTTACATCCCCAGCGTTTAACATCATATGCTGTACATAGATTATGTAGGTGGTGCTTAATGAGAGAAAAAATAAGGAAATGAACCTAGCCCAATGAGTATAAAACCAGAAATTTAGGATTCCAAAATACATCATGTTCTATTCTTTTAAGAAGGGAAAACAAACCTTTATGTTTGTCTTTTTTTCCTCTTCATTTTACATGTTACTAAAATCCACATATCCAAATTGTGTCATCATCTTATGCTGGGCTGAATAATAACATTAAGACAATAATATTTACCAATCACTAAAAATTATACTAATAAATATTACAATACCATTTTTAAAGATACAAATTATATTTGAAATACAGTTTTAACTATTAAGAGAGAACAAAGAAACTCCAAAAAAAAAAAAAAGCCAGAAGAAAACACAAGAATAGTTTCTAGCAGGACACCTGGTGCATAGTATCCTAACAGTAAGGAGGAGTTGGAGGAAACACGGGAGTAAAAAGCAATAGCTAAAGGTGTTCACAATATACAGGCACTATTGTGAAAACTTTACATATGTTAATTTGTTTACTATTAACAACCATACGCAGCAGAACTATTAGAGGTGAGGAAAGAGGCACACGGCAGATGAGTAGTTTGCCAATCCCGGCTACTGAGTAGCCCAGCTCCAGAGTTTGCGCTCAGGGTCGATGTGTACCAAATGACAGCACAGTTGCAGCAATTGTTCTTAGTAGAGGGACGATAAACCACATTTTCCTCTTGCTGTTAAATTCTGCTTTTCTGTATTTTTCAAATATTCCCATTAATGAGTATTATTTTATACTAGAATGTGTATAGTAAGCAGCTACAAGGAATGAAAAGTTTACCAGAATTTTGTTAGCTGTACACCTGGAGAAATACCATTCCCTACTGCGAGGAGAGAATCTATTATCTAGGAAGTAGTTTAGCATATACAGAAACTCAGTTCTCCTTGGACTCCTTAGACTTTTTACACTCTTCATGGAGAGGATAATTTGTATCACTCACTTTGTGATAGTGGTTCTTTAGCTTTCGTAAATTCCTACCAAACTTCAAACAGGATGTTAGCTCTACTACTAAATAAATACACGTATTTGCTAAAGATCCTCCAAAAAAAGCCAAGAATCTTTAATATACGCCAAACTCCATTTTCTTGTCCTATAAATAGTGTGATTTAGCAGCGTACAGTCAGAACCACCTACAACAGATTCCATTGTGCGCAAGTTAAATCCTCGTGTTCACCATTGACAAGGGAGGCTGGGTACGTCCGGATCCTGTTTATTTCCGAGGAGCTGTTGAATTAGTCAAGGCCACTGGGTGGTGCTGGTGCTCCCTGGTACGCCCCGTGCTCTCTGCTTAGTCGTCAGGGTCACGGGGCAAGCCAAGGATTATCCCTAAAGCTATGCCAAACAGATTGAATCACTGTAAAATTGGGTGGGTTTTCTGAGGTAAATCAAAAAACAAGAAATGTGGGCGTCTTCCTTTTTCTCAATTGTAGGCTAAGAATTTTTCTCTCAACCAATCATAAGGAAACTTGTTCACAAGAAAAAAGCACTTTTATTTTCCAGATCCTTCAAATGTGTAAAATAATCTATTTAGAATCCAAAGTGTATAGCCTTCAATCAGAAGTAATATAAAATTATAATTTCGCATACCTAAAGCACGTCTACGTTGTCAGGTCTAAACTGATTCAAACAACAGTCCTAATGATCTGCCTTCACAACCCCCGCATGCTTCCGTTGGTAACTCTCTCTCTTTATTTCTGTTATCTCTCTTTAACATACCCAAACACAACTTCTCAGGATTTAAAGCCAGGGAGAGACAACACCTTACTTTGTTAACCTATCAAATATGTCACAACCCTTTTTTTATCAAATCTACAACCACATAGGTTTTCCTCATACCAAATAAACTCAGCCCAGCTAATATTTAAGCCTGTTTCCTTAAGAGTTACATAGTCACCCTTATGTAGTATTTCTTTGTTACCTGTAAAATAAATATATGGCTCTATAAGGAATTTTTTAACATAAGACATAAATGATTTGCCAAATCCCTTGCAATAATAAAATAGGAATGATTTGAATACAATAATACTGACAGTCCTTGTCAATAAAGCAAAACTGGACTGAAAAAAGGGTACAATGTAAATAATCTGAAAACAATCTTCCTTTTTCTTACTTGGAAACATTGCAAAACACCTTTCTTCCAAAATCAGATCCTAAAATAACCAGGGATTCTAATTTGTTATTTTAAAGTATACCATGAAACATCAATTCATACTTCTGGAACCTTCACTGATAAGGCCACTTGTTAAAAACAAACCATAAATTTTTATCAACTATCCTAGAAATTACTGCCATGGAGTTGATTATGGAAAGAAAACTCATTTAATGCATCTAGAAATTCAAATCCCAATTGGGAGCCAATTAAACTATTTTCATTTGAAGTCACTTTGTTTTGCTATTCAAAATGCCAAATAATTTATTATTAGTCTGTGTTTTAATCTTATAGGTCTGTATGAAGTTCATATGATGGAATTTGGAATCTGGCAGTGTTTATTATGAGCCCATTTGTCAGCCGGGAGACCATTTCTATTTCTGTCATTGTGCTATATTAAAGGACTGCCTTCAGGAAGGTAGCAGCTGCACTGAGGTCAAAGATGTGATCCATGTTCACTCAGCGGCTCACAAGCCCCACCTCTTCAGTGTGAACATGAGACTTTTGACCTGGTCACATGTTACTTCTGTCTACAAGGAAGTGATGAAGGGACCCCTAGAGAAAGTCCAGCAGAGTGAGTGGCTGTTGACAGACATGGTTCAGTTAATTTAAAGTATGAGCCTAGAGGCTGGCCAAAGAAACATGCTGAAGAACAGTATAGCTTGGTTTGATTAGCAGGGTACATATCAAGACAAAGATACCCCAACTTCTAGGAATTTGATCGAAGGAAATAAACAGGTGATAAAAACTCTCAGGGTAAAGATACTCATTGCCACATTCTATTGAGAGCAGAGAATAACTAAAAACAATCTAAGTGACCAAAAATAAAAGAATTGATAAGTAAATTATGATATCTCTACTCAAAGAAATGCTATACACACATTACAGATTATCATTGTAAGAACTATAGAAACAAGGAAAATGTATATTTTTAAGTGAAAGTTACTGTGAAATGTTATGTACATATATGGACAAATTATGTTAAAATACATATTTTGCAGATAAAAAATGGAAGCTCATTCTCAGATATGGTAATATATTCATGATGTAGAATTAGAGAGGTTTGTCTTTTTCAGAATTTTCTTTATTGCGCTGTTATAGTAAAAAAAAGTATTTGGAAAACATCTGTTTTTAAGAAAAGGAACCATGTGTGTTTCATTCTGGAAGTCAAATCCAGAAAAAAGCAAATGCACTTATTTTAAAACAGTGGATCAGAGAAAGATCCTCAGACTACATCTGGTGAGGGGGAATACAGCGAGAAATCAGAAGGTGTTTATTAAGTTTATAATCTTTTCCAATTACATCAAAACCCAAAGTTTATTTCTTTAAGTATACATAATCAACTTTAAACCTCAATGGAAGAGAAAGGCCTCTGGATATACTGGAAGCCATTCCCATTGCCTTTAGTTCATTTTCTTACAGCCCTTTAAAGGTTTTACTTCACCTAATTCTAATAATTACACCAACTTGGTCGTGCCCCAAGAATGCAGGTACATTCTCAGTAGCATGAATAAACTGGCCTTAAAGATCTCTGGGAAGGCCTTCTCTTAACAAAACAAAAGTCAAATAAAGCCTTTTATTGGATTTGTCACAATATTGCTTCTGTTTTAAAAGCGAACAATCAGTTCACAAAATTGGGGCTACTGTTAGCCCAATTGAGTTATTTTTCATTAACTCCTAAAGAAAACCAGTATCATACATATAAATCACTTCACAAAATACATCTAATCCAGTAATAAGATACGCAGACAGAACCTCAGAAAACCCACTGAAAAGTGACCGATGGCTACCTTAAATAGATTTGGAAGAGAATCTGTATTCAGAATTTCTGTGTTGCTCCACATTGGTTTGATTATGGCAGTAACTTGGGTTAAATTTGCCATTATTTTGTACTTGTTAATTAACTGTATGCATATAATCTATCTACTTCCCAAAAGAGACTTGAGCCTCTTTGTTTCCAAATATGTAAAATAGAGGTAATGGTAGGAAATCAGTTGTTTCTGTGGGGATCATGTGCCGTAATGTAGAGCTTACTCGGTGTTGGACACCTAAGCATTGGCAGTCCTGCAGCCAGATTGTCAGCTTTGAAGTGCAGCTCCCTCACTTGGAATTCACTTCCTCTTCCTATGCTGGTTTCTTCATCTATCAAATGATAGTGCCTACCACATAGGGATGTTGAAAGAATAAATGATTTTGTTTATGTAGAGCACTTAGGACAGTGCCTGGCACATATTCAGTACTCACTACACATCAGCTATTATATTTTCTCCTAAGCATCACACCCACAATTTAGATGAACTGCAGCAAGAGGTTTCACTGTTCTTAGACAACTTTAGTTATGGTGAAACTCTGCCATGACTCAGACATGCAAAGCTTCCCACTGGCATAGCTAAAGGTAATGAGCATAACTTCTAATTATGCATAATCACTTGTTACTCTAAAAGAAAAGGAGAGATGGAGCAAACAAAATGCTTTAAACATTTGCAGATATTCATATAAATTTACACTTAAGTGGTAATGATCAATGGGGGAGTTTTTGGAAATGGGGGGCATTTCTGTGTTGTCAGAGTGATGGAGGAGGGGTCCTGCCAGCAACAGTAGAGGGCAAGGGGTGCTGTACATCCTGCAGTGCCTGGGTCAGTCCTCCACAACAAAGAATAGTCCTGCATCCCTCATGCCTTTCAAAGGCCCCAGGAGACATTCATGCAGATGAAAAATCTATTCCTAATCATCTGTCTAGAATCTACCTATAGTTCAAATATGAACACAAAGTATTTTTTTGTTTTTGTTCTAACATTATTGCTTTTCCAAATTATAAAATTAAGCTCCTTATAAAATATTTAAATATTATGGAAGCAATGTAGAAACTATTATTTAGGAAAAATAAACTTCCATTTTGCTCCCGGGTATTGACTGAATTGTATCCCCCCAAAATTAGCTCCTATTACCTCAGAATGTGACTGTATTTGGAGACAGGGCCTTTAAAGAGGTGACTAAATTAAAATGAGGCTGTGAAAGTGGGTCCAATCCAATCTGATAGGTATCCTTGTAAGAAGAGGAAATTTGGACATACAGACAGCAGACGTGTGCCCAGAAGAAAGACCATGTTGGGACACAGTGAGAAGGCGGCCCTCTGCAAACCAAGGAGAGAGGCCTCAAGGAGCCAAGCCTGCTGACATCTTGATCTTGATCCAGACCTATGAGAAAATAACTTTCTGTTGTTTAAGTATCTTGTTATGGCAGCCCTAGCAAACTAATTAGCTACCTCTCCAGATTCTTCCAGAATCTTTCTATTTACATACTAGCAAATGGCACAGTTTTATTTTAGAGAAATTTATTGCTTCAACATATTTATTAAGTACCTACTATGTTCAAATAAGATACCTTGGTGTGCAAAACAAAATCCCTACTGAAATGAGATCATGCTAAGTATACAAAAAGCGGCTTTATCTTTTCATGTAAAAATATATCCTGGGTAAACAAAACAGCAGCAGACTCACAGAACCCAAGAATGGACTAACAGTTACCAAAGGGAAAGGGACTGGGGAGGATGGGTGGGAAGAGAGGGATAAGGGGGGAAAAGGATCATTATGATTAGCACATATAATGTAGGGCAGGAGACACAGGGAAGGCAGTATAACACAGAGAATATTACGTAGTGATTCTATAACATCTTACTATACTGATGGACAGAGACTGTAATGGGGCATGTGGTGGAGACTTGATAATAGAGGGAGTCTAGTAACCATAATGTTGTTCATGTAATTGTACATTAATGATAGCAAAATAAAAAAAAATAGAGGATGCTTCTGTACACAGAAAACAAAGTAAATAAACAAAAAGAAAAAAAAAATATATATATATATATATATATCTCTTTCAATAATGATAACTATCATTTATTGAGGGCTTTATGTGTATAAACATTTTGCATACAATGTCTTAGCATATTCCCTGTATACCTCTAAGCCAGTTGATAAATTTGACAGCCATTTGAAGACTCTAAAGCTTAAACTACATATAAAGGATTTTTCCCCAACAGTGGCCCTCATAAGTTCACTGACTACTTGCCATCAATCCTGGATGGAGCCTTTATTCATCATGTATGTGAGGAAACAGAGGCACAGAGAAAATGGGACTTATTATTCTTGGCTATGAACAATAAATTGATTCTAGTCAGCAGAAGCCAAAAATAATATCTTGCAGGATCTTGAAGAACCAAGGAAGAACCAAGCTCAGAGAGTAAAGGGAAGGGGGGCAGCAGCTCAGCCAGCCAACACTAGCCCCAGAGGAACTGTCATCTGCCATTTGAGTTTCAGCAACACCACTACTGCCACAAATAATTAATCGCTGTTCCAAAGTTCTTTGTCCACTCCCTTCAGATTCTAAGTTCCTGGCAAGAGTGTCCCATTGTTCTGTCAGGGGCAAGGAGAGGGAAAATCGGGTACCTTACATCAGGAGCAGGACTGAGTCTCCCAGCAAGCTGTGGGAGGATCCCCAAATCAAGGAAGGACACTCAGGTGCTGGGTACCCAAAAAGGCCACTGTCTATACAAAGGGGACAATTCAGCACTTGAAATCAGATGTCCTGTCAGTTCAGTCTTTTATTCTACAACCTCTGTATCATCCATGTACCATGATTTTATTTAAAACATGAAATACATATTTATTTTGGTACAGTCTAACATACACTAAAGTTTCTGGGGGATGCAATACTATGTACATTAAGGGAACATTGTAATCTGTTGTGTTTGGAACTTTGCCAACTGACTACAAACTGCTCCTGGCATCCAGTCACCAGGGCACCTCGCTTGCCAGGCTGCCCCTTACCTGCATCAGACTCCTCTGTCATGCTTTGGTGGGATTGTGCCCAAGCAATTTTGTATCGAAATGCAGATTCTTTTGATGTTAATTATCTTCCTTTTCTCTCTCCTTCATATTCCAGTTAGGGCCCTATAATCTTTAGAAGTATGTGTGTAAGTAACTTAGATTACCTATAAATTTCACTTCAAGGTAGTAAAGGGAGTGTTGTAACATATTAGTTAGGGGAAAGGATGTTGTGTCTAAAAAATACTGCTTTCAAGGTGACAACTTAGAATAAAGTCTAGAAGACTTTTCTTTTGTATGTATCTTTCTCACTTCTTATTTTTTTTAAACACTGTTTAGTTTACTTCTTTTTCTTGATCAATTGGCTCCAATTTATTCTTAGTGTCTGCTGGGTTCCAGGGCTTTCAAAAGCTCCAGAGCACTCTGCACATCCCAGAGATGTTACAATTTCTCCAAAGTTTCTTTTGCTAGATTTAATTAACTATTACTGTGGACTTTGTGGTTTTGAAAAGCTAGTGTTACTTTGTCCTTTTTACAATCAGGGAGCTTGGAAGAAGGAAATATTACAGCTACCCCACATACAGCACAGCAGTGGGGAGAATTTCCACAGGGTCTTTTTCTAAGAAATCTCCCCTCAAAGGAGACTTCCCCACTCACATCAAGTATGTGGTTATTTGGTTGTAAGTTATTTACTGATTACATCCACTTATTTGGTCTTATTGACAGATTAAACAAGGCTTCCTGTTTATTCCCTACCTGCATCTGATTTCTGAAGAAATCACTCTGTTTTTAGAATTTACAAATTTATAAATTAGACAGTTTTAGTTTTAGTTTAAAATAGGTACTTACAAAATAAGTCAGAATAATTTTAGAAGCAATAGAAACTAATTTACCTTATAAATGGATGAATTTTGAAAAGTGATAGTAGTAGACAAATTCCTGCAATGTTGTTTTCTGTATGGCTAGTTCAGTGCCCTCAGGGTACATGTGTTTTAGAATCTAACATTTGAAATTGAAGCTGTCTGTTGATTGTTGAGTAAAAGCTTTCTTAAGCATATAAGGAAGTGCTGGTGTTCCAAATCTGAAATGTGTCTTCCTAGTGGGACATCAAGTTTACAGTATCTGGGTTGCTTAATTACAACCAATAGTGTTCAAACTTGCTTATGTGTGCATAAATACTTCAAGATAAATTACCTTTTCTTATATAATTGGGGACCCCAAATTCTGTTGGGTCTTAGTGAAAGCTTCCATTTTCTTTTCCATAAAGAATATAACTTAAACCTTGTTCTTATCTGTGTAAGAAACCCATTTTCTTCATGCTGTTGTTTAACCAGCCCCGTCTAAATCACAACCCCACCCCCACTCTTAGCCCCTCCTCCCAAAGGCAATAATCCCTATGACTCCCAAACACCTGAGGAATCCTGGGGTAACAAAAGGCCTGTTTCCTACCTATCTGGAAAGGCAATCATTAAAATTCAATACATAATGGCTAGTATTAGTATTATCACAACCTACTGTCTCTTACAACCTTGTCAGTGATCCATGTTATCTCCTGAACGCCATTGGAAACAGAAGTCTAATGTCTAATAAGAGGTAAACATCGATTAATTGTTTGCTGAGTGTTTGGATGGATTTGAGAAAAAGGTAAATAAATGCAGAAATATTTCTTTGTGTATATCCAACACTCTCCTAGAAAGGAAAGTTTTCTTTTGCTGAGCACTCAGTCCATGCTGAAGGGCAGCTGTGAAATCCACTGATTTTTAATTTTCATTGCCCTACAGTTCTCCCCTGGGCTTGTCGGATAGCTTCTTAACTTACCTCCTTGCTTCCAGTAGCTCCCCTGTCCTCCACAACACTGCCGGAAGGATCTTTCTAAAACACAAGTTTAGTCATTGCTCTCTTTCCTTTTTTGCCATGACTGAAACAACTGACCCCACTTTCCTTTACAGTGTCACTTCGTGTTGATGCAAGAAGAGCTTGACACACCAGCTACAGTAGTACATGCTGTTTCCTAAGGGCTCCATGTCCTTCTAAGTATTTATTGCTGTGCCTCGAATACATTTTTTCACCAGCTCCTCCTTTAAATTCAACTAAAATACCTTCTCTAGGAAGCAATTAATCATTCTCCAAGGGCTAAAGTAAGAACTTTCTCCTCTGTGCTTCCTTAAGAAACCCTACAAACCACAAAATGTGTTATAATTAATCCTGGATGTTGCCCTATTAGACTGTGAGTTTGAGGAATTGAATAGATTTTACTAAAATCTGGATCCTCAGCCTTCAGTACAGTGCTAGACACATAGTAAGTGCTAAATATACATATATAGAACCAACAGCATTCCACAGGATCATTCTTTTACCTTTCCCATAGTTCCTTGAATTCATCAAAGTCCCTTTTTTTCTGGAGAAGGGTGTCTTGATATCCATGAGGATCCATCCACTGTGAAGGTATTAATAATAAAGAGACATAATTGGTCTAGCTTGTTTAGATCTTTTGACTGACTAAATTTGACTCAAGTTGCCAGAATTTGGTTGTACTGATTGAACAGAAATTAGATTTCTGAACACAAAGTAAGAGCCCATCAATCATCCAAGGGACCCACCAAGATACAGACCTTGTGGGAACATTCAGATGATGGTTAGATCTCTCATCTTAAATTTTATTCTATTCTGTCCCTGGAATCTTGTCTCATGGATCCGATAGACCTGATGGCTGTATAGATCCATTTTGGATTTCTAGTTGGAACACGGGTTGAAGTTTTAAATGACGACATTCTTTGACTATTCTGTTCAGTTATTGCTTTAGTCATCTTCATGGTAGTTTTTTGAGTCATCTGTTAATATATGATGTTTCTGGGTTTTTTGTTTTGTTTTTGGTGAGTCATTTTCCAAATCAGAAATAATTTGGCTATCCCTGTCTCATCACATGGGGTTTAATTTACTGTTTCTTCCATATTTGATGAACATAAGGAATTGCTCTTGGTCATTATCCATTTTTCTGGGTATTTTCTTTATTGAAATAATTCTTTCAAATATGAGGGTAGTAATTTTTTTCTCTTTTGGGGTGTATTTTATTCACAGATGTGACTATAGCTCTTAAACTAGTGCTTGGTAATACTTAGTGCTTAAAAAATACATGTTAAATGAAAATATTTTAAATCAAATTATTATTTTTTTAATCTCGCAACTTCTAGTACTGGTTATAATACACACACAAATTGATTTTTTTTCTTTTATTGAAAACAATAAAATGTTTTTCATGCTTTTAATAAAAATAAAACTCTTAAAAATGTGTTTTCAACATTATCTTAAAGAATACATTTTTTTAAGCAAATTGGCTCTTTCACTGTCATTTATATGATATAAAAACTAGTTTTTAAAATGTGAAGGTAGAACTTCTGTATTAAAATTTTTATTGTTAACTACTGCTTATAAATGGATAACTCATTTTGATCACTAAGTCTGTTATGAGCCTTTGTGTTTTCCATAATCAAAGGTGATTCACTTAAGTACCTGACATCTTTGTTACAAAAGACTCTTGTGTTTGCCAGTAGGCCCCAAGAAGCCTGTCAAGAGCAATTCCAGGAAATGGGCTGCAGCATCTACAGCAGTGACACAGCCACCACAACCAATCAGCATTTAGGGAACTGTAGCCTTATTTCAGGAAGCCATGCTCGAAGGCAGTAGGCAGATGATATCACACGTCACCATAAGACACCAAGATGATGACTCACTAAAAATCCCTTTCCAACCTTAGGTCTTAGAGGAAGAAAAGACCTGATGTGTGTCACTAATATGTATGTGTTACACTTGACAGTGTGTGATTGGTAGAAGCAGGAAATTAAGAATACAAAATAATACGATTTCAGTACAGCCCAGCCCCAACAATGTGAAAATCATATATGTACATATATGAATTATTATTGAATAAATTCTATATATTTAAGTATTTTAGCATATTAAGTGTTTATTAAGATACTAAACACCATAAACCACAAATGTAGCTGAGATTCCCAACACAACTTAAATTTTAATCATTTTAATTACTGGAGATATTTTAGAAGAAATTATCATCATTTACACTAACCTTACACTTCATGAAATTAAATACAATCAATCATGATACTGAGCATTTAAAATATGTCAAACACTTGCTGAAGGTTTTACATGGAAACTGTATCATTTTATTCCATTGAGTGTTAATATTATCTCTATCTTAGGATAAATATCTAGTAAGGTTGAACCCATAACTGCCTGACTCTAAAGACTGTCATTTTAATTACTATAATATTCAGCAACATCCCCTCAGGCCTTTACATTGGAGTGCCCACATTGGCTACTGCCCACAGAGCTTAAGAATACACCCTTATTGTCTGCCTTTCCCTTTCTTTTTTCCCCACTTCTCTTTCATGTTTCTTGGGATCACCTACTATATTAGTCTGTTAGGGCTGCCAAACAAAATACAATAGTCTGGGTATTTTTTTTCCCAGTTTTGGAGAGTAGAAATCGGAGATCAAGGTATCAGCAGGTTTAGTTTCTTCTGAGGCCTCTCTCTTTGCCTTGCAGATGGCTGCTATCTCCCTGTGTCCTCACATGTACATTCACATTCCTGGTGTCCAAATTTTCTCTTCCTATAAGGGTATCAGTTATCTTGGATTAGGGCTCACTCTAAAGACCTCATTTTAACTTAAACTCTTCAAAGACCTTATCTCCAAATAATGTCACATTCTGAGGAACTGGGGATTAGGACTCCAACATATAAATTTGGGATGGACACAATTCAGCCCACAACATCTGTCAAATAAGTACTTAAATTGAAACTTTGTTCCAGCCTTGACTTCTTGGGAAACACAAACTACTACATAAAACATGGAAGATACTCTGTTTGGCACATAGTACTAAATGTTTCTTTAACATTTTTTGTAGTGCTGGCCTACTGGCAATGAAATCTCTTAGTTTTCATTTATATTAAAATGCCTTTATTTCATTTTCATTCTTGAAGGGTATTTTTGCTAGATATAAAATTCTTGACAATTTACTAGATATTAATAGATATATAACTCTAGGGTGTTTTTTTTTTTTAATTTTTTATCTCTTCCAATATGCCATTCAATTGCTTTCTGGCTTTTGGTAAGAAGTCAGCTGTCATTATGTATCATTGTTGCCCTGTTTATGTGCTGCTTTTCTCTGGCTGCTTTAAAGATTTTCTCTTTAATTATGATTTCAGTAGTTTGATTACAATGTGCCTGCATGTGGTTCTCCTTGTGCTTAATGTACTTGGAGTTTGCCAAACATCTTGAATATTTCACTAAATTTGGAAATACTTTGGCCATTGATTCTTCAAAGTTTTGGTCATTCTTCTCTCTTTCTCTTACTCTCTCTTTCCATATGAGACTTTAATTACATACAAGGTTAGACCTCCTGATGTTGTTCAACAAGTCCTGGGGCTCTGCTCATTTGTTCCCAGGTTTTTTTCTTTTCTTTTTTTTTTTTTCTTCGGATTAAACAATTTCTATTGACCTATCTTTAAAGATACTAATTCTTTCTTCTCTTGTCTTCAGTCTGAAGTTACAGCTATCCAGTGAATTTTTTTATTTCAGATATTTTAGTATCTGGTTCTAGAATTTCCATTTGGTTATTTCTTTTTAGTTTCTGTTCTCTGCTAAGATGTCCTGTATGTTCATTCACTAAGATTGTATTTTCTTTTACATCTTTAAGTACAGTTATAGTAACTGCCTTAAAATTCTTGTCTGCTAATTACAATATGAGACAGCCTGGGATTGTCTTTTCCTTTGAGTATTGGTCATATTTAACTGTTTCTTCTTTTCTCTAGTAATTTTGGATTGTATCCTGGATGTGGTGAATAACACACTGTAGAGACTCTGAACTCTGTTCTGTTCTTCTCAAGATACTTTTTGTTATAGAAGACAGTTAACTTGGCGGAACTGAAGCTCCAAACTCTGACTCCTTTGTGTTAGGCAGCAGCTGAAACCTCTGTTCAGTTCTTCAGTCTTATAAAGGCTGCTTGGATTCTGCCCTGCACACACATACTGCAGGGGTCAGCCAGATGTTCAGGCAGAATTTATACTCATAACCAGGGTACCACTCCATGGATCGTTCCTTTCTGGAATATTCTCCTTCATGTTTCAGCTGTGGTTACTCCAAGCATTGACAATATTTAAACTGTTAGAGTGTAAGTTTCTGAGCCTTAGCTGCTCCATATAATGCTGACTGGAGCCTTCCCTCAGGTAAAGAGTCATAAAAAAATTGGAAAACTCACCCAATGTCCTTCCTTTCTTCCCAGTGTTGACTCCCTCCATTTTCAACCTGCTTCGGTCACATTTCAATGCCTTCATGTAATTATTTTCTTATATTTTGCCCAGCATTTATAAGTGTTACCTGTGGAATGGTTGACCTGGTACAAGCTGTTCAACCATTAATGGAAATGAAACCTAAATATTTTCCTTAACCAAAAAAAATCTACTCCATATCTAGACATTAGTATGTATTTATTTATAGCAACACTGTTGCTCCCTATCAAAACATGCTTTGAATTGTTTTACCTTTTAGACATAAACTATCTGGAAAAAGGACTGCCTCCCCACCCCTCATCTTCTGGTGCTCCTATCTAGTTTTCTGCTGAAAAGAAGCTGCCGACTATTTTTTCCTCTAGACTCTCCCTACTAATAGGACTTTTACTTGTTCTAACTTCCCTTCCAATTCTATTCTTGTGGATTAGTGAATAGGAACATAATAGACTGGACTTTTTTTTCCAAGATTGAGGAAGTGTCTGGGAACATTTCCAAGATTTCATTCAATTATTCTCTTTTTATTAACAATGATATTTGTATAGTTTTTCTAGAGTTGCACAGTAAATTTCTGAATAAAAGGGATTTGAGTTCACATCCAGTGGTATTACCATGAAAGGAGAAAGGATTACCACCCTGGGACATCCACCAAAGGAGATGGAGAATGCCATAGAGGGACACCACGAAGCCACACAGTCTACTCAATTCAAAAACTCTTAGTTTGTCAAATTATGCTGGTCTCTGGGGGGACTGAGGGTGGGGGCCATTGATATACTCTATAAATGTCTTTTTTAACAGCTTTCTTAATATATAATTTACATACCACATCATAATTTATTGAAGAATGAATAATATCTGAATAAAAGTTTAAACAACTTTTTCAGGAACTACTGTATCACAGATAAAGGGGGAAATGGTGCCCTCACCTCCTACACCCAAGTACAATTATTGGAGACATCTTCATACCTATTCAAAACTGTGTATGGTAGCAATCAACAGACACATGTGAAACTATAGTTTCAGTTCTTCTTTCAACAAAAAGTTACTTTTATGGGAAGAGCATAAACAGACTTAAAGTTGTTTTTAATTTTTCAGTACAGAAAGGAAGACCTTTAAAGTAATGTGTCCACTGTAAGGTAACACATGAAAACTGGCAAAAGTAAGAGTGGATCAAAGAAATCATACACTATGAGGATTTGAAATATAAGCTGGGGATATTTAATTTGGGAAAAAAACACTTGGGAGACTATAACAGGAGTCTTAATTTATTTTAAAAGCTAGTATATGAAAGTGCAGACTCATTCTAAATAGTTCCACAAGAAGTAAGACAAATGGCTGATATTACAGTGAGACACCTTTCACGTCAATATAAAATGGCCATCTAGCAGCAATGTTGTTGAGAGATTCTTGCTTTGGTAGGAAACCAGACCAGGTCAAAGTGAATTTGTAAGCATGATCTACAACCTGTTGTGAGCTGTCGCTCTTCCACATGAGCCGTGGTGGTTAATTTTATGTGTCGACTGGACAATGGGTTGCCCAGATATATGGTCAAACATCCTTCTTAGTGTGTCTGTGAGAGTGTTTCTGGATGAAATTAACTTTTCCATCAGTAGACTGAGTAAAGCCAGTTGCCCTCCCTAATGTGGGTATCCCTCATCCTATCAGTTGAAGGCCTAAATAGAATAAAAAAGCTGACCTTCCCTCAAGTAAGAGGGAACCTCTTCTGCCTGATTACCTTTGAACTGGGACATGAGCTTTTTTTCTACCTTCATAGTCAAACTGAAACATTGACTCTTCCTGATTTTCCAGCCTCTGGCTTCCAGATTGTAACTCACATCACTGGCTCTCCTGGATCCCTAGCTGGCTAACTGCAGATCTTGGGACTTTTCAGCCTCCATATCGTGTAAGTCAATTCCTTAAAGAAATAAACACATGGTCAACTCTTGAACAAGGCAAAAGTTAGGGGCACCGACCCCCCCATGCAGTCAAATATCTGCATATAACTTTTGACTCCCCAAAAACTACTACTGATAGCCTATGTTGACTGGAAGCTCTACCAATTAACACATATTTTGTGTTACATGTATTAAATACTGTATTCTTACAATAGAATAAGCTAGAGAAATGAAAATGTTTTTCAAATTGTCACACATTTCCAAATTTTTTCCCAATATATTTATTGAAAAAATCCTTGTATAAGTGAAACTGCACAGCTCAAACTCTTGTTGTTCAAGGGTCAGTTGTATATATATCTCCTTTTGGTTCTGTTTCTCTTAAAAACCCTGACATAATAGACTGAGAACTTTTCCCTAAAGCAAGTCCTTTCTTCAGTTCTTACCAGTGAGTGATTCATGTTCTGTAGATTTTTTCTTTTACTATTCCTGGTTTGAGGATGACTAGAATTCTGGTTCCACTTCAATTTTTATTGATCCATTTACCATCACTGAGTTCTAGAAAATGGGAGCAGGTTGGCTATAGGACAGTTTGTCCTTCCTCCAGGGTTATGACAAAAGAATGTTTGAGCAATTCTCTGGTCCAGACCACTTCAAAAGTCTCCTACAACTTTAAAATCCTATTAATAAGTTATTTGTTGCTTCCATATGTTATTTTCTTTGGAACTTCTAGCTTTACATTTTTGTGCTTAGAAAAGAGAAAATTTAAGCACAATGAGTCAGAAGTAGAATAGAGAGAGGACAGCTATAGATTATCTTTTAAAATAGCCATTTCAAAAATATAATGACATTTGGGATTTCATATTTCATGTAGTAGATTTTTACCAACTAAAAGAATGCTGATATTAAATATCGACATGTAGTTAAGTTTTTATTTTAACATTTGGAAAAGTCAGGCAAATTCAAAAGGAACAGAGACTTTTAATCTCACTCTCTCTGACAATGATTAGTTCATGGGTCATAGCAGGAACAGAAGAAAAAGTGAAATTGTTATTCTGTACTGCATAAATCTACTCTGCTCTGGTGACTTCTGAGTATATAGGTAGAATCAGGTGAATGGTGGGATAAAGATAACACCCTAGCTGCTTTATTTGTGCATGCATAAGGGTATGCCCATTATTTTCTCTCTAGATTTAAAGGCAAGTTAGAAGATCCCAGACACAATACCAACATGAAAAACCAGAATCCAAGAGTAGTTATGAGAAGCCATATAAAACTGCTCAGTGATTTATGCACCAAAGTTCATCAAACTGGGCAGTTGTGGATTACACATGACTATGTGACATGCTTTGTCAAAGCATTATGAGCAGAAGTATGTCATATTAAGAGCCAGTGCAAGATCTGCCAGGTTCCCTGTGCCTGCAGTGATTGTGGAAGCAGTCCCTTAGTACCTCCAACAGCTAAGTCCCTAAGTGACAGTGAGCAGCAGAGAATCCCAGTAAACTGGCACTGTACATGTAGCATGAGGAAGTAATAAATTTTTCTGATGTTAAGTCACTGAGCTTTTGAAGTTTTCTGTTACTGTAGTATAAGCTAGCTCATCTTGATTAACACAGAAGATATTTACCTTCATAATTTTTCCCATGATTTCAATCCAGTATTGGAAATGTAACCATACACAACATAGATATAATTCCCATCCTCCCTAGTGAGTAAGAAAGAAAAACAAGCAATTCCAACATAGTGTTGTATGTGCCATGGAAAACACAAGGCTCAAAGGGAACACACTAACTAGAGCAGCTAGGGACAGTGTGGAAAGGCTCCCTGGATGAAGTGACATCTGAATTGCAAAAGAAGAGCAGGAAATAGTGATGAGCAGCTGTGATGTGATGTGAAAGCTGAGTGAAGGGAAAGTAGGAGATTGGAGGGAGAGGCAGAGGCATTTTTTCTGAATTAGAAACAACAGGGATAAAACACAGGAAGAGGTGTTATTGGACTTTGCACATTGCCCTATCCCATCCCACCCTCTACTTATTCTAGGCTGAATTGGGATTGAAACACATCTACTGATAAAAATGTGCTGCTATTGCATAGCAGTAAGTTGCTAACAGCTTAATTTCAGGGAAATGCCATCTTTGTATACCAGTGTTTGTGCAATTATTTGAAGTTAATATTTAATAAAAATTAATGAAAAAATGAAAGTGCTTCTATTAACAAAAGTATAATTGAGACAAAGGCCAAAAAATTAATCAGATTTACCTACAGTTGTGAATCTTTAGCTCAATTCAGATACTTACTTGATTGCCTGAGCGTTCAAATGTGAAGAATTATATTAAAGCACCTTTAGGAAATACTGGAAATTTACCTTGACAATTATGTCTAAGCATAAAATTATGGCTTGATAAATACCCTAAGTATTCCAATGATTCAAACACAGAAAGAACATGTATAAATGGGAACAGAGATGCAACTTACTAAAGAACCTGTTAGTGACAGAAAGCTGAAATTCATATTTCTTTCAGGAATTTCCCAAAGTTTTTAAAACATTAATAAAAATGGTCAATACTTTGCAAAATCTCATCTTTCCAACATACAAATAAATTTTATCTAGTAAATGTCTCCACAAATGAGAATGTGAGTTAGGAAATTAATTTATCATATTTAATGTCTAATATGTTTTAAATATATATGTATACATAGGGCAGGGTTTAAAAACTAAAACCTTTATACAATAATTAGGAATTTTATAAAATTTCTATGGAAATCTTAAAAATCTGGTATGTCTTCCTTAACTTTGACTTTTTTGGGGACTGCAAGTATATACAACAGCAGGCAACTACTTGTACTCTTGTAGCCAGATCTGTGTAGTGTGTACACACGTGTGCATGTGTGTGTGTGTGTGTAGTGAGGGAAATGCTAAGTGACCAGAGATGAAACTCTACAGATAAGCAGACATTTGATTTTGTAAAGCTACATAAGATACATAATGGAATTCAGGCTATCCTGAGATTAATGGAAGTATTGGAGTTTTGGCGGAGTTGTTACATGATCCTATTTGCTTCACAAGTTCAGTGGATTTAAGGGAGGAAAAGACTGCATCCCTTGGCTCTGTACTCCAGTAATAGTAAGCAGGTAATAAAAGTTTGGATTAGGAACTGGCATAGCACTGGAGTGGAATGGATGATTTTGAGATCTAGCAAAGACAAAGGTTTAACAGAGCCTGGTGATGGAGTGGATCTTGAGGAAGAAGAGAAAAAAAAATCTAAAGATTTAGATTTCTGGCTTTGGGCATTTAGTGAGAGACGGCCTTAGTTCTGTTTGGATGTGTGGTGTGTTGAGTTGGGTGCCTATAAAACACCCAAGAGACATCAAGTAGGGAGTTGAATATATGGGTTTCAAGTTTAGGAGGGATCTCTTGGCTAGAAGTCATCAACATACAGAAAGTAAAACCATGGGCACAGATGACATAATCCAAGAAGGATGTTGAGGTAATTGCCCTCTATACACATTTTGTTGAGAGTTTTTATCATAAATGGATGTTGAATTTTGTTGAATGTTTTTTCGGCATCTATGGAGATGATCATATGGTTTTTGTCCTTCTTTTTGTTGATGCGGTGGATGATATTGATGGATTTTCTAATATTGTACCATCTTTGCATCCCTGGACTAAATCTGACTTAGTCATGGTGGATGGTTTTTTTAATATATTTTTGAATTTGGTTTGCTAATATTTTGTTGAGTACTTTTGCATCTACATTAATCAGGAATATTGGTCTGTAATTTTCTTTTTTTGTAGTGTCTTTACCCGGTTTTGGTATTGGAGTGATGCTGGCTTCATAGAATGAGTTTGGAAGTATTCCCTCCTCTTCTACTTTTTGGAAACTTTAAGGAGGATAGGTATTAGGTCTTCATTAAATGTTTGATAAAATTCAGCAGTGAAGCCATCTGGTCCAGGTGTTTTGTTCTTAGGTAGTTTTTTGATTACCAATTCAATTTCATTGCTGAAAATTGGTCTGTTCAGATTTTCTGTTTCTTTCTGGGTCAGCCTTGGAAGGTTGTATTTTTCTTGAAAGTTGTCCATTTCTTCTAGGTTATCCAGTTTGTTAGCATGTAAGTTTTCATAGTAATCTCTAATAATACTTTGTAGTTCTGTGATATAGGTAGTGATTTTACCTTTCTCATTTCTGATTCTGTTTATGTGTGCAGACTCTCTTTTTTTCTTCTTCTTTCTTTTTTTAATTTTTTTAAATTTATTTATTTACTTTGTTGTCATTAATCTACAATTACATGAAGAGTATTATGTTTATTAGGGTCCCCCCTTCACCAAATCCCCCCCACAAACCCCATTACAGTACTGTCCATCAGTGTAGTAAGATGCTGTAGAATCACTACTTGTCTTCTCTGTGTTGCACAGCCCTCCCCATGACCCCCCCACATTATACATGCTAATTGTAATGTCCCCTTTCTTTATCCCTCCCTTCCCTCCCTTTCTCCCCTGTCCCTTTCCCTTTGGTAACTGTTAGTCCATTCTTAGTTTCTATGATTCTGCTGCTGTTTTGTTCCTTCAGTCTTTCTTTGTTCCTATAGTCTTTGGGTTTGAGGTGAGTCTCTTGTAAGCAGCATAGAGATGGGTCTTGCTTTTTTATCCATTCTATTATTCTGTGTCTTTTGATTGGTGCATTCAGTCCATTTACATTTAGGGTGATTATTGAAAGATATGTACTTATTGCCATTGCAGGCTTTAGATTCGTGGTTGCCAAAGGTTCAAGGTTAGCTTCTTTAGTATCTTACTGTCTAATTTAACTCACTTATTGAGCTATTTTAAACACTGTCTGGTCATTCTTTCTTTTTCTCCCTTCTTATTCCTCCTCCTCCATTCTTTACATGTTGTGCTCTTTTGTGCTTCCTTTAACTGCTTTTGTGGGTAGTTGATTTTATTTTTTGCCTTTAGTTAGTATTTGGTTGGTCTGCTTTCTTTGCTGTGATTTTATTTTCTCTGGTGACATCTATTTAGTCTTAGAAGTGCTCCCATCTAGAGCAGTCCCTCTAAAATACCCTGTAGAGGTGGTTTGTGGGAGGCAAATTCCCTCAACTTTTGCTTGTCTGGGAATTGTTTAATCCCTCCTTCATATTTAAATGATAGTCGTGCTGGATACAGTATCCTTGGTTCAAGGCCCTTCTGTTTCATTGCATTGAATGTATCATGCCATTCTCTTCTGGTCTGTAAGGTTTCTGTTGAGAAGTCTGATGATAGCCTGATGGGTTTTCCTTTGTAGGTGACCTTTTTCCTCTCTCTCACTGCCTTTAAAACTCTGTCCTTGTCCTTGATCTTTGCCATTTTAATTATTATGTGTCTTGGTGTTGTCCTCCTTGGGTCCTTTCTGTTGGGAGTTCTGTACACTTCCATGGTCTGATCAATTATTTCCTCCCCCATTTCGGGGAAGTTTTCAGCAATTATTTCTTCAAATAGTCTTTCTATCCCTTTCTCTCTCTTCTTCTTCTTCTGGTACCCCTATAATGCAGATATTGTTCCTTTTGGATTGGTCACACAGTTCTCTTAATATTGTTTCATTCCTGGAGATCCTTTTATCTCTCTCTGCGTCAGCTTCTATACGTTCCTGTTCTCTGGTTTCTATTCCATCAATGGCCTCTTGCATCTTATCCATTCTGTTTATAAATCCTTCCAGAGATTGTTTCATTTCTGTAATCTCCCTCCAGATGTTTGTAATCTCCCTCCAGACTTCATCCCTTAGCTCTTGCATATTTCTTTGCAGCTCCATCAGCATGCTTATGAGTTTTATTTTTTTTTTTTTTTTTTTTTTTTATAATAATTATTTTTTATTGAAGGGTAGTTGACACACAGTATTACATTACATGAGTTTCAAGTGTACAACACAGTGGTAGAACATTTATATACATAATTCTAGGTTCCAGCTATCACCCTACCAGGCTGTTACAATATCTTGACTATATTCCTTATGCTATACCTTACATCCCGGTTACTAATTTATTTTACCATTGGAAGTCTGTCCTTTTTTTTTTTTTTTTTTTTTTTTTTTGTGAGGGCATCTCTCATATTTATTGATCAAATGGTTGTTAACGACAATAAAATTCTGTATAGGGGAGTCAATGCTCAATGCACAATCATTATTCCACCCCAAGCCTAATTTTTGTCAGTCTCCAATCTTCTGAGGCATAACAAACAAGTTTTTACATGTAGAACAAATTCTTACATAATGAATAAGTTACATAGTGAACAGTACAAGGGCAGTCATCACAGAAACTTTCGGTTTTGCTCATGCATTATGAACTATAAACAGTCAGTTCAAATATGAATACTGATTTGGTTTTTATACTTGATTTATATGTGGATACCACATTTCTCTCTTTATTATTATTATTTTTAATAAAATGCTGAAGTGGTAGGTAGATACAAGATAAAGGTAGAAAACATAGTTTAGTGTTGTATGACAGCACATGTAGATGATCAGGTGTGTGCCTGTAGACTATGTGTTAATCCCAGCTAGACCAGGGCAATAAAACATCCACGTATGCAGAAGATTTCTCTCAGAACGGGGGGGTGAGGTTCTAAGCCTCACCTCTGTTGATCCCCAATTTCTCACCTGATGGCCCCCCTGCGACTGTGCCTGTCTTAGGTTGTTCCTCCCTTGAGGAATCTTACCCGTCTCTGGCTAACCAGTCATCTTCCGGGGCCATACAGGGAAATGTGAAGTCGGTAAGTGAGAGAGAAGCCTTATTGTTTGAAAAAGTTAGCTTTTTACTTCTTTGCATATTTATGCCCTGTGGCTTCTATGCCCAGCATTTGTCTTGAGGTATCTTTACCACTTGGAAGAATTATGATACTCGGTAAATTTGATATGAGGCACGAATTCTATTTAAGGGTTGTAATTAGGAAGGAAGAAGAAAAGCTATAGAAGTAGCAGGCGGAAGAAAACATGGGAAGATTGATTATTTCTTTGATATATCTTCTTGTAGAGTAACTTCAGCATGTATAGGTTTTAAGCTACTACTTAAATTGCACACACACATTAACATAATAGGAGTATAGTTACATAACCAAAGCATATCTGTAATTACCAGCCCTCTGCAGTGAAACCAAGAAAACCAGTTAGGCACCTTAGGCATTTGTGAAAACTTATCTATGATATGGTGGATATTGTCCAAATGAACTTGAACAGTCTGAGAGAAATCAGACAAATTAAAACAACCCATTCCTGGGGACTGTTCACATGCCATATGTTCTTTTAACAATAAATAGTTTGTAGTTGTAAGACTTTGGAGCGCTACAATTTGCACTTCTCCAAATTCTTGGTTGAGTTCCAACAGTATAGATCCAGTCCAATTTTGTTGTTTTACTGTATGCACAGGCCAGCTTAGATATCTCCTTCCTCATTCCCATGGCAAGTCCAGGAACTGGTGGGATGAGTGCATCTACAGCTGTAGCAGTGCGTGGATTTTTGTTGGGGTTTTTTGATGATCATCTTCTGGCATGAGTCTTCCAGAGAGTGCAGATGTTGGAAGTTCTTTTTCATATCGTATCTTAGTTCATTTTCGGGGTAGCCCAATTAGGCTTTGATCCTCTGTATAAACACAAACAGACCCTTTGCCTACACTTTTATATGCCCTTTATACCCTTGTGTAGAACTCGTTGGAGGTTACCACACAGGAACTGCCCTTTTTTTTTTTTTTCTATCACTAATCTACACTTACATGACGAATATTATGTTTACTAGGCTCTCCCCTATACCAGGTCTCCCCTATAAACCCCTTTACAGTCACTGTCCATCAGCATAGCAAAATGTTGTAGAATCACTACTTGCCTTCTCTGTGTTGTACAGCCCTCCCTTTTCTCCTACCCCCCCATGCATGTTAATCTTAATACCCCCCTACTTCTCCCCCCCTTATCCCTCCCTACCCACCCATCCTCCCCAGTCCCTTTCCCTTTGGTACCTGTTAGTCCATTCTTGAGTTCTGTGATTCTGCTGCTGTTTTGTTCCTTCAGTTTTTCCTTTGTTCTTATATTCCACAGATAAGTGAAATCATTTGGTATTTCTCTTTCTCCGCTTGGCTTGTTTCACTGAGCATAATACCCTCCAGCTCCATCCATGTTGCTGCAAATGATTGGATTTGCCCTTTTCTTATAGCTGAGTAGTATTCCATTGTGTATATGTACCACATCTTCTTTATCCATTCATCTATTGATGGACATTTAGGTTGCTTCCAATTCTTGGCTATTGTAAATAGTGCTGCAATAAACATAGGGGTGCATCTGTCTTTCTCAAACTTGATTGCTGCATTCTTAGGGTAAATTCCTAGGAGTGCAATTCCTGGGTCAAATGGTAAGTCTGTTTTGAGCATTTTGATGTACCTCCATACTGCTTTCCACAATGGTTGAACTAACTTACATTCCCACCAGCAGTGTAGGAGGGTTCCCCTTTCTCCACAGCCTCGCCAACATTTGTTGTTGTTTGTCTTTTGGATGGCAGCCATCCTTACTGGTGTGAGGTGATACCTCATTGTAGTTTTAATTTGCATTTCTCTGATAATTAGCGATGTGGAGCATCTTTTCATGTGTCTGTTGGCCATCTGTATTTCTTTTTTGGAGAACTGTCTGTTCAGTTCCTCTGCCCATTTTTTAATTGGGTTATTTGTTTTTTGTTTGTTGAGGCGTGAGAGCTCCTTATATATTCTGGACGTCAAGCCTTTATCGGATGTGTCATTTTCAAATATATTCTCCCATACTGTAGGGATCCTTCTTGTTCTATTGATGGTGTCTTTTGCTGTACAGAAGCTTTTCAGCTTAATATAGTCCCACTTACTCATTTTTGCTGTTGTTTTCCTTGCCCGGGGAGATATGTTCAAGAAGAGGTCACTCATGTTTATGTCTAAGAGGTTTTCGCCTATGTTTTCTTCCAGGAGTTTAATGGTTTCATGGCTTACATTCAGGTCTTTGATCCATTTTGAGTTTACTTTTGTATATGGGGTTAGACAATGGTCCAGTTTCATTCTCCTACATGTAGCTGTCCAGTTTTTCCAGCACCACCTGTTGAAGAGACTGTCATTTCGCCATTGTATGTCCATGGCTCCTTTATCAAATATTAATTGACCATATATGTCTGGGTTAATGTCTGGATTCTCTAGTCTGTTCCATTGGTCTGTGGCTCTGCTCTTGTGCCAGTACCAAATTGTCTTGATTACTATGGCTTTATAGTAGAGCTTGAAGTTGGGGAGTGAGATCCCCCCTACTTTATTCTTCTTTCTCAGGATTGCTTTGGCTATTCGGGGTCTTTGGTGTTTCCATATGAATTTTTGAATTATTTGTTCCAGTTCATTGAAGAATGTTGCTGGTAGTTTCATAGGGATTGCATCAAATCTGTATATTGCTTTGGGCAGGATGGCCATTTTAACGATATTAATTCTTCCTAGCCACGAGCATGGGATGAGTTTCCATCTGTTAGTGTCCCCTTTAATTTCTCTTAAGAGTGACTTGTAGTTTTCAGAGTATAAGTCTTTCACTTCCTTGGTTAGGTTTATTCCTAGGTATTTTATTTTTTTTGATGCAATTGTGAATGGAGTTGTTTTCCTGATTTCTCTCTCTGTTGGTTCATTGTTAGTATATAGGAAAGCCACAGATTTCTGTGTGTTGATTTTGTATCCTGCAACTTTGCTGTATTCCGTTATCAGTTCTAGTAGTTTTGGGGTGGAGTCTTTAGGGTTTTTTATGTACAGTATCATGTCATCTGCAAATAGTGACAGTTTAACTTCTTCTTTACCAATCTGGATTCCTTGTATTTCTTTATTCTGTCTGATTGCCGTGGCTAGGACCTCCAGCACTATGTTAAACAACAGTGGAGAGAGTGGGCATCCCTGTCTAGTTCCCGATCTCAGAGGAAATGCTTTCAGCTTCTCGCTGTTCAATATAATGTTGGCTGTGGGTTTATCATAGATGGCCTTTATTATGTTGAGGTACTTGCCCTCTATTCCCATTTTGCTGAGAGTTTTTAACATGAATGGATGTTGAACTTTGTCAAATGCTTTTTCAGCATCTATGGAGATGATCATGTGGTTTTTGTCTTTCTTTTTGTTGATGTGGTGGATGATGTTGATGGACTTTCGAATGTTGTACCATCCTTGCATCCCTGGAATGAATCCCACTTGGTCATGGTGTATGATCCTTTTGATGTATTTTTGAATTCGGTTTGCTAATATTTTGTTGAGTATTTTTGCATCTACGTTCATCAGGGATATTGGTCTGTAGTTTTCTTTTTTGGTGGGGTCTTTGCCTGGTTTTGGTATTAGGGTGATGTTAGCTTCATAGAATGAGTTTGGGAGTATCCCCTCCTCCTCTATTTTTTGGAAAACTTTAAGGAGAATGGGTTTTATGTCTTCCCTGTATGTCTGATAAAATTCCGAGGTAAATCCATCTGGCCCGGGGGTTTTGTTCTTAGGTAGTTTTTTGATTACCGCTTCAATTTCATTGCTGGTAATTGGTCTGTTTAGATTTTCTGTTTCTTCCTGGGTCAATCTTGGAAGGTTATATTTTTCTAGGAAGTTGTCCATTTCTCCTAGGTTTCCCAGCTTGTTAGCATATAGGTTTTCATAGTATTCTCCAATAATTCTTTGCATTTCCGTGGGGTCCGTCGTGATTTTTCCTTTCTCGTTTCTGATACTGTTGATTTGTGTTGACTCTCTTTTCTTCTTAATAAGTCTGGCTAGAGGCTTATCTATTTTGTTTATTTTCTCGAAGAACCAGCTCTTGGTTTCATTGATTTTTGCTATTGTTTTATTCTTCTCAATTTTATTTATTTCTTCTCTGATCTTTATTATGTCCCTCCTTCTGCTGACCTTAGGCCTCATCTGTTCTTCTTTTTCCAATTTCGATAATTGTGACATTAGACCATTCATTTGGGATTGCTCTTCCTTTTTTAAATATGCTTGGATTGCTATATACTTTCCTCTTAAGACTGCTTTTGCTGTGTCCCACAGAAGTTGGGGCTTAGTGTTGTTGTTGTCATTTGTTTCCATATATTGCTGGATCTCCATTTTGATTTGGTCATTGATCCATTGATTATTTAGGAGCGTGTTGTTAAGCCTCCATGTGTTCGTGAGCCTCTTTGCTTTCTTTGTACAGTTTATTTCTAGTTTTATGCCTTTGTGGTCTGAAAAGTTGGTTGGTAGGATTTCAATCTTTTGGAATTTTCTGAGGCTCTTTTTGTGGCCTAGTATGTGGTCTATTCTGGAGAATGTTCCATGTGCACTTGAGAAGAATGTGTATCCTGTTGCTTTTGGATGTAGAGTTCTATAGATGTCTATTAGGTCCATCTGCTCTACTGTGTTGTTCAGTGCTTCCGTGTCCTTACTTATTTTCTGCCCAGTGGATCTATCCTTTGGGGTGAGTGGTGTGTTGAAGTCTCCTAGAATGAATGCATTGCAGTCTATATCCCCCTTTAGTTCTGTTAGTATTTGTTTCACATATGCTGGTGCTCCTGTGTTGGGTGCATATATATTTAGAATGGTTATATCCTCTTGTTTGACTGAGCCCTTTATCATTATGTAGTGTCCTTCTTTATCTCTTGTTACTTTCTTTGTTTTGAAGTCTATTTTGTCTGATATTAGTACTGCAACCCCTGCTTTCTTCTCACTGTTGTTTGCTTGAAATATGTTTTTCCATCCCTTGACTTTTAGTCTGTACATGTCTTTGGGTTTGAGGTGAGTTTCTTGTAAGCAGCATATAGATGGGTCTTGCTTTTTTATCCATTCTGTTACTCTGTGTCTTTTGATTGGTGCATTCAACCCATTAACATTTAGGGTGACTATTGAAAGATATGTACTTATTGCCATTGCAGGCTTTAAATTCGTGGTTACCAAAGGTTCAAGGTTAGCCTCTTTAGTATCTTACTGCCTAACTTAGCTCGCTTATTGAGCTGTTATATACACTGTCTGGAGATTCTTTTCTTCTCTCCCTTCTTGTTCCTCCTCCTCGATTCTTCATATGTTGGGTGTTTTGTGCTGTGCTCTTTCTAGGAGTGCTCCCATCTAGAGCAGTTCCTGTAAGATGTTCTGTAGCGGTGGTTTGTGGAAAGCAAATTCCCTCAGCTTTTGTTTGTCTGGGAATTGTTTAATCCCACCGTCATATTTGAATGATAGTCGTGCTGGATACAGTATCCTTGGTTCAAGGCCCTTCTGTTTCATTGTATTAAATATATCATGCCATTCTCTTCTGGCCTGTAGGGTTTCTGTTGAGAAATCTGACGTTAGCCTGATGGGTTTCCCTTTATAGGTGACCTTTTTCTCTCTAGCTGCCTTTAACACTCTTTCCTTGTCCTTGATCTTTGCCATTTTAATTATTATGTGTCTTGGTGTTGCCCTTCTTGGATCCTTTCTGTTGGGGGTTCTGTGTATTTCCGTGGTCTGTTTGATTACTTCCTCCCCCAGTGTGGGGAAGTTTTCAGCCATTATTTCTTCTAAGATACTTTCCATCTCTTTGCCTCTCTCTTCTTCTTCTGGGACCCCTATAATACGGATATTGCTCCTTTTAGATTGGTCACACAGTTCTCTTAATATTGTTTCATTCCTGGAGATCCTTTTGTCTCTCTCTATGTCAGCTTCCATGCGTTCCTGTTCTCTGATTTCAATTCCATCAATGGCCTCTTGCATTCTATCCATTCTGCTTATAAACCCTTCCAGAGTTTGTTTCATTTCTGCGATCTCCTTTCTGGCATCTGTGATCTCTTTCCGGACTTCATCCCATTTTTCTTGCGTATTTCTCTGCATCTCTGTCAGCATGTTTATGATTCTTATTTTGAATTCTTTGTCAGGAAGACTGGTTAGGTCTGTCTCCTTCTCTGGTGTTGTCTCTGTGATCTTTGTCTGCCTGTAGCTTTGCCTTTTCATGGTGATAGGAATAGTCTGCAGAACTGGGACGAGTGACGGCTGGACTTCCTTTCTTGTTGGTTTGTGGCCCTCCTCTCCTGGGAGAACAGCGGCCTCTAGTGGCTTGTGCTGCGCAGCTGCGCGCAGACAGGGTTTCTGCTTCCTGCCCGGCTGCTATGGAGTTAATCTCCGCTGTTGCTGTGGGCGTGGCCTGGCTCGGGCAGCTACTCCAAAATGGTGGAGTCGCGTTGGAGCAGGGGCTGCTGGGAGGCTATTTATCTCCGTAAGGGGCCTCCCTGCTCCCTGCAGCCCAGGGGTTAGGGTGCCCAGAGATCCCGGATTCCCTACCTCTGGATTAAGTGACCCGCCCTGCCCCTTTAAGACTTCCAAAAAGCACCCGCCAAAACAAAACAACGACCACAAAAAAAAACAAGAAAAAAAATTTTTTTTTTAATTAAAAAAAAAAAAAATTTTTAATTAAAAAAAAAAGGTGGTCGTTCGTTTTTCTTTATTCTCCGGTGCCAGCCTCAGGCCTCTGCTCACCGGTCTTTCTGCCCTGTTTCCCTAATATTGGGGTCCCTGTCCCTTTAAGACTTCCAAAAAGCGCTCGCCAAAACAAAGCAGCAAAAAAGCAAAAAAAAAAAATGGTCGCGCGCTTTACTTATGTCCTCTGTCGCCCAGCCTCCAGTGCCTGCTCACTGTTCTTGCTGCCCTGTTTTCCCAGTATCGAGGGCCCTGCACTCTGGCCCGGATGGCTGGGGCTGGGTGTTCGGCAGCCCCGGGCTCCGTCTCCCTCCCGCTCTGCCTGCTCTTCTCCCGCCGGGAGCTGGGGGGAGGGGCGCTCGGCTCCCGCGGGGCCGGGGCTTGTATCTTACCCCCTTCGCGAGGCGCTGGGTTCTCTCAGGTGTGGATGTGGTCTGGATATTGTCCTGTGTCCTCTGGTCTTTATTCTAGGAAGGGTTGTCTTTGTTATATTTTCATAGATATATGTTGTTTTGGGAGGAGATTTCCGCTGCTCTACTCACGCCGCCATCTTCCGCCCCACCTCATGAGTTTTATTTTTAATTCTTTTTCAGGAAGACTGGTTAGGTCTATCTCCTTCTCAGGGTTTGCCTCTGTGATCTTGGTCTGTATCAATTTCTTCTGCCTTTTCATGGCGATAGATATATTTGTGGGGAGCTGATGCGTGTGCTGGGTAAGAGAAAGTCCCTTCTTGCCAGTTTATGGCCTTCCTCTCCTGGGAGAACAGCGGCCTCTAGTGGCTTGTGCTGGGCAGCTGCATGCAGATGAGGCTTCTGATCTTGCCTGGCTGCTATGGAGTTTAGCGTTGCAGTTGCTGTGGGCGTGGCCTGCCTCAGGCTGCTGCTCCAATATGGCAGAGCCGCATCAGAGGGGGAACAGGTGGGAGGCTGTTTACAGCGGTGAGGGGCCTCCGAGCTGTGCTGCGGGGGTTCAGGTGTCCAGAGATCCCCGCGATTCACAGCTGCTGGGCTAGCTGTCCCAGGGCACTTCCGTCCAGCTGTGGGGTCCCTGTCCCTTTAAGACTTTCAAAAAGCACTCGCTTTTCTTTGTCCCGAGGGCACCGGCTGTGGGGACCCACTCACAGGACTTACTGTCCTATTTCCCTAGTTTCCAGCACCCCACGCACACACTGTGTCTGCGCTCCAGTGCAGATGGCTGGGGCTGGGTGTTTCTTCAGTCCTGGGCTCCCTCTCCCTCCCCACTCTGACTCCTCTCCTCCTGCCAGGAGCTGGGGTGAGGGGCATTCGGGTCCCGCTGGGCCAGGGCTTGTATCTTAGTCCCTTGGCAAGGCGCTGGGTTCTCGTGGGTGTGGATGTAGTCTGAATGTTGCCCCGTGTCTTCTGGTCTTTTAGGATTCATTGTATTTGTTGTATTTTCAGAAATATATATGGTTTTGGGAGGAGGTTTCCGCTGCTCTACTCACGCCGCTATCGTGGTTCTTCCCCTTCTCTTTTTTTCTTGATAAGTCTGGCTAGGGGTTTATCTATTTTGTTTATTTTCTCAAAGAACAAGCTCTTGTTTTCATTGATTCTTTCTATTGTTTTATTCTTCTCAATTTTATTTATTTCTGCTCTAATCTTTATTATGTCCCTCCTTCTACTGACTTTGGGCCTCATTTGTTTGTTTTCTAGTTTCATTAATTGTCAGTTTAGACTGCTTATGTGGGATTGTTCTTCCTTCCTGAGGTAGGCCTGTATTGCAATATACTTTCCCCTTAGCAAGGCCTTCACTGCATCCCACAGATTTTGTGGTATTGAATTATTGTTGTCATTTATCTCCATATATTGCTTGATCTGTTTTTATCTGGTCATTGACCCATTGGTTATTTGGGAGCATGTTGCGAAGCCTCCATGTGTTTGTGGGATTTTTCATTTTCTAGTTTCATACCTTTGTGGTCTGAGAAACTGGTTGGTACAATTTCAATCTTTTTGAATTTACCAAGGCTCTTTTAGTGGCCTAGAATATGATCTATTCTTGAAAATGTTCCATGTACACTTGAGAAGAATGTGTATTCTGCTGCTTTTGGCTGGAGAGTTCTGTAGATGTCTGTTAGGTCCATCTGTTCTAATGTGTTGTTCAGTGACTCTGTCTCCTTACTTATTTTCTGTCAGGTTGATCTGTCCTTTGGAGTGAGTAGTGTGTTGAAGTCTCCTAGAATTAATGCATTGCTTTCTATTTACCCTTTTAATTCCATTAGTATTTGTTTCACATATGTAAGTGCTCCTATGTTGGGTGCATAGATATTTAGAATGGTTACATCTTCTTGGATTGACCTCTTTATCATTATGTAATCTCCTTCTTTGTCTCTTGTTACTTTCTTTGTTTTGAAGTCTATTTTCTGATACAAGTACTGCAACTCCTGCTTTCATCTCCCTATTAGTTGCATGAAGTATCTTTTCCATCCCTTCACTTTTAGTCTGTGTATGTCTTTGGTTTTAAAGTGAGTCTTTTGTAGGCAGTATATAAATGGGTCTTGCTTTTTTATCCATTCAGTGACTCTGTCTTTTGATTGGTGCATTCAGTCCATTTCCATTTAGGGTGATTATCGATAGGTATGTACTTACTGCCATTGCAGGCTTTAGATTCGTGGTTACCAAAGGTTCAAGGTTAACTTCCTTACTATCCAAGAGTCTAACTTAACTCACTGAGTATGCTATTAAAAACACAATCTAAAGGTTCTTTTTTATCCTCCTTTTTCTTCTTCCTCCATTCTTTATATATTAGGTATCATATACTATATTCTTGGTCTATTCCTTGATTGACTTTGGGGGTATTTGATTTAATATTGCATTTGCTTAGTAATTAACTGTTCTACTTTCTTTCCCATGGTTTTACTACCTCTGGCAATAGCTATTAAGCCTAGGATCACTCCCATATATAGCAATCCCTCCAAAATGCAATGTAGAGATCGTTTGTGGGAGGTAAATTCTCTCAGCTGTTGCTTATCTGGAAGTTGATTAATCCCTCCTTCAAATTTAAATAATCTTGCCAGATAAAAGTGTTTGTGGTTCGAGGTCCTTCTGCTTCATTGCATTAAATACATCATACCACTCCCTTCTGGCCTGTACGGTTTCTGCTGAGACGTCTGATGAGCTTCCCTTTGTATGTGATCTTATTTCTCTCCCTGGCTGCTGTTAATAGTCTGTCCTTATCCTTGATATTTGCCATTTTAAGTTGTATATGTCTTGGTGTTGTCTTCCTTGGGTCCCTTGTGTTGGGAGTTCTGTGCACCTCCATGGCCTGAGAGACTATCTTCCTCCCCAGATTCATAAGTTTTCAACAATTACATCCTCAAAAGCACATCCCTTTTTCTCTCTCTTCTTCTGGTACCCCTATAATACAAATATTGTTTCGTTTAGATTGGTCACAGTTCTCTCAGTATTCTTTCATTCTTAAGAGATCCTTTTTTCTGTCAGTGCCTCAGCTTTTTTGTATTCCTCTTCTCTAATTTCTATTTCATTTATAGTCTCTTCCACCATATCTAATCTGTTTTTAAAATCTTCCATTGTATGTTTCATTTCTGATACTGTGTCCCATAATGATTAGATCTCCAACTGGAATTAATTCCTGAGTTCATGAATATTTTTCTGTACCTCCATAAGCATGTTAATGATTTTTATTTTGAAATCTCTTTCAGGAAGGTTCATGAGGTCAATTTCATTTGAATCTTTCTCTGGTGTATTCATAATTTTGCTTTGAACCAGGTTCCTTTGACATTTCTTATTTGTATGTGGCGCCCTCTAGTACCCATAAGCTCTTCTTTCTGGAGCTGCTCACCCCTGGAGCAATGTCGGGTTTCTGGGGAGTGGTGTTGGTGCCTGGGGGAGGAAAGAGCTGTTTCCTGCTTCCTGGCTGCTATGCCTGTCTCCACTGCCAGAAACAGTGGGCCAAGCACACAGATATAAGCTTCTATGCTTTGTGTTTGTAGCTGCTCTAGGAGGGGCTTCCCTCTGGTTGGCCTGATGCCATGGCAGGGTTTGCCGGTTTGAGAGCCAGGTGGTGCTGGCCAGGAGAAAGGTGCAGCAGGCTGTGTATCACAGAGGGGGGTCTTGGAGCTCCGTAGCCAGCCAGGGGGCTGGAGTGCCTGCAAATCATGAAAGTTCCAAACCTTCTGGGAAGAGTGCACCCAGACAATTTTGTCTACCTGTCCTTTCTCCTAAGCAGTAAGCTATGTGCAATCCTTGTCCCTTTAGTAGCCCTTTTGCTGTTAGGAAGTCTCTCAGACTGCCTGCCTTTCTTTTGTCCCAGAGCAGCCAGATATGGATCCCTGTTTTCCACAAGCACCTAGAATCTCTCCAGGTATTCTGCCTATCTTAGCTTTCCAACTCCCCTAATCACAAGAGCACCATGTAACTTAGGTTTGTACTCCCAGAGCAGATCTCCAGAGCTAGGTGTTCAGCAGTTACAGGCCTCCACTCTCTCCCTGCTCTGTTTCTCTTTCTTGCACCAGTGAGCTGGAGTGAGGGAAGGGTTTGGGTCCTGCTGGGTCATGGATTTAGTAGGTTATCCTGTTCCATGAGGTTTATTCTTTTTCTCCAGGTGTATGCATTCTGGCACAGCCCCTTTCTGCTGCTCTTTCGGGATTAGTTGAATTATATTTTTGTATTATATGCAGTTTTAAGAGGAAGCCTGTCTCATCTCTTATGCTGCCATCTTTAATCCAATCTGACTGGTGACTTTATTAAGAATAGTTTCACATCAGTGGTGGGAATGAAAGCCTGACTACAAATGATTGAGGAGTAACTTAAGGTGAAGAAACAGAGATAGCAAGCACAGAAAATTCTCTAAAATTTTTTCTTTACTGAAGAGAGGGAGAATTTGGGTGAAGCTAGAGGGAGTGAGAATATATATGAGGGAGTCAAATGAGAGTGCTAATGGCAAGGAAGCACTAGAGATGCTGAAGACAATCAGAAAGAGAGTAACTTCTGGAGCAAGGTCCTCAAATAGACAGGAGTTAAGATTACAGATGGAATAATGGCCTTCTATTGTGAAAAAAATGAAAGAAGGGATGTGGTTCAAAAGTTGAAGGTTTGATTGTAAGAACATGCACTATCATGTAATTTTAAATTTTATAATATACTGTACAGTATAAATATTAACAAAGGCAGAGAATAATAGAATGCATTCAAGTGTCCTGCTTATGATTTTCTGATTCTCAAGACTCTGACAACTTATGGGACCAAATCAGACATTCCTTCTTTTGTAGGGTATCTGGACCAATGTCTGAAATACAGTGAAGATTCAACAAATTCTAATTTGATCCCCATTCATTGGCGGACTCTGGACTCAAATAGTCAACTGCTTCAGTAGTAATTCTTCCTTCTGACTATTGAGATCTGTACTTTCTGGTTTAATCCTCTTTACCTACCAGATCACTCCTAACTCTATAAATATAACTTCTGTTCTTTTCTATCCCAATATATGCTTTTTCTAGGACAAATGAATTCATTTATGATCCAATAATTCATCTTAATTAAATACATTAAAGACTGAATTTATATTCTGAATGAAGATACAAAGGTACTCTGGGATTCTTGGAAAAAGATGGCAGCATGAGAAGTGAGACAGAAACCTCCCAATACCACATATTACACGAAAATACAGCAAATACAACTAATCTTGAAAGAGCAACCAGAAAGAAGACCACAACAGATGGCCTACATCTGGGGAAAAGAGAAGACCTCATGGAAAAGGGTAAAGTAACAAAGCTGTGATCCGTCGGGACCCAAGCCCTCCCCCAACCCCAGCTCACAGACAGGAGGAAGAGAAATGGAATGGAGAGAAAGGGGAAGCACAGGACTGGTAAACACCCACCCATGAAGATACGCTCTGGGATCACAAACCCAAATTACATGGTGCTCTGGAGATTAGTGGGTTTGGAAAGCAAAGAAAGGCAGAATACTCGAAGACGCTGAGATTCCAGGTACTTGTAGAGAACAGGTACCCATAAACGTCTACTCTGGGACAAAAGAAAGGCAGGCACTTTGAAAGACTTCCCAGCTGCAAGAGAAGTGCTAAAGAGGAAAGGAATACTGCTCAGGAGAAATGCCAGGTGGACAAAATTGTGCTGGCACACTCAGCCCAGAAAGTTGGGAACAATCAGCAGCTTCATGTGCTCCATCCCCCTGGCTGACAAAAGAGTGCCAAGGCCCCCCACTGCAATACACAGCCTGCCACTCCTTCCTCCCAGCAGGGATTGGTCCACTCACCTGCTGCCCCAGCCATCATGCCAGGCCAGCTGGAGGGCAGCCCTGACTACAATAGCTACAGGGATGTAACACAGAGGCTCCTATCTGCACACTTGGCCCACTGGCCCTGGCAGTGGAGGTACACACTGCAGCTGGGAAGCAGGAAACAGCTCTTTCCTCCCAGCAGGCACCAGTGCCACATGCCTGTGACTCCTGTATTGCTCCAGATGCTGAGCAACTCTAGAGAGTAGAGCTTCTGGACATTAGAGGGTGCTGCCTACACAGTTATTCCATAGGAATAATTAGAAATATGAAACAGCAAAAGAATCTTGTACAAACCAAGATCCCTCAAACACCATAAAGAGGGTTAAATGAAACTGAAATTACCAATCTACATGATAAAGATTTCAAAACAAAGACATAAAAATGCTCAGGGAGCTACAGAAAAATATTCCAGATCTCAGGAAGGAATTCAAGAAAGAAAGATAAAGTTTGAAAATACAGTCTCTGAAATGAAATATACAATGGAGGGATTTAAAAACAGAAGAGGTAGAGGAGACAGTAAATGAAATAGAAATTAGATAAAAGAGTACAAAGAAAATGAGGCACAGAGAGACAAGAGGATTTCTAGGAATGAAAGAATAATAAGAGAACAGTGCGACAAATCCAAACAGAACAATATTCACATTATAGGGGTACCAGAAGAAGAAGAAGAGAGAGAGATAGAAAGTCTCTTTGAGGAAAAAATGGCTGAAAACTTCCCCATTCTGGGGAAGGAAATAGTCTCTCAGGCCATGGAAGTGCACAGATCTATCAATACAAGGGACCCAAGGAAGACAACACCATGACATATAATAATTAAAATGTCATAGATCAAGGACAAGGACAGAGTACTAAAAGCAGCCAGAGAGAGAAAAAAGATTTCATACAAAGGAAAACCCATTAGGCTATCATTAGACTTCTCAGCAGGCAGAAACCTTACAGGCCAGAAGGGAGTGGCATAATATATTTAATGCAATGAAGCAGAAGGGCCTTGAACCAAGATTACTGTACCCAGCAAGATTATCATTTAAATTTGAGGGAGGGATTAAACAATTTCCAAATAAGCAAAAGATGAGAAAATTTACCTCCCAAAAATGATCTCTACAGTGTATATGGAAGTGTTCCTAAGGTTACCTAGCTGTCACTAGAGGAAATAAAACCACAGTAAAGAAAGTGGACCAATTAATTAATAAGCAGATGCAAAATTAAATCAACTACTCCCAAAGTCAATCAAGGAATAGACCAAAAGTACAGAATATGATACCTAATATATAAAGAATGGAGGAGGAAGAAAAAGGAGGAATAAAATAACCTTTAGATTGTGTTTGTAATAGCATACTCAGTGAGTTAAGGTAGATTCTTAGTAAGGAAGTTACACTTGAACCTTTGGTTACCACGAATCTAAAGCCTGTAATGGCAATAAGTACATACCTATCGACAATCACCCTATATGTAAACAGTCTGAATGCATCAATCAAAGACATAGAGTCACTGAATGGATAAAAAAAACAAGACCCATCTATATGTTGCCTACAAGAGACTCACTTTAAACCCAAAGACATACACAGACTAAAAGTAAAGGGATGGAAAAAGACATTTCAAGCAAGTAATAGGGAGAAAAAAGCAGGAGTTGCAGTACTTGTATCAGACAAAATAGACTTCAAAACAAAGAAAGTAACAAGAGACAAAGAAGGACATTACATAATGATAAAGGGATCAGTACAGCAAGAGGATATAACCAATATAAATATCTATGCACCCAACATAGGAGCACCTAAATATGTGAAACAAATACTAAGAGAATTAAAGGGGGAAAAAGAATGTAATGCATTTATTTTAGAAGACTTCAACACACCACTCACTCCAAAGGACAGATCAATCTGACAGAAAATAAGCAAGGAGACAGAAGCACTGAACAACACATTAGAACAGATGGACCTAACAGACTTGTACAGAACACTCCACCCAAAAGCAGCAGGATACACATTCTTCTCAAAGGCACATGGAACATTTTCCAGAATTGATCACATACTGAGCCACAAAGAGAGCCTCAGTATATTCAGAAAGATTGAAACTGTACCAACCAGCTTCTCAGACCACAAAGATATGAAACTAGAAATAAATTATGCAAAGAAAACATAAAAGCCCATAAACACATGGAGGCTTAACAACATGCACCTAAATAAATGGATCAACTACCAAATAAAAACAGAGATCAAGCAATATATGGAGACAAATGAAAACAACAACTCAACACTGCAAAATCTGTGGGATGCAGCAGAGGCAGTTCTAAAAGGGAAGTATACTGCAATACAGGCTTATCTCAAGAAAGAAGAACAATCCCAATGAACAGTCTAAACTCACAAAGAAACTAGAAAAAGAAGAACAAAGGAGGCCCAAAGTCAGTAGAAGGAGGGACATAGTAAAGATCAGAGCAGAAATAAGTAAAATTGAGAAGTATAAAACAATAGAAAAAAATCAATGAAACCAGAAGCTATTTCTTCAAAAAAAGATTTAAAAAATGGATAACCTCCTAGCCAGACTTATCAAGAAAAAAAGAGAATATATATTCATAAACAAAGCAGAAATGAGAAAGGACAAATCACTATGGACAGCATAGAAATATAAAAAAATTAGAGAACACTATGAAAAAATATATGCTAAGAAATTGGATATCCTACAAGAAATGGACAACTTTCAAGAAAAATACAACCTTTCAAGACTGACTCAGGAAGAAGCAGAAAATCTGAACAGACCAATTACCAGCAATGAAATTGAATTGGTAATCAAAACTACCTAAGAAAAAAAAAACGTGTACTAGATGGTTTCACTGATGGATTTTATGAAATATTTAGAGAAGATCTAATACCCATCCTCCTTAAAGTCTACAAAAAGCACAAGAGGAGGGATTACTTCCAAATTCATTCTATGAGGCCAGCATCACTCAAATACCAAAGTCAGGCAAATACACCACAAGAAAAGAAAATTACAGACCAAAATCCCTGATGAACATAGATGCAAAAGTACTCAACAAAATATTAGCAAACCAAATTCAAAAATATATCAAAACAATCATCCATCATGATCAAGGAGGATTTATTCCAGGGATGTAAGGATGGTACAACATTCAAGAATCCATCAACATCATCCACATTTTGTGGACAAAAACCATTTTTTGTGGACAAAAACCACATAATCATCTTCATAGATGCTGAAAAAGCATTCGACAAAATTCAACATCCATTCATGATAAAAATTCTCAACAAAATGGGTAAAGAGAGTAAGTACCTCAACATAATAAAGACCATATATGACAAACCCACAGCAAACATCATATTTAACAGTGAGAGGCTGAAAGCTTTTCACCTAAGATCAGGAATAAGACAAGGATGCTCACTCTCCCCACTTTTATTCAACATAGTTCTGGAGGTCCTAGCCACAGCAATCAGACAACATAAAGAAATAAAAGGCAACCAGATTCGTAAGGAAGAAATTAAACTGTCCCTGTTTGCAGATGACATGATATTGTACATTAAAAAACCCTAAAGAATCCACTCCAAAACTACTAGATCTAATATCTGAATTCAGCAAAGTTGCAGGATACAAAATTAATACACAGAAATCTGTGGCATCCTTATATACTGATGAACTAGCAGAAAGAAAAATCAGGAAAACAACTCCACTTACAACTCCATCAAAAAGAATAAAATACCTAGGATTAAACCTAACCAAAGACATGAAAGACCTGTACCTGTAAACTACAAGACACTCATGAGAGAAATTAAGGAAGACACCAATAAATGGGAATACATCCCGTGCTCATGAATAGGAAGAATTAACACGGCCAAAATGGCCATCCTGCCTAAAGCAATGTACAGATTCAATGCAATCCCTATCAAAATACCAACAGCATTCTTTAACAAACTAAAACAAATAGTTCTAAAATTCATATGGAACCACAAAGGACCCCAAATAGCCAAAGCCATCCTGAGAAGGAAGAACAAAGCTAGAGAGATTATGTTTCCAACTTCAAGCTCTACTACAAAGCCACAGTAATCAAGACAATTTGGTACTGGCACAAGAACAGATCCACAGACCAGTGGAATAGAATAGAGAGTCCAGATCCAGATATTAACCCAAACATATACGGCCAATTAATATAAGATAAAGGAGCCATGGATATACAGTTGGGAAATGACAGCCTCTTCAACAACTGGTGTTGGCAAAACTGGACAGCTACATGCAAGACAAAGAAACTGGACTGTTTTAACCCCATACACAAAAATAAACTCAAAATGGATCAAAGACCTGAATGTAAGTGATGAAATCATAAAACTCTTAGAAGCAAATATAGGCAAAAATCTCCTGAATATAAACATGAGCAATTTTTTCCTGAACTTATCTCTTCAAGCAAGGGAAACAAAAGCAATAATGAATGGGACTATATCAAGCTAAAAAGCTTCTGTACAGCAAAGGACACCATCAGTAGAACAAAAAGGCTTCCTATGGTATTAGAGAATATATTTGTAAACAACATATCCAATAAGGGTTAACAGCCAAAATGTATAAAGAACTCACACACCTCAATACCCAGAAAGCAAATAACCTGATTAAAAATGGGCAGAGGATCTGAGCAGACACTTCTCCAAAGAAATTCAAATGGCCAACAGGCACATGAAAAGATGCTCCACATCACTAATTATCAGGGAAGTGCAAATTAAAACTACAATGAGGTATCATCTCACACCAGTTAGGATGGCCAACATCAAAAAGACAAGAAAAAACTAATGCTGGCAAGGATGCAGAGAAACGGGAACTTTAGGCTGTTGGTGGGAATGTAAATTGATTCAACCATTGTGGAAAGCAAATTAGAGGTTCCTCAAAATACTAGAAATAAAAATACCATTTGACCCAGGAATTCCACTCCTAGGAATTTACCCAAAGGAAACAAGATCCCAGGTTCAAAAAGACATACTCCTTGTTTATCGCAGCACTATTTACAATAGCAAAGATATGGAAGCAACCTAAGTGTTCATCAGTAGATGAATGGATAAAGATGTGGTACATATACACAGTGGAATATTAATTCAGCCACAAGAAGAAAACAAATCCTACCATTTGCAACAAGATGGATGGAGCTAGAGGGTATTATGCTCAGTGAAATACGCCAGGCTGAGAAAGATTTGTACCAAATAATTTCACTCATTTGTAGAGTATAACAACAGAGCAAAACTGAAGGAATAACACAGTAGCAGACTCACAGACTCGAAAAAGGGACTAGCAGTTACCAAGGGGATTGTTGGGGAGGGTGGGTGGGGAGGAAGGGAGAAGGGGATTAAGGGGTATTATGATTAACACACATAATGTAGGGGGTCATGGGGGAAGGCAGTTTGGCACAGAGAAGACAAGTAATGACTCTATAGCATCTTACTACGCTGATGGCCAGTGACTGCAATGGGGTGTGAGGGAAGACTCGATAATATAAGTGTAGTAACCACAATGTTGCTCATGTGAAATCTTCATAAGATTGTGTATCAATGATACCTTAATAAAAAATAAATAAAGGTACTCTTTACATGTGTATACAAACACACAAGAATATAGGAGCCACCAAAAATTGGTGTTGGATATATGGTAATTCTTCTGAAAAGAAATGCAACTTATAAAATTGAACAAAAACTAAATTGGTTATCAATTTTAAGTGACAGATGCTGACCAAAGGCATATTTTCACAGACTTTGTCAAAATGTATCAAAGAGATCTTAAAATTATCAAACTAGGCTCTTCATTTACTAGTGATGAAAATGCACAATTTTATTTATAGTTAACAAGTATACAAACTTGCTCAAGGTTGAAATACTATGAAGAAGCCTGTAAAGAAGCAGGGAAATTAAATAGAACCAAGCATATTTATTACCTCATTCAAGGGAAATATTTCATTTAGAAGATCAGTGCAAGCAGACAATGGATTCTAAAAAATGAATAATTGATTACATAACAATAAGAATCAATTTTGGAGCTAGTTCAGCGATAGGACAATGTAAAATACATTGTCCCATGTGCCTTAACTATAATTATATCTTGAGTAAAAGAATATAAAAAATGCTACACAGCTGTAAATCCAAAACTTTAATAAGTATATTGTTAACATTCTTCTTAATACATCAGAAAAGATGAAAAGAAACAATAGAGAAATATTTTCAACCTATACAAATTCAGGGCTTCAATGACAAAGGCTGAGAATTCCAGTTATTTATATAGGTTATTTTTTTCTACATAGAAATTATTTACATCTATTAAAATTTCACTTAATTAGCATGGGCAAAGTAAATGATGTAATTAGACATTACATGTACTTACAATGTGCCAGATACTGTTCTATGCACTCTATAGGTATTAACTCATTTAATCTTAAAATCATGTAACAGGATATGGTAAAAAACAATTAAAATTTTTTAAATGCTATTTTTTTCCAGCTTTCCATCTTACCCCCATCATATATAGTCAGTAAAAGGACCACAGAAGTTCAGTGAAAAGATATTTAATTTGAACTCATATGATTTTAGTTAGTTCCTGGCTACTTTAGTTTAGTATTTAGGATTCTGTGTCACCTTAGAAAAGTTACTGAAACCAGCACCTCCCAAAATGCACTGATCAGGATTTGAATAAGGGCATTACAGTTAGAAATATATTTGTCATATTTTTTATTGATATAACTATATATATAAGCCTTCACCCAAGACTTTTTTATTTGACTTTGTTTGGAGTGGAACTGAAGAATAGGAATTGCCTTTAAAGCCATCAAGATGATTCTGATTAGGAGCGACACTTGGGACTGATCTAGTAGTAGTCTTATCCTCTAAACCCCAAACCCCTGACAGAAAAGTCTGGAAATATGTGGTCCACAGGCATGGGCATGAAGGGAAGTATTATAAGAGCTTAAACTGTCAGACCTTCATTCTTTACACATGCTCACTGGAGTGGCCACAACAAAAGGGTCACCTAGAATATCTAAGTCCAAACAGAATCATTAGGAATGGTATCATAAAAGTGATTGTCATCTACAGCACCTATGTAAGCCTATGCCTCCATGGCCTGATGGCAATAAAAGTCAAGCAGGAAACTAAGGCAATGGACTCACTAAATTATAAAACAACCAAAACACAGTAACTTTACCTGAATGTGCAGAAAATGCACACACACACCTTAAAGTTTCTGAGGTGATTATATGGGTTTCTTCTTTCTTAAGAGTATATTCAACTAATCATCACAGTGTATTTGTTATTTTCACCCCTAAAATATTCCAAGTACTATGTCTGACACCATTAAGTATACAAAGCTGAACAAAGCACCTGTGTTCAAAGTGGTAAAGAAACAGCCGTAAACAGAATAGTCTGAATTTTAAAAATTTAAGTTTGCCTGAGTTTTAGAGATTCTGTAGACAATGAATAAACCAGAAATGCCCATATTATAAATATGTTCTGGAATAACTGTCGTATCAAGCTAGTAACCTTGGTATAAAATACTAGAACAGTGCATTTGAGAGCCTCAAGAGTTTTGAGTCTGTTGTTTGAAAGTTCGTGGCAAGTCTTTAAGCCCTTAGGGAAGTCTTTATCTCTGAGCATGTTTTTTTGAATAATGCATGTCTCACAAAGTTGTTGTGATAACAGAATGAAATAATACAAATGTTAAGGTGTCATGGGTTATTATAAACAATGCTCACAACTCTCCTAATAATTAAGCATGGTTTTGAGTTGTTTTTCTATCAATATGACCAATTGCTAATAACCAACTACTTTTTTATCTGGGCCCTGATACACATAGGATTTTTTTTTTTAACAGTTATGAGTATCTGTATGGTGAATGTACCTTCATATAGTATTTTTATAAAATGGTATACAGTAAGGATGTGTATAAAAAATATGCACATTATATAGCCATAGAAACATTTAAATGTATTTTTTGTCTTTTTTTTGCATACACCTTTGAAGCGAGAAATACTGAAGCTACCTAATGGGCAAAATTTCATCTACTTTAGAGATAGACATTGGACAAACCCTCACAAGACTATATATTTTACTTTGTTTTTCTGATTAAACAATGATGGGAATGCCAGAAGATTCACAGGAATGATCACTTTCATGGTTCAAATATGTAACTACATGTAAAAATCTTATTCTATAGGGACATGAGTAATGCTTTAATAGAAAATTTCAGTTAAATGACTGCAGTAGACTATTAGTCTTAAAACATGATTCTGACAAAAGCATACCTACCTTGTCCTTCCCCCATAAGCATTATTAGTTTTAAGTAGCAGTGAACATAGGAATTGTAGTTACTAAAACTTTTTAATTCATACTATATTTGTTAATATATAGGTTTGATTATAAATAATACAAATTAAACTCAAACTCACAAGCCAAGAAGGAATTTAAGTGTTATTTTAAAAGAGAATCCTTCGTGTTCTTTGAGTTGCCTAGACAGCAAGTTTAGGAATGCTCATGGGGGTCTACTGGATATTAGTGCTCATTATAATTATGTACTTACAATTATGTCCTTTCATCTAAGTACCTCAAAGAGCTTTTAAAGCATTAATTTATTTCTTATGCTATCTCTGAGAGGCAGGCTGGTAGAGAGTCATTATCATCTCTATTTTACAGTAAAAGAAGCTAGGGCATAGAAAGTTTGTGACTGCTAGAGTCATACAGTGAACAAAGAACAAAAAAGGGACTCAAGATCACTGTTCTCATTTCTATCCATTGTTCTCAGTATATTATCCATTATGACTAATATACCTAAATGTATTTCTATTCTATGAAGACTGAGAATAATGTATGTGAATAATCTAAGAACTAAAGTGAGAGTTCCTCATTTTTTGTGTTCAAAATGCTTCTACACAGAAATGTAGAACAAGAACTCATAGTTACTGTCTTTGGTTTGCAACTCTATTACTTAGGGCTTTTGTAATTTGTAGCTTTCTGAAGCCTCTGCTCAAAAGGATCCCATTCCATTTCTGACTACTTCACACTAGGTTAGCAGTGCTGCAAACAACCAAGCAGCAGCTGAGACAGACTAATGAACCTGAGGTTGTCTATCACTGCCTCCCCATTGCTCACTCTTCTTGAAGTCATCCTCCTCCTACTTCCCCATCCAGCTGATATTTGAGCAACCTCCCATCTTCAATTCCTCATTGTAACCAGTTTAACTGTGTGTTGTCAATGATTACACTTTTTAAAAATTAAAATAACAGTATTTCATTTTATGATGAAATACTAGTTACCACTGTCACATTCAGTTTCTTGTAGGCCTGACCTTTATGGTCCTTAGTATTAACCTGTGGATGGGCATCTATCACATGGGGATTTCTTAAATGTAATACTTCAGCAATTTCCCCAAGAAAAGGTAGCGAGATTGAAGTGGTTTTAAACAGCTCAGTGCAGTTAGACTGCACAATTGGCTCAGATGTGTTAATACAAACCTGCAGTGTTTCTAACTTCTGCCCTGATCCTCCTTCATAACTCTAGACCCGTATACCCACCGGCACTTCAAACCCACCAGGTCCAAAATGCCACTCCTTTTCTGTACTCCTTTCCCCTTCCATCCCAACTCCCTTCCTTACCACACGTTTGGTAAAATACATACTCCTCCTCCCAAATCAAAACAAGGCATCATTACGGCCACTTCCCCTCATGGCCATTTTCTTCCCCAGCAACTGCCCCCAGAAGTCAAATTAGCACATTGATTCGGCATCCTGAATTAGGAATCCTCTTTGGGTGCTCGCTGCCACTCACATAACGGTCCTTACCCTTTCTCTTCTTGATTTCTGTAATGGCCCCTTGCGTACAAATTCTCTGCTTGCCCTGCTCCTCCTCAAATGTCCTCCACCAACGGCTTAAATTATACATATGTCCCGGGACATTCCTCTATTCATTGCCTCACGAATTCCTGAAAGACAATTCAGGATCTGGCTCCTGTCTGCTTCTCCTGATTCACCTTTTTCAGAAACCCAGGCTTGAACTTTTAAGTCCTGTAATTACTATTCAGACTTCTCATCACACATTATTTGTCCCTGTGCTCTATGTTCTTTTCGTTAGGATCTGGATATGCTATCCCAACCTCATTTGTGTGTTGGGAAAATCCCAATTTATCTTTAAAACCTAGTGCAGTTACTGAAGTATTCATTTTTCCCCCTGTATACCTTGATATACCATACTTCCAATCATTGGGCATTCCTTAAAAAGGTTGTGCTAAGCACGGAGTTGGTACTCAGTTGGGAGCAGAGTTAAGGGAATAAACAAATGGCAAGAGGTAAGAGTGTAGCTGCTGAGAGATGACAAAGATTTCTAACTTGTGGAAGGACTTAAATAAAGCAACCGCTTTAGTGGAACTACTAACTTAAGGTACCAAATTATTGGATGCGACCGCAGGATGACCTAAAAGTCACACGAGACCCCGGACCTGCAGGGCAAGGGGCTCAAGCTCTCTCAGGAAAGGACCCCGGACCATCCGGGACGCGAGTTCTCCGGAGACCAGCAGTTAGATGAGGCCAACGGCAGACACGAGCCCCGCCGGCCAGCGCAGGCGACTGACCCATTTCCAAAGATTCGGCCCGCGAGGAGCTACGTCGCCAGCCCCACTCTGGAAAACCCCGGCCACAGGACAGAGCGGCCTCCAACCTAGCACGCCCGGAGAAGGAGCTGCTCCCTGGAAGCAAGATGGCGGCCCCTGCTCTCCCATCCTTCCCCCTAAGAACCCTTTCCTGGGCCCCTGAAGAGAGAGACAAGGACATTGCGGCGCCGACGTTGAGATCCGGGAACCTCCGCGAGGCCCGCGGCCACTCCCGAGCACTGGGGAAGTGACTTCACCTCGCGGGGCACAGGGAGTCAGGGGTGGGACCGCCCGGAGGGCAGAGGAGCCCCACCTCGGCACGCAGAGGATGAACGCCAGGAAGCGCGCCCCACCGGCCATTGTTCTCCAGCCGCGTCCCCAGCATTCTCCTCTCGGCCCGCGGACGGGAAGTTGCTGCCCAGCCGGCCCCGCCCCGCTCCCCTGCGCCCCGGAAGTGCTCTGCGGCCGCTGCTGCAGCGCGGCCAGGAGGAGGGTGGATCTCCTGAGAGTGGAGTGCCGCGAGTCCTCCTCCTCCTGCCGCTCAGGTGCTGCCGCCGCCCGTCGTACTCATCCTTCTGTCGCTCGCAGCGCGGAGCCTCCCAGACAACAAGGGCCGAAACAACTCTCCGGCCGAAGCCAGCTCAACCGCGGCTTCGGGAGCCCTCGGGGCGGCGGACCTGCGGGGTGCAGGTGAGCGATGCCCCTCCGGGCCGCCCTGGGAGGGGTCAGGGCCACTGGGGCCCCGCCGGGGGTGTGTCTGGGCGGCGGCGGGCGGAGGCCCAGGCTCAGGGCCCGGACGCTGAAATTGCACATCCCGCGTTCTGCCCGGGGACGAGCTGCGGGACGAGCCCAGGCTGGAATCCGGTCGCAGTGTTCGCCGCTGTGCGGATGAGATCACGCCCGAGAGCGGGCGGCTGCGGCGAGGTCCGCCGAGCCTGGCACCCCCTCAAGCTGGCCTCGTCGGAAGGTCACCCCGCGTCTCTGGCCCGCCGCACAGAGGTCCTCGCCTGGGCGGTGCCCGCGACCTGGGGGACCCGTCTCCGCAGTACCCGTGCCTCACTCCGCCCCTCTCCCCCCTTCCCTTTCTTCCACTCCTTGCCTGTACTAGAGAGGTTGCTCCGCCAGGGTTTTTGCCATTTGTTAAAGGATTGGCTTTTTCAGGCTGAAGTCATTAGATGCTCCGCACTGAACTGAATAGCTGGTCCTGGGCTCTTGCACAGGTATAGCTTATGCTCGAGTGATCCAACCTCTAAAACAAGGAAGAGAATGTAGATATGTTGAGTATTGGGGGTGTTTCCATCGTCGTTTGTTCCTAAAGGTTTTCCAGAAGTGGAAGATGTGATTTTGTATATTTAAACTGGGTATGTGTGTCTAAGTGGGCGGGGGTGACGGCGCAGAGAGGTGGCACTGTTGTTTCAAGGTTTGTGGAGAATTAGGGAGTCAACTGGCCTTGGCTTAGAAACCTGAATGTCCAGACTTGTGAGAGCTCACTCAGGTGTCATTGAGGTGGTGTGAGAACTCCAGTGCCACGCCCTACATGTCAAGTTGAAAGGCACTTAATTTACGGGGGTGGGGTGCGGGTGGGGGCTTATAAAACGTGCAGCATAAGGTAATTCTTGACCTGAAAGTAAATGACAACTTTAATTATATTCCAAACTTTGGATAACAAAAATCGTTCGTAAACTCACAGAAAGCGTTTTGGCATATGTTTATTAATTAATGTATTTAAATGTATTTTGTTAGTTTGTTTTTTCTATCGCTGTTAATACAGTAGTAGTATAAAATGACACTTGTGACTCTTAAAACATTATTTTTAGACTTTGAATCAGTCTTTATGGCAGGAGCCATACGATGTGTCCAGGACATAAGACGCTGTTGAAGCTATTCACAAATGTATTCACTGAATGAATGAAGGAGTAGATGATCTCACAGTGACACCCAGGAGTCATTTACTTTATTGGGCTAGGGTTTTTTGTTCCAGTGTCTTAGCACATATGAACTTTGCTCTGTCTTTCTGTCCATTAGCCTGGTGATTGGACAGTTCAAGAAGAATTCTTTGTTGTCCTTCCAAAACTATCCTCCCCTTAAAGGTTAAAATTGAGGTACTACAATTGAACATTACAACTTGTATTCCTTTGTCAAGTGTTTACTACTTGAGCATGTTTGCCCAGGGTTATCAAAAAGAGTTGCTGGTGATAGTAAATTTAAGTTTGGAGTTGATATCCTATCCTATCTTGATCCAAAAGAGGAAGTTGGAGATTAACCACTGTTTGGAAAACGTGGTACATCACAGAAATGCTTATACTGGCTCATTTTCCCATGGACAATGGGAAATATGAAATCCTCTGACATCCTGATGTGACCTTGACATGATTTACCAATAGCCACTTTCACATTTCTGTTCAGAAATCCAGATGTTCTCTAGTCTGCTGAGTGTGCAGTCATCTGCATTTATTTTGAAGTACTTCATAGAACATTTTCTTCTCAGGGCTTTCACTGAAAAAAGAGCTAATTAGGGGAAGGAATCTTGTCTACCCTTTGTGTGGAGGGTGGGTATAATTTTTGTCTATAGATGGTTGGGTTATTTTCATTTGAGGGAGGTCCAAGTAAAATGCTGTTATCTTCCTCACATGTCTGGGGTGGTCCTGCAATGGTTTTCCAAGCTCATCTTCAGAACATAAATGTACCAGTATCATACCTTTTATAAAGTGTGTATTGTTGTAATGTACACTTACAATCCCTAGTAGGTAGGTGGCAAGGACAATCACTTTTAAAATACTGGAATAAAAGGCTGTGAATGTTAGTGAGGAAAAGCATTTTGATTTTGGAGAAGTAGGAAGACAGTATGGTTTTCATTGTTTTACAAAATATTTTAATTCTTAAGACACTAAAGAGGGAAGCCTGCAATTTCTTATCTCAGTGACTTTACCAGTTGTGGAGAGGTCAGATTTCTCTTTTTAATTCAGCAGCCCTCTTGGTAATAACAGTCCTCATACATTGATTGTGTGCCAAGAGCTTTACTCACATTATTTCTCATCTCCATGGTACCTCTGCAAGTATGTAGTTTTTCTGCACTTTACTAAGTGAAGTTATTTGCCGGGGTTAGGTGGCTAGTGTGCAGTAAAGTCTGGATTTGAAAGGAGTGATTTCTGAGAGCATTTGATGTTGCAGTTAATCCTAAACAGGTTTCTGATTGTGCTGAGCATCAGGAAAGTGAAGATAACCGATCTCCTCAGCACTCTTGGCCATCAAGTGGGACCTAGAGTTACCAATGACCCTGGTTAGGTAGCCTCGGACAGTAGCCACTTCTGTTTATCTCCAGTTGTGCCTACAAATAACAGTGTTATCACTTCTAGTGTGCCATGATGCAGAAATGGTTGGGCATTGTTCATGTAAGTGTCCTGGAAGAGTAGAGCTTTAGCAACTCAACTCCGGTGTTTAATTACTCCTTTTTTTACCTTTGAAGTACCTGAATAGTCCCTATTTCAGGAGATTATTGGAAATGTATGGGTAGTGTGACCTTTACTTAAATCATGTTTTTAGTTCTTTCTTTCACTAAAAGAGATGGTAGAGAGGTTTTTGGGGGAGTGAGAAGAATGGTTTAAAAAAACATAAAAGCAAAAGTGTGTTGGGTCTCTTTTTACTGTTTCAGACTGTATGTCATTTTCTCTTTGGGTTTAGTATAGAAGCTTAAAGGTGGGAGAACTTTTGTAAGGGTCCAGTTGCTGTTTGGTGCTAATACAGTTCTTTAGTCTTCCCAAGCCTGTGTACTTCGGGAAAAAAAAGCACTTTTAAAAAAAGAATCAAGCTTAATAAGAAGGATGTGTTCATCTCTTGGTTAAAAAAAAAAGGATGTAGCTTTAAATAAAGAGCTCGTTCTCCAGCCCATTACTAATAGTTACTACTTCTTTTTGGTTTTTTTGTTTTGCTTTGTTCTTTGAGTTTTAAGACACCTTTCTTTGTACTTTTTTGCACCAGTAAGGATTTGAAATTAAAGTTCTGTGAGTTGTTTAAAGATATGTGAATAAATTTTAGAAGGGAATTTGCATCTTTGATCCCCCACCCCCATATCTTGATGTAATTATACCTGAAGGTGAAGATTAAGTCCTCAACATCAAGAGGGTAATCTGTACAAGCCAAAAGAGCAAGCTTCCTTAAAATGTTATGATAGTATTCTTAAAGGCCTTCATAGTTAAAGAGCCCTGTATTAAATGCAATGCTCGACACACATAATCTCCTTGAAATCAGGATCCAATTTCATTGTTGAATTCACTTGTTCAGATTAATATTGGGGTTTGACAGTTGGTCATCTTGGAGAATAAAGCACAGCAAGATTATGAAATGATTTCTACTCCCAGATGCATTGTGAAGGTGGGGCAAAGTTGTGGCCTGTGTCAGTAGTTCTTCCCTTTCTATGGGTGACTAGTTAAGTATTCCATATGATGGATATAACCACATTTTGCTTATACTCTTACCAATTAATGGACATCTGGGTTATTTCCCCTTTTTGGTTATTGTTAATAATCCTGCTATAAAAACATTCATGGATAAGTGTTTGTGTGAACATATGTTTGTGGATAACGAAGCCTTTGCTTTTTTATGCAGTTGAGTAGCTAGCATAGTAATCCAGTGAAAATGGAGGTTGCCTTACTACTGAGTGGTTGCAAATACTTTAGATTAGCTGCCCCGCCCCCCCACCCCCCAGATTATTCTGGATTACTGCAGTAGACTTTTAGCCTCTGGTTCCCTCCCACCCCCCACCCCAATCTTTTCTCCTTTGATCCTTAATTTCATATACAAAACTTTAAAGATCTATTCCTTATCGCTCTAGCCTCATCTCCTTTCTTCCAGGATAGTATTCAGTTCCAGCAATACCATGCTTCGGGAATGCTAGTGTTTTCTCAGCCTCCCATTTCCTTTTCCTGTAATTGTAGTCACTTCTTCCCACAGTCTCGTCCTCCAGAACTTAGGTTATACCTCTCCAAAAACTGTGTCTTGATTAGATTCTTTCTCTCGACCCCAACCCTCAAAAAAGAAAACAACAAATAGAATAACTTTTCAAGACTGGGCTGATTGTTCCTCTTAACAGCTAGTTGTCATAAAATCTAACATAGCACTTCCTACTATGAGCACTGCCTTTATTACTGTACTGTAAATTTTGTTGACTACATTCCATAGTAATCTTACAACTGCACACAGCCCAGACACTCTTAAAAGCCTCCACAGGATTTTACCAGAAATTCCCAAACCTCCACAGCTCATTACATCCTTACTATATCAGTAATTTTCTCAAGTATTCCTAGGTCAGAAGAAACATCTAATGGTTTAATTTACTAAATAGCTAGGTCCAAACAACTTAATTAGTATTTCTGTCCTAGTAATTTAGTAGATATTTGAAAAAAGTAACACATAAATTAAAATAAATAACCTTCATTCTTAACTCCGAAGTACTCCATGGTTTATTCAACCAATCTCCTGTACTTGGATATTTAAGTAATTTTCAATATGTTTCTATTACAAATGATGTTACAATGAAAATCTTTGCAGACATGTATCTTTGTATATTTGGTGGTATACTGTCAGGAAAAATGTATATGTAAGATTTTTTACATATTGCCAAATTCTATGGGTTTAGAATTCCCACCAACAGTGTATAAGAGTACCACGGCCTCATCAACAGAGTATATTGTCAAACTTTTGAATTTCTGCCAATCTAATAAATAAGAAATAGTATCTGGCTGTAATTTTAATTTGTATTTCTTGTATTACAAGTGAATTGAACATTTTTTTTTGGTATGTTTAAGGGCCATTTTTCACATTTTTAAAATTGTTACTGCGTACTTTCTAAATAATTTTTGGTCTTTTTCCCTCAGATTTTAAAAGTTCTTTATATTTAAGAATGTTAGTTATTTTACCTGGCTATATGTTGCACATAGTTTGCCGTCATCTTTTGGCATTGCTTATGCTATTTCTTTCGAATGTTACAAATTGTGACATAACAAGTAGTAAGACAAAATGCCTAAATTAGAGTAGTGAAGGGGGATTTTTCATAGTGAGCATTGACAATATTTCAAATAACTGTTAGTGCAGTGTTGACTGCAAAATTCAGGAACCCCAGTTATAGATGAGTAACCAACAGCAATGTTAGGTTTTATTTATGTTTGTATTCCTGTTCTTACTAGGAAGGTGCAAAGTGTAAGTGACAACATTTGTAAAACTGAAACTTCCCACTTTTGTGTTCATGATCTCATTTGATCTTTACATCAGCCAAGAGATATAGGTGGGACGGGTACTCTTAGGGAGGGGAAGGTTTATTGACCTTCATGCAACAATATTTCTTGGGCACACCTCTAGCTTAAAGATTTCCAGCACCAGTTAATAACTATGTAGCTTTGTCTTGACTGATTATTTGAAAAAGTATTGATTAGCAATGGCATTTTCATAAAGCTCTAACTTGCTGCGTCTCTGTGTAATTTTGTACTTTTAGTTCCCATTTGTTCCCTGTTATTTTCTATGTGTTAACCTAGACCAAAGAGAAAGGCAGCCTTTATAGTCAACTATGTGCCTCTTTCTGAAATGCTCACAGAACTGCATTGGTGATTCCTTTTAGATTTGGTCACATTTTTAAATGAGAGTGTTCTTTTATTCCCCCAACTTTGTATTTTGAAACATTTCAAACCTACAAAAAAGTTAAGAGGTATATATGGAATGCCTGTATTTACCAATCACCCTATATTCATCAATTACCAATTATCATTTTGCCACATTTGCTTTATCTAATTATAGATGCTTTTATTTTCTAATTATTTGAAAGAAGGTTGGAGACAACATAAAACTCCACCCCTGTGTACTTCAGCTTGCATCTTCGAGAATAAAGGTATTCTTCTGGTATAAATAATATTTTTGTAACACCTAAGAAAATTAGTAGTAACTAACTAATATCTAGTTGAAATTCAAATTTCCCTAGTTGTCTTCTAATGTCTTCAGTACCTTTTTTCCCCTAATCCTGGATCCAGTCAAAGTTCATGACTTCTGTTTGCTTATTATGTCATCTTTAGTCTCTTCTATTTCATTTTTTCTGATTAACTTTTTTGCGATATAATTTACATATAAATTCACCCATTTGAGGTTTACAGTGATTTTTAATAACTTTACTGAGTTTTGTAATCATCTTGGTAATCCAGTTTTAAATTCTTTTTATCACTTCAGTAAAACCCCTTTGCCCATTTGTAGTTAATCCCAAACCTACCCCCAGCCCCAGTCCCATTACCAACTTGCATTGTCTCCATAGATTTCTGGACATGGCACATTAATGGACTCACACAATACATAGGCTTGTCGTTTCTTTTACTTAGTGTGCTATTTTTCTGGTTCCTTACGTTGTGGCCTGTGTCAGTAGTTCTTCCCTTTCTATTGGTGACTAGTTAAATATGCCATACGATGGATATAACCACATTTTGCTTATCCTCTTACCAATTGACATTTGGGTTATTTCACCTTTTTGGTTATTGTGAATAATCCTGCTATAAAAACATTCCTGGATAAGTATTTGTGTGGACATGTGTTTTCATTTTTTATGGGTATATACTAGGAGTGGAATTACTAGGTTTTATGGTACATATATTTAACCTTTTAAGAAACTGTTTCCAAAGTGGCTGCACATTATTTTGTATTCCCACCAGCAATGTTTGATAGTTTCCATTTTTCTACATCTTTACCAACACTTGTTATAGTCTCTTCTTTTTATTATTATAGCCATTTTTAGCAGATATAAAATAGTATCTCATTGTGGTTTTAATTTGCATTTTCCTGATGACTAATGGTGTTGAGCATCTTTTCATGTGCTTTTTTCACATTATTAAGCCTTAAGAACTTTTCTTGTGTTCCAGTTACAAGTCCTTCAACAGATAATTTCATTGGAAAAGATTTTCTCCCAAAGAGAACTGAGTTTTCTGTGTTGATGTTAACCACGAGCCTTGTTTAACTTTTCTAATTTTCTCATTTTGGAGGGATGGAATAAAAGCTAAATCTTTTGTTTTTAATTCTTCCTCCACAGTTTCATACTGAAACAATCAATAATTAAAGTCAGCAATAGTCACCTTCATCTTCATTCTGCAATTAAACAGTGAGAAACTCTTCCTTTCTGAACTACAAGAAGCAAATAAAAATACTGTAAGCATCAGGGCTTCATCAGTTCTAAGAGCCAGAAATCCAGTTTAGGTTTCCTTCAGCAAAACAGAATTTTGCTGTTTTTTCTCTCCCTTCCTCAGCCTAATTTTTTCTTCATTCTACTGGCAGACTCTTCATTGATGGCCACTTTCATCTCCAGATTCATTTCTTTCTAGCTTAGTAGAGAGAGCCAATCTTTCCTACTAGCCCAACGAATGGAGTCCTCCGGCCACCCTGGGTCTCTTGCCCTGCTTTTCAGGGAAGTGGGGCATCTGAATTTACAGTCCTGTAGTAATGCAGTAAGGAGATGGTGGTTCACTCTGAAAGGGATGCTGGACAGACAAATTATTTGTCTCCTTTGATAAGGGCATCAGGTCATTTTTTTCCCCACTTACATGAGAGTAAACAAAAAGTAATGAATGGAGGGTTAATATCTGGATATCACAATTATTATCTGATTAACTTTAACTCTAAATCAGCTTTTACTAGTGTCACTTTTTCTTATCTAAACAAACTCATTGTTATACTTGGTGTAAGCTAAAACAATCCACATAACTCTTCTCACCTCCCATGGGGTTGACGGGCCAATGACCTACATTAAAAATTGATAACAACTTGATCATTGTGGCTAATTTTTCTGTGCTTCTCTTGAGCATTCTTTTATGTAGTTATCTGTAGCTCTGTGAGTGGGGGTTGTATCCAACTGTCTTGGAGTTCCTACATTCCTACAGATTGCTGAAATCAATTTTTTATAATTAGTTTCCTTCCTTTCCTCTTTCATTTGCTTGAGTTCTCAAGTTCTGTTAGTGTCCATATGTTATATGATTCATCTTAGAAGTGATTTTTTTTAAGGTAGAGATAGTTCCCAGTTCTTTTTCATGCCATTGGGCGCCTGAGTGGGCATGGTGATGGTGAAAAGGCTGATGATGTAGACGATTTTCCTGCTCAAAAAATGAAATAATTTCTCTCTGAAGGGTTTCTAATCTAAATTCTTAACAGATAAAACTGAAATATAAATACTAATATGAAGTTGAACAAAGAACTTTGGACACTATGTGGGTCTTGGGTTGCTTCCACACTGTTCCAGTACTCTTCAAGATTTATTTTCAGTGTGGAAATTAAATGCAGAAAAGAGAACTTATGGTTTTAGACTGTCTGTATAAGACATAGGATCTCCCATAAAGTTAGAATAGTCCTTAAAAGGTCATCTAGTATATTCTCCACCCTTTATAAAAATTTCCTCAAAACTATCCAGCCATTAGCCATTGCTTAAACATTTCATACTGATATTGTAAACATCTGCATCATTTTAGGGTGTTTTAATTTTGAAAACCATCCTTGTCTATTATCCTGTGACTGTTCTTTCTTCCTGGCTTGCTCTCTGGAGAAGCACTTAGTACACAAACATATTTTTGAACCCTTCTGAAACAGGACATTCCTTGACATAATTGAGAATAGTCATTTTACATATATCTTTCTTCAAATCATCTTCTTCCTGAGTGTCTGCCTGTTTGGGCCACACATCCCTCATTTCTTTCCTGATCGCAGCCTTCTAAAAATAATAGAATAACACTCACCTATTTGGAGGTCAAATTTTACAACTTAAAATATGAAATAAATTTAGAGAGAGGGGAAGAAATTACTAGAATCTGTAGATTTCCTTCCATGTCCAGGCCCTGACCCTGAGCAATTTCAAGATTCATTAATTCTGTTAATTATCCAAACACGACCCTATGAAAGAGAAGAGGAGGAAACTTAACGCTACAGCATTAAGAATTAGGAAGTAAAAATTTAAAACAATTAGAAAAAACAACATACCTTTGAACATCCCAGGGTCCTAAGCACTAAAGACTTTTACGCATTCAATGCTCCAGATTATATTGGTCCATCATTCAGGACCCAAGTATCTTACTTTATATCTAATTACAGTAGGCCTGGTAGTTTACTACCAGATTGTTTTTAGGGCTAAAGGGATGCTGTTGAAGGCGAGCACATAGGCAGCAATGATGAGTAAGGTGACAGCTCTGAAAAGAAGAGAAGAGGCAGAAAGACCATAAATAAAGTGACAGTGGGAGAATTCAGGAGTTCCACACTCCAGGGCTGTTGAGTCCAGGGAAAACTGTCCTGAGTTCATAATAGTATGTGACAACAGGATAATAGTTGATCTTTATGATTCTGAGTTAAGAAGAATTTTTTTAAAAACTAGTCAGATGAAGAATTTGTGAGACAGATAAAATTCTGATCTCAAAATCTTTATTGATACAACTCAAAAATTAAAACACTATCCTCAAATATTGCTTCTGGTGGCTAGATCACTTGCTTCTTATTATCATCTTGTTAGGAAATACCCATGGTTCTTATTTTTTTCAGTGTGTGTATGTTAAGTGTCAAGTATAGTAAGGTACTTGGTAAATAATAGGTATTCATTCGATGATTAGTTGGGGGAAGTAATCTGTACAACCGGAATTTATCATTTCTTGTAACTTTGTCTGAATTACCATGGTTTTCCCATCTTGGATGTGTTAAGGATCATCACAACCTAACTTCCCTTGGTGAAAGAGCACATTCTGGTCCCCTTCTGTTATCAGTTAAGCATTTAGAGAATGCTTTTATTAGTCTAGAGCAAAATATAGTTTAAATTTTCATATAAAAATGGATGTGGATACTTTTTAAATTATCTAGGTAGCAGTTGCTTCCTTGTGGATTAGGAAATAAAAGTATAAGATTGTATGACTCAGGAATTCTTTGGGTTTCATCCTTCATCTCTTCCTCCAAACTCTAGCTGGTCATTTGGTTACTGTTTGGCTATAAGTTGTCAAATAGCTACTGCCCTTTGTTCTTACGAGTTTAAACTGTATTTAATTTTATTACATCTTTAAATATTTGATTACAGATGCTGATAATTTGTTCTTTGATCAAAAAAGATTAAAACATACAGTGCCAGAATATTTATGGGGTCTTTTATTTGGTTGTTTAAAACCTCACAGTAATCTTTGTCAAGTGTTAACTACTACAGAGGGCTGTAAAATAGTAAGTTTATCTGTGCTTTCCATGAGATTTTTAGAAACTTCATATTAAAAACAGTTTTGTTGTGCAGTGTTATGCAAAATGTGGGGAAACCCAGTTTCTGCTTATAAACTACTTTTTGCTGTTTCTTTACTTAGGTAGATGAAGAAGTATGACACACCCAGACTTTTTGATGAATTTCCTAAACCTTAAAAATGTGAAATGCTTGTTGGTTTAAATATTGAGATTATAATTGTAACATCATTTGGATTCAGAACTCAGGACTCAGTTTTTCAATTTAACGTCAGTGTATTTTCACTCATATAAAAATGCTTGGGCCATGGATGAATAGCAACAGGTTTCCTTTTTGTAGCATATTTTTGCTATGATAGTCAATAAACCTGTTTTGAGTCCATGTCACAGTGTGGGAGGTGGGGCAGAAGGTTTCAGAAGGAAATATTCCCTTTTAAGGCAGTCATATGAAAGTAATTTTGAGATGGAAGTTCTAACTAATGTGTGTCTTCATTCCAGAACTAGGACATGTTGACAATATTGGTCTCATAAATTAAATGAGGGAAGAATGATAGTAACTGAGGGTTTTTTTCCTTTAGAAATTATAGTTTGTTTTATTTTTGCTTCAGTATTTGAAGGTGATAAACATCCAATTATTGTCAGCAGAGTATAAAGTTTTGAATAGAAGTATAGAACATTTTCGGGGAGATGGTGTGGTGACAGTAGCATGGGTTTTGATTAATAAAATGATAGTTGGGAAAATAAGCATGTATTGTGTGCTGGGCACTCCATTAGACTCATACAAGGGCCAGGAAGAGGGTTCCAGAAGTGGCCACAAGGAGGGTGAGTAGGGATTTGGGTAAAGGAGGTGGATCGAGTAGAGTTGCACATTGTGTTCAAGACTAGTGCATCAAATTCATGCCTGGAATTAGAGTGAGTGTGGTCTATTTCTGAGGGGCGAGGAGCAGAAAGTGAGAAAAGCCTGAGGGAGAGGGTTGGGGGTTGGGAGGGGGACAGGAAGACCGGGGAGCCCTTGACAAAATTCAGGAAGCATCATGACCAGATTTGCCTTTCTCTTGTTCTCTACAGCAAAGCTTCTGAAGTTATCTCTGGTGAAGGACTACTTTTAGATTTTTCAATACATAGCAGATTGATATATATTTGTAATATACACTAAAAATGAATTGCTAGAAAAACAAAATTAAAAAAAAAAAACAGAAAATAAGCTCATTTAAAAAATTAGATTGAACAGACACAAAATTACTGTCAAGTTCCTCTAAGTTTCTTCATGCGTACTCTCAAATCTTCCTAGTCGTGAACTCATTATGCTTTGAGTACCTCTGTTACAGAAGAATTAACCTCTTTTTGGTCACATGCCCTATCAGTACAGAATTCCAGAAACTGCCATGTGTATATTTGTTTTAAAATAATACACTGTACTACTGTGGGGTTATACCATATACATTATAAACTATAAAATATAAATTAGAAAATGAGAGTTTATATAAGCTATTTAAAATTTTATTCTTAATAGTATAGAAATATTTTATGTACTAAAACGTGTGAAAGCAGAGTAGTTGAATGCTTTACTATAACTTTTGGAAGTCTTGGTTCATTTATACAACAAATCTGTGTATTAAATCATCATATACACCTTAAATATATACACTTTCTGTGTGTCAGTTATACCTCAATAAAGCTGGAAAAAATTAAATAAAAAATAATTATTATTTAGATCCTCCTCCAAACACAGGGGATACAGCAGACCACACTATATACAAAAATCCCCGCTCACATGGAGTATTTGTTCTAGTGGAAGTTAACACTATGACATGGCGATTGAGAGGCTTGGTGTTTTGGTTCAGTCTGTTCTATATTTGTTTTAATGGCTGTCGCAGTTGAAATAGATTATCTCATAAAGATGTACAGGACGAAATAGGAGAATGATGTAATTGGTTGTGTTTCCTTAATAATAGGCTCCAGTTTTAAATTTTATCCAACAATTATAGATTCTTTCAATGAAATTTGCTTTGCTAATTTCCATTTTACCTGATGTCACTCAAGTTCTTACAAACTCATCAAAACGTGTTCCCTTTTTTTGTGTGTGTATCTGTAATGTTTTCAAAATCCAGTGAAACTATAGATTTAAACAGGTTAGAAATTAATTTGCAAGTTGGTGTTCAGGTGAAATTATCTTTTCAAGTGGGCACATTTTACACATTTACATTTATAAGAAACAGTAAAAGCTTGCCGCCAACTCCTGGTCTATCCATACACTAATACCACATTGTCTTAATTACTGTAGCTTTATATTAAGTTTTGATAGCCAATAGAATAGAAGTCAGCAAACGTTTTCTTAAAAGGCCAATTATTAAATGAAGGCTGTGCAGGCCAGATGGTCAGTTACAGCCACCTACCCCAGCAGTTGTAAATAGAAAGCCCCCGCAGACGATACATAAACAAAGCAGTTGTAAATAGAAAACAGCCACAGATGATATATAAACAAATGAGTGGCTATATCCTAATAAAACTTTATTTACAAAAAAAGGCATTTTGCTGTAAACCTAAAACTGCTGTAAAAAAAATAAGTATTTTTTATAATGCACACAGAAGAAACAGCATCACTTTTGTGTTGCTCCTGCTGAAGTTGCATCATTTGATCTAATCTTCAGACATAACTTAATTAAGAGACACTCTTGAATAATTGAACAGTAATCTTCAAAACTGTCAACTTCATGAAAGTCAAAGTATGAGGAATTGTTCCAGAACGAAGGAGACCAAAGAGATGCAACAACTAAATGCAACACATGATCCTAACCCAGGGCAGATCCTAACCTCAGGGTAGGACTGAGTATTCTATAGAAGTCATGTGTTGATATATATTTCCCAGTGGTAATGGCTGTATTATGGTTTGTAGGAGATTGTCCTTCTTTATTGTGGAAGTAAACAGAGAAGTGTTCAGATAAGACAAAGCATCATGTCAGCAACATACTCTCAAATTGCTCAGAGAAAAAAGCTTTTTTGTGTTGTGCATAAAACTTTTCTATAATTTGAGATTGTTTCAACATTAAAAACAAATATGTACCATTAAGTGTAAATAAAACAAACTTATTACAGAAAAAAAGCCCAGGCAGACTAGTTTGCCAATCCCTGTGTACTTTGATGCTGTTCTTCAGAGTTGTCTTGGATGATTCTGGGTGGTAGGATTTCTGAACAAATTAAAAAACATAATCAATTTCCACAAAAAAAGCCTGCTGGGCTTTTTGTTGGGATTTCATTGAATCTATAGATAAATTTGGGGAGGATTGACATTTTTATAATAATGAGTGTTCCAGTTCATAAACCAACTTAGAACGTTATTTAGGTCGTCTTTAAGTTTTCTCAGGAATGTGTTACAGTTTTACATGTAAAACTCTTTGTGGTTGCTCTGCTCCAACATGCTCACCAAAGATCTTTGTCTGTTGGTATTCACACCCTTGTACATGGTTACGTTTCACATTGAATAGGGCTGGTCAAATGCCATTGTGTGACTTCCAAGACTAGGTCATAAAAGACATTGGGACTTCAGTCATGCTCTCTTGAATCACTCATTTGGAGAAAGCCAACTGTCCTGTTAAGAGGACATTCAAGCATCCCAGTGGACAGGCCAAGATGGATAGGTACTCTCAGCTTTCTGCCACCACAGCCACCTGAGTGAGCCATCTTGGAAGCAGATCCACAACTCTGTAAGCCTTCAGATGATTGCAGTCCAACAGCATCTTGACTGCAACCTCACGAGAGTCCCTGAGCTACAACCACCTACCTAAGCAGCTCAAACTGTAAAATAATAAACACCTGTTATTTTAGACCACTAAGTTTTGAGGTAATTTGTTATGCAGCAATTGATAACTAATACAGTCATATATATTTTTTGTTAAATTTTTATTTTCATTTTCTAATTCTGTGTAATTACTATTTCCACCTTTTCTAGTGGTAAAATACATGAAACATTCTCTATCTTAACCATTTTTAAGTGTACGATTTAGTGGTATTACATATATTCACATTGTTATACAGCCATCCCTCCATTCATCCCCATAACTATTTTTTATCTTGTAAAACTGAAATTCTGTACTCATTAAATAATAACTCCGTATTCTCCCCTACCTTTAGGCCCTAGTAACCACCATTAGACTTTCTATATGATTTGATTACTCTGAGTACTTCATAGAAATATAATCATACAGTATTTATACTTTCATGACTAGCTTACTTCACTTAGCATAATGTTGAGGTTCATCCATTCTGTAGCATATACCAGAATGTCTTCCTTTTTTAGACTGAATGATACTCCATTGTGTGTGTATATCACATTTTGTTGATCCGTACATCCATTTATGGACACTTGGGTTGTTTCCGTACTTTAGCTACTGAGAATAATGCTATTACGAACCTGGGTGTACAAATATCTCTTCAAGATTCTGCTTTCAATTCTTTTGGGTAAATACCCAGATTCTGTGGTGTTTCTGTTTCTAATTTTTCAAGGAACCTCCATACTGTTTTCCATAGGTAAACCATTTTACATTCCCACCAGCATTGCACAATGGTTCCAATCTCTCCACATCCTTGCCAACACTTGTTTTCTGGTGTTTTTTTTTTTGATAGTGGCCCTCCTAATAGATGTGAGGTGGTATTTCATTATAGTTTTGTTGTACATTTCCCTAACACTTAGTGATGTTGAGCATCTTTTCCTGTGCTTCATGGCCATTTGTTTTTCTTCTCTGGAGAAATGTCTGTTCGAGTCTTTTGCTCTTTTTCAAAACAGGCTGTTTGGTTTTTTGTTGTTAAGTTATAGAAGTTATTTACATATAAGTTATATATATATAAATATACATCCTATATGTGTGTGTATATATAGCTATATATATATAGCCCTCTGTATATCCTGGATATTAATCCCTTATAGATACATGATTTGCAAATATTTTTTCCATTTTGTGGGTTGCCTTTTTACTCTTTTGATAGCATCCTTTGATGCACAAAAATTTCTAATTTTCATGAAGTCCAGTTTGTCTGTTTTTTTTTTCTTTTGTTACCTGTGCTTTTGGTGTCAGATCCAAGAAATCATTGCCAAACCCAGTGTTGTGAAGCTCTCGTCCTATGTTTTCTTCTAAGACATTATTGTTTTAGGTCTTATATTTAGGTCCTTGACCTTATAGTTACTTTTTATATATAGAAATATAATGTTACAGGTTAGGACCATACTTTCAGAATTTTGCTAAATTACTTATTAATATTGATAATTTGATAACTTTTGGAATGTTCCCTATGAATAAACTAAATTTTGCTACTTCCAGTCTTTTACCTTTTATTTCTGACTCTTGCCTTTTTGCGTTGACTAGAATCTCCAGGACATTGTTGACTGGAAGTGATGAGAGTGAACATTCTTGTTTTATCCCTCATCTCATGGGGGAAACATTTACTATTTCACTTGTAAAGTTTTTGTAACATTATTTATCAGTTTATAGAGATTTCCTTCTGTTTCTAGTTTGCTAAGGACATTTTCTCATGTGTGAGTTAAATTTTTTTTTTTTTGGTATCATTTATCTAGTGAGTGTTAAATTGTTATCAGTTGCATTTTTTTTGCATGTGTCAAGATGATCAGAGGATCCCTTTCTGTGAATTAATTACATTGATTTGTGAATGTATAAAACCTTGTAATCATTGAATAAATTCAGATGTGGTTTTTTTTTCATATATATCATAGGGTTTGGTCTGCTAATATTTTACTGTTTTTACATCTGTGTTCATGAGAGATTGGCCTGTACTTTTTCTTTCTTTTCAGGTTTTCATTAAAGATTATGTTGGTGTCACAAAATGAGTGGGGATATGATCCCTCTTCTCTATTTTGAAGGTCTTATTTTTATATATTATTATTATTACTATTGTCATTATCAATTATATAACATCTTGTGCATTCTTGGTTTCAGTTTTGTTATGACAGCTGTGAATTATGCAGAGAATAAATTCCAAATGTGGTGCTACTTCTGTGTGCTTACGTTAGAATTCTTTTATTCATTGAAATAGCTCAGTCAGTAGTATATTTACATCATTTTTCCATGTAGCACATTGTTTTATGAAAGAAGTAATTTACTTTTGAAGATATCTTCTCTGGTACCACTTCGTTTTTAGTGAATAAAAAACAGTCGTTACACATTATGTTATGCTAAAATCTAGAAAGTAATCTAGCTGCTGACATGTTAGAAACATTTGTACTTTCATCTACTTAAGAGTCTTGTTCTTGTTATACCTCAAACCTGTATGTTTTTCAGCTGTATTGTTGTTAGAAATGCATTTTAATTTTGCCTTTTGTTTTCTGTGCATTGTGTTAGCCATTTTTACCATGACAGGAAGAGCAAGTATTAATCATAGATAATGTAGATTCTACTATTAAATAAGAAGGCTTAATAGATGTTTCTGAATTTATCATTAAGTTAGAGAAATTATATGAAGTTTTGATTCAGTTTTGCATTAATTTAAAGATGACTAAAAAAAAGTGGAGGTTTTCTTGTTTGGGATATTAGGTTTTAAATGCCTTAATAATTTGAATTGTTTTATACTGAGTTTCCATAATCATTTATCTAAAACTGACGTGTTTTAGGATTAATAATTCTTAGAATTTAAGAAAGATAATTTTATGCATGTACTAAATATTACATAATTTACTGTAATACCCTGTAATCAAATAATAACACCTCTGCAGCAAAATGTATAACTGTTCACAGTAAGTGGGATAAATGAATAATACAAGTAAGTCTCTTGTCTATCCAGTTCAGGTTTTGCCTTATACCAGTTTGCACCAGACTTACTTGGAAAAAGTTCAGTTTTCAGACCTTTTTCTATTTGATACTGTGGCTAATTCCTGGGAAACATCTTAAGGAACTGCAGTGAGATGTATCATTTATAATATACGTTGGAGGTAGCTGGTCTTCGTGTTCCCCTTTTTTGTAAAAACCTCCCAGATATGGCAGGGTATGCAACTGCCTACAATAAAGACTACTTATCCTAATCTCCCTTATATTAACTGGCCTGCTAATTTCTGGCCGTGGAGATCAAGTCGAAATAATTTGTGAAGTTTCCAGGAAGGGCTCTTAAAGTGGGGATTACATACCTTAAACTTAGAGTGGCTGGAAATCCATGTTGCACCAGGAAGACAGCTTTCCCCTAAAAGACTGAAAGCATGCTCTGGCTTGCTAGATAATTTTGGAGCCATGGTATCAGCCCTGGATCTCCCATCTCTGCATATATATCATCACAGGAATTAATTTATATTATTTAGCTGTTATTTGGGGTTTTCTGTCATTAGCAGCTAGACCCAAACCCATAACTGATACAGAATTAGATATGTAAGTCCATATTACTGTCCTCCGTTTTGATTGGGCCTGCAGCTTCTCAGATCTGATGACTTAGTTGTTGTTTTCTTCTGTGAGGCTGATGAAGAGCTTAATCCAGAAGTGAAAATGAGTTAAAGCTCTGCCATTGTCTTGTTGCTCACCAGCACTTAAATGAATCTCTTCAATTCATGGTTTCTCTTCACAAATTTTATTAAATTGCCTATCTGGCCAGGGTGTTTCAGGTAAAACAAATACTTCTGAATCTGCCTACCTGGATCATGTAAACCAAAATACACTTTAATATCCTGAAAGTAAGTTGAACACTCTGAAATACTGAAAGTAAATTGAAAGTACTCTCCACTCCTCAGAACACCTGCCCTTCTCTTAGAATCTCTCCACTCCACGTGTGCTATGTCTCTGCTAGTTTGAGTCAGCATGTTGGCTGTTAGGCAAGCTCGCTTGCTTTCTCATTTTTCTCATTTTTCAAGTATAGAAACACATGAAAGTATACTTTCTAATATTTTCCTGTACTCTAGTGACTCATTTTATATTCATCCTGGGGTGCATAAAGCCTGCTCTCAAGAACACTCTTCTAGAGAATGTTTTAGAAGAGGTCAAACTATCAAACTGGGATAATATGGCCCTTAGAATAACCCAGGCTGATGTGATAATGTCCTAAATTGAATCAGGCAGATTGAGAGAAGCAGCTGGGTACGAAACACTAAGCAGGTGTAGAAGGTAGAGGACTGAAGTGATTAATTGCATGTGGAAGGTTGAGGAGAGGCATCAAGAATAACCAGTTTGTGGTGTGAGTACCTGAGTTGAGTGGGTGATAACACTGTTCATTGGGATGGGGAATATAGGGGAAGGAACATAATCAGTTTGAGTTTGAGTTGGCCTGTGAACATCCAAATAGAAAAAAACATTGACAGTACATGGACTCTGCTCATGTCTCACTCGGCTGGTTGTAATAGTACTGAAGATGCGGAACTCCTTTTACAAACTTTTGAGTTGTTTTTTTGCATCTGATGCCTTCCATATAGGGTCATTTTGATAAATATTACAATATGTTGTATCATTGTAGACATTTCACCACAAATAACTTCCTTTTCTTTAAAAATAAGTAGAAATACATATTAGTTTGTATTAAGAAATATAACTGAGTATATTCCTATTAGATTAATGGCAGCTTCTTTCTAGTTGGAAAACTACTTAGCCTCTACCCTTAGGGGCTTATTCTGTGAATTCTGGAACTGTCCTTCATAGTGACTTCTGAGCTATGAAGATGATCTTTGTAATCTACTAGAGTTCACCTAGTTGTCTCTCTGATCAAAAAATTCCTTCAGTGTCTGTGACTTTCCCAGATACCTTACGTCCTTGTAACTAAAACTTTTGTTATATGGTAGTCTTGCCAATGGGTTTCAGCCCCGGGCAAGTTCACTATGAATTCAATGTGACCAAAGAAATGACAGTAAAACGTCCTTGGGGTGGAAGGGTTATACCCAACTTTATTTCCATGGTGGCAGGTCAGTCACTAAAATCTCGTTCACTCCGAGAGAGTCTGCCTGCAGCAAGCCCATCTCTGCCTGTGGGCCTCTCTGCCCGCACAGCCATCCCAGTCTCTGTCCTTGGCGCTGTCACCACTCCAGCCCCTGCTCTGCTCTCCTGCAACCTTGCAGCCATGCCACCGTGTTGCCGAGAGCACTGGGCGGAGCTCTTTATATAGAGTCAATAGTAATGTATTGCCCACACATGTGTAGTGAGCTAGCCAACCAGGGCCGGGTGAGAATCCTGGCCACAGTAATTTTCATTTTATCCACAATGGTACGTTAGAAATAGTGTAGGTTTGGAATTTCATAGATCTGTATTTGAATTCTAGCTTCAGCCTTTTATTAGCTGTGTGACCTTGGACATGTTACCTGACTTTGGGGGGCTCATTTACACGAACCGTTACAAAAACCTAAACAAAGGAAATTCTTAGCTACCTTCCAGTGTTATTGCTGAAGACTGGAAGATAACGTTTTCAATATCTGTAGTAAAGCCTTGGACATTTTAAACCCTTAAATGAGTGTTTGTTTCACCTCTGTGTCACCAGTTTATCAGCTGGTAGGATTAGCATGACACTTTTTCCAGGAAGTCAGACTTGTACTTCCCTATCAACACACCTTTTATAGAGGCTGTGGTTAGACCCCTGTGGGTTTGGGAAGCATCTGTCATCATGTAAGTGTCTGAAGTCATATGCAAAATTTTGGAAGGTTGTATATTTTAAAGGGGCCCAAGGTACCTGGTTGAATCTCATTTTACAGATATGAAAACCATACTGGTTAGGGATAAGTATCAGAAAAACTGAAGTCTTTAGCAGCTAGTATATGGCAGAAGCTATGTCCATTGACTCATATTCTAGTCTTTCTGCTATCAGTTATTAGGGACTTCGATTATGTTTAAAAAACTCATGTAAGTGGGATATGAGAAAAAAGTTGCACAATTTGTTTTGTCAATAAGTTTTCCATCAATTTAGAAAGTATTTTGTCTCTTTTCACAGTTTACTTATTCATTCAGTGAATATTTCTCAAGGACCTCCTAGCTGAGGTAATGGAGATATAACAGTAGACAAAGAAAAATTCACTGCCCCATGAATCCTACTATTCTACAGAGGGGAGTGAGCCCTAAAGGGTGTGAGGGAGTGCCCCGTGTGTTTACCTTGTAATGAAAGGAATGGCAAGATAATTTAGAACCTTACAGACCTTTGAAAGGCTTTTATTCAGAATAACATGGGAAGTCTTCTCAGGAGTGGATATATTTTGAGGGTAGAGCTTTCAAATTTGCCAGCAGATCAGATGTGGGCTGTGAAAGAGGAGTCAAGAATGACTGCAAGGGTTTTTGACCTGAGCAGCTCAAAGGTTGGGGTTGCCATTTACTGATAAGTGGAAAGCTGAAAGAGAGGCAGGGTTAGGTAAGGGAGAGTAGGAGTTAAGTTTGGAGTACTTCTTAGACAACCAATTGAAGATGTTGAGGAGGCCGTTGAATATGAATCTGGTGTTGAGGGGAAAGGTAACATTTGTGGGTATAAATTTCATTGTCATCCCATATAGATATACACTGAGCAAGATCATGAAGGGATTGATGACTGGATTTAGCGATGTGAAGATCATTGATGATCTTACCAAAAGCCTGGAAAGAAGAGGCCTGGGAGAGGTGGAAAGGAGCAAAATTAGACACAGTGAGTTGGAAAAGTGGAAACAGGTTGAGAGTGTCTTGTTTTTTAAAATAGGAGAAATAACATGTTTGCCTCCAATAGAGGGACAAATTGATGCATGGTAGGGGGCAGGGGCTTTCCTGGAGCAGTATCTGTATAGTCAGCTAGAGGGAATGGGATCCACTGCCTGAGTTGGAAGCATTGATCTTACTAGGATCTTGATCAGTTTCCATTTATAGCAGGGGTTGGCAAACCACAGCTCTGGAGCCAAGTTCAGTTTACTGCCTGTTTTTGAAATGACGTTTTATAAATAAAGCCATGCCCATTTATTTAGATATTATTTATGACTGCTTTCAAACAATAAGGGTAGACTTGAATAGTTGCTACAGAGAAGCCCAAAATATTTACTGTCTGACTCTTTACAGAAGGAGTTTGCTGACCCTAGATTTATAGTAACTGAAAGAGATGAGATGAAATATGAGTGGGAGAGGGGAAGAAGTAAAAGGCAAATGTAGGGAACTGAACATTTTGAGAAAGATACTCAAATGTCTTCTGTGATTTGACTCAGAGAGGAAATCAGAACCTTGAATTTAGAGGAAAATGAGTTACAGCCTTGGTGCTTTTTCTAAGGTGGGTTTTTGGAAAGACTCTAATCTCCAAAGTTGTAAGCTAACTATAGTCACCTATTGCTGTGTTACAAATTACCCCAATCTTAGTGGCTTAAATCAGCTAACATTTATTATCCCAGTTTCTTTGGGTCAGGAATCGGGAACAGCTTAGCTGTAAGGTTCTGACTTAGAATCTCTCATGAGGCTGCAATCAAGGTGTCAGCCAGGACCACTGTCATCTGAGTCTTGAGGGGCAGCTTCCTATATGCCTCACATGGTTGTTGACAGGAGGCTTCAGTCTTTGCCACATGGGCTTCTCTGTGTAACTACTTACAGCATGGTTTCCCTGTACCAAGTAATGAGAGAGAATGCCCAGTGCAGGAATTTTAGTCTTTTATAACCTAATCCTGGATGTGACCTGCCTTCACTTTTGCTGTATTCCATTGGTCACACAGAGCAATGCTGGTGCAATGTAGAAAGACACTGCATGAGGGTGTGAACAGCAGGACATGGGGATTTTGGGGAGCCATCCTGGAGGCTACCACAGACACACTTGCATTTCTACAATATTCTGTGCATTACTTTGTGTACCTCCAGCTTTGTGTGTGACCAGTGTCTTCATAGTTGCCCACAGCAGCTATTTGCAAATTTTTATTATATTAAATCCCAAACACAAACATTGTTTAAAATATTTTTTTCTTTTTTACTAAGTTCTTTTTGTCTGATTACAAAAGTAACACAGTAGAAAACTGGAATGTGGACAAACAAAAAGCCCTGAAAATTAATCATTTTTCATGTCCCCCAGTTTCGATTACTCATACTGAAATTTTATTTTGCTATCTGATGTTTTTCCTGTATATACTAGTAACATCTGTTTTAAAAGTTCATACATAAACTATTCATAAGCTGCTTTCAATATTTTGTGAACTTTTTTAAGTCTTATTCAGTTCTGTTGTTTTTTAATGTTTTATAATTACATTTTATGGCTATTCGTAATATAATCCTTTCTTTTTTATTGTTACCAAAAATGTTATAGTAATACCCTTGTCACTAATTCTATATGGATAACCATGATCATGATGGCCTTTTTTTAAAAAAAATAATTACCAGTTCTTACTAACAATTCACATTCAAGTTCAGCAAAAGCAGAACTGTAGCTGTGAAGTTTGAAACATTTATTTTAGCATTTTAATAGAACCTGATGAGGCTTGTGTATTGAAGGTCCACAGACTGGGATATTCACATTCTCGGTTAATTTGCAAAAATAGTTCAGTAACAGTAAACTTACCTTACATAAACCTATTAGACTGGATATAAGATCATAGAACATCTATGCCCCTCAAACTCCTAAACCTAATAACACATAAGTAAGGTAAGAAATAAAAAAAGTTTGCAGAGATTTGCCACTTGCTATAGTGATTTTTAGTGAATGACCTTATTTTTAGAAGATTGAATTTCTTTCTAATCTGATGTTATATAACATTGACATGGTTGTACTAATTTACTAAGAAAACTGCCTGAAGTATCAGCTCAACTTACCAGAATTATCTCTGAGTGTTCCCTTTTCTTGTTTTCAGGGGCTTTTTTGAACATTAGTCTTGTAAAAGCTAATTTTGCTTTGGAGACCAGTGTTTAAGTTGTCCATAATGCATAATGCATTGTAATTCCAGGTAATACAACATAGCATTATCAGATGTGGGAGCAGTCAGGCTGTCTCCTTCGCTGGCTCTCCTTTCCCTTTCTCTCAGTCAGCATTTCTTGACTGGGGTTCCTGTGCTGCTTGAGAGAATGTCTCTGAAGTCATTTTCTAGAGTTTAATTTTTTTTCCCAGGTGTGTATATATGTACTGGTTATTTGCTAGCTGCTGTGCTAGATGCTGGGACTATTGAACTGAAAAAAAAGCTCTTTGCTGTTGAAAAGCTCCCAGTAATTAACATGGTGAGAAGCGCTGGTGGTGGGAGTCTCTCCAGAATGCTCTGAAGCCACCAAGGAACCAGCTGCTCAGGCTGGAGAGCAGTCAGAGGCTGCGAGTGCCTCACCCACAGAGGCTCTGCTTAAACAACTTGCTTTACCTTTACATACACATTCACACCTTATTAGGCAAAATGTTTTAATTGAAAATGTTTTGGTCAAGTTGTATGGGTCAAGAACTTCTTTCACCATTGATTTAATGGGATATCAAATATGCACTAAATTTGTCCTCTTAGAAGTAGCTAAAATGTCTAATTGTAGAGTAAGGAGTTTAAATTTAATCAACTCAGTCTCTCGTACCCCCTTTCTCTGTTTGAATTCTTTGATGGCAGCTTTAAACAGTTCATTCCATCTGTGACTATAATAAGTATCCGAGAGATCCCGCCAGCAAGCCAGAGTCTGCCTTTCTTTGTCTTTGCCTCAGGAATTTTAGTTTTAAATTTAAAAAAAAATTTCTTCCAGTCTGTGGCTTATCCTTTCCTCTTTTTTTTGACAGGGAAAGAAATTTTTAAATTATGAAATCAATTCATTTGATGTATGTTAAAAGGTGCAATACGTTTCTTCATTTATCAGAAAAAGAAGTTAGAAATTAACTTTTAAGAAAACAGCAAATGGCAAACAAATTTCCTTGGAAGTTGTAGTCACATACAGATCCTGGAAAAGATGAAGGCCCATCAGTCCCACCCACTTTTATGAGTTTCATCCAGTACTGGGCCTACTCAGGGGTGGAGAGAAAAGGAGACTTTCAAACAGGAGTAAGTTACAAATGAGGTTCCAACACGCCTGCCTAAGGGCACCAGGTGGGAAGCATGTTTTCTAAACTAGATCCAGGAAGTGGAATGTGGAATCAATCTGTCCTCTTCCCCATTAAGGGCTGCCCACCGGTTAATAGATTGTTTTTTAAAAGACTAAATAAAAACAAACTGAACACACACACTCTATCACCCCTGCCAAAAACAGAAGAAAAGAAAATACCACTAAGATGTCCCCAGTTACTCTCCAGAGTGGAACCAGGGAGCAGCTTCAGCAACCTGAAATAGTAGTATGTTAGAAACTTCTCATAAGCATGCCTTGCTTTTATAAACAAAAAAAATTTTCTGAAACCACAGAACAAAAACCAGTACTGATTACTTTTCTGACAACACACAATTACTCAGAATTAACTAGTACTGGGAGGGGAAAGAGGACCATACCTGTGTGGGCCTTGTCTCACACAGGTGCATGTAGGGAGGTGTAGGTGGGTGCAGAGCATTTGTCATTATTGAAAAGACAAATTTTAATTTTTAATTGTTACTTTGATTTAAGCATTGTTTTTAGTATGATGCTGACACCAGCTGTGCAGAAAGTGCTCTATTCTTAGCAGCACACCACTACAGCTCTTCTCCTGGTTCTGGCTTATAGGGCAGCCGGTGCTGCTTTGTCAAACACGTTTATGTTAGGTTTTCTGCATAGGTGCAAAGCACTCCACATGCTTGACAGCCTTCAAGCAGTCTCTAGAGTGATCGGCTTTTGTTTGTTCTTTGACAGCATCTCAATAGTAGAGGGCTCTTCTCTGAGATCAGTTTGGGATCCAACAAGCAAGAAAGGAGTCTGCACAGTGCTCAATTAGCTCAGGTACCTACTTTTCTTTCACATTTTGAATGAGGATGGAAAACAATGAAAAACAGACTAGACATCTATTTGTAGAAAACCCTGGCAGTGACAAAAAGTCCAAGAGTGTATGGCTCCCACCAGTCATATAACTATGACCACAGAGTTGTCAAAAACACTTGACATATTCAGATGGAAATTTATTCTTAGAATATCAACAGTTTGACCAATGACACCATCGTCCACGACAACACTTTGTCTGCATTGCTGAGAAAGATTGTATCCACTTTGAATGTTTTAGATTTGATGTTGACCCTCTTACTTGTTTTTTTAAGTCATGATGTCATACCAGTCCCTACAGGGCCTTTAACCTTCCTTGGTACCATTGCTCAACTATCTACAAATCCACTTGTTATTGTTTAACCCATACTTCCTCCAAATTGTCCACACATATTTCATTAGCAGAAATTGAAAAATGCATCAGGATCAAGGTATACAAGGTTTAAGGGGAGAAGAGTAAAAAAGGAAATGATCAGGGGCAGGGAATATAAGGAAACAGTACTATGAAATTTAGATTTTAACCTAAGGGCAGCATGGAGTCTTTGAAGAATATTAGGAAGGCCATGTCAAACTAATTTCACTTTTTATTGGATAGGTTGCACTTAGATAAAAAGGTAGGCAATATTAATAACAAATGACTTTGTAAAACAAAATGAACAAAATAACACTAGACTCATAGACACTAAGAAGTGACTAGTGGTTACCATGGGGGAGGGGTTGGGGTGGGTAGAGGGAGGGTGAGGGGGATAAAGGGGCACAAAAGTGCTCAATCATAATATAAGTTGGTCACATGGATAGTAGTAAGCATGGAGAATATAGCCAATGATTCTGCAACATTTCCTATGTTGACAGATGGTAACTTCACTAGTGGGGGTGAGGATTTAATAATATGGGTAACTGTTGAACCATTGTGTCATATACTTGAAACCAATCTAAGAGTGTATATCAACAATACTTCAATAAAAAAAAAATAAGTGACTTTGTATCAGTCCCTTTGGTGTGTTAGTATATAGTTTTATGGGGCAGCTGGGTCAAATTCCTATTCTGATATCTTAAATTTGTTCCCATGCCTTCCTTGTACATTCTAGTTGCATCCTCTCAACTGAAGTTTAGACAGCTGTATTTAAACCTAAGACTTTAGTCTGCTGGAATTCAGCAAATACAGGCTTCCTCTATTCATGCTTGCCATTTCTCAGTGTGAAATCTTCTAAAATAGCATGTAAGAGCTTTAATATGTTACTTCTCTTTCTTTTAAACCTTTACAGTCAAGGTTTATCAAGCAGGTTTAGTTATGATTCTCTGTAGGGCACTACTGATTCCTGATGACAGCAAGAACCAGAAAGGAAAAAAAGGCGATTTACAAGCAGCAGCCAATTATCCAGCAACCAGAATTCTTTGTTGTTAGAGAGTCTGTTGTAACAAGTCTCTTTGTCTTCACTTAGCACCTGTCACTGTAACCAAGACCATGGTTTTGAACACCTGGCATAACATGAAACTGCTAGATAACACTGAAGCAGTCCCTCAGGAAGTTAAACTCAACCCTGAATGTGGTTAAACTCAGTGGATAAATGTAGAAGCCTGTAAGTGGGTACCAGTTACTCAGTAAAACAAACTCTGCTTATCCCTTGAACTAAACCCCGGATTTGGGGATAAAGCAAAAGAATGAGGGTAAGGGATATTGGCTTCAAAAATCATTTTGAGTACACATTTTGAGAACACATCTGAAGTAACTGTACTACAACAGATAAATAGATTCTGCTGGATCATACTGTCCCGGGGCAGTTTCAACAATACCACAATGTTCTGTGGAATTTCTTGCAAGTGACTTGACCCATCTAGAGCCCTTATTTCCTCATGTGAAACATGAAAGGATTGGATTGTTTTAAGACTTCCTTCTGTGGTTCTTCAGTTGCACTATATTTACTTGACTTAAGAAACATGCTGCAGTGAAGCTTTTAGGTAAAAATGAAAATAACTTGTTAAAATCATACCACTTGTAAAATTAGAAGGCATAGACTTATACTGAAGGATATTCTGCTGGATGAGGTCCCCAGGGATCCTTCTTTTCTGGGAGGCCTGGATTTCCAGATGTTGACTCTCTGACCATCAAATGGTCCTCTAGATTAGTAGAAGCCTGTAAGCCTTAAATGATAATGAGATACAACAAGCTTACTTCTGACTACTAATTTGAATTTAGGTGCATGTGTTTAGTGTTTTAATTCTAAATGTGTGATTGGCTTTTAGTGATAGAGTTTGAAGAGATTGGAGGTTTACTTGTGCATGCCTGCTGCCCAGCCAGTGATTCCTGACCATTCCTGATGAGCCATGGCTGTACCCAGTAAACCCCTTAAATAGAGGGCACTCTCTTGCTAGCTCTCTTCTCCATCCTCTGCCTTCTCTCTCACTAAGAGTACTAGGACATGCATGCTAGTCTGTATTCTTGCTGTTGGACATGTTGGAAATGACTGAGGAGGATTGTCCCTTCCATGACTGTGTAGACAGTTGCTAGCTGTGGGACTTGTTTTAAATTAGTGTTCTCTGGTCTCTTTTCCAGCCTCCATCAATCCATCTATAATCCCAGTGGTCCGTATCTCAAACATAACAATATTTGCTCTGTGGCATCATCCCTGATTCAGCTCATCTTTCTCAACTGCCTCTGTGTCTCCCTCATCTCTTCATACAAAGTCTAGATATACTTTTATCCACCTCTTGCCTAGTGTTATAAAACTCTCAACAGTAGGCATAAAGAACTTAGCACCTGGTACAAAGTAGTATGTTCAGAAAATGTTAGCTGCTTTTAATCCTTTTAATCCTTCTATTAAATAAATCATATGAAATTGTTTTGTATGTTTAAAAAAATCTCACATTGGCAATTTCGTATGGTTCAACTTTATAGCTATACAATGATGGTTCTTAATAGGTGCAAATTAAAATTAAATGCCTTTTAACTATGTATGCATACACATGTGTGTACTGTCCCCATCCTAGCTCATGAATTAGGATCTTAATGCATGGGTCCTAGGTAAATTCATTTTTAAAAAGCTCCCTAGACCCACAGACCAGTGGAACAGAATAGAGAGTCCAGATATTAACCCAAACATATATGGTCAATTAATATATGATAAAGGAGCCATGGACATACAATGGGGAAATGACAGCCTCTTCAACAGCTGGTGTTGGTAAAACTGGACTGCTACATGCGAGAGAATGAAACTGGATCATTGTCTAACCCCATACACAAAAGTAAATTCGAAATGGATCATAGACCTGAATGTAAGTCATGAAACCATAAAACCCTTACAAAAACACATAGGCAAAAATCTCTTGGACATAAACATGAGCAACTTCTTCATGAACATATCTCCGTGGGCAAGGGAAACAAAAGCAAAAATGAACAAGTGGGACTATGTCAAGCTAAAAAACTTCTGTACAGCAAAGGACACCACAATTAGAACAAAAAGGTATCCTACAGTATGGGAGAATATATTCATAAATGACAGATCCGAAAAAGGATTGACATCCAAAGTATATAAAGAGCTCACGCACCTCAACAAACAAAAAGCAAATAATCCAATTAAAAAATGGGCAGAGGATCTGAACAGACAGTTCTCCAAAGAAGAAATTCAGATGGCAAACAGACACATATGATGCTCCACATCGCTAATCATCAGAGAAATGCAAATTAAAACCACAGTGAGACTTCACCTCACACCAGTTAGTATGGCCAACATCCAAAAGACAAGGAACAACAAACGCTGGCGAAGATGTGGAGAAAGGGGAACCCTCCTACACTGTTGGTGGTAATGTTAGTTCAACCATTGTGGAAAGCGGTATGGAGGTTCCTCAAAAAGCTCAAAATAGAAATACCATTTGACCCAGGAATCCCACTCCTAGGAATTTATCCAAATAATGCAGTTTCCCAGTCTCAAAAAGACATATGCACCCTTATGTTTATCCCAGCACTATTTACAACAGCCAAGAAATGGAAGCAGCCTAAGTGTCCATCAGTAGATGAATGGATAAAGAAGATGTGGTACATATACACAGTGGAATATTATTTAGCCATGAGAAGAAAACAAATCCTACCATTTGCAACAACATGGATGGAACTAGAGGGTATTATGCTCAGTGAAATAAGTCAGGCGGAGAAAGACAAGTACCAAATGATATCTCTCATGTGGAGTATAAGAACAAAGAAAAAACTGAAGGAACAAAACAGCAGCAGAATCACAGAACCCAAGAATGGACTAACAGTTACCAAAGGGAAAGGGACTGGGGATGATGGGTGGGAAGGGAGGGATGGGGGGGAAAGGGGGGCATTACGATTAGCGTGTATAATGTGAGGGAAGGGCACGGGGAGGGCTGTGCAACACAGAAGACAAGTGATTCTACAGCATCTTACTATGCTGATGGACAATGACTGTAATGGGGTTTGTGGGGGAAACTTGGTGATGGAGGGAGTCTAGTAAACAATGTTCCTCATGTAATTGTAGATTAATGATACCAAAATTTAAAAAAAACAATAGTAACATGAACTTTATAAAATTAAAATATTCTGCTCTGTGAAAGGTCTTGTTCAGAGAAACAAAGCACAAGCCACAAACTAGGAGAAAATATTTGCAAAACATAAAATTAAAGGATTTATATTCAAAATATAAAAAAGAAATCTAAAACAAAAATCCCCATTAAAAACGGGTAAATATATGAACAGACACCTCACCAAAGAAGATACACAGACAGCAAATAAGCATTAAAAATTTGCTCTACATCACCTAATATCAGGGAATTACAACATAGTGTTGCTGGGCAGCTGGGTCTGGGGAGGTCTCTCCCTGAGCAAAAAAAAAAAAAGTAAAAGACTAACATTACCAGGATGTAGAGCAACTGGAAATCTCATACACTGCTAGTGGAAGTGTAGACAGGAACAGCCATTGTAATGTAGCCATCCCATCCTAGGTATTTACCTAAGAGAATGGAAAATGTGTATACAGAGATCTGTACATAATGTGTGTACTTCATAAAAATTTTTAAGTAGAAACAATCCAAATAAATGAATTATAAACAAATTGTGCTAGTTTCCAGATAATGGAATACAATGCAACAGTAAACAAAACAATAAAAGGGCTTGCAATACTGTTACATGTGACAATATGCATATATCTCAGAAGCCTTAGCAACGTGAAAGAAACCAGGCACAGAGTTACAATATGATCCCATTTATATAATAACATTCTGGAAAAGGCAAAATAATGGATAGGAACTGAAATCAGAGCAGTGGCTGTCAAGGGATGGATGGTGAGAGGAGATTGCAAAAGAGTAAGAGGAAACTTTGGGGTAACAAATGTTCTGTATCTTGATTGTGGTGAAGGTTACATGACTATACATTTTTCAAAACTCATTAAAATAAGACTGATTTTATTGTATGTAAATCAACTTGTCTTTAATGAAAGTTAAAGCCAGTGTGCAACATCAGAAATTATTTTCACAAATTTCAGGGTGAAGAGAACTCTTGGAGATAGGTCAGAAGCTAAATCTGGTCCTTTGTCTTTTGACTCAATGGCATTTTTTTTTTATTATGAAGAAATTTCTATATATTAAAAATTGTCTTATTTATTATCGGGCTTTTGTGCCTTTACCACTGTATGATCTTATATCAAGAATAAGATATATCCTTATTTATTCAAGCACTCTTTATAAAGTTACCTAAATGTCATTATTAAATTGTCTTCATGTATCTCTTAAACAGTTTGTGTTAAATTTATTCTTCGTTATATACTTTCTGTGAGTGACGTTGTAAATTGAGTTTTCCCTTCTATTATATATTCTTTTTCTTTTTTTAATAGACTTTCGGGCTGTTCCCAGGTTTTGGCTATTGGGAATAAAACTCCTTTGAATGTTTGTGTGTAAGTCTTTTTGTGAACATATGTTCTCATTTCCCTTGGGTAAATGCTTAGGGTAGAACTCTGAGTCCTAAGGTATGTGTATGTTTAGCTTTTTGAGAAATCGCCATTTTTCAAAATCAGTATACCATTTTTACATTCCCATCAGCAATGCATGAGAGGTCTGATCAACATCCTTGCCTACATTCAATGGTGACATTTTAATTTTAGCTCTTTAGTGGGCATGAAATAGAAAATTGTTGCCACTTTAATTTGAGTTTCCCTGTGATTGTTGAGCAACTTTTTGTGAACTTTTTGCCAAATATCTTTTTTCCCCCCATGCCAAATATCTTTTATAAAGTGTCTTTTTATGGGGTGTTGGTAAAGTTCAACTTTTATGCCCAGTTTTTTGTTTTAGGTTGCTTATATTTTTAATTTCTTGGAATTACTTATATATTCTGAATACAAGTCCTTCAACAGACATATGTATTGTGAGTATTTTCTCCCAGCCTGTGACTTGCCATTTCATATTCTTAACAATCTTTTTTGATGAGTAGAGGTTTTTAGTTTTGATGAAGTCCAATTTTTCTTTTCTCTTTTGTAGCTCATGTTTTCTGCATCTTCTCTAAAAAGTTTTTTCCTACCTCAAGGTCTGAAAGGTATTTTCCTCCCTGTTTTCTTCTGAAAACTTTTAGTTTTACAGTTGAGTCTATAATCCGAGGTTCATTTTTGTGTATAGCGTTAGGAGTAAGTAGAGGCTCTTTTCTTCTGAAGGTTTATGTAATTTGTTCCAGGATCATTAGTTGCAAAGACTGTCATTTCCCCCATTGAATAGCTTTGGCCCCTTCTTTCTAACTGGTTATTCAAAAGGAAATATATTTTTTATATAATACATTGATTATATAACCATTTACCCTTTGAAATCTTTTACTTAGAGCAATTTTTCAGTTGGGCCTAGGTATGAAATTGTATTATCAGTTAATAATGATCATTTGCCTCCTATATCTCTTTGTGATGTCAGTTACTACCAGAACAATGCTAAAAAAGAGTGATGATTGTGGGCATTCTTTCCTTAATCCTGATATTAATGGAAATGCTTTTATTTTATCATTAGTCATGGTGATTGATATTTTTATGGTTTTGGTTTTAAGGTCACCAGTTTCTGTATTAAGTCAATACCAACAAACTTCTATTTTATTAAGGGCTTTTATAAGCAGTGGACTTTGAATTTTTTCAAATACCATTCCAGATGCTATAGAAATAATCATGTGATTTTTCTTATCTGTTAATATGAGGAATTATATTGACTTCCTAAAGTCAGTCCACGTGTCTTGCATGTCTGGTTGAATCCCACTCAGTCACTTTGGTTTGTTCTTTTAGTATGCCTAATTATATCTGGTAACATTTTTATTTAGAATTTTTGTGCCATATTCACATAGTAGGTCGATCTACCTTTCTTTTAGCTTCTTTAGGACTTCATGTCTGTGTTAATAAGGTAGCTTAGTAAAAGGAATTTGGAAGCTTTCTCTGTGCTCTGGAACATTAAATAGCATTGGGTGATACCTGTTCTTTAAATGGTTGGAAAGAAGGGGAATGCTATATTTAACCTTTATTAACAATCTCTCTTAAGAATTTTTACCAGCTAATATTTTTGTTAGACTAAAGCTTAATAAGTGTCTTTATTAAGAAAGTCTGAAGAAGATGGTAGTGAACTCTGGAAATACAAAGATCATTTGGATTTTTTGTTTTTGGTGGGCAGGGAGTGTTTCATAACTTACTTGGTGGAGTATTCCTTGTTAAGTAATGGAGAACTAGATTGATTGTTTGTTGGTTTAAAATACAGAGTTTAGAGTTTGGATTGAAATTTATGGTCTGAAACACCTTGACCCATTCTGTGTGTGACAGGATACCCATGTCCTGATCCCTGGAATCTGTCAATGTTTCCTTCTATAGCAGAAGGGACTTAGCAGGTGTGATGTAATTAAGTTTCATGAAATGGAATGATTACTCTAGATTAAGTGGGTAATCACCAGTATCCCTGTAAGAAGGAGGTGGAGAGGGAGTTCTCACTCAGTAGAGGAGAAGGCAGTCTGACCACAGAAGCAGAGATTGTAGTGATGTGACTAAGGACCAAGGAAAGCCAGTCTCCCAAGAAGTGGGAAAAGCAAGGAACAGATTCTCCCCTAGAACCTCCAGAAGGAATCTACCCTGCTGACACCTTGATTTTAGCCCCTTAAGACTCATTTTGGATTTCTGGAAACCAGAACTGTAAGACAATATATTTGTGTTGTTTTTAAGCCACTATAAGTTTGTGGTAATTTGTTATAGTAGCAACAGGCCACTAATACAGGTTGGGTACTTGTTAACTAAACATACGGGGGCAGGGACCTAGGCTTGTGGAATTTGATTCCATATCCCAGGTACCTAGAACAGTGCCTTACATAAAGTAGGCACTCAGTGTATTTGCTAATGGAGGGAAGGGGGAAGAAAAATCAGGTAATTGATAATTTAAATTAACATTATAAGTGTGGTGTAGGTATCTAGTTTCTGGATGAAGCAGAGAAAAATGGTAAGGTTGAAAACTTGAAACCCACCCATTACCAAATAGATCCTATAGTATTATTCCAGCAGATCACTTTTTTAAAACTGAACAATAAAAAGTAGAAAATAATTCCGATACCAGATCACACAATTTGAAATTCAAGGATCCCTATGCTGTTACTTGAAGGAGGAAAACACAAATGCATGCATACACGGAGAAGTCATATTTTAATTAAAATTCTGAGTCATTTCTCCAATCGTAGTTTGTATTAAGATGCCAAGAAGGTAGTTAATTCCACTTTAGCCAAGTGAATGCAAGAAGTAAACAGGTGTACAATATTGGTTTATTTTATGACTAATTTGATTTTATTTTTAAAATAGTTTAAAGTAGGTTATATGTTCATATAATACAAAAAATCAAAGTGCACAAAATGTAATATAGCAAAAAAAGCCTCTATACCCACCTCTTTGCACCAGCAGTTTCCTTCCTCACAGGCAACCCTGTGCTACCATTTTTTATATCCTTCCAAATGTATAAACATGTCAATTCCTAAATAATCCTTTTTTCATGTTTTTGTGCAATTCATAGTATACAGGATACACTGTTCCTTAGCTTTTTTTCACTTTTGCAGTATGTTTGAGCTCCTGCATAGCAATGGGTAAAGAGCTCCTGTATTTTTATGATTGCATATTATTCCATGTATCCAATTTATATCTCCAGTGCAATAGATGGATGTGCCTATTTCTCTTCACCGGAGATCAACAAACTTTTTCTGTAAAGGGCCGAAAGTAAACATTTTTTATTTGTGGGCCTAATACATTTTCTGTCGCGTATTCTTCTTCATTTGGTTTGGTTTTGTTTACAACCATTCTTAGCTCATAGGCCATTCAAAAAGCAGACCCAGGGGACTATAGTTTGCTGATTTTTGCAGACATATTATCACTCTATTATCAGAAAACAAGTGTCCCATTACAATTTTGTTTTTATTTTTCTTATCAGCAAAGTTGAGCATGTTAGAGCCATCTTTTTTGTGTGTATATTTCCTTTTTTGTGACTATTCATATTTTTTCCCATTTTTCTATAGTTGTTGATTTTATTTATAGTAACTTTTTATATAGGGAAAGTATCTCTTATCTTTGAAATGAATTGCAAATATTTTCCTCAGTTTTATCCTTATCTTTTTACTTGGCTTATAGAAGATGTTGCCATGTAGGAACTGTTCTGAGTGGTAAAATTTATCAGTTATTCTGTGATTGAGTTTTATATAGTGCTTTCTGCCTTTCTCATTCTAAGATTATTAAACAATTTCTTTGGTGGGTTTTTTCCTTGGTGCTTTTGTGATTTCATTTTGTCACTTAAATATGATCCACTTCAGTTTGTATCGGTATGAGGAGAAGGGACCCAGCTTTATGTTTTTCCCAGTGGCTTACCGTTTGTCCCAGTACCATTCATGGAATTTTCCTCATGCTTCCTTCTCCCCTCCATTTGAAATGCCACCTTTATTATATACTATAATATGTTTTTGGATCTGTTTCTGTATATTCTGTTCCAGGATCTCTCTGGACTGGCTTGCTTTTGAGTTCCACTCCCTCCTGTGTTGGATCGTATTTCATTGAGGAACTACAGATGCAGTTAAATAAATAATCAGATCTGTCTGCAGCCTGCATCTATATCCCAGTTCCTTGCTTTACCTTACCTCCTATTACAAAGAGATGCCCCACCCAGGGCTTCCCATCTCCACTCCTCTGGTCCACCCCTACAGGCTAGCTCCTAGAGGCACCCTCTCTGCTGCATCATTAATTCCTGCCTTTTTTAGATGGTTATCATATAAATATCCCTTAATAATAATTAAAAAGCAAGTAAACAAAAAACCTCATCCAACTATGGCCCCATTTCTACATTGTCTTCAGAGTAAAAGTCTATTTCTGCACCTCCTGTTTTCTCCTCAGCCCACCCCAGACAGGCAGTGGTTCCTACGTCACTGGGGAAATGACTCTTGCCAAGCACTAGCAGTCTGTATCTTACCAACTCTAGTAATCAGTTCTCTGAAAATCTCTTACCTTTTCAGATCTCATCTCAGTCGCTCAGCAGGATTTGACAGTTACCCAGCTGTCCGTGTAGTAACTGGATTTCCTCAGGAGTGGCCACTCCTCCTGAACCAACTATTGCCTTATCCCAGGGATCTGTCCTCGGCTGCCTCTCTCACCCATTTCCCTCTTATCATCTGAAGTGAGCTCATTCCATTTTGTGACTTTAAATACATCTGTAAACCAACATTCAAATTGTTGTCTCAGTGTTTCTACCCTTACTCCTGACCTCCAAACTACAACATCATCTTGCTAATGGGTTTCAGCCCTGGGCAAGTTCACTATGGATTCAGTGAGAGCAAAGGAATGACAGTGGAACGTTCTTGGGATGAAAGGGTTTATACCCAACTTTATTCCTACAGTGGCAGGTCAGTCAATAGAGTTCCGTCTAGTCAGAGTGAGTCTGCATGCAGCAAGCTGGTCTCTGCCTCTGGGCCTCTCTGCCCCTGCAAGTGTCTCAGTCTCTGCTCTCCTGCAGCTGTGCAGCCCTTCACACGTGTAGTGAGCTAGCTATCCAGGGCCAGATGAGAATCCTGGCCAGAGAAACCTTCACTTTATCCACAAACATCCATTTGCTTTCAACAACTCCAATTAGGTATCTTATACACAAGCAAAGCTTAGTGTTTCTTGCCCAGACCTATTCCTTCCCATCTTTCTCCATTTTAGGTAGTGATAACACCACACATTCAAATGTTTAGAAATTACTCCTGTTTTCCTCCATCCAGTCAGTCATCAAGTCCTGTCAGCTGTTTCTCCAAAAGTATCCCAGGTAGAGAGCCTAGCTGCCTCAGGTTGAGTCCTGGCTCAGCGTCCACAAGTCGATTTCTGTGCTCCAGATTCCTCATCTCTTAAATGAAGTTAAAATAGTACACACGTCATAGTTTTATTCACACATGAAATGTGGTGCCAGCTCAGCTAATATGTGTAAGGTGCTGAGAAGAGAGCCTGGTACTTAGTGAATGCTCAGGAGAGGGCTGCTGCCCCCAGTGCAGATGGTGGTAGTTCCAGCTGTAGCCATAATGGGGAACTAGGATCATTAGCATTAATACTGCAGCCGTAGCCCAAGCCTCTGTCCTCTCCCATGGACTGTGGGATAAACCTCCTGTGCTCTCCACTCCTGCACCTCTGCCATCCCTTCTCCACATACCAGCCATGGTCACCTCTTTAAAAACCTAAATGAAATTATGTCACTATCTGCTTAAAAACTTAGAGGCTTCCCATTACAATTATAATTGGACTCAGACACCTTTCCTTGGCTTTCAAGGCTTTGTGGGATTTGGCCCCTCCTACCTCACAGCTCCTGTTACTCCCAAGGCCCCATCCATTCCGGCCTTCATCTGGCCCCTAGACCATGCCCAGTCCTGTCCCATTTTAGGTCTCTGCACTCATTGTCTGGAGTGCCCTTCCCTTTTAGCTGCCTGGTTCCTTCATAAAAATCAGCCTCAGCTTAGATGCTAGCTCCTCAAAGATGCCATCCATGACCCTCCTGCCTGCAGTAGCCCCTCTTCCCACTCTTCATCACATGGCTTCCCCCTTCCATTTCTTTATTGCACATAACACTGGTGGAATTTTCTTAATTGGCGTATTTGTCTTAAGTTCCAGGTAGAGAGGGGCTTTGGCTTGTTTACCATCAAAACATCTAGGGGTTGGGAGCTAAGTTGTGGAGTGCCGAGTTTTCTTAGAAATGAAGGGAGAGGAGTGTCTTTTTGGTGGGAATTTCTTTTCCTTGTTGCCCCTTGAAAGTATGAAATGTGCCACTCATAGTAGTTGGGGAATGTTTGCCTTTTGGAAAAATGTTTTTGGGAATCTCTGCCTTTTCAATTCCTCAGCCACAGACAGTATTTTAAATTGTTCTGCAAGGAGAAGTGTTTTAACCCAGTTGGTTTAAATTCTAAATGTTTTACTTTAAAAACACACACACAGAGTATTAATTGATATGGTAACACCCACCCTGAGCTCATGTGGTATTTACTGTTTTAAAAATAAAAGTTTATGTAGCTGTGAAACAATTAGAGCTACCAGCAAGTGAGGAGCATAATAGTGAGAAAGGAAGCATTTTCTGATTTATTAGGGATGCCAGTGATAGCATGCTCCATCAACTGACTTAGACCTGCTATCATTTAGGCTTCTAGTTACCTGAAGTATAACTATTAATTTTCACTATTTCTGAGCAGTGTTAGTCATTCAGAATCTAATGATCATGTCCTTGATACCCAGGAAAAAGGGACTCACCCAATCCTTGTTCCCTGAGTTGAACTGAACTAACCTCCAAGTGTAGAACCTTTACCATAATGCTTCACAGTTCACGCAGCTTCTGCTAACATGTTTATGATATAAAATAAGAACAGGACTAAACAGTACATATGTAGTGTGATCTTAATTGTGCTGCATATAGATTAAAAGCAGTCTTGGAGTATAACATGTCATGAATGTCATGAAATGGACAGCAAGACTAGTGGGTGGGTGTGGCAGAGATTCCCAAAAACATTTTTCCAAAAACATTTTTCCAAATAGGCATATGGGCATGATTTCTGGGTGTAGCCAGAGCGTTGCCCAGCTCTTCGGTACCCTGTGCAGCCAGTGTGTGATGCATAGAGCCACAGCAGACTGTCCTTGCCCAGGCTTGTGATTGAATCTCTAGTAACAACAGCTACTTGACACCAGTATAGGCTAAAGTACTCCCCAAGGTTAAATCAGATGGCAAACATTTGTTCATTCAACACGTACGTACCAAATGGCTGGCTTTGCCAAGCCGTGTTACTTACATTAAGTGTAAAGTAAACCAAGTAGATGGGCCCCTGCCCTTGAGTTGCTTCTGGTGTATGAGGGAAGAAGACCCATGTGAACAACTAACACTCACGCAGTTTCAACTTGTGGTTATGAAGGAAAAGTGTCAGATTCTATGTGAAAACACAGGGCAAGGGAGAGCCTTATTTAGGTTGAAAGTTTTGGGGAAGGCTGAGATCCAAGAACTGAGAGGTGTCAGCCAGATGGAATGGAATATGCCTAATGGAGGAAGCTGCATGGGAAAGGCCAGGAGGCAGAGAAGAGCCTAGAGAGGACTGAAGGAGACCAGTGTGGGGCTGATGCAGCTGAGGGAGGCAGGATGGGCTGTGTCCTGTGACCTATAACTTGGGAAAGCTGTACTGTGACCAGAGACACTGAGGAGGAGGCGTGCAACTCCCTGGGGCCTAAGAGAACAAAAAGTTTCATAGCTTGGGGCCTCCATGTAGACTCAGTGGTTGTTTTAACCTCAGGGTCTCCTTTTCTGAGTAAGGATGGGGCCTGCCATTAGTGTGCAGTACCACTACAGCTTCTGAAGGAACCTGCTCTTGCCACACTGAGCACGCAATGTAGTAAACAAAGGCATGTTCTGAAGAAAGTGAGGGTGCACTAGATCCAGGTATGTAAGTTAGATTGGCCATCCACTACAAGACACAAGATGTTGAGGGATAGGATATCTGGGAGTTGGGGTATGCAGTATTGGATTCTATTTATAATTCTACTGCCAATTTATTGGGATGAGGTCTCTTTTATAAACTGGCAGTAAGCAGCATTTCAATTGGCAGTCTTTTTTAATGAGTTGTTTCTTACTGGAATTAGAAGAAATATCTAATTATTGCCAGTATAGGTTAATATGAAAACAGATTGTTTTGCCTGCTTTCATCATCTGTGTGATTATATTCTTTAGCAGCTAACATGCCAGTATTGTCAGCATGAGGTTGTACTGGGAACTACTCACTTTGGTCACAGCTCATTACTGAAAACAAACTATTAGAAGTGCCCTTTAGTCATACTTAGGTGGTTCTTTCCCTAAATGAACATGCTTCATTGTCCATCTGTTTAAAATCACTGCAGAACAAAAACTAGTATCTTGAAGCCTAAGGACATGATATCTATTTGCTACATTGGAATTCGGAAGAGGGATATACTGACCATGACTTACTTACTCTTTCATTCTTAGATTCTTCTTAATCTTTGGTGAAAACTCTGCGCCGAGAAGATGGCTGCAAATAAGCCCAAGGGTCAGAATTCTCTGGCTTTGCACAAAGTCATCATGGTGGGTAGTGGTGGTGTGGGCAAGTCGGCTCTGACCCTTCAGTTCATGTATGATGAGGTAAGTGCTGATTTTATGATGGATGGCAAAGTTTGGGCTTTCAGAAAGTGTTTCTCTGGCTTAGTTTGGTGCTGTGTCAGATGGATTACTTGAATCCTTGAAAGCTACTGATTTTTTTTTTTTCATTTTAAAATTCAAAGTCAACATCTGTACACAACTTGGTTTTAACATGATCTTTCAAGAAAGCCTTATGCCTTAAAAACAAACCAAAGTTGGAAACAGTACCTGTTTTTGAGAAATCTCACTTTGGCTTTTTTATTTTTATGTTTTAAAACACTGACACTTTCCCCACCTGCACAGTCGAAAATCCAAGTATAACTCTTGACTTCCCAAAAACTTAAGTACTTGTAGCCTACTGTTGATTGGAAGCCTTAACAATAGCAAACAGTTGATTAACACATTTTAGTATGTTTATGTGTATTATATACTATATTCTTACAATAAAGCAAGAGAAAAGAAAATGTTATTAAGAAAATCATAAGGAAGAGAAAAAATACATTTACAGTACTCTATAGTATTTTTGACAAAAGTCCACATACCTGGATATGCGTGATTGGTTGTTCAGTGGCCAGTGGTACTATTAAAAAAATCAGAAGTTTGAGGAGAAATCTCAAATTTGAAGATTTGACATTCTACATAGTAGTATAAGCCACTTTGTTGACTTGGTTCATTGTAGAGAAAGATTTAACAGCATTTTCAAATATTTACTTAAATATTGAGGTACTTTCAAGTTACTGTTTAGAGCTACATTAAAAGGAATTCTTACACGTCTGCTAAAATGTATGTGTAATAGTTTTTGCAGGTATGGTATTGCAAGGAAGAAAAAAGGCACAGTTTTCAAGCTATAAATAATCTAGAGCTCATAGTTAAACCCCAATTTTTTTGCAAATGAGGCAGCTACCAAATTGTCTAAAATGAAAATTTTAATTAATATGGTTTTTACCTTTGGAGACAACTGAATGAAGGGTACATGGGACCTCTGCACTATTTTTATAACTTCATGTGAATCTGTATTTCACAATAGGAGGTTTTGAAAAGTAAAGAAAATATAAAGGTGAGTTTTATTTTTTTATTTTCTAGTTTGTAGAGGACTATGAGCCTACCAAAGCAGACAGCTATCGGAAGAAGGTAGTACTGGATGGGGAAGAGGTGCAGATAGATATCCTGGATACAGCTGGGCAGGAGGACTATGCTGCAATTAGAGACAACTACTTCCGGAGCGGGGAGGGCTTCCTCTGCGTCTTCTCTATTACAGAAATGGAATCCTTTGCAGCCACAGCTGACTTCAGGTATGGTAGCAGTTATGTCGTTCCTGATACACTGCACAACAGTTTCTTCCCCAGAAACAAGTGGGCAACTGGAGGTTCTTACTTCTTAGTCTTTCTTCTGTGTCTAATTGTGTGTATTTCCTCTCTGATACCAGTATATGACTCCGTCTGCTGTGTCTCCTACACAGACATTTGGTATACCTTGCATTGCCTTCCAGCCATCCCAGTGTCGGCTGCGTGGGCGCGTGAGTCTGTGAGCGCCTCAGTACCTTAAGTCTCTATGCATTACTGAAGTATTTTGCTTTGGAGTACAGTGCTCCTTCTGCCATAAGAGCTGACAGTCAGATCACATAATGGAACTCTGACCTAGATTTTAAATCTCCTGTGTTAGTCACTAGTTTCATAGCACCCGTGTAACACTCAGCAGGCACACTGCCGTCCTTCCCACTGTAGATGCCCTGGCAGCATGGACTGAAATTTTTAATAGAAATAATAATGTCATAGATTGGCACACTAGATTGTCTTATATAGTATTTTGTATATCTTATTTACTATTTGCTTATCAAAACCAATCATCCATTTGGTTTGCAGGTTAGGTCTTGGTAAAGGGCAGAGGGACTCTCTCTATATCTAAGAGAAATACAGAATAAAGTTTTTCAGTCATCTCAAATGCTACATGCATGATTAAAAGTATTTTTAAAGTTTATTTTTTATTTATGTAGTTGTTTGCTTTGATATGGGGGGACAAAAGAAGCATGTGATCTATCCACTGTTTTCAAGATTGACACAGCCTAGTTGAAATAGGCATGATACCAAGAGCAAGTTAGTGACTAAGTAGGAGACATGGGCAGTGATGATCGCTACAGCGGACCCGGGAGAGGAGAGGGGCTGGGAGGCCTTTCTGAAACAGAGGAGCCTAAGGGGTAAGGAGGGTTTCCACAGAAGGGAAGAAGTCATTCCAGGTGGTGGAGCAGAAACCTGAGCTTGGGCTTATACAAAGCGTTCCTTTTTATGTACATTTGAAAGTCTCAAGAACTTAAAGGATTCTGAGAGAACATTCTTTGCAAAAAAGCTTATCATTGAGAAACTTTTAAAATACAGATTTATTTATAAAATTAAGTTTGTTGGTTTCTATAAGGAAGGCGCTCTGTATGTGATAAAGGGCAGACCCTGTAATTTATAATCCTGGGAGACATGTTAGAAGTTACAGAAATGTCAATGTTTATTCATTCAACAAGAACGAGTGCTTATTATGTAGCAGGTCCTGTTCTAGGCAATGGAATAGCTTTTTGTCACCATAGTCACCAAAGCCAAAGTAGTAACTTAAGGGACTAGGTATTTTTATGACAAAAGAATTTTGGTTGTTTGCTTTACAGAAATAAGTGAATGATCATTACTCTTGTGTTGTACCTCCAATGTGTTGCCCTTCCCATAAATAAAAATGGTCCTAGTGACTCAGCATTTTTGAGAGGGTCTTATCGTTACAGGAGGCACTCACATGGTCTAACCTGTAAAGCACAGCACAAACGTCAGCTCCTCTCTTTAGGCGGCCCTCCCATCACCTGTCACCAAGGCAGAACCCACTGTCCTCATCTGTGCATGCAGGGTACCTGCAACAGCTCCAAGAGCACACTGAGTACTCTTGGAATAAGCTTGATTTATGTGTTTTTCCTCATAAGGTTAACTACTTGAAAGCAGGACCCATTCCTACCCATCTTAGTATCCCTGGTATCCGGCTGTTGCACAGTCGCTAGCCTACAACATACAGTGCATGATTAGTAAATGTTTCTAACTTTGAGAAAACTTAGGAAACTTAACCTTTTTTGGTTCTCACTCATGTCAAAAGTGAAGAAAGTCGGACCACTTTGTAAAGGTAATTTCCTATTCTAAAGTCTATCATAGCCTCTAAAACTCTGTTTAAAGGGAACATCACATTAAACAAAATGTGTATGAAAAAAATTATAGACATGGCATTACCTTTCTCTAACATCCAGGAAAGTAGCTAATAAACCAACTTACTAACAGATATTGTCTTCTTACCTCTGAACCAAATAGGTGCAGGTCTTCTGTGGCCATGTTTCTGATAGCATCAACCACCCTAATTTTAGTATTTGCCTTCCTGTAGCCCCTGACTCAGAATAACTTATGTATTAAGAATATTTCTATACTCAGAGTAGGTATTATTTATTAAGAAATAAATTAATGACTATATATACACATGAGCAGAAGTGCTGGAGTCATAAATACATGTGCCAGTCTCATATTCCTGGTGATCAGTGAGCAGGTGATGAGTTGTTAGCATCTTAGCTCCAGCTGTTGATCATGAAGGAAGCTGGTTAAGAAAGTAACAGCAAATTTGTTGTTACCAGCACTGGAAAAAAATTTTGATTGCCAAAATCCTCATCACAAACACATCATAAGTTTAATAGTAATAATAGTGTGTGTTGATATGCTTTTTACAAGAAAAACACTACCGAATACTCATACAATGCCTACCACATACCAGACACACTATCCTATGTTCTATTAACATAGGTGAAGTAGAGACCACTGTATTTCATAGATTCTAACACTTTTTTTTACATTTTATCACCTCTTAAAATCAGGGCATGTCTTATTGTATGACATCTTACAGTTAAAATTGGCAGCAGTTTTTCTTCGTGGTGCATAAAATAACACTTGGAGTTTGTCACATCTTTTTAGAAATCATTATCTAAATTTATAAAGGAAGAAACCGAAGCACAGGAGGTTCAGTGACCTACCCCGCTGTCATGCAGCGGGGAGGATGGGGCAGTCAAGACCAGGAGATCAGCCTCCTTATTCTTGCCTTTAACAACTGATCTATAATACTCATAAAATGAATGACGGCTCTTTTTTAACACCACATGGCTACCACATTTCATGTTGTTAAATGGGACATGCTAAGTTTCCTTTTTAAAATCCAGCCTTTTTCCTACTTTGTATTTTTAAATGTATTAAGCATTTTTATACGAGGCATTGTTTTAAGATTGTAATTATTTTATGACGTCATTGCATCACTTCTTACTTTGTTAGTATCAATTCTAACGTTGAAGCAACCAGTTGGAAATGTTTTTTCAGAAAGGTAAAATCATCTTTGTATGATCAACACTTTACTTCCACCTTTTTTTACCTCATCTTCTCCTGTAGGTGTGATCTGTTCACTGTATATAATTAAGTTTCCCTCTGCCAGTTTGTGACTTGGCCTTGCAAGGAAAATATTGTGTAACCTGGAGACCCTCCCCATTATGTCCATGGACACCTTAGTGTTCATTCCATATCAGAGGTAGGGGTCTCTTGTGATGAAGAACTTTTGGAAACTAAACATCCCTGAACATCAGGCTTTGTATCCTTAGACGTTCCGTTATGGGGAGGCCCCACGGTATCTGGTGTAGGACTTGTGTATGTGCTCTGGAGTTAGATTTCTCAGATACAAATCCTAGTTCCCCTAACTGCAACCCTGAGCCAGTTACATGAATTGCCTGCACCTCAGTTTCCTTGTCTGCGGTAGGCTGACAGTAATTGCAACACTCACCTGGTAGGTTTGGGGGTAAGGATTAGTTGTGATGACGGACGTAAAGCAGCTAGGACGTCGGCAGCACTGGGCACACGATGAGCACTCAGCAGCAGTGCAGGTAGGGGTGGCATCAGGAGGTGTGGTCTAAGACACCCCAAATAGAATAATCTGAAAAGAAGCCATTGCCCAGGTGTGCCTTCAGGCACAGACATCACACAGAGCCCTGCAAAGTCGAACTTTGCTGATTTGTCATTCTGATAATCCCTTTAATTTTCTCATTTTCTCTTAGTCGAAAATATTTATGTCCTTATAGTTTCAGCATCTCTTAATCACTTCAGGGGAGAGGCACCTGTGAAATAACAAGATAGTAAATGTAAGTCTTAATGCATTTCATTTATGGTTGATTTTATAAGAAAACATATTTTTCCAGTAGATTAATAATCATTAAGAAAAGCAACATTTATTGAATATTTACTGTGTGCAAGGCACAATTCTAAGCACTTTGTTTAATCTTTGTAGCAACCATATAAGGAAGGAACTACTGTTAGCCCCATTTTCCAGATGAGGAATTTGAGTCAAAGAAGTACTTTTTTCAGAGTCACATGACTAGGAAGAGCAGGGAGCCATGATACCTTTAAAACTCGTGACATTCTCAGAGTATAATTTACCTCTAAATGTAAAATGTGTACTTCAAAGCTGATTTCCAGCTATTTCTGGCACGTGTGGGGCTTTAAAAAAATTTAGTGGGACCTCTGACATGATATTGTAAGAATGGTACTCTCTCCCTCTCTGGTCTTCCTCCCATAAACCCAGGGTCCCAGTTTAATAAAGAAAAACATAGACAAATCCCACTTGAGAGTTTTTCTCCAAATTACCTGGCTGGCTCTCCTCTAACTGTCAAGTTCATCAAAAACAAGAAAAGTCTGAGGATTGTGAGCATCAAGTGGAGTCAAAAGAGAAACACTGACCAAATGTCATGTGGTATCTTGGACGGGATCCTGGAACAGAGACAGGACAACTTCACTCAGAAAACTAAGAACTTCTGAGTAAAGTTGGGACTTCAGCTAATAGTGGTGTATTAGTTTGGGTTTGTTAGTTGTGATAAATGTGCCACGCTAATGTAAGATGTTCACAGTAGGAAAACCAGGTGTGTGCTCTACAGGAACTCTATGTACTGTCTTCACAACTTTTCTGCAAACCTGAAACACTGTCCTAATATAAAAAGTTAATTTTTAAAAAGGCATACATTTGGTGCTTTCATCTTGTACCTCTACTGCCCTATTGATACCCTCTTCTTCAGTATATTTTTCCTTCATTAGTGAGTGAATGTGTAAGTCAAGTGATTGATGGTAGAATTGAGAACTGCTGCTTATTTCCTACCAATAAGTGAGCTGATTGTTATTGTGTAGAAACAAAAAAATGCTAATTGCAGGTGGTGTCTGTTATTTTGTTATTTTAACAAGCGGAGGTAATGTTATTATTTCTGTTTCATTTACTCTTATCCAGGGAGCAGATTTTACGAGTAAAAGAAGACGAGAATGTTCCATTTCTGCTGGTTGGTAACAAATCAGACTTAGAAGATAAAAGGCAGGTTTCTGTAGAAGAGGCAAAAACCAGAGCCGATCAGTGGAATGTTAACTATGTGGAAACATCTGCTAAAACGCGAGCTAATGTTGACAAGGTAAAAGGTGGCTCTCCCTACTATGTCATAATAGAAATAGGTTGATTTGCTTTAACACAGCTCCATTTTGTCCAGGAATTCTGTGAGACTTTTAAAGAGAGATTTAATACGTGTTGATTTTTATCAGCCCTGAATGTTCAAGTACACCATGTTAGGAATTTCTTACTTCACCCTGTCCTTAAGTTCCCAAGAGATGTTAAGATATGAGACACACAGCTAAATGTCCTTTTTCTCTAGCACTGACAGGATTTCTGACCTGAAGCCCTGCCTTTTTTTTTTTTCTTATCCTGACTGGCTAGATAATTTGAAAGGAATGTTGAGTCCTCTGAGCTGACCCCTCCCAGCCCCATTTAAGTTCTCAGAAGGGAAGGTGCCTCCCAAGATGAAGGAGCCCCAGACAAGAAAATCTATTATTCCTACAGCTGCTCTTCCCCAGCCTCAGCCTGTTTTCCCCTGAGTGGAAAGGCAGATCCTCTGCCCATTTCCTTATCTTTTCACGTTGTTCAGATCGGCCCTTCCTGGAGCCCAGGTGAGGTACACCTTACCTCATTTCTAGGAGTCTCAGGTGCATTTCATCCTGCTGCCAGAGACCGTCTTAGGGGTTCAGAAGACGCCCGTTGGCTAAGGCAGCATGGGTCCTGAGAGCCCCCCAAACCATTTAGACCCTACCAAGCACGTCAAACTTTAAAGTGCAGAATTGCTTATAAAGCTTGATAAGCCCAGAGTCCTGGCTCTTAGCCCCAGGGATTTTGATTCATTTGGTCTGGGGTGGGACCTGAGCATGTGCATGTCGAGCAAGCTTGCAGGTGGTGCAGGCTGTGCCTGGGGAACCACACTTGAGTAACAGTGCCCTAGGTGGCCTCGGGTTTTAGTGAACTGGTCTGCTTGTGTCTATAGAGTCATAACCCGGATCCAGAAATCATTAGGTTAAAGAAATTAAGGATTCTTTCAGTTCATTTACCATAGGTATTAAGACAGTGTTTTTATAGGCATACCTCATTTTATTGCTCTTTGCTTTATGCTCTTCCCATAATTGCACTTTTTACAGATTGGAAGCTTGAGGCAACCCTGCATCAAGCAAGTTGCCGATACCATTTTTCCAACAGCATTTGCTCACTGCATGTCTGTCACATTTTGATGATTCTTACAATATTTCAAGCTTTTTTTTGTTATTACTATATTTGTTACGGTGATATCTGTGATCAGCGATTATGACTCACTGAAAGCTCAGAGGATGGCGTTTTTTAGCAATAAAGTATTTTTTAATTAAGGCATGTACATTTTTTTAGATATGCTATTGCATACCCTTAATAGAGTACAGTATAGTGTAAACAGAACTTTCCTGTGCAGTGGGAAATGAAAACTGCATTTGACTCACATTATCGTGTTGCTTGCTTTATTGCGGTGGTCTGGAGTGGGACCTACAACATCTCCGAGGTGTGCCTAAGCTGACTGATTTTTTAGTCACAGGGTCAGATACCTATAGGTCCAGGGTATCTGTATAAAATGAGTTTTACAAGATTTCCACTTAGTTTGCTAGTTTTCTCTAAAGTTATGGCAAATGTTTTTAAAGTAAAACATATTGTAAATATGTTTTAAGGTTCAGTGTGTTTGGTTTTGAAGGGAACATTACCATGGCATTTCTGTTTGACTTCCTCCTAGCTGATGTCCTGAGTAGAACACACGTGAGCTAAGGGGACTGGGGAGGGCAGATAGGTGACCAGTAACTATCCATCTAAGCTATAAAGCAGCTGGTATGAATTTTTTTGCCATATTCATGTATTAGTTTTCAAAAGAGAAATGTCACAGATACAGGACTACTTTAGTTACTCTGGCTGCATAACAAAATAGACCCAAAAATCCAGTGGCTGAAACAACCATTTATCATGGTCATAGAATTTGGACAGGGCCCGGTGCAGGTGGTTCGACTCTGCTCCACAATGGCTGGTGCCTCAGCTGAAAAGCTTGAAGCCTCGGCACGGGAAGCATCTCAGTTTGGGTTCTGAAGTCTCGCTCATGTGTGTTGGTTGAGCCGGTCGTTCCTGGCTATTGTCAGGAATATGTCCCTCTCCACGTGACCTTTCCCTTGTGTGCTAGTTTAGGCTTTACCGCAGCAGGTGGCTGAGTGAGTTCCAAGGGCAAGCGTCACAAAAGAAAAGGAACCAGGCAGAAACTGTATCTCCCTTTCTGAGCTAGCCTCAGAAATTAGACAGCATTATTCCCACCTCATTCTGTTGGCCAGAGGAGTCACAAAGTCCCGGTATCAGGAGGGTGGCAGGACTCTGGAAGAACACATAGAAGTATCACTGTGGCCAGTTTTGGAAAAACACAGTCTGCAATCAGTGGTCACCACTCCAAAGCAGAATTACATAAAACAGGTCTGCTTGTAAGCTGAGGTACAAGTTCATACTGAAAACGAATTCCCTGTACCACTGCATCCTTAAGAGTGGTGGCCAGATAAAGTACCTCAGTGGCTAAATAAAAGTAACTTGCAACAAATATTAAGTTTCTAGAATTAGGTTATATTTGGTTTTTTGCTGAGGAAATAATGTAGTAGTCACAAGGGCATATCTTCATTAGTGTTTATGAGAGTCTGGCATATGGTGAACACTGACCATTTCATCTTTAACTCTATAAGGCGTAAGTACTCTTCTCATGCTCCCTTTGAGGCAAGGAAACTGAGGTGTGGACAGATTGCACACCTGACTGAGGTTCAGGGTTGGTGGTGGCGTCTGTGGCTCTGGGTGTCGCCAGCTCCAGTAGCCATGTTATTTCTTCACTATTTTACTGAAAATAATGGCTGGAATAGCTGCAGTGTCTCCCATATTGTATGTCATCCACTCTGGAAGTCTGCTATAGGTTTTCTGGGGGAGCCAGTGTTAATACTGCCTCCTTCAATTAAGTCGGGAAGTATCGGGTGTTGTCACAGAAAACAAATACTTGATCTTAAGGGCTCATGCCTTATCCTTATCTGGATTCCAAATAGACAGTTGGGTAGAAATTTTAAAGAGGCAGATTTTAAATCTACCCCATGAAAAAGCTTCATGACCATCAGAGCTATGGAGCATGGGGTCTGGCCTGCTCTGGAGGCCGCTCCTATCACAGAGGAATCACCCGGAGGCCCAAGGACCACCTGGCAACCTGCCCATGTGCCCCTCTGGGCCAGGTTCATCCTTGGTAACAGCCTTCTAGCTAAATGCTCTGGCACAAAATCAGCACTCCAAGGTTGCTCTTAATTTTAAGGAATATCTTGTAAGAGTGGGAAGACATTGAGCAAGATGTCAGAAGGGAAAGATGACTTATTGTATCAAGAGACCCAATTTAATGCTGCGGAAAGAATTTTAGTAGAAATGTACTATTTCTATTTTTAATATTTTTGTGGGTTTTTCCTCATTGTACAAATAATACATGAACACATGCTTATTGTATAAAGAAAAATTCATGATAGGGAGGGAAAAGTGTAAGGAGGAAAAAGTGATCACCCTCCACCCAAACCCCACTCCCCTACACTCAGGTAACACTGCTGACTCGTATGTCTTTCCCTCCGCTTCCCTGCATCTAGAGGTGGGCATACGGAACCTGAGGGAAAGGTTGTGCTTGTTTTCCCGTGTATGAATAAGGTTTTTATAGTCTGTACAGCACTTCTGTGTATGTAGATAGATGGGTATTTCTGTGATTTGCTTTTTAAATTATATAACAAATAGATCGTACAGTTCTTTCCCAGCATTACATATAGATTGTGCAATGTTCTTTTTAAAATCTACAAAATATTCCATAGTTAAGCTTTCTCCTAATCCAGCCATTTTCCTATTAATGACATTTAGATTGTCTACAATATTCTGTTACAAACAATACTGTAGGGAACTTTGTGTGTGTCCACCGGTGCTAGGGTAAAAGCAAGGGTGCATTTTAAATTTCAATGACAAGTCTCCCTCCAGCAACACTGTCCTCACGCGTGTGAAGCACCCTCCCCACCTCACCCCCACTCCCTCTGCCAGCGCCGATTGAAGCAGCCTTTAAAAGTCACCAATAAGATGGGTAAATCATTGTTTTGCATTTCCTGATTACTAATGAGGCCAGGCGTCTTGTAGCTGATTCCTTGGCTATTTACATATCTCCTGTGAAATTACTTCCTTGTCTCCACTTATCTAATGCGCTCTTAATCTTCTTGATTCATAAGTCCACTTTATGTTAAAGACATTAGCCCTTTGTCCTTTTGTATTGTTTAACTGCTTGCTGATTTTTGTCTTTTTCCATGGAAGAACACGAAAAATTCATTGTCAGCTCTGTCAGTTCTTCTTAGTGACTTCCAGGTTCTGTGACTTCCTTAGAAAAAGCTCTCTCCCATCCATCTTCGTACTGGTCCTGTGTCCATCTAACTCAACCCATTAGTCTTTGATAGCTTCCTTGTTTCTGGTGTACTTTCTCACTCCAGGTCAGGAATCAACCATTCACCTAAGGAATCCTCCTTGGTAGGAATGGTACTTAGCAGCCACCCTCTGGGAACTTACCTGTTCGTTGTTGGGCTGTCATTGACCGTGGCCTCTTGGAGTAGTCCCAGGAGATACGTACTAGAAAAGAAAAAAAAATCATGAGATCATACTGTTTTTTCCAGTCCAGTTTTAATGTTCAGGAATTTTACCTCTCTGATTTTGTAATTGTATCTTTTCTCTTACACCGAAAGTCTTAGTTCCTAAACTACCTCAACATAAATACTCACTTGGATTATCCTGCATTATTGCAAAAGGGCAGTACCACTGTTACTGTTAACTAAACTACAAAGTGAAGCTTACGATTTGTCTTTGGTTTTTTTTTTTTTTTGTTCAGGTTTTTTTTTTTTATTGTTATTATTAGCATCTATTTTAAGATGTGTATTCCTTATGCTGTAATTCAAAGTTTCCTGAAATAATTCTTTCCTCTGTATGATTGTCACCAGTTATAGTCTTATTTTAATTTGGTTTTGTTTTTAGCAACTGCTTTTTGTTTATTTCATTTTTAAATTTGTAAAACATTTATGTTTCCAAAGTAGAAATTACATAACAAGGTCTGTTCAGAGATGCCTCACTGTTCTCTCCACCCTGTTCCCTGAAAACAGAATTCTTTATTAGTATTTGGTTTATCATTTCATTGTTTGTATTTCAAATGCAAGCAAACCCGTGTAATGCCTGTTCAGCACCCACTCGGGCAGCTCTCTACCTGTGCTATTCAGCACTTGGCTTTTTCTGTGCGTTTCCTTTAGAGAGAACCATAGGCATGCCTGAAAATACCTGTCAGTCATTACATGATGTACGTTTGTTTACTTATAACGTTCATTATCTTTTATATATCTTGTTTATTTTTAATCTTACTGAGCTTTTTTATTCTAAAAGTGAACACTGAAATTTTTAAAAAATCCAGAATGTAAAAATGTGGACCATTAAAGTTATTCATCCATTAATCATACACAATTCATAACTATTTGTGTACAGTGAGTCAGTATCCTTCCAGGCCCTTCTCTATGTGCACATAAACATTTGTTATTAATACTTAACTTTTAAGTTGTTACACTAGTTATTTTTAAATTATTACTTTCATATCTCATTTTTTTGCTGATTTCTAGACATCAGGCAAGAATTGATAAGTTCCCAAATATAGTGTAACAAACAAAATTGTTTTCTAGTGCCTGGTATCAAAACAATAAGGGAAGCACTCATTTTCCTCAGCTGTTTCTCAAAGTGGAGCTGAAGCATAAATAATTAGATATAAATTTTATTAAACAAATGAATTTTAAATGAATTGATTACAATACATTTATTAATTATACATTACTCAGATGAATTCCATTGAGCTTTATCTTTGAAGCTGTCTTGACTTGTAGTGCTTTTTTATTTTCATCTTGAAAATAGGGATGAAAAAATCAGGTTATAGTAAGTGAACATTTTTACCAAAAAGTTAATTCAGACCATTTCCCATTTTCCCAATATACTTGGAGAAGCAGACTTTAGCTTTCCTCACCTTGCACTCCCCAAACAAGAGCTCTTAAATATTTATTCTTCTTTTATTCCCTAATGATTCCAAGAAGTATCAAGTTCACATTATCTATTGGCTTGTTTATCCTCTTCTTCTTTCTAGGTATTTTTTGATTTAATGAGGGAAATTCGAGCCAGAAAGATGGAAGACAGCAAAGAAAAGAATGGAAAAAAGAAGAGGAAAAGTTTAGCCAAGAGAATCAGAGAAAGATGCTGCATTTTATAATTAAAGTCCAAACTCCTTTCTTATCTTGACCATACTAATAAATATAATTTATAAGCATTGCCATTGAAGGCTCAATTGACTGAAATTACTTTAACATTTTGGAAATTGTTATGTATCACTAAAAGCATGAATTGGAACTGCACTGAAAGTCAAATTCACTTTAAAAAGAAATTAATGTGGCTTCACCAAGAAGCAAAGTTCAGCTTCTTTCATAATTGCCTACATCCATCATGGTCCTGAATGTAGCGTGTGAGCTTGTGTTTTGTGGGCAGTCTTTCTTGAACTGTTAAAGAGGTGAGGTGGGGGTGGGAATGGGAGGAAAGGCTACTTCCTCTGGTTTATTATAAAGCTTAAATTTTATATCATTTTTAAATGTCTTGGTCTTCTACTGCCTTGAAACATGACAATTGTGAACATGATCGTTAAACTGTACCACTTTTTTTAACCGTTGTTATGCAAAATATAGAAGAAAAAGCTGTTAGCATGATTGTTGCATATAGTTAATGGAGAGTAATTCATCTGTGAACCTGCATTAATTACCTGGTAATTAACTTAGAAAAGTGGTGTAAACTTGTATATGGGAATTTTTGAATATGCCTTAATTTAGAAGCCGAAAAATAACCAGTTACGTCATTCTGGGCGTGTCCTCACTGGTGCCTCGAGCCCATTGCTCTGTGTGTTCTGGTGAGAAAATGTATGTTTGATAGTGGAGTGCAACTTTTGTACAGAAGATGCTTGAGAAGTAACTGTCTGCTAGGAGTCTGTCCAATTTAAAATGTGTGCCATACTCTGGTTCTTGAAAGTAAGGTTCCAGAGCTCCTTGATTGCTTTTAATTAACTTGAAGGGCCAGCATAAACTTGTAAGATAGCTTTAGACTCTGAAGATTCAGTTGTGCAGTGAACCCTTTTTCTTTAAGATGCTGGTCCCTGGAAATCCCTTTCTGCCAGTAGTGAGCATATGTTAGTAAGTTTTTTATCTTTTTGGAGCAAGGCACAGGAAAATCAGTAGTGCTAATGTATTTTGCACTAGAACACTTCAGGAAAATATTCATGCTTGCCACCTACTAATTTCTAAATCTGTACTCATGAGCTTATAGTTTGGCTATATGGGAGTTATCAGAGTATCTGTAGTCTGTTTGTGTTCATATTGAAGAACACTGTAGCTACATTTTCCTAAAGTTATATCAGGCAGTCAAACCTGAGTATAGTGCAGAAAACATGTTTGGCATACACAGACCAAACATTAGGCCCATGTCACCATTGTGTGGTGCTCACTGGGAAAATTCTAGCACATTATCTGGAAACATAATGGGAAATACCCCACTGTCAGATTTTTCTCTTCTTCCTCAAAATGGAGCTAGGACAGTTGATTCAACAGTTTTTCTTTTCTCTTATTTCTCAACAAGTAAAATTTATGATCAGGCATTCCAGGTAACAGGTGTGTATGTAAAGTCAACAAAAATAGGCTTTTTAGGAACTCAGCTCTAGATAGTACATCTGGATTGTCATGTTAAGTATTTGTCCTCAAAGGGTTTGAGATGCACATCTTTCATTTCATATTTTTCATAGGCTATGCCTTGTGCGGAATTAGTTATCAGTGTAACATGGGCCCTGCGGGCCCAGCTATATCTCCATGTGTACCCATTGCAGTCTTATTTAACCAGGGGGCCTAACCACTAACATTGTGATTTTTCTTTGCGACCTTTCCTCTCCTGGGTACTGAGGTGCTATGAAGCCAACTGACAAAGATGCATCACATGTCTTAGGCTGATGCCACTACCCTATTGGTTTGAAATTTGAGCCATTTAAAGACCAATAAAATTCCTTTTTTTAAATGTTTGTGGTGTTGACTTGATGTTTGCAAGGTAACATGTAAAATTCAGGTTTATCAACCTGGACATCTTTACCAGAGATTTTTAAACAACTATTTCTTTTGAGCTACCAATTTATGGACTTATTTAGTGTAACTCCAATTCCCTAAATAACAATGTCACCATTGCCCAAATTTAGTGAAGACTCAGAAATGGAAGAATCCCACGTGCAGTAGTTACATAGAGGAGACTCATGCCGACATGAGAGCCACAGTGTCCGCTATGTTCAGAACACTACTACACTGGAATGAATAGGTGATAGCTATATATTCATATTGGTCTAATGGGGATGATCCCCCAGAGACTATTTATTTTCCAAATTGTGGCAACAGTAGCCTTTCTGTTATCAGTTCCTCAAGCTTCAGACCATTCTCTTTCAAATTGGATGGATGGCAGGGAATAGTGGCTGATTAACTGTCAAATAGCCTGTGGGCTAGAAATGATCTGGCCCAATATGGACACAACCTTTCAAAATCCAGTTCATCTTAATTTCTTACCTCATAAGCAGTGCCAGAGGGAGCACATTTAAGTTATAATTGGCATAATTTTAACCTCACTGCATGGACCCATTTTTAACACCAATATGGAATATGATATTAATTTACCAAAGAAAGGTTAGATTTTCTAGTCTTAAACTAAATCAAAATGTCATGTCTCAAAATTTTGTGACAGATATGTGTGGGTAGAAACTGCAGTATTTTCAGAATCTCTTGCCTGGCCTTAGTGCATCTCCATAGGTGTTTCCACGGGGGTGGAGAGAAGTAGTCCATCTCCAAATCAATAGGTGATGACAAGGATGGGAGAGCTGGGGCATATCTGGACCAGAGAGGCTGGTGGGGTCCCTTATAGCCGGGTCATGAGACACAGGCGAGCAGAAGTAGATAGATGACTGCTTGTAAGCAATAAACGGATTTCTCCCACTTTATTTCTCCCTTTGACTGATTTCAGTTTCAAAGGTTATTTGACCCAGGATGGGAACATACCTTCCCCCTGGAATTACAGATGAAAAACTTAAAATTTTGCAGAGGTAGAACTGCTACTTTAAAACTATCAAAGCATTTACCAAAACTTCCTGTAAAGTTTTCAAAGTAACCCTTTTTTTTTTAATCCAGTGTAGAAGTCTCCTTTAGCAAATTACTTTGGAATTCAAGAGTGGCATGTCAACAAAGATCTTCAATCTTCATGCAAAGCTTTAGTTTACAACAGTGTTATATGCCTACTGTAGGCACTGCTGGGAATGTAAAGAACACACACGAGTTAGGGGCAATAACATAGATTCACACCAAAAAAAGAAAAACTATTATGTGTCACATGCATAAAAAGAGGAAATAAAGTTTTTAAAAAATGAGATTCAACCTAGTTCTTCTCTAGTCAACCCATAAAATAAAGCAAATATATAATGCATCCTATATGCAAGATACTGTAAACATGCTTAAATTTAATATTAACCTTAAGAGGTGGGTGCTGTCATTAACCCATTTTGCAGATGAAGAAACTGAGGCATAGAACAGTTGAATAACTTGCCAAGGCCACAAAGCTAGTAACTATTAACAGGCATTAGAAGTAGAGTAGCCTGCCTGGCATGCTCTTAAACACTGCACTGTGAAGGAGAAGCAGAGAGAGACAAAAACGAACAATTCTGCAGCTGTACTAAGGTGGGAAATGCCCAAGATTTCCCCAAGGTAGCCACTTATTCCAAGATTGTCTTCAGAAAGCTTGCAGAGTGTTGCTGTGAAGGGAAGCGAGGCCTCGTGCGCTTACAGCCTGGTTGCTAAAAGAAGAATCAAGTGCCAGGTGGGAAAACTGCAGAGTTCAGCTGTGGAGTCAGGCCATACAGCGCTTTTTACAGATCAGTAAAGAGGCAGCATTCCTGCAGCAGGAGAGAAGCTTTCATCCCGCATTCTCTTAACTACAAAATAATTTACCCAGTCCTGCTCCAGCACTCCTGCATGCAGCTGGTGGGGACAACAGCCTGGAGCGGCTGAAGGTGGGAGGGGAGGGAGGCACAGCCATCTGTATTCTCAATCCTCACATCATTTCTGTGGATATAAGAGAGGTTGTGAGACTGATAACTTGCACAGCTAATCCGATAGAAGAACCCAATTGCTTTACCAAAAGCCCCAAGCTGAATTGTTTAGGTGCCTGCAAGCACCTAGCAGTTAGAAAACGCTCCTAAGGGCGGAGTGTTTCATGCAGCAAAAAAAATTAGAGCAAAGGCATGTTGAACTGGAAGGGAAGGAGCAGAATGCGAGCTCCCTGCGGGCCTCTGCTGAGAGGGCGCCCGGTCACAGAGAAGCGTGAGATTTCAGGCCACAGCCCTGAGCGCTGCACCTTCACAGGCCAGCTGGTGGTTGGTTGGTTGGCTGGTTGACTGGTTGACTGCTGTAAAAGATGCCAGATTTGGTGGGAAGATATTTAGATGGTTTTCCTGTAATAAAACCTGGCTTAGAAGGAACCTTAGAAGCTTTTGTGTCACTTCACAGGCCAGAAGAGAGAAGTAAGGATCACACAAGCAATGTAAGACCCAGCATTCGATTGCAGGTCTTCCATCTCCTAATTCCAGCTTTTCCCATGGGCCTTTCCAAGTTCTGGTTGGTGGTGAGGGTGCTTTAAATGGAGACGGCACAAGAGACTGATGATTCCCAGAGCCAGATGAACTGAAGGTCAAATTCAGTCTTTCTCACTGCTCACTGGCCTTAGAGGAACTTCCATGAACCTCAGGTTCTTTTTTTTTTTTCTTAAATTGAAGTATAGTTGATACACAATCTTATATTGGTTTCAAGTATACAACACAGTGGTTCAACAGTTACCCATATTATTAAATCCTCACCCCACTAGTACAGTTATCATCTGTCAGCAAAGAAAGACGTTACAGAATCACTGACTATATTCTCCATGCTGTACCACTATTCCTGTGACCATCGTATATTGTGACTGAGAATTGTTGTGCCCCTTTATCCCCCTCACCCTCCACACCCACCCACCCCAATGCCTTCCCCATGGTAACCACCAGTCACTTCTCAGTGTCTATGAGTCTACCGCTGTTCTGTTCATTTTGTTTTGTTTTTTTTAGATTCCACATGTAAATGAAATCATATTGTATTTGTCTTTGTCCACCTGGCTTATTTCACTAGTATAATACCCTCTAGGTCCATCCATGTTGTCACAAATGGCAGGATTTCTCTCTTTTTTATGGCTGAATAATACTCCATCTATTTTTCTTTAGCCATTCATCTATTGATGGGCACTTAGGTTGCTTCCATATCTTGGTTATTGTAAATAATGTGGTGACATACATGTATCTTTTTAAATCAGGGATTTTGTTTTCTTCAGGTAAATTCCTTGAAGTGCAGTTACTGGGTCTCAGGTTCTTGATTTTAAAACAGGCATTCACTACCTACCTCCTGAGATATTAAGAGAAATGCCCAGAGCATAAGCTATTTTTATTACAGGGCAAATATTTTTAAATTGGAGGAAAGTTTCAGCCATGCCTGGCCCCCTGTTCTCAGTAAAAACAGTTTATATGTGACATACTGTTACGCACTGATGAAACCATGGAGACTTGTTGAAGGAGCTGGAGATTTATATTGCCCCACCTCTGTCCTTGCTGAATCTTTCCACTGAAAGGACCCTGAGATGGCAGTCACAGGGCCAGGAAAGTGAAGTGTGCAGAGCCCACATGACCTATGCAAGGTCACCAATGGACAGTCTGGCTTTAATTGGGACTTAATCCTGCACTGCTGGCTGAGTCCCACTTCTCATCCCATCTGTCCCACTCGAGTACCTCATGCAAATCAGGAATTCCTTCCCAGTGAACAGGTCAGAGATATAGCTGCCAGTTCCTTGCAGCCTCACTGGAGTCCTGAGGCACTGGGGGAGAGGCAAACTAAAGGATCATTAATGTGGGCATGGGCATCCTCTTCAGCCCTTGATACAAACCCTCCAACCTGGAGAAGGCCTTCAGTGCACTTACTCATTGAGAGACTGGGGTGATCCAATCATTCAACATGTGGACCCATAAGTTTACAGGAAGCACAACAGTGAGCATCGCTAAGGAGTTTCATTCCCAAAGAAATTTTTTAGAGCAACCTGAGGTACCAGCTCCAACAGCTTGTGGGGTTTGACTAGCACAGCCCATCACATTGGATCTGAGTGAGGTTGCATTTGGGGAAGTACAGAGTGGGTGGCCCACTGACTTAAACCTCCCAAGTGAAATAACCCACCCTCTCCTTAATTCCCCCATTTTGGTGAGCAGCTTGCAATCACAAGACAGTCTTCTTCAGGGCCAATCACATGAGTGAAGCCTGAGCATGGAATGGGCATTGCCTCCCTCTTCTGCCCCTAGCACACAACACTCCTGAAACCCCAGAAGGAAAAAGCTACAAAATCTCAGAAAAATGATAGTAAATGAAAAAGATAATAAATGGTGAAATCAGCTAAAGAAATTGTGACATTTAAGTCACAGTTGTATTTATTCTGAGACAGTGTAACATTCATGACCTTGTATCAACACAGGATTAAAAAGAAAGAAAAAGAAGCAAATGATGAGCAGCAGCATCTTGGAGCAGCTGGCCCAGCCAGTACCATCTCCGGTTAGCTCCTGGCCACCAGCCCACTGCATATCTATCTGCCAAATAGCGATGGACACATTCAGTTCAAGGCATTCAGCAACTGCTTTGTGGGTCTGCTCCTCTGCTGACAGAGGCTTGCGCTGTGTGCTTGTCCTGATAACCATTTCCCAAGAGATAAGGCATGAACCTTCTGAGGGTCATTGCACCAAGTGGACCTTGGACATCAGCCCGGGACTGTCAGCAGAGCAGCAGCAAGACATGTTTCTAGAGTGGAAACCTCTAAGCCAGGGAGCAAGTTCTTTTTGTTCCACGACAGACTATTCATTCTCTCATTCATCCAACTTAATTTTTCATTCTCCTCCCTCTTCACTGCCTCCATTCTCATCCAAGCAGCATGAGCTCACCTGAGCGCTATCCCGTTGCTTCCTAGTTTCTCACCACACTCATTCTTGCTCCTCTCCTTCCCTTCACCCCGTCCAGCCTGCACACAGCAACCAGAGCAAACTTCAGATCTGATCATGTCCTCTTTGCCTAAAACGTTTCAATAACTTCTCATCCTTTTAAGGGTAAACACAGAACTCCAAAAATGATGTGCTCCTTAAAGATGTCCATGTTCTAACTCCCAGAACCTAGGAATATGTTACTATCTTACAGGACAAAGGGCCTTTGAGAAGTGATAAGTTAGGAATCTTGTGATGGTGAATCACCCTGGATTATCTTAGTGGAACCAGTGTAATCACAAAAGGGTCCTATAGGAGGGAGGCAGAAGGGTCAGAGTTAGAGTCAGAGAAGGATGGGGCAACGGAGGCAGAGAGCCAAGTGATACAGCACCGTGGCTCAGAGTGCAGGCAGCCACCAGAAGTGGGAAAACGCAAAGCGTGGATACTCTCCTAGGCACCCCCACCACTCTGCCCCAACACCTTATCTGCCCTGCGAACATTTTGATTTTAGCCCCATAAAACCCATTTGGACTTCTGACCTCCAGAACCATAAGATAATAAATCTGTATTGTTTTAAACCACTAAATTCATGGTAATTTGTTACAGCAGCCATAGGAAACTAATACACAAGCCTACCAGGTCCTGTGCAGTCCAAGCCCAACAGGTTCTCCCTCTGCGCTCCTTCCCCCTGGTGCTCCATGTTTCGGCCACACTGGTTTCTTGTAGCCTGTCCTACATCAGGGCCTCTGTGCATACTAGGCCCACTGCCCAGAATGCTCCCCTTTCTTCTTTGGCCAGTAAACACCATTGGTTTCCTGCCCCAATCCATTTCTCCACACCCTTCTTCCTTTCTGGCAGAGCCCCATTTTGTTCGGGAATCCATTCTCCTCTCTCTGAAGCCAAGCCCAAGGCCCCATGCCGGCTGCAGAGGTGACTCTCACGTGACCAGTCGAAGCAAACAGGATGGTCCCGTCACCCTGTCAGTGCCTGGTTAAGCGTCAGGTGATTCCAACCAATGGAGCTTGAAGAGATGCCTGCTTCAAGACTTCAGGGAAAGGTTTTCTGCTGAAAAAGAGCTACACAGGGAGTAACAGCTCCTTTTCTGTTGGCCATGGCTGTATCCGCACATGTCTGGAACTGTGACAGCCATCATGCACTATGAGGGGAGACGAGCCAGCACACTGACAACAGCGAAGAGGAAGAGGAAGAGGAAGGGGACCTGGGCTCTTGACAACATTGGCCAGTGTGGACATGGCCTTACATCTGGGCATCTTACATGGGATGATACTATCTCCTTACTGTCTGAGCTGATTGAGCTGGGTTTTCAGTTACTTGTAGTCAGCAGCATCCTGATACCTGTGGGTCATTCCTTCTGATCCCTCAGCCTGAAAGCTTAATTGCTACTTTCTCAGGGAGGCCTCCTGATCTCCCAACAAATCAAATCCCTGTCTGTTAATTTCATGTCTCTCTCTTATATAACAGCTAGTAGCAATTGTACATTTTTGGCCCAAGTGATACAGCACCATGGCTTAATAATATTTGTGGGCCTGCCTGCACTATAAATTCCATGAGTTAGCAACAATGTCTGCTTTTACTCATCATCATGGCCCCCAGGGCAGCACAGGGCCTGGACATATTAATGCTCAGCAAGTATTTGTTGGAGTGAATGGGGCTGACGTGGAGATAGTACAGCCACAAGGAACCTTCAGACCAGAAAAGGAGACAGGTTCTGCGAACAGTGTCAAACAACACAGGAAGCACTGTGGAGGTGTGAAGCACTCTGTGAGAAGAACGGGAGTCACTAAGTCACTGACATTCACGGAGCATGTTACCTACTTAACTTTTTACTATGGAAAGATTTCATCATTCATAAGAGAAGAGAGGCTAGTATAGACCCCCTACCATGTACCTTTTATCCAGTTTCAGTAACTATCAACATTTTGCCAACTGTTTTCATCTTTTTCCCCAGCTATACTTTTTTTTAGGGACATTTTAAATCAACCCCAAGAAATGCTATCACTTTATCCATGAATACTTCTGTTTTGTTTCTTTCTGAATATTTTAAAACAAATCCCAGCTATCATACTATTTCACCTATAAATACCTCAGTGCACCTTCAATAAATAGGTCAAGATGATTTTTGTTCATAAACATAATATTATCACACCTAACAAGATTAATAACAATTCCAAGTATCATCTACTACCCAGTCTAAATTCAAATTTCTGCTGTTTTCTCCAAAGAAAGTCTTTTTATTGTTGGTTTGAGTTAGAATCCAAATATGATCCACACATTGTATTTTATTATATATTCAAGTATTTTATTTTATGAATTTTATGTTAGAATAGTTTCAGATTTACAGAAAAGTTGCAAAGACTGTACAGGGAGTTCCTGGATATCCTCCCCCCAGCTACTCCTAATGTTACCATAACCAAAATACACTTGTCACAATCAATAAATTAACACTGGTACAATACAGTTGGTTAAACTACAGACTCTATTAGGTTTCACCAGACTGCCCACCTTCTCTGTTTCACAGTCCAACCCAGAATCCACGTGGAACTGACCCTTCCTGTCTCCGTAGTCTCCTCCCATCAGTGACAATTCCTAACAGAGATGAAGTGAATGTGTGTGGGTACAGACCCTGTGACCTAGAAGGCACCCAATAAATGTGAGCACTCCCTACCTCACCCTCACCAGCAACATGTCTAAAATACAGAGATCTTGAGTCAAAAATACATCTTGCACAGCAATACAAACACTATAGATTTTTTTGTAAAACACACATACAAAACAATGCCATATACATTCTACGAGATTGTATATCTTGAGAAAAGTACTTTAAAAAAATCTGGATGGATGTACTTTAAGTGCATAATAATGTTTACCCCTTGGAGGATGGTGGAAAAAGAAAGAATTTGAGGGTTTAAATTTTATCTATCTTATTTTTCATTTTAAAATGAAAAATGCATTCTACTTACATAATTGAAATTAATTGTTAAGTATATGATTACACATACCCAACAAAGGCTTTTTATCTAGAATATGATATATAAAAAACTCTCAAAATTCAGCAGATAAAAATTATTAGAATACGGACAAAGACATAAACAGATATTTCACTAGCTAGCATAAACACATCATTAGCCATTAGGGAAATGCATATGAAAGATACTGTCAAGAGATTGAAAAGACAAGCACAGACTGGAAGAGAATATTTGCAAAAGACACATCTGTTAAAGGACTGCTGTCCAAAATGCGCAAAGAACTCTTAAAACCCAACTATAAGAAAACAAACCACCCAATTAAAAAAGAGTCAGAGACAGACATCTCACCAAATAAGATATACAGATGGCAAATAACATATGAAAAGATGCTCTACATCATTTGTCATCAAGAAAATTCAAATTACAACAAGGAGATACCACTATACATCTATTAGAATGGCCAAAATCCAGAATACTGACAACACTAAACGCTGGGGAGGATATGCAGCAACAAGAATTCTTATCCATTGCTGGTGGGAATGCAACACAGTACAGCCACTTTGGAAGACTGTTTGGTGGTTTCTTACAAAACTAAATATACTCTTACCATACAAATCCAGCAATTGTGCTCTTCAGTATTTAACCAAAAAGTTGAAAACGTATGTCCACATTAAAGCCTGCACATAGACATTTATAGCAGCTTTATTTATAATTGCCAAAAGTTGGAAGCAACCAAGATGTCCTTCAGTAGATGATGGGTTAATAAGCTCTTGTACATCCAGACAATGGAATATTGTTCAGCACTAAAAAGATATGAGCTACCAAGCCATGAAAGGACATGGAGGACCTACCATTTGCAACAACATGGATGGAGCTAGAGGGTATTATGCCCAGTGAAATAAGCCAGGTGGAGAAAGACAAGTACCAAATGATTTCACTCATCTGTGGAGCATAAGAACAAAGCAAAAACTGAAGGAACAGAACAACAGCAGACTCACAGAACCCAAGAAGGGACTAACAGTTACCAAAGGGAAAGGGACTGGGGAGGGTGGGTGGAAAGGGAGGGAAAAGGTGAAAAGGGGGCATTACGATTAGCACACATAATGTAAGGGGGGGGCATGGGGAGGCTGTACAACACAGAGAAGACAAGTAGCAATTCTATAGCATCTTACTACACTGAAGGATAGTGACTGTAATGGGGTATGTGGCAGGGACTTGATAATGGGGGGAATCTAGTAACCACAATGTTGCTCATGTAAGTGTATATTAATGATACCAAAATTAAAAATTAAAAAAAAATAAAAGGACATGGACGAACCTGAAGTGTATACTACTAAGGGAGAGAAGCCAATGTGAAATGGGTGCATACTACATGAGCCCAACTATGTGACATTCGGGAGACAGCACAACTATGGAGACAGTAAAAAGGTGGTGGTTGCCAGAGGAGAGATGAGCGATCAGAACACAGAGGATTTTTAGGGCAGTGGAAATACTCTGTATGATACTATAATGGTGTATACATGTCATTACACATTTGTCCAAACCCGGAGCATGTACCAACCAAGAGCGAACCTAATGTAAATTATGGGGAATAATGATGTGTCCATGTAGCTTCATTGATTATAATAAATGTCCCATTCTTGTGGTGAATGTTGACAGTGGGAGAGGTGGTGCACATCTAGGGGTATGACTCTCAATTTTGGTGTGACCGTAAAGCTGTTCTACAAAATAAAGTATTTTTTAAATGTGCAGAAAAAACCTCTATTTGCAGATGATATGATCTTGTACAAAGAAAACCCTAAGGAATCCATTGAAAAGTGTTAGAACTAATAAATAAGGTCATCAAGATTGTAGACTTACAATATCTATATACAAAGATCAGTTGTATTTCTATACACTAACAATGAATAATCTGAAATGATATTAAGAAAAACAATTCTATTCATAATAGTATCAAAAGGAAAAATACTTAGGAATTTAACAAAAGAAGTGCAAAACATATGGGCTGAACACTAAAAAAAATTGTTCAAAGAAATTAAAGACTACCTAAATAAATGGAAAGGCATCCTGTGTTCACAGATTGGAAGAATTAATATTGCTAAGATGGTAATACTCCTTAAAATGATCTTACATTCAATGCAGTCTTTATCAGAATCAAGGGATTCAGAGAAGCCAAAACAATCTAGAAAAAGAACAAAGTCCTAATTTTGAAACTTACTACAAAGCTAGTGTAATAAAGACTGTATACTACTGGCATATGAACAGACAAATAAATCAATGGAACAGAACTGGATGTACAGAAACAAACCCATACACTTACAGTCAAATCTATTTTGTACAAGAGCACTAAGACCATTCATTGGCAAATAAGAGTTTTTCAACAAAATGGTGCTGGGACAACTGGATATCCACATACAAAAGAAAGAAACTGGACCCCTTCTTTATACCACACACAAAAATTAATTCAAAATGGATTGCTGATCTAAATTTAAGAGCTGAAACTAAAAAATTCTAAGAAGAAAATATAGAAGTAAATTTTCATAATCTGAGATTAGGCAAAGCCTTTTAAGCCATAACATCAAAAACAGAAGAGAAAAACTTGGTAAGTTGGATTTTATTAAAACTTAAAAAATTTTGTGCTTCAAAAGATACCAATAAATTATCAAGAAAGCATAAAAGACAACCACAGAGTGGAAGAAAATAGTTGCAAATCATGTATCTGGTAAGGGACTTTTATCTAGATGACATAAAAAAACACAACTCAACAATAAAAAGATAAATAACCCAATTTAAAAGTGGACAAAGTTCAACTGGGCATTTTTTTCCCCAAGATATGCAAATGTCCAATAAATCACATTAAAATATGCTCAGGTTTAGTCATTAGGGAAACTCAAATCAAAATCACAATAAAACCCTACTTTATACCCACTAGGACGGCTGTAGTCAAAGACAGGTAGTAGTAACAAGTGTTGGTGAGGATGTGGAGAAATTAGAATCCTCATACACTGCTGGTGAGAATATAAAATAGTACATTCTTTGGATGGTTGGATACACATGTATGTATGTATTTCAAAGAACGCTTTGGAAAACAATTTGGGAGTAACTGAAAAGGTTAAACATAGAATTATATGATCCAGCAATTCCACTCCTAGATATATACCTGAGAGAAATGAAAACATATGTCCACACAAAAACTTGTCTATAAATGTTCAGAGCAATATTATTCATAATAGCCCAAGAGTAGAAACACCCCAAATGTCTGTCAACTGATAAATGGATAAACAAGTGGCATGTATCTACACAAAGGAATACTATTCAGCAATAAAAAGGAATGAAGTACATGCTACATAATGGATGAACTCTGAAAATACTGCACTAAGGAACCAGACACAAAAAACCATATAAAGTACGATTCCATTTATACGAAATGTCCCAAATAGCAAATGTACAGAGACAGAAAGGAGAGCAGTAGTTGCCTAGGGCTGGGGGTTTGGGAAAAATGGGGAGTGACTACTAACAGATATAAAGTTTTGTGGGGTGATGAAAGGTTCTAAAATTGACAGTCGTGCTGGTTGCACAACTCTTTTAATATATCAAAAAAACCATTGAACCGTACACTTTAAATAGATGAATTGTATGGTATGTGAATTATATATCAATAAAGACTGCATCCTGTATGCTTCCATTTATATAACATTGTCCATCTACAGATGGACAGAAAATTAGTGGTTTCCAGGGAGGGGAGCAGGACAAGGTGGTAGGTGTGAATACAAAGAGGTAGCAGGAGGTTCTTTTTCAGGGATGGTACTGTTTCATATCTTCATTGTGGTAGTGGTTATAGGAATTTCCACCACAGGATGAAGTCACATAGAATATACATACACACAACTGAATGGTTGCAAAAAGGGATGAAAACTGAGTAAGGTTTACAGTCTGGACAGTAATGTGCCCATGTCAATTTCCAGTTTTGCTATACCTACACCCAAATAAGATGTCACTCCTGGGAAAATGAAGGTAAAGGGTACATGGGATCCCTTGTAATAGTTTCGTGGTTTCCTACAAGACTATAATTATTTCTCGATAAAAAATTTAAGATAAAATAGAATTGGAGTTGTCCGAGATCAGAACACTCTCCTATGAAAGGATGGTTTCTTCTTGCTGGGGAGGAATTTCCTCCTTCAAAGTTCCTCTAGCTGGTGTAGAAATCAAATTGACAAGAGACAGATTAACAGAAAAAAAAAAGTTTAATTTCAAACTTAAGGGGAATCCATAGACAAAGACAGTCAGGGACAATGAGGTATGTAAGTCATTGTGAACTAAGGAGAAATGGACAGGCACCTGAGACTTCAAAGGAAAAGGAAAGCAATTCACAGGAACAAAAGAGAGTAAATGTTTGGTAAACATGTTTGCTGGGCCGCAGAAACAATGAGGGACCCACAGAGGAATGTTAACAGACTCTGCCTCCCCCCTCCCTGCCTACCACCCCTAGTTCATATTAGAATGTACTCCCCGGAATGGTGGCTCTCCTCAGGAACAGTTCCTCCAGCTGCCTTCTTTTTATGCAGCTCAGGGAGGGAAAGTCAAAGTTCTTTCTGAGTCTTTGGGCCTTGACTGTTTTCATCTCTGACTCTGCTTGTCAAAGTGGCACCTCTTGGGGCGGCCTGCCCTTGGCCCTTACACTCCAATGCTAGAGTTTTAAGAAAGGCTGAGTGACTCAGAGAAGTCAAGTAGTGACTCTGTGGCATCTTACTACACTGGACAGTGACCTCAATGGGATTTGTAGGGGGGGTACTCGATAATATGGGTGAATATAGTAACCACATTGTTTTTCATGTGAAACCTTCATAAGAGTGTATATCAATAATACCTTAATTTTAAAAATTGTACAAAAAAAAAGGCTGGGTGACTCTATCTGGGATGCTAAAAAATATAGAGACATACTGTTAAAAAGAAACACAGAGTCTCAACATGGCGTCACTTCTGCTAGGCCAAGTCACCAAACTGGGTCTTAATACCTATACTTAATTACAGTTTCAAGTTCTCTGAAAAATGTAGTTAGGCAGGAATTTTCTGGCCAGCACCACCAATGGGATAATCTGTCACCTGAGCCTTCTCCATCTTCCCTAAAAGAAGATGAGGACATCTGCATTCTAAGGCTCCCTATTCTTCCCCCTAAGAGAAAGTGACCTTGCCCAAAACAATCCCTAATCTCTTCTTTTGCTAAAAACTTTTTGCCCCACACTCCTGTCTATAAAAACCTTCCATGCACAACTCCTCAAGCACCTGTCACCTGCAAGAGGAGATGCTACCAAATTCATAAATCTTACACACACACACACACACACACACACACACACACACACACACACAATTAGAGGGCCAGCGATTGGAAAGGCTTTAACTGTCACCTGCAAGAGGAGATGCTACCAAATTCACAAATACACACACACACACAGAGGGCCAGCGATTGGAAAGGCTTTTGAAGGCAAAATCTGGATCAGGCAGGCAGACCCCTCCTATACTCCCTGGGCCTCAGAGTGACCTGTAATGTGGAGTCTCTCAGAAGCACCTGGAGGGTCCAGGCTACCCTCGGGGCCCCGTGTGACTCAAAGTTCTTTATCTTCCAAAGCTGACTGTTGAAGCTCCACTCAGCTCTCTCTGGGCAAAGCCTGGCCCAGCTCCTGCACGAGGAAGCTGGGGGTGGGAGGAGAGGGAGAGGTTCTTTCTGAAACGTTTTTGATGAGAAACATAACTTCCAGCTCCAGGAGCCTTTAAGATAGACTGAGTCCTACTCACTCTTGAATTTCCCCGGCCCAGTGCTTTGCCCCAAGCAAGAGAAATGGCTACCAGATGAGGACTTCTTAAAGTTCCCTCCCAACCCCAGTGGGTCTCAATTCGGACTGCACATTAGAGATTCTTAAAACATTTGGTAGATCCAGTTCCACACAAGAGCCGTCAAATCCGACTTTTTGTTTTTCTGGCTTTCCGATTTCAGTGCATCCTCAAAGTCATCTTTAAATAAGGCTCAGTGGAGAGTTTCTGAGGGAAATTTCTTATGATGACCTTCAGCAGAGAGCAGTGGCTGACGTTCTTAGGGTGAACGCACTTCAATATGATGCCACTGGATTTCCAGCTTTGAACTCACATAAGCTCCCACCAATATACTGTATTGCAGAGGAAATGGAAATTTCTCATCAGGATACTTGCCTGACCTTAACGTCGCCCATTGTACATAACGAGTATGTTTGCGTATCTATGGGCAGCGGGTTGTTTCCCGCAGACCAAGGGCCGGTCAGTCACGGGAGTCCCAGCGCAGGAAAGGGGTAGAGGGGAAACACCCATTCTCGCCTCCTCACTGCCCGGCACGTGATTGGTCAGGTGTCCGCCAGTCAGCAGAGTCCCGCCCACAGAGTTCCTCCCCGCGCTAGAGGTAAGGTAGGGAAGGCGGGAGAAGAGCATGGGAGAGAGTGAAGAAGGGAAGCCTAGCGGGAGAACCCCGAGAGGATGCAGGCTGGCGGGGGGAGGTTGAGGAGCCACGGTGCTAGGAAGGGAGAGACTGCGCTGCCTTTACCTCCTGTACATAGTGAGACGGATGGGACTCCAGCACTCGATCTGCTGCTGCGAGAATAAACATGGTATTAGCCCCTTTTAACCGCCCCCCACTTGCTCTTGTCTCTGTTCAGTCTCACCGCATTCACAATGAACTTGCCTGGAGTGGGGAACCCCCTCCTCCCGAAGCAACATGTATCTACTTTAATACACGCACATAGTACATATAAGCCCCAAATACCAAAAGTTGTACAGTGAGGAGGAGGTCTAGTTCCCACTGTGGCTCCGCGAAGGCCACTGTGTATACCAGTGTATACAGACACTGTCTCTGCAACAATGCACACATAGACTTGTGTAAAGACGCATTTTAGAAGACAGAACTCTCGTGTGCTTTGATGTGTGGATAAATGGGACTGGGGAGAAAGATACATTTAGGACATACTGCACTCTACCTACCTCACAATGCATAATAGCATAGTAAAAGCTCTGTTTCTGAAACTTATTTAAAGACAGAACTCTTCTTTGGGGGGAGATTCTTAGAGATTTTTCTAGTACTGGCATTTCCTGACACTACATCTAGGTGAATGCTCATGTGGCACGGTCTCATTTGATAAAGCAGTCAGCGTCTTTGCTCCTGGTCATTCCTGGTCCTTCGTGACCTTTTCCCTGTTCAGGCATCAACTACAGCATTCTGGGCTCACAGCAACATAAAATCTGGGATGCAGCAACATAAAAATACCAGCTCTGAGTTTCTGACTTTGACACTACATCTTTGAGTCAACAGATGAGAGAGAAAAGTTTTTTGGTTATTTTTTTTTTGGTATCATTAATCTACAATTACATGAGGAACATTATGTTTACTAGACTCCCCACATCACCAAGTCCCCTCCACAAACCCCATTACAGTCACTGTCCATCAGCGTGGCAAGATGCCATAGAGAGATAAAAGTCAAAGCCCCAAGGGTCTGAGGGCAGGCAGTTCATCAGAACTCTGATTTGGATGATGTAAGAGAATAATTTTTTCATGCTATAGGAGACAGTCAGATCTGCTGAACTGAGAAAGAGAGGAAAAAGTCGCAAGAGAGATAAGCACCAGTGAGCATCGCGGAGAAGGTGAGGTCATGGTAGCGTCCCCTAGTTAGCGTGAAGGCCTGAGAGCAAAGGGCCTCCTCGGTAACTCCAAGGGGAACCAAACCTCACAGAGAATCCCCATGTCCAGGACAGCACCAAGTGTGCTGATTAGAACTGGGCTCTGCTACAAGGGATGGAAACCTAACAGCAAGGGGGTTCACACACTTAGCAATTTCTCTCTCCTTTTAAAATAAAGTCCCAAACCTAACCAAAGAAGTGAAAGACCTATATCCTGAAAACTATAAGACACTCTTAAGAGAAATTAAAGAGGACACTAACAAATGGAAACTCATCCCATGCTCTTGGCTAGGAAGAATTAATATCATCAAAGTGGCCATCCTGCCCAAAGCAATATACAGATTTGATGCAATCCCTATCAAATTACCAACAGCATTCTTCAACGAACTGGAACAAATAGTTCAAAAATTCATACGGAAACACCAAAGACCCCAAATAGCCAAAGCAATCCTGAGAAAAAAGAATAAAGTAGGGGGGATCTCACTCCCCAACTTCAAGCTCTACTACAAAGCCATAGTAATCAAGACAATTTGGTACTGGCACAAGTACAGAGCCACAGACCAGTGGAACAGATTAGAGACTCCAGACATTAACCCAAACATATATGGTCAATTAATATTCGATAAAGGAGCCATGGACATACAATGGGGAAATGACAGTCTCTTCAACAGATGGTGCTGGCAAAAATGGACAGCTACATGTAAGAGAATGAAACTGGATCACTGTCTAACCCCATAGTGTTAGTTGAATTTACAAAAGTAAATTCAAAATGGATCAAAGACCTGAATGTAAGTCATGAAACCATAAAACTCTTAGAAAAAAACATGGGAAAAATCCCTTGGACATAAACATTAGTGACTTCTTCATGAACATATCTCCCTGGGCAAGGAAAACAAACGCAAAAATGAACAAGTGGGACTATATCAAGCTGAAAAGCTTCTCTACAGCAAAAGACACCATCAATAGAACAAAAAGGTATCCTACAGTATGGGAGAATATATATTCATAAATGACAGATCCAATAAAGGCTTGACATCCAAAATATATAAAGAGCTCACACACGTCAACAAACAAAAAGCAAATAATCCAATTAAAAAAATGGGCAGAGGAGCTGAACAGACAGTTCTCCAAAGAAGAAATTCAGATGGTCAACAGACACATGAAAAGATGCTCCACATCGCTAGTTATCAGAGAAATGCAAATTAAAACCACAATGAGATATCACCTCACACCAGTAAGGATGGCTACCATCCAAAAGACAAACAACAACAAATGTTGGCGAGGTTGTGGAGAAAGGGGAACCCTCCTACATTGCTGGTGGGAATGTAAATTAGTTCAACCATTGTGGAAAGCAATATGGAGGTTCCTTAAAATGCTCAAAATAGACTTACCATTTGACCCAGGAATTCCACTTATAGGAATTTACCCTAAGGATGCAGCACTCCGGTTTGAAAAAGACAGATGCACCCCTATGTTTATCGCAGCACTATTTACAATAGCCAAGAAATGGAAGCAACCTTAGTGTCCATCAGTAGATGAATGGATAAAGAAGATGTGGTACATATACACAATGGAATATTATTCAGCCATAAGAAGAAAACAGATCCTACCATTTGCAACAACATGGATGGAGCTAGAGGGTATTATGCTCAGTGAAATAAGCCAGGTGGAGAGAGACAAGTACCAAATGATTTTACTCATATGTGGAGTATAAGAACAAAGAAAAACTGAAGGAACAAAACAGCAGCAGAATCACAGAACCCAAGAATGGACTAACGGTTACTAAAGGGAAAGGGACTGTGGAGGATGGGTGGGAAGGGAGGGATAAGGGCAGGGAAAAAGAAAGGGGGCATTACGATTAGCATGTGTAATGTGGGGTGGGGGACACGGGGAGGGCTGTACAACACGAGTAGGGATTCTGCAGCATCTTACTATGCTGATGGACAGTGATTGTAATGGGGTTTGTGGGGGGGACTTGGTGAAGGGGGTAGCCTAGTAAACATAATGTTCTTCATGTAATTGTAGATTACTTATACCAAAATAAAAAATAATAATAAAAAAAATTTGAAAACCTATCCTAAGGCAAGGCAAGCAGTCCTAAATGGTATGTGTCCGCTGCTTGAGGGTAACCACTATCTTGGAGAAGAACAGGAGCAATAGATCCCTTGCGTTAAGTATCTCTTACAGAATATCTAAAGGACTGACTAGGAATGGTGACATGTCTCTCACCAGAGATAAGCATCATGAGACCTACATGTCTAGCCTACAAACCCTGACCTTTTGCTGCATTCTTGAAATTCTTAAAAGACACAAATCTAAAGCTTTAAGCATGCCTCCCACCTGAGGTTGCCCACATTTTTTCAAGTGTGTACTCTGCCTTAAATAAAGGTTTCTCAAAGCTCAACTTACTGTGTTTTGTCTCTGCACTCTTCCGAGCACCTTGGAAGGTTAATAAGAGATCCTTTTCCTGGTGGCAAGTATTTTTGTTACTTCGCTATTTCATTAAATTTTCTAGACTTAAGCACAAGTCTTCACTTTCTTTGTTCTGCTTTAGACAAGTAGGGAAGGGCTACTAAGATCCTGATCTGGGCTTACAAGTTCCCATCACCTAGGTGACCTGGATGGGACTTCAGCTGTACAATCATGCTCTTTAGTAGTATGGCCCCAAAGTCTCCTTTCTTTGCTTTAGGAAGTTCTAGAACATAATCTCACTCCATTCAGTGCTCTATGGGTGGTAGGGGCTTAGTCCCATGCCATTAAGATTCAAGTGGACACTGGATACCAGGTGACCCTGCCTCCCGGAGTTGGCAAGGGATCTGCCCCGTGCTGAGCAGGAGTTAATGAACTTCCCTTTCCTCCCTCTACTGCTCTCTACTGACTGCACGGCTGCTGCTTTTCACTACTACTCTCACTATAATGAATTCCTTCCTTACGTATGCATATCCAACCTGTTTGAGAATTGTTTCTTGATCAAAGTCAAGAACCCTCCCCTGTCCAGGTTGAGGTTTCACCTAGTGCACAGGGAGAGACCTCCCCAGATGCAGCTACAGGGCAATACCACCTAGAAGTGTAAGCCCCCACTCCCATCACAACTCCCACCCCACGTCCCCTTGCCTTCTTTCCCCTGTGGAAGCCGGCCCCTTCAGCTCATGCTGTGAGGGACTGCCCTTGAGTACAAGCACAGCCTTGTAAGGCTTGTGTGATACCTCCTTCGGCGGTCATATCTTTTTCCTTGTCTGACCCCCAAAATCCTAGAACCTCAAATTGACACCATACCCCTATTCCTCTTCACTGAGACCAAAGCTCAAGCTAAGGCTGAGAAAACTCAAACCCATCCCTGTTCTTCCTGTTCTTCCTGAGTGAATTGTTTGAGCCAAGGCAGGAACCTACGGAGAGGAGCGCTGGGATGAATCTGCCCTGGGGGTATGGGGACGCAGCCCTGAGGTCTCAGCACCGGGAAGGGGCAGTTTCTGGATATGGTCAAGGTGCCATCAAGAAAGGATACCCTCTTAGTGAAATAAGCAGACAAAGACAAACACTGAAACTCATAAAAAAGAAGGTAGAAAAAAGGGCTGGGGAGTGGGGGAAATGGGGAGAGGTTGGTAAAAGGGTACTACTACCTACCAGCTGTAAGACGTAAGGTCTAATGAAATAATGTGAAACATGGTGACTATAGTTCCAACACTGAATCAACTGAAATCTGAGAGTAGAACTTAAATGTTCTCACCAAAAAAAAAGATAAACGTGTGTTGACAGTTGTGATAATTTACTAGATGGGAGAAATCCTTTCAAAATGTATATGTATATCAAACCCCCACAATGTACCCTTTAAATACCTTACAATTTTATGTCAATTATGTCAATAAAGCTTAATCTTTTTTTTTTTTAAGATACCTTCCTTTAGGGCCATGTCTGGTTATGATCTGTTCAGAGTCCAGCACAAAAGATCACCTTCAGAGCAGAAGCTGGGATAGAGTGTACAATTGGGGTTCTAATGCTAGAATTCTAGAACCCAATCTCCTTGAGGGCAGGGGCTTTGTTGTCGTACTCATTAGGGTCTCTCCAGTCCTTGGAACAGGGCCTGGCTCATAGTTGGCCCTTAATACATACTGAGAAAGGGAGGGAGGCATGACTTCCTTCCAGGGACCCACCCCAAGTGGGACTGAGCCAGGTTCTACTTGAGAAACAGCACCACGGCCTCCTGGCACCAAAGAATCCTTGACAAACATCCCCTCCTCCCACAAAGCCAGCGCGAAGATGCCTGCCACGTACGAACGTCCAGCCTGGCCCTGTGGCTACGGACCCACGTTTCAGTGACTGCTCGCCACCTGGGGCAGGAGGAGCTGAGACAGGCCAGCCTTCGGTCTCCCTGCAACTCAGCTCTAGCCAATCCTCTCCTCAGCCCTGCGGACACCTCAGTTAGTTGAGTGGGCGTCTGTTTTCCAGGGTGCTGTCTCCCTCCGCCGCCCAACCCAATCAGGAAAAGCCCATCCCACCCTCACCTCCCATTGCGGCCTGAACCCCGCTCAGCCTTTCCAGACAGAATCAAGTCAGGAGCCTTTTAGCGGAGCCTTCCCGGACCACGGTCCTCCTCCACCCCTCCCAATGCCCACGGCGCCCTCAGGAGGAGGGTGGGAAGGGCAGGGGGAGGTGAATGTTGGCGAACACAAACGAGGCGCCTGCAGGACACCCAGGAGGTACGGAAGCTGTGTCTCTCGGACTCCGTCTCACTCACCAACCCTCACCACTCTTTCCAACCCCCGGCTCCGGGTTCCGCTCGCCGCGCTCCGCTCGCCGCCAACACCCACCCAGCTGCAGTTGACGTCACAGGAATCCCGCTGTGCCATTGGTCGTTATTTCCTCCCCTCGCGCGGGAAGGAGGGAGAGCCCTGGCTCCTGGAGACCGTGGCGGCGGTTTCCGTGACGACTGCAGGCTGGCTGAGCGGAAGGGGCCGCCATGGGCCTGCCCCGCCCTTATGAAGACGGGATTCCCCAGGAGCGGGGCCTGGCAACCGGAAGCCGGGTCCTGCCTACTCCCCTCCACTGAGGGAGGCGCGGCGCGGGGGCGCAACCTCTGTGGGGCCTGCGAGTCCGAGGCCTCCTTTCGCATCATCGCCTCGGATTGGCCTCTTCTTCTCTGGGCATATTTTTCTTATTTAGAACCCGAGAGAAGGGACGGTCCTCCATGACCAGTGGGCAAGCAGCCTCAGCTTCGAAGTGAGAGGCTCTTAACCACCAAGTGCCTGGTTTTTAAGCAGACAACCTGGTTGGCCTCCGGCCTCAGTTTCCTCATCTGTAAAATGGGATGTTGAAATTTGGAGTGCTGGAGCAGGAGCGCCGGGCCATTAGAGCACCTCTAGGCTACTGGTGCTAAGCTTGGAGTCACCTGACTGACGGGTGTCTTTGAGGGGTTTAAGATGAAGGGGCTTTGCCCCGGCTCCCCCGGCTAGGGAAGAACATAGGTCTTTTCCGTAAGGAAGACCTAGAGCGTAGGTCTAACCAGAAGACATTGAATGGTCTCTCAGCCTCAGTTTCCTCATTTGTAGGCTGAGAACTGTGAATCTATCTTCAATGGGGCATCCCTGGAATTAGGTGAAATCGTGTGGAAAAGGTGCCAAGCGCATGGGTCTTAATAAATGGTCGTTTTAATGTCTTTAATGGATTTGTAATAAAGAAAATGAATATTAAATGTGCATTCTTTGTTGGACCCCTGTGCTGCTTCTGTTAACTGGCCAGTCTGTCTGCCCCTGCTCTCCTCTCCCTCCTTTTCCCCATTTCTGTCTTTCTCAGGGACTCAGCTTGCTTCTCTCTCAAACTGGTCACTTTATTCTCCCCTCCTAGAGATCTGTACCCCAACGTTTCAGCCATAGAACAGGACCCTATCTCCCAGCTTCCTCCTGCCCTCACTATCCTCAGAGAGGAGGCCAGAACCCTGCCACAATTCGCAGCTTTATAGTTTTTACTGTAGGAACACAGTTGGGGAGAATTAAAATAACAAGCCAGGAGCAATTAGGAAGCTTAAGGAAATGACACCAAGATGTCACATGACTCCTCTGGTAGGTACTTACATATTGGTATCCCCTCTGGCTTTTGGCCTACCCTCATTTTCCACCAAAACTGGGTGGAAGTCTGAAGAGGGCTTCCAAATCTCCATTACCAGCTCAGGTCTCTCCTGACCTGTGGACTCAACTGAGTATTTTGTGATGTCTTCATTCCTTCATTCAATAACATGGATCTCTTCACTGCCCTGAGTAGGTCTCAGGAAGAATAAACTAGTGAAAGACAAGCCCCTACTTCTGATCTAATATTTTGGAGAGGCACGAACCAGGCAGGGGCCTGCCTCCTCCGTCAGCCCAAATGGGGAATACTCTGAGAGAACTGAGCACCCTGAGATAGACATTTGGCTTGTTCTAGCGATGTTTTGAGACCCACTGTGTTCCATGTTCCCCACTTGGGGGAAGAACTGAAAGTGGACCCCAGAGCAATGAAGCTTTACAAGAGGAGTCTGTGTGGGTGGGCTGAAATCTTTTGATATGCTGTTTTCTCCTTTCTCACTCCTCTAACTTAGGCCTTCTGGAACTCAAGCCTCACAAAACCTCTTGTGAAAAGTCCACAGCTCACCTCTTTACCCTCATCTTTCACGGATCCCTTTCTCCTCAGTACTGCCTCAGAGTCTTTGCACATGCTCTTCTCTCTGTCTAGAACATACTCTGCTCCTAGTTCCAGCCCTGCCACCTATATCTTCAGAAGACTATTTGCTGTTCATCCTTCTGATCTCAGCTTAGATGTCGCTTCTTCTAGGAAGTCTTCCTGAACCCCAAAAATTGGTTAAATATTATTTACAGGTGCATATGAAAGGATGTAAGAGTAAAATGATGCAATGTCTAGGATTTGTTTTAAGTACTTCAGAAAAAAGAACAAAAAGAAAATAGTTAAATTAGCAAGGGTGGCCAAGTTTTGATACTTACTGAAATTGAAGGATTACCATGTGAGGATTCATCATACAATTCTCCCTACCTTTGCATATATTTGAAATTTACCACTTGAGAAAAGGAAAAGAGAAAAAGCACATATACACATACACAAGATCTTGGTTAGGAGTGACAAAGGTAGACACACCCCTCTATTTTGCCTTGGTCAATGCCCTGTTCTTTGCCTCATGAGTGATTAGCTAAGATTAGAACTATTCATCCTCCTGAAACTAGCTAGAACACAGATAAACACTTCCTGTTTAGCTGACTGAGGCTTCCCTGACTGTAAAACAATCCCAACTGTAAATCCCCTCCACCTGTAGCCTGTCTACTCCTCCCTATAAAATTCTCAGAACAAAACCACCCTGCCTTGACACTCTATCTTTAGATCTAGGGGGCTTTCTGTAATGAATAGACTGGATAAAATCAACCTCTGGATTTTGTATTTGATAGAAGTCCCTTTGATGGTTTCCACAGTATTCCTCTCCATCATACATGTCATGCTGAGCTTTAATTGCCTGTTTGTCTGTCTGTCTTCCCCAGTCAAGCCCAATACCAGCCATAGATAGATGCTCAATAAATTGTTTAAAACAATCTGTGACTGTTCTTCCTGGTGGTGACTATCTAGCAGAGCTCATTTTTATCTTCTATGCAGGCCTTCCTAGTTTGAAGGATTAATGCATACCATGTTTATTACAGAATGCTTATTTTTCTTTTCTCTGTATTGGAAAATGGAATACAGCTTATTTAGAAGTTTTATACTTTTAATAAAGAGGGAAGGCCAGACCATAGCCCTGTGTTGGGATTTCCAACAGTTCAGTTTGAAGACCATTTCCCTGGAGGTATGGTCTCCCCTTTTTCAATGACAGATAGCCAACAGTGGTTTTCAGGTGTAACTCACCTGGAAGTTAAAAAAAAACTAATGCCTGGGTCTCACCCCACAAAGATTCTGATGCAATTGGTCCAGGGTGTGGTCTGGGCAACAGTTTTTTTTGTTTGTTTTTTTTAAAGAGGAAACTGTCTTTATTTGAAGATGACAAAATGATCAGAAGGAATCTTTAGAAATCAATAGAAAAATGATCAAAACTATTAAGATATCAGTAAATTAACATGTTTGACTCAATAAAAATTTAAAATCTATTTATGCTGCAAACTAAAATAAAATATCAAATTAGGGGGAACATAAATAAGGACAGAAAAAATATTACAAGTCTTAATATATAAAATGCTTTTACAAATGAATAACAAAAACAAAAGCATGTTGATGGAGTAAGTGAAATAAGCATGAATAATACAATGAGTACATAAAATTTTTCTAAATAGAAATTAAAACTTAATTTGTAAAATATGAGATAGCAATACTAATTTGATAAAAATATTTAAAAAGATAACAGCGTTTATCAAACTCACAGAATGTACAACACCATGAGTGAACCCTAATGTAAACTACAGAATTTGGGTTATAATGATGTGTCAATATGTAATCATCGATTTTAACAAACGTACTGATTTTTTTGTATGTGTTGTACATTGATAGGGCAGGAAACCGTTTGTGTGCAGGGACGAGGGGTGCTACATGGAAACTCGCTGTGCTGTCTGCTCCGTGTTGGTGTGAACTTAAAACTGCTCTTTTTTTTTTTTTGTAGATAATTATTTTTTATTGAAGGGTAGTTGACACACAGTATTACATTACATTAGTTTCAGGTGTACAACATAGTGATTCAACATTTATATACATGACAATTCTAGGTACCAGCTATCACCACACCAAGCTGTTACAACATCTTGACTATATTCATTACATCCCGGTTACTTATTATTTTATCATTGGAAGTGTATACTTTTTTTTTTTTTTTTTTTTGTGAGGGCATCTCTCGTATTTATTGATCAAATGGTTGTTAACAACAATAAAATTCTGTATAGGGGAGTCAATGCTCAATGCACAATCATTAATCCACCCCAAGCCTAATTTTCATCAGTCTCCAATCTTCTGAGGCATAACAAACAAGTTCTTACATGGAGAACAAAATCTTACATAGTGAATAAGTTCTTACATGGTGAACAGTACAAGGGCAGCCATCACAGAAATCTTCGGTTTTGCTCATGCATTATGAACTATAATCAGTCAGTTCAAATATGAATACTCATTTGATTTTTATACTTGATTTATATGTGGATACCACATTTCTCTCTTTATTATTATTATTTTTAATAAAATGCTGAAGTGGCAGGTAGATACAAGATAAAGGTAGAAAACATAGTTTAGTGTTGTAAGAGAGCAAATGTAGATGATCAGGTGTGTGCCTGTAGACTATGTGTTAATCCAAGCTAGACCAGGGCAATAAAACATCCACGTATGCAGAACATTTCTCTCAGAACGGGGGGGTGAGGTTCTAAGCCTCACCTCTGTTGATCCCCAATTTCTCACCTGATGACCCCCCTACAACTGTGCCTGTCTTAGGTTGTTCCTCCCTTGAGGAATCTTACCCATCTCTGGCTAACCAGTCATCTTCCGGGGCCATACAGGGAAATGTAAAGTTGGTAAGTGAGAGTCTTATTGTTTGAAATGGTTAGCTTTTTATTTCTTTGCATATTTATGCCCTGTAGCTTCTATGCCCAGCATTTGTCTTGAGGTATCTTTACCACTTGGAAGAATTATGATACTTGGTAAATTTGATATGAGGCACGAATTCTATTTAAGGGTTGTAATTAGGAAGGAAGAAGAAAAGCTATAGAAGTGGCAGGCAGCAGAAAACATGGGAAGATTGGTTATTTCTTTGACATATCTTCTTGTAGAGTAACTTCAGCATGTATAGGTTTTAAGCTACTACTTAACTTGCGCACACACATTAACATAATAGGAGTATAGTTACATAACCAAAGCATACCTGTAAATACCAGCCATCTCCAGTGAAACCAAGAAAACCAGTTAGGCACCTTAGGCATTTGTGAAGACTTATCTACGATATGGTGGATATTGTCCAACTGAACTTGAACAGTCTGAGAGAAATCAGACCAATTAAAACAACCCATTCCTGGGGAATGTTCACATCCCTTATGTTCTTTTAACAGTAAATAGTCTGTAGTTGTAAGATTTTGGAGTGCTACAATTTGCACTTCTCCTAATTCTTGGTTGAGTTCCAACAGTACAGATCCAGTCAAATTTGTTGATTTACTGTATGCACATGCCAGCTTAGATATCTCCTTCATTCCCATGGCAAGGCCAGGAACTGGTGGGATGAGTGCATCTACAGCTGTAGCAGTGCGTGGATCTTTGTTGGGGTTTTTTGATGATCATCTTCTGGCATGAGTCTTCGAGAGAGTGCTGACATTGGAAGTTCTTTTTCATATCGTATCTTAGTTCATTTTCGGGGTAGCCCAATTAGGCTTTGAACCTCTGTATAAACACAAACAGACCCTTTGCCTACACTTTTATATGCCCTTTATACTCTTGTGTAGAACTCATTGGAGGTTACCACACAGGAACTGCCCTTTTTTTTTTTTTTGGTATCACTAATCTACACTTACATGACGAATATTATGTTTACTAGGCTCTCCCCTATACCAGGTCCCCCCTATAAACCCCTTTACAGTCACTGTCCATCAGCATAGCAAAATGTTGTAGAATCCCTGCTTGCCTTCTCTGTGTTGTACAGCCCTCCCTTTTCTCCTACCCCCCCATGCATGCTAATCTTAATACCCCCCTACTTCTCCCCCCCCCTTATCCCTCCCTACCCACCCATCCTCCCCAGTTCCTTTCCCTTTGGTACCTGTTAGTCCATTCTTGAGTTCTGTGATTCTGCTGCTGTTTTGTTCCTTCAGTTTTTCCTTTGTTCTTATATTCCACAGATAAGTGAAATCATTTGGTATTTCTCTTTCTCTGCTTGGCTTGTTTCACTGAGCATAATACCCTCCAGCTCCATCCATGTTGCTGCAAATGGTTGGATTTGCCCTTTTCTTATGGCTGAGTAGTATTCCATTGTGTATATGTACCACAGCTTCTTTATCCATTCATCTATCGATGGACATTTAGGTTGCTTCCAATTCTTGGCTATTGTAAATAGTGCTGCGATAAACATAGGGGTGCACTGATCTTTCTCATACTTGATTGCTTGGGCAACAGTTTTTTAAAAGTTCCCCAAGTGAATCCTACGTGCAGCCAAAGTTAAGAATCACTGTTAGATCTGAAGCAGAGCATCATCAGTGTCTCCTCCTGGCAGAAGCAACCTCAGTGGGACAGTGGAGTGAGTCTCCATTTTGCGGGGCACATCACCACTGGGATTGGTAATTGGTAATGTCAGCAATCTCAGTGATGGCAACAGACAACTACAGACAACACCACATCACCAGTCTCGACTGGTGGTGGGAAGCCATCTCTGGGGTGAATCAAAGCCTGGAAGCTCTAATCTGAGCACCAAGAGGCCTGGACAGGGGAGACTCATCTTTAGGCAGACCAGAAAAGCTGCTGAAGGAGCTGGATGCTGACAAAGTGGAGTTGTAGGGCTTGTGCTGCCCAGGTCTGCTTGGCTGACAACAACTACATCCTTCTCTGAAAGTTGGCAATAAAAATACTATCTGCCCCATAAGCAGTTATGGGGAATAAATGAGTCAATGTCATCAAGTATTACTAAGTGGTATGTCTTAGCTTTGTTTAATTATTATTATTAGCAGAGGTAAGGAAATGAGGTAGCTGCTGCAGTGGATAAAAACAGGAAGACTTTCCACACACATCTCTTCCCCTACCAGTACGGTCTCTTCATATGAAAGTGTTCACTGTTTACTTTGTTTTTAGTTTCTATCCTAATGAAAAAATTGCAACGATTACACTGTCACAGTACAAATGAACTTCTGTTTCATAAGTGAAATCGTTTTCATGTACTAATACACTTCATGTTCTGGAAGCATCTGATCATTGCAGGTTCCACCTTTGGGACATCAGCCAGACACTGGAGTTTATAGCAGGACTTGCCTGTGTTGTGGAAGGCACCATGCTTGGACATGGAATGACATTGGGAGGGACCTCAGGTTTCTCTGTACCAACCTAATGCCACAGGTCTAATGCCAAGCTTGAGGAACTTTTAAAAACTGACCTCCTGGTTTAACTTACTGGAAAAAAGACACTTAGGAGACAGATACTTTAGGGACAGGGACAGTTGAGTGCGGCATGCTCTGACTGTGGGAAGTCACTGGGTGCTCTCTCCTGAGTAAAGGGAGACAGTAAAGTTGCCCACCTGCTGCCCTCCAAACCCACCCTCTGCTGGGTCAGGCCTGCTGCCCCACCAGACCTCCTCTTGGGGCTGTTGACCCTTCAGATATCAGGCTTGGAGCTCAAGTGCAGCAACTCCACCTACTAAAAAGGTGCAATCTCATTTCCTTGACCCTCCTGAAGGAAAAAGGCCTAGGAACTACCAACAATTTTGATCAAAAGCAGCTGACGTAAAGGGGAAAAAAAATAAGTTTATCAGAACAAGAGAGACAGTAGACTATTTTCTAAACTCCTGGAAAACTGGGCATCCCTCCAAAGGATTTGTTGTATCTGAAATCCAAATTCTAAAATTAAGTTCCTTGAACATCTCAAAATCAGGGCAGTGACATTTATTGGTATCATTTGTGTGTCAGTGAACGATAAATGCTTTACACATGCTGAATCATTTAAAATCCTCTAAACACTATTATCTTCATTTTTATTGGTCTGGAAAAGGAAGCTCTTAAATTGAGATAACACCTCCAAAGTAACATGGCTAGTAAGTGGCTGGGCCAGAATACCATTCTGCATCTGTCCACAGAGCCTAAGTTCTAAGGGGAGGCAAGTCAGCTGTTTATCAAAAGCTGGGCTGTCTTAATGTGAATAAAATGACCAAGTATCTTTTTAAATATATGGGTTTTTATATAAAAGTTGGAAAATATATAGAAGTAAATAGAAAAACAATCATACATAATCCTCCATCCAAAGTTACTGCAGAAAATATTTTGGTGTTATTTTTGAAAACATCAGTGCATTTACCTGCCTTTGTCACCAGAGGCTTTATAGTGAGCCTTCTTCTAGGTCAATAAATGTAGATCTATATCATCTAGTTGGCTGGATGGTGTCTCAGTGTGTGGATATCTCTTAAATTATTAGTCTGGTTCCCCTATCATTAGACATTTTGGCTTTTCCTAATTTTTATTTATCATAAACAGTGCTTCAGTACCACATGGGGAAAGGCCGTGACTTGGAAGGAGCTTTATTCAAAGGAAAGATGCGTGTGGCCTGGATGTTGTGAGGGATGGGTATGCCCCCACAATGAGTCTCAGAGTCTGTGAAAGCATGTGCGGGATCATCAGCTGAGACATGCTCTTCACGCTCTGACTGACAGAAGAGCCACCAGGCAGTGGATGGTCAGGCAGCCCTGGTGGAGAGGCCCTGTGGACCTGAAGACTCTAAGATCGAGTCCCAGACCTGCCTCCCTCTGGCTGTGTCCAGGTAACCTAACTCCCTGTGGATTCAATATGGACCTGGACATCTGTCCTTTTAGTTTCCTTAGTATAGTAAAGTAAAAATACATTATTGGAGAAATGTCCATTTAAAGATAAGCATTTAAAAATACTTTTTTAGCATCATAATTGAAGATTAACTTTATCTTAATTTTTAATTATATTTAAGAAGCTGCAAGTTGGAGCACTTACAGGTTTTGGTTTCTCTGTAATGCATTTAACCATCAGAAAGTATACACATGAGAAGCAGTTTCTTAAAGGGACCCTTTTGAAATATGGAGAATCATTTTGTTATGGGAATAACTTAAACTTCTAATTTGATATAGCAAGCTAGTAAATGGTAAGCATTCTGTTTCATTATGTAAAAGACTGCCCAGTGGGGGAGAGGGTATGGTTATACACACAGAATTCCTTTTATTCACACTGCTGTGCCCTCTGTTTCTGTATAGACACCCAGACATTCCAAGTATCCCTGTGGGTAAAATTGTAATATTTCCAGAATATCTTGCTTGGCTTTAGTGCATTTGCATATCAACACGCATTCCTCAGGGGTGGAGAGCAGTAGTTCATCTCCACATCAATGGGCAACTGAGGACTTATCTGAACCTGAGAGGTTAGGGGGAGGTCTTTTTTTGCTTCTGCTTGAGTAGGAGGGAGAGATAGCCCCAGATTGCATTTTGTAAGCAATAAATGGGCTTTAAACTTTATTTCTCACTTTGACTGATTTAGGTTTTAGAGGTATTTTGCCCCTGGATTTCCTCTTCCCAGAGTTACAAGCCCCCTCTCAGAAAGCCAATTTATGTGACCCAGAAGAGATAAAGCATGTGAAAATGCTTTTTCACTGAGGAGCTAGACAGGTTATGGGTTACAATTGGGTTGGGGGATTTCCTGGGATCCCTGAGCATCTGGAGATGATGCCAGGGTTCTTGTTTACAGATTCGAAGAATGAACTTAGCAAACACTCAAGGTAGGAGAGCCAGGGAGAGGCTTTTATTTACAGGTAAAGTGAGAGGATAGAGCTCCTGGCTTACACCAGGAGGGGACAAGAGAGCCTGTAGCTGTGCATTGTCTAGAGGTTTTATAGGCAGTTGAGGATTTTCAGGAACATGATAAAGGGTTTAGGGGTGTGGACTTGTTAAAAAGTGGTCTTAGAATGTTCATCCTAGATGAGACATTAAGTCCCTTTTAGCATGCTAAAGTGAATCCTACACATGATTACAAATGATTAGCATAATACAAACATGGGCTCTACTGAGATACTTTCCTTTATCTGGGGAATATTAACTGATCTCACTGAAGAATGACTCTAGAGCTTAATGTTTAATATGGAGTTTTGGTAGGGGGTTTCCTTGAATGTTGTTACACTGCTCTGACTGTAATTACATTGCCTTGCTTTTTCCTGGAACCCTCAGCCTACTCTGACTACACTCACGATCCCTGTTTCAGGGAGAGAGGAGAAGTGCCAAAACTGAGGAGACAGGCAGCTGGAGGTCAAATAAGACCTTTGATAATTAGTATTTTTTCTAAGCTGGCCTACCCACAGTTCAAAGCTTGGCACTAGTTCCCATGGAAAAACACTGTCTGCCTCTACCAGGGGACCCCTTTCCTGGCCCCAGTCCACCTTGAAGCTCCTGAGTGCAAGTGGGCCCAGGCAGCCGGGTGGCTCAGCGGCAGTGACCACAGCTCCTGGTCTGCCTGGTGTCCCGGTGTCATTGCTAATGCTGCCCTTTCACTCTCAAGAGCCCAACCTGGATGATCAATTATGTGTTCTCTTTACTGAGAACATGACTGAGATTGGTTACCTCAGTGGTTTAGCAAGACTTGGAAGCCTAATTTGGAGAGCGTTGGGGAGGAAGAAATCTCCTCTCCCTCTGGAGGTTCTTCTGGCTGGCCTAAGAATCAACATGACGTGAGACAGGTTAATAGGAGAAAAAAAACAAAGCTTAATTATGTACATATGAGGAAGCCATAGACATGGGTTCCAAAGACAGGGAGACTGAAGTATATATGTCATCCTGAACCAAGGAAAAAGTGGGTAGGGGCCTGTGACTTCAAAGGAAAAGGGCAATGATTCACAGGAATAGGAAAAGAGTAAACGTTGGGTAAGCAAAATACTTGATGAGCTACACAGAAACGGTGGGGCACAGAGAAATCTTAGCAGATTTAGCCACTTCTCTCCCAGTCTACCACCCCTAGTTCATATTATAATGTATTTATCTGTGGTGATGGCTCTCCTGGAGCAGGCCCATTTAAATTCTTTTTATGCAGCTGTGGAGGTGGGAGGTCAGAGTATCTTCCTGAGTCTTGGAGCCTTGGTGGTTCCCAGCTCAAAACAATCCACATGCCAAAGTGGCCCATCTGGGGGTAGCCTACCCTGGTTCCCCGCAAGAGCAAGGGTCCAGGGACCCTGTACTGGTCCTCAAAAGGTAAAAGGAATGGAGCATGTGGGCAGGCAGAGGCAATGATACACGCTCTTTCAGCTCTGTGGGGTCACCCTGTTTGGTGAGCACCCCCACCGCTGCTCCTTGCATTAGAAATCCAGATGCATAGAGCACGGCACACGGATGGCGAATGTGGGAGGAAATCATACATACACTCCATCTGACGGACATTTATTGATGACTTGCTTGATCCAAGAATGGCTACTGAGAATATAAGAAGGATTTCAGGAGAGTAGACAGACTTCATACACAGCGAGGTAAACGCTGCGAGGCGAGCCTGAGGCGCCTCAGGAGCCCAGGGTAAGAACTGGCTCACTCCTCCTGGAAAGGGTGGGGTGGGTACCCGGAAAGCTGACAGGAAGGAGCTGTTGGAGACTGACTGTGCAGCAAAGACAAGGTATCAGGTATCTCCACGTGGGGGCAGAGAATTCTCAGCTTTTAAGGGCCAACCAGCTCCGATTAGAAGTACGTGTGAACCAGCAGACAGGCAGGCAGAGGAAGACTGCTAGTCCCGAGGGTGGAGCCTGTGCGCCTTCCAGCTCCCCCACCCCCCAGGGCCTGAGGGAGGGAAGGGTAGGGTGGAGAGCCCGCAGGCTCCATACACTTAATTTGATATCAGATAAACTTTCTAGGAAGAAGGGTGGATATAGAGACAGAGTGTAGCCATTCAGAGAAGCAGAAAAACTGGGCACGCCCCAGGGCACTGGTTTACACTGGACCAGAGGGAAAGGTTTAGAAAGGTTCCGCTCTTAGTGCAGCCGGCCGAGCCCTCTGCCGTCGGGGATCTCTGCAGGTGCCGACCTCGCTCAGGGTGTGCACACTGAGGATGCCGTTAGGCTTAGGGTCTGGCTGAGGTGACCCAGTGGTTCTCAAGCTTCGGCATCGCCTGAAGTGGCCTCAGAAAACAGATTGCTGAGCCCCACTCCAGAGTCTCCTGATCCACAGATCGGGGGTGGGACCCCCAGGATTGCACTTTTAACAAGTTGCCAGTGATGTGATGCTCAGACTTTGAGAACCACTAAGGCAACCCCTGCTTGGTCTTGCTTTGACCTGAGGCCCTGGAGGTGCTGCCAGGGGAGGAGGAAAGGGCGTGGGATTTGGAAACAAGGCTCTGGCTCCGGGCTGGCTCAGCTCCCCTGTTTCCACCTCTACAAGGGTAATTCTGAGTCTCAAATAAGACCTTTGATGTGCAAGCCCTTTGTAAACTGGGAGATGTAATGTGCTCTTAAGTTAAGCTTTAGTTTTAATGTGCTCGAACCTTAAGTTGTAAAATGTGGTTTCTTCTAAAAACAATTATGGCCACACCTACACCTACATCAGGATCCGCAAGGATGCTAAAGACTTAGTAGGTCTTAATCTTGAGCTGGGATCCATTATTACATTTACATTTTCAAGGCATCTTGGGGGATTCTTATGCATCCCAAGGAGTTTAAGAACCACTAGTCTAGGTTGGGGAGTGAGAGGGAGAAGAAGAGTCGTTCTTCAGTTTCCTGGCTTGCTGTTAGGCCACTAAGATCCCCCTGCACCCACCCTGTCCTCGTCTCCTGGCCGCCGGCACCGCTGGGGGACCTCACTCCTCTCGAGGCCACGTCTCCTCGGCCTCGCTTTTCCAGAAGCTGCTCTGGGTGCTCCCGGCTGCTCACGAGCGCCACCTCCCGGCAACAGAGTTTTGTCATTCTTTTTCTCTGGTTGTGTTAATCAGATCCTCCCACAGATGTGCTCAGAACCTCTTAATGTCAGAAGGAAATACGATTCTCTTGAATTTGAGAAGTTTTAATGTCTTTTTAAATGTCTCAACTACTTCTGATTTTACTGTGCCAGTGTTTTGGAATGTGCTATCCAGAAAAAGAGGCTCAGGCATTTAGTTGGCAAAAGTGCAGATTGGGTGGATCTCTTCTTCCCAGAGTGTAATTGCTTCTTTAAAAGTGACACATCTTCCAGGGTGTGGCTCATAACAGCAGTGAGTTGAGGTCCCTGGAGGATGTTTGAGGTGCGTCTCTGTGTGTGACTTCTGGATTCCTTCTGTGGCTCAACTCAGAAGGGAGCAGTTTCTCTGCGTCACCTAGCATTCCTTGCAGAAGAAGTTATGCATAAGCAAATGTGAAATTTCCATTATGCTAGGATAGCTCTCTAATGTATGGATTGCACTGGAACAAATTCGTGTTTTCTTACGGTAAAACTGTGCTTCTGCAAGACTGTAATGCAGTCATTAAGAATGTGCTCATAGGGAAATACCTCTAAAATTCATTGTAAAGTGAAAACAAGGTTCAATAAATAAACAAATAAATAAATAAAGCGCCACAGCGCAGCGGCCTGGCAGAGAAAGTGTTTGCAGATTCAGCCCAATCTGACCGACAGTCTGATCAACAACCCGAACTCCTCCTACTCTTCTGTTGAAATGTCTGGTCACTTTCATCACAGCGTCCTGGAGCTGGGGACGTACTAGAACTGTGCTTCCTAGCTGCGGTGTGAACACCAGCACCTGGGGGCTGTTACAAGATAACCTGAGGCACATTAAACACTGAAGAGTTTATCTGAGCAAACATCAATTTGAATCAGGCAGTACCGAATATAAAGTGGTTAGGAGCACTCCCCTGACAGGAGCTGCAGAAAGGTTTTCCAGAAAAGAACCAAGCAAAGACGTTATTTGATTGGCTATAGCTTGAGCATGTGCCCTGTTTGGGATAGCCTAGGTAGCTGTTGGTTTCTGATTTTCATTTTTCTGGGATTAGAGTGCACTTACCTGGCTTAGGTTTCAGTTTGTTTACTAAGACTATCAAGATATTAGAGTCACCTCAGACCATCGTTTACATTAGGGTTCATTCTTGGCGGGGTACATTCTATGGGTTTGGACACACTTATAATGACGTGTATCCACCATTATAGTATCATACAGAGCAGTTTCAATGCCTTAAAAAATCCTCTGTGCTCCACCTCATCATTTCTCCGTCCTGCCCAGCCCCTGGCAACCTTTTAACTGTCTCCATAGTTTTGCCTTTTACAGCACGTCATATAGTCGGAATTACAAAGACTGGCTTCTCTCAGTGCTACACATTTATGCTGCCTCCATGTCTTTCCATGACTTGATAGTTCGTTTCTTGTTAGTACTGAGTAATATTCCATTGTTTGGATGTAAGTCAGTTTTTTACCCAATCATTTACCAGATATTCCAGAACTTTTCATCTCCCCATAAGGAGCCCCCACACCCACTAAGTACTTACCCCCATTCCCTGTGCTCCTCAACCCCTGGCAACTGCGGTCTGCTTTGCATCTTTCTGGATTTGCCTATTCTGGGCATTTCCTATAAATGGAATCTCATTCCTGCTTTTACCTTCCTTGCCTTCAGCCTTTAACTGATTGGTTCCTCATTTTCACCTTCTCTTCCCTAGATCCTTGAGGTTACAAGGTATGCTGTAGGAACTCCCCTTGGAGTCTTTGCATTTTAAGCCCATATGAATATAGCAGGTGTAAGGCAAAAAATAAGTATCTTGAATCATACTTCTGAGCCTGGCTGTGATTTCCCCTGCCCTCAAACACCTGGTTCATCCTCCAAGTCCTCTGGAGAGTTTCATGAGATGCAGGTCCTGCTGACCATCGGGGAAGTCTCCTCTGGGGAGTCTTTGGTATAGCTTCGAAATGTGTCTTTTTGTTTGTGAGCGGCTGTGAGGGCTCTGGGGCAGGGCTGGAAGTACAGTGAGGGCAAGCTCTGGGGTGCACTTAGAGAGGCACTGCCCTCCACCAAGCTCTCCTAAAATTGGGGAAATGGGTCTCTTCAGGGATTTGGAGCCAGTAGTCTGGGTCAGAAAAACACAGGTTGCACCTTATAAGGCCTCCTGTCTTAAATTACCCAGGTTAGCACCATTACCTTTTAAAAACTGATTTCTTTAGTGAATGGGTCACAGTCATAGCTCATTGTTTCCAGGGACCACACCTCAGGCCTAGACATGTCAAAGCTATTCATAATCAGTGACATTCGCTTTTCTCTAATGGAAGCTTCTTAAGATGCTGTATTCATTAGTTTCCTAGGACTGCTATGACAAAGTACCACCAACTGGGTGTCTTGGAACAAGAATTTATTGCCTCCCTGACATACATCCAAACAATGGAATATTACTCAGTGCTAACAAGCCAGAAGTCTGAACTGGAGGTGTCAGCAGGGCCATCCTCCCTCTGAAACCTGCAAGGGAGAGTCCACCCTACTTTTAGCTTCTGTGGTTCTGGCAACCCTTGGCATTCCTGATTGCAGCTGCACAGCTCCAGTGTCTGCTTCCAAGGTCACATGGCCTTCTCTCTGTGTCTCTGGGTCTGTCTCCAACTCTCCCTCTCCTTATAAGGGCATGCATCATTGAATTCAGGACCCACCCTAATCCAGTAGTACCTCATCTTAACTTGATTACATCGGCAAAGACCCTGTTTCCAAATAAGGTCACATTCTGAGGTTTATGGATGGACATGAATTTGGGGTGGGGTGGAGACACTACTCAGCCCAGTACAGATGCTTTCTCTCTTCAGTTGTCAACTTCTTGATTTTTCATCTGATTTGGATTCATGCTCTTCTCCTAGCTCCAAACAAGCTGCCGTTTTTTGTAAGAGTTTTAATGGATGTTGCCAACCTTGTGCACCAGTTAAAAAAATAACAGAAAGTGATATTCTTCTCCACAGGCTTATTGGCACAGCAGATTACCCATGTACTCTGCTCTCCTGTAGAAATGCACGTTTGTAAGGGAGTGTTCTTAGTATTTCTCCACCTGCACCCACTTGTATATGTACATTTCCAAATAGAGGAGACAGTACACCTACATACAATTTTCTGTTTCTAGGAAAGCTGGGGAAAAGACACAAAACTCGATGTTTTCTTGAATTGGTAAAGGAACGAAATTGCTCTGGCTAAGCTAGTGGAGCAATAAGATGAGTGACAAGAGGCCTGGCTAATAGGAGAATTTTTATGTTAAGCAAAACAACATGGAATCATCTTTTGGGAGCCTTAAGGACCATCTAGCTTGCTCAGTTTATAGTTAGTTGAGTCCCAGGGAGGCTAAGTGATGCCCCAAGATCACACAGTTCATCAGCTAAAAATGTATAATTTTTTCATCTAAAAAATATTTATTGATCCCCTAGTACATATAAGTCTCTGTGCTGGGCAGCAAGCACAGGGGCTACACAAGAGCTCTTGACTTCAGGTTCCTGGTGTCCTGCTTTTTCTTGTCCAGAAGGCGGTTTCACCTCATAACCTCATATCACCTGCCTCTGGACATCAGATGTTTGCCATTTTTCCCTGTGTTGACTGAAGGTGGAAAGCAGTGGTGGTCAATCATTTGGTGGCTCAGCTCCAGTCCAGGGTGTGGCACTGAACTGTAGGAACAGCCATTGCGTTCTTCATCTTCATGCCCTGGCAATGTTTTTAAAAATCTAGTATTACCTAAGAACAGTTTCGGTTAATCAGTAAAAAGTCGTTAATTTTATTAAATCTTGATTCTCACACACATGTCTTTTTAATACCCTGTGTATGAAATAAGTACACGTAAAGCATTTTTGCTGCATACAAAGTACAATGGTTGTCCAGGAAAAGCACTTGAACTACTCTTTGAGACCGTTGCAAACTGAGATAGCTGTATTTTTCATGGAGCACCATTTTTACTTTCTGAAAGAACAGCTAACAGACAAACTAGATTTATTCACACTTGAGTATTTGGCAGGCATTTCCTCGAAAACGAATGAAGTGAGCCTGTCACTTTAAGGACAACAATCAACAGCATTTGTTGGCCATGATAAAATGTGCGCTTTCAGGTAAAAATCAGAGTTTTGGAAAACTTGTATCTACCACCATGAGCTCAACAGTTTCCCAGTACTTGCTTTTCTGATAAGATCTATACTCATGTTAACACAGGTGATTTTTAAAAACATTACATAATGAAATGTGTCAAGTTTAATAAGATTTGCATAACTCACTTAATCAATATTTTCCAAGGGAACAGTGCATGATATTAAAAACCCATGTATGGCTGGAAGATCCATTCAAAGTGCAAGATGGATTTTAATGTGGCATAGGATGAAAAGTTCATCGATAGAGTTTCAGATTCCACATTACAACATAGGAAACTACCACTTATCAAGTTTTGGGGTAGTATAAAAAATAGCCACAATTATCTAAAGATGCTATTAAAATACTCTTCCTCTTTCTAACTACATGACAGTGAGGATGAATTTTGTTCAAACACTTTTACCAGAAAAACGCATTGCAACAGACTGAATAAAGAGGTAGACATGAGGATCAAAATAAACCATCTTCTATTAAGCTAGGCATTAAAGAGATTTTCAAAAGGTGTAAAAATAAATGCCATTCTTCTCACTAAATGCCTTCCTATTTTGAAAAACAAGTTCTTTTTTTTTACTTAGCGTATCATGGGTTTGTTACTGTTATTGTGGTCACCCATAGGTATATTGACCCCATACCCAAAATTTGGCTCAGCTGTTGAGACTGATACAGCACATATGTACCAACAGGGTATGAAGAAATTTATTACTTCTGGGAAGTATAATTTTCTGGAAAGAGCAGGGCAGGTTCCCAAGAAGGTCCCTAAATGGCTTGAGAAAGCAGGGAGAAGTGACTGGCTTGGAGTTTTACAGAGATTAAGGGGTGGGGTGGGACTGAGGATTCCCTCATATGGACCAGATCTTGTGTGGTCTGAAGTTTTTGTTGGCACCAAGGGATGGACCTCGTGAGCTTTCTTACTGCCTTCCCAGGTGCAGGGCAAGCAGGAAAGGCGAGAAGTAGAGGTTGAAAGATGTCAGTGCTCAAATATCAAACATGGAGTCAGACTTTTTCTTAAAATTCACCCCTGATATTTGACCACCAACTGAAATGCAGCGTGTTTCATTTAACTGAATTTGAGCTTGTAACAGGTAAGTCACTGGGGTACTCTGACACCTGTGGGCTGAGGCCAGCTAGGAAGTCTGTCGGATGCCTTGTTCAAGAGCCTAGTATCTTGCAAAGTCAAATGTGTGCTTTGGTCACTATCTATAATGTTTAGAACTACAAAGAAGACAAGAAGTGTGTTGGTGAGCCCTCGTGTTGTGGCTTTAGTATGTGTAGAGATATGTGATGATCGTGGTTTATATTTTGGGTATCTGTGAGGTGTTCAAATCCCAGAGCTCTTTACCCACAGGGACACCACCTTAGATAAAGAGTTGTTGGAGAGGGGCGGAAGATGGCGGCGTGAGTAGAGCAGCGGAAATCTCCTCCCAAAACAACATATATCTATGAAAATATAACAAAGACAACCCTTCCTAGAATAAAGACCAGAGGACACAGGACAATATCCAGACCACATCCACACCTGAGAGAACCCAGCGCCTCGCGAAGGGGGTAAGATACAAGCCCCGGCCCCGCGGGAGCCGAGCGCCCCTCCCCCCAGCTCCCGGCGGGAGAAGAATAGGCAGAGCGGGAGGGAGACGGAGCCCAGGGCTGCCGAACACCCAGCCCCGCCATCCGGGCCAGAGTGCAGGGCGCTGGATACTAGGAAAACAGGGCAGCAAGAACAGTGAGCGGGCACTGGAGGCTGGGGGACAGAGGACATAAGAAAAGCGCGCGACCATTTTTTTTTGCTTTTTTGCTTTTTTGCTGCTTTGTTTTGGCGAGTGCTTTTTGGAAGTCTTAAAGGGACAGGGACCCCAATACTAGGGAAACAGGGCAGAAAGACCGGTGAGCAGAGGCCTGAGGCTGGCACCGGAGAATAAAGAAAAACGAACGACCACCTTTTTTTTTTTTAATTAAAAAAATTTTTTTTTTTTAAATTAAAAAAATTTTTTTTCTTGTATTTTTTTTTGTGGTCGTGTTTTGTTTTGGTGGGTGCTTTTTGGAAGTCTTAAAGGGGCAGGGCGGGTCACTTAATCCAGAGGTAGGGAATCCGGGATCTCTGGGCACTCTAACCCCTGGGCTGCAGGGAGCAGGGAGGCCCCTTACGGAGATAAATAGCCTCCCAGCAGCTCCTGCTCCAACACAACTCCACCATTTTGGAGCAGCTGCCCGAGCCAGGCCACGCCCACAGCAACAGTGGAGATTAACTCCATAGCAGCCGGGCAGGAAGCAGAAACCCTGTCTGCGCGCAGCTGCGCAGCACAAGCCACTAGAGGCCACTGTTCTCCCAGGAGAGGAGGGCCACAAACCAACAAGAAAGGAAGTCCTTCCAGCCGTCACTCGTCCCAGTTCTGCAGACTATTCCTATCACCATGAAAAGGCAAAGCTACAGGCAGACAAAGATCACAGAGACAACACCAGAGAAGGAGACAGACCTAACCAGTCTTCCTGACAAAGAATTCAAAATAAGAATCATAAACATGCTGACAGAGATGCAGAGAAATACGCAAGAAAAATGGGATGAAGTCCGGAAAGAGATCACAGATGCCAGAAAGGAGATCGCAGAAATGAAACAAACTCTGGAAGGGTTTATAAGCAGAATGGATAGAATGCAAGAGGCCATTGATGGAATTGAAATCAGAGAACAGGAACGCATAGAAGCTGACATAGAGAGAGACAAAAGGATCTCCAGGAATGAAACAATATTAAGAGAACTGTGTGACCAATCTAAAAGGAGCAATATCCGTATTATAGGGGTCCCAGAAGAAGAAGAGAGAGGAAAAGAGATGGAAAGTATCTTAGAAGAAATAATTGCTGAAAACTTCCCCACACTGGGGGAGGAAGTAATCAAACAGACCACGGAAATACACAGAACCCCCAACAGAAAGGATCCAAGAAGGGCAAAACCAAGACACATAATAATTAAAATGGCAAAGATCAAGGAGAAGGAAAGAGTGTTAAAGGCAGCTAGAGAGAAAAAGGTCACCTATAAAGGGAAACCCATCAGGCTAACGTCAGATTTCTCAACAGAAACCCTACAGGCCAGAAGAGAATGGCATGATATATTTAATACAATGAAACAGAAGGGCCTTGAACCAAGGATACTGTATCCAGCACGACTATCATTCAAATATGACGGTGGGATTAAACAATTCCCAGACAAACAAAAGCTGAGGGAATTTGCTTTCCACAAACCACCTCTACAGAACATCTTACAGGGACTGCTCTAGATGGGAGCACTCCTAGAAGGAGCACAGCACAAAACACCCAACATATGAAGAATCGAGGAGGAGGAACAAGAAGGGAGAGAAGAAAAGAATATCCAGACAGTGTATATAACAGCTCAATAAGCGAGCTAAGTTAGGCAGTAAGATACTAAAGAGGCTAACCTTGAACCTTTGGTAACCACGAATTTAAAGCCTGCAATGGCAATAAGTACATATCTTTCAATAGTCACCCTAAATGTTAATGGGTTGAATGCACCAATCAAAAGACACAGAGTAACAGAATGGATAAAAAAGCAAGACCCATCTATATGCTGCTTACAAGAAACTCACCTCAAACCCAAAGACATGTATAGACTAAAAGTCAAGGGATGGAAAAACATATTTCAAGCAAACAATAGTGAGAAGAAAGCAGGGGTTGCAGTACTAATATCAGACAAAATAGACTTCAAAACAAAGAAAGTAACAAGAGATAAAGAAGGACACTACATAATGATAAAGGGCTCAGTCAAACAAGAGGATATAACCATTCTAAATATATATGCACCCAACACAGGAGGACCAGCATATGTGAAACAAATACTAACAGAACTAAAGGGGGATATAGACTGCAATGCATTCATTCTAGGAGACTTCAACACACCACTCACCCCAAAGGATAGATCCACCGGGCAGAAAATAAGTAAGGACACGGAAGCACTGAACAACACAGTAGAGCAGATGGACCTAATAGACATCTATAGAACTCTACATCCAAAAGCAGCGGGATATACATTCTTCTCAAGTGCACATGGAACATTCTCCAGAATAGACCACATACTAGGCCACAAAAAGAGCCTCAGAAAATTCCAAAAAATTGAAATCCTACCAACCAACTTTTCAGACCACAAAGGCATAAAACTAGAAATAAACTGTACAAAGAAAGCAAAGAGGCTCACAAACACATGGAGGCTTAACAACACGCTCCTAAATAATCAATGGATCAATGACCAAATCAAAATGGAGATCCAGCAATATATGGAAACAAATGACAACAACAACAACACTAAGCCCCAACTTCTGTGGGACACAGCAAAAGCAGTCTTAAGAGGAAAGTATATAGCAATCCAAGCATATTTAAAAAAGGAAGAACAATCCCAAATGAATGGTCTAATGTCACAATTATCGAAATTGGAAAAAGAAGAACAGATGAGGCCTAAGGTCAGCAGAAGGAGGGACATAATAAAGATCAGAGAAGAAATAAATAAAATTGAAAAGAATAAAACAATAGCAAAAATCAATGAAACCAAGAGCTGGTTCTTCGAGAAAATAAACAAAATAGATAAGCCTCTAGCCAGACTTATTAAGAAGAAAAGAGAGTCAACACAAATCAACAGTATCAGAAATGAGAAAGGAAAAATCACGACGGACCCCACGGAAATGCAAAGAATTATTGGAGAATACCATGAAAACCTATATGCTAACAAGCTGGGAAACCTAGGAGAAATGGACAACTTCCTAGAAAAATATAACCTTCCAAGATTGACCCAGGAAGAAACAGAAAATCTAAACAGACCAATTACCAGCAACGAAATTGAAGAGGTAATCAAAAAACTACCAAAGAACAAAACCCCCGGGCCAGATGGATTTACCTCGGAATTTTATCAGACATACAGGGAAGACATAATACCCATTCTCCTTAAAGTTTTCCAAAAAATAGAGGAGGAGGGGATACTCCCAAACTCATTCTATGAAGCTAACATCACCCTAATACCAAAACCAGGCAAAGACCCCACCAAAAAAGAAAACTACAGACCAATATCCCTGATGAACGTAGATGCAAAAATACTCAACAAAATATTAGCAAACCGAATTCAAAAATACATCAAAAGGATCATACACCATGACCAAGTGGGATTCATCCCAGGGATGCAAGGATGGTACAACATTCGAAAGTCCATCAACATCATCCACCACATCAACAAAAAGAAAGACAAAAACCACATGATCATCTCCATAGATGCTGAAAAAGCATTTGACAAAGTTCAACATCCATTCATGTTAAAAACTCTCAGCAAAATGGGAATAGAGGGCAAGTACCTCAACATAATAAAGGCCATCTATTATAAACCCACAGCCAACATTATATTGAACAGCGAGAAGCTGAAAGCATTTCCGCTGAGATCGGGAACTAGACAGGGATGCCCACTCTCTCCACTGTTATTTAACATAGTACTGGAGGTCCTAGCTACGGCAATCAGACAAAATAAAGAAATACAAGGAATCCAGATTGGTAAAGAAGAAGTTAAACTGTCACTATTTGCAGATGACATGATACTGTACATAAAAAACCCTAAAGACTCCACCCCAAAACTACTAGAAGTGATATCGGAATACAGCAAAGTTGCAGGATACAAAATCAACACACAGAAATCTGTGGCTTTCCTATATACTAACAATGAACCAACAGAAAGAGAAATCAGGAAAACAACTCCATTCACAATTGCATCAAAAAAAATAAAATACCTAGGAATAAACCTAACCAAAGAAGTGAAAGACTTATAGTCTGAAAACTACAAGTCACTCTTAAGAGAAATTAAAGGGGACACTAACAGATGGAAACTCATCCCATGCTCGTGGCTAGGAAGAATTAATATCGTCAAAATGGCCATCCTGCCCAAAGCAATATACAGATTTGATGCAATCCCTATGAAACTACCAGCAACATTCTTCAATGAACTGGAACAAATAATTCAAAAATTCATATGGAAACACCAAAGACCCCGAATAGCCAAAGCAATCCTGAGAAAGAAGAATAAAGTAGGGGGGATCTCACTCCCCAACTTCAAGCTCTACTATAAAGCCATAGTAATCAAGACAATTTGGTACTGGCACAAGAGCAGAGCCACAGACCAATGGAACAGACTAGAGAATCCAGACATTAACCCAGACATATATGGTCAATTAATATTTGATAAAGGAGCCATGGACATACAATGGCAAAATGACAGTCTCTTCAACAGGTGGTGCTGGAAAAACTGGACAGCTACATGTAGGAGAATGAAACTGGACCATTGTCTAACCCCATATACAAAAGTAAACTCAAAATGGATCAAAGACCTGAATGTAAGCCATGAAACCATTAAACTCTTGGAAGAAAACATAGGCGAAAACCTCTTAGACATAAACATGAGTGACCTCTTCTTGAACATATCTCCCCGGGCAAGGAAAACAACAGCAAAAATGAGTAAGTGGGACTATATTAAGCTGAAAAGCTTCTGTACAGCAAAAGACACCATCAATAGAACAAGAAGGATCCCTACAGTATGGGAGAATATATTTGAAAATGACACATCCGATAAAGGCTTGACGTCCAGAATATATAAGGAGCTCTCACGCCTCAACAAACAAAAAACAAATAACCCAATTAAAAAATGGGCAGAGGAACTGAAGAGACAGTTCTCCAAAAAAGAAATACAGATGGCCAACAGACACATGAAAAGATGCTCCACATCGCTAATTATCAGAGAAATGCAAATGAAAACTACAATGAGGTATCACCTCACACCAGTAAGGATGGCTGCCATCCAAAAGACAAACAACAACAAATGTTGGCGAGGCTGTGGAGAAAGGGGAACCCTCCTACACTGCTGGTGGGAATGTAAGTTAGTTCAACCATTGTGGAAAGCAGTATGGAGGAACATCAAAATGCTCAAAACAGACTTACCATTTGACCCAGGGATTCCACTCCTAGGAATTCACCCTAAGAACGCAGCAATCAAGTTTGAGAAAGACAGATGCACCCCTATGTTTATTGCAGCACTATTTACAATAGCCAAGAATTGGAAGCAACCTAAATGTCCATCAATAGATGAATGGATAAAGAAGATGTGGTACATATACACAATGGAATACTACTCAGCCATAAGAAAAGGGCAAATCCAATCATTTGCAGCAACATGGATGGAGCTGGAGGGTATTATGCTCAGTGAAACAAGCCAAGCGGAGAAAGAGAAATACCAAATGATTTCACTTATCTGTGGAATATAAGAACAAAGGAAAAACTGAAGGAACAAAACAGCAGCAGAATCACAGAACTCAAGAATGGACTAACAGGTACCAAAGGGAAAGGGACTGGGGAGGGTGGGTGGGTAGGGAGGGATAAGGGGGGGAGAAGTAGGGGGGTATTAAGATTAACATGCATGGGGGGGTAGGAGAAAAGGGAGGGCTGTACAACACAGAGAAGGCAAGCAGGGAATCTACAACATTTTGCTATGCTGATGGACAGTGACTGTAAAGGGGTTTATAGGGGGGACCTGGTATAGGGGAGAGCCTAGTAAACATAATATTCGTCATGTAAGTGTACATTAGTGATACCAAAAAAAAAAAAAGGGCAGTTTCTGTGTGGTAACCTCCAACGAGTTCTACACAAGGGTATAAAGGGCATATAAAAGTGTTGGCAAAGGGTCTGTTTGTGTTTATACAGAGGATCAAAGCCTAATTGGGCTACCCTGAAAATGAACTAAGATATGATATGAAAAAGAACTTCCAACATCTGCACTCTCTGGAAGACTCATGCCAGAAGATGATCATCAAAAAACCCCAACAAAGATCCACACACTGCTACAGCTGTAGATGCACTCATCCCACCAGTTCCTGGACTTGCCATGGGAATGAGGAAGGAGATATCTAAGCTGGCCTGTGCATACAGTAAAACAACAAAATTGGACTGGATCTATACTGTTGGAACTCAACCAAGAATTTGGAGAAGTGCAAATTGTAGCCCTCCAAAGTCTTACAACTACAAACTATTTACTGTTAAAAGAACATATGGCATGTGAACAATCCCCAGGAATGGGTTGTTTTAATTTGTCTGATTTCTCTCAGACTGTTCAAGTTCAGTTGGACAATATCCACCATATCATACATTTCACAAATCATTCACAAATGCCTAAGGTGCCTAACTGGTTTTCTTGGTTTCACTGCAGATGGCTGGTAATTACAGATATGCTTTGGTTATGTAACTATACTCCTATTATGTTAATGTGTGTGTGCAATTTAAGTAGTAGCTTAAAACCTGTACATGCTGAAGTTACTCTACAAGAAGATATATCAAAGAAATAATCAATCTTCCCATGTTTTCTTCCGCCTGCTACTTCTATAGCTTTTCTTCTTCCTTCCTAATTACAACCCTTAAATAGAATTCGTGCCTCATATCAAATTTACCGAGTATCATAATTCTTCCAAGTGGTAAAGATACCTCAAGACAAATGCTGGGCATAGAAGCCACAGGGCATAAATATGCAAAGAAGTAAAAAGCTAACTTTTTCAAACAATAAGGCTTCTCTCTCACTTACCAACTTCACATTTCCCTGTATGGCCCCGGAAGATGACTGGTTAGCCAGAGACGGGTAAGATTCCTCAAGGGAGGAACAACCTAAGACAGGCACAGTCGCCAGGGGGCCATCAGGTGAGAAATTGGGGATCAACAGAGGTGAGGCTTAGAACCTCACCCCCCCGTTCTGAGAGAAATGTTCTGCATACGTGGATGTTTTATTGCCCTGGTCTAGCTTGGATTAACACATAGTCTACAGGCACACACCTGATCATCTACATGTGCTCTCTTACAACACTAAACTATGTTTTCTACCTTTATCTTGTATCTACCTACCACTTCAGCATTTTATTAAAAATAATAATAATAAAGAGAGAAATGTGGTATCCACATATAAATCAAGTATAAAAACCAAATGAGTATTCATATTTGAACTGACTGTTTATAGTTCATAATGCATGAGCAAAACCGAAAGTTTCTGTGATGACTGCCCTTGTACTGTTCACTATGTAACTTATTCATTATGTAAGAATTTGTTCTACATGTAAAAACTTGTTTGTTATGCCTCAGAAGATTGGAGACTGACAAAAATTAGGCTTGGGGTGGAATAATGATTGTGCATTGAGCATTGACTCCCCTATACAGAATTTTATTGTCGTTAACAACCATTTGATCAATAAATATGAGAGATGCCCTCACAAAAAAAAAAAAAAAAAAAAAAAAAAAAGGACAGACTTCCAATGGTAAAATAAATTAGTAACCGGGATGTAACGTATAGCATAAGGAATATAGTCAAGATATTGTAACAGCCTGATAGGGTGATAGCTGGAACCTAGAATTATGTATATAAATGTTCTACCACTGTGTTGTACACTTGAAACTCATGTAATGTAATACTGTGTGTCAACTACCCTTCAATAAAAAATAATTAATAAAAAAAAAAAAAAAAAAAGAGTTGTTGCCACTGGCTGGACCTGATGGCAGAGACCACCGGCAATGAATGGCCCCAGGATCTGTAAAAATGTGCAGCTGGACCAGTTGTTGGCCAGGGCCCAGTGCTGAGCTGACTGCCCAAAGTCCAACTGATTGTGTTGACCTTTGTGCCCCATCTGTACTTGGGGATGTCCTGGTGAAGGATTGAAGAGCAGCAGCTCTTCAGTGAGCTCTGTCATGTGTGTTGATATCAATGCTGCCTGTGAAGTGTTCAAACTCCCATTGCTATTTGCTCTGTTGATCCCCAGGGGCTTTCCTAGGGGGAATGAGAGGGGTGCCTCTCTCAGCATGATAGCATCTGGCAAAGGCTGACACATATACCCCAGACTACTCTAAGGGAGCCCTACTCCCATTCTCCAGGCCCTAAGCACCAGTTACAGAAACATTCAACATAGGCTGCTTACATCTCAAATGGAGGCCTGGGAGGGCACAGAGAAAGCAGCACAAAGCAGCTCCCCTCAAGGGCAGACTCCCGGCAGGCAGCAGCTCCAAACACATGCTGGGCAACGGGCACCCGAGCCGGTTAGCAGCTAAAGCTAAAGGAGAAGAAAGACCCTTGGTGCTGGTGCTCATCGGGCCAATTGTTGGGTTCCTCCTGCTTCCCTGGAGTGACCACAACAGTTATTGATGCAAAAATTACTAAGTACATATATTTAAACATTCTCAGATTTAATTTTGAATGCAGCAAATATCAACAGATACATCCCACATAAACAAAAACGTTTTCTGAGGGGGGGTCCTCTATATATTTTAAAGATATGAAGTGATCCTGAGGCCAAAGAGTTTGAAGCTCGCTGGCATATATGTATTTATAAAACTGAAACAAAGTCCCACAGAATAATATCCTTGTACCATGTGATACAGCCTGATGTCTTCTTCTCTAGCTCACTTCATTTCATCTTTTTAACTGCTGGTCATGCCCATGAATGTGCTTAAAAACACTGAAGTAATGCATGAGGATAGAATCTGTGATTTTCTAGGGGGCATTATTTAAATTAAACATGGTTACTGTTGGAGAAAGAGGTGTCTAAAGTCACATTGCCCCTCAGGACATGCTCTCCTTTCTCAGGAAGTTAATTAAGCTCAGGCTGGAAGGCCCCTCACCTGCCCGGGCCCTTCTGGGCTCCTATACTTACTTTCTGTGCTAAATTTGGCATTCTTTTTCTTAAAGATGGCCACCCAATCTGTGTAAGCTTCAGGCCTCACAAAACCTAGCTCCATGACTGCTTCCAAACCATTTTTTCCCCAGAGTATAAGCTGGGATGTTTTAAAATAACAGTAGTTTTGCTATTCTAGTTAGAAACAATGGCAGTTATTAGAAACACAGCTGCTGTTTGTATTAGGTCCCTTTAAAGAAACCTACGTGACGCCATTATCTCAAGGAAAAGGGAGCTGACTCTAAGGATACGTGTGTACTGGGAGTAGAGAACCATCCAGAACAAAGTTGCCCCTTTCTCTCTTTGTGGCCACGTGGTCTCTCACTCGTGGCTTCTCTGCTTCTTTCTTGTGAGTCTGCCCACTCCACCCTCTCTTTACCACTGGGCTTCTCCAGACCCTCACCTTGCCTGTGGTCCACAGTGAGCCAATACTTAGCTCGCATAGCGAGGTGACTCAGTCTCGCCAGGCCACACCAGAGGTGGCTAGCCCATGGAGATGGGTCACCCTTAGATTAAGTGCCCAGTGAGTCACACCTGGGGGTCTGGGAACAGGGCATGAGAGATACAAACCTCAGCCGGTCAGGCCACAGAATCTGTAGATGGGGACAGGGTCTTATCCCTTAGAATGGACAGGTCATCAGCAAGCTCATCATGCAGAGGTTATTCTGAGCATGCAGACTTCAAGTTTTTGCTCCATGTTCTTAATTAGATTTTAGTCTAGAACCGATAATCAGTATTAACTTGAATATTTTTGAAGTGCCACTTCCAAGTATGTGTGCGTATGTGCGTTGGTGTTTCATCTCACTGTCACTGTTTAATTTTGGAACACAAAGGAGAATTGTTATTTTTGGTATTCTTTGTTTTATAAAATTTACTTCTTTTGGAACATATTGATTTTCCAATTGCCTGCCTCTTGAGATTTTTGGCAAATCAACGGAAATTTGGTGCAAGTGAATGATTTCAAAGAAACGTGTACTGCTCAGTTCTGCCTCGCTGTCACTCTGAAAGAGAGGTTACGACAAGAGTCAGTAACATTAGTAAATTATGATATTCTTAGCTGCTGGAGAATGTAATGTAATTGTGGCCCTTAATTTGTGAGAAAGATACACAAGCCCACTGTGTGAGTCAATTCAAAAATGTCACCGGTTTCCGTTGTCTCTCTTTGGTGACGCCCGAGGATGCGCTGAATGCGTGGTGTGCTGTATGCTAAGACTTTTTTTTTTTTTTTTTTTTTTTTTTTAATAATTATTTTTTATTGAAGGGTAGTTGACACACAATATTACATTACATGAGTTTCAAGTGTACAACACAGTGGTAGAACATTTATATACATAATTCTAGGTTCCAGCTATCACCCTACCAAGCTGTTACAATATCTTGACTATATTCCTTATGCTATACATTACATCCTGGTTACTAATTTATTTTACCATTGGAAGTCTGTCCTTTTTTTTTTTTTTTTTTTTTTTTTTTTTTTTTTGTGAGGGCATCTCTCATATTTATTGATCAAATGGTTGTTAACGACAATAAAATTCTGTATAGGGGAGTCAATGCTCAATGCACAATCATTAATCCACCCCAAGCCTAATTTTTGTCAGTCTCCAATCTTCTGAGGCATAACAAACAAGTTTTTACATGTAGAACAAATTCTTACATAATGAATAAGTTACATAGTGAACAGTACAAGGGCAGTCATCACAGAAACTTTCGGTTTTGCTCATGCATTATGAACTATAAACAGTCAGTTCAAATATGAATACTCATTTGGTTTTTATACTTGATTTATATGTGGATACCACATTTCTCTCTTTATTATTATTATTTTTAATAAAATGCTGAAGTGGTAGGTAGATACAAGATAAAGGTAGAAAACATAGTTTAGTGTTGTAAGAGAGCACATGTAGATGATCAGGTGTGTGCCTGTAGACTATGTGTTAATCCAAGCTAGACCAGGGCAATAAAACATCCACGTATGCAGAACATTTCTCTCAGAACGGGGGGGTGAGGTTCTAAGCCTCACCTCTGTTGATCCCCAATTTCTCACCTGATGGCCCCCTGGCGACTGTGCCTGTCTTAGGTTGTTCCTCCCTTGAGGAATCTTACCCGTCTCTGGCTAACCAGTCATCTTCCGGGGCCATACAGGGAAATGTGAAGTTGGTAAGTGAGAGAGAAGCCTTATTGTTTGAAAAAGTTAGCTTTTTACTTCTTTGCATATTTATGCCCTGTGGCTTCTATGCCCAGCATTTGTCTTGAGGTATCTTTACCACTTGGAAGAATTATGATACTCGGTAAATTTGATATGAGGCACGAATTCTATTTAAGGGTTGTAATTAGGAAGGAAGAAGAAAAGCTATAGAAGTAGCAGGCGGAAGAAAACATGGGAAGATTGATTATTTCTTTGATATATCTTCTTGTAGAGTAACTTCAGCATGTATAGGTTTTAAGCTACTACTTAAATTGCACACACACATTAACATAATAGGAGTATAGTTACATAACCAAGGCATATCTGTAATTACCAGCCATCTGCAGTGAAACCAAGAAAACCAGTTAGGCACCTTAGGCATTTGTGAAAACTTATCTATGATATGGTGGATATTGTCCAACTGAACTTGAACAGTCTGAGAGAAATCAGACAAATTAAAACAACCCATTCCTGGGGACTGTTCACATGCCATATGTTCTTTTAACAATAAATAGTTTGTAGTTGTAAGACTTTGGAGCGCTACAATTTGCACTTCTCCAAATTCTTGGTTGAGTTCCAACAGTATAGATCCAGTCCAATTTTGTTGTTTTACTGTATGCACAGGCCAGCTTAGATATCTCCTTCCTCATTCCCATGGCAAGTCCAGGAACTGGTGGGATGAGTGCATCTACAGCTGTAGCAGTGCGTGGATCTTTGTTGGGGTTTTTTGATGATCATCTTCTGGCATGAGTCTTCCAGAGAGTGCAGATGTTGGAAGTTCTTTTTCATATCGTATCTTAGTTCATTTTCGGGGTAGCCCAATTAGGCTTTGATCCTCTGTATAAACACAAACAGACCCTTTGCCTACACTTTTATATGCCCTTTATACCCTTGTGTAGAACTCGTTGGAGGTTACCACACAGGAACTGCCCTTTTTTTTTTTTTTTTTTTTTTGCTATCACTAATCTACACTTACATGACGAATATTATGTTTACTAGGCTCTCCCCTATACCAGGTCTCCCCTATAAACCCCTTTACAGTCACTGTCCATCAGCATAGCAAAATGTTGTAGAATCACTACTTGCCTTCTCTGTGTTGAACAGCCCTCCCTTTTCTCCTACCCCCCCATGCATGTTAATCTTAATACCCCCCTACTTCTCCCCCCCTTATCCCTCCCTACCCACCCATCCTCCCCAGTCCCTTTCCCTTTGGTACCTGTTAGTCCATTCTTGAGTTCTGTGATTCTGCTGCTGTTTTGTTCCTTCAGTTTTTCCTTTGTTCTTATATTCCACAGATAAGTGAAATCATTTGGTATTTCTCTTTCTCCGCTTGGCTTGTTTCACTGAGCATAATACCCTCCAGCTCCATCCATGTTGCTGCAAATGATTGGATTTGCCCTTTTCTTATAGCTGAGTAGTATTCCATTGTGTATATGTACCACATCTTCTTTATCCATTCATCTATTGATGGACATTTAGGTTGCTTCCAATTCTTGGCTATTGTAAATAGTGCTGCAATAAACATAGGGGTGCATCTGTCTTTCTCAAACTTGATTGCTGCATTCTTAGGGTAAATTCCTAGGAGTGCAATTCCTGGGTCAAATGGTAAGTCTGTTTTGAGCATTTTGATGTACCTCCATACTGCTTTCCACAATGGTTGAACTAACTTACATTCCCACCAGCAGTGTAGGAGGGTTCCCCTTTCTCCACAGCCTCGCCAACATTTGTTGTTGTTTGTCTTTTGGATGGCAGCCACCCTTACTGGTGTGAGGTGATACCTCATTGTAGTTTTAATTTGCATTTCTCTGATAATTAGCGATGTGGAGCATCTTTTCATGTGTCTGTTGGCCATCTGTATTTCTTTTTTGGAGAACTGTCTGTTCAGTTCCTCTGCCCATTTTTTAATTGGGTTATTTGTTTTTTGTTTGTTGAGGCGTGTGAGCTCCTTATATATTCTGGACGTCAAGCCTTTATCGGATGTGTCATTTTCAAATATATTCTCCCATACTGTAGGGATCCTTCTTGTTCTATTGATGGTGTCTTTTGCTGTACAGAAGCTTTTCAGCTTAATATAGTCCCACTTACTCATTTTTGCTGTTGTTTTCCTTGCCCGGGGAGATATGTTCAAGAAGAGGTCACTCATGTTTATGTCTAAGAGGTTTTCGCCTATGTTTTCTTCCAGGAGTTTAATGGTTTCATGGCTTACATTCAGGTCTTTGATCCATTTTGAGTTTACTTTTGTATATGGGGTTAGACAATGGTCCAGTTTCATTCTCCTACATGTAGCTGTCCAGTTTTTCCAGCACCACCTGTTGAAGAGACTGTCATTTCGCCATTGTATGTCCATGGCTCCTTTATCAAATATTAATTGACCATATATGTCTGGGTTAATGTCTGGATTCTCTAGTCTGTTCCATTGGTCTGTGGCTCTGCTCTTGTGCCAGTACCAAATTGTCTTGATTACTATGGCTTTATAGTAGAGCTTGAAGTTGGGGAGTGAGATCCCCCCTACTTTATTCTTCTTTCTCAGGATTGCTTTGGCTATTCGGGGTCTTTGGTGTTTCCATATGAATTTTTGAATTGTTTGTTCCAGTTCATTGAAGAATGTTGCTGGTAGTTTCATAGGGATTGCATCAAATCTGTATATTGCTTTGGGCAGGATGGCCATTTTAACGATATTAATTCTTCCTAGCCACGAGCATGGGATGAGTTTCCATCTGTTAGTGTCCCCTTTAATTTCTCTTAAGAGTGACTTGTAGTTTTCAGAGGATAAGTCTTTCACTTCTTTGGTTAGGTTTATTCCTAGGTATTTTATTTTTTTGGATGCAATTGTGAATGGAGTTGTTTTCCTGATTTCTCTTTCTGTTGGTTCATTGTTAGTATATAGGAAAGCCACAGATTTCTGTGTGTTGATTTTGTATCCTGCAACTTTGCTGTATTCCGATATCACTTCTAGTAGTTTTGGGGTGGAGTCTTTAGGGTTTTTTATGTACAGTATCATGTCATCTGCAAATAGTGACAGTTTAACTTCTTCTTTACCAATCTGGATTCCTTGTATTTCTTTATTTTGTCAGATTGCCGTGGCTAGGACCTCCAGTACTATGTTAAATAACAGTGGAGAGAGTGGGCATCCCTGTCTAGTTCCCGATCTCAGAGGAAATGCTTTCAGCTTCTCGCTGTTCAATATAATGTTGGCTGTGGGTTTATCATAGATGGCCTTTATTATGTTGAGGTACTTGCCCTCTATTCCCATTTTGCTGAGAGTTTTTAACATGAATGGATGTTGAACTTTGTCAAATGCTTTTTCAGCATCTATGGAGATGATCATGTGGTTTTTGTCTTTCTTTTTGTTGATGTGGTGGATGATGTTGATGGACTTTCGAATGTTGTACCATCCTTGCATCCCTGGGATGAATCCCACTTGGTCATGGTGTATGATCCTTTTGATGTATTTTTGAATTCGGTTTGCTAGTATTTTGTTGAGTATTTTTGCATCTACGTTCATCAGGGATATTGGTCTGTAGTTTTCTTTTTTGGTGGGGTCTTTGCCTGGTTTTGGTATTAGGGTGATGTTAGCTTCATAGAATGAGTTTGGGAGTATCCCCTCCTCCTCTATTTTTTGGAAAACTTTAAGGAGAATGGGTATTATGTCTTCCCTGTATGTCTGATAAAATTCCGAGGTAAATCCATCTGGCCCGGGGGTTTTGTTCTTTGGTAGTTTTTTGATTACCTCTTCAATTTCGTTGCTGGTAATTGGTCTGTTTAGATTTTCTGTTTCTTCCTGGGTCAATCTTGGAAGGTTATATTTTTCTAGGAAGTTGTCCATTTCTCCTAGGTTTCCCAGCTTGTTAGCATATAGGTTTTCATAGTATTCTCCAATAATTCTTTGCATTTCTGTGGGGTCCGTCGTGATTTTTCCTTTCTCGTTTCTGATACTGTTGATTTGTGTTGATTCTCTTTTCTTCTTAATAAGTCTGGCTAGAGGCTTATTTATTTTGTTTATTTTCTCGAAGAACCAGCTCTTGGTTTCATTGATTTTTGCTATTGTTTTATTCTTCTCAATTTTATTTATTTCTTCTCTGATCTTTATTATGTCCCTCCTTCTGCTGACCTTAGGCCTCATCTGTTCTTCTTTTTCCAATTTCAATAATTGTGACATTAGACCATTCATTTGGGATTGCTCTTCCTTTTTTAAATATGCTTGGATTGCTATATACTTTCCTCTTAAGACTGCTTTTGCTGTGTCCCACAGAAGTTGGGGCTTAGTGTTGTTGTTGTCATTTGTTTCCATATATTGCTGGATCTCCATTTTGATTTGGTCATTGATCCATTGATTATTTAGGAGCGTGTTGTTAAGCCTCCATGTGTTTGTGAGCCTCTTTGCTTTCTTTGTACAGTTTATTTCTAGTTTTATGCCTTTGTGGTCTGAAAAGTTGGTTGGTAGGATTTCAATCTTTTGGAATTTTCTGAGGCTCTTTTTGTGGCCTAGTATGTGGTCTATTCTGGAGAATGTTCCATGTGCACTTGAGAAGAATGTATATCCCGCTGCTTTTGGATGTAGAGTTCTATAGATGTCTATTAGGTCCATCTGCTCTACTGTGTTGTTCAGTGCTTCCGTGTCCTTACTTATTTTCTGCCCAGTGGATCTATCCTTTGGGGTGAGTGGTGTGTTGAAGTCTCCTAGAATGAATGCATTGCAGTCTATATCCCCCTTTAGTTCTGTTAGTATTTGTTTCACATATGCTGGTGCTCCTGTGTTGGGTGCATATATATTTAGAATGGTTATATCCTCTTGTTTGACTGAGCCCTTTATCATTATGTAGTGTCCTTCTTTATCTCTTGTTACTTTCTTTGTTTTGAAGTCTATTTTGTCTGATATTAGTACTGCAACCCCTGCTTTCTTCTCACTGTTGTTTGCTTGAAATATGTTTTTCTATCCCTTGACTTTTAGTCTGTACATGTCTTTGGGTTTGAGGTGAGTTTCTTGTAAGCAGCATATAGATGGGTCTTGCTTTTTTATCCATTCTGTTACTCTGTGTCTTTTGATTGGTGCATTCAACCCATTAACATTTAGGGTGACTATTGAAAGATATGTACTTATTGCCATTGCAGGCTTTAAATTCGTGGTTACCAAAGGTTCAAGGTTAGCCTCTTTAGTATCTTACTGCCTAACTTAGCTCGCTTATTGAGCTGTTATATACACTATCTGGAGATTCTTTTCTTCTCTCCCTTCTTGTTCCTCCTCCTCGATTCTTCATATGTTGGGTGTTTTGTGCTGTGCTCTTTCTAGGAGTGCTCCCATCTAGAGCAGTCCCTGTAAGATGTTCTGTAGAGGTGGTTTGTGGAAAGCAAATTCCCTCAGCTTTTGTTTGTCTGGGAATTGTTTAATCCCACCGTCATATTTGAATGATAGTCGTGCTGGATACAGTATCCTTGGTTCAAGGCCCTTCTGTTTCATTGTATTAAATATATCATGCCATTCTCTTCTGGCCTGTAGGGTTTCTGTTGAGAAATCTGACGTTAGCCTGATGGGTTTCCCTTTATAGGTGACCTTTTTCTCTCTAGCCGCCTTTAACACTCTTTCCTTGTCCTTGATCTTTGCCATTTTAATTATTATGTGTCTTGGTGTTGCCCTTCTTGGATCCTTTCTGTTGGGGGTTCTGTGTATTTCCGTGGTCTGTTTGATTACTTCCTCCCCCAGTGTGGGGAAGTTTTCAGCAATTATTTCTTCTAAGATACTTTCCATCTCTTTGCCTCTCTCTTCTTCTTCTGGGACCCCTATAATACGGATATTGCTCCTTTTAGATTGGTCACACAGTTCTCTTAATATTGTTTCATTCCTGGAGATCCTTTTGTCTCTCTCTATGTCAGCTTCTATGCGTTCCTGTTCTCTGATTTCAATTCCATCAATGGCCTCTTGCATTCTATCCATTCTGCTTATAAACCCTTCCAGAGTTTGTTTCATTTCTGCGATCTCCTTTCTGGCATCTGTGATCTCTTTCCGGACTTCATCCCATTTTTCTTGCGTATTTCTCTGCATCTCTGTCAGCATGTTTATGATTCTTATTTTGAATTCTTTGTCAGGAAGACTGGTTAGGTCTGTCTCCTACTCTGGTGTTGTCTCTGTGATCTTTGTCTGCCTGTAGCTTTGCCTTTTCATGGTGATAGGAATAGTCTGCAGAACTGGGACGAGTGACGGCTGGAAGGACTTCCTTTCTTGTTGGTTTGTGGCCCTCCTCTCCTGGGAGAACAGCGGCCTCTAGTGGCTTGTGCTGCGCAGCTGCGCGCAGACAGGGTTTCTGCTTCCTACCCGGCTGCTATGGAGTTAATCTCCGCTGTTGCTGTGGGCGTGGCCTGGCTCGGGCAGCTACTCCAAAATGGTGGAGTCGCGTTGGAGCAGGAGCTGCTGGGAGGCTATTTATCTCCGTAAGGGGCCTCCCTGCTCCCTGCAGCCCAGGGGTTAGGGTGCCCAGAGATCCCGGATTCCCTACCTCTGGATTAAGTGGCCCGCCCTGCCCCTTTAAGACTTCCAAAAAGCACCCGCCAAAACAAAACAACGACCACAAAAAAAAACAAGAAAAAAAAATTTTTTTAATTAAAAAAAAATTTTTTAATTAAAAAAAAAAAAAGGTGGTCGTTCGTTTTTCTTTATTCTCCGGTGCCAGCCTCAGGCCTCTGCTCACCGGTCTTTCTGCCCTGTTTCCTTAATATTGGGGTCCCTGTCCCTTTAAGACTTCCAAAAAGCGCTCGCCAAAACAAAGCAGCAAAAAAGCAAAAAAAAAAAATGGTCGCGCGCTTTTCTTATGTCCTCTGTCGCCCAGCCTCCAGTGCCTGCTCACTGTTGTTGCTGCCCTGTTTTCCCAGTATCGAGGGCCCTGCACTCTGGCCCGGATGGCTGGGGCTGGGTGTTCGGCAGCCCTGGGCTCCGTCTCCCTCCCGCTCTGCCTGCTCTTCTCCCGCCGGGAGCTGGGGGGAGGGGCGCTCGGCTCCCGCGGGGCCGGGGCTTGTATCTTACCCCCTTCGCGAGGCGCTGGGTTCTCTCAGGTGTGGATGTGGTCTGGATATTGTCCTGTGTCCTCTGGTCTTTATTCTAGGAAGGGTTGTCTTTGTTATATTTTCATAGATATATGTTGTTTTGGGAGGAGATTTCCGCTGCTCTACTCACGCCGCCATCTTCCGCCCCCCGCTAAGACTTTTTTAACATCTGGAAGCAGAAACACCACATGAACCATGTTTACAAATTTAAAGCCCCTCTGGATAATCGCAGGAGAGGAAGGGAAGCCATGTATGAGAAAGTCTGCAATGGGCCTGGCGCTGTGTTATTTTACAGCCTGTCTCAGGTACTACCCCATTTTGAAGGTCAGGCAGTAAATGGCTAGACCCCTCCCTTCCTCGGATGCAGACAACCCTCTAGGGCAGTGGTTCTCCGAGTGGGGTCCTAGGACTGGCATCATCGACACCCCCTGGAATTTATCAGAAATGCACATTCTCAGGCTCCTCTCCAACCTACCCTAGGGGTGGGGTCTAGAAACTGATTTTAACAAGCCTTCCAGGTGATTCTGCAGCAGGCTAGAACTTGAGTCACTGTTCAGGGGCTTGCGTTTCAAGGTATAAGGATGTGCTACCCACACAGATTCCCCCAGTAGCGTGCTGCTCTCCTATGTTCAGGCCTGTATTCATGTTATTCCTATAACTAGAATATTTTTCTCCCTCCTCATCCCGGCCTATCTGTTAAAACCTTGTCCATTTTTCAAAGGTGAACCAGTTCGAAGCCTACTTCCCCTAAGAAATTTCTTCAGATCCATCCACCCCTCAGAAATGTGGTATGTGTCTTCTAAAAGGAATCCAATATAGAACAAATTTTGGTCCTGAGGATACTTAAAGTTAGAAGCTTGACACAACCAAGCAAAAATAATTTGGAATGACAGTAGAGGGCTCTGCCCCTCCCCCGGCAATGACTGCCAGTGGATGCCTCTGGATGGACCTTTCCTTTGCTTTCCATCATTGAGTCATGCATGCTCCTGCTTCAGGGTCTAATTGTTCCCTCTCCTGTTTACTTGAGGTCATGGGTCAGAGATTGGTGGTCAGCAAACATAGCCCAAAGCCTATTTTTGTGCAGCCTCTAAGAATGAATTTTGCATTTTAAAATGGTAAGAAAAAAGATCAAAAGAAAAATAACATTTTGTGACATGTGAAAAACATATGAAATTCAAATTTCATTGTACGTAAATATAAGGAATTAGTGGAACACAGCCTCACCCATTCATTTATGTTGTTTAGGGCTGCTTTCTTGCCCCAAGGGCAAAGTTGAAAAATTGCAACACAGACTATATGGCCTACAAAGTCAAAAATATTTACTGTCTGGCCCCTTACAGAAAAAGTTTACAAACTCCTGCTCTAGATAACCTCATGTTTCACTTCCCTACTTCACTCAGGTCTCTGCTCAAATCTCACCTTATCAGAGAGGTCTTCCTGGACAACAACACTTAAATGGACCACATTCTCCTCACTTGCTCTTTGCATCCTTGTGATGCTTCATTTTTCTTTGTAGCACTTATCTTCAACATGCTTTATATATTTATTTGCTTATTATAGGTTTCTCCTCATTAGAATCCAGCTTCATGAGATCAGAGCCTTTATTTTGGTTCATTACTGCATGCCCAGAGGCTCTTACTAAACATTTAAATAAATGAATAAACATTCTCTAATAAGAAACCTTCCGAAGACATTTTCTGGTGGTTAAATTATTTTACTTTTATTTTTGGAAGGATTAGTGGTCAATTAAGTGTAGTCTCTGGACTAAGTGACAGTAACAGAGAAAATTGGAGAGACTGTTTGCCTTATAAAATAATAAACAGACATTGTGGAATATTTTTAAATTAAAAGACTTGAAGGCAAAGCCTTTAGACATGGACACCCTTTATCAAAACAGTTCCTCTGGTTTGTCATGAGAACATTCAGAGCTGACAATTGGAATTCTAGAAATTGATTTTGACTACTTGTTTTTTAAAAGAGATTTTAGGGACTATTTTGTCCTATTCTGTTTCTTTTTGATTTTGAGATTCTCCCACATTTTAATCCATTTACAGACACAAAATGTAGGCAAAAAATGGATTCTGAAGATAATTACTGTTTACTTTGGGGTAAGAAACTTTCTGGAAAAGTAGCCAGCTTCCCTCAAGATCTCAAATGATGTTCTCATGCCCTTCAATTCAAAGGCAGATCAGTTGTTTTTAAAGGAATAATTCATCTGCCTTTCCCTCCTTCTAAGACTTATTTTCTGCATTAAAGAAATGGTCTCAGGTTTGTTTTATGTTGGGGGAAGAAAGCTTGTTCAGTGGGAATATGCCTTCATCCCTTCCCCACTCAAATATAGTAGAAGAATCCATCTGCAAGGACAGAAACTCAATCCATTTATTAGGAAATTTGTACAGATGACTTCTCTCTGGAAAGTGAGATTACAAAGTCATGGTGGTTCTCTCAAGAAGACTCCCTGTCTCCTTTGGGAGAAGAATGGCTTTTGTATTAAATTCTGAGGAATTTTATTTGGACGTCCTGGTCTAACACTCAGGGAGTACAGGTTATTTGGCTGTAGTTACAGAGCTAGGTTAGAACCCAGGTATCCTGCCTCCATCTCCTCTTCCCTGCATCCTTCAATGCCTCCATGAATCACTTTCCACTTTAGACCCACATGGAGAGAAAGAAGCAGGCAGGCCATCTGTGAACTTCCTTTGTTAATTATTTGTCTAATTGTTGATTAAGAATAGAGAGAGACTGATTTCAATTGGGCCCCCCCCCCTTTTTTTAAGACATTTCTGGTCTCCGTTGAGTGGCAAACAAAAAGTTAATAATGGAAAATTAAAAAAAGAGTACATTCTTAGATCAAGGAATGATAGGACTTCTTGAGGTTCAATGGCAAGGGGAGTAAAGTGTGTGTATTTCAAAGTAGGCTAAGCACTTGGGTTCAGAAAATACTTTCTCGAATACTCTTTGGATGTAAAACAAGAGATCAGTTTGTCCTGGCACAGATACATCTGGGAGGCTAAAGCTCCTGGGCTTAAGGAAACTGCCCCAGAGACAGTGCCAGCAGCAGGAGAACATGACGGGCCTAAGATCTGTGATGATGGCAACTGATCATTTAGAAGCTTTACAATCAGAAGAAAAATGAGCTTGAGAAGAAATGTAGAACACTAACAAGACATCACCCTATGCCCAGAGCAGTGCAGTTTCTGTGAAAGACGAAACTCTGTCATTTGAAAAGGCAGGAAAATAAACATTCTAACAATGACAGCTCTTGAGATTTTTTTTTTTTTTTTTTGAGAAACAGAGGAAAATAGCACCTAAGTTCTTCTAGAAAGATCAAAATTTCAGAAGACTTACAGTTTGGGGGGAAAAAAAAGAAAAACTGTGTTTGTGTTTATATACTTGAGCAGCATTTAATGAAATTCTTTCAAGTACATACTTTTATTTTTTAGTACTTACCTTTTTTTTCAAAAGTAGAATAAACATGCAATCTTCTGCTGCTCCTTAGAGCTTTTGTGAGAAATAATTAGATTGAAAAACAAAACAAAATAAAACAGAGGCAGCAGATAGGAACAAAATATCTTAGAGTGGTGCTATGAAAAAAAGAAGGAAGATTAAAATATTCACTGCATGAAAATGAAAAACTAAGGTGGAGCCTACCTATGCTCTAGTTCGGATAGATCTGTGTTTTGCCGAGCGCAATAGGCATTTGCTGTTTTGGTGTATATCTGTGTATTGGGCATCCGTTAAGGGCTGAATGTATTGGGTATTTGTTAACGTTGCTGTTGTTTTCACCCAGCTCTGCTCTATAGAAAAAGTACTCCCTGACTTTGCTTTTAGGGACCCATGCCTCGTCCACTCTGAGCCCACTTGCTTCATGTGAACCCGAATCCACCCAGGGGCTCCTCGGGAGTAGTATGTGACCCAGACTAAGCCAATCAGCACTAGTTTTCCCTAACAGTAACTGGTGCAGAAAAAACATGGCCCCAAATCAGACCACTCAGGGCATAAAAGACTAAATTCCCAGAGACTTGAGTTCATTGTTAAGTATCCTGGACCTATTCTTTCTCATTGGGTGTGGATGAGAATAGACCCACTGCTGCAATACACTGCTGGTGGGAATGCAAAATGTTATACAGCCTCATGGAGGGTGTGAATAAAGTGAATGTTCATATGGCCAGGATTCTCACCTGGCCCTGGTCGGCTTGCTCACTACACACATGTGGGCAATATGTTGCTACTGACTCTATGTAAAGAGTTCCACCCAGTGCTCTGGGTGACACAGTAGCACAGTGGCATGGTTGTAGGAGAGCAGAGATTAGAGTGGTGGCAGCGCCCAGGACAGAGACTGAGACACTTGCCGGGCAGAGAGGCCCAGAGGCAGAGACTGGCTTGCTGCATGCAGACTCACTCTTAGTGGATGGGATTCTAGTGATTGCCCAGCCACCGTGGGAATAAAGTTGGGTGTAAAGCCTTTCACCCCAAGAACGTTCCATTATCATTTTTCAGTCTCATTGAATCCATAGTGGACTTGCCCGGGGCTGAAACCCATTGGCAAGACAATTGGCAGTGTCAGCAGGATGCATTGTTGATCAAGGAAAAGAAAGTCTGCCTTACTGGGAGGGGTGTTTCCGCGGCCTGCCCCTATGGATAGGGAGACCTTGGAGTGTCCCCAGTGATCATGTGGTCCTACGTGGCTTGCCTCCTGGAGGACTGGGCCCCACCCCAAGACTGGGAAGGGGTGGAGGCAACACCTGACGCTGTAAAGTTGGCCCTCGCAAAATAGGGAATTCCTTAGAGAAGGAATGCCCGAGAGGCGGCAGGAATGGTGGGGAGTTTCTTCTGCACCGTACTGAGAAAGGCCGTAAGGGAGAAAGACACCCTCCTGCAGGAAGCATGAGAAGAGGCATCACGAGAACATGAGCTGCGAGGTGACGTTGAGGAGGTAAAAAATTTGTTGGTGACTGAAATGGCATCACTACGAGGTGCTGTGGAAATGGTAAATGATGTCATGGTAGCTTGAGAGGAAGCAGCATGAGAAGGAGCAGCGGCCTGAGGAGCAGCCACCTGAGAAGCAGCAGCATGAGAGCACAGGCTGCCAGATGCCGTGGGGCAGGTGAAGGATGTAATGGAGCCGTCAGCCCCAGAAATGGAGGAGCTGAGGTTTGAAGAACAGGTGGGGGTGGAGACCCTGACAGTCCCGGAGGCATCAGCCCCTTGGTTGAAACCCCACCTGATTGTAAGTTGGTGGAATGCCCAAAGGAAAATAAAGACTCCGCAACTGCGGGTTCTTCCAGGAGAGCTGCAGCTCCCTCCCCAGTCCGTGGAGCACTCCATGCTCTGCTCCTATCCTCAGGCTCAAGCAATGAAAGCACAGAAGGAAATACTGTCTGCTTCTCGAAGGAGGAATTTAAAGGGCCCCTTGAAGGTCACAAGGACCCAGATGTGGCTTGATTTGATAAAGGCAGGAGCAGACAGAAAGAAACTGGATGGAAAGTCAAATAGACTCTTACTGGAGCTGTGGCAACAATTGAAACTGGAGCAGTGGTTCTGGCTGCTGAGGATGAAGCAGAAGTCAGAGACAAAGCTGCAAGATGGGCCTGTGTGTCTGCAAGACTTTCTGCTGGAGAGGCTGGAGAAGGTGGGTATTGTAAGGCCCACCCATGGCCCTTTTGGTTAACTCTTTGAGTAGAACTGCTTTGAATACAGCTACGATGACCACTTGGTGGCAATGGATCTCCTCAGGCTTGAGGGTTAATATAATTTGTCATAATTTTTGTTATTTGTATATTGTCATAGCTGCTGTTATTATGTTACTATGGCATTTGGTTGCAATGTTCCAGCTTCCTTGCACAGGGACCATTACAGAAGATTGAGGGCACATAGATTGAGAGGAGAGAATCCTGGAGGGGTGGAGTGTGGATAAAGTGAAGGTTCCTGTGGCAAGGATTCTCACCTGCCCCTGGTCAGCGTACTCACTACACATGTGTGGCCAATACGTTTCTATTGACTCTGTATAAAGAGCTCCGCCCCGCGCTCTGGGCGACACGGTAGCACAGTGGCATGTTGCACGGCTGCAGGAGAGCAGAGATGAGTGATGGCAGTGCCAAGGACAGAGACTGAGACAGCTGTGTGGGCAGAGAGGCCCAGAGGCAGAGACTGGCTTGCTGCATGCAGACTTGCTCTGAGTGGACAGGATTCTAGTGACTGACCTGTTCCTGTGGGAATAAAGTTGGGTATAAACCCTTTCATCCCAAGAATGTTCTACTGCCATTTTTTTGGTCACATTGAATCCATAGTGAACTTGCCCAGGGCTGCAACCCATTGGCAAGACAGAGGGGAATGCAGCAATCAAGAAAAAGGCTGACAACGGAACATAATTCATAATCAGTGGTTTTCTTTTGTTATAGAAGATGCTATTGGGACAATTAGTGAAATTTTATAAGGTCTGTAGATTACCTGATATTACACCAAGTTTAATATTTTGATTTAGATCATTGTATTTTGATAACTGTATGTCGTGGATATGCTAATTTTTAGGCAATACATACTGAAGTATTTAGACAAAGTGTCATCACATTTGCAACATTTTCACGCATGGTTCAGAAAAAGTTACATTGTACACACACTCTCATGCATGCAGATAATGTATGTATAAAGTAGGGTACAAGAAAAAGAATGATAAACCAAATGGGATAAAGAGTTAACAACTAGGGAACCTGGTTAAAGGATGTGACATAATAAGAAATATATTTGGTTTTTGTCCATGATTCCTGACACAGAGTTCCTAAAACCCTTGGTATTTCCTGAGTGTTGGAAGTGTCCTTTGTCATTCCTAAGGAGCCCCATCTTGAGCATACCAGCGTTCATGCAAATTAGGTGATGTAGGCTGGTCCCAACATAGCCTTAGGATGGATCTGGTCACCAGAAAGACCTAGTGATTAGAGGGCTGGAAATTTCAGCCCTACCCACCAACTTCCAGGAAGGCTAGAGACCTGGAGAAAAAGCTCCATAAACAGTTAAACAACAAAGTTTGATGAGATTTGGTGAATGCATTCACATATTGGGAAGGCAGTGCACCCCAGTGCCTTTGGAACATATGCTCCTGTCCTTGGGATCCTTCTGGACCTAGCCTGTAGACCTCTTTATTTGGCTATTCATCTGACTCCTTTCTAATATCTTTTATAACTGGTAAATGGAAGTAAATATTTCTCAGTTCTGTGAGCCACTCTAAGCAAGGTAATTGACGTTGAGGAAGGAAACCTCGAATTTATAGCCAGTTGGTCAGAAGCATGGGTGACAATCTGGAATTTTGATTGGCATCTGGAAAGCGGGGAGCAGTCTTGTAGGACTGAGCCCTTAATCTGTGGGATCTAAAATTTATCTCCAGGTAGATAGTGTCAGAATTGACTTAAACTGTTGGACACCCAGCTGGTGTTGTAGAATTGCTTAATGTGCAGAAAAACTGTTACCAGAGATGAGTTCTTGACCTTGACGAGAGAAGAATTCAAGAATGGAAGAAAAAGCAGTTGAGTTTAGGAGATTGTTGGAAAATAAGAGTTTAAAAGAAAAGAGCAAGTACACATTCAAGTGTTGAGCAAGGGCAGACCCAGAGGGAGCTGCCCCAAGGAGACAATAGGAGCTTTTTTTATGTAAAAGCAGACTAATATTCACTAAATGGAAATAAGTTTCAAAGGGAACAGGCTGCCTCTGGGAGGAGTTTAGCCTTATTCCACCCTGTCACCAGGTGGGGAGTTTTGGCTGTATTTGGTTCTCATTGGAACTGTCTTGGCAGCCTTCCCCTGCAAGGGGACAGGGTCAGAATTGCAATGCTAATGTCATGGTAATCAGAGCATAATGAGATTTGGGGTAAAGTTTGGGGTGACTTTTTCTCCATATCGGAACCAGCCAGTTTCAGCTGGTCTGTTGCTGACATTCTCACTCCCCAAATCCCGTGAGAACAGCTCACAAGGAATGTAAATGGCCAGAGCCCCCACTCCCTCCCTGCCCCTATCTGGCTGTCTACCTACTCTGCTGCACAGGTGGTGTCGGGAGTGAAGTGAAGTGTGGCACAGTGGGTGCTGTTACAAAGAGAACCACAGGCTCAAAGATGGAGTCACTCATGCTAATGACCCTATGTCAGCAAACCAAGAGTTAATATCTTAATTGCAATTTCAGCCGCCACCCCACATAACCTTTAATCAGTGTAGAATTCCCTGGTCAGCACAAGGAAACTTACTGACAGACCCCTTCGTTCCCCTTAGGAGGGCGGCCATGCCTAAAACAGTGGATTTTTTGCCAATAATGTCTTTTCCACTCCCTCTCTACCTTTAAAAATCTTTCCTTTTCTTCAGTTCAACAGAGCATCTCTACTCCCGAATCACTTAATGAAGCCGGTCAGATCTGTAAATTCACGCTGTTGCACAGGAGTGAGTTTTCCTTTACAGAGAGCATACAGTAATCTTTATACATCTCTTGTAACTCTTCTGTTAATCTGTAATTAGGTCAAAATAAAGTTTACTGGAGAAGAAAGGGAGGGGGAAGAAGGAGGACTTGGCTGAGGAGGAGGAAAGAGAAGAAGGTTGCTGTTGGCAGCCGACTTCTGCACCAGTGGAGGTGGTCGCAGGGCGGGGCAGGCCTGGAGGGGGCGGGGTGGGGCGGGGCCAAGGTGAACCTTAGACTTGACTCTAGCTACTCAGCAATATCCCTCTATTTTGCAGCTTAAATGAGTCAAATAATCTTTCAAAGGACTTGTAAACTATGTCATAATTCACCAGATTCTAGTTGGAAACTACTGTATTCTTCCTTTCTCCTCCTTCCCTCCCTCCCTCCCTCCTTCCTTCCTTCCTTCCTTCCTTCCTTCTTTCCTTCCTTCCTTCCTTCCTTCCTTCCTTCCTTCCTTCCATCCTTCCTTCCTTCCTTCCTTTCTTTCCTTTTTTCCTTTCCTCTTCCCTTTCCTTTCCACTTTCTTTCCTTTCCGCTTTCCTTTCTTTCTTTTTCTTCCCTCCTTCCCTCCTTCTCTTTCTCTTTCCTCCCCTCTCCTCTCCTTTTCTTCTCTCTCTCTCTCTCTCTCTTCCTTCCTTTTTTCTTTGCTTTCTTTTAGTCCTAAATGTTTTCCTTCCTAAATGAACACCGAAACTACACAACCGAGTCTAAGAGGACACACTGCTGAAGAAATATAAACAAAGGAGAAGGAAGAGAGCAGAAATTACTAGAGAAACACAGACACCAAGAATTACATAGAGAACTCAACAACAAAAAAACAACCTGATTTAAAAATGAGCAAAGGAATATTTCTCTAAAGAAGACATACGAATGGCCAGAAGATATATATGAAAAGATGCTTAACATGGTCTAATGCTCAATAATTAGGGAAATAAAAATTAAAACCACCATGAGATATCACTTCACACCTTTTAGGATGACTATTTAAAAAAAACCAAACACAAAGAAAATAACAAGCATTGGTGAGGATGTGGGAATATTGGAACTCCTCTGCACTGCTGGTGGGAATGTAAAACAGTGTAGCCACTATGGAAAACAGTATGGCAGTTCCTCAAAAAATTAAACATAGTATTTCCATATGATCCAGTATTCCCAAATAATTGAGATTTATTGAAACCAGCATCTTGAGGAGATATTTATATACTTGAAGGGCCCTCACCCATAAGATGGCGAACTTCCTGCTTCTCTTCCGAGTCCTCGGTTCCCACCGGCACCAGCTGAAGCCCAATCACCCCTCGCCCCCCTCCCAATCCCAGCACCTAGCCAATAGCCACCAGCCCCATAGAAGTGACACCTCAATCAGCTCATGCCCCTTCCTATATAACCCAGCACCTTTCCCTAATAAAGCGGAATTCTCCGGTGAATTGCTGCTGTGTATCGCTCCTTCCTTTCATTGGTGCGGAAACCCGGGAGACGGGACACCCCAACTGGGCCCCGTCTTCCCCCCGACACCAGCAGCAGCTTGCCCTCGTCCTCTTTTTCCGGCGCTGACTCCTCACACTCACCACTCCTCTTTGGCCTTTGGGTAAGTTTTCCCCCGGAGCGGGCCGCTCTTCCCCGAGCTATCACAGCGCCATTGACCGTGATCGTCCGGCAAGGCCCTGACGCTCGGCGACGAGGAGGGAACTCTCCCCGCCTGAGGCCTTCACGGCTGCGACAGACCCTCAGGCCCCTCCTCCAACAGCCATAAATGAGGTGACTCCTTTGCGGATGAGAACGCTCCCTTCCCCCCTCCTCCTTCCATTCCTTCCGCCGAAAATTCCGTTCCTTCCACCGACAATTCCTAGTACTAGGTTCCTCGTGACTCCGGCACTCTGCCTTCTTAGAGAAGTCTGGGTGACGACCCACACTTCCTAAGAAATTCCGACTCGTATACGAGTTTCCGCAGACCCCCAAGGATCATTGGGGACGCCCTTTGTCTCCTTGCGGTCTGCTCCCAGTCCGAGGGTCTCCATTCATCTTCCCCTGTTTGTCTCCTTCTCTGTCCTTTAGCCACGGGAGCCTCCTCATCCCTCCCTGGAAGTTCACCTCTTGAATGCCTGCTCAAGTATCTAGCCACCCTCTCCCTGACGCCTGATATAAAACCAAAACTTCTCTGTAAATACTGCTCCCAAGATTGGCCGACATGCACCCTAGACAATAACAACCAATGGCCCGCAGGGGGAGCTCTTGATCCTAACATCACTCGCGATCTCTTTAACTACTGCCAGCGCCTGAAAAAATGGAAGGAGATTCCCTATATTGAAGCTTTCCGCCTCCTCCTCCTGCCTCAATCGCCGACACCGCCTCCTCCTCCCCCCGCCTCCCCCGAAGTTCTCCTAGACTGTAAGCAGTCTCTCCCGCAGAAGCCTCCTGCCCACTCCCTTCCCCCTCCTCTCCTACAACAGCCCCTCCCCCTTCCTCCACCACCATCTCCTCCCCCACCTCACCCCCCTGCAGATCAAGCCTGAGCCTTTCAGCCCCCCTATAACTAAGTCCCAGGAGCCTCCTCCGTCTTTGCCCCCACCACCTGTTTCTCCCCCACAGACTGAGCCAGAACCCTTCAGTCCCCCTCAGACTCAGTCCCGAGGGCCTCCCAAAATTATCACCCCCCTCCAGGAGGTAGCAGGATCCAAAGGCATCGTGCGCGTTCACGTCCCTTTCTCCTTAGGAGATTTAGCCCAACTTGAAAAACGCCTAGGTTCCTTTTCCACTGATCCCACAACATATATCAGGGAGTTTCAATGGACCCTCCAGTCATACAGCCTCACACATCATGACATTTTCATGCTCCTGGCCAATACCTTCCTTCCTGAAGAGTGTAGACAAGTTTGGGACTTTGCCCAAATGCACGCTACCAAAACCCACAGGACTGACCCCACTTATCCCCCTGGCCCCACCGCTGTCCCCGAACAAGACCCACACTGGGATTATAACAACGCCGTGGGTCTCCGCTCTCGAGATATTTTCGCCTCCTGCTTAATAGCAGGTCTGAAAAAGGCAGCTCGTAAAGTAGTCAATTTTCAAAAGCTCCAAGACATAATTCAATGGAGGGAGGAGACTCCCTCCGAGTTCTTAGACAGACTCACTCAAGCCCTATTACAGTTACCAGCCTGGACCCAGAAACGCCTGACGGAAGACATGTCCTTATGACATACTTCCTAGCTCAAAGCTACCCGGACATTAAAGCTAAACTCAAAAAGTTAGAACGGGCCCCACTACCCCACAGACTGAGATCCTAACAGTGGCCTTTAAAGTCTTCCATAACCGGAAGGAGGAGAAAGAACACCATAAACAAAAGGCTGATCAGGCCAATTTCCAAATGTTGGCCCAGCTGATAAAACCACAACCTGGGCCCTCCTCTACAAACAAGCCCCCCCCCCAGGAGCTTGTTTCAAGTGCGGAAAAGAGGGACATTGGTCAAAGGCGTGCCCCTCCCACAGATCTCCTACCAGCCCATGCCCCAGATGCCACAAAAAGGGCCACTGGGGGTCTGATTGCCCAGCCACCCGAAGGGGAGGCTGGACGAACAACCCCCATCCTAAGCCCGCTGTAGTGGGGCTGGCAGAAGAAGATTGACGTGGCCCGGGGGCTTCTTGCCTGACCATTTCCATCACCAACCAGGAGCCCAGGGTTATCTTAATAGTAGATGGTTGCCCCATGTCCTTCCTCCTAGATACAGGAGCCACCTTCTCAGTCTTGCGGGAATACTGGGGCCCTACCATGCCTGCCATTACTCCTATAGTCGGGGTAGGAGGTAAACAGATTTTCCCATTAAACCCCCCTGCTTTTATGCACAATCCAAGACAATCCCATACCTTTCTCCCACTCCTTCCTGGTTATGCCCCAGTGTCCCATCCCTTTACTAGGACGGGACATCCTTTCTCTCCTCCATGTTTCCATAACTATATCCACTCCCACAGCCCCCAGTACTCCCTTTCTGATGGCTCTCATAGCCGACGATCCCCCTCTACCCAATGAAAGCTCCAGTTCTGCCCTCATACACCCTGTAAATCCCAAAGTTTGGGACATTACGAGCCCCTCCGTGGCTCTATGTCCTCCTGCCTCTATCAAATTATGTGACCCCTCTCAGTATATCTGTCAGGCCCAATACCCCCTAACCACTTCAGCCCTCATAGGCCTCCAACCCATCATTCAAGATCTTTTAAACAAAAATAACCTCAGACCCACTCACTCCCCGTTTAATACCCCCATATTAGCTGTTAAAAAAAACAACGGATCTTTCCGCCTTGTCCAAGACCTTCGCCTCGTCAACATGGCCGTCGTCCCTATCCATCCCTTAGTTCCAAATCCATACACCCTTTTATCGTGGATCCCTGCCTCGGCCTCCCACTTCTCGGTCCTAGATCTCAAGGACGCATTTTTTTCTATCCCTCTAGACCTCTCCTCCCAAGATTTTTTTGCCTTCACCTGGACGGACCCATACACAAGACATTCTGAACAACTCACTTGGACAGTTTTGCCACAAGGCTTCCGAGATAGTCCCCATATTTTTGGACAGGTCCTAGCTCAGGATCTGAAACAGTTTCATCATGATCACTCCGAGTCCACCTTATTACAATACGTGGACGATCTTCTACTCTGCAGTCCCTCGTGGGAATAGTCTCAACTTGACACTGCCTCCCTGCTTAACCTTCTAGCTTCCAGAGGTTACCGGGTATCCCCCGTCAAAGCTCAAATCTCTTCCCCTTCTGTCACTTACCTCGGATTCCTTCTATCTCAACAAAGAAAGTCCATTACCTTAGACAGTAAATGACTCCTCTCTGACCTGCCCATTCCCAAAACCAAGACAGAAATCCTTTCCTTTCTAGGCCTGGCTGGGTATTTTAGAGCGTGGATCCCTAAATTCTCCCTGTTGGCAAGACCCCTATATTACCTCAGCAAGGGCCCCCTGTATCCTCCTCACCCCGACACTCCTTCATTAAGCTCCGTCGAGCCCTTGTGGAAACCCCAGCTCTCCATCTTCCTGATTTGTCGAAGCCCTTCTCATTATACATTCATGAGAGGTCCAGTCAAGCTCTAGGAGTCCTAGGCCAATATTATGCCCCATCCTTTGCCCCAGTAGCTTATATTTCCAAGCAATTAGACCCCACAGTTCAGGGATGGGCCCCCTGCCTACGGGCATTAGCCGCTGGACAGCTCTTGCAGAAGCAAGCTCATGAACTGACATTTGGGGTGCCCCTTACCATTCTGTCCCCACATCACCTAAAGGATCTCTTAACCTACAAAAGTTTACAGACTATCCCTCCCTCCAGACTCCTGACCTTACTGTCCTCTTTCCTCCAAAATACAGACATTTCTTTCCTCCCCTGCCCGCCCCTGAATCCGGCCACTCTTCTTCCTCTACCCTACTCTCCTCATACTCCCTCGCATGATTGCCTGGAAGCCCTTCACAACTTCCTTCCGTGCCACTCCACAATCTCCGAAGGAGCCCTCTCACACTCTGACCTCATCTGGTTTACGGATGGGTCCTCCTTTAAACATGAGGGCACCCATTACGCAGGATACGCAGTAGTCTCCCTCGAAGACATCATCGAGGCATGAGCCCTACCCCCTGGTACAACCAATCAACAGGCCGAACTCATTGCAGCCACCAGAGCTTGCACTCTGGCCCAGGACACGTCTCTCACACTGTACACTGACTCCAAATACGTATTCCACATTCTCTTATCTCACGCGGCAGTATGGAAAGAATGAGGCCTCCTCACCACAAAAGGAAATTCCATCACTAATTCAGCCTTAATTACTAAACTTCTAGAGGCTTCACAACTCCCACACTGACTGGGCATAGTCCACTGCAAATCACATCAAAAGGACGACTCCCCCATTACAAGAGGAAACAATAAAGCTGACAGAGTAGCCTGGTCGGTTGCCCTATCAGAAGAAGCACCAAACAGCGATCCGTCTGCCCCTGCGGTTTTAGCCTTATCACAAGACACCCTCTGTTCCCAGGACAGAGAGTCTCTCTTCCGCCTCTTACACGATCTGTTCCATCCTAGCCCCCAATCCTTAATCCATTTTTTACAATCCTTTTTTTCTCTCTCTCCTGAAGACAAAACCCTACTTGACCAAATCACCTGCAGGTGCACCATTTGCCAATGCACTAACCCTAATACCCCCCTCAAGGCCCGACCCTTCCCGGCTTATCAAGCAAGGGGTAATGTCCCCACCACAGATTGGCAAATAGACTTCACTAACATGCCTCCTGTACAGCGTACCAGATACCTACTCGTGTTAGTAGATACATTTTCAGGATGGGTCGAAGCTTTCCCCACCACTAACAAACGAGCGTCCGCGGTTGCCTCTATCCTCCTCACCCAGATCTTTCCTAGGTTCGGGATGCCCACTTCCTTCCAATCAGATAAAGGCCCTGAGTTCACTGCCCAAATCATTCAGAACCTCTCCAAGTCATTCTCACTCCCCTGGCATCTACACTGTCCTTATCGAACACAGGCTTCGGGAAAAGTAGAAAGAGCCAATAGGAATCTGAGAGACATCCTGACCAAACTATCTCTAGAACTACACCTTGACTGGGTTTGCTTACTTCCCTTAGCTCTACTCTGCATTTGGGCCCTCCCAAAGAAACCTTCCTTCTTGTCACCCTTTGAGATCATGTACGGCCACCCAATTCTACCCCCAGGGCTCCCTTCCCACAAAGGACCGATTCCTCCCAATATGGCCCTTCCAGTACTCTCTCTCCTCCGCACCGAATTGTGAAAATATCAGGATTGGCTCCTTCCTGATCCATCTGCCTCCCAAAATACCCCTGTCTTACAGCCCGGCCAACTAGTGTTTTATAAGCCACTAGAGGATCGGCCCTCTCTCACCCCAAAATGGGAAGGTCCACACCCAGTTATTCTCTGCACCCCCTTGGCCGCCAAGCTCTTACTGCCTGATAACTTTGTCACCCCTTGGATTCATATCTCCAGGTTGAAACCAAACACCCAGGACCCACCTTCTCTGGACACCCAAGACCCATCAGTCACAATCCAGAGTCCTTCGGATACAGCCCAAGACGCTGTCTACTCTACCACGCCTCATCCCTCTGATCCCTTGAAACTCCGCATCTCCCGTTCACCCCCTTTGCCATCTACACCCGAGTCATGACTTTTTCCTCCTTTACTGCTCTCTCGCTTTTTTTCCTCGTTCTTATTGTCTTCCCCACCACCCCATCCTCCTTTGTATGGTGATTCAAAGTCAGACAGACTTACACACAGCATCAAACAAAAGTTACTACCCTCATTGCCACATCAGACTGCCCTCTGAAAGGCTGCTCCGAGCCTTTATACCTCCACTTTCCTCCCTCCACCGAGTGTTCACTAGCAGCTACCTTTATTCTCCCTACCTCTGCTTCCTCTATGACCAAAAACAAGCCTATTGCAGGCGATGGCCAGACACCTACGGGGGATTTCCCTACTGGTCTTGCGCCATTCACTACATGGGTAACTCCCGGTACCCACAGTATTACTCCTCCAACCGTTTCATAAAATATCCCAACAGCTCATTCTCCTTATCAATCCCAGATCCCTGGGACTCTCGATGGGCCACCGGAGTCACAGCCTCAGTTTACTATGGGGGGTCCTCGACCCCCCACGGTACCCTTCATATCTCTCAAGAGTATGTTCCCTCCTATTCCCAGATCTCTCAAGTTGCATCAGATATCGGACATTCTGAAAAAGTCATTATCCAAACTCTTGACGGCGCCTCTTCATCTTCTTATCTCCTCCCCTCTTCCAATTCCTCCTACTCTTGGTTACAGCTTATTCAGGACACCACCATCTTTCTCAACCACACCCTTAACACTGCCAATTGCTTCTTGTGCGCATCACTACAGCGCCCACTGCTAGCCGCCGTGCCCCTTAACATTTCCAATTACTCCTTTCACGCAGGACAACCCTTCCATCCCCTGGCAGACATACCCCTATGGGAACCAGAATATGCAAACAGTCTCACCATCCACCACTGTGTAGGCCCGACCCCTCCCCCCTCCAGCGCACTTCACTGTCTCTCTATCTACACCCCCTACCTCCAGCTCTAAGACTTTTATGCAACCAGGACACTTCTTTTGGTGTAATGGCAGTCTTTTCAACTCACTGCCTTCCAACTCCAGCACACCCTGCATTTTCATCACCCTAATCCCACAGCTTACACTTTACAGCATGGCAGAATTCCTTGAGCTCCAACCTCCCTTTCCCTTGCACACAAGAAGGGCTGCTTTCCTTCCCATTATGGTTGGTATTTCCCTAGCCACCTCAGGCATTGGGGCAGGATTTTCAGGGGGAGCCTTGGGTCACTCTCTGTGGGCAATTAGAGATCTCAACGCCAAAGTTGAGGGAGCCCTGACATCCACTGCCGATTCCCTGGCCTCTCTCCAAAGACAGGTCACTTCGCTAGCTAAGGTCACCCTTCAAAACCGGCGGGCCTTAGATCTGCTTACAGCCGAGAAGGGCAGCACCTGCGTCTTCCTTCGAGAGGAGTGCTGCTATTACATCAACGAACCCGGCATTGTAGAAACTGACATTACCAAACTCACCGACCTTGCCTCCAGCCTCCACTCTGCTTCCAATTCCAACCCATTCTCTTCAATACTAACAAACCCCCACCTTACCTGGCTCTGGCCCATTGCAGGCCCTGTAATAATCATTCTCCTCGCCTGTCTCTTCTTGCCTTGTATAATAAAGTTTATCAAATCCCAAGTTGGTAAAATCTCTAATCAAACTTTCAACCAGCTTTTACTCAGGAACTACCAGCTTTTAGCCACAGAAGATCCCTCACCCTCACGCGACCTCCTCACCACACGCTGAGATGGACCCCTCTCTCCGCTAGAAACTGTTCCTGGAAACAATGGCCACAGACGCCTGGCTTCTGGCACCCGTATCCTCTTGGCACCATTAGAATCAACAAGTCCTCGACCTATGGATACAGGGAAACTTCATTGATTTCCAACCTGAAGAAGTCCACATCTACTCGTCCTTACTGTGGGGAGTCCTATCGACCCTTTCCTCCCAGTCCTCAAGCCCTCACTCCCTTCTTTGCCCCCGTTCAGCAGGAAGCAGTCAGAGAGAAAGCAACGTCCACAACCCCATAGAGGAGAAAGGGGGGAATGAAGGGCCCCCACCCATAAGATGGTGAACCTCCTGCTTCTGTTCCGAGTCCTCGGTTCCCGCCGGCGCCACCTGAAGCCCAATCACCCCTCAACCCCCTCCCAATCCCAGCACCTAGCCAATAGCCACCAGCCCCGTAGAAGTGACCCCTCAATCAGCTCATGCCCCTTCCTATATAACCCAGCACCTTTCCCTAATAAAGCGGAATTCTCCGGTGAATTGCTGCTGTGTGTCGCTCCTTTCCTTTCAATACTCACATCCATACCAGTGTTATTCACACTAGCCAAAAGGTTAAAGCAATCCTGTGTCCATCAATGGGTGAATGGATAAACAAAATGTGCATATACATACTATAAAATATTATTCAGCCCTGAAACGGAAGGAAATTCTAACACATGTTCCAAGATGGATTAGTGTTTAGGATGTTATGCTAAATGACACAAGCCAGTCACAAAAGAACAAAGACTGTGTGACTCCATGTATACGAGATACCTAGTCAGATTCACAGAAAGTAGAGTGGAGGTCACCGGGGACTATGGGCAGGGGAGAATGGGGAGGTAGTGTTTAATAGATACAGGTTTCAGCTGTGCATGATGAAAATAGTTCTAAGGACAGATAGCAGTAACGGTAGCGCCACAGTGTGAATGAAATTAATGCTGATGAACTGTACATTTATTTTTATTTTTTATTAACTACAGTCCATACTTTATTCAGATTTCCCTTGTTTTGCCCTAAAGTCCTTTTCCATTCCAGGCTCCCATCTAGGATCCCACATTACATGTAGTAGTTGTGTCTCCTTGGGCTCCTCTTGGTTGTGATAGTTTCTCAGACTTTCTATCCTTTTTGGTAACCTTGGTTGTTTATAGGAGTCCTGGTTAGGTTTTTTCTTTCTTTCTGTCTTTTTTTTGGTATCATTAATCTACAATTACATGAAGAACATTATGTTTACTAGGCTCTCCTCTACACGAAGTTAACCCCACAAACCTCATTACAGTCACTGTCCATCAGCATGGCAAGATGTTGTAGAATCACTACTTGTCTTCTCTGTGTTGCACAGCCCTCCCGTTTCCCCCACCCCCCACATTATACATACTAATCATAATACCCCCTTTCTTCTTCCCCGCCCTTATCCCTCCCTACCCTCCCATTCTCCCCAGTCTCTTTCCCTTTGGTTACTGTTATTCCATTCTTGGGTTCTGTGATTCTGCTGCTGTTTTGTTCCTTCAGTTTTTCCTTTGTTCTCATACTCCACAGATGAGTGAAATCATTTGGTTCTTGTCTCTCACCGCCTGGCTTATTTCACTGAGCATAATACCCTCTAGCTCCATCCATGTTGTTGCAAATGGTAGGATTTGTTTTCTTCTTATGGTTGAATAATATTCCATTCTGTATATGTACCACATCTTCTTTATCCATTCATCTACTGATGGACACTTAGGTTGCTTCCATTTCTTGGCTATTGTAAATAGTGCTGCGATAAACATAGGGGTGCATCTGTCTTTTTCAAATTGGGATGCTGTATTCTTAGGGTAAATTCCTAGAAGTGGAATTCCTGGGTCAAATGGTATTTCTATTTTGAGCTTATTGAGGAATCTCCATATTGATTTCCACAATGGTTGAACTAATTTACATTCCGACCAGCAGTGTAAGAGGGTACCCCTTTCTCCACAACCTCGCCAACATTTGTTGTTGTTTGTCTTTTGGATGGTGGCCATTCTTACTGGTGTGAGATGATATCTCATTGTGGTTTTAATTTGCATTTCTCTGATGATTAGCGATGTGGAGCATCTTTTCATGTGTCTGTTGGCCATCTCAATTTCTTCTTTGGAGAACTGTCTGTTCAGCTCTGCCCATTTTTTAATTGGATCATTTGCTTTTTGTTTGTTGAGGTGCATGAGCTCATTATATATTTTAGATGTCAACCCTTTATTGGATTTGGCATTTATGAATATATTCTCCCATACTGCAGGGTACCATTTTGTTCTATTGATGGTGTCCTTTGCTGTACAGAAGCTTTTCGGCTTGATATAGTCCCACTTGTTCATTTTTGCTTTTGTTTCCCTTGCCCAGGGAAAGATGTTCATGAAAAAGTCACTAATGTTTATGTCCAAGAGATTTTTGCCTATGTTTTTCTGTAAGAGTTTTATGGTTTCATGTCTTACATTCAGGTCTTTGATCCATTTAAAAGTTACTTTTGTGTATGGGGTTAGACAGTGATCCAGTTTCATTCTCTTACATGTAGCTGTCCATTTTTGCCAGCACCAACTTTTGAAGAGGGTGTCTTTTCCCCATTGTATGTCCATGGCTCCTTTATCATATATTAATTGATCATATATGTTTGGATTAATGTCTGGAGTCTCTTTTCTGTTCCACTGGTCTGTGGCTCTGTTCTTGTGCCAGTACCAAATTGTCTTGATTACTGTGGCTTTGTAGTAGAGCTTGACATTGGGGAGCGAGATCCCCCCCCCCTTATTCTTCCTTCTCAGGATTGCTTTGGCTATTTGGGGTCTTTGGTGGTTCCATATGAATTTTTAAACTATTTGTTCCAGTTCGTTGAAGAATGCTGTTGGTAATTTGATAGGGATTGCATTGAATATGTATATTGCTTTGGGTAGGATGGCCATTTTGACGATATTAATTCTTCCTAGCCAAGAGCATGGGATGAGTTTCCATTTGTTAGTGTCTTTAAATTCTCTTAAGAGTGTCCTGTAGTTTTCAGGGTATAGGTCTTTTACTTCCTTGGTTAGGTTTATTCCTAGGTATTTTATTCTTTTTGATGCCATTGTGAATGGAATTGTTTTCCTGATTTCTCTTTCTGTTAGTTCATTGTTAGTGTATAGGAAAGCCACAGATTTCTGTGTATTAACTTTGTATCCTGCAACTTTGCTGAATTCCAATATTAGTTCTAGCAGTTTTGGAGTGGAGTCTTTAGGGTTTTTTATGTACAGTATCATGTCATCTGAAAATAGTGACAGTTTAACTTCTTCTTATCAATCTGGATTCCTTGTATTTCTTTGTTTTGTCTAATTGCTGTGGCTAGGACCTCCAGTACTATGTTGAATAGCAGTGGGGAGAGTGGGCATCCCTGTCTTGTTCCCGATCTCAGAGGAAAAGCTTTCAGCTTCTCGCTGTTCAGTATGATGTTGGCTGTGGGTTTATTATATATGGCCTTTATTATGTTGAGGTACTTGCCCTGTATACCCATTTTGTTGAGAGTTTTTATCATGAATGGATGTTCAACTTTGTCGAATGCTTTTTCAGCATCTATGGAAATGATCATGTGGTTTTTGTTCTTCTTTTTGTTGATATTGTGGATGATTTTGATGGATTTTTTAATGTTTTACCATCCTTGCATCCCTGGGATGAATCCCACTTGGTCATGGTGTATGATCCTTTTGATGTATTTTTGAATTTGGTTTGCTAATATTTTGTTGAGTATTTTTGCATCTATGTTCATCAGGGACATTGGTCTGTAATTTTCTTTTTTAGTGGGGTCTTTCTCTGGTTTTGGTATTAGGGTGATATTAGCTTCACAGAATGTGTTTGGGAGTATTCCCTTCTCTTCTATTTTTTGGAAAACTTTAAGGAGAATGGGTATTATGTCTTTTCTGTATGTCTGATAAAATTCCAAGGTAAATCCATCTGGCCCGGGGGTTTTGTTCTTGGGTAGTTTTTTGATTACCCATTCAATCCTGTTGCTGGTAATTGGTCTGTTTAGATTTTCTGTTTCTTTCTGGGTCACTCTTGGAAGGTTGTATTTTTCTAGGAAGTTGTCCATTTCTTCTAGGTTTCCCAGCTTTTTAGCATATAGGTTTTCATAGCACTCTCTAATAATTCTTTGTATTTCTGTGGGGTCCATCATATTGTTTCCTTTCTCATTCCTGATTCTGTTGATGTGTGTTGATTCTCTTTTTCTCTTAATAAGTCTGGCTAGAGGCTTATCTATTTTGTTTATTCTCTCGAAGAACCAGCTCTTGGTTTCATTGATTTTTTCTATTGTTTTACTCTTTTCAATTTTATTTATTTCTTCTCTGATCTTTATTATGTCCCTCCTTCTGCTGACTTTAGGCCTCATTTGTTCTTCTTTTTCCAATTTTGATAATTTTGACTTTAGACTATTCATTTGGGATTGTTCTTCCCTCTTTAAATATGCCTGGATTGCAATATACTTTCCTCTTAAGACTGCTTTCGCTGGGTCCCACAGAAGTTGGGGCTTTGTGTTGTTGTTGTCATTTGTTTCCATACATTGCTTGATCTCTATTTTAATTTGGTCATTGATCCATTGATTATTTAGGAGCATGTTGTTAAGCCTCCATGTGTTTGTGAGTGTTTTTGTTTTCTTTGTACAATTTATTTTTAGTTTTATCCCTTTGTGGTCTGAAAAGTTGGTTGGTAGAATTTCAATCTTTTTGAATTTACTGAGGCTCTTTTTGTGACCTAGTATGTGGTCTATTCTGCAAAACGTTCCATGTGCACTTGAGAACAATGTGTATCCTGTTGCTTTTGGATGTAAAGTTCTGTAGATGTCTGTTAGGTCCATCTGTTCTAGTGTGTTGTTCAGTGCCTCTGTGTCCTTACTTATTTTCTGTCTGGTGGATCTTTCCTTTGGAGTGAGTGGTGTTTTGAAGTCTCCTAAAATGGATGCATTGCATTCTATTTCCTCCTTTAATTCTGTTAATATTTGTTTCACATATGCTGGTGCTCCTATATTGGGTGCATATATATTTATAATGGTTATATCCTCTTGTTGGACTGAGCCCTTTATCATTATGTAATGTCCTTCTTTATCTCTTGTTACTTTCTTTGTTTTGAAGTCTATTTTGTCTGATACAAGTACTGCAACACCTGCTTTTTTCTCCCTGTTGTGTGCATGAAATATCTTTTTCCATCCCTTGACTTTTAGTCTGTGCATGTCTTTGGGTTTGAGGTGAGTCTCTTGTAAGCAGCACATAGATGGGTCTTGGATTTTTTATCCATTCTCTTAGTCTGTGTGTTTTGATTGGTGCATTCAGTCCACATTTAGGGTGATTATTGAAAGATATGTACTTATTGCCATTTCAGGCTTTAGATTCTTATTTACCAAAGGTTCAAAGTTAGCTTCTTTACTATCTTACTGTCTAACTTAACTCACTTATTGAACTATTATAAACACAGTCTGATGATTATTTCTCTCCCTTCTTATTCCTCCTCCTCCATTCTTCATATGTTGGGTGTTTTGTTCTTTGCTCTTTTTAGGAGTGCTCCCATCTAGATCAGTCCCTCTAAAATACCCTGCAGAGGTGGTTTGTGGGAGTCAAATTTCCTCAACTTTTGCTTGTCTAAGAATTGTTTAATCCCTCTTTCAAATTGAAATGATAATTGTGCTGGATACAGTATTCTTGGTTCAAGGCCCTTCTGTTTCATTGCATTAAATATATTATGCCATTCTCTTCTGACCTATAAGGTTTCTGTTGAGAAGTCTGATGATAGCCTGATGGGTTTTCCTTTGTAGGTGACCGTTTTCCTCTCTCTGGCTGCCTTTAAAACTCTGTCCTTGTCCTTGATCTTTGTCATTTTAATTATTATGTCTTAGTGTTGTCCTCCTTGGGTCTCTTCTGTTGGGAGTTCTGTGTGCTTCTGTCATCTGAGTGATTATTTTGTCCCCCTGTTTAGGGAAGTTTTCAGCAATTATTTCTTCAAATACACTTTCTATCCCTTTCTCTCTCTCTTTTCTTCTTCTTCTGGTTCCCCTATAATGCGAATATTGTTCCTTTTGGATTGGTCACACAGTTCTCTTAATATTGTTTCATTCCTGGAGATCCTTTTATCTCTCTCTCTGTGTGAGCATCTCTGCGTTCCTGTTCTCTGGTTTCTATTCCATTAATGGCCTGTTGCATCTCGTCCATTCTGCTTTTAAGTCCTTCCGGAGATTGATTTCTGTAGTATCCCTCCCTACTTTGACAGTTAGCTCTTGCATTTTTCTCTGCAGCTCCGTCAGCATAGTAATGACGTTTATTTTGAATTCTTTCTCAGGAAGACTGTTTAGGTCTATCTCCCCAGCTGCCCTCTCAGTGGAGAATGTCTGTGTGATTCTGGTCTGGATCAAATTCTTCTGCCTTTTCATAGCGATAGAAGTAATTGTGGGGAGTTGGCATGTGTGTCAGCTGGGAGAACGTCCCTTCTTCCTAGTTTGTGGCCTTCCTCTCCTGTGAGAACGGCAACCCCTAGCGGCTTGTGCTGAGCAGCTGCACACAGACAGGGTCTCTGATTCTTGCCTGGGCCACTGTGGAGCTCTGCGGGGCTGCTGTGGGTGTGGCCGGCCTCAGGCTGCTGCTTCGCTATGGCGGGGTGGCGCCGGAGGGGGAATGGGTGGGAGACTGTTTATTGCCATGAGGGGCCTCCGAGCTGCGCTGCCACCCAGGGGGTTGGGGTGCCCAGAGTTCCCCGGGATTCCCAGCTGCTGGACTTAGTGTCCCAGGACACTTCCATCCAGTAGTGGTGTCCCTGTCCCCTTAAGACTTTCAAAAGCACTTGCTTTTTTTGGCCCAGGGGCGCCAGCTGCAGGGACCCGCTTGCAGGTTTTACTGCTCCATTTCCCTAGTATCCAGCACCCCACGCACTGTGTGCCTGCACTCCTGGTGCGGATGGCTAGGGCTGGCTATTTAGCAGTCCTGGGCTCCCTCTCCCTTCCGCTCCGACTCCTCTCCTTCCGCCAGGAGCTGGTGTGAGGGGCGTGACTTGGGCAATGGCTTGTATCTTATCCCCTTCGTGAGGCGCTGAGTTCTCACAGATGTAGATGTAGCCTGGCTGTTGTCCTGTGTCTTCTGGTTTCTCTTTTAGGAATAGTTGTATTTGTTGTATTTTTAAAAATATATATGGTTTTAGGAGGAGATTTCCACTGCTCCACTCATGCCACCATCTTGGCTCCTTGTGTGAACTGTACATTTTTAAATGGTTAAGGTGGTAAATTTTGTATGTATTTACCACAAGTTTTTAAGAACAGTTACAAGGATGAAGAACTTGCTGCAGGATGGACAGAACAACTTACACAGTTTGGCCAGAGACCTGCCAGAGGAAAAAATAGATCACCTGAAGGAAGTGAAAATTTATGAATTCCAAGGACAAATAAAAGTTATTGCAAAACTTAAGATAAGTCTGTGTAGAAGAGATAGCAGAAAATCAGAAAAACTAACTAGAAGTGTCTTTTGACCCTCAGAATTTGTAAAAAGATTATAAACAAAGTATTACTAAATATGAATCACTAGACACAGGCCCTATCTGTTATTCTAGAAATTATAAGAAAGATTACCTCCCCTGACACACTCCTCCAACCTCTGCCTTGATGCCATCAGTTTCTGTCTTTGAGGTGTATGACTTTGGCTTATAGCTTTTTCCTATATCCTGACCTTGCTCCCAGGTTTCAATGCTACATTACAAAAGCCTATTGGACATTCTCCACCAGTTCTTTGAACCAGTATGTCTAAATGTATTATTTTATTCTCCTCAGAATTTGCTCCTTCAGCCCTTCCCCACTTCTCTTCAAATCTTGGAGGGATTTTCCCTCCTCCTCCCTTGCCCTTATCCACACAGTCATTCAGTCCTTCCCCAACTCTCATTTCCATCTCCTGTTTCCACCCCCATTGCCACTACCCTTTGTCTGCTCACCCCTGGATTCTGGTAACAGAATCCAAACTGACTCTCCTTCTCCAGTCTCCCCCCCTGCCCCACAGCAGGAACACCAATCACGTGCTCACAGCACGAGCAAAGCAGGACAAAAGGAAAATCGGAGGGAGGGAAAGAATATCAGAAAAATTCCCATAACTTGAAAATAAAATCAAAAGATTCCTCATGAGAAAAATATAAAAGTTACCTTCCTTAAATTCCATTCCTCAAACACAATTCTTGTACTTACTTTAGCACCTTTTCCCCAAAATTCCTTAAAGATACTTTCTAGTAGTCCAGCCAGACCACAGTCTATGAATCATTACAATTAAATAAAGGCTATAAGAATCAGTCCCAATGTGCCAGAACATAATATGTTGGGTCTAGGATGATTTTTTGGCAAAAAAAATCTGTCCAAGAATTACCAGCCTTTTAGAAAACAGGATGTCTTAAGAGGGTTATTATTTTAAGATTATTGTTCAATAGTTTTACAAGTTCAGATCTAAATTTGTTATCTGTAGCACTGGGCCTTCACATAAAGCTTGAGGGAGAGGACGCTTCAGCTCAATAGAAGAAAGACATCAACAATAACAGTGTCTATAACAGAATGGGAGGCGTGAGAGGAAAGTAAGCTGTCCTTTGATGGGGGAGGCCAGTTAATACTACATGAGTATTTGCCTGGAAATTTCAGAATAGGATGTAAACATTCATTGATGAAAAGAGGTAAAGGAACTCCTTGATCAATGGTTTCTAAACCTAGCCAATCATCAGAATCACTTAAATTTTGATCACATTAAAATCCAGATAAAATGTGTATACTTCAGAACAAAACAGCAGCAGACTCACAGAACCTAAGAATGGACTAACAGTTACCAAAGGGAAAGGGACTGGGGATGATGGGTGGGAAGGGAGGGATAAGGGGAATAAGGGGCATTATGATTAGCACACATAATGTAGTTGGGGGAGGGGGACATGGGAAAGGCAGTATACACAGAGAAGGCAAGTAATTATTCTATAGCATCTTACTACGCTAATGGACAGTGACTGTAATGGGGTATGTGGTGGAGACTTGGTGATGGGGGCAATCTAGTAACCATAGTGTTGTTCAAGTAATTGTACATTAATGATAGCAAAAATTTAAGAAGATGTGTACACTTCAGTAATAATACATAACTGGAACTTTTCTAGATTAAGTCTTTAATTTCTTGAGGTAGTGTTTTCCTAGCCAGAACACTCTGAGCTTTTATTCTCTATAGTTATATGCTTAATAGTGTATATATTCACTATATTCCTACCCCAGGAATATAGATGGAGAAACCAATTTGAGATACATAGTGATAGAACTTGTCCAAAGACCTGGAGATTTAACAGTCTGGTAACTGGAGTTTCTGTTTTGGGCTCAATTAACTTCTAAGAAACTTCTAGGGAAAACAATGAGGACTGGTGAGGGGAGTGTAGGAGGAAGCAGGGAAGGGAGCAGGTGACATATCAGTCCTTGAGGTCAGAACCTGTGGCTTGTAACAGTTCTTTCACCAAAGCCATGAGCAGGTCCTGGCAATATAGTAGGAGATCAATAGTTACTTGTGGCAGGCAGGCAGGCAGGCAGGCAGGCAGGCAGGCAGGCAGGCAGGCAGGCAGGAAGGAAGGAAGGAAGGAAGGAAGGAAGGAAGGAAGGAGAGACAGACATGTTTGTCATAACTAGATCCTTTGCCTGTATTTATGACTTAGCCCGCCATATAAAAACCCTATAAAAGCTATCAAAGTAAAATACTATAAAAGACAATCAAGTAGATTTGAATGTGATTTGAGAATTATTACGTTATTAACTTGTAAATCTCATAATTTTAGTTAATTTTTTTTAGATGTTCCTAATTTATCATACTACTTTTGTTAGATGCAATACTAGCATAGTGATCACAGTTTTCAAAAGTATTTTCCAGTGATACATGTACACTGCAGTGTCTATGGCTAAAATTTCATGATGTCTCAAGGAACAGATGAAACAAAATTGACAAACTGTTGCTAATCCTTGAGAATGAGAGGTGTAGTCCAGGGGTTCCTTATAGTGTGTGTTGTGCTCTTCTTTTTATTTCTGTGTATGTAACAAAAAGTCAATAAACTCTTTCAAAAAGAATCTAGTGTTGTTGTCCTAAGGCATATGTATGTTCTTAATTAACTTGGCTCGTATATATTCAGCAAGGGTCTAGTTATGTGCCATCCTAGGAGAATTGAGAAAGTAGTCACTCAAATTACTCAAAGTATTTTCTGTGTGGTTCCTCTGCCTCAGGTGAGAAAGTTTTAAGAGTCTTAAACCTGTAATCCAGAGGAGGCACCCTGTTAGGACCTGGGAAGGCATGCTTGGGATCAGTTAATGTCTCTCTGCCACAGCTCACTCACATATGAGAAGGAGATGAGGATAATACCTACCTTACTGTTGACTGGGATGAACCACTTGCCCTTCTTCTTGTCCTGGACAATTGTTTTTGCACCTTGGTGGAAAAGTTTTTGAACTTGGTGGCCTTTGACCAGGCCAGGATGGGGTGGGGGCTGAGGGAAGAGGATGCAAGGGCAGTGAGCTGGTGACAGGCATACCTTGGACACTTCCCACGTCTGTCTCTGCTCTCTCCTCCTCGGTCCCCACAGAACTCAGCCTGCCTCATCTCCCCTTCTCTCCTGTCCCTAAAGCAGTGCACATGCCTTTTGTGATTTTCTAACCATGACTACAGAGTTGAAGGGCAGGTTTGTAGTAGAAGGTGCTGGCTGGGCTGTGCAGTCTTACCTATCCTGACCTCACGACTCTGGCTGTGTGATCTTGAGCAGTTACGTAGCCTCTTAGCTTCAACTACTTCTTCTGTGAAATAAAGTTACCACCCAACATGTTGTTGGGAAGACATAATGTGCCTGGTGGACTGATGGTATACAGCAGATGCTCAAAGGGCAGGAAAAGGCTCACATTGCTGCCTCCACCACGCCTCACAGGATCATCTGCACCTTGGATTTCACATGGTGGTAATTGGCTTCTGCAAGGTGAGGTCAGGGTAGAGGAGACCCAGGAAAGGGTTGAAATGCTGCTCAAAAGACTCTCCCCTAAGGGTGACTCGAGGGACACAAGGAGAATGTTTGCAAGAGAGGCAAGGGGATTCCGATGGGAAAAGGCAGGGGGACAGGTACACTCCAAGGGGCAGAGGTAAAATCTGAGTTACCTGTAAATAAAGAGAAGAAATTTAGATAGTGCTTACTACTTGCTGAGGATGTGAATCTCCCAGAAACCTAGAGTGCTTAAGCAACTTGCTCAAGGCCCCATAGCTGGTAAACCATGGGGCTGGGCCCAGACCAGGCAGGCTTGTTCTAACATCCTGCTACCAAACCACGAACGTGATGGTGCTTGTGGACCCTGCATTGAGGATGGCACAAAAAGTCTGGGTTGCCCATTTTGGTTGCTCTTTCTTCCCCTAAGAACTGAGTCACCCCAACAGTCCCCTCATTTATCCAACCAGAACACCTTGAGTCTCCAGCATTTTTTTTCTCCCTCATGCCTCGTTCCTGCATCCCTCTTGGCTTGTCCATTGTCTGATCATAGATGGGGTGTCCTCTCTCTGTTCCAGGGTATCAGGGTTCAGTCAGAGAAAAAACACCACCACTAGGAGTGATATGTAATAGGGGACTCATTATAGGCACCAAATAACTTGGGGAGCTCTTGAAACAGTCTGGCTGCTCCTGGGACCTGAAGTCTGCAGGGCAGGTCTTCTGGATGTGAAGAGGAAGGTGGCTGTGAAGTGGGGGACAGCAAGGTCAAACAGGAACCCCACAAAGCTGGAGCCAAAGGACAGATGGGAACCCACACATGCCTTTCAAAAGCCTCCAAATTCAAGAAATGGGGTGTCCTATAGGAAAACCAGAGTCCTCCATACTGGAACCAAGTGAGTGAGCACATGGCCCAGGAGTCAGAAGCTGAAAGAGGCTCTGGGGGGTAGGGAGGGGTGCAGGGTGCTGGAGGGGCAGTGAGCCCAGCGGCTGCCCCACCACCAAGGAGAGGCAGCAGATAAGGGCAGCATGAGCATGAGCTGTGACATGCCTGCACTGCCACACAGAATGAATAGTTGCTATTTCACTTCCACTTTCCAGATTACACCCAGATGTCTCTTGTGGCCCATGCCAGCGGGCATGGGACCCATGAAACCAGGGAAGGGAATTCTGGGAAATACAGTTTCAGTGTAGCTGAACTGCTGCAATCCCAAGCTACAGACCGGGGGTGGGGATATCCTGCTTCTGGTTGGGAAGCCCCACCGTTCTTTATCTGGCTGTCAAAAAGCTGAGGTAAAGAAAATTCTTCCATCCAGGGAACCTCCTCTCTTTAATATTGACTTTGTTTTGTTTTAGAGGAAAGGTGGAATTATTCCCTGTTCCAGCCTCTGGTCTGGACACCTGGGAGAGTCTTTGCTTCTCTTTAGAACCACCCATACCCTCTGTCTTCGGGCCTCTGCTCCGGAAGTGGGGTGTTATGCCAATCAAAACTCAGTTATGATGAACAGAGAATCTTTGACAGTCATTAGGGAATCTGATGAGTCTGGGAAGTGCAGCTAATTTTTTTTAGGGTCTTACTTATATAAGCATTATGCTCCAAATATATTTTTCCTTAAGTCCTGGACAATGTCTTTTGAATATGCCATAATTACATGAAATAACATAAATGATAGTGTAATTGTGTACCATTCTGATCCCCAGGGCAGGTGGAGGTCCAAAGTTGTTTTTATTTAAATATTCTAACAATTGGACTAGGTCAGTAGTTGTCAGAATTTGGCCTGTGGCAGAATCAACCTGTCTGCTGGTTGCTATCCCCAGGTCTGGGGTGGGGCCTGAGAATGTGTAGTTCTGTCAAACCACTGGCCTATGGTAATAATCACAGGCTTCTAGGCCCCTCTCCAGGGGCTGGACTTCCAATTCACCACCTGCTTGCTGCGTGACCTTGGGTGGAATTACTCAATATCCACATTCCTCAGTTTCTTTATATGCAAAGTAGGGATATCAGTAGCATCTATTTGGGGGGGGTTATAGTGAGGTTTAAATAAATTAATCTACATAAAGTGAAAATGCTTTATGTATCCATTAAGTACTTTATCCAGAAAATATACACATAAAATGCAGATATAGCACACAGTAAATGTTTGTTATTTAATTTAGAGTATGTTTTGTGAGTCAATGATTATGTAGCAAATGCATATTGTGAAATATTCCAGACACAGATCTTTTGCACTCATAAAGACTGAATCAAGAAGAAATTGAAATTTTTCATTTAATTTCTCCATTGTTAGTAGCGAAATTTTCAAGTCTTTTCATATTTCTCCTTCCACATTTCTCTAATAATGAACAAAGAGCTTGGAAACACCAAGTACATGCATTAGGAAAAAACTATTATGATAAAAATACAAGTGCTGCGTTTTTTTTTACAAAGTATCATTTTAATGGAACAGCAAGCTTGGCGAAGTTCGAGTTTAATTTCCTAGTTGAACAGAGGGTGGCAGCACCGCATGGGGTTTTTGCAGAAGTGTCGCTCCCAGCCGCCTTCCTCTTCCCCACCCCGCTGCAAGAGGCTGGCTTTTTTGCACTTTTAACCCCATTTCTTAGTCACAGGTTTTTTCTTATCATTGTTCAGGCTTTAGACCATCAGTGAACCGAGTCCCCTTCCTGGTGGGGACTCAAGTGTCAGTGCAAACCTGAAGTTTGCGACTCTAAGCAGGTCCCTGTGCCCCCCTGAGCCTCAGTTTCCCCCGTGTAAAAGAAGGGTAGCGAAATAGGGGCTCTCCAAGGTCATCAGTCCCCCAGCCCCGGCTCCGAGCTGAGAGTCAGGGGTCATAGGCGGTGTCCACGGCAGCCGGTGTGGGTCCGTGTGCTCCCCAGCGAGGGAATCCGGGAGGCGCGGGTGGGCGGCAGGGTGTGCCCGAGACCAGCGCCCTCCGGGCTCTCCTGTCCCCAGGGACCTAAAACACTGCGCTGTACTCCAACAAACCGGGATGCACCGGGAGATTCGATGCAAAGTTACACCAGTTTTTAACAAAACACTGATGACGTCAACGAAAGTGCATGCCTCAGAAGACTTTTTCAGGGGCCACCTGTCCATTGTCTTCTATTTTTAGTTAGTTGGAGACTGTCGCTTTGCGTGAGCGTTTTGTTTAATTGAAGCCTTAACGGGTTTTGTTCAACAGAAACTTCCTTCGGAAAAAGGGTGCTCTCTGGCGCCCTCTGGCGACTTATCCCGAGTAAAGCATCGCTCGCCTTCAGCGCCTTGGTTTCATTCAACTCCACACCAGGTAATCCAGTTTTTGCCTTTGATGTTCTGTTACCCTGCTTCTGAATTTTTATTTTATATTAACTCAGGGATCCCCCCAAGTAGTAGCTGTGGGATTCCGCCTTGGAAATACGGACTCCACGCAAGCTTACAGCGGAAGCATTAATAAGCTAAGTTGGTGGAACTGCCAAGGTTTGGGTGTGTGCTCATTTCATAGGAAAAGAGCGCGCCTTCCGAGAGATGGCTGTCAGCAGTCCCAGCGGGGAGAGGCAGCGTCGGAGAGGAGCCTCACATTTTCTGTGCTTGCGGTCCAGGGAGCGAACTCTCTGGAATCCCCCTGCCTTTTCCTCTACCTCCCATCTCTGTGGCTCAAACAGTATGACTAGGAGTCCACTTCAGTTCTCATTTGAGATCCCAGTTCCTCCAGGCTGGCTCCTTGTGGGGCCCTGAACTTTATCCTAGCACTCCAGCTGAGTGAGGGGCCAGATTTTAGTCTTGTGCCTGGAAGTGATGCTAGAAATACCATTATTTCTCCAGGGATCAGGGCACATCAGAATCTTCCAGGATGCTGCCTATATCAAGACTCCTCTCGCCCTTCCTTGGGTGGGCTGCGCTGGAGTCTGTGAAGGTGGGGATGAGTAAGGTGAAATTAGGTACTCTAAACAAGATCCCTCAGAGACTGTTAGGCAAGCCAAGATTTAGAAACTGGTTTACAGATTTGTGGCTCAGCGTCATGACACCCTCTGTTCACACAAGTGTCTGCAATTCTGCTGCCACGTCCCCACACCACTATTAGGACTGCACCTTCTTAGATCTGAACAGCGGCCATGGTGCACAAGCATGAACCTCCTGACTCCCATCCCAGGAAAGACGTCATAGAGTAAATTTCCCAGCTCTTCCCCAGACTCCTATCTCCTTCCATCATGCTAGTGTTTCTGAGGTTAAAGCAAGACTTTTGCTGCAGCAGCTTTAAACTATACCCCTAACACAAATGAAAATGTGAAGGATTGAGAAATTGGACTTTTAAGGTCGCAAAAGCATATGTAATCTGATATATTCATATTCCCGGAAATATTTCTGTTTGGGCAAAATAAATCTACCTACCAAAACAATTGTGTGGTAGTTTGCTCATTTTGCTCGGCTGAGGCACCTTTTATCTCTATTTGTCTATCCATCATTCTGTCTGTGTTCAGCATGGCACTCAGTCATGCACTTGACAGTAACAGGAATAACTTGAAATTAAGCATCTGCTGTTTTTATAAGACAGAAACTAGTGAGGTCAGGGGCCTGAAATCCACCCTTGAGTTCAGGGACTTAGTATTGGGAAGAGCAGTAAAGCCCAGATTCTTCCTCAGGGCAGGCATCTCTCCCACACACACTCAACTCGGGGTGTATTCTCTTAGATGCTGTCTTCTGCAGCCATCAGCCCTGGGACCTATTTTCAGGTATGCTTTTCATCTGAGCACTCAGGGCTTTCTTGCCCAGCAGGGCTCACAAAAGTGGTAGGGAACAGAATAGCCTACAAGTTAACTAACAGTAGTTACTAGTGTTATGAGTGTTGATGCTTACATCTCAGACTCTAGAGCAGTGCTGTCCAACACAGTGGTCCCAAGCCACATGTGGCTATTGAGCACTTCAAATGTGGCTTATGTGGAAGGTACTATAAGATTCTAGGGACATAATAAGAATGTAAAAAAAAAATCTCGTTAGTAATTCTGTATGTATTGATTGCATGTTGAAATGATAATATTTTGGATGTATTTGATGAAATCAAATATATTATTAAGATTTATTTCACTTGTTTGCTTATCGTTTTTAAATTTGGCTGCTAGGCAATTTAAAATTACATAACATGACTCAGACCCTACTGGTCTGCACCTGAGGTTTTTATCTGATGATCTCTACTGTAACTGACCTTTTGGGGCTTAACCACTTCCCTAAACTACACTGTCTGTCTGGTTCCTTGTAGTTCCCCTCCTGGCCAGCCCCATCCTGTTGCCATGGAGCTCTGCTAGAAGCCTTGCTAGAATGCCAGGTTGCTCATTCCATTGCCTCATGACTCCAGCTGTTAGAAGATTCTGTCTTCTACATAAGCCTAAATATGCTTCCCTGGGACTGATTTCTACAAGAGTGAATGAGTCATGGTTAATGACTAGATAGTAACAAATCTATGCCCTCTATTTAACCAATTCCCTATTGCTAGTTATTGCCTGTTTTCAGGTTTCTAAAAATTACGTCATGACAATCATCCTTAATTAAATCTTTATGTACATGTTAAGTGATTTCCTTTGGGTACATTCTTACTACTATTATCTTTAAAGCTTTCAACACCATTCTATATTACATGACATCATCGGATATTGTAATTGTAAAAATCTTTGTAATTCTTATAAAATGGTAATTTTATTAAGATTTTTATATTAAAATGGTTTAAATCGAGTTTAAAATAGTAAGTTATTGTTTTCCTTGGCTTTAGTGGCATGATATTTTAACTTTCTTAGTTTAGTTACAACTTAATTTCTTCTCAAGCTCCTCTTCTGTTGATGGTAGAAATTAAATGAAATTCAAATGCCGGTTTCTATGTATCTGTTTTCCTCTAGAAGTGTTCTATGCATTTTCCACACAGGGGTACCATAGAATACACATTTTTCTACACCTTTCATTTTTATATTTATTCTTTTTTTAAAGAAAATACTAGACTGGCTGTTTTTTTTAACCTTCCTTAACAAAGGTCTCTGTTGTCTGAATCTTGTGATAGCTACAGCAATCCACTTTAAGCAGTGATTTCTTTTCCTTTATTCTTTTTTAAATTTTATTTTTCTTTCCTTTGTTTCCATTTGCTTCTTCTTCAGACGGAAGAATAAGCAGTTGGATCCTGAGCATCCTGAGGATCTGGAATACACAAGTTTGCTAGGCTGCAGAACCCTCTGCTCTAATACCTGCTGATGGAGGCAACAGGTGAGAAATGACCAATTTCTCCTTCCTGTAGAAAAATCCCTCTCTCCTCCTTGATTTTCAGGTTCATTTCTTTATTTCTCTCAGTTTAACAATGCTTTGCATTGAATTGGCACTATGCTAGTTGAATGAATGAATGAATAAATGAAAATATCAGTGGGTGAATGCTAACCCAGCAAATACCTGGTTAGGCTTGAAAAGCAGTACTGAAGATCTTCACCCATGTGAATGGCTTACCATGAATGGCCAATGACAGCGTGGGCAGTTACACAATCATGCACTGTTACAGCGGGACGGGGTCCTTGAGCCTTTCATGTCCCATATGCATTGATTGCATGTTGAAATGATAATATTTTGGATGTGTTTGGTTAGATAAAATATATTATTTAAGGTCTCAAGGCCCCAGACCAGTGGATTCACCTGTTTTTTTAGTCTGTATAGTCTTGTTGCTGCTAATGTGGGTTTGTACTTTTGAATTAGTTACCAACATAAAAATATTGGGAAACTTCACAAAACGTGGTTTGTTTGTTTGTTGTTTGTTTTAACTGGCACCACTGGGTCCCTGGTTACACTGAGCTGGGCTGAGTAGTTGCTGATCTTAGATGTAACAGGATGTGTTTCCTTTGTCCCACACAGCCCTTCACAGCACAGGGCACCCACACAGGATGTGTCCTGCCTTTGTACAGGGTTATCTGTGATGCTTAATAGAGTCCACTCTCCCACCCCATTTCATACGTAAGGAAACTGAAGCCTACTGAATTTCCCTCCCTAAACAATTTGCTTGGTTTGGGCCTCATCCTTGTTCTATCCTCCAGCTACTAACTGAGTAAGCCCTGGAAAACACAGATTTAACTGGGTCACATGCCTGCTTAACATCCTTCAGTTACTTCATACTACCTAAAGATCCCAATCTTCTTATCACTGCTTATAAGACCTTTTGATGCAAAGCCTGCCTTACCAATCTTAGCTCTAACTAACTCACCAGCCACACCAAACGTCATTTTCCTCTATTCTGCCATATCTTCTTTTGCCTCAGGGTCTCTGTACATGCTGTTCCCTCTGCCTAGAATGCCCTTCCCTATCCTTATCCTTCTGGCAGGCTCTTAATCATACTCAGTACTTGTCTGGGGCACCTGGAATTCCCTCCTGTGCATCCTCTACCCTCACTTCATCATCTCTGCCATGGAACTCAGTTCACATCCCTATTTATAGCTCTTAGAACAGTCTGTTATAACTTTCCCACCTGACTATGTTTCCCTGAGAAAAAGGACCACAGGTCATTAATTTTTATCCTCAGCATGTGTCCCAGTGCTCAGTAAATGCTGCATGAGTGATGACAGTCTTGCTCTGTGACATCCTGTGGGAAACTGTGGTCTTCCCCTAATTTCCTGTAGGGTTATGACCAGGAGTATTTGCAAACTTGAGGGAATGTAGGCATAAGCTACATTCTTCCCATATTATCAGCCTGTCTCAGGAAACTTAGTCTTTACTGTTGGTTGTTTCTATTTCTCCTCTTTCTTCTCCTGCACATATTGTATACCTCATTTTGGCTTCAGTTTCCATATTATAAAGTTGACTCCTAAGCATCCATTTGACTCCAGATAATTAACATAAGTCAATCGCGGAAATCCTATGCTCCTTGCTAGTGTTCGGTTCATGAATGGGCTTATGACCAAAATCATCTTAGTGAGAAGTAAGGAGAATCCTGCTGGATGGAAGATGGTTCTGAGAAATTTTCCTCCATCCTAAAGAAAAGCCAGGAGAACAGATGCTTTTCTCCCTTTAGCAGCTGGACATTGTCATTTCAAAACATGATGTGTGGAAGTGCTGATGGCATTTTGCCACCAGCCTGAAAATGAAGCCAATACCAAGGATGGAAGAACAGAGAACAGGACAAAAACCCGGAATGAAGGTATCATTGAACAGCTGAATCAGTTCTTGTTACAGAATCAGGGTTAATTGTTAATTGCTACATTAGATAATACATTTACTTCTTATTAAGCTTGTTTAAGTCATTTTCTATATTTTAATTTAGAACCAAAACATACTGCCTCATGTAGTTCTCCAATTCCTATCATTCTTAAAATAACTACATATAATCCTCACCTTTCTAATCCTGCCGTTAGTCCATGAATAGCCTAATTAATTAGATAAGTTTTGGATGATCTAACATTGGGCACCATAAAGGGGGAAGCAGCATGAGCAGGCATTCTTTAGCTATTCGTTTTTTTTCTTAGGAGTCCTACACACAGCTCTTTATTATTGATAATGCACATCTTAGGGGTGGCCGTGAGTGAGCCTCACTCCATCATTCCCTTCTGAGGGCTACGCAGTCAGCTTCTATCTAGACTTCTGCCACAGTTCTTCTTTCCTAACAGCACCCAGATTTTGCCCACATGAATGCCCCTCCTCCTTATAGTCACAGTTTTAGCAGCAGCCCAATTCTCCCTTGGATAATGCCTCTGCCCTTTGTCAACAATCAGTTATGAATGATCCCATGACTCAATTCTGGCCAACAAAACATATGGGAAAGTCTATGAGGAGGCTTCTAGAAAACTGCCCTCATTCCTAAGAGAGTTTTGAGGGAAGCCATCCTCATTCCTCTTAACATTTCCTTGTGAGAATGTGGTTCTAGAATTGCTGCTGCTGTCCATTTGTTACTTTCCTTATAGCCCTAGGATACTTTTTAATTTATTTTTTGGTGGTTGCATATCAAATTTTCATTAAGTGCCTGACATGGGGGTGATGTGACTTGAAGAGGAAATTTCATGAATCAGCTATTGTCTAGTTCTCCTTTCCAACACAAACAAAATGGTACAGTTCAATTGGTCAGGATAAGATATGATAGGAGGCAGTAACAGTGAAATCTCAGTGACCTAGCACACATTAAAAACATTTTATTTTTCACCAACACAAAATCTGATGCAAGTGAGCCCAAGCTTTCCTCTGTCTGGTGACTCAAGAATTCAGACTTCTTCTGTCTAGAGAGATCTGGGCTTCCAAGGTCACCAGGACAGAGAAGGGAGTACAGGGAGATGGTGTACTAGGTCGCCATCCAGAAGTGACACATGTCACATTCACATTCCATTGGCAAGAACTGGACACACATCTAGCCTAAGGGCAAGGAAGCTAGGAGGTATAGTCTCCCCTTATGTGCCTAGAAAGGAGAGGAGAACTGAAAGGAAGGGAGCGACACACAGCAGCAATTCGCCGGAGAATTCCGCTTTATTGGGGAAAGGTGCTGGGTTATATAGGAAGGGACATGGGGTGATTGTGGTTGTTACTTCTACGGGGCTGGTGGCTATTGGCTAGGTGCTGGGAGTGGGCGTGGGGAGAGAGGTGATTGGTCTTTAGGTGGCGCCATCGGGAACTGAGGACCCGGAAGAGAAGCCGGAAGTTCGCCATCTTACTGGTGGGGGCCCTTTAAGAACCAGGTGTGGATAAGCCGTTTTAGCCTTTCACAGTAATAAAGAAATGAACATATAATATTAATAACTGAATTAAATCTCAATAATATATATAAATACATATATAATAAATATACATAAATAAAACCATACATAGTTTTATACAAAAAGTATTTCATGAAAAGTATTTCATAAGTACTTGTTATAAAGATTATTTTATAGAATTCTTTGTAATCAGATCAGCAAAGCATTGCTATTCTGTTCCATTGTAAGTAAAGGAAACAATTTTGTTATATAAAAGATATCTTAATCTAGTTTGTTAAAGTGGGCTTCTCTGCTCTGAGAAGTGAAAACTTTTTATGAAAATTGCCTTTAATTGCTTCCACTTTTTAAAAAGTAAATATTGGAATTCAGCATTACTGTTGCTTCACACTAAAATAGCCTCCTTTTACAAAGGGTCTGTGAAAGAAAAAAAAAATGGTTGTATTCTCCAAAAACCATCAATGTCCTAAAAGACAGAAAATCTGATGATGAGCTGTTCCAGATTAAAGGAGACTAAATAGACATGGCAACTAAAACAACATGTAACCTTAGTTTGGAATCTGTACTAGAGGAAAAAATGCCATAAAGAGCATTGTTGGGTCAATTGACAAAATTGGAATACAGATAATAGCTAAGGTAAAGTATCTATGTTAAATTGACTGAAGCCAATAAAGGTACTGTGGAAATATAAAAGAATACTCTTACTCTTAGGAAATACACAATGAAGAATTTAGGGGCAAAGAGTCATTAAGTGTGCAATTTACTAAAAACAATATGTACCGTGTTTGTGAATCAGAAGAGTTTACATTGCTAAAGGTCAATTCCTGCCAAACTGATTTAAAGATTCTATGCAATCCCAATACCCTGTAAGCTTTCTGGAGAAAATGCCAAGATAATCCTAAAATTCATCAAGAAATACACTTGATGTAGAATAGCCAAGAAAACTTCAAAAAAGAATAACAAAATTGGAGGACTTATACTAGCTGACTTCAGTGCTTGCTACAAAGCCACATTAATGAAAACAATGTGATATTAGTGTAAGGATAGCCATACAGACCATTGGAACAAACTAGAGACTTCAGAAATAGGTCCACACATTTAGAGTCAATTGATTTTCACCAAGGCAATTCAGTGGAGAAAGGATTGTCTTTTCAACAAATGGTGCTGGAACAATTGGATATCCACAAACAAAAAGATGAATTTAGACCTTCACATCTCATAGCACAGACACACACACAACCTCAGAATGGATAATGGACCTAGATGTAAAATTTTAAGGTATAAAACTTCTAGAAGAAAATATAGGAGAAATCTTTCTGGTTAGTCAAAATAAGACCAAAAATGGCTTTGGAATTGGTATTAAAAGAATGAACTGTAAATAAAATTGACAAATTGTACTTCATCAAAATTAAGAAATTCTACCCTTCAAAAGACACTGTTAAGAGAAACAAAAGGTGAGTCACAGATTGTGAAAAAAAAGTTGCAAATCACATTATCTAATGCAATTTTTGTATCCAAGTTATATAAAGAACTCTCAAGACTCAATAATAAACCAACCCAATAAAAAATGGCAGAAGATTTGAAAAGACATTTCACCAAAGAACATATTCAATGTCAAATAAACACATGAAAACGTGATTGGCACCTTAGTCATTGGGGAAATGCAAATTATTATCACAGTGAGATACCACAACACACCTATTAGAATGGCTAAATGAGAAAAGACTGAGCAAAGCAAGTGTTGACAAAGATGTGGAGCAACTGAAACTCTCATACACTGCTGGTAGGAGTGTGAAATGGGACAGCCACTTCAGAAAACAGTTTAGTAGTCTCTTAAGTTAAACATATAACTACTATGTGATCCAGCCATTCCATTCCTAGATATTTGCCCAAGAGAAATGAAAGTGTATGTCTATTCAAAGACTTGTACATGACTATGCATAGTAGCCTTATTTCTAATAACCCAAAACTGTAAACAACCTAAATGTTCATCAAAGAGATGAATGGATAAACTATGCATACATGTGCAACACTAGTCAGCAATAAAAAGGAATGAACTATTGACACATGAAGTAACTGATAAACTTCAAAATAATTATGCTGAATAAAAGATGCCAGATAAAATAGAGTATATGATTTTATTTATATAGAATTCTAGAAAATATAATCTACTTTGTAGTGACAGAACTCGGATTACTTGTTGCCTGAAGATGGGTAAGGGAGGAGAGAGATTGGAGGAAACTTAGATTTATTATCCTGGTGGTTTCTCAATTATATATCTTTACTTAAACTTGTCTAGTTATACATCTTAAATTTGGAGAGTTTATTGTATACCAATTACACCTCAGTAAAACTGTAAAAAAAAATCATATTACTAAAGCATGACCAAAATCTCATGTTTCTGACATTGGAAAAATTATTATCTCTTCTCTGTCTCTGTTTTCTCTTTCACTACTTCTTGTAAGAAGAGCAATTACCAATCTTATTGAGGAGATGGGAAAAATGAACATGTGTGAGGGCTCCTCCTCTTTTGGAGCAGCTTGTCTCTGGTGCTCACAGTCTAACTACTCTGTGGTAAACTTCCTGGGATGAGAATTATCCCTGAAAGAGAGGGGATTGAAGTTCAATTCTACAAGGAGATTTCAAGAGTCCAATTGTGGCTATTGATAAAAGTTACACTTTTCAGTTCAGCCCCATCATTGATGAAGCTCGTATTTGGAACTTCATTCATCTCATTCTTGTATCTATCAGTTAGTTCTTCAGTGGGGAAATTTAACTTCTTAAATAGCACTTTCACATCCTCTGTAGACTACTGGGAAAATAGTGGCACAAAGGTGAGAATAAAAGATTGCTCATAAGCCCAAACATATATGGTCAATTAATATTCAATAAAGGAGCCATGGACATACAATGGGGAAATGACAGTCTCTTCAACAGATGGTGCTGGCAAAACTGGACAGCTACATGTAAGAGAATGAAACTGGATCACTGTCTAACAAAAATGTAAATTTGAAATAGATCAAAGACCTGAATGTAAGTCATGAAACCATAAAACTCTTACAAAAAACATAGGCAAAAATGTCTTAGACATAAACATGAGCGGCTTCTTCATGAACATATCTCCCCAGGCAAGGGAAACAAAAGCAAAAATGAACAAGTGGGACTATATCAAGCTGAAAAGCTTCTGTACAGCAAAAAACACCACCAATAGAACAAAAAGGTATCCTACAGTAGGGGAGAATATATTCATAAATGACAGATCTGAAAAGGGCTCACATCCAAAATATATAAAGAGCTCACGCACCTCAACAAACAAAAAGCAAATAATCCAATTAAAAAATGAGCAGAGGAGCTGAATAGACAGTTCTCTAAAGAAGAAATTCAGATGACCAAGAGACACATGAAAAGATGCTTCACATTGCTAATCATCACAGAAATGCAAATTAAAACCACAATGAGATGTCACCTCACACCAGTAAGGATTGCCACCATCCAAAAGACAAACAACAAATGTTGGCGAGGTGGAGAAAGGGGAAACCTCCTACACTGCTGGTGGGAATGTAAATTAGTTCAACCATTGTGGAAAGCAGTATGGAGATTCCTCAAAATGCTCAAAATAGAAATACCATTTGACCCAGGAATTCCACTTCTAGGAATTTACCCTAAGAATGCAGCAGCCCAGTTTGAAAAAGACAGATGCACCCCTATGTTTATCACAGCACTATTTACAATAGCCAAGAAATGGAAGCAACCTAAGTGTCCATCAGTAGATGAATGGATAAAGAAGATGTGGTACATATACACAATGGAATATTATTCAGCCATAAGAAGAAAACAGATCCTACCATTTGCAACAACATGGATGGAGCTAGAGGGTATTATGCTCAGTGAAATAAGCCAGGTGGAAAAAGACAAGTATCAAATGATTTCACTCATCTGTGGAGTATAAGAACAAAGAAAAAAACTGAAGGAACAAAACAGCAGCAGACTCACAGAACCCAAGAATGGACTAACAGTTACCAAAGGGAAAGGGACTGGGGATGATGGGTGGGAAGGGAGGGATAAGGGCAGGGTAAAAGAAAGGGGGCATTATGATTAGCATGTGTAGTGTGTGTGGGGGGGCATGAGGAGGGCTGTACAACACAGAGAAGACAAATAGTGATTCAATAGCATCTTACTATGCTGATGCACAGTGACTGTAATGGGGTTTGTGGGGGGGACTTGGTGAAGGGGGGAGCCTAGTAAACATAATGTTCTTCATGTAATTGTAGATTAATGAAACCAAAAAAAAAAAGATTGCTCATAAGTGCTGAACAATCTGGTATACAACAGGAAAAATACTCTGAGATTTGTAGTGTTTGCCCATTTGCCTCGTGTTCATATTCCCACCATGATGGATTTCAAGCTACCAATCTGAAGTTGCTGAATGCAGAGCTGGGAAAAGGTGCACGTGTGATTAGCTTTTGTCAGTTGATGTAAACCAGCCCTTTCACAGCAGTGAGAGAACTCAACACAGGACTCTCACATCCAGTGTATGAGCTGCATGCTAATAAGCAGCAGCAAATAATAAAAATACCCTATGATGAAATAATGGAATGCCATTTTTTAACCATTTTCTACAAATAGAATGCTGAACTTGGATTCAGGTTAAAAAAAAAACCCTGCTAGACTGGTTATTCACTCATTTAACAAACCAGACAACACCTAAGTGCCAGGGCCTATTCTAGTTGCCATGGATAGAGTGCAGACAATAAATAAGGACAGTACTTACTTATTTATAAGTAGTCTTATAAAGGAGAATAAAGAACAACACAGGGAGGGAGGAGACAAGATGGCAGCATGAGTAGGGCAGTGGAAATCTCCTCCCCAAAATATACATTTTTGACAATACAACAAATACAACTACACCTAACAGAGAGACCAGAAGATACAGTACAACAGCCAGGCTACATCTACATCTGCGAGAACCCTGCATCTCACGAAGGGGGCAAGATACAAAGCTGCAACCTGGTGGGATTCAAGCACTCTCCCCCTTAGCTCACTGGCGGGAGGAAAGGAGTTGGAGCGGGGAGGGCGTGGAAGTGCAGGACTGCTAAATACATAGCCCTAGTCATCCGCACCAGGAGCACAGACACACATTGCATGGTGTGCTGGATATTAGAGAAACGGAAAAGTAAAATCAGCGAGCAGATCCTGACAGCCAGCTCCCCTGGGACAAAAGAAAAGCGAGTGTGTTTTGAAAGTCTTAAAGGGATAGGGGCTTCACAGGTGGACTGAATCGTCCCAGCACACTCAGCCCAGCAGGCTGGGAATCTTGAGGAACTTCAGGTGCTCTAACTCCCTGGATGGCAATGCAGCTCTGAAGCCCTCACGGTGATAAGCAGCCTGCCATTCGTTTCCACCAGCCGGTGCTGCCCTGCCACAGCAGCAGAGCAGCCACGCCCACAGCAACTGCCTAGAGTCCCCTGCCAGTGCGCAGCTCCCCAGGCCAGATGCAGAGGCTGCCACGGGTGCGCAGCTCAGGGCACAGACAAAGGAGGGTGGGGCAAGATGCAAAGGAGAGCACACCCGGTGCACCTGCCACTCCTCTGAGGGCCCTGGGCTACACCAAGGGCTGCCCCACCGATGGCAGCTCAGGGATTAACTGAGAGGCTGCTCCCAGTGTGCGGGTAACTGACCCAGGCAGTGGAGAAGGGCAAGGTGACCAGCAAGCAGGAAGGGACTTTGTTCACCCAGTTGACAAACGTGCCACCTGCCTACGACTACCTCTATCACCATGAAAAGGCAGAAGAATTTGGTCCAGTCAAGAATCACCCAGACAACCACTGAGAGAGGGCCTGGAGAGATATATATAACCAATCTTCCTGAAAAAGAATTCAAAATAAAGGTCATAACCATGCTGATGGACCTGCATGGAAATATGCAAGAGCTAAGAGATGAAGTCAGGAGGGAGATTACAGAAATGAAACAATCTCTGGAAGGACTTAAGAGCAGACTGGATGAGGTGCAAGAGACTGTTAATGGAATAGAAATCACAGAACAGGAATACAGAGAAACTGAGGCAGAGAGAGATAAAAGGATCTCCAGGGATGAAAGAATATTAAGAGAACTGTGTCACCAATCCAAACGGAACAAAATTCACATTAGAGGGGTAGCAGAAGAAGACGAGAGAGAAAAAGGGATAGAAAGTGTCTTTGAAGAAATAATTGCTGAGAACTTCCCCAAACTGGGGGAGGAAATAGTCTCTCAGACCATGGAAGCCCACAGAACTCCCAACACAAGGAACCCTAGACAACACCAAGACATATAATAATTAAAATGGCAAAGATCAAAGACAAGGACAGAGTATTAAAGGCAGCCAAGGACAGAAAAAAGGTCACCTACAAAGGAAAACCCATCAGGCTATCATCAGACTTCTCAAAAGAAACCTTATAGGCCAGAAGAAAATGGCATGATATATTTAATGTAATGAAACAGAAGGGCCTTGAACCAAGAATACAGTATCCAACATGATAATCATTTAAATATGAAGGAGGGATAACACAATTCCCAGACAAGGAAAAGTTGAGGGAATTTGCCTCCCACAAAACACCTCTACAGGATATTTTAAAGGGACTGCTCTAGATGGAAGGACTCCTAAGGCTAAATAGATGTCACCAGAGAAAATAAAATCACACCAAAGAAAGCAGACCAACCAAATACTAACTAAAGGCAAAAAATAAAATCAACTATTCACAAAAGCAGTCAAAGGAAACACAAAAGAGTACAGAATAAAACACCTAACATATAAGGAATGGAGGAGGAGAAATAAGAAGGGTGAGAAATAAAAAATCATCACACTGTGTTTATAATAGCTTAATAAACAAGTTAAGTTACATGGCTAGATAATAAAGAAGCTACCCTTGAACCTTTGGTAACCACAAATCTAAAGCCTGCAGTGTCAATAAGTACATATCTTTCAGTAATCACCTTAAATGTAAATGGACTGAATGCACCAATCAAAAGACACAGAGTAATAGAATGGATGAAAAAGCAAGACCCATCTGTATGCTGCTTACAAGAGACTCACCTCAAACCAGAAGACATGCAAAGACTAAAAGTTAAGGGATGGAAAAAGATATTTCATGCACACAATAAGGAGAAAAAAGCAGATGTTGCAGTAGTTGTATCAGACAAAATGGACTTCAAAAGAAAGAAAGTAACAAGAGATAAAGAAGGACATTACATAATGATAAAGGGGTCAGTCCAACAGGAGGATATAACCATAATAAATATATATGCACTCAATACAGGAGCACCGACATATGTGAAACAAATACTAACAGAATTAAAGGAGGAAATAGAATGCAATGCATCCATTTTAGGAGACTTCAACACACCACTCACTCCAAAGGACAGATCCATCAGACAGAAAGTAAGGACACAGAGGCACTGAACAACACAGTAGAAAGGATGGACCTACAGACATCTACAGAACTCTACACCCAAAAGCAGCAGGATACACATTCTTCTCAAGTGCACATGGAACGTTTTGTAGAATAGACCACATACTAGGTCACAAAAAAGAGCCTCAGTAAATTCAAAAAGATTGAAATTCTACCAACCAACTTCTCAGACCACAAAGCTATAAAACTAGAAATAAATTGTACAAAGAATACAAAAACACTCACAAACACATGGAGGCTTATCAACATGCTCCTAAATAATCAATGGATCAATGGCCAAATTAAAATAGAGATCAAGCAATATATGGAGACAAATGACAACAACAACAACAAAGCCCCAACTTCTGTGGGACACAGCGAGAGCAGTTCTAAGAGGAAAGTATATAGCAATCCAGGCCTATTTAAAGAAGAACAATCCCAAATGAGTAGTCTAAAGTCATAATTATTGAGATTGGAAAAAGAAGAACAAATGAGGCCCAAAGTTAGCAGAAGGACAAACATAATAAGGATCAGAGAAGAAATAAATAAAATTGAGAAGAATAAAACAATAGAAAAAATCAATGAAACCAAGAGCTGGTTCTTTGAGAAAAAAACAAAATAGATAAGCCTCTAGCCAGACTTATTAAGAGAAAAAGAATCTACACAGATAAATAGAATCAGAAATGAGAAAGGAAAAATCACGACAGACCCCACAGAAATATGAAGAATATTAGAGAATAGTATGAAAATCTATATGCTAACAAGCTGGAAAACCTAGAAGAAATGGACAACTTCCTAGAAAAATACAACCTTCCAATACTGACCAAGGAAGAAACAGAAAATCTAAACAGACCAATTACCAGCAACGGAATTGAATGGGTAGTCCAAAACTACCCAAGAACAAAACCCCTGGGCCAGAAGGATTCACTGCTGAATTTTATCAGACATATAGAGAAGACATAATACCCATTCTCCTTAAATTTTTCCAAAAAATGAAAGGAGAGAATACCTCCAAACTCATTCTATGAAGCCAGCATCACTCTAATACCAAAACCAGGCAAAGATCCCATCAAAAAAGAAAATTAAAGACCAATATCCATAATGAATGTACATGCAAAAATACTCAACAAAATATTAGCAAACTGAACTCAAAAATACATCAAGAGGATCATACCCCATGATCATGATCAAGTGGGATTTATCTCAGGGATACAAGGATGGTACAACATTTGAAAATCCATCAACATCATCCACCACATCAAGAAAAAGGATAAAAATCACATGATCATCTCCATAGATGCTGAAAAAGCATTCAACATCCGTTCATGGTAAAAACTCTCAACAAAATGGGTATAGAGGGCAAGTACCTCAACATAATAAAGGCCATATATGACAAACCCACAGCCAACATCATACCTAACAGTGAGAAACTGGAAGCCTTTCCTCTAAGACTCAGAACAAGACAGGGATGCCCACTATCCCCACTTCTATTCACATAGCACTGGAGGTCCTACCCATGGCAGTCACACAAAACAAAGAAATACAAGGCATCCAGATTGGTAAAGAAGTCAAACTGGCACTATTTGCAGATGACATGATATTGTACATAAAAAAATCCTAAAAACTCACTCCAAAACTACTAGAACTAATATGGGAATTCAGCAAAGTTGCGGGATACAAAATTAATACACAGAAATCTTTTGCTTTCCTATACACTAACGATGAACTAGCAGAAAGAGAAATCAGGAAAACAATTCCATTCACAATTGCATCAAAAAGAAGAAAATACCTAGGAATAAACTTAACCAAGGAAGTGAAAGACCTATACCCTGAAAACTACAAGACACTCTTAAGAGAAATTAAAGAGGACACTAACAAATGGAAACTCATCCCATGCTCCTAGCTAGGAAGAATTAACATTGTCAAAAACGCCATCCTGCCTAAAGCAATCTATGGATTCAATGCAATCCCTATCAAAATACCAACAGCATTCTTCAACGAACTGGAACAAGTTCAAAAATTCATATGGAACCACCAAAGACCCCAAATAGCCAAAGCAGTCCTGAGAAGGAAGAATAAAGCAGGGGGGATCTCGCTTCCCATCTTCAAGCTCTACTACAAAGCCACAGTAATCAAGACAATTTGGTACTGGCACAGGAACAGAGCCACAGACCAGTGGAACAGAATAGAGAGTCCAGATATTAACCCAAACATATACGGTCAATTAATATATGATAAAGGAGCCATGGACATACAATGGGGAAATGACGGCCTCTTCAACAGCTGGTGTTGGCAAAACTGGACAGCTACATGTAAGAGAATGAAACTGGATCACTGTCTAACCCCATACACAAAAGTAAATTCAAAATGGATCAAAGACCTGAATGTAAGTCATGAAACCATAAAACTCTTACAAAAAAACATAGGCAAAAATCTCTTGGGACATAAACATGAGCAACTTCTTCATGAACATCTTTCCCTGGGCAAGGGAAACAAAAGCAAAAATGAACAAGTGGGACTATATCAAGCTAAAAAGCTTCTGTACAGCAAAGGACACCACCAATAGAACAAAAAGGCATCCTCCAGTATGGGAGAATATATTCATAAAAGACAGATCCAATAAATGGTTGACATCCAAAATATGTAAAGAGCTCATGCACCTCCACAAACAAAAAGCAAATAATCCAATTAAAAAATGGGCACAGGATCTGAACAGACAGTTCTCCAAAGAAGAAATTCAGATGGCCAACAGACCCATGAAAGGATGCTCCACATCGCTAATCATCAGGGAAATGCAAATTAAAACCACAATGAGATATCACCTCACACCAGTAAGGATGGCCAACATCCAAAAGACAAATAACAACAAATGTTGGTGAGGTTGTGGAGAAAGGGGAACCCTCCTACACTGCTGGTGGGAATGTAAGTTAGTTCAACCATTGTGGAAAGCAGTATGGAGGTTCCTCAAAAAACTCAAAATAGAAATACCTTTTGACCCAGGAATTCAACTTCTAGGAATTTACCATAAGAATGCAGCAGTCCTGTTTGAAAAAGACAGATGCACCCCTATGTTTATTGCAGCACTATTTACAATAGCCAAGAAAGGGAAGCAACCTAAGTGTCCATCAGTAGGTGAATGGATAAAGAAGATGTGGTATAGACACACAATGGAATATTATTTGGCCATAAGAAGAAAACAAATCCTACTATTTGCAACAGCATGGATGGAGGTAGAGGGTATTATGCTCAGTGAAATAAGCCAGGTGGAAAAAGACAAGTATCAAATGATTTCACTTATCTGTGGAGTATAAGAACAAAGAAAAAAACTGAAGGAACAAAACAGCAGCAGACTCACAGAACCCAAGAATGGACTAGCAGTTACCAAAGGGAAAGGGACTGGGAAGGATGGGTGACAAGGGAGGGATAAGGGGGTAAAAAAAGGAGAGCATTACTATTAGCAGACATAATGTAGGGTGGGGGCTCGGGGAGGGCTGTACAACACAATGAAGACAAGTAGTGATTCTATAGCATCTTACTACGCTGATGGACAGTGACTGTAATGGGGTTTGTGGGGGGGACTTGGTGATGGTGGGAGTCCAGTAAACATAGTGTCCCTCATGTAATTGTAGATTAATGATACCAAAACAAAAATTGCTAAAACAAAAAAAGAACAGCATAGGGTCAGAGGAAAAAGTTGATTGGTGAGTGGGGTGGGGCATATTGTAGATAACATGACCAGAAAGACTCTCAAAGCTGTTAAATTTGAGCAGAGTCAAGAGTGATGGGAAAGAGTATGCAGTGAAGAGGATCAAAAAGAGAATTATAGGCAGCAGGGAGAGCAAGAGTAAAGACCCTCAGCTAAGGAGCTTTGTGCAAGGCCAGAAGGTAGGCAGGCCTGTTGGTGGGAAGTTGTGGAAATCCACATCTATTCTCAGTGAATTAAGAGTCAAGCCCACAGAGTAGAGCAGAGGGGAGAGGTCTGAAGTCATTGTGTGAGAGCCTGGGAGAATGAATGGACCAGGGAAAGGTAGGATTGTGGGACAATGCCAAAGGTAATTTGAAGTTTGTGACTGTCAGTTTAAGTGAGAATAGCTTCCCTGGTATTCTTCTCCAGTCACAGTTCTACTGGCTGTGGGCCTGGGGAAATGGGAGAGTCACACAGAGTTGGAACCTTCCCGAATCCCAATAGGGAACAGATGGAACACACACTGGAATCATTTATATTGGTTTAGTAAAGGGATTATTTAAAATGATGGAAGTGACCCTGTGCTAATTCCAGGTGTTGCACTTAACAGGGTCTATCAGCTGCTGCTTCTGCAATTTTGGGAGCCCTTGGGTCACCATGTCCAAGTGTTCTGCTGGAGAGACCACATGGAAAGACCTAGTGGAGGGGCCACACGGTGAGGGCAAGGCCCAGGACCAGTTGGGGAGAGAGAGAAATCTCACCTTCCTAAACCCCAGCTGAGTCCTTCCTTCCTCTGTCCCCACCCAGATACCAGCCAGGAGAGTTAAGACATCTTGGACATTGCACCCCAGTCATCATGTGACTGCAGCTTTATGAGACCAGTGGAGGAACCATTCAGCTCAGTTTCAGTCAACTCACAGTACCGTGAGAAATAATAAAATGGTGGTTCTTCCAAGTTAGTAAATGTTGTGATAGACAACTGAAACAGCCACCAGGCTGCAACCCCCCAAGAGGAAGCCTGGGGATAAAGATGTCTGCCTCACTCTTCTCCCTCCCTCTCATTTCCATAAGTTGAATCTAGTCAGAAGCAGAAAGCAAGGCAGCCTTCTGTGTTGTCGATAAAGGCCAGCCTCTCAGGGCACAGAGCAGGGGAGAGAAGAATGGGGACTAGATCTGGACAGGAGAGCAGAAGATACTCAGCAGGATCCACCCCCTCCCCCTTCAGCATCAACTCTTGCTCTTGGTGCAGGTGGAAATTTGTTTTCTCACAGGAGACATTTAAAGTCCTTCAGCTTCCATATTATCATAGGAAAATGTCTGTTCAGTCATATTCTCTTCTGAAGTATTAGCCAGCACTAGAGTTCCTTATATCAGATGGCTAGGATAAGGGGGGCAAAGGATGCGGAAAATAATTATTATAATATACAGTGACTACCATCCTTGCTTCTGTGACCAGCCACGAGGTCTAAGCAGGTGGTAATCATATTTGTTTTCTCACACATTCACTTCATATTTCCGTATCCTCTAATAGCACCTGAGCCGGATGGGGTTCTTTACCTGATACGCTGACTCAAACTTCCATTCCAATGGGATTTAAGTCCTTGGCAGTCTTACTGTATTCCATTGTTGCCATTTCCCATTGACGGGGAAAGTCGGTCAGGTGAGTACTAGTTGGCACCCAGAAAATCCTCTGGGCTCAAAATTCTCTGCCTTCTTTGTGTACAGGAAACACATTTCTCCCTGCTGATCAGACTCAGTGACCTAATTGTTCAACACAGTAACTCTGGTCTCCTTATGGCTTCCTCGGGCACCAGGATCTTTAAATCCACAGAGGCCAAGGTCACAGGGAAGAAAAGAAAAATTTAAGTGTATGGCATAATAGCAAGAGGGGCCATGCCCAGGTCCATTCCTTGGTTTCCAACGCCATGCAGTCTGGCCAGGAAAAAAAGAAGACACTACATATTGGTCACTGGTTAAAAGCATACCTCAGTTTTTAGATTAGCCATCCAATCTCACAGGGTGATGTCTCCCAGCTGGTGTCAGGGCTAAGCCTTTAGCAGGTCGTTCTAACCACTGTTCTAACAAACCAACCACTTCTGTGAAGTACAGCATGTGGTAAGATCAGTGAAATTCACAGATACTGAGCCCATTGCTCCACTTCCTTTGCCATAAAGTGCATCCCCTAGTCTTAGGCAATTTTGTGTGGGGTGTGATGGTGGTGGATACAGTGTTCCAAGAGTCCAAAAATTGGTGGAACTGACAGAAACCCTGAGATCTTGCCACTGATTTGCCAAAATTAATCTTTCCAAATCTGAGTCAGTTTCCAGTGGAGCCACTGTCCATGGGCCACTGTAGTTCTGTACCTTAGGCTACTTCTTCCTCTGCACGAAATGGGAAGTGTGGAGGTAGTCTGGAGGGACAAATAGAAGATATCCTGCATGTCAGGCGAATATAGCAGATAGAGGAGCAAGAGAATGAAGAATAAAGTGAAAGAGCATCACATTTAAGCTGGGTAAAGGGAGTGATGAGGGCATGGGAAGAAGCGGAAGGCAGTGAGAAAGATGAGGGATCCTGTAACTGTACGGCCAAACTAGTGTATTTAAATGCGGACACTAGAGCAAGTTGGAAAGATGGAAGGTGCCCGGGTGACATTGGTTATGATAAAGTAGCACTGCCCAGTGGTACTTTCTGTAATGTTGAAAATGTCCTATATCTCTGCTGTCCAATACTATAGCTGCTAGCCACAGGTGGCTGTTGAGCACTTGAAATGCAGCTAGTGTGGCTGAGAAACTGAACTGTTAATTTTATTTAGTTTTAATTAGTTCACATTTAAATAGCCACATAGGGCTAGTGACTAGTGAGTTAGACAGTACACATCTAGAGAATGATCATGTCAGTTGCTTTTTGGGGAGTCCAATCCTAGGGTAGCAAAGAGTGATGGAAAAACGGAAGGAGAAGCAAACATAATGTGGTAGGTTGCTGAGCTGGTCACAGCTTCACAAGAAAACACCCCAGCTGCTTGGCCACACGGGCTGTCTCTGGAGGTGCTGTGTGGCACTCTTGAGTGTGGGAACAGCCCCTTGTGGGGAGGAAGGAAGATGTACTCATTTAGTGGCTCCTTCCCATCTGCTGCCTCTCACTGTCCAAGCTTGCCCACAGGGTGCTAATTACCCCCATTTCTGGGTTGTGTGGGGAAAGTGGGCAGTGCTTCATCTGATCTGAAGTGGGGTGAGGAGCCAGGCAGTGGGTCAGCTGGGTGCTGAGACCACTGCTTCATGAGTGGGCATGAGGGTGATCAGGCCAAAGCCAGGCCCTCACCTGGGGGGAGTCTAAGTCAGCTGGGATGTTAGGAAATTAGGTGAGCTCACTGAGCAAAAGGCCAAGGCCAGGGGAAGTCTGACCTGGGAGTCTGGGGTGGTGCATCAATCAGTCTGATATATTGTGAGTGCCCTTGGGCAAATCACCTAAGCACTTCAAGCCTGACTTTCCTCTTTTATCCAATGGGTTACAGTACCTGCCTCATATACTGACTCATATTACTTGTATATATTGCCCAGTATTACTACAAGAACTTTGCAGCAATAGGTGAGGCAGCTATGGTTCTTGTTATTTCACAGATATGGAAATTAAGGCTAAGAGACATTAAATGAAAATACTTATCAATGGCACAGCCACAGTTTATTTGATTCAGTCTCTTACTGGCCATCATATAATATTTCCTCTTGGAATTTCATCAGGGGATTGAATTTCAAAGCTAAGAGAAAGATTCAAGCATGAAGGTGAGTTAAAAGTTATACATGGGTGCAGATATTATGTGTGTGTCCAACAACATCTAAAACTTCTTAATTGATTTTATAAAGTAAAATGTGCTTTGAAATCCATTACAAGTATAGTTTTAGAAGCACTCTAAGAAAATGTTTGTTTTGAATTAATTTCTTTCTGTTCAATTTCAGTGATCTGTTGAAGCATAAAATGTTAGACCATTCTTGGGTACAATTTTCGGGGGAACCAGTCTCATTTGCCCAGCGAATGTAGCAGGAGGAGTGCTCTCACTGAGATCACACTTGCTCTGACTTGTCAAGACCTACCTTCGTGTTTCCTCCTGCCAAGTAAGAGGCTCAGCTATCAGGATCTCTAATCCCTTGGATCCAGCTGCCTCTCAGACTGTTAGCTCCTAAGTCACACTGCTGCTCCCACAGACAGCAAACCTCTTACAAACCTCAGTTCCAGGAAAAGAAAAGAGAGGGAGGGATTCATTAAGCAAAGACTCTCCAGATTTACAAGTAAAACTCAATAATTAAAATGAACTGTGAGCTGTTACTTTCTTTGCACCTCACGTAAATACCAAGAGAAATCAAGAATCTCTTAAAGAGGGGGTTATTACTTTCTAGCCTTCAAACTCTACCAATAAGGCAAAATGGGAGTGACGTTAATGTAATGGAGGTAGACGGAGCTCTTAAAGAAGCTTGTCAGTTCCCAGAAGCACACAATAGAGATGAACCATTCATAACTGAAAACTTTTCCTGTAAACTGTATGGACTTCATAAGGCTATGCAAACAGACACTGGCACCTGTTAACTGATGTTATTACCCTGAGAATAGCTAAGAAGCTAAAGCTGGAAGATGAGAAGGTCATTCAAATGTTAGACTGACACAGGTGTCCTGGACACCCAGGGCCCCCCAATCACAAGAGAGACGAACAAGTGCTCTGAGTTTACAGACTTACTCCCTGGACACTAAACAGGAAGGCGGTGACAGGGCCAAAAGGTACACCGATAACTGATAGGTTCTTCTTTTGTGAGGACCTGAATGGTGGGCTACTACAAAGGCAAACACCTAACTATCCTTAAGACCGTTTTCAGTGATAAAGAAGAAGAATCTCAAATGTGTTATACTCTGGGAATGCTATATAGCAAATTTCAAATAAGCCATCTATCTAAAGAGATAGAAACTGTGCTGTCTGAGAAGAAACAAATTTGCTTTACATCTTTACAGTCTTGTGCCCAGAATGGTGTCTCCCTTAGATACAATAGAACTCAACAAATCTTTGTCGCTGATGCTAATAGTTAAAAGGCTTGATTAAAAACAATTTGTTTGCCTTCCACTTTCAGTGGTCAGGGATGAAACCATGTATGTTCTGACTTCATGCTATCTTGTGAGACATTAACCTGCTGTCATTTCATAAACAGCTGTGGAAAAGTGCTTCAGGACTGTGGTGCCTTTTTTAGGCTAATTCTCATTTCATCCCCTCTCCTTTCTGCAATATTTACAAATATCACCTAAGGTTCTGATCATTGCTAGTCTTGTGATGTTGAGAACATTATATAATTTATTTGATCTTATATTTCTACATGGGGAGCTAGGGATGATAATAATATCTACCTAATAGGGATGTTCTGAAAAGTAAATGAGTTATTATCTGTCAATGTCCTAAGCAGGATGCCTTAGGGTACTGTAGCTCTTCATAGGATTATCAGATTAAAAAACATGTGAAAATGACAATTAAGGTTTTTTTTGGTATCATTAATATACAATTACATGAGCAACATTGTGGTTACTAGATTCCCCCCATTATCAAGTCCCTACCCCATTACAGTCGCTGTCCATCAGCATAGTAAGAGATTACTGAATCACTACTTGTTTTCTCTGTGTTGTACAGCCCTCCCCGTGCCCCGCCCTCTACATTATGTCTGCTAATAGTAATGCCCCTTTTTCTTTTTTCCCCTTATCCCTCCCTTCCCACCTATCCTCCCCAGTCCCTTTCCCTTTGGTAACTGTTAGTCCATTCTTGGGTTCTGTGAGTCTGCTGCTGTTTTTTTTCTTTGTTCTTACACTCCACAGATGAGTGAAATCATTTGATACTTGTCTTTTTCTGCCTGGCTTATTTCACTGAGCATAATACCCTCTAGCTCCATCCATGTTGTTGCAAATGGTAGGATTTGTTTTCTTCTTATGGCTGAATAAAATTCCATTGTGTGTCTGTACCACATCTTCTTTATCCATTCATCTACTGATGGACACTTAGGTTGCTTCCATTTCTTGGCTATTGTAAATAGTGCTGCGATAAACATAGGGGTGCATATGTCTTTTTGAAACTGGGAAACTGCATTATTCAGGTAAATTCCTAGGAGTGGAATTCCTGGGTCAAAAGGTATTTCTATTTTGAGTTTTTTTATGAACTTCCATACTGCTTTCCACAATGGTTGAACTAATTTACATTCCCACCAGCAGTGTAAGAGAGTTTCCCTTTCTCCACATCCTCGCCAACATTTGTTGTTGTTTGTCCTTTGGATGGTGGCCATCCTAACTGGTGTGAGGTGATATCTCATTGTGGTTTTGATTTGCATTTCTCTGATGACTAGCGATGTGGAGCATCTTTTCATGTGTCTGTTGGCCATCTGAATTTCTTCTTTGGAGAATTGTCTGTCATATCCTCCACCCACCCATTTTTTAATAGGGTTTTTTGCTTTTTGGGTGTTGTGACATGTGAGTTCTTTAGATATTTTGGATGTTAACCCCTTGTCAGATATGGCATTTATAAATGTATTCTCCTATACTGTAGGATGCCTTTTTGTTCTGCTGATAGTATCCTTTGCTGTACAGAAGCTTTTTAGCATGATGTTGTCCCATTTGTTCATTTTTAATTTTGTTTCCCTTGCCCAAGGAGATGCGTTCAGGAAGAAGTTGTTCATGTTTATATTCAGGAGATTTTTGCCTATGTTTTCTTCTAAGAGTTTTATCGTTTCATAACTTACATTCAGGTCTTTGATCCATTTCGAGTTTACTTTTGTGTATGGGGTTAGACAGTAATCTAATTTCATTCTCTTGCATATGGCTGCCCAGTTTTGCCAACACCAGCTGTTGAAGAGGCTGTTATTTCCCCACTGTACGTCCATGACTCCTTTATCATATATTAATTGACCATATATGCTTGGGTTTATATCTGGACTGTCTAGTCTGTTCCACTGGTCTATGGGTCTGTTCCTGTGCCAGTACCAAATTGTTTTGATTACTGTGGCTTTGTAGTAGAGCTGAAAGTCAGGGAGCATAATCCTCCCAGCTTTATTCTTCCTTCTCAGAATTTCTTTGGCTATATAGGGTCTTTTGTGGTTCCATATGAATTTTAGAACTATTTGCTCTAGTTTGTTGAAGAATGCTGTTGGTATTTTGATCAGGATTGCACTGAATCTGTAGATTGCTTTAGGCAGGATGGCTATTTTGACAATATTAATTCTTCCTATCCATGAGCACAGGACCTGTTTCCATTTATTGGTATCTTCTTCAATTTCTCTCACGAGTGTCTTGTAATTTTCAGAGTATAGGTCTTTCACTTCCTTGGTTAGGTTTATTCCTAGGTATTTTATTCTTTTTGATGCAATTGTGAATGGAATTGTTTTCCTGATTTGTCTTTCTGTTAGTTCATTGTCAGTGTACAGGAATGCCACAGATTTCTGTGTATTAATTTTGTATCCTGCAACATTACTTAATTCAGATATTAGATCTAGTAGTTTTGGGGTGGACTCTTTAGGGTTTTTATACACAATATCATGTCATCTGCAAACAGGGATGGTTTGACTTCTTCCTTGCCAATCTGGATGCCTTTTATTTCTTTGTGTTCACAATTAAGTTTTACTGATGATATTTAAAATGTCTCTTTTGGATCTGATGTGAATAGTAAGAAAAGAGGAAAGGAGCAGGAAATAGTCCATATTTCAGAAAGTATTTTAGAATAAAGTCAGTGGCATATAACTTAAAACTTTAGCTCAGATACAGGCCAGTTCTACCTTTTCTGAAATATGGACAGTTTGAATTTTCATTTGTTTTTGCATAATTTTGTTTAAATCAAATACCTTTACACATGTAGGTTTTTCAGAGCGAATACAAAAAAATGTTATCAGTAAAATAAATCTTGTAGATTTCTGGTTTTATCTGGATCTGAATTTATAATTTCTTATCATGTTTTGTAATTTTTTGTAAAGTGGGGCAAACTGTTTAACTTTCATGAATCCTGTCATTCTCAATTAAAAGTTTGTGCAAAAAAACCTCATTCAATAAGTTTCTGCTGACAAGTCCAGAGATTAATCGAAATCAAATCTTTTTAAAAATCATCAGCAGCAATAAATGTTTAGTGATTGCCCACTATTTTATGAATATGCTAAGTAATGAAAGTATAGTTCAAGCTTTTGGGAAACTTACATTTAAGTCATTCAAAAGAAAAGTTAGGGGACTTGATTATGAGTATATTGTTCTATGAGAAAACAATCCACTTATTCTTTGGTAGAAATTTTGTCTGTTTATTTTTCTGTTTGATTTTCTATAATTCTGATATTAAACTGGGACACGTCTGTGGGGAGTAGGGAAGAGGGCAATTGACTGAAGGGATCTGGGGATGAGGTTAGGCAGAAAAGGCAGGGGCTTGATTATTCATCTGGTTTGGGATTTGTCTGTTTTATAAATGAGCTGAGAACTAAAGTCATTATTTAGAAACAAAAGAAACTTTTTCATTAAAACCAGCTTTTATGGTTCAAAACGTTCTAAGTTCACTAGAAATTGGGTCAGAAGAGAATGACAAAGATGCCCAGCTGTGATGAGTTATCCAGTAAGAAGCTGTGGAAATACCCAAGGTAGTGTGTAACCCAGCTTTGGAGGGGTGGAAAAGGTCACTCCTGAAGGACTGGGGGGCAGGCAGACCTCAGCTAAACTTTCACAGGTAAGTGGGAGTTAGCCATGGGAAAGCAGATTGAGAAAGGAGGGAGCCATGCCCAGGAGCTCAGGTTCGAAGACCTGAAAGGTAAGCAGAGATCAGGAGAGGTCTTTACTGTCATGAAGGCAATGGAGATCCATTAGAAGGATTTAGGTTAGGGAAGGCCTTAAGCAGATTTGCCTTTGAATAAAGTCCCTTAGGACTAGTATGGAGAACAGATAGTGATGATTTTCCCCTTGTGCAGTTTCTATGGTTTGATTCCTCTGATTTATCATTTAAAATCATTAGTCATGTCAGATATCATGAACAGTTGTATGATTAAGGATCTATGCTCCCTCTATGAAGGGCACCTCCATGAAACACAGATGGCACTTACAAGGTGATCACCAGAATATATTCTTAATTTTTTACTTTCTCATATTGTAAAACATAACAGATTACATTACTCAGTGGTGCCATTTCTATAGTTTAAAGCATACTCAGGATTATGGACTCTTAGGAGCTTCACAAAGATAAATTCTGGAAAGTGTGAATGGAAACACATATATTCTGTCTCATCTTTTAAAGGTGCTAAGGCCAATTTTTCTCCAGAGAGAGGCAGTGCCTTTTGCTATTCTTTCAAACTTTTCTCAGCTATTGGCCTCTTCTATTATTATTGGCAAAAAAATTTAGTTCCTCACTTCTAAAGCAACTTCCTGGTAAGCCTAATAATAATGCCTACCTACCTTTCAGAATCAAAGAATATGAAAGAACTTATAACAAAAAGCAATGGTCACCTGCCCCACCCACTGTACATTTTCCAGAGGCAACAATTTTGAATCATTTTCTTGCTATTCTTAATTAATCAACTTTAGACATTTTCTTTTTACTTCCTGCTATGACAGATGAGGATTTAGCATATCGCTACCACATCTCAGTTCATTTACCTCCCTTCTCATTTCTTTTAGTCGTATCTCCACATTGTAGTTAGTTTCTCTGTTGCTGAGGTTGCAAATGGATGGCCTCAAGGCTAGGTCTGACTAGAAATGTGTTTTGTTTGGATTGCAGTGAGTTTTTTTTTTTTAAAAAACAACATTGAAATTTAGCATTTTTAAAAGTCCAAATGTTTAGTTTCTCACAAAAAGTCAGATGGAGCTTGTAGTTTTAGTTTCGTGGGGTTTCTGCGACAAAGTACCACAAACTAGGTAGCAGAGAACAACAAATGTATTCTCTCATTGATCGTGCTCCCTCCGAAAGCTCTAGGAAAGAATTCTTCCTTGGCTCTTCCCAGCTTCCGGTGGTTGCCAGCAATCCTTGGTGTTCTTTGATTTGTAGCTGTGTCACTCATATTTCTGCCTCTGTCTTCATGTGGCCTTCTTCCCTCTGTATGGCTGTGTCCCTTTGTCCAAATCTCCCCTTCCAGTGTCTACCAACCATTGGATTTAGGGCCTACCCTAATCCAGTGTAATGTCATCTTAACTAATTGCTTTTGCACCCTATTTCCAAGTAAGGTCACATTCTCAGATTCCAGGTAGACATGAATTTTGGGGCACACTAACCCAGTACATACTAAATATAGCCCCGTCCCCAAGACCAAAACTGGTGAAGTAGCTTATACTCTCTAGATGGGACAAGCCCCTACTGATGTGCCAATTCTCATCGCTTTTGTGAGGTACTTACATGCATTAAACCTGAGCCCTGTTTCTCATTTATGTTACCTGATCTGCCGTTATAAACATCTCAGTCTGCTAACTGTGCTATTGGTTACCTTTATAACTTTTAAATAATATACCAAACAGGCTTATTTATTTCATGTTTCATAAGCTTTTGTCAATATTTTATGGCTCCTTTCCTGTTTTGTAAGACCAGGATATTAGTTTTTTCCTCTTTTTCCTCTGTCTCTTCAGTTCCCTTTCCATTTCACAGGTTTTCTCAGCAGTACCTTAATTATTGTTATGGGTTGACTTGTATCTCCCCAATCTCCCCACCCAATTCATATGTTGAAGTCCTATACCCAGTATCTCAGAATATGATCTTATTTGGTGATTGCGGATGTAATTATACTGAAGTTGGGTGGGTTCCTAATCCAATACAGCTAATGGCCTTAAAAAAGGGAAATTTGGAGACAGGTACACACACACACAGGGCGAATGCCACATCAAGGTGAAATTGCAGTGATGCTGCAGAAGCCAAGGAAGGCCAATGATTGCCAGCAAACCACCCAAAACTAGGGGAGAGACATGGAAGAGATTCTCCCTCACAGTCCTCAGGAGGAACCAGCCTTCCAGGCACCTTGATATTGGATTTATAGCCTCCAGAACTATTGTTTAAATGTAGTTCCACAGTTTGTGGTACATTGTTATAGCAGCGCTAACAGATTAATATAGTTATATATATATATATATTCAATGTTGTAGTATTCATATTTTATTCTGAATTTTAAAGTAAATCTTGTGCTTTGTGGTCCTCAAATATTTGCTGATTTGGAGTTATCTATTCATATTTAAGAATGAAGCAACAGCCTTCCGCTTCCATTCATGATGGGGTCATCAGTATGGGGTTTGCCATCCTGTTTTAAACACCCAGGAAACTGGGTAAAATGTGTGAAATAAATGTTTGAAGCCACTTCTTTTCAGCCATTGAAGGAAAGGAAACTGACACAGTGTGTTTTTTGATTGTTACAGTTTTCTACCTGGAGGCAATATGTATCAGGTGGCACAGGGTGAAGAAATCCAGGCATCACTAGGAAGTCTCACTGAGGTGATGAGCCAGAGATAAGGACTTGGGAAGGGTGAGTTGACTGTAATTTGTGGTTGATGAATAAATACCAAAGAGGTGGGAGATGTGCAGAGAAAGAGATAAAGAAAAAAATTTACATGGGAATTCCCTTGATTATTTGGCAGAATACTAATCTGAACCTACATAAGGTGAAAACTACATGAGACTGGGTAAAGAACCAAAGCAGGGAGCTACAAGATAAACAAATCCTAGAGCTCACAAAGGGCTAATAGACATTTGCTCTTCTACTAACCAGAGTAAAGAGAACATGAAAAATCTGGAGCATCCATTATAGAACTAAGGTATTATGCCTTAGTAGTGAGGATAAATAAACATTAGAATAAAAGCTATTTTAGATCTGCCTTAACAAAGCCTAAAAGTAGGCCTTATAATGATCCCCAAGTAACTAAATTGCCTGCCAACCAAATCTAACATTCATTAAAAGGAGACAACTAAATTTTTTTTTTTCCTGGATAATTATTTTTTATTGAAGGGTAGTTGACACACAGTATTACATTAGTTTCAGGTGTACAACACAGTTCATTCAACATTTATATACATGATAATTCTAGGTACCAACTATCACCATACCAAGTTGTTACAATATTTTGACTATATTCCTTATGCTATACATTACATCCCAGTTACTTATTTATTTTATAATTGGAAGTGTGTTTATATATATATATATATTTTTGTGAGGGCATCTCTCATATTTATTGATCAAATGGTTGTTAACAACAATAAAATTCTGTATAGGGGAGTCAATGCTCAATGCACAATCATTAATCCACCCCAAGCCTAATTTTCGAGGAGACAACTAAATTAAAACATTCAACAACATAATCTTCATAATGTTCATCTCCTAAAAAAAAAAAAAGTCACTAGAGTAGTGGTGGAGAAGGTGAAAATATGGCCCCTGACTAGGAGAAAAATTAGGCTAGTTTTCTAAGGGCTGTTGTCTGTTTCTAGAATCAGAAATGTCAGATATGATGGAATTAACAGACAAAGGGTTTAAAATAGCCATTATAAATATGTTCAAATGTTTAAAGGAAACAAAAATGATAAAGAAAAAAGAAATGGAAGGTATACTAAAGAACCAAATGGGACTTCCAGAGGTAAAAAATACAACATGTGAAATGAAAATTTCACCGGATGAACTTAATAACAGTTTAGATACTGCAGAAGAAAAGATCAATGAACTTGAAGACAGAGTAATAGAAATCATCCATTGTGGGGAAAAAGTAGAGGAAAAAACTGAAAAATAATTAATGGAGCCTTAATGACCTATGATATAATTTCAAGATGTCAAATGTATGTGTAATCAAGGTCCCAAAGGAGAAAAGAAGGAGGAAGATGTGGAAAAATTACTGAAGAATAGCCAAAATGTTTCCAAATATGATTAAAGCTTTTAAAAAAATCAGAGATCCAAAATAAGTGAAAGTCAAGCAAGAAAACACAAAGAAAACCATTGCAAAGCACATAATGATTATATTGCTAAGACCAGTGATAAAGAGAACACTTATAAAGTAGCCAGAGAAAAAGAAAAACTTATCACAGACTTCTTACCAGAAACGAAATCAGAAGACAGTGGAACAAATGGTGAAGGAAAAGGACTGTCAATCTGGAATTCCATATCTTAAAAAAAAAAACCTTTCAAAATAAAGGCAAAATAAAAGTTTTTTAGACAGACAAAGCTGAGTGAATTTGTTATCAGCAGACCTGCACTACAAGAAATGTTAAACAATATTTTCAGGCTGAAGGAAATGATATCAAAGAATCTTGTATCTACACAAAGGAGTGATGGCTTTAGAATTGATAAATAGGTGAGTAATTATTAAGAGACTTTAAACTTAATTTTAATTTCTTTTGAGGATAACTGATTGTTTAAAGCAAAATTTATATTTTGGGCTCTGTAATATATATAGTACATTATTACAGGTAGAATTGAAACTAATGACAAAAATAGCACAAAGGATGGGAGGGAGAAATAGAAGTATATTGTGGTAAGGTTTCTGCACTATACTTGAAGTAGTATAATATTATTTGAAGGTAGATTCTACTGAGTTAAAGGCACATATGATAAGCCCTTGAGCAAGCACACACACACATACACATAACAGGTATAGCTAATAGTGGAGATAAAATGGAGTACATTAAATATAAATAAACTAGACACTCCAATTAAAAGGGTTTGCCAAACTGGGTTTCAAAAAACTGCAAGACCCAAATAGATGCTATATAAAAAAATTTGCTTTAAAAATAAAGATACATATAGGTTAAAAGGACAGAAGAACATACAACATGTAAACAATTATCATGAGAAAGCTGGAATGGCTCTACTAAAAACAAAGTAAACATCAAAACAAAGAATAAAGCCAGATATAAAACATTCTTTTCAGTTTCAATAGAAAGGGAGGATTTAAATTAGTCAGGAAGATATACTATCTAAATGTATATGCACCTAATCACAGCATTTCAAAATAATGAAGCAAAAATTGATAGAATTAAAGGAGAAATAGAAGACCCCACAACTGCAGTTGGAGATTTTACGCAGGTCTGTAATTGATAGGTTAAGCAGTGAATCTGTAAGAACATTTTCTTTTTATGAAAATTAACTGAAAATGGATCATAGACCTAATTTTAAAATACAAAGCTATAAAACTTCCAATGGAAACACAGGAGAAAATATATTTGACCTTGGGTTTGGTAATGAATTTTAGATACACCAAAGGGATCATCTATGATAGAAAAACTTGGTAAGTTGTACCTTAAAAGATTTTAAATGTCTCTTCTGTGAAGAGAGTGAAAAGGCAAGCCTCAGGCAGGAAATATTTGCGAAACATGTATAGGACTTGTATCAAAAATACACAATGAGCTCTTAAAGTTTAACTACAAGAAAATAACCCAATTTAAAAATAGGTAACGTATCTATAAAAAACACCATATCAGAGAAGATATACAGATAGCAAATAAGCATGAAAAAATGCTCAATAGCATTTGTCATTAGAGGTCTTCAAATTAAAATAACAATGAGATACCATTACATATCCACCAGAATTGCTAAAATCCAAAAAAACTGACAGTATCTCTTGCTGGTGAGGATGTGGAGAACAGGAATTCTCATTCATAGCTGGTGGAAATAGAAAATGGCAGACATTTGGCAGTTTCTTACAAAGCTAAACCTAGTCTAGACATAATCTTACCATATGATGCAGCAATTGCACAGTATTTATGCAACTGATTTGAAAAATGATGTCTATGCAGAAACCTACACACAAAGGATTATAGCAGCAGAATATTCATAATCACTCATAATTGGAAGCAACCAAAACATGCTTCAATAGGTGAATGGATAAGCAAACTGTGGCGCATCCATACAATAGAATAGTCTTCAGTGATAAAAAGAAATGAGCTATTAAGCTATGAAAAGACATGGATGAATTTTAAATTGATATTGCTAAGTGAAAGATGCCTGTCTAAAAAGACTAAATGCTATGTAGTTACAATTTACAAAAGGTAAAATTATAGCAATGTTAAAAGGATCAGCAATTGCCAGAGGTTTAAGGAGAGGAGAAGAGGGCTGAATAGATGAAGCACAGGGGATCTTACAGAGCAGTGAAACTATTCTATATGATGCTCTAATGTTTTTATCTAATGATAACTGATATCTAATAGTGTATGTGTGAGTTTCATAGCAGTTTTACTTATAATAGCCCAAACTGGAAATGACCTGAATGTCCAAGCACAGGTGAACTTATATACAATGTGGTATATCCATACGATATAGTACTACTCATCAATAAAAAGAAATGAATTATCGATATAAGCTACAACATGATGACTCTCAAAGACACTATAATGAGCAAGAGAAGCCAGAACCACATAAATTATGACTCAATTCATCAGGCATTCTAGAACATGAAAACGAATCTATAGTTAGTTGCCTAGGGGTATGGTGGTGGTGGGGACTGATTGCAAAGAGGCAGAAGGAAACTTTGTGTTGGTGTGAATGAAATATTCTTTATTTTGCGTGGTGATTACATGCCTTATACATTGATCACTATATTACACATAACTTATACATCAATAAAGTTTTTTTTAGAAAAGACGCAACACTAAGACTGAATGGATGATTTGTACACAAAGGAGGAGTTCTTAAAGTCATGGACCTTCCTTAGGAATACAGGTCAAGGGCTGGCTTTTATGCTGGAAACTTCTCACATGCTAGAATAGAGAACTTTTCTCAGCTGTACTGACTACTTCCTGGAATGCCTTGTTCTCCCTAGACAGTTCTTTAGAAAAGAATTCTCCTGCCCTCCTCAACTTCCAAGTGAATCACCCAAGTGTCACTGTTCTGAGTTTCAAGGTATGGGTGGGAGTTGGTCGTTCCCTGTACACCTTCATATTATTCTGATTCTGCCTCAGTTCTCTTTCCTTCCCTCTGCAAAACTTCCAATACCCAAGCCCAGAACCTCTCCCAAGTTCTGTGAATCCAAAGTTGTTAATTTGCTCTTAATATTTTTACTTTGTAATGTGTATCCATTGATTTAATCCTAATTAAAGGATACTGTGGTAGTTATCATTGCTGCAAATACTGCAAAATTTAGGGGCTTTAAACAACAACAAAAAAGAAGATGAGGATCACTGGAGATCATCTTGGAGGCTGGCTGACACAGTAAGTACTGACTGACTTGTGGGTTTATGTCTGTCTGCCTCATTTGTATTTCTCAGCCTGGGCTGTCACCTGTGAAGAAAATACCAATCGACTTTTATTAGTATGACAGAAACTATGATAAACATGACCCATGAATTCTATAGCATTTAAAAATTACATTTGTATGTATGCTTTTCTAAAAAATTTAATAGCTTATTATTTTTTTTTAGCAGTTTTATGTTTATAGAAAAATTGAGCAAGCACAGAGAGTTTACATATATTCTCCCAGCCCCCAGTTGCTTTCTCTTAACGTCTGGCATCAGTGTGGTACATTTATTACAGTTAATGAGCCCATGTTGATATATTATCATTAACTAAAGTCCATAGTTTACATTAGGATTTAATCTTTGTGTTGTACTTTCAATGGATTTTGACAAATGTAAAATGACATGTATCTTTACGTTTATCATACAGAACACTTTCACTTCCTTAAAAATATCTCCTGCTCTGCCTATTCATCTCTCCATTCCTCCTGAACTCCTGATCTTTATTACTAGTTTTGCTTTTTCCAGAACGTCATAAAGTTGGAATTATACAGTATGTAGCCTTTTCAAATTGGCTTCTTTCACTTAGTAATATGCACCAGTTTCCTCTAGTCTTTTTGTGGCTTGATCACTCAATTCTTTTTATTGCTGAGTAATATTCCAGTGTATGGATGTACCACTGTTTGTTTATCTGTTTACTTATTAGAGGGACATCTTGGTTGCTTCTAAAATTTCACAATTATAAATAAAGTTGTTACAAACATTAATGTAAAAGTTTTTACATGGATACTTACTTCTTTTTCATCCCTGGTTCTTAAGATTTACACTGGACTTTTTTTTTTCTTAGATTGTTTCTTCCATATCTGAGGAAAATCCCTCATCTTATCTACATGAGCCCAAATTCTTATTAGGTTCTCAGTAAATATTAATTATCAGAAGATCTCCTCAAAATTCATACAGACATTTTAAAATTTGTTAAATGATTTTAAAAATCTTTTGGATTTCTAGGCTTTTGACCATTTTCACAGAAAGGTAGAATTAGGTGCTGTAGTTGAGACTGAAGCACTAAATAACTTTAGCATAATGTGACCAAATGTATTTTTAGTTTTTTCAGTTGATGTTTTAAATGTCTTATTTTGTAATTTCGCTTTCTATCCTTAACTGATCACTTCATTAAGTAAAACTCCTAGCATAACCACACTGGAATTACTGAATATTCCACTTGACTACAGAATGAAGATTATGTTTCTTTAAAAACATCACACTCAATTCATGTGTTTTTATTACTTTTCAAGCCATTCTAGAGGCACCCATGGCACTAAAACAAACTGCTCTGTGTGGGAACACGTATTTTGCTTTAGTTCTAGGCAGCTGTATTGGACAGCTGTACTTTCTTGGCTGCATCATATCCAACCCAAACAGGAAGAAGGAATCCCTTCCCTGTCTCGTTGAGAGGCCTGCCCCCTTTCACACTCTGGAAATGGGAGTGGCCATATCCTTGTTTCCCCACCCTTAGCAGGGAGGGCATCAGCACATGGTCTTTAACCGATGATCACTTTTCCAGAATTTGAATCTTTACCAAATGACACAAAGACAAAGAGGCTATGAGTTGTAATTTACAGCACTGGGGAGATTATCTCCAATGGCATTGTGATGGAGGTGGCAGCAGGGCCCTGTGAGTTCTAAAACAGAGAGGGCTGTGTTGGTCCCGAGCTGTTCCTGCTAACATTTTTGTTTCTTGGCTGACTGGAGTTACCTGACTCTACCTATTTTTCAACCCTGGTATTACAGCTTCCTATCAATTCATTAGCCCATTACACCCTTCCAATAAAGTCCTTTCTTAAAATTGTTTGAGTAGCTGTTACTTTCAATTGAAGTGTTTTAGCTGATGTATCAATAAAATCAACCAATCCATCCATTAATTCTCCCAATATTCATTAAGCACCTACCAAGTACCATGCATTGTGCTAAACTTCAGAATATGACGGTGAGTGAAGCTGTCAATTCCCCACTGTCTTGGAACCTGCAGTCTATTTGAGGATACAGAGAAAATTGATGATTGTGACATCTGCTTGATGAGGAAGGACACTTCATTGGGAACACAAAGGAGGAGATTTTAACAACCTTAGTGATGGTAGTGGCAGTGGGGCAGAAAAAGCTTTAAGTGATATTTAAATTGAGATTTGCATGGGTAAAAATTAGACCTAGTTGGGAGGTAGGAGGTGTGGTGATTATTCCCAATAGAAGAGACAGCCCATGTGAAAGTCTGGAGTTCAGAGAAGTACAGGACCTTTAAAGAACTGAAAAGAAGTTCTATATGACTAAAGTACAGAGTTTGAGCAGAGTTAGAAAGATGGGTCTGAAATGATAGGTGGGACTTGGCTCATGCAGAGTAATGTGAGTCCCATGAAGGTGTAAGCACCTTCTCATATAAGCAGTTGCAAACAATTGAAGGGTTTCAAGCAGAAGCCTCAGTGTGGTGCCTGTGTACCTGGGGAAATTGGGTCAGAAAAGGCTTCAAAATTTAGGTGTGGGAGCAAAAATCTCTGATAATCATGACTTCAAAATCTTTTTTTCTAAAGAATGATAATGTGCTTCAGCAAATGTATTTTGTTTTGGTTAATAATTTTTAAACATTAGCTAATGTGGCCCCGCCCCATTAGTTCATGTGTCCATAGAATATTATTGCTACAATGAGACAGAATAACTTGATTTTAAAAGTTTCTCACATTGATGTTTTGAACCATAGCTTGGTTTGTCTTTGTTCTTACACTTTTGGGCAATGTGCCATTAAGATTGGAGAGTGAGTTGGAGTTGTGTTTTTGTTTTGTAAAGTGGGAGGAAGAGAGCCAGCATGATACCTTGAGCACAAGAACAGATCAGGCAGATCAATTTCAGAAATATAGAAGTTGAGGATCTGAAAACTGGCTTACTCAAAACTTTCCTAGCCTATGTACCCCTTGTAATGTCTTTGAGTACCACTGGTGAGTTTGATAATGAAGAATCTAATGTAGAGAGTACTAGGTGGCAGACCAAATGAACTGGGCTTCTTTTACAAAGTAGCAGTAGGACCTTAGACGAAACATTTGATTTGTGTAAATCTCAATTTCTACTGGAAATTTTTAGTTATGCCCAGGACACCGGGGAGAAGGCCAGACAGTAATACAGAGAGGGAAAAGGAAAGGCAAGCATGCATGGTTGCTGAAGACAACTTATAAAGGAAAAGGAAGAGATTGTGTGGATATAGATCAAGAAATGCTTTTTTAAGAAGTATTTTTATTTGTGTTTAAGATATAGTTTGGGGTTAAAATTCCAGTGTTAAATTCTTGTTTGTGTGAATGTAGACAAATCAATCTGTTTGAGCTTTACTTTCCTTGACTGTTAAATGGGAATGTGTCACTTTGCACATTAGGTGATAATTAAAGACAAACTAAGCCTTATTTCAGTTAGCATAATGTTTTCAAAATTCATCCATGTTTTTGGGTTTCTTCGCCTTTTTGGGTATTACGAATTATGCTATTAATATTTGCATACAAGTTTCTGCATGGAGATGTGTTTTTATATCTCATAGGGTAAAAATGGAGGAGTATTACTGATGGGTCATATTGTAATTCCATGCTTAACATTTTGAGGAACTGACAAACTGTTTTCCAAAGTGGCTGTACCACTTTTACATTCCTACCTTCATTGTATGAAGGTTCTGTTTTGTCCACTGCTTTGTAAAAGAAGCCCAGTTCATTTGGTCTGCCATCTAGTACTCTCTACATTAGATTCTTCATTTTCAAACTCACCAGTGGTACTCAAAGACATTACAAGGGGTACATAGGCTAGGAAAGTTTTGAGTAAGCCAGTTTTCAGATCCTCAACTTCTGTATTTCTGAAATTGATCTGCCTGATCTGTTCTTGTGCTCAAGGTATCATGCTGGCTCTCTTCCTCCCACTTTACAAAACAAAAACACAACTCCTACTCATTCTCCAATCTTAATGGCACATTGCCTAAAAGTGTAAGAACAAAGACAAACCAAGCCATGGTTCAAAACATAAGTGTCAGAAACTTTTTAAATGGATTGTAGCCATCCCAGTGTTGAAGTGGTATCTTATTGTGGTTTTTATCTGAATTTCCTTAATGGCTAATGATGTTGAACATCTTTTCATGTCCATTTTAGCAATCTGTGTATCTTTGGAAAAATGTCTATTCAGATCCCTTGACTGTTTTTAAATTGGTTTATTAATCATCCCATTATGGAGTTGGACAATAGGTTCACTGAGTTATGCCGATATTCCAAATATTTACACATTTTAAAAGTCTAATAACTTAGAAAATTGTGGAAAACATGAACACACAGGGACACATTCCATTTGCCATCAGAATGATGATGTCATTGTATCATGTGGCCTCTGGAAAACTCCATTGTACATTGATGAACGAATGACAGTGATAAAGACACCATGTCTTCTTTCTTTACTGAAGTATTGTTGATATGCCATCTTATATTGGTTTTAAGTATATAACACAGTGGTTCAACAGTTACCTACATAATTAAATCCTTACCCCACTAGTGCAGTTACTGTCAACAAAGAAAGACGTTACAGGATCATTGGCTATATTCTCCATGCTGTATTACCATCTGTGTGACCAACGTATATTACGACTGAAAATTTTTGTGCTCCTTTATCCCCCGCTCCATGGCAAACACCAGTCAGTTCTCAGGGTCTATGAGTCTACTGTTATTCTGTTCATTTTGTTTTGTTTTTAGATTCCACATGTAAGTGAAATCATATTGTATTTTCTCTGCCTGGCTTATTTCACTAGCATAATACCCTCTAGGTCCATCCATGTTGTAACAAATGGCAGGATTTCTTTCTTTTTTATGGAAGAATAATATTCCATGGTGCGTATGTACCATTTCTTCTTTATCCATTCATCTATTGAGGGGCACTTTGGTTGCTTCCACATCTTGGCTATTGTAAATAATGTAGGAATAAACATAGGGGTGCATGTATCTTTTCAAATCATAGATTTTTGTTTTCTTCAGGTAAATTCCTAGAAGTAGAGTTATGTCTTCTTCTTAGTACAGTGAAAATAGTTTTGGCTCGATGACCCATTAAAAAGGTTTTAGTCTCAGGCCACACTTTAAACAACTGATATGGTAAGATATGACCTGTCAGATAAACAAAGAAAGCAAAAAATTTACCTTAAAAAAAAAAACAGGATACAGTAATACACAAACAGTAAAATACTAAAATACAGTTCCAATTTCATATCTCTTTATAGGAAGGCAAATAGACAAGTATATAGAAATAGATGGTTTCTAATTTAAAGGTCTTTTATTTTTTGGAGTTTTAACCCTATTAATTATTTGTGTTTCAATTTATGTGGGCCAGTTATCTTTGAGGAGCTCAAAATACCTCATTCTTCCTCTTCTCCCTATCCACCCAAGACAGAACCTGTGTGGAAACAGGTGGGTAGCAGAACCCTACCAAAAATATTTTACTTCACGTTTTCTGTTTGCAGCCTGGACTGGAAACTATTCAATTACTATGTATCATGTTTTCTTTGCAGGTATAGAAGATGAAATCATCAAGTGGAATTGGTTATAGATATTTGGAACTGCTAGATAAATCTCTTATTTTGCTCTCCATGTTCTGTTACTCCAGGCATTTCAAAGTAGGAGTAGGCTGATCCTAATTTTTGGAAAAAGCCACTTGCTAACTGGTCTTCAGCAGGAGATTGGTTATAGGACCTTCACTCAGCAATGTTGCCAAGGAAAATTTGTATTAGATACCCCATCCTTACTTTTTTCTCTATTCAGTTTTCCCAAGGCCGTTAACACTTCCTCTGGCTGCACAGTAGGCCCTACATGGGCCCACACATGCCTACCCTCCTGGGCAATGCTCTTTAACTTCAAGATTACCTATTCCTTGGCCTCCTACTTTATCCTTCAGCAAACACACACCCTTTGTATTCATTCTTTCAGTGAAGTCAGATTTTAGCTTATAGCAGTCCAGTCTGTGAAACAGTGTTAGTGGATGTCAAGCTAATTAAAATAATTTACACTAATGAATGATGGATGGATACCAAGTGTTTACACTAATGAATGATGGATGGATACCAAGTGTTTAGGAACTAAGAACCAATAGACGGTCTGAACAAACTTGCAGAGGGTTGACTATAGTCATTGAACTGACTGCTTAACTTTTTAACCATATTAAAAGCCAGTAAGCATTTAGATTTTAATCTAATTATCCCAAGTGTCCAGTGTATAAATGAAAGGCAAACCTGGTAAAACAAGAAATAAGATATAAGGCCACTGAATGGTTACACTTGGCAGCCCCAAAAGTTTAGATATTAAAGTGAAAATAGGTGAAAGCCAAGAGGGCAACCCTTATTTGAGCAAGATGTTTTGACTTCAGCGCTGCTGGTAATAATTCTGGGATTTTCAGTAGTGACTTTGACGTTTCTTTTATTCCCCGGATTAAGCTAAGGCTTTTTTTTTAAAAAGTAAACTTCAGTGTTACCGAAGCTGAAGATTGATTCCCAGATGTGTTTTTGGGTTAAGATGGGGGTCTCGAAATTGGGCATTTGTGTGACAGTTTAAGCTAACGTCACCTCCGCCCTCTTTCGCAGGGTGCCCTCAAGTAGCTTGGCAGAGGGTATATGAAGAGGTCCACTAAATTTCATTAATTCTCTCAGAGTCTCTAGATTCCTGCTCTCTCCGTGACCTTTCAACAGACAGGCGGTAAGACGCGCCTGCAGTGAGTCTCAGCCGGCATCGCGCACTGGACGTAATTAACAAGCACAACCCGCAAGCCATCACTGCGAGTGTCTGGTGACAGCAGTGGGCGACGCACGAATTTGTCTCCTTTCTTTAACCCTTCTCACAGAGTTCCACCCTCGCCGGAAGTGGAGCGATTCTATTACGCCACTTCCGGTCCAGACGCCAGTCGATGGCGGGAGCGAGCCCGCCAGTGCGCGGCAACTTTGTTCCCGCCTCCTTCGCCCCGACACCACTCACCTTCGGCTTACTCAGAGCGTGATGTGCGTGCGCGCCCCCGGGCTTCCGTGTGGGCCGAAGGGAAAGGCCGAAAGAGCGAGGCGAGAAGGAGGGGTTGTGGAGGTTAGGGCCCAACCAGCAAGTCCTGTCGCCCGCCCTCTTCCTGACGAGAAGCGGAGAGGGAAGGGGAGGAGCAAGCCGGCCGGCCGTGCACACCAGGAGCCTCCTCGTGGAGGGGGGGCATCGGGGGAAGGGGAAGCTCCGCCACCTCTGTTCGCGGCGGTGGAAGAAGAAAGTCAGGACCCGTATCCACCGCCACAGACTCAGAAACGCCCCTCGCTACCATCTCCCCGGAAACAGCCCCCCGCCCAGCCCCGCACACTCGCTTCCCCCAACCGTGAGCCGCAGCCCGGTCGCCCCCGTCTCGCCCCGCCCCGCCGCCCGTCCCTCAGGCCGCAGAGTGCGCGAGGCTCTGGGCCGGGAGTTGTTGTCAGGCCTGGGCCACTTCCGAGGAGCCCGCCGTGTGTCGCCGCCACCACAGGACGACGACGTCGACGCGGAGGAGGCGGCGGCGGAGGCGTGTTGTTGTCTCGCCCACTCCCCTCCCCTGAACTCGCACCCAACGTCAGGGCGCGATGGAGTGAAGCGAAGACGAAGGTGGTACTTCCGCGTTGCGCTGCCCGAGCCGAGAGCGCGGCCGAGGCCGCTCCCCCACCCCGGGGGCACTTGGAGGACTCCGGATTCCCTCGCGGGTCAGCGCCCGGCGCATCTGGTGTTTTTGCTGGCGAGGACAGGACGACGAGCACTGTCGGGAGCTCTGCCATCCGGATTCCTGCTTCTCTCAGGCCCGGAGGCCGCTGCATACCCCCACTGTGACCTGGAACCCGGGACCCGAGTCCCGACCCGGATTATCGTAGCGCGTCTCCCGGCCGGCCCGGAGCTCGGTGTCCCCCCGCCGCCGTCGCTGTTCCAGTTTCCAGCGAGGGAGATGGCCAGGATCTGACCCGGGAGGAGGCCGCACCCGCGCCGCGCTCTGCGGCGGGCTTTAGGCGATGCCGAGCAGCTCGGACACGGCGCTGGGGGGAGGCGGGGGCCTGAGCTGGGCGGAGAAGAAGTTGGAGGAACGCCGCAAGCGGAGGCGATTCCTGTCCCCTCAGCAGCCGCCGCTGCTGTTGCCGCTCCTGCAGCCGCAGCTCCTGCAACCGCCGCCGCCCCCGCCGCCTCTGCTCTTCCTGGCTGCTCCCGGCACGGCCGCCGCCGCAGCCGCCGCCGCCGCGGCCTCCTCCTCTTGCTTCAGCCCGGGCCCCCCTCTGGAGGTCAAGCGGCTGGCGAGAGGCAAGAGGCGCGCAGGAGGGCGGCAGAAGCGGCGCCGCGGGCCCCGCGCCGGGCAGGAGGCGGAGAAGCGTCGGGTCTTCTCGCTGCCCCAGCCGCAGCAGGACGGCGGTGGCGGTGCTAGTAGCGGCGGGGGTGTGACCCCGCTGGTGGAATACGAGGATGTGAGCTCCCAGTCCGAGCAGGGGCTGCTGCTGGGGGGGGCCAGCGCGGCAACGGCGGCGACGGCTGCCGGGGGAACGGGGGGCAGCGGCGGGAGTCCGGCCTCCTCCTCCGGCACACAGCGGCGCGCGGAGGGGTCGGAGCGCAGGCCTCGCCGGGACCGCCGCAGCAGCAGCGGCCGCAGCAAGGAGCGCCACCGCGAGCACCGGCGGCGGGACGGGCAGCGCGGCGGCAGCGAGGCCTCCAAGTCCCGCAGCCGCCACAGCCACAGCGGCGAGGAGCGGGCAGAGGCGGCCAAGAGCGGCAGCAGCAGCAGCGGCGGTGGCCGCCGGAAGAGCGCCTCGGCCACGTCCGGCGGCGGCCGCAAGGACCGAGACGCGAAGGCCCACCGGAGCCGGACTAAGTCGTCCAAGGAGCCGCCTTCGGCCTACAAGGAGCCGCCCAAGGCCTACCGGGAGGACAAGACCGAGCCCAAGGCCTACAGGCGGCGGCAGCGGTCGCTGAGCCCTCTGGGAGGCCGGGACGACAGCCCTCTGTCCCACAGGGCCTCGCAGAGCCTGCGGAGCCGCAAGTCCCCCAGCCCGGCGGGAGGTGGCAGCAGCCCCTATTCTCGGCGGCCGCCTCGCTCTCCGAGCCCCTACAGCCGCCGCCGCTCGCCCAGCTACAGCCGCCACAGCTCCTACGAGCGCGGCGGCGACGTGTCCCCCAGCCCCTACAGCAGCAGCAGCTGGCGCCGCTCCCGGAGCCCGTACAGCCCCGTGGTCAGGTGAGTGTGCTGTCCGAGCGACGGCGTGTGGCCGCGCTGGCCAGATCCCAGGAGGCGGGGAAGGCGGTGAGTGGGCTTCGGAACCACCACGCCTTCGAGCCGGACTAGAGAACCCAACTGCAGACGGGTTTTCGCGCGCCCGTGACACCTCTTAGGGCATTGGAGGGACAAAGCAACAGGTCCAACAGTTTCTCCTCGCTCTGGCAGGGACGGTCTAGGGAAGAGTTCAAAGTTTTAAACTTGTTTCGTTAATATACTGACAAGTTTCTCTCAGCCGCTCTTTGCTTTTCCAGCACAATTACTTTGGGAAAGCTAGAGGTTGTTTAATTTGTCATGACTTTGAAAGCTCTCTGAAGAGGTTTCATTGTTGGAGATTTAGGAATGGATTGCTGCTTAGGGACTAAATATTGTAAAATAGAATCAGAACCACGTGCTGTTGTCAGAGTTAGCAAATGTTTCAAATGATTAATACAGCTCTGGGAAAAGCAACCTTTTTGTAAAGTTTATTCTTTCAGTTTGTGAAAAAGCTTATGTGGAACGTGTAGTTCTAAATTCTGAAGATAACCATTTTGTGACATTCTTGTGAGGAATAGTTTTTTACCTGATCTTTCAAAGTCGTAATTATAAAAAGTAGAAAAAGATGACAAGATTGTAGTTTCTATGTTGATTAGACAACAACCAGTTGCTAATGACTTTTTAAATGTAATCTAGTTGGTGTAATCCAGTGTAACCAAGTGAATGGTAACACTATTACACTATTTACTATTACTTTAAAATTAACTAACCCTTTAAGTATCAGGACCTTTGTTCAGAAATCTTTAAAAGGTACAGTTTAATCGAGTGAAATTGGAGTTTTTTATGTCGCTGTTGTGCCGTGTTGTATAATGCTATTCTCAAAAAAAAAGTGTGTGCACTTATGTCAACTTACCTTTTAAGCAAAGTGAATTAAAAATCACTTTTGAGTATTTTGCAGGTTCTTATGTTCCATAAGACGTCTGTAAATTCTAGGCCTTTAGTATTTCGGGTATTATAAAATGATGTTTGCATTAATTGTGTTTTTCCTATTGGTCTTAGTTTTCAGTAATGTCATACGGATTCTGAGTACTTCTAAGTACAAGTTATGGTTCAATATATGTACCTGTAAAGTTAGCAGATCTTTTTGAACTGTCAGCCTAGTAAGTTTGTAAAGATGGGATGCAAGTAGAGACCTGGTTGTACACTTTAAACCAAAGCAGCTGTATAGATCTCATCATTCTTACAGTGTTCACATTAAAAATGCTATTTGATGCCTTAAGCAAAGGCTATCAGCACTGAAAATTTCACCAAATTTATCCTTTGTATCTTGACTTTAAATTTACTTTTAAAGTATTTTAGGTTTGTGGGTTTTTTTTGCATTTGAATTTTTGACAGCTGATTAGGTTAAGTTTCAGGACTTGAAAATAGCAATTTTTAGTGTATGATGCAGTTTTAAGAATGGATTTTGTGTTTATCAGGCTATGTAGTTGATGGATATTTATCAAGTTCCTTTATTATCTAATAAGCTACATATCTTGTATATATATGTGTGTATAATATAATAGTGGTATGTTTGATTAAGATTATTCATATTTAGAAAATATTTGTTGAGCATATGGATGCCAGATACTGTTCTAGGGACTGGAATATTAGCAATGAAGAAATTCAAGGTCCTTGCCTTTGCAAAGCTTTTGTTCTAGAGGACCTCTCATTACTAGAATCTTTTCACACTGTTTATTTACACTGACCTCCAGTATTTCTATAGATTAGATTTTGAAGAAATTTTAGAATATCTCAGCCAGCATTCCTGACAGCTGTCCATTTGGTGTGTGCCTGCATACATCTAAAAGTGGGATGATTACTTTAAGACAGGTTATTCCATTAGATTCGGGAAGTTCTAGTCCTGGTTTGCCCAGTATCTTAGCAAGACTCTTGGAGACTCAGTTTCCTAAGCTGTAATAGGAAAATAGTTGTTTCTGTGGATTATTTCAAGTAGTAATTGAAAGTATGTGTTTTGTAAAGTAAACAAATATTACAGACTATTGTAGAAAAGTTATGTCCAATTATTGAATAGCCTGAATTGCTAGAGTTCTTCATATTGAAACAGAAGTCAGCCTCCATGTAACTTACACTTACTGCTTCAAGTTGAATTATTTGGAATGATAAGGAACAAACCTATATGCTACCTCTTTCAAATGTAAAGACAGTTGCATGTCTTGGGCAAAAAATTCAGTCTTCTTAAGGTATGGTTTTTAGATTTTTCACATTATATGTAGTTTGTCCTGCTTAAAATCAGGGGCCCAGAATTTACAGCTGAAATAGTTGATTGAGAAACTTAAGGTTTTTAAGTATAACAAATATATTGTTACTGTTAGGAACAATTAATTGAACTCACTTGTCCAGGTAAATGTAAAAAGTTTTATTTAGAATTTAGTAATTGTGTTAGGTGGCCCATGTTGTTTACTGAAGAGACAGCTGGATTGTGAGCTCCATACAGGCAACTACCCTTCCTTTTCTTGTTCACCATTTTATTCCTTGTGCTCAGCGTATTATCTGGCACAGTAGGCACTTAATAATTGTTGAATGGGTAAATGAAGGGATGGAGTTTACTGAGCATGTGAAATATTATTGTGGGCTTGGATTACATAAGTATTTAATATGGACCACATATTGTGCTGTAGAAATAGCAATGTGATCTTTTTCCAGCCCACATGGAGCTTATATATCAATGAATTGTCAGTGTAGACATTATTTAGGAAACGCATGCACATTCAAAGTACAGTTGAAACCATAGTATGAAGATATTTCTTGGTGGTAGTTTTCAGAATAAATTTTCTCCATTCTGTTGATCTCTACTTCACAACCTGCTTTTTGCCTTCCATTCCTCTGCTCCTGCTTTTCTTTTCATCAGTCCCTTCTTAGGTTTACTTTTCCCCGTATAAAACCAATTTACCATACTTTGTTTACTACTTGATAGTTGAGATATGGAAAGTCACATAATTTTTCTGATTGGTCCTGTAGTAAGTGTGAGGTTGTACTGAAGAGAAGGGCTGTTAGGAAAGGAAAGGAAAGTACTGACGACATTTGCGTTTGCTATGTGTCAGGCATTAGTAAATACTTCACATTCACCAAAACATGTGATAGTTTGAAATATTTCTATTGTTACATTGGGAAGTGGAAGCTTTAAAAAGTTAAGTGGTTTTGTTCCAAAGTCAGCTGGGATTCAAATCTTGGGCTGATTTTAAAGTGCATATTCTGATAATGCAGTATCAGACTTCTTCTGGGATGCAAGAGGGCTGACCCCCCTGGTAAAATGATGTGTTTTCTAAAGTTCAACCCATTTGGGTATTTATGTATTTATTTGTTTCCTGGCCTTTGCAGCATTTTGAGAATTTTAAAAGCAAAACATTTTAAAGATTCTTTTAGCACATTGTCTTTATTAATTTGTAGCTTTTAGAATGTGAGGCTACAAACATTTCCTGAAGACATTAATTGCTCTTAGTTATTTTGCAGTGGGATATCTTGATCTGAAGTTACTCAAGTCAGAATAGTTAAAATCAGTACAATAAATTGTTATATATAATTGGTTCTCTCTGAACTTGTGAAGTTCTATTCCACCAAGAAGCACCAGAAGCTTCCATTATGGAGGCCCTGAGAATCTAAAGATGGTTGGACCCTAGATGTAAATAAGATTATTAGTATTCACTTAAAAATGATAGGGGGGAGAGCCTAGTAAATATAATGTTCTTCATGTAATTGTAGATTAATGATAACAACAATAAAAAAATGATAGGGGTAACTGTCATGGCTTATTTAGTGTTTTGTACTAAAAACTATATACATAAGATGAAGACATTCCAGTATGTTTATTTTAAAAAGCTCTTATTTTCATATAATGTTTCTGATTTGATATGTACTTAATAGAAATAAGTTATGGCTATCCTTTGCTGCATGCAATTCTTAAAATGCCTTTAAAAAGTGTCAAATATTTAGGGTGCTAGAATAAAGGCAGAAACATTCAGAAGATGGAAATTTAGATCATCTGTCTTAAGTCTCCAAACCTGTAATCACTCCTTTCATTCTCAAGATGGCCTTGTGTTTTGCTCTTTTTGTCATCAAACCTTACCTGACATTTACATCTAATCAGTCCTTATCACATTTTTGTTCTGACACTAATTATTATCCCCTTTTCATTTCCAGCACCTTAGTTCAGGCCCTCTTTTCCTGTTACCATTCTTTTCTTCCCTGTTCATCCACTCTTCCTAATTCATTCTTTATCAGGAGAATTTTCCTGAAAGCTTAGTGAGATTATGTCACTTCTATTACATAGAACCAAGTCCAAACTTCCTAATGCATTGTTAGGTAATGCCTTTTATGATCTGGCCCCATTTAATCAGAGTTCTGTTTTAGAGGTACTTTTAATTGTCTGTATTTTTTACTCTTGCTGTTCTTTTTAGCATGAATTGTCCTTTTCTCTCTTCTCTGCCTCCAGCTTTTCATTCAAAACCCAGCTCAAATTCTGCCATCTTGAGATCTCTCTCCATCCATTAAGAAAAAGTTAATTCCTTTTCTTATATTCCTACAGCACTTTGCTTTTCTTTCTTACAGAGCTTTAAAAAATTGTTTAATATTCTAATTATTTTGCTGGCTACATTTGTTTCTTCCTTACTAGATTGTAAGCTCCTAGAGGGAAAATTCCACAGTGTGTTTATTACTAGTTGAATTTAAGTAGAAGTTTTCTCCACAAATTCACACAGATCAACTTTTGTACAGATTCCAGTTGTGTATCTAAACTTACTTGCTGTTTTGGTTCACATATACTCTAGGATGGGGAAAGTAGTTGTTTTGATTTGTAAGCAGAAAATTTGAGAACCTCCCCCTTCTAGCTTCTACTTTAGTGGAATGAGTCCAGGATGCTGGGAGTTACTTTAAGTGTGAACAGAATAAATTCAAACCTAGGGCTATATTTGCGTTCTGTTGTACTGTTCAAGGTAAATGATGTTTTTCTTCGTGAAACTTCTCTGAGCAGACTGTATATTAAGCTTTTAATTTCCCTCCAAAAAATGTAGCTTCTTCTGAAAAACCAGTTGAAATTAATGTTAATTATTCATATTTAAGATCATGTGAATATTTTATATATTTTTTCTATGCATAACATTTAAGTTTTTGTTGTTACTTTTGTTTTTGGTTGGCTTTGTCTCATATGTAGATATTTATAAGTTTTAAAGTGGGTATTAAAAACAAAAATACCAAGGTAGAATCAGAAGTATTGTTTGCAGTGATTTTTGTTTCTGGAGTTTCCACACATCTTAATTGTGGGGGAGTCTAGTGTTCTTAACATATTTGGAAAATAAAATGATTGTAGACTAGAGGATAAAATCTAGGTTAAAAACTGGAGTTTATGTAAAATGGAAATGAAAAAGGTAGCAAGAGGAACTGAAAACCGAAAATAGTTAATGGACTGCCCGCCTCCCTACTTTTCTGTTTTTTCATTTTCAGTTGCATGAGGCACTTTCACTGAGCTATTTTATTGATACTCCAATGTAATTTATCTAACATTTAATTATTTTACTTATCTTACAGTCATTTCTTCTGATACTGCTCTTCATTATTTTTCACTGTTTACAAAGGTGATAGAGGCTCAGGGTAAAAAATTTCAGTTAGTGTAGAAAAATGTAAGAGATTAAAAGTCCCCTTGAATCCAACTACCTAAGATGATCACCCTTGACGTTTTGATGAACATTCTTGTAGACTTACTTCTGTATGCATATATGCATAGGGACATAAGATTTTACATAAATGGGAATATACTACAATGCTGTTTTTACACTATACTCCGTAGTATAATCTTTGTATTAGCTCCTTGTATTCTGGTGTATGAATGTACTATAATTTGTTTGGCTAAGTCCATTTTGCTAGACTCTTTGTTTTTTATTTTGCTATGCATGTATCTATTGCAGATTTTGTGCATTTGTTCCATTACCTCCTATAGATTGAATTTCCCAGGGGTAAAATTGTTGGGTGAAAAATGGCATACACATTTGTAATTTTGATACACTGTCTTATTGCCCTTCAGAAGGCTTTTTACCAATTTATATTTCCCAGTAGCCTGTGGGTGTCCATTTCTTCAGTCCCACCATAACTTGGAGTTGTTGGTTATCTCATTGTTTTTTCGTTTGCATTCCTGTAATAACTAGTAAGGCTGCATTTGTTTTTATCCACTTTATGTTCTAATTTCTTGATTCATTTTTGTTTTTCTTACTAGTTTATAAGAGCTCTTTGTGTATTACAGCTAACTTTTCTGTGGCATTAGCAAGTACTTTTCATGAGTTCTCTTTTGTTTATAGAATAAGTTTTTGATTTGTGTGTATGTGCAAGTGTTTTAAGTGGCAGTAGTTTTTCCCAGGCACTTAGTGCCAAAACTTTAGTAATACATATCTCTTCTCCCTTTCCAGTTCTAATGAATTGCTTGTTCTATCTTGTCCTTCTTTGCAGTGTCTTTAGCCCACTCTTACTTAGTTTAAAACTTATTAGCTTATAGCCTTTTTGTAGGGTCTGCTTGCTTTTGGGCTTTTCCTCTTCCAGCTCCTGTTTTCTTCATTCAAGTTAATCTTAAAATACCACTTTAATTCTGTCATTTTTCTGTAAAACATATTTACAGAATCAAAGTCTTTAACTGGACATTTAATTTTCTCCCTCAGATAATCCAAGACTACCTTTACTTCTTTTTCACTGTCTGTGTTGATCACATTTCAAACTGGACTCTACTAATTTTAAATACATATAGTCATAAGTCCCAATACCTTAGTTTATGTCCTTACCTCAGTTGGTCAATATTACTTCCCCAGTTTTCTAAACATAGTTCAGGTGTCATTTTATCTATGAAGAATTCATTAATTTCATCCAAAAGTTATTTCTCTTAATGCCTCTAGCATTGAGATCACTTTTATGAATACTTTTTACATCCTGTCTTAATTAGAGTTGGCTTTTTTCTAGGTATATTAGACATATTTCATTCATTTTTTAAAAAACAAATTTTATTGAGGCATAATTTATATATAGTTCACCAGCTTTATGTGTACAATTAAATGGGTTTTGACAAATAGATATACTTGTGTAACCACTACCACAGTCATGATAAGGAATATTTTCATTGCCCCCAAAAGTTCCATATACTCCTTTGCAGTCCGTCCCCTACTCCTCCTTACCTCTGGTTCTTGGCAGCCAATAATCTGCTTTCTGTCACAGTAGTTGTACCTTTCTTGAATTTCATATAAATGGAATTACATAGTCTAATCTTTGGTGTCTGTGTTCCATTTAGCATGCTTTTGAGATTTATTGATGTTGTTTCATGTTCAAGTGGTTTGTTCCTTTTTATTGCTGAGTAATAATCCATTTATAGATATGCCATATTTGCTTATCTGTCTACCCAGTTGATGATGTTTGAATTGATTCTAACTTTTGGCTATTAGGAACAAAGCTTCTGTGAATATTTGTATGCAGGTCTTTTGTTTTTATTTCTTGTGAGTGAATTAGGAGTGGAATTGCTATGTTGTATCATAAGTGAATGGTTGACTTTATAAGAAAATGTCAGCCTGTTTTCCAAAATGGCTGTATCATTTTGCCTTCTGAGAGTAAGCAGTATCTAAGCATTCCAATTGCTTTATATCCTCAGTAAGACTTCAGTTTTTGTCCATCTTGGATTTTGGACATTGTAGTGGATGTGTAGTGATATATCATTTTGGTTTTATTACTTCCCAAAATAAATATCATTTCCCTAAATAAATTTCTAATAAATAAAAGTGTTTAGCACCTTTCCATATGCTTATTTTCTCTTCATAATTTTTATTAAGTATCTTAAAATTTTTTGTCTGTATTCTTTATGACTCACGTTGTCTATGGAGTTATAAGAGTTCTGTATAGATTCCAGATGCAAGCTTTTAATCAGATATGTGTTTTGCAATGTTTTTTTCTCAGTCTGTGGCTTACCTTTACTTAACAGTAATTTCAAAGAGAAGTTTTAAATTTTGATGAGGTCCAATATAGTGGGTGTTTCTTTTATGATTTGTACTTTTTGTGCTCCCAAAAAACTGCCTCAGTCACAAAGGTACTCACTCTCCTTGGTTTTATAATTAAATCTTTAGTTTATCACAAGTCTATCTTCATGTATAATATAATGTTACAAGAGCATGCTTCCATTTTCTTTTTTTGGGGGGGCATTGGACATTTACATTTATTTTATTTCTTTATTTTGGTATCATTAATCTATAATTACATGAGTGACGTTATGGTTACTAGACTCCCCCCATCATCAAGTCCCTACCACATACCCATTACAGTCACTGTCCATCAGCATAGTAAGATGCTATAGAATAACTACTTGTCTTCTCTGTATTGTATAGCCCTCCCCACGCACCCCTTTCCTGACATTTTGTCTGCTAATCGTAATGCCCCTTTTCCCCCCTTGTCCATCCCTTCCCACCCATCATCCCCAGTCCCTTTCCCTTTGGTAACTGTTAGTCCATTCTTGGGTTCTGTGATTCTGCTGCTGTTTTGTTCCTTCAGTTTTTTTCTTTGTTCTTATACTCCACAGATGAGTGAAATCATTTGATACTTGTCTTTTTCCACCTGGCTTATTTCACTGAGCATAATACCCTCTAGCTCCATCCATGTTGTTGCAAATGGTAGGATCTGTTTTCTTCTTATGGCTGAATAAAATTCCATTGTGTATATGTACCACATCTCTTTATCCATTCATCTGCTGATGGACACTTAGGTTGCTTTATCCATTCATCTGCTGATGGACACTTAGGTTGCTTCCATTTCTTGGCTATTGTAAATAGTGCTGCGATAAACATAGGGGTGCATATGTCTTTTTGAGACTGGAAACTGCATTATTCAGGTAAATTCCTAGGAGTGGAATTCCTGGGTCAAATGGTATTTCTATTTTGAGTTTTCTGAGGAACCTCCATACTGCTTTCCACAGTGGTTGAACTAATTTACATTTCCACCAGCAGTGTAGGAGGATTCCCCTTTCTCCACATCCTCGCCAAAATTTGTTGTTGTTTGTCTTTTGGATGGGGGCGATCCTTACTGATGTGAGGTGATATCTCACTGTGGTTTTAATTTGCATTTCTCTGATGATTAACGATGTGGAGCATCTTTTCTTGTGCCTGTTGGCCATCTGAATTTCTTCTTTGGAGAAGTGTCTGTTCAGATCCTCTGCCCATTTTTTAACTGGATTACTTGCTTTTTGTTTGTTGAGGTGCGTGAGCTCTTTATATACTTTGGTTGTCAATCGTTTATTGGATCTGTCACTTATGAATATATTTTCCCATACTGGAGGATACCTTTTTGGTTCGATTGGTGGTGTCTCTTGCTGTACAGAAGCTTTTCAGCTTGATATAGTCCTACTTGTTCATTTTTTCTTTTGTTTCCCTTGCCCAGGGAGGTAAGTTCATGAAGAAGTTGTTCATGTTTATGTCCCAAGAGATTTTCGCCTATGTTTTTTTCTAAGAGTTTTATGGTTTCATGACTTATATTCAGGTCTTTGATCCATTTCGAATTTATTTTTGTGTATGGGGTTAGACAATGATCCAGTTTCATTCTCTTACATGTAGCTGTCCAGTTTTGCCAACATCAGCTGTTGAAGAGGCTATCATTTCCCCATTGTATGTCCATGGCTTCATTATCGTATATTGATTGGCCATATATGATTGGGTTAATATCTGAACTCTCTATATTATTCCACTGGTCTGTTGGTCTGTTATTGTGCCAGTACCAAATTGTCTTGATTACTGTGGCTTTGTAGGAGAGCTTGAAGTTGGGGAGCGAGATTCCCCCCACTTTATTCTTCCTTCTCAGGATTGCTTTGGCTATTTGGGGTCTTTGGTGGTTGCATATGAATTTTAAAACTATTTGTTCCAGTTCGTTGAAGAATGCTGTTGGTATTTTGATAGGAATTGCATTAAATCTGTGTATTGCTTTGGCAAGATGGCCATTTTGACAATATTAATACTTCCTAGCCAAGAGCATGGGATGAGTTTCCATTTGTTAGTATCCTCTTTGATTTCTCTTAGGGGAGTGTCTTGTAGTTTTCAAGGGTATAGGTCTTTATTTCCTTGGTAGGTTTATTCCTAGGTATTTTATTCTTTTTGATGCAATTGTGAATGGAATTGTTTTCCTGATTTCTCTTTGTGCTAGTTCATTGTTAATGTATAGGAAAGCAAAAGATTTCTGTGTATTAATTTTGTATCCCGCAACTTTGCTGAATTCTGATATTAGTTCTAGTAGTTTTGGAGTGGAATCTTTAGGGTTTTTTATGTACAATATCATGTCATCTGCAAGCAGTGACAGTTTGACTTCTTTACCAGTCTGGATGCCTTGTATTTCTTTGTTTTGTCTGATTGCTAGGGCTAGGACCTCCAGTACTATGTTGAATAACAGTGGGGAGAGTGGGCATCCCTGTCTTGTTCCCAGTCTTAGAGGAAAGGCTTTCAGCTTCTCGCTGTTAAGTATGATGTTGGCTGTGAGTTTGTCGTATATGGCCTTTATTATGTTGAGGTACTTTCCCTCTATACCCATTTTGTTGAGAGTTTTTATCATGAATGGATGTTGAATTTTGTCAAATGCTTTTTCAGCATCTATGGAGATGATCATATGATTTTGTCCTTCTTTTTGTTGATGTGGTGGATGATGTTGATGGGTTTTCAAATGTTGTATACCATCCTTGCATCCCTTAGATGAATTCCACTTGGTCCTGGTGTATGATCCTCTTGATGTCTTTTTGAATTTGGTTTGCTAAGATTTTGTTGAGTATTTTTGCATCTAGGTTCATCAGGGATATTGGTCTGTGATTTTCTTTTTTGGTGGGGTTTTTGCCTGGTTTTGGTATTAGAGTGATGCTGGCTTCATAGAATGAGTTTGTAAGTATTCGATCCTCTTCTATTTTTCGGAAAACTTTAAGGAGAATGGGTATTATGTCTTCTCTGTACGTCTGATAAAATTCAGTGGTAAATCCATCTGGTCCCGGGGGTTTTGTTCTTGGGTAGTTTTTTGATTACCAATTCAATTTCCTTGCTGGTAATTGGTCTGTTTAGATTTTGTGTTTCTTCCTTGGTCAGTCTTAGAAGGTTGTATTTTTCTAGGAAGTTGTCCATTTCCTCTAGGTTTTCCAGCTTGGCCGCATATAGTTTTTTGTAGTATTCTCTGATAATTCTTTGTGTTTCTGTGGGGTCCGTCGTGATTTTTCCTTTCTCGTTTCTGATTCTGTTGATGTGTGTTGATTTTCTTTTTCTCTTAATAAGTCTGGCTAGGGGCTTATATATTTATTTATTTTCTCGAAGAACCAGCTCTTGGTTTCATTGATTTTTTTCTATTGTTTTATTCTTCTCAATTTTATTTATTTCTTCTCTGATCTTTATTATGTCCCTCCTTCTGCTGACTTTGGCCTCATTTGTTCTTCTTTTTCCAATCTCAGTAATTGTGACTTTAGATTATTCTTTTGGGATTGTTCTTCCTTAAATATACTTGGATTGCTATATACTTTCCTCTTAGAATGCTTTCGCTGCGTTCCATAGAAGTTGGGGCTTTGTTGCTGTTGTTGTCATTTGTCTCCATATATTGCTTGATCTCTATATTAATTTGGTCATTGATCCATTGATTATTTAGGAGCATGTTGTTAAGCCTCCATGTGTTTGTGAGCGTTTTTGTTTTCTTTGTACAATTTATGTCTAGTTTTATACCTTTCTTGTCTAAGAAGTTGATTGGTAGAATTTCAATCTTTTTGAATTTACTGAGGCTCTTTTTGTGGCCTAGTATGTGGTCTATTCTGGAGAATGTTCCATGTGCACTTGAGAAGAATGTGTATCCTGCTGCTTTTGGGTGTAGAGTTCTGTAGATGTCTATTAGGTCCATCTGTTCTAGTGTGTTGTTCAGTGCCTCTGTGTCCTTACTTATTTTCTGTCTGGTTGGATCTTTCCTTTGGAGTGAATGTTGTGTTGAAGTCTCCTAAAATGAATGCATTGCATTCTATTTCCTCCTTTAATTCTGTCAGTATTGGTTTCACATATGTTGTTGCTCCAGTATTGGGTGCATATTTATTTATAATGGTTATATCCTCTTGTTGGACTGACCCCTTTATCATTATGTTATGTCCTTCTTTGTCTCTTGTTACTTTCTTTGTTTTGAAGTCTATTTTGTCTGCTACAAGTACTGCAACACCTGCTTTTTTCTCCCTATTGTTTGCATGAAATATCTTTTTCCATCCCTTGACTTTTAGTCTGTGCATGTCTTTGGGTTTGAGGTGAGTCTCTTGTAAGCAGCATATAGATGGGTCTTGGTTTTTTATCCAGTGACCCTATGTCTTTTGATTTGTGCATTCAGTCCATTTACATTTAGGGTGATTAGCGATAGGTATGTACTTATTGCCATTGCAGACTTTAGATTTGTGGTTACCAGAGGTTTAAGGCTATCTTTCTTACTGTTTAAGAGTCTAACTTAACTCACTTAATATGCTATTACAGATGCAATCTAAAGGTTCTTTTCTTTTTCTCCTCCTTTTTCTTGCTCCTCCATTCTTTATATGTTAGGTATCATATTCTGTATTCTTTGTCTATCTGTTGATTGACTTTGGGGATAGTTAATTTAATTTTGTATTTGCTTAGTAATTAGCTGTTCTACTTTCTTTACTGTGCTTTTATTGCTTCTGGTGGCAGCTACTAAACTTCAGGAACACTTCCATCTATAGCAGTCCCTCAAAAATAGACTGTAGAGATTGTTTGTGTGGAGGTAAATTCTCTCAGCTTTTGCTCATCTGGAAATTGTTTAATCCCTCCTTCAAATTTAAATCATAATCTTGCTGGATAAAGTAATCTTGGTTCCAGGCCCTTCTGCTTCATTGCATTAAATACATCATGCCACTCCCTTCTGGCCTTTAAGGTTTCTGCTGAGAAGTCTGATGTTAGCCTGATGGGCTTTCCTTTATATGTGATCTTATTTTTCTCTCTGGCTGCTTTTAATAGTCTGTCTGTCCTTATCCTTAATCTGCCATTTTAGTTATTATATGTCTTGGTGTTGTCTTCCTTGGGTCTCTTGTGTTGGGAGATCTGTGCATCTTCATGGTCTGAGGTACTATCTCCTTCCCCAGATTGTGGAAGTTTTCAACAGTTACCTCCTCAAAGACACTTTCTATCCCTTTCTCTCTCTCTTCTTCTTCTGGTACCCCTATAATGCGAATATTGTTCCGTTTGGATTGGTCACACTGTTCTCTCAATATTCTTTCATTTTTAGAGATACTTTCTTCTCTCTGTGCCTCAGCTTTGTATTTCTCTTCTCTAGTTTCTGTTTCATTTATCATCTCCTCCACCGTATCCAATCTGCTTTTAATTTCTTCCATTGTGCTCTTCAATGATTGGATCTCCAACCAGAATTCATTCCTGAGTTCTTGAATATATTTCTGTACCTCCATTAGCATGTTAATGATTTTTATTTTGAACTCCCTTTCAGAAAGAGTCATGAGGTCCATGTCATCTTTCTCAAGAGTTATATTAATTTTATTCTGAACCAGGTTCCTTTGGCGTTTCATATTTGTATATGGCGCCCTTTAGTGTCCAGAAGCTCTACTCTCTGGAGCTGCTCAGCCCCTGAAGCAATGTCAGGGTTTGCAGGGGAGTGGTATTTGTGCCTGGGGGGAGGAAAGAGCTGTTTCCTGCTTCCTGGCCCCTATGCCTGTCTGCACTGGCTGAACCAGTTGTCCGAGCACACACGCATAAGCCTCTATGCTTTGTGTTTGCAGTTGCTGTAGACAGATCTTCCCTCTGGCTGGCCTAACACCAGGGTAGGGTTTGTTGGATTGCGAGCCAGGTGGGGCTGGGTGGGAGAAAGACGCAGTAGGCTGCCTATCATGGAGGGGGTCCTGGAGCTGTGTAGCCAGCCAGGGAGCTGGAGCACCTGGATATCATGAAAGCTCCCAACCTGCGAGGCAGAGTGCACCTGGACAATTTTGTCTACCTGTCCTTTCTCCTGAGCAGTAAGCTCTGTGCAGTCCTTACCCCTTTAGCAGCCCTCCTGCTAAGGGCTTCCTTGTTAGGAAGTCTCTCAGACTGCCCTCCCTTCTTTTGTCCCAGAGTAGCCAGATATGGATCTCTGCTTTCCACAAGTGGTCGGAATCTCAGTCTCTCCAGGAATTCTGCCTGTCCTAGCTTTCCAATCCCCCAATCATGAAAGCACCACAAAATGTCAGTTTCTGCTCCTAGAACAGATCTCTGGAGTTAGGTATTCAGCAGTCCCAGGCCTCCACTCCTTCCCTGCACCGTTTCTCTTCCTCCAGCCAGTGAGCTGGGGTTGGGGAAGGGCTTGGGTCCCACTGGGCCACAGCTTTGGTATGTTACCCTGTTTCATGAGGTCTGCTCTTTTCTCCAGGTGTATGCAGTCTGGCACAGTCCTCCTTCCTTGTGCTCTTTAAGGATCAGTTGTATTAATTATATTTTCATATTATATGTGGTTTTAGGAGGAAGCCTCTGTCTCATGTCTCACGCACCCATTTTTTCAAGAGTTTTACAGTCTGGCTCTTACACACTGTCTTTGATATATTTTGAGTTAGTTTTTGTGTATGGTGAGAGAAAGGGGTCCAAATCCATTCTTTTGGGTGGAAACCCAGTTGTCCCAGCACCATGTAATAAAGGCTTTTCTTTCTCTACTGAATTGTGTTCACATCCTTGTTGAAAACCCACTAACTGTAAATGTGAGGGTTTATTTATGGTCTGTCAGTCCTATTCCATTGATTCACTGTTCTTTTTGATGCCAGTACCACAGCCTTGATTTTTCTAGTTCTGCAGTAATTTTTTAAATTGGAAAGTGTAAGTCCTCCAACTTTGTACTTTTAGATTGCTTTGGTTTTGTTTTGTTTTCTTGTGGTGGGGTGGGGATCCTTTTCATTTCCACATGAATTTAGGATTAGTTTGCCAATTTGTGTGAAAAAGATAGCTGGGATTTTCATAGGGTTTGCATTGAATCTGGAAATCAATTTGGGGGTATTGCCGTTTTAAGAATGTTAAGTCATCAAATACATGAACATGGAATGTCTTTCTATTTTCAATTATATCTTGTACTTTTGTTATTGTTAAATTTATTCCTAGGTATTCTTTTTAAGGCTATTGTTATGAGAATTGTTTTTGTAGTTTCATTTTTTTGTTCACTGCTATTGTATAGAATTATAGTAGATTTTTTTGATATTCATCTTGTATCCTCCCATCTTACTTGTTTGTTCTCATAGTTTTATAGTGTATTCCTTAGGATTTTCTATAAGATCATGTCATCTGCAAGTAGAGATAGTTTTACTTCTTTAATTTCCCCCAATCTGGGTTCCATTTATGTATGTAGGTATGCATTTATTTTTGCCTGATTGAATGTGTAGGATCTCAAGTACAATGTTGATTAGGAGTGGTAAGATTGGACTTCTTGTCTTGTTCCTGTTCTTATAGGGAAAATTTTAGTCTTTCTTCACAAAATGATGTTAACTGTGAATTTCTCATAAATTCCCAGTTTTATTTTTTTATTAAAATTGTTTCCCTAGTCTAATTTTGGGTTTTAAAAAAAAGAATTCTGGATGCTTTGGTTGACTGTTAATACATGAGCCTGTGGAATTATGCATTGCTGTTCCAGGGGCTAGGAAAAGAGGAAATCTCCTACTTTGTATTATGTGTGTAATCACTGGGCACATTAGTTTCCTCATACACCATGCCTGAAGAAACATTTGAAAAATGTTTCATTACAAAAAGTATATGCATTAATGTTTATAATATATTTTTTATCTCATTAGTGTTATTTAAGCACTCATAATTTTCTAAATTTAATTTTTTGAAGTTAAGTAATTGGCATACTGGGATAAGAATAAATCTATACATCCTATTTCATTTTTATTAAAGTGACAATGGTTTTTCATACAATAAATTTTGGTTTATAATAATTTCTGGTGGTTTACATCTTTAAACTTTTTTGTATTCATTTTTCTATAGTGATACTGTATTTTTTTTAACTTATGCTTTCTTTGTATTTGAAACTTTCACATGAAATGCTTGTATGAAAGCATATAGAGCAAGATGTGAAAGCTACTGTTTATGTCCTTTTCATTCCTGTTTTCTTTGAAGTATATAATCCTGTAAGTAGATTGGTATACATCCTTCTCTTGTGTGTATTTACATACAAATATATGTACGTACAGATATGGAGAATGTTACTATGCCATAAATGTTGTTTTTTGCATGCTTTTTTTGTTTAAAGTATGATTTGAAAGTTTTTCCAAATGACTACCTAGAATTCCACAATGAAATTTTTATCAAGCTTTATTTAAATGTCAGCTGTTGGGCACTTCTTTTCATTTTTTCTTTATCACAAACAACCCTTTAAATGATGTCTGTGCAATAAAACTTTTTGAAACATGGGAATGTTTTTGTAGGATATTGTTCTTACAACTGAACTTGCAGATCAAAAGAATTTATAGGTACTACCAAACTGCCTTTTAAAAAGGCTTAACAATTTTATATTTCCTGATTAATTTATGTGAATAACGATTTTTCTCTGCATTCTCATGAATAATTGATATTTTCAGAATTTCTTTTTTTTGCCATTCTGATGGATACAAATTTATTACCATTTTATTTTGCCTCTTCTGGTTACTAGCGAGAAGGGAGCATTTAAATTTCTTTACTGGCCATTTGAATTTCTTCTGTGCCTGTATTATTTCTTCTAACAAGAAAACCCTCTAGTTGTTAAAAATAAGGAGTGATTGTAGTTTATATTAGAAAAATTAATATTACTCATTAAATCTCTATGAGATGATGAATGTAAAATGTTTGGTGGTTAATAAAAATTGTAAATTCATCTCAGTGTTGATATGAAGAAGCTAATTCAGTGTTATTCTGTTTCCTAGATCTTAGTAGTTTAAGTAGAATTTTATCACTGGACCTATGCCCATTAGTTAACTAGCTGGACTATCAGTTATGCAAAGCACTCTGCTAGTATTTGCAGACATTCAGAGAAGTAGATAACCTGTTGTTTGCTGTTTTATACATCAATTCAGTAAATACCTTTTGATTGTTATTATACTTGAGACACGGTTTTAGGCACTGGGAATACAGTGATTAAGAGTGGTGGAGGAGAGGGTTATACATATGCTAATTTCTTTCTGATAAGGGAAAGCCACACTGTGGAGTTGATAATTCAGTGGAGACATGAAAAAAACAGCATCCTAGGATGAGAAAATAGCATGTGCTAAGGTAATCAAGTTAGGAAGAAGTGTGACCTTTGGAAGAATCACAAAAGAGGCTGGTGTGGCAGGAGCCTAGTGAGTGAAAAAAGGTGTACTAAAGATGACAGGCAGTTTTTTGGTCTTGTGATCAGAGTAATGATTTTAATTTTTATTCTAAATTCAGTGAGGAGCCATTGGAGAGTTTTAGGCAAAGGCATGGCATAATCCAATTTACGGTTTTAAAAGATAAAGACATAAAATACAAGATAATATGTGAAAAGTGCTGTGTGAATTCAGCAAATGGGGGAGTTTACAGAGGAGGTGGATCTTTTAGCTAGACCCTTAAAGACAGATAAGAATTAAATAAATGGAGAGGAAGGATGTAGTATGGTGGTGTAGCAATAAATAGTGCCTGACTCTGAATTGGAAGACTTGGTCTTGAGTATTGACTCTAACTCTTCATAGCTCCTGGCCTCTAAATAAATTTCTTAACCCTCTTTGTCTTAGTTCCCTCATTTGCTTTCTTGATATCTTGGTTGCTATGAAGAACAAGTCAAATGAAAAACGCTTATAGAAGTGTTTTGTAAACTGTAGGTTCAATATGGTATGTTTGAATATTTAGTAAAAGATTATCATCTGTGTGATATCAATAGTGCTAAGGGTTGCAGAATGAGACAATGAATTGGACCTCATTTCTGCTCCTTAAAGAATTTATAGTCCAGGCAATGTGGTAAATTTCTAATACACAAGTTAAGACTGAAAGGTAATAAGAATGCAGGCAAAGTGCTTTGGGGGCTCCAAGAAAAGAGAGCTTGCTTCTTTCTTGGAATTGGTTGTAGAATCTTAAAGTAGACCTTGAAAGATAGATAGGACTTCAATATAAGATGGAGGGGAAGAGATTATTCTCAGTAGGTGAATCTGTAGAGTAAAGGCATGGATGGAAGCCTTAAGCAAACTCATAACTTGACAAGGATAGGTAGCTTAGGACCAGACAGATCATTCAGCCTCTTAATACTAGGCTAAGGAAGATAAATTCTGTTTGGTAGGGATGCTATCAGCCATGTACTTAATTCTGCAAATATTTATTGAGCATCTGCCATTGCCAGGTTTGTACTAGTCAGGGCTCTGAAGATACAATGATCTGTTTAGTTGGGGAAGACAGATTATTTAATTATTATTCTAATGAGATATGAACAAAACATGGTAGGACCATAGGACAAGGAACAATCTCCAGCTGCTTCACATAATAAGGGAATGCTTTCTAGAGGTGTGGTACATTGTGCTGTGATATGAAGTATCCCTTGTTTAACAGATAAAAGTGGATGAAGAGAGGAATGTGAGATAAATAGTGTAGGCCTAGCACTTTATGTTTTGGGGATAGCTGGACAGAGTCTTTGTATGTGGTGCAAGGTTGTGAACAGTTTTGGTAGAATGTTGACTTAAAGTTTCTGGTGGCAGTATGAGAGTAAATTGGAAAGGATAAGGTTTGAGGTGGGGAACCTTGTATGAAGTCTGTTGAACTGGGCCAAGTGAGAGATAATGGAGGACCTATGTGAAATAATAGCTATGAGGATAATGAGCCTAGAAAATGAGATATACTTCAGATGTCTGAACTTGGTAATCAGTTGGATATAGGAGAAGGGAGGAAAGGGGACTGTGTGGAATATTTCAGTGAGAATAATGGTTTGGGGAATATATTATGGAGGGATTAGAATTTGGCTATAATTGAAAGGAGAGATGATAAAATATCAAGTAACCATCATTTGCTTTTTTCTTGTCTCTTTTTAAAGATTTTGAGTTACTTATTCCATAAGGGGAAATAGCAAAATGGACAGCAAAGGGTTGAAGCCACAAGTAATAAAGTAGCCATAGAGGAGCCTAGCATAGTGTATCTCAAACTTTAATAGGGATTTTGTTACAATGCAGATTCTGAATAAGAAGGCTGGGGCTGGGACCCAAGGTACAGCATATCTGACAGGCTCATGCTGCTGGTTTGTGGACTATATTCTTTTAAGTAAGGATTGAAGAGTATGGGATTGATAGCATCATAGAGGAATTTGCTTTGGATAGGAAGAGGAACAGCCCTACTCTGAGATCAGGTGGAATGTAAGGTGGATAGAGATTCAGATTAAGTTTGCAGACAGGAAACATGCCTGATAATCTTTGTTTTTTGTTTTGTTTTTTTTTCCCATGTGAAATAGAAGTAAAGTGATATTAAGAAAGACTGGGTGGGAATGCTGTTGTGAGCTTGAAGAAAGTTGTGAAGGTTTGAAATAGCTACTAAAAGAGATGGAAAATGAGTGAATTTGGGACGTATAATAGTCACTGAACAAAGAGGGTTAGTTTGGTTATGGTGTCTGTAGAAAAATAATTGGAACAGGAAGAGATTAGATATGAAGAGATCAGTTATTTTTTTAGATGATAAGATACCCTGGAGGAGAGATAATAAGGTCTGAAATAGAAAGTAGCTTTGAGAATAGAAAAGGAGGCTGAATAATGGCCCCCCAAAGATGTCCATGTGGATCTGTGAGTTAATTTCAAGTGTATAATACAGTATTATCAACTATAGTCAGCATGTTACACATTAGATCCTCAGACTTTACTCATCTAGAACTGAAAGTTTATGTGCGTTTACTAAACTCTCCCATTTCCCCGTCCTAGCCTCTGGCTATCGCCCTTGTATTCTCTCTGTACATGAGTTTGCCTTTTTATTAGGTTCCACTTATAAGTGACAGTATGCAGTATTTGTCTTTCTCTGGCTTACTTCAGGTAGCCTAATACCATTTACATTTATCTGTATTTTTGCAAAAGGCAGGATTTTCTTTTTTAAAGGCTGCATAATATTCCATCACACGCACGCACATGCACACACACACACATTTTCTTTATCCATTCATCTGTTGGTGAACACTTAATTGTTTCCATACCTTGGCTATTGTGAGTAGTGCTGTAGTGAACATGGAGTGTAGGTATCTCTTTGAGACAGTGATTTCATTTTCTTTAGTTATGTACCCAGAAGTGGGATTGCTGGATCATATGGTAGTTGTATTTTTGACTTCTAGAGGAACCTCCATACTATTTTCCATAGTGGCAGTTGCAGTGGCAGTTTTGATTCCCACCAACAGTGTGCAACGGTTCCCTTTTCTCCTCATCCTCACCAGCATTTGTTATCTCATCTTTTTGATAAAAGACATACTAGCAGGTTTGTGGTGATACCTCATTGTGGTTTTGAACTGAATTTCCCTGATGATTAGTGATGTTATACACCTTTTCAGGTACCTGTTAGCCATTTGGGTGTCTTTTTTTGCAAAAATGTCTGTTTAGGTTCTTTGCCCATTTTTTAATTGGGTCATTTGGGTTTATTTGGTATTTGAATTGTATAAAGTCCTTACGTATTTTGAATATCAACTCCTTAAAAAATGGTGGCTTGCAAATATTTTCTCCCATTCTAAAGGCTGTGTTTTCATTTTGTTGATTGTTTTGTTTGCTGTAAGTTTTTCAGTTTGATGTGATCCCACTTGCTTTTTTCTTTTTGGTGTCAAAATAAAAAAAAAATCATTGTCAAGACCAATGTCAAGAAGTTTATCCGTAATGTTTCCTTCTAGTTTTATTTATGGCTTCAGTCTTATGTTCCAAGTCTTTAAAGTTTTATGGTGTAAGGGGTCCAGTTTCAGTTTTTTTGTATGTGGCTATCTGGTTTTTCCAACACCATTTATTGAAGAAGTTAGCCTTTTCCCATTGTATAGACTTGGTTTCTTTGTTGAAAATTAATTGATCATATATTCATGGGTTTATTCCTGGGTTCTCCATTTCTGTTTTATTAATCTATGTCTTTTTTTTTATGCCAGTACCATAGTGTTTAGATTACAATGGCTTTGTAATACAGCTTGAGATCAGGAAGTGTGATGCCTCTTGCTTTGTTCTTCTTTCTCAAGATTGCTTTGTTTAGTCTTTTGTGGTTCCATATGAATTTTAAGATTTTTTTTTAACAAATATGAAAAATGCCATTGTCATTGTCATAAGGATTACACTGAATCTGAAGATCATTTTGGGTAGTTTGGACATTTTATCAGTATTAATTTTTCCAATTCATTATTACAGAGTATCTTCCCATTCATTTGTGTCTTCTTCAGTTTCTTTCACTCCTTTTGTTAAATTTATTCCTAAGTATTTTATTCTTTTTTATGCTACTGTAAATGGGACTGTGTTCCTATTTTCTCTTTCCAATAGTTTGTTGTTAGCAAATAGAAACACAGCTGATTTTTGTATATTGATTTTGTATCCTGCAACTTTACTGAATTTGTTTGTTACTTCTATTAGCTTTTTGGATTTTCTGTCTGTAATAACATGTCATCTGCAAATAGAAAATTTTACTTCTTCCTTTCTTCTGATTTTGATGTCTTTTATTTCTTTTTTTGCCTAATTGCTCTGGCTGGGATTTCTGATAATATGTTGAATGAAAGTGGTGAGAGTAGGCATTATTGTCTTGTTTCTGATTTTAGAGGAAAACCTTTCAGCTTTTCACTGTTCAGTGTGATGTTGGCTGTGGGTTTGTCATATGGCCTTTATAAGGTTGAGGTATATACCTTCCATACCTGATTTGTTCAGTTTTTATCATGAAAGGACATTGAATTTTGTCATTTACTTTGTCTGCATCTATTGTGATGATCATATGATTTTTATCCTTCATTTTATTAATGTGCTTTATCACATTTATTTCCATATGTTGAACCATCCTTGCATGGAAGCATTTTTAGCCTTTTTGGGGGTTGTTAATAAGTTTTTGAAATAGACATAGCTACTGTTAGCATGTGAAATAAGCAGGGGTAGAAAAATTCCTCTAAAAAATGTGAATAGTGGCTACTGTATTGGGCAGCACATGTATAAAACATTTGTTATCCCATAAAGTTTTAGTGCTGTTCTATATGAGGAGGGATTGGGTATTATTTTAGTAAAATTCTTTAGAATTACTATTTGCTAATTAGGTACTATTTCAGAAAACCTGGACTCTTAGAGGCATTACATGATAAAGTCTAGTGAACAGTACAGTGTGCTGTCTCTCTGTAAGGAGTGCTAACCTAATTAACAATGAGCACTGATCATTTGAGTTTCAGTTCACTGGGTTTTTAATACTGTTCTGCTTTATATTTTATGAATTTGGAAAAACTTAGGAGCAAATAGATTTCTTAAAGTTTTAAAGAGATCCTGTAACCTCCTAAAAATCATTAGAAATGAACAAGAAACTATCATTTGTTCACTGCAGATTCTACAATACAGAAATGTCAGAAAAAATTATTTTTAAAAAGAAAAATCTAACTCTTATCTGTAAAACAAAGACTTACCTATCATCCATTTCAGTTCTCTTAATAAGACATCATGATACAATTCATTATGTAGTCTTACAGATCTTCTTTTCTCTTACCCTTCTAACTTTGTATGGCCGAAGTATCAGATTGTTAGTAAAAATGACCTAACCTTGAGTTTTTTTTTTGGTTTGTTTGTTTTTTTAGGAGAGCAAGGTACAGGCTTTTATTTAGAAATAAAGTGAGAGAATAGAGCTCCTGGCTCATGCCAGGAGGGGACAAGAGAGCCCCGAGTCTTGTTTTTATATAGGTTCCCAAACTATGTTTGTTGTTAACAGTAAATATATAATTGAAATTTATTAACAAATATGCAGTATCTGAGAGAGTGCAAGTTTACTAGGACATAAAATTTAAAAGTTAAGGAACTTTTGAAGAGAAATAAAAGAATTGAGAGGGATGAAGGCTGTGCCTAGAAATTGCCACTGGTATAGAGATCAAATACCGTAAAAATGTCATTTCCAAAATACCCTTTTTAGAGAGCAAACCTTTTTAAAGTCTTTACTGATAACTCTCTAAATTCAGATCCTATCCAGAAGAGAGTAATTTAATAGGCCAGAGGCGTTAATTGTTGGGGATTTTTACCTATTATCTTTTTATCTTCTTTTCCTTGGTAAAATTTATTGATCACAAATCACTCAGTTAAATATAATTTATGTGTCTGTATGAAACTGATGACCAGAATCTTTCTAGTGTAGTAAAGTTAATTTTAAAAAATTCTGGGAGGCGGAGCCAACATGGCGGCATGAGTAGGACAGTGGGAATCTCCTCCCAAAAACATATAGACTTTTGAAAATACAACAAACACAACTAGCCCTAAAAGAGAGACCAGAAGACGCAGGACAGTGGCCAGACTGCAGCTACACCAGCGAGAACCCAGCACCTGGTGAAGGGGTAAGATACAAGCCCCGGCCCGGCGGGACCCGAGCGCCCCTCCCCCCAGCTCCCGGCGGGAGAAGAATAGGCCGAGCGGGAGGGAGACGGAGCCCAGGACTGCCGAACACCCAGCCCCAGCCATCCGGGCCAGAGCGCAGACACAGTATGTGCCCAGGGGGCCCTGGATACTGGGGGAACAGGGAGTAAGACCTCTGAGCGGGTACCGAAGCTGATGCCCCTGTGACAAAGAAAAGCGGGGGCGTTTTGAAAGTCTTAAAGGGACAGGGACTTAACAGCTTGATGGAAACAACCCAGGTCACAGTACAGCAGCTGGAAATTACAGGGAAAACCGGGTGCACTAACCCCCTGGGCAACAGCTCTGAAACCCCTCACGGAGGTAAACAGTCAAGCAGCCGCCCCATCCATTACCCCACCGGGCGCTGCGAAAGCAGAGAAGCAGACTGAGACAAATTCCGCCCACAGAAAGGGAAATTTCTCCCTTCCGGCCAGGCAAGACACAAAGACCCAGTCTACACGCAATTACCCAACACAAGCCACTAGGGGTCGCAGTTGTCCCAGTAAAGAAAGGCCAGGAGCAAGTGAAAATTTTGGCCCTCCCAGCTGACAGTCAATAGCACCTGTCAACATGAAAAGGCAAAAAAATATGATCCAGACAAGACTAACCCAGACAGCTTCGGCATCTGCTACATCTTCCCCTGAGAAGGAATCTGGGGAGATAGATTTAACCAGTCTTCCTGAAAAAGAATTCAAAACAAAAGTCATAACCATGCTGATGGACTTGCAGAGAAATATGCAAGAACTAAGGAAGGAGAATTCAGAAATAAAACAAGCTCTGGAAGGACTTCAAAACAGAATGGACAAGATGCAAGAGACCATTAATGGACTAGAAAACAGAGAACAGGAATGCAGAGAAGCTGATGCAGAGAGAGATAAAAGGATATCCAGGAATGAAAGAATTTTAAAGAGAGCTGAGCGACCAATCAAAAAGGAACAATATAAGAATTATAGGTATTCCAGAAGAAGTAGAGAGAGAAAAGGGGATAGAAAATGTCTTTGAAGAAATAATTGCTGAAAACTTCCCCAAACTAGGGGAAGAAATGGCCTCTCAGACGACAGAGGTACACAGAACTCCCATGACAAGGGATCCAAGGAGGGCAACACCAAGACACATAATAATTAAAATGGCAAAGATCAAAGACAAGGACAAAGTATTACAGGCAGCCAGAGAGGAAAAAAAGGTTACCTACAAAGGAAAACCCATCAGGCTATCATCAGACTTCTCAACAGAAACCCTACAGGCCAGAAGAGAATGGCATGATATACTTAATGCAATGAAACAGAAGGGCCTCAAACCAAGACTACTGTATCCAGCACGAATATCATTTAAATATGAAGGAGGGATTAAACGATTCCCAGACAAGCAAAAGTTGAGGGAATTTGCCTCCCACAAACCACCTCTACAGGGCATCCTACAGGGACTGCTCTAGATGGGAGCACTCCTAAAAAGAGCACACAACAAAACACCCAACATATGAAGAAGGGAGGAGGAGGAATAAGAAGGGAGAGAAATAAAGAATCATCAGAATGTGTTTATAATAGCTCAACAAGCGAGTTAAGTTAGACAGTAAGATAGTAAAGAAGCTAACCCTAAACCTTTGGTAACCACAAACTTAAAGCCTGCAGTGGCAATAAATTCATACCTTTCAATAATCACCCCAAATGTAAATGGACTGAATGCACCAATCAAAAGACACAGAGTAATAGAATGGATAAAAAAGCAAGATCCATCCATATGCTGCTTACAAGAGACTCACCTCAAACCCAAAGACGCGCACAGACTTAAAGTCAAGGGATGGAAAAAGATATTTCAAGCAAACAACAGAGAGAAGAAAGCAGGTGTTGCAATTCTGGTATCAGACAAAGCAGACTTCAAAATAAAGAAAGTAACAAAAGACAAAGAAGGACATTACATAATGATAAAGGGCTCAGTCCATCAAGAGGATATAACCATTATAAATATATATGCACCCAATACAGGAGCACCAACATACCTGAAACAAATATTAATAGAACTAAAGGAGGAAATAGAATGCAATGCATTCATTCTAGGAGACTTCAACACACCACTCACTCCAAAGGACAGATCCACCAGACAGAAAATAAGTAAGGACACAGAGGCACTGAACAACACACTAGAACAGATGGACCTAATAGACATCTACAGAACTCTACATCCAAAAGCAACAGGATACACATTCTTCTCAAGTGCACATGGAACATTCTCCAGAATAGTCCACATACTAGGACACAAAAAGAGCCTTAGTAAATTCCAAAACATTGAAACCCTACCAACCAACTTTTCAGACCACAAAGGCATTAAACTAGAAATAAACTGTTCAAAGAAAGCAAAAAGGCTCACAAACACATGGAGGCTAAACAACACGCTCCTAAATAATCAATGGATCAATGACCAAATCAAAATGGAGATCCAGCAATATATGGAAACAAATGACAACAACAACAACACTAAGCCCCAACTTCTGTGGGACACAGCAAAAGCAGTCTTAAGAGGAAAGTATATAGCAACCCAAGCATATTTAAAAAAGGAAGAGCAATCCCAAATGAACAGTCTAATGTCACAACTATCGAAATTGGAAAAAGAAGAACAAATGAGGCCTAAGGTCAGCAGAAGGAGGGACATAATAAAGATCAGAGAAGAAATAAATAAAATTGAGAAGAATAAAACAATAGCAAAAATCAATGAAACCAAGAGCTGGTTCTTCGAGAAAATAAACAAAATAGATAAGCCTCTAGCCAGACTTATTAAGAGGAAAAGAGAGTCAACACAAATCAACAGTATCAGAAACGAGAAAGGAAAAATCACGACGGACCCCGCAGAAATATAAAGAATTATTAGAGACTACTATGAAAACCTATATGCTAACAAGCTGGGAAACCTAGGAGAAATGGACAACTTCCTAGAAAAATACAACCTTCCAAGACTGACCCAAAAAGAAACAGAAAATCTAAACAGACCAATTACCAGCAACGAAATTGAAGCGGTAATCAAAAAACTACCAAAGAACAAAACCCCCGGGCCAGATGGATTTACCTCGGAATTTTATCAGACATACAGGGAAGACATAATACCCATTCTCCTTAAAGTTTTCCAAGAAATAGAAGAGGAGGGGATACTCCCAAACTCATTCTATGAAGCTAACATCACCCTAATACCAAAACCAGGCAAAGACACCACGAAAAAAGAAAACTACAGACCAATATCCCTGATGAACGTAGACGCAAAAATACTCAACAAAATTTTAGCAAACCGAATTCAAAAATACATGAAAACCATCGTACACCATGACCAAGTGGGATTCATCCCAGGGATGCAAGGATGGCACAACATTCGAAAGTCCATCAATATCATCCACCACATCAACAAAAAGAAAGACAAAAACCACATGATCATCTCCATAGATGCTGAAAAAGCATTTGACAAAGTTCAACATCCATTCATGATAAAAACTCTCAGCAAAATGGGAATAGAGGGCAAGTACCTCAACATAATAAAGGCCATCTATGATAAGCCCACAGCCAACATTATATTGAACAGCGAGAAGCTGAAAGCATTTCCTCTGAGATCGGGGACTAGACAGGGATGCCCACTCTCTCCACTGTTATTTAACATAGTACTGGAGGTCCTAGCCACAGCAATCAGACAAAACAAAAAAATACAAGGAATCCAGATTGGCAAAGAAGAAGTTAAACTGTCACTATTTGCAGATGACATGATACTGTACATAAAAAACCCTAAAGACTCCACCCCAGAACTACTAGAACTGATATCGGAATACAGCAAAGTTGCAGGATACAAAATCAACACACAGAAATCTGTGGCTTTCCTATATACCAACAATGAACCAACAGAAAGAGAAATCAGGAAAACAACTCCATTCACAATTGCATCAAAAAAAATAAAATACCTAGGAATAAACCTAACCAAAGAAGTGAAAGACTTATATTCTGAAAACTACAAGTCACTCTTAAAAGAAATTAAAGGGGATACTAACAGATGGAAACGCATCCCATGCTCATGGCTAGGAAGAGTTAATATCGTCAAAATGGCCATCCTGCCCAAAGCAATATACAGATTTGATGCAATCCCTATGAAACTACCAGCAACATTCTTCAATGAACTGGAACAAATAATTCAAAAATTCATATGGAACCAGCAAAGACCCCGAATAGCCAAAGCAATCCTGAGAAAGAAGAATAAAGTAGGGGGGATCTCACTCCCCAACTTCAAGCTCTATTATAAAGCCATAGTAATCAAGACAATTTGGTACTGGCACAAGAACAGAGCCACAGACCAATGGAACAGACTAGACAATCCAGACATTAACCCAGACATATATGGTCAATTAATATTTGATAAAGGAGCCATGGACATACAATGGGGAAATGACAGTCTCTTCAACAGATGGTGCTGGCAAAACTGGACAGCTACATGTAGGAGAATGAATCTGGACCATTGTCTAACCCCATATACAAAAGTAAACTCAAAATGGATCAAAGACCTGAATGTAAGTCATGAAACCATTAAACTCTTGGAAGAAAACATAGGCAAAAACCTCTTAGACATAAACATGAGTGACCTCTTCTTGAACATATCTCCCCAGGCAAGGAAAACAACAGCAAAAATGAACAAGTGGGACTATATTAAGCTGAAAAGCTTCTGTACAGCAAAAGACACCATCAATAGAACAAGAAGGATCCCTACAGTATGGGAGAATATATTTGAAAATGACACATCCGATAAAGGCTTGACGTCCAGAATATATAAGGAGCTCTCACGCCTCAACAAACAAAAAACAAATAACCCAATTAAAAAATGGGCAGAGGAACTGAACAGACAGTTCTCCAAAAAAGAAATACAGATGGCCAACAGACACATGAAAAGATGCTCCACATTGCTAATTATCAGAGAAATGCAAATTAAAACTACAATGAGGTATCACCTCACACCAGTAAGGATGACTGCCATCCAAAAGACAAACAACAACAAATGTTGGCGAGGCTGTGGAGAAAGGGGAACCCTCCTACACTGCTGGTGGGAATGTAAACTTGTTCAACCATTGCGGAAAGCAGTATGGAGGTACATCAAAATGCTCAAAACAGACATACCATTTGACCCAGGAATTGCACTCCTAGGAATTTACCCTAAGAATGCAGCAATCAAGTATGAGAAAGATCAGTGCACCCCTATGTTTATTGCAGCACTATTTACAATAGCCAAGAATTGGAAGCAACCTAAATGTCCATCGATAGATGAATGGATAAAGAAGAGGTGGTATATATACACAATGGAATACTACTCAGCCATAAGGAAAGGGCAAATCCAACCATTTGCAGCAACATGGATGGAGCTGGAGGGTATTATGCTCAGTGAAACAAGGCAAGCAGAGAAAGAGAAATACCAAACAATTTCACTCATCTGTGGAATATAAGAACAAAGGAGAAACTGAAGGAACAAAACAGCAACAGAATCACAGAACTCAAGAATGGACTAACAGGTACCAAAGGGAAAGGGACTGGGGAGGATGGGTGGGTAGGGAGGGATAAGGGGGTCAGAAAAAGAGGGGTATTAAGATTAGCATCCATAGCGGGGTGGGAGAAAGGGGAGGGCTGTACAACACAGAGAAGACAAGTAGTGATTCTACAACAGTTCGCTACGCTGATGGACAGTGACTGTAAAGGAGTATATAGGGGGGACCTGGTATAGGGGAGAGCCTAGTAAACAAAGTATTCGTCATGTAAGTGTAGATTAATGATTAAAAAAAAAACAAAACAGTTCCTATGTGGTGACCTCTAATGAGTTCTACACAATGATATAAAGGGCATATAAAAGTGTAGGCAAAGGGTCTGTTTGTGTTTATACAGAGGATCAAAGCCTAATTGGGCTACCCCGAAAATGAACTAAGATACGATATGAAAAAGAACTTCCAACATCAGCACTCTTGGGAAGACTCATGACAGAAGATGATCAGCAAAAAAAAAAAAAAAACTCCAACAAAGATTCACACACTGCCACAGGTGTAGATGCACTCATCCCACCAGTTCCTGGACTTGCCATGGGAATGATGAAGGAGATATCTAAGCTGGCCTGTGCATACAGTAAAACAAAAAATTGGACTGGATCTATACTGTTGGAACTCAACCAAGAATTAGGAGAAGTGCAAATTGTAGCACTCCAAAATCTTACAACCACAGACTATTTATCGTTAAAAGAACATATGGGATATGAACAGTCCCCAGGAATGGGTTGTTCTAGTTTATCTGAATTCTCTCAGACTGTTTAAGTTCAGTCGGACAATATCCACCATATCATAGATAAGCTTTCACAAATGCCTAAGGTGCCTAACTGGTTTTCTTGGTTTCACTGGAGATGGCTGGTAATTACAGGTATGCTTTGGTTAGGTAACTATATTCCTATTATGTTAATGTGTGTGCACAATTTAATTAGTAGTTTAAAACCTATCCATGCTGAAGTTACTCTACAAGAAGATATGTCAAAGAAATAATCAATCTTCCCAGGTTTTCTTCTGCCTGCTACTTCTATAGCTTTTCTTCTTCCTACCTAATCACAACCTTTAAATAGAACTCGTGCCACATGTCGAATTTACCGAGTATCATAATTCTTCCAAGTGGTAAAGACACCTCAAGACAAATGCTGGGCATAGAAGCCACAGGATATAAATATGCAAAGAAGTAAAAAACTAACCTTTTCAAACAATAAGGCTTCTCACTCACTTACCAACTTAACATCTCCCTGTATGGCCCCGGAAGATGACTGGTTAGCCAGAAACGGGTAAGATTCCTCAAGGGAGGAACTACCTAAGACAGGCACAGTCGCAGGGGCCATCTGGTGAGAAAATGGGGAGCAGCAGAGGTGAGGCTTAGAACCTCCCCCCTCATGTTCTGAGAGAAATCTTCTGCATACATGGATGTTTATTGCCCTCGTCTAGCTCGGATTAACACATAGTCTACAGGCACACACCTGATCATCTACATTTGCTCTCTTACAACACTAAACTCTGTTTTCTACCTTTATCTCGTATCTACCTACCACTTCAGCATTTTATTAAAAAAAATAATAATAGAGAAATGTGGTATCCACATATAAATCAAGTTTAAAAATCAAATGAATATTCATATTTGAACTGTGTATAGTTCATAATGCATGAACAAAACAGAAAGCTTCTGTGATGACTGCCCTTGCACTGTTCACCATGTAACTTATTCACTATTTAAGAATTTGTACTCCATGTAAGAATTTGTTCGTTATGCATCAGAAGATTGGAGACTGACGAAAATTAGGCTTGGGGTGGATTAATGATTGTGCATTGAGTATTGACCCCCCTATACAGAAATTTATTATTGTTAACAACTATTTGATCAATAAATATGAGAGATGCCCTCACAATATATATATAAACACACTTCCAATTGTAAAATAAATAAGTAACCGAGATGTAATGTATAGCATAAGGAATATAGTCAAAATATTGTAACAACTTGGTATGGTGATAGCTGGTACCTAGAATTATCATGTATATAAATGTTGAATCACTGTGTTGTACACCTGAAACTAATGTAATGTAAAACTGTTGTCAACTACCCTTCAATAAAAAAAAAAAAAAAAAATTCTGTGCTCTTACCTTTGATGAGATGACAGTCTCTTTTTTTTCTTTCTCCTCCTGTGTACTTTTCTACTGCTCATTAGTGTCTGAACAGGGAATAGAGACACGACTTATATCAGACTTTTTTGGGGTTCTAGAGTCTGAATGTAAAGGAAATTAAAAGTGTGGCCGAGTGTTTCATATTATAATACTTACTGGGGTTCGTATGTTAAAGTTATCCAAGATATTTTGCAACCACTTATCACTTTATATTTAGCTAAACATTTCCTCTCATTTCCATGATTGTTAGATCATTGGTGATTTTAATGGTTGGTGTATATGAGTATTTAATGATAAGCAAGTGTTAGGTTAGAATGTTTTTTAAACTGGTGTTCCCATTAATCTAAAGTAATGTTAAATAAACATTTTATGTAAAGTATGGGATTTATATGAAACACTAGCTCAGTGCTGAACTCTGGCCATTGGTGCATTTTGAAATGTTTCTGAGAGAATGAGGGAGAAGTTGAATTTGTATTGAGTTTATTCTAAACCTGATTATCGTTTTGCTTTCATCCTAGACTTACAGAATGTTTCTAAACTTTACCCTCTATACTGTATTAATGTCAGATATAAACAAAATTTTCAGGTCATCCTTTTCTCTCTGCCAATTTTTAATTGTGGGTTCCTAAGAGTTTCTTTGCTTCATGTACCCTCTTCCCATAAGTTCTACAAAATTTCAGCAAGAGCTGTCTCCTAGGCAGAGTGTTCATGTGTTAATTGTTAACCTACCTACTTCAGAGTTAAAAGGTCTGGGTTTAAGACCTGGCATACAACTAGATCAGGTAGGGTTCCTATCTAGAAGGATACTGAATCCAACTCAGGTGGTTTAAGAGACTTTGATGAAGGGAACACAGAGATAGGGTCAGTTAAGGGAACCTTTAAGGCATGTTTTCACTATTAATAGAGGGAAGCTCAAAGGGATAAGGGAAATACAGTGTTATTAGAGCCTGGTGAAAGCTGTGGAGAAGGAGGTGACTGACAGGACAGAAAATGTGGCCAAGAAGAAGAGGGGAGCTAGGAAGAAATAATCCAGTCTTTCTCTGCATTCTCATCTTCTGCCAGTTGACAGGCAGCATTGGAACCCAGAAGGTGCATTGGTTGGGGTCAGCCTTCTTGGTCACAGAGTAGAGCAGATGAGTATTGAGGGAATTAGCAGGGTAGCAATAAGGTAATAACCAATACAACTAATAATGAGTTTGGGATTGACTTCAGGTAGCAGAATATTTTAGATGTTTTATCTATGAACTGTAGAGACTTTACTGGGTTAGTGTAGGCGTTTAATGAGACATGTTGAACATGTCAAGGTACTATCATAGTGCAAATGTCTTGCGATTAATTTTTTTAAAGTTTTGATAAGGTGTAGATTTGAAAAGCTCAGTGTCATTTCCCTTGGTGCTGTGATGCATTTGTTTTATGTAACTTCGGTTGCCCTCATACTTTTACATATACATTAGTTCTTGAGTTTTCCAGTACTTTTTCATAAGTGAATTGTGGTCATTATTAAGTAGCTTCCAAGGTTTAGATTCTGCTTTTTACTTATGGCCTAATGACAGGCTTGCTCTTTTCTCACTTTTGCTATAGATGGAGTACTACTTCCTTCTGAACTTACGGGTGAAGGTGCTTTTGGTATGTGGAGATTGTATCCCTGGTAAAAGATTGGTCACATTTCACCCTGCTGCTGCCATTGGTGTGTCCTTGTCATGTACTTCTCTTTTCTGAAACAGCACTGATGCTTTGTCTTGCCTTTTCCTCCTAATTCTTAACAGTGTTTCTTCTCACAGAGATCTGCTTTCATCCAGCCTCACCTTTGAACATTTGTAGGCCAGACCAAAATCAAGACAATCTATTTGCAAGAAAACTCACCAGATACTCTGTTAAAGCACTTTCTGTTTTTTAAAAAGTATATAATGTTTTTGAAAGTAAATACATTTTTTATTTTAATTCTTATGCTCTAGTTAGCAATTTTGTAAATTTCAAACTCTTCTGAATTACTGACTAAACTTAATTATTTTCCACCAGACGGTCTGCCAAATCCCGAAGCAGAAGCCCGTATTCATCTAGGCATTCAAGATCTCGTAGCAGGCACAGATTGTCTAGATCCAGAAGTCGTCATTCTAGCATTTCTCCTAGCACACTAACTCTGAAGAGTAGCCTGGCAGCTGAATTGAACAAGAATAAAAAAGCAAGAGCTGCAGAGGCAGCAAGAGCTGCAGAAGCAGCAAAAGCTGCAGAAGCAGCCAAGGCTGCCGAGGCTGCTGCTAAGGCGGCCAAAGCCTCAAACACTTCTACACCCACCAAGGGGAACACAGAACCCGGTGCCAGTGCATCACAAACCAACCACGTGAAGGATGTGAAGAAAATTAAAACTGAGCATGCACCTTCTCCCTTGAGTAGTGGAACGTTAAAAAATGACAAGGCAAAAACAAAGCCACCTCTTCAGGTAACAAAGGTGGACAATAATTTGATTGTAGATAAAGCTGTTAAGAAAGCAGTTGTAGTTGGGAAGGAGAGTAAGTCTGCTGCTACAAAGGAGGAAACTGTGTCTCTTAAAGAGAAAACCAAACCACTTACACCAAGCATAGGATCCAAGGAGAAGGAGCAACATGTGGCTTTAATGACCTCTACATTACCACCATTACCTTTGCCTCCCATGCTGCCTGAAGATAAAGATGCTGACAGGTAAGTACAAAAAACAATTTGTCAATAGCTGCTTGTAAAGAAAAACGTTAACTCTGAAGTGAGAAATTATTTGACCTCCCACCAAAAACTTCGTAAAAAAAGAGAATATAAGTAAGTAAATGAATTCACTTTATTACGTACATCCTGAAGTAACATTGCTTGTAGGATAACAAAATTATAGTTTATGCTAAGAATTTCAGGAAAAATTTGCCATTGTCTTGGGATGCAATGTATATTTCCATTTGAGATTGGCAATTAGAAATGCCAGTGTTTTCTTTGGCTTAGTGTTAACGACAGGACATTTTACAAGGTAAGTAAAGCTTTTATGGATGATGTAAAGCTTATATCTTGGTTACTTCTAAGTTTTTCCAGGGGCCTTACAAATTTATCACTTTACATGGCTTCGTGAACTTACCACTTTTTAGTCTTTTCTTAACTATTAAAAATTCTTTTTTTGCAATTAGAGATTAATTATGTATTACAGAAAACCCATAATGTGATTGTGGTTACCTTTAACATATTTACAAATTACTATTGTGATCATTAGAGTTATGGTTTATTCTTTATTTTCAAACATTTTTTTTTCAGAGGATGATGGTCAGAGTGACTAAAAAGTAAATGAAGTTCTAAAAATGTTTAGCATTATGCATTTGTGTGATATCTGCACATTATACCATGTAATCTTTCTCATTTTTATTTTTGTTAAGAAATTAGAGCTATAGTCTGTGGCCTCTCCCCCCAACATACACACACACTTCCTGATAAAAAGCAGCTATATATGGGCAATTTTCCTAGCTGATATCTTAATAGAAAGCATGAGGATAAAAATGCCACATGGGTGGGTCTTTCAAGTGCTTACTTTGGCTAGCATTATGAAAACTTTCTTATTTAAAACAAGCAAAAACCCTCATTACTGCATTTCCTGCCTTCTGAGCTTTTTTTCTACAATCAAAAATGATGTCAAGTGACCCCATCCAATTTAATGCAGGTGTTATCTAGTTGTACTACTGTAGTTGTGGTATTTGCAGGTTTGACTGTTCTTTAGGAATACTGAAGGTTCATAAACAACCATAGTGATCTGTGATTTTGATAAATCCTGGCATGGACTTCCCAGTAGAGAGGCATGGATATAGAACTGAGTCACTTCATTGATGAGAGAATAACTCGGTGGCTGGGAATAATCCAGTGATTCTGGACCAGTGAGGTTTTTCTCTTATTTTTCATATGTGCTTTAGGAGTACATTTTTATTGGTAATATTTTCAAGAAGTCAGAATGTATGCTTGTGAATGCTTAAGGAGATTTTCTTTGCATGTCTGTTTTTAATGAGATGGTGGCACATTTCATACTTGGTCATTAAAAATTTTGACTGCGTTTTTCTTTTGTTGTCTCTGCTCTTCTTTCTTTGAATGTGTTTGTATGTTTTGTGAGTAGTTTTTTTTAAGATTCCTGGGTACTGCTAATGATATGTGTGGCCAGAGATTGATTCAGTACCAGTTACAGTCACACTTCTTTTGGATGCTCCAATTATCTGAAATTTGACCAGTGGGAACTCCTTTGTTTTTTCTGACAAGATGCCATTTGTTTTTGAGTGCTTCCTAGACAAATAATATATTACAGGCTCACTTTGAACTTTGCTTCGGTCTTAGACCTGGAATCCATTACTCTCCGAAAATCACAAGATAAACTGTAAACTGTATGTTTTTACATAATAAGTTGTTTTTTTTTAAGAAAAATAAAGATTATACTATGCATAATATTTCTTGACTTATTCTTTTAATTTAGTATGTGGAGATTCTTCTGTGTTGCTTTAAATAGGTTCAGTATTCCTCTCGATAGGAATGGATGCATCATGGTCTTGTTAACTACCCTGCTGTTGATTAGTGGATACTTAGATTTATGATTGTTTGCTACTAAACTCTCCTTAAATATTAATATTTAATGTCTGTGTGAGCAGTTTTTATAGGATAGGTGTGAGGTCAAAGTATACACACTTAAAAATTAGATAGGAATTTTATCTTAACATGTACCAATTTATGCATCCAAAAGTATGAAGTTACTTGAACAACACTGAATATTGCCAATTTTGAAATTTCTGACAATTAAAATATGTAATTATTTAATTTTGCATTTTTGTGATTATTGAGATGAAGTATCTTTTTCAATTTTTGCTTTTTTTTTCCCTGGAATTACTTGTTCATATCTTACACTGTCTTTTCCTTAAGATTGTTTTCCTTTTTCTAATTAACTTACAGGTGCTCCTTATGTTAGGGATCTTGACCTTCACCTCTCAGAATCTGTTGTCTTTGACATTTATTTGTTCTATTTTTTAAAATATCAAATCTATAAATTTTCCTTTAAAGCTAATGGCTTTATAAAGTTATAGAAGATTAACTCAAATCACATGGAAATTTGGTTTTGGTTATTATATGAAGAAGAAAGACATAGTCTATCTGTTTTTCCCCAACATGCTGTGAACTAATAGATCCACTTGTTACAACATTTATTGTTAGTAGTCCATCTCACTGATTTGTGTTGTCATATATAAAAATTCTTACAGATAATTTGTGTGTTTCTGGATTCTCTTGTCTATTAACATGTTTTATTATTTCTTTGCCAGTACCTTTTTGTTTTAACTTCTTCAGGTGCACAGTATATTGGCTTTCAAATTCAAATTTCTCTTATGGGGGTAGGCAGGTAATATAAAAGTGAAGGGATGGAGTAAATTTCTGATTAGTGAATATCCTGAGTAGCACAACTTCAGTGCTGCTGTACACGATTTGGGCCCAGTGTTGCTAAAGCTTTTGATTTCTTTAAAGAAGTCTAGAATCTGAATATTTATGTAATTTCTGATTTTAAAGTAATGACAGTTTACAGTTTTTACAAAACATTGGGTAGACAGTAATACATATGTGACTTCAGTCAGAATTTGGCTTCTAGTTTGGGATCTTTTAAAACAGTTTGACCATATGATGGCACATCCCACTTCATTATTTTCTTTCAGAAATTTCTTGGCAGTTTTTTGTCTTGATTCTTATACAAATGTTATAATCAGTCTGCTTGTCAAGTTAGTAGTTAAAGAAGTCTTGGGTTTTGTTTGGGACTCTATTAAATGTAATTCGTTAATTTGGAGGCTGAAAGCATTATAGTACAGGCATACCTTGTTTTATTGTGCTTCACTATATTGCGCTTTGCAAATATTGGGGGTTTTTTTGGTTGTTGTTTTTTTTTTAACAAATTGAAGGTTTGTGGCATTCCTGCATTGAAGAAATCTTTTGGGGCCATTTTTACAACAGGATTTTACTCACTTTGTGTTTCTGTTTTCATATTTTGGTAATTCAGTGTTTCAGAGTTCTTCATTATTACTGTATTTGTTACAGTTAATTGTGACCAGTGATGTTTGATGTTACAATTGTTAATTGTTTTGGGTGCCATGAACTGCATGACAGTGAACTTAAAAGATAAATGTGTGTTCTGACTGCTTTACTGACCTGCTGTTCTGCCATTTCTCCTCCTTGGGCCTCCCTATTCTGAGACAAAAAACAGTATTAAAATTAGGCCAATAAGTAACCCTACAATGTCCTCTTCTAAGTGTTCAAGTGAAAGGAAGAGTCATAATATCTCTTACTTCAGATTAAAAGCTAGAAATGATTAAGCTTAGTGGGGAAGTTCTGTTGAAAGCTGAGATGGGCTGAAAACTAGGCCTCTTGAATCAAAATAGCTAAGTTGTGGATGCAAGGGAAAAGTTCTTGGAGGAAATTAAAAGTGTTCCTGCAGTGAGTGCATGAGTGATGAGAAAGGAAAACAGCCTCATTGCTGATATGGAGGAAGTTTTACTGGTTCTGATAGCTCAGAGCAGCCACAACATTACTTTATGCCAAAGACCAGTCTAGAGCAAGGCCCTAACTCTTCAATTCTGTGAAGACTGAGAGAGGTGCAGAAACTGCAGAAGATGGGTTTATAGGTAGCAGAGGTTGGGGCTTCTGAGGTTTGAGGAAAAAAGCCTTCTTAATAACAGAAATGCAAGGTGAAGCAGCAGGTGCTAATGTAGAAGCTGAAGCAAGTTATCCAGAAGGTGTAGCTAAGTTCATTAAGGAAGGTGGCTACACTAAATGATGGATTTGCAATGTACAAGGAAGACCCTTTTTTTGGAAGGAGATACCTTGTAGGACTTTCATAGCTAGAGAGGAGAAATTAGTGCCTAGCTTATAGCTTCAGAGTACAGGCTGACTCTAGTTAGGGGCTAATGGAGTTGGTGACTTTAAATTGAACCCATTGCTCATTTACCATTCTGAAAATCCCAGGCCCCTTAAGAATTTTGATAAATTTATTGTCCTGTGCTCTGTAAATGCAACAGTAAAGCCTGGATGACAGTACATACGTTTACAACATAGTTTACTGAATATTTTAAGCCCATTGTTGAGACCTACTGTTCAGAAAAAGACGTTTCTTTAAAAATATTACTGCTCATTGACATAGCACCTGGTCACCAAGTGCTCTGATGGAGATGTATGAGACTAATGTTGTTTTCATGCCTACCAACACAACATCCATTCTGCAGCTCATGAATCAAGGAGTAATTTAGATTTCCCAAGTCTTACTTAAGAAATTCATTTTATAAGGCTGTGGCTGCAATAGAGAGAGTGATTCCTCTAATGGATCTGGGCAAAGCTAGTTAAAAACATTTTGGAAAGGATTGACCATTCTAGGTGCCATTAAGAACATTTGTGATTCATGGGAAGAGGTCAAAATAACATTAACAGGAGTTTGGGAGAAGTTGATTCCAACCTCATGGATAACTTGGAGAGGGGTTCAAGACTTCATTAGAGAAAGTAACTGCAAATGTAGTGGAAATAGCAAGACATCTAGACTTAGAATTGAAGATGTGAGGGAGTTGCTGCAATATCATGATAAAACTTTAAAGGATGAGTTGCTTCTTATAGATGAGCAAAAAGAAAGTGGTGTCTTGATATGGATTCTACTTTTGGTAAATATGATGTTTTAAACTTGGTTGATAAAGCGGCAACAGGGTTTGAGAGGATTGAGTCGAGTTTTGGAAGAAGTTCCACTGTGGGTAAGATGCTATCAAACACATTTACATTACAGAAAATCATTCATGAAAAGAAGAGTTAATGCAGCAAACTTGATTGTTAACTTTAGCAGCCACCACCCTGATCAGCCTACAGCCTTCAACAGTAAGGCAGGATTTTTCACCAGAAAAATAACTACTTGCTGGAAGCTCAGATGGTGGTTAGCATTTTTTTAGCAATAAAGTTTTTGTTTTTTTTTTTGAGAGGGCATCTCTCATATTTATTGATCATATGGTTGTTAACAACAATAAAATTCTGTATAGGGGAGTCAATGCACAATCATTAGTCAACCCCAAGCCTAATTCTCAACAGTCTCCAAATCTTCTGAAGCATAACGAACAAGTTTTTACATGGTGAACAAGTTCTTACATAGTGAATAAGTTCTTACATGGTGAACAGTGCAAGGGTAGTCATCACAGAAACTTTCAGTTTTGATCACGCATCATGAACTATAAACAGGTCAATTATGATTATTCATTTGATTTTTATACTTGATTTATATGTGAATCCCACATTTTCCCTTATTATTATTATTATTATTATTTTTAATAAAATGCTGAAGTGGTAGGTAGATGCAAGATAAAGGTAGAAAACATAGTTTAGTGCTGTAAGAGGGCAAATGTAGATGATCAGGTGTGTGCCTATAGACTAAGTATTAATCCAAGCTAGACAAGGGCAACAAAACATCCACGGATGCAGAAGATTTCTCTCAAAACAGGGGGGCTGAGGTTCTAAGCCTCACCTCTGTTGATCTCCAATTCCTCACCTGATGGCCCCCCTGCAACTGTGCCTGTCTTAGGTTGTTCCTCCCTTGAGGAATCTTACCCGTCTCTGGCTAACCAGTCATCTTCCGGGGCCATACAGGGAAATGTAAAGTTGGTAAGTGAGAGAGAAGCCTTATTGTTTGAAAAGGTTAGCTTTTTACTTCTTTGCATATTTATGCTCTGTGGCTTCTATGCCCAGCATTTGTCTTGAGGTGTCTTTACCACTTGGAAGAATTATGATACTCGGTAATTTCGATATGAGGCTCGAATTCTACTTAGGGGTTGTAATTATGAAGGAAGAAGAGAAGCTATAGAAGTAGCAGATGGGAGAAAACATGGGAAGATTGATTCTTTGACGTATCTTCTTGTAGTGTAACATAAGCGTGTATAGGTTTTAAATTACTAATTAAATTGCATGCACACATTAACATAATAGGAATACAGCTACATAGCCAAAGCAGACCTACAATTACCAGCCATCTCCAGTGAAACCAAGAAAACCAGTTAGGCACCCTAGGGATTTGTGAAAACGTATCAATGATATGATGGATACTGTCTAACTGAATTTGAATACTTTGAGAAAAATCAGACAAATTAAAACAACACAAGCAATAAAGTATTTTTTAACTAAGGTATGTAAATTGTCTTTTTTTTTTAGGCAATGCTGTTGCACACTTAATAGACTACAGTGTAAACATATCTTTTGTATGCACTAGAAAACCAAAAACTTTATTTGACTAACTTTAATGTGGTGGTGTGGAACTGAATGCACAGTATTTCTGAGGTGTTGCCTGTATTGTCGTTTTCCATACAAAAACACGGTTCCTTCCATTCATTCAGATGTGGTTTATGTTTATCAGTCATATGTTTTAATTTTCTTTTATTGGTTTTACACATTTCTTGTTAAAGCATTTTATTGTTTTTGTTGTAGTGTATGGAAACTTAAAAAATCACATTCTTATTTGGTTATTGCCAAGTATTCAGTGAAAATATAATGTTTTTATACAGTGTTATTCTTAGAAAGTAATATATCACTTCTCAAGTCTGGGAGTCTTACTGAATTTGGTAGTTCATATAATGATATTGATATTCATATAATGAATATCGGCAGTCTTTTACATTTTAAATTATAAGTAAAATTGAAACTTTGGTTTTTTTCCCCCTGAAATACTGATTTGATTTACAGACATTTTTATATGAGAGTTTTTAACTGAAGCCTCATTATAAGTTAGAGACTATCATTTCCAATTAAATATTTTAAATAGTTTATATTTTCAGACAGTTCAAGTGACCCCTTTTCCAGAAAGCTTTTGCTATCTTTCAGCCCTGATTTAGCTACCCTTTAGCTACATTCCTCTGGGAATCTGAGTGTATAGTACTTTATCCTTCTGCTTACCTGATGGGTCCTTCAAAAAACTGTAAGCTCCTTTCTAAGAGGAACTGTATCTTAATGTACTTTATACTGTTTTTGTTGTCAAAATCCAGTGATGTACGTAATATGTAATACATAGAAGCATACAATCAACATTTGCTGAATGGAGGGACAATTAAAATTGAAAAGTGGACTGTGTATACCATTACTTTAAAAATAAAACTGCAAACCAATTTCTTTTTGATCATGTTTTAACCCTGCTAAAAAGCCTAGTTGTATCACGGGGTTATGAAGAAAAGGTGCAGATGGTATTAAAGGATGTATTTGTTGTATAATGATACTGATGTTCAACACGATTAGAAAAAGTTATAATTAAATGAAATGATTACGTTGACAACATTTTAGTTCATTTCTGACCACAGCAATGTCTTACTAAACTTCTTCATTATAGGACTCGTAACTGCTGTGAAACTGTGTGAAGTCCAAATTTTATTATCATTAGAAGATTCTTTTTCAACATGTCATATTATTAAACAGATTTTGTATTTGGGTTGATTAATCAATTACCTAGTTAAGATATACCTTACATGTCAGAGCTCTTTATGCATTTATAAAAAGTATAAAACAGCTTAAATCTTCACCTATCATTCTAGTAAGTTAGAACCTTAAAAAAATTTGGAATAATCATTGTCCAATTTAGAAAATTTAACCCTGAAAAGAGGCAAAGCTAAATTAATTTGGTTGTGATTATTTAAATGGGCAAGGCCAATAATAACATATAGTTTTACTTATTTCTTACAACAAAACAACTTTTGTCTCTTCACCAGAATCAAGCCAAAGGTGATCACAAAACTAATGAATTTTACTGTAAAGCATGACTAGTTGACTTCCAGTTTTAATTTAGTTTTATATTAATTCTATATCATTTAAAAATACATTATTGTTTTAGAACAGTTTTAGATTTACAGATAAATTATAATGGTACTACAAAGGCTCCCCATATATCCTACACTCAGTTTCTTTACTTTTATTAACATGTTAACATTTGTATGGTACATTTGTTAAAATTAATGAACCTAATGATACATTGTTAGGAACTAAAGTCCACACTTTGTTCAGCTTTCCTTAATTTTTACCTAATTCACTATCATTTTTACCTCCAAAATATTGTGTTTACAATTGAGGATAGTACATTATTTTAGCTGGTAAGTAAAGAAACTCATTTTAGTATTTTGCCTTTGCATGCTATTTAAATGTTAAGACAGGGCTGCATTTTTACTTCTTGATGAAATGAGTTTTTGTGTTTTGTTTGTCTGATTCCTTTCTTTCTCAGCCTACGAGGAAATATTTCAGTAAAAGCGGTTAAAAAAGAAGTAGAAAAGAAACTACGATGTCTGCTTGCAGATTTACCACTGCCCCCTGAATTACCAGGAGGAGATGATCTCTCAAAGAGTCCAGAGGAAAAGAAAGCAGCAACACAGTTACATAGTAAAAGGAGGCCTAAGTATGTGCTTGCTTTTTACCTGCTCTTAAATTGACCAGAGATGATTCTGGATCATCATTACAGAATCATAAAACACAAAATTAAGACTTAAAACAATAAAAAGTGTATTTCAGCTTAAGTATATGAATAAATTAGAGTTTTAAAAAAATTTCATAATTGCCTGCATACCTATTCAAAATGACTAATAAAACCAAATTTACTTTTCTCTCACAGCCTGTTATGTATTAATTTCTTGGGGTATTCTGTGTGTTAAAGATTATGTCTATAATTAAGATATTTTAAAAAAACAGACACACTGCAGTTGGATAAGGTAGAAGTTAGTAGTGAGCCCAAACAAAATTAGTAATGGGCAAGCTGCTGTTTTCCTTTGCTTTTAGCTCCATTTGCTATCATATCCAAATGCATTCTTCATTTTGCAAGAGGTGGAGTGGAAGAAGTTTTGAAATCTGTATCGTAAATTAGTTTCAAGTAAGTGACTAGAGATAACTCTTTTCCTTGAAACCTGTTCATCACTTAAGGAGGGAAAGTGTTGAGTCCTTATTTTACTTTTGTATAACCAAGGGAAAGTGTGAGGAAGACTTCTGAGTAGGATTTGGTTTTAGAATTGCTGTTCAGGTAGTGCCAAGTGTGAGAGTATGATGTGATTTTCTAATATGAATAGAAAGCTGGAACATTTAAAAAATAGTCTCTCCTTGAGTATTGTAGCTTTATTCCTTTATGCTAATTTCTATTACCTACCAGAATATTAAAATACTATAAAACTGCATATCTTTTTGAAGAATGTCAAATATTTATCATATATATAATACACACACACACACACAGTAAGTGTGGCTTCTTAAGAATTGATTATACTAAAACTTTTGTACTCTCTCAGATTAAAAATCTTCTAGTGTTTCCATTATTAAGATCATTTCATCTAGCCATAAGTCTATCAGTAAGCTTTAAGGTTAATTTTTCAGTAATGTTTGTTATCAAAATTTTGTTTTTTAAAAGCATATATACACATATATATATAGTCAATGAATGAAAAAGAAAATTTTCTGGAAGTTGGTTAGAGAAATTTGAGTCTTTGTACTAGTATTGGTTTTATCCACCCACTGAAAAATTACATTTTATTTCTATAAGGCCTTTATACAAGCTTCACTTCTTCTTATCCCCAGTTTAAGTATTAGTCTGCAGAAGAAGAGTCAGTGTGGGGAAACAATACCATGACTTTCATGACAACTTATATCAAATCACAGTCTTACTTGTGTTGGATAGATCACAAATATGCAAGGGTGGGGGAAAATAAGGGATATAAATGGGGTGGACGGTGGGTATTGAGTGTTAAGCAATTTATTCAGTTTGCTTGATTGTATATAAAAACATCAGAACTATATTTGATAGAATATGTGGGCCTCGCTATGGTGAAATCAAAGAAAAAGATATTGACTGGGGAAAACGCTGCGTGGATAAATTTGATATCATCGGAATTATTGGAGAAGGTACCTACGGACAAGTTTACAAGGCCAGGGATAAAGACACTGGTAAGAATGCCAAATGCTATGGATCTTCGGGCCTATGGAATGTTCTTAATTTGTGTTTCTCTTCTAATGTATAACTTGGGGAATTAAAAAAATATGTTAAATTTGAGTTTATCATGCTTTTGTTTCATCTTGTTTTTTTATTTTATTTGTGCACTTATATAAGATAATGAGTATATGTAAGTGGGTGTATATACACAAATTATATGTAAGTGTTCTAGTGTTTATTATGTGAGTATGGTGGGATTTAGTTTCTTTTTTTTTATAGTGAATAATTTCTTAGTAGATTTTGTTGTTTTAAGCCTTAGTCAACACATATTTTGGCCAAAAAATTTTTTTCTATAGAAATTGCCCCTTATTTGGAGGCCAGATTTAGCAGCTCAGTCTTTTAGAACATAATCAGGAACCTGAGAGAAAATTTTAAAAGGCCTTGCAGCACAGGAAAAAGTGTATCAGAGGCTATATATTTTACTGAATAATGCATACAGCCATTGTTTAATCTTCACTTTATAATTCCTTGTTGAAATAAGCTAAAAGATTAAATGGCATAGCTGTTTGGGGCCATTTAATATAGGGGAGACTACTTTATGCTTAGAAACTCCTGAAGGCAGTTACAGCATTTAATAATAATATTTATAATGGTGATTATGCAATATGAGAAAGACAAATTATAACTTTTAGAAGCTATTTAATAAAATAGGGAATCATACTGTATTTTAGACTTGCATAAAAAATCAAGTAAGTTTTAATGATTAAAAAGATAAACATCCTTCTTTTGGAAAATTTGTAAGTACAAAATTCCTTTTTTCTCCATAGAAGTGGAATGACCAAGCCTTTATTATGGTGAAGTTTTTCTTGTAGTAGGATTTGTGTGTATGTGTTACTTAATATTTAGGTGTTATCTGATAGAGAACTCATTCATATCTAAATTTTGAGGGCATTTAGTTTAGTTGGAAAGAGCACATACTTTTGAGACAACTAAACCAGATTTTGAATAACTGAGCAGCTTTGGGCAGATTACTATGTCTGAGCATATTTTTGCAGCTGTACAGCATACAGAATTTTCTCATCTGTTCTAAGAGATTTTACATATATATAAACATATTGGGTGTATTTGTCCTCTCCTCCTTTGCCAAATGGCAATGTGATGTATCTACTCTTCATCATCATGCTTTTTTCATTTAGTATACCTTGGAGAGTGTAAAATCATAAAGCATATGGACTTTGCCCATCCTTTGTAAACAGTTGTAAAGTATTACACAGTTTGGATAAATATTATACCATAATTTATTTAACCTGAAACTTAATTTCTTGAATCTAAGCATTAAAATTTGGTATGTTGGAAACTAAAATAAGTTTTATGAGTTGTAATTTCAAGAGATAGGAACAGAAATTATGAATTAACTTTAACATTAAGAAAAATGTCATTTGGTTTTGCCAGTTGGTGACCTGATTTTATTTCATTTTCTAACAGGAGAAATGGTAGCCTTAAAAAAAGTACGTCTAGATAATGAAAAGGAAGGCTTTCCGATTACAGCAATTCGAGAAATTAAAATTCTCCGACAGCTTACTCACCAGAGTATTATCAATATGAAGGAAATAGTGACTGATAAAGAAGATGCTTTGGATTTTAAGAAGGATAAAGGTATGTGTGCATACTCATGATGTTGCTAATTTGCAGATTGTGTTAACAGATATTGACTCTATTTGAATAAATTACAAGTCACATAAAACTATTGCCTTAATGTCAAGCTGTACTTTTTAAATGTAGTTGAGTTAAAGAATTATGTTAACTTTAGTGATTTTTTTTTTTGTTTAACTGTATTTTAATATTTCATTATAATGGAGCGGGAAAGATAGGTATAGTAATCATCTAAAAATATTAATTCATCCTCAAATCATTCAAAATACTGTACATTTTTTCTTGGTACCTGTATGGTGTCTCTCTAATGTCAGAATTGATGCCAAGGTACAGTAGAATCACAGTGACCTGACTTAAGAGAAACTACATGTTTTACAAATAGTTCCATCTTATCCCTGTGTACTCTAGTGATTTTTGAGTCACCTAAGAAAACATAAAAGGATATTTATGAGTATTGCACGTAAGTATTCACTAGCAATAGTTGTTATTTTGAGTATCACTATATAATTTTTAGTCTTCATTTTTTAGTGATTGCGAAACAGTTATAGTACAGTTGGTCCTTGAACAACATGGGTTTGAACTCCCCTTACATGCATATTTTTAAAAATAAGTATATTAGAAAAATTTGGGGGATTTTTGACAATTTGAAAAAACTTGCAGATGAATCATGTAACCTAAAAATACCAAAAAAATTAAGTATATCATGAATGTATAAAATATATGTAGATACTATTCTATTTTATCATTTATTGCCATAAAATCAATAGTACGCTATTAGTAGTTAAGTTGTAGGGAGTCAAAAGTGATATGCTGATACTTGACTGCATGGGGAGTTGGTGCCTCTAACCCCCATGTTGTTGAGGGGTCAACTTTATTAGAATATATTTACCTTTGCATTTTTAATGTTATAATACCTTAACATACAAGGAAATTTTATGATAGGCAAATAATTTTAAAAGTGTGGAGGCAAAAACCTTACCTAAAATTGCTTTTTGATAAACTATGGTGGTATATGGTTGGCTTTTAGCAGAACAGCTGAAAAGAAATTAGAGTGCTTATTAAAGTAGTCATAAGGCATCTGACAGGTGAAAGAAACCTCTACTTCCATTGGTTTTAGATCTTCACAGAGTAGGATTTTGTAATCAAAGTTGAGTTCTTTGTAATCTGGTTTTCAAGGAGCAGAATTCTTTTTCAAATTAAATCTAATATAAACAGATTAAAGTGGGTATGTTCTAATTGAACATGGTATTTAGCCTCCTGCTGTCTCCAGCTTGCTGTCTTTCTCACACACACATGAAATCTTACTCCTCTGGGGAGCATAGTGATATAGGTAATTATTTTGTATAAAGGAACTTATTTTTGAAAGTATTCTGTATGCACTATGGAAATAGAATCATCTTTTTAATGTCACTTCATTAGTTTTTGTCCATAATAAAGCCCTTCCCTGGCCTGACTTTTAACCCAGTTTGTCTTTTTCCATCTTATTTTTCATTACTTCTTATTGTGTGGTAGAAAGGATACTAGTTTAACTTGGATTTGAATGTCTGGGATTTGTGACTTAGTTGTTAGCAGTGTGACCTTGTTTGCAAGGCCTTTTAGTTCTTCTGAGCCTGTTACTTCTTTATCCATTAAAGGGAAACATTTATTGTGTGGTAGGAATTAAGATTTTATGCATGAGGGTGGTGTGCAAAGGTTGTCGTTCATTAACCTCAAACTGTAGCCAAATTAAGTACATTTGCTTTTCTTTTAACATAACCTGGACCTCTTGCATCTTAGATCTGTAGGGTCATGTCCCTCCCTATTTCTCCAACCCCTTCTATGCCATTTTTCTGATTTTCACCAAGCTACTCTCACATTGACCCACACTGAGTCACCAAATATGCCAGTGTACTTCCCTGCCTTAAAGTCTTTACACATACTGCTGCCCTGGGTTTAAACCTCTCTACCCCTCACATATATACACACATATGCTATTTGAAAGGCTGACTTCTCATCCTCTAAGTTTCAGCCTGAATGCTGCTTTGTTCATTAGTGAGGTCTTACCCGACCAGTCTTCCCACTTTCCACTGCATATAGATACACACAATTTAAAAGCTCTGATCTTTTTCTTCAGAACTTTTTCCAGAATAATTGTATTGATTTGTTATTCATTTGTTTCTCCACTTAGCTTATTAGCAGTGTGACCTTGTTTTATTCTCTGTTACATCCCCTACCTAGCTCCATGGCTAGACCATAGAAGGTACTGAATGACTAATTGTTTAATAAATAAATGAGTTCTAGTTATTATATCCTGTCCATACTTTAACACTTTTTAAAAAGATGACTATTTCTCAACATATAAAGTATTCATAGTTTTCCTTCTGTTGTGTTTATGGTCATAATTTGTTTTCCTTACCAAATTATAAATTCCCTGAAGTCTTTGTGTTTTGTTTTGTTTTTTGACTCCTCCATAATCCTAGCACTGTATTTTATAAATCACAGATTTCATGTATTTGTGCCCCCATCTTTTTCCCCACCATAATCCTGTTTGTAATTGTATGAGTCATAATAACTAAAGTATTCCACTATGCGAGAAGTGCCAGGTGTTAGTTAAGCATATTAGAGTATGTGAGGGAGTATAAAATTTAAAACATAGTCCTTTAAAAATTAATTATTTTATTAAGAGATAATTGACATAAACATTTCTTTTAACAACATAATGATTCAATATCTGTATATATTGTGAAATCAGAATAAATCCAGTTAACTTCCATCAGTACATGTACTTAAAAAATACTTTTTTCTTGTGATGAGAACCTTTAACATCTGCTTTCTTAGCAACTTACAAATAAATAGTACAGTACTTTTAACTGTAGTTACCATGCTCTATGTTATGTCCCCATTACTTACTTACTTTATAATTGGAGGTTTGTCTCTTTTGACCATCTTCCCCATTTTACCAGCCTCCTATCCCCTGCCTGTGGCAGCCACCAGTCTGTTCTCTGTATCTATGAGTTTGTTTAGATTTCACATATAAGTGAGATCATATGGTATTTGTCTTTCTGTGTCTAACTTATTTAACTTGGCATAATGTCCTCAAGGTCCATCCATGTTGTTGCACATGACAAGATTTCCTTTCTTTGTAATGGCTGAATAATACATATATATATCACATTTCTTTATCCATTTATCCTTTGATGGCCACTTAGGTGGCTTGACTCTAATAAATAATGCTGCAGTGCACATGGGGGTGCATGTCTCTTTTTGAGGTAGTACTTTTATTTCCTTGGGATAAATACCCAGAAGTGGAATTGCTAGATTATATGGTATTTGTAATTTTTTGAGGAACTTCCATACTGTTTTCCATAGTGACTGCACCACCTTAGATTTCCAGCAACAATACACAGTGGTTCCTTTTCTCCACATCCTTGCCAACACTTACAGTTCTTGTCTTTTTGATAATAGCCATTCTGGTAGGTATGAGGCGATGCAGTCCTTTTTAAATGAACGTATTTTTTTTTTTTATGGGAACCATGATGAGGCAGCATGCTTTGGTGTAAAGGGAACTAGATTTGGAGCCCGTAGGTTCTCGTCCTGACCATGCTAGTTGTGGGACATTATACTAATTGTGATTGCCATGTTGGAGCAGAAGGACAGTATGGGAACTTTGATTTAATATTGTGTAGAATTCATAAAATTTTAAGAAGTGAAACTAAATACCTAAAACAATATAAATATAATAATTATAAGCAACATAAAAATCAAAATTGCAAACCTCTGTGAAATAATTACATTATTATACCACAGCCCATTGGCTATATAAGAAAAGCACCATAAAAAACGTTTTTAAAAACCTGGCTCTACTTAAAAATGAGAAAAAATTAGTCATAAAAAATTGAAGGTAAAATATTTGGTCTTAGAAGAAATCATTGTCCTTAAGAAAACAGGGTTAAGTGGCATCAAGTGACAATGTATTTTTGTGCAAAAACAGAGATGCTGAAGGAGCTTTTTCTGAAATAATTAAAGGAGTTGAAGGGAAATAAACTAATTCTAAATTTTTTCCAAATTCTTCATCTTCAGGCAGTCCAATCTCTCTTTTTAATAACTCTGTGGGAGTCTTTTAACCTTTTTGTCTGTTCTTTTTTTTTTTTTTATTATTAGCAAGGGGGAGGTTTGTTTCAAAGAAAGCATTTTCTATACCTCAGATCTTTAGTGTTTCAAGTATGGAAGGAGAACGGGTTGCAGTTGCTTGTATTAATTTCAGGACTCTCGTGCTCGTATCTAATTGTTCGTAAGATCTTTGAACTAACATGAATTATTTTGCAGGAGAAGCTTTTCTTTGTTATTTTTTTCTCCTGTTGAGGATTCTGAACTGACAGAAAAATGCTTTCTGAATGAGTGTAATATTCAAATAAATATTTTAATGCAGTTTATACTTCTCTGGGTGGAGAAAACCGTTTGTTTTGCAGTTATATACATTATAAAATAAAAATTTGAGGCATTAATCTCCCATTTTAAGATGTAAATATTTAGTATTTAGATTTAAAAAAATATAACACTGAAATAGTGGTATCATTCCAACAAAAGCATTAGGGTGCTTAAAATTAGCATAGTGAACAACCAAAAACCAGTATTATAATTATTATGCACAAATTAAGTTAGCTGTAATATTTTCTGTATTAGCCTTTGTTTTATGAGAGAATTTGAGTAATGTTTTCATTTGGAATTTTCCTAAAAATCAAGAAACAATATTCTATAGTAAGTGCTTGTGGAAAGTGTCACTATATGATTAAGGAAAGAAGTCTATAATGTTTCCTCTGTGGTGTCTGATTCCCACATTGTGCCCCCCTGTACTTGGATTATATGTTATATTATGTTATATTCAGTTCTGTAATAATATTTTCTATTTCATCTTGTCACCAAGTTTTCATATCTTACTAAATAAATCCCTAAGGGCAGAATCTGAATTTTATTCTACTTCATATTCATAATGTGCAGCACAACAGTAGATTATCATTACAATTTGAGTAACTAAACGTATGAATGAGATACAGAGATTGGAAGGTCCTGTGGAATAGGTATAATGTTAAAAGGTGGATGTCGTATGACTGGGTAGAGAGGAGGATAATTTTTAACTGTCCTAACCTGTTTTATTAGACAGTGAAAGACTGGCATATTCCCTAGAAGTTATCTTGCTTAACAATTACTTTCCCTATCTCATTTTCTTAAAAATATGAACACGTACCCTCAATATAGAACTGCTAATACCGTACAAAATTTGTGCAGAAAGCATTTATGATTAATTTGTTTATTCTTTCATCCCACAAATATTTATTGTAGACGAATACGTTTTGGTTTGCAATAATTGGTCAACCAATGATTGTGTGATCAACACAGCCACTATAGGCACATGTGGTTATTTAAATTGAAATTCATTAAAATGAAATAAATTTAAAAGTTCAGCTCTTTAATTGTATCAGCCACATTTTAAGTGGTCTGTAGTTACATGTGGCTACTGGCTACATTTAAGGTAGTGCAACTATAGAATATTTCCTTCAAATCAGCAAGTTCTATTGAATATGTTGGAGATACTTTAAAAAAATTACATCTGGTCCCTGACTTAGCCTACTTTCTGGGTACCAGTATGGAGGGATCAGTACTTACTAGGTCCAAATCAGACTAATATATGAATGATAAACTTACTTCTGCCTGCAAGTTTTCCTTCATTGTTAACTCAGTTAACTTATAATTGTTGGAATTTCAGTTGTAGGTATTGAGTTTCAAAATAAGTAAAAAATTTAAGTGATACAGGCTGTGGAACCTACCAAATAAGTAAGGGATCTTTGCTAGGGAGTCTCTTCCTACCAACTTAAAATTATGCTTTCTTTTTCTTTTTTTTAACCTTAAAAGAAGAAATGAACTTTCAAGTTATTTTATTAAAAATAAAATTTTCCTTTGAGAGTTGGGCTTCCCACAGCATATTGAAGCAGAATTGAAAGTCATTTGTAAGTTTAAAATTTTAATATATGGGAGCTGCCTGTATTATGCTATTCATTATGTCTGTAAAAGCCAAAACTTATAGTTTCAATTGAACATTATATTTATCTTGACTTTTATGTGAAATTTCCAGTTACTATAGGAGGCCAGGGATTCATACTTTTAAGATCTTATACCCTTATTTTGTGTTGCATTTAGTATGTAGAGTTAGTAACTTTTTTTGAGTAAGGCAGAGGGGAATGGTTTTAATATGTAGGCTTTCTTAATTTGATTATAAAATGGTGTTTATTGTTGTAAATTTGGAAACTAAAAATACAAAAAAGGAAAACAAAATGACCCAGACACTATCATTATCATAATTTTTCTGTATTTTTTCCCTAATGTGTCTTTTTTCACATATATATATGATTATTTATTATCAAACTAAGGTTCTACTGCTTTCATTTTTTAGTGGCCTAATGTGTCACTTGATGAACTGTATTTCATCCCTCTGTTGTTGCATATATATAGGCTCTTTCGGGCATTTCACTACTGTTTCCTATATTGAAGTTTTACAATGGGAAATTCTAGCAGTGATTTGTAGCTATTTATGTATCTTTAACCAAAGGAGGAACTCTATCTTCTAGGAAAAATCTTAAGTGATTATAGATTTGTTTAGAAATAAAGCAAAGTGATAAAGGTCCTGCATAATGACCAGATATCCCATCAATCCTAGCAGTCAGTGAGTCCATAGACATTGGAACCAGATTTCCTTTTCATTCTAATGTCCTTAATGCATAAAACTTTTATTCACATCTAATTATTCCCTTAAATATATTAATAGCAATAGGATTACTGGGTCAGAGGATTTGAATTTAGAAGTTTCTTGACCAAGTTGTTTTCCAGAAAGGTTGTGTCAGTTTACACTTTCAAGTATAGGGCAGGAATAAAACAAATTAGGAATGGAAGGGAACTGCTTGAACTTGATAAAGGGCATCTGTGAAAAACAAGATTATCTACTCTTTCCACTTATATTCAACATTGCTAGGGCAACAAATTAGAATTTAAGCATATGAAAGCACATGAAATAAAAGATAAATAGATTGAAAAGGAAGAAGTAAGACTATTTCTAATTAGTGTATGTGTGTGTACATAATATAGAAAGTACAGAAAATCCTATGGAATCCACTAAAAAACTTAGAAATAAATGAATTCAGCAAGGTGCCAGGATACAAGATGACTATATAAAAGTCTGTTGCAATTCCCTATACTACCAATATAAATTCAAAGTGAAATTAAGAAAGTTTAATTTATAGTAGCTTTACAAAGAATACAGTATCTAGGAATAAATTGAGCAAAGAATTTTAAGAAGCCTTATACTTTGAAAACTACAAAATATCATTAAAAGAAATTAAAGAAGACTTAAAGAAATGGAAAGACATTCCACGTTCATGACCAGATGACTTAATATTATTAAGATGGCAGTAATTTCCAAATTGACCTGCATATTTAACTCAGTCTATCAAAATCTCAGCTGGCTTCTTTACAGAAACTGACAAGCTGATCCTAAAATTCATATGGAAATTCAAGAAAGGCAAAAACGCTAAAAAAAATCTTAGAGAAGAACAAAGTTGGAGGAGGACTCACAGTAACTGATTTCAAATCTTAGTATAAAACTAGAGTGATCAAGACTCTACTGGCTTTAGGATAAACATATAGATCAATGGAATAGAACTTAAGAGTCTTGAGATAAACCCTCACATGGATTTTTTTATGAAGATAGCAGGACAGTTCCATGGAAAATAATAGCTTTTTCAATATAGTGCTGGGTCAAGAACGAAACTGGATCCCTTCCTCACATCCTACATGTTAATTAACTCAGAATGGATTAATGACCTAAATAAAAGAGCTAAAACCATAACACTTTTAGATGAAAATAGAGGAATAAATCTTCATGATCTTGGATTAGCTAAAGGCTTCTTGTTCATGACACCAAAGCAGAAGCAATTAAAGAAAAAATAGATATATTGTACTTCAAAATGAAAAACTGTGTTTTAGCAGATGCTACTGAGAAAGTGAAGAGACAATTAATAGAATGGGAGAGAATATTTGTAAATCATATATCTGATAAGGGACTTGTACCTAGAATATGTAAAGAACTCTTACAACTATATAATAAAAAGATAACTTGTTTGAAAAGGGTGAGCAAATGATCTGACGTTTTTCCAAACAAGATATACAAATGGCTGATAAGCACATGAAAAGATGTTCAGCATTATAGCTGTTAGGGAAATGCAAATAAAAAAACACACTGAGATACCATTTCATATGTGCTGAAGGATGGCCATGATAAAAAGGTTAGATAATAACAAGTATTAGAGAAGATGTGGATAGATTGGAAGACTCATGCAGTATTGGTGGGATTGTAAAATGTTATAGACAGTTTGGGAAACAGTCTGGCATCCTCAAAATACTAAGTATAGAGGTACCATGTGACCTAGAACTTAAGCTCCTAGGGATATATCCAGGAGAAATAAGAACATATGTCCACCCAGAAACTTATATATTAATGTTCACAGCAAGATAATTCATAATAGCCCAAAAGCAATCCAAATGTGTATCAGTTGATGAATAAATCAACAATATCTGGCATATCCGCACAGTGGAATATTATTCTGCCATAGAAAGGAATGAAGTACTAACAGCAACAATTTGGATAACCTAGATGAAATGGATAAATTCCTATAAACACACAACCTACCAAGAACCATGAAGAATTGGAAAATCTGAACAGACCTATAATAAGTAGAGATGAATTTGTAATAAAAAAACTCTAATAAAAAACATCCCAGGAGCAGATAACCTCACTGGTGAATTCTACTAAACACTGAAAGAATCAACATCAATTCTTTCCAGACTCTTCCAAAAAAAAAAAACTGAACAGGAAGAACTAATTCCAAACTCATTCTATAAGACCAGATTACCTTGATATCAAACCCATACAAAGATTACAGGACAACTACGGACCAATATTTCTGATGAATATTTATTTAAAAATCCTTAGAAAATATTAGGAAACAATTCAGCAGTGTATTAAAAGGATTATATAGTTGGACCAAGTGAAATTTATTCCTGCAATGCAAAGACAGATCAACATACGAAAATCAATCAATGTAATATACAACATTAACAGAATGAAGGAAAAAAAATCATAAAATCATCTCAGTAGATGCAGAAAAAGCCTTTAACAAAAGTTTAACACCCTTCCCTGATAAAAACACTAGAAGGAAACTATGCCAGTGTATTAAATATAAAATAAGTCCACAGCTAACATCATACTCAGTGGTGGAAAACTGAAAGCTTCTCTTCTAAAGTAAGGTAAAAGACAAGAATATCTGCTTTTGTCATTTCTATTAAACATGGTGCTGGCAGACTTAGATCAATTTAGCAAGAAAAAAAAGAATTAGGAAGAAATAAAATGATCTCTGTTCTTCATAAACAACATGATCTTATATGTGGAAGACTCTAAAGATTCTTCAGTGGTGGAAAACTGAAAGCTTCTCTTCTAAAGTAAGGTAAAAGACAAGAATATCTGCTTTTGTCATTTCTATTAAACATGGTGCTGGCAGACTTAGATCAATTTAGCAAGAAAAAAAAGAATTAGGAAGAAATAAAATGATCTCTGTTCTTCATAAACAACATGATCTTATATGTGGAAGACTCTAAAGATTCTACACATGTTAGAATTAATAAATGAATTCAGCAAAGTAGCAGGATACAAAATCAACATCCCAAAATCAGTTGCTTTCCTATCCTCTGAAAAATCTGAAAAGGATATGAAGAAAACTATTACATTTACAATTGCATCAAAAAGAATAAAATACGTAGGAATTAATTAACCGAGGAGATGAAAGACTTATACCCTGAAAATTACAAAACATTGCTGAAAGAAATTGAAACCGTAAAAACTTGTTCATGGATTAAAAGACAGTATTGTTAAGATACCAATGCTACTCAAAGCAATCTACAGACTCAGTGCAAATCCCAAGAGTAGTTTTTGTAGAAATAGAAAAATTCACCCAAAAATTAATATATAATCTCAAGGACCCCTAAATAGTCTAACTAATCTTAAAAAGAACAAACTTGGAGGTCTCATCTGTCTGATTTTATAACTTACTGCAACTTACTGCAAAGCTACAGTAATCAAACAGAGTAGTACTGGCATAAAGACCAGGTATATAGACAAGTGGAACAGAATAGAAAGCCCAGAAATAAACCCTCACATATATGATCAAATGATTTTTAACAGGGGTGCTAAGACTTGGTGGAAAGGCAGTCTTTTCAACAAAAGGTGTTGGGAAAACTGGATATCCACATGCAAAGCAACGAAGTTGGACTCTTGCTTAATACCTATACAAAAAATTAACTCAAAATGGATCAAAGACTTAAACATAGGGGAAAAACTTCATTACATTGGACTTGGTGGTGGTTTCTTGGGTATGACACCAAAAGCACAGGCAGTAGCAACAAAATGGGTAAACTGGACTATGTCAGAATTAAAGATTTTTATGCATCAAAGGACGATTCATCAGTAAAAAGAAAATGTGATATGGGAGAAAATATTTGCTAATCATATATCTGATAAGGGTTCATATCCATTTTATATAAAGGACATGGAGGAACCTTTAAAACATTATGCTAAGTGAAGGAAACCAGTAAAAAACACTGTATTGTGTGACTCCATTTATATATGATGTTCAGAATATCAAATCCATAGGAATAGAAATTAGATTGGTGGTTGCCAGAGGTTTGGGGAGGTGTTTGCAAATGGCGAGTAACTGTTAATGGGCACAAGGTTCTTTTTATGATGATGAAAATGTTCTAAAATTCTTTGTGATGATTATTTCACAACTCTAAATATGTTAAAACCAATTCTACACTTTAAATGGGTGTATGTATGGTATGTATATTACACCTCTATAAGACTAAAAATGCCCAACTATCTCCCAAGAATTCTGTGTTCTGATGAAAATATTGTGTAAATTGAGAGGAGTAAGTGTTGGGGGACAGGATTAAAAAAGATAAGGCTGGAAAGGTAAGACCAAAAATGGTCTACGCCAACAAAACAAAGTATTAACTTGCACTTTTTTCAAAAAAATAATACAGTGCTTATCATGTGCTTAAACCAGTATTTATAGTGATTTTCTTTGGTATTTGGCAATCTAATAGGTAAAAAATAGTATCCTGTCCTTTTAATAATTATTTTTTACTGTTGTGAAGATAGGGCGATTTCCTGTGCTTAGAGGCCATTTATATTTCTTCATATATTATCTTTTTATGTCCTTTGCCCACTTTTTAAAATTAAGGTCTTACTGTTTTTCTTAGTTGACTTAGGATATATTTTTACATAGTGAGACTGTTGATCTTTTGAGAGATTTACATAAAAACTATTCAGCCATCTGGTTTCCTTGTTTTCCATGTATTTATGTTAGTGCTCAGTAAATATGTGTTGAATTGAAGAGAAAAAATTTAGAGAACAAGTTGTAGTCTATTCCAGAATAAGCAAATGACCTTTCATGATTGTGAATTTTGTAATCAGTAAAAGAAAAAGGAAGGTGCTTTTCATATTCAGCAAAATAAATAATGTTTTTGAAGGAAAAAATCAAAATCTTAATCTAACTTAACTTCTATGGGTCATAAGGTAATACATAGTTTGCATCATGTGTTGAAATTTCGAGTTCAAAGAACATAGGGACATGAGAATATACTGTAGGTGCCCATCAGGAGATGATCTGTGACAAAAAATTGTCAGGAGTTTAAGGGAAAAGGAATTTGGGGGTAAGTAGGGAAGGGCTACGTGGGAATGGAAAGCAGGGAATGCTTTTTCCTTGTCAGTATTTCCTTAATAGCTGAACAAGAAATATGTCCTTTCTGGGCAGATGTTGTAAGTTAATATTAATGAGATATACTGTAATGGGTAAGAGTATATATAGTCCAAATCCTTGCTTCTTCCACCATTGTGTATTGTTGTCCTCATCTGGAAAATGGGGTAATAATACTTGACTCAGATTTGTTGTTTTAAATGAAATAATGCATATGAAGCACTTAGCCTAGAATATTTGCACATAGTAAGTACATAGTAAAGTTGACTATTACTATAGCTAGGTGGTACATTGATTGTGAGGGCAGAAATGGATCAATAATGCATTAATTGTTTATAATTAATGAAGAGGATGAAGGTTTGGGAGAAATGAATATTTTAGTTTTAGTCCTCTAGTGAAATTTCATTATGTGGAGATCAGACATTAAGAATGGTGCTGACCAGAGAAGGCAAGTGGGGACTCTGTGGCATCTCACTACACTGGTGACTGCAATGGCAGGTGTGTGTGTGTGTGGGGGGGGGCTTGATAATATAAGTGAATGTAATAAGCACATTGTTTTCCATGTGAAACCTTCATAAGACTGTGTATCAATAATACCTTAATAATAATAATAATAAAAAGAATGGTGTGGATTTAGAAGTTAAAAAAAAGCACTTACCGAAAGTTTAGAAGTAGTCTCTAATTATTCATAGTAAAAGTTGTCAAGGAGAGTAAAAAATTGGTCACATCTGACTAGCTCTGGTTGATTGGTTAACCCACCAAAAGTTAAGAAGTGAGCTCTTTGGTTAGATCAAAAAAAGACAGGCAGGGAAAAGAAAGTCAGAAGAGTAAAACTCAGTAAAAGGCAATTAAGACAGGTGCTAATTGCAGAAGGCATGCTTGGGTTTGAAATGGAGAGGAGAGTGAAGGGGGTATGTTAAAGAGCAGATGATCTGATGTTGAGAATGCTATGGCCATCCATCAGTCAAGAGAAAGAATTCTGCAGTTAAATTATACAGTGGGGAAAGGCTGGGTGGTGAGGATTGGAAGTTGCAGGGCACCATTTAGAGCATCATCACCAGTTTGCAGTAAACTAAAATATAGCTGTTATATTGCTTCATGGTTGTTGAACCTAGTCTGAGGAAGATAGTGACCCTTGCTCTTGGTGAAAAGAGGGATGGGACAATTAGACTGGGAAGGATTTGTCTTACTTTTGCCATATAGTAAAGTTGTGTGATAATGGGCAAATTATTGAGTTGTCTCTGAACCGCATGTGTTACAAGAAGATAATACTTTTTGGGTTATTGTGAAGCTTAAATGACATAATATGTGAAGTATTTTCACCTCTTTATTAGTTTACTGTTTTTTCTTTATGCTTACCAAAGAGTCAAGCTACACACTAGGATGTCATTCGTAATAAGCTGTTACAGGAGAGACTTAACACAATAGTAGACCTGTTGTGTGGTTACCACGTAAGACTTTCAGATCTCTTCTTTTAGTTTGTGTGTCGAACTTTGTTGAAAGGCAGATATTAGAGTTTGGAGGGTATTATGCCAGGTGTCATATCTTTAGAGGTCTATCATCTGATATTTAAAAGAAATATGAACTGTAGCATAAATGTCCTTTTAAACACATAGGCACAGTTCTCCTTTATGATCATAAAAGTTTTACTAGAAAAGGACATGAACAAGCAATAAGAAAAAAAAAAAGATTTCCAGTATAAATATTAGTAAAAATATTCAACCCACTTTAATAAAGGAAATGTAATTTAAATATGATCTTTTTTTTTTTATCAACCAAAAGCCAGTAGTGTTTTAAAAGATTTCTTTTTTACCTGATTCTTCTTAGAATTATAAAAATAACATACCATTTGGAAATAAAAAGCATAAACAAATATAAGGGAGACAAAGGCATAGATGCTCTGACCTTTGGAACAACCAGAGGCTCCCTGTTTTGCCGTTTCTTTCCAGACATTTTTTTTGTGTGTGCAAAACAAGTATATACATTATTCATTAATTCTTACAAAGTTGACATAATATGCAGTATTTTATAAAACAGGCATTTTTATATATCATGCAGCCATAAAAAACAAGATACTGTTCTGTAGGTTTGTAATTTGGAGGTTTTAATTTTACTAGGTTATCCCTGGTAAATGGTTATTTAGGTTATTGGTTTTTAGCTTCTTCTAACAGTGCTTTACCAAACATAATTAAATATAAACCTATGTGTATTTGTTTGTATTTTTCTATAGTATTCATTCTTAAAAATGGAATTGTTAGGTTAAATGATGTAGCTCTTTTTTATGTTAATAGTTAACAATCAAAGTAGCTTACAAAGAAAGCTTATATCAGTTTATATTACTAAATTTTGTGTGAATGCCTAGTTTACTGACACAGTATGTTACTGATTGTAGTACATTTTTTTTGTCCATCTGGTAAGATAAATTAGTACTATTTTTTCTTAAGACTTGTGAGGTTAAAGATTTTGTTTTTGCCATTTCTGTGAGTTACCTATTCCTTTGACGTTTTCTTACTAACTGGAGGGAAAATATGAATTATTAGTGTGTTTCACATATCATAGATTATATTTCCCATTACCTCTGCTTTTGCCCTTAAATTTGTTTTTCTGTTTTTTTATTCTATATCTTGTATGTGATCACCTCTGTCAATTTTGGTGTTTTTTAGAGAGTAGGTGGTTTGTCTGCTTATGAAGGCTTAACCTAGGAAATTGCAGGGATTCTTAATTTTTTTTAAAACTTTTTTATTTAGACATTTAAATCTTTTTTATCTTACTCTGTTCTACCATCTTTATCTTGTATAAAGCTTCCATATATTCTGGGCTTTCCTGTCTTATTGATCCTTTTGCATGTCCTGTTAACATAGCATATTCTTTTTTTTTCCTTCCTTTTCAAAGCAGAGTGAAAGTTTTATTTAGTTACTTAAAGAGAGAAGTGCAGCAGGCAGCCTCAGCAAGGAGAGGCACCCTGAAAGGTTGGAGAGAAAAAGTTTAAGATTAAAAGTTTACGTACTTAGGAAGTGCGGGCAACCTCAGAGAGAGGAGTGCTGGCATATTCTTTCAATTATTGCAGCCTTATATTCCATTATAATTTCTCATAGGTAAAGATCTCCTCCTTTTTCCCCCTTAAAAAAAGATCTTGTTTATTTTATGCATTAAGATGTATATAAAGTATTAAAAACTTAACAGTGGAGATTTGACTAGAATTACATTGAGGTTCTTTTGGAGAAGGAATGGCAAAGATTTTGTAAAATTTTCGTCAGTGTATCTACAGATTCAATGCAATCCCTTTCAAAATATTGACAGCAGTCTTCAACAAACTGGAACAAATAGTTCTAAAATTCATCTGGAACCACAGAAGACCCCGAATAGCTAAAGAAGTCCTGAGAAGGAAGAGTAAAGCAGGGGGGGCGTCTCACTTCCCAACTTCAGGCTCTACTACAAAACCACAGTAATCAACACAATTAGGTACTGGCACAAGAACAGACCCACAGACCAGTGGAACAGAATAGAGAGTCCAGACATTAACCCAGACATATATGGTCAATTAATACATGATAAAGGAGCCATGGTTATAAATGGGGAAGTGACAGCCTCTTCAACAGCTGGTGTTGGCAAAACTGGACAGCTACATGTAAGAGAATGAAACTGGATTACTGTCTAACTCCATACACAAAAGTAAATTAGAAATGGATCAAAGACCTGAATGTAAGTCATGAAACCATAAAACTCATAGAAGAAAACATAGGCAAAACTCTCTTTAATATAAACATGAACAACTTCTTCATGAACATATCTCCACAGGCAAGGGAAACCAAAGCAAAAATGAACAAGTGGGACTATATGAAACTAAAAAGCTTCTGTACAGCAAAGGACACCATCATTAGAACAAAAAAGGCATCCTACAGTATTGGAGAATATATTCATAAATGATATATCTGATAAGGGGTTGACATCCAAAATATACAAAGGGCTCACACATCTCAACAAACAAAAAGCAAATAATCCAGTTAAACAATGGGCAGAGGCATCATTGAAAAGACAAACAACAACAAATGTTGGTGAGGTTGTGGAAAAAGGGGAACCCTCCTACACTGCTGGTGGGAATGTAAATTAGTTCAACTATTGTGGAAAGCAGTATGGAGGTTCCTCAAAATGCTCAAAATAGAAATACCATTTGACCCAGGAATTCCACTTGTAGCAATTTACCCCAAGAATGCAGCACTCCAGTTTGAAAAAGACAGATGCACCCCAATGTTTATCGCTGCACTATTTACAATAGCCAAGATATGGAAGCAACCTAAATGTCCATCAGTAGATGAATGGATAAAGAAGATGTGGTACATATACACAATGGAATATTACTCAGCCAAAAGGAAAAAACAGATCCTATCATTTGCAACAACATGGATGGAGCTAGAGGGTATTATGCTCAGTGAAATAAGCCAAGCGGAGAAAGACAAGTACCAAATGATTTCACTCATATGTGGAGTATAAGAACAAAGGAAAACTGAAGGAACAAAACAGCAGCAGAATCGCAGAACCCAAGAATGGACTAATAGTTACCAAAGGGAAAGGGACTGCGAAGGATGGGTGGGAAGGGAGGGACAAGGGTGGGGAAAAAGAAAGGAAGTATTATGATTAGCATGTATAGTGGGGGGGGGCATGGGGAGGGCTGTGCAACACAGAAGACAAGTAGTGATTTTACAGCATCTTACTACGCTGATGGACAGTGACTGTGAAGGGGGGAGCCTAGTAAACATAATGTTCTTCATGTAATTGTAGATTAATGATACCAAAATTTAAAAAAAAGTACATCCACTTAAGAAAGAAAAAAAAAATGGGCATAGGATCTGAACAGACACTTCTCCAAAGAAGAAATTCATATAGCCACCAGGCACATGAAAAGATCCTCCACATCTCTAATCATAAGAGAAATGCAAATTAAAACCACAGTGAGATATCACCTAACACCACTTAGGTTGGCTACCATCCAAAGGACAAACAACAACAGATGTTGGCGAGGATTTGGAGAAAGGGGAACCTCCTACACTGCTGGTGGGAATGTAAATTAGTTCAACCATTGTGGAAAGCAGTATGGAGGTTCCTGAAAAAACTCAAAATAGAAATACCATGTGACCTAGGAATTCCACTTCTAGGAATTTACCCTAAGAATGCAGGAGCCCAGTTTGAAAAAGACAGATGTACCCCTATGTTTATCGCAGCACTATTTACAATAGCCAAGAAATGGAAGCAATCTAAGTGTCCATCAGTAGATGAATGGATAAAGAAGCTGTGGTACATATACACAGTGGAATTTTATTTAGCCATAAGAATAAAACAAATCCTACTATTTGCAACAACATGAATGGAGCTAGAGGGTATTATGCCCTGTGCAATAAGCCAGGTGGAGAAAGACAAGTACCAAATGATTTCACTCATCTGTGCAGTATAAGAACAAAGCAAAAACTGAAGGAACAAAACAGCAGCAGACTCACAGAATGCAAGAATGGACTAAGTTACCAAAGGGAAAGGGACTGGGGGGGAGGATGGGTGGAAAGGGAGGGATAAGGGAGAAAAATGGGCATTACGATTAGCACACATAATGTAGTGGGGGTAGGGGGTACAGGGAAGGCAGTACAACAGAGAAGACAAGTAGTGATTCTATAGCACTTTACTATGCTGATGGACGGTGACTATAATGGTGTATGTAGTGGGGACTTGATAATGGGGGCAATCTAGTAACCACAGTGTTGCTCTTGTAAGTGTATATTAATGATACCAAAGTCAAATAAAAATTTTCATTAGTGTATGGGATCATAGACAGGTATATTCATGAAATGCTTGAGAGTGAAAATGGGTATAACTTTCAGAGAGTATTTAAGGGCATGGCATAATGCCTGGCCCATACTAAATCCTGCATAAAAATTTGATGTTGGTATTATAACAATTATTCTTTCTTAAAATATAATATGTTCTTTAACTCAGCAATTCTATATTTAGAAACCTAGTAAGGAAATAATCATGACTTTACACAGATAAAGCTGAGAGAGTGTTCTTCAAAGTCTTGTTTATGATAGCAAATTGTTAGAAACAACTGAAATATCTAACCATAGGATTTTGGAAAAGAACTATTACATATTATTGTGGAATATTATATACATTATTACATTAAAATTCTGTAAAAGTTCATTGATAAAATTTTTCACTCTATACATTATGAAGTAGAAAAAGTGTACAGAGAAATATATGAAGTTTAATCCAATTTTTCTATGAAAAATATATTCTAGGAGTACAAGGAAACCTTTGGGGTGGCGGATATGTTCATTATCCTAACTGTAGTCACAGTCTCACAGGTGTATATACATGTATGAAAACTACTTAAATTGTACCTTTTGAGTATGTGCATTTTATTTATTATTGTCAATTAACAAATTGAAGGTGAAAAAAATTTTGTTCCGTTGAAGTCTAATAAACTTAATAGTATTGAATTTATTACTTAAGAAAATAAAACCAACAGGATATATATATAGAGAGAGATTTTTAGGGAATTGTATCACAGAATTGTTGAAGTTGGCTAGTTGGAAATTTATAAGCCTGGATGGCAAGCTGGAAATTCTGGCAGCAGTTGATGTTGCAGTCTAAGGTAGTCTGCAGCCAGAATTCCTTCTTTTAGGGACCTCTGTTTTCTCTTAATGTCTTTGTTAACCAACATTTTTGAAGGTAATCTTTCCTCAAAGTTCACTCATTTAAATGTTAATCACATTTAAAAATACCTTCACACAGCAGCTGCACTGGTTTTGATCAAGCAGGTAGGCACTAGAGCCTAGCCAAGTTGATATATAAAATTAACTATTACACTGTTAACAGAGTGATTTCAGCAGAATAACAGAAAATCCAATTGAAATGGTTTATACTTTATGGGCATCTGTTAGCTTACATAAGGAGAGGTCTTGAGATAGGGCAGACTTTAGGGTTAGTTCATTCTGTGGTTTAAGGCTGTCATCAAAGACTCAAAGGATGCCATCCACTATATTGCTTTCATTCTCATTGTAGCATGGCTTAGAGAGGCAATTGTTCATACTTTGTGAGAGAAAGCATGGCCTCCTATGCTCTCTGAAGTCCAAGAAACGTCTTTCAGGGTTTCCTCTCATGCCTCGTAGGCTCATATCTTCTTAATGCCTGCATATCTGTGAACCAGTTACCAGCAGGAGGGTGACCAAGAGCCTACTTAGTATAAAATGCACCCAAATTAGAATATGATTAAAAGAAGCTTTAAAAGGTACCACTTTCAGAACCCAAGAGCTAATATTAGGAGGGAGGAGATACCTGAGTTGTATAGAGATTGATTCATTGGCTTTACATGGAATCTGAAGAGACAAGAGTGCTATGGAAGAAGATCGAGAAATACCTACTCCGCTATGTGATGTAAAGGTCTTGTAGACTTTTTTCCTTTTAAGTTAGTCTGTTTCTCTAAGGCAGGTAGGAATTGGCAGCCAAGCATTCTGAGTCAGAGTTAGTGGAATTACTGACCACTTTAAATTTAGGATATAGAAAGTTGCATTGATGTCTTTCTTTCTTTTCTTTTTCTTTTTTTCTTTTTTTAAAATTTTGGTATCGTTAATCTACAATTACATGAAGAACATTATGTTTACTAGGCTTCCCCCTTCACCAAGTCCCCTCCACAAACGCCATTACAGTCACTGTCCATCAGCATGGTAAGATGCTGTAGAATCACTACTTGTCTTCTCTGTGTTGCACAGCCCGCCCCGTGCCCCCCCCAACCACATTATACATGCTAATCATAATGCCCCTTTTTCCCGCCCTTATCCCTCCCTTGCCACCCATCCTCCCCAGGCTCTTTCTCTTTGGTTACTGTTATTCCATTCTTGGGTTCTGTGATTCTGCTGCTGTTTTGTTCCTTCAGTTTTTCTTTGTTCTTCTGCTCCACATATGAGTGAAATCATTTAGTACTTGTCTTTCTCCACCTGGCTTATTTCACAGGGCATAATACCCTCTAGCTCCATCCATGTTGTTGCAAATGGTGGGATTTGTTTTCTTATGACTGAATAATATTCCATTGTGTATATGTACCACATCTTCTTTATCCATTCATCTACTGATGGACACTTAGGTTGCTTCCATTTCTTGGCTATTGTAAATAGTGCTGCGATAAACATAGGGGTGCATCTGTCTTTTTCAGACTGGGCTGCTGCATTCTTCTTTTTTTTCTTTTTAAGTTTCCTTTATTTATTTATTTTATTTTGGTATCATTAATCTACAATTACAGAAAGAGCATTATGTTTACTAGGTTCCCCCCTTCACCAAGTCCCCCCCACATACCGTTGCAGTCACTGTCCATCTGCGTAGTAAGATGCTATAAAATCACTACTTGTCTTCTCTGTGTTGCACAGCCCTCCCCGTGCCCCCCACGCACTATACATGCTAATCGTAATGCCCTCTTTCTTTTTCCCCGCCCTTATCCCTCCCTTTCCACCCATCGTCCCCAGTCCCTTTCCCTTTGGTAATTATTAGTCCATTCTTGGGTTCTGTGATTCTGCTGCTGTTTTGTTCCTTCAGTTTTCCTTTGTTCTTATACTCCATATATGAGTGAAATCATTTGGTACTTGTCCTTCTCCGCTTGGCTTATTTCACTGAGCATAATACCCTCTAGCTCCATCAATGTTGTTGTGAATGGTAGGATCTGTTTTTTTTTCTTATGGCTGCGTAATATTCCATTGTGTATGTGTACCACATCTTCTTTATCCATTCATCTACTGATGGACATTTAGGTTGCTTCCATATCTTGGCTATTGTAAACAGTGCAGCGATAAACATTGGGGTGCATCTGTCTTTTTCAAACTGGAGTGCTGCATTCTTAGGGTAAATTGCTAGAAGTGGAATTCCTGGGTCAAATGGTATTTCTATTTTGAGCATTCTGAGGAACCTCCATACTGCTTTCCACAATGGTTGAACTAGTTTACATTCCCACCAGCAGTGTAGGAGGGTTCCCCTTTCTCCACAACCTCGCCAACATTTGTTGTTGTTTGTCTTTTCGATGATGGCCATACTTTATGGTGTGAGGTGATATCTCATTGCGGTTTTAATTTGCATTTCTCTGATGATTAGCGATGTGGAGCATCTTTTCATGTACCTGTTGGCCATCTCGATTTCTTCTTTAGAGAACTGTCTATTCAGCTCCTCTGCCCATTTTTTAATTGGATTATTTGCTTTTTGTTTGTTGAGGCGTGTGAGCTCTTTATATATTTTGGATGTCAATCCTTTATCGGATCTGTCATTTATGAATATATTCTCCCATACTGTAGGATACCTTTTTGTTCTATTGATGGTGTCCTTTGCTGTACAGAAGCCTTTTAGCTTGATACAGTCCCACTTGTTCATTTTTGCCTTCGTGTCCCTTGCCCGGGGAGATATGTTCATGAAGAAGTCACTCATGTTTATGTCCATGAGATTTTTGCCTATGTTTTTTTCTAAGAGTTTAATGGTTTCATGACTTACATTCAGGTCTTTGATCCATTTGGAGTTTACTTTTGTGTATGGCATTAGACAGTGATCCAGTTTCATGCTCTTACATGTAGCTGTCCAATTTTGCCAGGACCATTTGTTGAAGAGACTGTCATTTCCCCATTGTATGTCCATGGCTCCTTTATCAAATATTAATTGGCCATATATGTTTGGGTTAATGTCTGGAGTCTCTATTCTGTTCCACTGGTCTGTGGCTCTGTTCTTGTGCCAGTACCAAATTGTCTTGATTACTGTGGCTTTGTAGTAGAACTTGAAGTTGGGGAGCGAGATCCCCCCTACTTTTTTCTTCCTTCTCAGGATTGCGTTGGCTATTCGGGGTCTTTGATGGTTCCATATGAATTTTTGAACTATTTGTTCCAGTTCATTGAAGAATGCTCTTGGTAATTTGATAGGGATTTCATCGAATCTGTATATTGCTTTGGGCAGGATGGCCATTTTGACGATATTAATTCTTCCTAGCCAGGAGCATGGGATGAGTTTCCATTTGTTAGTGCCTTCTTTAATTTCTCTTAAGAGTGTCCTGTAGTTTTCAGGGTATAAGTCTTTCACTTCTTTGTTTAGGTTTATTCCTAGGTATTTTATTCTTTTTGATGCCATTGTGAATGGAATTGTTTTCCTGATTTCTCTTTCTATTAGTTCATTGTTAGTGTATAGGAAAGCCACAGATTTCTGTGTATTAATTTTGTATCCTGGAACTTTGCTGAATTCTGATATTAGTTCTAGTAGTTTTGGAGTGGAGTCTTTAGGGTTTTTTATGTACAATATCATGTCAATCTGCAAATAGTGATAGTTTGACTTGTTCTTTACCAATCTGAATTCCTTGTATTTCTTTGTTTTGTCTAATTGCCATGGCTAGGACCTCCAGTACTATGTTGAATAACAGTGGGGACAGTGGGTATCCCTGTCTTGTTGCCGACCTTAGAGGAAAAGCTTTCAGCTTCTCTCGGTTCAGTATGATACTGGCTGTGGGTTTATCATATATGGCCTTTATTATGTTGAGGTATTTGCCCTGTATACCCATTTTGTTGAGAGTTTTTATCATGAATGGATGTTGAATTTGTCGAATGCTTTTTTAGCATCTGTGGAGATGATCGTGTGGTTTTTGTCCTTCTTTTTGTTGATGTGGTGGATGATGTTGATGGATTTTTGAATGTTGTACCGTCCTTGCATCCCTGAGATGAATCCCACTTGGTCATGTTGTATGATCCTTTTGATGTATTTTTGAATTCAGTTTGCTAATATTTTGTTGAATATTTTTGCATGTATGTTCGTCAGGAATATTGGTCCATAATTTTCTTTTTTAGTGGGGTCTTTGCCTGCTTTTGGTATTAGGGTGATGCTGGCTTCATAGAATGAGTTTGTAAGTATTCCCTCCTCTTCTATTTTTAGAAAACTTTAAGGGGAATTGGGATTATGTCTTCTCTGTATGTCTGATAAAATTCTGAGGTACATCCTTCTGTCCCCGTGGGTTTTGTTCTTGGGTAGTTTTTTGATTAGTCCTTCAATTTCTTTGCTCGTAATTGGTTTGTTTAGATTTTCTGTTTCTTCCTTGGTCAGTCTTGGAAGGTTGTATTTTTCTAGGAAGCTGTCCATTTCTTCTAGGTTTTCCAGTTTGTTAGCATATAGATTTTCATAGTATTCTCTAATACTTCTTTGTGTTTCTGTGGGGTCCGTCGTGATTTTTCCTTTCTCGTTTCTGATTCTGTTGATGTGTGTTGATTCTCTTTTTCTCTTAATAAGTCTGGGTAGGGGCTTATCTATTTTATTTTCTCAAAGAAACAGTTCTTGGTTTCATCGTTTTTTTCTATTGTTTTATTCTTCTCAATTTTATTTATTTCTTCTCTGATCTTTACTATGTCCTTCCTTCCGCTGACTTTAGGCCTCATTTGTTCTTCTTTTTCCAATTTCTATAATTGTGACGTTAGACTATTCATTTGGGATTGTTCTTCCTTTAAATATGCCTGGATTGCTATATACTTTCCACTTAATACTGCTTTTGCTGCATCCCACCAAAGTTGGGGCTTTTTGTTGTTGTTGTCATTTGTTTCCATATATTCCTTGATCTCTATTTTAATGTGTTCTTTGATCTATTGATTATTTAGGAGCATGTTGTTAAGCCTCCATGTGTTTGTGAGCCTTTTTGGTTTCTTTGTACAATTTATGTCTAGTTTTGTCCCTTTGTGGTCTGAAAAGTTGGTTGGTAGAATTTCAATCTTTTTGAATTTACTGAGGCTTTTTTTGTGGCCTAGTATGTGATCTATTCTGGAGGATGTTCCATGTGCACTTGAGAAGAATGTGTATGAGTTCTATACATGGCTATTAGGTCCATGTGTTCTAGTGTGTTGTTCAGTGCCTCTGTTTCCTTACTTATTTTCTGTCTGGTGGATCTATCTTTTGGAGTGAGGGGTGTATTGAATCTCCTAAAATGAATGCATTGCATTCTATTTCCTCCTCTAATTCTGTCAGTATTTGTTTCACATATGTTGGTGCTCCACTATTGGGTGCGTATTTATTTATAGTGGTTATATCCTCTTGTTGGACTGACCCCTTTATCATTATGTAATGTCCTTCTTTACCTGTTGTTTCTTTCTTTGTTTTGATGCCTATTTTGTCTGATACTAGTACTGCAGCATCTGCTTTTTTCTCCTTGTTGTTTGCATGAAATGTCTTTTTCCATCCCTTGACTTTTAGTCTGTACATGTCTTTGGATTTGAGGTGAGTCTCTTGTAAGCAGCATATAGATGGGTCTTGCTTTTTTATCCATTCTATTACTCTGTGTCTTTTGATTGGTGCATTTAGTCCATTTACATTTAAGGTGATTATTGAAAGATATGTACTTATTGCCATTGCAGGCTTTAGATTCGTGGTTACCAAAGGTTCAAGATTAGCTTCTTTACTATCTTACTGTGTAACTTAACTTGCTTATTGAGCTATTATAAACACTGTCTGATGTTTCTTTATTTCTCTCCCTTCTTATTCTTCCTCCTCCATTCTTTATATGTTGGGTGTTTCATTCTGTGCTCTTTTGTGTTTTGACTGCTTTTTGAGTAGTTGATTTTATTTTTTGCCTTTAGTTAGTATTTGGTTGGTCTGCTTTCTTTGCTGTGATTTTATTTTGTCTAGTGACATCTATTTAGCCTTAGCCGTGCTCCCATTTAGAGCAGTCCCTCTAAAATACCCTATAGAGGTGGTTTGTGGGAGGCCAATTCCCTCAACTTTTGCTTGTCTGGGAATTGTTTTATCCCTCCTTCATGTTTAAATGATAGTCTGCTGGATTCAGTATTGGTTCAAGGCCCTTCTGTTTCATTGCATTGAATGTAACATGCCATTCTCTTCTGGTCTGTAAGGTTTCTATTGAGAAGTCTGATGATAGCTGAATGGATTTTCCTTTGTAGGTGACCTTTTCCCTTTCTCTAGCCTCCTTTAAAACTCTGTCCTTGTTCTTGATCTTTGCCATTTTAATTATTATGTGTCTTGGTGTTGTCCTTCTTGGGTCCCTTTTGTTGGAAGTTCTGTGTGCTTCCGTGACCTGAGCGACTATTTCCTCCCTCAATTTTGGGAAGTTTTCAGCAATTGTTTCTTTAAAGGCACTTTCTATCCCTTTTTCTGTGTCTTCTTCTTCTGGTACCCCTATAATGCGGATATTGTTCCTTTTGGATTGGTTACACAGTTGTCTTAATATTGTTTCATTTCTTGGGATCTCTATCTGCATCAGCTTCTATGCGTTCCTGTTCTCTGGTTTCTATTCCATTAATGGCCTTTTCTATCTCATCCATTGTGCTTTTACGTCCTTCCGGAGACTGTTTTATTTCTGTAGTCTCCCTGTCTACTGTGTCGGTTAGCTCTTGCATTTTTTTCTGCAGCTCCATCAGCATGGTTATGACCTTTATTTTGAGTTCTTTCAGGAAGATTGGTTAGGTCTATCTTCCCAGATTCCTTCTCAGGGGAGGATGTCTGGGTTAGTCTGGTCTGTATCAAATTTTTCTGCCTTTTCATGGCGATAGAGGTAGTTTTGGGGAGGTGGCGCTTTTGTTGGCTGGGAGAATGTCCCTTCTTGATGGTTTTTGGCCTTCCTCTCCTGGGAGAATGGTGACCCCAGCCTGTGCTGGGTAGTTGCGTGCAGACGGGGTCTCTGATTCTTGCCCGGTGTCTGATTCTTGCCTGGCCTCTGTGGAGTAAGCTCCATGTGTGGTTGCTGTGGGAGTCGCCAGCCTCAGGCTGCTGCTCTGCAATGGTAGGGCCTTGCCATAGTGGAAATGGGTGGGAGGGTGTTTATCACTGTGAGGGGCCTCTGAACTGTGCTGCCACCTTGGGGGTTAGGGCACCAGAGTTCCCCGGGATTCCGAGCTGCTGAGCTGAGTGTGCCAGGACGCCTCCATCCCTGTCCCTTTAAGACTTTCAAAAAGCACTGGCTTTTCTTTTGTCACAGGGGTGCTGGCTGCAGGGACCCGCTTGCAGGTTTTACTGTCCCGTTTCCCTAGTATCCAGCTCACCATGCACTGTGTGTCTGCGCTCTGGTGCGGATGGCTAGGGCTGGGTATTTAAAATCCTGGGCTCCCTCTCCCTCCCCGCTCCGACTCCTCTCCTCACCTTGGGAGCTGGGGTGTGGGGCGCTCAGGTCCTGCCGGTCCGTGACTTGTATCTTACTCTCTTCGTAAGGCTTTGGGTTCTTGCAGGTGTGGATGTAGTCTCGCTGTTGTCCTGTATCTTTTCGTCTCTCTTTTAGGAATAGTTGTATTTGTTGTATTTTCAAAAAATATATATGGTTTTGGGAGGAGATTTCTGCTGCTCTAGTCATGCTGCCATCTTCGCTCTTCCCTCCTCTTTCTTTCTTAACGTTCTGACTTTAGTGTTTCATTTTAGTGAATGTAATAATTATTTCCTGACTGATTCTCCATTATTTGGCATGTCCATTAGGGTCAAAGTTCTTTTCATTCTTGGGTTTTCGGGTACCAGACTTTCAATTTGGAGATGTTTTTTGTTCATTATAGTGTGTAGTGGGATTTTCTAACAAATGTTGTGTGCTCATAAGATTTGTCCACTTTTATAGCTATTTGGGTTAATAGGAATAAATTTTATAATTCAGAAAGCTTTTTTGTTGTTTTTCTTGGCTTTAAATTAGTTTTCTGAAAGTGAGTTGAAATTTGACATTATGTTCTACATTTAACATAATCAGGAAACTTTAACTTCTGTTAGTTCAGATTCTGTCACCTCATATTATTTCTGCAGGAATGATTTTACCAGTCTGGATTCTCTTCATTGATATTCTACACCCCTTTACTCTTCATTTTTAAGGGTATCTCCTTCCCCAGTATGTTTTGTTGCCTAAGAAAGGCTGAACTGTCGCATTTCTAGGCATTTTTCTGATGAAAACAAGAGTCCCTGACTTGAAGAGATATATGCAGCCCCATGTCTATTGTTGCATTATTTACAATAGCCAAGATAATAGAAGCAACCAAAGTGTCCATCAGTAGATGAATGGATAAAGTTGTGGTACATATACACAGTGGAACATTATTCAGCCATAAAAAAAATAAGTCCTGACATTTGGAACAATGTGGATGGAACTAGAGAGTATTATATTAAGTGAAATAGTCCAGGTAGAAAAAGACAGATACCATATGATTTCACTTGTGTGTGGAATCTAAAAACAACACAAAACAAAATGAACAAAACAACAGTAGACTCATAGATACTGAGAAGTACATGATGGTTACCATGGGCAAAGGGTTGAGATGGATCGGGAGGGGGATAGAGGGGCACAAAAATTCTCAATCATAATACAACTTGAATGGTAGTACAACATGGAGAATATAGCTAATGGGTCTGTAACGTCTTCCTATGTTGATAGAAAGTAACCGTGCTAGTTGACGCGAGGATTTAATCATATGGGTAACTGTTGAACCCCTATTTGTGCACTTGAAACCAATATAAAATTGCATTATCAACTATGCATAAAATTTTTTTAAAAAAGAAAGAAAAGGTGAACTGGCATGCTATCCCTGAAATGTTAAATGATTGCATTTGTCCCAGAATATAATTGAGGGTGCACATACTTTTCACAGTACATCAGACTCTTAGAGCAGAACTTACATTAAATGATGGTAATTTAATGGAGCACTCATGATTAAACAAAACGTTTCTTAAACGTAACAGGTATGCTTTTAAGGTGATGACTGTGGCTAGGGGTACAATAGCTTGTAGTTACATTTTTTGAAAAACAAGGTAACTTTGAAAGATCAGATTGCTTGAAACATATTGAAAAGTTATGTTATAAAATGACAAATTAATCTGAACTTCCCAAAGATCAGTTAATGTGCTAGTCTTTAGAAGTAATAACTTTGAGTGTTGTAACTCTAGACAATTCTCTTTGAAATTTAACATTTCAGGGATAGCATGCCAGTTCATCTTTTCTTTCTTTTTAAAAAACATTTTATTTATGTATTGTAAAAAAATTTATGAAAATATCACCAAAAAAAGTAGAAACACTCTAACAAGTCTGAATAACAAATTAGTGTTTTGTTTAATTAAAAATTGCTTTTTGCAGGCCAGGCACTATCCTAAGCTTTTTTATAAAATTAACTCATTTAATCCTTATCAAAAATCCTTATAAATATTTGGGAACAGGGGAGAAAATGAGTTACAAGAGAATTCAGAACTACTCTTTGATATGTACACTGATACATGAAAAACAGTGACAAGGATTACTCTTTTTCAAGCAGGGAGTCATTTCTGTTTGATTTTAATAGGATGTAGAAAATCTAACTTTGATGTATCACAGTATATTTGTGGGGAAATGTGTAGAAAATTCAAATACTGAGGCCAGGTACACCTATTCCTCCCCTCCCGCCCACTCCCAATTGAAGTGGCATTAAATGGATCTCTTCTCTTTCTGCTCATATTACTGTTCATGTAGTGGGAGACATTGACTTACCCAGTTCACTGTCCCGGCTGGTGGTCTTGGGGGCTTGACATGAGAAATAAAGACACCCTGAGATGAGGAGCCAGGAGCTCTCCAGTTTTCAGAGTTTGAAGCTTGGAATGCCAGGGTTTTCTTTGGGCCTCTTTTGGTGTAAACATTTCTAGATTTAAGGTATTTGGATTCAGGCTGGCACACTCGTAAAAACTTTCTCTTCTTCCCATTCAAGAATTGATGTCTTTCTCTGTTTATTGCTCCTGCCATTCTCTGCTACAACATCTTGTAATGTATAATGTACTTTTATCCCTTTTTAGGTTTTCCACTACTGATAGCAGTGAGACAGTGAGGAGCACAGGGTCTTTCCTTCTCTGCCAACACTCTCACCCCAGACTTGACCCCCAGAAATTTTTTCTGTCTCTTTGGCCTGTGGCAAACACAGAGTTACAAAAGTGACTTTTTGGTAAATAAAAATGCTGAAATAAGATTCCCGGATACTTTTAGAAGAGATTACTTAACAAATACTTGTTGAGTGCTTATTATATAACCATACATTGTTCTGGATGCTGGGAATAGGCAGTAAATTAGATAGACAAGGTTCCTACCCATGAGTAAAACTGGCTGTCTTAGATATTCTATTATAAAAAGCTGAAGATTGGAGCTGGGCTGGGATTAAGGGAATAGGGAAAAGAAGTTCCTTTCTTTCTGCTCCAACTTCAACAGCACACGAGGGTCAAGGGAGAGTGGGTGAATGTCCCCATTCACCCTCAGTGATACTATGTGGCTTGAGACTATTGGTAGGTCAAGTACCTCCTCTTAAAGGTAGAAATGTTTCCTTGCATTTACAGATGAAAGGCAAAGACAGCCATAGAAAGAAATATTTTTGCTCTCTTTTTCTTTCTTTGCAGATTTCAGGCAGAAATGTTTTTAAATTTCATATTAATATCTTGAAATTTTATACATTAGAAATATTTAGTCTGATTCTTTTGTTTTCCCAAGTAAAGAACAATGCAGTTTATGCAGCCCTTAGTTTCTTTTTTTTTTTTATTAAAGTATCATTGATAAACAGTCTTACATTGGTTTCAAATAAACAACACAGTGGTTTGACAGTTACCTGTGTTATTAAATCCTCACCCCCTCTAGTGTGGTTGCTATCACCATAGTAAGAGGTTACAGAATCATTGACTGTATTCTCCATGCTGTACTACCATCTGTGTAACCAACTTATATTGTGACTGTGAATTATTGTGCCCCATTATCCCTTCACGTTCCACCCCCACACATCCCAACCTCGCCCCCTTGGTAACGACTAGTCTCTTCTCAGTGTCTATGAGTCTACTGCTGTTGGTTCCTTCTGTTTTGCTTTGTTTTTATATTCCACAAATAAGTGAAGTCATATAGTATTTGTCTTTCTCTGCCTGGCTTATTTCACTGAGCATAATGCCCTTAGATCCATCCATGTTGTTGCAAATGGGAGGACTTCTTTTCTTTTTATGGCAGCCCTTAGTTTTATAGTCAGAATTGTTAAATCATGTCCATTAACTTCTATTCTTTGATTATTTCTGGTGTTGAATGTGAGAAAGCATATTTGTAGTACAACTTATATTTTTGGTTATACATATTCATAAAGTAATTTGGAGTTGTAATAATGATTTTCTAAGACTCATCAGGAAACTCATACCTCTTGATATTTATACGTCTGTCAAATCTGACTGCCCTAAACTTCAGTCTTGAATTGATCACTTTGTAAGTATTAAACCAGCTGGAGAAAATCATACAACTGTGTGGGTTATTTTCTCCCCAGATTTATGGTCTGCGGAGCTTGGACGTCAGCGCTGCTAGACAGTTCTTAGCTCCTTCTTCCATTCTACACAGCAAAGATCTCTGTTCTCTCAAGAGAAGACTTGCTTCATTCTCTAGAGAAATTCATACTTACAGGGTGAAAATTTACTCTCTCAACTTCTAATTTTCCATGCACTTATCTCATTGTGTACCCATTTTACTCTTGTCTCAGAGGAAGTAGTAGTTCTTGTTCCTGCTTGAAGCAGATTCTTCGAAGTTCCTAGGAACTTTGTTGTATCTTATCTTTTCTGCATTTTCAACTTCTTTCCTCTCCTCTGGCTTCTTGCTTTCAGCACTAAACCTTCTCAAATCTCTCCTATCTTAAACAAAACAAAAAATCTTTCTGTGATTTGAGTCTGCTTGTGATTCTTTCTTGTTCCTTCTTTGGTTGCCAGACTTTTTGAAAGACTAATCAGCACCTTGCCATCTGTACTTCCTCACTCTTTCACTCACTAATTGGTCTGAATTGTCTTATCACTCTATAATGATAAGGTCATTAATGATCTCTTACCAAACCAGTAGTAATTTCTCAGTTTTTCTTACTTAATCTGGGCAACATTTATAATGTTAACTTGCTTCTTGAATATCTTCTTGGCTTTTCTGAAAAGGCTCTAGTCAGATTTGCTTTCCCTCTCTGACTGTTGCTTCTTAGCCTTAATTGTTGACCCTTTCTTTGCCTTATCCTTAGATGTTGGTGTTTCTCATCCTATGTCCTCTTATTCCTAGTTACTCGGAGTTCTATTCATTATTCTCATTGTCAGTAACTCGTAAAATACTATTTCTATGCCTGAGCTCCATATAGTTAAACTATTCAGTAGATATCTTTATGTTCACAGTCACAAAGATATCTCAAACTGAGCATGCCCCTTGCCCCCATCAGCCTGCTTGCCCCTTGCCCTGCTTTAAATCTCAGCTTAAATATCTCTTCCTGATTCCCTAGTCAGGTTTCATCTTTTAGGATACCACTGTATTTGTACAAGAAGCCTGTCAATTAAAGCAGTCTAATACAATTACAATTACCATATTACCTGCTGTAGTGCTACCTTGTTAGGCTCCTGGTGCCTGCAACTCTTATTTACCTTTGTACTTATAAGCAATAAACTTGTATTGACTGTTCTGTTGAATAAAGTTACACAAAGGGTAAAAGTCTAAAATAATCGATAAAGTAATATAAAGTTACATAAAATATGTGATCTAAAAAATTAAATTAGTATTTGCAAGGTTTTTGGTCCACATTCACCACTCCTAATCCTTGTGCCCGCTTCCAGCCTTTACTGATTTATTAGCTTTGAACAAAACAGATCCTGTCTAGCATGCATAATTGAAAGTAGATCGGTCTTTTGCATCCTTTTCTTAAAATGGTTTTCATCACTGGAAATAATCTGACTATAAGAATTTTAAAACACAGTGTTACAAATTGTGCTAGCCATGACTTCACCTTACTTTCTGCAGCATTTTAGTCATACATTAAATACTATTTGGAATTAGTATTAAGTAGACAGTTCACTTTAATCTCCTTTAAATTGGTGTGCCAGTGAATTTATTATTTGTTTTCTTGGTGTATTCCTTGCCCCACATTCCCTAGCTTCCTGCCATATATTTTTAATAATACAATATTTTCTTCTTGCCAGTTTTTGAAAATAATGTATTTTATTTTACCCCAAATATCCAAAACTATTATCATTTCAATATGTAATGAATATTTAAAAATTACTCTGGTTTCTTACAATTTTTTGTAATAAGTTTCAAGATCCACAGCATACTTCATCTCGTCTCATCTCATCTCATCTCATCTCATCTCATCTCATCTCATCTCATCTCATCTCATCTCATCTCATCTCAGTGGGTCTAGCCACATTTTTGGTTCTCCACAGGCATTTGTGACTAATGTCTTCTGATTGGACAACATAGTTCTAGAATTATAGCTTGATACTGGTCATACTTTGGGATAGGGATAGACATTTTATTTGACATGTTTTGGTATATCCTACCACCAATTTACCTTACTTCCTTTTTACCTTACTTCCTATAACAGCCTTGTGTTTTTTGTTCTTGTTTTTGAGGATCCACCTCTTACCTGTTTTCAGTTCATGTACCTGTGGGGCTGATTCTACTTTCAGCTCCCTAGGGACATGTCACTCATATCTGGGCATTTAGAGTCTTACAGATTTCCTGTCCATGAGGTTTAGGCTTTTCCTAAGTTTTACTGTACAGTGTAGGGTCCCCTTAACTGTGAGATACGAGTCTGAGAGTAAGAAGGAGCTACTGGTACAGCAACCTCCTTGAAACAGTATGGTTCTGAGGATAGAGCCACGACTGAGAAATGGAGAGAGGGAACCTAGAATCTTGCCCTAAAATTTTTAAAGCTCTGTTTCACTCCATATTCAAAACAAAGTAGAATGTTTAGAAGATTAGTAAATAATCTTTTTTGGTCAAGTCAGTGTGCATTGAGTTGTAGAAATAGTCCAAGTTAGCCTGAAACTTGGATAAGAGGTTTGGATTAGGGAGGTTCATCTTAAAGGCACCTGTGTTTTTAGAGTGTTCTAATAGTACAGGGTTGTTCTGGGGTTGATGGGAACATTTTCAGTAACTAGAATTCAGATTGCTTATGATTTCCAGGCCTCAAATGCTTGACAGGACTTTCTGGGGCAGACATTTAAAGATTCAACCTAGTAACAGTGAAATAATGACTCTACTTGTGTTATGAAATGAAGGGGACCAGAAATGCAAGTGATAAAATAGTTTATTCCCCCTGGGGTGTTCTCACTGCATATTATTGCTTTGCCTATGAATATAGAGCTTAATTGTGATCTTTTACTGAATTTAAAATCTCTTTTATTTTTAAGGACTTTTAACTATAAAAGTTTTAATAGTTTTCTGTTGGAAAGAAAATTCCTCTGTAAGAAATATAAAAGTAAAATGAGTTTATTATAATCATTGGAATAATGAAAATATATATGAATAAAAAATTCTCATTTTCTCTTACAATTTTATGTCCAACACAGTGTTAACAGCCTTTTGTGTATCCTTCGAGACCTTTCTCTATGCTCAAAAATGGAAGTAGAAATAATAGAAATTTATATATATATATGGAGAGAGAGACAGGGTCAGTCAGTGAAGCAGGGACACAGAGAACCCAACAGAAACATGCAGTTTGATAGAGTCAGAGAGAGACCTGTAGAGAGAGAAGGACAGGCACTGAACAGCCCCACAGACAGAGAATCTGACAGTGACAGAGACGCACAGATATACACACATACAGAATACTTTCTCTGTCTTAAAAATCCTGTGTTCTGCCTGTTTGTTCCCACCCTTCGAAATTCTGGCCAGCACTGATTTTTTTACTGTTTTTTTTACTGTCTCTATAGTTTTGCATTGTCCAGAATGTCATGATAGCTGAAAATATAAGCCTTTTCAGATTAGCTTCTTTCACTTAGTAATATGCTTTTAAATTTGTTCCACAGATTTTTATGGTTTCATACCTCTTTTTAGTGCTGATTAGTATTCTCTCGTTTGGATGTACCACAGTTTATCCATTGTAAAGGATATCTTGGTTGCTTCCAAGTTTTGACAATTTTGAATAAAGCTGCTATTAACATTCATGTGCAGGTTTCTGTGTGGATATGTTTTCAGCTCCTTTGGTTAAATACCAAGGAGTGCCATTGCTGGATCATATGGAAGAATGTGTTTGGTTTTTTAAGAAACTTCCAAACTGTCTTCAGAAGTGGCTGCATCATTTTGCATTCCCACAAGTAGTGAATAAGAGTTTCTCTTGCACTGTATCATCATCAGCACTTGGTGTTGGCAGTGCCATCCTAATAGGTGTATATGATGTCCCATTGTTGTTTTAATTTTCCATTCTCTAATGCGCTGTGATGCTGAAAATCTTTTCATATTCTTATGTGCCATCTGTGTATTCTCTTTGGTGAGGTGTCTGTTCACTTTTGCCCATTTTTAAATTGGGCTGTTTGTTTTCTTATTGTTGAGTTTTAAGTCTTTGTATATGTTCTTTGTCAGTCCTTTATCAGATATATGTTCTATAAAGATTGTTCTCCCAGTCTGTGGTTTGTCTTTTCTCTCCTCAGTGGTGCCTTTTGCAAAGCCAAAGTTTTAAATTTTAATGATGTCAAACTTTTTCTTTCAGTAGAATACCATTTCGTCTATCAGAGATTGTGAATTTGCTGTTATGTCTAAAAAGACATTGTCAAGCCCAGAGTCACCTCGATAGTCTATGTTATCTTCTAAGAGTTTTATAGTTTTGCATTTTACTCTTAGGTTTGTGATGTATTTTTCGTTAATTTTTTTTATTTGATTCATCTCCTTTAATTGATACAGGTCTATTTAGATGATCTGTTTCTCCTTGTGTGAGTTTTTGTAGGTTGTATCTTTCAGATTATTGGTCCATCTCATATAGATTATTAAATTGGTGTGCATAGAGTTGTTCATATATTCCTTTGCTGTCCTTTTAATGTTCTGGAGAACAATTGTGATACCTCCTTTTTCATTTCATATTAGTAATTTGTACCTTTTCTCTCTTTTTCCTTCATTAACCTGGTTAGAGATTCACCAATTTTATTGATCATTTCAAAAGAATCAGTTTTTTTTTTCATTGATTTTTTTCCCCTTAATTCCCTGTTTTCAGTTTCACTGATTTGTTATAATTTTTAAAAATTATTTCTCTTCTTACTTTGATTTTCATTTGCCCTTTTTCTAGTTTCCTAAGGTGGATTCTTAGGTCTTTTATTTTAGATCTCCTTTTCCTAATACATGCACTTCTCTCTTAAGCAATAACTTTGCTACATCCCACATATTTTGCTAAATTGTTTTTTTCATTTTGATTTACTTCAAAATATTAAAGAATTTATTTTTAAACTTCTTTAACACATATGCTGTTTAGAAATTTTTTTTAACTAAGTATTTTTAGTTTTCCAGCTATCTTTGTTAATTGATTTCTAGTTTAATTTCATTGTGCTCTGATAGTTTACTTGGTATGATTCATGCTCCTTTAAATTTGGTTAGGTGTGTTTTATGGCCATGAATGTGACCTGTCTTGGTGAGTGTTTCATGTGAAGTAAAAGAAGAAGCCGTATTCTGCTATTGTTGAATGAAGTATTCTATAGATTTCAGTTAGATCCACTTGATTGATGGTGCTGTTTGATTAAAATATGTCCTTACTGATTTTCTTTTAGCACCTGTCAACTAATGTTAGAGGGGTCTTTAAGTCTCCAACTATAAATAGTAAATTTATCTATTTGTGTAGTTCTTTCAGTTTTATTCTTGACATATTTTGATACTTTGGTGTTAGGAGTGTACACATTAAAGGTTTTTGTATCTTGGAGAATTGACTTGTTTATAATTATGTAATGTATGCTATTCCTGATAACTTTCCTTGCTATTAAGTCTGCTCCTTCTGAAATTAATATAGTTACTCTGACTTTATTTTAATTAATGTTAGCATAGTATATTTTTCTCTTTGTTTTTAATCTATTTGTGTTTATATTTAAAGTGGAATTCTTATAGATAGAATATAGTTGGGGCTTGTTTTTTCATGCACTGTAACAATATGTGTGTTTTAATTGGTACATTTAGATTTTTGCCGTTATTATTTTAAACAAATTGTTGGATCAGTTAATAATAAGGAAAGTAAAAATTTTATTCTTTTCTATCATTCTTCCTTTCTGTTGATCATAGTTTCTTTCCTACATCATTTTCCTTTCCATCTTTCTTTTGGCAAGACAGGTCTACTGATGACAAATTTCTTCAATTTTTGTTTGTTTTGAGATGTTTTTACTTTTGAGGGATTATTTTGCTGGATATGGAATTTCCTTTCAACACTCTAAATATTTTGTTCCACTCTCTTCTTGTATGGTTTCTGAAGGAAAAAACAATGAAATTTTTTTTGCTATGCTGTAAGTAAGGCCTTTTTGTCTCTAGCTTCCATCAATATTTTCTTTTTGTTTTTGTTTCTCAGCAGTTCGAATGTGATATATCTAGGCTTAGATGTTTTAGTATTTATCTTCCCCAATATTCTTTGGGTTTCCTGGATCTGTGGTTTGATACTTACCATTAATTTGGGGAAATTTCAGTCATTTTAGATTTCAAAAGTTTCATTCAAAGTTTTTCAAAATTTCAAACTTCTAATGTTTCTTCTGTTTCTCTTTTTTCTAGTTTTAGTATTCCCATTACATACATACTAACACCTTTTGTAATTGTCCCATTTTCTTTGGGTATTCTGTCTTTTTCATTCTTTTTTTTTTTCCCCCTTCCTTTACATTTCAGTTTTGGAAGTTCCTACTGACATATTTTCAAGCTCACTGAGTTTTCACTGGGCCATATCCAGTGAATTAATGAGCCCATGAAAGGCATTCTTATTCTGCTACAGCATTTTTTATTTCTAGCATGCCTTTTGAATCACTCTTAGGATTTTAATTTCTTTGCTACCCATCTGATTTTGTATGTTGTCTACTTTTTCTGTTGTCGCCTTTTTCCATGTCTAATATTTCCCTTAGAATATTAATCATAGTTATTCAAAATTCATGGTATGTGAATTCCAATTTCTCTGCTGTATTTAAATCTGATTCTGGTGTTTGCTTAGTTTTAGCATGACTTGTAATTTTTGTTGAAAGCTGGACATCATGTATTGGATAAAAGCAATGGAGGTAAATTTGCCTTTAGTGTAAAGTTTTATGTTTATCTGGCTAGTGGTTAGGCCATGCTGACTGTCAGTGGCTAAAATTTTCTCTCTTGTCTTTCAGTTTCCTTGGAGACTTCTTAAATAAGGTCTGAGATGTACAGTTAATTCACTTACATTCCTCTTATTATATATTTATATATTGTGAATGGAAGGGATGTATTCTATAGTCCTATGATTTGGTCTCACTATTCTTGGGCTTAGTCCTTTACACTATTTATTGGTTTTCTTGTTTTCCACCTAAGGGAGACAGGAATGTGAAAGGGTACTGGAATTGGGTATTTCCTTTCTGTGAGGTTGGTAAGGTTCTTTTTTTTTTTTTTTTAATCAACGTACCATTGATATACATTCTTATGAAGGCTTCATAAGAAAAACGGTATGTTTATTACATTCATCCTTACTATTGAGTCCCCTCCCATATCCCATTGCATACACTGTACATCAGTGTAGTAAGATGTCACAGAGTCCCTATTTGTCTTCTCTGTGCTACACTGTCTTCCCCATGACCCAACACACACCATGGGCACCAATCGTGATACCCCATAATCCCCTTCTCCCTCGCTCCCCACTCCTCCTCTTTCATAACCATTAGTCCCTTCTTGGGTTCTGTATGTCTGCTGCTGTTTTGTTCCTCCAGTTTTGCTTCATTGTTATGCTCCACAAATGAGGGAAATCATTTGGTATTTGTATTTCTCTGCCTGACGTATTTCACTGAGCATAATACCCTCTAGCTCTATCCATGTTGTTGCAAATGGTAGGATTTGTTTTCTTATGATTGAATAGTATTCCATTGTGAATATCTTCTTTATCATTCATCTACTGATGGACACTTAGGTTGCTTCCATTTCTTGGCTATTGTAAATAGTGCTGCAATCAACATAGGGGTGCATATGACTTTTTGAAACTGGGCTCCTGCATTCTTAGGGTAAAATCCTAGGGGTGGAATTCGTGGGTCAAATGGTATTTCTAGTTTTAGTGTTTTGAGGAACCTCCATACTGCTTTCCCAAAGGTTGAACTATAGTACATTCCCACCAGCAGTGTAGAGGGTTCCCCTTTCTCTGCATCCTTGCCAGGATTTGTTGTTCCTAGTCTTTTCTATATTGGCCATCTTAACTTCTTAACTGGTGTGAGGTGTTATCTCATTGTGGTTTTAATTTGCATTTCCCTGATAATTACCGATGTGGAGGATCTTTTCATGTGCCTGTTGGCCATCTGAATTTCTTCTTTGGAGAAGTGTCTGTTCATATCCTCTGCCTATTTTTTAATAGGGTTATTTGCTTTTTGGGTGTTGAGACGTGTGAGTTCTTTATATATTTTGGATTTTAACCCCTTGTCGGATATGTCATTTACAAATATATTCTCCCATACTGTAGGATGCCTTTTTGTTCTACTGATGGTGTCCATTGCTATACAGAAGCTTTTTAGCATGATGTAGTCCCATTTGTTCATTTTAGATTTGGTTTCCCTTGCCCAAGAAAATGCGTTCAGGAAAAAGTTGCTCATGTTTATATTCAAGAGATTTTTGCCTATGTTTTCTTCTATGAGTTTTATGGTTTCATGACTTACATTCAGTTCTTTGATTCATTTCGAGTTTACTTTTGTGTATGGGGATAGACAATAATCCAGTTTAATTCTCTTGCATATAGCTGTCCAGTTTTGCCAACACCAGCTGTTGAAGAGGCTGTCATTTCCCCATTATAAATCCATAGCTCCTTTATCGTATATTAATTGGCCATATATGCTTGGGTTTATATCTGGGCTCCCTAGTCTGTTCCATTGGTCTCAGGATTTGCTTTGGTTATCTGGGGTCTTTTGTGATTCCACATGAATTTTATAACTATTTGCTCTAGTTCGCTGAAGAATGCTGTTGGTATTTTGATAGGGATTGAATTGAATCTGTAGATTGCTTTAGGCAGGATGGCCATTTTGACTATATCAGTTCTTCCTATCCATGAGCATGGATGTGTTTCCATTTACTGGTATCTTCTTTAATTTCTCTCACGAGTGTCTTGTAGTTTTCAGAGTATAGGTCTTTCACTTCCTTAGTTAGGTTTATTCCTTGGTATTTTATTCTTTTTGATGCAATTGTGAATGGAATTGTTTTCCTGATTTCTCTTTCTGCTAGTTCATCGTGAGTGTAAAGGAATGTCACAGATTTCTGGGTTTTAATTTTGTATCCTGCAACTTTGCTGATACAAGATCTAGATATAAGATGCTGATACTAGATATAAGATCTAGTAGTTTTGGTATGGATTCTTTAGGGTTTTTTATGTACAATATCATGTCATCTGCAAACAGGGACAGTTTAACTTCTCCTTGCCAATCTGGATTCCTTTTATTTCTTTGTGTTGTCTGATTGGCATGGCTAGGACCTCCAGAACTATGTTGAATGAAAGTGGGGAGAGTGGGCATCCTTGTCTTGTTCCCGATATTAAAGGAAAAGCTTTCAGCTTCTCACTGTTAAGCATGGTGTTGGCTGTGGGTTTATCGTATATGGCCTTTATTATGTTGAGGTACTTGCCCTCTATACCGATTTTGTTGAGAGTTTTTATCATGAATGGATGTTGAATTTTGTTGAATGCCTTTTCATCATCTATGGAGATGATCATGTGGTTTTTGTCTTTCTTTTTGTTGATGTGGTGGAAGATGTTGATGGATTTTCGAATGTTGTACCATCCTTGCATCCCTGGAATAAATTCTACTTGATTATGACGGATGATCTTTTTGATGTATTTTAAAATTCGGTTTGCTGGTATTTTGTTGAGTATTTTTGCATCTATGTTCATCAGGGATATTGGTCTGTAATTTTCTTTTCTTATGGTGTCTTTGCCTGGTTTTGGTATTAGAGTGATGCTGGCCTTGTAGAATGAGTTTTGGAGTATTCCCTCCTCTTCTACTTTTTGGTAAACTCTAAGGAGGATGGGTATTAGGCCTTCACTAAATGTTTGATAAAATACAGCAGTGAAACCATCTGGTCCAGGAGTTTTGTTCTTAGGTAGTTTTTTAATTACTGATTCAGTTTCGTTGCTGGTAATTGGTCTGTTCAGATTTTCTGTTTATTCTGTTTATTCCTTGGTCAGCCTTGGAGGGTTGTATTTTTCTAGAAAGCTGTCCATTTCTTCTAGGTTATCCAGTTTGTGAGCAGATAAGTTTTCATAGTATTCTCTAATAATTCTTTGTATTTCCATGCTGTCCATAGTGATTTTTCCTTTCTCATCTCTGATTCTGTTTGTGTGTGTAGACACTTTCTTTCTTGATACGTCTGGCTAGGGGTTTATCTATTTTGTTTATTTTCTTGAAGAATGAGCTCCTGCTTTTATTCTTCCTATTGTTTTATTCTTCTCAATGTTATTTATTTCTGCTGTAATCTTTATTATGTCCCTCCTTGTACTGACTTTGGGCCTCATTTGTTCTTCTTTTTTCTAGTTTCATTAATTGTGAATTTAGACTGTTCATATGGTATTGCTCTTCTTTCCTGAGGTAGGCCTGTATTGCAGTATACTTCCCTCTTTTGTGGCATTGAATTATTGTTATCATTTGTCTCCATATATTGCTTGGTCTCTGTGTTTATCTGGTCATCGATCCATTGATTATTTAGGAGCATGTTATTAAGCCTCCTTGTGTTTGTGGGCTTTTTCATTTTCTTTGCATAATTTATTTCTAGTTTCATACCTTTGTAGTCTGAGAAACTGATTGTTACAATTTCAGTTTTTTTAAATTTACTGAGGCTGTTTTTGTGGCCTAGTATATGATCTATTTTTGAAAATTTTCCATATGCACTAGAGAAGAATGCATATCCTGTTGCTTTTGGGTGGAGTGTTCTGTAGATGTCCATTAGGTGCATCTAATACATTGTTCAGTACCTCTGTCTTCTTACTTACTTTCTGCCTGGTTGATGTGTCCTTTGGAATGAGTGGTGTGTTGAAGTCTCCTAAAATGAGTGCATTGCATTCTATTTCCCCCTTTAATTCTGTTAGTATTTGTTTCACATATGTAGGTGATCCTGTGTTGGGTGTATAGATATTTATAATAGGTATATCCTATTGTTGGACAGACCCCTTTATCATTATGTAATGTCCTTCTTTGTCTCTTGTTACTTTCTTTATTTTGAAGTCTATTTTGTCTGATACAAGTACTGCAACTCTTGCTTTTTTTCTCCCTATTAGTTGCATGATATATCATTTTCATCCATTCACTTTTAGTCTGTGTATGTCTTTGGGTTTGAAGTGAGTCTCTTGTAGGTAGCATAGAGACGGGTCTTTTTTTTTTTATCTATTCAGTGATGGTATGTCTTTTAATTGTTGCATTCATACCATTTACATTTAGGATGACTATTGATAGGTATGTACTTACTGCCATTTCAGGCTTTAGATTCGTGGTTACTAAAGGTTCAAGGGTAATTCCCTTACTATCTAACAGTCTAATTTAAGTCACTTAGTATGTTATTACAAACACAACCTAAAGGTTCTTTTTTTTTTCCCTCCTTTTTCTTCCTCCATTCTTTTTATATTAGGTATCATATTCTGTACTCTTTGTCAATCTCTTGATTGACTTTGGTGGTAGTTGATTTGATTTTGCAACTGCTTAGTAATTAATTGTTCTACTTTCCTTTCTGTGGTTGTATTTTCCGTGGTGACAGCTATTTAGCCTTAGGTATACTTCCATCTACAGCAGTCCCTCCAAAATGCACTGTGGAGGTAGTTTGTGGGAGGTAAATTCTCTCAGCTTTTGCTTATCTGAAAATTGTTTAATCCTTCCTTCATATTTAAATGATAATCTTTCTGAGTAGAGTATTCTTAGTTCAAGGCCCTTTTGTTTCATTACATTATGTCATGCCACTCCCTTCTAGCATGTAAGGTTTCTGTTGAGAAGTCTGATGATATCCTGTTGGGTTTTCCTTTGTATGTGGTCTTTTTTCTCTCTCTAGCTGTTTTTAAAACTCTGTCCTTATCCTTGATCTTTGCCATTTTAATTATTGTATGTCTTGTTGTTGTCGTCTTCCTTGGTTCCCTTGTGTTGGGAGTTCTGTGGATCTCCATGGCCTGAGATACTATCTCCTTCCCCATATGGGGAATTTTCCACAATTACCTTTTCAAAGACACTTTCTATCCCTTTTTCTCTCTCTTCTTTTTCTGGTACCCATATAATGCTAATATTGTTCCATTTGGATTGGTCACACAGTTCTCTCAATATTCTTTCATTCTTAGAGATCCTTTATTCTCTCTGTACCTCAGCTTCTTTGTATTCCTCTTCTCTAATTTCTATTTCATTTACCATTTCTTCTATTACATCTCATTTGCTTTTAAATCCCTCCATTGTTTCAGTTCAAATATGGAAATTCTTAATGACTGAATTTCCATTCTGAATTTGTCCCTGATTTCTTGAATATTTTTCTTTGCCTCTATGAACATGTTTATGATTTTTATTTTGAACTGTCTTAAGGAAGATTGGTGAGTTCAGTTTCATTTGGCCCTTTTTCTAGTGTTTGTGAGATTTTGGTTTGTACCCGGTTCCTTTGACATTTCATATTTGTATGTGTCACCCTCTAGTGCCTAGAAGCTCTAGTTTCTGGAGCTGCTCAGCTCCTGGAGTGATGTCGGGGGTCGTAGGGGAGTGGCGCTGGTGCCTGGGGGAGGAAAGAGCTGTTTACTGCTGCCTGGCTGCAGTGCCTGTCTCCACTTTCAGAACCAGGGGCCCGAGTACACAGGTGTAAGCCTCTGTGCTTTGTGTCAATAGCTGCCATAGGTGGGGCCTCCGTTTGACTGATCTCACGCCAGCGCAGGGACTGCTGGTTTGCGAGTCAATGCCAGCAGGCCTGGAGGAAGGCACAGCAGGCTGTGTATCACAGTGGGGGGCCTCGGAGCTGAGTGGCCAGCCAGGGGGTATGGTGCATCTGAAGCTCCTGAAAATTCCCAACCTTATTGGGAGAGCACGCCCAGAGAACCTTGTCCACCTATCCCTTCTCCTGCGCAGCAATCTCTGCGCAGACCCTGCCCCTTCAGCAGCCTTCTTGCTGCTTGTAAGCCTCTCAGACCACCCCTTCCCTTTGTCCCAGAGCGGCTGGATGTGGATCTCTCTCCTCCACAAATGGCTGGAATCTCTGTCTCTCCAGGTATTCCGCTTGTCTTAGCTTTCCAAACCCACTAATCTCCAGAGCATCATGTAATGTAGGTTTGTGCTACCAAAGCCGATCTCCAGGGCTGAGTGTTCAACAGTCCTAGGCTTCCACCCCCTCTCCACTCCATTTCTCTTCCTCCCATTGGTGAGCTGGGTTGGGGGAAGGGCTTGGGTCCCCCTGGATCAAGTCTTTGGTACGTTACCCTGTTTCCTGAGGTCTGCTCTGTTGTCCAGGTTTATGCAGTCTGGCACAGGCTTCTTTTCTGTTGCTCTTTTAGGATTAGTTGTATTAACTATATTTTCTTACTATATGTGTTTTTCAGAGTTCTCTGTCTCACCTCTTTTTTTCCGGTTTGGTGTATTTTCCTAAATTTGCTCTGCAGTGTTTTTAGTCATGCAGTAATAAGCTTTATTTTTACATAGTCACATTATCAATCTTTACCCCTTAGTGCTACTTGGTTTAATTCCTGGTTAGGAATGTTATCTCCACTGTGAAGTTATTAAGGACTTCATGTTTTTTAAACAATACTTTCATGGTTTTATTTTTCATATTTATAACTTTTTTTAGCCTAGTATATGTTGTGAGGAACAGACCAGTTTAAGCTGTTTCTATCTGGCCATTCAGTTGTTCCAAATGGCTAATTACTAAGTCCACCTTTTCTCCTACTGAATTAATATGCTTTCTTTATCATATGCTAAAGTTCCATATGTACTTGGGTACATTTCAGGGTTTCTGTTTTATTTCATGTTCATTTACCAGTATCATACTTAACAGTTACAGAAATTTATGCTCTCTTAATATCTGGTACTGCGCATCTCTCCTTTCTCTTTCAGGTGTTTTCATTGCAATTATTACATAGTTATTTTTCTATGTAGATATAACATCAACTTAATTGTAGGGAAAAACAAAAACAAGGTATTTTTAAAAATTGAGCTTGTGTTTAATTTATAAATTACTTAGGGAAAACTGACATCTTTATCATGTTGAGTCTTCCTATCTAAGATTGTATCCTTTTTTGTGTGTGTATAGTTTTCTGCTATGTGTTTTATATTAACACTGAAGGATTTTGTACATCTTAAAAATTTTAAATAATTTACTATAAATTGAGTCTTCTACTTTGTCTTTTAGTTGGTAGTTATGTTAATGGCCACTGTATGTTTATGCTATTTTTCTACATTGTTTTACTGTTTTTAATTATTTTTTCATTGAAGTTTATGTCTTTAGAGACCAAAAGATCGTATCTTCTGCACAGAGGTAGTTTTAGCTCTCCTGTTTCAATTCTTATACCTCTCGTACAGTACTGTCTAATAGAAATAGAATACAAACCATTATATTTTAATTTAAAATGATCTATTAGCCTCATTAAAAAAGCCAGTCTGTCAATTTTAATATTTTTATTTAATCCAACATATCAAATAGATCATTTTGATATGTAATCAATATACATATCAATATATTTTATATTTTCTTATAGTAAGCTTTTGAAATTCAGTGTTTCACACTTCCAGCACATTTGGACAGGGCCATTTCAGTGTTCTATGGCTATGTGGCTGGTAGTAACTGTATTGGACTGTACAATTCTAAATATTTTCTTTTGTCTATTTTACTTAATACCATTAAAGATAGTGAGATAGATGTATCAAATACAAAATACTTCAAAATCTGTTGAACTCGGCATCATCAATAAATTTCCACATCAGTATTGTACAGTATTTTTCAAAGTGATATGGTATAGATACATCATAGTTGTTTTTGTTTGCTTGTTTTAAGTATTTTGTTATTACATTGCTTTTAGTGAACATGCTTATAGCTAAACCTTCTCAGTCTTCATTTCCATATGCTAATATCTATAAATGAATTTGCTATATAAAAGGGTATGTACTTTTTAAAGCTTTGATGCATATTGCTGAATTATATTTTGTTAATATACCAGTTTGCTACTGGCACTATTTAACAGTGTCTATCTCACACCTCTGTTAATACCGTGTCCTTCTTTTGAAATTTGGTATTTCTTAATGGATATATATATTCTTATAAAGTTCTGATCATTTCTTTGTATTCTTTTCCTATTGTGGTGTCATTTAAATCTTATTTTCAGTGAATTGTTGCTGGAATATTTGAAGTCTTTTACCTTTTGTATATGATTTTCTTTAACCCAGCTACTTTTCTTTTTATTCTTTTGGACTTATCCAGGAGGATAGTCATCTGCCAATAATTATATTTTCATCTCTCTTAATATTTATACTTTGTCTTTAACTTTAATTACTAACTTTTGAATCAGTTAGTAATAACATTTTTGTCTTGAATATAACACCTGGACTTTTACTATCAAACATGACATTGGTTGTTGGTTTTTATATTATATTTTGGTTATTATGTTATGGTTATATCGTTATAATATGCTTATTGTATTTTAAACTTTTAAGAAAGAATCCTTCTGTTGCAAGGTTACTTTGAGATTTGTTCTGTTTTTAATTAGGAACTAATCATGAACTTTCTTCGGATACCTTTTTGGGTGTATTGATAACTTTTTTTCTTTGACAGACTGATACATTGAATTTTATTAGCATTTCCATTCTTGAATTGATAAACTGTGCCTGATTGGGATGTTTTTAGATATAATTTGGATTCAATTTGTACAAGTTTCATTTAGGAATTTTGAATCTTTAGTACATACAGTTGTGTATGTGCTGTGTGCCACATTAGGTTTTGGTAGCAGGATTAAGCTGGTTTTATAAGGTAAAGTAACATGCTTTCAAACACTGTAGCTGTATAAACAAATTATTTCTTTGAAGGCTTAATAGAAGCTATCAAAACTACAGTTGAGTCTATCCTTTTTTAATTAAAAGCAACTGTTTTAACACCTCTAAAATTTCTTTGATGAGCTATACCAATTTTATTCAGCCTCTTCTGAGTTTGTTCGATATGTAAAAAAAATAAAGAATTTATTTTACATTAATCACACCCAGGAACTGTGCAGCGTGGAAATAAGAGTTGATTTTATATCAGAACAGTTTTCTTCAGGAGAAAAAAAACTGGTTTGGATGTTTCCTTGGGATGTATTTATTGATAATAAATTCAGATAGCAAGATGCAGATTATTAAAGTGACAAAGTAGCTCTTATTTTCAAGGATTAATTTTCTCCCCAGAATTATATTTTTAGAAATTCTGAACCTATGGGAAAGTTGTAAGAATAAAAATCTTTAATGAACTAATTATTCTTGTCCCTAGGTGCATTTTATCTGGTGTTTGAATATATGGACCATGATCTGATGGGACTGCTGGAATCAGGCTTGGTTCATTTTAATGAAAATCACATAAAGTCATTTATGAGACAGCTCATGGAAGGTCTGGATTATTGTCATAAGAAGAACTTTTTGCATAGAGATATTAAATGTTCAAATATTCTTCTAAATAATAGGTATGATACGAGTTTGATATAAATGTTTAAAATGAGTATACCTTGATTCTGTTCAAAGGATTTAATATTTTATTGCTCAAACTATTTTAACATAATCAACAAACAGTATTACAGTTTGTACATCTGAAGTTGTATTTAATATAATTCAGTTAACTTGCAATAATAGTTTGTAATATACATCAAATAATACTTAGTTGACTTTCTTGTTTGATAGTCTTCGAAATAATGTGACTAGGTCTTCTAATTAATATGATTTCAGCTTTAGATTAAAAAGCAGTGTTCACAATTTTAAAATGAACTTTTTTGAAGTGCCTGTATATACGCACACATATACATATATATATCTATATATGTGTGTGTGTATATATATATATATATCTTTTGTTAAATTTTTTTCTGACAGCATAACCTGAACTCTGATAATTCGGTTGTAATTTGTACTGTTAGTTTAACTGAGGCATGCCTGGTCCTGATTTTAGTTAGTAGAAAGTATTTTATGCAGTTCGTCCCTCTAAGAACTGAACAGTTGAACATAAATTTAAAATGATGTGATTTAGTTCTTGCACATTACTGACTTGAACAAGTAATTTGTTTTATTACTAAGTAGTAGAAATTATCTCATTTTGTTTTATTTTCATTGAAGTTTAATTGTCTAAATAGGAACTGGATAGTCCTGAAATACTTTTATACTAGTACTGTTACAGTAGTAGTAGTAGTAGTAGTAATATAATATAGCTAAAATTATCCAAAGGAAAGTACCAAGTTTTTACCTTACTTACCTTGTTTTGAATTTATTTGCCTTTCTTTGTAGGACCTTGGGTACTGCAGTGTGATCAAAGCTAGAGTTTATATGTGTATTTTTTTACTACTTTTAGGAATAGAATATGAATGTATATGATCAATTCAGAGTAGACTAATATCTTTTGTTCATTTTGTCTTACTTCCACCAGAGGGCAGATAAAACTTGCAGATTTTGGGCTTGCTCGGTTGTATAGTTCAGAAGAAAGGTAAGAGTACTTTGAAATGAATGTTGTAGACATTAGAGACCAGTTTTAGAAGCTATACTAATAACACCTGATTGATTATATTTTTAACAAAAGAGAAATTTAGTTCTCATGGTGAAATACATTAAATATGAAATTATACCACAGTAGGTTGATTATTCTAAGTGTAAAATTTGATACATTTATCTCAATTTAAAAATACTTCATTTTTTAACACCTAAGAGATAAATATAATTTTTAAAAGTACCATTTTAAATGTATTTCAAGTAAACTTAGGAATTTTTTAAAAACTCATGCTTACATTTCTAATGCAGATCCACACATTCAAATTTTTTTGTGATTAGTGAAAAACTTTAATGTATGTTTTTTATATTGCATGTTTAAACTTAGAAACTTTGTTTTAATTATTATTTTGGAGTACTTTTTTCTTTTAAAGTTATGTCTTCAGATGTCTGCTTGTTTTAAACTTGTGAGGAATTTCAGTGTATAACTTCTCTGGTAAAGTTGGTGTGTGTATCCCATTTGTCTCCTTTTATGTCTGGTGGTAATGAAATATGACTTGTCTTACTAGAACCAATATGGAATTTCAAAATGAAATAGTTTGTGAAGTAGTGGATTTTATGTAATAAACTGTGGAATTAACTGGGTTTGATGTATCTCTAGTTAAGCCCATTCCTTTCCCGTCAGACAACATTGTTTCTTTATTTTCAGATACACACACACACACACACACACACACACACACACACACACACACATATTTATGTAATTCTGAAATTCTTCATTTATGGCAATTCTGTGATTTCTCTAGTGTAACTATAACTGTAATGAAATATCAGTTAATTAGAATTATTAGAAATAGGCATTTGCTTTCACTGAATCTTTGCCAGTTTCTGGTTAGTTGAAAAAAGTCCTCTTCAGTTTGAATTTTTTATGGGGTAAAAAAATCTTTTTTTTTTATTTTTTATTCTTGCAATACCTGTGACATGATCTGAAAATTGTTTTCACTGTGTGTTTAGAGTTTTTAAATGGTATTTTGGATCTACTGAATTCATTAAGCCCCTCAGAAACTGTGATGTAGATGGGTGGTTATATACAGAGCTCCAGTCCCCTAGATCTTTGTTTTACCTACTATACTTTTGATTAGTATTTTAAGAAAAGGTTGTATGGGTTTTTTTTTTAAGTTTAAAACTTCTAGAGCTGAAAAGCTGTAGCCCTTATTTTTGCATTTGAGAAAACATAGACCTAAAAAAGACTGAGTGACTTTAAAGATCAAAAATATTTATTGGCAGAATCAAAGTATATAGATCAAGGTTTCCAACTCCTAACTTTTTACTTTCCATCATATATAATAGTGGCTCTTGATAAAAATTGAAAAAAAATAAATGGGTCCAAATATGTATTTAATTCAAAACTTGTATGTTTTTTGAAGGACTAAACTTAAGTGACTGTTTTTTGGGGAAATATTCTGCTTACTTAGGAATTGTTTGCTTAGCTGATTAATTGAGATTTAACTGTGGTTCGATCCTCCTTTCTTACTACAAGTATGTGTCTGTCACCCTTACATAAATCCTTTTCTGGTTTTCATGTTAGGTTTTAGTGGAGATAGAGAACAGCTAAAATACTATTTTCCATTTCATAGATTTTTTAATGCAGGTAATTTATTCACACTGGAATAGAAAATGGGCTATAAAGCCAAGTTTTACATAACCAAAATCCATTTTCCCATTAACTTTTCCTTTTAAAATGAAATGTTGGGTTTCAGTGGAGTGTCAGGGTTGTGGTGTGTTCACTCTGAGCCATGGTCTCCATTGCCTGTCTGAACTGACATAGGAATTTTGAGCTTACAGAAGTAGGAAGTATAAAATTCTATAACTTTGTATTGTTGAGTAATGAATACTGAATTGAATACTTAATTTTTCTGCTTAACCAAATTTATAAGATAAAAACTTGGTGTAGTATTTTGTTTTACAAGTAAATACCTTTCAGGGGTTTATGTGCTCCTTTAAACTTCTCTTCAGATTCAAATGATTCTAATTTCCTTAAAATCAGAGAGGTAGGCTTAATTTAATGGAATGACTTTAAAATACAGGTATTGTTCCAGTAAATTTTAGTAACATACTCAAGTTTGTGTTCAGCAGATTTAATGTATTGTTCCCAATTTTTCATACAGCAAATGATTTTTCATTCATATTTTTTTGTAACAAGCATAAAGGTAAGCCTTTACCATAGTGCACTCATCCAAGTGTTGCCACTTTGAAGTATTTTCTAAGTATAAGCTGTTACACAAAGAATAACTGAAATGTTCCAGAAATTATTGCTAGGGTTTTTTTTTTGTTTCAGAAATACAGTATATTTCAGCTTATCATTACATCTCATTTGATTTTGGATATCTTATTTGAATACGAGGAAAACTGGATGGAGTTTACACCTAGTACACGGGAAACAAACGTTGGGGGTGTGTGTGACCAATGTGGATCTCCTCCATCATGTGTGCTACAGTAGAAGAAAGGAGAACCACCAGGTTAAAATTAGGGGGAATATTATTCCTTTAAACTTGATGAATCACTTTTCATTTTGAACATCAGTATTGATACTTTGTCCCACTTGGCCTTGGGAAATACAGAACTTGAGAAGAAGAGGTTTTTGCCTCTGTTACACCTGTTCAGTTTTTTCAGTAGCTATCTTAAATCCCAACTTTTCATAAGACTTCTAGCTGCAATGATAATACCCTCATCTGAGTTTTTATTTTATGAAGTCATTGCTTCAGTGCTTACCCAAATGATGGAATATCCTTTTCTCCTTATGTGACTGTCCTATATGAAAAAAGTATGCTTTCCATGTAAGTTGAAATTAATTTTATTTTTTAGAGAAGAAACTATAACTTGATACAGTTTTTTAATGCAAAGAACATAAAACCTTAGGCCTAAATCAGGAAATTTTGGCTGTAGTCCTGCTACTGCCATTTAACTAGTAGTAGCATCTTAGGCAGGTCACTTAATCTCTATTTATCTCATCATTCTCAACTTTCAGATGAGGGATTTAAAGTCTCTAAAATCCTTACTTACAGGGTCTTGAAAAACATAACCTGTCATGGTTCTAAAAGTTACTGTGATGAAAATGATCAAATAGTTTCTTAATCATTTTTGAGTGCAGTGTTGCCATCTAGTGGCCCTTCATAAAATTGCCATTAAAAGCAAAACAATTTTCCCAAAGCTATACAGGTGTTTTGGGAGAGAGAACACGTATTCTTGTTGCTCTTCCAAGGACTAGGAGATACTATATTCAGGATTAAAATTACCTCCTTAATGCTTGGTCTTATTACTTGTGTTCTTGTCTTTTCACTCGAGTGAGAATTGTAGTCATTTTAAAGACAGGGACCATATTTTAAACGTTAGTGTTTTATATTTCCTAAAACATAAACCACATTTGTAGTAACTATTTGATTAATTCTGATCTGGGAGAAGTTCATTCTGTTTTGGAGGACCTTCCTGATACAGTTGAATGTAGGGAGCTTTGGGGACTCTTAAGTACTACAGTGGAACTTCTGAGAGACCCCAAACAATGTTAGAACCGTGATAATAAAAGATCAGTAATAACATATGAGTAATAATAAATAATGTGACTAAACAAGCTTCAGGAAGATAAATCTCAATTAGAACACTGACTTGACTGTAAAATCAAGATTAAATTGTACTTCCTTTGGCTCTAAGGGAGTAGCTTACATTTTTAAGCATATAAAATGGGAAAAGCAGTTTACTTCTTTAGGGTACAGTGTTACCCCTCGTAATGTAGTGGGAATCTCATCCAGTCCCTTAATACTGAAGATTTACAAATGTAAATTTCAAGCCTTGATCTTTCTTCTGATATGTTAGCTTGTGTGTTTATTGGGCACCTCCACCTAGGTACCTTAAATTATGCATTTTATTACAAAACCTCTCTTCACATTCCCCAGAAAAAGTCCGTTCCTTTTCTTTTATTTGCTATTTTAGTTAAAGGTATCCAGCCACTCTCCTGTATATGTATGTCTCATATAGACCATTATAAATAGAATTTCAATGGTTTTCCTGCTTCTGGTCTTTCTCACTAACATCCTTTTCTCCTGCCATTCTATCAACTACCATCCCCTACTGCCAGATAATAGCAGTGTTTGAACTATTTGCAAATGTCCAAACAAACTTGAGCTCTTGAGTACCTCTGTGAATCTGCAGAGGTTGTTTCCTTCTTTATGGAATTAAACTTCCCATTATCTCAGTATGACAAATTTGTTTTTCTCCTTCAATATGCAGTTTGGGCATTACCTCCTTTGAAATGTGTCCTGAATTCAACAGGCAACACTGGGCACATTTTCCTTTGTGCATCCGGAGTACATTATTATTTTATGTAGTACTTAGAGACTACATTGTTGTAAGTTGTATCTGTGTTATCACCAGACTTAAAGGCTCCAAACAGCTACAACCATGGTTAGTTGGCTGGCGGTTTGCTCCAGCCATCCATTAATGCTCAGTCAGTACAGCACCTAGCTCAGAGTTTCAGTAAATGTTTGTTGTTTGTAAAGAAGGAACAAACTTAACTAGCATTTGTGCATGGTACTTATTACAAATAGTCCCCTCACAAGAGTTATTTTCAGGGAAGGTAGTCCTCTGAGATGAGTGATATAGATATCATTATTCTTAAATACATTTGAAAAGTAAAGAAATTGAAGTTTACAACATTTAAGTGTATTTCCAAGGTCACACAGTTAGTAGTAGAACTAAGAATTACACTTGAATCTTTTGACAGAAAGGCTGTTTATTTTCATTATACTGGAGTACTTCCCTGGTAAGACTCTGGATACAACCTTATTACCTAAAAGTATCTTCTAATTGGAGAGCCCTATAGGCCTCTAAAGTCTGCTTTGGAGTTAATGTTAGACTGACGGCAGTTTTTTAGAGTTGTGTTGTAGCAAATAGTCTGCTGAATTTTATTGTATTTCCTCACTTGCCCTTTAAATGTAATATTTTATTTTTGTCAAATTAAGTATGCTCATTTAGTCTTCTAGCAGGTTAGCAAGTTATTTAGCATTAACAAGATATTTCCTTTTCTCAACCTCCCTTAAACTTCAATATCCTATGAGAAGTCTAAAATGAGAAATATTTTGATAACATCAAATATTTAAAATTAGCTGAGATTTCACATGAAATTTTATTAATTACAATTCTGAGGATTTCACATTTTAATATCTTCATTAAACACATTTATTGAATATATTTAACACATTAGGTAAAAGGTTTAGGGAAAAAAAACCAAAGAAAGTGGTTTTTTTAGTTTCATTTTAGGTTGTGCTTCCCTAGTGGACAAAGAAATAGTGTCTGTTCTTTTCAAAAACTGTTAGTGAGATTTACAGATGAATATATTCAATAGAAACTGAAATTTAGAATATTTAATGTTGAGACCATTATTTCAGGGTCTTTATAAAGTTTAGTTTCTAGCCATCTGAGAGCAAGAACTTACTGGAATTAATTGTGTTTTTCTCATTTAAAGGCAGAGGGATTTTGTGTGTGTGTGTCTATGTTTCACTAGGTTATGGAATTCATAGCTTAGAGTTTAACTGTAATAAAGGGAATAAGTTGGGATAGTTCATTTTCTGTTTTTAGATTTTCCTTTCTGAAGTATATCAATTTATTTTGTAAAACGTAGGGAACTGATTGTATGTTTTTCAGATCTGTTTGTTTTTCAGTAGGGGTCAGTTTGCTTTTTGTGAAAAGACTAGATAGACATCTCAAGAATGTAATTTTTAAAAAATCAATGAAAATAAAACAAAACATATGTGGTGTTGCATCACTGTGTTCTCTCTTTGTGATCTAAACAGGACTATCTTCAGGATGTTGACAGTGGGTAACCAAACCTAGTAGACCAAGTTCAAAATACCTGTTTTGGGGGATTCTCGATTTTCATTTTATTTGTCTAACCTTGGATAATCTATTTTCATATGATAACAGTACTTTATTTTTCTTGGGATTTTAATGTCCTAGTTTCAAAACATAGTTTCAATGCCTTTTACTTTTGTTTTTTACATTTGTAAACACAGCACCCTAATAATAAAATGGGATATTCTTCTGATAATACTTTTAACAGTTACTGAATTGGGTGCTTGGAAATTGGTTATCTTCCTTGCTAACTCCAACTACCTTGGCATTTGCTTTTATGACTAAAATCTGTCTGTCTGCATACTTTCTCGATGTTTGCTTCTTTCTCATTAGACATTAAAGTAGAAAATGAGGCATGGCACCTATTTTGCAAAGTTTTTTGGTCATCAGGAGTTTTTTGAATTTAATAAAACAATTATTCTGATTGTTGTTAATGTTAACTTTTAAAAGATTGTTAAAAACTAGTTGATTAAAAATCTTATTTAAAATGTGTATTAAAACATTTAAAACATCATTACAGCACGACTATCTTCTTGAAAGTTTTCTTGCCAGCTCTGTTCTCTCCCTGGTTTTACCTCCTAGCTCTAGAAAATGAGCCTTTCTTTAGTCTTTCAGGGAACTGATGGTTCAGTGTTCAGTGTGGTTGGAGCAAGAACCAAGTAATAAAGAATTTCATAGGCTTTGTGTGGATATTCTCTGGAAGGCAGCAATGTGTATTATAGGTGTAACACACTGGCGTTTTTTTATCCTATCACTTTGTACTTTGGAAAATAGATGGACCTTCTAAGTCTGGAAGCAAGGGCAATCAGCTAGAGAGCTGTTGTAGTAAACGAGGTCAGATGATTATGGCTAGAACTAGGGAATAGGCTTGGTATTGGAGAAACAGAGATGAATTACAATTCTGCGTTATAACTTGATTTTTTGATACGTGTTGTTGGACACATCTCTGCCTCCACCTCTACTGTACGATTGTTGCTTAAAGCATCTGGATAAATGGTTTATCAATTAAGCTAAGCTAAACTGTTAAAGAGAACCTCAAAATTCAGTGGGTTAAATGATAAGAAATTTGTATGTATTACTCCTTTAATAATCCAAAGTGGTTGTTGCATACCTTGTCGCACAGTTAAGAATTTTTAACTTTATCATTAGATCAGGTCGTGACTGCTTCATACAGTCCTTCAGGAATCCAGTTTGGAGGATCTGCCATCTTCTTCTTATGCCTTCTAAGGCCGTTGTCAACTTTGTCAGCCAGAAGCTAGAAAAGAGGAAGAGGGAATGTTAAGAGGTAGACCTAGCAACAGCCCATACTACATATGTTCATGCTCCATTGGTGGGAACTCGGCCATATGACCACACCTGGCTGCAGTGTGAGTGGGAAATGTGGAGGTAGGCAGCTACCAGTGAAGAAAGAACAAATTTCAGAAGACAGCTGGCAATGTCTGTCATAATGGTGATGCTGTTTGCTGAGGCAGGAAACAAGAAGCAGGTATTGGCAAAAGATAGTGAATTTATTTTTGGATGTTAAGATACAGGTAGTTATAGGGCTTCTAAATTTACATGTAAGAATAGAAAAATCATAGGAGGACATCAGTTGGAGAAAATACTCCTTTTGTTTCTCTGTAGCAATGTTAAAATACAGAAATTTAAAAGTTACTTTCGTTATAAAATATCAAAAGGAGCAAAGTGGGAGTGAAAATAGGAGGAAAATGCGTGAGAAAAAAGACTGTGTTTATTTTTATATAGTTATGGCATAAATCAGTTGATTAAAAATATTAATAAGCTGTGACTGTATGCCAGACACTGATCTTGGTAATACCTTTTGATTAGGTATTAGAGATACAGCTGTGAAAGATGGACCAAGTCACTTGTTTCACTTACATGGTGATAAGGGAAGATAGACAATGACCCTGTGGGACAGAAAAAGATGTAAAAATACTAAGTGCTATGAAGTAAATGAAATAGTGACGTAGGGTCACTGTGGGTGTGGGCAGGGCTGCAGGGGTAAATTTAGCTAAGGCAGTTAGACCTATTTCAAAGGGGTAAAATTGAGCTAAGACTTGAATTATGAGAAAGGGATAATGTAAGGAAGACCTGGACCAAGAAGATGTAGAAGGAACTCCACAGCTGCAAAGCCTGGGAACACACTTGGAAAATTTAAGGGCCAAAAAGTTGTCCAGTGTGAAAATTGGGCAGATACGTGGGGGGTAGGGGGTGTATAGTCTTACCAACTGAGGTAAAGTTTGAATTTTTTTAATTTGTAGTGGGAAAACCAGATAGTTTAACAAGTAAGTGATATGATCTGGTTTTATGCTTTAAAAAAACACTAAGTGAATTGTGGGAGGGAGGCTAGGGATAGAGGCAAGGAAACTAGTTAAGAAGCTGTTGCAGTAGTACCAGTAAGAAGGTACTAGTGGATCAAGATTCCTTAAAATTGTGGAAAATGGTTGGATTTAGGATCTATTCAGGTATAGAGTTGACAGCAGTTGTTGATAGATTAGGTGAAAGATTTGAAGGAAAGCATAATCAAAGATGGTTCCTGGATTTTTGACCTCAGAAACTGTGTAGGTATTGAAAACAAGTCCCAGATTTCTTTTGTAGGTTTGGTAGATGTTTCTGCAGTAGATTCTGAAGGAAACATGGCTTTTGTGCATGTGGTGAATTTAGTTAGCTGAAGGCTTTCCATGTTTTTCTCAAAAAGTATAAGTTACTGTCTAAAGTGTAGACTTTATTTTATGTATTGAAAACATGACGCATTTTAGAGTGAATCTGAGTATTTCCTTTTATTATTCTGAGATTATTTCTGAGAAGGGTCTTTAACAAAGTAAGCGACTCTGGTGTGTAAATTTTAACTGGAATTATCCAGAACCTCCCAGTACTGAGGATCTTGCCCTGTGCATCTATTTAGCTTTTATTTATTTAGACCAGATTGCATGCCAGTCCCCTGGCAGCCTGGGGACAAACTCATGACCCTGTGGTCGGTTGTTGGGCATACAATGCTATTTGTCAGACTGTGAGGTGGGGAAGACCATAACCACATCTCGCCTACCCTGAGAGCCCCAGTCTTTTGAGTTCCTAGGATTGCCTAGGAGCAATGTTGGAATCTAGCAGTGAACAAATAAAGGTTTTGACCTCTACTCTGTTGATGTTTCATTGAATGTAAAGAAAAATGTCATGATGGTGCTGTTTTCTAAAAAGTATATATTAGTCTGAATATTCACTTCACAGATGAAAGAATTTCATCAGTTTTGAGACTCTTTTAGTGTTTTAAAATTGAATTTTGTGGCTCAAATTTTACTGTTGAAGTTTTGTTTTTTGGTTTTCAGTTCTTATTCCTTCTGACAGACACCAAGCATTTGGCAATGTTTGGAAAATTTATAAATTTGTGTATATCAAATATTCCTGCTGTACATTTAGAAGTATATTCCTCTAGTTTTATGTTTAATCATTTTTGAAAGTGTACTAAATATTTTTATTTCTGAATTGACAGGAAAGTTAATAAAATTTTAGTCTAATTTTAACTGCTAAAGCTATGTTTTAATGGTGTCTAGAACTTGATTTGTGCTATATAAAATATTTTATTTAAATACTCCTTTCTCAGTAAATTTAGTAACCTTCATTTGTATAATTTCTCCATATAATTCAGTATGCTTTTAAAAAAATATTTTAAAATTTATAGACATAGAAAGATTAGGAATCAACTATTTACAGAGAGAATTATACTAATGTAAGCATTTTCTTGAGACTATAATGTCTAGTTGCACATTAGTAACAAGATTATTTTGGTTTCATATGCTTTTAGACCCTTGAAATGCTTTAGGAAACTAGTCTTCATAATTTCCACTAACTTTGTTCTCTTACCCAACTAATTCATGTATGTCAACTAAAGTTGCAAGCCATATATATTAAAGTTCTGCCTTGTGCCCAGCATTGTTCTGTGCTTTGTGTGTGGTGTTTATAGTAAAGAATGGTCTCTCCTGTCTTGACTTTCTTGGGAAGACAGAAAACATAAAATAGAGAGTTCAGTACACTGTAAGTATAATGTAAATTTAAGAATGTGATGATAAATCTGTTAATAGAGATTAGACGTGGAGATGGATCTTTCACTATGTCTTGAAGGAGGTACAAGGCATATCTCGTTTGATTGTGCTTAGCTTTATTGTACTTGTACTGTGTGTTTTACAATTGAATGTAGCAACCCTGCATTGAGCAAGTCTGCAGCGCCATTTTTCAACAGGATTTGCTCACTTGGTGTCTCTGTGTCACATTTTGGTAATTCTTGCAATATCACAGACTTTTTCATTATATTTATTCTGGTGATTATTAGTGATTATGACTCAGTGAAAGCTCAGATGATGGTTAGCATATTTTAGCATAAAGTATTTTAAAATTAAGGTATGTATTATATACATTGTTTATTTAGAGATAATGCTTTTGTACACTTGGTAAACTATAGTGTGAACATAACTTATATGCACTGGGCAATCAAAAAATTCACTTGACTGCCTCTATTGCAATACTCACTTTTCTTTTGGTTGGTCTGGAAGCAAATCTGCAATATTTCCTAGTTATGCCTGTACAGGATTTAAATGAAAGAAATACAGGAATTTCAAATTTAAAAGGAGCTAAGGCATAAAGTGACCATTTTTTTAGATTGAAGTGTAATCAACATACATTATATTAGTTTCAGGTGTACAGCATAATGATTTAACACATGTATAAGTTAAATGTATAACACATGTATAAGTGAAATGATTACCACAGTAAGACTAGTTCTATAAAAAGTTACAAAAAATTTTTTTTCCTTGTGATGAGAACCTCCAAGATGCACTTTCCCTGCAACCTTCAAATATGCACTACAATATTGACTATGGTCACCAAGCTGCATACCACATCCTCAGGACCTATTCATTTCACCATAGGACATCTGTATCTCCCCACTCCCTTCACTCATTACACCAACCTCGTTCCTCCTCTCTACTGGCAACCAACACTGTTCTATCTGAATTTTGATTTGTTTTGTTTTTTGATTTCACACATAAATGAAGTCATATGGCATTTGTCTTTCTGTGTCTGACTTTACTTAGCCTAATATTCTCAGGGTGCAGCCATGCTGTTGCAAATGGCTAGATTTCATTCCTTGTTACGGCTGAGTAGTATTCCATTGTATATACAGTGGTCCCCGCTTATCTATGGTTTTGCTTTCTGTGGGTTTGGTTACCTGAGGTCAACCATGGTCCAGAAGCAGGTGATCCTCCTTCTGAGGTATTGTCAGTTCAATAGTAGACTAATGCTACATCACAATGCCTACATCATTCACCTCACTTCATCTCATCATGTAGGCATTTTATTGTGTCATCTCATTCCAAGAAGAAAAAGGGTGAGTATAGTACAATAAGATGTTTTGAGAGATCATGAGAGACCACATTCATATAACTTTTATTACAGTATATTGTTGAAATTATTCTATTTATTATTGTTAATCTCTTTCTATACAAAATCTGTAAATTAAAGTTTATCATAGGTATGTACACATAGGAAAAAAAAGTATATATAGGGTTCAGTACTGTGGCTTCAGGCATCCACTGGGAGTCATGGAAATATATCTCTCACAGATAAGAAGCAACTACTATACATCATACGTCTTCTTTACCCATTATTTCACCAATAGACACTTCAGTTGAACATAGGAGTGCATATATCATTTTGAATTAGTGTTTTCATTTTCTTCAGATAAATATCCAGAAGTGGAATTGCTAAATCATATGGCAGTTCTATTTTTTAGTTTTTGAGGAACTTCCATATTGTTTTCTATACTGGCTACATGAGTTAACATTCCCCAAACAGTATAGAAGGATCCTCTTTTCTCCACATTCTTGCTGACACTTGTTATTTTTTGTCTTTTTGATGATAGACATTCTGAGAGGTGTGTGATGATAGCTCATTAGGGTTTTGATTTGCATTTTCCTGTTGATTAGCAATATTGGGCATCTTTTCATGTGCCTATTGGACATCTGCATGTTTTGTTTGGAAAAATGTCTATTTGGATTTTCTGCCCATTTTTTAAAATTGGATTGTGTGGGTTTTTTTTTTTTTTAGCTGTTTGGGTATATGAATTTTTATATATTTTGGATATTAACCCCAATAGTTTGCTGGGGATAGGTATTAAGCCTTTTTTATATGTTTGGTAGAATGCACCAGTGAAGCTGTCTGGTCCTGTGCTTTTGTTTGTTGGAATTATTGGTTCAATTTTGTTCGTAGTAGTTGTTCTGTTCAGATTTTATATTCATGATTCAGTCTTGGAAGATTTTGTTTCTAGGAATTTATCCATTTCTTCTTGGTTGTCTGCTTTGTTGGTACATAATTGTTCTTAGTAGTCTCTTATGATTCTTAGTATTTGTGTGATAGCAGTTGTAACTTCTCTTTCATTTCTGGTTTTATTTGAGCACTTTTTTTTTTAAAGCAGAGGGTCTTTTTTTAATTGAAGTACCATTGATAATCTTATATTGGTTTCAAGTACACAACACAGTGTTTCAACAGTTACCCATATTATTAAATCCTCAGTTCCTGTAGGGCAATTACTATCTGTCAACATAGAAAGATGTTACAGAATCATTGGCTATATTCTCCATGCTGCACTACTATCCCCATTGCCAACTTATATTATGATTGAGAATTTTTATGCCGCTTTATCTCCCTCTTGCCCTCTCTGTCCCCACCCCAGCCCCCACCCATGGTAACCATCAGTCACTTCTCAGTGTCTGCAAGTCTACTGCTGATTTGTTCATTACATTTTGCTTTGTTTTTAGATTCCACAAATAATTGAAATCATATGGTATTTGTCTTTTAAGCAGAGGGTCTTTCAAAGCAGGGACTTGATTAGGATTGGGTAAGGATCATGATATCAACACTTGGAAGCAGCAAGGGGAGGGTTTTGAGGAGAGGGATTCAAAGAATTTAGGGTGTGAACTGTTGATGCTTTCTACTGACGAGTTGATGAGTCTTTGGCAAAGCTCCTGTAATGAAGAAACTGTTTGCCCAGACACAGGAATCCTGGAAAAGTAACGCCAATGAAGACAGTGGACTAGCAAAGTCATGTTTATATAGATAGTAAATTGCAGGCTTGTTCCTCAGTATCTAGGCTGAGTGTGGGGCAGACTGTTTTTATTTTCATATCCATATCATTTTTTTTGAAGCTGCAAGTCTAAGATTAAGGTGATTTATTTATTTTTACAATATTTTATTAAGGTATTATTCATATACACCCTTATGAAGGTTTCACATGAAAAACAATGTGTTTACTGCATTCATTCATATTATTGAGCCCCACCCATACCCCATTGCAGTCAGCGTCCATCAGTGTAGTAAGATGCCACAGAGTCACTACTTGTCTTCTCTGTACTACAGTGTCTTACCCAACACCCCCCCCCCACACCATGTGTACTAATCACAATACCCCTCAGACCCTTTCTCTCTCCCCACCCACCCTCTCTCACCCCTTCCAACTCTCCACTTTGGTAACCGCTAGTCCATTCTTGGAGTCTGTGAGTCTGCTGCTGTTTTGTTCCTTCAGTTTTTGCTTTGTTCTTACACTCCACAGATGAGTGAAATCATTTGATACTTGTCTTTCTCCACCTGGCTTATTTCACTGAACACAATACCCTCCAGTTCCATCCATGTTGTTGAAAGTGGTAGAATTTGTTTCTTTCTTAGGGCTGAATAGTATTTCATTGTGTATCTGTACCACTTCTTCTTTATCCATTCATCTACTGATGGACACTTAGGTTGCTTCCATATCTTGGCTATTGTAAATAATACTACAATAAACATAGGAGTGCATATGTCTTTTTGAATCTGAGAACTTGTATTCTTTGGGTAAATTCCTAGGAGTGGAATTCCTGGGTCAAATGATATTTCTAATTTTAGTTTTTTGAGGAACCTCCATATGCTTTCCAGAATGGTTGAACCAGCTTACATTCCCATCAGCAGTGTAGGAGGGTTCCCCTTTCTCCGCATCCTTGCCAGCATTTGTTGTTCCTATTCTTTTCTATGTTGGCCATCTTAACTGGTGTGAGGTGATATCACATTGTGGTTTTAATTTGCATTTCTCTGATGACTAGCGATGTGGACAATCTTTTCATGTGTCTGTTGGTCATCTGAATTTCTTCTTTGGATAACTGCCTGTTCAGCTCCTGTGCCCATTTTTTAATTGGATTATTTGCTTTTTGTTTCTTGAGGTGTGTGAGCTCTTCATGTATTTTGGATGTCAACCCTTTATTGGATCTGTCATTTATGAATATATTCTCCCATACTGTAGGATGCCTTTTTGTTCTTTTGATGGTGTCCTTTGGTGTACAGAAGCTTTTCAGCTTGATATAGTCCCACTTGTTCATTTTTGCTTTTGTTTCCCTTGCCCAGGGAGATATGTTCATGAAGAAGTTGCTCATGTTTATGTCCAAGAGATTTTTGCCTATGTTTTTTTGTAAGAGTTTTATGGTTTCATGATTTACATTCAGGTCTTTGATCCATTTCAAATTTACTTTTGTGTATGGGGTTAGACAATGATCCAGTTTCATTCTCTTACATGTAGCTGTCCAGTTTTGCCAACACCAACTGTTGAAGAGACTGTCATTTCCCCATTGTATGTAAATGGCTCCTTTATTTTATATTAATTGACCGTATATGTTTGGGTTAATGTCTGGAGTCTCTATTCTGTTCCACTGGTCTGTGGCTCTGTTCCTGTGCCAGTACCAAATTGTCTTGATTACTGTGGCTTTGTAGTGGAGCTTGAAGTTGGGGATCCCCCCAACTTTATTCTTCCTTCTCAAGATTGCTTTGGCTATTCAGGGTCTTTGGTGGTTCCATATAAATTTTTGAACTATTTGTTGCAGTTCGTTGAAGAATGCTGTTGGTAATTTGATAGGGATTACACCAAATCTGTATATTGCTTTGGGCAGGATGGCCATTTTGACTATATTAATTCTTCCTAGCCAAGAGCATGGGATGAGTTTCCATTTGTTAGTGTCCTCTTTAATTTCTCTTAAGAGTGTCTTGTAGTTTTCAGGATATAGGTCTTTCACTTCCTTGGTTAGGTTTATTCCTAGGTATTCTATTCTTTTTGATGCAATTGTGAATGGAATTGTTTTCCTGATTTCACTTTCTATTAGTTCATTGTAGTGTATAGGAAAACCACAGATTTCTGTGTATTAATTTTGTATCCTACAACTTTGCAGTATTCCAATATTCTGGTAGTTTTGGAGTGGAGTCTTTAGGGTTTTTTATGTACAGTATCATGTCATCTGCAAATAGTGACAGTTTAACTTCTTCTTTACCCGTCTTGATTCCTTGTATTTCTTTGTTTTGTCTAATTGCCGTGGCTAGGACCTCCAGTACTATGTTGAATAACAGTGCGGAGAGTGGGCATCCCTGTCTTGTTCCTGACCTTAGAGGAAAAGCTTTCAGCTTCTCACTGTTCAGTATGATGTTGGCTGTGGGTTTATCATATATGGCCTTTATTATGTTAAGGTACCTGCCCTCTATACCCATTTTGCTGAGAGTTTTTATCATGAATGGATGCTGAATTTTGTCAAATGCTTTTTCAGCATCTATGGAGATGATCATGTGGTTTTTGTCCTTCTTTTTGTTGATGTGGTGGATGATGTTGATGGATTTTCAAATATTGTACCATCCTTGCATCCCTGGGATGAATCCCACTTGGTCATGGTCTATGATCCTCTTGATGTATTTTTGAATTCGGTTTGCTAATATTTTGTTTAGTGTTTTTGTATCTATGTTCATCAGGGATATTGGTCTGTAATTTTCTTTTTTGTTGGGGTCTTTGCCTGTTTTTGGTATTAGGGTGATTCTGGCTTCATAGAATAAGTCTGGACATATTCCCTCCTCTTCTATTTTTTGGAAAACTTTAAGGAGAATGGGTATTATGTCTTCTCTGTACATCTGACAAAATTCCCTGGTAAATCTATCTGGCCTGAGGGTTTTGCTCTTTGGTAGTTTTTGATTACTTCTTCCATTTCGTTGCTGGTAATTGGTCTGTTTAGATTTTGTGTTTCTTTCTTGGTCAGTCTTGGAAGGTTGTATTTTTCTAGGAAGTTGTCCATTTCCTCTAGGTTTTCCAGCTTGGTAGCATATAGTTTTTTGTAGTATTCTCTGATAATTCTTAGTGTTTCTGTGGGGTCTGTCGTGATTTTTCCTTTCTCGTTTCTTTTAGTAAGTCTGGGTAGAGGCTTATCTATTTTGTTTATTTTCTCAAAGAACCAGCTCTTGGTTTCATTGATTTTTTTTTCTTCTAGATTTTATTTATTTCTTCTCTGATCTTTATTATGTCCTTCCTTCTGCTGACTTTAGGCCTCATTTGTTCTTCTTTATCCAATTTCGATAACTGTGACTTTAGACTATTCATTTGGGATTGTTCTTCCTTCTTTAAATAGGCCTGGATTGCTATATACTTTCCTCTTAGAACTGCCTTTGCCACGTCCCACAGAAGTTGGGGCTTTGTTGCTGCTGTTGTCATTTGTCTCCATATATTGCTTGATCTCTATTTTAATTTGGTCATTGATCCATTGATTATTTAGGAACATGTTAAGCCTCCATGTGTTTGTGAGCGTTTTTGTTTTCTTTGTACAGTTTATTTCTAGCTTTATGCCTTTGTCATCTAAGAAGTTGATTGGTAGAATTTCAATCTTTTTGAATTTACTGAGGCTCTTTTTGTGGCCTAGTATGTGGTCTATTCTGGAGAATGTTCTATGTGCACTTGAGAAGAATGTGTATCCTGCTGCTTTTGGGTGTAGAGTTCTATAGATGTCTATTAGGTCCATCTGTTCTAGTGTGTTGTTCAGTGCCTCTGTGTCGTTACTTATTTTCTGTCTGGTGGATCTGTTCTTTGGAGTGAGTGGTGTGTTGAAGTCTCCTAAAATGAATGCATTGCATTCTATTTCCTCCTTTAATTCTATTAGTAGTTGTTTCACATATGTTAGTGCTACTGTATTGGGTGCACATACATTTATAATGATTATATCCTCTTGTTGGACTGACCCCTTTATCAGTATGTAATGTCCTTCTTTATCTCTTTTTACTTTCTTTGTTTTGATGTCTATTTTGTCTGCTACAAGTACTGTGACCTCTGCTTTTTTCTCCTTGTTTGCATGAAATATCTTTTTACATTCCTTCACTTTTAGTCTGTGTATGTCTTTGGGATTGAGGTGGTTCTCTTCTAAGCAGCATATAGATGGGTCTTGCTTTTTTATCCATTTTATTACTCTGTGTCTTTTGATTGGTGCATTCAGTCCACTTACATTTAGGGTGATTATTGAAAGATATGTACTTATTGCCATTGCAGGGTTCAGATTCGTGGTTACCAAAGTTTCAAGGGTAGCTTCTTTACTACCTAACTGTCTAACTTAACTCGCTTATTAAGCATTATATTATAAACACAGTCTGATGTTTCTTTATTTCTCTCCCTTATTCTTCCTCCTCCATTCTTTATATGTTAGGTGTTTTAGTCTGTGCTCTTTTGTGTTTCCTTTGACTGCTTTTGTGAGTAGTTGATTTTATATTTTGCCTTTAGTTAGTATTTGGTTGGTCTACTTTCTTTGTTGTGATTTTATTTTCTCTGGTGACATCTATTTTGCCTTAGGAGTGCTTCCATCTAGAGCAGTCCCTTTAAAATATCCTGTAGAGGTGGTTTGTGGGTGGCAAATTCCCTCAACTTTTGCTGGTCTGGGAATTGTTTAATCCCTCCATTATATTTAAATAATAATTGTGCTATATACAGTATTATTGGTTCAAGGCCTTTCTGTTTCATTGCATTAAATATATCATGCCCTTCTCTTCTGGCCTGTAAGGTTTCTGTTGAGAAGTCTGATGATAGCCTGATGGATTTTCCTTTGTAGGTGACCTTTTTTCTCTCTCTAGCTGCCTTTAATACCCTGTCCTTGTCCTTGATCTTTGCCATTTTAATTATTATGTGTCTTGGTGTTGTCCTCCTTGGGTCCATTGTGTTGGGCGTTCTGTGGGCTTCCATGGTCTCAGAGACTATTTCCTCCCCTAGTTGGGGAAGTTTTCAGCAATTATTTCTTCAAAGACACTTTCTGTCCCTTTTTCTGTCTCTTCTTATGGTACCCCTATAATGCGAATATTGTTCTGTTTGGATTGGTCACACAGTTCTCTTAGTATTCTTTCATTCCTGGAGATCCTTTTAATCTCTCTCTGTCTCAGCTTCTCTGTATTCCTGTTCTCTGATTTCTATTCCATTTATGAACGGCCTTTTGCACCTCATCCAGTCTGCTTTTTAGTCCTTCCACAGATTGTTTTATTTCTGTATTCTCCCTCCTTACTTGATCTTTTAGCTCTTGCATATTTCTGTGCAGGTCCTTTAGCATTGTTATCACCTTTATTTCAAATTCTTTTTCTGGAAGATTAGTTAGATCTATCTCCCCAGACTTCCTCTCAGGGGTTGTCTGTGTGATTCTGGTCTGGATTAAATTCTTCTGCCTTTTCATGGCGATAGAGGTAGTTGGGGGCAGTTGGCGTGTGTGTTATCTGGGAGAACAAAGTCCCTTCCTGCTTTCTGGTCACCTTGCAGGTCCTTAGAGCAGCTTCCGGTTTTATTTCCTGAGCTGCGGCGAGTGGGTCAGCTGTTGTGGCAGCCCAGAGCCCTGCAGGGAGGGGGAGGCGCACTCGGTGCACTCTCCTTTGAGAACGGCGACCCTTGGAGCCCTGTCCCGGCGTCCTCTGTTTGTGCGTGCTGGCGGGGCCTCTGAGTCTGGCCCAGGCTGCTGTGGAGGAGGCTCTGCGTGGTTGCTGATGGCGCGAATGCTCTCAGGCTGCTTCCCTTCTATGGCGGGGCCATGCCGGAGGGAGAATGGATGGGAGGCTGTTTATCACCGTGAGGAGCTTCAGAGCTGTGCTGCCTCCCAGGGGGCTGGAGCACCTGAATTTCTGTGGGATTCCCAGCTGCTGGGCTGAGTGTGCTAGGATCCTTCTGTCCAGCCATGAGGCCCCTGTCCCTTTAAGACTTTCAAAAAGCACTTGCTTTTCTTTTGTCCCAGGGGCGCTGGCTGTGGGGAACTCCTCACAGGTTTTATTGTTCCGTTACCCTAATATCCAGCACACCATGCAGTGTGTGTCTGCGCTCCCGGTGCGGATGACTAGGGCTGGGTGTTCAGCAGTCCTGGGCTCCCTCTCCCTCCCCACTCCGACTCCTCTCCTCCCGCAGGGAGCTGGGGTGGGGGGAGTGCTTGGGTCCCGCCAGGGCGCGGCTTGTATCTTACCCCCTTTGTGAGGTGCTGAGTTCTCACAGATGTAGATGTAGTCTGGCTGTTGTACTGTATCTTCTTGTCTCTCTTTTAGGAATAGTTGTATTTATTGTATTTTTAAATATATATATGGTTTTGGGAGGAGATTTCTACTGCCCTACTCACGCTGCCATTTTGGCTCCTCCCTCTTTCTACCTTCACTTTTTAAAATTATTTTTTCATTTTGCTGCTCTGTTTGTGTGAGTTCTACTGCCCTGCTTTTCCAGATCAGTGAATTGTTTTTTCCTGCTTCTAGTCTACCCTTGAAAGCTTTGTGTGTTTTTCAGTTCAGTTACTGTGTTCTTCAGTTCTGACTTCTTTTTGGTACTCTTTTGTATTTTCTATCTCTTTGTTGCAGTTTTCACTATGTTCATTCTTCTCTCAAGTGTGGTGAGCATCTTTATGACCATTACTTTGAACTCTTTATGAGGTAAATTATTTATCTCCATTTCACTAAGGTTTACCTGGAGGTTTTATCCTTTATTTTTGTTGTGGGAGAGGCGTTGTGTATTTTCCTCAGTTCTTGTCCCCGCCATGACAAAGAATTGAAGGGCAGAGACACAGTGGTGAAGCAGAGTAAAAGTTTTATTTAAAGTTACTTAGAGAGAAAGAAGTGCATGTGACCTCAGAGAGAGGAACACCCTGAAAAGTTGAGGGTTCCCCCTTTTAAGGATTTTTCAGGAATGTGATAAAAGGGCTAGGGTGTGGGCTTGTTAAGCGGTCTCAAGTTTGATGAGACAATAAGTTTCTCATCAGTCCTCTAGGCAATTCAGCAAAATTAGCTTATCAATCAAGACTGTCTACCCTTCCTCCAAGACGGGCAGCGTTATTTGTTTGCTAAAGAGTATGTTAAGAATCTTTCTTCTTAAACTTCCTGGTTTTTTTTTTTTTTTTCAAAATGCAATTTTGGCAAGGGTCATTACAAATAGTGTGTATAATGTAGTGGGGAGGGGACACGGGGAGGTCTGTGCAACACAGAGAAGACAAGTAGTGATTCTATTGCATCTTACTACGCTGATGGACAGTGACTGTAATGGGGTATGTTGTGGGGACTTGATAATAGGGGGAGTCTAGTAACCATAATGTTGTTCATGTAATTGTACATTAATGATAGCAAAAAAAAAATGCAATTTGGGCTTTAAGGTGGGATCTCCCTGTCTTTATTACACTGTTTATAGGTGGTCCTTTTAAGCAGGCTACAGTAAATCTTACAATGATGTAATTGACACAATGAATACATGGGCTGTGCTCAGATACTTTTATCTGGGGGATATTCAAGGCCAAGTTGCTCTTGACCTTTTGAGCTTTAACTGATTTTTTGGATTTCTGGATTTCTAGTTTTAACTGGTTAACTGAGTCCTTTCCAGGGGTCTTTACTGACCTTGTTCTCTTCCCACCCCACTGATGTATTTTCCTGTCTAACAGTTTGGAACATATTCCTCTGTTTCCACATTTTGCTCCCTGTGTTTGTTTCTATGTATTAGACAAAACAGCTATTGCTCCACACTTTGAAAGAGTGGACTCGTATAGGAGATGAACTTTATCTTTCAGCCTTGCCCTACCTCTTCATTGTCTGTTGAAGCTTTGTGATTAAGCAGTTTGACGTATTTTTAGGTCCCAGTTGTTGAGGGTGTGCCAAGATCTGTCAGTGTTCCAAGAGGAGGCATCTCCGTACCTAGTTCCAGGTTGATTGGAAGCCAGACCCTCAGGCAGCAGGTTTTGAAGTATGCAAATCTATACAGGCCTGTGGGACCGCAAACATAAAGTTGCTGGTCCCCTGACCAGGTGATCTGGAGGTGTCCCTTGGTGACAGTTGCCAAAATTGAGGCTTCAGATGAGAATAAGCTCCTTTCTGGGAGATACTGGTTAGCTGTGATGCTGCCAAGGGACAATGTGAAGATTGTATCCACCAGCTGACATTGCTAGAAAGCATCTTCATGACCTATAGATACATGGCAAACCTGAAGTCTACCCCCTTAGGCTGAAGCTCCACGGCAAGTGAATGGGCCTTTTTCTCTGAAAGACTTAGGTTTCAGTCTCTGTCTGTATAGTACCTTGGGGGTGGTAGCCTGCCAAGAACTTTCTCTCTAATTGTACCTAGGAATACAAGTTGATCCAGATGATCAAGGGGAGTCCCGTGTGTGGAATGCACATGCCCTGTTTTAGTGGGGCTGCAGGAGATGACAGAGCCCGGGTACACCTTCAGTGCAGAAATGGCTCCTACTAGTACATCCATCCTAGAGAGTTTCACCGGGTCCCTGCCCCTCTGGAAGATGCCTTATTAGCAAATGAGTCTTCTTCATATAAAGTCCAGGCACTTCTCAAAATGCTTCTTTTGCATTTATCGCTGGGTGAGTGAGTCTGTATGCAAGCCCATTAAGAGAAGTATCTCAGTTCACTACAGCCCTTTGGATCTTGTGGATATGAGCCCTGTTGGTTTTCATAGCTAGATGTTTTGGGAACTTGTCTCTCTCTCTTGCAGATTCCAGGGATTGGGGTACCTGATGTGGGGCCCGAACCCCTCACTCCTCAAGAAGCTCCAGTTTGTGAGATTCCTTAGTCGTGGGTTGCCATGCTGGGCTTAGGTTTTTTTGGCGAGATGGCATCTCTGCCTTTCCTACTTTTCTCAATGTGGCCCTTTTACCATCTGTTGTGAAAGGGCCGGTCAGCTGGTTTTCAGAAGGAATTGTTCTATATGTAGTTATAGATTCCATGTGTACATGGGAGGAGATGAGTTCAGGATCTTCCTATGCCATTCTGGACTGCCTAGGTGTACATACTTTTAAAGAATTACTGAATCCATTTTAATCAGAGTTTAAGGCTTTCTTATTATCTGATGATATGTGATGTCAGTACACTAACAAAAATCACTAAGAAAGGTACTTCAGCAGTGTTAGAAAAATCTAATCCTAATTTGCTATTGAAAGTACACATTTTAGACTATCCTTATATTCAGTTATATACCAAGGTCAGTTACACTTTTTTGGCACACTGTTGCTATAGTATATAGGTAATATGTTATGACCAGTTTGATAGTTTATAGTACAGTGTTTAAATTATTTGAAGAAATGTGGCTGTGTGGGGCCAGAGCAGATGAAGCTGCCAAGGTCTTTAGCTACCTCCTGAAAACTTCAGACCCACAGTTGGTAAGAGGGAATTGCTTTATAAATTATAGGCTCCTTTTCCTTCTTCCCAAAACGGATCCAGGTCCAAGCCAACCTCAGGTGAGTGAGCTTGGAATACAGCCACCCCCTGGAATCGTCTGTGTTACAGCTTTTGATTCCATGTGATTTAGAGGATATCGGGAAAGAAAGAGATTTAGAATTGACGTAAAAACATGTGATCTCCCTGAAGTGATAAACCCAACCACAGATCAGCCAAAGGACCACCTCTAATTCTTAGACCCTCTTTATTCATGTCTGTCAGCTACAATAAGATTCTCTGAGGATTGAAAACGCTTAGCTAGATAATTTGTGGTGTGATGGTCAAACTTGTCCCTAATACAGCTTACTTGATGATCTCTTCTATGGCAGATAAAGAGATAGCAGTATGTATATGTCCTCTTTGTTAGAAAGTGACAGAGGAATCATCTGATAAAGTATCATACCTATTGCTAATAGTTCTTTGCAGAAAAGACCTCAACTACTACAGTGTACATTTCTGTACTATCCATTCACATACTAAAGCAGGGTAAAATAATGAACATTGCCAAAGATATTCACAGTTGGAAACTTTTGTTAGATGGTTCCAATTTGAACTACATCTTTCCATACCTAAGTGATTTGCCAGATTTGGTAAAAAATCAATCAACTCCCCTCAAATGAAGTAATTCCTTTAAAATTTATGGAAAGGAAAACAATACTGGACAATTGAGTTGTTACCAGGACCTTTCTTTGACCAAATTAGAGTTAAAGCCAGCCAATTACTTTTTATTTTTATATATTAAGGGAATTTCTCAGTTAATCAATCATGTTGCTCTCAAGATGCATTTTATGATCATACATTAGATGTCATAGCATTTTATTTAGTAGGCAGATGAAAGTGCTTTTAGTTAGGATTGTAGGATTGCTTAATTAGCCAAAATAATGTTTTCTAAGACAATCTCTCTGATGCTAACAGATACTAACTCTAAAATGTGCCTTCTGTGTTTTTCAGTCGGCCGTATACTAACAAGGTGATAACTTTATGGTACCGTCCACCTGAACTGCTGTTGGGAGAAGAAAGATATACACCAGCTATTGATGTATGGAGCTGTGGGTAAGATAAAATTATTGACTGATTTAACTTACTTGAAATTTTTTTGTGGTAAAGTAAAAAATCACATCATTTGGTAATGATGGGTATTTTTTCCATTAGATGTATCCTTGGTGAACTCTTCACTAAAAAACCTATATTTCAAGCAAATCAGGAACTTGCACAGCTGGAATTAATAAGGTAAGCTTGTGACTGTAATTTTTGCAGGGGGTAAGGTGTATCATGCTCCATAGAAAATTTTAAATCTTCCAAGCTTGTGTTTTCAGGAGAACAGCATGGTATTCTCTTGAAGGCTGATGATTGCTGAATGGAGGAGAAACTAGAATGTAGGCACTTTGATGCTTGTTTAATTAGTAAAAGTCCTTAGATTTCTTTTTTTATGATTAAATCATAGGGCTTCAGGCCTAAAGGATAAGACTGGGAAGGAATCATAAATATGAGGGAGGAGAGAATAAATGGTAGATCTTTTTTTTTTAAGTATGGCAGGATGGGAACATTAATAAATGTTTTCAGATTGCAAAGAAATACTCTTTTGTATACATATATGCATATGTTTTATGTATACACAGCAAAAGATAGGCATATACTGAAGACCTAATATAGGTCTTCATTATTTGGAACCTCCTTAGGATCTAGGTCATAAGGACATACATGAAAATTACCTTTTTCTTCATCTAATATTTCAATATAATTTCTTTTTTTTAAAGATCTTTGATTTTTATGTATAATAATGTTAATTTGCAACTTGTAAGATTCGCCTGAGTGTTTCAAAATGTGGATGACAACTTTGAGGAAAGATTTGATAAGAGGCACAGACACCAATAGACTATGAACTTCCCCTCCAATAGACTTACTGGATTAATTGAAGCTCTCCATTCCCTCTGTGAATAATACCAGCTTAATAATATGGCAGGCTGAATGTTTGTAGCTAGTAGGTCCACTCTCTAATAAAACTATGTATTTATCTTACCAGGTGAAGAGTATGATGACCAAGAGATAGTTGTTTCCAATTTTGTACACCAACTTTTTATTATTGAAAACAGATACAGTGCTTTGCAAAAACTTGACAAAGTTGCTGTCAAATTAATTATGGATAGGCAAGTTATTATAAGTTAGAAAGTGATAATAATTCAGTACTCAGATTGCTTTAAATACTTAATGATGTTATGGGTGTGGTTCTTGCAAGAAAGCTAATGCAGAGTCCCATTCAGTGAATCTTCTGTTCAAAGAAGTGTTGGCCGTATGTCAGATGATTGGAGAGTAAATGTATATTTACAAATTTTCAGTTAAAATCTTTAAGTTATGTATCTATATGTCTTTTTTGTTTAAATGACTCCTTCTAACACTTTTTTTTTCAGTTACCCAGCCATTGGTCCTGATTGTATTGGACTGTAGGGCTTATATTAATGATTGATTATCATTTATGTAGTTTATACATGATGCAAGCATTTTTTGATAAATTTCATGTGATTTAGCTTTATAAAAACCCTATGTCTTCTTTTTATAATTAAGAAAACTGAACCTTAAAGAGGTGAAGGCCTGTATGTCCTGAAGGGTCTGTATGAAGACCCTGTATGTCCAGGGTCATACAACTAGCAAATGGGAAAACTGAGATTTGAACTAGGCAGTTTTACCTTAGTATCTAAACTTTTAGCCAATTTTCTGTACTACGGAGGAAATAAAACTTCCTGGAACTTTTACAAAGTTAGTATGACACAAACAGCAGTAAATGACAAAGACAGTATAATAGTATAATATATTTCTATAGAATATTAATCCAGAAGTTCAAAAGTAGAGATTAGTCAGTAGTATCCAGCTTTTCATTAAAAGCTAACTTGGCAGAGTCAAGTAGAAATCATCCCAAGAACAAACAGTGTTTCAGTTTTAGGAAACCTGTTATTATAATTCATCATTTTAATAGAAGTAAAATAATCTGTTTATCTTCACAGGTGTTGAATAGGAATTTGCTATACATAAAAACTCCAAAGAAAACGTAGAGGAATATTTCTTTAACATCATAAAAATATGTATCACAGATGAAGAGCCCAAGTAATATGTAGTAGTGAATTACTAGAAGTAAAGACAAGAATGAGAAAAAGTTCCCTTCTAGTATTGTTGTTTTAAGAGTTTTTTAAAGTGTTAACTAGTCGAGTTAGAAAAGTGAATCAGTAAGAGTGGAAAGAACCAATGAACAGTGGAAAGATAATGGTGGTCGTGTCATAATTTGTGTATAATAATACTGCATGCATGCAATATGCAAGGGAGTCACTTGAAACACCTTAAAAGTTGAATAAAATGACAAGTGTTAAGAAAATGTGTGTATGTGTATATGTACACACAATATACTAATATAATATACTAACAAATATATACTAAAAGCAATAGGTTTTTAAAAATGTGTACCAATAATTTCCAGTTATTAACATAGTAAGGGGAAGAGATGCCTTTCATTACCTTAGGAATGTTGAAAACTACAACGTCCCACTTAAAATTATAAAGAAGATTTGAATAGCAGTTGGTGAGGCATTTCTTATTTTTGGCTAGGAAGCCTTTTTTTCTTTTTAATGATGGCAACTTATTCTGCCATCTTTATAATTTATAATTTATCATTATATTGTAATGATTAATATATTATTCATAGTCCTAATTGGAATTTCAAAACATATTTTTTTGAAACTGATTGATTTTAATGTTTGGAGGGATAAACATGAAAATAACGAGGAAAATTCTTAAAAATGAAAATTTTGCACATCATATTAAAAAAAATATAACTAAAACTATTTTGTACTGGCACCAGATACATAGATGAGTTAGTACATGTATTTGGGAAGTCCAGAAATAAAGCAAGTTTACGTGGGCCTTAGAACATAATACAAGAAGGTATTTCAAATCAGGGAGTTAATTGAAAAGTGTCTGTCAGTTGCTGGTTGTGTGCCAGTTACTAGGTGGGTTAGGGGTTGTTCCCTCAGTGCCTGCTAACTGGCACACAACTTTTTTTACTTTTAGGAGGAGACAGACAAAATAAATTAATAAAATACATCACATGTGAGAGGACAGAAATTGACAGGAGGTAGTGTTATACATAGGCAGGGAACATCTTTCTCCCTGACGGTATCACTTGAAAGATCTGAATGAAGTGAGGGAACAGCAAAGTAATAAAGATCTGAGGCATGAGTGTATTGGGGTTATTTTATGAATATATTAAGTCATTTAGTGAAACAAATGAAAAATAAAAGCTCTACCACTTAGTGGCATGCTGTACAGTTATTACAAAGGAAATGGTAGCTCTATCTAGACATGGCAAAGCAACATCATTACATGAAAACAGCAGTTTTACCGACGGCTAAGTTTGGTTTGATTCCATTTAAGTAAAACAGTAAAAATATCAAGAGTCTTGAATTAACCTGACTAAGCATGGACTTGTGACAGGGCGAGGAAGGGGACTATTTTACTTTCTAGTTTATATATTTCAGAAAATTTGTAAAATAATGTTAAAATAATAGAAAAAGATTCTTCATTTCTGATTTTATACCATTAATCGTTTTTAAAACATGAAGGGAAAAAAAGATGTTTCTGATAAAAAAGACCAGTCTCCCTGATTTGGAGGAGGCAGCAGAGTATATTGAAGGGCTGGGAATCTTACGAGCCTGGGTTCTAATGCTACCTCAGCTACTTCCTGCTCTTGTGACCTAGGTGCCATCATGCGCTATGTTTATTCAGAAGTAAAGCAGGACTAATAATATGCTTAGGGTTGTAAGGATTAAATATATGTAAGTTTCCTAATACATACTTCTCCCCCTCCTCTTTATTTGCAGTAATATTTGCTAGACTGTTTCCCCGGTCTAAAGCCTCAGGGATGATGAGATAGGGTCTGCACTGTACAAGTACATGCAAACTGACAAAGGGTGGGAATACTTAGCAGAACCTGCCCTAAAGGGCTTTACACTACAGTGGTCAAGTTATTTGTTCTTTGCCTTGTTCCAGAAGGTAAGGTATTTAGGCAGAATACAAACATTTTGTGGTGGAAGTAGTAAAGATTAAAAAAGGATGGCAAAAAGAGTGAACAACATAGTTCGGGATAAAATAGGATGGATGAGGGCAGAATTGTTTTTACACGCAAGTCACACTTTTATCTAAGCCTTCTAGCAGCTAGTGAAGAGCCTTTATATCACACAATATACTTAACCAAATAAAAAACAGTTGTAATCATGGAGGAAATTAAAAGTAGGTTGGAACGAAAAGATGCTGCTTTTACCTACCACGCTGCCATATCATATGCAAGCATGTGTGCGCATGTGCACACACACAGCCCCCCACCTCCCCGCCCCCCCCCAGCCCCCTACCCTGGCCTAGATGGTCACATAGTTTTAAAGTTTAAAAGATAAAAGGCATAGGCTTTGGTTGTTCCCGAATATAGGAAAAGAAGGTAAGGTTCTTACATCTTTTAAAAATCAAGCATGTATACCTTCATAAATGAATAAATTCTGTAGACTTGTGCTTCTTAATTTTGGTCTCAGAATTTCTTTACACTCTTAAAAATTATGAAAGATCCCAGGAACTTTTGTTCATGTTGGTGGTATCCATTGATATTTACCATATTAGAAATTAAAACTGAGAAATTAAAAATATTTATTAATTGTAAAACAATGTTAACATAACATTTTTAATTGTTAAAATGTAAAAAGTCTGTTTTCAAAACTAAAATAAAATGTTGGTGACATGAGTAGCACTGTTTTACATATCTTGTAATGTCTGGTTTAATAAAATAGGTCTGGGTTCTCATGTCTGTAATACGCTGTTTTCAATAGTCTTTTCAGATAATTGCATATTGAGACTGCAATAAATAAGTGGTAATTGTTTACAGGTTAGTTGTAATGTGCAGTCTGAAATCCTATGAGGGAATATTTTGTTAATCTTTTGGTCTGTTTTGCACTCTGCATGGATATTTTACCTGTGATGTTTTGTGATGTTTGTATTGGTCATTTGGTAAATATTGGATCACTGAATTGAGCAGATAATCTAAATGTAACATTTCATTATGTAATATTTGTTACCAACACTAATCTCATCAGAAAAGCCTTTAGGTGTTTTTTGTGAAGTTGTCAATTTCATGGTGTACAATGTAAGTTTTCAGGTATTCTTATTCTCTCCTGAAAGTTTGAATTTTGTAATTGACAATAAACACTACAGTTGTCCTCCTTGAAGTAACAGATTTGCTGTCCATATTTGGGAAAATGTCTGGCAGATACCCAAGTCTAAATAATCCTAGTTTGTTAGTTGTTCTTGCAGGTAAAAATGGTGGTACATGAAAAAAGCAGCCGCCACAGCTTGCAACTCAAATAATCGCACAAGTCCTTTTCCAGATAACTATCAGATTGTGTTGTACAGCAGAAGTGCTTTATGAGTATTTTCTCTTTTATCATTGAGAGTATTAAAAAGATGTGTACTCAAGTGCCAGGGTTTAATAACAGTAATTTTACTTCTTCAGCACTTCTGAAGTGAAACTGGCTTCCCCTCTTCGCTGAGACTGTGCGGTAGTGAAGAATATTTACTGCTAATAGTTTGGTGCCCCTGTCTTGAATCATGCTAAGTGCCAGTACTTTTACCCACCATTGGCTTTTTACTGTCAGTACAAAGTCAACACATTGACAAAGGCAATAATACCTTAATAATACCTCTGACCTGCCAGACCCCTGAGGGTCTTGAGGACACCTAGGGATCTTTGGACCCCATTTTTGAGAATGCTGCCAGAAACCAATCTCACAAATGAATATTAGTGCCAAATGGCTACATGAACAAATAGAATATAGTATTACACTAAAATAGTAGTACTCTTAATTAGGCCCACATGGTATCTTCTTTTAAATATAAAGATGAGTAACTATTTAGGAAACGTCTTAATATAATTTACAACATTAGCACAGAAAAGAAAATGCAAATAATGATTATAATGGAGTTTCTAAAAATCAAAAAACTAAATAGCCTTTTAAAATTTAAAAGCCACAAAAAGAAAATATGTAGTAAAAAGGAATAAACATGCTTCCAGGACTTACATGTGAATTTATGTGTGTATCTGTGAATATCTTTATGTGTTGTATTTCACAAACCAAAAATCATCAACCTTCCCTGTTGTAAAGACTGAGGGTAGGTACTCCCATTAATATCAGAAACCAAACAAAATTGCCCAGTATTGTGTAGCATCATTGTGATTTTAACATTTTTGGAAATTATCACATAATGTAACATACCATAATGATAAAGAGGCATACACACTTGAAAAAATATAGATGAATTCTGATAATAGGTGATAGCATTGTAAACATGGGAAGCCTCAAGGAAGCAACTATTAGAACTATGTTAGGAACCATAGAGTCTCATATGGCTATCTAAAATTTTGTATGTCAAATATTGAATCTTTTCCTATAACAAAACTTTCCTGTTTACTGCTTAGGAAATATAATAGGGATAATAGCACATCATAAAATATAAAATATTAGGAGATATAAAAATTCAACATTTCTGGGACAAAAATACTAAGCTTTGTAAAGATGACAGTCATTTCTAAGTTAATCTATAAATTCAGAGCAGTAGTTGAATACCAGTGGGATTCTCTGACTTTTAGAGTATGACAGTACTGATCCTACAATTCATCTGTAAGAAAATTCCAAGAGGAGTAATTAGAGGAATGGATAGAGAGGTTTGTCTTGTCAGCATTATAAAATATATAAAGCTACCATATGGCTTTGATGCTGGAGTAGATAAATCAATAGAATAGATTCCCCAAATAAGCCTCAAGTACTTGAGGATTTAGCATAAGATGTATTTCAAGACATCATAATTAAATGATTTTGGGGTAATTGTCTGTCTGGCACAGATTTTACTATTGCATGATTATCATGTTGCTGTCATGTCTGCTTCCCTAGTTTCTAGTAACTTCTCCTGCCTCAGTATGTCTATGTCATCTTGTATGCTGCTAGCAGTTATATTACTTTAGTACTCAGCAATCTTCCCCCACACGTAATACTTGAAACTTTCAGCTAAGAGGTAGTGAAACTGATTTTATTATATGGTTATTAATGGGCCAGATGCCAGCTCATTTAATTTCATAGCTTCAAAGTAAAATTAATCTTCATTTTACAGAAGAAGAAACAGACACTTAAGCAGTGCAGTTTGACCAGTATTATACAAACAGGATTCATTTCTAAAGTCTGTTTTCAAAGTCTGTCTGCATTACAGTTAGGCAAAGTGCCTCTTAAAACTGTTTATGTGGCCCCTGTCTGTGCTTTTAAGCTAAATCTACCTTGGCCCTAAATTCCACGTACACTGATTTCTTTACTCCCAAAATGCCTTTGTCAATGCACTTCTCTTTGCCAGTAACAATTCTCTGATTCCCTTTCCTACCTGTCTATTGTTTACCTTTCCTTGGAGTTGTAGTCAAAATGCTGCACCCTTTCCTAACTCGAGTATGTTTTCTTTTATTTTTGCAGCTGACAGTATCCTTCATTTCCTTTATTTTGACATACTGTGTACTTACTTGTATTATGCACACCAGTCTTCCTGGGATTAATTACTTATATTTATGTAGTTATTTGGGGAAGTATATACAAAAGGGAGGGACATGGTTCTTGAACTAGTAGACATGTCAACAACTGAAATACAAAGTAGGATGAAAGAGTGTCAAAAGAAACAAGCAGCACACAGAGCGACCCTTCTGGGAAGCATTGGGGATGCAGGCCGTGTTGAAGACCTGAATCCAGAGAAATGAAAAGGATTTATCCAGGGAGGAGGAACAGATATGAGCATATATAGGGGAGTGATGCTGGTATGTAGGGAGAGATGAATTATGAAGTAAGACTTGGAAAGCAGCTTGAGGGAGAGCCATGCTCCCAAGTTTGGCCTGCTTTCCTAAGGGCACCACTGTATTTTTGAAGACATTGTGAAAATTGGGTTATAAAGAAGAAGAGACTGGCAGTGTACAAAGAAAAAGATCTTAATATTTTTTAAAAAGCTTGGTTTTATAAAAAATCCAAAACTATATTGAAACAAAAAAAGTACAGTTTCAGTGACATATAGCTTAAAAAGCATGAGAGGGGTTGTCTTACATAAATGTGTGTGTGTCTGAGGTAGCATTCTAAAGCTTTATTTAAGATTGTCTAGCAACTTTAGTCAATACAAGCTTATACATGCTGGTGTGCACATTTATAATTACGTATGATAGAATGTTTTGACTTTAGTCAGTGATGCATGGACCTTTTCTCTTTACCTTTTTACAAAGACCAGATGATAATTTTGTATATATATGATGTACTCTTGAGATTCAGTGTACTCAGGTCAAACATATTTAACCAATTTTTCATCTACATATTATCAAATCAGTTTTTAAATGTTTACCAGCTGGAGTCACCTATTTATTATAGCATTTCTTCTACAAGAAGGACTTTCAAGATCTCAAGCAGAGAATAAAGCAATTAAAATCTCCAAATACCTTGAAATCAGTGTCACTACTTAAATTGAAGAACTTCCGTGTTTTAAGAATGTTACTTTTAGGGTCCTCATGTTGATCAAATTCAGCAGCAGTCTTTACAGTACAGTTACCTTCCTGAGTGTAGGAAACATGTTTCTGCTATTATGGCAAACTTCATCATATCCATGAGAAGATGCAATGGCAGATACCTATAAAACCAGAGAAAGACATATAAACTATAGTTCCTTGATTTATGGGCATAAAATATTTTATTTTGGCTCAAAATAAAGTCAACATATTTTGAGTGTTTCCTGTGTTTTAAGATTTGATTTTGAAAACATAAAGGGTCTCTTTCTAGGAATTGGAATATTTGGGGTATTACAAGCATCCACTAAAAGTAGATTTCTTAAATAACAAGTAATTATATGGGGATATAATTATATATTGTATATATAATGAGACTTCTTAAACATTGAATCATTACTTCAACTTCTGTATTTAAAAATGAGCTGTTTTGTAAAGCACTTGTATATATTATTTTTTCTAGTAATTTATATTGATGTACTTCTTTTTGTGTGTTGTTTAGCCGTATTTGTGGGAGTCCTTGTCCTGCAGTGTGGCCTGATGTAATCAAACTACCATATTTCAACACCATGAAACCAAAGAAGCAATATCGTCGAAAGTTAAGAGAAGAATTTGTTTTGTAAGAAGGGGATGCTTGAACATCCATATTGCATTGAATATCTTTTTTTTTTTTTTAAGTGTTGTGAATTCTAAATGTCACTCTGTCCTCTACTGACCCTCAGTTCTTTGTCATTTAATTTTGTGTTTTCCTTTGTTACATGCAAATTACCATTTCACCATCATTATGAAATCAGTGATTTGGGGTTGTGTGTTTGATTTGGTGCTTACATGGAAGAACTTAAATAATGTAACTTTAAATTTTAATGAAACAGCATTCAAGTTACTTCAGGTCAGTTTTTATTTTGTTGTAGGGAATTATTCTATTCAGTTCTTAATTTATGTTATAACAGCAAAATGCCCATAGAGTAATAAAATACACAGTTGACCCTTGAAAAACACAAGGGGGTAGGGATGCCAACCCACCTTGCAGTAAAAAATCCATGTATAACTTTTGACTTCCCAGGAACTTAACTGCCTACAGTTGACCTGAAGCCTTACCTATAACATACACAGTTGATGAACATACTTTTTGTATGTTATATATATATTATATACTGTATTCTTACAATAAAGTAAGCTAGAAAAAAATGTTAAATTGTCAAAAATATTTTTCCAATATATTTGTTGAAAAAAATCTGTGGATAAGTGGACCCATGCAGTTCAAAACCATGTTGTCCAATGGTCAACTGTAATATTACTTGCCAAATTTCAGATTACTTAGAATAATAGAAAATTATGTAATAGTAAATATTTCTTCAAAGGAAAATTTGGAATTTACTGGAATAATGTATTGCAAACAAGTTATAAAATGTAAGTATTTAAAATAAGCTCCTACAGAAACATTAAGCTTGTGTCAAAGGATATGTATGACTTTTGTAATCCTCTCATGCTAGTATTCCTGCAGCTGCACTAGACTTATTTGATTACATGCTCGCCTTGGATCCTAGTAAGCGCTGCACTGCAGAACAGGCTCTTCAGTGCGAGTTCCTGCGGGATGTGGAACCCTCAAAAATGCCTCCACCTGAGTAAGTGACTTTATTAGATCCTGTTTATGCAGTATCTGGACAGTTTTTATTACGTCTGTATAGGATGATCAGGACCTATTCCATGATTAAGTCAAAAGAAATAGAACAAACCAAAAGAAATACAATAGCAAAAATACACATAATTTGCACGTCTAGACTGTTCAGCTAACCATAGGACAAGCAGAAGCAACCTTCTTCAAGCTAGTTCTGTTAATGTATTTCAACTCTTAAGAAAATATTACTGCTGCTGCTATTATTATTCCAGCACTACTTCTACCAATCCTACTGCTTATACGACTGCTAGTTACTATAGCTAAAATACTGAGTGCTATGCCAAGCATTTTTTAGGTACTACATTAATCTTTATTAAGTACCTATCAGGTAGGTATTATTACTATCATCACCATTTTACAGAGGAGGAAGCAGGCTCAAAGAGGTTAAGAAACTTGCCCAAGAATACAAATCTAGTGAAGTGTGGAGTCAGCTCTCAAATTCCAGTTAGTCTAGTAAGAAAGAGAAGTTCTGAAATATTCCTTCGCGTACAATAGAAAATCCTTGCCATTGAATGAAAGCCAGTATAGAATGAGTTGTGTCTGATGGGACTCCCTTGTGGCTCTGTAAGTTCTCTGGGATTGATTTGGGGAACAAAGCAGTCCATTTGGTTCTCTTTTTTGATAGTATCTAGAAACCTTGTAGGGATTTTCATACTAACTTTAAAAATGGTGATGAGTGTTATAAAAGCAAGCCTATCCATATAAGAAAAAATGTTTTCATGTAACACATTTAGCATATTGTCAATAAACAGGGCTTTGGAGTTCAAATCCTGGCTCTTCCACTTATCACTTAGATTGGGTTTACATATCATACTAGGTTTTTACTGAATTATATATGAATAGTCTTTGTGGGATGATTTGAAAGGCAAAAAGGATCATTTCACATGTTGAGGGACCTGAATAATCATTCCACTGTTGGATTGCTTTATGGGGTTTTTCTGCTTATCAGTATATATCAGCAATCTTGAAACTTTGGCTCTAGTACCCCTTCAAAGGATTTTTTTTACAACTTTTGATTTAGAAAAAATTTTAACTCTCCAGGAAAATAGAAAGAATAGAATAACAAACATTCATATATCCTTTGCTTAGATTCAACAGTTATTAATATTTAGACACATTTGCTCTATCACTATGTAAACTTTATTTCCTGAACTATTTGAATATTGTATTGTGGAAATGGCACTTCACTTAAATAATTCACCATGTGTCTATAAGAACTAGGGCTTTGTTCTGTATAACTTCAGTACTATTAAAAAGCACAGTAAGTTTAACATTTGAAGATCTAATAGTCATAGATCCACATTGTTACTTTATTTTTTATTTAATATTTAAATGTCTCTACTTGGTCCAATAATTTCCTTTAGAGCCTGTTTTTCTCCCCCCCACTCCCCTTTTTTTGGGGGGGATAAAGAATTCATCCAAAACTCACTCACTTCATTTAGTTATCATGTCTCTTCAGTTTTTAATCATTCTTTGTGGGGAGGGCTTCTTATACATTGACATTTTGAAGAGTCCAAGCTAGCTGTTTTGTAAAACATTCTACAGTCTGGCTTGTGACCAGAATTAGAGTAACAATATTCTGGGGGTGGAGGTGGGGGCAAGAATACTACCTAGGTAATGACATTTGCTTCCTCCTCTATCTATCAGGAGGAATATAATGTCATTTTTCTCCCATTATTGGTAATACTAAGTTGAGATTTTGGATTAAGTGGTTCACATGCAAGAATTCTGATGAAACTGTATCAAGCACAATTTTGACATCTGAACTTTTTAAAAATCAAGGGTTCAAATAGTTGCAAAAGAAAATTTTAAGTCTGTTATAACTATTGACACCTTTAAGTGGAGCAGTTACATCGTTCTTATAAATGTATCCAGTGGAATCAGAGTATCTTAGCATTTTGGTATTCACTAACATTGACTTAGAAAATGTGTGAACAAATTTCTCAACAATTGCACATTGTTCTTTATCATCTTGAATTTAGATTGGTTCTGTAGGTTTTTAATATAGCAGATAGTTGTGTTTGAAAGTTTCTATTGATTACCGTATTGTACTTGTTTAAAACAAACATACATATATAAATGGAAATTTAATTAAAAAAATTTCCTGAGTACAAAGCTCTTTTTCTTCTTGATTAAACTGTCACTGCAAATATTAGTACCTATTTCAGTTTAAAAAAAGAAAGAAAAAAATCAGTAAGTTTTGTTGGAAGTGCAACCTAATAATTTGCGTATGTGTCAATTAATATTATTTATTCTAGAATGAGACATAGATCCACATTGTTACTTTATTTTTGATTTTTATAAGTCCCCATATAGAGGCCTGACATAGTTACAGCACTGAGTTCTTTGAATTCCTTTTACATTGTGTCCCCAAAATCACAGTGATCTGTCATCAAAAATTATTTTAATTACTTTTCAGATGTCAACTTGCGATTCATTCTTAAGTTTTCTTGACATTAAAGAATTGGAAACCACTTGACTTGCCAAAATATTTCTTATCCAGTCTTTAATCATTTATTTTTTCAAATTTTGGGAAAATAAACCAAAGAAGCTTTACCAATACTTATAAATGACTTTTTATACTTGTTACTCTTTCTTTTATTAGTACTTATTTAATTCAATATACTTAGAAAACGTTAGGAAGTCACATGTAATTGTAGTGCTACTTTGCCAATCTGTTAAATTGTGTTTCTTTTTATATTTCTAAAATACATGTTTATGTCAAAACTTGAAAATGTTTTGAAACCATTAAAATGTATCTCATTTAGTTTGTGGAAAATATCTGCAAATAACCTAATTAGAAATTCTATCCATATTGTCAGACTCCGCATCTAAATTCACTTAATTTTCATCAGGACATACCTGACTGCATTTTTCAATAAAAAATGAACATTTTAGTACACATTTTGGTGAACATTCTGTAAACCAGTAATAAATTACGGTATACATTTTGTTGGGATACTTGATTAAAGCAGTCAGGTCAAAATTATAATGGTATTCATCTGCTATTAAATAAAAAGTTATATATACAATATAACATCTCATTATTTTGTAGTGTTTAATGGGTAGTTAATTTTATAAACTGTGAGGTAGAGACTATAAAGAAAGGCATGGTATTCCTTTGGAAAATATGTGTATGTCTTAAACTCATGTGATCAATTTTTTAGAAATAATCAAATGAGAGTGAGGTATTAAAAAAACAAAAAATAACTCCATTAATTGTATTACATGTACAGTCAAATTCTTCTGATGTATTTAAAGTATTGCTAAAAAGCAAATTGTACTGCAGCTAGCCTATAATTTTATTTTTTCTTAACAGCAAGTTTTTTACTTTAAATGTTTTTTATAAGATAAAATGTGGTCAACTATAATAGAGGTAAATATTTCATGATACGATTTGCTAAACATAGTTTTAATCTGCCTTACTGCATGATGATAAATGGTATCAAACACTAATATAGTGTCTACTGTGTGAGAGGCACTGTCCAGGGGCTTACATATGTTAACATACATTACCTCTACTTCATTAAGGTAGATTCTATTGTTAATCCCATTTTTAAAGATAAGGAACTGAGGCACAGAAGTCAAGTTACTTGCTTAATGAGGAACAATAATAAGTAAGTGGCTGAGCCAGTATTTGAACTTGGTCATTCTGGAAAATATTCCTGGTACATCTAAGAGTCAGCGTCAGTAACTTCTACTGTTTCAGCTATTTGTCAGGTAATGTTTATCTTTCCTAGAGATAAGTGTTGAAATCATCCATAAAGAATCTCTTACCTTTAAATTGTGGGAGGGAACAAAAGCCCTTTTTGGTGGATTTCTTTGCTGTATTCTCATGGATGCCCCTGCAAGAGCATGGCAGTCCCTGAACATCAGGATGGAGGAGGAGAAGTCACTCGTTACCCCACTCTGCGGTACTGCAGTATAGCTGAATTCAGAATATTCCCAGTGGATGCTCAGGCCACACATCTTACAGTGCACACACACACACAAAGGAACGTCTTTGGCGGGTTTATAATGCCTTAAAGCTTCCCAATCAATATTTCAAATTGTCCCTTTGTTTGTTACTCCAGGAGGTTTTTACACGCTGAGGCAATGCACCATAGTAAGATGGCTGAGAGGTATGCCTTTGTTTTGTTTTGGGACCTCAGGTGCATAGACTTGGTTTAATCATAATTCTCGTGTCACTCATCATTGGTCCATGCATGGCTCTCTTTTTTTCTTTTAGTTACTTAATTTAATTAGTTATTTTAAATGATGTTGGTAAGCAGCCATAAACGTACCAAACCCAATAAAAGTTAGAACCTTGAAAATAACCTACTTTAATCATATCATATGCCCTTTTCCCCGCCACAACCTATCTCCTTGCCTTCTGCACTTGAGGTAACCATCATCCCTGTTTTCTTCTGTATATACTTTATGTTGCCATCTATATGTACTCATAAAAAGTTTATTTTAAAATTTTAGTTGTTTTTTTTTATTTTGTAAAAGGGTAGGTATCATGCTGTTTGTAATCTTTTGGGAATGACCTTTTTTTACTTAATATTATATTGCTAAGATTCAACCATATTGTTGCATATGCCTTTATTTTGTAACATAAGATAAGGATAATTGTGGAAGAGGAGGTGTGAAAGAATTCGTGCAGGCCATTTGCAAAGATCAGTTTTAGGAAAGAGAACATATGGGTATGGAAATTATTTTAAAACAATTCCGAGTATACCCCCTTGGAAAGTATTCCTAGAGGTAAACAGTAAACACATTCAGGTTGAAGACTGCATATATATATATATATATATATATATATATATATATATATATATATATCACTAGGTTGGGGCTGCTTAAGGGAATTTGTAGATATTCTGGGCAAGTTTATTAACCTTTCCAAGCTTTAATTTTCTCATTTTTAAAATTAATATAGATGTAATAGTAACTTCCCATTGGATTTTTATTAGAGTAAGAAGAAAACATGTATAAATCGAATACTTATGCCTTTCTTTAAGCAAAAGTTACTCTGCAGTGTTGTCTGTTTTATGAAATTACATTAAGGTAGAGTTGTTTCGGAATTGTGGGGAATTTTGATAGTTGCTAGTTATTCAAGACTCTATTGATGAGTAATGAGCCTGGATTACCAATTTTTGAAACTCCTCTGTAGCATCAGTTTAATTCTAGACTATTTGACTATAGAAACAAATAAGAGAGTATTAAAAAGTAAAAAGGCTTTTACTAGAGAATTTTTAACAAATGTTATATTCTAGCCTTTACTGCTTTTTAATCCTCTATCTAGTTTTGGGAAATGGCATATTTTTTGCCTTTTTTTCATGTCCTATTCAATGCATGATCTACTATGATAAGAATCGGCTTTAAAAGACTGCACCAAGGATAATAGTAATCTAATAGATTTCTTCATTCATCGTTTTAATATGTGATGATTTATTGTTTATTCAGAAGCCACAGCAATACAGTCCACCTCTAGAGGTGAAGCCCTGGAGGAGGTGGGGCATCAAGGACGACTTTTATTGGAGGACAGTGGTTTTTCAAAGCCTGTGTTATGAACAGCTTGTGGGGGTCGGGGGTGGCAGCTGTGGAGCAGCATGGCAAATACTAGCATTTTGTGGATGTTGTAAGAAATGCTGTCAACAAACAATTTAATACTTTTTTCCAGTCTTCCTTTATGGCAAGATTGTCATGAGTTATGGAGTAAAAAGCGAAGAAGACAGAAGCAGATGGGCATGACTGATGATGTTTCCACAGTTAAAGCCCCCAGAAAGGACTTGTCTCTCGGCTTGGATGACAGCAGAACCAACACGCCTCAGGGTGTGCTGCAGTCTTCACAGCTGAAATCTCAGGGCAACTCGAATGTAGCTCCTGGTCAGTAATGCTTCCCTGAGTTGGTTTCTTGGCATTGTTTCGTGGCTAGCATTGATTAGATTGCTCTAGTGTTAAGGCATTTGTGGCTAAAAGTCAAACATGAAGGTTATTTACAGAACTTGGCATTCCTTAATTATTTGCTTGTGCCAGCACACACACTTCATTGCTACTGGCACCACAATGTTTAGCAGTCTCAAGGTAAGATGAATTTCTAAAGGACCAAATTACAGATGCTTACTGAGGGGTCAGGTTTCTCTGCTTCCTCGCCCGCGCAGGAGTCAGGAGGGCAGGAGGGCGTTTACTAGCACTGTTCTCAGTGAGACTCAGCATCCAGCATCTGTGCATGCTTAAGGAGGAAGAAGCAGATGTAGGAAAACAGCTAAAAATCGTTAACAGAAACTTTTTCATACTGCTAATAATGTCCTCAGATTACTCGTAATATGTTTCCGATTATGTTCTAGAATCTCAGTTTGGAATCTGATATTGTTCCAGAAATGTCTTGCAGTGTGATGAAGGTGTACATGTCCTCTTCTGACTCAGTCTGTTAGAAGAGTAAGCTGCTTCACAAGGAATTTTAATTTTTGTCAGAAGTGTTTCTAAACTCAGTTAACAATTTTTTTTAAAAAACTTCATTTTGCCTCAAGAATCCAGAAAGCATTCAGCTTTAGTTTTAATATTTTTTATGAAGCCAGAGACTGATATACAACAAATAAATGTGTGTATGGAGGTGGCTTATTAAACATGAAAAGTAGCCGAGCACTTATATTGAGAGATGAGTAAATATTGATCAGTTAGTTGATTAAAACAGATCTGTGGATCAGGTGGAGCTTTTGGTGGTTGAGTATACATATAGAATAGATTAGCTAATAAAGATTACCATTAATGCTTTCCAGTATAATCTGTAAGCTTGTACTTGACCTTAATCAGACTACATAAAGTGTTGTTGCGTGTTTCTTTGAAAACCAAAAGCAATAGTTATTTGTTCAGGATTATTTTTAAGAGTTTCTTGCAATAGTGAATTCCCCTTATACACGAAGATATTTGATGTACATAGTTGTGGAGAATACATCTGTTGTAAGGCTATCTATATCTTCGTGTTAAAAAAATATAAAGTTTGGATAAAAGCGGAAGAGAAGCAATGAGAAGTTTTCTTAATTTGTATTTGTGTTAGATGTTTTATATACCACCTACTACTGAGATGGCAGTAGCAGGACGTTTGGATGGTGGTCAGTTGTCCCAAGCAACAGTCATCTTACTCCTTAACAATTTTTCCTTCATATCAGGTCTTTATTTCTACTCCTCTTCATGGAGCCAATGTCCTTATTCCACTAGCAAATGTAGAGGAACAGAGGGCACTTATTCCACCATATTTGAGTTTGTAAAAAATGAATTGCCCTTTCTGGGATCATTTTGTTACTGCTTCTTAGCTCTACGTAGTTAACAATCCTATTAATAGTGGAGAGCTTCATTTTATTTTTTGTTTTCCTTTTTTAAAGTGTCACTATTATGATGTGAGAATTCCAGTTTTTTGAAATAGGTATGAATCCTGTTCGCTCCATTATCTTCATCATCATTAAGTGTCTGGAGATAAGAAAATGCTCCTTCCATAGAGGAGATGCCATAGTTAAGAATACTTCTCAGAGGTCACACAGAGACTACCTCTGCTAATAGAAAAATGGGAGGGAAGACGAGGAAAAGCAGCTCTTGGGGTGTACCAAACAGGCGTGGTTTGTTATTAATGCCTGCAGTTGGTTGCAAGAACTTGAAAAAGAAGTTTGTTTCGAATTAACCTAAAAAAAAATTGAGAAGTAAAAAAAGTCTCAAAATATAAAAAGATAGCATTAGTCATCAGTTTTTCATCTTGGGGTTTCTCTGTTTTAGAAATTACTTATCAGTGTCTTTACTATTGCTGAACATGTACAGTATTGTGTGCTTTTGAGCCTTGTTGTTATACGACGCAGATAAGCTTGCCCAGGAACCTGTGTAAACTGTCACAAATCTGAACTGAAAATTGGAAAAAGAAAAGCAACTCAGTCTGTTTGTGGTCATGAGTTCGTACCCTCTTACATGAACATTTTAAGCATGCTCCTGTAGGAGTTCCTAACTTACTCAAAGTGACTTTACCTTAAAAAAGTAATTTGAATAAAATACATCTTATCAAAGACTCTACAACATCCTAGTTTGAATTTACTGCACGTGTAAGATAAGGTTCTTAAGGATTAAGCATTATTTTAGATAAAGCAGTACAGTGAGCTATAAGAGCTCAGACTCTAGAATCAGAATGTCTGTGTTCCAGTCTCAGCTCTGCCACTTAGATCATTTGTGACCCTAGCTGGACAAATTATTTTGTCTTCCTAAATGTCTGTGTCTTTTTTAGTAAAAAAATGAGGCTAAGATAATATGCCTGGTAAGGTTGTTATGTGGACTCAGGGTATAAAAGCTTGGAAGTACCTGACACTGTAGCTCCTGTGTCATCATCATCATCAAATTCCCATTCAGTCGCTATTTCCTGTTTATGTATGTGGTATGGGATTCTGGTGGTGGCCTTAACTTCCATTTTGAAGTATATATTCCTAAAGATAACTTACTCAAAATGGACTGTGGTTCTTTTTTGTTTTAATTTATGTGTAGTTACATCTTAAATGAACATGAGATTGATTCCCATTTTTACAGGATTTCTTAAACACTGTTCTACAAATGTGCATCTTAATATGATAATACAGAGCCATTTGTCAGGGGTGGGGGATGCAGAACTATGAATTATGGCAGTTCTAATTAATACAAATTTTGTCTTTAGTAAAAACAGGCCCTGGACAGCAGTTAAACCACAGTGAATTGGCAATTCTACTAAACCTACTACAGTCTAAAACAAGTGTTAATGTGGCTGATTTTGTCCAAGTGTTGAACATTAAGGTAAACTCTGAGACTCAACAGCAGCTAAATAAAATAAACCTTCCTGCTGGAATTTTGGCAACAGGTGAAAAACAGACAGATCCATCAACACCACAACAGGAGTCTTCCAAACCATTGGGAGGAATTCAGCCTTCTCAGAGTGTCCAGCCTAAAGTGGAGACTGATGCTGCCCAGGCAGCTGTGCAGAGCGCATTTGCAGTTCTGTTGACTCAGTTAATAAAGGCTCAGCAGTCAAAGCAGAAAGATGTGCTATTAGAAGAGAGGGAAAATGGATCAGGACATGAAGCGTCATTACAACTCAGGCCGCCTCCAGAGCCTAGCACTCCAGTATCGGGTGAGTGTACAGACAGACTGCTAACACGGTAGGGCCACCCTGATGGTCACCTTGCTGTTGATGATTGTCTGAATGCATATCGTCAGTGCTAAGCCAGGAGATGCCCTGAGAATTCTCCGGTTGCTGGTCATTGATTGGTTTCTCAGTCTGTTTACCCCTAGGAATTGATTTTCCAATAAATCATCCATATACAACTCATTATGAATGCCATAGATTTTTCTCATGTAAAGCTATGGTTAAGAAATAATCTTTCACCCCAACTATAACAGGATGATTGACCAAGGTAGAAACTTAATATGTACAGTAGCTTTTGTTCTAAAAGCAATATGTAGGTATATATGAGATACCTTTGAAAAGTCAAATACAGTTCAGTTTTTAGTTACCATAGACTTAACTGGGAACAGGCAGTTTTAGTACACTTATACCTTTTTTTTTTCCTTTTCATTTATTTTGATTTATTCATTTGCTTATTTTCCCAGAGATGGACCTGCTAATGCTCTGTAGGACCACCCATAGGAAACATTACTTATTTTGAACATTGAGTGTTTCATGGTGACTTCTTTCTATTTTTGCTCTGTTTTACTTAGGGCAAGATGATCTCATCCAGCACCAAGAGATGAGGATACTGGAGCTCACACCAGAGCCAGACCGGCCTCGTATTCTGCCTCCTGATCAACGACCTCCTGAACCCCCTGAACCACCACCAGTCACTGAAGAAGATCTGGATTATCGGACAGAAAACCAGCACGTACCCACCACTAGTTCTTCGTTAACTGACCCACACGCTGGAGTGAAAGCAGCCCTGTTACAGCTCCTTGCTCAACATCAGCCCCAGGAGGATCCAAAAAGAGAAGGCAGTATTGATTACCAGGCAGGAGACACTTATGCCCCCACTTCAGACTACAAAGACAATTTTGGATCCTCTTCTTTCTCTTCTGCTCCTTATGTTAGCAACGATGGTCTAGGAGCTAGCTCTGCTCCACCATTGGAACGACATAGCTTCATTGGAAATTCAGATATTCAGTCTCTGGATAACTACAGTACTGCTTCATCTCATTCTGGTGGTCCACCTCAGCCTTCTGCCTTTTCTGAATCATTTCCCAGTTCAGTAGCTGGATATGGAGACATTTACCTCAATTCTGGTCCCATGTTGTTTAGTGGAGACAAAGACCATAGATTTGAATATAGCCATGGCCCCATTGCAGTCCTGGCAAATAGCAGTAACCCTTCCCCAGGGCCAGAGAGTACTCATCCTCTTCCAGCAAAGATGCACAACTATAACTACGGTGGTAACTTACAGGAAAACCCAGGCGGCCCGGGCCTCATGCACGGACAAACCTGGACTTCTCCTGCCCAAGGACCTGGGTATTCACAAGGATACAGGGGACACATTAGCACATCAAGTGGCAGAGGTCGAGGCAGAGGGTTACCATACTGATTATCTGTTTTTCCTCAGGCACATCATTTTTATCTGGAAAGACTTTTCTAGCTGCAATTTAAGGCAGCAATCCAAGAGACTTGAATAATATTAATTCAACAACAGCTTTATTTTTATGTGGAAAAGGGTCTTGCATACAATAGTTTAAAAAAGACAAAAAAAACCTTTGCTTAAATTCATGCTGTTCTGAAAACTAGATCTAATGTACATCTTCACAAATTCTAGTTAACAATTTTATTTTGTATTCTTGCAGTTTTAAGTGGATGCTAATCTTAGGGACATACAAGTCTTTTATGGCCCTCCTGCAGATCTTCTGAACTATGCACATTTGTGCTTTTTTTTGTAAGTTTGGACCAACTTTTATGTAACAACCAACCGATCCCTCTTGTCCAGTTTTACAGCAATCAGAAAGGGCACTGATTTATTTGGTATTTTTCTTTTTACAGAGCTACCTTTAGTCAAAGGTCACTGTCAGTCTTTGCACCTGCTTTCAGTGTTATTGTGAAAGGTGTACTTTGTGCTCACTTCAGAAAATAAAACACAATCTTTCTCTTGATGCAACAGTTTTATAAAAAAAATGGTCAATGTTATTTTTGTTTTATTTTGCAGATTATCATAGCCTAGCAAAATGCATTCAAATGAAATAGTGGGTTTTATATGAAAAACATGGGTGGGGTGGGGAGGGTTACGTAAGTGCCTTAACAGGTAAGCTTAAGGTCTGAGAAAGCAGTTAACTTTCACACTCATTTATCTTCTAAAGGGAAACAATGCATTGTATTGAAGAGGCAGAGAGCTCTCAAGTGTTTTTAGGGACGGACTATCTGTTCAGTTCCTATTAGATCCATTCCCTCCACCTGTCACACTTTCTCCTTTTTCTGCCATTGGGCTGTGTTACCTTCCACTACCACCTTCTCTGGATAGTGGGGTGACAGCACAGAGAGACAGTAGAACTCCAGTCAGTACATTCTGTTACTTCCAAGAAGTTCTAAAAAGTTTTGTCATTCAAATGGTTGAAAGTAATAGCTAAATGAGAATTTTAGAATACCATTTTCTTTCAGGCTGCCGGATTGTCCTTGTTCCCTTTTGTCATGGATAATGAAGAGCAGTGGGATAGGTGCAAGGCATAATATTGGAACTTGCATAATTCTGTTAAAGTTCATGGGGGGAGGGATGGCAAATACCATATTTATTAAGTTAAGCAATTGCCATTTTAGGAAAACATTAACTCCGTTCACTTTACTTGTTAACTACCCTGCCTAGGTTGAATTTATTGAAGCAAAAGGAAAAAGGAGTAAGAGAAAACCTCTTCTCTCATCTTCTGTGAGGTTTAGTATGGCTTCTGTCAGAATTAGAGCAACGTTAGTTCATTGTAACATTTTTTTATTTTATTAAAAGCAATGAAGAATGACGAACTAATGCTTATTTAAACTGTAATGGTGTCAAGTCTAACTTTTCGCATACACTTATGCACACATACAATTACAATTCTAGAGAAGAACCAAAGGTGAATAACCAGTGTTTCCATTATCACTAAATGGAAGAATTGACTGGAAAATTTATAGAGTCGTGCCAATTAACCATTTGTTAACTGTTCTCCTGGTAACTTACTTTTTGATTGGAATCTTAAATTGAAACAACTATTATAGGATGGAAATTGCTCCAGTTCTAAAGTCAGTCTTTTAACCCTGTGCCCGTTATCTGACTTGTGAACCTTACAGTATATGGGAAACAATAGTTTGGTGATAGGAAGAATATTTTAAAGTGGGTAACTTACCATTTTACTGATATGAAATGAATTGATGTCAGTAGACCATTTTATTTTTTGATGGAATTTTGTTTTGGGGAGAAAGAATGGAAGAAAAAATACTTGCTTTTATTTGAATATCGAGTACTAACAACTTACAATAAAACTACATTGCAGGAAGAGAAGAAATATTTTGAAATTTAGCAAAATATAGCTACAGTATTCAAGTTATTTAAAATTTTCATATGGTGAGTCTTAGTGCTTTAGACTTTCCTGTAAGTGACAGTATCTAAGTTATTCTTAATAGTCACACTTGATAATTCTGCTGACTATAGCAGCTAACCTAAAATTGAAGATATTTATGTGACATGAATAGCCTGTGTTTTAAAAATTAAATATTTTATATAAAATTGAACCGTGTTTGGATAGTTTTTCTAACACTTCAGTTATATATCTATGTTGGGAGAGTGGCTGGGAGGACAGGGAGATTATTGCTTGAAATTGAAATTTTGAACTACAGCTTCTACTCCTACCCTGAGACAGTACTGATGGTGAGACATCCCAATATTTATGCACCACTTAGAAAAAATGCCAGTGAAACCACAAAACAGTGCTAAGTTGCATCATTATAAGATGCTCCCCAAATTCAGATATGCTGTTATCTGAATCAAGGGCAGACTGTGTCTTAAAATCAATGAAATATGGTATAAAACTTAATGCATCCTTCCATACCATTTAAGAGTTTAGTACATTTGGATTATTAAAAAGATCAGGGCTGGGATGTCACTGATTCTATAGGTTTATAATTATGGTAATCACTAAGTATTCTTGAGTGAAAGCTAAGGAATGTAAAATACTAAGTTTATTGGGAAGAAACAGGTAAGTCAGATTGCAAATGAAATGCAAATTAGAAAACGCTGACGTATTAAAAGAAGAAAATAGTTCCCACGTGAAACGCCCTTTTTCTGTTTTCTACACAGCAAGTTTTTCTGCATGCAATTCAGTACGTTTTTCAAATCCTCGATACATTGCTTGTTGGAGAGCTCCTCCAGTCACCCATGAAATTTTAAGACTCCTCAAGAGTTTATTGATTAAAATAGTCGTGGAATGTGAATTAAGATAATGCTTGAGCTGTGATTCAATGCTTCATTCTGTCAGCAGATACATATTCAGTACCTACCGAATGCCAGGTACTATTCCAGTACTTGGGATACATCAGTAAACATGGAAGGCATTATACTTCTAGTGTGCTGTCGGTGAGCAAGGAGATTTTAAAACTGGAGGTGCTTGTGGTATTTGCTACTCTCAGCTGTGTCTAAATTATACTTGAGTGGATATAAGAAAGAAAAATGTGTAAAATTTTTAAGTCATTTGAATAGAGAAGGTTCTGGAAATAGAACAACTGGGAATTCAATGACAAAAACACATTTTAAGTTGTATTTGGTTAGTTTGTAGAAATACCAGGGTTTGTTGAGAAAAATAGAAAGTAAATGAGTTAAATGCTTCCCAACTAATAATATACTGGTATATCTCAAAGTTTTGCTCTATTTGCTATGAGCTTATCCAGTTTTAGATGATTTTTTCACCCTAGGGCCTTGTCTTTTTTTTTTTTTTTTTTTAAGTGAAACTAAAATATACAAGTTTTAAATGAAGATCTGATTCCCTGGGATACAGGTTCTGATATTTTAAAAGTCAGAACAGGATGGCCCAATAATCTAAAGCCATCTGGTCCACCTCCTCACTTTACAGCTAAGGAAAATGAGACAGGAGTATTGTCAGCGCTTGCCCCTCTGAGCTGTATCTGAATTGTGTAGTGAACATTTAATTTTTGTTATAAGAAAACTTAAATGTTACAATAAAATAAATAAATTTAACAAAATATTTATATAACAATGTTATAATTAAAGAAAATTAAATTTAGAATACTGAACAAGTAGTTTAACATAGCTTAAAAAAAGCCAAGTTTAAAAAACAGTCCAAAAAATAGGAAAATAAGCTAAAACAATTTTAGGAAACTTCATTGGGAGCCTATAGGGGCCATTCCATATATGGCTAGCCTTTAAAAAGGAAGTTACTCTTTTTTAAAGACTAGTTATTTAAATATCTAACCATTAGATTATAAAACTGAATCTTTCATTTAAATTTATTTTCTATTTGTAGGAGGAAGATTGATACCAACAGGCCTGCAAACATTGCTTTTAAATTCAAGTTTTTTAATTTCAGGTGTTTAAAGGGGAGCAATGGTTTGTTATTTTACCACAGGCCTCTCCAGATAGTTTATTAAATTGTTTCTAGTTTAATTAAAAATTAAGAGCAAGTTAATAAGCTATCAAGGAGTCCAGTTGAAGATGGGAAAAGCAAAATTTTGATTGTAATGAAAAGAACTTGGCCTTTGACTTATGCAGACTTAAATTTTGCATCTTACTTCCTTTTGCCATTATCAGATGTCCCATTAAAATTTTTTTTCTTGTTTTAATTACATTGAAAATGAGGCTTTGTAATGAATCACTTTCAGTTTTTTTCACAAGTTAATTTGTTGTAAAGGGTGGTACACTTTTTTTGCAAGAACTTTGAGTAAAGTCTTGTAATTTTAATGTGTTTAGTATAAGCCATTTAGAATTTTAAAAGGCTGTCTTTAATAGTCTAAATAACTGCCATAAGAATCCCAGGCTATTTTTAGCTTTGTTTTATTCTTGCTTACATCCAGAACACTTAGAATTAATCTTACCTGATAAAGATGACTACTTCTTATCCACTGTGCCATGTTTTATTGATAGAGCTTAAAACCTAGAACCCTTATTTTTTTTCCTTTTTATATTTGTACATAATCATAAACGTAGGAACACATCCAGAGATAACCATTGATATTTTGTCTTTCATGGATGTATATGAATATCTAATTTTTCTTTCTTAAAACAATGGGATTATACTGCCCATAGCTTTGTAATAAGGTTTTTTTCATTTAATAATATATTGTGAACATCCTATGTCAATAATTAAATTCTACCCTCTTTTTAATGGTTGTAAATTATTCTTTTATAGAACTATTAATAGTTTCTTATTGCTGGACACAATATTTCTGACTTCCGTGAGAAGTAACAATGTGATAAAAATGCACATAAATACATATATACATTCATCAACCATATATCACTTCCTTGAAATTGTCTAAAGAGTGCACTTCTAAACTTCTGCCCCATGCAAATTTCCCTCAGGCAAGGGAAGTTTCATTTAAAACTTGTATATTTTAGTTTCTCTTAAAAAAAAAAAAAAGGCCCTAGGGTGAAAAAATCATCTAAAACTGGATAAGCTCATAGCAAATAGAGCAAAACTTTGAGATATACCAGTATATTATTAGTTTGGAAGCATTTAACTCATTTACTTTCTATTTTTCTCAACAAACCCTGGTATTTCTACAAACTAACCAAATTTCTACAAACTAACCCTATTTTCATTTAGCTATGTTGGGTATTTAACATTTTTTAATCTTTGCCAATGTGACAGCTGATAAATCATCTTGTTTTAACCATGTTTCTCTGATTACTACTGAAATTCATTACTGTTTCATGTTAGCCAGTTGTCTTTTCTTTATTAACCACTCATGTTTAACGTTAGGTGTTTATCTTTGTTGCTTTGAAGAGCTCTTTATGTAAGGAAGGTAGCCCTTTGTAATAATATTAAAATGTAATCTTAAAAATACTGTTTGGTGTGTTTTGATATAGGAAAATTTGATAATTAGAATCAACTCTCTTCATCTTTTCCTAAGGTTTCTTCTCAGAAAAGCTTTCTCTACTATATGATTATTGTAATTTTCACACAGATTTTATTTTTACTTTACTTCTCTGGCTTTTTACTTTTACACTTAACTCGAAGCCATCCTAGATTTAGTTTTGTTAGCTGTTGTAAGCACCCCAGCTTTACACTGCTCGGTGGCTTTACTAATGATGCCAACAGCATTTGTTAAATAGTTCATCCTCACCCTAGTTTTAAGTGCTGTTTGTGTCACTTGGGTCTATTTTTGGGCTTTCATTTATGCTCCACCGCTGATCTTTCTCTTCTGGTTGTAAGTACTACACCTGTATTACATCTTCATAAGCTATCCATCTTTCCATGTAGTCTCTTTACTCACTGTGTTTTCAATTCCTAGAACAGATGTACACATAGCATAAAAAAATATGTGTTGTAGGGTGGAATTTACTGTCCTTTTTCAAAGTTTTCTACTGCCTTATTTTTCCATGTGACTTTCAGAATTATTTTGATCACTTTCCGCAGGCATCTTGTTAGGATTTTAATTGGAAACATTAAATTTACTTAGGAGGTCTTCCTACTGAGAACAGTGGAATTTGTGCGTGTGTGTGTGTGTAGGCTTCATTAAATGTTCTGAAATTTTCTATAGTTATGACATGGTTTTCTTAAGTTTCCAAAATAATTTTTTTTTGAGCTTTTAGAAATGGACTCTTCATAATATTGTAAGTATTGCAATATTTTAATCTAGTCATTGCTTATATAGGAAAGCTGGCATGTGTTTTCTTATAAATTGGTTACATAACTGATTAACATTTCTAAAAAGTTTTCAGTTGACTGAATATGATAGTGGGCATTCTTGTGTTTGATTTTATGAATGTAATTTTTAGTGTTTCACTCTTACATATAATTTAAACTATAGATGAGAAATAGAATAGTATTGTTAGGCTGGAGGAAGGAAAAACAAGGACATGCAAACAGAGATGCCATAGGGGGAGAACAGACCAGACCCCAAGGTCCGTGCCTTATATGGAAAGGGGACAGCTCTCCCTGAATTCCATCCTGATGTGCCAACTAAGACCGGATGTCAGCCTCCTCCCTCTTGGAAGGAAAAAAAGTTTCTAGTTGTCTATTATGTCGCCTTTAGCCAATCATACCTCTCCACACCCCCTAGGATAGCTTGCCCACTCCTCCCCCTCCTAATCCCTTATAAGCCCTCACCTCCCTAACCGGGTGTGACTTCTCTGGCCTGTAATACCCAGACCGCGGAACATCACCTGGGAATTGCATTCAAATAAACTACGTGGCCCTTTGTTGCCTCTCTTCGCCTGCTTATTTCGGCTAAAATTTATCTTACAAGTATATTAAGAATATTTATGAAGCCCATTTATTAGAATCAGATGTTACAATTTTTTTCAAATGCTTTTTCATTATCTACCAATATATATGGATTTTCTCCTTTACTATTGATAGACACCAGTTATATTAGTAGAACCCAGTATTGGGCCATTCATTAAAAATGCGGCTGTGTTCTGTTGGCTAATGCTGCATTTAGGATCTCATATTTATGTTATTCGTCTTGTTTTGATTAACAGGTTTTAATAGCTTTGCAGAATAAACTGAAAAATTATCTCATTTTATTTAATTTAGAGTAGTTTTTATATATATCCTGAGAATTATCTGTTTATTGAAGTTGATGCTGTTTTATTTGTATCCAGATACACCCAACTCTTTCCTTGAGGGTAATTCTTTCACAGCTGTTCTATTTCCTCATGTGCTCTTACTCTCTCTGTTCAGCGTTGTTTCTTGAGTAAATCTTGCCATTTTCCTTTTTCTGGAAATTCATCATACCGTCTACCTTATATTTAAAATGTTTTTATCATACAGTTGTTTTAACCTCAATATTTGAAATACATATATAACCTATTACTACATACTCTTTTTGTGTCTTTTTGCCTTAAATAGCTAGGTTTTGCCTCATTCTGCCTCCATCCTCTCTCATCACCAGGGAATAATAATCTATCATTTATTTTCTCATTTATTTCAGCATTTTGACTTTGATTCATTTTTCCTGTGTCCCTTACTTATTTCTACATCTTGGGTGATTTTTTGGTGCATTTACTTTTCTTCCAACTCCAAAAGAAACCATTTTAATGTTACGAATTCTTTGATTATTTCTCTGCACCCCATAGATTAAGAATACTGTGTTTTCACTGCTGTTCTCTAAATACTTGGTGGCTGCAAATTGGATTGCTCATTTGATTCAAGAATTATTTAGGATTAGTGTTTTAATTCCCAGTTGGTTGGGTATATTTTATTTTTTAGTTTTTTGTTAATAGCTTATACTTTCTATTATAACTAGTCAGTGTATATAATATGCTTTTGGGAATGTATTAAGGATTCCTTTTTAGCATGCTAAGCAAACAAATTTTGTAAATATTTCCTGTGTGCTAGGATAGGTATGTCCTTTGATAAATTTTGTCATATAACCATTAAATTTCAATATCATTAAACATTAGTGAGATTCTCTATATCTTTACTTATCTCTCAAGGAGTGAGAAATGTAAAATGAATTCTTATACTGCCATTATGTACTTTTCCTTGTATGTCTAATCCTTTGCTTTATATAGTCAATACTATATTCACATACAAGTTCATAACTAGTTAATCTTTGTTCCATTTATTCAAGTTTTTTTAAGTGTTTTGAATTCTACTAGGTCTAGTTTAATATTACTACAGTTACTTGGTCTTCTCTCAGTTTATTTTATACTTACTGCTTGCCTTTTTTTTTTTAATGCTACTTTACTGGCTTTGTTTTTAATCTTTTGCTAAACTGATCTTCTTTTTCTCTTTTTAAAAATTTGTATTTTGGGTCTTTCTGTTTTCTTATCCCACATACAGACTGTTTCTATTCAGCTTTAAATATTTCAGAGACACATTTAACCTATTTCTTGAATGAATAACTTCAGGAATAAAAATTGCTATAGACTCATATATAAAATGAAATTTGTGCATTTTCACTTTATTCTAATCCTCTACTTTCTCCTTTTTAAGTAGTAAAATATCATGATTTTATAATCATTTCCAAATCTTAGTGCCACAAACATACTTGGGATAAAAAGTTAAGACACATGTATATTAAGGTCAGGAGTGGACAAGGATACTCGTTATTAGTTACTATTTAGTATTCAACATGTTGTGGCAGGTCTTTGTTACACTGTGAAGAAAGACAGTGGAGGGAGGAAGGGAGGAAAAGAAAAATAGGTTTGGAAAATAATACAAATCCAGAAATAAACCCCACTACAACTTCCCCTCCATGTAATTCAGTGGAGATAAAATAATCATTTTCATAAATGTTGCTGATTTGGTATCCATGTGAAAAAAAAAAAATGAAGCTTGAGCCTTATATCACATCTTATTCAAAAATTAATTTGAGAGATCATGGACCTATAAAAAAAAGTAAAAGCTTATGGAAGGAAAAAATAAGATTTTTTAATGACTGAGCAAAACACAAAAGCACTTAAAACTACATTAAATTTAGTAACAAGTTCATGTATTCTTATAGTTATTTTCAGTAGTATCCTCAGATGAAGCAAGACCTTCAGAACATTTAAGTGTTTCTATCATGATCTTGATAGTTTGTAGAATTGCCATAATTAACATTTTACTGTTCTGCTCTCAGCTTTTTATCAAAGGACACTACAGGAAACAGGAAGTTATAATTGCATTTGCTGTAGTTGATTCTTTAACCAGCACATTGGTGTTTACCGTGGGTTAGGCACTGTTCTAAGCCCTTTATAAATGTTAACTAACTGAATCCTCATAATTCTTATGAGGTGGATATTATTCATAACTGTATTTTATAGAAGATACTGGTAAAGAGACATTAAACAAATTGCCCATGGTCACATAGCTGTAGGCAAGATAGGGACTGAACATAGCCATAACAAAAGACCACCGTCTGGGTGGCTTAAGCTTAAACAGAAGTTTATTTCTCAGATTTGGAGGCTGAAGTCCCAGAAAAAGGTTCAGCAGGGTTTGATTTCTGGTGAGAACTCTCTTCTGGCCTCCAGATGGCCACCTCACTGTGTCTTTACCTCTGAGTATATGCAGAGAGTGAACTCTCTCGTGTCACTTCTTTTAAGGACATGAATCTCAGTGGACCAAGGCCCCACTCTTGGAACCTCATTTAACATTAATCCATATGTAACTACCAGGGGTTAGGGCTTCAGAATGTGAATTTGTGGGGATGGGAGGAGGGGACAAATATACAGTCCTTAATAGTCAGTCTGGCTCCAACATCCACACAGAATGTATTTATTTTTTAAGGCCTACATGAAAAATCCTCTTAAGAAATTGGTATAAGGAGAGATTAGTGTACCAAGCATACTCTCCTTAAAATATTATGATACTTCAGTAAAGCATTCAAACACAGGCCTCTGTCTCCTCGAAGTTTTTGGAAATTCTTAGAAGATAGAAAGTAAATGAAGCTGGAAGAAATAGAATAGACAACCAAATTACTACACAGTGAAAAATGCCAGGGAAATTCCAAGCTTAGGACCACTAAATACAGGAGACCCTTCTTGTAAGGCCAGGTTCAGCAACAAACTACTTACAGAGAACCAGTTAAATGCACATAGTGGGAATCATGTTTGCAGGGGAGGGGAATTCTATAATGGGGAAAACAGGTTGGTTGGTATTTGGTCTTTAATGATTATGAAAGCTATGAAAAAAATCTACATTTATATTTAACACAATTCTGGTTAAACTGTGCTGTTAAAAGGATACCAGTTGAATCATCCTTTTGTCTCTTTTGGTATATTATTTCTAATGAAACAGTGCTTCATTCTCTGCTTTGTTTTTGTAACCTGTTCATTCCTCTGACCTTCTATTTAATGGTATCTGGCCCTGAGGCAATTTGAAATGACGACGTTGGGTAGGAAAAAATGATTCATAATCCTATGGTTCTGACAAAGGTGTAATAAAGTTCATCTTTTTTTCCTCAATCTTATTCATACTGTGCCCCCCACTTCCTGGGGCAGAGAATCTAGCTTTTCAAATTTCAAGGCCTTGACTTGGATTGCAGGCCATAGCTCAAAAGGACTTCTGCTTTCAGATAGGCCACCTTCTCCTGGATGCATCTCTTTCTTATTGGTTATGAGAAACAGCCAACATATTCCAACATCTTTAATTTTTCTTGCCATTTTCCTTAATACAACCTTTCTGTAGGTACACAGAGTCATAATGTAAAAGATAATAATTTAGCCAAATGCAATTCCTTCACCTGTCCAGTTCCATATTTTAGAATTTGCTATTTGAAGCAGTTCACTTTCTTTAATCACATTCTGTATTAGGTCAGCATGTTTTGGCTACAAATAACAGAAAATCTAGCTCACAATTTCATAAGCAATAGGGAAATGTATATGCATGTAATGCAAAGCAAAATATAGGACAAAATTTTCACACTTGAAATACATGGATTATCTATAAAAGAGAGTCAGACTGGCATCAAACTCCTCACCATTAACACTGGATGCTAAAAAATGTTAGGCTTCAGATATGGTGCATCAGAAAGTCAGGTTTACTTCTTCCTTCTCTGTGTGTTGGTTTTATCTTTAGCACTGTAGCAAGATTGTTATGGTTATTCAAGGTGTCACAGTCAAAACTCTAGAGCAAGAAGGATCACCTCTTAAGAATAACATCTCATTAGACAGAATTGAGATATATATATATATATACACATTGCCAAAGCAGTTTCCCAAAAGAGAAAAAGAATCACCATGACTGACTTAGACCACAGTTGAAGGAATGTTGGAGAGTCACCTGTAATTACTATGAAGCATTCATTTGGAAAAAAAAGGCAGGCAAAAGTATGAATCAGAGTTCTTGGTTGTTAAAAACATGATGGCAAAAAAAAAAAAAAAGGTGAATGGGCTATCAACACAGCATATCCACAGCTGAAGACCAAATTGAACTTGAATATCAAGCTGACAGGTGCTGGTTATGATCCCCCCTTAAATTCACAGTAAAATTTAAATGAAGAGAAGTATAAAAGGAAAGTTGAGAAATGGATAGATCTAGATTACCATTCTTCATCTTTATAGGAATTCCAAAAGGAGAGAACAGAATGGAGAGGAAGAAATAAACAAAGAAATATTAGAAGAAAATTTCCCATAGTTGAAAGAGACATGAGTATTCTAATTTGAAGAGGTCCATGTAATGCAAAGCAAAATATATGACAAAATTTTCACACTTGAAATACATCAAAGTAATACCCAGAATTATACATTTTTGGAACTTTAGATTTAATTATACCGAGGAAATAACAAAAATGGATTATCTGTAAAAGAGAGTCAGACTGGCATCAAACTCCTCACCATTAACACAGGATGCTAAAAGTTTCTGCAAAGGCTGAGGGAAATAATTTTGACCCTAGGATTCCACACTTGGTGTGTTGAGGTTTAGTTATGTTCCGTTGGCCTTCTTGCTTTGGCAGAAACCTTCCTCTTCCATACAGTCTTCTCAAGTAATGGCTATTACCTCTCTGTACCACTGGGCCTGGATTCTAGTTAGGTGTCCTTTTTGATCCTCATTTTCACTTTCAGACTATTCCTGTTGCCTCCTTAAAAACTACATAGCTTTGACTCTCATGTCACCAGACAGTATTGTTCACATCCCTCTGTTGCTGTTATTTACTGATATCTGAGTCACTCTTCCCTGTTTGCCTTCCCCACCATACCCCACTCCCTACCCATTCTTTAAATATTTCAATTCCTGGCTATTATTCTCTCCTATTTCTATTCTTCATTTCGGCATCCTTATGTATGATCCTTCAAATCTTGGTGCTTTGTTTCTTGATCAGTTCCCCAAGGATCTTATCCTTCACCTCATCCCAGTTACTCATTTCCTTACTACACTCTGGACTTTATCAACAGCAATAACATAAACCTCCCACCAGTCTAAATTTCAAGCATACTAGTGATACTACTCTTTGAAAACCCCCTCCTAGGTTTGCAGCTCACTCCCCTAGCACTGTGACTCCAACTACTTGTTTCTCTTGCACTGCTTTATATACATTTTTGGCTACCTGTTACCCTCTTGCTTCCCTGTGCTCACTTGAAAAAAAAAACAAAACTCTGTTTAGATCCAAACTCTCAGAATATATATTGTTTAAATCGACTCTATTACTGCATCCATGCAGCTGGATACACTGGAAACATAGTCATGCCGACTAGTTTCACTTTACTTTATAATCACTAATCTCATGTAGCCCTTAAGGCTGCCCAGCAATTATACTACCATATACCATCAATTCCAAAACATACACATTTTCACACTTAATATCTCTGGAATGAGGTGTCTTATATGTGCCACCATGTCATGTTATACTTTAATTGACAGGATTTTTCCTTTTCTAGTGCTACCTTAAAATGGTGTGTATTGTAATTAATGACATCTTAGAGTTGATGAAGCAGAGCATAATCCCCTTGTCCTTTTCATTCTCTCATTCTTCCACATGATCATTTCCTACTGGTCTTCTTACAGACCTCCAGTACTTCCTTCCTGGATTAGTTGCTAGAGTTGCCCAGGCTGCCTTCTTGCTGTGTCCACACATAGTTTTTCCTCTGTGAACACATGTCTCATGCTTGTGTGCACAAATTTCCTCTTTTTATATGGACATCAATCATATTGGATTAGGACCCACACTAATGGACTTGTTTACTTAATTATCTCTTTAAAGACCTTATCTCCAAATATAGTTACATTCTGAGGTACTGGGGGTTAGGACTTCAACATATGAATTTTGAGGGGACATAATTCAGTCCATAACACTTCCCCATCCTCATTTTCAGCTGATGACTTTGTTCTCTATTTTACAGATATAGAATGAAAGAAATTCCAAAGTTCCTACCACATCACCTCCACTGTTCATGAACACTCCCCATTTCATTAACTTCTTTCCTGTTACTATGGATAACTATTTCTACTCCTAGAAAATCCCTTCTTGCCAAACAAAGAACTTCCATCCAATACACCTCTCTCTCTCTAATGCATTATCAACTTTTTCTCATATAAGCTTTAAGGGGGCCAGAGTTTTTTGTTTTGTTTGTTCTCTATGCCCAGCATCTAGAACTGTGTCTGCCACATCATACAGACTCAATATTTAATGAACAAATACTGATTTTATATATATTAAAAAATATATAAACACATCTTTTTACATGTAATATAAAAGGATGGACTAGAAGGCAACCCTTCTTTGGAAGTAGAATGAAAGCAGTACATCAAGTAAGAGAAGAAAATGGAACAAAGTCATTCAGCCAAAGAAAGACATAAAAATTCATTAAAACAATAGGGTGGTTGCTAAAGAGGCAGTCCCCTGAAAGAAAAAGACTCTTCAAAACTCATCTCAGATCTAGTCATATAACATAGACAAAGGAGATTCAGAGAGAAGGACCACAGCTGATCAAAAACTCATTTTACTGCTAAGATAGGGAGTTTTTGCTATTTCTAGTTAGTGTATGTTATATGTATATTGGGGACACTACATTTACGTTTCTCTCCCATCCTAATAGAAATTCTTTTTCCTCCCTTCTTCCTTTTTTTTCCCCTCCAGCTTCTCTCAATTATAATTACCCTGCTTTCTTTCTATGACTGCATATTGAGAACGGTGGGATTGGTTAAGGTTCTAATTTAACTATTCTTTGCCATAAGAGTTGTACTCTGCCTGGACCTGAGAAGAGAAATACAAATCATCCAGAGCTTTAGGAACTTCAGCATGAATGAATGATGGGACTTTGAGTTATCTCTATAACAAGGTACGTTTTGTCATATATGTTAGTTACATTTTATCAGGTGTGACTGTTTTTAAGTGAATGTATGCTAAATGCAAAGTGGAGTCCTGGATTAGATCCTGAACAGAAAAATATCATTAATGGAAAGACTGTTGAAGTCCAAATAAAGTCTTTAGTTTTGTTTTAGTTAAATATCCGCAGTTTTGGCAAATGTATCATGGTTATATAACATAGCACCAGGGAATGTTGTATGAATGCTCTATGGGAGACATACATGGAAAACATACATGGAAAAACAGTATATTTATAGAAGGAAGCCTATATATGGAAATTGGGCTGCTGAGATGGAATGTCCTTTGTTACTTAGCTTTCATGTCCCCTTTGTCAGTAACATTCTGGTTTCTATTGGGAAACTATGCATCCCTTCATTCTCAGTCTTTGTGTTTCAGAGGACCAGTAACTCTACATCTGCCTCTGTGGATGGCAAGTGCCCCAGGCTTGACCTATGATGTGATCAATATCACATTCTTTTAGTCACAGTTACAGATTCAGGGATGAACACGTGACTCAAACAGTACCAGGGAAACTCAATTCCACCACTCTTGTGAAACTGTTAAGAAGGTAGAATCTCTCCTCTCCAATGGGGTTGCTAAGAGGAGTTGTATCAGCCCTATTTGAACATGAGTTGAGTCTGCTGGAAAATGTGACCAAGACAGGCAAGAGCAGAACCAACCAACCAGAGAGCAAACCCTCGAGCTAAGAGCATTTTCTAAGCTCCTTCATCCAGCTGGGACCTGTACTTTGTCAGTATAATATTTTTGCTGTATAAGTCAATTTAAGTTGGATTTTCTGACCTTTCAACTTGAAGGAAACCAGACTAGTACAAAAATTTCTAACTATAGTGGGTTGATATAAAACTGTTCACCTAGTAAGTACCATTAAAAAACATTTATGCATATAAAATATTGGAAAGATTTAATTTGTTGTCTGGATTGGGGTTACAAGAGATGTTCACATTCTGTTTCACACATTTCTGAATTTCTTGAATTTTTCACTAGGAACAAACATTTCTATCATCGGAAGTAGCAAACAGAACTGCTGTCTTGGCAAGTGTCTATGATAAAGAAAATAAAAACAGTTTGAAACTGTTATTTTAATTTGTTGGGCTAGTCAGATGATTTAATCAATTCAAGTCACAGACTGAGACACTAAAGTTTTTTTAAATGAATGCCATATAGCTGAAAGTGATAAACACCTTGCTCATGTGGCTTTTGAGAGAAAACTCTAGCGATGTACAAATTATTTTAATGTCTTCTCCCTAAAGCTTTGTATTTTGGTCCACTTCACTTTCTAGGGTTATGAATTTAAAATGATTACAGCATAGTGCCAAAGTTTGAGATGAAATTTGTCATTGTTTATTCAGGATTTATGACTCAATATTATCCTTTAACAAGAATCTCACCATATTAATTCTATAGGCTCATGTAATGATGTTACTTACATTAAAGAAAAAAAAATCACAACCATCCATTCCCAATACACTTTGTTGAATTACAAAGTTGGTCCTGCCATGGAGAATGTCAGCAAACAATAAGAATTCTTTTATAACTACAAATTATGGCAATTTTAGAAAAATCACTCAATAGATGCCAATCTCAACTTAAAAGTGAGTTCTTTTTCCCCACAGATTACTGGCCCAGCATTTACCAAGGGACACTAAAAAGCATTTGCTAAGGGACAATATGTGTACATTTCTCTGCTAGTCACTTAGAACCATGGTCACAAACTGGTGACCCAGGGTTGGGATTCAGCTTATAGATGGTTTTGTCTGGCAGTTTGTAAACACTTAAAAAATTAGTTTAACACAGGAGGGTTTGTGTAAAAAAAAGTCCAGAATCCCAGGAGTCTTGAGAAATTGGAAAAGAAATGGCACTTCTGCATGGGGCATTATTAGTACAAACTTACAGATGACTAATTTCTGTAGAAACAGCTAGGAAAAAGATGGTAAAACACTTCATCCCCTATGCCCTGTAGTCCTCTTTCTGGTCATTCAATGTTCAAGTTGCTTTGATAACATACAGCTCACTGCTCTATAAGAAGCACTAGGGGTTCTGAGTTTCAAAGGATTAATAACAATTTAAAAGGCCAAAAGGAAAGGTAATTGGCAGAATTTATTTAAATGTTGCTTTTACATCATAAATTACAGATCTAGTATGTGTAAGGACCATTTGATAAAATCAAAACAAAACAAATGAAAAGCATGCTATTATTTTCTCATGGTGAAAGTTTACCCTAATTATAAACTATGTAAGCGGAAATGAAATTTGAGTGTTGGAGTCCTAAGACCCAACCAAACATACTTATCCAAGATAATATGTTCCCCTAAAAAAAAAAATAGAAGTCTTGAGTTTCCTTTGACTCCTGTTATTCTAACCTGATAAGCACTGGCTTTGATGCTATTTCTTTAATGGGTCTTAACTATCAAAAAGTTAGGACCCAGTCAGTATTTGGATACTGTGTATGGCCAGACAGTCCCTGATGTGTAACAAAGTCTAGTCTCACAGGACTCTTGTTCCTTCTCTTCCCATTTCTCATTCCTCATTACAAAAACAAAGGGATTTCCAGGTAACAGCTAGACCTTTAAGATCTCTATGGATTGCATGATGTATTTAACCAATATAAAGGTTCAAGGCATGAACAAAATTCACTATACGTGTCAAATGGGAAGGGTCTAATACAGACAGACTCTCTTAAACCACTGGAAAGCCTGAAGGAGCAGCATCCAAGTCGGCCCATCTAGTTGGAATGCTGTCAGAAAATACAGAAGTGCTTCACTATGGAGGTGCCTGCATCAAGGCCAGGCTAAGAGAGGAGATTTCACTATTATCAATAGCATCTACATAACAGGAAGACAACTGCACCTGGACACTAGGGAGTTGATTGAGGAGCTGGAGATCCCTAGGAAGCTGGAAAATGAACCTGGAGTCTGTTCAGGAAAACTACTATCTTCCTAAACCAGTGGTGACAGCCGGAAGCCACACTGAAGATGGCTTCTGACTTGGCTGGGCAAGTGTGCCTAACTGGAAAAACTGAACTTATATTCAGAACTCTGGGTGCAAAGAAACCAGGACATTAAAAAATAAATCTTTCTGACCTTTCCAAAAAGAAGGAAGGTGAAATGAAAAGTTGAGGTCCAATTTGCTATATACATGTTTTTTAATTTAATTTGTGTTGAATAATTTTAATAAATGTATATTTAAAAGAATACAGAATTAAAGGGTTACAGTGACAATTCTAGGCATTGGCATATGCAAATACTAAACACAGATTACACATAGGTAATAGGACTGAGAGAAAAACAAAGGAAGAATTTATACTTTCCCTCACACAGAAATAAGCTGCACGACTAATACCTTCAGACTTGTTATACCTGGACCCCATGCATTTCCAGATCCATTGTCATTATTTTAATGCAGTGCATGCCCATCTCTGACCCTACTTTAGTGGTTTACACATGGCCAGAGTCAAACAATTTTTTAATTAATAAACTTTATTTTTCTTAGAAGTTTAGATTTACAGAAAAAGGAGCAGAAAATACAGAGTTCCCATATACCTTCTCACCCTCCTTACAACCTGTTACCCTATTAACATTGCATTAGTGTGGTACATTTGTTATAATTTGATGAGCTATTATAAATATATTATTAACTAAAGTCATAGTTTGCTTTGTATTGTACATTCTATGGGTTTGAGCAACTATATTAATTACACGTATCCACCATTACAGTGTCATACAAAATAATTTCACTGCCTCCCAAGTCCTGTTTACACTATCCCTCCAACCTCCAACCTCTCCCAAAGACTCTTGGTAACCACTGATTTTTGTTTTTTTAAATTAGGGTATCATTAATATATATATATATATATATATATATACACACACACACACACACACACAATCTTAGGAAGTTTTCACATGATCAACACTGAACCACTGATCTTTTTACTGTCTTTATTGTTTTGCCTTTTCCAGAATGTCATGTCCTCAATCACATCCAGAATGATTAGGTGTGTAGTCTTTTCAGTTTGTCTTCTTTCACTTAGCAATATGTTATTAAGTTTCCTCCATGACTTTCCTGGCTTGGTAACTCATTTCTTTTTGTTACTGAATAACATCCCATGTATAGATTTACAGTTTACTTACCCATTTATCTATTAAAGGACATGGTTGCTTCCAAGTTCTGGTAATTATGAATAAGGCTATTGTAAATATTCATGTGCAGGTTTTTGTGGGGACATAAGTTTTCAGCTCATGTGGGTAAATACCAAGGAATGTGACTGATGGATCATTTGGTATAAGTCTGTTTGGTTTTGTAAAAAAACTGCCAAACTGTCTTCCTAAGTAGCTGTACCATTTGGCAATCATACTAGCAATGAGCGAGAGTTCTTGTTGCTCCACATTCTTGTCAATATTTGGTGTCAGTGTTTTGGATTCTAGTCATTGGATTTAACCATTGTAACAATGAGTATCTCATTGTTTTGAAAATATTTTCTCCACATATGTGGCTCACCTTTTCATTTCACTAAGAGTGTCTTTTGCAGATCAGAAGTTTTCAGTTCTAATGAAGTACAATTTATTTTTTCTTTTATGGAGTTTGCTTTTAGTGTTGTATTTAAAAATGTCATTACCAAACTCAAGGTTACCTAGATTTCTATGTTATCTTTTTTAATACACTATGTTCTTCTTTTATGTTATCTTTTTTCTTAGACTGTTAATGTGATGGGTTAATTGATTTTTGAATGTCTGGCCAGCCTTGCATACCTTACATTTAGGTCTATGATTCATTCTGAGTTTCATTCATCTCACCCTTTGTGAAAGGTGTAATGTCTGTGTCTAGATTCACTTTTTTTGATGTGGATGTCCAGTTGTCCCAGCACCATTTGTTGAAGAGACTATCTTGGCTCCATTGTGTCATCTTTGCTCCTTCGTCAAAGATCAGTTGACTATATCTGTGTGGGTCTATTTCTGGTGTCTGTATTTTGTTCCATTGACCTAGTTGCCTTTTCTTTCACCAATACCACAGTCTTGGTTACTGTAGCTTCATAGTGAGTCTTGATGTCTGGTAGTGTCAGTCCTCCAACTACATTGTTCTCTTTCAATATTGTGATGGCTCTTTTGCCTTTGCAATTAAAACTTCAGAATCAGTTTTAATATTCATAACATAACTTCTTGGAATTTTGATTGGGATTGTATGAATCTATAAATCAAGTTAGGAATAACTTATATTTTGACAATATTGACTCCTTCTATCCATCTAGATGGAATATCTCCACTAATTGAAAATTTTTTTATTTCTTTCACCAGTTTTGTAGTTTTCCTCATGGAGATCTTGTACATATTTTGTTAAACTTACACCTGAGTTTTTTTTTTTTTTTTGGTGCCATTTTAAGTTATACTGGGCTTTCAAGTTCAAATTCCAATTGTTCACTGCAGGTATATGAGAAAGCAATTAATTTTGTATATTGATATTGTTAACAACAACCTTGCTCTAATTGCTTATTTGCTCCAGGATTTTTTTCTTTGTGATTTTTTTACATAGACAATCATGTCATCTGTGAAAATAATTTTATTCCTCTCCAACCTCTATACCTTTTCTTTATTTTCCTTGGAACTTTGAGTACAATGTTGAAAAGCAGTGAGAGGGGCCATCTTCGCCTTGTTCCTGATCTTGGTGGGAAAGCCTTTATTTTCTCATCATTTAGTATGATATTAGCAATTTCTTTGTAGAGGTTCTTTTACAAGAAAGTTCCTTTCTGTTCCTGATTTGCTGTGTTTTAATCATGAATGGGTGCTGGAGTATGTAAAATACTTTCTGTGCTCTTACTGATCAGATCATATGATTTTTCGTAGACTGTTAATATGGTGGATTAATTGGTTGAATGTTGAACCAGCCTTGCATACCTGGAATTTCACTTGTTCATAGTATATAATCCTTCTAATACATTGCATTTATGTTCATGAGTGATATTGATGTGCAGTATTTCTATTTATAATGTCTTTGGTTTCAGTATTTGGCTGCTTCTGGCATTATGGAATGAGATAGGTGCAAATTTTTTACTACAAAATATTTCAAAGAAATGAGAAAAATAACAAATATATGTGTCTCTCATAGTCAGCCTTTATAAATCTTATATTTTCCAAATTTGGGTGGCTTGTAAATACTCACCCACCCATCCACTGAAATTCATTTTAAGCCTGTATCCCCTCACCTTCCCCTACCCCAAAATGGCTACTATCATGGATAGTATTTGTTACTTTAATTCACATTATACTACTACTTTACATTACATGTCTGTAAATAATACAAGGTATTGTTTTGCAGGCTTTTACATTTTAGGTAGAAAATATCACATAAGCCTCTCTTTGCTCAAAATTATTTTGGATTTACTAATATTTGTCATGTAGCTCTAATTAACTTGATTTCTGAATTCTATTACATTGCGCACATATACAACCTATTTAGCCTTTCTCCTCTTCATGGTCATAGATTATTGCCAATGTTTTGATCTTACAAACATTACTGCAAAGAACATTCTTGAATCTATCTCTGCACAAATATAAGTGCAAGTATCTCTCTAGGTTATATAACGTAAAAGTAAAGAATTCATGTTGTGTTTTAATCCTCTATTTGCAAAAATAATTTCTGCAAGGAGGCTTTCACACTTTTACTCAGTAAAAGGATTAACAATATTTTTATGCTGAGTTAATTATAAAAACAGTGAGGTTATGGCCAACAGGTTATTATTCAAAGTTCATGAGCAAATTCAACATACTATTAAAACTTTGAGTAAATAAACATAAATTTTATGCACAAATATTTTTAATAGTTTACCTTTCTATAACCTCATGTTGACAGGTAACAATCCTTGGAGGACAATATTAAATGCAAATGTAATATTGTATGAAAGAGTCTGTCCTTTTGAGTAAACATTTAACAAGTACATTTAACCTATATTTTATGGTGACTTCTATGTAAATATTCTCTAACCTTTAAAAAAATCTTTCTAAACATAGTTGCATTTCCTAAAGTACTTTGACAGTCTTACAAAGCTTTCTCATTATATCTTATTCTGACTATGGCTACTGTTTTCAGCAATTTTAGAAAAGTCTGAATTCAGTAATTGGGGTTGATAATTTCATTCTACAATAGTTAGATGTGGATTCACTAAGTTTCAGAGTATTGAGCATCTTCAGCTTTGCTTTATTGCCAAATGCTCTCCAAAGCATTCTAATAGTTTATACTCCCGTGAACACTTGCATAGGATGCTCCACATTTCACCAACACTTTGTGTTGTCAGACTTTTTAAGTTTTATCATTCTGATGAGTGTGATGTGATAGCTCATTGTGACTTCAATTTGTATTTTTATGATTACTAAGGATTCATATACTCATTGTCCATCTAGGTTTTCTATAATTGTTTTTCTTGGTCCACTGGGTTGATTGCCTTTCTCATTGATTTGTAGAAATTCTTTACATATTCTAGATTTGAATAATTTTTATGTGTTGTAAATATCCTATCTTTTTACTTTATGATGCTATTTGTTGTGTGTTTTAATACTGCCAAACTTGGGAACTTTCTGTGTGCTTTTTCTATCTTCTATAAGAAATGCTACCCTATATCAAGTTCATAAAAAATGTTACTATTCTTTTTTTTTCACTTTCACATTTGGATCTTTATTCTACTTGGAATTTGGCCTTTGAATGGTGTGAGGTTGGGATCTACTTTTATTTTGTTCACAGCATAAACAGTTGTCTTATTGTCCTTTCCCCACTGAATTTAGTGCAATCTTAACCTATGTGAAGTTTTTATATTATGTGTGATTGTCTGAGGTCTTTATTTTTGTTTCATTAGTCTGTTTATTCCTGCACAAAACATGTCAGTAGTTTTATAAGTTCCCAGTTTACAATCTGGTAGACCAAGTCTATTTACATTTTCCTTCAACATTTTTATGACTAATCCTGATCCTTTCATCTTCCATATAAATACTAGAATCATTTTGCAAGGTCCACAAAAATTATTTTGAGATTTTTATTGGGTCTGGATTGAATTGATAGTTTAGGGAGAATGGACATATTTATAATATTGTATCTTTCCATGAATGAATATCTAGCTTTGCGCTTAGTCACACTTTTAAAAAAGTACTTCAAAAATGCTTTGTAATTCTTTGTAGTTCCCCTTACCTGCCACCACAATTTACTGTAGCTTGCTATGGAGTGTGGGGCATTTTTATCTATTGCCTTTTTGGATTGGTGTATAGGAGTGCTATAATTGAATGTTGTTCTTGGATCCAGAACAATAGTTCAAGAAAGTCTGCCTCTCTTGAAATTGTACACAATTATTATCTGCAAATATGACCACTTTCTTCTCTCCCTTTACAACTCTCATACTTCAGATCTCTTCCTTTCCTCACTTTTCAAAAACAAGAGGATTTAGCTTTAAGTAATGCTTTGTCTTTATCTACTGAATAATTAGTATAGATCTCTCCTTTAATCAATTAGGTATAGTATAGAAATGTTTCCACATGCTGAACTATCATTACAATCCTGGGAAAAACCCTACTCATTTTTTTCTTTTCTTTTTGTAATTGCTTTATTGTGGTATATAGGATTTTTAGAAATTATGTTCATAAATGAAATGATCTACAATTTCCATTTATAGGGTCCCTGGTCAGGCTTGAAATCAAATTAATGCCAAGGGTGTAAGGTGTGTTGGGCACTTTTTTCTTTTTGTAAAAGTTTTTATAATACAGGAATTATGTATTCCACAAAGGCTTGGTAGTCTGCATTTGTAGGGAGAATGATTATCAGCTCATTAGCCTTAATGGTTATTGGTTTATTCTGGTTTACTAGTATGAGTAAAATAAAATATTGATGATATATTTTTCTAAAAAATTACCCGTTTTCAAATACTTTGGCATGGAATTGGTCACACTATGTTTGTATGACTTTCAAAGATTTTATTATTAATAATTCCTTCATCTTAATTATCAGTCTACCAAAAAAATAGTCACTGTCATTTGGGTTTAATGGATCAAGGTTTAAAAATTTTTAACTTAACAAAATGTGAGAATAAAGATATCATTTGACTAAGAATGTAAACATAGCAAACCCAAATTTTTATTCAAAGTTTTCCTACTTTTGAAGGTATTTAATACATGAGGTGGGTAATATACCTGGAATGCAAGTAGATGTTCATCAACTATTGTGAGCATAGGACGTATTTATCTTATATATTTTGACTCTAGAATTCAAATAAATACCTAATGGGCTCTAGTTTATTATTGTTTCTGTTTTTTTGTACTTGCATCTTCAAAATGCAAGTTTTAAATTTAAAACTTTGATGTCATATTTTTGTTGGAGAGAATGGCTTTCTTCTGTTTCATTATTACAATTTTCACTTTGAGATTTACCAATTGGAATGGTCAATTGATTTTTCACTTCTGTATCATTTGTTTCACACACCTTTGACTATACACCTGCCTTTATTAGTATTTGTCTACTTACAAATCCTATCAAGTAAATTCTGATGAACAAACAGACGTTTCTGTGACAAAGTACTGTGTGATGAAATCCTTTGGAAAGACTGAAGGATGAGAATATCATTTCCTTATGTCCTTAGAAATATATATTTACCCACTGATTCATGAATTTGAGAAAATTTTCCTAGGAAAAGTCACCTGAAAATTTATAGTTTGAGACTTGCTTGTAAGAATTGAGTGTTCATATGCCTAATAATCATGAAACATGTTTTCTTTTCTTTGCCATTATGAGTGGGAAAAAAAAGCCAAATTTCTAATTGTGCCCAATGAAAGCTTCAAGGCAATTTACATAGATTTGTGTAGACTTATACTTTCTTGAAACCAATGAAAGCTTCAAGGCAATTTACATAGATTTGTCTCTAGACTTTTATACTTTCTTGAAAATGATGCAGTACTTGGGACAATGCAGTAAGAAAACTGAAGAATGATACAATAGTGATGATTTATTTTACTATTTCATTATCTGTTAGGTGAGTCCATCACTATTGTTTTCTTACTATAGTTTTTTTTTTTAAAGCATAGTTTCTGATATTATGCCAAATGTTAATATTGTTTGTATTCTTCTTTTTTGTCTATTTTTCTCTTCACCAATCTGTCTAGTTTATCAAAAAAATAAGCTTTTGTTTACATTTTTTTTGTCTTTTGTTTTACTGACTTCTCATATTCTTTGAGGTTGGGTACTTATTTTTCTATTTATTGAATACTTTGGTCAGGTAACAGATCTGCACATCACTCAAACTTTTGAAATTTCCAGAGATTCTGTGTGATTTAGAACATTAATTAAAAAATTATTACTGTTTACCTAAAAAAAATATATAATCTGTGTATGTTTTATGTACCATTTTTCTATCTTTACAAATTCTATATCTGCTAGATTTAGCCATGTCTGATAGAGATATGCTAAATCCCCACTGCGACTGTGAATTTGAATCTTTCCATAACTTTATTTTAGCTATATATCTTTTGTAAATCAGCATAGATATTGATTCCATTTTTCTAATCCAACCTGATAATGCTTTTTAAAATGAAATTTTATTTAAAAAAAGATTCACTGTGAATGTGAAATATCTGGACTTACCACTGTCATTTTTACTATTTTCTGTCCTTCCTTCTTTTGGATTTATAGTTTATACATATTCCCTTTTCTCTGTTCTCTGCTGATGGGAGAGCTTTAAAATTTTTGGTCATATATTCTCTAAAGTAATTTTGAAAGATGATGTACCTGTTTATATATTTTCCAGTCAGTATAAAAACATTTTAATCTAAGTTTCAAAAATTGCAAAGGAAGTCATTTCTGTAATAATTTTCCATTACATTAAAGTATCCAACTGAATCTAAGTATCACAGCAACTTAGTTTCCACCAGCACTCCTTAAAATAGTTGTAGGAAATTTTACAGTATTATTCCCAATTCATATTTCCATTTCAGTCTCCCATGTAATTTTATTTCATTGTAATATAGTGTAATGTCTGAAAGTCTTTTACTAACATACATTCCTATTTCTCAAAATGTATGAAAAAACTTATTTATTGAAATAAAAAATATTTCTAGAAATTAAAAAAATCCACTTCCAATGACTATAAACCTCTGTGTTGAAGACTATTCTCTATTACTCGTACTGTTCAAATGATAAAACAACATAATTATCAATTTCAATAAATTATTAAAAATACAAAATCAAGTTTTATTGGAAATGTATCTCTTACATAAATGGATGGTGCTGTACTTTCCTATTAAGGATTGCTACTTGCTAGACTGAGACATCAATTTTACTATTTTTAAATTACATAAAATGCTGAGAAAACTCAATTCACACATATAGGTAAAAAGGGATAGAATTTTGTTATAGCAGTGCCACTCAGTTCTTATACTGCATGCCACAAATAATCTATCATCAAATTATTTTTAATGATTTTTAACTGACAATTTAAGCTTTCTTCAATTTTGTTGAAAGCAAAGAATTGAAAATCGCCCTCATTGAAGACCTTGTTCAAGCCATTTTCCTTACCAATTTTGTGGAAAGTTAACCAGAGGTCTCTACTAAGGCTTATCTGTAACTCTTTCACTTAGAGTTGTCTTGCTTATGGAGCTTAAAGTTAAGACAAAATTAAGTGAAAACACCCCCCATAAATTGGAAATTGTATAAACTTGAGGATAATTATAGATTAGAAATTTTCTTTGATAAACAATTATGCTTTTTATAGAATTATAACATGATATAAATTAGGTATCTGAGAAGGAAGAATTAATCTTAATTAAGTAAAACTGATTAGAAATGTACTGTGTCCTAGAGTATATTTTCGGGACATTTACTCCTACCTATATGTTAAGTGTATGTTCTGCTTTTAAGAGTATTTTTTATGGTATTTTCTCAAACTAGGACACATATATTAATCTCTCTGAAATTGGAATGAATCTTTTAATAGATGGCATATTGTATTTTGGTTGACAATGTTTTTACTAAGTGGTATGTAATGGTGAATCGTCTAATAGTAGTGTCTTAGATAAGATGAACTAGATTAGACTGTGGAAATTAAGAGCAAAAAGATTAGATATTGAGTCACTAATATATGTTCAGGGCTTATATAACTTATACTGATGGCTACTATGTGTCTCATTTACAATAAAATCCACAATACATTTTTTGTTAATTTAAACCTAAATACACAGTATGAATGGCAAAGGCAGAGAAATGGCTGAGTGAAAAGTAGGAGACTTGGACCAGGTAAAAAAATTAGTACTTACAGAATCAAATAATGAACTGTCAAAGGTTTATGAAAATGTTTCTCCCAAGAATCTGAATAATGCTCTAGAAAATATAAATCATGAACTTACTTACCTCTGAAATGTGATTTTAACTTGAAGATCTAATGTTAATATGTCAGAAATAAACATGGAAGTTTTAACTTCTTTTTCCTTATTATGCTACCGAGACAAGTTTGAGACATGCTCATCAGGCTCTTTATCATTACTGAGAATGGTGAAAGTAGTTTTCTTGACAGCAGATTCACCAAAACCCATCTTGCTTTTATACCAATCTTAAATATTATTTCTAAGATAGATGAGGCAAGCAAATCATTTGTTTGTTGCCTAAAAACAACGTGCCCTTCCTCTCATATTATGTTCTTGCTCTCTTATTTCACATAATCCACCCACTGGGGAAATGGTCTTTGAATAGTCAGCAGACAAAAAAAGGCAAGGTCATCTGAATTCTGAGTATCTCCACATAGGCCAGTATAACCCATTTCTAGGAGCACATTTCATTCATAATGAAAAATTAACTTTTACCATACTTCCTTGAATAATACATTAGTCAGAAAGTTCTGCTTAGGTTCAAAGGGAAGGGATGTAAGTCCACACCTTGATGGGGTAATTCTGGAAGAGCATTTGGGTCCTGAAATGTTGTTGGGGTCATTTTTGGAGAACATGACCTGCCATAGGTTTCTTTTAAAAGTGGGAGAAGGGTGACTGAAAAGGCAGAAGGGAAAAAGGAGAACTGGCATAACCCATTGAACATGGTAATGTTCTTTACGCAGATGAATTTTAAGACTATATATGGGAACTAAAGATCTGGATTTGACTCCCTTAAAGCTATATATGCCTGCATATCCCTGGAGAGTTGAATACTCCTAGGAGTATGCATACCCTTGTTTGAGGACCCAGCTATAGATTATACTTCTGTTCTTTAATTATCTGAGTATTTAAGATGCATACTTAACTAAATTTTTTCTAAGTTATTTAGCATTTCTATTGAGGTAAAAATGTATATTCCGGAACACTAAATATTGTTTTTCATTTTAAAGAATGACCATTCCTTTCACTCAGCTAAGCAAAATAGGCTAATAGAAACAAACCAAATTATCAATGTCACGAGAACTTTCATAACTGAATATACTACCAACTAGAGCAAAATAGCGATGCACCTTTCCTGAGGACAAAAATGTTTCTCTTAATGAAGTCAGAGAAGGTCAGATCTCTAGAAGCAGATGTTGATAACATGGAAGAAATTTTACATTTAGTTGTTTAACATTTCATTTATAAAGTATAGAAATGAAATGGACATAAACTATTAGAACAGTTAAAATTTGATTAACTTCCAAATATATGAATACATGGGCACAAAATCCTGACTTCCTTTTTTATCTTTATCAATAAACCAGTGATCTTTAAGAGATGATTTCTTACTTCTAAGTGCCATTTACTGAAGATAATATTCCTTACCTATGAAGTTCAACAAAATGTTTACAACACTATACTAATTTTCATCAGACATCATGACCTCCAATCATCTGGAAAGACAGTATATTAGGGAATAAAGACATTTCCTTTAAAACAGTGGGGATAATTAATTTACTACCTTTTTATATACAGGAGATAAGGAAGAGCAATATAGTAGTTATAAGAATGTCTACATTAATTGACCAGTTATTTATTACTATTTTCCAGGTATCATTCTAAGAACTGAGGACAGATGGGGGAATGAGAAAGTTGTAACTACCATTTATTGAGTGCTTACTATGTGCCAGGCTCTGGCCTAAGAGTTGCACACATATAGATCCATTTAATCCTCAAACACAACACCTCTATGACATGGGTACTATGAATTTATTATTTTACATATGAGAAAATTGAGGCATAGAGAAGTTAAATTAACTCTTCCAGCTAGTAATTGGTAGAAATAGTCCTGGCTCTCACAGAGCTTCTAATTTAAAATCCTTCCCTTATTTTCTTCTTTGCCTCTGTCACAGACCTAATAAACAAACAGAACTGAATATGGCTCAAACAGATTGTGTGACTTCCTTTTAGATGTTTCTTTTTGGAAATGTTTGAACAAAATTCTAAATAGCTCCATCTTCATCAAATGTTGTGACCTCAAAATACCTAAAAAACTTGCACGTTACAAGACTGGATTTGTTTGAATAGTTGGGGGGAAAATCCCATTATTTTTCTCTCCATTGGTGTAGGTATATACACATGCCATCTGTTCCTTGGGAAAACCACTTCTGTAATTCAGGTAGGCCCTTGTGGGGCTGAAATTAGGGGACCGTGTCTCATTATGGGGGAGGAGGAGTCCATAGTTCAAACTAATTAGGCCTCATTGCGTTGCTGATAGTTCTGGTTTAAGACTACAGAAGCATGATTTAAATGTAGCAAATCTGTTTCTCTTGGGATTAATAGAGTAGGTCAATGTTACCTTTGCAATGGAAGTGATAAGAGACTGCTGGTAGCCATCTTCCCTGGCCTCAAGAGAAAATGACTCCACAATATTGAGAAGATGTAGAGAAATTCAGATACTGAACATTTAAATCAAGCTATGCAAGAATAGGCTGATCCTTACCCTTTCCTGTTGAGTATAATTTTTTACTTAAGCGTAAGTGGGTGTCTGTTTCAATGCATTTTTACAAAATCATTACCATAACATATATGCAGAAAGAACAATGGTTAGGAATATGAATAGAGTTTTTAATCTTTTATAGGTGAACCCTCTTTCCCTAAGAATATAGACTGTTTACAACTCAAAGGATGGTTTATCTGTTTTATTTTTAAAAATGGTATGTAAAATATTTACCTATGAATTCTAAGCAAGTGATCACAAAGTATTATTTTAATAATTCTACTTCTTTAGCATATGACAAAACCACAATATAGCTAGAAAGACAAAATGTTTTATTTTAAAACACTGGAAAAACATTAACAGACAAATGCCCATTATATAACCAATGTTAAATATTTGGAAACTGTATCTTTTAAAATGTGGTAGCCACTTCCACAGAGCTAAATATTGCAATTATCCTACCAAATGTCTTCTCTTAACACAACAGTACTTGATATGATGAGAAGTAAGTACCAAGAAGACCCAACTAATTATGCAGTCACCATCTTAGAGTTTAACTTAAGTTTTGTCCAAGATGTTCCTGACACATGAAGCTTCCGGTTGAATTTCAGAAATGTTAACAAAAATATCTTCCTTTTTTGCCTGTGAATGTTTGGGTATTGCTGTATTGTTGGTTAATATCCACTACAGATACTGGTTCTAGGCCAGCCCAAGGGTCTTCAAGCATTGAAGGCTTGAAATAACTTTCCAAGTCATTAGACATTCTTTTTTCTCTACCACGCCCTGATCCAAATGGTGTAGATGTCCTTGGAGAACCCTTTAGAAAAAAAATCAGTTAAAAAACATTTAGTAGAGATAATTGGTACTTTTTAAAAAAAGCTGGTGGGGATCACACCGCTAGTTAGGGTTGTGTTTTGAACCCAAATATGTTTAACTACGAAGTCCATGCTTCCTTTAATTTGGTGTTTTCTTTTTGGGTAGAATGTAATTAAACCAATTTGACATAACTCATTTATCAATAATTCCATGCCTACTGTCATGTCAAATTTACTTCCTGGATTTCTAATGTAACATCTTTGTAGAACTATCAATTGGTGGTAAGAAATTAATTGTAGTACAACTTTTCCTCAAAATTTCGACCGTTTTTTTTCTGGAGGAAAATTAAAACTTTTTAATCCTACAGTTTTGAAATTTTTAGAACCTTTTCCTCTCATGAATTTTTATTTATCTCCTTGGTTTCAGACTCAAAGGGGTGTGGTGGGGTGGGGTGAGCATAACTAAAGTTGTTTTAAATCACAGAAATCCTAGACACACCAGAAATACTCCACCTACTGTATTCAATCTCACTGAAAATGGGAAACCCCACTATCACTGGTTTTCTCCTGAAAACACGTGGGAGCAAAAAGCCAGTGTAATTTGAATAAATCCTTCCCACCCCCCACAACACACACACACATACATAAAGCTGCCAGCAGTACGAAGACGACACCAGTCTATAACCCCAGAACCCAGGTGAACTGTGGCAATTCATTCGATCTTTTCCCCCATGGAGACCGGAAGTTAGGATACTTTACCAACTGTCAAGGCCCCTGGCAAAAGAGAGGTGATTAGGGAAATCGGTGGAAGAGCGGCAGTGTCCTCTATGACACTTTTTAGGGTAATCTAAGTAAAATTATTTAACTTCTCTAAGCCTCAGTTTCTTCAATTGCCAAACTGGTCTAACGACAGTACCTCACCTCACGGAGGATGAAACGCGGTCGCCCACGTGAAGGGTTATTAGCACCATGCCTGCCATACAGTAAGAGCTCGGCCAACGCTGGCTATGTTACCTGGGGGCGGGTCTGCTGCTGCCCTGGGGAGTAGCCGAACTGCTGCTGGGACCCCGCGGGGGACTTGGAGTAGGAGCCAGGGTAGCCGCCAGGGGACGGAGACCCGAAACGGCCCCCCGGTAAGCTGCTGCCGTGTCGCGGAGAGTAGCTGCTCCCGTAGGGCCTAGACCGGGGCCCGTACGGCGGAGTGTGGTGCGGACTCCCGTACCCGTCCCGAGGGGAGGGAGGTCGCGGTCCGCCTCCACTCGGGGTGCCCCGGAAGCTGCTTCCGCTACCCCAACCTCCTGCACCCGAGCCGGGGTAAGGAGGAGTTGGGGGTCGAAAATTCGGGCGGTGCATATCGCGGGACGGTGACGACGACGAAAACCTCACGGCTGCGTTCTCCTGCCGGAAGCGCCGCGACCAACCCTCCACAGAGAATTAGTGGTCCTTTGCTAAGACAGTCCTCTGGCCGCCGGCACCACACAGCAAATTGGTTCCGGCGTCAGAGAGGTTCCGCCAGGGGGAGGAGGATCTGTGGCTTTTTAAAAACTTGAGTGGAGATTGAGATGATCTAAGTGAAGGAAGGAGGAAGAAAAAGGATGAAGGAGAGGTCGAACACCCAGCCCTAGCAGTGGCCTTTGCAGTCTTACGGTCTTTGGTTGGGCCCGACCCACCAGACGCCTGCTCGAAGGGTGATCGGGACCTGAGCTCTCGGCGGGGCGGACGGGGTTGGGGTCTGAGGGCTCGCGGGCGCCCCCAGTGGCTGCGGGCCGCGCTCGCTGCGTTCTCCTCTTACGCAGGGAGCAAGGATTTCTGAGAGGCGCGCGATGCTGGCGGCGCTGGTGAGGGTCGCGGCTCTGCGGAGAACCGGCCTTCTCTCCCGGGACGGCGGGAGGGGGCTGTGGACCGGCCGGCTGCAGTCAGGTACCCTCCGACTCTCGGTGCGGGCGGCGAAGGGCACCCAGCCCCAGCCTTCCCCTCGGGCGGCGCCCTGAGGGGAGCGCCCGCACTTTCCTGAAGCCTCTGCTGCCCCGGCGGCCCGCCCTCTGGCCTCTCCCGCCTCCCGGGCCCTTGCGGCTGGCAGCTGCTGGCTGTCGGGCCGCCCCGGGATCCCCCTGCTCGGCGTGCGGCCAGGGGCCGAGAGCCGGCCTCTGCGGGTCCGGCCCCTGAGTAATCCTGCTGCGCGGGCGCCTCGCCCCTCCGCTTACCCTACCCTCTAGTCCTCCAAGTTTAAATAACTTTACAGATGTACAGCCGGCCGCATTTCAGGAAGGATTTCAGACTGCAGTTCTAAATAACTTGGGGAGAGGCTGTGCTAACTAATGTCGGACTGTACTTGGGTTTGTTAAATGGGAGCCGGTTAAGGAGCAGAGATACTGATGAGCAGAATTTGACCAAATCGATTAAAATATTGATTGTTCCGCAGAACATTGGTTACAAAGAAAAAGTGTGATAATTAAGAATGACACCTCATGTATAATAAAACACGCTTTTGTACCAGACTTTTGTCCCACAATTTCATTTAGAAGATAGAATTTAGATGTTCTGCAGTTTCACAGAACTTTGCCTCAGAATTGGGAATGATAGTCTATGAATCTGAAATCAGGTTGTAGGAAACAGAATCTTAGAAAACTTTAGGAGTCATGAAATCATAGCCTAAAGGGTAGTTTTGTGATGCAGTAAAGGCCTGAGGAGGACTCCAGATTATTCACTTTATTATATACTTCTGACCTGGACAAAAATTCACCTTTCTGCACATTGTCTTTGGTGCTTAGCTTAATGCCTAGTAATTGGGCATTTAAATATTTATTAATGAATGAATGGGTCCTAGTATATTGGTCAGTGATTCTCACCTGTCATACTTTTTATATCATTAACCAATCTACTTTCTTGGGTGGAAGGATCCCAAAAAAGATGAGTGATGGGGACACAACTTACCTTCATTGATTTTTTTTTTGTAACTAAAAAATGATTTGCAGAACTGATTAAAATACTGTAAATTGTTTTGTCATTTGGCTTACACTTCTAAATGCTCTTCCCTATAGTGATATCTTGCTATTAGAAGTGGGGGAGGGAAAGAAGTACAGCGGAAAATTTTTGACGGTTACGTTATGCACGACAGTGTGCCCTTCATCACCTTTGCAGGTGTGTATGAGGATTGAGGAAGATAGTAAATTCTTAATAATACATGAAAACTCCAGATTCTACATGGATCACTTCTAAGAATATGCCATTTGCCTTTTTACTGATAAGAAATTGGCTGAGAGAAGTTTGGTGACTTAAGTTCACATAGCAAGCACTGGTGAAACCAGATCACAGGCTTGTTGAATCCCAGGCACTTGTTTTTCTTAAGAAAAATGAATTGACAATCTGTCCTTTGAAAAGTCCATGCGATAGATAAATAAGCATTTATAATTTTGAAAGTAGTACTGTTATAGCATATTATTTTGGCTTTGGAGATAAGTAGGCATAACCTTAATATTGAATTTTTATAAATGTAGCTAGAATCTTCCCAGTTGTTAGCCTGGGACCTGCAGTCTGGCTGCCTGAACTGGTGGGTGTGGGTAAAATTGCAGTATTTCCAGAATCTCTAGCCTGGCTTTAGTGCATCTCCATATCAAAAGGTGTTTCCAAGGGGTGGAGAGAAATAGTCCATCTCTATATCAATAGGTGATTACAAGGGGTGTGGGGAGCTAGTGTGAACCTGGGCTGGAGAGGTATTTTTGAAGTCTTTTTGCGGCCAGGTCACTTAGAGACATGGGTGAGCACAAGTAGATAACTGCTTGTAAGCAATAAATTGGTTTCTCCTACTTTATTTCTCCCTTTGACTTATTTTGGCTTCACAGGTTCTTTGCTCCCGGGGTGGGAACATATTTTCCTCTGGGAGTTACAGTGGGTCTGAGACATGTATTTGTATTGAATTTATTTGAATGGGAGTGAGTTCAGGGGAGAGAGATGACAGAAGGAGAGGAAGTTTTTTGTTCGAAGTAGAAAAGCAAAGAACTTGGATGATGGATGTGACAGTATGCTGGCTGCCCCATGGTGTTTCTTTTTTCAGTAGATTAAAAAAAAATTTTTTTTTTGGTAGAGATTCACCTCCCTAAAACTGTACTAGGAACCCCCAAATATAAGAGCAGATGGCCTGTGTTTGAAGCATAAATTGGGGCTCCAGAGCTCTGCTCACACTGTACCACTACTTTAACTGCCCCCTTGAAAAGAGACTTCTGGGATACCCATGAGGAATTACCAGGGCTCTCCAGAAAAGGGTTTGAAAGCCAGTATTGTAGGAGGTGTTGGGTATCAATGAGTGCTGCAAATACATTTTGATTAGTTCTTTGTATTATCAAGAGGTGAATATTTTCATGTTTCTGCATGGTCAGGGCTTTCTAAGCCAAGAAAACAAGAACCTGGGTTAAAGGGTAAGCTTTGGGAGTTAAAAGATGACTGATTAGATTGTTAGAGAATGCCCAGGAACTTTATATTTCAAAGGGTATAAAACTCCAAGCCTTGGGATATTACTGAGATTAAGCTTGTAAACCCAGTGGTTTATCTTTCCCCTGGAGAATTTTATTTACATTCCAAAGAGTAAGAACCCAGGGACCTTTGAGAATTTGCTTAAGTTAGGGAGATTAGCCTTTTCTTCCTTTCAGCTATCCTATACAAACTCCCAGATTAATAATTTTGGAAATTTCCCTGTAGTTCAACTGCTCTATGTGCAGGGCTAACCAACTGGCTCTCATTACGATGCTTGTGGCATATTAGGTGTGGGAAAAATGTTGCATTTCTTAATGCAGGTAATAACTACGGATCTCTGCTCCAGAAACTTTGTGTTTACTTTTAGGCTAAAATGAATAAACATAAATATTAAAAACATAATTTTTGATGTAAAGCACTTCGTAGGACAGGAGAAGGTATTTAATAATTTGCATGTATAGAAATGTTTATGGGTATACTTAAGAGTATAAGCTTTACCTTAATCTTTCCTGAAATTTTTCAGATTATCTCAGTTTTCATTATATAGGTCCTATTGTTAGCTGTTTCATGTTGAAGACTGCTAATGGTAGAGAAGTAAATGCATCTCTAGAATGTGATCAGCTCACTCATTAATAGGGTTAGTCCTACACCGAGCACAGTAGGACACTTAACCATCACTTACCATTGATAAAGCCAGTATTAAAGCAGCCTGTTTTCAAGAGTCTCAGAGAGCCAAACTCTACAGTTAGTGAGCTTTTTAGTTCTATGCATGTGTCCATTGCTCATGGAAGTCAAGCACACGTGAATGTTTTATATGTATTTACTTTGTGGACTAATAAAATAGTCTTCACTCAGGTGTAACACAGGTGTTAATGAATTAACTCACACTTACAAAAGTTTTCACTGAAAATAATATAATTGCTCACAGACTACTCCAGTATGAAGAAAACTGTAAGAGGGTATTGTTCAGACACTAATTTTCATTTTTAAATGAGTAAGATTTTAATATCACTAGAATTTATATCTTTGTAGTTTTCCAATTATAAAAACAATACATCTTATTTTTAAAAACCTGAAATGTTTAGAAAAATATAAAGCAAGGAAGTTAATCTCTTTTCCAAGAAGCAACTACTTAAAGCTTTTTAAGTGGGAAAAAAAACTCTACATGAATATTGTCTGGCCAGTGGGTTTCAGTCCCCAGCAAGTTTGCTGTAGATTCAGTGTGACCAAAGAAATGACAGTAGAACGTTTCTTTGGAGTGAAAGGGTTTTTTACCCGGCTTGTTCTCCTGGCGGTAGGTCGAGCACTAGCATCTCTGTCTCTGCCCAGAGCAGTGGGCTGAGCCCTCTATATAGTACAATAATAGCTTATTGCCTAAAGGTGTGGAAGAGGTAGCCTAGCAACAGGCCAGTTACATCATCAGGTGGTTTAAGTTCAGTGAGGATCCTGGCCATAGGAACCCCAATTTACCCACACTCCACCCCTCCAGGATTCTCACCTACAATCTACACTCTCTCAATCTTCCACAATGGTCCCTGTGTGAGAAAGCTGGAGCACTGTAACCAGATTCCACAACAGCAACAGAGGATAAAAACAATTTAGAGATAATAACAAAAACTAAGATAGAACAAGATTTTGATACAGGTAACAAAAATTATAGAAATCCTCAAGCCAGAGGAAGTTCCCAATCTACAAAGACTTTAGGGGTGATAAGACACATTTTAAAGACACCAGCATAGGCAAATCTTGTCCATCAGGTAGGATGCATGCAAGAGAGTGGTCCTGTGATAGGACTGTAGCAGAAAGGGGGTTCCCTTCCAGGTCTAGTATACCACACTTTTACTCCTTGCCCTGTGATGGTTACTGAAGGGTCTATATATAGTTCTACTGGAGGTGCATGCAGTGGCCATAATGATAAAACAAAACTCCCCGGTAAGATGCTCCTACCTTCTGGCCATTCAGGATATACTACTGTGACCTTTAGATCTGAATAACTCTGCTGTTATTCCAGGAACACACAGGAGGCCTTGTCCCCATGGTGCCAGGAGAGCCAGCCATTGTTGGTCCATGTGTCGAAAGGTCCAAGGCCACATCCACTCAATGGAGTCTCCGGGGTTCAGTGCAGTTGGTGCTGGCAGCAAGATATTATTCTGGTGGCCAAACCTTGGCTTCAGTGATTCTTCCTTGGTTTGTACTTGCACTTGTATAGGGGAGGCAGCCATATGTGTTAATATGTCTACGGGGCTCAGGGCTCCCTTTTGGGGTTTTTCGTTCAAACACCATAGCATGGTCCATAGGTGGAGTGACCGTCCTCGCAGACTATTGGTATCTGACTTTAGTCCAGATTTTAACAACTCATTGTGCCTCTCTATCATGCCTGCTGTGGTAGGATTGTGCGGCACATGAAACTTCCATTTGATTCCCAGCTGTCACACCCATTTCTGGACTGTATGTCCAGTAGAGTGGGTGCCCTGTTCATTCTCAATTACTGTGTTTGGCCATAGGCAGCAAAGAGACACTCCAGGCCTCTTTTGGTCATCTGCTGGTCTGCACAACAGGTAGGAAAAGCAACCAGAAGTCCAGTAGCTGTGTCCACACAAGTCATGGCATACTCATATCCTTCTGACACAGGTAGAGGCCCAATATAGTCTATCTGCCACCTGATGAGGGGTATAGGCCCCTTAGCTATTGTCCAATGTTGCTGTGGAACTCGTTGTAAGTCCCTTTTGGAGCATACGACACACTCCTGCCAGGCTCTGCTGACTTCTTCGAAGGTCAAATGCAAGCCCCACCGACAGGCTACAGCCCACATTGTCTTTTGCCCTGCATGCAACAAATGCTGATGTAACCATTGGGCTACATCAGAGGCAGGCTTTCCTTCTAACAACATATCTGGGCCAGTTTATCTGCTTCATCATTTCCTGGGAATGCCAGTGGCAAATGACCTGTCACATGGTATACTATAATTATTTTAGTCTGACCATATTCCCATAAAAGTCTTGCCACAATTCTTGCCCCCAAAGGGGTCGGTGACCAACCAGCCAGTTGGCATGGTATCAGGTTGGTAGCTACAGGGTCAAGCCCCCAAAACAGCCCAGCTGTCAGTGCAGACAGCTATAGGGGAGGGCTCCTGGTTGATCATGAGCCACATGGCCCACAACTCTGCCCATTGGCTGCTCTTCCCCTCACCATCTTCCATCCATATTGTCTCAGTCTTAGGATGGAAAGCTATTGCCCTCCATTTTGGGGGCTGCCCATGGCTGAAGCCATCTGTGTACCATGCATCTTCGGGTATAGGAGCTCTTCCCTCCCGATAGGAACTCTCTGCTACTAATGGTTCAAAAGCAAGTTCTTCCTGCTTTTCCCTAGTATATGTCGCCCCAATAAGTGTTGGAGTTCTTCACTCATGGGGTTACTAGAGAGAACACTATACTGCTGTAGGTAAGCACCCCATTTGGCCAGTGTGGGTGTTTGTGCCACACCATTCCTTGGCTTTTGGGTCCCGTCTTGTACCCACCCCAAGGTGGGACCATTCCAGTGGGAATGGGTTCTGTAGCCAGCAAGGCATGACACACAGCAGCCAGTTGTTTTTCTATCAAAGTGTATCATACCTCTGCCCTTTTCCAGAGTTGTGACCAGAATCCAATAGGTTGGCAAGTTCATTCAAGCCGCTGCCAGAGACCCCAGCCATGACTATCTTCAGTCACATGAGCATCCAGCTCACAGGGCCTTGATGGGTCTATCACACTCAAAGCCTGCATGGCCTTGACTGCCCATTTTGCTGTAGTAAAGGCAGATGCACATGTCTCATCCCAGTCCCACCTGACGCCCTTTCATACCAACCGGAATAAGGGCTTCAGAATTTGTGCCAAGTGTGGGATAAACACTCTCCAGTAGCCTAGAAGACCCAGAAACTCCTGTAGCCATGCTACAGTTGTAGGGGTAGGAAAGGCCTGGACTTTATAACTGCTTCTGGTATAACTTTGGTCTTACCAGACCAGACGACCCCCAAGAATTTGACAGACAAACCAGGTCCCTGAACCTTGGTACTGTTCACAGCCCTTCCTTTCTCCTGTAAATGTTGCAGCAGTCTAGGTGCTGCACCTTCTAGATCTGAAAGAATCGAATATGAACATGACATCATCAATATAATGATACAGCTGCACCATTGGTAGTTTCTCCCATGTAGCCAAGTCCTGGGCTACAAGTCCATGCCAGATGGTGGGGCTGTGGAGGTATCCCTGTGGGAGGATGGTGAAAGTCCATTGCCGTCCTTCCCACATGAAGGCAAACTGTTCCTAACTTTCCTGCTCAATGTCAGTGGAAAAGAAGGGATTAGCAAGATCTACCACATAATGGTATGTTCCTAGTTCATGGCTGAGGGTATCCATCAGGCCTGCAATAGAGGGGAACAGTAGCATGCATAGGGGATATGACTTTATTCTCTGTAATCCACAGTCATATGCCAGGAGCCCATCTGGCTTTTTTACTGGCCACAATGGGGAATTGAAAGGACTATGGGTGGGCTTTATAATACTCACCTTTTCCAGCTCCTGGATACTTTCTCTAATCTCTTTATGCCCTCCAGGCAGTTTGTATTGTTTGGTATTAGTCACCTGCAGAGGCACAGGCAAAGCTATGGGCAGGTGCCTAGCATGTCCCCTCAGAACTGCTTTCACCACATGTACTCTCAGTCTGAACTCAACCTGCAGTGGTCTGCAGGCATAGACCCTGCAGGATATCTCAGGAATATATCCCCAAAATATACTCAGGAATAGGCGATATATACACAGTATAATCCTTTGGAGGTAGATGCCCTATTCCCTGGTCTGCAGGCATAGACCCTGCAGGATATCTCAGGAATATATCCCCAAAATATACTCAGGAATAGGCGATATATACACAGTATAATCCTTTGGAGGTAGATGCCCTATTCCCAAAGGGATTTGGGCTTGTGTCACTCTGATAGCCTTACCCCCATATCTGACTATGATGGGGGGGTCTCAGGGAACTTCTCAGGGTTACCATGAATCAGTGAACATTCAGCCCCTGTGTCCACCAGAGCCAGGATACGTTGTATGTTCACTGGGGACCAATGGATAGCTATTTCAACAAGTGGCCTCTGGTCCCCACCTGGTCTCTCAGGGCTAGTAGCTCAGCCTTCCCCTCAGTCGAACCATGTTCCCCAATCATCTTCCTGTGTGGGCTTGAGTGAGATTGGCTCGCTGTCCAGCAGGAAGTCTTGCAAACACACATGACAGACTCTTGGCTCTGTCTCTGACTTCTGCCTCTTTGGTCTTAATGGCAGGAACTGCTGCTCTGGTTTCAGTTGCTGCCATAGCTCTAATAAGATCCTATTTGACTTCCTGTCTAATTTCCTTCCATCTGCTCCTGCCCGTGTTAAATCAACCTACATCTGGGTCCTCGTAACCTTCACGGGGCCCTTTAATTCTTCTTGTGAGTAGCAGACCTTATTTCATTCTGTGTTGTCATTCCTTCAGCCTCTCCTAAGTCTGCTACTGTATGTGTCACCTTGCTTATGGGCTGCCCTAAGTGAGGGGAAAGAATAGCCACTAGAGACCCAAAGAGGGATGTGGGAGCCATTTGAAGCACAATATTTCTCATCCCAGTAGTGAAAAATCTATTCATCTGGGCCATAATTCTCTGTACTATAAATGGCATTTCTTATGCCTAGTTCTTGTAACACCTGTTGGAGCTCAGCATATGTCTGCCATCTAACAGGAGAGGATGGTAGATCACCCTGATTGGGCCACACAGCATGAAGTACAGCCATAAGCCAATCAAGGAGGGGGTGACTCTCTGGGTTCTAATGTACATTTTGTAATCACTGCCTCAAGGTGGGCTGCACTGTCAGGGAAGCCAGCTTTCCCATCTCTGATCCCAACAGAACAATTCCATCCACCCCTAAGTCCCACAGATGCAGGAGCCAAGCTGATATTGACTCTGAGGGCTTCTGCCTAAACAGGGAGCCCGAATCCACCATCTCAGTCTGAGTATAGGGGCGGAGCATAGAGTGCTTCATGACCGGGGAAGGGGGGCTGCCCCTCTCCTTGGGGGTCTCTTGGCTGCTGGGTCTTTATTTTCTTTACAACCACTGGGCATGCTTTCTGTACAGGAGGGTTCAGTGCCTTTGGCACCACCCCTTCATCCTTCCCCAGCTTCTCCATTTCCGGGGCTGATGGCACCTTTCTCTCCCCTGAGTGCCGCCTCTGCTACAACCTTTACCTTTTCTACCATGCCTCGCAGCAATGCTACCTCAGTCTTCAGCAGCTCTCTTACCTTCATCTCAATGCTTCGCAGCTGGCGTTCTTGTGCCACCTCCGCCTGTGCTTCCCTGAGGAGTTTGTCTTTTTCCTTGATGGCCTTTTCCTCCTTCAGAGCACCTGGCAGTGCTGCTGTCTTGTTCTGTAAGGAATCTTTTACCTCTTCAATGGCACCTTGCTGCTGGCATTCTCTTGCTGCCTCTTCTCGCATCAATGCCATTTCCTTCTTCAGGGAATCTACAGAAGTTTGCAGCTCATGCTCTCATGCTGCCATTTCTTGGGTCTTTTTCAGGATCATGTCCTTCTCTTCTGTAGACTTTTTTAATACTGTGAGAAGCAGCCAACCCGCAGTCCCCACTGCCTCACGGGCACTCTGTCTCTCAAAAGACCTACTTACTATACCAGGGGCTAATCCTACTGCCTCAGGTGTCACCTCCACTTGCCTCCAGTCCTGGGGTGCGGCCCAGTCCTCTAGGAGGCAAGCCACCTCAGACCACATACTCACTGGGGGACAATCCACTGTCTCCCCATTCACAGGGGCAGCCCACTGAAGCACACCTCCCATAAAGGCAGTCTGTCTTTTTCCTTGGTCAACAATGAACCCTGTCGACTTTTGTCAATTTTCTTGCCAATGGGTTTCAGCCCCTGGCAAGTTCGCTATGGATTCAATGTGACCAAAGAAATTGACAGCAAAGCGTTCTTTGAGGTGAAAGGGTTTATTACCCAGCTTGTTCTCCTAGCAGTAGGTCAGCACTAGCGTCTCTGCCTCTGCCCGGAGCACTGGGCTAAGCTCTCTATATAGCGCAATAATAGCTTATTGCCTAAAGGTGTGGAAGCGGTAGCCTAGCAACAGGTCAGTTACATCATCAGGTCGTTTAAATTCAGTGAGGATCCTGGCCATAGGAACCCCTATTTACCCACAAATATATAATCTGGGATTTGAAAAACATACTTGAATGGGAAAGAGTTAACATGGCAGGTCTCAGGCTTATCTCTAGAGGGATCTTCTTAGAAGTTTGGCCATCGTTTGCCTTCTGGGAAATTGGCACTTCAGATTACTTCCTAATTGATAAGGGTGCCTTGATGGTTTGTATAATCAATGTGATTTATGGGAGTCAGGAATTTTAGTATGGTAAGCAGAGAGTGTCTATGTGAATAGCCCTCAATAAAAACCTTGGATTCTGATGCTGTAGTAGATTTCCCTGAGCAGAAACATTGCACATATTACTGCATTTTTTGTTGCTGGAGAAAAAAGCATGCTTGGTATGGCCCCTCATGGGAGGGAGAGAACATAAGAAGCCTGTGCAGGGCTTTTTCCACACTCTGCCTTTTTCCCCTGCTGTTCATGTCATATATCATTTTGCTGTAATAAACCTTAGTCATGAATGCAACTATATGCTGAGCCCTGTGAATCCCTTTAGTACATCACTGAAAGTGTGGGTAGTCTTGAGGAACCCTGACATAATGCCAAAGGCAGAAAGTGAAAGAAATTATTTCTTTTGAAAGTGAAACTCCAAAACAATTTAAAAAAGTAAACAGCAGTTAGGGAAAAATTATTTTTACTGAATATGACTGATAAAAGGTGAGTATTCGATTACATAAAGAATCCATAGCAGTCAATGAGAAAAAGATAAATGTGCCTGTAGAAATATGGGTGAACAACAAGAGTAGACAATTTATAAGAGAAGATATGAAAAAAGTGGAGATACAAAAGCAATGTTTAATTTCAGAATTCATTAAATACATGTGACTTAAAATGATTGGGACATGAAAATTTTTAATTGTCAAATTTGCAGCAAACAAATCCCACAAAATCAAGAGATAATATTCAGGGTTTTAGAAGATGGTGGAGAACACCATTTTCATACCCTGCTGGTGCCAGTATATATTAATAGTGCCTGTTTGGTGGACAATTTGATAATAGGTTTTAAATTTTTTAAAGAGTTTATAATATGAAAAAAACTAGGACACCTTAAGACCTACCCCTGTTCTTAGAAACATGCTCCCTGTTTTCTGAATCCCCCAAAACTCTTAAAAGCCTTCAAGAATAATTTTTATCTTTACTACTTGAAGATAAGTCTCTGGGAGACTTCCATAGCCCTTCACACAGAAAGCATCCTAAATTCTCTCTAGACATCTCTTCTGCTCTTCAGAATTGAGTTACCTTTTGGGAGCTCATAAATAATAACACATATTCTTTCTCACATACATACCTACCTCACACACTTCTTCCAAGCTGCCCCATCCCTTCTCTTCCATTCCTCCTAGTTAAATATCTGCGGTATCCAAAAATAGTGCTCAGTATCATTCTTATGTCAAAAGAGGCTTGTCACATTCACACAGTCTAACACTGCAACATCCCCGCACATATTTTCTTTGCTGTGATAATTGTAGTTACTCTCAAGTACCTATGATGGTGTTTCATCACCTAGAGTGGGCAGTTAAAGGGATGCCCTTTTCTAATTTGCACAGAGGACTTGCCTTTGGTCAGTCTTCTCCCAGAGGACAGCTGCATCACAGACAATGAGAACTTCAAGAGGCCTCTGGGCCTTGTGAGCACTCACATTCTGTGATTTTTAACTACCATTTGCTCCATCACTTCCTGGTAAAACCATTTCTGAGTATCTGAGTAGTTAATTTCATAATGAACCATTAGAGAGGCCTGAATACTGAAGAGGTTACTGCCTCTGGCTTGCTGGCTTGGTTATGAATTCTGTAACTATAGATTGATTTATAAAGTCTGCATTGGTACTGTTGTCCACCCTTCCACACGCCTATCTGTAGTGGTCTGTCTCCTAAATGGCTTTTGAAAAACAGTCCCTTGCATATATTCAGCTTATATTTAAACATTTTCATCACTTGGAAGGAGGAGCCAAGATGGTGGCATGAGTAGAGCAGCGGAAATCTCCTCCCAAAACCACATATATCTATGAAAATATAACAAAGACAACTCTTCCTAGAATAAAGACCAGAGGACACAGGACAACATCCAGACCACATCCACACCTGAGAGAACCCAGTGCCTCGTAAAGGGGGTAAGATACAAGCCCCAGCCTGGCGGGACCCGAGCGCCCCTCCCCCCAGCTCCCGGCGGGAGAAGAATAGGCAGAGCGGGAGGGAGACGGAGCCCAGGACTGCCGAACACCCAGCCCCAGCCATCCGGGCCAGAGTGCAGACACAGTGCGTGCGCGGGGGGCCCTGGATACTAGGGAAACAGGGCAGCAAGAACAGTGAGCGGGTACCGGAGGCCTGGCACCGAAGGACATAAGAAAAACGAGCGGCCAATTTTTTTTTTTCTGTTTTGTTTTGGCAAGCGCTTTTTGGAAGTCTTAAAGGGATAGGGACCCCAATACTAGGGAAACAGGTCAGCAAGACCGGTGAGCAGATGCCTGAGGCTGGCACCAGAGAATAAAGAAAAACGAGCGGCCATTTTTTATTTTTATTTTTATTTGAAAAAATTTTTTTTTTTTTTGTGGTAGTTGTTTTGTTTTGGCGGGTGCTTTTTGGAAGTCTTAAAGGGGCAGGGCGGGACACTTAATCCAGAGGTAGGGAATCTGGGGATCTCTGGGCACCCTAACCCCTGGGCTGCAGGGAGCAGGGAGGCCCCTTACGGAGATAAATAGCCTCCCAGCAGCTCCTGCTCCAACGCGACTCCACCACTTTGGAGAAGCGGCCCGAGCCAGGCCACGCCCACAGCAACAGTGGAGATAAACTCCATAGCAGCCGGGCAGGAAGCAGAAGCCCTGTCTGCGTGCAGCTGCCCAGCACAAGCCACTAGAGGTCGCTGTTCTCCCAGGAGAGGAGGGCCACAAACCAACAAGAAGGGAAGTTCTTCCAGCCGTCACTCGTCCCAACTCTGCAAACTCTTCCTATCACCATGAAAAGGCAAAATTACAGGCAGACAAAGATCACAGAGACTACACCAGAGAAGGAGACAGACCTAACCAGTCTTCCTGACAAAGAATTCAAAATAAGAATCATAAACATGCTGACAGAGATGCAGAGAAATATGCAAGAGATATGGGATGAAGTCCGGAGGGAGATCACAGATGTGAGAAAGGAGATTACAGAAATGAAACAAACTCTGGAAGGGTTTATAAGCAGAATGGATAGGATGCAAGAGGCCATTGATGGAATTGAAACCAGAGAACAGGAACGCATAGAAGCTGACACAGAGAGAGAGAAAAGGATCTCCAGGAATGAAACAATATTAAGAGAACTGTGTGACCAATCCAAAAGGAACAATATCCGTATTATAGGGGTACCAGAAGAAGAAGAGAGAGGAAAAGGGATGGAAAGTATCTTGGAAGAAATAATTGCTGAAAACTTCCCCAAACTGGGGGAGGAAATAATTGAACAGACCACGGAAATACACAGAACTCCCAGCAGAAAGGATCCAAGGAGGACAACACCAAGACACATAATAATTAAAATGGCAAAGATCAAGGACAAGGAAAGAGTGTTAAAGGCAGCTAGAGAGAAAAAGGACACCGATAAAGGAAAACCCATCAGGCTAACATCACACTTCCCGACAGAAACCCTACAGGCCAGAAGAGAATGGCATGATATATTAAATGCAATGAAACAGAAGGGCCTTGAACCAAGGACACTGTATCCAGCATGACTATCATTCAAATATGACGGTGGGATTAAACAATTCCCAGACAAACAAAAGCTGAGGGAATTTGCTTCCCATAAACCACCTCTACAGGACATCTTACAGGGACTGCTCTAGATGAGAGCACTCCTAGAAAGAGCACAGAACAAAACAACCAACATATGAAGAATTGAGGAGGAGGAATAAGAAGGGAGAGAAGAAAAGAATCTCCAGACAGTGTATATAACAGCTCAATAAGTGAGCTAAGTTAGGCAGTAAGATACTAAAGAGGCTAACCTTGAACCTTTGGTAAGCACGAATTAAAAGTCTGCAATGGCAATAAGTACATATCTTTCAATAGTAACCCTAAATGTTAATGGACTGAATGCACCAATCAAAAGACACAGAGTAGTAGAATGGATAAAAAAGCAAGACCCATCTATATGCTGCTTACAAGAAACTCACCTCAAACCCAAAGACATGTACAGACTAAAAGTCAAGGGGTGGAAAAACATATTTCAGGCAAACAATAGCGAGAAGAAAGCAGGGGTTGCAGTACTAATATCAGACAAAATAGACTTCAAAACAAAGAAAGTAACAAGATATAAGAAGGACACTACATAATGATAAAGGGCTCAGTCCAACAAGAGGATAACCATTCTAAATATATATGCACCCAACACAGGAGCACCAGCATATGTGAAACAAATACTAACAGAACTAAAGGGGGAAATAGACTGCAATGCATTCATTCTAGGAGACGTCAACACACCACTCACCCCAAAGGATAGATCCACCGGGCAGAAAATAAGTAAGGACATGGAAGCACTGAACAACACAGTAGAGCAGATGGACCTAATAGACATCTATAGAACTCTACATCCAAAAGCAACAGAGTATACATTCTTCTCAAGTGCACATGGAACATTCTCCAGAATAGACCACATACTAGGCCACAAAAAGAGCCTCAGAAAATTCCAAAAGATTGAAATCCTACCAACCAACTTTTCAGACCACAAAGGCATAAAACTAGAAATAAATTGTACAAAGAAAGCAAAAAGGCTCACAAACACATGGAGGCTTAACAACACGCTCCTAAATAATCAATGGATCAATAACCAAATAAAAATGGAGATCCAGCAATATATGGAAACAAATGATAACAACAACACTAAGCCCCAACTTCTGTGGTACACAGCAAAAGCAGTCTTAAGAGGAAAGTATATAGCAATCCAAGCATATTTAAAAAAGGAAGAGCAATCCCAAATGAATGGTCTAATGTCACAATTATCGAAATTGGAAAAAGAAGAACAGATGAGGCCTAAGGTCAGCAGAAGGAGGGACATAATAAAGATCAGAGAAGAAATAAATAAAATTGAGAAGAATAAAGCAATAGCAAAAATCAATGAAACCAAGAGCTGGTTCTTTGAGAAAATAAACAAAATAGATAAGCCTCTAGCCAGACTTATTAAGAAGAAAAGAGAGTCAACACAAGTCAACAGTATCAGAAACGAGAGAGGAAAAATCACTACGGACCTCACAGAAATACAAAGAATTATTAGAGAATACTATGAAAACCTATATGCTAACAAGCTTGGAAACCTAGGAGAAATGGACAACTTCCTAGAAAAATACAACCTTCCAAGACTGACCCAGAAAGAAACAGAAAATCTAAACAGACCAATTACCAGCAACGAAATTGAAGCAGTAATAAAAAAACTACCAAAGAACAAAACACCCGGGCCAGATAGATTTACCTTGGAATTTTATCAGACATACAGGGAAGACATAATACCCATTCTCCTTAAAGTTTTCCAAAAAATAGAGGAGGAGGGGATACTCCCAAACTCATTCTATGAAGCTAACATCACCCTAATACCAAAACCAGGCAAAGACCCCACCAAAAAAGAAAACTACAGACCAATATCCCTGATGAACGTAGATGCAAAAATACTCAACAAAATATTAGCAAACTGAATTCAAAAATACATCAAAAGGATCATACACCATGACCAAGTGGGATTCATCCCAGGGATGCAAGGATGGTACAACATTCAAAACTCCATCAACATCATCCACCACATCAACAAAAAGAAAGACAAAAACCACATGATCATCTCCATAGATGCTGAAAAAGCATTTGACAAAGTTCAACATCCATTCATGATAAAAACTCTCAGCAAAATGGGAATAGAGGGCAAGTACCTCAACATAATAAAGGCCATCTATGATAAACCCACAGCCAACGTTATATTGAACAGCGAGAAGCTGAAAGCATTTCCTCTGAGATCGGGAACTAGACAGGGATGCCCACTCTCCCCACTTTTATTTAACATAGTACTGGAGGTCCTAGCCATGGCAATCAGACAAAACAAAGAAATACAAGGAATCCAGATTGGTAAAGAAGAAGTTAAACTGTCACTATTTGCAGATGACATGATACTGTACATAAAAAACCCAAAAGACTCCACCCCAAACTACTAGAACTGATATCGGAATACAGCAAAGTTGCAGGCTACAAAATCAACACACAGAAATCTGCGGCTTTCCTATACACTAACAATGAACCAACAGAAAGAGAAATCAGGAAAACAACTCCATTCACAATTGCCAAAAAAAAAAAATACCTAGGAATAAACCTAACCAAAGAAGTGAAAGACTTATACTCTGAAAACTACAAGTCACTCTTAAGAGAAATTAAAGGGGACACTAACAGATGGAAACTCATCCCATGCTTGTGGCTAGGAAGAATTAATATCGTCAAAATGGCCATCCTGCCCAAAGCAATATACAGATTTGATGCAATCCCTATGAAACTACCAGCAACATTCTTCAATGAACTGGATCAAATAATTCAAAAATTCATATGGAAACACCAAAGACCCCGAATAGCCAAAGCAATCCTGAGAAAGAAGAGTAAAGTAGGGGGGATCTCACTCCCCAACTTCAAGCTCTACTATAAAGCCATAGTAATCAAGACAATTTGGTACTGGCACAAGAACAGAGCACAAGACCAATGGAACAGACTAGAGAATCCAGACATTAACCCAGACATATATGGTCAATTAATATTTGATAAAGGAGCCATGGACATACAATGGGGAAATGACAGTCTCTTCAACAGATGGTGCTGGCAAAACTGGACACCTACATGTAGGAGAATGAAACTGGACCATTGTCTAACCCCATATACAAAAGTAAACTCAAAATGGATCAAAGACCTGAATGTAAGTCATGAAACCATTAAACTCTTGGAAGAAAACACAGGCAAAAACCTCTTAGACATAAACATGAGTGACCTCTTCTTGAACATATCTCCCTGGGCAAGGAAAACAACAGCAGAAATGAACAAGTGGGACTATATTAAGCTGAAAAGCTTCTGTACAGCAAAAGACACCATCAATAGAACAAAAAGGAACCCTACAGTATGGGAGAATATATTTGAAAATGACAGATCTGATAAAGGCTTGACGTCCAGAATATATAAAGAGCTCACACGCCTCAACAAACAAAAAACAAATAACCCAATTGAAAAGTGGGCAGAGGAACTGAACAGACAGTTCTCCAAAACAGAAATACAGATGGCCAACAGACACATGAAAAGATGCTCCACATCGCAAATTATCAGAGAAATGCAAATTAAAACTGCAATGAGGTATCACCTCACACCAGTAAGGATGGCTGCCATCCAAAAGACAAACAACAACAAATGTTGGCGAGGCTGTGGAGAAAGGGGAACCCTCCTACACTGCTGGTGGGAATGTAAATTAATTCAACCACTGTGGAAAGCAGTATGGAGGTACATCAAAATGCTCAAAACAGACTTACCATTTGACCCAGGAATTGCACTCCTAGGAATTTACCCTAAGAATGCAGCAATCAAGTATGAGAAAGATCAGTGCACCCCTATGTTTCTCGCAGCACTATTTACAATAGCCAAGAATTGTAAGCAACCTAAATGTCCATCGATAGATGAATGGATAAAGAAGATGTGGTACATATACACAATGGAATACTACTCAGCCATAAGAAAAGGGCAAATCCTACCATTTGCAGCAACATGGATGGAGCTGGAGGGTATTATGTTCAGTGAAACAAGCCAAGCAGAGAAAGAGAAATACGAAATGATTTTACTCATCTGTGGAATATAAGAACAAAGGAAAAACTGAAGGAACAAAACAGCAGCAGAATCACAGAACTCAAGAATGGACTAACAAGTACCAAAGGGAAAGGGACTGGGGAGGATGGGTGGGTAGGGAGGGATAAGGGGGGGGAAGAAGAATGGGGTTATTAAGATTAGCATGCATGGGGGGGTGAGAGAAAGGGGAGGACTGTACAACACAGAGAAGGCAAGTTGGGATTCTACAACATTTGCTATGCTTATGGACAGTGACTGTAAAGGGGTTTATAGGGGGGACCTGGTATGGGGAGAGCCTAGTAAACATAATATTCATCATGTAAGTGTAGATTAATGATACCAAAATAAAAAAAAGGCAGTTCCTGTGTGGAGACCTCCAATTAGTCCTACACAAGGGTATAAAGGGCATATAAAAGTGTAGGCAAAGTGTCTCTTTGTGTTTATACAGAGGATCAAAGCCTAATTGGGCTACCCCGAAAATGAACTAAGATACGATATGAAAAAGAACTTCCAACATCAGCACTCTCTCGAAGACTCATGCCAGAAGATGATCATCAAAAAACCCCAAAAAAGATCCACACACTGCTACAGCTGTAGATGCACTCATCCCACCAGTTCCTGGACTTGCCATGGGAATGAAGAAGGAGATATCTAAGCTGGCCTGTGCATACAGTAAAACAACAAATTTGACTGGATCTATACTGTTGGAACTCAACCAAGAATTAGGAGAAGTGCAAATTGTAGCGCTCCAAAATCTTACAACTACAGACTATTTACTGTTAAAAGAACATATGGGATGTGAACAGTCCCCAGGAATGGGTTTTTTTAATTTGTCTGATTTCTCTCAGACTGTTCAAGCTCAGTTGGACAATATCCACCATATCATAAATAAGTTTTCACAAATGCCTAAGGTGCCTAACTGGTTTTCTTGGTTTCACTGGAGATGGCTGGTAATTACAGGTATGGTGTAGTTATGTAACTATACTCCTATTATGTTAATGTGTGTGCGCAATTTAATTAGTAGTTTAAAACCTATACATGCTGAAGTTACTCTACAAGAAGATATGTCAAAGAAATAATCAATTTTCCCATGTTTTCTTCCACCTGCTACTTCTATAGCTTTTCTTCTTCCTTCCTAATTACAACCCTTAAATAGAATTCGTACCTCATATCAAATTTACCGAGTATCATAATTCTTCCAAGTGGTAAAGATACCTCAAGACAAATGCTGGGCATAGAAGCCACAGGGCATAAATATGCAAAGAAGTAAAAAGCTAACCTTTTCAAACAATAAGGCTTCTCTCTCACTTACCAACTTTACATTTCCCTGTATAGCCCCGGAAGATGACTGGTTAGCCAGAGACGGGTAAGATTCCTCAAGGGAGGAACAACCTAAGACAGGCACAGTCGCAGGGGGGCCATCAGGTGAGAAATTGGGGATCAACAGAGGTGAGGCTTAGAACCTCACCCCCCCTGCTCTGAGAGAAATCTTCTGCATCCGTGGATGTTTTATTGCCCTTGTCTCGCTTGGATTAGCACATAGTCTACAGGCACACACCTGATCATCTACATTTGCTCTCTTACAACACTAAACTATGTTTTCTACCTTTATCTTGTATCTACCTACCACTTCAGCATTTTATTAAAAATAATAATAATAAAGAGAGAAATGTGGTATCCACATATAAATCAAGTATAAAAATCAAATGTGTATTCATATTTGAACTGACTGTTTATAGTTCATAATGCATGAGCAAAACCGAAAGTTTCTGTGATGACTGCCCTTGTACTGTTCACCATGTAACTTATTCACTATGTAAGAATTTGTTCTCCATGTAAGAACTTGTTCGTTATGCTTCAGAAGATTGGAGACTGACAAAAATTAGGCTTGGGGTGGATTAATGATTGTGCATTGAGCATTGACTCCCCTATACAGAATTTTATTGTTGTTAACAACCATTTGATCAATAAATATGAGAGATGCCCTCACAACAACAACAACAACAACAACAACAAGAACAAAAAGTACACACTTCCAATTGTAAAATAAATAAGTAACCAGGATGTAATGTATAGCATAAGGAATATAGTCAAAATGTAACAACTTGGTATGGTGATAGCTGGTACCTAGAATTATCATGTATATAAATGTTGAATCACTGTGTTGTACACCTGAGACTAATGTAATGTAATACTGTGTGTCAACTACCCTTCAGTAAAAAATAATTATCTACAAAAAGAAGAAAAAATTTTCATCACTTGAATTTTATAATACGAACTAAAGAGTTAGATCTGGGATATGTGAGGACAATGCTCTCCTTTTGTTTAGTGGGAGAAGGCTTATTGTGAAAGAAGTTTTGTTCATAGGCTGATCGATTGTAGGGAAGAATATGTATGGAAGTTGAAAACTTGGGAATTGATTTATTTAAAATGACTCATATATCTCTTAGGAAAGTCTTAACTTTTCTCAGTTTGAAGACTGCTACTAAAGGGACAGTGAAACAGTCTACTTGGTAATGGACTTAACAGTTTTGGCTTTGATGCTGTGAAATTTAAGCGCTTAGAGGCCACAATTTCTCTTCTTCCAATTCTTGGTATTGTTATTGGTCAGGATAGGCTTTGTTGTGCTGAAGTACAAATTAGCTCATGATCTCCGTGGCTTGATACAATGAAAACATCTTTCTTGTACTGTAACTTCACTGTTTAAAACTTGTAGCTTCCAAGATCACTACAGCAGAATACAGGCTTGGAGGATTTCAGGATGTTTTTAAGGGTCAGGCCTGGAATTGGCTTATGTTACTTTTGCCTATGTTTCCTTGGCCAGACCCCAGTCATTGGGTCCCAGCCAACTGCAAGAGAAAGCTGGGAGTGCCGAAGAGCAGAGGGATTTTGGATTAGCATTGATGTACTTCGTTTGTGGTACACTTTACCCGTTACTCAAAAGCCCCTTTTCTGATCTTTTTTGTACCATTCTTCCTCTAAATTTCTTAAGTTTTCATTAAGATAGTAGCATTCAAAGTTCCAAAACCTGTTTGACACAAATCCCACAGTAACAGCCAAGTTCTTGCAGGTAGAAGGCTGTTAAGAGATTGGGTGTCAACAGAAGGTGAGTTATAAATTATTATGTTATTATCCACCTAGTTATTATTCTCTGGTTGTCTTTAAATGGTGTAACTGCCTCATAGCTTCAGCATCAGTTCTATAGTAGCTTTTTATGATAGTTTTAATTTCCCTGTAATGTCTTCAAGTAGATACTAATTTTCCAAGTACCCTGAACTAAAATTACCTGCCAAACTATACTATTAGGAACAGAGCTGCTTTCAAGACTTCTAACCCATGCTAGAAAGAAAATGTCCTGCTAACTCTTCTAAAGAAAGTCAACAGATTAAGGGAGCATATTTTTAAGAGACATCTGCTGCTTTCCCATCCCTAAGTCCTGGTGGTTAAGTCCTCTGTAAAATATCAAATTTAAAATTCATTTTGCTGTATATCACATGTTGTATTTGATACTGGTATTTGATAAGTTGGTTTTATGACTTGGCTTGAAAAAATGTCTCAGTAGTTGGCTGTATGGTGGGGAGGGATGCTATGATTGCTGCCACACAGATGAGCCACTTGTCTGGGCATCTGCCAATACCTCCACTCTGGTGCTGCTCAAGTTTATTTTTGTTCTAGAAACCTTACGGCCAAATACCAGGGGAGTCCTAGAAGCAACTCTGGCAAGCACAGAATTGATGGCAGCTTCCTTATGATTATACTTCTTTGCATGGTCTCTCAGCTGTATCTTAATAGCTTTCCATCCTAGAGGCCAAATAAGATAGACCGATATACAAGCTGCTCACTATATCTCAACAAATTGCATTGCAGTTGATGCCCTTTCCAACTGTTTTCCCCCTGTACTCACCATTCACTTCCATCCAGCCTATTCTAGTCTTAATCTTTTTAATGTTTAATTTTCATCTTTTTTGTTGTAAATGAAATTGCTATGAACATCTTTTGATAACTGTTGAATCTGTATGTTGTACACTTGAAATCAATATTGTATATCAAGTATACTTAAAGAAAAAAATTTTTTTTAAATTGGGTAAATGCGAAAATGTGACACTAAATATGCCCTGAAAAGGACACCTGTTGATAGTATGGAACCTGAACCAAGGAGGCAGAGTGTAGCCTTGTTTAATCTCAGCTGGGAACACATGCATCCGGTGACTCACATGTTCTGCATCCTCTGCATGTCCCGGAATGACTGTGAAGGCACTGCAAGTATTGATTTTAGGGTGACAAATAAATGTTAGTGAGTAGTGAAATCACAAATATAGACGTTGTGGATAATGAGAATAGATGAGGCTGCCGCAGTGCGTGCAAACAGTGAAGCAGGGAAAAATGCAGAGTGGCGATGTTCATCAACACATGCGGGGGCTGCACAGCAGAATGATACTTTATTCTGTTGCTTATGAATTATATATTTTTTTAATTTTTAAAATAAAAGTTTACATATACTTCAGATCTACAAGGTTAATGATGAAAAATAGTGCTCCCTTGTGCCTCTCTGCCCCTTCCCTTTTCCCAGAGACAACAAATTTCAATTCTTTTAGCTGTTTGTTTAGTTTTTACCTCCAAATCTCTATATAACATGATGATAATGCTACTTCTTGATTCTGTTTCTAAGCATTATCTGTAGTGATAAAGACTAGGTTTCTTTCTTCACTGTTTCAACAAACACACATACACTTTCCATCTTCCAAAATCATAAATTTTGCTAGGTCAGTATTCAATATTTGTGTTGTTATGCTTGTACAATTACTATGCATATTCTGATTCAGTTGCTGCTCTTGCACATCTTTTTATTTTCCCTTATGTTAATATTTATCTGGCTTCTTTATTTGCTTTTCAATATCTGTCCTTAATTCCCCACTGTATGATAAGTATAAATCTTTCAGCCATTGCATTAGTATCTTTTTTACAATCATCCTGAGGATTCCTTTTTCCCCTTTCTTCCTTTAGATTCCCCCATTTTCTGGACCCCATATCTTCTTATTTATTATTCTTTTTTTTGTGTGTGTAGAATGGAACATATCCTCTAGATGTAATTTTCCCAAAAAAGGATGTATGGGAGGTAAAGTTTTTGAAAACTTGCATGATTGGGAATATTCTTTTTTCTACCCTCATACATGATTCATGGCTTGACTGAGTGGACTTTAAAGGAAAATTAATTTCTCCTCTCAAAATTTAAAAGTTTTTGTTCCATTTTTATGTTTTAGTTTCCAGTATTGTTGAGGAAAACTGAGGTGGACCTCGACAAAGCTAATAGTAGAAGTTGTAAGCTAAGCAATCTTCTTGTAGGTGGGCAGAAAGCCCTTTAAGGTGGAATCTCTGTTTATGTCACAGGCCCTAAAACAGAAATGTTCTTGGTGTGTTCAAGAAACTGCAAGAAGGTTAATGTAACTGGAGAAGAGTGAGAGTGAGAGTGACAGGGAATGAGGGTGGGGGGGCAGCCATGGGCCAGGACGAGCAGGTCTGGGGCTATGGTTAGATGTTGGATTTCATTCTGAGTTTGGTAGAAAGCCATTAGAGGAATCTGAGCAGGGAAACATTACATGTTTTACATTTTAGGCATATCACTATGGCTAGTACAGTGAGCTATCTCTGCCATAAGCCATGGTATCTGTTCATCTACTGCTGCATAACAAACCACTTCTCAACTTAGTGGTTTATTTTTTTCTCTGAGTTCTGTGGGTGCTCTGCTGGACTTACCTGAACTTACTCAGTGGCTGGATCCTGGTGCTGTAAGATGGCTTCACCCACATGTCTGGGGCCTCAGCTGGGATGGCAGCAATGGCTGGGATTGCTGAGCCTCTGTCCATTTTTTCTTTCATCTTGTGCTTTTTCATATGAATGTGCAAGTGTTCCAGAAAGTCAAGCCTTAATATGTAAGCACTTACCCACCTCTGCTGACATCAAATGTGCTGTTACCCCGTTGGGTAAAACAAGGCAAATGTTTGAGCCCAGAGTCAACATGGAAGGGAAATACCCAAAGGTGTGGATATCTGGAAGTGAGATTCATGGAGGCCATTGCTGTAACAATGTGCCACATTAAACATTGTTTTATCAGCTCTCCTTTTTCTGATCCTCTGCTCATCAGTTTGTCTTCTTAAGTATAATTTGATTTCCCAGTTAAATGTGCTTCCAAGAAAATAATGCACTTGCCACATGGACTTTACATATTTCTTTTTGCTGTGATAGCAATTTCTTATTTTAAAATAGTAAATTGGCTTATTTCAAGGACAGAATACCCAGTCCAGTATTCCCTAGTAGAGCGGTGTGGTCTGGGGACCTCCTAGCTAAGAATCATTGTGTCCCTTATGATTCATCTCAAGTCTATGATGGTGTATGTGTAAATGTATGACTTCTATAACCCTCATTTTTAATCCACTGGTGATGGAACTACAATGAAGTTTTAAAGAAATGTATTGAACTAAGCAACTTTCATTGTTGCTGGGGGAATGCAAAATGGTATAGCCACTTTGGAAGACAGAGTGGAAAACGAAACATACTCTACCCTTCTATCCAGCAATTGCACTCAAATGAGTGAAAGTCACCCAAATGAGCTGAAAATTTATTATGTACACAAAACCACACGATGCTTATAGAGTTTTTTTCATAACTGCTAAACCTTGGAAGCAACCTAGATGTCCTAGTAGGTGGATGGATAAATAAACTCTAGTTTGTCCAGGGAATGGAATGTTATTCAGTACTAAAAAGAAATGATCTATCAAGCCATGGAGGAAACTTGAATGCATATTACTAAGTGAGAGAAGCCAATCTGAAAAGGCTGCATACTATATGATTCCAACTATATGTTTTGAAAAAGGCAAACTATGGATACAGTAAAAACATAGGTTAGCAGGGGTTTGAGGGGAGGAAGGGGTGAATAGGTGGAGCACAGATGATTTTTAGGGCACTGAAACTATTCTGTGTGATACTATAATGGTGCATACATACCATTATGCAGTTGTTCAAACCCATAACATATACAACAGCAAGGGTGAATAGTGTAAACTATGGACTTGGGATGATAGTGATGCATCAGATGTAGATCCATCAATTGTTAGTGGGGGAGGCTACGCATGTGTAGGGGAAAGGGGTATGTGGGAATTCTTACTACTATCTGTTCAACTTTGCTGTGAATCTAAAACTGCTGTAAGAAATAAAGTCTATTTTTAAAAAGATGTATTGAACCATAGTTCATTTTTCCCCAAAAGTTAGCTTGATTTCAGGCATTATGATCTAAATTTTGTAAGCTATTTGGCTAGAATTTGACTTTGTGATTTAATGTTAATGTTAATGTTTTAAGTGAATTATGGATGTGATTATTCACCTATCTACTTATTTTAATAGCTCTTGTCTTGAGCTATATATTATATATATATATTCATATTTTATATATATATTTTAAAGCTCTTGTCTATAGCTCTTTTTCTTGAGAAAAAGAAAATATGCATACAATTGTAAATTGTAAAAACTTTTCAAATTCATTATTTTCTCCTTGCTTTAAATGTAGAACAAATATGCAGAGGTCTTTGTTGTTACCTTTTTGTTGTTTAGTTCAATTTTTGTTTTTTTTTTAAAGACTTAGTTTTTTTAGAGTAGTTATAGGTTCACAGCAAAATTGAGAGGAAGGTGCAGAGATTTCCCCTGTCCCCCTGTCCGTATACATGCACAGCATCCTTTATTATAAAACTCCCCCTCAGAGTGGGATATTGTTACAATGGATGAACCTACCTGGACATGTCATAATCACCCAGAGTCCGTAGTTTACCTTAGGGCTCACACTTGGTGTTGAAACTGTGGGTTTGGACAAATGATAATGAGTTATATCTATCATTATGGAATCATACAGAGTATTTTTAGTGCCTAAAAATCCTCTATGCTCAGCCTATACATTCCTCCCTCCTTCCAGTTTTTATTTTTCATTAGATGAACCATTTTATATGTAGTTTTGGACTTTACTAATTGGTGTAATCTGGTACCAGAGGCTTTCGTTTTTACCCATTGACTTAACTGTGTCTCAAATCAAGGTTTCTGAGTTACATTTAAAGCAGAAATATTGTGAAGAAAAAAATACTTCTTTTGGTAGTAATAGAGATTACTTAAAACAGAATATGAAGAATTCTGCTTTCTTCCTCCTGAAAATTAGTAAATAACACTCTTCAAATATTTTCTGTGTTTTGCCAGATACTGAAAATATGAAGCCATTGGAGGGTGTAAAAATTCTCGATCTAACAAGGTTTGTACTGGTTTATTTGTGTTTTGGTGATTTTTTCCTTCCTCAAAAAAGCATTCATTTATTATTTGAATTTTAAGAGGATGCGTATATACAGATTATCAAAATTTTGGAAAGGAAAAAGAAAATAATTTCTGTAATGTCATTCTGAGAGACAATTAGTATAATATTTATGCATTTTTTTCCAATTTGCATATCTCTTCATAATTTTTGAATATGAAAATTAGAACCATATTAAAATTAGTTTACCTACATTTTAAACATAATGTTACATTTTGAATATTTTCCCATGTCACTCAAAATTCAAGAAAAACAAGATGATATTTTATTTATTGTTGTCACATAATTACTTATCCCCCCAATATTTCACTTTTATTATATTAGTCTTCCTTGTATGTAAATTTTTGCTTAAGGAAATCTTTTGATTTCCTCCTTAGGACAGAATTCTGAAAGTAGAATTACTCCATCTAAAGGAATATACTTCTTAAAGCTCTTGATACATAAGGCCAAATTATTTTTTTGAACAGTTATGACAATTTTAATTCTTACTAGCATTATATGAGCTTGTCTGTTGTTGGGCTATTAAGAAAAGAATATAAAAATCTTCAAGATGGTAATTAATGTGTTTATCATTGTTAACATTGTAGAGTACTGGCAGGACCTTTTGCAACTATGAATTTAGGAGATCTTGGAGCAGAAGTTATAAAAGTGGAAAGACCAGGTAAAGCTGTTGATGCCTTTGAAACATAGAAGCAAGCTAATAAATATTTTATATAGTTCTTTAAATATCCATGTACCTGTATATGGGATGAGGAGAGAATTAAAATGAAATGATTATTTCCTGTTCTCCTTCCCTTATTTCCCTCTAGACCTATACTAATGATCTCTTTCTGCTCTTTGCAGGTGCCAAAGCCTAAGGCTTAGGCCAGGTCCTTCCCATGTGCCTGAAAGCCTTTGGTAGAAACTGTGATGCAACATGTAATAATGATGCCAATAACATTTATCATAGGACCAGGCATAGTTCTAAGCACTTTGTCTATGTTAATTATGTTAAATAATCTTTTTGACAATCTTTTGAGCCAATATCATTGTTCCTCGATTATAAATGAGAAGACAGACACAGAGAGATAAAGCAATTTGTCCAAAGTCACACAGCTAATAAGGCATATCCAGGTAGTAAGTTCTGATCCTGGCATCCTTAGGCCCACAAAGCCTTACCGCTGAGACTGAGCTTAGAGTTGGCCTGACCACACGCCTCACTCTGGGGTGAAGGGAAGGCAAGGACGAGGGGGAGGGTAAAAGGAAGAAGTAGGGCACAGACAGGAAGACGGACAAGGATCCAACATCCATCAATAAAGGACCCAAATATCCCAACCTATGTCCTTCTTTTCTATTTATGATGAAAGAAACATTTTCTCATTTTATAACTTTAAAGGTTTTTAAGGAAAAACACCTACGCTTGGACCAATTCTGTTCATATGTTTTCCATCTGACATCTTTCTCATGCTTTCTTCTCCCATGTCCACCAAATAAACCTATTGTGTATACATTTTCCGTTTTATTTGGGATCTTCTTAACATTTTTGTGTTCAGTTCCTGCTGTTATTGATAAAGTTACTTAGAAAAGTGTCATGTTGTTCTTTCTCTCCAACCATCACTTAAAGGGCAGAGTCTATGTTGTCTATGTCCTCTACATCATCCTACAAACAGCTTGTTTTGGAAGGTTTTGGAAATTAGCATTATTATTTATTCTTCAAGATCTGATCCTTGTGATCTGGAGCATAATTCCCAAATCAGTGAAAATGGTTTGGCCTTGAATAGTGTGCACATATATGTAAGACTCATAAGAGACTACTTTACAGTTACATTAACTTACTAATTTACTGTAACTGATTACATGCTATAAAGTAGAATATGCCATCTGGAAGATTCAACGTTTTGCTAAATAGATCTTCATAGTAGGCCAGAGCAGTTTGCAGAAAATTCTCTAATATTACATATTATTCTATTATATTACATATTATATTTATCTGATCCTGTGTTTAGCAGGTTCCAGGTGTAGAGGAGCCTGGCAAATCCTGCTTTCCCGAGATCATGCTTCATTGATCCAGTCAGAGATGTTTATAGCTTTCCGTCTTTGGTGCACACATGGCGAATAGTGTTTACCTTCTAGCTGAACATATTTTTCTTCTTTTCCAGGTCCATAAAACTTCTAATTTCCACTTTGCTATCCAATTTCACCACCATAGCTCTTTCTGATTTCAACCATTCCTAGATAGAGCATCCAATCTAATTTTTTTGCTGTTTCAGTTGAGCAGTATGCCACGTGTCCTTATTTGTATTAACTTTAGAAATCATTATTCCCTGTTTAATTAGGCCTTTTTCTCCTTTGTACTTTTTGATTTCCGTGTTGGTAGACACCTTGCTTTGTCTAGACCTTTATTGTGTCCCGTAGCCGTACACTTGGCACCAAGCTTTGCTCCTAGCAGGTATTCATTGTACTTTTTCTGACTCCTCTCTTTCCCTTAAGCCTTCTGGCCAGTGCATTTAAATGTTCATATTATATATTTAACTGTTTTGGGTTTTTTTTTTTTTTTGGTATCATTAATCTACAATTACATGAGGAACATTATGTTAACTAGACTCCTCCCTTCACCAAGTCCCCTCCACATACCCCATTAGTCACCGTCCATCAGTGCAGTGAGATGCTGTAAAATCACTACTTGTGTTCTCTGTCGGTTGCACAGCCCTCCCTGTGCCCCCCCACATTATACATGCTAATCGTAAGGCCCCCTTTCTTCTTCCCCCACCTTCTCCCTCCGTTCCCACCCATCCTCCCCAGTCCCTCTCCCTTTGGTAACTGTTAGTCCATTCTTGGGTTCTGTGATTCTGCTGCTGTTATGTTCCTTCAGTTTTTCCTTTGTTCTTATACTCCACAGATGAGTGAAATCATTTGATACTTGTCTTTCTCCACCTGGCTTATTTCACTGAGCATAATACCCTCTAGCTCCATCCATGTTGTTGCGAATGGTAGGATTTGTTTTCTTCTAATGGCCGAATAATATTCCATTGTGTATATGTATCAGATCTTCTTTAGCCATTAATCTACTGATGGACACTTAGGTTGCTTCCATTTCTTGGCTATTGTTAAAAGTGCTGCGATAAACATAGGGGTGCATCTGTGTTTTTCAAATTGGGCTGCTGCATTTTTAGGGTAAATTCCTAGAAGTGGGATTCCTGCGTCAAATGGTATTTCTATTTTGAGCTTTTTGAGGAACCTCCATACTGCTTTCTACAATAGTTGAACTAACTTACATTCCCACCAGCAGTGTAGGAGGGTTCCCCTTTCTCCACAACCTCACCAACATTTGTTGTTGTTTGTCTTTTGGATCGTAGCCATCCTTACTGGTGTGAGGTGATATCTCATTGTGGTTTTAATTTGCATTTCTCTGATAACTAGCAATGTGGAGCATCTTTTCATGTGTCTGTTGGCCATCTGAATTTCTTCTTTGGAGAACTGTCTGTTCAGCTCCTCTGCCCATTTTTTAATTGGATTGTTCACTTTTTGTTGAGGTGTGTGAGCTCTTTATATATTTTGGATGTCAACCCTTTATTGGATCTGTCATTTATGAATATATTCTCCCATACTGTAGGATACCTTTTTGTTCTATTGATGGTGTCCTTTTCTGTACAGAAGCTTTTCAGCTTGATATAGTCCCACTTGTTCATTTTTGCTTTTGTTTCCCTTTCCGGGGGGATATGTTCATGAAGAAGTCGCTCATGTTTTTGTCCATGAGATTTTTGCCTATGTTTTTTTCTAAGAGTTTTATGGTTTCATGACTTACATTCAGGTCTTTGATCCATTTCAAATTTACTTTTGTGTATGGGGTTAGACAGTGATCCAGTTTCATTCTCTTACATGTAGCTGTCCAGTTTTGCCAACACCAGCTGTTGAAGAGGCTGTCCTTTCCCCATTGTATGTCCATGGCTCCTTTATCGTCTATTAATTGACCATATATGTTTGGGGTAATGTCTGGAGACTCTATTCTGTTCCACTGGTCTGTTGGTCTGTTATTGTGCCAGTACCAAATTGTCTTGATTACTGTGGCTTTGTAGTAGAACTTGAAGTTGGGGAGTGAGAGCCCCCCCACTTTATTCTTCCTTCTCAGGATTGCTTTGGCTGTTCGGGGTCTTTAGTGGTTCCATATTTTAGAACTATTTGTTCTAGTTTGTTGAAGGATGCTGTTGGTAATTTGTTAGGGATTGCATTAAATCTGTAGATTGCTTTGGGCAGGATGGCCATTTTGACAATATTAATTCTTCCTAGCCAGGAGCATGGGATGAGTTTCCATGTGTTAGTGTCCTCTTTAATTTCTCTTAAGAATGTCTTGTTGTTTTTGGGGTATAGTCTTTCACTTTCTTGGTTAAGTTTATTCCTAGGTATTTTATTCTTTCTGATGCAATTGTGAATGGAATTGTTTTCCTGGTTTCTCTTTCTATTAGTTCATTGTTAGTGTATAGGAATGCCTCAGATTTCTGTGTATTAATTTTGTATCCTGCAACCTTGATGTGTTCCGATATCAGTTCTAGTAGTTTTGGAGTGGAGTCTTTAGGGTTTTTATGTACAATATCATGTCATCTGCAAATAGTGACAGTTTGACTTCTTCTTTACCCATCTTGATTCCTTGTATTTCTTTGTTTAGTCTAATTGCAGTGGCTAGGACCTCCAATACTATGTTGAATAACAGTGCGGAGAGTGGGCATCCCTGTCTTGTTCCCGATCTCAGAGGAAATGCTTTCAGTTTCTAGCTGTTCATATGATGTTGGCTGTGGGTTTTTCATATATGGCCTTTATTATGTTGAGGTACTTGCCCTTTATACCCATTTTGCTGAGAGTTTTTATCATGAATGGATGTTGAATTTTGTCGAATGCTTTTTCAGCATCTATGGAGATGATCATGTGAATTTTCGTCCTTCTTTTTGTTAATGTGGTGGATGATGTTGATGGAGTTTTGAATGTTGTACCATCCTTGCATCCCTGAGATGAATCCCAGTTGATCATGTGTATGATCCTTTTGATGTATTTTTGAATTCGGTTTGCTAATATTTTGTTGAGTATTTTTGCATGTATGTTCATCAGGGATATTGGTCTGTAATTTTTTTTTTTGGTGGGATCTTTGCCTGGTTTTGGTATTAGGGTGATGTTGGCTTCATAGAATGAGTTTGGGAGTATTCCCTCCTCTTCTATTTTTTGGAAAACTTTAAGGAGAATGGGTATTATATCTTCTCTGTATGTCTGATAAAATTCCGAGTAAATCCATCTGGCCCAGGGACTTTTTTCTTGGGTATTTTTTTGATTACTGCTTCAATTTCTTTGCTGGTAATTGGTTTCTTTAGATTTTGTGTTTCTTCCTTGGTCAGTCTTCAAAGGTTGTATTTTTCTAGGAAGTTGTCCATTTCTTCTAGGTTTTCCAGCTTCTTAGCATATAGGTTTTCATAGTAGTCTCTAATAATTCTTTGTATTTCTGTTGGGTCTGTCGTGATGTTTCCTTTCTCGTTTCTGATTCTGTTGATGTGTGTTGATTCTCTTTTTCTCTTAATAAGTCTTGCTAGAGGCTTATCTATTTTGTTTATTTTCTCAAAGAACCAGCTCTTGGTTTCATTGATTTTTTCTATTGTTTTTATTCCTCTCAATTTTGTTTATTTCTTCTCTGACCTTTATTATGTCCCTCCTTCTGCTGACTTTAGGCCTCATTTGTTCTTCTTTTTCCAATTTTGATAATTGTGACGTTAGACTATTCATTTGGGTTTGTTCTTCCTTCTTTAAATATGCCTGGATTGCTATATACTTTCCTCTTAAGACTGCTTTTGCTGCGTCCCACAGTAGTTGGGGCTTAGTGTTGTTGTTATCATTTGTTTCCATATGTTGCTGGATCTCCATTTTAATTTGGTCGTTGATCCATTGACTATTTAGGAGCGTGTTGTTAAGCCTCCATATGTTTGTGAGCCTTTTTGCTTCCTTGTACAATTTATTTCGAGTTTTATACCTTTGTGGTCTGAAATGTTGGTTGGTAGAATTTCAATCTTTTTGAATTTACTGAGGCTCTTTTTGTGTCCTAGTATGTGGTCTATTCTGGAGAATGTTCCATGTACACTTGAGAAGGATGTGTATCCTGTTGCTTTTGGGTGTAGAGTTCTATAGATGTCTACTAGGTCCATCTGTTCTAGTGTGTTGTTCAGTGCCTCTGTGTCCTTACTTATTTTCTGTCTGGTGGATCTGTCCTTTTGAGTGAATGTTGTGTTGAAGTCTCCTAAAATGAATGCATTGCTTTCTATTTCCTCCTTTAGTTCTGTTAGTATTTGTTTCACATGTGTTGGTGCTCCTGTATTGGGTGCATATATATTTATAATGGTTATATACTCTTGTTGGACTGAGCCCTTTATCATTATGTAATGTCCTTCTTTATCTCTTGTTAGTTTCTTTGTTTTGAGGTCTATTTTGTCTGATACTAGTACTGCAACACCTGCTCTTTTCTCCCTATTTTTTGCATGAAATATCTTTTTCCTTCCCTTGACTTTTTGTCTGTACATGTCTTTAGGTTTGAGGTGAGTCTCTTGTGAGTAGCGTATCGATGGGTCTTGTTTTTTTATCCATTCAGTGACTCTATGTCTTTTGATTGGTGCATTCAGGCCGTTTACATTCAGGGTGATTATCGGTAGGTATGTACTTATTGCCATTTTAGGCTTTAGATTCGTGGTTACCAACGGTTCCAGGTTAGTTTCCTTACTATCTAAGAGTCTAACTTAACTCACTTAGCATGCTGTTACAAACACAATCTAAAGGTTCTTTTCTGTTTCTCTTCCTTTTTCTTCCTACTTCATTCTTTATGTATTAGGTATCAAATTCTGTACTTTTTGTCTATCCCTTGATTGACTTTGGGGTAGTCAATTTAATTTTGCATTTGCCTCACAATCAGCTGCTCCACCCTCCCTACTGTGATTTTACTACCTCTGGTGACAGCTATCCAACCCCAGGAGCACTTCCATCTATAGCAGTCCCTCCAAAATAGACTGCAGAGATGGTTTGTGGGAGGTAAACTCTGTCAGCTTTTGCTTATCTGGAAATTGTTTAATCCCTCCTTCAAATTTAAATGATAATCTTGCTGGATAAAGTAATCTTGGTTCCAGGCCCTTCTGCTTCATGGCATTAAATACATGATGCCACTCCCTTCTGGCCTGTAAGGTTTCTGCTGAGAAGTCTGATGTTAGTCTGATGGGCCTGCCTTTGTATGTGATCTTATTTCTGCCTCTGGCTGCTTTTAACAGTCTGTCCTTATCCTTGATCTTTCCCATTTTAATTACTATGTGTCTTGCTGTTATCTTCCTTGGGTCCCTTGTGTTGGGAGATCTGTGGATCTCCATGGCCTGAGAGACTATCTCCTTCCCCAGATTTTTGAAGTTTTCAGAACTACCTCCTCAAAGACACTTTCTATCCCTTTCTCTCTCTCTTCTTCTTCTGGTATCCCTATAATGGGAGTATTGTTCCTCTTGGATTGGTCACACAGTTCTCTCAATATTCTTTCATTTTTAGAGATCCTTTTTTCTCTTTGTGCCTCAGCTTCTTTGTATTCCTGTTCTCTAGTTTCTATTTCATTTATTGTCTCATCCACAGTATCCAACCTGCTTTTAATACCCTCCATCATGCTCTTCAATGATTGGATCTACGTCCTGAATTCATTCCTGAGTTCTTGGATGTCTTTCCATACCTCCATTAGGATGTTGATGATTTTTATTTCAAACTCCCTTTCAGGAAGAGTCACCAGGTCCATATCATTTAAGTCTTTCTCGGGAGTTGTATTAACAATTTTACTCTGGACAAGGTTCCTTTCGTGTGTCATGTTTGTATATGGTGCCCTCTAGTGTCCAGAAGCTCTATTCTGGAGCTTCTCAGCCCCTGAAGCAATGTCAGGGGTCTCAGGGGAGTGGTACTGGTGCCTGGGGGGGGGAAAGAGCTATTCCCCGCCTCCCAGCTGACGTGCCTGTCTCCACTGCCTGAGCCAGTGGGCTGGTCTCACAGGTATGTTCTTGTCCCAGAGCAGCCGGATATGGATCCCTGCTTTCCACAAGTGGCCAGAATCCCAGTCTCCCCAGGAACTCTGCCTGTATTAACTTTCCAACCTGGTAGTCATGTGAGTCTCATGAAAGCATCATGAAATGTAGGTTTGTGCTCCCAGAGCAGATCTGCAGAGCTAGGTATTCAGCAGTCCCAAGCCTTCCACTCCCTCCCTGCTCTGTTTCTCTTCCTCCCGCTGGTGAGCTGGGTGGGAGAAGGGCTTGGGTCCCATGGAACCACAGCTCTGGTATGTTACCCCGTTTGCTGAGGTCTGCTCTTTTCTCCTGGTGTGTGCAGTCTGACGTGTCCTCTTTTCTGTTGCTCTCTTAGGATTAGTTGCGCGAATTAAAATTTCTAATTGTATCCAGTTTTAGGAGGAAGCGTCTGTCTCTCTTCTCACGCCACCATCTTTAATCCAGCTTCATGCTGTCTACTCTATGTCTTTTGATTGGTGCATTTAGTCCATTTACATTTAAGGTGATTATTGAAAAATGCGTACTCATTGCCATTGCAGGCTGTAGGTTCGTGGTTACCAAAGGTTCAAGGTTAGCTTCTTTACTATCTTACTGTCTAACTTAACTCACTTATTGAGCTATTATAAACACAGTCTGATGATTCTTTATTTCTCTCCCTTCTTATTCCTCCTCCCCCATTCTTTGTATGTTAGGTTTTTTTTTTTGTGTGTGTGCCTTTTTCTGTTTCCTTTGACTGCTTTTATGGGTAGTTGATTTTATTTTTTGCCTTTAGTTAGTATTTGATTGTTCTGCTTTCTTTGCTGTTATTTTATTTTATCTGGTGACATCTGTTTAGCCTTAGGAGTGCTTCCATCTAGAGAAATCCCTCCAAAATACCCTGTAGAGGTGGTTTGTGTGAGGAAATTCCCTCAACTTTTGCTTGTCTGGGAATTGTTTAATCCCTCCTTCATATTTAAATGATAAGCGTGCTGGATACAGTATCCTTGGTTCAAGGCCCTTCTGTTTCATTGCCTTAAATATATCATGCCATTCTCTTCTGGCCTGTAAGGTTTCTGTTGAGAAGTCTGATGATAACCTGATGGGTTTTCCTTTGTAGGTGACCTTTTTTCTCTTTCTGGCTGCCTTTAATACTCTGTCTTTGTCCTTGATCTTTGCCATTTTAATTATTATGTGTCTTGGTGTTGTCCTCCTTTGGTCCTTTGTGTTGGGAGTTCTGTGTGTTTCCGTGGTCTGAGAGGCTAATTCCTCCCCCAGTTTGGGGAAGTTTTCAGCAATTATTTCTTCAAGACACTTTCTATCCCTTTTTCTCTCTCTTCTTCTTCTGGTACCCCTATAATGCGGATATCGTTTCGTTTCGATTGTTTACACAGTTCTGTCAATATTCTTTCATTCCTGGAGGTCCTTTTAGCTCTCTCTGTGTCAGCTCCTCTGCGTTCCTGTTCTCTGGTTTCTGTCCCATTAATGGCCTCTTGAGTCTCATCCATTCTGCTTTTAAGTCCTTCCAGATATTGTTTTATTTCTGTATTCTCACTCCTTAGCTCCTGCATATTTCTCTGCAAGTCTGTCAGCATGGTTATGACCTTTATTTTGAATTCTTTTTCAGAAAGATTGGTTAGGTCTATCTCCTCTGGTTCCCTCTCAGAGGAGGATGCCTGTGTGATTCTGGTCTGAATCAAATTCTTCTGCCTTTTCATGGTGATGGGCAGATGTTGCTTGTGTCAGCTGAGAGAACAAAATCCCTTCCTGCTTGCTCTTCGCATTCCTCTCCTGGGAGAATGGCAACCCCTAGCGGCTTGTGCTGGGCAGCTGCATTCAGATGGGGTCTTTGATTCTTGCCTGGGCTGCTGTGGAGCTCTGCACGGCTGCTGTCAGAATGGCTGGCCTCAGGCTGCTGCTCCGCTATTGTGTGGCTGCACCAGAGGGGGAATAGGCAGGAGGCTGTTTATCACCATGAGGGGCCTCAGAGCTGCGCTGCCGCCCAGGGGGTTAGGGTGCCCAGAGTTCCCCGGGAACTCAACTGTTGGGTTGAGTGTGCCGAGATGCTTCCGTCCAGCTGTGAGGCCCCTGTCCCTTAAGACTTTAAAAAAGCACTCATTTTTCTTTTGTCCCAGAGGCGCTGGCTGCAGGGACCCACTCTCAGGTTTTACTGTTCTGTTTCCCTAGTATCCAGCACCCCACGCACTGTGTGTCTGCACTTCCGGTGCAGGTGACTAGGGCTGGGTATTTAGCAGTCCTGGGCTCCCTCTCCCTACCTGCTCCGACTCCTCTCCTCCCATCGGGAGCTGGGATGAGCGGTGCGCTTGGGTCCTGCCGGGCCACAGCTTTTATCTTACCCCCTTTGTGAGGCGCTGGGTTCTCGCAGGTGTGGATGTAGCCTGGCTGTTGTCCTGTATCTTCTGGTCTCTCTTTTAGGAATAGTTGTATTTTGTTGTATTTTCAAAAATATATATGGTTTTTGGAGGAGATTTCCACTGTCCTACTCATGCCGCCATCTTGGCTCCTCTGTTTCGGGTTTTTGAGATAGTTTTTCAACACAGGTAAGAGGAAAAGTGACTTGGTAGTATTTTCAAATTTCAGCAGAGAATGAGTTTCCTCCGAGTCCACTTCTCCAGTTCTTAAATAAATTTGGTTGTAGTTTTCGACGTAGGACTTTGGTTATTTTTACTTGTCAAAGAGCGTATCAAGCTTAAGTATATTTTTTCTTCTTCTTTTTTTAGAATCAGTTGGGTGTAAACTGTATGCATGTAGGGCTAGGCAGGTAACCTAATTGAGTGAAGTGGCTGGGGCCAGATAACAAATGCTGCTGCTGATATTCTGGGATTGTCCCAGTAGGCAGCAGTGAGGGCAGGGAGTCTGATCTGTTCTCTTTTGTGTCTGCTTTGCCCAGAGCTGGGTCTGGGACACGGTAGGTGCCCAGTAAGTATTTGATGAATGATTAGTGTGTTGAAATATCATTTAAGAAAGGCAGTCTGAATTTTTGTATGAGGTCTCCAGATTTTGAAGTCATGGCAGCTAGTTAAACACTTTAAATTGTGTAATAAAACACGTCTCTCACACTGCCAGTGTTAACAGTTTGTAACCTATAGTCCTTGTTTCCTGTCCTGTGCACCAGCACTGATCCTTGGGCCTTTAAAACCCTGGATATGTACCAAGGACAGGTGGGGCAGGAAGCTGTTGTAGGGCTCCAGTTTAGATTTCTGGCATAATCTCCACCTGAGCGATGAATGTCAACATTTAAAATAATGATTGAATTACCTTATCATGGCATTTGCTTCATTAAAAAATTTTTTTATTGTGGTGGGAACTTAAAAAAAAATTGAAGTGGTTGGGCTTTCTCTTGATTCTGAGAGGTCTGTCTGATCCTGAGGATAGAGATTCACACATATGTTTTCTATGAAGCCTCTAACTGGCTTGTTACTGGGAAATTGCCTTTGTAGGCTCTTGTAGATCCTTTTCTCTCCCTGTTGCTTGTGTATGCTCTTCTGTTTAATACTTACCATTTATTGTTTTGTGATATTGGTTCATCTCCCATGAGAACTAATGTTTCTTTTTTCCTCTATCCTGTGTCCTCTGTTTCTCTTGGATTAAAAAAATTTTTTAAATAAATGATTTTATTCTTTAGCCTCTGTTTTGTTTTCCAAAAGGCTGTTTTTCTTGATCAGTTTCAGTGAGTCAAGTCTAATGGACTAATAAATTAATTAAATCATTTCAATGAGATTAGAAGCGAAATTAACTCACATTCACAAATGCTGACCATTTTGGGTAGCTAATGATAAATATTGTTAATGCAATTGCTTATGTCATGATTAACTTCTTCTTTAGTATTTAATCAGAGCCTATAAAATTGTTAAGTGATACCATTTTATGCTATTTAATTGTTGGCATTTTCTGTTGATTCATTAAAATTCATTTTCTGAGTTCTATTTACATTGTTTAGCAGTTGCTTTTTGTGCAACATTTTTATTGAAGTATTGTTGATATGCAATCTTATGTTAGTTTCAAATATACAACATAGTGGTTCAGCAGTTACCCATATTATTAAATCCTCACCCCCACTAGTGTGGTTTCTATCTGTGCGCAGACAAATTTTTTCTGTAACTTTATAGTGTTGTCTTTGAATCAAATACAAATGTATTTCAGAATCACTTGAAGTAGATGTCCAGAATAAAAATACCCTATTTTTTGATGGTTTTAAACTTTTACTTTGAAGCAATATTCTAGGTGATTCAAGTATTCTAAAGGAGCATTTTAAATTCACTGAATTTGGTCTTCATTAACTTTTTTTCTTTTTTAATTTGTTGTCACTACAGAAATTCTTCCAGTTTTATGGAGAAGTAACTGATATACATCACTGCTTAAGGCATACAACACTATGGTTTGATATACATACACACATTGTGAAATGATTACCACAGGTTCAGTTGTCATCCATCTTCTCATATAGATAAAATAAGAAGAAAAGAAAGAAGAAAAGAAAAAAGGAAAACAATTTTCTTCTTGTGATGAGAACTCTTAGGGTTTACTCTCTTAACAGCTTTCCTATTTATCACATGGCAGTGTTATTAGCTATAGTCATCATGTTGCACATTGCATCACTAGTACTTATTTATTAATCTTATGATGGGCAGTTTGAATCTTTTCACCACCTTCCTTCAGTTCCCCCTCCCTGTCTCTGGTAACCACAGGTCTGATCTCTTTTGTTATGAGTTTGTTTTGAAAGATCATACAGTGTTTTTCTTTTTTTGCCTGACTTACTTCACTTAGCACAATTCCTTTGAAGTCCATCCATATTGTTACAAATGCTAGGATTTCCTCATTTTTTAGACTGAATAATGTTCCATTTGTATATATATGTGTAGATATATATATACATTTATACACACACACACACACACACACACACACACACACACACAAACACCCCTCCCCACATAATTTCCTTATCCATTCATCCTTTGATGGACATTTAGGTTGTTTCCATGTCTTGGCTATTGTAAATAATGCTGCTCTGAACATGGAAGTGCATTTTTGAGTTAGTGTTTTCATTTTATTTGGATATATTCCCATAAATGGAATTGCTGGATCATATGGTAGTTGTTTTTAAATTTTTGAGAATCCTCTATCATTATCTGAAGTGACTGTACCAATTTACAGTTCTCCCAAGAGTGCATAAGGATTTCCTTTTCTCCATGTCCACACCAACGTTTGTTATCTCATGACTTTTTGGTGATAATCCTTGTAATAGACATGAGATGATATTTCTCTGGTTCTAATTTGCATCTCCCTAATGACTAGTGATGTTGAGCATCTTGTCCTGTACCTGTTGGCCTTTTATATATCTTCTTTGTAGAAATGTCTCTTCAGGTCCTTTGCCCAGGTTTTACCTGGGTTATCGTTTTTTCTTGATACTGAGTCATATGAGTTATTTAGATATGTTTTGGATATTAACCCCTTATCAGCTCTGTTTTGCAAATGTTTTCTCCCATTCCTTTGGTTGTCTTTTCACTTTGTTCATGGTTTCTTTTGTTGTGTGGAAACAGTTTAGTTTGATGTAGTTCTTCTTGTTTATTTTTGATTTTGTTGCTTATGCTTTCGGCGTCATGTTATTCTGGTTTAAATAATACTTAACAAAAATCTTTTGCAGACTCAACATTTTCTTTGTACATTTAATGCCAAGAAACACAGAAAGAGCTGACTGGCTTTCTTGCCAAAAAAAGAGTAATTTTTCCCTCAAGTTTGCTATGTAGTAAATCTAAAGACTGCCAATATGGTATTTCCTTCTGGATTTGGACGTTCAGGGATGGGTTTTAGTGAAGGATGTGGAAGAATTCAGTGATCACCATGAATGGCGAAGAGTCTGGACAGTTCCAGCGCAGCCCTGTGGCCCCTCCAGGTTGATAGTTCCGCTCAACTGAGCTGGTCTTGTTCAGGCACCTGTGAATGTATACGATGAGTGAACCTGTTGGTTTGAAATCTCTCATGATGTTTTGGAGTTAAAAATTAAAAGTTCACACTGTTGTTTTCAGGAGCTGGTGATGATACACGAACTTGGGGGCCACCTTTTGTGGGGACAGAAAGTACTTATTTTCTCAGTGTTAACCGAAACAAAAAAGTAAGAATATCATTATTTTTTATGCTTTCTTTGTGTAATTCTCTTATAATAACAAAGTTTTTTATATCATCCTGGCTTGTTTGTTTCTACCCTTTTTTGTAGATATAACATTTCAAATTAGGTTGAATTTTATTCATTCACCATTACCATACAGAAACAGTAGAACTTTTTACTAATCTTCCTTCTCAACTAATTTAAAACATTTCATGAGAATTGATAATCGTTTGTAATGCAAATAGTTTTATTAAAGAGAGAAATCAGTTGATTTTTTCCATTTGTTACTCTTTTGAAGATTGCTCATTACGATTTGTATTTTTTTTTACTATAATCCTTGCTATCATCTTAACATATCCAAATTGCAAAGAAAATCAATAAAGATGATTTGAATGTTTCTTTATGAGGAAAATATATTTGCTTCAGGGGGAGAATCTATGGTATGAATTGTCAGTAATAAGAAAAACTTTATGATACTATTTTAATGTATATATTTTAATTTTTAGAGCATAGCTGTTAATATCAAGGATCCAAAAGGGGTGAAAATCATCAAAGAGGTATAGTATGCTCTATGGAAGGCATCTTACCCACTAGGTTGTAATTAGGGATTTAAACATCAGAGAAAAGGTGTTTTAAAACTTTATTTCATTGACAATCTATAATTTTGCTGTAAATGCTATTAAGATTTTAACTTTACTTTTATAGTAAGTATAATTTGGTTTATAATCTCTAGTATATTATCTATAATGTTTCTCCATACTTGAGAATATTCAATATAGTACTAGCTACTATGGACTGAGTGCCTACTTTGCATCAGATCCCAGACTTGAGCACTTTACTTACATTATCTCCTCAAATCCTCAGAATCTGACTTATAAATGAGGTATTAGAATCTGCATTTTCACAGGAGGTAAGTGAATCTCATGAGGCTTTAGTGATATTCCATAAGTCACATAGCTATTAAAGGGAAGAGCTGAAATTTGAACCCTGGGTCACCTCACTGGTGAGCCCAGCTTTTTCTAACACCTGTTCACATGGCAGCTATGTTCAGACCTGATTTTGGCATCTTTCCTTGGGGGGCAGGTTTGCACAATGGTTGGGGGCATACCCCAGCATTGGAATCCGCTGGGATTCGTATCTTGCCTTCTCTACTTAGTAATTATGTGACTTCAGGTAAATTTCTTAACTTCTTTATGCCTTAGTTTCTTCATCAGTAAGATGGAGGATAAGAATAGTACTTCTTAGGGCTGTTGTTAGAATTGACCTAATATGTGTAAAGTATACAGAAGAATGCCTGCCTTCATCAGCACTCATTAGCTTTACTAGCCATTATTATTGTTTCCAATGCACATGAAGTTGGATTCATCATGTGAGACAAAACTTGCTTACTATCCTTGTTAAAGGTTAAAATCTAATTGTACAGATGTAGATCTGCTTGATTATGAGAACCAAATCCCCAAATTTGTTTTATACCAAAGCATCAATTTTAGCAGGATTATTTTGCTTCTACTATCCTTATCTATCTGGCTGATTGATAGATAATTTCTTTTAATTATTAAGATCAGAATCAGTGACCATCCATTTGGTTCTGTTGGATCAATCCAGCAGATTTAGAATTTTGGTTTACTAGATATAGTCTGCCTTGTTTTCCTATATATTTTCCAAAGTGTAACCTAGGTTTGTTTTTTTTTTTTCATTTGAAGCTTAGTTTGATTTTTTAAATTGTTTTCCATTATTGTTGCCCAGCAATATTTTTCTACAGTGGCTACCCTCACTTGGACCCAACTCCCATCGCCTTCATTCTCAGGTCCTTTTTTTTATCTTCTCTTTGGTAGTTATTATTTTTTATCTAGGAGATTGTTCTTTCCTTAATTCTCTTTCTGTTCTGGGTTTCTCAGTTCCCTCTTCAGTGTTCAGAGTTCCTACTTCTTTGCTTCCATATTGGAACATTTTGGTATTTTACCTTGAATAGTCAAGGTTTTAGGTTTGATTTAACAAAAACGTTACCTTTTCATTAGGGCTTCTCGAAGAGGCAGTATTAGGTGGGATTTGTACTCCTTGCTATGAAGACATCAGTGTACATTTGAATATTTTAGGCTTACATGGAAAAATCTGACCAAAATAAATGAATTGCTGGGATTTCCTTCTCACTCACTTTGGGATCCTGCCAGTGTCTTCTATCAGACTATAACAATTAAAAATTAAGTTTGATCATGGGCTGACTTTTCTTCATGTCTGATTGATAACAATAAAGTACATTTCTACTCATATTAAATGTAAGTGGATTGTCCAGTAACATTATTCATGTCTATTGCTTTCAGCTAGTAATACCTTTCATGAGTTTCATATCTTACTACCCTGAGGAAAAATTGTTTTTTTTGCCTAGTCTTAGTTTTTCTTTCTGGCATGGGGTTCTCTTTTGGCTTTAAGAGTAGCAAAACAACCTCTGCATTGAAGACCTTGGTGGTTGTGATTCTAGTTTACAGAAGCAGTTCCAAAGCATTATACAAAGCAATCTGCTGGATACCTGAGAGCTGCAAAAAGTATGACTCCTTTTTTACTAAACTAACCAAAAACAGGTTCTGTGAAAAACCTCTGCTTAGAAAATCTCTGTAGGGCCTGGTGTTTTCGTGGCAATATGATGTGCTAAGTTTCTAACACTATCATTGATGTTTCAAATGATTCTCTGTGTTAATGAGCTGACAGTCTCAGTGGCCGTACTGTGCGCATGTATAATGGTCAACAGAGAACAATGTCATAGTTTTACTTCCCTGTAACATTTTATTATGAAAAATTCAAACATACAGAAAAGTTGAAAGAATAGCATAGTGAACTCTCATTTACCCTATGCATAAATGCAATAATTTTGACACATTGCTCTATTTGCTTATTTACGTATGTATTCGTGTGTGTGTGTGTGTGTGTATGTAATTTTGACCTATTTGAAAGTGAGAGATACCATGAAACTTTGCCCTTAAATCCTTCGAAATACATTTTCAATGAGTAAGGACATTATCCAACACAACATTTAAAAATTATTTTATGATTTCTTTACTCACAAGCATGGTTAAATTGTCATCATTCTGTCCTCCATTTCAGATTTTACTCATCCAGTCTGTTCCTAAATTATATCTAATAAAGAGAATTCTGAATTAGGTACTCTATATTTCAAATTGATTTTAGTTCTTATTAACTCTGTGACTGGAAGAAATATATATATATATATTTTTCCCTTTCAGAAAGAAAAAATGGTGCATTCTCTAACTCATACAGAATTTTGCTTGTTTTTGGGCCAGACTCTAGAATAGATTGCTGGTGATTTGTGAGCACCTAGGCAAGGAAGAGGTGATTGCTGGTAAAACTGGGATCCAGTCTTTTTTCCCCCTCAGTTTATTTCCTAGTAGATTATTGTATCAAGGAAATGCAATATATGTTAGGTCTCCACTAAAGCAGTTGACTTGTACAGTACTTGTGGATGGTATAGAGATCAATATAACTCAGAGGAAAATTTTTGTTGGCTCTGATTTCAGTACTGTTCTGTTCAGAACTTTTATGAATGACTTAGCTAAAGCTATAGGTGAAATACATGTTGAAATGGGTGAACATCCTAAAACAGAGGGAGAGAGAATATGTTGTATGACACTCACTAAGAATCAATATATAGTGGCTAGCACATATTTAAAATAATTACTTATATGATGATGAAAAGAATAATTTCTGTCCTATACACTTTTCCAGGGATATTTTATCAATAAACTTCATAAGGCATACATATTTAGTTCTTGGGTAATCATAAAAACTACTGGATATCTTTATTATTAGAAAACTTTAGCTCTTAAACTCAACTTTTCCCTATTTTTCTTATAATAGACCCAGACTACATGGTATTCTGTAGGTAAAAAAATTTTAGTTAAAAATTTTTTTTTCTTGTTATACAAGTAATACTTGTTCATGGGCAAAAAAAGATCAATATTTTAGTGTATCATACAAATCTCTTTTTGCCCTTGTATATTCATTCCCCCTTGCCCCCAAATAAGATAATATCATGTATATTTTTTAATCTGCTATTTTCAGTTACTTAAAATATTTTTAATTCTTTTCTATTGCATAATTTATTCATTTTGTTTATTCTCTTGTCATATTGAAACAGTGAATTTGTGGTCCATCTGATGCTTATGTGGATTGAGATATGACTTAGTATTTCATAGGAGTCTAAAAATACAAATATCCTACGTGATTAAACTTTTTTATTGTGGTAAAACATTCATAAAATAAAAATTCTCATTTTAACCATTTTTAAGTGTATAAGTGAGTGACATTAATTACATTCATAATGTGGAAATTTTAACTGCTGTTTCCAAAATGTTTCTATGCCTCAGACAGAAACTCTGCAACCATTAAGCAATAACTCTTCTTCCCTCTTCCTTAAGCTCTTGGTAATCTCTAATTTTACTTTCTGTCTCTATGAATGTGTCGATTCTGGATATTTTATATAAATGAAATCATACAATATTTGTATTTTTGTGTCTCATTAATTTCATTTAGCTTAATGTTTTCAAGGCTCATCCATGTTGTAACATGTATCAGAGCTTCATTCCTTTTTGTGGCTGAATCAGAGTCTGCTTAATGGATGAATACATTTGCCTCAATGGCCAGTTGGACTGTTTCCACCTTTTGGCTGTTGTGAATAATGCTGCAATGAGCATTTGCATACAAGTATCTGTTTTAGTCCCTGTTTTCAGTTCTTTTGGGTATGTACTTAGGAGTGACATTGCTGGGTCACAGGATAATTCTGTGTTTAATTCTCTGAGGTTCCACACAGGGTTTTTTAAAATTAAAAATAATTTAGTAAATTCCACTTTCAAAAGGACCTATATGGTGCACCATGCAGAACATAAGCTGCAAGATATGACCAGTGTAGAAGGTCAGATGTTTGATGTAGTTTGTTTTCTTAAGTGCCTGCAGAACAGCTTTGTAAGTAGAAAATAGGGGCTCAGAAAATAAATCGGAGTGTTACTGTAGTTTTGTGTTTAACACTAACACCCCCACCCCCACTAAGCCCCCAAGCAATATTTGGTAGAACCATTAACAGTAAATACATGCATCTTTACTGGGACTCTTCCTGGAGCATGCTGCATGGGGTTGCCTACATGAGAAGCAGCTCAAATATTATTTAGCACCTGAAATTTGGAAAAGATGGCTATGTGGCTTGAGATTTGGGGTGCATCCTTAACCCTTTCTGTCTATGTTTTACATCTGAATTATATTTATTGTTATTCTTATGACAGGTGGTGTCACCTGGGCCTCTTACTGCCCTTCTTTCAGGAGTTCTGTAGGATAACAGCTTATTTCTTTGAGATGTCTCCTAAGGTCCCCTCTCCGTCAGATTTTATAGAGTCTGACATTTCCATATATATATACTCCAAATTTGGTGACACAATTAACAGGCAGGCCCTCAATTTATTTACATGTCTGCATCTGAAGTTTATGTTAATTAAACTGTATCCATCTACTGCAGAGGTTGGCAAACTATGGTGGGTCAAATCAGGTTTTTGTATGGCCCATGGACTAAGAATGGGTTAAAAAATTTTAAAGATTATTAAAAATAAGTAAGATATGTGACAGGCAATGTAAGTGGCCTGCAAAGGCTAAAATATTTATTATTTGACCTTTTTTGGAAAAACTTTGCCTACCCCAATCTAGAGTTTTATTCTATTACATTAGGTCATGTATGTGTGACTGTATCTAAATCTATGTCAACATGGCAATTAAAATTTTATTGACTAGTTATTAAGCACTTGGATGTGTTCAGGAATTACTGTAATGAATTTCTCTAGGTGACCTAGTATTATTTTTAAAAGATATGTCATCACAATTGAAATTTCGAAAAGAATTTTGAGGTAAATTGGTTCATTGTCCTCTGATTCCCATAGCAGTGATCTGGGAATCAAAATCTGGGTCTTGTTTCTGACAGCTACTATTCACTTATAGTTTAATAGTTTTTTTTTTTTAAAAACAATGGTTCATTAAGTACATTTAAAACTCTTTGGAAAGAAAACATATGAAAAGTATGGAAGCATTTTAGAAACATGATTACATGTGTTATGTTAAGTATCTTTTTGTGTGTGTTGCAATGAGCACTATTACATGATAAAGATGCAAAGTACTGAAGATATTGTATTTAATTCTTTGTAAATGATTTAAAAGATATTTTTCATATATTTTATATACTTATATTCTAGTTTTCTACTAAACTTCTGAGAATATATTTGGACCATGTAGCCTAGATATTTCTTGCATTTAACATTTGTGGAATTTATTTAATACCATAGGACTTACTGAAAATTTGAATAGCCATTGTTTTACTGGTGTTAATAGCTCAAGTAGTTGACCAGAGCCTTTCTTTTTATCTAACTCTACTTTGTAATTCTACTTTTTCTGGACCATACACAATGGGAGTCAGTTGTGTTTACTGAAATTAGAAATCTATCATGTGGGGATTTGTTGAAAGTTTTGAAGTCCCTTAAGAAGTCTGACTCATCTTCATCTCTTCCTTCAGCTTGCAGCTGTTTCTGATGTATTTGTGGAAAACTATGTGCCTGGCAAACTGTCCACAATGGGCCTGGGATATGAAGATATAGATAAGATTGCTCCCCACATCGTCTATTGTTCCATTACAGGTATTTCAACCCCACACACTCATCAGTGAGCAGGTTATCCAATGTGTGCATTTCTTTATGTAAGAAACCTCTTGCTAGTTTTGGTTTTCTAGAAGTAATTCTGCTCTCCATCTGTTTACCCCCCACACCAATTTAGGTTGCTGAAAATTAACCATGAAGGTATATTAACATAAATGGCATGTTTCACATATTTATTGGCTATTTTTATTTATTCTGTAAATTATGTGCCTGTAGTTTTTGCCAATTTTTAATTGACATTCTATAAACATTTATAAAGTACTGTTATTAACTCAAATATAGAATTATAGGTGAAATATTTATTCACTTTAAGATAAATAGGAACTTAACACATCCTTTCAGTATATTCAAATGTGCTAAGCCATGTGAAGGAAAGCAGTGCTAGGAAGTCTTCCAAATTGTTCAGCCTTTGCTGGTGAACCTCATATGTGTGTGTGTGTGTGTGTGTCTTTGGGACAAAAAGAGACAAAAGTCATCATATTAGTTTTACATATTTTATTAACAATTAACTATTAATTAGGCATCAAATAAAATATAGAAAAGTGGCTGTTAAAATTGAAAGTTACATTAGTAGTTTTTGTCAGAAAAATCCATATTTTCAGTCTTTATTAATTTATCCACCAAATATTACTGCAGGTCTTTCATCTGCCAGGCAGTAGTCTAAGGTTTTGGGATCTAGCAGTGAATAGCATATATTTATGCTTTCAAGGAGATTTACATTCCAGGTTAGGTAGCTGGATAGTAAATAAATGTTTTTTGTTGATTTTTTTTTTTTTGTAATTGAGTCCATAGTGATAAGTGCTAAAGAGAGAAATAAAGTAGGGTAAGGCCGAGGGGGTGGGAAGGAGCCATTTTATACTGGGAGGTGAGAGATAGCTTGTTAAGTTGATATTTGAGCAGAGACCTGAATGAAGTAAAGGAGTGAATCATAGCAAAGAGGATATCAGGCAGGGGAATGGCAGGTGGAGAGGGCCTGAGGCAAGAATGTGCTGGGCATGTGTGAGGACCAGCAGGCCTGGCTGAAGCAGAATGAGTGAAGGGGACTGTAATAAGAAGAAAACCAGGGAGATGTTGGTTAGCAAGATCATAAAGGGCTTGTGGGAGGCTATGCTTAAGGAGTTTGGCTTTTACTAGAAGTAAGATTGTATGCTAATGGAGTGTTTTGAGCAAAGGAATGATATGATCTGAGAAATTTTTAAGAGGATCACTCTAGCTACTATGTTGAGAACAGACCATAGAGGACAAGGGAGGAAGAGGGGGGACAATTATGAAGTTATTGAAGTATTCCAGGCTGGAGATGATGGTGGCTTGTATGAGGGTAGTAGTGATGGAGGCAGTTGAAGAGTGGTAGGATTCTGAATATGTTTTCAAGACAAAGTAGATAAGGTTGGCGAATGGATTAGATGTGAGTGTCAGAGGAAGAGTACAGTTAAGCATGACTCTAAGGTTTTGGCCTGAGCAATTAGAAAAATGGAATTGCTCTTTGCAGAATTGAACAAGACTATGGCAAGTTTCGGTGGGGAAAATCAGGAGTTTGGTTTTGGACATGTCTAGCTTCAGATGCCTATTAGATATCCAAGTGGAGATGCAGAGTATGGGATTGGTCTAAGAGTCAGGAGTTGAGGGGAGATGTAATATTTGATAGTTATGAGCAATTAGATGATATTTAAATCTGGTTGAGATCATTCAGTGATTGTAGGTAAAGGAAAGTCCAAGGGGCTGAGCTTGCTGTACTTCAGTGTTTGAGAGATGTGGAGGACGTGGGGAAGGAGATTGAGAAGGGATTGTCAGAGAGATAGGAAGAGGACATCCCGGAGGCCAAGTGAAGGAAGTGTTTATTTTAATAGACAGTTTAAGCACAAAGGCATAAAGCATATAGCATATATGGACCTGAATTACTTGTATTTCCTAAATCCACCATGCTTTCTCTGACTTCAGAGCCCTTGCACATGATGGTCCCATTACTTGGAATACTGCTCCCCTACCACACCTGGTTACTCTTTGTTCTTTGGATCTCAACTGGGACGTTATTGCTTCTGTGCAGACTTTCTTCATCCCTCACAGTTGGGTTGGGTGTTCTGTATCACATTTTGTATTTGCTTCTTTTTTTTTTTTTATGAAGTGGTGTTCTTTTTTTTTATTAAAGTATCATTGATATACAATCTCATGATGGTTTCACGTAGACATCACAGTGGTTTCAACATTCACCTGTATTATCAAGTCCTCACCCCTCCATTACAGTCACTGTCCATCAGCATAGAAAGATGCTATAGAGTCATTACTTGTCTACTCTGAGCTGTACTGCCTTCCATGTGACCTACCTATATTGTGAGTGCTAATTATAGTGCACTTTCATCCCCTTCTCCCTGTCTCCCTGCCCACTGTCCCCAGCCCCTCCCCTTTAGTAACCATTAATCCCTTCTTGGACTCTTGAGTCTGTCTTGTTCCTTCAGTTTTTCTTTGTTTTTATACTCCACAAATGAGTGAAATCATTTGGTACTTGTCTTTCTTCACCTGGTTTATTTCACTGAGCATAATACCCTCTAGCTCCAACCAGTTGTTGCAAATCTTGTCTCTTCTTGCCTGCCTCCCCACTACCCTCCAGGCTCTTGTTCTATTCAGTTTCATATGTAGTGCAGACCACATGGTGGGGACTCAGGAAGTTCTTAAATTAATGAAAGAATAATCAGAACTTGACTAAACAGTTGTTTGAGCTGCCTTTTTTTTTTTTCTGCGTTAACTTGTTAGAGATAAGGGTAGGTGGTAAATTACTAGGCTTGCATTTTCCAAAGAGACTTTTAGAGTGTATAGGCTGGAGTTAGCATAGTTGGCCTAGTCTGTTACTTCTTCTACTGTTTATTCATAGCACTATACAATGATCATTGCTTTAAGGTAGCAGAAGAGCCTGTACCATGAAGTAAATATTCAATTATTGTCATTATGCCTTAGTTTTTTTTTAAATTGAAGTATCATTGATAGACAATCTTATATTGGTTTTAAATATACAACACAGTGGTTCAACAGTTAACCATATTATAAAATCTTTACCCCATCTAGTGTGGTTACTATCTATCAACATAGAAAGATGTTACAGAATCATTGACATATTCTCCATGCTGTACTACTGTCCCTGTGACCAGCTTATCTTGTGATTGTGAATTACTGAGCCCCTTTATCCCCTTCACCCTCCCCCCACACCTATCCCAACCCCTCCCTCCCCCTTGGTAGCCACTAGTCACTTCTCGGTGTCTATGAGTCTACTGCTGTTTTTGTTTCTTCTGTTTTGTTTTGTTGTTATACTCCACAAGTAAGTGAAATCATATGGTATTTGTCTTTCTCCGCCTGGCTTATTTCACTGAGCATAATACCCCCTAGGTCTATACATGCTGTTGCGAATGCCAGGATTTCTTTTCTTTTTGTGACTGAATAATATTCCATTGTATATATGTAACTTCTTTATCCATTCATCTTTTGATGGACACTTATGTTGCTTCCATATCTTGGCTATTGCAGATAGTGCATATACCTTACATTTTTTCCCTAAGGCAGGAAGGGGAACTAGCACATTTAAAAGAGATTTTGAAAAGGAACTAAGCTCGAGTTTTATTCCTTATATTTCAGTAAATTTACCTTAAAAAGGTATCTGAAAATCTTTTACTGTGAAAGCGACAAAAATGTTATCTTAAAAATTTTTGTTACTAACAAAATAATAATGGCCCAAATTCTCCTGTTTCTGTGCATTCAGTTTAACTGAGATATTTTACTTAGACTATGACACATTACTGTAGTGTAAATAGTGCTTTTCACAGTATAATTATCTATGTGGTGGTGTTTTCATATAAAGTCAGTTATAACTGGAATGTTTGGCTGACTGATGTTTTAGAGAACGAAGAGCTCAGCAATCACTTCTCTGCTGAATCAGTGTGAGAGCGGGTTCTGTATGTAGTAGGGACTTCTTGCCACTAGATCTCTTTTTTAGAGGTACTTTTTCGTAGTTTTATAATCACACTTTCATTTTGTGTCTATATATTAATATTTATATATGTAATAGAGACAGAGAAATTTTTCCTTAAGATCTCATAGTTGAATGGAAATAAGGTGTGAAATATTGAAATAGGCAAAACAGTATCTTTTGAATTACCCTATTACCATAACAATGCTGCATAATTAACAAATGCAACATTTTACCTGACGATCAGTATTTATTTCTCATTCTCATGAATGTGGGTTGGCTGGGGTTCAGCTGATCTAGACTGGTTAGATTTGGCTCCACATTGTAGGTTGGAAGCCTGGTCTGTCTCTAATACTCCTTGGGCCAGTAGCTACCAAATGCACATTCCTTTCCTAGTGAGAGGCAAGAGCACAAGAGAACAAGCCCAATTTCACAAGCACATTTAAAGCCTCTGCTCATATCACATCTGCTAACATTCCTGTGGTCAAGGTAAGTCACGTGATCACATTTAGTACCACTGGGGGGTGATATACATTCCACTGTAGAGGCAGGAATAGTGGTCACATGGCAAAGGGCGTGTATTCCGAGAAGGGTGAAGACTGGGAATAATAATGCATTGTTCACATTGTATCACATTTCTCCGGCCAAATAAAGTGCTAGTCCACTTGGTAAGCCTCACACTTCCCAAAGTTTCACATCTGTAACTAACTATTGGTTAGAGTCCAAAGTTCTTCTGGGCATTAGCTTGTGACTGTAGAATTTCTTAAGTTTTCTTCCAGTTTTGAGATCCTGTTTTAACATTTAGTGCAGCAAAGGGCCTTGGAGAGATTATATTATTCAGAAGTTCTCAGCTAAAGGAAGAATGAGGTATCATATGTTTTTCAGTGACAGGGATGGGGGAATAAAGAGGTTATGGGGAGAGGCATGTGTAGTCTGAAAAAGCACCTCTCATAATTCTGTAAGCCCTTACATCCCCACCTCCTGGCAGTCATGTGTAAAACATCCATACAATTCATTCTTCATATCCTCATAAGGAAACAGACCCAGGACCACTAAGGGACCTAAGTCACATAGTTGTTTAGTGGCAGATAGTTTTAAAACTCTGACTTCTTGACATTGCATTAAGTACCTCTATGCTTTCCATACGTAGACATGCATCTTTATAAGTGACGACATGGACTTTGTGATTACCAGACCCCGAATAGCTCTACTTGAGAATAATATATTTTTGCTGTTCTCTTCCATTTGTTGTTAGTCATATTTGCAATGGTAGAAGTCATGAAAAAATTTGTTCATCAGGGAGTCTAATTTCAACAGATTTCTGTGGAAATGAAGATCATTTATGAGTCATGAGTTTCCATGTATGTAAAGCAAAGGGCATTTCTTTCCTAAAAGTTTGATATTCTTGGTAATCGGTGTTTTTTTTTTTTTTTTTTTTTTTTTAGTTTTTAATGAGGCTTATTTGATCAGTGTAATGTTGCACGTATTATGATTGGAATTCTAGACTTTTCTGATTTTTCGTGGTATTGCTGTCTGTTCTGTGCTGACCAAGCCCAAATAGTCTGTTCTTGTTCACATGCTGGCCTTACTGCTGATGAATGTAATCTTGGAATAGTTGGGAGATTTACTTTTATGTACAGTTGTGTGGTTGAGATTACCTCAGTCTGTGAAATCTGGTTTCAGTACAAAAATGTTAGACTGATCACAAGGGAGGGAAGGACCTGATTATTTTTATTAGCATCGTTTCAGTGGAAGCTGATCATGAACATTAGGGGGCAGTGTTTAAAAAGCTATAGTTCACTAGGAATTAGTTTTTGAGAAAACTGTAGTGTTTCCACTGGGTAGAAAGAATCTCTGAAAGGACATACTTATATCTTTTACGAAGTCTTTTTTTTTTTTAACTGACCATTCTCTACCTCTCTATACTTTTAGAAGCATCATGAAATTTTCCTTAATAATTTAATTTTGGGTTGTACCTTCTTTCCTTTGTCTTCTGGTAATATTATTAATTATAAAATATTAGCAATAAGAATCCTCTATAATATTTTAAAATATTTATTTATTTTCCTCTAGTTAACTTCATTACTCTTTCTTCATTAAAGGATCAACATTGCATTATAGCATTGACAAGACTAATTTTGTGGTAGGAATGTGTATATGTCCTTTAAAATTTTCTTCTTCCTTTTTTTTTTTAGGGAAAAGAGGTTTACAAAGTCACTTTCTGACTTTTGTGAATTTCCCAGTGGCATATTCTTAATTGTCCTTGTATGGACAGATGGCAGGATTTTGCTTGGGGATAGGGCCTCTTGAAGGATCTTGGGACTCAATTCAGAGAGAATATTCTAGAGAGTTAGACCCACTCTTTTATTTTAAATAGAAAAAGCCTGAGAGCTCTACTTATGAAACAAGGGAATAGTATATGTAAAAACAAAGGGACGAGTAGTCAAGAGAGTTTTAGGGAAGATTTAAGGAATCTGGTAGGAGAATTGTCCTGTAGTAAGATTTATCAAACAACCATAACAATAAAATGGTGTAGTATTGGCATAAGGGTAAAGAAGTAGATCAGTGGGACAGAATAGAGAGGTCAAAAAAATACCGGCACATATATGGAAACACGTTTTATTTTTTAGGGCTTATGCTACAAGTCATTAAAGGGTGGAATATACAGTAATTGATGATAGACAATTGGTTAACCTTATGGACAAAGATAAAATTGACTTCAAGTTTATTCTATATAGTAAAATAATATTCAAAGTTGACTTAAGCACTAAGTATAAAAAGTAAAACATTAAGGTTTTTGAAAACAATATAGGATCATGTCTTTATGATCTTAGGGCAGGGAAGAATTTTGTAGACAGCATACGGAAAGTGTAAACTTCAAAGGGAAAAATTGATAAACTTGACTACTTACTAAAATGAAAAATTTGTGTGCAGCAACCACCATAAAAAAGCAAGAAGACAAGGGGACAGAAGTTATCTTGGAAGATAACTTATAAAGGATTAATGACCAGAGTACATTAAAAAATTCCTTCAAATCAAATAGAAAGAGAAATAATGCATCAGAAAAGTGGTCAAGCTCCAGAAAAGGAACCTGAATGGCCAGTTAATGTTACTCAGCAGCAGTAGTCTTTAGACAAATGCAAATTAAATAAAAAAGTAATATTCCATTTCACACCTAAGAGATTGACAGGCCCTTAAAAGCCTGACAATACCCATTGAGAAGAGCAAGGGGTCCCTTGGACATTGCTGCACGACTGTGAAGTGATGCCCATTGTTGGAAAGCAGTTTGACAAAAGCCCTTTTGAGGCTGCAGATGAAGCCACCCTCACGTGCCCACAGACTGTGAAACCTACAGGTTCACTTCTAGGTATGTCCCTACAGAAGTCCTGGAACATGTGCATGAGGAGACATGAAGAAAAATGCTCACAGCAGCATTGGTTGTAATAACAAAAAGGTGAATATATCACACAAATACACTTTAATAGGAAAATGGGCAAATGTGTGATGTACTGGGATACTAATAAGCAGTGGAAAGAGTGAACTGAAACCACATAAAATCACTGTGGATGAATTTTACGAACATAATATGAAGAGAGCAAGTTACAAAGATATGCAGAATGGTACTATCTACATAGAGTTAAAATCATAGAAAAAAAGATTTTTTAGTAATTCAGTTATACATCGTTAAAATATAAAGACATGGATGGTAATGAAAAATACTAAATTAAGAGAATGATTACCCCTGATGAGCAGAGAGAGAGGTTTATACAACAGGGAAGGGACATTCAAGACTTAAACTGTATTAGCTAAATAAGTACGAGTATTGGTTGTGTTGTTCTGTATACCCTTTTATGTTTGAAATGCCAATAAAAGACTCAGAAATTCCAAAATAATTCCCTTCCCTCCCCAACCCTCCCCTCCTTCTTTTCTTGCTTCCTTCCTCCCTCCATCCTTTCCTCCCTTTCTCCCTCCCTCCCCCTCCTCTGTTTGCCCCCACCCCAACTCCATCACATACTTTGTGAGCTTCTGTTTATTTCTGGCTGTGTTGAGTGTACAGGATGAACAATCCAGACATGGTTCCTGCCCCTAAGGAGCTTGCAGCTTAGTGTCAGACATTTTACAAACAAGGTAGTTGTGGGCTAACAAATTGTGTTGTTATGAAAGAATCAAACAGAGTGCTGTGATAGAGATTAAAAAAGGAGGAGATAAATACTATAAGTGGGATGGGCAGGGAAGGCCTTTCTGGGGAGGTAACATTTAAAAGACCTAAAATATGAGAAAGAGTCAGCCATTCAGAGAGCAAGGGGAGGAGTGATGCACGCAGAGACCGCCGAAGTGCAAAGGCCCTGAGATAGGAAGGATTTAGGTAACTTTCAAGGCCTGAGAGAAAGCAGTGTGCCTGGAATACCCAAAACTGGGAGACCAGGGCTTGAGAAGACACTGCATAGATATGCAAGTTACATGGCATACTGCAAGGGATTTGAGCCGTAGAGGGACATAATCCAAACTGCATTAGAAACAATCTTTAAAAGAGGAGTAAGATACTGATTGACTCACTGAAGAACTTCATTATGAATATCAGACATTGAAATAAAGTTCAAGTTTCGGAGAGTAGTTATTAAGATAAAATTTCTTTTGATTACTAAAGAAATCACTGTGTCCCCATAGGGTTTCAAAGTCAATAGCAGAGAATGTTGAACCCAGGTGGATATGAGCAATCATCTAACAACTGCATCCAAGTTCATATCATAGCAATGACAATGCAGAATGAAACGGTGCTGAAGCTGGGTTCTTACGGAGTGGGTTAGTCTTTGTGTGTGTGTGTGTATATACCTATCATTTTCTGTGTATTCATCACATAATATCTTTTAAAAAAGATTAATTAAAAAGAAGTCTGCCTGCCCTGTAAATGCATAACAATTTTGAAAGGGAGAAAAGATGGAAGGAAGGGAGCAAGGGAGGAAGGGAAAGAGGGAGAGAAGAATGGAAGGAATAAGAGGACAAGAGAAAAGGAAGGAAAAGAATCCCAATTAAGTCAAGTGGAATAACAATAGGCACTTTTTTTTTAAACCTCTAAAAATGGTAGTGCAGGCTACTTCACATGACTTTCACACAGCATTAAGCATCATTTCTAGATTGAATAAATAATCAATATGGACATGACATTAAAAGGGGTCCTCATAGTCGAAATAATCAGAAACTACTGGTCTAAATTATGAGTCACTCTGTTGTACCCTCTTTGGGGAAATATATTTCTCCACAATTTCAGAGTGTTGTGGCCATCTGTCCAACTTTATAGTCCGTGATCCCTAGCCAAAGTGTGGTTTGACATATTTACCATTTCCTACCAAACTCATTATTTAAACAAAATGACACCATCTCTGCAGGGGAAGAGAAACATAACACATAATTACAAGATTTCAGAACACAGCCCATAAAGCTAGGGACTAAGATTATATTTTGTCTGTAGACATGGATTGACTCCAGAAAGTGATTTTATGCCTTTGTTTATTCCCCAAGGGCATAACCTTCTTATCTTTACATACTTCTTTTTACTGTTACACATACAACAGATGTGTTATACAAGTTGGGCTCAGTGTAAGCAGAAACTTAATTTTTTCCCACTCTACCTCCAACAACCTGTGTTCTTGACTCATTTTCTTTGCTCATGGATGAGATCCCAGGCAAGTCCTATAGACTTTTTTTGTCCTGGTTATTTCACTTAAAGTATAAAAAAGTTCATTCCAATCTAAAATAAAAACCTCAGACTCGTATACAGTTTATGACTTTTTCCTTTCCCCACCTTCAGTCTGCCTTCCTGGAAGCTTGATGAGTGTGTGGGTAGTCAGTTCCCTCATTATTCCGCAGTCGCTCCCTTCCCCATTGCTGGCCGCTGTTTGTGATTCCTTCAGATGGGCCCTCTTAGGGAAAAGGAAGTGGGTTAACCAGTGCAAGACAAACCATTATTTGCCTGGTGCAGTTGGAGCCAGGCACTGGGGCCTTTTGTGTGACTGAAGCTCAGCCAGTGGCTCTTTGTCTTTGTAGGATCCTCAGAGATCTCAGACTGTAGTTCTTCCCCTTCAGACCCTGGCTTTCTGTGGTCCTCTCTACAGAGTCTCTTCAGGCCACCTAATCCCATAGGCAGCCCTTAAAAATACAATTCCTTTTAAATAAACTAGTTCTGCTCTCCAGATGGTCCACTTGGCTCAGAGGGAAAGCCCTTCCTTCCTCTTCCTCACCTTTGGCAGGAGTGTGATTTACCTCCACGTCTGTTAGTTCTGCTGCCTTTAACTGATAGAACCACAACCTCTTGCTTTTGGCATGTTTTTAGGCATGTCAAGTCTTTAGATAATTTCAAATTCTCAGAACACAGACCAAGATCTCAGGTTCTTTTTTGAAGTATCCCTCATATGGCTTGAAGTAAAGGCCAGGCAGTCTTCCCTTCCCCTCTGGCTGGGTGAAATGTGTAGCACATGGACAATTCTTTCTAGGGAAAAACTTGCTAAAGGTTGTAGTTACCTTTCCACTTTTTCCTGCAAATCCTCACAGGGATGATAAGTGAAGGGCCCATGATATTTTAGCACTACCTACATTGGTATTCTGGCACTTACGGCTTTCTTTTTGGGGGTAAAGCCTCAGCTGGAACTGAGACGAGAGAGTCCCATTGAAAAGTTCTTTGACTCAAATTTTGTTGAAGAAATATGTTTTTCAGGTAGTAAAGAATAATATTAAGTAGAGTGAACATGAGATATATCTTCAAAATTTTTAAATACAAATAGATAATGTTTAATAAAACTGTATCGACTGATTCCATATATATTTTGACTTATTTAAACACAAATGAAAAGGTCAAGCATTTCTCTCTATATAATTTCTAATTAAATATCTTTTCCTAATAGCAAATGCTGTTTTAAAGTTGATGCTGAGTTGTTACTGGGTATAAAAGTATGACAGTTTTCCTTGGGAATTGTTTATGAAACTGGGATTAAGAAAATCTACTGAACTGGAACATGGACAAAATGATTCTCCATTATGTTAAAAGAGACAAAATTTCTCTTTTTAAAAGAGCTCTGCTGTATATAATTACGGATGTGAAGTGAGCACCATCTCATGACAGTTTTATATATAAATGTATGTTTGACCTATTCCACTCCCAGATACTTTTATTTTTCTTATACTATTGATTAATAAAAAGTTTGAAAAGGTTGAGCTGTGTTCTCAGTGCCTTAAAGCTCCAGAAGCAAAGAGAGAGCCTGGGTCTAGAAATATGGTATAAGTCTAGAATCAGTTTTACCTTTGGTCTCTGATTTCTAATATATGGATATTATGGTTCTCAATTTAAAGAACCTTTTGGGGACCAGAGACTAGCAAGGGGGAAAAAGATGACAAAGTTAGTTAATGACAAAGCAGTTGTTATTCATTATTCCAAAACCTTCACAAATTGAATGTCTCATAAATTGTGCCAGATAAAGATGCCAAAACTTAGTCAGTATTCAAAAATGCTGTCATCAGAACTGAATTGTTTCTCTTTATGGTAATAGGCCTAGAAAATTAATCCATATATTTAAAGAAAGCAAAGCTAAGTAAGAAGAAATGTTATGTTTAAAAGACTGAAAAAAATGTTAGATAAAATTTAAATAGCATTTATTTCATGAATACTAATGATTTTTTTCATACCTTAGTTGGCCTTCCAAGCCAGCATTAGTGCAACACTAGAAGATTTAGTCCTTTATTTGAACCATAGTAACTTTAATCACAAAGGTCAAAAGTGTGTGGGTAAGTAATAGTCATATACCCTGAAAGATCAGGGTTGTTGATAGAATATCAGATTGTGGAATCAGTGAATTTGGTTTGTAAAGAACATAAAACCCGCAAGAGTTTATCAAATGAAAAATGCCAAAGTTAAAAAAACCTGGCAAATGTATGTGGTTGTAAGAAAGGCTAGTCTAACAAACAACCCAATTAAAAAATGGGCAAAGGACCCATATGTTTATTGCCACATTATTTATAATAGCCAAGATATGGAAGCAATCAAAGTGTCCATCATAAATAATGGATAAGAATGTGATACATATATTCAATGGAATATTATTCACCCATAAAAAAGAGAAATCCTGCCATTTGTAGCAACATGGATGGACTTGGAGGGTATTATTAAGTGAAATAAGCCAGGTGGAGAAAGATAAATAACACATGATTTCACTTATATGTGGAATCTAAAAACAAAACAAAACAAAATGAGTAAAACGCAGTAGACTTGTAGACACTGAAAAGTGACTGGTGGTTACTATGGGAGTGGGGTTGGGGTAGGTGGGTAAAATAGTTGGAGGGGATAAAGAGGCACAAAATCTCAACCGTAATATAATCAGTCATGGGGATGAAAGTACAGCCTGGAGAATATAGTTAGTAGTTCTGTAACATCTTTCTGTGTTGACAGAGTAATTTCACTATTTGGGGTGTGGATTTAATAATGTATCTGACTGTCAAATCACTGTTTTATACTAGAAACCAATATAATTATATATCAACTATACTTCAATAAAACGTATCAAAAACAAAAAACAAATAAAATGGGCAAAGGGTTTGAATAGACATTTCTCTGAGGAGAAATGCCAGTGAGTACAAGGAAAAATGCTCAACATAAATCTGTAGGGAAATGCGTATTAAACCATAATGAGATACTACTGCACACCCATTAGGATGGCTATTATTAAAAAAACAAAAGATAAGTGTTGGTGAGATTGTGGAGAAATTGGAAACCTTATGTTCTCTTGGTAGGTATGTAAAACAGGGTAAGCCATGATGGAATTACTCTAAAAAATTAAACATAGAATTACCATATGATCCAGCAATTCTACTTCTGAGTATATACCCAAAAGTATTGAAAAGAGGGACTTGAACAGATATCTGTACACTCATGTTCATAGTAGCATTATCAAAATGGTCAAGTTAGAAGCAACCCAACTTTACATTAATGGATCAATGGATAAATAAAATATGGTATATACTTACAGTGGCATATTCAGCTTAAAAAGGAAGGAGATTCTGACTCATGCCACAACAGGATGAACCTTGAAGAACTCAGCATAGGGGCACAGTGATTCTACTAAGCTGTGCATATTCATGTACACAAAAACACCCTCGTTCAGACCTTTTAGCTGGCAGTGTTTAGTAGAAGGTGCACAGGATTGATTATCAGCAGCAAAGTCCTCAGTCTTTAACCTCAGTGTTTCTATAGGTCTTTTAATTCTATGACCCTCCACCATTTGAGGTCTGATCTGTCACTTGGACTTGAACTAGAGGTCATGGGGGTTACTGGACAAAAGCTATTTGGCCCATCTCTTTTACTGTCTTGAGTCATTCAGCATCAAAAACAACCATAGCCAATATTAAAAGCAAAGAACCGTGGGCAATGTGGCCCAGGTGGGGACAGGGAGAGAGACAAGGTACAGGAGGGATCTCTGATTGTTGATACAACTGTGGGGAGACAAATGTTAAAATATGTTTCTCTCTCACGCATCCCCACAACCCCCCACTTCTTTCACCCTGCATGTCCAGCCTTTCATTGGATTCCGTGCAGTTCCCCAATTCAGTTTTCTAGAGCAGGGTCCTGGAAGGGTCTGTGGGCCAAATTTGACCAGTTTATTGAAAATGAAGTTTTATTGAAACACAGCTATACCTGTTTGTTTACATACTGTCCATGACTTTTGCATTTCATCAGCAGAGCTGAGTGGCTGGAACAGAGACCCCAGACCTCACAAAGCCAAAAATGCTTACTGTATGGAGCTTGATAGAAGTCTGCAGGCCCCAGATCTAGAGTAGTTGATATTTATGGTCTGAAGGCAGGGATGACACCACAGGAGAGAGAGAAAGTACTTCTTTCTGTGCTCACTTCATTGTATGTTACATTAAAGTACAGTTATTTTTGCTTTATAATCTATACCACATTAAAATAAAAAAACAAGTAAAGAAATGCTTTCTAAATTAAAAAAAGAATTTGTGGAACCTATACTGAGGTTATTTGTTCCCTTTGGAGTCTAGGCCCTGAGGATACTTAGGAGAGAAAATGTATTATGATGATGTAAAAGCCAGGAGTCTGAATCCTGTGCCCACATAACCAAGAATGATAATAATTTTCTACAAAGAAAATGATTACAGATTAAGAAACTGAATTGTGAAAAAAAATTTACACTTGGTTTGGCTCTATAACATAATATCTAATATTTATGGAGTATTTAGTATATGTTAGGCTTTAGTATGTGTTAGGCTAAGCATTTGTTATCTCATATAAAGTAATACATAATTGGCATAATTTGAATATAGGCAGATCTTATAACTATGATATCAATAGTATTTGTCTATTAACTATAAAAAATAGCATGCACCATAATCAAAAGCTCTCCACAAGGATTTATGAGACTGGTATTAACTAGTGCCATGTGTCCTTGAGGAAGTCATTACCCTTATCTGAGCTTAAATGTACTCATCTCTACAATGGGAATAAATCTGCCCTGCTTACCTTACAGGCTGCTAGTGAGTCTGAGATGTAATTCATAGAAGTTGCTTCAGATTGTCAATTATTCTATGTGTGTTAAAGACATTAAGTCACTAAACATGTTTCAGATTGTGTTATGTAAATTTTATATTGGGATATAATAGTAGTCTGCAGGCCCCAGATCTAGAGTAGTTGGAACTCTTTCTCATGAGGTGCATAATGGAGAGCAAAGGCTCGGTGGTCAGAGGACCTGCGTCGAATTCCAAGTTCTACCATTATTGGTTGTGTAACTTTTCAAGTTATTTAATCTTTTTTTAACCTCTGTTTTCTGCCTATAAAAAAGGAATAGCAATGCTGGTATCTGCCCCTGCAATGTTATTATAAAGCTTAAATAAGAGGGCAAATGGAATCAATAAAAGTGATACAGTCTTAACATGCAATATTATTCTCATACCTTGAGTCTTCTACCTTCTATTCTCCTTTCTCCACAGTGTTCCAGACATGTGCCTTCCATATACCCTCACCCGCAACACGTGTGCAGTGATGCTCAAAACTGAGAGGAAACTGCTCTTGAGCAACCGCTTCTCAGGGCAGAGGCTGTGAACTAAATATGTGAATCCTCATGCTCTATAGTTTCCCACATTCTCTGACTCAGTGCTTCTTTCTGTGCTCACTTCATTGTATATTGCATTAAAGTACAGTTATTTTTGCTTTATAATCTATACCACATTAAAGAATGCTTTCTAAGTTAAAAAAAGAATTTGTGGAACCTATACTGAGGTTATTGAATAGTTATACATTCAAGAAATATTTATTGACATAGAAAATTTGATAGGTACCAGGAGCATAAAGTTTAGTAAGACATGTGGGCAGCCAACAGCCTCTGGGGAAGGAGGTAGTTCATGTGGAGCCAAATAATTACAAGTCAATTTGGAATGGACAGAAGTGCTATGAAGCACAGGTTAGGGGTTGAGTAACCCCATGGTGGTGGTAGAGTGCTAGGGTAGATTTAACAAAGGAGATAATAGTTAAGTTGACTTTTGGTATATGATTAATTTTTTAACAGGCAGAGAACGGAGGGAAAAGGCATTTTAGACAGTGGGATCAAGTAGGCAAAGGAAGTGAGGCATAAATGGCATGTGTTCAAAGATCCTATGTATGTAAAAGTGTGAGGTGAAGATGAGGTTGGAAAAGTAGACTGAGGCCACATAAAAGGGTTTGTACACCAGACTTATAGGTGCGGTCTCCATCCTGTTATTAGTAGGAATTCATCAGAGATTTAAGCAGGAAAGTCATGAACAGATCCATTTTAGGATGGTAATTAACTATAGGTAGAAATTTGCATTTAACAAGAGAATAACCTGACCACAGTTGGCCACATATAGTATGTTAAAGTAATGTTGGGGAGAAACAGTGAGTCTAAACGAAGCAAAGCAGTGGAGACAGAGTAGAGGGTAAGGTTTAAAGAACGATGTATCACATGAGTTGAGTGACCAAAAGAGAGGAAAAAGAAAGGAATGGAGATGATTTCAAATTGTCTAGCTTGAGCCATTAGAGGAGGACATGGGAATCTGGGAGAAATAAAAAATGAAAATATTGGGACCATGGGAGGAGAGTTTCCAGGGGAAGATAAAATGATCAGTGTCAGATAACTGATGGAGAGGGCATTTCTGTCCTTGTACTCCCATAGCCTCTTTAATAAAACTATCTTGATTTTAACATTTATTAGATTGTATTCATCCATCTAAATATGCATGCATGCATCTACCCATCTATTTTATCCACTTAGCAAATGTGTTGTATCTACTCCATGGCAAGCATTGTAATATAATTATTTGACTTCCTTCTTCCATCAAGTATAAGTCTGTGAACATCTTGATAGCAGTACTGTCTTTTTTCCTTTGTATTCCCAATGTTAGTATGATGTCTATAATGCAGTAGTTACTAACATATGTTCACTGAGTTAATTATTGAGCCAAATAGTTTACAGATTGGAAAAAGAACCCATTAAATCACATAAGCAGCTATTGTTAATCCTGCAGGAACAATTCACTAAAATGCTAGGAGAAGAAGCCAAATTATAAGGGTGCTTAGGAATGAGTGGGAGATGGTAGAATAGAGATCATGAGTAATCAGTTCTACAAGAATTTTTAGATAAAGGTAAAGATGAAAATTTAGATGGAAACTTCCAGGGAAGAAAGAGCTGGGAAGGCTTTAATAATACATGTTTTCTGGAAAAAAGAAATTGTTGTCAATATTATAAAAAATTTTAGAGATTGTCTGGAGCAGTATTCAAACTGCATATAAGTTTTTTAAAAGTCAGCTTTTTGTTTAATACTAAAAAAGGCAGACAACTTTGCTGACCAAGTGCCCTCTAAATTCATGCTGTCCAACTCTACTAAATTCTTCAGGTTACTCATCAGTCCTTTACCATCTCTAGTTAATTCCTCATCAAATTCAAGGCAAGTGTTCATATTTTCTCTTATCTCCTTAAGTACCATTCCCTCAGGTTCTCCTCAATTCCGTATTTCCAGTTCAGCTGATGTCCTTGCCAATAAATGCCAATTTACATGTATTTCTCTCCAGAGAAACAGAATCAATAAGGTATAGATATATATGAGGAGATTTATTATAGGAATGGACTCATGAGGTTATGGAGGCTGAGGAATCACACAGTCTGCTGTCTGCAAGCTGGAGACCCAGGGAGGCCAGTGGTGTGATTCAGCCCAATTCCCAAGGCCTGAGTGTGGGGGAGGGGCGTTGGTGTGAATCCTGGTCTGAGTCTGAAAGCCTGAGAACCAGGAGGGCCAATGTCTGAGGGCAGGAGAAGATGGACATCTCAGCTCAAGCAGAGAGAGAGAATTTTCCCTTCCTCAACCTTTTTGTTCCATTCAGGTTGGAGACCTGAATGGATGATGCCCACCCGCATTCATGAGGGATCTTAGTCTACTGATTCAAATGCTAATTTCCTCTGGAGACACTGTCAAAGACACACACCAAAATAATGTTTTACCAACTATCTGGGCATCCCTTAGCCTGGTCAAGTTGACACATAAATTAATCATCACACATGTATTTTCTCAATTTCAAGAACTTCTACCTCAACTAGTAATAGCTTGTATTTATTGAGTCTTACTGTGTGGTCAGACTACATGCATTATTTAGTCCTCATAAAATTTAATGAGGTAATGCTGGTTATCCCTGTTTTCATTGATGGAATGGAGGCCTGTCTAAAATTAAAGTCTGGTGCCAACACTTAATCCTTAACAATGATACATTACCTCATCTTTTTCTAGAAAATTGCTATAATAAAGAACTACAAAATCTCACTGACTTTATATAACAGTTTTGTTTCTTTCTTATGTCACAGTCCAGTGTGGGTCACTGGGGGCTTTGCTCCATTCAGTCACTGAGGTGTCCAGCTTTCTTAATCATTATAAATCCAGAAAACTAAAGGTTTCTTTGAAAACTATCAGTAGGGATGAGTGGGTCAGGAAAGGCAAACGCAGAATGGTTGGGACAAATAGAAAGGACATTGGAAGATGACAGAGGAATAAAACCCAAATGTATTCTATAATTCCTTTAAATACAAAAGATTTAACATTCCCAGTTAACATCAAAGGATTGTCAAGAGTACCTTAAAAAAAAACAACCCACAATCCAAGTAAAGGTTGCTTATGAGACACGTCTTAAAAAAAATAATTCAGAAAAGTTGAGAACAAAAAGATGGGAAATAATAGAGCTGTAAATATAAACCAAAAGAAAGCTGGTGAAGTTATATTAATACTAAACAACAGACTTTAAAGCAGAATTATTGAACAAAGAATACTTGATAATGATTCACATGGTTCATGATAATAAGTTCGTGGGGAGTTTGACAATTCTAAAGATATGTATCCCAAAGCATATGGTCTCATAATACATAAAACTGGCACAACTGTAAGAAGAAATAAATTCACAGTATGGTTGAAGATTTTAATACTTCTTTCTCAAATTGGTAGGACAAGAAGGCCAATGAAATCAGTAAAGTTTTGGGAGATTTGGGTAATACAATTAATTATCTTGACCTCTTGAAGAAAAGCCTTCAAAATTTTAATGGAAAATGATATTTAACTTCAAATTCTAAATCCTGACAAATCAAGTGTAAGAATAGAATAAAGATTTTCAGATCAGTAAATTTTGTTCCAACTCAAAAGTTTTACTTCCTATGCATACTTTGTCTGAAAGCTACTGAAGGATGTTTTCAGTAACAACAGCAACAGAAATAATAGTAGAAGACCTGGGATCTCCCCAGTCCTCCCCCCACTGATACTACTTTCTCCCTTTGATTGTTTTGAAAGTACTTAGCACTTAATATTATTTATATTCACAGTTTCATGCCACTTCCCTTGTCTTTTTTTATGGCTTTCTTCCCCAAAACATTGCTAACAATGTGAGGGGTGCTTACATGTGATATAAATGTCCCTTTGTTAGTCGTCCTTGATAAGGTCACTTTTCCTCTAAGATAACTGTTGTTAACCCTGGTTGCACAGTAGTATTATCTGGGGTCATTTGAAATTTACTGAAGCCTGGGCCTCACCCTATTTAATTAGAATCTTGGTGAAGGCAGGGTGAAGCCAGGGCTCTCATATTTAAAAAAAAATCATCAAGCCAGGGCTCTCATATTTAAAAAAAAAATCATCAGGTAGTTCAAATATGCAGCCAGGGTTGAGAACCTGTCCTGGAAGTTACTGGAGGTAGCAGTGGGCGGAGGGCAGCATGGAGGAGAGTGGGTTTTCACAAGCAGTCTGACCCACTGCCTCTGGTTGGCTGTCTACCCTCTGCCCTGTCTGTTGCTGTTATGTCCCTGTGCTCTTGCTTCTGAGGCTCGCTGGTGTCCACCAAAGAGCTGACTCTGAATTTCTCCAGGGACTCTGCCTAAGCTGGAGTCATCTCGGGCCACTGGGCTCCAGCTCTTTCCATCTACCTTAGCTGCTTGGCTTCTTTTCCAACGTGTATTGGTGTGGTGTGTTATGTGTGTGATAAGTCCTTTAAAAAAACCTTTACGTTGGGATACTTTAAGATTGAAGGGAGAGGTGCAAAGATGGTACAGAGAGCTCCTGCGCACTCTTTGCTCCACTCTCTGGGATGTTAACATCTTAGAGCAGTGATACATTTTTCAACTGTAAGACATTACATTGATACAATACTTTCAACTAAACTCCAGACTCCAGATCTGACCAGTTTTCCCACAAGTGTCTTTTTTCTGTCCGAGAATGCATTCCACAATAGTGCATTGCATTTAGTTGTTATGTCTCAGATTTCTCTAAGCTGTGACAGTTTCTCAGGCTTTCCTTGTTTTTGTGATCTTGACAGTTTTGAAGAGTGCTTGTCAGATAAGTTGTAGAATGTCCTTCCCTTTCGGTTAGTCTGATGTTTTCTCGTGATTAAACTGGGGTGATGGCTTTTGGGAAGAGCATCACAGGAGAAGTGCCTTTCTCATGGCGTCATGCTGGGGGTACATGATATCAACATAACTCATCACTGGTGATGTTCGCTTTGATCTGTTGGTTAGGGTGGTGTCTGCAGCTTTCTCCACTGTAAAGTCGTATTTTGCCCTTTCTGTACTATGTTCCGGGGAAGCTAGTCACTAAAGTCAGCCTGCTCTCCAGTAAAGCAGAACTAAGCTGCACCTCCTGCCGGGGAGTATCTACATATATCTGTAGTTATTCTGGAAGGCAGATTTGTCCCTTCTTCCCCATTTATCTATTTACTTAGTTGCTTATTTCTTTCTGCATGGGCTCATGCATATTTATTTTATTCTTGTGGTTGTAATCCAATAGTATTGCATATTTTGTTGCTAAAATTTCTCCAGCGTTGGCCACTGGTTGCTTTTTTAGAGTGGATTCTGTGTCTTTCTGACATGCCTTCATCTTTTCTTTCTTTCCCTCTGTCTCCAATTCTTTCCCTCTCCTCCAACTCCTCCACCTCCTCCTTTTTTTCAAATAAAACTTTACTTTCTGGCACTATGATATGCTCATCTTACTCTTTCCTTGCCTCAGCCCTACAACTAAGTGCTTTCTTATGTACATCAACTCATTGGATCCTCAAAATAGCCTTGTAAGATAGATATTATCTCCATCATGACAGATTTAGAAACTGAAGCCACCTGGTAAGTGGTATGGTGAGAACATGAACCAAACCTGTTATTGGCCACTAAGTTACATGGCTTCTTCTGCAAAGTTCCCAGAAAGAGATCATTTGAGGAAGTGCTTACTGATAGGGTATCAACATTTCCCCACAACTCTTCTCCCTCCTTCTGGCCCTTCTGGCCCTGGGAATTCAGCAATGAACAAACCAGAAAAGATCCCTGCTCTCATGGAGTCTACACTGTAGTGGGATAATAATGACAATTATTATTGGATGTTGGGCACTGTTCATCACTTTACATGTAGTAATTGATAAAATCTTTACAGCATCTCCACAAAATAACTTTGTTACCATTCATAATTTTGAAGTGAGAGAATGAGGCACAATGAGGTGAAGTCACTAGTTTAGGATTGCTCTCCTAGTAAGCCACTGGGCCAGACTTGATAATGTGGGAAACAAGGTAAGGGACTGGGAAGGATCTCCAAAGTTTCCAGCATGGGCAGATATTTTAGGGCCTATCAAAATTAGTGATGTCTCCCTTTTTGTTGGTCATGTCATATATGTTGATATATATATATATATATATATTTTTTTTTTGAGAGGGCATCTCCCATATTTATTGATCAAATTGTTGTTAACAACAATAAAATTCTGTATAGGGGACTCAATGCACAATCATTAATCAACCCCAAGCCTAACTCTCAACAGTCTCCAATCTTCTGAAGCATATATATGTTGATATTTTTAATGACACTAATACAGAGCTTTTAGGATACGAACAATGACTAGTCAAAGATTTTCATATGTCATTTATGTTTTATCAAATGCAAATAAAATTTAGAGGTAGTGTAGGATTTGGAACTTCTATGCTATGAATGGCTCTGGATTTTGGAACTGGTGTTTCTCCTTTGCAGATGACTGCAATATCCACACCTTATAGGAAACAGCTGGCTTGCTTCCAGCATTACTTTCCAGAATAGTTGCTAAATTTCTTTTCAGAATTATTCTTGTCCCCATCTTAATAGTGCTTTTCCTTAGGTATCAAGGGCACGTCTCACCATTCTCATCCTGTTTCTCCTCTGTCGTGTGCTAGGGATTTGTAATCTCCGAATGTCTATAGAAACAAAAAAGTGAATGGGGCTGATGGAGGATCCAAATTATGGTCCTGGAAAGCTGTCTGTTTTTTTTAGTTTTTATGCAGTTTATGGATTCTAGAATTAATGACTGTGCCAGGGTACTCTTGGAGAATCTTGGATTTGTAGGCAGAGATGTTTGCCCACCTGCCATGTGATAATGTGATAATCCTTCCAAAAATAGATGGGCTAGTTGTCCCCCAAGTTGCTCAGGCATGGTTAGGTAGTTCCATTCCAAGGGGATAATTTATACAACTTAAAAGAAGGGGATAAAAGCAAGAGATGCTCTGCAAAATATTTTATTTCACTCTCTGGGGAACTGCGCACATGTGCCACTTTGCGGTAGTAATGTTTCCATTAAAGAATAGAGGAAGCCTGGGTCCCAGTGCTCCAAATGAGAAAAATAAGATTTGTACATGATCAATCATTTCAATTATAAAAGTCAGTGATTTCTTTGACCAGGCCACATACATGGAAATTTTCCATGGGTCAACCTCTTTCTACCAAGCATGCTTATAGTAGGAGCGGTGACTCTGCTGTTTAGAAGTTTAAAACAAACATCAAACAGACACAATAAAACAAAAATAAAATAATTACAAACTTATTAGTAAAGGACTGGAAAACCCAGTGCACATAATGCCTTAATGTAAGTTAAAAGGGACTTGTTAAAAAATCCCTTTGACCCAACTTTTTTCCTTAGAATTCTTTTTTTTTTTTTTTTTTATTGAAGGGTAGGTGACACACAGTATTACATTACATGAGTTTCAAGTGTACAACACAGTGGTAGAACATTTATATACATAATTCTAGGTTCCAGCTATCACCCTACCAGGCTGTTACAATATCTTGACTATATTCCTTATGCTATACATTACATCCCGGTTACTTATTTATTTTACCATTGGAAGTCTGTCCTTTTTTTTTTTTTTTTTTTGTGAGGGCATCTCTCATATTTATTGATCAAATGGTTGTTAACGACAATAAAATTCTGTATAGGGGAGTCAATGCTCAATGCACAATCATTATTCCACCCCAAGCCTAATTTTTGTCAGTCTCCAATCTTCTGAGGCATAACAAACAAGTTTTTACATGTAGAACAAATTCTTACATAATGAATAAGTTACATAGTGAACAGTACAAGGGCAGTCATCACAGAAACTTTCGGTTTTGCTCATGCATTATGAACTATAAACAGTCAGTTCAAATATGAATACTCATTTGGTTTTTATACTTGATTTATATGTGGATACCACATTTCTCTCTTTATTATTATTATTTTTAATAAAATGCTGAAGTGGTAGGTAGATACAAGATAAAGGTAGAAAACATAGTTTAGTGTTGTAAGAGAGCACATGTAGATGATCAGGTGTGTGCCTGTAGACTATGTGTTAATCCAAGCTAGACCAGGGCAATAAAACATCCACGTATGCAGAAGATTTCTCTCAGAACGGGGGGGTGAGGTTCTAAGCCTCACCTCTGTTGATCCCCAATTTCTCACCTGATGGCCCCCCTGCGACTGTGCCTGTCTTAGGTTGTTCCTCCCTTGAGGAATCTTACCCGTCTCTGGCTAACCAGTCATCTTCCGGGGCCATACAGGGAAATGTGAAGTTGGTAAGTGAGAGAGAATCCTTATTGTTTGAAAAAGTTAGCTTTTTACTTCTTTGCATATTTATGCCCTGTGGCTTCTATGCCCAGCATTTGTCTTGAGGTATCTTTACCACTTGGAAGAATTATGATACTCGGTAAATTTGATATGAGGCACGAATTCTATTTAAGGGTTGTAATTAGGAAGGAAGAAGAAAAGCTATAGAAGTAGCAGGCGGAAGAAAACATGGGAAGATTGATTATTTCTTTGACATATCTTCTTGTAGAGTAACTTCAGCATGTATAGGTTTTAAGCTATAACTTAAATTGCACACACACATTAACATAATAGGAGTATAGTTACATAACCAAAGCATATCTGTAATTACCAGCCATCTGCAGTGAAACCAAGAAAACCAGTTAGGCACCTTAGGCATTTGTGAAAACTTATCTATGATATGGTGGATATTGTCCAACTGAACTTGAACAGTCTGAGAGAAATCAGACAAATTAAAACAACCCATTCCTGGGGACTGTTCACATGCCATATGTTCTTTTAACAGTAAATAGTTTGTAGTTGTAAGACTTTGGAGTGCTACAATTTGCACTTCTCCAAATTCTTGGTTGAGTTCCAACAGTATAGATCCAGTCCAATTTTGTTGTTTTACTGTATGCACAGGCCAGCTTAGATATCTCCTTCCTCATTCCCATGGCAAGTCCAGGAACTGGTGGGATGAGTGCATCTACAGCTGTAGCAGTGCGTGGATCTTTGTTGGGGTTTTTTGATGATCATCTTCTGGCATGAGTCTTCCAGAGAGTGCAGATGTTGGAAGTTCTTTTTCATATCGTATCTTAGTTCATTTTCGGGGTAGCCCAATTAGGCTTTGATCCTCTGTATAAACACAAACAGACCCTTTGCCTACACTTTTATATGCCCTTTATACCCTTGTGTAGAACTCGTTGGAGGTTACCACACAGGAACTGCCCTTTTTTTTTTTTTTTTTTTTTTTTTTTTGCTATCACTAATCTACACTTACATGACGAATATTATGTTTACTAGGCTCTCCCCTATACCAGGTCTCCCCTATAAACCCCTTTACAGTCACTGTCCATCAGCATAGCAAAATGTTGTAGAATCACTACTTGCCTTCTCTGTGTTGTACAGCCCTCCCTTTTCTCCTACCCCCCCATGCATGTTAATCTTAATACCCCCTTACTTCTCCCCCCCTTATCCCTCCCTACCCACCCATCCTCCCCAGTCCCTTTCCCTTTGGTACCTGTTAGTCCATTCTTGAGTTCTGTGATTCTGCTGCTGTTTTGTTCCTTCAGTTTTTCCTTTGTTCTTATATTCCACAGATAAGTGAAATCATTTGGTATTTCTCTTTCTCCGCTTGGCTTGTTTCACTGAGCATAATACCCTCCAGCTCCATCCATGTTGCTGCAAATGATTGGATTTGCCCTTTTCTTATAGCTGAGTAGTATTCCATTGTGTATATGTACCACATCTTCTTTATCCATTCATCTATTGATGGACATTTAGGTTGCTTCCAATTCTTGGCTATTGTAAATAGTGCTGCAATAAACATAGGGGTGCATCTGTCTTTCTCAAACTTGATTGCTGCGTTCTTAGGGTAAATTCCTAGGAGTGGAATTCCTGGGTCAAATGGTAAGTCTGTTTTGAGCATTTTGATGTACCTCCATACTGCTTTCCACAATGGTTGAACTAACTTACATTCCCACCAGCAGTGTAGGAGGGTTCCCCTTTCTCCACAGCCTCGCCAACATTTGTTGTTGTTTGTCTTTTGGATGGCAGCCATCCTTACTGGTGTGAGGTGATACCTCATTGTAGTTTTAATTTGCATTTCTCTGATAATTAGCGATGTGGAGCATCTTTTCATATGTCTGTTGGCCATCTGTATTTCTTTTTTGGAGAACTGTCTGTTCAGTTCCTCTGCCCATTTTTTAATTGGGTTATTTGTTTTTTGTTTGTTGAGGCGTGAGAGCTCCTTATATATTCTGGACGTCAAGCCTTTATCGGATGTGTCATTTTCAAATATATTCTCCCATACTGTAGGGATCCTTCTTGTTCTATTGATGGTGTCTTTTGCTGTACAGAAGCTTTTCAGCTTAATATAGTCCCACTTACTCATTTTTGCTGTTGTTTTCCTTGCCCGGGGAGATATATTCAAGAAGAGGTCACTCATGTTTATGTCTAAGAGGTTTGTGCCTATGTTTTCTTCCAAGAGTTTAATGGTTTCATGGCTTACATTCAGGTCTTTGATCCATTTTGAGTTTACTTTTGTATATGGGGTTAGACAATGGTCCAGTTTCATTCTCCTACATGTAGCTGTCCAGTTTTGCCAGCACCACCTGTTGAAGAGACTGTCATTTCGCCATTGTATGTCCATGGCTCCTTTATCAAATATTAATTGACCATATATGTCTGGGTTAATGTCTGGATTCTCTAGTCTGTTCCATTGGTCTGTGGCTCTGCTCTTGTGCCAGTACCAAATTGTCTTGATTACTATGGCTTTATAGTAGAGCTTGAAGTTGGGGAGTGAGATCCCCCCTACTTTATTCTTCTTTCTCAGGATTGCTTTGGCTATTCGGGGTCTTTGGTGTTTCCATATGAATTTTTGAATTATTTGTTCCAGTTCATTGAAGAATGTTGCTGGTAGTTTCATAGGGATTGCATCAAATCTGTATATTGCTTTGGGCAGGATGGCCATTTTGACGATATTAATTCTTCCTAGCCACGAGCATGGGATGAGTTTCCATCTGTTAGTGTCCCCTTTAATTTCTCTTAAGAGTGACTTGTAGTTTTCAGAGTATAAGTCTTTCACTTCTTTGGTTAGGTTTATTCCTAGGTATTTTATTTTTTTTGATGCAATTGTGAATGGAGTTGTTTTCCTGATTTCTCTTTCTGTTGGTTCATTGTTAGTATATAGGAAAGCCACAGATTTCTTTGTGTTGATTTTGTATCCTGCAACTTTGCTGTATTCCGATATCAGTTCTAGTAGTTTTGGGGTGGAGTCTTTAGGGTTTTTTATGTACAGTATCATGTCATCTGCAAATAGTGACAGTTTAACTTCTTCTTTACCAATCTGGATTCCTTGTATTTCTTTATTTTGTCTGATTGCCGTGGCTAGGACCTCCAGTACTATGTTAAATAACAGTGGAGAGAGTGGGCATCCCTGTCTAGTTCCCGATCTCAGAGGAAATGCTTTCAGCTTCTCGCTGTTCAATATAATGTTGGCTGTGGGTTTATCATAGATGGCCTTTATTATGTTGAGGTACTTGCCCTCTATTCCCATTTTGCTGAGAGTTTTTAACATGAATGGATGTTGAACTTTGTCAAATGCTTTTTCAGCATCTATGGAGATGATCATGTGGTTTTTGTCTTTCTTTTTGTTGATGTGGTGGATGATGTTGATGGACTTTCGAATGTTGTACCATCCTTGCATCCCTGGAATGAATCCCACTTGGTCATAGTGTATGATCCTTTTGATGTATTTTTGAATTCGGTTTGCTAATATTTTGTTGAGTATTTTTGCATCTACGTTCATCAGGGATATTGGTCTGTAGTTTTCTTTTTTGGTGGGGTCTTTGCCTGGTTTTGGTATTAGGGTGATGTTAGCTTCATAGAATGAGTTTGGGAGTATCCCCTCCTCCTCTATTTTTTGGAAAACTTTAAAGAGAATGGGTATTATGTCTTCCCTGTATGTCTGATAAAATTCCGAGGTAAATCCATCTGGCCCGGGGGTTTTGTTCTTTGGTAGTTTTTTGATTACCTCTTCAATTTCGTTGCTGGTAATTGGTCTGTTTAGATTTTCTGTTTCTTCCTGGGTCAATCTTGGAAGGTTATATTTTTCTAGGAAGTTGTCCATTTCTCCTAGGTTTCCCAGCTTGTTAGCATATAGGTTTTCATAGTATTCTCCAATAATTCTTTGCATTTCCGTGGGGTCCGTCGTGATTTTTCCTTTCTCGTTTCTGATACTGTTGATTTGTGTTGACTCTCTTTTCTTCTTAATAAGTCTGGCTAGAGGCTTATCTATTTTGTTTATTTTCTCGAAGAACCAGCTCTTGGTTTCATTGATTTTTGCTATTGTTTTATTCGTCTCAATTTTATTTATTTCTTCTCTGATCTTTATTATGTCCCTCCTTCTGCTGACCTTAGGCCTCATCTGTTCTTCTTTTTCCAATTTCGATAATTGTGACATTAGACCATTCATTTGGGATTGCTCTTCCTTTTTTAAATGTGCTTGGATTGCTATATACTTTCCTCTTAAGACTGCTTTTGCTGTGTCCCACAGAAGTTGGGGCTTAGTGTTGTTGTTGTCATTTGTTTCCATATATTGCTGGATCTCCATTTTGATTTGGTCATTGATCCATTGATTATTTAGGAGCGTGTTGTTAAGCCTCCATGTGTTTGTGAGCCTCTTTGCTTTCTTTGTACAGTTTATTTCTAGTTTTATGCCTTTGTGGTCTGAAAAGTTGGTTGGTAGGATTTCAATCTTTTGGAATTTTCTGAGGCTCTTTTTGTGGCCTAGTATGTGGTCTATTCTGGAGAATGTTCCATGTGCACTTGAGAAGAATGTATATCCCGCTGCTTTTGGATGTAGAGTTCTATAGATGTCTATTAGGTCCATCTGCTCTACTGTGTTGTTCAGTGCTTCCATGTCCTTACTTATTTTCTGCCCAGTGGATCTATCCTTTGTGGTGAGTGGTGTGTTGAAGTCTCCTAGAATGAATGCATTGCAGTCTATATCCCCCTTTAGTTCTGTTAGTATTTGTTTCACATATGCTGGTGCTCCTGTGTTGGGTGCATATATATTTAGAATGGTTATATCCTCTTGTTTGACTGAGCCCTTTATCATTATGTAGTGTCCTTCTTTATCTCTTGTTACTTTCTTTGTTTTGAAGTCTATTTTGTCTGATATTAGTACTGCAACCCCTGCTTTCTTCTCACTGTTGTTTGCTTGAAATATGTTTTTCCATCCCTTGACTTTTAGTCTGTACATGTCTTTGGGTTTGAGGTGAGTTTCTTGTAAGCAGCATATAGATGGGTCTTGCTTTTTTATCCATTCTGTTACTCTGTGTCTTTTGATTGGTGCATTCAACCCATTAACATTTAGGGTGACTATTGAAAGATATGTACTTATTGCCATTGCAGGCTTTAAATTCGTGGTTACCAAAGGTTCAAGGTTAGCCTCTTTAGTATCTTACTGCCTAACTTAGCTCGCTTATTGAGCTGTTATATACACTGTCTGGAGATTCTTTTCTTCTCTCCCTTCTTGTTCCTCCTCCTCGATTCTTCATATGTTGGGTGTTTTGTGCTGTGCTCCTTCTAGGAGTGCTCCCATCTAGAGCAGTCCATGTAAGATGTTCTGTAGAGGTGGTTTGTGGAAAGCAAATTCCCTCAGCTTTTGTTTGTCTGGGAATTGTTTAATCCCACCGTCATATTTGAATGATAGTCGTGCTGGATACAGTATCCTTGGTTCAAGGCCCTTCTGTTTCATTGTATTAAATATATCATGCCATTCTCTTCTGGCCTGTAGGGTTTCTGTTGAGAAATCTGACGTTAGCCTGATGGGTTTCCCTTTATAGGTGACCTTTTTCTCTCTAGCTGCCTTTAACACTCTTTCCTTGTCCTTGATCTTTGCCATTTTAATTATTATGTGTCTTGGTGTTGCCCTTCTTGGATCCTTTCTGTTGGGGGTTCTGTGTATTTCCGTGGTCTGTTTGATTACTTCCTCCCCCAGTGTGGGGAAGTTTTCAGCAATTATTTCTTCTAAGATACTTTCCATCTCTTTGCCTCTCTCTTCTTCTTCTGGGACCCCTATAATACGGATATTGTTCCTTTTAGATTGGTCACACAGTTCTCTTAATATTGTTTCATTCCTGGAGATCCTTTTGTCTCTCTCTATGTCAGCTTCTATGCGTTCCTGTTCTCTGATTTCAATTCCATCAATGGCCTCTTGCATTCTATCCATTCTGCTTATAAACCCTTCCAGAGTTTGTTTCATTTCTGCGATCTCCTTTCTGGCATCTGTGATCTCCTTCCGGACTTCATCCCATTTCTCTTGCGTATTTCTCTGCATCTCTGTCAGCATGTTTATGATTCTTATTTTGAATTCTTTGTCAGGAAGACTGGTTAGGTCTGTCTCCTTCTCTGGTGTTGTCTCTGTGATCTTTGTCTGCCTGTAGCTTTGCCTTTTCATGGTGATAGGAATAGTCTGCAGAACTGGGACGAGTGACGGCTGGAAGGACTTCCTTTCTTGTTGGTTTGTGGCCCTCCTCTCCTGGGAGAACAGCGACCTCTAGTGGCTTGTGCTGGGCAGCTGCGTGCAGACAGGGCTTCTGCTTCCTGCCCGGCTGCTATGGAGTTAATCTCCGCTGTTGCTGTGGGCGTGGCCTGGCTCGGGCAGCTACTCCAAAATGGTGGAGTCGCGTTGGAGCAGGAGCTGCTGGGAGGCTATTTATCTCCGTAAGGGGCCTCCCTGCTCCCTGCAGCCCAGGGGTTAGGGTGCCCAGAGATCCCGGATTCCCTACCTCTGGATTAAGTGACCCGCCCTGCGCCTTTAAGACTTCCAAAAAGCACCCGCCAAAACAAAACAACGACCACAAAAAAAAAAAAGAAAAAAAATTTTTTTTATTAAAAAAAAAAAAAATTTTTAATTATAAAAAAAAGGTGGTCGTTCGTTTTTCTTTATTCTCCGGTGCCAGCCTCAGGCCTCTGCTCACCGGTCTTTCTGCCCTGTTTCCCTAGTATTGGGGTCCCTGTCCCTTTAAGACTTCCAAAAAGCGCTTGCCAAAACAAAGCAGCAAAAAAGCAAAAAAAAAAAAAAAATGGTCGCGCGCTTTTCTTATGTCCTCTGTCGCCCAGCCTCCAGTGCCTGCTCACTGTTCTTGCTGCCCTGTTTTCCCAGTATCGAGGGCCCTGCACTCTGGCCCGGATGGCTGGGGCTGGGTGTTCGGCAGTCCTGGGCTCCGTCTCCCTCCCGCTCTGCCTGCTCTTCTCCCGCCGGGAGCTGGGGGGAGGGGCGCTCGGCTCCCGCGGGGCCGGGGCTTGTATCTTACCCCCTTCGCGAGGCGCTGGGTTCTCTCAGGTGTGGATGTGGTCTGGATATTGTCCTGTGTCCTCTGGTCTTTATTCTAGGAAGGGTTGTCTTTGTTATATTTTCATAGATATATGTGGTTTTGGGAGGAGATTTCCGCTGCTCTACTCACGCTGCCATCTTCCGCCCCTCTGATTTTCCTCCATTTTTTATCAGGTTGTTAGTCTTTTTTTTTTTTCCCTCTAGATTTTCAAGAGTTCTTTATGTATTAAGGAGATTTGCCCTTTGTAAACTGCAGTCCAGGGCCATCTTTTTCCTCTGCTCCAGAAGAAGCCAGCAAGCAAGCCAGCCCCCTCCCCTTAACCTTCCTTAGAATTCTTAATCTTTTGTTCACTGCCTTATTAAAGTATAAATAAATTAATTAGGACCTTGTAAAGATAAGTTCACCTGAATCTCTGGCTAGTTTTCCTTGGAATAAGAGCATGTGGTAAAATAAATTTTTTATTTCCTACCTATTCATAGGTGGCCTATGTGGTTCTGTTTCAGAATTGGGCACATGATTTTCCATTCAAGACTGTGCTTAAGTTCTTAGTCCTTTGTACCAATGATGCTTTTAGTGGAAATTCTGCACTAACTATGGTATATGATGTTATCTTCCCTTTAAAGTTTCTTTCTTTTTTTCCCCCCCCATTTTTGATCTTTATTATCTCTCTCCATAGGTATTTTGATGAGTTGTTGAGAGAGAGCATACTGGCATGTCTGTTGCCAGCATGTTAACCAAGAAGTTAGAGAACCACTTTTGACTCATTCTCTGGTATTTCGTCTGGCTCTCATGATATTCCCAGAGTGCTCCAGATATTTATTTGCATCTGGTGCAAAGATAGTGTTAATTAAAAACAGAAAGCTGGCTTTGGAACTTGACTGTATCAGGAGGAAACTTGGCCTTGGTTCATCACTTTGTGATAAGTTTGTTACCAAGTACTTTCAGGCTATCAGACCATCAGGCCAAGTGATAGTTCCTGAGTGGTGATGGAGGAACGTATACTTAACCTAACTTGCATGTGGAGATGACAAAATCTGAAAATCTCTAATCGCATCACCAAGCCCAGTTAACTTACAGCTGCAACAGAAACTACTCTTTAGGCAGTAGTTTCTCATGTAGTGTGGAAAGTTTTCTATTCTCAGCACATTTCCACAAGTAAATAGAAATATTTTCATTTTCTGTGAAATAATGTTAGTTTCTTATTCTAGCATGGTAAATTCTAAATTATTTATTTTTATATTAGCCGCAGAAAGATTTTGAATCTGGGCTGACTCCTTTGACACAAAATGTTTGGAATAATCTTTCTTTGCCATTGTTTGGGTTGTTGAAAGAAAATGTAAATTATCTTAATATTAGTTCAGCTCAAACAATGAGGAAGAGTTATTGAAATAAAACCACATTTTTGTATTGAAAATGCACTAACTAGGCAATTGTTCTCTTTAGAGTGTCTTCACTGTTAGTGGAGGTTCCAAAGATATAACCATGGTTAGATCTCCTCTTTTGCCATGCACTTAGGAAAAAGAAGCACTTTTCACTTAATATTGGAAAATACACTCTGTAACTATAATTTATTAGAGATCTAATTATAGAAAAAAACCAGAAATTTACAATATCTGTTCTTTTAATTTAAAAAAGCTGTTACTGCTCATTTGTTAACCATAAAAGTGATAAATGTCTGTTTTGGAGAACTTTGAAAATAGAGGACTATAAAAAAGAAAGTAATTTTGAGTTACAACCTGAGAGTACTATATAAGACTTTGGCACATTCCCATAATCAACTTTAAATTAAAAATTTTAATCAAACATTTATAATTTCAAAAGAAATAGTTCTATGAAATTTATAATCACAAACCAAATGAAAAGACCTTCAGCGGGACCTCTGGGAGAATTTGGTTTTTGTTCCCTAGAGCTTGGTAGATAAGTGGATTGATATGTGATTCATGTCTGAGATATTTAGAGAGCCAGAGGATATCTGGAGAGCTGTGGTTTGGGAAGCCACTGTAGTCCTGCCAATATTTCCTGTGGATCAGGGTGAGAAAGAGAAAAATATTGTGTGGTTGTTTTAGATCCTGTCCACGTGGGCAGAAGGAAGCTGGTGGTACACTGATGACGCCTGGGGCTGAAGAAGGACTCCTAACTGATCAGCTGGAAAAGAGAGAGATTTACTAGTGTAATGAGTAGGGGGGAGATCCCCACTGATGGAGTGGGGAGGGGGGGGGTCTTTGAAGAACCTAGTAAATTGCCCTACGTGACAAGTAGGCTGTAAGCCCCTGCCAAGCCCAGACAGCAACAATGCTAGATCACCATGATAGTACCAATGAAGGCCTTCCCTACTACCATACGTCTTGTCCTCTTTCACCCACATCCAGCCTCTGCCCAGCCATGGAGGCATTAGAAACTGCTTTGCAAATCAGGAGCTGTGTAGAGGTGGCCACTAATTGGATACTATTGGACACTAATGGTTTTTCTTACATGCTACCGATTTTTTAGAAACTTACTTATAAACAGTAACTCTTCAGTAGATATTTGCCAAATCAATATTTGTGGAGTAAAATATTTTAACTAATTTGCTAGAAATGCAATGGAAATCCAGCTTCTTACTTGTGATTGGAGAACTATGGTGACCGTTCTTTTCCATCCTGAAGTTTTTTTAAGGCACTGGACTTAAACTTAATTCTGTGTCTTTCTTTCTAAGAGATACTCTCATTCCAGCCTTAGGGAAAAGCCCAGGAACATTTGGAGGGAGAATAGCATAATACAATGTGTTCAAGTTATTGAGCCTTTTCTTCAAATATCTTACATTGAAGAGCAACATGGTTAAAGGTGGAACTGCTCAGATTAAAGAAGGGCAAAGAGGGGAGAGAGGGTGGTGTCTCTATAAACTGGTTGAAATATCAGCTCCGGCACATACTATACTACTTATGTGACTTTGGGTAAATTACCTGAGCTTTCCAAGTACAATTTTCTCATCTGCGAATTCTAGGGTTATAACGATTAAATGAGATAATGTATGAGATAATGAAGTGCTTGGGATTTAGGAAGTGTTCAGGAAATGTTAGCTATTCTTCCTTTACCACTGCTGTCTCTCCCCCTCTCCCTCCTCTACTTCTTCCTCAAGCCTAGGGGCAAGTTAAATGGTTTTTAAGTATATGTTAGAACTCATCGTTTATTATTCCATGGATTTGGGTATACAAATGTTTTTGTTTTATCACTCTTTCTGCATCCATCCAGCTTTCTATCTGTTTATCTATCTATCATCTATACCATCTATCTATCTGCATTTGTTATGAACCATGTAAGAATAAGTTACAGACATGTGATGCTCCTTTACCCCTGAGTTTTTCAGTTTGTACTTCCTAAAAGCATGGAATTCTGTTATGTAACCATAGTAAAATTTCCAAAATCAGGAAATTAACATTGAAATAATAATATTATATAATTTACATACCTTATTGGTATTTTGCCAGTTTTATAATGATGTCTTTTATGGCAAGAGGAAATTCAAAATTTGTATTGCATTTGATTGTCATGTCTCTGTAATCTTCCATCCAGGTCTTTGTAGTTCTTGGGTCTCTCTTGGTGTATTTCTTGGTGTAGTTTACAGCATTGACATTTTTTGAAGAGTGCAGGTCAGTTACTTAGTAGTGTCCCTCAGTTTGGATTTGTCTGATATTTCCTCATGAGCAGCTTGAAGGTAAGTACTTTGACAATCATGCCACAGAAGCGATGCTGAGTACTTTTCAGTGCATCGTGATGGGTGGCACATGCTGTTGATTAGTCATTACTAGCAATGAACCTTTAGTCATTATAGTTATTATTTTACCCTTTACTGGTAAAAGGATATATTGTTGGGGGGATATACACTGAGACTATGTAAATATTCTAATACCTTTTCAAACTACCATCCAGTATTTTAATCATACATTGATGATTCTTACCTGAGTTTACTATTATTATGACATTAAATAGTGATTTTCTAATTCCAACATTATTTTTATTATGTATCTAATTCCAACAATACTATTATTATGACATTAAATAGTGATATTTCTAATTCCTTCTACATTATTAGTTGACTTTCTACTAAAGGAAAAGCCCTCCCTTTCTTTTATTTATGTCATGTGAACTTTACAATTCATAGTTTATTCAGTCATAGTTGTAGTTATGAAGTCCCTTTATTATCATTATTTATTTTGATGCTCAAATTGCCCCAGATTTGGCCAGTGAGAATACCATCAAGATATGGGGCCCTTTGCATATATCCTCACCATTCTTCGATCACTTTCTTAATTTTGGCACAAGATGTTCCAGGTTTATCCTTTTTTCCCTCCCTCTGCCTCAGTCCTGGAATTGACCATTTCTCCAAGGAGCCTTGGTTGCATTGAGTGGAGAATGGTATTTAAAAACCAAGATCTGAGCACTAGATATGCTCAACTGCAAACTTTTTAAACTGCCCATCAGTTTATTCTACAAGTGATTATTCTCATCAGTACCAATACATGTTATAATATTTCTCCTGATTTCATGTTATTTCTCCACTTTTGGATTTGCTGTCACTATGTGTGTTTGCTTATTTAGGAAGCACTGCTTACCTAGAAGTCTGCACTTTTGGAAAGACAATTGCTCCCAACTTTGAACAGTTCAAAGATGACTGGATTTTATTTGATATATTCCTTACTTGAGTTACTTTTATTATTTTGCTTTCATTTTTATTATCTATTGGAATACAGTTGATATACAATACTATATCGATATCAAGTACACAACACAGTCAGTTACACACATTATTAAATCTCTTGTTTCACTGATGTCTAGTTAAGAAAGATGTAGACTGTACTTAATTGAATATTTTTCTCTTGGCAATGGAACAAGGCTAAAGGTGATTCTTGTTAATTTCCTGCTCAACAAGTTATCCATTTATCTGGATTTGACTTGAGATGATGTTTAGTCTTTGTGAAGAGGTCAGTACTGAACATTTTTGTGTTCTTAGCCTAAAATGTCCCTTCATAGGCTGACGTAGTGCTGCTATTTGGAGTGTGGGAATCTAGCTATGGGGAATTGGTTTTATGTGAAACTCTGGCTGGACTTTTATTTTCCTTTCTTCAGAGTGTGTTTAATATTTCTGTCATTTAAAATTTGATTTTGTACCTGAAAATGAAAAATATATAATAGTGGTAAGTCTCTTTATTCTCTAGTGATTTTGTGGGTATTTGTCAGAATGTAAGCTGCATTTGTCTTGTAGAAAATGTTGACTCTCGGGATATAGATGTAACTGCTGATAGAATTTTGTTACAATAGATTCTGTGGTTTAGAATAGTTTTTTACCTCTCTGCTTGAATAGGTCTTCAGAGATGTAGGGTTATCTGTGTGTGTGTGTGTGTGTGTGTGTGTATCCATGGTTGTAGTTATGAAGTCAGGTTTAGTAGAATGCATTGACATTATCATCAAACTCTTTGCAATTGTAGACTCTATTAGGATTATGATAGCTTTGGAGACTTTTAATTTATTTTCCATAAACACATATTACGTATTATAGGCAGGACAGTATCTTGATACCCATTTATTTCTAACTCCTATAAATCCTATAAAAACATTTATTTTGAAAGTTTATGTGAAGAATATAGGCATGCATGAAATAGTATAAATTACAAAAAATGTACCCATCAGGTGACAAGTTTATTAAGTTCTTACTGTGTCCTCATTGTCATGTTAACCAGTTGGGAAAGATGAAACATACAAATAAGAACCAATTGTTAAGAAAACATATGTTTATATGTTAGCATCATCAAATTGGGTATTATAAAACAAAGTGGTAATTCTGTGATAAAGACAGACATCATCAGTTTAAACCTTGTTTTTGTTTAGTGTGCTCTTGCTGCTTTGCAGAATACTGCTTACTTTACAAATTTGTCTACCATGACTAGGAACATATGCTTATTAGTATTATATTTCAGATGTTTTAGGTGCTGTACAATTAATCAACCAGTGTTGCTTCCCCTCTGTGACAGAGATTGAGGGGTCTCATTTCAAAGGTAATTGAGGTAGGAAGCCATATTAATCACAGTTTTGGTCTTTGAACAATGGGTGAACTGTTGATACTCATAGAAATATTTTGTAAAAGTGGTTACATAGGAGTGAGTGTTAACAGTTCAATAATTATTTATAGAATAATGGTTAGTAGTTGTATGACCTTGGGTAAAGCACAGTATCTCAAAACCTCATTTTTCTTAATAATAACTCAAATAGGATAGTGACATTTACCTCATGTAGTTCTTGTAAGACTTAATGAAATAATGCTTACAAAGCCCCAGCAGAGTTTCTGAAACAGAGCAAGTGCTCTGTGCATGTTAACTATTGTTATTGTTGTTATTATTATTATCTTGGATTACCTGTTGACTCTGTGGAATCCTTGGGCCATCTAATCCTGGCCATAGAAGATGAACAAAAATAAGGCATGTCAGAGGGAGAAGTTTAGACTCAGGAGCCTGTCCCATACATTAAGGATGCTAACCCATCTCTACCCCAAGAACTAAATGCCACTAACAACCCAAACTAATTATTAAAAATAATTATCTAATTAAAAATAATTATCTAAATGGATTAGATTAGGCCAGAGAGCAGGTAGTGACCAAGTCATGCTCTCTAAACCAGGGTAAGGAGTTTGTATTTATCCTAGGTGACTTGGAAACCCCCTAGAAATCTTTAAGCAGGAAGGTAATGCATTCTGATGTACATTTGAGAAAGATCGCTGTGATCACAAGAGGCAAGCTTGAGGGAGGGAGACTGGAAACAGGAGGCTAATGAAATAGTGTAGATGAGAGACGCTCTATTTTGTTGTCTCTTTTCCTTTTATTATCCAGCCAGAAACCCATCTTAGTTGCTTGGAAGCATCAAAGCTGTCCTTAAGCTGATCCCCATCAGGACAGTTGTGCTGATAATTGAGGTGCTGTGGGCCTGGAGCAGACAGATAAAAGCAGTGATTACCTACTGAGGGGCCTTAACCTGACTCTTACCTCGGGGTGCATGATTGGGGTTCTAAGAGTAAGAGCGTTATGCTCAGTGGCTTTCTTCTGGGGAGAGTTCATAGCTTCTCTCAAGATTGTCAGAGGGACGTTTGACCTCCAACAGGTTAAGCTTTGGTAGACGCATGTTGAAAGTGCTGGAGGTGTCATAGGAGTTAGCTATGAACTCCTGCTTTCTAAGAGCTCATAAGGAGAAAAGGAAGTTAAAGTCAGATACAATTAAGAAGAAAAATAAGTGAAGCCAGGAGCGGGCAGGCCAGATCATCTCCTATTTATGGTGAATATTAGAAGATAAGAGATCTTTTCCCTTTAGCTTCCTTCTGTCACATTTTTACTTTTAAGTCTGGAAATAGGTTTTGCTTTATAGTCAATGTTCATAAAAGCCACAAGAGGGCGAGGTTGCTCCTTAAAATGAATGTGAGAGAGTAAGGAAGGGGCTGGGTGGTGGTGGGGGTAGTGTGGAGTGGGGTGGGGAAGAGAGGGAGAGGAGAGGGTGAGAAAGAGAATGAATGAATGAATGAATGAATGGATGTGGGGTGTTACTTCCTGATTTTTCAAAGCATCCTTAATTTTCCTTAACCCCTTACTTGAATGTTTAATAGAACTGACATGTTTTTCTTCTTAATTTGAAGTTTGATCATAGTTTTTTTTGAATTGTAATGCTAAAAATAAAATTAAGGTAACTATCTGGACCCCATTACCATTTCTTCAGCTCTTTATTCAATTATTAATAAATAATTCAACCTTCACATTTGCCAATGGAGGAATTTTTGTAAAAATACCATTTTGATAATGTCAGTTTCCTGCTTTAAAACTTTCTGCTTGTTGTCATAAGTTCTTGTTTCTAGTAGTGGCAGTTAGTATTCAGATAGATAAGGTTAAGTGTAAGGTAAAAAGCTGGAATAATTTTTAACTCACATTACAAAAACTACATACATATTGTCAGCTTCTCTAAAACGAAAAAGTTGTCAAGTTAAACACTTTAGATTTTTATGGGTTATTAAACAACATAATTACAAAGCTTAGAATATTTATTTTTATCATTTCAACATACCTCAAAGCAATTTTCTTTTTTGTTAATACTTTGTGGAAAGGGTAAGCCACTGTACTATCAGTATGTTTATTAATTCATGTTTACCAGCAAAATATATTTAGCTCTCAATGTAAAATACACATTGCTTATGCTGTCTTATGAAGTTGAATCCTCATAAGAAATCTGTAAGATAAGTGTGACATTGCCGTTTTATGGATGAGGACATTGGGGCTCAGGGAGATTAAAGGAATTGTTGAAGATCGAGTCGTTGACAGAGCTATAATTTGAATCCAGATTTTTTTCAATCCTGAAATTCATCCTCTTATTCCCTGCCATACTGCCTCCACGAGAGTAACTATTTATATTTCTCTTTAATAGGAATACTTGGAAGTTGTAATTTAAAGTAATTAGGTATTTGTGCCTCCTCTATTTTGTAAACTGAACAAGAGAATTTGTATCTCAAGGCAGCTATTATGGTGAATTTTTATTTAGCAAGTTGTTTGTTTTTCTGGGTGTATCTTCCTGCAGGCCTTTATTTAGAAAACTCCACTTTGAGTTGTGTTGATGGCGAGGAGCCTCAGTTTGTCCTATTTGAGGGATTTGGGATATTCTGGCCAGAATTATGAGCACCTGATTTTCCCAACTGAGAACTGACTGAAACTTAATTCCTTCTCTTGACTTCCAGATAAGATAACAGGTGCTTCACAGAGCATGCAGGGTTCACATCTTACGGTGGAGCTTCTTCTCTGTTCCTGCAGGCCTGAGTGTAGGATTTTGTGTGACTGGGTTTTACCTGAATCAATACATTTTAATGGTTTTACTTTTTTCTTTATACTGTTGTTTTAATTGAAAAATAAATATAGTGGAAAGAATATTGGCTATGAATACAGAGTTACTGAAGTTGGCTGATGGCTTTATCATATGATTCTCTGCTTTTATTTGTGTGAGATTTTTGATAAAGCAGAGACATGTTGTGATACCTTTTCTGTCATCAGTAATGATACATAAAATTTAATCTTGAACTATTTTAATTTCTTAATAGTAAGTGATAATTGTATATGGGGATTCTGTTTTAAATGTCCACAGTTCTTCTTTTGCCCTCTGTCCTTACTGAGGAATTATTGACAAATAAAATTGTATATAGTTAAATTGTACAATGTGATGATTTGATGCACATATACATTGTGAAATGATTACCACAAGCAAGCTAATTAACACATCCATCCATCACTTCACCCATGTAACTCTTTTTTTTTTCTTTTCCCCTTTGGTGATAGTGCTAAAGATCTATTCTCAGCAAGTTCCAAGTATACAATACCGTATTATTAACTATAGTTGCCATGCCATCCTTAGATCTTACTCATCTTATAACTGAAAATTTGTACTCTTTGACCAGTGTCCAACATCTCCCCATTGCCTCCCATTCACCAGCCATCCTGCCATCATCTGGCAAACATCTTTCTACTCTCTGTTTTTATGAGATTGGTTTTTTTTTAGATTCCACATGTAAATGATACTGTACAATATGTGTCTTTCTCTGGCTTGTTTCACTTAGCATAATGCTCTCTAGATTCATTCATGTTGCACATGGCAGAATTTGCCTTTTTTATGGCTAAATAATATTCCATTTAATATATCTCTATCTATCAATCAAGTGTCTATCTATCTACCTGAGAGAGATCTCTATCTCCATAAACACATTTTCTTTATCCATTCATCCATTGATGGACACTTAGGTCATTTCCATATTTTTGCTATTGTGAATAATACTGCAGTGAACATGGGAGTACAGACATGTTTTTGAGATACTGATTTTGTTTCCTTTGGATATATACCCAAAAGTGGATTGCTGAATCATATGGTAGTTCAACTTTTAATTTTTTAGGGAACCTCCATAATGTTTTCCATAATAGCTATACCAGTTTACATTCCCACCAACAGTGCTCACAAGTTCCCTTTTTTCCCACAACCTTGTTGAAATTTGTTATCTCTTGTCCTTTTTATAATAGCCATCCTAAAAGGTGTATGGTGATATCTCATTGTGGTTTTGATTTGCATTTCCCTAATGATTAGTGAAGTTGAGCACCTTTTCATTTGCCTACCGGCCATTCATATGTCTTCTTCAGAAAAATGTCTATTCACGTCCTTTGCCTTTTTAAAAAATTGTTTTATTGGATTGTTTGCTATTGAGCTGCATGAGTTTCTTATATATTTTGGTTATTAACTCCTTATCATATAGGTGGCTTGCAAATCCTTTCTCCCATTCCAAAGGTTTCCTTTTCATTTTTTATTGTTCCCTTTGCTGTGCAGTAGCAATTTACTTTGATATAATCCCTTTTGTCTATTTTTACTTTTGTTGCCTATGCTTTTGATATCATTTCCAAAAAAATCATTGTCAAGGCCACTGTGGAGAAGTTTTTTCTTTGTTTTCTTCTAGGAGTTATGAGTTTTGTGCTGTCTGGTATTACATTTAAATCTTTAAGCCATTTTGAGTTACTTCTTGTTTATTGTGTAAGGTAGGATTCATTTCATTCTTTTGCATGTGGCTATCTGGTTTTCCCAGCACTGTTTATTGAGGAGAGTCTCCATTCTTATTGTGTTTTTTTAGCACTCTTGTAAAAGTTTAATTGACCATGTACACATGGCTTTATTTCTGGGCTTTCTACTCTGCTCTGTTGGTGTATTTGTCTGTTTTTATGGAAGTTCTACATACTGTAGCTTTGCAATTTATTTTAAAATCAGGAAGTATAATGGCTCCACCTTTGTTCTTCTTGCTCAAAATAGCTTTTGTTATTGGGGTCTTATGTGGTTTCATATGAATTTTAGGATTATTTTTCTAAGTCTGTAAAAAGAGCCATTGAGATTTGGATAGGAACTACATTGAATCTTTTGTTGGTTCTGGATAGTGTGCACATTTTAACAATGTAAATTCTGTCAATCCAAGAGCACAATATATTTTTTATGTGTATTCTTTAATTTCTTTCAACAGTGTCTTACAATTTCCAATGTACAGGTTACTTACCACTAATTGGTCTGTTCAGATTTTCTTTGTTCATAATTCAGTCTTGGTAGGTTTTATTTTTCTAGGAATTTCTTAGGATATCCATCCCTTAGGATAATATATTCCTAAGTATTTTATTATTTTTGATACTACTGTAAGTAAGATTGCTTTATTAACTTCTTTTTCAGAAATAATTCATGGTTAGTGTATAGAAATGCAACAGACTTTTGTATATTGATTTTGTATCATGAAGTTTTACTGAACTTGTTTATTCTAACAGTTTTTTGATGGAATTTTCAGGGTTTTCTATATATAAGATCATGTCATCCACAAGCAGATAGTTTTATTTCTTCCTTTCTGATTTGGATACAGTTTATTTGTATTTCTTGCCTAATTGCTCTGGCTAAGACTTCCAATACTATGTGGAATAAAAGTGGTGAGAATGGGCACTATTGTCTTTTCCTGATCTGAGAGGAAAAACTTTTAGCTTTTACCCTTGAGTATGGTGTTATCTCTGGGTTTGTCATGTAGGACCTTTATTATGTACATTCCCTCTATACCCAATTTTTTGAGAGTTTTTATCATAAATGAATGTTGAATTTTGTCAAATGCTTTTTCTGTACCTATTGAGATGATTATATGATTTCTATCCTTCATTTTACTAATTGATGTATCACATTGATTGTTTTGTGGATATTGAACCATCCTTGCATCCCTGGAATGAATCCTTCTTTATCATGCTGTAAGATCCTTAAATGTTCTGTTGAACTTGGTCTGCTAATATTTTGTTAAGGATTTTTGCATCTATGTTTATCAGGAATGTTGGCCTGTAATTTTGTCTTGTAGTGTCCTTGTCTCGTTTGGTGTCAGGATGATGCTGACCTTATAAAATGAGTTTGGAAGCATTCTCTCCTTTTCTATTTTTTGGAAGTAACTGAGAAAGATTAGTATTAAGCATTCTTTAAATGTTTGGTAGAATTTACCAGTGAAGTAATTTGATGTGGAACTTTTGTTTTTTGGAAAGTTTTAGATTACTGATATATATATACATAATATATATATATATGTATATATGTATCTTACTAGTAATTGTTCTGGTCAGATTTTCTATTTGTTCATAATTTAGTCTTGGTAGGTTGTATTTTTCTAGGAATCTATTCATTTCTTCTGGGTTGTCCAGTTTGTTGGCATGTAACTGCTCATAATATTCTTATGACCCTTTGTATTTTTGTGATATCAGTTGTAATTTCTCTCACATTTCTGATTTTGAGTTCCTCTTTCTTTTTTCTTAGTTATTCTAGCTAAGGTTTGTCTATTTGATTTATCTTTTCAAAAAACCAGTTTCATTGATCTTTTCTGATATCTTTTTGGTCTTTTTCATTTATATTTCTGCTCTGATATTTGTTATTTGCTTTGTTATTTGCTTTCTTTTGCTAACTTGGGGCTTGTTTGTTCTTTTTTTTCCCAGTTCCTTGAAGTGTAAAGTCTTGCCCCCTCCTGGTGTGAGCCAGGAGCTCTGTCCTCTTGCTTTGTGTCTAAGTGAAAGCCTCTGCCTTGCTCTCCTACCTTGAGTGTTTGTGAAGTTCATTCTTCGACTCCATGTACAAGAACCCTGGTATCATAGGCAAGATATAGTTGGGTCTTGTTTTTTTTAATACATTCAGTTACTCTATGTCTTTTGATTGGATAAATTAGTACATTTACATTAAAGTAGTTGGTATGGACTTACGTTATGTGAATTTCCCAGTGGGATGCAAAAGAAATGTCTTCCCCCTCAAATTGTGAGGGAACTGACAGGCCAAAGAAATGACTTGGACAAGTCCACCTTGGCAAGTAAGTGAATTTTATTAAGTGGTTATTTAGCAGTGGTGGATGACATTTGGGCAGCTGCTCTACTAAGGTTGCCACCCACTACCCATTAGGTTAGCTTTACCAAGGAATGGGGAAGAGGACTATGTGCAGGGATGCAGGGAAGAGAGGAGCTGCTGCTTCTTACCCTGAGTTTCCATGGACTCAGTAAATATCCTTGCAGTCCTTATATCTCCATCCTGCAAGCTGAAGCAGGAGGAGTAGTCCCCATTCCCCTTCCTTTGGAATGCAGTCCAGTAGTTTGTCTTTCAAAATGACTGTTTTAATCAAATTGGCTTTACGTTAGACAGGTTCAGAGGGTCATCTGTTCTACATCTTACTGTTGCCATTAATTGTTTTCTGGTTGGTTTGTAATTGATTTGTTTTTTTTTTCTTTTGTTTTCTTCCCTTCTGAGTTGATATTTTTCTGTGCTTAGAAATCTAAGCAGATTTCTTTATTTTTTTGTGTGCGTATCTACTATAGGTTTTTGCTTTGTGTTATCATGAGGTTTACATAAAACATCTTATAGTTGTAACAGTCTATACAAGCTGATAACAACCAAATGTGCATATATACAAAAGTTCAGTTTTAATTTCTTCCCTAATGTATTAAGTTTTTGATGTCACTATTTACTTTTTTTAAATATTGTGTACCCATTAATAATTATTAGTTATAGGTATTATTAATACTTTTGTCTTTTAGCTTTTATACTAGAGTTATAAGTTATTGACTCACCACCATTGCAATATTAGATTATTCTGCATTTAACTATGTATTTACCTTTACCAGTGAGTTTTATACTTCCATATGTTTTAATGTAATTAATTACCATCCTTTGGTTTCATCCTGAAGAACTCCCTCTAACATATCTTGTAAGGCCAGTCTAGTAGTGATGAACTTCAGCTTTTGTTTGTCTGGAAAACTCTTTATGTTTACTTCAATTCAGAAGGACGACTTTGCTGGGTACAGTATTCTTGGGTGGTAGCATTTTTCTTGTAGCACTTTTGAGTATCTTATGTCATTCGCTTCTGGCCTGCAAGGTTGTTGTAAAATCTGCCGATAGTCTTATGAGGGTTCCCCTGTATATAACAAATTGGTTATCTCTTGCTGCTTTTAAGGCTCTTTCTTTGTCTTTAACTTCTGACAATTTAATTTTAATGTGCCTTGTGTAAGTCTTTAGATTCATCTTATCTGGTATCTTTTTGCTGCCTGGATCTGGTTATTTTTTTCCCCCATGTTAGGGAAGTTTTCAGCCATTATTTCTTTAAATAAACTTTTGCCCTTTCTCTCTATCTTCTTCTGGGACTTCTACAATACATATTTTGGTTTGTTTAATGGTGTAGCATAAGTCCCTTAGGCTATTTTCACTCCTTTTCTTTCTTTTTCCTTTTTGTTCCTCTGATTGGTTGTATTCCACTTCCCTGTCTCCTAGTTTGCTGATTTAGTCTCTGTTGACTGCCTCTATTGAATTTTTGAGTTTAGTTATTATATTTTTCAGCTCTATGATTTCTGTTTTGTAATTTTTAGTATTTTCTATGTCTTCGTTGAAATCCTCACTTGTTTTATGCATTTCTTTCCTGACCATGGTGAGCATTTTTATGATTGGTATTTTGAACTATCGCTTATCTCCATTTCATTAAGAACAGTTTCTGTCTATTTGTTTTTCCATTTGGAACATATTCCCATTTCTTCATTTTCCTTGACTCTGTGTTGGTTTCTGTGCATTAGCTCAAACAGCTACCTCTCTCAGTCTTGACAGACTGGTCTTGTGTAGGAGATAAATCTCATCAATCAGCCCAGTCTGAGTAATTGGTTGCCCCTCAAATCTTTGTGAATGTCCACTGTCTTTGTTCTTAGTGGCTCCCAGTAGCTGAGGGTGTAACAAGACCTGTCAATATCCAGAAGGTGATGATAACACTTTGCACATAGTTACAGGTTGATTAGAAGCTGGACCTCAGGCAACAGCTGAGAAAGTATGCAGTCAAATTCTTTCTGGGGAGGAATTAGAAAATATGAGTTTCTGCTTTATCCTTATGCACTGTCTGGGTGTATAGCTGTGGGGTTTGCATCTGAGCCTATTTAAAAACTGCTTCTTTATTTGCTGTTGTCCTCTGGGACTTATGAATGGAAGCTCCTCAGGTCATCTCTCAGGCAGTAGCTGCAAAAGCTGGGGCACTAAACATGTATACAAGCTCCTTCCAGATAGATGCTGGTGATCTGGTTTTATTGTTGGAATGAGCTGGAGGGAAACCCACCAGCAATTTTTGGTTCCAGGTAGGACTGCAGTCAGCATTATAGGAGTGTTAATTAGAGTGTAAACCCTCAGGTAGCAGCTTGGAAAGTAGGCAGTCAAATTCTTTTGAGGAAAATATTGGGAGGTGGACATTTTTGCCTGCTCCCTTTGCTGAGCCCTGGAGGAATAGCTGGGGTTAGTGCTCATGCATGTGTCAACAACTTCTTTGTTTGCCACCATCCTGTGGGGCTTGTGAATGCAAGCTCTGCTGGCTGTCAGAGCTAGATGCTTTGGGGTCCTCTCCCTCAGGTGGGTGCCTTAAAACTTGGGATGGTAGAAGTATGGTCCAAACCCTTCACTTCTTGGGGAGAGCCATACAGTCCCTTCTGACTGTATGGTTCTATGCCTGGAGTGGGGTTTGTGGAGAGACTGTGTCTTAGACTTTCCTGCTCATTTAGGTGTGGGTATTTTCTCTTGTCACCCAATGTATAGGAGTCATTCAACTAGTTCTTGATTTCTCTCAGAGGAATTGCTCCATGTGTAGCTGTACATTTGGTGTGTGTGGGAGAAAGAAAATTCAGAAGCCTCCTATGTTGCCATTTGGTCAAAAACTGTTTTATAAAAGCCTCTGTATTTCCTTTATTAATTTACTTGTTATAGACTGTTCTTTTCAATAATTATTTTTATATAACAAGTATTCATTCATTCAATAAATATTATTTAATACTACTCTGGATATGAGGATACAGTGGTGAATGTAAAGAAAGGAAGTTTCTGGAATGTACATTTTAGTAGGAAGGAGACAAAATAAATCAATAAACACAGCTATATTATATATCTTGTGATGAGTGCTATGAAGACAATTGTAATTGGGTAAGGAGATTAAGAGACAGAAGTGAGAGAGCTCTTTTATAAAAGTTCTTCAAGTGAGGACTGTCTGAAAAAGAGACATTTAAATGCAGACTTTGTAGGGTGGCCAGGGAGTGAGGTATGTGCACAGATGGAGTAAAATGGAGGGAGAGTGTTGCAGGTGGTGGGGGAAGCCAGCAAAGGCCCTGAGGCACCCCTTTTGATCTTCCTAAAGCAGATTATGCAGGAAATTTCAGCAAATAGCTCATGGGCATGGAAGGTTCTTCATCTGTCTACTGTCTGGTCAGTCCTTGGGATTTGGAGACAGATTCAGGTAGTTCCTGATACAACTTTTAATATTCAACAATATTTGTAAGGACTGAGGAGAACAAGAGAAATATTTCTTATGTTTTCTTGATTTTTGCTGATGGCAAAAAAAGAAAAGAAAAGTGATACTCTCACCTTCTCTATGTAAACTTAATAACATTGTTAGAATATATAATCATTTTATGTTTAAAAGTTTTAATCACCGTTTCTGTGTTTTTTGCATACTTGAGAAAATATATAAAAATAACCCAAGAAGACATTGTTTTGTTTTACTTTCATTATTGTTTTGTAGAGCAAGACTACCATACACCTATTAAAGTCTGGGAGATAAGTTAAGTGAGTGGATCAGGCTGAAGCATAAAAAACTAAGGGATGGTGGAGACTATGGGAAATTGGAGAATTTATACCCTCTGTTAAGGGAAGAACCATTGCTTAATTGATTGCTGCCATGTGAGAATGTGGGCCTAGTTTTGAACCTATTTTCTGAATTTTTGAGAAAAGCCAAAATTTGCATTTTGTGTGCTACATCCCGATTTTTAAATGTTGGAAATATTTAATAAAATAAATATTATTTATTCAATAAAAAAATAAATACAAGTATTTCATTTATGTCAAACAAAACAGTCATGCAGGTGGGATCTGCACACAGATTACCAGTTTGTCATCATCTGGGGTATAACATCATAACTCTTTTTTATTGCTTCCTTTTCAAGAGATAGTATAGATCTAATAGTAACAAAGTGCTGCAAGATTCCTGGGCACAAAGTTTTTATACACAATTGTACTACTGCTTCTGCTGCATGGTGCTGAATATGTCTCTCTTGTTTGAGGGTATGGTCAGACAGGCCCACTGTCTCGGCGAGCTGGTTATGACGCTGTTGCCTGTGCTGTTTCTGGTCTGATGCACATCACAGGGCCCGAGGTACGTATCCTTTTTTAGACTATTTGTAACTTCTCCCCTCTATGTATTCCAAAGGGATTTTCCTATTCACTAAGTCATAAGCTTAAATTTGAGTTAATTTTAGAAGGAAAGTGGGGAAAGTGATTGGCTTATTAAAAATGGGAGTGCTCATTAAACAGTGTACTTGAGGCAAAATGTCAGTATGACCCTATGGAAAATAACAGTCTTTTTTGTGAGAAGCAAGAGATGAAGTGATGACGACATTTTTTTGAATGTATTGTATTACTCACAAAATAGGCACTTAGTGAATTAGGAACATTTTTTTTGTGAAGTAGAATGGCTGACCATACAAGACCATAGAAATGTCCATTTTTACCAGAGTGCCTTCATTTGGCTTTTATACATTGTAGAGGGTTTCTTTTTCCTTCTAGACTGTTATAAGTGGTTATGTATTTTAAAATTTATTCGTTAAAGCCTCAGGTATAGTTGTGTCTGATTGTTATGTGTATAGACTCTGACAATGAAAGAATTATTTGATTTTATAATAATACTTTTCCATTGATGATGGGTTAGGAAGTTCCTAAAAAGTGTATATATGATTAAACTGTGGTTGTTTGATCAAAGATTCTTAGAAAATGGACTTGCTGAGAAAACAATACTAATGGCATTAAACTTAAAAAAAGTCTGAAAGCCTAATAAATAAAAATGGTGAAAGATACCCATTTCTAAAGCAGATTGGATAGGTCTTAAACATTTCCAGTAGGTGTTCCTGGCCCATATCACTTTCTTCAGTAATTCTTCAGGAAATATTCCTGCAGTATTGGGATAAACTGAGGCAAAGTGGCCTCAAGTCTTCTTTTGCAGTCTTTACTTCTTTTTATTAATTTTAAAGCAGCCACAGGATTTTAGTGACTTGAAATATAAATGTTTGTACTCTCATTGATGTTTTATTCTCAGAAGTCTTAGAGAAAATGTGTGATGAATCATTTACAAATATATTGTCCCATACTGTAGGATGCCTTTTAGTTCTGTTGATGGTGTCCTTTGCTGTACAGAAGCTTGTTAGTTTGATGTAGTCCCACTTGTTAATTTTTTATTTTGTTTCCCTTGCCTGGGGAGATGTGTCCAGAAAAAAACTGCTCATACTTAACGTTCAAGAGATTTTTGCCTATGTTTTCTTCCAAGAGTTTTATTGCTTCATGTCTTACATTTAGATCTTTAATCCATTTTGAGTTTACTTTTGTGTATGGAATTAGATAGTATTCTAGTTTCATTCTCTTGCATGTAGCTGTCCAGTTTTCCCCACATCAGTTATTGAAGAGACTGTCTTTTCTCCATTGTATATTCATGGCTCTTTTCTCATATATTGATGTACTTTGTATGTGTGAGTTTGCATCTGGACTCTCTATTCTGTTTTGCTGATCTATGGATTTGTTCTTGTGCCAGTACCATATTGTTTTGATTATTATAGCTTTGTAGTATAGCTTGAAGTCAGGGAGGCTAATACCCTCAGCTTTGATCAGCATTATATTGTACTTCTTGGCTGAGGTTGCACAGGAGGGATCACTTCTGAAAGCCCTGGCTAATATTTTTATCTAGTCAATGCAGATGCACTATTGCCAATTATATTGTGTCGCATGTGAACTTTCACCTACCTGCATGACTGTGTGTTTGTGCAGCAGCATAACTCCATGTTCCAGATGAGACACTGGAACCCAGGCTTCTCCATCATTAGGACTCTTCCCCTGATCACCCTGTACAGCGCAGCCTAACATTGTTTGGATGGTCCATCAGGGAAGGCTTCTCTGAGGAGCAGATGTTTAAGGTGGGACCCAAGTAGGCGTTAGCCTGGTGGCCAGAGGGGAACACTGTGAATGATGTCTGAATACTGGTAAGCTTTAGGAGCCCAATGCCAGTGTCATTGGATTATTGTGAGCTAGCAAGGAATGGGGGGAATTAAAAATTAGGGTGTGGTGGCCAAACTTACTATTTATGGACTTATTATATTAGTTAATAATTTGATGAGAAGAGAAGATACATATTTTTCTAGTGATGATCTAATATAACTCTGCCTGGAAAATAAGTGATGTTCCTAAAGTATAGATTAGTATTATGTGAAAAAACTCAAAATGCATATTTTTTTCTGTAATAGGATGTTAATACCTTTTTTAATCCCAAAGGAGCAGCACCTAAATTTATAATATAGGATACAATTTATGAAAACAGTCTTTAGGATGAAATTTAAGCAAACTAGTTGCAGTTGACTTCCAATACATCTAACATTGAGCTTTCCTGGTTAGGTATACTGTGGTATTGGTGATAAGATTCATATTTATTATGGAGAAAAAGAGAACTTTTTGAATACTTACACTGTACTGGTCCTGTGGCTGATATACTACTATATGCTTGTTCTACACATTAGCCCTTCTGGGTAGATATTGATAAATTTTGTAACTGAAGCTTAAAGGCTTAGAGAACCCGCCCAGAATGCCCAGGTATGCGAAGCACTAGAGCCAGGCTTTTAGTCCAGGCCTGCTTCATTCCTTATAGCCTGCACTATATCCACTCACGGTGCTGCCTGTCAAGTGAATCCTGATTTTACTGTATTTTCATCTTGTTCTTCATGTACTTGGTATCATATGTTATAGGGTAGGGAATAGACCCTTAGGTGTAGTGAGAAAGCACTCCATTTAGAGTCTGGAGACCTGGCTCTGTCTACTTGGCTCCTGTGTAATGTTTACTGGGCCCCAGGAGAATGTAAGTCTCTTAAGACCACAGTCTTTGCTTGATCTGTTGTATCTCTATGCCTAGAATAGAGTCTTGCACTGAGTAAGCAGTCAATAAATATATGATGAATGAATGAATAAATGAATAACTCGCACTTACTGTACTGTGTGATCTTGAACATATCATACAGCTTCTCTGTGTTTCAGTAAGTACATGTGGAAGTGATGCTCACTCACCTCCCCTTCATGATGTTGTAAAGAGCAAACAAAATGTCTTCTACAGAATGTATTAGCATGGAATTATGTCAGATGTCAAGTAGTACACATACAAGTCAGCAGTTGCTTGGTATATCTGCAGACTCCTCAGCTCTACCCTCAGATTTACTTTGTGGGTAAAGCCCACAGATATGCATGTGTAATGATGCCCCCAAGTACCTCTTATGGAGATGGTTTGTGGATCACACTTGGAAACACTATTAGAAGTGTTGTTATTAAAAAAACTGCTTTGCATTAAAAATAGACAGCAGAATTCTTTCATAGACTGACAGAAATGAATGACTTATTAAGGTCTCTGTATTATATTTAAATTATAATCTTGTGCTTCAAACATGTTCCCTTGTTTTTCCTGTTCATGGCTCTATACTAACCAGTTATTACTCATATTTATCTAGCCAACTAAATTTTTAATGCATAGGGAATATGCAGGGGAGATTGGGAATGAAATCAAGGAGTATGAAAGATTCTGGAAAGTAGTGACTTAGAAATATGTCTTATGTGTTCTAAGTAATAACTCACTTATAAATTATGGTACCTTTAGATATCAAGAAGAATTATATCCATCAATGAACAAAGATATATCAATCATATGTGTATAGTATCATATTAGATACATTAAAGCATTTATTAAGTTATTCTATAATAATAATTCAGTTGACTATTTTAGAGATATACTCACGAAAAAATTAAAAAGTAATAGAAAGATGTATAAAAATTATGTGGAATATTGTGTGGCAGACAATATAAACAATGGCAAGATACAGGATCTCTTTCTCCAACTTTTGAAAGCCCTTGAATTTCATGGTGCTTGAGGCCTGGGGTTGGAGAATGTGTGTGTGTGTGTGTGTGTGTGTGTGTGTGTGTGTTAATGTATCTGGGTGTGTGTGATATTGACAATGAAATAAAATCTTTGAAAGCAACTGAGAGTGGCAGATGTGTGTGGATAAATTGGCTTGGTTAGCTGTTTCTGGGAGAACTTTCAGGGTAGGGACAGGCACTTATTCAACTTTATAGCCTAGTGCCTAGTGCAATAGGTGGTCTTCAAATGTTTCTTTAAAAATTTAATCTTCAAAATCTAATTTATGGCTTATGTGGAATCTGTTGGAGAGTACTTGTTATAACTTGAATTAAAATATAAATATGGTTAAGGGCAGGACTTCAAGGAGGTGGTGGGGTTTGAATTGAATCGTACCTGGAAAGGTGAATAGGATTCAGTGGGATTGAGGCAATCCTCGTGGAGATCACAGAGCGAACCAAGTGGAGCAGGAAGGATCCAGGCATACTTAGCAAAGAAAAAGGCCAGTGACAAAAGGGCCGAGTTCAGGTGTTTCAGAGCAGTGGGAGAAGGTTGGTTAAGGCCATACTTTGGAAAGCCTCAAGGTCAGGTAGAGAAGTTGGCATGTTGTTTGCTGGTGAAGTTAGGGAGGTTTTTCAGAAGGGGAGTGACCTGATGAAAGCTGTGCTTTATTGGCCCAAATGTGCAGGGTGGATTATATCATGTTTACAAGCAATGCTTCTTAGATATTTATCTTCCCTTTTAAAAAGTAAAGGAGTGCAAGTAATTACACAAAGAGAAAATTCTCTTATATTGCTGTCCAAGGCACTGTATTATATTTAGTTTATATTTTATTTTTGAAAAGGTAATACACTTACATAATACTAAATCTGTAAGATGCATGAGTATATGTTTCCCATAGAATTTATTATACAAACCATGACTCTTTTAAGAGTGAAAGAGGGCTTTCTCTCTAATAACATAAGTGCAAATACCAGGATTGTCTTTGTCACCCTATACCTAAAAGTCTATCATTATATCTCCTCTTTTCTATCCCCACCCCACCTTTTCTCCTCCTTGAGGCAATCAGTTCTTTCACTTTTCATTTCCATCCTTTCAGAGATATTCTATCCAAAAACAAGCAAAATTGTCTTCTCCCATCTTTTAAAAAACACAATTGGTAGTATACTTTCTCAATGTTTTCAAATTCCATAAAAAATAATTTAATACACAATAAAGTGAAAAGTCTAAAAGGTGTATTTCAATGATGTTTTACAAATATATACACCTGGGTAAACATCACTCAGTTCAAGACACAGCAAATTTCTGTCACCCCAGAAAGTCTCTCCTACCTTTTCCCAAGCAATATCACCTCCTTCTAGAAGTAACCCAACTTTTGACTTCTACTACTTTTAGAAGTAACTATTTTGACTTCTACTACTATAGACTAGCTCTACTTCTTGAACTTCTATAAATGGGATCATATAGTATGTATTCCTTTATATCTGACTTCTTTTGCTCAACGTAATGTTTTGAGGCTCATTCAATTGTGTGTATTAGTGGTGTATTTTTTTATGTACAATATCCATTGTTCTGTATTAATGAACATTTGAGCTGCTTCCAGTTTTTGCCTATTATGAATAAAATTCTAACCAACATTCTTTTTTTTTCAGTGTACATCTTGATGAATTTTGATATTTATATACCCTCATGTAAACATTACCCAGATCAAGATATCAAACATTCCTACTAACATTTTTCCCCCTTTACCTATTTCACCCATCCTTCCACTCCTCTCCCCTATGGCAACCACCAGCTTGTTCTCTGCATTTATGAGTCTTTTAATATTTTTTTTTGTTTTGTTGTTTAGATTCCACACAGCAATGAAATCATATGATATTTGTCTTTGTCTTATTTCGCTTAGCATAACACCCTCTTTGTTCATCCATGTTGTTGTAAATGGCAAGGTTTTTTATTTTTTAGGGCTGAGTAATATTCCATTTCAATATTCTTTTGAATGTCTTTTGTTGGACATACACACCCATTTCTCTTGGATATACACCTAGAAGTGGATCTGATGGGTCACAGGTTAGACATGTATTTAGCTTTAGTAGACTGCCGGTTTTCCAAAAATGATACCAGTTAATACTCTGCCAGCAATGTATTAGAGCTTTAATTATCTTCATCAATTGTTGACAATGCTAGTCTTTTTAATTTTAGTAATTTTTCTTTATGCAGTAGTATCTCACTGTGATTTGAATTTGTGTTTCCCTTATGTGTAGCAAGGTATATTTAAAAAATATTCTTAGTGGCCATTTGGATATCTTTGTGAACCATATATTTAAATTTTTCCTGTTGTTTTTATTAGAGTGTTAGTTTTTTTCTCATTGATTTATAGTATTTCTTTCCAAATTCTGGATATATGTATATATCTGTCAGGTTTATATATTGCTGATATTTTCTTAAAGTGTATGGCTTTGCCTTTTGCTATCATAATGATGTTTTTTGATGATACATTTTTATTTTGTGTAAGTCAAATTAAACAATTTTTTTCTTTTTTGGTTAGTATCCTTTATATTCTCCTATTTAAGAAATTTTTGCCTTTCCTTAAGTCATAAACATTTTCTTCTAGAAACTTCAAATTTTCACATTCAGGGTTACATAAACTAAATGTTTTGCACTGTATTTTATTTCATTTCCTATGTCTTGGAGCTTATTCTGTATCAGTACACTTGCTCTTATTGTGTCTGTATCTGTGGATGTACCATTATTTAGTTAGTTAGCCTCTTGTTGATGGGCATTTTGTTTCATTATTTTCCTCTTACCGTAAGACTACAGGGAGTATTCTTAAACCTGTGTTATTTCTCAATGTGTAATTATGTGTGTAGGAAAAATTTCTGGAAGAGGAATGCTGTGTCAAAGGAGTTGTTCATTTGTATTTTTGGTAGATATTGATATTCCATGAAGTTGAGCCAGTATACACTCCTATCATCAGTAAAGCCTGAGAATAAGGACCTATTTTAGATTTGAAATATTTATGTAAAAAAACAACTAGAGATGTGACCCTTCCTAATCCCTACTCCCTCCCCGACACACACACACACACACACACACACACACACACACACTTTCTTTTTATTCTACTATATTTGATCATTGTTTTCCCAACATATTATTTTTATCTCTACTACCTAGTAGAAGGAATTCATGCTCATTGACTATTATAGAGAGTATGAGTTCTTAGGCATATCAAATGTGTTTTCAATTTTATGACTCATCAGGATAGTATGTTTCCTTGATCTTAATCCTTTTATTATAAATATTAATACATTAATAAAAGAAATTAAATTAAATATAGTTTAAATAATCAACTTGCCCTGAGTTCATGTACCTTTCTAAGGGGACACTGTTTTAACATAGGTGACCACTGATTAGTCAGAGTTTGTGGTGGAATACTTTAATATGTTATTTTTATTTTTATTTTAACTTAATTTTAAAAGTAATTATTTTTATAAGTGATACATACTTATTATAAAAAGTTAGGCAATGCAGAAAATAATAAAGAAGAAAATAACAAATTATCTAAATTTTACCATTCAGAAGTTACTAGTACTAATTTTGGAGAGCATCATTGCAAACACTGTTTATGCTTATATATGGACATATTCAGAATACAGGATGAATAGAAATATTTTCATAAAAACAAGATCATAATATTCTTGTTAGTTTAAAGAAAATCAATATTAAATTTAGTTGAATTCAACTGAGAAACAATAAAGTGAAGTGAAATAGAAGGAATCACTCAAATTTAGGTAAATGCTTTTTCTCTACAGAAGTAATTGTTTGTAACATATCCTTTTGAGGTGGAGACAAGAGATTATGAAAACCTTTAAGATGTCAGTCATTTCATACTTCCTTAACTACCTTCATGTTCAGTTTTAAACATTATATATTGATTTCATGCTATGGGAAGTGATCAGCATTCTTACATTTCTTCCCTCTTTCTCCCTCCCCTCACTTCCCAGTTGTTGCTGATGAAGTACTTTTGCTTAGTCAAAGTTTAGTTAGTAACTCTCGTCAAGTTCCCCAACATTTCAGTTCTATACTGTGACAATTATTTCCCCAACTTGCTTTTGCCTGAAGTGGTGTGAGGTTGAAGAAAATTTTGGTGCAGTAGCAGGGCAAACCTTGCAGGGCTGGTGCAGTTAACTTGGAAAGGGTATTTTTGTTAACTTTTCCCCATGTTGTTTACCTGCCCTTTCACTGTGCTTCTCTCCTATTAGAGAATTTTCATCCAGGATTTGGCCACCTAAGCCAATCTCTCCTCGGTGCTGTCTGGGCAGGGAAGGGGAAGCAAGGAGCTGTGCCCACGGGAAGACCTCACTCCTCATTTTCTTTTTTTGGCATCTGCCTTTCAGAGTTATAACAATATCTTAAACCCATCCTTGTTTGGTTGTTAATAGGACCTGTTTGTATGACCGAGGGGAAAACAAACAAACAAACAAGATGATATGGAAATTATAAATTACAAATTTTACTTTAATGTGTCTGTTCCCTACCAGGCACCAAGAATGTTCCAATTGTACTTGTATTTTCCTGAGTGACACAGTGTGTTGTAATACTTGATTTGTTTATTAAAATTATAGTTCTATAGGTCACATAAGGTCTTGATATTAAAAACTCCTGAAGATAAACTATAGTTTTATTATGATAAAAGTTTTGGGATAGCTTCTACACAATGAAAGATGTTTTGTGAAGCACAACAAATTTGACTAATCATTTTCAAACATAATTACTACAGAAGTTAAATAGTAATCCTCCAAATACTAAATGTTTAGAATTAATAATAACATGTCATTCTTCTTATTTCCCAATACCTCTGAGGAATATAATTATAATAAGGGTTTGTTTTATTAAGGCTTATTAAACTTAATGAATAATATAATAGTGGTAAGGGACTGCAGTATGGAAATAATGGAGCTATTCTGATTTTTTATCAGAGCAGTCATGTGATAATTAAAGTGTAAGGAGCATGGACTTCAGAATTATATAGGGTTGGAATATAGGCATTACTATTTATTATCTATGTAACATTAGACAAGCTACAGTGAAACTCCATTTCTTCAACTGTGAATTAGCCATAACATACCTATTTCTCACAGATGTTGTAGTGCTCAAATAAGGGTGTGTGCTCAATAAGTGGAGTACTGGAGTTAATATCCTACTAAATAGAGGTTCTATGCTGAACGGTGATGTCACTTTCAGGTTGTCCACCCATCCCACAGTATTTCTAGTTGCTCTCCAACCCCTTGTTCTCCTTTATTTTTCTTCATAGCATTTCTCTTCATGTGTGAAATTATATTTCATTCTTACTAGTTTACTGTTTATTGTCTGTGTCTGCCTTTAAACTGTAAGCTCTGTGAGGTTAGGGACTGGTTGTTACTGTACTCCCAGAATCTAGAACAATGTTTGGAACATAGTGGGCACTTGAATATTGGTTGACTGAATATATACAAACATTTACCTGTGTTAAAACAACTAGATCCTGGGTTGGTTCAGGCAAACTGTGAGTAAATTTAGAGAAAATAATAATTTTTTCCCTTTTTTTTTGAAGCAAAGTAAAAGTTTTATTCAAAGTTAGAGAAAGAAAAAGTGCAGCAGGCAACCTCAGGGAGGAGTGGTGCCTTGCAAGGCTTAAGTTTTATTGAAAGAGAGAAAGTCTATGCTCTTAGAAAGTACAGGCGACCCCAGAGAAAGGAGCACTGAAAGACTGGGAAAAAGTCAAAGTTACGCACTTACAAAGTGTGGGCGACCCCAGAGAGAGGGTGCTCATTTTTTTCCTTTTATACTACTGATTTATTGGCTGACTGAACTGACTGCTCAATTTAGTTTAATTAGTTCAACTAGAATTGTATTTATAAACTCCATTTCAGTGACTGACACTAACACACTATTGATATTTATTACTGGGGCTTATTTGCTATTTCAGCTCTTATCCCATAGAATTTATATGGCAATGTAATTCTATTTTGTTTTTCTCACATTTAACCCCTATATGTAAGGAAACCCAGTGAGAAAGAGTCATCTGTGAAATTAATATGATAGCCCCCAGATCTGGTTGGGAGTGAGGATTCTTAATGGTCAGTAGTCCTTGTTATAGAGGCTGTAATTGTTGCCATCTTTCTAAACTGTCCAGTAAATACACTCAGCATTGGAATAATTATTTTCATTTAGTGTTTTATTTAACCAGGTTATTTCTTTATGTTTATTCTCTTCATATTGCCAATACAATTTGGGACTGTGTCCACTCTTGTTTCATACTGCAGAGCTAAATTATTATAGTTCATCTAAATATAGCATGGTATGACTGGAATTGTAATACTGGGTTGGTTAGTAAAGCACCAAAAATGCTAGAGAAATGTCAGCAAATTGGAAACATTCCAAAGAAATGGTAAAAAAAAGACCCCCCCCCCTTTTTTTTTAAAACCAGGAGGAAAGACTAAAGTAGATATAAACAGTTTATTTAAATATAGAACAAACAGGACATTTAAGTATACACGAATACCAGTAGAGAAAGAGAGTGTAGGTTGGGGTAATTGTTTTGAAATATTATCCATGTTGTGCATGGATAATGTTTACTTCTTTCAAATTCCTCTCAATTGGAGGGTTCTCATTCTTGGCTATTGTACGTTTTGCAAACTTCAGGCTAGGGATGGTGTCACAGTCTTTCTCTCCAGCCCTACATGTAATCTCTGGTTCTACAATCTTATGCCAACTCCTAAAATCTTTCCACTCCTAAAATCTATGCACAAACTCTATCCAGTCATCCTGGGCTCATCTCTCTTCTGCCTTTTTACTTGGCAACTTTGACCTTCACAATATTTCTTTGTAAGTCCAAATCCTGTTTTCTTGAGCAGTTTTAACATCTTTGCTGATGACCTATTTAACACTTTGATTGAATGGTCTCAAGAGTAAGAAAATCTGGGTTTGAGCTTTCATTCTGCTATTCAGTGTAACACTAGACAAGTTGTCTGACTTTAGTTTTCCCCTCTGTAGAACAGGGAAAGCTTATTTTTAAAATGGTAACTGTTAAGTGCTGGTGGAAGCACCGCACAAATTATATGTACAACCATGCTGTAGCCTTATTCAGGTGCTTGTTGAATAGTTACCTTTGCTCAGGGACAGTTATTTGACCAAACACACTTATATGACCTGACCTGACCACATTTTATATTTTGTGTTATATATGAAGATTCCTTTTTGGGATCTGTTTTCAGATTACATCTTCACATCACAAATTCCTTGGCGTTATTAACGCTCTTAATGTTTTAAACCAGTGCTTCAATTCATTTAGCTATTCACCTCCCTTCTACTTCACTTCCCCTGTTACTGGCCATGCTGAGAAATAGGGCCATGGGTTTGTTGCCTACGTCAGTTCTGACCTGAGCGAGTATCCCAAGCTCTAGCAGTGGTTTTCATCTGGGCTTAATAGCTGCCACCTCTATTCCAGGGGAATTTTAAAGTGATGTGGGAGAAGTTTGGGTTGTTAGTGGCATTTAGTTCTTGGGGTAGAGATGGGTTAGCATCCTTAATGTATGGGACAGGCTCCTGAGTCTAAACTTCTCCCTCTGACATGCCTTATTTTTGTTCATCTTCTATGGCCTTGTTTCTTTCTTAGCTTTCTTATGCAAAATTTGCCACTTCTTTCTCTGTGCTCCTATATAGTTTTCATTATGTTGTTAATTGTATGTCTGTCTCTCTCTGTCTTTAGAACATAAGGGGTTTAAGTCCAGGAAAGCGTCTTAGAGACAGAGGGTAACACAGATTCACTATAAAGCTGGTATCACTGATTATTTTGTTACATGTGATTTTTGGAATCTTTCCTTGTTCCAGGAAGGATTCAACTTCAGTTTGATAATGAGAGGTTGATAAATGTCAGCAACATGTATGGCATTTAAGAGTTCTTCTAGAGTTCTTTAAGACACATAAAAATAAAAGAAGAGTTTCCTATTAGATAGGCCACTTCCTATAAATCTCATGCTCAGAAAATGTGAATAGAAAATGGTGGGTTGTGAGTGTTTGGAGAAATATGGTGAAAATATTTAAAAAATTCAGCTTGAAGTAAAGATTAAAAAGCAATGAAACAAATTTCTTCCTAATGTTTTTGCTTTCGGAATCTTAGAAAGAACCTCCTTTATTTTCCTCTCAGCACATGGTTACTTTTGAGATTGTCGTGTTCATTTTGAGTCATCTTGCTTTGAAAAAGTATTACAATCAGAGAAGATACTGAAAAGAATGGCTGGAATTATTTCAGTGATAAAAGTAGTCTTTCTCAATGAAAGTTTATAGGGTTGGATTTGTTTGCCATAGATGAGGCAAAGAAATGATTTGATTTCTCTTTCATTTATTTTTTTTTTGGGAGGATGTGGATCAGTTATTTTTATTGCTTATAGAATAATGAATAAGAGAAAATGAGCTTATATCAGAGAAGAGCTTTTAGTTAGTTGAATGAGGAGCTTCCTGACTATTAGGGTGTTGAATACTGTTGTGCATAAAGAAACAGGTCATGCAGTTTCTCTTAGCATGGTGGGGTGGAAAGATCCTGGGCCTTGAGACAGCCCAGGAATCCTAGTCCCACTTGGCAGCTCTGAGTCTCATTTTTTTCATTTGTAAAAATGAGAATACTAACACATATCCTGAAAGATGTGCTCAAATTAAATGAGATAATGTGTAGGCAAGAACCTGGGAAATAATACTGCCTCCTTTCCCCTTTCTGGTGCATGCCTAGATACTCAGTATACCTCTCTCCTCTGGGCGTTTTTTAAAGAGAGGGGAATTACCATTTTTTCCCGGATGATTTAGAAATTTACCTGCCCAAAGGTAGGAAATTGGATCAAATGATCCTTTGTAAGTTTTGACAGCTTGAGGAGTTTTATTTAGTGTTTTATTTAGGAAACTAAGTAATAGATTTTTTTTTTTCACTTTGCCTTGTTTTTATTAGCATTATTCCCTGCCTGCTTTCTTAAAGCATAGGGAATAGCAGGATAGGAGAGGGAAGCAGGGTTTGTGGGAAGAGGGAAATCAAGGCTTAAACTGAGTGGTAGCAGCAACCAAAAGATGAGCCAACAGGTTTAGTCCCAGAGGCTGGTACAAGGAGAGCAAGGAGGAGAGGTGGGGATGGGAGGAGGAAGAAAGGAGGGAGGGATGCACGGAAAGAGAGAGAATAAGTAATAGATTTTTTAAAAAGTTCTTTTTTGGGAAAATTTGACCAGTCAAGGCCGTAGTGTTTGATGCATACTATTCTTCTTCACAGTAAAAAGAAAGAGGCAGAGTGTCTTGAATTATTTGAACTATAGAGAATTTTGATGAAAATTTAATGAGAGCTTAAGTTCTGAGTTAGCATCTTTCTAGGAGATTGGACCACAGGGCAAATCACAATGTATGCTCTGCACCCTAGCATTTTTATCTATATAAAATCAGGATAAAGTGACTATGAAGGAGGAGCTTAAAGGAGACCTTAAAGGGCCACATGTAGCTTTCAGGAACTAAAGGCAAAATAAGGTTTCACTCAGGCAGCCTTATTTCTGAACCACATCCTTCTCATCCAGTGTTACTCTCTCACTGACTCTCGAGCACCATAACATTGTTTACTTGTAACCGAGGGATAATTTCAGTGTTTGGGAAAATAGTTTAAGTTTCTTTCTCTCACTGCATGTTCAAAGATGAGAAGACAGCTAGCATGAAAAGTTTTAAAATATTAGGAGGAATAATATTTTAGTTTGTGTACAACCAATACCTTTCAGTAGAGTCAAATGTGATTTTAGGCAAATGTGCTATTAGTCAAATGCCAGAAATGGTGTTTCCTTTTATATATTGAGAGTAAACAAGTGCACCTATCCTGAGTATGTGGTTTGCAGTTACAATTACTGGAAAAAAACTTTGAACTTTTAATAAATCTCACATTTGTGTTAGTAAATCATAAGTCCTGTCCTGAGGGGTAAGAGATGTTGGGGAACTAGAGGCTGCCATCCTGCAAGTCTTTCAGATACTGATTGAATTAAGGATTTTCAATTTCATTGTATAGCAGAATTGCCTGGAGAATTTTAAATAATACATAAATTCCCTTGTCTTAGACCTAATGAAACTTAAACTTTGGATGGTGTTACTTGTATGTCTGTATTCTTGGAAAGCCTTCTGAGTAATTCTGATGGTCCACCTGGTTTTGGAGTCACTGGTCTGAGTAATAAAAGTCACTATTAGTGCTTTGTGACCAAAGAGCATGTGGTTCCTGTTTCAGCCGCAAACGATGGCCTTCTGGCTTCCACAGCCACCTCATTCACGAAATTGTTCTTGTGAGGATTACTGTGACCTCTTACTTGAAACTACAGGGGCCAGTTTTCCTTGCTTATCTCTTATCTTTGTGACAGTGGAGGTGTTGACTGGCCCTCCTCTGTGCTTCTTTCCTGCTTGCCTTCTGTGATATTAATCTTTCCTGAGTTTCTTCCTACACAGTTGTTCTCTCCTTTTCAGTCTCCTTCATAGCCTCCTCTTCCTCCATCTGCTTTTCAAATAAGAGTTCTGTGCTTTGGCCTCATCTGATCTTTTCACTTTTCTATGCCAATACCAACCACATGTGGCTGTTATGCACTTGAAATGTGGCTGGTTTGAATTGAGATGTGCTCTAATTGTAAAATATACATTAGATTTCAAAGACCTACATGAAAAAATCATGTAATATTTCTCACTAATAATTAAAATATGTATGATATGTTGAAGTGATATTTTAGATATATCAGGTTAAATGAAATATATTATTAAGATGAATTACACCTGTTTCCTTTTACTTTTTTAAATGTGGTTACTAAAATTTTAAAAGTTACACATGTCATTTTTAGTTTGCTCACCTTGTGTTTCTACCAGATATCACTGTTCTGTATGTTCTATGGAATAGTACCTTAAGCCTACCATGGTTTACCTGCTGTATAGAATCTTTCGGTCTAAAATTTGTATTTTTTACCTAGTTATTTCTTGGGCTTTAGGTTTGCGTATTCAACCATTGATTGGATACCTTATTAGCCCTTTAGGCAAAACAAAGAGAAAAAGCAATTCATCAAACTTGCTTCTTTTCCTCTTTATCCTGCCTTAGCTAAATCTCAATTTCAATATTAACTCAAACCCAGAAATGTAAGCTTATACCAAACAGTTACTTAGTCTGATTTGCTCTGTGTTCTGACTATTCATGTTTTTCATTGTTACTGCTATGGACTTAGTTTGGCCCCTGATCTTTCACATGAGTAATTGTGACAATTTTCTGCTTGGCTCCCTGCTGCCAGTCTCAAACCTTGTGCTTGTCACTCCTGTCTAATCTACAAAGTGATGCCAGAGGGATCTTTCTAATTTATACTTAATAAAAATGACCTTGACACTTTTCCTGGGAAATGCTTAAATTACTTTCTATCATAGTTAGGGAAACAAATACACCTCTCCTCATTTGATGTGATGTCAGGTCAGGCCTTCATGATTTGTCTTTGGTTGCTATCCGGCATCATTTTTTGTCACTCACATCCACTCTGTTTCAATCACTCAAACTGCTTGCAAACCATTCCCCAAAATTATAAATCCATTTTTTTGGACAAATTAAAATCAACTTTATTTGTTTCACATTGAGGAACATCCAGGCTTTGTCCTCCAGTTTTTTTTAAAGATTTAAAAATTTTTATTACTTATTTATTTATTATTGAAGTGTACTTGATATTGGTTTGTTGATATTGATGTTATATTGGTTTCGAGTATATAACAGTGATTTGACAATTGTCTACATTATTAAAAGGTCACCCCCACTAATGTTGTTACTATCTCTCAACATAGAAAGATATTACAGTATCATTGATTATATTCTCTCTGCTGGACTTTCATCCCTGTGACTAATTTATATTATGATTGAGATTTTGTGTCTCTTTATCACCTTCATATAAATCCATTTTTAAAATGTTTTTAAAGAGTCAGACTTTCTTAGAGAATTTGATGAAAGCTATTGAACCTCTTTTGGAAAATTAACATGCAGAATTTCTACATATAGTTTCAGAGAGATCGTGGACCACCTAAAACTGAGGTGAGAACTACAGTTTATGTCCTTAATTTCCGAGGTAGTCCACCTATATTGGGCTCCAGTTTTCTTCTTGGTCAGTTTTAAGCCTTGATCTCTATTCTGCTAACAATTATTGTGTAACAAATCACCCCAAAATTTAGTGACTTAAAACAAGAACAATCATTTTATTAACTCTTATAGTTTTCATGGGTCATGAAAATGGGAAGGGCTTAGCTGGATGGTTCTGGCTTGGGCTTTCTCAACAACTGTAGTCAAAGCAGGAACAGTGGGAGCTGGGGCAGTGTAGGGCTGTGAGGCATCTCTCCATATAATCTCAGGGCTTCTCTCTGTGGTCCCTCTGCATGGGCTAGTTTGACCTTCCTTGCAGCACGTGACCTCTAGGTAGTCACACTCTTTGCATGGGATCTCACGGTGCCATTCACTCCAGTGTTCCAGCAAACAAGCTAAAGGCACCATTACATATGTTTGACAGTGTTTGTGGAAGTCATACTCTAATTCTTCTGCACCATTTTATTAGTTACAAGCATGTCATAAGCTCACCCAGACTCAAGGAAAAAGGAATTAGACTGTACCTCTTGATGGGGGATTGGCAAGGTTTTAGAAGGGCATGGGAGCATCTGCCACAATCTCTCAATATGCTGCAATGCTACATAACGAACAGGTGAGATTTAGGCAACATGTTTCTACTTTGTGGAGAAATCTCTTAGTGACAATGGACTTCATGTATCTCTAATTAACCTTTTCTGGGCTTTGCCCATGGTAAAAGTGGATTATGGACTAAGTTTTATGATCTCAGTGTAAACCTTCTCCTCTGTTTGGTTCTGAGTTTAATTACCAAAGAAAGAACCAGGATAAAAGGAGCAGAGCAGATATCTGTTGACACACTGGATAGCAATATTAAGCAGGTAAAAAAGAACATGTTTTCAACATTTATTCCTCAGCTTTTAAAATTTGTATGTTAATGACATGGTAGTCCATTTGGGTAAAATGAACACACTGCCATGGAGAGCAGAAAGATATGTCTCCTATGTGCTCTTGGTTTATTATGGTGCACCAAGGTTGTCCTAAATAGGCTACTGGTTCTATCTTCATTTTTGTCATAACTAAATAAGACTAAGGTAATTGTTTTTACCAGATATGTCCTGCTTTTATTTAGTTTACTCTAGCAACTCCATGCATGTGGTCACCACAGCTATCTAGAGTGTTTCTATCCAGTTTATCTTGGAAGGTTCACAAGGAATTGCAGTATTTACTTACTTTTTCTATCGAAAGTGATTGCATACAGAGTTCATAGTGTGGGTCTTTGAGACATCATTTATTGGTGGGAAATGAACATTAAATGAAGTAGGTAAAATCATAGGAAAGGAAAAGTCCTCTAGAATTTATCCATTTGTTGCTTCTAGGTATGGCTAATCTAAATCATACCAGATAGACAAGTTCCGACCAAGGTCTGGAGTAAACATCTGGAGCTCCCTTCTGGAATATATAAGACACAGTTCAGAGTAGGCCTGCTAAATATAGAATTGATATGTGCTGTCTTAGTGGATATGAATGTTGTTTTGTCTTAGAAATTAGAGACATTAACTTTTATGTGTCAAAATTTGTATTTGCTTCTGTTTGATCCATTAGCACAAAAAACTCTAACACAGAAACTGTAACTAGGAAACTTTAGAAGTAGAGACAGAAGTAAAACAACTTTTCAATTTCTTAGGCTATCCCTTAAAATACCACAATTCCCCAGCCATTCATTCCATTTTCTCCCAGTCTTACCCTATTAAAACTCAGGAGGATAGCCAGGCTGGATGCTGTTTTGGGCATCTCACTGTGGGAGCTAACTCAAAATGAATTAGATGGTATTTAATCACTGGGCATGAAAATAGTGTGATGTATGTGTTAAGGCATCTTTGAAAATTTGTTTTGTCTACTTTTTCAATTTAATGGGCTCCCAGTGAATGAATTCTTCTGGTTATTTTCTGAAAGAAGTTTTGGTTTACATTTTTCAGAATGGTAAAAGCATGTTTCTTTGTAGATACTTTAGATTGTCCTCAATTCACTTGAATTGCAAAGAACAGACCATTCCACATCAGGACTTACTATTTAACTGTAGTTGTAGAAATGACAAATCAACTCGTACATTACAAATTTTTGCCCTCTGGTGATTGTCTGAAAAGGAAAGATAATGAATATGGGAATTAGAATATTATATGGAGGCAAAATGGTAGTGAAAAGAACAGGAGCTCCTGGGTCAGAATTCCTGAGTTCTCTTGCTGGTTGTGCCTTTTTCTCTCTCTGACTTTGACAAGTTAATTTATCATCTGAATCTCTCATAATCTATAAAATAGTGACAATCTTGGTACCTATAGCATTATCACAGAGAGCTGCACTTTGAAAAGCAAGTTATGCATAACACTGTAGACAGGCAGGAGACCTGAAGATAGCTTCCTACTGGGTTTACTAAATACAAAATAGCCAGGAACCCTAATGTGGTCATGAAGCCTTAAGGAAGACAATTGAATCCGGTAATGGGGTGGTGGCAGGGGGTCAGGGTCACTTGATTTGGGGCCTCATTTTGACTTAGCTACTAAATGATTGTAACATTTTGCAGTATTTACTTACCCTCGCTGTTCCTCAGTTCTCATCTATAGCAAGTATTACTTACTGCAATGGATTGTGTAGAGTTAGTTAGATATGGGCCTTTAATCTACACTATAGAATATTATATTCTACAAGTATAATACCTCTAAGTCATATCTTTAGTGTCCAGAAGGGCAGAAAATTTTAATTTTTTATTAGAAAGAAATTCATATTAGGTAGTCAAGCATGCTCATGGGGCCAGAGAATGGTATAAATCAGTTAGTTACATTTTCCTTTGAGTTGCCTATCTAATAGTGACAAGTCCATCTGAAGGAAAGACTCTCTGGTCTTTTCTCCTTTATTCCCTTCGTTTTTCTTTTTCTTTACTTTTTCTGTAGTCCAGTTTGTCAAGTTTTGACTTCTGACTTCTGCTTTGTTGAAGTTGAGAAGGAGGTGTGTGGGTGAAGGATAGATTGGGACTTTAATTCTTTCAGGATATGATGAAGAAAACTGCTCTTCCTATTCCAGTCTCAAGGTAAAAATTCTGAAGATTTTTCTAGTTTGGTATTGTTCACCCTTAATAGCCTAAATTTTTTAAATTAAAATTTTTATTAAGGTATCATTGATATATACTCTTTATGTAAATTTCACATGAAAAACAACATGGTTACTACATTCACCCATATTATCAAGTCCCCCCATATCCCATTGAAGTCACTGTCCATCAGTGTAGTAAGATGCCACAGAGTCACTACTTGTCTTTTCTGTGCTACACTATCTTCCCCATGATCCCCCCAACACACCATGTGAACTAATCATAATACCCCTCAGTCCCCTTCTCCCTCCCTCCCCACCTGCCCTCCCACACCCCTCCCCTTTGGTAAGCACTAGTCCCCTCTTGGAGTCTGTGAGTCTGCTGCTGTTTTGTTCCTTCAGTTTTGCTTCATCATTATACTCTACAAAGGAGGGAAAACATTCAGTACTTGTCTTTTTCTGTCTGGCTTATTTCACTGAGCATAATACCCTCTAGCTCCATCCATGTTGTTGTAAGTGGTAGAATTTCTTTCTTTCTTATGGCCGAATAGTATTACGTTGTGTATATGTACCACATCTTCTTTATCCAGTTCATCTTGATGGACACTTAGGTTTCTTCAATATCTTGGCCTTAATAGTCTAAATTTAGTGCATTATAATGTTAACACTCTCTTCTATCATACCAGGGATCTGTTGGTCTCTAAGTAGCAGAGATTGATCTCTTAACAACTGTACACGTTCCTTTTTTATTACCTTCAATGATAAAAGGACTGAACTATCAGATTATTTCAAGTTCTAAAATGATGATTTAGATTGGAGGAATACATGGTGCCACTGAGGTGCATGGGTGACAGACTTTGTTATGCCAGTTTACAGGTGGGAAAGTGAAGGCACCTAGGAGTAGAAATTACAGCCTGAGTTCAGTGTTTTAGCCATTACATGAAATTTCCTTCATGTAAGGGAAATATCATTTTGTAAAAGTTTATATGTGAATGTTGCTCTAAGCTTATTTTTGGCATCAGTGAGTGGTTTGAATAAGTGTGTGTTTAAGAACAGAAGGTTCAGATAGTTTCGGAGTCTGTGCCCATGAAAATGTGAAGGCAGTGACTGTGTGACTGTCTGTGTTCTCATGCACTAAAATCCTTGTCTGAGTTTAATATACCACTTTTTGTTCTCTATGCTGCCCTCTGTACTTCTACTAAAGATCCATTTTCCTTTCTAATTAGGTCTGTAAGTAATACTTACAATGGTTTTCTTAATCAAAATTTTGTTTCATATTAAGAAACAATTTCCTGTTGATTGTTTTCCCAAATTAATTTCATTTTAAACCTTCTTCCACCCAATCAGTAATCAAATTTAAGAATTCAAATTTCTAAGTATCTCTTGAAATCCATCCATCTGCTCTTTTCTGTCCTTGATTTAGGTTCTCATTTCTCTCTCTCCTGGAACTATCACCAAATCTGTCTGATAGGTCTCCAAGGATCACACCAAGCACCTTATAAAAAGTCATATTGATGCAGCTTTTTATGTTTGTAAAGTGCTTTTATATACATTTTCTTATTTAATTTTCTTTTTTTACTTTTTAAAATTTTGTAATCATTAATATACAGTTACATGAGCAACATTCTGGTTACTAGATTCCCCACATTATCAAGTCCCCACCACATACTCCATACAGTCACTGTCCATCAGTGTAGTAAGATGGTATATAGAGTCACTACTTGTCTTATTTAATTTTCATATCTACCAATGAGATAGATTTTATCACTACTTACATTTGACAGTTGAGAAAAAACTAAAAACGCTAGGAATTTTCCAAAGTTATGCAGTTGGTTAATGGTGGAAGAATTCATATTTCAGAAAATAGATCATTAAAAAATTCATGTGCCCCAGGGTAAAAGCAAAATTTTCTCTAGATTACATTAGTATAATACATGACTCAGTATGAGGTAAAAGTGTGGCATGGAGACGCAGATACATTTAAGGATAATTTTTATTTTGGAAATGAAGCCAACTGTCTAAAAAAAGAAAGTTTTATTTTTTTGTTGTCTCACAAAGTAATTGGGTTAAGTAATATAACTAAAGAGAAAAATGCTTGGTGACTTTTAAAATTTTCGCTTTATTGAATTGATTTACAGATATTTATAATATCTGCCAGAATTGATTTATAGTTTCTTATATACTCTTTTAAAAAAAATTAAACAAAGTTTTAAATAATAACTTAGAAAAACATGACTTTTCTTTCTCCTTCTCCCCCTTCTTTCCTTTAAAAAAATATGTTTCACTTGGCAAACTAAAAGTAGTGGGAATAGATATGGAAGAATGAGTGAAAATGTTAAACAATCTTAAACTGTGTCTGGGAAATAATCTTTCAAAAATTCTTAATTTTATAATTTAGGACATTGTAATATAAAGAAAACAACACTTTCAGGGATGTTTTTTTCTCCCCTTCCTTTCATACATAGTAGTGGGAGTCCTATGCATAGAAAAGGGGCATAAAAAAGGATAAAAGGCATCCAAACTGGTAAGAAAGAAGTAAAACTGTCACTACTGCAGATTACATTATGTTATATACAGAAAATCCTAAAAACTCAACCAAAAAAAAATATATTAGAACTAAAAATGAACTCAGTAAAGTCACAGGATACAAAATCAATGTACAGAAATCTGTTTTCTATATACTAATAATGAAGTGGCAGAAAGAGAAATCAAGAAAATAATCCCATTTACATTTGCATCAAAAAGAATAAAATACCTAGGAATAAATCTCAACAAGGAGATGAAAGACCTGTACTCTGAAAACTGTGAGACACTTATGAAAGAAATTAAAGAAGACACAAATAAATGGAAATATATTCCTTGTTCATTGGTAGAAAGAATTAATATTGTCAAAATGGTCATAATGCCCAAAGTGATCTACAGATTCAATGCAATTCCTATCAAAACATCAGTGCATTTTTTTCATGGAACTAGAGCAAATAATCCTAAAATTTGTATGGAACTACAGAAGGCCCTAAACAGACAAAGCAATCTTGAGAAAATAGAACAAAGCAGGGGGTATTATGCTCCCTTATTTTAAGCTACATTACAAAACTACACTAATCAAAATAGTACGGTACTGGCACAAGAACAGATACATGGATCAGTGGAACAGAATAGAGAGCCCAGAAATAAATTCATGCTTGTTTGGTCAATTAATATATGATAAAGGAGGCAAGAATATACAATGAGGGAAAGACAGTCTCTTTAATAAATGGTGTATGGAAAACTGGACAGCTACATAAAAAGAATGAAACTGGGTCAGTCTTACCACCACACACCAAAATAAACTCAGAATGGATTAAAGACCTAAGTGTATAACCTAAACCCATAAAACTCTTAAAAGCAAACATCGGCAGTAAACTCTTGAACATCAGTGTCTTGCTACTGGGTTTCAGCCTGGGCAAGTTTGCTATGGATTCAGTGTGACCAAAGAAATTGACCACAAAACGCTCTTTGGCGTGAAAGGGTCTTACAAAACTGCCATCCGGCCCATCTTTCTCTCCTGCTCCAACAGCAACCACACTGGCTCTCCCCCTCACCTCTCAGGTACAGATAAGCCCTCTGTTGCCCAGGTAATTACCCTGGAGATGAAAGATGCAAATGCACTAAAGCCTACTTCTTTACACCTCTGAATGCCTGTTGATATGCAGATGTACCAAAGCAGGAAGGGGGTGCCTTCCAGGTCTAATACACCATACTTTTACTCTTTTCTCCGTGGGGGTTACTGAAAGGTCTATATATAGAGATATTCTGGAAATATTACAGTTTTACCCACACTCTACCCCTCCAGGATTCTGGCCTTACAATCTACATGCTTTCAATCTTCCGCAATGGTCCCTGTGTGAGAAAGCTGGAGCACTGTAACCAGATTCTACAACAGCAACAGAGGATAACAACAACTTAGAGATAATAAAAATTAAGATACAGCAAGGTTTTGATACAAAAATTATAATAATCCTCAAGCCAGAGGCGGTTCTAGTCCACAAAGACTTTAGGGGCGATAAGACACATGTTTTAATGTCACCAACATAGGTAAATCTTGTCTATGAGGTAGGATGCATGCAAGAGAGTGGTCCTATGATAGGACTGTAGCAGGAAGGGGGTGCCTTCCAGGTCTAGTACACCATACTTTTACTCTTTTCTCCGTGGGGGTTACTGAAAGGTCTATATATAGTGCTACTGGAGGTGCATGCACTGGCCACAATGATAAAACAAAACTCCCTGGTAAGATGCTCTTACCTTCTGGCCGTTCAGGATATACTACTGTAACCTTTGGCGGCTACTCTGCTGTTATTCTAGGAACACACAGGAGGCCAGCTTCCAGGCCTTGTCCCCAAGGTGTCAGGAGAGGCAGCCATTGTTGGTCCATGTGTCGAAAGGTCCAAGGCCACATCCACTCAATGGAGTCTCCGGGGTTCAGTGCAGTTGGTGCTGGCAGCAAGAGGTTATTCTGGCAGCCAAATCTCGGCTTCAATGGTTCTTCCTTGGTTTGTACTTGCAGTTGTATAGGGGAGGCAGCCATATATGTTAACATGTCTACAGGGCTCAGAGCTCCCTTTCAGGGTTTCTCATTCAAATGCTGTAGCACGGTCCATAAGTGGACTGACCATCCCCACAGACTATTGGTATCTGACTTTAGTCTGGATTTTAATAAGCCATTGTGCCTCTCTATCATGCTTGCTGCGGTAGGATTGTATGGCACATGAAACTTCCACTTAATTCTCAGCTGTTGTATCCATTCTTGCAGTGTATGTCTAGTAAAATGGGTGCTCTGATCACTCTCAATCACCTGTGGTCGGCCATAGGCAACAAAGAGATGCTCTAGGCCTCTTTTGGTTGCCTGCTGGTCTGCACAACAGGTAGGAAAAGCAACCAGAAGTCTAGTAGCTGTGTCCACACAAGTCATCGCATACTGTTATCCTTCTGACACAGGTAGAGGCCCAATATAGTCTATCTGCCACCTGATGAGGGGTATAGGCCCCTTAGCTATTGTCCCATATTGCTGTGGTACTCCTTGTAAGTCCCTTTTGGGGCACACGACACACTCCTGCCAGGCTCTACTAACTTCTTTGAAGGTCAAAGGCAAGCCCCACTGAAGGGCTACAGCCTACATTGTCTTTTGCCCTGCATGCAACAAATGCTGATGTAGCCATTGGGTTACATCAGAGGCAGGCTTTCCTTTTAACCAACGTATCTGGGCCAATTTATCCGCCTCATCATTTCCTGGGGATGCCGGTGGCAAATGACCTGTCACATGGTATACTGTAATTATTTTAGTCTGACCACAGGCCCATAAGTCTTGCCATAATTATTGCCCCCAAAGGGGTTGGTGACCAACCAACCAGTTGGCATGGTACCAGGTTGGTAGCCACAGGGTCAAGCCCCGATAGACAGCCCAGCTGTCAGTGCAGACAGGGGAGGTCTTACCCAACCAGATGACCCCCAAGAATTTAACAGACAGGGGAGGGCTCCTTGCTGACCAGAAGCCAAACAGCCCGCAAACTCTGCCCATTGGCTGCTCTTCCTCTCACCATCTTTTATCCATATTGTCTCAGTCTTAGGATGGAAAGCTATGGCCCTCTGTTTTGGGGGCTGTCTGTGGCTGGAGCCATCTGTGTACCATGCATCTTCAGGTATAGGGGCTTTTCCCTCCTGAAAGGGACTCTATGCTGCTAATGGTTTGAAAGCAAGTTCTTCCTGCTTTTCACTAGTACATGTCATCAGCCCCAACAAGTGCTGGTGTTCTTCACTCAAGGGGCTACTAGAGAGGGCACTATGCTGCTGTAGGTAAGCACCCCACTTGGCTAGTGTGGGCGTTTGTGCCACACCACCTCTTGGCTTTTGGGTCCAGTCTCTTACCCACCCCAAGATGGGATAGGTGGTTATTACCTTTATTGGGGCCATTCCAGTAATGGGTGCTGTAGACAGCAAGGCGTGATACATGGCAGCCAGTTGTTTTTCTATCAAAGTGTATCGTACCTCTGCTCCTTTCTAGAGTTGTGACCAGAATCCAATAGGTTGGTGAGTTCGTTCAAGTTGCTGCCAGAGACCCCAGCCATAACCATCTTCAGTGACACGAATATTCAGCTCACAGGGCCTTGATGGGTCTATCACACTCAAGGCCTGCATGGCCTTGACTGCCCATTTTGCTGTAGTAAAGACAGATGCACATGTCTCATCCCAGTCCCACCTGATGCCCTTTCGTACCAACTGGTATAAGGGCTTCAGAATGTGTGCTGAGTGTGGTATAAACACTCTCCAGTTGCCTAGAAGACCCAGAAACTCCTGTAGCAATGCTACAGTTGTGGGGGTAGGAAAGGCCTGGACTTGGTCTATAATTGCTTCTGGTATAACCTTGGTCTTACCCAACCAGATGACCCCCAAGAATTTAACAGACAAACCAGGTCCCTGAACCTTGGTGCTGTTCACAGCCCATCCTTTCTCCTGTAAAAATTGCAGCAGTCTAGGTCCTGCACCTTCTAGATCTGAAAGAGAATCGAATGTGAACATGACATCATCAATATAATGGTACAGCCACACTGTTGTTGGTTTCTCCCATGTAGCCACGTCCTGGGCTACAAGTCCATGCCAGATGGTGGGGCTGCCGAGGTATCCCTGTGGGAGGATGGTGAAAGTCCACTGTTGTCCTTCCCACGTGAAGGCAAACTGTTCCTGACTTTCCTGCTCAATGTCAATGAAAAAGAAGGCATTAGCAAGATCTACCACATAATGGTATGTTTTTAGTTCATGGTTGAGGGTATCTATCAAGCCTGCAATAGAGGGGACAGCAGCATGCATGGGGGTATGACTTTATTCAGTTCTCTGTAATCCACAGTCATATGCCAGGAGCCCATCTAGCTTTTTTACAGGCCACATTGGGGAATTGAAAGGACTATGGGTGGGCTTTATAATACCCACCTTTTCCAGCTCCTGGAGAGTTTCTCCAATCTCTTTATGCCCTCCAGGCAGTTTGTATTGTTTGGTATTAGTCACCCACTGAGGCACAGGCAAAGCTATGGGCAGGTGCCTAGCATGTCCCCTCAGAACTGCCTTCACCACATGTACTCTCAGTCTGAACTCACCTGCAGTGGTCTGCAACCATAGACCCTGCAGGATATCAATCTTTAAAATATACTCAGGAATAGAAGATATATACACAGTATACACTTTGGGGGGTAGACGGCCTATTCCCAAAGGGATTTGGGCTTTTTTTACTCTTATAGCCTTTCCCCTTATCCATCTATAATAGTGGGGGTCCTGGGGAACCGCTCAGGGTTACCATGAATCAATGAACATTCAGCCCCTGTGTCCACCAGAGCCAGGACATGTTGTATGTTCACTGGGGACCAATGGATAGCTATTTGAACACGTGGCCTCCGGTCAACCCCTGGTCCCTTAGGGCAGAAACCTTGACCTTTCTTTCTCTCAGTTAAACCGTGTGGGCTCAAGCGAGGTTGGCTCGTTTTCCAGCAGGAATTCTTGCAAACACACAGCCCGGACTTGTGGCCCTGTCTCTGACCTCTGCCTCTTTGGTCTTAATGGCTGGAACTGCTGCTCTGGTTTCAGCTGTTGCCATAGCTCTAGTAAGATCCTATTGGGCTTTCCATCTAATTTCTTTTCATCTGCTCTTGCCCGTATGAAATCAACCCACATCTGGGTCCTTGTAACCTTCATAGGGCCCTGTAAATTCTTCTTGTGAGTAACAGGTCTTATTTCTTTCCTGGGTTCTCATTGCTTCTGCCTCTCCTAAGTCTGCTACTGTACGTGTCACCTCACTTATGGGCTGCCCTAAGTGAGGGGAAAGAATGGCCACTAGAGACCCAAAGAGGGATGTAGGAGCCTTTTGAAGTACAATATTTCTCATCCCAGTAGTGAAAACCTCTTCATCTCGCCCATAATTCTCTGGACTATAGATGGCATTTCTTATGCCTAGCTCTCGTAGCACCTGTTGGAGCTCAGCATATGTCTGCCATCTAACAGGAGAGGATGGCAGATCACCCGGATTGGGCCACGCAGTATGAAGTGCAGCCATAAGCCAATCAAGGAGGGGTTGACTCTCTGGGTTCTGATGTGCATTTTATAATCGCTGCCTCAAGGCAGGCTACACTGTCAGGGAAGACAGCTTTCCCATTTTTGATCCCGACAGAACAATTCCATCCATCCCTAAGTCCCACAGATGCAGGAGTCAAGCTGATATTGACTCCGAGGGCTTCTGCCTAAACTGGGAGCCCAAATCCACCAGCTCAGCCTGAGTATAGGGGTGGACCATAGAGTGCTCCACGACCTGGGGAGGGGGCTGCTCCTCTCCTTGGGGAACTCTCAGCTGCTGTGTCTTTATTTTCTTTACAGCCACTGGGTGTGCTTTCAATACAGGAGGTGCCAGTCCCTCTGGCACCACCCCTTCATCCTTACCCAGCTCCTCCATTTCCGGGGCTGATGGCACCTTCCTCTCCCCTCCCCTGAGTGCCTCCTCTGCTACAGCCTTTACCTTTTCTACAGTGCCTTGCAGCAATGTTACCTCTGTCTTCAGAAGCTCTCTTACCTTCACCTCAGTGCTGCTCAGCTGATGTTCTCATGCCACCTCCTCCTGTGCTTCCCTCAGGGGCTCGTCTTTTTCCTTGATGGCCTCTTCCTCCTTCAGAACACCTGGCAGTGCTGCCATCTCGTCTCCAATGGCACCTTGCTGCCAGTGCTCTTGTGCTGCCTCCTCCCTCATCCAGGCCATCTCCTTCCTCAGGGAATCCACAGAGATTTGCAGCTCGTGCTCTCGTGCCGCCTCCTCCCGTATCAATACCATCTCCATCCTCAGGGCATCCACAGAATTCTGCAGCTCTCGTGCCGCCTCTTGCAGCAATACCACTTCCCTCCTCAGGGAATCTACTGAAGTTTGCAGCTCGCGTCTTTGTGCCACCATTTCTTGGGTCTCCTCTGTAGACCTTTTTAAGACTGTGAGAAGCAGCCAACCGACAGTCCCCACTGCCTCCCAGGCACTCTGCTTCCCAAAGGCTCTGCTTACTATACTAAGAGCCACCCCTACCGCCTCAGGTGTCACCTCCACTTGCCTCCAGTCCTGGAGTGGGGCCCAGTCCTTTAGGAGGCAAGCCACCTCAGACCACATACCCAGTGGGGGACAATCTACTGTTTCCCCATTCACAGGGGCAGCCCGCTGAAGCACCCCTCCCATAAGGGCAGCCTGTCTGCCCTTGGTCAACAGTAAATCTTGCCGACTATGCCAATTGTCTTGCTAATGGGTTTCAGCCCAGGCAAGTTCACTATGTATTCAGTGTGACCAAAGAAATTGACCACAAAACGCTCTTTGGGGTGAAAGAGTCTTACAAAACTGCCGACCGGCCCATCTCTCTCTCCTGCTCCAGCAGCAACCACACTGGCTCTCCCCCTCACCTCTCAGGTACAGATAAACCCTCTGTTGTCCAGGTAATTACCCATTGATAAGGAGATGAAAGATGTAAATGCACTAAAGCTTACTTTCTTTACATCTCTGAACGCCTGTTGATATGCAGATGTACCAAAGCCAGGCGAGATATTCTGGAAATATTACAATTTTACCCACAATCAGCCTTTAAAAATTTTTTCTGTATATGTCTCCCAAGGCAAGGAAACAGAAGCAAAATTAAACAAATGGGGCTACACCAAATGAAAATGCTTCTGCACAGCAAAGGAAACCATCAGCAAAATGAATACATTACATTGTTTTTAAAACATAAGAACCACTAAAAACATTTCTGCCTCTTCAAAATTGTCAGATTTTTCAAGGAAATAACTCAGGCTTTAGTTTTCAACTTCTAAATTTTGAAACAATTTTATATTTATAGAAAAGTTGCAAGAATAGTACAGGAAGTTTCTATACCCTTCAACTGTTACCATATACTCTATATACTTTACCTTATACCTTTTACCATTTTAAAATGTTAACATTTTACAAAACTGTACTACAATGATCAAAACTAAGAAATTAACGCTTGTACAGTATTATTAACTAAACTCCACACTTTATTCAGTTTTCACTAGCTTTTCCACTAATGTTCAGGTTTTACTTTGAATGATTGTTTGAATACATGAATGAATAGGGGATGAGAGAGTATAAGGAAATAACATTGATAGTAGTTAGAGTGGGGAAATACATAAGTGAATACAGAAAGTGAGTAATAGGGAAAGTTCTTAATATTTTTATTTTATACTTTGTCCTCTTTCTGTAACTATGTCTTAAGTAGAATCCTCCATTTCTTTCTTTTTTTAATTAAATTATCATTGATATACAATCTAATGAAGGTTTCACATGAACAACATTGTGGTTTTAACATTCACCCATATTATCAAGTACTCACCCCCGCACATTCCAGTCACTGTCCATCAGCATAGTAAAATGCTATAGAATCATCACTTGTCTTCTCCATGTTGTACTGCCTTCGCCGTGACCTACCTATATTGTGATTGTGAATTATAGTGCCCCTTAAACCCCTTCTCCCTCTCTCCCCACCCACCCTCCCCACCCCTTCTCTTTGGTAACCACTGGTCGCTTCTTGGAGTCTGTGAGTCTGCTGCTATTTTGTTTCTTCAGTTTTGCTAGAATCATCATTTTCCTGTGCCTTTGTTGATAAGAAGTACATCTGTTGTAATTTTACAGAAAAATTATTACAAATTGTTCTTACAAAAGGTTACATTAATTTATTAAAAGAGCTAACTGCTTTTAAAGTGGTTTCTAAGTGACAATGAAAAAAATTAAAATTCTATTATCAATTTCTAGAATTAAAATTTAGTAAAATAAAAATATCACTTAGTTTCTAAAAGTCTACATATCCATTTAAATACACTTCCAATAAATTATGGTGGGATTCTAGGGCATATTGCTAAACAAGATCAGTTAATTACCCATTTTTCCTCATGTGTACTTTCTAAGTATTCTGAATGATGAATTCCTATACCTATTGACATAAAGAGATAGTACCACTCCATTTATTCCAGATTTGAGAAGGGACACATTATTTTGTATTGTCATGGTAGTATGGCTCCAGTGGAATTGTAGATTTGGAAGGAGAGTCTCTTATCTTGCATATCCACAATGCTTTCTCAGTTTCTGTCTGATTGCCCCTGGGAATATTTAGTCACTTCACAGCCACAGTGTGCTTCTCTGTGGGTTTCCTGTTCACTAAATGGTAATGATTTACACTTCCTTATTCCTCTGGCATGCTGACAACTCTTTGATGACACAAATATGATTATGAGGGATTTCAGAGTATAAGCATAGCCATCTCTGAATTATACTAGAAAATATATGGTATATCTTCTGTAGTTATTGCTACCAAACAGCCCTGAAAGAAATGTAACTCCTACAGTTTTCACTATCATTTTCTTCAGCAGACCTTTAAAAAGACCTTTTAAAAACTTTATTTATATTTATTTCTATTTTTTTTTGTTTTAATGGTATTAAAAAAAAGCTTTATGAAGATACAATTTGCATATCATGCAATTCATTCTTTTAAAGTGTACAATCTAATAGTTTTGCAGATATTCACAGTTGTACAACTACAATCAATTTTAGAATATTTTTATTACTCTATAAGGAAATCCCATATCCATTAGCAGCACTCCTTATCCCCACTTCCTCCCAGCCCTTGCCTCTGCTTTTCATCTCTATGGATTTGCCTATTCTGGACATTTCATGAAAATAGTGTCATGTAATATGAGCCCTCTGGTTTCTCTCACATAATGTTTTCAAGGTTCTTCCACAATGTAGGATGTATCAATACTTCGTTTCTTTTTATTGCAGGCAATGAATAAATATCCTGCTGTATGGCTAACACACATTTTACTTATCCTTTTATCAGTTGATGGACATTTGTGTTATTTCCACTCAGGCTATTTTGAATAATGCTTCTATGAAAATATGTGTATGAGTTTTTCGTGAGGAAGTGTTTTCATTCTCAGCTGAATACCTATATAAGTGGAATTGCTGGGTCATATGGTAACTGTGTTTAATTTGAGGAACTGCCAAACTGTTTTCTTCAGTGAATATACCATTCACAATCCCATCAGAGTGTGTAAAAGTTTTGATTTTCCACATCCTTGCTAACACTTGTCATTATCTTTCTTTTTCATAATAGCCATTCTATTGGGTGTAACAGTGGTATCTCGTTGTTTTGATTTGCATTTCCCTAATGACTAAAGATGTTGAGCACCTTTTCATGTGTTTATTGGCTATTCATATATCTTTGGAGAAATGTATATTTAAACCCTCTGCTCATTTTTAATTGGGTCATTTGTCTTTCTATTGTTGAGTTGTAAGCTTATTGTGGTTTCATTTGCATTTCTCTGATGGCTAATGATGTTGAACATCTTTTCATGTGCTTAATTACCATTTGTATATCTTCTTTGGAAAATTTCTATTCAGAACCTTTGCCCATTAAAAAAGAATGGGTTATTTGTCTTCTTATTACTGAGTTGTAAGTGTTCTTTTTAAATTCTGTTTGTAGGTTCTGTATCAGGTATGTGATTTGTAAAACTTTATCCCATTCTTTATCTATTAATTTTTGTGATGGTTTCCTTTAAAACACACTTTATAAATTTTAATGATGTTCCATTTATATATTTTTTCTTTTTTTTTGCTATTTGATGTCATATCTAAGCAATACTTGCCAAATTAAAGATTATAAGGATTTACTCCTGTTTTCGTGTTTTATAGCTTCAGTTTTTATGTGTAGGTCTATGGTCCGTTTATAGTTAATTTTTGTATATGGTGTGAGCTGGGTGTTCAACTTCATTCTTCTGAAATCTTTTCACCATTTTTTGGAAAGACTATTTTTCCCCATTGAATTATCTTGGTATGCTTGTCAAAAATGAATTGAGAGTAAATCTGAGAACTTCTGTTAGCTGTATATATGTCTTACACCAATACTATGCTGCCTTGTTTATAGTATCTTATAGTAACTTTTGAAATTTGGAAGTATGAATCTTCCAACTTAATTCTTGTTTTTATAGATTCTTTTGGCTATTCTTTGTCCCTGGTATTTCCATATGAATTACGGGATCAGATTTTATTTTTGCAAAAAGGGGAATGTAGGATTTTGGTAGGTGTAGTTGCATTGAATTTGTAGATCAGTGGGGAGTATTGCCATATTAACAATATTAAGTGTTCTGATTCATGACAATCGATGTCTTTTTATTTATTTTGTCTTCTTTAACTTCTTGAACAATGTTTTATAGTTTTAAGGTTTTAAGTTTGTACTGCTTTTGTATAATTTATTCCTAAGTGCTTTCTTTTTTTTATGCTATTATAAATGGAATTGTTTTCTTAATATCATTTTTGGTTTATTTATTGTTACTTTGTAGAAATGCAATTGGTTTTTGCATATTGCTTTGTATCTTGAAGACCTGCTGAACTAATTTATCAGTTCTAAGAGTTTCTTCAGTGGATTCCTTAGATTTTCCTGTATACAAGATTATGTCATCTGCAAATAGAGATAGTTTTACGTCTTTATTTCCAGTCTAGAGTCCTTTTATTTCTTTTTCTTCTCTAATTGCATTGGCTAAAATAGCCAGTATACTGTTGAATTGGAGTGATGAAAGCAGATACCCTTGTCTTGTTCCAGATACTGGGGTGAAGCATTCAGTCTTTCATCTTTAACTATAATGTTGGCTGTGTTTTTTTCACATATGCCTTTTATGAGATTGAAGAAATTCACTTTTATTCCTAGTGTGTTGAGTATTTTATCATGAAGAGTGTTGAGTTTTAGTAAATGCTTTTTTTGCATCTATTGAGATGATCATGTTGCATTTGTCCTTTATTCTAATGATATGGTGTGTTGAAGTGATGGATTTTCAAATGTTAAACAAACCTTGATTTCCTGAGAAAAGTCCCAGTTTATCATGGTGTATAATTCTTTTTATATATTTTGAGATCCAGTTTGCTAGTGTTTTGTTGAGGTCTTTTTGTGGTCATAATAATAAGGTATATTGGTCTGTAGTTTTATTTTCTTTTGATGTCTGCATAGCTTGACCTCAGTATATTACTGGTCTAATGGAATGAGTTGAAACATGCTCCTTCCTCTTCCAGTTTTTGGAAACATTTGTGAAGCCTTAATGTTAATTCTTCTTTAATTGCTAGGTAAAATCCACCAGTTAAGCTGAAAAAAGCCTGGGCTTTTTTTATTCTGTTGGAAGCATTTTGATTCTGAATTCAATATCTCTTATTGTCATATGCCCTCAGTTTTTCTGTTTATTCTTTAGTCAGTTTCATTAGTTTGTATCATTCTAGGAATTTGTCCATTTTTAATTTGTTGGCATACAATTGCTCATAGTTCATATAATCCTTTTTATTTCTTTAAGGTCATTAACCATATTCCTTCTTTCATTCTGAATTTTAGTAATTTGAATCTTCTTTCTTTTTTTTTCTTGGAAAGTTCAGGTAAATGTGTCAATTTTTTTGATCTTTTTAAGGAACCAACTTTTTGTTTTGTTGATTTTCTCTACTGGACTTTATTCCCTATTTCAGTATTTTCTGCTCTAATCTATATTATTTCTTTCTTTTTGCTTGCTTTGGGTTTAGTTTGCTCTACTTTTTCCAGTGTATTAAAGGGAAGTCTATATTATTGATTTGAAGTCTTTTTTTGGTATATTTACAGGTATACATTTCTGTAAAATACTGCTGTAGCTGTATTCCATAAATTTTGGTATGTGTGTTTGTATTTTCTAATGTCTTATGTGTCATCTTTCCTCTGTTACTCATTGGTGTTCGGGGATCATGTTATTTGCTGTCCACATATTTTTGGGTTTTCCAAATATGCCTTTGTTATTGATTCTACTTTCATTATGGTCTGATCTACAAACGTATTTTGTATGAACTTACTCCTCTTAAATTTATTTTAGCTTGTTTTATGGCCTAGGATATCATCTATCCTGGAGAGTAGTCCATGTGTACTTGAGAAAAATGTGCATCTTGTTTTTTGTTGATGGAAAGTTTTATAGATATCTATTAGCAATACTTGATTTATGGTGTTGTTTAAATCTTTTCTTTCTCTTTTAATCTTCTTTCTAGTTGCTCTATTCAGTATTCATATTTGAGTTTTGAAGTCTCCTACTATTATTCCTGAGGTGTCCATTTCTCCCTTCAATTCTGTTACTTTTTTGCTTTGTGTATTTGGTGGCCCTATTGTTTGGTACATGTATGTTTATAATTGTTATATCTTCCCAATGCATTGACTAACCTTTTTAATTATAATATCTTTCTCTTTTTCTCTAGTAACATATTTTTGTGTGTGTTTTAAGGTCTGTTTTGTCTGAAATTAGGAGACACTTCAGCATTCTTATGGCTGCTGTTTGTATGATATATCTTTCCCATGCTTTCATTTTCAGCCTATTTTATCCTTTGAATCTAAAGCATGTTAACAAGCCTGTTGTCAATTGGTCTTTCACTACAGATATTTGTGCAAATGGCCATTTTTTTCATTTCTGCAACAATCTGTGTAATTGAATTCTATTATTTTATTTTATTTTATTTTTAATTGAAGTATAGATGATATGTTGGCTTCATGTATACAACATAGTGACTCAACAATTACATATGTTGCAAAATGCTCATCATGGTAAGTGTAATCACCAACTGTTACCATACAAAATATTACAGTATTATTGTATATTCCATATGTTCAATTTTCCCGTGCTGTGACTTATTTATTTCGTAACTGAAAGTTTTTCCCTCTTTATCTTCTTCATCTATTTTGCCCATCTCTCCATTCTCCTCTCCTATGGCAACCACCAGTTTGTTCTCAGTGATTCTGAGTTTATCTCTGTTTTGTTTGTTTGTTTGTCCATTTGTTTTAGTTTTTAGGTTTTAGATAAGTGAAATCATATGGTAACAAATGGTCATTTTTAACAAAGGCAATATTGCCTGTAATATCTGGATGACTTAATGTCTAATGCTCATTCATCTCACTATCATTCTGGTTAATGTAGTGATGTTTTTATGATATCAATCAGGTGTAGTCTCCCCTCTCCAAGAAATTTTAAATATAATATAAAAGATTTATTATCTTATTTATCCTAATTTGTCTGAGAAGTATAACAAATAAAATACATTATGTTCATTTTATACTGAGAAAGCAGATACCTATAAACTTAAATTTGAACTTTCTCTCACTTTTAATACTTCAAGTAATCTTAAATCCCAAAGGCAAATTTAATTTTAAATTTACTTATTCAGGCCACTGGTTACAAGTTTTGTCAGTAATAATAGAAAACTGCCAGGAATTTCCAATTTTCATTATCATATTGTCCTTGAAATTCTGTTGAAAAGCAGGGAAAAAAAGTTTTTAGGCATTATATAGTTTCACTTGCTTTTGACATTATTAGCACTCTTGTGAGATAATTAGCATAGTTTGGGTATGGGCTACAGAAATGGGAAAATTAGCTTCTGAAATGACTGACTAGCAGCTGGAGTTAATGAATAAGGAAGTGCTTGAATGAATGTATCAACCAGATGAAATGTTAAGTGTAGGTTTTGTTTTAGGTATTTGTTCTGTGCAATGAAAGCCTTCATAGAATTTAGACTTGTGAAAAATAGGAACTCTTTGATCTAACAATGACTGATAATAATGTTGATAATTTTGATAGCTAATTTTTATAGGGTACTTACTATTTGTCAGGCACTGTTCTAATATCTTTTACACATGGTTCAAGAATTAGATTGTCAAATCAGGCTGACAGGAATTGCAGATGTTAATCAGTATCAAGCTTTACTTGTAATTTTAAGGATATAAGCAATCAAAAAGCACAGGAGAAGCAGAGAGAGTGTTTCTGGACATTGAGGGAGACCTGATTCTTTCTCCCCACAATAGACAAAGCTCTCAATTCCAGAGCAGGAGATAAGACCTCTGATGAAGTACATGGGTTACCTCATACAACAGGGAGCTGACAGGCTGTGAAACATCTCCATTTTCTACTCAGATAGTTGGATAACTCACACCTCATACCCCATAAATGTTTAGATTCTAGGTTTGTTACCATAATAATTCTAAACAAGGAGTATCCTGCTGAAAGCCTTCTATGGATAGGTACTTTTTTATTTAAAAAATAGCATTAGTATATTTGCCAATTATTAACATTTTTATAAGGAGATTAGACCAGGTCTTCTGCCTTCTTTCTTAGGAGAGCCTCCTATCCAAGAGAAAAAAAAACCCCAAACTTTAACTCTTTGTTTTCCAACAGATTAACTCATTTAAATTAAAATTGAATTATTTACTTTTTTCATATAAATAAAGCAAAATATATTAAGGAACATCAGAATGTTACAAAGTCTTTTATTTGGTTTAGTTTGGTTGGTAAGGGGGTGGAGTGAGAAATATGGCAAATATACAAAATACAAACATATTCTCACCACCAACAAATATTCACAGTAACAGTTTGTTGTATTTCTTTTGTGTGTATGTGTGCAGATGTCATATACAATTCTTTCTTCTGTTTGATCTTAGAATATTTGATTAAAATCATATCATGGTTTTAATTTGTAATTTTCTCTGTTTTCGTTAACCCTCTCATCAGGATGGAGATCCAGTTCGTCCCGGAGTAGCCATGACTGATCTTGCCACTGGCCTGTATGCTTATGGAGCCATTATGGCTGGACTGATACAAAGATATAAAACCGGAAAAGGACTCTTCATTGATTGTAACCTATTGTCATCTCAGGTACTGATCCAAATAACATTTTAGATAGTGGTATGAAACTGTGTATCTGATGTGTATCTCTTTCACATCAAATTCAATGCTTACATGTGCAAAAATAAAAAACAAAACAGAAAATTCTCCACAAACAACATCAAAAGCTGCTCCATTTTGGTGTGCTTAGTTTCTGTTCTGTCATGTTAAAATAAATGGACCACAAAGATTTTGTTGTATGTAGATATTGCTGTTGAATAGAATTTTAAGGATTATTTTATTAGCATAAGTCTGTTGCTACTTGTGAGACAAGAGTGTAGTTGTTTCTATTTTATTGTCTCATGAGCTCTGTAACTTCTTTTGACTGGAGCCTTTCACGTTTTTGGGCTATGGACCCTTTGGTTAATCTGGTGAAGTCTGTGGATTTTTTCTCAGAATTGTTTTTAAAATGCTTAGGATTACAAAGTAAACCAATTATGTTGAAATATAGTTATTCCAATTTAAAAATCAATTCTGTATTATAGTAACATACGTGATTTTTTGTCACAAACTCGATCAGTGAGTCCTATTACTATTGCAATTTTGAGGTAGTTTGAGCATAAATGATATTTTAAGATATTTGCAATGACTATAATATAATATGATAATATTTATTGGTAATCAAGTCATAGGTACTGCTAATGCTCCGATGGTTTTTTTTGCCTACATTCGTAATTGAAGAAAATGCTAAATTTTCATTAGAGGTTGATGAAAATAAAAATGTGTTTTTTTCCATTTAAGTTAATTAGTTCCCAGAATTCTTTCCATGGATTCCAGATTAAGAACCCCTGGTTTGGATACTTTATCAGTTATATTATGCTAAGTACTAAACTGGTGAAATAAAAGGGTTAACTTCCTCTCAAATTGACACTTTCCTCCTTTTTTGCTGGAGCAGACCCTGATGCTGTACCATATGTGAGCTGATTCTGAATAGATAATTTTTCAGGGAAAAAAAAAAATCTAATTTGTGCAAGGACACATTTTACTGTGGGAAAAATTACGTTATAGACAGAGACCTCAGTTGGGAATTTCAGATTTAAATGGCATACATGGGAAAATAGTAAACTTGGAACACTGCTTTGGAGATTTTTTTCTCTGGGACAAAATTAAGGAGGTGCATAGAGGTAAAAAGCATTAATATGGTTGAAGGTGAAATACTATACATGTCTTTTCAATGTTACCTTTGAGCCACAGTCAGAATTTTAATGGTTACATAAAAGGGTAAAAGGACTCTCTCATACGAATGATCTAGCTCCTTAACAGAGAAACACATATGTTAGTTATGGGAAGAAGCTGAAACTCTTTTCTTCTCTCCCTTAATTTTATAGCTGTGAGGAACCTGAGGTAGGTTAACTGATTGGCAAAAACTTGCACATCCAATAAGCATGTGAGCCATAAAGGATTCATGGGTGTGTGACCCCTGCAGTGGCAGAGGGCCCTAAGCTTAATTTAAATGCTCTGCTGTTGTTGCCTTAAAACTCTTAATAATTTTTGAACAAGAGGCCCTACATTTTTCATTTTGCACCAGCACTCTCAAATTGTGTAGCTGGTCCTGGATTTGGGCTCTGCTTAGGTCTCCTGATCTCTACCTAAACTGTTTTGATTAATTAATTGGCTTCGGAAAAAAAGTCTCTTGTAGAGTATCATAAAGTTTAATTCTTTTCCAGCACCAGACACAATATGGATTTGTGTGGTTCCTTGGTGATGGGGTGGAGGTGGGTGGATTCATTAATAGGGCTGTTTCAAAGTGATGGTTCAGTGAATGCAAACTCATGCATATGTGCACACATTAATACATTCCACCCATTTTGGGTGTGTGTCTATGTTGTTCATGCTGCTCCTTGAGATTGTAAATTCCATTAGTGCAGGACTAATGTTTGTTCTTGCTTATGGTGGTCTGCTCAAAGCCCAGCTCAGTATTTGTCAAATAGCAGGCTCTCCCAATCTTTTGAGAAATTTTGCCCTTGTGGGTCCTTTCCTTCATAAAGATATTGAAATTATAGTTAAAAATTAAAGCCAAATAATGAGGCCTGAAAGATAGAATGTATTGATTGGTGTAGGCTCTGCCTGGTACTTGAGATGGGTTAACTCCACCCAAACTGTATGGCTGTGACTGGGGAGAGGTGGTTCACCCAAAGAATGGTGTGGTTATTTCTTGGCCCAGGCAAGGGAAGTGGATATTGGAAAGCCAGTCAAGAAATGTTCACTATATAAACATACTGGAGTGTTTTGAGGATGTAAAGCAATAGAGGATGTAAAAAATCCCTTGTAAATTAGAAAGTATTTTACTGATGACTAGCATTCATTTTATTAGGTAACTGAAAAAATATTTCAGTGTCATAAATGTGCTGAGGCTAAAATTTGGTTACTGACATAATTATTTTATTATATAATTATAACTTTTCATAATAGAGGAATCTTGACTAACTTCACTTAGTCTTTCAATTTAAGATAATATTTATAGATTCTAGATCCAAAAACCAAACCACAAAATAATAAAAATATGCTTTATGAAGTAAATGGTAAATGCTATTTCTAGATACTTTTCAAAGTAACATAATAGGAAACTTCAACTTTTAAAAAATGTGTTCATTTCCTTTTTTTATGTAAATGTTCGCCTGCATTAAGCACACATCATTTAAATTTAATTTTAGCTGCCTGAAAAATGACTGTGATTTCATGAGGTGGTTAAAAAACATACTTCTCTATTCACTTTGATTGCATTACATAGGATGACAAATGATTATACTATTCAATATTAGTTGCTAAAATTAAATTTTGTATTCCCCTTCTTAAAAATGATTTAGTGTACAATTAGACAAGTTACCCTTGATTTGAATAGTAGCTAATTATTAACTCAGAGTTGATTGCCTCAACCACAACAAAACCATTTCATTGTAGATACATGACAGTTGCCGGGATGTGGTTTGTAGTGGGCACCACATTTTTTGTAGTTTCAAGGCTATAAACTTTTAACCTTTGTCATAAAATTCTTTGATTTTTTTTTATTCTTAACATATTTTAAAGTTGTCAACTGAAGATTGTCTTATGTCAGCATCTGAACAGTGTTCTTTAAATGATATTGGTAAATAACAAGGAAGTGGGTTTGGATGTGGTTCTAATTATTCTGTTGCTCTTATTCTTCTGTTGTGGCTTACAGAAATATCTTCTGGGAGTTTTAATATCCTTCCTGTACTTAATTGCAACCAGGTTTCCATAATTACTACTACAATGAGGTAGTTTTTTTAGCACCAAACTTTCATAATTATTTTCACATATAGGATGTATAGGCACTTTTGATGTCTCTATCCTTTCTCCACATTCATAATATTGTTCATGTTTAAGGTCAATAAAATTTTAGCTTTATTGTAGCATGTTTTTATGGATGAACTTTTGAATCTCAAATAAATATAGTAGTCTGAAATTCATCTTTTTGTGTCTTTAGGTGCACTGTTTCTTGTTTTCTTTTTTAATCTATATATTTTTGTACAATTTTGTACAATTTGTACAATGAGGTATATTTTACATATCATGAAATTCATCCTATTGCAAGTGGCCTTTAACAAATTTTAATAACTTTAGCAAGTTATGCAGTTGTCACTATAAATCAGATTTTGAAATAAACACTCATACAGTCACCTCTGGTCTGGGTCTTACCCATGAGGCTAGAATGGACCAGTTTTGAGTTTGGAGGTATGTAGGGCTAGACTGACTTTGAAGAATTCAGGGCCCGTCATGAACATCTGTGGGCCCTAGAAAATTTTGCCTTTGTGGGTCCTTTCCTCCATAAAGATATTAAGAATTATAAGTGCATTGGTATAAAGAATGTGGTTTATTATTATTTCACTCACTTCTGATTTTAAAAGAAATTAAAATTAAAACATTTTTGTGTATCCTTAAAAGTATCATGGGCTCTAGGCAGTATGCCTATGATGTTAGCTCTGGAAGAATAATCCTGAGAATAGTTTGTAAATGAGGCAAAATCTGTGAGCAAAGGCAATCATGTATCAGGAAGGATATGGAGGATGAAAACTGCGACCATGCTGAAGGGTGAATAGAGGATGGAAAGGTAGAGGCAGCGGTCCATAACCAAGGAAGCTGGGAGAATAGCATAGGGACAGACAAAAAGAGGATATTATCGCAGAGCTTTAGAAATCAGGGAACCCTGAGATTGCCTTTGAAGCTCTTTTTTGAGGAGCCTAATGCATTCCTGTCTTGAAGGCTCTTGTCAACCTGACAACCTTGGTTACTTGTGGCAAAATTTTAATCCTTGTCCAGCTTTCGTTCTTTAGCTAGCATTATCAGTAAGGCTTCCTTCTGCTCTTAAAGTTCAGAGGATACAGGTGGATATTAACATTTACCTAATACTAAGATTAGTTATTAGGAAAGTAAAGACACACCAAAAAATCAAAATCAGATGACTTCCAAAGAAAATTACAAAGAATTTTAGATAATCTGCTTTTCTCTGTTAATATTTATACTATTGGTGGGACCAAATACAAGTTGACTATAATATAAAACATGGCTCACTGTTTTTTTTAAAGAAGATTCAGTGAAATGCAAGTGTGTTGGAAGGATACTCTGGTTTTGAATGACTGAAATCCTTAGCTATATTCTTGGGCATTGCATATATTTTATGTAACATGAGCCACAGTGAAGGAAACCGGGGGTTTAACTTTTAATAATTTGTATTACTAGTGGGAAAATGTATCAAGGAGAAAAGAATGAAACAGGAAGACAAATTTCACTGTGACCTAATTTAATTCTCTAAGATAATTTAAAACAATTTAGTGCTTTTAAAATGTCCTGAAAAATAGAAACATAATTAAGAACAACATAGAAAAGAAATAGGTAGGGAAAGATCCATTGGTGTTGACAAACATTCCCTGAATCTAGATTTTGTTCTTGCAGAATCTTGGAGAATAATGATTTTGTTCCTAAAGGTGGGTTTTATAGGGATTAAAATCGCCTGTATTCTCTAGAATTAAAACAATTTGTTTTTGTCACTTAGTTAATCAATTCCACTTTTATCTTTGTATTTTTCTTTGTATTTTATGTAGAACAAAATGTAGTAATCATATCCTTCTGTATTGGCTAATTAATGGTGACTCTTTATGTGCCATGAGTTATGGACCAGTTGATTCCTAAATGAATGTGTTTGTTTTTCTTTTAAAAAACAAAACAAAACAACCCAGATTCCTGGGCCTCACAACTCAAGCATTCAGATCCAGTGGGTTTGGGTCAGCACTCAGGAGCCTGCATTTTTAAAAAATTTTTTATTTTTGATATCTTTGATGTACAATTACTTGAACAACATTATGGTTAGTAGGCTGCCCCCATCATCAAGTCCCCCCCACATGCCCCATTACAGTCACTGTCCATCAGCATAGTAAGATGCTGTTGAATCACTACTTGTCTTCTCTGTATATACTGTCTTTCCCATGCCCTCCCCCCCACATTATGTGTGCTAATAGTAATGCCCCATTTCCTCCTTATCCCTCTCTTCCCACCCACCCTCCCCAGTCCCTTTCCTTTTGGTAACTGTTAGTCCATAGTTCATTCTTGGGTTCTGTGAGTCTGCTGCTGTTTTGTTCCTTCAGTTTTTGCTTTGTTGTTATACTCCACAGATAAGTGAAATCATTTGGTACTTGTCTTTCTCTGCCTGGCTTACTTCACTGAGCATAATACCCTCTAGAGAAGCCTGCATTTTGAAGCAGCAACCCAGGTGACTGATGCAATACACCTGTGTGTCACACTTTTAAAAAGAGGGTGTGTCTTAGAATAAACATGCAATACTACTACAATGGTCCACCTATTCATTGTTATAGATAAAGGATAAGTAAACCACTAGCATTAAGCATGGTGGCTGAGATTTAATTTCTAGGAAAATCACTTGAGTTCTTCATAGATGTATATAAGGCATAATGGTGAGTAATTTTTAAATTTTTTGTAGCCTGGAGACATTGTATACTAGCAATATATAATTAGATCTTGATTAGCTGGATATTGTGGTTGATTTTATTTTTCTGGATAATTGACAGATGAAAGGAAATTGCTTTGGTTTCAACCATTTTCCTTTCTTTTTTCTTTTTTATTAAGGTATCATTGATATACACTCTTATGAAGGTTTCACAAGAAAAACAATGTGGTTACTACATTCACCCTTATTATCAAGTCCCCCCCATACTCCATTGTAGTCACTATCCATCAGTGTAGTGAAATGTCACAGAGTCCCCACTTGTCTTCTCTGTGCTACATTGTCTTCCCTGTGACCCCACACACACCACGTGCACTAATCATGATACCCCACAATCCCCTTCTCCCTCCATCCCCACCCACCCTCCACCACCTCCCCTTTGATAACTGCTAGTCCCTTCTTGGAGTTTGTGAGTCTGCTGCTATTTTGTTCCTTCAGTTTGGTTTCAACCATTTTCATAGAAAATCTTCTAGCTTGCTTTAGTTTACTTTTCTATTGTGGTAAATGCCATATACTAAATATATTCTCACCTTAAAAGTTATTATTTTGATGTCCTATTTTTAAACCTAATGATACTCACTTTAGGGAGTAAGAAATTAAGTTGAATCTGTACTAACAGAATCTGTCATCCATCCATTCATCCATTCATCCTTCTATCCAACCATTCATCCATCCACACTTGTTTCTCATGTTCCATAGGCCAGAGTATACAGTAAGTGATAAGTAAGCCAGCAAATTTCCTATCCCATGGAATTTACATTGTACTTGTAGATATAAATAATAAATTAGTAAGAAATGATAAATTTGAGAAGGAAATAAACAGTTAGGTAAAGATAACAGGGACACTTCTGTTAGCTAGGGAAAGATTATTCCAGATGGAACAGTAAATGCAAACCCTGAAGAAAGATAAACTTTGGCATGTTTTAGGAACTGGAAAAAGTTTGATGTGAGTGATGTGAGAGACACTGGCACTAAATCTAGCCATTTATTGATACTCATTGGAAGAATAAACATGGGGTGTTGCATTTAAATAATAATCCAATAATCTGTAGTTAGGAGACTTATTAGAAGTTAGGAGTTGGTAACAGAATGTTCTTTTTTGGGGGAGAGGGAATTTATTGGCAGGGTACTAGTTCAATTCTCTAAAGCAAGAGTTGAATTTTGGTGCTGTTTTGGTAGAATGAAGTAGAAGCAACACAGGACTGCAGAGATGTTTAATCTTTTCTGACATATGGGCTGACTGGAGACCAGTATTGATAAGGTTGAGACAGGATCTGGAAAAGAAAGTACTGTGATTATTAACAATGTCTGACAAGGTGCAACACTGGGATAGAGTTAGAAACTTGCTTATCTTGGAGTAAATGCTGCAAATATAGCCTGTTTATGTTCTCCAAAGTTGAATTATTGAGAGTGACTTTAAAAACATAATAAAACTTATAAAAGATTTACTTTATACTAGACTCTCTTCTAAGCACACTGTTGCCACCATGACTAAGTGGGTATTAAACATTTTTTTTTGTTTTTCATTGTTAAAAATCTCAAGGTGAGCATACTCTGACATCCAGGAAGACTGGATTTGGTCTCTGAGCTGTACCTTGAGCTTTTATAACCACTGCCGAGACTTGGCTGCCCTTTGGAATCACATGGGAAGATTAAAAAACTCCTGCCTGTGTCCTACACCCAGAGATTCTTGTTTAATTGTTATGGGGTATGGCTTGGGCACTGGGATTTTTAAAGCTCTCTGGATGGTTCTAATGTATAGCAAAGTTTGAGAACTTCTGTTTTGCAAAATGATTCTCAAACTTATGATATATGAAAATCATGAGGAAACTTTAAGAAAAGCCATTTTTTAAATTTTTTATTTTATTTTATTTTAGTATCATTAATCTACAATAACATGAGCAATATTATGTTTACTATATTCCCCCCATCATCAAGTCCCCCCCACATAACCCATTTTATATATATATATATATATATATATATATATATGTCACTGTCCATCAGCATAGTAAGATGCTATAGAATAACTACTTGTCTTCTCTGTATTGTACTGCCTTCCCCATGGCCCCCCACCTACATTATGTCTGCTAATTGTAATGCCTTTCTTTTCCCCCTTATCCCGCACATCCCACCCATCCTCCCCAGTCCCTTTCCCTTTGGTAACTGTTAGTCCATTCTTGGGTTCTGTGAGTCTGCTGCTGTTTTGTTACTTCAGTTTTTTTTTTTCTTTGTTCTTATACTCCACAGATGAGTGAAATCATTTGATACTTGTCTTTTTCCACCTGGCTTATTTCATTGAGCATAATTCCCTCTAGCTCCATCCTCGTTGTTGCAAATGGTAGGATTTGTTTTCTTCTTATGGCTGAATAATAGTCCATTGTGTATATGTACCACATCTTCTTTAGCCATTCATCTACTGATGAACACTTAGGTTATTTCCATTTCTTGGCTATTGTAAATAGTGCTGCAATAAACATAGGGGTGCATATATCTTTTTCAAACTGGGCTGCTGCATTCTTAGGGTAGATTCCTAGGAGTGGAATTCCTGGGTCAAATGGTATTTCTATTTTGAGTGTTTTGAGGAACCTCCATACTGCTTTCCACAATGGTTGCACTAATTTACATTCCCACCAGCAGTGTAGGGGGGGTTCCCCTTTCTCCACATCCTCACCAAAATTTGTTGTTGTTTCTTTTGGATGGTGGCGATTCTTACTGGTGTGAGGTGATATCTCATGTGGTTTTAATTTGCATTTCTCTGATGACTAGCGATGTGGAGCATCTTTTCATTTGCCTGTTGGCCATCTGAATTTCTTCTTTGGAGAAGTGTCTGTTCAGGTCCTCTGCCCATGTTTTAATTAGATTTTTTGCTTTTTGTTTGTTGAGGTGCATGAGCTCTTTATATATTTTGGATGTCAACCCTTTATTGGATCTGTCATTTATGAATATATTCTCCCATACTGTAGGATACCTTTTTGTTCTATTGATGGTGTCCTTTGCTGTACAGAAGCTTTTCAGCTTGATATAGTCCCACTTGTTCATTTTTGCTTTTGTTGCCCTTGCAACAAAATGTTCATGAAGAAGTCACTCATGTTTATGTCCAAGAGATTTTTGCCTATGTGTTTTTCTAAGAGTTTTATGGTTTCATGACCTACATTCAGGTCTTTGATCCATTTCGAATTTGCCATTGTGTATGGGGTTAGACAATGATCCAGTTTCATTTTCTTGCATGTAGCTGTCCATTTTTGTTGAAGAGGCTGTCATTTCCCCATTGTATGTCCACGGCTCCTTTATCATATATTAATTGACCATATATGCTTGGGTTAATGTCTGGACTCTCTGTACTATTCCACTGGTCTGTGGGTCTGTTCTTGTGCTAGTACCAAATTGTCTCGATTACTGTGACTTTGTAGTAGAGCTTGAAGTTGGGAAGCGAGATGCCCCCTGCTTTATTCTTCCTTCTCAGGATTGCCTTGGCTATTCGGGGTCTTTTGTGATTCCATATGAATTTTAAAACTATTTGTTCCAGTTCATTGAAGAATGCTGTTGGTATTTAGATAGGGATTGCATTGAATCTGTAGAATGCTTTGGGCAGGATGGCCATTTTGACAATATTAATTCTTCCTAGCCAAGAGCATGGGATGAGTTTCCATTTGCTAGTGTCCTCTTTAATTTCTCTTAAGAGTGTCTTGTAGTTTTCAGGGTATAGGTCTTTCACTTCCTTGGTTAGGTTTATTCCTAGGTATTTTATTCTTTTTGATGCAATTGTGACTGGAATTGTTTTCCTGATTTCTCTTTCTGCTAGCTCATCATTAGTGTATAGGAAAGCAAAAGATTTCTGTGTGTTAATTTTGTATCCTGCAACTTTGCTGAATTCAGATTTTAGTTCTAGAAGTTTTGGAGTTGAGTCTTTAGTGTTTTTTATGTACAATATCATGTCATCTGCAAACAGGGACCATTTGACTTCTTCTTTACCAGTCTGGATGCCTTGTATTTCTTTGTTTTGTCTGACTGCTGTGGCTAGGACCTCCAGTACTATGTTGAATAACAGTGGGGAGAGTGGGCATCCCTGTCTTGTTCCTGATCTTAGGTGAAAAGCTTTCAGCTTCTCACTGTTAAGTATGATGTTGACTGTTGGCTTGTCATATATGGCCTTTGTTATGTTGAGGTACTTGCCCTCTATACCAATTTTGTTGAGAATTTTAATCATGAATGGATGTTGAATTTTGTCAAATGCTTTTTCAGCATCTATGGAGATGATCGTGTGATTTTGGTCCTTTTTGTTGATGTGGTGGATGATGTTGATGGATTTTTGAATGCTGTACTATCCTTGCATTCCTGAGATGAATCCCACTTGATCATGGTGTATGATGTTCTTGATGTATTTTTGAATTTGGTTTGCTAATATTTTGCTGAGTATTTTTACATTTATGTTCATCAGGGATATTGGTCTGTAATTTTCTTTTTTGGTGGGGTCTTTACCTTGTTTTGGTATTAGAGTGATTCTGGCTTCATAGAATGAGTTTGGAAGTATTCCCTACGTCTTCTATTTTTTGGAAAACTTTAAGGAGAATGGGTATTATGTCTTCTCTATATGTCTGACAAAATTCAACAGTGAATCCATCTGGTCCAGGGGTTTTGTTCTTGGGTAGTTTTTGATTGCCGATTCAATTTCGTTGCTGGTAATTGGTCTGTTTAGGTTTTCTGTTTCTTCCTGGGTCAATCTTGGAAGATTGTATTTTTCTAGGAAGTTGTCCATTTCTTCTTGGTTATCCAATTTGTTCGTATATAGATTTTCATCATATTCCCTAAAAATTCTTTGTATTTCTGTGGGATCCGACGTGATTTTTCCTTTCTGATTCTGTTTATGTGTGTAGATTCTCTTTTTCTCTTAATAAGTCCAGCTAGGGGCTTATCGGGAACCAACTCTTGGATTCATTAATTTTTTCTATTGTTTTATTCTTCTCAATTTTATTTATTTCTTCTCTGATCTTTATTATGTCCCTCCTTCTGCTGACTTTGGGCTCATTTGTTCTTCTTTTTCCAATCTCAGTAATTGTGATTTTAGACTATTCATTTGGAATTGTTCTTCCTTCTTTAAGTAGGCCTGGATTGGTATATACTTTCCTCTTAGAACTGCCTTCGCTGTGTCCCACAGAATTTGGGACTTTGTGCTGTTCTTATCATTTGTCCAATATATTGCGTTATCTCTGTTTTAATTTGGTCATTGATCCATTGATTATTTAGGAGCATGTTGTTAAGCCTCCATGTGTTTGTGAGCCTTTTTGTTTTCTTTGTACAATTTATTTCTAGTTTTATACCTTTGTGATCTGAGAAGTTGATTGATAGAATTTTATTCTTTTTGAATTTACTGAAGCTCTTTTGTGGCCTAGTATGTGGTCTATTCTGGAAAATCTTCTGTGTACACTTGAGAAGAATGTGTATTCTGCTGCTTTTGGGTGTAGAGTTCTATAGATGTCTGTTAGGTCCATCTGTTTAGTGTGTTGTTCAGTGCCTCTGTGTCCTTACTTATTTTCTGTCTGGTTGATCTGTCCTTTGGAGTGAGTGGTGTGTTGAGGTCTCCTAGAATTAGTGCACTGCATTCTATTCCCTCCTTTAATTCTGTTAGTATTTGTTGCACATATGTCATGCTCCTGTATTGGGTGCATATATATTTATAATGGTTATATCCTCTTGTTGGACTGACCCCTTTATCGTTAAGTAATGTCCTAGTTTATCTCTTGTTACTTTCTTTGTTTTGAAGTCCATTTTGTCTGATACAAGTATTGCAACACCTGCTTTTTTCTCCATATTGTTTGCATGAAATATCTTTTTCCATCCCTTTAGTTTTAGTCTGTGTATGTCTTTGGGTTTGAGTTGAGTCTCTTGTAAGCAGCATATAGATGGGTCTTGCTTTTTTATCCATTCTATTACTCTGTGTCTTTTGATTGGTGCATTCAGCCCATTTACATTTAGGGTGATAATTGAAAGCTACATACTTTTTGCCATTGCAGGCTTTAGATTTGTGGTTACCAAAGCTTCAAGGGTAGTTTCTTTACTATCTAACTGTCTAACTTAACTCTCTTATTAAGCTATTATAAACACAGTCTGATGATTCTTTATTTCTCTGCCTTCTTCTTTTTTTAAAATTTTGTTATCATTAATCTACAATTACATGTTTCTCTGCCTTCTTATTCATCCTCCTCCATCCTTTTTAAGTTATTTGTTTTATTCTGTACTCTTTTGTGTTTCCTTTGACTGCTTTTGTGCGTAGTTGATTTTATTTTTTGCCTTTAGTTAGTGTTTGTTTGGTCTGCTTTCTTTGGTGTGATTTTATTTTCTCCGGTGACGTCTATTTAGCCTTAGGAGTGCTTCCATCTAGAGTAGTCCCTCTAAAATACCCTGTAGAGGTGGTTTGTGTGAGGCAAATTCCCTCAACTTTTGCTTGTCTGGGAATTGTTTAATCCCTCCTTCATAGTTAAATGATTATCATGTTGGATATGGTATTCTTGGTTCAAGACCCTTCTGTTTCATTACATTAAGTATATCATGCCATTGTCTTCTAGCCTGTAAGGTTTCTGTTGAGAAGTCTAATGATAGCCTAATGGGTTTTCCTTTGTAGGTCATCTTTTTTCTCTCTCAGGCTGCCTTTAATACTCTGTCCTTGTCTTTGATCTTTGCCATTTTGTTTATTATATGTCATGGTGTTTTCTTCCTTGGGTCCCTTGTGTTGGGAGATCTGTGGGCTTCCATGGTCTGAGATACTATTTCCTTCCCCAGCTTGAGGAAGTTTTCAGTGATTATTTCTTCAGAGACACTTTCTATCCCTTTTTCTCTCTCTTCTTCTTCTAGTACCCCTATAATGCAAATATTGTTCCATTTGGATTGGTCACACAGTTCTCTTAATATTCTTTCATTTATAGAGACTGTCTTATCTCTCTCTGCCTCAGTTTCTCTGTATTCCTGTTCTCTGATTTCTATTCCATTAACAGTCTCTTGCACCTCGTCCAGTCTGCTCTTATGTCCTTCCAGAGATTCTTTCATTTTTGTTATCTCCCTCTGGAGTTAATCCCTTAGCTCTTGCATATTTCTCTGCAGGTCCATCTCCATGGTTATGACTTTTATTTTGAATTCTTTTTCAGGAAGATTGGTGATATCTATCTCACCAGGCCCTCTCTCTGGGGTTGTCTGAGTGGTTTTTGACTGGACCAGATTATTCTGCCTTTTCATGGTGATAGAAGTGGTCACAGGCAGGTGGCATGTGTCTCTGCTGAGAGTACAAAGTGCTTTCCTGCTTACTGGTCACCTTTCTCTTCTCTGCTGCTTTTGTCATTTACCTTCACACTTGGAGCAGTCTCTGGGATAATCCCCCTGACTTGCCATGGGTTGGGTGGCCCTCAGGACAGTCTAGGACTCTGTGGGGGGGTCACTGGCATGTCGTGTGTGTTCTCTTGGAGAACGGCGCCACACCGGCAGGCAGTCTCTGGGATAATCTTCCAAGCTGCCGTGGCAGGGCATTGCCTGGGCTAGCCCAGAGCCCTGCTGGGGGTGGCAGATGTGCAGGGTGTGTTCTCCTGTGAGAATGGCCACCCCCTTCCAGCACCTTCCGGATCCCACTCCTGCATCCACCGTCCGTGCCTGTCACCCACACATGAATCAGTCTCTGGGATAATCTCATGAGGTGCCATGAGCAGCATGGACCTTAGGTTTGCCTAGAGCCCTGCAGGGAGTGGCAGACATGTAGGCTGTGTTCTCCTGTGAGAACAGCTCCCTTTCATGCCTTCTGGACCTTGCTCGGGCTTCCTCTGTCTGTGCTGGGGAGCTTCTTGCCGGTGGCAGCCTCTCGATCTGTCCCAGTTTGCTACTCGGAGGACACTCTGTGTGGTGGCTGTTGGCAGGGCTGTTCTCTGGCTGCTCTGCAGCTGTGGCTGGTCAACCATTTTGCTTGCAGCACTGGCTCAGGGGGATGAATGGCAGGTTGCTTATTGCCATGAAGGGCTTCTGGGATGGGTTACCCCCCACGGAGTTGGGACACATGAAGTTTCTTAGGATTTCCAGCCTGCTGGCTGAGTGTTCCAGGATGATTTTGTCCAGCTGTTAAGCCCTTGTCCCTTTAAGAGTTTTAAAAAATGCCTGCTTTTCTTTTCTCCCAGGGGAGCCAGCTGTGGGGACCCACTCACAGTCTCCATCTCCAATTTTACTTTTCCATTTCTCTAATATCCAGTACACCATGCAATGTGTGTCTGTGCTCCCAGTGCGGATTACTAGGGCTGGTTATTTAACAGTCCTGTGCTTCCACTCCCTCCCCACTCTGATTCTTTTCCTCCCTCCAGAGAACTGGGGTGGGGGAGTGCTTGGTTCCCGCTGGGTCACAGCTTTATATCTTATCCATTTTGTGAGATGCTGAATTCTTGCAGATGTAGATGTAGCCTAGCTGTTGTACTGTATCTTCTGGTCTTGGTTTTAGGAGTAGTTGTATTTGTTGTGTTTTCAAAAATACGTATGATTTTGGGAGGAGATTTCTGCCACCGTACTCATGTCGCCATCTTGAGCTCCTCTCAGAAAAGCCATTTTTTAAAGAGAAGTTTCAGGTTTAGAACAAAATTGAGAGTTAGGTACAGAGATTTCTCATATGCTCCCTTTCCCTACCCCGTTATCAACCTCACTCACCAGTATGGTGTATTTTTTACCAAGGATGAACCTGCATTGACACATGATCACCCAAGGTCTATAATTTAATTTAAGGTTCACTCTTGTTGTTGTACATTCTGTGGGTTTGGAGAAAAGTATGATGGCATATCCATCATTGTAATAGCATACACAGCATTTCACTCCCCTAAAATTTTCTTTGCCTATTCATTGCACACCTCCCCACAACCACAGATCTTTTTCCTGTTTCATGGTTTTGCCTTTTCCAGAATGTCATATAGTTGGATCATACAGTGTGCAGCCTTTTCAGATGGGCTTCTTTCACTTAGTACTATGCATTTAAGTTTTCCTTCATGTTTTTTTACTGGCTTAGTAGCTCATTTCTTTTTATCTCTGAGTAAAATTTCCCTGTCTTGATGTACCACAGCTTGGTAATTCTGAATAACTAGAGTTTTGGCAATTGTTAAAAAGTTTGGTAACAATGAGTAAGCTATCATAACCATCCATGTGCAGATTTTTAAGTAGACATAAGTTTTCAGTTCCTTTGGGTAAATACTAAGGACCACAATTGCTTGATCACATGGTAAAATTATGTGTCATTTTGTAAGAAACTGCCAAACTGTCTTCCAGCCATTCCCGCTAGCAATGAACCTTGCTGTTCCATATCGTCACCAGTGTTTGGTATTGTCAGGGTTTTGGATTTTGGTCATTCTAATGTGTCGTGGTCCAGGGAGTTTTTTTTTTTTTAAACAAAACAAAACAAAACAAAACAACCCAGATTCCTGGGCCTCACACTCAAACATTCAGATCCAGTGGGTCTGGGTTAGCACTCAGGAGCCTGCATTTTTAAGCAGCAACTCAAGTGACTTTGATGCAGTATACCTGTGTGTCACACTTTTAAAAAGATGCTGTGTCTTAGAATAAACATGCGAGGTTTATTTCTTTCACACATCACCTTGATACTATTAAAATTAAATGGTACTAAAACTCCCCCAAATAATTTTCAATCAGTATTCAAGTCATACTTCTTCCAACTATTTTGTCTGGCCTGTGCATAGTTATGGATATCACTGTATTTCAAGTCTGTTCTCTACAAGCATCCATGGAACCTGGAGCTGCCTAGTGAACTAAAAGAATAGAGTGGTTTAGAAAGAACCCCAAGGCTTTATGACTGTATGGTACATTGAACATGACTTTAGGCAATGATGACATAGACTAACTAAAAATCATCAGCTGACTGTTTAGTGTGACCTGCAGTCTTTAGGAGTGTGGGAATTCTTCATCTTGGACCCTTGACTTGAAGGGAAACAGCAGCAGAGAGGGACATTTCACCGGCCATAGATATGAACCAAAAGTCAGACTCCACTTTTCTCCTGGTGACCAGAGTCCACATATCTGTCTTTTAAACCATAATTACTCCCACAGACATGTTATCAATCATGGCATTCTAAAAATGAAAGGATTTAAAAACTGGCTTAGCTGCTAATTGACAAATATACTTTACAAAATAGATTTGTAGGTAGTACTGTGATAAAGGGTGTTTGTTAATTTAAGAAAAAGCTGTGTTTTATTAGCATATGTGAAATATCAGTTGTATAATGGTTGAAATGTATAAGGGCTATGTAGAAAATAGAGTCAAATGTCTTATTGTCCAGTGTTTCTTAATGACTGTAATAGAATGGCATACAGGACTTTTCCACACTGTTAACAAAAGAAATACATGTTCATAAAAAATGCCCAAAATTATACAAATGTATAACTTAGTAACTGAAAGATTTTTGTAATTCCACTCCTTAGCATTAGTGACTAATATTTGGTGAATATTTCAGAAAAATATCTTAGTAATTGAACTGACTAATGAATCTTTCTTGATTTCCAGGAACATATATTTTTTGTCTTAGTGGTATAATCATATGTAATATTGTTTTGGATGAAAACTAAATTTCAGAATTCAGTTAAGTCATAATGTAAATATTTTTCCTGTATGGAAATTAAAAAAAATAATTACTAGTTTATTTAGGTCTAAAGATAAATTTTTGCTTGTTTGATGCTTAGTCAGCTCCCGCCCTACACTCCACGTCTGACCGCCACCACGTACTTAATTGTTGTGACTGTTTCTTTCAGGTTTCCGTAGTGCAGGTGCTGCTCATGGGGGAAATACCCACAATTTGCTGTGCTGTTTGGAGCAGGTGTTTTAGTCATCCTCACTCACTGCTTCTGAACTCCATAGTCCACTAACCAATAGGATGTATATTAAGAAACATAAGTAACCTGGTGACAATATTATTTCTTCACTGGATTACTGAGATGCTATTAATAAACAGGATGATTTTTTGAGGAAAATGAAGTATTGTACCAAGTTACCAGCAACCTCTCTTACCCTCAGGTTAATAATTTGGACTGGTCTTGACAACGTGATAGTTTAATTGAGAATAGGGGAACAGAAATACAAAGAATTATTAGAGAATTCCATGAAAAATTATATGCTGATAAATTGGACAACCTAGAAGAAATTAACAACTTCCTATAAAACTTCCAAGACTGACCCAGGAAGAAACAGAAAATCTAAATAGACCAATTACCAGTAATGAAATTGAATTGATAGTCAGAAACTCCCAATGAACAAAAGTACAGTACCAGATGGCTTCACAGCTGAATTCTACCAAACATTTAAAGGGGAACTAATACCCATCCTTCTTAAAGTAGAAGAGGGTATACTGCTAAACTTATTCTATGAGGACAGCTTCACTCTAATACCAAAACCAAACAAAGACAGTACAAAAAATGAAAATTTTAGTCCAGTATCCATGATGAACATACATGCAAAAATTCTCAACAAAATATTGGCACACTGAATTAAAAAATACATAAAAAAATGATCCATCATGACTAAGTAGGATTTATTCCAGGGATGCAAAGATGGTACAATATTTCTAAATCAATAAATGTCATACACCACATTAACAAAATGAAGAATAAAAACCACATGATCATCTTAATAGATGCTGAAAAAGCATTTGACAAAATTCAACATCCATTCATGATTAAAAACTCTCAATCAAATGAGTATAGATGGTATGTAACTCAACATAATAAAGGCCATATATGACAAATCCACAGCTAACATACTCAATGGTGTAAAGCTGAAAGATTTTCCTCTAAGATCAGGAATAAGACAAGGTTACCCACTCTCACTACTTTTACTCCACATAGTACTGGAGGTTCTAGCCATGGCAATCAGACAAAATAGAGATAAAAAGCATCCAGATTGGTAAGGAAGAAATTAAACTGTCACTATTTGCAGATGACATGATATTATATATAGAAAATACTGAAGACTATACCAAAAAAGCTATTACAACTAATAACTGGATTCAGCAAAGTTGCAAGATACAAAAATTAATACACAGAAATTTGTTGTGTTCTTATATACACCTACCACCAAACTGGCAGAAAGAGAAATCAGGAAAAAAATTACATTTACAATTGCATCCAAAAGAAGAAAATACCTAGGAATAAATCTACCAAGGAGGTGAAAGACCTGTACTCTGAAAAATGTAAGATGCTTGTGAGAGAAATCAAAGAAGACACAAATCAATGGAAATCTATCCCATGCTCATAAATAGGAAGAATTAATATTGTCAAAATGGCCATTGTGCCCAAAATAATTTACAGATTTGGTACAATCCCTATCAAAGTATCAATGGCATTTTTCAGTGAAGCAGAGCAAATAATCTTAAAATTTGTATGGAATCATAAAAGACGGTGAACAGCCAAGCATTCTGAGAAAGAAGAACAAAGGTGGGGTATTGTGCCCCCTGATTCAAGCTCTACTACAAAGCTACAGTAATCAAAACAGTATAGTACTGGCCCAAGAACAGATCCATAGATCAGTGTAACAGAATAGAGACCTCTGATATAAACCTACACATATACGGTCAATTAATATATGATAAAGAAGCCATGAATATATAATGGAGAAAAGGCAGTCTCTTCAATAAGTGGTGTTCGGAAAACTGGACAGCTACATGCAAGAGAATGATCTGGATTACTGTCTAACTCCATACCCAAAAAGTAGACTATAATGGTTCGAAGACCTAAATGTAAGACATGAAACCATAAAACTCTTAGAAGAAAACATAGGCAAAAATTTCTTGAACATAAGGATGAGCAGTTTTTTTCTTGCACACATCTTCTTGAGCAAGGGAAAGAAAATAAAAATAAATAAAAAATGTACAAATGGGACTACATCAAACTAAGAAGCCTCTGTACAGCAAAGGACACCATCAGCAGAACAAAAAGGCAATCTATAGTATGGGAGAATATATTCATAAATGATTTATCTGATAAGGGGTTAACATCCAAAATATATAGAGAACTCATATGACTCAACATCACAAAAAACAATTAACCCAATTAAAAAAAAGTGTGGAAGACCCAAACAGACATTTTTCCAAAGAAGAAATACACATGAAAAGATAGTCCACATTGGTAATCATCAGAGAAATGCAAATTAAAACCACAGTAAGATACCACCTCACACCAGTCTGAATGGCCTCTATCTGAAAGACGAGAAATAACAACTGTTGATGAGGATGTGGAGAAAAGAGAACCCTCCTACACTGTTGGTGGGAATGTAAATTGGTGCAGCTGCTGTGGAAAGCAGTGTGGAAGTTCCTCAAAAAGCTAAAAATAGAAATACCATTTGACCCAGTAATTCCACTTATAGGAATTCACCTGAAGAAAACAAAATCCCTGATTCAAAAAGATATATGCACCCCTATGTTTATTGTCACATTATTTACAATAGCCAAGATATGGAAGCAACCAAAGTGTTCATGAATAGATAAATGGATAAAGAAGAAGTGGTACATATGCACAATGTAATATTATTCAGCCATAAAAAAGAAAGAAATCCTGCCATTTGCACAACATGGATGGATCTAGAGGGTATTATGCACAGTGAAAAGCCAAGCAGACAAAGACAAATACCATATGATTTTACTTATTTCATCTAAAGCAAAACAGAACAAAATGAACAAAATAGCAGTAAACTCATGGCCACTGAGAAGTGACTGGTGGTGACTGTGCAGGAGGGGTTGGGATGGGTGGGTCGGGAGGGTGAGGTGGATAAAGAGGCATAAAAATTCTCAATCATAGTATAAGTTGGTCATGGGAAGGTTACTACAACATGGAGAATATATCCAATGATTCTGTAACATCTTCCTGTGTTCACAAACAGTAAATACTAGTTGGGGTGAGGATTTAATAATATTGGTAACTGTTGCTGTGTTGTATACTTGAAACCAGTATAAGATTGAATATCAGTGATACTTGCATAAAAAAAAAAGTAGTGGGGGACATTAAAATGTAAAGGTAATTTGGCAAAAGTTATGGTAAAATAAAAGATAGGTTATTATTTAATGTAAATATCCCTTTTTGATGTGAAAATTCTGGGTTGGTTATAGAAAAGATTTGGTAATTGCAGAAGAGCATAAGCATGTGATTCACTTACCTTATCGCTGATGGTACTGTGGACTCATGAGTTGCACTAGAAAGAGGCTCTCTTTGGTTAAAATGTCATGCTCTTATCCTTCTGGAGAAGGCTTTCTATATTCATTTCTAATGTTTGTAATTTCACTTATTACATGTTGCCAAGTACACAATAAAGGCTATATTGTGTTTATTAGGTAGAACATTTTAATCTGAATGTGAAGTGTATTTTTCCCCCTTTAAGGTAAAACCTCAGTTTTTTTTAAATTTTAATTTTAAGCTTTATTGTTGTATTAACTTCTTTCCATTTGGTAACCTTTCTTATTCAGGCCTGTAGAGTAGTGGTTAGGAGTATGGACTTTCCAGCCAGACTGCTGAGATTTAAATCCTCAATATGCTCCTAAGTAGTTGAGGCCCTTGGGCAAGTCATGTAAAGGATCTATGCCTCAGTTTCCTTTCATTAAATTGGGATAATAATAGTGTTTGGCTCTTAAGATTCATTTGAAGATTAAAATGAGTTAATATAAGTAAAGGGCTTACCACAGTGCCCGTTACATAGTAAGCACTAAGTAAGTGTTAGCTTTCATTATTACATTTCCATTATTACCATTGCCTCCACCTTAGTTTTTCCTTTTTTGTTCCCTTTTCTTGACCCTCCTTCCTCATACTCTAATTTATTACTATATTCCTTAACCCTGCATGTCCTGCATAAGGGCATATAGGTTGCAGCAGAGACTGAAATTTTTAACCCAAAGCCTTTGCTTTGGATGAAGTCTTGCAATTATTTAGAATATAAATATTAAAAAGTAAAAGTCTTACTTTGCTACTGCTTTTATTTTTTTTTAATCAAGGGAATGTATGTGTTAAAAATGCCTCAATGAAAATTAAGTTAAAAATACTGATACTATATTGCTTATTGTAAATATGCATGACAGGTTTGTGGATGCTGAATGTGTTTAGACTGGGCAGGGAACTGAGATAACTTGTTCTGGGTCCAGGAAGCAAACCTGAGAATTTTGAGTAAAAGCTTTCTGGCTCACCTTGAGTTCTTTTATTAAAACAACTTAATTGCTCTTGAGGTAACTGAGGTCCTGGCCTTTAACATTAAACTGGTGAAAATCAATAACTGAAACAAAGCTCAAAATAAATTAGTCCACCTAGTACACATGACTGAATACAGATAAAAGTCTTGTTCTTTGTTGTTATTGTTCTGTTTTTTGCACTATCAAAAAACTCCTCTTGAATTTAGCTGGATATTTCTTGAACTTTCCCATGTACACTTGAGAATGTCCCATGTACATGGGAGCCTGTTGAAAATCAGAGTCCTATATTTTTCAAAATGATCAGTAACAGTGTTTGGATTCTATCCCAGCCCAAAACTTACATTAAGAGAAATCTGAAAGGACACATGATGTTTGCTTTGTTCTTTCTGTTTTTAAAGCATGTCTTTCTTTCGGGTTACTTCCAAACATGCTTTATGTCCTTTCTTTGTTTTTTTTCCTTCCCTCCCTCCTTTTCCTCCTTTGTATTTTGTTAATCTTTTTTTTTTTTTTTTGCTACAGTAAAATTGACTTTATTATAATTTTTGGGCAAGGGTAGAATTCCAAATACTTGTTATTTTTAAGCAAGTGGAAAAAAAAAACCCAGTAACCGTGCTGAAGTAGGTCTGAGACTGAAAATTTAGTGGGAAGTAGAGGAGGGAAAAACTAGTAGGAGTTTTATGATTTCAGGTCTTATATTTAGGTCTTTAATCCATATCAAGTCTATTTTCGTGTATGGTGTAAGACAGTGATCCAGTGTCATTCTCTTGCATGTAGCTATCTAGTTTCCCAACACTAGTTATTGAAGAGACTGTCTTCCCCATTGTGTATTCTTGCCTCCTTTGTCATATATTAGTTGACCACATAAATGTGGGTTTATATCAGTGCTCTCTATTCTGTTCCATTAATCTATGGTTTATTTTTGTGCTGGTATCATACTTTTTTTTAAATTGAAGTATCATTGATATACAGTCTTATATTCATTTCAAATATACAAGACAGTGGTTTAACAGTTTCCCATATTATTAAATCCTCACCCCCCACTAGTGCAGTTACTCTGTCAACATAGAAAGATGGTACAACCATACTGTTTTGATCACTGTAGCTTTGTAGTATAGATTGAAAGCAGGGCCCATGATACCTACAGCTTTGTTCTTCTTTCTCAAGATTGCTTTGCCTATTTCAGTGTCTTTTGTGGTTTCATACAAATTTTAGGATTATTTGCTTTTGCCATTTGTGATAACATGGATGGAACCAGAAGGTATTATGTTAAGTGAGATATATCAGACAAAGACAAATACTATGTGATTTCACTTATATGTAGAATCTAAAAAACAAAATAAACAAACAAACAAAACAGAAGTCGACTCATAAACACAGAGAACAGACTGGTGGTTGCCTCGGTGGGGGGGAGGATGGATGAAATAGGTGAATGGGATAAAGAGATATAAACATCCAATTATAAAATAAATTAGTCATGGTAAGGAAAAATAGCATAGGAAATATAGTCAATAATATTTTAATATCCTTGTATGTTAACAGACGGTAACTGTACTTGTTGTGAGCATTTAATAATGCATATAAATTGTCTAACACTGTTGTACACCTGAAACCAAGATAATATAACTATATTTCAGTTAAAAAGGTTAAAATGGTTCATTGAGGCAGAGACCTCTGACAAATGCTCGTAATTTCCTTTCCTCATGGTGGTAGTGATTACTGCTAGGACAGTATCCAGAAATGCAAAACACATTGATGGGAACTGTTCTAGGAATTTGCATTGGTCTGTGTTCTTTTCCAAATTTCATCCTCTGTCTTTATTCTTGGGATCTTGAAAGTGGTTTCTGGAAAATGCTTTTCTTCTAGTAGGTAGGACTATAATGCACATGCCCCCAGGGAGAAGAGTGATAAATGTAAGTGTTACCGTCTTTGGATTACAGACGTATGCGTTCGGGCAGGCTCAGCAACAATCATCTGTGTATGAATGCATGTAATGTGACATGAAAGGGAATTTTCCTGACCACTATCATATCTAGTTTCATGTTCAGACATTCTTATTTGATAGAGTCATTTAATCAGAGGTTTGTCTTGTTTTGGACTTTTTCTACCCAGGTTTTTGAGATTTCCATCAAATATCCATATAAGGTCTTCAATAAAACAAAAAGCCTTTGTAGTTTTGAGAAGCAATGATGATTTTTCCCCTAGAAATAAAAATTCCCAGCTTTCCACATTTTATTTCTTGAGTGTGTAATTACATATTTTTATCTTTTAAAAAACATCCAGTTTTTTTAACTGCTCAATTGATGACTTGAAATCTGTATTGCAATATTCTTTTTTTGCTTAGATAACACAATGGTTAGAAAAGGGAGAAAAGGAATCTAAAGATGGTATTTCAATTTGTCCAATAATATTGAATTTAAACCTGGTCTTTGTTTTTAATTATGAAGCAAGCACAGTAGCTTGAAATTGCTTTTTCTTTGTTATTTATGTACGAGGTTTTTGGAATAGAGTATGACTGTAAACCAGGAGTTGCAAAATTAAATGCTTAAATATTCCAGGCACGTATTTAACATGAGTGAACTGAGACAGACTAAGAACAATAGGGAATAGTGGTGAATGTGGGCTCTCTGAAGGGATAGTCACTTAACTCCAACCATTTGCTGCCATATGAGACTGTGGTCTCAAGTGTAGGTTCCAAGTGTAAATGTTTAATTATTCACTTTTCTAAAGAAAAAAAAACCACTTGGGATTTGTAGCATTTGCCAGTTCTTATTAGCATTTGCTAATTTCAGGACTCTCATGCCTTTGTCACTGAAGGGGTTTGGAGGAGATATTAACAATGGACTAATGAGTCAGTATAGCCAGTTCTACCACACAGCTAGCAGACTGTAACCAGATTTGCAATTTTTGAAGCAAGAAATCTGAATTTTTATATAAAACTTTCCAATTTTTGAAGTACTATGTAGGTAAACAAAACTGAATCATGCTCATGACCTGTCAATTTGCAACCTTTGGAGGTAAACTAGTAACAATTGTCTTAGAAATCTTACTAGAAATCAAGTTTTGTTACTTTATAGACAAACTACAGATGTTTAGTCAATGGCTCCACTGGTATTTTCCTGAACCAACAGTTTTTAATATGTGTTTAATAGTTTTTAAAGTCTAAAAATTTGCAGTTTAGAATTTCTTCTTTGATTAATGAAAATGGTCAATATACTTGGAATTTCTAAAGCTGACTAATCTGATTTCTGTCTGTGGGGGTTGTTGTTCCTAGATGGATTGTTTGTATCATGGAAAGATGAAAAAACCCATCTAATTCATAGAAATTACTGAATTGTTGTACAGTAAAACCTTATATTAGCTCTTTGGTCTATATTCACTTGGATAATAAGTTTTTAAATGATAATTTTTCATTATTCTTATTTTTGAGTATTTTCAAAACACTTTTACAATGTTATTGTGAAGTCATACAATACAGCTGTGAGGAGGTTGGTGATGTTTTGTAAACCTGACCCAGGGTTCAGGACTTTGTAATGAGGGCCTCAGCTGAGGCTGGGACTCAGGTCTGTTGACTCAGGATCCAAGTCTCTTTCCGCAAAACTGCTGAGGCTGTCAGAAAGATTCAAAGACTATCCCCTCTTCAGAACTGTCTAGCCCTGCAATTGTGGTTAAGGAATAGGTGGCGGATGTGGCTAAGAGAATGATCATTGTCTGATGAATATGAGAATTGACACAACAAAGCAGAGTGGCTCCATCAGGGTTCTATCATATTACAGTCTTCTAGCATATAAAAACATATTTGTGGATATGTTATAGTGCAGATCATATGCAAATGTGCCATATTAGGGACATATGAGAATAGGGATATATGATACAGTGTGTCATCAAAGGCTGATTATGTCAGTGTACCTTTGAGATCCTTTAGAGGTGACATTGAAAAGCCCAAACACGACTTCAATTTACAGCTTAGATCTTAAAAGCTTTCCAGCTTGTGCCTTATGGCCTGTTGTTGATGAGTTCTGACTGTGATATGTTAGTGAAGTTCTGAAATCAGTTTCCTTGATTTTAATCTCTGGTGAGATATATTAGTAAGAATAGAAGAGAGCTTGGCCAGGAGTTTATGTATATATAGTGGAATATTCTCATTGTTTCTGTTCCTATGAATCTGTTACTTCCAAATTAGTGAAGATGGCTGTAATATGGTGGTTATATTTGCCAAAAGCATTTTGTGTGTGTTGGGTGGGAAGTGGAGAGAAGGGTGAAAATGATATGCTTGCCATGCAATCTCAGCATTGAGTCTAGTCCCCTAGGCCTGCTTTCACTCAGATTGTTGACCTTAACCTCCTCGGTCACTAGGCTATGGCATGTTTAAGGTGTGTCTTCTCCCTAGATTCTGTGTTCCATGACAGCAGAGAGCCTATCTTTCTTTACCTGCATTCCAGGCACTTACCACACTGCCTGACCAAAGTAGACAATAAATATTTGCTGAATAGAAAAATGAAATATAAATATAAAACTTTTAAAACATTCAAATAAACTAGAATTAGCATATAAAAACACAGAACGTGTTTTTTCTCTCTTGGTATTCTCAGAATTGTTTTTTTATCACCGAGCTGATTTTTGTTAATTGAAATGGTAGTCACTGGTACTGTGTACCTGTATTCATTGCATGAATGTTTGCTTGAAGTATAATGACATAACACATATTTTACCTGCTGAATCACTTGGTCACTGACATCATGATTTCTTGTCTTAATCCACACCTGGCTTTGCACCTTTCCTAGAACTCCTATGAGGACACTTTAAGAAGAGTCACCACTAAAGAACTTAATCATGTTCTACATTCTGGTGAGTCTTCCCTGTAGTTCTGGGAACCATTCCACAGAAGTTCAGGAGAGTGAGCAGAGCAATGTGACATGGCCAGGCAGAAATCATCTTCAGATTCACCTTTATATTCTTGGATTTTAGTCAGAGTGATCAGATATAGGCAGAGTGTGTAAGTTAATAATTTTTTTCATGTCAGGGCTTTGTTTATAAGCTATTGTTTTATGCAGGGTTGTTTTATACAGTAGTGCCTTAAAGATTCTAGGAAAAATGACTCAATTATAAAATCTTTCTACTATGAACTCAGGAAGATGCCTCAAATTCCACTGAGATTAATTCCTTTAGCTCCAAGGCTTTTGGATCTTCATTAATTTTCTGTTTTACTCTGTATAAAGGTAACATCATGAACAGTCTTCACTTGACACCATTTTTGGTGATCTGGCTATGCATTCTAGCTGTTGTTCTATGTATGGTAGTGACCTCCTTTCACTACCAAACGTACTATATTATTTGTATTTGAGGTTTCTGATTCTTACTTACTTTTAACTCTTTGCATTAACTCTCTATTTCCTCTTGTGATATTGTCTTTAAAGGCTAATTTCTTCTTGTTGAGTCCAAGATTTTCACTCTCATTTTCCTTGACCATGCTTGGCTATTTGACATACATTTAACACTATTCCTTCTAACCTATTCCTCATGTGGCCCCCAGACACCACACCTTCCTGTTACTCTTCCTACCTCTGTGTCTTTTACATTTATATTCCTTTTTTTTGCCCCCTCCTTGCCCAACTCCAGTGATGTGCCCTTGTCTTTTGCTTTCCCTCTTATTACTCTGCCTGGTCATCCTCTTCAGTGGCTTCAGCTTTGTATTAGTTTTCCATTGCTGCATGATAAATTAACACAATGTAGCTCGAAACAGTGCAATACTATTATTTCAGTTTCTGTGGTGAGGAGTCCAGGGAAGGCTGGATCCTCTGCAGATCTTAAAAGGAAGCAATAAAGGTAGTTTATTATGGGCTGCTGCTCGCACCTGGGGCTCAGAGTCCTCTTCCAGACTTGCTCAGGTTATTGGCAGAATACAGTCCTCATGGCTGAGAAGGCTGTGTCTGTGTCAACAGGAGCATGTCTCTCTGGATTCATCTTTTAAAGGTTTCTCTGATTAGATCAGGTCCACGCAACATAGTCACCTTTTTGATTAGCTCATAGCCACCTGATCAATGACCTACTCCTGGGATTAACAGCCCATCAGAAGGGGAAGGGTTTTTCAAGGGTGCATTTGCCAGGAGATGGGACACTTGGAGGCCGTCTTAGAATCCTGCCTATCATAAGCCTTAGTGTGGATGGCCACCGAACATCCATGTCTGTCTTTTGTCATCATCCAGGCTGCAGCAGCTGGATTTGCAACCAGACATGGGTATCTCCACCTGGACATCTCAATCACACCTTTAAATCCACATATGCACCCCTCCTCCCACACCCAGCACCCCACAACGAACACCTTCTTCACCAAGAAGACCATTTCTATAAGTAAATTCATGTTCCTTTTTGAGTCCAGGCTAAAAACACTGGAGCCCTCTTTATACCTTCTTTTCTATTCCCTACAATCTGTTCCCAGGTCATGAAATTCCTTTCTTTAAATGACTTTCATATTTGCCATTTCTTCTTTTCTCACAGTATATACACCTTAGAGACACCTATGCAAGCTGGCCTGTCTCCTTGGGAGGAAGGTGAGCAGTGTGAAGATGCCTACTATACACTATATTCCATACCTGCATAGGTTTGTGCTTCCTCTTCCCTTTAAGTGGATAATACATTATTGAATAGTGTTGAAGAAACAGTAACAAAAGGTCACCAGGTCATAAAGGCAGAGGTAATCAGAACTTGAGGAAAAATATGGCAAATACAGAATTGGAGAAGGTACCCAGAACTAGCATAACTAAACAAAGTGTATGTGCATTCTTAGAATTGAACCACAACTTTCTATGGAAGAGAGAGCATCCTGGGCTCCATGGAACAATGAAAGAGATCTGCAGGGGTCAGTGGGTCAACCTTTATTCAACTGCTTCGTCTCTGAACTCCCATGTGGAGCCTATTGCTACCCCCATTACAGGCTCATCCCATCCCCATTCCTAGGCCAATTCTGACTTAAAGAGTTGTTATTTCATCTCTCTAACCATCTGTGAGTCTTTAGCATCACTGTATACTCACTTTTAGCCCAATGGGGTCTTGACCCATGAAGATTCCCTTGTTGTCCCCTAAGCCACCTTTGTTGCTTTTCTCACCCTGAATATGAGCTTCAGGCCCTGCTCTCTGCCTCTGCCTCTGTTTAGCGTGTGGTATGTGGTAGAAGAATGAACGGACTTGTTCTGTGTGACACCAGTGGGAAGAGCCAGGGCTTAGAGGGACAAAGGGGCAAATGTCTGCCTGTGCTTCTCATTCTACAAAGATGCCTTCTACTATTCTGCTTTCTGTGGGGCTTGCATACAACTTTCCTCTTTTTCACATGAAATGTTTCTTCTTTAAGATTCTCCTCCCAAATTAGAGGAAAACAATCATTCATTCATTTGCTCACTAGGGTAACGAATCATGTACTTAGTGCCTACAGCATGTCTCAGTGAGTGTTCTTACTGCTGGGGAGAGAGCAGCAAACAAAGCAGGTGAATTCTTTCCCTCCTGAAGGTTCCATTCTGATAGACAGAGAGACAGAAGGAAAACTGAATCCATCTGAGTGAGTTAGGGGAGACTCTATTGAGAGATGAGAGTTTAAACCATAAACCCTTCACTTGTATTTTCTTCCTTATCTTCTAACATCTTGCTTAAGATTTCACACTTTCAGTTATTCTTTTTCCTTGCATATTTAAATGAACTTCAGGTGTTTTTCATTCTCAAAAAGAAAACCTTTCTCTTCCTACTCACCGCTTGAGCTACTGTCTAGTCTCTCTTCTTCCCCTGACACGAGCCTCTAAAATACTCTTGTGGTTTCCCTATATTTTCATTCATTTTTTAGCCCACTTTAATCTGGCTTTTATTCCTACTACTTTATTGATATTGCATCTTAATGATCATTTATGATCTCCTAGTCATCAAATCTAATGACTTGTTTCAGTTTTTATTTCTATTCATTAATTCATTCAAAAAGATCCAATACTTTTAACCATTTCTGTTGTGGCTTGCCTCCAGTATTTTTTTCACAGGGGTATGGGAGGAGGGGCACATATGCCCTTTTCTTTGTTTTTATATGACTAAATTCCCTTTATCAAAGTGTCAGCTCAAATGTCACTTTTTATTTCTACTTGATGTTTTTAATAGAAGCCTTTTGGCACTGATTATTTCTATTTTGAGTTATAGATTTTAACTTTCTTGTGAGGTGAATCTCTGTTTTATTAATTTCTGGGTTTCCTACCATACCTGATACGGTACCTTGCATGTAATAAGTGTCTATTGAATATCTGCTAAATGCATGAAGGAATCAATAAACAAAAGTGACGTTCATTTCATCCATATAACTTCTTTTTAAATCTAGAGTTGCAGAACAATGTATTGTTTTATTCTAAAAACAAGCATTTTAAAGAACTAAGTTATTCAAACCATATTTAAAGATGTTTGAAGCTGAAGACATCACAGGAATAAATAAGTGAATCATGTCATTAAATGTTACTTTCTGCATTTGCACTTACTCATCACATTTTTTTAGTTGCTCAAAACCACTTTTTGAATCAAATGATTGACTGGGTCAGTGGTTAATGGTAAGAAATATGTTTGATGTATTATCCTAAACATGCTTTTGAAATTCTGTCTCTCAGTGCTGTCTGGTCTTACCTTCTGGCATATGATATCCAGTTTCCTTATATGTCTGATTTTCATTCAGATAAATTGGCAAAATTATTCTGAGTATAATGTAAATATGTTTTTCTTTTGACTTCAGTCCATAAAATAAACATCAATATGATTTGACTGTCGTTAGTGGTAATCCAGAGGAATGTGAAATGTGTGTGTGCTCCTTTCATTAAATTTAAAAAATTGCCATGAAGAGAAGAATTATGCCTTTTTTTTGCTAAGTAAATAAAAGTAGAGATTTTAAAATTATATAACAGCTCTATTGGTTTTTTTAGTGTTTACAGATGAAATTTTTATTGGTTGAAGTTTATTTCTAATTACATTGAAATAGAAGCTGAAACGTAGTTGCAGCAAAGCAGGAAGCTTTGAATGAATACTACATTAAATGCTATGTAATAATTAATGTCAAACTTATCTGTAGGGATTTACCTAATTGAAAATGATGCTTAATCACTGTTTTTCTTTATCAAGTAGGACAGTCCAGTAAAATTTTTCCAGTATCAAGGTCATTCAGATATTTTAAGGAGACCGATTCTGTATGTAAGGTGGTTTAGAATGCCAAAATTCAGACTAGCTGAGTTCAGATCTTGGCTTGTTCTGAACTAGGTGTATAACCTTGGGCAGATTACTCAACTGCTCTGTGCCTCAGTTTTCTCATTTATAAAATGTATTCATCATAGCACCTCTCTCACACAGTTGTCATGAGGATGAAATAATTCACATAAAGTGCTTAGAACAGTGCACCATAAGTGTTTAATAAGTATTAGCTTTTATCAGTAGTAAATTCTAGAAACTTAAAGTGGTAAATGCAGTGTGAATTGGTAGAATTATTTTTTTTTCAACATTTGATAGCTAAAGTACCTTCTCTACTCTGGATGTTTTCCCTTCTTGGCCCTAGTGGTTCTCAAGGAATCAGTTTGTCTTAAGGTGTGAGGGACGAAGTGAAGCAGATTAGACTGCATAGGAAGTTTGACATGCCAAATAAGGGTATTAGGATGAAAAAGAGCGATGTCAAGGTCTCAGACAGTTTTTCTGATGCAAGGATAAATTTCCTGTCTTGCAAAGTGTGTTCTCTGTGAATGCAAGCCCCTTTATTTCTTTTTAATATCTTTTTCCCAGAAAATGTTTGTAGTTAGTAAACATATGTGGTTGAGCAGACCGGAAGGGGAATTATCAATTCAGTTAATCATGTGCTTTCTGAGCAAACATAGAGGACAGTTGAATGACCATGTGGAACTTCCTGTCCATTCATGCAATGCGGGGGCCCGTGCAGGAAGTACAGGATGTGAAGCCCGGAACACAGACGTGAGGCCATGCACTAATGAGGGACTGGGAGCAGAGAGACTGAGCAGAGAGGAAGTAGTGGGCTGGGGATGGCTTGCAGAGTACAGTGGCCTGGGTGTGAGGCATTGTTTGCCATTCATGAGCTGTGATGTTGAGGCAAGATGCTTAATCTTCTTAGGCTTAGCCTTCTTAGTTGTAATGCTGACCACCTTAGGATAATTTGGTTTCATTTATTGCCCCTTAATACTCCATAAAACAGCTAGGTGATCTAATTATAGTCCCATGACACTTCAATTAATATTCCAGTTCCTTACCATGCCTACAAGACTTGTACGATCTGGCCCTTGCATAATTCTTTGACCTCATCTTGTACTACTGCCTCTTTCTACTTACTATGTTCCAGCTACAGTGATATTCTTTCTATTCCTAAACATAGGAAGTTTTTTTACTGCAATAGAGTCTTTTAATTGGTTGATCTTGTTACCTAAAAAAGATTTCCCCTAGCTTTTCACATGCCTTCTCCAGGTCTTAGATTATATGTAACACCTTCAAAGAGGCTTTTACTAACTTGCTAGTCTAGAGGAGTCTTCTCTGTGATTCCATTTCATTTTCTTCATGTCACTTATCATTTCCTGATATTTTCCTATTCATATCTGAATGCATCACATGAGTGTGTCAGCTTCATAAGATTGCAACCACATCTGCTTTGTTTCTCATTATTAGAAAAATATGAAAAAAAATCCATGTTGAGCAATATGCTGCAAAATACCTGATGCACAATCCTCACAACTGTCAAAATCATCAAAAAAAGGAACATATGATGAACTGTTACAGTCAAGAGGAGCCTAATAAGGCAATGACTAAATATAGTGTGGTGGGTACCCTGGATGGGATCTTGGAACAAAAAAAAGACATTAAGTAAAACTAAAGAAATCTGAACATGTGGGCTTTAATTTGAAACAATGCTAATTAACAACAATCAGTATTGACTTTTTTTTATTTTTATTTTTTATTGAAGGGTAGTTGACAACAGCATTGCATTACATTAGTTTCAGGTGTACAACACAGCGACTCAACATTTATATACATGATATTTCTAGGTACCAGGTATCACCATACCAAGTTGTTACAATATTTTGACTATATTCCTTATGCTATACATTACATCCCGGTTACTTATTTATTTTACAATTGGAAGTGTGTTTATATATATATATATATATACATATATATATATATATATATTCTGAGGGCATCTCTCATATTTATTGATCAAATAGTTGTTAACCACAACAAATCTCTGTATAGGGGGGTCAATACTCAATGCACAATCATTAATCCACCCCAAGCCCAATTTTCGTCAGTCTCCAATCTTCTGATGCATAACGAACAAATTCTTACATGGAGTACAAATTCTTACATAGTGAATAAGTTACATGGTGAACAGTGCAAGGGCAGTCATCACAGAAGCTTTCGGTTTTGTTAATGCATTATGAACTATACACAGTCAGTTCAAATATGAATATTCATTTGATTTTTAAACCTGATTTATATGTGGATACCACATTTCTCTATTATTATTATTTTTAATAAAATGCTGAAGTGGTAGGTAGATACGAGATAAAGGTAGAAAACAGAGTTTAGTGTTGTAAGAGAGCAAATGTAGATGATCAGGTGTGTGCCTGTAGACTATGTGTTAATCCGCGCTAGACGAGGGCAATAAACATCCATGTATGCAGAAGATTTCTCTCAGAACATGAGGGGGGAGGTTCTAAGCCTTACCTCTGCTGCTCCCCATTTTCTCACCAGATGGCCCCCTGCGACTGTGCCTGTCTTAGGTTGTTCCTCCCTTGAGGAATCTTACCCGTCTCTGGCTAACCAGTCATCTTCCGGGGCCTTACAGGGAAATGTTAAGTTGGTAAGTGAGAGAGAAGCCTTATCGTTTGAAAAGGTTAGCTTTTTACTTCTTTGCATATTTATGCCCTGTGGCTTCTATGCCCAGCATTTGTCTTGAGGTGTCTTTACCACTTGGAAGAATTATGATACTCGGTAAATTCGACATGTGGCACAAGTTCTATTTAAAGGTTGTGATTAGGTAGGAAGAAGAAAAGCTACAGAAGTAGCAGGCAGAAGAAAACCTGGGAAGATTGATTATTTCTTTGACATATCTTCTTGTAGAGTAACTTCAGCATGGATAGGTTTTAAACGACTAATTAAATTGTGCACACACATTAACATAATAGGAATATAGTTACCTAACCAAAGCATACCTGTAATTACCAGCCATCTCCAGTGAAACCAAGAAAACCAGTTAGGCACCTTAGGCATTTGTGAAAACTTATCTATGATATGGTGGATATTGTCCGACTGAACTTAAACAGTCTGAGAGAATTCAGATAAACTAGAACACCCCATTCCTGGGGACTGTTCATATCCCATATGTTCTTTTAACGATAAATAGTCTGTGGTTGTAAGATTTTGGAGTGCTACAATTTGCACTTCTCCTAATTCTTGGTTGAGTTCCAACAGTATTGACTTTTAAACTCAATCTAAAACTATTCTAAAATAAAATGTTAAAAAACTGGTGAGTGTTTTCCCACATGATGCTGTATTCTCCTATTGCATCATTTTAAGTGCCTGCTTTCTCTTCTATTCAATGTGGATATCATATTTTAGTTAGCCTAGCCCCTGTTTGTGGGTATTTAAACTGGTGCTGGTAGATTGTACCTGTGTTATCGGCCACACATGTGATTAGAGGAAGACCTGTTTTTGACAGGGAGAGTTGTGTTTTGTATCATCTTATTTCTGATTTCTTCTCTTATTTTATTTCTCTGTTTCTCCCCTGGGGATGACATTAAATACTTTCTATGTGCTGATGACTCCGGCCTGTTGTCTCGCAGGCATCTTCAAGGGTGAGCTCCTATTCCCTGTCCCCCTCACTAGGACTTGTTCCTGTCTCTCACTTCCTTATTTCTGTTAACACCTTCCTAGCTTACCCAGATATTCAGCCAGGAATCTGGAAGGCATGTGTGGTTCCTTTCTATCCTACACCATTCTGCCATCCCATTCACACAGGATTTTTCACATGGTCTGTCTGTTCTGTCCCTAAAATAAATCTTAAATCCTCAAATTTGCCCATTTCCACTGCCTCCCACCTAGCTATTACTAGCCTGTGGCTGAAACTTTGCAGTGTCCCTTTTCTTGCCTCTTTTCAGTTCATTCTTTGGATTTAATTGCAAATGCTGTGAAATATTTAAGTAGAGGATGATAGGATTTTTTATTTAAAAATAATCATTCTCAAAGGTGTCCAAAGAGTGGTTTTATACCATGACCTGCAAGGGCTGGCATAATCTCGTGTCTGTTAACCTCTTCAATTTCATTCCCTGTTTCTTTTTATTTTTTTATTTTGGCATCATTAATCTACAATTGCATGAGCAACATTATGGTTACTAGACTGCCCCCATCATCAACCCTGTCTCTTTTTTGTCTCATTTCAGTTATATTGATCTTTCAGGTTTTTTCTCCTGTGTCAGTCCCTTTTCTGCCTTAGGGCTTTCACACATAATATTCTCTTTGTTTTTAAAGTACTTCTCCATCTTCTCTCTCCATGACTGATCCTATAACTGTTTGTTTAGTTGTCTTCTCTGACATTTTTAAGTCCAAAGGGCTAAGGACTATATCTTTTCCTTTAATTGTGTACAGCCAGTGCCTCTTATAATGCTTTGCACAAAGCAGCACTCAGTATTTGTTAACTAAATAAACTAGTAATTACTGTTTTCATTCATGCATTAACAAAATTAGTATTCAAGCTCTGTGTTAGGTGGTATGAGTACATAAGAAGGATTTATATTACCCAGTTCATACCCTGAAATAATTCCTAATTCAAAACAAGAGTTAAGATAAGATACAAGTAATACTGTAGCATAAAGGAGGGCACTATAGTTGGAGGAGTTTAAAGTTGTCATTAGCCAGCTGGCTGACCTCAGATAGATTATTTCCCTCTTCTTATTTATCCACCTGCAATATTAAGGGGTTTGATTAGACTTTCCTAAGGTTTAGTGCTAAGATCTGCTGTGCAATTAATGCAGATTGGTTGAATTATTTTTTCCCAGGCTGTGTCCCTGGAGTCTGATACAGTAGGTCTAAGGTGGGGTCCAGGAATTTCCTCAAGAAATTGTGGTCACAGCCAGGCTTAGGAACTCCTAATCTGGGTTTTCTAGCCTTGCCATCTTATAATTCTGGTTGTAATACAAGATAGACTGCGAAAGTGCTGCAGGAATCAGGCAATTTAAGGTGTTAGATTTGTTCAGAGGCACAGACATATTTTTTTTGCTTGGGTTGATGAGAGGGACTTAATGGAAATGGTGATGTTGAAGTGGACTTCGAAGAATGGATGGAGATATGGGCCAGGGCAGAAGGGAGGCAGGGTTGGTGTGTAGTCCAGCATAGTTGGAGGCCGAGTATATGCAAGGGTGCAGGGGGGGAAAAATATACCAGTTTTGATGCAATGGACATAGTTCTAGTCTTGTTTCCACCACTTTACATATCATATTTGTTTTTTTGCAGATGAAAGATTCTATTATTATATCTTTGTCCTCATTTGGTAGAAGTAAAACATGTGGTTGCAGACACCCTGGGACTGCTTTGGGAAATAATTGGGTATATTCTTCTTCAAGTCTTTTGGGGCTGTGCCCTTTGAGATCCACTTTGACCACCCCATTGGTTTTCTGGTTAGGCACAAAGAATATCAGGGCCCACTATTTTATCTAAAATAATAGTTTTGCTGTCAGAACGATTATTATTAAACCAAAGTTGGGTTTTTTTTTAGATGAAACATATAAAGGCAACATTCTGAGTAAATTATATGGCATCCACATGATGAAATAATAAGCCTAACTTTAGGGGATGAAAGTAATGATCTAATGCAATATTTAGAATGGATATACAGTATGTAGTTATTAACCTAAAAGTCACATCCTGCCTTCTTTTGATTTGCGGAAAATTTGTCATTAATTGCCAGGAAGCCTCTGATTTTTCATACACAATCACATCATAGCTGTTTACTTTCCCCATTTTCTTCTGCCTTAAAATGTATCCTGATACATAGATTACTTTCAGATTTGCAATGCCCCTTTTAAACATCAGGTTGCTAAGTTTAGCCTTGTTGCTTTCTTTTTTTAATTTTTATTATTTTATTTTGGTATCATTAATATACAATCACATGAGCAACATTGTGATTACTAGATTCCCCTCATTATCAAGTCCCTACCCCATAACCCATTACAGTCACTGTCCATCAGCGTAGTAAGATGCTGTAGAGTCACTACTTGTCTGTGCTATACTGCCATCCCCATGCCCCTCCCCTTATGTTATGTGTGATAACTGTAATGCCCCTTATTCCCCTTATCCCTCCCTTCCCACCCACCCTCCCCAGTCCCTTTCCTTTTGGCAACTGTTAGTCCATTCTTTGGTTTTCTGAGTCTTCTGCTGTTTTGTTCCTTCAGTTATTGCTTTGTTCTTATACTCCACAGATGAGTGAAATCACTTGGTACTTGTCTTTCTCTGCCTGGCTTATTTCACTGAGCATAATACCCTCTAGTTTCATCCATGTTGTTGCAAATGGTAGGATTTGTTTTCTTCTTATGGCTGAATAATATGCCATCGTGTGTATGTACCACATCTTCTTTATCCATTCATGTACTGGTGGACACTTAGGTTGCTTCCATTTCTTGGCTATTGTAAATAATGCTGCGATAAACATAGGGGTGCATATGTCTTTGAATCTGAGAACTTGTTTTCTTTGGTAAATTCCTAGGAGTGGAATTCCTGGGTCAAATGGTATTTCTATTTTTAGTTTTTTGAGAAACCTCCATACTGCTTTCCACAATGGTTAAACTATTTTACATTCCCACCAACAGTGTAGGAGGGTTCCCCTTTCTCTACTCCTCACCAGCATTTATTGTTTCTAGTCTTTCTATGTTGGCCATCCTAACTGGTGTGAGGTGATATCTCATTGTGGTTTTAATTTGCATTTCTCTGATAATTAGTGATGTGGAGGATCTTTTCATGTGTCTGTTGGCCATCTGTATTTCTTCTTTGGTGGAGTGTCTGTTCAGCTCCTCCGCCCATTTTTTAATAGGGTTATTTGCTTTTTGGGTGTTGAGGAATGTGAGTTCTTTATATATTTTATTTATTTATTTATTTCCCCCCTTTATTTGTTTATTTTTTATTAAAGTATTATTGATATACACTCTTATGAAGGTTTCACATGAAAAAACAATGTGGTTACTACATTCACCCATGTTATCATGTCCCCCCGCCAAATCCCACTGCAGTCACTACCCAACAGTGTAGGAAGATGCCACTGAGTCACTATTTGCCTTCTCTGTGCTACACTGTCTTCCCCATGATCTCCCCCACACCATGTGTGCCAATCATAATACCACTCAGTCCCCTTCTCCCTCCCTCCCCACCTGCCCTCCTCTCCCCTCCCCTTTGGTAACCACTAGTGCCTTCTTGGAGTCTGTGAGTCTGTTGCTGTTTTGTTCCTTCAGTTTTGCTTCATTGTTATATGAGGGAAATCATTTGGTACTTCTCTTACATTGAGCATAATATCCTCCAGCCCCATCCATGTTGTTGCAAAAGTAGGATTTGTTTCTTTCTTATGGCTGAATAGTATTCCACTGTGTATATGTTCTCAAAGAACCAGCTCCTGCTTTCATTTATTCTTTCTATTGTTTTATTCTTTTTGATTTTATTTATTTCTGCTCTAGTCTTTATTATGTCCTTCCTTCTACTGACTTTGCGCCTCATTTTTTCTTTTTCTAGTTTCGTTAATTGCAAGTTTAGACTGTTCATTTGGAATTGTTCTTCTTTCCTGAGGTAGGCCTGTATTACAATGTACTTCCCTCTTAGCATGGCCTTTGCTGTGTCCCACAGATTTTGCAGTGTTGAATTATTGTTGTCATATGTCTCCATATATTGCTTGATCTCTGTTTTTATTTGGTCATTGATTCATTGGTTATTTAGGAGCATGTTGTTAAGCCTCCATGTGTTTGTGGGCTTTTTCATTTTCTTTGCATAATTTATTTCTAGTTTCATACCTTTGTGGTCTGAGAAGCTGGTTGGAACAATTTCAATCCTTTTGAATTTACCGAGGCTCTTTTTGTGGCCTAGTATATGATCTATTCTTAAAAATGTTCCATGTACCCTTGAGAAGAATGTGTATCCTGCTGCTTTTGGGTGGAGAATTCTGTAGATGTCTGTTAGGTCCATTGTTCTAAAGTGTTGATCAATGCCTCTGTCTCCTTACTAATTTTCTGTCTGGTTGATCTGTCCTTTGGAGTGAGTGGAGTGTCGAAGTCTCTTAGAATGAATGCATTGCATTCTATTTCCCCCTTTAATTCTGTTAGTATTTGTTTCACATATGTAGGTGATCCTGGGTTGGGTGCATAGATATTTATAATAGGTATATCCTCTTGTTGGACTGCCCCTTTATCATTATGTAATGTCCTTCTTTGTCTCTTGTGACTTTCTTTGTTTTGAAGTCTATTTTGTATGATACAAGTACTGCAACTCCTGCTTTTTCCTCCCAATTAGTTGCATGAAATATCTTTTTTGATCTGTTCACTTTTAGTCTGTGTATGTCTTTGGGTTTGAAGTGAGTCTCTTGTAGGTAGCACATAGATGGGTCTTGTTTTTTTTATCCATTTGGTGACTGTATGTCTTTTGACTGGTGCATTCATACCATTTACATTTACTGTGATTATAAATAGGTATGTACTTATTGCCATTGCAGGCTTTAGATTCATGGTTACCAAAGGTTCAAGTGTAACTTCCTTACTTTCTAAGAGTCTAACTTAACTCCCTTAGTATGCTATTACAAACACAATCCAAAGGTTCTTTTTTTTCCCCTCCTTGTCTTCCTCCTCCATTCCTTATATATTAAGTATCATATTCTGTACTCTTTGTCTATCCCTTTTTAATACCTCTGGTGACAGCTGTTTAACCTTAGGAACAATTCCATCTATAGCAGTCCCTCAAAAATACACTGTAGAGATAGTTTGTGGGAGGTAAATTCTCTCAGCTTTTGCTTCTCTGGAAATTGTTTAATCCCTCCTTCAAATTTAAATGATAATCTTGCCGGATAAAGTATTCTTGTTTCAAGGCCCTTCTGCTTCATTGCATTAAATATATCATGACAGTCCCTTCTGGACTGTAAGGTTTCTGCTGAGAAGTCTGATGATAGCCTAATGGTCTTTCCTTTGTATGTGATCTTAATCTCTCTCTCTGGCTGCTTTTAATATTCTGTTCTTATCCTTGATCTTAGCCATTTTAATTATTATATGTCTTGGTGTTGTCCTCCTTGGGTCCCTTGTGTTGGGAGATCTGTGCATCTCCATGGCCTGAGAGACTATCTCCTTCCCCAGATTGGGGAAATTTTCAGCAATTACCTCCTCAAAGACACTTTCTTTCCCTTTTTCTCTCTCTTCATCTTCTGGTACCCCTATAATACGCATATTGTTCCGTTTGTATTGGTCACATAGTTCTCTCAGTATTCTTTCATTCTTAGATATTCTTTTTTCTCTGTGCCTCAGCTTCTTTGTATTCCTCTTCTCTAATTTCTATTTCATTTATTGTCTCCTCCACCGTATCTAATCTGCTTTTAATACACTCCATTGTGTTCCTGAATGATTGTATCTCTGTCCTAAATTTGTTCCTGAGTTCTTGAATATATTTTTGTACCTACAGGAGCATGTTTATGATTTTTATTTTGAAATCTCTTTCAGGAATATTGATGAGTTCAGTCTCACTCGATCCTTTTTCTGGTGTTGTTGAGATTTTGCTTTGAACCAGGTTCATTTGACATTTTGTATTTGTATGTGGTGCCCTGTAGTGCCCAGAAGCTCTACTCTCTGAAGGTGCTCAGCCCCTGGAGCAATACCCATGGTTACTGGGGAGTGGTGCTGGTGCATGGGGGTAGGAAAGAGCTGTTTCCTGCTTCCTGGCTGCTATGCCTGTCTCCACTGCCAGAACCAGTGGGCTGAACACACAGGTGTAAGCTTCTATGCTTTGTGTTCGTAGCTGCTGTATGTGGGGCTTGCCTCTGGCTGGCCTGAAGCCAGGGCAGGGGTTACCGTTTTGCATACTAGATGTGGGCTGGTTGGGAGGAAGGTGCAGCAGGCTGTGCATCATGGTGGGGGTTCTTGGAGCTGTGTAGTCAGCCAGGGGGATGGAGCACCTGATGATTGTGAAAGTTCCCAACCTGCTGGGCAGAGTGCACCTGGACAATTCTGTTTACCTGCCCTTTTTCCTGAGCAGTAAGCTCTGTGCAATCCTTGCCCCTTTAGTGGCCCTCTCCCTATTAGGAAGTCTCTCAGACTGCCTGCCCATATCAGCCAGATATCAATCCCTGTTTTCCACAAGCAGCTGGAATCTCAGTCTCTCCATATATTCTGCCTGTCTTAGCTTTTCAAACCAAGTAATCACCAGAGTACCATGCAATATAGATTTGTGATCCCAGAGCAGATCTCCAGGGAGTTGTTCAGCAGTCCCAGGCCTCCACTCCCTTCCCGCTCTGTTTCTCTTCCTCCAGCCAGTGAGCTGGGGTGGGGGAAGGGCTTGGGTCCTGCCGGGTTATGGCTTTGGTATATTACCCTGTTCTGTAAGGTCTGTTCTTTCCTCTAGGTAGGTGTATGCAGTCTGGCGCAGCCTTCTTTCCTGTTGCTCTAGCAGGATTAGTTGAATTAATTATATTTTCGTATTATATGTGGTTTTAGGAGGAGAGCTCTGTCTCACCTCTCACACTGCCATCTTTAATCCCCTCTCACAGTCTCTTATATATTTTAGATGTTAACCCGTTGTTGGATATGTCTTTTACAAATATATTCTCCCATACTGTAGGATGCCTTTTTGTTCTGCTGATGGTGTCCTTTGCTGTACAGAGCTTTTTATCATGATGTAGTCCCATTTTTTCACCTTTGATTTTGTTTCCCTTGCCTGAGGAGATGCGTTCAGGAAACAGTCACTCGTTTATATTCAAGAGATTTTTGCCTATGTTGTCTTCTAAGAGTTTTATGGTTTCTTGACTTATATTCTGGTCTTTGATCCATTTTGTGTTTACTTTTGTGTATGGGGTTAGACAATAATTCAGTTTCTTTCTCTTGCATGTAGCTGTCAAGTTTGCCAACACCAGTTGTTGAAGAGGCTGTCATTTCCCCATTGTATATCCATGGCTCCTTTATTATATATTAAGTGAACATATATGCTTGGGTTTATATCTGGTATCTCTAATCTGTTCTATTGTTCTATGGGTCTGTTATTGTGCCAGTACCAAATTACCTTGATTACTGTGGCTTTGTAGTAGAGCTTGAAGTTGGGGAGTGTAATCACCCCTGCTTTATTCTTCCTTCTCAGGATTGCTTTGGCTATTTGGGGTCTTTTTTTGTTCCACATGAGTTTTAGAACTGTTTGTCTAGTTTGTTGAAGAATGCTGTCGGTATTTTGATAGGAATTGCATTGGATCTGTGGATTACTTTAGGCAGGATGGCTATTTTGACAATATTAATTCTTCCTGTCCATGAGCACAGGATGTGTTTCCATTTATTGGCATCTTATTTAGTTTCTCTCATGAGTGTTTTGTAGTTTTCAGAGTATAGTTCTTTCACTTCCTTGGTTAGGTTTATTCCTAGGTATTTTATTCTTTTTGATGCAATGCTATCTTTTTTTAGAAATGCAATTCTTTTTACCCCAACTTTCTCTCTGAGTAGTTACTGACAAATAGTATTTTGTTGTTGGATGGCAACTAGGTTAAAATCTTATTTAAACTTTCTGCCTCATGGGAGCCTCCTACTTCTGACATATTTTTTGTTTTCATGAGTTACCATTGTGTGGAGGAAGTGGATATGTTATTCCATTTAGAAATAATCTGTGAGATAAATTTTGACCCTTTATTCAAATGTACTCTTAACAGGGCTTTTATTTAACAGTTATGGACGATATCAACATAATTGATAGCCTGTGTAGGAGACACAGATGCTTATCAAGGCAGTGTCAGAAACACAGAAGTCAAAATTGAGAAGGAACAAAGAGGTAGTTGGCAAGAAATGAGGCAGCCAGGCTGATTTTCAACTCAGAATCCAATCCATAACTACCACTGGCAACCATCTCTGATCAACCTAGGATTTACAGCTTAAACTGGGATCATCAAGTCAGCTCATTACTTCTTTCAGCTCTTGCTCATGTTAGTCTATTGATCATCAGTTGACTTTGAAATTAGAAAAGTATAAATACCAGGCCTCTTGTGATTATTTGCTTATAAAGAATTACCTTTATTATTGTGAATTCTTGGCCTCCAGTAGCACCAGAGGTCCTTAGAGAGTGAATTTCACTAGAACTTATTTGCAAGGAACAACCTCCCTACCACCTGCCAACAAAGTTAGATCGAAGAAGAATCATTCTTATAAAAAAGCCTCAGAGTTAAGAAAATTTCCCCAATTTCAGGAAGAGCCTTCATGGGAAAATGACTATTATTGCATCCCTGGCCTCTTTTTATCAGCCAGACTGTTAAGAAAAATAATAGAGTCAGAAGTGTAGATCATGGATGCAAATTTAAGATCATTTAAAATTTTGTAAATTCTGTTGTGTGTTCATGATGCCTAGGATGGTACTGTATGTGTGTTCTACTTCACCTTTATTCTTTGTTTACATATTAGGATTTCATACATTACTGGTTTTGGTAAAATAATTCTGCTTTTTTTAAAAAAAATGTTTGAAAACTTTTGGGTTAAGTCAAAAGCTCAAGATTTAATAGAGAATATGCCTGAAGGTCAAAGTAGTAAAATTACATACTTCTAGTAATACAGTTACTTAGAGGTTGACAGAAATGAGGAGCCGTGAATCTGGACTTTCCATCCAGAACATTTTTACTACAAAATGTTGATTTGATTTTCCATTTTGAAAGACACAGAAGTGATCTGTGAAATGGTGATTAGCAGTAGGCAGCCCCAGGCAGCCCTGGAATGCTCCATGGTTCAAATGCCCAAGACCAGATGGAGGTCCAGAAGTGGATGACTCAAAGTTTATTAGTTTTGCCACTTGGGTAGTACAGCCAAACCAGCTGCCATAAGGCAGTTCTAATTGCAACAGAGCAGTAAATGAACATAAAAGTGGGAGTAAATCCCAAGAATAAAGTAAAGGAGAATGGCTGCTGCTGAAAGGATATTCATCAAGGCCAAGCCTAATTGATAGCCTGAGTAGGAGGCATAGCTGCCAGAGGGTGATAGCAGGTTGTGGCACCAAGTCCAGAAAAATCACCCCTTGTTCTGTTCCTGGAGCCAGTCTCAATTTGGGGTATGTATGACTTACTGGCTTGGTAGATTCCCCATCACATCTGATGATCTAGAATGGCAAAAACGAGCCCATGCTCTGTAATGCTTATGTAATGAGGTCAGAAGCTTTTTTCTCTGGGGCATATGGGAAATTGTTATTAGGTCACCATCTTTCCATAGTTCTGGGTTGCTGGAAGCATGGACATTCATTGGAACATAAGTTGCTTATGGCAGATCACTGGGAATCAAGCCATTATCCTCAGGTAATCCTCATATGGAATTGAGTTACTGTAAGTTTTCAAGATTTGCATATGAAACACTGCAAGAGTCAGAGGTTGACCCTAAGGCCTTAGATGACCCCTTTAATAGATCTAAGGTTCTTGAAAACTGGAATAAATGTAATTAGGAGGGTATGGGGCTAGGACGAAGTTGAGAGAAGTACAGTCATTTTTGTTTAGGGATGATTCACTAATGAATAATAAAAGTCAAATAACAAAAGGATCAAAAAGTTAATCATCAAAAATAATCTTGATCTTCTGTGTCAATAAGAATGCTTTGGGCAGCAAGTGACAGAAAACCTGACCGAACTGACTTGAGCCACATGAGGTTAATTATTACTTTTTCATGAAATGAGAAATTTAGAATGTGGCACCTGACAATGGTTCTCTTTTTGTGTCATCTTGATGGAAAGGAAAAGGATGGAGGTGGTGAGGGGAAGGGAATGTACTAGTTGCTGATGTATTTTGCTATGGCTTTGATGCTAATAGCTGTACCAAGATTCCATCTGCTGGGTCAACTGCCTCCAGATGATCTTCAAGGAGGTGAATGTTACTCAGTACTTAGTCTCATGCAATAAATTAATACTGCTCTTCCTTTCTTTGTGTGATGGAAGTGTAGATGCCTATATATCTTCTAACCTGGTTGGAGTTGTTTCTCTCTTGTTTTTTCTTCTACAGTGATACAAAGTGAAATCAAATGAGAACTTTCATGTCAGAACATTCTGCTTATGAATGTAAAACTAACTCTTTTTTTTTTCTTTCTGATAGGTGGCATGTTTGAGCCAGGTAGCTGCTAATTATCTTATTGGACAAAAAGAAGCAAAACGTTGGGGCACAGCTCATGGCAGTATTGTTCCTTACCAGGTGAGAATACAACAATAGAGGATTGGTCTGCTATAACCTGCAGTTTTATATGATATGAGTTTGGGAAATTATTTCCTTAGAAAAACTTTCTTAGTATTCTGTCATATATCTTTGTGTGACTATAACAAGGTTCTGTTGTTTGCTTTAAATTCTGTTTTGTGCATTTGTTCATCAGAAGATTAGTAACAGGACACTTAAATAGATCAAAGGAACTTGCTGAAAGTGAGTGACTTTTGGACTTGTATGATTTTTTTTTTTAACCCACAAGAGGCATTGATTGCAGCCATCTTATAAAGTGTGGTTTGTTCACAATGCCTATTATAAACCAGATGTTACCTACCTCAGCTGACAATACTGTTCACACAGGGTTGGAGTAAAATGACCATTTGCATGTGATAGATCTTCATTTTTTGAATAAAGCAGATGGTTCAAGACCTGCTGTTCTTTATTAAGTGTTTAAACTTGTCCTTAGAAATTCTTGACTTTGGCTCCTGTGAATGTATATGTGAAGAAACTGTGATCTTTCAAAAATAAAAATAAAAACAACAACTCTAACTCTTCTTCCAAACCTCTAACCTCTGTTTCATGCAGTTGCATCATACTTCATTTCATTTACTAATCTGTCTGTTACATCTTCTGTAATATAGTGTAAATTTAAGCATAGAGGTGTATTTTTCATTATTGTATCCCTTCTTACATACAGTAGAAGTACATACCTGGTACTGTAAAAATATCTGTTGAATGGAGTGAATTTTACTATGGTCATTTCAGTACTAGTGCTCTTGATGGAACACATAAAAGTCAGCGTTTTCCATTTGCCAGGAAATCCATCAACACAGCTAATCATCCTTTGAGTTTTAAGAATATTATTTCCTTGGGCAAAACTAGTTTCTTTTCCATTTTTTAAATACAGACTTGAGAGATGCAGTGACCGAATATGAATCTAGATTTTTTAAAAATTTCTATTTATCGTCCCTTTAGACCTGAGGCATTACTATAATGTCTCTATAGAGCTGCTTTTTAACATATTTAGTTACTCTTTTGGCATAATTACAGTCGTGGGGACATTTTCTCCAGTGCCTCCCATATTTCTTCAGCAGTGGTTTTATGATCGTGAGTGGCATTATGCTTCCCTACTTCTTAGTCTTTGGTGGCTGACCCCACCTAGCCAGACCTACCTCACTTCACAAAAGCTGCATTTTTGAGCTATTTAGAGATCATCAAATTCAGCCTTCTCATTTTTCAGACAAGAAATCTGATACCTGTGTTGGATAGGTGAATCCCAACTCTCATCTCCTGCCTCCTTGCTGAATATTCTTTCTGACCCCCCTACCTTTGAGTAGGAGAATGCTGGGATTCCGCTCTTCCCATGCCCTCTGTCATACCTGCTCCTAGTTAAGGGTCTCATCAACTGATCTATACTCATCATTGATAATGGAAATCCCTTCCAAGGGCATTTTAACAGAGGGCAGTACTGAAGCCCCTGGGAATTCATCTGAAATAATGGAGGCCCAGGCTTCAGTTTTTATCTGTATGGAGAAAGCATTGTGACTTTATGCTATAATTCCAAATCACATCACATAGGGAGGTGTTCACTATGTTTTAGCATAAGATTTATAGTTTATTTCCTGCTTATTTTAAAAAATAGAATGTCTTTTTAAAAAGTTTTGTGTAGACCTCAGTATCCCTCCTGGGTAGTGGCTACACCTAGAGCTCTGGCATCTTGGATATACTGTCAACTATTTCACAATGAGGTAAAAAGAAATTTGGCTTTTGTTATGGTAGGTGAAAGGTAAGGGAGATTCCATGTGTGTTTGTTTCTCTTCTTTGGGACAGAAGTGTACTCTTACTGCTTGAGTTGTTCTAGTCATATAAAGTGGATATGGTATTTATTTGGCCTACTTGATTGCAGCTTTATTATCTGTAAGAAATAAGAGAAGATTTGCTAGGGTCTTTCCTCAGGAACCCAGAATTAATTTGTTTTCTCTTGGTAGAGAACTGGCTGAGCACTGTGATGATGGAGCAAATGCAAATTTAGCTTGAATGAAGTGAACATATTAAGATGGGTCCTAGATATCTAATAGACCTTGGTCTGTTTTCAATTTTTAAAATAGATTTGGGGAATATTTTTATGGGTGAATGCCAGGATAATTGTAATTCAGTTTTCTAATAATTACAGCTTTGCATCTAATTTGAGTCGTCTGATTTGTGAGCCGAAAGTCTATAGCAGAAGAGACCCTGATGGTCTCAGGAGCTAGTGTGGGGGCCCAGCTAACTCTCAATTCTTGTTGAACTCTATCTGAGAGATCATATACCCTGAATGCATGGAATGTACATTTCTGAAAAGCAGCGATCCTTGATTTGTGTGCTGTTTTACATACATGCAATCTTAACTTCTCAGGTTGGTAATTCATTTGTGCTCCTTCCTCGCTTCTCTTTGGCTGCCAGCTTTTTGAGAATGAGAAGCTAAACAAGGTAGGATTGAGATAATCATTTTGCTTCTTGTTGAATATTGGTGGATGCTAATCTGACAGTGCAGAATTTTAAAAGGAACTTTTGGATTTCAGTGCTTCTTTTGTTCCCATTACCATTATACTTTGCCCCCTGAGAAGCACCCAGCCCAGAAGATTAATAATTGTGTAATGTTCATGTTAATATTTTCAATGCATTGGTATTAGTTCAATGTTTTTCAGCCCTTCAATTATATTTATAAAGACAGGAGGATTTTAGGGATGAGAGAGGAGAGTGCAGAAAGCAATCAGCCAGTCTTCAAAAATAATATGTTTTATTATGTAACAAAGTTATCAGTGGGGCCACTGCCCTTTAGATATATGACTAAATGGTATTCGTTCTAATTTCATAACCTGTGTATATCTGAAACTTTCCCAGATTTCCTCACTATCCTTGGAGCTTATATTTGCTTGTCCTCTTCTGCTTTCTGAGCTCATGACCCATACTGATCTCTACCTCTCTCCACTATTGTAGAATATCCATTCATGAGGATAGGTGACTCTAATGAATATTTTCAAGGAAATGGAGGAGGTTTTTAGACAAAGCTTCTACAATCCCTAATAGGAGGCCTTACCTTTCTTAACCATATCTTTTGGCTGCTATCAGGGAGTTTTACTGTTCTCAATATCATAAGAATCTCCCCATCATCTCTGTTCCTCTCTCTCCCCACCTGTTTTTTTTTTTTTTTTTTGGCTTCTCTTCTCCTTTTGAGGGGTAAAGATTATTCTTTTTACTCTTTCACTTGAGCCTTTTAAATGTAGGGCCTTCAAAGGGAATTTTTCCTTTAAGTGGCCTGCCAATTCACATGGTGATTTCTTTAAAACTTTCTTTTCTGGAGTAGCTTCTAATTTGAGATCGAAGAAAATAATTACTCAGATGATTAGACAAAATCATGTCTCCCTTTCTTCAGTTTGGGCTCATTCAACTAACGAGTGGAGCAGGAAGCTGTGCTGTGTTATTTCTAGTGGGGACATTATACTGTATGTTTAATTTGGCACAAGCAGAGACTCAGACAGGCAGTAAATTCCAAGTCTGAAGAGATGCAGCACTTTGCCATCATTCCTTAGAAAACGTCAAAATGCTGTTAAATCATAACAGATTAGGTAACCTTGGGAATCTTTTTTAAAAACCCATCTTAAGAATTTTTTAAGAAGTCAAATTGTGAACAACATACATCTGTGTGTTCTTGTGTGGCTTTTTTTTTAAAACAATAGTCACACTAAAAGGCTCACAAATTTGAAAGTATAATTTAAACAGGCATATGACTGTATTGCCTATTTAATTTATTGATGTATTGGTAATAACAGTAATAATAATCTTAATGGCTTCCATCGAACATATGTTATATAAATATATATAAATATATACACACTCATACCTTTTGTCCTCTCATTTTATACTGATGAAAGGGAGATGTAGAAAGATGAGGCAATTTTCCTAAGGCCATGGCCAGAAAGTCAGAGAACCTGGGTTAAAGCCATTGTTTTAAGATTTCAAAACTTGTTTCCTTTCTCACTATATCTCAACTCATAAGTAGCTCTTTTGGTGCTTGATACATTATGAATGTCTGTCTTTTAAGTTTCTTTGGCAGATGAATTCTTCTAATTTGCTTCCATCATCTTGTTGACAAATGACCTATTTATTGTGACTCCAGAAGGCACCAAACCTAGTAAGTGACCTTGCTATGGAAGTGTATTTGAAATCTGAGCTATGGGGCAATTGTAGGTTTCCTTCTACCTTGATTTCAGTTAATTCTTTCAAATGACTCTTGATAAATCAATTTAATAAAAGTTTTTTGAGGCCCTTTTGGAGTGGGCACTGTTTTAGTTCCCAAAGGCCTCCAGGTGTGGAGGAAGCAGGCCCTTGATTTGGAGGAACTCTGAGACAATATAAAAGGCATAGCTGGGAAAGCTTAAACTTTGGAGTCAGACAGACCTGGATTCAGTAAGTTGGTTCTGCTACTTATTAGCTGTGAAATCTTGGACACATCTTTTATTAGCTATAGTATTAGCTGCTTCCTATGCAAAAGGCAATACTGATAGTTGTTTGCCTGTTTATTGAAGCAATTAGATGAGATAGTGTGTGGTAAGCATTCTGTGCAGTGCCTGACATACGTATTATTTAACTGGGATTATGTAACACACCCTCATAAGCATTCGATAAAATATGGCTCTTATTATTATTTCTGTAATTGAACTAATAATTATAACTTTGTAAAATAGTTTATTTGAAACTATGAAATAGTCTCTAAGAAAACTAACACTGGCTCCTTAGGGGCAGAGTAAATAAGGATACATAGCTGAATTTCTTTCTTAACGGATTTTCTACTTTCATTTTTTTTTAAGATGAAAAGGAAGGCAACATGCTCTGGTAGTTTTTTGGTTTTAAAAACCTGTTTTCAGATCTTTTTCAGAAGTTGTAGTATTGAACCATTGCTGAAAAATAGCAGCCCCCCCAGTTTTATTGAGAAATAATTGATATGAATCACTATATAAGTTTAAGGCTTACAGCATGATGGTCTGATGTACACATATGTGAAATGATCACCACAGTAGGTTCAGCTGACATCCATCTTCTCGTACAGTTACAAGAAAGGAAAAAGCAGAAAAGAGGAAAGGGGAGAAAAATGTTCTCTTTTTGATGAGAGCTCAGGATCTACTTTCTTAACAATTTCTTGAAAGAGGTAGTTTGAGGAGACTCATATATAGTAACACCACCCAGATGTCAAAGGGAGTTAGGGATTCTGGTGTACTGAATTGTCTAGTTAATTGAGGTTTAGTATAAATTCAAATAACAAAATGAGACATGAAAGATTTTGGGAAGTACTCTCTGAGAAGCCCACAAGATGGGAACCTATCTCTGTAAAAGAGGATACCCTCCCTTTGGAGAGCCAAAAATTGTGGTGATTTCTTCCTCAGTTTTAGAAAGAGACCTATAGTATACTTTAAACATCTGTTCTTATAATCTTAAGGTTGCAATGAACTTTGGTACTGTTTACCCTGTAAAAAATACCTGGAGATATATTAGAAACAAAAGTGCAGGTAATAGCAAATACATTAGATTACACCTCAAAGATTTCTGCAGACTTTGGATTTCTTAGGACTGACAAGTTTAGAATATTCAAAAGTAGGTTTTTTGGTAAACTAAGGCATGAATTGTCTGAATTTCCTCAAGTTCCCTTTGTTTGAAAGGTTTGGCCAGGTAGCTTTTGAATAGTTGCATTAAAGCTTCTGTGTGCCGTGATTCTTGTTAAAACAAAACAAAATTTTTTATTTGGAGATCATGGTTACTTTGTTTTTTGTTTTGTTTCATCTTGTTTACCTATACATGAATATTTATTGAGGTAGCTTTAGTCACAGTGAAAAAGAAAACTGGAAACAATTCCACTGTCCTAAAACTGGTGAATAATCCTGGTTACTTTGAAACCAATTGGCAGGACTTTGCCACAGTCCTCAGACTATAGGTAACTGGGCATATATATGTATATATTCCAACAGGCAGATGAAAGTGGGGCAGGTGACTGACATTATAGCTTCTACCCTCTGGGCTTTTCCCTAGAAAAGGTTTGACTTTCTTTGATTTAAAATAAAATTCCTAAATTAAAAATCAATTAGGCAATATGATGTTTAAGGAGAGCATATTGCACAAAGAATAAACATACTTATAACTGTTCAGAAACCAATGTGATTTCTAAAAATCAGAACTGCCTCCAATGGACAAATATGGTCTTTTTAATGCATTTCACTAAGAGGTAAAATGGAAAAAGGCACAAGGGAAGTCAGTGTACTTTAAGGAATAAATCTGGAATTCCCTTTAGCGTCTTATCAGCTTCTCTTGCAGTCTCAGTATTCTCAACATATATGCAGAATTGATGGGATCGTATGTTGTTTATGTCTATCAAATTTGGCTAAAATTATCTAGAAGAATCAAATACCATTTTGAATATTCAGTTAAATAATATTAATATTAAGAGTAATGACTATTAATATTCTAGTAATATATATAATAATAGTCACAATTATCATTAGAGGTAACATGTATTGAATGATTACTATGTGTTAATTATTAACTACTTTACATGTATTAATCCAATCCTAATAACCCCATGAAATAGATCTGCTATTGTCCTCACTTGCAGATGAGGAAATTGTAGCATAGAGAGATTTGGTAACTAACTTGCTCAAGGTCACATGTAAGTGGTGGAACTGGGGTTATAACTGAGGCAGGTGATGCAATGCTATTTACTTAAACTGGCATGTTTAGTTACATTTTTAATCTTCATCCCACTTTTGAGGAAGAATTATGTGACATTTTCTTCTACATGGTTTCGCCTTTAGGACTGCCAAGAGTATCGAAGAGGTATAAACAATTCTGTTGTTACTTATTACAGAGATCCTTAATTATGGATTTAAAGCAAATTACTTCAGGAAATCAAGTTATACATCTTTTGAATAAGTCCTTTGATTACATATGCTAAAACTGTATTAGAATCGTAATTAAGTCAAGTTTCAGTGAAACAGCTAACTCTAACTCCATGTGTAAATAGAAATGCTGTCCTTGAGCAATATAGGAGCTTGGGCTGGGTTTAGCTATTGTGAGATTCATAATTTCTGCTTTTCAAACTGTATTTCTGTGAGGTTGTTTGGCTAGGTGCAGGAGTTGGGGTGGGAAGGAGTATTTGGGATATAGGAAGGAATATTCAGGTTATGGGGTGGGGGACATCCTGGGGAGAAATCAAGTAAGAAGACCTTCAAGTATCTGACCCTGTTTCAACCAAAAGCAGCTCCATTGTTAGTTATTTGAAATAGGGGTTCTGCTGCTTAAAAATGATTCCTTGTCTTAGTCAAATGACTTATACTGAACGACTATACTGGACTAGGAAGTAGCTTTTGCACTTGTGTGTTTGTGTTTGAGAGAACAGAGACTGATTTTCCTCAGTGTTGATGGCTCCTCAAACTGTGATGTAGAACCAAAGAAAGGGTCTGTCTAGCAGAGACAGAGGCCTCTGTAGGAGGAGTTTGTATGGGGCGTGGCAGGGCTCCTCTGCGCAGGAGCCCAAACTCTACAGCTCACATCCAGCCTCGTGGCGCTGCATGGAGGTCAAGGCTGTTTGGCTCAGATAAATCACATAGGATTGGATTCTGGAAACAGTTGGATTTGGATGTATTACACATCCTGTTCTGTTCTTAGGGGTTTCCAGGGCAAATGTTGTTGAAATTCTGAGTAGGTGTGCTGAGCGCTTACACAATACCCTGATGGCTTCCTGCTCAGGTGCAGGTTACCTGGGGGAAAACGAACTGAGTTTCAATATGGTACAAATTACTATGATAGTATAATGCAATATTGGACAAATAAAATAATAACAGTGAGAGAAAGTTTGTAAGATACAAGTTCTGAAGTAAACCTGTATCGGAGACTTGAGCAAATCATGTCCAAATGTAAACATGGCTGTGAAGTATGCTCTTTGCCTTCTTCGTTTTGTTCCTGGCATTAGGAAGAGGGAGCTGGTGCAGGGACTCCGGTCCCACTGGAGATGGCTAAGTGTGCATGCTGAGTGGGGCTACGGAAACAGGAACCTACAAAAATCATGTTAATAATTCATTTGACGTAACTTTAATCTGTAAATGATTCTCAGTGTCTCTTCCCTTTTCTTCCCTGAGGGTAAAAGCAGGTGTGGATTGCTCTAGGCCCTGGCCGCGCTAGTGGGCCATGGAGTAGTGGCATTGGTGTTACCTGGACGCTTGTTAGAAATAGTCGATTCTAGTGAATCAGAATCTGTGGTTTAACAAGATCCCCAGGTGATTTGTTTTAGATTTTGAGAAGCCCTGATGAAAGCACATTTGAAATCCTTTCGGTCATTGTTTTGTGAGTCCACTAGATGTCGCTCTTGTAACCTGGTAGCGGGGTGGCGTTTTCAGCAGGCCCTTGGAAGGATCCGGGAACACAAAACATTATTAGGTGATTTCCTTTCCGTCCTTAGAACTACTGATGTACATGTTGATTCCTTAAGGTAAAACTACCCTTTTCTCTGGTTCAGAGTCCTGGAGAGAGAGATTCCTGGAAATGATTTTCCTTTCGTTGCATTAACATTCATGGCAACGTCTTTCGCTCCCTCAAGCCCCCTGTTGCCTGGGTTCGTGCTGTAGTTACATAACCTCAGCACACAGAGTATCTGCAGTTGTTCTGACTGACTGGCTCACCAAGAGAACTGCGTTCTGGCCTGCTCAGCTCAGTGACACAGAATAAACGTACAGGTTTGATCTCTGTAGAAACACCTGAGAGCAGATAGAAAGCAAGGCTGTATCCTGACGTTAGCATCACTTCTATGTGATTGTTGGAAGATGTCTTTCTGAAATCTTAGAGTGTCTCGAAGGTAGTTTTATAAAAAAGATCGAATCCACTTATGCTTAGAAAGAAATGTCCCAAGTGTAATTTGTAGGACATTAGTTCCAGCCACAAAGATGAATATAAGGGACATTTACAGGTAAAATAAGATCCAGAGGGAGATGATGTACTTTCAGAGATATATGAGGGCCTCTAGGACAAGTCTTATTAATGACTGGTTGGGTCTGCATTTTAGGAAAGAGGGTGAAAAGGTTAAGGACTGTGCTTTAGAATATAATTTTTTTTTTTTGCTGATGCCCAGTTTGAGACAAGTTAGTGCTTGAAATAAAGCAACTTTTTGCAAAACTCTCCTTGCTGTGAGTCTGATGTGGTTTTTTATCTGTTTCAGTTAACAAGGGTAGCACACAAGTTGTAAAGTAGCAGGTGTGTGTGTGTTTTGTGATTGTGTGTATTTCTTGATGTGTGGGAGGAGCATTTAACTTATAATATCACTGCATGAAAAGTGTTCAATATGATTGGTTTCAGTCAAGTATGCTTTTGATGTGAAAACAATATGTTTTAGCTTAAATATAATTTCTTTTGTTTGAAATAATTCAGGTGGCCATTGTATTCATTTCTAAGCTTCAGAGTTCTTTTTGCAACATCATTTGTTATGATGTGATTTCTGATGACCAGAAGCAGAATTAATTTTCAAGCATTTTCCTGAAAGTCAGGTTTATTTTTAAAAGCAGTATCTTAATTATAGAAAACATTGTATATTTAATTGTATGTACCTCAGTAAAAAAAGAAAAAAGTAGTGATGGCCCAGAAAAATAAATAAGTGAATTGTGGAGGATAAACCTGAAATGCTCATTCCCATTCCTGGCCATGGTCTAAATATCTACTTCTACAGTGATAGGATTTTACACCACCATCCTCTTTACTATTGAACTTTCTTCCCTCATTTTTTTTTTAATTGCTGCTGCTGAGACTCCAGATGCTGCAAGATAATCAGCATACTTAGATGTATTATTTAAAAGCATGGCTTCAGAGTCTGACAGACCTTGGGAAGTTGCTTCATTTCACTGAGCCTCAGTTTCTTCATCTGTAAAATAGGGATAATTCTACTTGCTTATGGGTGGTGGTGATAACTTAGCAAGACAGAACATAAGTATATAGCATAGAGTCAGGCACATAGTGTATGTCCAGTTGATGGGAGCTGTTATCCCATCATTGGAGCCACACCACAGACTCCAGATGTGTTGTTGTGGTCCCTGTCTCTCATTTGTTAAAACCAAGCCCACTGACTATGACAGGAGCCCCTGTTCCTGTACTTTTTCACCATCAGAGGGCAACTCCAAGTCAAGGAGGGGTCTTCCTCTTCCTCTGCTTGTCAAATGTGTGTGAGATGAAGAGGTGGGCTGGGGAGCAGATCAGGAGAGTGGAGTGGTTAGAAAATGGTGATCAAGTTCAGCAAAATTGTTAGCACTGTCAGCATTGTCAGTAGAGCCCCAGCATAGGCTGGCACATGATCCTAGTCACCAGTTCAAACATTATTTCTAAAAAACAAACTCGGAATGTACACTGTCATATCCCATTGAATTTTTACAACATAAGTTCCAGATTGCCTGCTCCTTATTATCTTTACTGCTTTGGAATGAACTTTTTGGTTTAGAGAAGACCTTTATGCTTTGAATAGCTTAACTCATACCTTGAGGGTTACGAAAATATTACCTGGTTGGCAGTAGCCTCTGTGAAAGCTACTGTGAGGAAGCCCAGAGAGCTCTTTCATCCAGAAAACATCCTTGTTAGGAGTCTTTGCAGTTCCATCATTAGCCACCCTGTGGTTTCGTTTGATAACATCCAATTGATGAAGAACAATGGAGATTTTGATGTAACAGTCCCTGTATTAGTGTGCTGCCTCACATAAAAAGAGGATGTAAGATAGTAAAGAATTATGAACACTATGTCTCTTAACATATTCTAATTTTCCTGGAAATCTGCAATGACTTTTGGAATCTGCAATGAATTTTTTGTTTTTACATGATTAATTTTGATATATATTCTTGGTAATCATTTAAAATGCATTCTCAAAAAACCTTAAAATGGGTATTATTAGTTTTTTCTTTTTCTTCGTACTGTATCATTCTTGTTTCCATTGCAAGGAGTCAAATTAGTAAGTTCAGTGCTGGTTCAAAGAAGCTGGGGGGCGGGGAACAAAACTTATAATGGTGTTACTGTGCAGATTGCAAAAGAATCTGAGGTTTGTTCAGCAAATATAATGGTGCATTGAGGTGTTGTGTTAATGTGGGGGCCAGAAAATGAGCTCTGTGTGTAGTGAATCTGTTAAGTGGCAGTTTAGAGTTTAACCTAAAAATTGGGAGAAAGTTGATAAGTGCAGAGGAAGCATGAGATCCAGTTTGACACAGACCTTGCTAGGGTGATAGTGATGGGGTGTGGAGGGAGGAGCGAAGGGAGAAGGGGACTCTGTGGTGTGTTGGTGAAAATGGGGATGGCAACACTGTGCATCCAGATAATCATAAAACCAACAGTTTTGTAGAAGAGCAAAGCCCCAAGTACTTAAGTGCACATTGAATGTATCATCTCTAGAAATATAAAAAAGGGTGGATAGAATGATTGGTAACAAGTAAGGATCCCAGTTTCATTTTCTTTTCATTGGCTGGGCAGGAGGAAAAACTGGTGAAAACTGGTACTGCAGGTCTAGGAAATCTGTAGCACTGGTAGGAATGGATGATGGGATTATAACAGTTTATGTACAGAAATAATGAAAGCAGAAGAACTATAATGAAAAACAGTGAACAGAAATGTACAAAATAATTCTGGACAAAAAAATTCTTTGTGGATGAGGTACTCATCCTCAATGGTAAGAATATATTTAGGGACACTATGGACCAGTGGCTATTACTTATTTATTTGCCTCATAATACCTGTGGGAAATGGACAAAAATTATGGAATCCTTTCTCAGAAAAATACACATACCCATATGCATGCATGATTTTGCCTGTGATTTCAGGAACTTCTCAGATCTCCTGGAACCCATCCTGGGACCCTGGGTTAAGGTGTCCCCCCACAACAACCAGCTGCATAGGTATGCCATTGCTAACACTGAAAAAATTAGACCATATAGTAGTTGTAAGGGAAATCATACCTTAAGACTGAAAGGTCTCACACAAATGTCTGCTTTCCAGGGCAAGAAGTTGTAGAATAAGGACAGAGTGGAATTATACTGGACTTGGGCCTAAGATTAGACAGGAAATTATCTGTGACTATTGTAATAATGCTCACAGCTCAATTACATTCCCCTTCTGATGGGGAGTAAAAGACCAAAAAAAGAGAAAATCCTGTCACATTATTACTTAGTTTTAGAAAATGGAACTATGATCAAATCAATGTGTGCATTAAGTTAAAATTGAAAGTAATATTTAAAAAAGTCGGTAACTTGTAGGAAACCTGGAAATGCTTTAAACACATTAATGGAAGGGCAGGAAAATATGTCACATACCAAAGATTAGGAGCTCATGTAAAACTTTTGAACCCATGTCATAAAGTGAAAGAAGCAAAAGTAGGGGGGAAAAGTAGGTAAAGGATTGTTCAAGTGAGAACAGGGAAGGCCTCAAAGTGTGACAGGTCAGGTGTAAATAAGTCAGACTGTAAAGGAATTCAAGAAACAGCAAAGAAGGATCGCAATCCAGAAATAAAAGCTTTTTTATACATGAAAGGCAGAAGGGCAACTGGAGAATCAATGAGACTGCTTGATGATCAGGGTGCAAAAGATATGTTCACAGGGAAGAAAGGAGATCGAGAGGCTCAGTGAATTCTTTGCTTTGGCCTTTGTTGAAACATAGAAATTTCCACTGTCATCATGTCTTTTGAAGCAAAGAGGTAAGAAAAGAGATGTAGTATAAGATCAAATGGTGGTAAGGGAACAGGAAGTGCTACCTGATTGGCATGTTGGATATAAGTAAATTGCAGAAACCTTATGGCATCCATCATAAGGGTCTGAAGAAACCCAAGGGAATAAACTGTCTAAAATGCAAAATAAGTTTGTACTTATTCTTCACTGTTAGCGAATTCCACTCTTGCTCCATTCTAATGAGGAGACCCACAATCTGTTGGTGAGTCTCATTCAAATTGGTGGACTCTAAAGTTGTAGGATCTTTGACCACACAGTATAAGGAACCAAGAAAACTGTTTTCTATAACATGCTTGAATTGTTCAGTGAGGTAAATAAGCACCAGGGGGGAAAAACAAATGTAATTTGTTTAGACTTTAAAGGAGTCAGCTACAAAGTTTCACAACAAAGTTATTAAAAATTATGTTACCATGGTATTAGGAGGAATGTTTTGTCACACATAGGTATTAGTAGAGGGAACAAAAAGTAGATGTGTGTGCCTGCTGTTGATAGAGATGTGGAAACAGTGAGGCCCCTCCAGGGATTTCTGCTGGACTGCTTTATTAAACATGTTTATAGATAATTTGGATGAATAAGTACACAATGAAATTTCTGAGGGTGCAGGACTAAGCTCTTTTGGCTAGTGAAGTTATAAATCAACAGGAATAAGCTTTTGAAAGATCCTTTAAGAGAAGAAAGTGACAGGGAGGCTCTGATACTGTGAGAAGTGCTACCCATTTAGGGAAAAAGAAACCAGACTAAACTTGTAAAATTGTGGCTCCAAATTATTTAGAAACCTGCTTTCATTTAGGACACAGGAAAGGAATTTGGAGTCCTTGTAGTTGCATCCTTCTTAACAGGCCCGCGGAACATTGGAAGTTTCTGAAAACAAAGGTTCACTGGAAGCAGAACCATTGTTCCTGTGCATTCCTGTGGTTTAACGGTCGTATCTCAACAAGGGATAGGAGAGAGACCTGGTTTCAAATCCCGACTCAGTCCTCAAGGGATTGTTATGAGGGCCAAATTAAATATATGTGAAATTGCCTAGTGCGGTGGTCCATGGCAAGTATTGAATGCAGAGTCTCAGAGGGGACATGACGAAATTAGACTCTCCTAGTTGGAAGAAATCATACTGTCTCTCACCTGGTGCAGGAAAGTCCATACTAGATGCTGATCCAACTTCTCTTCATCTCAGCTACAAGGAACTCGCTTCGCACAACAAGATGATTTAATTTTTGAACAGTTCTAATGGTCACTAAGGACTTTATACTTTGTTGAAACTACGTTTCTGTAATTGAAAGAACAACAGAGTAACAGAGAAGAAGGGACCTCATTGATTACTCAGACAAGACCTCTTACTTTATGGATGAGGATGGGGAATATAAGATGAAATCAATTCTCAGGAAAGCAAATAAGAGACAAATTACCAATTTATGAACTCTGATTTTTTTAAACAGAATAATCAATCAACAAGTTTCCTCCATACAAACCTGTGTACCTCTGTTTAGTTAGTAGTTACTAGGTGTTGTTTAACTCAGAGTGGTAGACTCTGTGGAAGTGTGTAGACTACTTAGACATTCCATTTCTGAGAATCTTTAAAACAATACCTGAAAACCTAACATCCTATTGATAGTTTCCAATCCAAGAATATTATAAGTTAATAGAATGTCCCAATATCTTAACAGTTGGTCTCCCTCAGCCTCGAAGAAATGTAGCATGGAATATCTTGTTTTTAGAAGTGTGGCATGTAAGAAGCTTTCTATGTGAAATAATGACTATTGATCATTACTTTTGCTCATTTATTTATTTATTTACATAAAATCAAGGCCAAGCTGTTGAGTGAGGTCCATAGTTATACCCAGATATACACATCTACATCAGCCTTTCACTCTCAGGTTTATCTAAAATTTTTATCCCAATTCATGTGTTCATTCTTAAGATTAATGTTGTTATAGTTATTAGAAATTACCATTAGCTCATGACTCACAGCTATTATAGTTAACTTGCATAAGGTAAATAAATTTTTGTACTAATAAGTCATGATATTGATCTATAGTAATTATCAGCATGCCATCTCAAAGAATGTTCTGTCCAGGGTTTTAGAGCGAGTTTGACAGACTTTAGAGCTTGGACTTGATCTTTCCAAAGCCAAGGAATCAGAAATGCCTGTGAACTATTCTGGATGTGTCAGTCATGGACTCTTTTAGGAAAAGGAAAAAACCAAGGAGAAGAAACCATCAATACCTATGTAGATGATGGCATTTCACAGAACTATTAAGAACAGAATCTCTTGGGCTGATTCTCCAACTTGAAACTATATTTTTTTCCTTCCCACCATGCCCGGCCCTTCTTTCCCCATAAACATTTCTATAGTAGAAGGCAAAGGCTTTATCTCCTTTCTCTCTGACATCCATGCCAATCTCAGACTTGTTCCCAGGAGACTGAGTACTGGATACTCAACATGCTTCTTTAGCCCCAAGGCAGCTGTGCTGGTTCCAGCCTGTGAGATACATTCCGGTTCAATGATGGCATTTTCTTTTCTTTCTTACTTACTGAAACTTGGGAAATTGTAAATTTAAATTGCCAGCTTGGGCTGTGTTTCCACCCATATGAGTTCATTAAAATATTGCTTCATTGAATATTTGCATTATTTATTTGTATGTTTATTTTACCTTGGTATCTCAGGCCTGTCTTGACCTTCCTTTGCTTAGCGTTCATTATCATCTTTTAGTACTGATCCTACCCTCAGGCTGATTTATTTGATTTTTCTATATTGCAAGTGGCAGTCCTTTGGAGTAGGGATTGGCACACAATGGGCCAGAGGCCAAATTCAGCCTATGCCCCATTTTATGTGGCCTGTGAGCTAAGAATAGTTTTTACACTTTTTTCATTTACCTGTATATATATATTTACATTTGCCATTTTTTAAAATTGAAATATAGTTGATATAAAATATTATATTGGTTTCAGGTATACAGTGCAGTGATGTATCTATGTCATTAAATGTTCACCCCAATGAGTATAGTTACTGTCTGTCAACATTCAAAGATACTGCAATATTATTGACTATATTCCCTATACTGTACTTTCATCCCTGTGATTAACTTATATGATAATTGGGATTGCACACTTCATTATCTCCCTCACTTATTTCACTCCCTCCCCCACAACCACCACCAGCCTCTTTTCAATGTCTGTGAGTCTATTTCTGTTCTGTTCTTTTTTTTTTCACATTCCACATATAAGTGAAATTATACAGTATTTGTCTTTCTCTGCTTGGCTTATTTCACTTAACATGATGTTCTCTATGTTCATTCGTGTTGTTGCAACTGTCAAGATTTCTTTGTATGGCTGAGTAATATTCTGTTGTATATATGTATCACATCTTCTTCATCCATTCATCTATTGATGGACACTTAGATTGCTTCCAAATCTTGGCTATTGTAAATAATGTGGCAGTAAACATAAGAGTGCATGTATATTTTTTAATCAATGATTTTTGTTTTTTTGGGTAAATTTCCAAAGATGAATTGCTTTTATTTCTGTTTTTAGTTTAAAGAACCTCTGTACTTCTTTCCACAGTGGCTGAACCAATTTACATTCCCACTAGGAGGGTTCTGTTTTTCTCCACATCCTCACCAACACTTGCTATTTCTTGTCTTTTGGATAGTAGCCATTCTGACTAATGTGAGGTGATATCTTACTGTGATTTTGATTTGCATTTTCCTGATGGTTAGCCATGTGGAGCATTTTTTCCTGTGCTTGTTAGCCATCTGTATGTCTTCTTTGGAAAAATGTCCATTCAGGTACTTGGCTCAATTTTTAATTGGGTTATTTGTATTTTTGGTGTTGAGTCATACGAGCTTTTTATATATTTTGGATGTTAACTTCTTATTGGATAAATCATTTATGATATTATAACTGTACTACAGGCTGCCTTTTTGTTTTGTTGATGCTGTCCTTTGTGGTACAGAAGCTTGTTAGTCTGATATAGTCCCACTTGTTTATTTTTTATTTTGTTTCCCTTGCCCAGGGAGACATGCCCAGAAAAAAATTACTCATGCTTATGTTCAAGAGATTTTTGCTTATGTTTCCTTCTAAGAATTTTATGGCTTAATGTCTTATATTTAGGTCTTTAATACATTTGGAGTTTAGTTTTGTGTATGGTTAAGGAGTATTCCAGTTACATTCTCTTGCATTTAGCTGTCTAGTTTTCCCAACATCACTGATGGAAGAGATTGTTTTTTCCCTATTGTGTATCTTGACTCCTTTGTCATTTATTAATTGACCATATATTTGTGGGTTTATTATCTGAGCTCTTTATTCTGTTTCATTGATCTATGGGTCTGTGCTTGTGCCCGTTCCCTACTGCTTTGATTACTGTGGCTTTATAGTATAGTTTGAAACCAGGGAGTGTAATACCTCCAACTTTGTTGTTCTTTCTCAGTATTGCTTTGTCTATTTAGTTTCTTTTATGGTTCCATATGAATTTTAGGATTATTTGCTCTAAGTCATTGAAAAATGCCATTGGTATTTTGATAGGGATTGCATTAAATCTGTAAATTGCTTTGGGCGAGATGACCATTTTGACAATATTAATTCTTCCTATCCATGAGCATGAGATAGAGTTCATTGATTTTTGTCTTCCTCAGTGTCTTTCATCAGTGTTTTACAGTTTTCAGAGTACAGGTCTTTCACCTCCTTGGTTAGGTTTATTCCTGGGTATTTTATTCTTTTTGATTCAATTGTAAATGGAATTGTTTCCTTGATTTCTCTTTATGCTAGTTTGTTAGTATAAAGGAATGCAATATATTTCTGTATATTGATTTTGTATCCTGAGACTTTGCTGAATTCAATTATTAGTTGTAATAGTTTTTTTGTGGAGTCTTTAGAGTTTTCTATATATAGTTTCATGTCATCATTAACTTTTTCCTTACCAATTTGGATGCCTCTTATCTCTTTATCTTGTCTGATTGTTGTGGCTAGGATTTCCAGTACTATGCTGAATAAAAGTGGTGAGAGTGGGCATCCTTATCTTGTTCCTGAACTTAGAGGAAAAGCTTGTAGCTTTTCACCATTGAGTATGATGTTAGCTGTGGATCTGTCATATGTGGCCTTTATTATGTTGAGGTATATTCCCTCTATAGCCATTTGGGTGAGAGTTTTAATCATAAGTGAATGTTGAATTTTGTCAAACACTTTTTCAGCATCTATTAAGATAATCATATGGTTTTATCCTTTTTCTGTTAATGTGGTATATATATCACATTGATTTATGAGTATTATACCATCCTTGCATCCCTGGAATAAATCTCACTTGGTTGTGATGGATTATCCTTTTGATGTATTTTTTAATTTGGTTTGCTAATATTTTGTTGAGGAATTTGGCATTTATGTTCATGAGGGATATTGATGTGTAATTTTCTTTTTTTGTATTGCCTTTTCTAGTTTTGGCATTAGAGTGATTCTAGCCTCACAGGATGAGTTTGAAAGTATTCCCTCCTCTTTTATTTTTTGGAATAATTTAAGAAGGATGAGTATTAACTCTCTTTTAAATGTTAGATGGAATTCACCCATTAAGCCATCCATTCTAAAGCTTTTGTTTGTTGGGAGTATTTTTATTACCAATTCAATTTTGTTACTGGTAACTGCTCAGTTAAGATTTTCTGTTTCTTCCTGGGTCAGTTTTAGAAGACTGTAGTTTCTGGGAATTGTCCAATTTATTGGCATATAATTTTTCATAGAATTATTACAATTTTTTGTATTTCTGTGGTGCTAGTCATAACTTCTTTTTTGTTTTTGATTTTATTTGTTTGTGTCCTCTTTCTTGGTAAGTCTGATTAGGGGTTTGCCTATTTGTTTATTTTCTGAAAGAACCAGCTCTTAGGTTCATTGATTTTTTTTTTCTATTGTTCTCTTATGCTCTATTTTACTTATTTCTGCTCTGATCATTATTGTGTCCCTCCTACTAATATAATAGTTTTTGGATGGAAAGATTCTAAATTACAGATTTTTTTAAGTTAAAGATTTATATTCTTTACTTCTTTTAATGTCATTTTTATTGAATTATATTTTTCCTGGAAATCTGTTTATGCAATCTAAGTATTCTAGTTTACTGTCATAAAGTTAGGCATATTCTTCCATATTAAAAATAAAAACCTTGTTGTATATATTACTATTCTTTTCATTACTAACATAGTGAAAAGAAGTATGGGATAGTGGATAAAATCACAGGCCGTATAGCCATGTCATCAAAGGTTTAACTCCAGGTTCCACAATTTTGTGTGATCTTGAGAAAGTTATATAACTTCTCTGTCCCTCAGGTCCTCAACTGTAAAAATAGTAAAATAGTGTCTACCTCATAGGCTAGTACATAGAATTTTGTAAATCTAAATACATGTATATATACATATGCATACATATGTACACATGTGCTTATATGCAAATGTTTGTATATGTTTATGAATCTTCATATGTATATCTATGTACACACACACATATAGTCATAGATTGTATGTTTGTGACCCTCAAAATTTATGTGCTAAAACCCTAACCCTCAATTTGTCTGCTTAGAGTAAAGTACAAGAGGAGAGAAATGAATTGAAGAAGATTTGTTGAGCGAAAAGGAACCAGAATTTAAAGGTTTGGAAAGTTCTTGGCCTGTCCATCCTGCAAAAAATGAGAAAGCATATTCAGAATAGAACTCCAAGGGCTTAGCTGACTATAACTTGATAAAGAGATTATGTGACTATAGGACCAGAAACACTGCCAGTTTACTGAAGTAGATGGAGACAGGACAAATTGAAGGAAGGTTGCTGGGCTTTTAGAAGACTAGAGGAAGGGACAGTAGAGCTGTCCAGCTACAGTCATGGATTATCTTCCAACAAAAGGGAAGAGTGACCTTAAAGGCCATTCAGAGATCATCAGGGCTGCTGTTCCCATCACAGTCCCTGGGAACAAGGCTGATTGCTCCTTGGTTCAGTGTGACTACTGCAGAGAGCTGCGTGTGCTGCCCCACAGAGCCATAGGATGATACTGCCACCACAGGGGGCCTGGAGGGCAGAGCAGTGAACCAAAGAGTATTGTTCTTGAGCCTTAAGAGCTACTGGAATTTGCTTTACTGGGTTTTAGACTTCCCTAGGACCTTTGTATTCCTTCCAGTTTCTCCCTGGGAACCTGTCCCAGGGGTATTTGTAAGTATATAACTTATCTGCTTTCACAGGTTCATAGCTGGAGAGGAATTTTGTCTTAGATGACTTGTACCTTGAGTCTCACTCATACCTGATTTAGAGAATTTTTAGATGAGATTTTAGACTTTAGAGTTGAGGCTGGAATGAGTTAAGACTTTGGGGCTGTTGAGATGGAATGCATGTAGTTTGCATGTGAGAAGCACATGAATTTTGAGGGACCAGGAATGGAATGTTATGGACTGAAACAGGGAAAGTTTGTGTACCCCCACAATCTGTATACTGAAGCCCTAACCTCCAGTGTAGCTACATTTACTCTATGGAGTGTAATTAACGTTAAATGAGTCCTAAGGTTTTGGACACCAGAGAGCTCTTTGTGCCCACTCCTCCTTTGTGTATGCACTGAGAAAGGCCCTGTGAGGACATAGAAGGTGGCCCTTTGCAGGCCAGGAAGAGAACTCTCACCAAAAACTTAATTGTTCGAAACCATGATCTTGGACTTCTGGCCTCTAAAACTGTGATAAAATACACGTCTGTTGTTTAAGCTACCTAATCTGTGGTATTTTGATAAATACTATAGTACTTAGCTCTGGCTGGGTTAAGGTCTATGTAAGAAGTTACTGTTATTTTTAGGGGAGATTTTTTTTCCCTGTCCCAGACTAAGACATTTAAATTTCCTTTGCAGGTGGACATTTTTTTTCCCAGTTCACCCCTGCCTTTTAAAACTATCCATCATCAGTATATGAAGGTGCCTATTCTTCTTCACTCTTGCCAGCAATACTAGATATTATTATTAAAAAAAACTTTTCCTGTTTTACAGCTGAGAATGATATTGCATTTTTATCTTAATTGACATTTATTTGATATCAAGTGAAGAAGAGCTTTATTTTACCCATATTTTAGTTCTTTTTTTTGTAATTTCTTTCTAGATCATTAAGCAGTTTTACTATTGAGCTTTCCATCCTTTTTAATTGATTTATGAAATATTCATTGTTCTGGACTTCTTGAATTGTCATTTATGATTTGATTGTGGCTGTTCTAGCATGTCTTTGTTGGCTGACTTTTGATTCTTATCTGGTTCTGTTCTTGGGTACTTGCTTGAAACTCATGCATGGTTCTTACTATGGCCCATGTCTTCTATGCTTAGAGCTGGCTCATCATTTCTACTTTCCATGTACCCCAGTCCAACAAACATTAAGGATGAATAAGATGTCTGGAGTTTTCTTTCAGAAGAGACTGTCTACCAGGATTAATAATAATTATATGATGTTTCTGCTAAGGTATTTTATTTTATATAAAAGAGTGAATTGATACTATTAAGATGGATTTTATCATTTATCCTTGCTTACAGAAAGCCTTTCTGGATCCTTTAGGCATATATATGACAAAGTAATCATTCTCATGAATGCTGGTTAAAAATACCCAAATCAGTAAAGGGACTATAAATACAATAGTGATACTGTTATACATAAAAAATGGATTAGATGGACTCTTGGCTTGCTTATTGTTTCATATCTTACATTGTTGGTGATGTTGAGAGGTTAATCTGCTTACATTGAATTTCTGTCTTCCCTTGACCCTGTGTGGTTCTGATTATCTTATTCTTTAATATAAGCTTAATGTTTCCATTTCTATGTAAAATGTCATTATTGTCAAGAAAGAAATGTTCAGTAAATTACATAGTTAATCAGGAAGCCATTGGAAATAATAATAACAGTGAAAATCTATAATAATAATTGAAATTGACTAGATAAAAAAGAAGTTTATGGGAATAATATTGTATTATTAATTTGTAAATATATTGAGTTGAGCTACATGAATGGCAAACTAAATTTTGAGATAGCCAGAATAACTTATCATTTATTTTATATAGACAGTAAAAATTATGTGTACATATGTAAATGAGGAAAAAAATGGCTGAAATTCAATCCAAAAGGTAACATAACTACCACTAAAATATTTGTTTGTATTTTTTCCAATAAGTTTGCTTTTTATGTGTATGTGCATGTGTTTGTGTATATATGTGTATTTGTGTGTTTATTTCTATTCTTAGACTTGGAAAGATGTATATATACATACATGTACAAGTCTCTATTTCCAGCTTCATCCTGAGCATCTGCCATATCATTACTTATACTTCAAAACATGATTTTTAGTGTCAGATGGGTTAAAAGTGATGCTGTGATGAATAGGCATGTGTTTAACTCTATTAAATATTTTTAGAAAAGGGAAGATGGAAATCACCCAGCTGATTTTCCTAATGTTTGTATGGATTTGATTATTGTATTTGAGTATCATCGCTTATCTCATTAAAAAGTGTCAATGGCATATCTTTATCACTTGAGTTTACTTTGAAACTCATATAACGGATCTGTCTTCAGCTCACCCTTCCAGTTTCAATTCTTGGTGTCCTGTTACACTCTCCACAGCCATCACTAGCACTTGCTATTTGTGACTGTGCCGTACTCTAGCCCAACCTAGAGGTTTACATGCTTAACTTCCTCTGCCTTCACTGTCACTTTTCTACTGGTTATTGGCTAGTGAGTTTGTTTGCATTTTTTGTTCAGTTAATGTTTGGTGGAGCTAATTTCTTTCTTACTGGTTTGTAAAACTTTTCATTGGTTGAAGCAATTAATCTTTGCTATATGGTTGCAGTATTTTTCTTACTTCTTTATATGGATCTTATATGTGGTAGTTTTATTTATGTAGAATATTTTGATTTTAATGTATCAAACCCATCAATCTTTTCTTTAAGATTTAAGTTTTTGGAGTAGTTAATTTTTTCCTATTATTTTTCTTATTTTGTTTTCCCATTTAAACAATTTTAAATTTATCTGCAATTTATTTTGGTATGTACTATGAAGCAATTTTAACATTTTTGTCCTCTCAGTAATGTACTAATTATTCCAGAACATTTAATTGAACAATCCATTCTTTGTCCACTCTTTAAAGTGTTAATTTTGTCACATATTAATAAACATATGTTGGTCTCTTTCTGAACTTTCTATTGTGTTTGTTATACTGGTATCTCCTCTCAAACCTGTGTCACACCATGAATGTATAATATGCTCTAATATTCTGTGGTGAATATCTGCCCTTGTTTTTTCTTTTCATCATTCACTTAGATATTTTTGTTGATGATTTCTCTCAAAATAGGTACAATTTTTTTTCAAGTTAAAAATCCCTTTGAAATTTTATTAGGAATTGTATTGAATATATAAATTGGAAGAATTTTCACTTACTGACTGATGTATTAGGTATGAGAGATTTCCTAATACTGAGTTACTGAAATATTTCTGGGACCAGTTATCATCAACTAAGGTTTCTTTTTATATGTTGCCGATGCAATTTGGTAGTATTTTATTTATATCTATTCTAAGTGTGTTGAGTCATTAGTTTTCCTTATTCTGTTTTAGGTCGTAGTATGAGAACAATGCTAGATTTTGGGATCAAATTAGGCAGTTTTACATTATTAGATTTTGAACTTCTTTAAAATCATCTTTTTTTATTATGGATATATAATTGACATATAACATCGTTTAAGGTGTATACCTTGTTGATTCAATACATTTACATGTTTCAATAGGATTACCAATATAGCCTTAGCTAACACCTCTATCACATCACATACTTACCATTTCTTTTCTGTGGTGACAACATTTAAGAACTAATACTTAGCAACTTTGAAGTTGAACTTCTTTATGTATCAGAGGAAGTATCTTTTCTTTGGATGTTTGACAAAAAATTCTTCTAAAACTATCTCGTTCCAGTGCCTTTTCTTGGGGTTTAATTTTAGTTCATAATAGTTATATGTCTATTCAGCTCTTTATGATCATCTTTGATTTATTAAAAAGGTGGTTTCTTTTTCTTGAAATTGAAATTTTCTGTGGGATATTTTTAGGTTGGTCTTCATTTAGTAACTCTTGAGTCTTTTAAATTTACAAGCATGCCTTTTTTCAAATTAGGAAGATGTACTTCCATTATCTTTTTATCTCTTCTTTAGAAATACCATATCTTTTTTGGGGGGGTCTCTGTATGTTCTCCACATTTATTATGTCTCCTCAATTTCATTCCTGTTCACTTTCTTCATTCTGGAAGAACATTTCAGGTTGGTCCCCCACATAACTTACTACAGTTTCTGTAGTGCTGAATTTTGCTCTATTTGCTTTTAGTACATCTGTGTCTTAATGTTCTTTCCTGCCTTTATTGTAACTTCTGACCACTCAGTTAATGCTGTTGCCTCATATAATCTCATGTTTGATCTCATATTGCAGGAAGACCGTATTTTCTTTGAAATAATGATAAATGATTTTAAAATTCTTGTCTTTTCATGTATCTGGAGTCCTCTGTTCTCTTTTTTGTTGTAGAGTATTTTATAGATCCTCTCCATCCCTCTTCTGTATAATCCTCATGGAATGAGGTCTTATCTATATTGTCTGGTGTTTGCTGACAAATAAGATAGATCATTTTGCTTCTCTTCAGTACTCATCACTATCTGGTTACTGTTCAAAATACTTTTTAAAGTCTTAATGTGAAATACTCATTGACATAAATTTAAATTCAGAAGTCACTACAGTCTCATCAGAAAAATGATGTCTCTTCTCTTTCTCTTTTTCTGGTACCTTGGTTTAACTGTTGCTCAAGTGACTAACTTTCTGTATCTGTCATTATAATAGTCTTTCTTTCCAGATATAAACTGGGTCTCTTGTCTGTAATATTTGAGTCTAGCTGTTGTCATTCTGCTTTCTGTTTGGTGTTGTCAGTGCACAAATTCTGAGGCATCTTCCCAGAGCCCTGCTTTCAAATACTGTTTATTCTTAGTTGCAAAACAGAGCCTGTGCCACTTCATCCCACCCAGTTGCATTGTCATCTCATTTCTCTAATAAGGTCTTCTTATATGTTTGTCAGTGCTGTTTTTTAGTTGTGTGATTTATCAGTGGACCTGTGGTGATTCCAGTTATTTTGGTACATTTAGAATATACCTAGCAGAAAATCTTCAACATTTCTGTTCCAGTATCTTTTATTCTAGTGCTCTTGTTTTTTTTCTTTTAAAAATAGTTTAAATTAATTTCTAATATATATATATTCAAATATATACAGATTATATATTCAAATGTATAATCTGTATCTATATATCCATTTAAATGGAGATGTACACATTGCTTAAAAATATCTTTGCTTCTGACAGGTAAATTATATTCATTATTGTTTTATTATATTATTAATGATTTTAAATGTTTTTCTTCACTTATTAAATATACAATGAGTTGTCTGTTTATGCTCTTTGTCTGTTGTGGTATAAATCTTCTTATGGGCTTTTTGCAGGTTTACAGCATTTTGCCCATCTCATTGTAATTACTCTTGCCCATATTGTATTTTAATTTTGATTGTTTTTAATGTATAAAATGTTATGTTTAGGTATTAAATTTAATAATTTTCCTTTGTGACATCTTTTATTGCTTTTATGCTTATAAAGTATTTTCCATCCTGAAATATGACAATAATTGGTATCTTTTGGTCAAATTCTTATGATTTCACTCTAAATATTTATATATATTTATTTTCCCCTATAAAAAAATAACCATATTATGTTCCTGTTTCCTTGAATGGATTATTAGATTTATTTTGGGATTCAGCGCAATGTACTAATAATAGTGTGATTGTATTTTTTTCACTACCCTTCCAAGATTTTCTAAGTCTATACAAGCATTATCTCATTAATTCATACAACACCCTTGTGGGTTAGGTAATAACTGTGATCAGAGTTCCACATGCTGTTTTGAGAAATCTCTAGAATAAATAAGGCTTAATTTTGTTAACAAAGCATTTGTAAGCAGTCTTTAATGACTAGCTGACATCACATTTAGAGTTTGGGATAAATACATAGTTCTACTTAATGGCAGCTTTGCCAACTTATCTTTTGTTTTCTGACTTCATCTTTTAATCTGTGGAAAGTCTGCTACTCTTGTACATCTTCCTTAAATGACATAAGGTGGATTATTATTGAAGAAATGGAGATTTAAAATTTTAGATTAGTGGTTCTCAATCTGGGCTTTACATTAGAATCATCTGAGAAGCTTAAAAAAATATTAAAACTCAAGTTTCACGCCCAGAAATTACTATTTAATTGTTCTGTGGTGGAAATGGGCATTAAGAGATTTAAAAAAGCTCCCCAGGTGATTCTCATATGTAGCTGGAGTAGAAAACCATTCTGTTTCTCAAAGTGTGGTCTCCAGACTTCCTGCTTCACCTGGGAATTTGTTAGAAATGTAAATTTTCAGGCCATATCTCAGGTCTACTGAATCAGAAACTCTGGGGATAGGGCCTAGCAATCTCTGTGTGTGTGTCTTAACTCTTTGTTATGAGGCAATTGTAGATTCACATGCAGCCTGAAGAATAATACAGAGATCCAGCTCACCCCTTTTACATGCTTTTGTGTGTGTGTTTAGTTTTATGCAATTTTATCTCATGTGTACTATGCCCACATTCAAGATACAACAAGAATCTGTTTTCCTAAACTCCTTGGTGACTCTGATGGAGCTAAGGTTTAAGGATCACTTTGTTATTGTTGATACATATTTTTATTAAAGTATAGTTGATATGCAATATTATTGGTTTCAAGTAGCCAACATAGTGATTCCACAGTTCTATGCATTATTAAATCCTCATCAACTAGTATAGATACTGTCAACATAGAAAGATGTTACAAAACTGCTGACTATATTCTCTATGCTATACTTTCATCCCCATGACTAATTTATATTATGATTGAGATTTTGTATCTTTTTACTTTCACCTATTTAACCCACCTGCTCCAGCCCCTCCCCTGTGGTAAAATCAAAGTACCATGAGCAGGAACATACAGTTTTTCCATAAGAGTTCATCTAAATACTCCAGGATGCTAACAGACCAGAAGCATAAGGCTCACTGGGCAGCTTCATAGAAATGCAGAATCTCTGGTCCAATCTTGGGCTTAATGAATCTGAGTCTGTGCTGTGAACAAGTTCCCCAGGTAATTTGTGTACACATTGAGATTGAAGGGTGCCTGACAAGGGTCAAAAAAAAACTCAGACAAACAAACCAAATCAGTTTTGGGCTCAGTTATTTATTGTGGTAGTAAATAACACTTGTAAAGAATTTCTTTTATAGTAAAAATAAAAATCAGTTTTTAAGCAAAACTAGTGCAGAGAAAATGAAAGTTCCTCTAGCCAGGATTCTCTCCTGGCCCTGGTTGGCTTGCCCACTGCTCATGTGTGGGCAATACATTATTACTGACTCTATATAAAGAGCTCTGCCTGGCATTGTGGGCTCTATGGCTGCAGGAGAGCAGAGGCTGGCGTGGTGGTGGTGCCTAGGACAGAGACTGAGACGGCTATGGGGGCAGAGAGGTCCAGAGGCAGAGACCGGTTCAATGCATGCAGTCTTGCTCTGAGGCAGACAGAATTCTAGTGCCTGACCTGCCTCTGTGAAAATAAAGCTGGGTATAAACCCCTTTACCCCAAGAATGTTACATTGTCATTTTTCAGTCTCACCAAGTCAAGAGTGAACTTGCCTGAGGTTGAAACCCATTGGCAAGACAATCAGAATGTTTTTCTGCTTTTATATCTTAGTAATTTCAAGATTTATTATAATGTTATTTTTGTTTGCTAGAGGATTTTTTTTAACACATATGATATAAAATTTGAGATTCCTATTAATTCTTCTTAATATTACAACATCTTAAGTATAAGAAATATGACAACTATCATCAGCTTTGTCAACATCAAACACAAATGTATCTGAGCCCTTTTTGTCTCTCTTCTACTTCAGTCACTTCTGATAAAACGGAGATCCTGGGTTAGTCAGGCTCCGCTTGCATCTCCTTTGATAACTATCACTATTTTCTGCTTTCATTTTTATGTGTTTTTTTTGAGAGTCTGAGAAAGTATTTAAAGAGAAAGTACTACATGGAGGAAAACAAATAAGATGGGGACAGGTAACTCTATTAATAGGCTGTTTTTTAGAGCATTTCCAACTCTCTTCTGCCTCAATTCCCACCAAAGAACAAATGAAGATATTTACCGCTTTTCCTTTTCTCTTTCCTCTCTTCCTCCACACTACATAAAGGTGCCAGAGATTCATCAATGAACAAGGTGTGATTCTGTTTCTTAAGGAGCTTACAGCCTATGGGGTATGTAAAAACCAATCACAATATGAAGGCAGTGTGAGAGGAACACCAAAAGGGAGCACCCATCTCAATCTGGGGAAAGGTGTTGAATAGGGTGTCTGACCTGAGGGTGATTGCCCCCAGGCAAGTTCACTATGGATTCAGTGAGACTGAGTAACAATGGAACATTAGGGGTAGAAATGTTTATATCAAGCTTTATTCTCATGGTGACAGATCGAGTGTTGTAATCAGGTCTGCCTCTGGGAAGTCTGCATGCAGCAAGCCCCTCTTGTCTCTGCCTCTGGGCAGAGCTTTTTATACAGTAACACCAACAATAGTGGCTCATTGTCAAATGTGTGTGTAAGCACTGGCCTAGCAGTAGGCCAATGACATCATCAAGTAGGTAGGGTTAGGTGAGGATCCTGGCCATAGAAACTTCATTTTCTCTACATAGGGTTTCATAGAGGTGCTGCGTTCAAGTTGAATGTAGAAGACTAAATAAGTTTGCTAGACAGGTTCATCAGTCAGCCAGCAGAAAGCAAATTCAGCCTTGATAGTTCAAATGAAGGTACTACACACAATAGTGTAGGCAAAGGGCACAAAAGGGATGTAGAGGCAGGAAAAGTGGAAGACTATTACTTCTCCATAGGGTCAAAGGGACAAGGAGGAAATAGGGTTCCTGGAGCCTAGTGAAAGCTGAAACTGTGAAGGAGAGTTGAAGCTACAGTCGTGGAGGCACCTGGCTACTTCCAGAGATACAGTGCCTAAGCTGGGAGGGAACTGCCAGGAAATTCCTTCATCTCTTTATCTTCCTACTGTTGCCTCCTATTGGCCCAACCTGATGGAAATAAGGTGACGAGGGAACTGAGTACTGGGTAGGGTGAGTGTCAAGAGTGCTGAGCAAGGCAAAGCACTCAGAGAATGGATGGAGGTTGGAGGATAAAGTAAATTAACCAGGAGATAGGGAGGAATGGTGATTCCAGGGAGAAGGACTGGAAATGCAAAGGATTGGCAACTTTGGAGAATAACAAGAGGCACAGGAGGCAGGGCATGTGAAAAGACTGGTAGCAGAGGAGGCTGGGAAAATATTAATATTGGCTAATAATTTTGTGCCAGCTTGGCTAAATACATAATTTATTCTATTCAATCCTCAAATGGTTATTATGATGTTAGCCCTATCATGTAGAGGTTATGACTCATCCACAAATGGGTATGCAGATTTTTTTTTTACATAGACTCAGATTTGGCTCTGAACCTTTACGCCATCTTGGGAAATTGTATCTCAGTCATTATTCTGGTGCCTGTCCTCTCTAGTGAGCTGCATGTAAATCAGGAGATTTGCATGGTGCTCAGATAAATAGGGAGGACTCTAATTTCCAGGCCACTAGAGTCTGCTCACCTCCTCATTATTATTTGAAATCCCTGGATTCTCAGCTATAGGTGGGGCACTGGAGTCTTTGTGGAGACTGTGAGCCCCAATGTGGAGTCCACCCTTTATAGCTTCTTTCTTCATCATTCCTAATTTCATAATCTGTGTCAGAATCTTTTGGTAAGAATCTTAGGAAGTATGTTGCCTTGTTCTTCTTTCAGACAAGGTTATCCTTAGAGTTTAATTTATATCAATCATAATCAATGACAAGTTTTTATATTTTTATAATCTATTGTACTTTTGGGAAATATAAGAAGTTCATGTTCTTTGGAGACAGCGACATGCTTCATTTTACGACAACCCTCTTGTGGTTGGCAAGGCTTTTTGTTAAGACAGTGTTTGGCAAACTCTTTTGGTAAACTGCTAGATAGTAAATAATTTAGGCTTTGCAGGCCAAGAGGCCAAATTAAGAATATTATGCAAGTACTTATACAACAAGAGAGAAAAGAATTGCCACAAAATTTTGATGGGTTAAATAAAAAATATAATAATAGTTGAGTACAATTCTTTTTTTTTTTTTTTTGTAATACGGATTTGCTAATAAGGAGAATGGAATTCTTTTTGGGGAAGATAGCATTTCACTTAATTGTGCAAAATTAGTGTCCCTTATCATTAGAATTGATGACAAATGTTTATCCCTTAGTGCTGATCTGTAATAAAAATTTACATATTTCATCTTTGAAAATGTCTTTTCACACAGAAAGGTACTGCCAGATAGTAGTATCAATCCACAGGCAGCTGATTTTAATTGAGCTTATTCATCACCTGGAAGGCATTTATAGAGTTTATTAGATTTTTCACCTGATAGTTTCCTTTTACATGTCATTATATTGCAGATTAATCACCTACAATTGAAAATTAGGTGGAAGCTCCTCAATTGACAGTTAAATGGGTTTTGAAATATGGAAATTTCCTTTGCAGTTGCATCTGACTCTGAGAACCACTGCTGCAGTTTGGGTTCAGAAAATGTATCTGTCGCAAACTTGTGTGGGAACGGAAATCTCCCTTTTTTGTTTTAGCTTTTGCCAGCATGGGGAGTATATAGCAGCCTGACATTACTGTGATTCGAACAACATTAGTTGTCATTGAAATGACTTTACCACTGAAATAAAAATTTTGCTTGTAAGTGCTGTTTTGCCTTGTAATTTTATGATGAATTCATTTAAAAACATTACCAAGTTGGCAGGAAAAACTCATTTCCAAAGCTACTTGGTATCCAATGATAGTGGTTGAGGATGGTTCTTCTTATTCAGAAAAGTCTCATTTTTGACCCTGAGCTTAAAAAATCACAGTAAAATTTTACCACACTTAAGCCATAGTACTGCTGTGTGGTAGAATGAGTCAGGATATTCGGCTTCTTTTTCTGAGAAAACTTAATGGTACTGACAATGTTTCAAAACTGGCATCAACTCCTTTTATAAAGAACAACTGAGCAGTATCCATAACATCTGTCAACCCATCAAAGCCAAGGAAAACCACTTAAAATAATTTGCCTCTTTTTTAAATTGACTACTGATATTGCTCCCAATGTCTTCAACTCTTTGAACAACTGTTCTTACTGAAAGAGCAGTAGTCCTAAACAACTTTATTTTCTCTGAACCTGTTTTCTTCGGCTACTGCAATCAAACATGGCTTAATTAACTCACTGTTGGTACAAGGCTTTCCTTGCTTGGCTAACCAGTGAGTCACTCTGAAACTTACTTTAGTTAGTTGCAGTCTATTTTCACTTTTAAAAAAATCTTTTATGAGGAAATTCTGCTGTGGTGAGATTTTGTTTTAAATTTTGTACTTTTTCTGATCATGGTTTCTCCTGTGACTTAGGACTATTGTGATATGTGCTTAACCAGGTATATATTGTAGTCTTGGATATAATGTCATTAAATAACAAATAAATACTTGGTCATTTAATTCAGTGACAAAATAGTCCATCTTCCAGTGTGTGCTATAAGTATGACACACTACTCTTGTTTTGACATAATGGATATGCAGTGGTAATAAAAAAATTTTTGGTAAGGTAATACATATGACATTTGCAATGCTGTTGAGTTATAATGGTGTCACTGTGATTTGTAGGGCACCAAGCTGGGATACAGAGCATTGCATTCCCTGATTTAAAACTATATTACAGAGCTATAGTAATCAAAACAGTATCATATCAGTGTAAAAACAGACACATAGATCAATGGAATGGAACAGAGAACCCAGAAATAAACCCACACATATATGGTCAATTAATTTATGACAAAGGAGGCAAGAATATACAATGGGGAAAAGAGTCTCTTCAGTAAACAACACAGGGAAAACTGGACAGCCATATGCAAAAGATTAAAAACTGGACCGCTGTCTTACACCATACACAAAACTTAACTCAAAGACAAATGTAAGACCAGAAACCATAAAACTCTAGAAGAAAACATAGGCAGTAAGTAACTTGACATCACTCCTGGTGAAATTTTTTTGGATCTGACTCCAAAGGCAATGGCAACAAAAGCAAAAATAAACAAATGGGACAACATGGTTTCAGCACAGTGAAGGAAACCATCAACACAATAAAAGGTGATCTACTGAATGGAAGAAGATATTTGCAAATCGTATATCTGAAAAGGGGTTAATAGCCAAAATACATAAAGAACTCAACAGCTCAAAAAAAGCAACAGCAAAAATCCTTTTGAAAAATGGTAGAGAATCTGAATAGACATTTTTCTAAAGAAGACATACAGATGGCCAATAGACTGAAAAGATGCTCACTGTCTAATCATTTTCAGAGAAAGATAAATCACAATGAGATATTACCAAAAACCTGTTAGAATGGTTTGATATTATCAAAAGGACAATAAATAACAAGTATTGGTGAGGATGTGGAGAAAAAAGGACCTTCAGAAACTGTTTATGGGAATGTAAATTAGTGCAGCCACAGTGGAAAACAGTATGAGGTTCCTCAAAAACTTAAAAACAGAACTACCCTATGATCCAGAAATCCCACTTCTGAGTATTTATCCAAAGAAGATGAAGCTGCTCATTTGAAAAGATATGTGCATCCCTCTGTTCATTGCAGCATTATTTACAACAGCAAAGATGTGGAAATAATCTTAGTCTCCATCAGTGGTTGAATGGATAAAGAAGATTTGGAATATATATACAATGGAATACTACTGAGCCATAAAAAGAATGAAATCTTGCCCTTTGCAATGGATGGATCTTGAGTGTATTATGCTAAGGGAAATAAGTCAGAGAAAGACAAATGCTGTATAATTTCATTTATGTATGGAATCTAAAAAACAAAACAAATGAAGAAACAGAACACAACTCAGATACAGAGAACAGACTGGTGGTTGCTAGAGGGGAGGGGAATTGGAGGTGGGCAAAACAGATGAAAAAGATCAAGAGGTACAAACTTACAGTTTAAAATAAATAAGTCATGGGGATGTAATATACAGTATGGTGACTATAGTCAGTAATGTGCTGGAAATTTGAAAGTTATTAAGAAAGTAAATCTTAAAGTTCTCATCATAAGAAAAAATTTGTAATTTTGTATGGCAGATGGTAACTAGACTTACTGGAGTGATCATTTTGCAATGTATACAAATGTCAAATCATTATGTTGTATACTTGAAACTAATATAATGTTGTATATCAATTATACTATAGTTAAAAAAAGTTATGCAGAGAAAAATAAAAGAATTTTCAATAAGGAAAACATTGTTTCAAGCAAAAGAAGCTAGAAGCTAATTGCATTTTCCAGGAGTGTGAACTCAGTGTATTTTAGATTTTTATATGCTAGACTTTTAAAATGAAGTCACCCCTTCCCAGTTAATGTATACTTTCAGAAATCTGGTTTGTCTCAAGGATATGGATAACTGACACACGACAGCCAAAGGTATATTTGACACTACATTTTCAAACTTATTTAGCATGCAAATAAAGAACTCAGTAGGCTTTTAAGCATCAACATTGGCATGGGGCTATGTTATTCACTATTTCATCAACTCAGGCATTTCTCACTTCTAGCAGTGTTTAGCTTTGTGTTCTGTCACTTACTAGAGCAAGACTGGATGTGACATGGCAATGTAAGTATAAGTTGCACGTTCGGTTTCTTTTTCTGCTTTACGGGCATATTAGCAAAGGATTGGCATACTGGCTTTTTCACACCCTGTGTTGTAGGCAACATGCTCATCCTTGCTGAGCCATGGTTTTTTCTTCTGAGAAGTTGTAATACAATCTATCTCAGAGCTTTATTGTGCAGATGAAATGAGACAACATGTGTCAACTGCTGAGTACGGGGCTTGGAAAATAGTAATGGTAGCTATTATTTATATTAAATGACAGATTTCATACTTTAATATTTCTTAATTTAAGTTGACTAGGTGACTGTTGACACTGCATAATACAAGCTCATTATGGACAGAGTTAACAGTAACTACTTACAAATGTTAGATGAATGAACTACAGCCTTTTAATATTCACAGGATAGCTCATGGTCTTCTGTGCATATGTGTGCGAGACTTTTTTAAACTACTGTTTTTCTTGTAACCTAAATTGCTTGAAGAGAGTTAATGTAAATTTCATTCATGAGATTTGTGAGAAGGAATACAGGGGTAATTAAGTAATTTATTTATTCACTCATCTTTTTATTTTGACAAATAATGAGTACTTACAATGTGCCAAGCACTGGGTGACAGTGAAGAGTAAGACATAGTCTCTGCTCCTATGGAGCTGGGGAGACCATCCAATTAGTGACTGATGCAGTAACAGAGTAAGTGCATGGTGATATGGGCATGGATGGAAGGTCTACCTTACCCGGTTTTGGGAGACTAGAGAAGATTTCCCAGCAGGAAATCTCTGCTGAAGCCTGGTGAAGTAGTGATGTGGGGATTGGACTAGAAGCGGAGGGAACACTGAAAGCATCTGGAGAGGTTTTTAAGGGTCTTGTAAACCATGTTATGAAATACAAACACTATCCTAAGGGCAGGAAGGAGCCTCTGAAAGGTTTTACCTACACAAAAACATTTGTGTTTAGAGATATAATTTTGGTAGCAGTGCAGAACAAGTCAAGATTGTGGGCAAGGTGACCAGTTAAGAGGCTGTTTCAGTCTTCAGAAGAGAGGAAATGTTGGCAATGGGGATGGAGAGAAAGCAAACAGATTCTGTTAAAGAGTTAGAACTGATATTCCTTGGTCAGTAAGTGGGGGTGAGGATTTGAAAGATGGAGGATTTAATAGTGATTCCCAGGTTTTTTACTTGAGCTTCTGGGTGGACGTTAGTGCCATCCACTGCAATAGCAGACATGAGAGAAGAGCAGGTTTTGTCTGGGGACATGGGGAAATGGGAAAATGGAGTTCTTCTTTAGACATATCTTAGTGCTTATGGGACCTTCAAATGGAGATCCCTCTAAAATGCCTGCAGTTTAGGAAAGGCTTCTAGCATGTGTTCAGTTTCCCTGTAGGCAGCCTAATCAGTTATTTGGGGGTATCAACAAAGCACAGGCACCTTACCTCTCAAAAATAAGAGAAAAAATTAGAAAAATCTAGAAAGAAGTGATTTAAACTTTGATATACTTTAAAATCTTGTGTCAATTTACAAAGTAAAACTTTATTTTGTGGTTTAGTGATGTTTTCATTTTGAATGAAGAAGGTGGTGACAAAACTTGAGATACTGATTTGTGAGTCATTAGCATACAGTGCTAAATAAAGTGGCCGAGTGGAGGAGGTTACTCAGGGAGGCCACGAAAAGCAATAGTTTTCTCTCCTGACTGCACATTGGAATCACAGGGGGGAATTAAAAAAAGAAAAAGAATTCTGATGCTTGAGACCTATCCCCAGAGATTCTGACATCATTACTCCAAGGGGACCTGGACCAAGGTTTGAGAAGCATCGGCCTGGAGTGAGAAGACATCCCTGTGAAGAATATGGGGGATCACAACATTTAATGGTGAGGTCAGAGAGGGAAGTAAGAGAGGTGAGCTGCCACGGAGTTCAAGGAAACAGTGCTGTTCGGGAGCATCAGGCGTAGCTGTATCGTTGTGCTTGAGTCACATCATTGAGAAGTTAAAAAACCAACTAACCGACTAATCACCGTACTCCTTCAAAGCCTCTGTCACTACCAACTAAAGTATCTCTCTTGAGATGGATTAGGATGAAAATGACTGCTGTGGTTAAAGACTCTGGTACAAAGTCTGTGTGCTAGAGAGGAGAGCTTGGGGAAAGAAGTCATATATGTATCTGGCATATCATATAGACACATGAGTGTGTGTGCAGTTATCTTTCTTGTCCTCCTGTGTAGCTGTCGGTGTTGACCGAGATTACATCCAACCTGGGAGGAAAGTTCAAAGTGGAAGCTCCAGTCTGGAAGCAATCATATAGTTTTCTTACTGAGATACAGTTCTTATACTAGAAAATTCATCCCTTTAAAATATACTACTCAGTGGGTTTTAGTATATTCACAAGGTTGTACAACACTACTAACTCCACAAAAAAAATGTAGTTTTGACCTACGTGATAAGAATTTGCTTTTAGTCATTTGGTTTATAAAATATAGTCTAGTAGTATATGAAGACAGTTCTAGTTTTAAAAATAACAGCAAAAATGAGAAAAACAAACCAAAAAACAATCCCAAAGAGTCCATTTAAAAAACTACTGCCACTGAGGTATTTACTAGAAGTATCATCAACTCACTAAATAATGCCAAAAATAACCCTTATTTTAAAAAACATTATTTAACTTCCATACAATGAAAACCAGTGCCATTTACTGTAAATAGTAGGTCAGAGTAAAAACAAATAATAATAGAAATTAATGATGCAAGATTTAACTAAGGCAAATGTATTTATACTCAATCTCTCTCAAATCTCTCCTCTTCTGTCCACTTACCTCCATCACTGCTGCCCCCTCTCCAGTCCATCATCTTTCAGAACACTGCAGATCCTCATCCGTTTCTCCCTGCCTCCACCCTTGCCTCCCAAGCATTAAGGACTCAATCCTTAACTTGGCCTTCCTGTCTTGCACCATCTATCCTGCTTCTCTGCCGATCTTCACATCTCACTGTTCTCTTCCTCCTTTACTGCACTCCAGAAAAAATACCTGCTTTCATTTCCTCAGATAAGCCATTCCTTTTCAACCACTAAGTCTTCACTCCTGCAATTTTTTCCATCTTCCTGGAACACTTTCTGCCTCCTCTCCTCACCTGGTAAACTCCTACTTATCCTTCAGACTTCATGTTTAATGTCACCTCCTCAGGAAGTCTTTCCTGACCAGGCTCCCATATTTCCCACTCTTTCCTGCTGAGTCAGATCTCCCATTATAAAACTTTGGTCTATATGTACACATATGTTTATTTCTGTGATTATTTGTTTAATATTCATAATCTGTCTCAGTAGGTCATAAATTCATTAAGAGCAAGAGCTAGATCTGTTTTGCTTATTCTCTTGTGCCCTGCACATAAGCACATTGCCTGACATAGTAGGTTCTCAGAACAATTTTCTTCGAAAAAAAAAAAGAATGAGTAAATGGATGGGTTCATTGTCCTTGATTGGTCATATTCTGAATTTTGTATTCTTTTTGTCCTATCCTGCAAGTTTCTCTTACACTGAGGTCAATATGCTTGCTTAGTTGTCATCTGTAGTCTGTAGTTTCCTTAAGTTCGGATGAAATACAGAGTGTCACTGGCTGTGTATCTATAGCTGAAGCTAGTATTCATTGTAATTTACCTCTACTCAGAACTAGGCAGTCATGAAGTTGAAGGAAATCCATTTTCCTGTAATGTACTGATTCTCCAATTTGGCTGATTTTCAAAATAATCTAGAGACCTTTTCAAAATGTGAATACCTAGGTCGTAGGCATCCTGAATTAGAACTTTTGGTTGGGGACTGGGAGTCTGTATTTTTAGTTAATTCTCCAGGTAGCTCATATCCAGTTATATTAGCACTGGACTGTAGAATGGCATTTGGGAACCAGTACTCCAAAAAACTTGGCAAAATGTTTATTGGGACTGTCTTCCCTTTTTGTTTTGGAGGTAGGGTGGAGGAAAGGGGGCGAGTACAGTATAATTATGTATTTTTCTAGCCTCTGTGGAATGAAAGCAACTTGTAAGTTGAGTTCCTCTTGAAGAAACTAACTTCCAGTTATGCCAGTAACAGTTTCTCTATCATTTCTCCCTTTTTCACACTACCAGCTATTCTCTTCTAACCCTGATTTTCCATGCACATATTGCAGCATCTTGGTATATAACTGTTCAACAATTTTACATGTGTTTGTGTCTAGCCACTCATGGAATGATGCATTTGGGGAAGTTGGGGTTCCTATGGCCAGGATCTTCACTGAACTTAAACCACCTGATGATGTAACTGGCCTGTTGCTGGGCTGCCGCTTTCATATCTGTAGGCAATAAGCTACTATTGTGCTATGTAGAGAGCTAGGCCCAGTGCTCTGGGCGGAGGCAGAGATGCTAGTGCTCGACCTACCGCCAGGAGAACAAGCCAGGTAATAAACCCTTTCACCCCAAATAACATTTTGCTGTCAATTTCTTTAGTCACATTGAATCCATAGCGAACTTGCCTGGGGCTGAAACCCATTGGCAAGACAATGCAGTAGGCCATTGAGAGAAGGAAGGACATTAACATGAGGCCGGGCCATGCCCAGAAAGGACTCTGTAGCAGCTCTCATCCCTAGGAAGGGGTATGGGGCAGGTGTTAGTCCCAATCCTATTATTTAAGAGGCATAGAAAAGTTGAATCCAATCTGGGATTCCAGTTATCATGGGCAGGAAATGGCAGTAGTTGGGGGAGGAGTATTGGTTGGAGGCCACAGGGAATCAAGTGGGCCTGGGGATTATGTCCCCAAGTATTAGTTGTAATAGACCCTAGGCTCCTATGAATTGTGTGAACATTTGTGTTGGGAATGGGGGAAGGTTATGGAAAGGAGGAAAGAAACTGGTGACATCTAGCAACCTTTCAGAGCAGTGGCTGGATTAAATGAGGTGCATGGCCAGCCTGTAGTCCCAGTGGGGAACTGGAGTATGATCCTGGACAGGTGACAGAAATTCAGGGACACATGGTTCATGAAATACATGGTGGTGTTTGTGCCATGCATGGTATTGCAGCTAAATTAGGAGTAGGGGAAGGTGAAACACCCTGGAAGCATTGGTCCCAGATTTAGGGCAGTATGAGAATATCTGACTAGGCAAATGGGGCTTCGAATCTACTGCCAGGCTTGGTTCTCACAGGCACGTCAAGCTGAATAGGAGAAAGCTGTCTCATCCTATCTGCCTCCCGTTCCCCTCAGCTTAATTAGTAAAGGACACCTAGGACAGGTAGGTAGAACGGAAGGAAAAAAATAAGAGTAGTTTTGCGAAAGCCAGGGGGGGATCAGTTTTGAGGAAGAACCAGTTTCCTTTATGGTACTTTCTCCGAATTCTTTATTTCAGTTACTAAGTTACCCAGATTAGAAACATTGTGGTCATTCTTGAATTCTCTTCTTCCACTCCCACTATCCTTACATGGTATTGACTCTAAATCCTCAATATCTCTGAAATCTCTGTGATCTCCTCTCCTGGGCTGTTCTCTCTGCCCCTCTGTTCTCCTTGCTCCAAGGCCTCGTCAGAGTTTTCTTTCTGTACTGGAAATCTGAGTGTCACCATGCAGTCAGAAGGCTGCATGGGTTCTCTCTGACAAATAAGGTATTTTGCAGTGTGTTAGTCGATCCTTACTATGCATAGACTCTGTATTGTGAATTTGCCTATTTGCTGAAATGCAGCTGTAACCCCGGGATCAGTACTCAGGTGCTTCTGTGGTCACAGGCAGTGCTGCACAGAGCGGCGGGGCTGCCGGGGGAGGTCAGACAAGGTGATGCTCTGCCTTCCATTTCAGCTCTCATACTGTAAATGAGTGCTCTTTTGGTGGTCTACTTAGTGTCACGGTTTTCATGTATTTGTGATCTTTCTTGTGATTTTGCTGTTTAAAATGGACTCAAGTGTAGTGCCGAAGCGCTGGCTAGTGTTTTGAAGTGCAAGGAAGCTGTAATGTGCCTAATGGAGAAAATATGTGTGTTAGATCATTCATGCACGACTTACAGAGCTACTGGCTGTGAGTTCAATGTTAATGAGTCTACAGTATATATTAAATAAGTTGTCTTTAAACAGAAACACACACTAAACAAGGCTATGTATCAATGTGTTGACGAAAATGTGTCCAGAGGTTCTCCAGAGCCTAACCGTGGATTTCACCTAGGAGAACAGTTCAGTTCTTGCTAATTCAGTGCTTGCTGTGACTCCCCAGAACGTAACAACTGCAGATAAAAAAAATTGACTATATATTGGCCCAGTTAATTCTTATACACATGTTGCTATTATCCCTTTTTTACAAATCTGGAAACCAAAGCTTAGGGAAGGTAATTTCCCCAAGATCAAGTGAGTGGTATTCCTAGACTAGAACTCAGGACAGTTTGACTCCAAAATCCATGCACTTAACCATGAGAGTGATCTAAAAGCCTTAGCATGGCAGATGAGTTCCCCTATTATGTGGCCCCACCTCCCTCCTAGGTTCCTTTCTCCTGTGCAGAGTGCTTATGCTACAGCCATGTAGCACAAAAATGCCGTCTTCCCTCAGGCTTCTCTGCTTTCGGCCTTGCTATTTTCTTCACATGCATTACTTTTTGCTTACTCTAGGCAAGTTTATTCTTACTCTTCTTGCATCAAAAAGTACATCAACATGGAAAAGAAAATAAAGGTTGCAAAACCATGTGCAGTGAGGCACTAGGATCTGTTGGCATGGTGATGGTGATTAACTCACGGGAAATCCTGTCACGGGAGACTTGTCGGACTCTGAGCTCTAGCTGCTCCTCCCTACACACATTTCTCCAAATATGGCCCAGCCCAGAGGATCAGGAGTGATTTTGCCCCCAGAGGGAGTTGCTCTACATGAAGCTGATTGCTTTACATGTAGCTAGGGCTACAGGAAGATGGGGGAGACCTGAGGATCTTCTCCCGTGTGGGTTCTTTCACTGTGCCTAATTAGGATGGGTATGGCGGGTGAGCTGAGAGAGACAGACAGACAGAAGGGAGGGAGAGAGAGAAGAAAGGAAGGAAAGAGAGGAAGAGAAGAAGGAGATGAAGAAGGAAATAGCATGTTCAGAGATGGACAGGGCCGGGAAGGTGGAAATACACCTAAAATGTTAACTGTAGTTATCTCTGATTTAAGGTTTGTGATGATTTTCATTTTTTTCTTTTGCTTCTCAGTGTTTTCTAAGTATTTCTATAATTTATGTATATTACTTTTTAATAAGAAAAAAGTAAATAAGAATAAGAATAAAGCTGTAATTTGCATTTGTGCAAAAATGTGAGCACTATATGCTTTCAACTAACAATACAAAACTTTGTGTTAATTTACAAAGCACCTATGGTGTGCTAAGCACTTAATTAACTCTCAGTAACACTGTGCAAGGTATGTTATTAGTATTTTATGGGTGGAGAAACTGATGCTCAGAGAAGTTACATGACGTTCCCAGAGACTTATGTAATAAATAGCATAGCAAACCCCAACTCAAAAGACCATGAACGTAAGACCATGGATGCTTCTTTTATGCTAAGTTTTTCACTCTTATGAACATTCAGAAAAAAATGTCAGAAAAGAAGATTCCATTTTGACCAGGTTTCAGCTGTGGCTTATCCAATTTGCATTCTCTCTCTCCCCCTGTCTCTCTGTGTCTCTTTCTTTTAGTTACTTGAAAACAATTTATTGATGTCTATCGTGAGTGCTCAGTAAATGTTGACTGGTTCCTTTTAGTTAAAACCCATTACAAGATGAGCCAGGAACTCGGTTTTATGCTTTGCATTCAGTGCTTTGTTTGTTTGATTCATTATTTTGACTTCTCCTGCAGCTGGTGAGCACACAGACAGTGAGTAGTTATGTCAGGTGAGGGAAGAGTTGGAAATGTTATTGCACAACATGAAGTCAGTTGTTAACCTTCAGGAATGCAGCTGTGGAGTCAGATTAAGGCAAAGCATGATTTCCTGTGCACGTCAAGTTCCTAAAAGAAATTTTAACAAAGAGACAACAAATTCATTATATTTTGTTTTCTCTACTGTTAACTGAGCAGGTTTGGGAACTTGCCAAAATATTACAATGTTTAAAAATATTACAAGGAAATCTCAGCTGTGTACCAGAGATTCATTAAGTTTTATATTTTTAGAAGTTATTTTCAGTCATTATAGACTTTTGGTATTGTTTGCATAGTGTCTTAATCATTGCTACTCAGTCAGAGATAACATTCTACATTGTGGTGATATTTGAAAAGATTACTAAAAAAACTATTGCATTTCCTGAGGTCTAGGAAGAAGAGAATCTTCTGGTTTTCTCCTCCCTAATTTAAAAATGCTGTTCACAGGAAATTCTCCATAATTCTTTTAAATAAACAGGAAATGTAATTATTTGCTTGGGGTGTGTGTATGCATGTGTATTAAAAATAGTATAGATTGAGGAGTACAAAAAGTTGTTTTTTTAAAAAATCCGGATTATATGACACATGCTTCAAATGAGACCCAGGGTTGTGTGTCTGTGTTTGACATGGTCTTACTGGCTTGAGGGTTTTCTTTTTTTAAGTTTTGTTTTTGGATTTTATTGTTCTGATGATCTTCCTGTTTTCTTATAAGTCCAGTCATGGGATAAGAGTCAAAGAGTTGACAGATTCACATGGAGACAGTTTTGTAACATCATCAGTCAGGTGTCTGTCTCTTTCTTAGTCATCTGGAGTTGTGAAGACTGATTGAGGCCATTACCAAATGTACTGCAGATCTTAGACCCACATCTTTAATTAATTAATGTTCACAAAGCTTCTTTGCAGTTGACGAATAAAACTGGCTGCTGAAATATACTGACTTGTTAAGTCTTTTTATATTTTTCTCCTATTTCCACACCAAATGTATTAATCTGATTTTTAAAAAAATTTTGCCATGGCTTCTCTTAAGCACGTTGTCCTTTTGAGCTTTTTAGTAATTATTTACCATTTGAACTGGGATATGCTCCATAGTTTTGCTTTTTTAAATTTTCCTGGTACATAGAAAACAGCATTCAATGTTGTTTTAATTCTTAATAGAATTTATTTTTTATACCAATGGGAAAATTTGTAAAATTATAAAATTATTCAAATAAACTATAATTCTATATAAACTTTAAAAGAGAAACCTAAAGATCACAGAATGTTCTCTGAGAACAGAATATAGCATGCAGAGTAGTTGTTTATGAGAAAAGGTAGTATTTGTCTAAAACACAGTAACAAATGTGACTGTAAGAAACAGGTACATTCTTGGTCAAATGACTGCAAAGGATTCAATGCAGGTAACCTAGATATACTGTCCTCTAACAATTTGTAATCTCAAATCCATATTGATTTTTCATAAAAATAAGCTGTAGCACAAATATATTCAGACAGAAGATTATTAGTTTGCAAGAACCAACTCTAAGAGTCAAGATTTATACTTAATATAAAGTCATATCAGTGGTTTAATTGTATATCATAATAGTAATTATTACTAAACAATTTCAGAGAATTCATAGGTGAAAATTATCACCAGGGAAGCCTGAAGGAGTAATCTTATGATAGTATAAATTCCTAGATGATGGTGATCTAAAGTTAAGGTCAGAAAGTGACTTTTTTTCCTCCTTTTACTTTGCATGGAGATGTTAAAGGAGTCTGCAAGTAATAGATAGTATTTTTGTTGTTTTCTACTTAGCTATAATAGAATAAGATTTATATCAAATTTAGATCACTGAAAAGTAACACTAAAGCTTTATAGATTTTGTATCCCTGGAGATCATTATGAGACTTTAAAATGATTTTTAAGTTAATAATACTCTCATGATTTGAAGATATTCAATTTAAAAATGAGCACTTTCAGTGGGAGAGTGTGGACTCCTGAAGAAGGAATATAGTACAAGAAAGTCCTCCAATTCAACTTAGGAAGATACTCAGTGTCTGTGGACTTCATTCTTATCTACATGTATATATTTATGATTGTTCTTGATATTGTATATCAAATGTAAGTTTATTTTTGTCAGTAACAGCAGAGATAAACAGGAGACTTGTCTAGGATTGACTCACTCTGTGGCAAATCAACTTTGACACCCATTAAACAGTCACTTCTTACTGCCTCCTCTCAGTTCCAGATAACAACTAATACACTGGGGGTTTTGACAAGAGAATTGTTTTAAAAGAAGTGAGTCAATGACAGGAGTAATAGAAATTTGTGAGAATGTTTCAAATAGTTTACAGATTAAAAGTATATGCAAGTTGAATTCATTGTCAGAGTTCACACAGGTAGGTACAGAATAGCTGTATTAATTTTTTCTTTTTATGTCTGCAATGTATTGGCATATATACCTATTACTCCCTTCTGTATCAAGTCAGAAACAAAAATGTTCTGGTTAATATTTTTTATTTTTTGCTGCAAAGTACAACTTGAAGTTCTTAGTAAAGCAACTGAGTTCCATGGTACCATACTTAGAGATGCACAATATACTGTGTGAACCTGTGAGACAAAATATTAATAAAGTATGTCAGGTACTTTGCTGGGCAAGTGCTTGTATAAGAAAGAGGAAAGAGGAATCTTAACCTAGCTTTTCAGCGAAAGCTATTTCTAGGATGAAGATCAGGAAAATAAGCAAGTACAGTTTGAATGAATATTTGTGTTGGACCTGTTGCATGCATTTTCTGATTTAACCTTCAAAGGGGCCCCGTGAGGTAGATATTGTTCTCTTAATTTTAGAGATGAGTACATGAAGGTTCAGAGGTGCTATTTGCCTTAATGAAATCATAGATGAGCAAGTGGATTTAACCCAAGTTTCCTGACTCCCTATTCTTCACTTTTTCTTTTCATCAAGTGGAGAAGAGGCCAAGTATTAATCCATCTTAAGGGGATCAGCACAGGTCTTACGAGAAAAGCAGTGCTTGAAAGCCTTAAGGGAAAGGCTGTATCTAGGTGTGTGGAATTAGGGATGCCACAAACTGAACAAGTGGTCCATGAACTGGTTCAGTCTGCAGCTAGGTTTGGTATGGCTAATCTGCTGTTTATAAAAAGTCTGAACTGAATTTGAATGCCTTAGGTAGAAAAAAGCATTTTCCAGATTTCTCAGCCTCCACTACCCTCTATTATTCCCACCTGACTGCACTCACTCAGATTTTCTTTGAATATGCAATCCTGACCTGAATGAATCATGAGCAAGAGCATTTTGGAGAACATGAGGTGAGCAAAGAGTGTGATTTCATCTGGCCTGAGCATAGATTTTCATCAACTGTGGTGGAAAGTTGTCAGGACCCAGATTATAGATACTATCTGTCCCGTGACATCCCCCAGCTTCTCTACCTCTCCCGTGAAGTCTAGGTTGGATGGGTTGGCCATAGTCTAAGTGAATAAGATTAAAGCTCATGATCTATGGGGCTGAGTGCTTGGAAGGGAGGTCCTGAAATGTCAAGCTTAACTGAGGTAGGTCCAACTCTTTGGGAGAGCACTAGTGTGGACAGGGTCACCAAGCTGTCTTTGGAGCTTGGAAGAGGAATCATGGTGTAGTTGTGGGTAAGTAAGCAAAAGGCCTTGAATACTGCAGCGGACACTGGCTGCTGTTAGTATACCCTTGCATGGGACAGTGGAGGCACGGGGCTATAATAATAATTGTTTTAAGCGTCAGGGGAAAGTAGAAGGGTACAATCAGTTTTTTTTGGGTATGTATTAGATTGTTTCCTGGGATACCTAATAAGGCAAGTCCTTTGACTGTACATTTTGGGGAGGTTGCTTCTTTTCTTTTCTCCCAATGGACTTTTGAGTCTTTGAAGGAGAAACAAGGTTGTGAGAAATTGCCTACTTCTATACCCGTATCTAAATCTAGATTTTGAAATCATGGGCTTCTTTTCTACCTTTTCCTTCTTTAGTCTTTTGTTAATTTTCACCACAGCATTTACCAATTTATAATTATTTTGTCTATTTACATGTTTGTAGTAATATACCCTCATTGTAATGTACCCTTTACTATTGTCAGGGATGTAAATTCTGTGAGGGCAGGGACTGTGAATTCAGAATCTAGTTCCAAGAGAGAATGGATGCTTAAATAAGTATTTGCAAATGAATGAATTGAATAGTTGGAATACAGTTGAAGAAAAAATATACCATGGGCATTGATGAGAGACTGTACCATAGATTCCCAGGTGAAATGGGGAATGTGAAAGATGGTTTTCCAACCTGTATTGAAAATGAGGTCTTCTGAAAGGTCAAGTAATGACAGTTCTCTCTTAATTTGAAAGAGTTCCAATCCCATTCTGTATCTTCTAGTGGCTGCTGGACTGCTGGTTTTTGCCAGAATTGCAGACTACTGATTTTCAAGTCTCCTGGAGCTGGGATAGGGGTATGGGAATAGGTCAAATTAAAAATGGCATAAAGCTCAGTGTTCTTACTGTGATTCAGGTTTTTTTCTGAAATAAATGCCCTCTGGACTGCTGGAAGCCCTTTGTTAATTTCCAGAGTTCTTGCAAAGTTGTGATTAACTGTTATTTGCCAAAATTCTTACTGTTTTATGAGCAAAGGATTTGGAGGTCCTCACTTTGCCATTTTTGCTGATGTCACTCCACCATGTGGCTTTCAGGCAAAGTGTTATTAAAGGATGGAGGGAGAGGACTTCACAGTGGAATATGCTATGTCCTTGATTTTTCTTTCCTTCATTTACATAAATCCCTGTTTGTCTTTTGAGGTGATGAAGAGTGTACAGTCCGTCTCCTGAAGTGGAAATAGCCAGATGGCAAGTCCTTTGAGTTCGCTGTCTGCTTTGATTACGGTTTACCTCTCAAGGGGCAAGATGCTCTTCTTTGGAGTGGCACTATTTGCTTTTTCTTTTGGGTATATATCTCATTCCCTAGATTCTGCTTCATTCACTATTGGGATATAACGATAAGAATTTTCAGAATTATCTGGGTTCAGGTTCTCCCACCTCCACAGTGCTCACTGACAGTTGCAAAAGGAGCTGAAGGTTGATACCAGAAATCTCCCATCACTTGTCTCTGGATGGCACTTAGTGAAATTTATGGTATTGTTGCTGTCTTCCTTTGTCTCACTGCTTCTTGTACATTTTCGATTTTCCTTTTTATATTTATTTTGTTAGGCTTCGGGGGTAGAGGTTGTGTGAGTCAGTTTTTCTTTTACCGTCTTGTCCTGAAATGATATAGAATTATTTGCTTCAAAAGAAATAGTGTCTATCAAATGAGAATCTCGGTCTTACAGCTAGAAAGGCCAGTTGCTTACTGTGATCACACCTAGTCTGTGGTACTGAAACAATGCCATCTATATGTAAGCTGTATTAATATCTATTCTTAGTAGGTGGAGTACATTAGATGCATTGAGAGGAATGAGAGAGAGAATCCATTTTGTTTTATGTCTTTAGATTCATTGTGTCATTTGATTCTTCAGGTGTCAACTAGATTCTTGTACTAGTATAATTCTTATAATGCTATGGGTCTATATGACCCTGAATGTTCCTGGCCAAGTAATATAAGTCATAGAAATAGTAGTAGTAGTAAAATAAGAGTAGTAGTAAGAAACTTTTAATAATATGTAAATTGTATTTTCAGCTCACTTGTGCAGGAATATTATAAGGCAACTGTGTTATTTAGTTTTTTGCCCAAGTATTATAGTACTTTTCCTTTGTTCACATGGGTAAAACATTAAAATATGATTGTGAAATTGTCACAATTTTATATTCTTTTAAAAAATTCTAATTATTTTTTAAAAACTGTCCAAAAAGCATTAGCATTTCTTTTGTTAAAAAAAAGCAACCCTTAATTTCTTGACTGCTTGTTCAGAAAAAATTATAAAATCCAGTAATTTCTAAATCAGGAAGATTTATGTCTCAAGGAGATACCCTAGGCCCAGTGGTATGCTAGTGTGGATGTAAGAAATAATACATTAATAAGGAATGTGGTGTCAAGCCCATATCCTGAAATCTGCCTCTTTTCCCCTACTGTACCAAAAATCCTAATCATTAAAAAATCACAAATAAAGATATACAAAAATCCAATCAAACAAATAATTACATAACATCTGGAAAAATGTCAGTTTTGGTTAAGTAACTAATGAACGGTTTTTTTTCATTTCAGTCATTTGTGCTTATATTTATTCTGTATTTTTTTCTTTGGAAAATTATTTTAGAAGGAGTTGATAAACTTATTAATCCAACACATCATGCCAAGTGCTGCCGATTACACAGAACTAAAGTAAATGTAGTTCTGACCGCCAGGCACTGGTGTCTTAATAACTCTAGAAATTTCTTGGGTGTGGTATTAAGATATATCAATTCTTACTTAATAGTGCTGACTTTATTTTTCAGAAAACACCTATGATATTTGAAAATATAAGCACTGCTCTTTAATATATTTATTTTTATGTCCCTGTTTTATTTTATGTAGCCTGTTTTAAGAGTTTTACTGGCATACATTTTTCAGAACCTTACATAATCTACTGACTGTCAGAATTATGTTGTTAGGAATAGAGTTTTATTGCTTGTAGCTTTACTCTTCACACATTTACAGATGTGATTAAAAGTGAAGAGCTATTTTAAGATGGAAGTGAGCTTAGCTCATCTTATATTATCTCTTGACAGAACAGCACTTTCAAGGATTTGGCCCTTCCAATCCATGACCCAGAAGTCATGGGTCACTAGTTTCAGTCAATTTCTCCTTTTAATGGAAAGGAATATTTCTCAAGTGTATAGCAAGGAAAATGTGAAAGAAGGTATTAAGTTTTGGCCTTGTGTCTAAGATTATACCTTTAACTCATGTTACAGTGCTATGATGGGTTACAGTAAACTTAGAGAGAAATAGAATGTTACAGCTTATTAAGTCTGTACTTAACTTAGGTAGGACCAACTTCTTGGGAGAGCACTAGTGTGGACAGGGTCACCAAGCTGTCTTTGGAGCTTGGAAGAGGAATTTGTGTTAATTCAAATGTATTCATGAAGTTAAGAAAAACCAGTAAGTTTCAAAGGTTTATATTCAAGTTAAGCATTTAAAATTTTATTTTCTATTTCTTTGATTAGTTAGCTCTATCATTAGGTTAGGATTTAGTCTTTCCTTATTGTTTACATCAAAGATTTGCAATTATAAGAGAGGATTTCATTTAAGTAATAATTAAATCTGTTTAATTTCTTTTTGTTTATTTAAAAACCCAAACATTAAATTGTGGCTATTTGTAAAGAAACATTTTAATTTTTTCTCTGCTCATACTAGGGGGCTCTCTACATCATAGAAAGAATCTCTACATTGGTATTTTTAGCTAATAATCCAATGAAACACAGGGTGAGTTGTTTTATAGATAAATTTCCTTTAAACGGGGAAAAATATACAAATAAAAATAAATAGAACAAAAGAGAAAAATTAATTTAAATTGAATGCTTAGAAATAAGCCTATCAGAGACCATGTTCTTTGAATATCTAAAGTGATGAAATGAAAGTTAGATGTTTTGAAAACTGTGTTAACTCTTGGAAGCTGTGATCACCTAGCTTGTGTTGATCATCTTTGGGAAGTATTTATGTGCTGAAGCTTATATAATTATGTACATTACAAGGAGAACTACTAAAATCTTGTTTGTGCTTTGTAGTATCTCATATTCTAAGATTACATTCATTCAATCATTTTATTTAATATACAGGGGATAAGTGGGCATAGACTTTAATTAAATAATAACAAATCAGTAAAAATTATAAATATAAAAAGTACTGCAAAGTGGAGATCTATGGTGCTGCAAGAGCATTATATGAAGGGATTTGGCATAGTCATGATCATTAGGCAAAGTCCTCTGTGGACATGATGATGAGTTGAGCTCTGAAAAAAGCCTGAGAGTTACCAGGCAAAAGGTAAGGGGAATTGTGTTTCCTCTGCTTGGATTTTTCATATGTTTTATACTATATAACATATATACAAATGAATAATGACCTGACACATCAGCTCTAGTGCATCTCTTTTTTCTGGTTGAAGAAACTAGAACCCATGGGGGTTAAGGAACTTGCTTAAGTTTCATAGCTAGCTTGAGAGAAAAACTGAACTAGGATTCATGACTTATTATTGTCATTTCCATTCCTGCCATTAAAGCCAGGCTCAAGACATAAGAATAACAGAACAAAAATTTACTTAACCTTTTTTTCATTTATTTATTTACTCAATTTTCAGTTATAAGGCACTGTGTCAGTGTACAGGAAGCCCCCTTGCTCCTTCATGTGGGAGATACAGAAGTGAATTGTATGTGGTGTTTGCTTTTAAGGAGCTTACAATCTAGTAGGGAGTATAAAGCAATATCTGAATTTATAGAATAGAATAGAACATAGAATTTATATAAAGAATTGAGATAAGATCACAATACTATTTACAATAGCCAAGATATGGGAGCAGCCTAAGTGTTCATCAGTAGATGAATGGATAAAGAAGATGTGCTACATATAATATTATTCAGCCAAAAGACGAAAACAAATCCTACCATTTGCAACAATATGAATGGAGCTAGAGGGTATTATGCTCAGTGAACTAAGCCAGGTGGACAAAGACAAGTACCAAACGATTTCACTCATTTGTGGAGTATAACAACAAAATAAAAGTGAAGGAACAAAACAGCAGTAGACTCACAGATTCCAAGAAGGGACAGGCAGTTACCAAAGAGAAGGGGGTGGGGAGGGAGGGAGAAGGGGATTAAGGGGCACTATAATTAGCACTCACAATATAGGTAGGTCATGGGGAAGGCAGTACAGCATGGAGAAGACAAGTAATGACTCTATAGCATCTTACTATGCTGATAGACAGTGACTATAATGGGGTTGGGCCTGGGGGACTTGATAATATGGGTGAATGTTGAAACTACAATGTTGTTCATGTGAAACCTTCGTAAGATTGTATATCAATGATGCCTTACTTAAAAAAAAAAAAGAATAGAGATAAGATATAGGAATTGAGATAAGGAAGGAATTATGTTCTTTTAGAATGAGTTTATGAAATCTTCCTGGAAGAAATGATAACTGATCTGGGCCCAAGCATGAAAATGCAGGTGCAGATTTTGTTCATTTTCATAAATGAAGATTCATTGGGTGCAAAATGAACTGCATGACCAAAGCAAGAAGGTTGTCAGGACATCAGCAGGTGCTTCTTTTTAGATGATAATAAAATGGGTAAAGGGAGGGATAGTGGGAATATGAGTTGAAATATGAGTTTAGAATATGAGTTGAAGCTTGAGTGTGAATAAGCACTTGTAAATTAAGTAGAAGCATTATTAAAAGGCATAAACTAATAGTAGCTATAGTCCAATGCTAAGAGCCTGCTTTTAGATAAAGAAAGGTTGAATTACGGGGAGCTTTGTGGAGTGCTTTATGGATACAGTTGGCCCTTGAACATCATGGGGGTTAAGGGCACCAACCCTTGCACAGTTGAAAATCTGCATATAACTTTTGACTCTCCTAAATCTTAACTACTGATAGCCTCCTGTTGACCAGAAGCCTTATCAGTAATATAAATAGTTAATGAACACATATTTTGGATGTTAGATATATTATATACTGTATTCTTATAACAGTTAGCTAGTTAAAGGAGTATGTTTTTTCAAATTGTTTTACATCTCCAAAAAAATTTTCCAATATATCTATTGAAAAAAATCCATGCACTACTGGACCTGTGCAGTTCAAACCCACATTGTTCAAGGGTCAACTGTATATGCAGTTTAGGGATGCAAGTAAGTGAGATGTGGGAAACATGGAGAAAGCCAGGTTTGGGAATTTCATGCCTAGGTTTTGGGATGATAGTTACCCTGTGAAGAGTGTTCAAAGGCTTTGTAGATTGATGTGGCTTTACTTGTTAGTCTCATCTCTAGTTTTGCTTCTTTGGACCACAGGTTCTGTATAAGTCAGTCATGATCCAGCAGTTGACAATGGAGTCTCAGTGAGCCAGGGGCCACTGCTATGCCATGCGTCCCTTAGCTCAAAGGTTGTCCTGGTTCCTTCCTTCCTTCATTCAGCAAAGGTTATTGAGAGCCTAGTATGTGGTAGGCAAAGACAGGCACTTTTCCTGTCCTCAAGGATCTTGTAGTCTGGCTGGGAAGACATGTGAAGCACATAATTAAAGTGTGATTATTATTAATGATTAAGGAAAGGGTACCCTGTAGAATGGAACATACACCCAGGCTCTTTTTAATGATCATAACATTTCAAGGAAATTGAAAATAGTCCTGTTAGTCTATATTTTAATTGCCACTGCCAGGGGCTTGATGGCCACTAGGAATAGCACATGTTAATTCTGAAATGCATGAAATTTCTTCACTGGGTGAGGGGTGAAGAGAGAAGGACTCACAGCTGGGAGCATGGGCTTTGAGTCCTATAGTTCTGCTTGGAATTCAGTCAGTAATGACTTGCTAGGTGATTGTGTGTAGGCTACTTAATGTCACTGCTCTCAGTTTCTTCAAAACTGTAAAATGGGGAAAATTGCATCTACCTTTCAGTAAGATTTAAGAGAGGAGAATACTTAAAGCATACTGCCTTGTATATATGAAGTATTCAATGAGTGGTATCTTCTTAAAAAGATACAGTGCTGGTGAGAAAATGGGATTTAAGTAGTATCTCAATTTCCATATAGGAGACTCCATCTCCACTGATCACTGTCCTTGGACAAGAAATCTGAGCTCTTGCTGCTTCTCCCATTTTAAAACAGGGATCATATTGCCCCTTCCATTATTTTTTAGCACAGTTGGATAAAGATTGCACCATATAATGGTTTTCTACTTTTTAGAGAAGGTACTACATAAATAGTGTTTTATTCCTTTCCTCAAGTTAATTTTTCTACACAAGTTGAAAAAACTCCGTATCTCTTTCTATTTTTTAAAAATGCATGTGGCCGTTTACTTAGCTTTTAAGGTGATGTGTGGACATTTCTTATGAAATCAATAATTTGTGTCACTTTATATAGCATTGCCAGTGTCCTTTCTTGTCAATCTTGTGACATGTAACAATTTTTAGGTGGGATGGATGAGTATACAGATGCTTAACCAGATTTTATTGATTATAAATAAGAGTTTAAAAATAAAAGTTTAAAAATATAATCACTGCTGCCATTTTCACAAAAAATTCCAAATGAAGAATATGAGGTGTTCTCCTAGGGACAGAGGATGGCTTGGTTTTCCTTCATTGCACTAGGACATAGGGGCAATTTGGAAGGCCATCTTGGGAGCCATTACAGTACAAAATACAGCACAAAAGGAGTGTGAAAAAGATGAGATGAGAGATGATCATGCTTTCAGAAAGCCTCTGACACTATACTCATGAAAGTGATGTATCTACAAGGCATAACAATCTTCTCAAAAAGGTCTAGTGTGTAAGAAATGTAATGTTACTTATGTCTTTTAAATCAACCTAAATCCAACTCTGAGCCCCCATTCCACCAGCTTGAAGGCAATTCAATCTCAGGTAAATGGGGACTGAGTTCTGGGGCTGAGATTCTGGGGGTGTTGCACAGAACAGAGGGTTAAAGGGAGATCCTTGGCCTTTTCGTCCAAACTAGTTTCCACTTTGATGCCCACTGTCCACCAGTTTTTCTCAGCAGAGTGAGTGTGCTGGCATTTGGGTGGAACAGGTCCTGTGGTGTAGGTCTGTCCTGTACATTATAGGATGTTTTTACCATCCATGACTCTCACTCATTGTGGCAACCAAAAAAAGCTTCTCCCCACCTTTCCAAATCCCCTGAGTTGAGCCCCCTAATGTACCTTTTACCTCCCGGCTAATCTCTTGGCATCTGATGGTGTTGGGGCTGCATACTGTGTCATGCAGTACGTAGGGACCTAGTGGATCAGAGGGGCTCTGAGGGGAGTCTTTTATGGGCACTTTTCAGTCATTTCCTATGGAGACCCAACCTTTATCCTCCACTGTAACCCCGAACCCACTGGCTTATTTTCATTTCCATAGGACAAGGCCTTCGGAAAACCATGGAAAGGAAAGGGGGTTCCCTTCAGGCTACATCAGCCTTAGCCCTGCAGCCTGCCCTGTGACAAGGGAGTACAGAAGGTCTGGCCACCTTCTCAGAGAGTCGGGGCCGAGTATAAGGCAAAATAGAATATACAGACTACTAAATGTCATTTCACTCTCGCAGGTCATTCAACAGCAGCAAAACCAAAAAGCTAGTTAATGCCTTACAAAACCATCCCCCCATGTACCCAAGTATAGATTTTGTATCATATCCTTCAAAAATGACCATTCCTGCCCTATCCCTATGGCCTGATTTCTTTACCATAGGGAATCAGAGTTCTGTAACTTCGGCAAATAGGACCATGATTATCGGTAATGCTGGGCAAAGGCAGGGAATAATTTGACATGGTTGAGGGCTGTACTTACTTTTTCTACTGAGGTTCTGAAACTGAATAACAGAACACAGAAAACTATTTGAGCTGCTATTTTTCACAATTCTCCTGTGGGTGGTACTTTCTAGTTTGATGGGAGAGAGGTTAATTTTATTCCATGCAATTGATGCCTTAGGGCATTAGTGTTTATTTCCTTTAAATAGTAATGGAGTGTTGAGGGCTAATCCTTGTTATCTGGTCCTGTTATCCAAGTGAAATAATCAGTACTGTGGTTTACATATGCCTCCTCATCAGTTAAGAGAGGATGGTAAGAGTATCTACCCCTTGGGGCTGGTTAAAGGATTAAAGGAATTAATACCCGTAAAGTGCCTAGAACTTCAGTAAGTGCTATCTAAGGGGATAATGTTAATGAGTCCAGGCACTGTGCTAAATACCTTATTACATCTTTGTACATTCTTATTTATGCTCCCCTAAACCTTCCTGAGATAGATGTTGGTATCCCCATTTCACAGAGAAGGAATATGAGGCTTAGAGAGTTTTTCATTTGCCCAACGAATCACAGGCTGTAAGTGAGTGCATGAGTTGGAATTGAGGGCAAGTATAGGAAGCAGTATCCTTTCTCTTAAGTGTAGGTTGGAAAGGGGCTCGGGCTCACCTAGTTATAAAAGCCTCCATCAGGACTGTGCTGTTTTTTTCTCCTACATGCCTTCACACTGCTCTTGATTGAAAGTAGAAAAATGAAGTAGAAATCTTCTCAGAATTATCACAATGTTAAGACTGAAAAAAATGAAGCTGGTTAAGTCTTTTAAGTACAGAGCTCACACCTGGAAAATATTTGTTTGTCTCTCTTACACACTGAAAAAATAAGTTGAAAATAGGCTATAATTATGGGCATCTAATGAAGCAGACTTCTGGGCAAATTGGTAATAGGTTGCATTTTATTTCCCTTAGAATAATGAACAGGCTTATAATATAATGAGAACATTTTGGTTTTGGAATTGAACTCAATTTAAATACAAATCACTGGAAAAACACAATTCAGAACATTTTAATGTTTATTAAATTAGCAGATGTTTTTTGTAGAACTTCACATTATCATGCTCTGAAGTAAAATAGAAGCAGAATCTCCTATTATTCTGGATGTGGCTAATTCATAATGATTTAGTTATAAGGGATTCTTTATTCTCCAGAAAAAGTCATTCATGGTTTTTAGTATTCATGTTTTTAACAATTGAGAACTTAAAAAATATGTTGTGATATTCATTTATTGTAAGAAAAACTACTGCTTCCCTACCTTTTAATTGGCAAGTCATTCTCAGACTTTTCTTCTTCTTGTTGTCTTAATACAAATCAAGATAATTTCTTTTTGTAAGGAAGAGTTATTTGTGAACAGTAGAATGACAAACTTAAGTAGCTAAGACATCAAATTATTTTGCAAAGATTTCTACATACATCACAGTTTTGTATTCTGACTTTAAAATCAACAACAAGAATTGGTAATAAAAACTAAAATTATAATTGATTGGGTCTTATTCTGTGCTAGTTTATATCCTAAGCACTTTATCTCACTAACTGCTAATGACAAAGCCATAAGGTGAATATTATCTCCATTATATATATGAAGGGACTGAGGAATTAAAGAGGTTGTATGATTTTCTCAGGTAAATCATATGACAGATGGTGGAGCAGTGTTGTGAATCCAGGTTCTGTCATTAGCCAGCTTTCTCTCTCTCTTTTTTTCCATCTTTTTATTTATTTGCTTACTTTATTGAGAATAGTTTATATATAATATTATATTGTTCCAGATTAACAACTTAGTGATTCATCAATTATATATATTATTAAATGCTCACTGTGATTAGTGTAGTTATCATCTGTAATTAGCCAGTTGTCTTAACTACTGCATTATGCTATGAATAATATAGAAATGCACAAAATATTATGGACATACAGAGTATGGCACTTAACCAAACCTGGGAGACTTGAGTCTTAAAGTGTATGAATCAGCTAAAGGTGTTTCTGAAGGTGATAGGGAGAGTAGGGAAGAGAAGACGTGAACTCCAGGTAGAGGACTCTGCAATTAGGGGCTCCTATTGCTGTTACTTGCAGTATGCTAAGAGTATTAAGTTAGACAGGGGATGAAGCCAGAGAGGTAAGGTCCACATTTTGGAGAATCTGTGTTGAAGAGTTTAAGCATGATCTTATATGATAGACATTGGTAGGTTTCAGGCACATACCTGACATGGTTATATTTGTGTTTTAGGTAACTAACTCTTGAATGCATGAGGAGACGGTTTTAGGGAACAAAACTGGAGAAGCCAGTTTCAATCTTCCATGTGAAAGGTGATGAAGACTTTGGATTAGGTCAGCGGTCGGGGCATCTATTAAGATGTAGTAAGATATAAACTTGTGGGATCTAATTATTCTTAGCTTTGGGTGATGAGGGAGATAAAGGGGTAAAAAGTAAGAACAAGATTTTTAGTCTGTATACATGGGTGGATTGTAGAGTCACCAAAAAATTAAGAGAGAGGGTCAGGTAGAATGAGTTTAGTCTGCGGCACTTTGTGTTTGGTACAGCCAAGTAAGAACAGTCAACAGAAATTGACTGTATGAATCTGACATTCTGGACGTGTGTTTGAGGTAGAGAGAGGATTAGGAATCATAAGCGTTCATGGTAGGCACAGCTATTAGAGTGACTGAGATCATTGTGCAAGTGAGACTAGGAGGCTATAGATGGATCTCTGGAGTACCTGGGTTGGTGAAAAAGGGGAGGGTACCAAGGAGACAGAACAAGAATAATCAGAGATATGATGAGCTGCCAGTCTGTGATATCAGAGAAACAGACAGAATTTCAGGAAAATGATGAACAGGTGCGCAGTGCTGTAGAGCAGTGTTATGAGATAAGGGTTGCCACTATACTAGACAATGGAGATAACTGGTGACTTTTGCCAGAGGAGATTTAGTAGAGTGGTGTTGACAGAAACCACAACACATTGGGTTTAGGAGTATGTGTTAGGTTGGGAACTGAGATGGCAAGTAAGGAATTCTCTTTCAAGTATTTTGGTTGATAAAGGGAAAAGACAGAGTAGTCTTCCTTCCTTCCTTTTTGTAGAGGGAAGGAATAGATTATAGCAGATTTCCAGGTTGTGGGAAAGGAGGTCACTGAGAAGAAGAGGAGAAGGTATGACCAGTGTATAGGTCCCAAATGAGGGCCTAGGACTGGAGTAAAGAGACAGGGGCTTGGCATGGGTTTACAGGGCCATTTGTTTCCTGAAGGAAAGGAATGAAGATGGGTGGACTTGAAAATCACTTACAGGTTGTGTGTTAGATGGTCCAGTGATAACACAACTTGCTGGTTTCAGCCATTTGGAGAAAGAAGGATGCATTGACAGTTCTTGAGAATGTGGTGAGAGACATAGAGAATGGTAAAGGTTTATACTAGTTTTGAAGTACTGAAGTTAAGAACAACAACAAAGAAGAACCCCAAAGAATGTGCAAGGGATTTTGTCTTAGTTCCTAGTGATGACAATGCAGATGGTCGTGCAGGACCAAGCTATGAGTAGCTGAAGACCTGGGTGGTAAGCTTTGACTTTGGTGGTTTTGCCTAGTTGTTGAGACATGGGTAAGAAGAGGATATTTTCTGTAGGTCAGTGGTTTTCAAACTTGAATGCTCATAGGAGTCACTTGGAGGGCTTTAAAAAATTAATGATGTCAGGGTCACCCCCAGAGCTTGTGAATTGACTGATTCTGTGTGGTCCAGGGTCGTTAATTTTTTTTAAAGCTCCCTGGTTGATTTGACTATGCAGCTTGGGTTGAGAACCACTGCTCTAGACTAGTGATCAGCAGATATTTTCTGTAAAGGGCCATATAGTAAGTATTTTAGGTTTTGTGGGCTATACCATCTCTGTCACTGCCACTCAAAGGGAGCCAGAGATAATATGTAAATAAGTGAGCATGGCCATGTTCCAATAAAACCTTACTTATGGACAACGAAATCTAAATTTTGTAAAATTTTCACGTCATGAGAATTCTTTTGATTTTCCCACAACCATTAAAAAATGTAAAGACCAGTATCTCATGGGCCATATTGGTGCAGGCTGCAATTTGCAGACCCCTGCTCTAGACCTTTCTTTGCTGCTCAAAGTGTGGTCCTGAACTAATGGCATGGGCATCACCTGGGAGGTAGTTAGAGATGCAGGATTTTGAGCTTCAGTCCAGCTCTTCTGAATCAGAATCTGTATTTTAACAAGATTCTCAAGTGATGTGTACACAGATTCAAGTTCAAGAATCATTAATCTGCTCTAGGCCATACTCCCATTCCTACCCAGCTCAGAAAATAGGGGCCCTCTTCATCCCTCCAGTTTTCTCTGTGACTTTTTAATGAAGCTAGAGAGCATTTAAGAACTCTGGTAAGAAGTTGTCATCCAGGTGTTCTGACTTGCTTAACAATTCATAGTCTGGTTTTAGGTCTTAGAACTGTAAGTGGAAAGTTGACATTCTGTTATAAAAATGAGTAGTTTAATTTATATTCTAGCACTTATAGAGGATCTGTCTTTATACAGAATAGGAATATTGTGGTTCTTGGAGTCAAGGCCAAATTTTTCTTTATGGAATGCCTTGAACTTATTCAACAGCTGGTAACAAAGACCTTTTTGAGACTCCAGATAACTACAGCCAAGAGCATGTAAGAGGTCATCTAGCTTGTGGGAGGAAAACCATGGAAATCATGGAAGACTACAAATTTTTAAAGTACCTTCTACCCTCTATAAGTACCTTATACCCTCATAATGAGGCCATTATTGAAAGAAGTGAGTCCCACCTTTTTTTTGCATTGCAGATTCAAGAAGTGAATTATTTAGCAAATAATACTTATTTACTTCTGAGATTCATTTCAGGTAAATTGGAAATACCATTAAATGGGTACTCAAAATACTGTTTTACAGCTCTGACATGGGGAAGCTCTGAAAAGTGCTAATTGATATTCTGATGTAGATTAACCCATGCTACTGTCCGTTTTTAAGAGCTAGACCAAGACTGTATTTGTGGGCTGACTACACAACTGTCAGGATCGTCTAAAACAGTCTTCAAGATGAACTCAAGTATTCCACAAGAAAGAAAAAAGTTCCCTTTAGCTCCAGTCATTACACTTTAGTACATTTACTGCCCTTTTGACTGGTAAGAATAAGATTAATAATGGAAGTACAGCAAAACTAAAATGTGAAATCTCCCAGGATATGAAGAAAACCACATGTATACAAATGTGTTTGACATTGATTTCTCATGTTATTTTCTTTGGCTAATTTCCTTGTAACTCATATAATACATGTGTAGATTTAGATACCTGTTGAAGGGAATACCAAGTGTCAACTTAATTTGTTCATTCCTCTTCTTTTTATTACCTCAGTCCACCTCTTTTGTAAAATGCAAACTATTACCTCTATCTTTAGGCAGTATTTGGACAGAGAGAGACAAAAAAGATGATAGACTTTAAAATTTTTATGCTATCCTTATATGACTATAAGGGTATGACCTTGTGACCTTCTGACTTCCTACATTCATTCCCTTCCAACAAGTCTGATCCTGTAGAAATTTTGAAAGTTGATCACCAAGCTGGTATTAAAAAATCATATGCAGCTTATTGACCTTACCACCAGAGGCATCAATGATGTGCCACTTTTAATTGTTGAAAGCTTTGGTGATAAATTACTGAAATGAAACAAATTACTAAAAATTCATGCACAGTGTTCTTTTCCAGCCACATCTCCCAGTACACTTTTCTGATCTGTACATTACGCTTCAGCTAAATCAGACTGGTTCTCAAAGGAGCATGCATTTTTCTGTGGTTGGAACTTTGCTCATAATATTCGCTATATTTAGAAAGCCCTCTAGCCACCTTTTACTAACCAAATCCCATCCATCCTTCAAGGCTCAGCTCACAAGCCCCCTCAGTCACATATCCTTCCTGATCCTGCCAACTGGATGTGATATTTATCTCCACTGAGCCCTCAGAGCACTTTGTGTGTACCTCTCTTATGGCATTTAGCTCACTCTGCCTTATGTTTTAGTTATTTGTGACCTTGATTTCTTCCCTCTGCTACGCAGCTGGAGAGCAAGGACTGTCTTTCGTATTCTTGAAGCTCTTGAAAGTTAATGCTCCTGTATCCTCAAGAAGATCACTCTTGAGGAGACTGAGGATGGGCTGGTCAGAAAAGGGACAGATTATATCAAACAAAAATTTCTTTTTTCTTGTGGATAATATGGACCAGAGGGGAATATATTATATTTAATAAGGGAATTGTATCTATGTATCTATGTTAGAATCAAAATATATTAAGTAGGTGAATGCAGAGGCATGCAGCAGTGGTACAGAAATCCACGAAATGATGAAGGAGACAGAAGGATGGCGGGGATCCTGTGATTACAGGGGTGAGCTGATCTGAAAGGTCAGGTGGACTGTGTAACTGATGCTGTTGGGGTCCCACCCCATCTCTCCCATATATTTCTGAGTTCTGCAAGGTGGTATACAGTTTCTGTAGTCACTGACAGCTTCCCACCTAAAGCCTCTGTGTCTCTCTGATTCTCTGGCTGAGGGCTTACTTCCATGTCATAGTTGCTTGGTTAGCCCCCACAGGGCAGCTCAGAAATGCCAGGGAGTTCGTGCCCCAAAGAAGAGATAGCATTGCAGAAAAGAGAGTTCATACACATATTCAGGAATTGGAGTAATTGGCTCTACTTGGGTCATGCATCCATCTCCAAACAGAGGCCAGGGTCATGGATAAACACATTTGCTTATGTTACTTTCCACTTTCCAACCCACATGTCATTAGTTTCTTTTTCTTGACTTACTGCTAGGTCCTTCAGTGCAATGCTTAGCAGAAAAGGTAAGAGCAGGCAGCCTCACTTTTTCTTGATATTAGAGAAAAATGTCTTAAGTGTTTTACCATAAAGTATGATGCTAGTTGTGGGTTTTTCATAGATTTCATCTATCAGATTGAGGAAGTCCCCTTCTATTCCTAGTTTGCTGAGGATTTTTTTAAAAAATCATGAATTGGTATTGAATTTTATTAAATGCTTTTTCTGCATCTATTGAGATGATTATGTAGATTTTCTTTATTCTAGTGTGGTGAATCATGTTAATGGGTTTCACCTTGATTCCTGGCACAGACCCTACAAGGTCATGATGCTTTGCATAAATTTTAAAAGTTGCTGAATTCACTTTGTGTGGATGTGTGTGCATGTGTGTGTGTTTAATTTTTACATCCATGTTCCTAAGTGATCTTGTTCATTTTTTGGAGGGGGTACTATCTTCATCTGATTTTGGTATCAGGGTACTACTGGCCTCATAAAATGAGTTAGGAATTTTATGAAATATTTTGTGTAGGAAGATTAACTTACTTTAATTTCATGATCTTGCTCTGTTTCTTCAGCTGTAGTCAAGTTCATAAATTGACAATGGGAGAGATGTGTTCTCTGAAAAAAAAAATTGAGGTACTTGTTGCCACAAGAAAGAGGAGTGGAGGCTGGGTGACAGATTTAAGGTACAAGAAATGACCATTATGCACAGTGAGATGGAAGTAGGCTTCTCATCACTAATACTAGATAAGATGCCTTGAGTCGGTGGGACAGGAGAGATGGAAGAGGGTAGATTTAGGAGACAAGGCTCTTAGTGAGGGGTCATGATTGGTAGCAGAGTCAATGCCCAGAGGTTGCCCAGGGCCCACTCTTCTGGGAACCTTTTGGGAGCCAATTTTAGTCTCCATAGGAGCAGAATTTATTAATGTGTCACCTGTGGCAAGGGTGTGCCTGAACTCTTCTGACTGGTGTGAGGTGAGGACCTAACACTCTGCCTGCATGGGTTTCATTGATGTTCAGCTGATGTGATACATTTCTATGCCTCCACATTTTGTTTACTCACCAAAGTGGCAAACCACCTTTTGGTGTCCTTGGGTATGCATACCCCACTTCAGCCCAGTTCCCAGAGATAAAGGGTATGACCCAGTACCCCATAGGAGTGATGAAGGCGTGAGAGGGGGAAGCTTCCCACGTTTGTACTTGGACAGGTTTGCCCAGAGCCAGATAGAACTCTCCAGTACAGGTAATTACCAAAAAGAAAAGAAAAGTCATCTAACACACCCCTTTCAAGTTGTTAAAATGCTTTGTTTTACACCTGTCTTTCATCTTAATGTTAATCTTTAGCTGTGATTTACTCTTTCTTGTCAACCCTGGGTTATTCTTCTTAGCTTCTGAGATTCAGGAAAGTTAACTGTCTGATTCTTTTTCTTCCTGGGGTAGCCTGTATTTCACAACACTTCAGATATATTTTTTAAAAATTACTGTGTCTGATCTTAAAAAAGGAGATATTTTTCCTCATTACCAGCTGGTAAAAAAAAGAAAATCTGCCTGGGCTTTTATTACACTAAACCTAAGAAATCAATATAGGATACAATAGTGCCGTGTTTAGGTCACAAACTTTTTGAAGGGTCTGTTATGCACTAGGTAGCGACGAGGCTAAACCAGGAGATCATTTAGACAAGGACTCTTACCTCCAGGTGCTTTATAAGCCTGTAAAGTGGATGTAGGGGGGCACTGAGGACTGGATAGAGAAACACACAAGTGGAGTAGAATGTGAGCTGCTAATCTAGTAACTTAGGACATTCTTAGGGCCCAGGCAGAGAGTGGTCAGTTAAACTTGCAAGAGATATGGAAATGTAGGTTAAGGACCCTTTATTCTCTGGAATTTGTACTTCAATTTTGCAGTCTGGGAGTTGATTCAGTTAATCTAAGGAATTATTAAGCCTTAGGGAAAATGTACTTACAGTGACCAAATTCTGATTTTAGCCAGAAACTAGTTTAATAACCTAAAATAGCAAATCCTTTTTCCTAGAAGGGAAGTTTCCATAAGATGAGAAATAACAAGAGCTATAAATCAAGACCAGAAAGCCATTGGTGAATATATAGTATTTGAATAAAGCAGGATCCCTAAGGAAAAGCCTATCCCTCCGACGAGAGCACTCTGGTTTAGTTACAGCCCCTCTCTCCTGAACTGTGATTCCATTTCTTTCCAGTAGTCTTTCAGAAATGCTCCCTTTAATATTTCTGGTTGCAACAACAACTTATGTTTTGAACCATTCCAAAGTGCTTAACGAAGAACACATTCAGTGATCACCCATAACAATATAGCTCAAATTTATCGAGCATTTACTATGTGCCAGGTATTATTCTAAATGTTTTATATGGATTAGCTTCTTTACCCCTTACATCCCCTCTATGAAATAAGTATTATTATCCTTCTTTTTTTTTTAAAAAAAAAGAAGGTGAGGCATGTGGAAGTTAAGTGTCTTACGCAAGGTTACACTGTTAGGAAGGGTGGGTCTAGAATCTGTGCTGTGAAGGATTCTGTGATTCTGCCTTAGTTTTACTTTTGAGCTGGTTGAGACGTTAGAGATGATTTGGTATAACCTGTTTTCATTTTTAAGATGAGTGAATGGAGAAGGTTATGGGAGCTCGGTTCATGGCTAATGTAGTAAACCAAGCTGCCGGCACTTACGACGCTTCCTGACATCCTATAGCCTGGAAATCAGCAGCTTCAGTTAAGAAGGGTACTCTGTGTTTTAAGAAGCCAGCATTTTCTTTTTTCTTTTTACAAACTTCCTTGGAGTAAAAATTGTGATAAGAGAGAATAAAGCCCAATAACAATTCACTAATGCAGAGACAGTGAATCATTCTTTTTTTTGCAGATTTTGTTGATTTGTATCTACTTTCTGTTCTTTCCTGTTAATCCACTTTTGAAAAATGTATATTACTTTTCTCATTTTGGCCTAAATATGTTTGGATGAGAATCCATATATGCAATTTATGAAGAGCTACATTAAGTGGTTCTGGAAATAAAATCTTTCTCTCCTCTGAGCTTATACAAAGTCTTCTCTCTTCTTCATACTGATCGGGTAGGATCCACCCTCCTTAGGGTGAGAGGAAGTTCAGTCTCTAAACAGCTTAAGCTCTGGACTCCCCAGAGCAAGTACTGCCAAACTTGCTGGTTTATGAGTGGTTTTAGTGGTGAAGACTACTGTCTTGCATGGATTTAGGTGAAAGCACCAGAGACTTTCCACTGGGAACTTCACAGTGAATTTCACTTAGTTTCCAGTAGGTTACAGGCAGCCCAATATGTGGTTGTTTGCATAGAGGCATTATCTGGTCTTGATGTCTATGCTATTTATTACATTTTAAGCTGTAACCCTATTCCTCATGTCCTATGTTCACCTCACATGTATTTTTCCATTTTCTTTCTTTTGCCTCTGGGGAGTAGATGACTATAAACTATATGTTAAATACAATGATGTTCTTTTTTGCTGCCATTTTCCATAATTTTATTAGGTTTCCTACAAAGATGTATTTGCTTTTGCTGCAGGCCTGCCACAAAAATAAGGAAGTAGATAAACCAAACAATACAAAAATCCTTCTGTCGATAAAGAGTCCCCCAAGTTTTATTCACTAAGAAATAAAACAAGACTTGTCATGGTGAATGAAGCTGGGTAGTGTTTTATCCACCACACATTTGAATGTGGTACAATTTATTTATCTAGTTGTATTAGAAACAGTGATAACACTTTCAGGAGCACTGACTTTAGCCAGAGGGACTGCAAGCGTAAAGTGGCAGTGGAAAAGCATTTGCAGAAAAGGAATAATAACTGTATTTTTAACCATTAGTATGTTGGGCAAAAGAGGACAGTTACACACGTGTAACAATGGAGGAGCCATTCTGAGACTCAGGAGGAAAGCGAACGTGACGCAAACAGCTCACTATGACCTAAATGCAGGTCAGAGTAGCTGAGACTTTTAATCTCTGGCTGAGGCTGCCCTTGTCTCTCTGGTTTTGAGGTGCTTAGATGATTCATTACTTATTTCTATTCAATTCCTTCATAGGAGAATGGAACTAATTTGATGCAGTTTGATGGCAAGCATGCTTTTGTGTTTTTTTTGTCTCTATGGTGAACAGGTTAAGTTTACAGTGTGAGCATGTACTTTTAATCCCTTTAAAGATTAATTTTGGAAGCAGCATCTCCTCCTGGAGATTCTTTTTGATTGGTTCACTGGCTGATGAAATGTAACGGGTCTAGATGGAATCGTCACTCTTGTCTTGGCTACTGATTTCTTTTCTTTTGTAGGTCTTCTTTTTCAGGCTTTAGGGACACAGGAAAAGAAACTATGGCAGGAATCAGGAGATGAACTGCACGGGCGGGCTTCATTCAGGGACCTGGCACAAAGTGCACAGGGACAGGTCACTTAGGACTGCAGCAGACACGGAGCACTGCCCTGTGCAATTGGAAGGTCCCTGCTTTTGTCTCAGGAAGCCCCACTCTGACTGAGTGACCATTGGCAAGTGGCCGAATTTCACTGGGCTTGAGTTTTCTCATTACGGAGATGCAGAATCAGAGCCGATGAGGTTCCCGACAGAGATAAGTGTTTCACAGTTCTGAATAAAAGAGGCAATGCGTCATGATCTTGGTCTTACTAATTAGGAAACTAGGCCGGGCCCCTGCACCTTGCACAAGAGTGAGTGCCATGGCTGTGGCCTCGGTTGTCCTTCTTTATCTTCCTTGTTCTGAGGAAGTAATTCCTTCTGAGAGGTCTGTATTTGTATTTGTTACTCTATCTTTGCACATAGAGGAGTTTCTGATGTTGTGACATTTTGGTAAGGTAGCTTCTTACTAAGCAAGGAGAAACTTTTCAGGCCAACAGAAGCTGGCTTTCCAGTGTGATCCCATGCTCTGCCCGGTCTTGTACTGCTGTCAGAGAAATTGTCCTAGCAGTGCTGGGACTAAGTGGTTTCCATTCCTTGTTCTGGTGTCTTAACAGCATTAGCTGGGCTTTAGCCTGGAACACCGCAGAAGCTCTCTGGTGTCCTGAGCCGGCATGTGTGGTTTATTTTCTAAGCCTCTGGCATCACCTAAAACCCAAATCTAAACCTCACCACCTACCTGCAAGCTGCATAGGAACGCATAGAGATGAGAGACCCTCAGCAGGTCCCCAGAGCAACAGATGAATTTAAATCGCCAGGCCGCCTCTGGGCTGTTTAGACAAGGCTGTGGGGTCGTTTACTGATATTTCGTCACATGGCTGGAAGCAGTAAGAAAGTCCCAATCAGGAGGATTCAGTGACCTCATCCCCTGTTAAACATAACCACTCAGTGTGTTATGCTGGTTTTAAGGTGGTAGGAGATACAGGTGTGATGGAAGATGTTTTATATGAATATAGGCCTCATGTTCTCCATTTCTAGAATGAGGATAATGTCTTTCCTTTTCCATTATCATTAAGATAATATTTCCTGCTTTAAAATTGGCATTTGAATATGTAATGATTTAATTATTACAAAGCACATTAACTTTGCTTCCTATAATATCAGTGTTTCTTATTATAGAAAATATTCTACAAAAATAGCATTTTTAACAATAAGGAAATGCTCCTTTCAATTTATGGAATCCTATAATGCTATCACAGCAGATTTTAATTGTGATGCCATTAGGAAAGTAAAGCAGTTTGTTTAGGTTAACTACAGAGCTAAACTGATTAGGGTTTGCTCAATTCTGAGTCAATTCATATGAACCTCTTTTTTTTCAGAAAGTGGTAATAACTTAGTCATAAAAATATAGCTCAGGGATATATGTGCCAAAAATCTATTTTAGTCTTTTGAGAAGTTTTTAAAAGAGTAAATAATATTGCAAAAATATACTAGTTTTTTAGGTGCTCATTCATAGTCCGTGACAGCTTAGAAAATTATGAATTTTTTTTTCCATTTTGAATACAATGTATACTGATAAGATGTAATACATACAAAAAAAAAGATGTAATACATACAAACAAAACTCTTTGGAGTCCTCAGAATTTTCAAAACTGTAAGCAAGCATTTTGAGAATTGCTGCTCTAAGAGATGGCAGAGCACCAAGATGGAAGGGACGTGAATCCCTGGGTGAGTTCAAAAGCTCATCTGCCTTGCCAGGCTCAACTGTCTGCCCATCTCTCAACTGTTATTGGTGTAAGAAATAAATGATCTTATTTAAATTACTGCATTTGGGGTCTGTTTGTTACAGCATACCAGCCTGTGCTAACTGACACAAGGAACTAATCTTATCCTTATATTCCCTTTTAAGCATAAACTCCCATTTCACAACCAATTTTAATTGACTTGATGAAGATTTTAGAATCTTGTTTGGTTTGACATGAAAAACAAAACGGCCAAAATAAAATTAGAGATAGTTTTAGAACAGTTTATCCTTCTCCTTTTTTTTTTTAGATTAAATTTTTTAATGGGTTTTTATAAATTTTTTTTTTTTTTTGAGAAGGCATCTCTCATATTTATTGATCAAATGGTTGTTAACAACAATAAAATTCTGTATAGGGGACTCAATGCACAATCATTAATCAACTCCAAGCCTAATTCTCAACAGTCTCCAATCTTCTGAAGCATAATGAACAAGTTCTTACATAGTGAACAGTGCAAGGGCAGTCATATCACAGAAACTTTCAGTTTTGATCATGCATCATGAACTATAAACAATCAAGTCAGATATGATTATTCATTTGATTTTTATACTTGATTTATATGTGAATCCCACATTTCTCCCTTATTATTATTATTATTATTATTTTTTAATAAAATGCTGAGGTGGTAGGTAGATGCAAGATAAAAGTAGAAAACATAATTTAGTGCTGTAAGGGCAAATGTAGATGATCAGGTGTGTGCCTATAGACTAAGTATTAATCCAAGATAGACAAGGGCAACAAAACATCCACGGATGCAGAAGATTTCTCTCAAAACAGGGGGGGTGAGGTTCTAAGCCTCACCTCTGTTGATCCCCAGTTTCTCACCTGATGGCCCCCCTGTGGCTGTGCCTGTCTTAGGTTGTTCCTCCCTTGAGGAATCTTACCCATCTCTGGCTAACCAGTCTTCTTCCGGGGCCATACAGGGAAATGTAAAGTTGGTAAGTGAGAGAGAAGCAATATTTTTTGAAAAGGTTAGCTTTTTACTTCTTTGCAGATTTATGCCCTGTGGCTTCTATGCCCTGTGTTTGTCTTGAGGTATCTTTACCACTTGGAAGAATTATGATACTCGGTAATTTTTCGATATGAGGCATGAATTCTACTAAAGGGTTGTAATTAGGAAGGAAGAAGAAAAGCTATAGAAGTAGCAGATGGAAGAAAACATGGGAAGATTGATTATTTCTTTGACATATCTTCTTGTAGAGTAACATAAGCATGTATAGGTTTTAACAAACTATTAATTAAATTGCGTACACACATTAACATAATAGGAATACAGCTACATAACCAAAGCAGACCTACAATTACCAGCCATATCCCGTGAAACCAAGAAAACCAGTTAGGTACCCTAGGTATTTGTGAAAACTTATCAATGATATGATGGATATTGTCTAACTGAATTTGAATAGTTTGAGAGAAATCAGACAAATTAAAACAACACCTTCCTGGGAACTGTTCACATCCCATATGTTCTTTTAACAGTAGATAGTCTATAGTCGCACAATTTTGGAGCACTGCAACTTGCACTTCTCCTAATTCTTGGTTGAGTTCCGACAATATAGATCCAGTCAAATTTGTTGTTTTACAGAAAATCATGAATTTTTACAATGATCATTTGCCTTGGGGTGGAAATAAAGGCCCCTCTCTTTTTATATGCTGTTTTTTCTGAGCTTTAAATTATACATCTGAACAGAAAAACTAGGGAATATAATGGCAATCTAGGTTCTTGGGTTAAAACAAATAATGAAATAAAGTTTACCTTACAAAAATAATACTTCATGTATTTAAAAAAAAGAAAAAAGTTTGAAGACCTTTTTCAAAGAGATTGCAACACAGAAGAGAAAATATGAATTATAATGAGAATTCAAATGCACAAAGTTAAAGAAAATATATGTAATTTACCTTATTGTCATAAGATAAAATTTTGTGGTAGACATTTCTTTGTTGATTTAAAACAGATTTTTGCAACCTTCCTGACTTTCTGAATAAAAATATAATACATGTAGCTATGTGATATTTCAAGAGCTGAATGAAATAGTTTTTAAAGTTTAAGAACAATATTGGTTATTTTGCTTTAAAATAAAAGCAATAGAAGTAAAGAAGCATTTGTCAGAATATTATCTGAAGTTAAGGTAAACATATTCACTTAATCATATGTCTTTTAAGTGGATGAAGACATAAAATTTTGTGTGTACTACTACTGTGGGAAAAATTAAAAAGTAAGTGTCATTATTTTTCATCTGATATGTATTTTTAAAAAGTGGTTCAATTTAAGTTGTAAAAAGATAGAAATAATTTGCTTCAGGACTTCAGAAGATCATGCGAAAAAAAATTATATTGACCACAGTCTATAAGTATTGAAAAGTGAGCAACATTGACAATACTGTGCTTTTGATCTTTCCTCATTCAGTTTTGGCAGCCCTCATCCAAAGGATTTGGCAGGTCTGAGTTCTTAGAGGGATTTTTAAGGAATATAGTTAATAGGACTACTCTTTTTTACATTACCCACCCTAATTTATTTCTCAAAGAACACAGAAGAATTGGCAACATAGACTAGAAGAGCATTTTCACTTAGATTTCTTCTAAACTACAGACTATCTTAGCCTAAAAAACAAGACATATTCTCTGAAACAGAGCCATCTGATTCATTCCTCAGTGAGGCTGGAATAGTTTTCTATTACCATTAACTCACTAACCTACTCCTGAATTCAGATGTTTTCTTTAGTCCTGATTTACCTATTTCCCTTGGAAGGATATCCATTTTTGATTTTGATGCTTGCAAGCTTTTCCAAGTTATTCAAACCAAATGTACTTTTCTGTAATCTTTTGGTTGTCATTATGTAAAAAAATTTAGAAGGTGAATTGAAGGCAATGCCTTTGTTTTTAAAATGAAAATATTCTTAGGGAACTCCTAAACTTGACAGTAACTTTCCTTACAATTATCTCCTTTCTTTTCTTAGATGACAGATGCTCCTGGTTATCAATATATAATGCATATACATGTGTATTCCATTTATCATATGTGTTAGAGCTGCTACTGAGAACATAAGTCTTCAGTGATTTTTCTAGAGATGCTCTTCTACATTAGTAGTAATTTAGAAAAATTAGTCACTTTCATTTGAACATTTTTGTTCCAGAAGCAATGTTAGAAACAGGTTTATGCAAACTGAGCATTGATGTTCTTTGATTATTTCTATCCCTCTGAGGATGCCTCACCTTCTTATCTGCAGAAGGGAGCCTCATAGAACACTTTCCTGAATTAGTTCCCCACTATAGCCTCTCTACAAGTCTTACTTTTCTAAGGCAGGCACCCAACTCTCCAAGATGGTTTTCACCCCTTTTCTCTTTCAGTTAGCCTGGGTTGTAGTTTGTTATCAAAGCAAATTTTTCCCCTCAGCTTCCTTTCACTGTGGAAGAAATCTCAAATTTATAGAATGAAAGCAATGTAATTTTATTTTGTAATTGCAGCTTTAATTGAATCAATGCCATTAAAAATAAGATTTAGGAGATTTTTCTAATTACAAAATTAAAACATTCTCGATGTTGGAAATTTGAAGTGCTGTGGAAAACACCACAATGCTAAGGAAAGACAAAACAAACTGAAACAAACTGAAAGTGATTTGTAATTTTACTGCATAAATGCAGCTCATTATTTTTGTGTAGATCCTTCAAATAGTTATCCCATTAATTTATGGCCACATACTAATTTAATCCTTCAGTGATATGAGCTAGTTTTATGCACACATACACACATGCCCACGTGGTTCTGGACTTTATGTTCTGTTCCACTGTTTATTGCCTCAAACTACTGTCATTATTTTAGCTTTATAATAAGTTCAGACATCTATTTTTATAAGTTCTGTAGTATTTTTTTCAGCATTTTTTTGCCTATTATTAACTGTGTATACTTTCAGAGAAATTTCATGTCAGAATGTCAAGATACAAATGTCTGAAAATTTTGATTGAAATTTCTTTACATATAAAAAAAATTGGTTAGAGTTGACTTGTTAACCATAATTGAATCTTCTCAGCCAGGAACATGGCCCTAATCAATTTTTGTGGCATGCACCTTAGCTAAGTTTTGCAGAGTCTTCATATAGGTTATAAGCTTTTTTCTTGTGTATTCCTAGATATTTTACATGTTTTTTGGTAGGATCTTTATTCCCATTATGTTTTCCAACTAGTAACTTCTTATGATATATATATATATATATATATATGGCTCATAACTGACCACATCTCCAAATCCTGTGTTATTTCAGATCATGGGCTGTATTATATCCTTCTCCAATTCTATTTTTTAAGAAAATGATTTTTTTAATTCAATTTCCTATTTTTTTTTTTTTGTCCTGAATTCTGTAATATTCGTTTGTTTTGTGTGACATCATTTCACTTGTTTGGTACAACTTTGCCCATAACTGAGGGACACAGAGAGACGTTGAGAGATCTGCAGGGGTTCAGGGTGTATCACCCACATTGGAGCAGCAGTATGGCCATTCAAATATGCAGTCTGAAGCCAGACTGCCTGGGTTTGATCACGGCTGTGCCACTCTAATGAGGTCAGGTCGTTGACCTTAGGCAAGTTATTTAACCAGTTTATATTCTCAGTTTTATCATCTATAAAATGGGAATGTTTGGATAATTTAAATGAAAGTGATTGGTGGTACCTAGAGCACACTGTGCACTCTGTAACTTGTTTCCCTTGACATGAGTCTTAGGAATTTATACCCTTTGACTTTCTTCCCCTACAATGTCCAGAATTCTGATGGCATATTTTGCTATTTTTTAATCTTAGTTACTACTTAAAAAAAAAAAATCTTAGTTACTGCTTAAATTATTATTTTTAACTCAAAAATCTTTTTTTTCAATAATTATTACACCGTTTTTTTCTATTTTGGATTTATCTTTTAGCAGCTATTTGGATAAAGTTCTGATTAAATGGTGGCAATATTCATTCCCATTTCTTTCATAGCTCAATTTACATATTCATGACTTTTTTGTTTTATTTAGTCTCTCTCTGACTGAAATATGCCTCCAAGCATTTTATTTTCCCTCCATTATACATGGTCGGTATATTTTATGTCTTTACATATCTGATAATATACTTAATGTTGTTTATACAAGTGAACGACAGTTTGTCTAGAAAGAGAATTCTTGAGAAGCAGTCTTTCCCCATTAAAAACTATATATTTTATTCCATATATAATATTGTGAATAAATGATCTAGACTAATCTGCTGTTTTTTTTAAAAAATAACTTTTTAGGACAATGTCTTTATCTTTGAAAAATATTCACCAGGATTTTTCTAGTGTGTCTTATATAGGATGAAGTTTTTTGGTCAGTGGATTTAGATTTTTATTCAGCTCAGTAATTTTATTTGTTATAGAAAAACTCTGCTTCAAAGCCAGAAGAATATAGCCTGGGCAAAAAGACTCATCTCACTCCTCTCTGACCCACTGATGTGAGCCAGGGCATCAGGGACTTAAAAAAGGGGACTTACTGAGTGTGGTGGACAAAAATGTGGCAGGGCATTTTTCTCTCTCCTCTTACTCAACCCCATCCACATTCCTAACCCTGTTTAAGAGCTCAGATGCTCCCCTTTGACTGGGCATTGATGATGGCATCTATAAATGACATCTTATTCATAGATAGAAATCAAAAGTTGCCAATAAGTTGTCATATCTGATCACTCCTTTTATAGTGTTCGTAGCCCACAAAATCTTGTCCTTCAGACCAGAGACTCTGCTAGTTGTCCAGAGTCCTTATAGTTGTCACTTCAGAAGCTATTGTCCTCTCATTGGCTTATTTCCTCCCAAGTTTAACTCACAAATCAAGTGCTCAATTCCTATGGGTGCATCTACTTAATTTTGTTAGGAAGACAAAGTTTAACCAGGAACTAACAGTTTTTTGTGACTGAATGTCCTGATCAGACAAAATTGTTATTACTGCTCAGAGTAATTGTAGTTTCTAAAAGTGATGTGATGCTTATTCTCCTTTCTTCATTCTTCCAAGATAAGATTAAACAACAACTATTCTTTTAAAGGAAGTTTCTCACGCAATATTGGATGTTTTTTGTCTCATTTATTTAGATTTCTCCTATAGTAAAATACACTATTTATATGTTGAGACTCCATTTTATATCTTCCATAATTTTTATCACTTTTGACCATTTTAATATTCTTTTCCCTTTCTTTTTCAATCTGTGCTAGGTTTGTAAGTTTGTCTCCCATGTGAATATATTAGATTTCCTGTAGTGTAGATTCTAATCTTTATAAATTTTAGTGCAATTTTAAATTCTATTAAGGCATTCGCTCTTTCTGCCCTACATTGTTTTAGTGAGTCTGTCAATTTTCTTTTTCTATAAATGTTTTTTCTTAGCTCATCTTTATTCTACTCTTGTTGTTCAGAGAGGAGTCCAGAGTCTTTAATTTCCTTGAAAATGTAAACAAATGCTAATACTTAGGTTTTCTGCCATATTTATATTTAAAAATACACTTTTTATCTCTTATATGCTGTATTTATTTTCTTTTGTAGAGAACATAGTTTCATCTTCATATTTATACATTCTTGAATGAAAATGATTTACTCTGACCATGTATTTGCCAATAAATAGAATGGATAGATTTTGGGGGGACCTGTTAATATTTTCTTGTATGATGCTGGAATCCTCACCTAAGATCTACACTTGACTGGCTAGATGGGGTAAATTTATACTAGTAATAACCCAGAAGTCTGGAAGAAATTGGAGATGTGGGACATCCAAGCAGGGAAATTTTTTCTCTGCTTGGTTTATTCTCTGTATATGGGGAAACTTCTGTTCAGCAGGCCAGCTTTCCATAGCTAGTTTCTTTTCTTCTTGGCTTCCCCTCAAAAATACTGTTTGGCTACTTCTGACCTCCTTCCTGGAGCTCCTGCCTGCTATTTCAGGCACAAACCCTACTTCAGTGGGAGAGTCAGATTCCTAACTCACTTCATCCACTAAAATAAACTCCAGATGGATTAAAGATTTACATGAAAAAAAATTAAAACGTTGTAAGTACTCAAAGAATATATGGGAAAATATTTATATACTCTTTGGGTGGCAGTATACATTTTAAGTCCAATACAAGAACAAATTAAATTACTGATAGGTTTAACTATTTAAAAATGTGTAACATCTTTGTGAGAAAGTTCACTCCATACACTATTATGTGGTAAATAAAAATACTAATAACATGATTTGATGGTCAGGGAGTGAGTTCTTATGTGTAAAGAATTTTTGCAAAGCAATTAGGAAAATATGGAAATTCTAAGAGAAAAATGAACATTAAGAGATAATTCAATTAAAAAATACAAACAGCCAATAAGAATATGAAAAAAAATCTTGCCATGGCATTAATCAAATAAGTTCAAATCACAGCAATGAATTACAATTTTCTTTACTATACTGATAAACATAAAAAAAAGTAATAATATTTAGCAAGCACATCATGGCTAATTTCCCTTCCTAGGACTTAATTCTTTTGAGCAGTTGCACATATTCCATGGCTCGGATGTAGCATGATTTATTCTCCTATTGATGACAGTATATTGTTTCCATATTTTTGCCACTACAATAATTGCTGCAACAAACATTCTCTTAAATATGCATAAACTAAAACTATTATATCTATGGGATAGATTACAGGAGTTGGATTGCTCTAAGGGAATGAAGAAACGATTCACATTTTCACCAGCAGTATATGAAAATTGTCTTGTCATACCTCTAATTTTCCCTAATACTGGGTATTATCACCCTTTAACATTTTTGGCAACCTAATGGGTAAAATATTGAATAGCAGTGCTGTTTTAATATTTAATATTGCATATTTGCATTTATTATTCATATTATATTTTGCTCATTTTAAAGTTTTTCCTATCGGTCTGTAGGAACTCTTTTTTATATTAATGATATTTTCCAACTCCATTTTTCATCTTTATTTTTATTTTTTACCTAGTCAAGTATGTCTAAATTTTTTTTAGAACTTTTGGGTTTTCTGCCTTTGATTAAAAAAACCTTGATTAAAAGGTCTCCCAAAACTTATTTTCCTAAATTTTATTTTACTTAAAAAAATTTTTATACTTGTAGCTTTCCTCCATTTGAAGTATATTTCCTTATATGAGGGGAAGTAATGTCCAACTTAATTTATTTACAGATGGGTAGCTAGTTTTGACAGCATTTTGAGTAAATATATTTGTTACTACTAACATAAAATTCTATCTCTGTCATATTAAATCCTTGTATATGTTGGAAACTACTACTGACTCCTGTTACACTGAATTTGCTTATTTCTTGTTTGATTAAGATGATGTTATACTAAGTTTTAGTCGATCGTTGGCAAGTCTTCAACTTACTATTGCTTTCATATTTTTCTCTTCTTAGACATTTATTCTTCCACATGAATATTAAATCACTTTAACCTAATTCAAAATGATTATAATTCTAACTGGATTGCTTTCAAAGTATATACTTTTTGAAGGATATATATTTATAATAGTTTGGCATCAAATCTTTCTTTCCAAGGACACAGTTTGTCTGCTTACTTGTCCAAATTTTATTTTGTATTTAAGAATAAGGTTTTGTACCTACATAGATTTTTTTTTTTACTATTGTGAACAGGAGTTTTCTTCCTATTGTAATTTTTGAATGATGTTTGTTAGACATAAAATGTTGGTTTTGCATTAATATACCTATTCACCTTATCAATTACCTTATGAATTATAGTAGATTTACTTTTAGGATTTTTTGAGTTTTCTAGTATATATGTCTAAAAATATGATTTTGTTTTATCTACTATTTAAAGCAATTATTTTATTTTCTTATCTTCATATGCCAGAATCTTGAAGAACAATTTTGGATAACAGTGCTGATAAAGGGTCATTCTGATTTTAATGGTTTGTCTTTTTATATAGTCTTTATTTTCTTTATTTCATTCCAATCTTATTTGGAGCTCTTGTTAAAAATTACTGCTGAATTGTGTCAAGTAACTTATAGTAACATTTATAGAATCTTGCATAAATATGAATTTTTTGGTAATGAATTTTTTATATTCCTTGGACATCTTGGCTTCCTGAGATAAACCCTACTTAATTGTAGTGAATCATTCTTTTGAAATATTGCAAATATTGATAGATTCAATTTGGTAATAACATTAGTGGCATTATCTACACATATATTCACAAGTGAAACTAGATGATCATTTTCTGTTTTTAAACTCAGGTTTTACTACTTTCAAATTTAAAAAATAAGTTAGGAAGCTTTCCATCTTTTACTCTAATAAGGAATTTTAAATAACATTGGAGTTATGAATCCTTTAACACTTGGAAAGAGTTCAGCTGTAAATCTATCTGGGTTTAGTGCCTTTAAAAATGATTATTTTTTAATTATGATCATTTAATTGACGATAATGTTATCACTGGCGTTCATTTTTTTCTACTTCTTTCATTAGTTTTTTTTGGTAAATTGTACTTTTCTAGAAAATTATCCACTAATGCTAAGCTTTCAAATATTGTCATACAGTTGTATGTAATGTTTTCATATTTTTGTCTAATTTCTGTATCTGTTGGGTCTCTATTTTCATTTCTTCTTGCTTAGTGTAACTATCAGACTTTCACAAATTTATGTATATTACTGATGTTAGCAGTCATTGTTTGCTTTTTTTCTATCATATATTTCAGCCTTTTCCTTTGTTAATTCCTATATTCTACTTTCTTTTGGTTTATTTTGTGGCTTCTTTTTAAATATTTAAAATGCATACTTGGCTCCATTATTTTCAGTTTTTATTTTTTAATAATGATATTTAGGGCTATCCATTTTTCTAAAAGTAAAACATCCCAAGAGTTTTTATATGAAATGGACTCTCCTTTTCATTGTCTTGTAAATAATTATTAATTGTAGTTTTCATCTATTTTCTGATCTAAGGATTATTTAGGAAACTATCTATCAACTTCCAAGGAGGTTTATTTTTACAAATTTTTATTGTGTTTTTCTAATTTATTGGCTTATAATTAAAAGATTTAACCCATACAGTTTGTCAGGTTTTGAATTTGTTAAGCATTTTTTTCTCTTTGTTAAAGTATATGATACATTTTAAAAAACTGTTCTATGGAAATTGAAAAATAAAATGTATGTTCTCCTTTTATAATATGTTAAATTGTATTTTACGTGTTTATATAAAATCTTGTTTGCTGATTATATTATTCAATTTTTCTATGTGCTTACACATTTTTAATGCACTAGCTCTATGGTATTTTGAAAGATATATATTAATATCTCTATGATTGTGTTACCAATTTTGCCTTGCATTTCCATTAGCTTTTGCTTTATTGTGGTTTGTTTATTTTACTTTGTTTATTTAACATCCTCATTATTTAACTTTTAAGTTATATGTTTTTGAAATTAAACCTTCCTTGTAAATCACACTTTGTGTTATTGAATAATGCCTTTCTTTGTCACATTTAATACTTCTAACTTAAATTCTGCCTTGTTGAATATTAACATTAGTAGTCCTGCTTTCTTTTTACACCTGAGTAGTAGTTGTTTTGTTCTTTCTTTTAATTTCAGTGTTTACTTTTTCTAAAATTTTTAAGAAGCATAAGCATATACTTGGTTATTTTTAATCCAGTCAGATTGGATTCAGCCCATCCATCTAGTATAGCAACTAATTTGATTTCATTCTTTCCCTTTTACATTATGATTTACTTATTCTTCTAGTTCCTTTTCCTTATTTTTGTTGGTTGAATGAAATTACTATTTACCCTCCTCTGCCTTGTTTTTCACTTTCTAATTGGGAAGTTCTGTGCTTCCACATTTCTTTAGTAGTTATCTCATTATTCCTAGCACTGATAAGCAAACATATTTCTTTAGTATTATGTCAAAACAAGCCACTACCTCTACTCTGTCCCACCAAGGTAGTCTGTTCCCTCCCTTACAGTCACAGTATCTCCCTCACTCTGCACCCTCCCCCAAATCCCTGACCCTTGCCACTCCCTAATCTGTTGTTTGTATAATTTTGTCATTTCAAGAATTTTATATAAATAGAGTCATACAGTATGTGACTTTTGGAATTGGCTTTTTTCACTTAACATAATTCCCTGGAGATATATTCAAATCATTACACCTGTTTATACTTTATTCCTTTTAATTTCTGAGTAGTATTCCATAGTGTGAGTATACCACCATTTTTTTAACCATTCATTTACTGGAGGACATCTAAGTTGTTTCTAGTTTTTGGCTATTATGAGTAGAACTGCTAAGAACAATCATGTACAGATTTCTGTGCAAACCTAAGGATTAATTTTTCTGGGATAAATGTCCAGGGGAACAGTTGTTAGGTTGTATATAGTATTGCATATTAAGTTTTATAAGAATTGGCCAAACTGTTTTCCAGAGTGACTATCATTTTACACTCCCACAAGCAAAGCATGTGATCCTTTCTCCTGCCTCTTTCCAAGCATTTGGTGTTATCACCATTTTTTATTTTATACATTCTGATAGATATCTCATTGTGGTTTTAATTTGCATTTCTGTAGTTACTAATGATGCTGAACACTTTTTCATATGTTTGTTTGCCATTTGGAGATCTTCTTTAGTGAAATGTCTCTTCCTGTCTTTTGCCCATTGTCTCATTGGACTGTTTGATTTTTTTTACTGTCAAGTATTCTAGCTCTTCATACAGTATTCACGTATTCTACTAATCCTTTGTCAGATATGTAGTTGCAAATATTTTCTTCCTGCCTTGTTGTTTTGTCTTTTCCTTCTTTTAACAGGTCTTTCTTAGAGCAAAAGCTTTTAGTTTTGATTATCAACTTAACAATTTTTTCTTTCATAGATTGTGATATTGGTGTCAAATCTAAGAACTCTTTGCCTAGCCCTAAATCCTGAAAGTTTTATTCTGTTTTTTTTAACAAGTTTTATAGTTTTATGTTTACATTTAAGTCCATGATCCATTTGGAGTTAATTTTTATATAAGGTGTGAGGTTCATTTATTTTTAACTCATAGATGTCTGAATTACACCAGACTGTTTATTGAAAGAGCTGTACCATTCCTCCTTTTGTACTTTTTTCAAAAGCCAGTTGAGCATATTTGGGGAGTCTATTTCTGGGTTCTGTATTCTGTTCCACTGATTTTCACTCCTCTTAATATATTTATTTATTTTAAAAGTTGCCCTCTGTCTCTTCTAGCAGCTTTACTTTACCATGACTTGTCTGTTTTTGTGTTCTGCTTGTTACTCCTAGGTACTTTTTCCTTTTTGGATATTTTATTGTTTTTCTTTGCCTAGTCATGCCTCTGTTCATTTTCAATAGTCAAGTTTTCAGATAATGGTGGATCTGACTGAGATGATTGTAGGGAGGAGGCCAGCAAGCTGTCAGTTTTCCTACAAAGCTTGTGATGACCCCTTTCTTTGCTCCCCAGTCTCCCAGGTTGCATGTGATTGACTTTCCTTACAAGGTATAGTTGGGGGTACGTTAGCCTCTCATCCTGACTTTCATACAGTTTCTCTGGGACAAAGGAGATTGGGAGGGCCCTCCTGGGCCAACACACTTGGAGGAGATCCACAGGTCTGTTGGGCCAGCCTTTGAGCTCTGGAATCCCCAGTGGTGCCATAGGCATTTCTTCTGCTGGCCCCTGGCCCATAGTAGAACAAAGCCTAATTTCTCCTTAAGAGATTTCATCATAACCTTGCGTTTGAATTAATACTCTGAGCTGATCAACTTGACCATTCCAGCTGTGTCTCTGCCCTTGAGAAGTAATTGAATAGGTGTTGGGGAGAAAGGCATCAGTAATATTTGTTTAGGCCATTACTTTCTGGTAAGATGTTTTGGAATATGGTGGCAAATTTTTGAAATCAAGGTCTCTTTTTTACTTATTTCAAGTCAGTAAACAGTTACTGAGCAGTTATTATGGACCAAAAGCTTTACTAGGGGCTATATATGACAGGTCCAAAAAGAATTAACATTTTAGGAGATGAGAAAGAGATGTAGAACAATAATTAAAATGAAGTATGATAAATGCTACAACAGAGAAATGCTAGTATGAATAACTAGGTAATGAAATCCTGGAATGCAATGGAAATTCATACATATTAATGACTTGAATGTACAAAAACAAATGTTTTATTCATCAAAAAATAAAATTTTTATTTTTTAATCTTTAGAGGCTTAGTGCATTAGTAGGAATCAGAAACAACTGTATTAACAAGTTGAGCTATTGATTTCTAAAATGCTTCAGTGTAGAATATATTTAAAAAAGAAGAAACTTCTAGGTAAAATTATTTTCAGTCAGTCAAAACCTGTATTATCAAATGAACTCATGGATTTAGAAGCAAAAACATCAATAGAAAAAAAGATCAAAGAACACAATTTACATTAATAACAATACAAGCTATACATAAATGCAGACAGGCTATTTCAGTCTTACCAGTAATTAAAGTAATGTGACTTAAAACAGAAGTTTTAGTTTTGTAACTTAAATTAATTCACAAAAAATAGGTAATACCGGATGTTATAATGAAACTAAATGCTTTTGCATTGCTTTGGCCTATATAAATAGGTAATCTAATTTTGGGAAACTGTTTGGCAATGCCTTTTAAGAAACATGTAAGTGATCATACACTTGGCTTATAATTCCCATGTTTTCAAATTTTTCCTGAGGAATTTTATTTACAGTAACAACTAATAACAAACCTAATACCTAATTACAGAATGGTATCTTAAATTATGATTTATCAAGTTAATGGAATGTTAAGTAGCCACTGAAATTTTATGAAGACTGTAGGTATATATTGGGAAAGGCTTATTTCATTTGTCTCTGTGTTATGACAACCACTGTATAAACAATTCATAAATGTGTCTCTCTCTACCTGTCTACCTGTCTATGTGTTATCTGTCATCTCTTTTGATGATGAGTGGAAGAGGTTATGGGAAATGTTTATCAGTTTTGCCTTGGGATTATGGGATTTGTTCCATTTACAGTTATTCTCAGTTCCTTTATAAATGTTCATTCCATAGCATTTCTGCAGTTTGGTAATCTGTGTTAATTTAGGCAAGTGAGGGTGTGTTTTGTGCTGGTCTCAGCCTACCAATAATAACCAGTGTTACAGATGGACCAGCCCTTGTGGTTCTTAGGATTATAAGATGCCCTTCAGCAACAACCATCAGGAAACTTGGGAAAAATAAAGGTTTATTACTTACAAGACCTGGAAATTACACCGCCCGCCTGGGACCACACAGTGTGGTAGAGGTAGAGCACATAGGTCAGGGGTTTTGCTGTTACTAGCCTCGAGGCCGAGGGCCTAGGGTTTTGTGGGCTCACTCTTTATTGGTTAATGCAAAACATAAGAGTGGGAATTTCAAGTGCAGGGAGGAGAAAAGACACGAGGCTCAAATGGTCAGTTAGCAAAATTAACCAAGATCTTTAAAACAAAGGAGCCTCAGTGGGAGGAGGTGGCCTGTCTTTTTATGTGGTCACCTGGCTGGAAATGTGTTTGTTTCCGGTGGCCCTCTTTGAAGTGGATGCCTCAGGGCTTAGTCTACAGGATGTCTATGGGTGACTTTCTATTTTGACCTATCTTCCCACAATTTTCTCAAGAAGTTTCCGAAAGAGAAGAATTTTGATTAGCTTATTTTGCAAACAGAAAAGGGAGAAGCCTATCACTCAGTTGTCTGGCGTGGGAGACAGAAGTCTGAGATGACCCTCACTGATACATGCCCTTGCATACTTTGCTCCCCTAGGACACAGGTGGAACTTAGGACTTGTTTCTAGCCCATGGAATACGGCAAAGGTGATGGGATGGCCACCGCTGTGATCATGTCTCATTCTATGACTGTCTCAGTAGATTGGATTGACAGTCTCTTGGTGGCTGAGAAGAAGCAAATGGCCATATTGTGAATTCCTTTTGTGGAAGGGTGGCCTCTAGCAGCTGACGGCCTTCATCCTACAACCACAGGGAAGTGAATCAACAAATGGAGAGAACTTGGAAGGGAATCCTTCCCTAATCAAGCCCCCAGTGGGAACACAGCCTGGGTGACACCTTGATACCAGCCTTTCTGACCCTGAGCAGAGAGCCCAGCTAAGCTGTGCCCTGTTTGCCATACAGAAGTGAAATAATAAGTCGGTCTTGTTGTAAGCTGCTAAGCTTATGTTAACTTATTGTGCAGCATAGAAAATTAATACATCTGATAAGCATTATATATTTCATGGGAGCCTCAAGCTTCATGTAGTGTTAACTGGTTTAAGACAAATATATATTTTTTTTGTGTGAATATAACCCTAATTTGTATGTTTCTTTTGACATTTAAATAGGGGAAATCTTCCTTTTTGTTACATTTTTGAATTTTACATTTCTATGAAATAGTGTTTTTCCTCCTTAATACTGAAATATCTGTACAAATTATCAAACAGTCATCATGTCAAAAGTCACTGTGCTTCTGACTGCAAGCAGAGAGTCACTCAGTAAAAAGGAGTTTTGTTGTAAGGATTCAGAGACTAGAAATCTCATGAACTGTGTCTTTTCTGAGAACTGGTCACTCTGCCCTCTGCTTCTTCTCGGGTGATGCTGTGACCCCCACTGATTGCCTTCCTTACCAGTTGCTCAATATTGATTTTGCTCCTTCACTGTTTTGGGGTGAATGTATTATTGCCTTGCCATGCCCCTGACTCGTTTTCACAGCAAATCTTTACTAACCAGCATCACATTTAAATGACCTAGTGTCTCCTTTTCCCAATATCAGATGTATGGGAGAATGATGAGATTGGACTAGCTCAAAATTTCGAATGGGAATAGGTCACTGGCTGACCTGTGGATGAGCTGCTCAAGGTCAGGAGCTGTTGTCTAGCTCCCACCAGCTATGGCAGGAGAGGGGTGCCACAGTGGAGGACCAGGCCTCTTAGGGGGCAGGGGTTTTGGGCAGCTGTGGTCTGGAGAGTCAGTGACAATATCCCTTGTATAATACGTCAGTTATTCAGAGGTTCTTTAAATGAACAGCACCATCTCTTTTAGTTTTTCTCATCTGTAAAACAGAGAGAGAGACATGTTTCCATTTCCCTCTCAGTGTTGGACAACTTAATTCTGAGAGAGTGGAAAAAAATTAAAATGACCTACTAAACAGCTCAGAATCCATAAACTGAATACATTTCTAACCAGAATTTTAATATTTGTCAGGGTTCTGAAATGATGCTTTATTCTTTTTCTTACTCCCTCCCTACAGCAGAATGCTGTAAATATATTTGGAAGATATTATGGCAGGAGATGTGATTTTAAAGAAGAACATCACTGTAAAGTATGTTAACTAAGGCTTTGGTGTAATGAGATGCAGGAGAATCATAAAGGAATGTGTTCATTTGTGGGGTGGTGAGTTCCTGTTGCATGGAACAAAAGGTAAAGTTCACGTTTACATATCTTAAGTGGGTAATTCTTCATGGGTTTTATTGATTGAATTTCTTTGGCTGATGACAAAGATTCTGAAAAGTAGTGCAAAGACAGATCTGATATCATGAATTCATTTTTTTTCTTTTACTTAGTTAACCACATCCACTTTTGTATATTATATTGCTAGCCAACTCTAAACCTAGACAGAATCCCCAATATACTCATGAAACACTTGATTCATTACTGAAAAGGAAAATATAATTTTGGCTTGAAGTAGAAGGAAAAGGAGAGCTATAATTATTAGTCAGTAAAAAGCTACTTTTCCAACATTTTTTTCTGCTCACAAAGATATACTAAGTTCAGTTTGTACTTTTGGTAGCTTCCTCTTCACATTTCTTTTTGTCTGATATCTGTGAGAGGAAATGAAGAATGGATTCAAGAGCATGGATGTCTTGTGAATTTATAGTCTGAATTCACTGTTGAGGTTCATTGCCAAGAGGCTCATCTGGATGGAAGGAAGGGTCTTGAGAAGACTGGGGATCTTGGTAGAAGGATTCTGGTCATTGGCTTTGGTGCATATCTCAGGCAAGCAGCATGATCTGTTTTATAGCATTATATGAAACATCACAAGAAAAATTAATGAAAGACCTGTAATCTTAGTGCTTCTGCTAAGCCAGTCACCATATTTATCAACTTCCATGGAATGTCTTATATACCGCTTGCAACAGTTCTTGTCAGATAAAATCTTACTAAGCAGATGTTAATCTGCATTTTGTAGAAGATGGTAAGGCCCAAGGATGCCATGTAGGTGGAAAGTTGCAGGAACAGAAGCCTGAACTCCTGACCTGTGCATTCGACTTGCTTTTGCTGTGACTGGGTGTAGCTTCAGTGGGGAGAGCAGAAAATCTGAATTAGTACTGCGTGTGTGGCAAGTGCCATAGTGGTGATATGGAAGGCTGCTGTGGGAGTACACGCATTGCGGGGAGATCCAAGATCTTTAGGAAAATCAGATGCTGACATAAATTTTGAAGTATGAGACAGAGTTGATAAATGAAGAAGGTGGGGAAAGGACTTTCTGCTGACAAGGACCAGCATTCTGTGAAGTTGTGTGGGTGAGTAACTATTTGAGTAACTATTACAGCTAGTAGCTGCAGAGGTTTCGTGAGAGTTGTGGTGGGAAACAAAGGTATAGAAGTGGGCAGGAGTCAGATCGGATTATGTAAGTTGCTTTTCATGAAGATTATGTCTACTCATTCCATTTGAAATTTCTAAGTGCTATGGGGGAGTGTCTCTTCCTGTCTCTGTGCTATGATAATTTGCATGTCCATTTCCATGGACACAAGCCTACCTATCTCAGCCGCTCATTTTTACTTGATTGGACTGCTATACAAGCTGCACCCTTCTGCTTTCTTTTTTCCAATACATACTCTCTTGAACCTGGAGGCAGAGTTTTGATCAGGTCTCTCCCCTGCTTACAAATTTACAGAGGCTCTCTAAGGTTTATGCTTAAAATCTAGATTCTACAACATGGAATTATTAAAGGCTCCAACCCATTTTCCCCACTGTATTATCAGCATTTCCTGTACCTAATCTATCTTCTTAGCAACTGTGTTTGGTTATGTTCTCACCCTGTGGAGATAGGGAGTCCCCTTTTTTTTACCTTCCCACATCTTTGGATCTTTAAAGTCTATCTTGTTCTGCCAGGTAAAGAGCTATAATGATGCTTCTTAAACCATTCCTGAGACCTCTGACACCCTTAACTTATCTTCAGGAGCTTTTTGTAGGTCTGGGGATTTTTCTACCTTCTACCTTCTACTTTCCACTTTCATCTAATTTCCTGAGTTTCCATCTTATTGTCAAGTTCCTGACAATCTGTTCCTTGCCTTTTCCTTTGTTTTCTCCTCAGTTCTTCACCTCTTGCATTTCAACATTTGCACTGAGATGCCCTAAGGCAAATGACACCCTACCCCTTGCTTGTCCTGACCAGATCAGGCTCCAAGATACTTCACCAGCATCCAGGCTTAGTATTCCACTTACTGTCTGGTCTGGAAGGATGATTTACCTTAATTTCATGAAGCTGTCGATTTGTTTTGTCATCTATTCTTTCACATATTTACCGATTACTTACTATGTGCCAGGTACTAGAGAGAGACATAGTGGTGAGCCAAACAGTAGGTATGACCCCTGTTTTCCAGGGAGGTCAGAAAATGTGTCCTTTTTGATTCCTCAAGGCTGAGGCTTGTCAGTATCCCTAAGACTATATATGCACTAACCCTGAGCTGTGACTCATCCACAAAAATGGCAGGTCCTGAACAGTTGTCAGAGAAATGTCCTAGTCTTGCAGTCTTGAGCCTTTTATCTTGTCCAACTCTCTGCCTTAGATATTAAAATACTGACATCTTGGTGATCTGTTGTCAAGCATTTGAACTCCAATATCTGCTTGTGTTATTTGCTTCCAAATCAAGACCCAGTCTAGGTGACCCAAGGAACTCTTTGTACTATTTCTTTTTTAAACCCCTGGAAATATGTGAAACATAATTAAAATGGATTTAAATGATTCTAAATTAGTCTTTAATTGATAATATACATGCAATATGGTGGGAGCACATGGGGGTAGGAATATGGTGTGTGTTTCCATGTTTATGTTGGTATTATTTTGTTTTTTGTTAATATTTGAATGGGGTGTAATTAACTTAAAAAAACCCCAAATATTGGCTAGCATTTTTCAGTGTTTGGCATGTGGCAGGCAGTGTGCCAGAAGTTACCATATGTATTATTTCATTTAATCCTTTGGGAAAAGTGTCAACACATCTTTCACTGTATCATTATAAATGCTTTCTTGGGTTTTTCAAAATTTGGTCTGTACCATCTTGTCCAGACTTATTTTCCACTGTCTTTAAGCCCTTTGCAACAACTAAACATGTTCCTGGATATTTTGTGTGCTGTATTAATACATGCTTTATTTTTCCCTCCACCTAGCATGCATTATTTTCTCTTCCCATCAAAATCCTACCATTGTAGTTGTTATCTCTTCAAGACACTCTGGTCAATCCATGTCGGATCTGATCTGTGACACCTTCCTTAAGTAAAGCAGATGCTCAGTGACTATTGTTGAATTAAACATCAGGTGCTTTGGGGAGCTTTGCTAATTTATCTCATTTAAACTAAGATGTTCTGCCAAGTAATTGATATGACTTGAGATGGTTTGCTGCTGTTCATCTCTGCCACCTTAGAGAACTAACCAAGTGTCAGAACATCTTCTCTAGAACATACAATCACTAAGAATCACTAACATTTCATTTTGAGAAATGTATATAGTTTAAGAATACCTTATAATCGTATTTATATAAAGCAAGTCCCAGAAAGTCTAGTTTATAGCTGTTTGCACCAAATGGTACACAAATTTTCTAAATGAATGGATTTTAAGAGCTAGGTACTATTATTACTATCAGATTAAAAATGGGATCCCGAGCACAGGTATGTTGGATGTCTTGCTTGAGTCACACAAAGTAGCAAGTGGCAAAGCTGACACTTTAGTTTAAGTGTCTTCAAGGCCTGGCCCATATTTCTAATATTGTCAATAGTTAGCAGAGGCATAATTTTAAATCCAGTCTCTTTTCACATTTAATTCCATTATTACTCTTTGGCATTCCAGCCTTCTAGGAATACCTGGACTCCCAAATACTGTTACAAATAACTGTAGAAAAATACTAATATTACTGCTGACACATGTTCATATCTGGTAAGAAAGTACTCATCAGAGTGTCTGAAATCACAGATTATTCTATAGAAGAAGATGGACTAAATTTATTTGGCAGCAAAGTAGATTTATAAATCTAGTCACCAAAAGCTTTTAACTTTTCTTTACAGTACCTGTTCTTCAAAATAATTGAAAAAAATCTTCTTCCAAATGGTCAACAGTTGCTTTTATTTTCTTCTCACTTTTTAAAAATGTTACTAAGAACACACATGCCAGATTCCACTTAATTGCATTTTTATGGTCCAGTCATTAACCTACAGAAAAAAAGTAGCTTAAATGGAAACACTGACATAAACCTCATTACACTGGCTCCAATGTGTTGCTATCATAAAGTATCCATCTTCTGTATGTATATGTTTTCATAGTATACTATTGAAAAGGTAATGGAAAGTTAATGTTGCAATGGAGAATTTGATTCTGTGTATATATTTTTAAACACTCCAGTACAGTGTATATTTACAACATCAAGGGGTTTATTTGGAATTAAGGTTTATCATAAACTTTATGATATTTAAAACATATTTTACAACTGGCTATATATTATTTCTGCTCCCCACTTTCAAGTCTTTCTCATTTCTTTGACAAAATGTTTGTTATGTTTCTCTCTTCAGGCAGAATAGAATACTTATACTCAATTTTCGATAAGAAAAAAATCAGTCAGGATTTCAAAGTGATCGATTACACTTTCCCTCCTAAGTAATTTTTTTTTTTAACATTTACATTTTAAAGCATGCTCTGCCATGGTGTGATAGTGTGTCAAATGATAGAAATAGTTCTATCTAAAATAGTCATCTAAAAGATCATTATCATCTTTGGTCTCACTAGTTTAGGCAAAGAAACTTGCTTACACAGTTTTCATAAAGAAAGAAAGCACAGAGCGGGAAACTGAAGAAGCTGAGATGGTGACAGGAATGAGGGGATGTGTGTAAGCCTGGGAGGTAATTTTTTTTAATACATGCATGATGTTGTGTAGATGTATAAAAAAATAGTAGAAGTGGAAGAACTTCATGATTTATCTGACACTGTAATCATTGCCTTATCAGTCTAATCATCCTTCATGTCAGTTTGTGAAATTTGAGGAGAAATGAGTACTTCTCCTTTAGATCCAGAGCTTCAACCACATTTGTAGGTGCTTTGTAGGAAGGGGTTTCAGAGTATTGCTCTTTTTTAACTGCAAAACCCTGGACAAGTTACTTAACTTCTTTATGCTTCAGTTTCCATACCTGTAAAGTGGAGATCATCATAGTGTCCAGCTGATGTCATGTTGCTAGGGGGCTGAAAAGGGTTACTACATAATAAGAGTCAATACATTTCATTACTATTGTTATTTAAATAGTGAGCAGATTTATTTGAAGTTATTTGGGGGCAGAACAGCAGAGCAGAGCTTGACAGACTTGGGTTCTCATTTTGGTTTCTTATTTAATGGTGTTCAGCTAAGCTGCTGTACTCTCTGAGACCCGATTTTCTTACTAGCAAAGTGGGGTAATACATATTTTGTAGGCTTGTTGGAATGAGATTATGTAAATTACCAAGCATGGAGTCAGAACCAAGAATAGGTGCTCAGTGAATGGAGCCATTATAATTATTTACCAAAAACACGGTAGTAACTAGATTGAGTGCCTAAGGACACTATGTCTTGCAAAATTACGTTACTTTACTCAAGAATATAAAGAACAAAGGTCAGTGTTCTCAGAAACTCATGTAGTTGAACATTACTTCTCAGCCAAAAGAAATATATTACAGAGTAAGTGGTTGTAAATGCTATGTTCTATTTATACATGATGAGGGTGTTGTGAACTCTGGAGCCACATTTTAAATAGCATGTGTGTGAGGGCTTTCTTGTTTCTTACCTTATAAAATGTCCTCATTTTAAATGTCTCTAAGTGCATGTAAACATGTATAAAATAGTCCCAAACACTCATAATAAAATAAGCAAGATCTTTCAGACCTGACCCTTTTCTTTCTTTTTCACTGTTTTATTACAGTTCTCCTATCAGGAGTTCATGTTTGATCTTAAAAATCACAGAATTTTATTTGAAAAGGACCAGTCCAACACCCTAAATTTATAAGTGAGGAAACTGTGGCCTGATAAGTTTAAGTGATTTTGCCTGAGGCTACACAGTAAGTTAGTGGCAAAATCCTGATCTTTTGTCTCCAAGCCAGATCTTTTAGGGAAGAGAAATGACAACTGGATCCAGACAAAATTGAAGCTTATATAACTTAGGAGAGGTGGTGTTGGGGGTCCTACAAGTGACCCTTAGCATACATATGTATGATGTATAGCATATAGCTGAAAGAAAGATTTGGTGAGGCTAGTGCTTGGGACCCTTACCTGGTGGCAGAGGCTGGCTCTTGTAAAATTACCTGGATGGAGCCATTCACTGTTAATGAAGATACTGTGATCTCAGGTATGTTCAGGTACCAATTATCTAAGGAGGTCAGGTTGAACCAGAAAGGCAAGCAGCAGACAGATATCCAAGTAGTGGGATAGTAGATTCAAAGTTGGAAAAGCTATATAGTACTTAGTTCCAGGGAAGCTCTGCTAATTAATTGCTTTAGGAAGTTGCTTCTTTTTCTGTGCTTCAAAATTCCTCAACAGTGAATTTGTAATAATAGCTATGTCTTATGGTAATCAAACAAGGTAATTCATGAAATGCATTTAGTACATTCTCTGGCTTATATAGTAATCACTTAGTAAATAACAGCTATCACTATAATTCCATGTGATCAGTCTCTTAGTGGTGGGAGATCTCTTACAGGAAGATGGATTCTATCCCTTGTGAAAGTATTTAGAGAACGTACTAGGTTCTCAGAGTCCTAGCAAAGTCACCCACAATTTATAATAACATTCTAGTCTAAACAGATGAAAGGGGTACTTAGTAGAGAAACCGAGGCAGAAACCTGTTCCCTGAGCTGGCCAACAGCTGGGTATTTAGTATTCTTAGGGTGTGCAGCACAGGGAATGGTATGTTTTCCTGTATATACAAGCAAGTCGGATGTATTTCAGACTCAAGAGGCTCTGAGTCTAAGACAAATTTCAGTGATTTTTATCCCTACTAGATTCAACAATCACTGGCAGACTTTCCTCCTAGACTATTTTAGAAAGGTGACTTTTAAATTTAGGTTAATATCTATTACAATTAGCTGCTTTAAAACTTACTGATAGTCAGTAAGCATCTTTTAGATATGGCATGTTCTAAAGTTTGTTTTTTTCTTTTGCTGCTCCATAATGAGTTTCTAACTGCTTTGATGATTGGCTACAGTTGTATTTAAGGTTTAGGTTCTAAAATGCATTTCTGGATTTCAATAAGTCCATTAAAAATCCATTTGAGCCTCAAACAACTAAGCAACAAATCTGTCCCATCTACAAGTTTCTGATGTATTGCAAGAGACATGAAAATATGTGGTTTTCCTTAAGCTCTTTATATGGCTTAATTTCTGTCTTTTGATGATGGAGTTTCATGGGAAATCTGTGCAGCCTGAAGCAACTTGAGTAAGTAAATCATGCGGGCGTGTTTTATGCCATGCTGTACCTTACATCCCCATGACTTAATTATTCTATAACTAGAAGTTTGAACTCTTAATCCCCCTCACCCATTTCACCCCCCTCAACCCCTCTTCCCTCTAGTAACCACCACTCTATTCTCTGTATCTATGAGTTTGGGTTTTATTTTGTTTGTTTTGTTTTTTAGAATCCATTTATAAGTGAAATCAAGTAGTATTAGTCTTTCTCTGTCTGACTTATTCACTAAGCAAAATACCCTCCAGTTCCATCCATGTTGTTGAAAATGGCAGGATATCATTCTTTTTTTTGTGGCTGAATAACATTCATTATATATATATGCCACATGCTTTTTATCCATTCATCTATCAGTGGACACTTAGATTATTTCCTTATCTTGGCTACTGTAAGTATCCTGTAATAAACATAAGGGTGCATATATCTTTGAAAATTTTTGTTTTCTTTGGATAGATGCTGGAAATGGACTTGCTGGATCATATGGTAGTTCTATTTTACATTTTCTGAGGGATGTCTGTACTGCTTTCCATAGTGGTTGCACCAATATACATTACCACCACCAACAGTCCTTGAGGGTTCCTTCTCTCCATAGTCTCACTAACACTTGCTATTTTTTGTCTTTGATAATAGCTATTCTGACAGGTGTGAGGTGATACATACAGTTTTGAGTTGCTTTTCCCTGATGATTAGTGATGTTGAGCATCTTCTCATGTGTTGGTTGGCCAGCTGTGTTTTCTTTGGAAAAATTTCTATTCAGATCTTCTACCCATTTTTTAATTGGATTTTTGTTGTTGTTATTGTTAGTTTCATTATCTTTTCTATTGTTTCTCTATTCTCTATTTTATTTCCATTGTTTGTGCAGTAGTATATTGCTTAATCTCCACATTTTATGTTTTTCCCCCCCAGTTTTCCAAAGGGATTTTCTGTCTGGATGATCTATCCATTGATGTAAGTGTAGTATTAAAGTCTCCTACTATTATTTCATTGCTGTCAATTTGTCCCTTTATTGCTGTTAATATTTGTTTTATATATTTTGGTGCTGCTATATTGTGTGCATATATTTTTATAAATGTTATATCTTCTTGCTAGATTGACCCCTTTATCATTATTTGTTCTCCTTCTTTGTTTTGAAGTGTATTTTGCTGATGTGAGTATAGCTACACCAGCTTTTTTTAGGTTCCTTTTGCATGGAATATCTTTTCCATCCTTTCGCTTTCAGTCTCTGTGTGTTCTTACTTCTGAAGTATCTTGTACGCATCATATAGATGAGTCTTGTTTTTTTATCCATTCAGCCACTCTATGTCTTTTGATTAGATAATTGAGCCCATTTACATTTAAAGTAATTATCAATGGATATGTACTTACTGCCATCTTGTTAATAGTTTTCTGCCTATTTTTGTAGTTCCTCTCTTTTCCTTTCTTCTTCTTTTTCTTGCCTCCAGTGTGGTCTGACAGCATATTTTAGTTTTATGTTTATAATTCTTTCCCATTTTCTTTTGTGTATTTATAAGTTTTTGCTTTGTGGTTACTATGAATTTCACATCCAACATACTATGTATGTGAAAGTCCACTTTTGGTAGAGAGCAAATTTAAATTTGAATACATTCCAGAACTCTACATTTTTATACCCCCCCATTTTATGTTTTTGATACCATATTTTAGATCATTTTTATGTACACCTTAACTAATTTTTTGTAGTTTTAGTTAATTTTACTGTTTTTGTCTTTAGACCTTCATACCATCTTTATGAGTAATCAGTCTAGCCCCTTTACTATATATTTACCTTTTTAGTGAGATTTTTATCTTGATATGTTTTCTTGTCATTAATCAGTGCCATTACTTTTTAGCTTAAAGAAGTTCCTTTAATATTTCTTATCAGGCTAGTTTAGTTGTTATGAACTCTTTTAGCTTTTGCTTATCTGGCTGGAAAACTCTTTATTTCACCTTCTATTTTGAATGATAACCTTGCTGGGTAGAGTATTCTTGTTTGGAAATTTTTTCCTTTCAGTACTTTGAACATGTCATGCCACTCCCTTCTGGCCTGCAAAGTTTCTTCTGAAAACACTGCTGCTGATAGCCTTATGGCATCTTCTCATGTGTCGGTTGGCCAGCTGTATGTCTTTGGAAAAATTTCTATTCAGATCTTCTACCCATTTTTTAATTGGATTTTTGTTGATGTTATTGTTAGTTTTCTTTGTATGATTAAGTTGTTTTTCTCTTGCTACTTTTAAGATTCTAACTTCTGACATTTTAATTGTAAATGTTCCTTGAATTACAATGTATTATGTCCCAATAAACCAATAAACACACTGTAAGTTGAAAATGACATAAGTAAAAAATGCACCTAATATACCTGCCCCACCAAACTTAATAGCTTAGCCTGTCTTACCTAAATGTGCTCAGAACACTTACATTAACCCACAGTTGGACAAAATCATCTAACACAAAACCTATTTTATAATAAAGAGTTGAATTTCTCATAATTAATTGAATACTGTACTGAAAGTGAAAAATACAATGGTTGTGTGGGTACAGAATGGTTGTAAGTGAATTAGTTGGTCACCCATGTGATTTTTGGCTGACCGGGAGCCTTGGCTTGTTGCTACTGCCCAGCATCATGAGAGAGTATAATATCACATATCACTAGCTCAGGAAAAGGCCAAAATTCACAGTGTGGTTTCTACTCAATATGTATCATTTTGCAGTATTACAAAGTCAAAAAATCATAAGTTGAACCACAGTAAGTCAGGTACTGTTTGTATAATGTGTTTTGGTGTGGATCTCTTTGGATTCATCTTATTTGGAACTTTCTGATCTTCCTGGACCTGAATGTCTGTTTCCTTCCCCATATTAGGGAAATTTTTAGCCAGTATGTCTTGAAATATGTTTTCTGCCGCCTTTTTACTCTCTTTTCCTTCCAGAACTCCTATAATTCAGGTGTTATTCTGCCTGATGTCCCACAAGTCCCTTAAGAGATCTGCATTTTAAAAAATTATTTTATCTTTTTGCTTATTTGTCTGGATGAGTTCCACTGCTTTGTTTTACCTCACTGATCCATTATTTTGCTTCAAAAGTTTGCTGTTGAACTCCTCTAGTATATTTTTCAATTCAGTTATTATATTTTTCAGCTCAGTGACTTCCATTGGTACTTTTTTATATTATACATCTCTTTGCTGAAATTTTGTGTTCATCCATTCTTCTCCTTTTTATTTTATTTTACCATTTTTTTTTGAGAGGGCATCTCTCATATTTATTGATCAAATGGTTGTTAACAACAATAAAATTCTGTATAGGGGACTCAATGCACAATCATTAATTAACCCCAAGCCTAGTTCTCAACAGTCTCCAATCTTCTGAAGCATAACGAACAAGTTCTTACATGGTGAACAAATTCTTACATAGTGAATAAGTTCTTACATGGTGAACAGTGCAAGGGCAGTCATCACAGAAACTTTTGGTTTTGATCACACCTTATGAACTATAAACAATCAGGTCAAATATGAATATTCGTTTGATTTTTATACTTGATTTATATGTGAATCCCACATTTTTCCCTTATTATTATTATTATTATTATTATTATTTTTAATAAAATGCTGAAGTGGTAGGTAGATGCAAGATAAAGGTAGAAAACATAATTTAGTGCTGTAAGAGGGCAAATGTAGATGATCAGGTGTGTGCCTATAGACTAAGTATTAATCCAAGCTAGACAAGGGCAACAAAACATCCACGGATGCAGAAGATTTCTCTCAAAACAGGGGGCGTGAGGTTCTAAACCTCACCTCTGTTGATCCCCAGTTTCTCACCTGATGGCCCCCCTGTGGCTGTGCCTGTCTTAGGTTGTTCCTCCCTTGAGGAATCTTACCCATCTCTAGCTAACCAGTCTTCTTCCGGGGCCATACAGGGAAATGTAAAGTTGGTAAGTGAGAGAGAAGCAATATTTTTTGAAAAGGTTAGCTTTTTACTTCTTTGCAGATTTATGCCCTGTGGCTTCTATGCCTAGCATTTGTCTTGAGGTATCTTTACCACTTGGAAGTATTATGATACTCGGTAATTTTGATATGAGGCATGAATTCTACTAAAGGGTTGTAATTAGGAAGGAAGAAGAAAAGCTATAGAAGTAGCAGATGGAAGAAAACATGGGAAGATTGATTATTTCTTTGACATATCTTCTTGTAGAGTAACATAAGCATGTATAGGTTTTAAACTACTAATTAAATTGCGTACACACATTAACATAATAGGAATACAGCTACATAACCAAAGCAGACCTACAATTACCAGCCATCTCCAGTGAAACCAAGAAAACCAGTTAGGTACCCTAGGCATTTGTGAAAACTTATCAATGATATGATGGATATTGTCTAAATGAATTTGAATAGTTTGAGAGAAATCAGACAAATTAAAACAACACATTCCTGGGAACTGTTCACATCCCATATGTTCTTTTAACAGTAGATAGTCTATAGTCGCAAGATTCTGGAGCGCTGCAACTTGCACTTCTCCTAATTCTTGGTTGAGTTCTGACAGTATAGATCCCGTCAAATTTGTTGTTTTACTGTATGCACAGGTCAGCTTAGATATCTCCTTCTTCATTCCAATGGCAAGTCCAGGAACCGGTGGGATGAATGCAGCCACAACTACAACAGTGCCAGGATCTTTGTTGAAGTTTTTTGATGATCATCTTCTGGAATGACTCTTCCAGAGGATGTTGATGTTGGAAGTTCTTCTTCATATCGTATCTTAATTCGTTTTCTGGGTAGCCAAATTAGGCTTTGATCCTCTATATAAACACAAACAAACCCTTTGCCCACACTTTGATATGCCCTTTATACCATTGTGAAGAACTTATTGGAGATCACCACACAGGAACTGCTTTTTTTTTTTTTTAAGAGAAAGGAATATTATCAGAAAAATGTATTTCCATAGCTGATCATCTGACACCCTTTAAATGATCAAAATTAAGGATATTTAAAACATGCATTAATCATTGATTTACAGTTAGTTTTATCCTATCAGGGAGTAATCCCCCTTTTCTTTCTTTTTTTTTTTTGTTATCATTAATCTACAATTACATGAAGAATATTATCATTCTTCTCCTTTTTTAGTGAGCATCTTTATGACTGTTACTTTGAACTCTTTTTCAGGTAGATTACTCATCTCCATTTCATTAAGGTCTTTTTCTGAGCTTTTGTCTTGTTCTTTCATTTGTAACATATTCCTCTGTCCCCTAGTTTTACCTGATCCTCTGTGTTTGTTTCTATGTATTAGGCAAAACAGCTACCACTCCTAGTCTTAAAGGAGTGGCCTTGCATAGAATATGGTCTGGGGGGCCCTGAAGCACATTCCCCTGGCTACTAGAGCCAGGTGCTCCAGGAGAATCCCATTTGGACTGCCATGCCTGCTGTCTGGGGTGGGGCTATGGCTGCAGTGATGGGAGGTGGAACATTTGCCCACTTGTGGCACAGCTGCAACACAAGGTGAGATGGGGGCACTTGCTAAGCTGGCTGTGGCCTGGCTATGCTATGGGGCTTTGGAAATTGGTCATTTGCCTGGTTGGCATGGTGTGGCTGTGGCATGGTTGGAGAAGGGCAGGACATTTGGCTGACCGGATGTGGCACAACTTTGGTGTGTGTGTGTGTGTGTGGGTTCCCTTATCTGACTGTCTGTGGTGTGGCTGTGGCACCCATGGGCCATGTCTACCCAATAGCACTAGCAGGTTAGAGGAAGATTGCTTACTGCTGGTGCTGGCATTAGGAACATAAGGTGTGATCATAAAAATTTCACCCATCACTGCTTCTATTTCAGGAGAAAGTCCCAACAGTTTCCTGCCTCTCCAGCAATCACTTTAAGATTAGCAAGTAGTCTCCTTCTCATATGGGTCTAGACCCTTTTCAAAGTTCTGCTTTTTCACTGGGGCCAGTGAGACTGCACATGAGCTTTTTAAGTGTGAGCTCTCCATTCTCTAGACTTGTATGGTTCTCATGGATGTAATCCCTGTTTATTTTAAACCTTAAGGACTTGTCTCCCTGGTTCAGGACCCAAGGGTCACTCCTCAGGGAAAAATTCCTGAAGAAATTATTCCATATGTAGCTGTAGATATGTTGTTTCAGTAGAAGGAGGTGAGTTCAGGATCTTCCTATGCCACCACTCTGAACTGCCTTCTCTGTCTTGCAGCTGTTTTGTTCCTGCTTCCTTTCTTATCATTCATGTTTTGTTGATATTTTTTTAGTAGTGACACATATTGATTTCTTTTTAATTTCTTTTTGTGTATCTTCTTTTTGTATTTTCTTAGTGGTTACAGTGACGCTTACATAAAACATTGTATAGCCTCCTTTTATCATTTCTTATAAGGCAGGTCTAGAGGTATGAACTTTCTTAGCTTTTGTTTAATCTGGGAGAATCTTTATTCTGAAGGGCAGTTTTGTTGGATATAGTATTCTTGTGCCTTTGTTGGTTATAGTATAATAGGATATAATTCTTTTCTTTCAGCACTTTGAATGTATCGTCCCATCTCTTCTGGCCTGCAAGGTTTCTGCTAAGAAATCTGCTCATAGTCTTATGACGGTCCCTTTGTGTGTGATGAGTTTCTTTTCTTTTGTTGCTTTCAAAATTCTCTTTTTGTCATTGGCTTTTGACATTTTGATCTTTAATGTGTTTCAATGTGGACTTCTTTAGGTTCATTCTAGTTGGATTTTGGGAGAGTTTCTTGAATTTGGATATCTATTTCTTTATCCAGCTTTGGGAAGTTTTTAGCCATTATTTCTTCCAATAATCCTTCTGTCCCTTTCTCTATTCTCCTTGTGTTACTTGTATATGTCTACATTGGTCTGCTTGGTTATGTCTCATAAGTCTGTTATGCTTTTTTCAGTCATTTTCTTCTAACTTATAGTAATTCTAACTTCAAATAATTTACATTGACCTCTCTTCCAGTTTACTGATTCTTTATTCTGTCTGATCAAGTCTATTGTCCAGTTTAGTGAACAACAGATTCTAGTGAAATTTTCAATTCAGTTGTTGTATCTTTCACCTCTTATATTTCAGTTTGTTTTTTCTGGATATTTTCTGTCTTTTTGATGGTAGTTTCATTTTGCTTATGTTTAGTTTCCCTGAATTCATTGAATATCTTTATGATGGTTATTTAGAATTCTTTGTCAAATAATTTATATACATCCATTTCTTTAGGGTTGATTTCTGTAGATTAGTTTTGTTCTTTTGGGCCATGTTTCCCTGTTTCTTCTTATGTCTTGTAACTTTGTATTGGGATCCATTTTCTTTTTTTTAAACACAGCCAGCTTTCCAGTTTTTATGGACTGGCTTTGTAATGGAAAGTCCTTTACCAATCAGCCTGACTAGAGAGTCTGGGGACCCCTCAAACCCTTTTGGTTGATGCATCTACTCTGGACTGATGTAGGCAAATTCACAAATAGAGGAATTTGCTAGCTTTTCAGGAGTTTATAATCTCTCATTCCCTCTGGTGACTGCCTGCAGCACTGCAGGTTCTCTAGAAGTGTCAAAAACTCCCAGCTCTCTTTTATTCTCAGAGCTCTCAGGTGTGCTGTGTCACTTCAATGCTCTGAGAGTGGACAGGTAGAAACCAGTTTCTTGATCAGTCCCTGAAGAGCCAGAATATTGGATGCACACTCCACTCTTCTCTTCTCCCCTTTTGAGTGAAAGGCCACTTTACTGTATTGGTCTCTCTCTGTTGTACTGTAAATCCTCAGGAATAGTATCATGCTGTCCAGCTCTTTTTTTTCCTCAGCAGCCTGCTGTCATCTAGAGTATGATGTGTCCTATATATATTCTTAGACAGTGAAGACAGAAACTAGTCCCTCGGAAAATCTGAAAAAATTGTATGCATGCTCCAACTCTTTTCCTCCCCAGGTATTGGGGATTTTCTCCCAATTTATTCACAGTGACTCAGGGCAGACACCATGGTGAGTGAGTGTGTGCTACTCCAAACCCTTGCTTTTGTTCTCAGCAGCCCAACCTAACATCCTTTCCTCTTAGCACTTACATTCACGCAAGGCAGCCCCTTAAAAAGTCTGCATATTCGAGATACATTTTGGTCTTTTTCCATCCCAGGGAGAAGCTAGCAGCTGGGAGTTTTCTCCCAATAATGTTGCACTGAGCTGGGAGAGAGACTCTCGCAAGTGAGTGCCTCAATTTTCCTACTGGCTTCAATGCAGCTAGTTTCATGACCACCTCGGGTGCAGAAACCTTGTATCCATATTCTGGATTTCTCCCAAAGGAAATTGGTCTGTGTATTATTGAATCATTGTCTTCATGTGGGAGAAGAGGGTCTGGAATTTCTTAATCTGCCACTTTGCTGATGTCGCCCCACATCAGAGTATCTCTTGAAGGGAGATCTCAGGGTGCATCCTTATTACCCTTCCCCTTTCTCTCCTCCTTTTTCTTTTATACATTAGTGTCTTAGATGCACTCATATATATTCTATTTCATTTTATCACCACTCCCTTTTGTATCTTATTTCTTCTAAGTTCAATTTCCTTCTTTCTAAAGCATATTCTTTAGAAATTGGTGAGGATATGATAGTGATAAACTATACCAGATCTTATTATTCTGAAAATAACTTTATTTCAAGATCATTGTTTAAGAATATTTTAGTTAGGTATAAAATTCTATGTTGACAGTTAATATTTCAGTTATGTATATTTATCACTTGACCTCTATTATTACTATTGAGTTTTCTGCTACCAGTCTAAATGACATTCTTTACAGGTATTCTGTCCTTACCGTTTGGATGATTTTAAGTTTTGTCTTTGGTATTCTTCAGTTTTACTATGTTTATCTAGTTGTAAATTTCTTTTTACTATCTTACTTGGGATTCATTGTTTTTATGGAATTCATCAATTCTGATATTTCTCAGGTATCATCTTTTTATAACATTCATCCCATTCTTTCCAATATAACTTCAATGAGATATTTAAATTTTAACCTCCTTGTTTGTCTCTTAATATCACTTTTATATTTTTGATCTCTTCTTTATGCTGATTTCTAGTTCATTAAAAAAATTATATTCCAGGGAACAATTCTCCTTTCAGCTTTCTGCTAAGCTCTGTAACCTACCCATTGAGTTTTAAATTTCAGTTTTTCTTTCAAAAGGTATATCTTCTTTTAAAAAGTATTTTTGCTTTAGGGTAACATACTTTTCTTACATGTTTGACTCTATCCCTCATTTTAAAAAACATTTTAGCCATGCTTGGTTTATATTCTATGTCTGAAAACACCATTATTTAAAGATCCTGTGACTCTTAATTCTGCTTTATATTGTTTCTGCCAATTCCTGCTTATGGTAGCTTATTTTCTTGTATGTTGTGTAATGTTAGATTGTGGGCTCAAACAGTGCAGATCCAATCAATTTAGGTTGAAGGTGTCCAAGTATGATTTGTATTTGCTTCTTGTATAGCAAACTAAGCCAGTGGAGAGTGGGGACAAAATTTTTTGCTAATTTTTTGGCTTTTGCTATCCAGACCATATGGATAAATTTGAACTTTAGGGAAATATCTTTAAATAAAATCCATGATTAGGATTATTCAGTGGAGTTTTCTTTTCTCCCAGCTTTTCTCATGAGTGGTTATTTATCATTTTCACTGATAGAATATCACTTTGTTTCCTGGCTTTATGAGGGTGTTCCCTGGGTAGTTTCTGACTTGTCATGGTCCTGGCTCAGATGGTAGTTAATTAGTCCAGTTTTGATTATCAACTTTGAAGAATTTAGTGCAAGAGTTTGGAAGCAGGTCAGTGTTACAAAGAAAATTCCTACAGCAATCATGGTTGAATCTCTGGGAGTGAATGGGGTCACAGAGCCAAAGGATAAGTTGAAGAAAGATGTCAGTGAGAAAAGCTCAGGAAATCCTACAGAGTAGGAGGAACTGGAATTGGAAGGAGTAAAATTGCATAGTTTCTTCCTAGTGGAAGAAGTAAGAGAGGGTGGCTGTTGGTGGTCAAGGAGATCATGAACGATGAAGACTTTGAGAAAAAGATAGTGTGATTAAAATGTCATTTTGAGAGAGAGGGGTGCAAGGATGGAAAGAAGCAATGAGTGAGTGGGAGGGAAATGGAAGCAGTGGGGGATTCCTATCTGAAAAGCAAAACAGTTTATTATATGTAATTAGAAGATTAAAAACTGAATTTTAATCTAGCAGTATTTGGAGAGAAGTTCGTAAAGAATCTGTTTCGTCTTTGCAAAAGTCATTTTCTGCTCAGAACACCTGATTAATAAAATTTCATAGTCTTTTAAAAGACTACTGTATTGAATAATTAGTTACCATACTTAAAAAAAAAACTGAACTTAATTGGGTAAAATAAGTTACAGTATTTTTCTTTTGGCATTTAGCCAAAAGCCTTATTTAGGGACTTGTATAGAATTGCAGATATAGTTTATCCTTTTGGGGGATAATATTAAGTCACACTTTAAATAAATCAGTTAATTTGTGAAACTAACACTGAGGAAAATGAAAGCTCATACTCTGTAGATGCTTCTGGATGTCAGCAGGGTCCTTGCTCCTGCATAGATCTGACAGATTGCCTGGCCCTTTTCAAACTGTTCTGTGGAACACTCTTCTGGGAGAAATTAATTGGTATGCTTACAAAAAAGGGTTTCATGATCAAACTAATTTGGGAAACTTCTATTTTAAAATTCTAGGCCTCTTTTGGAGATTCATAAATTCACTAGTACATTAAGGGTTTTGAAAAGTACAGTTAAAAAATGTTGAATTTGCGCTTCTCAAACTTACTTGAGTGAAGAAATAAAAAGGTTTGTATGTGTGTGATGCTGAGAGAGAAGAAGAGAGGGAAGATTGTTTTTAACACTATGAAACAATGTTCCCTGGAACTAGTTTGGGAAAATCCAGTTTAAAATGTCTTGTTAAAAATCATTTTCAAGTAAATAGGAGGTCTTCCTATACGACAGGCCCTGTGCTGGGCAATAGACAATGAGTCCATAAATACAGACCCAGCCTTCTAGTTCAATGTTCTTCACACTCCATTAGGCAAGAGAACTCCAGTCATATACTGACCTTGAATTTACATCATATAGCCCAGTTTAGAAAATCTATAATTAGATCTTTTTTGTTTCTAACAAAAAGAAATGTAGTTGAACTAACTCTGTTAAATATGGATTGGTGTGGATGAGGGGGAGGTTATTGTAAGGCTATGGAGATTTTGCAGAAACAGAAGTATAGCTCAGTTTCATGAGAATCAGGATGCCATCAAGCATGAGGCAGCTGCTTAGTCCGTATCTATTTCTTTTGTGTAGTCTGGTCTTTTGTCTCAGTTTTAGTCTTTCTGAGGCTCTTAGCACAGCCAATATGGCCATCACAGCTCCACCTCCACTTGACCTTTTGAATTCTCCAGCTGATGTCATTGATTCCTGCCTAGTGAATCTGTTGGCTGGCTTGGAGTGGTATCCACAATGTTCTAGTCAACCAGGGATGAGGAATGGTCAGTCATATGATGTATAGAGCTGCTTCTTCAAGGGAGTTTACGGTGGAGTGGCAATTAAACATATTTAATGTAGTTGGGGTGAAGAATTATAGTGTTTGAGGAGACAGGCAATGACAAATTATTTCCAGCACATTCTGTTATTATGCATAAAAATTCTTAACTAGTTCCCACCTTCCTTTACAAGCATGAATCCCAGAGGAACTAAAATAAAACAATTATTCAAACAGATAAAGAAACTCAAAAAATAAAGCAATCTCCTGCTACCCTTGACCTTTTAGCTAATATGACCTTTAATTTTGGCAGAGAGACATAGAAATACCAAATGTCTTCTCTTAAATGGTTATGGAGACCAGGAAGAATTATTGCTTTCTTCATTTTCTGACCTACTGGAAGGACTTACTGAAAATTCTTTTCAGGTTGTTTTGGAAGAACGCTTCTAATGACTCTGCTGTTAAGTTACTTTGGAAAGGACAGTTTCCTAGTTGGTCTAAATTTTTAGGCAAAAGAACCTTGCATAACACTCCCATGGCCTCAGTCATGGTTCATGTACCCATGTGAATCCAACTCTTTTGGGTCACCAATGATTGCAAAAGTAATGTACAGAATACTATTCAGAGCGCATCTTGTTTTTTCTTGTGAGTGTTTCATAAAATGGCAATGATTAAGCAATGTTTTGAGACCTCAATCCAATAGCAATTCAGCATGACTCTCTCAATTGAACAAACTTGAGTTCATTTTTCCCAACTTCTTACAGCCACACACAGAAAGGTCTACTAATGTTCCCATTACTGATTCAGGCTTGACTCAATTCATGTATTCAGATTCATGAGGACTTGAGACAAGAAGTAGTTAATCCATGCTTAATTCAGGCAATTTTGCTTTTTGATAATTAGTTTCCCAAAGAGAGAATTTGTTGATCATTTAGCCTTCAAGGTTTTTGGCTTCCAATATAATTCTTTCTTGCTATACAGTAGTAATTCTTCATTCTGGTATTTACCTTAATCTCACATGCATGTCAGATGGCCTGTATTGGGCTCCTATGTCCTGATCACCCAGGAGAAGGAGTGAGTCCTTTAAAGAGTCAGCCCGACCCTGGAATATAGTAATCTCATCAAGGTCCTACCGGCGTTTGCAGCCTATCACCTTTTTCATCACATTCCATAGTTAGCAATATCTATAAATATTTAAGATGGAACATTCCCCTATGCTTTTTCTTGACCCTGGGGTTGACTTGATTTAGATACATGGTTATTCCACAGGGCCACATTTCACCTGCTACTGTGAGTTAGCCACTGGTGCTTCCAATGGGGCTAGGCCCAAAGATATTTTGAGAATTTGTGTACTTTTGAATCCAAACCTCTGAACAGGCATCCATTTTATATTTGGATGGAAAATAAATTTTACTTGGTAGGGGCTATCTGGGGTGTTTGCTGGAAAGAATACTAAGGCTGATCCCATATGCTTCAAGACAGTTGCCAGAGTTACCCAGAAACATCTGCCATGGATCCTGGAATGGTAATGATGATGGAATTGGTGGTTGGAGGTGGTGGCAGTATGAATGGATCCTTTATGGCTCTTCCCTGTATGTAGCAAGATGCTAGGAGATTTCTCATCATTTTACAGGATAACATCTTTTCTCCTAAAGCAATGAATGGTTAAGAAATCCTTGGCTCTGAGTATTTAAGGAGATAGAGGAAGAGATTTTTAAATTAAATGACCTCTAAAAGTAGGAGAGCTATCTTGTGAATGGGCTAAATTTGGATCTTCCATGATAAGAAGAATGAGAAGAACTTAATTAGGGGGATTAAGTCCCTCATTGTTCCAACTACAGGACATAGCTGGAACCCCTAATGGAATTATATTCTCCATTTCCTCTTAAGCTTATTTTACTGCCTTAAATTTAGGCAATCACCTGTGAGGAAGGCAGTTTCTTGTGGGAATTGATTCTCAGTCTGTTTGCTAGTCTCAGTGAGTCCTCATCTCTGGGCCCCTGATAGTCCCTCATCTCTTTTACTTCATGCTTCCTAGTTTTGCCACCAAGCCTTTTGTATAGTGTATTAACATTTCTTGAATTGTTTAGTTTGCTATGATTCAGAATTAAGACACTGGCCTTGATTTAACAAAATGTATTAAGCCCCTATATTGCCAGATATTGTCCTAGGTGCTAGGTGTAACTACAATAGGCTTTACGTTCTTATCTGCTAGCCCGACTCCCATGTTTACCAGAGATCACTCTCATCACTTCATATACCTTTGCTCAAAAGCTTGGGTTTCTGCTTTTATCTATATTCTCTGAGCTTCTGGTCTAGTTAATTGCCTGGTTTTAGTCACTCTATCCTTTGCCTTCCTTTTACAAATTCTACATATGGGAATTTGGAAGCATGTGTCTGAGCCTCATTCCTATAAGTGGGTCCCTCCAGCATCTGTCTATACATCTCAGGGGCCAACTGCCTTCTATAAGAGTTTTAAAAATTATTTTACCAAAATTTCTCATTCCATTTCCTACATATACCTCCAAAATTTCTCTTATTGAATGCTTTCCTGAACCATGCTTTTTCAAACTTCCCACATTCTGGGTTGAAATGCTGCTGTCAACTGAGCCTGTTGCCCAGTGCCTCTTCAGGTCTAGTGTCAGGGCGTCCTCTAATCCCAGTCTTACTGTGTATGCTCTACGTTTTGTCGTTGATAAGTCTTGAGATGTAATGGAATTAAAATATATTTGGAAAACATTATTGGCAATCTGCTCACTCTATAATTCACTTTAGAATATTCTTATTGTTATCTATGGTTAATATTCTTTTCTAGCTTGATATTTTGCTTGCAGGTGAAATGTTGAAAAAGTTCTGGTCTATGAATATTTTTAACTAGTCTGAGATAAATGTAGATTCATTTTCAGAAGTGATATTTTCATGTATGGTACATAACTAATATGGAACTGTGATTGTTGTAACATATTTGAAATAAAATGAAGAGCACTTAAAAAATGCTTAAAATAGTCAAAGAATTTTTACCTTGAAGTGCTCCTGAACAATCAGTATGGACTGTTGTCCAGAATTTTTTGGCTATCTTCCATTAAACAGTAGGTGCTTTTGGCAGCTTTTTCAAATAATCTGGCTTAAGATTCTTTATAATGCAATTAATTCAGGATCACCAAAACCAATTTCGGGCCTGTACTTTCCAGGAAAAATATTATATTTCCATATCATTTTATATTATGCCCGGGATACATGATGACTGCCTTTTTGAATAATAGCAGGCCTTCTTCATAAAGGACTTCCTTTATAAGAAAAATAATATCATGGACAATTTATGAAGAATATAAAAAAAAATAAGACAGTTTCCATTTCCTTCCTTACCCTTGCCTTCATAGCTCATATCAAAAACTGAGTGATTAAAAAATCCTAGGAATGTTTGATTTGACTTGAGACTTACTTGATTTGAAGAACCTCAAGACTATTTTCGAATATTCAAACTTCCTATGGAATTAAACTTCCTGCTCTGGATGTGGGCTGGCAGGATTAGTACATAATACTGCCTTCCAGGGCTGCTCTAAAATTCAAGGCAAGGGCTTATATTTGGAAATGGGTCCTCACAATGGCTTACTTCCTGTGAGAAAATGTGCAGACAAAGCCAGATAGGTAGTTGGTGAAATTAGGGACTCCCGGGCTCGTTTCCCACTTGTTGCACAGTTCTATCCCATAGATGACACTCTTCTTGAGTTGTAAGCCGTTTGTGCCTTGTCGCCATCTGGCCCCGCCAGCTCCCGCACCAGAAGGTGAACTGCTCAGTGGTAGGAAATAGTGCTCTATATTTGTCACGATGTACCAGCACAGACCCAAAGGCAGTAACTGCTTGACATTCCAGAAAACATTCTCATGGCAGTGAGTTAAACTTCGGGGAATGTCTTTTTCCAGTGGATGATGAAGTCATTTAGCCATGGTTACCTTTTGTGGAAGAAAATGTTGTTAAAAATTAAGTAGCTCCAGGAAGCCTTGAAGTTCTGCTCTTGTTTTTGAAGTAGACGCACTACCAATTGTATGTGCTTTATTTAGACTGGAGAAAATACTGATATATCAATAGGGTAGCTTAAGAGGTTGACACAGGAAGTTCCAGTTGATTTTTTTCCTTTTTCTATTTGTTCATCTGATATTCTGAGTTGATGCAGACATTCTAGAGAGCCCTCTGTGGTTCTGTCTACCATCAGCTCAATAATTAAGATATCATCAAACCAGGTTAGCATGCGTGGAAGCCCAGAAAACTGAGCATCTGGGAAGCAGCAGAAACTTCTAAGAGCAGTGGGAATTCCAGGTTGATCCTCTTATTTCTCTGCTTCCACGTCTCTTCAATATTCCCTGTATATTACATCTTCAACCCCTCAGTCTTTTTGGTGTGGTCTCATTTCACACCTGAAACTGCTCTAACTAGAGGAACAAAACTCAGGACCCCCAGATCCCTTTGTCTTTACATGTCTTCCAATATGTTCATAAGTTGTGCAGTTGGGACGTTTCCTTGACCCATCCCTATTTTCTCAGTCTGAAAGACCTCTCCCTCCCCAGGAGTGGAGGTTTATCATGACAGGAATGGGAAGAGAGCCATGCAGTTTCTGTGTGGTCTCCCTATCAGGGAAAGTTGTCATCCTTGAATAAGCATGACTCACAGTAAGAAGCATCTTTCCTCAGGAACAATGAGATCTGGTCTTCTAAGAAGAGAAGCTTGTTTTGGCCTTGTCCTTTTAAAACTGTAGACATTTGCCCCTGCTGTCTCCTCAGTCATTTCACACAGAAGCAATTTTTTTCCTCCTCAGGCTTGAATTCCTTATAAGAGGCACACCCCAGCCATGGGTGTCTGGAGCCCAGTGCCATGCCTTTGATTTTTGATTTATGTTCTCCTTGTGACAGAACGCCTGCTAGCTTGTGTGTGTGCATGGCATATTGCCACTTAACTTTGCTTGAAACGAGGAGTGGGGAAATCAAGGGAATGAGGAGGAGAGAGAGGGAAGTGGTCTGCAGAGTGAATGGGGACCTTAGGAGTCAGGAGCTAAGGGCTTAGACTACACTAGGGAGTTTCTTTTATGTAGAGCCCAGATTATAGTATTATTTAATAATAATGATATTCTTGAGTCCCTACTTTTTATCAGCAACTATACTATGTGCCTGACACTGTGGCTCTCACCTCATACTGAAACTGCCTCACTTTGATAATCGCTAAATGAAGCATATTACATTCTGACCATCCATAGTCTCCCTTTCTTCCACCTTGCATATTCAGCTTTCTCGGGATTTTGGAGCCATTGACACCTCTACCTCTGCCCTATCTGTGACCTTCTCCTGTCTTTACTATTTTCTTCCTAATTCAGATAGTCCATGGCTCATCGCTCAATAACATTCTGGCTAGTTTTCTAATTTTCCTACATCTATATCTTTCTGTCATATCCATCTGACCAAACACTGGCAAATGCAAAGAGCCATTTATTTCACCTCTGTAACTGAGAGGTGATGGAGACTGTCACTCAGCTGGGCTCTCAACACTTTAGTATTCTGGCTATGCTTGTGGTCACTTTGCTCACTCGCCTTCCACAGGGATGTCTCAGAACTTCTCCACCCTTTTCAGTCTCCCAGTCTCCCATCTTCCAACCCTACTCTCAGTTAATGGTCTGACCCTTATTTCACAAGAAAGTAGAAGCATCCAGTGGTCTCATCCTGTGTCCTCATGTCCTCAGTCCATACCTTATTCTTCCCCTTTGCAGCCGAGCTATCACACAGATGTTTTCATGTCCGTAACTGTTGCTTACTTAGTCCTTCATGTGCTCCAGACTGCACTTGTCTGCAGCGTGACGCCAGAACAGCATTTGCTGCAGCAGTGAAAGACCACCTTGGGGCGTTCTCCAGTCCTCGTCTTATGCTCTGTCTGACCCTCTTCTGCCTGGACTTCAAATGGAGGTGGCCTGCAGATTCACCCCTCGGCTCCCTTTTCTTTTCTACTTTACAGTCTGAACTCTCTTTCTCAATGACTTCATCTATGTATTGGCTTCAGTTACAGATTATGAACAAATGAATCCCAAGTTTCATCTATAGTTCAGACTTTCATCTGGTCCCAAGCTCTACTTATTTGGAATTTCCACTAGAGTATCTCAAAAGCTCCTCAGAAATCTAAATGTTATCCATGACAGCAGCCTTTAACTCTCCCCCATCACATTTAGGAGATTTCACCATCCAAATATTTCTTGAATCTATTTCCTTCCATGTCTGTTGTCAGGGCCCTGATGTAATACACTGTCATCTTTTTTGTTAATTATACTTTTAAAACTTTTTTGAGATAATTGTATATTCACATGTACTTTAAGAAATAATAGAGAAGATCCTGTGTGCCCTTTACCCAGTTTACTCCTTTGGTAACATCTTGAAAAGTTATAACATGATATAACAAGCAGGATATTGACATTGATATAGGCAAGATAGCAAACATTTTCATCTCCATGAGAATGCTTCCTGCTGTCCTTACTTTTAATAAAAAAATTTTTAGGATAGTTTTAGGTTCACACAAAAATTGAACAGAAGGTACAGATATTTGCCATATACGCCACCCTGTACACATGCACAGCCTCCCCTATTATCAACATGGCCCCCCGAGTGTTACATTTGTTACAATTGATGAATCTACCCTGACACATTCTAATCATCCAAAATCCATTGTTTACATTAGTGTTTATACATGTTTTGTATATTCTAAGGGTTTGGACAAATGTGTAATGACATTTATTCACCATTATAGTATCAAACAAAGTATTTTTACTGCCTTAAAAATCCTCTGTGCTCTGCCTAGTCATCCTACCCTCCCCCAACCCCTGGTAACCACGGATTGTTTTACTGCATCCATAGTTGCCTTTTCTAGAATGTTATACAGTCAGGATCCTACAGTGTGTGGCCTTTGAGAACTGGCTTCTTTCACTTAGTACTATACATTTAAAGTTCCTCCATGTCTTTTTATGGCTAGATAGCTCCTTCCTTCTTAGTGCTGAATGATATTTTACTCTGTGGATGTGCCACAGCTTATGTATCCATTCACCTGTGAAAGGGTAGTGATTGGTCACTTGGCCACACCCTTAGTTTTCTTCTGACCATGCTTTCTCATTTTTCATAATATGGATAAACTGAAAATTTTTCAAATCTTTAATTCCTGCTTCCTTTTTGCTTAACAATTCTATCTTTAAGTCACTTCTTTTTTCACATTTTACTATAAACAGAAGGAGCCAAGTCACACCTTTTTTTTTTGCTTAGAAATAGCTTTAGCTAAATATCCAATTTCATCACTTGCAAGTTCTACTTCCACAAAACACAGAATGTGAACACAGTTTAGCCAAGTTCTTTGCCACTTTATAACAAGGATCACCTTTCCTCCAGTTTCCAATCATATTCCTCATTTCCATCTGAGACCTAATCCAAATGGCCTTTACTGTCCATATCTCTACTAATATTGTACTCAGGATTACTCAGGTATTTTCTAAGAAGATTAAGGTTTTCTCTATACTCTTTTCTTTGTGAGCTATCAACACAGTTGCCCTTAACAGTCTGTTGATAGCAAGGTAGACTTTGTCTAGCATGTACCTCAGATCTCTTCCAACCTCTACCTGTTAACCTGTTTAAAGCTGCTTCCACATTATTAGGCTTTTATTACAACAGCACCGCACTTCACAGTATCAATTTCTTTGTTTGGGCTACTCTCACAATACCATAGACTAGGGCGGCTGAAACAACAAGCCTTTATTGCTCACAGTTCTCAAGGCTGGGAAGTCCAGATACCAAATTCAAGACTGGCAAAGTTGGTATCTGGTGAGGACCTGCTTCCTGGTTTACGGATGACTGTGTTCTTTGTCCTCGTATCATTATATTAGGGTTAGGATTTCAACATGTGGAATTTGGAGGGACATAAACATTTAGTCTTCAGCACAATAATATTTTTTGAAAAAGTTCCTATTTGAAATATATTTATTAAATAAACACTGTATCAATAATAACGGAATAAATAAGTACTTAAAGAACTCATAGTCTTACCTCCTTATAAATCTATTGGGTGATCTTTAGTCTAATTGTATTCTGATGGCTCAGCTGCTGTTCAGTCTTTACTTTCCTACGATCATTAATTAGCTATCTCTTTATAATTTTTAAAATTGCATATTGGTAAAGATATATTTCAGGGTATGGTTCAGGCTTAAGGAAGGAACAGGCTTTTCTTAATTAGAGGAAATGAGCACCCCTAAAAATGTAAACTTATTGAACATGTCACTGACAGGACATTTTGAAAACTTTTCTTCCCATTTACTTGGCAACATACGTCATTACTTCACATTACTTATCCACTCTCCATATCTCCCTTCCCCTGCAAAAAAGCAAGCAAAGAAACAGCTGGTGCACCTTTATACTTAGCAGTGGTTTGCTGAGACATTACTCTTTGTCTCTCATCACAACTTAGTTGCAGATTCCCATTTGGTGGTTTGAGAAACACTAATGCATTCTGTATAACATTATCTCTGTTTCTGCCTTGTGTGAGAGGGAAAATAAGTGTTTAAATAGTTCATGTGATATCTTCTTAGTAGCATTCATTACTAAATTGAACAAAAATGTAAATAGAATAAACCCTATTACAATGTTTTGCTTGAGATCCATTTCAGCCACACTTCTGCTATATGGAAGCAATAATCTGAGTGATTCACTAACACTTTACAACCATTTATTAATTGCGAACAGTCTTAAGATATCATGTTAGTCTTAGTCTGAAAAATAAAACATACAGGCTACCAGCTCCAGTCTACCAGTACTGTACAACGGAACTTTTCAAGGATGATGGAGATGTTGTCTATCTGCGCTGTTAATAGGACAGCTACTTGTCTGATGAACACAGCTATTGAATGCTTGATGTATAGCTGTCGTGTCTGTGGAATTGAACTTTTACCTTAATTTCTCTCAATAACAGCTCTATTGAGATCTTATAACTCACATACCATAAATTTCCCTATTTAAAATAGTATACAATTCAGTGGTTTTTAGTGTATTCATAGAGTTGTCCAGCCATTAACACAATGAATTTTGGAACATTTTTATCACCCCAACAAGAAACCTGGTAGTACTTGTTAGTAGGCAGCCTGAAGCAGCTAGTCTTTCTGCCTCCAGGGATTTGCCTATGTTGGGTATTTCATGTAAATACATGTTACATGCCATAGTATGTAGTCTTTCATGACTGACTAATTTTAGTTTATTTAAATTTAATAGCCACATATGGCTAGTGGCTACCATAAGAAGCAAGTGAAGTGAAAGACCAAATATAGATGCTCAGAGAGATTGGAGATGAACCTAGACTGACCTCAAGATAAGACAGGCTCCTGAACGAGGGGATGTTTAACAGTACCAAATCATATGGAGGTCAAGAAAGAACAGTTCAGTGTAGTGATAATCAGGCTGAGAATCCTGATGACAAGGGACATTGGAATGTGGTGGTTAGTGACTAACTGTAGGTAGGTGGAACTTTTATATCATTTAGAGATGGAGGAAAATTTCAAGATAGCTTGAGAGGAGTGCCAGCATTGATGGAAATTTTGTGCTATTAATATTTTTAATGTAGGCGTGAGCCTATATGTGGGCAGAAGAATAGGCTCCAGTGGAAATGAAGAGATTAAAGGTGGTTGAGCAGGGTCCTGAAGGATGTGAGAGGAGGGGACCAAGGTCACTACACTGGAAAAAGTCCTGCCAAGTAAGACAGAAGTCATTTTTCTCAAGAGGCAGGAGTAAGGGAGGAAAGCATAGGTGAAGATACAGAGTAGTTTTGTATAGAAAGGAAGGAAACTAAAGGAACTCATTTATTTAAGGCAAGTGGGAATGAGGCCTTCTGAGGGTAAAGTCTGGTTCCTCCACCCTGCGCTGGGATCAGATGTGCAGAAGGGAGTGCTGAAATGTTCTCCAGCGGGCCTAGGACTCTGGGAGGTGTATCAGTTACTTTTCCATCTGTTGCTGCCCAAATAAATGTGTCTTCTAAAAGAAAAAGACATTTTCAGGTACATGAAGCCACATGTGGACCAGAGATCCAGATGTGTCAATTTTTACTTATTAAATGAAAATTGCTCAAAAGTTTACATCTATTCTTATACTTTGTTAAAAACAATGTGCTCTCTTGCTCTTTTCCCTAAAAGGAAAAATGGAAACGAAATTTGGGGAAATTCAACATTAACCCATGTTATAATAATACAGAATTTCATGTTATGACTTATAATCAAGCATGAGTATTTTCATTTTTCAAGACCACTCCCCTCTCCCCCTGATCTTATAACAGTTAGTGGAAGAGCCAGGAAGTGCTTTGAAAATCCCAAATGAAACAACTAGACAAATATAAGAGAAAAATATACTAATTAGCTGATATTTAATTAATAACATTGCTTTAGTGCAAGCTTTCTATACAGAAGCTTTGGAAATCAAAGTCAACTTTTGTAGTATTCTCACAATGTAAAATTGTATGTTTATGTATGTATTTATTTATTTTAGGCTTTTAAAACCAAGGATGGCTATCTTGTAGTTGGAGCAGGAAATAACCAACAGTTTGCTACTGTGTGCAAGGTAATCTGTAATCACTGGGATGTATGGATGGTATATGCAGTAACTTATTTTGTACAAAGCCAGAAATGTTCAATTTTGCCTAGAACAATGTTATTTAAGTCTCTAATCAACTCAAAACTCCTTGTGTTGCACCTAAAAAATGCCATTTTCATAGTTACAATTGCTATTGACAGGCTCTGAATTAGTACTCTGACTGCCTTATTTTTTGAGGTTTCTGGCTATATCTTGAAGTGAAGAATCAGAGTAGGCTTAATTAAACTAAAACATGACCTGTCTCCAGTCCACACAAAAAGGAAAAGAAAAATAATAATTTTAAAGGGGTTTCTAACATCAGGATATCTTTCTCTCTTCCTCTTTCTTTCTATTCTATTCTTTTTTTTTTCTAACAACATGAGATCAGTTAGGCCTAAATATGGTTAATCTGCTTCTAAGTTTATTGTATTTACCACTAGAAAATTAAAACAAATTTAAATTAGCCTTTGTTTAATGAGTTCCTTTTTGAAAGATTGAATAAATTTAAAGTTTTAGCATGTGGTTAAGTTTATATTAAAAACGTTGTTCCTGCATCCATTCATGATAAAAGCTCTCAACAAAATGGGTGTAAAGGGAATGTACCCCAACATAATAAAGGCCATATATGACAAACCCACAGCTAACATCACACTCAATGGCAAAAAGCTGAAAGCTTTCCCTTTAAGATAAGGAACAAGACAAGGATGCCCACTCTTACCACTTTTATTCAACATAGTACTGGAGGTCCTAGCCTTGACAGTCAGAAAAGATAAAGAGATAAAAGGCATCCAAGTTGGTAAGGAAGAAGTTAAACTGTCACTATTTGCAGATGACATGATACTATATAAAACCTTAAAGACTCCACCAAAAAGCTATTACAACTAATAACTGGATTCAGCAAAGTTGCAGGACACAAAATCAATATACAGAAATCTGTTGCATTCCTACATACTAATAATGAACTAGCAGGAAAAGAAAGCAGGACAACAATTCTATTTACAACTGCATCAAAAAGAATAAACTACCTAGGAATAAACGTAACCAAGGAGGTGAAAGACCTATATTCTGAAAACTATAAGACACTAATGAAAGAAATTAAAGAAGACAGAAATAGATGGAAATATATCCCATGCTTATGGGTAGGGAGAACTAATATTGTCAAAATGGCCACACTGACCCAAGCAATTTACAGATTAAATGCAATCCCTATCAAAATACCAATGGCATTTTTCAATGAAGTAGAGCAATAATCATAAAATTCATATGGAACCATAAAGATACTAAAAAGCTAATGCCGTCCTGAGAAAGAAGAACAAAGCTTTGGGTATTATGCTACCTGACTTCAAGCTATAGTAATCAAAACAGTATGGTACTGGCACAAGAACAGACCCATAGATCAGTGGAACAGAATAGGGCCCAGATATAAACCTATGCATATATGGCCAATTAATATATGATAAAGGAACCATATAATATACAATGGAAAAAAGACAGCCTCTTCAATAACTGGTGTTGGAAAAATTGGACAGCTATACATAAGAGAATGAAACTGGATTACTGTCTAACTCCATATACAAAAGTAAACTCAAAATGGTTCAAAGACCTAAATGTAAGACATGAAACCATAAAACTCTTAGAAGAAGAAGTCTCTTGAACAATTTTTTTCTGGACACATATCCCTGGGTAAGGGAAACAAAAATAAAAAATGAACAAATGGGACTACATCAGATTAAGAAGCTTCTGTACAGCCAAGGACACTATCAGCAGAACAAAAAGGCATCCTACAGTATGGGAGGATATATTGATAAACTATTTATCTGATAAAGGGTTAACATCCAAAGTATATAAAGAATGTATATGTCTCAACACCAAGAAAACAAATAACCTGATTAGAAAAATGGACAGAGAACATGAACATTTTTTCCAAAGAAGACACACAGATGGCCAACAGGCACATGAAAAGATACTAATTATCAGGGAAATGTAAATCTTAAAACCAGAGTGAGATATCGCCTCATACCAGTTAGAATGGCTACTGTCCAAAAGACAGGAAATAAGTGTTGGTGAGGATGTGGTGGGAATGTAAATTGGTGCAACCACTGTGGAAAGCAGTATGGAGGTGCCTCTAAAAACTAAAATTAGAAATGCCATATGACCCAGTAATTCCGCTTGTAGGAATTTACCCAAAGAAAACAAAATCCCTGATTTGAAAAGATTATATGCACCCCTATTTATCACCACATTATATACAACAGCCAAATTATGGAAGCATCAATAGATGAATGGATAAAGAAGATGTGGTATGTATGCACAATGGAATATTATTCAGTCATAAAAAAAGAAATCCTGCCATTTGTGACAACATGGATGGACCTAGAGGGTATTATGCTAAGTGAAATAAGCCACTTGGACAAATACCATATGATTTCACTTATTTGTGGAATCGAAAAATAAAACAAAATGAAATGAACAAAATAGCAGTAGACTCATAGACACTGAGAAGTGACTGTTTTGTGCCATGGGGGAGGGGCTGGCTGGGTGGGTGGGGAAGCTGAGGGGGACAAAGGGGCACAAAAATTCTCAATCATAACATAAGCTGATTACGAGGATAGTAGTACAGCAGGGAGAATATAGTCAATGATTCTGTAACATCTTCCTATGTTGACAGATAGTAACCACAGTAGTTGGGGTGAGGATTTAATAATGTGGGTAACTGCTGAACCACTGTGTTGTATACTTTAAACTATGCAAGACTGTGTATCAACTATATTTCAATTTAAAAAATGTTGCTCCTCAGAAAAGCTTTAAAAAAAGGCCTTGGGTTCATTTAAATTAATTTAATGTTGAAGATGTTCTGCATTTTTAGCATTGCCTAGACATCTTTTTAAAATGTGATGTCTTTACTCTTTATGTAGACTTTTGATCCTTTTTTAAATTTAAGCGTGTAGGTTTCAGTTCAGTTTATCCAGTTCCAATCCCAGGAATATAATATATTTCAAGTTTTTATTTTTGTTACATGTAGGGGAGAGGCCTCACCTGTTGAGGATTTTTTCTCTGATTGGGAGAGGTTTATTTTTTGTACTAACCATACTAGCATAAGCTTTCAGTTTTATGAAAGATGCATGTGAATTCCTTAGAAGAAACTTACTTATTGCAGTTAACTTATTATATACAAAAATTATTTATTACTGTGCCTCTTCTGTATGAGAGGTTAACGAGTACAGCTAAAAACCACAGCAAAGGGTGGCAAGTACCATGGAGAAGGTGACAAATGGAGATAGTTCCGATTGCAGGAAGGTCTGGAACATCTGAGGTGGGAAAGAGGGGAACTTTTATAATGGTGATTCTGAATAAGTGTAGAGAAAATTGATTCAAACATTTGATCTAGGATCAAAGAATCTTTATTATGAACGGTCAATGTTAAAAATATGAAACATACGGAAGCTGTTGCCTGTGAAGTCATTTGCGTACTCTAGCTGCAGAGATGTAAAAGCTAGTTCATTGCTATAAATGAGTACAGATTTTCTTCCTGGGCCATATGTTTTGGAGTTTTCTCTCTCCAGAAAGGGGATGGGTTTGAGGGAGAAATTACTAGTTGACATATTCTTCTCTGTTGAAAATAATTGCACTGAATTCTTTTTATTTTTTGATTCATTACTGCTGATCAATTGGAAACTTTTGAACTTCCTCATAAATATCCATAAGAACACTTTTGAAAAAGATTTCTATTTCAAAGCAGACTATTTGCCATAAGTTTTAGTACTAAAATATGACTTATTGTTATGTTGTGCTATGACACATTTTATAAAAAGGAGACTATCAGAGAGCCTTGGAAAACTTGACCTTGTTTCTCCCATATGTGAGTTAGGAATGGTAATCCCTGTTGTGAGCCATTAAGACAATGTCTATAAAACTCTTTGAGATCCTCAGAAGCAGTTTTATGTGTACAGGATTCTAATGTTATTTACTTCATTTTCTAGGCATCTTGAACAAACATTGCAATCTCACTTTTTCAACTTTCATAATTATGTCCTTACATGTCAACTTGTCCTAAAAACTTTCTCATCTGAAAGAAAATCTGTCTCCTTATTTTATTGCAACTTCTCCACTTCCATAGATGGTGAGTTTCTTCTAAATATTTTTTATTCAGATTTGGCCGTGACTTAGGGCCTTGTCATTCAGACTGGCCTTATAGGAGATGAGGTCCCCAGTTTTTGACAGTGAGCCTGTCAAAATTGTGCTTTTGCCAAGTAAGGTCCATCAGTGAAAGACAGGGCAGCTCTTCCACCTGGGGAGAAATGTAGAAGTATTCCTTGTGATGAATGAATTGAATTTACTTAGGCCTAATTTTTTTCCAAAATAGAAAGTGATATACTAGTTGACTAATACTTCTTAGTCATGGGCGGGGGGGTGTCCTATTAGGAATCTCTTATCGTTAGAAATTAGAGAACAAGAGCATTGGGGTTCAAGGCTTGGGGTTTAGAAACTCTTCTGCATATAAAGTATACTTTGGCATATAATAAATCCTATGTTTTGTCCCTTAACATGATACAGAAAGGTAGGGAATGTGAGCATATGTAAGCTATTTTAAACTGATTAATGCCAACACTATTGGGTATTCCTATCTGAAGTACTAGACATCCTTTTAAAAGACATTTAGACTGAAATTTCTTTTATTGGAGGCAGTATGTCTTGGTTCTCAACTTTAGCATGCATAGGAAATCTACTTGAGCCCCATTCCCAAAGATTTTGACTTAGTATGTCTGAGGTGGGGCATAGGAAACTTCAGTTTTAATAAGCACTGTAGTTGATTTTGGGGCAGGTGGGCTGAGGACGTTATACTATATTTCTAAGGCATATTGTGAGTCCTCAACAAGTCAAGTGGCATCTGGCAAGGTACTTAATTCTTTGCTAAACAGGCTTCCTCATGGTAAAATGAAGAGTATAGTAACTATATTAAAATATAACTTGTGTGGTTTTGTACAAGTTAGACTGGATAAATGAAATACTCAGTATAGTTCTGGCTCACAGTATGCACTGAATAAAGGGCCTCTGTGAAAATTACATGTGGTGATTCTGGTACTGGGTAAGAAGGAGTAAGCACCCCTCTCCCTAGTTCTTCTACTGAACACAGTGATAAAACCTGGACAGAATGCATGGGTCATCTATAAGAGGATTCTGAAAAGTAAATAGTAGCAGGAGAATTGGGGAAGAACCAGAATTTGAAGTACCTCTAAACTGACAATAAGTTTTCCGGTTTTCCCCTCTAGTTATGCCTTTGCATGGACACAGTGGAGCCTGAACCTAGAAGTGGGTGCCAGGGAACAAAGCTGAGCTCTGGGAGATGCCCTTCATTCCTGGTGCAAGGAGCATGAAAGTTAGCTGTTATATCAGACAGAGTGTGGTAATCTGTTTTTAACTCCTCTCCATTTTCTCATGCCCTGGCCTCCAAACAACCTGTAGTGGCAGGAACAGAGTAGCAGGAACTAAAACTCTGAAAAAGGGAATAACTTCTCTTTATTTCTGAGCTCTGATCCCCAAGGAGGGGTGAATCCTTCTTGTTTTTTTCTGTCCTCCCACTGCTTGGCCTCTCTCCTGAAAGTATGCTCTGGAGAGTGGGGTAACTAAAGGAGACCCCAGGGAAATGGGAAGAGATTGCAGAGAGGGAAAGCTTCAGAAAGTGATCTTTGAAGTTGTTTGTGAACTCCTGCTCTCACCCCTGAGTTGCGCATACACTGATCTGATCCTAATCAGTATGCCAAAGATGTTGAGAACTGAGTTAACAAATAGATGACTGCCCAGGCTGCAGCGTGACCACTAAGTGGGGGCACAGGTGGGATAGACTGGAATAGCAGTGCAAAGACTTTAAGAACTGAACCAACACTAGAACCAAAGCACACGGAAGGTGGGTTGCGACTTGCAGCCTGGACCTACCCAGGTCAACTGCTTGCTAAAAACAGTAACAATACGTATTTTCTGAAGGATTTAAACAAGACCCAGAGGCTCGTGATATAATATTCAAAATGTCCAGAATATGATTCAAAATTACTTGGCATATGAAGAACGAGAACTTCTGTGAGAAAAGACAATCAACATCCATATTAAAATGACACAGATGCTGGAATTAACTCACAGACTTTAAAGCGGCCATGGTGAAAATGCTCCAACAAGCATCACAGACACTGCTGAAATAAACTGAAAAGTAGAATTGTGCTGCAAAGAAATAGAAGACATGAAGAAGGATCAAATGGAAATTCTAGGACTTAAAAATACCAGCACCAAATAGACAAGGAACACTCCACTGGATGAGCCCAGTAGCACAAGGGAGATGCCAAAGGTAGCAAACAGTCAAGGAATGTGAAGCTAGATAAATAGAATTATTCAGTCTGAACAACAGAGATGAAAAAAAGATAGTCTCCTCCACAAAAATTTTTAAAAGAAAGAAATGACAGATTTCCAGGGACCTATGGGATAATAACAAAAAGTCTAGTATATAAGTCATAATCCCAGAAGGAGAGGATAAAGATTACATACTCAAAAAATATGAAATAATTGTTGAAAACACCTCAAATCCAGTAAAATTTGGTAAAAACCTATAGATTTAATGGTTTCAGCAACCCCCAAACAGGATATGCTTAAATACTTCCACATCCAACTTATCAAAATCTTACTGCTAAAAACTGAAGACCAAGAAAAAGTTTTGAGAGCACCCAGAGAAAAATGATGTTTTACCTATGGAGGAGTGATCCCCCAGCTGGCTGCCGATTTCTTGTCAGAAACTACAGGGTGAAGTGACACAACATGTTTATAGAACTGAAAGGAAAGAACTGTCAACCCAGAATTCTGTATCCAGTAGAAATGTCCTCAAGAAGTGCAGGTTGAGCAAAGCCATTCTCCATCCCTCTTTACCATCCTTTTTGAACAGACACAGGCTTTATTATTTCTTTTAGGTAAAATAGTGTCTACCTGGACTAGGTCTCATTTATTTAGTGCTTAATATGGGAAGTTGCTTTCACTTACATTGTTTCGTTTTATCCTAGGCAGCACTTTTTTTCAAGTACCTAAACAATGGTTATGATCAGAGCCCTTGAAGCAATCTCTGAGGAAAGATTTTCAATGCTGGCTGAAGGCGGAGGGAGAATTACTTTGACCCGCTGTTTTACACCAACTTGCAAAGAGAAAAGAGGGTCAATAAGTCAAAATCAGAGAAGGACCCAAGAGGCCATCCCAGTTACCACTGAGTGCAATCACTGAGTAGGTTTTAAGGTAGTTCATGGTATATTCTGGGTGAGGCCAGATTTATAAATTTAACCTGTGATTTAGTGAGGGCACTTACTTTTTCTTTAAGTGACTTACTCTTAGGGAGGGAGAGTCAAATTTCTGGACAAGTCTTCTGGGCAAGCTAGAGGCCACTTCTGGGATCACATTTGGTGACAAGGAGGTTTTTAGAAAGGGTCCCTTTTTAAAATCTGGGAGAGTCGTGGTATCTTTATTATCTCTGAAGGAAATGAATAAGTGAAACATGCAAAAGAGAGATCATACCATTGAGACACTCTTTTTATTCCAGGGAATCTTCTCTACTTCTCTCTCCTTTGTAAGATGATTAATGAATTGATTTTATTTAAACTGTGGGAAAGAAACAAAACCATTAAATGTTTATATTTAAAGAAAACTCATTAATAGAGATAGTGAAACTTTCTGTAGGCCACATGGCCTGCCCCTAGCCCCTAAATGCTGCTTTTGACTTTACTACACAATTGCCAAACACTGCCTCCACACATTCTTTGTAAAACTTCTTTTCCATTCCAAATTCACTTGGTACTTTCATTATGGACTTGTTAAAATTGCAAGATGTCCAAAGGGACTTGCAAGATAGGTTTTCTCTTTTTTGAGGAAGAGTAAAAGAGGAAATATATAAAAGCATTTCTGTTTGTTATTCCTCCAGGGAGACATATTAAAGAAAAAATAGTGACACTTCTATCGGAAGACTATCTTTTAATTTGACATTGTTTTAACAGTTAGCATTTGGGGCAAATGTATATGCTTTTCCTTTATTTTAGCACCTTGTACAACATCCTGGAACAGGACTACTGGGACAGATAACATGATTTTATTTACATGTGGAACAAATAAGTGAATATACCTCCAAAATATATGATTATGGGCTCCGTGCAAATGCAGACATACACTTACAATATTGGTTCTCAGAATTAAATCAGTTTTATCCAATTTTGTAGCTCTTTCCTTACTCCCTTTGGACAAGACTTATTGTGGGAATCGGCTAACTCTTTTCCTATATTCTCATATACAGCCACAAGACTTATGGTGGGGATCTGTCAATTCTTTTTCTGTGCTCCCAGATGTAGGCTCATGCTTAAATGTAGAAAAACCTCTTATAAAATGACAAACCCATCCTATAGTATTATCTATCCTAATTGCATAGCCTGTCCGCCTATATCCCTTTGTTCAGAAGTATAAAAACCAGAAAGAAATGGTCTTGGAGTGGGAGTGGTAGGCCCTGAACTCTAGCACCCACAGGTAGGTAATTGAAAAACTTGTGATTACACATTAAAACTATTTTTCCCTTTTAGATCTTGAATTTGCCTGAACTGACTGATGATTCCAAATATAAAACTAACCACCTTCGGGTACAGAATAGAAAAGAGCTTATTAAAATACTATCTGCACGGTAAGCTTGGATGTGCTGTTTAAACATTTAAGAATTAATATGTCATTAGCATTTATCTGATGTGTTGTGTTGTTCTTTTTTGGTTTATTTAGATCAACTTGTAATTGCCTGCCATTTCACAAAATTGCTTAGTGGAAAGCTATTTTAAAGCTATATTTTTTCTTGTTTGAAAGTATTTTATATTTCATATTAGGCATCAAGTCATCACAATGATGTAAGTAGGAAAATCACAGTGACTTGAAGTCACTTGTCTATGGTGTGTGTCCAGGTTTAGTCTAAGTACTAATGACAACAATAAGAACAATTATAATTTAACATTATTTTTTTACCTTTACTGTGTAAAATGCTCTACATACCTGGTTTCATCTAACTCTTTCAATCATCCTGTGAGGTAAATTCTGTTATTCCCATTTTACAGGTAAGTAAACTGGGACAAAGGGAAGTTAAGTAAAGAGTTCACTGGCTTTTCTGAGTCTCTGTTTTGAAGTTTGTCATGATGATGTTTTGAATATACCAGATTGTGGTATGGGTCATCAAGGATTAATGCTCATAATTAGGGTATTTGATTTCCAAATTATTTCACTCATGTTGGGCTATGCTTTTGCCAAAACCTGTACCAATTTTTCAAGTTTGAGATTCCTATCAGTTTCACTTTTGTGTATGTCTGAATTTGTGAAATCTGTAGAAATAGGCTTTGTGTTTTTTGCAGATCTAAATGCCCACTGAGTTGTTCTTCAGTATGGAACATTTGCTCTCATCATGCCAGCAAAGTACTTCTGTTCAAATCCCATATATTATCTTTTGAAAGATACTATTTTTTATGTATTTTTATGTAGTGTGTATCAAAGTCATACAAAGTTCTGTAATGTAATTTTCATTTCTGTGCCCTCTGTATTTGGGGATCTCTACGTGAGTCAATATTCATTACCTACTTGCTCTCTCCTGGATTTTAAGCACTTCTCTACAGTGCCTATATATCCTCCATGTGTCAAATGTCCTTCAGTCAATGGGGGCTCTGTGTGTGGGGTGATATGCAGAGAATAGGGGAATAAGCACTGTGCTCCCCTTTCCTGGTCATTAGTTAAATATAACTCTGATTCTACCACAAAGCTTAAAAGCCCTCAAACATTAACCTTTCTCCACATGAGAATTGGCCATTTATTTCTGCCTTTTGCCTCTTTGCCTCTCAAGCAGTCTTTAATTCATTTCATCCATTGATATGACTTTTTCCTTTCACACCATGGTTACCAAGTTTCAATAATAGGCACTTGTGAGAACCTTATCAAAAAGCTCTTTGATAGTCTAAATAAATCATATCCATGCTGTGAGAAGAGTGGACCCAAGAAAAATACAAAACCTAGGCAGATACAAGTGTCATCTTGTTATTTAGTTGCCAGCACTTTCATAACTTCGGGAACCACAAAGTTACTAGTTTCCTATGTCCAAAAACTTTTATTCCTTGCTAAAGTCTGTTACAGAATTTTGTGGCAGAAAGACTTTTATTGGCAACTGTGACAGATTAATTTCTGTTTTTACTCTTTGGGGTGAATTAAATGATCTGTCACTTTCTTCTTTCTATCCTTTTATATACAGAAGTGGAAATTTCAGCATTTTGGAATCCATAATGTATTTATGTCTTTGTCCAGACTTAATAAGGAATCAAACTACAAGGAAGAGACTAGGGGGTATTCTTTTATTTTTTATTTTTTATTTTTTATTAAGGTATCACTGACATACATTCCTATGAAGGTTTCACAGGAAAAACAAATTGGTTGCTACATTCACCCATATTATCGATTCCCTCCCATACCCCATTGTAGTAACTGTCCATCAGTGTAGTGAGATGCCAGAGAGTCACTACTTGTCTTCTCGGTGATACATTGCCTTTAGGGGGTATTCTTAAGAGAGGAAATTTGATAGGGGAGGTCACATCACCAAAGGTCCGACTGTGAGAGCACAGACCACAGAGAGGTTTGTGGCTTCTCAGAGGCCAGCTTGCCTGCTCTCTTGGGCCAGCATGTTGACATTTTTTGGTGCTCTCTTGTGGTAGCTGCAGCTCTTCAGTCTCTTCCGGCCCCAGTCTCTTCTCCGTGGTGGATCAAACAGTGAAGACCAGGGAAGCCTGGGATGTGATTCATTCTGATTTATAACCTTGTCATTTGTTTTTCTGAAAAATGCCACTGGATTCATTAGTCCTGTTCAGTGCTTGGCTTTCAGAAATCTCTGAATGTTTTAAAATTTGTCATTTTCATTTTATGAATCTGTATGTTTTCTCCAATATTCAAAATGTCTTGTGGCCCTCTATTAGTTATGGAATTAAATCTGGCCTTTTTACTCTGACACCACGGTCTTTCACAATTTGATGAGACCTCTCCTTTCCACCTTTTCCCAATAAAAAGCCCCTGCAACAGCCACACTTCCATTTGGTGTCTCTTGACCTCCCTCCAGACTTACCATTATTCTGAAACATAGCTGTGTTTCAGGGTCAGTTCTATAGCTTCATGAAAACATCCTTGAATGTCTCTATGTGAGTCCTCAGGCAGGTGACAGCACCTATAGAAAAGAAGGTGCCCTTAGCACCTGTATCCAGCCTGTTGGTTACCCAACAAACAAAATCAGCATCAGTTGTTGGGAACGATATTGTTAAAGGTTTGCTTAGTTCATTGCTCCTTTCCTTTCACGGCGACCTTAGAACTTGCCCGTCATAGACACTTTAGCTCCCAACCACAAAAGGAGACAGGGAGAAAGGAAGGAGAGGAGCCAGCATTACTTGGTGCCACGTACCTAGCAGGAAAGCATTATTCTTCCCATTTTATAGATGAAAATTCTGAAGTGTGGCGAGTTTAGTCTCAAGGGTAGACACATAGTGAACAGCTTGTTAAAAATAGGATTCTACAGGCTGTGCCTTTTCTATAGGATTCTGCCTCCCTGAAGTGGTCCATGAAAAGGTACTGTGGCCATGTTTGTGTATTCACTCAATAAATATTTATTGAGCAACGGGGACAGAGAAGTAAATGAAACAAAGTGGGTGGAAAATAATGCAGGGAAGGGAAATGAGCCCCGAAAGTTGGGTGTGAGGCTGGCTATTTCATTTAGGCTGATCAGGGAGGGCCTGTCTGATAAAGTGACATGGAGCAGATTCCTGAAGGAGATAAAACAGACCAGCGGATACCTGGGGGAGCTTTCTAGGCAGTGGTGGGAGGTTGGGAGTTTAAGGAGAAGCAAGGACAGTGCCTGGAGCTCCGTGACCAAGAGGAAGGGGCGGGTGGGTCCAGAGAGAGTGGGGGAGGTGGCAGGCAAGTTTTGTTCTAAAAGTTATGAGAGACTTTATGATTAAGTAGTTTCTTAAACTTGTGAAATAAAGGACTTTTTTTGAGTCATAAGTTTGCTCCTCAGAAACTTCTATTTTCTATTTAACCTGAAGAGGCATTTTCTCCCCTTAGTTTTATTGAGCTGTAATCGACGTTAAACATTGTATTAAGTGAAGGTGTAAAATATAACGATTTGACATATATATTGTATTAACTTAAGGTGCAAAAAGACCTAACAATTTGAAATATGTATATATTGAAATGATTGCACAATGTTTAGTTAACATCCTTCACCTCACAGAGTTAAACATTTTTTCTTGTGATGAGAACGTTTAAGATCTCTTCTTAGCAACTTTCAAATATACAATACAGTACTGTTAGCTGTAGTCAAAAATGTTCTGTGAAATTCATAGCCATTTTTGAAAGTGCCTACCAGAAATGTCAATTACTTACCTCACTTTGCTATTTTTCTTGCTAAATACAGTTTGATGCTACTCTCTGGGAGCGCTCAGGTGCATTCCGGAAGGCAGCTGCATGCTTCTGTCATCAGCTGAGTTTTCCACTGCCAGTTCTCAAGTGCTCTCAGGTGTAACTGTTCTCCAGCCATGGCTGTGAGTGAAGTTTTTTTTTTTTTTTTTTTTTAATTTAAAAGAGGAAGACTTTCCTCTTGAGCTTACCAGGGTGTTGCTGAAAGCCTGTTTACCCAGCTGCTAAGATGGAAAATGAGGCACAGCTAAAACGTGTTAAAAGTCCCCAGCTAAAACACAGAAGAAGAGATGTAATAGAGACTAATCTGGGGCCTGTTAGAACCCCTTCCTTGCGGTGCTAAGGAGCAATGGTCTTCTAAAGCATGTGCTGCCCCCACACCTGATCAGCATCTTTGCTGTAGTTAGGGCCTTAAGGGAGAGACTGAAGCCGTGATGCCTACTAAGGAAGAGAAGGATAAAGGAGATGTATTATTAGTTGGGAGAAATAATAGGAAGATGTGAAGTGAGGATGAAGAAGAAATGATGGAAGAAATAGGAAACAATTCATTTTCTTCCTTCCCTTTCCTTCCTTCACTAACATTATTGGCCACTGATGTGTGTCCTTGCCCTGCAGATTATAGAATGAAAAAAGGATGGGGTCTGGGCTCTTGAGGAGCTCATGGTCTAATCAGGAAAACAAAGAAGTAAAGCAGTGATTTAAATAGTGGGGGTGAGTGCCAGAGTGAACATGGGGTGCAAACAGGGTGGTGTAAGTCAGGGACGCTTCCTGAGGATGGTGCCGCCTGAGGTGAGTCTTGAATGGACAAGTAGAATTAGGTAGGTGAAGAAAAAAGCTCAAAGGGGAAAATCTAGAACTGAGTGTAAATTTATAGGGAGAAAAAAAATACATAAAGGAAAACAAAGTAGCTTGAAAAGGAACCGATGATGACTTCTAAACTGCTCTTGGAAGAATGCTACATGTTAAGCAAGTGTATGTCAGTATAGTCCTGGTGAGGGAATTCGTAAAAAGTTGGTTAAACTAAGTTGTCATAAAGAAAACTAACAGCGTAAGGTAAATTTTCCTCTTGAAGTGCTGTGGCAATTCCTTTAGTAAAACAGTTATTTTTGGTTTTGAAGCATCTTATTTTTCTTAGGTTTAGGATGTGATATTGAATATTCACTTATTTTCAGAGTTTACTATATGAAATACTGTGAAATCAAATGCCCTAGATCAGCACTTTTCAAACAGGTGCTAAAGAAATATTTGTTGAATTAAATCAAGGGTTTATTAAGGAGCTTCATCTGTTCAGATCACTTCCAAAATTTGGTGTCAGATTATTTTTAGTACTCTTGTTCAGAATTTTGGAGAGTTGGACCTGAACCATTTTTTTGGCTGTTGATGGAGAGGTTATTATGTCAAAGGTGCCTAAATATAATGTTAATTTTCAAAACTGGTATCTCGGAACCATCAGGCAAACTTGGTAATCCCACTTTTTCTGCCTAGGTCTTTCAGGGACTTGCCATGGCTTTGCGGATAAAGTTTAAACTGTTTGCCTTAACAGATGCAGTCGCATCTCTCACCTTGCTACTGCAGAACCACTTGCAGCTCCTTACAGTGTGACCCTGTCTTTTAATCCTTAATGAAATGCCATGAATTGCAGGAAGATGCTAAGTGCGGGAACTTCCTGTCCCCCTGGCTGCTACTTGTCCTTCAACACGGGGAGCTTTTCCCACCTGTCTCATCTAGTGTACGCAGCTCCTCCTGTGCTGTTGCATCAAAGCAACCATTGTACTCAACTGTCAGCCGTTGTTCTCCTTGACAAGACAGTAGATTTCCTAAGGCAGAGGCTTTTTTTTAAAGACTTGAATTTTTTTAGCACAGTGTTAGGTTCAGTGCAAAGTTGAGTGGAAGGACAGGGAGTTTCCATATGCCCCCTGCTCTCACACATGCACAGCCTCCCCACTATCAGCATCCCCACATACCAACGTTCATACAATTGGTGAACTTACATTGACACATCATAAGGAAATATGTTCTTTTTGATTTTTATTTCTAATGCTTATTTGGGTTTCTGGCACTCAGTAAGAGTTCTTTCAGTTAATGAGTGAATGAACTAATGAGGGGCAGAGCCATCCAAGTGTGGCAGAACTGGCCAAAGGGAACAGAGGGAAGTTCCCCAATGTCAGGTCAAAATAAAAAGAGGAGAGCAGTGGTAGCCAGAAATGAAAACTTTTTCTCAAGTAACCTAGGAGGCCTGTATTATGACCACAGAATGTCCAAAGGCCAGAATTTGGGAGCAGTGTTGTCTTCCCGTCACTAACTCTGTGATATTGAGCAATTCCTCTGATTACTCTGAGCCTTTGGTTCTCATGTACATGGTGCACATAACAATATCTACATCATAGAATTAAAAAACAGCACAGGTATGAAAGCAGCTGGTATGATGCTCAGAATCCAACAGGGCTCGGATCCTCAAGAACTGTAACCTGTAGGTCCCCAATTTTATACCATTGGAGTTCTCCTAAATCATTGTTTTGCTCATGTTTGCTATTTAACTGCCGATCAAATCCTGATTACGATGATATAATTAGTATTATTGTACTGATTTGATTTAATGCTAGCAAAAGTAAAGCATGGCATTCTAGTTGGCATGTATGGCCTTGTTGCAACTAAGTAAATAATTTCTGTTCAACGTTTTTGAAAAATTAAGAACAGCTCACAGACTTAGGGAATACATTTAAATTTGTACTGCTTTTCTTAATAAAGGCTATTAATAGTGCTTAGTTTTTTTAAACCAAAAATGTGGACCTTACTAGCTCATATTCTATTTCCTGTCCCAAGACAATGTTTCTCAGTGTGGCAATGAATTTGGAACTTTTGAACACTCCATTTAAGTTATTCCTTGCATTTGTAGCTGTACTCTCATAAAGAATGAAACACTTTTGTGTGTTCTTTAGTTGTTACACTGTTTTAATAGCTTCCATGAAATGCTTCAACCAGGGTCTTTGGACTCTTTCATAAAATACATCCATGAGTTCTCCTGGGTCATTTTTATGGTTAAGTTTTTTAACATTTTAATTGATGCCTTTGGCCTTCCTGAAAGCTGTTGACTTTACTTTTCTGTTAAATAGCATCTATAATTTCCTTAATTTTTATTTTTAGTAGAAAATAAAGCTACGCTATATTTCTCACAGCTACCTATCTCTTGACCCTTTTCTTATATCCCCATTTCAGTCTCCCATCCTGCCTTCCTTCTATGGCCCCGTCTTCCCATCCTTAACCTGTCTTTTCACAATTGAACTGTTTTAAAATGAAATCACAAATGGGTATTATGTATCATTTCCGAATTGGGTTTCACTTGTTTGCATAAAGGCTTCATTGAACCAGTGATTTGCTTAGAGAAAAGGGAGGATTTTATCAGTGGCTACCTTTATGAGATAATTTAGAAGGGCTGGAAGGAACCTCTCTTTCACAGAACATAACCATTCCTTACACATAGTTTGCTGATTTCAGAGATTCTGCAGTTAGAGATTTTTTTTTTACTTTTTTGGCTTAAAAGTTTGTCTACACTTAAGCTTCAAACAGCACAGGGAGAGTTAAACCTTGACCTTTTATTCCTTAGTGTAAATAAATTTCCTCAGACTGTTTCCTTAGACTAGAGTTTAATGTGCAGGCAGTGGAGAAACTTTCAAAGCACTGGCTGCCTAAGGTGGGTGAAGAGTGGGATGAAAGGCAGAGAGCAGTCAGGAGCCCCTGAGATGAAGTTCCGTTCACTGACACGTTTGCCAGGGCTGGGAGGCTATGCAAGTCTCTTAACAGGGTGGCTATACAAGTCTCTTTAACTCAAGTTAAAACTCTGAGTAATTCTTCCCCTCTCTAAACCTAGCAACCACTGACTCTCCCATGTCTACATGCTTTTAATATACATAGAGAAACATTGTTTTCTCCCTCTGAAACTTTTTTGTTTGTCTAATATTCTCTTTTCCATATGATCACATTAAAAAAATCTCTCTGCTGGCCTTTTTTTTCCCCCTGACTTCTATAAGTATCTTATGAGGCTGCAATTCATGTGATTTATATATATCCTCAACTTACATATTTAGTTTATTGTAACCTCCACCCAACCTCTTATAATGCTTTGAATCATATCATTGCAGGTTTATCTGGGATTTGATGCAGGGGGCTGGTTTGGATAAATGGGTCTGATGTGTGGTGAGGGTCGCATTTGTTATGCATTCCGTGGCAGCTCTGCCATTATCAGCTCATAGATGGTCCCTTGTAAAATGTCTATATTTTATGTGGTACATTTTCTAAATGTTGGTTATTTGGAGATAGAATTAAGTGGCTCTGTGTTGTTACTATAAAATCAGCCTGGAGGGAAGAAGAATGAAAGAAACACAGCCCTGGAATGTATCCTTTTGGCTTACAGAATGCAAAGAGAACTGCTGTAACTCCAAACAAGCTCCTTGTGACCAGGGTTCTTTCCACCCTGTTAAGAGAATTCTTTGTGACTGAGAATCAAATGATGTCTTTAAGTGAGTCAGGATGGAATGGAATGTCATCCCACTCCTCCCCCCATCCCCATTTTTTTTCCAGGAGAGCTATAAACCATTCCACACTACCTGTTAGTAGAAAGAATTAGATGATAGTGGTGGGATATTTATATGTATGTGCAGTGGGGCTGATGGTGGGAGGGAGTCCACTAAACCCTGTTTCCCTGGACAAAACATTTAATACCCTCGTTTATCCACTGGAACTTAATGTATGTTTTTAGATTTATAGAATGTTAAGAGTCCTAAACACTTGGGGAGCTGGATAGAACTTTGGCTGTCAGTGAACTTAACCCCTAAGTGTAAGCACTTAGAATTTAACAGCATCATGGCTAGAGGCCTCTTGAAATCGCCAGCAATCTCTAGCTTTGTGGGAGATTCCACAAAGCCAATTCGAAAGGCCTTCCTTTTGGGAGGGTATAGGCACAGCTCTCCAGAATTTCCTGGCTGACCTTGTTTTGATCTTGATTTTTGAATTGGATAGAGAATCTGGAGTTTGACTCGCTCTCCTGACACTCTGGTCTGCCCCTCAGACTCTCAGACTCATTTCTGCCTTGCCCAATTTCCTGCGTGCCTTTGGCTTAGACTGTGTTCTGTTCTGCAGCTACTTTGCCTCCACATGGGTTCTGTTCTCTCCCCTCTTAGCCTTGGCTTTCCAGCATACATAGGCCTTTCTTGGGTCTTTGATCTTACATCAACTGATGTTTCTAGTAAGAGCTGACTCCACCTCTTTTCAGTGCTGACAGCTGACATCCCTGCTAAGTCTTGATTTCCACCAGCTGTCCAGCATCCTGGAACATTCGCTAGTGACTAGCTGTTCCTGACCATCTTCACCTGGACAATCCATGGTAGTTTTGGCAAACTGCTCACTAATTTCAATGTCAGACTGAACCTACCTTAGTTCCTGCTTAACATGTTTTTCCTGATATCACACAGCTAGTTGGTGAGGCTCAAATTGGAATCTCATTATCAATGTCTTTGCCACAGTACTCACAGAATGATTGCTTATTTCCCTTTTTTCTAACTATAAATTTTATGTTTGCAGTAATCCAAGCCAGGAAAAGAAAATGAGTGGATGTTCTGCACTCCCCTCACCCTCACTTACATACACATAACATACACACACAGCTTGTAATCGTTGAATTTATAAATTTACATTATCCTTTCTTAATGATTTTTTCCCCCTCTATTGTGAATTGTTTTTCTTTTCTCATTTGCTAACTTTGGGAAAAGAAAAACCCAGACATTGGAATGTCTGAGTTTATTTAAGTCTCGGTACTCTGTTCAATTTAATGAAGGAGAACAAAAAAGGAAAATCTGAATGCTGGCTTGGATCTTTGTGGCTCTGGGATTGCCCTTTTTGGTGGCCATTGATATATACTATATTTGGAAAATAAGAGTAATGGATTGTTCCAAGTATTTTTAAACATGTCAAAGTATAGAAATAAATATTTCTAAAAACATAATTGTTATGTACTAATTTAACATGCTATTTTCTAAAATAGATAAATTTAAAAAGGACTTATTTAGTAAATTTAATGAGGTGGCACTAGTAGATATTTGTCACACTGCATACCTTGTGTCTTGCCAATGGCAAGTTCACTACGGATTCAGTGAGACCGAGGAATGACAATGGAATGTTCTTGGAGTGAAAGGGTTTATTACCTGCTTTATTCTCCCAGTCATAGGTTGAGCACTGGAATCACCTCTGCATCCAACAGTCTACAGGTTTGTAATCCTCCTTTGTCTCTGCCTCCACCAAGAGCACTGGGCAGAGCTCTTTATATAGTGACTCAGTCAGTAATACTCCTTATTGCCTATGAGTGTGGAAGCAGTGGCCTAGCAGCAGGTCAGTTACATCATCAAATAGTTTAGGTTCAGGTGAGGATCCTGGCCATAGGAACCCCAACTTTCCCACACCTTGCTAATAGCATATATTCTTTTCTAGTGTCTATGGAATATTTACACTGATTGCAGACTAGGCTACACAGAAAATCTTAGCAAGTTTCAAAAAATAACTGACTACAATGAAATATTCTAAAAAATAACACATTCAAATGTACAAGCATAGATATAAATATAAAACACCACACAAGCAAAAAATTTTTAAGTGGGATGAAAAATTTAAAATCTTTGTTAACCATGTGGTATAGGAAACCTCCTAAAACTTACCACTTTCAAACAGGTCGGCAAACTTTTTCTATAAAGGACTAGAAAGTAAGTATTTTAGGCTTAGTGGACTCTATGGTCTCCATCCTGGTATAGCCAGATAGGAGCCTGAGACAGGACTTAAATGAGTGTGACTGCATTCCAATGGAACTTTCTTTATGAACTCTGAAAGTTGAATTTCGTACAGTTTTCATGTGTTAGGACATACTACTCTTTTGCTTTCTTGCAACCATTTAAAAATAAAAAATCCATTTTTTGAAATGAGAGTTCATAGGTAATTACTCCCTTAACTTTCCTATGTATCATACAGCAGTATGAGCTGTAGTCAGCATAGTGTCTGTTATCTGCCTATGACTAACTGGCGGTTTGTATCTGTTGACCATCTTCCTCTAATTCCTCCTCCCCCCATCCTCTGTCTCTTGGTAACCACAAGTCTGATTCTTTTTCTGTGAGTTTGGTTTTTTTTGGTGTGTGTTGGACTCCTCATATAAGTGAAAGCATATAGTATTTGTCTTTCTTTGATTTATTTCACTTCTCATAATGCCTTCCAGGTCCATCCATGGTATTGCTGCAAATAGTAGGATTTCTTCATTTTTTATTGTTGATTAGTATTCTGTTCTCTCTCGTATGTGTGTGTGTTTCTTTTTTTTTTATCCATTTATCCATTGATGGACACTTAGTTTATTTCCACGTCTTGGCTCTTGTAAACAATGCTCTGAACATGGGGGTGCAGGTATTTTTTCGAGTGAGTGCTTTCCTTTCCTTTTGTCATATTTCTAGAAATGGAATTGCTAAATAATATAGTGGTTCCATTTTTAATTTTTTAGGATACTTCATACTGTTTTCCACTGTGGCTGTATTGATTTACACCCCACCAACAGCGCATAGATTCCCTTTTCTCTACATCCATGCCAACATTTATCTGTTGTCTTTTTGATGATGCCTATTCTAATAGGCATGAAGTGTGTGGTTTTAATTTGCATTTCTCTAATGACTAGTGATGTTGAGCATCCTTTCATGTGTCATGTAACTGCTGGCCTTTTGTATATGTTCTTTGGAGAAATGTCTATTCAGGTCTTTTGCCCATTTAAAATTTTTTTTTTTTTTTTTTGCTATTGAGTTGTATGAATTCTTTATATGTTGTGGATATTAACTTCTTCTCAGATGTATGGTTTGAAAGTATTTCTTTCCATTCTATAGGTTGTCTTTTTACTTTTTTGATGGTTTCTTTTGCTGTGCAGAAGCCTTTTAGTTTGGTGTAGTCCCACTTGTTGATTATTTATTTTGTTGCTTGTGCTTTACGTCATATCCAAAAAAATCATTACCATGACCTATGTTAAGGAGCTTTATTCCCATGTTTTCTTTTAGGAGTTTCACAGTTTCAGGACTTACATTTAAGTCTTTAATCCATTTTATGTTAATTTTTCTGAATGGTATAAAATATAGGTGTAGTTTCATTCTTTCACATGTGCATATGCAATTATCTAAGCACCATTTATTGAAAAGACTATCTTTTCTCCATTGAGTATTGTTGGTTTCCTTGACAAATATTAATTGACAGTATATGATTGGGTCTATTTCTGGGAGTGTGATTCTGTTCCATGGTCCATTTGTTTTTATGCCAGTACCAAACAATTTTGATAACTATAGCTTTATAGTATAGCTTGCAATTAGGAAGTGCTTTGTTCTACTTTCTCAGAATTTCTTTGACTATTTGGGATATTTTGGTGGCTCCTTACAAATTTGGGGAGTATTTCTCCTATGTCTGTAAAAAATGCCAAAATGCCATGAAATCTTGTTAGGGGTTACACTTAATTCATAGTTCTTGGTAGTATTGAGATTTTAACAATATTAATCTTCCAGTCTATGAACATGGGATACCTTTCCATTTATTTGTATCTTCTTCAGATTTTTTCATCAGTGTCTTGTAGTTTACATAGTAGAGATCTTTCACCTCCCTTAATAAGTTGATACCTAAGTATTTTATTGTTTTTGATGCTGTTGTAATAAGATCAGTTTCTTTATTTCTTCTGAAAAATACACTGTTAATGTATAAAAGTGTTACTGATTTTTGTATGTTAATTTTACATCCTGTAACTTCACTGAATCTGTTGATGTAATAGTTTTTGCTTGAGCCTTTAGCTTTTTCTACATATGACATCATGTCATCTGAAAATACGGACAATTTTACTTTTTCCTTTCCAATTCTGACTTTTGTTTATTTTTTTTGCCTGATTACTCTGGCTAGGACTTGTAGTACTATGTTGAATAAAAGTGGTGAGAGAGGGTGCCTTGGTCTTGTTCTTGACCTTAGAGGAAAAACCATCAACCATTCACCATTGGGTATGATGTTAGCTGTGGGTTTGTCATATATGGCCTTTATTATAGTGAGATACATTCCTCCTATGCCTAACTTGTTGAGTTTTTATCATGAATGAATGTTGAATTTTGTCAAATGCTTTTTCTGTATCTATTGAGATGATTATATGAGTCTTTTCTTTCATTCTATTAATGTGATGTATCATGTTGATTTATTTGAGTATGTTGAACCATGCTTGCATTCCAGGGTTAAATCCTACTTGATTATGGTGTATGATCCTTTTAGTGTACTGCTGAATTTGGTTTGCTAGTATTGAGGATATTTGCATCTATTTTCATTAGGGATACTGGCCTGTGGTTTTCTTTTCTAGTAGTGTCTTTTTTGGTTTTGGTATCAGGGTAATGCTGGCCTCTTAAATGAGTTTGGGAGTGTTCCGTCCTCATCGATTTTTGGAACAGTTTGGAAAGGATTGATATTAATTCTTCTTTAAATGTCTAGTAAAATTCAGCAGTGAAGCCATCAGTCCTGAGATTTCCTTTGTATTGAGGATTTTGCTTACTGATTTAATCTCCTTACTAGTAATTGGTCTATTTAGATTTTATATTTCTTCCTGATTCAGTCTTGGTAAATTGTATGCTTCAAAAATTTCCCTTCTTCTAAGTTGTCCAGTTGGTGGCACATAGTTCATAGTAACCTCTTATGATTCTTTGAATTTGTATTATCAGTTGTAATGTCTCATTTTTCATTTATAATTTAGTTCATTTGGGTCCTTTTTCTTTTCTCCTTGGTTAGTCTAGCTAAGTGTTTGTTAATTTTCTTCATCTTTTCAGAGAACCAACTCTTAGTTTGGTTAATCTTGTCTTTGTTTTCCTATTCTCTATTTCATTAATTTCTGTTCTAATCTTTATAGTTTTCTTTCTTCTACTAGGGCTGAAATTGTTCTTCTTTTTCTAATTCCTTAAAGTGTAGAATTACTATTTATTTTGGATCTTTCTTGTTTCTTAACATAATCATTTATTGCTATGAATTTCCCTCTTAAAACTGATTTTGTTGTACCCTACAATTTCTGGTTTGTCGTGTTTCCATTTTTGTCTCAAGAAACCTTTTTATTGCCCATTTAATTTCTTCTTTGATCCATTGGTTCAGGAGAATGTTATTTAAATTCCATGTGTTCATGAATTTTCCATTTTTCCTCTTGTTGCTGATTCCTAGTTTCATACAACTGGGGTCAGAGAACATACTTGGTATAATTTCAACATTCTTGAATTTGCCTAGACTTGTTTTATGGCCTAACATGTGTCTATTCTAGAAAATGTCCCATGTGTTCTTGAGAAAAATGTGTATTCTGCTCTTGTTGAATACATGTCTGTTCGGTCCATTTGGTCTAATGATTAAATCTACTGTTACCTTATTGATGCTATGGATGATCTATCCATTTTTGAGAGTTGGCTACTAAAGTCCCCAAGTATTATTGTGGTACTCTTTTTCTCTCCTTTCAGCTACATTAGTTTTTGCATTGTATATTTAGGTTCACCAGTGTTGAGTGTATAAATATTTGTAATTTAAATCTTCTGATTGATAGACTCCATTATCATATATAATGACCTTCTTTGTCTCATTTCACCATTTTTGGTTTAAAGTCTGTTTTGTTTGATATGAATATAGCTACTCCTGTGATTTTTGGTAAGCATTAGCTTGCAATGTGTTTTTCCATCTTTTCACTCTCTGTGTGTGTATCTTTAAGGCTAACAAGAGTCTCTTGTAGTCAGCCTTTTGTTGGCTCTTGCTTTTTTATCCATTCAGCCATTCTGTCTTTTAGTTGGATAATTTAATCCATTTATGTTTAAAGTAATTATTGATAGGTTAGACCTTAAAATTGCTGTTTTGTTAATTGCCTTCTGGTTGTTTTGTAGTTCAATAGTTCCTTGTTCCTTATCCTGCTATCTTTTTGTGTTTTGATATCTTTTGGTATTAGTATGCCTTGACTTCATTATCTTGTTCTTTTATGAAGGTACTATAGGATTTTTCCTTTGTGCTTACTATGAAGTACTAATCAGGGTTGTCTCTGAATAGACTTCTGGGTAAGATCTGTTATTACATCCTTATATTTCTGTTTTCCAAAATTTCTAATATGAATATTGTAGTAATCAATAAATTGATGAAACTAACAAATAACTTTGCAATACCCACCCATTTTTAAGAGAGCAAACATTATAATAACAAAAATAACCAAAAAATAAAAAAAAATCCTGTTCCCTTACCTAGTTGGTAAACATTTCAGCAATTTTTTATGAGTATTTGGTTACTGAGGGCCAAGAAAAGTACAGAACATAAAGGTCAAATGAAGATAAGAAGTTAATGCTACTTAAAGAAATGCTTTGGGAGTGTTGACTTTTATCTCAGTTTAATGTTACTCTGGATAAATAGCTAAATTTCTAAAGATAATGTTCTATACATTTGACTTGTTTTCAGTTGTAGTTTGGTCCTTTATAAATTTACTGAAAAAATTGTCTATTTTCCTTTGTTTGCCTGATGGGAGTGAAAGTTTAAACTTGGTAAGAGGAAAAATGAGCATGTCTTTTGTTTGTGTGCTATACAACTTCATTTTTCAGTGGGACAGAGAATGTTTTGATGAAACACAGTCCATCAGTGGATTTTGCTGTAAGTAGCAGAGTCTGCCACCAATTTATGCATGCTTTTTGTGGTTGTTTACCATATTGTTCAATAAAACTTGCATACTTATTTTAACAGTAACCATATGAAGCATCTTAAAGCAACACATATATACAAAAAGCTGTATGTTTGAAAAATGCCAATCATTTTATGATAGGTTACCTTATTTTTTCCACGTAACAGTAGCAGTTGAATGTGACATTTAATTATTAAAATATTTTTCACTGTAATAAAATGGCTAAAAAGTAAGATGACCTTTAGGATGTCTTCTTAAGTAGCCCTGTGTTTCCCATTCCCAAGGTGTTTCTAACTGTATTGTTCACTGTGTAAGACAGCAGCACCCTAGCATTACTGATTTATCAGTAGCACTTTTTACCACCTCCTTAAAGTACTTCTGGAATTAGAAGCATATGACTGTGAGGCAAAAATGCAGTAACAAATGGTGGCCTGACTTAATCAAGGACATTAATGTCTTTCCAGTTTGCCAGCCCAGTTTGATTTACGTTTCTAACTACCAATAACTCCCTTTGAGCATATCCAAAAAAAAATTAATTAAGGAGCTCACCCGTCTCAGAAATGTTTTTGAGAATGAGCCAGTTTTATAATTTGGTGCTGGGAGTCCTTGGGTGGGTAATAGGGTGGGCAAATTTCAGTGGAGTTAGAGTAAGCTCAAGATTCCTGTCTCTTATTCCTCTCCCATTATTTTCCCCTTTTCCTTTCCCTTCCTTTCCCAGCTACTGTGGGTTTGGTTGATGGCCTGGAGGAAAATCACTTTAGTCCCTTTTATTTCCCCAGTCATGCTTTAGCTTAGCTCATAACATAAAACAATCAAAGAATGTAAAATTAATGTCAGAGCTATCTTTGGAATGCTTAAAAAGATAAATTACTAAAATTCCTAAAGAAATTAAACCATTACTTAATCACCGAAAGTTCATGGAAGATTTAAGAATGATTCAGTAACAGCATAGGGTGGTATCTTAGTTTAGATTTCCCCAAAAGCAGACCCTGATCAGGGACCTGGGTACAGGTAATTTATGAGGGAACTGATCTCATGAAATACAAAAACAATCAAACAGAAAACCAAGGGGAAGCGGAGGCAAAGGAGGCTGCAGGGATGCGCAGGGTGCCATTATGGGCGACTGGGGCTCAGTCATGCTGGGGACACTGAAGACTGTGTGGAACATATTTCAGAATGATCTCACCAGAGAATGGGGATGCTGGGTCATTTGTCCACCAGCTCCTTTCCTCCAGTGTTTGAGGGTTGCCCCTTGAGGTGCAGTCCAGAAAATTCCATAGTGTTTAAGAAAGCCCATGCACAAAGAAGAGGCACGGGCATTTGAGATGGGAGCTGTCAGCTTGCTCGGCTGTCTGTAGCTGCTGAAGAACTCATGTTGGTCAAGGGCACATGGGATGGGGCAATTAGAGCCTCTGCAGCTATCGGTGTCAGAGCGCAAGAACGGCTGAATAGAATCCTGGTTAACATAAGTTGAAGCTCAAATATTTTTTCAGCTTTCAATACTTGTCCTGTCCTATTAGTTGTAAGATAATAGGCAAACTTTGTGGCTTCTGTGTTTCATATTTTTTTCATCTGTAAATTGAGAATAGTAATACTAATCCTTAACTCTAGAATTGTTGACAGAATTAAATGAGTGAATATGGTAGAGGTGAAGTTCTCGGCAGAGTGCCTGGCGTATGGCAAACACTTGATAAGTATTACTTATTGTGGGGATCTGGCTGGGCAACAGTATAGTAGGGTGGTAGTTAATTTGTTTCAAGTAACTTGAGTTCCGTTGATGAAGTCTAAGTTTTCACTCTTATTTGGCAGCCATGTGGCATTTTGACGCTCATTAAGTAACCACAAAAAATGCTTTTTTGAAAAAACACTCTGACTGCTGCTAAGCCTTGTTTCTCTTTATGCATTTATTATTTTGGGACTTAAATATACTTCTAATTAATTTTGTTTAAAACAAAATTGGCTCTGTTTGAACCAACTTGATTGCCATCTCTTCCACCTTCTTGCTGTGCATGAATCTGACCAGCATGACATCATCCTACTCATTTAGGTTCCCCAACAGAAACCACTTTTACTACCCAAGACTGAAACTGAACTCTTTGAGTGTATCTTTGACTGGCTTCAAGTTCACACAGTTATGTCATTACACACATTACATTTCTCTATCTTATCCACCAAGATATTTTGAATGACCATGTTAGTAGCTTTGGGGAAGTCCAGGAACATTGTGCCCACAGTATTTCCCTCACATACCTGTTTAAAACAAAAAAGAAAATGAATTTGGCTTGTATTATTTCTTCTAAGAAAACCATATTGGCTATTCATTCTTATTACTTATTTTTTAAGTATTACAAAGTTACTTTAAAGTTGTTCCTTCAACAAATACATATTGAGTTCCCACTCTGCCAAAACATCATTTTGAGTCCCAGGGTCACTTTTCTCAGATTCAACATCAAATGAACAAAGCCTAATTTCTTCATATTAAAAAATGAGCAATGATCATGCATCCTTGCGAAATTGTTACTATGCTTTAGTGAGATAATGTATGAAAGCACCCAGCACAGTGCCAGAGTGGAGATGTTCAATATGTCACTTTCCTTTCTCAGGTTCCAGAGAGTGAACCCTATAATTCATCAGTGCATCAAGTGTTAGACCCACTGATCAATTCATCCACATATGCATATATTCACCATCTTTTATTGCTCACCTCATTTGCTGAGGGAAGGTGGGAAGAGTGTGGATTCTGGACACGCACTGCCTGAGCTCTAATACTGACACTATCTATTACTGACTGACTATGGGACCTTGCAAATCACTTACAGCTCTGTGTCTCAGGCTTCTCATCTATCAAATGGAGATGATACTAGTATTTAGATTATAGGGTTACTGTGAGTATTAAATGTGTAACCTATGTAAATCACTTGAAACAGTGACTGGCACATAGTTTATGTCAGCTATCAAGTGTCAGACTCTGTCTTGATATAAGGCTACAAAAGGGAACAAGACACACTTATTTCCTACCATATAGTACTTAAAGTTAGTGGGGAGCCCCATATTCTCCATGAAGCCATGAGATTGCTTTAATCATCTCAGGTTTTTTAAGGATTTGAAAATTTTTGAAGAAAAAGGGAATGACAAACCGTTCTATTTATAGCTTGCCAAATTGTTTTCTGGAGTTTTGTTAATGTATATACATAATCAGATATAATTATATGCACATATAATTATAAGTTCTGTTTTTGCATTTGTGAAAGTATTTTTGTGTATATTGTAAAAAGCATTTAGTGTACATTGGCTATATATTTACTTTAAATTGCTTCTGTACTATTCTGTTACATAAATATTCTGTAGTATATGAAAGCATTTTACTGTTTTAAAGACATTTGGAGTATTTTTACCTTTTTTACTGCTGTTAGAAGCTGTTTGGATATACCTGTGCAAGTGGGATCATTCAAACTGAATGAACTTATTTGTAGCTCTTATTACTTCTCAGCAGACTGTTTTCAAGAAAACTAGTTAATTTGTAGTACTGCAGTAGTACACTTTGTGTAACCATTCATTTTTTTCCACTTCTTACAGTATATAATGATACCTCAACTCATTTAACTTGCATTTCTTAAATTTCTCTATGATGATTTATTTTCATCTTTTTCCTTTGAATAAAATATTTTTCTCCGCTGATGAGAGGGCTGTGAATCGTTTAAATTACTTTTATATGCCTTATTGAGGAATAGGTAAAGGATGTAGGGCAGTTCAGTTTCTAGAGGAGAGGATTTTGTGGAAGGCCTGTTATGGGCAAGAACATGGCATGCGGTTCCTCAGGACTCAACAGGGATCAATGGGAGGAAGTTTCCAGAGGCAGAGTCTAGGATGAATGTAGATGGTCATGTTCTAGCATTAACAGCGTTGATTCTCGCCTGGAGGGAATCTTGGAATCTCCAGTAGGGAAAGGAGACTAGTGTGGGTGGGACTAGGCAGGATGGAGAAAGAGCAGAAAGATTGCAAAGCTGAATTCTTATGAGGAGACTTCCAAATGTGAAGTGAGTTGCTTCTGAAAGCACGTCTGGCCTGGCAGAGCACCTCCTGTGCTGTATACATGCAAAACCAGGTTGGATGACCATTCTTTTGGGTTTCAAGGGTTGGAGGAAATTGCCAGTAAAATTCATTCCACCCCTGGGATCTTTTGAAATTAAAAAAAAGAAATTTTAGCCTATAACTCTTTTCTTTATATCATTTTCATGTTAGTATATTGTGTGCAGTAACGAAATAATGTTTCCTTCCCTAAGGCTGTTCATTCATGGAAGACACCAGATGAAAAAATGGGTGAATTTGTGAAGCAGTAGATTTTCATACTTCATTTGAAAATTTCCTTTGTTTAATGAGTTTAAATTAAATTCAGTGGAGATATATTAAAACCAGAGTTTTGAAACAGGAAAATTAAGGAGAAGTTGCAGGCTTGCATTTCATGGTGTGTTGCTTTCCATTACTGCATACCTGGATTTAGATTATGTTTGATATGATGCTGATGGTCTAAATGTGTTTTTTAAGTGACTAGAAGAGGTAGAACTCGTAAATCGACTGGGTGATATATTTAATCCAATGCAGGACTGGAAGCAAGCAATGAAAAGATGCCTTTTGGTCAGGGGGTAAGAGGTTGAACTTCACCAGGAAAAAAACTTGGATTGTAATTGAGTGTCTTTTGAGCTCAAAATGACACCTGACTAGCAGTCTATGAGGAAGCTTCTCCAAATTTCTTAGAAGTAATACCCTTGAACTTCTGGGAAGATGATGGTGGTAGTGACATCCTGGTTTTGGATCTTCTCAAATGTCTACATAAAAACAGACAGAGCATGCCTAAGGTGCCTAACTGGTTTTCTTGGTTTCATTGGAGATGGCTGGTAATTACAGGTATGCTTTGGTTATGTAACTATATTCCTACTATGTTAATGTGTGTGCGCAATTTAAGTAGTAGCTTAAAACCTATACATGCTGAAATTACTCTACAAGAAGATATGTCCAAGAAATAATCAATCTTCCCATGTTTTCTTCCACCTGCTACTTCTATAGCTTTACTTCTTCCTTCCTAATTACAACCCTTAAATAGAATTCGTGCCTCATATCAAATTTACCGAGTATCATAATTCTTCCAAGTGGTAAAGATACCTCAAGACAAATGCTGGGCATAGAAGCTACAGGGCATAAGTATGCAAAGAAATAAAAAGCTAACCATTTCAAACAATAAGGCTTCTCTCTCACTTACCAACTTTACATTTCCCTGTATAGCCCCGGAAGATGACTGGTTAGCCAGAGACGGGTAAGATTCCTCAAGGGAGGAACAACCTAAGACAGGCACAGTCGCAGGGGGGTCATCAGGTGAGAAATTGGGGATCAACAGAGGTGAGGCTTAGAACCTCACCCCCCCTGTTCTGAGAGATATCTTCTGCATCCGTGGATGTTTTATTGCCCTTGTCTAGCTTGGATTAACACATAGTCTACAGGCACACACCTGATCATCTACATTTGCTCTCTTACAGCACTAAACTATGTTTTCTACCTTTATCTTGTATCTACCTACCACTTCAGCATTTTATTAAAAATAATAATAATAAAGAGAGAAATGTGGTATTCACATATAAATCAAGTATAAAAATCAAATGAGTATTCATATTTGAACTGTTTATAGTTCATAATGCATGAGCAAAACCGAAAGTTTCTGTGATGACTGCCCTTGTACTGTTCACCATGTAACTTATTCACTATGTAAGAATTTGTTCTCCATGTAAGAACTTGTTTGTTATGCCTCAGAAGATTGGAGACTGACGAAAATTAGGCTTGGGGTGGATTAATGATTGTGCATTGAGCATTGACTCCCCTATACAGAATTTTATTGTTGTTAACAACCATTTGATCAATAAATATGAGAGATGCCCTCACAAACAAACAAACAAACAAAAAAAAGTACACACTTCCATTTGTAAAATAAATAAGTAACTGGGATGTAAGGTATAGCATAAGGAATATAGTCAAAATATTGTAACAACTTGGTATGGTGATAGCTGGTACCTAGAATTATCATGTATATAAATGTTGAATCACTATGTTGTACACCTGAAACTAATGTAATGTAATACTGTGTGTCAACTACCCTTCAATAAAAAATAATTATCTACAAAAAAAAAAAACAAAAAACAGACAGAGCTCCTAGATTACAAAGTGAGGAAAATGAGGGGAAACACTAACAACTAAATGACACGAAATCATCTTGAACCACAAAGTACAAGTGAGTGGGAACAAACTATCAAAAGTCATAGACCTGAAGATTATCAGCATTTGTAAGGAAAAAATAAAGAGAAGCATGGGGTCTCTGATGGACCTGGAAACAGGTCCAAAATAGCCTGCATGTATTCTTTGGGAAGCACAGGGCAGTTTTGAAAATAGCAAGTGAAACTATGAGTGCAAGGGATCTCTGGTAAGATCTGAAGGGACTGGGGCAGTAGAGCCTTATGAATTCTTGAAAATCACCCTCCAGATGGGTGCAAAACTGTAGGGAGTGAAATAAAAATTGAGCAGGATGTAGCCAAGAGAAATAAGAACAGAGAAGATACAGATAAGATGATGGAAGAGGACAGAGCCAGGAAATTTTGGAAAGCCAGCTACCATATATTTTTTAACACTATACGAAAAAAGCTGAGGAGGCATTTCTGTGAAGTTAGATTGGCTATTTAAACCAAACCTCCTTTTAAAAGTTCAGGGAAACTACTTTTACATCAAAACAAAAAAGTGTCAGAAAAGTGCTGAGATTGAACTCTATACAAAGTTTTTATAAGACAAAAAAAAAAGGAATAAGTAGAATAATATTCCTATGTGCAATAAAAACCTGATATAAAGACATGCCCATACAGCTGATAAAAATAAACTAAATGACAGTGAAAATTAGGTAAGACATGAAAGAAGCATTTGACTAAGAATTAGGAAAACACAGAAAGTAAGCAAAAGAATTCAGTAAAGTATTAGATATAAAAGAAAAAAATCAGAATTGAATTCGGAGGTACACAAGAGTGAGCAGCAACAGATAATTCTTCAGGAAAATAGAGAAAATTTTAAAAATTAAAAAGCAGTGGAAACATATTTCAAACAACAATTTAAGGAAAAGTGTCAAATGTTGAAGATAGTGAAAACAAATCTAACATGTGAATAATAGGAGTCTTTGTGGAATAAAACCAAAGCAGGGGAACAAAACAAATACTAGAAACAACAGGGTATCCATAAAGACTGGAAACACAAGTAACTAATACACATAATGTATTACTAATATATAAGATACTATACTAATATATAATATACTAATATATACAAGTTACTAATATACATAATGTAGAAGACAATTTTAATATTTAAAAGCATAGTAATATTATCTATGTTTCCAGACTTTTAAGATAGTCTGTATAATTCAAGAAACCTTCCTGGAGTTAAAACAGAAGGATTTGAAGCTACATAGTGAAATAGCCCACCATATATCTGAGAATATTGACCCCTGAAACCAACACTAAGACATAGTAAAATTATTGGACTTTAAAGACAAAAAAATATCCTTCAGGAATTTAGGCAAAAAAAGCACATAGCTTATAAGGGAAAAAATTAAATTACCTGATTTTTTTTCAGGAGCATTACTTTATGCCAGACAAAAGGGAGTAACATTTATAAGATACCAAAGAAAGAAAACCAAGGATTTTTATATCCACCAAACCTCACCTTAAAGTATAGAGGACAAACATTGAGAATGATTATGCAACCACTGAGTAATCTACTAAAGAACAGCCTTCAGATAATGAAAGTGGACTGGAGGGGTAGGGACCCCAAAACTGGGGCAAGTCCCATGTGAGTTGCATACCTTAGGAAAATAAAGCATATATGACTAAATGAGAGTCAAAAGGAACGAATATACTATGCAATGGTTTTTTATTCTGACTATGTAGATACATAGATACTGTACATTAAAAAAGGGATAGAATTGGGGCAGCATAACACAAATTTTAAAAATTGGTTGTGGTAGGATTATGATAGTTATTCTCAGATTATTGTGTATGTGATGTAGGATAAACCAAATGAGCAATTATGGCATATTCTAATTCCATCATTCCTTACATCCTTAAGAACCAGAATTATTCTAAATATTCTGTACATTAAAAAATCATCGTAAAAAAATTTTAAGATAAATACGAAACTGGTCAAACATTCTTAATATAACAGTACTTTTAATACAGTATAAGAAAAAAGGAAAACCCAAGAGCAAGTTTTTGAAATAATTTAACCAGTCATTTTATAAAATGAGATAATCAAATAACCAAAAGCATTCATAATTAGTGAGATTACTTTTTGTCTACCAAATTGGAAGAAATAAAATCAAATGATAAAATGATAATAATCAGCTGCTGTGAGGGAATCTGCTTGTACAATGCATTTGACATTTATTCTTCTTAAGTCATCCTATTAAAAGGTAAAGCGGAAGGAGTTTATTTTCTGCTTTATTTTTCTCCATAGCACTTCCACAAAATAGTATAGATTTTAGTCATTTATACGCTCCTGTAGGCATCTCCACGAAGATGAGGATTTCTGTTTTGTTTACTGCCAAAAAGTGCCTAACACTTTCTGGGAACTCAATAAATTCTTGTTCAATGAATGCATATAAAACTGTTTTAGGATTATGCACATTTAAAGTGTTTTCACTTCTAGGAATGAATCCCAAGGAAATAAGATTATGAGTATAGATTTAGCTGCAAGGATGTTTATTGCAGCAATATTCACATACTTATGAAAAAAGGCATAAATATCCAAATGTCATAGTAGGTAACTATTTCCTGACATGGACATATGATTGTCAAATTTTAAATGGTTATAAAACATGGTGATCCATTCATCCATTAATGGACAGTTACATTACTTCCATGCTTTAGCTGTTGTGAATAATGCTGCTATGAACATGAATGTACAAATATCTCTTTGAGACCCTGCTTTCAATTCTTTTGTGTATATATCCAGAAGTGGAATTGGTGGTCATATGATAATTTTCTTTTAAATTTTTTTGAGAAACATCCATACTGTTTTCCAGCTATACCATTTACATTCCCACCAATAGTGCATAAGAGTTCCAATTTCTCTACATCTTTACCAACACATTTTCTGTTTTTTTGATAGCAGCCATCCCAATGGGTATGAAGTAGTATCTCATTGTAGTTTGGTTTGTGTTTCTCTAATGATTAGTGATGTTGTGCACTTTTTCATATGCTTTAAGGAAATATCTGCCCATTTTTGAATCTGTTTTTGAAATTTTGGAGTTCTCTCTCTCTCTCTCTCTATATATATATATGAATAATGTTATATATATATATATAGATAATGTTATTATATATTCTAGATATTAATTCCCTATCAGATACATGATTTGCAAATATTTTCTGCTATTCTCTGGGTTTCATTTTCACTTTTTTGAATGGTATCTTTTAATATATACATTTAAGAAATTTTCATGAAGTTTACTTTGTCTCTTTTGTTAATTGTGCCTTTGCTGTCCTATCTAAGAAAGCATTGCCAAACGAATGTTGTGAAGCTTTTGTCTTATGTTTTCTTCCAGTGTTTTGTTGTTTAAGGTCTTACATTAGTTCCTTGGTCTGTTTTGAGTCAGTGTTTGTATATGGTATTTGGTGAGAGTCTAACTTCATTCTTTTGCATGTGGGTATACAGTTTTTTTCAGCACCAATTGTTGAAAAAACTGTCCTTTGCCCTATTGAATCTTGATATTCTTGTCAGAAATCATCTGACCTTAAGTGTGAGGGTTTATTTCTGAGCTCTGTGTTCTGTTCCTATAATCTATATGTATGTCTTTATGCCAATACCACACTGTTTTGATTACTATAGCTTTGTAGTAGGTTTTGAAATCAGGAAGTGTGAATTTTCCAGTTTTGTTCTTCTTTTTCAGGATTGTTTTGTATATTTATGGTCCCTTGAGATTCCGTATGAATTTTAGAATGGATTTTTCTATATGTGAGAAAACGTCATTAGAATTTGGATAGGAATTGCATTGAATCTGCAGGTTGTTTTGAGTTATATTGACATTTTTTAACAATATTGAGTTTTCTAAGCCATGAACATGGTCATGTTTCCATGTATTTATGTCTTCTTTAATTTCTTTCAGCAATTTTTTGTAATTTTTTGTCCAATATTTATTAATACTTAGTGTGAATAAAAGGAAGAAAATTCAGCACTAAGCTACAACATGAATGAAATTTGAAAATATTATGCTAAGTGAATTAAGCCAGTTACAAAAATACAAATATTGTGTGATTCTACTTATAACAGTTACTTAAAATAGTCAAATCATGCAGAGAGAAAGTATAATAATAGTTGCTAGGGACCAGGGGGAGGGGAAAATGGGGAGTTATTTTTTAATAAGTATAGAGTTTCAGTTTTACAAGATGAAAGAGTTATAGAGATGGATGATGGTGGTGATGGCTGCGTAATGTGAATATATTTAAACCACTGAACTGTACACCTAAAAGTGGTTAATATGGTAAATTTTATGTTGTGTGTATTTTAACAAAATAAAAAGGAAAAAACCCATTGTGATCCTTTTCAAATTTTAAGAAATATGCATTCAAACAAAAATGCTAAAGGATATGTATAAGCCAAAATTATGTCTATGTGGTAAGGTTAAAGGTGATTTTATTTCTCTTCTGTGCCTGTTGATACTTAAATATATTTTCTACAATAATTATTTTTTGCTTTACTGTCAATTTTTTACAAAGAGATCTTAATTCAAGAGGTTTATTTTTTGTGTATGACAAATCACTGGACCTTGGCAATGTAGGTAACTTTCCCATATTGTGTTTGCAATGATACTTAGGCTGTATGGAAAGTCACAGCATTGCTGGTCAAGCCAAACCATTATAATAAGTGATACACACTTTATTTAAACTTTGTACAAAGCAGACTTTGTACAAACTTTGTATGTTTCTGAACTGTGAATGATCATTATTATGGGCAAAAATGATTAATGTAATAATTAGTGACCCTTAAGACACAGCAGCTTCTCAGCCTAGTAAGTAAGTATCTTGTATTTAAGAGCAAGTTGTATGGAAAGTCCTGAGTGACCATGAATTAGAAGGCAGCAACTAGATTCCCTGGATAGACTCTTACTCCATCTTTTGTATGACCTGTGAATTGATATGCAGATGAAGGAGAGAGCTAGTGAATGCTAGGGGGGAAGAAAAGATAACTTTAACCATAATTTATCAGCAATATGTAGAGATAAATCCCTAAGAGGAAATAAGGTCTGAGGAAATTACAGGAAATATTTAATTTTGATTCTGTTTACGGTACAAATGCCGACCAACAAATTCCAGCTGTTTCTCTGTGGGTTATAGAAGAGTCACAGGCCTGTTTATAGTTACTGCACTGTAGACTCTATCCTGGATCTTATGAAATCCCATTGGTTTGCTTTCGGTTTACTCAGATTTGTCCAAAGAGACATTTCCTATAGGCAATACATTTAAGGAATGTAACCCTATACCAAATTTTTGTTTTCAAAACTTCTATTCTAATTTATTCTCCCTGCCTGCCAACAGTTTACGTCCCTAGAAATGTTAGTGTAGTTTTATTTATTTAACACTTATGCAGGACTTACTTATATTATGCACTGTTTTGAACACCTTCAAAGTATTAATTCACTTAATTCTTCATGACAAGATTAGATACTGTTTCCTAAAAAAGGAAAAAACCTTAAAGGACAAGAATCATAATTCATCTGAATTGAAATTAATAACTTCTGTATGAAAAAGTAAATAAAGCTAAAATACCAGCTCTTGCCCAGGAGAAAAAAATTGAAATGCATACAGCTGATAAAGGGTTTGTATCTACACTATGTAAATATTCCCTATTTGTCAATAAGAAAAAAAAAGCCAGTCCAACTGAATAGTGGGCAGGAGATATGAAGAGGAAAGATACAAAAGGGAAAAACCTCATCTAAAGCCCTATAAGTTTGTGAAAAGATGTCTAATTTCTCCAGCTGTGAGAAATGCAACTTAAATAACTATGAGATACAGATACTACCTTTATCAGATTGACAGTACTTTATAGTCTGACAATAGCAAAAGTTGGTGAGAACATGGAGCATGGGAGAAGCAGAAACTGGCATCAAGCACTTTGGAGAAAGTCTAGTACAGCTGAGCATGTGTCTGCTTTATGACACAGCAGTTCTGCTTTTCTCTATATACCTTAGTGAATCAATCCCATATAATAAACAGAGGAATATATAAAGTTCCATGGAAACATTGTGTGTAATAGTAAGCAACTGGAAACAGTGGAACATTAGTAGGAGAAAAGAAGTTGTGAAATGTTCACTTAAGAATGTGCCCAGTGGTTAAAATGAATGAGCCAAAACCATTGTATGAATATGGTTAGATTTTGAAATCAAAATGTTCAATAAGAAAAGCAAGTTACATTATAAAGTTTAAAAACTTACAACATGATATTTGATATTGCTTATGGATTAATCCAAATAGATATACATGTATGTAATATAAATACAATAATATGAACAGGGAAGTGCCCATGAACTTTAGGATGGCAGTTAGTTTTTAAAAGAAAAATGGGAATAAGGTCTATGGGAGGTATAAAAAGAGCTTCACCTGTGTCTGCAACATTTTGTTCCTTAAAGATATGAAACAAATGTGCTAAGATGTTAACATTAAAAAAACATTTTTTTTCTGTTGTACTTCTTTATCCCCTTCATCTGTTTTGCCCATCCCACCATCCCACTCCCCTATAAAAACTACCAATCTGTTCTCTGTGTTTATGAGTTTATTTTTGTATGTCTGTTCACTTGTTTTGTTTTTTAGATTCCACATGTGAAATCACATGGTATTTGTCTTTCTCTGTTTGACTTATTTCACTTAGCATAATGCCTTCTAGATCCATCCATGTGGTCACAAAAGACAAGATTTCATTGTTTGTTATGGCTTAGCAATATTTCATTATTTATATGTACCACATCTTCCTTATCCATTCATCTATTGATGGACACTTAGGTTGATTCCATATCTTGGCTATTGTAAATAATAAATACTGTGATAAATATCGGAGTTGTGGCAAAAATTGAAGTTTCAGGCCAGGATCCTCACCTGAACCTAAACTACTTGATGATGTAATTGGCCTATGCTAGGCTACTGCACACCCTAGGCAACATTGACTAAGTCACTATGTAAAGAGCTCTGCCCAGTGCTCAGGTGGAGGCAGAGTCGAAGAAGGATTACAGACCTGTAGGCTGCTGGGTGCAGGCATGATTCTAGTGCTCCACCTATGGCTGGGAGAGTAAAGCCAGGTAATAACCTTTTTTACCCCAAAAATGATCTATTGTCATTCTTCGTTCTCACTGAATCCACAGTGAACTTTCCTGGGGCTGAAACCCACTGGCAAGACAGGAGTGCATATGCATGTATCTTTTCAAACTAGTGATTTTGTTTCCTTCAGGTAACTTGCCAGAGGTGGAATTACTGGGTCATATCATATTTCTATTTCTTGTTTTTTGAGGAACCTCCATGCTGCTTTCCATGGTGACTGCACCAGTTTACATTCCCACCAACAGTGTAGGAGGGTTCCCTTTTCTCCACATCCTCACCAACACTTATTATTTCTTGTCCTGTTGATAGTAATCCATTATAATTGGTGTGATATGATACCTCATTGTGGTTTTGATTTGCATTTCCCTGATGATTAGTGATGTTGAGGATCTTTACATGTGTCAGTTGGCTCTCTGTATTTCTTCTTTCAAAATACATATTCAGATCATCTGCCAACATTTAAATTGGATTTTTTTTTTGTGTTGAGTTGCATGAGTTCTTTATGTATTTTGGGTATTACCTCCTTATAGGATATATAATTTGCAAATATCTTCTCCCATTCAATAGGTTGCCTTTTCATTTTGTTGGCGGTTTCCTTTGCAGTGCAGAAGCTTTTTAGTTTGGTGTAATCCCACTCATTTATTTTTGCTTTTGTTTTCCTTGCCTGCCTGGTGATCCATATCCATAAAAAACTTGCTAATGATGATGTCCAAGAGTTTACTGCCTGTTTTCTTCTGGGAGTTTAATGGTTTCAGGTGTTATATTTAGGTCTTTAATCCACTTCAAGTTTATTTCTCTGTATGGTGTAAGACTGTGATCCAGTTTCATTGTTTTGCGTGTAGATATCCAGTTTTCCCAGCACCATTTATTGAAGACTTTTTCCCATTGTATATTCTTGCCTCCTTTGTCATACATTAGTTGACCATGTAAGTCTAGGTGTATTTCTGGGTTCTCTCTACTGTTTCATTGATCTACATGTCAGTTTCTGTGCCAGCACCGTAATGTTATGATTACTGCAGCTTTATTCCATAGTTTAAAATAAGCTTTGTTATTCTTTCTTAAGATTGCTTTGGCTATTCAGGGTGTTTTATGGTTCTATACAAAGTTTAGGATTATTTGTTTTAGTTCTGTGAAAAATACCACTTGTGTTTTGATAGGGATTGTATCAAATCTGTTAGATTGTTATTTGTGTCATCAATTTCTTTCATCAATGTTTTAATAGTTTTCAGATGTACAGGTCTTTACCTCCTTGGTTAGATTTATTCCCAGGTATTTTATTTTTTGATGCAATTGTAAGTGGGATTGTTTTTTTTTCATTTCTTGTTCTGCTTATTTGTTATTCTATATAGACAAGCAAAAGATTTCTGTATATTGATTTTGTATTCCACACTTTACTGAATTTATTTATTAGTTCTAGTAGTTTTTTGGTGGAGTCTTAAGGGCTTTCTATATATAGTATAATGTCACCTGCAAATAGTGAAAATTTTACTTCTTCCTTACCAATTTGATGCCTTTTATCTCTTTTTCTTGTCTCATTGCTGTGGTTGGGACCTCCAGTACTATGTTGAATATAAGTGATGAGAGTGGGCATCCTTGTCTTGTTCCTTATTTTAGAGGAAAAGCTTTTAGATTTTGCCATTGAGTATGATGTTAGTTGTGGGTTTGTGTATATGGCTTTTGTTATGTTGACATATGTTCCCTCTATACCAAGTTTGTTAAGTTCTTGTAATAATCAGATGTTGAATTTTGTCAAACACTTTTCAGCATCTTTTGAGATAGTCATACGGTTTTTATTCTATTTGTTAATGGGGTGCATCACAAACTGACTTTTTTGTAGATATTGAACTGTCCTTGCATCCCTGGAATAAATTTCACTTGGTCATGATGAATCCTTTTGATGTATTTTTGAAACTACTAGTATATTCTTGAGGATTTTTGCATCTGTGTTTATAAGGTATATTGGTCTATAATTCATTTGCTCCAAGTGGCTGTCATTGACTTTTAAGTACCAGATTTTGTCCAGGGGCGCCTGGGAGCCTCTTAAGAATATGTGGCCTCATCCAGACATGAACACAGCATGACCCCCAGCAGGTACTCTCTTTCATCATTGATAGAAATTGACCTTTTGGACCTTGCCTTAATTATTAGGATGAGACAAAAAGACAAGATATTTCACCTCTGTAGCCTTTCTACAAGCAAATCGAGGTTAGCATCTATTTAAATTGTTTCAACTATCCTGGTTGCTAGCCTGACAAAATGTGTCTGCTCTATTACTGTCTGCCCAGGTTGAAGTCTCTGCATTGTCTCTCCCTACTGTGGGATCTCCAAAGGTAATGAAGATGAATTGGAATTCTTGATATATGTCATCACTAATCTCCTAGAGGCTTCTGAACAGACACTGATATTTTCTAGAAAAAAGAGACAATAACAAACAACAATGAAGTAATAATATAAATGTATTTTAGAATTCCCAGAAATTTAGACTTTTTATCTTTAAAATGTTTATATTTTTTTATTAAGATGTAATTGATGTATGAACACTGTATTAGTTTTAGGTGTACGATATATTGATTTGATATCTACATATCTATACACATGCTTATACATTTATAATCATAAAGTATCTGAGAGATGATCAACAATAAACAGGAATAAGATGTTAAAATTCCTTCCTTGGATTTGCAATTATAGATATATTTTATTATTGTGTTTATTTTTATTATAAATGATACTACTATTAAGTATATACCATTTATTGGGTACCTACTATGCACTAGGTGCTATGCTAAGCAGTTTACAACTAATTATAATCTCCTTATAGCAGATGAGAAAATTGGACATCAGAGAAGTTAAACAATTTATCAACAGTCATAAAACTATTTGAGATTAGGATTAAAAATGAAGCTTATCTTCTTTTACAATTTATAATCTTATAATTTTTACTTATTGAATTATTTGTTGGTATCTTTTATAAATGGTATCTGTATACTGTGATGAGCTCTTAGCCTAGAATGTGAAGACTTGAGTGTGACTCCCAATTATGCTTCAATGTTTCATCTTCAGAATAGGGATGACATATCTCTTCTCATAGAATTCTTAAAAAGGATCATGTTAGAAAATGATAGCTATTATTATGAGTCATTATTGGATCATAGGGTTGATCAATGGTCAGTAGAAAGAAGTCAGGAATAGTTGGAGCCCAGGCAACTCACCCAGTACGGAGTTAGCCTCTTTCTACCCATTAAACCTGGGGGCAAACAATAGCTCAATTTCCAGGGGCTGAAGGGTGGCACTGTTTTTGACTTGACTGGGTTAATGCTGAATTCAAGCAGGTCTACTCTACTGAATGAGCATAGGGAAAGACCAGTTCAAGACCTCACTGGGTGATAGATTTGAATGTTCTGATACATATACTTCCCTTCTCGACTTCTCTATGCCTTAATTTCCTTATTCATGGGAATCATAAGGCTTACCTCATTAGGATTATGAGAACTAGAAATAATAAATGAAAGAATTCCTTGTGGTGCCTGATACATGAAAGGCTCTTGGTTAACAGCGACACCAGCATGCTGGACTTGAAGTATTCCTGTTTAAGCCCTCTGTGGGCCTGGTCCTAGTTAGTACATCACTCACAGAACTTAGGTCTGCTCTCCTGGATTTGCTGCCCAGATCAAGGAAGTCAAAGTAACTGGTGATTAACATATGGGCTTTGGACCCAAGATAGACTTCCATCTTGGCTACTTAATGTTTATATAATTTTAAAAGGTTACTTAAACTCTCTAAGCTTTGGTTTGCTCATTTGTGAAATGAGCATAATGATGCTCCCTACCTCACAGGATCATTGTGAGGATTAAATGAAATAATGCATGTAAACTGCTTAGCATAGAACCTTCCACTTGGTAAGTAATTAATAAATGGTTGCTTTGATTTGAAAAATTTTGAATTTTTTCATTGCTATTTTTATTAAGGTCATATAGGTGGGAGGTGCTGGGGGCTATGACTCAAACCCAAATCTATCCACATCTCATGCCTTTTCTATTGTAGCACACTTCCTGTGTTTGAATTCTTCCAGTAACTGGACTGCCAGTGTGTTCCCTATTACTAGAAATATTTTCAATGCACATAATATGATGATTTTGTAGGATCATTGAAAACAATTAATGATTTTTTAAGGTCCTTTGAATTCCTGAGATCTTATGATTCTCTGGATAACATAGGCAGCCCCTAATTGAAACATTATGTTTTAAACATTTGTTTGTGAGTTAGTGGTTGGGAACTGTAAATTTATTCTCCATATGACATACTTCTATACAGAACTTAGAGAAAAAGAAGGAAGAAACAGGGATGGCTATGATATAACATTTAAACCCAAGATCCTCAAATTGTCCTCCTTCTCCCAACCTCAGTGTCTAAATAAACCTAATCTCAGCAAGGTTTTAGGAGAAAATAATCCATCCTACTCATTCAGGCTAATGTGACTGATTCCCTTTTATTCTTCTCAAACAGATATTCATTCATTCACCAAATATTGCCTGCCAACTATGTTTTAAGTTATAGGGATATAATAGTGAAGAAACAGTGATAGAAGATAGGAAAATAGTAACCCTGGGGAACATTTGGACAGAACTGAGACATAACTAAAATTCATGATGTATTGAAAGAGGAAAATTAGAGACATTTTTTTTCAATTTTTTATTAAGGTATTATTGATATATACTTTTATGAAGGTTTTTTTTATTAAGGTATTATTGATATATACTTTTATGAAGGTTTCTCATGAAAAACAATGTAGTTACTGCATTTACCCATATTATCAAGTCCCCCCCCATAACCCAAAGCAGTCACTGTCCATCAGTGTAATAAGATGCTACAGATCCACTATGTGCCTTCTCTGTGCTACACTGTTCTCCCCATGATCCCCCACACCATGTGTACTAAACATAATAGCCCTCAATCCCCTTCTCCCTCCCAACCCGCCCTCCCACACCCCTCCCCTTTGGTAACCATTAGTCCCTTCTTGGAGTCTCTGAGTCTGCTGCTATTTTGTTCTTTCAGTTTTGCTTCGTTGTTATACTCCACAAATGAGGGAAATCATTTAGCACTTGTCTTTCTCCACCTGGCATATTTCACTGAGCATAATGTCCTTTAGCTCCATTCATGTTGTTACAAATGGTAGGATTTGTTTCTTTCTTATGGCTGAGTAGTATTCCATTGTGTATATGTACCACATCTTCTTTATCCATTCATCTACTGATGGACAGTTAGGTTGCTTCCATATCTTGGCTGTTGTAAATAGTGCTGTGATAAGCATAGGGGTGCATATGTCTTCTTGAATCTGAGAAATTGTATTCTTCGGGTAAATTCCAAGGAGTGGGATTCCTGGGTAAAATGGTATTTCTGATTTTAGTTTTTTTGAGGAACCTCCATATTGCTTTCTGCAATGGTTGAACTAGCTTACATTCCCACCAGCAGTGTAGGAGGGTTCCCCTTTCTCCACATCCTCGCCAGCATTTGTTGTTCCTTGTCTTTTTGATGCTGGCCATCGTTAGTGGTGTGAGGTGATATCTCATTGTGGTTTTAATTTGCATTTCCCTGATGATTAGTGATGTGGAGCATCTTTTCATGTGTCTGTTGGCCATCTGAAAGAGACAATAAATTTTTAATCAACTATTGCCATAGTTCAAGTGTGAAGAATCGAGGGCTTGAACTAGGATAGTAACAGTAGGAGTAAAGGAACTTACCTTTTAAAAAGTTCATTCTGCAGGCTAATTATGTATAAATTATAAGAAATTATGCAAAGAAGGAATTCCAGATTTAGCCAAGCATGTGAGTGGATACTAGATTTATTGGGAAATGGAAATCTTAGTCATCCATGGGCATGTTGTATTTATAGGGATGATCATGCATCTGAGTGGAAGTATTTCCTGGTAAGTAGAAAAAGGGACTTGGGGAAAGGTTGGGCTTGAAATTTGGATTTGGATGTCATCTGCATAGAGATGGCAGGATTACTTAGGTGAGTAAAAGAGAACAAAGAATATTGGGACTGGAAGGAAAAGATAAAATAACTGAAAAAAGAAACAAATGGTCAGAGGTATTAAAAACTCCAAGAAGGTATAGAATCATTGGATCTAAAGATAGTCAGCAGTGTCAAATGCTGCACAGAAAGCAGGACTATGAAAATAATATTTGGTTTGTTAAGTGGTCACTGGAGACCCTTGGAAGTTGGAAAATAAAAGGCATTGGTGACCAAGTCAGATTTCAGAGGCGCAAGCGGAAGTGATAGATTGGATACAGATAAATCTGTATCCAACAAGGTAACAAAAAGGAGTAAGAATGTCAAGAAAACTTTTCTTTTCAAATGAAACCTTATTTATGATTGACAATAATATATGGAAGGTATTGATAGAGAGGCAGATTTAAGATGATGCATCAGAGGGCAAGAATATATTGCCTTCTGTTAAGTTCCCTTATCTAGTCTCATCTATATCCTTCCATCTTCTATATCAAGGCTGATTATGTCAGTTCCCTACTGAAAGACCTCTCTGGGTCCCTCATTGCTAGTGGAAGTCTAATATCCTTAGCATAGCACCCAAGATGCCTTGCACTCTGGTTCCAACCTCCGTTTCCCATTTCCCTTTTTGCCACTCAAGGCACACAGATTTTGGATTCTTTGTAGATTGGGTCTCTGTACACGTTGCTCTCTCTGTATGAAGATCCTTCTTCCCATCTTTCACATGGAAAATTCTAAGTCATCCTTCAACACCTGGCTCAAATGCCATCCCATTTTTAAATGTTTTCCTGATTCCCCACACCCAGCTTAGGTCTCCCTCTTTGGTACTTCAACTGTAGGTTGTACATTTCATGTTTTTGTCTCAGCATCCTGCACTGTAATCCAGCAATTTCCACTGCTGTGTTCTCCATTGGATTACATGGTCTCTGAATACAGGGCCTCTCTTTTTGTAATGTTGTAATCCCCATCACTAGCACAGATTTTCACTAAAAGCATCAGGAATGAGTATTAATGTAAGGAGGTACATCTTGAGGTGTATAGGATGGAAGTAAAGAAGCATTTTTGTGCTGAGTGAAATAAGTCAGACACAGGAATACACAACCTGCATGATCTCACTAATATGTATGGAACCTAAAAACGTCAAACTCATGGAACCAGAGTGTAGAATGGTGGTTGTCAGAGTCTCGGGTGCGGGGGAAACTGCGAGATGGTTGCCAACTGGTGCAAAGCTTTAATTGTAAGGTGAGTAAGTTGTGAGAATCTAATATCCAGCATGGTAATAGGTAACAATACTGTATTGTGCGTATAAAATGTTCTAAGAGAGTAGATAGATGTTCTTACCACACACATAGAAATGGTAACTGTGAGGTGATGGATGTGTTCATTAACTTGATTGTGGTGGTGATTCATAATGTATACATATGTTAAATCATCACATTGCACTCCTTAAAAAATCATGTTGTGCAAACTAAATATATATGATTTTTATTTGTCAATCATACCTCAAAAGAGCTGAGGGGGGAAGCTATATGAATTTGAACAAGTTAATTTCTCTGAATCTGAGTTCCCTATTGGACAAAGGAGTATAATATTTACCTTACAGTGTGCTTGTGAGGATAAAAGCTACAAAATAAAGACATAATTTAATGACCAGCATTAGTTATCACTAATGTTACAATTGTTTCAGCTCCCTCCTTCATTGCCTGGATCTTTTAGTTTCTCTCCTCTGGGATTTGGCTACAACTTTAATCATTTTCTAAAAAGATTTGTTTGCTTTTTTAAAGTTTAATTTTGATGTTAAGTGATTTATACTCAAATCCATCTTATACAGCAGTGTTTCATCTCCCTCAATTATGCTGTCTGATAAAGAAGACCCATTCTGGCATCAAGTGAATTCTGATAAAAATCTAGAATTAAAATATGGGTTGATTTAATAAGTTCACAATGAAGTCTGAATTGTTTTAAGAGTCTCCAAATAACTTCCCAGAGGAGGCCCTAGCTTGGAGGCTCACTACACTGATCTGAGGACACTCTTCTTTTCTTATCATCAGAATTGTACTGCCCTAAGCCATTTAGATCAGCTCCTTCCATTTTTTTTAGCAGAATTTTTGTGGTTAATAAAAACATGCACTTACAGCTTTTTTGCATAGATAAAGGAAAGGATTCCACATCAGACTGAGATCAAGAGATAGGCTTTCAGAAGAAAATGATGGATGTGTCCTCTGGGAGCCATGGAACACAGCAATGGCTGTTTGGTCTGTGACTGATTAAATTTAAAGCATTTGTGAACACTTCCACACCCATACCCACACAAATACACAAACAGTGGTCACAACTGCAGCTCCAGACACTGCCTCTCTCCCTAGTCTCATTTCCAAGTGCATCCGTTGTTTTCCATAACATGAAATAAATCCCTCTCTTTTGCCTTGTGGTGAAAAGCTTATATAAATACTAAAACTTCAACTATTCCCTTGAGTTTTCTGTTGGCAAGCCTGCAGCTATGGGTTTGTTTGGATATTGACATGCATTTTCTGTGCAGATCTTTCAGGCCACTTGGGTGAGTCCAGTGGTGATAAATTCACTTGTCTTGAAAATTTATCAGACTAACCATTGTTAACACTGTTTATGAAAACTTAAATAATAATTAACACCCTGATTGAAAAGGCTCCAGGTTCAAAGTATCTCTTCTATTCTTTCAGCATATGTCATTCTGTTGAAATATATCTATATCTTAGGAAATCTTGTCCAGGAAATGACTTTAACAGCCATTGAAAAGAAAATAAGGATGTGAAGAATCGATCAATGCAAGACATTTAATCTTGCATTGTGCTCTTCCTGAGAAAGAATATTTTGCAGTATTTAGAAGTAAAGTATTTTACTGTGTACTACATAGGGATAGTTAACATTACTGGGCTGTAATTAAAATGTATAATGAAAACTCTTTATTCATTATAATGGAGAGAAAAGGGAAGGCTTTATATTTAAATAATCAATGTCTAGTTTATAGTAGACACTCTTTACATGGTTGTAGCAAAGTGGATGTGGGAATAGGATTAATAACATTCCTAGTGACATGTAATACTATCTTCATTAAAATATTTATCATATCCTTATGTAAAAATATTCATAAGATTGAACATAATTGCTCATATAACAGTCTATCCTTTAGAGACTACATTAATTCGGACTTATATTTTCCTCTTGTTTTAAAAAAAATCTATTAGATGGCAATTACAGAAGAATCCTCAAAATGTCAGTACTGTTTCTTGGCCTTTTTTTAAACAGTGGAAGAAATGCATTTCTCTAATACTATTTCCCATGGAATCTGCAGATCTGAGAGTAACTCTAGCTGTGTCTAAGAGCTGAACAGAAGTCCATACTAAATATTTCTTGTGTCCACTAATCCTTCCATTTAGTGAAGCATTTTATTTGCTGCCAATAGTGTACTTTAGCTAATGTCTTTTAAAAAATCTCTTTTCACCTAGATTATTACTTATGTAAAAATAGTTAGCAATTTTAACAATTAGCAATTAAAAAATTCCTCATATGTTACAAACTAGGAGTGTTGACTTGCCTTTGCAGATCCAAGATTTTGTTTCTATGTTTGTTCACTGTCTTAACAGAGAAGAAATATAAAGCAGTAAATCTCATTAATGAATTAGGTCCCCTTTCCTTAAAACCTAACAGAGAAAATAAAGGAAATCAAATAAGCTTTTACATCTGTGAAGTCCAGTTTTAAATTATAGTAAAAACAAAAATAGAGGCAGATGACCTGGCTGAATTTGAATGTTGTTGGCTAAACTGATATATTAGTCTTTGCATGTCTAGATTTGTTCTGATTAGTAAATCACAGTATGAATAATTAAGTAGCTAATTCGTTGTTTTTAGGTTAATGGTTGTGGTTTTTAGTTCTGATGTTCTTTAAATATAACAGTGGTAAAGCATATAGCTTTCTTTTAAAGCAAACTACGTTATTTTTATTTTGAGGAATAATTTAGTATATCAGTGTCTACCTTAAACCATTATACTATGCCTGAGACCTGAAAAAACACTTCGCACAGTGAAATCATGCTCAAAATTGCAATGATACTATTTTTATAATAATATCCATGAAGTGCTTAAGACCACATTTGAAACTCAATTAAAATAATTTTCTACATAGTATCTCCTCTCTGAGGGACTCTCTGTCAAAAAGTATATAGGGACAGAAATAAGAGGAGTTTTGTATCTTATGGTGGATTTTCAAACAATTGCACCTGGGTGGCTATTTCTACTTTAAAGGCAACTCAAATTGTTTCACATAGGCAGCATCCTACCAAAACTAGGAGCAAAGAAATTCTAAGAAACATTTTTTGTCATTATGGGTTGCTTCAGAAGAGAGCCACATGAAAATAAAAGTTGTTTTACACTCTTTAGAATGTAAAAATGATTATTTTCTGGGTCTGTTCCTAGGTTTGAAGAAGAGATGACCAGTAAGTGGTTACACCTCTTTGAAGGAAGTGGAGTTGCGTATGGTCCAATCAACAACATGAAGAATGTATTTTCAGAACCCCAGGTTTGTTTTTTGAAGTTTTTAGTACATGCAATTAAAAATGTAAGACATTGTCCTTCTTTTCTATCCAGAGTGATTCATATAAATATACGTTAGCCATTGGTCTTGAGTGTAACATGATTTTTTTTCTGTTTTGTTAAACTGTGGGTATGAAATATAAGGAATCAGGATTTGGAACTGTCTACAGTCATACTTTCATGTCTATCTGATCTAATGCAACTTCTACAGAAAGTTTCCAAGTTCAGGATATTTGTTTTTCCTGAAAAATGGAAATAGAGACAATTGATAGGTTGGTGTCAGACACTCAGATCATTCTTTCTAGAAAGAAACATGACAGCTTTGCAGTTACAGGCCATTTCTCCTCATATGGTTATCTTAAAATGAACAAAGCAAGTCATAGTTAATTCTGAAAATGAGAGATTTGTATATACTTTGGTAAGTGTACATTATTTGTGAAGAATGAATTGCACTTGAATAGAGATTTGTGCTATACATAGCTTACCGGATCCTTCTTGGGGCCCAGTGATAAGGATTGCCTAAAAAAATACTTCTTTTATAACATGGTTCAAATGATTATTTTTAGATGATGAGAATATAAGTATTGATTTTATTACTTTAATCAATATCACTGCAAGCAATTTACCATTTTTATGTATTTATCCCAAAAGTTTGAGGAACTCCACTTTTCAATGGCTCTTTCAGTTTCCAACATTTCTAAGTTACAAGTTTTTAAAAAATTTCTTTTCACTTACATAAGAGGCAGATTTTTCTTTAAAATTAATTATTGAAAATTGAATACATTTTTAAAGGAGGAGAACCAGTTGAAAACTGACCTAACTCTTTAACTTTGGTATTTTTATCTTACATGAATATCTGTTTAAAGGAGAATTGATATGTGTTTAATTTGGATTTTAAAAAATGTGTGTAAAATTATTTTTAAGAACATACCTTGAGATGGCATCTAAAAAAAAAAAGACTACCTTTGAAAGTTCATTCAACAGTATTTACAGTTGAATAAAGGTGAAAGAATCCAGGAATTCTGCTTTGTGCTCTTTTTATGCTAAGATTGTGACTATTTCAAGGCTTTGTCCATAAGTATTTGAGCTAAGGGGGCCCACTTGTTATGTACTGAGTTTATGTGAAAGGGTTCCCACCACAACAATGAACTAATTCCTGGTGATTCCTTGCGATGTGGTAGCAGTGTGCTCACTGAATGTAGTAGACCAGACAGCCACTTTTCTTACTGCATAACTTTGAACGAGGCCAAGTTTTGGCTTTAAGCTGTTGTGGGGAATGGTGGGTTTTATCATTCTTTTTCCTGCTTAAAAATGGCACTGAGGTGTGAAGGACTTGACATTGAACTCAATTTGAGGGCCTGTTTCTCTAGAGATAATTTCTGAAAGTTTCTCCATCAGCATTTCGGTTGCTCCACCTGTGTTTCATCAGGTCTAAGGGCACCACTGCAAAGAATGTTATTTTAAAAATCATTAGATATATTCTAACATTACCTAATTTTTAGGCTTTAATGACCAAGGATCCAGGGTCCCACCCCTAAAATTGTTCACTTTATGAGGGGTTGGCTCAGATTGAATAATTAGGATTTTCATTCCCAGTTTTCCCTTACAGTTCTCTTGTAGTTCAGTTTAATTACTTTAATCTTGGTACCTCAACTCTTTTGGACCTGCAAGAAATTTCTATTATTGGTCTATGGCATAATTTTAGTACTTAAACCATTTTCAAATGGAGAAGATTAAAATTACCTAAGGCAGGTTACCAACTTTTTCCTAATACCCCCAAAGTCTCTGAAAACTGGCTTCTTACCCACCAAACAGTAGATCCTAATTTTTACAATTCTGACATCAACAATTCTTAATCATACAGTGATACTTACTGACAAGTGTACCCTAGTTGTAAGAGTAAAGTTAGTCTCTTTTATATATAATTTCATTCTTCTTTGGGATTTAAATACCAAACTATACATATAAAATTTATCTGGATTTTTAGAAAAACTAGAGAGCAATGTAGTGCTATTACATAAAAATAAGCAGCAAAGACTATGGTAATTGCATGTAGGGCTGTTTGGCACAGTTATGGCCACTATCTTCCTCTAATGCTTGGAATTCCATATAATTTTGAATTTTGAGAGGAATGTAGAATGTAAAAAAATCAGGGATTTAAAAAATGTGTGTAAAATTATTTTTAAAAACATACCTTAAGATGGCATCTAAAAAGACTGCCTTTGAAAGTTCATTCAACAAACTTACAGTACGTACTGTGTGCCAGGTACTAGAAATTTACTGTGAAATTAGCAATTCCTTTTTCTGAAAAACCAGTTCAAAATTGATTTAAATAGCAGGTACACAGTACGTATTTGTTGATGCGTGAATCAGCAGACGAATGAGTAGGTTTACTAGGCAGAGAGTAGGTTTTACAAATGGTCAGGTGGTTACTGTACACCCGAGTGGGGCTGTCAAGCTCTGTCTATAGGGCTGGCTTGGAAAGCTCAGGGAATAAGCATAATAAAATGGAGTCAAAATTTGGGGGCAGTTTTATAAACTTTCTAGGTTTCAGTTTCCTCAGTTTGAAAGTGGTAAAATAGGGAAATTGGTAAAATTTCTGTGTATTGTTGTAAGTGTTCAATGAGATTATGTTTATCAAGGGCACATAGTAGGGGTTGCCGAACGACAAATGTTCAACACACGGTAATGCCCTGTTATGATGGTGCCCTTCTTTTACTTACTTTTGTCTAGTGGAGAGAGGCAAATGCAGTGTAGCTGTGGCGATGGGGGTCATTAGCTTAAATAAAATTGAGCTCAGATATCCTTTTAAGAAAACTCATTTGCAAACCCTGAGCCAAGAGGTTCTCACCCCTTCATCGTTTCTGATTACTGAAAATTATTTTATTTTTCACTTTCTGTAAAAGTTTGATTGCCGTTTAAGGTGTCCTCCCTTGTTTTTCCCCTGATGAATTGTGCAGTTTCTTGGCCCTGGGTGCATGGAACCGGCCACTTGTGTTCAGATGTGGGGCTGCACCGCTGGTGCCTGTGGCCCAGCTCTCCGTGCGCGCCGGGCCAGCACAGCTGCTAGTTCAACTGAACATGGATTTGGGTGAAGTACAAGTCTGGAACATGGCGCAGGAAGTGAGACTTTGATGAAGTGAAAAGGGGTGTGTCTAAGGGAGAAAAAAAGAGTTAGCAGCATCAAAGAGCTGTATAGAATTTTCCGTGGGCCTACTTATCAAGTGGGCCATTTACATTTTCATCTGTGGTTTAAACTTGGTAGACAAGAAAAATTTACTTAACGGGAGAAACCACTTCTAACCTAAATAATTTCATCACAGTCTCCTGTTCCGAGAAAACTTGATTTTTCAGCTGAAACAGACGACTTTTGTTCATGGATAGATGCAAGATTGCCTCTTTTATTCTCTGATCATGCACTGCAGATCTTTGCACAGTTAAAATGATCCTACAGGCACCCACTGTTAAGTCAATCAAGAATCCTGTGGTGGGGGTGGGGAGGGTTTGGTCTGTATTTACTGATAACTCTGGGAAATTTTGATCCAAAACCTTTTTAGTGGTAGTTTTATTGTTTTTCTCTCCCAATGATAAAATTATCTATGGAAAACACTGTGCACTATAGAAGCAAAATATAGATTACCTACATATAGATTTTAAAAGTCACTTTTCCAAGTGCCTTCTTAAAATATCTTCTTTTAATCAGGCCAAGATTGTGCAGTACTTTAAAGGAATTCTTAAAAAGTTTGAAAAACTTGCTAGATGACCTCAGTATGGTCTTATTTAACATACCCTCGGGAACATGTGCATGAAATACATTGTGGTTTGAGGTTTTCCAACCCAAACAAACTTAAAAGAAAATGCAGCTTTTAATAGAAACTATTCAAATTCCTGAAAAAAGTAGGTATGGATCTCACCACTGGGAGCGTTTAAAAGCATCATTATCTAACATGAAAATCAAAAGAGAATGTGTTATCCTGCTTTTTGTATTTTGCTTAAGACTGTATATCTGGCAGTTCTAGTCTGTCACAATCTTTGAATGAACTGCTCAATTTAAAAAGCATATATATGAATGACTGAAACTCTGATTAATGTTTTTAATGGTTTTCTTTCTCCCTGATGCCATGACCTGTGGGTGTAGAAGAAAGGGAAAGGGTGTCACAAAACTGGTGTTATTTAACAGTCTTCACATTTGTACCACACAAGTTGAATACATCAGGTGTAAGACATCACCCTGAAGCATCACTTCTGAGAACTATTGGGAGGGGAGTATCGGAACCGAAATATCACAGCTGGCCCTGATCTTAGCTCATGCCAAACACCTGCAGGCCCTAAAAGGATACCAAAACAAAACTCCGCCCCATGGCAGCAAGCCATCCCTTGACAACCCTTCCTTAACTTTGCATCACCATGAAAATTAATTTAACATTTTCTACAGAAACCTTATTCTTCCTGTCCCACAAGACTGTTACAACTCCTTCAGCAAATCTTTCGTATGGGATAAATATGTCATAGACACAGAGTAAAGTACTGAAATATTTGATAGCTGAACATTATCTGTTGTTTTCATATCATCATTTGTGGAAACCTGTGAGTTAGAGGTTTTATTAATCTCTAGGCCAGTTCATATTCCTTAAGTGATTTTGTTTTAGCATATTTTGGCAAAAATCTGAGCATATGGGGGGGAAAACACTTCAGTATTCACATAGTAAGCATCAGAAGCACCCCTAAGATACAGAGCTGTTTTTCAAGCCCTTTGTACAACACAAGCACACACACGTACAGGTGCGTGCAGTCACACATGCACGCATACACACACACAGTTGATTCATTTTAAAGATTGTCTTTTGAATGACATTAGTTAATATTTACTGAAATGTAGTTGCTGCATACTCCTGGGAGGATTGTACAAGTCAAGAAAAATTATATCCTTGTCTCTAATACTGCTGGGAAATACATGCACACAATACTCCCTGCAACTGGAAGGCAGTTGATAAAGATCTGATGTGAAATTGTATGTTTGAAAATAATTGCTTTCTGGTAGACAATGGAGATGAAAAGTCGTGTATGTCTGTGGATATATATGACACATTTAGATGACTAACACATCAGATATATTATGAATCTCTTTGTTTTCTGATACCTGGGTATAATATCTTCAATTTTTGAAGAAACAATGTATTTTAGACTTAAGGGATTAGATAAAATGAAAATGGAGAGTTTAAGTCTTCAATCTTATATTAAAATATAAAGTATAGGGCCATATATCCAATTTTATTTTGTTTAGTTGAGAAGAATCTTAATGCAAAAAAACCCAAAAAACAAAACCCCATGTGTTATTATGTAAGAGGAAACCCATTGAAATGTCAAATAAAAATTAAGGACTTAGTGTAACATTGCTGACATTTTGTGTTCACTTTTTTCTATGGGCCTAACAAAATTGGATGCACCAGTTTCTTTGAATTATCTTATATATATATTTAGATACCCACCTGGAATGCCTTGGACATTACTTGACTGACATTAATGGAAATAAGGTTGTAGAATTTATGTTAAAGAAAGAAGCTGCCTTTTCTTTTGATCTTTTCATGAGAACATGAAAGGCATGGTTCAGGGCAAAGGAGAACATATTCATTCATTCATTCATTCATTCAGCAAATAGTAATTGAAGGGCTGCTCTGTATGTATGGTCTTGTGTTAGGTGTTTGGCAAGGAGAAAATATGATAGAAAACCTCATCAGTAGACAAAGGTGAAGCTGTTAAACATTTAAGGAGGTTGCACAGTCTAGTTCAAGGTAGAAAGTGTCCAGTGTCGGAAAATTTACACATAAATGCTCTGGATATTTTTAGTCATGAGAAATAATAGGTATAAAGCTTCATGAGATTTTCCTATGTAATGAATTAATAACAGCTTAAAATCTGATAGAGTTGCAAAATTTCTTAATCATGAACCTTACAAAAGAACTCTAGCCTTTTAAATACTTTTTATAATTAGTTTGTCATATTACTAATAAATTTATCCTCAATTATTAAGAGGAATTTAATGGAGAGTTTCAACTTTTTCTACTTAGTGATTTTGAAATTATTTGTGATCTGAGAGCATCCAAAATGTCTTGTTTTTTTCTTTGTAAAGTTATTGTCTTTGTTTCTCTTTCTTACAGCTTATTCCTTGAGCTCTACATACATCTCTCAGATTTCCCTAAACATGTCCAAAATATTTCAGAGTGGAGATACATAATAACATCATTGACTTTTACCTAGACTTGAACTTTCAGAGAGAAGATATAATTTATTTTTTTAATAGATAAAAATGAAAATCAACAATGGGTAGTCCAGGAAAGTGCAAATCAGCACCACAATGAGAAGCCTCCAAACTGTTTTCCACAGTGGCTGCACCAATTTACATTTCCAGCAACAGTGCACAAGGGTTCCCTTCTCTACACATCTTCACCAGCTTTTGTTATCTCTTGTTCTTTTGATAATAGACATTCTAATAGGTGTGAAATGATATCTCATTGTGGTTTTGATTTGCATTTCCCTGATGATTAGTGAAGTTGAGAACCTTTCCATGTATTTATTGGCCATTTGTAAGTCTTTTTTAGAAAAACGCCTATTTAAGTGCCTTGCCCATTTTTTTAATAGAAACATAGTTTAAAAAATTTTAAGTTTATCAATACAATGGAGCATCATATTCCTTTGTCATTATTTGAAGAATAACATGAAAAGTATTCATTTATAAAGATGAAAAAAATAACATACAATATTATATCTATTGTTTGATCTTAATTTTGTAATAATATTTATATCCTTTAAAACAATCATATATTTTGTAATCAGAAAAAATTTGTAGATCAGAAAAAATGGTATTAACATAGCTTAGTTTTTATGTAGAAATTTAAAATTCTGATTATTTTTGAGTAATTACAAAGAGCACTGCATGTTATGATTTCACAGATTTATTCAAATAAGAACTCATTATCATTTTTTTGTAGTTATTTACATACATTAAAAACACTCTAGTTTTATTATTGGTACTACTCAACATGAACAATGATTGACAGGGACTGAGCACCATTGATATTTGAAGAACTTCTCTAAAAATGATTAATAATGAAAGAAGAGGTAAAAAAAATGTGTGTTCATAGCCTAAAGGGCGCTTGAGATGGAGTTCTACCTTTTGTGAAAACTTAGCAGGTAAAAATGGACCCTGAGTTTGTAATTAATCTAATTTATTTTTATCCCTTGTGCTTTAGGTATTATACTAAAAAAGCATTGCCTACCTAAGGACGTTAATATTTATACCTATATTTTCTCCTAAGAGTTTTATAATTGTTTTAAGCCTTACATGCAGGTCTGTGATCCATTTTGAGTGTGGGTGTGCATGTGTTTGTGTGTGTGCATGCATGCTAATGGTGTAAGGTAGAGAGTCCAACTTCACTGCTTTGCAAATGGGTATATCCAGTTGTCCCAGTGTCATTTATTGAAAAGAATATTCTTTTCCCGTTAAATTATCTTGGCACTTTTGTTCAAAATCAATTGATTATTTATATAAGGGTTAATTTCAGAACTTAGATTGTTTAGGAGTGCTTTGATTTATTTCTACATTTTCATGTATTCTACATTTGTGTGTGTTTCTCAAACTTTTGATGTTGATTTCTAATTTTATTCATTGTGTTTGAAAAACATACTTTGTATAATTTCAGCTCCTTCAAATTTTTTGCAGGTTATATTATGTCTTAGCATAGGCTCTATTATGCAGAATGTTCCATGTGTTCTTAAGAATGTGTATTCTGTTGAATCAGTCTTTAGATGTCTGTTAGGCCTTGTTTGTTTATATCATCATTTAACTCCTATTTCCTGTTGATTTTATGCCTAGTTGTACATACATTACTGAAAGTTGGATGTTGATGTCTCCAACTATTTGTTGAATTGTCCATCTTGCCTTTTAGTTAGTTTTTGCTTCACATATTTTTGGCTCCATTGTTACATGCATATATGCTTACCATTGTTGTATCTTCGTGATCAGCTGTCCCTTTTCTGATCATAAAATATCTTTCTTTATTTCTAGCAACATTTTTTTTGTTTCAATATCTATTTTTTGATGTTAGTATAGCCACTTAAATCTCTTTTATGATTGTTGTTTGCATTGCACATCTTTTTCCATCCTTTTATTTCCAACCTATTTGCATGTTTGAATCTAAAGTATATCTTATACAGTTATATAGTCAGATCCTTTTTTTTAAAATCCAAGAAGAAAATATCTGCCTTTTGATTGAATTGTTCAGACCAGTCACACTCAATGTCATTGATATGGTTGGCTTTATATTTATATCTGACATTTCACTTTTTGTTTTCTGTGTGTTTTGTGTCTTTTTGATTCCTTTGTTCATTTTTTAATGCCTTCTTTTGCGCTAAGTGAATATTGTCTAGCATACTATTTTAATTCACTTAATGGTTTATAATGATATTTTTTAGTTATTTTCTTACTGGTTCTTCTAGGGCCTATAGTATACATGTTAACTTGCCAGAATTGACTTCAGTCTTCTACTGACTTAATTACAGTGAAATATGGAAACTACTATATAGTTTCTTTTATAAGTATACACACACACACATCTATGTATATTACAAACTTAGTACACTGTTATAATTATTACTCTACGTTATGTTATATAATACTAAATCTTTCAAGGAAGCTGATAAAAAAGGAGAGCATGTCTATATTTATAGAATTTTTATATTGATCTTACACTATCTTCTTTAAATTTCTTCCCACGGATTGAAGTTACAGATTTTAGTTATAGATTTGATGTTCTTTCCTTATTCCAATACAGCTTTTTGCTTGCATTTACCTCCCTTGTGCTATTATTGTCAAATATATTATATTTCTATATGTTATAAGCCCAAGAGTACACTTATATACACATTGTTATTGCAATAGCTTTTTAATTCAGTCAAGAGAAAAAGAAAAAATATCTAATTGTACTGTTTTTTTATAAGTGCTACATGATTATTTATTTCACTGGCATCCTATTTGTATATCTGTGTGTGGATTCATAGTGTTCTATAGTATCATTTACTTTCAGCCTAAATAATTTTCTTTGGTATTCATTATAATGTAACTGCGCTACCAAAACATTCTCTCAGTTCTTTTTTTGACCTGGGATCATCTTTAGTTTGTCTTCATTTGTGAAGGATAGTTGTGATACTAAGGTACTTTGATGTAGTATTTGATATATTATACAGTATACAAGAATAGATACAGTATTCTTGTTTGACAGTTTTTTATTTTCAGCACTTTTAATATGTTGCTCCACTGCCTTCTGACTTCCATGGTGTCTGATGAGATGTTACGTGTTAATCTTACTGGGTTCCCTTGTATGTGATGAGTCATTTTTGTTTTTGCTCCTTTCAGGATTTCCTCTTTTTCTTTGAACATTTTGAGTATTATGTGTCTGGGTGTGTGTGTCGGTCTTTATATTTATCCTACTTAGAGTTCATTGAGCTTATTGGATGTGTAGAATAATGTTTTTCATGAAATTTGTGAAGTTTTCAGCCATTATTTCTTCATTATTTTTTATCCCTTTCTCATATCTCCTGGTACTCCCATTATGTGTATGTTGGAGCTTTGAATGGTGTCTCACATTTCTCGTGGCTTTGTTCATTTGTCTTCATTCTTTTTTCTCTGTGTTCTTCAGATCTTATAGTCTCTACTGATCTATCTCTAAATTTGCTAATTCTTCTGCAAACTCAAGTATATAGTTGGGTCTCACTAGGTGATTTTTCATTTCAGTTACTGTACTTTTAGACTCCAGAATTTCCATTTGGTTCCTTTTATAATTTGAATATTCTGTGTCTTTATTGATATTATCCCTTTGATGAAACATTGTCCTACTATCTTCCTTTAATTCTTTAAGCATGGTTTCCTTTTGTTCTTTGAACATGTTTATAATAGCTGCTTTGAAGTATTTTTCTCCTAAGTCAACCATCTGGGCCTCTCTACGAAGGCAATTTCTATTGCCAGATTTTTTTTTTTCTGTGTATTGGTCACATTTTACTGTTTCTTTGCATGTCCCATACTTTTTTAGTTGCTATCTGGACAGTTTAGATCTCCCCAACCCTAGGAGCTGTTTGTTGCTTATTGGGTCAAACAGCAGTGACTTGACTGCACCAATTCTGTGACATTTTTTTCCCTTGAATAGCCTCTTACATCCCAGCTCAGATTATTTCCACTTGTTGTTATCTTTTACTCAGGGGTCACTCCTAGGTTGGCATAAGCCAGTTATTGGCCAAATCTTAACCAGTTAGGGGTGGAATTACTAGGTCAAATGGTATTTCTACTTTTAATTTTTTGAGGAACCCCCATATTGCTTTCCACAATGATTGTACCAATTTACATTCCCACCAACAGTGTAGGAGGGTTTAGTGAGTTATTTTAAAATCTGGTAGCCACTTGTACCTACTTCTCTGCACTACCTTCTCCTTGTGCTACAAGATAAAGGGACAATAATTTTGTACCTAAGTCCTGAAATATTATCAACCCCTAAAATTCTTAAAGATTGTCAGCCTAATATAGGCACTGATAAAAAGTGGAGACTTTTCTAAAAGGCCTTGTATGTCAAGAAATTCATATGTGAGGAATATTAATTTGGGTACAGAGTACAAGATAATTTGTTATTTAAAAATAACTTTTAAAACCATAGGAAAGATCTCATAGGAAGCTTTTGTCATGGATCAATTAGAAGATTATATTCCTTATATATTATGTTCCAGACATGAGGTGTTAAAGGCCTGCACTAAGATGATAATAATTGTTCTATAATATAAGAGATATGAGCCACACTAAAAAGAAATGACTGGACTTAGTGGCTACTTGAAATTGGGAATTACAAGCTAGAGTCACAGATACTACAAATGTCTAGTATCTAGCTTGTATGAGACTCCTACAAGTCACCAAAAAAAGACAGATAACCCAATTAAAAATGGACATAGGATTTAAATAGACATTTGTCCAAAGAAGATATGCAAATAGCCAATAAGCACATGAAAATATTCTCAGAATCATGTTATTAGGGGAATGCAGATCAAAATGCCAATGTGATATAACGAGGATGACTATAATCAAACAGACAGACAATAACAAGTGTTTTAGAGTATGTAGATAAATTGCCCTCACACATTGCTGGTGGTAATGTAAAATGGTATAGGTACTTTGGAAAACAGTCTGGCAGTTCCACAAAATGTTAAATATGGAGTTATCATCTGACCCAGCAATTCTACTTATAGGTATAAGAATTGAAAACATGTGTTCACACAAAAATATGTACACACGTGTTCATAGAAGTTTTATTTGTTATAGCTAAAAAGTTGAAATAACCCAAATTTTCATCAGCTGATGAATGGACAAACTTTGGTATATCCATACAATGGAATATTATTAATCCATAAAAAATATAAAATACTGATACATGATACATGAATGTCCCTTGAAAACATGGTAAGTAAAGGGAGGTAGACATAAAAAAAAAAAAACCTATTGTCTGACTCCATTTATATGAAATGTCCAGAATAGGTAAAACCTATTTTTGACAGAAGGTAGATTAATGTTTTTCAGTGACTGAGGGAAAGAAAAAAAATAGGGAGTAACTGTAATGAGATTGGAGTTTCTTTTTGAGTGATGAAAATGTTCTGAAATTAGAGAATGGTGATGGTTGCACAACCTTGGGAATATATTTGAAGTCATTAAATTGTACACTTATTATATTGGTTTCAGATGTACAACATAGTGATTTGAAAGTTACATACATAACAAAAAATCTCAATATAATAGTGTAGTTACCATCTGTCACCATACAAAGTTACTGCAGTATTATTGACTATATTCCCTATGCTGTTGTGTTTATTGGTCTTTGTATCCCCAATTCCAGGTATATTGTAGACCTACAAATGTAGTGGTAAACAAGATGAATAGAATGTCCATATGTTCTTGAAAATGTGGTATTACATTTGATTTTGATTGTATCTTTTTGTATATTAGTAATTATTCTCAGGATTACAGTATATCCACTTGACATTCCACAATCTGCTTACAATCAGTATTTCACTACTTCCAGTGAACTATAGAACTTTACCCCTCTACCTGTATATATGCATATATGTTACATATACATGCAGTGAAAACCCCATCAGATAACATTATAATGTTTGCTTTTAACTATTAAGTAGATTTTAAAGATCTCAGAAGGAGAATAGTCTATTTTATTTATAAAGATAGTTACTGTTTCTGTTCTTCCTTCAGTCCTGATGTTCCCAGTTTCCTTCGAGTATCATTTCTCTTCTGTATGAAGAACTTTAACATTCTTTTAGTGTTGGTCAGCAGGCTACAAATTCCCTTTGTTTTTCATCATCTGAAAACATATAATGTCTTCCTTCCTGCAGGACATTTCCACTAAGTACACAGTGGGATTCTTGCTTGACAGTTCTTTTCTTTCCACACATTAAAAATAATGGCACTGTCTTCGGCCTCAGTGTCTCTTATGAGAAATCCATAATCATTCAAATTGTTGTTCCTCTATTGCTAACATGCCATTGTTTTAATGCCTGCTCTTAAAATTTTTTTATTTTTTAGATTTACCAGTTGATTATGATGTGTCTGGGCATAGACTTCTTTGGTTTTCTTCTATTTGAAATTTGCTAAGTTTCTTGAATCTTTAGGTTTATGTTTTTGACAAATTTAGGATTTTTTTGTCATTATTTCTTCAGATATTTTTACTGCATTATGCTCTTTTTCCTTTATTTCTGGGAATCCAGTGTTACAAGTGTTCTGTTATGGTGCCAAAGATCACTGAGGCCTTGTTCATTTTTGCCAATCATTTTTCCCTCTCTGTTGTTCACATGAGATTGTTTCTTTCGATTTATCTGCAAGATCACTTGGTCATTTCAAGGTGATCGGGTTCAGGCTGCGAGTTCTGATTAGCCTTCTGTGGACCATGGTTTTAATGTCAGTTCAATTTTCAAGACTTTTGTAGAGCTATCCAAATCTGTGCTGTGTAAGCATTACCTATAGCCACCCTGGCGTCTGAGTGGTGTATCTATTCAATTCTCCAAGTATGGTTTGTTGAATTAGATATGGGCCTGACCCCAGGAGTTCATATTCAACTGTCTGCAGTCATATTTCCACATTCCTCTCTTAAGATCTCCTTGGTAATTTCCAGTTTCCTAGGGTGCCTGTCTTTGGTCATTCAGGCAGAATGCTATGGTCTGAGTTACCCTATTGTCCTGTGCACGTCCACAGCTGCACTTGTCTTTGGGGCCAGGTGGCAGCAGGACAGAGAGAAAAATAGCAGTTATATTTGAGTCTGCCCTTTTTAAACTGAAGTTGCATTAAACTTAGGGAAACATTCCCTTTCTTAGGATTTGGCTTCTGTTGGCTCCCATTGCCTTCACTGGGCAGAGCTGTTGCTACTACTGTCACCACAGCATTGCCTGAGAGCTGGGCTAGGAGGTCGGGGAGTGGATAAAAGAAAATATATAGAATAAATGGATAAAAAAGCAGAGAAAAAAATGGGGGATTTCTCCACTGTCTTTTGAGTGTGTTGCTTTCCCTTTCCCATTCCTTGAGCCAGAGCTAAAAGGCTTCTCCTGGAGCTTTCTCTGTCTGTGTCCGTCTTTGTCTGTTCAGGCCACTATAACAAAAATACCATAGGCTGGCTCACTAATAAACAACACAAATACATTTATCATACTTCTGAGGGCTGGGAAATCCAAGATCATGGTGCCAGCATATTTGGGGTCTGGTGAGAACCTGCTTCCCTTTTCATACATGGCTGTTTTTGCATTATGTCCTCTTGTGGGGGAAGAGGTGAGAGAACTCTGTGAGGTCTCTTTAATAAGGATGTCAATCCCATTCATGAGGGCTCCATCCTCATGACCTAAATCACCTCCTCATGACTCCACCTCCACTACATTTTCAACATGAATTGTGGCAGAAGGTACAAGCTATATTCAGTCTATAGCTGCTCAGTACTCACTTCTTTGTTTCCTATATGATGAGTTTAGACCAGGAGATATAGCAATAAAAAAATGGTAAACTTACAACATGTATGGTGGTGTTTGAATTCTGTTCTTCCCTAATCCATCTGCTATATACTTTTGAATCCTCAAATAGCTGCTCCTTGTATTCTGTCCAGGTTTTATAGCTGCATTCAGTGGGAGACAGTGTAGAGTATATTTACTGTTCCATGGTACCCAGAACCTAAAGATTATAACATTGAAGCAAAAATTTCTTAACTAGTTTTAAAAAAAGTTTCTAGATCATTTTCCTTGAAGAGAATCCTAACATAGTTGTTAAATTGAAGTGCTTTGAAAGTTCATAATAGTTTACAACTAGTTTTCCATGCAAATTAGAATTTTCATGAACTCTGTAATCAAAACAAAATATAGAAATAAATTGAATGAAGAGGCTAATAACTAACTGGAAATATATTATAATACCCCAATCTTCATACGAATTGTAGGGCAAGCAAATGCTATGGTCTTGAAAGTTTGTATTATAATAATAATAGAAATACTAATAATACAATAATATAGTAATTATATTAATATAATTATATAATTGCTTTTGAGTGCTTTATATAGATATTTTGTTTACTTTTTTATTAAAATAAAGGGTTTCCTACTAAAAAGAAAGAAAATCTTCTGACCTAGAAGAATGAATGGTTAGCTCATCCTTAACCTACTTTCCATAAATATCAGTTTTCTATGTCAGGCATTTTAGTGTTATCTAGCACCTTATTGAGTGTTCTTTAGCAAATGCAAAAGCAATACTCTGGAGTATGAGGGAAAACAGTTTTTAGAAGGAGGAATAGAGTATCAGAGCTTGCAATGGTCAGAAAGCCTGAGCAAAACAAATTTTTTTAAAGAGTCTTATTTTCTTGTTTCTGAGTGATACTAAATTATTCATCCGACTTTTCACAGCAAATATAATATAAACTTGTAACATCTTGTGGTGCCAGTAAGTGAGGAAGTGTACAAAATGATGAGAACATGGCAAAAGTACAAAGGAGCCAACTTCAAAGAGTTCCCAGTGGCCAAAGTGGAATAATTTTGGTAACAAAATAAATATAATATAATTATAGTAATGGGTTACAATCCATAGAATAAAATAAATATCCTTGAGTCCATACTAATATAAATCAGTCAGTCAATCATTAAATGTGGAAGAATGGAAAGAACCCTTCAGATTGTGGAATTTCAATTAATAAACATAGGAGGAAGGAGGGAAATAGAAAATTGCCCTTACGTAAACATCACCATAATAATTGTTGCAAGAAAGAGCCATTGATGGATGCTAAAATGCACTCGAAAAGAGGATATATGTATGATCTCAGTCTCTCTCCACCTTCTCAGTTGCCAAGGAGAAACTGCTCATTTACACTTGGGGAAGTCTTACATCAGTTTAACCAAGTGATCCAAGTTGGTATTACCAGTAATGAGACCATTGGCATCATGAACCCATGATGCACAGCATCATTTTCTTGCCCAAACTGCCTACTTTTAATCTAATAGCTGACCAACTCAAATTGAGAGACATTCTGTAAAATACCTGATCAGTACTCTTCCAAAGTGTTAAGGTCATGTAAGACAAAGGCTGAGGAACTGCCCCAGATTGGACAAGGCCACAAAGAAATGCCAATTATAAGCAGTATGGGGTCCTGGATTATATCCTGGTCCAGAGAAAAGGATATCTGGGTGATAGTTGTCAAAATCCACAGAAAGTCTCTAGATTAGTTAGTCATAGTGAATCAACTTACATTTTTTGGTTTTGATGATTTTGTTATGGTTAGGTAGGATGTTAATCATAGAGGTTGGGTGAGGAGTAATTAAGAACTGTGCTTTGCAACTTTTCTGTAAGTCTAAAATTATTTCAAAGTGAAAAAAAAAATCCCCAAATTTCAGTTCAGTTACCTCACATTATATAAATGCAGAGATAAAGAGCCTTGCATTAAAAGCAAAGCATAAAGAGGCAAAGGAGGAGTCTTTATAGAACATGTAAAAAAAATTGAGATTTCATTGCCTTATTCTCAGGTTTCCATCCTTCATGAACAGTGCGTATCAAAATGTCAGAGGACTCTGATATGCCATTGTTTTTGTTTTCTCACATTTCAAATGGACTGATTGTAATAATTCTTCCTTTGCTGTTCCAGGGACATAAAACAACTAAGTAGTACGAGGCCTTAACTATTACTAATATTCCTGCATCATAGTTGAGATTTTATTCCTGATGCCTGAGGACCACTAAGACAGCCACACACTCAATCAAATATTCAGATCTTCTCTACAAAATTGTAGTTGATCCCTTGTCAAGAATTTAAATGAAAGATAATTTAAATTCATTTTTCTTTTCAAAACAGATTTTTGTTAATTTATAAAATGTAATTAAAATGTTACCAGAATGCAGTTACTCTTGGAAATACTTCTCTACAGATTCTCATTTTTGCAAAATAGACATGTCTCATTTAACTTTTATGAAAAATGGTTAAAATTTCAAAATTGGTTTCATATGCTTTCCAGTTCCTTAGTGGTACACTGAGGTGTCAATAGCTGTTGTAAGCCCTTTTATGTCATCAGCCAGTGGTTCTCAAACAACGGATGTGCATTAGAGTTACCCGGGGAACTTCCAAAATTTAGATCCTGGAGCACCAGCCAACAGGAATTCTGATAACAGATCTTGTATAAAGTTAGGGATATCAGGATTTTTAGATACTCTAGATTCTCTAAGAATTCTATTGTAGAACTACAGAATACTTTGGAGAGAGGAGAGTGTTGTGACTACGAACATGGTCTTTGTAATTGGACAGACCTCCTGTTACTTGGGCTCTGCCACTTACTGGAGGACGTTTTGCATTGCTCAACCTTCCTATGTCTGAAGTTTCTTCCTCTGTAAAATGGATTTAATGATTTCTCATTGGTTTTTAAAAAATATATTTCATCAGATACTGCATATAGAGCACTTGACATGAAGGCACTTTTAATTTGATTGGTATTTAATGGTGATTGGATGTTTTCTGGGAAATGTGATGGTGGAGGGAAGGTACTTCAGGCAGAAGCAGTAACCAAGCAACAAAATGGGAGATGCAGCACAGACTGGGGAAATATGAGGTGCTCAGCTAGTTGTTCTGGCTGGAGCATAGAGTGTGATAGGGTTAGAGGGGAAAAGGATAACCCAATAGTCATTTCATGGAATACTATAGAATTTGGTCTGTATCTGTCCACACTGTTGGACCATGTAGTATGATGCCAGCTACTGGAAGTGGAGCAGATGTACTCATCCAGCAGCAATGTGTTGTACTCATCAGATCTTGGGACAGCCGTGAGGCCCAGGAGGATGCAGAATGATAGGTATGCCTATGGACACCGACATATGACATATGTAGAGTATATTGGCCCCATGGTGGAGATGCAGGATAGAAGATAGAAGTCCTCAGGTCCAAGCCATATTGGACACAGCCTACCAAAACACATGCATTGTGAGGGTTATTGGAAACTTAATCAGTGTAGCTATTCATTCTTTGTTTTATGCCCTGTCAGCCAAGAACTCTGGGCTTGAACCTCTCATAAACTCTGATTCTGGTAGTAATCAAGCCAAAGATGACCAATGAAAGCCCTATGAAGAAGTACTCTCCATGTTGCAGGAAATCAGCTGCTTTAACACATAGACATGTGTGAATATCTTGAGGAACAGTGTTTAATGGACTAACATGTCTCATTCTAAGCCTTGTTCCTAGCCATCTTGGATTAAAAAAACTTTCCCCAGGATAAGATGCAGTCCCTAGTCCAATAAAGCTCCATTTACTTATGGTCAAATTGTAACTAAAGTAGGGGGAAGCCAGGAAGGCCCTAAGTATGTGGGGACACCCACATGCAGTAGCAGACACATACTAAGCAGGATGCTGTTCTATGCTTTGGGGTCCTCTGATACAGACACAAGCTAAGCAGGATGCTCTTCTATGCTTTGGGGTATTCTGATGCAAGACACACAGTGACATTATGCCATTGAAAAAGTGACTTTCATCCTGAAAATTAACACAACCTAGTTTATGAATGCAATTAGGGTCTCTTTAAATTGGGAGACAATTGCATGGTCTTTAGGCTCAGAGAAGTGTATTTATGCAAACTATAATAGAAGCACAGTTAAATAAGGTCTATGTTTTTTCAGAGACTGAGAAACTTGTATGTGGACAAGATGCCTTGGCGATTCTGATGTATTATTGTTGATTCTTCAGTTGTAACAATGTAGCTCTGATGGTAGATTTTGATAGTAAAAGAGGCTCTGCATGTGTCCGGGCAGGATATGGGAACTGTACTTCACTTTCAATTATGCTGTGAACCTAAAATTATTCTAAAAAACAGTCTTTAAATATGCTTAAAAGAAGATGCTGTAAATAGAGGTTGATGTTACCTTTAGATAAGGCTTCACAGCCCTGAAATGGAGCTACCACAGCTCAGTTTGTTGTCTGAGACGCAAAGATTCAGAATTCATTCATAATCAGGTATTTCCTAAGAGCCAACTGTAACAAAGCAATGTGCTAAAGCACTGGGGAGAAAGAATCACAATACTTCATTAACTGTAAGCAAATATGAGACTAGTAAACAGGCACCTTTTCTTTGCAATGAGAGAGATAATTTGCCTTAAAGCCTATGATATGTTGTATCTCTTTGCCAGAGTATCTTTTTCAGCTTTTGGGGAACTTATGGAGAACCAAGTTACTAATTAGGATATTGTTGCAAAAGATGAGACTTGAAGACTGTTGTAATTAAAAAAAATTTTTTTTTAACTTTTTATGTTGAAATAATTAAATTCATGGAGAATTGCAAAGACAGTCCAGAGAAGTCCTATAGACTCCTCACTCAGTGCCCCTCAATGATTTTATCTTACATACTTATAGCAAAACCAGGAGTCTGACATTGGTATAATGTGTGTATATAGTTCTATGGCATTTTTTTACATAGTGTGTAGATTTGTGTAACCATGACCACAATCAAGACACAGAACTGTTCCATAAATGCAAAGATTTCCCTTCTGCCACCTCTTTATAGTCACATCTACCACTACCCTATTCCTAAATCATAGCAACCATTAATTCATGTTCCATCTCTATAATTTTGTCATTTCAAAAATATTATATAAATGGAGTTATATAGTATTTGACTTAAAAACAACAGCTTTATTGAAATATTATTCACATACCATAAAATTTCCCTTTTAAAATATATAATCCATGTTTTTAGCACATTCACTAAATTGTGCAATCATACCACTAATTTCGGGAGATTTTTATAACCTCTAAAAGAAACCCCATCAGCATTCACTTTCCATTGTTAACCCCCCCAGCCCCTGGTAACCACTAATATACTTTCTATTTCTATGGATTTGTCTATTCTGTATGTTTCATACAAATGGAGTCATTCAGCATGTGTGCTTTTGTGAGTGATTTTTTTCAATTAGTGTAATGTTTTCAAGGTTCTTTTATATTATAGTGTATATCAGTACTTCATTCCCTTATATGGCTGTGTAATAGTCCATTGTATAGGTAAACCACATTTTACTTTTCCATTCATCAGTTGATGGGCATTTTGTCTATTATGAATAGTGCTTTTATACAAATTAATGTACATAATTCATGTATACAATACAGACTTTATGTAGACATATGTTTTTAATTCCAGGAGTGGAATTGCTGGGTCATATGGTAACTCTATGTCTAACTTTTTGAGAAGCTGCCAAAATGCTTTCCAAAGTGGTTGCCCCATTATACAATCCTATGAGGGTTCTGGTTTCTCCACATCTTTGCCAACACTTTCTATTTTTCCTTATTTCCTTCCTCTTTCCCTCCCTTCTTTCCTTCCATGCTTTCTCCTTTTTATAGCCATGTTAGGTAGAAAGTGATATCTCAATATGATTTTGATTTACATGTTGCTAATCATGATGGTAATGATGTTGATGCTATTCTAAAGTCATTATATGTCAACTTTGGATAAATGTCTTCAAGTATTTTGCCCATTTTAAAAATAAGATTATTTGTTTATTATTATTGAGTTATAAGAGTTCTTTAGGTATTATGGTTACAAGTCTTTAATCAAATGTATGCCTTCCACATATTTTCTTCCATTTTGTGGTTTTCTTTATATTTTCTTGATATTGTTCTTTGAAGCACAAGTGTTTTTAATTTCAACAAAGTCTCATTTATCTATTTGTTTCTTTTGTTGCTTATGTTTTTGGTGTCAGATCCAAGAAACCATTGCTTTATCCAAGGACATAAAGATTTATGATTATGTTTTCTTCTAATAATTTTATAGTTTTACCTATTATTTAGGTCTCCTATCCATTCTGGGTTAATTTTTGCATATAATATGGGGTAAGATCATAACTTTTTCTTTTGCATATGGATAACCAGTGGCATGCCACCAGTGTTGAAAGACTATTCTTTCCCACTGAATTTTCTTTCACCTTTTTCTAGTACCTGAATAAACATAGCAAATCTGGGGTTTATTTCTGTCCCATTGATCTGTATGTCTGTCTTTTTGCCAGTGCAACACTACTTGATCTGTAGCTTTATGATAGTTTTGAAATGAGGAAGTGTGAATACCCCAACTCTGGTTTCTTTTCTAAGATTTAAAAAAATTTTTGCTGGTCCCTTGCATTTCCATATGAATTTTAGGAGTAGTTTGTCATTTTTTTCTAAAAAGTCAGTTGAAATTTTGATAGAAATTGTGTTGAATCTGCAAATCAGTTTGGTAGTATTGCCATTTTAGTAATATTAAGTCTTCTGATCCATAAAGATGGTATGTTTTTCCATTTAGTCTTATTTAATTTATTTAAAAAATGTTTTGTAGTTTTCAGTGTACAAGTCTGTCTTGGTATTTCTTTGACCATGCATAATAAAACTTGTATATTTTCATATTTGCCTTTACTGCTACTCTTATTTTTTTCATATGAACTCAAAAAACTTCCTTTAATATGTCCAAAGATATGTTAGCAACAAGTTCTCTCAATTTTTATCTGGGAATGTCTTTAGTACATTTATATTTTTGAAAGGTAATTTTGCTGTATGTAGACTTAAAAAAATTTTACACTGAGGTACATACAATAAAGTGCACAAATCTTAGTATACAGCTCAATGAATTTTGATATGTGTATTTACTCATAACCATCACCCACATAAAGATACTAAGCATTCTAATTATTTTTTCCCCTTCCACCTAGTTCACCTGTCCCCCCAGCCTCCTCCCTTGTGGCAACCACCAGGCTGTTCTCTGTGTCTATGAGGCTATTTCTACTTTGTTTCTTTATTTGTTTTGTTTTTTAGATTCCACATATAAGTGAAATCATTTGGTATTTGTCTTTCTTTGTCTGACTTATTTCACTCAGCACAATACCTTCTAGATTCTTGATTGACAGTTTTTTCTTTCAAAAAATTTCAAAACTTTCAATATATCATCCATTGCCTTCTGGCCTACATTGTTTCTGATGAGCAATCAGCTGCTGGTCTCACTGGTGTTTTTTTGTTCCAAGTTGTTTCTCTCTTGATTTCAAGATCTCTTTGTCTTTTATTTTCAACATTTTGATTAGTATACATGTCTGAGTGTGGGTCTTTTTAAACTTATCCTACTTGGAGCTCATTGAGCTTCTTGGATGTGTAGATTAGTATTTTCATCAAATATGGGAAATTTTTAGCCATTATTTATTCAAATATTTCTATGCTCCTTTTTTTCTCTCCTCTTCCATGGTACTCTCATTATGCCTATTTTGGTGCACTTAATGATATCACATTTTTCTTTGAGTCTCTTTGTTTTTCTTCATTTATTTTCCTCTCTGTTTTTCAGATTGGGTGATCTTTATCAATCTATCTTCAAGTTCACTGATTCTTCTCCCAGTTCAAATGTACTGTTTAACCCCTCTAGTGAATATATCATTTTAGTTGTATTATTTGACTGCAGAATTTCCATTTGGTCCTTTCAAAATAATTTATTTCCCTTTACTGATATTCTGTATTTGGCAAGACATTTCATCATTCTTTCCTGTAATTCATTAAGCATGGTTTCCTTTAGTTTTCTGAATATACTTATAAGGCTATTTTGAAGTCTTTATCCATTAAGTCTGACATCTGGATACTCTCACGAGCAATTTTTGTTGCCTAGTCCTTTTCTTGTGTATGACTCACATTTTCTTGTTTCTTTGCATGTCTCATCATGTTTGTTGAAAACTGGACATTTTAGATAATGAATTATAGCAGCTTTGGATATGGATTCCCTTACCACCTCTTTTCAGTGTTTGTTATTATTTTCTTGTTTATTTGTTTAATGACTTCTAGATTGATCAAGTGAAGTCTTTGTCCCTCCCCCCATAGTTTAAATCCTGCAGAGGCAGTAGCCTCAGGCATGTGTAGACTCACCCTGGGATTACAATAATTTTAGCAGAGCTCTCTTTGACTTCCCTTAATCTCTCTGTAAATTGTCTGCCTCTTTTGATATCACATCCAGCTGTTAGGCTCCATTAATTGCCAGGTTATTTCTGTATTGTTTTTAACAATGCCCTTGAGCATAAATAGCTCCACAGTCTGATCCAACTAAATTGGTCCCTCTCTGCAGGGATGGTTTTGAGGCCAGTCTTTGTGGTTTGTTCTGACCCCAGACAGGGTCTGCTTAGTTCTTTCTTTCCCTCATTCTCTTTGGTGAATAATCTGTCCTTTGGTTTACTTTTATTTTGCTTTCATGTTGCTACTAGTCTCCTATTAATTGCCTACCAGCAAATCTCCATTGTTTTGAGAGCATCCTTAGTGATGAACTTCCCCATACTCTTTTCAAATATAGTCAGTTCCTTTGGGAGAACTCTTGAACTATCTGTTCATATTGCCTCCTTCTCTATCTGGGCACAAATCTCTGAGGCACTTCCCTGGAGCTATAGGCAGGGACCATGCTGGCTTCTCTCAGCGTGGCACCCCTTCTTTATGAGTAGGGCAGTGGGTGGGACTTGCAGCTTCTGGTCTTTTGGTTTGACTTTCCTATTAGGGAACCTCTATTCTATGAACAAACTGAGACAAGAGTAACTGGGATCTCAATATTCTTGGCCTGTCTGCCTGCAGTAGAGCCTCTGTTCTATTAGAAGAAGACAGCCCTGAACTGTTCTAACAGTTTTTGCTTGAAATAGAGACTACGGTACTGAGCTACAGGGTTGGGGAGTGGAGAGGAGAAATGATATTGGTCTATACTTCTGAAGAGATACTATAGCCTTTGGCTGGGACCTAGGTGGAGAGGGAGCCCTGTGTTCTTGGATGTACCCACATGGAGTAGAGCTTCTATACTGCTAATCTCAGGGGCTGATAAGACAAGAGGGTTGGTGGAGGGAGTGCATTGTGGATCAAGTGCCACATACTTCTGTTTTTTCTTACTGAGATTTAGTCAACTTTAGTGAACAAATATTTGTTCCATTGCTGTATGCTTTTAGGATAATTTAGCTATGGTTGTTTCACTGAAGAGTGGATCCATAGAGCTCCTCATGTCCTCGAGTCTGGGAGTTCCCATCTCCCCGACTCCCACCCTACTACATACACACTAGGCAAATTTTAAGTGCACCTTGCTATGTAAAAGAAGTCAGGGACAAAGGCTAAATATTACATAATTCTATTTATATAACATTCTAGGAAAGGCAAAAATATGGAGTTGGTAAACAGATTAGTGGTTGACAGTGGTTGAGAGTGAGGGTAGAGATTGATTAAAAAGGTGCAGCACAAGGGAATTTTGGGGTGATTGAACTGTTCTGAATAGTAGTATAGTGGTCAATACAAAACTTTATGTATTTGTCAAACCTGTACAACTCTATCCTAAAAAGAGCATGTAATGGAATAAGAAATCAACCAGGATGTCAAGAAAACCCAAGATACAATCTGGACTGTGACAAATAAATGGCATAATTATAGTGTAAGGGGTAGGGAAGAAAGGAACTGACCTAAGTGACTTTGGAAAACAATTTTTTGACTGGATACTGTAAGGCCAAAATGGAAATTACCATGCACAGTGTATGCTAGTTGGTACATTTGTTTTTCAAATGGGCATGGGTTAACAATTCTGAAATTACTTTACATTTATACTGGGATTGGACAAATAAGGATATAATATGTTGTAGATAATGAAAGCCAGGTTTCTCATGTTGTAAAAAAAGTTATAAATAAGCATTTTAGAATAATAGAGTGAATGCTGTGGGGCTGGATTGAAATCAGAGACATCAATGTCAATGCATGCATTCTTTTAAAAACACATACAGATACATAGATGCACAAGTATAGAAATGTGTGCATGCATTAGTTTGTGTTTATACATTTGATACCCTAGATGCAGTGAGTCCCCATTAGTCATGAACATATTTAACTCTCACATCTTGCTTTCTAAATGTCATTCTCCTATGAAAGATTATCAGAGCTTCTTGGAACAATAGTTGATTCCAGAGCTTGTGCAGGGGGATTCTAAGATAAGCCTGAACATCTGGTGATGTCAGAAAATAAAGAAATGCTGAAAAAGCATATGGGGACACATCAAAAGGGCATGGAAGCTGACCTGAAAGAACTTCCAGTGGCCCAACGTAGGACAAATTGAACAAAAAATGATCCAAACAACAAAAAAATCTTGAAATTATTTGAATTACAACTCAGATAATAAAATAACTATCCATCTGTCCGTACTACCACAATAAATGATTAAATAAATAAATCAGTGGGGGAATAAGGGACAGACTTCAGAAGTGTTCAGTTAACAATGTAAAAGGAAAGAAGGAAAAAAAAACACCATTAGAACATCCCAGTGGTAATTACTGTTAGGTTGACATTAGGAAAAGCTAGATAAAGAGTACATAGTCACTCTTTGTAACTATTTTTTCAACTCTTCTGTATGTCTGAAATTATTTCAAAATAAATAAGTTTAATAATTAAACAAAAAATACAATGAAACAGCACTGCAGAAGAGTTGTCATAAGATGCTATATGTACAGTGGATCTAAAAAAAAAAATCTTTGAGCTGAGATTAGGAAAAGGTTGAGAAAATCCAGACAGCAAATGCCTGAATTAAATCTCTGAAGAAACCTGCCAGAAGAGTACAGACAGGCTATTGGTAAGTTTTATTAACTTATAATATCAAACAAACAAAACATATTTTTGCTAAATAAGGCACGTGGATTTTCCTTCTAATAGGGGAAAAAAAATTTATACTGGCAAGACAGATTCAGTGTGAATTTGATGAAACTCTAGTGTAGAATTGGGATAATTTATAAAGGTGTTCAACAAACTTTAACTTTGCTGAAAAACTCATTCAACTACTCATTCATTCCAGGTACTGAGAAAATGACAGAGTTGCCGATAGCATGTGCCTCTGTTATACTATATGATACTTTGGGATTTGGACTATAAAAGAGAAAACTGGAAGTTTCTAATTTTAAAGTGTGGAAGTCTATGGGAATAAGCAATGGGAAATTGGCTCACTTAATACAGAAACAAAGAATAATCGAAAGTAGATAATACAGAATTTTTAATGTTGAGTTAGAAGAAAGAAAAGTCCAAATATGTGTGGATACCCAATTCAAATTTAGGGGATAATAATAGCAAGTTTTTGAGGCATATGGAATACAAACAAAATATTACAAGACACAGGATATTCTTAAAATACTAGAGTATCTGTAATTTTCAACATCTAGCATTGAATATAATTAGAAAGTCTACAGATGAAATAGGTTGAAGAAAATCTGGTGGTTATTAAAGTTATACTTTCTAGGGACTTTCATGGTTTAGGAGAAATTTGGGTGAGAAAATCTGGATTTCAGTCCTGTAATCTTGAGTAAGTCTACCCCTGTGAACTTCAGCTTCGTGATTTGTGAAATGGTGATAATATTGATCTCCGAAGGTTATCATGAAATCAAGTGAACTAATGGAAGTAAAAGGACTTTGGTAAAATATTAGTCATTATGTTTTTAACGAAATGTTACAAAACTTAAACACTAGGACTCTTTCAAGTCATTTGCTCAATAGGAAGAACAGAACAAATTCTTGGCCTGAACAAGCCAAATTTGAGATGAGGAATTCGCTTTTCCATCTGTGCGCTCACTCTGTAATACTTTTGTCTTGGAGAAAGCAGCTCTAACTTGCCAGATATTAGTTTGTGGTCAAAAGTAGCCCAGGTTAAGTATTTTGCATCAAGGGTTTCATTTTTCCCTCATAAATTGGCAGCCCACTCCCGTGCCACTGCAGAGCCGCTGAAGGTGTTGACTGCAACTTAGATGGCAAGAAAAAGGATGGTAAAAGTTTAAAAAGGACACGTTCTCTTGCAGTTATCTTTCAGATTTGCAGGTATAATTTCTACTGTTCTGGTTGTAAAACAAGACTTCAACCATAGGCAGTAAATTATTTTGTTGCAGGAGTGGCTAAAGGATTTAAAATAACTGGAATTGTCATGCATTGAGGAATACAGGAGAAAAACCTAGATTATGGAAAATGGGACAAAAGTAAAACTGGGAATGGCCAGGTTAGAAGTAGAGAACTCTGTTTCACTTGTTCTACATTTCAATGAGGGTATGCATGAATTCATTGCTGCAGAGTCTTTAAGACCAAGAAGTATTGACATTACTAACTGAACTATTTAATTTCAAGGACTTCCTTCTCTTGTTTTCACTCTGCTTCCCTCCTTCTTTCTATCCCTTCCCCCTTCTCTTTGCTTATTAGTCAAGGCTTTTGGAATTGGAGGGAGAGAACTGTTTCTGTCACTGGATATGTGACCTTGAGCAAGTCACTTCTCTCTAAACCTCAGTTTCCTCTTTTGTAAAATGGTTACTGTAATGTTGGCAGTTGTAGGGTTGTTGGAATGCAATGAGATAACTTAAATTTTGTTTAACACAGTGTCTGGCACCTAATAAGGCCTCAGTAAGTGTTTTTTATCATATTCAATAACTATTATTATCATTACTGTTATTGGCACTGTTAATTACTATTTGTTGGGCAGCTCCTATATACCACTCAGGGTTGCTGCGTGAGTTCATATATCTTTTAATAATCTAGACAGCTGTGTAAGCAGATACCAGTAATTCTCCTCTTTTTGGGAACTTGGCACATATACTGGACCTAACACTCATTCGCCTTGCTCACCCAATCTTTGCACACTTCTTGCATACGTCCAGAACATTAACACAACCTTCCTTAACCTTCCCTTCCCCTCCTCCAGCCCTCTCTGTTTTGGTCACCCTTTCTGCTCTCCTTTTTGGTGCCACCCACCATCTCTCATCTCCTTGGCTTTGGCTGGGTCTACCCTGCCAGTCTCCTTGCACCTCTTTGCAAGACCCATTGAAATTTGGTTACTAGCTCCATCTCTCAATTGAAACTGCTCTTTTAAAGGTGACAAGTGATTTTCTGTTTGTCTATTTTTTACCTCAGACCTTGGCTTATTCAGCTTTGCAGCATGGACCTTGGTGAAGAGCCTCACCTTTAAAAATTATTTTTTGTTGTTTTTTTCCCCCAGCTTTGTTGATAGTATAATCATGTCCTTTTTCTGTTTCAGTGTCCTTTTCTGGTCCCTGTTCTTTTTCCTTCTTTTAGAGAGCTATAGAATAGTGAGAGATATGTGGACTAGAATCAAACATATTTAGGGTAGGGTCCTCGCTCTTCTAGTTTCTATTTTGTGATTTGGGGCAAGTTACTGAACTTCCCTAAAATTGCCAAACCTCTTTACACTTCTGCTGTCCTATTTGTGACTCTGAATAGGAACAGGGAGTGAAGGAATTTGTGTCCCATTTTCATGTTCATTAAAGGTTCTCAATAATCAGGCAGACAAAAAGACAAAATGACACATTTTTATAGATGCCAGTAAGCCTCTTTCCTTAGCCATCCCAGTGTCTGTTCAAAGGGCCTGTGCACAGAGTAGCCACGGTGCAGAGGTTAAGGGCAGTGGTTGTGCTCAACCTCATAGGTTTCTCCTTACCAAAGCTCATCTGGTTGCTGCTACTGTGTATTGCCTACACTACCAACAGCAGAGAACAATACTGAGCCCTTGCTAAGGCTCCATTATCTGAGGGCTTCAGTCAGCCACTTAGTGGTAAATTGATTTCTTGGATCCTTCCCATCATGGAAGAAGCATATTTGTCTACTCTGGAATTGACATGTAATCTTGGTACAGATTTGCCCTCCCTGCCCATAATGCTTTTGGCAGCAACACCATTCATGGACTCACAGAATGCATTATCCACTACCAAGATATTCTACACACTATTGTTTCTGATTAGGGACCTTGTTCTGCAACAAAAATGTGCAGAAATAGGCTTATGTCTTACCACATATTTCACCACTCAGAATTAGTTTTCCTAATAGACAAGTAGAATGTAAACAATATCCTGGAGAGATGGGGTCATGGGGTGGACTATATGCTCTGTATCAGTCCCATGTAGAGGGCTCACTCTCCTATGATCAAAACACAGGGCTCTGGAAATCAAGGTGTTAGGAACAGCTCCTTTTACTATAATATCTAATAACCCATGCTCAAAGTTTTGCCTCTTTTCCCATAACTGTAGGCTCTGCTTGTTTGCTGGTCTTGTTGCCTAAGGAAAGAATCCCTCTACCAGGTGATACAGTGATGATTCACTGAATTGAAGATGAGACTGCCGCCTGACTCTTTTGGGGTTCTCATGCCATGGAACAATAGGCAAAAAGGTAGTTACTGGTGGCTGGGGCAGGTAATCCTGATTTCCTAGGGAAAATAGGTTTTTACAACACGGGGTAGAAAATTTCATGTCTGAAACTCAGGGCATTTTCTTGGGAGCCTGAGTACTTCCATATGCAATAGTAAAAGCTAATGGAAAACTACACCAAAATAGGATTCAGACACTGTAGAAAAGAAGGTTTGGATTACCTGACCAGATAAGAAAACTGTCTACTGAAGTCTGGGCTGAAGGCAGAGGAAGATTAGGATAATGAAAGAAGGAACTTACAACGCTGGTGGCAATCTCGTGATCAGCTGCACAAATAAAGAGTACAGCAGCTATGTATATTTTCCTGTTTGCTTATTTCTGTGTCAACTGTCTTCTGCTATCTCCTTTTTTTCTTGCTTTATAGCCTTTTAGAGATTATTTTCCATTTAGTATTAGGCAAGAGAAAATTCAAATCGGAGTATGACTGAATTTCAGGAGTGACATTGCACAGGGATGGATAACATGATTGAGATTTCATTGCCGCCAATTCTGAAGAGAGGGTGTCTTCACTTGTCCTGAGAATAGTAGCATCTCGTTAAGGGGAACCATGGAGTTGTGTTGTTGGCTTCCTGTTGAATCTTACACAGAGGAGGCACTCGAGGCAGTCAGCAAGATGGGAAGAGGGAAAAAGGACTTTTTCTTTCCTGTTTTTCTGCCTTCTTTCCATGGACTCCAGTCCATCCAGGGTTCCTCTGACAGTGACCCAGAAGCACTTCTTTACCCTGGCGGTGGCCACACTTTTTCCCTGGGGCAGCTGCTGAATCAAGTTTAAAGTTTCTCCAACACTTTCAGAGTTACCTTCAAAATGTCCTGTCTTGGAGAAAGCAGCTCTAATTTGCCAGGTACTTGGATTTTAGCTCCACAGGCACTTTTTCTAAGGGTCTAAGTTTAATAAGTCTTACATTTCTATTGTTTCCCTGAGTCCTAGGAGTGGAGACTGCTTCCTGACATTGCTGCCTTTATAAGGCCTTATAGTTCCCTTTTTGTCCATTCAGTTACCCAGCTAACAACTTTAGTGGAGAATTCTTTCTATTAATTATCTCTGAGATGAGAAATGGTGTGATTTCTGTTTCCTGACTTGACCCTGAGAGTCTCCAAAAAACAATTTAATTTGGAGGAAATTTTGTGTAGGAAATGTAAAATGTACCACAAAGGAAAACATAAATATTTGACATTTCCCATGAAGGGGTAACTAGACTGAGTTGTCCTTTTTTCTCTTAGTTTTGGTTGGTGAGCAGACCTACTTGCAGCTGCTGTAGGAATGACCCCCAATTACAAGCTAAAAAATGTTCTTCCCATTTGCAAATTTGTAATTTACTTCCTGTCTCTACTGCTGAGGGGTTTATACTACCATTGGAAGGGGCCTCTAAGCAACTGGGCGCGATGCCAGCAATTCTCTTCTACAATAGTGAATTCCTGTGTAGTTTATTCATTCACTCCCACTGAAGAAATAACAACCGATGTAGTATTTTGCTTACTTTCTAATTTCAGGATTCATAACTTATTACTTAGAACTATTACAGTATACACAAATGCTCAATGATGTATTATAATTAATGTCTGCCAAAGTATCAAGTGAAGCTGAAATGAAATACAGACATTGAATGTCCCTTTGTATCTCTATTTTAATAGTAAACAATTGTATAACATTATCTATAGCATTCAGAAAGACATGTAGAATGTTCTAATAGCAAAGACTGAGATATTTAGGACAAAGCTGCAAGTTTTCTTTCATTCAATCAATAACATCAAACCTCCAAAATCTATTTTATCTAACATGCAGATGTCTAGATCATCTACAGATTTCTAAAGTGATTCCAACAGATACAATGAAATTATGCATAATTAAAAAGTCACAACAGAACCAAAGAATGGACTAACAGTTACCAAAGGGAAAGGCACTGGGGAGGATGAGTGGGAAGGGAGGCTCAAGGGGGAAAAAGGGACATTACGATTAGCACACCTACTGTATGGGGGGGGTGGGGAACACGGGGAAGGCAGTATAGCACAGAGAAGACAAGTAATGACTCTATAGCATCTTACTCTGCTGATGGACAGTGACTGTAATGGGGTATGTGGTGGGGACTTGGTAATACGGGGAGTCTAGTAACCATAATGTTGCTCATGTAATTGTACATTAATAATACCAAAATAAAAATAAAAAGTCATAAAAGTATACTTCTGAACATAATGTGCATTTTTTTCTGTACAGATGAATGGGAGAATTTAATAAAGAGTTTGCAGGTTTTTACTTGTTAAAAAAAAGTCATAAAGTATTATAGCTTGACATTTATTATGTATCTTAAGATTTGTAATTAGTATCTACTTCATCCCCTGGAAGGGCTGTGATCTCAAAGGCAAGGGGTTTCTTAGAATTTTTATAACCTAATACAGTGTCTATATTAGTTTTCTATTATTGTTAAAACAAATTTCCTCATAATGGCTTAAAATAATACAAATTTATCATCTTATAATTCTGGTCTGATGTCTGAAATAGGTCTCACTGAGCTAAAATAAAGAGGTCTGCAGGGTTAAGTTCCTACTGGAGACCTTAGGAGAGAATCCTTGCCTTTTCCAGCTTCTAGAAACCGCTGCCACTGTGAAACGGATTCTTCTGCTTCCCCTTTTCTCTAATTAAGTCTTGTGAGACTCTCAGGGTCAGTCTTCCCCTTTTGATTATATTGGTCCCACTCAGATTATCCAGGATAATCTCCCCACCCCAAGCTTGTAGAATTGGACACACTTGTGAAGTCCCTGTTGCTATGTAAAGTGACACATACATATCTTCTGAGATTAGGATGTAGACATCTTTGAGGGGTTATTATCTTGCCTACTGCACTGGTCTATAGCAGAGAGTAAATATTATTGACTCAATTGACACAATAAAGTTGTACTTTGTACCTAAAAGTAGAGACATTTCCATGTAAATATTTGTTGGGCAATGGTTAAGGGTATTATGCATTGGAAGGCAATGCTGTGATCAGCATTATATATCTGATTATTTTTGAAGAATGCACATTGGCATATGGGAATAGCAGGTTTCTTAGATGGTACATATGTAGCTTGAAATGTTTAACTGATATTCATAACAGGACAATGAACATCTTCATATTTATCTTGGCTTATTTGTGCAAGTATTTCTAGAATAAATTCCTTGAAGTATTATTTCTGGCTGAGTGGGTAAGAACAATTTGAATTTTAGTAAAAACTGCCAAAATGCTCCTCAAAAGGCTGTGCTAATTTATACCCCAATCAAAAACTGAAGGGAGAATGATTGTTTCCCCACACTATCACAAATACTAGATATTATCAGTCTGTAGTTTTCACTAATCTGACTGGCAAAAAAGATTCCATTTTCATTGCATAAACACTAGCCCTAGAACTTTACTTTTTAATTAAAAATGAGAAAGAGAATTTTTTATCTATTTGTCTTGTTAAAATCCTATGCCTATTTTCCTATTAGACTTTAAGAAGTTTTACTTTTGTGTATTATGGATTTTAATCCCTGTTCTAAACCTTATTAGTCAGTGTTTCTTGTCTTTAACTTTATGTTTACTTATGCTTTTTAATTTTAAATGTAGTCAAATAAGTCAGTTTTTTTCCTTTTGGCACCTGAGCTTTGTGACCTATACTCTTGAAGTCCTTAAAATAATCATATTCTTTTTTTTTTGACATTTTAATAGATTTTTTTAAAACCTCTATATTATATCAAGAATATTTGAGATAAGACTATAACTTAGTTTTTGTTTATTTTTCAACAGGTGAAAAGCCAAATGTGCCATTGTCACTTATGGTTGCAATCTTCCTTTTCCTGCTGGTTTGAAATGTTACTATCATGAGAAATTTCACATGTGCACGGACCTTTTTCTGGGTTCTCTATTCTGTTCACTGTCACTTTGTATATCCCTGGATTCATTTCTTGTTGGTTTTTGATTATGGTATTTCCATAGTATGTTAGGCCAAATTTTCTTCTTTTAAAAAAATGTTCTTGCTTGTGTCATGAATCTATTTTAAAATGATGTGAGGGAATTTTAAAATTTATCGATCAACTTGGGGATATTTATTCTTTTATGATATTGAATCTTCCCATCCAGAAACATGATGTTTCTCAAGGATTTAAACTTTATGTCCTTGGTAAGATCGACAGTTCTAAAAATATGTTTTTCATATCTACCTTCTTTATTCCTAGTTATTATATGAATATTATTTGAATTCTGCATGAAATCTTGATGGGATTCATCTGCTAATTTGTGATTGCTAGCATGTAAGATAGCTACTGATTTTATATATGTTATATTGTTTTCATCTGGCTTTGTAAAACTAAAACCCATATTCCAAATCATTCATTGAATCTTTATCCATATCCATACCTATCTTACTGCTCACTCAATTTATTGATTTGTTTTACTTCAGCCACAATATTTTTAATTTCCAAAAATGCTGATTATTTTTCTCCTTCTTCCTATTTTTCTTCTCTTCCTCTTTTTTCTTCCTATTCTTCTTTCATATGAACAGTGTTTTTTTTTTTTTTTTTTTTTTTAGATAATTATTTTTTATTGAGGGGTAGTTGACACACAGTATTACATTACATTAGTTTCAGGTGTACAACACAGTGATTCAACATTTATATACATGATAATTCTAGGTTCCAGCTATCACCATACCAAGTTGTTACAATATTTTGACTATATTCCTTATGCTATACATTACATCCCGGTTACTTATTTATTTTACAATTGGAAGTGTGTACTTTTTTTTGGTTGTTGTTGTTAGGGCATCTCTCATATTTATTGATCAAATGGTTGTTAACAACAATAAAATTCTGTATAGGGGAGTCAATGCTCAATGCACAATCATTAATCCACCCCAAGCCTAATTTTCGTCAGTCTCCAATCTTCTGAAGCATAACGAACAAGATGAACAGTGTTTTTTAAAAGAATGCAGTTTATTTTTTTTAGTCTTGGTGATTGTAATAATTAACAGTCTTCTTAGAAGTTCTATTTCTTTCAGTCATTTTTATTGCTTAGGAATTAGTTCTGTTTGGAACATTTTTATCACTCTGTTGGTTTCCCTTAAATGTTGTTGATTCATGTTAGTTTTTTAATAGTTATATTTGAAGGACTTGTGGAACAGTTTTGGTACTTGGAGGGTTATTTCCTAAGAACAAATAGGAATTCCTATTCCTTTAGCCATGAATTTGGTTAAGTCCCAGGTAACTGGCTCTAGTAGTTTTGTTGAGAAAGGAAGGAGAGTGTCTGCTTTCACCTCAGGACTGGGGGTCTCTGTAGCAGAAGCCCTCTTCCATTATGAAGATGTTGATCCCTGGCATTTGGAATTGCAGCAGCTCAATATTTGATGTAAATGCTGCTATATAGATTAAGCAAAGTCCCATGTTGAACTCTTAGACACTTACTATTTTCTCCTAACAGCTGTAAATTCAATATAGCAGAATAATGAAATTGGAAGCACTGATCTATGATTAAATCCTGGATAGTAAACAGGCTTTACTTTATTCTCTGCTTTGATAGCTTTTCTCACTGTGGCATTTTACATCTATTATCTTTTGTATGAAGCTGTGGAGAAGGTGAAGAAGGGTTGCAGGAACATTCATGACCTGGTTTGGAGGCAGTGAATATAGAACTGTGATTTGAGTTTAGGATTTACATAAGAAAACAGTTGGAGATAAAACTGGAGCCAGGCTTTGAAGATGTTTATATTTATGTTTAAGGAGTTTGGACTTTACCCTATCAGTAATGAAGTATTTTTGATGGGTTTTCAGCAAGGAAATATCATGATAAAAGTGGCTTTTTTTTTTTTGACAGCGGTCTCCATGGTAAATATAAGTGAGGAGGAAATTAAGAGAATGAGATGATAAGGCCTGAGATAAAGTAGGGAAGTTGGAATGGAAAGAAAGTGACATATAAGAGAGTCTCAACAAAATGATTTTAGGCTTGGTGATTTCTTGGAAGAGAGAGTGAAGACAGAGGAATGCTTGAGAGGCTATCAAGATTTCAAGCCTGCGTTACTGGAAAAGAGGTAATAGAACTAAATAAGGGGATAAAAAAGAGGCTGTTATTTATTTTCTGATTATAGCTGCCATTCAGATGCTTAGACATGATCATGTTTTTATGCCTTGACTTCCTTTGTATTTTCTGGCCACTGAGCTAAGTATATCCATTGATTATGTTAGACTGTGGGGATGGGAGCAGGGTAGAAAAGATGGTGTTTGAACAATGTGCTGGTCAGGCTTGAGGACATTCTGGTTGCAGTATCTGCCTTCTAGCTTGTCACCAAAAACTATTCAGTGCATCTGGTTAGAGGGACTCAGTCCAGCTCTCATTCTGGACCGTAATAAAGGATATCAGAATGGAGTCAATTCACAAAGCTGATTCTTGGAAAAACTAGACCTTGACCTGTTTGTCTTTCAAGAGAAATTTCAAAATTTTCTGAAGATATTTACCAGTAAAAGTTGCTTTAAAAGTACATAAGAATCCTATTTTGAGGCCTCCTAGTGTTTTTGCTTCTTTTGCTATTGGTGGATATACATTCTGGAAACTTACTGCTGTCATAATAGGACTGTCACTTTTTAGTAACGTAGTTTCCCTGTGTCCTGTCTAGCTACTGTGTTACTCAGGTATCCTAGTTAAAATGAGCTAATACAAGTAACAAGTCATGAAGAGCTCTTTGCTCACAGTAAGCCCTCAGTAACTGGTAACTGTGTTACTATTAGGGTTCACAGACTGAAGAAGGGCTTCTCTAATTTTTACTAATCATGCTTAAGGCAGTGGATCTTAAACATTAGTGTGCATTACAGTAATCTTTAGGGTTTGTTAAAACATGGATTAGTGGTCCTCATCCCCAGAGGGGATGAAGCCTGGTTCCAATTTTATCTCCAACTGTTTTCTTATGTGAATCCTAAACTCAAATTTTTGATTCAGTTGGTCTTAGGTGGGGCCTGAGAGTTTGTATCTCTAACAAATTCCCGATGCTGTTGGGGCTTAAATTTTTGAAAGTCAGTGGTTTAGGGATGGGGAGGGGAAATGAGATTTGTGTTCATAATGGAGTCAGTTACTTCGCAGTTAGGAATCCCACTCTCTTCTGGCTGTACATTCTGAACCCTAGTCTGCTGTGTTGTTTGTTGAAGCAGCAGAGACCAGTCAGCAGGTGACAAATTTCATTACTCTACTTTCTTTGAATTTTCCCAGAGATTACTAAGTATACCACTGTTAGTGCTGGCACTTTTCTGTTATTTTAAGGATTTGTTGGTTTTTCCAAGGTGGTTTCCCCTTGATGCCAGAAGATGTGAATAGGAGCATTATGGTGATGTTAGGTCTATCTTGGTGTTTGATATACTGTGAAATTTTGGTTTTTCATTTAATATTAATGTTAAGCCATGCTTTTCTTTCTCACATCCTTTTGAATCTCATTAAATTAGTCAGAGTTACAAATGGCATCACTTATAAACATACTTGTTGTAAGCACAGTAATGTGGCTTTCGGCATCTCTGTAATGAAAGTTTAAACTACTTGGAACTCTAGCTTACATTCCTTTAAGTCTTTATGATCTAAATATTCTTTTCCATGATGCCAAAAAGGTTCTGTGTGATCATCTAAAGTTTGAAATTCTTTTTCAAATCAAAGGCACTGCCAAACTCAGAAGCAACTGTGTGAAGAAAATGTGTGGAAACACCAGTCATTACAGGTTGGTTTATAAAAAGAGCTGCAGATTGATAGGTCTTTGAAAAATGTTTGGTGACACAAAACTCTTTCAATCAGTTCCAAATCTGGCAACTCTCTTGTTGCATTAGATTTTCTTTCCTTCACTTTTCTTCTCTCTCTAACAGAGACAGACACATCCCTTTTCCTGTGTCCCATTTTAGATGACTGATGGAAAAGTAAACACCAAATATGAGCATGTGGGGATGGTTTATTTCTTTTTTACATTGACTAAAAGGCAGTGTTGAAAGGGAGACACTGCTGTCATTTCACATTGTAGGAAATTTAGAAAAGGTGTTAGAGCTGTTTTAAATAATTTCTATTTTTGGATTATGCCATTCATGAGGGTATGTAGTCTTTCCTTTATAGAAGAAATTTGTTTAAAGTATATCTGAGATCTCTTGGTGACAAATAAACAATATGTTCAAAAGAAAGCCCTGTAATTTTTTCATTAGATGATTCATGCTTAAAAATGTCAAATGATCAAAAATGAAAAGACCCAATGATCGGGTCATTTGAAACATATGGTTCTGGGAATTTTTATGCATGCCAACTCTAAATATGGAACCTCAATCCCTTCTTTTGTCCTTATAAAGATAGCAGAGTCTTTTGTGCCTTCTCTTCTTTCTACATCCTAAATCAGTGCCCTCCATTTCCTTTGCCTGTGAGGTGGCACATCGTGCTACTAGATATAAACACTGGGGGATGAGTATGCCTGGATTCAAATTCTGGCTGCTTCTTACTCCTTGGGTGAGGTTGAGAAAACTACTTAGCCTTTCCATGCCTCCTTCCTGGTTTGTAAAATCAAGATAACGAGTATACTTACCTTGGAAGAGCACAGTGAAGATTAAATGAAGTAATACGTGTAAGGCCATTAGAACAGTTCCTGGCACATACGGGGTAGATCCAAGCAGTGTTAGGTTTTATTATTTACTTTGATTGGACTTGCTGGTTGGAGTGATCATTTCCCCCACAGAGGGAAGATTATTCCAGCCTTTGTGTAAACTGCTATATCATTTGGATTCAGACTTAAATGACTGAAATATTAGAAATACAGATCCATCTTTATGGAAGTTGGACATGTGCTATTTGGTCACAGGTCATTTGTGCATATTGGAAACCACATTTTATTACAATAATTTCCCTATACATTAACAATGGAAAGTTCTTTTAGGCCAGTAGATTTTGGATTCTTTTGTTTTTTTGAGAAAGGATCTGCGATCTTTATTGCTATTCTATTTTCTTTGGTTAATGAAAAATTTGTACAAAAAAGGATAATTTGTTAATTCTATTGAAACCACTAAGAATGGCTCAAGTCAAATACAACTTCACAAAGATGAACTCTTCTGAACTGTGTATTTGGATTTGAGATGCACATTGAAGATATTTTGGAGATATTAAAATAATGTATTTAGATTCCTTATAATCCCAAATTTCTACTTTTTTCTTGATACTTCAAACTCATTAAATCAATAACATTGAGAGCAGTAGAGTAATCATTTGGCTTTGAACTTTCAAGTGGAATTTGTCAGCTATAGCAGGATGATAGTCTTGAAGTAAGCACCTGTTGTTTGCAAAAGCCATTCTTTTTTGAGAAAGATAAAAGAGAGGTATATGTTATCATTTTCTTATAAATCAGAACTTGGAACAGAACAGAGCAGAGCAGAGCATAGGTCAGAGGGAGTTCCCACCCCATGAGAAGAAGCAAGTCTCCCAGTCCTGGAGAGAATCACTAAAAGAGAAGAAGGTCAGGAAGGGTGGCAGAATGCCTCCACTTTCACATCCTGCTACCTTAAGGTGGGATCTTGAAACTAGAGAGAAGTGATATATTAATAGATTTGACTGAATTCAAGAACATTGAAAGTCGATACTCCTGTTTACTTGGAAAAGCCTGGGGAGGATGCAGACCCTTTGTCATGGCAAAATGTCCACCGTGACGTTGGAGTAGTGGAGGACCATGTCTCCTGGGGGAGGTTGAGGGCACCTGGGCAGAGTCCTGCAAACTGCACTGTGCAACAGAGAAAGCAGCTGAAGGCTTCTTCCCCATTCTCTCTCCACTATTCCCAGTCTGGGAGGACCAGTGGACCAAAGAGCCAGGTACCGGAGGATGCAGAACATGGGGATCTCACCACCAGGCACCGTGGCAGGCTGCGTGGTCATCAGCATAAGTGCAGCCTGACATCATACAAGCCAGGCCAGAGAAATCAGTGTTCCTAAGCAGAGGATTCCCAGTACACTGAGCAGATGGGAGGACATCTCAGTGGAAGCCAGAGAACCCGGAGGCTGAAGGAACTGGACGCTCCTCTTCACACAGAGGCCACCGCCTTGGAAGGAAGAGACAGGAAAAAAAGTTTTCCTTTTCCTTGTCAAGTGAAAAGATTTTTCATTTGTTTGGCTTACCATCAGGAAGAACAAAGCCCATGGGGAATAAAGTATCAGTGCCAGAAAGTAAAGTGAGTTATAGAATCTAAATTTCATCCCCACTACAGAAAGTGTTAGTTAGATAATCATTCTATGTTCAGAAGTACATGAAAGGTTGAATTTTCCAACGTCTGGAAATGTGGCAATATAAACACAGCTCATTCAGCCCCAACATGGACCACATGCCCCCAGAGTCCCAGGGTCTGGGTATTTTTAAACTAATTGCTCACCTGTCTCCCAATTTCTCACCTTTAAGTTTTATCCTGCATATTTCTGCCCACATAATCAATCTGACTGCACTTGCCTCTTGTGTCAAGTAGTTCTCTAACTCAGGGACCTCAGTGACGTGCATTTGCTTATACCTAGAAGTGCTGTGATTCACTCCTCAGATTTATTTATTTCTTGATTTATTGCTATTTTTTGTTCCTTTTGGACGGTTCTAATTATAGCAAGTTTGGGAGTAGTTCTGTAGTTTTTAGCTACAGGAAACAACTATTTGGGATTAGTTTTTCTCTCTATGCCTTTACTGTTATTTGGAACATAATATGTACTTTTTGGCATGAAGATATAATTGTTTTCATAAATAATCAAGCTGACCAACAGCAGAAACTGTTGATAACCCTTCAAATACTACTGCTAAGCAATTGAACTCAGTGGCCACACTTGAGAAACTTGAGAAAGGCATGCTTAAAATTTAGCTTTGTGATATATTGAAGTCTTGGATGTCTGTTTGGCTGGTTCATGAGATTTGTTAGCTGAAAGACCTGTGCTAACTTGATATAAACAAGATAGAATATTCTTAACAGAGTGTGCTGACCATATGTGGATTCATTTGGTGATGATTTTCATTTTCTTTATAAAACTTATTCAGGAACACCAGCAGTTATTGTTCAGAATTTTAAATCACAAAAATGAAGTGATATCACCATGAGCATAGGATCCATCATCTCTCAGGGTTTGAATTTCAGATTCAGTTAGTGTAAACTGAATTCCTTTTATATCACAAATAACTAAGCCCAATGCTTTTGTGCATGCCTTGCATTCATTTTGTCATTGACCCAGTTATTTTTTTCTACTATGGGTTAGGCATGTGCTATGTACAAATGAAATAGTGTAGAAACTCAAGGAATGTAGAGTGTGGTCAGGGAGGGGCCAATAAACAGGTAAATATTAGGAAAAATATTCATACAGGTTGATATTGAAGTTTAGAGGATGAGCTGATTCAACTTGGAGAGGGTCAGGGAGGGTTTTCTTGAGTACTGGTGAATTAATGCAAGATATCCAAGTAAACAGAGGGAGAGGCATTCAAGACAAAGGAGTCTGGTGTGACCAGAACAAAAGGTGCATGTTGAATAAGCAAGTGGCTAGATATAGCGGTTGAAAAATAGGGGGGAAGCCAGATCATGAAGTATCTAATTTAACCTTCTCAAGAACTTGGTTGGGTAGGTGGTTTTATGCTTATTTGACAGATGAGGAAACAGATTTGGGGAGCTTAGACAACCTGCATGTAGCCACACAGTGAGGGCAGACCCCAAATCCAGTGTTTAATCTCACTGCCACAGCAGAAGGGTTACTGGATTTGTAGTCCCTTAGTGGCCACTTTTGTTTTTAACAGTATGATCAGTCATTCTTAAATGACTCATCAGATCAGTCAATGTGAAAAAGTGTTGTGTTAGAATTGCCTTATGACTGTGAATAATGCTGTTTAGATAAACTACTCAAAAAATGTATTAATAATAGTTCTTGCTTTTAGTATAACAGGCAGGAAGTTGCTATTTATCTCCACAGCTGTATACTTTCAGCTGGTATTGAGCGTAAGGAATTTTTAAATATGTTTCCACCATATGTATGGGGCAGTCTGAGTTCAGGCCTTCTGAATATCCACCTGTCCAGAAGCCTGGGAGATGAGATGCAGTCACTGAAGGAACAGGCCTGAGGGATGGGGCAGCCTGGAAGGCTGGCCTCATGTGGATTTTTCTGTGAGGTTGTCCAAAATCCGTACATGATTTCTTCAGGAATAAGGATCCAACACCACCTATGCTTCCATGTCTTAGAGCAACTTTACAACAGCAGAAATATGAAAATAATTTATTTTAGAACCTTTAAAACAAAGCAAACAAAATTTAGTCATGTCTGATGCTCCTCTGGGGACTGTAGAAGGAAAATAATATTTTTTTTAAGGGAAAACTGACATGGGGCCTGTTCTGCATAGAAGAAGGTATATATGTGTGTACATAGGATTTGTCTGGAATGGAGGGAGGGACCCTACAGAATTCGTTATATTCTTGAGGGGACCTACTAAATCACAGAAGATTAGGAAACATTTTAAGTGTGGCACCCCAAACTGAGCATGTGTGTACATATGTGCTCATGGGTGTCCTCAGATTTCTTTTATTCTGTAGTGTTGATTTCTCCAAAGTTGATTTAAAGTAAGCCTGCAAGAAGTTTTAGAAGACATTTCATATTAACCTCTGACAAAAAAAGCTTTAAAAAAAAATTAAGGGAGGGTTTTCATAAAGTAACAGTCATTCCATTATGTCATTCAAACAACAGTATCAACATTATGTTCCACAGTAAAATGCTTTTGGATCTATAATTAATAATTTTAATTATGATGAAACTAAATCAAAACCACATCATCAGTCTCTCAGCTCCTGTGAATGAATAAAACTGTGGTCTTTGACTTCAGCTGAGTTGGTTAACAATTCCTGCTTTTTAAGATTTGTGACAGGCTACCAAATCTCTCGATATAAACTCCCTTCCACCCAAAAATGTTATCAGATAACTCAGAATAGAGCACTAATTGTTATAATAACTGTAGAAGTTTAAGTGGTATTCTGTGTAATAGCTATGACATACAAGGAGCGTTATTATGAAGTTTGTATTAAATAAACAGCCAGAGTATATAAAGGTGATTTAACCATAAAAATATTTAATTTTATGTTGATCAGTAAAATTAAAACCTGAGTAATGTTTATATCACCTATAAAATTTTTGCACATCCTTAATTGCTTCTTATAAGTGTTTTTTTAATGATTAGCTCTGACGTTTCTTTCATTTTGCTCCAATTTTTGGCCTCCAAATGTAAATTTAATAATATTGCATCCAATTTAAGCAATACATATTTTAGAATAGTAATTAAATATCAGTATTTATCTTTTTATAAGAGCAATGGAGAAATGTATAAATCAAGAGACCATATCTCACCTTCTCTGAGAAGGTTTTGTTGATTTGTACACATTTGGAGAATATTTTTTCACAAATATTTTTTCACAAATATTTTTTCATAAATATTTTTATGGTTGAATCACCTTTAGCTGAAAGAATCACTTCTGCTTTTCGAGATAAAGAAAATATCTATAATTCTATGTTAACCTTTTTAGAAAGAATTCTTGTTATTAGGATATGACAAAGAAATTTTAAACCAAATGTAAATTCAGATTTGAAAAACAGTATTACCAGATCCCTTGATTTACCAGTCACCTATTTGTTTGACTGAAAAATCATTTTATATAACAAACAGTGTTTTAATAACCTCTGGAAATGTTTCAGTCACACCTAATAATACACTCTGGTGCAAGTCCAGCATGTTTTTAAAAATTATGTAGCTTCTTACACATTATCAATCTCTATTTGTTGATATCTTGGAAAATGGACAATCTTTTTGCAGATGCTTACCAAGAATTGATAGTTTTGGGGGCAGTTCACAATTATTTACCATTTCCTCTGAAAATGTTACCACTTATAAGTCCAAAAGACAGATACGACAGAGTATATACACTTAAATTCTGCAGCATAATGTCTACAGAATTACAGAATTACATGTGTTAATGGCATGATATTAGGCTTGGTCTATGTTTTAGGACCAATTTTGAATCGGTGTAATAAAGAAAAAAAAACCTATGTAAGATGAACCCACCCTGTTCTCCACAATCTCTCTTTAAAATGGTTTCTGATGTCAACTGCCTGTATCTTACACAAACAGATTCTGTTTTTGTGGTATGCTCCCTGTTGTCACATCTGGTATTGTTGAATAAACTGAAGGACATTAACCTCATTATCAGTACTCAATAAGAATTTCATCTTTGTTATACCAGTGATTTCATATTGAATTTCAGCATATTTGTAAGAATCAGTTCATTCTTATGTTAGGATGATTTTCATCTTTCATTCTGATTTCCAATAATTTCCAAAAAACTTCAGTCACAGTAGAAAAACTATTTATGCCATCTTAATGGTAAACATGTTTTCAAGAAATAAGATGTTTTCAACCATAAGTTTCGCCTACTCTCTGTTTTTCTTAACATATTTTTACAATTTATTGGTGACAGTTGATCACAAAGGGATTCACTCCAAAACTGCAGTGATTTTTAAATATACTTATTTGTATGTTTTTGACTATTTTCAGTGTTTTGTGAGTGACTGGCTCTTCTCTATAGATTAAATTTTGATGGCAGAACAAATTTGTATCCTTCTAAGTGTAACATCCCAATTATCATTTATCTAAATATTAAGATGCTTTAAATATATTTTATCTTAAAAATGTTATAATTGGGAGATACATTTTTTGCATAGATTATCACTTCATTTTATGAATTTCAGACTACATTTTTGCATAGATTATCACTTAGTTTTATGAATTTCAGACTCCATGCAGAATCTAGGCTTAACCCAGGACTGTTCTCTATGAATATATTGATGCCAGATCTCCATTAACTAAATACCTTATTGTCAATAAACTATGGCTTGACTTCCCCATTTTATGAAACATTCTAGCTCAGACTTTTATCTTAACATTATTGCCAAGAACTGAAAGTAGTAAGAAACCCAGTTCTTGACCAAATACTGAATTACTGGTGGAGGAAAGTATTTGGATTTGTACAGGTGCTGACAAGTTTTGCTCCTGCAGAGAGATTTCTGTGGTGTGGCAGAGGCTGAGCCCTAGTGATGCAGGTCTCAGTGTTCATAGGAGTGAGGAAACCAGTGTGGCTGATCTGTCTAGAAGGTTGGCTGTGAATGGGAGGTCAAAGGGATAATTAGAGATGTTGGATCAAGGATGGGAGAGCCTGCCCATTTCAGAGAAGGCACTACCAACAGGGAGGAAGAGTTGCATGTTCTAAAGGAGCATAACAAATGGAATAAGATCTTGAATATACAGGAAATGAGAAGTGATAATGTCAGAACCTAGGAGAAAAGGCATCTTAGGCTCTGAGACAGGCAAGAAGGAGGGTGGATCGGAGGCTGAGGGACAGGAAGAAAACGGAGTTTATGCCTTGTTCATTTTCTCAATTAAGTAGGAGATAAACTTCTTTGTGAATGGTAAGAGGAGAAGGCAAGGCAATTGTGAGGGGCTTGGGGATGGCAAGTTTTGGAAAGGCTCATCTCAGAACTGGAGGTGAGCTAGCCAGCAAGGGCCACATAGTTAGCCCTGTGATGCAGAGATCACTAATTTAGCAAACATTTCCTGAAGGTGTGCTACATGCTCAGTATGTAGGCTCTGGGGGTACAGAGATGAAAGACCTGGTCCTGGTCCCCAGGGAGTTCACAGATGCGTGGGTGCCACTGTGGGAGGCAGGAGGAACGTCTCTCTCAGCCTGGGAGAAGGAGAAGCTGATAAACTTTTCTGAAAGGAGAGATTCTTATACCCTTTTATGTGTCTGGTTAGCTTTACTTTAGGCATTTCAAACAAGATTATCTAGGTTTCAAGCAAATTAACAGCATAATATTCTAAAGGTCTGAGTTATTCACTAAATGATACCTGGCAGAATAGGAAATAAGCCATAAAACCTAAAAATAAATGAGTATCAACATTTTAGGTTAGTCCTAATCTAATTCAAAGTGGATTAAAGAGGAAAAAAATCATACATACATACTACTACAAAAATCTTTGAGTCACTTCTGGTTTCAGGAATGGCTCCACTTAGGGGCTCATATATCATCATCAGCTCTTTGTCTTTCCGCATTTTGGTTGAGCAAGGAGCCTCCAGCAGTTTCACTCTACAGCAGTTATAGCCTGTGAATTTCCTTTTGAGAAGTAGAATTTTCTCTTTTGCTGTACTGTGGCAGACCTTTGAGCCCCAGGTACAGAAAGGCTGCATTCTTTTTTTTTTTTGAGAGGGCATCTCTCATATTTATTGATCAAATGGTTGTTAACAACAATAGAATTCTGTATAGGGGAGTCAATGCTCAATGCACAATCATTAATCCACCCCAAGCCTAATTCTCGTCAGTCTCCAATCTTCTGAATCATAACGAACAAGTTCTTACATGGTGAACAAGTTCGTACATAGTGAATAAGTTCTTACATGGTGAACAGTGCAAGGGCAGTCATCACAGAAACTTTCGGTTTTGATCACGCATTATGAACTATAGACAATCAGGTCAAATAGGAATATTCGTTTGATTTTTATACTTGATTTATATGTGGATCCCACATTTCTCCCTTTATTATTATTATTATTATTTTTAATAAAATGCTGAAGTGGTAGGTAGATGTAAGATAAAGGTAGAAAACTTAGTTTAGTGTTGTAAGAGAGCAAATGTAGATGATCAGGTGTGTGCCTGTAGACTAAGTGTTAATCCAAGCTAGACAAGGGCAATAAAACATCCACGGATGCAGAAGATTTCTCTCAAAACAGGGGGGGTGAGGTTCTTACCTCACCTCTGTTGATCCCCAGTTTCTCACCTGATGGCCCCCCTGTGACTGTGCCTGTGTTAGGTTGTTATTCCCTTGAGGAATCTTACCCATCTCTGGCTAACCAGTCATCTTCTGGGGCTATACAGGGAAATGTAAAGTTGGTAAGTGAGAGAGAAGCCATATTGTTTGAAAAGGTTAGCTTTTTACTTCTTTGCATACTTATGCCCTGTGGCTTCTATGCCCAGCATTTATCTTGAGGTATCTTTACCACTTGTAGGAATTATGATACTCGGTAAATTCAATATGAGGCACAAATTCTATTTAAGGGTTGTAATTAGGAAGGAAGAAGAAAAGCTATAGAGGTAGCAGACGGAAGAAAACATGGGAAGATTGATTATTTCTTTGACGTATCTTCTTATAGAGTAACATAAGCATGTATAGGTTTTAAACTACTAATTAAATTGCGCACACACATTAACATAATAGGAACACAGTTACATAACCAAAGCAGATCTATAATTACCAGCCATCTCCAGTGAAGCCAAGAAAACCAGTTAGGCACTCTAGGCATTTGTGAAAATTTGTCTATGATATGATGGATATTGTCCAACTGTACATGAACAGTCTGAGAGAAATCAGACAAATTAAAACAGCCCATTCCTGGGAACTGTTCACATCACATATGTTCTTTTAACAGTAGATAGTCTGTAGTCGTAAGATTTTGGAGCGCTACAACTTGCACTTCTCCTAATTCTTGGTTGAGTTCCAACAGTGTAGATCCAGTCAAATTTGTTATTTTACTGTATGCACAGGCCAGCTTAGATATCTCCTTCTTCATTCCAATGGCAAGTCCAGGAACCGGTGGGATGAATGCAGCTACAACTGCAGCATCGCCTGGATCTTTGTTGAAGTTTTTTGATGATCATCTTCTGGTATGAGTCTTCCAGAGAGTGCTGATGTTGGAAGTTCTTTTTCATATCGTATCTTAGTTCATTTTCTGGGTAGCCAAATTAGGCTTTGATCCTCTGTATAAACACAAACAGACCCTTTGCCCACACTTTGATATGCCCTTTATACCATTGTGTAGAACTCATTGGAGGTCACCACACAGGAACTGCTTTTTTTTCTTAAGAGAAAGGAATATTATCAGAAAAGTGTACCTCCATAGCCGATCATCTGACACCCTTTAAGTGATCAAAATTAAGGATATTTAAAGCATGCATTAATCGTTGATTTACAGTTAGTTTTATCATATCATGGAGTAATCCCCCTTTTCTTTCTTTCTTCTTTTTTGTTATCTTTAATCTACACTTACATGAAGAATATTATGTTTACTAGGCTCTCCCCTATACCAGGTCCCCGCTATAAACCCCTTTACAGTCACTGTCCATCAGCATAGCTAAATGTTGTAGAATCACTACTTGTCTTCTCTGTGTTGTACAGCCCTCCCCCATGCATGCTGATCTTAATACCCCCCTTCTTCCTCCCCCCCATCCCTCCCTACCCACCCATCCTCCCCAGTCCCTTTCCCTTTGGTACCTGTTAGTCCATTCTTGTGTTCTGTGATTCCGCTGCTGTTTTGTTCCTTCAGTTTTTCCTTTCTTCTTATACTCCACAGATGAGTGAAATCATTTGGTATTTCTCTTTCTCCGCTTGGCTTATTTCACTGAGCATAATGCCCTCCAGCTCCATCCATGTTGCTGCAAATGGTAGGATTTGCCTTCTTCTTAAGGCTGAGTAGTATTCCATTGTGTATATGTACCACATCTTCTTTATCCATTCATCTACCGATGGACATTTAGGTTGTTTCCAATTCTTGGCTATTGTAAATACTGCTGTGATAAACATAGGGGTGCATCTGTCTTTCTCAAACTTGATTGCTGCATTCTTAGGGTAAATTCCTAGGAGTGGAATTCCTGGGTCAAATGGTAAGTCTGTTTTGAGCATTTTGGTGAACCTCCATACTGCTTTCCACAATGGTTGAACTAGTTTACATTCCCACCAGCAGAGTAGGAGGGTTCCCCTTTCTCCACAGCCTCGCCAACATTTGTTGTTGTTTGTCTTTTGAATGGCAGCCATCCTTACTGGTGTGAGGTGATACCTCATTGTAGTTTTAATTTGCATTTCTCTGATAATTAGTGATGTGGAGCATCTTTTAATGTGTCTGTTGGCCATCTGAATTTCCTTTTTGGAGAACTGTTTGTTCAGTTCCTCTGCTCATTTTTTAATTGGATTATTTAATTTTTGTTTGTTGAAGTGTGTGAGCTCTTGATATATTATGGACGTCAAGCCTTTATTGGATCTGTCATTTAAAAATATATTCTCCCATACTGTAGGGTTCCTTTTTGTTCTATTGATGGTGTCTTTTGCTGTACAGAAGCTTTTCAGCTTGATATAGTCCCACTTGTTCATTTTTGCTGCTGTTTTCCTTGCCCAGGGAGATATGTTCAAGAAGAGGTCACTCATGTTTATGTCTAAGAGGTTTTTGCCTATGTTTTTTTCCACGAGTTTAATGGTTTCCTGGCTTACATTCAGGTCTTTGATCCATTTTGAATTTACTTTTGTATATGAGGTTAGACAATGGTCCAGTTTCATTCTCCTACATGTAGCTGTCCAGTTTTGCCAGCACCATCTGTTGAAGAGACTGTCATTTCGCCATTGTATGTCCATGGCTCATACAATGATTATGTTGAGGTACTTGCCCTCTATTCCCATTTTGCTGAGAGTTTTTATCATGAATGGATGTTGAATTTTGTCAAATGCTTTTTCAGCATCTATGGAGATGATCATGTGGTTTTTGTCTTTCTTTTTGTTGATGTGGTGGATGATGTTGATGGATTTTCGAATGTTGTACCATCCTTGCATCCCTGGGATGAATCCCACTTGGTCATGGTGTATGATCCTTTTGATATACTTTTGTATTCGGTTTGCTAATATTTTATTAAGTATTTTTGCATCTACATTCATCAGGGATATTGGTCTGTAATTTTCTTTTTTGGTGGGGTCTTTGCCTGGTTTTGGTATTAGGGTTATGTTGGCTTCCTAGAATGAGTATGGGAGTATCCCCTCCTCCTCTATTTTTTGGAAAACTTTAAGGAGAATAGGTTTTATGTCTTCTCTGTGTGTCTGATAAAATTCCGAGGTAAATCCATCCGGCCCGGGGGTTCTGTTCTTGGGTAATTTTTTGATTACCATTTCAATTTCTTTGCTCGTAATTGGTTTATTTAACTTTTGTGTTTCTTCCTTGGTCAGTCTTGGAAGGTTGTATTTTTCTAGGAAGTTGTACATTTCTTCTAGGTTTTCCAGCTTGTTGGCATATAGGTTTTCATAGTAGTCTTTAATAATTCTTTGTATTTCTGTGGAGTCTGTCGTGATTTTTCCGTTCTCATTTCTGATACTGTTGATTTGTGTTGATTCTCGTTTTCTCTTAATAAGTTTGGCTAGAGGCTTATATATTTTGTTTATTTTCTCAAAGAACCAGCTCTTGGTTTCATTGATTTTTGCTATTGTTTTATTCTTGTCAATTTTATTTATTTCTTCTCTGATCTTTATTATGTCCCTCCTTCTCCTGACTTTAGGCCTCATTTGTTCTTCCTTTTCCAATTTTGATAATTGTGATGTTAGACTATTCATTTGGGATTGTTCTTGCTTCTTCAAGTGTGCCTGGATCGTTATATACTTTCCTCTTAAGACTGCTTTTGCTGCGTCCCACAGAAGTTAGGGCTTTGTTTTATTGTTTTCATTTGTTTCTACATATTCCTTGATCTCTATTTTAATTTGTTCATTGATCTATTGATTATTTAGGAGCATGTTGTTAAACCTCCATGTGTTTGTGAGCCTTTTTTTTTTTCTTTGTAGAATTTATTTCCAGTTTTATACCTTTGTGGTCTGAAAAAATTAGTTGGTAGAATTTCAATATTTTGGATTTTGCTGAGGCTCTTTTTGTGGGCTAGTATGTGGTCTATTCCATGTGCACTTGAGAAGAATGTATATCCTGTTGCTTTTGGATGTAGAGTTCTGTAGATGTCTATTAGGTCCATCTGCTCTACTGTGTTGTTCAGTGCTTCCATGTCCTTACTTATTTTCTGCCCGGTGGATCTATCCTTTGGGGTGAGTGGTGTGTTGAAGTCTCCTAGAATGAATGCATTGCAGTCTATTTCCTCCTTTAGTTCTGTTAGTATTTGTTTCACATATGCTGGTGCTCCTGTGTTGGGTGCATATATATTTAGAATGGTTATATCCTCTTGTTGGACTGAACCCTTTATCATTATGTAGTGTCCTTCTTTATCTCTTGTTACTTTCTTTGTTTTGAAGTCTATTTTGTCTGATATTAGTACTGCAACCCCTGCTTTCTCCTCCCTGTTGTTTGCCTGAAATATGTTTTTCCATCCCTTAACTTTTAGTCTGTACATGTCTTTGGGTTTGAGGTGAGTTTCTTGTAAGCAGCATATAGATGGGTCTTGCTTTTTTATCTATTCCATTACTCTGTGTCTTTTGATTGGTGAATTCAGTCCATTTACATTTAGGGTGACTATTGAGAGATATGTACTTACTGCCATTGCAGGCTTTAAATTCGTGGTTACCAAAGGTTCAAGGTTGGCCTCTTTAGTACTTACTGCCTAACTTAGCTCGCTTACTGAGCTGTAATATACTCTGTCTGGAGATTCTTTTCTTCTCTCCCTTCTTGTTCCTCCTCCTCGATTCTTCATATGTTGGGTGTTTTGTTCTGTGCTCTTTCTAGGAGTGCTCTCATCTAGAGCAGTCCCTGTAAGATGTCCTGTAGAGGTGGTTTGTGGGAAGCAAATTCCCTCGGCTTTTGCTTGTCTGGGAATTGTTTAATCCCGCCATCATATTTAAATGATAGTCGTGCTGGATACAGTATCCTTGGTTCAAGGCCCTTCTGTTTCATTGCATTAAATATATCATGCCGTTCTCTTCTGGCCTGTAGGGTTTCCATCGAGAAGTCTGATGTTAGCCTGATGGGTTTTCCTTTATAGGTGACCTTTTTCTCTCTAGCTGCCTTTAAAACTCTTTCCTTGTCCTTGATCTTTGCCATTTTAATTATTATGTGTCTTGGTGTTGTCCTCCTTGGATCCTTTCTGTTGGGCATTCTGTGTATTTCCGTGGTCTGTTCGATTATTTCCTCCCCCAGTTTGGGGAAGTTTTCAGCAGTTATTTCTTCCAAGATACTTTCCATCCCTTTTCCTCTCTCTTCTTCTTCTGGTACCACTATAATACGGATATTGTTCCTTTTGGATTGGTCACACAGTTCTCTTAATATTGTTTTATTCCTGGAGATCCTTTTATCTCTCTCTATGTCAGCTTCTATGCATTCCTGTTCTCTGGTTTCAATATCATCAATGGCCTCTAGCATCTTATCCATTCTGCTTATAAACCCTTCCAGAGTTTGTTTCATTTCTGTAATCTCCTTTCTGGCATCTGTGATCTCCCTCCGAACTTCATCCCATTTCTCTTGCATATTTCTCTGCATCTCTGTCAGCATGTTTATGATTTTTATTTTGAATTCTTTGTCAGGAAGAGTGGTTAGGTTTGTCTCCTTCTCTGGTGTTGTCTCTGTGATCTTTGTCTGCCTGTAGCTTTGCATTTTCATGGTGATAGGAAGAGTTTGCAGAGCTGGGACGAGTGATGGCTGGAAAAACTTCCCTTCTTGTTGGTTTGTGGCCCTCCTCTCCTGGGAGAACAGCAACCTCTGGTGGCTTGCGCTGGGTAGCTGCATGCAGACAGGGCTTCTGCTTCCTGCCCGGCTGCTATGGAGTTTATCTCTGCTGTTGCTGTGGGCGTGGCCTGGCTCGGGCACCTGCTCCAAAATGGTGGAGTCGCGTTGGAGCAGGAGCGGCCTGGAGGCTATTTATCTCCGTAAGGGGCCTCCGTGCTCCCTGCAGCCTAGGGGATTAGGGTGCCCAGAGATCCCCGGATTCCCTACCTCTGGATTAAGTGTCCCGCCCTGCCCCTTTAAGACTTCCAAAAAGCACCTGCCAAAACAAAACAACAACCACAAAAAAAATAAAAATTTAAAAAATTTAAAAAATTAAAAAATAAAAATAAAAAAATAAAAAAATAAAAATAAAAGATAGCCGCTCGTTTTTCTTTATTCTCCAGCACCAGCCTCACGCACCCGCTCACTGGTCTTGCTTCCCTGTTTCCCTAGTATTGGGGTCCCCTATCCCTTTAAGACTACCAAAAAGCACTCGCCAAAACAAAACAACAACAACAGCAACAACAAAATGGCTGCTCGCTTTTCTTTTTTTCTCTGGCGCCGGCCTCCGATACCCACTCACCAGTCTTGCTGCCCTTTTTCCCTAGTGTTGGGGTCCCTGTCCCTTTAAGACTTCCAAAAATCACTCACCGCAACAAAACAAAACAAAACAAACAAAAAAAATGGCCAATCGCTTTTCTTATGTCCTCCGGTGCCAAGGCCTCCGGTACCCGCTCACCGTTCTTGCTGCCCTGTTTCCCTAGTATCCAGGGCCCCGCGCATGCACTGTGTCTGCGCTCAGGTCTGGAGGGCTGGGGCTGGGTGTTCGGCAGTCCTGGGCTCCGTCTCCCTCCCGCTCAGCCTATTCTTCTCCCGCCCAGAGCTGGGGGGAGGGGCACTCGGGTCCCGCCAGGCCGGGGCTTGTATCTTACCCCCTTTACGATGCACTGGGTTCTCGCAGGTGTGGATGTGGTCTGGATGTTGTCCTGTGTCCTCAGGTCTTTATTCTTGGAAGACTTGTCTTTGTTATATTTTCATAGATATACGTGGTTTTGGGAGGAGATTTCCGCTGCTCTACTCACGCTGCCATCTTGGCTCCCAAGGCTGCATTCTTTATCACATCTGGCCACTGAGTCTGATGGAAACTTTTGCCTTGACATGTCAGTAACAACAATAATGAGAATGCTATTATTCATATTTTTGTTACAATTTGGTGTAAAACTATAAAATCTACAATTAAAGCTTATTGTGAGTTTTTCCAATGAATTTGTTGAGTGTTTTTTAGGCTTATTTATTAATTCTGAAAGCTTCATCTTTATTAAAAAAGTAGCCAACTAATCACTTCAACATAATTCTGGATACGTAGCATGTGCAACTCTGTTGTTTAAAGTGAATAGTTTAAACAGTAGAAAACAGAAATATAAATTAGAATCTTAGATGTAGATGTAGACTAAATCACATGTGCTTGTTTGAGAAATAACTTCGGTGGTTTTCAGCTCTAATAGATAAAACACTATAAAACCTTCATTGTGGGATCCCCTTAATGTTCAGATGCACTGATCTCTTAACAGAGATCTTGAAGATTTTGAATTTAATATAAGCAATGACTATTAAATGCTTTGCCTAATGATGTTCAATACAAATAGGAAACTATCAGATTTTGAAAATTTAATATTCCTGAAGGGATTTAAAAAAATAGTCAAAGCACAGTTGAGAAGCCTAATTTAAGACTACATTATGAGCATGGGAATTTCTCTTTGGGGAAGTTTAGAAAATAATTTGTATGTGTTTTAAATAATTTATCATTATGAGTCATGTTAGTGTGCCTTATTGCATATATTTGAATTTCTTTGCTCTTTTTTTACTGTTGTTAGAATAATGACCAAGGATGTTTCCTTTACCAGATTTACTTTAATCCCTTGATGGCCTCAATGGCATTGATCTGTAGGTGATCAATTTAACTTAATTACAGGTGTTCCTACAGTAACTGAAATAAGAAAATGCATCTATGGTGGAGCACACCATACTGTGTTCAGTAGTTCAGTTTTATTACTATGATTAATGACCTTGATGACTATGATTATTTTTGCACCATTTAGCATTAATTATTTTGACAGGAAACCATCACCACGATCAAGGTAATGATCATACTCATCCATTTAGCACTAACAATGTTTAGTACTTGGATTTTGAAACTGTTGGACAGCAGTTTGAAGGATACAAATGTTAGGATTATTATTGATTACCAAAAACACGTCCTGGTATGGAAGATATTAAATGACAAGGAGTTTAATTTAAAGTTTCTCTACAGTCTACAGGAGAAAATGAAGGTTTATGACTTGATCTTTGCAGTCCAAATATTCTCTCCCCTCCTTCCTAAAATATACTTATCAGGGTAAGGTTACAGTTACAGTCACCAAGTTTTTTTAGTGGAGCAGGGCATTCTGCCCTCTCTGTTTCTAGTCAGAGGCTGAAGCTGTATGAAACAAAATAAGCACCACTGTTTATAAGCTTTGCATGTAGACAAGGTATGTTTAGCTTTGAAGGTAGTTCACAGTATTAGAGATTAGAATATAAAAGCTGATAATCTGGGTAATTTTTTTCAAGAAATGTTTCTCAACAAAAATGAAAGCAAAGATAAAGGCTGTGTGCTGACAATATGAAGGAATGATAAGAAGCAAGCACTAAAATTTCACCAGAGACATTTTAGTGATAAATCCTGGACACATAAGACCCTTGACTCTGGAAAGTAAGTGTGCAGTGAAGACTGAATGAAATGCCTTGATCCTGCTCAGGGCCAGGAGGGAAGACACACAGATAGATAAAAGATGGCTCGTCTTTAAAAGGCTCTAACGTGAGGCCCAAGACTCATTCCTTCCTGGTCATTGAGCTTGTTCTGTTTGTTTTTAACTTCCTCACTCAAGAAGATAAAAGGGCACGTAGGAAAATCTGGGTGAAAGAAAATATGTGTAGGGATACTAAAATATGTCTGGGAAGAGGTGAGAATACAAAATACAGAATTCTGTGTAGTCCAACACATTCAGAAGTGACTTCAGATTGATTATGAGATGTCTAGCAGCAAAAGGAAGGAGACCAAATCACAAGCATTGCAATTTTCACAAGATTAAAATGAACGATTGTTCTAATGAAGCAAAATTCTTCACTGGCTCTAAAGAGGGACATTGCTCTTGTTAGTCCTTGTAGAGTAAGGGAAACAGTGGTTCCTTTTCTTTTGTCTTGCATATTATGCAGAATCTTCTGATTTCCGAAGTACTCAATAAAAGGTGTCTTGATAAGATAAAAGGAAAAAATTTTGTTAACATTGTTTCATCCCTAGAAAAATGCTTCTGACATTCTGAATCATGGAATAGGTTATTGTTTAGACCAAGGTGCTGTCAGACCTTTGGAAATCAATGATATCTAACATATTTTATGCTATTTTACAGGTAACAAAGTGTTTTCACATTTATTATCACATCAAATTTTTACAGTGTCTCTGTGGTGTACGTAGTAGTATGCCTATTGACAGTAGTCTGCATGCTGGTCTGTGGTCAAGAAACTTAACTGCTTGAGCTCACATAGCAAGGAAGGTTAGTATAGCTGGGACTCAAATTAAAACAAAATATTTCTTTCTTAAAATAGTGTATTTTTCCCACTACAGTAAATACAATTCAATTTTACAAGGAAAACCAACCATTTAATCAGTTATCCAGGTGGAGACATTTCTTTCCAATACTTATTTCATATATCAGCAGTATACTTTCATCTATTGCTTTAGCCTTGATAATGTGGAAAAGGTTGGGGGAATGATAGGTATAATAAAATGGTTACCATTAATCAAATACTACACCATTATTTCACTCAGTTATTATAATAGCCCTGTAAGTGATTGCCCACATTTTGCAGATGAAGACATTATGGTGTCAGAAGAAATACAGAAGTAACGTAACTGGTATATAGCAGAATGAAAATTCTAGCCAGGTCTGTCTAGCTCCAAAGACCTCTTGATCGCCATGCTGTGTGGTTTGGCAGCTTTCATGATATATGCGTCAGGCAGGCAGGTGTTTGTAGTGGCAGAGTTACTGAAGTGAGATCACTGTTGCCCATAGAGAAAGTAGAGCTTTCAGCACTGGCTCCTGGGTCAAGGCCTACGCACTCTCTAGAACATATTAAGGTGGGCAAACAGGGAGGTTTTCTTAACCAGTCTTTGTACCTGTATTTAAGAGCAGGGCTTTCATGTTTATCAAGATGAAGCGGCCAGCCTAATTTCCGTTAGGCCCTTAAAGGGAGTAGTGAAGAAAATGTACTTGCACATCTGACCAGGGGGACTATTGTATATGTTACAGTAGAATCTCCTCTTTAGAAATCAGCAGATTATCACCTTCTTGCTGCCCTTCACTGTGGTGTCTGAGGTAGTAAATGGGTGCTGCCATTTTCAGTTCAGCTTGCTGAGGGAAATCATGGTTTTAGCAAGAAGAGGGTGAACTATATCCAACATATTTTGGCACTCAAAGCACTCCTTTTCTCTGTAACTGTTCCTATCCACTCATACTCCCATGCTTTCAAATTTATTTTTGTGCACATGTTTTATGTCTTCTGTAGGCGCTGTGGTAGGCGCTGTAGTAAGTGCAAAAATGAGCAAAAAAGAAAACAAAAATCTGTACCTTAAAGGAATTTTTTATCTTGCAGAGAGTGAAGAAGAAAGGCAGCTATTTTAGTTAAAAAATATCCAGGCCATGTAAGCTAAATGCCCCCCAAAAATAGAACCATGAAGATTAAATGTGTTACTAAGCAGAGAGATGCAAATGACAATGATGAGATGTCAGTTTACACTGAATAAAGTAGCAAGATTTAGAAGGCTGGATAGAGCCAAGTGTTGGCAGAGATGTGGGGCTATAGAGGCCAGCATGCACCTCTGCTGAGAGCATGTACTGGTGCAGACATTCTGGGCAATGGTTTGGCATTACTTGGTCAATAAGCTTACCTATTCCCATGACCCTACAATTCTGCTCTTCCTTCTATCTCAGTAAAATTCCCAAACAGGCCCATAAGAAGTCATATATGATATTCATTTCTGAAGGCCAGGAGTTCATCATCAAAAGTGTAGGTAAAATGGGGCAGTGCACATCGTGGAGTGTTATGCAGCAGTTGCATATACCCATAGCAGCACAGAAGGACCACAAAACAGCATGGAGCAATAAAAGAAGTAGAATGACATCTAGCACAGTTTCTGTTTCGATAAATGAACATGCATGCATAAAGAGGGTGCTTATTTTCCAAGAATACTCATTAATAAAAAGATACATATTATATATATTAGAATTGCTTCCTCTGGGAAGGGGACAGTGGGAATGGGGATTGGGACCAAAAGGGAAAATAAATGTTACACCGGGACTGTCCATAAACCAATTATTGTAATGTGACATTAAATGAGGAATATGTTACTTCAGCCCTCTACAATGACCACATGACATCGATAATCTATATTTACAACTGTCCTCCTCATCATCATGCACTTTACAGATGAGGAAACCATGTTTCAAAGAGGTAAGTAACTTTCCAGCCAACACATCCTGTAAGTGTTGGAGAACCATGATGAAGAGCCAGGTACATCTAACGCCAAAGCTGTGCTAGTAACCCCATGCTAGACTCCCTGTCAAGAGCATGCTCTAGTCCTTTGGCAGGGTTGATGCAGAGGGACCTGGTAGTGAAGTGGTTAAAATAGTTAAAACGCGGTCCGGTGCTGTGTATGGCTTTAATTATTCCTTACTACTGATTAGTTTGATAGCAAAAGGTTATTGAGAAGGAAGCTGCCCATATTATAAAGGCCTACCCATATTATAAAGGGCTTTCTGCCCATGTGTGTCTCATTGTATTGATGGCGGGGCTTTGCCAACGTCAATCTAAGCAAGCAGAAAACATAAGCACCGTCAGCCCTGTTATAGCTTTGCATTCTGAAATCCCTTCAAGTAATAAATGGATGAGAACAAAGGGGGCAACACTGGTCTTTCAACTGCAAAGACTGAGGTTTAAGCTTTAGGGAACCCTGTTTATCACACTTCCTTTCCTACTGATGAACTCCAAGCTTCTATGCAGTTAAAGTTGGGAGACATTTCTCCACATCTATAGGTAGGGTTCAGAACATTTAATTGTACATGGAATGTAAGACCTACCATTCTGGTCAGTATAGGAATAGAATTTGGTTCCTTGGGAATGAACCAAATGCTCACCAGGGAACATTTAGGCTAAGGACTAAAGCTGTTAAGTTATCTTGGAAAGCAGTTTGAGAAACAGTGAATGATAAAAGCCCACCAATGGAAGACAAAAGCCAATGTGTTTAGAAAGGGCTTTTAGTGATGGTCCATGTGAACTGAAGTTTCAATAGTTCTGTTTTTTATTTATGCCTTCCTCTCTCTTGATTCTTTACCCATTTCTCAAATTCTTCCTTTGCTCTTTACACATCAGCACATCTGGGATTGGGCTTCCAGCACCTGCTATAGGAAACAGACATTTTCTTGCTGAAAATAAGCTTTTAAGTAGCAGAACTTAAATTCATATTCCTTATTTAGTTCAAAAGAATATGCTTTAAAATCTGGTTCTAAGCAAATACGCAGCTTAAGTAACAATGACAACAACAAAATAATTTAACTAAAGAAACACCCAAACCTGAATATCTTGATAAAATAATAAAACAAATGAAGGATTCAACACACAGACTGAAAACAGACTCTTCATAGTTTAGACCTGGAAGACTCTACAGTACATCTGTTTAACATCTTGCAGTTTGAAGAACTCTGCCTTGAAAAACCTTCCGTACCAATGACACACAGAATAAAAGGTTATGTTATGACTTTCAGATGGAAACCTGCAAAAGTTTATCTGCTGGGCCGGACTGTTAACTCTTAACTACTTCTGATTCCAACTGTTAAAAAGATTTTTCGTGTGTGAATTATAGTAATTAACTTTTTAAATTTACATCAGAAACATCAGAAAGAATTTTTTACTTGGAGAGAGTGAGCATGTTATGGAATGAATAGAATGTTTTGGTTGTGATGTCCGAGTGGAACGAAAATCCCCCCTATAGTGCCTTTTAATAGTAAGCATGTATGTCTATGTGTTGGATTGCAAACAAAAGCATCATTCTGGAAATTTCAGTGTGTGAGAAAACCTCCATAACTGGCAATGTTCATCGAAAGTTTTGTTGAGATAATGGGAGTCTATTTGCTTCCAAGTATGAGTACAGAGAAAATGCCCTTATATTGATGTGGCAAAAATCATACTTGGTAAGGAGGTCCTGTAGTTTGTAATAAAGTCGTAGAAGAATTAGAAATCCCTTTTGAGATCAGTTTGCTACCAGAATTGTATTGTCTTTGCTTACAAGTTACTTGGTAACTGGGGGATAAAAATGGAAAAGAGAGGTTTCTATATACACCAGGCTCTCCCGTGTCTAGCCGTCATACGAACGTGCATTTTCTTGATCTGTAGGAAGGAGATACTTCCTTCTTCCCCAACCACACAGGAGGCTCACTGCCAGCTTCTTGCCTCTGTGCCCCCAGCGTCCAGCAGACACATCTCAGAAATGCTATTTGAAGCTCAGTGTGCAGCGTGTGGGTGTGTGAGCGAAGGGGAGATAACATTTCCTTCAGAGACACACACACCCTCCGACCCAGACGGAGGAAGAATCTGCTGTGCAACAGGCTTGCTGCAGGGTTTCCATGTGCATTTTATTACACTGAAGCCAACTGTGGTGACAAGTTACACATTAAATAGCTATCTGTCTTTTCTGAAATTGCACATTCTCCTCTCTTTGTAGGGAAAGTGATGTCGTTCTCTATTGCTTGTGTAAACAATATCATTTAAGTAGAGGGTTTCTGTTTTCCCTTGCATACCATGAAAGCTGTGTTCTCCCTGCTCAGATGCCCTCATGGACTTGGTTGCATAGTGATTACCTGTGCTCCTGGGGACAGTGAAGTGCATACACTGACACTGTCAGTAGCCAGAAGTTTTCACTGGGGAAATAAGTTCAGTAACTGTTATTAATTTGGTTTAGAAAATAGTTGCAGAGTACTCAGACAAATAAGACGTAGCAGAACACATGGTCTTCGTTATTCAATAACTATCCCTCTGCAAAGGAAACATGGTCTATTTCCCATTTGAGAAGGAACTTAGAACAAACTAGTAAATATGGAAAGAGAGCTACACATGTACTATAATTTTATTGAATAGTTTTCCTCATGCACTTATACAGCCCTCCCCCACCCGACACACTCACCCAACAGGGCCACATAGATGTATTCCCAGCTGGTATTAGCATAATCATTACCACATTATAAACAAGCCTGTGGAAAAATAGCCCCAGAGACTTAGATGGCTTTTTTTTTTTTTATAAATGAAGGCAGGTGGGGATGGAGAACCAGATATTTTTGGAACAAATTTTTCTTTTTCTCCCTCTTTAGAAATAATAGGTTAGATCTCAGAAACCTCAATTAGTAGCATGGACCAGGGAGGTGGGGTCGAAAGGAGTCATGACACACTCAGTGTTCCTGGAGAAACAGGAGCGGAAGGCTGCCCATGGAGCCCCCACTGCAGGAAGCCCTCATTTGATGGTGGAAATGTTGAGGCTCTCTTCTTTCTTTCCTATTAGAGCCCAAGTGGAATGCTTTTCTCTGGCTTAATATAGTTCCTGTTGGTCAATGTCTCTGGCTCTTTCTGCCTTTTTCTATTGTACTTTTTCCTGGAGTTGACTAGAAATCTGGACTTAATGGCTGATTCCAAGTTCACTGCCAAGACCAGTAATAAAATATGGTGTAAAATATGGTTTTACCTGAAAGCTTTGGCCATTAAGTGCTCTCAGGTTTAGTTATAAAAAGAACCCAAGACAAAGGAAAGAAAAGTTTTGTGAAAGTAAGATCTGGTCCGTGTGTCCAGGTACTAAGAGATCAGACAACAGGCTGAAAAGAGATTTAGTGTGCTGTCCTTTTTTCTTTTTCTTTTTTTCTATTGATTTTTATAGGCACACAGAGAATAACTAAGTATTCTAGCCAAAGAAGAATCATAGGTTTGTCCTTTTAAACTTCTAACTTGGGAAATACCCAGAGGGCTCTGTGATAAGGATGAAGATGGCATTGGTGGATGTGGGTGAGGCAATACACCTCCTGCGGGCTTATTATATCTACTGTGGTCTATTGCATCATTGTTGTTTGTAATGGTTTTATCACCTTTTGTTTGTTTATAGTTGCCTTAATTTGATCAGATGAGCTTAGCCATGTGTCTTTATAAAACTTGAATCATAAATAGTGCGGATCGCGTGAGTTTCAATATCCAGGAGGTTAATCTTAAATACAGTACTCAGGTGTCTCTCCAGTTTGACGTGAGATTTCTATTTGGAATAAAGTTAACAAGGCTCTTTCCTCCTGGGCTAGCTTAGACTCAGATATGTATAACCCTTATGTGAGGCAGATCTAAGGGAGAGAATGTATACATATCCACTGGCAGGGCCAGCTGGTGTGCTTGAACCTCCCTTACTCCACTATGCAATGTACTCAGAGTGCGTCAGGTGCTGAAAGTTACTCAATGTTTTGATGTAAGTAAATTATCTGATATGAAGTGTGTTTTTTCTCATAAATTGGCTTTTTCTATGATTAAGAAAGAGCATTAGATTAAAACAGGCCTACTTCAAAGTAATATACCTATTTTTCCATTATATGTTTCCAAAGTTAATAGACTTTGCCAAAAGGCAGGGCATTTCCAGACCTTACAATTAAACCATGATGTCTGAAAGAACTTGCTTAATGTATTATTTATTGAACTCTCGTGGAATCTTCACTGTAGTATAAGAACAAAAGTTAAGCCAATGTGTTCACAGTTTGAATAAAAGCATGTAAGTATTGTTTCTTATTGATAATAGAATCTTAGCTTTACAGAACAGAGAAGGACCTTGGGGGATTTCTGGTCTAAACAAATCATTTATTTTACAGACAAAGAATCAGAGGCTGGAGATGAGGAGTGACTTACTCCAGCACATAGCAGCTCAGTTGGAATTAGAACTCAGTCCCATCAATTCGCTGAGCACCATAAGCTGTCCTTTCCCACTGGCTCTATCCTAGGCTCCCCCGTCATCCTTTTTGCCCATTTTTTGCAGTGTCTTTCTGGCTGGATTCTTAGTCTCTGATCTTCCCCAACTCCAGTCCATCCTGCATACCATTGTAAGATTAACATTCTTTAAACATGTTTCTTATCATGAATCCCTTCAGTATTAGGGCTCTGTGGAGAAAGAGAACTAGTTGGAGATCACACACACACACACACACACACACACACACACACACACACACTACACACCTGGGAGAGCCAGTGCTATAGTTCCAGTCCTATGTCCTAGCTCAAAAGTCAGGCAGGCCAAGTCTCTACTCAGGTCATCGGTTGGATGAGGGCCACTGACATGAGGGACAGTGGTCTGCTTTTTTCACTTTATGCATTCATGTGTTAGCATCATCCAAAAACATCCTCACAGACACCCAAATTAATGTTTGACCAAATATCTGGGCACTTGGTGACCCAGTGAAGTTGACACACAGAATTAACCATTGTACCTTCTTTAAGAAGTTAAAATGACTGTATTCTCTTCTTTTATTTTTTGGCAGAGCATTTCATTCATTTCAAAACTCTTTCATGGACTTAATCTTACTAGATCTTCTCTTGGACATAGAAAAGGAGGGAATGCTGACTTTGAGTGCCAGATTGCTCTGAGGTACTCAAAAAATCTTTTAGTGTTTATTTTTCTTATTATAAAGGAAATACAAGTTGATCATAAAAAAGTGCAGATAATAGAGATAAGCAAAGAAGGAAATAAATGTTTTTCTTAACTCAAGGGTCAAAGGTAACCTCTCTTTATGGCTTTTTAGACTTGTGTGTGTGTAGTTTTATAAAATACTATACATAATATTCATTTTGATTATTATCATTTTCCATTAACATACATATACCTATGAAAGCATTATTTTTAATCCTTTCACAGCATTTGCTTTGTGGATGTCATATAATTTGTTAACCCAGTATTGGATGCTAATATTATTTCCATTTTATGTTGAGATAGTTTTTTTACGTACAGCTTTGTACACGTCTAATTATTCTTTTAGAAAAAGCTCTCACAGGTGAATTTTTATTTTCCTTGTCACATCAACGCTGATCTGCTTTGCCTTATTTTCACCTTCTAATCTTATGTTTTCTACAACTTCCTAAAACGAATTAATTTTGTGACCTCAGTTTTACTGTCTTGTATTCCTTACTTTTTCACATGTTAATGTTAGTCCTCCAAATAAACTATCAGCTTCCTGAAGGGAAAAACCATATTTACATTTTTGTGTAAAGATAAAAACATATATAAAATAATTGATTTGAGTTGTTAAAACTTGCTGTGGATTGTTGGACTATTTTCCATTCAATTATTTAAAACATAAAGAAATGTCTTGTGTAGTTTCTGTACGCTTTGAAAATTTGATAGCTCACAAGACAATTTAAATGTAAACAGTGAGTTTCTCAACCTTTCCATCAATTGACACATATTATTGAGAACTTTCTTTGTGTAGATTATTGCAAGGTCATGTTTGAGAGTGTAGTGAAGTGCAGGGGGTACTATTTAAACATAGCTGGCAATCCAAGTCATATATGATAGGTACCAGATTATTTGGGACACTCTTATTGTCATCCTGGTATGATATTCTGTGAAGAAATTGTTCCTTTTAACTAATGACTTGGATGCCACCCTTTGTGAGTATATCATTCACTGTCTATTATTTGGACTTCTACTTGATATTTACTGGACTTTACTGGTATTTTTCTTGACATTGGTCTGATGGTCTAGACGTTCTCTAGATTAGATTAATGAATCACGGATAGAAAGTATTGCATTCTAAAAATAGAACTCTTTTTTTGTAAATAACTAAGAATAAACACTAATGAGTCTTGGAATGATTAGTAAATTTAAGTTGACTATGAAATGAGCAGGCATTAAATGCAAGCATCTGGCTGAGCCCTTGTTTAGGGGGAAAACACAGAGATGATAAGACAGTGTACCTCTGCCTATGAAGTTCGTTATCCAGCTGGAAATGTGGACACACACAACTCTTCCGTATGCCGATTTCCAATGGTGATGCAATTAGGCTTTAACATGATGTAGTTTGAATACACAGGCAAGAACAATTATTGTAACTGAGAGGACTGAGGAAAGATTCATAGAGAAAAAGACATTTGTGCAGGGCCTTACTGTGGACTTACATTGTATATATAAATTATATATATTGTAGTTATCATTTATAATAACTTAAATGATAAGTAGGGTCTTGTGTATCAGTAGTGGAAAGTGAATTACAGGTGTGGGGATAGCATGAAGGGGCAGTAAGAACATCTGAGCATGAGTATTTGTTTCTGGAATGTTGAAGAGTCTAGTGTAGTGGAAAGAAAGACTGAGGAAAGAGGAAAGTGGCCCAGGGTGAAACTGGGAAAGTAGCTTGGGCTCTGACCCTGAGGAATGTTCAGTGCCATCCTAAGCAGTTCAGAATCCGTCCCATAGGTTTCAGAAGGCAAGTAAGAGAGGAATTTAAACAGGACGGCACAACCGAGTTTATCTCTTAGGAGAATGACTCTGGTGTTGTCACTAAAGATAGAATGTAAAGGCTGTAGAGGTGAGAGAGCAGTTGGGAGTCTTCACAAACAGTAGTTTGGGATGACTGTCCATGGTCATTAATGTTATTTATAATGGTGGCTTTACCCCTGGGGAAGTGACGCTTCAATTTAAATTGTCCTGAATTTTAACTGTGACATTGGGTCTTTTAGTAATTTTATGGGCTATCAATGACTTATGTCTTCTCTCGTCTGTTATTGGTTGTATCTCTTTTTGTAAGGACAGAGTGTTGGTACTGTTGTGGGTATTGCTTGTGGTGCTAAGTATTCCTGATATTTGACGGACCAGATTTCATCTTCTCTTTAATCCTTAGTCTTTTACGAGTTCACATTTGCTTTTGGGTCAGATTCTGCTCTATTCTGCCTCCTGTCTTCTTGGACAGGAAGGCTCGCGGAGAGGCAGATGCAGTCAAGAAACTGTATTCCTGCCTGGGGGGATGGCAGATGGTGGTGTTCTCACATTTGCCACAATAGCCGTATCCTCACAGGGTGCTTCTCCTTAGACTGAGGACCAACAAACAGTTCTCTGAGAACTATGTGATCACACACTATGGAGAAAACATTAATGAAATGTGCTAAGTAACTATTTGAACATTGCAAATGAATACAAATATACTACTACACCTCTCTTTGGCTCTCAATTTCACTTTACTTAGAAACTCCTCCATTGCCAGAAATGTCTTCTTGGACCATTTTTCTTTCTTCTTGCTTCGTCTTTTACTCATTCTGCCCGTGTCCTTCTCTTGCCTCTTCTGTGGTCTTTTTCTCCTGCAGAGCCTGCTTTGTGCTGTCTGTTAGGCTGTGATGTCCCGTGTCTCCGCAATGACCTCTTGCCCAGAGGCCCTTGCTAAGCCCCTCTCAGGCCCTCAGCATTCAAGTGGGCATGCTTCCAGCTGGTGGGTATTCCTAGGACGCCCTCCTGATTGTCTTCTTGGGCCACTTCTGTTCCTGTGGATTACAGCTTTCTTGTTCATCTGTTCCCCAAACCCCCCTTCTGCCTCCCGCATCTGCTTTGGTTAAATCCTTAGTGAGGGTTCTGGCCTTTGTGTTGAAAGCTGCTTTCTGGTATAAAAGACAACTAAGTTTCTGCTGAATATAACATTCTATTTATTTTCCCTCAGAGCATACTATCTCTTTGGAGGGAAAGAATTGTCGGTTGGCTGAGTGCTACCAGGAATACTATCATCTCTATAAGCATATTCAACCTAAGTTTGCATAGACCTTTAAAACGTGTTTAGGCTATCTCTCACAAGATTTGTAAACAGAGAAATGGTTTGGGTAAGCCATGAGGAAGTATACAATCTAAAAAAGACAGCAAGAGAAATAAATATATATCGTGCTAGGTCATAATAAATGTCGACAGTTCAGGATCTGTCACAGGATCATCCATTCACAGAACACACACCAGTGGAATACCATATGTGCCAGGCTGTGTGCATGCCAGGCAAGGGAAGGCTGTCCCCAAGAAGTCTAGTTGGAGAGATTAATGTAAATACAGGTGATTAACAACGTGGTCGGATGAGTGCTGTAATACAGACATATAAAATCGTCTTGAAGGCACAGATGAGGGAGCGAGGAACTCTGAGCCAGCCCAGGAAGCTGCTCTGATAGTGGTGCTCAGGCAGGTGCCTTGCGAATGACAGGAAGCCTAGAACAAATGAGCCTTCAGAGGCCGGCATCACACCTGGCTGGCAAGTGGTGAAAGGCCACTTGCAGCTCAGTTACAGAGTTTATCAAATCATTAAACTTGAGCTACACCATCTTGGAGAGGTTTATCAAACTCTAAGGCTGCAGGTTGTGCAGAGAACAAAAGCATCTGTACGGTGCTTGGGAATTGTTCTTTAGAGGTCCTGGGTCGCTGTTTCCCACGTCACATTGACACTTTCCCTTAACAGCGTGATAGCAAATAGTAACATCTGTTTCTGTGGGACTCGGCTGTGAATACATTGAAGGGGACAGGCAGTGGTTTAGTGCGGCCTGTGACTTGTAAGGAATTTCATATGGAGAGAATTCTACTCTGTGGTTCTGAAATTAGGGGAAAGAGGAAGTTGTTTTTATTACTGTAGCATAAGAGGCCCCTCTGCCCTTGATTCCTCTTTCTCTTTCTAATTTGTAACCATTTCCTGACTGATGGTCCTGTTGCATGCTTTTTCATAAATTCCTCCATGCTGAAATCAGTTAATGGCCGGGCCGCACTCCGAGCCGAGTCCCCACACGTGGGCTCACACTGCTGACAGATTGCACAGGGCCTGGCGCTGGCCTGTGGGGCCAGATGGAAGTGTTCAACCTCAAGTTCATCTCTCAGGATTACCAGGCGCTGGGAGTTTGCCCAGCGTGCACCTCTTATTTTCTTTGTCAGCATGACTAAGATCAAAGTGCAAGAAGGATACATAAATGATAACCTAGAACTTTGCCCAAACACAGAGGCTACTATGTGGGCAACGTCCTCCAGTACACTTTCCCCAAAGGCACGGAAGGAAAAGAGCAAATTATGTTTCAGTATAGCCTTCCTCACACAGCCACTTCCAAACCGCGCCCCACACCCCCACCCCGTAGCCCCCCGCTTTGTTTCCTACACCCATCATAGTTGTATTAATCAATTGGTTCAGGGATTTGAGATTTCCTGGCCCAATCACAGGATTTGGGAAATACTGATTTCTGTTTATATGAAGCTGTGGCTGTGATTGCAAACTTTGTACCTGGCTGAGCTCACATCTGTCATTCCATATTCAGGAATTGAGATGATTCTGGCTGTCCTCCTGAAGAGTGAGAATGAATAATCTCTGCCTGTGTTGTGAGCAGAAATAATTTACTTCCGGAATGTATTTTGTTTAAAACAATATTCACAATGTTCGTAATGGCAACAATAATTCATGGAAGTAATCAGACAGGTAATAATTATCTTTGACCTTGTGTTCCAGAGTTTAAAAAAATACCTTGCCATGTTTCTGAGTTTATTTTATATCATGCTATTCTTCCTCTCTTCAAAATGAACCTTGGTGCCTTAAGGAAAGAGTTGGATTAGTGAGGCTGAAAGTTAGGGAATAACTAGGACTTAAAAGGAATAATTCTCTTAGAAAAATAACATCCAGATAACACAAAAGGTGTTCATTTAAATGGCAAAATTTCTGATTGCTCTTTAGACTGATGTTGTCTTTCAGATACTATATCAGATAGAATAGATGTAGAAAGGCGAAGTTCAGTAATGCAGCCCTGCTTAATACCATTGTAAATGCTCAATGTTTTCTTCATCAGGATGACAGATTATGTTTCCTAACAGATGATAATTCCTCTATGGGTTTCCAGAAGTTACAGCTGGTCCATGTGATTATTCTCATTCCTTTCTGAAGACAGGTATCTGTATATTTGTCTATATCTGCATAGATATATAGCTTTATATATCTACACACAGTCACATATATCATGAACTGATAGTGGGAAGCTGAAGTGTGGGCACTTCCCCCACCACTGTTCCCTTCACTAAGCTGCCACACTTGAGCGCGTGTGTGCATGCACCCGCATCTTCAATGCTACCAGCTATGCTGTATTGCAAGGGTTCTGGCTTCTTTCCCGGAAAATGTTGGGACCGTGACAGCTCAGGTCAGGTGTTCCTGGTGGACTCCTGTGGGTCTTATGTCCCTCACCTGTAAAATGGTGATAATAATGACTACCACAAAAGATTTTTAACAGGGTTAAATTAAAATATATAATGTCTGAAGAGACATTCCTTAGAGCTTTGAACTCTGGCTCTTGAGTTGGCAGATGTAGATTTAAATCCTGGCCTTGCTGCTTAAAAGATGTGTAACTTCAGGCAATTCATTTCATTCTCTGTGTTATTATTCTGTATCAGCAATAAATGATTAAAAGCATGTAAAGAGCAAGAGACTGGCACATAGAAAGCACTCAATAAATATTTGCTATTATCAAATTATAAAAAACTATGCTTATGTTAACTTTTTATGATGAGCCAATAATAAGATAATGTCTAACTCTGGGGTTGAATGGCTTTTCTAAACTATTCTAACAACAGATCTGGCAAGGTTAGTGAAATGTCAATTAGCATTTTGTTCGTTTATAAACTTCCAGCTTTGTGAGGGAATTAATATGTTTGCAGGTTTCTGTTAAAAGTGTGATCACATGGATTTTTCCTAAAGACACCTGGAACCATATAGCTTGTCCGTTTCAGAACTCTTCTATGGTATATGTAAGAGTTAAATAGCATTTGGATGGTTGTAGCTTCTTTGCAGTATGTTTTGCTATGGACATAATTTAAAAGACCATTGTTCTGTGGGTAAGAATGAATATTCTGTTTCAGCTAAAAAAATCAGACTTCTGTAAGAGGTGTATCACATTTATTGATATCTGCAGTTGGCAGAAAAATGTTCCCTTATCTTTCCTTAGCCAAATACTGTCAATTTTATCTCCAGAATTCCTCATATATTTTTCTATCCTTCCACAGTTCTTCTTCTGAGCCTCCTAAGATAATTCTCTTCTTCCAGGTTCTCTCCTAATTCATTTTGCGCACCTTGTTAGAGACGCCGGAAGCTCAGGTTTTGTTCATTTCACTCATAGGCTTAATGGTCCCTCATCCTGACCTAGGATGCCTGTTCCCAAATTCATATTTGGATGACTTCTTTCTGCAAATCCTGTCCCACTAAACTATGCTATTCTTTCATAAAGCATACTTTTGTATATTATGTATTCATGGTCACTTCTAAACCATTTGTCTGGGAACTATCTGGTCTTCTATACAGTATTTGATATATGATTTCAAACTATGGTGGCACTCCCTATCTTCTTCTCTGTTGCCATAACTGTTAGCCTGTCATTTTCTGCAGCAGTGTAGTAATTGTGTACCCCTGGAGCTGGCCCAGTCCCCAAGAAAGGAGGAAGAGCAAGAACTTCCAGGAGATAGGTAGGGAGGATGACCCCCATGGTGGTCCAGGCCTTCCCCTGTGATCAATGAAATTGCCAGTCTCTGTCATTTCTTCTCACTGAATTGGCCTCATGAAACTCTGCATCACTGAACCTCAAGCCTGTTGGTCACAAAAGGCTGCTGTCTGGCATGGCTGTTCCTTCATCCAGTCCAAGTTCCATTTTCATTCCTTGGCTGCTATCCACTCGAGAGGGAGGAGGATAGCATTGTGCTGGGCAGGCATCAGTGTCCGCGGCAGCCCAGTGCATGTGCAACTCAGCTGAGCTTTTGCTGGACTGTAATCCAGGTGGTGGTAGAACACTGGCTCTCCAACTTGAGTGTTCATCAGAGTCACCTGCAGGGCTTGATAAGCAGATGCTGGACCCCATCACTGATTCAGCAGGTCTAGGGCAGAGATTTTGCATTTCTAACACATTTTTTGGGAACTCATTATATTTGCATGGTACAGTGTGGCTGAGTACTATCTGGTTATGAAAGTGTTCTGTACCTTCATACCTCTGACTTGTCATGTGGTTTAATCTTGAAGGCTTTCCCCAAATCTTGCCATTTATAACATCCAGGCAATACTGCATCTTCAGTGATCTTTAATGATTCCCCCCAGCCAGGTCATAAAACAGTGACTCTAGGGTCTCTACTCTGTAATTTTTTAGCATTTATTTGTCCCTCATAGTATTTACCACCACCTACTCTATAAAAAGTATGCTTGTCTTATCTTTGCTACGAGCATATAAACTCTTTGACAGCAAATGTGTTAGTCTCAGTAATCTTGCTTCTTCAAGAATTCAGTACAGTGCCTAACACACAATGCATTCTGTTGGTGCTCTACCCAGATTCTGTGGGATCCACTTTATCACCTCTTCCAGCTACTGCATGCTTTGTTCCTACCAACTTGAACCTATAACTTTCTTCAGAGGACTACACATGAACCACTAGAGCCATTTATCTCAGACACACAGAGAGCTACAATTGTCTGGAAGTTTACGTCCCTGGCAGAGTGACCTGCAATGAGCACAGCAGTGCAAAAGCCCAGTTCTCTTGCCTTGAGGTAGATGCACACATTCTACAGCCCTCACAGAACTGGGCTGAGGCCCCCACTGCACCTGAAATCAAGCCCTTCTTTGGCTTCTTCCCCTTCCCTATTCTGCTTGCCTTATTCCCTTAATGGGTTTCTCCTGGGAGCACTTCCTTAATAAATCACTTGCACATAAACTCTTGTGTCAGAGCCTGCTTCTGAGGAACTGGAAAGTGTGGTGTAAATGCTTGTTGAATGAATGAGTACTTGAAAAGGAGTATAGCATGATGGCTAAGGGCATGGACTCTGGAGCCTTGCTGTCTGGGTTGAAACCAGTTCTACCACCTATCAGCAAGTGACCTTGAGCAAGTTATTTAATCTCTTTGTGCTTCAGTTTCTTTATCCATATAAAATAGTACTCCATCAGGTTGTTATGAGGATTAAATAAATTAATACCTGTACAGCACTTAGGATGGTTCCTGGCAAAGAGTACATGCCAATTAAGTGCTTGTAAAAACAAATATAAAAAAAAATGCATTGAAAGAAATTAAAGAAAACGTAACTAATTGGAGAAATTCAGATGGACAACAGGCACATGAAAAGATGCTCTGCATCACCAATTATCAGGGAAATAAAAAGTAAAACCACAATGAAATATCACCTCATACCAGTTAGGATGGCCAGCATAGAAAAGACTAGGAACAACAGATGCTGGCAAGGATGCAGAGAAAGGGGAACCCTCCTACACTGCTGGTGGGAATGTAAATTAGTTCAACCATTGTGGAAAGAAGTATGGAGGTTCCTCAAAAAACTCAAAATAGAAATACCATTTGACCCAGGAATTCCACTCCTAGGAATTTACCCTAAGAATGTTGGATCCCAATTTCAAAAAGACATATGCACCTCTATGTTTATTGCAATACTATTTATAGTAGCCAAGAAATGGAAGCAACCTAAGTGTCCATCAGTAGATGAGTGGATAAAGAAGATGTGGTACATACACACAATGGAATATTATTCAGCCATAAGAAAAAAACAAATCCTGCCATTTGCAACAACATGGATGGAACTAGAGGGTATTATGCTCAGTGAAATAAGCCAAGTGGAGAAAGACAAGTACTAAATTATTTCACTCATCTGTGGAGCATAAGAGCAAAGCAAAAACTGGAGGAACAAAACAGCAGTAGAATCACAGAATGCAAGAAAGGACTAACAGTTGCCAAAGGGAAAGGGACTAGGGAGGATGGGTGGGAAGGGATGGAAAAGCGGAATAAGGGGCATTATGATTAGCACACATAATGTAGGGTGGGGCACAGGGAAAGTATTATAGCACAGAGAAGACAAGTAGTGACTCTATAGCATTTTACTATGCTGATGGACAGTGACTGTAATGGGGTATGTGGTGGGGACTCGATAATGGAGGGAATCTAGCAACCATAATGTTGCTCATGTGATTTTATATTAATGATATCATAATAAAAAAATGTTAAAAAAAAGAGTGAAAAGACAACCCACAGAATGGGACAACACATTGAAAATTTTATAAAGAAATAATATTCAGAATACATAACAAGTTCCTACAACTCAACAACAAAGAACCCAAATGGGCAACACTTAAGCAGACATTTCTTCGAGGAAGATATATCAGTGGTCAATAAGCAGATGAGAAGATGCTCAGTGTCATTGGTCATTAGGGAAATGCTCATCAAAAACAAATGAGATACTACTTCACAACCATTGGTATGGTTATTTTAAACAAACAAAACAGGAAATAGTGTTGGTGAACATGTGGAGAAATTGGAACCCTCATGCAATGTGGGAATGTTAAATGGTACAGCTGCTATAGGAAATAGTTCAGCAGTTTTTTAAAAAGTTAAATATAGAACTATCATATGATCTAGTAATTCTACTCCCAGGTATATACCTCCAAAAACTGAAAGCAAACAGTTGAACAGATACTTGTATGCCAATGATCATGGCAGCATTATTTACAATAGCTAAAAGGATGAGACAATTCAAATGTTCATTTCAGATGAATGTATATGAACAAATTGTTGTAGATAGTGGAATATTATTCAGCCATAAAAGGGATGCAATTCTTATACATGCTACAACATGGACGAACTTTGAAAACATATGCGAAATGAAATAAGTCAGGCACAAAAAGGACAAATATTGTATGATTCCACTTAATATGAGATACCTAGAATAGACAAATTCATAGATAAAGAGAGAGTGGGAAGTTATTGTTTGATGGGTACAGAGTTACTGTTTAATGAATACAGAATTACTGTTTAGGATGATTAAGATTTTGATAAAGATAGTGGTGATGGTCATACAATATTGTGAATATACTTAATCTGATTGTATAAAGGTGGTTACAATGATAAATGTTATATATATTTTACCAGAGTTAAAAAAATGCATTAGTTTTAGTCTTTCGTTTTGTTCTTTTGTCTGTGGGGCTTTGATATATTTCATTAGTGTATTTTCTCTCTCATGAAAGCACATGTGAGTTGTCTAAGGGCATTTAAACAAAGTGCCTGAATAGCTGTGAAGTTTTAAACATCCAATTAAAGGCAGAGAAACAAAAAAAACACTGTGGATTAACGTGAATAAATACGGGAATAATTAGATTACTTGAAAATTCTTTACGTTTACTCAGAATTTGCAGTAACCCAATGACTGCAGTGAGTCTGGTTTAATTATTGATACCATAAAGTCTGAGCCTAGAGTTTTCTTCAGCTTTACTGTTTATTTATGATTTTATAAAAGCTATCCATATGGGTCCACTTGGTTTGGGCTCATAGGGAAATTGGTCTCCAGCCAGATGCTCCATCTTCTTATGTATCACACCTCTCCATAGAGCTGAAATGTTCCCCTGAAGAGAAACTTTTAAAAATCCCACAAACTCTAATTTAAATTTGGCAATCACTGTGCTGTGCTGTTTGAGTGTTTTAGGCTTAGCAGTAAATAATGTTTTAAAACTTCCAATGTCTTGTCTCAGTTGCTATGCTCTCTGTATCTACAGGCAAAAGCCTCAGATAGAAGAGTCAATTCAATCTCATAGAGTCATTCATTGGTTAAGATTGTCCTTCCTACCCCACAGCTCAGATTCCACTTTGTTTTGGTCATAAATAGTGAAGTGAAGTGAAAGAAGTAAGGAGGAGAGAAGGTGCATTTGTTTATGAGACAGTGTTCCTCAAGGAATCAGTTGACAAGTCTGACTAATCCCTATAACATTTACTCTGACGTATTTTTGCCTTCGCTTCTTATACTTTTATATCTTTATCTTAAGACTCTTTGGCCTTCATCTGGGCAGTCCATTACTGGGAGTCTGAGAGACAGGGGACTGATCCATTCAATATATGTTATTTTACATCCAGTTTCATCAAAAGGAATATAATGGGAACAAAAGGCCAAATCCCATTTAACACAACTTACTCAACTTTAGCCAGGCTCACACTTATTTCAAATGAAACTACTTTAAGTTCTTTCTGGAATAAGACAAGTCATAAAGGGACAAAACAATGATGTGTCAAATGTTAATACAAAAAGTTTTGTTCTTTGGATGTATAATAGTATATTTTTTAATCTTGGCTACTTGGATTTAAATCAGCTCCTCTTCTGCTAGTGGTCTAGGGTTCTTAGATAAAAAGGTAGTTAGTTTGTCATAAATTACCTGTTTAAAAATCTTGATGTTTCTGGATGAATCTGTTCTTGGAGATTGCAAATTTAATACATCTCCCTATTCTTTGTGCACGGAGGTAAGCATGGCAAGAAATGAGTGGTCCTGAGTGTAGAGCTAGTGAGTATTTAGTCAATATCCACTAATTGAAAATATAATCACTTGGAAAAAGTTACACACATACACAAACACACAAAACATGCACACACACACACACATACACACACACATATATATATATATATACATATACTTCCCCCACTTCTTGGGTGGAGGGACCTTACAAACAATGACATGGCTAATGGACAGAGAGAGAGAAAAAGGAATGTTCACAGAACAGACAGAGGGCAGCAGTAAGGGGTTAACTTGCTTTTTCCTCACAAGGCAGAGAATCATTCTCACACAAAGTTAACAGTATCAGAGCATACTCCCTTTGGCAAGTACAAGACCCCTGGCAAATCTCAGAGGAGTGACACATGTGAAGTGGAAATCCTATATCCCAAGGATTTTAGATTTCTGAATAGAGATTATACTGATAGAGACAAATTGGTGATTCCGACCCAACCCTCTAAACTTACTGTTTGGCCTTGTATTGAAAATTGAAAGTAAACCTTTATTTATTTACCTTTACTGTGAAACTTGTGTGGTGGAAGTTTACTGATGTGCAGTGAATCCCTAGTGGGAATTTACCACAAATAACAAGACTAGGAATATTTGTTTTCAAATGGGTTTTTTAATTGACCTTGATAGCTTTAAATGTTTCTTAATTAGTGTATGCAAATCTGCTGATTTTATGAAAAAATCTGTTTCTTGCTGTATTAGAGTATAGCATCACAACAAAATTAGCATTCCATATGTTGTTTTGTTAAACATACTTGGTGACTTTCTTTAAAATCCCTTGGGAAATATTTTGAAATTTGTTGAAACAAATATGCAACACTTGAAAGTGAATGGTGATTATCACCACATTGTTCTTTCTTTAAAGCATTGCCTGTGTTTAGACTCAGGGATGCCATCACTGAACACATAACCTTCAGAAATTAATGGATAGGACCTAGATACAAGCCTTTTACCTACAGAATTCCAGCAAAGCCATGATGCCGTGATGAAGTACATCTACTTTACCAAGGGCTGGATTGGCAAAAACCATCTATAAGAGCTTTTACTAGAGTTTTCTCTTCTCTAAACGGCTGAGACAATTCAGTGCCCATTTTCTAATCTTCAGAACTCTTAAATAGAAACAGAAGAATATATTTCATCTGAAATTGAAGAACTGATTTGCCTCCCATTGGTGGTACTAATCATTAATTTTTAATCATTTACTGAAACTGAGATGTGGAGAGAGTTGTCATGTTTATGTCTTCATTTCAGGCTTAAAATTGAGTCAACAAACATAGTGAGTATCTGCTATGTTCCAGGCATTGCGCTAGGGACTAAAGGTACTGGTAAGAATAAGACGCATGCCACCAATAGCTCTAATTCAAGGCCATCATAGGCTACAGTGGGTAGCTTATGGGTAGCATCCAGGACTAGGGGAAGATCCTCAGGGAAGATTTCACAGTGGAGTAGACACGTAAGCTTAAAAGGTGAATGCAAGTTTACCAGATAGGAAAGGCTGGAAAGGACATTCCAGGATAAGCAACTGGTCGATAAAAGGCAGTGAGGTGCAGGAAGTTGCAGGTTGTGGGTATGATGGTGTGATGGCAAATCATTCAGCGTGGCTGGAACATGTGGTTCAAGATGGGCTCTGGGGGGGGAACTGCATTTGGAAAGGAAGGTGGGTGTGTTTTCTGGCACGCTGAAGAATTTGAGTTCATCTTGTAGGATGTGGAGAGTCTTTGAAAATTTGGTCAGTGTTGGATGACAGGAAGAGACTGAAGACACCAGCTCTAATTAGGAAGCTATTTTAATAGTTTGAGAGGAGAGCAAGGGCTGGAAATAAATCATAACAGGGCATTAAAAGGCTCTCCTTTTTCAGGTGTGAGCTATTTAGGAAGAAGAATGGATTCCACTTTAAGGAATGAAGGGTCAGAAGAGGGTCCTGAAGAACTCCAGTTTGTGGTGTGCTAAATGGGGAGATCCCAGCATCATTCATTAGTAGGGAATAGAGTAGAGGTTTTGAGAGGAAGAAAATGAGTCCTATTTTGGACTGGTTGAACTTGAGGTTAGAGTGGAACATACTGGAAGTATGGGTCTTTGTTGTGGTTCTGATAGCTTAGCATTTCCTGCCCCTCCATAGTGGCTTAAGGCTTTTCTTCCTGTGAGAGAAGCTTCCAGAGGAGTAGGTGGGGTTTGATGTTTGTCCCTGAGGAGCATTGATTACCACTTATGTGCATGTGCCCCTACTGGGGCTCTTGAGTTCCTGTCCTGTTCTAATTCTTTCTCTTGAGCCCTGGGTGGGTGCCCAGGGAGAAGAGCTTGCTGGTACGTGCAGACTCCCTTTCTATCTGTGGCTTCCAGTTACTCTGACATGATAGCCCATCTCCAGACTTAGTTTTCTTCTTAGATCTATGGCAGTTACCTCTTCCTCTCATGCTCTGCCAAAGGTGAAACAGTCTGTGAGCCCGTCTCTCCTCGGAAGGCGTGTCATTCTTTGGAACGTGGTGCACCTGGTTGCCTTGCTACTTTAGCCTGGGACATGCTCCAGAAAAGTCATTATTTGTAAGTTACTTGCCTTTTTCTCATTGTTAGGGTAACGACCTCTTGTGTCTTTTGTTAGGGTAACGACCTCTTGTGTCTTTTGACGTTCTCTGGGGAAGCAGTACTCCCTCTGTAGAATGAATTTTGACAATTAAACAGCTGGCAGTTACTTTAGAACACGGTCTTGTGGATAGCTGCTGGTACGCAGTTAGAGCAAACAGAGTGGTCCCTTCAAGCATGCGAAAGAGAGAAACTTGGAGCTATTAGTCCTCAAAAAAATCACAGTAGGAACCTGGGAAGACTCTTTCAGATGATTGATAGACTCTTCAGATGATTGCCCAAATCAGAACTGTTTCCATTAGGCTGCCTTTACCTACTGTCTCTCTTACCCTTCAGTGCCTTGAGGACAACACCTTGCAACTGCGGATGAATAGAGCAAAAAGCAAAACAAAACAAAACTGTGGTGTGTCCCTAAACCTCTAATAATTCAATATAGATATATTGATTTGGAAACTCAGATGATGACAAAACCCTAACCAAGCCAAAATATACACAGAGGAGGAATAGTTGGGCACATAACATGGTATTTTTCTTGTGCGAGTCAGATGGGGGGTAGTGGAGGTGGTAGCAAACTCTCTGTAAAGGGCCAGCCAGATGGTCAATATTTTAGGTTTTGCAGGCCTTACTGTTCTGTTGCAGTCATTCTGTTGCAACTTAACTCTGCCTTTTTAGAACAAAAGCAGCAATAGACTATATAAGAACCAACGGGTGTGGCTGTGTTCCAGGGAAACTTTATTTATAAAAACAGGTGGCTGCTGGATTTGATCCTAGGGCTGCAATTTGCTAGCCCCTTAGTTACTGGATTGATACAAAACTAGGGCACATTACATTTCCATTTTGGCCATATGGCAATCTGTATCACAGAATTCTGCAAAGAAACTCCTTGAGCCCAGGCCTAACCTCATGTGATGAACCAGCATATCTGCCTGAGACATGGATCATACTCTGTGCTACAGATGATATTTAACAGCAATAACAACTTCCCATGGCATTCTCTCTCCAAATCCTTTGTGGAACAAGGCAGATAATCAGTGATTACATAAATAGTATCCATGGATGGGGAAAAATAACTGGAAGGAAATAACAAAATAATCATTTTTATATCTGACTTCTTGAACTGTTGGCAACTCATTTATTCAAAATTTGCAAAGTCTCAAACAGTAAGCCTGTATAACTTTTATAATCAACCAAAAATTATTTTAAAATAAAAGAACACGAATATGTGTGATAGGAGAAAGAAATATACTTGAAGTTGTTCTATAGAATTTGTGTTACTTGTTTGTGTTAAGTCATGAGTAGAAATCTAAGTTTACTTTCCTGCTAGAGATATGCCCATTCCTTTAGACTACCATTTAACATCTTGAGAATGATGATAATTTTATAATGCAAAAAAGAGCTAAATATTTCTTAGCTCTGGGCCAATGGTTCTTGTTCACATGGCCTCTCATAAGAGGGGCTGGGCCTAACTTCCTATGCCCAAGGATGGGAGGAATCATGTCTCTCTAAGGGTCAATTTTCCTTTCTGCTGGTGAACCGGACACTCCAAGAGATGTATTTATTACCTGATAGCAGCCTTTTGGTATATCAGGAATGAATGTTTATAGATTATTGAATGACCTGGCATCATTTGGAGCATCTACAGTCCTCTTCTTCATCTTGGGGTCATGCTGCTTGCCCAGCACATAATCAGCTAAACAAAGAGGGAATAGCATTACTACACCAAAAATACTGAGGGAATTCAGTCATAAGAAATCTCAGTTACTCATGAATGGAGCTAGAGGGTATTAGGCTCAGAGAAATAACTCAGGCAAAGACAAATACCAAATGATTTCCCTCATTTGTGGAGTATAACAATGAAGCAAAACTGAAGGAACAAAACAGCAACCGACTCACAGACTCCAAGAAGGGACTGGCGGTTACCAAAGGGGAGGGATGTGGGAGGGCGGGTGGGGAGGGAGGGAGAAGGGGATTGTGGGGTATCATGATTGGTGCATAGGGTGTGTGTGGGGTCACCGGGAAGACAGTGTAGCTCAGAGAAGACAAATAGGGACTCTGTGGCATCTTACTACACTGATGGACAGTGACTGCAATGGGGTATGGCGGGGACTTGATAATAAGGATGAATGTAATAACCACATTGTTTTTCTTGTGAAACCTTCATAAGAGTATATATCAATGATATCTTAATGAAAAAAAAAAAAAGAAGTCCCAGTTACTTACCAAAGATGCAACTAATATTAGATCCACAAGTTCCTTTCCTCAAGCCCTATTTTCAGGACATTTGGCCGTTATGACTTTGGTTTGGTTCTGCTGTTATTTTTACGTGGTGTTAATGTGTTCCTGACATATTTCAGAGGCCAGGCTTGTCATTTACTTTGAGGGGTCCCATGAATTTCTCTCTTACACTTTTGAAATGAAATTTCAGAATTGACTCAAATTTATTGTTTCAATCAAAATGGATTTGATTTACAGATGTCTGATCCCTTAAAAACAGATCTAAAAAAAGAAAGCTTCCATCAACTTCAGTTTCTGTTTCCTTGTCTCCTCCAAAGAAGAACTAAGGGCTTTCTAAATAAGACGTTTTGTGTAAGACTTATTGCATTAAAAACATTAGTGCATGTTAAATGGAGTACATTATATTTGTATATATACATTATATTTATAGTATAATCCACCAGCAAGTTGTGCATGCTTTTTCAGAATGTGATTATTCCTCATAAAAGGGTTTTAATTGAAAATTTTATGTCATGGATAGCCTATAGCAATCTTAGATCTACGTACCTATATTTATGTGTCTATAATTTATTTTTTAAGATTCTCTATGCAACACTATTTTGCAATTACTAAAGGGGTTTTCTTTCTTTTTCTGTTATTCACATGGGTAACTTGAAAAAAAATTATTGCAGTTATGTTCGACTGTTGGCACTGTTGCAGGCAACTAAAAGCTTAAGAAAATGGTTCCTCCCCTTGTCCCCCCAAACCCACATCTGAAAAGGTCACAAAAGGAAACACACAATTCAAATAATCTCCATGCTGTATCTGAGATTAACTTGGACACAGATGTTTTAACTTACAGTTTGATCTGGCGTAATATATACATTTAACAAAATCCTGTTTTGTATTGCTTCTATAAACACTGAGGTCTGATAAAAGTATATTGATTTTTCTGCTATTTAAGAGCTTTTGAACCAGTGCTTAAAGTGGGTTTTCTCCAAGGCCTAAATTAACTCTTTCAGCTTTTGACTGTGTTTCTGTGTAGGGGTATTTGTGTGTGTGTGTGTGTGTGTGTGTGTGTGTGTCTGCCTGCCTGCAAGTATGTGTTTGTTTATGCTTGAAATGGATTAGAATGGCAAACCATTTTGTGGTCTGCAGTATTTACTTGGTAGGGACAATCATTAGGACTTTGTTCTTGATTTTTTTCTTAGAAGATGAAATGATTCAACACTGTTCATTACTGTTCATTTCCTAACCATGCTGTAATCATACGCCTGGATATTATCTGAAAAGTCAGTGAAAATATTAATGCGTCCTGAGTGGGGTTTTCTTCCCTCATTCTGGGCATTTTGATATGGACCATACGTCCTCCTCCTGGTCCTCAGGTCTTTAGTCCAACTGGACCAAACTGTGAGGGCCCTTGAGCAAGTGATCCAGGGAATGTCGATCCACTATAAGTCCGTCTTGCTTTCAAAGTCATCCTCATACCCTCTTCTTTCTTGGCCAACATCCTGACACCCCCCAAGTTCAGCTTCTTGCTTTGTGCAGGTGTGCGGCAGCCAACACAACTGCCAGGAGGCTTCTCCAGATGATTGTGTCTTCAGACCAGAATCACGACCTCAGGAACTCCTGGGGAAAAAGATATCTCCGTATTTAACATATCAAAAGGAATGTCACACCCACCTCAAGGGCAGGTGATGAAAGCAAATGCAAAAACAAAAAGTAGAAACCTATGAAGTTTTTGTAAAGCATTTTCTCCTTACTTTAAAGAACTTTCTTGAACAAAACTTAATAGAAGATAAAAATCGATTTCTGTGATTGCCGTAAAAACTGCTTTAAATTTGCTTCTCAGTTCCCAGAGGTTGGCTGCTTCACTGGAGAGAGCTTCCAAATCCACTTATTCCAGAAAGCAGCCACTGATGGCCACACAGCCTTTGTAGGGTGTGAACATGCGGCATGGCTTGTCCGGACACTTGGCTGGAAAATGGCGCTATAGACATGTAAACCCAGGACACAATCTCATGTAAAATTAACATTTATGTGTGTCAAGAGTATAGAAATGTTTTACATATGCTTGTGGAGATTTTCTTTAGACTGCATTTGATAAAAGGAAAATACCTTCTTTTAGCAGAAAACTTTAGTGAGAATGGGGGTTTTGTTAGCTGCAGTAGAAGGCAGGAGACTAGTGTCAAGTGTGAAGAATGTGGATTTAAATGCTGGCTCTAGGACTTACTAGGTCTGTGCTCTAAGTTAATTTTCTCCTTGAGCCTTGGGTTTTCTCACATGCAAAACATAAATAATTATCTCTACCTTGAAGGGTTCTTTAAAAGATTATGAAGAATAATCTTTGTTGGCCCAAGATGGCTTTTATAAAGTGAGGTATTTAATTTATGTGAGGAATGGAACTTTGGATCTTGAGAAACCCTATGGGAGGACACGTCTACTGCTAAGGACTGACTATACCGAGTCCCATCACCTGAGATGCCAGAAAAGGGAGATGGGATTTAGGGGGCCGGAAAGCTTAGATTGTAAGGAGCAGTGGGATCCTAAGGGGACCTTTAAGCCCCTCCTGTCCTCCAGTGGTTGCTGAACCTTTGGCAAACGCACCATTCGCTGGATCAGTAAAGTGTGAAGTGTCATCCTTTTGCTCAATGTCTCTTCCATGTATCTTTGACTTACGTCTGCTCATTTTATCCACCAAATTTGCTTTTACTATCTTCAGCTCCATAGAGCCAGCTCATCTCTGCAGAAATGAGCCGGATCTGATTTTGCTTCTCACATCCCTGACAGAACTGTCAACTTCATTTCCATCACAAAATCTTGGTAGCTCTTAAGAGTGTCAGAACTCAATGTTTCCCATTCCAGGTTGAACTGGCACAGCTGGGGCACAGAGGAATCTTCTTTAGACTTGTGAACTGAGCAACATGGATTGACAAATCACTGGGAAGATTAAAATGTGGGTTTGGATTTCTACTGTAAAAATCTTGATCTGAATGTCATAAGACCGTAAGAAATAAACTTTGAATTAATTTATTGGTAGTTGAGTTACATGATAAAAAACAGACCATCTGATACCTTTGATCTATTTTGAACATACAATTGTATTAAAAATCTTTTAATCTTATTAAATCTCCAATCCTAACCTAGGTGATAAAGTTGATAATTTTTTACCTAGTTAACTGGAAAAATTAACAGGCAGAAATTTGTACAGTTGTTCTCCCACCAAAACATGAAGTCTGGTATCTAGAGTTGATGACGTGTAGCTTGCTTCCATCACACTGAATGGTATATAGCCACGTTGTTATCAAATCTGTTGCGTGTAAGGAAAATGTGGGTTTCAAGAGAGATTAGTGCTTTGGGGTAGTAGCTCATAGTAATTGTACTATATTTCAGAAAATAGGAACTTTTCTAGTTACCTGAAGTTGCTACTGTTTTTATCTTTTATGCTCATTATAAACGGCTTTTGGTAGACATGTTCATATTTCACTCTTTGCATTTTAACTAGAATATATTAAAGGTAGCTTTTTCTGAAAGACACAGGGTTAACATTATAGATATTTATTCTTTAACTCATTTATTCAACAAGTATTTGCTGAGTGCCCACCTACTGACAGTTACTGTATAAACTGAGTCTGAAAGAAAGAGGACAGAGCTGTGTGAAGAATGGGGAGAAAAGAGTTCCAAGCAGAGGGAAGAGCACCAGCAAAGCCCTGAGATGGAAAAGAACTTGACTGGTTTGCAGAACTGAAGAATAGTGTGGCTAGAGCTTCGTGAGTGAGGAGCGGAATGGAACAGAAGCCTGAGAAAGTTAGACTGGAATGTAGTTAAACCTTGAGGGGCTCTTAATGAACACAGAGCTATTGCCCCTAACTAAAATGCCACCAGACTGCTGCACATTTTCTGATGTGTGCGGTGTCTTTATTTTGTGATGTTTCTGATGTCGCTTCTTCTGGTTTCTTCCCTTATTCCTGTTAAGGCTTTGACTTTGCAGTAGTCATTGCATCTGATTCTAGTAACTTTATCTTCTTTTCATTCTAATTTGCTTTCTGTTGGGTTGAAAAATCAGACAACCAAGCTAATTAGAATTATGTCTAAAATGAGAGTAAAGAAGCCATGAATTTGGGGTAGAGACTATCTCCTCTGGGCAAAACCTGTGAGCTTTTATAAATGGACCACATTCCTTCTAGACCTCAGGGTCCTTGTTTATAAAAACTGTCTAATGATCAGAAAATATCACGTAAGTGCCCTTTTGATCTGTAATTCAACCTACAACCATTTTGTAAAATATTTTAAAAAATTAATTGCATTTGTTGTGATTCTCACAGTTAATCTTGCCATGTTTTAACTATCTAGAAGTGTTAACTACTTCTTTAAGTAACAGTACCCCCGATACATTAACACTGAGAGAAACTAAAAATTAAAGTGTTGTGAATCATTGTCTTAGATGAGGATCAATGTTTAATTATAAATCATTGATTCTATTGCATTTTTCTTCATCTGACTACAACATGCATTATGAGAAAATCTGAACTCAAGTGAAATTAGATTTGGGTTCCATGTCTAGTGATTTCCGCATTTTTGAAATGCATTTAATTATTTTCCTATTCCAAAATTCTAGACTCTTTTGTACACAGGAGTAGACAGTTGTGCATAGTCACACAACTATTAATTCTCTGAGGAAAGAAGCTGTCTCTTCTATTTTCATATCAACTGCAGCATTCGCCACAGTATTTTGAACAAATTAGATGCTCCAAATGCTTATTGAATTCATAAATGAAAAAATCCATTGGCTTGAATCTGTTAAACCTTTGCTAAATCCATCAGCAGTCGTCACTTAGCTGCTTTTCTGTCTTTAGAAAAGCTTTTGTCAGGCACCAGTTTCTTAAAAATAAAATGTGGATATGTGGTATTCTAGAATTCTCTGGGATTATGTAGGAATGCGTAAAATGGTCTTCAACTGCCTCAGAGAAAAGTGTTAGTAAGCAACACTTACATAAAATAAATAGTTTCAGACAGTGGTCAACCTCAGCAAAGTATTCAACAATCAAGTGACTTTTCTTTTTTGCTTTTGGGCTCAGAAGCTGTCCTCTTACCTCCAAATCTCACTCCTGGTTAATTGCATGGGAGGGATGAGTGGAAGGCAGGGTGCTGAACATGTGCTGACAGCTGTCCCAAATGTGGCATCTTATTTCCTGCAGGCCCAGGTCTGCTTAGCATTACACAGCGCTTAGCATTGGTCAGGATGTGGTCAGTATTTTTTGGGAGGTGTATAAGAAGTTGGCTTTCCAGGAGGAAAGCTCCCGAAAATTTACACAGTGCATGCAAATTTTAGTGTAGAAAATTGCCTATAAAAATTTAGGAGAGGGGTGGGAAATTTATTGGTTTGGCAGCAGGGAAAATATTTCTTTTGCCTCCCCAAAGAAAAGATTCCATAGGATTTATTGCCTTTATTTGGAAAGAGATAAATTCATTCCTAGAAATATTTTGGAGTCCCTGGCTCTCAGATGGCCTTGGAGTCCATTCACCAGGGGTCGGATGGTTCTGGAAAGCATTGTGCGGTGAAGGAAGGAAAAGTGAAGAGCTGAGGTGGAGGGCCTTTTAAGGGTGGCAGGTACATTTGTGTTACAACAATCCTTGAAGATCATGTGGAAGTAGTAGAACTTATTTATTGAGTTAATCTGTGCCTAAACTGAATGGGTATTATCTCAAGTTTAAAAAATCAGTGGTGGAAAAAGGCATCTGGGGAAAAAATCTTAACACTTCTGGAAAAAATTTACGATTTTAATATCATCATATTACTATTGTGTTTAAAATGTTAACTCTTCCTTTAAGGATAAACAGCTAAATTTATGATGTGTGAGGTCCCTGGTGGCTTTAGATTTTGGTGATGCTATGATTAATGAAGAATGAAGGGTGTGTCTGAGACAGACCTGGCATGTCTCCTTATTTCTAAATCAAATGGTGTCATTAGTGTCATTGTGGCATCAAACTTCTGTGGATCAAGAGGAGGCAGGATATAAGCCAGGCAGGGAAGTGATTCATCTTGATGAAGAGGTCAGTCCTCTGTGTTTGGAGAGTGGGCTGAGAAACCCTAGGACTGGTGGAGGAGAACAACAGTAAGAAAAACGCGGCTCTTCACAATGGGGGAGCACAGACGTTCACTTATCGTTTTAACGTGAGCTGCGACCCCCTCAGAACTGCTTGCTCAGCCTCTCTTAATACCAGAGCAACTTAAAAACAAATTACATCTTTTACCAAAACTGCATAAAGCAGTTCCTCTGGGTCCCCAGCTTTGACAGGATTCATTCTGAAATGGTCTTGTGTCATACAACCTATACAGCAAATTTGTTACTTTTACAACAGAAGACTCAAGACAAGACTTTCCAGAGTCCAGCTGTGGATCTTTTGATTGTCGTCATGTTACTCAGTACAGAAAACTGTTTGAATCAAAGCCAAAGATGTCCTTGAATCATTTGGTATCAGGGCACTAATGAGCTCTGCAGACATTTCAAGTTCCTTTTCCTTCCCTTCTCTCCAGCCCCTTCCACCTCAGCCAGGTGTGATTTAATCCAGTCTATTTTCCCTCTAAGTAATAAGCTGCGACACACACACGCACACACACACACACTTACATACATGTGTACACATATCCATAAAATTCATGTGTGTGTAATCTTTTGTATTGTGAAGTTCACTTTCAAAACAGTTTTTTAAAAAATAAAAGCTACTTTATGGATCTGTTTTATTGGTAGGTATTTAAAAGGGGAGCTTCAATTTTCATTGTATCTTAGGGTTTTTAGAGATGACAGAATCCTTAATAATCTACTAAGCCAACTCTCAGTTGTTAGAGATGAGAAAACTGAGGCTCAGAGTTTGAGTAGATTTACCCAAGATAACACAGATGGTAGCTGATAGAGCTAGTCTTGAACCAGGCCACTGAATTCTTTCCTCTTGAGCACATGATTTGAGAGCTTTATTCATATTTCTTACTTCTCCATTTTTCTCCACTTAAAATTATTAAAAAATGGGCTAGTTTTATGCACCCATATTTCCTTTTCCTACTTTTTCATGGTGAATTTATGAAATGATATTGTTCTGAAATGCTATGTTCCGTGAACCCGTATAATTTCTGTTTGTCTGGTATGCTCTCTGTTCTCTCCCCGTCCTCTCACAGCATCTGTCTAATGAACTCCCACTTATAACCAAGGTTCAAGTCCTCTGTGAGTCTCTGTGAAAAACAAAACCTTCCCTGGACGATCGCCTGCCCTCACCCCTGGCAGCTTATTCTTTTGTACTCTGGCAACCCTTAGTGTAAGTGACTATGAGCATTTATAACATTGTGTTACATTTATTTATTTTTTCATTCTGTTATCTCTTTGTATCCCCTATTCCATAATATGGATAATAGAATTCATTATAGACCAAATCTCTAGGTATTTAAAAAACCCTTCAGCCTTTATTTCTAATTTAGTTTCTGAACATGTATATTATCTTGAAGGGTGTCCTACTAGTTTGGTCTCCCAACAGATTGTTCATGAATCAGCTTTTACTTTCAATTAACTGACATTTACTAAGCAACTGGTATTACAAATAACCACAGAAGTTGCTCCTACCGACATCATCCCATTAAGTCCTCACAATAATCATGGGGAGTTAAGCTTTCATACTCAATGTGTAGATATAGAAACTGAACTGCAGAGGGTATACATCTTGCCCAAGGTCTGCTCAGTAGTGGAATCTGAAATTCAGCTCCACCATTGGAATCAATTTCAAGATTTTTCCCCTCCATTGCATCTATTGTTAACTCATTAAGTACTTTCTTCAGTATACCTGTACTCTAGCAAGATAGAAGAGTGGTTGTGGGGAGCTGGGAGAAGTTTGGAAGTTCGGAAGTAAATTCTTTGGATAGTCTGCTTCATACATGTCCATTCAAAAGTCACCAATATGAAAGCCATTTAAACTATCATAATTTTGAAATAAGTGGTCTACGTCTCCCTCAATCTTTTTTATTTGTTTTTGTTTTTGTTGCCTATATTTGTGCTTATAACTTGTCTGATATGATTTCTCATCACCAATACTTTTTTTTACTAGGAATGAGGTCCATATTCTAAGCTCTTATCTAAGGGTCGTTGAGGAAAGGGGATGACATTTAGATGACTAGTTGGTTCAAAATGTAGAAATTGTCTAATTGTGTCCTCCCACTTAGGGTTTTGTCAGAACTTCTAATGAATATCACACATAAACTTCAACTACTTTTTTTCCCGTAATTTCAGAAGTCCTGGTTCTTTAATTGGCCATATAAAGAATGATAAAGAGGAAAAGAAGGTAAAAACCTCTTATATTTTCTCAAACTGAATCATCTATACCTGAATACTTGTGTGATGCATAATGATTGTCCTGCCTTGTGAAAACTGGGCAGTATTGCTGGGCTGTGACAAGACAGTCTTTTATAATTCACTGTTGCTCGTTTTTGGCATTTCTCAATTAGTACTGAAGAGTAAAATATGGCCCCTTTTATTTCTGTAAAGATAAACAATAAGGCTCATAAATCTTACTTAGCTTTTTGAGCAGAGCAGGTATGTGTTTATAAGAATTAAAAGTAATGAAAAGTTTATCTCTTGGTAGAGTTGCAGCTTGAAGGTTTAATCTGAGCTGTAGCTCTGCAGCTTTTGGTTATTAGCTGTGCTTTGTCTTCTGCCTTGCTGCTGTCAAATAAGGGTGGCAGGTTTTGAAATAGTAAGAGAGAAAGACGATAAAGGGGTGGGTCTGTCCTCATCAGAGGAAAATGCTTCTCAGATATGCTTTATAAGCTTCTGAGAAAGCTATTTTAGCCTACCAAAAGTATAAAAATATTTCTGCAGTCTGTTGAAAGTTGAGAATATGTGAAACCAGGGAGGTCAGAGGCTCTTGGAAATGTGCGTGTTACTGTAGACCTAGTATCTGAAAGTTAGAATGAACTCTTAGGGGAAGGCTGTTCAAAAGGCTGACGAGGCTAGTCCAGACGGTCTACCAGACCAGAAGGAAGGAGTTCCCAGTATCTTATTTTATAGGCAAAGGCTTGGCTGAGTTTTATTAGAGCCAAGTGTATTTTTTTCAAATACATTTCTCATCATTTGAACTCTTTTCAAATGAAATATCAATATGTAAAACTGACGATAGCAGAGTTACCTTGGATGAAGTGGGAGAGAGGGCCTGGACCGCTGCCTCCTAAGCTTCACCTTTCCTCATATAGCAGAACTTCAAGCATCAGATTTCCTCATGACACAGTTTAGAAACATACAAATACATTTGGAAATGTGACACTGTCTTGCCAATGGGTTTCTGCCCCGGGCAAGTTTGCTATGGATTCAATGAGACCAAAGAAGTGACAGTGGAACGTTCTTGGGGTGAAAGGGTTATACCCAACTTTATTTCCATGGTGGCAGGTCAATCACTAAAATCCCATCCATTCAGAGCGAGTCTGCCTGCAGCAAGCCTGTCTCTGCCTCTGGGCCTCTCTGCCCACACAGCCGCCCTCTGGGCCTCTGTCCTCGGGGCTGCCACCACTCCAGCCTCTGCTCTGCTTTCCTGCACCCTTACAGCTGTACCACCATGTCTCGTAGACTACTGGGTGGAGCTCCTTATATAGAGTCAATAGCAATGTATTGCCCACACATCTGTAGTGAGCTAGCCAACCAGGGCCAGGTGAGAATTTTGGCCACAGGAACTGTCATTTTATCCACAGACAATTAGATACCTTAATCATCCTATTGTCCTGGGGCCAAGGAGAAAGAAACTGAGACTAGTGGTTCTCAAAATGTGGCCCTAGACCAGCAACATCAACGTCACCTGGGAACTTGTTATACATACAAATTCAGTGTCAGTATCTCTTGGTGGAGGGTGCGAAGGCAGCAGTCTGTGTTCTAACAAGATCTGCAAGCGTCAAGACCACCAAAATTTGGGAATCATTACCAGAGCATTGGTTTGGACATCTACATTTCTCAGACCAGTTCTGTAACTGGGTCCTCAAGACATCAGACACAAAGATGAGATTGAACTTGTGATGATTCTCATAGAGGAAACACCTGAAAGAGGAAATGGAAAGGGAGCTGGGAAACGCTGTGCAACTCAATGCAAGCCTATCTTCAGTGAAGGAAAGAAGGTGGAAACACTTCAGAATGTTAATTCTAATATGTAGGTCATTTCCATTGTGTATTTTTTTTCTCTTGAAAATGTTATATTTTCCTGAGTGTGTTTTTTAGGGGAAGGAGGAGTATGTTGAGCAAATTTGGATTGTTTTCTGGCCATTTCAAAGGATCTGTTGTAGGGTATAGTCCTATGAAGAGTGATTTTAAAATTAGGCACTGAATTTTGCTGGGCTCAAACTGCAAACTCTCTCTTCTTTGCACCTCAAATCTTGGTTCATTTCTTCTTAGCCTTAGCTGTCAGGGCTACATGCCCAGTTCAGGGGTCATCACAGTTTGGCGCAGTTTATAGACATGCCCTTTGTGGCTCTCTCCTTCCTAGGATTCTCCTTTCCCTTTCCAGTAGCTGTAGTTTCCTTGAGTTCTGTCTCTGGTTCTCCAGGCCAGTAAGGCTGTTTGTTTTCTATGGAACTTTTATTTTCCTTTCGTGGATCTGACCATTTTTTATTTACTTGTTTCTGTTTTTTGTTTTAAATATTTAGTTCTACCATGATTTCATATGTCCACATTCATGATTAATAGTAATATATTTTCAAAAATAAGTTATGCCTTTATATATTACTTTAACCTTTTTGTGTTTGGTGCTCAAATTTCACCTTATTTTTTATATTAATATTGGTACTTTTACCTTCTCTTTATCTGTATTTTCCTGTCTTTTTATTCATTTATTTATATTAAATCTTTATTACTTTGTTTTAGTTTTAAAAAAGTCAAGCTGTCAACCTCTTTTTTAATGACAGAATTGTGGCCATTCACATTTATTTTCCCACTTGTAAACTTAGTAGTTTTTTTCCCATCTTACTTTACATTTGATATTTATTTCCATCTTTTTCCTTTTTGAAAAACTTATGCTAATTTTCTGGTATTGTAATTTTTATTTACTTTATTTCCCTTCCTAAGTTAGTTTTCTATTTCATTAATGGTTGTCTTTACTTTCTGGTACTCAAAATCTTATATATATTCTTCTATTATGTGGAATCAAAATACCAAAGTGTTTGCCAACATACTCTATTCTTCCAGGAAGATGAATGAAACCTGTAGAAAACCTTCTCCATCTATTCCTCTCTTCCAAAAACTTTATCCTCAACTGCTAGGTTGTACTGAGATAATGCAATATTTTAAGTTCTGGGGTTTATTAAAATTTCTCTTATGGCATATCTATCTCTTTTATCTCAGGTGTCCTTATTTAGCATGTATTTTATACATTTTTAGACAGCCTGTGGTATATCATTATCCATATATTTAGTTATATGTGTGTAATATATATGCATATGTACATGTATTTATTTCTCATTTCCTTGTTTCTTAACCTTTTCTTCTGTTCATATATATTGTTTCAATAGACTTGTTTTTGAGTATTTTCTTTAGTTGGATATATGTGTCACTTATTACATGAATCTTTTCATATTTAAAGATATGGAAGATATGGGGTTTTTTAAGCCTAATAATGAGTGGAAGTTCTTTAGGTTGCAATTCTTTACTTTAGATAATATATAGATATGATTTTACTGTCTCCTAACTTCCAAGCTCACAGATGAGAAGTCTAATCCATGAATGATTTTTCTTTTTGTAAAGAAATTGTTCTTTCAACCTGGAAGATTTTGTTTTTAAATCCTTGGATTTAAAATCAGGTATGTCTAAATGTACTTTATCATCAATTTTTTTTTTTTTTGAAAAGCATTTGTTAATCATTTAATGAACCTCCCTCCATGTGACTTCAAGCTGCCGGGACACAGGTGCCCCGGCAGCTTCTATCTTCCTCTTAGCTCTGCTGCTGAAGAATTTGGCCTTCACGATGATGGGCTGCTTTGGGAACTTCCCCATCCCCGGAACTTTGTAGTAACCTGGTCACACCGTGTCAATGATAAGAGCAGCTCCAGTCTTGCTTTTGGCAGCATTTACCCATGTCTGCTCACTGACCATGTTTCACAGTTTATCAAGGCTGGCAGTTCGGCAGAAGCTCTGGTTCCTTTCTAAGGAGTGAGGTAATGCCTCATACCAACTTTCCCAAAGTAACCTGGGTGACATCCGTCAAAGTTGGTCCTGTGGATGCATGCCCCTAGCATGACCCTGGCCTCCTGGGCGCTTCTGGTGCTTTCCAATGAGGCCATGGCTTTGGCTCACATGGCCCCAAAGTTCTGGGTCTTCCTCAGTCTGGACAGCATGTTACCTCATGAAGACAAAAGAGCTATCATCAATTTTATTTAAAACTCAGTGGACTCTATGAAATCTTTCTTCCTCTTGGAGGATTTTGAAAAATTGTTCAATAATTATTCTTCCTCTATTAGTTCCTCCTCCTTACTCATCAGGATTCCCATTCTTGCCCTGTTAAGAACCCCTGGATTTGTCTTTAGTTGAGTTATATTTCTTTCATAATTTCCATTCTTTGCATGTTTTCTTTGATTTTCTAGGCTACTAATTTGACTCTCAACAGAGACCAACTTCTCCTTTGGTTTATGTTGCAATTTTTTTTATTTTAAAGGTTATGGTGTTTGTGTTTTTGTTTTTAAATCCCCTGGGTAGGGTACTATCCCTGATTGTGATCCTGAGGAATGACAAAGGGCAGGTTGTCTCTGGTCTCAATACAGCAACAAAAGCAGGTGGTGAGTTTGATGTCCATATACCAGAAAGGTCTCTGTTCACTTATTTCCACACTGCCTGCCAGCCTCAGTGGGAAACCACTCAGGCTACCTGTTCAGGACCCTCATCTTGGGCTCCAAGGATACCAGTAGGCCCAGCTTTTCAGAACCAAGTCGAGGGACTCTCACTGGTTGGTCACCGTTCATGTGGTGATTGTGTGACATCCCCTAAGTCCTGCTTGGCTGCCTGCTCCTCACCACCTGCTTGGCCCAAGACAAATACTTGGGTTGGAGTAGAGCTGGGAATGGAAGAGAAAAGCGATGGATTAAGCCACCCCATTTCTAGTACTAAGGCAACCTTGATGGTAAGACAGAGCATTTGTCAGTTTTTCTTCTGGGAGGATGTAACAAGTACACATTTTTGGACTGTGAGTAGTTTTCTTTTGGCATTACATTAACAAGGTACTCTATTCTTAGGAGTTTCACAGTAGTTTGAGGGAGTCTTATGCTGATTTTTTTCCTTCTAATTTTTTAAAACTGTAAACATTGGTTTTATTGCTTGAGCACAATATGTCTTGCCAGTGGCTTACATGTTCATAAAATCCTAAGAGACTTTAATATTCATCTCATGGTAGAGGCATTACTAGAAGTATCCTGGTAAGTTCATTTATTCATCACTTCCTTTATTCATTCTTTAACTTTATCCATATTGTAGACACAGTTCTCTCTTGCTCTAACATAGTGGTTCTGAAACTTTAGCCTATACAGAACCATTTGGAGGATCCTTTAAAAGACAAATTGTTTCCCCCCCCAACCCCCAACCATATTTCTGATTCATTCTTTGAAAACCACTTGTCTAACTAGGGTGATCAACCATCCAATCCCAGGCAAGCCAGGATGAGTGCTCCCCCTAAGTCTAAGTCTAAAACACAGCTGAACATTGGAATCTCCTGAGATGTTTTCCAAAATACTGCTGCTCGGCCTTGCCTGCCTCAGAATCTTTATTTCATGGGTTCATGTTGTGATAATGGCATCTGAGGTTTTAAAAATCTCTCGTGACTCTAAACCTCTGGTTTAAATTGCTTTAATTGTAAGCCTTACTTTCATAGGCAGGCTTCTACACCCTATTTCTTTGCTTGGACTGTTCTTCCTCTTTGTTGGTGTTCATTCCTGGCTATCTATTAGAATTGGCTTGGGAGCATTTAAACAACACCAACGCTGGGGTCCTGCCACCTAAGCCCAGTGAAATCAGTCTCTGATTCTTTAACTACCCGAGTGACTCTCATGGGGAGCTGCTATGGAGAAGGACTTTGACCTTCTCACGGCTGGTACCCATCATTCACCAACAAAGGCCCATCCTATCCATCCAGTTTAACTAAGCTCCTCAGCCCCTCACCCTGACACTTACTTAAAGCACTCATCACTTTCTGATATTTTCTGCTTTATTTAATTCTTTATTTCCTGTTTCCTCCCCCAAATGGAATGTTAGCTCCATGAAATCAAGAGATTTACCTTGTCTAACACTGTATTCCCAGAGCTCAGAATAGCATCTAGAATATGTAAGCACTCAACAATTATTAATTTATGCCCATAATGTGCTAAGCTCTGTGTCAGGCCCCAGGGACAGTAAACAAACAAGAAAGAAAGCAGTGCTCTCTGCCTCCATAGAGCTCCCAATCTTGTGGATTACTTTTTTTTTTTAATCATGTTATTCTATTAGGACCTCAGAAAAGTACATGGTTAAACAAATAAAGGGGAAACAATCTACCACTTCAAGGCTGCCATTGGCATCTTGGCTTTTCATTGCAGTGATCAGCAACACATTTACACAGTTAAATGGATGCAGTGATGTATAGAAAGTGAAATGACATTTCCATCCTTCCTTGTACCAACCTAAGCCATGGTTTCAGGGCTCCGGGATTTCTTCTGTCTTCCCTTGCAGCTTAGTGATATCAAGGAACTTCCTCCTCCACACAGCAGGTCCTTGGTGGGTTCCTCCTGGTGGTCCAAGACCAAAGTCAAGCCTCCCTGCTGTGGTGAGACTGCAGAAAGGACTCTCTAGCCCCTCAGTTCAGCTGGACAGACAGGTGAAAGGGCCCAAGAGCTTACACAGAGAAAACACATAAACAAGTGTACAGTCATCCATTTTTTTATGGAAGTAGACATAAACAGTGTGGGGGTGCTATAGCACATAGAGTGTCTAGATTCAGGAGGGTTTAGTCAGGAGACAGTGACTAAATCTTAACAGCAGAAATTTCATTGAAGAGGCAACTCAGTTGTGGAGATCAGGACTAGAGCACTGCTGGCCGAGGGAATACATGTGTGAAGTCTAAGAGACTCACAGGAGGCCAAGGCAGTGGTGCCTCTGCTGATTTTAGTGAATTCTGTCCTGACAGAAACAGAATGGTTTAGGGATTAGTAGAATCAGTGTTTCTTCATGCTTTCTTTCCTTCTGAGATAATTCACCTGTCTGGTCAGCTTTATTACAGGATAAAAGGGGTAATTTTGAAGCAACTTATTCAGCCATTTGAAACAATCTGCAAACCCAGTGTAGATGCTGTAAGGAAGAAGACCTCAACTTTGACTAGCTTACCCAGGATTATTATGTCTTTAATTATTAAGCCATTAGAAGAGCTTAATCTAGAGCATTGTTTTTGAAGTGCAGATTTATGAAGAGAAATCCATTAGTTGGTCCAAATGTGAGTGTGAACAAGATATATTTTTCCATATACAGTATATATAGTATATATAATTTTTAATGTATATATTATATAGTATATGTAATATATTTTATGTATATATTATATAGTATATGTAATGTATATATTATATAGTGTGTAAATATATATAATGTATATATTATATAGTATATGTCTATCTAAATGAGATAAACGCTTGGTTTACCAAAAGATAGTGATAATCTTACTTACAAAATATGTACTATAAGCATTGGAATTACTTATGTGTTTAGTGAAGAGTGTTTAACAAAAGTGCTAGTAGACTTATAGCTCATCTAGGCATAATACCTAGTCACATTTTCTTTTAAGTTGTTGTGTGGGCCATATACCCAAGCCACTCTGTTAAAGACCAAACTGTAACCCCAGAACATCCTAGGAGGTGTATCGAGCCCTGCCGTGCACCTGGTTTAGAGAGGAAAAAGTCAGCCCACCATAACTTGACAAAGCAAGGACAGGCAGAGGTGAAGATTTGGGAGGAACGCAATGCCATTTCTTAGTTAATTTGTAATTATGGGTTTGTGTGAAAATGTACTTCCACTAGCAAAGGGGCATGCGATTGTTTTATAACACTGTACTTTATCCCCTTAAACAGCTTCATTAAAAAAAAAAATTGTTTTACTGTTTATTTAATCATTAATTCAATACATATTTTTTGAGTGCCTATTACATGCCAGGTGCTATGATCAGCACTGGGTATATATGATTAAAATTTTTACAAGTTTACAATTAAGTGGAGGAGACAGGGCATTCAAAACTCTCTATGTGTGGTCTTACTTGAATGAAAATGGCACTATGAGAAACTGGTGTGGGAGAATATAGTTTAAATGGGGGGAGGGTAGCTGGGTGACATTTAAGCCTACAGTTAGCCAGCCAAAGAGTATTTCACATTTCAGATTCCAGAAATTCTGCAAGGTTGACATACTTAGCATCTTACTTTCAAAGGCAGAAGGACAGCAATTGTTTTAGTTTTCATTATGTTCTTGGAGAAAGATGGAGCTCCTCTAAGATATAGTGATTGTGGAGGAAACCTAAGAAGGACTACTTTATTGTTTTTCAAAATTGTGCTTTTTATCCTACACATTTAATACCCTACCTCCCAAATGATGTGTGTGTGTATAACCTTTCTCCTGCTACATATCAGGTAAAAGACTGTGTTTGCACAGGAAATAAGAAATGGGAACACCCACAGGCTAGAATACTTGAATAATGTCTGTAAGATGTAGTACAAATAGGACTCAATTTAGGGATGTTGCCTGCCATTTGCAGCAGGGGAAGGAAAGTCCTCCTGGAAAGTAAGTGGAAAGAATCTAGAAGAGTCTCCAATACCCTCCATGTTTGTAAAGTCTAGTCCATGAAACTAAAAGCAGGAAACCATTGGCTGCAGAAGTAAATGCCCTCCTCCTTCATGATGATCGGGAAACAAAATTTCAGGAAACATAATCTTCCCTCTTTGCACTTTGGTGCTGGAAGTATTGAACATGGACACACATAGTCTCTCATAGAACGTATTGTACATTCTGGTCTGGACCAACATAAACCACTCTTTATACAGACAAAGAGGGAAAGTCACTAGGAGAGATTGCTGCCAGAAATATGCAAAGAGGAATTCATCCTCATTTTATTCACATGGAAAGTCAGGTCATCATGGACTACTAACTTACACCTATACCCAGGTTTGACAATGGGGTCTTCCCCCTTCAGAGTGGCCTCACTGGCAGGACTGTGAGGTGTACCCTTCACTGATAGAATGTAGATATTATTGCCTAATTGAGGACATATGAAAAAAAATTTTAACAGTTTTAGTGTCTCTCAAAAATGATGTATTTGAATTCTATTATTACATTTCACAACCAGAACTAAAGTTTAGTCACTGTTTGCCACTAAACAGTTAGAATCAAAGCAAAGGGTCTCATGTTTTTCATTAATGAAAGTGCTGTAACCATAATTCATAATATGGGCATTTGATTGTCCTTTTTTGGGGGGGCACTAGTTTTTTTATCTGTCCTGAACATATACTCTGGCCCAAAATTTGAGATAGAATGGACTTTTATTGCTACAACAAATAACTTTTATTGAATTCCTGCCCCTCCTCTGTCAGTTACTGTTGCAAACACAATATTAGGTTGCTGGGAAAGAGCAAGAGCTCTGGAGTGAGATGACTCCAGCTTTCTTTAGCCTCTTTGCTTTTATTTTCCCATCTGTACATTGGAGAACTAATAGTAGTTCTTGCATTGTGTGAACCCTTGGCTTGATACATGTCACAGAGCATGTACCCAGTATGTATTAACTTCAATCCATAATGGTTAGGAAAGCAATGGTTTAATAATGTCAATATATGATACTTTCTATAATAATGCTATTATTAACATTTCCTAGATATTGTCATTCTTTTCAAAAAGAAGCTTAAATTAACTCTATTTTATATATAGGTATACCTTCCTTAAAAACTAAACCAACACAGTAACAAAATACTGTCTCATTAAGAAAATACAATTTGTTGAACACAAAACTGGCAGCTCAGTAGCTTGCTTTACAACATAATATTCTTAAATAACAATTAATGGTTTTATGAAGTTCTGAATGCAACAAATCCATTGAATCAGTGAAGAAGATGCACTTTGAAAAGCTTAAAACAAAGTAAAGAGCAAAGTTGAAAAAAGATAGCCTTTGAATTCCTGTCGTAAGTCAATATGTAAGTCTGAACCTTAATGGTTAATTTAAAGTGACATAATATTTTTTTCTTGACTATAGGAGATAGATTTTATTTTATACTCTATGAACTCCTCTATTCTACATGGGAAGATTGTTTTTTGGTTCTTCTAATAAACATACTTTAGCATTATGTATTTATCTTAAAGTGATCATTAAAAATCAAATATCCTTGCCAATGATAATTCAAAGTATATCTTCCAAAAACATCTTCCCTGGAGTTCTTTGATGATCTTTAGTGACATTGGTCAATGTTTTTGTCTTCACATCCAGACATTTAAGCTTAAAATCAATTCTTAAACATACACAATTAGAAAAAAAAAGGTTCCAAATTAAACCAATGGCTCTATTCATATCTGTGGCATGCTTTAATTTCTACCACATATGCATAAATTGGCAAAGTACTTTATGGGCTATAATAGTCCTGATGGCTTGGAACCAATATTTTACCATCGTTGAACAAGTCCTGAGCCTATTCACCCTGAATCTTTGGATAAAGACAAAACTCCATCCCGCAATGCACCTGGTCAGTTGTGCAATGCTGACCGATGAACAGCTGCTAACAATAAGGGCATTGTGCTTATGTGAAACAGTTCAGGATCTGATGGTCAGTCTCTTGATAGATGGGGAAACCCTAGGGAATGTTCTCTTGCCAGGAGGCCACTTCATGGAAAATGCCGTGTCTGTGTTGACCTGTACACTTAAATCTTCTGTCTACATGCACTGGTGGACTTGGGTTCTAGAAGATCATGTCAGCCTTCCCAGTTGGTTTTGAGGGGTTAAGGATCTCTCAGTCAAGAAATAGCCATACAGTGTGGAAGCAAATGTAATTTTAGGAGCTGTTTTCTGTAGACTTGTTTTACCATGTTAAGAATCTGTATTATGTTTCTTCCCATTGATGTGGGTGTGTCCTTGTGTGTGTATTCAAGAGAAGCTTCCGTTTGTTGAGTGATCTTCATGCAAACATCTTGGAGTGCTTTACAAAAGAATTTTAAAAATTAAACCAAACAGGATATGAAACTGTGCTGCCAAACAAGTAAGTCTTTAGGCATGATTTAAATTTAGTTAATGACATAAAGAGCTAAATCTGTGAAAGGAAGCAAGTTCCTTGGATCAGAGAAAAAGAAGCAGAAAACAGATACTCATATTTTGTGTAAGTCTTCATTTGAGTAGCTCCAAAAATGTTCTTTTAGAAATGAAGTTGGAAAACCCCAGGCGAAGTGAGTTCCAAGGAACAGTATTTTAGGGAAAAAGACCAGATAATAGCTCCCATGTGCCTTGTGATCTACGGATTACAAAGTGTTTTCCCAGCCATTATCTCATTTGATTGTCACAACACCCCACCAAAGTAGTTATGAATGTGTTATCCCATTTCACAGATGAATAAACTGATGACAGGAGAAATTAAGGGATTAAACTAAGGTCACTCAGCTAGAAAGTGATAGAACTAGGATTTGAGTATGGATCTTGTTCTAAATCTGGCATGCTAGTTACAGTACCAGGAATCTGTGGCAAATCATTTATGCTGGATACTTTTCTTCAGCTCTTACAGTTCTGTTTCTTAGGTAATAGTAGTGACCCTGGCTTCCCAGGATAACCTGGCATTCTACTCCCTCTCAGGAGAAACTTTTTACATTCTCGTGTGTGTGTGAAATGCGAAAACCAGGATCTTTTTAAATGCAAGTGCATAATGCCATGATATTGCAAATGATAATATCATGACTTAATACTTTCATAGCATTTAAACTGACTTTGATGGTTTGCCTTTCAAGCCACCCTTACCAGTGGTTTCCAGAACCTTCCCCAAGTAGATGGGATTGAATGATTAGGACATCAGTTTCATTGCTGTATGTAGCTCTTGTGGTAGGAGAGTAGTGGGGAAAATGTGTAATTCTTAATGGGATTCCTGTTTTGACTTGAACCAGGTGTGGTTATTACAGAACCTCGGAAGAGCTTTGTGGTTTCAGACAGTCTTGACCTAGGGCCTGAGGGGTGGGTGGTGTCGTGGTAGTTCTGGATTGGTTCATGAGACACAAAATGTCTCTTTAAGGCAGTTCCATCGGAAGTGACTGTGCTACGGCTGTCACTTGTTGATATTGTTTGCCTTTTCCTCTCTAAACATGTTTGATTTCTCATCCAAGGTTTGGACTTTTAAAAGTTTACATATTCTTTGATATTCCTTTAGCTTCAGACAAAGCTGGGAAGAGCACTGTTCTGTGCCTCTGTAGATCTTTTGACAAAACACATGTGGTGGAACCCAACCAGTAATTGAAGCCATGTCGCTGTAACCAGCTTCTTGAGCAGGTCACTCGAGCCAAATAAAACCCAACGAAGGCCATGGGAATGTGGAGGGACACCATCAGGGCAGCCGGAGCCTTGCCCAAAGCCAATAAACTTAAGGATGTTACTTTTTTACCTTATCTTTCAATACAGTTTTTGCAGATTTTTACCTTTGTGCTTAACTTAAAAATATTCATATAAAGATTTCAGCTATCTTGCCTTTAGCCAATGAACATAGCCCATCCACAAGATTAATATGGCTTCCATATGCCATTCGAGATAGGAAGATGGACTATCCCATGTGGAACTATCAGGGATAAAAGATAGCCAGAATGACACTTCCAAACTGGCTGCATTCCCCATTCTGGCCCCCTGTGTGGGCACCCGTTCTCTCATTCTTCAGTCTCTTTGGTGATGAGTTATTTCTGGCTGCAGTGTGCTAACCTTTGGACACTGCCTTCTTCCCTGAGTGTTTATCTCGGTATCGCTTTGATTGCCTGTTCTCTTCATTTACTCATTGTTTTCAACCTGACTTGACTTTGCTTTTTAGCGCCTACCTTGGAATTTGCTCCTCACCCACTTTGCCAGTCTGCCCTTAGTTTGATCTTCTTAGAACATCTGCTCTTTGGATCCTTATGAGTGTCAGTCATGCAACTGTCTTTACTTATTCCTGTTCCTGATCATTTGGTTCCTCCGTGTTTTAGTGTGTTGGTCATGGTTTTCTGTATCTAGCACTGTGCTTGTGTTCTGGAAGGTATGTAGTAAAGTATAAGATAAGGTTTTGTTCATTTTTCTTTCAATGTGGAGTATTCCTTTTCATATATATTCTAAAATTTTAATGATTCACTTGTTCACCAGCCAGGCCTTGATAATAATTACTTCTTTTAAGTTCCCCTAGCGTTAATTGTCTAAGCAGCTCAGGATCACCTAAAAGATGCTGCATTATTGCTTAACAGTTGTATTGTGATAAACTATTGGAAGGCAGGTCTTCAGACCTCACTCTCTTGACCAGAATAGATATTCTGTTAGTGTCTGCTAATTATTAGTTCTGTATGGAATATAAGACTGTGCACAGAAAAGCTGAGAATATGACCATATAGTATAACTCAGTTCCAAATGGAATGATGTAGTTTTACATGGTAAATATTAGTGTCCAATAGAAATTTCTGTGATGATTGAAATTTCCATATCTTCATTGCCCAATATGGCAGCCACTAGCCACATTCTCCTGTCCAGCACTTGAAATGTGGCTACTATGACCAAGGAATTGGATTTAAAATTTATTTTACTCTAATTAAAATTAAAAGGCCACATGTGGGTAGTGGCTGCCAGATTGGACCATGCCTGCCACAGGAATGTGGAGAATGGAAAGATAAATGGGGAATATGAGTTGGGAAAGTTCTAATGGAGGAAGATGAACTTGAATCTTGAAGATGAGAAGCAGAAGGAAGGCCTGGCATGTTTTAAGTGAAGGGATAGAGCGGAAGCTCTGAGCTGGTGGAAGATGTTATGTTTGGGATCAGTCTGAAGACTTGAAGTAAAGCAGCATTTGTGAACTAGAGACAATGATAATATCAGCATCCATTTGTTGATATGTCACATACTAATTTAATCTTTACAACAATACTAGGACTCAGAAATGTAAGTAATTTGCCCAAGGATACATATTAATTAATATGTGACAGACCTGGGATTTGAGCTAAAGTCTGTCTAGCTCAAAAAACTAAGCTCTTAACCACCATACTACCCTTACTGACTCATGCTCTGACATGTTAAGAAAATGTAGAAAACAGTCCAAATGTCTTTCATCTGGTAAATGGATACACAAATAATGGAATCTACCCAACCAATGGAATCCTACTTAATAATATAAAAAGTAACAGGACTACAAATAAATATAACAATGTAGATTAATCTCAAATGCCTCATGCTGAGTGAAAGAAGCCAGATGTAAAAAGCTATGTACTGTTTATTCCATTTATAAGACATTCTAGAAAAGGTAAAGTTATACGGACAGAAAATAGATCAGTGGCTGCCATGAGCTGGGGGGTAAAGGGCAGGGCTTGACTGCAGAGAAACAGGAATTTTTGGGGGTGATGAAAATATCCTATATTTTGGTTGTAATGATGGTTACATGATTATGCTTTGTCATAGCTCACAGAACTGGGAACTAAAAAGGGTGAGTTTTACTATATGTAAATTGCACTTCCATAAATTTGACTGAAAAAGAAAAAAAGAGAAGTAGACCCAAGCTTATTTTCACAAAGGCAGGTGGGAATAATTTATTATTCTACCTCAGGTTATTTTGAAAAATAAGTAATTCCAAATTTTTTGGGTCCAAACAGATCTTTTTATTATATATATGTGTATACACACACACACACCCCAGAAAAAATGATTTTTTTTTTGTAGGAATTAAAGACTCTTAAAAGAGATGTGTGTGTGTGTGTGTGAGTGTGTGTGTCTAAAACAGTTAAATTTGTATTTAACATGAGTTGACACAGTAAATGTTTATTCAACTTGGTGTTTATTTGCAATTGGCATGGGAAAGAGGGTGGAGGGAGAAGAGTAAGAGATATTTTAATTAAACCTGAATGGTAAGATGTCATATGATTTATCCCATTTTCCTTTTATTTTGTTTAAGTGAAAAATAACTACCATATGAGGTTATCAGCCCCTTTGAAAGCTTGCTTTAAAATTGCCCAATATGTAATGAAATTCTTGTTTTTACAATAAGCTACTTATATGAGATAATAGTATACTGGATATCTTTTTGCATATATTGATTTCCTCCTTTTATATTTCCAAGAAAACTGTCATGCAGAATCAATTATCTAAAGGCTTGCTTGACTTTGTCTTCACTCATTTTGTGATGTGTTCACAAAATGATAGATAAAATTTTTAGGCAGAGGGCATGTCGAAGTATTATATGGCATAGTTCATTGTCTGTGAGCAAATAAGGGATTGTCTCTCTCTTATAACTGAAGAGGTGACATCCAGACTAGTTTAATGATTTTCCCATGGTCACATTTCTAATGCTTAAGGTTTTATGCTTAAAGAGTGATTAATCTTAGTAAAGAATTATAAACAAGATTAATTAATTATTCTGATTTAAGCATTTTTCTTGGACTTCTGCTTTAATCATTTCCCCAAGTTCCAGCTTTGTTAACATCATATACAATAATACTTTAATAATTAGTCTTATTAGTGAAAGTGTCAATTACAGGAAATGTTGTTCTTTGAATACATTACATTATTAATATGGAATTCGAGTTAATGAGTATGAAAACACTTTGCTGGCTGTAAAGCACTGAGCAAATGTATTTCTTTTCTTTGATTATACATTTTACTCATTTAGTTGCCATTTTTTCTAGAATCCTGAGTAACATAATGAATACATTTGCAGGGAAAGCTGATAACTGATATTTTTATATTGGTTATATTATATATGTTAGGTAGGCAATAATTCTGTAGTATAAATATATAAGTAAATATCTGCATCTACATATGACAGTTTCAAAGAGAGACCTAATTTAAATAATCCAAATAAAATTGCTTTTTGAGCTGATATAACAATCAGTAATTGGGGTCATAGTGACTTGTCCCTCTATGCAGTCATTTCATAACATTTAAATATATAATATATGGTTATGTGTGTTTGTGCTTGTATATGTTCCTTAAGATTGTGATCCCAGGCAACATTTCCATATTTACCCCTTTTATTTTTCTTTTTGTTATTTCACTTTCAAGATATATAGGGAGAGAGAGATCAAATATAAATAGGGTCAGATAATTTGCTATTTCTTAATTGTGTTAAATCAATGTTAATATCTCCATAAATACATTCCTTTTGACACTTAATGAAAGTTTAAAACCAAAGAACAAAATGGCAACTTTGTTGATTGTATGAAAATATTTTTAGGTCTCCTAATATATTTAGCATTTTGGATATATTCTTTTTTTTTTTTTGCCCACTTCTAATTACTTGTTTTTGCAAAATAATAGAAAAACGCTGTAGAAGGATGGGATGTTTTAGCCCTGCTTTAGGAGGTATCAAACTTAGTTGCAAGACAAGTCTTTGGTAATGTTAGAGAATGGGCTTAAATGCTAGTTGTAAAGTTTGATTAGATTTTTATCTTGCGGCCACTTCCATCCTTGTGAATTGCTAATCACTGTAACTGTGGGCTGTACCAGGTTCGCTATGGGTAACTGATAGCAACCAAAACCTGGGCAAAGGGAAATGATCAGACTTGTGGGCCTATCTAGTTTGTTCATGGGTAAGAAAGTTTGAGAGCACTATTCTAAAACAATAGTAAACAATATTAAAGAGGAAATTTTTTGTAAAAAATAAGAAAAAGAAACAGTACTATTTTTCAAATAGCATTTTATGCTAAATCCCAACATATTGTGACCTCTATTGACCAACTCACTCCTCCCATAACTGTAAAATGTGATCACACCTCCTTTTCGTACCCAATTATTACGGCAAAAACCTCCACTTGCCAAATTGCTGGAAATTAGCCTGTCTCAAAGAGTTCTCAAGCGATTTAATTACCCTGCTTGGGCAAATGACTTAACTTCTTCATTCCTCAATTTCCTCCTCTGTAAAATGGGGGTAGTATCTCCCTAGTAGAGTTCTGGTGGGGGATTAAATGAGTAAGTAATTGTAAAGCACTTAGTGCTTGGCACATAGAATGCTGTATAAATGTTGGCTTATTATTTTTTCTGTTTCTGACTCATGCATACTGGAGAATAAGCACCTCCTCCACCTCCCACCCTCATTTGTCTAACTCAAACTCTTCAAGTCACCCAGTGGTTGCCTTGGGAAAGCATGCCAGGCTAAGTGCCTTCTCCCAGTGGCAGTGACTGCCACTGCACACTTTGGTTTCCAAAGAAGGACCTTATACTGCTTTTCTCCAAATGTGGACACAGGTCCTTGGCTAACTGCCCACACAGTCAATCAAAGCCTACCCTGGCACTTTGTGTGAGATGTAAGTAAGGTCTGGGGATGACAGAGGGAGCAAACAACACAGGGTATGGCTCTCAGTAGCACCACAAGTCCAGACCCCACCCAGACTCTTTGTAGGCCAGCTGTCACTCTCTCCCACATGGTGGGGCAGCACATCCTCCATGACCCAAACCAGTCAGGCCTCCAGGCTGGTGATATGGGCCAAACCTCGGCCCCACATTTACCTGCCCTAATGTGAATATTCCCAGGCTTATTCACAGTGAGAACCACTGTCCCTTTCTTGGGAAACTCCTTCTCTCTTCACAGTATCTCAAGTAGGCCATCGCTGGTGCATTTCCCACATCCTACATTCATGCACAGTCCACATAAACGAGAGTGAAGCATAGCTGCTTTGGTTGAGGTAGGGTGAGAAACCCAAAGCCCTGTCTGCTTGGGCTTGTCCAGCCCAGGCAGTGCCTCAGGCCACTGCTAGGTTTGGAATGAAGATCACTTCTTTAAAGGGGCTTTTCTCTTAGGGGTAGTTAATCGATGATATCCTTTTTCTGCGTCATCCTTGAATCATTTTTGATTTGGAGTAGCTGCTAGTATTGATACTGAGAAAAGAAGGAATTTTTATAAGCCATCAGGACAAAAAAAGTCCTCCATATACTTAATATTCTAAAGAAGGAACCCAAAATTTTAAAGCTTACAATGTTACAGGTGCTTCTAAATATATTACCTGTTATCTGTGATGAAACTATTATCCTCCATATTGTAGTTGATGACAATGGGTGCCTCCAAAAGGTGACTTTATTTAGCCTAGGTCATGATGCTATGAAGTGGTGGATCTGTGTGATTTTAAAGGCTGCATTCTTTCCATTCCCCCTTGCCATTTGTGGAGGCTTCAGAAAATGTATTGTGTTTCTTTAATTTCTGCTGTAATGTATTATTATGATCCGTTAATGCCTCGAGCGGAGAAGCTAGTGGCGTAGAGCCCTGAACCTTGAAAAGCGTTTCATAGAAATTTGAGAGTAGCTAATTGGCAAGTTGAAGTTGATAAGATGACAACATTTCGGAGCAAAGGACAAGTCCCCGCATTACTTCTTAGACAGAGGCACGGAAGAAGGGAAACTTCCGGAACTCCCAGCAACTCCCTTCGTGTTGTGTATCTCAGTGGACTACTAGATATGCACCCCCTCTCCTTTTCCTGCTTTTTCTTTTTCTGCCATAAATAAAACACAATATATTTTCAGTGTAATCTTAGGAACTAGCTACAGCTATATCACCACTCTCTTCTTCAGAATCTCTCAGCCACCACATCTCATCAGGGTGATATGTGGTAACCAGAATATAGACATGGTCTTTGCTACAAAGCTTAAAATGTAACACAGACTGTTTACACCTGTGAGCAGATAGGAATTAGAATTTGTACCAATGGTTAATAGCCTATGACCTTAAATTCAGGAGCTTAAATAATTTATGTTCATCAAAAGCAGTTACTGGTATCTTTCCTCCACCTAAAGTTGATGGAAAAAAATATCCTAAATAGGACAACTGCTTGGAAGGAAAAGCATCTTAAAATAACACTAAATTTTGGACATATTGAAGAGCAAATAGTCACATTTCCATGTAGTATGAAATCTTCATTTGATTCAGAACACGGCTGACATGTTTATAAGCTCAGGTTCTTTAAGACCAGAGAATCCCTCAGATGTCTCATCTGGGAGGACTTATGAGCTGTGTGACTTACTTTATTGTTATTGTTAATAACAAAACAAACTTCAATTTAGAAATCATTTCTTACCCTTTTCATTGCTTTTTGCACATTTCTTTGGTAGCTTTAAAAGGATCCTTTGTATTTTAATAGTTTACTCACTCCTTCCAATAAAAATAGCTAAAAAATAAAACTACAATAGGCATTGGGAGTACAGCATGTCCTTGGAAGCCACGTTGGTACTCCTGATGTTAAAGAGACTACAGAAGCACGGACACAATTCTACCTCTGCTTTTGCAGATGTATAGGGAACATTCAGTAATTTTGCATGTTGGTGGTGCAATGCAAATTTTCCTATGGTTTAGGAAACTGGGTTCTTTAAATATGAACAAATTGTTCTAAGTTGAATACCTAGGAAGTCAAAAGAGAACCTTTTAGTCCCTATGAGCTAGCCAAGAAAACATAAGGCATTGTCTCCAGGAATGGGCCACACACTGACAGGTTAGACTTTACCTATCTTACCTATATTTTCACAAGTTTGGCTTTACATGTCTTTTGACCTCTGGACAAATGCTTTATTGCATGCTGAAGGTCCAGTAGTTGGAGAAGGATGAAGATCTTCTTTCAGCTGCTCTATTTAGGTATTGAAGAGTTCATTTGCCTCTCATATTCTTTGCCTCCCCTGTCACTTATCTTCCCTGTGCCCTCCCTTTAGGGCCTCATATACTAATGCACTCAACAGATTAGTGAAAGTCTTAGTAATTTTCACATTATGTTTATCCATACCTGTATTACCACATTCTATTATTTACAACGAAGTGATTTCAATCACTAGTGGTAAACAGATAATAAGATTCATGAGGGCAAGGATCATGCATTTCTTCCCCTTAATCTCTACTACATGCAGCCAGTGCCTGTAGCCAGTGGATAACTGGTCAAAATAATGTGTTCCATTTTTGGATAGAAAAACTGAATCTCATGAGCTTATGGCACTCTCTAATGTTAAACAGCAGGTAGGAAGAAGGTAAGCTAGGTCTCATACCTTTTTGCTATTATAATCATCTTTGTTTTCTATCAGACTCCGCTTCCTTTAAAGGGAAATTCTTTACTTACAAAAATATGATTGCTGATTTGAATTAATTTTCCACAACATATTTATCAAACAAGGAGCTGGTCTGTCCTGGCTTCCTTAGCAAAAGCTCGTAGAGATTTAATTGTGCAGTCGTACCACTTCAGCTACCAAATAGGTTTCTCTAGAATCTTTCAGATTTGATACAGAGACTCTCACAACATCTATGAACAATGTGCATTTTATTCCTTTAAACTAAGTCAACAGGAAAATCTATTTCAGTAAAATACAATTTTATTTATTGTAACAAGTGTGATCTGCTTTATAAGCGTGGGGTACAAATAAGGTCATGTGGTAGTCATCAGTGCTGTTTACCAAATATTTCCAGCTTTCTGCCTTCTGGCAACATGGCAGGGTTGTGCTTCCTGGCTTTCTTATAGTGGTATGGGACTATGTGACAGGATCTGGCCAAAGTGTTGTGAACACAGGGTGTATGTGGAAATTCATTTCCAGGCCAGAGAATTTAATATCTACAGGCACTCATTCTCTTTGGCATGGTGGACTGGTAAATGCTTGAGATGGTGGCTTCTCTTGTCAGCCTGGGTCCCTGAGTGAGCGAAAGGAGCAGAGTCCACTGCTGACCCAGAATTGTCGTATAGCATGGGAGGGAAGTAAATCTTTGTTCTTAGAAGCCATTTGAGATTGGGGGTTATTGTTACTGTAGCATGATCCATCCTACACTGACTGACACAGGTCATATTTCTCTTATTTTTCCAGCTAATCTTTGAAATGCTCAAAGGTTATCACATGCCCTCTCCATCAATTTGTCCCCCAAAATCCAGTGTTTTATTTTATCCCTAAAGGTCAAAGACTGAAAAATCTTACCAGTCCAATGCTGACTTTTCTCTATCTCTGCTGCATAGTGTGCCCAGAATTTCTCATGGACAAGAGGTTTTTTTGTCCACTGAAGTGAAAATACTCTTGATGCTCTAGACCTCTGCATAGGTCTAAGTAGGGCCACATGCCAATATATCACCTGCTTAAAGTCACATGTGTATTCTTAGCCATTCCCACAGTGTAGCAGTGGGAAAGGCAACTGGACCTCAGCACTCATTGTACTGGAATCACACCTCTTCTTAAGTATTGGGACATCGTGGGTCCCATTCTCGGTACTTGGTGCCCTAGGATATCATTAGATCATAGTTACAGTCATGATTCATCAGGGAGATTCTAATAGTGTTGGTCACCAGAATGGGAGAAATCAATGCCTTGATCTTCGCACAGGGAGGTAGACAGATATGTGCACAATAAATTCTAATGTATCAGCATGCCATGCCATTATTAGAGAGGCAGAAGCTCTTATGAAAGGTGATTGGAGGGAATCTTTATACAAGTGGTCATCAATTTGAGTTTCAAAGTATATAATTTTTTTCCTACTAGAAAACTGGAGAATGGCACCACAGGTATATGGACTTTCCAGGTAGACATGAAAGTGTTAAGGAAATCAGGAATGCAATGTGATTGGAACAGGTAAGGATCTGATGAGACATATATCTGGAAAGGAATTTGTTGGGATGCATGGGGGTGAGAAAATAACCATAGGATATTATTCAGAAAATCATATGGTAGAGAAGGTGATGTAAGATAGTAACTTTGCCCATTGATTAATGACCACCATCCCAAACACAGCATCTTTGTATATAGCATGCCAATTTCCAAACTTCTTCTGTGTGGTACGTGACTTCTAGAACTGAGAGTCTTCTCTGAACTGAATTAGGGTGAGGGAGCATACTGGACTTTCAAAATACAAAGGACTAGTGACTCGTAAAGAGGTCATCTCCATCATCCCCAAGACCATATCCTCTTCTATCTCTCCAGTTCTTAGCACCATGGCAGCTGTGGAGTTGGAAATCGTCAGAGAAACATAAATATGGCTCACCTTCCTCTTCTCTTCCTTCTGAGCAGAGTTCTGTCTCTTGCTTCAGCTGCCCATTTCAGATGCCACAGGAAGCAGCTCTGCTTTGTGGTCAGACACAAGAAAGGGAGGTTGAAACCAGCACTTTAAGGGACGTCTCAGGAGCGGTTGCTTGAGATTCGCTTGCCACAGGACACCACAGCATGGGGGGGAGCGTTCCCAGGAGTTTGTGGGTAGCTTGAGCAACTCATTAATTAGGAAATTAGATTGTTGGCTATAAACTGGAAAGTTAAGAATGTCTTTGTTTAAAGCTGAGGAAACGAAGCCTGGTTGTTCAGAGGACTGCTCTGCTCTCACGTCAAACTGCAGTGGTCTGCTTGCTTTGGTTGCCGGTTAGAGTCTTTTGGGCACCGGAGCTGGTTCCCCAGAGGGCTGCTCAGCCCTCTTTCGGGTGGTTTTGTTTCACAAGATGTCCTGTAGGTGTATGTTTCTGGGTAATAGAAGTGATCTTATTGATTACAGGTCTTCTTCGCCTTTCCCTGAACTGCCCATCTGATTTTCTTCTTTAAGACTCTCTTATACCTTCTAGAAACAAACTTAAAATCCAATTGTTTTTGATTTCTAAACCAAGTCTCCCCAGGGTTACCAGCTTGTGGATAATACATAATAAATTGTAGGATCTCTACTTACTCACTAGTGTAATTCCAGACTTCTAGGCACACTCTTCAGCAGTCCTTTCTTAGTTTCCCCACTCTAGCCACGACCCCCTTGCTGGGTCTAAAGCCCAGAAGTTAGTTAGGGGCAGTGCCTTATGTGGCTGCTAGGGATTTGCTATGGGGAACCTGGTGTCTGTGCAAAGCCTGGCACCAAGTGCCCTTTAAGCTCTTTCTTTTAAGGTGCACAAGTGGTGCTGGGATCCCTGCATATCTCACTGTGAGGAGCCTCCTGGGTTCCACATAAGTGAGGAGAAAGCCTCTCTTCTTCCTTGTCTGTGGGACCTGGAGCAACATTCCTCATTCCCATCAAGGAATGTGCTCTGTTAGCTTTACCTGTGGTCCTTCTTTCTGCTGGTTCTGGTACTAGGACTCATGCCTGCAATAGACTAGAGGCAATCCTGCCTGTTCTTAGATGTGTATGCAAAACCATTTTATTATTCATTTCCGGGAACGCCCCACCCCCCCACAAACAAAAGCAAGAAATTCCAACCACAAAGGAATAAAAGCTGGAGGTCTTATCCTTATCCACCCACTCATCCAGCGTGTGCAAACTGTAAACCCCCGTTTAGACTCAAGCTGGAACCCTGCACATCTAAGAAAGGTTATTTCAAGCAAGTCTTCCTGTTAACCAGTCCGTAGAGGATATGCTGAAAATGCCTCTCCCAGAATCCAGCCTGTTGCTGTTGCTAGATGAATGGCTCTCCAGGCCGACTGTTGCCACATCATTTGCAGAATGTCATCCAAGGTTTTAGTTTTGTAAATGTCACAAGTTTTAGGAGAAAACCTCTGTGCATTCGTTTACTCGCCAGGGCTTTCACAGCAGTTTAGGGGATACAATTGTAACAATTCCTGTTCTTTTTTCTCTGGTGGGAGATGCAGGAGACTTAGGAAATTACATGACTTCCTATGTGACTCGAAAAGTCAAACCTCAAATAGTTTGAGGAAAAATGGAATTTTTTAAAATCACAGTAAACCACTCTTCTTTTCTCTGTTAAGGGGATGTTCAGATTTGGAAATTCTAAAGAATCAAAGTAGAGATGTTTCTCATAAATTTTAGTGGATTAGACTCAACTGAGTAAGTTATTCATTGTGTGTAAAGTAGTTATGTCCATGGGGTGAGAATGGCGCTCAGAATTCTCTAATTAAAGACAATTTTGTTTTATTTTTAAGCCATCTTTACTATGATATGGGTAATATTCAAGTACATTTTTCACTACCTATGTTTAATACTCTGTTCCAGTATTTTTTGTTTGAAATGTGACATGTACCACTGTCATTCTAATACAGCAACATAAATGGAATTCTATGAACCTGATGCCAGTTCTAGAAGGAAAGAGGAGAAAGGGGCTATGTTTTTTAGGTCACATATTTACATGAAATTCAGAACTGCTCATGGTAGTGGGGAAACAAACAAGCCGTGCATAGGGTCCTGCACATAGATGACACAGTAGGAAGCAAATAGTTTCTGGGTAATAATTGCACAAGTCAGAAATAGGTAATGTTTGACTTCTGGGTGTATATTCCAAAACTTCCATGTTATTCGAATCTATCTTATGTCTTGTTTTGTTTACCTGAAGCTTCTAGTTCATCTGCTCAGGAACCAAAGGTAGAGATCATGGACCAGAGGCTACCAGGTTCCCCTAGGGATGTGGCCACCAAGCACATATGTCTTTGCCACAAATCCATGTGGTGCTAGTGTAATGGATTTCTGAGTGATAAAACAATACTGCTTAGAAGCATTTTCTGAAGGTTTTGAGTCTGTTATGGAAATAATTATGTGAACCACACGATACCCTGGCTTCATGTTGTGGTTCATTAACAGAAAATTCCATGATGTGGAGTATCACAGCACCCGCCTGCTCCTCCCCCCAGGACTGGATGACAGCGGCTCTGCTGCCGAAAGCCCAAGCCTATGAAATGCAACACCAAGTAAGACCCAGACATTTGAACGGCCAAATTCAAAGGGCATTTTAAAATCCAGAGTTGCCCTCTGCCTGAAAGTTCTAAAGCATCTAGCATATGCAATTAGATGCAAAGTTCCTGTGGCCTTTTGTAGACGTACTATTTCAGTTTTCTATTGAAAACTAGAATGTTGATTTATGTCATTGTTTTGAAGGCCTCTTCCTATAACAATACTTAGAATTTTAAACATGGTTTCACATTAAATAATCTCAGCTCAACTTTACTGAGTGAAATAAATTTCCATTCTCCCCCAATCTTGTTTGCTGTACTCTAGGATTAGATTGTACATGTACCCTCAAACTATGGCTATATACTCACTCTAGGCATGCGGAAACCCAAAACCCTTTGTTAATGGAGGCTCTGGGAAGTCATAGGAAGTCATAGTGGCCTCATGAGAACCTACTAGAACTGTTTCCTTTCTTTCTGGAATCTTCCATTCTTTTTATCCATCTACTTCAATTACTTCTAGGTCTACTCTCTCTCCCTTCCATGGGATTAGCAATCCCATCCACATTATTTTTAGTATCCCAGCTGTTAGGATGGCCCACTTGCTTCCTGGAAATGACAGGAATCTCCCTAATGCTCTGGGTGGCTGCTTTTCCGACCGGCAATAATGACAGAATTTTGGAGCAAGTGGGCTGACATAGTCATTTTAAACATTAATAGATCTGAGGGAAGAGAACGCTTATCTGAGCTTCTGGGCAATTTAAATTCTAGGAAAATCAGATAATATTTTTCATTTACAGTTGCTCTCTAATTTGTTGCTGATGCAGTTTTAGAATATCCAGCCTCTATTTAGGAGAAACACAACCTGAGAATATAGAAGAGATAAATGTTGATTTCAATTTGATTTCCCTAAATTCAAATTCTATGTTTATGCTCAGAGAATTGGGTGTTAGAGACTAAAAGGGCTTAGATACATATAAGATATATATTATAAATGCATAATGATAACAAAAAGTGCCTTCATTGGTATTTTTATTTGCTTTAGATAACCCATAAGAAAAAAAGTTTCCTTTCCACATGACTTGAAGTAGTTTTAAGAGTCTCTGGAAGACAGAGCTTGTGTGTGATTAATCTCAGAGTCCCTGACAGCCTTGTACAATGGTTTGAACATGGTAGCTGCTCCCTATTTGTGAAATTAAGTTCCTGTATAAAAAAATCATACTTTTATAATGGGAAATCTGCAAGGCAGGTCACTTGAGATTTATATTCTGAGTTTAGATGGTACTAGGCCTTTTGTTATCACAGTAAATAGTGGTCCTTAGGGTCGTGCACAGCATGGGGCCCTGGGAGTAGGGTAAGGCAAGTAAACTAGAAATGGAAGAAACACCCCATTCTTCAGTATCTTCTGTTTTTCAAAAATAAATTGATTACCTTCCTATGCCTTATAATTAGTAAGCATGAAATTCAAGTTAACAGTTCATATTTGGTATGCATAAACTGGCCCTATACATTCTGTTTCAAGAATGATCTTCCTCACATGCAAATCTGACCATGTTACTCCCCCTCTAAAATTCTTCAGTGGCCTCTTACATCATCAGGATAAAATCATACCCCCTAGCATGATGTACAGGGAGTCGCACCCAGCTTCATCTTTTACCACGTCCCACAGCCCCACTCTGGTCTCCAGGCAGCTGGAAGTACCCAACCATCCCTGTTCTGCTTCCAGAGCCTCACACAGGAGGAGATGCAGGTTCCTTAATGCTGGTGTAAAATTCCATGCTGACTCAACTCTGCCGAGCTTTATTTTGAAGGAAAAAGACAATATTCCATGTACTTTTTCTGATGTTAACAAGAGGCTGTTGCCCTTGCTCTCTGCTCCCCCAACCCAGGTTTTGGGGCCAACAGTGTCCCTGTACATTCCTTTGCTCTCACCAAACAAAGCATATAGAGGGAACTTTCTGGGTTCCTTGAGCGCTACATGAATCTCTTTGGTTCATTTTTAATATTTCTAGATCAAATGCCCTTACTCTAAAGTTGGACAAACAGAAGCATCTGTCTTTAGAATTCCAGAGGATGTCATATTTTTTCTCCTCTTCTAGTTATGCCTCATAAAATGTGAATATGTAATTTAAGGGGAAGGAGTTTACCCCCTCTTCGGCCTTATAATAGCCTGATGACCCTAATCTTATACTTTCGATGCCTAGAATATCCAAACGAAATCATTAAGAGCGGAAAATCATTTTCCTCCAAGTTGGGGGAGGGGCATGTTGAAACCTCCACCTCCTTGTTCTTTAATTCACTCTTAGAAGGAAGGAATAGGAATGCACCATACAACCAGTTTAGCTGTAATATTAAATAGGAGCGAGTTAACGTTCCCTTTCCCAAGAAATTATCACAAGCCTAAGTGAACAGTCTCTCCCCTTTGTCCTCTCCCCATTTGCTCCGTGACTGGTGTGCCTGAGATCTGGAAGTTCACTAACACCTCATTGTGAGTGGGAAGAACAGATCAGAGAGCCAGGGAGCAGGCGAGGACAGGAGGTCAGCGCACTGACCCGGATTCGGAGGCTTTAGTTTGTTGAACAACTTCACCCCAGCTCGCCCGTTTTGTGGGCCCGTCCTGTACGGTCTTGGGGGCTGTGCGCCCTCTGCTGGGCAGAGCAACCCTACGCCGCCCCACCGCGCCGGCCGCATTCATTTCAAGGTTTTGCTGACACAAGGGCAGCTTTTCTTCTCAGAGGTGATGCTCTGCCGGTGTAAGACGATGGTCATGAAAACAGAGACTTGAGTCAGGGTAATTTTAAGTCTAATCTGAGCAAACAAACAAGAACGCATCTTATGTTTTGTCCTGGCCAACTTCCATACCCACTGATTTCCTTTCTGTGCCAAATGAGGCTTTAATCTTGTTTAATGGCATTCCATCCAGTGGCACCATACACCACAGCGTATGTCTGTGTGTTCAGAGTAAATGGAATCACAAGAAAAATCACCTACTTACTCACATTTTTTATTTAACCTGTGTTACATTTTGGGGTGGGGATGAAAGATTTGGGCATATTTGAATGTTTTTCCTTATGCTTAACATAGCTCTAACATTAATATTCCAATTTCAGGGTTTAACATTTTATTTGAATTTCTTACATTTATTAATTTTTTTTAGTCATTCCACAAACATCAGCAGGCATGAACTATATTGCAGGCACTGTGCAGGGTTGTGCAGAGCACTAGGAGATGGAAGAGGAAAGAGATACCTAGAGTCTGAGAAGCTTGGTCTCAAAGGGGATTTTAGGTTTACAGCATAAAAAGGCATTAATAAAGAAAGGGACAAGTTGTTTGTGAAATACAGAGGACAGAATAACAACACTACAAAGGGGAAGAAATTAGGATATACTTCAAAGGGTGGAAGAGGTTAAGTATTGAGATGTTTCTGTTTGTTAGTTACACAAAGCAGGACACAGCAGACAGTAGGTGTAGAGGGAAGAAATGCTGATGGTATGTGTGTGTCTCAAGAAAGACAGGATCTTTTGAGAGGATGGTTTATTTTTAACAGTGGATAGTGGAGAATTTGATTGGAGAGTGGTGGGAGGTGAAGCTGCAGGGGAGTTCAGAGGCAGCTTGGGAAGAGCCTCATGTAGCATGTGAAGCCGACTGGACAGTGTCCAGCGGGAGATGGGAAATCACAGAGGGACTGTACCCAGGAAAGTGTAATGTCTGCTTTTCATGTTAGAATTATCTCGGGAGGTAGAGGATAAGTAGAGGGCGGGGAATGTCAAATATCAACAGGAAGCTCCTTCAGAAACTGTTACAGTAGAAAAGGAAAAAGAATGAGAGTGGGGATCCTGGATTGACTGGAAAACTTAAGAGGTAGACTTGACTTTTGGGCAATAGTAAGATCAGGGTGAGCAAGGCAGATAGGTGTAGCAATGATGGCTTCATTTTGGGGCTGCTGACTTTGAGGTGACTGCATGTAGGCATGCCCAGTAAGTAGAGGGAAGTTTGGATCTTGAGCTCAGAGAAACGAAATGGCTTATGGGGGAGATCTGGGTTTCCCCAGCTGGAGCCCAAGGAATTGTTGAGTGTCCAGGAGCCTCTGTGTGGAGAGGGAGAGAGAGACAATGCACGTCTCTTGGCAAAGTGAGGTGACAATTTCGTAACCCACTTTTTAAATATCAAACGTTGGCGAGGATGTGGAGCTGGGTAATTTTTTATCTTAATGAGAAACTTATTTAAAAGTAAGTTTTTTAAAAAAAAATGTTATCCTGCATGATTCTTCATTATGGAGTCTGTTAGCTTTAGGATCTTAGATTTAATGTCAATGTATGTTTTCAAAAGGTCATATTGAATCAGAAATGACTTAAAATAAACTCTTGGTGAACTTAATCTACTCAAGTTAAAGCCAGGATTAAGTTATGTATATGATAAAGCATCAAAGATTAGGCTTTTTGGGTGGGCTTTGGAATAGGAAAATGGAAAAAGATCTAATTTGTTCTGATCTTAAGCGGGGAATCAACATCCACTTTTATCTATATTCACATGCATAACTAGTTCTGAAAAATGCCTAGAATCCTAATCTCTTAACGAGGAGAGAGGAATTTAGAGATCATGTTGTAAAATCTTATATTTTATAGATGAGGAAACTGCACAATATTTAATTGAAGAAGCACTTCATGTGCCTCTAGGAGATTCATAGCTCACATTGTCATGTTAAAGGCTTTGACAAATTCTGGAGGAAACCAAGTACTGATTTCATTTCACTTAGATTCCCTGGTCTTATTTCATGACCAACCCAGTATTTCCCAGTTTGAATAATGGTACTTTAAAGATTTTCTTTATGATTAAGTGGAACAATATAAGATTTCAAACTTAACCACAGGCTCAATTCTATTAGTTGACCTTCATTGACCCCTTAATGTTTGTGGCTCTGTGTTAGGTATTAAGGGCACAATGACTCTTCATAAAATAGCATTAATGAGAGTAGATAAAACTTGTTGAATTCTTATCAGGTGCTAGGAAATTTGCTAAGTGTTTTACATATACCATTTCATTTAGTCCTCTCAACCCTGGGAGGGAAGGAAGTGCTCTTTCCCACTTCAGAGATGAGGCAATTAAGGCTGAGAGTCAAGGGCTTCTCCTAAGGTCAAGACCCTAGGGAATTACAGAACTGGGACTCTAAAATAGGGTTTCTGTCTGATCCCTCCGCCCGCATTCTTAACTACCACAGCACTGTCCTTGGAGAGTGTATAGCCTAAATAGTGTCCACAAACATTCTCAGGATGGGCTTCAGGTATTTTGACTTGAAAATCTCCAAACTGTGATGTCTAATATTAACCCCTGATGGTACCTTCAAGTTACCTGACAAGTCGTCCACATGTAGCTACCAGGGTAGCCTCTTTCTCTTTGAGTCTGAACCTCTTGGTATCAAACAGCCCTTTGTGGGGATGTAGTATCTCATTTCTTTCACATTACATAATGCAGCATATATGAAGTAGATCAGGATGTAGCTAATTTACAACTTTCCTATATGGTCCCTGAATGTTCCTTTTTCGTTTTTTTTAAGTGGGAAAAATGAGCACTGTATTTTTAATCTTCTTTATACACTCTAGGCAATACTTAAACATTTAATTCTTAGCAATTTGTGTTTTTAATGGAGTAGGGTTTTCCTTTTGGGTTTTTCATAGAGTAACTCTGGTTGTCCAAACATACTCTGAAATACATTGGGGATTATGGTTTCAGCACATGTAAGCCCAAGGCCAAAGTATGAGTAACACATGATATTTTGTTACATTTGGTGAACAAACCACTGTTTTGTGGTATAATACAAAACATAGCTAAGTAGTTTAGATCACTATCAGGCATTACAAGGTTAGGTTTTCAATTTATGTGATTACTCAAAGCTCATTAGAAGTATATTCTTTAGCTCTAGGGAATGCAGCCTAGAAAATTGTGGTTTCCCTTGTGAAAATGGTGTATTTTTAGTCTATTTATTATGTTTTTAGTTCATTTCAATTATATCCCTTTGTACTTCCAGTACAATAGTTGAATTCACAAATAAACTTACAAAGTCTATTCACTGACGAGACAAAATGGTGGGAAAAAAAAGAAAAAAAGGAAAGAAAATATATTATTTTTATTTATTAACTGAAGCTCTGTTTTCAGAATGTCACAGACTTTCTATCAGTAAAACCACTACAAATTTTTCTGTTTAGATCATAGCAATGGTGATGTGGTAGAAAAGCTCTAAGTTCTAGCACTGGCTCTAGTATACACTTTCTTATTTTTTTGATTCCTCACTAGAAAATGGGCCTACGGTCACATGTCCATCAATGTACAAGTTCTTTTGAGGTCTGTTAGGAAAAATATGAGCTTCACAGTTATGTCTACCTCTCTTGCTGGCTCCCTGATCTTGAGGGAATTGTCTAATCTCTTCGAGCCTTAGTCTCTTCATTTGTAAAACGATGCTAATGCTAATGATAGTGTTTACACGATAGGATTACTGGGGGATTAATTAGATACTGTGTGTAAGTAACAGAGACCAGGACAGGAACTGGGTAGTTTGTCACTACTCATTAAATTCTTTCCTTTCTTCCTTACAATATATATTTTACTATGATTATATTCTTTCATACACTTTCATAACTTTATTTATATATGACTACTTCTAAAAATGCACTTAAAACCCTTAATAAATAACATGAAAACAACTGTGATTTATGATTTTATATCTGATTATGATTATTTCTGATACTTGAAGAATTGGGTCTAATTTGATCCAGCACATTCACGAACTTTGGCTATGTATGATCTGTTGAACTAACTAAGGAGAACTGATCTCTTTCTGTATTCTTGATAAGTCCACATTTCAAAACAAGGTGGTTTTGGGTTTTGTTTTGTTTTGTTTTACCTTTAGCAAAATAATAATGCATTATTGGCAATATAAGGGCCATTACTTAGTAATAATCCATTTCCTTGGCCTAAAAATAGAAACACTGACCATAATTAAAAAAGTGAAATATTTTCTGTAGAGACCTTCCTTCTGGTGACTTTTGAGGCCTTTCCAGCAGAAAGGCAACAGGATGTTGCTCTTACAAAGACATCTGTCAAGGGAACATTTACTTAACATTGATCTATGAGTCATATGTAGATACACATTCATTGAGATACTCTGACCTGTAATTTTGGAATGATCATTTGAATCTGGGTGTCTATTTGTAGTTCTTTTAACTTAATTCTTGGAGACCTTTTCTCTGCTTGCTTTGACCATCAGATCAGGAACCTTAAAACTGAATCTGTGGCCCAATAATCTTCAGCTTGTGATTCTGTAGCTTGGGTCCTATTTTTCTTATCCCTGATGTTTATAATTTGTCTTTTATTAGTGATCTCAAACTTTGTTGATTAAGGAGGAGTGTTAATATAAGAAATAAATAAATAAGAAAAAAATTGAATCAAACTTTTTGTTTGAAGAGATCTACTTCTCAAATGAGCCAGACATCTGACTAGTAATGGGTGAGGAAAACAGGATCAGCTTACACCTCATGTACTTCCTCTTGGAAAATGTGTTTATTTTGGCAATTCCCAAACTAAGTGTTTGGAAACTGGGTATTCTTAGAAGAGACTAGCAAATCCCCATGATTCTGGACTGCCTTGGGGATCTGTGTACTGGTTTGAACAATAATCCTGATCTGTAATAGCTTATTATGTGTCGCTCTACTTTGGGCCCAGGGGACTTATTCGTGCTCTTGACTTCAAATTCCATCATGAACCTCTGTGTTGCCCCATGTCAGTTTAAGATTAATTATGGTAATTCTCAAAGCAACTGAGTGCGTGTCAGAGTGTCTGTTTTGAATCTACACTTTTGCTCTGATCCAGAACTCAGGGCTGGGGAGGCTGGGAAGGAAGTGGACTTTGGGGAGGGACATGCCTTTTAGACATATCCCCGGTGTGCCTGGTTCTGATGGTACAAGGCCTTGACTTAACCATTGCTAACAGTACAGTGGGCACCTTCTTGTACACTTGCTGTACATTTTCTGGTTCCCTCTTACATTTTTAGAGTCAGGGTACATCAGATTTGGTAATGGAATTCCAGAATGACCATATGCTTTGAGGTATAATTCCTTTACAACAATGAAAATGAAAAGGCTGTGAATCTGTAAGCAATCAGTCATTCCCTCGTTCAAGTAAAACAAGTTAGCCAAATGCACCGGTGAGTGCAGTTTTCTTTGGAGTACCGTTTATATTCCCATGCTGTATCATCACAGTTAGTAATGACTTATTAAAAATAATACCCTAGGAAGTTTTCCATTTTAGATCACTGCTGGCAAGATGTGAATGAAGCATACTGGATGACCTTTTGAAAACTTTAGGAAATAGAGTTATTGGATCTTCATGTGGAGTATAGGTTTTATTTTAAATCAGGCACTATCCCTATATCACACACACCCCATTGTTTCTCTTGGAACAACACTGCTACAAGGAAAAGAATCACAAGGTGTACTGAGTTGTGGGGTAGAATTGCGCAGTAGTAGTAATAGTAGTAGGACTAGCCGTGGTAGTAATAATGCTACTACTACTAACCAGCTTTTTTTGAGGATCCGACAAGCTTTCTTCTAAATCCAGTACATATATTATCTCCTTTAAACCTTATAATCCTAAAGAGGCAAACATTATTATTTCCATTTTACAACCCTCTAAGGGCAGGCATTTTTATTATCTTTATTTAATAGGTGAAGAAACTGAGGTACTGGCAGATGAGCCACTTGCCCAAAGTCTCACAGCTGTTACATAAAAATCTGATCTTCTGATCTGGGTGGGTCTGTATGCATAGCCGCTGCTTTATCCACTTCATAGAGCTGCTTCCTTCGTGGCTTCTTGTTGCTAAATTTGTGTTTCATTAAAACATTGATACCCCCCATCTTTTAAAAATAATATGCCACTGGTTTGCAGCGGCATCACTATGATGCTGCTGTGATGACTCTTAAGGTCATAATAGTGTGTTAGAAGTTTTTAAGTGTATGTGTAACATGCCTTGATAACTAACATCTATTGATAAGCTATGGGAGGCCCTGTTCAAAGTTCTTTTCATGCATTAAAATATTTACTTCTACTATTATGTAGGTATCATTAGGGATAGTAACAGTACCTACTTCATAGCATTAAATATACTAATATATGCAAAGTGTTTGGAATGCGTGGAGTGTACTAAGTGCTCAGTAAATGCTAGTTGTTATGCTCCTTATATTACAGATGAGGAGTATGTGACTTTAGTGAGGCTGAAGACATTTTCACAGGCACGTAGCTGTTAAGAGACAGAGCAGGGCTTTGAACCGAGGCAGTCATATTCCAGACCCACACCAACCACCTTATAAGCAAGAAAAATCAGGATGTTTATGAATTATGCTTTTGTTTTTCCTTGCTTTAATTGCCAATCAGAACAGAAGGTTTGTTTTACTTATGAGAGGCAGCACAGTAGCAGGATTAAGAGGACAGGATGTGGAGTCAGCCTGCCTAGACTGGAATATCACCTTCATCCCTTGATGGCTGCGCAAGCTTGGGAAATTTACCGAAATTCTCTGTACTTTAGGTTTCTCATGTGTACAATGGGAATAATTATATCTCACAGGGTTGCTGTGAAGATTACATGAGAAAAAAAACCTATCTAAAGCTCTTAGTATAGTGCTTAGCATATGGTAACATTCAAATAAGATTACTGACATTATTAGGGTTATTAGAAATAAACTTACATTTGCATGGCACAAGTATACTTTGAATTTTAAAGTCACAACTGAAATCCTGGGAGTTGAGTTCAGTGAATACTTCTGTAAGCTTTACCAGACTCCCTCTGAAAGCCTGTGTGTATGAACAGTCTCATACTGAAAGTCGAGTGTGGCCTCTATGACAGGGTGGGCTGTAGGGGCAGGAACAGGATGAGGCTGCCCTCATAGCTCGAGTAGCTAGTGGGGACACTGTTTGCAAGTGTCAGAATGATGCACAATGCTATATTTACTTTGGGAACTTGGAAACCTTGTTTAGGCAGCTTATTCCTTGTTTATGTGGGGAGTTAGAATTCGCTTAGCTCCACCATGACTATTTTCCAGATCTGGGATAGCTGGAGAAGAGGGAGAGACAGAGGGCACCCACAGTGACTTCTGGATACCAGGCCTTCCTCATCTTTGATTCTTTTATTCTAGGGGGATAAACCAAGTGGTGTAGCCTTCTCGCAACATTTGCCTTTCCTTCCCAGTCTTATCATGCACCCAGTATTTCTAAATAGCACAGTAGTGAATGCTATGGGTTAGAGTTTGATTTTATTAATTTTTAAGTTGTTTCTGTTGGGTTTTGAATGTCTTATCTGTGCTAATTCATATGCCTAAATTTTTTGCAGTCCCTGGTCTCTGAAAGCCTAGTTTCCTTCAGGGAATAACCCTGGGAAGTGGGGGGGAAATAAGCAGAAAACCATAAATAAATCCCAGGCGATGTTTGTTTAAAAACCCTCTCCATTAGCCAGTTGACTTTGAGGGATGTTGCTTCATTTTTCTCACTTTCCCTTAGCTTTGTTGAGTTCTGCATTCAAGAAGATGACACTTTCCCATGTGGTTACAGCTTACTTCCCCAGTCTGTTTACCATGGCAGCTGAAAGGGTGTTATTGGATGCTCTTCTAAAAAAGTATATTGTTTTACATTCGTTTGGGAAGCACTGGCTTCTACAACATGACCAGGCTTCTTTCCTGCTGGACTTCACAGAGCCTTTGGTAACCCAAAGTACGCGTCAGTCTCCAACGGGAGATGGTCATTCATAAGCTGTGTTTATTTGGTTGTGGCATCTTTATTTCTTGCCATGTCTTAAAGTTAGTGTTTGAGCTAGACTTTTGGAAATGTTAGTTTATACAGTAATCATTTTTATAGATGGAAATAGGGAAAACTGCCACAGCTCAATATTGTGAACCTTAAAATTAAAACAGTTATCTTAACAGCAAAAATGGTTTTATTTGGGAATAGTAGAGAATTGCAAGCAGGGACATGCAAACTACAGCAGAACCATGGACGTGTCTGGAGAACAAAGGAGAGGAACACTTTTAGAGAGGAAAATAGCTGAATTAGGAGGGCTGTATCTAAACACAAAGTCCACTGGAGTAAACCGGGGGTCCCACGTATTGTGGCTTCTCATTGGCTGAGCTCTGACAGTCTTTCATTGGCTGTGCTGTTGTGGGGAGGCAGAAGGTGGGAACCTTTCTTCCTCCTGCTGGGGAGTAAAGTAGAACAGTGTGGGGCCCGTCTCTCCTGCCGTCCAGATTCAGACGTGGTGGGCATGAGAGCTGCCTAACTCCGTGTCAGTAAGGTTTCCCTTAATTAACTTTCACAGTAGTAACAGTTCTGTTACTTTTTAAAAGATTAAATACCATACCACAGCTTGTTAAAGACAGAAATGTGAGTTACGTGCAGACCCATGGGCACCGCGCCTGGTACAGAGCAGGTACCCAACATGTGTTTGTAGAATGAACTTCATCTGACTGCACTTTGACTTCTCATTGTCCACAGAAGAGGTTGGGCAGAAGACATGGCCTCTAGGTCCCTCAGAGAATGGCTATGTGGGTTCTGTGGAACTCTGTAGTTCTTAGATTGTTTAGGGATCAAATAAGTGTCCTTTGGGACAATTTTCAGGGAATAACCCTGGGAAGGGGTTATGCTGTGTATCATATAATAAGGCCAAATATAAGCTTTAAATAAACTGAATTTTCCTCCCCCCTCCAGCTTTGTATAGATCGTACAGGACATACTTTAAAATGTGAAGAGTGAGCTGCCTTCTCTGCACAGGAAGTAAAGCAAATTATTATTACTGGTGATTTGGAGAGTTTGCTTGAAAGTCATACACCATTTAAAATATTTAGTATCATTAGGGCCTAATTAATTTATTAATTAACTCTTGGAAACACAAGCAGTTGCTTTCCCTCAAAGGTCTTTGTATACTTTTGATTTCAAGATTAATATTTAAAACATCAAAAATATAATAACTAGACAAAAAAATAATGACTGGAGAATGCAGTTAATATTTATTGAATGCCAGTTATGTGCCAGGTACTATATAGTATGTTTACGTATTTACTCTATTCTTTAAAAAAACCTTAGAGGTGGGTATGATAAATTGATTTTGAGAAAAATCAAGGTTAAGGTTCAAGTGATTTGGGCAAGATTCAAGAATAGGAATAGAAGATTCAAGAATATAGAATAGGAATACAAAGCTAGTTTCTCAGAGAGAAAGAAAAATATTTTGGGAATAAGTGGTCCATTTCAAGCATGTGGTGGCCTGTGTAAACTGTGGGATTAGGAAGAAGAGGAAAGACCTTGTTGGGGGGCAGTGGGCTGAGCGCCCTTAGGGCCCCGGAGCAAGTGCCTTCAGCTGGAGTGGGGTGTGAACCTCCCTTTACACTTTGCACAATTGGGGAGGTTGAATGGTATCCATTCTGAATGATGCAGGCTTGGGAACAACACATCTAGCAGGATATTTTTATTTTATTAATGTTGGTTGTCATGGCAAAGTCTAGATTTTTTGTTTGCATATAAATGAATCAGATAGTCAATAAGTGCTTCCCCTTCGATATGAAAAGAACATCTGTAGTGGATTAAAGGTCAGAAGTAGTGATGACTTTTTTCATACCATGTGACAAGACAAATGAATATTATGTCTTTTTTTTAAAGTTGTACTTTATTTTTCACCTTTATTTTACTTTTTGCTTAATATTTCAAAAAAAAATCCAAAAACATTTGCCTCTTTCACTCCTAAAGACTAGAATTATGTCTTTAAAAGATGGATGAGCACCATTTTAATGTCCAGGAGAACACCCTTATCACACAGGGGCTTGATGAATACTCTTAGAAGATCAAGGTTAGATGAAAGCCCTGAGAGGTCATCTGGTCCTGGGCTTTGAATACGATCTCCTCCAAGGTTTCTATCAAACTTGTAGCTTTATACTTTTTGTGCTATCTGAAGTTTGCCCATGAAATGTGTGCTTTTGACATTTTTTAAAGAAGTTTTGATTCTCACAATAAAAGAGCTCAGATGTCCTGTAAAATTCTGATATAAATTCAACTGGTCAGATTTCTTTTTTAAAAAAATTATTATTATTAACTGACCTGCTCTTTAAGGGAAAAAGAAACTATGTTTCCTTCTTGAGGGTTTTAATGACAAGCCCCTTGTGTTATTAAAAAATAAAAGCCAAATAAATTCTTGTTCCTTGCATTGTACCAGTTATTCAAAATCATGTCTTCAGGTTTTTCATATTTACTCCATTGGGCTATCTCAAGCACTATTTTTTCCCCCTGTTTTTAGTTGCTTTTCTTTTATGTACTTGGGGGGAAAAAATGCTTCTACTTCATTATAATTCTATTTCTTAATCATGCTGTGTATTTCTTGTAATCCATTTTATTCTTTTTCTAGAAGGCATTGTTCTTGGAGACTTTCACTGAATTTCTAGGCCTGTTTCACAGTTAACATTGGCAGAATTCTTTTCAACGAACTCCTGACTTGGTTTTAACAGTGTATATCGCCAATGTCTTCCTTTTTTGGTCTTTTCATTCCTATTTTGTTAGTTTATTACTTGACATTTCTTATTGCATATCTAATAAACATCTCAAATTTAATTGATCTTCCAACTAGACCTGCTCTGCTCAGGCTTCCTCATCTTTGTTAGCGGAAACTCCATCTTTCCAACTGCTCAGGCCAAAAATCTTGAAACCACACTTGACTCTCTCACACTCCACATCTAATCCAACAGGAAATGCTATGGCTTAATTGCCAAAATATACAGAATCTAACCAGACCTCTGCTGTAACCATGTGCATCATTGAAATGGTAGCCATCTACTGCCTCAGCATTGTGCATGACCAAATGACTTTTCATCAGTTATAAACCACAACACTTAAGAGGTAACAGCTAGTCTAGTACTGTTCTGTGTCTTGATACATTTTGTTTTGAACATTAAATTCCACCCCCTATCCTTCCAAGGACTCTTGGTGGCATTTGGTAGCTATTGTCAAATGCCTTAGGAAACTGTCAGAGGAAACAGTTTCATCTCAAACCAAGATGAAAATAGTAAGAAGTAATTGTTGGAGTTCACAGTATCTATTATTTGTAAAGCAACTTATAGTTCATTAAGCACTTTATAAATAATAATCTCATTTGTTCATTATCTTTCTAGGTAGCTATTTTATCTCTGATTTGCAGATGAAGAAACTGAGGCTTAGGGTCTAAATGATTTGGCCTAATCTTGCAAATGCTGATGACATCAGAACATAAATGTGAATTTTCTGTTTCAAAATCTTATACTCCCTCCATAGCTTTTCTTCTGTCTTCTGGGAGGTATACTTAAGACTAGCATAGTAGTCTAAACTTATAGACATTCTCAGTGAACAGAGATGAACACTGTCATAATTAGAGTGGTGCAGCATTAGATTGTGTCCAGAGATGGTAGGTTTTCTATGGATGGTGGTGTTTTGATAGGGTCAGATCTCTCTCCTTCAACCTGCACCCCCTCCACCTCCCCAACCTCTCCCACCCTGGCCAGGGATACAGTGGGAACCCTACATTGGTGAAGTGGCTCTCCAGGATCCTTCTAAGTATCCTTTCAGAGATGAGATTCTGTTGTTCATGCAGGCCTGCAGGCATGTCTGCTTCTATAAAACCCATACGCAGGGACACGGCTGGGCTTCTTGCATTCTCATTTAAATAGAGTTACTTTTTATTAAATGATTGAAACTACTCAATTTTTATTAAAATTATTAAAACTGCTAAATTATTAATCACTACTTCTGCCTTGTCTATTAATTCTTTAGTATTTTCTTCCTTCCTATGGTAGGCCAGTATATTTAAAATGTAAGCTAGAGAAATTTCCTGACAAATAATCAGAATATATGTCCTATACTTCGTGTTGCCAAATGATATTCCTGTGTTCATCTTTCTTGGTTTTTTTTTCCTTCATTCAGAATACTTAAACATTTTATATTAAAACCTAGGTGAGGCAAGTAATTTCTGACAATTTTATGACTTACTGTTTTTGTGTTTGCCAGTCTTTATACGTTAATAATAAAAGGCCTTTCCATCAGGTCTGTAGTTTTTCTTTTGGAAGTTTTAATATATATAAGAATGTATTTTCATGATAAACATTTTAAAATCTGATGTGAAAGGCAGCTTTATTTTATTTTTATGGTCATGCATAAAGTAATTCTTATCTTTTAATCTCACAGGTTTTTGTCAGATACACAAAGACTTTAAAAAATTCCTCTCAAATTCATTTGTGGTGTATTGCCAACCTAATGACTGGTTTTTAAGTCAGTGTTGGTGACTTGCCTTTTCCTCTACCCGCGTCTCTTCCTTTGGGCCCAGGCACCTGGGGGTGGGTGACGTAGCCTCATCTTTCACTACATACACATCCTTTTCTCCTTCCCTTTCATTAGGGGTCATGAGTTAGACAGGTGCTGTAGACACTGGCTTGATATGGAACTTTTGTCCTAGAAAATGAATATTAGGGTATTTTAGAAGGTAATCAAGGACATTTGAATGATTTTAACGCAGTGTGGTGTACAGATGAAAGAAAGAAAGAGAAAAACTCCAGGTGTTACAGTTGAGGACTGGGTTGTATGACTTCCCTTTTTGGATTATAACATTTGGCTTTGAAAAAACTCTTAAATAGAAAGAAGCTCGGTCCATGTCAGAAGAATGATGCTATTTTCTGTAGGAGACTGATCATACTTTATATGATGTTTTTCTGCTGTATTACTTCAATTCATCTTTCAAAGTCGTCACTCTTCATTCTGACTGTATACAGAATCCATGGAGAGTTTGGTGCCTTTCCTCTGTTTTACCTTTTCAGTGATTGAAAAAAGCAGCTGATTTCTACAAATTGTTTGGGATTGTCAGGATAGAGAAATGGCCAGTGTCCAAGTTACATACTCATATGATCACGGGAATGACGTAACGGGGACATGTTCTGCTTTTTGCATAAGGCAGGCCTAGATTCACGCCATGATGTGCAGGAGCCACTGCCCTAGCTGACTAGATGTGACTGTGCCCATCTCTGCCTAAATCCATCTCAGTGACATCTCCTTGGCAGCTTGAAATCCCTTGCTGGGAGTATTTACAAATCAGAACTCTTTCCTGACCCCAAAAAGCTGCTTAGTAAACATTTACCGGCATAACACTGGTTCAAGCATACTTAATTTGTATGAATTTGCTCAAGATACTTAAGCTCACTGAGTCTCATTCTCTGTCTCTATGAAATGTGAGAAGCTGGTATTTACTTCACAACATTTTTGAAAGAAATTACTTTGGATGACAACACTTAACATTTAATGAATGGCTATGATAATAATGATAATGATACAATTAATCATTTCAAATACAAATAGATTGTTAGTGTTGATTTACAAGACTACTTTACTCACTGTTAGCTAAGTAGCAACAGGAATAAGATGGTAAAATACTGGGAGAAACTTCTATTTTGAAGTGGACATACTCTTGGTGAGCTCTTGCTCTTATCAGTCTTATAACATTTTTTGGTTTAATTTAGCATCTGTTGCTAGTATATATGTGAAAAACCACTGTGGTAAGTATAGTGAGAAATGTGTTTTGTATTTTGCAGCCTGTTTACTTTTGTTACTTCCAAAACTGTGATTAAAACAGTTTTAGAAGGTAGCATCAATGATTTATCAAATGTGTTTTTATTTGTTCTACCTTTTAAGAAGTTTTTACTGAATTTTATCTGTAGTATATATATATATATTTAAAATTTTTTTGAAGTCAGTACAGAATATTATACTTAAAAAAAAATTAAGGTATCATCAATATACAATCTTATGAAAGTTTCACATGAGCAACGTTGTCGTTTCAATATTCACCTATATTATCAAGTCCCCTTGCACCCCACTGCAGTCACTGTCCATCAGTGTAGTAAGATGCTATAGAGTCACTCCTTGTCTTCTCTGTGCTACACTGCCTTCCCTGTGACTTACCTATATTGTGTGTGCTAATTATAGTGCCACTTAATCCCCTTCTCCCTCCCCAACCTTCTCCCTTTGGTAACCACTAGTCCCTTCTTGGAGTCTGGGAGTCTGCTACTGTTTTGTTCCTTCAGTTTTGCTTTGTTGTTATACTCCCAAATGAGTGAAGTCATTTGGTACTTGTCTTTTTCCACCTGGCTTATTTCACTGAGCATAATACCCTCCAGCTCCATCCATGTTGTTGCAAATGGTAGGCTTTGTTTTCTTCTTATGTCTGAATAATATTCCATTGTGTATATGTACCACATCTTCTTTGTCCATTCATTGACTGATGGACACTTAGGTTACTTCCGTATCTTGGCTATTGTAAATAGTGCTGTGATAAACATGGGGCGAATATGGCTTTTTGAATCTGTGATCTTATTTCCTTTGGGCAAATTCCTAGGAGTGGAATTCCTGGGTCAAATGGTATTTCTATTTTTAGTTTTTTGAGGAACTTCCATATTGCTTTCCACATGGTTGAACTAATTTACATTCCCACCAGCAGTGTAGGAGGGTTCCACTTTCTCTGCATCCTTGTCAGCATTTGTTGTTCTTTGTCTTTTGGATGGTGGCCATCCTACCTGGTGTCAGGTGATATCTCATTGTGGTTTAAATTTGCATTTCCCTGATAATTAGTGATGTGGAGCATCTTTTCATGTGCCTTTGGCCATCTGAGTTTCTTCTTTGGAGAAGTGTCTGTACAGATCCTCCGCCCATTTTTTAATTGGGTTATTTGCCTTTTGGGTGTTGAGGTGTATGAGCTCTTCATGTATTTTGGATGTTAACCCCTTGTCGGATAAGTCATTTATGAATATATTCTCCCATACTGTAGGATGCTTTTTTGTTCTGCTGATGGTGTCCTTTGCTGTACACAACAAGCTTTTTAGTCTGATGTAGTCCCTGTGTAATATATATTATACATATCTATTATCATTATATTTGTTATTGTATCAGCTTAAAGAATAAATGGGAAGCAAGAAATTGAAAATATGTAAGGAAGTCAATAGTTATAGCCCAGTGAATGCAATAGTAAAAACCCTGTGAACTAGGGAGCTTTTCCATGTTTGTTATTTTGTGTTTTCCTGTCTTTTTCCTTGTAGTGATCAGTGACAAAAATGGGCCAGTGTCAACACTCCTAGAGTCAGCTGGAGATGCCAGCTGCATTTTGCTCCATGGCTTGTAGCTTGAGAGGTCACAGTCTCAAGGGTAGAGTGGCGGAAGTCGCTCCCTAAGGAGGAGGAACTTGGTGAAAGCTCTGGGGCTTTTGCCTGTAAAGCAAAGGAGAACAGAGGAGGCTGGTCCCAGCCTGCATATCAGCCCTGAGGCTGATGAGAGGGGTTAGAAGGAGGTTTCCTGACGTATGCAGATCTGGTGAAAAAGGAAGATGGGTGTTCGATAGTTTGAGGAGAAGGTAACAGGCAGGAGAAAATCAGAGATGTAGGATGTGAAATCAAATGATGGAACTCTCCATCTTAATGTAGACCATCTGGTTATCTTATCTTTAAAGCAGTGATTTTCAGACATTTTTCATCTTATATCATGATGACCATATGTCCCAGATTTCCAAAGGGTAGGCCAGATTTCAAATATTTTTGCTATTGTTAGACTGTTGGTCCCAAATCAAGGCTAGAAATTATGATCACTATTCTTACACCCCCTCCCAGCTTCTGTTACCTTTATCTCAGTCAGTTTCCTGGTGGTTAACTTAAGATCATTAAGCAGCTGTCCAAAGTAGTGGTTCCCAATCTCACTGTATATCAGAATTATCTGGGACATTTCTTAAAACACTGGCTTTTGTGGTACCTGCTCCAGCTCTTGTAGCCCCTCAAATTCAGAGTCATTAGGATTGGGGAGATATTCAGATATCTATCTATATTTTTAATAAGCATCCTATGTGATCATGAAGCAGTTTTTGGACATCAGTGGTCCAACCAGTGTCATGCACATCTTCCTCTGAGCATCACAAGACCTCTTAGAGCAGGACTTTTCAGGGACTTTGAGTTCTGGAATCTTTGAACTTCTGAAATATTAATATGAAATTTGTGAGTATGGGCCCATTCCCCTTAATCAAGTTCTTGGTAGAATTAATGGCCAAGAAAGGCCAAATCCAAAGCTTAAAGGCCAAGAATGCAAGCCAATCTGGAAGGTGGAAGGTACATTTTGCAGTGATCTGTGACTTAACCGCCCTCATGTTTTGTTTTGTTTTCATATTCTAATTACTCAGAACTAATTGCTGTTCTAATAGGAGTCTGTTTTCTGGGTTTAAGGAAGACACAAACACACATACATCCCATCTGTACATGCACACAATGACTTATTCTAAAACATCTATTCTCTCAGACAAGGATACTCAATTTTGTCAGTTAATAACATTGAATAGAAGGTGTGTGTGTGTGTTTGCAGGGTGATGGTTTGTTGGGGTGAGGCGGTCTGGTCCCCTGATGCAGCCTTCCTGTTTCCTCAGCCATCCCTGCCCCTCTCTCCATTGCCTCCAGCTTTCCCCGTGTATACACCAAAACAGGTTATGAATCTGGATCCAGTGAAATCCTGTCTGTTTTAAACCTTCAGTTAATATTCTCCAGCTGTGTTGCCTCAGCTCTAGGGAGACCTTTTCCTTGACAAGCATTTGTGGTTTAGGGAGCCAAGCAATAGATTGGAAACTTCAGGGCTATGAGTTCTAACTCTGGGTCTGCCCTGACACAGTGTGTGACCTTGGGCGATTCATTTGATCTCTGTCCAAACTCTCTGATGCTTGATAACAGGATTTTCTAGAAGTCTCCCTGCCAATAAAGACATATGGAACCACTCCTGGTCCCACAAGGGAAGGCTACACTTCATTATCCTTGAGGCTTTCAGCTCTCTCCGTTTGCCCACCTCCCCATGCCAGGGACTCCAAGTCTTATTGTGGCTGTTTCCCCAAGCCTTAGAACTACTTTCTTACTTTTCTTTCCAAAAATGCATCAGCAGTGCTACTCTATTTCAGTCCTCCCCGGGATTCCAAACCTTGTGTCCAAATACATACTCCACAAGACTGAATTGCCCAGGCTGCTTTGGAATAGTGTGAATCGTGCAGAACTGAACTCTGCCCTGGATTTCATATGGCTATTGGAAATAGAAAAGAGCTAAATTTTTTTCCCTAATTTTTCTGCATTCTACAAAGTACAATTTATTGTTTAATGAGCCTCCACAAATCATTTTTATACTCCCTCTACTTTTTAACATCTCCTTTTATAGAAAATGATTAAGTTAATACATTTTATTAAAAGCAATACAATTCCAAGAATTTTTTTTTTTTTTTGTAGAAAATATGCACTCTTTCAGTTTTGGACTTTGTTGGAAGATCGTTTACTCAGATAATACGTGTCTTTTAAGTTTTGAGAACACACACGAACACATATCCCCATGTGTAATCAAGAATTTCGTGGGGTGGCAGAGAAGAGCATTATGTTTTGTAAGGAACTTTTCAATTCTCATAATTGCTGGATCCTCATTTTAGAGTAAGCCTGCAGAGTTGTGAATATTCTTTTCTTAATATTTTGTTCTGCCTTCCACCTCAAGATACCATGTTGAGCTATGATATTTTAGTTACTTGATTTCTGCTAATGATAGTTAAGGATCCATGGACCAAAACACTAAGAATTCAGCATGTGGTTCCTAGTGAACTGATAGGATGGACTTGAGTTGAACAGTCAGTGGAGTGACTTTGGCCGCCCTAAGTGTATCATCAGTCCCTTTGGCTTGGCGGGCTGCTGGTGGTCACTCTTCTGTGATGGGGAAACCTTCCTTCCCCTGGGAGCTCCCCTCACTCTCCTCTCAGGGGGGCTGCTTAGGAGCTCCCCACCCCTCGCATCTCTCCCTGTTAGCTTCCTTTTGCTCGTCTTCTGTCTCTCCATTAAGACCTCTTTTGGGTAATTGCCAACTTGGGAATAGTTTGATAATCTAACACATGCATATTATTCTTATGCAAAGGAAGTGTATTAAAGTAATAGTTAATGTTTATTATTTATTGTGTGTACGTGCAATGTTGTATTTAGTCATCATAATACTCCAGTGAGGTCTTTTATATACTCACTACTTAGATGAAGAACCAAAAAGTGTTAAGGTGGTTTGCCTAGACTCACAATGAGTAAAGTCAACTGATTGCAGACTTTAATTGACTTCAGACCTTGTGTGCTTAACCCATGTGGTCCATCTTTGAAAAATAGCCAAATGCACCTTCACATGTGGTTTTAAAACTGTGATGGTTAGATGCCGATCACAGAGAGAACCGCTGTGTGGGTAAGAGGGAAGTGGAGAGTGGGGGAAGGAAGAACATGAGCTCTATCTCTCCACTACTTCTCCCCTCTCTCTCTCTCTCACACACACACACAGACACACACATACATACCACATGCATGTGCACACACACAAGATGAGCAGTTTTTTAAAAAAAATCTGTTTTCATACTGGACTTCCAAGTAATGTTTCATTTGAAGAAAGAGTTTCTCTGTGAAATACAAACAAGCTCTGAAAATTACTGCTTTCCACAATCCCACTTATCATAGTGCATTCTTATCTTCCTCTGCTCCCCCCAATCTGGAAATGCTAATGTAACTCAGATGTTAGCTGAGGTCACCCTTGTCTTGGGTCACCCTGTCCTTTGAGATTTAAATAACATTGTCTCAATTCCCCATTTCATATCTCCTGGAAGGTTCCACTGCCACCTCCCCCTCCCCCCCCACCAGGTTTCTGCATGTTCTCTAACCTATCCTTATGGGCAGATTTTACTGGTAAACTATTGACCTCACTGTATCTTACTTCCCACAGCTGCCTTTTTCTCTGTGCTCCATGCTGACCTCGAGGGGACCTCAACCCTTTTCCTCAACTTGCACCCCCATTTCATTCCTAATTCACTCCCACAAGGAACTGTTCCATAATGAAGACCTGCAGGCAACAGGACTGGGTTTACATCCCAGCAAAACATTTAAATGAAGGAATATTAGGCATCTTTGTTCTTAAACATCCTTAAGCCACTGCGCCATTAGGAAACTCTTGCTGACTGTGTCCCCTGCCACACCATGTCCGGGGCGCTTCCTCTGAGTTTCTCTGCCTGCCCCCCTCTCCTCTGCCCCTCTTCCCCTTCCTTCTTGCCCTCCCTCAATTCAAAATCCTTCTGCATTTCTTCAGCCAGGCTTTGCTGCCTCCTTCTTAACCAAGTCTCCTAGAACCTCACCTTTTCTGCCCCAGCCAACTTATTTGAAGACAGTTTCCTCTTCAGGAGAAACTGTAACGCAAGCCATTGAAGTGAATTGTCCCCCAGCTTTATAAATGCAGCATAGCCCCACGGGGAAAGCAGAACCAGGCTGATCAGCAAACTGCAACTGGAAGCTGAGCTCCCCCCTTGCTGGAGAAGAGTCAGGGGCCTCGCGGGAGAAGAGTCAAGGTGAGGCACACAATTTGTCTTTTTCCTGAATAATTCATACTAAGGGTGATAAAAACCATTGATTAAACAGGTGCTGAGCATCAGGCACTGAGCTAAGCACTGCCCATTTTTTAAAACTGAAACTTCACATTCTGTGAAGCACATATTTATGTTTCCTTTCAACTAATGAGAAAGGTTAAGCAACTTGCCCAAAAGTCACAGTTAGAAAATAATGCAGCCTGCTTCAGGCCCTGAACTGACATTCTATGCTCTTAAGACCAATACTATGCTCTTCAACTACCTAGTGGTCACAAGAAAAGTTCCCTTCCCCAGTGTCCCAGGACTCCTTCTGGCATCCCTTGCTTCCCTTGGGAAGTTCCTCAGACTCTATGTCTTTCTCCTGCCTCCTTAGAGACTCTATAGAATTTGAGGGATGCAACTATTTTCAGCTCCCTTCTGGAAATATGTGCTTTTCCCAGTATACAGCCAAGGCCCGAGCTTATCTGCAAGTCATGTTAACTGTATATTTAGATATCTGCATTTCTAAGTGAAATGTGCTAAGTAAACATTCTTTTTTTTTTTTTTTTTTTTAACAATAACGAGAGAGCTTGTGGGGAAAGGGCCCAGACAGTCATGGACCTAAATACCGGTTCCACATCTTCTTGTGCGTCCAATAGGAAGTTGTTTCTTCCCTTAGCATCCATTTCTGTATAACATGAAAAATAATACCTTCTTCCCCACTATAGTGGTTGACACTCAGAAAATGCTTAATAAGTGTTAGTTTCTTTTCCTTTATCTTTCTAGTAGAAATTCTCATATCAGCATATTTACTCAGTATTTGTTTCAAATATTGAATGGTTTCAAACACTGGAACTTAAAAGGTGGTATGATGAATATGTTCTATTTTTTCCAGTTTTCCTTAACTTTTTATATGTACTTTCCTTATAAAGAAATAAAAATAGAGATATTTCTAAATGCCAACAAGAAGAGGCCTGTTATCCAGCTCCTACTTTTGGTGAAGATTGAAAGGCATGTAGACAAAAAGTGGGAGTGGGTTCAGTACCCATGAGATGAAGCCCCTCTGCCCGGCATGGTGGCAGGATGGCACCTAAACATGGGAAGGACTTGCATGTGGTTTTCACATCCTCAAATTGAAATGCGGTCTGTGTTCATTTGAATATAGCAGTTTACTGACTATTTTGGATTTTGGATTTTTACATTATCATTTACTATTGAGTGATTTTATGTCCAAATTTACTGTAAATGTTTTGCTACTTAAATGGGCTCATTCAAATGCCAGGTGCTCACCACAGCTAGGTGGGGTGTTTAGATAACAATCCAATTATTTAGCAAATATCTCCTCTCAATAACCATAAGCACAATATACCTACCTACCCTGTACCTTTCTAGAACCACTGATGAGGCAGATAGGATTCAATCATCAGAGTATGCCATTGAGCTTCTCCTTAAGTTGGTAGTTCCCTTCAGGTGAGACATGTCTCTCAGGCCATCTGGCTGGAACTGAGACATGTGCAGACTCCTGTCATCTTGAATGGAGAGATTTCATCCCATAGCAAATGCTATCCTTCTTAATATCAGCAACTGCAAGCTAAAAGGAACTGTAAATCCAATATGAAGTGATCTTTCTCTTCTCAAGTTCTAAATTATTTCTGAAAGTGAAGAGTAGTGAAAACTTTGAAATTTACTCTGCTTAAGCATATTTTTCGTAGGCAGTGGTTCTCAAACCTCACTACCCATCACAATTGCCAAATTCCTGGGTCCACCCCTCATAGGTTCTGACTGAGCCTACTTGGGATGAAGTCCAAGAATCTTGACTTTTTATTTCTTCATAAAAAGTTGTGTTTATAAACATCTTGGTTTCTAAGGTTTCTGAAGTGGGAGAAGGAGTTGCAATGGCAATTAGCATAGATAGCTTTTATTCAGAGATCACAGTAAGTCTGATTTCCCTGAGCAATGACTGGCCCCCTGTCCAAAGCCCTGTTCACTCTGCTTGTTGCTGTTCATCAAGGAGCATTTCATTGCGGACAGCAGAACTGGTTAGAGCTAGTTTTAAGTAGACAAGGATTTCATACAGGGCAATAGATACTTCAAAATTGTTGGAAGAGCTGGAATAGAAGGCTGACCTCCCAGAGATATAGTTGAGGGATGCAACTATTTTCAGCTATACTCAATCAAGAAAGCTGCCACCACATCTGTAGAAGGCTGATGATAAGGAAGCCATTGCTAGCAGACCTCTGCTTCCTCTTCTGCCCTAGGAAAAGCAGCCGTGCCTGAAGCCAGGAAGAACCTACTTCAGAAACCACACAGTCTCTGGCAGAAAGTGAGATGCTACACACACTGCTTTTTTCCCGATGTGACTCACTATTTGAAATCAAAATTACATGTAAGTTCATCTTACTGATGGAAACTAAGTCTTGCTTGAAACCTTAGTTACAAGAGTGTTTTGGATTCCCCCCTGCAGCCCCCCGCCTCCAAGTTTTAACCCTCCAGTTTCTTGTTTACTGGAGGGGAGCTAGAATAGATCTTGGACCAATATATTCTCAGCATCTGCTAATTCCCTTGCATCTCAAATGTTTTCACTTCATTTTATTACATTTTTCAGAAGTGTCATCATTTAAAATTTAATTTGTGTCCTAGAATTCTGTGAACATTTTATTATAGTCATTGTTTCTGTGAAGGGAAAGAAACACTTCCAAGATTAAAGTACATTCTTATCAGTATATTTTTAGATAGCAGCTCTTTATAATATGGAGAAGCTATCTCATTACATATATGTATATGCATATGTGTAGGTGTCTTCTGTTAACAGATTGATCAACCTGATGCCCTGTTAAATTCTGAAGTGCCATAATAATTACACAGATAACATTTATTGACCCTTACTTTGCACCAGGAATCATGCTTTCTGTGTTCTTGTACTTAATTCTCACAATTCTGTGAGTTAGATATCATTATTATCATCCCATTTTACCAAAAAGGAAAAGAGAGATTAAATAACATGCCCAAAAGCCAGAGCTGGTAAGTGGCACAGCCAGGACTTGAATCTAGTACTCAAATCATCCAAGAAAATTAATATCAGTGTAACTTCTGTGTAGGTATTTTAATTTAATATCATACCAGATGGTGTAATTTGTTCTTTCTCTGTCTTTTTCTACCTCTTTGTTGTTACATGTATGTGTGTGTGCACGTTCAGTTTTGGACATGTTGAGTTTGGGGTCCTGCGGGCCATTCTTTTATCTTCTCATCTTTGTTTAGAATGAAATTTAAGACAAAAAGTTGGTTCATTTATAGTTCCAAAAGTTTATTCATCTACAACTTTAACTCACATTGTCCAAATGGTAAGTAGGAAAGGAGAATGTATAGGTTCACACTCATCAAAAACTAGAACACTCTCGTGATACTTCACCATCTGGTGTCAGAAACTCAAGTGAGCCATCTGGGCACTAACTAAGCAGAGACCATGTTATTGAGGTACCTTCTTACTTAGCTGAGAATTCTGTTATAACTTGGCCATTAGCCAGTTCCAAGGACTGCTGGGTAACTGTCATGTTAAAGTAGAATTCTCAGTTCATGCTCAAATCAGTGCAAATCTTAACTTATAAAGAACAGTGTGCATTCCTGCTCCACACTGTGAAAGTTTCCGATCCTGTACCACTTCACTGAAAACCACTTAGGACCCTTCTAGTTGTCATATCCAATTGCATTTTGAATTCTGGACTACTTGCCTTTTCTACATTCTATCCTCCCATGATGTCTAGAAATGCACACTTCCTTCTAGTTTTCCTTCTGCACCTTTAGTCTTCCTTCTCTGTCACCTCATTAAAACTTCCTGTTGTTTTATCAGTTCCTACAAGTTAGGTATATGGGAGGGTCCTATGTTTGGCCCTTTGGGTTCAATAGAGAGCTCTTGGCAAGTCTTAGCAACTTCTGACTCCTGACTTCATCCCCAAGGAAGAGGAGTGATTATGTGGGATCAAGTGCAGTGACATTTATTAGATGCAGGTGCTGGAGATTCTCTATCTATCTCTTGATTATTACTGTTGTACAATCCCTCTCTTCCTACTGTGGAACTGGGAGTAATATGGGTGTGGGGCCAGGGAAATATCCTGAGAACACCTTGTTGCATGGATTAGGCAGTCTCTACTTTAGACCATGGGAAAACCCTGGCTTTGTCCTCTTGTTTATCTCAGCTTACCTGTCCTTTGACAGTTTTCCTTGACACTGGAGTGGTCAGACACAGAATACTAAGACTTGTGTTTTGGTTTAGGGCAAATGGACTAGTCAGCCTTCTTAGTTTATGGTAACTGTTGTAAATTCTTTTTGTCTGCCTGTGATATAAGAGCATGAATGTTCCAGTCTCACTCACCAAGGGACTTTTTGTAGTGCTAAAGGTACAGTGGGCAAGTGCTGCCATGGTAAAAGATATACTTTGACCCAGTCTTCATTCTTGACCTCTAAGCTTGCTCTTCCTTAGGAATTTGTGATGGGAATTTGAGGGTGAAAGGCAGAGCTTGGGAGTTCAGTGGTAAAGTTTAGGCTTCTGGTTTCTGAATATCTCTTAGTCACTGTCATAACTTACAAGACCTCCTTCTCATTCTTTATATCCTTGTTTTGTTTTTTTAAACAGAACTCATCTACCACATATATGCTGGCTTTTCTAATATTCTTGTCTTCAGTCTAGTTGTCTCTACAATATGCTGGGCACATAGTCATCTGCCATCCAGAAGTTCTTCCTCGGATGCCCAACGGGATCTCAAACATATCCAGACTAATCTTGTGATCTTTCTTCTCCTACTCCCTGAATCTGTCCCTTCCCCTCCGTCTCAATAAGCACAGGTACTCAAGTCAGAAACCCAGGGGCCATCCCTGACCTTGTCCTCACTTAGCCCCCACATTCACTGTCACTGTGTCACACAGAGAACCTCAGAAGTAGCATCCCTGACTGCCTCCGGTCACTCTGCTGCCATGGCCTTAGGTAGGCCTTTGTCATTCTCACATGCTTCACATCAATCCTAAGAGGCCTCTCCACTTTTAATCTTCCCCTTACTGCCTGCAGGTATGCATGGGATGGAGACACCTGCTTTCAGTTTTTCAGAACAAAACCCACAGTTTCATCTTGCCTCTCTGTGCTCAGCAATGTCCTCTCACTCACTGCCTGTGCTGATCACCCACTAAACAGGGGCCTGGAGTGTGTGCTCTCCAGCCATTGCCCGGAGGTTGCCAGCCCACAGCTCCCTCTGCCCCGGGGGCCCTCACCTTGAGGAAGCCGCCACTCAGGAGCATTTCCTCCTTCCTGGCTCTCTGCTTGGGAATTGTTCCTTCCATATCATCTCTAAGCACCTTTTGCTTCTCTCTTCTATAGTCCTTGTCTCATCATACTGTAATTTCCACTTACTCATCTGTTTATTCATCTTCTACTAATGCTGTGATCTCTATAACATCAGGAACTAGATCTTTTTCATGTTTGCATAAGTCCAGCCAAGCACACAGCCTGACACTGAGCATAATTTATAGAGTCTAAATCAGTGAATAATATATTTATCCAGAAAGACAGAACCTGTGTGCCTCCCTTCAGATCATGTAAGATCTAAACAATTTAGCTAATCACTTAAAATCAGTCTCTCATCGCCTAAGTAATAAACCAATGTAAGTAATAAAGAGAGAAGATTCTCTTTTCCTGAAGGTCACTAGGGTGGGCAGGGGGAGCCTTACATAGAAGGACCTTTGAGGATAGCCTTGAAGGTAAACCCAACTTGCCAGAAACAAGAGGCACAGGGACTTTCATGCTATGGCTATGGAAATGGTGTCTGTGGACCTCCAGTGATCCTGTGTGGCTGGGATAGGGTGCAGAAGAGTGACAGGAGGGGATCAACTTGAAGGAATCTGTGAGGGGGAATATGTTGTCCAAGGTCACAAAGTCTATCAGTAACTGAGTTGGGAAGCAAGTTATTTTATTTGAGAATGAGTCAGGAAAGTCATTCAAAATTAGTGGTCACAGTTAGTCTGCCTCATCTGTCAGATTATGCCTCATAACATACCAGTCTTGTGAATCTGTATTATATATCTCACCCAAATATAAAATTGACATTATGTATTAAATATCAAGGGGGTGGGGAATATTTGTGACCCTTTAACATATCTGTTAAACTGTTAGTGGAGCTCCATTTTGTGAACTGAAGAGTTAGAATGCAAAGCTATAGAGATTGAGAAGAAACGTCTCTGACTTTTTTTATTAGGGTATCATTGATATACAATCTTATGAAGGTTTCACATGAGCAACACAGTGATTACTACATTCACCCATATTATCAAGTCCCCCACCCCGACCCCACTGCAGTGTTTGTCACATCTCTGAATTTTTGAGACCAATTTCAGTGTGGGAAATAAACATAGCTCTTCAGCAGAGAAGCTCTGGGGAGTGGGGGCTGCCTATATTCCTTCTGACTTACAGCCTCTTGACCAAAACTGTACTTAAGCATAAAATGCCCTCTGACCCATCCTCCTCTATGGACCAGCTCAGCCCCACAGTTTGTGTTTGCTGCCACTTTCTCTGCCCCCTCCTCTGTACTGTCAGGAAACCGCTACTCCGCCAACGCTCCCACTCCCTCCCGTCACCTGCTATTCCTCTGTGCTCCTTCAGCAGCTGTTCCTTAGCCCCAGACCCAGAGTGTCACTACCAGCTACCTGTCAAGTCACACTGAAGAAGGGGGCTCCTTGTCCTGCTCCATGTTGGCTTGGGGGAGGTGAGGGAGTAGACATTTTTATTCTTTACTGCTTTCTCAGTTCACACTTTAAAATACTACTATCTATTCACTGCTGCTTAACCCAGTATCTGAGAACCAAGGTACTATTTCTTAGGGAAGAGTAGCCACAAAACAAAGATAAGCAGAAACTAGAAATAGCAGACCTATTGTAATATCATTTGTAGTAAAAAGATTTTGCACGTGCACATTGTAATATTGGAATGTAGATGCTTTCTCTTTCTTGTTCTCATTTCCTGTCTTAAATAGAGAAGAGGGCTCTTGTGGCATCAACACAGTAAATGTGGGAAAAACAAAGACAAAAACAAAGAAGAAGCTTTTTGGAGTGCCTATGCTATTGCCAAGAACGTTCTGAATCCTCATGACAGAGAGATAGTAAGATACATGTCTGTCCCCAAAGAGTCTCAGTTTAGTAGAGAAGGTAAGTTTATAACAAGTACTTAAAAAGTTGTGTAACACAGTACACATAAGATTCTGAGCTAACAGAATAGAAATTGATTAACTGGTGTGCATGTGCGTGAAGGAGACAGAGAGAGAGAATTGCATATAAAAATCCCATGAAATGGTTATTAATGTCTGTGTTTTATAGATTCGAAGATTGAGGCTCAGAGTGGTTGTGTAATTTGATCCAGGTCATCTAATAAGGGGTTAACTTGACATTCACCGTAAGTCTGTCTGACTCCAAAGTCCAAAGTTGTTTTAATTTCATTCCATTGCCTCCTGCCTCTATAGCCCAGTGTTCTAGGATGATGGAAAAGACCAACTGGGTGGAAACAGCAAACAACATTTGTTATCATGAGCACTCTGTTTAACATAGAGGCATTGTGCTGCTTTACTTTGAATGATGCTGAGTTTTGCTCAGCATTATTATTATGTAACAAGAAACCACTTAATCTTCCATTACACTCATGATTTATGTTCAGTAACACCTTTTCTTCCTAACTTTTCTTCCCAACTTCGGCTGTGTGGTCATGGACTTTGAACATGATATGCATCCTGGATGAGAGTTAGAACTGCCATGGGGCATTTGTTGTCCCTGCCACCAGCTCTTTAGATATGGTTTGACAAATTCAAGATCTTGTTTTTACTTATCAAAGAACTAAATCAGCAGCTGTCCTACCAGTTGGCAAAAGAGCCCTCTTGTGATCTGAAACACCATGCCTGGACTGGGTCTGCATAACCGAGGCAGGCATGGAGTGCTTCATTTTTAGATTCTCTTTTTATAAACAGGAAGGGGATGACACAGGTTTCTTGATCAGGTTCTTCCTGTAGATGTCCATCTTCCCTGAGACATGAGACTAATTCCATCTCAAAAGTGTGGGTAGCATATGACAAACACAGCAGGAAGACCACTGAGTGGAGATCCCCTTCCTCATGGACAGGCCTGTCTCTCTTCTCTAGGAAAATAGAGGCCTACCATGTTGATACAGGGATTTGAACTTTCTTCTGTGAGACCCTGGAGTCATCCTGCACATTTGCACCCATCTTTGGCTTTTAACCTGGTTTGGTTTTTGAGGTTACTGGATTCTTTCTTTAGATTCTGAACTTAACCCTTGCAGATGTTTCTGGGCCCAGGGCCCTTTCTAAGTATTTTCCTGAAATGCTAGCTCCATGGAAGTGGGACCTCATTCACTACAGTATCTCTGTGGCCTGGAACAGTGCCTTGTGTGAATATGTGTGGAATGAACTTGGTACTACTACATGCTTAGGATGATCCATCCTGGTCTGAGGTTGTGTTCCTCCTGGGACGGAAGTCCTGCCCCACTTCTGCCATTTGTCGGTATCATGGCAAAGCCGTAAAATAATTTTTTTTCTAGTTTTATAGATATAATTGACATTTAACACCATATAAGTTTAAGGTGTACAACATAATGATTTGATACATGTATATATTGCAAAATGATTACCACAGTAAATTTAGTTAACACCTATCTCCTCACACAGTTAGAATTTTTTTCTTTGTGATGAGAACTTTCAAGGTCTATTCTCTTAACAACTCATAAATATGTACTATAGTATCATTAGTTGTAATCATTTTGTACATTACATCCCCAGAACTTATTTATCTTACAGCCGGAAGTTTGTACCTTTTGGACCACATTCAGTCAGTTCCCCCACCCTCCCTCTGGCAACCACAAAGCTGATCTCTGTTTTTATGAGTTTGGTTTTTTAGAGTCTACACATAAGTAAGATAATATGATATTTGTCTTTCTCTGTCTGACTTATTTCACTTAGCATAACACCCTCAAGGTCCATCCTTGTTGCCACAAATGGCAGGATTTCCGTCTTTTTCATGACTGAATACTATATATATACACACACATATATCTCACATTTTCTTTATCCATTCATTCACTCATGGACTCTTAGGTTGTTCCTGTATCGTGGCTATTGTAAATAATGCTGCAGTGAACATGGGAGTGCAGTTCTCTCTTTGGAGTAGTGATTTTGTTACCTTTGGATATACACCCAGAAATGGGATTGCTGAATCATATGGCAGTTCCATCTTTAAGTTTTTGAGGGATCTCCATACTGTTTTCCACAGTGGCTGCTCGAATTTACAACCCCACCTACACTTCACAAGGGCTCCCTTTTCCCCACATTTGTTCTCTCTTTTTTTATTGATGATAGCCATTCTGACAGATGTGAGGTGATACCACATTGCTGTTTTGATTTGCATTTCCCTAATAATTAGTGGTGCTATACTTCTTCATGTACCTATTGGTCATTTGGATATCTTCTTTGGAAAAATGTCTGTTGGTGAAGGCTTGATAAGGCTCCTTCGCTTGCCTTCTGCCGGAAGATGAGAATTATACCCTTTTGTATTGGGGCTGGCCTAAAGCTATCCCTAGTAAATACTAAAGTTTTTCATCTGAATCTTCTACCTCTGAGTCTTTTTTAAGTGGTTTGCGATTGTCATGTGTGTTGCTGTTCAGGTATCTGTCCCTCCACATTTCACGTTCCATTTCCTTGTCCACCTCACTCAGCATGAAGATAAGCTAGGCAGACATGAAAAGGAATATGGAGCCACTTCACCAGTTCCTTTCTTCTGCGTTTCTTGAACTTCTATGCCTAAGCAAGAAGAAAAAAATAACTTGCATAGTTGTTTCCATATGGATTCTATAAAAGCATATTCATGCATTCACAAAACACTTAATAAGTGTTAACTATAGGTCATTAACACACATTTTTGAAAATATGACTTTTCTCAGCATCTTAATAAAAGAGAAGATTTAGAACCTCCCATTTAGAATTATTAAAAAATAATGAGTTTACAAGGAAATTTATGAGTTTACAAGGAAATAATGAGTTTATAAGGAAATGTCCTTGAAATTTAAGGACAACAGCGTTTCTAAATGCCACCAAGGTTATGTAGTAACCTGCACTTCATAAGTCTGAATACAGACTATGTTATCAAGAGCATTTTCTTCAGGTAATTAAAAAAAAAATTGTTCCTAGGAGAATATCTTCAGAAACAATGGGTGGGGGAGCTAGAGAGAGAAACAGAGAATGATTTAGAAAGGTTTCATCATATATCATAAAACATCTATGTTATAAGTATTATAAAATCTGCTGGAGGAGGAAGTGTGTCTTACACACTCTACTCTTTGTATTGGCCAGTGAAGGTACTGAGTAACCTTTGCTGCTGAGTTCCTATACAGACTTCTTTTTCATAAAATCAGAAATCAAAAGTATCTGGATTGCTTTTTCTTTTATTTAAAATATTAAGGATTGAAAGAGCATCTCTCCTTTTTAAAATAAAATTAACTTTCTATAAGTGTTACATCCCCTATGCAGAAACTGACCTCTTCACAGCAAGACAGAGCTGCAGTGAAAAGGGCTGACTCAGCTCAGGTTTTTTTTTTAACATATTAAAGTTTGCTTGCAATGAACCAACATGGAAACAAGTATTTATATGAAGTGTATTGTCAGAGTGGATGTCAAATCATCTGTTCCTCCAGCCAGGAATCTGGTGCCTTTTATCAGGTGCTTGGTACAAAATCAGGTAATTGAAACTTGTCTTTGAAAATTAGAAGGTCTACAGAACCAGTTCTAACTTGGCTAGGAGCTTGTTTATGCTAGGAATCAAAAGCAAAATTCAGTAACTTGAAAGATTTAAGGCTCCTAAACAGAACTGTGGAGATCTGCAAGAAGGTCATTTCCCATGTGAGGAATTAACTTCTGTTATTGCATATATACACACATATATTGTAAAATTACATTTTTTTTGATAGTACTAGCATTGAGTCACATATTCATCTGACCTCTACATTATGCTTCACAGTATTATTTTCAGTTCTTTATTAGAGAAAATATATCATTTTATACAGTGGTAGACTTACTTTACCTTCTCTTCATCCTGATAAAGATGAAATTTTTAACTATGAAAATTATAGAAATCTTCATGGAAAAAGAAGGAAAAGAAAAGAATTACTTTCATTCTAGTTTTTTCTTCTGTGGTCAAGATGGTAAAAAAGGTATACATGTATACATGTGTGTACTTCCCCATCCATTTGGAACATAGAAAACTGAAAAAAAAGTATTTTTATTAAAAAAAATGGAGATTCACAAATAAAGAATAATTTAAAAGAAAAATCTCTGATGAACAAAAACAGAATGAAATTTATATGGTGAGCAGGAGCTGAAGTGCCCAGGGCACTGAAACTGAAAAGTGGAAGCAAGCCTCATAGTCCAAGCTCCATGAGGCACTAAATGAACCTACCATGGTGAGTCATGGAGCCTGTCCCCTCTCTGATGTCAGGCCTGGGTTAGAATGACCTGTCAAGATGAGGAAGCAGAGCTAATTGCTCTCTCCAGTGGGTTTTCCAAGAAGCCTCCATTTGCTACTCCAGGGACTGGAACTGTGGGCTACCCATTGGGCAAGGTCCTGACTTCCCAGTATGGGGCCTAGTTCTGAGCTGTGGACTCTCAGTTGAGGCTAAGGCACTGGTGAAACTGTCCACTATATGGAGGGGGAATTTAGAAAGGGATAAAAATGAAGAAACACAGCAAACAAAATTTCCTTGGCACGTAGAGCTCCCAAGTCCAAATTTAAGAATGCATGTGGAAATTCAAGATTATCAAAGATAGCCAGGGTACCCAATAAGTAAGAGGAATTACACCTGAGGAATTAGAAATAATCCAGCATTTGTCAAGATTTCAATAAGGTATTTTATCTATCTTTGAAAGAGTGGAAAAGGGACTAGTATCCAAATTAAACTGTAACAGGAGGCTGTGAATGAAGATCAAAATTGTTGAAACTAGTATGGAGAAAAACCTGTTAGAAATCTTGCAAGAGAGTTTTTCATGTAGATTAAAACCTGGGGAAAAAAAAGACTAACATAGAGGATAAGTAATAGATTGGGCACAGTTGAAGCAATAGTTAATGAAATAGAAAATAACTGAGCAAATTACACAGAATGTTGAGAGGAAAAGAAAGAAAGAAAGAGATGAAAAATTTGAAAGAGAAGAGTCAGAGGATGAATTGAGACATTTAAATGTATTTCTAATTGGCGTTCCAGAAGCACAGAATGAAGAAAAGACATGCAACAGATGATAACAGCTAAGAATTTTCTAGAACTGAAGAAAGCCTTGAGTTCTTAGTCAATAAGGTTAAATGAACACAAAACAACAAAAACAAAAATCTGCTTGTAAACCCATTTTACTGAAGTTTTAAGGTAAAGTAATATTTTGAAACATTAATTTTTTCTTTTACTCCTACTGATGCCAAGGCAGAGTGATGTTGCATCATTATCTTTCTGTCACCAAGACCACCTATTAAACTATTTTTATCACTAATATTTATTAAGTGAAGGAGCAAGCAATTAAAATGGGCAGAATCTGAATTTTATTTTCTTTCCAGGGAGAAACACACTTTGGTTTTGCCAGTGGATTAGATATATTTTCTCTCATGATTGATTTCACATGTATCCATCAATAATACTAATACAATTAATACGCAATTGGCGAATTTTCTAATATTCGCTCAAGATATGAGTATTATTAGCTATTAATGCCAATACTCAAGTATCACTACTTGATTCAAGATTGTTGATCCTTCCAGCTTTAACTTTGCTCTAAGTTACTATGACTTTATTTGTTGAGTATTGCAAAGTCATCGTGTCTCCAAGATCCCCTGGAGTGCTCCTGCTATTTTGTGGGATACCTGGAGGGCTGATGTTGAGCTGATACACCCCCATGTGATGTAGCACACACCCTGCTTGGTTGCTCCTCCCAGTTATCATCAGCTGGGGCAGCTCCAAAGCTGGAAACTGGAATTACTAAAGGCTCACATGTCTGGTGGCTGGAGCTTAGGTGGGCCTATGTTTGGCCTTCCCATGTGGCTGCTTGGCTTCCTCAGACTATGGTGGCTGGGTTCCCAGGGTGGGAGACAGACCGGAAGCCAGGTGGAAGCTGTATCGTCTTAGTGACCTAGACTTGAAGTTGCCCAGGGCCACTTTTATTTCATTCTATTCATTAGAAGTGTGTCATGAAGGCAGAGTCATTTTCAAGGGAAGAGAAATTAGACTAATTTTTTCATGAGCAGGAATATAGAAGAATTACAGATATTAATGCCTTTCTAGTCATTATATGAGGCACGTAGAGTAGGCAAATTCCTAGAGACACAAAATACAGTTAGAGGTTATCAGGGTTTGAGGAGATGGGGAACGGGAGGTTATTATTCGATGGGTACAGAGTTTCTGTTGGGGATGGTGAGAAAGTTCTGGAAATGGACTGTGGTGATAGTTACACAATATTGTGAATGTACTTAATGCCATAAAGTTGTACCCTTAAAAATGATGAAAAGGATAAATTTTATGTTTTGTGTATTTTGCCACAATGAAAAGCCCACATAGTCTGCACGCATTCCCATTTATCAGTGCTTGACTATTTTGGTCTTAAAGCATTTTAAATATTCCTTCTGGACACATATATTTTCCAAAAGTATTCATGAAAGCTTTGGACTCTAACTCTTCCCTGTCAAGGCTGGGATTTTGCAAAGGTAAAGGCAAATATTCCCAGCAAAAGAAGTGGTGACTTTTACTAGCAATTTCTCCTGAGGCTAGAAGATCTAGAAAAGTTTGGAATAAGCTATTTCCAAATTTATTTGGTGAGTGACCCAACAGGGGAGCTACTTTTAATATGTGGGGATGACCAGTGAAGCACACGGTTTCCATTTATGTTTGATGAACTTGTAATTTTGTTTTACTCCAGGGAAAACCCATTGAAAGAGAACTTATAATGGAGATTTTCAACTTCTAAACCCAGCTTCATCCTTCTATTCATCAAGTTCAGGAAAAGCCAGGTATCCTCAGTGACTCACAGGGTTACATTGGGACTTTGTGAGAAGTGTATTCAGACTGGCCACCTACTGAGCCACAGGCCCAGAACCCTTGTCGACTTGTCACACCTGGTACCTCCACTATAATATTTGAAATCAATAGCTTATATCAAGGAGCAGTGTGGCTAAGACATAGGAAACAGCAACTCTGAAAGGCAGAAGTGTTTATGAAAAGGGGACCCTCGCCCTGGGATCATTTTGTATGGCACCAGACCCTGGGCCACTCTCATGATTAGAAATGTCTTCGTGGTATATTTGCTATTAATTCTTTAACATCAGACCTTAATCAGCAATCTACCACAGCACATTGTTCACTAGTCTTAGAAAGGAGGCTCTCTCCATTTTAGCTTGACGGCCCTTCCCTAGGACTGCCAGAGCTTGGTCTCTCAGTGTTTTGCTGCTAACGGAGGACCAGACAAGTATTCTAATATATTCACCTCTGTGGTTTCTCCGTTTTATAACAGTGGTAATGTCCCCTTGCTAACTAGTTGGTGATTATGCTAACCTTGTGACCATACCACTTTTGAGGATATAAAATAGTGGCTGGAAGGTTCTTTAAAAGGAAAAGAAAAGGTTTAGTTGATGTGAAGTATAAAATTTAATGCAGTGAGCCAGTGTGGACGGAAAGCTTTGGGCCTGGCATCATAGGTCTCTCCTTCGGCCTTTATGAGGATGTTGGAGGTATTTGATACCATTATTGTCATTTGTGGTGAGAGGGCTTGAATTTTTCAGAAAATGCTATGAGGAAAAGATTTGCACATATGTGGTGAGTTTTATCAGACCTACTCATGAGTCAGGTAATGTACCATGAAAACGCTCATGTGGGTCTCTGGGTTTAGGAGTGTACCTCTGTTGAAAGTAACTTGCCTTAAAAGTAAGAGCCAGTTGCCTTTAGAAGGCAAAGTTACCAGCCATTATCTTCAAACACTTTGCAATTATTTTGGGTCCATGATGCCTTGGTTGGGAGGTGTGTCGTAAAGTGTAGATAATTGCTTATGACTAGTTAAGTGAAATTTTGGAGTGGTTTTGTTTAAAAGGAAGTAAATGAGAGCAAAGTCCTGATATTTCCTTTAATGGTATTACTCCATGTGTGTTCTGAACCACTTTCCTGATGGGAAAGAGTAGGTGAAGTTGTGACTAGATCACTCCCAAGTGATCGTCCATCATGTGCATATGGAAATATTCTGGTTAATTTGGCATTTTGTGTTAATTTTGGCATCTTTAAAAGATTCTCTTGCCCCAAAATGACTAAGCACATGGCCCAGAGTGATGACAGCGGCACTAGACTGCTTCCAGAAAGGTTTTGACTTTACTACATAGAGTAAGGAAAGGACCCTGTACCTGAGAATGGAGGGGATTTGCCTGTCTGCCTTTGGGAGTTGTTCAATGCTAGTATGCAATGAAAGGTGTGTGGAGGTCCGTGGAGGAGGAGGGGAGAAGGTGCATGCATTGGGACAAGGCTGGAATGGGGAGACAGGTCTGGGACAAAAAAGAATCTTGGGGAGGTGTGGCCAAGTTCGCAGGGTCACTGCCGGAGAAGGCACGGGGAGGCGCTAGAGTGGAGGGCATCACAACAACTTGAAATCCAAGGAAAGAAACGTTGATTGTTCTTTTCTTTGCAGTTGAGAACCCTTCCAGTACCTCTCATTTTTTTAAAATTTTGATATTGTTCATGTACAATTACTTGAACAACATTATGGTTACTAGACTCCACCTATTATCAAGTCCCCCCCACATACCCCATTACAGTCACTGTCCATCAGTGTAGTAAGATGCTATAGAGTCATTACTTGTCTTCTCTGTGTTTTACAGCCCTCCTCATGTCCCCGTCCCCCTACATTATGTGTGCTAATTGTAATGCCCAATTTTTCCCCTTATCCCTCTCTTCCCATCCATTCTCCCCAGTCCCTTTCCCTTTGGTAACTGTGAGTCCATTCTTGGGTTCTGTGAGTCTGCTGCTGTTTTGTTCCTTCAGTTTTTCTTTGTTGTTATACTCCACAGATGAGTGAAATCATTTGATACTTGTCTTTCTCCGCCTGGCTTATTTCACTGAGCATAATTCCCTCTAGCTCCATCCATGTTGTTGCAAATGGTAGGATTTATTTTCTTCTTATGGCTGAATGGATAAAAAAGATGTGGTAAATATATACAATGGAATATTATTCAGTACCTCTCATCTTATTATTGTGTCTGGTCCTGCTGAAATTGCAATCAACCAAAGAACACTGATTGGATGATATCCTATCTAAATAGAAATATCAAGCTATCAAGCTTGAACTGAGTGAACAGGTGGGATGACAGAGTTGGGGATAAATGGGACTCCTTAGCAGGTATTTTTCTGTGGCTTCTTGTTCAGTCTGCACAACATGTCCCATTTTGTCAGGGCCAGCTTGTGTTCCCCAGCGTGTTGTACTGCCTGGTAATAACCCCAGTTTCACAAGTAGTTCTCCTTGTATGCCTGTCTTCCTGGTTACACTGTAACCCATGAGGGCAGGACCCATCTACCTCGCAAACTACTATCTTCCGCAGCAGTACAGCACCTTGTGAAGAGTCCATGCTATTAAACCTTGTCACAATAAGAAGGACTATAGAGCAAAGGCCACAGCATCTCCAAGCAGAAGAGCCCCAGTCTGAATTCTAGTCCTGTCATTTATTTACCAGACATCTCACTGAAGTCAGTCAGACCAGGGACTCTGATTTTCACTTTCTTTGCCTGTGAAATGAGGGTAATCAGCTATGCTTTGTAAAGATGTTCTAAGAATTAAGGACAGTGTTCATAAACGAGGTCCCTCAGTTTCTGGCTCTTAACAGGTGCTCGGTAAATGCATACAATTAAGGTCATCTCTCTCTGGTTCTTGTGTTATTGGTTCGAGAAAACCAGTGCAGGGAAGAAGCTATGAAGATTCAGCATTGCTGTGTTTGAATATGTGTGTGGGAACATGTAAACCATCCTTCAGGTGCTCGCTAGAAACTATTCATTTCTAAGGAATATAAAACAATGACACCTTCTTAATGAACCCTTCCTTCACGCTGGTGGTGGCTCTCTTTTTCCCAGTAAGTCAGGGAACCAAGTAAGCTAAAACTAACCATGGGAAGTGAAATAAATATTTACACGTGGCTTCCATAAGCATGATATATGTTTATACCTTTAGTATGTCTTGATTTGTGTATCCTACCACCTCAAGATGTGAGCTTCCAGCAGCTGGTATTCTTATGCCAGACATATTTTGTTTGCTCTTTGTTGTATCTAATGACTATCATAGTCCACCAATAAATATACTAGACTTAGTGTAGATACCTTCATGGCTAAATCAGCAGGCCTTTTTTTTTTTTTCTTCAGCAGCATTCTTATCTAAAGTTCTGTGTTTGGGGTTGGCTGCTGTATCAGTAGACTCCAGCCGTCCTTAGAGGCTATCTATAAAAGTGCAGGTGTTCAGCATTAACAAATAGTTCTTATTATATGGATTGACTTTTGGCAGCTAGTAACGATGTTTCCTGAGATTGAAAAATGATTTTCTACCTTAAACAGTGGTTTCACATTACTGGAATGGTGAATTAAAAAAAAAAACCCACATAAAATTCCTCTCATCAAGTAATACTGAAACTGGTTTTGTTAGTTGTATACATTTCATGATTTGTATATTTTATAGTAGAATGTAAGCCTTTCTTTTTAACTGTTGTGGTTAGCTTAGGTCCTTTGCCAAATGAAGCAGACAATGAAGAATTAGGAAGGATAATGGATCCTGGGGTTCTGTTCCTGGTAAAAGGGACCAGGGCCTGGCCCAATGCCAAAGGAAGGACCTGGGGCTGGAGATGTTTTCAAGTCTTTAAAAAATATTAGGGCATTTTTGTGTTCTACTATTGGGGACTTGGTTTTGCATCATCAGATATTAGCAGATCACTTTTTAGCCCTGTTCACAGGTGTGCAAATGCTCTCTGTGATGTCACTCTTACCTTTCCTGCACCTTAACCTGAAGGTCACAACTGTGCAGAATTTGAGGGCCTTGTCTAAAATTATTTATGGGATGCTGAAAAATCCTCTGTCTGTGGTCCCTCTGTTTCCTATATATGCACCTATTGATTAAACAGGAGAATGAGCTACATGGCTTGGTATCTGTTAACTTCTAGGTCAAAAATATGGGACTAAAAAATTTAGCATATAGGGCAGAGACGTTTTCCTTTTGGAATATTGTAGGAAAAAATACAAAGATCTTTGCAGAGGGTCACCAAGCCTGCATCTAATATTGGAACTCTTCATTGCCTGCTTTGGAGTTTGCTGAGGCAAAGTTTAGCTAAACAAGTAAATGGCAGGATGGTGCTGTTGGGTGGGGTGGCTTGGGGGACTGTAACTGAACTGATCTGAAGGAAGGCTGATTCTGTTAAATAAATAATTTCCCTTACTTTGGCAACACATCACTGACTTTTTGGAATCTTTACAAGGCAGGTAAGCCTTGATATTGAGGGAAACCAAACAAACCAATGTCAGTGATCTGAACTAAGCTCTACTTTAGCAGACTTTGGTTACAGCCCACGGCAGAAGAATTCAGAACTATTCCGTGTGTAAAGGTTTCCCCGTTATCATCTTACCTTCTCTCTCCTTCGGGTCTTTGCAGCAGAGTGCCTTTCAGGTTTTTGTTCGACATATGAAAGGCTCAGTTTCAAAGGCTTGGGGTTTCGCATCCATGTCAGTATCAGAGATTGAAATATGACGCGGGTACCTTGCTGCATACTTTCTTTAAACCTGAGCCAGTAATGCTGCAAAATGTTAGGGGAGGCTCTCTTTCATCTCACACTTTAAAGTGAAAGGTTTGTTGATGTGACCCAATTTCCAGTCTGCAGAGGTCACCCTGTAATGTAGTGCGATGATGATAAGCCCATCAATCCTGTTTGATGTTCGAATTTCCCTTTCCTTGGCTTTTGCCACCACTTTGTTTTTTAATGTAAGTTTAGTAATAGTGATCTTCTGGCTTGCCAACATGTGATGATATGATTTCCCCTGACTCACAGAGTGGCTTTTTAAAGCATGCATGTGCTTTGCAGGATTACATCCTGGATATAATTACATGAGGAATAATAGAAATAAGTATGTGCTTACATACTTTTGATAATGTTCTTGGGAAAATCAAATGCAGAGGTACTAAACTCTGGTTCTTGGCTCTCCTGTGACCTCTGACATCAGGGAAAGCTGTTCTGTATTGTAAGTATTCAGCAATCAGTGAGATGTTGGTCAGTGGCCTCCATGCAGTCTCTGCGTGATGTAGGTGTGGGGGCATGAACTGAAGGTGGAAGGAAGGACGGGGTGGACAGAAACCAGCGTTAGGGAGAGGGATGGTGTGAGTAACGCCTGCAACATGCGCAGTCGCCCTTGGTAGAACATACATAACCTAAAGTCATTGTTTCTGCTCCCTGTCCCAAATGAAGAAGCAGGATCATGGATGAACTGGACCAAAGCCTGTTACTTGGAATACTGGAAGGTCCACATCAGTTGGGGATCAGGCCAGTGAAATACAGGCTGGAACATGGAAGAGAGCTGATACTTGGCCACTTACGATTTATGAAAACATATGCTTCAATGTTTTCATTTCATTTGATTTGACCAAATTCTGTCTTCAATAGCCAACTCAGTTTTATCCTTCTAGCTTAGAAACATTCATGTCACCACCCCTTTCTCAGAAGGCCAGGGTTATAGTGAGGCCAGGAGGTTGTGACAAACAGGTGCTGTCATCTTTGTTGACTGGTTGGTGTGGAGAGGAGAGACAGAAAGGCACCTTATTCAGATTGTACTGCTGGGGATCCCTTGGAAGCTGCATTAGTTCATCCCTTTCCCTCTGACTGAGCCATCCTGGGAATGATTACTTACCCTTTTGTAAAGATGTGTTATCAGCAGCAATGGCAGTAAAGGGTGTTCACAGCTCTCCTTGGTGATACTTTTCAGTGTGAATTCCCTGGGAAGGTACAGCACAGCCTCCTCTAAGACCTGTGGGCATTACTAGATGGAGTGGGTGGTAGCAGAAAAAGAGAGGAGGCCACCATTAATATATACCTTTTCCAAGTCAGTCAGAACTCTCTGTGCCGCTTTCCAGCCCTCATGGAGGGAAGGGTTGGCACAATGGACTCCCGCAGCCCTGTCTGCACTGCTCAGCTGCACACGCTGGGCAGACATGAAACTTCACTTAAGAGCCTTTGTTCACCACAGTTCAACTACTTCAGAGGTTTCGAAGCCATAGTGTGAAGTCCTAGGATTCTTCTGAGTTCTTTGGGTGGCTGCTGGGGAAGAGAAGGGGGTCCTCATGGGTCCAGTCTGGGCTTTCCACACCTCTTACCCTCTGCTCTTTTCAGCCGGAACAGTTCTGTTGTTTGTGTTTTTATATTTGAAGAATGAGTTCAACAACTAAAACAAACAAACAAAAAAATTGAAGACCACAGGGCTAAAGATCTTTAGGCCTTCTTCTAGCTCACTGAAGAATTAGAATTTTTCCTGTGCATATCAAAATATACAATCTGAAGTATATCCAGTACAAGGCAAGGGGAATAATTTTCTTCCTTTTCCAGCATCCGTACTGAGGCCCATAAAATAGAAACATCTGTCTTTCTGGAAATGCAGGGAAGGGAGGAAACTTTCTGCCTTCTTTCCAGCCCCCTCCCAAAGGAAAGGGGGACTTATCTGGTTGCCTCACTGGGGGAAAGTAGCTACTTTGTCTGGCTCAGCGCCTCTGGGTTGCTTTCAGGTGCCCACAGGCAGGGCACGTTCTTTCCTCCTGTGCTTCTGTCTTGGGGAAAAACTGCAACTTGGAGTGGGTGTGGGGGAGCAGGGCGCCTCAGTGTGACCTCAGGTGCCAGCCACATTCTCTGACCCAGCTTTACTAGTACTAAAGCCGATAGACTGATCCCTCTGGGACTCCTGAGGCCTTTTCTCAGTCAGGTCTGAAACTGTAGGAGTGGGGAAACACGGAGGAAATTTCCTGGGAGAAACTCCAACAAACTCAGTCCTTATTCCCTGGTCATTAGTTGTTGATTTCCTGTATGGGGAACCCCCAATCTCCCGATCTCTTGACCCATATAATATACCTTCCATGTCTGGACTAAGTTGTTCTCTTGTATGTCTTCTCTCCTTCTGCCTCTCTTAGTCTGGGCTGTGCCCGCAGCTGGCATGCACGAATTGCTCACTCTCATTCCCACCCTCATTCCTGGCTGTGCTCTTCTGTCCTGCCTCCTTGCTGTTCCTCACGTTGCCTTTGCAGTTCAGTTTAATTCACAGCCCTGTGGATCTGGTTTCACACGGAAACAGGGAGTTCAGTCCCAGTTGACAAAAGCAGTCGGCTGAGCCACAGTGTTTTGTGCTCAGATGTGACCCAAACTTCAATCTCAGGATCCCTTCCTCTGTTCCCTTATGGGCAGAGGTGCCAGCTAGTTACAAGCTATCACGGAACCGTGTAGCCTGGCATGGAGTTTAGAGCCCCAGGAGGAAATCCTGTCATCCGTTTGCCCCTTTGTTTCCCTGTGCAGACCCCAGGTGGCGCCTGCCCGTGCAGCAGCTGGCCCTCCTTAGACAGGTGCATGGTGTCCCCCAGAGTCCCTTTGCGGCTCCATCCTCTTCCCTGCACTAGGTCTGGGGGAAGGCAGACCCTATGCCTTTCCTCACTGCTCTGCTGCTGTGTTTCTATCTCAGCTTTTCTCCAGGGCTTGTGGCATGATAAATTTCAAAATGCTTCTCCAGCCCTTTCCCTATCCATGCCCCTGGCCAGTGTCCCATTCCCATGGGCTCGTGAAATGTGCTCCTGCTAACTGAATCAGTAGAGGCAGGGTTTTTAATTCGTTGGAGAAGATGTGAGTCAGCGCTGCTCTGAGAAGCAGGCACTGCTGTTTTGCACTGTCACCGGCTGCGTCCTGCTCCTCTCCATCTATTGCCAACATTTACCTTCATGTACAGGGACACTGGACTGCCGGTGGTTCCCGCACAGGCTACGGCTCAACTCTGTGCCTTCCCCCTGTGGGCTGCTCTGCCTAAAGCACCCTCCCACCCTCGGGGAGCCACTGATCTAGAGGGCAAGTGAGAAGAACTCTGGGGCCTGGTGCTCTGGGCGTGGCCCTCCTCTCTCCTGGGTAGTGTAGTGTAGGAGGGCCAACTGTGTGCAAGAGGCCAGAGACCCATGTGGATATGAAAGACATGCTGTCAGGGCCGCCCTTCCTGTATATGCCCCAGTTCACACCACGTGAGCAAACACTTCTTCAGTGGACCCCAAAGACGGCTCTCTGTCCCACGATTTTTCCCACCCTCTCCTCCCTGAAACACTGTGATTTATCTTCCATGGAGAGACACTGACTTTCCCTAAGACTCATTTAAAATAGTACCTGATAGAGTACAGGCACACGGTCATAGTAGAGGACAGGCTGGATTCATATTAGAGGAGGCAGATGTTGGGTCTGGAAGCCTGGCAGGAAATATCTAGGTCATTTCAGTCTAGATGTCAGATGAGGTACCTAGCAGGACCCATGCATAGGCCTCAGTCTACCCCTGGGCATGCACCTCAGTGAGAAGGAGCAGGTTGCCCTCACCCAGCCAAACTGGGGGGTCAGGCCAGGGCTCCAGTCAAAGTGGGAACTGCCTCACAAGGTCTAGGCAGCGCTAACTTGGGCCAGCATCCATACTGTCATCTTGAGCTCAGACCCCACATATCAGTTTCAGATATGAACAGCCAATTGCCTCCTGCCTAGGATCCCCTTTGGATCCTAGATGTCCAGGCATTTCAAATACCTTGAATTTGGAAAACAAAACTCTCATTCCCATTTTCAACTCCATTGGCACCAGTGCTCCAACAAGATTTTGTCCTTGTCTAGCCTGGGCCCAACCAATGGCCCTGCCACCTAGCCATTTGCTCAGCGAGAACCCTGGTGTGACCCTTGGTCCCCACCTTTTCCTCATATACAGCATAGCAGCAACTGCCATCATTTCTTTCCCATTGAAAAATTTAAATGCCTCCAGTTCCCTGCCTCTGCACTGATTCCAGGCCCTACTACACTTCAGCCCAGAACTCTTCACAGTTTCCCGACTAGTCTCCCCATTTCCAGTCCTTTCTATTTTCTGCCTGTTTTCCAGAAAGCAACCAATCTTATAAAAAGTATAATTTGAATAATTATTCCTTTACTTAAAACCTATCAATGCCTTCTCAATGCAGTTAAAACAGAATCCAAATTTATTTCTTACTGTGTCCTGTGAGATCGAGCTTTGCAGAGGTCTGGCCTGTGTTTAGCTAACCAGTGCCTTGTTCACCCTCCCCGCACGCCTGCACCACTGTCCTTCCTGTTTCTGTCCAGCTTTGCACCCTGTGATTTCCTTTATGCTGCTTAGCACAGTGTATAATTCTCTGTTTAATGCTTTGGTTCACTCGTCTCCAGGAGGGCAGGTGCTATTTTGTCCAGCATCTAGTACAGGGCCTTGTATTCAAAAAGTATTTGTTACATAACTGAATCATTAACCTAGTGTGGGTCGGGGTGAGAAGATGGTGATGCTGACTCAGCCAATGGGCGCGCCCGCCAGCAGAGTTAGTGCAGCGGGCAAATCCCAGATGGCTCTGCCCTTGAGGACAGTGCTCTGAACACAATGCTCAGGGTTCAGCCGGCTGGGCTGGGCTTGGGGCACCTGAAGGTCACAGGTCTTGACAGGGCAGCGTAGGAACAGATACAGGCTATCAATACTGGGGCCCTCAACATCTTCTGTGGCCTCTTTTACTGGGGCTGGACAATAACTGAAAGTCTATAATATGGAAATCGTGACAAGATAAAGTAGTATATATTAGTAGTATAGTGGGAATTATAGGAATTTCATACACTGCCATTTTGTTGAGAATATAAACAGAAACCTTGCTGAAACAATGTTCTGAGGAAACCCTGTTATGTTTCGAGCTTACAGACTTGGACACTGAAGTACATAGAGGTAGGTCATTTGCTGTATGTAGTTCATGCAGCTGGAAAGTAGCAAGCAGATCCTGACTCGAAACCCAGGTTATTGGTGTGTGATCTTAATTAATATGTTACATGTAAACTATCTCACATCCCATACATTCCTCGAGCTTTATTAAATTCCTTCAAAAAGCACACAGCCATATCCACAACTATCAGAAGGTAGGTATAAAAAATGCACTTTACTTTAATTGTTATAAAACCAAGTCTAAAAAAATCATTCTAAGTGTAAGAAAATATCGAAGGTACAGTAAATTATGAAGATGTAAACAAAAATCACCTGTAATCCTACCTAGTTCTACCAACAAATGTTAACTACTATTAATTTAGTGTCTTTCTTCTAAGATTTTTTTCTATGTATATTTGTGTATAGATTTGAGGTTTTTTATAAAAAAAGTTTTATATTTGATTGTATATATGTATGAAAATTTGCTTCCTTCTTGTCACATATTTAAATTGTTTCTGATTATTTTAAGGTGTGTTCTTATAAGCAGCACATAGCTGTTACAAATTGTGCCCCTCAAAAGATATCTTGAAGCCCTAACCCCCCTGTGAATGTGACCTCATTTGGAAATAGGGTCTTTGCAGATATAATTGAGTTCAGATGAAGTCATGCTAGATAAGGGTTGTCCCTAAATCCAACGACTGGTGTCCTTGTAAGGGGAGAGAGAGAGTTAGAAACTGAGTCACACACACGCAGGAAAGTGGCCATATGAAGGTGGAAGCAGGAATTGGCGTGATGATGCAGCTGTAAGACAAGGAATGCCAAGGATTGCAGGCCATTACAAGGAGCTGGGAAGAGGCAGGGAAGGATTCTTCCAGAGAGGCTGCAGAGGGAACATAGTCCTGCTGACTAGTAGATGCTGACACCTTGTTAGCCTCTAGAATGGGGAGAGAATAATTTTCTATTGTTTTAAGCCAGCCAGTTTGTGGCAATGTGTTGCCGCAACCCTAGGAAACTAATAGAATAGTAATATTCTATTATTTGACCAAATCTGAAAAACAATTTTCCTTAAAAAGTGGGAGGGCTTAATCTATTTTCATTTGTTCCTATCCTTAATAGAACTAGTCTAACATCTTTGACTTACTTGATGTTTTTTATATGCTTCCTTGTGTTACTTTTTTTTTTGGCCTTTTTATTTGCTTATATATTCTTCTGAGTTTTGAAATGGCTATATTTTATTACCTTTACATTTTTTAAAACCATTCTTTGATCTATATTTTTCTAATTGTCAGAATTAAGATCTAAATAGTAGTGTTTGAGGTGCCTGTGCTTGAGATTAGGAGTTGAGCAAATCTACTTTTCCCCTCTTTTCTACTTTCAGCTCTTAAACTGTAATGATATACCTCACATTTACTGAGTAGATGCCATGCTACTATGCTAATGCTAATGTTTACATATAATAGCATGTCCCTGCTTTACAGATGAGCAGACAGAAGCATTGAAAGATGGTTGAATTTACCCAAGGTTACTAAATAACATTGGTGGAACGATCACTCAATCAAGGATCTTCTACTGCTGGAGCTCTAGTCTCTGCCACTGTACTGTCAGGCCTTCTGAGTAATTCTGGGCCTTTAGACCTACTTAATATTAGATTATGATGTTCAACATTAATCGTATCTTCTATTTTAAGTTTTTTTGGATACTTTTAGTATTAAAGATAAATTGATTGATTAGCTGATTTTCAAGTATGTGTAGTTCATGGTTAGAGACTTGATGGGATTTAGCACATGCATCCAGTGCTTGCTCAGATCAAAAGTGACTCCCATCTCAAGACCAAGACTAATTTTCAGTTTTGAAAATTAGACCATGTGGTTGAGATTTCAGAACAACAAGTGATCCAGAAACCAGTCAAAGAATGACCTTCTATCCTTTTGTTCTGTACTCAATATGAACATGTTGGTTTTCTGTTGCTGCATAACAAATTATCCCAACACTTAGTGGCTTAAAACAACAAACATTACTTACCTCAAAGTTTTAGTGTCAGGCATCTGGCATGGTTTAACTGGGTGCCTCTGGCTCAAGGTCTTTCACAAGACCTCTGTCAGCATGCTTGCCAGGGCTGCGTTCCCATCTGAAGGCTCAAATAGGAAGGTGGATTTGCTGGCAGCATTCATTTCCTTAAAAGTTGTTGGACTGAGAACCCCCATTCCTCACAGGCTCTTGTCTGGGGGCCCCTTTCAGTTCCTTGCCATGTGGGCCTCTCAGCTGGACAGTTACAGCGTGGCAGCGGGAGTCCTCAGGGCAAAGGGAGGATGAGAAGGTCGGAGACAGAAGTCACAGTCTTTGTATAACCTGCTCTTGGAAGTAACACTGTTACCTCTGTCTCATTCTGTTTGCTAGATGGGGGTAATTAAATTCCATCCACTCTCAAGGGGAGGGGATTCCACAAGAGCTTGGCTGCAAGGAGGCCTGCCACATCATGTTTTAGCTCTCTGCTCACATGATAACATTTTTAAAGTCATCCTTTTGAGCAGAATTGAATCACCTGGGCTCTTTTAGAGGAGGCTGACATTGAGGGTTTGGACTGCTGCTGGGCATATGCTTCTGGAGGAGATTTTCTCCGTCCTCTTAGAATCTGTTTTAGGCAGAAATGATTAGCAGTGATTTCATGGACATGTTTTAACCAAATGTAAGGAAAAAAGTAGGTGTTCTTCCATTGTCATTTTGTATATAATGTTGGATATTGCTCAGTGTGATCAAAATTTGTTGCTCAGTATTCCTGAACTGGAAAGTTTTTTATTTTTTTACTTCATTTTGTACTTTAAAAATGTTATCAGGATCTGCCTAAGGCCTGCATTTTTCATTGGTTTTCCTGTGAACTATAAGCCATCAACCATTGCAATCTGCTTACAGGCCTTTTTTCATCTCAAGGAAACTTCCTTTTATATCTCTGATTTGTGCTAGTTTTCCTTCATTTCACTCTTTAATTCAGAAACACCTTTTGGCCCCAACGTGGCTTTATGTTTTGGTCATCTGTAACTCTCATTGCCATCATGCTCAGGTTTTTTCTTTGTTCTAAGAAAACACCTACCACCCTGTGATTGATTCGAGTTTTTGTATCATTGATTCTGCTTTACCTTCAAAGCCAATTTTAAAGATTTTTAGTTCTCATAATTTGATTTTAGTGTCCTTGTTATTCATTTTTTAATTTTATCATCACCCTTTTCATTTCATCCTTTTATTTTCTCATGTCAGCTCCCATATTTACCATCTCCTGGTTTTCAGTCTCTGGCTGCAAATAGAATATTGGAGAGATATTAGGGAGATAGATGTATCTCGGGCCAGCTCTATATATCTTCTAGTTATTGGCCATTTTCCTAGACCCCAACATTGTCTGTTGATACTGGTTTTAGATGTGTTTTACTTTTTCTGTGTCTTCATGAATATTTTAAGAAGAAGTTGGGAGAACTGCACTAGTGGCTGCTACCAAAAATTATTTTGAAAGAAAAATCTGTATTGATATAATACTTGATCTCTCCAATCTGCCTGAAGATCTTTGTAAAAGGTACAGATTATGTACCCCCGTCTCACAGCCCCCCCTGAATATCTTTCCTATCCAAACTCCTTATCACGGAATATTTGGTCTTCAAAGTCTTGTGCCTGCCTAAATCTCCAACCTAATCCCTCACATTGTATACCAACCTCTGTGCTCTGACCACTGGTATTGCCTCTGCTAATTATATCCTGTCCTCCTAGTCTGTCTTGAAAACGACTTGTTTAAGACTTCAACTTCATCTCCATGAGGAAGAGACTCAGTAATTTCATTTTTGTCCTTTTATCAGGCCCCATGCACAAGCTGGTCTCAGTACCTCCATCTCATCACTTTTACTTGCCTGTAGCTTGGCTGAGGAGATTTGTAATTTACCTCTCTGTCCCCAGAACCTGATACTGTGCCTGGTACATACCAAATGCATTAAAAATGGTTGCTGATTCAAAGAAAACTTGAATGTATAAGTACATTTCTTTTTGCTCCTAGTAAAACAAAAAGTGGTAAATATGGGGGCTTGTTCCTGTCTTTAGTTCCCCTTACCTCTTGAGGATTTACAATCCTGTTCTTGAGGTTTCATTATTGTTGTTGACTAAAATTAAAACTTGTTATGCTCTAAAAAAACACATAAGCTTCACCGTGACTTTATTGTCCATTATCTCCACTCTGTGACAGTTGGGTCCATCAACCCTCCTCTTGAAAGCAAGGTTTAGGATGGTAGCTGACTCTTGAATGGACAGTCCCTGAGTATATTTAAAAAGCTACAGTCAATCACCCCATCTCCTTTTCCCTCCATTTCAGTTCGCACTTCACTCCCTTTCGGGACTGTTGATGCTTTAAACAATCAGAATAATCTGGGAATCATCTGGTCAGCTGCATGGAGTCCTAATATATGTCCAGACAGGCTATGAATCCATGCGGATGCCATTTACCCCTTTGAGGTCTCACCTTTAACCTCTGAAAAGCAGGTTGACCTGGTTCACTGGGTTGTTTCACATGAAATCCATTTATTAACTAGCAGAAAAGTAGTGCTGTTTTTCCCTTCCTGAATGCTAAAATTAATTTCTGTGGAAATGATTTAGCTGTCGCTAACAGTATTACAACAGCATTACGGGCTCCTGTGTCACTGTAGCAAGTACACATCAGCTGTTAAGAAACAAAGATCTCACTTTTCTACTGGAGACATATGGTTAAAGCCATAACAACAACAATCACAAAAAGTACCAAAAGGATATTTTGCACACGCACAAGAAATTCAAGAGAGTAAGTTTTAAGTGATGCACCACCAAGTTTTCTTGGAGTATCAATATCTCATAGACACTGAATACCGCTGATCTGATTTTTGAAAATCTGATGTTAAATTAAGATACCAGTTACTTTAGCAACAGGGAGATGGATAGAGTACGTTTGGGAGTGCGAAGCAGTCTTTTGCTGTTGTCACTTATGAGAATGAAAACTCTTCTAAGAGTTCGGGCAAAAAAAAAAAAAATCATTTCTAATTGCAGTGCAACCCACAAGCTTCACATCCTATAACGAGAAAGCTCCTTGTTAGCTGCCAAAATCTGCCACCCAATCTGTCTGGTAGTTGATTTCGTTATTACATTTTGATATGCCCTTGACAGGCTTTAGCACACAAAACTCCACACCTCCTCCGGAGCCCCTCCAGTACCAGAAAGATCATGGAGGGATGAAAAGGCCTGCGCTGAGCTTTTTATTGTTCACATAGCTGGAATGTTTATAAACAGAAGAGAGTGTAAGGAGAGCGAATGCCCAACCACATCAAGCGGCCCCCTTGTCTTGCATGTCATTTAACGATCGACTTTATCTCATCCTGGGCTTTGTGTTTCACGCACACCAAGACCCAAACTAAGTGCCTGAAAACTGTCCTGAGGGCTTAAAAATGTGGACAGACAACTCCTTTTTCTTTTGGTAATTCTGATGCATTGTTCCACCACTTTGGGTGTGTAGCATCTGGTGTTTTTGAATCATCTTTACATGTCACCCTGATCTCCATGGTCCCGGCAAAAGCCCTAGGCCTCCCTCAGGCCCCTATTGGTCCTTGAAGATGGACTCCTGTTCCCCCTCTCAAGCGGGGAAGAGAGAAGGGATTCAGTATTGCTATTAATTTCATGAAATGTATTACAAACCTCAGAAAAACTTAATAAGGGAAAGGCAATAAAAGCAACCAATGCCCCGGTGCTTTGCAAATATAATTATCTCTTCCCTCCCTCTCCTTCCCCTTTCACTGGTGTTCATGTGACCGAAATGTTGGCTGAGCTTCCTTTGGAAGGTCATGATCTGCTCCTGGGGAGTGAAATGTGGCTTTGAGTTCTCTCCTCACTTTGGGAAAAATACTAGTTTGCAAACTTGTCCATTGGTAACCCTGAATGCTGGAAAGTGTTTGCTATCAAGAGAGAGACACACTTGGGCCCAGGATGTGCTCCACCCCCAGGGCCTGGGATTGCCCTGATTTTCATGAATCAAGACAATTATCATGTGCTACTATTGATTTTTTTATGGTAGGGCTGGTGGGTGTGGGGGGATAGTGGTGAAATCGTAAAGGTACAATTTGCTACGATCATAAAAATACATGTCAGGAAATACAGTTCGTGAAATCCCCTAACCACAGTGATAAACTTTTCTGAGCTAGCCAAAAGAGAGCACTTTCAAATCCATGTATATGTTTGATTTTTTGTATTCTCTTGTGCTGAGCAACTAGTTTAGGTTGTAAGGTACATACATTTCCTATCTCATTATAATTGCCAAAAATATATTACTTGTAGAAAAATAAGTTAACAAAGAACGGAGGGAAGAGAGAAAGGGAGAGCCACGAGTTAATATTTGTGGAATGCTTTCTGCAGCCACACAGTCTCTTGTTAGGTGGTTTACATAAGCTATATAATTTAATAGAATAATCAGAACACAGATCTCTTCAAGATAAGAATTATTCCCATTTCCCAGATAAGGCACAGATAAAGAAAGATTAAGTAACATTCCCTAAGTCACACAGCTGGTAAATGAAAATCTACATCAGTCTGATGCCAAAACCATGTTTCTTTCCCCAGCATCTTTTCTTTTTTAAAGAGACGGGCTGTCTGAACACCTAGCCATGACCCCAACACACAGAAACTCCCAGGCAAAATGTGTACCTCAAAGGGACAGTTGAAGATTTGCCTTCGTGGATCAGTAACTGAGAGAAACTACTTATGAATATAGAACTAATGGTTCCGGCTGGACGAGGAAGCAAATGCATCCACTAGCTAGAGATGGCCCGTTTGAGTTTGAGATTAGCTGGAATTCCTAGGTTCCTTTTCTTGTTTCAAAAATGTAATTAAACCAACTGTCCTAAGAAAACTCTTCCTTCTGTTCCCGTATAACCAATTCCAGATGTGAAACTGCTTCTCCAAATAATTGGTTAGTGCTTTACTTTGACTGGTGTGACCTTTCTTAAAACCTCCTCCTCTCTCAAACTCATTCAGATGCTCATTTCCAGACTGAAGCCAAACTGGGACCCTAAGGTGAGGAACGGCCGCAAAGTGAAAATTCCAATTTAACTGACACACTGCTCTCGAGACACTAGAGCTTGGAGGGAAGGAAGGAGTAGTGATGTCTCAAGGACCACAGATCCACCCCTGCTCTGCTGTGCTCCTCTGGCTCGGCCCCTCTTCCAGGTGACCCTCACCCGGGGCCCTCTTGGCTCACAGTCATTTTGCTGCAGTTAACATTCAGCTCACACATCATTAGGTGAAGCCCCGGTTACAGAGACACACTGCTCTTGTCATAGCAGAAGTATGCTGCGTGCACCTGCAGACTGAAGTTTTTGTTGAGGGAATAGACTAAAATGAATGAAAAGATTGAAACCATTTACTTTTTTTGTGACTCCACCTGCTGTGGTATATTTTTGTTGGACGGAATAACTAGAGGTGTGTTTATAGCTTTAGGGAAAAGATACATTAGGGGTTACATGGTTTTAAGGCTATTTTTTTCTTTAAAGCTATAAATCAAATTTCCATGAAAGCAGTTACAAATATATATAACTTATAGATTTTGTGTATGTATATAGGTATGTATAATACTTTGTTTTGCCTTCGGTGAGTCAGGAAGAAGTAATTCCCTTTCTTTTTGTCAGTCCAGGACTAATCTGCTCATGGAGCGGTGTGTCAGCACCACACCTGTGCTGTATTTGACTTTGACTGCAAGGTCAGAATAAAAACTAGCTCACCATCCTTATAAACTTAGTTATCAGGTTCTGCTGTGTCTTCCTTAAGAGAGCGTATTCTGTTATCAAGCATTCAGTTAGACCCTGCTACCTTTAGTTAGTAATCTCATGAAGTAGATTTCATAACCCCTATTTTCAACATGAAGAGCCTAAGGTCAAAGAGGATAAGTGACTTGGGACATTTTTATAGCTCCTAAGTGATAGAGTTGGGACTGGACACTCACTCGGTCTAGAGACTCCAAATCCAATATGTGTGGCACAATAGCACCTCTATTAACAACTCTAAAACCCCAAATAATAAACACCTCGTCTCTCTGGTAATACGTGTCAAGTCTTCAGTTGACCAATCCATTTCTATTTATGATTCTCGGTGTTCCTACTATATGGCATGTCTTTTATTAACCTCTGAATATATACAAGTCAGAATGACTGTATTAAGTATAATCTCTATATTGAGGACTCTCACCTGACTGAGATAGAAACAAGAAGTGGTCTTGACTTTTACCAATTATGGTTTTCAATTCTGTTGTGTGGAACCCCTCCTCCATTTTCCCATCTTTTAATATTGCATTAAAACTATGACTCCATAAATTTCCAATTATTTTAATATTAGAACAAATATTAGTCTAATCCTTTACTCAATTTAAAGCCCTCTCTTTCAGACCTCTCCCTTCAAGTGGAGGGGTGTATAGCCTGGCTCTGATTTACCATCCTTCCATTCTCTTCAAGACTTAAATCCTTATCTGTTGGGGTCAGAAGGCCAAATAGCAAAGTCAGATTTCTTCCTTGGAGGTATAATTGGCAAGTAAAATTGTAATATGTTAAAGAGTACAATGTGATGATTTGCTATAGGGGTATGTTGTGAAAGGATCCCCACCATGAGTTAATCAGCATGTCCATCACCCCACATATTTTCCTTTTTCTCACTTGACTTTGGGTGAGGGGTGCCACCACTCTGTCCCTCTGCTTAGATACAGCATATACTGTATGCTTATGCAGCCAGCAACTGGTCTTTGGCTTCTTGTCTGTCTTCTCCTTATACAGGCTATGGGGAGGGGGTGTGGGGTCATGACTGGTGGGTTGTAGGGCCTCTACATCCTAGTACTTTTTGGAGAAGGTCTCCGGCTTCACTCATGAGACACATGATGGATGTGTATTGGTTTAAGTATTAGTACTTGTGGTAATAAACAAACCCTGAAATTTTAGTGGTTTATTCCACATAAGCTTGTATTTTTCTCACATAAAGTTTCCTACCAGGAGAGTTGCTTTGTGTAGTCATTCAGGCTGAGAGAGGCTTTGCCATATTCAGTATGAGGCCTGCAGTGTTGCACTGCCCCTCACATTGAGCAAGTTAGAGGGATACGGCAGAAAGCATGGGAAGTATTTGTGGGCCAGGCCTGAAGTGGCCTGTTCACTCCTATCCACAATTCATTGGCCAGAATTTAATCACACCCAATCCATGCCTCCACCTAATTTCAGAGGGTGAAGGCAGGGGAGCTGCCTGTGAAATGTAGTCCCTGCTTGGGAAGCTGCTTCTCATTGTGCCCTACACAAGGAGACTATGAAGCTTTGGTAGACAGCTAGTCATCACTGCCATAGGGTGGCATTCACAAATGTAATGCAGCACCCGTGTGAAGGTGACACACCCGAGGCGAGGATGGCCAGACGCCCTTGGAGTGAGCCCCTCCCTGCAGAGTGGGCCATGTTCTCTGGGCTCTCATGCCTAGCAGCCACAAGGCCTCCCTGAGCTTGCCAGTCACTGCACAAAGACAAGACCTTTCCATCAGTGCCCCCGTCCTGTCTCCTGCAGAGCTCCCACATTCCTCTTCTTCTGGTTGGTAACCATTCATAGCCCTCTTGCTACCTTCTGTGCCCTCACTGTCTGAACCTCCCCATCCTAATCTCTCTCTGTCAACTTCTCAGCTGCCTTAACCTTCTTTTAGAAAGTTCCCTCCACTTGCTCTAACTGTAACCCAACCTGGCTTTCTCCTGAGAACACTGGCCCTCCTCCAGTCTACTCAAATGATAGCTGTTTTCTTCCTACTCCACTTATCTCAGGTCTAGAAGGCTGGTAGGTATCACTTTCTCTATTTTCTGCTTCTAAATTGTCTTTTTTTCTCTTATATGTGACATGCCTGTCATCAGATGTTATTATCCTTAACCCTTCCTCTTGGCTTCTGTTGGTCTCTTGACCTCCCTTATCTGCTGACAATGTTAGCATGTGGGTCATTGTCTCACTCTTGACCACTTTTCCTTTCATTCTTCACCATTTTTGCATCTAAGCAGATAATTCATATAACACCCAGGTTCCTTGGTTCTCTGATCCCTGGCTTCAATGATCTTCTCTATCGCCACCATGTAGCCACTCACTCAGGCGGTCATACCTTTGGTGTAGTCACTGGTAGTTTGCCACCCTTGAAACCTTGGTTCAACGAGAACGGCCCAGAATGACCACCACCTCCTGTATTTCCAGGTCACTTACTCTGGTTCTACTTTTCCAAGAACTCTCCCACTCATCTTTCACTCTCTCTTTTCAACTATTCATCATTCTCCTGAGGCCCCCCCACCCCTGCCTGCTGGCCTGGATTTCACTGTGACCTTTCTTGTAATCTCATGTTCTTTGCTCCTCTGTCCTTTATTGTACTCAACTGACAAAAAAACCCCAAGTCTGATGAAATCCAACTATCTCCATATGTCACACCTGGGTCTGTGTAGCTGAGCACAGCTAGTGAAAAAACTTACAACTTTACTGACTAGACTCACTTCAAATTTATGACCACAAATCTCAAATGGGCAGTAGTCTTGGTTTCCATATATAGAAAAGAGGAAGATTTTAGTACTTTAAGTGACATTAATAAAGATTTCCACATAATGTCCAAATAATAGCAAAACATTGTGCTAGTGTACCTCCACACTGCAGTAAAGAATCCTGTCTTCATTCATGAAGAGAAATAAAAAACCGTCCATATTACTTTTTTCTTTAATTTTTAATTAAGGGTAATTTTTTTTTCTTTCCCTGCTTAATATAATCATAATATATTTAAAAATTTGGAAAATTTATGAAAAAAAGAAAGTTATGTACAAGTATTACTCACTTTGAAAGCCATCAAGAGAAAATTATTTATGACTTTTTAGTGTAATATATATATGTGTGTTTGGTGGCTTAAAAATTCCACCCTACCCACAAGTCTCTCTTGGAGGTCCTTGGGGGCAGTGTGGTCTCATACATGTGTTCATAAATTAATCTACACCATAGCCATGACCAGGAACCCATTTCTAGCACTCTGCCCACCAACTGATTATCCCTCAGGTAGTTTCAAGGCCATTTATCATGGAATAAGAGGGCTTCAATTCCACCCAGTCTTGTGCATAGGAAACATATCAAGTAAGACCTTGCTACTCAAAGTGTGATCCATGGACCAGCAGTATCAGCATGACATGGAGGTTTGTTAGAAATGCAGATTATTAGTCTCCATCTGTTTTGGGTTGAATTGTGTCCTATCAAAATTCATATTTGAAGTCTTAACACCCAGTGCCTCAGAATATTAGTTTATTTGAAAGAAAGGTTTTCAGAGAAGTAATCAGGTTAAAATGAGGTCATTAGGGTAGGCCCTAATCTAATATGACTGGTGTCCTTATAAAAAGGGGAAATTTGGACACAAAAAGACATGCATAGAATGAAAATGCCATCTATAAACCTGAAACAGATTCTTCTCTCACAGCCCTCAGATGGAACCAGCTCTGCCAACACCTTGATTTTAAACTTTTAGACTCCAGAATTTCAAATAAACCTCTTATGTTTAAACCACCCAACTTGTTGTTACAGTAGCCCTAGCAAACTAATATGCACTATAGAGCTGTGTATCAGAATCTGCATTTTAGCACAATCATCAAATGATTTTTGTGCACATTGAAGTTTGGAAACATGGAGCTAGACTGCTTTAGGGGTGAGTAAAGAAAAAACTAATGTAAATAGTCACGAACAATAAGGATTGGTTGAGGTAATCAGAACCCTGGAGTCACATTAGAATCACCTGGGAAGCTTTTAAAAAATATAAATGCTGGGGGCCCAACTGAAAACACTCAAATAAGACTCTCTGGGATGGGTCTCCAGTATTAGTATCTTCCCAGGTGAATCTAAAGGCAGGGATGAGAACTACTGATTTATTGACGTAAGTAACTGAAAAGCCCTGCAGAGTGTGGATTCTGTGTGTGGTGAATCAGGTCTTTGACTTTGGTTCTCTGTTCTCCATATGTTTGTTTTGACCTCTGATGACTTCCTTTAAGGTCACAGAGATTCTGACTGTAGCATTCGTGGCTGCATGCTTCCTTGGTTACCTCTAGAAAGAGGGAGGGTGCTTTGCTTCAGTGTGATTGGGCCTGTTTATGACATTGCTTGTCCCTGAACTATAGCTAAAATCACTAGGTGCTTAAAGGTTTGGGCCTGGTTTAGGTGCCCATTCCCAAATTAATAACGATGAAAAGGGCAGACGGGCAACTCTGAATGGCTTAGACAAAAGGAGACTAACCTCTGAAGCAAAAGCCTTCCAAGCCACTAGGCTTTTACAAAGTGGGGGAGGGTTATATGAAATCTCTTGGTTTTAATTCAATCCATTTTAATGTTCCATGTTTCAATAAATATATATATACAGCAAATAGGGAGGAAGAAAGGAAAGAAGGAAGGAAGGAGGCTCTGCTGAAGCAGAATTAAATAAAGCCAGCTAAAACAGAAGGTTTAAATAAGATCCAGAGTCTCATAACATAATACTCAAATTCTGTGGGTTTCAGTCATTCATCATATCAAGAACTAGGAATATCACAAATTTAATGAAAAACGACAATCAGATGCCAAAATGGAGATGACAGAAATGCTAGAATTATCTGACAGATATTTTAAAGCAGCCATAATTAAAATGCTCCAGCTAGCAATTATGAATATGCTTGAAACAAATGAAAAAAATAGGAAGTTTAAGCAAAGAAATAGAAGATATAAAAAAGAACCAAGTGGACATTTTGGAACTGAAAAATACAATTATAAAAACAATCAAACAAACAAGGAAACAAACCCATACTCAGTGGATAGATCCAACAGAGTGGATGGGACAGAGGAAGAATCCATAACTTTTAAGACAGAACAACAGAAATTACCTCCTATAAACAACAAAGACAAAGTTGACTGGGAAAAAATGAACAGCGCCTCAGGCACCTATGAGACCGAACACTCCTGTTATTGTCATCCTGGAAGGACAGAATGAAAAGGGTGTGGCTGAAAAAGTCTTGGAAGAAATAATGATTAAAAACTCTCCAAATTTGGCAAGAGACATAAATGTAGATATTCAAGAAGCTGAGAAAATCTTGAAGAAAAACCCCAAGAAATCCATGCCAAAACACATCATAATTCTGAAAACTTAAGACAGAAAAAAAAACTTGAAAGCAACCAGAGAGAAATGACACCTTCCCTACAGAGGGAAACAATTCAAATACCAGCAGGGTTCTCACAGATATTGTGGAAGCCAAGAAAGAAGTGGCACAATATTACTCAAGTGCTGAAAGAAATGAATTGTCAGCCCAGAACCTTAGAAACAGCAAAAATTCCATTCAGGAATGAAGGGAAAATGAAGACATTCTCAGATGAAAGAAAACTAAGAGAATTTGTTGCTAGCAGGTCTACCCTAGAAAAATGGCTGGAAGAAACTCTACATAGAAAGAAAAGGATAAAAGAAGGAATCTTGGAACATAAGGATGGAAGAAAGAACATGGTAAGTAAAACTATGGGTGAATACGATAGACTTTTCTTCTCCTCTTGAATTTTCTAAATTATGTTTGAAGGTTGAAACAAAATTTCAGACATTGTCTGATGTAGTTCTAATGTACTTAGAGACACTATTAAGGGCAATCATAGACAAAGGAGGATAAAGAGATGTAAAGAGGGGTAAGGTCTCTGTACTTCATTTAAACTGGTAAAATGACATCAGTAGGCAATTGTGAAAAATGTGTGTATAATATAATATCTAGAGCAACCACTTAAAAGGCTACACAAAGAGATACAGTTAAAAAACACTATACCTAAACCACAACAGAATTTTTAAAAGTCTTCAAGTAACCACAGAAGGCAGTGGGGGATAAAAGAGAGAAATAGAAGACACAAAGTGGCAGACTTAAGCCCTAAAATATAAAAAGCTACGTTACAGATAAATAGTTTAAGTACATTAATTAAGAGATAAAGATTAACAGAGTAGATTAAAAAACATGACCTATTTATATGCTATCTACAAGAAACTCATTTCAAATATAATGAAATTGGTAGGCTGAAAAAAAAGGATGGAAAAATAAAGATCTGGAAAAAATTAATCAACAGAAAGCAGATTGACTATATTAATATTGGATGAAGTAGACTTCAGAGCAGAGCTAATTACCAGGACACAGGTGTATTTGATATGATGACAGAAGGGCAAATACCAAGGAAAGATAGGAAATTCTAAATGTGTCTGCAGCAGGCAACAGAGTGCACAATATGCAGTTCAAAACTGACAGGACTGAAATGAACAGTACTCAAGGCCATAATTATAATGGCAGATTTCAACATTTCTTTCTCAAGAACCAATAGGACAACTGTACAGAAAGTCAGCAAGGAAATGGAAGAATACAATGACACCATCAACTAATAGGATGTAAATGAAATTCAACACCAGCACAATACATATTTTGTCCATGCATCTACAGACCATATTGCAATATAGACCATTCCCTGGGCCACAGGAAAAACCTCAATACGTTTAAAATAATTAAAGTCATACAGTGTATTCCCTGACCACAATGGTATTAAATTAATAATCAATAGCAGAAAGATAATAGAAAAATCTCCAAATACAGGGAACTAAACAATGCACTTGTAAATAATCCATGGAGAATGAGAAAGTCTCAAGAGAAGTTAAAAACAAACATAACTGAGAAGAATGCAAATAAAAGTACAAGATATCAAAATTTTGAGGACCTAGCCAAAGTAGCATCAAGAGGGAAATATTTAGCACTAAATGCAAACATTAGATAAAAGGAAAAGTCTCACATCAATAAAGCTAAGAGTCCACCAAAAGAACCTAGAAAAAAGAGAGCAAAATAAAACAGAAGGAGGGCATTAATAAAAATAAGAGGAGAAATTAAAATTAAAAATTAAAAAGCCAATAGAAAAAAATCAATGAAATAAAGAGCTTGCTCTTTGAAAAGGTCTATGAGATTGAAAAATCTCTATGGAGATTGGCAAAGATAAAAAGAGAGGAGACAAATGACCAAGATCAGGAATGAATGAAGGTATTACTAAAGCTCTGTAGCTATCAAAAGGATAATCAAGGAATACTATGAATAACTATGCACATAAATTTGACAACTTATGTGTAATGGACCACTTCTTCAGAAAACAAACTACCACAACTCACCCAATATGAAATACTTAAATAATCAAATAGGAAATTTGAATAACTCTGTCACTATTAATGAAAGTGAAGTCATAATTTTAAACTCCCCCAAGTAAATGTTTAAAAAAGAATTAGCACCAATTCTATATAGTCTCTTCCAGAAATTAAGAGAAAAGAACATATCCCAGTTCATTTTATGAAGATATTAATCTGATACCTTAACCAGACAAAATAGTACAGAAAACTACAGACTGATGTCACTCATGAATACAGAATCAAAAATTCTTAACAGAGTATTAGTAAATACAATTCAGCAATATGTAAAAAGAATTATACACTATGACAAGATGGGATTTACTCTAGAGATGCAAACTATAGTATTTGGAATCAAAGCTTATCTATGTTCCATTGGGATTTAGATAGAGATTAATTGAAACCTATTCATCAGCAGGGGGAGAGTTGACATATTTCCTGTGTTGAGTCTTCCAATCTGTGGATTGCCATAGAGCCACCATATCAATGGCCTAAGAAGACTAATCACATGAACAGATCAATCATGAAAAAAAAGCCCTTAACAAACATTTTAAACCCATTCATTTAAAAATGCAAAAAACATAGGAATAGAGAAGAATTTTACCAAACTGAAATAGAGCATTGTAAAATTCTACAAGTTCTAGCCACTGCAATAAGACAAGAAACAAAAGGAAATAAAAGGCATATAAACTGGAAAGGAAGAAATTAAAATGGTCTCTGCAGACGACATAATTGACTACATAGAAAATTCTCAGAAATCTACAGAAAATTCTGAGAATTAATAGGTGAGTTCAGCAAGGTAGCAGAATATACTTTAACAATAACATCAATTTTATTTCTACTTCCTAGTAATGAACATGTGGACAACAAAGTTTAAAGTACATTTACAGTCTCTTAAAAATAAAAATGAAATACTTAAGCATATAGGACTTGTATGCTAAAAATATAAAATTCTAGTGAAAGGAAATCAAAGATGATTTAAATAAATGGAGAGACATGCCATGTACACGTATTGGAAGACTCAACACAGGAAAGATGTTACTTGTTTCAATATTGATATACAGGCTTAATGCATTTCTATCAAAATCCCAGCAAAATACATGCAACCTTATTCTAAATTTCATAGAGAAAGGCACAGGATCTAGATAGCCAAACCCATTTTGAAAAAGAAGAATAAAATGGGAGGAATTCATCTATTCAATTTCAAGACTTGTTATATACCTACAGCAGTCAAGACTATGAGGAATTGGAGGACAGACTGACATATAGATGAATGGAATGGAAGAGCAAACCCAGAAATAGACCCCACAAATGTACCCAACTAATGTTTGGCAAAGGTGCAAAAACAACTCAACAGAAGAAAGGTAACCTTTTCACAAGTGGTGCCTTTGTAGGCAAAAAAATAAAATAAACCTGAGTCATACCTTATGTAAAAATTAATTCAAAATGCATCACAGACTTAAATGTACAATATAAATTGTACAATTTAAAAAAAAACAGAAGAAAATCTTTGGAATCTAGGACTGGGCAATGAGTTCTTACACTAGATACAAAAGTGTGTTCCATAAAAGGAGAAAATGGTAAATTGAATTTTGTTAAAATTAAAAATTTCCTTTGTGAGTACCTTGTTAAGAAGATGAAAAGACAAGCTGCAGAGTGGGAGAAAATATTTGCAATTCACATATTTGGCTAAGGACTAGTACTTATAGTTAAAAAAAAAAAAAGAGCTGTCTCAATACCACAGTAAAAACAAACAGATGGGCAAAAGACAATAAACACAAAAGTAGTCAAACTCATTGAACCTAAAAGGTAGAATGGGGATTGACAGGGGCTGGAGTGAGGAGGAAATGAAGAACTGTTGTTTAATGGTATAGAGTTTCAGTTTTGCAAGATGAAAATTTCTGCTAGAGATTGTTGCAAAATAAGGTCTATGTAATTAACACTACTGTTCTGTAAGCTTTAATTGCTTAAGATGGTAAATATCATGTTATGTGTTTTTACTACAGTTAGAAAAAAGGCAACATACTCACACAAATCACCAGAGAATTATGCTGAGCAAAAAGCCAATCCCAGAAGTTTATATATTATGTCATTCCTTCTAAATGTACATTCCTGAAATAGTAGAATTATAGAAATGGAGACTAGAGTAGTGGTTGCCAGCTTTAAGGAGAATGTGGGGGCAGGAATGAAGGGGGTGTGGGCATCCAAGGGTAACTCAAGGGATGGATCCTTGTGGTGTTTGGAATGCAGTGATGGAGTGGATCTTGACTGTATCCTTGTTAGAATCCTGGTTGTGATACTGTTCTACAGGTTTGCCAGATGTTTCCATTAGGGGAAACTGGGTAAAGGGTACCCAACTGGATGAAGGATCTGTTTTATTTCTTACAACTGCATGTGAGTCAGTAATTATCTCAAAATCAAAATTTTAATAAAAATAAACTTTTTTGGAGTATAATTTACATACTACAAAATGCATTGTTTATGTGTACATTTTAATGAGTTTTGATGAAAGCATGTACCTGTAGAGCCAGCACCATAATCAAGGTGTAGATCATTTTGTCACCTCAGGAGATCCCTTCTGCTCCTTGGTAGGCCTTCCTTCCTCGACATAATCCCAGTCCTGGTAACAAATGATCTGCTTCTGTCACTGTAAAGTACTGTGACTTTTCTAGAGTTTCAGTTTGGTGTTTAAGTGACATATTTAGATCTCTATTCAGATCAATAGTATGTTCTTCGATAACTAACCACTGGTTTTGTTCCATTTGTCCTCATTTCATCTCCTGAATATTCTGTTCTTTATGAAGACTTGGAATCTCTGTCCTCCATATCTGTTATCTTCTTTCTTACATCATTTTCATTGTTTTTTCTTTCTTCTATGATGAGAGAACTTCTTATCTTTGTCCCCTAAATCACTGATTTGATTTTCTATAGAGTGGCATGATTTTAAAAGCTGTCACCAAAATAGATTCTAATATTGCTCTGTGCCTCAGTCTTTCTTGAATATTACTTGTGGGCCCTACTGCTCATATTGGTGTTCAAATTCAAACCTTTCATGGCCTTTTATAACTTAGTTTCTTCTGCTTGGATGCTCCTCCATCTCTGCCAACACTCTCCCCGACCCCGAATCACTGAGTCACTTCCTCTATTTAAATCTTGCATCAAAGCTCTTGTTTCCTTTTTTATTTATGAATGAAACTCTCAGAGAGGAGTTTTCTGATTCTATTTAAGGGCACTATGTAAAGCTGAAGAGTATTATGTAACTACCCATAAAAAGTCTGTGACTGAAGTCGACATACAAATGGAGTATATACAATTCATAAACTTCTTTTATAGTCATCTATCACTTAATAAATATAAATGAATGAACTGTAGTACATTTTTTCCTGTTGTTTTTACAAAACCAATCTTTGAGACAAAATTACCTGTGTTTTGGAGCCAATTTTATGATTCATGGCTAAAAATTGTATGCATTCTGAGTTTATCCTATAGGAGAGAAATGGTTTCTTCCTCAATTTTGCAAGGAGCTTTTGCTACCATAGAAGAGATTGCAGATATCTAGAAACCTCTTCTATTCCTCAAACTAATTTCCTGCCAAAATCTCTTAAAACAATAAACACAGCAACAATAAAACAATGAAAACCCATAGCAGACTTTAAACATTCTAACGTTCTAAAATTAGAGTGAAGAGAAAGAGTAAATATTTAACTATATTAAACTCTATTATTAAGGAAACAAATATATAAGGCTTAAAATGTGAGACCTTTCCTCTTCCCTCCCTCCCTCTCTCCCTCCCTTCCTTCCTTGCTTCTTTCTGTCTGTCTCTCTTTTTTTTCTTTCTTTCCTTCATCATTAAAGTACTAAATGCTGGTGCTGGCAAAACTGGACAGCTACATGTAGGAGAATGAAACAACCATTGTCTAACCCCATATACAAAAGTAAACTCAAAATGGATCAAATACTTGAATGTAAGTCATGAAACCATTAAACTCTTGGAAAAAAACATAGGCAAAAACCTCTTAGACATAAACATGAGTGACCTCTTCTTGAACATATCTCCCCGGGCAAGGAAAACAACAGCAAAAATGAACAAGTGGGACTATATTAAGCTGAAAAGCTTCTGTACAGCAAAAGACACCATCAATAGAACAAAAAGGAACCCTACAGTATGGGAGAATATATTTGTAAATGACAGATCTGATAAAGGCTTGATGTCCAGAATATATAAAGAGCTCACACGCCTCAACAAACAAAAAACAAATAACCCAATTAAAAAATGGGCAGAGGAACTGAACAGACAGTTCTCCAAAAAAGAAATACAGATGGCCAACAGACACATGAGAATATGCTCCACATTGTTAATTATCAGAGAAATGCAAATTAAAACTACAATGAGGTATCACCTCATACCAGTAAGGATGGCTGCCATCCAAAAGACAAACAACAACAAATGTTGGCGAGGCTGTGGAGAAAGGGGAACCCTCCTACACTGCTGGTGGGAATGTAAATTAGTTCAACCTTTGTGGAAAGCAGTATGGAGGTACATCAAAATGCTCAAAACAGACTTACCATTTGACCCAGGAATTGCACTCCTAGGAATTTACCCTAAGAACACAGCAATCAAGTTTGAGAAAGACCAATGCACCACTATGTTTATCGCAGCACTATTTACAATAGCCAAGAATTGGAAGCAACCTAAATGTCCATCGATAGATGAATGGATAAAGAAGAGGTGGTACATATACACAACGGAATACTACTCAGCCATAAGAAAAGGGCAAATCCTACCATTTGCAGCAACATGGATGGAGCTGGAGGGTATTATGCTCAGTGAAACAAGCCAAGCGGAGAAAGAGAAATACCAAATGATTTCACTCATCTGTGGAGTATAAGAACAAAGGAAAAACTGAAGGAACAAAACAGCAGCAGAATCACAGAACTCAAGAATGGACTAACAGGTACCAAAGGGAAAGGGACTGGGGAGGATGGGTGGGTAGGGAGGGATAAGGGGGAGGGGAAGAAAAAGGGGGGTATTAAGATTAGCATACATGGGGGAGTGGGAGAAAGGGGAGGGCTGTACAACACAGAGAAGGCAAGTAGTGATTCTAAAACATTTTGCTATGCTTATGGACAGTGACTGTAAAGGGGTTTATAGGGGAGAACTGGTATAGGGGAGAGCCCAGTAAACATAATATTCTTCATGTTAGTGTAGATTAATGATAACAAAAAAAAGAAATAAAAAAGCAGTTCCTGTGTGGTGACCTCCAATAAGTTCTACACAATTGTATAAAGGGCATATAAAAGTGTAGGCAAAGGGTCTGTGTTTGTGTTTATACAGAGGATCAAAGCCTAATTTGGCTACCCTGAAAATGAGCTAAGATACGATATGAAAAAGAACTTCCAACATCAGCACTCTCGGGAGGCCTCATGGCAGAAGATGATCATCAAAAAACCCCAACAACGATCCACGCACTGCTACAGCTGTAGATGCACTCATCCAACCAGTTCCTGGACTTGCCATGGGAATGAAGAAGGAGATATCTAAGCTGGCCTGTGCATACAGTAAAACAACAAATTTGACTGGATCTATACTGTTGGAACTCAACCAAGAAATAGGAGAACTGCAAATTGTAGCGCTCCAAAATCTTACAACTACAGACTATTTACTGTTAAAAGAACATATGAGATGTGAACAGTCCCCAGAAATGGGTTGTTTTAATTTGTCTGATTTCTCTCAGACTGTTCAAGTTCAGTTGGACAATATCCACCATATCATAGATAAGTTTTCACAAATGCCTAAGGTGCCTAACTGGTTTTCTTGGTTTCACTGGAGATGGCTGGTAATTACAGGTATGCTTTGATTATGTAACTGTACTCCTATTATGTTAATATGTGTGCACAATTTAATTAGTAGTTTAAAACCTATACATGCTGAAGTTACTCTACAAGAAGATATGTCAAAGAAATAATCAATCTCCCCATGTTTTCTTCTGCCTGCTACTTCTATAGCCTTTCTTCTTCCTTCCTAATAACAACCCTTAAATAGAATTCGTGCCTCATATCGAATTTACCGAGTATCATAATTCTTCCAAGTGGTAAAGATACCTCAAGACAAATGCTGGGCATAGAAGCCACAGGGCATAAATATGCAAAGAAGTACAAAGCTAACCTTTTCAAACAATAAGGCTTCTCTCTCACTTACCAACTTCACATTTCCCTGTATGGCCCCGGAAGATGACTGGTTAGCCAGAGACGGGTAAGATTCCTTAAGGGAGGAACAACCTAAGACAGGCACAGTCACAGGGGGGCCATCAGGTGAGAAATTGGGGATCAACAGAGGTGAGGCTTAGAACCTCACCCCCCCTGTTCTGAGAGAAATCTTCTGCATCCGTGGATGTTTTATTGCCCTTGTCTAGCTTGGATTAACACATAGTCTACAGGCACACACCTGATCATCTACATTTGCTCTCTTACAACACTAAACTATGTTTTCTACCTCTATCTTGTATCTACCTACCACTTCAGCATTTTATTAAAAATAATAATAACAAAGAGAGAAATGAGGTGTTCACATATAAATCAAGTATAAAAATCAAATGAATATTCATATTTCAACTGACTGTTTATAGTTCATAATGCATGAGCAAAACCGAAAGTTTCTGCAATGACTGCCCTTGTACTGTTCACCATGTAACTTGTTCACTATGTAAGAATTTGTTCTCCATGTAAGAACTTGTTCGTTATGCTTCAGAAGATTGGAGACTGACGAAAATTAGGCTTGGGGTGGATTAATGATTGTGCATTGAGCATTGACTCCCCTATACAGAATTTTATTGTTGCTAACAACCATTTGATCAATAAATATGAGAGATGCCCTCACACACACACAAAAAAAATTACACACTTCCAATTGTAAAATAAATAAGTAACTGGGATGTAATGTATAGCATAAGGAATATAGTCAAAATATTGTAACAACTTGGTATGGTGATAGCTGGTACCTAGAATTATCATGTATATAAATGTTGAATCACTGTGTTGTACACCTGAAACTAATGTAATACTGCGTGTCAACTACCCTTCAATAAAAAATAATTATCTACAAAAAAAAAAAATGTACTAAATCCTATTTCTTCCTGTAAAGAATGGATTTTCCAGAAGGAGTGACTGCACAAAATGGAGACTTTTACCACAGGATATAGTCTCTGAAAACTTCATTTACCTTGTAGGGCAAGCTCCCTATTGCAGCCTATTGCGGAATCTGACACTTCACTTCCAAGTTTTATAGCTGGTTTGTTCTAGGTAAGGCAGAAGAAGTCCTTTGAAGGGCAGACAGGGCCTTTTGGTTCAAAGTGGCATCATATTCACATTTCATAATATGCCCATAGGAAAAGAAAGCTATGAAAATTAAAGACAATAGTGAACCACTGAAGCCACAGAGAAATTCCATCAACTACAGAAGGAAAGAAACTGGATGGGGACCCCAAACTGTGCCTCTGCATGCATGCTTCAATTTCTGAAAAACAATGACTTCATCCAATTGGAAATAGAGAATTAAAATAAACTTAAACAAAATTTAGTCAATCAGTTAAAAACAAATTTAAAAAATGACTAGTTTAAAAGTAAAGGCAAATACAGACAGATTGATTTTTTTTTTAGAAAGCAGGTAATATAGAGATGGTCTGCAAGGAATATTTAAGTACATAGCAATATTAGACTCTGTATTGGTGATAGTAAACAACCACAGAAAATCAAATCAGTGATGCAGTAAACAAAGATGGGAGTTCTCTCATCCATGAAGTAGAAGTTGGAAGTGTTTGCTAAATATTAGGAAAGCAATTTTTTATTGAATCCAATCTACTTAGAGAGTGGAGGATGGTGCTAAAGGACTTGATTTAGGCTGACAAACCTCTAAAGTTGACAGGAAATCTGTCCTCTTGGGTAATCGTATTTAGTTATATATGTATATAGAGAATCTTCTAGTGTATGAGTAAATATGTTACATAATATATGTGAAAAATACACATTGCCTATATGCACATACATTCACATGTGTAGAAAATGTGTTTATGAGGAAAATGAATACTTAAATGTGAATGTTTAGCTAAACCAGGTACCTGGGTTCTTTGTTGTATCTGTTAAACTAGCAAAATATTGTCTGTAATTATATAAGTGTGGGTATCATACAATATGCCAACAGGATTTCACTTTGACAATATAGTACTCATTGTAATACAAATTAATGGATGGAATACAGTTTCACTTTCATTCTGTAGAAATTATTCACTCTTTAGAAAGGGTTGTATCTTGACCAATTTTGATTTAAATGAGAACACAAGCATTTTTTTAAAGGATGAATGACTTGAACAAAGATTGAACACTGGGAGTGCAATGGTGAAAATTAGATCTATAGTCAAGCTAACAGAGACACAGAGACAAGAGCGTTAGGACCAAAACTGATAAAATCATAAGGTGTGTCAGAAATGATGTATAAGATGAAGCTCCTGAGTGAGGTAGCCAGACCAAGAGCATCGGTGACAGTGCCCCTGGCAGAGGGGGCACTGGCTGCAGGAATCTGGGACTGAAAAGTCTAAGGAAGTGGGGGGAATCGAGGCTGGAGAGGACACAGAAGGCAGGATGGGGACTAGGAGGTAGGAAGAGGTGTCAGAACTGGGAGGAATGCTGAGGGCTGAAGGGGGACCAAGTAATGGGTGAATGACACAGACCTTGGAGTGCCATGTCGAGAAGTTTTGACTTAATTCTTTAAATAACAGTGTAAAAATATGACAAGTATGGAGTTGAGAAAAATACCTGTGGCTTCAGTTTGGAGGACAGCCAGGCAGACCAGTGAGAAGATAGAGGCCATTCACATCAGGGAAGCAGACAACACTGAGGAATATTCCAAATATATAATGAACAGTAACAGAGACATTAGGAGGTGTGAGAGCATAATGATATGAACCGACGCTCTGGAGCCAAACATCAAGGGCATACCTGTAAGCATCCCCAGTTTTCTCATCTGGGAAAGGGACTGTTGAAACTTATCTCAGAACTGTTGTGAAGGTTAGATGAAATAATGCATATGATGTGCTTTGAACCGTAGTGCAGGGTTGGTATATGGTTACCATGACCTTTCTGATGATTGTTATTTTATCACAGGACAAAAAGTGAAATACATTGCATAAGATCTTAGGCCTGCCAATTTTTATTTCGCATTCATGCATTAAATGGGAAATGTACATATGAAAATCTACAAATGTTTACTTGCTTGTTATTTATCAAAGCAGAGGAAAGACAAAAGGAGAAAAATCCCTTGTGTTTTGAAGTTGCCTATTTAGTTTCACGCAAAGATTGTTAACAGAAACCAGACATCCAATCCCAAAGCCTGCAGAATAACTACTCAGCGCAAATGTGTGGGTGGGGTGGAAAAGGTCCTACCATTGGTCACGCCACACCCGGAGGTGCCTGCAGAAGTCACTCACCTCCCCACGTGAGTGTTCTAAACATTACGAACATACCAAAACAGTGTGCCTGGAAAACTATTCGGTTACAGCCAGTTTTTCTACATTTTCCCTCAACTCTACCTGTTTTTTATTCAGGATGTACTCTGCATCTGAACAGCCAACACTTAAAACAAATGCTTCATCACTGCATAGCCAAAGGAGTCATCTTTCCTCATAGGAATAGTGGTAACCTTACAGCCCCATGTCCTGTCTGTTCCCCTCAGACAATTCTGCATTTTAGGGTCTGTCATTAAAAGCACCTCCTCTTGGTTCTAAAATCTGCACCAATTAGGGATGCTATTAACTGCAAGTAACAGAAACCCCCACTAATAGTGGTATAAAAATAGGGTTTATTTTAATTAATTTTCAGGGTGGTAGGATGTACCAGCAGTAGGTCACCTAACCAAGAGCATCATCAGGAACCTAAGTTCTCTCCTGTTTACTCCAGAGTTCTTTGGTTCTTACAGTTCCAGCTGTAAGATAGCAGCCTCAGCTTCAGACACCATTTTGTTCAAAGCAGAACTTTGTGGAAGGGATCTGTGTGAGTGAACTTTCTCTTTGTACCTGTTCCTTTTCTAAGAAAGCTCCCTTAGTAGACTTCCCTTTATGTCTCATTGGTCAGAATGGTTCTGTGACCACTTCTAGCTGCAAAGGAGGCTAGTAAGAAAATCAGTATCTTGCTTTGTAAAATCTCTATAGTCAGGGACAGTCAAAAGAGAATAGAGATGAAAATGCCATTGGGTTAGCAGCTGTGTTAGTTCTCTATTGCTGTATAACAAATCACTCCAAAGTACATTGATTTTAAACAACGTAAGTGTTTTATTATCATTCACAGTTTCTGTAGGTCAGAATTCAGGAGCAACTTGGCTGGATGATTTCGCCCTAGAGCCTCTCATGAGTTTGTAGTCACTTGTTTGACCTCCCAAGTCTTGACTGGGGCTGCAAGGTCTCCTTCCAAGGTGGCTCACAGATATGGCTGGCAAGGTGGTGCTGGCTCTGGGTGATGGGCTTCAGTTCCTGTCCAGCAAGTCTCTCCTTAGGGCATAGCTACGGGCTTCCTATAGAGCAAAGGATTCAAGAGATCAAGGCTGCAATATCTTTTTTGACCTGCAGAGTTCACACGACATTACTTCTGTAGTAGTCTATTGATACACAGGTCAGCCCTACTCATCGTGAGAGACCACGCACACACTTGAATGCTGGAAGACAAGGATAGTCGGTTGCCGCCTTGGAGACTGGCTGCCCAGCGGTGTGGATCTAAGGCCCTGCTCCCATTTTAGCTCCTGCTTCACATTGTTTTGTTGGCAGTCCTGGTGACATTTTTACTGTTTCCTTTGCTCCCTATCTGTGAGGAGGAATGCATAAATGTGTGACGAAGTAAAGAGACAGGACCTAGAGTTACACTTGGCTGTCAAGAAACAATTATCCATACCTCCTCCCTTCACCAGAAAAATCACTTTGAACTACCAACCACTGAAAGAAAGAGATACAAATAGGGCATGAATGGGAACTGCTGCTTTCCTTTCCTGAGTAAATTCCCTGAAAAAAAGCCAGGCATCATATGTAGTTTTTAACAAAATCATAAGAAAACTTCCCTGCAGTAACCTGGAGCGAGTGGTATGAATGATTTTTTCCAGGGGGGATCTGCTTATATGAGACACAGGGGCAAGGAAGTATGATATTTTGAATACAATTTTGGGCTTTTAGACAGATATGTTTTTTTACATGGAGAAAATGTAGGTAATTTGATCCAATTAACCCCAACTATAACCAGTTGGTTGGCTTACCCCAGGTATTTCGAAAGGTCTCTTGACCACTGTTGCAAAAGGACCTTAGATAGTTTGGTTATTCATAATTTTTAAGTTCTTTCTGGTGGCCTTTGCAGCTGCCTGTAGTTTCAGATAGTGGTGACCAACATTTGTTCAAATCAGAGGCTGGACACAGGACTTCTTCAGTGAGGCCAGGTCACCATTCTGAAGGGTTCAGGCTACTACTGGCTTACCAGATACCTAAACTTCATTTATGCAAAGGTACAAATGCCTCTATAATATTTCTACCACATGTTTTGCCACTAATTTCACTGATTAAGGAGTATGTCTGATCTGCACTTTGCTAATGAACAAAGGCCCTGGTGCTGATCAGATTTGAAGCTGGAGACTATCTTGTGATAACTGTATCTGAAGTTGGCCTTTAGAGTAAGATGTTTCCCATGCTAGCTCACCACCCATGGAGTGTGTACTCCTGACTAGAGCAGATAACCAGCCCAAGGGTATAGATGAGGCTTTCTTACATGGATATGTCACCTGTCTATGCTGGAATATTTTAAAGGAAGTTACAGTCTCCTAACACACACTTATTGGAAAGCTGGGCAAAGTTGCACTGCACCACACACAACTGCCCTGTACAATGCCAGTTCCTTTAATGATGGCAAGGTCTTTTATTAACAATGAGTAGTACTCTAGGTAGTTTTTTCCACTTTGCTCCTGTATTGATGCTTTGGCCCAATTTGGTGGCTGGAAACAGAGAATGCTTTGTCTGGCATCAATAACAAAAGATAACTAGTTGGCAAAACAGTGGTAACATTGGAAAAATTATGAGAAAGAAGCCCAGATGTTAGGGTATAGTACTGAGTACAAGGCCAAACCTCTCATGAATTAAAATTTAGATTGTCTTCGTTAAATTTTCCCTTCCTTTTCCAAATCTTATTTGCTATCCTTTGATTGATCTCCTCCTATTCCAATGTCTCCCATGAGGGGAATTTCATATCCAGTCTAGACTATGCCTTAACTTAAAGCCATTTGCCATACCATAGCATTTGGTGCCATTATAGAAATATATATGATTTCATTTTTAAGCTGATATGCATCCCTCCATCCTAAATTAAAGGGCTAGAAAAAAGAAAAAGTAATGTCACATTTTGCACCCCTTAGCTTTTCGAGGGGCAAGTCTCCATGAGGTCATGTCTTAATCTTCACAGAGAGTTTATTTTTACAGAGAAATGCAATCCCTTTTTTTAGGACAGAATACAGAGGAAGGATTTACTGTCAAAACAACCAAAATAAATAGAGCTAATTTTTTTTTTTTTGGTTTGGTAATAGATGGATTTGGTTCTTTAAAAAATTAACGTCAGCTGCTTAACACCTGCAAAAGATTCAGGATATTTTATGTTCCATAAGTGTTAACTTTTTAAAGGAGAATAAAATCAGCAAACAACAAAAAAAAGTCTTAGTACAGTAAATGTTAGCATCTGAGACTCTCTATCGCTTACTCATGAGTGTTACTTAGAAGTCTGTCTGAAGCTCATTAGGTCATTTAAAATCACAAGTCTATCCATATGTAGACCAAATGTTTAAGAAAGGACTGCATACCCACAGAAAGAAGTAAAAGAAAAATAAAAGGCATAACAGTTTTGCCTGGAAAGTCCCAGGACACATTCTATTGTCAAAGGTAATTACAGTCCCCCCGTCACACCAGGGATGGAGCTACTCCTTGTTTCATGAGGTTCTGTAAAGAAAAAAATTCCATATTTCCCATTGGTAAAGTCCTGATCTAGAGGGAACTTTAGCATCATTTGTAATGAGGAGTCATGTATCTCCCGTTCTGCATTTTCTATATATTTTTGGTTATGGTGACCACGGTTCCCTGATCCAAATCTGGAATGCGTGGCCAGTGCAGCCATGGTCATTCTACCTGAGGGTTGCCATTTACAAATGCCATCTACAAAAGTGAGACTGTAGGGACAGCATCGAGTAATGAGATGAAGCAGTGTATCCAATTTATTACCATGACCCATTCAAAATCAGGTATCATCCATATTCACATTAGGAGAGTCCATGCATTTTCTTGAAACTTAAGCAAAATCTCAAGTGTGCACAATTTTCCACTAGCAAAGAACAAAGGTAGACTTCCTGTGGGACATTAACTGTATAATATCCTGATCCCCCTCTATAAGTACATATCAGGTACTGGGAACCTTGAGGAGGTTCCATAGAAAGCCAAAGATGAAAAAATTCTATTACTTTCCCTGGGAGGAGGGAGGGAACTTAGTATTTTGTTTATTACCAGTTTGAAAGTATCTTTATTCTTCATTCATTTCATGAGTGTAAACCTAACTTAGATTCATGTTACTCTATTCTAATTGTTTGATGTCTCTAAAAGGAAAGGATTTGAAAACAGAAAGTCACTGTGTGGTGTGAAAATTGAAAGTACCATTTCCATTTCTATTATTGTTATTCTTTCAACAGGCTTTGGACATTGTAGCATGTCAGTGGTAGAAATAGGATTCCTTTGTATTTTGTATTTTGTCAATTTACTTTCCTTTATATCAATAATTCATTCTTTTAAAATTTAGTTTAGATAAGTTTTCTGCTTCAAAAAGAAAAGCTAGACCTTTTCTGTGAGTAGAAGTTTTAATAAAAGCAATTTTCCAATTATTCTGTGTAAATTCCAAAAGACTTTAATATTCTAATTAAGAAAGTTTATGAAAAAATGCTCCACATCACAGTCATCAGAGAAATGCAAATCAAAATATTGATGAAATATCACCTCACACCTGTTAGAATGGCTGTCATTGACAAGACAAGAGATAACAAGTGTTGGTGAGGATGTGGAGAAAAGGGACCCCTTGTGCACTTTTGGTGGGAATGTAAACTGGTGCAGCCACTATAGAAAACAGCATGGAGGTTCTTCAAAAAATTAAAAATAGAACTCCCATATGATCCAGCATTTCCACTTCTGGGTATATATCCAAAGAAAATGAAAACCGAATATATAAAAGATATCTGCACCCTCATGTTTATTGCAGAATTATTCCCAATAGCCAAGATATTTAATGTATATATATATATATCACATTGAGATATGACTTTAAGAGCATTATGTTAAGTGAGGTAAGTCAAACAGAGAAAGACAACTGCTGTATGATTTCATTTAAATGTGGCATCTAGAAAAGCTGAACTCATAGAAACAGAATAGAATGATGGTTACCAGGGGAGGGGGTTGGGTGTATTGAGAAGATGTGGCTACAGACCTACAGTTAGAAGATGAATAAGTTTTGGAGATCTAATGCATGGTATTGTGGTTATAGTCAACAGTACTGTATTATATACTTCAAGGTTGCTAAAAGACTAGATCTTAAGTGTTGTTACCACAAAAAAATGATAATTATGACATGATGGGGTCTTAGCTAACACTACAGTGGTAATCATATCACAACATATAAATGTACCAAAGCAACATGTTGTACACCTTAAACTTACACAATGTTATATGTCTATTACATCTCAATTTTAAAAAACATTTCTGACATAAAAAAAAAGAGATCAGAGTTATTTTCCTTATTTGCTGGCTGTCAGGTTGAAGTGATGGAAAAGTTCACACCTTCAGTTAAACTTTATTTAGCCTTGAAACTTCCCACTCATACTGCTGCAGACGTGGCTGTGGAGCAAGTCAGCCTTTCCACACTCTCACCTGTGCACACTTCCTTTCTGCAGGGCTTCCTCATGAAGTAGAGACTGTGCTTTTATCTCAGCTGTTTACAAATATTTATATTCCATCATAAACACATCCCACTGGTGTGGATGCATTCGATAAGAATAGCTCTCCTGTAAGAGTATGGAAGAAATTTGGTTGTTTGAGATTCCCTTTCCCACTGTGGGAAACTTCAGAACTTCTGGCCATGCTCAAAACTATTGATCCGTATGTGATGGGTAGGTGGATCCTCTTTTTTTGACTTGCAGTTAACCCTTGTCAGTTGTATTGATAAGATAAAATAGTATCTCTGGTGAATTTTAAATCTGTGTATTTATCAAGCCTATTGAATGTCCACATTCACTCTCAGACTTTCTCATTTAAGGTTTTCCCATTGATAGTTGGTTAGGAGTTGGTAATCTGTATTTGTTTTCTATTGTTGCCATAATGAATTACCACAAGTGCAGTGGCTTAAAAGTAATGAATTATCTAATAATTTTGTTAAGTCAGAAGTCTGGCATGGGTCTCACCAGGCTAAAACCAAGATGTCAGCAGACTGCATTTCTCTGTGGAGAACTTATGGAATAATCCTTTTTCTTCCTTATCTGGGTTGTTGGCAGAGTTCAGTTCCCCTGAGAAGACTGAGGTCCCTGTGTTCTTGCCGATTGTCAGCTGAGGGCTGTTCTCAGCTTTTCAAAGCTGCTGCATTTCTTGGCTTATGGCTCCTTCCTTCTTCAAAGCCCAATAAGGGTGTGTTGAGCATTTCAACCTATTGAGGCCTGTTGCATCTCTCTTGCTGCAGTGAGGAAAGGTTCCCTACTTCTAAAACCTCATGTGATTAAATTGGACCATGAGATAATCCAGGATAATCTCTATATATCAAGGTTTGTTACCTTAATAATACCTAAACTTTTCCCAAGTAAGGTAACAATACAGGTTTCAGGGGTTTAGAGCGTAACATCTATGGTGACCCATTATTCTGCCTACCACACAGTCTCTGTGTGGCTAGGGAAAGAGATGCAAAGAAACACTACATTTTACTTGGGGTTCATTTTAGAGACTCTATCCCACCCTTTTAAAATCCTTCTGTATAATAAAAAAACACATTTTATCAAAGTAATACCTACATGGTTTGAAGAAGCAAGTAGCATTCATAGGTTTGTGATGGAAAGCAGCATCCTGTTGCCCCACCTACCTCCTCTCCAGGTTCTAGCTTTCTGAAAACTCTGTTGTTTCTTCTACGAATTATCTCTGTATCTCTAAATAACATAATCCTGTTATTTATTTATTTATTTTTTGAATTGTAGACATTAGGTATTTATTCTATCTTTTGGACACTGAGGATTTAGCTCTCTGGTACAATTTCCCACACAATACAGATCCCTCATCTCTTTCCAACATAATCGGTTACTGTTTTTGGTTAAATCAATAGCCAGTATTTACATTATTATGTGTATATAAATATTTCTCACAATTGAGGCACATAGTGTTTTTTGAGTATATCATGTTTTTTCTGAATTTAAGTTACCTTTGTTTATCCGTTCCTCAGTGTTCTGCTTGTAGTAGTAATTCACATCTAAATTCTTCAATGGAACTATAAAATCCACTGTAAGATTAAAAAAAGGTTATTTATCAGTTATCATTTGCCTAAAGATATCCCTCCTGGAGCCATTTATCTGTTGATTTGATTTGGATTAATTCTCCATGTCGGAATACCTTCCTGAAGCTTCCCTTCATCATCAACTTGGGGTTATTTTTCTGCAACCCTGTCTTCCTACTAGAAAAGGACACAAAGGGCATAATTTTTTTGAGACTTTGCATGTTGTGAAACTTTTTTTACTTTCACCTTTGATATTTGTTAGGTGCCACCCATTGTCTTCTGTCTTTCTGTTGAGATGCCTAATCCCATTCTAATTCTTCATCTTCTGATTGTGTTTTTTTTTTCTTCTCTGGAAACTTCCAGAATAATCTTTTTATTTCTGGTAGCTGAATATTTATCAGTTGTGTCTTTTAGTGTGAATCTTTTATCATTCATTATGCTAGTTGGATATTTATGGGCTCATTCAATCTGGAAGTTTTCTTGTATTATTTCTTTGATATTTCATAATCATAGCTTAATCTCTTTTTATCTAGATAGATCATTTTAGTTTTCTCTCCTGTTTTCAATCTCTGTCTTTTAGTTCTACAATTCCATTTTATAACTGATCTATTGAATCTTCTACTTCCATATATTCTTGTTCTCTGAATGAGATTATCTTATTTTTAAATTTGTTTGTTTTTTTAATGGATATATTGAATAAATTGAGTATATGTCTTATAGTGATTTATACTTTTCTCCTGGTCCCAGGTTGCCTGTTTCCATTATTTCCTTTTTTGCTTAACATCTCTACTTTCGTTTTAAGACAGTATAATGTAGAGATTAGAACCATGGGTTGTAGATCCAAGTAGAAAGATTATGAATCTGGCCATCCTACTTTGTAGCTTTTGACCTTGAACAAGTTACTTAGTCTTGATATACTTGTTTATTGAAAAATGAGTATAATAATGATATTTACCTTATAAAGCTGTTATGATGATTAAATAAAATTATATGTATATATGCAAAACATTAATGTATGTAAAGGATTAAATGAACTAATTTATATAAAAAATTAAAATGTGCTTAGAATGATTCTTGGCATACTGAAAGACATTATCTACTATTATTGAAGAATGTGACACTAAAAATCTACATGGAAACTCGTATGTGAGGGCAGGGCTTGCTGACTGATAGCTTCTTGAGTGCAGGCTTATAGGCTTTGTTGATGGGGAACCCAAATTTCAGGATCAATAGATCTACTGTCTTGGTCTGTTCAGTTCTTTAGAGAGAAATCCTGCAAATCTCTGCCTGTGTAGTGTAAGCTTGGCTGTCTGTGTTTTGGGAGTCGGGGGAAGGAAGGAAACTAGAGAATCTCATGTTTGCCATGCAGATTTTTACTTGTTTTATGTATGTATGGAATATCACTTTTGTCCTCAGCTGTGGATGGTTTTCTACCTCTCCAGAAAGTATGGGGGAGGGGCAGTCAGCAGTCAACTGTCTACAGATGCTCTTGTTTTCAGCTTTACCCTGCACCCCCACCTAGGTTGCTGATGCCTCTAGATCCAGGGTTTTTCAGATTAAACTGGCTTGTTTCTCACTGTTCCACCTTCCAAACCACAGTTCCAGCTTTTTCCCATCTCTAGTTAATGACCATTCATCCACTGCATTTTCAGCTAAAAAGTGTTGCTATCTCTTATCTACCTCTCATGTTGTTAACATTTCTCATCTTCTATCACCTTCTTTCTATTGTCTTTGTCTTTCTAGGTCTATCCTTTCAAAAAGTTCCTTTACTCTCATTGTCATGGAGAGGAAGGAGGCAGTAATAGTAAACATTTTGTTTAGCATACCGTGTCCAATCATTTGTCTTCACGCAAGGCCTGGCTCCATTGGTAGAGGAGGAGGGATGGGGCAGCAGAGACCTGACATCAGTGGATGCTTTTAGGTTGTGAGCCCATATTTTTGTGTCTGCTTCTGTCTTTTTCTCTGTGACACTGAGGGCCTCTGCTTATGCAGTGGCTTTGATTTCGTGCAGTGATTGTCACCTTTATTGCAGCTCCCTCTCAGAGTGGCACATTAATTTTCCTCTAGCTACACCAGTAATCGATGATGCCCTGATCACTTTCCTACCTGCAGTGCCTCTTTGCTTTTTCTGTTGGCCTCTTGGCAGCCCCACAGCATGCACACCTCCTCTAACTTATGTTATTTATTTATTTATTTTTTTAACTTATGTTATTTTTTGAGGAGCTCAGGAATGACTGAGTTCCCCTTCGCCATACTCAGAGTTCCATGGGGAACTGGCCTGAGATGCCCACTTTTTTCTTCCCACAAACACTATACTATATTGTGACTGCTTCATGTTCTATTGACTTGGGCTGCTGCAACAGACCGCCCTCCTTCAATAATCTGTAGATGAGAAGCAACCATTGGCCTTTACTTTCAAAATTTTTTTTAACCACGCATACTTCATAAGACTTATGTCAAGCCCCTTAGGAACTCTCTCATGAGGATCCTCTGCAGATATTCCTAGAGGATCTTCCAAGTTCTACAAGTCAGCAAGTCTCATGCAGAGAAGAAAAGGCCATACTTAAAAATGGTAAAGATAAATTATTCTCATCCATTTCTTTTGTGTGTATGTGGAATTGCAGGCTCAGATTGTCCATCAACTTATTCACCAAGGAACTGATTTGGTAATTTGGAGCAGTTTAATAATATTTATTAAACATTCAATATATTAAGACTTAACCTGGAAGGAGTTATAGAAATGTGAAATCTTAATACTATTCTTAAAGCTATGGTGAATAAATATTAATGCTATGTAAGTAAAGACTCCCAGGGTGTGATTAATCTTGGTTCAATATACTGAAACCTTTTCGCTCATGTCCATTTTGCAACTGATACCATTAGAGACCCATTCTCTCCTTGTCTTACCAAAATTCCAGCTGGATCGGTAGGGTCCAAAGAGGGCCTATGTTGCCAAAGATTAATGCTTCAAGATGTACTAGCCATTGTGCTTCTGAGTTCCAATTTGCCCCAAGGAATTAAAAAGAAAAAAAAAAGTGCTATTTCCAATCACTGGAATAGCCACTATGGCACTTTAATTGTTTTTTGAAATTATGTTTATCCCCAAGATACCATTAGTAATAATAATAATAAAAAGCCCAACAACTCCCAAAGCCCCCAAATAACAGATTATCATCAAGCCATTAAAATATATACAGTATTGAAGAGGAGAAATATACAAAATTTCTGGCACACTTTGATCACAATTATAGTAAAAGCAATATGTAAAATAACATTTGGAAGGAACTATATACTCAAATGTGGAAAATGTGTTTGGGAATGAGATTATGGGTAACTTTTCCCTTTAAAAATTTCTGTGTGCATTTTCAAATTTCCTATAATAAAATGCTTCTTTTTGAGTTTAAAACAATTTATATATAATGTGATATTACTTAATAGTTTATATGATACAAATGACTTTAAATTAAAATCAGCATATTTGTGGATGAGATTAAGTATTTAAATTCTGTTTTATATTTTAGAGAAACTTTGGGCATTCTAAACATGCTAAATTCCTACTATGGAATACTGAAATGGAAGGGATTTATTTAAGGGCTAATTTAGGGAATTCTGGAGCCTGAATGGGAGTTTTATATATTGTCTTCTCCTGTATAATTTGTCAGTGAGGGAAGGAAAGGTAGACACTTACTTAATTCCATCAAGCAAAGACTCAACTGTATGTTTCTTTGAGAACTTATTGTGAGCACGGCTTGTTCAGGAAGCTACAAACTGATTGGTATGTATTCTGATACCCACTGCCCTGCTTTTTCCCTCTGTATTTCCTTATTTTAAGCCTATCAAGTAATAGAAAAAGCAGACTTCACTGGAGGCATCTCATTGTTCTAGAGAAGGTTTAAGTGTCCAATTGATGGCAGTTATGAGCCATTCAATTTCTGGGGAAAATAAAAATAATGAGTAAGCAGTATCTTTCATCTTTTCATGTCTGATTTTTTTTAAAAAAGCCCAGATTTCCAAGCAAAGAGAGAGCGGTATAGTGTGTTTACAATGTTACTCTCAAGGGATAAGGAAGCTTATTATGAGTAATATCCTCATGAGAGAGTTAGCAACCTTAATGGAATGGCTCTCCTCTCAGATTTCAGAAGGAGTCTTTCTGTTACTGGCCTGCTGTCTTTCCATAAAGAAGAACCTCCTTTGATCCGTAGTCTTTTCCTTCTCCCTGTAGGGAGGGCATCATGTAGCAAAGGCAGAGAATCCTCCTTAGAAGCCTGGTATGAATGAAATGAAACCATAGAAGAAGGTTAGTGTCTTATAAATAAACTAAGTCTATTTGCTGCAACTCAAATTCTTGTAGAAAATTCTGCTAGACTTTTCTCATTTACCTGAGTAGCCAGGGGGTGGGACACATGGGTTGGACGGTGAGGAAGTGGGTAGGGAATTGGATGGGGGAGAACCGTAGAGAGTGAATGATGAGACTAGGATGCACATAATTTAATCAGGGTATTCTTTTCCTTAATTCCCATGGCCTACCCCTGTGGGTTTTCCACATTTAAGCAATAAGTAGCGCTTATAAATTACTACTTAATAGGATCAGTTCCTCATGTCAGAAACCCAAAGTGTTCCAACAGAAAGGGAAATTAATATTTTGCTTTTACTTTCTGAAGATTGATGCATATGGTCACCAATACTTCAAAGAGTTTCAAATTCATATTTAGATAAATGGATTCATTCTCATATGCATTTGGAATAGCAACAAAAAGGAATCTTCCTATGTGAGCCCTTATTGTGGAGTAAAAAAAATGATGCCAAAAACATGTGGAGCTTGGGACATGGGCCAAGATGGTAAACATAATGGTTACAAGTTGGTTGTCTGTGACTATTGCCTTAAAGCTCCTTTTAAAATGTGTGCTTACAGTATCCTTACATGTATGAACAAGAACATTGTTGTGACATGAGTGGACTTCTGTTCAACAGAGAGTTTAAAACAAGTTCAGACTTTAGACCTATCCAGTCACCTTTAGATGTGCTGAATAAATCAAGTATTGTTTTTTTCAAGCATTGATGTCTCATAGCTAAGTAAGTTTTATATTAATTATTGAAAAGTTACATTTTCAGAGGTCCTGCTGTAAGTCCCATTAATGGGCTAGTTAGAGAAATTCAGCCACATAAACATCTAAGCTGGCATCTTTCGGAGGACCTAAAGATTGTGACTGAAAGTCATTGACAAGGTCTGTTTCTCCTCCTGTGGAAATGGTAAGAGTCCATCAAAACCAAATGTCCTTGGGCCTTTTGCATTTGGCTTTCAGACTTTTTCTCTTAGAGGGAGAAGAGGAGAGCCTAGGAAAACCAGGTTGGGGCTTCCTAGTGTCAGGGAACAAAAGATCTCAAAGAATGTAGATGGAGTCTGTAGGAACAGGGAAAAGAAAACAACAAAGCCGACCAGCATCCTGGAGTGATCCAGACCTCTCCTTGAAGACGTAACAAGTCATTTTTGTGATTAAAGTCAATTAGTACTGTTCCATGCTAAGATAAAGTGTATAGGACACTGTGGTAGATGCCAGAGAACTGGTTCATTTACATGAGAGGCTTTTTATGTCATCTCTAGGACTGAAACTGGACCAGAGGTTTTCTCCTCACAGCCAGATCATAAGCAGAAGCCATGCTGTTTCCCAGTTGTGAAATATCACAGCCATGGGGGTATAGAAAGAGTCAAAATCAGCATGATCCTAATTCTCCCCAGAAGGCAGGCCTAGCTTTCTGGTGAATGTGGAATCAGAATAACCATGTTAGATCTCTTAAAATTTTAATGAAGCCAAACTGAGAGAGCTGCTATGTCTATTCCATAATGGTGATAACATTGCCAGTGGGGCCGGAAATCATGAAAGTCCAGTGGGGTAAGAAATCTACATTCCTCTCCAAACTAGGGCATCTTTTAAAAAATCAGATTTGTGGCATTCAAACCAAATGGATGTCTCCCTCTCTTAGACTCTGCTTAGAAAGACTCTCCTAAAACCTGTCATTATAATTCTCCCTTATCCAAACTTTCAACAGCTACATTTTTCTGTTCTAAGAAGAAGAAATGGTATGAGGGAGGGGAGGAGGAATATAAGGAAATTATATGCAAAATTCAAGAGGACACAAAAATTTGTTAAATGTGTACCATGTAGCAAAAATGCTTATATCCCTTTATTTAATTCTTATAACAATACTGTCCATTTTCTAAGTGAAAAAGCAGATGTGGGCAGAGGTCTATAGTCACATAGATAGGAGCAGTAGAACCAGAATTTGAACCTAGATCTCTCTGCTATCAAAAACTCTACTCTTTGTCACAGCACCGCCTATCTTACCACCCTTTAGTGGTTTTTCTCAATAAATCCTATTGAGTGTCTATTATATCTCAAGACTCTATTTGGTGCCAAAAAGAGAAAGATTATGTACAGTGTGCTAAGTGCTGTGGGATTATAAGAAATTGTAGAATGTAAGGAAGGTAACAACTTTGCCTTTCAGGGTGCACAGATGTTCTTGTGGTCTAGAAAACTACACTGAAGGTATGAAATTTGTCTTCCCCTTAGAGTAGGGGTAGAAGTTTGCCAGTTTAAGAGGGCAAATGGGTGGGAGATAGGCTAGGGAACAGAAATAGTTATTTCAGATCTAGGAAGTAAGGACAGCAAAAGCAAAAATTTGAAAGCTATTTTTAGGCTTCCATGGTGCAGTCACTGAAAATGCAAGAGGTCTCTTTTAATGAGTACTAAGGATGGGAGCCTTCATTGTGAGGCCACTGGATGAGAAAAATGGACTTGCAAAATTTGTTGATGATGTGGCTACTGTTCCGCATGGACCTGTTCACTAACCCAAGAACAATTCACAGAGCCTGGATTCCTCGGGTTGGGGGGCAGGCCAGGAAAAATGGCAGAGGAAGGAGGGTTCCAGAAGAAAGACAGGTCCAGCTACAGCTCAGGTGCCAACATTAACCTTCATTTAAAAATTCTGCAAGAGCCTGCTGGGTCGCTTTGTCTTCACCCAGGAATCTACGCAGTCAGGGAAATTCTACCAAGGACAGACTCAGCTGTGATGAGAGGTGCACATTCTTGAAAAGTTTGTCGGGAGAAGGAAGGATGGTGGCTTTTTGGGTATTCATGCTTTGTGCTAAGTGTTAAGCAAGTGAACCAAGTTGAGGGAAGAGGAGTATTGATAGGAGTCTTCTCTGTAATCCTACCCCTTCCCCTATTATAAGGGCTTTGGGGAGAGGAAGGCAGTGTTCTTTAAAAGTGTTTCACATGCATTCACTCATTTAATTTTTCAAATAATGATTTTATAAGGCAGGTACCATTATTATCTCCATTTAACAGGCAAGGAAGCTGAGGGCCAGAGAGGTTAAATAAGTTTTCCAAAGTCACACAACTAGTATCAAAGCTGAGATTTGAACCCAGATTGTTTCATTTCAGAGGTCATGCTGTTTGGATTCAATGCTGTGCTCTTAAGAAGGGCAGCGTTTTTGGGTGTATTTGCTGGGAAATAAAATCACTGAGTGAAGATTAGCCAGCTACAGAAAGCCTGGATTTTTCTTGAGCCTAATGTTCAGCATATCCCTCGGATGCTGAATTTTGAAACCTTCATCTTTCCTTGCTGACATTTTAACTGGTATTCACATCATCACAAATCCCAGTGACATGTATACAGTTAAATATTTACTCTTTCCATGACCTGGAACATTCTGAGGAATGGCACACCTTTCAATCTCTGTTTTAAAACAATTTCATCCCAACCTGTGGAAAATAGAGTCAGCGCCTCAAGCCTCTCCAAAGGCATTGTCCTGTGCGTTCTCACTATGCTCTTTGAAAACATTCCCACAGCTCAAGCAAAGGAAAGATGTCCATGTCTGTTGTATAACCAAAATGTGTCTGGCTATTTTTTCCCCACTTATGTATATTCACATAAGTTCAAGTTCATTCTAGTTTTCTCAGCCCTTGTCCTCAAAAATCAAAATCTTGATTTCTGCCTGGCTGCCATTTTCTTTCCCATCTTGAAAGTTTCTGTCAGAGAGGCCCCACGTGTGAATGAGGGAGATTGCCTGTAGTCCCAAACCTATTGACTTGTTTTCATGCTATAAAAAAGCTGACATGGAGAAAGTTCAGCAAGTATGTCAGGTCTGTCCTAACATATCTATCATGGTTTGCAAAGCGTGTGATCCAGGTCTTAGCAAAAGCTTGAGGGAACTTCTCCAGCTGTGGCTCTAGCCTGCCATCCCTCTCTGGAAGCCTGGCACTTAATGGATTGTTCTTTGGCTTGTGTGCATCTCAGAGTCAGGCTGGAATAAGTTTCATTCTCGATGTTGGGCTTCTCAGTTTTGTCTCTAGTATTTCCTTTGCAATAGAAATTTTATTAACATTCATAAATAAAGTTTTCCACATACTGTCATCTATCTCTCTTCCACCTAACTTATCCCAGATTTTCTGGGGATTCTCTGAAAATGATTCACATTGTTAGGGAACAATTTCCCCATTGTTCTTTCTGGTCTCTGAATAGAACCTTGCCCTTGGTTAAGTCAATGGGAAAGATGTGAATAGGAAAGATGTCCTCTGTTGGTCTTATTAAACAAACAAACCAAAGAAGAGAAATAACAATTCTTGCCAGTAGCGGCCAAATATCTCCTTTTGGAAGGTATCACTACCTAAGAAATGCTGCTGCAGTTTCTAAGATACAGTCAGCACCTTGCCTTAAGAAGTTGCTGGGTGAATCTGGACCACACGCTTAGAGACATTTTGGGGAATTAGCCCAATGCCACTAGATCACCTGGCCAGTTCAAGTGGCTTCAGCTTGAAAATCAGATACATTTAGGCTGAAGAGCCCTTTGTTTTATGATATAAGTCTTGGTTTCAGGAAAGATTATAATGTCAGCCTTAGGTAAAAGATGAATACTTATGAGGTATTACTGAGAGGGATGGAAATTGCCTTCTGCACTCAAAGAGCTGCCACAAAATTTCCCCCCATTAAGAACCACTGCCTTAAGGAGATGAGAAAATAAGGCCTGGAGAGGTTTAGTAGCTTTCCTAAGGCCACACAGCTTAGGTGCGGAAGTGGCAGTAAGTGGGAGAGCTGGGACTACAAAGTTTTCTGAGTATAAAGTGCTTATCTATTGCCTTATACCACTATTCCGTCCAGCCGTCCTTATTCTTCTATAAGAATAATATCTAATATCCTATGACTAATGGGCATTTGCTTAATGTGCTGTGTGTGAACACTTGCATACCCCCACATCCAACAAATATCTGTTAATATTTCAAAGCCCTCTTAAACTAACCTTGCCTTAATCCTTAGGCACCATCCGACAGGGATCATGGAAAAGGAAACGTAATGCTTGTGTCATTGCAGTAGCTGTCTCTGAGCCAGTAGGTGCATTTGAGTGGAGTTCTGAGGTCAGAGGGTATGGGTATGAGTTCCAACTGAAAGTCCCAGTGCAGGCAACCCCTCACTTCCTAGCGGGACTGTAGTTATCACTGCCCAGGCTGTATGTTAGGTTTGGGATAAGTGGACTCTTCCAGTCTCCAAGGGATAAATTTTTAAATGTGAAAAGTCTTCTTACCCATGTGCAGTTCTGAAATAGACATGACACCCAGAGCCACAAGCAGCCAACTATTCCTTTTGTTTTCCTTCCTGTCCTGAAGTCTTTATCAAAACCTCCAGATTCTAAGTTTTACCCTCTTGTCTGAAGCACTTGAGCCTCTCGGAAGGTGTGAGAATGCTAATAGATTTAAGGTTGTGTTTCATCCACTCTTGACTGTTGGCATCAACTCTTGATGTTCTCAGCAACATTTTCTTCATTGCTTCATAAACACATGAATATTTATTACTGTGGGGAAAACACACCACTGTTCACAATGACTGCAGCTGAAAAAATGATAATAAACATGAGAGATTAACAGGACTCAAGAGAGGAAGCAGTTCAGGGATGGCAAGCCGGGGTCTGTGAAATGTTAAAACAACTGTCACCGAAGAACAGCTAAAATGTTAAAGACATTCAAAAGGATGTTGTGTTGGCAGGAAATGTCCAAGGGAAACTTTAGATTATAGTGTGTAATTAGTGTGTAATTAACATTTGCATAAATATTCATACCAGGTACGCTGCGGATAGCAGTAGCAGATATCCAAAACACACATGCGCGCACAGCTAAAAGGCTCAAAAAAAGTGTATATATTCACATACTTATCGTTGAAGATCTGCCTCAAAACTCATCTCTTTAGCCAAACCTTCCCTATCTCCCTTCCAGGGAACAGCTGGCATTTCACTCAGACCTCCAGGACTTGTCTCTGTTTATAAATCCTAGACTCCTCCTCTGGACTCTAGAGCCCTTGACACCTTTGGTTCATGTGGTTATTGCTTCCACCACCTAGTAAAATGCATGTGTGTAGTAGATGGTCAATAAATTGATGGCTGAATGAATAAAGGTTGGTCAAGACAGGAATCACGTGGTTCAGGTTTATTTAACCAACTGGTAACATGCTGCAGGCACTGTGCTAGGCTCTGAAGAATAGGAACATCTCAGAAGACTTTTGGCCTTTTCTTCCCAGTGGTCTGAGGTGATGGATATGACTGCACCTTGTTGCAGTCAATTCATTCAGTTAGTCAGCCAACAAGGTTTTTCCTCATTGCTCACAATGTGCCAGACATTTGCCAGTCCTCTGAAGATACAAGGTAGAGAAGTAAACAGGAATTACTCTTTGGCTCATAAATGCTGTGCTTGATATACGTCAAGGATTTTCAGAACACAGAGAAGAAGGGGTTCAAATGCAGCCAGGTGGAGTCAGTGAAGCCACGTCTGGAAGGATGAGTGGGAGTTACTTGGGTGGGCATTCGAGGCAAGGAACAGTGTGAGCCCATTCAGGCGATGAAAAGAGCTGTGAGGGGAGCCTGTCAGTGGCCGGCACGGCTGCATGTGGGAGGCAGGGGCTTAGAGGCCACTGTGGAGGGAAAGGCAGTGGCCATCAGATGAATATCATGGGCTCAGGTGGCCTGAGCTGAGGCTGTTAGAGGTGCCAGGAAGGAGAAGGCAGGAGAAACTGGCTGGGGCAGAACTTGAGTCTCAAAGTGTAAACCAAAAAGGCTGAGGGTAGAACGCAGACTCATCCTCCATCGTGTCTCAGGAATCAAGGATGAAATGCAAGCACCTTAGCTCATGTCCATTCGAAACTGGAGTGCAAGCTCAGGGCCCACTGGGAGCTCAGGACGCATTCTTCTTTAGGGTTAGGACTCCTGACATGGTCTGCATCAAAGAGGAAGAAGTGATTACATTACATTATTTGCATGGAAGTTTCACAGATGCTTTGAGTTATGCTTTTCAAGATATCGACATAATTTGTTTAAATAGCTTACCCTTTTTCTCTTGGACTTTTGCTTTGATTTCAAAGTGGACTTGGTCTAATTGGTTGCTAAGATTGCATTTGGGTAGGGTTGAAGCATTACATTTTACTATCCAAACAATTATGAATTATAAATACTTTCAACAGTTTATGACTCATGCTTTTCATCTCATAGATGAGAAAAACCAAGGTGGGGGACTGTAGATGCCTCTGATTTTGGTACAGGCTGAAGCACCCCTGAGTTCTAAATGTGATTTCTGGCCTGCTGGGAAGGCCCTGACACTCACAAGTCATCCCTGACTTTCAGGCTATGCCTGCAACAAGAGCCACATCCATTTATATTCAAGTTTTTTTTTTACCTATAGTGATATAGACTCTTTTAAGTTCCTATCAGTTATATAGTTTATGTGTTAGAAAGATCTGGAAGTACGTTTTGATAGGTGGGAGTAGAATAAGAGGCTACAGGACTGGAGCAGATGCACAAATGCAGTTTTATCAGATTGGTTCAGTTTGGTTCATTTTACCAAATATTTACTTCGCACGTGCCATATTCTCAGGTGATCAGAGATGGGCCTCACATGCTCCTTGTCCTCAGCCAGATTTCTAACCTTCAGGAGCACTAATACACAAGTACACGAGATAACAGCCCATTGCACGGTGGCACTCAGGTGCTGTGGGACGCAGAGGGCTGAGAAGGAGTGGGTATGTGTGTACAGGTGACAGAGGCAGTGACTTTGGGACACTGGGCACTCAGGCCCCATGGCAGTGGACACTGAGCAAGAGGCTGTGTGTGACAACAGCTCTGCCGATATAGAAATGTAACCCTTGGCAAGTTATGCAGACCTCAGACTTGGCCTGTTGCACTATAAATTAGGGAGATCAAAGTCTCCTCTACTCACTCAGAGGTTTGTTATGAAGGTCAAATGAATTACTTAATGTTCAAGAACTTAAAATATATAAAGGTTGCTTAAATACTCATCATTATTTAATTGTTAGCAGAATCGGAATTGGAACCCAGGCTGTTTGATTTAACCCCTGAACTGCTAAACTCTGTCAGCCTTTCTGAAACTTGTTTTTTTTTTCCTTTTCACTGGACTTTGCCTTATTGGAGAAATCTCTGTGGTTGCTATAGGCAGCTACATGTGTCTCTTGATATATAGAGGAGGGTGGAACGGGGACAAGGAAGAGGATGACCTTGTTAAGTGTGGGTGGAGAGTTCTAAATGTTAGGAGTCAAATACAATTCCTGGGACTCTGAAGATGCTTGGAGCCTCTTGAAAAATTGCCTTCCAGGTTGTGTTTTAAATTGCACAGCGTACATACCTTAGCTAAGTGGGTCTGATCGCACAGTGCCACTCCCATCTTGGACTGGGGACTCTTAACACATTCAGGACAACTTAACTTTTTCTTAAGAGTTGGGCCTTTCAGGCCTGGCTGGAGTGGAATCTTACACTGCAGAATTCAAGTGAACAGGAAATGAGAGACCTAAGCATTGAATTTATTCAGGGAATGCATTGTGGGAAGTCTCCCCACTATACTATTTGTTTGAGTAACTTGGAAAGCTGTAGGAAATGGACCAGTCAGGATGTTTGAGTAGTTAGAACAATTTCCCATTTGTTCTGCTTCAAATCAATTATTCATATTTTTATTATGACATGTTAGATGGAAATTGACATGTCAGAGGGAATGCTCCATGACCTTCCATTGCCCTAAAAATCACATGAAAGACACATTTGTTGACTTAGTCAATGGTTTTTATACATAAGATATGACCTCTGTTGAAATCAATTCTTTTCCTGATTTCAGAGAGCAAGAATTCAGAAAGCAAAGGACACTTTCTGAGCCTGTAATATATTTCGCTGGAGACCACTAGGAGGTGTGTGATGCAAAAAGAGGCCATTGATGCTTGTTTAACTTCTTAAATATGTCTACGGTGGGAGCAGGGAAGACTAGACAGATGCTAGAGTCCCTTGGAGGAGAAAGCCTCTGCAGACAGAACCAAAGCTCACAGCCCCTCAGAGGAGCTTCCTGTAGCGATCCCAGGCTGTAAATGACAAGCAGGGGTTGGGGTGGAGAGGGGCCCTTCCCTTCCCTTCTTTGGCTGGTTTGCAGTGGCCCTGCTAAAACTGGCTCCTTTAGTCCTTCTTTTCCTTTATAGTTTCTTCAGGAAAGCCCCAGGCCTCTGAGGCTGGCTCCCACCCCCATCAGAGATTTTAAATGTGAGGACAGGAAACGTTTGCTCGGCTTCATTTTATGACACGGTTGCCCACTGCCCCGCCCATGTACCCTCATTTGGTGCCTCCTGGAAAGTTTTGCCAATATTAAGAAATCATCTTTTAATGTGGCTTCAGCTAAACTTGTCCTGTAGGCAGTGAGTGTGGCAGGGAACCCTTATCTCAGCCACCCCAGCCACTTCTGAAAGCTGGGCTCATCTGCCACTGCTGTGTTCAGGGACCCTGAGGGCCGGTGGGGACCACCTGTGAAGGTGCAGGGGGCTTGAGGGCAGAAAGTTGCCTCAGCAGGGCAGGCTGGCTGCTCCCAAGACGAACACCGTACTTTACACAGGTAGCTGCTACCTGCCTTTTGGAAGACAGGTGTCCTGAGAAACAGTGATTATGTTTTCCTGTATGATTAGTATTTTCAGAATTCAAGGAAAGAGAAATATATAGGAATGAAATGAATTGTTCAAGGTCCACAAAACATTTGGGCACCGCCAATAGAGGGTGAGTTTCCAAATCTCCTTTCTAATAAATTTCATCTAATGAGCTGCATTGGTAGATAGTGTATTTTCACTGCTGAGACTCTCTAGAGCAATTCTAAAAATGTAACATGTTGTACTATCTTGATTTGTTAAAACTTGCTTGGGTAGCTCTGGGAGGTAGGTCAGTGGGGACTTGTCACTTTTCAATGGAGGAAACTGAACTGTGCAAGGAGTTGATGTGTGGCCTCGAGCCAGACAGTGAGTTAATGGAAGACGGGCTCTGAATCAGCCTCACATTTAGAGGCCCTGGTACACCTCTTGGGCACAGTTAGAGTCTTTGCTGGCATAGGCTTGCCAAGGTGAAGCAGTAGAAATTTGCAGAACTCAAAGATTAGTGTGAGATCCACCTGGTTACATCACAGGGTGCAGTTTTTACTTTATCAGCCCTTTATGTAAACTTGGCCAAGGACTAGCTCCCCAGAAAACCCTCACTGCCACCAAAAGCCTGAGAGTTGGGCCAGGGGCAGGAGAATGACTTGGAAAGCAGCCAGGTCTTCCCCAGACTGTCTAGGTGGCAGTAGAGAGATAATTATCAATGACCAGATTTCTTTTGCATCTTTACTATTTGTACTGGATGGGCAGGCAGGCTGCTAGAACAAGTCTAGAAGAAATTTAAAATCCAGTTTCTAACCTTTCATTCTGTTGAGAAATCTTTCCTGATTTGAAGGAAACTTGGCACTGTTCCAGATGAGGGAAATAAAAGAGTGGAAAACACATTTCATGTGACTTTTTCTGAAAAAGCATCAAAGTCAAGGAAACCTAGTTACATCATTACACATTACCTCCAAGAGCCACAAATTACCTTCTCAGCTTCTTGGACTATGGGCATCTGTTTGCCTTTTCCTCCCCCGTAGACTCAGCAGAGCTGTCTGAAGCAGATGGTATTGGGACACTAGATTTATGTGTATTTTAAAGGCACTGAGTCCATCTCATTGCAACCCTCTCTGCTTTGGGGGTCAACCCATTGTAAAGCTGCTTTCACAGCGATCTAGCAACATGGGTCTGCTCCACGTGTTCAGAGTTGAGAGAACCGTGGAAAAGGTGTTCCTGTTAATGCCCTACAAGCACGTGGGATTTCCAGCTCAGTAAAAGATCACTGAAATGTGTTTCTCTGGGCTAGTTTCTTATCCTGTGGGGCCTTCACCTATAAACCAGAGCTAAACGTGGAATGCTTTCACAGTGAAAAACCATGCTATTCTCAAATCAGCCCGCATGCTGTGTGAGAAGATTCTGAGGTGAGGGGATCTTGCTGTGTATGCGTAACAGTCATTCTACCACTCCTGCCCACTTTCATTATTCCACGTGAAAGCATTTAAGTAATAGACCCATAGAGTATTGTAATGTGTGTGTGAGTGTATGGGGGGGAGTGTGTATGTATACCTTTGCCCGCCTGTTTCCTCCGTGGGTGTTGGCTGTTGACCTGGCCCAACTGGCATGGTTCTTTCAAATATTTTTGCCCTGGAGACCTCATTCCAGGGGAAGCTCTGCATTGGCCTGTAGCATTCCTTCAGCATGTGTTTTTTGAGCCCCCTCCTCCTACCACCTTCCCTGCTCTCTCTATGGATACTCATATTTCTTTGGAGATTGAAAGGATCGGAGGTGCTATCTTGCAGAGTAGATTCCCTGAAAAGTGATAAATTCCTTTCACAATGTGGGAAAAGAGAGCCAGTACAATTTAATCACTCTCCCAAGGTCACACTGAATAGTGATTTTGTGAGAACTCTGTTCTTAGCCTCAAGAGCTAGCAGTAAAGCAAGTATACTTCCTCTTCCTTGGTGCCCGGGTAACTGATACTCAGGTTTCCAAACTAATAGTCCCAGGTGGTCATTCATATACACAAGAGCTTCTCAAACAGAAATGTGGACCATCTCTGCCTTTTTCTAAGCATTGTTCCAGGTTTGAGGGCCAATCTAAAATCCCAGACCACTGTACTAATTGTTTTGAGTGGATGCCAGAAAATAGCAACATGTGATCCCTATAATCTATGAGTGTGCAGTCTATCTGGGAAAGCAGAGTTCTAAAACATCTTAAGGAACATAGAAAGCAATGTGTGCTCCCGCAGAGAGAAGCCTAACTATAGGAGCAGCTGACTTGCCCAAATGAGGCTTGTTGGCAAGTTCTCCTTTCTAGAACACTGACAAGAATCAGGAAGAAAAAAGTAAAACCTGTCAGGCATCAACAAGGTTGTCTTAAAAGCCTATGCTAGAAGAAAGAGGAGCCCCACAGTTCCCTGTTGGGAATCTTAGTTTCGACATGTAAGTCTTGCCAATGGGTTTCAGCCCTGGGCAAGTTCACTCTTGATTGAGTGAGACTGAAAAATGACAATGGAATGTTCCTGGGGTAAAAGGGTTTGATACCCACTTTATTCTCACAGTGGCAGGTCAAGTGCTAGAATCTGGTCTGCTTTAGGGCAGGATGGCATGCAGAAAGCCAGTCTCTGCCCGTGGGCCTCTTCACCCCTGCAGCTATCTCAGTCTCTGTCCTCAGTGCTGCCACGACTCCAGCCTCTGCTCTCCTGCAGCTGTGCAGCCGTGCTACTGTGTTGCCCAGAGCACTGGACAGAGCTCTTTATGTAGAGTCAGTATCAGTGTATTGCCACACGTGTGTAGTGAGCTAGCCGACCAGGGCCAGGTGAGAATCCTGATCCTAAGAACCTTCACGTTATCCACACCTTCTCAGAGTCACACAGCTTGATCTGGTGATAGAGCCATGATTTTAAGTCTGGCTCCAGTGCCATACTTTAATAACTATTTGAACGATATTAAATTCAACCCTCATTTGTGAGATGTGTGGAAGACACCTGAATGTTTGCCTTTCAATTTAGCATTTTTGGACATTCAGACTTTCCCAACTGTTTATCATTAAATTGATCAGCTTTTCGAAAACAGATTATTCCTTGCACCCACGAAATTCAGCTATTCAGTTTTATTCAATTTCTTTTATGATTACATTTAAATTTCATTTTTGACTTCATTTTGACATAATTTTTGGTTCACAGGAAGTTGCAAAAACAGTACAGAGAAGTCCTGTGTACCCTTCGCCCAGTGGTGACATCTTACACAATCATAGTACACCATCAAAATCAGGAGACTGTCCTTGGTATGATGTGTGTGCATGATACTATGTCATTTTACCACATGTATAAATTCATGTGATACACTATATACACTATATTCAAGAGACAGGATTATTTCATCACCCTGAAAATCTTTATGCTTTTATTTGTATTCAAAATTTGTTGGTTCATCTGGAATTTATGTTAGTGTCACTGAAAAGTAGAGAATCTCTCTTCTAATTTCCAATTTTCCCAGTATCATTTATTTGACAAATCACCATTTTGACACCAAGTGGAAATTCCTCCCTTCTGTTGCAGCATGGTGTGATGACAATTGCCAGAACTTTCCAACCTCAGAGCCATTGTTTCTTCCAGTTCACCACATTACCTCCTAACATTTGGGTCATGGCCAAAGTGGGATTTGATTCAGAAATACCAGAATTTACATCAGCATCTTGGGCCTCTTAATCATGCTGTTGGTGTGAAATTATTACCTTCTTCCCCCACCCCTCCTTGAAATTCATCCCTGGATCTCACTGGGACAAGAGGGGGGCTGGACCCTCTGGTGGCTTCCTTCCAGGGCAACACATCTCAGAACCTCAGAGGAGACTGGGCATGACTTCAGAGTCACAAAACTCCAGATCCCATCACTTAATTGCCTGAATTTTTATTCAGCTTTAATTTCCTCATCTGTAAAATGAGAATAATGATGCCTACCTCAGAGGGCAGTGATTTTCATAAGGATTAAGTGAGGTTATATATTTAAAAGTCTAGCCTAGGAAGGGCCTAACATAGGCTAGTATTTTCATGATCATATCATTTATAATAATATAATATTTCCTTTATACTATGGCAAATATATTTTTATGATTTGTATCAGTATGTGCCTTCAATCATGATGGTGTTTCTTTTTCTCTCTTGAAAAATCAGTGATAGACGCTTAGAACTGAGGAAATGTGGTCACTGTAAGAATTGAGTACAAAGTCGATCACCTATGCCTTGGTCCATTCAGGCTGCTATAATGAAATACCATAAACGGGGTGGCTTATAAACAACAGAAATTAATTTTCCATGGTTGTGAAAGCTAGGAAGGCCAAGGTCAAGGGGCAGCATATTCAGTGTCTGGTGAGGGACCGTTTCTTGGTTCATCAAGTGCCACCTCTTTTGCTGTGTCCTCACAGGGCGGAAGGGGAGAGGGGGCTCTCTGGGGCCTCTCTTGTAAGGCAGTAATCCCATTCATGCAGCCTCTGTGCTCATGGTCTAATCACCTCCCAAAGGCCCCACCTCCAGAAACTAGCACATTAGAAATTGATTTCAGCATATGAACTTGTTGGCGGGGCGGGTGGGGGAACACAAGCAGTTAGTCTACAGCAATCAATAAACAGAAATATCCTCCTTCCTCCATAGGTGGTGTTTTCATGGCAGTGGCTTCTCCTCTTGCCAGTAACATCTGTTCAGTAGCTTCCTAGAAGCTATTCTGGCACAGGGACAAGTAGCCTGGCTCCCAGGACCGCCCCCGGTGGGCAGCTGTGTCTAGGGACCTTGCTAAGTGTTACTCTTGAGGAAACCACAGCATTGCCATGAGTTTACAAGAGAGCTCAGTGTTCAGGAGCCTAGCTGTGTAACCCAGCTGCCCCTCTTCTTCTTGTGGACCCAGCCCCACAAGACCCTCATTTAGGGCAGAGGAGCAGTCGGGGTCCTTGAAACGGTTGTCACAAAAATTGCATTTCACAGCTCTGATGACTAGAAAAGGACTTGCCTCATGGTCCACCTTCACCTCAGGACACAAGAGTACCTCTGTGTTAGCATGTCCTGACAACAGCCCTGGGGATCCTGCAACTGCCCAGGGTACAACTATTACAACAGAGCTCTAACAGCAACTCAGATTACTTGAATCTCTAACCCTAAAGGAAGAATCTGCCTTTAACTGAGGATAGAGATTTGAAATCCCAATGTAAGCTCTGAAAATACTGCAGCAGCTACTATTTTTAAAAAGGAAGGATAGTTTGGGAAAAGCAGGGCATTTCTTTACTCTTCTCTGCTTGATCCTCATTTTATTTTGGGGAGATGTTTCATATATGTGAATATGAGTGCTTAACTTGTACTATAAAACACTTGAGGGTGCTGCTGTGATGATCATTTCCTAGGGAGGCACTCCTACAGGAAATTGGGCTGCAAGACAGGAAAAGTGTGTGTTTTCCTGAAGGAAGTGCTTGTAGAAAGCAAAGTCTGGGAAACAAATCATGGAGAAGGCATAAGTAAACTTCTGGCCCTTTGCTTTTCAAATGATGAGATAGTAGCTTTGGCCCCAAGGAGAGCAATTTCTTTTTGGACGTAATCCTTGAGGCATGTGAAAGATTCCAGTTTAATTTTAAAACTAGCACCTTCATTCTTCCCATTTTCCCTAAACCGCCTGACCACAGGCACATTCCCTACAACTACCAACATGGGGAAACATACAAATGGGGAAATTGAATTCCACTTTGAAAAGGAGTACTAGAAATCTCCATGGATTTAAACCTTAAATATCATTCCTAAGTAAGCTGTGGTGAGTTTTTGTTCCTTTCGAATGAATTGACCTCCTATGTTAAAAACTTGCTCAGGTTATAAATCATAGCTGAAATCTTTTTTCCATGCATTTAGAAACTTACTGACAATAAAATTTTAGCAAAGAAAAGGTTTTATTGGGAGCAAAAAATGAAGTAGAAAATTTTAGTTGTTAGCATAGGTGATATCAAATGTCTTCTTTTATAGTGTTGTTTAAGAACATACTTACACACTTGGAATAAAATGAAATGGAAATAAATTCCTCCTTATATAGTGGCTGTAGAGAATAGAGCTTGTCTCAGTGAAACTTCCCAGATCTCCACTGTACCATACAGAATGACAGGAAGCAGGAAACTTGTGTGAAATACAGTTGTCCTAGTGTTGATGTGGCGCACCCTTCTGAGTACCCTCTGATACAATCATGTCCTTACGTATGTCAGTCTGATGTCTCAGATTCAGTGTCTTCATAAATCCTTCCTTCCCACTCTAGGTTGTGATAAGGCAAAGAGGGAAGGGGAATTGCATACACTGTGTGCCTCTTGCAGGGCCATTCAGAGCTCTCCTTGGATTAAAGAAGTAAATGAGCAGATAAATAAATTTCCCCAGAAGCTGTTAGTCTTCATCTCATTCCTGCCTGGTCGACTGCAACATCCTCTTACCTGTAGTCTCTGATTCTCTTGTCCCACATGCAGTCTCTTCTCTATAAGGACAGACTTTTAAAACACAAGTCCAATCATGCCACCTGCCCAGAACCTTCCAGGGCTTCTCATCACATGGTTGCACTCTGACCTCCAAGTCCCTACATGGTCAGGGTCCTGGCTGCCTCCTGAACTCACCTCCTGCTACCATCTCCCTTGCTAACCAAGCACCTGCCCCAGGGTATTTACGCTTGCTACTGCTTCTGAATGCTCTGGATATTCTCATGACTTTCTTACTGCATTTAAGTGTCTGCTCAAATAACACCTCCTCAGTGAGTTCCCTGCCTCCACCCCAAGTTAGCACTCTATCCCTTGCCCCTGCTTTACTTTTCTGCATGATATTTCTCACTGTTTGATGTCAGATTATGTGTATTCATCTGTATATTTGCCTGTCTCCCTTATCAGGTTGGAAGATCCCTGAGGGTAGAGCCTCCACCTGTAGAGTTTACTATGGAAGCCCCAGCGCCAGTAACTAGGGTCTCAGTAATTATCTGTTGACTGAATTGTCCTATGTTAGATTGAATATACCTGCCTCTCTTGGAACTTCATGTCCTTTCTCTTCGTACAGTTGAACATAGGTAAAACTGTACAATAAGTACCTCTCATTCTCTACCAGAGATTGTTGTTAAATACACATTTCAGAACTTTATTGGTCAATAGATAATTCTGGTCCATCAGTTTACAACCTTTGTTTTTACTGTGCTAAAACATAGTATAGCCTGATACGCTTTTGAGAAGACTCCTGTAGGAATCCCCCCACTTGGGAACTCCCTTTCTTACCAAACAGTAACTACTCTCACCTGCCACTGCTCTATGAAAAGCTTTGCATCATTTCTAATCATTACCACTATTAATAATGTCTTGGTCTGGTTTCCTAGCAGAAGAAGGTGAGAAAGGGATTTGGGTGCACTGATTTAGTGAGGGAGTACTTTTTAGAAATAACTTCTAAGAGAGAGGAGAACAAGATAGGGAGAGAGAAGGAGTCCCAAGGACATGGTCTGGGGTAAAGTCCAGCCCTGGCCTGATGTAAGGGGCTCACAGGGCAAGCTGTCCTGCCTTCAAGGGGTCCAGGCTTAAGTACCTTATGTCAGTCTGTCACTTGCTGCCCCAGGATTGGGGTGGCAGGTGGGTAGCTGCCCAGACATCTCTCTTTGTTCTGTTGGTTAAGGATAAGTCACTGGAGAAGCCACGGGAGAAAACTCTCAGCTGGGTTACTCAAGGCAGCCAAGGGATGGTGCACTGGCTGATCCAGGGGACCTGAGCGGGTGGACACCAACAGCCTCTGCTACACATGGTTTCTTAGGAATGTCTGCTCACAGGAGGGTGTGGTAATAGTTGTCAAACTTCAGCATGCATCAGAATCATGTGGAAGGCTGCTTAAAATATACATTGCAGGGCCTCACTTTCAGAATTTCTGACACAGATCTCGAGTGGCGCTTCAAGATTCACTGTAACAAGTTCCCAGGTGACAGTGATGATAGTCAGGGGTCAGAAGAACAACAATGAAGACCATTGGTTTGTATCATATTGAGGATTTCCTAGAAGTTGTTCTCAGACAAAAGAAACATAAATCTCCCTCCAAAAAGTATCAGAAGTAATACAGATCTTCACTGAAATTTTCTTGAAGAAGAAGCATGGGTATATGTACCCCACACTGCACCCAACAAACTTTCTAAGAAATAATTTTCAGATATTATTCCTCTCTTCAGTTTCCTTCCTCCCTCCAACTACCACCTCTTCCTGGTTATAGAACATTCTCTGCCTGTTAGCTAGAAGATGGAGCAGCTCTTTCCCATTCCAGAAAGTGTTGTAGAATGCAAGTCGGAAATACTACAAGCATAATCTTGAGTTTGCTTTTATCTACACAGAAACAGGCCATTTGTAAATTTTTCTTTTATAGGAACAAATTAGTTGTGATCTGCCTCACAGTTTATGGAAAGAATACAGATACAGTCCCAGCCTTTGTTTTATAGACAATGAGTAAGGGACTCCGAGGGGGTGAGCCTTTTAATGTTTTACTCCAGGGTCCTTATTTTTGGAGATTTGCTTCCACTCCATTCCTCCTCTATCCTCATTCCTCTAGATCTTGATAAAAGAGATGGTTTTAGGGGTTACAGCATGTGTGTGTGTGTGTGTGTGTGTGTGTGTGTGTGTGTGTACACGTGTCTGTGTAAGAGAGAAAATGAGAGAGATTTCTAAAATCATGCCCAAGGAAAAAGAGATGAGAAAAACCTCCCAGTTATATTAAGAACGAGTCCAGGAGAAAAATCACTAAAACTAGGTTTGAGTGGACATGCCTAGCAAATAGTCTTCAGGTATTGAAAAACCAGCTGTGGTACTCCACAGAGGTTTTATTATCATTTGATTATTTTTCTCTCTGAAATTTCTCGAACTTCAAGGAAATTGCCTTTAAGAGTTTTTATTTGAAAAGATGCCATCTAAAAGAAACCCAAGGTTTGCCTATTGTTCCTCTGTGCTTAGAGCGTGGAATGCAGCCGTCAAGGTGTTAGAAGATGAGTTCTTGCCAGTGGAATGGGGAAAGGAAGGGGTAGGAAGTGATTGGGGCTCACCTGAGTAGGTAGATGTTCATGTAAGTTAGAATCAGTGTTTAATGAGGTCAGCGAGACTTCCGCGTCACAGACGAGCAATCCCAATACCTACAAGGGTCAGTCAGGGAGTACAGCTTAAATGAAGGCCAAAGGGGGTAAGAAATGAGAAAGCACATGGCTGTCATCACCTGGAGGGCAGCATGCTTCCTCAGCCCTTGTGTTTAGAAGGGAAGCCGGCGGTCAGGATTTTGTTGTAAGATCTTGTAACTGAGCCACGGATTTGCAGCATCTGTACTGGACACCCCCACGCCCACTCCTCTTTTCCTACCCAGCCCATCACCGAGTTCCTCCCCTTCCTCTGAAAGCAAGCACGGCTGCTCCTGTACTTCGCTGTCTCCTGTGGAATCCTCGTACTCACTCCTTGAGCCACTCGACTGAATTTATACTGTTTTGAAAGTTGTTTTTATCCGGACATTTGAATGGTTGTTAAGATGTCTCTGTGTATCCCCAGCTAGATTGTAAGCTCAGGACCCCTTTGAGCACAACGTCCAGTCTCACGTCCTTGTTTTCCCTGAGTGCCTGATACCTTGGCATGGACCTACCCCTGGGTCGTGCTCACCCATGCACGAGGCTCACTGTCATTCGGTCCTGACCACAGCCCTGTAAGCGAGGCCCACATCAAAGAGGAGGAGCTCTCAGCAAACCACTTGACTTACAAGGTGGCCCAGTCAGGAGGGGAGGAGCTGGGTCTGGAACCAACTGAACTTGCTGCGCCCTACGTTATTGGCTTAGTCAGTTCGGGCTTCTGTAACAAGAGCGCCACAGACTGGGTGGCATAAACAACGTGCATTTCTTCCAGCTCTGGAGCCTGGAGGTCCAAGGGCAATAAGGCGTTGGCGGATTCAGTGTCTAGTGAGGCCACTTCCTGGTTTGCCGATGGTCTTCTTCTCATTTTGTCCTCACATGGCAGAGAACAGAGAGACGCTCCACCTTCAAGACCTGATTACCTCCCAGAGGCCCTACCTCCAAATACCATCCCATGCTGGGCTGTGGGGGGTGGGGGTTGGAATGCAATACAGGCATCCTGGGGAGGAGGACACCAACGTTCAGACTGTAACAATTACATGGACTATAGCTACTTTGCCTGGTGAACAGGGATTTTAAATGATGAACTCAGTATTCAAGTTATCTTATACTGATTGCTAGACAATCATCTTGTTAACTTTAGGATATACTATTTGTAAGGAAAGAATACCAACAGAGGAGGTCAGTGAGGGCTGATCAAATATATAACCTACCTCCTTTTAGCCTCAAGTAGTTTTATAAGATCAGCTGTGTTTTCTAGCACAAGAAAACATATTATGTTTCATCAGGTGGAGCTGTAAAGCAGTGTCTATCTCACGTTATATAGTAGAAGTAAGTTGATTTTTTTCCCCAGAATTTGTTGAAGGATGTTGCACAAGCTTCCCATTGCATAATGCAGTGGGGAGAGAAAGCTACCAATTGCCCCTGTTAGAAAATAAGAGAGTTTAGGATCATCTAAAATGTGGTTTGAATATGCAGCTCTGACTTGCAAAGAAATGCGGGCCATATAAATGGAAGTGTATTTGTTTCTTTTCTTATATTTACTAGTACTAGTTATATGCTATCCTTGCAAAAAAAAAAAAGAATGTTGAATCAAACATTTCAAGATTCGGCCTCCGAATGTGCCTCAGAGAAGGATGGAGCCTCTGACCTGGGTGGCACGTCCCCTGAGGGGCCCTGAGCATATGCACACCTCACATCTGCCTAGAGTTAAATTTAGGAGCAGATTTCAGAGGATGCTTCCACACCTTTATTCTACTGGGTCTTGGGAAGACCCCATAGCTTTTTCAGTGATCTGATAATAAAAAGTCTTCCACATCACTTTCAATCACATATTCATCTAAAATGTAATTCATATGTCAATTACAGTGGAATAACCACATCTCTGAACTTATTTTAGAATGAAAGCTCCGATTTCCCCCACTTGCATTCAGAAGTCTGCAAGGGGCAGGGGGGCAGAACGCAGCTGGCTTCTGTTCCATTTCCTCACCTGTCAGCTGTCCCCACACCTCAGTGCAGCTCCATACTAGCAGAGGGACCCAAGGAGAGAAGGGCAACAAAGTGTCACCTGGCTGGTGTCGGGTGATCTGCTGCAGACTCTCTCTCTGGGTGTGGAGACGGCTCCAAGCTGACCCTCTCGTGATGTGCTTGCTTGGACTCCTCAGAGAGTCTGCTGTTCAGAAATTCCAACTGCAGGTGCCTTGGCTTAGGCAGTGTCTCCCCTGCATGTGGCCAGTTTGGCATTTCCTCTGCCCCAGTCTCTGAACCCTGTGGATCTTTTCTTTGTTGTCCTATTCAAGCCTGTCTTACAGAGCTTGAGGGAAGGAGGATTCTTCCAGGGCCAGAGGGTGTTATAACAAATGCCACCAACCTCCAACACTTTCATACTCAAGAGGTGCGAGTTGAGTTCAGGGTTATGAAATCATTGTTTGCCACCTCCTTGCAAGTCATATGAAGGTGGTCTGAAGCCACAGCCACCTGTTAGTTTGTGTTTAACCTTTGGGCTTTAACCAAAACGGTGGTGGAAGTAATTCAATTTTAATACCCTGTAGCATGTGTAAGTCCTTCTCTGGGCTTAGGCACCTAGCAGTGGTGAATCTGAGTATTTTGGAAGCATCAGTTGGTTGTACATAGAAGTGTTTGCATTAACCTTTCAAACAATGATTCCTTCAAGCTCCAGCCCCTGACCTTCTCCAGCCCCTCACCCTCACCATCTTGCATCACACTCTATGTTTTTCTTCATGTTCTCTTTTCCCTTTTGGAAAGGGGGCATTTTGACCACATCAGGGGACATTATTTGGCATCTGTCTCCCTTTTGCCATGTACAAAACCATCTAAAATTCTTCAACCAAGAAAGATTTTAAACTTTATGTCACTTCCCATGGTGAAATTATTTAGCTAACAGAAATTATTGCAAACAACACAACACAAAACAAAACAAAAAACAAAAGAAACACAACCACACACTCCCCCTGCCCCCCTGCCATGCCCAAAAAAGTCAAAAGATTTCCTGAGACTTGTTCTGTGCTGAGTTAAAGAGTCTCTAAAAGCTGAGAGCTACAGTTGTGCTGGAGTTTCTGTTTAACCTCCCAGTTTTGCCTGAAGCTATGAAGTGGACGTCAGAGCAGAGCCTCTCTCCAGCCCTCACTCCCCAAATGAAAACCATGTGCTTGGGTGGGTTTTCTTTGTTTTTCTTTTTCAAGTTCTTCTCCATTATTTAATGAAACTATTTAGTAATGCATAGGTCTTAAATAATAGAGTTCACATTGGCTGCTATCAGTTAAGTCACATTAACACAAACACTTGTTCTCAGAAGCAAATTTAATTCTGGAAATGTTTAAAGTTGATTGTAACACCCTGAAGGAAGCTTCTTGGATTTTTACAAGTCAAACTATATATGACAATACTTAAAAATAATATGCATATGAATATAAATCCTGGCCCGGCTTCCATCCAGACCTTCCTCCTTCCATGAAGGCAGTTTGTCGATCTAAACTCCCCATTATCAATCTAAACTACCCTGGGGAGCATTACTTGTGACCCTGTGTAATGGTAGAAAAATCCAGTTCACACTGAAGTCACATCACATTCCAGAACTCTGGACTCACATCACAGGTCTGCACACCTAGTGAGTTGTGAGGATATCTCTTCCTCCCACCCACCAGGAGCTAAGATTGGAAAGAAATTGCAAGGATATGATTTGGATTAAGATAATCCCATTTTTAATTTATAGAAAGAGTGTTTACAAAAAAAAACATAAAACCTGTCTTTTGTTTTTAAAACAGACTAACCTAATACCCATAGGCATTCCTGAGTATTTGTTCATTCCATCTGTGTAGCAAAGAGTGAGCAGTTCATAGCCAGTGTGGCCAACACATAGAGGGGTTGATGGGGAAGTGGGAGGTGGGATGGGAAATTTTGCCACTGTTACCTAATCTGTACAATTAGGTTGTGCAAAGAACATTTGGCCTGCTTTTGCTGCCTTCTTAAAGCCCCTTCTAGTTCTCACTGTCCCTTCTCCTGCCTTTGAGGAACCAGTGTCTTTGACTGCAATATGAAAGGACTGTCACCCTATAGCATGCTCCATCCATGAACTGTCCTTATTTTCCATGATACAAATAAGCAAAGAAGCCTGACTCTCCTTCCCGAGGATGCTCTTGCTAGAAAGCAAGTGACCTAAAACAATTCACAGGTGGATGGGATTGACTGTCCCAAACTCCAGATTTGTGTATATCAACCGTGAGCTGGGCGCATCCTCTAGGATATATGCACCAACAGCAGCTCAAATCCTGCATCTATAATTGAGTCTAGCATGTCCCTCCTGTGCTCTCTCTCTCAAGGGATGGGCACAGCCTGCTGTATATCACAAGCTACCACATCATACCATGCCCAGACTTCTCCCTGCCCCTTCCTCTCCATGTTCAATCAGCTGTCAAGGCCAAATTCCATCTGTTTCCCATATCATCTGATTCTTTTTCAGTTTTCCCAGACTTGTCATCTGACATTCCCACTGTCATTTCCATGCCTGAGCCCACAGATCCGCCTGTGGTTTCTTCAACCAGGCAGGCTGTGGGGGAGTACCCCGCATGTCTGTGAAGCCGTTCCCAGCTCCACGTACCCGCTCTGCATCTTCAGCACCTTCTAATTCCTCAGGTACCTCCTCTCTGCGGTTTCTCTGTCCTGCTCTCTTCCCCTTGGGCCACTGTTAACCTCTGTGTTCCCCTATGGTCCTCCCAGTGTACGTCTGTAAACTAAAGATTGGGTTTCATAGCACTTTGTTTGACTTGTCTTTTTCCTCACCGCCTAGTTCCGAGGACAGGAACACTTCCACACCTCTGCCTGGCATTAGTGCTGGTCACAGAATGGCTGCTCACCAGGCGTGAGCTGACGGCACCGACTGGATGTGGGCGTTCTGCAGGGAACTTGGGAACGGACTTGATGAGCTGGGAGGGCGCTGTGTTCCTGACTTTAGCTTGCTGCCCTGGTGGGCTCTCCGTAAATTCCTGTGGGGTTTTGTTGGGTACTGAAAGCAGAGACTTCCCAGCCCTGTCCAGTAAGCCCTCCTCCCTGCCTCCAGAGGGCCTGAGGGATGTCCACCATCCATGAGGAACACTACTTCTAAGCTTGCTGGGTCCTATTGTATATCAGGTGACTGAAGCAGTGTTGAGTCAGGGAGCCAAAAGAGCTGACTGGCATGTCACCTCTGAACTGACTCCTGTCAGAAGCCTGAAGCCGTGGCTTCAAAACCTTATAGACCAAAGTCTACTAATTGTTTCTACAAATTCAATTAATCAGTCAATGAAAATGTATTACATGCTTGTTCTGTTTAAGACACTGAAATAACAGGATTACTAATGTTTAAATAGAATAAGCCTTAACTATGATATATGAGCAAAAAGTAATAATTCAACTTATCTGGCTATCTGGCTTATCTGGCTAATCCATTTGTGAAAAAGTGATTTTTAAGTCTTTTAAAGATAAATGAAAATATGGCAATAGGAGTAAACACAAGTGAATATTTACAACATAAAATTAGAGAAATCATGAACATGACAGCTAAAGAAACCATTTAACTACATAAAAACTAAAATCTTCTGTGTATCTATTAAACACAGCCACATGTATAAAGGCAAATACCATATTTTATGGCACTTAAGACATTAATTATGTGATGCAACACTTTGAATATCACCAAGAAAGGGAAAGATTACAAACCACCCGTTAACCTATGCTATGCCATCAATTGTAAAACATGAGTTGATTTTAAAGGTGTTAGAACGCACGCGCACGTGTGTAGGGGTGGAAATCTGCCTCTTTGGATGAAGGAAGTATGGTAGCAAACTAGAATAAAGCAACATGACAGAAAAATGTCATCCATTCACCTCTAATGGGAATATAACTCAGTACAATCTCTTTGGATGCAATTTAGCAGTTACGTACCAAAGTTTTTAAAACATGCATTCTTTTGATCCACAAATTTCACTTCTTGGAATTTATGAAAGGAAATAATCAAGAATGTGTAGAAAGATTAAGCTACATATTTTCTCATTGCCATAATATTTCTAAAACCAAAACTTGGAATAATTTAAATGTTCAAAGATTAGTGATTAGTTTCTGCAACAAATTATAACATCCATATCAAGGCATTGTCTTCAGTCATTAAAAACGATGCTATAGATAAAGATTAATTGGCATGGAAAGATCTTCACTGCATTTTTTTATCCCATTTCTCTAAGGAAATATCAATAGATATTACAGATAAAGCTGGAGCTAAATTTTTATTGGAGGTGGTTACTGAGGGTGGTGCCATAATGATAATTTAATTTTTAAATATATTTTAGATTTTTAAAAATATAATCTCTAACAGCACAATAATGAAAAGTTATTTTCTATTTAAAATGAAAGTCACTTAATATACTGATTTAAAAGATTATTTGACACATTAAGGGGAGACTACAAATGAAAATTATTGAAATAAGAATATAAACTGTGCCATCAATTTGGTCATTTGTGTAAAATCATATTTCATGCAAAGTTATGAGCATTCTAACATAAAAACTGCTTTCTCCCTGTTTTCACTGCTGCTTTGATTATCAGCAAATCAAGTTCCTCTTTGTGTCTTATGTGTATTAAGAGTGGAAGCCCTGCCATGAAACCCAACAAAATCTTGTGAAATATTTCAGGAACAATTCTTGAGAAGTAACCAGGCACTTAAAAATTAACAAGTATTCAGTGTAACCTGACCTGGAGTGTCACATTTGAACATCTGTTTTCCATGTTGTGATACTTATTTGAGATCTGGTATTATTAAGTAATGAGGAAAATATCTGACTGTTACTATAGGTAATGGGGCAGAATCTTGAGGCCAATGGGTCGGCATGCTTTGTCCATTTAATGTAATTCAAATAAAGTCATAACATTATGGCTGTAACCTTCATCTGTCAAGCATTTATACATTGTTTTTCTTCTGATAAATGAACTGCTAGGCTTTATGACTGGCTAATAATAGTCCAATAAAAAGGAAGTGAAACAGCTTTTGGCCTTCCATTTGAAATTGCTATCAGCAGTTTGGAGATTTAGGCATATACATAAACATTTTTAAGTGATTCTGCAGTGGCATTTTATTTTTCAGTGAAAGAACTTTTGAGCATTTTAAATAATACTTATTGAAATGGATTCCACATACTTGTATCCAAGCCAGTGCCTACACTATTGCCACAAACTCTGGGAACAAGTTCTTATAATATTAGAGACTACAAAAATATTTCTTTATGGTCTTTCTTCCCAAAGGCTACATAATATAAAAAATTTTGACACCCCACAGATATGAAAGGAGACCATTTTGAGTCATTTTGAATATAGTTCCTTTGGCTCTTAAGGTCAATCTGGAGATTTCCTAGGCCGCGTTCCTCAAATGCAAATTTCCTCATATTATTGCATGTTTAAACTTTTCAGCATCTCTTAGTATAAAGTCCAAACCTCCAACATGGTTTACAAAGCCATACATGATCTGCCTGCCTTGGCTCGTCTTTCCCTCCTGTCCCCTTCCAGGCGGCACTTCCTCTGGCACAGTGGCTGTGCCCTTTTCTCCTGCATATGGGCCTTTATTCCCTCTGTTCTTTCTGAAATCGTCTGGCCATTCTTTCCCTTCCCTGTTCTTCGATCCTCTGTATCCCAATGCATTTCCCATTCTATTCCAGGCTCTTTGCTTCACCCATATTTATCATTATTATTGTTGTTACTATTAGTCTTTTGTTATCTAACTCTCCCGCTGCTCTAGCTATCTGGTGTCCACATGGGGTCAGTCCCTCCATTCCTGGCTTGGATCTCTCTCAGAAGCTGTGGGCTCCACTTGTTGTTCCCACTTAGATCCCTTTGGCAACATACCCAGCAGTAGCCAGCCCTCAAGAGCCACATGTCAGGGACCTTCAAAATGTGTGGGACTGCTACGAGCCATCCGCTCAGGAAGAGCAAAGCTGAAAACTGGACAGGCAAAGAGATGCCAAAGCCCACAGCAGAAACTCAAAAGGCAGAAGGAGGTGGAGAACTGGGTGAATGCAGAGGGAGAATTGGATAAAAAAGAGAACACGATAGGCCAGAGTGGGTAAGGGCATTGAGGAAGGATGCATAGGAGGGCATAGACCACCAGTGAGAGGACAGGGTGAGCTCAGATGGAATGCCCGGGACAGCTTTTAGCTATTGCACAAGGTGTGTGCAATTCTGGTGTGTGTGGTGGGGAGGGGTCACAAATTTAGATTCTTGGTTAAGTCACATACTCTCTGCACTGAGTATTCTTAATCTAACAATTGAGCAATTTGGGTTAGATCTGTGTTTGTCGAAGTTTGACATGGAAATATTCAGACAAATGAGGGGATGTGGCAAGGGTTCACCAAGCTACAGGGTAAAACATCTCACATCTTGGAGCTTTATTTTTATATAGTGGAACAACTTTAAACATCACTTTTTAGTCCATAGGAAAATGGATATGCTGTGGAATCCTATGCAAAATTTGAATATAATTTTAGGATAAAGTATGAGATTCCAAAGAAATTTTTCCCTAAAATCTCTAAGGCATCTCCATCACTCCTCTCTGCTACTCAGGGTCTTTCAGTGGACATGTGTGAGAAGAAGAGACTATGGTATCACTCAGCTCCTTTCAGCTAAAATAAGATTTTTTTAAAAAACAAAAGATCAGTGTAATGTGTTAAATATGAATTTTGTTAATATCGCATCCTGCCTCTTTGAAACAAGTAAGATAACTTTAGTATGATCAAGTGCCACTTACCAATGTCATGTTTTTGTTTCTTGAATGTATGCATCTTACATTAAATCACATCTTTTACATATTGTCTTTGAAACAGGACAGAAAGCTAAATGACACTGTGACACAAAGGAAGCTCTCCCATATGTTGCATAAAATATTTTTAGAGAGAGCTGTATTTTCTCTACCTGAAATTTAGAACAGTAGGATTTTTTGCCCCTGGTCATCATGAGCCTTATCTTCCAACAGCACACAGCTAAGGCTAATTTTCCCAAATACTCAAATAATGAATCTGGTGACAGTAATTGGGGCTTTTGATGTGCCCACTCCAGTGACTTGTTTACACAAGACCCCTAAGCAGGTAGGTTCTGGAGCCAGACAACAGCAGCTCCCTTCACTGGCAGGATGTGTTGATGGATTAAAGCAGAACCCAGGCAGGTCACTGTTTGCTGTGTAAATGAGAACCCCTTGATTAAAAAAGGTGAGGGTAAACCTTGGCACTGGGATGCATGAACCAGACTAGCAGAAAACAGAGCTCCCATTTTATACTGTGCCTCGTTGGAACTCATTCAAGTTGTCTTGTTTTTTCTTTTTCCCCCATCTCCTGAGACATATTATGGATGTTCTTTACTGAGTGTTATATTTAAGCCCTTTGAATAGTTTGCTGTCTGCAAGGGGGGTGGCAGATAAGGAACGCTATCAGTGCATCTCCCTGTAGGACATAATGGTGAAATGCTGCAATGCATGGAATTTTATTTGGGGCTGCAATTTAATAAATGATGGGCTATCTTTAGGTCACATCTAGTCCAGATCAGTCACAACCATCTGTCCCCAAGCTACAGCCAACTGGCAGCTGGTTGGTGGCCATTATGAAATCCATTAGTAATTTCAGTTCATTTCTTAATTAATGGACATACTTATGCACAGAACATTCCATAATTGACCATTTTCTTAAGCGGCTTCATTCTGTTCCCTATAACCTGGACGTTCTTAGCCTCTGAAGAGTGTCTTCTGGTTTGCAGTTGCTACAGGGGGGATACAGTTTCTTCTCTGCCTGCTTATGCATGTGCATACAATCTATGAAGGGAGGGGGTAGGTTTTGAAATTTCTTTAAAGAGCTTGAAGTAGAAAATATGATTCCCAGTGAGACTTCCAGAGGTGGAGCATTTCAAGATTGCCCTTTCATGAAGGATTTTAGTACTGCATATATATTCTGGTCCCAGATGGATGCAGGTCTTGTAGAAGCCTGTGACCGAGGGAAGAAAACTTACCCATTTAAATATGAGGAAAGCTGGCTGGCCTGTGTTGGGAGCCATTTTCCCAGTCAGTTTTTATTTTATCTGAACAATTCCACCCACTGCAAATGGACTTCCTTTTTCTGGGTTACCAGCAAACACATTTTGCTACCAGTAAATTCTCCTCAATAATAAGCTCAATGAATAACAACCAATTGGGGAAAAGAATTTAAACATTAAGAAGGCTGACAGCTGTGAAAACAAAACCAGCATGCAGATCTTCAATTTAAAGAAACCCCAGCTCACTCTTATGCTATAATATAGGAGAGTCTCTTGGCAGAGTCATATTTTTGCTCTATTTTTGTATAATAAATACACATATAATCAAGTGAAAATAGCCACTGGTGTAGTGCTCAGCCATTCCCATGCTGTGATGATATAGCTCATTTAAATGATCCTTGGGAATGTTGGCGCATTCAATGAGAAAACAGTCAGTTTTAGACCAAATATAGTCAATTCCAAAACGCAGTCAAACCCGTTGCATGAAAATGAATGTTTCACTTTTCCACTGGGTGTTTTGGAATCATATCGGCACAGGCCGAAGATACAATGAGCATTAAAACCGCATTGTTTCTCCAATCCAGCTGTAGTGGCCCTCAAGGGTCTGGGATGAATCTATACTTTCTTAAGAGGGCGGTCCTCCAAACAGGAACTTCTAGAGGCAGGACGGGAGGGAGAGGTCTCTGGATCCGATCAGTTGGAATATAGACGCACTGAACACCCCAGGCTAGGGTGGTGGCAAAGGGCCAGACAGCATTCTCTTCCCCACCACTCTGTGCAGAAGTTTCACCCCTATGCAGCTGATGAGTCTGCAGCTCAGGCTGTGTGCCTTTCTCCTGCCAAGGCAAGAGTTTCTCCTTACAAGGCATAACTTCCTGAGGAAATTAAGTCAGATTCAGGGGCTGACCCTTTATTTTGTATATAACTTTTGATGATGGCTCCATTTCAGCTGGTCACCTCAGAGGAGACAGCAGTGCACAGGACGTCACTGTCAGCGACTAACCACATGGAGCTTCTTTTTCTTGGGAGATCTTGTTGGATTGGCAGTCCATGAGACTGGGCAAGACTTAGTGAGTGATTCATTGATTCCTTCATCCAGTGACAGAGACCGAGAGAAGGTTAAGGCAAAATCTAATCCAAACCTGCATGTTGTCTTCAACCTACCAGAACTCTTGGGCATAGGCATGAGGACAATGCAGCAGAACAAAGGCAGTACAGTGTCAGAATCAAATACGTCAGATGTCTGGCAGACAAGAGCAGACACAGACAGTTAGGATCTGTCTTTGAGAGGTTTTGATGTTAGCCTTGCTTAAACCAACAGTGATTAGGTTAGCCTTGCTTAAAGCAGTAGTGATTAGGTTGCTCTCAAAACACAAAGCAAAACAATCCCAAATCTTCTCAGCATTGCTAAAACCTCCTGGAGCCAACCTAGAAACAAATCACAGACCCCCAAAAGGCATTGCTTTACAACTGTCATTCAGGAAACTGGCTAAAACAGATCATTTCATCCTCTTTCTTATAAAGTCAACATTTTGAAGTTCATTGCCTCAGAGAAGAAATAACCCATGAAAATAATAATAATATTCCTTTTAAAAGCCATGTACTCTTTACAAAGCTGTTGCTTGTCCATGATCTATCATGCCAACTAAGATAGATAAAAGTAGGTGTTCCCAAAAGATGTTTGACTTCTAGTTCCAAAAAGCTCACATGTGGAATATACATATTTGACTGTATCTATTCAGACAAACGTTATGTTAACTAATTTTTTCTTATATTGAAGACAGTGTATGTTAGCAGAATTCTAGCCTGCTGAGTCCCCTGTATTTGAATGTAGCCTGAAATTAGAAAAATTATAGGGAATAATGAAGAATGCCTACTGAATTGCTTTATAATGTAAATCTTGCCCAAAGATAGTTTTTGAAGAGGGGTAGCTGAATATTATTGTTTACAAATTTTAGTCTTAAAGGCTTAGACTTCTTAAAAGGATATGGGGTGTAAATAAATAAATCAGTAGGTTTAGAAATGCATTACTAGGAAATATGGGTTGGTAAAGCCACTTCAGGGACCCATCTGAAAGAGAGGGCTGATACATTATTAAACATCATGCATGTGTAAAAGGGATTTTTCTCTTAGTTTGAACATAGAAGCAATCAGGAAATAACTCTTGAATGCATGGAGTGTAATAATACATTTCCATATAATGTTCAAAGATACATATTTCTTCCTAAACTCAATCACCCTATTCCGATTTTGCTTTTCCTATCACATCTTTTGTAAAGTACCCCTTAGAGGTGAAGTTATTCCCCACATCACCTTTATTTTTAGTCAATAAAATGTCCACAGACAGATGGAAGTGATATATTTGATCTGATAAAGTTATTTGTAAGGTGCATAAATCATAAACAACATCTGTACTCTCAAGTAATGTTTGCCATCTGAAACAAATCTACCAATAGTGCTGTGTAAGTGATTTGCTTCTGAAATCCTCTAGCTGGAGGTCCAAATATGAAAAGCAAACTGGTGGAGTTTTCTATGAACTTTTTAGAGGGCTAATGAAACACTTAGATAACTAAAATAGTAAAATGCTTCTAAAGTACTGTGCGAAAAGAGGGGTCATATGGCTTCATAAGTACATCAGTATGTTGCCACAAAGCTGGACCTTGGGTGCCCAACTCACACTGGATTCAACAGGATCTCCAAATATAGTAGCAGGCAGATGGGCTGGAACCTGACTCTCTGTCCCTTCCCTTCCCAGAAGGCTTGCAGCTGCTGCTTCCGCGTTCGCTGCTCATTACAGGAAGATTCAAAATGCACAGATTCCTTAGCTGATCACTGGGCAGGTGACCATTTACCCTCGGGGATGTCCTGTCTCCTTGAAGTCACTGTTCCCTGAAAGAAAATGAAGGAGAATGTTTTAACAAAAACAATTTCTTGGGGGAGGAGCCAAGATGGTGGTGTGAGTAGGGCAGCAGAAATCTCCTCCCAAAACCATATGTATTTTTTAAAATACAACAAATACAACTATTCATAAAAGAGAGACTAGAAGATATAATACAACAGACAGGCTACATCTACATCTGTGAGAACTCAGCACCTCATGAAGGGGGTAAGACACAAGCTGCGGCACGGCGGGACCCGAGCACGCCCCCACCCCAGTCCCCAGCAGGAGGAGAGGAGTCGGAGTGGGGAGGGAGTGGAAGCTCAGGACTGCTAAACACCCAGCCCTAGTCATCTGCACCAGGAGCGCAAATACACATTGCGTGGTGTGCTGGATATTAGGGAAAGGGAAGAGTAAAGTCTGTGAACGGGTCCCTGCAGCTGGCGCCCTTGGGACAAAAGAAAAGCGAGTGCTTTTTGAAAGTCTTAAAGGGACAGGGGCCTCACAACTGGACGGCAGCGTCCCGGCACACTCAGCCCAGCAGCTGGGAATCCTGGGGGATTCCAGGCGCCCTAACCCCCTGGGCGACAGCGCAGCTCTGAAGCCCCTCATGGCTATAAACAGCCTCCCATTCATTCCCCTTCCGGGGTGGCCCCGCCATAGCAGGGGAGCAGCTTGAGAGTGGCCGTGCCCACAGCAACTGCCTAGAGCCTCCTCCGCAGCCTCCCAGGCCAGACTCAGAGGCCCCGCCAGTGTGCAGCAGCCCATCACAGACAGAGGAAGCTGGGACAGGGCATGAAAGGTCATCATTCTCTCAGGAGAGCACACCCAGCACACCAGCCTCACCCCGCGGGGCTCTGGGCTGCCCTGATGGCTGCCCTGCCCATGGCCACTTAGGAAGTAAAACCGGAAGCTGCTCCCTGTGTGTGGGACATTGTTCTCCCAGCTGACACATGCACCATCTGCCTACGACTACCACTATCACCATGAAAAGGCAGAAGAATTTGATCCAGTCCAGAATTATCGAGACAAGCCCTGAGAAGGAGCCTGGGGAGATAGATTTAACCAATCTTCCTGAAAAAGAATTCAAAATAAAGGTCATAAGCATGCTGATGGGCCTGCAGAGAAATATGCAACAGCTAAAGGATCAAGTTAGGAGGAAGAATACAGAAATAAAAAAATCTCTGGAAGGACTTAAGAGTAGACTGAATGAGGTGCAATAGGCCATTAATGGAATAGAAATCAGAGAACAGGAACACAGAGAAGCTGAGGCAGAGAGAGATAAAAGGATCTCCAGGAATGAAAGAATATTAAGAGAACAGTGTGACCAATCCAAATGGAGCAATATTTGCGTTCTAGAGGTACCAGAAGAAGAAGAGAGAGAAAAAGGGATAGAAAGTGTCTTTGAAGAAATAATTTCTGAAAACTTCCCCAAATTGGGGGAGGAAATAGTCTCTCAGACCATGGAAGCCCACAGAACTTCCAACACAAGGGACCCAAGGAGGACAACACCAAGACACATAATAATTAAAATGGTGAAGATCAAGGACAAGAACAAAGTATTAAAGGCAGCCAGAGAGAGAAAAAAGGTCATCTACAATGGAAAACCCATCAGGCTGTCATCAGACTTCTCAACAGAAACCTTACAGGCCAGAAGAGAATGGCATGATATATTTAATGCAATGAAACAGAAGGGCCTAGAACCAAGAATATTGCAATTATCATCTAAATATGAAGGAGGGATTAAACAATTCCCAGACAAGCAAAAGTTGAGGGAATTTGCCTCAAATAAACCACCTCTACAGAGTATTTTAAAGGGACTGCTCTAGATGGAAGCACTCCTAAGGCTAAATAGATGTCACCAGAGAAAATAAAATCACAGCAAATAAAGCAGACCAATCAAATACTAACTAAAGGAAAAAAATAAAACCAACTAGTCACAAAAGCAGTCAAAGGAAACACAAAAGAGTACAGAATAAAACACCTGACTTACAAAGAATGGAGGAGGACGAATAAGAAGGTTGAGAAATAAAGAATCATCAGACTGTGTTTATAATAGCTTAATAAGCGAGTTAAGTTAGACAGCTAGATAGTAAAGAAGCAATCCTTGAACCTTTGGTAACCCTGAATCTAAAGCCTGCAATGGGAATTAGTACATATCTTTCAATAATCACCCTAAATGTAAATGGACTGAACATGCCACTCAAAAGACACAGAGTAATAGAATGGATAAAAAAGCAAGACCCAACTATATGCTGCTTACAAGAGACTCACCTCAAACCCAAAGACATACACCAACTAAAAGTGAAGGGATGGAAAAAGATATTTCATGCAAACAATAGGGAGAAAAAAGCAGGTGTTGCAGTGCTAGTATCAGACAAAATAGACTTCAAAACAAAGAAAGTAACAAGAGATAAAGAAGGATATTACATAATGATAAAGGGGTCAGTCCAACAAGAGGATATAACCATTATAAATATATATGCACCCAATACAGGAGCACCAACATATGTGAAGCAAATAATAACAGAATTGCTTTTAAAAATAAAAGCAATGCATTTATTTTAGGAGACTTCAACACACCACTCACTCCAAAGGACAGATCCACCAGACAGAAAATAAGTAAGGACACAGAGGCACTGAACAACACACTAGAACAGATGGACATAATAGGCATCTACTGAACTCTACACCCAAAAGCAATAGGATACACATTCTTCTCAAGTGCACATGGAACATTCTCCAGAATAGACCACATACTAGGCCACAAAAAGAGCCTCAGTAAATTTAAAAAGATTGAAATTGTACCAACCAACTTCTCAGACCACAAAGGTATAAAACTAGAAATAAATTATACAAAGAAAGCAAAAAGGCTCACAAACACATGGAGGCTTAACAACATGCTCCTAAATAATCAATGGATCAATGACCAAATTAAAATAGAGATCAAGGAATATATGGAGCAAATGACAATAACAGAACAAAGCCCCAACTTCTGTGGGACACAGCGAAGGCAGTTCTAAGAGGAAAGTATATAGCAATCCAGGCCTTTTTAAAGAAGGAAGAACAATCCCAAATGAATAGTCTAAAGTCACAATTATTGAAATTGGAAAAAGAAGAACAAATGAGGCCCAAAGTCAGAAGAAGGAGGGACATAATAAAGATCAGAGAAGAAATAAACAAAATTGAGAAGAATAAGACAATAGAAAAAATCAATGAAACCAAGATCTGGATCTTTGAGAAAATAAACAAAATAGATAAGCCTCTAGCCAGACTTATTAAGAGCAAAAGAGAATCTACACACATCAACAGAATCAGAAACAAGAAAGGAAAAATCATGATGGACCCCACAGAAATACAAAGAATTATTAGAGAATACTATGAGAATCTATATGCTAACAAGCTGGAAAACCTAGAAGAAATGGACAACTTCCTAGAAAAATACAACCTTCCAAGACTGACCAAGGAAGAGACAAAAAATCTAAATAGATCAATTACCAGCAAAGAAATTGAAGCGGTAATCAAAAAACGACCCAAGAGCAAAACCCCTGGTCCAGATGGATTTACTGCAGAATTTTATCAGACTTATAGAGAAGACAGTATCCATTCTCCTTAAAGTTTTCCAAAAAATAGAAGAGGAGGGAATACTTCCAAACTCATTCTATGAAGCTAGCTTCACCCTAATACCAAAACCAGGCAAAGACCCCACCAAAAAAAGAAAACTACAGACCAATATCCCTGATGAACGTAGATGCAAAAATACTCAACAAAATATTAGCAAACCGAATTTAAAAATACATCAAGAGGATCATACACCATGACCAAGTGAGATTCATCTAAGGGATGCAAGGATGGTACAACATTTGAAAATCCATCAACGTCATCCACCACATCAACAAAAAGAAGGACAAAAACCACATGATCATCTCCATAGATGCTGAAAAAAATTCGACAAAATTCAACATCCATTCATGATAGAAACTCTCAACAAAATGGGTATACAGGGCAAGGACCTCAATATAATAAAGGCCATATATGATACACCCACAGCCAACATCATACTGAACAGCAAGAAGCTGAAAGCTTTTCCTCAAAGATTGGGAACAAGACCGGGATGTCCACTCTCCCCACTGTTATTCAACATAGTACTGAAGGTCCTAGCCACAGCAATCAGACAAAACAAAGAAATACAAGGAATTCAGATTGGTAAAGAAGAAGTCAAACTGTCACTATTTGCAGATGACATGATATAGTACATTCAAAACCCTGAAGACTCCACTCCAAAACTACTAGAACTAATATCTGAATTCAGCAAAGTTGCAGGATACAAAATTAATACACAGAAATACATTGCTTTCCTATACACTAACAATGAACTAGCAGAAAGAGAAATCAAGGAAACAATTCCATTCACAATTGCATCAAAAAAGAATAAAATACCTAGGAATAAACCTAACCAAGGAAGTGAAAGACCTATACCCTGAAAACTACAAGACACTCAAAAGAGAAATTAAAGAGAACACTAACAAATGGAAACTGATCCCATGCTCTTGGCTAGGAAGAATTAATATTGTCAAAATGGCCACCCTGCCTAAAGCAATCTGCAGATTCAGTGCAATTCCTATCAAAATACCAACAGCATTGTTCAGTGAACTGGAACAAATAGTTCAAAAATTCATATGAAACCACCAAAGACCCTGAATAGCCAAAGCAATCCTGTGAAGGAAAAATAACATGGGGGGGGGGATCTCACTTCCCAACTTCAAGCTCTACTACAAGGCAGCAGTAATCTAGACAATCAAGAACAGAGCCACAGACCAGTGGAACAGAATAGAGACTCCAGATATTAACCCAAACATATATGGTCAATTAATATATGATAAAGGAGCCGTGGACATACAATGGGGAAATGACAGCCTCTTCAACAGGTGGTATTGGCAAAACTGGACAACTACATGTAAGAGAATGAAACTGGATCATTGTCTAACCCCATACACAAAAGTAAATTTGAAATGGATCAAAGACCTGAATGTAAGTCATGAAACCATAAAACTCTTAGAAAAAAACATAGGCAAAAATCTCTTAGACATAAACATGAGTGACTTCTTCATGAACATATCTCCCCAGGCAAGTGAAACAAAAGCAGAAATGAACAAGTGGGACTGTATCAAGCTGAAAAACTTCTGTACAGCAAAGGACACCATCAATAGATCAAAAAGGTATCCTACAGTATGGGAGAATATATTCATAAATGGCAGATCTGATAAAGGGTTGACATCCAAAATATATAAAGAGCTCACACACCTCAACAAACAAAAATCAAATAATCCAATTAAAAAATGGGCAAAGGAGCTGAACAGACAGTTCTCCAAAGAAGAATTTCAGATGGCCAATAGACACATGAAAAGATGCTCCACATCGCTAGTCATCAGAGAAATGCAAATTAAAACCACAATGAGATAACATCTCACACCAGTAAGGATCACCACCATCCAAAAGACAAGCAACAACAAATGTTGGCGAGCTTGTGGAGAAAGGGGAACCCTCCTTCACTGCTGATGGGAATGTAAATTAGTTCAACTATTGTGGAAAGCAGTATGGAGGTTCCTTCAAAAGCTCAAAATAGAAATACCATTTGACTCAGGAATTCCACTTCTAGGAATTTACCCTAAGAATGCAGCAGCCCAGTTTGAAAAAGACATATGCACCCCTATGTTTATTGCAGCACTATTTACAATAGCCAAGAAATGGAAGCAACCTAAGTGTCCATCAGTAGATGAATAGATAAAGAAGATGTGGTGCATATACCAAATGGAATATTATTCAGCCAGAAGAAGAAAACAAATCCTACCATTTGCAACAATATGGATGAAGCTAGAGGGTATAATGCTCAGTGAAATAAGCCAGGAGGAGAAAGACAAGTACCAAATGATTTCACTCATATGTGGAGTATAAAAATAACAAAAAATCTGAAGGAACAAAATAGCAGGATAATCACAGAACCCAAGAATGGACTAACAGTTACCAAAGGGAAAGGGACTGGGGAGGATGGGTGGCAAGGGAGGGATAAGGCAGGGAGGGAAATGAAAGGGGGCATTATGATTAGCATGTATAATGGGGGGGCACAGGGAGGGCTGTGCAACACAGAGAAGACAAGTGATTTTACAGCATCTTAGTACGCTGATGGACAGTGACTGTAATGTGGTTTGTGGGAGGGACTTGGTGATGGGGGGAGTCTAGTAATCATAATGTTCCTCATGTAATTGTAGATTAATGATACCAAAATTTAAAAAAAAACAGTTTCTGATACTAATTCCTGGTAATGGGCTCCTATTTCTGACTGTGACTTTCTATTAAATCACAATACCATAGGACATCTCTGACTAATTTGGTTTTTAAGACTAAATTTTTGGTGAGAAAAAAGAAAACTAAGCTATGACTTGCTAGGAAACAGTTACTTATCTTACATACTACATCCCATTAGTTCAGACACATGTTGGGGATATTTAGCCCATCACCACCACACAGTATGATTGGCTATAAGCAGTTTGCATTTTCATGATAGGGGGGTCTGACATTTCTCTGTCCATGGTACCCCACTTAATAGACATTTGGCAGCTGTTGGTGAATTGACAAATGCAACAGTATTTATGTATTTCCCATTTCCTATTTCCAAGGCAGTTTAAAATAAAACACATGTGAAACAGAACAAGAGAATTAATATAAGAAAAAGACCAGACACCATGTAACGAAAATGAGAAGATATTTATGCCAAGGACCAGGGCCTAGGATGACATCACTTGAGCACTTGACTTAACTCTAAATTGAGGCAAAAAATGAACATGTGATTGACTATATTATTCTTTTAATCTGAGAAAATGAAACTTCCATGTGAGCTTTTTTCACATGGGGCCACTGGCAAGTGGGAGGACATTGCAGAGGAGTACTGACACATCTGACCCTGTTGGTGTCTGTCTGGCACACTTGGTCGTTCCTTTCTCCTACTGAGAGTGTCTGGGGCTGGCCGAATGCAACAGCCTGGAGTCTGAGATCCACGTGCGGCAAGTGGTTCACTGACCTCGCCTCTGAAGTCAGTACAGTGCAGTTTGAATATGTATTATATGTTTATTATACATGTGATTTATTATGCAAAAATATATATATATAAATTTATACATATATTTTATATATATATATATATGTTTGCCTCACATGCACGAAAGCCAAATTTCTATTGGAATCAACTCTACATCCTTTCTTTAAAAATGAAGATGCATTGGAAACATAAAACAACAAAATTATTTCATTTAAAGTTTGAGAAAACAAAAGTAAAATCCTTTAAACTTCTATTCGGCCAACATGAAAGTGGGGTCTTTGGCTGCGTTTGCCAGCAGCCCATTTTCATAGCCATGTAAAAATCCTAGAAGGGCTCAAAGCAGGTGAGAGAAACACTTGAGTGGAGTGGCACCTTCTCAGCCGGGAGCCTCCGCGGAGCCCCTTTGGACCCTGTCCCCGTTTTCCTCTCAGCCGAGCCTTGCTTTCCCTACCCACGCCGTGTGCTCCGCGGTCCTCTCTTGCAGTTCTGCCATCCAGCACCTTGCCATGCAGAGCACGTCCTGACAGGGTCAGCATGACCCACCGGGGGCTTGTTAGACATGTGATCTCTGAAACGCAGACCTAAGCCAGCTCTCTAGGGGATTTTATGTCTGCGAGAAGTTGAGGCACCGACGCAGAAAACTCAATTTGAATAAATGAATGAGTGAAAAATGGGAGATCTTTTCTCTTTAGAGTATTTTTTAATAGACATGTATTATCTGAAACTATCTTCTTAGGATCCTGATATCCAAATGATACAATGCATTTTCTGTCTGTAGAAACATTGTGAATCCTTTAATCTGTTGAGTTCCTGCTTGCTCACTTTTCTTTTTTTTTTTTGTGATGTTATTTTTTATTTAAATTTTTTAATTGAAATATACTTGACATGAAACATTGTGTAAGTTTATTTATCTGATGCATTAATGTATTGTACTATGATTGCTACTGTAGTATCCATTAATACCTGTCACATAAATATCATTTCTTTTCTGTGGTGGGAATAATTAAGACTAGTCTTTTAGACTTTTCTTAGTTAAAGTGTTTCCTTCTGGATAGAATCCTACCTATTAAGAAGTTGGCTGATGTGTCACGTTAAAGGTTGTAAAGCTCACTGGGCAGTAAAGGCCTCTGCTTTCCTTTCCCACAGCCTTTTCAAGCCTTCCCAGAGTTTTTTCTCTTTTAACTCTTGGAATTCATTAGAATTTTCTGTTCTGGCTCGTGGCTCATATACTTCCTCCTAGAGATAATCTCTCAAATCCTATAATTAATCTTAAAATTCTGTTTCTTAGCCCACTTAATCCAAGTCTCTCAATCCCAGAGTTCCTGTGCTCTTAATAAAAGTACCAGACTCTTTCCATGGAGAGATTGGATGTTTCTCTATTTCTACTGCCTTAAACCCTTTGACAGCCTTGACTTGGGAGGATACAAGATTTTAGGGGAGGAAACTGCCAAAGGGAGAAAGGAGAGTGTAGAACTTCATAGACAGGGGCCGCGAGCACCTTCTGGTCAAGAATAATAGATAACTTTATAGCCAGGAAGGCAGTAATTAAAGACAACATAGAATGGGGGTTGACAGCTTTAGCCCTAACACCAGGCAGTCCCAATTCAGATCCTGGCTCTGCCATTTAAACTGTCTGGGTGACCTTGGCAAATTACATAGACTCTGTACCTCAGTTTCTTTGTAAAATGGGTCTAATAGACAATGAAAGGAAATAATCTGTACAAAATGCTTGACACATAGTAAGCACTCATTAAATATTGGCAATTATTACCTAATATGTACTAATCTATATGCCCTGGACACTTAACTCTTTTTTCAATGTCTATAAAGGCCAACATCTTATATTCCAGCATGATAACTCCTGGAGAGAGAGAGTACATTTGGAGCAGGGTGAAAGAAAAGCTGTGCTGCACACCAGGGCAATAATCTACCGGCTGAATTGCCAGGGTTTGATTTTGGAGGACATTGGCAAAGGGTTGACTCCTCCTCACCTTGACGGCTCCCACTCTAACTGATGACAGGCGCTGCTTGGAACAGGCATTTTCACATGAGGAATAAGCTTGCTCGTCGGGGAGGGGTTAGTGCTTATAGTCAAAGAGCTCTGCACTAAGAAAACAAAGAATGATATATAAACAAGGTGCAACACTTGCGTGGCAGGTGAAAGATGAATAGGGTACTTAAGCAAGGCTCCTGAGACAGAGCGGAGTGTGTGATTGAGCGGCTGCACTGACTCTGTATATTGTGTTTGGAGAAACAGGTGAGGCCCCTGTGGGCTGTCAAATACTGAATAATATTATCATTAGTAGGAATAGTATTGTGTTATTGTTAGTGACTCCTTTGCTCACTGTTAGGTAAGGCAGTAACTTTTTCTGCACACAAGGATTTCGTGACCTATGAGATTTTTTTATTGCCTTCCACAAATTTACTTTTCTATGCTATATACGGAGATGTCATGATTTCTTTAGTAGGAAATCTATTGTTGTCTCCTAGAAGTTATTCTTCAGCTTATCCAAAAGATATGAGTTCATTTCTGCATTTCCTGTCAGAGTGCTTACTTTCCTAGTCTCAGTGGATAAAAGCTGCAACATTTTGGGAACTATTTGCCAAGCACCCTTCACCTCCAGCAATAGACTCTAAACCCTGCCCATTCTCTCTGGTAAGAACTTCTCACTTGGGGAGTCTCAAGGGCCCTTACAGTCCTTTTTCATCATGTACCCGTATGCACTGACCCATGTAGACCATCCCACTGGAAACACTCAATTCTGCCCTTTGTGTCAGGGAGCTGGGATGAGGCTCAGCCAGAAATACCAGGTCCTTCCGTGTAGGCATGCTTTCTTCCAAATTAGCCATCCTGTTTGGATTAGAAATGACTTTTTCAAACTTTGATTCTTGTAAAACAATGTCACTATCAATTTAATATAGACTTTGGGGCAGGTTCTGAATGCATGAATCGTAAAGATGAAATGTTTAGTTACTCTACTATAGGCAGAGAGAATTTCGCCTACCCTAGGAACGTTGTGATTCTAGATACCTATGTACAAAATAGGTTAGGTATGTTTCCTTTTTTCCCTTAATATTTGGGCTTTGTCACAGCTCAAATACGTCCAAATGCCAGGCAGACAAGACCATCGAGTGTATCAGACTGGCGAGCCAGCAGTAGGGAAACAGGAAAGTGCATGCCTCAGCTAGAGACTGTAGCTCCCTCTCAGCTCATGTAGGTTAGAGCCAGGCTTTCCAAACCCTTCTGTTTTCATGAAGATGCCTCAGTCCAGATTTACATGTGAGAGCTCCTGACTTTTAATCTTGGCACCTAAGGTTGAAAATGATCATGATAAAATATCATGGAAGCCCAAGAAGAAAACTGCTTGGGCGCACTCTCAGCTAATGCAGAGGGGCTACAGAAGAGCACAGAGCACTGTCACATTCAAACTGTAGCGAGTCTGTTCAGATGGCTGGCGTTGCTGATGTTGGGGGAGCAGGTGGTGAGACCTTCTGGAGGCTGTGTAGTTGTCCAGGAAAGCAGTTCTGAGGCCTTGACTTGTGGTTGTCTCCATAAAACAGAAGTGAAGGGGCATATTTGAGAAGTGGTAGGAAGCGATAGGACTTGGCAATGAATTCAACTTGACTGGGGGAAAGGTGTCAGTGTGTGAGAAGAGGGAAAGGCAAGGAGACTTCCCAGTTAGGAGACAGCAGGGGCAGAGTGGGTGGTGCCTCAGGAGGAACAGGTTTGAGGTATGGTGACAATGAGTTTTATCTGGACACTAGTGAGTCTGAGGGTCTCTAAGGTATCCCAGTGAAAATAGTTTAACTCACTGAATTTTCTTCGCAAAGCTTTGAGGGAGATCATATCAGCCCAGTTTTTAACTGTGTAGAAGTTGAAGTCCAGAGGTTAAAACACCTTTGTCCAAGCCCTCTCAACTAGTTAGTGGCAGAGCAGAGATTGGTAAGTGTTCCTTCTACTAGTCAACACAGCTTTCAGAGAAGGCCAAGATCTTTGAAATACCTATGGAACATTGCTCATGTCTGTATTTTAGTTTCTGAGTATCCTTATGTTCTAGAGAAATGCAGAGCATTCACAAATCATGCCTCATACCATCAAGGAAAAACTTGAGAAAGTTAGTATTTGGGAGTCATCAGAAAATAGCCGCATCTTGCAAATGAACCCAAAGGTGAATACACATCTTTGCTTACATGATACACATCTACTGTGGAGCACCAGCCTATCTGTACCTGAGCTCAGGTCATTTCCACAAACAAATCACTGAAGTGCAAGAAAGAAAAATCTGATGTGAAAACGACTTGGTTTTTAGTTTCTACCAGATTATCAAAAATGGCAAAGCTAGTTCCAAAAAAGTGCAAAAATAAGATTAAAAAGTAATATTCACTCACGAAAATAGTTTCAATAGAATACTGTCCTGCTGATGAGAACATGGCTGTGTGTGCACAAAATATTCCTGTCTCTGTTGGATTCATTAGATTGGGCAGGGTGTTTTGTTGTGTTTTTTTTTGGTGGGCGGGTGTTATTTGTTTAGGTAGGGGTGCATGAACTCAATGAAGAATTGTAGCTCCTGAGAATCTATCTGGGTGTAACTCAAGAGCTAGATACAGTCTATTCTAGGGCTGCTGTTACACAGATTACCACACACTGGATGTTTATTCTCTCATAGTTCTGGAGGTCAGAGATCCAAAGTCAAGGTGTTGGCAAGGCCCCACCTCCTCTGACGGCTCTAGGGGAGGCTCGTCCCTCGTCTCAGTCAGCTTCTGAGGGCTCCAGGCATCCTTTGGCTTGTGGTCTTCTTACTCCAGCCTTAGTCTTTCGGATCACCTTGCCACCTCCTCTTTGGTGCCTCAGTATTACCGCCTCATGCCCCTCTCTTATAAGGACAGTTGTAATAGCATGTAGGGCCCACCTGGATAGTCCAGGGTAATCTCACCACTTTAAAATCCTTAACGTAATCACATCTCCAAAGACTCTTCCAAATAAAGTTAACTTTGATAAGTTCCAGGCATTAGGACTTGTCATCTCTGGGTAGCCATTACTCAACCCTACTGCATACAGTATAAGGTTTAATTCAAGGAGTAGGCTAAATAGAATGTATGTTTGACCACAAGACTCAGCTCTAAGGAAAGTCTTCATTGTGAGCAGAAGCAAGATGTCCAAATCAGAGTAGGAGCGTCACATGTCAAGTGCCAAAAATAAAGCATGGCTGTGAGTAGGAAGACAGATTGCACAGCTACTATGCAGAAGGCAGTGTTTCTCACGATACTCAGCAGACCTGAAGCAAGCACCACTATCTTGGTGCTCCACTGAGATGTAACAGGGCCATGAAGATCTGTGCTGAAAAAAAAGTGTCTACAAGACAAGTTAGAAACATATGATTGAAATTATGAGCCACTGGATGCAAAAAGTCAGCTGGGAAAATGAAAGTGTCTGAAGTTAGGGGCTCAGACCTAACTCTGGACTGGGTTCCTGTCTCTCCAGTTTAGTTTCTACATATTATGATCACTATCCCTCCACCCTACACTTCAACTCATTCAAGCCCAAATTATGGCTGACTCAGCCCTTTCTGGCTGATACAGTCTCTTGGCATATCCCACAAAGTTATCAGTGACCCTGCTCACACTTATCAATATTATCTCCCCCACCCCTAGTCACACAGACTCCTTCCTAAAATAGTTCTCCTTATCTCTTGCCCTACAGCAAACCCTCATCTGCCTGCAACAAGCAAAGTATGTCCCCATCAACACAAATCCTTTGAAAACCAAACCAAAATGTGAAAGGAAAACACAGAATTTATTGAATTTCTGAACCACCACCTTAGTGTTTTTGTCTTAGAAACATGTCTGAGAAATAATGGTTGTGTCCTTTTTGAACCCGAGCAGATTCTGTGAATGATGAATTAGGTGCAAGAAGGATGTGGTGTGCAGTGTCCATGATATTCCTGTAGCCACAGGGCTGTCACTTGGTGCCTCTTGGGTGGCCTTGTTTCTCCAGCATGGCGGACATAAAGGAAACGAGTGATATTACTTCCTCATGGTAGAGGATTGAGTAATCATCACATTTATCAATGGCTATTCTGCTTTGTGGCTGTTCAGAGACTGTGTGTGCCACAACATCATTTCTTCTGTGGTTTCTGGTGCTGAAAATCTTTCCTTATGGAACTTATATCATGCTGTATCAAGAGCGATAACGGGTCTTCAGCATTTGCCATGCATGACTTCATTAAAGAAGAAATTGTTAAGGAGGCAGCTGTTGAGCCTTTGTTATACCCTGCTGTGCTCATAGTCCTGTGGACTTATGAAGGGAAAGTTTTCCTGTGCCAAATAAAGAGATTCCTTACTGTAATTGGATCCCAAAAGAGATTTAATCTCAATAGCGTTTACAGCCTTCTACCACGAGGAGACAGAAAGGAAGCCCTCAGTGAAATATTGCTTCCATCTTACTATATCCACGCTGCTAGATAGTCCTCAAGCCAACAGAAGGAACGACAAATAGCTAATGGCAATCATCTGGAATACTGGGTGTCCCCAGTGATTCTGTCTCCTTATATCTGTTGCACCCAGGTTAGGAGCCCTAGAGTCTTATGATAGTGGGATGGGATACTGAACACTTCAGAGACAGTATAATGTGACGGCTCTGCCATCAGAGAGACATGAGTATGCCTCCCTTTCTGTTTATGTATGATATCAGTAAGTCATTTTACCTTCCTGAGTCTGCTTCTTCATCTATAAAATAGAAATAATAACCAATTTCACTGGGCTTCTCTATGGATAAAATGAGCGAAGGTCTGTAGCTCACCCATTCGTGGTAGGCAGGGGCTAGTCTCACACTCAACTGTGTCCTCTCTCTACATCCATGCTGGCTAGGACTGTTTAACCCTGACACATCACTTAGAAAGCTCTGCCTACTCAGGGAAACTACATACATTTTTTTGTTATGCTGTATTTTTTATCTAATCGAGATTTTTTTTCCTCCTCACATACTCCTCTGTTACTTTGGTCCCTGAAAGAGTAGAGTGCTTGACAGGGATTCACATTTAAGTGATGATTTCTTGATCAACAAATGAACATTGATAAGGAAAATGTTTACTTCTGTGGCTTCTGAATAGGATGAAAAACTGTATCATTAAATAAAGTTGGATCAGACCATGCATCTTCTTTGAACACCTGAATTTTTGCTTTGCATCTTCGGAGTGTCAGGGGACAAGAGGACTAAATTCGGTAAGAAAAATGATACATTTACAACCTCCTGACCCTGTTCTTAGAATTAATCAAAACTCACAGTTTTCCCCCTGGAAAACTGAGAAATTCCTAAGAATGAAGGAGTTATTTGGTTCTTGCTAAGTGAAGACAGTACACACAGTCATCCTGCTGACCACCTCTTGGAGTTGCTCGTTTCTCAGGGTCTTGCAGGGCCCTTTGCTGAAGAGAGAAGACTGCTTTCTCAACTTCCACCAAAGTCTGTAGTAACAGGTTCTGGGATAATTTCATTGAAGGCCCCGCTGCCAAGGAGGATTGAGTTAAAGATGTAAGTGTGGACTTCTAATATCCTGATTTTAAAGTTCACAAATCACCTTTATGTTTCACTGGATTCGATTGTATTTCCTCTTTCACTTCATAGTCATTATTTTTCTTATTCCCTGGGCCAATCAATCTTGGGAAATTTGGAGCACCAAATTATGCCTAAAAAATGTATTTTAGAGAAGACACAATGGCCTCTGTTTCTGTCAATGTGGAGGACTACATGACCAGAGAAGTCCTGCTGGTACAAAAGTCACCAGAAAATACGCCCACAGAGAAGCGGACTCTGAAGCCGGCATTGCCTAATACCTATGGGCTTAGAACTTGGACTTGATGGGCCAAACGACATGGGGATAGGACAAAAATCCTGAAGCACATGCTAGGTGGGAGACTGGGAATAAATAAAGCTTGGACATGCACAAGTCGGCATTCTCAGTGGGTGAACAAGGGGATAAACAAAACAGAGCAAATAAATTTTAAAACCTGCACTGAAGACAGAAGAGGAAAACAGTCAGGATTCTGTCCGTTTTGATGTTGGCTCTTATAGGAAAGACATAAAGAGAAACTCTCTCATGAGATGTCCTAGCCACAGACCTACTGTCCTGCATACAGGGCGGGAATTAATTCCCCTTGGGGGCCTGAAAATCTACACGCAATAAAACTTAATGTGGTTCTGTTTTGGTGGTACCCCTGAGCCCTTGGAGGAAACAGTTGCAAATTGTCCCTGGATAAAACACAACTGCACAGCAGACCAGTGAAGAAGCAGATTAGACTCAACATAGGAGAGGCTTCATGATCTGGGGAAGAGATATGAATAAATTAGCTGGAATTCACCCTGGAAGAGAGAACGAGAACACAAGAGATGCAAAGACATAGATAGTTACAGAGTCTAATATGTAGCTGATATATGCCTAATATATTTCTAATTAGATTTCCAGAAGATGCTAAAGAGGCAATATTTGAACATGGTTGGGAATTTTCCAGAACTTTTGAAGATACAACTCCTCAGATTCATGAAGTATTGAAGACAAAATATGTTCAATAAAAATCACAAGGATTAAATAAAAAGCAGCTGGGGCTTAGGCTGATGGTAGAAAACCAGAGATGTTTAATTAGCCAGAGGAGGAAATACAGGTTCTTATACCTACTTATTTCTGTTGTAATACTCTACAATGGAATGACAACTAGATCTAAAGCTGACTTCTTAAAAACAACAATGAAAATCACAAGACTATGGAAAAATATAATTGATGTGTGAACAGAAAATAGCTATCAGCTTAGAAATGTGTCACCAGCACAGCTACCTTTCAAAATGGGGCAAAATAAAGTAACTTCTAAGAAGCTAAAAACAAAGAGAACTTGCTATGAACAGATAACTAAGGGATTTCTAAATGTCCTACAGGAAGAGAGAATGCAACCACTGAAGACAGGTCTGTGATTGAAAAAAAAAAAAAGGTTAGCCTGAAATATGGTAAACTTGTAGGAATCTAAACAAAATATTAAGTTTGAAAAACAGTATTGATAATGTCTATTTTTGAATTGAAAAAGAGAGAGAACCAAAATATTGAACAATAATGGCATATAATTGTTGTTCCTCAACTATATACCAAGGCACCACAGCATCCCTGTGGACACACAAGGGCACCAGAAAAATATTAAAATCTCTAGGCAAACACAGAAACTTCTGTTGGATACAGCATGCAATTCTTGTCCACAGCATTTCCGTTTCAACATTGCATTGCGTTGTGTTGCATTGCTTTCCTTTCAACTACATCGTATCTGTATGAAACTGGGTGTTCTGATAGCTGTTTCTGTGAAAAAAAAAAAAAAAAAAGCGAATGCCAAGAGAAAATCAAAATGAAACACGGAATAAGGGTGAAAGTATGTAATTTTATTCCAAGATTTGAGAAGCTGTGTGGTGCCTAACAAGTGCACATTATGCTATGAGATGATTGTGTTTATTTAAGAATTATTATTTTTTCCTTCAGTTGATGTCTATTACTTTTTTCAAATAGCTACTAAGTTATTAGGATATAAATATGTGGTAAGTGTTTTCCACCTAATTGCTTGGTAAACAAGACAAATGTACTTAATAAACAAAACAAAAGACTCTTTTTGCCTAGGGCACTGAGAAAAATTATGAAGACATTACAAATACTGAGAGCTGAAAAATTTGGCAACATCTAGTATAGAAATTGGCATGGGGATAACTGGATAGGTATTAATCAAATTTCTATTTTGTTATGCTAAATATGCATGTTAAAATTTGTAGTGGATAAAAGAGTAAAATTATAGTTGTATATCTTCCAAACTAGTAAATATGGGAAAACCTGAATGTGGGAGACTAATTGTCAATCAATCTCAAAAAAGGCAAGATGGGACTTAAAAAAAAAATAACGGGACAAAAAGAGGTACTACATAAGACAGTACAAATGAATTCAAATGTATTAATAATCCCAATTCATGAAAATGCACCAAATTTTCCAGTTAAAAGACAAAGATATAATAGGATAAGTCCTGTGGTTTATGATTTTCAAGACACACCTAAAACTTAAAGCTTAAAAAGGTTGACTGTATAGGCACAAAATGATGTGTTAAGAAAATACAAATAAAAAATAAGCTAATGTAGCTTTAGTAATGTTAGACACTCAAGACTTTAAAACAAAATGTATAACTATAAAAATTACTACATAATAACAAAAATTTAAATTCACCAGAAACATAAAATAATTCTAAAATTAAATGATAAGCAATGAACAATTTTTAGACAATAAATTTGACAACTTAATGGAGTGGTAAAATTCCTAGAAAATAATGTGTTTTCAAAACTTAAGAAAAAGTTTTGACCTGTATTGATTTAATGAATAAATTGATAATTCAAATTCTCACTAAGAAAACACCAGATAGTTTGCAGGTGAGTTTCCACCAGGTATGAAGGATATTATACAACCACTTTCAGAAAATAGGCAAAGAAGGATTACTCTAGCTCACTCTATGAAGTAGTTACTCTTGATACTAAAACTCAACAAGGACAATACAAGAAAGGAAATTGCAGATGGGCCAATCTCACTCATAAAAATGGATTAAGAAAATTTTAAACAAAATATTAGCAAACAGGACTCAAAAATTAGTTTGTTCTTGAAATGTAAGATTGGCTCAATATTAGAAAATTTATTCCTCATGTTAGCAGATTAATGGAGACAATTTATGTGATCCTCTTAATTAAATGGATAAAAAGAATTTGATAAAATTCAACATCTGTGATAGAAGTACTCAGCAAACTAGGAGAGATTCCTCAGCCTACTAAAGTGTGCCTACATATGTTGGTACACACATGATAATGAAAAATTAATTGCATTTCCTTTAAATTTGATTAATTAAGAAAAAAATGTTTTCTACTAACACTCCATCAATATATTGGTAGTACTAGCTAACAATATAAGAAAACAAAAGTCCTAAGAACTCAATAGGAAAAACAAAATTATAATTATTCAGAGATGACATAGTTAATTTCATAGAAAACCAACAGAATCTTAAATGACTCATCACTAAGAGTGTTTGCCAGAAATATCAAACTTTTAAAATTAATTTTGTTTCTATATGCTACAAATAAAAGGCAAGTTTTATTTTTTTTAAATCCATTTTACCTTAGCAACTACAATGACTGCTTTTGTTAGGGATCAATCTAGTGAAAAATGAGCAGAGCCTTTATGAAAAAGACGAACACTTTATAAAACATACAAATGACTTACATGAATTGAAATCATTTAAGTAAATATTTAATGTAAATAAGTAAAAAGATAATATGGTAAGGGTATTATTTCTGCCTAATAGTGTTTTCCTGGAAATGAACAGGCTGACTTTAAAAGTGATAGAGAAGAATAAGGGGCCAAGAACCCCAGAAGACAAAGGACAAGGCAGGGGTGGACCAGGGATCTTGCCAAACAAAACACCGTTACTTATGATAAAGCTGCAGGTATTTTGTCAGTTTGGTGTCAACCATGGGTAGACAAATACACCCATAGGACTGAAAGAAAAGCCCGGAAACAACCCCACATGCACAGAAATGATGGACACAAGAGCTGTTCTTGCAGATTCATGAGGAAAGGACGGACAGCTCAAAAACTGTTCTAGGAAAAATGAAATTGAATGCTTTTTCACATCATACACAAAATTCAATTCCAGTTTCTTTGAAAAACAAAATACAGAAGATCAAAGTGTTTTTTAAAAGTTGTTAAATAAATCAACTTTTTATTTTGAGATAATTGTAGATTCTCATGCAGTTTTAAGAAGTAACACAGGGAGATCCCATGTACCATTTACCCAGTTCCCCAGTGGTGACATCTTGCAAAACTATCTTATAATATCACACCCACGATAATGACATTGATACAGTCAAGACACAGAACAGTTCATTGTGAATGTGTCTCTCTTGTCCTTTGATAGCTCTGTACACTTCCCTTTCCTCTACCCTCTATCACTAATCTGCTTTCTGTATCTAAAGTTTTATCATTTCAAGAGTGCTAGGTAAATGGAATCATATACTATGTAACCTTTTGGGACTGGCTTTTTCCCTTCAGCATAATTCCCTCAAGATTGATCCAATTGTTGCGTGAATCCATAGCTTGTTCCTTTTTACTGCCTAGGAGTATTCCATGATATGGATGTACCACAGTTGGCTTCATGATTCCTCAGCTGAAGGCATCTGTGCTGTTTCCAATTTGGGGCTATTACAAGGCAGCTGTTATGAACATGCATGTGCAGGTTTTTGCATGAACATAACTTCATTTTTCTGGGATGAAAGTTCAGGAGTTCAATTGCTGGGTTATATGCAGCTGCATGTCTAGTTTTCTAAGGAACAGCCAAACTGTTTTCCAGAACTGCTGTATCATTTTATATTCTCACCAGAACTGTGTAAGTGATCCAGTTTCTCTTTGCCAGTATTTGATGTCACATTAAAAATTTTTAACCATTCTGATAGGTATAAAGCATTATCTCAGTATACTTTCAATTTGCAAATCCCTAATGGTTAATGATATTGAGTACCTTTTCATGGGCTTATATGCCATCTGTATATCCTCTTTGGTGAAATGTCTGTTTATGTGTTTTTTGCCTATTTTCTAGTTGGATTTTATTTATTTATATTTTACTGTTAAGTTGTAAGAGTTCTTTATATACGTACTGTGTACTAGTCCTTTGTCAGATATATATTGCTTCCAAATATTTCTCCTATTCTGTAGCTTTCTCATCCCTATAACATGATGTCTTGCAGAACAATCCAAAAGTTTTCCTAAGATTTTATAGTTTTAAATTATACATTGAAGGCCATGGCCCATTTTGAGTTAATTTTTGTATAAGATATGAGATTTAGGTTGAGGTTTTCTTTTTTGTCCCAGTTGTCCCAATACTTCTTTATTGAAGAGGCTGTTCTTCCTCCATTGCATCTGCAACTTCATCAGAAATTATTTGTGCATATTTGTGTGAATATATTTCTGAGTTCTCAATTCTTTTCCATTGATTTATGTTTCTGTCCCTCTACTAATACCACACTGTCCTAACAGCTGTATAATATACCTTAATAACAGGTGGACTGAATCTCTTTCAGTTTATTCATACTTCCAAGGTTGTTTAAGCTATTCTGAGGCTTGTGTCTTTCCATAAAATTTTAGAATAAACTTTTTCTATTTCTACAAAAAACTGTGGGGATTTCACAAGAATTGCATTAAAACCATTGATAAATTTGAGGAGAATTGACATCTTTACTCTCTTGGTTCTTCAAATCCAAGACTATAGTATGCGTCTCCACTCTGTAGGTCTCTTTTGATCTTTTCATCAGCATTTTGTTATCTGCAGCATACAGAGTCTGTACATATTTTGTTAAGCTTATATCTAAGTATTTCATTGTTTTAAGTAATTTTAATAGTATTTATTTTCAACTTGCATTCCTCATGTTCACTGTTAGTATACAGAAATGTGATTGATTTTGTGTGTTGGTCTTATATCCTGTGACCTTGAAGAACTCATTTATTAGTTCTAAAAGTATTTTTTTATATTCACTGGGATTTTCTACATAGACAATCATGCCATTTGTGTGATTTCTTCTGTTTACTATATTTCTTTTTCTATGTCTTCCTTTTACATTTCTTTATTATTTGCATGACTTTATTCAAATTATGCCTTTATTTCTTAACTTATTGTAGCTAGAACTTTTAGTAATATGTTGACTAAGAGGGGTGGCAGCAGACATTCTTGCCTTGTTCTTAAAATCAGAGCAAAATCAGTCTTTCACTATTTGGTATGAAGTTACCTTTAAGGTTTTTGTAGATGTTCTTTATCAAGATTAGGTAATTCCTCTCAATCCCTAACTTGCTGCAAGCTTTTATTATAAAGAGGCCAGCATTTAAAATTTTTATTAGAAAATTTAGGAAAGCATCTTTTTCACCTAGAGTAGGGAAGAATTTTTAAAATATGTCATAAAAGGTACAGAACACAAAGGACAAATTCAGTAAATTTGAGAATGCTGAAATTAAGAACTTTGTTAAAACACCATAGAATGAGAAATAAATCTGTATTTTCAATTTATGTTTTAATGAGGATTCAAACCAGAACTCTTATGACTCAATAAGAAGAAGATAATTAAGCCAATAGAAAAACATGCAAATGACTTGCACAAACATTTCACTGAAGGGAAATATACATGGTTATTAAGCAGGGAAAATATATTCAGCCTCATTAGACATCAAGGAAATGCAAGTTAAATAAGGTATCATTTCATAGTGATTAGACTGGCAAAACCTAAAAACTTTAATAACATCAAAGTCCACTATGGGCATAAAGAAATTGAAAATAACATTCACTATTAGTGGAAATGGCTGGTAAACCACTTAGGAAGATAATTTGCCATTGCTTAACAAGTTGAAGATATATGTACCCTATGCTTTAGCAATTATAGCTCTGAGGATATGCCCTAGTGTAATTGTTGCACAGAGAGAAGGTTACTGTGACAGCATTTCTTGTCATAGTAAAATAACTGGAAGCAATGTAACAGCACAGTAGATGATAAATTATTATATATTTATGTAATGGCATACTTTACATTAATGGCCATAATTGGCCCATGGCCACATACTACAAAATGGAATGAATGAATCTCAAAAAAGATGTTAATGTTAAGAGAAAAAGTGAGCCAGAGAAGAATACATATTCATGATTTCATTGATATAAATATTATAAGTGGGTGAAAGCAAGCACTAAATTATTAGCAATATACATATCTAGGGTACAAAGATGAAGAAAAATAAAGAAATGATAAAAATAAATTCAGAGTGACTATTTGGGGATGGAGGAGAGGGATTGGGGCAACCTTGGGAGTTTAAACATCTTGGTAATGTTCTATTTCTTACACTTTTATTTGTACTCATTAAACCATACATATATGTTATCATACCTCTTTGAATGACTAATATTCAGATTTTTTTTAATTAGAAAAAAGAGGGAAAGGACTTTCATGTGCATTAGCACAAAAATAAAGTTTACTTCAGTAATTGTTTCAAAAGAATTAAGAAAATAAAAAATGTCAGCATGTGAATGTTCACCATCTAAGTAAAGTTAGGCATTTATGGGTTCATTTTTCTCACAAATTTATATGTTGTTTTTGCATTTCTTGTTTTCAGAAACAGTTGAATTAGCTTTTATCATTTTAATTGTATTTTATGCTTTCAGTTATATAACTTTTCAAATATTATTCCAAGGTTGTTTTCCTATTAAGCTAAAGGAACGACTAATTTAATAAAAGGGACAATAAATGAGATTACGTCAATGCTTTTTTGCTTTCTAAGGTATTATTGCATGTTTTGGGAGTGATTTTCTGAGTTTTCCCAATGAAGAAGAATGCTAGGATTATATTCTTCAAGTGTGGTAGATTCACTGTACATGTATAATGCACGTGCCCTTTGTTTCTGCTGAACTCATAGACCAGCCACCCTTTGGGCTTTTCTTCACTGCTGATGGTCATGATTCCTGCAGTTTCTCAGCATGGCCTCTGGAATGATTTCAGATATGCACAGCATCTAGGACAGATTCATGATCATCTGGGAAACTTTAGGAAACCGAAATGAGCCACTTGCCACTTAGTCAATTCAACTTAAATAAATATGTACATTTAGTTCAATAAATCCAATAAAGTATCACTCAGCATCTACCAGATAATGTTCAAGGCACTGGGTATACTAGCAAAGAACTCAACAGATGCTATTATGTGATAGTAACAGGCCGGTGGATACCATTTAATTTGAAAGTTTCCCTCACAGGACCAAGCTTCTTGAGGGCGAGGACCTTCCTTGTTCTGTGATGCGGGTTTTCTTTTGCACTTAATGTGTGGCACATTCATATGCATTTAGTACTTATTAATTATTAATCACTACTATTAATACATTTAACATACATTTACTGCATGAATGAATGTACCCCTAAGTCATACAGCTCATCCTTGGGGGAGCCAGGGTTTGGATCTAGTCTACTGTTAATGATAAACAGCTGCCATTTATTTTGAGCTGACTCTGTCCAGGGCCCTGTGCCCACTGCTTTATACTCATCATCTCATGGAATCCTTACAAACAACTGAGAAAAACATATTGTTACCCCTTTTTATTGAAGAGGGTCCTGAGGGATTAAGCCTCAGAGTACTTAAGCGCCTTGCGAAGGTCCCCCGCTGGCTCTGTCCCCTTCAAAATCTGAGCTAGGCTGGGGCCAAAATCCTTCCTCTTTTCACAGGCTTTGTATCTGTGGTATCCAGAATATCCTGGGCTATCTAGAAGGGAGCAGTTCTGTTTATTAACTAATTGGGCTGCATAGTGCCAAACAATCTGTTTGGCTGATTTTCTTTCCCCAATGAATTTACTAATTTTTTGTTTTGCAGAATTGACCACATTAGCTAGTTATTTTAACAGTAAATCAAATTATGCTCTTCTGTATTTTTCTTTTACTAAGTCTCCAACTAGCTAAGAGTTTAGGGTCAGACATGCCTAAATTAAAATCCAAGGTCAGCCATTTATTAATTAAACCTGGGCCAGTCTTAATCTTTTTAAGCTTCCATCTCTTTATCAGTAGAAATGCAGAAGATAGTAATTTCTACCTAGCATGAGAGGATTAAATTCTTTAGCTTTGAACATAGCGCCTGACCCTTAGGAGTCTTGCTGAGCAATAGCTGCTGTTATTCTATTTGTTGTTGTAACTGTTGACCTAATGTTTTATTTCAATCAACTTTGTTCTATGACTTTTACTGACCTCCTTGACCTACATCTTTTGGCTTCCTTTCGAGGTGGATAGTTATTTACCTTCTAGACATTGCTGCTTCATCATGGAGCTTCAACTGCATTATAAAAATTGGCTTGGGTCTCTTATTCCCTGCTGTCCCTTCTAATTATAGGCACTTTGAACACAAGTTCATTCATCTTTTTACTGCCAGCCCCTTCATATCATCTAGTATAGTGGTGCTCTGGGATTTTTGTTAAATGTAATGAATAGGTCATATCTGTATTTGTGGTACATGGGTAGCTCAGTTCTGTTTTGTATAGCATTGTTAATGTTATGGAATGGTATGGTGTCCATTTTTGACATAGTCTTGACATTTATTATATATGTTCATCGTTTAGCGCCAGCATTCGATCAGGCTCTTTTCATTTGAGTATGTCTAGCTACTTCTTCTCTTGACTCAGATCTTATGCTTTCCATAGAGATTTTCATTGCGTATATAGTGGGTATCCATTTTTATTTTTTTGCATTTTTTTTCTTGCAAGTGCTTCAACACAGACCTTTTCCCCCTGCCATTCCTGCCATAGGCCTTAAAAAAAAAGACTTTCTTACTTTCACTTAAATTTTATTTCCCATATCACTTTAAGGTATAGATTTTACTCTTTCCCCCCATCATTAGTACATTACCATTTGACTCTGTCATTAGGCTGTCAATCTGTAAAGCTCTTGAAGAAGAGAGACCTCATTTTAAATAGGCCTGATGCTTTGCTAAAGAGGTTGGTGCACTGTCTACAATTCTATTCTTGTCAAGAAGGGGCTTTTGAAATTTCAAGGAGAAGAAATGAAATTTAGAAGAGCTACCAAACCATGAAGTAGGATCTAGGAAGGAAAAAATAAATAAAAGAAGGACAAAATCGACTACAAAGTTCTAGGGAAGGTCCCTTGTCTTATTTAAAAATAGCTAAATATGTAACAAATAGTGCCCTGAATGGCCAGACTGGAGTTCAAGGCATGACACTTCCTGTAGAGAAAATGCTGTTGAAGGTTCTTAAAGCTAAGGTTCCCATTCCATCTTTTGTGGTCAGAAAATGCAACATTTGAGTGAAATGAAAAATTCAAGTGAAAGTAAGAAAGTCTTTTTTTAAAGGCCTATGGCAGGAATGGCAGGGAGAAAAGGTCTGTCTATATTGTAGCACTAGCAAGAAAAAGATGCATTTGAATTTGAATTGCTGGCTTAAGGTAATAAGAGATTGAGGTGTTAGGCCTGGATAAGAAAAGGAAAGGGAACGTTTAGTAGCCATTCCCAAAGAAATGTTATACAGATATGGTGAAGGTGGCAGTTCCTCCATTTCCAACAAAGTTGGGGTGAGATGCCTGAAGTGCAGCGGGAGAGATTGATGGTACAATTCAGACAGACCGCCTGGGTTCTGAGATTCTCGGGTATGTTACTAAACAGAGCAGGACTTGCCCAACAAACAAGACTGGAGAGTTTTCCAAGATTCCAAGTCATCAGGCAAGGTTTCCAGGGACAGCGCTGCCACAGCCTCACTTGTTCTCTGGGATAATCTGACCTGATTCAGAAGAAAGCCTATGGAGTTTTATTGACTTCAGACTTTACATAAAAAAGTGTGTGGTAACCAGGCTGGGGATTAAGTCTGCTCTTTCTGAAGGTGGGGGTTCAAATTAGCCCTCTTGCCTCATGATTGTACAAAAGCACAACAAATGAGAAACTGCAGTTACCTTCCTTTGCCAGACGTGAGAAGAATTTATATTTCTGCTTAGAATTGAATGATTCTCAGTGCAAAGGAATCCATACAGTTAGATAAGGTTTCATGCTGGGAATATAGTATCCAGGCAGCCACGAGGATAGGGCTGAAGGAAGCAATACTGAAGCTGCTTCCATGAAAAACTTTGATCAGCTGCTAGCTCTTGCTTCACAAAACTTTGACATGCGTCCCTTGACCTTTACCAACTACCCTTTCACGTTTGACACTTAACGTTTCCTACATGATTAAAATTCAACGTTAATTAATTTCAACACTATCAGTTAAGTTATATTTAGCTAAGAACACTCACTTTTGTCTTTTGTGAGTAGCACTGCAGTGTTATTACAAAGAGGTAGTCAGGAGGGCAATAGAGATATGAGAAGAGAAGAATGATTCAGTGTGCAGATAATTGTTCCGAGTGAAATTTAGCTTGGTATTTTTGTTCCTGTCCTCAGTAGAACTGAGATTTAGCACCTCGTGTTGGCATTGAGCCCCCGCCCCCACATAGGAGGAGGCTGTGCGGGGTGGGTGCTGAGAACGAGCCACACCAGAATTAAATTAGAGCACAGTTCTAACACTGGCAAGATTTTTCTCTGGCCGGCTCTCGGGTGCAAAGCTGGTGCTTCCACAAGAGAGGCAAGGCATCCCTAGAAAGGATCTCCATATGGCACGGTGTCCCCCTCACTGCGGGGGTTTGATATGGCTGTTTAAGGAGCATCGTGGCGACCGTTCCCAAAGGCAACAGTGGAAGCCAGAGTGTTTAGCCGCAGCAGAGTGTTCGTTTTCACCTGGAAATGTCACCTGTGAGGCTGTCTTATCCATGGTTGATCCCATAATGTGACCTAAAAGCTCACTGGAAATGAATAAAACCTAAGACATTTGACCTCTCCCTGAGACTTCCAAGCGGGAAAATCATTTGTATTAGTTTCTTTATTCCATGCTCTTTTGCTCTGTGAAAAGATTATGATAAAGTCATGGGTATGCAAATCTTGCTTTTACCTGAAGTTCAAAATGCTATAGAGCTGTTACAACTGCTACTGTTTGCGATATGAGCAAGAAATTGTGGTGCCTAACTTTACTGTGCCACTGTATCACTTCTCTTCTTTGGATCCATGTACAGAGCAGGAAGAAGCAACCCTCCATTTGGTAGATAGTGTAGGTGAAGCATGATTCATGTGTAAGTCACCCATGTATGTTTCACTGAAGACGTAGTAACAGTAATAGTGAATTGAATTTGGGGTCCTTTGAGACAGAACAACAAGTTAACCTCCAGTTGTTAAAAGACAAGTTAAGGCAAACAACTTGGGGGCACTTTCATTTGTGCAGGAGAAAATATTTGCCTCCAGTGATCCAGCTTTCATTTTCTAGAATCTAATTCTATGCCCTTATGTCACCCTCTGCCTACCATTGCAGGGCACTTGATCCCTGGCAGATTTTGTCTTCTTGCCTACCCCATGGGAAGCACTACAGCCTCTGTGTGCCAGGGATTTAGGTCATCTGTTCAGTGGTCAAGTGGTCCAGCATCAAGGAACACTTCTGCTGGCTGGGTCCCTGAGGAATGTCCCTGGGCCTGAATCTTCATCTTGAGGTCAAGCCTACCTGGTGTTCTTGATGGGGCCCTAGACATCTGTCTTGGTGCCAATGTGTGAGAGCCTAATCAGCTATCTAGGATGGGGTCTCTGGCTTTTGTCCTCAGTTCTCTGGCCCCCAGCTTCCCCTAACTCTGGGCTAGTAGAGTGCTAGTTCTGAACCCTAGTCTTAGGATTAGGGTCTTAGTGCCACTGGACACATCTCTGCTTTCAGTCCCCTGCTGCTCAGGCCTCTGACCCGGGCCTCCTGCAGGCTCCCAGTCAGCTGGCTCTGCTCACTGTCACAGCAGCTCTGAATCTGTCCATTTCCAGCAGTCATGGGGCTGTTAGATAATGTGATTCCCCTTTCAGACTGAATTGACTCCCCATACCTTCTGCTGAATAAATTGCCGGGAGCGCCCATGCCACCCCAGTGGGATCCTCTGTGACAGGTCTTGGTTCCTCCCCTCCTGCCTTTCTGCAGCAGCCCTTGTTCTTGTCCTGCTCTGAGGGTGAGGCACAAAGGGGGTGAGCTTTAATATTTAGAGAACCAAGTATAGATGAAAGGAGGGAAAAATCATACCCTATATTTAGGATCAAATAACATTTTTAAGAGTGGGAAGACTTTATAAAAAGGTGGTTTGCTAGTCCTTGAGTCTTCTAATTCTTTTTGGCTTCACTTGGTTTAATGAAAGATGGAATGAACATTTTTACTTCAAATAAATACTTTCACACTAAGGTTTCAAGCAGCTCTATGTTTTGTAATACCTTTCTTCAGTGGACTGAATAGGGTTTTCCACATCCCTTGAGACTGGCAGTACTTTTATTTTGTAAGTTTTTTTTTTCTTACTATTTTTCTTGTTTTTTTTTCCTCATTATTTCAAGGTGTTGCACAATGGCCTCATTATGGAGATGAAACATCCGACTGTGGGGAAGATATCAGTCCCAGGTTTGAAAATTTTGTTATTTTCCTTAATACCTTTCTTTGTTAGTTGTTCCCCATGCTGATCATGGCAGGTAGGGGATGATCCCCCCAAACAAATTGTCAAGACATTATCTAAACTTTTCATTTTGGATAAAAGGGGGATTGTAGGGTCATACCCATACATGTGTGCCGCGACTACAGAATTGTCTTCATTCTAATGAATGTCTGATTGCCTCAGTGACAAAAAAAAAATGTTCATATTACCTAACTCTATTTTGTGTGATCATGTACTCACAAAAGTCCATTAAGTAATTGCCAATGGATAGGTAACGATAGTTATGGCAGATATTATGAAATTACGTGTGGTTCAAAGGGGAATGAAATGAAAGCCAGGCACGAGACACACGGCATCCAAGGAAGACGATTTTCTGCTCAGGCCAGGACGTTTTTCTTCTGATCCATACATACCCTAAGGTCCATTTTGGGTATAGGTCTTACCTTTATACATGAAGAAATGACATGATTTCTGTAAACTCAGAATATTTAGAAGTTCTGTAAGTTGACTCATATCCAACAAACTCACTAGAGACATTTTGGTTGAAGACAAAATGCCAACTTTTTAACTTCTAGGGAGAGAGTTCTCTTTCCAGTAGCCGGAAGCCTCGTGTCTACTCCTAGAGCATCCAACCTGTAGTGGGAGCTTAGGTCAAACTGTTACCCCTGCCACCTACCCTTCTCTAGTGACCATACGGTCACCATGCCTCGGGTCTGCTGGCTCTACTCTGGCCATTGCTGGAAAACCACTCCACCTTCATGTTCATTGTGCCCCTGTTTTCTAGACTATCCACAAAGCATACAACTTTTTTTTTCTTCTGACAGAGAATAATGAAATTAGTTAGGATATAACTTTGGTCACTGTTTTCCTGAAACTATATCCTGGTCACCTTGCTTGAAATTTGGGTGTTCCCCAAACTCTTTAGTCACTTCCGTCAAATGACACAGAGCATTTACTTCTGTAGGTACGGGATCCCATTTCCGGGGTAATCGCTCTTGTTAAGTTCATTCCAGATTTAATTTAATTCTAAGATTTGGGGTCAGCTTGATAATAATGTCCCAGAGCAGATCAAATCATGGACAGTGTGATGAATAAAACAAGTTGAAAGAGAAAAATCTCACGTGCAGGAGTATAAAGAACATGATACATCAATTAAGGGAAGTAACCGAGAGAGAGAGCAGCTATGAGCATATCAGAGACTGGGATCACATGTTCACAGAGAAATGCTACGTAAAGGTAGTGAAAAAAGACATGTTGATAAAAGTTAAGAAATTTTATTCATTCATATTATTGAGCATATACTATGTGCCAGGCAATGCTTTGGGTACTGGGAATGCAAACATAAACTGGACAACTCAGCCTCTGGCCAGGTGGGGCTTATATACTCAGTGGAAAGTCAGATAATAAAGGCAATCAAAAAATGTTCTTGTAACTATAAACCATGATAGGTGCAAAGAAGGGAGCAAGACAATGTGCTGTCATAGAGAATAATGGGGACAGAAGGGACCTATGTTAGTTTGGTGATCAGAGAAAGCCTCTCTGAGGGAATGACTTAGAAACTGAGAATTGAGGAATAAGAGCTGACATTTGAAGAGTAGGGGAAGAGCATTCCAGGCAGAGGGACCAGCATGTGAGAAGTCTCTGAGGTAGGAAGGGGGTGAGTGTGGTTTAACCCTGTAAGAAAGATGGGGGAAGAGAAGAGAAAATGAGGCTGTGGAGAGGCGGAGCCCAGAGGCCCCCCTACATGTGGTTTTGCTTTAGTTTTAATCAGGGGAGTGAAATGACACAATTTATAACCTAATGCAGGGGGTCAAGTTGGGATGTTATCACAGGAGTTCAGATGATGGTGTCTTAAATTAGGGCCATGGTAATAGAGATGAAGAGAAGGTGGTGGGCAGAACAAAAAATGTAATTATGGTGCTTTCACTATGAGATTTTAAGAAGCATTTTGTCCAGCAGTTTGTAACTTTACCTTTTAAACAGTAAAACTGATTTTCCAAATAAAATCTTGATATTTAAAAACAGATCTGAGCAGAGATTTGCTGGTTGAAGGTCAGCACTCCAACTGTTCAGTTTCCTGCCATCCTTCCATCATACTGTGTCCTCCAAACCCCTCCCTGAAACAATGGGCCCTAAAGAACAATTTGAGGACCACTGATCTAATTTAATTCCACGAGTTTACAGATGAAGTCATATAGTCATTAATACACATGAGAGGAAAGGGTAAACATTTGCAAGTTAATACAATTGTTAGTACAGTGAGGAAAAGAGTAAGTCAGTGGCCAGCCTAGAATGAACTCACTGGATGTCACACTCTCTCAACCAGATGCAAATTTTCTGACTTTCCTGGTAAACGAATGAACAGTCAACCTTGGAAAGAGGGAAATATTCTTTCAGTTTCCTAAAGGGGAAAGCACACCCCTTTGGCTCACTGTAATTTATAATGTATCACTTAGCTATTGTCACAGAAATGCTATGTGCCAAATAATCACAGATTTCAGTGGCATTCAAACATGAGCATTTTTTTATGTGCTAATAATAAAGATCAGGTAGGGGATGGCTAATCCAGACAAGGCTTGGCTTGGTAGTTTTGCTTCTAAGGGCAGGTCTGGCAGGTCTTGGCTCCTCACTGTGAGTCAGGCTGAGTTCGGCCCTGCGGGTGTCCCCTGGTCTTCTCAAGCAATAGCAGAAGAGCCATAGGGCAAGCAGAACCACGGTGCTGCTGACGACACTGTGCAGAACCAGCAAACCCTTGCATCCAAATTCCACTGGCCAGGGCAACTTTTAGGCTGTATCCCAGGGGTGGGGAAATATCTCTCTTTTTAAGAAAAGCTACAGTTACATGTGAAAGCATGGGCACAGGGAGGGGTCAACAGCCAGGGCCAAAAATCAATTTGCCACAGTAATATTCTTAAATCTACAGCAATTTCTTTTTTTTCTCCTTAATTTTTATCTTTACTTACCTTTGGAAAATTCTGTTTTTGTTTCCTTAATTTCTATAGGGTTTAGGCATATTTTTGATATGTTTGTCTTACTGACTTTCCTCGTATTCTTTCTATAGAATTATTAACATAGGAAGTCACAGAGTCGAGGTGAAATGAGTGTGTTTAGGTGATTTTGGAATTAGAATCTGAATGTTTCTTGAGGGCAGCATGTCTGGACTCCCCTTGAAAGGGAAGTGACATATCTGCTCATGGATGTCAGATAAGAAATTGCTATTGTACTTCTTAATTCATTGTCTCTATAAGAAGTCAGATAGGACAAGAGATATTAAATGCAAAGGGAATTCATCAGTAACTAATTAAACATTTTCCTATGGATTGTCCCTTTCATTGATTGTATTTACCTATGATAGTGCTGCCTTTCTTTGAAGGGATGTCCCCTCCGGAGATCTCATGAATGCTGTAGAAATAACTGATTCTCCCACAATGCCTCAACAAGGGGAATCTCCCCGGTGGGGAGTTAAAAGTGATCTATTTCACACTGTTTTCTAATTAGCCAGTGGATATACATGTTTTAAATTCACTAACTGTATCTCTATGGAGTTGCATATATGTATGTGTGTGTGTGTGTGTATCTGCATCTTCACATTTACAGCAGAAATCCTTGTTAACATTACTTAAAACTACTTATTTATATTTCCTATGTTTTTAATGAACTTCTTGTGAACTGTATTGAATTTTCCATACATTGTGCTAATTTGCCTGGATCATTTTCTATTTTAGTTATACTAGAAACTTATCTCTTGAAGAAAAGCAATAATTCTTATGTAATATTTATTTCATCTTTTTTAGAGATGTATAAATCCACAAACTTGTGGATTCCCTCAGATTCTCAGATTAGACCTCCCATATAGGAGACTGCTAATTAATTAATACCATAAAGGTACTGGTCAACCAATGTTTAATATAATATACTTTGAACAGTGATGGGAAGTTATTTACCTCTTTAAAATTCCTTTTGGCTTCTTAAAAAAATTATTATAAGTACTTAATGCATTATTACAATATTTGTAATCATTATTAATATTAAAATGAAGCAGGTAGCATGATCTAAACTATGTCCTTACTAATTTATATATATTGCAACCTATTCCACTTTCATATCATTTCCCACCATTTCCAATCTATGGAAATTTTATTTATGCACATATCTGTCATAGTTAAAGCATGCAAACTAGCTGCTCATGAATTCTCTCTAAATATGAGTTGTAGTTACCCTAATACCGTCATTCTTTATTTCATTAAACTATTCTCACATTTGAGCTTTAAAACCTCCTTTACAGAGAAAAGTAAAGAGAGACTATGAAAAATTCATTATTAATGGGGGTATATGAGAAAATGTATCATATCTTTCTTTGCTGAACTTAAATAGTCTGATGTTCTTAGAGTTCCCTAGGAGGGGACTAGTCATTAGTTTTAGCTCAGCATTAGTTCAGCGTCAGCATAATGGGCACAATGTACTAAGTTGCTTGTAATTAACTAATGTAACCTGGTTCAGTGCCAAAACCTCAAACACACACTCACCCACACCCACACACAAATAAACTCACTAACCCCATTGCCTGCCATGTGCAGTATGAAGTTCTGGTGAAAGGGCCATTCCCAGGACAGGCCTGCTCACTTACAGTGCTTGCAGTTTACCAGGGAAGGTGACGTGGACAATACACGCAGAAAACAGGCCCAGTGACTGATTCCTGGAGAGCCAGAGGCTACAGCAGGATGCTCTGGGAGCATGGCCCAGGGAGACCTCACCTAGTGTGTGGAATCAGGAAGGCTTCTTGGGGAAGTGAGATGTAAGCAGACACGCGGACACCCACCATTCATCAGCTGGGCCACACTGGCGTGGGCTGAGGAAACAACGAGGAGGCAACGGGTTCTGGCGCCTGGTGGGGCCTAAGAGGGCGCAGGTGGAGAAGGAAGGGGGGCAGGCTCACAGTTACCCTGGAGGGGAAGCTGGAGGCTAGAAGAGTAAGACCCAAAAGAGAACTCACGACCAAATGAGAAACAAATCAAAATTGAAAGGAGACCTATGCAGAGGTCCCCAAGACCCTTCCCTTCTGGGGGTGAGGGTGAGGTTTGGAGGGGCACTTGGGTACCAGCCCCAAGGCGGTTTGGCACTTGCGCATCGATTGCTTTGAGGTGGAGTTCTAAAAAACCTCTAACTTGGCTGAAGATTTTTGTAACACTCGGTGCCCTGACGTTTAAACTGCGAAATTGACGACAATTGGTCTATTACTGAAGTGAATAAGCAGCTACAATAGAGCTCATACTGCGACATTTCTTCAACTAGGGACTGGCCATTATATAAGCATCCCCCAATTTGTGACTTTAGTGGAAAGATCTTCCCTTAGTGATCACATTCCGAAGGACTGCCAGATCCCGCTGAGCCGTTCACCACTTGCTGCTGCTTCTTGTAATCCTGCTGGCGATTGGCCTTTGAGCCTGGAACATGCTGTCCTCCCATGTCCTGTGTAGGTGCCAGACAGCCTTGGTGTGGAGTTCCAGACTTCAAAGGATGTCACTGAAATAGAGTTTGATGTGTAACTCTAAACTTTCTCACCATAACCTTTTTCAGATACCTCCCTGCGAATGTGTGTTGCGGTTATTTGATTCCCACAGCAGTTCTGGGAAGTATTTTAGTGGTGGTGTGTCAGTACTGTGAGAGGGAAGCAGTCATCTATGCTTGAGAAATGACTTTAAATTGAATTACCCTTGCCGGCTGGTCTCCTGATCTGTGTTTTTCAGAAAGTAGCTACAACTTCTTTTAAATAAAACTTTTCTGAAGTCCTTTTCCCTATTTTTTTCTGACTATTTTAATATTCAGATTTGGAATCTGCAACAATTTTTAGCTACTGAGTGTTAGATGCAGAGAGAATTGTCACCACTGTGCATTAACTGTGACTCCAGTCAAATGACTGGAATGTTGATGTTTGGTTTTTATAGTGCATTTTTTAAAAGTTGAGTGTATTTTTTTGGTTATCTGATTTTTTTAAATTTCTGAATGTTTTGTAAGACTTTTTATAAATGATGATCTAAGACACTTTTCTTCTGCAAGCTACTGTGAGACAAAGACACAGTCATTTTAAACCTACCAAGCACTCTCTATACCAACCCAGTTCTTAAGGGGCATTTTCTGGATAGTGAATAGGATAAAAAGCTATTAGATGAAAAATAAAGCCATGATTTGTGACAATTGTAAGAAGAATGCATTTTTTAGTGAACAGACTGGCCACCTGTGGAATCTATCTGAAAGAGATTGATTTTACTTCTTTAGTGTGTTTCCAGTTTGAAGTACATACTTTACACGGAGTGATACCTAGTCTCTTCCTCTTCTATGCTTTGTGATACATAAACCTTCACATTGCCTGTTTTTTTCTTTCCTTCAGATAGAAAATTATTGTTTCTGAAATCATATATCCTCAAAGTGAATCATATATCCTCAGTTAAATTTCTATAATGGATACAGCAATGGGAAAGCTGTCACAGCTCTCACTAGAGAAAAAGAAAAATTAAGAACCAAAGTTTCAGCTTATATCCCTGCATGAAGTTTAAATATGTTGGTCCTCATAAGGAATTCTAAGTCAAACCATTCTGAGAGTGAAAGGTGAGATAAGTTATTTCTTCCAGGTAGAAAAAAAAATCTTTCATATGGCAACAGGAGGAGTATGGAAAGTCTTCATGTTGTGTGTAGTGCATAATCTACCTTCTAGAAAGAGCATACTCCTTCAGGGAGCAGGTTAGGCTGTAAAAAGCAAAAAGAGATGAAAGGAAGGGTGCACAGTCTGTCGACAGAACGAGAGAAAGCTGGCAGCAAAGTGCATTTCAAGTAGACTAGCCATGGTCCTTCCCAAAGTCCTCAAGTATTTTTAACTTTATTAAATCCTCAGCCCATGGCAGCATACTGAGAATTAAATAAATCAGTGTATTCTGAGACGACTTGATACTGAGTGCCTGCAACCTTCTCTGAAAGTCCCATTACAGTGAGGCTGGCTCGTACACATTGTTACCGTTCAGTGAGAGATGAATTGCACAGTGACTTCCCTTCCTAGGGGAGCAGGGAGGAAGCAGAGGAGGAGTGAATTATACTCACAGGAATGTCTCTCCATCAGGAACTGGAGAAGCCCAAAGAGCTAACTTCTTGTATCGCTGATTTGGCTTAGGGATCTCCATCAACTATGCTTATCTGTGCCATGTGGAAGAAGTATTTCATGAGAGCTGGGCTTTCATGCTCAGGGAATTTGTTTTCCTATTAGTTAGGACTGGGAAAGTGGCCAAGATCTCAGTTGTTCCTCCTCAATATATCTCACCAACCTGGATGCAAAGATAAGTGAAACTGTCTATAGACAGGACATTCTTGTTGCAGATCAGTCCTAAGTTATCAATGAACTTCTGGGGCACAGAGTTTTTTCACTATTAGAAAGTGATATCCAGGCTAAAGAATTTTCTTGGGTGAATGTTTAATTGGATTTATACATCTTTTGGGGTGTCTTCTCAAGTATCACTCTGCAGAGCGATCCTTGAGGTTAGAGGTATGTGTGAAATCATCTGAGTGGACCACTGAATGTTGAACTAAGTCTAGAAATCAAAACAAAATGAAGTAAAAACAAAAATAAAAAGCCACAGGAAGAATGGAATGCTCAATGTTGTAAAACATAGTCTGTTGCTTTGTCTTAAAAAGTGGATCAGATATTTTCTGGGATCAGTTCTTGAGTCTTTGCTGTATTAGCTGCAGCCAACTTTACACTGTATTGCACATAAATATATTTAGTGAATAGATTTTAATGACATCACTGCCATAGAACATTTCAATTTAAAATGAGAGAATTTAAGTGAAGATCTGTTGCATACTTCTCTATATACAGTGTACACGTGAGTCCTTTTATTCACAATTTGTTTAATCTCTGGGACAATTCAGTAAGCTACACATTATTATGTCCATTTTACAGATAAGCAGTTGAGACTTTCTGAGGGGTGCAGACCAATTGGAACCCATGTCTGGGTATCTATGAAATCTGTGGGTTTTATTTCTTATTTACTACTGTCTCCTAAAATGGAGACAAAAGGGAAGTTGGGCCAACTACTGAACTTCTTACCTTACAATGTTAGTCTCTTATCTGAAGGCTGTGTAATGTATTTAAAATGTTTCATTTATAGACCAGCTTGGAAATGTACTTAAAGAATGTTTAAATTGTAAGAATTTGAGCTTAGATTGAGCTTATGTCCTTTGGGATTAAGTTAGTTTTTCCACAAAGTCTCTAATTGTGTTTTTATGAAAAAAAAAGCCATCAGAAAATATATTGTTAGGCCATTTTGATATTCTCAAGAGTATATAAGTGTAAATGCACCAAAACATGTGGATTACATTTCCCTCAAGTTGTACTGCTTTAACACATTAACAGAAAAGCAGTTTGAAAGGGGAAAAAAAGAGATGTTTAGAATATATATATATATGCAGATTTCACTTATCCAAGGACCCAGGATGCTAAGCTGCCATTCCAACTTGCCTGGATTCTTGTCTTTCCAGGAGTCTGCCTGTGGTCCTGGTGCTATGTGGGCAAGTTTCCTTCTGATCAGTGGGACCTCAAAAGTTAGAACCCAGTTCCCTCCAAGCAATAGTAATTAAACTGCAAACCATGTTATTATGCTGGTATAATTAAAGATGATTTTTTTTCCAAGTGAGTGGTTAATACGATGGCCAGGATAAGAATTCAAAAATTAATAGTGACAAATTCTGTATGATTTTACTTATATGAGGTACCTAGAGTAGGCAATTCAAAAGACAGAAAGTAGAAGGGTGATTGTCGGGGCTGGGGGTGCAGGAATGGGGAGATAGTGTTTGATGGGTACGGAATCTTGCTGGGAACCGGAAAACGTTCTGGAGTGGGTGGTGATGATGGTTGCACAACACTTGATGCCACAGAGCTGTACACTTAAAATCAATTACAGTGACAAATTATATATGATATGTATTTACCACGATACAAATATGATTACTAAAAATAACTAGCTAACTTCTCTGTTGTTGTACATGTGGTGGATATGTGTGGTGCGCATACAGGACATAGTGGAATGGGATGTGCAGAGGCTCCGACAGCGAGACCTGAGTGCAAAGTCTGGCTCTGCCGTGCGCAGTTGGAGATAATAGCCTTTCTGATCTAAGTGGCAGCTGTCTTACCGGTAATATGAAGCTCAAACACTTCACTGACTTTTAATAATTAAATCATAGTATGTGCCATGTGCTCAGCACATAGAAGGAGTAAGTGGAAGCACATGGTAGGAAATTAATAAACTCCTATCTATAGTAGCAATGACTCTTGGGGGAAAATAAAACCAGTCACATTATTTGTTATTCCTCAAACATTAGAAACTGAAATAATCATGCATATTTGTCTAAGAAGTAAGTAATACAAATCATGCTTTTGTTTAACACACATTCATCTAGTATCTACTCTGTGCAAAGTGCAGGCTGGCAAGGAGCTCAGTGGTCTAACGGGACATATGACAGCGACCAATCAGGGGAAATGCACTGGGGACAGGGAAGCCCTGGGACAGCTGCTGCCAGATGTGTGTGTTAGACCGAACCAGCCCCTTTATCTCTCTTCCAACCAGGAGCTCTTGGATAAATATGTTGTGTGTAAAGTCAGTGGAGACTGTGCAGTGTGGAAGCATTCTCCCAAAACAGCATTGTTCTCTGACAGATTCTGCAGGTGAAAATAATAATTCAGAGATGGCAGCAGAGACTGTAAGAGCTCATTTAGGGGAAGTTAGAGAAGAACCATGACACAATGTAACATTTTCAAAATAGGCTGTGCCCACCCTGCCGTTTCTTTAAGTCCTAATAATTTGTCCCACCAAGAAATGTCTCCGTTGTCAAACAACCATGGGAAACCACATTAAACAAAGGTCAGTGAATTTTCTTGACCTTGACATTTCTCAGAACCATTAACATTCTAAGATATGTTTGCATCTCTAAAAGGGAGATACTGAATGCTGTGCCTCCTGAAGTTATCTGACAGTGGAGCCCTTTTCTCCCCAGGGCTCTTATTAGGATGAAAAGCATTTTGTGGGTCATCCCACTGGAACATGTGTCCCTTGGAGCCACATGGAACAGGTTGTAGTGGTCATTACTGGAGAAACTGGCAAGTCTACACTACCAAGAGCAGGGAAAATCAAGTAAGAAAACTGACCATCCTCTGAGGGTTAGAATTTTCTTGTTTTTTACATCAAGGGGCCAAGGTCCTGAAGAATATAAGAAATAAGAAGGGTTTTTTTTTTTTCTTCTATGAGGGTCGAATGCCCTGGACAGGTGGGCAGGAGAGGGTCAGCCAGGAGCACGGCTGCAGGGGTGTGTGGGCAGCTGAGGGGCTGTTGTGGTGGGGGCGGAGTGCCTCACTCCAAGCTGGCTCAGCTCCCACCATGAGAGCCTCCCTAGGTATGGATTGAGGGCAACACCCAAGTGCAGATCAGGAACAGCTCACACGGTGATGCTCTTGCACTAGAAGCAAAAACTATCCTGGGATCCAAAGAAATCACTTAAGGAGAAGACACTTTCTCTTCATTGCACCTCAGGAAAGCAGCATTAGGAGAATTCTGCACAATTATTAATACTCTAGCTTAGAAAATGGCGTTAATTAAGTAGAAGGAAATTTTTTAAATGTGACAAAGATGATGAGGTGATTAAGGGGTAGGATTTAAGCAGCGAGATGTGGAGAATTTAAGATGTATGACTGAGTAGCAATGACAGTGGGGTATATGATAGCTGCCTATAAATACCCAATTAATTGCCTAATGTGGCAAATGAGAAGAAACAGGCTTTAAACACCAAAAGGGAAACTGGTGTTGAAACCTGTTAGGGCAACAGTATTTACTGGAAAGGGTGATTTGAATGCCATCGAATGGGAAGTCAGTTGAGTTATTTGGATGAAGATTCAGGATAATACTTTTCTTTCTCAGAATATCCTGGTGCCAATAAAGATTTTTCATTAAAAAAGGTGCATACATTTTCATGTGTCTTAGAAGCCAAAATTAAAGGTAGAGAGAAAGATTTAATTTGCAACAAGATATCATGAGCTGGTAACAACCTTTAGGGTTGCTTCAAGTCTCTAGCCATGCTTTCTCTTAAGCTGAATTATAGTAATGTCCTTGGTGGTAGGTATCATAGGGGATCTGAGCGCTTTGTTACACTGTGTGTGGAGATACACCTTGTAAGATAATGCGGATAAGGATCATTGGTACAGCGAGCGCTCCGTAAAACTCAGGAAGCGTAATTACGCCGTAGGTCCTCTACTTATATAGTCTCTGATCATCATTATGAATACTCTGAGGTAGATAGCAGTATCCCCATTGTACAGATAAGCAAACTGAGCCTCAGAAAAGTTAAATAGCCTGACCAAGTTCACACAACTAGTAAGTTGCAGATCCAGAATTTGCATTTAATTCTGAGTTACTCAAATAAACCATGCCCTTTTATTGCGATGTTTTGCTGCCTCCTGAAGGCATTTTTGTCATCGCTTTTATAAACTTTAGACCAATGGCGTAGTGTATATGAAGCACTCCTGAGAGTGAAATGGTTTGGTTCCATTTGAGAGTGGGTGGTCCTCGGGAATGCCCCCACACTCAGCCCAGACCACGCCAAGCCCCCGCGGTAGCTCCCAGCTTGCCCAGGGCTGTGCAGCAACGAAGCAGGCAAGGTTAGAGGAGAGCAGAGTGGGCTCCTGCCCCTGAGCACTCAGGCCGGTATCTGTCAGATCTCGAAAACGGCATCCAGATTCGATTATAACTTCTCTTTGAGGTCTTCGAAATCTTTTGTTATTTCTTCCCTTGCTTCATGAGGTTCAGATCTATTTTCACATAAACAGAAATATTCTTTCGTTCTGAGCACTTCGTTGTTGGTGGTACTGTGGAATGTCCTAGGAAGGGGGTAATGGGGCCAGTTAAAAAAGGAGAAATCCACCTTTGGTTGCATGTTTATATGTAAATGTCAAAGCCACCCGCTGGTGGACTAGTCCCTGCGGTAGAGCCCTCTCCTGACCGTCCTACAGCATCCCTACAGCAGGGGGAGATGATTCCAGTAGATTTGACTAGAAGATGAAAAAAAGTTCCCCCAGAAGTGTTATCCTGCATTCATGAGTTTCACCGGAAATTTAGGAAATCTGCACTTGGGTATATATTTTATTCCAGTAAGAAATTCCCAAATTATAAGCATCAAAGTGACAACTCAAATCCTAACTGTTCTCTATTAAATATACCTTACCCCAGGTTACCACTGAGGGGTATTGTCCTTGAACAGAGAGAACGTAGATTGAAAAAAATTAATTTCACATTCCTATTTATAGGACATTTGAGACAAACAGCCCATCAGTGTTACCGTTACCTCATTCGCCTTTTTTAGCCATCAGGACTGACTGCTTATGTCTTTTACATTCATGGAACGCATTTCAAATCTAAGGAATTCAGTTCCATAGTGGAATTGTAGCAGAGATGATATATATCATCTTGTTTGGCTATCTTTATAATGCTTTCTTCTTTTCTTATAAAAAAATATAAATGGTATATTAGTACTGATGGAAAAACCAGGTCCAACAGGAAGGTTAAAAAATAAGTTACTTAAACAATTCTTCTGGAATCATTTGAGTAGGGTGGAGTAGACTCTAAAGACAAAGCAGTATAATCCCAAAGATTATTTTTTTTAAATGAAGTTTGATTGGAGCTGTTTTACCAGACTGAACTGGTCAGGGCATTTTCCCTATCCTCACTCCCAGCCGAGGGAACCCCGGTGCCACTTCCTCCCTCTGCCACCTAGTGTACAAGGTGGGCTTTGGTTTCCCGGGCATGACCAAGAGCACAGCTGGGACTCGCACCCAGCTCTCCAACACAGCCGCAGGTCAAGCAGCACGCTTTTTCTGAGGAGAGAGCTGCTCCACGGCGGTGCTGGCAGCTCCTTTGTCTCTATTATTCCAGTCTTACAGGCTTTTTGGGCTTATGGTCAGTCAAGTTAGAATCAGAGTGGCACCATGTGTTTCTTTGTCTTTGCCCGCGCTTGGCAATGGCGTCCCCAAGTCCTCAGGAAGTGTAAGTGACCGCTTTCTCCGTATTTGCCATTTCAGATCCAGCAACAGTGTTCATTAGTTACCTTCTCTTTTTTGCAGTGCATTACAGACAACTTTCTGGTTTATTTTTCTATATCTTTAATTGTGAAATTTTCCAGTAAGACAAAAAAAAAATGCATAGTTGTTATTTAAACACTTCTGTTTTTAAATTAAATTAAAGCTCTAGGAACTCTAAACCAGAGGTTGCCATTCGGGTTGAAATACCAAGATATTTTCTGTGGAAAAGGACTCTTTTCATTAAAAAACAAAACAAAACAAAATAAACTAAAATCCAAACTTGCGGGAAGGTGCCTCTTGGTAATCACAAAAAGAGTAAAGGAAGGCAAATAAAGTGGGGAGGTGCAATCCCTGAGTGAAAAAATAAAGGGAATAATGCATATTTGTGCAGTTTCTGACCTGGCCTAAACCTTTCCATCCAGAGCGCCCTCTCTCAGAGGCAGGGGCTTTCTCCAACAGCACAGCCTCTTCCTGTGCTTTTCTTGAAGGTCACGTCACCCTCTAACTTCCCAGCCATGTATTTTCTTTGGACTGCACTTCTTTACCCTTATTAAATACTTCACATATATGACAGGAGATGTCAACGTTTAACCTTTCATGTGAGGTGTGAAAAGGAAAAAGATTATTTCAGCGTTCTTTTATTTAAACACAGTGGAACTCTGTTGTAATACAACTTTTTATTCCCACATTCCAATATAGTATGGCTGGAACTCTGATCCCCCAAGAAATGTAGAAAAAGCAATACATCATCCACACACAAATCCCAGTGTCCATCCTGGTGTTACAACAAAATTCAATCTTGAATTTTTGTACATGTATATTATGCCTGTTGGGTTCCCCAACCCCCCAGCAAAAACCAAATTCCTGTGAATCCCCCAATGGCAACTGGTTTTTGTTTTCTATTGAAAACTGTAAACTCAGTTTGTTAATGACAATTAAATCTTTGAAATAATTTGTCCTTACAACACTCTATCAGGGTAGATATAGAGAACTGCTGGATAATTTGAAATTCAGCCAGTGTTTGACTTTAGCAGATACACATATTTTAATATAAGCAACCCAATCCTATCCTGCAATTTGAGGTGTATGCGTGTTTGTGTGACATATTTTTAAATGTCATATCAGTTATGTCCAAATACCATGCAAATGCCAGTTATGTCGTTACAGTACATGACATCTACTTTCTGCTGTGGGAAATTTAGTGATGTTGGATGGAGGTGACGGATTGAAAGTATAGTGTGGACGTGAAAACTGGAGTTCATAATTAAGGAGACCTTATTTTAATGATGCTAATTATACAACAGCAATATCTCTACCTCTAACATAAGAAATGTTTGGGTATATATTATCTGGCTTATCTACTCAGTGTTTGGAAATGTTCCAGTGGCTTAAGTTCCTCTTTCTTTGCAAAAGTCTGTCTTTTGCAAAGAAAGAGAAAATTTTACCTAAACCACCAGACTAAACACAAATAGACTAGTAGGAATTAACCTCCTAACTTTTTTCTTTTTAATAACGTAGGTGGTCCTTTCATAGAATTTTCTAATATTAACTTCTTTTACTTGAACAAGAAAAACCTTCCCATATACTTCCATACACAAAAAGTATGCTATAGAATATGTCATGTGATATAAAAGAAACCTGAGTAGTATTCCTAAGCCTTAGCACTCCAAAAACTACTTTAATGGGGGCATTTCTCAAAATGCCATTAGTCCGAAGGCTCTCCCATGGGATCCCGCAGTCTTATATCAAACCACAGAGAAGAGTGGCAGGGTTGGGCACCCCAGCAGGATTGAGCAGCCCAGTAATGTGAGCATTCAGAGCTGGGTGCATGTGCGTCAGAGGGATAGCAGAGGACAGCCTGCCTCTGGGCAATGGAGTGAATGGGGACTTCTCAGGTAGGGTGTGAGAACTCTTACACATGGTGGTATATTTACCAAGAAAGCAAGGTGCCTGACAGGTGGTGGACAAACCACACAGAGAGCAGAGGTTCAAGGGACATCACAGAATGCTAGCCAAGTAGTGTGCATTGGACTGCGGGCTAGTCTTTCTGCTTAGCAAAGTCTTGGCACAGGGCTGGTGTTTAGGAGCAGAACTCAAATCCTAGCATGAAAGAAAAAGGCAATGGAACCATTGATTTTCCCATATCCTGGCTGGAGAAGGCAGCCAGAATGGTTTTAAGGGCAGAATTGAGCCCCAGAGAATAAGGCAGAACCTACTTTTCATGACTTGACTGAAAACAGGCAAGAACTGGTTTTAGGGCAAGTTCAAGCACACATGTGGGTCTGAGGCACCCAGGACTGGAGCAGCCTTGTGTGTTCTGAACACCCTCCCTCAGGGTCCCAGGCTCTGTGGAAGTAGGCAGGTATCAAGGGCCAGAGAACCCAGCAGAATATCACCCAGAGAATGCTCAAGTCTTGGCGTTTCCCTCTCTGTTCAGCAGACCAGAGTCCAGAAATGGTGGCCTTCAGCTATTTAACAGCCTATTTCTCAGCACTTTCCACAGCCTCAGTGGGAGAGGCAGTAGCTTCACCTGGTGGGGCCTTGGCTGACCTTGTGCGGGAATCTGGACTGCTTCCCGTGCCCTGAACAACTTTGCTGGCATTTCCAGGGTCCTTGGTGACACCATGGACTCCCCCCAAAATCTCTCCGAAATGTCATGAGGATGTTTCGACTTCCCTAAAACTCCCACTTTGTGGGAGTTACCTTCTGACAAGGGGGCAAAGCCACCTTGGAATCTCTTCAGTTTAATGGACAGCTTGATACCAACCCCGATATGTTTTAAGGCGCTCTGCCAACCCCCAGCTTTCTATCATTGTTTCTAGGAAGCAGGAATGTTCAACATGACCAAGACCAAATGGTGCTCTTTAAAAGAATACTTGAAGACCATGCTGAATACTTAAAACTGGGCCCTGTAGTCAGTTCATTTACTTTCAAGTAATGTCGTATTTGCCATATTGCAATCCAGATGCCTTCATGTTATGGTTGTTGCTTCTGGGTATATGCCATTCCTTTTCCTATGTAAACACCTAATCAGCACCCTGCACTGCCACACTGCCTTGCAGGGTACCCTGATGGGGGAGGTGTGTGCAACAGTTGTTCTTTAAGGAGAGGGCAACCAGCAGAGTGAGGACCTTGGAATCATGTGTTGTACTGGGCATGTTCATTGGAAGCCTTGAATACAATGGTTAACCTAGAGAAGGATATGCCCTCGTAGGACAGAGCTGAGTATATAGGGAAGGGATTTGGGCTTTGAATAAAGACAAATTTTCTTACATGTAAAGCAGTAAAGAAAAGAAGAGTGTGGAAAGAGTATTGATCTCCCTGGAAAAATAGTGAGCATCCATCGCAGCAACTGTAGAGTTAAAGGAGACAGCAAGTGGGCACTTAGCAGGAGTGCTATATTTAAGTGTAGACTGGGGAATTGGGTTAAATGGCTTTTAAAATGAGTGCTTGGCCTGGACTTACAATTCAAACTTCCCATTTTGTAAGGTGGAATATTTACCTGATTCCCTGCTGTGACAGGCTGAACAGTGGTCCCCAAATATGCCCATGCTCTAATCCCTGGAACAGGTCCATTTTCCTTCTGTGGCAAAAGGGACTTTGCAGATGTGAGTTAGTCAAAGATCTCAAGTTAAGGAGATGATCCTGGATTAGCCCAGTGTGTCTGATATTATCTTGGTAATTTTATAAGAGGGAGGCAGGTGGGGTCACAGTCAACAGAGACAACGTGATGGTGGAATTGGGTTGGAGTGATGTGCTTTGAAGATAGAGAAGGGGCCGCAAGCCGAGGAATGCGGGTGGCCATGGAAGCTGAAAAGGCAAGGAAGCGCCTCCATCCAGAGCCTCCAGAAGGGATGCAGCTCTGCCAGCACCTTGACCTTAGCCTGGTGAGGCCCATTTCAGACTTCTGACCTTTAGAACTGTAAGAAAATAAATTTGAATCATTTAAAACCACTAACTTTGAGATTATTTGTTACAGATTATAGGAAATATATACACCTGCCTTTCCCTAAACTCTGTCTGGAATTTTATTTGAGCTCTAAACAAGCTAGACAAGGCCAAAAATCTATACTCCAATAAAGGATATATTGCTATCTCATGTTTCTCACCCAACCCTGGTTGTACATTCTTGGATGGAGCCTGTATGACAGTGGCTCCTTTTAATGGGATTTTTCTTTCTTCATTTACATATGTGTTGGAATGACTTCTAAGCATATAAAATTAAGTCCACACTTCTTAGCATGACATGCAAACCTCTAGATGAACAAGCTTTCTACTCTCCCTTCTGATTCCTCCTTGAACCCTTGTCATGCTGAACTCAAGTTACCTGAGTGCACCATGCCTTTTTGCCTCTGTTATTTTATTTTGCATGTGTTGCGGCTTTTATTATCTGTTTTTCCCAGATAACTTCTAGTTAGCTGTCAGGATTATGTTTGGCTATCACAGAGACTCCAGATAACAGAGTTATAAATAGAGGTTTAATTCTTTGTCCCACAATCGGTTGGAAGTGGGCAGTTTGGTGCTGGTATGGCATCTCGGTTCTGGGTTGTCCTCAGGAAATCACGCTCCTTCCAGCTCTTTGCTCTGCCATCCCTGGGGTATGGTCTTTGTCTTCATAGTACAAGGTAGTGTTTAGAGCTCCGGCCATCACATCTGTGTTCCAGAAAGAGGGATGGAGGAAAGTGTAAGGTGTGAAGGCAGCAAAGGACACATCCTAGCTATATTTTGGGAAGGTTCCTGAAAGCTGTCAAATTATACCTCTACTCACATACATTAACATATACTTAGAAAGAGGCTGGGAAATGTAGTTATTACTTTAGGGATGAGGGGTGGCATTTGCCTTACTAAAAACCAGATGTTCTATTTCTATGGAAAAAAGAGAAGGAATATTAATGGACAAGGAACAGTATCTATCACATCATTGTTTAAAACTCAACTATATGGTTCCTGCTCTGGGAAGGAACCTAACCACCCCCCACCACCCCAATGGCATTAGTTGTCCCTTCCAAACAGGCTGTGAATAACTTACCTACCTGTGTCAAATGACTTTATTAACTTGGATGTCTCACACTCTACTCTGAGCTGTCTGAGGTAAAAACTCTGTTTGTATCACTGTATTGCCCAGCACAGTAGCTGTAAAAACTTACATTAATGAGTGAATGAATTAACCCTGAGAAGTTTCCAGATGCCAGTGTCCCAGAAATTTCAAGATTTGAGCAGGTAATTTAAGGTACACTGTATTTGTGCCCTTAGAATAGTTTTGTAGGAATCCCTAGGAAATTAATAAAGTGTCTATCCAAACATAGAGCCAATGTAGCTTTGTGTGTGTGTGTGTGTGTGTTTTATGGTGTAAAAAGTTAGAATTCTGCACAAAGTAAGACATACTTAGATTCCCTCCACACTCCTACCCCACCTTTCCTTGTAAAGATAGTTTAGAAAAATGTAGTCAAGGAAAGTTTATGTTAGGTTAATCCATTAAAATGCACCAGATTGCATGTGGACCACAGTCTGTATCAGTGCAACCAATTTATGTAGGCAATTATAACACTGTAAAATTAAGAGGTGGCCTAATAAATCTATTAAGTAAAAATCGATTGAGTAATAAAAATACGTTATTTCATTTCTAGCAATTTTTTTTCCTGATATGCCTCTTTTCTATAATGTATTTTAACAGTGCCATGAGATTATCAACACCAGAGTCAGTACTGTGGTCTGGAGAAACCTAGAATCCTATAGCAATCTTTAAGTTCAAGCAACTCATTTTACCCTAGAAAGATTCATTCAAGATTAAATGAGAGGATAAAAGTGTAATTATTATTTTTGATATCTATGTAGGTCTTTACTTTTCTTAAGGGTACTCTTGACAGTTACTGGATATTGTCATCTACTGAAGAAATAAAATACATAAGACTTGAAAGGAAATATAATTTTAAGAAGACCTGACACCTGCTCTTAAAAACTTGTAATTTAGTAAGGAAGAGAGATCACACTAAAGATTGTTAGGTGTTGGAGTAGCTACAACTGAGGTTAACCTCAAGAAATGAGTGACCTGACCCAAAGAACTGGAAAACTATTTCTTCAGAGTATTCTCAAGAATACTTTTGTGAATTACCCATTCATATCTTCCCATCCTCCTCTACCTCAAGATTGGTTAGAGGATGATTAATTAGCATAGTATTTTTCCACTTGCTATTTAAAACCAGGGTGACCATATGTTCCAGTCTGCCTGGGACTGGCTCGATCTATGCCTGGTGTCCCAACACAATTATTCATGGTCTTTCACTCTCTGAAGATGTCAGCCAATCTATAGCCTGCTCCTCCATCCTCAGTACTACATACTTGCCCTCACTTCCCTCTTCGTCTTGCCACACCAAAAGCATGTAAGAGTAGAAAAGAGGGCAACATACTCTCCTCAAAAGCAGTTTCTGGCTTGGGTTCCCACATTCCCATACTGCTGAGTTCCAGTCCACACTCAAGTCTTGCTGATTGTTTCAAGTTGCTGTAGTTTATAGATAAAAGATAAAAGTCCTTACTCTTTGGAAGAGAACATGCTTCAAAGAAAATGCTTCTGGCTTAAAGGAAAAAAGATTTCCATGTTTGAGCTCACAAGCATTTCTTTAAATTACTGTAAGATCACTCAGCACCAAGTATATTTGCTTTCTCAAACTGAGTAATTAGATGTACTGCAGTTAATTTAGCTTTTGGTATTTAAAAGTATTGTATTCTGAGGGAATGAGTTGTTCCATTGAGGTGAATATTCTGTATAGATCAATCAACCAATCGATAGACAGATGGTAGATAGGTCACTAGGACTTAACTCTTCTAAGTATTGATTCTTTTGAAATGTTTTCCTTATTTGATGGAATTTCATAAAATGACTTAAATACCTACATGGCTTTCTTAATTAATGTGGATTGAGGGAAATGAAACATTTTCTGGTTTTATAACCAGTAGGAATGTTAATTATTATATCTTACGTAAGAAGTAATGTCCTCACGGACAGTGGCATAAGGCATACAGGGCTGTTTGTCCTTTTCTCTGTTTCAATTAGTGTCTTTTTAAAATGTCCTATTCTTCTTGGGTTATTGCTTCTATGAGTCCTTCTTTTCATGTATGGTCTGTTTCTTCTCATCTGCTGTAGGCTCCAACGCAACCTCAGTGTAGTGATCAGATCTGTTAATAAAATCAAGGCAAATTTGCTCGAAGTGATTAGGAACTCTCTGATGGGGAAAATCTATGGGTTTTTATGACATCACTTTTGGCTGCACAGATGCCTTTTTTGTTTGCTTTCTGTCTGTGTTCCAAGCAGTTGAGTTTGTAAAAGAGTTGACCTCTAGATAAGTAAAGTGTTTTTGTAATTCTATTTGAAAATTAGTGTGGAAAATTAAGGTGTCCACCCCTGTGGAGAAAGTTGAGGTCAAGTAATTCATTCCTGAAGCTGTGTAGTCATAAAGACTCACATACTGGGCTCAGAACTAGTGTTAACCAATCGAATTGCTCCCAGAGGGGTGCTCACTTCCTAGGTCAACTCTTAAAACACTCCACATAGCCATTTTAGGCTTCCAAATACTTACTTGGTGAATGGACAGAGAAACAGGAAATCAAAGTAAAAATGGATGCTGTAAATCTGTTTTGTACAGAAGTGTGTTGAACAACCTTTAGTGAGGGCAAGTGCACTACATCAGATTTTAGGATTCCACAATACTGCCTAATTCATCTGGGAAGCTAAATCTTTCTTTTGCTACACTTCTTTGTTCTAAGTTAAGATTTGCCAGAATTGTGTAAAGCTGGTGATTACTTCAGAGTTTTGGAAATCAGTCTTCCTTCCCTTTTATCAAGGGTTATAAAACAATACCTCTGTAAGTCACAGGGAAGATAAGCAATTCTATGAAGTAGATTTAACTTACCTAGTGAAAAACCCAAACGCTATTATTGCCAAAAGAATGCCTTCAAAAGCAGCAGGCAAAACCTAAAAGGTTTGCTCTGATTTATGTAAAATGACAGTGCAATGAGTACAACAATACATATGTATCTGTTGCTTTCCTTTTAGGGATAGATGTGGAAAATCATCCTTGAAAAGTTCCTAGACACCATGTCCCAAGAAATTTTTCTGTCATTTTCTCACTTTTCATTGTGGAGATGGGGACACAGTTGACAGTGTGGATTTTTACTATATTTTGGTTTTTAGCTGGCTGTCTAGAACCTATGGGCCAAAGACACTGTGTCTTGCCTGAATGCAATTACATTTCCTAATGGAGTTTTTTCTGGTGCTGATGATATTTGTACAGATTATTATTATAAAGCCTTACAAAGACTTCTGGGTTTTGATTTTATGTTGTTTTTTTCCCTACTATTTACATAGTTTCAATCTACCCCAAATACTGCAATTGTGAAATATAATGACTTTAGCAAGAAACCCAAATTTGTCCCAAACATCAAGATACAATGGATCTTGAGGTTTCATGGCCGTTATTCTTCCATTAGTAACATTGAAGGAAAAAGAGGGGAAAAGTTATTAAAATGATTCATATATTTTGAATTGTCAAACAACAGCTATAGGCCCTGAAATGGACCCAATGGTTGTTACTGAAAAATGTGTATTTCACAGTAGTGTTTAATACTTCCTTTTGGTAACTGCTTGCCATCCCACACAATTTCACCTGTGATATTACTGGGCTTGTTTATACACAGGAGAGATACCAAAACAAAAAGCAAACCAAAAAACAGATGTAAATTTGAGAGCCATAAGAGTTGCCTTTCTCTGAAGATTTTAAAGGATAAGCCTACTTTGCTACCTGTAACAATTAATGTTGCCTGTCCTAAAGGGCGGTGGTTTAAGGGCTGGTGCACACTAATGAGCTCTGCTTGTAGTGAGTGGGGCATCCTGGGTGCAGATACATACTGACTTCCCAGTAGATATATTTTATTTCTGGACCTAGCTGTTAGCTTATACCTGAGGTCTCTGGCAGGACATGGACTTGTATTTTCTCTTCTGGCAAAGTAAACATCCACAGACAAACATTCTCAGTTAACAATAGGAAGAGCTGTATCTGTAAGATAATAGTTGCTATGCCCTGAGCACTAACTCTCTGTCAGACACTGGATCAGATGCCTATCATACACTATTCTAAAAATATTCTTTCATCCTGCACGGTAGATGCTATTTTCTAGCTTTACAGATGAGAAAAACCAAGGTTCAGATAGATTAAGGACAGGTTTAATGTCACACAGCTGGTGAGAGGCAGGGCCAGTATTCCAAGTGATGTGATTCTCATTTTAAAATCATCGCACTGTACCTATCTTTTGCTTTATTTGTCCCCAGGGGAGAAAATGTACTCTGATTTTAGATGGATGCACTTCATGCCTTTTAGAGGGCAAGCCCAAGATCTTAAACCGTCTCTGGCTTAAGTGTAAAATGAGTGGATTGTTTTCTATTTTCTCTCCTCTTATGGAAGTATAAGTAAGTCAGTACAGGTGCAGTCTCCCAAATCTCTTTAAAGAAGCAGCACTGTAAAACTGAGTCCACACATAATGTCAGAGGGAATTGCTTGACACATATTTTGAACACATTGCTTTCAGCAATGATTCAATTCTGGAATTGTTAGAGCATTCCTTTTCCTGTTTCCAAAGTTTATAAATAATCTCTTCAGTTGAGGTATATTGCCCTTCAGTGTCAGCTCATCTCCTGACCTCTGCCCTGCCCATCAGGAGCCTTTACCTGTTTCTTGCTTGGCCATATTGCAGTTGGCCAGGAGGTGCTCATCCTGTCCCTGTGAAAGGTGGCCAGGGAATCCAGGTGCCTGAGGGCTAAAACAAGTCAGCTGCAAATCAACTGTTTGTTTCTGTGCCCAGAATCTGCTGATTCACATTGCAGTCTTTGAATCAGTTTTTCCTCTTCACTCTGCCTCAGTTTCTCAGTTATCAAAATAGGGGGAAAAAAAGATATAAAAGCACATGTGTTCTGAAGGCAGTGAAAGGATTTTTGAGTTTTTTAAGATTCAAGCCCAAGTTTATTACATCATTACTTTTTTTTATTTTTGCATTTTTATGGCTATTTCTTTTTGACTGGCATATGGTTCTTTCATAACATGAGAAACATCCTACTTCCTGGATTGGAGTTTTCATATTCTTCAGGAAGTTTCAGTTATTAATTAGTTACTGTTACCTTTTCAGAACCTAGAAGCAACAAGTTTCTTATCAGTGATATTTTCTACATACTCTTTTAGTTTTAAATGTCAACACCTCCATCTGAAAGGGGTATTTGAAGCTGAATAGCTTTATCACTGGGCTCAAAGATGCAGTGTAATAAATCAAACACTTGCTATACATTAAAGGTGTAAACTGAAGTTGGCCAGTGCTGAGCATGCCGGTTCCTTTCCCTCCCATGCCTGTGGCAGACATTGCTAATCAATCCCGGCTTCCTTCCCACCAAGCATAGGGGCCACTTGGCTTTGAAGACCCTTGTTGGCACAGGGCTCAAACAACCATTTGGAGTTTGTGTGCAGGATAAAATCAGTTTTTCATCCATGGAAGAATGCCTCATGTAATAAACACCAAGACAAACATATTTTTTTCTTCTCAGGGAACACTTTGAAACCCCAATAAAAAGATACTTTGTAGTGGAATAGTGAACTATGGAGCAGGCTTTAAAGTCCTTGTAAGTTCTATAATGGTGCATTAGGTATCTCATCTTTGAAAAGTACTTTGTGAAGAAATGAAGTTTTGAGTTAAAAATCCTACTACCAGAGGCAAGGATGAGAGAGAATTTGCTTCTCTTCTGTGGGGAACCTTTTATTATACTTAATCCAGAGAGATTGCCCAGATTCATGTCACCAAACACTGATGAAACTCTTATTCTTGTTTCTGGACCCAGATATTTGTCTCTAGAGATAGTTCCTACTTAACCTTTTTCTCCTTTGACTTGAACACAGAAGTACATTATGGAGGTATGTATGAGATGGATCACTTATCTTGTCCGTGAACATCAAGATAAACTTCTCATAGTCAGTAGTAAGGTAACACATTCCTGTTAATTAAGTGCTACAGTTAAAAAGATATCAAAACTAAATTGAACAGCCTATTCCTAGGTATGTTTCCTTTGTGAGATTTCTTTTTCTTTTAATCAGGTCACTTTGTTTTCGTCATCTTTTAATCTAAGTGTGAGCAATTTCAGTGATACATTATAGTAATGCTGGAGGCAGAATGACCAAATTGCTTGACGTGCTCGCCAGCCAGGAGCTGCACTAGGGGGCGCCCTCTTCCAGGAGTCCGGCTTTGCTGTCGTTTAGGGAGAGCTGTGTGCCTGGGGCTGGACGTTGCACCGGTAGGACTACCCCAGAAGGTCTTTAATCATTTCCTTGTTCTTCTCAAGGCTCTTCTGGTTACAAGAAACAGACATGCACTTAAGTTGCCTCACGTGGAGGAGAATTTATTGAAAGTTTGTGCGTGGGAGAAGCTGAATGACCTGCTTCGGAAAGGCAGAAGAAGCTGGGTCTCTGCATCGTGGTGCCCCTGCCTCACTCTCCCCTCGCTTTGCCACGTGGCTTCCTCTGAGCATTCATAGACAGCACCCCCTCATAAATCCACCAGCACATAGCGGTGGATTGAGCCATAGCGGCCACCCCAGCTCTCCTCCCACTACTTGTTAGGTATAGCACCCCCAGCGAACTAGCTCAGTGACTTAGCGTCCCAGCTCTCAGTTCCACACTCAGAGAACTCGGGCCCACTTTGTCTTTCCAAGCCAACCCGTCGATCACATGATTACACCGACTGAAATCCAAGGGTTGGCTGCTTGAGTCAAGGGCCTGTTGGTTTAATCAGCAACAGACAGAGGCTGCAGCACCCATGCTTCCAGTCCCTCCCAGTTCCAGTTTTTCTTATTACACTGGCTTATATCATAATGATCTGGGAATTCTGTCTGTCACCCAAAGGTGAGGTGAGGCTGCTCTGCACCCAGTAAGTGACCAGAAACTCATCAGAGCAGGTGATAGGCTTGGAGATTGAGGAAGCTTGGAGATTGAGGAGGGTTAATATTGTGGACCAACTTGGTATAAAGCTTACGTTTTTCTTATCTTACCTTCCCAATTAATGAAATATGATGCTAGTGGTAGCTTGGGATCAGACCTGAAAGACTGGAAGTAAATTTTTTTCAGAAAAATATCTCTGTCGTGGGTATGAGATGAGGTTGAGAGACTTTGGGATATGGAAGAGATTTACCACTCCATTGTTATTTCCTGGATGGCCTTTACCAAATATAAATCAAGCCACGATTAGAGGTCATTTATTTGGCCTTTTCAGCTTCCTTCCAGCCACCTAAGAAATGTCAGCACGGGCCCTGAACAGCACTCCCACCCCATAGCCTCGTGAAGAGAGGGTGGGCAGCATTCTGAGCAGTGACCTTAGAGACAAAGATCAAACAGGGTATCTCAGGGATCAGAGATCCTGCTGGGTCCCTCCTGCTTGTTGTCTATGTTTATAACTTTGCTCTTGAGAAATTCACCCAGTCTCTTTCCAGGCCTCAGTTTCCTCATCTGCAAAGTAGGACTAACTTGCCCTTGGTGACCTCCAAGGACCACTGTGAAGTTTGCTTATTAATGATACTAAGAATGCTTGGAATTTATAAATATTTCCTAAGAAGAGCTGGTATCTTTCCTCTTGCTATAAGATTGGAGGAAGTATGCAGCCTCTCCTCTGTTCATCTGTAATTTAGTCAGCTTGTGTACAGACTGCATTGCATTAAACGCTGAACTCCAATCCTAGTGTTTAAACATATTAAATACAAAATATGAGTAGTATAAATTGTGTGAAACACTTTGGTCTTCTACTTGGAGGCCTAACAAGATCTCAATGCAGGGTCACCACAAACATTACACAGACGCTGCTAAGAGTAAGTGGAAGTCTTTGAGATGATGGCTGGAAAACAATCTTACAGAAAAAGCTGTAGAAGCCCATCACTGGGGGATTTATAAGTGGGCCAAGGAAAATTGAGGGCAACCAGTCTGCACTGCTCTTGGGTGGGCAAGGACTGGAGGTATTTGTTTATTTTATTTGCACATTAACTTTTATAATGCTATTCCTCTAGAGTATGAAAAAAAGCTTTACAGACAACAGACTCCAAATTTAAAAGTCTTCATTCCCCCAGCAGTTTTGCAGGGGTTTGATGCTATTGTTAATCAAAAAGAACATCCACCTATTTTTCCCTTTAGAACAGTAAAACTTTAAGACAAGGTAGGTTTCCATTCGTGTTTGGGGATAGAGGACACCACCACATGTCTTATATATCTGAGATCTCAGTTCTGGGTTTTCATTAATAAAAATACCACAAATGTCACATGATGGTTGTGAAGTGGGAGCAGATGCCACCGTGGAACTGTGGAGAAGCTGGCCAGGATGAGTCCCGTCTTCCATCGCTGAACTGCAGCTCTCCTGGTTTTTGTTATCCACAGATTCTTTAAGTTTCTTTTCTTTCTTCCATCTTCCAAAAGCGGTCATTTGTTGCCCCATTACTTTTATGTGTATGTAGTGACTCGCAGCCTCTGCGTGGCTGCAGTTGCATTTCTCTGAAGTCCACTGGACATGGGTTGGGCAATGAGTGAATGTTTATGCCCTAAAGAAATGTGACACTCTTTGACCTTTAACTTTTAATGTCATGCTGTTTTCTGTTTGGTCTAGGCCTGTGTGTGGGGTTTTTTTTTGTTTTTTTACTGTAATAACCTGAGGTCTTTAATATTTTCCTCGGGGGCAAATCTGAAGAAGAAAGGAACTCTGTGAAGATGGGTGGAAGCTCTTGGCAAGGGGAGTTTAAAAATGGCCATGGTTTGTTGCAGTTTTCAAAAACTGTAAGCTGACACAGAGAAACCTCAGCAGTTACCCATGCCGGCTGATCCCTCTGTCCTCTGAGAAGAGGGGAGAGATTTATGGAATCCACAGGGGCTAGGGCCACATAACCCAGTTTGCGCTTAGAAGGCGCTAGCTCCTCAGTGCCAAGTAAATTTTGGAAATGATTCTCCTTTGCTGACAGTACCCTCATTACTGATTGTGTAGAGTAATTTATCAGGCATTTCTTAAAATCAACCGTTCATTTATACTAATAGGACTTGGCAGGAAGGAAGAATTGGCAGGACTTGGAGTTCCTAGTGTGGGTTTTTTCTTTTTCTCTTTCTTTTCTCTTTTTTATTCTCTTGTCTTTAAAAAATTTGAAAACACCAACATTGAAAAGTTTAAGTATTTTGAGGAAAGTTTTAGGGGCCAGCTTGAAGTTCAGTAAAGCTTAAAGAATTACATGATAAATCTTCAAAATGGAAGAAAGGATGAAGAGTTTCCAATGATGAAGTTCACCAAAAGAGAAAATAAGCACAATGCCACTGATTTTATCCTTCTGCTTTCTTCAGGCATTGGGTTCCCCGTGTTGATGACTTGATTACTTATTTTTGGTAGCACAGGGCTTTTGAAGAGAGTTAATTTCACTTTTTCTTCACTGTGGACAGTTAGAGTCTCCCTCTCCTTGAGGTCTGTTATCAGCTGGCTGTTTCTCTCTAGTTATGCATGTAATGTATCAACGTTGTTTATATATACGCAAGACAGTTATTCTCAAGGTTTTCTTCTTATCTGCGCATTCTTAGCCTTGGGCCTCTGACAATACATGTACATCCTCCATTTCCTTGGAATTAAAAGGACACCAAGATTGATAACCTTTTCTCTTGAATAAAATGATAGCCTTGTAAATCATAATAAAACTTGAGTTACAATTGAATCTTCAGGTTGGGGAAAATGCTTCAGCCCTCCACCAGTGCTGGGGATCAGGGATGAGCAAGGCCTAAAGAGCCAACCTCTGGCGAAATGCTCCAGGATAAGAGATCTATACCTGTGTCTGTACATATACACGTACCTATTACATAGACATAGACTTATTACACACACACAAATCACAGACATATATATGTGTGTACATAAGTATATGTATCTCTTTTTTTATTTTAAATAATGAAGTGTATAAGTACAGAATGTGTTGAGTCTTAAGCATGCCAGTAGGTTGTGTGACTTTGGGTCAAAAAGGAAAGAATAAGTGTTGTTTTCTGAGAATGAATGGAATCCTTTAACTGCAAGGGGTCTATTAAAGATCGAATCAATATAAAGAGTAACATGAACCAAGTGAAATTTATGATAATTGGTTAGCAGTTGTGTTCCTACCATTGAATTAGCAATTCTACCAACTTCTCGGCAAGACAGTGTCCTTAGCTGACTTTATAACATCAAATGGTAGTTATCTGTTGGTTGCCATCTTCTTGCTTTCAAAATATTAGAGCTTCTTATTTGTCTAAAACTCAACAGTTAGATTGTTTTGTAATATTCCAACTTTTGCATAATCTATGTAACGAGTTTTATGTCTCCCCAAAACATGTTGGAAAGAAATACATCAAAATATGAATAATAATGTTATGATGTTAAGAATAGTGATTCTTTCTGGGTCGTAAGATTATGGGTAATTTTTAACTTCTTTATTTTACTTAGTATTTTTCTAAAGTTTTACAATATTACTTTAATATTCAGAAAAAATATTTCTAGCAAAACAAGGAGAAAAGGCCTCTGCCTTATTTTGTAGAGGTACAGGATAAAGGAAGAGAATATTGTTTTGCCTTGAAGTTTAAAGGGTGCTCTATTTTTTCTCAGTGTGTATCATCAGGGTTTTACATGATCATATTATATCCTATATGTCCTTATTTTTTTTAATATACATACTTTTAAAAATGCACCTGCCTAATTCATCAGTGACTTCTTATACTGTAATTTTCTCAAACTTTAATTGTATGAAAAAACAGTATTTTTTTCTGTTTCCTTTATTTTTAGTAAAATAAGAAATAACAAACAGTATTTTTTTCCTTTATTTTCAGTTTTAGACTGCCTGTTAAGACAAGCATATGCAAAAATTTTGAGATGACAACAGTTCATTTCTATTATCTGTGGTTTATGTTACATAGAAGTTTGATAGTAAATACAAAGATTTCAAACAGAATGTTTAGCAGAACTGCTCCTGCAGTCACCAAATTTAGATCACTACCTTTAGTTCCAAGATGAAGGACTGTCCTGAAACGTTTCAGGGTGACATGTTTCTGGAGTGGCACAGAGATTCATTGAGTCTGAAAATAAAGAGAGAATCCAGAGGAAAAAAAAAAATCATTGTTGTCCAGGTTGAAAGTAGTGCCATGGGCCTCATTCCTTACCATTTTTCAAATTAAATCCATTTCATGAAAACGCCGATGTTCTTTTTCAGCAAAAGCAATAGGAGAATGGAAGAACACGGTTATTTCATTGTGAAGATCCTCTTTACAGAAGCTTGGGATGTTCAATATACTCAGGAAACTTCCCTTTACTCCCTTACTTAGTCTTTCTAACCACAGGTTGCCTCCTCTTTCCCTGCAGTGCCTCTGCGAGAAGGGGACTCAGAGTGCTGGGCTGAGGGAGGGGATCCCTGCCCGTGTGGAGCCCTGCCTATGGGGAGCTGTGTGGTTGTGATATTGTGCAGGATGTTGGGGTTCAGCTGCTTCTGTGCTGAGGCAAATTCATCTTGAGCACAGGTTTCTTCCTGGTATCACCAGTTCATCAGCCCTCCAGCCAGAAATTGGAATGGAGCTTGTGTCTTTTGTTAAAAACTCTGGGTGGGAATGACATTCTGAATCTTGCCATGTGGAGGCCAGCTGGTCCTGGGAAGAGGACGTCAGGCTACCTTGTTGGCAGAGTTGTTTTAGTCCCTGGGATCTTGAGGGGATCACCCCTTTTGGAGGGAATCCCATATGGAACGAGGTAGGACCCACAGGCCAGCCAGCTTTGACAGAGTCAGAAAGCTTTTCCTAATTAGCTTGCCTGTGTATATAATGTTCTCCTTATTTCCCTTTTGTTCTTTAGTATTTGGTAAAGACACGTTTCTGAAAGGTTCAGCCCATTTCAACTGAAACTAATGAGCAAGACCAGCTGGTCCATGTTTGTGTCAGAGCCCTAAAGGGAGAGCCAGGCGGGGCCCCCTGGAGTGGATAAGGAACAGAGGTGAGAGCTCCAACGGGGGAGCGAGACGCAGGAGGGAAGAGGTGTGTGTTCCGACTCCCCTTGCCGGCCAGTAGATTCTCTGTCCAGCGCTAAATTCTGAAGGTCCCAAACCATTATTAAGGAGATAGCTCCTTGGTGAATTATTGAGAGAATGTGTAGCAGTACTGTTGTGGCTATGACTGAATGCCTGCATTTTCAGGCCAGGCATGCTAGATTTGCTCTCACTTTTTGAACTTCTCAGAGATTTCTCAGTTATTTGAACTGGATTGCTATGATTTTCTCAGCTAGGAAGTTTTAGGCCCATATAAAATTGATACTTGCCCTTTAAGTTCATACAAAACTAATGTGCACCCAAAAGCCAGTGAGATTCGGAGCTCGAAAAGGGCAATGGTGTCTTTATCATTTTTGATTCCTCGGTGCTGAGCATGGTGTGTGATTCAATTACTGCCTGTTGAATTAACATGTATTAAATTAGTGTGTGGAGAAAGGCCTTTTCCAAGGTCCAGAGATTTCTATTCTTGCTATCAAACTTCTGAGTTTAGCAGCATAACATGGCAGGTTGGTATTTGCCACATGGTTTGAGCCTGGTTTCAGAGCAAATGGATGCAACAAGTTTAGAGCAGTTGTGGGGGAGGGAGCTCCCAGAACTTTGTGAACCATTCTTTCTGCTCCACTCGTCAGCAAATCTTTGTTGTTATCTGAGACCTAAGCTCCTCTGATGGTGTCTCTCAGGGACAGGGCTGACAGCGTTCTTTCCAGTCTCCATTTCAGTGTTTGAAGAGGACCATCATCCTCTTCACATAGCTATTTCTAACACTTTTATTATCATTTACATCCCATATTCCTGGGGATTACATTCAGAGCACTAGCTTCACTTGCTTCTGGGTGGAACTCTCCTAGATTAGTCCCTTTTAATACCCTGCTAATTCCTGATCTCTTGGGCCAGAGAGTTTCTCTTCTTTGACTTCTGTATAGTTCATCTTTTCTATAGGAAGGACTGGGGAAGAAAATACATTTAAAAGAATTTTGAATGCACTGCTAAAGTGACTTCAAATTCCTCAATAATTGTTGGCCAGTAGCTGCCAGGTTTCAGTCTGTCAAGCCCTGCCACCACGATTCTCCCCCTGCATCCCCTGACTTTATACATCTTACATAGTCTACATGAATTTTATCAACTAAAAACTGCCTTTTAAAGTGAACCAGAAGGTATACAAAATTGATATAAATTATTCTTCCATAAGGAAGCATAAACTGCAGGGATGTCTCTTCCTAGAGAAGAGAGCTGTTCTCAGACTGAGTCGGTCTGACTACCTACCTGTTTTCACTCATTCTTCAGGGATAGGAACCATGACTAAAGTCACCCCAGGAAATGAATTCTGACTATTGGGCAGCCTTCCTGTATTTCGTGGCCCATGCCTTACTGTAGCTTCTGCTGTGCCAGTTTTACTAATCTCTTTAAAAGACTCAGTCCTAGTTGTACAGTATGCATTTGATATTGAGATTTCTTTAGATACTGTTAGTAACTAGAAACCTGAGGTGGATCCAAGAAAAGCCTCCACGGCTTGGTCACAATAGCTGAGGACTATGATATATTATAAGCACACTTCCTTTTACCTGTAGCATGCAACACTATTTCCAAAGTAGCATATGAAGAAAAGAGAGTTAAGGCATTAAAAACTGCACCCAGGATCCTCTAAACTGGTTGGTTTCAGTGAAAAAATGTGAGGGCACAGATCTTGCCACTGTATTATAGTTTAGGAAAATCATCAATAACGCTTCTGTTTGTAATTTAGCTCAAAGGAAAATAATCTTAGCTGAATTTAATGCCTTGAATCTCCCTATAGAAAGTAAATAAGTAAAATATTGATTAAGGCTGTAGTAAACACAAACATAAAATTCTTATGAGTTCTTGTGAGATTTGAATATGTTGTCTCAGGCACACATAATGGTGATAACATACTGTGAATATTATACTTACAGTGAATAAGAGAAAAATAAAGATGACCACTGTTAATGAATTTGTAATGGTTATCTACTATCACACATGTGTTATACAGTGTTCTTAGTGTATCCAGCATAACATTTTTGATTAGCAAGAGAAACTTATTATCTCAGCTGTGAGGTTGGCCTTATCAGAAGTTATTTCGCTTAACCCAGCAATTATGTCTTATTTTAATTATGTTAATGAAAGGCAAAGATATTCATAGCTTAGAAATTAAAATGGGGTTCATTAGCAGAAACAATTCTGAATATTTCTGCTAATTATATTGTTGCCTATCATGCAAATAAATGAAAGAGCTGTGCCAAACAATTCTCTATGGAAATAAACAAGAGGAAAATATAATTAATTCCTATAATAAAGGCAGAAAATGGAATATACATGGCTCAGGTGTACACAGGAGTGGTGTTCAAAATAGTTACAAACAGCTAACCTCTGGCCATCACCAAAAATGATAGGATCCAAGCAATGCAGTAGATGGTGCATCCTGACCAGCTGCCAGCCCTTCCTATTTTGGGTCATTAGAAAGTTCAAGGGGATCCCAGGGAGGGCAGGAGGATGGAGGGCAGCAATTACTTAGTAATTAATATATTGATATTTTAGTAACCAGTGTGGCTATGCCAGTGCACACAACATCAGCCACAGGAAATACCTAATAATCCATTAGGAACCATTTGTTCCTTTCCCATTAAGCTTTACAAACGGACGCTGTCCTGACTCTGTGGTCTTCACTGTCAGAATTAATTGGTGAGCCCAGGGCAGGTACAGAAGAAGAGAATGCCAAGGGAAGTGCTATATAAAAACCCGTGTGTGCTATCTGAGAGCTCCATTGCTGGAAATGGGAAGAGTAGCTCTAGTACATCAACCCTTCCAGCAAGGACACTGAGAAAAACTGGATAATTTCTTGAAATCTGTTTGAACGCAGTGAGGAACTACCAAGAAAGCTAGGACTTCAGAGGCCAAATTCCAAAGAGAAGGGAAACACGTTGAAGAGAGCCCTATCCATCCCTCCACTCCCCGCTACATAGAACAGTACCATGTCTTGAAACCCAGCCTAGAGACCGACTAGCAAGTGGAGATGTAGAGCATGCACCAGTTCTGCTGGGTTTGGGTTTAGGGGCACTTAAGAGGATGGCAGCCAGGACTTAAGGGGCCAAGGTCTCGGACAAAAGTGGATATCAGAGATGAAAATAAGAAGACTCCAAAAGATGGAGAAATTAATAAGGCAAACCAGCTAGGGATATTTGAACCTATGGATTGACATGGCATGAGTTTCCTGGGGTTTCTTTTTGCCACATATGCCCCAAATTGGGTTTTGGAGAAGCTGGCAACCAAGAAATTTCAAGACAGAAAAAAAAGGAAGCCCCAAGAAATGCCTGTTGCCTGTTCTCTCTTTTCAAAGGACCAGGAAAGGTGCAGGCTAGAATGACAGACTTTTAGATAACACCTCCCTACTTCAGTCAAACACCATAGGGAATGACTGCAGCCTCATCCCCACCTCTGTCAGCAAATAAAACAGGAGGATCCTAGCCTTTGCCCTTGCCCAGCTAAAATGAGAGCCCCCTGCACTACCAACACATACCCACGCTGGCATGGTCTCAGAGAAAACCACGTGGGGAGCCGGGAGCCAGCTGTAATGAGAATCACCCCATGGTGGAGTGAAGACCCTTGGGGACAGTGGACTTCCAGTCTAACTCCCGCCCCATGGTAACAAGGCCCTCGTCCCCATCTATGCTGTAGCTGTCAGAGGACGCCCAGTGGAAAGCCTAGACTTTCATCACCTTCTAGTAGTGGCAAGCCACTTACCCCACCTGCTGTCTCAGTGGGAGTCATGCAGGTAGGAATAACCAGATGCTCCTTTCCCATTACCAGACTGGTGTCTGCAGAGGCTTAGTGGGGAATCTGAACACTCGCCCTGCCCCCGTAATACATGCATACCTTGTTTTATTGCAATCTGCTTTATTGTACTTTGCAGATATTGTGTTTATTATAAATGGAAGGTTCAAGACTTCAGTAGGGGAGGTAACTGCAGATGTGGAAGTAGCAAGAAAACTGGAATTAGAAGCAAAGCCTCAAGATGTGACTGATTTGCCACAATCTCGGTCAAATTTGAATGGAAGAGTAGTTACCTCTTATGGACAAGTAAAGAAAATGGTTTCTTGAGATAGAATTTACTCCTGGTGAAGAAGCTGTGAAGATTGTTGAAATGACAACAAAGGATTTAGAATATTACATGAATTTGGTTGATAAACAAGCAGCGGGTTTGGAGAAGACTGAGTCCAATTTTGAAAGAAGTTCTACTGTGTGCAAAATGCTATCAAACAATGTCACATGCTACAGAGAAGCCATTTGTGAAAGGAAGAGTCCATCGATGCAGGAAACTTCATTCTTGTCTTATTTTAAGAAATTGCCCAGCCACCCTATGGTTTCTTTCATCAACCACCATCCTAATCAGTCAGCAACCATCAACATCAAGGCAAGACTCCCCACCAGCAAAAAGATTACAGTTTGCTAAAAGCTCAGATAATGGTTAGCATTTTTTTAGCAATAAAGTATTTTTTAATTAAGGTATGTACATTAGTTTTTCAGACATAATGCTATCGCATACTTAATAGACTATATCATAGTGTAAACATAACTTTTATATGCACTGAGGAATCAAAAGATTCATTTGGCTCAGTTTATTGCAATATCCACTTTATTGTGGTGGTCTGGAACTGAACCTCCAATATCTCTGATTCTTGAAGTATGCCTGTATTGAGGAATTCAGCCACCACCACTACCATGGGGTGTGAATGGGGACTGAGCAGGGAACCTGGATTTTCCACCACACCTCGTAGTAATGAGGCAGCCCTCCCTTTCCTCTGCTAGCACAGAGTCAGATGATTCCCGCTAAACCAGATTTAAATAAATTACAGAGTCTCATAATACCCAAGATGTCTAGGACATGATTGAAAATCATTCTCCATACCAAGAACCAGGAAAATTTCAACTTGAATGAGAGAAGGCAATCAACTGATGTCAACCCTGAGAATGCACAGATACTGGAATTATATGAGAAAGATTTTAAAGCAGCAATCATGAAAATGTTTTAGCAAGGAATTACAAAGACATTTGAAACAAATGAAAAGGTAAATAATCTTATCAATGAAATAGATAAGAAATAGAACTATATAGTAGGATCACATGGAAGTGATAGTACATGTTGAGCCTATAAAGTCTCCATTCTCTTCAGATGGATCTCTGTGTGGGCTAGGGCATACATTTAAAGTTCAAACGTTTCTCAAGTTTGTCTTAACTTGTACTATCCACTTGGCCCTATCCTGTCTTTTCTTCCTCATAAGAGTTCAGGTAGGGCTGCTACCATGCACCCTAACCCCTCACCCCCACCTAACCATCACCCAGTCCTAACTCTAACCCACACCATAACTTCATCCAAAACCTAATCCTACACCTAACCCTAACCCTTACCCTACCTGTACCACCCCTCATCGTCACCCACACCTCACCATAACCCTAAATCTCAACCTCCCACTTACCTGACATTAAAGCCAGACCCTAACTCTGACCATAACCCTATCCTCCCCATACACCTAACCCAAAACCTAACACTAACCCTCTCACCCCTCACCCTCACCCCTCACCCTCATACTCACCTTTACCCACACCTAACCATAACCCAGTCCCTACACCTAACCCAAACACTGACACTGAACCCTAAACCTAACTCTCTCCGTAACCATATCCTCACCCTACATATATTGCTAACCCTAACCCTAATCCTATCCATTAGTCCCTAAACCTCACCCTCACCTTCATTCTCATGGAATCATAACCATTAACCTAATTCTCATGCCATTCCTCAGCCTAAAGCCAAATTTTAACTCTAACCCACACTATCACTTCAACCTAAACTATGGAAACATGACTTTATTTATTGCATTTTCCTAGCCAGAGTTTAGTGCAGGATTAGGCACATAACCAGTTCAAGATAATGAGAAAATTCTGTAATTCTTGCTGGAATTATTGAGAAAGGTACCTCTTTCTCAGCTGGATTTGCTCAACTGTTAGAATGTAAGCAGAGGCTCTCAGTTGCCATATTTGATACCACTTGTTGGGTGTCTCCTTGAGGTGAGTCAAGAGAAAGGAAAGAAGATACAATGAGAGTTAGGGTCCTGGTGATATGGTTTGATCACCTAGATCTACCAGGACTTTGTTGAGTTAGGTTGCTTCTTAAAAGGCCCCAAGAAATAGAGAACCCTAAAGAGAAAAGCCTGTTTTACATTATCATCTATGGATTAAAATATGGAAAGAAGCTGATTTTTATTGTGGACTTACTTTGTTTTCAAAGCACTATTCTAGGTTTTTTGCTCATCAACTCATCTAATCCTCATAAAACTCAATGTGATGAATGCGATTACCACATCTAAGAAGTGAATAAAGAAGGAAGCCCAGAGAGATTAACAAATGTGCTCAACTTCCCTTGACTAGTACATGCTAGAAGGAAAATTCAAGGTCTGAAACAGTTGATCACATAGATTGCCTTAAATCAAAATTTGTACATATATGAAGAAGATAAAAATGTTTCACAGATTTCTCCATCACTGAATTTTCACTGCTGTAGTACAAATTTTATATGTACATATATGTTAGCATGAAAAAAATAACAGTGAGCCGACAACAAGGAGGAGAGTTTTATTAAGATACCCTTTCTCTGAAGTTCTAATTAAGATTTAAAGAATGATTCTAGTGGATAATAGAATAACAGGAATGGATTATAGAAATTATTTGCAGGCAAATAAAATTAATTTCAAAGCAATAGGGAAGTAATTTAAAAATATTGTCACCAAATGTTTACTTATGTCTCCATAATCATTTAAACTCTGATCACTTTACCTTGGAAAAATAGAAATTTGTGTTATTATTGGTGATTTTTTAAGGAACACTTTAACTTATAAAGCAATGAATGAATTTTTTGGGGTGATCCATTTTGGATATAATATTGTATTCTGTCCTTAGACAATGACTGATGTTCATTATTTCCATCTGTACACAATGAGTTAAACTGCCGTTTTTGGTGCATTCCTTTTATTTGCTAGTCAAAGAATACTACAAATGATTGAAAGGATTTATAAAATGAGGTGGCGAGATTTGTTCTTATTTGCTTCCAGCTGAAAGCATAATACACTTAATGCTTCAAGGATATGGAGGAGCTAACAGATGTCAAAAGAGCACAGAAAGCTATTTTGCTAAGACTGTTCAAAAGCCAAACAACAATCTTTCCTTTTACAAAATTTGTAAACTTTATTTATCAGACATTAATTATATTTGACAGAAAATGCATTTGCTGTTTACATAAAATGTATCTTTTTCCTTTTCAATTAAGAAAGTAAAGTTGTTATGATGAAGGTAAGACCACTGGATTAAAATTAGTGTAACATAAGTTTGTCTTCATCAAATAACTATTACGGTAAACATTTTTCTTTGTAACTCTTTCCTGTCCACACAATGTAGACAAATGTTTTTGCTTAACGATGGGAACAAAATAATTAAAAATCAGAGAATGTTTTCACTTGCTATTTTGTTTAACCAGCTTTCTAACTGATCTGAGATTCCAGGAACTGCCGGTTTAATGCTGGATATTTTTTGTGGATTTGCTTTCATGATCAGAGGTCTGTAAGGCTTGCTAATTGGGTCAAATTGGTATGCTTGCAAGACTAAGCATAATGTTGCACGTTAGACTTTTAAGAGCAAGATGGTAGTTTGAAGGAATAAATTGCTTATTTCTGTTTCCATAGGCCCCATGTAAACAAACAGTAGAATGGTTGGCAAGGTTTTGCAATCAAGGCCAGTGTTTAATAAAGGCAGGAAGGAATAAAAAATGGAAATATTATTCCTGGATTTATATTTTGTCTTACCTCTGTCCAAATTTTTACTGTTAAAACAATCCAAAAATATGTATTTAAGATCTTACCTGGGCTGCCATCCTGCTCTTATAAACATGTTACTTTAACAAACTGGTTTGTTTCTGACAGACGCTCCCTTTGGAATTAATCAAGAATTACTATGAATATAGCAGCTCTTTGGCCTTACACACATCTGTCTGATTTCCCTCTTTTTTTGGCCTTGCTTCCCTTTTTTCTGGGGAACTCCTCCTGCACACGGAGTTCATGAACAACCATTTTGCCCCTTTGGCCATAATTGGCTGGTCAAAGCTTGACCTAAGGTAAGTAAATATGAGGCATCACCACAGAAATTTTGTAATTGTAATGGAAGAAAGAGTTCCTATCTGGTGGCTGAGGCTGCGTTGATTTAATTTTAAAAATGTCACATTAAATCTTTACATCTGTCTTAAGATACATCTTGACTTTGGAAATATGAGCATGTGCTTGTATCTTAGAATAGAAAGGAACAGTGTATATTTAAAAAGTTTTAATCTGAAACAGGGCTAGGGTGGTTAGCCAAGGAGTTTTACAGAGGCAGTGTCATCTGTGCACATCCCAGTCCCATCCAAGTACTGTCAGCCCCATCATCAGGAGGCTCCTCACGACCTCATCCACAGGGCTGGTTGCTGTCAACGGCCCTGCATATTCTAGTCTCGCGTTAAAACCATCCCTATGGTGGCAAGGGTATGTCAATGGATCTTCAGTATATCTAATGCCCCTTATTCTGATTCCATGTTCACCAGCAACCTATTAATTCCCAAGAAGATGATACACTGATGGATTATACTTGATTTAATGTAGCTATTTGGTCCATGTGACAATGGCTGCTGATACAAATTGTTGAAGTCTCTTCTTGCAATTATTTTTCCATGTAGCTGACTATTGGTCAAGAAGAGGTAATCATGGAAACATGAATATTTGTGCTTCATGTGACAGCTATATACATTAAGGAGTGGCATTCTGTTTTCCATTTTAGTCTTAAAGTCAGTTTGATTTTGAGGGTTTCAGCTTTCATGGTACTGAGAGATGAGAAGAACCAAGTTCTGGGTCTTTGAAGCACAAGGCTAGATCTAGTTGGAATGCCCTTAGACCAATAATACCCAAATATGTCAGTGTATAAAAATCACATAGAGAGTTTTTCAAAAGGACAGATTCCTGTTCTTGAGATGCTGATTCAGTAGCTTGGGTATAGTATAACTATTCACATTTTTAAAAACACTCCCCAGGTGATTCTAATGCACGGCCATGTTTGGGAACCACTGTTTTAGACTCTATCTCCATACAACATTCAGATGTGCCTTTTTAAACTGATTTTTTTTAAAGCCATAATTAGATTTTCTGAGTTGCTACATTTGTCTGGATTATACTCATAAATTTGGCCCTAAGGTGGAATTTCTTGTTAAGTAATCACAGTACACATTTCTGAGTTTATAGAAGAGGTTAGCGGGTGGGGGTGGCAACAAAAATGTGAAGTAACAGTGGCATCTTCGATGTGGTAAATAGGCAGCAAGCTCACTACCCCCTTCCCTGGAGACTTCAGTTCAGAAATGATTAATGATGGCTCTACCTTTAAGGTTAATGATATCTTTTCTCTAGTTAGTCACTTAATTGATTAGCTTTTGATCCTTTTTTCTTTGTTTCCATAATGATAGACTATTAGTGAGACAATTTGCATTGAGTAGTGACATCTATACCTCTGGCTTCATTTTTGCTATTGAAGTCTCAGTTTTCTAACTAATTTTGTTCATTTGTGGATAATCTTCTCTCCTTCTCTTTCTATTGCTCAATATAAACTTTTCTCTTGGATACATTTTCTCCCAATTTCAATTTTACTGAGATGTGTCTGGGAATAGATTTATTGATACTTTTTATTGACTTGGAATTTGTTAGTCCTCCTGAATCTGAGAATTCATGTCTTTCATCAAGACTGGAAAGTTCGTCAAATGTTGACTCTATTTTCTCCTTCTGGGATTCCAGTTAGATATGTGTCAAACTTAAAATGTTATCTTTCGTATCTTTCCACTTCTCTTCCATATTTTTTAACTCTTTGCTCCTTCTGTTGCATGCTGAGTAGCATCTCCAGTTCCATTTGCAGTTGATTGAATGTCTCTTCAGCTGTGGCTAATCTGATGTCTACTCTTTTCATTGAGTTTTTAATTTAATGATTTTGTTTTCATTTCTAAAAGCTATGCTTTCAAGTATTTCTAATTATTTTTCCAGACTTCAATTTTTTCTTTTAACTTTTATTCCTCCTTTTGTTTCTTTGAATATACTTATATGTTGGATCTGATCATCTAATATCTGAAATATTTGGATATCTCATTCTTTGTTTTGCTCTATTTCATGGTGGCTTATTTCCAGGTATGCTTTATTACATGTATTACATTCATTGAACCTTTATCTGTCAGAATTTTTTGAGGCTTACATTGAGAGTGCATTCCTTTGTGTCTATGGACACTTTGAACATCTATGACACTTCAAACCTAATGACTCTTTACGTTTCACCTTAGAGATTTTGTGACCACCAAAATGGTATAAATTAGAGTTCTACACCTGTATGAGGACTAACTTGTGGTTATATATTCTCAAGGAAATTATTTTACCAATCTTCACTCAAATCAGAGTGAGACATAGAATTTTTCTCATCATTGTGCCATGGGAGGTGGATTTTATTTCCAGTTTACTGTATCACTGAGGTTATAACATTTTTTGGGGGGGGTCTCCACATTGTGGAGAGAATCTCAAATATGACTTCTTTTTTTGTACAACTCTTAGGCTATGTCTTCTAATTTCCATGTAGTCATTTATACCGTAACTGTAAGCTTTTAAACATTGATAGATGCTCTCGTGGCAGCTGCTGGCTTCAGGATGCACTTAATTAGATTTTTGTGATTTTCTAGGTCTGTTGGGTCCTCCCAACCTCCTCCCAGCACTCACCACCACCCAAAGATTTCTTTTACTTTCTTGTTAACTCCACCATATATTTAAAATATTTTCAAAATATATCCTAACATTTTTAAATGTCTTGGACCAAGAGGATTTTTCATAATAGTTGATCTACTGTATTTCCATAAACAGAAGTTCCACGTTCTTCTAAAAAATTAACTAATAAAGAATTTTAATTCTCCAATTCTCATTTCATGCTACAGACATTTTGAATAATCAAACGATATGGAAGTTTATAGGGATCTTAATGTACATCTTTTCCAATACCGTCCTATTTTTTGTTCTAAGAGTAAACATCAACTTAGAGTAGCACTTCCCAGTGTGAGTTCCACACAACACTAATTTATAGTTTACATGGTCAATAAGCTTAGGAAACACTAGGTTAAACAAAATTGCAGATTCTCTTGTTGAAGAAATTCTGTGGTGAGCAATATACCTGTATATCTTTGAGAGTGGGATGATAACTCAAGACAGGTACCCTTCCCTGAGGTACACTTGAGGAAAGCTGGCATTGATCTAAAAATGAATTCCCTGTGGCCATGATGACAGTTAGCAGCAGATCCAAGACTGGAAACTGAGTTCTAACTCTCTCTTCCTCTTTATCATCACAATGACACATCGTACAAATAGCTCCTTGTAAAACTAGTTCCAGTGGTGCCCCATCTGCAAAATGAAATGTGTATGGAGCCCACCTTCTTACACTAAATGAAAGTTGACTTCTCTCCCAAGAACAGTTAAATGGGAATGCTCCAGAAGTTCTTCAAGGAAAATAAAATCTGAAGCAGAAAAGCAGAGGTTCCAGATCTTGAACTGAAGTAGAAAATCGATGTATTCATAGGGCTTCAACACAAATCAATGTGGAGATACAGTAATCTCTGATTTTTGAAAGGTTTGCACTCTCCTGAAAGTCATAGTTTTTAGTTGGCAGAGAACAAATTCCCAAGAACAAGTTGTGACAGCAAACTTTTTTAAAAACTACTTTTGGATTTCAACTAGCAGAATGTGCAGTTTCTGTTAGTATATTCTTCCCCCATTACCCAGAAAGTGGACTGTGGGAACCTGGGAAGGTGAAGTGCAATGTTATTTACATTTTTGTGCCAAAAAGTTATGAAGTGAAATAGTCAAACATGCGGAGTGAGTGCAGCTTATGAAAATTAATAGGAACATTTTGAATATGTGATATTTTACTTGAAACGATATAAATGAAGAGTTCTGTCCAGGTACTCTTTTGACCTCTTTTAAATGTTTCTTTCTTTCTTTTTTTTTTTTTTTAATACTCTCAGTTGTTTATAAGAACCTTTTTGGAGCCTAGATCTCCAAGTCCTTTCCTTTTAGAATTTCCTTTTCTGTTTGTCTGTGTGCAACAGATGCTTTTCAGGGAAAAAGCACAGAGCCTTAAGTCTACTAGGTAATCAGTTAACGATGTCTAATAGCGCTGAAATAGGACAGCAAGGGTGAATATCGGGTTCAGAATCCAAGGGTTGGTGTCCCATTTAGTCATCAATCTTTGAAAACAAGTAAATATATGCAGAGATATACAAAGGGGATGAGAACATTAGAGATTATTTAAGGAGAGAATTTCTAATTGAAGGCTAACGTGTGACCTAAGCATTTCTGAGATGGTGCTTTGTAAGATGGCAACTTGGTAGAATTTGCACTAACAAGAGGCATATTATGGAGAGTTCATAATAATGAGAAAACAGAAGAGAAAAGGAAGAAGAAGTATTGAATTTTTATTCCCTGTTAAGCACCAGGTTAAGTACTGGACACGTATTATTTTATATTATTTTTGTATCTCAAAGCCAGGAGGCAGTGTCTATTATCATCTCTGTTTTACAGATGACACTTAGAGTGCTAACAAGCTAAAGTAACTTGTTCTATCTCTTACATCATAAGTGACAGATTGGGAGTATGAACCCAATTTTCTTCTGCCACCACATCCCTGGTCTTAATTACTAAGCTGTCTTGCCAGAGGTATGGCTATAGGTTATGGCATTTCTTATCTCTGCCATTTTTGAAATAGGGTTTGATTTTACAACATGAATCTAAACCAGTGAAATTCTGGGGCCAACTGGTAACCCTAGTGGTATGGGCATGAGCACAGTGCTGAAAAAGAGGATGATGGTGAGTGGAGGTCAGCAATGGATAAGCCTCTGGCTGGTCCCTGGGGACAAGTCAGGGGCAACCTGGTTGCTGAATGTCCAAAGAGCAAGGCAGGGTAGAGTTAGAGTTGACTGCTTATGAACAAAGTAGTTAATGGATCAGGACATTTCTGAAAAAGCATTTTCTAGTGGTCATGACCAGGTTTCCTCAATCTGGGCATACCCAAGGGGCTCATTTCAGCATTGTGATAACTTTTCACATGTCTAATGGATATGAGGAGAGTAGATGATGCACAGTTCAATTCCATGCATCTTAGGTTACGGTTTGTGAACTAGTACAACATGAATTCATTTTTTAAACCATAAAAATGACCTTTGTTATCAGTATTTAACTTGAAGAACACAGCACTTCATAGTTACAATAATAGCTCAAGTTTTATTTTTTACTTCACACAAAAAACTGCATCTGAGGCAGGTCCTTATAAACCAATCTTTCCTTTGGAAAATGTGCTACTCTCTTCACATTACACAGCTCAGTTATTCCAGTTCCCAACTCAGAATCTCTCAGACTACACTGGTTCTCTAGCCTCTGAAGTCCTTTCCTCCTCTTTTATTTACTCTCTGAATTATTGGCCCCATCAGTTTCCATAGCTGGAAACTTACATTCAACCCTAGGCTGCTTCTTCCTCATCCTACGCATCCTTCTGGCCAAAAGAACCCTCAGTTCCAATACATGTATACCTCTCAAATGTATCCCTTCCTCTTCATTCCTAAATTCACCATCCTATCCACCTTATAGGCCAATGAGCTTTTTCATGTCCATTATTTGGGTCAGGCACTGATTCTGAGCCCAGTTGACTATTGTCGGGCTTATAGGATCACATGAGCAAAAGCATGGAACCCAAAAGGAATGGGCAGGGGCTGCTTTGCTTAGGAGGGGCAATGCAAGGGATGGGTGCTTTTAGGATTTGGGGCCTGTCAGTATTAGACTCACACACCCTGTATGGCCTTTGCATACAGGCTAGAATCCAACTTCTGTAGCTTGGAATACAAAGACTCCACAACTGGGACCCCATCCATTCCCTAACTCCTAAACTCATGTCTTTATGTGTTAGCTACTCAGACATATTTGCAGTATCATACAGTTTCATGGTTTCATGTCATTTCCTCTGCTTGAAGTGTGCACCCCTGTCATGTCCACCAGGAGAGCTCTAATCCCTCCTACAGAATATAAAGATCAGCAACTTGATGGAATCCTCTGCCACACATAGATTCTCCAAGCTGCTCTACACCCCCATGCTGGTACATTTCCTAGCATTTATCACACTATGTCATAATACTACTTTGCTATTATGTATTTCCCTTTACCCAGATACCTTCTTGAGTGCAGACCCAAATTTCACTTATATTTTGTTCCCAGCCCCTTGCATAAGGCCTGGATCAATAAATGCATATTTTGGATGAATGATTGTGCTAAGATTAATTGGTTATGACAAAGAAATGACTCTGGCCTCTTTGATTCAAATTCTGTCATTTTTTTATGGTGCATTTTTGTGAGATATTTTGAGAACTGTATAGATGAATAAATATAAATAAAAGCAAAAGTGGTGTTTTAGATTGCTAAGTTAGAACATCAAAATGTTGAAAAGATATAGGAAATGTTTTTGAGTTAATAGTTGCAGAAAATAGAATTCATTGCTCGCTGATGTAGCTTTAATCAAGATAAGAAGTGAACTTCGACCCACTTCAGTGTATCCTAGTGCTACTGGGTGGTATTTCAAAGTATACTGGTGTCTTGGATTTTGAATGAAAATATCTTGTTTTCTTTAATGCTCTAAGGTTCAAGTACCACCACTTATTTTTTCTGTGTCCTTCATGCCTTCTGCATGCTCCTTAACCTCTCTGAACAACATAATCCTTACCCTGAAGTGTAGGAAATTATCTCCCATAATTATCATAAGGGTCCAAGGACATAAAACGCCTAAGATCCTGAAATACTGGCTACCATAGTTAGCACTCATAATAAATGTTGATTCCTTTCTCTCTTTTTTGTTGGATGGACTCTACCTCAAAATTGTTGGTTCACAAGTACACAATAACTTCTTTCCTTACTGTGAGGTGAACCATCCTACACCACTGTAAATACCTGCAGATCTTTGCTAGAGGAAGATTGTAGGGGACTGTAGAGGAAGATTCATCCATGGATGAACAGCTTTGTTTTGTTGGAGGCTGAGGAAACTCATAGCCACTTTGGGCAAAGGGACTTCTTTGAGGCAGAATGGATTCTGGGCCCTAGCACATCTCCACTCACATCTGAAAGCCCTGACAGACTTCTCCCATGCCTCTCCCATGAGTGGAGCCTGGAGCCAACCCCTCCTTCCTGTGCACTGGGAGGCCCTTTGCACCCGCTAACATTGGTCCTCTTATTTATCCACACACTCAAACCAACACGATTTTTTTTTAAATGAACATTGAGGTTATTGCAAAATTTTGATAGTTTTGCTTAGGAATAGCATGCTACTTTTGAGACCTTCTGAAGAAAGCATATTAAAAATATCCTGTATGTTTTGTTTGAAAAATTGACGGAAGTATGTTTTTTATAAAGCAAATTACCCAAACAACCAGAAGAAAAGACAGAGTAAAGGGATAGGCAAGGGTTGGTTGGTTAATGGTTGACATGTGAAACCCTTTACTGTTCATAAAATATTTAGGTTATTTGAGCTAAGGAGGAAATTGCTAAGGATTAGGTTTACAGCCCTTGACCACGTCTCAGAAGTGCTACTCTGTAAAACTTGTCAAAAGACAAAAAAAAAATAAAAAAAGCAAGCAAGCAAGCAATCCCATTAGGAAGTCTGGGCTTTGCATCCTGTCGTTTATTAAATTTGTCAGTTGAAGCAGGGAGGATTATGGCAGTAGATTTATTAATTTTTCAGAAGCCCTACCCTTGGCACCAGTCTGGAAAATGTGGTGAAGGAAGTTTGTGAAACAAGCAAAATGGTAAATACCTGCCGGGAAAAAAGTCATCATCGTAGCAAGCCTGTCACAGACCAAGACAGGTGACCAATTTCAGAAGGGCTCTCTTCCTGAAAATCAGCAAGATTTTATTCAGAATCTTTTTGTAGAAAGGAAAATTCTTTCCCAGCACAAGTGATATGGTGGCTCCAGTAACTCTGGGCCTGGAAAATGACTCTGTGCTCCAGGCAAACATTTGTTTTCATTTCTGACATTCAAGAGTCATTGTCGTGAATGCCCAAAGATTCATTCTTGCTTACCCAGCCAAAAGGCAGGGCTCAGCTCTCTTCTCTTCACATAGGATGGGTGCCGCACTGCTCAGGGAGGCTCCCTCTGGTGGTCCCTGCCTGGGGCAATGGGGTAGCCTTGTCTGAGAGTGGCTGTGGTCAGGGGCAGACCTGGGATGGGCTGGGGAGTTGTACTTGGGACCTTTTAAGGTCTTTGCTGTTCATGCTGGATACCACAGAAACAAGGTTTCTATTTTCTCTGTCACTGCTCACCATAAACCCAAGTTTCTCTACCTAGGAAGGTATAAAAGATATACAGAGGCTTCTCTATTATGTACAGAACTTGAAGCTACAGTGCTCTAAATTTATGGTGGCCACAATTACAGTGTCATTTCCTATATTCCAGGCATTATTTTAATAAGCACCTTACAAACATTAATTAATTTAATCATAGAATCCTTACACTAGCCCATGGGGTAGGTGCTATTACTACTATTTGCTGGATGACAAAACTGAGACAGAGATCTTTAGGAAGTTTAGCTGAGTCCCAAAGCCAGCAAGTGGTGACTGGCTGGCTTCAGGTTGAATCACCGTGTCACGCTGGTCCAGAGCAGTCGTGCGGTGGTGATAGACAATGGACATCATGTGAACCAGATCAGTCTGTCCCCAGGGAGCCCAGGGAGCAGAGGCTCATTTGGAATACTTAGAGGTAGAAAGGGAAGACAGGTGTAAGGAAGGGGATAAATATCAAAAGTTTGTGAACACTCTTCTGGACGGAACACAAAGGATTAGAATCCTTGGTCCTCATATTTCCCATGCATATACATCACCTGAGGAATTCATTAATTTTGCTCCCCATCCTGTCCCCCAGAACTTTCTGATCCAGCAAGTCTTGGAGCTTGGGGTCTAAATTAGTGCCAGCACTCCCCAAACAATTCAGAGCATCTTGAGGGTGTCTGAGAAATATTTCATTGGAGACTTTTACCTTGTGCCCAGATTTGGTGTTATTTCAGGGAGGATGGAAATGTACTAAAATCATATCCTGAACATCTTCTCTTGTACCCTAGATAAGAAACCTTGTGGGTGTACCATAAATAAGAAACTTTGTAGAACTCAAATTCATCTTCCTGGGCAGATTTCAACTGAGCAGTGAAGAAGGGGTTTGGAAGAGTTGGCAGTAGGGATGTAGTCTAAGATCCTATGAAGAAGATGCAAAAGAAGACCAGAATGTTTTTCAGGAGAGGATGCCCCTTCTTCTGGCAGGTACAGCAGATGGCAGTGTACTCGAGTAAGGTTAGAAACCAGAACCTGTGGGACATTGCAACATTGGACTGAACTTTGAACTCATATTTATGTACCTTGGACATAGGAATGGGGAAAAAAACTCAACCTTAAAGTATGTAATATATGATTTATCAGATATGCTTCAGGCCCTGTGGGTCAGGGTGGATACAACTAAAAATGCCCTCACAATTTTACTGGATGAAGATTTAATCCCACAGACCAGCCAATACAGCTCTTCTGAACAAGAAAAGAATCTGTGTATAGTCTTGCATCCCTTCTAGTAAGTGACAGGCATGGACACAGAGGATTTAACCCAATCATTAAAGTGAAAAGAAAACATAAACTGTTTTCTATGACATGAATTTAAAGGACAGACTGACTTTTTTTTTTTCTATTGAATAGAAATAGTGAATTGAAGTGGAGTAAAATTAAGCTAAATAAGAGGAAACAGTGAAATTTTGTAGATGGTGTAATGGTCTCACTGGGAACATTTTGGAAGCCCCATCACTTAGTCTTTTCAAACTAGACCAGACAAATGACTTGAAGATAAGCTGCAAGAGTCAAGGTTGTAGAGGATGGATGAAGAAACCTTTTTTTCTATACCCTATGGAAATTTCCTCAGTGGTGTCAGCTCTCATTTCCCTATCCTGCTCTCTGTCTCTGTCTGTCTGTCTGTCTGTCTGACTGACTGTCTGTCTGTCTGTCTGTCTGTCTGTCTGTCTGTCTCTCTCACACACACACACACACACACACACACACACACACAGTCATTTACTTTCATGTAGTCTCCCTTCTGACTTACCTATTTGAACATCACCAAAACAGCATTTAAACTGAAAAAGCCTCCTTCTTATGCTGCCCTTCTTGTCTATTGTGATCCCCATTTCTATCATTATGGGTGAGGTTTCTGTTCAGACTATAAAATCCTTACAAGTTCCCCTTTGTCATCTTTATGGCCTTGTAAGCCCCTTGCCCAGTGAGCCTAGTGATTACAGGGAGTGAGCCCAGAGCTTCCTCTCTGAGACTCCATGGAACAAAAAAGATGACCTAATTCCCATCAAATGGGGATATACAGAAACTGTCTGTTTCATCAGGCTCACTTTACCCAGCCACAAAACCCCTGAGCATTCCTTCCATCCCTGAGTAACACATACTTTTCATGGATAGCTGGTAGAAATCACAACCCTGAAGAGCCAACTTCTTGCAAATGTAGAGCTGAAATTGGGGATATATTAAGTATAGCCATCCCCCCTTTGCTGTTCTTTAGAGTTTATTTAGCCCACTTTGCAGCAGAAGATATATAAATGACTCATTATTTATTTATTTATTTATTCCATTTTGTGTTTGCTACAATAAGAAATCTGAAACTTAAAGACAACTACTGACTTAGATTTAAAAATGCTAACTTTTATTCCCTGATCATGGGAAATTAGGAATTGGTTACATGTTTCTTTAAAAAAGAAATTTACCTATTCCAGGTAGTTGGCCACAATGAGACAAAACAGAATCCCATTAATTCCATTTTTATTTTCAATTGTAATTTTTTGGGGGGAAGCCAAACTTTTTTATTGTACTTTAGTATTTATCTTCTTTTTCCTCACAGTCAAGATCAAACAAGATTCTCCACCTGGCCTTGTGACATGTAATAGTAAAATAAAATAATAACAATCATAGTACTACTAATAATAAAAACTGTTAATAGAGTACTCACAGATATGCCAGGCCTTTTACTAAGCCCTTCATAGGTATTTTGTGATTTTATTTTATCCTCACAGCCCTATAAGTAAAATGTTCCCATTTACTGATGGGAAGGCTGATCCTAGACAGAGGTACAACTGTGCCCCAGTCTTAACAACTGGTGTGCAGCAAGATTCAAGCCAGTTTTTTCTGACTTTAAAACCTGTTTCTTTACCTGCCATAAGCCTCAGAAAAATACGTTTTCATTTAAATCTTGAGGAAACCATTGTATTTCCTGTGGTCTTCCCTTCCCTCACATTGTGTCTTCTTACTCCATCCTCAAGAAGGAAGCAAGAGTCCATCTTCAAAAATAGTATTTTCTGAACCATTAATAATAGCAGACACTATTATTATTAATTTCACCAGCTATAAAAAGAGTCCCACAAATAATATGATCATGCAACTAGGGATGGATCTTCGGGGAACCTGAAGAATTCAAGCAGTGGTTTTAAAGAAAATCATATAGTAAATTGCAAACCACTTTTAGTGAATTTGTGCAGCTGCAATTAGTCCAATTTCATATTTTCTTTAGAGTATAAAACATAGTTACAATCCATAGTAGGAAAGGTAGTGCATTGATTACCTTTGCTTTTAGAAGTGGAGAAGGGTGATTTTATATTACTTCTTCTACCTCATCATCTAGAAAGATTAGCTTCACAATGTGAAGTTTATTACTGACTTGCCACATGAAAAGCAGTCCTTCAGAGTAGGGTGACTAAACGGAACACAGGATTTTGAGACAATACTATTTTCTCATTGTTTCAAAGATGCTGATCAGAACCATCTAGGAACTGATGATTGCCCCAGAAAAAAATGTGGCTAGACTTCTTCCTGCCCCCCAAAAGCTTATCAGTTTTGGCAGCATTATACATCTGTGTGCAAATGTAACACTGGACATAAAACTAGAGAAGAGATGCTTACCAGAAATTTAAGCAAGTGCAAATGCAAAAATAGCAAATGAACAACAAAGTGTTGATATATTTGTATATGTTCTCCACTCCAAATAGGATGCAAGCCCCAAGAGGGCAGATGAGGTATTTAACTGCTATCTCTTTGCACCTTGAAAAGTACTTGCCACATAATAGATGCTTAAGAAGTATTTCTTAGATAATGTGAACTCTAAGAGAAGGTAATCAAGGGTATCGTGCACCTCTCCCTGCATCCATTTGTACATCTAGGAGGGGGAGTAGTGGGATTGTCCCCTTTCCTCTTAAGAATATCACTGTCCCAGCCATTACTCTCCTCAGAGAAAGAAAACTTTCTTTTGGTATAATCAACATTGTAGGTGATTCAAGGAATGAATATCTTAAGTGAAAGCATCTGTTTAGAAAACATGATAAGCTACTCAGGGCAAAGTCCTTGTCATTTCTATGTTCTCAATGATGCCCAGCTTCCCCGGGTAAGCACTGAGCCCTAAATTGCCATAATGAAAGATCTCTGCCACTGTCCTAGAAATGCACTTGTGTTTCTTCCAGCCTTAGCACAGAAAAAAATGTTGGCACCACAGGACTGATGTTGCACCCACATGGAATAATTCAATCCCATTAACAATGCTAGAAATGTTAAGAAAACATTTTTAGGGGAAAAAAAAGGCAGACTATGGGGGCATGCAAAACCAGCTTTTTCATCTGTACTCCAAGATCCATTTGTTTCCCATTGCTTGCTGTACTTATTCGGGATCTGTTTTCACTTTTATTTGTGGTCAGGTTCAATATGTCTACACGAAAGCACACATCAGAAGTAAAATGACTCTGTCTTTTTATAGTATGACTTCAGACAGTTGGGCAGTCTTAGGGTTCACTGGCTCCTGGATCAGTTTTCCCATGCTGACTTGAGACAAGCTAACTAATATACTGCAAAGAAACAAAGCATTGTCTTTAGAGGCACATGAATCCAGCCCATTGAACTAGGTTCAGCGCTCCAACCCTGCTCCTCATGCACAATCCCCCAGCTGAATTCTAGCCGTCAGAAATTCTCACGGAATTTTCATTGACTGCAGTGGGACTGATCCGGGTGTGTCTGAGTGCAGGATCTGGCTGGATGCATGTCACATACTGTTTGAGTTGAGGCACAAAGCCGAAAAAAGTATTGTGTACCATTTATACGGGCCTTCACCAATGTCTGGACACCAAAAGAGATGAACTCACTGTTACTGAATAACTCATTCATCCAAACAGACATAAACATTTTTCTTCTTTGGGTTTAGTTAGAAAGAAAACCCTTCGCTGGTTCATTGTCCAGGAGCCAAAATATGTTTGGGGTTCTTCACGTCAACCCAGGCTGACGGCCCTCAAGCTGATGCTTTGAAGCAAGATGACTTGCTTTTATGCAGAGCGGCATATGTACAAACACTTGCGGCCATGAGGGTATGACAGTGACACTGAGACAGACTTGAACCTTCTTGAATCTTTCTTGCTTCCAAAGTTCAAGTTCTTGGAAACCATTTGGGGAGCAATCACTTTGGCATCACCCCAACATGGATCCAGTCTCGGATATTGCTAATGCCTCCACTTTCAGGAATCAATATTTCTTCTCTGTAGTTGTCATTTGTTTTATGTCTTTGTGAAAAGAGCACATATTCCTTGGAGGTGCTTTTTAATATAAAAATATTTGTGCTTCGCTTTTGAACATATTAAATGGTTCCACGTGTATTATCAAGCATAATACAATTATCACTGTAGTAGCATAAAATGATGGTGTTGCTCTGACTTGGTCTAAAATCATTGTGTGTGTATGTGTGTGTATGTGTGTGTGTGTGTGTGTGTGTGTGTGAAATGTTATTTAAGATGCCTCAGAGACAAACACCGTAAATGGAGAACAGTGAGAGGAAAAGACTCCTTGAAATAGTGCATGCATGTTGGAAAGCACTTGGGGAGCCTCCTGGGAAGCAATGGATAGATACACTTCCAAACCCTCAAATATCAAGCATCCAAGTGAAAATCATTAAGCTTAATGAGATTTTTGTCTGTAAAAGAAAACTAAAAGCTTCAAGAAATTTCAAGTTTACCTAGGGCTAGACATTTTGGTCTAAATTCCAGCTTTTAACAGTGTGGGTGTCTAAACCCTCTAATATTGATGAGCCTTTGTTCTCAGAGGGTTTTAGGTGGTCCTGAATAGCAATTTCAGTTTCATCAAACTCATGGTCAGGACTTGCAGATGTTCAACCTCAAATCCATCCTGCTTTCCATCTACTTTATCCTGTCCATGCTTCTGTGAACACTGAGAGGAACTTTTTCCTGAGGAATTTTTGAACACAGATTCTACTCAAGACAGGAACAGCCCTCTCTTCTCAACCATATGCAACTTGATCCTCATCTCTAAAATGGGAATAATGATAGGGTTTTTATAAGGATTAAATTTGATAATGCAATTAATATCTCTCTGCCCCTCTTTGTTAGTTTTCTCTCTGAATTTTATGTTATTAGAGAAACTGGTAGTTCTGATGAATCTTGCTGTCTTATACCCATCTGTGGGGGATTTTACCCTGGTTTTGTTACTCCCTCCCCTTTTCTTTGTTTTGTTAGGAAAAGCATCACTATGAATGTTTATCTTGAGATCAGGTTCTAATGTCTACAGATTTGAATTCAGAGTGGCTCCACCACTTAACCAAGTTGCTTAAACTGGTGTTTCATGATACGTTTAATGTCATGGAATACATTAAAGATGATGACATTTGTACAATTGCTAGGATAAGAACCCTGGAGTAAACAAATAGGACTGCTTGGGCCACAGGCCAGAGAGTCTGGTCCAGCTGCCCTAGGGGTGGGGTGACCTCTATCTTTGAAGACCCATAATGTGTCCATGCAATGCTGTGGCAGAGCAGTTGGCTATCTCTGGCTTCAACTCGGTATATATCAGTTTCCTAATCTATAAAAGGAAATAAAAGGGATATCTACCTGTCTTTTAAAGCTGTGAAGATGAAATAAGTTCATAGGTGTAGAGCATTTAGCACAATGCCCATCACCCAAAAGATGCTAATTAGGAATGGTAGTGGTAGGTTAGCGGCAGATGCAGTAACTTTGTTTCCTTATAATCTCCTAAGTGGGAGAGAATCCTTGACAAGCCATAGACCAATTCTATTAAATTTTCAAAGAGCAATTGTATTATTTGATGCTGAATGTTACAGGATAGGAAATCTTGGTGTGAAGCCTCACATGATAAATCTTCCAAAAGCCGAGACCAGTGGCACGGGGGGATCAGGTTACCAAGACAGGTAGACTCTGGAGGAATATACTCAGTTTCCCAGCAGAAACAAGCAAACTGCCCAAGGACCGGCCATATAACTAAACTTGAGTCAATAAGCTGAGATCTAGGAAAGGACTACGGCTCTTGAGGAAGAGTATGCAGGAGGGAGCTGGGCAAGCAGACGGAAGCTTGGCAAACTGAGGGGGCTAACTTGGGGCTAGTTTCAGTTATGATGGAAGAGCCATCTGGTTACACTGGGCATGTCCCCATGCCACCCCATCCTTACCCTGTTTGCCAACAAGGGAAACACTGGAGCAGCTGAGGGCAATCCAGGAGTAGGTGAGGGCTTAGCAGGGAATTCCAAGCCTGAGAAAGCTGAGAAATTTCAACCTGATTCCAAGGTGCATCTGAAAGGTGCCCCTCTTGAGACTGGCTGCTGGCTTCCCCTGCGGATCGAGGACATCAGATATCCAGCAGCAGAGGCCTGGGTAGTCTGAACAAATGGGAATGTCTGAAAAACTAAGAAGCTTTGGATTTGCAAGAACTTTACTCAGCCAAGTCTGGATTATCTCCTGCGAGGCACGTGTAGCTTGGGTATTGTCTCCTTCCTCATTGCCCCATGGTCTACTTGCAGCCATGCTCCCTGGGGACATTGCCACCATTCCCCACGCTTTACTCTTTTGCAATTTCACAAAGCCTCCTTGGTTTAAATTCTTTGCCCTTCCATTGTCCAAGCCTAATAAGGAAGGCAGTCGGCTGTGGGTTGGGATAAGGAGCTGGTGGTGAGGAAGAACATTCCTCCAAGGGCCTTTTGATCTTTAAGAGGCTATAAGTGGCCCAATTCCCTGCTTTTATGCAAAAATATCTCTTGTGTGTGTCATTCAAACAGACTGTTTTCCTTCCCATGAGTGTTATTGTTGTCTCTTGGAGATTTTATAAGAAACAGAATGCAGTCCAAGCCAAAGTCAGGCAGAAAAGGAAAGCATATGACTTTATTTTGCTCACCTCCCAGACTTGTCTTTCTTATTCATTGATATCTGTCTTCAAGAGTCACATATTTCAATGCCAAGGCAAGATGACTCTAGGCAGTTCATGCCTAGACCTAACAATGTCCCTAACCAACTGTGTGACCTTGAACAAGCTGTTTCACACCTTTAGGCCTCAATGTTCTTAACTGGAAACTGAGCAAGTTGTAATTTATCAGGTAAATTTGTTAGGCAGTGTATTGTTACTTTTCAAAACATGATTTTAAATCCTGGTTCTGTTACTTTGCAAAAGTGACAAATACATCAGAGCCTCACTTTTCTTATCTATCAACAAGGTTGTTACAAGGATTGTTAAGATAATGCTTATAAAATGTTAAATAAATTTTAGCTCATACGATTATTTTTCCACCTATAATTGCCCTTGTAGGAGTAAATTGTATACAAATCTGTTATTCTTTACCGTATATGCTAACAGTCTTTTCTAATAGTGTGGGCAAATTAAAATGGGCAATGGTGACACTATCTTTTATTCTAGACATACAAGTACATTTGTGTGCAAGCATGTATTCACTCTTCCTCTCTTTCATACACACGTACAAAATGGTAACTGGATTTCCCACCATCAGCAGAATCTAGGGTAATCTTAGTTGTAGAAGCATTTGGGTCCTCACACTCTCTCACAGATCCTTCCTATGAGCCAATGACTCATGGGAATAACAGGCCAAGTTTTAAAGCCAAGGAGCTTGTTAAGATCATTCTTCAGCAATCCTACCTTGTGCAGAAGTAAATGGCCCTTCTAATATGGGGTGAACACAGTCTTGATAAGTGAGGTCATTACAAGTCCACAGTATTAGCTTTGGCCAGTAACCTCAGATCCTGGGTCTGGTTTGGTAGGAGTACACAAATAAATCAAATAAGAACTGCATGAAGGTCTTGTAAAGTTGGAAGCTGAGAAAGGGATGGGAGTGGAGTGAGGGAGAAGTATTTATCTCTAGTGTCTTTGCAGAAGAGAGTTTCCTTTGAGAGGAGAGGTTTGGAGATCATGGACAAGCACCGCTGTTCAATATTACATTTCCCACTCTTAGTTGAGTGGGTTTTGATGAAGTTAGGAGTCTGGAGCTTCTTCGTTTCTGGGTGTAGCCCAGGGAAGTCTAACTTTTTATTTACTGATTCGTTTACTTATTATCTACTCAAAAGACATTAATTTGTACCTATAGTTTTCTGGTATTGTGCTGGGTGGTAGATGCACAAATGTGACTAAAATTGGATTTCTACCCACAAGAAACAGTCTTAGAGGAGACAGATGAGGAAATCAGCCTTCTCACAACAGTGGAGGGGTGCTAGGAAAGAGGTATACAGGAGGTACTGCGGGAACACATAGGAGGAGCCCTGAAACCACTGAGAGTCAGAGAGGGAGGGCCTGAATAAGGCAGCATGGAGGAGGGCCGTGGTGGCTGTGCATCAGAGAGACAGTAAAGCATGCAGGAGGTATGGGTAAAGGGCCTGGGTGCAGAATCAGATTTCTGGCTGGAACTATTTGGGTAGCAATGGTATCATCTGCTGATGGAGAGATGCAAGACAAAGAGTTGTTTTGTGCATACCAATGATGACTTTGGTTTTAACCATGTGGGATTTGAGGATCTTGTGGGACATGTCATGAGGACAAGGTGTCCATCAAACAATTATCATTAGAACTTAAATGGAGGTTGAAGCCATAAGTATGTATGTACTTCTTCAAAGGGAGAGTATATCGATTTAAGAAAAGTAGATCACAGCATGCCTGCAGAATATCCATTTTTAAAGGTTGACATGATAAAGTAGATGTGGTGGAGAAGAAAGAAAAGGAATAACCATGCAAATAGGAAAAACACCAGGAAGAGTTGTATGCCATAAGTCGAGAGAGAACTTCTAGAAGGAGGTAGTGATCAGCAGGGTCAAGTGTCAGATGTAACAATTTCTAGGTGTCTCTAGTACTTATGTGGGCTTTTTACTAGCAAAGAATATGTTCATTAAAGTTTTCTTAAGTAGTGGTGACTTTATTGTTCAAGTACATACTCAGGAAATGAAGTAGACAGAAACCCTATTCATGCCACCAGGTTCTGGGGGAATGGGAACTACAGGAAAGTCAGACCTTGTAGAGCATGGAGTATGCTTCAGAAACTGGAAATTTGTTCAGGATACAACACAACTCTTGCAGTCGGGACATCTTGTTGCCTCCTGAAGATGGGAACACAGAGGAGGATCCATGATCCGTCTTAAGCCTGCTGGCCATCGACCTGACTCTTTGCTTCTCTGTGGAGGGCTGGATGCATTGGCTCTGTTGCCATAGGCTATCTCTAGCCAGCCTTTCAAGGACAGAATCCAACTGACCCAGTTCATCCCCATGTTTGTAATTAGAGAGGGACCTCATAGTCCATAGATTGACAGTCCTTGGGTCACTTGCCTGCCCCCATTCGCTGGGGTCCAGTCAGCTACATTCAGGGAGGCAAAGCGGTATGACCTCAGAACATGACTACCTATTCACAAAGAACCACCAAGGACTGCCTTCCTCTTCAGGGAGCCGTGGCCCTGGGAGATGCTTCCTGTTTTAAAGTCCCTTCTTTAGTACCATGGACATTTGTGATGCAAAAGTATTGGAAAACCAGGGAGAATAGTTTCAATGGAGCAGTGAAGACTTATGAATTTGGGAGCTGGAGTGTGAATTTTAGTAGATTGAGGATTAAACGGGAAGTGAGCTAGTGGAGACAAAGAATATAGGTGAGTCTTTGTGGGAAGGGAGGTAAGGAGGTGAAGTACCAGAGCTAACAGGACATATGGTTCCAAGAGAAGACTGTCCTTTAAGATAGAAGAATGTTTTATTTATATAGTACTAGAAAAGAGAGAGAGAAACAAAAGGGGCTTCTGCATGGGAGAGAATAATTAATAGCCTTCGGTCCCTGAAGAGCTGGAAGGGAGCCAGCAGCGAGCGCCATCCGCTCATGCATGTGTCCACTCCCAGTTGGCCCCCCTGTCTGCAGCAGCCTGATGCTTCTTGTTGGGTGTGGAGAAGTCCTGAGAGAGACATGCAAATGGACTAACATGTAAGTGAGTGTTAAAGAAATGGAGAAATGCCCTGCGAGTGGGCAGCTAGAAAGACCAATGGGAAAAGGAAAATAAGAGGGGGAAGGTCAGAGAAAGAGAGGAATCAGTCAGCAAGAGTTTGGTCACACATCCCCAAGGGACAGGTATGGGTCCCCCTGGGTGTTCTGATCATTCTAAGGTTGAGTTTATATCTCTGGCTGCTGGGATAAAGACAAAAGCAGGCCTTGGATGTGACGTCTCTTGGATGTGACGTCTCTTGGATGTGACCTTAGTAGGCAAGTCTCCAGATATTTTAGAGCTTCTTATTTTGCATCAGTAAATATTTAGTGCTGTTGTATCACCTTAGTGATGATTTTTACCATACATCCTGTCTGAATTTTTTGGAACAATCCCTTTCCAAAAATTTTAATACCAGAAATAATCCCAGCGGATAAGCCAATTAGGTCTTAAAAATAGACCCTTTGTTAAAAAGCCATTAGGATTCCTCTTCTGGTGTTGGGCTATGTCATTGATAAATTGCCCCCAGGCTCCTCTCTTAACGTCTTAGGTTAAGACCGTCTCTGGTATGGACAAATACCAGAAGCACTAAGATTTTTCATTTAAAAATAGATCCAAAGGCAAACATATTTCAAGTGGATTTCCTATGGCAGGGATCTCAGGAACCAACACTAGAGAATGAAGGTGGAAAACAGTCTTAGGTTAGTACTGAGCAAGTGCAGTCTGTACCCCCGTGGTTCCCATTTCTTCCACCAGCTCTGCTGCTCTGCTCACTCTAAGGGTCTGTGTAAGGTACAGATTTGGGAAGCACTTGAGACCTCTGCTTTCCCCCTGAGAGGGAAAATGGGCCACCTACTAAGGTTGCCTTTCCTTTTCTACCTTGTCTTTCTTCTCCTCTTTCTTTTCGTGCTCTTTCTCCTTCTCTTCCTCCTCCTTTTTCTTTGGAGAGAAGGAAAAAATAAAGAGAAGCTATTTGAAGGTGGATTAAAGGTGGATTTATAGTTAAAAATCCATTCCATTTAAGTGTCACATTGATTCAAATGACGGTGTTAGGACTAAAGGCTGGGCCAGGCAACTGTGCTAGTCATAGGAAATTGCCCTAGTTCTTCTTGATAGAGTTGATGCTGATTTGTTTCCTGGTTTATAATCTTATCACTAAATAATAGCTGATATTTTGGAAGTACCTAGTAGGTGCCAAATACTGAGACTGCAGGGAATAAGCATTGGTCCCTCTCTGGAAGGTTCACACTGCAACTGCTGGGTAGTTGCTGTCTTAATTCAGCAATTCTGGGGAAGTGGAAGTTGAGAGAAAATGACAGGGAGCAGTGGGTATAACATCTGTCCCTCTTATTCAGGCTCATGACAAGCAGCTAGCTATGTCCTCAACTTCACTCTGTGACTGGAGAGAGCAAAATATACTCCTTGCTCAAAAAATGTTCCCTAAGGAAAGAACCTTGCCTATAGCTATGAAGCTGATTCATGTCCTTAAAGCCCAAGGAGTCTTTGCTGGACAGGCCTGCTTGCCATTTCAAAGTTGAACAGGGGACGTATAAAGGAAAAAGTGTGTGTGTGTGTGTGTGTGTGTGTGTGTGTGTGTGCTGAGGATGCAAGAACAAAGGAGGGAGAAGGTGGGGAGACAGGAGAAGAACTTGTGTGGATGAAGTCGTTTTCCTAATTTTTCTCTTAAAATGGTACTGTGACTGAGGCAGGAATAAGTAACTCTGAGAACATCCTTGGTATGATGTGGTGTACATTAGCTGGGATACGTAACGCTAGCTGCTATAACAAGCAAATCTGAAGTCTCAAATAATTATTTCTTGTTGGTCCCTGTCACAGTCCAACATGGTCAGAGGGAGAGGACATCATCTCGTATAGTCTTTCAGGAAGCCAGGAGCTTTCTATCTTGTAATGTGACTGGCTTCAATATGTGCTCCCAAGGTTACTGTAAAAGGGGCAGAGAGATGCTGAAGACTCTACAAGAGGAGGGAGGCTTGTGGCCAGGCCTGGAAGTGGCGTACAAAACTCTCACTCGCATTCCACTGGATAGAAGTCAGACTCATGGCCCAAAACTAATTGCAAAAGAAACTGGGAAATGCAGGCTTCCTGTATGCCCAGAAGGAATATAAATTGTTTTTGGTGAACATATGGCATTGTCTCTGACATGTGGTAGTACTTTCATCAAGCTAAAACTGACAGTGATAAGAGTCCTAAAAAACACAACAAGTGAGGTCTTGCCCTTGTTGGAACACTGGATGCTTTGTATCGAGCATTACGTAGAAGAGTCTGAATATGTGTACTTATTATTTATATCTCTCCATGGTATAAGAACCGAACATTTCTATGGTTTCAAATTTTCTGATGAACCCTAATTTGAAATGCATGGAATAGGCTAAAGGTTTCTTTCTGTTTCTCTTTCATGTTAGATATAATCATTGTGTCAATTCTATGCAGAAAAGGGATGAGGAGAAAAAGAAAAACCTGACTTTTTAAAAGTACTCCACATGGGTAAGGGAAACGGGAGGATGGAATCAGAAGTCTATTCAGTTTGAAGGAGATACTTTCCTCCAGCTGTGACTGTCAGAGTCAACTCAGCTCATTAAGTAGGTTAGGCAAGTGCCCCATCCTGCTCAGCTATCTGATGGTCAAAACAGACAACCTTCCCAGTCAGAGGAGCCATCCTGGATTAAGATCACATAGGCCCTTGCATTCCCCGCTAGAACTTCCACAAGTGCCCGCGGCATAGGGACCTGCCTTTCAATCTTAGCATTGCTGTTAAGATGATTCGGTGGCTATAGTAGAAATAATAAGGGAAAATAAATCACTTAAAAGTTTCAACACTGTATGTATAAATTGCCTTTTAAATCTCTGAAAGTTCATTAAGTGCTGCAGGCAATATAATTAAGAAGACTTAAGCTCAAAGTGTGAAACCATATTAAACAATCTAAACAGTGTGTATATTTAAATCCTCAAGCGACACAGCTAGTTAGTTGTCTCTTTAAGTTTTAAATGGTGGTTGCTAAGCATACAATCAAGGATTACCTTTAGCAAAACAACAGCCGGCTTTGAAATTAATTTGAAAATGAATGTAATCTCTAATAGGTACATATACAAAAGGTGAAGTAATTCCTGGCATCCCTCAACTGATACACTGTCTTAAAGTTTAGGGTAAAGCATTCAGTATTCAGGACAATTACACATAAAATTGTAGTGTTTTATGATTTTTTTCCCTGGGAGTGTACGAACAAGCATGGTCAACATGCTGTCCACCTGTAAGACCTAGCATTATGGTAGGTAACTGGGGAATATCCACTATACCAGAAAGACATCTGCATAATGAATCAGGCAGAGAACAGCTGGTGGAGAAATCAGATGGAGACTCGGTGTAATCTGTGGAAGGTATTTGAGTTCACTGAAAACATTTTGCAAGTGCAGGGTGAAGAAGCTGGGCCTCTGGGCCTCACAACCAAAGCCGGGGCTTGCTGCAGGCTAGAGGAATGGTTTTCAGAAAGCACACAGCTCAAGACAAAGAATTACCGTCTAAACAGTGTGTGGGGAGGGCTGGTCCTTCTCAGTCGGGATGTTTTGAAATCACGCGTCAGTCTTCTTTCCACTGCCACCAATAAGTGCCATCACTAGGGAAAGAAACAGGATTTAAGTACTAGGTAAGTGCTGAGCACGAAAGAGCTTCGCCTCTTCCTTAAGGCACAACCTAAGAGCACAGTGGTGAGTAACTGAGAACTCGGCCAGGAAAAGAAATATTTTGAGGCTTGGGAAAAGTGGGGTGGAAGTTCGCTCTCCTTAGCACCCAGTTCTGCTAGATTGTCTCTTACTTTTCTTTCGGCACTCTTTACTTCAAATCTTGGTGTCATGGGTAGTTTAAAAAATCCCCCAAACCAGATTAACTAACAGGCAGACAGGGGCAGACGCTCAGTGAGCTTGGGCCACAGGAAAAAGGAGTGGTGGGCAGGGAGGGGAAGGCATAGGAAAGAAAAACACAAAAACGCAGATTTCTGGAGTGAACTCAGAGTGCCGGGTCCAATGAAAACCCACAAGTGCAAATGCCAGAGGATCAGAGGTGAGAGGGTGTGTGGGTGGAGGTTGCTGCCCTGCTCTGGGACACTCTGTGGTGGGAAAGTTCCCAAGGACTCAGGCACCTGCTGCTTCAAGCCCAGAGCCTCAGGAAAGGGAGAGAAGCCGTGAGTGGCATATTGGGAAGAGAGCCGGAGCACAGAGACTGCTGAAGGTCAGAAGCAGGGGACACACTGAGCTGCTCACATTTTCAGACCCAAGCGTTGCCCCTCTGCTCGCCAGCTTCAGCTTCTCGCGCGGGGCCCCCGGGCTGCTCTGCAGTCAGCTGACACGTGACAAGCTCTTCATTCCAGTGAAAGATCAGGCAGAGGAAGCTTAGATCTGTTACTAACCAGGAGGATCATTACCCCTCCAGGGTGTGTTCAGGCTTGAAGCATCAGGGCTGATCCCCGCTCCTGGCTGAGGCAGGGGACTAGAGCTGCTGTAAGGTTGTGCCCACTGTCAGGGGAGTCTTTACCATCCAACTCTCCTTCCATCCTAAGCAAGGCTGGCAAAAGGGAGAAGCCACGAGAACTTAAACTTCACAAGAACAACAGCAACAAAATTTCCACCCCCGCATCAGGAGAAGCATCCAGCCACAGAGGGGTTATTTGTCTTCTGGCGGTGCTGCTCCGCCGTGGACAGTGTACAGGTGGCCATTCCATCCCACACTGGCAACAGGGTCTTGAAAACCAGTCCTGTCCTCCAGCCTAAACCCCACGATGAGAGTGGTTAAATTGCCATTTTGAAATCCCTGCCTGAATCCTCATATGGAATGCATCCTCCATCTACTCTCATCCCTTTGGAGCTTAAATCTAAACATTGCCTGATCTGGTAAGACTCCGAAATAATAAAACAGGTAATTGGAATATGAGAGCACAGGACAAGAAGAGTATAGCCTCTATGTTCAGTCTTACTTTGCAAATGTATCCCTCAGGTCAGTAATAAAAGGAGGCTGCCCAAGGGTTATGAACTCCTTGGGGTGACTGTCACCACTTTACGGCTCCTCGTCTGGGATCGTGCAGTGGAATGAGCTGGGATCTACAGGATCAGATGGTCTTTAGGGCTGCCCCCTGGCCTGAGTATCTGTGAAGCTAGCACTTCATGGGACCGCCTTCACGGGACCACCTTCCTTTGTAATAGCTGCACAATCAAGGAGAGACTGGAAGGTTGGACAAGGGGTGCGGGAGAGCTAGTGTGTATGTGGGCACTTCCAAAGCACCTCACCTTACTCCCTTTGCAGAGACTTTGTTCCCTCCCCCATTTCTCTTGTTTTCTAAGCTGTGTTTGATGCAATAGGTGAAAAAACAACATCCCAAGAACACAATGTTGAATGAAAAAAGCCAGGTACAAAAGAATATAGTATAAAAAATAACCATTTATGTTAATTAAAAAAAAACATAAGAATTGTACTATAAGTTGTTATGAAGATGTATTTTTTATGTAATAAAAGGTAAAAATCATGTGAGAAGCACATATATCTGCACAATAATAACAATAACCTCTATTGCACCACAGTACCTAACTATCAATTTCCACTGATGGAGTGTGTGCCCCACTGACATTTTTAAAAAATTGATGTATAGGTGATATATCATATTGGTTTCAGATGTACACCATAGTGATTCAGCAGTTGTATACATTATGAAACACCATGTTAAGGTAGTTACTGTCACCATATAAAGTTATTACAGTATTATTTATGCTGTGCTTTTTATCCCTATGAATTATTTATCTTATACTTGGAAGTTTGTCCCTCTTTATCCCTCATTTTTCCCACACCTCTCACCCCCATGGCAACCACCAGTCTGTTCTCTGTGTTTCAGTCTATTTCTGTTTTGTTTTTTTAAGATTCTACACATAAGTGAGATCACACTGTATGTATGTTACTCTGACTTATTTCACTTAACATAACGCCTTCTGGGTGCATCCACATTATCATGCAAATGGCAAGATTTCATTCTTTTTTATGGCTGAGTAGTATTCCTATATATATATATATCTGTATGTATATATATGTACCACATATTCTTTATCTAATTCATCTATCGATGAACACTTAGGTTGCTTCCATATCTTGGCCCCCATGGACCTTTAGATCCTCCCAGGTTGGGTCATGGTTCTGTCCTCTTCCCTGTTCTCTACTGATTCCTCAGACAACTGCATCTGCTCCCATGCCTTTTAGACTATCATCCTGCCAAAGCCTCCACAGCATCTGTCCCAGGCTGGTGCCCTTCCTCATATTCCAGAGCCTACCTTACATCTCCACACAGGTACTCAAAGACTGTATCAAACGCAAACTGCTCAAAAGAGGACACTAATTACCCCCAAACTATTTCTCCCACAGTTTATTCCCCATCACCTTTAGAGTAATAACAATAACAATTTTTATTGGAATATAGTTGAAATACAATATTATGGTTTTAGATGTACAACATAGCGATTCAGTAATCATGTACGCTCCTAATGCTCACCACAGTAAGTGTAGTTGCCCCCGACTACCATATCAAGATATTACAATATTATTAGTTGTGTTCTCTATACTGTACTTTAATTCCTGTGACTAATTAATTTATAATCTGAAGTTCGTTGTTCTTTATCCTGTTCACCTATTTCACCCATTCTCCTGTCACCCACCTCCCCTATGGTAACCAATAGTCTATTGTCAGTATTTATGGGTCTATTTCTGTTTTATTTGTTTTGGTTTTTAGATTCTGCATATAAGTGAAATAATGTTATTTGTCTTTCTATGTCTATAGAAAGACACCTAGCATAATAGCCTCTAGGTTTATCCATATCACCACAAATGACAAAATTTTCATCCTTTTTGTGGTTAAGTAATATTCCATTGTATATATATACAACATCTTCTTTATTCATTCACCTATCAATGGGCACTTGGGTCACTTCCATATCTTGGCTATTGTAAATAATGCTGCAATAAACATAACTGTGCATATCTTTTCAAATTAGTGATTTTGTTTTCTTTGGATGAATTCTCAGAAGTGGAATTGCTGGGTTATATGTTATTTCTATTTTTAGTTTTACAATAACAATTTGATTCTGTCTCAGCTCCCTTCTTTCTGTCACTTTTCACAACTAACCCATCAGCAAATCTTATTGGCTCTAATTTCAAATTGTACATTCAATCAGAACACATCTCAGCCTCACAGCTTCTGCCCCCCATCCCACCCAGTTCCAGCACCATCATCTCTGGTCTGCACCACTGGCTGCAGGGGCTTCCCACTGTGCTGGCTTCCACCTTGCACCACTATAATCTCTTCTCCATGTGGCTTCTTTAAAAGCTTCCCAGGGCTTCCCTGTGCTCATAACTAGGTAGAAAATCCTTTCTGCAGTCTGCAGGGTGAACATCAATGGGCCACCAGTGCCCTCCAGCATCCATTCTTGCTCCTCTCCCTCCATTATGGCCATGGTGACCTTCTGAGGAATTCTGTGTCCCCAGTCAGGCCCATGCAGGCCCCAGAGGCCTGGCCATTAGCCTTGCTCTTCCCTCAGCCTGAACACCTCTTTACCTGGATACTTTGGTGGCTCTCTTCCTCCGTTTCTTCATTCATGTCTCCCCTCAAATCTCATCTATTCATAGAAATGTCCCTGATCACCCCATCTAACAACAGCCCTGTCACCTTCTTTCTCCTTGCCCAATTAATTTTTCTAGAACGGCACCTGGCCCATCATGGGCACTTAACACACATTTGTTGAAACATTGACTTAATACTTCTTGAGCACCAGCTGTTTGCAGGCATTCACACATACATTAACTCATTTACTACCCACAAGGTGACTGAGGAAGTCAGGACCCAATGGCACAAATGACTGAGACTCAGAGGACATGCATAGGCTCTTGCCATGCCCATTCTGAAAGTGGAGTTCAGCCCCTTCTTACTGCTCCAGGCTGCCCCTGTACTGCACTGCATCTCTCAAAAGAGGAAGGCAAGGAGAAGCAAATTCACTGTCTGCCACATGCAGAAGGAGACTGTGTTGGTTACATTTACAAAATTATTTTCATCTTTACAAATACCCTGAGAAGTAAACATTATCTCTATTTTAGGGATGAGAAAACTGAACCTTCTGAAAGGTTAAATATTCAGCTTAAAATCACCACTTCTAGTTACTGACAGAATGTGCCCTGGCTTTCTTAATGACATCCATCCTGCTTGCCTAAATGTTGCCTTTGAGTTCCCATAAAACACCTTCTTCCCTGTGGTCTGTCAATAGTGTAGGCTTCCCGATCCTTGCCATCGCCTGAAGGATTCCAGCTCTGTCGTCTTGCCTCTCCTCACTCCCTCCCTTTGCTGCTGGGACCTTTCCCCAGAACTTTTCACCTTCTATTCATTGCTCATGCCTGCTGTACTCTCAGAGGAGGAATAGTTTTCATGGGCCACCCAGAAGTTGGACATGAGAAAACAGGTTAGGTCAAAGAGAGCGAGTGGGAGAACATTCAGTGCTGGAAGACATATGGTGCCCAACCTGCAAATGGGTTTGTTTTCTAAATTTTCTTGGAAGACTGTCATATGAAACTTGAAACACATTTCCCCATGGAAACAATATTATCAATGATGGATAGGCTCTCGGAGTCTTCCATGAAGCCCTGCATAATGTAAATGTCAAACCAAGACACTAGTAGATACTTCTAGAATTGTTGAACATTACTAGCATATTGGCATCAGTCACGTGGATTCTCTGGAATATAGGATTTTGTGTTCCAACTGGGGACATCAAGAACACTTCTGTTCACACTATTCCTGTATCTCTGTGAGCTTCTCCAGCACTGTCCCCTACTCCAGTTGTAGTTGAACAGGGCTGTTGGTTGACCTCAGGTAGGAGAAGATACTGGCCATTTGAAGGAGGTAGGGGTAAAGGGAAAATAGTTCTCCCAATGTATGGATCCCCTAGCCAGGCAATACCCTGCATTTAGGACCTGTATATAGTAAGGACTCCAGTTCCTGCTCCAATGCATGATGGGGGGGCCTTCTGCAATGTGGTACCATGACCTGAGCAGGCAGTACTGACAGAATGGTAGTGGTAGGGGGATGTCATTGTTTAGAAGGCACAACATATATAGATGTGGGGCTATTCCCTGTGCATATCCTGACATTTGTGGAGAGACTGATGAAATAGGTGGCTGTGCAGAGTTGTGAAAAGTGCCCAGAAGAGCAACCAGAAGCCCCTGGTCCATGCTCCACTTCCCTAATTGACGACTGGGGCCAGCATGTAGCCTCTTTAGAGCCTTATTTTTCTTTCATGTGAGGTGAGAAAAATAATAGTTAATATCCACTCCACAGGGCTGTAGTGAGCATCTATCGCGATATGATTGTGAAACCACTTTCTATCCCATTCAATACTATTTTAGTATTGTGTTTAGCATTACAGAATAGGCCACATGTTCTCCAAAAATTAATATTCTTTTGTGTCCTGGCACAAAACAACTAAGAGAGGGGCATTATACAAACTTCCACCTATCCACTATGGTTTTTTTGTTTGTTTGTTTGTTTAGTACTCCTAACAACAGAGAATCATCTAATGACAATTCGACATCCAGAAACGTCTTTTCTTTCAGACCTTCTCTGTTTCTGGCCACTCCTACTTCTGATCCTCCATGTCTGCTTGCTGCAATCAGTGATCTTTTTGTCCTCCTAGGGAAGAACCTAGTAGTTAATCTTAACCTCCTAATAACAACCAAATAGATCACATTTTAGTTGCAGATTCCTGGAAGAATAAATTTTTTTATGAAGGTATCATTGATATACAATTTTATGCTCAAGTTTCACATGAGCAACATCGTGGATACTACATTCCCCGCTATTATCAAGTCCCCACCACATACCCAATTACAGTCACTGTCGATCAGCATAGTAAGGTACTATAGAGTCACTACTTCTCTTCTCTATGCTATACTGCCCTCCCTTGCCCCCCATACATTATGTGTGCTAATCATAATACCTTTTAATCCCCTTATCCCTCCCTTCACACCCACCTCCCCAACCCCTTTCCCTTTAGTAACCAGTAGCCCATTCTTGGGTTCCATGAATCTGCTGCTCTTTTGTTCCTTCACTTTTTGCTTTGTTGTTATAGTCCACAGATGAGTGGTATTTATCTTTCTCCACCTGGCTTATTTCACTGAGCATAATACCCTCTAGCTCCATCCATGTTGTTGCAAATGGTAGGATTTGTTTTCTTCTTATGGCTGAATAATATTCCATTGTGTATATGTACCACATCTTCTTTATCCATTCATCTACTGATGGGCACTTAGGTTGCTTCCATTTCTTGGCTATTGTAAATAGTGCTACGATAAACATAGGGGTGCATATGTCTTTTTGAATCTATGATCTTGTTTTCTTTGAGTAAATTCCTGGGAGTGGAATTCCTGGGTCAAATGGTATTTCTATTTTTAGTTTTTTGAGGAACCTCCATACTGCTTTCTACAATGGTTGAACTAATTTTCATTCCCACCACCAGTGTAGGAGGGTTCCCCTTTCTCTGCATCCTTGCCAGCATTTGTGGTTACTTGTCTTTTTGATGTTGGCCATCTTAACTGGTATGAGGTGATATCTCATTGTGGTTTTAATTTGCATTTCTCTGATGATTAGTGATTTGGGGCATCTTTTCATGCACCTGTTGGTCACCTGAATTTCTTCTTAGGAGAAGTGTCTGTTCAGATCCTCTGCCCATTTTTTAAATGGGTTATTTGCTTTTTGGGTATTTAGGCATGTGAGCTCATCATATGTTTTGGATGTTAGCTCCTTATCAGATGTGTCATTTATGAATATATTCTCCCATACTGTAGGATGCCTTATTGTTCTACTGATGGTGTCCTTTGCTGTACAGAAGCCTTTTAGTTTGATGTAGTACCATTTGTTCATTTTTGCTTTTGTTTTCCTTGCCTGAGGAGATATGTTCATGAAAAAATTGCTCATGTTTATATTCAAGAGAATGTTACCTATGTTTTTTTCTAAGAGTTTTATGGTTTCATGACTTACATTCAGGTCTTTGATGCATCTCAAATTTACTTTTGTATGGAGTTAGACAGTCATCCAGTTTCATTCTCTTACATATAGTTGTCCAGTTTTGCCAACACCAGTTGTTGAAGAAACTGTAATTTCTCCATTGTATGTCCGTGGCTCCTTTATCATATATTAATTGGCCATGTTTTATGGTTTATATCTGGGCTCTCTATTCTATTCCACTGGTCTGTGGCTCTGTTCTTGTGCCAGCACCAAATTGTCTTGATTACTGTGGCTTTGTAGTAGAGCTTCAAGTTGGGGTGCTAATTCACCCTGCTTTATTTTTCCTTCTAAGGATTGTTTTGGCTATTTGGGGTCTTTTGTTGTTCCATAAGAAGTTTGGAACTATTTGTTCTAGTTCATTGAAGAATACTGTCAGTATTTTGATAGGGATTGCATTGAATCTGTAGATTGCATTAGGCAGGATGGACATTTTGGAAATAGTAATTCTTCCTACCCATGAGTATGGGCTGTATGTCCATTTATTGGTGTCTTCTTTGATTTCTCTCAAGAGTGTCTTGTGGTTTTCATGGTACAGGTCTTTCACTTCCTTGGTTAGGTTTATTCCTAGGTATTTTATTCTTTTTGGTGCAGTTGTGGATGGAATTGTCTTTTTGCTTTCTCTTTCTACTAGTTCATCATTAGTGTATAGGAATGAAACAGATTTCAAAGTGTATTAACTTTGTATCCCCCAACTTTGCTGAATCCTGATATTAGATCTAGTAGTTTTAGAGTGTATTCTTTAGGGTTTTTTATGTACAATATCATGTCATCTGCAAACAGGGACAGTTTAACTTCTTCTTTACCAATCTGGATGTCTTTTATTTCTTTGTGTTGTCTGATTGCTGTGGCAAGGACCTCCAAAACTATGTTGAATAAAAGTGGAGAGAGTGGGCATCCTTGTCTTGTTCCCAATCTTAAAGGAAAAGCTATCAGCTTTTCACTGTTAAGAACGATGTTGGCTGTGAGTTTGTCATGTATGGCTTTTATTATGTTGAGTTATGTGCCCTCTATACCCATTTTTTGAGAGTTTTTATCATGAATGGGTGTTGAATTTTGTCAAATGCTTTTTCAGCAACTATGGAGGTGATCATGTGATTTTTGTCCTTATTTTTCTTGATGTGGTGGATGATGTTGATAGATTTTCAAATATTGTACCATTCTTGCATCCCTGTAATAAATCCCACTTGATCATGATGACCAATCTTTTGATGTATTTTTGAATTCAGATTGCTAATATTTTGTTGAGTATTTCTGCATCTATGTTCATCAGGGATATTGGTCTGTAGTTTTCTTTTTTGTGGTATCTTTGCCTGGTTTTGGTATTCGAGCAATGCTGGCCTCATAGAATGAGTTTGGAAGTATTCCCTCCTCTTCTACTTTTTTGAAAACTTTATGGAGGATGGGTATTAGGTCTTCTCTAAATGTCTGATAAAATTCAGCAGTGAAGCCATCTGCTCCAGGTGTTTTGTTCTTGAGTAGTTTTTTGATTAACAGTTCAGTTTTATTGCTGTTAATTGGTCTGATCAGATTTTCTGTTTCTTCCTGTGTCAGTCTGGAAAGGTTGTATTTTTGTAGAAAGGTGTTAATTTTTTCAAGATTATCCTATTTGTTAGCACATAATTTTCATAGTATTCTCTAATAATTTTTTTTATTTTAGTAGTATCATAGTGTTTTTTCCTTTCTCATTTCTGATTCTGTTTATGTGTGTAGATTTTCTTTCTTTCTTGGTTAGACTGGCTCAGGGTTTATCTATTTTGTTTATTTTCTCAACAAACCAGCTCTTGGTTTCATTAAATATTTCTATTGTTTTATTCTTCTCAATTTTATTTATTTCTTCTCTGATCTTTATTATGTCCCTCCTTCTACTGACTTTGGGCTTCATTTGTTCTTCTTTTTCCAGATTCATTAATTTTGATTTTAGACTGTTCATTTGGCATTATTCTTATTTTTTTAAATAGGCCTGAATTGCTATATACTTTAGAACTCCCTTCACTGGGTCCCACAGAAGTTGGGGCATTGAGCTGTTGTTTTCATGTCTCCATATATTGTTTGATCTCTGTTTTAATTAGATCATTGATCCATTGATTATTTAGGAGCATGTTGTTAAGTCTTCATGTGTTTGTGGGCCTTTTTGTTTTCTTTGAACAATTTATTTCTAGTTTCATATCTTTGTGATCTGGGAAGTTGTTTGGTAGGATTTCAATCTTTTTGAATTTACTGAGTCTCTTTTTGTGGCCTTGTATGTGGTCTATTCTAGAAAATGTTCCATGTGTACTTGAGAAGAATGTGTATCCTGTTGCTTTTGGTTGGAGTGATTGTAGATGTCTCTTTGGTCCATTCTAATGTGTTGTTCAGTGCCTTTGTGTCCTTACTTATTTTTTGTGTGTTTGATCTGTCCTTTGGAGTGAGTGGTATGTTGAAATCTCCTAAAAATGAATGCATTGCATTCTATTTCCTAGTATTTGTTGCATATATTTGGGTGCTCCTATGTTGAGTGCACAGGTATTTATAATGGTTATATCCTCTTTGTGTACTGACCCCTTTATCATTACATAATGTCCTTCTTTGTCTGTTGTTACTTTCTTTGTTTTGAAGTCTATTTGATCTGATTCAAGTATTGTAGCTCCTGCTTTTTTTCCCCTATTGTTTGCATGAAATATCTTTTTCCATCCCTTCACTTTAGTCTGTGTATGTCTTTGGGTTTGAAGTGAGTCTCTTACAGGCAGCATATAGATGGGTCTTGATTTTTTATCCATTCTGTAACTCTATGTCTTTTGATTGGTGCATTCAGTCCATTTACATTTAGGGTGATTATTGATAGGTATGTTCTTATTGCCATTGCAGGCTTTGGATTTGTGGTTATCAAAGGTTCAAGGGCATCTTCTTTACTATCTAACAGTCTAAATTAACTAGCTTATTACACTATTATAAATACAATCTGGTTATTCTTTTTTTCTTCCCTTCATTTTCTTCCTCCTCCATTCTTTATATATGTGTCATATTCTGTACTCTTTTTGAATCCCTTAACTGACTTTGTGGGTAGCTGATTTAATTTTGCATTTGGTTAGTAATTAATTGGTCTACTTCCTTTAGTGTGGATTTATTTTCTCTGGTGACAGCTATTTAGCCTTGACACACTTCCATCTAGAGCAGTCCCTTCAAAATACATGGTAGAGATGGTTTGTTGGAGGTAAATTCCCTCAACTTTTGCTTATCTGGAAATTGTTTAACCCCTCCTTCAAATTTAAATGTCAATATTTCTGGGTAAAGTATTCTTCGTTTGAGGCCATTCTGTTTTATTGCATTGAATGTATCATGCCATTCTCTTCTGGCCTATAAGGTTTCTGTTGTGAAGTCTGATGATAGCCTGATGGGTTTTCCTTTGTAGGTGGTCTTTTTTTCTCTCTCTGGCTGCTTTAATACTCTTGTCTTCATCCTTGATCTTTGTATTTTAATTATTATGTGTCTTGGTGTTGTCCTCCTTGGGTCCCTTGTGTTGGGAGATCTGTGGGCTTCCATGGCCAGAGAGACTATTTCCTTCCCCATATTGGAGAAGTTTCAGCAATTATTTCTTCAAAGACACTTTCTATCCCTTTTTCTCTCTCTTTTTCTTCTGGTACCCCTATAATGCGTATATTGTTCCATTTAGATTGGTCACACAGTTCTCTCAGTATTCTTTCATTCCTAGAGATCCTTTTGTCTCTCTCAGTTTCTTTGTATTCCTGTTCTCTAATTTCTATTCCATTTTCTGTCTCCTCTACCTCATCTAATCTGCTTTTAAGTCCCTCCATTGTATGTTTCATTTCAGCTACTGTGTTTTTCAAGGTGTCTGTCTTCTGAATTTGTCCCTTAGCTCTTGAATATTTTTCTGTAGCTGCTTTAGCACACTTATGACTTTTATTTTGGATTCTGTTTCAGTAAGATTGGTGATTTCAGTTTCACTTAGCCCTCTTTCTGGTGTTTGAGGGTTTTGGATTCAATAAGGTTCACCTGACTTTTCACAGTCTTATTGGATAATGAGAAATATTAGGTTTGTGTAGGCAGTGCCCTTTATTGCCCAGAAGCTCTGCTTTTCAGAGCTGCCTGGCACCTGGAACAATGGTAGTGATTGCAGGTGAGCATTGCTGGTGCCTACCCTAAAGAGAGAGCTCTTTCTTGCTTCCTGGCCCACAGTGCCTTTCTACACTGTCAGGGCCAGTGAGTCACACCCACATGGAGCAGCTTCTATGTTAAGCTTCCAAGCTTCCATAGGCAGGGATCCCCTCCTTCTGGCCTGGAGCAATGGCAGGGATTGCAGGTGAACCCCACTGGTGCCTGCTGGGAGGACAGCTCTTTACTGCTTCCCGGCAGCAGTTTCCACTGTTGGACTAGTTAGCTGTGCATGCAGGGAGCAGCCTCTGCACAGAGGTAAGACTGTGTAGTTGCAGTAGGCGGGGCTGCCCTCTGATTGGCCTGGCGTGATGGCAGGGGCAGCAGCAGGTTTGCACACAGGTGCTGGTGGGGTGTAAGGAGCAGCAGCCTGCTTATCGCAGTGGAGATCCTCGGTGCTGCTTTGCCAGCTAGAGGGATGGAATGTCTGAAACCCCTGAAAGTTCCCAACCTGCTGGGCTGAGTGTGCTGGGATGATTTTGTCCACCTGTTCCTTCTCCTGAGAAGCAAGCTCTGTGTAATCTGTGCCCCTTTAGCATCCCTCTCACTGTTGGAAACTCTTTCAAAGTGCCTGCCTTTCTTTTGTTCCAGAGCAGCAGGTTGTGGGAACCTGTTCTCCACAACCAGCTGGAATCTTGGTCTCTGACCTTGCTTTTCAACCCCTCTAATCTCCAGAGCATCATACAATGTGGGTTTGGGTTTGTGCTCCTGGAGTAGATTTCTAGGGCTGGGTATTTAGCAGTCCTGGGTTTCTACCCCCTTCCCGCTCTGTTTCTCTTCCTCTTGCCAGTGAGCTGGAGTGGGGGGAGTGCTCAGGTCCCACGGTACAGTACACTGGTGGTCCGCTTTGTTACTTTACCCTTTTCTGTGATGTAGATTTTCTGCTCTCTTTTCCTAGATGTAGACTGGCTGGTGCAATCTTATTTCTGGGCACTCTTTTAGGAATAGTCGTATTTCCTGTATTCATATTATATCTGGTTTAGGGAGAAGATTTCTGCCTCACTTCTCATTCCTCTTCTTTGCTGTGTTTTTATTTAGAATGTATAGTATCCAGGTATAGTGTTCATTTTTTCAAACCTCCTCAAGGAGCCTCTTCGGATTGATTTGGAAGAATAAAATTTTTATCCTTACTCCAAGTGTAGGAATGTTGTATTCCAAGATCCTGCATTGTAACAAGAAACATTAACAACCCAAGGAGGATCCCTATTTGGAAAGCATTTACCTGCTGAATTATTTCTCTTCAGCTTGTGATATAATGTTTCCTATGTGGAAAGTAAACATTGACTTGACTGACTCCTTTTAATGACCATTTTTCTGTAGGGGAAGTCAACCCATTTAGTGCCTTGCTGTTTCAACATGTGTTCATAAGCTTATCAGTTAATTTGTCAGATTCTCTGTTTTCAAGTACCAGACTATTGTATTTTTGAAAATTAAAATCATGGACACAAACCATTTTCAAGCTGGAGAGACATTAAAAATAATTATGTCCTGCAGTGTTTCTCTAGAACCTTGCCTTTCAGAATCTTGGCACATATTACATCATTACTGTAAAGCCACCTGCTTTGAGATCAGATGCTGCAAGTTTTCCTCTATTTGTCTCTGGACTGAATAAGTCCATAAGAGATTTGGTTGTAAAACATCCCAGCTGGACAGTGGTGAAGGCAGCATTTTGGATGCTGAGTTCTCCTCTCTCATAGCCAGTTCAAATATTTTGTAAAAGAGGTGCACTTATGGAGGAGGACCATGGGAAATAACAAACTCACTAGAATTAAGTTCAGCAGGCCATCACCTTTATTATTGTTTGAAAATCAACAAAATCATTAGAAATTACTCTCAGCATTGTTTTAATATAAAATGCTACAGTTGCCGTCTGTGGGGTGCCAAGAATCTAAGTGCATCCTCAGTTCTCCAGGGCTGATGAGTTCTCTTTTATGCTGCTAAAACCTCCCTAGTCATCTTCAACTTAGAGTTGTCAGCATCTCTGCTTAGCTTTGGGAAAAGTGAAGTATGTTGCAATAAATTCAGTAAAATCTAGATTATCAGTTATTTTTATGTGGGTAAAGTAGAGAAGCATGTACTGAATACTACTATATTTGGACTGACTTGAGAATGGTTTTATCCAAATTCTGATAATTACTGGGGTGGGGGTGAATGGTCATGAGAGTTGACTATTGTCAACATTTATGTCACTTGCAATAGGAAAGATGTAGGAGGCCACATGTTTGCATCTGATACAGAACCAGCAGTGTTAATGAATTTGCCACTTGAAGTATTCAAAAGTACACTGGTGGTCCACTTCATAGAGACATTATTAGAATTAGGATACTAAACACTTCAATTAACTGGAGCAATGGGCCACAGTAGCCAGATTGCTGGGTTATTTGACCAAAAAGTCAATGCAAATAAATTGACTGGGGGGTTTGCTGGAAGACCCCTTGTGATTTTAGTCTGTAAAAATAGAGACAATGTCTAGAATAGGGGAAAAGATCAGTCTTTTATACTTTGAGCACCTGAAACATGCACTTAATTTTGGCACAACAGTTACTTGATTAAGGATGCAAGTAAATCAGAATCCAGATTGGTGTGCAGCAGTGAAGAGCCAGAGTGATGACAGGCCTAAAGCCATAGAATAATTTCAAAGAACATAAATGTTTCTTATAATTTGAAAAAGAATGAAGTAAATAATAATTATTTGCTATAGAAAAAGATGTTCAAACATGGACTAGACAGCCAGAAAATTTGAAGCATGTGACATGTGTTTTGGCACAATGAACTTAGGGTCCTTTCCAACCCTGCTCTTCTAGGAGGTCATAAATGTGTTTGTAGGAAGAAACTATCTTGTAAAATTGTGTCTTTTTTTGAATAAAAGAAGTTTTGGAACTTTGGTGTATTTTCATCAATCATCTAGATTGGGGCTGTCTAGTACTTTATTGAAGTGGTGGAAATGTTTTTTGCGTTGTCCATTATGATAGCCACTAATGACATGTGGCTACTGTGCACTGGAAATTCACTAATTCCACTGAAAAACTAGATTTTAACTTTAATTTAAATACCCACATGGGAGTGGGCAGCACAGAGCAAAATATTGCCTCTCTTTTTCATTTCACCTTGGTAGCAACTATGGAATTTGATCTTTTGTCTCATCCAGATTCACCTAAAAGATTAAAAGCAGAAAAATAAAATAAATAAAATCTGATTTCCAGAAATGTGGACTTTTAAAAATGATTCTTTGAAGCTATTTCCTAAGTTCCATATTCAAGTTCTTCAAATTTCATCTTATCAAATGAGATCTGCTACAGAGCACCTCCCCCCATTTCTTGATTGTTGAAATACCGATTGTAGAAATGAAGTTCTGTTAGTCCCTTCCTTTTAGCAGCATCCATATTTTATTGCCAGACCTTCAGAAACATTGTTTTCCATAAAGGACTGGCATTGGTTGCCCTCAGCCCAGTAAAAACTGACTTGTATGACATGGTAGGCAATCCCCAACAGGACATATTCTTATTTTGTTTCAAACGTTAAAGAAGATAAACATCATTTTGGATTTGAAACAAAGTTTATTCTTGGTTTGGTGTGAATCTTCATTAACCTATTATTAAGCCCTCTGGTTCAGGAAAATCACTTTTCTATTCCCCTCAGTTCAAGATCCGTCAAGTTAGGTTAGGGAGATAACCAAAATCTTCGGTCTGGAGGAAATCATTAGTTCCTTCCATTTTTTTTAGAAATAAAACGATTTGTAGTAAAAAATGAAAAACATTAATCATATGTAAAATGTTGCTCTTTTAATTGACTTTTTATGGCTTTTGGAAAACTGTTTTATTATGTTTTAATTATAGATTTACATGCAGTTTTATTTTATTTTATTTTTATTAAGGTATTATTGATACACTCTTATAAAGGTTTCACATGAAAAAATAATGTGGTTAATACATTCACCCATGTTATTGTGTTCCCACCTATGCCCCATTGCAACCACTGCCCAACAGTATACTAAGATACCACAGAGTCACTATTTGTCTTCTCTGTGCTACACTGTCTTCCCATGATCCCGCACACACCATGTGTGCCAATCATAATAGCCCTCAATCCCCTTCTCCCTCCCTCCCCACCCACCCTCCCCTCCCCCTCCCCCTTGGCAACTGTTAGTTCCTTCTTGGAGTCTGTGAGTCTGTTGCTGTTTTGTTCCTTCAGTTTTGGTTCACTGCTATACTCCACAAATGAGGGAAATCACTTGGTACTTGTCTTTCTCTGCCTGGCTTATTTCACTGACCATAATATCCTCCAGCTCCATCCATGCTGTTGCAAATGATAGGATTTGTTTCTTATGGCTGAATAGTATTCCATTGTGTATATGTACCACATCTTCTTTATCCATTCATTTACTGATGGACACTTAGGTTGCTTCCATATCTTGGCTATTCTAAATAGTGCTGCAATAAACATAGGGGTGCATATGTCTTTTTGAAACTGAGAAATTATATTGTTTGGGTAAATTCCTAGGAGTGAAATTTCTAGGTCAAATGGTATTTCTATTTTTAGTTTTTTGAGGAACCTCCATATTGCTTTCCACAATGGTTGAACTAGCTTACATTCCCACCAGCAGTGTAGGAGGAGGGTTCCCCTTTTTCTACATCTTCACCAGCATTTGTTGTTCTTAGTCTTTTTGATACTGGCCATCCTAACTGGTGTGAGGTGATATCTCATTGTGGTTTTTATTTGCATTTCTCTGATAAGTAGTGATGTGGAGCATCTTTTCCTGTGCCTGTTGGCCATCTGAATTTCTTCTTTGGAGAAGTGTCTGTTCATATACTCCACTTATTTTTTAATTGGGTTATTTGCTTTTTGGGTGTTGAGGCATGTGAGTTCTTTATATATTTTGGATGTTAACCCCTTGTCAGATATGTCATTTACAAATATATTCTCCCATACTGTAGGATGCCTTTTTGTTCTGTTGATGATGTTCTTTGCTGTACAGAAGCTTTTTAGTTTGATGTAGTCCCATGTGTTCATTTTTGCTTTTGCTTCCCTTGCTTGAGGAGATGCATTCAGAAAAAAGTTGCTCGTGTTTATATTCAGGAGATTTCTGCCTATGTTGTCTTCTAAGAGTTTTATGGTTTCATGACTTACATTCAGGTCTTTGATCCATTTCGAGTTTACTTTTGTGTATGGGACTAGACAATAATGCAGTTTCATTCTCTTGCATGTAACTGTCCAGTTTTGCCAATACCAGCTGTTGAAGAGGCTGTCATTTCCCCACTGTATATCCATGACTCCTTTATTGTATATTAATTGGCCATATATGCTTGGGTTTATGTCTGGGCTCTCTAGTGTGTTCCATTTGTTTATGGGTCTGCTCTTGCACCAGTGCCAAATTGTCTTGATTACAGTGGCTTTGTAGTAGAACTTGAAGTCTGGGAGGGTAATCCCCCTAGGTTTATTCTTCCTTCTCAGGGTTGCTTTGGGTATTCAAGCTCTCCTGTGGTTCCATATGAATTCTAGAACTATTTTCTCTAGTTTGTTGAAGAATGCTGTTGGTATTTTGATAGGGATTGCATTAAATCTGTAGATTGCTTTAGGCAGGATGGCCATATTGACAATAATTAATTCTTCCTATCCATTAGCATGGGATGTGTTTCCATTTATTGGTATCTTCTTTAATTTCTCTCGAGTGTCTTGTAGTTTTCAGAGTATAAGTCTTTCACTTTCTTCATTAGGTTTTTTTCTAGGTGTTTTATTCTTTTTGATGCAATTGTGAATGGAATTGTTTTCCTGATTTCTCTTTCTGCTAGTTCATCACTAGTGTATAGGAATGAAACAGATTTCTGTGTATTAACTTTGTATCCTGCAACTTTGCTGAATTCTGATATTAGATCTAGTAGTTTTGGAGTGGATTCTTTAGGGTTTTTTATGTACAATATCATGTCATCTGCAAACAGGGACAGTTTAACTTATTCTTTACCAATCTGGATGCCGTTCATTTCTTTGTGTTGTCTGATTGCTGTGGCGAAGACCTCCAGAACTATGTTGAATAAAAGTGGAGAGAGTGGGCATCCTTGTCTTGTTCCCAATCTTAAAGGAAAAGCTATCAGCTTCTTGCTGTTAAGTATGATGTTGGCTGTGGGTTTGTCATATATGGCCTTTATTACGTTGAGGTACTTACCCTCTATACCCATTTTGTTGAGAGTTTTTATTCATGAATGGATCTTGAATTTTGTCAAATGCTTTTTCAGTATATATAGAGATGATTATGTGGTTTTTATATTTCTTTTCATTGATGTGGTATATGATGTTGATGGATTTTTGAATATTGTACCATTCTTGCAACCCTGGCATAAATTCTACATGATCATGGTGGATGATCCTTTTGATGTATTTTTGAATTTGGATTGCTAATATTTTGTTGAGTATTTTTGCATCTATGCTCATCAGGGATATTGGTATGTAATTTTCTTTTTTTGTGGTGTCTTTGCCTGGTTTTGGTATTAGAGTGATGCTGGCCTCATAGAATGAGTTTGGAAGTATTCCCTTGTCTTCTACTTTTTGGAAAACATTAAGGAGAATGGGAATTAGGTCTTCACTAAATTTTTGGTAAAATTCAGCAGTAAAGCCTACTGGTCCAGGAGTTTTGTTCTTAGGTAGTTTTTTGATTATCAGTTCAGTTTTGTTGCTGGTAACTGGTCTGTTCAGATTTTCTGTTTCTTTCTGGGTCAACCTTGGAATTTTGCATTTTTCTAGAATGTTGTCCTTTTCTTCCAGGTTATCCAGTTTGTTAGCTTCCAGTTTTTCATAGTATTCTCTAATAATTCTTTGTATTTCTGTGGTGTCCGTAGTGAATTTTCCTTTCTCATTTTTTATTCTGTTTATGTGTGTAGACTCTCTTCTTTTCTTGATAAGTCTGGCTAGGGGTTTATCTATGTTGCTTATTTTCTCAAAGTGTGAGCTCTTGCTTTCATTAATTCTATTGTTATGTTCTTCTCGATTTTATTTATTTCTCCTCTAATCTTTATTATGCCCCTCCTTCTACTGACTTTGGGCCTCATTTGTTCTTCTTTTTCCCATTTCATTAATTGTGAGTTTAGACTGTTCATATGGGATTGTTCTTCTTTCCTGAAGTAGGCCTGTGTTGCAATATACTTCCTTCTTAACACAGCTTTCAGTGCATCCCACAGATTTTGCAGCATTGAATTATTGTTGTCATTTGTCTCCATATATTGCTTGATCTCTGTTTTTATTTGGTCATTGATCCATTGGTTATTTAGGAGCATGTTGTTAAGCCTCCATGTGTTTTTCATTTTATTTGCATAATTTATTTCTAGTTTCATACCTTTGTGCTCTGAGAAGTTGGCTGGTAAAATTTCAATCTTTTTGAATTTACTGAGGCTCTTTTTGTGTCCTAGTATATGATCTATTCTTGAAAATGTTCCATGTGTACTTGAGAAGAACGTGTATCCTGCTGCTTTGGGGTGGAGAGTTCTGTAGATGTCTGTTAGGTCCATCTGTTCTAATGTGTTGATCAATGTCTCTGTCTCCTTACTTATTTTTTGTCTGGTTGATCTGTCCTTTGGTGTGAGTGGAGTGCTGAAGTCTCCTAGAATGAATGCATTGCATTCTATTTTCCCTTTTTATTATGTCAGTATTTGTTTCACATATGTAGATGCTCCTATGTTGGGTGCATAGTTTGTAATGATTATATCCTCTTGTTGGATTGACTCCTTTATCATTATGTAATGAACTTCTTTGTCTCTTGTGACTTTCTTTGTTTTAAAGTCTATTTTGTCTGATACAAGTACTGCAACACCTGCTTTTTTGTCCCTATTAGTTGCATGAAATATTTTTTTCCATCCCTTCACTTTTAGTCTGTGTATGTCTTTGGGTTTGAAGTGAGTCTCTTGTAGGCAGCATATAGTTGGGTCATGTTTTTTTAATTTATTCAATGACTCTATGTCTTTTGACTGGTGCATCCAGACCATTTACATTTAGGGTGATTATCGATAGGTATGTACTTATTGCCATTGCAGGCTTTATATTCATGGTCACCAAAGGTTCAAGGGTAACTTCTTTTCTGTCTAAGAGTCTAACTTAACTCACTTAATATGTTATTACAAACACAATCTAAAGGTTCTTTTTTTACCTCCTTTTTCTTCCTCCTCCATTCTTTATATATTTGGTATCATATTCTGTACTCTTTGTCTATCCCTTTTTATTACCTCTGGTGACAGCTATATAACTTTAGGAACACTTCCATGTATAGTAGTCCCTCCAAAATACACAGTAGAGATGGTTTGTGGGAGGTAAATTCCCTCAACTTTTGCTTATCTGGAAATTGTTTAATCCCTCCTTCAAATTTAAATGATAATCTTACTGGATAGAGTATTCTTGTTTCAAGGCCCTTCTGCTTCATTGCATTAAATACATCATGCCACTCCCTTCTGGACTTTAAGGTGTCTGCTGAGAAGTCTGATGTTAGCCTGATGGGTTTTCCTTTGTATGTGATCTTATTTCTCTCTGTGGCTGCTTTTAATAGTCTGTCCTTATCCTTGATCTTTGCCATTTTAATTATTATATGTCTTGGTGTTGTCCTCTTTGGGTCCCTTGTGTTAGGAGATTTGTGCACCTCCATAGCTTGAGAGACTATCTCAGTTCCCCAATCTGGGGAAGTTTTCAGCAATTATTTCCTCAAAGACACTTTCTATCCCTTTTTCTCTCTTCTTCTTCTGGTACTCCTATAATACGAATATTGTTCCATTTGGATTGGCCACACAGTTCTCTCAGTATTCTTTCATTCCTAGAGATCTTTTTTTCTCTTTGCCTCAGCTTCTTTGTATTCCTCTTCTCTTGTTTCTATTTCATTTATTGTTTCCTACACCATATCTAATCTGCTTTTAATATCCTCCATTTTGCTCTTCAATGATTGGATCTCTGTCCTAAATTCATTCCTGAGTTCTTGAATACTTTTTACTGTACCTCTGTGAGCATGTTTATGATTTTTATTTTGAAATCTCTTTCAGGAAGATTTATTAGTTCAGTATTACTTGATCCTTTTTCTGGTCTTGATATTTTGCTTTGAACCAGGTTCCTTTGACATTTCATATTTGTATGTGGTGACCTCTAGTGCCCAAAAGCTCTGCTCTCTGGAGCTGCTTATCCCCTGAAGCAATGTTGGGGGTCGCAGGGGAGTGGTATTGGTGCCTGGGGGGAGGAAAGATCTGTTTCCTGCTTCCCAGTTGCTATGCCTATCTCCACTACCAGAACCAGTGGGCTGAACACATAGGTGTAAGCCTCTATGCTTTGCGTTGATTTACATGCAGTTTTAAGAAATAATTCTTTCTCCCAGATTCTCTCTGTGGTAACACCTTGCATATGATAATACAATATTGCAGCCAGGAAATTGACATTAATACAATCCAGTTATCTTATTCAAATTTCTTTAGTTTTTACATGACTCATGTGTGTTTAGTTCTGTGCAATTTTATAACACATGTGGGTTCGTGTGAATACCACAATGGCCAATGTACAGACAGTTCCATCAGAAGGATTCCTCATACTACTCTTTATAGGCATGGGCTCTTCCCACCTTCTATAATCCTTACCAATGTTTAATGCTCTCCATCTCTATAATTTTGTCATTTCCAGAATGTTATATAAATGAATTCATACAGTATGTAACTTCTTGATTTTGGCTTTTTTCGTTCAGCAGAATTTCCTTGAGATCCATCCAAGTGGTTACTTGTTTTAATAGTTCATTCACTTTATTGCTGAATTGTCATGTAAATGTTTGTTTAACTATTCACCTGTTGAAGGACATTTGGTTTTTTTCCAGCTTTTGCTATTACAAATAAAGCTGCTGTGAACATTTGTGAACAGATTTCTGGGTGAAAATCAATTTTCATTTCCCTTGGATAAATATCCAAGAGTACAAATGCTGGATCATTTATTAAGTACATGTACAGTTTTGAAAGAAGCTGCCATACTCTTTTCCAGAGTGACTGTAATATTTTACATTCCCACCACCAATGTATAAGTGATCCAGTTTCTCTTCATCGTCAATAGGACTCGGCACTATCACTCTTCTTTACTTTAGTCATTCTGAAGTGGTTTTAATTTACATCTCCCTTAAAGCTAATAGTATTGAAATTTTTCTCACGTGCTTATTAGCCACCTATCTATTTTCTTCAGTGAAATGTCTGTTCATGCCTTTTGCTCATTTTCTAATTAGATTGTTTGAAATTTCCTGTTTTTTATTTTTTCAGACATGTGGTTTGCAAATATTTTCTCTTGAGTCTACAGTTCATCTTTGTTCATCCTGTTAACATGCTCTTTCACAGAGAAAATGTTTTTAATTTTGAGGAGGTATAATTTATCAATTTTTCCTTTTATGAATCTTGCTTTTTTGTGTCAAGTCTAGGAACTATTTATCTAATCCTAGGTCCCAAAGATTTTTCTCCTCAGTTTTTATTCTGAGTTTCACATTTTCCACTTATTTCTGTGATCCATTTTGAGTTAATTCCTTTAAAGGGTATGTGATATAGACTGAGGTTACATTGCCTATGGATGGTCAGTTTCTCTAGCATCATTTGTTATAAAGGCTGTATTTCCTTGATTTAATTGATTTTGCACCTTTGTCAACATTAGTTGGGGATACTTGTGAGGGTTTCTGTCTGGATTCTCTATATTCCATGATCGATGTTTTCTGTTTCTATCACTCCACTGATACCTCTGTCTTGATTACTGTAGCTGTATAGTAATACTTAACATTGGGTAGAGTGATTCCTCTCATTTTCTTCTTTTTTCTTTCCAAAATGATTTTAGCTATTCTAAAATGGTTTAAATGGATTTTGTGTCTTTCCATATAAACTTTTCTTTGTATATGAAAAACAAACAAACAAAAACACAGTATCTTGGATTTTCATAGTACTTGCATGAAACATATTTATCAATTTGAGGATAATTGTCATTTTTACTATATTGAGTCTTCCAGACATGAGCAAAGTATGTCTCTTCATTTATTTATGTCTTCTGTGATTTCTTTCATCAGCATTTTATCATTTTCAGCATACTTATTCTGTACAAGATTTGCTAAGTTTAGCCTATTTCATTTTCTTTGAAGCAATTGGAAATACTGTTGTGAATGTAATTTCAGTTTTCACATTTTCCTTTTTAGTGCATAAAAATGTGATTGCCTTTTGTGTGTTTTCTTATATCCTACAACCTTGCTGAAGTCACTTCTTGCAAGTAAACCTTGCTACACGGTATTTTTTTATCTGTAGATAAATTGGGTCTTTTTTTTAACATAAACGATTATGTCATCTGCAAAAGGGACATTTTAATTTTCTTTCTGTCTTCTGTCTTCTATTTCTTTCTCTTGCCTTACAGTTGTGGCTAGAACTTACAGTCCTTTGCTGAATACGAATGGTAAGAGGAGATATCCTTGTCTTGTTCCTAATCATACAGGAAAGTAATCAGTCTTTTACCATGAAGTATGATGGTAACTGTTGGGTTTTGCAAATGTTCTTTTCCAAGTTAAGGGAATGCCCTCTATTCATACTTTGCTGTGAGTATTTTTTGCTTAATGCTTTTTCTATATCAATTGATATTGTAATATGATTTTTCTTCTTTAGCCTACTGATATGGTGGATTGAATTAATTTTCAATTGTTTAACCAGCTTTGTATAACTGGAATAAATCTCACTTGGTCATGGGACATATATATATAGATGTAGATATAGCTATTTGATATATTGCATTTTACACATTCAGTTTGCTAATATGTTGAGTATTTTTAGATTAAAGTTCATGAGAGATATTGATCTCTGGTTTTCTTTTGTGAACTATCTTTGTCTAGTTTGGGATTAGGGTAATACTAATCTCATAATGTAAGGGCAATATCCCCTTCTATACTCTAGAAACAGCTGTGTAAACTTGGTGTTAATTCTTCTTTAAGTTTGATAAAATTCTCCAATGAAACCATCTGGGTGTAGAAATTTATTCTTTGGAAGACTTAAAATTTGAATTCAATTTCTTTATATCCTAGGTGTCTTATTCTTTTTGACACTATTGTAAATGGGATTGTTTTCTTGATTTCTCTTTCTGATAGTTTATAGAAATGCAATGGAGTCTAATATATATTTTTTAATTCTACAACTTTACTGAATTCATTATTTCTAACAGCTTTTTGGTGGAGTCCTTAGGATTTTCTATATATACTATCAGGTCATTTACTGGTCATTTACTACTTCCTTTCCAATTTGGATGCCTTTTATTTCCTAATCTTGCCTAATTGTTATTACTAGACCTTCCAATACTGTGTTAAATAAAAGTGGAGGGAGTGGGCATCTTTTCCTTGTTCCTGATCTTAGAGGAAATCCTTTAATCACCAATGAATATGATATAAACTGTGGGTTCATCCTATATAGTCTTTATTATGTTGAGATACATTCCCACTGTACCCACTTTGTTGAGAGTTTTTATCATAAATGGATGCTCAATTTTGTCAGATGTTTTTTCTGCATCTATTGAGATAGTCATCTGATTTTTATCTTTCATTTTGTTAATGTGGTGTATCATGTAGATTGATTTGCAGATGGTGAAAACCATCCTTGCATCCCTAGAATAAATCACACTTGATCATGGTGTATGACCCTTTTAACACATTGTTGAATTTCATTTGCTAATATTTTGCTGAAGATTTTTGCATCTGTGTTTCTCAGGGATATTGGCCTATAATTCTTTGTGTGTGGTGTCCTTATCTGGTTTGTTTTCTGTGTAATGCTGCCCTTGTAAATTAGTTTAGAAGCATTCCCCCATCTTCCATATTTTGGAAGTGTTCAAGAAGGATAGGTACTAAACCTTCTCTGAGTATTTGGTAGAATTCACCAGTGCAGTCATAGGGTCACAGGGTCACAGGGTCACAGACTTTTGTTGTTGAGAGGTGTTTTTTTTAATTATTATTATTATTGACTCACTTTCCTTACTAGTAATCATTCTACTAAAATATTCTGTTTCTTCATAATTCTTTCTCAGAAGATTGTGTGTTTCTGAAATTTATCCATTTCTTCTAGGTTATTGAATGTGTTGGCATATAATCAATTGTTCATAGTAGGCTCTTTGATCCTTTGTATTTCTGTGGAATCAGTTGTAGCTTCTCTTTCATTTCTAATTATGTGTATTTGAAACCATTCTCTTTCTCATTTTTTTTCTTTTTGGTGTTTCTCACTTAAAGTTTGTCAGTATTGTTTATCTTTTCAAATAACTAGCTTTTAGTTTCAGTGATCTTTTCCATTGTCTTAAATCTCTATTTCATTTATATTTGTTCTGATCTTTATTATTTCCTTTTTATCAGTTTTGGGTTTTGTTCTTCTTATTCTAGTTCCTGTTGGTTTAAGGTTAGATCACTTATTTGAGATTTACCTTCTTTCTTGAGGTAGGCCCATATGCTGTCAACTTTCATCATAACTGCATTAGCTGCATCCTATAGACTTTACTATGTCATATTTCTGTTTTCATTTGTTTGCATTTTCTTATTTCTCCAATGACTCACTGGTTGTTTGGTAGCATGTTATTTAGTTTCCGCATTTTTGTGCTTTCCCATTTTTCTTAGGTAACTGATTTCTAGTTTCATACCCTTATGGTTGGAAAAGATGCTTGAAATTGCTTCAATCATCTTGAATTTATTCAGACCTGTTTAGTTGCCTAACATGTGATCTGCCCATTTCTGCCTAAGAAGAATGTATAATCTGCTTTGGGATTGATTTCTGCATTCTTTTAAGTCCATTTGGTCTAATGAATCATTTAAGTTTGATATTTCCTTATTGATTTTTGGTCTGTATGATCTATCTATTGATGTAAGTTGAGTATTACAGTCCTCATATATTATTTTATTGTTTACTGTTAATTTTTCTCTTTGTTCTGTTAATATTTGCATTATATACATTGGTGCTCCTATGTTGGTGCATATGTATTTATAGATGTTATATCTTCTTATTGGATCATCTCCATTACCATTATGTACTGCCATTCTTTGCCTATTATTACAGTCTTTGTTTTAAAGTCTGTTTTGTCTGACATGAATAAAGTTATACCGACTTTATTTTCATTTCCACTTTAGTGGAATATCTTTTCCTATCATTTCATTTTCTGTTTCTGTGTTATTCTTGCTTATAAAGTGAGTCTTTTGTAGAAAACATAAATGAGACTTGTTTTTTTAACTCATTCAGCCACTCTATATCTTTTGATTGGATAATTTAGTTTACTTACATTTAAAGTAATTATTGATAGGTATGTGCTTATTGCCATTTTATTAATTGTTTTCTGGCTGCTTTTGTTATTCCTCTATGCTCCTTTCTTGTTCTCTTCCTCTCTTCTCTTTTTGTTTGATAACTTCCTTTAGTGTTATATTTAGATTACTTTCTCTTTTTCTTTTGTGTATTTGTTGTAAGTTTTTGCTTTGTGATTATTATTTGGTTTACATGTATCACTCTATGTATATAACAATCTGTTTTAAGTTGATACCAATTTATATTTGAACACATTTTAAAACTCTACATTTTTCCTCCTGCATCATGTTTTATGTTTTTGATATCACATTTTACATCTTTTTATTTTATGCATCCTTAACTATTTTTGTAGTTTTAATTAATTTTGTATCTTTTATCTTTTGACTTTCATGCTAGCTTCATAAGTAATTAATCCACTACCTTTACTACTTTACTATATATTTACTTTTACTAGTGAGATTTTTACTTTTTTATATCTTCATGCCATTAATCAATGCCATTTTTTTCAGCTTAAAAAGTCCCTTTAACATTTCTTATAATACTGCGTCAGTGGTGATGAACTTTAGTTTTTGCTTATCTGGAAAACTCTTTATCTCCTCTAGTCTGAATGGTAATCTTGCTGTGGTTGGAAGATTTTTACTTTTCAACACTTTGAATATTTCATACCGTTCCCATCTGGCCCCCAAAGTTTCTGCTGAAAAATCCACTGCTAGTCTTATGGGTCCTTTACATGTTGTTTTTCTCTTGCTGCCTTTAAGATTCTCTTTTTAACTTTGGGCATTGTAATTTTAACATGTTTTGCTATAGATCTATTTGGGTTCATCTCATTTGGTCTGGGCTTCCCAGACCTGGGTATCTGTTTTCTCCCCCTGATTAGAGAAGTTTTCATCCATTATTTCTTTGAATAAGTTTTCCCCCCTTTCTCACTCTTTTCTACTTCTGGGATCCCTACAATGTGGATGTTATTCTACTTGATATTGTCCTAAGTTCTATTAGCCTATCTTCACTTTTTAAAATTCATCTGTTTTATTTTTGCTGCTCTGGGTTCCATTGCTTTGTCTTCCAGCTCACTTACCTGTTCTGCTTGGACCAGTCTGGTGTTGAACCCCTGTAATGTATTTCCAGCTCGTTATTGTATTTTTCACCTCGGTGACATCTGTTTGGTACTTTCTTATATTTTGTATATCTTTGTTGAAGTTCTCACTGTGTTCATCCATTATTCTTTTGAGTTCAGTGACAACCTTTATGACCATTATTTTGGACTTTTTTCAGGTAGATTACTTATCTGTGTTTCATTAGGTCTTTTCCTAAGGTTTTATCTGTTCTTTCATTTGGAGCATATTCCCCCATCTCCTCATTTTGCCTTATTTTTTGTGTTTGTCTCTATGTAATAGGTGTAGCAGCTATATCTCCCAGTCTTAAAGGAGTGGGTTTGTGTGGGAGATGACCTTTGGGGCCCAGAACTGCAATCTTCCTTGGCCCAAGAGCCAGGCACTCTGTGTGGATTGCATGTGCCTACCAGGTGTGACAATGCCATTGCTGTGGCATACAGGGTGGCCAAGGCACTCACCCAGCTGTAACATGGCTGCTGTGCAGAGGTTGGCACATGCCCAGTGGTGCTAGCAAGTTAGAGGGAGCTGCTACCAATAAGGCGCTCTCCAGCACCAGCATTAGCCTGGTAGAACAAAATTGCAAAAATGGCTCCTCTGTGCACTTCCATCTTAGGAGTGCTACAGGTTCTTGCCTGTCTAGTAGTTGCTTTATGATTAGTAAGTGGGTCTTCTTTACATATGTTCTTTTCAAACTACTGCTTTTGTTCTGGGTCCTGGGGCAAGTGAGTCTGCACATGAGCCCTTGAAGGGTGAGTTCTCCTGAATGTATTATGTTAGTTTTCAAAGCCAAACACTTTGGGGGCTTATCATTCTGATGTACAATCCTAGGGCTCACCATTCTGATATGGGAGATCGAACCCTTTGCTCCACAGGGAAAAGTTACTTTTATACAAATCCCTTCCAGTTTTGGGTTGCTGCACCCGGGGTGGAGTTTTGGGCATGTCTTTTCCTCTCCTACTCATTGATGCAGCTTTTTCATCCTTTGTTGTGGAGATTATGTTCATCTCTTTTTCAGAAATTTCTCAGAGGAATTTATTACATGTATAGCTGTAGATTTGTTGTGTCTATGAGAGAAGGTAATGTCAGGATCTTCCTACACCACCATCTTGAACCACCTCCCTCTACATACATTGAGCACCACATTAGATGGTGTTACAATTTTTACTTCAGTCGTCAAATATAACTTTTAAAAATTGACACAAAGAATGACAGTATATTATATTTACCCCAGTTTTACCCGTGCTGATATTCTTTCCTTTTTGAAGCTCAAATTATTCTTCCATTATTAGTTCCCTTTAGAGAATTTCCTTTAACCATTTTAAGGGTCAGTTTGCTATCAACAAATTCTTTTAGTTTTCTTTTCTTCTGAGAATATCTTTATTTTCTCTTCATTCCTGAAGGATATTTCTGCCAGATATAGAATTCACAGCTGGCAGTTCTTTTCTTTCAGTAATTTAAACAGTGCCACATTCTGTCCTCCAGGGATTCTGATGAGAAATCCTCTGTCATTCTAATAGTTTTTTTCTCTAAGGGTAAAGTTCTGCTTTTTCTCTAGCTGCTATCAAGATTTTTTCTGTCTTTTGCTTTCAGAATTTTAATGATGATGTGTCTTGGCATGGATTTCTATGGGTTTATCCTATTTGGAGTTTCTTCAAATTCCTACAGCAGTGTATTTATGTCTTTCACCATATTTGGGAAGTTTCTGGTCATATTTATTTCAAAAAGTCCTACTCTCTCCCTCTCTTCTGAGTCTCCAATGATAGAAATATTAGCTCTTTTGTTTGTCTTGATTCTTTCTTCACTCTTTTTTCATTGTCTTTTCTCTCAGTTATTAGGTAAATTCTACTGATTTGTCCTCATATTCACTGACTCTATCTTCTGTCATTACTATTATGCTATTGAGCCCATCAGTAAGATTGTTATTTTGGTTATTGGATCTTTCAGTTTTATAATTTCCATTTTGTTCTTTTAAATAACTTCTATTTCTTTCTGAGATTTTACATGTTTTCATTTGTTTCAAGCGAATCCATAATTACCTGTGAAACATTTTTATGGTGTCTGCTTTATAATCCTTGTCAGACAATTCCAACATTTGATTTATCTTGGCAATGGTACCTACTGATTGTCTTTTCTCATTCAAGTTGTGATTTTCATGAGTATTGTTACAATGAGTGGTTTGCAATTATATCCAGGATATTTTGGGTGTTATATTATAAGGTTCTGTATCTTATTCAATCTTGTTTTATTTTTTAGTCAATTCCCCTGTTGAGGTATAGTATTAAGGCCAGGTGGGTCTTCTTACTGGGCTTCCCAACCCCACTCATCTCACTGTTTGATTTCTATGACACTATCTTGATAGGGTAATTAGAGTGCCATCTGCTCCACTGGATGGGGAATGAGAGATCTGCCACTCTCTTGGTCCTGCTGACCCCACAGGACTGGGAAATCAGAATACCACTACCTTTTTCTGTTGGACTGGGGTAGAGGTTGTAGGGTAGAAGATCAGCTCTTGGCTTGGCCCCACTGGTTGGAGGTGGTAAAGGGGCTCCCTATTGGTGTTAGGCAGAGTATAGCAGGTATTCACAAAAAATATTTATTACTCAGTTATAACACCCTTTTCCAAGTCCTTTGGCTAGGAAGAACAGGCTTTTCTTGACTTTTATTTTGTCTATGCTGGAGACTTCTGCAGTACCCTGTAGAGGACGAAAGGGAGGCAACAAGAAAAGTCAGAAAACTTCCTTAGTGTTTTCCTGAGGAAATTTCCGGGATCGCTTGGCTATTGCCTTCTTCTTTTCACCTCTCAGAAATTTCCTATGATTTTTGTTGGTCTAAAAACATCCAGAGTTTTTTAGTTGTAAAAGGCGGGGCTTGGGAGGAATGGTGCTATTCCATTTTGGCCAGAACTGGAGGTCCAAGGTATAGCTTTTTATGTAATTTTTTTTTAAGTTTTCATCTTCCATTTCCTAATGGTAAAATAAATAATCTCCCTTCAGAAAAAGTCTCTCTGCACACATTTCAGACTAGATCCTAAGTATGAGTTGGAATCACTGTTGTTTATCACGAAGCAAAAATTCATTTCTCAGATCTTGCTCCTCAGACCCTGCAGTATTAATTACAAGAAGAAGAATAAGAAGAACCAACTATTTTCAAACGTTTGTATGTGCAGGTTCTGGGTTAAGTATTTGGCAGGCATTTTCTCATTTAATCCTCCAAAGTAGCCCATGGGGTGGATGCTGTTCTCACCTTCATGTTCTAGATGAGGACATGAAGGCTAAAAGAGGCTAAAAACATTTGACACCAAGTTCATATAGCATGGGAGTGGCATGAGTTTTCCAACAGTAATCCAAAACACTTCTGATGTGCTTATTTAAATTCAGATAAGAAGCCCTACTCCAGGAAATTCTGATTTAGTAGGTATAAGGCCAGGCCCAGACAATGCACAATTTTGATTGGCAGGCTGGAAAATCAAGGAGGAAGACCTCTATTCACTCTCTGACAAACACCTAAGGCACTGAGGTATCTGTCTTTTCTTTGGTAAGATGGCTATCACCAATAAAGGTGAAACCTATTCTTTTTAAAGAAAACAGGAATTTGAGTATGTTCCTTTCTTCAGGGTTTTGTCCAAAATGAGAACCAGGACTTTCGAACATGCTCTGTGGGGTTTACTTCACATTCACTGTCATACCACTGGGCAGGGCAATCAGGTGCTTTCCACCATGGCCGCTTCAATGTTTCTTGAATGTTCTGCTTCATGGGAAACAAAATTGTGGTTATCCTTAAAGTATATGTGTCTGGATGTTTTAGACTTTATAGCAATTTTTTTATAATGTGCCAACTACTAAATCCTTTTATAGTGTACAGAAATAGTCACTTTCCTTTCATAAACTGTTTTATACCTCTTCATTATAATTTTAAGGTACAAAAACTTTCAGAGAAAATTTAGTCCAGATAGGACTCTTAACTTAAAACCATTTTTGTCATAATAGACCTTTTTTCCCACAGGTTCGAAATATTATGGGGAAATCTTTCAATTAAAGTTATTTATTTATTTACTTATTAATATATTTATTTATTTTTGTTAAGAACATATATGACAAATTTTCCATGTATCACTGATTTCTTACTCATAATAATTTATAAATCATTATCTGGGACCAGGTTCAGGTTTTATGGATCTTGTGAACTTAGAGATCTAAGGACAATAACATTTTTAATTTAGTTCTCATTGATTTGGAATACAGTGGACCCTTGAACAATGTGAACTGTATGGAGCTACTTATATGCAGATTTTTTTCAACAAATGTATTGCACAATTTTTTGGAGATTTGCAACAATCTGGAGAAACATTATTTTGTCCACCTTACTTTATTATATATAAAGTATATTTATTTTTACAAATTAATAAAGTATATTGATTATATATGTATTAAATTCATAATAAATTTAACATGCAAGATATGTGTTTGTCAACTGTTTACTGTTTATGTTATCAGTAAGTTTATGTTCAACAGTTGCTATTAGTAGTTAAGTTTTTGGGGAACCAAAAATTATGTGTGGGTTTTTGACTGTGTAGGGTGTCAGGGCCTATAATCCCCACATTGTTCAAGGGTCAACTGTATATAATCATTTAAATGTTCAGATAGTCATCTGAGGTTTATCTTTGTGCTAATTTAAAAAAAACTCTCAATAAATTATTGCCTTAATTAGGATTACAAGGAAATATCTCAACTGTTCCCCAAAATAAATATGATCACAGAATGAGTACCCTTTATAGGCAAAGAATTGATTTACTAATAGCAATCCATTTGTGTATGGTATTAAGTAAGTTTCCTTATGGATTTACAAGACATCTCTGGTCTAGTTTCATTTATTTGTAAGAAGTGATGTTTCATATTTTTCATTTCTTAAGCTGGATTATTACTCAGGCAAAATTAATGAAATTCCAATGTGGAAAGAATGTCTTCCCACTCAGCATAGACTGAGGATATGCTAACACATTTCACAGACAGCAGCCAACTCTACCCTTAACCGAAGAAGAGAACAAGTTTGTGTTCTTGGAAACTGTGCCAAGAGCTCCATTTGGGGAGCGAATATTACTCATACAGTTAATTAATATATAAAAAAGTAAATGGCCATCTTCATGTTTACAGCAAAACTGTGAAAATGAAAACAAAGCTTCCGATATTCAATAATTATTAGCCCTTTTCACCTTATGTGTTGAATACTTTAAATAATTCAGAAGATGCTAGGAACAAGTAACCACAGAATTAATGTGCAAGAGATTCAGCAAGGCATTTTGTAAGTACCAGTCTAAATAGCTAATAAGGAGAATGTGGAAAAGGGAAGAAACAATAAATAAGAAAATGTTTGTATATCACAACAGAGATGTATTATTATTATGTGAAATTCACAACACCCACTATCAAAGAGAACATGAGGAACAAAATTAAATTTATGTGCAATTGTAAAAATTATAGCCATATAAATAAAAACTACGATTCATGTTTTCCAAATAGAAAAACACATATTCATTAAAAATCCAAAAACCTTATGTTCCTCCAAGGAGGAATAATAAACATTTTTTAAAAATCTGACAATGTTTCCCTGAGCTATTTTACATTGTTCATAGGGTCCTACATATTACTGTCAACAAAAAATTAACTTGTAAACAAATAAAGGTAAAATTTGGTATCTTTGTAACAACATCCTGGGTGATAAAAAACCTTTCTTTGAACAGTAAAATTTCTTTTTACTGCCTTGTCTATTAGTGAAATTATAGGGGTCCTTTCTCTTCATTCATACATTCATTAAACAAATATGTACTAAGTATTCTAATTTACTGCTTCTGGACATACAGTGCAATCAAAACAGGTTTGATTCCTGCCCTCATGGAGCTTATAAATTCTCCCGAACTCCTGTTTTTATCAAATGTATAAAATAAACCTCAATACTCAGAAATTCCACAGAGCTATTGGAATACTTCATCTGTGGAATATTGTAGGTGTCTATCTTCATGGGTGGTGTACGGTCTAGCCACCCATGGCCAGGACCCTACAAGGTGCACAACTGGATAAACTAGATGCAGTGAAAACAATCAATTTAACTTTAACTGATTTAAACAATCAGTTTAATTGCATTAAACACTTTTCTGTTTACATGTAACTATTTTAGTTCATAGTTGATAATAGTGCTTCACCTTGCTTTGGGGTGTTTGACAGGATTTGTTTAGCTAGAATCTTGAGGTCTGAAGGTATTCATTGTTCATACCTTAGAACTCTGAGAATGGAATTCAAAGCTTAGTTGAGCTAAATCATTCATTTATTTATTCATTCATTCACATTCAACAAATACATGTAGAGGAAACCAGACAAAGCTCCTTAGCCATGGCAAAGCTTACGTTGTAGCAGAGGAGACAGACAAAGAATAGTGGACAAGTATGAGAAAAAAGAGAAAGTAGAACAGTTAGGGAGATTATAAGTGGCAGGGTCAGAATGGCAGCTGAAATGTTAAATGTGGTAATTAGGGTAGACTTCACTGAGCAAAGACCTGAAGGGTTTGAGGGACCAATCCATGCAGATATCAAAAAAAATAAAAGTTCCACACAAGACAGATCAGAGCCCCTAAGAAACAAAGCTTGTAAGGATGAGTATGATTGGTGAAGAGTAAGAAGGCCAGCGTGGCTGGAGCAGAAGAGGTAAGAAGGGGGAAGTCAGGAGGGGATGCTTCAGGGGTAGCTTAGTGGGTAGGTAGGTGGATTATGCAGAATCTTAGTGACCATTGTTTAGAGTGAGACTGCAAAGCATTGCAGAATTTTGAATAGAGAAGTGGCATGATCTGACTTATATTTTTAAGGAGCGAGTTCAACTCCCTTGTTGAGAACATATTGCATGAAAGCATGCAGGTGGGGACACCTAGTAGACATTTCTCAAAGAAATATAGGCAAGAGGTGATGGTGGCTAGGACCAGGCTGATCATAAAAAGAGGTTGGATTCTGTACATATTCCAAAGATAAAGCCAATGGGACTTGGTGATTGGTTGCATATTGGGTATGAGAGAATAGTCAAGATGAATCCATTTAGAAGCCTGGTGCAAACTATACTAATTTGCAAGCCTTAATGTCTCTACTTCTGTATTTTATTTATTTCTACTGGTCTTGTTTCCTAATCTAGGAATCTAGTTAGAATTTTCTTATCTAGTCCTTTCAAATATTTATCAACCACTCACTATGTGGTAGGTCCTGAGGGCGATGCAGGATGAACAAAACAGTAACTTCAGTCTCAGAAAAGATCTTGTGAGAGGTAGTAAAATTAGAAGTTGAGATACACCATAGATGAGAAGCAGATCAAATATTATAGGGACTCATAGAAGAGAGGTGTTCCTTTGTACTGTGAGAAAAAGGGAAGGCTCAACATCATGTCAGTCAGAACAGAGCCTTAAGAATAACGTGGCCTTGAGGATGGCCAAGCCGAGGTGCATTCCAGGCCGCACAGGGGCCTGCACAGCGTCAGGTCCAGGGCAGACCAGGTGCAGTTTGGCTGGAGAGAGCAGCTGGAAAAAGACTGGACAAGGCGTACTCCCATTTCAGAGTGGTTTGGACCAAGGAGGTGGCAGGAAACGGTGGTTATGTGTGAGAGGCAGTTCAGAGATAGGGCTACTGGGATAGCAAGGTGTCCAAGGCAAGGCTGAGCCCTGGGGAGCTGTTATTGAGAGGACGGTCACGCCAAAATGGAAATAGGGACATAGAGTGAAAGGACCTTCTAAAATCTTTCCATCTGGACTATACAGGAAAAGTGAAAAGGAAAAAGGAAGATCAATTCTGGTGGCAAATAATTAACCCATCCCCGTTTTTCCCAGAGCAGGTTTGGGGACCTAATTTTCTCAATCTTCTATTGGCTCGGACCATGATTATGATTTGTGTCTCAGAGACTCCAGAAAAGAAAAGAAGATGGTAGATGTAAGACTGATTCCTTGAAGACAGAGATTAAGAAGTGCTGAAAACTTTCACTAAATTATAAAAGACCTTCACAGGGTCACATAAGAACTTTTCCAAGCTCATTTGTGGTAAGAGCTACAAATACCCACCTGCTCCAGCTCTGTTCAGTTCCTCCCCTCAGAACTGAATTGAAATGCAATCTGGCTTCTCTGACTGGAAACTTCTTCCGGTGTTTTCCTTAATGGAGCACAGAGGCAGAGGAGGTGAGGAGATGGTCACCACTTTGAAGGTCTATGAAGCTTAAAATGTTCTGGCTACAGACTTCAGCTGAAACAGTTTTGTTTTCCATGGTGAAGTATAACCAAACAAAATCTTGGGAGTGCAACCCAAGAGCCTGTACTGAGTATTTGAATTTTAGAAGGCAAAGAAGCAAGAGATTGATTATTTTGGCAAAGAGCACATTGTCATCAAGGTGTTTCTTTACCCTCCCCAGCGTTTTCAGAAGTGTCAAAAATGATTAGAAGTAAACGCAAATGTTGGAAAGAAGCATTCTGGGGAGAGCTTCTTCCAGCCCAACTTTTCAGAGACCTGAGCTGGAAGTTTGGGTAGCACACTTTGAGGGGAAATGGCATGTTTGCTAATGAATATGAATAGCATTTCCTTATGGGCCATCTATTTTTCCAGCAGGAAATGGATAATCTACTATGACATTTCAGTGGGTTGGAACAAGATAGATAAATCAAATACAAGTTGCCCTGTTTCTTTTTCAAATGAAGGATAAGTGCCTTAATGGATTAGCAATCATGAAATATATAAGTATTTATAATACGGTACTGCTTTATAACACCATCTGCCAAAGAATGGTATTTATTCAGCCACTGATATGAGAACAGATTTTCTTCCACATTATGCAGGGCGGAAATACATCCTAGTGTTAACAAGCATGCACTTTGTATTTAGCCAGCCTAAATTCTAAAGAAATTCTTCAGTTGACTGGTGTGTCATTTCGATAACATTACTTAACCCCACTTCCCTTGTCAATAAAATGGAATAATAATAATAATAATCCTACTTTTTAAAGGCGTTTAATCTATCAAGCAAGGTAATATATGGAAAGCATTCCACCAACTGCCTAACACATGTAAATACTCAATAAATCATAGCGTTTATCATCATTCCACAGGCTACACACAAAATGAGAATTTCAAAGTATTTGGAACATCTGAACTGAATGCTTTTTAAAGGAGTGCAGAGGGACTGGATTGATGAGTCCCTGTCAGGTCCAGGCAAGTCGGGCTCTGTATTGAAACTGAGGCATAGGCAGGGTCTCCACTGGCTGGGTTCTACTGCGGTGATAAACGGTTCCCAAATAACACTGGCTTTCAGTGACACCTGTGTCACTTGTTTACTCTTCATGCCCGTCATGGGTTGAAAGGGCCCCACCTAGGCAGTCACCACCTCACATACTGCCAAGCTGTCCTACCAGAAGGACCTAGAGGGTCTTAAAAATCAGCCATTGAATGTTCCAGCCTGAAGGTGGCATGCACATCCCCTCCATCCACAACTGGAGGCCAGTCCCATGCCTCACGCAACATCAGAGGGGTCAGGACATCAATACTGCCATGCTTCTGGAAGGTGGGGACTGGAGATTTGATAGAAAACACTGACAACCACCACAGGGCCACAGGCATATTTGAAAATATACGCTTATCTTATAGGTAATGGCACTCAAGGGACTCTTTATATAGAGTTTCAAAATAACAAATTAAAATTCATTACAGCAGAAGTGGTAAATGGTACCTGGGAACTCTGGATGAGACTGGGGTGACCCATCCAAATTGGAGGTATACATCACACTTTGCCTTGAATTCCTGGGATGTGTGACCCCATAAGAAGGCCATAGATTGAGTTCTGTTAAAGATGTCGAGTCATTTTTACTCTCTATGGCTTTTTCCCACTGTTTCATGCTAGTTTAAATGGGTTTTATCTGTTCTTATCTCACATCTAATGGGTTTATTGTGTTCTAACTGTAGGGCTCATTTGGTGCCTTGGACTCTATGGCTGACAGGCACCATGTAAAACATATTGTTATTGTTATGATGATGCATTCAAGCACTGGAGGGGAAGTTGTGAAATAACTTGGTACTGAAGCTATCATTATTTTCAGCAAAATGAAGTTTGGCTTCTTACTATATTAGTAAACCTTGAAGATTAAATGGTATCTAGAGCATGTATCTTAGCAATGTGCCAAAGAAGTCAAAATAAAAATATTTGATATAGCATTTCATATATTATAAAACAGATGTTTGCTTTTAAATATTCTTGATATTTTTAAAAGTTGACATCCATATTAGGCATTAGAAAAAAGAATGAAGAAAAAGATCCACACACTTAGTTGTAATTTTATTCGTTCTTGTGTCCATTATGATCAGATAGGCCAACTATGTTAATTAATTTAATCCTTGGTGTTGATCATTTGCCAGCGTGCTGTGAGCATGAGCAATAGGTTGTTTAGTTTCTTTAGAAATGCATCATCAAGACAGGAGGTGCATGGTGTTCTGGAAAAAAGGCAGGCTTAAGGTCCCGTCCCTCGTGATGATGTGATATTATGTTCCCATTACTTGAATATTCATTACTGTTTCCCACATGTTTTTGGCTACCTCTGTTTCCTGCAACTGTTTACATTATTAAGTTGGTCTGGATTATAGAAATGTAGCTTGAACTCTGTATATAGTTAGAGGAGCTCGGGATGTTTGCATAGATTGGTAAATTCTCTTTTCAGCCTAAGAGCATCCTGGAAGGTTCCTAAAAGATGAGACAAAATAGGGTCTTGTTACTGAAGGGCCTCAAACCACAGATGGAAAACACTACAGGGCTAGTCTGAGGAATTCTCTGGCACACCAGGAACTGGGCCCTCCCTGGGCCTTGAAGCAGATAACTTTCCACAGCGAGCACAGGGAAGGCTTCATTCCCTGCAGGGTGGGTTCTGAGGAAAGCTTGGGAGAGCGTTGTCAATCTCAGAAACATGAGAAATTGGGATGTGTTGGCGGTCTGTGAGTCCAGGCCTTCCTACAAGGAAATAGGTGGCATGTGACAAATGAATGTGGGCAGATGGGGTAGTCATGAGTACATATTGCCTAAGACGTCTGGTAGGACTGTGATCTAGAAAGACGGAGAGAACAGACTGGTCAGGAGATGAAACTGAAGCCGTCCTTGGCATGTTCTACTCTAAGATTAAAGATCCCCAAGTTCTGTTTCAAACTCAGGTAGCTCTTTCTTTTGTTGCTCTCTCCCTTTCACCAGGAAGCATTGTGACCCACTAGAAAATATTTGGGATTTGGAGCAAGACTGGACTAGGTATGAATCCTGGCTCTGCTCCTTACTAGCTCTGTGACCCTACTCAAGTGACTTCCCCTCTATGTCTCTCAATGTCCCCCATTTGTAAAGTGGGGGTGATAGCAATACCTTCTGGCATTATGCCAAGGGCTGAAATCAAATGAGTAAGGCTCATATAATAGTGTCGAGCATATTACATCTTTGTTAAATAAGACTAGTCCCATGTTTTTAAAGTTCCTTCTAATAAAGCTAGCTAAAATCCAGAAGAATATAATATTAATTTCTGGTGCATGTTCTGATGCTGTTAGAGATGATAAGTATGTACCTATCAGATGCGTAACTTGGGTAATCATTTAACCTCCCTCAGCCTCCCTTTTGTTATTTATAGGAAGAGAAAAAATGACCTATTTCAAGTGGTTGTAATGAATCATAAGTGAAATATACTTTTGAAAAGTGTTTGTTATGTAATATGTGCTTAAGAAAGGTCATCCCTTTCTCCCTTTTCCTTTTCTTTTATATAATCTTATTTATTTAATTTTTGGCCACAATTCTTCCCTGAATTTGAGACTTGCAGAGCTACAGGCCCACTGCCATTCCAATTTGGACATCTCACAGACACCTCAAATACCATGTCCAAAGAAGAATTTGACTTCTGCTGCCACTCAGACTTGTCCATCCAGTCCATTTGGTCTGACCCATCAGGTAAATGGTCCCACCAGTTGTTTGACCCAGAAGCACAGGATTTTCCTTTGATTCTTCTCTTTCCCTCCCCAGTGGCATTGGCCCATGTAACCCATCAGTGGGCCATCTCATAGCCAGCCTAGCTCTAAATACATCCCCTTTTCTCAGACTCTACAGGCACCTTCCTCATCCAGGCCACCATCATCTATTCTGATCCACTGATGCACTAATTTATTCTAGTCTCACCATTGCTCTGTTTAATTGCTCCATGTAACTGATCAGTTTGGTGTTATCACACATTCCATTTGGAATAGTCCTCCCCAGTGTGCCTATAATATTCTCCTCTTTTTACATAGGTTTTTAACAATTTTATAATTTTTACCAAATTTTCACTATTTATTTGTTTTCTTAATTTTTTATTGTCTGTCTCCCAAATGAGAATATAAATTCCATGAGAGTAGGGTCCAGATATGTTAATGTGTATCTAGATTGTACAGCCCAGAACTTGACATACAGGTACTCAAAAATTATATGTAGAACAAATTAGTATTCTAGTCTCACCACTGCTCTGAAAGTTCAAGTGGTTCCCCCACGAACTCAAAGTAGGATCCAACGTCATTACTGTAGCCTGTGAATTCCTATGCATTCTCTTCTCTGCCTCTCCCTCCAACTTCATCTAGAACTTCTCCTCTTCTACCAAATTATGTTCTAGCCACAGTGGCTCTTTTTTTACCTCCTTGAACAATTAAATCATTCATGCTGTGTGGAACCTTCTTTTCTCCATTAGTTGTACTGATAACTCAGCTGAAGGCTCAGTTTAAGGAACATCTAATCCATTTGGCCTTATCACACATCCCGTTTGGAATAGTCCTTCCCACTGTGCCTATAATATTCTCTCCTCTCCTCTTTTCACATAGGTTTTTAACAATTTTATAATTTCTACCAAATTTTCACTATTTATTTGTTTGCTTAACTTTTTATGGTCTGTCTCCAAAGTGAGAATATAAATTCCATGAGAATAGGGTCCAGGTATGTGATGTGTTAATATGTATCTATCTAGATTGTACAGCCCAGAACTTGACATAGGATACTCAAAAAATATATGTAGAATACATTAGTGCATAAATGAATTAATTAAAATGACATAAGCAGTACTTACTCAAATATCTTTAATTGTAGCTACTATTAGTTCAAAAAAGTGGTATTAACTGACAGATCACAGACTGTGGAGTTTGACATATAGAGATCGTGTCCTGGTTCTATCATTATTTAGCTGGGCAAACCTTAGACAAACTCACCCTTTAAAGGGCCTCAATTTTTCTGATTTGTAAAATAAGAGTTAGAATGGTCTCTATTTTATAATTTTAAAAGTCCAATGACATAATGCAAATAAAAAGCACAGTCTACAATCATTATATATGTTTAAGAAAGGATGCTCACCATTCTCATTTTGTAGGATTGTGAAAGGCATTGAAGATCCATTAGCAAACACACCTGGCATTTTCCCTCCCCCACAGAGGAAACAGACATGAAGTAAGCATTTTAATACACTCTGCTTGGTGCTGTTACAGAATATTCACAGGTAACTGTGCTGCTCGCTTGGCATCAGTCAAATGGCTTTTGTTTATGTTCCGTCAATTACTTAAAAGCTTTACACATTGTAATTTCCATCACATTTGAATCTTGATTTTCTTACTCAATTTTTTTTTCTTGAGTTTCTAATTATTATTTTTTTCATGCATAATGTAATTTTATCTCATTATTATATTTTCCCAACCTTTCAGTTGTACTAATTCTACAATTAAGGCTTTTTTTGCCTTCTTAGACTCCCGTTTTGAAGGCCTCCATCCTCTTCCATCTCCACCTTACTGACTCTCCACGTGATAACTCAGCTGAAGGCTCAGTTTAGGGACTATCTAATCAGTTTGGCCCTATCACACATAAGCTATTGTCTTGGGACCTTCCTTCCTTGCATTCTTTGGTCCTTTCTCAATGTGTACAAAATTTTGCTTCTGTCATCTTCTTCCATGTTTTCCTGGAGTCAACATCAAGAAACTTACTTAGTAAACTTATTTAATCTTAGAAAGTTTGAAAATGTCTTCATATCTGATTAATCATTTGACTGGCTATACACGTCTAGGTTTAACATCGTTTTCATTTAGCAACTTGAAAGCAAGCTTCACTTTCTTCAGTTTCTGATACAAACTAGTAAGATTAGCCTACACTGAGACGTTCAGTCTTGCTTTCTGTCCTCCTTCGAAGACTTGTCTCTCTCAGAACCATTAGTTTTAAGATCAGAGGTTCTGTGGGGCCATGGAGGGTGTTGAAATGGACCACTTGGCATCTACTTCCTCTCAGACTTCTTGTAGAATATTATGGATTTCAGCTTTCTCTATCTCTTCTAACCCATCAACATGATCCCATGTCATTCTTAAATACTTGTTGAAATATCTCATTCACTAGTGATGCTCCCTCCCATTCTTTCACTCATGACATTCTGTGTGTTTGTGTTTACTTCTGTACTTTATTTCAGGAGAGAGTGAAGGTAATATTTATGTTCAAAGTCCCCCAAAACACAACATGAAATTACCATACAGCTTGCCATCATTTAGATGCACTGAATTTATTGAACAAGTGCCCACCTTTTAGATGGTGGCACCTAATTTTTCCTAATTTTTTCAATATTATAACTTTTTGACCCTTTTATCTGGAAGGAGGAGGTTGGAGATAGGACTATGGGTGCAGTACATGAGGGAATGAATTGCTAAACATCTGGTCCTAACAAAGTAACCTTTGGAAGCTAAAAAAAGATAGAAAAGGTTCTATTTTTGTTTTTTAAGTACACAGAACCCCACACATAGAACCTTCAAAGGCTACAGGTTAGAAAGCCATGTGAGATGGAAAGAGGTATGAAAGAGTAGATCTACTTAAGTATATCTTGAAATTTGTATAGATTCTTGCCTATAAAATTTGTCAACATTCCTGATTATACCCATAGAAAAAAAATTTTAAGCAGGATTTCTCCATCCCAGTGTGTGAACATTTTGAAAACTCTTGATATTTCACTGACAAATTTCCCTCCAGAAGGATTGCACCAGTTTGTACTCCTATCAGTCACTGACCTCTTAGAAATGAAAATACCCTCATGATTTGCTAGTTTTATATATAAAATTGCATCTTATGATTAAGTCCATTACTCAAATGTGCAAACCAACCCTTGATAGGTATTGTCAACCTCATTGTAGGAATGTATGGACTGAGGCTCAGGGACTTTGAGAATTTTCAAGAACACACAGCTTGCAAATGTTTGAAAGCATATGAGAACATAAGTGTTATTTTGCCAAAAAGTAATTTGAGAACATGTGACTGATCTGCTCATCTTTTTTTAATGGAAGATCAGATTATTCATTCTTTCTGGACCAGAGATGTAGATAATTGTGTCAAACATTTTCTAGTTCCTGAAACAAATGTAGTTAAGAACACTTTATTCTCTTTGTGCAAAGCCTAGCATGGCAGGGATGTCCCTGGTACATAGAATTATTGCATAGGGTAGCAAGAACAGGAGATTTCAGTTGATATGAGAACTTAGCTTTCTCTGGGATCTGGATATCACTTTACTTGTCCTATTGCACATACACATATTTTTAAGGGACTTTATAATAAACTATATGGCAAAACAATATGTTAAGAAATATATAAGAAATTATAGTATGAAAATTGCCAATACAGTACATATACACACTATACTTTGAATTGCATGACAAACCCCAGCTTCAAGGTCTTTCTAAAATCAATCATATGAAAACCTCACATTTGTTTCTAAAGGGATCATGGAAATTACATATAATTACTTAAGCTGTAATATGACTTAATAGATAACATATACTTTTTAGAAAAGCATATGCTTTCCAAATATGCATTATCTCCCAGGTGTCTTTATCCTAGGAATCTGAAAAATTACTGATACCATTCTAACAACCTAAATTCTTTAAGATTCTTTTGTGCAAAGTGTTAAATACCCTTCATCCTAAACTGGTAGCATAGTCTTCAGTGTAGATCTCTTATGGGAAAATATGGAATATAGTGGGAATGACACAGTTGAACTGCCCTTTGGTGTGGATGGACGTGAAGCATTCCTTCATACCATTACCACTTCATAGTTAAGAGTCCAGGTGCCTAGTACTGTTACATGCTATGATGTGGATGAATCTCAAAAACATCATGCTAAGTGAAAGAACCCAGCCAAAAGTCAGATGTTGTATGATTCCATATATATGGAATATCTAGGGTAGATAAAGCCGTAGAGATAGAAAGCAAGTTAGCAGTTGCGAGGGCTTGGGAGAAGGGGCTTTGAGACACACTGCTTGATGGACAGCGGGCTTTACTTAGTGATGGAAATGATTTGGAATTAGATAGAGGTGGGAGTGCACAGCATTGAAAATGTACTAAATGCCCCTGAATTGTTCATTTTAAAATGGTTTGTTTTATGTTATCTCACCACAACAAATGTTTTGTCTTTGAAGTCTAAGTTCTTGAACCAACAAACCTGGATGTAGACACTGACTCTTGACTCCTAGTTGTGTGACGTTGGGTGTGTGATTCCGGTGTCCTGACCAGAAACCTAAGTCTCACCCTTTTCGCCTTAGACCTCCTTTAGTTTCAGGGCCCCTATGGGGTTGTTGTGAAGACTGCATGAGCTGATGCACAGAAAGCCTTTTGCACAGTGGCTGACGCGACATCAGGTCTAAGGGAATGGTAGCTACTAATGGTCCTACTACGAGCAGCGGCAGTGGTGGTGGTGGTAACTGTGTTCCCACCCTGATCCATGGGGTACTCAAATGCCAGCTTCGCTTCAGGTAACTCAGTGGAAAAAGCCACATGGCACTGACTTCTTGTATTCCCTCAGTGGAGTTCTTCTTTGGAAAGACACATTTTAGGTTAAACCTTGTTAATTAATGTCAAAATGCACTGACTCTGAGCGAGCAATGATCACATCCCTAAAGCGTCAGATTATCAGCTTTCTCAGGGGAGTAGTGGACCCTGCCTCCCAACCCATGAGAAAAAAGAGTCACGCACTGGAGCATTTAAAAGGAAGTTTGAGAAATAAAAATGAATTTATTTCAGGAGATTCAGAGAAGGAAAACTTTGGACATCAGTTGAAAGTTGCCATTGATCTGTAGTGAATGGTATGTGTTTCACAAAGATGCAGCTTGTGGGTTTTAGGTCAATCTCTACGTTTATCTATATTTATCTTTAGAAGGTCCTCTATCTCTATCAACAACGCCTTCTACAGCAGTACTTTTTATTAGTAGAATTTTCCAAAGAGCTCAAAGCACATTTGCTGATTTACTGGCTGACGTTCCGTTAACCCACGCATGCTTTGGCTTTATTGATTCTTCCTACGGGCTCCCCAAATCATGAGTAGGCTGGAAAAGTTTTCATGAGATAGAAATGTATTGTTTTGTAGTCTTGTGGCTCATTTGTTTTCCTGAAGCCTAATCAAATGAAATGTAAAGGACAACTAACGTAAATATCATTTATTGAATGAAGCGATGAAGGTCAAGTCTGTTGAAACAATATGTCCCCCAGTGTCTGTCCAGCTTGTCCGTGGCAGTGGGAAGTGAGAAGAGGTCGCTAGGGTTATGGGAAGTGCATGGGCTTTGATGTGCGACAAATAAATGGACTTGGATTTGCATCCTGGTGCTAGTATTTATTGGCCACATGACCTTGAGCAACATCTTCCTTTTGTAGCTCGATTATCCTTACGTGAAGAAATGGGATAATAAAATCCATTCCCAACAGTTGCTGTAAGTTGCTTGAGGTACTGTGTTTACAGTGTCTTAGTGCTCAGCAAACAGCTGGCAATGAATGTCCTTTTCTGCTGGCACTGCCAGTGTCGAGAGGGATGCGGTGGCCACTTTTGTCATCACAGCAGCCAGCAGGTTAGCATGTTACCGTGGTTAGAGAATTCTTACTCAGGGCTTTCTGTCCATGACCTCATTTAAATCCTTCCCTCAAGTCTAGGTGGAAGCATTATCACACTTGGTTTAGGAGCAGAACATGAGGCTCAGAGAAGTTCAGTAATTTGTCCAAGATGGTTCTGCTAGAAAGCATAAGAATTGCTATCAAAATCTCTAAGTCTCCCTGACAAGGAAGCTTGCACACAAAACCTCTTCCACCAGCAGAAGGCTTCAACCAGTGTCTGGCTGAGGTTCAGTTGATCTGTGGTCTGTTGCACTAAACCTGGGAACTAGGCAGTGGATACTGAATAGTAAGCTTTTGGGTTACCTTCACTGGAGTCCAATTTCCAGCTTCAGAGGGATACTGTGTACGTGTGGTCATTGTTCTCTGGGACCCAGAGTCCACTCAGTTGAGTGGCCTGCCCCTGAGAGTCTTTGTGACAGTAGCGGCAGCTTTTGAATGAGCCCAGCATACAGCAGGCACATACACGCAGTCCCCAGGCAGTGGTGACAGAGCAGATGACCAAGACTCAGTTGGATGAAACTGAGTCAAGAAAAGCCATGTGTGAAAATATGTTTCTTTCCAAAATGATGGTGCATCTGCAAGGGTGGAACTGGCGGGGATAATCTGGGCATTCACTGGCAACACCCCTGGCTGCTGGGGTAATTAATTTCCTAGGGCTAGTTATTAACAGGCTTCCTGCTTTCCTCCTCCCTTGACAGGCCCAGCTGTGAGATACAGTAAGTTCAAGATGTCAGAGGCCAGGCCACCTCCCTTGCTTGGGCAGCACACGACGCACATCCTGAGGGAGGTCCTCAGATATGATGACAGGGCCATCGAAGAGCTGCGCAGCGCTGGAGTGGTGACCCAACATGAAGCGGAATGACAATCTGAATGCACTTTGCTAGCAAAAGCAGTAGTCTTTCTGGACACTTCTTTCCAATTCTAGTGCCTGCCAATGAAAAGAAGAGCTTGTGTAGTTTTAGATTTGCTGCCTGGCATCTCCAGAATGGCTCTGGTATCAGTGAATCTAGTGCTTTCTAAATGCATCCCACCTTTTATTCCTTACCGTTCCCCCACCCTCCCTGATAATAGATTACTGTGGATTTGTGGGATTTTTCTTTCTGTTGAAGATTTTTTTTTTCTGGAAAAATACATTCCTCATTCTAATTACATTAATAGCCTAAATGTTTGCCCCTCCTGCCCATGCAGGTCTGAAAAAGAGCAGAGCTCCCTGCATTCTATACTTGCACATGAAGTCCTCATTTAAACTTTGTTAGGAAGTCAAAGCAAGAAGCAGAATGACAATCTCAGTGATTAATTTTAAACAGAATAACTTAATTTTGAGCTCATGAGTGCTTTGTTAATCTCTAATTTAAACCATGGATTTTGCTGATGTCCATTATAAAACTGAGCTCCATTCTCCCTATAGGGAGTAAATATTCGCTTTTTTGTTGTATTTCTGATTATGGCATGCTACATGGCAGAAAATAAATTTCCACCAAGTGCATTTTGGGGTGTGGGTATCTATCTGCATTAGGTGTTGATGAGTGATTCTTTAATTAATATTTTGAGCCTAGTGCAACACAATAGGTTTCTAAATGATACATCTGTCAGATGATACTCTAGATATTGAGTAATGTATAAATAATGACAAATAGGAGAATGAGAGGAAACATTTCTTTGTAATCTGAATATCCACTGTAGAAGAATATATCATGCCTTAGTATTAAGTATTTTCATTTAAGTGTTTGCTTGAATTTGAAGTATAGAAAACGTGTTCTGTCCAGAAAGTAGTGACTGATTTTATATGTTCCCGGATAAATTGTGGCTCAGACTGCTAATCATCCAAGCCCAGGTAGAGACCAAGGAATTAGATGACCCCATGCTCAATAACCTGATATGATCCTAATTCATGGCCATTCGGTGCACACATTTTAGAGCACATCACTACATACCAAGTGGTAACTGAAAGTTAAATTACAGAGGTTCATCTTGCAAACTGTGACTTGGAGCTAGTTTTATTTTTCAGTTATATTTTATGGGAATGATTTGAACCATTTATCCATGCTGTAAATCCCAATATGTTTCAAGAATCAAGGATTCCAAATAAATGGAAAATTTGTCTCCTCACAAGGCCTTGTGGGACTTCTTGGAAGAATGTCCACTTAATCTTGAAACAGTTATTGTCCTCTCTGCTCTGCTATTTGTGGACATCTTATTCTGAATAATTCCTGCTGCTACTCTATTAGTTAGAATTTCATCACACAGAGTAAGTTGATGCCTTCTGCAATGCTTTCCCCCAGTGGTTAATTCATAGATAATATATCTGTAGACATTCACTTCAGGCCAGACATATAAATGAAACTCCTCCATATATATATATAATCAGTAAGGAAAATGGTAAAAGGCTGGATGACAGAGAATTGGCAAAACCACATATATTGAAAGATGGATCCACCATTTCTCCTACTGATGCAAGTAGATATGTTGAAAGGCACATTACTTGGTAATCCAGGAAGACATATAGGAGGATACTGACCATTCAGAGAGGGTCACAAAATGCCTCTAAAACGTTCAAGTTAATCAAGATGCAGTCTTCAGACATAGCAGAATCACCACTGGAAACCCTCTCTGGCGTAATCATATATGTGGCAATCCAGAATCCCACCTCCACAACTCAGAATGATCCAGGAGAACTTTCCACCTGTTCAGCACCTAACTGAGAGCATTAACTCTACTGATTTAGTAAGAGAAATAATTTAGAATATGTTTCAAGCTCAGATCGATAATTAGTACTGAAAGAAACATTGCACTTGCTAAAACTTCTAGCAATATGTCCAGATCAAGTTATGCTTATAAACAAATGTGCTGTTTTAATTATCAGGACCTATTATCACACACATGCCCAAAGCTGAACACACTACTAAGATATCATATGCTCAAGTGCAGTTTATTTTAAGGCCTGCCTTCTGCCAGGTTTGTGTCTGAGGCTGGCCTAGAAATTCTTTGAAACTTAGTAGGTTAATTATTATGGGATTCACGGTAGGTCCACAAACAACTTGTCTTCCTCAGCTTAAATTTTTTCTTAAACTTTTTGCTGCCATGATTTTCTGGTTAATCAGGCATGATATTTTCCAGCACACAGTCTGATATGCTGAATGTTTCCCTAGAAGAACAGAAATGCACATATACCAATTTTGTATGACTACCTCAGTTACTTGGTGTTCTCTTGTTTTTAATTCATCTGCTAGGAGTCTGAAGTACAATTGTGATTTTAAAAAAACAAGGATCTCACCTTTGCTGGTTCATACTCAATCATTCGTCCACAGTGGGAGGCTTTTGCATCACGACTTCATGACGCTTGCTTTCAGCTGTCTTCAGGGAAATCCACACCCACTCATATCTCACCTGGATTTAATATTGCACCAGTGTTAGAGACGTGAGTCTTGCTTGTCACTCTGCCACATGGCTCAGTCCTGCCTTTATCCATAGGACTTGTTCTCCAGATAATGGGCCTCCCCGCTCCAAGGAAGAATGGCAGCCCGAGCTGAACAGGCTGTCTCAATTTCCTGCCTCTCCTCTGACTGCTCACCACTGATTCTCAATTGGCAAAGAAGACAAGTGGGAAATAGGCGTTCTCCTCACCCTCACCCTCACCCTGGGCTCTTTTCAAACTCATCCCCCAAGATTGTGAGATTCTTCTTACATTTCCTCCTATGCAGGGGAGACTATCTGTTGTCATGAGCCCCTAGAATTGGTGAGATCCTTGAGACGTGATTTGCCTGGGGAAAAAATGGTTGTTAACTTTAATTGCAGTATCAATGATCCTTAGGAGGCCAGAATAACAAGTTCTCCTCCTTTGCCTCTTGGTTTTGTGATGTTAGTACTGGCATCATCATTGTTCAATCAGGAGGACTGAAAGGTTCAGAAATATGGTACATAGTCCATCCCAAACAACAGGGAAAACAAAAAACACATCACAGAGGCTCTTATATTGAGGTTTTTATATATCAATAAAGGATATGTTCTCGGACATTGGACTAAAATTGCATTTCTTCTTCCAGTCCTAGTAGAGTAATCTGAGAGTTAAATGTTTTATAGATTACTGCTCTCTTAAGATGCTTAAATCATTTCTCTATATAGACTTACCAAGCTCTGTTTTGAGCACAAACATCCCTGAACTTTTAAGTCAGCCTGGCTCTTTGCAGAACAGGTTTATGTGGTGGGATTAGTGGTGTGTAAGCGGCTCCAACTGACTCTTTCCCCCAACACCCATTCAAAAGAACTCCTTCCAGGGACACTAGGAAGTTAAAGTATTACAGACAAATGATATTACAGACAAATGGATGCAAATACTTTCTACTCATACACTTATGCCACATGCTAGGGTAACAAGGACAAAAAAAAAAAGAGAGTTTGATCAATTTGAATAGAGGAAAGGACAAGACAGCTCCCAGGTCAGGCAGACCCTGGGGCACTGGAGGCTGGTGACCTCAGAAGGCTGCTAGCTCAGCCCGAGGAAAGGGCAGGTGCTAGGAAGAGCTTAAACATTACTCAGGAAACCCACTACACACAGCTCACATTTTCCTTGAGAACTAGCTCCTTGTCCCATTCCTTAAGGCTTTACTGTTAAAGGGGCTGCCCAGCTTCCTGTCCCTTTGTGAGACTCTTCATAAGAGGCTGTGGAAGACAGAATGGTGGCCCACCAAAGATGGCCACGTCCTAAGTCCCAGAACCTGTGACTGTGTTACAGCACATGGCAAGAAGAATTAAGGCTGCTAATCAGCTAACTTTAGAATAGGGCGATGACCCTGGATTATCCTGGGGGGCCTGGTGTCATAACAGGTGTCCCTTACATGTGGAAGAGTCAGTGGCAGAGTGATGTGATGTGAGCAGGACTTTACTGACCTTTGCTGGGTTTGAAAATGGAAGCCAAGGAATGTAGGCATCTTCTAGAAGACGAATGGATTTTTCCTTAGAGCCCCCAGAAGGAGCACAGCCCTGCTTGATCTTAGCCCAGTGAGGATTATTCTGGACTCATTTTGAACTTATCTCCAAGACTATAAAATAATTCATTTGTGTTTTTTCAAGCCACTGAATTTGTGATATTTTGTTACAGCACTAATAGGAAACTAATACAGAGGCTGTTATACCTTTGTTTAAGCTCTAAAGTGTCAGGAAATTTCACTACTTCGCAAAGTGACTGACTAAAGAGGTCTACGCAAAGAGACCTAGCCATTCCATTTTCCTTCTTGTTTTCTGCCTACTTCCCTTTCTCCTTTCCTTTATTCCACCCCTCGAACCTCCTTTCTGTCTTCCTCTCTTTCTCTGTGGTGATGACCTTTTGTCCCCCTCTTCTTCTGCCTCCCCCTCTTCCTCCCCTTCATGCTCGTCTTTTTTCTCTCCCTCTTGCTGTGTAGACACACAGAGCTACACATCGTGTTACACAAGCGTGGATTCCCCAAACCTGCAACTGACATTTAGCAGAATAGGACTTGTTCACTAAGTTGAATAATAACTAGTGGTCATTCTGGTCATGACTTCACCTCCACAAGGAGGCTTGACTTCATCTCTGGGTAGGAGGGTTCTTCAAATACCTGGCTGTGCCTTCTCCCTTAAAACTTGGGGAGAGGAATGAAGAGGTTCCTAACTCGACTCTGGGCTATGGCAGAGCCCACAGTCTTACTACCCCTCCAGCACATCCCCCTGGATCTAAGAGAAAAACTCAAGTAAAGAAAACATCATAGAGAGCAGAGTCCAGACTGTGACGGATGGGGTCTTGCGGCTGTAGTTACCGAGTTGGCATCAGAGATGAGGGCGGGGGCATGGGGCTCCCCTGTTCTGCTCCAGCACCAGGCTTGGGCCTCTGTCTCTTGCTCTGTCTTTGCAAAAGTAGGCTTCCTCGGACTTCAGGTGTCTTAGTAGTATGTCCCTAGCCCTTTTTGTCAAATAGCCTCCAGAAAAATGACACTTTCTCCCCGACACTGGTTTGCCACCTGTTAAACAGGGTGAGTGGGCCCCTGCATCTCACTCTGCTTTCTTCTTCCAACAGGAGGAAAAACACGGACACCTCCCTGCTTCCCCTGCCCCCCTTTTCTTTGCAAACTAACCACGTGACACTTTGCTCAACTCAAGTTGGTTTCTTTGGCTCCTGGCCACGTAGTTTGGAGGAACAAGGTTTGCCTGCTCTTTGTCCCATCACCCGCCCTTTCCTCTTGCCCGGAACCTTTGCACAAGCACTCACCATGAAGCAAGGCATGCAGCTTCAGAGCACACAACTGAGATGTGGAAAGGAAAGACATTAATGTAAAACTGCCACAGGAATATATCTTCCTTTCCGCCACTTTACCTCTTCGTGAACCCTAAAGAAAAATTCAGATTTCCATAGCCTCTTTTGGTAGGAGACATGGCAACGTGTGTAACCCACACTCACTCTGATTTATGTTTTAGATTTTGCAAAGAACTTCCTGGCTGTTCTTGATGGACACGTTGAAACATACTACTAATAGGCATTATTGTGTTCTTTTCTTTGGAGAGGATGAGAAAATTGTAGTATCCATTTTGGGGGGCTTGTTAAAGAATCACTAAGTCTGAGGGTAGAAAAATGAAATATATTTCCCTGCCTAGGACTGCTTTTATATATAGCCAAACATGCTTGCAATGGCATTGACGTAGATAAGAGGGCAGGGCAGAAATACAGTGGCCCACTGGTCTGGAAACAGTGCCTAGTGACCTAGGACTCTGAGACTCTTTGAAGCCTGACTAGCTGAACTCTGCAAGGAGAAAGGTCTGACACAATGACAAACTAAGCTGCCCATCCTTAAAAACGTGGCAGAGTTGGAAATATCCAATCACTAGGGCTTCCACCTCTGGGCCCATGCTGCTCATCCTCTGAATCCCAAACATCTTGTCTGTTTCCCCAGCTTTACTTTCTGAGACAGTTTAAAAGAATTTGAGCCTAGTATGCAAGCAGAGCTGGCACTCAGGACTCGGTAAGTGAACCAGTTAGCTGAGCTCACAGACAAAACCTTGGAGAGATGACACTGATCGAAATTCAGTGTTCCCTGCGGCTGCTCTCATAAGACCCAGAAGAATGTGAGAGGAACAGCCTGGTGGGCCTCTGTGTGGGGGCATTTCTGGGGAAAGCTTTAAAAACTTGGCAGAATGAGCTCTCAGATCTAGAATAGGCCTGAGAAAGAGGACTGTGTCAGTAGTCAGGGTTATTGCCTTTAATGACCTGTACAGAATGGAAGTCTATTTGCTCTACTCATCCTGGTGAAATAAGAACCCTTATTATATTCTCTTTTTCATTTAGGGTACATAACAGTGATAGTTTAGCAGTGCTGGTGATCTCCTCATGAGTTCTGTGCCTGGGGTTATATTGGATGCTAAATAATGATAATAATAACTAATAACAACAACATCTATTAAGTTCTTATATGTAAAGCACTATTCTAAGGAGATTGACATGTCCAAGCTCACTTAATACCCGTGTCTGGGGAGCCCTGATGGACGCTGCCTGGAGAGGCATCAGGTCAGGGTGGGTATGCTTACATGTCTTCAAGTCTACCATATTCACTGACTAAGTGGTGCCCTACCATTAATCCCATGAACAGAACCATCAGATCATGCGCCTAAGACTCATGGGCCTAGGACTTTTGAGATCTCGAAAGAGGTAAAGGGCAAGACACTTCAGGAGCAAAAAATCCAATTGTTTCAACCTCTGTAAGTGCTCTGGAATAACAGGGTTCCCAAGAGGATCAGCTTAGTTCAAACCCTGTCAGCATATGTCTCAGGAGAGCTCAAGGAAATACTATAGTTTTTCATCTATTAGAAATCCAAAGGACATATACTTCTACAAAAGGAGTAAAATGTCTCTCCACCTAGCAGTTTTTTCTGTATGTAAATTTACAGATACAAACTGCTATTTCTGATTCTTTTTAAAGATTAAATGGAGTCATAAAGTTGCTGATGACATAGGTCAAAGGCAGCTTTCCTAAAGACCACTGCTGAGAAAAATGGGGGAGCCCGGAGTGCTTGGATTCCAATACTTATGGAGCATTATTTAGTGCACGAGAGAATGCCCACCTGCTGGGAAGACCAAAGGGATGCTGGGAGACATTCCAGGGCAGGCAATCTATGGCTCATCAGAGATGCTGAAGAATATTGGAAAACGAGGACCCCCATTTGCCATTAAACTTCAGAGTCTCCTTGGACAAATGAAAGAAGTATGAGAGATGTTGACAATGATATATATGACTCCAATAGGAGGTGACCATTATATTTGTATTATGAATAAATACATTATTAACTAACATAATATATTAAGAAATATGTTATTAATATATTTGAATATTAAGAAAGTATTCATTTGTGTAAAAACCTACTCTATAAGCAAATGCAATGAAAAATGTAATCTCCCCAAATGAGGAGATACCGCAGTGAACCATACACATAACTTCTTTTTGTTTGCTTGGAGCATTTTCAAAGGATTGGAGTGGAGGGGAGAGGGAAGGCCAACTTGGTGTTTATCTTTTCTGATTTCTGTAATTGGAAGCAATCTCTGCGTCCTGTCTGCTGTCTCTGCTGTGTTTCCATGACCATAACACCTGTCACACATTGAGTTTTAAGTACTGGTCACCAATTGCTCTCTCCTTGTAGGCATCTTAGTCACCATTGTATCTCCAGGGATCATCATAGTACCCAGTCTACAGGAAGTACACTAATAAATAACTGTTGTATAGCTGTTCTCTCACCCACCAGACTACTGTTCTGTCAAGGAGGAACTGGTTGTATTCAAGTTTTTATTACTCATAGTACCTGTAATAAATAGTCTTCAAAGTTGGTCACCATCAATTCCTCCCTCTCTGCAGGCACATGTCTCTTCCCATCAAGAGATGCACTTTCCCTTCCCTGGTAGGAATCTGGACTGGCCTGGTGACTTGCTTTTTTTTTTGCTTTAACATTTTATTAAAATAATTTTATATTTACAAAAATAGTACATAGAATTGTCATATACTGTTTACCCAGTTTCCGCTAATGTTAATATTTTATATAGCCAAATATTTTATAATATTTTATATAACCTAAGCCAAGAAATAAACACTGATACAATACTATTGATTAATCTATAAACATTACTCTAACTTTACCAGTGGCCTCACTTTGGGAAGCAGAATTTAAGATAGTCCCCAAGATAATCAGAGAACTGTAACATGCCCAAGTGACGCTGGCCGGGCCATACTCCCCTTCTGGGCCGTGGCTGTCTGTGTTGAATGAGGGGCTTTAATGAGATCGTTTTTGAGGTCCTAATTTCAGGTTCTCACATTCTACAGTTCTTTCCTTTAGAGCCATACTGTGGAAGCAGAGAATGCTGTGATGGGCCGGTTTGATCAGTACTGCTTAGAGGAGAAAGACAATTTGGACGAAGAATTAGGAATACCCCTTTGGACATGTGGTGGTCCAGAATTGTAGGGAAATCCAGTGATCACAAAACCAACAAATATGAAGGGGCATAATCTACCCATTCCTTGACACCTCTTCCTACCTCTTTGATGTAGGCACCCTGCAGATGTCTCTTCCGGAGAAGAGCTGAGGTGAGGGTAAGGAGGAAGTGCTCAGCGTGGAAGGGTCTCAGCTCAGGGCTGTGGCCAGGGCTCAGATGCAGCCTCAGCAGAGTCCACTAGCCCTTGATCAGCATGTGGCCCTATAATATCCACACCTCCAAAAACCTGCAGATCTGGGTGTCACGGGGTCTTCTCTGTGACCTGGAGCTTGTGAGGGGGACCTGAGGAGAGGAAAAGGAGGATAAGTATGTGTGCAAAACATTAATCAACATTTGCTGTTCTGCCCGGTTGTTCTGACAAGGTTAAAGTGAGGACCAAAAACTCACTTCATGGCTTCCCACTGGAAAAAGTTACCTTGCCAAAGGAAATGATGTTTCAAAGAATTAAATGGAAGAACATTTAAAGGTCATAAGATAGAATTTAAGCCTAGATGATGACTTTTTCTTGGCCCTAATTGTCAACTCCATAGACTTAAGCAAGTTACACCTAGAAGATATACAAAGGGAAGGGCATGTGGCACCCAGATTTCTGTACCAGTTTGTTGATTTTACTCAAGTATCAGCATGCAGCCGGGCTCCCGGATCCACCCGTTCCTTTTCGTGTCCATGGTCACCCTTTTAACCCACACCCTTCTTGCTTCCTCTCCTTGCCCTTCTGCCATTCCTGTCCTTTCTTCCAAACCCAGTTTAAAAAGTCACCTTAGTAAACTTTTAAAAAATTTATTCGAGTTCTTTCTGAATATAACTGTGTACTCCTTTACCTCTGCTCAGTAAGTAAGCGTGGTTTTATTTTGCCATCAACAGCATTGTTGAAGATCTTGTGTTTGTTAAGCTTTGGGCAGATAGGACTGGGACGAGTGAGTGCTCATTATTATCAAGGAACTGGAAAACAAGCTGGGAAGTCAGGACTTGTATATAAACTTGATGCAGAATAATTCAAGGTGCTGCATAAGAAATGCCAGTGCTTCACAGTTCAGAGGAGGGAATGATTTCTGTAATCTGGTGTGTTTAGGAAAGAAATCATGTAGGAAACAAACTTCATCTTCAAAGAAGACTGAGCCTCAAATTAACGGAGGCAGGAAGAGTATTACATGCAAAGGTGGGCAGGCCACAGAGTCAGGAAAGCCATAGCATATTTGGAAATAGAGACTGCGCATAAACAGATTTGGTGAAAGAGAACATTTGGTAGTTAAAAGAGCGCCACTCTATTGTCAATAGATTGAAAGACTAGAGACAAACAAGTGTTAGAGGGTAGTTGGGATCCTGCCTAGAAAGTCAAGAGGGTGATTTTTCTGCAGGCACTGGGATGCCACTGTGGATTTCCCAACAAGGAAGTGACTTGTCCAATGCTGTACTTTGGGATGATGGCCTGGTAGTTGGGTAGAGTCCACTGGGGTGTAGCCCACTGTCACAATCTGACTGTGAGTCAATAAGGACCTGGACCAGAGATAATAATCTTGTACGTTGCTTTCTACATTTTGTTTCATACATCTGTGTTGTTTTAGCTTAACCAGTATAAACGCCTTGTAAACCAGGAATACTTTTCCCTACTTCTATGGCATATCCTTCTTGCCTAGACAGTGCTCTGGACTAAGTGTCTGTTGGTGAGTAAATGTAACTCTTATTATCACCCTATACATTTTCATAGGGTTAGCTGCTCCGAATGGGTTATAAACCCATAGCACTGGCATGGGAAATCATGTAAGAATTTGTGACATGCAGTATATTCTCTACGGCCAAGGGTGCAGAACCACTTAGAACAATTATGCTCGAGCTGTGAATCCTGAGCACTGTGTTGGAAGATGGGACCTTGAGAAGCCACTGCCCTACTTTTAGAACTCTGGAAAACTTACCACCTCACCAGGCTTCAAGATTCATCCTTCTCTGGAAGATGTATTTATACAAGGTCATGGTAGTGGTTACACTTAGCACATGGGAGAAATTGACGCTGTCTGGAAAACTCTGAGACCATCTGTCTGCCAGCTCCATGGAAAGTATCAGTCCCTATTACAGACTTAGGCTGAGCCCATATGCCAATCTGCAAAATCGTGCTGTAGTTAATTATGGGATTGTCCCTGGTCAGTTTTGTCATGGCCAATTATAATGGCTGTAGCAATTTCCTTGGGCACTCGATTCTCGGTTGCCTTGTTCTGTGATTTAACACTTTACTCTCCACATGCTTTATTTTTCCAAGATAGGTTGGAAGTTTCTTAAGGATAGAATTTGTGTCTTGCACTTCTTTCATATTTTGCTAAAATAGGAAATAGGCACGAAATAGGAAAATGAGTTAGTGCTCAGTAAATAGTTGTTTAATTGGTCTGTTGAAAAAGCCCACCCTCTCAGAAATCTGGAACACCAGCTATTCTGTCAAACTCATTCTTCAGTGGTGAAGATGCATTCCTGGTTTTAGTCTGAAAGGCTTGAAGACATTCAAGAAGTAGTTTTATTTGGCCTGAAATTTAAAAAGTGGAAGAAAGAGTGCAAATGGAATGGTGCCCAGGTGCTCAGTTCTCCTGTGGCATGGAGGGAGCTCTGTCTTGCACCCTTGGCCAATTCCTTAACTGATCATTTTACTTCCCCTTCCCCTGAGTGCCAGAATCTTTCTTAAGCACCACTTTAGACAGTGACAAGTAATGAATCTAAAGTAACACAGAAAATAAAACCCATTTGCCATTTTAAGACCTTTTAGGCAATAGACAGTTGTGTCTTTAGAAAAACTTCCTGTAAGACTAAGGTCAGCACAATGTGGACAGTAACACAATAAGAGGTAATCTTCACTGGGTATTTAAAGGATCTTCCCCTACGTCCACTTCTCCTCCAAAGATGAGTCTATGCCAGTCGCAGTGATCCTATTCTACTTGCAGAATGGGTTTGTGACCTGATTCTGGCCAGTAGGATGAGAGGAGTCTACTGGAAAGTTCTGGAAAGTTTGCCTTGCCCTTTCTTATTGAATATGAACAAGAAATAATGTAGTCTAGTTGCTATAGGAAGCCAAAATGTGACCAGGAGAGGAAGCAGCTTTAGGATGAATCAGTGCCAAGAATAGCATACGAGAGAAGGGAAAAAACCTAGGTTTTTGACAATCCATCAAGTTGTCAATCATTTTGTGCTGGAAGCCTGCTCGTCTGGACTCCAGCCTATATGAAACACGCACTTATTGTTTTAGCCAGTTTGAGTAGTGTTTCTGTTGTTTGCAGCCACAATACCCTTGAACAGGAAATATCCTCACTTTCCAGAGTTTATCCTTATTGTAACTATAAGGTTGAAACAATCTTCATCCCCATTTCTCGGGGGAGGACACTGAGAATTAGATTGCTTAAGTAACTTTCCTAAGGTCATAGAGCACTTAGGCGTTGGTGCTGTCATTTGCACGCAGGAGCTCTCACTCTTAAACATTATGCTAAAGTCAAGCTGTCTGTCAATTTATTCCATGGAAAAAACAAGCAGGATAATACTAGGCAGTGCACAGCCTGGGCATGCTGAAGCTTCTAGGAAGTCTTTTTAACACATTTACAGAAAGGGGATTATGTGTCTCTAACAAGTTGAAGCTATAACTAAGCAGCTACTGCCTCCCATGACTTAGAAGTCTACGTGCAAAAAATGTTCAACTCGGCATCCTTCTTTCTAGCAGGCCGGAGTTATGTTTTAGAAGGAAGAAAAGCTTCACCACCATAAATCAGAGGCTCTTCTCCAAACTCCACCCAGGCTGTCTAAGGCCCATGGAAGATGGAGTTAGTTTGCTGGGATGGTAAACCCTTTGGTGTGGATTAGTGAGTCCTTAGACCCAGTGAATTGTGTGTGTGTGTGTGAGTGTGTGTGTGCACACGTGCATCCTTCCCAGGGCTGCCTCACTTGACAAATGCTGCTCAGCACCATGCTTCCCACTGTGAACAGACATTATCTGTGCAGCTGCTGCTCCCGGAGGGGCCTGGGCGGCTGGAGCCCTTCCATGATTCCACATCGCCCGTGTTCTAATTTCCCTTGGGATCAGCCATTCCATTATTTTGACAGTACCTTTCCCTAGAATTCATAAAAGCATTTCTCTTCCTCGATGTATATGTGGACTCTGCCCCTCTTTCTAACTTTGAACCTGAATTTCAAAAACATTTAAAGCTGAGGTCTACTTATGATTTTTTTTGAAAGAATAGCTTCCTTTTGCATATTGATCACTTTAACTTGCTTGAAGCTTCCTTCCGCCAAGGGATATTCTCAGATGAACAAAGTTTCTCTTGGATTATGGCTTGTAATCGAAATATTAAGTAATCCTTAGATTAGATGTAAAAAACAATTCAGCGAGAGCTTCCTAAAAATATCTTTCATGTTATATCTGAATATGTGTCTGTGTCTGTGTGTATTTACTAGAAATCACAGGCAATTTCAAGGTTCGTCATTGGATATTTTCCTCCAAAATCATTGCCAAATAGATTCTAGGCACTTTGATAGGCATTTTTAGACATAGCCTGTGTGAAGGTAATTTTGACATATTTTGTGGATTTTCCAAAATGTGCTGCAGGCAGTAATGTGTCTCAGTGACTGAGGATGTGTGTGAGTAAAGTTTTTCTCAATATGTAAAACTTTTCTTTTTACAAAAATTTCAAATATAACTCTCATCTGAAAACCACAAACCCTCAAAATAAAATGACAGGAACTTCCCTAGAGAACTGACTTCACTGTGAGAGAACTTCAGCTTTTTGGGGAACCTTAACGTTTCTGCATCAAGTGCTGACGATTAATATAGAGACTAGACTTTGAGATTTTTGTTCTAGAAATAAAAGCCTGCCTGAGTTATTAGGTACTTGAGGATTTTCTTCTGATGATGCTGAATCTTCCTTGGTTTAACATTTCTAAAATATGCTCATCACATTACATTGTTTCTGCACATGTGTGGGTCATATATTCTGAAAATGCATGGTGACAAGACCAGACAGGATGACAAGCTGAAGATGTAAACAAAGCTCTGGGGCATACTCCCCACAGATAAACGGCCATCCCAGTGTCTTCTTACTCACTCAGTTTTATTCCCCTTCTGGTGTGTGCCTGATCCTTCCTTCACCTTCCCAGTGATGGAAAATACCCTATTGCTCTTTCTTTTCTTGTGGGGCATGCATTAACTTACCTTTTCTTCTTTGTTTTGGGACTAAGTGGGGGTTGGGATGCAATTGTAATTTCCAACACTACTTTATCTTTGAATTTTCCTTTTTCATAGAATCCTATTCTTGTTTTCTGGATGCCATCTGGTTTCAAATTTCTCTGAGAATGTTAATTGGAAGTTATTCCTTTTAAAAAATATATCACCTGTTTCCAAAGGATTTCTGTTTTCTCTGGTGTCAGTTTCCCTACGCTGCTCTCTGCCATGCTGCAGGTTTCCCCTAATTGTGTGCTGATACTTAGTAGTCCATTCACATTTATGAACACAGCAACGGTGATGTGGCTGGTATCCCTCGGTGGGCAGATTTCCTGCTAGGCATCATCACTTCAGGGTGAAGATGTGGGAAGCCGAGTGTTACATTAAAATGCCAGATTTGGGAGCACTTTGCTCTTGGGTGTCATTGCCCATGTAGACTGTCCTAGTTTTCCCCAGGCAGGCTTTGCTTTGTTTTGTTTAAAAAGAAAAGAAGTCTGCTGTTTTTCGCCTGGAAAGTACTTTATTGAGCATCATTCTGTGTAGATGCATGGATGGGCTGATGTCATAAGTCCACGGTTATCTGCCCAGGTTCTCCCTTATACCCAGTGTTGTCAGCTCTGGGGCATGCTCTATGCGGAAGACCAGCACTCTTTCTAAGGACGCTCTCCTTTCAGAATCCCCCATGAACCTCCCACCCACCCATCCATGCACACACACGTGTACACGTGCGTGCGCACACACACACACACACACACACACACACACACACACACACACTTGAGAATGAAGCTTTCTCAACCACCACTCATCCAAACACTACGTCTTCCAGAAATTTGGAATTTTCTTGGTGACCCCATCATATTCTGTCATTGTTTCTTACTGCCTTTAATTTGTTTGCTATGATTGAAAAATTACTTATAAAGAAAAATTTTAAACACACATAAAATTAGAGAAAATAGTAGAGTTAACCCTTGACCACATGGGTTGGAACTGCACAGGACCACCTATGTGTGGATTTTTTTGGATAAATGTATTGGAAAATATTTGGGAGATTTGTGGCTATTTGGAAAAGAATTTGTTTCCTCTAGCTTACTTTATTGTAGGGATACAGTATATAATACATATAACATACAAAATATGTGTTGTTTGTATTATCAGTAAGGCTTCTGGTCAACAGTAAGCTATCAAGTTTTGGGGGAGTCAAAAGTTATATGTGGATTTTTGACTGTGTGGAGGGGGTTAGTGGCTTGAACATAATCCCCATGTTGTTTAAGGGTCAACTGTATAATTAACCTCTGTGTGCACTAGTTTCAACAATCATCAATGTTTTGTGAACATTTAATCCATTGCCTTCTGTTTTTTTCTTGGAATATTCAAAAGAAAATCCAGATATTGGATTTGCCAGCTTCGCTGTGATATCCAGATATTTATGGGTCATTTGATGTGAGCCATACATGCAGATGTGAGCATTCTCACACCTAACAATTAACAATAACTCCTTAACAATACATCATATATAAATATTATCCAAGTTCTTTGAATTATCTCACAAGTGACATTTTATAATTTGAATTATTTGAGATCCAATCATTGTTCACATGTCTTCAATGGTTACATTTCTTTTCTAAATCTATTTTTAAATTGAAGCATAAATGACATATTAATTTCAGGTGTACAACATAGTGATCTGACACTTATGTACATTATAAAATGCTCACCACAATAAGTGTAGTTACCATCTGTCACCATACCAAGTTATTAAAATATTACTGATTTTATTCCCCATGTTCTATCTCTCATACCAGTGACTCACTTACTTTATAACTGGAAGTTTATACCTCTTAATCTCCTAGATTTATTTGCCTGTCCCCCAATCCCAGTTAGTTCTTTTTATTTATGAATCTGTTTCTGGGCTTCTGTTTGTTCATTTTGTTTTGTTTTTTGCTTCCACATGTAAGTGAAATCATATGGTATTTGTCTTTTCTAACTTCACTTAGCATAATAGCCTCTAGGTCTATCCATTTTTCTGTGAATGGCAAAATCTCTGGGTGAGTACTATTCCAATGTGTGTGGGGGGGTTCAGCCTTTCTTCATATGTCTTCTTATTCTGGGATCCAGGCTATTTGTATTAGGACATTCTTATAGTGGAAGTAAAAGGGCAACAAAGCAAGTAATGGGCCTGGAAAGCCTTGTTTAGATGTGGCCTAGTCTCTTTTACTCACTTGCCATTGATCAAGGGAAGTCACAAGGCCCTGCCACTATCAGTGGAGCAGAGATGTATACAGTTCCACTAAGAGTAGCCAAAAGGCAATAGGCACAAATGCATGATCCTCTTACAAGTGTATAATCCTTCCTCTTACAGGAAGGGGGAATGAATAATTATGTAATAATAAAATCCACTGTACATGCTTTTGATCAATTAGAGAAACTAGGTCATTTGTTCTGTAGACGGTCCCTCATTCTGGTATTGTTTGATTTATTCTTTTATGCCTGGAAACTGATATTTAAATCTAGAGGATTGGTTGGACTTGGATTCAGTGTGTTTTCAGGCAAGAGTACTTCATCAGTACTCTTCATATGAACGTCCTGTGCACCACCTCTAAAGTCACAATATATAGATTAACTCACTTTGCCTAACACTGAGTCATCAACAGGCTGCACTTCATCCTTCTGTTAAGAAGTTTCCCATCAACTTTGTATCCTATAGAATCAGCATCCACTCATGATAATCGCCTAGATAAATACACTCATTAGTAACTGCAAAATGGTTTTTTTCTAATTCAATCCATCTTTATTTAAGATGGTAAAAGTAATAAAAAATTATAATCAGACTGCCATATTGAATCATAACTCCTATGTTTACTTTATATTTTGGATCCTGAGTAATATTTCATTAAAAAAAAACGCTTATTTAAAACCATTTAGAAATGATTGAGCCAGAGGATCTGCTGGGTACCTTCCACCTCCAATGGTTTGCGATTAGGTGACTTGCACTGAACCAATGCTTCATGACAGGACAAAGTACACCTGACTGAAGTTCTGTTGTGACTATATGGAAGAACACGGCTGTGTTCTCTGCATGCTCTGATGTGCTGCTATGATCTCCTCTGAAGTGGGGAGAATTCCTCTCCTCCATATTTATGTTCCATTTCATTACATGAATAGAAAAACAATTCTCTTGGGCACCCAATGAGTTACAGAGGTTTTAGTGGAACAGCCCTCTTAAGTTGAACCCACTGCCTCCTTTCTTGTGACTCAAGTACATGTTTAGTCCTTAGAAGAATGGATCGTTGGAATGACAGCTGTTTTATTGCACATCAAATACCCCTTCTTTTGCATTGGCTTGTATGTGGAGGTGGGCCCATCCCCTGATGTAAAAGAGGATATTGCTGTGCCCTTTCTAACACAAAAGCTGTGATGATCTAGTCATGCCAAGTAAAGCAGCGGGCTGGGCGATAAACTCAGACCTCTTTTCCAGATCTCAAGTGTAGTGACATCCTTCCCTAAGTGGAAATTGACACTGGCTTCTACCACATAGGGTGGACCTGCAGAGAGTCAAGATAGAAACTTGTTGATAGAAGGACTATGTTTATGCTGAGGTCCTTGCTCCCACCTCAGGAAAAGCAGACTGCTGAAGGAGCAGTGGGCAAAACTGAGAAGCCTTGGGAACTGACATCATCTAAGGTAACAGTGAGGACTAGGAAAGTGTAGGAAAAATGCACATGTAAAATCCAGCAGAGAAAGAAGGTCGCTTGGTTTAAGTCAACAAAGTCTCTAATTGTTTAAATCCCGGAGAAAGGTTCCCTTTCTCACACCTTTGCTTGCCTCCAAGTTTCCTTTCAGATAAAACCTTGGAAACTATGAAATGCCCTTGTAGAGATGAAAACTCACTAGACCTGCCCCGAACAGGAAGGTCTCCCATTACCTCAGCTATCAGAGGGTAATCCATCAGGCTGAAAATTATGGAGGGAAATTCATTAATTTATAAAGGTTATGAACTATTAAACACTAAAATTTAAGTCCTTGAGGTCTGACCAGGATAAACAATTTTACATAAATCTCTACTTACTCCTGCTCAGAAGCAGTCAAGATGACCCAGTTGTTCTGTGGAACATGGGGCCATGGTGTCTGTCATCAAGTAACTAGATTTCCTTATGGTTAGCTTGTAGAGAGGACCACCTTAACCACCTCACCCACTTCCTCCAGTGCCAGTTTATCCTCTTTCCCCCTATGGAAGGCAATACTGAGTGATCAGTGTGGAATTTTATTTACACATATTTGCAGCACACATGAAGGAGGCATGTGTGTGTGTGTGTGTGTGTGTGTGTGTGTGTGTGTGTGTGTGTGTCTGAGTGAGCTCTCAAGATCCCCAGTGTCATCAACAGAAGAATACCAAGATAACATGGATGTACTCAGTATTAGAACAAACACTAAGGCTCTTAGAGAGAAGCTCACACTAAGTGAAGTCTGCTTTCCATTGAATTCCAGCTAAAGTTGACTTAAAAATAAGATGCTACAGGTGAACGTTGGCCGTTTTGAAATTGTATAAATTTAATTGTTTAAACAGAACAACAAAGGAATGCACTGACTTCTTGGTCCAATTCGAAGTAAAGAGAAAAAGGGGGTGATCAGAACTGGTGTTTTATCAGGTAAAACCTGATTTCACTTTTTTCATTTATTCTAGAATCAGTAATTCATTCTTGGCTATTTCTTAGAATGATTCCCTCTGGTTTGGGGGCTCCAAAAATCGGGCCCACATCCCCCTGTCCCTCTTCCACACTCCTAGTGTGTGGGGGTCAGCTTGCCTCCCTTTCCTCTACTCACAGAGCTCTTCCGCTGCCCTCGCCCTTGGCTCTGACAGCAGAGCACCCACACTTGACAGCATTATCTCCACAGTTCACTCTCCCACTCTCCTTCTCTTAGCGCATTTGTCCTGCCTGACTGAAAGCAAAAGATTACACTGAGGGGCCGGAACTTGGCATTCCTGACTTCAGTTTGGGTGGTCAGTTCCCCAGGCCTGCCTATGCTTTCTTTTTAATAGTATAGGCTTGTTAATTAGGTATCACTCCAGCTCATGAGCTGCAAGAGGTGAAGGCCTTTCCCATGCGTACTTGGAATCCAAAGCAGAATGCCTCTGGTGGCTTGGGGTGCCGGCCCCAGTAACTCTGCTGTTATTTACTCCTATAGCCAACCTCATGTGTGACTGTGAGGACACTGAGTGTCAGAGGAGGTGGGGGCAGCAATTCCACTGGGACTCGTTTTCTTGTCTCCAATCCATAGGTAGTATTATATGGAAGTTAATAGCGTGAGTCGTGGAGTCCAACAGCCTTAGGTCCCATTTTGTTCACACATATTCTGTGTGAATTCAGGAAAGTTTCTGAACCACTGTGTAGGTTTCACCTATAAATTAGGAATGATATGTCTGTTAATTATCATGAAGATTAAGTGACATAATGTACGTAAAATTCTTAGGACAGAGTAAGGTCACCTTAAAGGCTGTTAGAATTGTTATAAATAGTATGACTCTCTAGGATCTATTTTACCTGTTTTAATGTTTCAAAATACAAATGCTTTGAATGGATTTCATGACACAAAGTGTCACTTAACTTCCCCTCCTGTATTTGACTATAGGCAGTTGCTATAACTCCACCTCCAACCTGGGGGAATAGACAAATCTGGTCTGCCTGCTGAGGGGTATGTGCCACCCAGCCGGCTCCTGACCCTGGGAGGAGGCCACACAGCCACAGACAGGGGCTCTGGTCCTCTCAGAGGCCAGGAGCTGAAATAACAGAAAAGTTCTGCAATAACAAGTTTGTTCTAGAAAGAGGAATACTATGATCATGGTTCATAAAATCACCCTGGGCTTTCCTTTCATGTTCTCTCTATTGTAACCCCAGCAGGGAAAAAAAATCTGACTGTCAAGGAATCCCTACCCTAGGCAAGATTTATGTTCCACTTTCCTGAGATCAGTCCCGTTCCAAGATGTTTGTGCATAAAGAGCCCCCCGGAAAATCTTCCCAGCCAGCAGCAGCAGGAGACTGCTACTGGGGTGAGCCTCCCCTCCGCAGGTGAAAGGCTCGGGAACCTCCAGGGCAGCTGATGGCGCTGTCAGGGTCTGCGCTGACATTAACTCTTTGTAGTTCCCGGTTGACAATCGTACTCTAGGCTTCATGACGCATCTGTGCTTCCTTCGCCCGTAACCTTCTGGTGAGGGAGTGGCAGTACTGGGCCTTCCCTCTGGCTGCGCATCCTGAGCTCGGTGGCAGCTGAGGCTGGCATGCGCCCTTTGGCTCGGCTGTCTTCACATGTTAGAATCTGCTCTGCATCTCCTGCCGGGCTAGATGCTGGGGTGCTTTTGTGGAAGGAATTATTTTTTCCTGAAAAAAATTTTCAAGCAGAGGGCATGGTGACCTGCTGAGAAGGCAAGACTGGCCATGGCAATTTAGAGGAGAAGAGACATGGCAAGCGGCTCTTGCTTGGTAGAAGTGGGCAAGGGAGTGATGGCCTCCAGTGAGAAGAACCACAGTTCTTCTAGAGGGTACAGTGGAGTCACTGACGTACGATTGAGCACAAGGATGGGGTAGTTAGGGAGGTGAGAGACATGGAGTAAGACCCATCTTTTATAGCTCATTTATTAATTTGAACTCTTCTTTTCAGCTCCAGAGGGAATCTCCCATCTGACTGAATGCTGGAGAGCACAGCCTTAGTGTTAGACATACTTGGGTGAGGATTCCAGCTTTGCCACTTACAAGATACAAACCATGGTGTCCTGTCCTCATTATTAAAGATAGTAACTCTTTATATGAATTAAATGAAAAGTAAACACAAAGCCCCTAGTATGGTACCTGCCAAATAATTCAGTGGCATTAAAGGGTAGCCAGTGGTAGTGCTGGTGGTGGTGCTCGTGGTGATGACGGGGTTAAGGTGACGGTAATGGTGACGGTGCAAGAGGAGAAGGGACAGTAAGACATGGACGCTCTAGCTTTTCCACCACATGGTTCAGAGTCCTCCAAGGGTGCCACGGCAGATGTACTAACTTGGAGAGGAACCGAAGCTTGTTGGCCTCACCCCTCTGTTGCCTTCTCCAACATATTTTCCACCACTTCTGCCTGCTTTCAATGGAATCAGGCTTACAAATGGAAAAAATAAGAAGGGTAGATATTCCCGACACCTGCCTCACCTGAGCTCCTCAGAGACCTGGCAGTGAAGATTTTCTCAGAGCCCTGGTTAGAGACTGGCCTTTGAGTATTCCTCTCCGGGGACCCCTGCTCCCTTTCCTGGATCCCCAGCCAGACAAGCCAGGTGGTTTTCCATGCCATCAGCCTGAAGTCAGACTCAACCTCAGTCCTCCAAGGGAAAGGTACCATTTCCTTCCGCCTATCCCCTGGAGCCCACCTTCATCCTGTAATTGGCCTTCTCCCATGGTGACTCATCATCCCGGAGTCTGGCCTTGTGCTGACCCCTGACGTCTTCCTGAGAGAGGGTGAGACCTGCTGGGAGGAAAGGCAATCATTATGTCATCCCAGAGCCAAGGCCACATAAACACTTCCCTTCCTACTGAATGGGCTCCAAAGGGCAGGCCGACTTGTCTTGATGTAGCGCTCCTAGGCCAAGGGTGTGGAGGAGAATTTAAGCTAATGTTGGAGTTGGGAATATTTAGACATCAATTTCCCAACTTTTTCTCATTATAATAGAATGTTAATGCTGTTGTAGAAGGACCTTCTGTCACCTTTCTTTCCTTTTTAAAGATTTACAGAAGCAGAATAGGAAACCACCCTATTAACAGTACACTGTCCACAAAAGTGTCAGTGTGTCATATGCTGTGGAGGTCTAGGGTACATGAAGATGAGCCTCAAGGGACATGAGAGAGACAGGCATGCTTGTAAATGAGGTGCATAGTATAACAGCTAGGCCACTGCATGACAGAGGTGGATAGCGGTGGACTTGAACTGGTGACTGTGAATGTGTGACTTCATTTTCTAAGCCTCAGTTCCTTCCTGGGCAAGAGGGGGAGATTAACAGTACCTACCTCCTGTGCACCACATTAGATATGTTAGTGAGGCTCATAAACTGCTTAGCACTGTGCCTGGGGCCAAGCTGATGCTCAGTCTGATGCTCAGTCCCTGGGAGGATGTGGCAGGGACCATGAGTGGGAGAGAAGCACTGCACACTGGAGCCCTAAGGAGCAAACACTAAGCTCCAGTTGGAATCAGCACCTGGGGTTAGGTGATTTGAGAGCTCATGTTTGGTCCAAAAAGTTGACTCTTGGTCAAAGCCTTCAGCTTGAGAGATTGGGAGGGATGCTGAACCCATGGACCTACACTGGAGTCCTCTGGTGGATAAAGGTCCTATAAACAGGAAATGGGAGATGAAAATTCTAGTCTAATGGAATAGTACCTACAAGCACCTCAAGGTGGGAAAGAGGCCCAATTAGACTGTGGTTGGGAAGCAGCATGTGACAAACTTGGAGAGCTACGCAAAGCTAGCCAGATGATAAAGGGCATGCAAGTCTTGGAGAATAGTTTGAATTTAATTCTATGTAAAATGGGAAGTTATCACATGAAAAGATGCTCCACATGGCTAATTGTCAGGGAAATGCAAATTAAAACCACAATGAGATATCACCTCACACCAGTTAGGATGGCCAACATAGAAAAGAATAGGAACAACAAATGCTGGCGAGGATGTGGAGAAAGGGGAACCCTCCTACACTGCTGGTGGGAATATAAACTAGTTCAGCCATTGTGGAAAGCAGTATGGAGGTTCCTCAAAAAACTAAAAATAGAATTACCATTTGACCCAGGAATTCCACTCCTAGGAATTTACCCTAAGAATGCAGGAGCCCAGTTTGAAAAAGACATATGCACCCTTATGTTTATCGCAGCTCTATTTACAATAGCCAAGATATGGAAGCAACCTAAGTTTCCATCAGTAGATGAATGGATAAAGAAGATGTGGTACATATACACAATGGAATATTATTCAGCCATAAGAAGAAAACAAATCCTAACATTTGCAACAATATGGATGGAGCTAGAGGGTATTATGCTCAGTGAAATAAGCTAGGCAGAGAAAGACAAGTACCAAATGATTTCACTCATCTGTGGAGCATAAGAACAAAGCAAAAACAGACTCACAGAACCCAAGAATGGACTAACAGTTGCCAAAGGGAAAGGGACTGGGGAGGGGTGGGTGGGAAGGGAGGGAGAAGGGGATTAAGGGGCATTATGATTAGCACACATAATGTAGGGGAGCACGGGGAAGGAAGTATAGCACAGAGAAGACAAGTAGTGCTTCTATAGCATCTTACTACACTGATGGACCCTGATTGTAATGGGGTGTGTGGTGGGGACTTGATAATGAGAAGAATCTAGTAGCCACAGTGTTGCTCATGTAATTGTATATAAATGATACCAAGAAAAAAAGACACACAGAGAAAATAAATAAATAAATAAATAAAAATGGGAAGTTAGTGGGGGGATTGAGCAGCTGAGTGGCATGACCTGACTTTTGAGTTGGAAAGATCACACCTGTTTGGGGAATGTCTTGGGTGGAGGCAGGACCAGAAGCAGGAAACCTGTTAGGAAGTTACTGAAGTAGTTGGAGCAAGAGACGGTGACAATCTGGATGGCTTCAGGGTAGTGACAGAGTGGTGGAGACTGGTCTGGTCTAAATTTATTTTAGATACAGAACCACAGAATTCAATAATGGATTAGGAGAGTGGTGAAGACTTAGGTTTCTGGCTTCAGCCACCAGGTCTAGAGTTGAACTATTGACTGGAACGGAATCTATGGGATGAACTTCTCGGGCAGAGAGAGCCAAGATTTCCAATCTTGAGAGACTCAGATGGAGTCTCAAGATGGCATTTGTTTATCTGAGAACTTTTGGTGTCCCAGGAGTGGTATAGAATGGAAACACAAAGTGGGAGGGCTGAGCCTCCAGATGGAAATCAGAGGAGGGGGACAGGGCCCTGGACCTAATCCCCAGCACCTCAAAACCTTGGTGTTTGGGAGGAGGACTTGGAGTGAGCAGAGAACACTAAAAACAAGTGGCCAGTGAGTTTGGAGGAAAAGCAGGGGAGCGGGGCATTGGAGGTGGGCAGCAGAGAGTGCTTCCAAACAGGGCAGGCCTGGCTCAGTGGGGGCAGGTGCCACTGAAGGGCTCACATGGTGCTGAGCATTCTACGTGGAGCATCTTACTTGATGCCTGAAGGGACAGAGCTGGGGTTGACCACCAGGTCAGTCTGAGCCCAAAGCCGACACCCTACTCCTTAGGCAGCAGCGTCCCCATTTTGCAGATAAGAACGGAGCATCAGCAGGTGAGGCAAGGACTCATGTGGACCTATGACCTAGGCCTTCTCACTCCTCAGTCTATGTCTCTTCACCCACAGCAGGCTTGCTCTCTCACTCTGCTCCCACAGATTAAGAAACTGGGGATATATAGAAATGGCTCTTTACGAAGACCTAACCACAAAAGTAGAGACACACTCAACATAGGGTTCCACCTGTGTTTCTGGAGAGTTTCAGAGAGAGATGGCTTACTGCCTCAGCTGGAGCCATGGGACTAGTGGGTGGGGGGTGCCAACCAGGAAGCCTGAGCAGATCCAGGGAACCCGTCCCTGAGTGTGGATTGGAGGGGGGCTGAGATGCAGCTGGGGTGCAGTGGCATCCATTTCTGTCCTCAGACCAGCAGTCCTGGCTGCTGCTCAGTGGGCTGCTTTGCAGCCCTCCCTGAATTGCCAGTCAGTTAGGTTGAGACAAATAGCCTGGGCTAGGATGCCATGTGACTGTGTTTTATTTGATTTTATTTAGATATAAAGGCTACAGGAAAATTCAGACATGCTGGAGCTTGACTGCAACGGATGAAGCAGGGTGATCCAGGAGTTACACTGCTCCTTGAGTAGGTTGCTGGGCCAGGCTAACCGCGTGCATCCCAGCTGGTGGGAACACGGGCCCTGTGGGTAGGGTCAGCTGGTCACTGTGACTCCAGGGGCACACCTGGAAAGCTAGGGGGCATCAATCTGTGGCTTCCAGCTCGACTGACCTGTTTGGAGCATGCGGCCTGCCATACTCCCTGGGAGGACAGCTACTTTAAAAACTCGAGGGTTGTGGGCTCTGTGGAGCCCCCACCTTAATGGGAGGAGAGGTAGCTCAGAGAACTGCTGACTTTGGTGGGCCTGGAAATGCCCAGGGAAGCTCATGCCTTATCTCTGAGCACCTGAGTCCCAACAAGATTGGCTCCCAGGGACCTGTGCACTGCCTGACCACATACCTTCACTGTCTTCAGAATCAGAAACAGCACATGTCCAGGCCCTCACATGCCAATCCACTCCCTGAGGGCCTGGATGTGGATTCTTGTCCTCACAGAGCAAAGTTCCTTGCTGTGGAATCCCACATGCACACAAAGTAAATTCCTCCATCACTAGCGTCCCCTCCAATCAATGAATAAGTGAACCGGAAACAACCTAAGTGTCCATCAATGGATGAATGGATAGAGAAGTTGTGGGGCATATATATATATATATATATATATATATATATATATATATATATATATACACACACACACACACACACACACACATATATACACACATACAATGGAACAGCCATCAGCCATAAAAAGTGAGGAAATCCTACATTTGCAACAACATGGGTGGAACTCGAAGGCATCATGTTGACTGAAATAAGTCAGAGAAAGACAAGTACTATATGAACTCACTTATATGGGGAATCAAAAGGAAACCAGAAAAACTCAGAGCAAAAGAGGTCAGACTTGTGGTTATCAGAAGCAGAGGGGGCTAGCGGGAATTGGTGGAAGGTGGTCAAAGGAACAAACTGCCAAGTACAAGATAAATAGGCCCCAGGGATGCAATGTGCAGCGTGGTGACAGAAGCTCACACTGCTGTAGGGTACAGTGTTGAAGAGAGTAAATCCTAAGAATTCTCATCACAAGGAATTTTTTTCCTTTTTTTCTTTCTTGTTTTAAATTGTTAACTATATGAAGAACCTATCATGGTAAACATTTCACAATATATGTAAATCAAACCATCATGCTGTATGCCTTAAATTTATACAGCTATATATATCAATTATTTCTCAATAAAATGGGGAAAAAACAGCAAAGATTTATAGCTAATAAGTCAGCAAGAAGATAAAAATGTAATAATAAAAAATACTCAATCCCAAAAAGACACTAAGAGAGAAAAAAGAGAACGAAGAACAGATGGGACAAAAAGAAAACAATTAGCAAGAGGGTAGATTTGCATCAAACTCCACAATAATCATATTAAATGTTAAAAGCTAAAACATCCCATTTAAAAGACATTATCTGGCCAGACAAGAAAGGAAGACCCAACTATATGCCTATAAGAAATCTACTTTACGTATAAAAGATATAGATAAGATAAAAAATAAAAGTCTGGAAGAAAATTAACCATGTAACACTTACAAAAGATAGCTGGAGTGGCTACATTAATATAAGATGAAGTAAATTTCAGAATAAAAACAATTACTAGGGATAAAGAAACTCATTTCATAATGATCAAGGCATCAATTCATCAGGAGGACATTATAACCATAAATATTTCTGCACTTACTAATAGAACTTTAAATCACATGAAGTAAAAACTGATAGGACTGCAAGGAAAAATACAGAAATCTACAATTATAGTCAGAGTGTTCAATACCCTCCCCTTAATAATGAATAAAACAAGTAGACAAAAATCACTAAGGATATAGAAGACTTAATACTTAACCAGTTTGAGGGGCATTGTCTTGTGGTGGTTTCATGAGTGTGCATGTATGTCAAGACACATTAATTTGTATGTTTTAAATATATGCAGGTTTTCAAAAAAGTATTAACAACACCTTAATAAAGATGTTAAAAATCCTCAATGTAAAACAAAGACTTACTGGTACATTGATAATCACTTAAAATCCAAAGTTAAAAAAAAGGATGGACAAAACCCAAAAAGAACCAGATCCTCATACCTGGTGAACACTCTAAGTTAGGACCGAATAACTGGACTCTAGTCACAAGTAATAGGCACTGAACACCAAAGTGATGGGCATTATCACTGTCTGCGTGTCTGCAGCATAGAAAACAGAATATTACACTTTCATTGCAGGAGAAACCGTCCTGCAATAGCACATAATAATGCAGAACGTACTGGAAAAGGAAAAAACAAATTTTAAACAAACAGCAATATATACTGCGGTTTTCAACAATGTAGTACATTCTAAGTGCAAGATTACATGCAAATTGACTACAAAATCAGCACGGAACAATTTGTGGAACTGATGAATATAGCTGAACCCAATAATATTATCTAATTATGAAAAAAAATAAAAGGTGAACTAACTCTGACTCTATTAACTACCTACAGGCCACAGTCCTGTTTCACTGGGCCTTCTCCCAGCAAAACTCTAGCAAGGGTCTGGCCCGTCTTCCGCACTTCCCTTTGGTTCCTGAACCGCAGCTCCTCTGTCTGGAACGGCCATTGGGCAGGAGAGAAAGAGGGTGGCTGTGGAGGGTGCTCACAGCGGCTCCTGCCTGGGATGGTAGTCCCCTGGCACTGTGGACCCGCGCCTTCGCCCCTCCCCTCCCCATTCTCCACACAGCAGCTGGGGAGGTCTTTTAAAAATGGAAATTAAGTTATACCTTCTACTTGCTCCCAGCCCTCCCATAGCCTCCCATTACAATTAGAAGAAATCCGAGTCCTGCCACCCTGGGTCGGACCCCTACCAACTTCCCTGATTCCCCTGCTCTGCAGCGGGGAACACTCCTTCCTCTGATCCTGTCCCAGCTGCACACCTGCCAGGTCTCTCGCTCACAGGTTACCTGCCCAAAGAATCCTCATTCCACATAGCCCGACAACTCACCTTGTTTTCTGCGAAATATCTGCCGACCATCTGAGCTTTGAGCTTGTGTTTGTGCCCCCAGCAGAACGCAAGCCCCACGAGGCAGCCATTTGGCTTCTCTCACTCAGCATTGGCATCTGCCTGGTACTTTCACAGTTGCTCAATAAATGCCGATTCGACCATTGAGTGAATAAAGGGCCCCGGTGGTTGCCATACTGGGATGACGGGGGGAGAGGGCCGCAGATGGGAGTTAGGAAGACTCAGAGAGTGCAGGCCCTCCAGTGCTGTGTTACCATATTTGGGTTTTATTTTTTGGGAGTTTGGCAAGTCACAGAAGCGCTTTACCCAGTTCAGGGACAGGAGCAAAGTTGTGCTGTTGCAATGGCCACTCTGGGGACTGGGAAGAGTGGGTTGTGTCTCCTAAAAGCAGAGAAGTCCCTTGGGGGGCCATTGCAGGGACCACCAAGAGCCTTCAGTGAGGGACAGGGTTTGCAGCTGTGCCTGAAGGATTTCACAAAGGCAGTAAGAGGGGGTGGGCAGGGACCCCACTTGGTGAGCGCTCCAGGGGCCTGACAGGAGTGGAGAGTTTCTATAGCTCAGGCACAGTCTTTTCAGCCAAAGGAAGAAGCTCTTTCCCAAACGAAATCGTGGTCAGAGCTTCCCCGCGGGGTCAGATAGAGGTGGAGGGGCTCTCCCTGGGGTGGGGGACGCGCCCAGGGCCACGCCCGGCCGCCCCCACTCGGTCACCCCCTCGCTCCCCCAGCAGCCGCCCGGCGACCCCAGGGCCCCGCGGCGGGCAGAGCACTGCGGTGGGCGCGGGAGCCTCCCTCCTCCAGGCCCTGGCGGCGGCGCGGCCGCTCCGCTCCCCCCGCGCCGCGGCACCTCCGCCGCAGTAAACCCGCCCGCGGAGGCTCATTACGCGGGGGCACAGAAGCGGCCCAGGGGCCTGCTGGCTCCGGGCGACTGCGGCCGCCGCACACCTCGGAGAAGCACATAAAAAGACAGCGACTCCGGAGGTACCGCCCGCGCCGGGAACCCAGCGCAGGAGGGGAAAACACAGCAACAAACACAACTCGTAAGACCGCGTTACGGGGTTCCCAGGAGGGCGCCCGGGCTCCGAGGAGGCAGCCCCAGTCCCTGGAGCACACAATGCGGTTTTTATAAACTTCCACGACTCCCTTCCACTTTTTTCTTTTTTCTCTTTTTTACCATTTCACCCCACAATACACATTTTTCTTAAGGAAATTAAACACAGAACACCTACTGTATATTTAAAGAGGGAAGAAAAAAAAAATACCAGAACCCCCCTCAATGTTGAAATGTCATTAAGGAACGTGACGCAAAGCTGAGAGGCCAGGAAATTGAGTCTTTAACCTGCCACTTGGTCCCTGACACAGGGCCGAGTGCACGTTACCCAGCACAGAGGACCCCCAAGTGGAAATTCAGCTCGATTCTAAAGACAAAGGGCAGGCCGGTCAGGAAGGGGCTTCTGACTGAGTGGGCCTGGGGCTGCGATGCCCCCCACCGACGGGTCAAGGTTGCCCTGGGGCCCCCACTTGTTTGCCGTGGGGATGTCTCCAGGCCTGCACGAGGCGCTTCTGCGGGGCTGGGCGGGACCCCGCACAGGACAGACTGTGTGCTTTCCTGCATGGGAAGCTGAGGTGTGCTTCACCTTAAATACCCTCCTTGTCTCAAATCCTGTTGTTCTTTGAGGCCCAGGACAAGCACAAGGGTCTCTGTGACGCCCTCTCCAAGCCCCCAGTTCTTCCATCCTCTGGCCCCTATCTGCCCCACCTCTACAGATTTGTAGTTCAGATTTTGAATTCTAAATTCAGGGCAATGTTCCACCAGGTTGGACAGATTGCCAAGGATTAAGTGAGACTGAGCCCTTAAATTACTTAGCCTGGGGCCCGTAAGTGTCAATCTGAAATGCCTATGTCTGTAGCCAGGTATATCCTCATATGAGTTCGTCCTTGGTTCAGGCATTGTACCAGGCACTGGGGGATGGAAATGAACAAGATGGTCAGGGGCTCCAACTTGATGGGCTCACAGTCTCTTGAGGAAGCTTGTTACTAATTTCTTTCATGGTTCCAGTCACCTGTGATGGAGCCCAGACAGGAGTGCCACATTTTTTAATAAGCCCACCCTCCGTCTCAGAGAGGCCTAGGTTTCGTCTTACCTAGGCTACAAGCTTTCTCCGGAGGATGTGTCAGCAAGCCACAAGCCCACCTTTCCCCGGACCCATCCCCTCAAAAGCCTGCCAAAAAACCTGGCCATAAAGAGCCTCTTAGCCTGTAAGAGATGCCTTCTTTGTTCTGCTCACCAAAACAGATAGGTCCGTCTCAGGTTTAGCAATAAGCCTGTTTGGACTGTTGAGTTTGGGTCCCTTCTTCTCCTTTTAACCTGTCCTCCCTGTACTGTGCTTGTATTTATCACTCCCCCCTCTCCTTCTGGACGGGTTGAGTTTGTTGTTCCCATTTTGCAGCTAAGGAAATTAAGGCCCTTGAGGGATTAAAAAGCTTTCAAAGGCTCCTGCCTCAAGGAAAAATGGGGCTGATGTCACCCTAGGTCCACTGTCTTCAAAGCCTGAGTCCTGCGGTCATGCTTCCCAGTCTCACCACACAGTGATTTTTCTGACTTAGAATTTGCAGCTGTGCAAGCATCATGTGCTGCAGGACTGTTGGCACGTGTGCATTTGGTCACCATCGTATTTGCGATTGGAGTTAATAATGCCACTCGGTGTTTGCATCATGATTGGGGTTCAGGAATGTGTTTTCAAAGTAAAGGAGAGATTTTGGTTTTCATGAGAAAAATATTTACTGAATTTTCCTACATGTCTAGCATTATGTATTCTGTGCTAATGATTAAGAGGACGGCTGTTTTGTTCATCTTACAACTTCAAAGAGGAAGCGACTGATCTGAGCTCACACTGGGAACTGGCTGTGGAGTCAGTGCCAGCACCCTGCCTCCTACCCGGCTTGGGGGCAGAGGTGTCCTCTTCCTGGGAAGGCCAGACCTCCAAGCTGCTCTTTATGCTTCACCAGTACTACTGGGACAACCTGGCTCAGAATCATCCGGACAGCTTGTTAAACCTGCAGATCCCTGAACCCAGCATGGCTTTCCGCCAGCCGCGTTTCCCCACACTCAGCCAGCCCCTGGTGGTCTGAGGTACAGGGAGGAACTCTGGCTTTCTCCAGGGGGAAGTGGCCTTTGTGAACCATGCTGCCCAGCCTTATGCTGGTGTGTCTCACTCACCATTTTCTTCAAAGACTTTCACTTAGCCATTCCACAACTATTACTTAAGCTGTGACTGTGGGCATAGGAGATGTGAAAGAAAACTAGTTTTCACACCTCTTGATCTCCACAGGCAATTCCAGCTCTGGCTGACTAAAACAATAGTGCTTGTGTGGTTATCAAAAAGGCCTGTTCTGGGCCCCAGCCTGGGCTGGGTGGGTACCTATGGACAGTGAGAAGAATGCAGAAGACTATGAGTGTCCTCATCCATGAAGAACATGAGATATTCTCAGGGAACTCCCTGTGTACAAGAAACCACCAGGCGGCATAGAAGTCCTGCTTCCACAGGGAGCTAAAGGGACTCAGAGCAGAGCAAAAACTGCTGGGCTAGAGTGAGGGGGCCTCACAGGAAAAATGACACCTCATTCATTTTTCATTTATGAAGTGATTGATCTGGATGTGATGTGATTTTTCCTTAAGGGATTTTTTGGTGGTTTTCAAAAGCATGTGCAACTCAAAATACTAGATAAATGAGGACAAATATAATAGTAAGTCCAGGTACTATACTTGGCCCATTAGGTACAAAGAAAGAAAGAAGTTTGGAAGGATGTGTGTGTATATATGTTGCAGGGCTGGGAGTGGCAGGGGCCCTAACTCTGTTTCTGCTTTAGGTGTTTTATCTTGTGATTCCTACTCTGTTTGGCTTCGGGAAGCTTGAAGTTCATTATATAGAATAATATTCCAGATGACTTTCAGCTCTTACATGCATCTAAGTAGAACTGGGTTACAAAGGATTGGGAGCATTGTCCTGGGCTGATGTTGCCCAGTGGTTGGGGAGATGGCTGGTGCAGAAGAAAGTGATGACTCTTGGTTGATGCTAGGTCTCTGCTTCCTCATCAGGATCCTTTGGTTACCTCTTTGGCCAGGCAAAGCTGTCCTTACTGTTTGGTTCAACTTACTAGTCATTATCCAGGAGCCTGGCCCCTATCACCATCTCTTGTTCCATGAATGTCTGCAGCACACACTGTTTAGCAACCACTGCCTTTGAGGACTAGACAGTGCAGTTGGTGTGCATCCACTTGGAAGGTCATCCCAGAGGCGTTCTGGGAGCTCAGGCCCTGCTGAACAGGGTTTCCAATCTGCCTTGATTTATGGCCATCTTCAGACAGAAGATGCCAGAGCACTTTCCATGTCCATGTTAATTGTGTGGATTTCTTGGCACATACCTATGGAAGCAAAGGATGCAGGCAATCAATCAGGAAGCAGAATTGAGAACTAAGCACAAACAGGAACAAGGGGAATCAGGAATATATCTGGTTTCTGATGGAAATAAGTTGGATTGCAGTCTTAAAAATCACTTGGAATAGTGCAAAAATGCTAAAAGTGAAAAGGGTTGTTAGATTTTTTATTAAGATTATTTTTGGGAGCAGTTTTTGGTTCACAGCAAAGTTGAGGGAAAGACACAGAAATTTCCCATATTGGCCTGCCCCTACATGCACAGCTTCCCCCACTGCTGTCAACATCCCCACCAGAAGATGAGTTTGTTACAACCGATGAACCTACATGGACATATCGTTATTAACCAAAGTCAACAGCTTACATTAGGGTCTCTCTCGGGGTTGTATATTCAATGGGTCTGGGCAAATATACAATGAGTTGTATCTACCATTAGCATATCATACAGAGTATTTTCAGTGCCCTAAAAGTCCTCTATGTTCACCTAGTCATCCCTCCCTCCCCCAAACTCCTGGCAACTTTGACAGTTTTCCCATCTCCATAGTTTTACCTTTTCCAGAATGTCATAGAGTTGGCATCAAACAGTAGCTTTTCTGATTAGCTTCTTTCACTTAGTAATAGCATTTAAGGTTTCTCCATGTCTTTTTATGGCTTGAGAAGCTCATTTGTTATTAGTACTGAATCACATTCTGTTGTCTGGATAGACCACAGTTTATTTATCCATTTACCTACTGAAGGAAGACACCCAAGTTTTGGCAATTATGAATGAAGTAAAATTTATGGAAAATTTAAATAAAATATTTGTAAAATTATGGAATCTCAGAACCAATGTTGTGATACAGTAGAGATTCAGTGGTCATTTTGTAGATAGTGATGCCAGAAATAAGGAGTATGGTAACAGACATCAAGCCCAATCTGGGCAGATGGGAGTGGAGAAGTGAAAAGGGCTTTGGCTAAAACAAAATAGCATTACCCTGCCTCATCAGGGTTTGCCCAGTCCTCCCCTGGGCCCAGGGCTCCATAGCACATACAGAGGCAGGAATCCACCTTCTACTCCAGCAGCCACCGTTGCTCTCCAGGAGTGGTCCTGCAAAGAAATAAGAATCTGTTTTCCTTACAACTGATAGAGACCATGAGACAAGCGGTCAGGTCAAGATTTCCTATGAATCTAGTCATAATAGACAAACATGGTCAAAATGATATATATATGTTTAATAAACTTTTCCTTTATCAGAGAGATGAAATCACAGAAAACTAATAAAAGAGCAGTGTTTATAAAGTCATCTGCTTGTAGTTTTTTAAAGAATAATTTAATTTTGACAAAATCTCAATTTAAAAGATATTCTCAGGTTGGTTTCCAGGATGGGTGTGTCTCTCTTTATCTCTGTAAGTTTAAGCAAGGACCCGACTGAAAGAAAGGTACTCCTTCTCTGGTTCTACTCTGGCCTCAGCTTTCTGCAAGGGTAGAGAACCAGTGGTCCCAAGAAATATTCTATAGCTCAAAAATAAAAACTGTTAGAGCTGGAAAAGACTTCAGAAAGCTCAGAAAGCTTAATCCCCTCATGTTACAGAGGAGCATGCAAGCCCAGAAAGATAAAATTATTTCCCTAAGTTCAGATCTCCCGACTCCAAGTCAAGGTCCTTTCTGTCGTTCTGGAGCCTGGAGTGCCTGCAAAGCCAGGGTGGGGCAGCAGTGGAGCTCGCTTCCTCTGAAGGGCTGCATAACTGAATCGAGGGGAGGAAGTAGATCTAAGGGACCGCAGCCAGAACAAGTGTCACCTGAGGAATGGCTCTTAATACAGAGGGGGCAGGGGCCTTGCGACACCGTAGCTTTGCTCAGACTTCTGTCTGTTGAGCCAGTGGTTCAATCCCAGAACTTCCTTGGACACCTTTAGAAGCCCCTACAGCAAAACACAGGCCTCTTGATCCCAGGTTGCTTCTGACTCTGCAGGGTCCACCTTTTGCTCATATTGCCCCCAGTCTCAGAATGAATAAAAATGACCTCTTTCTTAGTTGGGTAATCCTTCCTCTAGCAATTCCTGGAGAAAGAAGAAGAGTTATTTTGTCACACTCAAGGTGAGGGGTGGCACACTAGACTTTCAATGAGAACTGTTTTTAGCATCAAATGGCTTCTGTCTCTGCCTTCATTTCCAAATGTTTCCCCACATCTTTCTGCCAAAAAGAATGATCACTGTTGTGAAGGGAATTGAGGGTGTCACAGGGCACCTCTGTATCCCCAGTAAGGCTGGGATTGATGTGAGTCATTTGGTGATCAGCCACAACGCTGTCAGCACCTGACGTATCTGGACAATGAAGATCATCTCAGGAAGGATGAACCTCTCCCTGGGCAATACCAGGTGGCCATAGCCCAAGCTTTGCTCAGCCTATATAGTACATACCATCCTTTGTGGCCAGCCAAACCATCCTTGGCCTCTCCGACGGTGGTGTGCCAGCAATCATTATGGCTTTATTATAGCTCCTTTCAGCAAGTCATGAATTTTTACAGCCAAATTACAAGTCTGTTTACAGTTAAGTGGCAGCAAGTACTTTTAAAGCAAGTACTGTAGATATTTTTATGACTGAGCTTGCACCATCAGAAACACATAGAGTATATGGGCAGGACCCAGAACGCCAGGGAGACTGTTTAGACTCCCACTAAATAGGGTAAATAAAGGGGCTTTGTATTTGTCTGATGGAGGCAGGACCCCATCAGGCCAAGGTTTGGATTCCATTGGGAAACCATGAGGTCTTTGTACATACACCAATGAGGGGCTGATCTTATAGTTTAAGGGGCATAATTGACTTGATTAACTATATTAATTAGGATAATTGCATTGCAATTTAAAAATATTATTTGCTGGTGTATGATTCTACTTACATGAAGTACATAGAATAGTCAAATTTGTAGTGACAAAAAGTAGGATGGCGGTTGCCAGGGGCTGGGGCAAAGGGTAAATGGGGAGTTACTGCTTAAGGGGTACAGAGTTTTGGTTTGGGAAGATGAAAAGGTCTGGAGATGGATGATGGAGATGGCTGAATGAGAGTGCAAATGCCCAAAGCAATACACTTAAAAATGGTTTAAACGATAAATTTTATGCTATGTAAATTTTGCCACAATAAAAACATTATTTGGAAGCTGAAGACATGTTACTGTTTTCAGGTACAGGATACATGTCTTCAGCTTCCAAATAATGTTTTTATTGTGGCAAAAATTTTTTCTTTGTCTAGAAAACCATATTATAACATAATGAAGAAATATACAAAATATTTGGAGAAGGATACATAGTTACCAGAATTTTCGTAGTCATGTCTAGTAAGGGAATTGGTTAAGTAAATTTTGGGAAATCTCTACAGTTAAATATCAAGTAGCTGTTAAAACACAATGGACTATTTGTAGTTATAGAAAGCCACAATGAATTAATAGAGAAAGAAGGATTTAGAACAAAATAAGGATTTAATGAGTTGTACACATACAGGATGAGGATCTAGAGTGGGAGAAATCAGTATCTACATACATGGCAACCCCTTTCTTGAAGGACGTATTTAACCTCATTTCCTATTCTTTGATAACACCCTGGATCCTATTCTTTGATAACACCAACATCCAGGGTTGGTATAAGATGATTAAAACATTTTACCTTTAATGTGTTAGCTAGGTTTGCCTGAATAACAGTGGATGGTGGTATTTTTCATTTTACTAATTTTTATGTCTTCAATCATTATTATTAAACCAAAACAGTAACCATAATTAAACTTGAACTTAAATTCTGTAATTTGTAATTTAACAAATGGAGTTAAAGTAGAATTAAGCCATGCTAAATGATACAGGGATATACAAATAGACAATAATAAAATCTAGGTAGACATATTTTTTAATAAAAAGGGAATGAATGTGGAATCATTGAATGTAAGCATTTATGATTCTATGATATATATTTATTTTTTCAGCAGGCCTAATCCAAAAAACACAGGGAAAAACAAAAATATACAAATTAAAAAATATAAACCATTTAAAATTTAAGAAAACATGCAATATACATTATTCTGGAAACTAATCTGAAAACTACCAAAATTAAAATTGTAGACATATATATTCTTAAACTGCCCCCACCAAATGTTGAAAATTAAACAGAAAAACAAATACAGAAAAATGTTAAGACCTTCAAAGCCGAGCATCCTTCCATATCTAACACTGACCCTGATACCTCCAGTGTAACTCTTCACAGGTGTCCCCTGGCTTGACACCTCCTTTTAGTGACTCACTGACATTCTGAATATAACGTCCTGCAAACTGAACTCTAGATTACTACCCTGCAAACCTGTTTCTCTGCCAGTCTGAGGTATTTTTTCAAAGAGATACTTACACCCATCTGTGGTAGACTGAATAATGGCCTCCCAAAGATGTCCACATTCTTTTCCCTGGAAGTGGTGGATGTGATCTTACATGGCAAAAGGGACCTGACAGATTTCCTGGGCATGTGAGAAAACAAAGGGGAAATGGAGGGAGTTCAGTGACAGGTGAAGGACAAGAGACAGAGAAAAAAAGAAAGAAAAGTAGAAGGAGATAAATGAGCATCCGACTGGACTTCTTAGTTATACAACCTGATGCTTTCTTATTTTGCTTCTGCAAGTTTGAAATGGACTTCCCTGGTGGGACTCTAAAATAGAGAGGCAAGTATAAAGCAGGTACTGGGATACAGGGAGTTGAAAGTCACAGCCTGATCAGAGAGATGATTAATGCAAGTGACAATTATACCACCCGCAGGTAGGAATTGTTAATCTTTTACATGTACTAGTCCAGACCCAGATAAATTGTCATATATTTCATTTTAGGATTTAGGCCAGTTATTTAACTATTGTGGTTCATTAGCTGTTTTTTTTCTGGCTTCCAACAAGAAAGAGATAACTTTCAGCCCAAGTTTTCTCATCTGAAAGCAAAAATGAGCCTGTAAGCTTTTTAAAGGGGCTCTTCTTGTCTGTGAAGTGCTATCTTATGAACAGCTATACAATTTCAAAATAAAATAAATGAGTAAAAACTCCTACCATGTACTAACATTAAAGCTCAGTATAACAGGGAGGGATAACAAAGGGTAGAGAGAAGCTTTAGATCTGTATCAGTTAGCATTCTTTTTCCTAGCTTTATTGACATATAACTGACATATAACATTGCATACGTTTAAGGTGTACAATGTATAGATTTGGTGCATGTACAATAATTACCACAATAAGGTTAGTTAACTCATCCATCACCTAATGCAATTAAAATTCATGCATGTGTGTGGTGAGAACATTTAAAATCTACTCTCTGCAACTTTCAAGTGTATAATACAGTATTGTTAACTATAGTCACTAGTAGATTGCCAACTTACTCATCTTACAACTGGAAGGTCTTGCCTTTTGACCGACATTGCCCTACTTGCCCACCCCAGCACCTGGCAAAGAAAATTCCACTCTCTTTTTCTATGAGTTGGGCTTTTTTTTTTTAAGATTCCACATAGAAGTGAGATCATACAGTATTTGTTTTTCTCTTTCTGACTTATTTCACTTAGAATAATGCCCTCAATGTCCTGGATGATGGTATTTTTTGTGTGATAAACTGTTCCATCATTTTCGATTAAAGACTCCATGAAATGGCAAATTCACAGTGTTAGAAGTTCTGTTATTAAGAAACTTCTAATAGAATAGTCATTAACAAATATTTTCTGTGATGAAATCACTCAGAGATAGATGTTTGAGAACCTTGATAAACATGTACACCAAAAACATACACAATTAATAGGGAGTAAAAATCTATGGAAATTCTGATGTCCTGTTCCGTTTGAGAACCAGGGTCTTCATCATGCCAGAACATCTACCACTCACTTGATTTGGTTAAAAATAAATCACTTTGCTTGTAGGATATTAGCAGGTGCCTAAATCTGAGTTTCTCTAAACATTCTCCAAACACATATACAAATTTAAAAGGGATACAAATAAAATCATCCATAGCCCACACTTAACAGTACCCTATGAAGCTGAGATTACCACAGACTTCAAGTTGTGTGTATTGTGTGTAAGAGGCAAAGAAATGCCCCAAAGTAGAGTGCTGGCTCTGGAGCCCACACTGTACCACATCCCATCAGAGGGGCCTCTGGAACAAACCTGATGAGCCATGCCTGCCTACACAGGATGTTTATTACTGCTGTAGGGAACACAAACATTTCAAAATGAATAGAAAATGACAGGGAACACTTGAACACAGCTATTGTAAGAAGCAAACCTAAAAAGAAACCAAAAATTTCAGCTCCTGAGAAGTTTCTCCACAAAATAAAATCACAAATCAGAAGAAAACTGTAATACCCAAACCTGACTTAAACATCTGTAAATGAGCATTTGTAGATATGAGGAAAAAACTCGTTGAAACAGACATTCAGAAACACAGAACAAAAAGGGACAAAATCAGGATGATGTGAAATGAGCAGGAACCAAGCTCAGGAAAGAAACTGAAGAAAAAGATAATATCAACTCAGAAAGGAAACTGAAATTATAAGGCACCCCAGAGAGAACAGATTCAACTGAAAATATAATTTGGTAAATCAAGCAAAGGAAGGAAAAGAGCCAGGGAAATGAAAATACAATAAAATAAAAAGAAAGAGATGTGACAAATACAGGACACAAGTAAAGAAGAGCTAGCAGTACTTAGTCAAAGTTTCTGAAAAAGAAGAAGACAACATGGATGTGAGCAAATAATAAAATTAGAATTCAAGAAAACTCTCCAGAAATAAAAGCCTGAATCTACAGGTGGGAAAAGCCTACCACATGTCTGAGAAATTATGAAATAGTCAACTCTGAGACATACACCAATAGAAACATTACACTGTAAAGATAAACTAAAACATCCTCTGGGTCTTCAGGTAATTAAAAAATAAAGAAAATTAGATTTTGCATCAAACTCCTCAGCCATAAACAAGGCCATAGAGGAGAGCATCTTCAAGAAACTCAAGAATATGATCCAAGGATTATACCCAGCCAAGCTAAATTTCAGCAAGACTGAACATGCAAAAGACTGGGGAAACTGACTGCTGTGAATGTGGATATATCTAACTGTAGATGTAAGACTGAAATAAATGTGGTGACGAGGGTGGAAAAAGAGGGCAATTTTTTATTATTCTGACCAAGCATAATAGCACAAATATAAAACTGGGAGAAAGAAAGGGGGAAAAGATAAGCAAGTTGATTGCTGCAGGACAATAGGTGGAAACAGATTTTTAATAAAAGGTATACAATTTAGAGTTGGCAAATTAAATAACAAAATATTCCCAGAGAGGAAGCAATTCCTTCAAGCATTAGTGGTCTCGCAGAGATGCAGTGTGATTCTCTTTAAGATAATGTATAATGTTGGACAGGATATGAGAAAGGAAGACATCACTAAAACTAATTTGGAGAGTCTTCTCCATCATGAAGGTGCTGTTACCAGGAACCACGGACTTAGCTGGATGTTTCTTTGTTCCCATCATAGGATGGGTTTAAGTTTAGGATGGGAAATTGGAAGTAAGGGTCTCTTTCTTAGAAGAAATATTTTTCCTAAGTATATGTGTGTGTATGTGAGAGTGTGTGTGAGTGTGAGTGTGAGTGTGTGTATAGATTAGTGAGAGAAGGGACTTGGCTTTCTGACTTGTGGTAGTGAGCTTGCCTTCCTTGCTTTGCACTCCTTCCTGATCACACTGTGATTGAATAAATACTTTCTCAGCTCAGACATGTAGTATCTGCATGCTGACTTAGCCTACCTACTTATTGAAGAATGTGTTGCATTCCCAGACAGAAATAGCCCTAACTATAAGGGTTGGTGCTTAATCTAGCTTTTACCTCTATGGGTTCTAAAATCCTTATTCTACTAAGGAAACAGGGCCCATGAAGAACAGGTGTAATAATAGTGGTTTAATATGGCCCACACTTACTAAGTTATCCTGTGTCAGGCGTTAGGCTTGTAAAGCAGTGCCTAAATGTAGTTAACATGTAGCTCTTTTTGTTTTTATATGCGTTGCCTCATCTAATGCTCACAAAAAGACCCTATAAAGTAGGCTTTATTATTCTCCCCATTTCACAGCTGAAAAAACTGAAACTGAGATTATGTATATTATATTGCTCATTGCCACATTGGCTAGTAGGTCTCAGAAAGAACTTCAATCCACATTTGCTTGACATCAAAGCCCGTTCTCTTAACCACAGTGTTATTTCTAGATGGAATCTTTGACTCAACTGCATGATGATGAGGAGAGTGCATTGACAATGCTTGAGACACACTCATTTTACAGCTATATGCTGAGGCACAAGTCTGACATCATCCTCACCAAAACTGAAATACAGTAAAACTAGAAGTTTGTTAAATTTTTTATCATATGAGGGAGAGTCAATCTTTACTTTTTAATTCTTAGTGCAAGTTGATAGGGGGTCTAATTTCATTACTTTATATTTTCAAAATATTCAAAAGTAAGTATTTTTTGGTAAGATATCACAAAGGTATCTTATTTATATGTCAGTAAGAAAAGGACACACTCAACCTCAACCTAATAGAAACATAGGAAAGTTATCTCTAGAAAAGTCATCTAAAGAATATGGACCATAAATATATGAAAAAGTTTACTAGTAATCAAATAAATTCAAATTAAAATATTAATAAAATGCCACTTTTTTCTCTCAAACTGGCATTGTTTTTAAAATCGTGTGTAAAGTCAGACAGGGTATGGTAAAGAATGACATCATTAAAACTAATTTAGAGAGCATTTTAGGCAATTATATCAAAAGCCTTAAACCCTTTTTACCCTTTGACACAGCATTCTTTTCTTTGTCTAGAAAACCATATTATAACATAATGAAGAAATATACAAAATATTTGGAGAAGGATACATAGCTACCAGAATTTTCGTAGTCATGTCTAGTAAGGGAATTGGTTAAGTAAATTTTGGGAAATCTCTACAGTTAAATATCAAGTAGCTGTTAAAACACAATGGACTATTTGTAGTTATAGAAAGCCACAATTAATTAATAGAGAAAGAAGGATTTAGAACAAAAGAAGGATTTAATGAGTTGTACACATACATGTGTACTTTTCTCTATATATGTTATATTTACTCTTTTAAAATTACTATGGTTGTATGGTTCCATTTTTGAAGACTATACATGGAAACATCCTACAGAGAAGAAAATCTTTCAAATGGCATACCCTAAAACACCCACAGAAATTACTCCTGGGTGATCATTTATTTGTTTTTTCCTTTACTCTTGAGTCTTTTTCTGAAAGGAACATACACTGTAAGCACAATAAGAAAATGTTAAGTAAAAGAAAGTGGAGACCCCATCATGTGTCGTGGCAGAAATACAGCCCCAGCCATTTCCGAGGTCAGCAGTTCCTGGCCGGGCCTCCTGGGCCCGAGCCCCGCTGAGGGCATGCCGAGGTCCCGGGAGGAGTGGGTCGCTCAGGAGGCACGCCGCCGCCCTGGTTGGGTTTCCGAGTGTGACAGGCGCAAACAGCGTGTCCCCCTGCCTCCTTGACTTCCTGTGCTGCAGGGCGGCTGCGTGTGACCCCGGGCTCACTCAGCTCCTGCTCACGGCTGTGGGCCAGGGCTCCCTTGCTGAGTGTTGTTGTATTTTATGACAGTAGGAGCTGGTCACCAGATGCGAGGAAACGAAGACGCCCAGCGTGCGCGCTGCTGATCTGACTGTGACCTTCGGGGAGGGGGACCCCAGAGGGAAAGCCGTCCTTAGCCATCATGGGGCTCTTCACTAACGCCTTTGCTTGGCTCTTCTTTCTAGATAGCTCCATCTGGAATTCTGTTTTCTCATTGTTACCTGCATCCAGTTAGTTTTGGCAAGGCCACTCGTCTGGTTATTCTGGCACCTTCCAGACAGGCCGGCTCCAAGGTTGTGAGGCAGTCTGGGCTCCTGTAGCGGCTTTAATCAGGGAGGTTTCAGGAGAGTGAATTCGCCTGTCCAGAATTTCTACAGAGGGGTGGCTTTTCGGGCCAATGTGTCTGAGTCAAAAACCAGCAGCTTGGTTAGACGGGGTTCCATCCAAGGGCGTCTTACAGGGATGTGCTCACATTACCCGCTGACTCCTTGACTTGGGGTTCAGAAGGCTAACCCGCTGCTCACTGCCCCTGTTGGAAGCTGGTGAAAAGAGCGAGAGCACAGAATTGGAGAACTTCAATCCAATTCACCGGCTTCTGCATTAACCTGGATGCAGGGCTTTGTTTTTGTTTGTGGGGTTCTCTATTTCTTTCTTTCTTTTTTTGTTTGTTGTTCAACATGGAAAGTACTTCTCTCTGCAAAGAGCCCTTTGAACAGACAGAGCGTCTGAGACAGGATGCTATCGTAGGCTTAACCAGAAATGTATGTCAAGCTGTGGACAGAAGATTAAGACCACTGATGATGGATGTTAGGTCAGAATATGAGAAAGATGGCAAAATGCCCAGTCTGAGAAGATTAACTTTTAATGGAGGGTGGTAAGAATTATAAACATAGGTTGGTATTTACTATCGGCAGAACATAGTTAACTTAGCATGTGTAGCGTTTAGGAGACACTGAGATGCCTGCAAAATTATGGACCATTTTTATAGTGAGAGATAACTTGACAGTTGATTTACGAAGTGCTGTTGGAATGCAAACTGAGAGGGGACAGACGGCATTTAGAAGTGATGGGAAGTAAGAATGGCTCTCTGAGCCACGTTTTGATGAAGGGAACTAGTGGCCTGACTGACGCTGTTGTCTGGTGAGTCAGCCGTTGCTGAATGTGGCTTCCTATGTGGCTCGCCGATCAGTGCTTACTGTTTATGGGAGCCCCATGTTTTCCTCCCTAGAAAGCAGAAGGCATATTTTCATCTCTCTGTCCAATACCTGGTATAGCCCATGGCACCCAATGGTTCCCACCCACTCTTACGAATGTGACATCTTGTTAGTGACTAACTGCCGCATGGAAACCATGGCAGGTCCTGGGGACAGTCACAGTGGCTTCACGGAGACATGTGCAGGGTTGTGTTTGGTTGGTGGGCTTTTGGTTTTTGTTGTTGATGTTGTTTTGTAACAAAGGCTATGCTGACCCCAGATTGTGATTTAGGGAAAGAAGGAGGAGAGTCTGATGATAAGGTGCTAAGAGGAAGCCTGGCTTTATCCATATGTATCACTGTGCCCCCTCGGGGCTCCAGCCCTTCTCCTGGGACCCAGGTAGTGGCATGACTTCCCGTTCTTCCTGAGCACCTCCTTCCAAGTAGTCCGCTGGACTCTTTTGCCTTAGGAAAAGGCCAGGAGGCAGAGGGGATAAACAAAAAAGTAAAACATGGCACCATAACCCAACAAGCAATACAACCCACTGAAAATGTCCATGAGGTCTTAGGCTTCTTAGGGGTCATGATCACTTGTTTGAAAATAATCTTCAAAATTGAGGACCCTGAAAGTCAGCACTATTATTTTAAAATCCACTTGTGAGCAGCTATAAAAATAATTGTAAGCGACTGTTAATAATGCTTTTAAGTCCTTTATCTACCACTAATACAATAACTTAAATACAAGAAGCGTTTATTGATGGCAATTACTAAACAATAAACATTAGCCAAATCTCTACCTACGGATTTCCTGGAAGACAGCAAATAAAAGGAAAGAATGCTCACCGAAATCAAGCAGACCTGAACTTGCACCAGCTACTCCTTTTAGCACCTCTCTCCTTTCTTTCTTCCTCTTTCTTCCTCTTTCCATCCTTTATTCATTTATTTAGTAGATACTCATTAAAATCCCTAAAGGTGCCAGGCACTGGGTTGAGATCATGGTGAGGAACAAAATAGTTTCCTGCTTTCTTTGCAGGTTATCTACATTGGGCTGCTGACGAGGGGCACTTCCTGTTGAGCACTAAGATAGATGACCAAAAATTACCCAACTAAGTTGAATGGCTGAATCCACATCTTTTTGTCTACAGTACAAATCTTTGTGTAAATCAAGGTGTCTCAACTTTGGCATCATTGACATTTATGGCCAGATAGTTCTTCGCTGTAGGGGGCTGCTCTGTGTATGGTAGGATGTTTGGCAGCATCCCTGGCCTCTTCTAGCTACATGCCAGGGGCATCACCCATTTGTAACAACCAAAAATGGCTCCACATATTGTCAAATGTCAAGAAAGATCACGGCTAGTTTAAGAACTGCTGGTATAAAGAACCACAAAACAGCATTTTCTTAGTGTTGTTTCTCACATTTCTGTGTTCAGAGATGGACACTGTAGGAATCGGGCTAGAATTCATTCATGTAGGAAGGAGGGTGTGGGTGTATATGTGTGTGCACACAGGTGCCAGCTAATTATATGCGGACACAGATGGAAATGTCGACAATTTAAATTTAAGGTCTATTGATGTTTTGCCCTGAACACTCTTCCTCAAGGTCTTGTATTTCAAGAAATGATATTGGCTTTTGTTTGACTTATTTACAAGAGCAGAATTTATTGAAGAATAAAGAATACGTCAGTTAAATTTACTATAACAACTTGCTTTTCTTTTCTTGAAGACTTAGGCCACATACATTGTTCTACAAAATACTTAATTCAATGTTTACAATAGCTATCTTTCTTTTAGTTTTAGATTGGCCAAATTTATGATATGTTAGGCCTGTATTTTATGTCTGATTTGTAAATTCTTGCCCCTTATGGGACCAGACTCATAATTTTACTAATTCAGATGATTTTGGAGGTTTATGATCGTAGTATCTCACTTTCATGACATTTTGTTGGTTATATCTATGATTTATTTACTGCTGAGTCCTTGGTCAGGAACACAACTCCCAATTACCCAACCAATTATAACATTGGTTCTGTGGGAAAACTTAAGCAGCTGAAACTGTTGACTAATCAAAAAGAGCAGCTTAATATCAGACAAACTAAAACTAAAATTTTGTTTTGGTTGACAATTTCCAACATTCACAAGGCAAGAGCTAAGTAGCTCCATCTATCATGGGTTTATATTGTGCAGTTTCCCATGCTGAATGGAGCCATGCTTGTAATTTTTTTTACTGTCCAGATGACCAATTGGTAATAATGGTTCTGAACAATGTCCAAATTAAAAAGAATTACTTTGTTACTACATGATACAGTAATCTGGGTTTTGAAACACTACACATTCAGGCAATTAGGTGTATCCAGAAAAAGCTGACTTCACCATACTGCAATGTGGAGTTCACTATTTAGTTTTCACAACAGAATGCTACTTAACTTGTATTCCATCAATATTTAATAATGCTATTCAGACAGTTACTGAACTGGTCATAGAGCACACCTCCGATCTGTTCCAGTCCTGCCAACCCCTACCGTGTTCCTGGCTGTCTAATGGTTGGAATTCAGGATGCACTGAATCTACCTATAAAGCACACACTACTGAGGGTGGGGCTGAATATGGAGAAACTCTTATCATCTGTCATGAGGCCACAGGCACATTGATTTTATAACACACCCTGGTACAGAAATATTAGAGTGGAAAAAACAGTACATCTTAGAACTGAGCATGTCACACCAATCCCTAAATCTCTATTAGTCCACCCAAAGAAAACATACAATCTAAATAAAAACAATGTCCTTGCTCTGTAAATACAACTTCAAGATAAGTTCCCTTGTCCCATATACTAACCAAATTTCTGTATTTAGAAAGAAGTTCTGGAGCAGCTACTGCAAAAATGTCTTAATGAGCTATTTCCCAAATAATGTTGCATATCAGTCTCAAAGTTCAGTAACATGAGCATTTGTTACCTCACTCAGAGTTCCCCAGGCTCACTGCAGCTGATCTGCAATGGGTTCAATTAGGTGACTTTGCTTGAGGCTGTGGGTTGGGTTCAGGTCTGCTGCTATATGTGTGTTCTTTCTGGAACCCAGGCAGAACGGGCAGCTCTATCTGCAGCATGCTCTCCTCATGGTAGATATATACCAAAGCACAAGAGCCAACTCAGAATGTACAAACTCACTTAAGACCACATCATGTCACGTCCACTAACATTCCATTGACTGTAGAAAGTCATGTGGCTAAGCTGGGCATCCATGGGTGGGGGAAACAATTTCGCCCACACAGGAAAGGGAAATAAATACATATTTGCTTAGTAATAATCCAAACAATCACAAAAATTTACAGCATTTGAAAAAGAGACTAAAAGAGCTGTTAAATGGATATGTTTTTTCAGTTCTATTTTTAGCTCATTCTTGAGTTAAACGAGGCAATATTGCTTCTTCTACATAACTAGTCTTTGCCTAGGGATTGTCCCTGCCCCCTCTTTCAGTCCCAACTGTCTGGGTAGGGTTCCATCCTTACGCCAAGAGTGCAGTGCATGACCTAAAGAGCAGGAAGCATCCCCTTTGTCACAGTGGTTAATGTATGTTGAACAAGGCTGTTACTGCTGGAACAAGGACTCTCGCTTTTTTTTTAAAGTCACATGCAAAGTCATATCTACTTCTGGCCTCTCAAATTTTGTGAGCTAATTAATTTACATGCTCAATCCCTCTTACTTAGGGAACTTAAACACAGAAAGGGTGTTGACTGACACATGCATCATTTTCGTGCTTGTGGGGGGTAGTAGTAGACTCTAAATTATGATAATACTAAACTGAGGAAGCAGAGTGAAGGGCCCTGAGAACTCTTTATTCACAGCATCGAAGCTGGTGAGCCAAGTTATTCAGTAGGATAGCTGTATCCCAAACCTCACACCATGTGCTTGCTGATGCTGCTGCATTATAGAATTTGATAGGATCAATTTGGTAGCATATTGGAACATGTGAACCACTTCTGTGAACTTTTAAAAGCAATAATAAAGTTTCCACCAGAGTTAGATAAGCATATGTTGAAGCTGGCTCTTCACTGAAATCGGAGAAGGAAAGTACAATTTTGCTGAAAGATACCCTTTTGCGTGAAACCTGTCGAGTAAGAGTTCAGAACTGGATGATCTGGATCTTTACTCAGTTGGAAAACTTTATTCATTGTCAATTAAAAGTTAGTACAAACCGAAAAGGAAGGTCAGAACCAGGTCAGGAGATATGAGAATATGAGGCAAAAGTTTTTACATAATCATCGCCAACCACCTCCTGTTACACATTTCTTACATGGTGAAGAGGATGATTACCCATTCTGTTAAGGCACATGTGGTTGCTGCCTGAGTTCCAGATGAGGTTTCTTATCCCAATCATTATTTCAAATTGCTCTCGGGTAGTGCAAAGGTGAAGGTTACTAAAGCAAGAACTTCAGGGATGTGTAGACCACCTGTCTTATTACTGAGAAGCAAGAATTCTCAGGCAGGATTCCAATTTAAAGGATCATGACACAAGATCCCTGCCTTTGGATACCAGCCTACATCCAAAGGCAGATTTGGGACTAGATAAAGCCTAAAACGTTTCTTAAGGAGCTGACAGAACAATGGTCTGTGAATGTGTAGTCTCTAAGAAAGCCCTCCAACCCAAAGAGTGTTGTCTTTGGGTTGCTCATAAAAAAATGAGCTAAAAGTGGGATCATTTTGCACACAAGAGTACAGATCAGGAAGATTCTACCCAAGAGCAGAAAAGCTGGCCACAAAGGCAAAGGACAGGAGTCATTCTCAGAGAGAAAAAGCAACTGAGAGAGGACTCATTCTACTGTTAGGACAGAAAGTCCTTTCTATTTCCTGCCCAGCTGTGCATTCATTCATTCAGAAAATACTAGGCAACTACTATGACCCAGACAATGTTATAGAAATATGTTAGTGAATGAAACAGAAGTGTTCATGTGCAAAAAATCAGCAACTTCTTATGTTTCCCATCCCACCTGAGTTTTTCTGTTGTCTCTCTGCCATTGTGTATGGGATGCCTACTTGTAAAGATTGCACATCATTTTGTAATCCTAAACCTGATGGGTGCAGCCATCAAATGAGATTTTACTTTCTCTTTCTGGGGATTGAGAAAGTATGTTATATCTGGATGTAGACATTAAGTAAAGTAAAAACCCCATGTCTATATAGTAGTCCTAAGATTTCATAAGCATGTTGGACAGCTAAGAAGCGTGTTGGTAAGGTGTCTAGACTTGCTTCAGTGGCAAAGCTGGGCCCAATCAGGAGTAGTATCAGCAGGTACCCTTTGCATTTTCCAGTCAGCATCTGCTGCAGAGGCACCTGCTGGTTCCAGAGCTACAAGCTTCTGGGAGTGCTGATTGTATCTTTCCTGCCTCACAGAGGTCCCAGCAGCAAGGTGCAGTGCTTTGAGAGATTCTGTGTGTGTGTTTATCATGAGAAGGAAGGCTCTAGAATGGAGAAAAGGACAGACAATCTCACAATATGAGATGGCAATCCCAGCCACTTATTTAGAACATTAAAGTAAAATATTAGCATCTTTTCTACTCCAACCTAGAGAAATTATATATAATCCTAATATTAATACAAATCATATTAGAGTCAGTTAATTTACAGATGCAAAGGGGACTCAAGGTATACCTATATTAGTTCAGATATATTGAAAAAGTCTTGTCATCACCTGGATTGTTTCCTCATAGTTATCCATACTTGGGAGAGAAGACACGTAGCTTTTATGCCATGGTCTAGAGGGGCAAGTGCTCCTGGATGAGTAAGGTTAGTGTTTCTCTGAATTGGGCCTGGTGAAATGATGGGGACATATCCCAAGGCTTCTGTAGAACTGACCAGTGAGAAGATGTCATCCCACCAGACCTCCCTGGTAGAAGAGGCACAAGCACTTCAGCCCTGGTGTCAGGAAACTCTTCAGCCTTTGACTGTGCCTTCTAAGACCTGGGTACTTCTGAAGAAAACACCTTCATTCTCCGGCAGCAGCTCTTGCGATCCAACTTAGAGTTTATGCCTCGGGGGTCAGGCCCTGACTCATGGTGCAGTGTTCCCGGTCTCTGTCAAGAAGCCAGAGACAGAGCCCTGGGAAAAACTGAAATTACATGTGTGCTTGAAAGGACAACAGAACGCTGGCTTTCCTCACTGAGTCTACAAGTTCACCATGACTGTCTTTTATTTGGAAAGAACCCACCAGGATATTTCATTTCATCTAAAAATGAACAGGAGTCAAGAAGAGGCCTAGTGAGCTTTGAGTTAATAAACAGAAAGGTGCCCTTGCTCCTTGCCTCAAGTTGGAGTTAGCAACTTCTTGACAAAGGTGAGTAGAATTTACCTTGCAGCAAATGCCACAAGTAGCTGACTTGCCCCAGGCAAGTTTCTTCATAAGCCTCTACCTTTCCAGAACTTCTATGCCCCAGTGGTATTGACTGCTCTTTGGCTGCCTAATACAGGCAGGGGCAATGTGAATAATTCAGTGGGAGATTTACCCCTGAGGAGTCTCAGAAGTGCCCAGCTCTTGGCTACTGGACAGACCCAGGACAGGCACTTTGGTGCAAGGCCATTCCATTCATGCTCCTGCCAAGGTGAGAAAGCTGAGCTGGGTTTGGAAGGTAGATGTCATGGCAAGCACATCCAAGATTCACTTGGAGCCTCTATGTGATAGGAGTTTATGGAGACTCCTTAGCCTGTAAGTGTGAAGAAGAAGAAAGAGATAAGTAACATCTCATCCAGAGTGTGCACCCCGTGGGGCTTTCATCTAGGAACTCGTGACCCCTGGTCCCCTAGCTCGTTTCAAAAACATTGTAGTTGCTTGGCAAAAAGTGACTCCCAGAGGACATGATAGAATTGCCTGCTCTGTATGGTGAAGATAGTACATGCAAGAGATATTTGGTCTGACAAATGCTTTTGAGAATCAGAAAATCAAGGTCATTAAGCAAATTTAACTAGAAGTCTAACTCAGCCTGAATCTCTTTGAGTTCATCCTACTTGGAATTTGTTGAGCTTTTTGCATGTGTAAATTAATGTTTTTCATCAAATTTGGAAAATTTTCATACATTATATCTTCAATTATCCTTTCTGCCCATTTCTCTCTATCCTCTCTTTCTAAGACTTTCATCAACACATGTTGGTACTCACGGTGGGTTCCCACAGGTCTCTGAGGCGCTGTTCATTTTTTCTTCTTTCTGTTCCTTATATTCGATTTATCAACTAACCTATCTTCAAGCTTGCTAATTTTTCCTTCTGTCAGCTCAAATCTGTTCCCTTCCAGTAAATGTTTCCTTTCAGTTACTGTACTTTTCAACTCCAGAATTTCTACTTGGTTCTTTTTATAATTTCTAACTTCAGTAGTATTCTGTAATTGATGAGACCTCATCTCACACTTCCCTTTATTTCTTTAGACATGGTTTACTTTAGTTGCAGAGACATATTTACTTTATCTGATTTAAAGTCTTTTTCTAGTAAGTCCAATGTCTAGGCATCCTGAGGCACAAGTTCTATTGACTTCTCTTGTTTAAGATGGCCTACACTTTATTTCTTTGTATGTCTCATGATTTTTTGTTGAAAACTGGACTTATTAAATAATATATGGAGCACCTCTGGTAATGAGATTGTGCCCTCTCCACAGAATTTGTTATTGTTGCTGGTTTTTGTTTTTGTTCTTGATGTTGTTTGTTAATGACCATCCTAAACTAATTACATAAAGTCTTCATTCTTTGTCATGTGTGGCCACTGAATTCTCTGCTCAATTAGTTTAGCAGCTCACCAATTGTTGGAAAGAGAGTTCCTTAAATGCCTGTTTCACAGTCTTTGCCAGGGAGCTTTCTGTGTGTATGGAGGTCAATGCTCAAGTTGGCAGTTTACAACCTCTGCCTTAGCTCTGCTTATTGCCTGTGCAGAGTCTCAAGCTGTCAGCAGCTTTTTGGTGAAATCATAAAGAATATCAGCAGGAACACTAGAGCTTTTATCCTATACAGCAGGACTGCCTCTTCTACAGCTAGTGAAGCCTCCATTGCCATTTTGAACACAGCCAAGAAATGACTAATGTTCTCTCATTCTGAGTTTGGCAAAACACAAGGCATCCTCTTAGGCTGGTTTGCTTCTACAAAGAAACCCCATGAATGTCTTGGAGGTTCTCCTTGTGTACTGTGTCATAGCACAAGCAGCTAAATGCTAAAAAGAAAATAAGTATTTACAGTTTAGTTACCTATTTGTTATAGTCATGCCATTTCTTCTATGCCAGAAAATACCAGCATAACTCTTTATTTAGAAAATTGCCACCCATGTTCGTGTTCCAAGGTATTTGCAAGATGGATCACTAACGTAACATTTAACGGATGACTTTCTCCATCATTCCATGATTCACGACACTTGTACTGGAATGTAACCCACAGATAGATTTAGTGTCAAACCTGGCAATAATCCTACCCCCCAGAAACCTTTGATGCTACATTGCCCAACTGCCAAGGATGACCATTAGATTCTGAGCCCTTTATGAAGTGGAAAAAACAACTACCCACAAAAGGGCGTAGCACCTCATTTGCACTCTCTGCTTCAAAGTTGTTTCTCATGAGTCTCTGCAATTTATTGGAAGTGGGGACTCGAAATATGTAGGATATTGTGTTCACATCAGTTTTTTGCTCCTACACAAGTTTATTCTTGCATTAGTCACTGAACATAAGTGACATCAGTATTTGCAAAGAGAGTCCCTCTAGTGTCATTAGAAGGGTGCTCCATTTTGCTTCCTGGTCCAAACAATAACATTTGAAACCAGAGACTATCTTGCACAATGCATAAGCATTCCAGATACTGTAAATACTTTCAAATTCCCCCTGAATATAAAAGATGTTGGAAATTCAGACGCTTGTGCTTTAGTGGCACTAAAAGAAATTTTTAAAGAGAAACATTACACATATATGTCACATCAACTTGGAAAAGTTTGGAGTGTCTTTTTTTCCATTTGTTCTTCTTCCAATCTTCCTCATGCCTCTAGATATTTTCTTTTTTTAACTGAAATCTTCAGTATTACATGTCACTTATGTTTCTTTTAATATATCTTAGCATACCAGAACTCCTCTTTTCCAGAACTTTAATGCATCAGTCCACAAACATGTATATGTATTTCAGTGATTGTTCAACAGCAATTACAGACAGATCACTGCTGATATGACAACTCATCTGAGCAGGCAGATCTGAAAAGTATTATCTTGCCATGAAGATTTTCTAAGTTGAATGTTTATTCTTGGAAGATTCGGATACTGTCTTTAGAAGGGAATAAAATACTATGTACACACAAATCATATTAGGAGATAACACTATCATAGTTGACTGAAACTGGATGTGAATTCTCCCCTCCCTCCACACTAGGTCACTTTAACTTGCACAGTGGATTCAAAATATTTATAAATACTTGAATACTCTTGAATGGTTTCAAACTGGAGCAAAGTTTACCAAGTCCAAGTTAACCACCCTTTGAAGGCTGAACTTCTTATCTGCACATGGCTGCTCTACAAGCGGAGGCTTCAAGGCAGAAATAGTTCATACACAGCATGCCCCCACCTGTGCCCTCCAAGAGAGGTGAGGGGGCATGACCAAAGGCTCCCTCATTGAGGAGTCCATGATGTCTCCAGGACTCTCTCATTTGTTTCTTGCTTTTCTCCTTTCTTACCAGTCACCCCAACTCCGTGGCCTTTGCTTCTGCTCATTGGGCTTCACCACCTCTTTTATGGCTGAAGAGCAGGGGAAGGAGTCAGAAAACCCCAGTTCTTCTGTATTTACTTTAATGCAATCAAAGCTTAAGGTAGAACAGAGGTAGGGTGCTTTCTGTCCCCTTTCCTCAAGTGGACAGTTGGTGTCTCTAGATGTCTCAGACTGAGGGATATCCATTCAATAAACTCTCCTCCCCCAAAATCCCCAACCCCTGCTATGAGGATCCCATCAAAGACAAATCACAGGCAACAATAAGAACAAGAACAAGAACAAACCTAAAAGAACAGTGAGCTCTGCCCAGGCAGGCAGTACACTTGAATTACTAGTAAGGAGTTCTACGTTGAGAAGTCCATCATCGATGCATGAAAACAGGATGTGATTCACTGGGAAATAGGTGGGTGATCTGGCCCTTCCTGGGCTGATCACACAATGGCTCCAGGTTGACTTTTGATAAGGAACACAACAGAGCTCCCTCCTTGCGCTTTTAGATAGAAGGGTCATGGGTCAGCTCCCGGAAACTTTTCTACCCTGACTGGCCCCAGCCTGTTTGTGTTCAAGTCTAGGCATCACTGTTTTAGGCCAGTCTCCAGGTGGATCATCTGGAGATGAGTGTATTTCCAGCTCCCTCCCCCTCTAATGATGGCAAAGAAGAAGCTTACCAAACCGAAGAGACTGCATTTTAAACATCACCTGCATCTTTCCCGGGAATTTCATGTAAACATAGAAACATTATTGCCTGTGCTTTCACAAGTTCTCTCCTCTGAGCTATGCCACTGCAAAATGGACCTAATTATTATTTGAATTATTCCCACATGCATGCATTACATTAATTTTTTTTCAAGTATTTTGATTTTTGTACCCAGAAGTAAGAGACATTTTTGGCAGATATAAGTGTAGAGTATTATTGGCTGCCCAAGTGGAGCCCATCACGAGCCCATCACTGAGATCTTCAGCTCACTGAACAAGAACATGTCTTATAACCCAAATCAGCTTCCTAATGAGACAGAGATGTTCTTTGCAAATATTCACCATCCCAATGCAACTAATGCATTGTCTACTTGGATGTCAGACTCCAATTAGACAGCTTCTTAACATCATTTTCCCCCTTTGCTTTTAGGAACAAAAATAATCATCTCCAGAGACCTCAACAGCAGGATATGTTTTCATGCCTTACCTGGTGCCAATCTATACTGAGAAGAATGTTTCTGTGCTGTTCTCTTTAAGGATAGCTGTGTTAAATTAAGAGGAATACTCCTTTCCAAAACTTATTTGCATACAAAATTTAATAATGTTACAGGGCATGCTATGGAATCAATATGGGGGAATATTACTTACATAATCAAAATCCTTGTTATACTTACACATATCAATGTCCTGGTTATTCTGGTGATATACAGTTGTCAGTGTGTACATGTTCTCTTCATTCTTTCTGGCAGGCATATGCAATATACATCTAGATAACCCAGAAGCTGTTCCAAATCATCAAGATAGCAGTTAAAAATAAGAGAAGCAATATTTTTTGCTGTTTAATATTTTGATCTTTTGAAAAGACATCAAATGCAAGTTTAGACTGACTTAGTCAGCTAGCCTGGTAAGGGCCATCACCAGGCGGGATATCCTGGACTTAGCAAAGCAACTGCTTTTCCTTCACTGTAATCTTCAAATGTTGTCTCCCAGTCCATTGAATGTCAAATTGAACAAACAGTACTAGGAGTTTGCAAAAAGGTTTTCATATTCTACATAGTATTTCTTGTTGTCTTGAACATGTTGAATGTCTTACTAACCCTCTTCCAAGAAGGGCTTCTCAATTCATTTATGATCAGTGAGTCATCTAGAAATTGGAAAACATTTGTCTTACTATGTTTGAATAAACATGGATCTTGCTGAATAAACACGAGAAAGTCTTTTGGGTGGAAAGAAAGCCCCATTTAGGTAAAAAAAAAAAGACAGTATATAAAAGGGAAGAGAGAGAAACTTGCTAAAATTTTAACTTAATTTTAAACATCACGTATTGCATCCTAAAAACAGAAATATACCCAACCTTTGTGGGGACATCAGGGTTGACTGTACTCATCAGTGAAGGGGTAGGTTCTGAGTCTGGTGAGAGGTCAGAAAAGAGCAGTTCAGGCAAGTGCCTCAAATACCATAGGCACTTGGCTCCATTTGGTTGGGAAGCAGTCATAGCACGTTACAAGGCTCACACGAAAAGCAGTCGGTGGTACACAGCACTGAATTGTCCGCCAGAGCTGTTCCATTCTCAGTTTGTGTGATCCCCTGGGAATTGATCCCAGCTGGGCAGGCGCCAAGTGTGTAGTCTTCTCTGTTTGCAGAAGGTGCATATTCAATTCTCTATATGGTGGAACTAGCTTCCTATGAGAAGTTGTGTCAGTATTTACCTGCCGGGCCTAACTCTATGGGGAACTGAGAGAGTCATTGACGGGGAGTGTAACAGCTGCTCACCTGTAGCTTGGCTGGTTCAGGCCCATAGGTTGTGGCTGAGCTTCTCTGTCTAGGATAATGGATTTGCTTTCCACTACCTCATCACACCTCTGGCCTTGTATGTTCCCACTGAAAAGAGGATATTAAACCTTCTGTTATCTAGCCTCGAAAAAAGAGTTGTCTAAAAGATAGACACTCTATTCACTCCTCGACTCAAGCTGGATTGACAGAAAGCTTTGCATTTGACTTTGAAAATTGACTAAATTAGGTCATCATGCTGTACCCTTGATTTCTGATGGGGGCTCTGTGTGGCGTCCTTGCCAGAAGAACCCCAGTTGAGTACACTGTGTATTACATCACCTAGTGTTTCCTGTAAGAGGCCCCATCAACATGATTTCCTTGAAGAATCAGTACAAGAAAAATGCATTTGCTTCCCTGAGGAACTCCTATATTTCTTCTTATCTGACACAGGTACACCTCAGAGATATTGTGGGTCCAGTTCCAGACCACTGCAATAAAGTGAGTATTGCAATACAGTGAGGCAAGTGAATTTCTTGGTTTCTCAGTGCATATAGAAGTTATGTTTACACTATACTATAGGCTATTAAGTGTACAATGCCTAAAAAAGTGCACAACTTAATTTAAAAATATTTAATTGCCCAAAATGTTAACTGTCATCTAAACTTCAGTGAGTTGTAATCATGGATCACCATAATAAATATAATAATAAAGAGTTTGGAATATTGTAAGAATTACAAAAATGTGACACAGGCAAAAGTGAGCAAATACTGTTGGAAAATGGCACTGATAGACTAACTTGATACACAGTTGCCACAAACCTTTGATTTGTAAAAAAACGCAGTATCTGTGAAATGCAGTAAAGCAAAATGCAATAAAATGAGGCCTGCCTGTAATAAGAACTGTGTAACAGAGCACGTCTTCCTGCTTTTGCTTTTGCTGCCAGGGGCCTTAGAGCCAATTTAACTTTGTGTTTGGGACTATATAAGCTCATATGGCCTGTGTACTTACACTTTTTTATTGTCCTCCTTTTATTTCTTTTTTCCCTTCTTCATTAATTCATTTGTTTTAGTCTTACCCTCATTGATTACTTTGAGCAGAAAGGCAAAGTATAAATAAATAAATAACAAAAAATAGAACAGGGTTTGGTAATTTTCAAAATAAAAATTGTTTCACTTTAGCCCAACTATTGGCCAATTTCTAATGACAACTCTATGAATCATATTAATTGAGTTGCATGTGGTATTTCTTTTAAAGTATGATATATTCGCACTAAGATAAATGAAACAAAATGAAAAATACTGTTGCATTCTGGTTGCTTTACGTTTCAGGAACCCGTCAATTCTACTGAAGGACAAATTAGATTCTTTTGAAAAAACTGATATAGAATCAATCTAAGAAGATACTCTCACAGATTGAATCCTTCATTTAAAGTGGAAAATGAAAAATAAAAGTCATTTACATTACCCAAACCTCACTAATTTGCAGATACTGTAACCAAAAGAAGACAGTGGGTTAAAAATCCAAAAAATTCTAACAATTTAGTCATAGAAATGGCTGAGTTTCAATGCCACAGGGCAGGGTGTTTCCTCCCATTGCCACTGTCTTCTACTCTGCCCATTGTTCTCTTACTCAGGACTACCCTACCCCCATTTTAAAAAATTAATCATAGAATAGAGATCATGGTGGATATTTGCATAGAACATCAAGGTTATGCAATAGGAAGTAGACAATATTATCAAAACAAAATTTTATCATGTGCATTTGTGAGTAAAATTGCAATATTTTTAGAATCTCTTAATGCATCTCCATATAAATAGGTGTTTCCAAGGGGTGGAGAGAAGTAGTCCACTTCCATATCAACAGGTGACTACATGGGGAGCAAGGGCATGTCTGGACTGGAGAGGTTGTCCCTTTTTGCAGCCCAGTCACCAGAAACATGGGAGAGCAGAAGTGGACGACTGCTTGTAAGCAATAAATGGGTTTCTCCTATTTTATTTCTCCCTTTGACTGATTTCAGTTTCAAAGGTAATTTGTCCTGGGCTGGAAAAATATCCCCCCTCCCCCCCTCTAGGGTTACAGCATTTTAATTCTGGAGAAGCTACAGAGACTTTCGAGGGCAAGCAGGGTCCTGTAGACTTGACATCCCTTTGACAGGTGGTGAAACCACATGGGAAAACTGGTTGGAAGTCAGGTTCTGGAAGGAGGGAAGCAGGATACAAAGACTATGAAGGAAGGTTAGGAGAGAGAGAGGGCTCGAGGGAAGGATTCTGCTCTGATGGAAAAGTGGCAAGCAAACCAATGAACCAGCAAACCTGTTTTGCATCACTAGTGATCATATGATAGCAATATTTTCTTTCTGGTAATAGATTATTCTCTTTTGCCCCTTCAGAAGTTAGGGACTTTATTAAGGGGTGATTAAAATTTTGACTTAAACTAAAGCAATAGACTGCCATGTTGAAAAAGATTCATGGTTTGGTTGAAAGAGCTTTGGAAAGAAACACTGGAGAAGAAACATATGAAACTTCTAGAACCTCTTTCAACTGGTCCAGAGATGATTAACTTAGCTCCATGACTGTTATCCAGAAAGATGTACTTATGGATCCATCAGACCTTGTATATGTTCTCTTTTTCCATCTTTTGGGAAATGTGATGCTTACCAGCACATGACCCGAGACGTGCCGAGCACATTCCTCTCTGAGCTCAATTTCTGTAAAGTACAACTTAGCTGCTGCTCAGACTATCTGTTTTGTTGCGCAGATGGGGTGAGAACTGACAGGCCCTGTGATCTTCTCACTCCCATTACTGCAGAATCCTTGCTGACCAATGGCTGCAGCCTCTGCTCTGGCCAGAGCACAATCTCACCAGTGTGGAAAAGGGGCTGCCAGGCTCCCAGAGACAGGGCTATTATCTTTGTCACAACTGGAAAAGAGCAAGTTGAGATTGGATCATGGAGTGTTATTTTAAGTCACCAAGTTCATGTGTATGTAAGGAGAGAATCACAGAATCTCCATTTAATGACTAAGACAAGCACAGAACCCTCAGCAGAGTGCATTTCATAGGAAACGGATAACCAGATCCTCCCACACCCAAACAATTAAAATAAAATAACCTCCTCCCATTTCCCAATCTCACATGCTCCCACCCTCAATCAAAATGAAGTTGATGATGTACTTGTCTAAATTCTGGCTGTGTAGCTTTGACTGTCCTCTCCTGAATTGTGGGAATTTCCAGAAATGAAGCACAATGATTTTGCAGATAGAAGCCCATGCAGTAAACACAGAAAACCTCTCCCCTGCTGTTTCCTCCCTAATATACAGCCTAAGCCTGACATCAAATGAAAGAAAACTGGACACGATTCATAGTTCTAATATGTGGAGTATAATTTTAATTGTAGATGATATTTCACAGGTCTCTACCCATTTTATTTTCTTCTTTCAGAAACCTAAGGAAATTTCCAAATGAAAAACATTCTACAAACAATGGACCTGATAAGGGTTGGAACACTTTCTTCTTTTTGTCTGTATCTTTTAGTCTTATTTATATACTTTTATAAAACTAGAAAGAATGAAATAGGATGAGACTATCTAGATACCTCTGAAATCTTTATGAAATAAATCTTTTTATACAAGTCATTTACAACACCCATAGACTAGGTCACAAACAGCCATCCTCTTCATCTGCCCATAACTTTAAATTGAACCGTGGAACCATGTTTGCCGAATTCTCTGAGAGGAGAATTGCTTCAAGCTCAGCTTCATTTTATTGTCAGGGCTACACTCAAGCCCGGGGTGGGCACAATAAATCACAATCAGTTGGCTATGCTGTGTGTGTATGTGTAATTTGGCAGGTGGCTCTGGTTCTGGAGAACTGAGAAATGGATGCAGTATGGTGTCCATACATTATTTGCTTCCAACCTTGATATGACCATCTCAGAGGTGGCAGTCAGCACCTGAGGCTAGAAAAGACATCAAATAACAGAACAAAGTTCTCTTGGGTCTGTGGGAAAAGAAGTCAGGCTGATCATCAGACAGAAAGTCTGGGATGGCTAAGGATATGGAAAGAATGCAGGGCTCCATGTGTGAGCTGAGGTGGAGTAAACATAAGCAAGCAAGCTGCCTGAAGCCAAGCTTCAAGCTACAAGAAGGCTGCTTCCTATGGGAAGACAGGAGCTGCAAGCCAGGAGCTGGCTCTTCCCAGAGTCCTGCCCTTACGCAAGAGAGCTAGGACAGTTTAAAGGTCTCCTAATCCGTCCCTGTGGCGTGAATGTCCAGAGGACTTCCCTGGAGCCATATAGATCCTGGGCAAGCCCCAGGGACCCACCCAGTCCCTACCCGAGCCCCTCAGTTTTGCTTTCATTCCAGCTGCTGCTCTAATCAACTGCGTGAGGCCAACTCAAGGTGCTGTGGGTGTCAGGAGGAAGAAAGAACCTTCAGTGATAGCTTGTCCTGATTCTGACTTAGGAGCTAGCTCTGTGAAATCCCCTGCTACTGATTGTTCCAGAGCTCTTCTTGGAAAAAATCCTCATGTTAAAAATGGCTTATCAAGTCCTATCATGTCATATGGTCTGTCTCGACATCTCAAAACCCATCCGGAAACGCTATGTTATGCCCTGCCGAAGAAAATGGATCACGCTGAAGAAATAAAGAATATTTCAAACTTGCAGTTGGTCCATCTTTTCGAATCCTATCCCAAGTGGTACATTTGAAATGGAATATAGAAACCTGATGTCCAGTTTCAGGCCCACATCTCATTGGATCTGTCATTATGTCTAAAGGCTTTGTTTGTTTTGTTTCCTACATCTGCTTTGACTTGCCTGAGTTAACATTTATTTCTGTCCTTGAATGTTTTTTATTAATAAATTATAGAAAATGCTTAAAGTATCTTAGTATGCTCATTTCCCTAAGATAATCTTATGAAACCTATTATGCTGTTACAGTGCTAGTTTTTCCCTTTGGCTTTTTCTCCCCAGGATGTTGACATTCTCAAGGTGTTCTCTGTTGTGTGGCAGCAGAGAGGGCGCTGCCCTGTGTCAGACAGAAACAAGCATTTCCAAAGTACATTCTCTAAGGGGAGGAATCACCCACTTTACTCCTTCTGGACAGCAAAATATTGATGGCAACACATTCAAAATCTGTCAGGAAGGGTTCCTAACTTGGAACTTTCTAAGTCAAGATTTGCTGAGTATGACTCAACTGAGACTCTGATACAGGACTAGATGTGCCAGATGCAGGGCTAGATGTTGATAACATAAATATAAGTAAGATGTGGCTTCTTCCCTCAAAGAGCTCACAAGCCAATAGGAAAGAAAAGTATGAAACAAAAGCAAAGAATGGTAATTTGCAGATGATCTAGTTGGGACACCAAGAAAGGAATTCACCCTGGGGAGGCAGTTATGACACACTTCATAGAGGAGCTCAACTGAAATGAGCATTTGCCTGACCAGACTGGGCATTCTATAAGGAAGAGGCAAGAAATCAGAAGACTGCCCTTCTTACGGAGAGCAGTGAAAAGACAAGAAGGAAGTGTGGTGAGTCCAGGATGGGCGAATTATGCTGAGCCTTACCTACCTGGCCGTTTTGTTGGTATCTGGAAGGCACTGAGGTGTTTGAAGTGAAAGACTGAACATACTTTTATTTTTTAAAATAAAACTCACGTGATGGCAGAGTTACAGATGGGCTTTAGAAATCCAAAGGAAATGAAAACAGGATATTGAGGAGATGTCTACACCCCCATGTTCACTGCAGCATTGTTCATAAGAGCCAGAACAGATTGTCTTAATACCTATTAAAACATTAAGCATATTTAGCACCCCCAATTCTAAAAAGTGGGTTCCGATACTCATCTTCAGATGTTCTAAGAGGACAGAGTCTAATAAAGGACTTTGCCATTACTTCTCTTTTAGGTTCTATGGGTCATTATCTGAATCACACGAAGAGCTGTGTCCTATTAGGGACCTTATTTCTATTTTCACTTTTCCTCTAAATTTGCTTATCAGTTATTCAATTTGTTTCAACTACAAGTATTTTATTACATTTTTTTCTAGCAGTTCTTCTTTTTCAATTAATATTACTATTTTGTTACACAAGTAGTTCATGTTCACTAAAGGAAAGAGGAGATCATACAAATGAGAAAATAAATAAATAAAACTTGTTCCTAAGACCACCATCTAGAGAAAGTTCCAGGTAACATTTCTTTTGTATAAAACTATCCAGAAATGTTATGCATATATGCTTTGAAATATCTATGCATTTATATAACTGTGGATCTTCTATACACATTTCTTTATTACCTGCTTTTTTCGCTCAAGAATGCATTGTTAATGTTATTTCCATGACAATAAATATACATTTTGAAGTCATTTAAAATGTCTCCCCCATACTTTTTGTGTATGTGTACCATAATTAATCAATTCTCCCTGAAGGCCACTTAGCTTCATCGTTTTTATTAAACAATGCTGTCTTAAGTGTCAGGTTTGAGACTTGATTTTATCCTACTTGCCAGCTCAGAAGTAAGCCTGTTACTGTGTTGTGGATGCTGGCAGAAGACCCAGAACACTTTGGTCAGAGATAAGGGACTTTCTTACCTACAACACAAGAGGCAGTCTTAGCATCAGCATACACATTGGTTCCGCACACCCCCACAGCAGTGATTCCATGGGCCCACATGGATGCTGTGAGCACAGTGGGGTTGCATTGCAGCTGAGGAATACTGATTATAGGGCATCTGCTTCAATGTAAGCAGTAAGCCAGCTGCTCTTTACCCAAGAAGGAGACATTACCTCATCCTTGAAGATCAAGATTGCTGGCTTTAAGCACAAACCTGAGAAATGGCCTGGGTAGTGTGGTAAGGATGTTGTGTTCTTGGCATACCCAGAAAGATGTGTAGGAGCACAAGAGAATCACGAAGGACTGTCTCTCAACAATAAGGATCTTGCCTATATATTTTTAAATATCCTTAGAGTAAACTCAAAGGAATGAAATTGCTCAGCCAAGGAGTTTGCACTGCTACATGCTTTCTGCATGTGTGACCAAATTATCTTCTAGAAACACTCTTACAATTTTGCAAGTTCTGGAAAATGACTATTGTTGTTCACTTTCTAGCCAAGAAAAAACTTCTCTCACCTGAGTACTCAAGCCCAAGTTAGTGTTTTCACTTTTCTAGGGATTTGTCTTCTTTGTATTAACAGGGAGGGTATTCTAGCGGAGCCATTTTCTGACTGTGTCAATCTGAAAATAGATCACTTATCCCAGGTTGGTGGGAACAGGATGCAAAGCTATGCAGCAGCATCTCTCCCCTCTCTTCAGCAGACCAGTGTCTTCCTATTTATGAGGCCCAGGCCCCTGTTTTTGCATTTGATCTAACACTACAGACAGGTGGTGTGTTGTGTCTATGTGCTTGTAGGTGAATCTTAATGACATTTCAAGACATTAAAAAAACAAAGTGATTCTTTGGTTTGTTTTTGTCAAATAAAATTATTTGACATAAGTCTCATTGAAAACAGATGTGGAAATATGCAATTACAACATTTTTACTGTCCTTCCCTGGGGGCTCTGGGCTTACGCCAATCTGAATTTTGATGTTGAAAGTTTCAGTGTCTCTCTCTTCCAGGTGTACTGTCTGTAATATATAGGAAAACTTCAGGGGAGGACCCTTGAGCAGTAGCTAACACTGTTGAAGACTGAACCATCAGAGAGCTAAATAAGCAGGAAAGGTTTGTTCTTGGATCAAGACCTCCCACGCGATAAGGACTCTGGGGCACATGTCCTGGCAGTGGTCGGGACCAGTGTTTTTGGGTATGGGAAATGCTCTTTTTATCATAAACTCTTCCTATGACTTTGGCATATTCATTTCTTTTTGGTTTCCTCTTCTGTTAAATAAGAATGCAATCATCTGACCCTGATCTTAATTATGGAATCACTTGGTAAGTCCTTGCTTTTGTTTATGTGTGTGAGACCCAAGTACACATTCTAGGGCAGGATTCTGTATTCCACCTCAAGCCTCCACTCCTTTACCCCCAAGCAGTGGCTCGAGATGGTTTCCTGGCATGGAGTAGATCGTTTTATGTAGATTATCTGTTGGCCAGACAAAGATATGTCCTTGAAGTGAATGAGCTGGATGTTCTCCAGAGAGAAACCCTCCAGGGGTTTCCTTTGTCCCCAAACCAGGGAAGTGCATGCTTTTCTACTGGAATGTTTAAAGGAAAAGGCCATAGTGCCTAAAGAGCCACATTCAAAGAAAAGCGGCCCTAACTTTTTTCCTGACCATGTGGTCATCTTCATAGAGTATCTCTAGGCAGATAGAATCAATCATTGTTATAGACAGAAATTTTTTGTTTCCCTCATCTCCAAAATTCATATATTGAAGTGCTAGTCCCCAGGGTGACTGTATTTGGGGATAGGGCCCGAGAAGAGGTGATAAATGTTATATGAGCTCTTAAGAATGCGGCTCTGGTCTGATGGTGTTGGTGCCTTTATAAGAAGAGAAAGAGACAAGAGAGCCTCCTCTTATCACCATGTGAGGACTTAGGAAGAAGGCAGCTGTAGGACGCCAGAGACGAGTTCTCACGAGAGCTTGGTCTGGGACTTCAAGCCTTCAGAGCTGTCAGAAAATACATTTTGGTTGTTGAAACCATACAGTCTGTGGTATTTTGTTATAACAGTTTGGGCAGACAACACAGTTATGTAAACACTACAGAAACAGCCACTTTGACTGGGCAGAAGAGAAACCAGTCACATTTGAGGTGACTCATCAAATGTGTGCAACAGCAGCATTTCATCCTGACTGGTCTCAAACTAATCGTCTCCAATCCCTTCTTGGGAAAGCACAACTGCCAGCTGAGCAACAAAAAAAGCAGATTACATGGGCTCAAATGTTTCTTAGCTATACTGAACTATTTTTCCAATTTTCTGTGAAACTTATGCATATCCCAACTAACCAGATGTTCCTCAGCTTTATAGGAAGTACTTTCTGAATCATCTACCTCACGACCCATACTGAAATTTTCTGAAAGTTAAATCATGTTTACCATGGAATCTGTGCCCCTGGCATTACTAATGGCAGTTGATAAACTTGTTGCATAATGAACAAATGAATGAATAAATGAATAATAAATGGATTTTGAACTGACTGTAGTGTATGGTCAATTTTCCAAATCATTCCACATTTTTCCTATCTTCGCAATAACCTATTTTACTCAAGGGTTTCAATGCCTCTCCCTTGAAATTGCCTAAAGAAGCCTGACCAAGATACCTTCATGCAGTTCCGGTCTGTGAAGGATGGGAGATTAGAGGTGGGCATTTCAAGGACCATCCTTCTTACATGTTCAGTGTGTTCTTCCAGATTGCCATACATGGATGGCTTCCTTGACTCCAACGTCATAGCTGAGATGTTCAAATCATTTAGGTCTATTTCATATGCTTAAAAAGAGTGCAAAATTCTCTGAATTGTAAGCTCAAGAAGCTGCCTCTGCTATTTGCAAATATCAAAATTACCAACTCACAGGGGCCTCAACCAGTAGTTGTATTTTCCTTTCTATATATATGTTACAAGGTCTAGAGATTGGCTGTCCAGGGCTGATATCCCGACTCAATGATATCTCAGCTCCATAGTCTTTTTTAATTATTATTATTTTTTTAAAATGTTCTCCAGCTGCCTTCTGCCCCTCCCGGTATAACATCTGCTTTCTAGTCAGCAATAAATGGGAAGAACACATCTCTTCCTTTTCCTTTCGGAACTCGTAATTGAGCCCGAAGAGTTGTGCTTACATCTCCTTGGCCAGAACTACATCCTTAGATGCAGGGGTGAGCGGAAGGCGAGGAAGAACTTGGTTGAGAATGTATTTCGGATGAACCAGCCTCTGGGATCTTCCACACTATCTTAAGTATGGAGAAGATTTTGGAGAATCCTAAACAAGGCTCAGAGAGGTAGAAATAAAAGTAGCTTCTGAGAATTTAGCAGCAAGAGATTATGGACATGCCTCTCACAGCCCTGCCTCAACTAAGCTCCATGGAAGCCCAAGTCCAGGTGAGCTTGCTCCAATCTGAACGGCCAACCCAGGGGCAGGTGTCTGCTAGCTGAGTGTCAGGGCTGGATGGCTCATATGTGACGTTCGCCCAGTGTACTGATGGCCATTCTTAAAGAAGGGGGGTCATTTTGAGCCAAGGAGCAGTGAGGTGGAACTGCCTAACCTTGAAGGGGCAGGTGGGAATGGTGGGCAGCTCCTACTAAGACTGTCTCCGGCTGCCCTTAGTAGCCTGTAGATGTGGTTTTTGAGACCTTAGAAACACACAGCTCTGGTCTAAGCATCCAAAGATGGGCTTAAAGCTCAGCTCTGGGTTATGACTTTAGGCAAATCATCCCTTAGAGTTCCATTACCTCATCTGTGAAGAATAGAAATATCCATGGATTAAGTGAGAAAATGGAATAAGCAAGCACTCTCTGACAGGCCTCAAGTTTTATGTGCATAGAAAGTGTTGCTATGATTTTTAGAGCAGTGTCATGCTGTGACTACCTCTCCTGGTCATTGATATGTTTCATGACACTGAATTTGATCTCATGAACACAGGCCACTAATATTTACAAGAAGAATCTTCTTTCCTAAGATCCATCCTTTGGTTTATCCAGGTGTTGTCACCTCTTACCAGCCATGTTCTCCTTCATGAGTGGTTGGGAAGAGCTGTGTATGTGTGTGGGGCATGTGTCTGCTGGAACCACAAGCTGTGTCTCATGACCTTCTCTGCAGTGGATGTGAACTTGAAGGCAAAACCTGATTTCTGCTGCTTACTGGAAATCACACAGAACCCAAGGAGTTTAAGCGGCATTCAAATGAGCTGCTCACTGATGCCTCTAACAGGCTGTCCAATGAGATGACCACTTGACTACATTACATGCAATGAGGTAATGATCCCACATGCATCCCTTCTCCTTGGCAGAAGGTAGATAAGCTATAAATAAATGATCAGGTTACAGAATGAACTTTGAATGACCAAGTTTGCTTCAAATGAAGGCCTTCTCTTACCCCAAAGTTTCCTGATGATAAATCTTTCAGCAACAGGTTGATCCCTCTAAGAAAAGATTGTCTAGCCATGTTTTCACCTTCTGCACTTGTCAGGATGGAGTGAGTGTGAGTTGGAGGCTGCGACATATATGTGACTGCAGACCAACGACCTCGAATGCATTTCCTCTTTTCAAAGGCCTTTCGGATGATGCTCTGGCTGCTGTTGGGACAGAAAAGGGAACTGGTTGCAATGTCAGTAACAATAGCAAAGGCAATAGACCATCTGCAAAAGGGAGTTGCTGATCCGACTTCCAGAGTATGCTAGCTACAAGGTTAAAGGGACAGGACAGAGTGCCTAGTACTAAGAAGAATGGCAATGTCATTGTCATTTTCTGCATCCTCTTTTTTCCCTTGGGGTAGATTATTTAAAGTCTGACCTGCATTTTCACAAATTCATAAAGCAACTTGCATGTGCTATCTCATTTTACTCAGGTCTATGTGCTTTCTGTGGGCAAGGGAATATGAAAGAATGAGGGCTTCAGCATTTCTCAAGGGATTCTTCAGTGACAAGCAGCATGGGGTCAATGGGGAAAGAGTGTGCACATGAACTTTACAAGCTTCTGTTCTGATCAGAAACAGAAACCACTCCTTCCCACATGGATACCATTTATGATAAAGACATCGGACAAAGTGATTCTCCTTTATTTGTTTCTCTGGTTCCTCTGGTGTTCACTTTGCCCTCCAAATTTAGTGGGGCCAAACTGTGTTAAGTGACCAGTGCATCCCTACTCAGGCAGATACTGAACAGTGCACCAAGTCTGGCTCTTGAAGGAGGTTTTAGCATTAAATCTGGCTGATGTCCTTATGTGATCAGAAGGCTGCTTCTGTGACCAGTGAACTCAGCTTTTCTGGGCCTGAGGCTGGTGATTTCTGGGCACCACTGGCTTGTCGGTCTGTACTCTCATGGGTCCTGGGTAGCTCCTACTCTGTCTTTATGTGAATTACCAAATGCTCTCTGCTCTTGGGGAACCACCTAGAAAGCATCCCTCTGTGGTCCAGGGCAAGCTGGTCTTCCATGCCCAGATGTACCTCTCTACTTGGCTGTGGATCTGGTTGGTGGCACAAGTGTCACAAAGATGTCAGCCACAGGGTTAGTCAGGCGGTGCTTGTTCTCCAGACCCCTTGGACTCTTGCATCTTGTAACTGCAGTGTCCTGGCAAAGACAGGAAAGCTCATCTCTTGCCATGGAGACTTTCAGCTCATTCACTCAATAAATACTTACTGAAGCCCTCCCAAATTCCAGGCATGTGAAAGGTGCTGGGGCATTGAGGAGACATCATGACAGACGTGGTCCCAGTGCTCACGGGTCTCATAGTCTAGGCCAAATACTTTCAGAATGTACTAGTGCTAAGGAAGTTATGGCTGGAGTGTTGAGAGAAAATAGCAGCAAAACTGGGAATGAAGTAGGTTGGAGTAGCAGTGAGACCAGAAGGAGAAGACTAAGCCAAGGCTGAGTGGTTGAGTGGTTCAATCTGAAAGAAACCCTGCATATGTCAAAGCTGCCACACTGCCAGGCAGAAAAGGACAGACACATTCCAGGAACCAAAAGAAAGTTGGTGTGGAGGGAATGAAGCTAGAATGGAGAGAAGGCATACGATGAGGTCATTGAGTGTGCATGAGACAGACCACTGCAGGCCAGATCGAGGCTTTCCAACTGTATTCTTCATGCAGAGGTGGGGGAGTGAAAGGCCTTGAGCAGGACAATGATATGATTTGGTTTGGGATTTATAATGGTTGTATGTTAACACCCTGGCTGCTATAAAGTGTATTATCTGCCTTGTACAGCTCCATGATAAACCTCCCTGACTAAGGATAGAACTTGGTCTCTAGAGATATTTTTGGGGAAAATAAATCTATTAAAAGTGTAAAATAGTTGGTCAAAGGAAAAGTCCCCAAATTAGACTTCTGGGTTCAAATCTCAATCATACTATTTCCTAGTATGTGTGTTAGTCAGTTTGGGCTGCTATATTAAACTACCATAGACTGGGTGACAATTTATGGCAAACAACAGAAATGTATTACTTACAGTTCTGGAGCCTGGAAGTCTGAGATCAGTGTGCCAGGACAGTCACGTTCTGGTGAGGCCCCTTCCTGGGTCATAGATGGCCGCTGTCTTGATGTCCTCACATGGATCAGAGAGCAAGAAAGAACAAGGGAGAGAGAGAGAGAGAGAGAACACCATGTCTCTTACTGTAGGGAAACTAATTCTATCATGGGGCCTCATCTTCATGACTTCATCTAACCTTGATGACCTCCCAAAGGCCCCGCCCTCAAACACTGTCACATTGGGCATTAAGGCTTTAGCATATCAATTTGGGAAACGCAAGCATTCAGTCCATAGCGTTCCGGCCCTGGCCCTTCAGAATCACGTCCATCTCACTTGCAAACTACTGTCATCCCATTCAAGTATTAACTTGTTTCAGCATCAACTTTAGAGTCTAACTGTCAGGTAATCCAGTCCAGGGAGGTCTCTCTGTGTGCTTGGTGAGACCTCAGCCTGAGAGACAGTTCTTGACTCATTGAGAAATAATTCATGAACAATTTGGATGAGTGTAGGTAAGGAAGGAATTCATTGGAGTGAGTAGTAGTGAATGTCAGTAGCCATGCAGGCAGTAGAGAACAAGAACAGAAGGAGGAAAGGAAAGTTCACTGACTTCCTACTCGGCATAGGGAAAATCCCCTGCCAGCTCCTGGAACCAGGGTCACCTGGTGTCCAGTGTTAACTTGAATCTGCATGGCATGGGACTAAGTCCCTACCACCTCAGGATCTGGGGGAGCTGGAGAGCACCGGATGGTGAGATTATGTTCTGAGAACTTCCCAAAGCAAAGAAAGGAGATTTTCAGGCTGGCTACTAAAGAGCATGATCATACAGCTGCAGTCCCTTCCTGGTCACCCAGGTGACAGGAACTTGCAAGCCCAATTCAGAGATCTCAGTAGCCTTTTTCCTATTTGTCTGAAGTAGAGCAAAGAGAGAGAAAACTTGTGCTTAAGTATAGAAAATTGAGTGAAGTAGCGAAGTAAACAAGATGCTTACCACCTGGAAAGGGGTCTCTTATTAACCTCCCAAGGGGCCTGGAAGAGAGCTGAGACAGAATGCTAAGTAAGTTGAGCAGCAAGAAGCCTTTATTTAAGGCAAAGTATGTGCTCAAAGAAACTCAAATGCACTCAAAGGAGTACAGGCAGCCTTAGAGGAGAGGTGTGCTTAACCACTTAGGATTTGGGTTTTTAAGGATTTCCAGATTGGGGTAAAGAGCCAAGAGAGTATAGGCTGATGTATGGTCTCATTATGTTTATCTCCTGTGATAGACACATTAACATGATCAGTCCTCTAGATATTCTGTAAGATCAACTTAACACAAGGAATTTATTGGTCCTATTCTTTTCCAAGATAGTGTTTACCCTAAATCAGTGGAAACATACCAACTGCTTGTCCTGCCTTAGGATAAGGTCAATTGTTGGCTAATCACCATAAAATGTTAGGAATCTTACCTCCTAACTCCCTGGTTTTTAAAATGGAATCTTAGCTTTAAGATGGAGTCCCTCCTAGTCTTACAATTTATATCTAGGCATTTTTCATCATATCCAGGAAAAATTAATCATGATGCTTGTCCCATGTCCCCACTCTACCTCATAATGCCCAAGGTCTCATCTAAACATCGTCTAAATAAGTATGGGTGAGACTCTAGGTAGGATTCATCTCCACTGTGAATGTGTGGAACCAGACAAGTTATGTGCTTCCAAAACACACTGGTGGGGCAGGCAGAAGCTAGAAATTCCCATTCCAAAGGAAGAAAGGGGTGATGGTTCCCAAACAAGTAAAAATCTAGCAAGGCATGTTCCGTTAGATCTTAAGGCTTAAGAATAATCCTCTTTGGTTTCAAGTTCTCCCCTCCAGGCCCACTGGGGTGGCAGCGGCACCCCCACAGCTCAGTGGGGTGGCCCTGCCTATGCAGCTCTCTGCAAAGGCCCTCCTGGTTGCAATTCTGACCTTTGAAACTGAGGTAGAGGCAGCCTTGCCCCCAGGGCCTGTGCGCTCTGGGCCTGCTGTGGGAGTGGCAGCTGTGATCTCCGAATTGCCTTTGGAGTAATTCTTCCCCTTTCTTGAAATATAACACAAGTTTGCTGCTGAATAACTCTACAGTCCCATCCTGTGAAATCCAAGAAGACAAACAGCCTTCCTTCATTCTGTCCTTTCTTGTCTGTCTCCTGTCGTTCACACAGGCAATACCTTCCCTGGTATAATGCCATCTCCGTTCCTGGTTTCTGTTGAGATGGTGATTAAGTTCATGAGTCAAACTCATGATCTCCTATCAGACTGTTTCAGCCACATTCTTAGTGTTCTCTTTAGAATAAGCTTTCTCATTTGTCTCAGTATGACTGAAAATTTTTCAAATATTCAAGTTCTGTTTCTTTTTTGTTTAACAATTATTTATTCAACTTTATCTTCTCTTTTCTTACTTAAGCAGACAGGAGGAATGAAATCACTCCAACACTTTGCTTAGAAAGCTCCTTAGCTAAATATCCAGTTTCAACACTTGCAAGTTCTACCTTCCACAAAACACTAGATCATGAACACAATTTCATCAAAATCTTTCCCAGTTTATCAAGATCAACTTTTCTCCATTTTTCAATAACATACTCTCATTTCTGAGACCGTACCAGAATCACACTTAATGTCTGTATTTCCAGCATGCACTTCAAAACTCTTCCAGCTTCTACATATTCCCCAATTTTCAAAGCCTCTTTACATTCTAATGTTATATACTTCTAATAGTAACATCCCACTTCTTAGTGTGAAAATCTAAGGCAGCTGAGATTGCCCTAACAAAACACTGAATGGGTTAGACAACAGAAATTCATTTTCTCATAGTCCTGGAGGCTGAAAGTCCCAAGGTCTGCAGTCAGCAATACGGAGACCCAGGAGAGGAGAGCTGATGGTGGGAAGTGCAGTCTGAGTGGGGGGCCCGAGAACCAGTAAAGCTGAAGGTGTAAATTCCAGTCCAAGGCCAGGAGAAGCCAGTTCAGCTCAAGCAGTTAGGCAGGTGAAGTTCCCTCTTACTAGCCTTGTTGTTCTATTCAGGTCAGTTGACTGGATGAGGTCTGCCTACATTAGGAAGGGAAATCTGCTTTACTCAGTCTACCAATTCAAAGGTTAATCTAATCTGAAAACACCCTTGTAGATACACCCAGAATAATGTCTGATCAAATGTCCGGGTGCCTTACGGCCCAGTTAAATTGACACAAAATTAACTATCATAATATGTGAAGTCTGAGATTACCCTTTCTGTTTATCAATTTCTTCATCTGTAAAAAGGGGATAATAGTAAGGCCAACCTCACAGGGTTGCTTAGAGGAGCAAACTTTTTAATGCAATAAAGCAGTTAGCATTGTCTGGCCCACAGTGAAGGCTCAATACGTGATGGCCCATTGGTATTATCACTGGGTTGTACACATCACCAGATAACAAGTCTACCTTGAAAATTAGAATTTGCATAAAGGAGTTCAATTCACCCCTGATTGATTATTCACAATGCTATAGTGTCAGATGTCTTAGTTTCAAGCCAGGTCTAAATCTTTAGACTCAATCTTAGGACAATATGACCTAGCATTGTACCAATCAAAATTAAACAACCCTGCTGGACTCTTCTGTCATATAGTGAGTGATGCGGCAGCATCCTTAGAAGCACCTTTGTACCAGTTAAAAATATACATCTCAGTCTGCACACAAAAAAAATTTGGCAGCACCAATTAAGCAAGAGGCCCAAGGACCTGCATTTTGAACAAGAGCCTCAAATAATTCTGATGTACACTAAATGTTGAGAACAAGTGACATAACAGAACTCTGCATAGCCTACTGATTCATTATTTTTCTCCTTTCATTTTATTAAACTTATTTGTATGTGCCCCATTTGAGTTTCTGTTAATATTTTATCCCTTTTGTGTTCCTCTAATTGTATATCATATTCCTTTATAGGGTGGCATTCAGGGCAGTTTTCTGCTTTCGTTGATGCTTTTGGCCCAAAGCCTCTTCATCCCGGCTTGTTTACGGCTATTGAATGCGTCATACCTTTGCTACCTTCAACCGTAACTAACAGTCCTGCCCACTCTTTCCTTGAGTTAATTCTGTATTGCATCACCTTCTCCTTCCAGTCCCCCTGGTGATTTAAAGAGCTGTTTTTATTGTTCCTAGAGCCAACAGATCTGTCATGTATTTCCTTGCAGTTTAAAAAAAATCAGTCACTGGTTCCTTAGCACAAAGTCATGCCTGCGCTAAGAACCATTTCTTGGTAACTGGCTCTCACTTAGTGAGACTGGATTTCTGTGCTTGCGCTGTCCACCTCTCTCTCGCTGCACTTGAGGCCAGGTCCTTAAACTCAGAGTAGACAGGGATGCCTCTCAGCCTAGCTTTGTGTTTTTAATTGCTTACTCTTGTGAGTTAAAGTAAACTTTCTGGTTCATCCAGTGTTTCCCATTTTTGTAAACAGCTCGTTCTCTGTGAACACAGAAAATCAAGCTGTGGCTATAACACAGGAAGTGATAAAGCTCAAAGTGTGTTAACAATGGACTGTGAATGGATTGATTGGAAAGGACTGCTCTGCCTCTAGTAGGATTATGTCTATAATGAGTGTCTTACTAGTCAGAAATAGTAGAAATCAAGTTTATTTAACCTAAACAAGTAAGGAATTTGCTGGAGGATATCAGAGAGCTCCCAGAAATGCCAGGCTGTGCAGCTGGGTCCTCTTGCGGAATGAAAGCAGGGCGGAAGCCTGGTAAGGGGCTGGGCTGTGCCCCTGGAGTCTGTCATTTTCAGATTCAGAGCCCCAGGGAGACATTCTGAGTGGCTGAGACTGACCAGGGGTCCACTCTCCTGCAGACAACTTCCACTGTGGAGGGCGAGCCTGCCTCCTCCCTCCCAGGATTCCTCCCCAATATTAAGCTTTGGGTGTTGTGTAGCCTCAGATGACAAAAGTCCACCCCAAACATGATTCACATCCCCCTGTTCCCATTGTAATAATGATGTCCTTCAGTTGTTCAGTGCTCCTACTTTTTCAGACATTGGGCCTCTAGCTCCAGATGTCAAATCTCTAATACTTTACCATAATTCTCTAAAAAATATAGTGCTATACATTCTTTACAGTAGAAGAAACTGAGCCTTCAAAAGGATAAATAAGTTGCCTGTGAGCATAGAGATAAGCAATGAACCAGGCTGATCTGTCCCAGAACTGATGGCCTGTCCACTCTATCACACATCTGCCTCTATGTGTTAACCTGAATTACTCCCTGTATCCCAAATAAATTACCCAAGCAGGATGTGTTTCTCACTTATTAAATCCACAATGAATAAGGCTCTTTCCAGCCATCTGTGTCATTCCATGTTTCTGTAAGTACATTGTAATAGCTGCCATTTTAGAGTGACATTGCGGGTTAACAGTAGAGCAGATTTAGACAATGCTGGTGGCACCATTACTTCTATCATGTGTGAGGCTGTTTGTTTTGGTCATAGGAAGCCTTCCCTGTAAGATTATGCCTCCCCCGCCAAGTCAGCTCCTTGCAATCTGTTTAGAAACTAAACCCAGACCTGTATCCTTGAGAAAGTGGATGCCAAACATACAATTCCTGCTGTCTGCTTAGCGACATAGTAATCACTCTTTGTTCTTCTAAATGAATACATCTCTAGCAGAGACCAAAGGAACTTTTTCAGAGAAGAATGTGTGTGTTCACCTTTTTTGTGGTGACAAGGTGAGGGGTGGTTATTCAAGTAATCACTTCTGATACTCTCTTGGGCATATGCAGTTTTAACTAAAAACTAAAAACTACTTGGACACTTCTGCAGAACCATGTCATTGGCTTTGGTCTGGAACTCGTCTGAAATTGCAACTAGCATCAGGGCGTAAAATATATAAGCTCTGAGCGTGTTCCTTTTTCAGGAGGAGCATGCTTTATTCAATTGTGATGTAAATCGACATTCAGGAGAACCTGCTCTGGGTTAGAGATTGTATCAGTGTTGAAATCTGACTTGCAAAAAAAGACTAAGACCTCAGCATGGGGAGAGGCAGACCTTAAAACAAATTACAAAAATGCAGAGTGGTAGAAATGTCATGTTATGAATGCCTGGAGAATGTACTAGAGGATCACAGAGAAGGGAATTACTAAATGTTTTGGGGTAAATTTGGAAAAAGAAATCCCAGAAGGAGTCTTATTTGAGTGGAGTTACAATGAAAACAATTTTACCTGAAAGATAAGGAGGAGGGTGTTTGAAGTCTAAAGGACAAAAGCCTGCAAGTTTTAGGACATCGGAAGTTCAGGGTGATTGTGAGTTCCATGGGGCCTGGGGGAGTAATAAAAGAGTAAAAGGAGAATTTTAAAAGGAGCCAAAATAGGCCATGATATGAACAGTCATATATCTCATACAAAGGTGTTTGGATTATGTTAATAGGGAACCACTGAAGGTTTCACATAGGAGAGTAATGTGATCAGATTGTATTTTAAAACAATCATTCTGTTGACAGAAGGATGGATTAGAGCAAGAGGGGAAATGAGCCCTTACAGATAATAAAATTAGGTACAATTTTACCATTTTGGTAAGAATTTATGAAAGTGTGGGAACTCATTGTTTTTTCATGATTTCTTAAAAAATACGAAAGCCATGAAGATCTGATATGAAAATTTCATTATGAAATAATTACAGTGTTTATTTTCTTTTACTGGCCTGAAACCTTAAAGAAACAAAAAAAGACAGTAGGCCAGGACAGTATACCTTGACTTTTTATAACACAAATTTTATATAGCATGAGTCAAATTTTGTCCTCTAATCCATAAAATGATTACCAACAAAATCCTCAATTATGGTGAGTTAATAAGTTATTAAAGAACACTATTTTTTATTTGAAAGCTTTCACACTAGCTGTCTGGTCACTGAAAATGCTTATTTAACATTCGATGCTATATTTAAGAACCAGTTTCAAACATCTATCATGTACCATTGAGCTAAATCAGAAGATGTGAATGTGCACCGCTTTGAGACATGTCAAAATGAGTAAGTGTTTTAGTAAGCTGTTCTATTTCTAATACAAGCCAGTGAAAAAGCAATGACTGAGTCTCCAGTGTTAAGATGGGAAAATATGCAAACCATCTCGGCTTACTCCACTCATCACCATGGTTTCATCATCTATTACACAGTAAAACAAACATAGCCACTGACTATAACCCTTAATGAGCATATGTGACTCTGATAATATTTATCGGGTTTATTTGTTTGAGGCCAACTGAAATGAAAAGAAAACAGTGCAGTATTGGGTCATTAGTCTCTTCTGACGTGTGCTGTAACTCTAAGGAAAACATTAGTAGCCTGTATTTAGCAAGTACCTTCATCTGCTGAAGTGATAATGGCCTAAGGAATAATCCCTGGGAGAGAAAACAGAAATTCCCACAATTAAGGTCTCTTGCTCATCTGTTCTATGGTCACGGAAATCTATCAGCACTGTCATTTCTCATCAACACTGAGAAAAGTTTTGCTTCAGACCATTATGCAATTCTCCCCAATTAGAGCACCTTTTTCTCCATCTCTGCTAAGTCAGGGTCCTCCTAGCCAAAAGAAATGAAAAATGTCACCTCTTCCAGGAAGCCTCTCTTTACTTGCAAACCTTACCATTTATACCTTATATTATTTTTCACTTGAATAATGTTTATTCCATGTTCTTCCCTTTACTGAAAAATGCTATTAAAATTCTCATACAGAAGTGACTGAATAGGTATATGGGGAGATAGCAGACAGATAAAGAAGGTACAGCCTCTTTTTCAGGGGTACAAACCCAATAGGAGAGATAGGGAAGATGAACAGGATCCAAAATCCTCAATATCGTTTCTTCTCTGCATTTGAGAGGGGTGTGGCCCCTGGCCACCAATCCTGAGGAGCCACCATTGGTGGGCAAGAGTGTGTGGACATGATGAGGTGGCCACCGTCTAGGCTGGCAAGGAGGGAGGAGAGGAGGGAATTGTCAGGAGGCATCAGTGATTCAAACCAGGTTCTGTGGAATAAAATGTATGTATGTTAAAATGTGGGGCCTTCTATTACCTGTGCTTTTAATGAGTACATAATGATTTTATAGTTCATAAGATTAATGTTATTACTTAAGTGAGATACTGAAAAAAGACGTACTGCATTGTCCAGTTTATGAGTTCTCCATAAAAGGTACTTGTTGATTTTGTTGCTATTATTTGATGGTTCTGGGAGGGTGTGCCCCCAACCCTTCCCACATGGGAGAATCACTGTATTAAAATATGAAATGTCCCTCAAAGGAAGCACAGTATTTGCTGGGAGGTCAGAAGAAAAGGAATATTGTATGACTTTCGAGGAGGAGATCAGAGAAGGCTTCACGGAAGAGAGGCCACTACAGCTGGCTTGGGAGGGTCAGTCATGATTTGAAGAAGCAGTGACGAAGGAGACAGATCATCCAATATGGGCCAAATGAGACACGGAGGGGACTTACACATTTCTTCCTTGCATTCCAACACGGATTCCAGGCATTTGTTGGCTATTCCCACCAGAAATGGCAAGCTTCTTAGAACAGGAACCACGATTTTTATTATCTTATTTATTATCCCCACAGGACACCATTAGAAATAAAATAAATACTTTTGTTGATGATCTGGGGCCTAGGCGGAAGTCATTCTTATAACTGAGGTTGATTGATATGCTGTGAAAACTCTCTCTTGGAAAGAGAAAAGGAAGGAGGAGGCCCAAAATGGCAGCATACGAAGGTCCGGAACTCACCTCTCCAAAGACACAACAATCTACAACTACGCATGGAACAATTTCCTCTGAAAAGGTCCAGAAAACTAGATGAACAGCACTTCTGCAACAAAGGCTAACATGGCCACACTGAGACAGGGAGGGGAGGCAGAGACAAATCCCCCGCCCCAGATGCGGCAACTCACAATTGAGAGGGGTTTCAGAAATACAAAAATTTACCATGAGGAGTGGGGAGTTTGTGCCCCATATCAGGCGTCTTGGGTCCTGCCAGGGGGAACACACCCCAGAACAACAGCAGCAGGACTTACATCCCGGAGAGCCGTAGAACTGTAGGGAATGGAGAGCCCGCCCTTCAAGTACTCTTGCACAGACTCCGTCCAGGGCCCAGAATGGTTTTTATGTTATGGGAAAGATAGACAGAGGCAAAGAACCAGAGGGATGGGGAGAGAGAGAGTGAAGGAGACAGAGGGGGCAGGATTAGAAGGAGTCAGGTCCTCTGGATCCTATTAAATTTAGGCTCTTGGGTGAGGCCTGAGCTTCTGTGTTTCTAACTAGCCCCCACCTCCCAGTGACACTGGCCTGTGGGTTTGTGGACCATTTGGGTAGCAAGGTGCTAGATCACAATGAAGATGGACCTTATCACCCTTAGTTTTGTTTCCAGCCTCCCTACTACCCACTAAGTGGAAATCCTGGGTTTGTTCAGTGTTCTGCATGCTGTTTGCTCACTACATAGAGGAGAAGGCTTACTTACGGCAGGTGGAGGGGATGCCCCATCACCTCTGCTTATCGTGCACAGCTTAACTGGAAAATCCTTAACAAATGGAGCTGAGCTTCTAAGTCAGAAAGCACTGGTAGAACTATAGCCAATGCCTGGGCGGAGGGCTTCCAGGGAGGGCAGGTGAGAAACGAAACATTCTTGGTGTCACCAGTTCTCACCATTGTTCATGCCCACATCTCACAGCACAGGAAACAGCTTCATCTGCAGTTTCCTTCATGAGCCCTGGGAGACCAAATTACTCCTTGGGTAGAAGGTAGGTAAGAAGGTGATGTATTTCCTGTTGGCAAGAATTTTACATGTGGCCAGAATTCAGTCCCAGGGTTCTGCACATTTGAGATGCAGTTGAAGAGTGATAGATTTGGAGTCAGGAGAACTGCGTGTCACTCAGAGCTCTGAGGTTATCTGCTCAGGTCCCTGGAGAAGCTACCCATCTCCCCAAGACTGAGAGTTTTCATTTGCAAAATGAGATTATCATATGGCGCAAGTGTCTAACAACCCTATTATGAGGAACACATGAGAAAATAAATGAAAGAACTTTGAAAAACAAATAAAACATTACACCATTGTAAAGGATTATAGGGACAAGAGCCCTAAGGCCTCTCAGCTACCCAACTGCCCAATGTAAAATTGTGTCTAAGATGCTAAAACCCAATTAGGTGGGACCTAACTATACCGGAGGAGGGGCAAAGCTGAGAGAAAGGTGTCCTAGCTGCTCTGGAAACCTATCGTGTGCCTTGCGGTTTCACATGGTGGGGCCACTTCTGCCCCAAGGTGGGGATGATGGTCAGGACAGGGCCAGCCTAAGCAAGACTCAAACTGTGGGTGAGTGGCCCCTGGAGGTGTGCAGCGTGCATTCAGCTTGAAGGTAGGAAGATGTCGTCTTTAACAAAGCACATTTGAATAAGAGGATGGTGTCCAGTTTCTTCCATACTGTTGATCCTAGAATGAGAATTCCCCTAAATCCAATGTAAGGAGGGAAAAGAACAAAGAAAGGATTCATGCCCCTCCTTTCCCAGAGAGTTACACCCACTCTGGAAACTTGCCAGCCTCCTAATATTATTATTTTCCGACTCCTTGATCTGAATGAACAAATCCCATGCCTTTACCCTGAAGAGATTAAAGCACAGGCTCTGCACAGTTTCCTTGATGTTTTTGGAAAAAGCAGGAATAATTGAGAAACCAGCTGGAATCTAGACCAGGGTGTGAGACCTGGCCAGATGAGGGCAGAGAAGGTAGGACTAGTCTTCAGCTCTTCTTGAGGTTAAGTGCATAGTCCAACAATCAGAAGAGGTTCCCTTACACTTCATCAACAGTATGATTCTATAGGGAATGAAACTGAGGAACTCAAAAGTGAAGGGTTTACCAGTTCATCTGTAGGGCTGGGATGGAAAAGATGAAAAAGTCAAAGAATCAACTTTGTTTGTCTAAAGAATGACTTTCATTTAGCCGTTGGAAATGTTATCCTCTAGGTGTATCTTTCCCTGAATACCATTAGGCAATTTAACACCCACCCCAAGACACACACACACTTTGCACCCACCCCCCTTACCTCTGCCTCCTCTTCTATCCTAGCATTTAGCATCCTACATATTTACCATTCTTTGTTGTGTTTTTACTTTTCTCTCTTCCATCACTATAATGAAAGTTTCATTACAGTATCATTCCTCTGTTTACTATTATATTTCCAAGCACCTAGCATGGCCTGAAAATAATATCTCAATAAGTAATAGTAAATATCTCTGAATGAATGATACCCTGTTATCAGTGTCCCTGAACACTTCCTTCCCCTGAGAGTTTTGATAACTCTTCTGCATCGTCACCATCATCATCATCACTGTAATTATCATAAAATAGTTTGCATTTCTGTTCATGGAGGATTAGAAAAACCTATGGCCCTCTGTGGCAACAGCCTCTAGGCAATATATCCACTGGGCACGGAAGGACCAAAAATCACTGTTCAAAGTAAACATTTCTCAGCCTCCTTCAGGCAGGTGGCTTCCTTTATGAGAACCACTTCTCAGGGTATGTTTCTCTCCAGGGTGTCATGAAAAGCAACTATGGTTAGTTAGATGAAAGGAAAGTCATCAAATCTCTTTCCTGGTGATACCATAAATCAGGGCAAATGGTGTGCCAATATTCTAACGTCCTGACTTGCATAGTGATCTTGAAGTGGCAAGAAACATATTTCTCTAGTGTGAGCAATTTTAGCACAGGTAGGAAAATATCTTAGGGAAATGTCTGATGTATAGTAAACACTTAAAATGCTTGGAATGAATGTTTGGATGAAATCCCCTGGATGCTTCCTTTCTCCTTCCAATGTTGGTGGCTTGAAATATGGGGATTTGTGGTAGAATTAGCTATGTCCATACTTTTTTTCTTTGAAACCCAGATGTCTCTATGTAGCCTCTGTCTTCCTGTACATAAAACATTCCCCATACATCTGGAGGCTGGGAGAAAGGATCCCGCCAGTCTGCACATGAAATTTGTGACACTCGGTTTCTGCACCTGTGGGTTGAGCAATCTGGAATATATTTGTGTTTCCTGGTCACACATGGAGCAGTGAGACTTGACCTTTAGTAAGCAGCGGTTTGTTGAGAGGCTGTTCTTAGTTCTTTTTAAATCATATACACATTGTGAGAGCCGTACACCTTTGCCTACGAAAGACTGAAGGAATGTGCCTTGAAGTCAAGTCTAGACAGAATTCCGAGGTAGGGGAGTCAGTGGGATGGGGAAACCACCACAGGGCCCATGCCGACTTTCTGTTCTGCAATTTTACCACTTTTGTGTTTCTGGATTTTAGCCAATGCAGCGGGCCTTTTGTGCCAAGAATGACCATAATCAGTGGGTTGGAGTTTCCACTGGAGGTTAATCTTAATGTTCCACCTTCCTTCAGCTCCTCATTTAGAGTGTGTTGCTGTTCCCGAGGCAGCCCCAAGACTTACCAGGATGGTTTACTGAGGGAAGGAGCAGGGGGGCCAAGCTAGTCTCTGTCATTTCTCAGTTTACAGCCACCTGTAATCAATCATCAGATGGATGGGGATTTACAAAAACAATTGAATTAGGAAAGTACTAATCCCAACTGTCAATGTGATGAGTAAAATATACAATTAAAGTGAAGGAGACAGGCAAGATCTTTCTGCCTCACTTTCTGCAGACATCCAGTCCAGCTAACAACTCAAGGCTGTGCCATCCCTGAGCCACACAGTTGGCACCCCGTCAAAAGCTGGCACCCCAAACCGGTTCATGGTCTTTACCTTAAACTCTCTGTTTCCACCCATTTCAAACTCCATGTCTGGAGGGCAGCATTCTCCCAGTGTCTGACTTTTCTTATTTAGGGTCTTCTCTTTCTCTCATCCCACACAACCAATCAGTCCTCAAGTCCTGTTGTGTTTACTTCCTGCCCTTTCACATCCACCCCGACTGCCATGGCTCTCATGCCGGTGTTTCCGTCTCTCACCTGGCCACAGCAGTAATCTCCTGCTCACCCTCCTGAACCATGTTCTCATTCTCTACTCCAGCCTCACTCTCAGCTCCATTCCCCACATGCAGCCAGCACCGTGGATCTACCGAATGGATCTGACCTTGCTTTTTGCTGCCTAATAGTCCAATCTCTGACCACACCAGACAGTGTATGTGCCACCTGACACTGCCCTCCACACACACCCCTGCTGTATCATGACTCTGTTCCTTGCCCCTTGCTTTGCCCACCTCCTGCACATTCCTAACACACGTAGCCAACATTCATTTTTCAAGCCTTAGATGAGGTCCTATGTTTTAGAACTCTCCTCAAATTCATTACCTTGGGACAAAATCATTTCTCACTCTGCTCAAACTTTCCATGTACTTTTGAAATGATCTGATGGTATCGCTTTCCTAAACTCTTAGGTCTTAGAGAGTTGGGTTTTACCTATGATGCCCGGCCTGTGACATTTGGAGCACAAAGGGCACTCAAGACATCTTTGCTGAGCAGGAATTAGCTTCATTTTCTCCTCAAATCAGTTTTCTTGGCATTGATCCTTTGCCTTGGCTGATTTTCCTGTCTCGGCAATGGTGTAGACTGGTGACTTGGCCAATTCCCATGACCAGCCACTCCTAGGGGTCTCTCAGTGGTCCTGGGATCCAGCCCTGGGATCTTTATAGTTCTAAGAAGTTTTTTTAATGAGGATTTAATTCCTGAATGATTGAAACTAGGTCTGTTGAGTATATAATTACTATTAAATTAAAAACTTGTCCCAGAATAAGGACAGAGAGGAATGTAGTGTTACATGGAAGAGGCCACAGCTATACAGCAACCTGTAGGTACAAAGGACTGGCTGTCTTATTTGCGAACATCAGTTGATCTAGTATATAGGTGGTACTACATCGGCATTTTTTTTTTTTTCTGAATTCTGGCTGCATATCAGCATCACTTAAGGAGATTTTAGAAAAGCTGATGCCCACTACAATTCCAAAGATTCTGATTTGATTGGTCTGGGTAGAGCCTAAGTATTGGTGCCTTCCAGAAATCCCTCCAATGATTTTTTGAGCATCCAGGACTGCAAACGATTGGTCTATATGAGGCTTGCCCCCTTAGTTTCTTCTCAGCCAGAGCAAGTCTTTTGCACTGTGCCCCTAAGGACAGTGGACTTCACAAAAGCTTAAGAGGTCTCTTTAGCACAGCTTCAAATGATACTTCAACCTGGAATTCCACTAAGAGAGGAATTTGTTGAAAAGAAAACACAAACTGCCAAAGGACTGCAAATGTTTTTATAACAGTTAAGCACTGATGGGCACTTACACATCCAATGTAAATATATACACAATACATACCCAAATATATATACAATATATATACCCAATGCAAATATAACATGCTATGCACATACCTCCACAGGATGCTGGGGTGACAGGTACTGCTTGCTGTCACCTGCTGCAGTGACACTGTTTCTCTGACTTGGGGAGAGTCTGGAGATAGGCCTTGAGCCAGTGGCAGGCTGCTCCAGGGCCAGCAGCAGCCTGAAAGGCTGACTCTCTCATTGCTCACAGTGTGTCTTCCTCTTCCTTCCTTTCTCCCTCCTTCCTGCCCTCCCTCCCTCCTGGCCTCTCTCTCTCTCTCTCTCTCTCTCTCTCTCTCTCTCTCTCTCTCTCTCTCTCTCCCTTTTTCTTTCTTTTTCAAATATTCAAGTACTCTTCCTGTTTTCCCAAAGGAGATTTTCCAAATGAGGAGATTAAAGGGTCTACCAGCCCTTGGCATGACAACTTAAGCTTTTTAAAAATGCTCATTTTCAGCTATTTCATGCTGGCTATACTGGAACTACAAGTTTAAAAACCCTGTGCTTACATTTCTTTTGACTCTTGAAGAACATCCACCTTGAAGAGGTAGGCTTGCAGAAGATAACCAAAGGTGGTTGATGTTTGCTTCATATTAATCTAGGAGATGGGAGGTTACGTGACTTCATGACTGTGAAGTAACTGGAATAGTGCCTTGCAACTAGTCAGCCATATAGAAGTGTTTGTTAAAAAAAAAAAAAACTAAATACATTGGAAAGCTGCTACTTTTTGCTTCTGGAAGCCCTTTGCCCAAACTCATCTCTAGTGAACAAGGCTCCGGTGGCTGGCCATAGGGTGACTTTCACAGGTGCCTTTCTAGCACTTTTCTTTCACTGACCTTTTTCTCCATAAAAAACATTAAAAATTACATTTTATGACTGCTTTAGTAGTATGACAATAAGTATAATACAAGTGGGATTCATTACTATATGTTCATTATTTTTATGTTAAACTTTTTCTTCTGGTTTTAAGAGAAACTTATTACAACATTGTCATGGGCCCTTAAAAGTATCATGGGCCTGGTAAATAAGCCTTCTGCAGTAGATCCACAGCAAAGGCCTTCACTTTGCCAGATCTTTCCCTTTCTGTGACAAGATGGGTGCATTCTGTTTTGTTTGTGAGACTTGGGAGCAGGCAGATTTTTATAGAACAAGTGTCAGTCTAATTCAAAGTAATTCAACAAGTTCTCATTAAGTATCACTATGTTCATGTGTAACATTTATTATTATACTTTATACATACACATGTGCACACACACCCACTTGGTCTCTGACTTAAAGGGTTTGCGATCTGGCTGATAAGTCTATAATTTGTCCATATCCCAAATATTTTCCTGCAAAGAGCCAGACATTAAATGGAATTCTAGTCCTAGGCTATTTCACTACAATTCTTTGAGTTTAAGTAACTAAGTTAGACTCTAACGCAGGTTTAAAAATGAATTTTTTGTTCCTTCCTTATTACAACCCTTCAATAGAATTCGTGCCTCATATCGAATTTACCAAGTATCATAATTCCTCCAAGAAAAAAGATACCTCAAGACAAATGCTGGGCATAGAAGCCACAGGGCATAAATTTGCAAAGAAGTAAAAAGCTAACCTTTTCAAACAATATGGCTTCTCTCTCACCAACTTTACATTTCCCTGTATGGCCCCGGAAGATGACAGGTTAGCCAGAGACGGGTAAGATTCCTCAAGGGAGGAACAACCTAAGACAGGCACAGTCACAGGGGGGCCATCAGGTGAGAAATTGGGGATCAACAGAGGTGAGGCTTAGAACCTCACCCCCCCTGTTTTGAGAGAAATCTTCTGCATCCGTGGATGTTTTGTTGCCCTTGTCTAGCTTGGATTAACACATAGTCTACAGGCACACACCTGATCATCTACATTTTCTCTCTTACAACACTAAACTAAGTTTTCTACCTTTATCTTACATCTACCTACCACTTCAGCATTTTATTAAAAAAAAATAATAATAATAATAAAGGGAGACATGTGGGATCCATATATAAATCAAGTATAAAAATCAAACGAATATCTCCATATTTGACCTGATTGTTTATAGTTCATAATGCGTGATCAAAACCGAAAGTTTCTGTGATGACTGCCCTTGTACTGTTCACCATGTAACTTATTCACTATGTAAGAATTTGTTCTCCATGTAAGAACTTGTTCGTTATGCTTCAGAAGATTGGAGACTGACGAGAATTAGGCTTGGGGTGGATTAATGATTGTGCATTGAGCATTGACTCCCCTATACAGAATTCTATTGTTGTTAACAACCGTTTGATCAATAAATATGAGAAATGCCCTCACAAAAAAAAAAAAATGAACTTTTTGGAAAGATAATGGAGAACTCATGTAATTAAGAAAAAGCCTCATGTTCATTTTTCTTAAAGATGCTAGGCTATATTGTGTTTTGGAAGCCAAGGTGAGGAATTTGGATTTAATTCCAATGTGAAAGGAGGCCATCAGACGGATTGAAAGGAGAGAAGTAGCATGATCTGATTTGCATGTTCAGCCCATGGCTCTAGCTGCCAAGTGGTGAGCGGGCTGCTGACGTGTGGGATGGGGTCAGGATAGTAAATGAGGAGCTAGACGAGAAATGATGGGGCTCCTGCTAGTGGGAAATATCCATATGGAGGGAATGGATGGAGGGGAAAAATATTTTTAAGGTTACAGAAGGGAAGAGGCATCAAAGGCCCTCAGAGGCCCTCAGTGTTTTGACAGAACCGCTAGGTGAACAGTCATGCTACTTACTGAGAAGAAGAGAAGCTGGAAAGGAACATGTTTAAGGACGGTATCAAAATTACCTCTGTGGCAGCATGACATGCCTGTCGTATCCACAGGGAAATGGCAGATCAGGAAGCAGGCATGAGTCCGGGGTTACAGGGCAAGGTCAGGGCTGGTGGTATCTCTTTCAACTTTAATGTTGGTGAATTTAAAGTGGTGGGTCTGGATGACATTTCTAAGCTAGAGATGCAGAGGGAGAAGGGAAGAGGGCTAGGGTGTCGCTGTTGGGTGGGCACTCGCACACTGGAAGGTCACTGAGAGGAGTCAGGCAAGGGGCGGTGAAAGCAGGGGAGGGCCACGTCCCCGCAACTCAGAAAGGATGAGTTAAATCCTGCGGAGAGTAAAGGGAGGAGGGAGAGGCTGCCAGTGGGCTTGGTGGCATGGAGGTCACAGGTGAGGTGACCTTGCCAAAGGCTGACTTGAGGGTACCGTAGAAATAGAGGTCTTATGGAAATGCATTGTTTTTTCCCCATTCCACCTAGAACTATGGAAGCAGAGGAGGGTGGGTAACTGGAGGGGTGTAGCATCAAGGCAAGAATATTTAAAGGTTGATGTCTGTCTGCTGATGGCAGTGATCCAGTAGAAAAGGAGAATTTGATGATTTAGCAAAGACAGGAGCCACGTCTTTGAAAAGACAAGAGGGCATGAGAGCCAGGCATGTGACGGGGACAGTCACCCTTTGATAGGAATGGGAACTCCCCTAATCAGAGGCCAGAGGCCAGAGAACCGACAGGTCAGCAGATATGGTGGAGGAGAAATGACAGAGCCCCCAGCAGTTCCTTGTTTTGTCAGTAATGAGGTGTGGTTCTCAGCTGAGGGTGAGAGTGGTCATGGTGGAGAAGACAGGCGACAGAAGGGTAGGGATATGGTTCGGGGAGTCCTCAAGTGAACCTGGGAGGGAAATACACCTAGGGCTGCCTGGCACTGCTGAGTGTCCATTTGAGATTATGCACATGACATTCATAAGACCAACAGGACTGTGGAGTTTTTGTTTAGCTATGTTTAGCTATACTGGGGCAGGAGCATGGTTACTATTATTAATAATAATACTAGCTGGCTTATATCGAATGCTTACTCTGCATCAGACACTTTTTAAAGCTTGACAAGTGCTTACTTTATGATGTATGCACTATTATTATAGGTGAGGAAACTGAGGCAAAAAGAGATTAATTTGTTCGAGGTCCCACAGCAAGTAAGGGCTGCAGTTCTTTAAAGATCCTAGCAATTAGACCCGAAAGACCATAGTTTGCACCTCATAGTGTTATTGATAGGAAAAACAAGCGTAGTGATTGGTCCACAGGAAACATTAAATGAACTTTAGCTAACACAAATAACATTTAGAGAATGATCTTATCTGTTCCATAGAATTTTTGTAAAGTTTTAAAAAGGTGACGTGTGAATCCTGAGTCTAGCATCTGGAATTGATAAATGTTGGCACACTTCTCTGTCCTTGCTTCAACCGAGGTAAATAATCTTGACATCCAGGTCCTCAGCCATTTGATTGCTGTGAACCATGTGGCCATGTGAAGCCACTAGGTGGCGCCACCCAAGGGCAAGCCTGCTTAATTTACATTCAGATCTTTAACTTGGATACAGGTGGGTAAGCAGAAGCTGGAGCTTGACAACGAAAAGAGGAGTTGTTTACTATATAGATGGATAGAGAGGGATAGCGTTTCACCTAAAGCATATATTTGGCCAAACAAATAAAGATTTTGCTTATACAGAGTGTTCTTTGATAGGCAGGCAAAAAGAGCCAGTGCAAATTTCTTGTACTTTCAAGCTAGACAGACAGCTTGCCTACTTTCTCAAAATCAAGCTAACCTCCAAAATTGTTAAATCCTTGGATCTGGCAAAATCTCAAACAATGGCATGAATAAGTACATCTTTCCTTTGCGTGCTTCCAGCACAGGTCACTGAGATGCAGAGCTGTAACCCAGTAAGGTTGGTGGCTCCTGCCCGCACCTTCAGCCCAGCCCAGCCTATAATATGATAGCTGTCTCTCTAGTTGCCAACTCCATCCACGGTCAACACATGAAAACACCTAGTGTTCCAAGGAACACTGCCTCATAAGGAGACTATTCCAGGTATCCTCTTTGTGCAACACCTACATTCCAGTCGTTTCTCTCTGATGGCAGGTTAGCTACAGAAACAGCACGGCATGCTTTTCTTATCTTTATTTCCCTCTGAGCAGTGACATAATGTGATGGAAATCTCTGCCTGTGTATTGTGTCATCATCAATAGCTCTATGACTAAATGGTATCCTGAAAAAGGCATAGATACAATTCAAACATAAATAAAATAAAAACCCACTTTGCCACATTATCATGGCCTTTGGGCACGTTTTCCAAGTCCCACCCTCCCCATCTCTGGCCATCTTCATGTCTTTGTATTATTTCCTGGATCATCCCACCAAGGCTGTATGTATCTGCTTGTAGCCAGTGCGTCTGAGCTCCCCAAACACAGATTCCCATGAAAACTGAACAACAGAGGAGGGAGAGGCAAGCGTGTTAAATGTCTCATTAGGCCTTCTGTCTGATTCTCATTAGCTCTCCTGGCTGCTTCTCATTAGGCCCACTGCCTCAACTTCTTTCAGGCCCTGAGTATGTAGGCCAGAGCTTATTGTCATGGTTCATTGAGAAGATCCATTTCATTTATTCATAAATTGAATGTGTCTTCTGAAAAGTCCTAGGCAATTTCTTTTGGCAAAGTTAAGTCAGGCTTATTGTTGTTGTTTGCTATTTTTCAGGCAATCCTAATCCGGGTAGGCAGAAGAAATAATTTAAAGACCCAGCACGAAAACTTCAAATCTTGCTGCAGGACTGAGACACTGGGAGGGAATTGTTGCAGGAAAGAGGCCAGCCTGATGTGAAGATATCAGCAACGGGTGACATCCTAGTCAAGTCACAAATGCCACTGGGTCAGAAATTAACCATTGTGGATACAACAAGATGTCCAGCGGGCAGGGTATGGGAACAGGAGAGTTGTTGGCGCACATCCATGAGCTGCAACTTCTGTCCTCCCTGGCCTCTGGGAACATTTGGTTGGTGTGTGGAATTAAGAGCCAGATAATAACACAAAAACTCCCCAAAAGGTTGAATACTCCATAAATTATGTGTGCAGTGCAACACCCTTGTGAAAAGAAATTATTTATTTCTCAGCATTCTTCTCACTAAAATAAGTGCCTGATCCCTTCCACTGGGAAGAAATCTCCCAAGATATGGTAGGCAAGTAATGGAACTTAGAGATGGCATGCTGTTGATGACACCAGGGACATGGCCCTAAATTATAGCACAAAATGCATATGTCCACATGAAGGCAGATACTGATGGACATTCAGTAATAAATAAATGCCTACTTTCTATGTTCTCTCTTTTCTCTTGTTTTCTGTCCTGGTGTTTGCGTTTCTCATTGGGTGAACGTGTTGTGGACCCAAGGTGGTTTGGAGAGTCATCTGGTGCCTCAAATCAGAGAAGTGAGACTCACAAGGGATTTACCTTTGTTTTTCCTGGACAGTAAAGTTCGAAGGAGATTTGGTGACATTTAGAAAGCAAAAGTTTTCCCCTCAATTGAAGGTGTGATCTGGGATTGATACAGAATGACAGAGGAGAGTCAGACAGCCCAAGAGACACATTTGTGGAATTAGGTAAAAATATAAGATCCGATACCTTTTCTCTGCCGCATGGCCCCACACAGAGGGGAGAGAGAAGACATCTCTACGGGAAACCTTCTCTGTCAGGAGGTGAGGCGGGCATCTCCACAGGAAGGGGGTGACTCGTGCAGGAGGGAGCGGGTGTGGCCCTCTCAGATGTGCTCCGGCTGCTCCCTGAGCAGAAAGGCAGCGTCACTTCTCTGTGGGTTTTGCCCGACTTTGCAATGTCCCATTTTTGAGACAGAGCTGGAATAATGTTTTTATCCTGTGTTGTTGTATTAAGGATTTCTGTCTCCGTACATGACCATATCAACTAAGCTATGTATTTTTAAGGTTATCACATTTCTATCAGGTTCTGTGATAAGTTTTAAGAGGACTTATATGGAGATAGAAAACATAACCTGCTAGTATGAAAGGGCATGGCCAGTACAAACACACTGCCATGAAAGTTGTATGAAAGTTGTTTTCTCCACCCCAATACTGACATCCTCAGTGAGCTACCTTCATCCTTTGGAAAGTACCCTCACTTCGGAGGACGCAATCTCTGAGCATTCCAGGAAATAAACATCCCAGACTGCAACGCTCATTTGCAACATTTCCAAACACAAAAAGGTTTTCTCCTAATTGGCTCACACTGTTTTATGAAGCCCTTCTAAGATGGCAGGTCTCTGTGCATTAATATTTGAAAGAGACATTCTTATTGGTGCCTGTGGGCCATGACTGTGAGGATGACATAAAAATTTTGTCTCCAAAGCTCTTTTGCAAAAATCCCAGTTCAGAGACAGGTTAGAACAATGGGGCTGAACATGATCTTGGCCTTTCAAGGGTTTTATCCTGTCCAAAGCTCCAGTACAAGAACCTGATCTCCCAGAAAGTTTTTTTTTTTTTTTATTGCCAGCCATAGAGAATCACTGACAAAACTAATTAAAGAATTTGAACCTCATTCTGTCTTTCCTTAGCTGACCCTCAACCAGGGGCTGGACTCCAAACAAAGACACTCTGAGCCAACAAGATATAGAATGTGAGGCCCTCACCAGGTGAAAGAGGGCTGCACGCTCTCATTCCCCTCTTTGAAAGAGCTACTTGAGCGCAAAATACCTCACCTTTTTCTTCTTTTTTATAATGGAAAAAGCGTTGGGTTGCCATCAGAAATAATGAAGTTTGAAGTTCCTGAAAGTTATTCATATATTGGACTTGACTTTCCACCCTTCCCTTGAATTCCAGAAGCCAGGTCAAGACAGTGAGTTCTTATGGAAAATTAAGCACTTTTGCAAAGGTGCTTAGAGAAATATGCTTGTTTCAGGTTTCAGACTCTCAAGGGGATGATGGCCATCGATTTCCAGGCTTAAGACAGTGATAAAGATTTCCAGATAAGAATGGACTTTATGTGGAATCTGGCCAGTCTACCTGAGAGGACTCATGCCATAAAATACTTGGTCCTGTCCTGGATATTCCTCCTTTTTGTTGCTTATTTTTTTCCCCTTTATTTTAAGATTGCGTAGTTTGGCAGTCATAGTAATGATCACATGGAACGGCATTGATTGATCGAATATCTTGGCTGATTGAAGAATAACTATTTTAAGATTGTGAAATGATTTCTGAAAACGATATAATTATCCACTAAAGTGAAGGGACCTATTACACCATACTTCTTTATTAGTTACTTATACAGCGGACATAAATTTAAAGAAGAGGGGCCTCAGGGAGGCTCCTGGAAGAATTTTTCATTTTATTGATATGGAAAAATACTAGGCTTAGAGATTCACAATATATTTTTAAAATTAAAGAGCAGAAACTCAAATGCTGTTTGGTTTTAAAACATATTTCCTTCCCATTTTAGCTTTGGCAACAACAAAAACAAAGCTTTTGGTACAAGAGTCATTGTAGGAAAATAATCTGCCTTCTCGAGTTGTACACTGACCCAATTTACTGTTACCCGTCTGTGAGTCTATACGATCCTGTTTGATCAATTGAGATTGCCCTTGTTGAACTGGTTTTTCTAAAAGCATTTTATAGCAAGTCAAGGCCTCCCTAATCCAGAGTAAAGCTAAGTACATATGCAAGAATGGCCAAATATAAACAGGGTAGACTGAAGCATGTGTTCCAAATGGGAACTCATGTGTTCCTCTCTGAGTTTGGCTAGAGTATTGTTCCTGCCGCCAGTATGCCTTAGGATATCACCCAGGGAACCGGATGCGATGCTTTGGCACGTCACTTAATCCCCTCACCCTGGAGACCTCATCTTCAATGCCAGATAGATTCTCTTGCAAATGACCAAATACTTGACTTTGAACTTTTGGTGAAAGATTTAATGTGGGGTGATCAATGAGTGCAACTACATTATGCAATCTTAGAAATATGCAAAAAGTAAGAAAAAGAGATGGGAAATTAACATTCTTGGATTATTTGACCATGAAAGCATGAAAATTGCTTTAAGTAAAGGCTTCTATGACAATGGAATCTTGAAGGAATTGCAACTGAGATCCAAAGAAAAATGAAATAGTTGTTAAGTGTCTGCATTCAGTTGTGCTATGTAGAATCCACTATTTTCTCTTCCCTTAACAAAGTCTTGGGTTTATTCCATAACTTCCTGGTCACATTTGGTAATTAAAACTTAGTGTGGCTTAATTTAAAACCTTAATTGCATATCCAATTTACAGCTAGAGCTGTGACTCTGGCTGCTTGAAAAGAGGGTGAGGGGCAAGATTTGGCTCCAGATCGATGCTCTCCCCTCCCTCCTCTGGACCCAGCTCCCTGGGGAGCCTGAAAGAGGGCTAGTGGACTCAAATAAATCCCTCCTTAAAGGTCACCTGCCCTTGGGAGGGAGGTATCTTTGCGTATTGTTCTAATTCTTTCTAGTTCTACTACTAGTGGTTTCCACCATAGGTAGTGTATGTGTGTTTCTAACCTTTCTCTGTCGTGCTTAAGGCAGCTTTGTCTGCATCAACCTTGTGTGGACGTCCCAGGTCTTGACTTGGTAGCTACTGGAGGAATCCCATGGCTTCAGCGCCTTCACTGATGTCTGGGCTTCTTCAGGTGCAGCCATTGAGAGGCTGGCATCCTCTCCCACATCATTCAAGCATGGAACAAGACCAGGTGGGCTTGGGGAACACCCTTTCCTTCCCAGATATTTCTGCCACAGTCACTCTGCGTTCTGATAATCATGCCTTCAAAAATTTCTAGGCTGAAAGAGGGCCATAGATTGCTCATTCCTGTATGACTGTGTAACACCTTAGGGTATATTCCAGGCTCCTCAAAACCTTTGGCATGCACTTTTCTCTGGAGACATCTTGAGGCAGGGGTCTGCCTGATTTGGAAGCACAGGAGGCCTCCACTGGAGAATGAGATGCCGATCTCCTTTTATTGCAGTTACCCCACTTATTACAAATGACTCCCCTGGAGCCCCCTCCCTGTGTTTCAGGAGGGGAAACACATTCTTCCCTACCTCTTGGTTAGGGGTGAGAACAGGCTGGTACATGCACTGCTATTCCCATAAAGTCCTTGCTAAGCACTTCTCTTGCCATCTTCCCTAGACAGTGGAGGACCCGGTAGGATGGTGTCTGCTGGCAGTCACCCTGAGGGGTGGGCAGTGCCTAAGGCATAGTAGCTTCTTGATGGGTCTTGTCAAAATATGATCTTATCTTTGTTTCTAGTGGTTTGAGATATCCTAGACCAGCAAAATTGAATGTGAGTTAAAAGTGACTTATTTGGAAAAATGTGGTTCTAAAAAATGTTATTTATTTGGTAAGTGATGGGCAATTGAATACAAGATTACATTTCACATAGCCTATTTTAATTATTCATTCTTAAAATGATTTTTATACCTAGGACTCAAAGGATAAGCTTTTTCTTCATGAAAATTAGAGGAAGGAGATTTATCTGAGCTTACGTTCCCAAACCATAGGCACAGTGTCACCGGAGAGGGACAGTATGAGTCGTTGAGCATATGTTGAATCATAAGCCCAACTTGCTTAGAATCGTCTCGTGAATTTGGCTACTAACTTGGAGCCTAAAAAGGTTTGGGTCCATGCATGTATCCATTCTTCCTTCCATCCACCCTTCCCTCCACCCTTTCAACCATCCATCTATCTCAGTGTCCTTATTGTTATCACTTCATGTTTTATATCACAGTGTTTTATCAAGCAGCTCAAAGGTCAGTTGCCCCAGATCACCTGGGGTATGCATTTTAAACAAGTGTCTCAGATGAGTCCAAGTAAGTTTGAGAAACGAATGGGACATTAAAGTTTGTGAAACTTCTGGGCTGTACTGAAGACTACAGTGGACATCTTCTCACCATGAAATCAATGGCCAGTCTCTCAGGGATATTTTCCCAGGTGTGACTGGCCTCATGAAGAAGCTTACCTTTGAGACACATTCAACATGTTTTATTCACATGCGAACTTTGATGTGTATATATAAATCTAGGGAGTCTAAAAGTGTCTGCTCAGTATGTGGAAAGTTCTTAAAAGTGCATTCAGACAGATTTCAAAATTAAGCTGATCCCCTGCCCTATAGCTGTACACCATGCAATAGTAAATGCTTTCCACTACCTGAAATTATTTGTTTATTGCTCATTATCCAACTTCCCAAACCTATGTGTAAATTCTTTGATATTAAGGACATTGCTTATTTTGTTCACTGTAATCCCCAGCACCTGGATTAGTGCCCAAAACATAAGAAGCATGAGTTAGCGTTGGTTAATAACTCAGTGAACTAAATAAATATACGAGTGAAACATAAATTTTTCCAAAATAATGGGAAAGCACTGAAGTGAACCAGGGACCAGGGTGGATTGAAGAATGGACGCTGTTAATGCTGGACATATTCCCAGAGGTATAGATCTTGAGGTGGAATCCAAAAGCCTCTCTGAAATGAAGAGAAAATGGAAGGTAGGCACTTGCTGCTCCTCTGTAGACCAACCAGTTTAGGCAGAAACCTTGAGGCAGAAGTTGAGAAAAGTATTCTTCTGAAAAAGAGGTCCAGCCTCGCCTGGAGCAAAGGGACCCTGGAGAGAAGTGGCAAATGAGAAGGGCCCAGGATGGGGTGGACGCAGGACAGTGGAATCAATGGTCAGAAGTGTGTATTTGGTCCAGATGGTAATAGGAAGCCACTGCAGGGCCATGTTTACACATTTTCAAAATCCAATTAGGATACCACATGTTTTTATGGTCTAATCACTCATTTTGGACCCATTAAATAAATGAGTCGAAAGAGAAAAACAAAGGGAAAAAAATAAAGTGATGTGTCATTTGATAGCATTAGGAAATCATGGGATAAATGTGTGAAATTGGAATGTTTGACCTGGACCCAAATTAACCCAAATATGGTCTTGATGACTGAATCTCAAAATGAACCAGGCCCACCCTGATGTTTGACAATGTGAATGGCTAACAAAATACAAAAGAAATGACAGTGGGCACTGGGCATCTCTCTCCCCTTGGATGGGTGAGACAGTCACTGACCAAGGGCAGAAGGCTTGGCCTGCTGGCTTCTCATGCTCAAGGCCACGCTCTGGATTCTGAGCATTCTATAAGCACACCGGTTGATGCACATGAGGAGGAAGCAGCTGTTTCACTAGAATTCCCTCTGGAGAGGAAGGAAGTCCAGCCATCCAGATGGGATCAGGCAAAGGGAGGAGGACAGGATAGAGAGCAAGCCCTGGGAAGAGAGGGAGACCGACAGGCCTGGCTTCAGGGTGGCACCACTGCCCATCCTTCCCTCCACCCTTCCCACCAATGAGAATATGTGACATGGAGCGTAGTGGCCCAGGAAAGTGAGAAGAGGAAGAGAAATGCTGCTTTCTTTGGGGAAAGTAAGAATCGTCATTCTCTGTGCTAGGATGATTTTATTTTTTACAACACCATGACTCAAAGTGTATTTCCCCACCTGGGACATCCACAACCCCTGGGGGCTTGTTAGAAATGCAGAAACTCAGACCTCACCCCAGACTTGCTAAAGAAGAATCTGCACTTGAACCATATTTCCCAAGTGACTCATAAGCACACTGAAGTTTTCGAAGCACTGTTAGAGGGTTTGGAGTAAACTAGATAAGATAAAATTAGAGGCAAAGAGAGGGAGAGAACTGCAATGTCATGGGACAGAAAACAGTGTGAATAGCACCCCCGCCCCTGCCAGTGGACCTGGACAGGTTACAAGGATTGCTACAGACCCACCCACATATATCCAGCCATGGACAAGGAGACGCAGATGTACGGGTGTGTATACAAAAAGAAGTTGCTGGAATGCCTCTGTGGGAGAACTGCTGCTGTTTCAGCCCCACATCAGCTTGTTTTCTTCTTTACAATGTGACTTTGGAGCTACTGTCTTTCCCTGAATTACACCCTGCTCCTTTCATCAATTATATTTTATGTTCTTTCCCGGTTTCACTTCATATCCTGCTCTTGTATCTTTCCTGAGTGAAGCCCCAGGTCAATCAGTAACTGAGGTAGCCAAATCGAGACAGTTAGAACTGTAGTCATTTGACATTCAGCTGGAAAAATAATGATTCCCTAGTTTCTCAAGTGTGGAAATTTCGAGGAACCAGCCCCTTCCCAGGGTCCAGGCCATTCCCCACATGGTTAGCTCCCGTGAACTGAAGTATTCACTTATACTCCTCCTGCGGGTCCAGACTTGATGAGTCCGCAGTCTGCTGTGCTTCTTCTCATCACCTCTCAAATTCCTTGTGGCCCTTTTCTGTAGTATGTCAGTCTCTGCACAGGGCAGTGCCTTCTAGTGGTGGAGGGCGGGGTTCCTATCTGATAGATGCGGGCTCAACCCAGCTAGCCCTGCTGTGATCCCAGTCAAGTTTCTCAGTTTCCAGGAGCTGTGGTCTCTTTACATGTAAAATAGGAAAAGTATTACCAGCTGCATGGAAATTTGTTATTATTAAAGAGACAAAGTTACCTAAAGTTGTCAGCACAGCAGCTACTCAGAGCAAGTGATCAATAAATGATAAATGGCAGCTGTCTGGGTCCTTTAATAGTAAGTCCATTATGCAATACTGACTTACAATAAATGTTGTATCAGAAGGCCTCATTTATATTGCAATTACTTCCATATCTTCTACACAGTGCTGCCCTGAGATTTATGTAAGTTTTAGATGAGGAGCCTGCCACCCATTTACTCAGTTGTGCTAATCTCATAACCAGGGAAACTAAAAAAGAAAAATTAAAGTAAAGCAGAAGAAGCGAACTGAGGAAATATATCAAGATAAACTATGCATGTACTTTCTGACTTTCAGGGTCTATGGAAATTCTAAATGAAAGGCAAAGGAGTTTGATCTTTGCAAAAGATTTCCACATTCAGAACTCTTGTAAATTTCTGTAAGTGACTTACATGGCCAGCACAATAACACCATCCATGGCACCGTTGATAATCCAAGAAAAGAACCTCTGATGAAATCTCCTATTGTTGTTTTCTAAAGTAAGAGATTACTTACACGTTTTCAGAAAGTTTTGTCCCACACAATCTACCATGCTGTTTCAGAACAATGATAAATACAAATGGCATTTCACTTCAAACTTCGGAAATAATACATGATTTCTGCTCCTCTGGCTTACCAATCACTTTTCACAGATCATTTACATAGCGCTAGATGGCTTGGTAAACTAATCACCAGGCTCTCTCATGTGGTACTGTGTTCTTCTAAGTACATCATGTGAAATTAGCTTGATGATTTCAGTTCCTTCTCTTGGGATCCATTACCCAATTCATAGACAAACCAAAAACAATTTGGCATCCAGATCTGGGGACATTTGTGTCTTGATGCTGGACTCACTGATAGACACTGAGTCAGTTCTGACATCTGAGAAGGTGGCTTTGACTGAGGACATAGATAAACATATAGTAGTTTTAAAAAGTGGTGCATGTGTGTGCATAGGTACATATCTGTGTGTGATGTGTATGTGTATGTGTATGTGTGTGTGTGTGTGTGTGTGTGTGTGTGTGTGTGTGTGTGTGTGTGTGTGTGGCTGTGCTGATGAGCTGATTTAGGAGGACAAATGTTCTGACAGAATTTCAAGTAGCTACTTCGGAAAATTTTGATAACATGTTTAAGTTGCTTAAAAAATTTTTTTTCCAACTTTACTTTTTTTTCACTCATTTATCTTCCTAATTTCTCAGAGCAATATTTCTGGTCCCACATGAACTTCCAAAACTTTGCTACTCTTCCATCAAAAGGTGAAGTCTAAATGCCCTCTCTGTGAGGGGCTGCATAGGTCTCTGTAGCTGCCCCCAATGAGTAAAACTGGATGTGAGCTTGCATGACTTCCTAGGTTAGGCCACAGAGTACAGATCCCTCTCTTGATCTCTCTCCACACAAGCCTTGCGAACCCTGAACTGACGTGTTGGAAGCCCAGCTTCCCTGAAGCTGTCCGCTGAAGCACCGTGGGGTGAATCCACACCCCAGGGCCTAGCCTGAGAGGGCCAGGGCGCCTGAGCCCCAGCTGTTTGAGTCTTCCCAGCCCAGGCTGCAAACACTTGTGGCTGAGGGAGCTTTCGGAAGGTTACAGGCCTCGCCCTCACACTGCCCTAACTCATGCCAGGTGGAGCCCAGGGGAGCTGGCCTTCGAGCCATCCCGGCTGACGTGGAGTGAGCCCAGGAAGTAGAGATGAACTGCCCCCAGTAACCCTGCCTGAAGTATAGATTTGTGAGCAAAATACATGTTGTGATTGTTTTAAGTTAACTGCATTTTTGGGGGGTTTATTTCACAGCAACAGATAACTGGAACATACATCATGTGAAGTTAACTTGATTTTTTTCTTTGGGGAATTTTTTAATTGGGGAACCAAAATCCAACTCAAAGACAAACCCAGATGTTTGACAGAATCCACCAGCTTCGATTCCCACAGGAGGACAGCTGTGACTTGATACTGATTCGGTGAAAGCCTGTAGGTTAATTTGGCTTCTGAGAAAGAAGCTTTGCCTGGAGAAGCAGATAAGATTTTGGAAAGTGTGATGTATCATGCCAGTGCCAATTCTGGTTTCACATGAGATGAAACCATTGGGCAAACTGGATGAAGCATACATGAACCCTCTCTACTATCTCTGCAACTTCATGTGAATCTTATTATTCCGAAAGAAATCTTAAACTGACTATATATGAGTACATCTTTCTGTGTGTGTGTGTGTGTGTGTGCGTGTGTGTGTGGAATGGACTGATTTGGTATGGCAAATGTTCTAATGAAACTTCCAGTGACTCCTTAACAGAAGTTTAGTCATTATATATTTGAGTTAGTTTGTTTTAATGAAAAGAAGCACCAAATTTAGATACTTTTATTAGTTCATTCACATACCCAACCCCAGCATTCTCATGTTTTATTTAAGAAATGAGAAGGGAGCTTTTATTTTCATCTTTTCAGTCACTTAGCCCAATTTTCATACAGGAAAATCATAGTAAATACAGATAAAAGGGATCAAAAACTGTAAAAGAATGCCAGCCTCCTCCAGTGGGTTCCAGGTTCTGCCAGGGCATGGAGACGACTTGAGTGTGACTGCCAGGCTGAAGCTGGTCATCACTAAAGGGGAAAGTGCCAAACCTAACATTAACCCTAGGAATCAGTTTGAATGGATTACTAAAGATGGTTTTTTAAACAAGGAAAAATGGAACTGGGGAGAATTGCACAGCAACACAGGATCCCTATGAACATTTTTACTAAACTTTCTGAATTTGCAGACATAATACATTAGGGTCTGACATAGCATTTACAGCATCTATATGAACAGGTTGGAGAGGTGGGGAATGACCAATTGGCTGTATATATGATTAGTCTATGGGTAGCCTATGCTGGCAATTCATTCATTGCCTGATAAAGTACTTATAATTGTGATGTTTTTCAAACAGAAAGAGAAGCATTATGGCAGCCAGAACTTTTTAAATTAAAGATCTACAACTGAAGGCAAGAGTCTTTGATGCAAATGCACTGACAGTGAGAAGGCTTTTTCTCTTCAATAGTGTGATGGTCCCTGAAGAAGCCAGGGGGCAAAAAGAGGGACAATGAACAGGTGGAGCTCAAATAAGAGTTCTCATCTCAGAAAGAAGACTGTAGCTAGGAGTGGAGTGAATAAAGAATTTTTACTCTGCACAGGTTTGACAGGGCATGTGTATGTGTGTGCACATGCCAATTTAAACAACCAGTTCAGCAAAAGAAATTCATGTAGAGTATTACTGAAAGTGGTTGTGAGCAGAGGTGTTCCATCTTGGCTGACAATTACCTCTTGTTTTCATTTTTCTTTTTCCCTTTCTTGCCTGTTATCCATTAACTTTTTGTGGATCTAGTGATTTTTCAAACACATTTTAGGTAATGTAACACTCAAACATGATAAGCTAAATAGTTTTTGGTTTCCTTCACACATTCATAGAGAAGAAAAGAAGGAACAAATCTTTTTCCCAGCTTATTTTCAAAAATTAGGTACTCATCTTGCAATTAGAAAAAAAAAGTTTTGGTCTTCTTTTCTACTTGTGTCTTTGAGTAAGTTATCCTACACGAGCCTTGGTTAACACACAAATGTAGGCTAATGAATAATCCCCCCAGTCTGGGGAGTCTGCTGGGTGGGTTAAGTAACAAATTTAGCCTGTGTAATTATCTCTTTTCCTTGCTGGGCTGGGAATTTTCTTTTGTTATTTGATTTTGGACTTTATTCTTTAAAAAAATTGGAGAAAATGGAGGAAACACTAGGTTATTTATGGAAAACTATCTACACATGTACACAGAGGTACAATTTTGTGACAAAAGAGACTGAAGTCCTGCTGGCATTTCAGAAGCAGTTTTCAAAGAGCTTACTTTTATTTTCTTTGATTTTAAGAATACCTAAGAGCCTTCTTCATCCTTGATCTTGGAAGCCAAACATCACTTTAAATGTCCCATATAGGCAATTTTATACTCTATGCTAAGGAGTACATCTGCAGACATACTTCAAAATAGTGCAAGAATCTACGTGACCCAGCAGCGCAGTATTGACTGAACAGACTAAGCTTGATGACTTTCATTACATCGAGAACTCCTGTCTTGGACAAGAGGCAGTGCAATTGGTTCCTGGTAGTCAACCAATGAGGCCCCAGGAAGGAAAGCGAGTTAGGAGGGAGAGAGATGGCCGATAGGGATTTATGACAGCACAGCCACATGCCTTAGTCCCAGTCCTTTGGGCTGACATTTATTGATCATTTAGTATGTGCTAAGCACTGTGGCAAGCACTTTACATGCATTTGCTTATCTAATGTTCACAATAACCCATGATACAGGCCCTCTGATGATCAACAGACTACAAATGAGAGTGGTTTAGAAAGTTGTTCTTGGTTAGGAAGTGGTAATTACATGATTCAAATTCAGGTAATCAGACTCCAGAGCCCAGCCTGTTACTACTGTATTATCTGGGTATCATCTCTGTTGATCTGAGTTTTTGTATTAAACTGAAAATGTGACAGCTCTCTATTGTTCTCCTTCCAACCCTCCCTCCTTTTCTCTGTTAGTCTGTCCTGGTAAAGGAAAGTCTGCGTTCATGACCCAAGTACCTTTTCCAGGAGGAGGCAGGACACTAGCACATCCCATCCTAAGCCTATATTTCTGATCAAGGTGGAGGGTAAGGTCTTTGCATACACAAGGCAATATCTCTCCACCTCTCCAAGCATGGTTACCTGGGAAAAGCTCTCATTTATGAGCAGCATTTGCTTTACAACCAGCTTGGTCTGTTTGCACTGATAGCCTCCACTACCTGCTGCCATCTACAACTGGAAGACCTGCTCTCTACATAGCCACCCTCCATCACTGTACCCCTGGGGAAACACTAGACACTGTGACACTGTGAAAGTCATAGAGTAGTTGCCAGGCTGGAACCTAAGGACAAGACCCACCACTACACTTAGCATTGTTTCTACGGCACAAATGTTCTCACATCCCAAGAATCCACAAAGATGCATCTTGGGAAAGGTTTGTTATACTTGGGAAAGGCCTCATGAGAAAACATCTTCCTTTGTGAAGTCACAACAGGTTAATTTTTGCCCCATAGATTTCTTAGCTTCTCAGGGAAGTAAATGTTTGAAATTTATTATTTATTTTTATTGTTCTGTAAGTACATTCAGGGTGGACACATGTTAACTAATCTAAGAGACTGATGCACATATAAAACAACAAAGATATATACTGTTTCATATTTTAAAGTGTAATAGCCAGCAGGACAGCACATAACGTCTAAGATCGGCTTGCCAAGGTGGAGACTGCAGATTCCTGCCTCCCTAACTCATCAGGTTCTGATTCGTTTTTTTCTCTTTTGTTTTTCCTTCAAACTCAAATTTGCTTTTTTCTAATTACAAAAGCACACTAGAAAAATCCAAGAAACTTACATTAGTAAAAAAAAAAGTGAGGAGAAAAATAATGATCTCTTGTAATCCCACTACCTAGTAATAACCATGGTTAACATCTTCCAGACATTTTAATATGTCTGCTTACATGTATAAGCCAGATGTCAACTGGGTCTCTCTGCTCCTTATTATCTAGATAAGATGCCTTGATCCTTCATTTCATTCCTCCCCTGAAGATTTTGGCAACTTCCAAGGATCTCACATTCTAATGATCACCTGTGACTCTGACTTCCTGCTTCTTCTGAATTCCATTCTCCCCTTCTCAGCTTACAGCTGTTGCTTTATTTTGCTTTGGCCGAAGAACCCAATGTGGAAATCAGGTTCATTCCTTGATACAGCAGTAATAAAAATTGTCCATACAAGGATTTTTCATACATTGCCCACCTCATTTCAGGATGTGAAGACAATTACACCAGAGCAGTAGATATTCTTTTACTTGGAATTCTTTGGTTTTTAAGCTATGTTCCTCAGCCATGCATGTTCTCCCTTTTTCCTGTTCTGCTTTTGCTTTCTCTCTTTCTTAAAAGAACAAATCATATTCACTTTTTTTTTTCCTCTGGCAGAGAAATTCAGATGTTAAAGACCTTGCCCACAAACTTAACTTTACAAGTTCCCTTTTCAAACAAAGTTTTCCCCAAAGCTTTGGGGCTGGAGTTATTGGATGAGGGCCATTCATAGCCCCATATGTGGCAGGGAATTTCCATTGAGATACAGAGATGCTATCGTGGTGAAGACAAAGAGAGTTAGTTGAAAAGACGACATTCGACGTAGTAAGAATTTCAAAGGAGCTATTAAAAAAATTAGTTTCATAGTTCATAGCCCCCTCCCTCACATCAAGGATATAAAAGGGACAATAATGGGGATTATGAAAAATTTTAAAAGATTTCACTGAATAGAGTACCTAGAGGGCTGTAAGAATCCCTATGCCAACCAGAAAGAGATGGGGAATAGGACGCTGACAATTTCACATCAAGTTCTTGGTTAACCAAGAAAGAAGCTTCAAGGACCACATATTCTCCTCAGTTTGGAAGACACTATAGATTGATGTCTTACATCTGCTTGGAAAATTTAAAAGCCAGGATGGGCTAGATGCACTAGCCGGGGCCTGCCTGCCCTCAGGGCATAGGCAGGTTAATGTTTCTTACTCACCAGCTGTGGCCCCACAGTCAGAAAAAGCTGGTCAGACCAACTTCAGTGCAGCTCAAGAGGATTTCCTGGGGTCCCTGGGCCTTACAGAGTCTCTGTCTAGTGGGCTGCTGTGAGAAGCGTGGCTAATTGGAGAAACAAAGTCATGGGAAATGCAATCAAATGAGTCTGGGGGAGATCTCCATTCAGGCCGGAAAAGAGAGCTTCAGCTTCCAGCCAGATCCCAGGAACATGGAGCATCTCCTTACAGACTCTGTCAGGAAACTTTCCTGCTCCTTACCTCCCTCCTCCCCCACAGGACCCTGAAAGAGTCAGAAGCCACAATTCACTAAATGGGAACATGGGGCAACAAACGGTGAGGGAACAGTGGGGAGTTACGTGACGAGGGAGCACCTCCAGCCCTTCCGGACTTCTGACTGCAGTTGGCCAAGTTAGATAAAGAGATTGAGATTACAGCTCTAATTTAAAAGAGATTAAAGTTCTAAATTTTGAGAATTACCTACTATGAATGATTTAAAAAATAAAACAAAACATGGAGCTCCTTAAGCTTCCATCTAGAGGAATTCCCCCTACCTGCTAAAGTCTGGAGAAGCAGTGGAAAACAAAAACAAAGATGCTAGCTGATGAATTTCCCTGTGTTGCAGTAACTATTCTGCAAGATTATTTTGCAATTATTAATTATTACAAATAATAGTTAACAATTGTTAACAATTCTTTAACCAATGTCCTTGAACTTTGGTTATTTTCTATTTTTCCCTATAAACAATGATAAGATTAGTTCATATACCCATAAGTATTCCTTTGGGACAACTGTGAGGTTGCTAGACCACAGTTTAGATTTGATTAAAACTTTAGTGATGAATTGCCAAATTCATACCAATTTACATGCCATCCACACATGCCCTTGCCATAGATATAATGAACCTTCAGTTCTGCCACCTTAAAGTGGCTGTGCTCTCTTGACCCTGATCCCATGTGGGTTGATTTATAAAGTAACTCTCAAAGGGCAACATTATTTCCCACTTCTTGAGGGCGTGCTCCACCTTTTCCTTGTTCCCATATTTAGGAAAATATTTTGGAAATCCAACTTGTTCACATATTAGCAGCTGACTTTATATTGTTTTTGTAGTTTTTATGGATACAGGATAGAACGAAAAATGCACCCTAACTTGTATATCTTTGAGAAATTTCCTACACTTGGTGGGGGGAAACAAATTCAGCAGATCAAATTTTCCAACTTCATGTATTCCTTCTGAGAAAGATATGACTGGTTCTCCTGACTTCACAGCCTCACTAAAATGGAATTCAGGCTGACTCAGTAAATACAACTTCTGCCTGAGGGGTGTTATCAGCAACAGCTCTAGTCTTGAACGTTGCAAGGAATTGGACTGCCATGGGCTTTCTGGGGCTTTGGCTACGGAAAACACACACAGTTAAAAAAATAAATCCTTAAGAAATATTTCAAAATGGGACCTCAATGAGCAGTCATCTTCTCTGTCTATGTTTGGTGATGAAGTACCTTCTCCAGGAACGAAATATAATTCCAAGCTGGCTGTCACTTGTCATTTTTCCGGTGTTCAATATTCACCAACATAAAGCTCCTATTTTGCCAACTCCCAGCACTTAATTTTCATTCTCATTCATTTTACCATTTCTCTTAGAGTGAAAATAACACTCAATTGTCAAGGGGGGTTGAATGGATTGTAAATAACAAATGTTATCTTACTCCCTGGAACGTATCTCATGCTATGTTATGGATTTACCAGGTCCCACAAAATATCAAATGTATGAGCCTTAAAGGAAAAAAATCTCCATACTAGTATTTGAAAAATTACTAAATTCCAGAAGGGTGAATGAACAGATGGATACTTTTGGGACATGTGTGTGTGTCATTTTTGTTTTATATTTCCTTGCAAATTTCTGCAAGAGAATGCATTTTCTACCAAGTATGGTAGCTGAAGTGAAAGATAATATTCAACTAAACCTGAAAACAAGAAATGAGGAGTAAATAATTTAACAAAAATACAGTTCCCTATATTAATTTTGAAAAGTTTCATTATTAAAATACACATTTAAGACAATGTGGCCATGGAATAAGACACAAAATGTGAATAGTGACAGAATATTTTTCTTACTTGAAGGTATAGATGCCATTCTAATACATTCATATACCTACTTCCCAGTTTTATTCATTAAGAAAATTCAATGTTTTAATAAACTTCCATTAAATAATTATAGATGGGCAATCCCACCCTCATTCCCCACCCTGACTCCGAATAGTGATTTTTTATATAGGAAGTATTGACTGGTTCTAGCAATGAGGAATACTGCACCTCTGTCATAACATGAAAATTCTGGATAAGTTATAGCAACAGAGCAGTTCTTAAAACATATCTGAGGAGAAAAACAAGCAAAGGGAATCCCCTGTTGCTGGAACTGAAGAGTGAACTCCTGGCCACTGCGGAGCTAATGTGGCAGCTGCCTGTTATGGTCAGGGGGCAGCTCAGACTCAGACAGGTGTCCTACAGTTGATGGGCTGAAGTACTAATGTTCATACACTGACAGGAAACGTGGACTTTGACCCCGTGAGGCATGGTGCTTGGACTGAGACTGGCACCGAACCCTAGAAGGTCTCCCACTCTGTGAAAAGACCCTCAGCAAAAACACCAGGCCAATCTGGCCAGCTCAGGAAACTGGCTCTGCCCAGGGCTCAGGGAGGAGTAGAAAAGGGAACGAGGTCCTCCCCTGCCACAAGCACAGAGTGACAACCAGTAGGACCAACTAGGCGGAAGCTCAGCTCAGAAAGTGGCATGAAATCTGTTCTCAGGTGAAAGGCTTGAGTAAACAAAACCACCAGGGATTCAGAGTTAGAGGGACTGAAAGAGAAAAAAGAGACTCCCTTTATTTTTATTTCCCTCAGATATGTTTTAAAAACTGTCCTATTGTTATAGTTTATTCAGTACTTCTGTATGTCTTTAGTTGGAGGTGAGTCTTCAATTGCTTTCTTTCACATGCTGCTAGAATCAGAGAATGAGTTACTTTCTATGAAAAATCACCATTCAGGAAGAAAATGCCAGTCTGAAAAATGTCAAGATGAGCTTGCAATAAAAACATTGCAAATGATGTAAGCATGGATCCCATATAAGAGAAAGTCAATAGATACAATCAATAGGAAGATGAATGCTTCCTTCCCAAGAACTAGAAGTAATAGTACAATCTGAAAGAAACTAGAAAAACAAGACTCTCTAAAATTATTAGATGTTTTATTTAAAAGAAATAAAAACAGAGAAAGGCATGACACTGTGTATTAAGAACAAATGATTTAACCAAGAGAACTAAAATTAAGCCTCCCTTCAGAAAGAAAAAAAAACATAACTAAGAATTGAGAAGATAGACCAAATCTCATATTAAACACAGAAGAAAAAAATCAACAAACACAAACATAAAGCCTGGGAAATTACCTGGAATGCAGCACAGTGACAAATATAATCAACTGAAATGTGAAAAAGATGTTAAGCTATAAGCAGGATAGAGTAAGGCAGTCTAAAATATATTAAATTAAATCTTCAGACACGTAAGAGTGAAAAGAGAGAGGCAACATTCAAAAGGTAATGGCAGAGAATTTTCCAATTGATGTTTGACATCAATTCTTGGATGGATGTTAGAAGTCTATTGACTCTTAAGCAGAATAGATTAAAAACAAAATCCTTACTTAGACACATTGTAGTAGAACTATGGAACACCAAAGACAAGGGGAAGGTCTTGAGAGCAGGTAGGAAAAAGAGATTTTTTAAATAAAGGAATGATAATAAGGCTGATAATGAACGTCTTATCACCAAAAATAGAAACCTGAAGACAACAGAATAATATCTTCAAAGTGCTGAAGAATTTTACAGAGGAAACAGCTACCAGTGTAGGGTTCCATAAGTAGCTGAACTTCAACTCCAAAGAGAAGGCAAAATAAAGACATTTTCAGAGAAACAATGAATGGGAGTTATTTTTTAAAAGATGCCTGGTGAAAGAACTATGTAGTGTAATCAAATTAGAAGAAAATTAATTCTGGAATGAGGAGTAAGATACAAAAAGCAATGATAAGCAAATAGTTTTTAAAATGTGGGATAAGTAAAGGATAAAGGACATTGTTAAAAATATTTTTAGAACTATTCTAAAGAAATACTTAAAAGCAAGGTGGAACAAGAATGCTAGAAAATAACATTGTAGAAAACAGAGGGTGGACCGTAGAAATTTTGAGTTCCCTGTAATGTAGAAATATTGGTTTGCTGCATTAAGTATGCTTATTAAGATTTAAACATAAGTATGTAAAAATTGAAAGAGATGATGTGTTCTTTACATCAAATGTACAAGACAAATAAAAACAAGGTAAATGAAAAACACAAATTAGCCCACTTATAAGTAATCACACCAAATATAAATACAGTTCCCAATTAATACAGCCTCTCAACTTGAATTTTACTTTAACAATTCAAGTATTTGTTATGGTGGTTTTCAATGTTGCTACTAAATAGTCCTCATTCTCATTCTGTACTCATGGTTCAGATTTCATGTGCCTGCCCCCTAAGAGTGAAGTGTGGCTATATAGACTATAGGACCAGTTTTGCACAGGCTGCAGTGGTATGTGCCACACTGGGGGGAAATGCTGACATCCAGTGCATGATACATTGAGTGTTTCCTTTTTTCTGCTACATCTTTAAGCTGTTGAAATGTTAGAACTGTTTATTACCACAGCATAACATAGCCCATCCTCACTGACATACGCAAGAGAAATACAAAAAATGTAAAGAAATAGGTTTTGAAAGTAAAGGGATAAGAAAAGAGATATATGAGAGCATTAATCAAAAGAAAACCAGCATATTAATGTTAATGTTAGGCAAAATAGTCTTTAAGACAACAAAGAATTAAGGAAAAAAAAACATTCTTATGTTAGAATAAAAGGGACAATCTGCTAGGAAGAAACTTCCTGAATCTTTAAACAGAAAACATCATAGCCTAAAATATATGAAGTCAAAATGGACGACAGAATTACAAGGAGAGATGGACAAATCCATAGTAATAAGTGAATTTCTGCAATGCCACCTCCCTTTGCCAGGCCATGGTGGATGGCAGTTCGTGTTACTACAACAGGGCACTAGTGTGTAGAGAGCAATCCCCACAGGGCTTCTGGGAAATAATTTCTTTTTCTTAATGAAAAGCAAGGCATGCCTTTCAAGACTCCACCACTCTGTCTTTGAATGGGATTTTGTGAGAAAGTGATGGCTGAAGTGGCAATAGCCATTTTCCTTTACACTTTTTTACACCAGTGTTAATTGCAGCCCAAAGCATCATAAGAATACAAAGGTGAACTGCCTTATTATCATGAATAATCATGTTTAAGTTCCGGCGATTAGAACAGCATGGCATTTATAAAGGAACAAACTGACCGATGGAAGGTAACATACATGTGAACTTGATATATGACAGAAGTGGCATTACAAGTAAGTGGAGACACAGAGTGCTATGAAATAAATGACCCTGAGAAAACTCCACTTGGAAAAAATTAAGTTAGCATCATACCTCAGAAATATTAGCATCCCACCTCTAGAAATATTACCTATATCTATAATACACAAAATGACATTCCAGGGGATTAAAGACATACATATGGAGAGCAAAACTGTAAAATATGGACAAGAACATATTGGAGAGATGTTAAATTTTGTGTTACATTTATTTTACAACAATTAAAAAAAATGATACATGCTATGCACAAAGACTTAGTAGTCAATCCAAAATTACGAAGTTAAGTTAAAAATAAAGAGTATATTGGACTGTGTCTTTATAAGCTTGGATTAGAGAAGGTTACCCTAGCAAGATAAACCATAAAACCATAAAAACAGAATGACAAATTTAGTGACATTAAGAGTTTCTATATAACAAAAGATAATCCAAAGTGAAAAGTGAATCAGACCAGGAGAAGATATTTGCTACACTTATAACTAACAGAGAATCCCTAGCCAGGATGTATAAAGAACTTCCTCATAGCAATAAAAGAAAGACAATCTAGTATTTTTTTTAAATGGCAAAGGATGTAAATAAATAAAGAGGCCAAGAAACATGTGCTCAGACACTGAATCTTATCAGAGAGGGAAATGCGATTAGATCAGCAGTGAAATGTCTCTTCATACCCATCAGTTTGGCAAAAAATGTCTCATTATAGTAAGTGTGGGACAGGATATGGGGTTTGGGGACTCTCAGATTGCTGACTGTGGGGTGTAGATTGGCACGGCCCTGAGTGGATATACAAGTTAAACAATAAACAAAACGTTAAATAAAGCAAGTTATGAATAAAGGTGAAAAAATTTTACATATCATGGTTGGAAAGAAGACCTCCATTCTGTCTGAGAATGCACGGAAGAGAGAGGAAGATGGATTAGGTCTCTACCTTGAGAGCAGCCAAGTTCCCACAGCTTTTGGAAAAGCTCCTTGCCAGGTTAGCAAAGCTTCACTTGCAGCTGAGCTCAGGGGCTCTGAGCAGGCTTGCATTTGTGAGCCTGGGAGCAGGTGGAGGGGTGGAGGGGTGGAGGGCGTGCTCCATGAGTTGCAGCACCAGGTGGGCCTGTTGAGAGCCTACCCCTCAGGAGGCCAGGTCACCTCCTATGACAGCATGTGGGGCCTTGCCCTGGGTTCAAAGGCCTCGAGACAGCAAGCTCCAGTCTCTTTGCTGCTGCTGTCATCTTGGTCCAGCGTGCGCCTCTGGCCAGTGCCGGCTGCCGGGGCCCCCAACCTGTGCGGTCACAGATCACCTGCTCTCAGAAGGGCCCTGTGCTTGGTCTGATGCTCTGCTGTCGCGTTTTCACTTTGCACTGGGCTGGGACATGAGTATCACGTAGCTGGTCCTGCTCATGGCACCAACAGGGTGGTGATGGGAGCCTGTAAAAGGCGTAGGTTCCTCCACCCTCACCTGATCTATACTGCTCCCAACACAGGAATGGAACCTCCCACTTACTTTACTTGCTGGACACCTGCAGGCACCTGCATTGGCTGCCTCTATTTTACAGCTTTGATACTGAAGTTCATCTACTCAGCACTGAAGAGCACCAGGGGAAAGGCTGTCTTTTGGCCAGGGAACTCTGGGAAACTCTGGAAAACTGGGTGTCTGGGGCAGAAGGCCATTTTCATCTTGATATTGACATCTTCGTACTAATTCTATTTATGTTCATTCAAAACTAACAGCAACAACTTAAAGTAAACATGCAATAAGAAATGCAATTATGGCATCTCAGAAGTGATTGTTTAGGTTGAATTTACCCAGTAGCAGTAACATACACGTCTATCATCAATATCAATGGCACCTGCCAAATGCAGGCTTTCATCTATGCTATCTGATTCTTAGTCTCTACACTAAAAAATATTTTGAAAAATCAATATTATTTCCAGAACTCAGACAAGAGATGGTTAATTCACGCATTCACTTTTGGAAGCTGAAGCAACTCCAAAAAAAGAAGTTCAGGTCTTCTGCCCAGGACCCTAAGGGCTGGTCCTCTAAAATCCCCAGGCCCCTCATCCTATGTTGTTGCCTTCCATAGACTTCTTGGGAGTTTCAAGGCAAGAGTCCCAAGGAAAAGATTGCTCTGGGCACTTGGAGACGTTGGCCAGGGCAAGGCTGTGGATGTGTCAGGGGCGCTGGCTGCTCTCGGCCTCTGTAGCTCTGTGGTGTCCATGAGCAGAAAAATGGTAAACCCGCCATATCGTTGTCTAGGTTTGCAGCTTATATTACGTTGGGGTGGGGGAAATTCCTTTCAAAAGACTCATTAATTTCTGGATATACATAACATTCTGTGGTATAAGAAGCATGCCTGGAATGGAAGGGACAAATATACAGGAAGTCTGCACACCCATTTTGCACATTCTATGATCTGTGGTTATATGAGAATCAAAGGAATTCAGAGCGATGACATTCTCATTCATGGCATTCCTCCTGGCTCCTGGGGAATATAAACCAGTCATCTACAGTAGAAAAGGCTTGAGCTCCCACTGGGAAAACATTAAGAGAAAATAGACATAATAGGGACATCAAAAGACCACAAAGAGGCTGTGATATGAAAGCCTCGAATTCCTCTTTGGTCTACTTAGCTGAGCAGTCACCACATTATCACAACATGCCGGGGCTCGAGGAGCAGGAAGCAGTTGTCATTTCAGCAGTGCCATGCCCTCTGCCTCTGTGCAAGCCTCCTTTCCTCACGTTAAAATGGGGGTGCAATTGGGATCTTCCTCATAAGGTTTGGGGATTAGATGAGAGCATGCATGAGAGATGCACAAGCATGGTACCCAGTATTTTGGAAGCCCTGGTGGGTGATAAGAATGGTTATTAAAACAGGCTTCCCGGTGGCTAGGAAGAGCCTCTGGTGTCTGGACCCTACCTCCTATCCCTAAGTTCAGTGCAGAGGGTGCCTGTGTTACAGCAATAGACCTAGAAGCTATGAGAAGGGAGATCTGCTTCAGTTCTAAGGCTGATATCCTGGATATGTGGGGAAAATGAGCATGAAATAAAAGGCAGAGTAGGTCTAAGAAAGGCCTCAAGAAAAGATCATCAGGGTTTCCTGTTTCTGTAGAACACTAACCAATCCCTGAGAGGACAAAAGGCATGACTGGCCATCCCAAGTTGCTAATGTAGAAAGCAATACCCCAAACGATTCAGCCTCCCAGTTCTGGAGATGGGCAACCCCAGCGTGCTCTGGCTGGGCACTGAACACCTGTCTCGCCTCAGCAAGACCAGGTGGGCCTTTCAGGCCTGTCTCTTCTCCTCATCAAGCTCAGGTCTCCTCACCTATAAAATAGGATATCAGTCATGCCTCAGCTGTGGGCTTGGTGAAATGTTAAATATTCGGCCCTCAGTAAGGTTAGCTAGTACCTTTTTGTTGTGTCCCCCCAAAGGACAAAGTGGCACCACAAGTCACATTCTTGGCATGTGTTTCCAACAATGGATCAAACTTTTAGTATTTCCAACCACTCACAGCCTGGTTCAGTCAATCTTTCCTGTGTCCCAGTGATGTGGAGGCCCTAGTGAGGAGTTCTCAGCTAGCCAGTCCACTTGCCGTGTGAAGACCTGAAACTCAGGCTTCTGAAGGCTCTCTGACATGAGCATGAGTCACTTCAATCTAAATGGTGTACTCCACGAGGAAACTGCTACATGTTTGCAGACAGGGGCCTCAGCTATTAAGGTCATGTCTCCTTGGAAATTCCAGTCATGTATTAGTCAGACCACCCCCGTGTCGGAATGGCGGTTTTGCATGTAACTCCAGATTTTTGCATGCAATTTACAGAACCTCCCAAATTAGCAGCATTAGGCCACACCCCTCCACCTGTGTGGCAGGGGCCAGGTGTATGGCTGAATGGATGGATCTCAATGAAACAGTCCCCTCTGCCCTGTGGAGCCCCCATCTCTGCCAGACCCACATAAGCATCTGACACTTCCTACAATTAGACTCAAGAACCTTGAAGCACACGTTAAAGGCTGGGGAACGAAGTGAAGGAAGGAGTTTAGTGTCCCTGCTACTCACACCACAACTATAAGGACGAGTAAATATATAGAACAGAAGACTCATCTTACCCAGATAAGCCAAGGGCACCGCTCTAGGCCTGGGGCACATGCTGCTGGCTACCTACCCAGTGCCCAGGGGTCTCCTGTTCCTTACTATATAGCATTCCAATCTTGTTCAAGGAGACAAAATTCCAGATTTTAAAACTTTGGTGGAACCTACCTTCATATGGATCACTGAATGGGGAAATAAACTGGTTAAGCCGTAATAGGCTGATTAATGTTTCACACAGAATCCAATTTCTAAATGACAGAGGGCTTTGTCTTGAGGGTCCTGAAGTTGGGCATATTTGAACGAGAGAGAAAAAGGTATCAGATTCAAGCTCCTATTTTGCATGGCTTAATGTGTATGTGACGAAGGAAACTGGCAGGGCTCCTGCTTTGGTTATTCAACACTCAAACCGCAGGTGGCTCAGGCACCATTAGTTCTGCCACTGTGGGGACATCTGAATAACACAAGATGTTCAGAAGTTCATGTTCAGTAAATCAGGTCAACAAGTACAAACATCTCCCCTCTCATCCTTCTATCCCATCACCCTTCCCGGTATCCTCTGCACCTTCTACTCTCTTTCCTTGCTGGCTCCCCTTTTCAGCTTCTGCATGAGGAGAGACTGCCATTTAAGCTACTCCACTTCTCGGCCGGCCTTCTGCAGAAGCAGCAGCCATCAATAACTGGACCTGAGAAGCACACACAGCAGGAACTCTATTACCCTAACGTGTTTATAACCTCCCTGCCCAGACCAACTCTTAAGAGTGTTGTCCTGGAATCTCCAAGTCTTTAAGGTTTATAAACTTCTCTTATAGCCCTGGAGGCCAAATACTTCGTTTGTTTGTTTGTGTGTATGTGTGTGTGTGTGTGTGTGTGTGCTCGCATGTGCATGCCCATAGGAAGTACCTAGGGAATTTATTTAAAATGCTTATTTTTATTTCCTACTCCAACAAATTATGATTCAGTTGGTGGATCCCAGGAATTTGAGTTGTTAACAAGAACCCACATGTTTCATTTGCAGGTGGCCCCTGGATCAGACCTGGAGAAATACTGAACTATGATGGGCCAGAGCTGGCTCTGTGTAAATGAGCTGGTCCCCTTCTTAGAAAACGGTTTTGAGGGAAAGGAAACTGGAATGGACTAGGGATGGGGGATTCAAGCGGAAAAGGGATACAGGAAAAGATAACTGACATGAAGGAGAGGAAATGATCCTAACGCAGAGGGATGAAATTGTCAAAGACAAAGTTTCCATCTCCGCGGAGGTTTGGATGCTCTACCTGTACTTTACAGTGACAGGATGTTAGCATCAAATTGTCTGCTTAACCTAGTGATCCCACATTTATTATAATAGGCTATTAAACCAATAAAACACAAGAGGTAGAAGCCATTTAATTATACTACTCATTATGTTTAGGTTATTTAAATTTGGCTATGCTGACATGGTAAAACTTTTTATTCAGAATCAGATCATTTGAATTCAGAAGAGTGTGTGTACGCGTGTGCAAGGCAGATGTGGTGTGGGTTGTCTTGAATCACATAATATCTGTGTGGTCAAGAGAATTCTTATTTTAGAGAAAAATAAGAGATTTACAAAGGACAGTTAATTATCTTTGAGCCACAGTCTCTTTTCTCTTGGGTTAAAGCAGTGAGCATTTACAGTTGAGTCTGAGCCTTGAGAAAACAAGGTTCACAGCGGGGTGTTTGGACCCGAGAACACAGCCCGCGCGGGCGCTGGCGGGCCTGAGCCTCCCGCATATAGCCCCACCGAGGCCGAGCTAATGAGGATTAATTGGGCCTTCCTGTGCGCCGGGCTGCGCGTAATTGGGTCCCTGGACACGATGACCTTTTCATTTACTCACCATTGAACATGAGCTCTTGGCTGCCGTGTTTGGAGCTTAAACAGTGGTACATTTAAAGCAGCAGCCACATTCTTCCGCGTGTCCATCTATCCTTCTTTGCTTCTTTTCTTTCTTCCTTCCTTCCGTCTGCCCTTCTTCTAGCTTTTGGAGGAAGGCGGAGTGGCTTCTGAGTGGAGTTGTTCTGCGAACAGAAGACAAGCATTCCTTGTTGTCTAGCCCTCTCTCTAGGGGTGATGAGAGGCATCACCTAATGAGGCCCCAGCCTCAGCAATGGAGTGGCGATTTTAAATAGCATGACTCTGCTCCTGGTTGGTGGCTGCAGCTGCCCCCTCCAAACCTTCTCAGCTCAGGCCGGCAGGCTCTCTACCTCCCCGGCTAGTTGACAGGCTGTGAGGCAGATACTTACGCTTGGGGTCAGGAACCCTGCCTGTGCCGCTCAGTGGCTTGCTTTTTTTGCCACTAGCTGCCTGCTGAGCTCACTCAGCCCATTCCTGCAGCCAGTAGAGGGCTGAAGTACCCAATCGACACAGGCCAAGGCTGGCTTACATTCTGCTGGACCTCTCATGGCTGCTGTCTTCCTAGTGTTAAGATGGCAAGGTTCCTGAAACTTTATCTCGGGCTGTTTAGCACAACCAGGTGGCCCCCTGGTATCCAAATAAGATGAATACCAGGTGGGTTCATGTTTGCTCTTTCACGCACTTTTCCATGGCCACTAGCAATGCAACCTGCCTCCCGCTATAGCAAGGTTTGTGGCCTCTCATCCAAGAACTTCTGGACTCTCCTGTTCTGAAATAACATGCAAAATACCACGTGTGAGTGTGCATGCTTGTGCAAACACGCGCACCTAGAGAGGTTCCATTTTTCCATGTGTTCTCAAAGTAGTCTCTGGGCCCCCAAAGTTAAAGACCTACCAATGTGGATGCACTGCTATGTTCTGGCTGAGGGTTTTCTTGCTTTGTTATGAACATGGCAGATGATCTGTAAGATACACAGATGAATATTTTTTAGTTTAATGTCTTAGAAAAAATAATTCACTACTGACCAAAACAGCCATTTTGTGGATTTTAAAATTTGGAGCTGGATTATTTTTAAATAGCTGATTTATATAAATATATCACTCAAGTAATTATGCAGATGGCATGTTGATATATCAAAAATCAGGAAGAAGGCAACTTCTTGCTATTCGGGGACCCACTCTAGCCACTCCGCCTGCTGCACTGTCCGTGGCCCCGAGCCTGACTCCTTCTGACTCAGATCTGGCCACTTCCCCTTTATTCTTTTCTGACCTTGAAGCACAACCCCCTGCCCTTGGTGCCCCTTAGTGCCCACATGGCCTTCTCTCACCCTGCCTTCAACAGACAAGTGAGTGCGTTTGTTGGAGGCCTGTTCCTTCTGAGGCTGCGCTCCTTCAGGGAGGAATCAGGCCTCCTTCACATATGGATCCTTATTGACTTGCCCAGTGCTGGGCTGATTATAGAAGTTCAAAAAAATAAATGTGGAACGAATGACTGAGGGAATGAGTGAATGAATGAATGAGTGCATGAATGAATGGACAAGTGATATGTCCATATGTCCATTTCATCAGGAGGTAATTAAATTAAGGCCCCTTTCTAGGAAAGTTTTGTATACATTTCCCTTTTGTGACCATTTATGTTAAAAATTTCTCTACATCAGGAAAAGACAGACAGAGCTGGGTTCTAAATTTGGTTCTGACAAACTAGCTTGATGACTTTAGGTAAGGTGCATAATTAAGCCTTAGTCTCCTTATTTATAAATTATAGGTAAAAGAATAATTTGTATTGGGAAAATTAAAATAGCCCACATATTGAACTATTAGCATAGTACTGCGCACACAGAAAGTGATTGAAAAAGTTATTCCCCTAAGTTTTTTTTTTCTGGCATGCCCGTTACCTTCTTCACTCACAGAGGACATTTAGCTATAGTGTAATGAGTGCTTAATTATTCAGGGCTTTCAGTGTGAATATAACAGAGTGGCTGCAGAATCAGCTAGGTGTCTATGCTGGGCTTCTCAGTCTTCTCCATTAATATCAGGCCACCAGATACCAGTTTTTCCTACAATAACACCTGCCTCTGTGGGGCTCCCACCACATTTCTTCATTTGCCTTTCTGCCAGTTTCCTGTTCTCCTCAGTAGCTCCACGTCTCACTTGCCCTTAAGGTGCTTCCCTCCACACAGATTCCCGATGTGGCATTTGCTCCCAGTCTCTTGAGTGCCCTATAAATTCATCTGCACCATCTCTCCCTTGGGGTTCTGTTCCTTCTCAAACCTTCTGTCTCTCTGTGACCTAGGACCCGCACACTTCTTTTAAGATCTTCTGTCCTGAAATGGACTGACGAATAAAGCCAAGCAATCCCTATTTGTCTGTTAGAAGCTCAAGGCTGGATTCCTTCCCTACCCTCACCATTACCTTGGCCTTCTCATCCCCACCCTCCTCCTTGGCTTGCTCTTGTCTCTGCTGCCTCAGGACTGACAGTCCTGTCTGGGAGGTCCCTGACAGCCTTCTAACTGCAAACTTGAAGGGCTGTTCCCCTGTGTGAGCTCTTGGTAGCATTTATGGCATTTACTGACCCTGTTCATCCCTTATAGCTCCCCTCTCTCTCTCGGTTTTACCTCTTTTTTTACTGTTTCAGTTGCTCTTCCCATTTCTGTCCCTCTTCTGACCCTTTCCACTGCATCAGGCTTCTATCTGTGGCTGCTCTTCTCACCATGCACCTGCGCAGGACAATCTCTCTCTCCCACATACACCACCTGTTACCAATCTGCCCAGACTCCCAAATCTCTCTCCAAGCTAGCTTCTCATCTCAGAACCTCATTTCTAGCTATTCTACTCCCACGTGTACCTAAAGCATGACATATTAAGAGCAGAATTTCCTACCTTCACCCCTGACTGGAGCCTCTCAGCCTCAACCTAGAGCTCACCTTGAGTCGAGCCCACATGAGTGACTGAACTGTGGTTTACTGTGTTGTAATGTCAGACAAGTAGCTTTGTCTCTCATTGCCTTAGTTTCCTCACCTCTGTAAAGGAAAGATTAATTCTGTAAGACCTGAAATCCACCTGTATATGTGTGAATAAACTAGGATAAAGTATGCAAAGCTTGGAGCAGAAAGGAAGCCCCTTCACTCTGCGTTGACTTCTTTACTTTGCCAGCCAAGGGCATTTGCCTTCATCCCTCTTGTCTGGTCTGTCCCGACCCTCTGAAGCAGAACCACTTTCCCCATGTAGACACTCACGTCCTTGAAGCATAGATTATATGCTTGCATAATTTCTGTGTGCTAGTTGTCTTCCCCCCTACTTGTGTGCTCCCGACTTCATCCTGAATCTCTTGAATTCAGGCATTCAACAAACCAGGCACACTTAGGTACCCAAATAACATTACGTGAATCGCATTAAGTTGAGCCAAGCTTTTAAAAAATGATTTAATACACAGTTTTCAGTTAGAGTCTAGAAATAAGACAATAAAGTCCATGTCCTTAGACCTTTTTGTGTCACAGGGCTGAGTTCCAAAAAACTGAGTTTATAACACGGGGACAGTGCAAATTTCTCAAATACCTTGGGAAAGTTCACTGATTAAAAGGGCTCTTTTGACTGCAACCCCAGGAAGCCTTCGGGAGTGAGGCCCGTGTTCTTGGCAAATCTCTAGGCAGGCCCTCCCATCCAACACATAAAACGGTGGAAATGCCTTAGTTATCAGTTCACTGCCGTGTGTGCACTTTTTTTTTTTTTGGAAAGGTAGGTTGGAATCTCGCTCCAACTTTTTTCTTGAGAAAAGCTGAAAAAATGGAAACTTCTTAAGTAATTGATTTAGCTTCCCTGAAACTCCTGGTTCTTGGCAGGTCAGATATTGGAAACTGCAATAAGACTCCTTTTTCTGCTGTGTTTTCAACATTTGGTTCTTAATCCATATAAAAGTGCAGTTGCTACGAGGGAATGTTGTTGGGTCACTCAGAACACAGGAAAGGAAAAGAATTATCGTATAACAAATACATGCCCTGCAAGGGCGGCAGCCGTTCTTCTTATCCTTAAGTTTTTCTTCCTGAGAGAGACTTGAATCGAGGAACTTGGGAGGTGGAGGGTGAGAAGACCTTGAGAAGTATGCAGCCCGGGTCCCCAGAATGCCTCCCACCTGCTGCTGGGACAGGTAGTGGGGAGGCCCCTTCCCTGCACCCTGGCTTCTGCAGGCCCTGGTGCACATGGAGGGGTGCTGCCATGGGGCATGGGATGGAGACTCGCGCCGGTGCCTGCTGTGGGTTGCGAAGTGTCCTTTAGTCTCCCTCACCGCCACTATTCTGCAGGCAGCACAATCAGGCCCTGAGAAGTTAACCCTCAACAGCAGCACCTTGGCTGAAAGCCCAAGCAAAGCTTCTCACCTCTGATGGCTCAAGGTGCGCACCGCAGGCTCGTTTGTAGGTGAGACAGAAGCTGCTCTGAGCAGAGGTCATATTTTACACACTAGTTACATACCCAACTCTTCAGTGACCCATTCAAGTTTCAGAAAGAGGAGGCAGGGAGCTGCTCTCTCACGAGCGGAGGAGCCCTGTCCTGGGGACTGTGCTTCATAAACCCAGACTGAACTCCCTGAAAGCTGGGTCTACCCACAGAAGGAGAACAGATTAATCAAAGGAGGCCAGATCTCTGCCTCCCAGACCCGACCTCATAGTTTCCATAAAAGAGAGCATATGGGGCCTCATCCCTCTTCTCTTCACTTTCACCATCTGCAAACTGAAATGGTAGCATTTACCTCCCAGTGTGACTACCAGAGTCAACCGAGCGAGTACAGGCAACACATGCAAAGTAGAGCCAGGGGAACAGAAAGAACTCTGTAAATCATAATTATTGTTCTGTTCTTTTATATATGTTTTATTATTTCATCCCTCTCATTTCACTAACTTCTCTGTTGGCAACTCTTTCTCCACCAGAGATTCCTTTTCTAATTCAAAGTTCCCTTTAACTACCTGCTATATCAAAGGGAAGGCGTCATTAGGCCCCTCTCTAAAAGTCTGCCATTGACAGCGGATCTCTTAGAATCCCTGTGCGAGGCACACAGAGCCCTGGGAGGCTGGCACTTGTGTGACCAGGAGAGTCCAGTGTGTTTGTGTGTGTGTATGTGTGTGTGTGTGTCTGTGTCTCTGTGTGCATGTGTGCATGCATGTGTGGGGTTTGTTGAAGGTGAAGGTGGGAGGAGTTAGGAGTTTAGATAGGGAGGGTTAATGTAAAACCCAAGGATTTCTTGGAAGAAGAGACCACAGTGGTGCTGTTCAGGGGATACCTGAGAAGGAGAGAGCTCCAGGGAGTGGGAAGGTTACGGAGAAGAGGAACAGGGAGGAGGACGCCTTCCCTGCCCCCTGCAATGTGCCTCACACTACCTTAGGACTTGCTGGGGCCTCGGGACAATCCTTAGGGGTAGCAGTGCACCCTGAGGAGGTCTCTGCCTCACTCACTACAGACAGCACAGCTTGGGTTTCTTTTATTCCCATTGCTTGTATTCCTGTCTTTTTGCTCATGTTTCCTCAGCTTTGGCATTATGACTGGTCCCCCGGCTCCCATGGACCTCTTGCCATTCTCTTCCAATGTGCTAACAATATTGTCTTTTCTCATATTTATTGTTGATCGTGTTTTTTTCAAGAAGGGAAAAAAGGTTTCCACATTTACTCTACATATTTAGCCACAGTGCCTTGGATTGAAAGAGGTATTTTCTGAAGAATTTGGTGGTTCTAACCTTCCACCAGGCTAGGCTCTAACCTTCTACCACCAAAATGAAAACTGGGGAGAAAACCCCTTTTCCTGAATGGTCTCAACTTCTATGGGGTGCATATATATGTATATATTCACACACACACACACACTCATTCTGTTCATTACTGATCTCCTCTGTCCTGCTGCTCTTGGACTCCTAATTCTGAGGCTGTGAATATAGCACAACTTCTCATCTATAGCAGCTATGTAGCCAAGAGACTCAACCAGGACCCTCAGTGACTAGGAGAGCAGGGATAAGACAGGGGATGGCAGGGTTAATTCTAAAGTCAGCTGAGCCAAACTTATGGAGGGGGCAACATTTTCAAATTCTTATAAAAAGTGATCCTCTCAAACTGGAGGACAGTTCTGGCATCTCTACTGATCATTCCCTAGGCAAGCCAAACATTTTATGTGTTTAGGAATTCCATTCCATTTCTGGGTTTGAAGGGTATTGTTTTTTTTTTCTCTTCAAAACAAATCTTTTGATAACCAAAGCAATCTTGAAAAAGAACAAAATTGGAGGTTTCACACTTTCTGAATTCAAAATTTATTACAATGCTAGTATTCAAAATAGTGTGGTATGGCATAGGACCACATGGAACTGGCACATAGGCCAGTGGAATGGAATCAGAAGCCCAGAAATAAATCCTTGTGTATATAGTCAGGTGAGTTTTGACAATCCCATGACCATCCAATAGGGAAAGGACAGTCTTTCCAATAAGTGGTTCTGGGAAAACTGGATAGGCACATGAAAAAGAATATAGTTGGACCCTTACCAAATACCACATACCAAAATTCACTGAAAATGGATCCAAGACCTAAAACTAAATCCTAAAAGTATAAAACTCTTAGAAGAAAACATAAGGGGGGAAAACTTCATGATTTGGATTTGTCAATGATTTCTTGGACATGACATTAAAAGCACTAGGGATAAAGGAAAAATACAGATAAATCAGACCACATCAAAATGAAAAACTTCTGTGGATCAAAGGACAAAATCAATAGAGTGAAAAGGCCACCTATGGAATGGGAGAAAATATTTGCAAATCATGTCTCTGATAAGTGGTTAATATCTGGAACATATAAAGAACTCATACAACTAAACAAAAATAAGATGATTAAAAAACAAGCAAAGGATTTGAATAGACATTTTTTCAAAGAAGAAATAGGACAATCATATGAAAAGCTGCTCAACATCACTACTCATCAGGCAAATACAAATCAAAGCCACAATAAGTTAACACCTCACACTAGTAGGATAGTTACTATCACAAAAACAGAAAACAACAAGCGTTGACAAGGATGTGAAGAAACCGGAACTTTTGTGCATTGCTGGTGAGAATGTGAAATAGTGTAGTCCCTATGGAAAACAATAATGATGATTCCTTAAAGTATTAAAAATATAATTGTCATATGATCCAGAAATATTGAGAATTCTATACTAGATCATATAACAAAAAGTGCTAATGATGTGAATACTTTTGAGAAATAACCTTATTTAAAGCTAATAACTTTAGGGTATAGATAGTTATTCAGTATCAGTTTGAAAAAAATGCTTCTTGAATGAATAAATGAATATTCTTATAGGAATTAGGCTGGTAATGAAGGCATATGAGATGATGTTTTTTACACAATATGGGTATAGGTTGCTTTTGTAGATGTTAAATATAGTTATTGCAATTAGTAAGGTTGATATAAATAGTGTGACTAATATAGAGGAAGTGAATGGATTCATTACTTTTACTTGTTACTTTTATTTGGAGTTGCACCAATTTTTTGGTTCCTAAGGCCAATGGATTACTTCTTTCCTTTTAAAGTTTGAAAAAGCCATTCTCTTATACATGGAGGCAGGAACCAGCAGTTCTTGCATACTTTTTCAGTAAGTAGGAAGTTTTGAGTTTCTATTGTTAGATTCACAATCAAATGTTTTTATTAAATTATATGTATAGTATGTGAACCTCAAAATGATATTGAGTTAAAGTGATAGGAGTAAAAGGGGCATAGATGTAGCACATTTTTTTCATGAAAATGATGGTTTAACACTGTTGACTGATGTGTGTACATGCCTCACTGTGTCATGATTAATATGGAAAAGGAATGAACTTAAAAATGGTTAAGATGGTAAATTTTGTGAGCTATGTATTTTACAATAATTAAAAAACAAAATAGGACTTTTGGTGAAAGCAATGGCTGATGCTGCTGTGAGGATTAAATGAGGTGTCATTTTATTTGTAAAGTACTCAGCCAGTACATAGAAGGTGCTCAATAAATGTTGGTTCCCTCTACCTAATATTCACGAGCAGCCATCAGTGATGACTAATTGGTTTGTAAAGCAAATATGATCCATATGGAAGGTCTCTTGTCAGGAAGCAGCTACAAGTACCTTGTGGACTCTTGCCTGCCTTTATTCTACTGGACAGAAGGGGTTGGCATGTGGTTCAGTCCACATACTACAGGCCAGTGATGGTTTGAAGCTGTGCTTGGTGCTTCCACGGGGCTCTCCCAACTGACTTGGCTGACGATCTGTGCTGACAGGGAGGCAGAGATTCTCCTACACAGGTTTGCTTATTTTCCACTGGGGATGAGGGTTGGGTGGGCGGCATGAAATTATTTACATGTATGGCCCACGGACTGCCATTTCTTTCCATAGCTGGTATTTCCCGATTCCCCTCAGAAGTTCTCATTATACTGTGGCTTTTGCTGGAATTCTGGTGGTTTCCCAGAAAAAAAGCTCAGCTGCTTTCCTAAACCTCTGCTCGGCAATCTCAGGATCCTTGAGTGGCAGATTTGGGTTAGGGTCTTCTGCCCTTGAACCTGACATAAACACATTCAAGAGGAAAAATCAAGTTTGAGGAATGTATTTGACCTCCTGGCAGTCACACTTTGCTGAGGGTGGCGCTTTCCTGCATGATGAAGTGGACAAGGCTGGGGAAGAGGGAAGAGGAGCAGATGAAAAAGGACCTTGCATTTTCTGGTATCACCAGACATGTGAAGGTGGTGATCTTTCAGGTTTGTAGAAATATTGACTACATTTGCTTAGCCAAGAAATTCTCAGATTTCCTAATGTCACCTCACCAATAAGAGAGGTATGATTTCCAAAGCATTGTAAACTCTTCGTTCCTCTCAATCTTTTCCCCCTTCACGACCTAAAGTGCTTGAAATAATTTCTACCATTGGAATTTTTTTCTCATTTGTATTAAGTTATAGGTAGTAAATTAATGGGTTATTCAAAACTTTTCTCTGGATGACTATATCATCTTCCTTTCTCTGTGTCTAGAGTTGCTGAGAGGCACTTAGCAGGAGGAAGGAAAGGTTCAGAGTGGGTATGTCAAGTGACACAGCAGAGAAATGCAGCACTGCCTGGTGTGGGGATCCCTGCAGAACAGCCCCTGGACCAGCAGCAGCAGCACCTGAGGATGCCAACTCTTGGGCCCTCCCTAGACCTACAGAATCAGAAACCCCAGGGGGTGGGCCCAGCTGTCTGTTTTAAGAAGCCACCAGGTGATCCTGACGCACGGCCAAGGTTAGACACGTTCCTTTACTACCCACAGTCCACAGTTCCTGTATGCCAAGTACATACTGGGCTCCTGGCCTTGTGCTTGATGCTTTTATATTTTATCTACTCATCATAGGCATCCTTTGAGGTTGGGAAGCCTGTCTCTCCCTTTCCTGCTCAGAGATGGAAGGACAGCCCCAGGCTGAGACAGTGGTTTGGACTTTTCTCCCAGGACCAAATGGATGTAATGAATTAGTTCTTACTGGCCATGACTCTAACAATGTCTATTCTCTAACAATGTAACTTATCTTCCTTAAGGTCCCAAATATAGAAATACGAGTTTACTGTGTGCACAACTCTTATACTGACTCATACCACATGTGAATAAGAGGGGATTCAGTTAATTAATGTCCAGGATGCACTTAGCACAGTGTATATTCTGGACACATTAATCTCATCCCAGCAATTCCCTTCCTACTCTCCAGTTTTAACTCCTACACTTTTCCCCCTATTATCCTTTGCCCTAAAATATCATTTTTATTACCAGTTCCTACATGTGTGTGATCCATTTTTTCAAGGCCAGTCCAATTTTACATCCTTTAGACTTTTCTTAGATGCTCACTTTGAAAGGTTCTCATCCTTCCTTCTGCACTTCCTTCTCAATTCCATAAACCTCACACCACCCTCAGAGAGTCCAGCACACTGCAGATGGCCAAAATCATTTGTTAAATGTAGAAACAAACACCACATTGAAAAAAGTACAAGCACTCTAGAAGTATCGATTTCTTTCATTACTGTCACCATATGAGATGTGACCAATATGCACACTTTCTATCACATATTCTTTCTCCATGTACCTTACAAGACTTTTTATGAAGAAATATCCTCCTCTCTAATACTTTATAGGTATTTATTTATCCTATTTTTCATTGTCAAGTACTCATAAGAGTAGTCTACCAATGCCAATGGCCAACAGGTTCCCTTTTATGTGCCAGTCGGGCCCCTGTTCTGGAGGGCCGTCAGTCCTTTGCCATCTAAACTCAATGGGAAAGACCTCTGCGGTCCTTTCCGACATCTGCCATGGATGAGCTCTCCCGAAATGGTCACCTGCATGCCCTGTGTTTGCTGGTCCTTGTCTGCGGTTGCCTCCACTCTGATTTCCTGGTTCTTTACCCGCTTCTTTCCTTTTCCTCTAACAATCTCATCACCATGGATTTATTCATAAATTCCTCAGTGGGCATACAGTAGGTGCCTACCATGGTCTGGGAGTGTCCTTGATCATGGGTGAGGGGATTCTTGGCAGAGAAGGCCAGGGAGTAAAGGCAGAGGCATGGAACCACTCCAAGGGCTCCCCTTGCCTGGTGAGCCTTTGTCCACTCCTGTGCCCAGAAACATCTGCTCATCCAGTCTCGGGAGCCCTCCTGATACCCGAGCAGGTGGCACTGACCACCTACACTATGCCACTGCGCCATGCTTCCTAAGACATAGATCATTAGGCCACAAAATCGCATAAATTTACTCGCCAGTCTCTCCTCCCACTCAGCCAGCCTGTCAGCCATGGGAATATGCCTTATTTTGTTCCCAGGGTCTCACTGTGTCCGGCAGATTGGGCACTTATGTGTTTTTGAATGAATGGATGGATGGGTGGATAGAAGAGTAAATAAATCTAATAAGTTTTAGCCAGGAAGAGATAACATATCAAGTTTATACAATTCTAACCTAATCTACCATTTTATTTGAAAACAATAGAATGAATAACTGTGAGTTCGGGAAATATGTGATTCTTATTGACTAAAGATTTATTAAATCTACCATATTTCAACAACTGACACTCAAAGAGGATGGGAAAACTGGTTTATTCAACTTTTTATCTAACCCAAGAGTGGCCCAGGGCATAGATACATATCATTGCGGCAGAGCCTTCCTGTAGAAGGAGGAGAAAAGCGGCGCTGCTGGAGGCTGGACTGCATTTCAAGTAGCAGCTGAACCTCAGCGATGGCCCCTCGGTCTCTGTGCTGGGAGAGAGTTTAACGAATTACGAGAGAGCAATGGGCCCGGAGAGTGAGTCATTTCCTCCTTCTAGCTCTCTGTGGGGTTGGCCTGTGAGACTCTGATTTGGAATGGATTTGGAGTGACCCCTGATGTGTTCTTACCCCCCACAAAGTAGCCTTAAAAAATATCTTTGTGCCTAACCGGACGTGAGTTAAACTGAAAAATGACTCTGCACTGGCCAATAACGTAGGTCATCAAGTGGAGGGGCGGGGGCGCAGCTGGTGAATGATGTGTGTGTTGTCTCACCAAAAGTGCCTCTTGGGGAAGGAAGAAATGTCAGGCAGGACATCCTCGGAAGAGGGGTAAGCTTAGCCCTCGGCCAGAGTTTCTTAGAACAGCTACTGAATGAGGCTGCCTCACTCTCATTATTGCACTAGGAGGCCCCATGGGAGATGCGGAGCCTTGCAGGAGAGTCCGACACACACACATACACACACTCTCATGCAAGGACACCCCAGGGTGGGTGAGTTCTGTAAAGGGATTCCTTCTCTGTCAGCACCTGCCAAGTGCTGAACCTGAAGATTAGCAGGGTCAGCAGGGCTGGGTTGTATGTATGGGGAGCACATTTCTTTGGTAACAACAGGCCTTGGTGATGCTGCACAGGCTCCTAATCAGCTGAGCATATCTGTGGGATAGGCACTGAGGACACTTGGGGGGAGAAGCCAGAGGAAGAAAGCCAGCCAGCTACAGTTTGCTAAAAGAGAGATTGAGTTTCAACCCCTGGAGGAAGACAAAAAGTGGAAACTAGAAATGAAAACGCCATGCCCCAAGTTTATTTATTTGTGCTTATTTTGTTTTTTAAATGCATACCTGTCTTCGAACACTTGTGCAATGGCAGGTGCACGTGTTTCCACCACAGCCGCCTGGGTGCTGCCTGGTGCAGTGGGGCATCTCCCTGACCTTTCGCTCTGGACGGTGTGCTGACTGCAGAGGGAAGCCGGACCCTCCACGTTCTGTCCGATCCAGCACAGCTGTTTTCTGGTGCCTGAGAACCGGACGAGTTTCCTGGGCTGATATTCTGTACCATCTCTGGTGCAGCTGTAATCTTAACAGGGGGAGCCAACCTCTCTAATCCTTAATCCAGACACCTCAAATTCCCATGGCTGGTTTTTAAGGGTTTTTCAGCCATGCTCATGAGAAAGTGGCTCCATCCAGAGTTTAAAAAAAGAAGAGGAAAAATGGGAGGGAGAGGGGTCATTGATACAACTGCCTGATTCTGACCACAAGCTATTTCTATAGCTTGAACATTTACAACAACAAAAAATACTATTATTACCCTCTATATTAATAATACCATGCCCACCTACTCATGTCTTTCAATTCTTGTTTCCATTTCTGGGGTCAAATATGGGTACCACACCCCTCTTTCTGCTTTGAGCCGTGGAGTCATCAACCCAGAATGAAAAGTATGAGAAGAGGATGGGAGAGAGGGGAGGCTTGGAAATTAACTGCAACTAGTCTCAGAATTGCACAATCAACTTCAGATTTTTTTTTTTTCTCAAGACTTATATTTTGGGAAGGAGCTGTTTTATGAATGGACATAGGCCTGACACAATGCGTGGGATCCATCTGAGGGCCTCGCCTGGGTCAGCTGTGACATCTGGCATACTGTGACTCACGGGTACACAAATAGTAATCCTTGATAGCGACCACTTGTGACTGCCGACAAACAACATCAAATGCCGGGGAACCGCGGTGGCTGCCTCAGCTGCGCGGCTCAGGCCACTGCTGTCCCTGCTGCTGTCAGAAAGGAGTCACCAGACTCCAGGGCTTCTGCCCCAGAGGGCTGGAAGCACCATGGGCTGGACAATGCACAGCCTGGCAGTGGCTCTGATGGCAGGGGTCTGGGTTTGAACCCCAGCTGAGCCATCTCTCAGCTGAGAATGTGGCAAGTTATTTAACTTCTCTGAGTCTCAGTTTTTTCCTATATTAAAAAACGTGTAAAACTTTAAGTAAAATAGCTAACGTTTATTGAAACCTCCTCTGAGCCAGGCACTGTTTTAAGCACGATACAGGTCTTATTTCAGTTAAAAATTTTAAAAGTGTGATGTGGTTGGTACATTTCACCAATGAAGAAACTAGCACACAGCCACACTGCAGCAGACGTAGCAGCTAGAATTTCCCGTACTTATTCTGGGATTCTAGAGTGGTGATTCTCAGCCAGGGGTAGTTTTGCCCCCATGGGACATTTGGCAATGTCTGAAGAGATTTCTGGCTGTTGTGGCTGGGGCCAGGGAGTTCTGCTACTGGCATTGGATAGGGCTGAGGGGTATGGGGCATCGCTTAACATCCTCTGGTGTGTGGCACAGCACCTAGTCCCCCAGTTAGCCAGCTCCTGGCACCCATCAGTGCTGTGCTGGGAGATCTGCCCTCAAGCCCTCCTCTCACCAGCACACAGGCCCCTAACACAGCCTAGGAGGGGCTTGGGGCAGGTGGACTGGCACGACGCACACAAGGGTGGAAGCACAGTGCTGGGCACATGGGAAGTGCTCGGTTACTCAGGCCGCTCTGGCTGCTGCAAGGGCCTTAGCCCCAGCCTGCTTTCTGCTAGCAGTGTCCTGAAGGCCACCTGGCACTTGGAGTCATCTCCCCTGGCCAGAAGGGCCTGTAAGGTATAGTAAGACAGGACAGACTTCCTATTACTCCTTAGTTCTTGCTGATGTTTTTTCCCACCAAATACCTTCTATACTCAGATATCCACAGGGACACACACCTGACTTCCCCAGGGACCTGCAGCCTGGTAGTCTTGCTGGAGAAGTGGCTTCCCTATGCCACTTGGCAGGATTACCTGGGAGGCTGGGCTGGTTCCCCTCCCATGATGGATGACTAGCAGGTTCATCCAAGAATGGGTAATGCCAGTTCTCCAAGGAAGTTTCATAAATGAAGACTCATAAATGAAGGTAGCTCATGTCTTCCTGTTACATGTCTAGCTCCTGTTTAGTTCCAGAATATCTTTAAAATAATCAGCTTCCTGGGAGGTTGAGTGGGTCAAAAAAAGTAAAGACTTGAAGGACCAGCAAATGCTGTACAACAAAAAGCAATTTGGGGGGAATGATGACTTGACTTTTCTTGGTACCTCTTTCCTAGTCCTCTGGGAGAGCAATTCCAAACCCTAAGTGAGTATCTGTACTTGCTGAGAGCTGCCAGAAGACCTGTGGCTAAAATACTCCTGTTCTGCACTGGCCATTCCAGCATGTCAGAGTTCAGGAAGCTGTGGGTCAAGGTGCTTAGGCAAATAGGTAATAACAGCCATAAACCTGCACCACAGGCCATTTAGGGAATGTTTGCCATGTGCTTGGCACTCTTTTAGCTGTAGGACATGTCTTAACTAATCTAATTTTCATAATAACCAGAGAAGAGAGGTTCTATTTTTTATATCCATTTTAAGTGAGGGAAAACCAAGGTGCAGAGAGGCTAAGCAATTTGTCCCCAGCACAGAGACAGAGGTGGCAGAGCTCAGAAGTTAACCCAGGCAGTGTGCCACCAGCACCAACCACATGCTTGGCCACTAGGCTGGGGTCAGAAGTCATCCAGCCAAGGTGGGTAGAGGTTCCAAAGTTCAGCAAATCCAGGAGGTCAAGAGACAACATTGGTTACTGAAATACTTAAGTCGCCTATATTCTTTATAAGCTTTTTTGTATTCCCCATGCAGGGCAGAAATTGGCAAGTAGGTATACTCAGTCATGGAAGAAAGAGCCTTATGCGGTTATGGTTTCAGATGGGAGGAGAACCAACCAAAAGCTGTCATCCTGACCAGGGAGGGACTTTGAGGTTATAGAGAAGGTCTGAGGTGTTGATCTATAGCTGTGAACTACATGTTACCCTAGTGAGGTATTCACAAATGCACACCTTCTGTGAACCACTTAACACATATTTCCTAAGTGCCCACGGGGTGCCACAGGGAACCAGTGAGCACACATGGGTGTGTCAGTGCAGAGGCCCTGCAAGTGCTGAGGAGGAACTTACCACATATGCTGAATATAAAGGTCAGCTTGTTTGGGGAGGTGTTTTTAAATACATAACTGCTCTATAATTCTGTCATATGTCAAAACTGTTTAGTCTACATTCTAAAGGATTCAAGGATTGGACACCCTGTAGGGACTGAGTCTAGTAGAGAAACTGAGAGTTGAATTGACCCCTGAAAAATCCCTTGTAAACAAGTGAGGCCCTGGAGCTCTGGCCATCTCTCAGTATCATTTCTAGCTGAACTTCTTCTAATGCCTACTACACTGTAATTAAGAGACACTTGGCCACTTGATTACATCATCTGTCAACTGAAAATGCTCGTGGTGTTAGCCATCTACCAACCTGCTACCCGACAGAGAGAAGCGCTGGTGCGGCAGCTCTGTGAATGCACTGATGTTCTTGGGGTCATCGAGCTTATACACCCACCGATGTGTACTGATCCTTAAAATTCTTTCCTTTGCATCTTCCAAGAATCTGAGTCCTTTCACAGTCTTGGGACACATGTATCAGGCCACATGCATCGTGTCTTGCAGGGGAATGAGGTTACAGACTAGAATGATACTCTGTATGTTTCCTAGGAATGCACATGGATTTGCCCTTTACACAACCTCATAAGCTTTTCTAATTCCTTCTGTAAGTGAAAGCCATGCAATTACAGAACAAGTGCCAGAATTAATGTGATGCTCTGGGTGGCTACACTCACTGCCACTTTTGCCAACAGACTTCCACCAACTCCCAAGCCCTCCATTGTGGCCTCCTTTCCCAACACATCATGGCAACTCTCTGCAAGAATCACCATTTAGTCAAATTCAGTGGACAAATCCCAGTCTTTCTCCTCCTAGGCACCCACACAGTCTAATATGGTTGGGTGTTCACCCCTTCATCTTCTCTCTGTCTTTGGCTTACATGATTTTACCCACCTCTCTGACTGATCATTCTTGTGCTCCACCTTATGCTTTCCAGCAACTTCTCCTCCTCTCAGCTTTGGACACCTCTATATATACAACTACCAGCTGATATATGTGCATTCCCACAGTAATCTTGTAGCAAACTTGATTCATTCTGTTTCCACCCCAAAACTGCTCCTGTCCACGAATACTGCATCTCAATGAACACCATGACATCTTCCTAGTAAACTGGTCTAATGCCAGGGAGTAAACTGAGACTCCCAACTTTTCTTACTTCCCCCAGCCCTAGGGACTACCCAGTCCTACGTACAGCTGTGAATGTATCCCACCTCCATTCCCTTCCCACTGTCATTGCCTTGTTGACCTCCGTGTATTCATCTTGCACAACTGCAACAGCGTCCTCTGCAGTCGCTACTCGCCTGCAGCATTTCTTCCTTTGGAAGCCATCCTCCCCACGGTCAGTCACAGATGACCTATATATGGATTCCAGCTCAAAGGAACTTTTGTTATAGCTTTCAAAGGATGTATACTGCTTAAGGTAAAGCCTGGGTACAATACAGAGCCTGAGGTAGTTACTTTTGATGTCTGTGCATCTGTGTGTGTGCCTATGCCCACATAGACACATGTATTCCCTACCTCAGCTACACAGGATTTAAAGTGTCAGTTTGCAAGTTTCTAAAAGCATATTGTTTTTTTTTACAGGGGGTAATCTACAGTAGACATTGAGGAAATCAGACAGGCAGTTACATGGAAATTAAATTAAAATTAAATTACATTAAATTAAAATGTAAGCTCCTTCAAGACAGCTGTTCGTGATCCCTGTTATGCCTCACAACACTTAGCAAAGTGCCCTGTTTACCGTGATTGGGTTCAGACCCAGGAAAGAGGGACCATGCATTAATCAAAAGCAGACGGGGCAGTTGGGACTCCACAGGTTAAAGTATGCCAGTCTTTGAGGAGAAAATGGAGAAGATTTCAGAAGCAAAATATTTGTGTGTGATGGGCTGGAGTTTAAGGGAGTCTTCAGTATTTTTTTTTTTTTTGAATGTTAAAAAAAATGTCCAAAGGAGCCAAGAAGACACTAATGGATGAAATGCTTTGCACATATGGGATGGAAAATCGTACTTGGTTAAGTCAAAAAGCAGCTTCTGAGGAACACATTGTGGCTGCGGCTTCACAGGTGCCTGACCCGCTGGCCCGGCTACATCGCTGCACTATGTGTTTGGCCCTGGTCCCCCACGCCAGCCACCACTCAGGAAGGTCATATTCAGTGAGGCAGAAACTTCTAGAACTGCCTGGAACCTCTGCCTGTGCCAAAGAAGATCCCCTCCTCCGCAGCCCTTCATCCCCACACAGGAGTGTCAAGGAACTACACAGCTCTGCTCTCAGCCTCCTCCGAGCCTCACCCTTGGCTCAGCCTCCTCGGGAGAGCAGCTGTGTTTCAGCTGACGTTGGCGCTCACACGCTCTTAGTCAAATTACTCGATTTCTTCATGAGGGGAAGAGCTCCTTTCCTCTGCTTTGTTTTAATTCTCCTAAATATCATTCCTATCGCGGTACCTCACTTTACACATTGTTAACTCTCCTCAGGAACATATGGTTTCTGCGCTGCCGGATAAATCCAATATTTGCAAATTGAATCAGGGTTGAAATTCACCAAGAAAAGATGTCTTTTGAAAAGAACATGTGGGGAATCCTTTTAATTTTGTTTCTTTTTCTTTCTTCGTGCTTTTGTTCCCCCTAAGCAAAGAATCCTTTGATAATGCAAATGATTGATTCTTTTCATTCTTTTTCCGGAAAACAGCACTCCATTTTTACGAGCTTAGATTTTGATTGATGTGGCTGGGTTTTCTCAGAATGGGACACCTACTTGTTTCTCGGGCAAGCAGTTACTCTTAGACGGGGGGGCTAGCCTCAGAGGTCTCGCCCCATTTTCCCAGCTTGTTCTTACTCTTCCAAAAGTGCTGACTGTGTAGGAATGTAATACTTAATAAAGATATTAGAATTCATTCATCCAAATGAATGCCATCCCCTCCAAGCCGTGATGTTGGGACAACCTAGAGTGCTCTGGCACCGTACTCTGGGAGTTGTTTTCAGTTCCAGTTTGGAAATGACAGTTGAAGGACAGTCTGCCAAACCTATGGCCACAGTATGCCAGTTTTAGGGACAGTGGTGGTTCTGCTCTGTGCACGGGGCCTGGTCATCAGGACAGCTGGTCTTCAGGACCCCCATCCTGCTCTCCATCTGCCTGTAACTTCTCAGTGGCGCCCTCCATCCCATTAGCTCCCTTGTCTTTACATTTCCTCTACCTTAGAAGTAACAGTACCTTACATAGCACTGAATGTATGCCAGGCACATTCTCACCAATTTACACACATGAACTCATTTTCCCTGCACAGTAACTCAGCACAGTAGGTGTGTGGTCGCCATCTCCAGTTTGTACAGAGGGAAGCTCGGCCACAGAGAGGGCCAGTCACATATGCAGAGCTGGGGTTCCAAGGCTGTTCAGGCCTGCTCTATGGCCTGCAAGGGCTGCGTCAGACCCCACTGCTGACTGTGAGCTCTGTCAGCAGGTCAGTGTCTTTCCACAACAGTTACAACTTTACTTTACACTTAGCAGATATAAGGCTTTGCTCTGTGATTTTATTTAATCCTTTAAATGCTCTTTATAATCCTTGCAGTTATAACCATTTGCAAGTGAGGAAGCTGGGTTATTTAACTCATCCAAGGTCACAGAGCTATCAAGATGGGCGAGGGAGTTCACTCACAAACTCGTGTGTACAGTTAAACTGAACCAAAAGAGAGTACTGACCTCCGTTCAAGGAATTTCAGAGCAGTGGTTGGGTTACCAGGTCTTGGGGGCAGGTTTTAGAATCCTTGAAATTCCTTTGTGCAAATGTGACTCTTCTTATTGGATCCACACCCTTCTCCAACACACACAAACACACACACACTTGTCTGCATCATGTACAGGCACATGCATGCACCCATTAATGCACATGCCCACACCCCCAAAAAAGAGCTGCTTCACAAAATACGATTTCCCATTACAAATGCAGAAACCTTATAGCAAGCTCGAATGAGTTGTACAAAGTTCCAAGTCCTAGAAAAGCCTATCTGGATCCCCTCCATCCATGAGGCAGTGCCGGGCTGGATTGAGTGTGAGGCGGGTGGAATCTCAGGGTTTGCCTCTGTTGCTGGGGGGAGAGGTAGCTGTGCAAGTATGGATGAAGGAAATGGTACTTGCAGGATGTGGCCCCTGCTGCTCACCTTTGAACCCCTCAGGAACACCCGAAAAGGACCAAGAACCAAGTCTACCCCTGAGGGAATCCCCGATGCTACTCTATACTCTCCTGGGTTCTCTGTGCCAGCAAAGGGGGTCTCCTTCCTCCCACACGCCTAGAACTTGAACTGCACTGTTGTCTTCAGTGGGAACTTCTTACGTAGACCCACACGGCCAGCAGGTCATACCCTCTGCCCACTCACCAGCACTCAGCTTACCAAGGCTTCGTGTTCCTTGGCTTACCACTCCAGGTCTTTTCTGATCTATTCCAAACTTAACTCCCCCACTCACCCTATCGTCCTTTCCTGCCACCATGCTCCCTGCATTCTTCTTGTCCCCTGGATGACCTAATATTGAACAAAACTTTTATTCCTTCATCTCTTTGTACTTGCTGTTCCATTGGCCCCCTGAGTACTGAGTGCATTTGTCCAAGCTCAGCTTACATGTCCGAAACGCTGCTCCTGTGAGGCCTTCCTTGGTGCTCCCCCAAGACAGTTCCAAAGAGAACCCTCTGACATAGAGGAGCGGCACAGCATGTGCATTTCTGCTCCACGTGGTGGGTGCCCAGGCCTGCTCTAACTCTTTACACCCAGTGATTTTCTAAGCTTTTCCACTATCCTATCCTCATTTGTAGATGAGGAAGTGGAGGCACAGACAGGTAATAGACTTTCTTGCTCAAGATCACATGCATGGTAAGTGGCAGAGCCAAGAACTGCAGCCAGGCACACTGCTTCTGCCTCATTCTCTTTCTTCAGTGCTTACTCCAGCATCACCCAGCATGAAGACCGGGGAAGGCAGGAAATGTTCCGTATCGAGTCCTGTAGCCCCTTGGGCAAGGTGCTTCAGTGCATGCTTGACTGAAGGATGATGTACTGATGGTCAATACAAGTTTATGAAATGATGGAAGGAAGTTTTATTCATGAATCAGATCATTGCAGTTCCTACTGCCTGAGGGTAGTAAAGAAAAAACCGAGAGGAATAATATGTTCTTGATGATAGCTTGGTTGGGGATTTACTTTATTTTATTAAGGTCTGATATACACTCTTATGAAGGTTTCACATTAAAAACATTGTGGTTACTACATTCACCCATATTATCAAGTTCCCTCCATTGCAGTTACTGTCCATCAGCATAGTTAAGATGCCACAGTCACTACTTGTCTTCTCTGTGCTGCACTGTCTTCCCTGTGACCCCACACACACCATGTGTACCAATCATAATAGCCCATCAATCCCCTTCTCCCTCCTCCCACACCCCTCCCCTTTGGTAACTGCTAGTCCCTTCTTGGACTCTGTGAGTCTGCTGCTGTTCTGTTACTTCAGTTTTGTTTCATTGTTATACTCCATAAATGAAGGAGATCATTTGGTACTTGTCTTTCTCCACCTGGCTTATTTCACTGAGCATAATACCCTCTAGCTCCATCCATGTTGTTGCAAATGGTAGGATTTGTTTTCTTCTTATGGCTGAATAATACTCCATTGTGTATATGTACCACATCTTCTTTATCCATTCATCTACTGATGGACACTTAGGTTGCTTCCGTATCTTGGCTATTGTAAATAGTGCTGCAATAAACATACATGTGTATATGTCTTTTTCAATCTGAGATGTTGTTTCCTTTGGATAAATTCCAAGGAGTGGAGTTCCCAGGTCAAATGGCATTTCTATTTTTAGTTTTTTGAGGAACCTCCATATTGCTTTCCACAATGGTTGAACTAATTTACATTCCCACCAGCAGTGTAGGAGGGTTTTGGGCATTTACTTTAAATTAACAAATGCTGATAGGAAAAAATTATGACTCTTGGAGTCCCTTTCAAAACAGATCTGAGAGTCAGCCTGAGGAACATGGGGGTATCTTTAAGCCTCACCCCTTTATTTGAATGTACACTTCACTCTCAAAAGCCCTGTAGGAGCCAAGTGAGTTGTCGATTTTCCTGTGCTCATCATGTCCTCCCTGGCATTTTTAGGTGGCCTGAGTCACAGAAGAACCCCTGAGGTTCACCTGGGCCTTTGTGGGAGGGTGTCACTTGGGCCATGCTGCATAGGTGTGCTTGTGGGGCTGAGGTGATGGTGGGTCCAGAGTGGAATTTATCCTGCATTTCTCTGCATATAATCAAGCCAGAATATTGATACTGTGTTAATTGCTTCCCCCCTTTGTATTTACAGAGAGAGAGAGAAACAGCTGGGGAGGTTGATATCTGAAACAGGAGCGGCTGATCGTTACTTGTGCAGCAGATGGACTTGGTTTATGAATAAGCAGCAAATGTGAAAAAGAGATTCGCAGGGTTAAGCCAGGCTTGCTTTGTGCAAAACTGGTTAACCCTTGCTGCTTGCCACTGGCCTAAGGTTTGGGTTGCTGGGCTGCTTCTTTATATGATCAGAGACCTGGTACCACGAACAGGGCAAAAACTGGAACAAAGCTGGACTGGGAAGTGCATGGGAAGTGCATGTGTGATGGATAAATGTGAAGTCAAAACACAACACAGACCCTCCCATGAGTGAGCAGAAATGAAGCCCCTCTGCGTGTGTTCCAGCTCCTAGCAGGTGTGTAAATCAACACCTCAGAGATGGTGTGGCCTCCTGAGGAACAGGGAGTTCATTGAATGGGGATCCTGGACATGGTGTGATTTGAGAGGTGACAGATAATTCCCACTTTCCACCAATACTTCCCAAGCTAACTTCTACTTAATGCCTGCAACTTTATATTTAGGAAGGCATTCCTTCATATTATGTAACTGAATGAAATTCATTAAAATGCAATGTCCTTGAGGGGGTAACATGTTGAAACTTTTCAGTGTGTAATATTACTGTATGTAAATTGGTTTGTCAGATCCTTTCCAAACTCCATCATTTCCAGGTCTCAGAGAGCTACTCCCTACAGAGCTGGACCACTGAGGAGGGGCGCTGAGCGTTGCGAATGCCTTCAGCAGCCAGTTTTGCCTGGATCTGCCGCTTAACTGGCCATGTGCTCTTGAGCCAAATCTCGACATTGGTACGTGTAACCTTGCTGAGCTTCTAGATCCTCATTTGAAAAATTTAGAGCAATAACAGGCACTATGAATAGGTCATTGGAGACTGTGCAGATCAAACAGGCAAAGACTGTGAGGGCCCCTTGAAACTGTGAATGTGTGAGTGTAAGGTAGTAGTGGCACGGTGATGATGGCTGGAGTGGGGGTGTGGGTAGCAGGAGTTCATACAATGGGAGGCACGGCACTTTAAAATAACTACATTTACTATTAGATGGGAAATGGGATAGAACTCAGTCTCTTTATGGCTCAAGTAACCAAAGCCTTCACTTTAGTCATAAAATGGCTAAACAGAAACAACTCCTGAGCTGCAGTCATAGAAGGGATTCTTGCCAGCATCACACAGAAAATGGCACCAAGGGTGTATTTCTGTTTAATATAAGGGGTGCTCTGACCCAACCTAAGGGGCAGTTTAACTCCTCCCAGGCCACCAAGCGCAGAGAATCTTAGGGCTAATCTGGATCCACACAGAAAGAGGAAGAGCTGGAGGGGAGACAGGAGAGAAGGCCAACCCCCAGAGGCCCCAGCAGAGTAGGCAGGTAATACTTCCAAATGGGATTGGTGGGAACCAAAAGTATTAGCAACACCTGATGAATACTCTCCTTAAAATTAACTGAGCAACTTTTTCAACAGGAAGTATGAGCAAAAGCCCTGATAGGATAAAATAAATCATGGGGGAAGATCTGCTTGTTAAGTAGGACAGCACACAGGTAGAGTACAGCAGAACGGATGGACGGAAGACGGCACAACACCAGACCATTCCCCGCCTGTGAGTTCCCAGTAGCTCCTAAATGAGGAAAAACGGCAGCTTTATAGAAGAGCCACTTTTTAAAAAGATCACTGATGATTCAGAGTCCATATTAATTTGCATGACTTATATATTGAAGTACTCTTTCCATTTTCAACAGATCTCTTATTTTTTAAGGTCTCAAGGGAAGGGACACTTGCACATAATTTTACAGGAAGACATGTGACTTAGTCAGTTGGCTTGCCCATGGTAACCAAATGTCTTGAGTTCACAACTGCTGGCTCATGAAATAGAATACTGTTTCAACAGGGCTGGCAACATGGTTTGTTCTACAAGACACAGCTTACAAATGAGTTCCTTGCCAATTTCAGCTCTAAACTTCTTTCCATTTTAACCTCAAGCCATCAACTTGATGGCATTTCCGTGTGTGTGTGTGTGTGTGTGTGTGCGCGCGCGCGCGCACGCGTGCCCAGTTGGATCTCTGAACTGTTCTAAGAGTGGCAATAATTACCCTTGGGTTGGGCATTATTTTGGGTACCTTTCTCAACTCTTGAGTGAATGAAATCTCAGAATAGTCTGCTGATTTCTACACATTACAAAGCTGAAGTTCTTGTCCCTTAGTATTCTTCCTTTCCCTGCGCCTTTCTTTAGGACTTTTTCTTGTTCTTTTCCTTATCATAGCATATGTTTTAGTGTCTCTCCTCTTGTACCTGCCAGATTAGGGTTTCAGCCTTATCCAAGAGGCCCTACAATAAAGTTTTAGAATCAACAGAGGGCTTCCATGTGTTCCCATAGTCAGTCTCTTCAAGCTTCAACCACCCAGTGTCCTTCCTCCTCGCTCTGGCCCTTCCGGTGTCATTTCTTCCACTTCCTCTGATTCCTTGCACGAGCCACATTCACCCTTGAGGTGACATCCTTTGGGTGCTGAAGCTCAGTTCTGTGGTGAGCTCTCCATAGGCCAAAGCTGCTCAGGGTCCCTTCCAAGAATTAGAAAAATGCTTCTCATCTTACTTTTGAGTTGCCTTTAGAGGAGAACCAATGCCAAACTTTTGGGACCTCAAGTTATTTTGAATATTTGGCAACTCCCCTCTCCCTCCAACTCCAGAACTAGGCAAACATGATACCAAGTGCTTGCCACATCCACGACTCCCATCCAAGGCCATGAGCCCTGGAAGTCCCTCCTGCACAAATAAAAATGCATACACCATGTGATCCCACTTGTCGGTCACACCTGTGGGCCAGGGAGGGGCACGATGCCAAAGTCCACCATCTAGACAGTCAGCCAACTGGCAGACGAGGGAACAGCTCTGCCAACAGGGCACTCTACTCTAGATGGTGACTAACTTGACCATTCCATGGGGAGTATGGAACCCAAGCTACACAGTTACCTGATCATTTGACTGTTGATTTAGGGAAGTGACACAGCACCACAATGGCAGAACCCAGGGCAGAGAAAATCACAGGCCTGAGGCTCAGGCAGCAAAGGTCTGTGCTTTGTCCTACGTGGCATTTCAGTCTGCGTAAAGAATGGCCCCTTCCGGTTTCATCCTTATAAGCAGCAGCTCCCTATTAAAGTAACTGGAGTATATTTGTTCTCATCTGAAAGAGTCTAAAGACCTGACTCTGTTCCATTATCGAAGGAGGAAAGTTAGTGTTCCCTTCCCCACTCTCCTGCTTGAGTGACATGCCAGAAATTAGAGCTCAGAGAGGAAAATAAGAGCCTCAAACACACCTAATACAAAGCTAGTGGACAAATTCTCCACCAAAGCCAGGGAATCAGGAACTTTGGGCTTAGGTAATGACAGCCAATTAGGTAACTGGGCTCAAGGTGAGTCAGCCACAGCCCTTGGCTTATTCCCAAGTGAAAGGAATGGCTGGTTGACGGTTACTTAAGATCAGAACTCTTTAAAGAGCCTCTCACTGGGGATGCTTTGACAAGCCAGCCAGAGGGCCTCCTTTCCTTTGCCCCTCCTCATCCCAGCGAATGACAAAGTGCAGGCTGTTGCCTCCAGGTGAGCGCAGTTCTGGGGAAACAAGGAAAGTAAACAAATACTTGATGTGGTTGAAGGGTTCCCAGGCTCCATTTCAAAGGCTTCTCTTGCTCCTGTTTTTCTCAGCATAGGCGTTTGGTATCACACAGACCTGCTCTGAGATTTCCAAGGACAGAAGTATTTAGTTTGCTGTGGGAAGCCAAGAGTTTCCCAGTTTGAAAAAGAGAACAATTTACCTGTCCAGTGACTATATTTCAAAGCCCCCAGTTGTGCTGGTATCCAGGTGCTGATGGGATTCCGATCAGGCACTTACAAAAGCCCCGTTGCAGTGGCACCTTTGCACCACTCTCTGTCCTTGGCTGAAGGGCAGCTTCCTCACTGGGCTGTCACTCGCCTTTCCCAGCTTCAGGTGCGGCAGGAGGTCAGACCACAATGTGACTGCCTGCACAGGTGAACTTGGCAAACCCTAAATGATTTTTAAAGAAAATAGAAAGCATGAGATTCCTGTAATATCCCACATATCACCAAGTCTTGCCACCATTTAGAATTCTCAGAACTCTGGCCCCATTTTCCTTAACTGTAGCCCAGGCAGGTACCAAAAGGTGGTGGCATTCACTATGAAGAAGACCAGAAAACCATGAGGAAGAACACTCCAGGGAGTTTTGAACACTTAACAAACATTCCCAGGGCTTGCTGTGGGTCACCAGAGGACAGAGATGAAAGGGCTTGGAGCCCTGGAGAGGGGTGTAGACAGAGGGAGGTGCACCCCCATGCCTGTGCTCCATGGAGCAGCTTGGGCAGCCATCTGGGATGAGAGCGAGGTCTTCAGTCCCCTCTGCCTCCCTCCTCAGTGGTGGGCTACACCCTCTCATTTCCTCTTGAACAGAGACCAGGGCCCCTCACAGTAAGCATGCTCTCCGAAATCATCCTTTTGCAGATAGGAACAGTATGTTTTTTGACCACCCCTTGGGTATTTGCATTTTAACAGAGGGTGTGGTTTTAATCTCTAATTTATTTAGACTCAAAATAGTGCCTTGGTTTGAGTCTTAAAAAGGGACTTCTAGAAAAATAAACACAACATGGGCAACGGTACCTGCCTAAAGAACAGCTGAATATAGGCACTTCCTTCCTGGAATATAAAGTAGCATTGTTAGCAAAACTTTCTTTAAAAAATCGAAACAATTAGAAAACAATAAAGTCCTTCCCTTGGTCCAGCAGCTCCACCCCACTGAAGGAATGGGCCCCAGGCAGTATGCCTAAGGCTTAGGTAGGCAGTGTGCTAGCGGCTTAATAAAGTACATTCTAAAATGGACAGTATGCTAAATTTTAGGCCATGATGAAGCCTGACTGACGATGGCAACCAGGGTGTGAAATGACTTCACATACACTGGCCTTACGTCTGAGTGACAGACAGTACCTTCCCATCAGGCGTCGGAATTCCTTACCTGCTACTGCTATCAGTTAATGATTTACAAGACCTACAGAGGAATATATTTGTAATCTGTGGCCAACCATCAGAACCCCTGGAATGGATGCCTCTGCTCTGGGTGTGTCCAGGTTGTGTTCCTCTGAAGTAAAACATAGCGGGGCAGAGGGGAGAGTCGATCTGGGAAGTGGACCCAGCAGCAGAGCTGGCCTCACACCTCTGTACTTCTGTGACCAGCAACATGGCTCCACCTTTGGCAGGATGCCAATGGAAGACCACAGAGCACATGTCCATAGGGCTTACTGTGTGCAGACCCACTTTAGGGGCTTTGCATCAATGGCATCACATGATCCTCATCTCACAGATGATGAAACTGCAAAGCATTTCCCTAGGGATACACGTATGTATACATACTGACTAAATGATATGCAATCGGGTGCCAGGAATTATGGGAGCATCAAGAGCATAACAATAGCGCCTGAGTTCAGAGTCACATTATCTTCCATTTTTGCCCCTAGGTGTTGTATGAGTACCTTTCCAAGAGACATATGGGAGAAGATTGACTCCCCCACCCCCACGTAGTTAAGATGACGAGAGTAATTCACACAAATAATTCATGAACAGCTGAACTTCGTGGTCCTATTTCAAAATGTCTCCAACAAAGGCTTTTTAAATTTGAGGTTAACTTTAAAAAAACACGTAAAAGTACAACTACCTGTATGTTTAATAAATTCCATTTATTAAAAGTAAAAATGCATGCAATAAAAAATTCACATACTTATGTGTATAAGTATATTTGATTAAGGAAATAAACAATCCTGACACTTTTAGGTTGTGATGTTAATATCACAAGATATTTCAAAATTTTAAATAATTAATTTTAAAAATTAAAATGGATGTATTAGAATGTATTTATTCAATTAGGTCAATTTTGTTGTTTTACATAAAACTCTTCTGAACAATCTTGTCCTTATTGGTGTGTTTATACCTTTGCTTGTATCCCAAAGATGCATCCTAGAGCAGAATCACTGGGTCAAAAGGTCTGAACTCTTTAAAGTTCTTGATACTTATGACCTTACTGCTTTCCAGAAAGGTTTAAGCAGTTTTCCTTCTCATAAGCAGATTGCAGGACTGCCTGTTTTCTGTGCTATTTGCAATGTATTTCTTGCCCTGAGAATGACCAAACTGTCTCCTTTAGTTAGTAAACAAGTACTTTTTTTCTTATTGAATTAGAAAAAAGATTTACATATGAAGGATATTAACCTTCAGATATTTGTTGTAATTTATTTCCCCAGTGTGATTGCCTTTATGTTGTCCTAGGATATATAATGTATAGCCCAGGTAATTAAATCTCTGGTGTAATATTTTCTTCTACTTTCTCCTCTTTTTTCCTTTTCCTATTACTTTTAATTTTAGAAAGTTTGAACCTATTCCAAGATAACTAAATATTAAGTATTTAATAAAACAAAACCAACATCTTTTCTTGGCAAATCATCAATTCTCAAAACCATATTTATTGAACAGTTCTACTGATTCATTGGTCAATTTTTATACCAGTATTGTACCACTTTTTGTATTGTTGTACTAAAATACATTTTAATATCATTTAAAGTCTTACTGTTCTCACCTACTTTTTGTCCTATGAACTTTAGAACCATCTGATTAAGTTTAAAGAACAAATGAAGAAAAATAATTGTTTCAGGAATCTGTGCAAGTATCAAATATATTAAATTGTTGGTCTATTTACCTGCCTACCTATCTATTTTTGTGGCTAATTTTAATTAGAATGCCTTTACTGTTTCATCACAAAGCATGATGTTTAAAATGGATGTTCCTGATTATGATAAGGAAGTAGCCATCCATTTCTACCTACGTCTTTTGTTTAAAAAAAAAATACACATATGGTGTTGGAATCTGTCCAATGCATTTTCAACATCTATTGAGATGATCATATGGTTTTCTCATTACTGTCCTATATGGACTCTCACTCTAGTTAAATTAATCTGCTTGCTCATTTTTTAATTTTATGCTCTTGTGTAAGTCCCTTTTCTAAAAATTGATGCTATTCTGTATTAGAGTATCTAGGTACAACTGATGGAAAACCAAATACCAACCAGCTGAAACAGAAAAGGAAATGTATCTGATTACTTATCTGAAAAGTCCAGAAGCAGAGTTGATTCAGACACCCAAACGATGTCATGAGGATGAAGTTTTGCCTTGCATAGTCCCTGCAGCTTCAGACTTTCATCTTCACAGATTGCAAGTCCAGGGGGAACAGAGCTTTTCTTTGCCAATGGCTCTGACACAATCCTAAGCAATTCTCTGTTCCCAAATTGCTCGCATGCTGAAGCCTGTACCAATCACTGTAGTCAAGCACAGCTGACTGACTGAGGCTTGGGATATCTGTGTACACTGAGGCTTGAGAATGTGAGGGACCAAGATCAGGAGAGGGTTTCCACAGGGAAAATCATGGTACTATTGCCAAAAGAACAAGGGTGGACTCCAGATGTACGTATACATTCAGTGTCTGCCATACACCCTTGATCACTTGAAACGTCCCAGGACTGAAGAGCTGAAGCAGTTGGTTATCTTCTGACCATGTTACTTCTCCATGATCCTCCACCCACTGGGTTTTTACCTCCTTTTAGTGTGGTGCAACTCTCCATTAGTCACACTACCAAATCAAGGGTCCTCACACCTCATAGCTCAGTCTGCTTTTAGCCTGGGTTGCTTCTCTGGCTCAGTGCTTCCTTGGCAGTCCTTGTAGGAGGAGCCCACTGCAAGCAGGGCCTTGGTGTGCTGCTGACCCCCCACTGGCTGTGGAGTGAGGTGCGGTCTCCCTGGCTTCCTCACTTGGGGTTGCTCCCACAGACAAGCGCTGGTGTCTCCTTTGTGCAAGGATTCAGTTGCTAATACCAATACAGGCACAAAGGACTTAGAACAAGAAGGAAGTTACACTGGTTTCCAGCTTTTCTGAACCCTTCCCATTGTGGTTCCTGATTTCCTTGTTGAAACGGTAGGTTGTGGCACTCCTGTTTTTTCTAAGGTAAGAACTCCCCGGACCGATAGTAATGCGGCCTGGAGAATACAGCCATGATTCTGTAACATCTTCCCATGTTGACAGATAGTAACTGTGCTAGTTGGGGTGAGGATATAATAATATGGGTAACTGTTGAACCACTGTGTTGTATATTTGAAACTAAAATAAGACTGTCTATCAATAAAAAAATAAAGAATTCCCCAGACTTTTTTCCTTTATGTCACTACTTTCCCATCCTTCACCGTTCTCCACAAAGGCCTCCTTTTTTGGCAAGCCTCAAGAGGGAACTAGAGCAGACACTAAATGTAGTGCTTCTCAGCTTAGAATGGTATTTTGCTTGAATAAGAGGTCTCTCTGGGGACATCCGCTTCAAGGGACTCTCATCCCATGCCATCATTTAGGGCATTTCTGGGGATTAAAAATGGGAGCCCACCCATGGTTGACTGGAAACCACTTCCAGTCATCTTTAAGATAATGAAAAAGCCAATTAAAAGTAAATATATTGGATCTTCCTACCTCACAGAAGTGTTGTAAAAATTAGAAATTAAGATTCCTAATACTGATAGGTTCTTTTGATCAATCAGTCAGACAATCAACCAGCCCATCAATGAACTGACAGATAGGAGTATATTAAAGTCAAAACTGCCCTTTGAAAGAAATAGGAGTGTAACTGCCCAAGACGACGACACTGCAGAGCAAAGGTTTTAAGGCAATGGGGATGATGATGTTTTGTGTGGCTTAGAGTAGCGCTGAGGTCAGCTGCTCAGAAGCAGTCGGATGCCTGGAGCCCGTGGGTGGGGCAGGAAGCAGAGGGCTGGTGCAGGAACCCGCTTAGATTTGCCAAGGTTCTGAACAGGGCTTTGCTGTTCAGGCCAAGACTGCCTCAGTCCGGTGCTGAGAATTACAATTCCTTCCTTGTGAATCTGTTTGTCTTGCACTGAAACCAGGAGAGGGATTTGGTGCTCTAACAGTCTAGGGAACCAGTAAACATTCTTTCCTTACTTGGTTTCTCATCTCCCTTTCACTTTTTGTCACTGCTTTCTTTTTCCTGAAGTGTTATTATACCTCAACAAATCACCACACCCACCAGGGTGAATTTAGGCAAAGCACAGTTGCCACGTTAGCCCGAGGAAGCCTCACTACTGATGTTTCCGAGTGTAAAAGTGCACAGTGGGGGACAACGAGCACCACCTGGTACCCAGCTCCACCTGCAGAAAAGAACAGTCTGAGGAGACTCTACACTTCTCGAACCTTGTTTGTCTTCCTCTTATCTTGCACTCAGATGTATAGTCCCTTCCTGTGAATGGGAAAAATGCAGTGCTATCCTTCTATACAGGTCAAAAATCTTCAGACAGTTGGCCTAAGTTGCTATGTATTTTAAAAGTTGTATATTTTATATTATTATCCAGTTGCCCAAACAGATTGTTATTCATCATCTGAATCACATCATCTTTTTGAAATCAACAGACATCACAATTGTTACTGCACTCACTTGGGTAAGAAATGCTAAGGGGAATGATAACATTAGCCCAAGCCATCTGAACTCTCACTGCTGGGCTTTGTCCATCTGGGCACTGTGGTCCATCCACTCTGAAAACTGAGAATTCAGTGTGCTTGAATCCTGGAGTCCCATCTGTCATCCTGCACTGCTCTCTCCCCTCTCACTTTCTATAATAGGAGAACGTGAAGATAACGAGATGCCAAAGGCTTCTTTAATACCTGAATGTATTTTGTTATTAGATGCCCTTAGATCCTTGGAGGTATTAGGTGCCATTGGTACAAGAAATTTGAACTGATTTGGAAGTGGGCCACGAATACCCTGTTCTTTACTCTAAAACTCCTAAACACAGGTGTTACGACACAGACAACATTAAAATCACCTGTTGCCCTGAAAGTGTAAAAGTAAATAGAAGCTGGTCATTTTGAATCCATAAAATGTAAGCAAAAATAAAAAATAATGGGGAGGTACTATAATACTGTTCTCATTGAGCCACATTCCTCTGCATTAGTCTAAGCAGTGAACACAACAGGATGCTTAACCTAAAAGGCAGAGCCCCCGAAGAAGGCACCAAGTAACCTCAGAGAAGGGAGATTTAATTGGGAAAAAAAGCACATTAAATAATGTAATGTCATTCTATATTGGGAAAAATGGCATTTTGCAATACAAACTTTAGAAAGTAAAGTTGGTCAAAATTAAAATTATCTAAGTGGAGGTAAAGAAGGTCTCAGCCTGTGGCCTGGCACAGTCCCTGTAGTGGTGTTGTGTACGACAGAGAAAGACAGAAGTGAGAGACTGAGAGAGAGGAGTCTGTATGGATGTTAAAAGCCACTAAAATAGGGAGAAACCTCGATTTCCTTCTTCAAATCGTTAACTTTCCTGTAATTGATGATGAGAAAGACCATGTGTTGTACCACTTCTCTAGGAAAGGACATATATCTATTGTATCTGTGCTTGTATGTGCCCCAAACAGTCCTAAGTGGCTTATTTCACTATGACAGTGTTGCGAGGTAAATTACTGCTCTAAGATTATTTATAGACAGTGGTTTGAACCTGAGGATTTCTCTTCCTTGTTTGGGTGATGGACCATTCCATCGGATATCAAATTTCCTCTGTCTGCAGCACTGTCCCATGAAAATACTTGCCTAACGAATGCAGAGCTTGGCAGTCCTTGATGAAGCACATTTATGAATTAAGTCCAAGTGAATCCAAAACATATGGATTAAATTTCCCTTGAAATATCTAAATTAAAGGTGGAAAGCGCTTCGAAGAATGCATTGGGGATCCACTGTTCCTCAGGCCAATTTTAAAATTTGAGCTATTTTTTTTTTCCACTCAAGAAAGCTCCATGTTTGCCCAGATGGCCCGATGCTAAAAGGTCCCCATTTTGGCTCTTCCATGGCTACTGTTATCCCAGGGCAGTGGGACCCTGATATTCCACAGTGACCCCATCAAGATCTAGAGCACCATGCATCATGCGTGAACAGGGAATGCTTTATTGAGTGATGCAACTTAAGGTCTCTTCCAGGTTCCTGTCTCCTCCAAAACTTTAAGTATAATTAATGCCAAATGTATAGGAATAAAAAGAGAGTTAGGAAGGCATCCAAAAAGGATTTTGAGGCAGAACAAGGATTATATTGGCTCTCCTTTGTACAAGCCAAAGTTATACAGACTGTAACTCAGAAATTTTTTAAAAGAAAAACAAAACAAAACAAAACAAAACAAGAAAAGTTATCCAGTCATTATGGTTTCCTTATTTGCAAATAAACCACTCTCTCTTATCTTTTGGAATAATTATATGGTAGCTGAACTTTATCCGATGATGTTGCATTGATGTTTTTGCATTTGACATCTTGAATTATTAGAGTAATAATTACAAATACCTTAAAAAATTTCAAATAGCTCCTGAAGTTTTATCTCCTACCCTCCCTTTTTTCCACTTTATACATACTAAGGATTATCCAAGGATCTCAAACATTATGAATCTGAATAAGGTTACCTCTCAAATCACCACAGCTTCTCTACATATCTGTTTGCTGAGGCTTGAAAGAAGATGATTCTTGTATATTTTCTTACCATTACAAGGGCTGTTAGCTTGTTTCCAGGAGATAGAAATAATTTTCCTTCTGGCCTTTGGGAAATTAGTCAATATTCCAGTGATGTTTGGGCCCGTCTATAAATAAGTTAAACTTGGAAATTAATATCAAATAATTTGTTCTATCAATGACCAAAGAGATTGATTATGTTTTCACTGGAAAGAGTCTGACTTACCTCAGGCTAATGCCCCCTTCAAGGCCAGTGGATCATCAGATTCAATGTCCTTGAAATTTGACCATGTGTACATTTATCAGAATCCAAACTGTAATACTGTCTTTAGAATCAAGCAAAATAGAGCATTTTGGGCACCAAAAGTGCTCTTTTTGGTGAGTGCTCAGCCCATGAGATTGTAAGTGGCTATAACTGGTCCATGAAATTCCAAGTGGCCATGATTTAAACATACCCAAAAGAAAATAGTTTTCTCCTTCTTGCCTAGAAGAGAGTTAATGCCTGCACTTAGTGACATTTTTTTTATTAAGGTATCATTGATATATACTTTTATGAAGGTTTCATAATCAATGACATTTTTTAACCCATTACAAATGAGCTTGAATTTTTCTATAATTAGCACTTACAATAAAATAAATATTTTCATCAAAATAAATGTGTGCCAAATAAACTCTAGGTGTCAGGCATCACAGAGTTGTCACTGTTTCACTGTGTTTTAAACTTTTACATCTAATCTTAGTAATTCAAAGCCCTTGCAGATCTATATAGCAGAATTTGGAGAACTGGATTTTTAATAAACTGACATTGAAGGGAAAATAAATTTAGAAAATTTTGACGATAAGGCTTGTTTTGTGGCTAGAAATACCTGACATTGTTTGTATCCATCAAATTAGCAAGTTAATAGCTAACTATACCTTTCTCTGTATAGTCATTACCTTACTGTCTAGATTTTATCCTGGACAACCTTGAATAGGGGGAAAATATGAAAACACTGGAATAGGTGGTGCATTCTCAATGACCCTCAATGAATAGTCCAGAATTTGGTCTAGAACAAAGCAATACCTCTCCTGAGCCTATGAGCTTCCCCAGAGAGCCTGAGTGTTTTAGTAGAAGAGGTTGTCCCAAACAGAGAGGTGAGATGTGTGAGGACTGGCTTCGAGTGTATCTGTTCTGGGCATTTCCTCCATCCTGTCATCATCCTCTAGACTCTCTAGACCAGACCACCCTGTGCCTTGACCCTCTGGCCCCCATAGGCTTTAAATATGGCTCAGTCTTGCTCTCTGACTGGAGGGAACGGTGGGATTCTCCATTGAAAATTCAAAACTCGACATCTGGCTGTTCCTCCACATTTCTCTAATCCAGTTATTGGAGGCCAACTTTTAGTGGCAGCTCACTCTCAGAGACAGTATTGATATTTCTCTGTTTCTCCTTGTCAAACACTGAGCATTATCCTTTTAGAAAGAGGAGGCAAAAATCAATTCTCTTAAAGCAACAAAAGGACTATTTCCTTTTATATTATCGGTATTTGTACAGGTACAGGTGAGCCTGGAAAAGAATGAAGCCTTCATTTTCACCTCATGCCTTTTGCTCCAGGACATGGTGTGGGTACATGTGTTTCTTATGGACACAACTGACTTTCTCTGCTGCACCCATAGACTGAAATGACCTTAATTTGATCACCATTTGAGCAATTCATTTTATTTAAAGCAGTAAATTTCATGAACAAAATTGGCTATGTCAAATGGAGAGGGATAATATACAAGTAAAGCAACAGATTAAAGGGTTTGTTTTATTTTGTTTCTTTTCTTTTTAATGCCACTTCTTAAGACTGGTACCGTCATCCAGATAGTTGTATGTGATTCTGGTGTGGACTTTCATGGCATTATGTGCATAGCAGAGCAAGTATGCCTGCTTCAGACATTTACAGAAGGCACAAAACTGCTGTCTTGGCCAATTTGGCTGTTTTTATAAGGATTAAATGAGTTTATGAAAACAGGGTGATCACGTCAATTGCCCCTGTTCCTTGTCATTAAAATTAACTATTGTTGATCCCCCTTTTGGCTCTCTTACAGCCTGCAGTTAGCACCTAATGAGCAAATCCCACCAGATACAGAAGCCATAGGCTTGACCCCCTGTGGCAATGTGAACAAGTACTAAGTAATTAATTTTTGAGAGTAATTGCAGTTTCCAAGGATGCAGGGTGGGGTAGGGATGCTTTCTTGACTACTCAAGGAAGCATTACAGAATAATCAAGGGACTTCAGAGAAATCTGGATTAAAAGGGTGTCTCCTCCCTTTATTAGCCCTGTGACAGCTACAGTAAGCACTACCAGTCTCTGAGCCCTCATTCCCACACTTGCCATGCAAATCCTAATACCTGCATCTTGAAGTTGTGTGATGATTAAATGAGACAAGATGTTTAAAGAGCTTGACCCAAAGCAGGACCCAACATAGGTTGATCAAACTTCTCAGTGTTGGTGAACGAATTTCAGATCCCTCCGCTGAGCATTTTATTCTCTTCCAGTAGGAGGCAAAGAGCTCAGGAAAAGGTACAAAATTTCTGTTATTATAGAATTTGATCTGCCAGTTTCACCAGGTACCAAAGATTACTTAGGGCAATGCTCCTAATTCCTGCCTGCCTTGGTAGCCACAGGAGCTAGCATCTGTAGGTTTCCTGTTCCCCCTAGAACTTGAAAAGTTGCTCAAGAGAATGAGAATAGACAGAATTGTTGCAAATGTTTAGTTACATCTTGTAAGTAAATGTACTTCTGACAGCTAAAAATCACTTGATCTAAACATGTGCACTTCAAGGTATAGTAGTAGATACCAGTCTCACAGCTTTTCATGATGTCTAAAATTACTAAATGTGGTTCCTAATATCATATCATACACAGTTAATGAACTATTGTTTCCCCATAAAACAATTCCAATTCAAATTGAGTTCACAGTCACTTGAAAGCCTTTTATGAACTAAGACTAGTCAGGATGCATTTAACTGAAGCCATGTTTCTTCTTTCACTTGAATCATCCCTATTTGAGTAAATGGAAAGGGGTAACGAAAACTCTCATCCAATTCTGCACTGCATGCTCAGCAATGTTATTAAAATCATATCTTCATTTTTATTTGATGAGTGTTGTCCAAAAATTGGGACCAGAAGAGGATGTTTCAGGAAATACTGTAAAGAGAAAAAAACACCTTATCTCTTTGCTGAAATCCAACATAATGAACTCAAAGCAATGATACAACATCAAACACAACCACACACAAAACCCTGCAGGAAAAAAGAAGGGAGACACAACTTTAGATCATAATCTTTGTAAAGTTAAGAATAAGGAAAGAGAAAGATAATCAATTTTGGAAATTGCTGTGCCTCTTAACCATGACCCTCAGAATCAGTCTGGGGGAAAGAAGTGGAGCCATCCAGAAAAACACTTCATGACTACCCCCAACTAAGGGAGGTTTAGACAAAAGGGAGTGTGTGTAGGTACTTGGGCAGGAGATGGGGAGAAATAAGGAAAACTCACAAATTAGAGGACCCTCTTTGATACCCCAGAGTCTCATCTGAGGTTAAGAAACACAAACTGGGCAAGACTCTTACCCAGAGAATCAGAGCCACACTGAGCTGTAATCTCCGAGGGTAGCTGAGCACTTAGCTGGATGAAAGACAAAAGAGCCAACAAACAAACAAAAAACTCAGAAGAGAGTGAGTTCTGAGGGAGTGAGATGCCTTAAGTAGAAAAGGCAAACAGAGCAGCCCGATTGAAGAACTGCTTCTACTTCTAATGTAGAAGTTGTGGCCCACAGCTGTGTATTTTACTCATTTGCCCCTGATTTGCTTGGGGGAAGGAGACAGCTGCTTGAAAGGTGTGGGAAAGCAGAAGGGAATACTGGGAGTGGATTACCTAATGCTCTGAGGAGCATCCTGAGCCAGCAGAGCAGGAGGAATTCCTTTACCTGAACGTAACCTGAGCAGAATGGAGAGATGAACTCTAGCACACACCTCTTAATCATATTGTTGAAGGCAAAGCCAAGAATAGGCCCTCGGAGCACACTGGCTGATGGAGGCAGAACAATATGCTTCCCTTACACCTTCCAAGCTCTGGTGGAAATGAAGAAATGCTGAAGAAAATACACACTATTTTGACACCAAACTGAAGCTCCAAGGAGGAAGGCACGTAAAGGTGACAGAATGTCCAGGAGAATTCATCTGCATGTTATCAGAACAATGATCTAATAGACTTCATAGATTTGTTCATAATGTGAATGTAATGAAAAGAGATATTATGGTATCACTATCTATATTAGGGTAACTAGGATTATGCTGGTAAATGTATAACAAAAAACTCTCTGGGGGGAGAAAGCAATTTGTAGCATTTGCCAATTGCCCTGGGGGAAATACCCTCACCATAGCCAATTTCAACCTACCAAAGTGATGGTCATTGAATAGGAAGCTGAGAAGAGATGTAAACATTTGACACGAGTCAGTTCCACTCCATTTATGGTAATTATGTAAAAAGTTTGCTGCAGTAAGTAGAGGAAAAACATGCAGAAGACAGATAATGCTTACATTCTGTGGAACAATATAAGCCAGAAAATGGAAAGAAATTCCCTGCAGTGGGTGTTTTTCATGTAGAACTTAGACAGAACAAAAATTTTTCAAAAGAAAGACATTAAGAACAAAACACTAACACAACAGAACACAATTTCAAAGCTAAGTAAACAAATTCTGGATAAAAATAAAAACACAATAAATAAATTAGAAATATCAAGAACCAAATTGACACCACTGAAAATCAGTAACCAAGGAAAAGGACTTTTATATCAATGAGAGAAAAGAAAAAAATAACATTAAAACAATTTTAGACATCAATATCTAATATAAAAAGAATGGATACATTTGAAATAGGAAATTCAACAAATGGTAGAGGAAATATATACTCTATGGATCAATGTCATTTATAAATATGAATTCAAGGATTTTAAAATCACTAGCAAATAAAATTTTTAAAAGCTTCAAAGAAAAATACAACATAATCTAATAAGTTTTTCTCAGGAATCTAAAGATAGTCCTTAATAAATTATATAATTCATCATATAGAAGGCAAAGGTATATTTATTTCAAATATATCAAAACATAATAAAATTTAAAAATCCACTGCTAATTTAAACAAAAGAAACACTGACATGAACTCAATGGATACTTCTGTGACATTCTGTGTATGTATACATGATGTGTATGCATAAATACATGTGGTGAAAAGCTATCACCATATTAATAATGAAACACTAGAAGCATTCACACTAAGGATCAAGAGAGGGATACCTTCTATAACTAGTATATTCAACATTCCTTTGAAAATACCAGACAATACAGTGAAGGAACACCTTTAAAGTAGGTATAATAATTGGAATGCAGATGCAAAAATTATCCTTATTTGTACAGTATATTACTGAATACATAGAAAACTCAATTAATTGAAAAATTATTAAAATATCATTTAATTGAGCACTCATTACATAATTAAAAAAATCAATAGCCTTCTTATGTGCAAACAATAGCCAATTAAAAATAAATTGTATAACATGTTTCCTTTACATATAAGAATAGAAATTATATATTTTTTGTGTAAATAATATATACACACACACACACACACACACACACAGAACTCGAGAAAACTCAAATGTTAAACCATAACATATTTTGGATAAGGACACTGAATTTTGAACAGATTCATTCATTTGTTCATTTGCTCACTCCAAAAATATTTATTGAGTGCCTATATTATAGGTCAAGCATTGTTCTAGGCACCGGGGAGACAGCAGTAAACAAAAAAGATGCAAGTCCCTGACTTCATGGAGTGGGATCTAGTAAAGGGAGACAGCCAATATGTTGTATGTGGTATGATAAGCACTATGAAGAAATGCAAAGCAGGGAAAGGAGACAGAGAATGCCCAAGAGTTGGATAAAGTGGGTCTTTCAAACAGCATGCCCAGAGGGGTTGTCATGGAAGGTCTCACTGACAGGTGATACTTAAAGTTGTGACCAAAGGAAGTGAGGATGCAAGCCATGTGCATAGTTCTTAAAGTGGGTAAGGATTCAGGTAGTTGAATAGCAGACCCATGTGCTTGGTGTGGAATATGAAAGATAGGAATAAGAGATGGGTTGAGAGAGAAAGCTAGACCTGCACACATCAGGTCCACGGGCCATGGTGGGACTATCTTGCACCGTGAGTGAGATGGGAGCCTTGAAGGGTTCTGAGCACAGAAGATACATTGGTCTGACCATATATATATATATATATATATATATATATATATATATATATATATATATATATATGCATATTTTTGTTTATTTATCAGTAAGCTCATTTCTAAGTTTACATATATGGACGTTACTGAAAACCTATACCCAAAGCAGCATCAGAAATGGAAAACACTGCAATCAAGGGGAAGTCTTATACAAAGAAAAAAAACATCAGATCACAAAGCAAGCTATAAATTATTCATAGACCATCAAACATAGCAAACTTCACATTATTTTACCACTAGAAAGTTTTTCTCTGATTATATCTTTTAGGGATGACTTATTTTAAGAATATTAATACCCAACCTATCCAATCTTATTTGAATTACTCAGAGTTTGTTGTGTACTTCCCCCCTCACAGGTAAATTAAGAAAATGATACTAAAATTCATGTAGAAAAAATCCTATGTGCAAGAGCAGTCACCAGAATTATGCAGAAAAAGTAAGAAGGTAGTATCAGTAAAATAAGACATTAACCATATCTTGAAACTATTATAATTAATACATTTTGATATTAGAGTAGATCATGTAAACATATAGATTTCAGTGTTTAATAATTCTCAAATTCTAAATAAGCACTGAAAAGATAAAATAGTTAATAAATAATGTTGAGAATAGGCTAGACATTTCAAACATAAAATACTTGTGAAGAAGATCTGTGAGGTCTTACTTAAAAAGAAATTTCAGTTTTTTAAAAATATGCACATATAAAACTAAATTCACAAAAGATCTGGAAGACAATATGGGGGAAATGCACATATCCATATTTGTGTGTATTAGACTGCAAGCAAGGAATCCAAGTCATGACTGTATCAGGGAAAGTAGTAAGTACTAAATAAAATTGTATAGTACTAATGTATAGTAAAATATGGAAAATGAAATTAAAAGATGAAATTAAAAAATACTGGAAAACACATATTATTAGAAGCTAATTTACTTGAAGCAGAAAGACCATTTTAAAATAAATACAAAAAACTCTAGCAACATGATACAAATGGCAAATGACTGTGAAAATTTCTTCAACTCTACTTTTGAATTAAAATCTTAAAATAAAATAAAAAAACAATTAAAATGATTGATGATATCCAGAGCTGGGTGTGTGGGGGAATGGGAGTTGTACGTTAATCCAGCATTTCCATAAAATACATTGGCATAACCTCTAAAATTTTTAAATGTATTTACCACTTGATGAAAATGGTGCATAAGAATAACAGTATAGATCACGGAAACAGAATAAAGATTAAAAACAGATCCAGAATTTAATATAAAACAAAAAGGCTTCCCATTCAGTGAGGAAAGGATGCTTTATTAAATAAATAATATCTGCATAATTGGTCATCAATCTGGATGAAAACAACACCAGATCTCTACCTCATACTTACCAAAAATAAATTCCAAATAGACTAAAATTTCAAATTCCAAAAATGAAAAAGTAATTTAATAAATGTATTGATTCTTTGACTATATGATCCCCCTGCTGGAAATTTACCATTGAGATCAGATACTTCTGTTAAATACAAATTTTTGTTTTAAATTTGTATTTAACAAAAACTTGTTAAATACAAATTTAACAAAACCTTTCCAAACATTGTCTATAATAAAAAAGAAAAATGGAAACACCCAAATGCCAGTCAATAGAAGTCTGAATTTTTAAAATGTACATTCATACAATAAAATACTATGTAGCTATTAAAAAAGAATGAGGCATATCTGCATTTATGTTAAGCTCTTGCAGCTATTTCATTTGATGAGAAAAAGCAGTTAAAAACATCTTTAATATGTTTATGTAAATTTTTTAAAAGGAATTATACACAAATAATAATAATTATATTAATTATATTAACAGAAGTAAAATAATAATACCCAGAATGTATTCAACTATGATTATGTGCCCGGTACTACTTTAAGCACTTTACATGCTTAAACAGCTCTAAAAGACAGGTACTGTTAATTGGCCTGCTGTGAATCAGCCAGCCAAAGTGACTGCCCACCGCCCTTAGAAATGGTGGAGCCAGAATTCAAAACCAGGCAGTGCGACTCCAGATCCTGCACTGTGACTGCTGATCACTGTGCTGTGGATAAACACACACACAACACACACGATTATTTTCTAGATACAGAAAATTACGAGTTGCACTCTACCAGGAGTAGGAGAATGAAAGTTGTGTATTGGAATATGGGAAACTTACAGTCATTTATAACATTCTGTACCTGTTTGATGAAAAAAAGAAAACACTGTGCAGATTTTTCCTTCTCTTGATTAAACAAATAAAACTTGAAAGAAGGAAGGAGAAAAAAGGAAGGGATCGCAAGCGTCCTCAGGAACTCTAGGGAAAGCGACCCCAGCTGGCGCGGAGCAATGAAAACTTGAAGTCGCTGAAACCGAGAGCAGCAGGCTCTTTACTTTTGCGCCCCCTTCCTGAGCTGGGGTACAGGACTGAGTTGCTGGAGCAGAACGTGGGCGCCACTCTGTTGCATTTGCTATCAGCAGAGATCAGAGAAGGATGCGGCCCTCTCTATCATGTCTCTCCTATCAATCGATCAGATTCTCTCCTTTTCTATGTGCCTGACACGGTGATACCCGGGAGCTCAGAGAATGCTGCTGGACCCTGGACAAACAACAATGCCGGGGGTGCTCACTTATCATCCCATGGGAGGGAAGGCCTGAGAGCCAGCACTGGTTGGCTAAGGCCCTGGCACAGGCGCTTGGTTTCTTTGGCAGGGAAGAAGTCACCATATGTCTCCAGGCACCAGCTAGTTGGCCACCTCCAAAGGAAGAGTTACTGTATCCATCACTAGAGGACTCAGGTGTCAAGCGTGCTGGCAAGCTCCTGGCTGCTACCTGAAACCTTCTGAATGCTGCATTGTTCTTTCCCAGGTTCTGAGAAAGAAGGTAAGGGAGGCAACCAGGCATTACTGTTGGGCCACAGAGAAATAAAATCATCTCCTCTGCAAGTCCACAGTTGGTACGAACTAATAAAAGTGTCTGGTGCAAATGGCAAAAAATAGGGTAAACTGGACAGGGCAGGTCTTTGACTTTTGTTTGGAAGCTACTATTTATGTCTCATGGATTTGTGGGGAATTGATGAGAAAACAGATGGGAAGGTCCACTAAGAAGTTACTGAAGTATAATATAAGATTTGTTTGTTTCTATGTTAATTTGATTTTTGGAAGGGTCTAGATAGGATAGATGCCATGTTAATGTCCAAAATCTGACCTTCAGGGAATTTATGCAGCACAGAGACAGTTAAAGATGTGAATGCACAGTAAGAAGTGTAATACATTCAAAGTCAGTAATAACTACTCACCAAGGTCATGAATCCTAAAAAACACAAACTGGCTTATGGCAAAGAGATCCAAATAAGCTTTCTGAAATACTGGATTATCTGCAAAAGAAATTTCTTCTTCCAGTTACTAGAGAGATTACTATATGTGAAGAAAACTGTGAGTTTGCAGCACAAGAATCTCAAAGAACAAGAACACACACATGAATGCACATACACATACACATGAAAGATCTTGGGTCTAGGCATCCCTGTTTTGTGGGCTTGTTTGGCTCTGTCTTGCTTCTAGATTCAGTATCCTGAGATGCATCATAAAGATTTCTGATCTTTGCTGATAAGCATAATTCAAAATAGCTATAAAATCTTTGGCAAGTTAATTCACCTATATCAGATCCATTTTATCATAAAATAGGTATAATATATTCTTTGCAAAGTTGTAAGGAGGCAATGAAAATATGCACAGAGACTAGCTTATTGCCTTGTACTCAGAAAATACTCCCAAAATGTGCTTGACCTCCACCCACCCTACATAGTTTAAAAGAACAGGGTATTTAACAATCTTTTCTCTCTTTTTTTTAAGCATTCACTTTATTTATTTCATTACTTTTGATTGAATGCTCTAAATTATACTTCATATTAAAATAACTAGTCATGAGATTTTTATTTTTTACATTTTTAAAATTGAGGTCCATATAATAAAAGGCACAAATCTTACTCTACAGTTCACTGAGGGCCTCAGAATTTTGTATTTTGGCTGCTAAGGAAATAACTTGTCAGAAGAAATGTGAAACACATGAAGTTTAGGGATGGCAGGAATGCTACAATTGTACTTAAGCATTTGTAGTTGGTGTGAAATATAAGGTTAACTGTTCAAACCAGACTATATTTAGTATTTAGTGTATTCAGTTAAGCCAAACTCTGCTTTTCTGGGTCTTAATAATCTGTCATAAGAAGCAAGTATGGAAAAAACAAGCACACAAATGGATCAGGTGAATAAAGTCTTCAGACTACCCAAGTTCACAGGTAAGAGCCTGGCTCCAGTTGCAGCAGCTACAGTGGGACAGAACCAGAGGTGAGCAGGCCCTTGACTGCCTGCTGCAGGCCAGGCAGTCTGCAGTTCACAGACAATGCTTCCCATGGCTCAGCACAGTGCACACGGATGACAAAAGGTAATACAGTGGCTCTTTCACTGGAGGGCCAGAAATGGAGACTCTACTAGTGACAAAGGCAAAATACACCTATATGCTTTGTTGGTCAATTTTTCTCTTTGTGTGCCACAGATGAACTTCCAGTATAGATCATATTTATTATTCTTGACTAACTAGAGTAGGAATGCATAACGCACAAAGGAATTATTATTTTTTCTTTTTTTTGAAGTTTGAGATTTCTCCTGTATGAGGGAAGGACAGACTGCCATTTGGGTGAACTGTTGACCTGTGAGTTTGTTTAGAACTCGATGAGACCTGTGGAGAGGAGCCAGATTTAGTTTTTCTGCCATGGCCACCTCTGTCTCAGTGCAGACCAGAATGACTGTCCTAGATGCTGCTGCACTGAGATGGGTCTGTCAGTCAGAGTACAGCCTTGGGTGGAGGAGAGTAGTCCAACAGCCACGCCTAACCAGTCATTAACAGATGCTTCACATGGCAAAGATGTCATATGACAATATTGTGACGTCCACGTTCACAAAGCACCAGGGTGGGGCCTCTAACACTAATTTTATATTCCCGTGAGCTCTCCTTTATGTCAGCTCATCTTTCTCACTGTCTAGTTTTTCCTTTCCCTTTGATGTCCCTTTTCCTATTACTATCTAGCTTTTTCCTCATTTTTTCTTCTTGTTTTTCCTCTGTTCTCCGCTCTTCCCCATATCTTCTTGATTCTTACTTTTTACTAACTGATCATAACAGGAACAAATATTTGAAATCATTCTATCTTAATATGGCAAATATGGCACTTCACCTCAATCTACCTTTACACCAAATTGTAGTGTTCTATTCCTTGAACACTCAACACATATTCTGACATTTGAATATTTTGCTAGAAATTTCCTTCCTGACCTCTCTGCCTAATGACATATTACCAGTATTTCAAGCCTCAGTTCAGATGTCACTTCCTCCATGAAACCTTTTACAATTCTTTTAGGTACTCTTCCTGATGGTCTCCATATTTTCTCATTGGTGATCTGATCCAATCTCATAACTTTACTGCTTTTGAAGTGAACAGCACTCCTATCTACAATCATAGATATAACTTTGATTCTGATATGTCTATCAACTACTTACTGCATATCTCCCATGGGTGAGCTTCTCTTGGAGGGCAATACATTTCCAATGATACATCAGTAACTCCTAAATTCACTTATATTCATGTATGTACACACATGCATGAGTGTGAATACACACACTCACATTTTAATGTTAATGGACACATTTTTCCCATTCCATCTTGAAAAGCAGTTTGGGTAATCTGGCTCATCAATTATTTAAAAAATCTCTATGTGACTGGGTCACATTCCTGTTTTCTGGGCTTTTCCTCACTCACTGCCTTCTGCGAGGTCATCACCCTCTTACCCAGGCACACTTGATCCATGGTGCCATCATATGACCAATACCTGAGGGCCCTGCCCTCCCTGGGCTCTGAGGCACTTCTACTGGATGTCCGTGGGAACTCTGAGCTATATATCTGTTGAAGGACAGGAGCCTTGGTAAGGCAACAGGAAGTGATATGCCCTGGGATTCTTCCAACACTCTAATATTCTCTCTGGAAAGAGGCTTGCATCCCACTTTAAAAATGTTTCTCATAAGCCAAACTATCAGAAGCACTACAACCACAACACAGATGGGGGTTTGTTCCAAGCCCAGTTACGTAGGAGACTAGAGGAAGAGGTCAGACTGACACATGTTGCTACCACCAGCCAGATACATCAAAGAAAATGGGTCTCTATTGTCTGGAGCTTGCTACAGTAGTTCACAGAAAGAGGGTTTGTGCATTCATATGTTATCTGTCTGTCAGCATGGCTACTTATGTTTTAAGAGGAGGACAAGCAAGCCAAAAAGACACTAAGGTACTCTATTATGTCCTTCTCCTTTGTCAAACAGACTAGAGTGAACTATAAATGGGTTAATGATAATTTTAAGAAGGCATTAAACTATGTAATTAACTTAAAACATTAACAGAATATTTAAATTTTCCATATGGTGTCCATGTCCTATAAATTTAAAGCTAACTATTAATGGATATACTTTCTTCAATTATATTAAAAATCAAACAAATACATCTGGGTGCACAGATAACAAAAAAGTAAAAGCAATTATTTACAGATTTATTAAATATGACCAGTGGGTCTCCACTTTGTAATGCAAAAACTTATTCAGAAAGAAGACAAATTTTAAAAAATAGCCCTTGATGGATTCATGTTATTAAAATATGTGGGGTAAACATCAGGGAAGTTCAGAATGAGAAGTTCGTTTCAGCAGTTCATGTCAAAGCTTCGCACTACTACCTTCAAGCTACTTTCTGGATTTCTGTAGATTCATCTCATTCTTTCATGAACTCCCTGTATAAGCTGAATCCTGATTGAGACATAGATATAACTGATTAGTGACTCTAAATGAAGGGCTAAATTAATTCAGTTTATGTAAAAATTTATAGCTTCTTAATAAAATAAAGGTTTTAATTCTCAGTTTCCTTTCCTCTTCAGAGGAGAGAAGCCAGTTTTCTGAATAACTCCCAGCAATGCCCAAGTTAAAATCTTCTGGTTGTTGGAAGCTAAAACCACCGATGAATCATCACATTGATGAATGGCCACACAAATTCAGACCACACAAGACTTCAAGCTGGGCCTACAGAAAGTCGAAGAATTGTCAAGCACTTCAGTTTTCTTGTAAAGAACTTGAAGTAATATTTTCAATTTGTAATCTGGAAGAGCTGACATGACTTACATGTCTCTTCCTGGCCCTCTCCCATTCTTTGATTCAGTTAATACTTGGATTCAGCTAATTGGCTGGCATTAGTTTCTACAGAGTTGTTTTTAAAAGTAAATTGTTATTTAAATTAATTCAACTTTTTCATTTCCTCAAAAAGTTTGTTTAAAAATGTTGACTTTGTATTTGTTACATTTTATTTGTCATGAAAATGATTTATAGACCGTTAAAATCCCAAAAGTAAATTGTACACTGAAAATCTACAAAATGTTGTAACATTTAAGAAGTATTTAAAAAATGAATGACCAAGCTATGGAGACCTGTGCAGTCTTTCATGGAGAAATGTCAGGCCTATCACTATTACTATTAAGTACAACTTGTATCATACTACTTCTAAACTGGAAACACTATTTCTAACTGTATACTAAAATGTTTAACTATAACTTTTATTTTAATTGTTTGTGAGTGAGATTATTGATTCCAATAAACCAGACAATTTGATTTCCCTTGTCATTTAACAGTTGAACATAGTCCAATCATAGCATGTTAACTGTCACTGGTTATTGCTCTATCTGTGGCACCTTTCTCCAGTAAGTTTGGAAAAGTTCCGAACTTCACAACAGAGCAAGTAAGCACTCCCCATGCTTAAGGGGTGGGGTGGAGGAGCTGGGGAGAGTGCTATGAATCCTGCTTCTCCTGACAATCAAAATCACATACAATGTAACATTTTTAAATAGACTTTAATTTTTAGAGTAGTTTTAGGTTGACAGGAAAACTGTAACAGAAGGTACAGATTTCCATATATTTCCTGTCACCACGTATGTACAACATTCCCCACTAACAATGTATCCCACAGAGTGGTACACTGCAGTGGTGTGGGGTACATCTCACAACAGAGTGGTGCACTTGTATAACTGATGAACCTATACTGATACATCACTATCAACCAAAGCCTTCAGTTTCACTTTTGATTGTATACATTCTATGGCTTTTAACAAATGCTTGATGACATGTTTATACCACTATTGTGCCCTACAGAATAGTTCCACTGTACTAGATGCCTTCAATGAGGTATCTATTCAGATCTTTTGCCCATTTTAATCAGATTATTGATTTTCTTATTGTTGATTTAGGGATTTTTTGAAGATATATTTTTGGTTGACAGTCCTTTATCAGATGTGTCTCTTGCAAATATTTTCTCCCAGTCTGTGGCTCATCTTCTCATTCTCTCAACAATGTATTTTAAGGATAAGTTTTTAATTTAAATGAAGTCCAGCTTATCAGTGATTTCTTTTATGGACTGTACCTTTGCTGTTGTATCTAAAAAGTCATGACCATAATTATGGTCATCAAGATTTTCTCCCATGTTATCTTCCAGGAGTTTTATAGTATGGCATTTTACATTTAGGTCTATGATTTATTTTGAGTAAATTTTTATGAGAGGTGTAAGATGTGTGCATGGATTTTTTTTTTTTTTTGCATGTGGATGTCCAGTTGTTCCAGCATGATTTGCTGAAAAAAAAAGAGTATCTTTTTTCCGTTGTACTGCCTTTAATCCTTTGTCAAAGCTCAGTTGGCTGTATTTATTTGGGTCTATATAGACTTTTTATTCTGTTCCGTTGATCTATCAGTCTGTTCTTTTGCCAATATCACACTGCCTTGATGACTTTAGCTTCATAGTAAGTCTTAAAGTCAGGTAGTGTCAATCTTCCAATTCTATTTTCCTTTCATATTGTGTTGGTTATTCTGGGGCTTTTCCTTCACCTTAAAAACTTTAGAATCTGTTTGTCAATGTCCACAAAATAGCTTGCTGGGATACTGATTGGGGTGCTCTGAATCTACAGATTCATTTGGGAAGACTGACATTGGGAAAAGGTTAAATATTCCTATTCATGAACATAGCTCTTCATTTACTTAGTTCTTCTTTGATTTCTTCCATCAGAGTTTTGCAGTTTTCCTTATATATACCTTGTACATATTCTTTATATTTATACCTAAGTCTTGTATTTTTTGGGGTGCTAATACAAATAATATTGTATTTTACTTCCAAATTCCACTTGTTCACTAATGATATGTGGGAAAGGTGTCTCTCTCTGTGTGTGTATATATATATATATATTCTTATAATATATATATATATCTTATATATTAATCTTGTATCATAAAACCTTGCTATATAATGTCTTACTAGTTTCAGGAGTTTTTTCAGTTCTTTCAGATATTCTACACAGATGATCAAGTCATTTGTAAACAAAGACAGTTTTATTTCTTCCTTCCCACTATGTATACTTCTTGTTTCCTTTTCTTGTTTTATTCAATTAGCTAGGACTTTTACTACAATGCTGAAACGTAGTGGTGAGAAGGGAAATCCTTGCTCTGTTTAATGGGAAAGTTTCTAGAATTTCATCATTAAATATGATGTTAGTCATAACTTTTTCATAGATGTTCTTTGTTAAGTCAGAGAAGTTCCCCTTTACTCCTAGTTTGTTGAGAATTTTTATTATGAATGAGTATTGGATTTTGTCAAATGCTTTTCTGTTATCATGTTTTTTTTCTTTAGCTTGTTTTGATATGATGTATTACATTAATTAATTTTTGAATGTTGAACTGGGCTTGCATACCTGGGATAAATAGCATTTGGTTGTTTTATATAATCACTTTTATATATTATTGGTTTTGATTTGTTAATACTCTGTTGATGATTTTTTGCATCTATGTTCATGAGACATAGTGGTCTGTAGGTTTCTTTTCTTATAATGTTTGTCTGTTTTTGGTATTAGGGTAATGTTGGCTTCACAGAATGAGTTAGGAAATAGTTCTTCTGCTTACATTTTCTGGAAGAGATTGTAGAGGACTGGTAGAATTCACCAGTGAAACTGTTTTGGTCTGATACTTTCTCTTTTCAAAGGTAATTAATTATTAACTCAATTTATTTAATAGATATGGGACTATGCAAATTTTTTATTTCTTTTTTTTTAAATAATTATTTTTTATTGAAGGGTAGTTGACACACAGTATTACATTACATGAGTTTCAAGTGTACAACACAGTGGTAGAACATTTATATACATAATTCTAGGTTCCAGCTATCACCCTACCAGGCTGTTACAATATCTTGACTATATTCCTTATGCTATACATTACAGCCCAGTTACTTATTTATTTTACCATTGGAAGTCTGTCCTTTTTTTTTTTTTTTTTTTGTGAGGGCATCTCTCATATTTATTGATCAAATGGTTGTTAACGACAATAAAATTCTGTATAGGGGAGTCAATGCTCAATGCACAATCATTAATCCACCCCAAGCCTAATTTTTGTCAGTCTCCAATCTTCTGAGGCATAACAAACAAGTTTTTACATGTAGAACAAATTCTTACATAATGAATAAGTTACATAGTGAACAGTACAAGGGCAGTCATCACAGAAACTTTCGGTTTTGCTCATGCATTATGAACTCTAAACAGTCAGTTCAAATATGAATACTCATTTGGTTTTTATACTTGATTTATATGTGGATACCACATTTCTCTCTTTATTATTATTATTTTTAATAAAATGCTGAAGTGGTAGGTAGATACAAGATAAAGGTAGAAAACATAGTTTAGTGTTGTAAGAGGGCAAATGTAGATGATCAGGTGTGTGCCTGTAGACTATGTGTTAATCCAAGCTAGACCAGGGCAATAAAACATCCACGTATGCAGAAGATTTCTCTCAGAACGGGGGGGGTGAGGTTCTAAGCCTCACCTCTGTTGATCCCCAATTTCTCACCTGATGGCCCCCCTGCGACTGTGCCTGTCTTAGGTTGTTCCTCCCTTGAGGAATCTTACCCGTCTCTGGCTAACCAGTCATCTTCCGGGGCCATACAGGGAAATGTGAAGTTGGTAAGTGAGAGAGAAGCCTTATTGTTTGAAAAAGTTAGCTTTTTACTTCTTTGCATATTTATGCCCTGTGGCTTCTATGCCCAGCATTTGTCTTGAGGTATCTTTACCACTTGGAAGAATTATGATACTCGGTAAATTTGATATGAGGCACGAATTCTATTTAAGGGTTGTAATTAGGAAGGAAGAAGAAAAGCTATAGAAGTAGCAGGCGGAAGAAAACATGGGAAGATTGATTATTTCTTTGATATATCTTCTTGTAGAGTAACTTCAGCATGTATAGGTTTTAAGCTACTACTTAAATTGCACACACACATTAACATAATAGGAGTATAGTTACATAACCAAAGCATATCTGTAATTACCAGCCATCTGCAGTGAAACCAAGAAAACCAGTTAGGCACCTTAGGCATTTGTGAAAACTTATCTATGATATGGTGGATATTGTCCAACTGAACTTGAACAGTTTGAGAGAAATCAGACAAATTAAAACAACCCATTCCTGGGGACTGTTCACATGCCATATGTTCTTTTAACAGTAAATAGTTTGTAGTTGTAAGACTTTGGAGCGCTACAATTTGCACTTCTCCAAATTCTTGGTTGAGTTCCAACAGTATAGATCCAGTCCAATTTTGTTGTTTTACTGTATGCACAGGCCAGCTTAGATATCTCCTTCCTCATTCCCATGGCAAGTCCAGGAACTGGTGGGATGAGTGCATCTACAGCTGTACCAGTGCGTGGATCTTTGTTGGGGTTTTTTGATGATCATCTTCTGGCATGAGTCTTCCAGAGAGTGCAGATGTTGGAAGTTCTTTTTCATATCGTATCTTAGTTCATTTTAGGGGTAGCCCAATTAGGCTTTGATCCTCTGTATAAACACAAACAGACCCTTTGCCTACACTTTTATATGCCCTTTATACCCTTGTGTAGAACTCATTGGAGGTCACCACACAGGAACTGCTCTTTTTTTTTTTTTTTTTTTTGCTATCACTAATCTACACTTACATGATGAATATTATGTTTACTAGGCTCTCCCCTATACCAGGTCTCCCCTATAAACCCCTTTACAGTCACTGTCCATCAGCATAGCAAAATGTTGTAGAATCACTACTTGCCTTCTCTGTGTTGTACAGCCCTCCCTTTTCTCCTACACCCCCCATGCATGTTAATCTTAATACCCCCCTACTTCTCCCCCCCTTATCCCTCCCTACCCACCCATCCTCCCCAGTCCCTTTCCCTTTGGTACCTGTTAGTCCATTCTTGAGTTCTGTGATTCTGCTGCTGTTTTGTTCCTTCAGTTTTTCCTTTGTTCTTATATTCCACAGATAAGTGAAATCATTTGGTATTTCTCTTTCTCTGCTTGGCTTGTTTCACTGAGCATAATACCCTCCAGCTCCATCCATGTTGCTGCAAATGATTGGATTTGCCCTTTTCTTATGGCTGAGTAGTATTCCATTGTGTATATGTACCACATCTTCTTTATCCATTCATCTATTGATGGACATTTAGGTTGCTTCCAATTCTTGGCTATTGTAAATAGTGCTGCGATAAACATAGGGGTGCATCTGTCTTTCTCAAACTTGATTGCTGCGTTCTTAGGGTAAATTCCTAGGAGTGCAATTCCTGGGTCAAATGGTAAGTCTGTTTTGAGCATTTTGAGGAACCTCCATACTGCTTTCCACAATGGTTGAACTAACTTACATTCCCACCAGCAGTGTAGGAGGGTTCCCCTTTCTCCACAGCCTCGCCAACATTTGTTGTTGTTTGTCTTTTGGATGGCAGCCATCCTTACTGGTGTGAGGTGATACCTCATTTTAGTTTTAATTTGCATTTCTCTGATAATTAGCGATGTGGAGCATCTTTTCATGTGTCTGTTGGCCATCTGTATTTCTTTTTTGGAGAACTGTCTGTTCAGTTCCTCTGCCCATTTTTTAATTGGGTTATTTGTTTTTTGTTTGTTGAGGCGTGAGAGCTCCTTATATATTCTGGACGTCAAGCCTTTATCGGATGTGTCATTTTCAAATATATTCTCCCATACTGTAGGGATCCTTCTTGTTCTATTGATGGTGTCTTTTGCTGTACAGAAGCTTTTCAGCTTAATATAGTCCCACTTACTCATTTTTGCTGTTGTTTTCCTTGCCCGGGGAGATATGTTCAAGAAGAGGTCACTCATGTTTATGTCTAAGAGGTTTTTGCCTATGTTTTCTTCCAAGAGTTTAATGGTTTCATGGCTTACATTCAGGTCTTTGATCCATTTTGAGTTTACTTTTGTATATGGGGTTAGACAATGGTCCAGTTTCATTCTCCTACATGTAGCTGTCCAGTTTTGCCAGGACCACCTGTTGAAGAGACTGTCATTTCGCCATTGTATGTCCATGGCTCCTTTATCAAATATTAATTGACCATATATGTCTGGGTTAATGTCTGGATTCTCTAGTCTGTTCCATTGGTTTGTGGCTCTTCTCTTGTGCCAGTACCAAATTGTCTTGATTACTATGGCTTTATAGTAGAGCTTGAAGTTGGGGAGTGAGATCCCCCCTACTTTATTCTTCTTTCTCAGGATTGCTTTGGCTATTCGGGGTCTTTGGTGTTTCCATATGAATTTTTGAATTATTTGTTCCAGTTCATTGAAGAATGTTGCTGGTAGTTTCATAGGGATTGCATCAAATCTGTATATTGCTTCGGGCAGGATGGCCATTTTGACGATATTAATTCTTCCTAGCCACGAGCATGGGATGAGTTTCCATCTGTTAGTGTCCCCTTTAATTTCTCTTAAGAGTGACTTGTAGTTTTCAGAGTATAAGTCTTTCACTTCTTTGGTTAGGTTTATTCCTAGGTATTTTATTTTTTTTGATGCAATTGTGAATGGAGTTGTTTTCCTGATTTCTCTTTCTGTTGGTTCATTGTTAGTATATAGGAAAGCCACAGATTTCTGTGTGTTGATTTTGTATCCTGCAACTTTGCTGTATTCCGATATCAGTTCTAGTAGTTTTGGGGTGGAGTCTTTAGGGTTTTTTATGTACAATATCATGTCATCTGCAAATAGTGACAGTTTAACTTCTTCTTTACCAATCTGGATTCCTTGTATTTCTTTATTTTGTCTGATTGCCGTGGCTAGGACCTCCAGTACTATGTTAAATAACAGTGGAGAGAGTGGGCATCCCTGTCTAGTTCCCGATCTCAGAAGAAATGCTTTCAGCTTCTTGCTGTTCAATATAATGTTGGCTGTGGGTTTATCATAGATGGCCTTTATTATGTTGAGGTACTTGCCCTCTATTCCCATTTTGCTGAGAGTTTTTAACATGAATGGATGTTGAACTTTGTCAAATGCTTTTTCAGCATCTATTGAGATGATCATGTGGTTTTTGTCTTTCTTTTTGTTGATGTGGTGGATGATGTTGATGGACTTTCGAATGTTGTACCATCCTTGCATCCCTGGAATGAATCCCACTTGGTCATGGTGTATGATCCTTTTGATGTATTTTTGAATTCTGTTTGCTAATATTTTGTTGAGTATTTTTGCATCTACGTTCATCAGGGATATTGGTCTGTAGTTTTCTTTTTTGGTGGGGTCTTTGCCTGGTTTTGGTATTAGGGTGATGTTAGCTTCATAGAATGAGTTTGGGAGTATCCCCTCCTCCTCTATTTTTTGGAAAACTTTAAAGAGAATGGGTATTATGTGCTCTCTGTGTGTCTGATAAAATTCCGAGGTAAATCCATCTGGCCCGGGGGTTTTGTTCTTTGGTAGTTTTTTGATTACCTCTTCAATTTCGTTGCTGGTAATTGGTCTGTTTAGATTTTCTGTTTCTTCCTGGGTCAATCTTGGAAGGTTATATTTTTCTAGGAAGTTGTCCATTTCTCCTAGGTTTCCCAGCTTGTTAGCATATAGGTTTTCATAGTATTCTCCAATAATTCTTTGCATTTCCGTGGGGTCCGTCGTGATTTTTCCTTTCTCGTTTCTGATACTGTTGATTTGTGTTGACTCTCTTTTCTTCTTAATAAGTCTGGCTAGAGGCTTATCTATTTTGTTTATTTTCTCGAAGAACCAGCTCTTGGTTTCATTGATTTTTGCTATTGTTTTATTCTTCTCAATTTTATTTATTTCTCCTCTGATCTTTATTATGTCCCTCCTTCTGCTGACCTTAGGCCTCATCTGTTCTTCTTTTTCCAATTTCGATAATTGTGACATTAGACCATTCATTTGGGATTGTTCTTCCTTTTTTAAATATGCTTGGATTGCTATATACTTTCCTCTTAAGACTGCTTTTGCTGTGTCCCACAGAAGTTGGGGCTTAGTGTTGTTGTTGTCATTTGTTTCCATATATTGCTGGATCTCCATTTTGATTTGGTCATTGATCCATTGATTATTTAGGAGCGTGTTGTTAAGCCTCCATGTGTTTGTGAGCCTCTTTGCTTTCTTTGTACAGTTTATTTCTAGTTTTATGCCTTTGTGGTCTGAAAAGTTGGTTGGTAGGATTTCAATCTTTTGGAATTTTCTGAGGCTCTTTTTGTGGCCTAGTATGTGGTCTATTCTGGAGAATGTTCCATGTGCACTTGAGAAGAATGTATATCCCGCTGCTTTTGGATGTAGAGTTCTATAGATGTCTATTAGGTCCATCTGCTCTACTGTGTTGTTCAGTGCTTCCGTGTCCTTACTTATTTTCTGCCCAGTGGATCTATCCTTTGGGGTGAGTGGTGTGTTGAAGTCTCCTAGAATGAATGCATTGCAGTCTATATCCCCCTTTAGTTCTGTTAGTATTTGTTTCACATATGCTGGTGCTCCTGTGTTGGGTGCATATATATTTAGAATGGTTATATCCTCTTGTTTGACTGAGCCCTTTATCATTATGTAGTGTCCTTCTTTATCTCTTGTTACTTTCTTTGTTTTGAAGTCTATTTTGTCTGATATTAGTACTGCAACCCCTGCTTTCTTCTCACTGTTGTTTGCTTGAAATATGTTTTTCCATCCCTTGACTTTTATTCTGTACATGTCTTTGGGTTTGAGGTGAGTTTCTTGTAAGCAGCATATAGATGGGTCTTGCTTTTTTATCCATTCTGTTACTCTGTGTCTTTTGATTGGTGCATTCAACCCATTAACATTTAGGGTGACTATTGAAAGATATGTACTTATTGCCATTGCAGGCTTTAAATTCGTGGTTACCAAAGGTTCAAGGTTAGCCTCTTTAGTATCTTACTGCCTAACTTAGCTCGCTTATTGAGCTGTTATATACACTGTCTGGAGATTCTTTTCTTCTCTCCCTTCTTGTTCCTCCTCCTCGATTCTTCATATGTTGGGTGTTTTGTGCTGTGCTCCTTCGAGGAGTGCTCCCATCTAGAGCAGTCCCTGTAAGATGTTCTGTAGAGGTGGTTTGTGGAAAGCAAATTCCCTCAGCTTTTGTTTGTCTGGGAATTGTTTAATCCCACCGTCATATTTGAATGATAGTCGTGCTGGATACAGTATCCTTGGTTCAAGGCCCTTCTGTTTCATTGTATTAAATATATCATGCCATTCTCTTCTGGCCTGTAGGGTTTCTGTTGAGAAATCTGACGTTAGCCTGATGGGTTTTCCTTTATAGGTGACCTTTTTCTCTCTAGCTGCCTTTAACACTCTTTCCTTGTCCTTGATCTTTGCCATTTTAATTATTATGTGTCTTGGTGTTGCCCTTCTTGGATCCTTTCTGTTGGGGGTTCTGTGTATTTCCGTCGTCTGTTTGATTACTTCCTCCCCCAGTGTGGGGAAGTTTTCAGCAATTATTTCTTCTAAGATACTTTCCATCTCTTTTCCTCTCTCTTCTTCTTCTGGGACCCCTATAATACGGATATTGTTCCTTTTAGATTGGTCACACAGTTCTCTTAATATTGTTTCATTCCTGGAGATCCTTTTGTCTCTCTATGTCAGCTTCTATGCGTTCCTGTTCTCTGATTTCAATTCCATCAATGGCCTCTTGCATTCTATCCATTCTGCTTATAAACCCTTCCAGAGTTTGTTTCATTTCTGCGATCTCCTTTCTGGCATCTGTGATCTCTTTCCGGACTTCATCCCATTTCTCTTGCGTATTTCTCTGCATCTCTGTCAGCATGTTTATGATTCTTATTTTGAATTCTTTGTCAGGAAGACTGGTTAGGTCTGTCTCCTTCTCTGGTGTTGTCTCTGTGATCTTTGTCTGCCTGTAGCTTTGCCTTTTCATGGTGATAGGAATAGTCTGCAGAACTGGGACGAGTGACGGCTGAAAGAACTTCCCTTCTTGTTGGTTTGTGGCCCTCCTCTCCTGGGATGACAGCGACCTCTAGTGGCTTGTGCTGCACAGCTGCGCGCAGACAGGGTTTCTGCTTCCTGCCCGGCTGCTATGGAGTTAATCTCTGCTGTTGCTGTGGGCGTGGCCTGGCTCGGGCAGCTACTCCAAAATGGTGGAGTCGCGTTGGAGCAGGAGCTGCTGGGAGGCTATTTATCTCCGTAAGGGGCCTCCCTGCTCCCTGCAGCCCAGGGGTTAGGGTGCCCAGAGATCCAGGATTCCCTACCTCTGGATTAAGTGACCCGCCCTGCCCCTTTAAGACTTCCAAAAAGCACCCGCCAAAACAAAACAACGACCACAAAAAAAAACAAGAAAAAAAATTTTTTTAATTAAAAAAAAAAAAATATTTTAATTAAAAAAAAAAAGGTGGTCGTTCGTTTTTCTTTATTCTCCGGTGCCAGCCTCAGGCCTCTGCTCACCGGTCTTTCTGCCCTGTTTCCCTAGTATTGGGGTCCCTGTCCCTTTAAGACTTCCAAAAAGCGCTCGCCAAAACAAAGCAGCAAAAAGTTCAAAAAAAAAAAAATGGTTGCGCGCTTTTCTTATGTCCTCTGTCGCCCAGCCTCCAGTGCCTGCTCACTGTTCTTGCTGCCCTGTTTTCCCAGTATCGAGGGCCCTGCACTCTGGCCCGGATGGCTGGGACTGGGTGTTCGGCAGCCCTGGGCTCCGTCTCCCTCCCACTCTGCCTGCTCTTCTCCCGCCGGGAGCTGGCGGGAGGGGCGCTCGGCTCCCACGGGGCCGGGGCTTGTATCTTACCCCCTTCGCGAGGCGCTGGGTTCTCTCAGGTGCGGATGTGGTCTGGATATTGTCCTGTGTCCTCTGGTGTTTATTCTAGGAAGGGTTGTCTTTGTTATATTTTCATAGATACATGTTGTTTTGGGAGGAGATTTCCGCTGCTCTACTCACGCCGCCATCTTCCGCCCCTCTGTTTTTATTTCTTTTTGTGTGAGTTTGGAAGCTTGTGTCTTCTAAGGAATTTGTCCATTTCATTTAGGTTATATTTGTAGGCACTGGGTTGTTCATAATATTGATTGTAACCTTAATGTCTATGGGATCCGTAGTGATGTCTCCTTTTTAATTTCTGATATTAGTAATATGAGTCTTTTTTTGCTAGTTAGCTGGCTAGATGCTTATCAATTATATTGATCTTTTTAAAGAATCATATTTTTTATTTTGTTGATTTTATCTATTGATTTCTACTTCCTATTTCATTGATTTATGTTCTACTTTTTAGTGTTTTTTAAAATTCTGCTTACTTTGGATTTAATTTGTTCTTCTATTTCCCTAAGGTTGAAGCTTAGATTATTGATTTTAGAGTTTTCTTTTCTAATATATGTGTTCAGGCCTATAAATTTCTCTCCAAACACTATTTTGCTGTATCCCACAATATTTCATAAGTTGTATTTTTACTTTAACTTAACTTAAAATATTTTAAAATTTCTCTTGAGATTTTTTCTTTGTCTCATGTGTTATTTAGAAGGGTGCTGTTTAATCTCAAAGTATTGGGGGGTTTTTCAGATGTCTTTCTGTTATTGATTTCTAGTTTAATTCTATTGTGGTCCAAAATTAGATATTATATAATTTCCATTATTTTCAATTTACCAAGGTGTGTGCTTTATGGCCAGCATGTGGTCTATATTGGTGACTGTCCATGTGAGCTGGAAAATAATGTGTGTTCTGCTGTTGTCAAATGAAGTAGTTGATAGATATTTATTATAGTTAGTTGATTGATGATGCTATTGAGTTTAACTATGTCCTTACTGATTTCCTGCCTCCTGTATCTATTTCTGATAGAAAGGTGTTATGGCCTCCAACTGTAACAGTGGATTCATCTATTTCTCCTTACAGTTCTATCAGATTTTACCTAATATATTTTGATGCTCTGGTGTTAGGTTAAGAATTGTTACATCTCCTTGGAGTATTAACCCATTTATCATTATGTAAAGCCATTGTATATCCTTGATAACTTTTGTTCTCTGAAGTCTGCTCTGTCTGAAATTAATATAGCCACTCCAGTTTTCTTCATATAAGTTTAGCATGGTATATCTTTCTCCATCTATTTACTTTTAATCTATATGTATCTTTATATTTAAAGTAGGTTTCTTGTAGAAAATATATAATTGGATCTTGTTTTTTAACTCACACTGATAACATCTGTCTTTTATTGGTGTGTTTTTATCATTGATATTTAAAGTGATTATTGATAGTTGGATTAATAGCTGCCATATTTGTTACTATTTTGTATTTGTTGTCCTTGTTATTTATTCCTAATTTTGCCTTTGACCCTTTTTCTGCCTTCTCTTGTTTGAATTAAGCATTTTAAATGACTACATTTTCTTTCCTTTCTTAACTTATCAATTATACTTGTTTTGCTTTTTAAATGGTTGCCTTAGAGTTTGAAATATCCATTTACAACAAATCCAAGGCCATTTCCAGTAACACTATTATGACTTCATGGGTTGTGCAAAACCTTATTATAATATGTTCCTAATTCTCTCCCATCCCTTCTATCACTGCTGTCATTCATTTATGCATAAGCAAATATATGTATATGCATACTTAATTAAAACATCATCACTATTATTATTGTGAAAAAATTGCTTTCTAGTATATCAATTAAGAATAAGACAAATAACAGTTTTATTTTCCTTTATTAATTCCTTCTCCAAAGTTCTTCCTTTCTTTATGTAGATGAGTTTCTGATACATACATAAAACTTTCTTTCTCTCTGAAGAACTTCTTTTAACATTTCTTGCAAGGCAGGTCTATTTGGCAACAAATGCCCCAGTGTTCGTCTGTGAAAGTCTTTATTTCTCCTTAACTTTTGAAGGGTGATTTTGCAGACTACAGAATTCTAGGTTGGTGATTTTTTTTATCTCAGAACTTTAAATACTTTGCTTTGCTCTCTTCATTCTTTCCCAGAAGAGATTAGATGTAAATCATATATTTATTCCTCTATTGATAATGGTGTTTTTGTCCCCTCTGGCTTCTTTTGAGACTTTTTTTTCATCTTTGAATTCCTGCAGTTTGAATCTGATGTCATTTTTTGGACATTTATGGTGCTTGGTATTGGCTGAGCATCCTGAATATGTGATTTGGTGTCTGACAGCAATTTAGGAAATTTCTTAGTTCATTACTGTGTCAAATATTTCTTCAAGGTTTTTTTCTCTATCTTCTTCTGGCATTCCAATTGTAAGCATATTATATTAGTCCCACAGACGTAGTTGTAAAGATCTTGGATATTTTATGCCATTTTTTTTCCAGTCTCTTTCTCTCTGCTTTTCCATTTTGTAAGTTTCTACTGACATATTCTCAAATTCAGGAATTCTTTACTCAGCTGTGTCCAGTCTACTCATGACCTCATCAAAAGCTTTCTGCATTTCTGTTACAGTGTTTTGATCTCTATTATTTCTTTTTGATTCTTTCTCAGAATTTCCTGTGTTTACATTACTCATATATTTTTTCATGTTATCTATTGTTTTCTATTAGAGCCCTCGGCATATTAATCATAGTTTTCTTAAATTCCTGGTCTGATAATTCCAACATTCCTGCCATATCTGAGTCTGGTTCTGATGCTTTGCTCAGCCTCTTCAAACTGTGTTTTTTTTCCTCTGAGTATGCCTTGTAATTTTCTCTTCATAGACAGACATGATGTACTGGGTAAAAGAAACTGTGGAATACAAGTGTTTTAGTAATATAATGGTAAATTGTTAGGGAGGGGAAGTGCTCTACACTCCTATGATGAGGTCTTAGTCTTTTAATGAGTCTGTGCCCCTGGACTATGAGCTTCACAAGTAATTCTCATTCCCTTCTCCCTCAGTTGGGACATGATGGCATTTGTATATCTCCCTTCCTCCAGTTGAAGGCAAGACTGGGCTGGAGTTGTTTTTATCCCTTCCTCCAGGTCAGTTGGGTTCTATAAATTACCAGTAAGTTAGGCTTTGGTTGGTTTCTCTTGAGAGCAGGCCTTGTTAAGAACAGAGTGTTGTGGCATATTTCAAAATGGTTCCTTTTTCCTACCTATGCTGATAGGCTAAGGTAATTTTTCTCATATCTTCACTGTGTAAACTTCATAAGGCTCCTAGAATACAACTCACAAAAGTGTAAGGACCCCTGTATGATTGGTGCCCCTGGAGTTTTATCTCTCAGGCTTGTCCACATTGATCCTCTAGCAACTTGTCAATTATGGTTCAGGTTTTCCTACCTCTGCACTGGTTTCTACTCACAGTTTTCTGATCTGGAAAGCTGTGATTCTATGTCCTCCTGTATGTTTCTTCAACTCAAGGGGCAGGGGTTTGCCCTGTGACCTCACCTATCTGATGGACCTAAACAGAGTTGGGGCATTTTTTTTGGCATTTTAATTGTTGTTAGGATGAAGTGACAGCTTCCAAGCAACTTATATACTGTACTTGACATCAGAATTTTCTTATATAACTTTTAAAATTAACTTTTGTAAAGGGAAGAGAGGGCTTTAAATTCCAATAGCAAAACTGATTAAGTTTAGTTGAAATTATTACAACCATCTAGAAATTAAACTAATTAGGCTTCCAGTCTAGAAGTACTGATTAGACATGTCCCTGGCGTCCTGTTGGGTTTGACTAATGGAAGAAGGTACCAGAAGGGCTCCAGAAGGTGAGAGCAGGATGAATGCCGGATAGCTCTTCCCTGCATTTTTCCTGCTTTGATGCTCTGTAGGGAGCTGCAGCACCAAGCCCAGAGGTTCAGCTATGGCTCAGGCACCAGTATTTCTTCCTTTTGCCCCTTTGGGCCAATGGATTTTGTGGGCTTCCTTTGACTGTAGGCTGTGAGTGCTTCAGTATGCCTTATTTCCTTTACTCACACCTCTTAAAACTGTCTCCTCAGGTAACTCTTGTTTACTGACAGGACTCAACTGATACACTACTACTGTATAAAATCAGTAAAAGTGTCCATCAGTAGTGCTATAAAACCATGCATTTTACTTCATTACAAAAACTTCCAACTAGAAAAGAGTAGTACACAAAAAGTTGACAAAAATAAAAAAAGTATGATTGTTAGTAAAGAAGACGCTCATCTTCGTTAGGGTGCTGGGATATGCTTTGTGGCATGCTTTTTCATGCTTTTAGTTATGTTTGTTTAGTTATGTATTTTGGTTTAATTATTATCATCATTATTGTGCACAGTTTTATCTTTTATAAATATTTTTATAAATTTGTACCTATATATTCATAGATGTTATGTATAGATTTAATAATACATCAAACTACTCGTAAGTCAAATCAATAATATGTGTCTCTGGTGTACCTGCTCTCTAGAGCTTCACTTTGTATTAAATAGCTCTGCTTTGGTTTATTTTACCCAAAGCTCATGCTCACTGTATCATAAGCTGAGTCCTCTCTTGCCCATGTAAATCTTCTGTGTATTATTTGTTTAGTTAGTTCTACTACTAAGTTATCTAAGTTGTAAAAATGGGTGTTATCTTTCACTCCTCCAGCTTCCTAACCCCTTTATCTAATTAGTAAACAAATCTTATTACTTTTGCCTGTCTTTTGATTCCCAATGTCCATATTTATTCTCACTGCCACTGTCTTCAGCCAAGCTCCCAACATCATTTTCTTTGCCTATTAAAATGGTTATTTTGAGATCTCCTCTCTACCCTGCTTCCAGATTATGTGACTCTCTCTTTAAACACTTAATAGTCTCCATATACTATAGCAATGATTTTCAAACTGCTGTTTATGATACATTACTGTATCTTAATATCTATTTAGTGGGCACATGCATACACACACTCATACATACACATACCAATATAACTGAAAGACAATTTTATGAAATAATACTGCCCTTGTAGTATATGTAAAACACTCTAATGTTTGTATTGTATAATTTTGCATTCTTTTTCAAGTGATAGTCATGACCCACTAAAGAGTGATCTAAAAAGTGGGATATGACAAAACATTTGAGTAATACTACACTATAGGCATAGCACTAACACTCTTCACATTCCATCCTTTCTCCGTATTACACATGTCTAGCTTCACTGTACTCCTTATCCTTTTGTTAATGTATTTTGTTCTTAAGTGATACTTTTGCCTAATGCTATTTCCTGTATCTTCTTTCTGAAGAGCTCTTAATTCATTTTTTTAAGATCCTGCACAAATGTTTCTTTCTCTGGAGATTCTTAAAGTAAAATTATGATCACTCCTTGTTTTGTGTGCATTTGACACATTTTTTATAACTTATAAAAAAAACCTGATGCAATTTGTTTGTGTACATCTGCATTCTTTAACATGGAGCTACTTGAGACCAAGACTTTACTTACTTTTATATCTTCAATATTTAGCACAGTCTCAAAATTTGTATTTTATAAATTATTGTTAATTGATTGAATAACTGATGTGGTGTTTGATAACTATAGCAGCAAGGATTTTGAAGGAATGGTTGCAGTAAGTATCTGTCCACTCATAGGAAGGCTTGTGCCTGGGGAAAATCACCTCAAGGAATTCAGTGTCCATACTGGTCTAATCCTTTCATGCTCCTTATCACTAATAGGTAGCTGTAGGTTTAACTTTTTAAGAAACTACCAAACATTTTTTCAGTGTTTGTACCATTTTATGCTCTCACCAGCAGTGTATAGGGTTCCAATTGCTCCACATCCTCAGAAGAACTTGGTTAAGATCAGGATTTTTCATTTTAGCCATTCTGGTGGGTGTGTAGAATTTCATTTGGTTTCAATTTTCACTTCTATAATGACAAATGATGCTGAACACCTTTTCATGTGTTTATTTGACATTTATATGTATCCTTTGGAGAAGAGTCTGTTTAGATCTTTTGTCCATGTTTTATTGAGTTATTTGTCTTCTTATTGAGTTATGAGTTCTTTATATATTCTAGATACAAATCTTTTGTTGTACATTTGATATTTTGTCCTACTCTCTGATGTATTTTCATTTTCTGTGTTATTTTGAAGAGCAAAGTTTTTAATTTTGATAAAGTTCTATTTACTAATTTTTAAAAATAATTTGTATTTTTTGTATTGTATTCATGACATAAGGTCACCAAACTCAAGTTCACCATGATCGGCTCTTTTTCCTTCTAGAAGTTTCATAGTGTTAGGTCTAATATCTGGTATACAGTCTATTTTGAGGTAATTTTTATATATGGTAAGGCATAGATACAAGTTCATTCCGGGGGAAGGGGTGGTAAATATCAATCAATTGTTCCAGAATTATTTATACTTTCTTGATTAAATTTCCTTTCACTTTTATAGAAAAGCAATTGAGAATATATGATTGCATCTACTTTTGGACTGCATATTTTGTTTTATTAATCTATTTTTATATCTTTCCATCTTTCCGTTATGTTTTGATTATTACAGCTTTCAAAGAAGACTTGAAATCAGGTAGTATAAGCTTCTAACTTTGTTTTTCTTTTCAAAGTTGTTTTGACTCTTCTGTATCCTTTGCATTTCCATATTACCTTTAAAATTTATTTGTCAATATTTACAAAAGTTTGCTGGGATTTTGATCGGGACAGTTGCATTTATAGATCAATGTGGCAGGAAATTATGTCTTAATAACTTTTGAGTTTCCTGATCTATAAGCATGATATATTTCTCATGTACTGATTTTTAAAAATTTTCTCTTGGTAACATTCATATATAGTGTTTATGTCTTTTAAGCAGAAAAATAATTGGGCTTTACTTTTTGGGGGGCTCAATCTGATCTTCCTTTTACTGGAGTACATAAACCAATTATATTTCATGTTATCAATGAGGTGGTTTGGTTTAAATACACAATGTTGCAGTTACTTTCTTTATTCGTATCATTTCTCAGTGTTCTTTCTTGGATTCATTGAGGAATTTTTTGATTCATTTTATCTTCTCTGTTGGCTTATTAACTATAACTTCATTATTGATGGTTGCTTTAGGAGTTATAGCATGCATCTCTAAGTTAGCACAGTATTCAAGTAATATTATGGCACTTTAAGAGAAGCAAAGGAAATATCCTTAACAGTATACTTCTATTTCCTCAGTACTAGCCTTTGTTCTATTGTTATTGCATATTTTACTTCTACATTTACTTTAAGTATCACAATTCATTATTACTTTTACTTTAAACAGTCAACTATCTTTTAAATAAATGTTTATAGTAAGAAAAAAGGCTCTTATATTGTATCAAAAATAACAAAATACCTGGGAATAAATTTAACTAAGGAGGCCAAAGATCTATGTACACTGAAAATTATAACACACCGATGAAAGAAATTGAAGAGGACACAAATAAATTGAAATCTATTCCATGCTCATGGATTAATAGTGTCCAAATATCCATACTATGAAAGCAATCTACAGATTCAATACAATCCTATTAAAATTCCAATAGCATTTTTCACAGGAAAAAAAAGTCCTTAATTATGTATAGAACCACAAAAACCTGGAATTGCCAAAGCAATCTTGAAAAAGAAGAACAAAGCTGAAGGCATTACACATCCTGATTTCAAACTATATTACAAAGCTATTGTAATCAAAACAGTATGGTACTGGCATAGAAACAGTTACACAGCTTAATGGAACAGACTAGAGAGCTCAGAAATAAACTTTTGCAAACATGGTCAACTAATTTATGACAAAAGAACCAAAAATATACAATGGGGAAAAGATAGTCTTTTCAATAAATAGTATTGGGAAAACTGGACAGCCACATGCAAAAGAATGAAACTGGGCCACAATCTTATACCATACACAAAAAACAGTTTAAAAATAGATCAAATACTTGAACAAAACCTGAAAGCATAAAACTCCTAGAAAAAAACACAGGCAGTAAGCTCTTTGACATGTATTTTGGCAATGACTTTTTGTTTTGACACCAAAAGCAAAGGCAACAAAAGCAAAAGTAAAAAAAAATGGGATTATATCAAACTAAAAATCTTCTGTGTTGCAAAGGAAACCATTAACAAAATGAAAAGACAACCTACAGAATGGGGTAAATTATTTGCAAATAATATATCAGATAAGGGTTGATAAAGTCTATAAAGAACTCATACAATTCAATAGCAAAAAAAACTAAAAGTCCAATTTTAAAGTGAGCAGAGGAACAGAGTTTTTTGAAGAAGACACATAAATGGCCAATGGATAGATGAAAAGGTGTGCAACACCACCAATTATCAGTGAAATGCAAGTCAAAACTACAATGAGATATCACCTCACACCTGTTAGAATGACCATCATCAAAAAGACAAGAGGCAACAAGAGTTGGTGAGAAAATAGCACCCCTGGCACTGTTGGTGGGAAGGTAAATTGGTACAACCAATTGGAAAACTGTATGGATACTCCTCAAAAAAATTAAAAATGGAACTACCATATGATCCAGGAATCTTACTTCTGGGCATATATCCAAAATAAATAGATATTGAGATAGTATCTGCATCCTCACATTTATTGCAGCATTATTCACAATAGCCATGGTATAGAAATAATCTAAGTGTCCATCAACAGATAAATGCATAAAGAAGATACACACACACACACACACACACACACACACACACACACACAGAGGAATATTATTCAGCCATGAGAAGGAAGAAAATTCTGCCATTCCAACATATATGGAACTTGAGGGCACTATGTTAAGTGAAATAAGCCAGACAGAGAAAGACAAATAGTGCATGTTATATCATATGTGAAATCTAAAAAAGAAAGTCACACTCATAGAAACAGAGAATAGAAAGTGGTTGCCAGGGGCTGAGGGATGGGGGAAATAAGGAGAGGGTGGTAAAAAGATACAAACTTTCAGCTACAAAATGAATAAGGTCAGAGGATCTAATGTAAAACATGGGGATTGTAGTTGATAATACTGCATTGCAAAATTGAAATTTTCTGAGTAGAACTTAAATATTCTCATAAATGACAAATATGTGTAGTGATGGATGTGTTAATTAACGAGATGGAAGGGTCCTTTCATAATGTATACATATATCAAATTACTGCACTGCACATTCTAAATACCTTACAGTTTTATTTCTCAATTATACCTCAATAAAACTGAAATAAAAAGCTTAATTTCAAAATTATTTATAATAGTTGCAAAGCATGATTTCCAATAATTTGTAAATATTCATATTTGTAAATGAAACTAAGACACGTTCAGTGAATATTAAAATACTATAATAGTTTTATACCTATCATCATTCATTTAATAAACATACTTTCAATAAGAAAGAAAAGGCTTTTATGTGTACTGACAAATCTGTTAGTTCCAGTGCTCTTCATTTCTTGTATATGCCCAGATTTCTAACTGATATTATTTTCCTTCTACCTCACGCTAGGTTCCTCCAGAGAAACAGAATATATATTTATATCACATATTTATGTATTTATGTGTGTGTGTAAACAGATTTATTTTAAGTAATTAGCTTATGGATGGAGCTGGCAAATCTGAAGTCTACAGATCTGGCATATAAACTGGAATTTCAGGTAAGAGATGATGTTGGAGTCTTTAGTCTGAAATCTGTAGAGCAGGCAACATGCTAGAAAATGAGACAAAATTTATAAGATACAATCTTGAGGCAGAATTCCTTCTTCTCCAGAAAACCTGTTTTTGCTCAGTGGGCCTTCAACTGATTGGATGAGGCTCACCCACTATTACTGAGGAAATTTTCCTTTACCTAAAGTCAACAAATTGTAAATGTTAATCATATCCACAAAATACCTTCACAGTAACATCTAAACTAATGTTTGGCCATACAACTGGGCACCGTAACCTTGCCAATTGACATATTAAAATTAACCATTACATGCCTAAAAGACTTAAGATTTCTTATAAATCAGGTCTGCTGGTGATGAATTCTTTTAACTTTATACATCTTGGAAAGTGTTTATTTTACCAACATCTAAAAAAATATTTTTTGCTTGGTATCTACATTCTTTCTATACTCTAAAGATTTTGCTCTAATCTCTTGCATTTTTCCAACAACAAGGTATTTACTGTGATTCCTATGCTTTTTATTCTGTAGGTTATTTGGTGTTTTTCTTTGGCTGCTTTTGGATTTTTCTCTTTACTATTGGTTTTAAGGAATCTGATTATGATGTACTTTAGTTTTCTTCATGTTTCATATGCTTTCATCAAATTTGGGGAAAAAAATAAGACTGTTATATCTTAAAATATTTTTCTGTCCTTCTCTGTCTTTTCCTCTCTTTCAGGATTCCAATTACATTTATTTTTGCCTGCTTACTACTATCCTACAGTTTATTGATGCTTGGTTCATTTTTGTCTCCATCTTTCTGTTTTCATTTTGTATAGTTTATATTGTTGTGTCCTCAAGTCTTCGAGCCTTTTTTTATTTAATCTGCTGTTAATTCCATTTCATGAATTTTTAATCTCCAGAATTCAGTTACGGTTTTTTTAATATGTATTTTTCATATTTCTAATTCACATGCTTAATGTTTCCTCTGGCTTATTGAACATTTGGAATATTAACAATTTTAACAACTATTCTAATGTCTTTAGCTATAATCTATCTGGATCTTTTTTGTACTGATTGATTTGTCTCTTCATCATGGGTTATATATGCCTACTTTTTTAATGCCTGGTAATTTTTGGTTGCATGCTGGACATTGTGAATTTTATCTTGCTAATTGCTAGATATTTTTGTATTCTTATAAATATGTATAAACTGTATTCTCGAACATAGTTCAGTTACTTGGAAACAATCTGATCATTTTAAGACTTATTTTTAAGATTGAGGTGGGACTAATGCAACCTTTGGTCTACTGCTATTATTTTCCTGCTTGTAAGGCCATGTCCTTTAAAGTATCTCATGTCTTACAGATTATTAAGTTTTCTACTCAGGATATATGATCTCCAGGGATAATTCTGCTTCTTTCATCTGCTTCTTCCTTTGGTTTTGGGGATTTTTTTTTCACATGTATGTTCTAAGCAGTACTCAACTAAAGATGTGAGAGGAGATATTGGAACTCTCTATGCAGTTCTCTGTTCTTTGCTGCAGTTCTCTCTTCTATGTTGCTGTATAAATTCTAGCTTCCTTAGCCACCTTTATCTCTAAGTTCAGAGAAATGACAAGGTTCTTGCTGGGTGTTCTTTTCCTTGATCTGTTTCTTAAAAAACTATCCACAGTTAGCTGTGGTAATCACATACCTTGTTTGTATCTCCTATCTTAGGGATCACTATCCTGTGGTTCCAGATATTTAGTATAAGAAAACCATTGTTTATATAGCTTGTCTGTTATTTAAATGTTTCAGGTGGTAAGTAACTATTATTCTATCTTGGACAGAAGTAGAATTGCTTTAGTTTTTAAAGAAAATTATCTTATGACATCATACAATGGATTATGATTATATAAGGAAAAATGACTTTATAATGATATAAAAATATTATGAGTGTAAAAGTTTGTAAAACTAATATTAGGTTCTGGTAAAAAAAAAAGGAAAATCTTATCTGCTAAGGACTACGTTATCTACTGTAGTTCAAAATTAAAGAGTGAAACAGATTTACTTACTGATTTATTGGTTGATGGATTCATTGATTCATTACTTCTCACAATAAATATTTACTTGAGTTCCAGGCACTGGTGACCCAGGGCTAAACTTGTCAGACAGGGGATCTAGATTCTAATAGGTGAGATAGGCACTAAAATAAATAAACAAATTCAAGATTGTAGCAAGTGCTAAAAGGATAAATAGGACAACCACTGAACATTCCCTGAAGAGGTACTACTTGGTTAAGACCTGAAATATGAAAATGACCCATTCATAGAAAGAACTACAGGGGACTGCTTTCTAGGCAAAGGGAACTACAGGTCTAAAAGTCCTTATTGTTGCATTTCAGGAATGGGAAGAAAGTCAGTAACTTGAAGTGAATATAGGGGATAGTGGTAGAAAATATAACTAGAAAGTCAAATTCAAGTTGGCCTTATGGAACATGATAAAGAATTTGGATTTATTCTAAACATAATGAGAAGCTATGGAAATGTCACAAATAGAGGGATCGTATAATCTAATTAATATTTAACAAAAAAATAAAGGATAACTCAGCTTCCATGTGAAGAATAAATATACTGGAAGATAAGAAGAGAAGTAGAAGGGTGAATTAAGAGGTGACTGCAGGAGTGCAAGTGAGAAACTATGGGAGTTTGCATAGGAGCAGCAGTAGAAGCAGAGAAAATTAGATATTTTTGAAGTACATTTTGAAGGTAGAATTTATGAAATTTCTTGATGGATAGAAGAATCAGAGGAGACTCTTCAAATTTTGCCTAGATCAACTGAGTGTTCTGTAGTACATTTACTGAAAGGCAGAAAAGACAGAATGGAACAAGCTGAGGAGTGGATAGAGGAAAAACAAAGAGGTCCATTTTATACATATTAAGTTTGAAGTGCTTACTAAATGTGCAAATAAAGAAGACAAATATTGAAAACAAGTCTGAAATTCAGGGGAGAGATTAAGACATTAGTTTGATAGACACCAAAATATAAATGGTGTTTAAAGCTAAGAGATAAGATGAAAACATCAAGGGAGAAAATGTGGATATAAAATAGGGTCCAGACCTAAGCCCCGAGGACTCCAACATTAAAATGAGGTATAGGAGAAGAAACCAGCATGAGATCAAGAAAGAATGGTTGGGAGGTAGGAGGACAAGCAGGTGAACGTGGTGTTAAAGAGGCTAAGGCCTGTATTCAACTGTGTTGAACACTACTGAGAGGCTAGAGAAGGTATTGGAGCTTTTCTGAATCAAAAAAAGGATAGAAAACTATCAGAGCTTTACTGAATCAAAAAAATAAAGAGAGAGATAATACTTTGATGCAAATTAGGGCCACCTGTGAAGAAAGACTACATTTTGAAAAATGGTCATAATAAAATATTCAAGGAACTTGGAGACATACAGATTTTGATGAACCTTCTGAAAATGGTATCCCATATACACACTCTTTTAAATCTTGTTCTCTCTTAGAATGATCCCTGGGAATAGAAGGTGCATTTTTTTTTAAGGGCAGATCTTTACATTTGTACATAGATATATCAGGCATGTTTTGCCTTTGGAGAAGGTTAATTTTCTGCTGACTTGTTCTGAAAATAGAGAGAAAGATGGAGGGTGATTGCTAGGAGGAATAAGGGCATGTTTAAATGTCTTCTCTCTGAATACTTTTGCCCCAAAAAAGTTATTTGTAATAAGGTGATGAAAGTAAAGAATTAGGTCCCTACAGAGAACACCAGTGGTAAAATTCAGGATGATGTGAAAAGACAAATGGAAACATACCCTGATCACTTGCTGCTGAAATTCCATGTGAATACATGTCAAATAATGAAGAAAGCAAAGTTCCAGAAAAAGGAACTATATAATGTCTAGCAGCATTAGGGGAAGAGAGTTCTGATGGACTGTAAAAACAAATTTCTAAGTCTCCCACACAGATTGAGAATAACCGGAAAGAGAGTCTGAATGAATGTAAGTGGAAGCAAATTACTTCAGGCCCCTTTAAGGGGCCAATAAGGCTACATATTAATTATAGTTAGCATTTCTTGTTACACTAGGTTTACAAGTATGTGGTGATAGCAAGGGATGGAAAAGGGGTCTGAGGACTATGAAGTATTCAGTCAATTGATTAAAAGTACAGTATCCCCTTGACAGGCCTAGGTCATATTCTAGCCCTTGAGTCCCTTGTCCTGGGTAGCCTGTAAGTGCAGGGAGTAATGCCAAATGATGACATAGCCCATAGTGGAGTACTTTTGAGGTCTTTTGGAAATTTATAGCTGGGAAAAGGGGACAGATGATCATATAATTTTAAAGCTTGAGATGAAGAGCAGAGGTGGTTGGTTTGGAAAATGATTTCCTGACTTTTTTAAAACTTTGGGGGTACTTTCTTACCTGCCGCCCTGTCATCTCACCCCGCCTGGGAGTTCAGCATAGAATGTCTTTCTTTGTTACGGTGTTTGTCCAGACTGTGTTTACCCAACTCTATTGTTAAGTTCCATGAGGACCAGTGAGTCTGTGTATCATCTTAAGGTCTACACAGTGATAGCTCAGCATTTTAAATACAGAAGAAAATCAGCAGAATGTGCAGGCTCATCTTTCACCAGAATAAGAGTGGTTTTTCACTGACAAGGGTTTCAACTGCCTGCAAGAAGTCATTTGAGGTTTTGGATTTGGTGAATCTACACTTTTTAGATACAAAAAAAGCAAAAGGTCAATCTATTTTAGGCACTATTCAAGATGTAGTCATAATTATGAGACGTGCTTAAAAAAGATATTTTCTAACATTTCTTTTTGAATATGTTTCAGAGGTGTGTCATTGTGGCTAACCAGTATTAGCATGACTGATGATTACTGTTATTTTGTGTATGTGTGTCCTTATGTGACTGTGGAGAGGAGTCTACAGACTGCCTAATTAACGTATTTGAGAAGTAATTCCTCCAAAGACAAAAAAGAACTTGTTCAAAATTACAAAGAAATGATCTAATATGAATACCACTATTCCTTCTGTAAGCTCAGTTAAACGATGCATATATTGAACTATGTGCTATATAGAGTGACCATTTATTGTACTTTCCAATGCCAATTACCAGACTTGCCAGTCTTCCCACTATCTCATTCAGTCCTCAGAATAATCTCAACTTATTTTCCTCAGTCAATAGATGAGGAAACTGAGGCTCAGAAAGATCAACAGCCTCAGAACTGTGCTGCGAGTTAGGTGAAGATCTGGCATTCAAAGGCAAGTTTTCTGATCCTAAACTATGTAATCTTCTTATTGAAAAATACTAATTTTTCTTGCAGCAAGAATTTAATAAATACTCATGGAATTGAATTCAACAATCCAAATATAAATCAATACTTGAAAAGCCATGACAAAAATGCACCAAACTGTAACCAAATGCAAATTTGCTTTATCTGCTTTTGTTCCTTTACAGTGCATATGGGAGAAGGGGGTTGTTTTTTCCACCAGAGATTTTTCTAGTCAATCTTAGGTCACAGACAGACCTAAAATCACTTTAAATTGCTTACCAGTCAATTGGGAGACTAGTGTGTCCAGATTAAGATAATATTTATAATTTCAATTTCATTCCAAGAGTGGACTTCTTCACCCCTTCCTCCATTTAAGGCCTTTACTAGATATCTACACACCATCTGGGAAGGGATATGGTTGGCTTTTTCTTTCTCCCCAAATTTTTATCCAGCTAGTGATTGGTCCTGCAGTAAGCTGATGAAAAGAGTACAGTACACTTGTTTTTGCCTGACATCAATTCTAAGGAAATAGAAAATTTGGACATTTCTTTGTTCAAAAATATTCCATATGAAAACTGGGTGTTTTCTGTTTTAATGTAGAATAAAGCAAACCTCAGTTTCTACAAATAGGCCAGTTTATTCTCACTGGGGAGAAAAAATAACTCATTCGATTGTTGTATGCACATGGGGATAATTTGAAAGAACCAGAATTGAATTTTTCTTTTTCCTCACAGGGACCCTGAAATTGAATGTCTGTGATGAGGTCAATGAAGACCCATCAACTTAGATTTTGGGGATCTGAATGATGCTACAGGCCACCAACCAAATCAGCTCAAGCACATTAAGTCTGTATCATCATGAATTTGTCATTAAGATATTTGGATAAAGGGACAAAGTTAATTTCGGTAACAACTGCACAAAGGCATATCTCATTTTATTGCACTTCACTTTACCGCACTTCATGGATATTGCATTTTTTACAAATTGAAGTTTAGCGACAACCCCCCATCAAGTAAGTCTACTGGAACCATTTGTTCACTTCATGTTTCTGTGTCACATTTTGGTAATTCTCACAATATTTCAAACTTTCCATTATTATTATATTTGTTATGCTCTGTGATCAGTAATTACAACTTGCTGAAAGCTCAGATGATGGTTAGTATTTTTTAGCAATTATGTTTAGGTATTTTTAATTAGGGTATATACATTTTTTTAGATATAATGCACATTTTTAGATGTAATTCGAACTTAATAGGCTACATCATGGTGTAAACATAACTTATATATGCACTGGGAAAACAAAAAATGCATTTGACTCACCTTATTGCAATATTCACTTTATTATGTGGTCTGGAACCAAACCTGCAATATCTCCAAGGTGTGCCTGCATGCAATATTTCCTCTATAGAAATTTGAACATAAATTATGTTTATTATGCCTTATTATAACTTCCCAGAATATAAGAGTTCTCTGAAGGTTATAGTGGAACCTATCTGGAGACCTCTACCAGCTCTAAGCAAAACAAGTCCAGTCATATTTGTTTTATATTTTGATTTCATGTAACATTAAAAAAACAACAGTTTTCCACTACTTCAAAAATAAGCCCTATCAAAAACCACTTCTCTATTTTCTATGCATGCAATCTTTTTCTGTATATCTTCTTGAGACTCAAACTCATAGTTTGATCCTGACGTCTCAATGCAAGTGTTACATGTGGTCTCCACTGGGACACTAAGCCAGCTGTCCTTGGGTACTAAGTTCACAGGTAAGAGACCATGAAGTGCTGTGACTCCCTTCCAACCTGATGTAGTAGAGTTACATGGGCCAAGTTATTTCTTTGGAGGCAGTTAACCACCTGACCCTTCTGATATGAATCAATGAGAGAAACTTGTTTGCTTTAGCTGCTAGGAAAAGAGGTGAAAAATAAAAGTATCCTTTTGGTGGGAGATTTAACTTTGATGAAGGTGGCTTAGTTGGAAATTTCCCACATAGAAGGGTGTCCAAATTCACCTGGAAATCTTTTAATATGGGACTATACTGCTCTGGTAGGGGGCTCTCAGTGCCATTAACATTTTTCCTACTCTAGGATCCAATGGAAAGAAAATGAGAAAGGATCTCCCTGACTTCAGATATAAGTAAACTGCATGGGAAATATCAGAAGTCTCCTGGCGTCCCTTTCAAGCTTCTGATTATCAAACAAGCAGTATCTGGCATGCATCAAGGTGGCAAGCAGAGACACAGATTGTGTCTTCAGAACTACATTTTGTTTGTTTGGTAATACAGTTCAGGGAATGTTGGCAGAGTAGCAGGGCAAAGTGCAGTGATATGCCCAGCACTGACTAGTGTGGATATGAAAATTAGAATTAAGTATAGAAGTGAAGTTCAGAAACCTCAAGAGGTCAGAGGAGCAGGAAGACATTGCTGAATTTGAAGAGACAGCAATACTTAAAAGGACAAGATTCTTGCTTTCCTAGCAGGGCTAGGAGCAGTATTAAAAATACCACTCAATGGCCAACAAAATCAGGAATTATCAGAATAAAGAGATATAGAAGACAGATATTATGAAGTTAAAACTGATGAGAATTAGTAATTGATTGCTTTGGGAATGGTGAGGGAGCAGAATAAATAAAAATGGATGATAACCTGAATGTTGGTAGAGTGATTCATTTGAATGGGGAGCTGCGGACCTCGGCTACTTGGACAGGGAAATGCAGTTTGGGATATTTGGGATATTATTAATGACAGGAAATATAGAGATGGAAATTAAATCCTAGAAATCGGAAGAAAGGGTAAATCTGAGAGTCCCAGTACAAAGGTGAGACCTGAAGCCATTGTTTTGGGTCACTGGTAGAGTATAAATAAAGAGACCACAGGAAAGGACCTTGGAATTGGTGGATGAAGCAAAGCAAGAGGAGGAAATTAACTAGAGTTCAAAAGGGAGGCAAGCTCCCTACTCTTTCTAGCATTGCAAAATACAACACAGTCCCTCTGTGTCTAGATAACTATAAAACACAATTACATAGAAAGCAAAACATAAAATACAAATAAACTTTTATATAACCAAATATTTGATGCCATACTTTTTGGACAATTTTGATTTGGTTTAAATGAAGCTGGTTTTCAGCCCAGAATCAACAGATTTTTATTATAATCCAGTTGTTGACTCAGTTTTATATGTTTTACATGTTCCCATTTTCTTTTGTTAAGAGTCCAGTTATAGGGTGACCAAAAATCAGTTTGCCCAGGATTTTCCCAGTTTTAGCAACAAAATACCCATGTCCTGAGAAATCTCTTAGTTCTCAACAAAGCAAGATGGTTGGTAACCCTAATTCTGGATACCAACAGTTCATACAGAAACCTGGAAGCGAAGGAAAGCAGACTACTATCAGCACTTAGTTCTTAGATATAAACTTTTCTTGTTTTTAAAGCATGCTTATTATAGGAAACTTGCTAAATAAGTGATGAAACATACATAGCTTAAAAGTCACTCATCATCCTATTATTTAGACATAAGTTTCTTAAACCTGTGGTGACTTCTCTATGCATTTTTTCTGACATTGTTTAGATACCACTATTAATACTACTTGAAATACTATTTGTATTATTCTCTTTATTGTTATTATAACATAAGCATTTGTTTCTGATGTTAATGTTTCTTTGTAAACATAATAGTTGATGACTGAATAATTTTCCACTAGAATTTTTTCAGTGTTATTGGATTGCTGGAAATAGAAGCCACTGACAATTTTTCAAAATGACTTCTCTGCAACGAAAATTTTCACCAATTAAATTTTTATGTGTCCTTTTTATCCTTTCCAAAGATCTATTTTCAAAAGGGAAATTATCAGATGAAAAGGTTTATGACTAGCATAAAGCTGAAAAGGTATCCTCATTGAAAGAAGTATTCACTGGGTAAGCTGACCAACCAAAAAAAAATAACTGTAGGGGTATTGACACACTGAAATGTCCCAAAAAAGTAAAGCTCGAAGTCAACATGATCCCACACATACTCTGAGAATATAATCAGTTTATTAGTTTTTCAACTTTATTATGAGCACAAACCCAAACAATCAAACAAGTGATTAAAGCACTTAATATGGTATAAAAAAAAGCAATTTGGAAGAAACAGAGTCTATGCAGGGAAAATAAAACTATATTTATATTAATACACACACACATATGCATATACATTATATATAGTTGATTATCATTATTTGTGGTAGTTATAGACTATAAGGTCACTGCAGCATTGAATTAGAGAATACTGAACCTGTAAAAACACAGGTTTAGGTTCCTGTGAGTTTTTGGTGACATTTTCATCAACTGAACAATACATAACCAAAAAAAAGTACAAAAATGTAGAAAATGTGGCACTAAATTACCGCAAAAAGCACACTTGTTTACAGTATGAGAGCTGAAACAAGAAGACAGAGTGGCACCTTCTTTGAACTCAGCTGGGAATGTGTGCATCACTTGACCCAAATTTTTCATAGTTCTCCATGTCTATGAGTGATGATGAAAGTGTGACTACAAGATCTGTGAATCTGCAGATAATGAGGATAAAATGTGTGTATGTATACATGCATTTTTTTCCACAGAATATATATACACACACCTATACATAAAAAATATATATTTATTTCTACAACCTATGTTTTTAATTTCCACAATCTATTTTTTCTGTGAATGTTCTATATATTACATAATATATAAAACATTATAAGTTGCACAAATGGAAAGTTCAAGAGATGAATAAAGATCAATACAAAGAAGTATCATTGTGAGATTTCAGAATTCTAGACACAAAGAAGCAATTTTAGAAGCCACCAGAGAGCATATACATAAAGGATCAAGAATCAAAATGAAATCTAACTTTCTTAGATCATACCAGAACCAAAAAAGTGATGGAGTAATTCCTTTAAAATTTTGAATAAGAAGTAATTCCCTGCTATGCTTCTACACCTAGCCAAACTACCAATCAATTGTAAGGGAAAATGAAGAAATATCAAATATGCATGGCCTCAAATATTTTGCCTCTCTTCTACCCTTCTTCAGGAAGCTAATAGTGGGTGTTCCCCACCAGAGGAGGCAGTAATCTAGAAAAAGGAAGACAGGATTCAGAAAACAGAAGAGAAGTAAGGAAATCTTCAGGATGAAGAGTAATGGAAATTCCCGGATGACAATAGTGCCCTAGGGGTTGAGGGAAACCAGTCCAAATAGGAAAACTGTGACTCAAAAGACAGACATGTCATGGGCTGTTATCATCATGATTTCTGCTCTAATACTGTATTTTAAATCTGACAGAGTAGCTAAACGAATTGTTCCTGCAAAACAAAGAAATATGTCATTAGAGAAGGAGTCATGAGATATAGGGTGTAGGGAACCCAAATAAGGAGAAAGGCAAAGGGAGTTCCAAGGATGATGGACAAAGGGAAGTCCCAGGATGACAGTTATGACAGATGTCTCATAAAAAAAAAAAACAGTAACAAGGAATTGAAGGATTACTTTTGTGTGTTATGAAAATTGACAAGATTGTATAAGGTCTTTAAACAATTAACAATAAATTAAAAGATAATTAAGTACATAAAAAATAAGGCATGTACACTTCTCCAAAGAAGAAATTCAGATGGCCAACAGGCCTACGAAAAGATGCTCCACATTGCTATTTATCAGAGAAATGCAAATTAAAACCGCAATGAGATATCACCTCACACCAGTTAGGATGGCCAACATAGAAGACTAGGAACAACAAATGCTGGCAAGGATGCGGAGAAAGGGGAGCCCTCCTACACTGCTGGTGGGAATGTAAACTAGTTCAATCATTGTGGAAAGCAGTATGGAGGTTCCTCAAAAAACTAAAAATAGAAATACCAGTTGACTCTGGAATTCCACGCCTAGAAATTCACCCTAAGAATGCAGGATTCCAGTTTCAAAAAGACATATGCACCCCTATTTTTACTGAAGAACTATTTACAATAGCCAAGAAATGGAAGCAACCTAAGTGTCCATCAGTAGATGAATGGATAAAGAAGATGTGGTACATATACACAATGGAATATTATTCAGCCATAAGAAGAAAACAAATCCTACCATTTGAAGCAACATGGATGGAGCTAGAGGGTGTTATGCTCAATGAAATAAGCCAGGCAGAGAAAGACAAGTACCAAATGATTTCACTCATTTGTGGAGCATAAGAACAAAGCAAAAACTGAAGGAACAAAACAGCAGCAGACTCACAGAATCCAAGAATGGACTAACAGTTACTAAAGGGAAAGGGACTGGGGAGGGTGGGTGAGAAGGGATGGAGAAGGGGAACAAGGGGCATTATGATTAGCACACATAACACAGGGAGGGGGGCACGGGGAAGGCAGGATAGCACAGAGAAGACAAGTAGTGACTCTATAGCATCTTACACTGATGGACAGTGACTGTAATGGGGTATGTGGTGGGGACTTGATAATGGGGGGAACCTAGTAACCACAATGTTGCTCATGTGATTGTATATTAATGATACCAAAAAAAAAAAGAAAAGAGGCAAAAAAAAAAAAGGCACATACTAACTTTAGGAAAAGCAAAAGGAAGGACGGAAACAATCATAATATACCACAATGCTCAGCTGTGAATAATATTTCCATAGGCATAATAATGCTAACACTGAATATTGACTAAACCTCAAAATACAATACTACATTAGGAGTAAAGGAGAGTGGGCACAGAGAAAATTTCAGTATTAGAGAGCTACAGCCTAATCTATTAATATAAAGTCAACAGATTATGCCTAAAATTGGCACATCTAAAGAGAATAGTATAACATTATTTAATAAATCTGAAGATGTGTAAATATCAGAAGTAATAGGTGAAAGAGTCATAAGTGGTTGTTTCAGGGCAGGAGAACTGGAACAAATAAAAATAGATAGGGCAAAGAACTTCCATGTCTTCAATGATCCTCTTGGTATGATTTAACTTTAAAGTTCATTAATTTATTATTATACTCATTAATAATAGAGGTAAAAATATGGCACTAATTCACACTTCCTACAGAAGGTAAATCATTTAAAATTGACTGGTGATAACAGTAATCATGGAGGTCTGAGTTGGCAGTGTCATCTGGTCCAGCAATTTTGACCCAATTGATTGCTTGCTCTCCAGGTACTGTCGTTGTGCCTGCACCAAGGGTAAAACAAAGGAAACTTTTTGGAGCTAGATTCTAGCTACCCAGACCTCCCAGCATTTTGGCTAAGAATGTCTTTCACTTAACAAAGAATTATGACCAGAATTGGATTGCAGTAGGTTAACCTTTCATTTAATTTAATTCCTAATGTTAAATTGGTACTAAAATCTATTTATGGGTTTTTCCTTTTTCTACTTTCTTCCAGGAATATTATCTGGCATTCTAAACTTGGAGAATATCTGTATAAGGAACCTCTAAATATTGGCAGAAAATATAAGTTGTTAGGAGTCTCATGAGTAAGACCAAGCTGTGGGATGTTTCAGGACTGACCTTCAAGATCATCTTTTCCAACCCCCTGATTTTACACATTATAAGACACTATAGCCAAAAAGGGCTAAGTGGTTTATCCAAGGCCATGCAGCTATTAAAGACACAGAAGGATAAGAACTCAGGTTTCCTAACTTCCAGGTCAGTGGTTCTTTCACTCTATTACCCTACACTCTACTACCTCACACACTAAAAGCACTGCTCTACACACTACACAGCACAGCACTACACTGTACTATACTACACCACCCCACACTCCATGCTATTCTGAATTCACTACTCTGTACTATAACATTCTACACTACAGTACACTGCACTGAGCTACACAACACTGCATTCTTAAATAAATAAATCAGAATGAATATTAATCTCTGATCTTCTAGATTTAATCCACAGGAGTCTCCTAATTTCCCCAACCTGCAGCTCAGTCCAGTTCCAGTTCTTGAGCTAATATTGACCCTATCTTTGTCCCAGATTTCCCATGACTCCTGCAATGGGCGCTGCAATTTAATGACCTTCCATGTAGCCAACGGCCCTCCTCTTTCCTAATTTCCTGGATTGTGTTGGATGATAATCCAGGGTCAGTAACCAAGGCCGATCCCTGGGTTCCTCCTTTGTTATCTGCCCTCCTGCAAGGTGACTTGTTTTGAAGACTGAATTCTATAGACAACTTCCTGTGTTCAAGGCCCTTCTGCGTGCTGTAGTTTAGCAGGCTAAGCTTTGCTTTGGGTGCCCCTTTAACAAACTGAGCAGGTCCCCAGCTGCTTCTTTAAACTAAGAAGACCACAGCCTTGTTTTCATCTTACTCTTTCTCCTACTCAAGGATTGGTGTTGTTATGCTAGGAACTTGGGCCAAGAACATCATCTCTGTTCCCAGCAGTAGCAACAATGGTGTGGGAGGGGCATCATCCTACCAACTGGGAAGAATCCGATTTTTGAGAGGGAATTTGCATTTGGCTAAAATCTTGGTCCCTTGAGTTGCATGGATTTATCACTTAGTAGCTGGTGACCTGAGTATTAGTTTCCTCTCAAACGAAATGGAGATAATAATGACATCAATCTGATAGGATTGTCTTGGGGAGTAAATATAATTATGCATAGTACCTAACATACAGTTAGGGCTGAATAAATGTTAGATATTATTTTTTCATATCAGCCTTAAAAATTGAAAACTTGGGTAACATCAGAAACTGAAACTCAGAAAGACTGAGTAACTTGTCCATGATCCAAACAAAAGTGGGGGAATAAGACCAGGAGCCCATGTTCTAAACCCTTCCATACCCTGCCCTTTTCATAATCAAGCCCCCAACCAGTCTGAATTTCTGAGCAATGCTCTGCCCACCTGTTGGGCAGCTTCAGCTTGGATCCCCCCTAGTGCCAGGCGTCTGCCGGAATCGTGACGGGAACATGTTGATCCCTGTTGGACCCGTGCCTAGCCCACCCAGCAGTAATTTCCCCGCCAGCCTCTGCAGCAAGGACAGCTCTCTCAGCTCCTGTTCCAACCTACAGAGCAGGGCTGGTGCCAACTTTGCTCCCTGCCCCAGGCCTGTCTGGCTGCAGGTAGGCTGCTCTGACTCACCGGAGAATCCTGAGTTCTGACTAATCCTTTGTCTAATGACTTTTGCAGGGTCAACATGATAGCCACAAATGGAAGGAGAGCAGGGAAGAAAGGAAAGAGGAAAAGGAAGAAAAGTTTGTCTTCTCTATCAGCCCCATGAAGTCAACAGGAAATGGCTCAGTGTAGATCAACCACCTTACTGTCCTGAGAAAAGGGAGGGATGGTCTCGTCTGAGTGACTGAAGAGTTAATCATGACCTGGGCAAGAGTTTATCATCCAGAGTTCTGTGTTTGAATGTTAGAGAATTCTCTTGGTTTCGTCTCAGCACATGCACTTCAGTGCCTGTGTCTACTTTAACAGCCTGGAATGCAATTCCCCTTGCCCATTCTTCTCTTTCACTATGGGTTTTTCTGACCCTCGGGGTAGATTTATGTTTCTGGCTGAATGATTACTCAGTGAATCTTTGCTAAGGGGTGTTCTGTTCCAAGAAATGACACATCTCTTTGGGGATGACTCTCTACCTAACAGGGGTGGGAGGGAGGTCAGGGGAAGCCCCTACCCAGGAGAAAATAGCTTCTTTGTGTGCTTGAAGAAAAACAGTCAGATGATGAACAGCCTGATTTGGGGGCTGTGAGTGGGTGAGCCCTCCAGTGAAGTCGTCTTCAACGTTCCCTCTTAAGGAGAGATTATGAATTTAATGAGCAGAAGAATTCTGACAAGCCTTAAAGCTAAAGGCAATTAGCAAAGGCCAAACTACTTGAATTCTTTGCAGTTATAAAATCATTCCCTCCCAATGAAATTATACATGCATATATCTTTATATTGTATCTATATATCTGTATCCCACATAAGATTACACTGTATTCTTTTATCTGCATATACGAGAGCCATTTCCTACTCTGTGTTCAGCGGCCCACTAATCCCAGGAGATGCTACATGGCAGAAAAGACCCAGGAAATGCCACATTCTAGAGCCTCCTCATTGCTATGCACAAAGGATACTGGCATGTTACATGCCCTTCCTGTCCTGTTCAGAGAAATCCTGCAGTAAGGATTTGGTGTAATTTTATTAACTCCAGCATTCCAAATATGTTTGAACACGAACTCCTTTTCTCCACCCTAACTCTCACCAACTTCCCAGGGAATCAATGCTCCATACAGTACAATTTGAGAAATGCTAATGCACTGTACAATTAAGTCATGGAGCAGGCCAAAACACTCATCTCTTTGATGATGCCAATACTTAAGACATTTTTGACACTCATATTTTACTTTACTCATGTTGCTAAGATACTGTGTGATGCTCTTTAGAACATTCTAAGTGATGGTAAAGCTTAGTTCTTTGAAGTGCTTTAAACTGACTTCACTCCAACTTATGCCTGTTGAATGATGTGACTGATTAAGCTTGGCCATTATAATTCAACGGCAAAGTATCTTTGTATGACTGAAAAAAAATTCGTTTTTGACGTCTTCATCATTCCAAAACTGGGTTATTTTCCCAGTTTTTGGCTTGGATCCCCTAACTCAGACCTTTCCTTGTTTTAGTTTATATCATCACCAGATCAACCTTTCTAAATTCAATAGTAAGGAGTCACTCTCCTTCATCAAAGTCTTGGGTGGCCCCAGGTCAAGTTTTTTCTGCACTGCTTGGTTTTAAGAACTTCCAGAATCCCCATTCATTCAGCCTTGTTTTCCTCCACTCCCCCATTTCCTTACATGGCCAAGTTGGGTTCTTTACCATCTCACAATTATCTGGGTCCTCCTTGCAGTGTTCTGATTGACCAAAATACTTCAAGTTTTCCCCTTGAACTGATCCATAAATCTTTAAAGGAAAAATAGGAACATTTTTTCTTCTCTCTCTTGAAGCATTTACTGAATATGAACATATTCATTAATGTAATTGTTCACTGGATGCCTAAAAGATTTCTAAACTATATCAATGGTGATTATATTTTCTAATACAAAAATTAAAAATGTTCAGTCTGACAAAATGGTATCTATGAAAGCGATAACATAAAATATCAGAAATTATTGTAATTCTGGAATATATGAGATATTCTAGAAATCTGACATAGTCAAATATGGGTGACATGTCCTCATGTGATACCATTTAGTAAAGAATTATTTTCTCCCATACAAATTCATATTGCTGACTCTCAACAGCATTTTAAATTATTAGATGCCAAAGAGTGATATAATTTAGTCCTTCTGACTTCCTCTTGCATGTAGCACATGTGAAAACTTCTCAAATCTTTTCTAGTATAAGGAAGAGTACAAAATAAATATCAAACATTTTCAAAAAATGTATTAATCGTTTTATATTTCAGAGTTGCAGTGGGAACAATAGAGCTAGGCAGTTTATGCTTAGGTGAATGTTTTGTAAATTGTTCCATTTCCACATTTAATCTTACAATCAAATTCTTCCCTCATCTATAGATGACATACATTAGGGAGAGACACAGGGTGTCTTGTGCAATTCAGGAATCCACTTAAATGGTACTTTCCCAAAAAAGTGATAAATCAGGATGATGTAAAGAATTCGGAATGCATAGCCCCAATCCCTGTCTGTTTCTACACCTGGCTATATCCCTTCTACAGATTCACCTTATTGCTCTGAGAGTGTGAGCCATGACTCCTCTCTGGAAGACTCAGCATTATGTAACGTGTGATATAACCTCTAGAAAACACTCTAGACTCGGGGTTAGACCAATACTTTATGTAAGGAAGATGGAGTACCAGTGACTTATCATTAATTGCAACACTGTGGATCATGAAATGACATTTCTGACCTCACGTTCTATTTATATTTCCATTGTTAGCATTGTAGTAAATTAACTCAATAATCATTACAAAATTCCAGTAGGCTGACATATCATAATGGAAGATCCCAGCTTTTGCCCAGTTGCCTTAGACACTCAGAAACATTTCGAAATTGGAACAGTCTTGTCTGATCATTTCTTTCCATGAATCCCACATTCTCATCAAAGACCAGAAGTTATAGGACTTGAGTAACTTTGCCAGGCCAAAGACCGTTTTAGGATTAGAAATGAGCAAAAAGATTTATTAAAAGAAGGAGCACTTCAGTCCTACTGTATACATCCTCACACTGAAGAATACTTATTATTGTTTTTATTTTTGCTCTTATTGTTATTATTATTACTGGAAGGTCCACATGATCCTAGTATGCCGCAGTGACTTGTCAAACCTTTATTCCAGAAAGTATTTTGTTCAACTGATCTCCCAGGTCTCACAGGCATGCACACAGAGCGCGGAGTGAGGGAAGACGAGGACAGCCCCAAGGCGCGTCACAGCAGCCATTTGTAATATGACAATTAGTGGAATATTAGAGGGTAAAGCCAGATTGATCTCTTACCCTGGAGAACAGTAAAAGAACACATAATTAGGTAGTCTTCCAAACTTGCACAAACCTGGAAAAATCCAAATGTTTAAAGTATCATCTATTTTTATTCATCCATCACTAAATCACTAATACAGAAAATGTAACAAGAAAAATAAATACTGTGAACGTTTTTCCTGAATAGAGAATTTTTATACCTCAGGTCATTATAAAGTTTATCTTCCAAATCAGACCAATTTTAAACATGAAAGGGACTATCATTAATACTTATGCTGGAACAACAGACATAAACTGGAACATTACACTAAATTGGGCTTTAGAATATGTCCTGAAAGTTAAAATTTAGATGGTACTTAACAGAAACCATGGAATATAATAGAGATGCAAAAAAAAATAACAAATTATGTCAAAGTGCATATCAGTTTCAAACATTAAAAATTTACTCCCTTTCTTTGAATTCAAGATGGGCAAATTGTCAAAAGCATTTCTTATTAATAAACAACCTTGAGAAGGGCAGCGCACAAGTGCTAGGTAAGCACAGATCATAAACTGCAGTGGTTCCCGCGAACGGGGTAGAGGGCGACCCTGACGTTGACTCCACCACGACCTTCTTTTCCTCTTCACGGGCAATTAGTCATGCCGTGGTGTTTAAAACCGAAACGTTCATTTTAAATACTACAAAAATGTGGCACAGAGCGCAGGCAAGGCATCTGTTCCAGCAAAATGTTATGTTTTGATCATTTTCAAAAATGATTTTTCTGTTTTTAAAGAAAGTGTGTGGACATGGAGATGAGTCAGTCAATCTGAAGAGTACTGTATGCAGGGTTATTTTGAAAGCTGAAAATGTAAAAATACATGGAAAGAAAATAATTTTCCTTAAATATTATTTCAATTTTATTCTTTGACTTAGTATTTTCTTCTTCTTTTTATATCTTTCCATAGCATCAGATTTGTTGCCAGGCGGCGGGGCAGGGGGCAGGGGGCGGGGGGCAGGGAGTGATCTTGAAGGCAGCTATGGAGTCGTCGTCATACGGCAATCTGGACTATGAGAATGGTTATACTCATCTGCATAGATCTAGGTAATCTTTATTTGAAAAGAATGGCTTATAAAGTGCAAAGGTTCTTTGCTTAGGTATATAATTACATTTCTTTTTAAACAATTCCTGATTCCATAAATACTACCAAAACATCAATCTATTCCCTGCCTAGAGCTTCTACTACTTTATTAGACCTACTACTCAGTGCTATTGTACGTAAACTGTATCATAATCTTAGTATTTTCTATCCTGATCTACATACTCCTTAATTTTCTAAATGAAATACATTTAGCATATTAACATTGACTGCTAGCCTGAGAAAATGAAGACTATTCTCCAGAGTTAGATTATTTGGAAACTTCAATGAGTACACCGTAAAAGGATTTCAGCAAGATTTCTCTTACATTCTGTCTTTTCTTTTTTAATTTAGTCTTGTAGTATTTGCATTCCATGGAGCCTCAAAAGTAAACTGTAGTTTGCTGTTGGTGAATATGCCTGTGTACTTTGGTTTCATTTTGATCGTTTGAGGCCCCACTGAGATAGTAACCCATAAGTTCTAGTAGAGAATGAACACTGACTTGCGGTGCTCTTCCTCAAGCAAATCATGTTACTTTCAGTGCCATTTCTTCATGTGGAGAACTGAGGAAAAATGACAATCATCTTCCTCCTGATAGATTACTGACTTCTGAGATGTCAGGATTTATTTGCATTTGTAAAGCACTTACCAGTTAGAGTTCACAATACTACATATCAATTGATACAAATCAGAACAGCTACCTAGCCAACTATTTTTATCTTGATCTGTTGCTTTTGGCCATCTAAAACAGAACAATCAATTGGACCAACCATTCTGAGATATAAATTGGCTGTTAAGAAAGCCAAAACACCAGATTGGCTGCTTTTTTTAATTGGTGTTTTTCACGATATGAAAATATTGGGTAAAAATGGAAAAACTGAGTCAAAGATCCAGATGTTTGATCCTCCCGTTGCCAAATAGCCACACATTTTGTAGCATTCAGATTTGCAACTGAATTTCTCAGCTTTCACCAGAAAGCCTGTCATCTTATAGATATAGCCTTAGAGGAGCTATAAACATGAAACTGATATGGTCCCAAGAAAAGCATCTCTTTCACCCAAGATAACAGTTGCTTGTGCATCTGCTGTTTTCTCCTCACTAGGCAGCTTCCTGGACAGGAAGGGCACAAGGATCCATTGTTCAAAATCCTATAGTATTCTGTTATTTATTTGGGCCTAAGGCTGCTTAGAAAGGAGAATACCCTTGTAAGCTAAATAATGACCATGACAAAAAGAGTATCTTTCCTGGACTGGTCCACTTAGTAATTTAGATATAGATACATGCAAGAGCTAGCACTGCAACCCTGAGAGGGGCACAACCCAGATCCACATTTTCTGGATTGGTTTGTCTTATTACATACTTACTAGGGCTTCCACTAGACATCAAGCTATTCCATATATCCTAAATCTAGTCTGCTAACAACACTTACATAGTTCAAATGAGCATAGCAAACGTAAACAATAGCCTTAAGTATGTGTCAAGGGAGATATGGAGAACTTTGGAAGTTAAAATATATTGCCATTTTGCCTATTTTTGACAGCTGACATTTGTTTGCATTGCTGCTTCTGCACCCGGGCACATATTAATTCAAAGCTACAACCACAGTATGTATTATCTTTACTTTTTCTTTTTTCCTCTTGGATTCACTCCTCTTGAAATATCACATTTTAATTATGTGCATAGCAATGACTTCATTGCTTCTTAACTCAGCAGCAGCCAACTCATTTTCCCCTGATGGTATGATGACCTGTCCTTGTGGGAGAAACCCATCTGTTTATGTTCTTTAAGCTGTATCTACACGAGAAACAGGTTCTGTATGTTTTGAAACCATCTTTTCTTATTTCACTACTCATTCCTTGCCTAGAAAGGAAAAACCAAGGAACTAAGAGGAAATCACTGCATCCAAGAGGCATTTCTAGCCAAACCAGTAAACTGTGAGCACACTTGGCATAAAGAACATGGCCTGAAAATTATCAAAGGCAATGGGTTTCAACCCATTTAAGTATTTGATCTCAGTGTCACATACAAGCATAAACCATTTAGCATGGGGCTTGTTATATAGCATAATATGCAGTAGTTACATTTTTCACTGGGATTATATAAGAAGGGACCAACCGGGAGATGAAATATTTGTCTCTTGGTAATGTGTGAATGTTAATGAAAACTCTTTTTATAACCTGGTTGTCTATCTGATGCTAAAATAGGTTTACAAAGGAAAGTGATTCTTCCTGTCTGGCATAAACTCCTGGCTTGACAATAAACATTGATCGAGATACATTTAATAGAGTACTTTCAAAAGAAATTCTGTACTGTCAACTTACTTTTACAAGTAACTGGGGAAGATATTTATCATCTGTCACAAGAAGTCTTTCCATGAGAAGGGTTTTGAACTCCAGGAAGAAGGCAGTGTTCATCTATAGGATGTTTTGCCTCTCCATATAGTTTCTGGATTCTACCATGAATAGAATGGTCTTCACTAATGATGACCCATAGTTAATTGTGGGTATTTCATATAATGAGATAATATCTCAGATTTGTATTCAGAGCAGAATTTCAGTTCAATCCTGGGACAGAGCTAGCAAAAGATTGGAAAAGTCTCCTCAATCCATAGGCAAGAATGAATATAATTCTACACATGGTAGATTGTCAAAGACCTAGGTAAAAATAAGCCCATGAGGACACACAGCATTATCTAATTTAAGCAATGTCAAAGTTAGCCTAACTCCAGAGGCCCATAACAATACTCAAGCACAGCACTAAACAGTTTCAGTTCTTGAATTAAAGCACATTTAGACTGGCAGCACAGCCCTGGGTCCTGCCTCATGAACAATTAGGAACTGGAGATGGTTTATTAGTGTCTTATCCCTAAGGTCCAAGAGCTTGGAGGCGATCAGAGTGCCCGGTACCCATGAGAGCCCACTGCTTCAGTTTCACTTCCTAGCCCCACCACAGGATGCAGACTGCACGGCTAGCTCTTCTGCCCAGGCCGCAAGTTTTCCCAACAATTCCTTCATATTTCCTTCCAATTTCTTCCTCCTTCAGAGAGATTTGATCCTGGCTATGGACTCCAGGCACATTACAAGACATATCACCAGTATTTGAAAAGGAAGTAAAGACATAGTAAATGTACTAAGAGGACAGCAAAATCATTTCAGGTTGGAGAATTTTCCCAGAGGGAAAAGAATATGTGTTCAATTTTGAAGGTAGACAACAGTGGAAAAAGACAGTCTATGAAGGCAAAGGATGAGAGAGAGAAGTCAGGATTGCAGGGAACAAACTGGAGTGAATAATTACAGCAAGAGCTTGGGAAGTTGATTTGGTGCTATCTAATATGGGATCACACTGACCCTAATGGAGACGAATGACCAGTGCTTTCCAAGGGAAGAGCAAGCCCTATGCACCTCTACCATTGCCTCCCGCAGCCTCCTGAGGCCGAATTTTCACTTCGAGAAGGGAAACAATTTTTACTGAACAACTATACCTTTTCAGGTAATGCTCTTCTTAGACTTGTCAATAATATTCCCCAAATTCTTACAGATTGCGCCAGCTACTCAACTGATATCTCTCAGCTTCTAACTCACCGTCTACCATCAGTTTTGTGTTCTGGGCCTATGACTCTGAAACCACATTCTTGCCTGTGGGGGCTCCATACCAGGCTCTGCCAGTAGAGTATGCTGAAGGGAGCACGCAAGACTGGAGGTCTGGTTTTCCTCTCTCTGTGACAATCACCTGAGCAGTGCTTCTATGTCCCAGCTGTGACAGTGCCTTCCTGTAGCAGCAACTGCATCTAGTTGGTTGTTATTCCTACACGGACAGTCAGTCTCACGAGGTCCCCTCAGAGGCACCAGTTTTCTGCATAACCATTTCTCCTGGCCTGGGATGCAGTCAGGACCAGGATGCCCCTCCAAGCTCTTGCCTTAGTTCTCCCAGCCCTGTGGGTGGTGGCTGTTTTCCTGCAGTTGCTACCTCCATGATACCTTTGACTTTTCCATTTACTCTTTCAGTTTTCTGTACATAATTAATAATTCTTAATACTAGATTCTGCCTGCTAACATTCCTGGAGTAGTTTGTTTCCTTTATTAATTAATAGATTAATTAATTAATCAATTAACTTTTTAAGTCCCCACAAGTAACTCGTAACTTATAGATGAACCATCATTTATCTAATAAAACCTTTTACTCAGTCTGCCCTCACCATAATAGCCACCAGATAGACACCTGCAAAGGCAGGGTGGGTTTTATTCAATTAATTAAAATTCCCTTGAATTACTCAAGATTTTATCTAGTTTTAGGCAATAGAAATACAAATAGCACTAGATTAGGACAAAGGGAGAATTCCTTAACTCATACCCACACCTGGAGAAAGGTAGGGGATTAAGCTGGGTGTATAATCAGGCCCTAGATTGATGCTTGAAATGCAGAAGTCTCTTTCACTGCTCCTATGCATCCCAGGACCACACACAAACAGGTCCATGTCTCTGCTTTCTATTTCATGTTCTCAGATTGCAGGTGTGGATAAAATGGAAGATCATGTGGCCATGATTCCCACCTGGCCCTGGTTGGCTAGCTCACTACACACGTGAGGGCAATACGTTGCTATTGACTCTATATAAAGAGCCCCACCTAGTGCTCTGGGTGACATGGTGACATGGCTGCAAGACTGCAGGAGAGTAGAGCAGAGGCTGGAGTGGTGGCAGCACCGAGGACAGAGGCCCAGAGGATGGCTGTGTGGGACTACTGTGCAGGCAGAGAGGTCTAGAGGACAGCTGTGTGGAAAAAGAGGCCCAGAGGATGGCTGTGCAGGCAGAGAGGCCCAGAGGCAGAGACTGGATTGCTGCATGCAGACTTGCTCTGAGTGAATGGGATTTTAGTGACTGATCTGCCACCTGGAAATAAAGTTGGGTATAACCCTTTCACCCCAAGAACATTTTACTGTCATTTTCTTTGGTCACACACACTGAATCCATAGCAAACTTGCCCAGGGCTGAAACCCATTGACAAGACAATTGGTGTAATTGGCAGGATTCATTGTTGACCAATGAAAAAGACAGGCTGCCCTTATGGGAGGGGTGCTTCAGTGGGCTGCCCCTGTGAATGGGGAGACAGTGGATCATCCCCCAGTGGGTATGTGGTCTGAGGTGGCTTGCTTCCTAGAGGACTGGGCTGCACCCCAGGACTGGAGGCAAGTGGAGGTGACACCTGAGGCAGTAGGGGTGGCCCCTGGTATAGTAAGTAGGTCTTTTGAGAGACAGAGTGCCTGTGAGGCAGCAGAGACTGTGGTTTGGCTGCTTCTCACAGTGTTAAAAAAGTCTACTAAAGAGAAGGACATGCTCCTGAAAAAGACCCAAGAAATGACAGCATGAGAAAGCAAGCTGCAAACTTCTATGGATTCCCTGAAGAAGGAAATGGCATTAATGCAAGAGGAGGCAGCACAAGAATGCTGGCAGTGAGGTGCCATTGAAGAGGTAAAAGATTCCTTACAGAACAAGATGGCAGCACTGCCAGGTGCTCTGAAGGAGGAGAAGGCCATCAAGGAAAAAGATGAACTCCTGAGGGAATCACAGGGAGAGGTGGCACAAGAATGTCAGCTGCAAAGCATTGAGCTGAAGGTAAAAGACCTTTTGAAGACTGAGATAGCGTTGTTGCAAGGCACTGTAGCAGAGGAGGCACTCAGGGGAGTGGAGAGAAAGGTGCCATCAGCCCCAGAAATGGAGGATCTGGGGAAGGATGAAGGGGTAGTGCTGGAGGCACTGACCCCTCCTGTATTTAAAGCATGCCTGGTGGTTGTAAAGAAAATAAAGACCCTGCAGCTGAGAGTTCCCCAAGGAGAGGAGCAGCCCCCTCTCCAGGTCATGAAGCACTCTATGATCTGCCCCTATACTCGGGCTGAGCTGGTGGATTTGGGCTCCCAGTTTAGGCAGAAGCCCTTGGAGTCAGTATCAGCTTGGCTCCTGCCTCTGTGGAACTTTGGGGTGGATGGAATTGTTCTGTCAGGATCAGAGATGGGAAAGCTGGCTTCCCTGATGGTTCAGTCTGCCTTGAGGCAGCAGTTACAAAACGCGCATCAGACCCCAGGGAGTCACTCCCTCCTCAATTGGCTCATGGCTGCACTTTGTGCTGTGTGGCCCAATCAGGGTGATCTACTATTCTCTCCTGCTAGATGTCAGATGTATGCTGAGCTCCAACAGGTGTTAGGAGAGCTAGGCATAAGAAATGCCATCTATAGTCCAGAGAATAATGGCCCATTTGAAGATATTTTCACTACTGGGATGAGAAATATTGTGCTTCAAATGGCTCCCACATCCCTCTTTGGATCTCTGGTGGACATTCTTTCCTCTCATTTAGGGCAGCCCATAAGCGACGTGACACATACAGTAGCAGACTTAGGAGAGGCTGAAGCAATGAGAACATGGAAAGAAATAAGGTTTGCTACTCACAAGAAGAATTTAAAAGGCCCCATGAAGGTTATGAGGACCCAGATGTGGGTTGATTTAATATGGGCAGGAGCAGATGGAAGGAAATTAGATGGGAAGCCAAATAGGATCTTACTAGAGCTATGGCAACAACTGAAACCAGAGCAACAGTTACAACCAGTAAGACCTAAGAGGCAGAGGTCAGAGACAGAGCCACAAGTACGGCCTGTGTGCCTGCAAGACTTTTTGCTGGAGAGACTGGAGAAAGAGAGTACTGTAAGGCCCACCCATGGTTCTTTTGGTTAACTCATTTGAGTAGAACTGGTTTGAATACAGTCAGGATTACCACTTAGTGGCAATGGCTCTCCTCAGGCTTGAGCGTTATTATAATTTATAATTTCTGTCATTTATATTGTATTATATTTTTATGGAGTTTGATGTTCCAGCTTTCTTGCACAGGCACCACTGCAGAGGACAGAGGGCACATAGATTGAGAGGAGAGAATCCTGGAGGGGTAGAGTGTGGATAAAATGAAAGTTCCTGTGGCCAGGATTCTCACCTGGCTTTGGTTGGCTAGCTCACTACAGAAGTGTAGGCAATGCATTGCTATTGACTCTATATAAAGAGCTCTGCCCAGTGCTCTGGGCAACACGGAGGCATGGCTGCAAGGCTGCAGGAGGACAGAGAAGGGGCTGAAGTGGTGGCAGTGCCGAGGACAGAGACTGGGATGGCTGTGCCCAGAGGATGGCTGTGCGGGACGACTTTGGGCAGAGAGGCCCAGAGGATGATTGTGTGGACAGAGAGGCCCAGAGGGTGGCTATGCAGGCAGAAGGGCCCAGAGGACAGCTGTGTGGGCAGGGGGGCCCAGAGGCAGAGATTGGCTTGCTGCATGCAGATTGCTCTGAGTGAACGGGATTTTAGTAATTGACCTTCCACCATGGAAATGAAGTTGGGTATGACCCTTTCACCCCAAGATCATTTTGCTGTCATTTTCTTTGGTCACATTGAATCCATAGCAAACTTGCCTGGGGCTGAAACCCATTGGCAAGACAGCAGGAAACCCACCTGCTGGCTTATATGTTCCAATTATATAATCAGAAAGAGATAACTTGCTTTTTCTCTTTGATCCCAAGCTCAAAATCCCAGGAAAGGGTTTCATTGCTGTAATACGGTTCAGGAGTTCATACCTGCACAGAAAAGTTGGAGGTGACAAAACTTTCAGCTTGGGTTATATACCTTCCCCTGGAACAAAATACAGTCATCAAGTGGAAACCAAGAGATGCTCCAGTTTAAACTCCAATGCTAAAGTGGAAGAAAGATTTCAGCAGAAGTGTGTATGCTCATCTAGGCAAGCAAAACAGTAATGTCCATTGACCTACTCTTACAATAAATTTAACATTCATCTTCTGCATGTGTGTTGTACATAATGCCTCACACACTCCTATGCTTTATAGAAATATACCATCAATCATTATTAATAAATTTGTTCACTGGTTTTGTAAATAGTAGTCCTACAAATTCTAGATTTTGAAATGTATTCCTTTTTTATACTACTGCTATAAAGTCTTTGATACTAGTTTAAATGTTAAAAATGAAATTTATAGTCATAAACCTCAGAGTTTAAAGAGCTTGCTGTCAGTATTTCTTCAGCTGACTATGGCATTCTATAGGATGGAAAAAACTTATTTGAAAATAAATTTAACAAATGTTAAGTATGATGTCCTAGGCACTGGATTAGGAGTTTTACAAACAATCTATTGAACCCTTACAATGACCCTGTGAAGTGATCATTATAATTCCTCATTTTCAGAGGAGGAAATTATGACTTGGTGAGATATAAATAGCTTGCCCAAATTTATAATATAATTGATAGATTCAGGATGATAACATAGATCTACATGAATTAAAACCCCCTCTTCTCTTCTTTACATTGTGGTTTCCCAGCTGAGCTCTGTAGCGTGCTGTGCTTGGCAGAGCCCACCCGGGGCCACCTTCTGCCCTAGCTGCCTGGCCTCATGCATCTGAGCCCACCTTGCTTCCTCCTCTCCATTAGACAACAGCTCTGTCTGTATACTGTGTTCATAAAGAGGGCTTCTGAAAGCTCTCTTTAAAATAAACTAATCCATGGCAACTTAACATTAGCAGTATCCTTGCCCTCTACTCACTGGATGCCAGCTGCATTCCCTTTTCTGTAGCAAAAATCAAAAATATCTCTGGACACAGTGGAATGTCCCCTGGATGGCAAAACGGCCGCTGTTTGAGAACTATTGCTTTAAACCTAATCCCAGCCAGGGACGCTGTTAATACATTTAAACAGGACTTTAAAAATAAAAGGAAATAGAACCAATGGCTTCATAATGTGTTGTGTCGCATAAACACCTGAGGACAAGATGAAGCTGAACTGTTGTTTTATTGCAACTTTTATCTGGGTCTTTACATTTTCAAAGCTTTAAAATGCTATAGACAAACTCTGAGCCATTCTCTCAAGTGCTGAGACATTTGTTTCTATCTTGTGGCATTTGATGTAGTCCTTCATTAATATCCAGGCTTGCATAGAGAATCAGAGCTTTTTAGCGGTGGCATGAACTGGAAGACATCTGCAGCACCACCCTGCTCACAAATTAAAATCTGAGCCACTCAAAGTTCACTGGTCAAGGCCCAAGAGCAAAGAATGTGGAGAAGTGGTTTTACTATCCAGTAACTGCCAGAATGGAAAGTTATTGAAATCTCTCCTAAAATGAAAGTCCTTTAACATTTAACTGGCATATCATTAGCAATCCCATTCAGCAAGCTACCTTGTACATTTATGGCATAATTCTTGAGAGCAACCAAAAATTAGCCCCTGGTCAAAGCGAGGCCTGCTATGTGTGCTTCACCAAGACCTTTATGGCTAAAGTAAACAACATTTTCACTTGCCTTTAAGCTTTGCAAGACATTTTGATCACACAAAATGAAGAGAAGATATGGGACCTCAGTGGTTAAATTTTATAAGTTTTAATGAGGATTCAGAAATTATAAGGATCATTTTTTTCCTGACAATAAGTTCTTTGGTCTCCCCTCTTGGTGAAGGTTGGATAGTCTTTTATTATACGTCCTTGATAAGTGACTCAGTTTTTCATCTGATGATGTCATTCCCACCTGTAACTGGACTGCTAGACTGGGTATTACCACATACATTTCTGTCCTTCATTGGGACCATAATATCTGCATTCCAAGTGCATAAGAAAAAAAACGCACATGAAGGATTTCCCAAGGATAGTTAGCTCTGTTCTACAATAGATTCTTCAACTGTGAGGTTCATATGTTCAAAAAAATTAATGCATGCCAAGAAGTGGGAAATGTTTGCAAAAATGTGTATTAAATTTGGAGTGTTTAGGAAACTGGAGAGTTTCTCAAATGTCTTTGTCCAAAATATTGCCCTTCTAGTTCACATCAGAGGAAATGAGAATTATACAATCTAGAACAGTCTGTTCTGGAGAATTGCTTTGAATGATTCAACTTTGCTGATATGTATCAATCTTTAAGTTATACTCTATGATACAAAGAGGTATTTTTCCTGTGGAGATTTTACTGAAGATGTTTTCTGTTGCAGTTTACTCTTTATGGGTAACCCCTTTGGAAAAATTCTCTTCTGGTGTTGGTGTGAATAGTTATGCATCCACTAACCAACCATTTGGTGTTCATTTTATGGGCAAAACAAATTGTGAAACTGACCACTTTTCTTTCTGCATCCTGTGAAAATCCCAGAGCTTAATTTGTGGCCTACCCAACAACAATTCTATTGGGCTCTGTAACATGTGTGTTTGCATCAGTCTCATTTCTGGTTCCATTTTTAGTCCCCAGGGCTTCTTTTTCATAAAATCTTAATATGTACATTATTACGTTGTATTTTTTAACTCTTTTATAAGCTCTTTTAATAGTAAACAACAAAACAAAACAGAGGAAAAATTATTAATGCAGTTTCATGGTTGGGGAAGAAACTGAAGGTAAAACAGACTTGGATGTAAGAATAGGAATTCCTCTTCTAGAGAAGGGAGGAGAGAAAGCATTGTGGCAGGTAGAACGATAGTGGCAATGACGCTCAGTGAGCTTAGTGAGTTAAAGAGAGTTTGGCCCTATCCACGTGGTTAGAGAATGGAGAGTGCATGAAGGCTCGAAAGCTATGTTAAGGTTCAGGTTATGAAATGGAAAATGATTAAGCAATTAAAGTCACAAAAGTGATATGGTCAGAATGTGCCTTTAGGAAGCTAACTTTATAGTGTCTCTTGAAGGGGGTGAGAATGGAACTAAAGGAGAGAATGAACATGTGAATAGCTGTGTCAGCCCTGGCCTGCTCCAGCTCCAGGTTAGCATCTGCCATTAGCTTTTTCCACCAGCTCAGAGACGGGCTCAGTAAGAATTAAAGCAGGTTATACACCAAGAGTCTCCTTGCCTCCAGAGAATGAGGTCTGTGAATATCCTGCTGCCCTGGTCCTGAAGCCCTGTGCCCATGGGAGCCAGGATTTGTAGTCTCCCTGTCTACCTTTGTCTCACATGACCCATCTGTCCCTGGAATCTGTGTGTAGGTTCTAGGTGTCATTTCATTCTTTTTTTCTATTCTTTAGCACCCACTTCAGTACTCCAGCCCATCAGCTGAGAACATGAGAGTTTCTTATTACCCAGGAATAGACCATGCAGCCAGTATTCTCACATCTTAACTTGAATCCCTTCCCTGGCTTCCAAAATCACCACATACTGAGAATAGCCACCACCTGAAAATCTGGACATCATATCCAATATTTTATACCCCCATCATCCACTGATTATTTATGTTGGTAAGGGCTGGACCTATAAGTTTGATATATCTCTTTGGTCATTTTGAGCTATTGGGTTGACTGAGCAGGGGCTGGAAGATCACCCCTGCTTTTCTGGTCCATTTTCTTCAGTCTTATCTCTGTTAATCTAGTGATCATGGCCTATTTAATTTCCCTGAGGGGAAGACCAAATGTAGTGAGCCTAAGGCCAACCTATTTATTGATATTAAGAAATCTATTGAAATATCAAAGTTAAAATAAGAGCTGGAACTATGACAACAAAAAGAGTGGGATTCGTGGGTCCTTCTAACCACTGCAATGGAATCGAACTGAAGTTCACTCGTTAGGATTATATGATTTGATAGTAGATCAAGAATCTAGGAAAGTTCTTTGTTTTGGAGCTTGGCTAATTGGGTATTTATGATGGCACCGGTTTGTCTCAGATTCAACCCTGTCTCCCTACTCTGCATTGCTAAGCTTCTGGGTTATGCATGCTGAGGTATCTCCTCTGTCATCTCTCATTCAATCTTCACTCCCTTCAGTCTGCATCCCCTTCCAGCCTGTACTCTTCCTCCACCTTTCATTGAACCTACTCTTGCAAAGATAAACAGAGAACTCTGTGAAGTCAAACCCCATTTCAGAAGACGCCTCAGTGACACTGGGTGCCACTGATCACTGTCTTCTTTGTGAAATACTTCCTTCTCTTGGCTTTTGTAACACAATCCTCTTCTGGTTTTTTTTATTCTATGACCTACTCTTCTTATTCCTTATTATCTAACAAATATTTGTTAGGTTTATAACCTGCATTAGGCACAGTTCTAAGGGCTGGGATAGAGTAGTAAACAACACTGACAAAAACTCTGATCTCACAGAGCTTGCATTTCCAATGTGGGAAGACAAAAAATAAAATAAACACAAAAAATGTGTAGTATATTACATAATTATAAATGTTAAGGAGAAAAATAAAACTACAAAAGGGTTCAAGTTTGAGAAGGGAGGTTAGGGAAGACCTCACTGAGTTTGAGCAAAAAAGATGAAGATGGGCCATATGAGTAATTGGTGTGAGGTCTGTTCAAGCAGATGGAATAGCCAGAGCACATGCCCCTTGTCAGGAGCTTTCCTGGCTCGTTTGAGGACCAGCAAGGAGGAGGCCAAGAAGGCAGCAGCAGGGGATGAGGTCTGGGCAGTGAGATGGAAAACAGTTTGGGGGCTTGGTAGGCTTCATTAGGACTTCAGCTTTGCATGCTAAGTGAGATATGAATCTGGATAATTTGGAACATCTGCACGACGAGATCCAACATGTTTCACAGAATCATCATGGCTTTTGAATTGAGAAGAGCACGGTTGGGGGGTGGTGGTGGGGGCAAGGATTAAAGCCAGAAGGTGGCTGTGGTTGTGTGGCTATTAGATCAAGGTGGTTATGGTGGATGTGGTAGGAAGCGTGTGGGTCCCCTGGTAGTTTTTGATGGATTGGATGCAGGTGTGGGAAAAAAAAAGAAGAGAGAAGTCAACACTAATGTCAAAGTTTCTGACCTGAACAAAACCAGGATAGAGTTACATTAACTGAAATGGGAGATTACAAAACAGGTTTGGGGAGGATGGTCAAAATGTTTATTATAGAGTTGGTGTACTTGTGTAACTGAATATTTGAGTTTGGAGAGATTTTTCAAATTAGATACAGTTCATAGAAACTAATACATAGATGGATTTGAAAGTGATGATATTAGATGATATCACCAAGAAAATGGGTTTTGGTAAAGAAGAAAAGATGTCTGAGCTGCAGGACACTCTCAAGTGAGGTGGTCTGCTTAATGAGAGGAACATCACAGGATACTGAGAACAACTGACAGCGAGGCAGGATGGAAACGAGGAGATGTGGCATATTGAAAGCCACATAAGACAAATACACCCAGGAAGGAGGGAAAATCTACCTGCTGCTGCTACTGGCTAGGGGAACTACAGGTGTCGGTTTGCCCAGGACTGTCTTCTATTACACCTGTGGTCCAGTGTAGTTATTTATAGCATCACCTTTCAGTCTCATAAGTGAAGTGGTCTACAGATAGGTCAAGTAAGATCAATGGAGAATTCACTATTAATATTTAGAAATGAGATAGTTATTAATGACTTTGACATAATGAGTTGTGATGGAGGGCATGGGGTTAACAGTCTGGGCAGAGGGGACTCAGGATAGAATATGGGTGGAGAAACTGGAGAAAAATGAGTGAAAACAATTGAATCAAGAAGTTCTGCTTAAAAAGGGAGCAGAAAAGTAGATTGTAGCTAGAGGACATTGTGCTGCCAGTCAAGAGTGATAGGTTTTGTCTGTTTTGGTAAGCTGGGCTTCCACATCTCCTATTCAATTCCTCCTCCTTTGCTGTCTAAATGCTGGGCTTCAAGGAGATAAGTCCTAGGCATTTTTCATTCCAAATTATCTTCCCCAGTGACCTCATCAATTTTCATGGCTATGAACACAACCTAAATATTGACAATTTCCAATCCAAAGGTCTGACTTCTCTTTAAGATCCATTAGGTTCAACTTCCTGATTTAGATGGCTTCTTGAAGGGCATCTTACACTTGACCTTCCTCAAACTGAATTTTTTTACGCTGTTCACCAAATCTATTTCTGTCCCATGTCTTCCTTACTGTGCATATAGTACCAGTTGCTCAAGCCAAAAGCCCAGTGATCATTCTTAACATTTCTTCCTTGCTCATCTCCCCCCATGTTACTTATCACTAAGTCATGTCAATACTACTTTAAAATACAGGTATCATCTTATACCAATCTTGGGGCTATGTGTACTGATTCATTCTCCACCTTTTATCTCCTCTGTTCTATAGTATAGGGAATTTAGCCCTAAAAATTATGTTTGCAGGTTCCTATGCCATGGCTGTGTACAACAGTGAAGGACACTGATAGGACAATGGTGAACAGGAGGAAAGGAGAGAAAAGGGTAGTTGCTCCTTCTCTCTATTCGAGGTGGTATCTTTGCAATGGCTCCATCTTCCAACCAGGTGACTCTAACCCAGGAGTCCCAGTTAGGTCACTTTCTTTCCTGGTGCCTCCAGCAGAGAAGAATGAAAGTGTCTTACTGCTTTAGCTTGAGGTTGTCCCACCCTCCCTGACTGGCTTAGCTCTTCCACCGCCTGACTAGCAACTCCATAAAGCTTCCTCTATTTTCTACTTCTTTAAATAGAGTGCTTTCCAGTTTCTTTTTTATTGGATCCTTACAAACACTCATATTCATTTGCTTTCTGCCTCTTCAGGATCACCTGTTTTCTAAGCTACCATTCTCTTCCCTGGCACTGCCCTCTAGCTGCTGTTCTCTGCCTCTAATCTTTCCTTCCTCTGAATTATTCACACAGTTACTAGAATGATCTTTAAAATAATCAAAGCATCCCCTTTAATGGCTTTCAATTCTCTGTAGAGTAACAGACTAACTCCAGCAGCTGCCTGTATGACCAGGCATCCTGTAGCCTCTCACTATTTCTCCAACAGTATCTCACTCATTCTATCCCACACTATCCTCCCCTAATCTCCTACAATCTTAACATTGTTATGAAACTCATATTTACATATCATATAAAATCAGTCACCCCCTGTTATTTTCTCCTTTGGTTTTCTGATCTTTTCATTTGATGTACCATGATTTATAATTATGTATTTACTTATGTGTTTATTGTTTTCCCTTTTTCAATGAAAGTTTCAAGAGGTCAGGAAACATGATTGTAATGCTCATCATTTAACCAGTGCCAGGCACAGTGCTTGACTTGTAGACTGGGTACCTAAAGATAGCATTTGAATAAAGGAATTGTAAGTATTCATACTAGCGTTTTCTTCACTGTTGGGTTATAATGGTCCTTCTCAGAGGCATAACTAATAACTAAATCAGTTCCACGTTTTATTTGGGGTCACTGAATGGATGGGGCCTCGTTCCACTAGCTATTGGCTTTACACCAGGAGAAAGCTCTGGTTTTGGAAAAGTCACTAAGCCTTTCCCTACCTACCTTCTCCTATACTCTTCTAATCTTATTCTTTTCTCTCTCCAACTCTTTCAAGTGTGCTCTATTCTCCGAAGGAAAATCCAAAGTTCCTTGCATGACATGTAAGGCTGGTACTAGCCTCTTTCCATATTCTTGGGCAACTGCTTCTTGCCCCAGCCACCTGCTCCCAGGTTATTACTGTCTCAGAAGTACCACTGTTACACACACAAGTGGGCTTTTCCATCCCTTCATCTGCTGCCTTACTGCTCCCATCATCAAGAATGTTCTCTCCCCCTTGTCACCTAAGAAACCCTGACCAACTTCATGATCTAGTAACTCCCGTTCTATTGAGGTTCCCTACCCTTCACCCTCTGAGTCATCCCTCCCTGTGTCCCTCCAGCACCCAAGGTTTCTCTTTAGGCAGTTTATGCCATCATATTTTAAATCTCTTTTAAAGGCCTAACCCACATGCCAGACTGTGAGTAGGGACCATGTCTTGTTCCTCCTGTTTGCACTTCAACGTGCACTGCAGAGTCTGAAAGGTGCTTAATAAGCTTGCATAGAATGGACTGGGTGAATTATAATCTGGCTTTTCAACACTTTCATCATCTCAAGAAACCATTTTGCCACAGAATCTTTTGTTTCCTCGTTACTTTTAATTCCCGAATTGCACTTCTTAGGGGGTTGTTCCCCTTTTATAAAACTCTTCACTTTGTAGCTTTGAGCTCTGCCACCACCTCCCCATCTGCTCTCCTGCCACCTGGCCTACTGACTCTGCCTCCTGTTCTCCCTCCGCCTTCCTCCCTGCTTGGTGGCAAATCTGGCCCCAGTGCCCCTACTCTCCAGTGCAGGGGCAGGAAGAAGTTGGGTCAGGCCTGTGATTCTGCTCCTGGGGATGGGAAGACACAGAGTAGCCCCACCATCCACAGCCCCCTCGCCTCCCCTCATCCTTCCCAGCACTAAGAGCTGTCCCAGGGCTTGATGAGCTAATGTATTCTGCCTCAACCAGGAGGGTGAAGTGGGAGGAGACATTCTGCAAATCAAAGAAATAATGAGAGGCTCATTTGCATGCACTATTGATTTTGGTTCCAGGACACATTAATAGCAAAGGAGAGTGAGACCCTCATACCTCTTTAGGCTGAAAAACAGCTCTTCTACCTTTTCATTCCAGCAGTATTACTAGAGAATGATTTTGGCATTTAATTAGCAAGAATTTGTAAGGCTAGATTCCTCTTTGTGAAGTAATCTTGATGAACTCTAACTTTTTCTAATGAAACAGCCTCTAAGCTTCTTCAAAATCATTTCTTTTCAGAAGGCGGACATAAAGCAACAGTACTTGTGTATGCGTATTGCTCTATTTATATGACTGGTACCAAAAATTATCTGGTTTTCTTTCTCGTGCTCTTCCTTGGATGAAAGAACTAGGAGAAAGCCCTGCAACCCCACGAGTCTGCCCGTTTGTTGAAATCAGTTCAAGATCATCCAGGTCTGCAAAACTCGGCTGAGGCAGCTTGTTGCATAATTTACCAGAGAGAAGAGGGCCATCTGGAGAGCCAATCTGGAGAGCTAAGCAAAGGCAGAGTCTTTTTTTTCCCTCTTAAGTTCTCCTGATTGACTCCCTGCCTATATTAGGCCCCAGCAGTCCTTGGCCTGCAGCCTGAAGGATGGTGGTCCAGGTCAAAGGTCCTGGCCTTCTGGCTTTGAACCCTGGCAAAGCATTACCTGGCCCACAACTGCTAGTAGCCCCACCCACTATCACTGTTCAAGGTTCTCAGTCAACTCCCACCAGTCTTACCCCATGACACTGTGGGGGCCTGTGTCATTCCAAAGGACAGCTGGTTTATGCATATGCAGAGGAGGCAGCTACCCACAAAGGGATGTGGGAAAGCTCTAACAAATTTTAAAAAATAATAAAAAATAAAAGGAAAGAAAGCAATCTGCCTTAACCTCCAGTCAAGGAGTAACTTATTTCTTCCATAGAGATTAAACCCTCTGTGTTGCAGCAATCCATTTCTTTTGAATCCATAGCCTATAAATGATTCTAAGGGACAGTTAACACAACAAACTACCATCAGAGGATACTATCTTCTCAGTTAGTAATCTTTTAAGGAATAGAAGGGTTCTGTAGAATTTCCCCTCTGTAGAGCCTGGGAAGAGGCTAGAGACCTGGGGGCCCATCAAGGAGCCCCTCCTTGCCCACTCTGGAGTTCCACCCTGCGCCCTGCTCCTGGCTGCCCAGGTGCCAGGAGTCAGTCATGTGCTAACTCCAGCTGACCTGTAGTGATTTCCTTGAATGTTTCATTGGGCAGCTTTCTGGGTTGGAAGTGAAAAAACGCAGTCACTGACTTATGAGGTTTACCCCAGGTATGGGGTGAGAGAATATGCCGGTAACTCTCCAATCCTATTCTCATCATTTTCCTTGGTCTGCATGTTCTTATATGATTGTATAGAGATGCAGTCAACGTCCGTCCTAGAATTCAGCCAGTTAAAATGAAATACTTTCAATTCTGACATTGGATAAGTTATATAACTTTCTAGACTTACTACTCATCTCTATTATAGAAATAGTAACACTTATTTCATTAGGTCTTTAAATATAAGTCCTGTCACATAACTTTATGTTCAATTAAAAAGTGTTTGTTTTCCTTCCCTTTCTTCTGTGGTTTAAAGTATATGGATTTAAACTACACTGGTCCAGCGGTGTAGAATTTCTTCCATGTGTCCCTCACGGGTACTAAAGTTCAGGCTCCAGGGCTCTGTTTCTTGAATGGCAGGGCACCTTCAGCTTCCTTTCCTGCCAAAACCTTGAACTTGGGTGTATGGGGCAGGGGAAAGATTTGTGCAGTCTTGCATGAACTTCTACAGCACTTCAGCTGAACAATGTTTTAATTATGGCCTTTCAGTCTCAACTGCACCTGCCCATTTCACTATCAGAAAGAAAAATCTCTTCTCTTCCTTGCTTCACTGTTAAACTTTAGAACCATGATTGTTTTGCCGAAATAGATATTGACTAGAGAAGAACAAACCTTAAAGGGTTTGGATTAAGTTTTCTTTCAGATAAACATGGAGTTTGAATGCTCCTGGGAATCCTATTCAAACTATCTCGACTTTTGGAGCCCATGAACACTGGAAGGAAAACTTTTGTATGGCCCCTTTCTTTGGTTTGCTACCATCAGAGCAGACCAAATTGCAAGCATGTGTCACTTCAAGGTTTTTGCTGCAATTGTTCCATAATGTGTGTTTTGAGATCCTAGAAAGACATGTTTGTGTACATGCAAAATATGAATAATGAACTGGTCTTTGGCATATCAGGGTCCTTAACCTTTTTTTACCCCCTCTGGACTGTCAAAATGACAGTCTGGTGAGAACTATGGACCCCTTTTCTAAGTAATATTTTAAATGCATGAATTAAAACACATAGGATTTGAAGAACATTAATCGTATTAAAATGCAGTGTTCTCTGTGAACAAATTCGTTTCTTGTGGGATACAGAAAGACCTTCCAAAGTAACACTGGCTGACTTTTTATTATAAAGAAATAAATGCTCATTATTCAATAAAGGTATAAAATTTGGAAATTGTAACCAATAAGTATAGAGAAAAATATAAAAATCACCTGCAGCTTCATTTCAAGAGAATCTTTGAACATTGATTCATCTCTGAAAGGTGGTCAGATTACAAAAGAGAACTGTTTGCTTGTTTTAAACACTGAAAATACAGCAAAGGTACAGATGAATAGTGAGCATGACCTCTGAGAACTTTTCAGTTGACACCTAGTCCTGGAGTTTAAGAGCTGAATGGGACACAGGAGCTCATCTAACCCCAGAGTACTGATCCTGGCATTAGTATCAGATTCATCTGGGATGATTTTTTAATTTATATTTTCAGTCTTTATCCCAGGTGCCCCCCCCCCACCTATCCCTCCCTCACCCCCTCACCCCCCAATCTCTGCCAGAGCTGAGAATCTGCACAGATAGGGCCAAGGAATCTGTATATTTAAAAGAGGCTTAGAAACATCTGATTATCAGTAAGTCCTGGGAAACACTGATGATCCAATCCCCCTCTCATTGCAGAATGCTCTTAACGAGGCCTGTAAAGACTCCTCTCAAAGCACATTTGGGTTTGGAAATTCAGCTTGCATGACCCAGCACAGACTGTCTTAAACTGGTAGTGGCCTGTGACAGTAAGAGAAAACCAGTAGTCCTCTGGGTTCTAAAATTGTGATTTCTGCTGCATTATGTCTGCATCAGATAGCTCCCTTCTATTCCCCATGCCCAAGTGCACAGAGGAGGGGCAGGCTGGCCAGCCTCCGCAAGCACTGGACCAAGTGAGAGCTGCATTTGATGCGGGATGGCATGGGGGATTGACTTGGAGTGACTCTCTGGATCTGGATCGCAGGCTTTTTTATCCTCTTGAAGTCTACGTGCTGCGTTTTATTCATTAGCACCTACAAGGGACTAATTGCCATCAGGCATGTAGGTGGAATTCCTGGCAGGGAGCAAGAAATGGAATAGGTTTGATGACAACCAATGATCTGCCAAAGCCCTGTCAGAAGGAGAACAGAGTCTTGCTGTCACTCATCCACCCCTTTAAATTCAAATGAAGATGCTTCTGGGGGGGAGGGGGGAAGAGGTTGGCACCTGTCCAACTTTGCATTGAAAATACTGTACATTTTTACTGTATATGTGAAAGTCCCTGCTCCTGGTGGTGCTGTTTCTAAAATGAGAGAGAGAAAGTAAAAAACAAAGAGGGAAAAATGTGAGGCCTTCGGTCCAGCCAGCTGCACTTGTGACTTTCTGTAAGGGCAGTGGCCGGAGGTGACTTAGGCATTCCCTGATAGGCATCAAGGGGGTCTGCACACCTGCTGTAATTGTCTGCAGCATTTCCTGTGTATTATGTGCTTATGTCCATAGAACTCCTCATTTTCTAAGGAGGCTATGCTTCAAAAAAGACAGAACCCTTGTTGCAGAGTATCAAGGCTGCTGTGGGACCCTCAGAGGTCACAGCCATACAAACTGAACCAAGATCCCCTGGCAGGAAGAATTTCAAGCTACCAGTTAAGTCCCACTGATCCAAATTGCGGTTTTGCATGTAACAGTGAATTCATGAAATTACACACAAGAGGCGAGAGCTGCCTGGGTGTGGAGCACATCCCCCAGTGACAGTGGGTAGTAGCAACAGTGGGTGGCAGTGCTCATGTATTTAAATCAGAGCAAGTTATCGCTGATAAATGCCAAGCATGTTCTTAACTCTCCCAAGTAATAAACTTCAGCATCTCAAGTAGAACTCAGCCTTTTCCACAAGGGAGAGCCACACCTCTCCTCCTTGCAGCCGGCTCTCCACCTCTCTGCCATTTTCTGCAGCAGGGAGGCAGCAGACTACCTTCGACCTCCAGCGTGCAGATCCCTTGGTAACTCACGGAATGACTCAGCCGCCTCACATGGCCTCACTGAAGGAAGCTGCAAGCTCTGGTCTCAAGTATTAGCAGAACAATGGAGAACTCCTTGGGCTCTGCTATGGTTGAAGAGGACTTCAATTAGATGATGTCACAAAAGTCTTTTGAATTTAATAGCAGTGATTGTTTAAAATTGTACCAAGTAATCACTAAATTCTAGGTAACAATATGAGGCTTTTCAGCAAATGTGTTTTCAAGAAATGTACTTACTGAATTTGCTATTTAATTAACTCACAAGTACTTTATTTTGGTCTTCCATGCTTGAAATGACTACATTTTCTTGAGATGACCACAAATGTTATGGCAGTGGTATTTATAGGTGGAATCAAAACAGCATTAATTGGTTTTACTGAAGAGTTCCCTGACTTTACCCTGCGTGTCAGTAGCAAAGACACAGTATATTTTCCTTAGCTTTTATGGGTAACTAGTCTTTCGCAGCTCAACATTACCTTATAGCATTTCTGCCTCCAGCCAAAGGAATACATCAGTTACAGAGATCTTGTGTAGGAATACTTTACTAGGAGAATTGGTGGTTAGTAAGTTTATCCTTATTCTGTTGAATAATGTTCTTATCCAGTCCCATAATGATGCCCATGAGCTTTATGTTAATCACATTAGTAAGTTAAAGTTTACACATTTTTAAGAAGGGGTATTTACAGATCAGATGTTAGTGAACCTTCTACTAAAATCCACTGGGTTCGTGGAGGTGGGTAAAGGATAAAGAAGAATTTAGGGTGTGGAGTGAGGAAGGGGAAAAATTGAAAAGGGGAAGCTGTTTCTCTACATACCATCTTGTGCCCTGATATTTGGAAAAGAATACAGGTCCATCTTGCTCTAATGTCTGTGTGTCAATGTTGTGAGGCAGGAAGGGGACGGAGGGAGAAGAGAACACACATGAAAGAGCAAGGAGAGAAGTGCAAATGCATGATTATTAGCAACTGGCTACAATTTGGGTCTATCTGCAAGACTGTAGAGAAAGGGCAGCACCATGTAGGTATCATCCTTCAAGAACTCTCCCTTTGAATTCTTCTTTTTAATCCATTTCCACTGATGAGCTACCCCTTTTATCTTCCACCAAATGAATCGTGTGAGAGCCAAAGCGTCCCGGTCTCACAAGGGGTTGTCTGAACTGAGAAGTCCTTGGAACAATGTGACTTTCCTGTATTTGTCTTCAGTCGCCCAACCCCATGCTCCTCTCCTTTTAATTCTTCTGGGTACTCAGTGTACCTCGGGGCTCACCTCTCCCACCAACCACTGGATGCTAACAGAATTCAAGCAATGTCTCATTTTTAATTGCTCTCTAACTTTCTTTCCTCTCAATATTCATCTGTTCTCTTTCCTATTCCATCAAGTTCCTGCTTTCTGCTTGGCTGAAAGCAGGCAATGTTCATGACTTTAAGTTTGATACAGCAATCTCTGATCAAATGCAAGTTGCTCTTCAGCCAGATTTTACAAATTCAGGTAAAAAAGAATGGCTACCTCCACAAATTATCCAAGGAGGAAATATGATGGGTGGAGATTTAAAACTTTGGGATGTATTTTTGATAAGTCTCTAAACATCACAAATGCTTTAACAGACCCTTCCCCTCTTGTCAGTGAAAGCTGCTCCAAGGAAAGCTGACCCCTCTGCTCATATCTCATATTGATGCTTCAAAGGGAATCTGCAGACCTGCTGCTCTTCCCACTCTGTCTTGCTTAGGACCTTGAGTCACGGTTAGTTGTACATCTTTAGCTTTGGATTTGCTCTTATGTTTTGCCTCCCACTGCAGACATGATGTTTCATGTACCTCATCCCTTTGCCCCGGCTGCCCACTCTTCAACTTAACCAGCCCCCTCTCTCTCTCTTGACCCCAGCTTCTGAGACTCAAACTCAACTCATTATGAGAAGGTGATTATACAGCTAGGAGTTTATTCAACACTCTTCAAATTATATCACACAGGAAAGAAAAGACTGATAGATACTGAAAAAGAAACAATATTTATTACCTACTAGATGTCAAGTATTTTGCATGGATCACATCAGAATCCATACATCCATATATACATACCATGATGTAGTTATTATCATCCCCATTTTGAACATGAGGAAAGTGAGGCTTAGACTAATTAAACAACTTCTCAAATGTATACAAATAGGAACTAGCAGGGCTGGGATTCAAACTCAGATCTGATTTCAGAACCTTTTCTATCTCTAATTCAGTAACTGTACTTTCACAAAAGGCACCAGGCTACCTTCTCTCCGGGATCCATGTGTGAGGGCCAATCTATTCACCACTGTTATTAGGTTAAGCAAGTTCATTACTTATTCATGAAACAACCTGATACTTGCTTTAGGCATAGACTTTATAAAAGCTCTGAAGAACAAAATGTCCTGGTTCCTTCTCTTAAACTTCTCTCAGTCTAGAATAAAGTTAAATAAGTAATTATAGTGGTATAATAATAGTTGTTCATAAAAATGTGAAGGGGTCAGAACACAGCTACAGAAGGATTTATTTTTGAAGTTAGGATGGGATGTGTTTAAGGAAAGTTAAAAAAAAGAAAAAAAAGCAGGAGACTTTTTGATCTTGACCCAGTGCTTAAGTAAGGATTCTTCAGTGATGTAAGATGGGCCAAGGGTTCTAAACAGAGGGCACTCGTGAGTAAAGATACAGAGGCAAGCAAGTATCTGGAATGTTCTGGAACCTGTGAATAATCTGGTGTCGCTAATAAAGTACTTCTCAGATATCTGGTTCCTAAATATCTCTAAGGAGTTGAGCAAAAGTGTTTATGCAAGATTAGGGTGAGGATGGAAATCAAAAACAAATCTTACCAAAACAGAATTTCTTTCAAGCTTTTTGCTTGCTTTAAAAAACTAATATGTGGAATTCTATTCCAAACTATACTCGTATTTGTTTACAAATAATGTTTTAAAATTGTTTACCGTATGAACTAATGGTTTCTTGAGGAATATTTGACGCCCCAGGAAAATGTTGTCAAGTGCATCCAATGCCTTTTTGTGTGTCCTGGTTCCTTCATAAACTGTGTGCATGCCCTAACCACCTCAAAAACCACTACCTCAGACTCATGCCATTCTCTCTCATATGAGAAGCAGGGACTCAAATAAAAATGTATGGCTAAATCATGTGTAGAGGTAAGGCTGAAAATGGAAGCTGGGCTTAATTTATGAAGAATTTACATCAATAAGGTAATGGGATCAGATCAAGAAAATTTATCAGAATAGTCTTTTTATGTAATATGCATCTTGAGATACAATCTAATAATGCAAAGCAGTTGGTTTTATCAAGAAAAAACAGGTTATTTGATCAACATTTTCCTAAAGATGATGATGTCTTTTTCTCCTGCAGCCATTGTTTCTCCCCACTAATCTCTCTATTGCTCGCAAACATGCAGCCATACTGACTCAGGGAAGTAAAAGCACTCCTTGACCCTTAATGTGGTTGCATCAGCTAATGATGGGCAGGTGGAAAGGGTGATCCATTTCACCGTGAGAGCACAGCAGCACTGGGTAGTTTGCAAATTAGTTTGCCTGTATCAAATTAGTGTCTGTAGCAGGAAAGAGATATATCAGAATCTGACTTTCAGCCTTCCAATTTCAGCACAATAAGTTTTATGAAAACATTCAATTCTACCAAACTCATCCATATTTGATAAGCTTTGTTCAGATTTCTTTCCTTTTTATTTTTTTCCTCTTGGACTCCTTCAGCTCCTGTCATCAAGGCTGACCTTACCCCTAGGTCACTGGGAAGGCCCTCTGCCCCCTCTCCCACCTTCAGTGATGCCTGAAATACTTTAAGTAGGAGACCAATCAATCAATTTTGCCTCCACAATATGAGTAACACCTAGACTTAAATTCATACAAAGAGATGAATACTGAAATCAGACATTTCCTAAGGCAGTAAGTATGGGTCGATAGAAGGAAGGCGAGCACACAGGGGTGCTTGAGGCCAGAAGGAATACCAGCTGTACCAAGTTTCAGAGAAAGCAAAAAAAGATGAGGTTATGAATAACAAAGCCAAATGTCACCTATGCTAGTTTTACCCAAGGCTTGTGCTAATGAAACTCTGCAACCTACTCCATGACCTCATGATAGAAAATGCTTTTTATGCTGGAAGCTTCTGCTTAAAGACATTAAAATTATAATGAAATACAAACTTCATAATAATTGTAATAAGTTTTCATTTGGACTCCCTGCAATCAAATTTTAACTGTTGCCAATAAATCAGTTGTAGACAACAAAAAACATCCTTAGGTTTGGTCCCAAACCATGGAATGTCCCATAAAAAAGAAACACTAACAAGGTAACAAGAACTCAGACCAATTTCATCTTTCAGAATGCCAGTGAATAGGATGACTATACACCACAGGTCTCGCAGCTCAAGTATTCTTCGTCTCTTCTGTGTTTTCTTCGAGTACTTTGAAAATGACAATGGAGAAAGAACTTGTGATTATCATGCTCACAGAAGTGCGTATAAAAGGCTAGTTTGATGTTAGGAAGTAATTTGGATGTGTGATGATATTAATAACTATAAATCAAATTAGTGTGGAATCAAGTGCTTTGTATGAGACATTTTCATACCTTGAGGTAAGGACAATTTTAAGTTTTACAAAGCAAAATGAGTTTATTCTCTCTACTGATGTTCATTTGTATTTTAGAGGCTATAACTGACTGTAGGAAAGAAAATGTTACCTAAATCTAATAAGAACGTTTGTGAGAAGCTAGAGCAATGATCAGACCAATGGCATATCTGCCTGTACCACTAGTTTGCATTGTCTTGCCCTTGAACTTTTTGGAGTGCTATTTGCTCTCATGTGTACCAATGAAGGAAGTATATATTATTTGTATTAGTTTGTGATAGGCAACTGACTTACTAGAATTTCCCTCAGCTATCCAAAACTGGGCATCCAAACACCTATTTATATTACTGAGGAACAATCTTTGAAATTTAGCTTCAGTTGGCAAATGTCCCACATTGTTATCATTTCTTTCACATCTTTCTTTCTGGTATATTCTAGGGAGGACAGAAATTGCCTTCCTTTTTAGTTCCATGCTGGATGTCTCTGCATTTAAGCTGTGCCTTTCCAAATTTTCTGTTCTATCAAACTAGGGTGGACTTAGAGAAAGAATAAAACACTAAACAGAGCCTCTCAATTATGTATTAGTTAGTGCACAATGAAGAAGGTGGTAGAGAAAGGGAAGGAGAAACATCTTCCATCTTCTTGCTGTCTTTTGTGACAAATAAATAAAATTCTAGATAAATGAAGTCTTTCTAAAATAATTTCATGAACTCTTAGACTGGAATTCACCTTATTCTGTCAAAATATTGTACATGATATATATCTTATTCCTAAATTTAACTTTGAAAATGGGGATAAATATTAGAAAACATTAGATGAGTATGTTTTACAGTATTTCTCGGGTAGACCCCAGATACCAGAGAGTGACAGATGATGAACCTGTTGAACACAGGTGGGTTTTCAACTTATATCAGTTCACCACTTTAAATCATTCCCTCCCCAAATTATTACTGGCAATTCCTAAATTGTGTTAGAATTACTTCAAGCATAATTTAAACTACTTTTAATGACTCAAACAAATTTTGTTTGGTATTTTATAGGCTATTCTTTGGTGTTACTGAAGTATAAAGGTCAACATGTCCTTAAACTCAATACCTCATGGTTTCTGGGAGATTCCTTCTCTGATTTTTTATGGTTTTCCTGCACTGCCATGCCCAATTGGTGATGACTTGACTATGCATATGTCTTCTGGCCTTACGCTCCTAAAGTACACAAACTCTAACCTGCATGGATTGAGAAACCAAACTTTCAAATGTGTTGGAATTGGATTTAAAATAATACTAGATAGATGCTAAGTGGGGGCCTGAAAAGAGCATATGAACTTTGTTATCATCTTTCTAGTTTTATTTCAGATTTGTGATCATATACCAAAGATCTGAACTGTTAAATAGTGACCAGTGGATACATGAGATAATAAGACAAGCTTTTGCTATAATTTAGATAAAGCACGCAAGTTTTGCAAAAATAATAAGTCATTTCATTTATGTTTCTGGTGTAAAAGATAGCCCATTTTATTTTATAACAATGAAATGCTGAGAACGATTACCAAATGCAGAAATCTCCTGAGTTTACAAGTCTGGTATTCCTACAAAGGCCAACCTTGTCTAGGAATATAATAGATCTTTAAGTCATTAAGATGCCCGAAGCAATTATGTTTGGAAACACTATATTTAAATTTGTTAATGTTGTTTATTTCTTTGGTGTTGCCATCTTCATGGTTATTGGAAGGGGTCAACAGTGCATTTTTTAAAAATGAAAAGTAATTTTTAGTTTTCCCTGAAGTTAACAAAACAGGTCTATGCCCAGTTTCAGGTCACAAAACAACATGGGAATGAATGTGATATGCCATTTCTAATAGGGTAGGACTCTGAAAACAGCTCCCTCTTCTATTTTGGTGTTGATTATAAACAGGGATTGCAACTTGCCAGACTTACATACATCTGTTTACCTGCACACACAAGCCCAAAGACACAGCCTTATGTAACACTACTAAATCACCTGCATTTATGTTTGTATACTTGCTTTAAACGCCATTACAGGGAAACAATTGTTTGAATAGCAGAGGACACTTAGTTATGGATTTTTAAATAAAACAACAGAGTTATTATATATTCTACATTTTTAAATATCCATGTATACACAAGAAAACAAAATTCAAATGAAATTGTCTTTTAGGAGAACAGTGTTTTATTTATTAGATAACTAAAGTGTAAGATATTTAATCCTACAGAACAAGTCTAGTTCTTAGAGAGAGGACAGTTCAATCACTGACATGCCTGATTAAGGCTGCTATGCCACTGGCTTTTTGAGATTTTGTTCAACAAACAATTAATATAGCACTTACCATGTGTAAATATGTTATTCTAAGTACTCTGCAAAAATTAACTAACTTAATTCTTGGAAATATGTAATATTAGTATCCTCATATTATAGGTGGGTCAACTGAAGCAGGTAACTTGCCCAAATGGGTTTTGAAGTCAGGAATGTGGCTGTGTGATTCTATGCATTAAATTGCTAATGTATGTTACCTCATTAATTTACATTCCCATGGTACCTGGGGCTAAGCCACTGATGCCAATCATATCCACTATGCCAGCCTAGATGGGTCACAACACAGGAGGAGCCAGGACTCAATGACATGCTACATTCTAACCAACCTCTTCACACAAGGCAGGGTATGGTTTTCAGTCCAGTCTTCAATCCATACTCCTGTCCTCCCAGCATAAGACACCCTTTTATCATTCTTTTATTTACGTTTGGGAGCGGTGAGGCACATGGGAAAGTATTCACTTCCTGTCAATGAATTTCATTTGCACACATCAAAATCAATCAGAACATATCTAATAATATAGAAACTCAATAGAAGGAACTGCGGTCTCAAAGCATTTGTCCCCTGAAGGTCCCTTGATCCCTATGCAAATTCATACCCAACCCTTCCCAGCCATCAGGTCTGCATAAAAGGAGTATTGAGAAGGATGCCATCTGTCAAGCTACAACATCTGTGTGTTAAAGCAATGTCGAACAACTTGCCTGCCATTCTCTTAATTTAAAAAGGTGACTCAAGCGATGCATCCAACTTAGACCTAGTATTAACTGGCAAATTATATGTCAGTTCTAATCAATCAATGATAAAAATTTAAAATCTGCTTAACCAGATAACTCTGCTCACCCCAAGATATGCAAGATGCAACAAGAAATATTCCAGCTAGTAATATCAAGAATTATCTTCTATTCCCATAGCCATTCCTTCCTGGGCCAGTAAGAAGCAAACTCTGTTTTTGTACTCACTGTTATACACCTGTATCTTCTGACTACATGGTGTTAATTTACTAATCCTTAGAGAATTGTTTCAGGAGGACAAAATAACAGAAATAATTTGACTGGGGCATTTTGATTTCTTAGTGTTTGTAAGAAACATCTACGAGGAAAAGCTGTGGAAATGTTGGTCTTAAACTCACAAAATGAAATAGCATAGGGACATAAAGAGTTCTGAATCATTTTTGTATATTTAAATTGAAAAATTCATTGGAACAAGTTAATCTGTGGCCACATTTGGAAGGGTCTTGGATAGCAATAGCAAGAAACTTGTAATTATTTTATAAGCAAGGATCATGAGGCATTCCCTTTCTCCCAAGGAGTCTGTGACTGTATCTAAACCTTAGAAAGAAATCTGTTTGTATTAAAAGGATGTAAAATAGGGCTATAGAAAGTCTGAGAAGAGGTGAGGTCTAGAATCAGGGTCACGGAAATGGAAATTGATGCACAGGAGAGGTAAGAATGCAGAGAGGAATGAAATGCCATTTGTAAGAAAATGGAAATAATCATTTAGTTTTTTTAAGAGCAAGTCTTACTGTTGTATGTAGTTGACTATAAAGGCAGAAGAAAGAAATCTGGGCAACCTATTGGGATGCTGGGCTGAATATGAAGAAATAGGATTCTTATGAGCACGGGGTGTCTAATATTTCCTTCTAAGTGGTGATATTTACTGTGATATTGATGTGATAGATTTAACTTTTTGGTTGTTTATTTTGTTTGCTTTTATGTGGAAATAACGAAAATAGGCTAGGTTTGACACAGGAAGAGCATACATGGCATACAATGATAGACCACACATCAAAATGAATTGGCAATATCCCTGCTCCCTCTGCATGTGGTTTGGGTTTGAGTCAGTTTCATCCTGCCTCTCAAAGCAAAGGTTTCCTTGAAATACCTGGGCTACTTGAATCTTGGGGGAAGCAGAACTATGTGTGTGTTCTTTTCTTGAGCAAGGAGGAGAAGAAATACATACTCTCCCACAGCCTCATGGAGCTCTCCAGCTAAGCTTGCCAAGCAGAGTACATAAACACCAGCTAGAGAGAATGTAAACCTGACACTAAACCTTAACCCTCTGACAAAACATACATTTAAGTGTCCAAACACTGGCTGCAGTCAGTCGAATGACAAACCATTGTTTTCTTACAGAAGGAGGAAGATGGTTTCCAATCTTCAGGCTATAGGGTACAACACTATTAAGGTGCCAGGTGACCTCAAGCAAGACACAGCATTTGGCAAGAGAGATTTAGAGGTGATTAACACATAGTTCCTGTCCCTGGGAAGCATATGATCTAGTGAGAGAGGGAGTTATTTCCCCATATAATTAAAAAGCAGCCCAACGGTTAAAATATGAGCTGAATGATGCAGAAGTACCTCTGAGGACGGACTCTTTGGAGGGTCACTATTTCTCCTTACCCTCCCAAGAACCCCCCTTTCACCTAGGGTTTCAAGAAATGAAGTTTCTGACTCCTGAAATTATGAAATTACAGACATTAGAACTATATATATGGAGGATATTTCTGCACAAGATTCATATATCTTAAGGCCAGCATTGTCCTAGAGAGAGAAAGGGAGTGCAGCATTTTACTAGCTGCATTAAATGTTACCTTATGTAATTCTCCTAACAACTACATGAGGCTATATTTTCTAACAACTATATACTCCTAACACTGTATTATTGTCTAATAAATGAAGAAACAAGGGCATACAGCTCTATACAACTGGTCAGAATTTAAACCCTTATCTGCCTGATTCCAGAGTTCTCACTTTTCCCATGATGTCAAACTCAATTTCCCATGGTGGGTTTATGATACCTATCCTCATTGTATGAGGCAGTACATGCATTGTAATACTTGCCCTAAATATATAAACATACATATGTATCATCATTAGACACACATTCACATTTATAAAGTGTCATTAGGCAAATTCCAACTGACATACAAGATATCACTACATAAAGAGAATGGCAAAGAAAAAACAAACAAAAAAACCATGAAAATATCAAGCACTGCTGAAGACGGAGCAATCGGAATGCTCATACCTTGCTAATAGGAATGCCATGATGGGTCTGTCAAATTGGAAAAGTCTGGAGGTCTATGATAATGCTAAATATACAATTATAAGTCCACCAATATCACTTCTAGGTACATTATATTTTATATATTGTAAACATTTGTCCACACAAAGATCTGTGTGCAAATGTTTACAGTAGCTTTCTTCCTAATAACCAAAGGCTAGAAATAACTCAAAAGGCTTTCTATTAGTGAGTAAATAACAAATTGTTGTACAGCCATTCAATAAGATATGCATGCATATATCCACACAATGGAATGATACTCAAAAGTAATAAAGAACAAACTGTGATACTTGTGAAAACATGGAATCTCAGAAACTCTATGCCAAATAAAAGAAGCCAAATACAAAAGGCTACATACATGTACAATTCATTTACTGAACTTTCTGGAAAAGGCTAAACTATGGTGGAATAAATTAGATCAATGGTTTCAAGGGGCTAGGGTGAGGGAAGGGAATTGATCACAATGGAGCATAAGAAAACAAAGGAGCACTTTCTGTAGTGATTGGGATATTCTTTATCTTGATTTTAGTGGTAGCTGCATGACTCTTCATGTTTGTACATGTACTACTGAGTAAAAAGGATGGATTTTGTTTTGTGTAAGGGATGCCTTACTTAAAGATGTATAGAACTGTATGCTATTAAAGGGTGAATTTATCTATATGTAAATTAATTTCGATCCTTATGTTAATGCACAGCCACACACATGCAAACATATATACAAAGGTCTTTCTAGAAAAGTGCATTTTAATACAAAACCAAATGTTTGTTTTAATCTCTTTAAGCCATTCTTGCTTTGCCCTTTACTTAATAATTGCAGCCACTAGGTATCATCTTTTATGGAAGATTTTGTAATGAGTAAGGATACCAGAAAACAATAGGATAGTAATTTGTTCCATCCACAGTCACCCTGTTACAGATGCAGACAAAACATCTGAATGTGAAAGGATTTGAGCCTGTTACCAAGATTAATGGAAACCCAGATGGGGGATTCCTGAGGAACTAACAGCTTCATCTGAAATCAAGTGGAAAACAATTGTCTTAGAGTCATGTGAAATGCTATAAAAGTTAAAACTTACAACTAAGTTCTACTGCCCTCCGGCACCACTTGACACCCTTGTGGGTCTAAGAGCAGAGGCTTGAGAACAGAGATTTATGCCACATATTAAGCTCTTAAACTCCTGTGGAATATTTTGTTAGTCCCTTGGCCATATGTAACTGCACTGCCCTGTCTGCATGAGAATATTCTAAAAACAAGGTGGAATGGGGTGCAGGACAGGGAGTTTTTAATTGGAAAAAAAAAAACCTTCGTAAAAATAAAAATAACAATTTAAGAGCTATTTTGCAATTCCTTAAAACTTGCCTCATGTTTCAATGTCTAAACATGCTTGGGGCCATCATTTAAATTATTTTTCTTGACCAGTGGGGTGTACTTTTAAAATTACTGAAGATGTCCAAAGATAATCATGTTTTTCATCTGTGAAAAATGCAGGACTTTTTCTGAGAATTTCTACTTGCCTTACCTATTACTCATTTTCTACATCAGCGAAGATCTTTGAGGGCAAGGAGTGCAAATAACCTAAGTAATGACGCTAAGGAAACTTAAAATGAAGAACAGGGCAGAACCAGAAATTTTGTCCCAAATGTGTCTTAACAGAACCACACATGGTATTAAATATTATTGAACAGATCATGCATTTTCAGTTCACTGTTTTCAAATTGTTCAGCAAGGTCAAGTAAGCCTGCAAGAGGGAACATTTAGAGCCCAACTGAAGAGGGAGAAACATGAACGTGAATACACAGGTGGAAGCAGGAATATCATGATCCTGTATGCATTTTGGAAGTTTTTATCAATATGAACAGCAATTTCTCCCTAATCCCTGGGGCAGGATTTCAAAATATATGCTCTGTTGAAGTATTTACCTAATTTCTCATCACCTGACTAAAGCCAAATGCTAACCACATCAAGTAATTATTTCATTAAAAATGTAGTTCTAGCAGCTCTAGCAGATGAGTCATTCAGATACATGCACACACATTTATGCCTCCCACTGGCTACACGTACACAAAACAAAAACAAAAAAGGCTAAATAATACACAGAGAAAGCAGAATTGGTAAAACAAGAAATTCCCACTAGTATTTGTCCCTAAATCTCCACCCTATTAAATACTATAGGCTAAATTCATACAAACAGTTGTAACAAGTGTCCAAATGTCCCTTGAACTTGTACAGTTGACCCTTGAACAACTGGGGTTTGAACTTCCAGGTTCACTCATTAGCAAATTTTTTTTCCCAATAAATATATTGGAAAATGTTTTGGAGATTTGCAATAATTGGAAAAAAATTTTTCTTTTCTCTACCTTACTTTACTGTAATAAAAAACATGTGTTAACTGACTGTTTATGTTATAGATAAGGCTTCTGGTCAAGAAAGCTATGAGTAGTTAAGGTTTGGGAGAGTCAAAAGTTATATCCAATTTTTCCTCTCAGGTGGAGGAGTGTCATCACTCCAACCCCTACATTGCTCAAGAGTCAATTATATTTCCTTTGAGGTGTAAGTTAAGAGTTGCAGAGGAGACTGGGAAAGGTGCTTTTCTTTGTTTCTTGGACTCACCCTCCTGTTCACTTTTGCCTATCAGCTTCTTTGAGCTCCAAGTGTACTCTTTTGTTTTCAGTCCTTTTTGTTTCTTCTCCAACTTTTATAACCACCTCTCATGACGTAGATGGGTGGGTTATGATGGAGAGAGAAGTACCACAAGCACTCCAAGATGCATCAGTGCTTAGTGCTTTCTTAAAGGTCTTCGACTAAGAGAAATGATCTATGGAGACGGCGGAGCTATAGCCAAGGTAATCCCCACAGTCAGGATGTCCTTTTATCGCTGATGCTCGGTGGACACCAACCCAGGACTGCCCGATTACATCTGTCCAATGTCAATCTGATGTTATCCAAGTGCTTCCAGAGGAGACCAGAAATATAGAAAATGGTTCACCCACAGCCCCATGGATCAGAGCAGGGTGTATGTCAGCATCTGCTCATGGGCTACAAGCGGTTTGCTTTCAGCACAGCAACAACAGCTTCGAGATCCCCTCAGTCACCTCCGCAAGGGACTTCAAGAAAAGCAGAGTGGGAGGCCAAGGCCCATCAAGCCCCATTGCTCCGAGGCTTCATCCAGCAGCAGGCAACCAAGGCCTGGCTCCTGCGCGGTCCGCAAGTGGGCAAGGCCCGCTCCCCAGCCAGTGACTTTGGCCTGGGCACTGGGGCCGGGATGTGAGGCTGTATTGACAGTCGCGATGAAACACGGACCTCCCTGACTGACCTGGGGCAAACCTATGCCCTCCCTGGCGCTGGGTCACCAGAAAACCTTCCATCTAGGCAAAGGGCGCTCCGCCACGAGCACCTAGTGCGGCCTGCGCCCTCACGCTGGTGTCCCGGCAGGCCGCGTGCGCCCCACCCGCCTCTCCTGCGGATGCCCGGTAGGGCCTTGCTTTGCATGGACCCTCGCTGGTGACTGCGCAGCCTCGCCACGTGTTCCAGGTGACCTACCAGAGGACTCTGAACCCCTGGAAATGAGGTTTGTGCCCCACGGGTGCCTTGGAAGCTGCAAACTGGAAGTTGGTCTTTCTCTGCCCGGCCCGGCTCTGCCTGCTAGGCGTCCTCCCACCGTTTCTACAGCCTTTTCTTAGACCCTACATTACCCTGATTTAAACAGTGCCAGTGAGGATAAATCGAGTGTTTCTAAAGGACCCAGAAAGTTCATGATCTGAACCAGGGCAAGGGCAGTGCCTTGGTTTTCTTGCACCACCACACACAGGAGGAACGCAGCCTCCTCATCCAGAATTGAATGCAGGGCCAGTACACCCATTTATAGTCCTATCCCATTACCTCAACTCGAGAAAGCAGCCCGGAGCGTGAGTGAGCGCACAATGGTGTATTTTATGGGCAATCTTTAATTTAATTACTACTTATAAAAAGCTTGTGCTTTACCTGAAGATGAATGCAAAACGAGACTGAAAACCTGCATAACAAAGTCCAGTCTCTGGAGTGAACATGGCATCAATAAAAATCCTAATATGTTTGATTTTTTTTCCTCTTTTGCCTCAGTAATTGCTAATTCACCATGATTATACAAAGAATATACTTGGATTAAGACAACTAAAATTTAAGATTTTCTCCTTCATTATGCTCCAAAAGGAACAAATTTGTTTCTCTAGTAAAGGCAATAATTTTAATGTGTTTTATAAAAAAGAATATCACTTTGAAAGGAATTGCAAATTTTAGGTGTTAAATGTCTCACTCAGTGCAGACTCTTTTGATATGATTTCTGATACCCAGTTGTTTTTCTTCTGCTGAACACAAATGCCCTTTGGAGGGGAGTGATGACAGACAGGGCTGAGGGGCCAAATTTGGAGGAGACTGAGGGAAAAATGATCATTACTAAAAAGAGACCAAGTCAGAACTGGGAAGAAAAAAAACAATACCCACAAATGTGCTTCAAATATAAAGAACAAGGTGAGGACTGAAATTATAGTTGAGCAAATGTAATAAAGATAGTAACTAGAAGTCAGAATGCCCTGTTTTAGTCGCACACCTGGCTTCTTTTGAAGGCATGTGTAAGAGCTCTAAGAAGTGATGCTGAACTGAAGATGGACGTGAGAACTCGTGCCATCTCAAGGCATCAGCCTTTGTTGAGCAGATTTGGCACCTGTGTTGCTGATGTATAAATCTCAAATAAGTTAATATTTATCCATTTTTCCTATTTCTGCCTACTGATATGCCACAGAATAAACCTATTCTTTTAGCACCCAAACATTTCAGGTAACAAGATCAGCATCTCCCCTTTCAGAATTCTTCACTAAAAACCAGGTTCATCAAACACTGCAATTACAAAATAATCTGTAGAACTTTTACCGTTCTGGGTGTCCTTTTTCAGTTTCTCAAAGATTCCTTAAAAGCACAGACCAAAATTTCACAAAATACTTGAGATTTGAAAACCATATGTTCCAGGTGTTCTATTATCTGGACTATAAATTTATATTAATATTAAAAGTATCTGTGATTATGTTCACTTTCTTAACAACTTTACCATATGACTAGCTCACATCAACTTGAGGGAAAAATATGTGTGGCAAGAGATTGCCCAAATTGATCAAGCAGGTCTTAAATTGGAAATTTGTGGGGGAAGGTGAATTACAACCTGAGATGTAGGATGCGGCCTTGCAGTTCAATCCTCAGAAGTGCCGTAGATGGTTTCTGAGCTTGTCAGGATCATACAAGTCCGCAGTCACTCTGGAGTGAGAGTTTACCTTAAAAACTGAGCAGAACATGGGAATGTTAAGGTATCTATGATGTGTCTAAATATCTTAATCTCCTTAATTCCTCAGACCAAGTCTCATTTCTGTGTTCCTGATTTCCTTCTCACTTCGTGGTTGCCCTGAGCCCTCAGCAGGTGCCGCCACTGTTTCTTTTTATTTTTTGGTTCATCTCTCTAGCCTGGTGACCTACCTGTTTGCTCTTCTATTTGGCCTCAAAGACAAGGCAGAAAGGAAGAAAAAGTGACATTTCATGTTGAGTGTTTATTCTGTGCCATGCACTGTTCTAAGAGTTTATGTGCACTACCTCATTTAATGCTTACAACTCTATGAAGCAGGTACATTGTTTTCATTCTACAAAAAAAACCTTAGGGATAGAAAAATTAAATACTTTGCCCAAAGTTAGAAATAGAGTGAGTGGTAGAACCTGGCTTTGAAACTAGTGTTACTTAGTGTAAAAAGTAAAAATGTAACACCAAAATATAGTTATATGCTAAGTTAGGAAGGCAAACAAAACAAACAAAAAACAATGGTGAGCTGATATCACTATGGACTTTGTCTATGTTTTTTCACCACTCATCCTCTCCTCTAGGTACTGACAACTCTGCTGACAACTCTGGACCAAAGGGAACATAGTCTAATAATCTCATTGATACTAAAGCTTTGAGGCTCTAATGTTTGATCTTCTCCAGATACTTGTATTTTAAGAAGAGGGTATCAAGGATAGAGTAGTGTATTAACACCCAAGGACTCTGTAATAACGAAAATTTAAGGAGAGGGAGAGAGTTTTGTGGGCTCCAGAGGGTGTGGCTCACTTTCCTAGGAATATTATCAACTTTCCTACCTGAGAATGGTCAATAGAGTAAGATATTTATTTGGGGGAATAATTAGAAGATCCTTCTTTAACAGATGAGCTTTAAAACAGATCGTGAAAGAAGCAGTAGATTTGAATTCTCAGAGCAAGAGGGCTGGAAGCCATCGAAACTGCAGGAAGAACAAAAGCAAAGGCAACAGAGAGGAAAGTTTTTAAAACACAAACATTTCTGATGAGCCCAAACAATCTTGGAGTCAGTAGGTACATTCTGAAATATACTTACTGAGGGTACAGGGGATGAACACTTACTTCTCACCACTATCTTAGCTTTTAAAATTGTCTTCTGTACAGAAAAGGAAAATTAAGGTTAACACAAGGGTCATTTTGATATTTTGCCCTGGAAGCTTACTATTCTATCATTCACTTCTGAAATGTAATGTTTTATGCAGAAGGCTTGTTACTGGACTCTCACCAAGGGATTCATTATTGAAATCCCCAAATATCTATCATGCAGTCTAATTTGTAAAGCAAAAAAAAATTTTTTGCAACATTAACTTGACCTGTCATTTTAATGTTCTTTATTTCTAGAAGAATTCCATGCCTCACAAAATAATTACAGTGTATGCTTAATTTGAAAAATAGAATATTCCATGATAACTGTACACGTTGCAATTTCCAAGTACATTATCCAATGGCACTCTTAGCAAAAGGGTAAGAACTTCTTGACACATTCTTTTTCCCTGTTTTTCAATTCTCTAACTTCCTGGAAGCTTCTCTGTTCTGGTGGTTGGATAGAGAAGCATTCACCCAGAAAACGAACTCAAAAGATTTTCCCATGAGTTCTTGGTTCACTGTTTTGTTTTTGTGTTTTCCATGTACTTTGCCTTGAAAGAAAGGCAGGAATGAGGAAGAGGAGCAACTGATGAAGCTAAATTTGCTGCGTTGTTTGTCTAGAACATAATAGACCAGAAGATTGGTAAGTAAAGGGATAGGTTTTTTATTTTTCTGTAATTGTTCTTAAAGTATACAACTGCATATCATTCTAAATGTGTGTGGTAGGTTTGGAAGAGAAATTAAGAATGCTTTTCTGCTTAATCCCAAAGTAATACCTGTGTATGAGTGCTTACTCCCAGTGAAGTACAAACTCTATTAGGACCTCAGGGAGGGTTCCCCCTAATATTCTTATGAATAAGGCCATATGAATGTCTGTTTTCCTAGATAAAAACTGGTTGGATATTGGAAATTTTATGTAGTCCAAGTCATAGACAGATTAACTGATAAATCCCTTCAATATTCAAGGGATATATGTGGGAGGCCATCTCTTATTTTTAGAAGAAAATGTGACAATTTATTAAATAATAACATTCTCCCAAAATAAGAAATTAGAGTTAGATTTCACTTATAAAACTAATGAAAAAACCTTAAGGAAAATTGAAGATACAAATAATATAATAAAAGGATTATCTACCATAATCAAGTAAAATATATCCATTAATATAGATGTTTAAATACAAAAGACCCTATCAACATAATATAATCTGTATACTATAGATAGATGCCTTGAAAAAGTAAACATTCCTAAAAAAGACTGATTTCAGTTAATTATGAAAGTAATACTTATAATTTAATACAAGAAACATTATCTTTTGTAAACTAATAGTCAAAATTATTTTTAGTGGACAAATATTAGATTAAAGGTTTTCAACATGAAGGGAAATTCACCTATCAGAAATACCTGGGAATAGATTTTGGTCTCTGGCAAGATAGTGAACAAGCATAACCCTATTATTCCCTTCTATTTAATAATATTTGTGTTGGTGAAACCATAAAGAAATGACAAATTCTTAGAACTGAATGAAAATGAAAGCAGGTCAGAGTTTCCTAAATACAGTTAAAGAAGCACATGGAGAAAAACTGAAAGCATTAAACACATTTATCAAAAAGAAAGAGGTATAGAAAGTAAATAAGTAAAGCTTTCAACTCAATATGAAGAAGAGTTTCAGGAAAAAACCCAAACATATAAGACGAAATATTAAAAATAATGACAAAAATTAATGACATAGAGAATAAAAGAAATAGGGAGGATAAGCTAAAGAAAAATCTGTTTTATTTTGTTTCAGATAATAAGATGGGAAGATATGGTATTAAGAAAAATATACAAGGTGGAAACATAAAAATAATAACTGAAAAAGAAAATATATACACAGTTTTAAAATAAAAGAATTCCATGAACAATTTTATGTTAACATTTTAAAATCTTATTAAAATATATATTTTTTCTATATCATAAGATTGCCAACATGACTAGAAAAAAATAGAAAAAAGCCGTTAAATAAATTGAGATACTGTTCAATCTCCTTTTCTTCCTACTGCAGAAGCTTAAATGGTATGTACGTCCTTTCAAATTTCCAAGGGTTAATCTTTGTCTTATACAAGTGGTTTTAAAAAGCACATAAATAGGGAAAATGTCTCAACTTTTTTACCTGACTTGTATTACTTTGATACCAGTGGTAGATAAAGTTAATATAAGGAAATGAAATATAGAGTCCATTTCACTTATTAAAATACATGCAAAATCCTACACAGATGTTAGCTTATTGAATCCATATTATATGTAATATATTCTATATAATACATGTATATTTCATATATAAATTTGTTATTACAAATTTATATTTATGAATATATGTAATATTGCAATATAGCACATTCAAATTTATCCCAAGAAGGCAAGTATGCTCTGCCATAAAAAATCAATCAACATGATTTAGCATATTAATGAACCACAGAAATACACATGATTATTTTAAAAATTAAGAAAAAGAATTTTATAAAATTGGATTACAAAACACATGTTTATAATAAAAAATTAGACACAAAAGAAAACCACCCTTAAAGTTAATAAAGTCTTTTGTCAAAAATTTGGATCGAATGTTTAACTTAATAAGAAAGTCTGGGTGAACCTATGAGATGAGGAGCCGGATGAAGACACCCACTGTCATCATTATCATTCAAGATGTTTTCTAAATTTCTGGACATACAATAAGATAAGAGGAAAGAATAAGAGGAAATATCTGACCGATGATGTCAATTTGTTTATATACTATTTAATCATTTTCTGAAGAAAATCCCTCAGACAACCTTTAGATACAACAAACAGATCAGCAAAATAATTGTGTTCCTTTATCCCAGCAATAGCATCATAAGAAACAGAATAGAAATAGGCCATAACACATCAGTAAAGCAGGGAAGAAACACTCTTTAAAATGCATTAAACAATATCTAAATAAATGGAGATACATAGCTTGTTTATTGGTGGAATGAATATACTGTCTCATCCATAAATTCATGTTCTGATAAATCTTTGATAGAATGTTTTTAGGAACTCTATAAATTCACTGTAAAATTTCTAATGGAAGATGACTTGCACTAAGAGGGTTTGAAAAAATATATAAAATCGTGTTAATAAAGGGTAAAATGTTAGCCCAGGAGTACACAGCTCAGTGGAACAGATCTGTGTGCATATGTAAACTTAGTATGTGAAATATATAGCACAAAATTCAATAGCTGATGAATTGTTTAATTGTCTTACTTTATGGAGAAAAATAAAGTTTGATTCTTCTATAAGGAAAAAAAGAGAGGAGTACTAAAGACTTAAATATGAATGGTAAAGATATAAATAGAGAAAAATGTAAGCTAAGGTGTTTGTATCTCGATGTGGAGAAGGACTTTTTAAATACCTAAATGAACCCAAATGCACAAAAAATAAAGGGAGAAAAAGATGTCATTGACATAATATTCAGAATTTCTATGTAATAAAATTATTGTGGGGAAAACAAACAGAAATGACATACTGAAATGGCATTTGATCTTTAAGTCCAGGAATGAACTCGAGTAGTTTCTAGAAGTTCTCCAGGCAATTCTGATGAGCTCCCTCAGCATGGGGCTGGCACAAGAGAACTGCAGGTGGGCACTGGTGCCCCCTGAGGGTCACATGAAAGTGCAGATTTGCAGAATACCAGAGAGTTTATTTAAAACCACTGAGCTGGATCAAGGAATCTGAATATTTAACAAGAATCCCATGACATTTTGATTCAGGGGTTTCCTGGGTTACTCTGATAAGTACCAATTTAGTATATAGATGTAAACTTTTTAAGGAGGAATAGTATCAATAAGAAAAGAGGTTGTTCATTATTGCCATTATTTTTAATATTTTGTAGAATACTCCAGTAGATTGAACTGTATATATATAGTATTTAGAACTACATGTAAATAGTATAGAAGCATAAACATCAGAAACAAATAACATATCATTCCATCACCATGGCATACAGAGGAAGTTTTACCACAAGCTCATGTCAGCCTCTGTGCTATAGAGGGCAGAAGAAGAGGGTCTGGCAAGGACATGGACCAGGGTCAGCAATGAGTTTCTAGGGCTGGTTAGTCTAATACAATATTCAAAGGCATGTAAGGGATTTAGTCTTTCTTCTAGAAGTCTTTCTTATCATAAATCTGGTGAGTGGTGGGAAGATGGAGCAGGTGTCTCAATGAGTGGGCTCATGGTTCTGATTGATTTATGTCTTATTCAAACTAGCCCCCAAGCAGCAGCTTGGTTGTAGCGAGGACTATTCTAAAAAGTATGAATCAGAAGTACCTATGGTGCTTGCTGAAACTTCAAGCCTGCTAAATTAGAATAGCTATGATTGGGGGCCAGGAATCTGCACTTACTCATGGGATTTAATGCTTTTGGGATAGACTCATTAATGCTAGAGAAAACAACTAGTTTGTACTAGTTTGCCCTCAGTATAATAGGAAGACCAAACAGATATTCAAAATCAATATTGAATCATAATATGCTTTCCTATGACGTGTGTGCATGTATGTGTGTGTTCATGTCCACGTGTGTATGTGTGTGTTTAGGGGGATGCTTCCCCAGAAAAACAGAAATGCAGTGTCAGTATTATCAACAGAGCAAACTGTAATTTCTGGGGGAGAAAGGAGGATGTTTTGTGGAGGAATTAATGGATGGAGAACTGTCATTTTTGTTGTTGTTATGGGATTGTTAGTTTTATTTGCATATGTGTTCCTCATTTGCTTATGTGTGGTGGGAGGTGTCTCTTGGAGAAGTGTATGTAGCAGATGAGTTTTTACAGGGAAGGGGAAAATGGGAGCTTTCTTGTTGGAGACTGTGGAACTTTGGCCTCAAGTCCTGTCACTCTGAGCACTAAGTGGAAAAGGTGATTCTGAACAGTGAGTAGAGCATCTTCCCACTTTCCCAACAAACAGAGCTCCATGAGGACTGTGAATTTTGGGAAGACCAGGAGATAGCCTCCTACACACTCATCCAGAAGAATCCTTCAGGAGACATAGCAATAAAAGGCTGGGAAAAGGAATGTGTGTGTGAGAGAAGGCAAACAAAGGTGGTGCCTAGTGTGTCAGTAAGGTCAGTGTCAAAGTGACTAACCAGGGAGCCCCACTGAGTGAGAGGCATGACTGGCAGGAAGTCACTGGAAAATGAGTAAACCAAGAGCTTAATGTAAGCAAAAGGATAATTCAAGACACGGTGATAAAGGGTTGTGTGGTCTACAATCAACTTAGGCTCAGAGAAGATAAGAATGGGATTTTGGAGATACTGGGTCAGGATCCAGGATATGACTGTACTCATTAGAGGCTGATAGTTGCTGGAGCTGAAGGCCAAAGAAGTGGAGCAAGGTAAACAAGAATGAGTCAGAGTATAAACTGTAATGTTTAAGTCACTCATGACGTCACAAGAGAAGGGGCAAAAGAGAAAATGGCGACTCAGACACAGAAATGGTAGGGGCAGGTGATGGTGAGCTGTGAGGGATGATGAATGATGGTGAAGAGGCTGACAATAATAGGTCCTATGTGCTTCCAGTGTGGGAAAGAGAAACGATGAGAACCGATCAGTGAGCAGAAAGCAGCATCGAGGAGCCAGGCCCAGCTTTTAGTGCATTCAGCAGAGAAGGGGAATCAAAGTACCCATAACACTGATGAAGGGTTAACTAGGTCATCATGGAAAGGCCCGGCTTCACAATGCAGGCGATGACTTGAAGGGAAACCATGAGAAAACATTTATAGATAAAAATAAACTTGCTCATAAATGAATGAGCAAGACTTCTAAGGAACTGAATAATGGTATGAGAAGTTGGTTTAAAAATAGAAGAGGTAAGGTCAAGGGTGTGAATGTGTGGCATTGATTTAGGCTGGGAAGAAAACAGAAGACAGTAGGTGTTTGGTTATTGGTTTGTGGGCTGGAGGCTGGGGGACAGTTACGCAGGAGTCACAAGTGTGGTCAGGAGAGTGACATTCAGGAGCAGAGAGAGCTGAGCCCTGGGGAAGGTCTAGCAGAAGAAACAGTGTATGGTTTCTTTCAAATTCTGAAAGCAGACTGTGTACATATATGGCAAAGGGAGGTTTCAAAAAATAAATCAACTGTCCAAATACCGTGGAGCTTCTACATACCAATTATTTTTCTTATTGTGTAATGTGGCATATTTGTTTACACACTGGACTTTTCAGTTCTTCTAATTAAAAAAAAATCATATTTAAACAGAAGAATCCCAAAATGACTAGAAATTGAAATAATGTGTTAAATTTTTATAGAGATGATTTCTATGGCAAAGTTTTACAGGATGATGACATCTAGTAATTACTAATTTCAAATGAAAGTGGTTACAGGGCAGGGACTCTTCCATCTATTCTTCATCCATTTGTTCTTTGTGGATTGATTCATTAAGTAGATGTCTACTGAGCACCTATCACGCACCAGGCACCATGCTAGGGTTTGAGTGGACATTGGTAAACACAAAATAGACTGACCAACAGGGCAGAGACTGAACAAGAGAACAAATTAATAATGGGACCTGAAATAAAGGAACTGAATGCGCTGCAGGACTAAGAATTCCCAGGGAGTGGGGACCTGCTGGGAAGGGAATCAGAGAAGGCCTTTTTGAGATGGTGGCACATCTAAGCAGAGAACTGACTGAGGGCGGAGCAGTCAGCGTACCAGGAGTATGTGAAGTTCTGCAGCGGGAAAGAGCTGGTGAATTGGAGGGAAGCATAGGAGGCAAGCCTGGCTTCAGCCCGGAGGATGAAGGAGAGAGCGAGGCAGCCTGCACAGAACCTTACTGACATGTGATTCCCAACTGGATCACTGAACAAAAACTAAGACGTTAAGGGCTTAGTATGTATATTTTGACCCAGTGAAAAATGCCTGCATAACTACAACCTAATATGTGCTTTTCCATACTAATCTTAGCTTATTAACATAACCCAAACCTGGGTTTTTGTTTCATTGTGTTGTGTTATGTTTCTCTCCGCTACACTTAAAGCCGAGAGCTTTAAGTGATTTACTATCTCCAATAAAAACTAATGTAGGCTGGGGGATATAATGCTGTTCCGGTTAGATTTTCTGTGGCTTAACACAGATGGGAAAAGTATTTTAAGAAGCTTAGCTATTTTGTTAAATGTTTATGACTTGTAAATTCCCAGCCTTTTAAGATTATCCAAATGTGTTGACATTGATGGTGAATTTGAAGGGAAATTAGCCAAATATGTTTGTCTAATTAACCAGTGGGGTCTAATAATAGCTATTAGGGTTGGCGTGTAAAGCAGGGCTACTTATTACATGGAGATATGTTCATATTATATTCCTTTAAAGTTTAGATTTTTAAATTCTTTCCTACCACTTTCTGCTCTTTGAATGAGCAGTCAGAGCATGATCCCCAACCTCTCTTCTTTCTAAAAGGGGAAAAGGGAAAGTAGCCTACTAGTTTCATTTCCCAGGAAGTCTGAAGCCTGACCCTTCTAAACTTCTATTTCTGTGCTTCTCATAAAATGCAGAAGCGAAATCACTCACCCCACTTCTGGCTCAGTGGTCTTAAGAGATGAGAAGTTTGAGTTTCTTGTGATGGTTTTTAATCTCTTGGGCTAATGGTTTTATAATTCAGCAATTATATATCATCCTTGTTTAATAACTATAGCAGTTTGGTATGTAAAGTAATAATTCTGTCAGACTGAAATGGTAATATCTGGTAAATTACTAGAGGACCTCCTACAGGGAGTAACAGACAGGAGAAAGAATACTGACATTTAGTGAATGTTACTTCAGATACTCTACCAGGTATTTTAAGTACAATTTCACTCATCTTCCCAAACAGCACTACTATCTTTTATTATAAATTTGTTTGCACGAGAAAATAGGTTCACAAGCCCACAGGCTGTGTTGGGAAGCATGCATTTAGCCCTGGATACTTCAGTCTCTGAAATTGGTGCCCTTTCCCTGCTTTACTCAATGTTGACTTCCCATAACTCTTACCCAAGTGAAAATATTCTCATAAATTTGGTCATTATGTAACAGGTACCCTGATTTGTAACAAAGTATATTTTCTGTTTTTTCTTAAAAATTGAAGATTATGATGATTAGTGATTGTTATCTGTTCACATTTCTTGAACTACTAGATGGGCCAAATAGTAGAATAATTCCATATGAGTGTGGCTACTTATGTATTGGGCTTTAGGGTGAAATGTTAACATGTTGGTTATCTTAGCATAGAAATAATAATAACAGCAGATACACCATAAGTGTGAGCTACTTTTTAAAATATCAAACTTACTGTTAACCCAAAAGGAGCCATCTGATATTAAATAATTTTAATAGAATTCATTGACCATTACAGGTGGGGTAAGGAACTCTTCTAATAGGCATTCCTGTACTGACATTACAACTAAAGAACACCATTTGCCTAGCTGTTTCAGACTTCACTTCTTATCTATAAAATAAAAGGCTTTTTAAAGTCTCTTTTAGTCTTAAAATTTTTATACTTACTACATAAATATCATCTGCAAATTAATGAGTATGTGGCAAAACATTAAGCATTTTTATTTAACATAGGATGATGGTTCCTCTTTTATAATGATCAAGTATTTTTTGTGCTTGAAATTAATGGAGAACGAGAGAAATGTGACTTACATATTTTTCTTTTAATGAAGATTTTTTTTTTCTGCTTCAGCATTTTCAGTCCTTCAGAAAATTTTACTTAAGAGAAAAGCTGAATAATAAATATACATCAGATGTTTTCTTTGCTTTAACTTTGGTATATTTATTTTTAAATCTGTAGGCAAGCTTTGTGTTTTTGGCATTGTGTGTGTGTGTGTGTGTGTTTTAGTATTGTTGACAATGCTGTATCAACTTGGCCCCAGGATAGTAATTAACAACCCAGTCAGAGGTTGCTAGTAATTTCCTATTTATTTGGGAAAAGATTTTATTAAATAAATTGGAATTATGAGTATTAGGTAGAAGACTTGAAATTGTATTCAACATAGTAGTGTAAAAAAAGAAATGGGAATAATAAAATTCAGGTCTAAAAGTTTAGGAAATAGGAGTTTTCAAAAGAAGACAATTTTTATAGAAAAGACTATTGCTGACCTCCCAATATGTGTGAGAATGTGTTTCAAGTCTCTATAGAAAAATAAAACAAAACAAAACAAAATTTAAAAAATCCACAATAGTTGAAAAAGTGGAATGTCCTTATTTAAAAATTTTGAATGCATAAGAATTATATATATACTATATATATATATGTATGCATATATACACACATAGTTTTATCTTGCCTGTGTAATAAGTGAAACATAAAGAAAGTATAAAATGTAGGTGGAGGCAGTAATCATAATGGTGAACAAATAGCCAAAGTGTAGTGTGTAGGTGTTGGGAATGTAAAGTGTGCCTTATTCCCAGCCTCAGAACCCTGCTGAGATTGACACTCGGTCACAATAGTATATTCTGGTCTATAACATGAGTGACGTGAGAGGGTATGGTGGAGACAGTGGATTATTCTGTGATATTAGTCGATATTTGGGGGAATTGGCACAATGATCTCTTAGCATGTCTGTAAGAAATGTCAACCTTAAAAATAAAACAATCAGTTATTTTACTAGCAAGATGAGTTTATTTGGGAATAGCAGAGGAATTGCAATTTGGGATATGCAAGCTATGGTGAACCAAAGGCAGGTCTGAAGAGACAAAGGGAAGATCAGCTTTTATTAGGTTTTAGGAAGAAATTGGAGGAAATTGTGTTGAACAAAAGTTCATTGGAGAAAAACAAGAGTTAGAGATTGTGGCAGTCTCTTAATGGCTGCAGGCAATGGTTAGTGCATTGTTCCTGGGGCAGGGAGTCATCTTCCTTCCTTTTCTTAAAAGCAGGGGATGAAATTCCTGCGTAGAGATGCTCTTCCTTGTCAAGATAATTCTGATCTTCTTTCTTTCTCCTGCAAGGAGCAGTAGATGCATGAGAACTTCCCCCTTCAGGGTTTCCTCCTGAAATGGTTCCATTATTTATTTTCACATTTCCCCCTTTGTCAAGATCTTTCCTCAAAAGCATTGGTGATCAAGAGTCAGGTTTTCTACATTAAGTGATTTTGGCCCTTGGTACCCAGAAGTACCTTTCCTGATTTTCATATCCCACGTTGGAGGGAACATATACAGATTAGAAACTGTTGAGGCCTCATTTAAGCAACAAGGAAGGGTAGGAAGGTGAACTCCCAGATGAATCTTCTACCCAGAGCCTACATTTTATCAGGGTTATAAGTGTTGGGGATCATCTCACAGGGCTGAGCTAGCATCACTCTCTTTGGTGCATCACTCCTACAGAGAATTGATAGGAACCAGTATAAAGCTTAAAAATAATTATGCAAAGCAATATTAAAACTTATATGACAAATCTGGTTTTTATGATGATTCTAAACCAGGCTCCCCCCTCAAACCTGAAGGTAACCAGCTAAATAAATCAAAGACCATGAAGTGTCAGGGGAAATTTGTTGTAACCAGCATTCTTGTCTATGATCTTATGTAATTAAATTTCTACTTCCCGAGAAGCATTTATTCATGTGCAACAGGATGGGAGGCTCATGGTGCCATGAAGCCTCTCTGGATCTAAATGTAGCCTTTATTTCAAGATCAAGTGCCCTAGATATCAAACCTGAGTTTGCAAAAATGTAGTTTTTCCTTGGAAACTTTGTGTCCCTTTAAGGCTAAAAATTTAAACAGGTGAATGCCATCCTCCTATGAAGAGGCTTTGGAAAGGGAGAAGAAAAGCAAGTCACCTACATCTTATAATAGGGCAAAGCCTCCAGAAAATTTTATATCATTCAATTTAGCTTTTAAATTTTGGGAGATATAGAAGGACTTTTGGTAAAACCTTAAGGCATTTACTGTTCAGGTGCATTATTGACCTTTCCAAGTGAAAGTAAAGAGGTACCAGTTGGCCTTATCTACAGAGATGCTAAATAAGGTGCCACAGAAATTGATCATAGTGAAAAATTTGCTTTAAGTGGGGATGGAAGATTAGTAACAACAGGGTGACAAGGGATAACAATATTGTTTATGTATGGATAAAATGAGAGTTCCTGTGGCCAGAATTCTCACCTGGCCATGGTTGACTAGCTCACTGCACATCTGTGGTCGATACATGGCTGTTAACTCTATAAAAAGAGCTCCGCCCAGTGCTCTGGGTGTGACATGGTGGCAGGACTGCAAGGGTTCAGGAGAGCAGAGCAGAGGCTGGAGTGGTGGCAGTGCCAAAGACAGAGGCCCAGAAGATGGCTGTGAGGGACGACTGTGCAGAGGGGTCCAGAGAACAGCTGTGCAGACAGAGTGGCCCAGAGGTAGAGACTGGCTTGCTGCATGCAGACTCACTCTGAGTGAATAGGATTTTAGTGACTGACCTGCCACTGTGAGAATAAAGTTAGGTATAATAACCCTTTCACCCCAAGAATGTTTTGTTGTCATTTTCTTTGGTCACACTGAATCCATAGCGAACTTGCCTGGGGCTGAAACCCATTGGCAAGACATTATGACTCAGAAGTCTTGAACAAACCTCCGTCCTCAGCACTAGGTTTCTTTTCATTCAAAAAAGGATTGTTACAAGGATTAATGAAGGATAATGAGGCCCTGAGACATACCTTTCTGTTATTGGCTTAATGCCCTGCAGGGCCTCTTTATTTATAGAGTATTGATTAATTTGGGAGAGAGGCTTTGGGGGATCTATTTGGCTCTTAATAGGAGGTACATTGTGGATTCTGCCAATATCAGTTGAGGATTTTGTCCATAAAGTTGGTGGTAGCTGATCCCATAAAGCCAAATGATTAGTGTCCTTAGAATTAGCTCCAGGGCTGTCATAACAGAACAAATAAATGATGCTGAGAGGTGCCTTGCCTGAGGGTTTCAACCCCAGTCAAGTTTACTATGGATTCAGAGAGACCAAGAAATGACAATAGAATGTTATTGGGGTAAAATGTTTTATACCCAGCTTTATTCTCTGAGCAATAAGTTAAGCACTAGAATCATGTCTGCATCCAACAGTCTCCAGGTGTATAATTCTCCTTTGTTTCTGCCTCTGCTCAGAGCACTGGGCAGAGCTGTTTATATAGTGATTCACTCTTATTGCCTAGAGTGTGAAAGCATTAGCCTAGCGTTAGACCAATTACATCATCAAGTAGTTTAGTTTCAGGTGAGGATCCTGGCCATAGGAACTTCCATTTTCCCCACAAGGGGTCATTTTCTTCACCTGGTTGGCTATTTTGGTTGCTACTACCAAATTCTAGAATTATTTCCCCCTTTCAGGAGATAAAAATTTCAGCATAGTATTTCTCTGCCCAATAATGAACTAGGGAGGAAAAGGTGGTATTTCTATTAGGACCTAAACAAAAGGTGGTAAGTTTAAAGACAGGAGTTTGCTGAGGTTTATTCAAATAACCCCCACTACTTGAACTATTTTGGTTCTCCAAGGCAGAGGCTGTTTTACAGTAGTGGGGCTCGACACTGAGAGTGCCATTCTGGTGTCGGTAAGGACAGAGAGATCTTCATTCCCAATCAGGAAAGTGGTTTCTCGTAGTCAATTAATGCAAAGGATTGGGAAGAGCCCTGGAGATCCCTGGAGTCCCATCACTGGGGATTAGGAGAGCCTTGGAAAGGCTGGTTAGAGGGCTGAAGATGCCTAGAGTGCTCATGCCTGTAACAGTCTTTTTTCCTAGTGTCCTAGCTTTTTACAGTAAAGGCAAAGACTAGGAAGGGTTTGGTTTTGGGGCCTTCATTTGCCAGAGTTGAAAATTAGGGATTTTAGTGGAAATTAAAGATTTTAGTAGTTTACCTTTTAGTTGAATCATATAGGGTGTGAGTGTGCTAATTTGCTAAATTAACCAAGTCTGTAGTGGACAGTTACCCATTCCAACCCTCATCTTTTTAACTAGAGGAGAAAGTCCTGCCTAGGTACAGCCCATTAATGAACAAAAAGTTAAAGACTCCCTGAGTGGATTCAACATTAAAGGGAGGCCATATTTTTCCTTAAAAACAATCTGAAGTAGATTGAAATAGTAATGAATAGGTTCATTGTTTTTTGTGTGCAAGCCTAAATTTGTTTTAATTAACAGATTTAGGAAAAGCTTCTGTAATTGTTCAGTGAAGGTCTCAAGCAAGGTTTAGGCATCCTGCCAATAGTTAGAAGGCTATTTTTCTAGATCCCTTTTAGGATTTTCCCACCAGGCAAGTTTAATCTAGTGTTGAGCCTAATCCTTACCAACAGCATGTGAACTAACTGATAAATTGGATAACTAGTTTGATAAGTTTGAATAACTATATTAAATTCTTCATCAGATCTATGAGGATCCTCATCACTTTGGGAAAGTCTTTGACTATGGTTTGTAATTCAGCTTTAGTTTAGGGAACATAAGAAAACAGGGGTTTAGCACTTGGATCTTCAGAAGGTTTAACTTTAAAGGAGCAAGTTTTAGTAGGTTCAGGGTAGGGACAGAAGTTTGTAGGGAAATTGAGAGAAAGGATTAGAATGAGGAAGCGGAGCTGAGTAGAAGGGAAAGGGGAAGATGGAGGCATGGGGCCTTGGTGCAAGGTGGCCATTGCATACCTGGAGACAAAGGAGGAGGAGAAGGGAACACGATGGCACATGAGACAAACAGGGAGGAGGAGGGAAGCTTTGTCATCTTCCTTCAATTGTTTCTTCACCTCAGCTAATTTAGAAATGGTAATTTCTAAAGAGGTGATTTTAGAGTCTTGAATACATTTGGAGGCCTCCAGATACCAATTAAAATAGGCATCCCATTCAATCTATTTAGTCTTACAAGTTGTGGCTTCTAATTTAGTTCTTAGAAAAACAAGTTTGGGGAGATCAAAGGTCTCCCATACTGGCCACTGAAGTTCTAAATGATCTTTGGTTAAGTTAGTCCATTTAGTTAAAAATATACATGAGACGGACCATAGTTTCTTTTTTTTTGATATCATTAATGTACAGTTACATGAGCAACATTATGATTACCAGACTCCCCCTATTATCAAGTCCCAACCACATACCCCATTACAGTCACTGTCCATCAGCATAGTAAGGGCTATAAAATCATTACTTATCTTCTCTGTGTTATGCTGCCTTCCCCATGTCCCCCACCCCTACATAATGAGTGCTAATCATAATGCCCCTTTTACCCCCTTATCCCTCACTTCCCACCCATCCGCCCCAGTCCCTCTCCCTTTGGTACCTGTTAGTTCATTCTTGGGTTCTGTGAGTCTGCTGCTGTTTTGTTCCTTCAGTTTTTGCTTTCTTCTTATACTCCACAGATGAGTGAAATCATTTGGTGCTTGTCTTTCTCCTACTGGCTTATTTCACTGAGCATAATACCCTCTAGCTCCATCCATGTTGTTGCAAATGGTAGGATTTGTTTTCTTCTTATGGCTGAATAATATTCCATTGTGTATATGAACCACATCTTCTTTATCCATTCATCTACTGATGGACACTTAGGTTGCTTCCATTTCTTGCCTATTGTAAATAGTGCTGCAATAAACATAGGGGTGCATATGTCTTCTTCAAATTACGGTCCTGCATTCTTAGGGTAAATTTCTAGGAGTGGATTTCCTGGGTCAAATGGTATATCTAATTTTTAGTTTTCTGAGGAACCTTCATACTGTTTCCCACAATGGTTGAACAAATTTACATTCCCATCAGCAGTGTAGGAGGGTTCCTCTTTCTCCACATCCTCACCAACATTTATAGTTGTTTGTCTTTTGAATGGTGGCCATCCTAACTGGTGTGAGGTGATATCTCATTGTGGTTTTAATTTGCACTTTTCTGATGATTAGCGATGTGGAACATCTTTTCATGTCCCTGTTGGCCATCTGAATTTCTTCTTTGGAGAAATGTCTGTTCAGCTCCTTTGCCCATTTTTTAATTGGCTTATTAGCTTTTTGTTTGTTGAGGTGCATGAGCTCTTTATATAATTTGGATGTCAACCCCTTATCAGATATGTCATTTATGAATATATTCTCCCATACTGTAGGATGTCCTTTCATTCTAATTATGGTGTCCTCTGCTGTACAGAAGCTTTTTCTTTTGATATAGTCCCACTTGTTCATTTTTGCTTTTGTTTCCCTTGCCAGGGGAGGTACGTTCATGAAGAAGTTGCTCATGTTTATGTCCAAGAGATTTTTGCCTCTGTTTTTTTCTAAGAGTTTTATGGTTTCATGACTTACATTCAGGTCTTTGATCCATTTTGAGTTTACTTTTGTGTATGTCGTTAGACAATAATCCAGTTTCATTCTCTTGCATGTAGCTGTCTAGTTTTGCCAACACCAGTTGTTGAAGAGGCTGTCATTTCCCCATTGTATATCAATAGCTCTTTTATTATAGATTAATTGACCATATATGCTTGGCTTTTTATTTGAGCTCTCTTGTCTGTTCCATTGGTCTATGGGTCTGTTCTTGTGCCAGTACCAAATTGTCTTTCCCTGTGCATTTTTCTACCCAACCCAAGAGCAGAATCTTTCTGGCTTGCCTGGCAATGCCTGAGGATCAATTCCAGTGAGGGATTTATTTGCTTTGCAGATTAAGGGTCAAAAAATGTTTTCTGTAAAGGGCTAGACAGTAAACATTTTAGGTGTTGTGGTCCATATGCTCTTTGTTACAACTGCTCAATCTGTCATTGGAGCATGAAAACTATCATAGATGATACACAAATGAATGGGTGTGGCTGTATTCTAATAAAACATTATGGACACTAAAATTCAAATTCCATATAATTTTCCCATGTAATGAAATATTATTGTTATTTTTATTTTTTCAACCATTTAAAAATATACAAACTATTCTTAGCTTTTGGGCATAAGTAAACAGGCATCAGGCTGGATTTGGTCCCATGTGGTAGTTTGCCAAACTTCAGCTACATGACTGCTAGGTCTCTTCCAATTCTAATATTTTATGAGTCAAAGACTTCTTGCTATGCATTTCCTGGAGTAGGATATTAATATGCTTTAGCTCTTTATGTCTCCTTATAATATCAGGAGCTTCACAATTTATTACACAAAACACAACATAATAATGATAATTTCCTGAGGTATAATCTCTACAACATGAATGGTTAACGTATATATAGATATGAAGGCAAATACAGTGATGTTTTAACTATTTACCCTTCAGTCTACTTAAAGAAAGTTAAGGGCTTTCCAATAAATTTTTACTAAATTTCATTTAAACAAATGAGATTAATAAAACTTTTAACTTGAAAATGTTTTAGTTATGCTATTTTTACAAAAGAACCAAGATTCTATTTATATCTAAATTGCAATTATGTTCTAAGTTAGAACAATATTTATTTCAACAACTCTACTAATTTTAGTGAACATTTTACTTCGCTCTATGCATATTTAAGTGGATGAATAAGCAACAAAAGCAAAAGTTCTTTGAAAATAAATAAAGGTAACCTCACTGAAGATAGAGTTGGGAAACTCTGAAGAAGAGAGCTCTGAGGCACCTACCTGTTCCTTGCAGCCGCATAACCAGCAGAAAGAAGGATGATCCCTCCCCATCCCAGCTACAACAGGCTAACCACCACTTGCAAACTAATGAGAAACCACCACAATCTCCAACTCTTCTTTTTCTCCAGTGAACTTTCTTTTAAACCAATCCTCCCCAATTTCCTCCTAAAGCCTAATAAAAACTGATCTTCCCTCTGTCTCTTTAGACTTGCTTATGGTTCACCAAAACTTATGTGTCCCAATTGGCTAGTAAAATAAGTGGCATTTTCTTTTTAAGGTGGATATTATATGATGTTCAAAAAGTGGGGTTTGAAGAAGACAAAGCCCAAAGGAACTAATGACCCCAGAACTGTGTGAGGAACTGTGGGGAAATTGAAGTTCCTATGGGCAGGATCCTCACCTGAACGTAAACTACTTGGTGATGTAACTGCCCTGCTACTAGGCTACTGCTTCCACAGCCTTAGGCAATAAACTACTACTGACTGAGTTATTATATAAAGAGCTCTGCCCAGTGGTCTGGGTGGAGGCAGAGATGAAGGAGGATTATAGACCTGCAGAATGCTGGATGCAGACGTAATTCTGGCACTTGACCTATTGCCGGGAGAACAAGCAGGATAATAAACCCTTTTAGCCAAAGAATGTTCCATTGTCATTCTTCAGTCTCACTGAATCCACAGTGAACTTTCCTGGAACTAAAATCCATTGGCAAGACAGGAATCCACTTAAGCCCATTGCACTCCACACTTCTATGAACTGTCTTTCTCCTTCCTGGTAAGTATTCTCTTGGATCAGAGTGAACTGCCTTTGGTTGAGCTTTCTGATTTTACTTGGGATCTGCTTAAAGGCTTCATCCTTTCTGGTGAGTACTCATTTGTTTTACTAAATCTCTGGCTTTGAATAATGGGATTCAATTTTCTAAATTCTTTTGGGAAGGTCCTTCTGGGACTCCTGCTGGTTTCATGTCTAAAAACTATAGTCCCTAACAAACTGGACAACCTAGAAGAAATGGACAGCTTTCTAGAAAAATACAACCTTCCAAGGCTGACCCTGGAAGAAACATAAAATCCGAATAGACCAATTACCAGCAAGGAAATTGAATTGGTAATCAAAAAACTACCTAAGAACAAAACACCTGAACCAGACGGTTTCACTGCTGAACTTTATCAAACATTTAGTGAAGACCAAATACCCATCCTCCTTAAAGTTTTCCAAAAAGTAGAAGAAGAGGGAATACTCCCAAACTCATTCTATGAGACCAACATCACTCTAATACCAAAACCAGGCAAAGACCCCACAAAAAATAAAATTACAGACAAATATCCCTGATGAGCATAGATGTAAAAATGCTCAACAAAATATTAGCAAACCGAGTTAAAAAATACATCAAAAAGATCATCCATCATGATCAAGTGGGATTCATCCCAGGGATGCAAGGATGGTAGAATATTCGAAAATCCATTAACATCATCCACCACTTCAACAAAAAGAAGGTCAGAAACCACATGATCATCTCCATAGATGCTGAAAAAGCAGACAAAATTCAACATCCATTCATGATAAAAACTCTCAACAAAATGGGTATAGAGGGCAAGTACCTCAACATAATCAAGGCCATATATGACAAACCCACAGCCAATATCATACTTAACAGCAAGAATCTGAAAGCTTTCCTATAAGATTGGGAACAAGACAAAGATGCCCACTCTCACCACTTTTATTCAACATAGTTCTGGAGAGCCTAGCCATGGCAATCAGACAACACAAAGATAGAAAAGGCATCCAGATTGGCAAGGAAGAAGTGAAATTGTCCCTGTTTGCAGATGACATGATACTGTACATAAAAAACCCTAAAGAATCCATTCCAAAACTACTAGATCTAATATCTGAATTCAGCAAAGTTGAAGGATACAAAATTAATACACAGAAATCTGTTGCATTCCTATACATGAATGATGATCTAGCAGAAAGAGAAATCAGGAAAACAATTCCATTCACAATTGCATCAAAAAGAATAAAATACCTAGGAATAAATCAAACCAAGGAAGTGAATTCCTATGCTCTGAAAACTACAAGACACCCTTGAGAGAAATTAAAGGAAATACCAATAAATGGAAACACATCCTGTGCTCAAGGACAGGACAAGTTAATATTGTCAAAATGGCCATCCTGTGTAAAGCAATCTACAGATTCAATGCTATCCCTATCAAAATACCAACAGTATTCTTCAACAAACTGGAACAAATAGTCCTAAAATTTGTATGGAACCACAAAAGATCCTGAATAGCCAAGGCAATCCTGGGAAGGAAGAATAAAGCAGGGAGAATCTTGGTTCCCAACTTCAAGCTCTACTACAAAGCCACAGTAATCAAGACAATTTGATACTGACACAAGAACAGACCCATAGACCATTGGAACAGACTAGAGAGTCTAGATAATAAACCAAAGCATATATGGTCAATTAATATACTGCATGGATATACAATGGGGAAATGGCCTCTTCAACAACTGGTGTTCGCAAAACTAGACAGCTACATGCAAGAGAATGAAACTGGATTATTGTCTAACCACATACACAAAAGTAAACTCAAAATGGATCAAAGACCTGAATGTAAGTCATGAAACCATAAAACTCTTAGAAAAAAACAGAGGCAAAAATCTCTTGGACATAAACATGAGCAACTTCTTCATGAACGTACCTCCCTGGGCAAGAGAAACAAAAGCAAAAATGAACAAGAGGGACTATATCAAATGAAAAAGCTTCTGTACAGCAAAAGATACCATCAGTAGAATGAAAAGACATCCTACAGTATGGGAGAATATATTCATAAATGACATGTCTGATAAGGGGTTGACATCCAAATTACATAAAGAGCTCATGCACCTCAACAAACAAAAAGCTAATAAGCCAATTAAAAAATGGGCAAAGGAGCTGAACAGACATTTCTCCAAAGAAGAAATTCAGATGGCCAACAGACACATGAAAAGATGCTCCACATTGCTAATCATCAGAAAAGTGCAAATTAAAACCACAATGAGATATCACCTCACACCAGTTAGGATGGCCACCATCCAAAAGACAAACAACAACAAATGTTGGTGAGGATGTGGAGAAAGAGGAACCCTCCTACACTGTTGGTGGGAATGTAAATTAGTTCAACCATTGTGGAAAGCAGTATGGAGGTTCCTCAGAAAACTAAAAATTAGATATACCATTTGACCCAGGAATTCCACTCCTAGAAATTTACCCTAAGAATGCAGGACCGTAATTTGAAGAAGACATATGCACCCCTATGTTTATTGCAGCACTATTTACAATAGGCAAGAAATGGAAGCAACCTAAGTGTCCGTCAGTAGATGAATGGATAAAGAAGATGTGGTACATATACACAATGGAATATTATTCAGCCATAAGAAGAAAACAAATCCTACCATTTGCAACAACATGGATGGAGCTAGAGGGTATTATGCTCAGTGAAATAAGCCAGGTGGAGAAAGACAAGCACCAAATGATTTCACTCATCTGTGGAGTATAAGAACAAAGCAAAAACTGAAGGAACAAAACAGCAGCAGAATTGCAGAACCCAAAAATGAACTAACAAGTACCAAAGGGAAAGGGACTGGGTTGGATGGGTGGGAAGTGAGGGATAAGGGGGTAAAAGGGGCATTATGATTAGCACTCATTATGTAGGGGTGGGGGACACGGGGAAGGCAGTGTAACACAGAGAAGACAACTAATGATTTTATAGCCTTTTACTATGCCGATGGACAGTGATTGTAATGGGGTATGTGGTTGGGACTTGATAATAGGGGGAGTCTGGTAACCATAATGTTGCTCATGTGATTGTGTATTAATGTTACCAAAATTAAAAAAAAGAAAAATGCATAGGGTTTGACAGATGGTGTCTGCTTCAGACAAGGGTCGGAGATGGTGGCACAGGTTCAGCTTTTTTTTCCAGCAAATTTCTCTTAATGTATATAATCCACTTTTGTTTTATTTTGTTTTAGAGTTCAGTAGAACAGAAGATCATTACCCTTCCAAACCTCATTTCCATTATTCCTGGTATCAATCCAGCCATCTAAGACCATCTTAGTACACATTACAAATTGTGGAGAGAAGTTTTAAAAAGTGCAGCCTCTGCCCCACACCAACACACACAAGATGATGAAGTCATTACCCAGTAAGTTTATGCTGAGATCTAGGGACTTCCATTTTCAAAGATGTTGAAACTTGAATGATGTTGATCTAGGCCTGTGCTGTGCAATATGCTAACCAGCAGGCCCATGTGGCTATTTAAATTAAATTAAATTTGATTTAAAATTCAGTTCTTAAGTTGCATGAGCTATATTTCAGGTACTCAAAAACCAGATGAGCCTAAGGGCTTCTGAATTGAATACCTTGGAAGAACATGTTCTTTGCTGCAGAAAGTTCTACTGGATACATCCAGGAACCCAATTTAATGTTAGAAGTTCACTAATCAGCTTAAAAAAAACATTAGTTTGTTTTCATGCCATCAGAAATGTGCAAAAAAAGGTTAAGAAAAATTAGAAATTCATGATAAAGATGGCCTCTTCATTCACTATGTAACTCATTCACTGAACATTAAAATACCTTAAAAAGACTTTATTTTAGTTATATAAAATTGCCTTTCCTATAAACGGTCTGTTTTCTATATATAGAGAACCTTATGAAGTGGTAAAAGTGAGGGGGATACCAATTTTTTTTGTCAGCGGTTTGGAAGAATTTTTATAAAACAAAGTGTAAGGGAGATGGGATTGAGATAGTGCTAATCAAGCTTGAGTCAACACACGAAGTAGAAAAGTTTGCCTGAGATATTAAAAAAAACTCCCCAAACCCACAGGCTTCAGGAAATTTATAGCAGGAGCCAGAGGCACAGGTGAGCTAACTGAGAAGTCAGTGGACAGTTCTGATGTCCCTGAGGAAGTACAGTGTTACATACTGATGCAGGAGCGTGGTGCTCTCTCAGAAATGTGTGGCATTGGCATCGTATTTTGTAACACAGGCAGCTTCTTTTACTGCCTAATGAATGTAGTCATACAGCTTAGAGGGAAGGGCTTCAGCAAGAATCACAGTAAAGCTGCTGGAATATGGTCACGAGGCACTGGTGACCTGGCTTGACTTCCCTTATTGAACCTTCCTTCTCCCACAGTCAAGAGAAAGTCTGAAGTGAGAAAATAAATCTACTGTAAACCTAAATGTTTCCCACCAGTTTGGTGTAAAAGAGTAATGTAGTGTATTTTACAGCTGACATCTTATTCTCTTAGTACTGAAAACAAAACACGATTGAAATACATAAACAGCCTGTAAAGATGTAGCAGAGAAACATGACCAGGTATATGAAGCAGCCAGTAGCTCACAACGGGAAAGCCCGGGAAAGAGTAAATGTTTCTTCAATCTATGGAACAGACTTACTTCAGGAAACATGAGAAAAATCTTTTAAAATGTCTGTGATTCAGGGGCTGTTTGTTGTGTTGTGTCTCTGAATAAGGTGCCTATCCGAGAAGATAACTTTCCGTTGAATAAGATAATTAACAAAGGTTTATAATGGCATGAAGGCAGAAAATATATGTTGACTATTCTAGAAAATTGAATCAGTGAATTACTATACCAGACTGAAAAATTGTCCCAGAATTTAGAGTAAAAGATAAGGAGATAAATATACTTATCCAAATATAAAGGACATCAACGACAACCCTACTGAGTCAAAGATACATACGGAGAAAACAGATCATTTATACAAAAGGCAATTCTCAAAGAAATAATGGAACAATATTTTCTTGGCAGTGGGGACTTAAAACCCAGGGAAAATTGCTTGTCTAAAAGTATGATGGTGAAAGTCCTGAATTAAAAAAAAAATTAAAGCTTCAAAATGACAGAGGGAAAAAGTATTTACAGAGAGAAAAAATTCAAATTGACATCAGCCTCTCCACAATTTGAAAAATATGGAGGAGAAATGAACACAAGACTCTTGAGAGAAATACATTGAAACCCAAGAATATAACCAGACAAGATATCTTTCGTATTTGAGAGCAATAAATCCTAATAGACACACACGAAAGGATGTTTTTACCCAGATTCCTCTTTTGAAAAAAACAAACTTGAAGAAGTATTCCAGCTGATTTAGAAATGAATTGAACCAAAAAACTAAATAATGAAGATTATATGTTAGAAAAGAAAGCATGGTGAGTAATTAAAATCAATCAAGGAATCGATATTCAAATCACTGCTGTTAAAATAGTGAGAAGTTAAAAACAGTAGAAAAATGTTTAGTTCTTTCAAAAGAAACTGAAAGTGTTAAAAAAATGATATTATTCTGAACATGAAATCCCAAATACACCAACAAAATCTTAGAGTAGGAGTGTGCATAATTGCTTGAAAAATTATTCATGTTATGTGTGTGGGGGGGAGTTATCAAATACATCTATTTTATTTTGAAGTGATAAAGATATATATAGATGGAATTAATTTAAGATACATAAAGGTATTTTACATGTAAATTAGCCATTAGTTGGAAAAATGATTTGCAAATTACAAAAAGTAAAAGAAGCAAAAAACCTTGGATACATAAGAAACAAGTCTGAAAACAGGTAACGAGGAAGTAAAAAAAATTGTTTAATGAAATCAAATCATTAAAATATCACTGATAACCATTAAGTAAATAAATACACATGGCTAAATTTGGTGAATTTTACTTCTAGCTCCAACTCATTCCCCTTACCAAAAACTAAACAATGATTTTGTTGCCTTAATTCCTTAGAAACCATTTGTCTTTATTTTAAATTTGATACATTTTCTATTTCATTTCACTTGGAAGCTTTATGAAGGAAATGGAAGTACATTCCCATTCCACAGTTCTTCAATAATTCTAGTTCCACTACTTTCAATAGTACCAGCAACAGTCAAAAAGTCAGATATTTTAAGGAAGATTTTTCTGACTTGCACCTTTTACTTTTGAAGTTTGTGATGATTTTTTCAGTGTCCTAATCTCATTTTATGAACTTCTACTTGTCCTACATGTTTCTAATGGGCACCCCATAAGAAAGGCTGAATACATGTTTGTTTAGATATGTATCTATTAGTCATTCATTTGGCAAATACAAAAGGTTTACCTTATGTCTAGGATTGGGGATAAAATTCAGCCCTTACGGAATTTAGAGACCATCCAAAGTAATGTGCCAAGTTATCATTTAAACCCCTGTAGCAGCTGGGCTAGCCCCACAACCCAAAGGGGTACCTAATTTCTGTGTAATTACCAGTGTGAAACTTTTTCTCCAGTTATCTAAGCTCTTCTGTTCTCCTATTTTATATTCTGTTTGTTGTACTTGGTGTGTCTCTTTACTTCCATTGTGCTGACCAGTCTGTTTTTCCTAAGGTCATTTCCCATGATTAACTTGGAGTAGTAACTCTTCAGACCACCATTCTTAAGCATTTGCTTCTAGTTTCGTTCCTTCTAGGTCTGAAGTCCCTGAAAGGAGCTTTTGATTGGCTGAGCCTAGGTCTCTTGTTCCCAGCTTACCTGCTAAGGGATAGAGAGAGACGGTCCGTTAACTTTAACCTTTGGGTTGGCTTTCCCTAAAGCAGAGTTTCAATGCATATACAAATGTCTTCATGTGAATGTTTTAAATGTATCTGTACTGGGTATATGTGTATGGATATAGGATATTATGAATTCATTTATTGATATTTAAACTTTCCTGAATCCCTGTTTCATTATAATTAAAAGAATGTTTTAGATTTGACTGTGTTTTATATCATGTTCCACAGATTCCTGGATTTTCCATGGAAGAAAATGACTTAAAAACCCCTGAGGTCTCTGAGAAGACACACAGGTCTCTGAGCCCTCCCACCATTGCTTCAGGGCATACAGATGTCCTTTTAGTTATTTTATCAGATTTTATTGAAAGAAAGTGCTCTCCAACTCAAAATCTTTGAGTATCATTGTAGTAGATTTTTGCTTCCTGAGGACCTCCAGTATCAGCACACTTGGAAATTTGTGAGAACTTCAGTCTTGCCTGACCCTGGACCTTCCAAATTGAAATCTGTATTTTAACAAGCTCACTAGATGACCCATCTCAAGTTTAAGGAACACTGTACTCACTGATCCCTAAAGTCACTTTCAGCTATAGTGTGATGCTTTTACACACATTTACAAATACATATTTTGTCATTCCTTATTTGCTTCCTATTTTTCTGGGCACTTTAGTTCAGAGGTAAAGAAATCCATTAAAGATATACAGCAGAAAGAATTTTTTTATTGACTGTAGATAGAGATATCTGAATTGAATTATGTTCCAAATTTATTTCATTTCCAGTGTAAGCAATTGTAGCAAACAAAAGTATCTGGCCTTTTGATTATAAATCTCAATTGCTCCTGTGAGAACAATGTAGGAGTCCAAATATCCTATAACTAATGAAAAAAAACTTCCAAAGATAGTTCAAAGGAGATTGGGAGACTGAAAGAGAAGCATGTTAAATATTGATAGTGATAAAATCAAGGGAAAATGATGAGCTCTTATATTGGTAGAATGTTTTAGAGTTTACCAGGTATTTGAATATTCAACAACTCATTAAAGTCGTTAACAATTCAGATAAGCAGGCAAATTAAGCATTTTCAACCACAGTCTGCAAATTTCAATGTGGCCTGAACCAGTCCTTTATTATAACCAAGACTAGAGCATATCATTTCTGTCCCAAAGTTGGTCTCTCCCTTTCCTCTACTTTATATTAAAACAATGTTAGTCCAAGCACAAATAGGTCATGGAGAAGGATGTTTTTACTATAGTCACAATATCTGCTGTTGACATTTTTCCGGTTGTAGAAATGTCTCTTTTTGGTTTCCATATTTCTTCCACTGCTCTCTGATCTGTTTAACCTTTTTATTTTCTCCTTCCGCTTCTGCTCGCCAGCTTCTTCCCAACTCTCCTTAACTTCAGCAGCAGCTGAAGCCAGGCAGACTCCGCTGGACTGCTGGGACTGGTTCTGCTTCTTGCGCACGGCTCCTACCCCTGCCGCAGCTTCCTCCTTTCCTGTGGCCATCTGCCTCCTGATCACCCTCGCCCGGACTCAGGACACGGGACACGGTGGGCTCAGATCTCTGTTCTACCTCCTCCTCTCCACCTGGCCCGACCACTGCTCCGCCAGGCCTCCCTCCTCTGCCCAATGTCGTTATGGCAACCGACAGTCAGTGGGCCTGGGAGACACCATGCTGAGCCAAAACGGGCAGGAAGAGACACTGAGCAGCATCTACGGGGGCTGATAAGGCCAAAGTGTTGGGCCGAGTCCCCTCCCTTGAGGAAAGAGAGAGGGAAGCGTTGAGCTCACATTGGCGGTGATAAATCTACCAGAAATGATTCCTGACCTAATGGAATGACTGGAAGATGCTGCTTATAAGCCTGAGTTGAGTTACGAGTGACTTTCTGCTTTGTGTGCCCAAATCCAGCCTTTTGAACCAATATCTCCACAGCCATCTGAAGACAGAGAAAAATTAAAATGAATCTAGGTTTTGGGTGGACAAGTGCAGAAAGAAAATACTGTTTTCTCCATTTAGAACAACATATTACTGTATCATAGCTTTATCTAAATTGTTAGCTCTGATTATTGTTGAGAGGGGTAAATGGTAATTTTACATTTTAAAATGCACATGCTCGGATTTAATAGGAGTGTTCTTCTTTGCAGCAAACAAAAAGAAACTAGTAAAGCCATTAATGGTGGTTGCTCATCTTTTCAGAATATCTCCAAGTACTGACAGTGATAAAGGTATTAAGGAGAGCAAGTCTGGTAATCACTCGGGGTCACTTAGAAAAGTGGAATTAAAAATAAGGTTATTTGAACTTTGCTTCTAGGACTGCAGGGTCATTATGTCTGCAGTGTATATCTATGTAGTATTTAATAGTTTAGAATATCAAATGCTGAACTAGCAGAGATGGGCTATTTTATCTCTCAGTTTACGAAGGAAAGGAGCAAGGTCCAGCACAGGGCAGGGCCTGCTGTGAGCCCCTCAGCTTCTGCGCAGCACAGCCTGGTCCATATTCCAGTGATAACACTTTGTCATCTTGCCCTAAACCTGAATTCAGTTAAGAAAGCTAAAACAAACCCAGAGAAGAGTTCTTTCCACCTTGGTGTTTGGGGAAATTGTGTGTATGTCCCTGGGATGGAGGTCTCATGGGCTTATCACACTATGTGGCTATGCAGCAAATACTCTGGTGCTGTCTCCCAGCAGCTGGGATCTGAGACTTACTTTATGCACTGGTTAGGTAAGAGTTCATTATGTTTATCCAACAAAACAGACCATAAAAGTTATAACATTTAACAACATAAAAAATAATAAAATGAAGACAAAGAAGAAGACAATGAAGACAAATGAGGTAGTTGTAAATTATTTGTCATTTTAAAGAAAATTAACACTGTGCCTAGTAGCATGTTTAAGTATATATTTAAAAGTCATAATGTTAACCATAAATCTTCACACACAAAAAAACAAATTGATTAAAACTGATTATCTTTTAGAGAAGTAATAAGAGGGCTTAATTTTTTGTTTCACCAACCATTTCATGTGGCTTGAGCTTTCAGGTGTATGAATATATTTATTTAAGACTAAAATTGACACTATCATCAACAGAGATTTGGTTAGATAAATTATGATGTAGCCATAAAATGGAATTCTTGTTGTTTTTGAGAAGAATGGGAGTGATCCATTTATTCTGATACAGAAGCATGGCGATGATGAAAGGGTAAGAGATAAAGAGAAGAAATTAATTTATGGAATCATATACCCTATGTGTGTAGGGGATTTTTATTGGAGGTATGGAAAGATACACACCTAAGTTAGATGTGAGTGGAGAAGAAATGAGGGGTGTGAACTTTTTTTAACTTCAGTATCATTTCAATGTATAAATAATAAGACAGTATTCATTTTTAAAATTCAATATTTTATTTTAAAATATTGAAACAAAAATTGTAGAATAAATGGGAATCATAATAAAATGTCTAGCTTCACTTGATGAAATATTTCACATGCATTACAATGTTTATGTAAATTTAGCACAAACTCTTTTAAGTGTAATATTAGAAAGAGATAAAAAGCTTCCTACATTATTTATTGAATGTATGACATTTCTGGGGTGGTGTATAAAGTAGAAAAATAGCTGTATTAAGAAAAAATAGAGCAGCAGAATTCATTTTTGAATCTAAACAATGAACAGTAAATGGATCCCTCTTTGGAAACTAATGGATTTTGAAATGTAGTCATTTTTAATATTTGCTTTAAATAGGTATAATTTCTTTAACCTAAACACTGAGATAATTATGAGATTTTCCTTTTTTCCTTTCCTCCTTAATCCATTTTACTATCTTGAAAAGGTTAGTGAATGAATATAAAGACATAATGAAAGCTGTTAAATGACTACTGTCTTCCATATTTATTTGTAGTTGGGCCAAATCCCAACAGGCTGAGCCTCGCTCTTTTTGTCCCAAACCAGTTTTGAATGTCAAGCTTTTTGTTTAATTAGCTCAGTGGGTGCACAAAGAAAAATAAACAGTAGTCTGATAATGTTGAAGGTCTCATGGTTTTGTTTTGTTCTTTTCCTGATTTTGGTTAAAAGTGTAACAGAAAAAGCAACCTTAAGCTCCCAGAAGATCTTTAGATGAAAACACCCAATTTTGAACCGAATGAACAGATTACTTGGGTGATAAAATCAAACACTCTGTGGTACACTTAATGTTTCATAATATTCCTCCATATATTTTTCAAATTTGAAAGAAACTAGGGCATATAAGTCTTCTAATTTACAATACTATACAATATAGACAATTCCTTCAAGTGGTATCGAAATTTAAGTGTTTAGGATTATTTGCATTGTTAGTTTCATTATTTGCTTCTATGTGTATTTAAATATACCTCTGTTTATCTTTTGGATGGTGAAATGGCCTTGAAATCTGAGAATAGTATTCTGTGTATGAAAGCAGAAAAATAGTAAAATGTGATTTGCCATATTTTCCCATATCTAAATGTATTAATGCTTATTTTAGAAAGAAAATAAAAAAAAAAAGAGAACAATTCAGTTGTTCAAATTGTCAAAATATTCAAAATGAATCATGAAACAAATTCTCATCTAAGATGAAGACAGAATTTTAGTTTACTGCCAGTATTTTCTTAAAACATCTCTTTTCCAAAGGAAAATATTCAGAATGCAATAAAGATTTTAGTTTTACTTTGAATGTTGTGGGAAGATAAAGATGTGGACTCAATATTTATTTTCTCCTTTCCTGCTTTATATGCACATAGTGAAGTTATGGTGCATACACAACGTTTCCTAATATACCCAGTTATTTGCATGTTATCCTCATTCTCTGAAATCATGTCTCAGTCTTCACGAATGGGTAAATCAGCTATTTCTTTTGTTTCAGATAGAGACTGTGTATACTTTCACACAAACTGTCAAGTCACTACTGATTTTTGCAAATGTTTGAAATAATGTCTAATTTTGATGATTCGGTGGTTCATACTTTCTTTTTTTCAGTAACTGCACCAACATTTCCTAATTCAGTCATGCCCTCACCTACTCCCTCATCCACTCAAACACACCCCACAACACCTCTCCAAATAATGTGCACATGCATACTTCGTTAGCAGTGAATTCCCTGGATGGTGGAAGCAGAGATCACACCCATCTCCATTTATGAAACAATCAGAAGATGATCCAGTTCTTCATCTGCTTCTGTGGATCAAAATGTCTTCCCAACGGTGAAAGAGGAAAGCAGTGGGACCGGCATTTTAACGGTAAGTGTATGTCCACAGTACCCCTCCATTCCATCCCAAAGTCCTGCCAGGATCTTTGTTCTACGACAAGACTTTTTTTTAATCTCACAGGATTTCCTCTCATTTGGGTTGACTCCACTTTAGGATGATAATTCTTGAGAAATTATTTGCCACTCTTGAATAAAGGAGTGTGAAATACGTTATTTCGAGATGTGAAGTGAAAACTCTTCAATTTCTGAAGACACTCTACAACTTTTATTCAATGTATTGGGAGCACACTGGTTTATTAAGAGTATTACAAGCATGGTAGTTTTCTTATCTCTCCTACGCTTACTTAAACATTATTTTAAAAATAAAATTAATGTATCATCAGAGTACATAGTCTGAAAATTGAGATGTATTTTAAAATGAAGTGAAAATATCAATCACTCAATACCTAACCTAGAGGAAATAATGCCTATTAACACTTTCCCATACTTTCATCAACTCTCTTAGCTATATAATATTTTCAGTTGAAATCATACTACTAGACAAATTTTTAGTGTGCTGTGGTCTACTTGACATTTCAAGTTATTAAAGATAAGAGGTTTTTAAAAAATACAAATTGTCCAAAAAAATACATTTCATAAAAATTTAGAGATATTTACAAAGAAAAAAATAAACTTATGTGTACTACTATTATCCTGAAGCAACAGCTATTTGCATTTTAGTATATTCTTTTTCACACTTTTCTGAATACCTTTTCCTTTACCACAGTTGATATTACTTACTTGCCATTATACCCTTTATTTTTGCTATGTCTTACAGTATTTTCTCATATCATTAAAATTTTTACATTAAAAATATCTTCATAAGTATTTTTAATAGTTGCATCATAATATACCATGATTTTGTGAACTATCTGGAAATTAATTTTTTGATGGTGTTGTTTGTGTACTAGTAAACTATGAGAGGGTTTATTTCATTTGACTGTTTAAAATGGGAATTCTTGAAGAAACAAGTGAATAAAAGGGTATAGCAGGTAACTGGGAGTGCAGGAGAGCTCTGACGGCAGGGCCAGGCAGCCGTGTGTGAAGGGAGGACAGCTGGAGCGAGGGCTGGGGAGCACTGTGCCGGTCCAGCTCTGTGAACTGCTGCAGGACACCAATCTGTCTTCCAAGAGTTCTCTTGCCAACAGGCTGCAGAGCTGAGTAAGAGTGCCCAGAATTGCTCCATCCGTTTTGAAGTGCAGTTTTGTAATCTGAAAGATTGCATTGTAAAGCTGGAGGGATTGACTTGGTCTGCAACACTTTAACAAATTGTCATGCTGTGGAAAGAGAAACTTAAGCTAAAGTGACTCCAGTATTCTCCACAAAGACCAAAGACGTCAACCTGAGGTCTCTCAAGGGTTAGTGTTGACTTTGGTTCATTGTAAACCCAGAGGATGAGTTTGGGGGATTGGTGGGTTTATGTTGGATAGTGAAATCAGACATACATTAGTACCTTTCTTTTCATTGTAACTTTTCCTTCAAAATGTTTTAATGTTATGAGGTGTCCACCACGGCTTTTATTGGCTATCAAACTAATGTCAGTTAGAAAAAGTTCGTCATAGTAAATTTGCCAGTTACTGTGACGTTTTGATAGCTTTGCTGTCTCAGTACATTTTCCTTCCTTGCCTCCCTTCCTTCCTTCTTTCCTTTCTTCCCTTTTTCTTTCTTTTCTTTAGACTCATGGTATAAAATTCTTCTTCCATTTATAGCTAATGGGACTATAATATGGAAACTAACACAGAAACTTAGATTTCTGATTCAAGGTAATAATACGATGCTATACATTTAACATCCTTTTCTCTAATATCCCAATTGCAATGACCAAAGAAAGAAAAACATAGAGAAAGAACAGATTTGGCACTTAATGAAAGGTAGGAAGGAAGGAAGGAAGGGAGGGAGGAAGGAAGGAAGGAAGGAAGGAAGGAAGTGAGAGAGGGAATGCAAGAAAAAAACCAGAATGGACAAACACATTATTTGCAAAAGAGAAATTTGTAGGTAATTCAGGAATGTGGAATTCAGGTGAGAACTAACCTAGGTGAAAATGAACCAGATTGGCATTTGACTCCTGCAAAGGGAAAGCCTCTGTGGGACTTAAAAGGACAGAAACCCACAGATGAGAGAAAAAACCCTAGGATAAAAGAGAAAGGAGCTGAAAGTGACAGTAGGCTGGGGGAAGGCCCAAGGGGTAACTTGTGACTTCACTGCTGTGCTCAGAACCATCTCCAGCCCGCCCTGCACTTTGCTGAGAGGGTGTCCCGGATCTGATGGAACATGGGGACAGTGGGCTGTACCGAAGAGCAGTCATTTAAGGTAGAGAAAGGGAGCAACACCCCAGTTACCTTCAGGCTACTGCAAGAAATAGGATTACAGAATCAAACTAGGGTAGCTTTCCTTTAGCCAGAACTTTAGGAAGTGGCAGCTGGGCCTTTCACGTGGTGAGCACAGCCTGTTGAGTGAGTGGGGGCTTGCCATGGGGTGGGCTCACTAATACAGTCACATGGGCTGGAGAAGCAGGTGGAGCCCAGCCAGCTCTGGGTTCCCACCAGAAATAGGCTGTAGTGGTATGGCTTCCTCACTACTAACCACAAACGGAAATGGGTTTTGAATAAAATTAAGTGGTTAAAAGTAAAACCCCCTATATGTTGTACATTGGGACAGCTCATTTTAACAGAACACAAGCATGGTTGTCATGTTGAGGAAGAGGAAAATGCAGGAGAAAAAACATCATTCTCCCCATCCCACCCCACCCCCAGCTTTACTGAGGTATATAATTGATAAGTAAATTTGTAACATATATGAAGTATTCAATGTGATGGTTTGATATACATATTCATTGTGTACCATTTCTCCCCATCAAAGTTAACACATCCATTACCCCAAATATTTATGTTTTTCTTATGGTGAGAGCATTTACGTTCCTTTCTTAGCAAATTTCAATTACACAATAGTGTTAGTAACTGTAGTCACCATGTTATACATTAAATCCTCAGAGCGGCAGAGATGTTTGGTGTCACTTACATGTGGAATCTAAAAATAAAAAAGTTGAACTCATAGGAAAAGAGAGCAGAAAAGCGGCTGCTGTGGCTGGGAGGGTGGGGAAAATAGGGGTAGTTTGGTGAAAGGGGACAAGCTTTCAGTTACAAAAACATCGTTCTTTGAAAACATTTATTAGTTCCAAATACAGGCACCAATCTAAGGAATTTAGAACACATATCCCCCCAGGAAATAGACCTACTTAAATATTAACAGGAAAATGTTATTTAATTGTACAATTAAGAAAATACAATTAACTAATTATAATTAATGCTTAATTACATCAATTACATAAAATAAAACCTGCCTTCAGATATTTTAAATTTCCCAAATTAAAAGGCAATAGAGGCAGTGAAGAGGAGAGCTGCTACTTTAGGGAAATAAATTAGTGAATTAGAAACCCACCTCTCAAAATTTTTCTGAAACTTAGAGGAAAAGTATAAGATAATTATGATGGAGAAAAGATACAAGGAGGATATATTGGGAAATAAGCTAATAGACTATTCATGTTATTCACAAGACACATCTTGGAGCAAAAATTATAAATCATTCCCTAAGTTGAAAATTTGATTTTTATGATATACCAGAGGAAAAATTTACTGAAGAGAATTGGACATAAATATACTTGGGTATAAGATTTTACTTTATGATGATGTAAAAATTCTGTAAATATCCAACAGAGAAAGAGAACAAAGCTGTTAAACAAAAGGAGGAAATGTCAGATTAGCACCAAACATCTCAGTAACAGTAAGTGCTGCTGGGTAGTAGGAGTCACATGGGCCTGCTGTCTTCAAGGAAGAGAAATGTTCTGAACCTGGAATTCTATATTCATCGAAATCACCATTCATGTATGAGAGCAACAGTGACACATTCTTAGCCATGAGGGTTTTACAAAGTAATGTATTTATTTCTTTTAAGTGATTACAAGCCAGCTGGTCCAAAATAAGTAACTAACTTTCTCTTATACCAGCAATAACCAGTTTAAAACTCTAATAGAAAAGGTATTTTTATTAGGCAACAAAAGTATAAAATAAAATATCTAGGAACACATTTAATGAGAGGGGTGTGCAATATGGTAATATCATCCATTCTGGAAAATATTTAATACCAACTTTCCAACATTGGGAACATAATTGAGAGACACAAAAGAAAATCTGAATAAATGAACACCAGGCTCCTAAAAGGGAAAAATCAGCATTGAAAATATATCAGTTCTCCCATAACTTGCCTATCATCTATCTATCTATCTATCTATCTATCTATCTATCTATCTATCTATCTATCTATCTATCTATCATCTATCTATCTATCTAGTAATTAAACTCTAATACTGATTACCTGAACGTTGAGGTAGAGGCTTGGGGAGAGATTTATGTAGAAGAATAAATGACAATATAATGGGAAAATTTTTTGAAGAAAAGACTCATCTTGAAGGTAGAGGTACAGAGAGTTTTTTTTTAAGTTATAGAACTTTCATAATTAAAATATTCTAGTATTATGAACTAGAATATTATATAACACTGTTCAGATAGGCTGAACATCCATGACAGTGACATCTATCTGTTCATATTATAGCTGATATGAACCCAGGACAAAGAGAAATAGAATGTAACAACGTTCAGAAAGAGTGTCAAGCACATGTACATTAGTATATTTTAGTATCTGATTAAAGTGTCCTTTCAAATTAGAGGAAAGAAAGAATGCATTACTCATATGGATGGTTGTCTTGCCAATGGGTTTCAGCTCTGGGCAAGTTCGCTATGGATTCGATGTGACCAAAGAAATTGACAGCAAAATGTTCTTTGGGGTGAAAGGGTTTATTACCCGGCTTGTTCTCCCGGCGGTAGGTCGAATACTAGTGTCTCTGCCTCTGCCCAGAGCACTGGGCCGAGCTCTCTATAGGAAGAAAAATCTGTATTTTCTGGATTACAGTAAATCATACAGTAAATCCACACAATAATAGCTTATTGCCTACAGGTGTGGAAGCAGTAGCCTAGCAACAGGCCAGTTACATCATCAGGTGGTTTAAGTTCAGTGAGGATCCTGGCCATAGGAACCCCAACTTCCTCACAATGGTGTTAAGGTTTGACTACCAGGTTAAAAAAATAATATTATGTACAAACAGTCCCTGACTTCCAATAGTTCAACTTATGATTATTTGACATCAACTTTAGGATGGTGGGAAAGCTATATACGTTCAAAAGGAACCATACTTCGAATTTTGAATTTGGATCTTTTCCTGTACCAGTGATATGCAGTCTGATCCTCTCTGGTGATGCTGGAGGCAAGGCAGGCAGAGCAGCTCCTGGTCAGCCACATGATCTTGGGCGCCAACAACTGATACACTCATAACCTTCCTGGCCCACACAACCATTCTGTATTTCACTTTCAGGAGAGTATTCAATAAATTACATGAGATGCTCAACATTTTATTATAAAATAATCTTGGAGTGAGATGATTTTGCCCAACTGCAGGCTAATGTAAATGTCCTGAACATGTTGAAGGGAAGGCAAGGCAAAGCTGTGATGTTAGGTAGCTTAGGTGTAATAACTGCATTTTCAATTTCTGATATTGTCAACTTACAACAGTGTCTTGCCAATGAGTTTCTGTCCTGGGCAAGTGCACTATGGGTTCAGTGAGACCAAAGAAATGACAGTGGAACATTCTTGGGGTGAAAGGGCTATACCCAATTTTATTCCCATCATGGCAGGTCAATCACTAGCATCCGTCCACTCAGAGCTAGTTTGCATGCAACAGGCCAATCTTTGCCTCTGGTCCTCTCTACCCCAACCAACCGTCACAGTCTCTGTCCTTGGCACTGCCACCATTCCAGTTTCTCTCTGCTCTCCTGCAGCCCTGCAGCCGTGCCACCGTGTCTCCCAGAGCACTGGACAGAGCTCTTTATATAGAGTCAATAATGACATATTGCCCACACATGTGTAGTGAGACAGTCAACCAGGGCAAGGTGAGAATCCTGGCCACAGGAACCCTCACTTTATCCACAAACAGGTTTATTGGGCGGCAATCCCATCCTAAGTCAAGGAAGATCTGTAAGTGTTAAAAAAAAAAACTTGAATATTTCTGTAATCCTTGAGTAAGGCACTAATTTTTAAGTGTGATTCTAGAGTTAAAAATCATAAAGGGAAAGACTGGTGGACTGCACATCCATGACAATGACATCTACCTTTCCACCAATCCCAACTCCTCTTTGCATAGTAGAGAGTGATCACTGGGAAGCAGCTTCCTTCCTGCTATACATTCCAACATGTCTGCATCAGGGTGATGACTTATGAATATTTTTCTCATCAATGGAGTATGTGTCTGTGCAGGGGTTACCTCTGGGCCAAGGTGACAATGGAGTTCCACATTCTATACACCAGCCGGAAGCACAGGCATCAGACTCTGGGCATCTAGCGGAGCCTCAAAGTGTAAAGACTTGGACCTCTCTGCGTGCAAAAAACTTCCTTACTGTCCAAGAAATTGTGGCATATCCACCCAATGGATCTGATTCATCAACAAAAATGGGAGTTAATACTTAGTACATTTTATTTGTATCAATTGATCATTCCAAAATGTTCATCAACAGGTGAATGAAAAAATTGTGATATGAGCCTTTTATGTAGAAATGCCTAGTCTCAAAGGAAAGATGAAGACAAAACCAAAAACACTTTCCACGTTTATTTACTTCAGATGATTTTCTTCTGAAATACACTCTTATTGTCTTATAGGCATGGGTCAATTGGGTAAGACCACAGGAAGGAGGCCGAGGTGAGGACCTTCACTACCTTTGCAGTCCACTCAGCTTTGATCTCACATGATTCATCTGGCAAATGGAGGCAGCAAATCTGTAGGGTTTACGAAGACCAGAAACGATGTTAAGTAGCACATGGTAGACAGTAAGTAAAGGCAGTTAAATTTATCATTATTATTAGTTGTTGTTAAGACAACACTTTCTTGTCAGTTCATTCAAAAAATGCCTTTTGATATTGAGGGTACATGCATAAATTTTCCCTTCTCAGGATATGAGGCTTAAGTTTTGATGTTGAAAAAAAACAATAAATGAGTAAAAGTGAGTTTTGGTTAAGCCTTAGTCTTTCTCTTAGATCTGTTAGAACTTGGAGGTCACTACACTTTACATGGGGGAAAGAAGTAGCTACCTCCTTTCAAAGGTGCTGCCTTGTTTCACAGTGATTACATTCATACCTAGAGCTCAGAAAGGAAGGACAAGATTAGATGGTTAGGTTAGGGGTGTATGTTGGCATGGGAAGGACTGAAGTCAGCCTCAAGGTCACGTCTATCTATGAAATCTCTCAGTGCATTCTCCCTTACAATTGGCTTTACCTCCCAAAACACGGCAGTCAAGTGGCTGTGGTCATTATTTGAGCAACACTCAGTTCCATTTCACACACAAATGGGCATATCAGGTTATAGTAATCTCTGGAACAACCCTACACACATCAACAGCTCTTTCTATAGAACTGTGTGTGTGTGTATGTGACTGCACAAGCCATCAACCAAGACTCATAACAGAAAATATGGGAGTCAGCCTCACCTCTCTCTTTTTTTCACTATAGACACACATACATACACAGACATAGACACAGACACACTCACAGATACATGCACAGATACAGTAAATCACCAAGCTCTCCCCAGGCCCACTGCCACTCTCCAGTCAGGGCCACTCTCATCTCCCTCCTAGATTACTTGTCTTCCTTCCAGGCTTGTCCTCACTTGAGTCTCTCCTTCATGCTGTAACCACAACATTCTCTTGAAAATGCAAGGCTGATCATATTATATTTCCCTGCTTAACATATCAAATGGATTTCCATTTCCAGCATTCAAAACTCTCAGCACTCTTCAGATCTCTTGGCTTACCTCTCTGACACACACCTTCATTGGTTCACCCCTTGTCCTTGTCCTCACCCTTATTTAAGTAGTTTCTGTCACCTTAAGATGCTGATGCCTCTTAGCCTCTGGGTCTTTTCATGTGCCTGGAACACAGTATTGTGATGGCCAAAGGTTGGCACTTGGGTCATTGTGATGGTTAATTTTATGTGTTAACTTGACTGAGCTAAGGGATGCCCACATAGCTGGTCAAACATTTTTTCTGGGTTTTCTTGGTCTGTGATTAACATTGAGTTGGTAGACTGAATAAAGAAAAACATTCTCCCCAATGTGAGTGGTCATTATCCAATCAGTTGAAGGCCTCAATAGAACAAGAAGGCTAAGGAAGAGTGACTCTGCTCTCTTTGCCGGGACATCCGTGTCCTCCTGCCCTTGAACAGAGGCCCTCCTGGTTCTTGAGCAGCGACATGAACTGGGATCCACACCACCAGCTGCCCTGGCTCTTGGGCCTGCAGACCGGGATCGAGTTTCCCTGCTGGCTCTCCTGGGTGTCCTGCTTACAAAGGGCAGACCATGGAACTCCTCAGCCTTCTGGAGAACCCTGGCTCATAGAGCCACAGACTTCAACAAAGATGTGTCTTAGGTCTCTTTAGTGGTACATAACACCAAGAAACCCTCACATGCATGTTCATGTCAAACTCATAGGCTTTTTTCGCCAGTACCCTCACCCAGAGAGGAGGGAGTTCCCGGGAGCCCGAAGGCACCGTGCTTCCTTTCTGTGTGGATCATTGGCTGTGGCTGCCATTACTGCTGGTTGTCCCTCAGCACGCCTGGCTGGTTTACCTCTCTGATTTGATTTCATCCATCATTTATACAAATTCAAAATTCCAGCCAGCACTTAGGATATCATAAGAAGCACTTAATTTTTTTCGCCCTAGAAATTTCTCTTAATTCAGCCAGTCCTATGCTGGTCCCCTAAGAGGAGTCTCAGCTCGTGGTTGATAAAAAGTGAGAAAGCCAGATGCAGAGGAATTTCTCAGGATTCTTACTGATTCAGCATGCTCCACTCCCCCATGGGTGACCAGCCAGCATGGATGGCACTCCTACCTGGGCCCTTAGCTGTGATGTCTCTTCCTCCTGTAAGGTCCCTTCCTCCCGCTCCCCACCCTTGGTGTTAAGTTTCCCCACCAAGCGTTGCTAAGTGCCTTTTACTTCCCTGTGACATTCTCCATGCTACTACTCTGTTTCTTGCCCTAGCTCTGAGCTTCCTGAAAGGCAGAGTGTGTATTTGCCAAGGCCCCGACTGTATCCACAGAACCTGGCATATAGTGGCTACACCATAAATATAGCTGAACAAATAAATACAACAAATTGTGGCAAGGATAGAGATTGCATTTAAGTTTATCTCCCTTTTCTCCTTTATCCCCAGGAGACCCCATCCTCCAGAATTCAAAGAAGAAAGTTGAAACCTTCTCACATTAAGCCTATCTTAAAAGCTGCTTTTAGAAACTCCAGTGCACACTCACACACCATTATATGTTATTTCAGGCTGGTGTAATAATAAAACTGTCAATCCTATGAATAAGAACTGTTTCTTTACTTGGATTCTTGCTCATGTTCGTGTATATTTATGTATTACTAGAAAAGCAGCATTCTTAAGATTTCTTAGATTGTTTTGATAAGATATGACTCTACTTTTCCCAGCCTTTCTTATTATAAGGATCTTTAACAAGCTCTTTCAACAGTTCACACATGCTACCTTCCATTTTTATGTGATGTATAGTGGAATCCTTTTTTTTAATAAAGGATTTTCTTAATATAATGTATAAATAATGATACCACTTCTGCTTGTTTTATGCTACTTACACCAATAAATTAGTTGTCAATGTTTGTACATGGGACACACACCAATTCTTTAGTTTCTGGTGAGGAATGATTATCAATGATAATTACTTAGAAGGCAGAAATTTTTTAACCATATAGCTATAATTGAAAATACCTCTTTATTTAGGAGTGTCAACTAGAAGAGCCATTTTTGTTCTTGCTGTTGATAGCAAAAAAAGTTTCTGATATTTACTAATCAAAAGCTTACTTAATACCTCCATTCATGTGACCCTTAAAAGATGGTTGAAACCATTAAGTGAAGATGTGTGGCTCTTCAAAGGGCAAAAGTCTTGTGCATAAGACCTCAGTGAGCAGCCAGCTCCTGCGTGCCCTGTTCCCATGACCACTGCCTTATTGATCTCAGCAAAAGTAGGCAAAAGGTAGCAGCTTCTCCTGTCCATCGCAGGATGCTTTGGAACTGTGCGATTCATGGGGGAAATGCAGAGTGCTGTCTATCTGCCCTGAAAAATGAAAAACAAAAACCAACAGAAAATAAATGGAGACAAAAAAAAGGCACATGCATTTCAGACAGCTGACTTAGTCTCAGCCTCCCCTTCACTGCCTCCCTCCACCACCTTCTCCAAGGGCTTCTCCTGTCTGCCATCCCTGACTGGGGGCTTTTGTTTTGTAAGCCCACTGGGGCAATGGAGCCCAGTGGAGCATTCCTTACCTCCCATTGTCCTATAGCATTCGGATGCTCCAGCAGCATGGATTCCAGAATCCCACACTGTGTGGCAATTTGACAGGCTGATCTTGAGGACAGGTTATGTGTGTTACATTTATGACTAAGGCTCCAACAGCCCCAGAGGCCACATTTTCTGTTCAAACCAGAAAGAAAGCAATAGCATTCTACGACACAAAAAAGGAATCCTGTAGTATTTTTTCCACTCCTGGCACTTCCTGGCCGTAGAAGACCACTAACACAGACACTAAAAATAGAAGGAAAGAGAAAACAGAGCATCCTATAGATCTTTTTCCTTCTGTCAATCCTTATCATCTATAGACCAAAGGTAGAGAGCACTGGGAAGATGTGCCCATACCAAAAAATACAAATAGTTGAGTCTGTCTTGTGCAGCATTTCTACTGTTTGGTAAGAATGAAATACATATGTGCACAGGAGGTCTAGAATATGAATTTTGTTATAATGTTGGTGATTTCCACCAGAAGTTAAATGCTCCTATATTTGTATCTCAAACCTCATTGTGCAATGGTAAAATACATGGTAATAACTAAAAATTTTAATTTTCCCTACTCTAGAACAACATTAAATAGCAAATAAAAACACAAATCAAGGCAGACCATGGAAAAAAAGGAAAAGGCTTTCTATTTTAGCACTTTTAATTACACTGTTTCCTACTTTTTGAACTGATACCTGCATTCTCATTTTGCCCTAAGCCTCACAAATTATAAATCTGGCCTTGTTTGAGAGAAAAGACAAAGGAAAAGTCAGAGCTCCGCTGTGGTGGTCCCCAAAGTGGGCTGTCCACACTGGCTTCTGTGTCGCCTCGGGGGCTCTAGGCACCGCTTTCCTGTCCCCTTCGCTCGTAGCCTTGATTTCTCAGCAGCTCCTGGGCTCCTTATCTCTTGGCTTAGAGAGGCTTTGCTTTCTCTGATGTTGGGACCCTTCCTCTGTCTCTTGTTCCAGATGTAATTTAGCAACTTCTAAAGGGACAGAGAGCTCTTGACATTTTGCATTCATTCTTTCATTCATTCTTTCACTCACTAAAAATATATTGGAAGCCTATGATATGCCAGACTCTCCCTATGTGAAGTGCATAGACTGAATTGGGTCCTCCCAAAATTCATATGTTGAAGCCCTAATCCCCAAGTGTGATGTACTTGGAGGTGAAGCTTTGGGAGGCCATCAGATTTAGATGAAGTCATGAGGGTGGGGTCTTCATGATAGGATTAATGCCCTTATAATAAGAGAGTTCAGAGAGCTCACTCTTTTCTTCCCTTCCGCTTTCTTCCCCTCCATTTTTCCCTCTTATCTCCTTCTCTCTGCCATGTGAGGACACAGCAAGAAAGCAGCTCTCCACAGCACACCCGTGCTGGCACTTGATCTCAGACTTCCCAGCCTCCAGAACTATGAGAAATAAATGTCTGTTATTTAAGCAACCCAGTCTGTGATATTTTGTTACAGCAGCACAAGCTGACTAAGACAAGGATGAATGTGGGTCTTGTCTTTGTGGGAGAAATAGACATGAATGAAATAAATACAAAATTAAAGACAAAATGAAACTGTAGAAAGTGCTAAAGTAACAGGATGCCAAGGAAAACTGAGAGGGTGACCTGATTTAGATCCATGACCTGTCATGGAAAGATGGTGATGATTCAGGGAACAGCCCTCCAGGCGGAAGGAACAACATGTGTGGAAGTGAAAAGAGTCATCGTGTGGAGAAAATGGACAGAAAGCCTCTGTGCTGTCAGTGCGAACACCAGGGGCGGGCTGGGGTGGAATCCTACTGTGCTTTTGTTTCTGAACTTCTGTTTTATTTTAGACTTTTATATAGTTGTAATTATATGTGATAAAGTAAGTCTCAGGAAATGAAGGGCAGGGTAACCATAATTTCTGGACTCCAAAGCACAAAATCAGTGAAGTGCAAATGTCCACAAGGACTTTGACACTTTGGGTGTGATTTAGGTCACGTCACTTTTCTCTTTGTATATCAGTTATTTCCTCTTGACACGGATATAACAATAACTACTTTTAAATGAGAGACAATGCAAAAGAAGCCCCTGATATAGGCCTTACGAAGGACAGATGCTCCATTAGTGACAGCTCATATTAATATCATGAGGGGTCAGGACAGAATGTTTGAAATCTGTACCTAATTGTATGAAAGCTCCATGACATAGACACTTTTTCTCCAAAGACTAAATACTGGAATAGTTCAGAAATGATGCTAGAAAACTTCAGAAACATCACAGGGTACCATTAGGATTATAAAAACACCCAAAGACAGGAGAGAAACAGGATTATTTATCCAAGAGAGGGTTTCATTATTATTATTTTTTAGAGAGTCTCCCTTGTATACATTTATTCCAGTCTAACTCCTTGACTGGTAGCACCTAAAAAACAGGGACCATGACTTATGCTTAGCTCATGGCACCTCTAGCTTTTAGATTTTACACATGTAAACATTCAAAGGATTGAACCTAGTTGATGTGAGTTGGATATATAGGAGTTGCTTGCTGATTATGGTCAAACAGTGGGTCTTCCACCCCCAGACACAGTACAAAGGGCAATGTTTTAGATGTAGGTAGTTGAAATTCAGATGGGGCAATGGGTGAAAATAATAATGTGTTAAGGACTCTATCATGTAATTATATTTCCTCAAGCATGATCCTAGGTATTATGCCGAAGGTCTGAAATGAACTGAGAGACCCAGGACAGCCCAAATTCAACATCATGTAGGAAAAGTTGGCCCAAATAGTAATAGCAGCCTCTGCTGCTTTATTGAATATCCACTAAGGGTTAGGAGCTATACTTCACATATTTTTCTCATATATTACATTTTTCATACTTCACAAAATTGCTGTAACTATTTAATGGAAGAGGAAACTTCTACTCGGTAGATGAGCAGAGATTCATGCCCGGGTCTCTGGCTTCAGAGTCCGAGTGCCGTCAGCTTCACCAGGCTGCCCCACTTACGTTCACAATTAAAAAACTGCAACACTGGGAGTCAGGGAAGGAAACTATCCATCTGACTGTGATCCAAACACCAGAAAGGCAAGAAAGATAAAAATAAAGAGAAAGAAGGAAGGTATAATAGAGGGCAAGGTAGGCATTTGGGAACAGCTTTCACAAAAATAGAAGAGCAATTAAACTGACGTCTTCCAAAATGGTCTGGACTCACACACCTACAGCCCTGGCTGCTCTGTTTTATCTCATTAAATGCCTGGTTATGGATGGGCAGGTTTGCCATCTGTTTGAATAATAATTTTCTGTTCTCCATGAACTGAGCAGCAGTGTCGAGGACAATTAAAGCATCATTCCCACTGCCATATCTCTCGGCGGGAACTCTGATTTGCAGGACCATTGTGCCACCACCATACTGGCATCCACTCCTAGCTACGATTTCACTGCTCTCCTACCTAACCTTCCCACCAGAGGTAAACCTTCCTGGCCAAGATGCAGGCTGTACAGGCATGAACGCCCACTCAGAAAAGAACAGAAGACAGATTAGGAATAGTTCCAGCACCCTCCTTCTTGGCAATCCCAGAGTGACGGATGTCACTTCCTGTGAAATCTAACGATAAGCTATTTTCAAAAATTCAGTTTAAAATTAGTGGGCAATAATGGGATTTGTTTCAAAAGTGACATGCTTAGAGCCAGAACTGGAAGAACAGCCAAGTGGCTGCACTCCTGACAAAGGGAAGAAATCCAGGTTGTAAATCCTTTGGGGACACCCTCAGAGAGGGACTGAGGATGGTGGCTGCATGTGGAGGGGATGCATATAGGTGCATCTCTAAGATCCGGCTTTGGAATGAGAAGATGGGCTCCCACACTACCTGTTTTAAAATAGGAAAGCATCTCAGAGCGATAATAAAAATAGTGGCTAGTATTTACTGGACTGTGAACCAAGCACTGTGCTAAGTACATTATGAATTAATCAATGCATGTAAATCCTTACAACAAACCTAAGACATAAGCATTGTTATATTGAGTGTTTTGATTTTACAGTGAGGAAACTGAGCTTGGTAAGTCAATAAGTTTAAAGGACCTATTTCATGTGTGAATGAGGTAGATTTTCAACTCTAGCAGTTTTGTCTTCAGATTCTGTATCTATTGGGAAAACAATAATTTACTGTTCAGACTAGGACACTCGTACAAGTAAAATGTGACACTGTAATTATGACACAACAGCAAGCACAGATTAGGGCTGTCCTGGGGAATATAGTTTACTATACTTATGCTGCTCCCGCAGTAAGTTGAATCTGAGGGTAAGTATATGACAACATCTCAGAACAGTTCATATGTACTGCTTCCTGGTACATCGCGATAGTCTCAATTATTCTTTAGGAAATCACTCCTCTCAAGGATCCAGACCCTTGAGATTGTTTGTCTCATCCCAGAACCCTTCTCAAAAAATATGTCAAGATCCATTCAACTCCAGAAGTAGGCAAATAAGTTTAGATAAAACTGGGAAAGAATAGTTCAGGTCATGACTCCATTTGTATATTTTCTGAGAACTGGTACTCCCAACCCCATAGATAAGTGTGTGTGTACTGTGTATGTGCATATATGCATCTATACATATATACACGTATATTCATAAATATACACACACACATATATATATATGTATATATATATGTGTGTGTGTATATAAATATATATATATATATATATAAAATAAATGCCTTTTCTATAAAGTTTGCCATGTTGGTATTTCTAGCTTCTACTACATTTCAAACGTGGTTTAGGTTATTCAGAAATCTTTCAACCAATTGTCTAATGTTGATCCTTGCCACTTGTTTAGGGTTAAAGTTGAATTTGGGTTCAGTGCAGATTTCTCTCCTTCTATAATGACTGGGCACCTAGTACATTGTACCAAAGCTCTGCATGATCTGCATAATAAACCCCGATGTTCCAAAGTGAGCATCTCAGATGTTTATACTACAAGAAACTCATTTGGAATGAGCCCTAATGGAGTAGAGAAATTGAAGGAGATAAAAGATGACAATATCATAAGTACTAACTGGATTTCCTGTATTTTTCACTGAAATTCATTTAAAAAAATGTGACTCCACCTGTGTTCTGTTAACTCTTTGCCATGGAATACTGATGTCCAGTCAGTTCACTTTGGAAGTCTTCTGATATAACTACTGGCTTGAATTTTTTTTCTTCTCTTTAGAGTGCCATCACATCATCAACGATCTCTTTTCGTTATTAGATCTCCTGGCAATAAAGTGTAGGCTGGTACAAAAGCCACACAAAAGGAAAATAAGGAATTAGAAGTAATTTGTAGTAATATCTGTTCTCTGGCAATAAAATGCAAGTATTGAATCAGTAGAATGGTCTTTTTCATTGGGTAGAGATGTCTGGCAGGACGAGAACTCATGACCATGCATAGTCATGGCACCCTGATTTCTGGCATTCCCATGACCCTTCAGAGTGTCCTCACACACAAGAGTCCTCACAACTTCAGAGGAGTTCATTGGGAGAACTCTGAACAACAAGGATTGCTTGTAAGAGGCTTGCAAGAAATATTGCTGTTATGAATTGTGTCCCTTCAAAAGATATGTTGAAGTCTTAACTAACCCTCAGTACCTCAATGTGAACTTCCTTAGAATTGGGGTCATTGCAGATGTAATTAGTTAAGATGAGGTCATTAGGGTGGGTACTAATCCAGTATGGCTTGTGTTCTTACAATAATGGGAGGTTTAGACATAGAGGACAATCACAGAAGGAAGATGGTGCAGAGATACAGGGAGAAGATGGGCAAGTGATGACTGAAGCAGAGAAGGAACAGCCAAGGAGCATCTGGGGCCACTGGAAGCTGGAAGAGGCAAGGAAGGATCCTCCTTAGAGGCTCTGGAGAGAGCATGGCCCTGCCAACACCTTGGTTCTGGACTTTTGGACTCCTGGTCTGTGGGAGGATACTCTTCTGTTGTTTTAAGACCCTTGGTTAGCATGGGAGTCCTAGGGAACTAATGCAATAGCCAACTAGTGTTTTAGGTTGTACATTTGATTGTAAGAATGCTTTTTTAATGATGGACAAGTTTAATTTCATGGCTAATTATCCTTCCTGGTCTCTAGCGAATCATTAATTACCATCCTGTCTCGAGTAACCTAGGGATGAAAAACTGGCTATTGATTCCATTATGTGATGTCACCATGATCAACACCAGCACGGCGAGACATGCCAGGCGTTGGCATGATGTGGCCATCATGAGGGCTCTGGACAGGAAGGGGAGACTTAAAGCTGTGCTTGTCAGGAAGTAGGTTCTGAGAAAGCAAGACCTGAGAAGAGAAACATTATTTTTCTATTTTTTAGCAACCATTAGGAACCACTTTTTCAAGAAATGAACAAAATGGGGGCCATCATGAGCTACCTCATTATGCTATTAAATAGGGCCAGTTTACTCTAAGCCCTGAATGCAGCAATAGTAAAAAGAAAAAAAATTGTAATTGCTCCAGCCTTTTCTGCCTCTTTTCCATCTCAGCACACATATTCTTCTCTACTGTGTTTTGCTGCATTGAAAAAATTATAAACAATCTTGTGCAGTCTTCAGTATTTCTCTTATGTTATTGTCTATCACAGAGATTACAAGCTTGACTATGAACTTATGTGATCCTTACATAGCAGATTCCAAGCCATGCCAGGTGTAGCCAGCAAATCCTTGCTGTCTGTTTCACAAAGGAGAGGTAAGGATGGCACATAGCAGATGAAAAGCAGCCTCAGGCACCTGGCTATCTGAGACCTGTCAGTGATTCAAGGCATAAAGGTCTACCTGTAATCAACAGGGACTGCCTTAACCTCTGGCTCTTGTGCCCATGAAAACCTTACATAATTCCCTTTTATAGCTTAAAATGAAAACTCTGCACAGAAATTTCAGGAGCATGATTTAAGGATAGGGTGGGTGGGCATCTACTATCAGGATAACTGAATTGACGTAGGCATATTTCCTTTACCTCTGTGGTGGTATCACTTGACACAGGACACAGCAATAAGAGGTCTTTTAGCCTGGTTCTCCTTGTCTGTGACTGGACAAGAGTTTGTGTGCAGGTTGTCTGTCTGGGGAAATGATCACAGCCATCAGCAGTGAGGCACAGGGTGACTAATTTGAAAAGAATGGGAAGCTAGCACAAGGGGCTGCTCTCTGATGGGTCACCACAGAGGTCCACGTGGGCTTGACCCCGCCAGGACTTTGAGGCGACTGCTGAAATATGGCTCAGAAGTGTCTGTTCAAGAGAGAGACAGTTGCCAAGGGCTGTTCCTCACTTACGGAGGGTTGCCACGTGCAGCATTAACTCTCACCATTCCAGGCTATGCTTGTGTGAGTGGTGACCTCTGGGAAGTTCTCACTGTAAGATAAATTCTACCAAAATAAGAAAGTGACTAGAGGCAACAAAGGGCCAAGCAGTTTATTTGAGCGCAATCCTGGGCGAGGTTCACCAGTCTGAAACACAGGCTGGAGAAGTCGCCCCTAACCAGATAGGCAGGGAGTTTTTATAAGCACAGGGAGGAGAGAGGGAAGTGGGCCATGCCAGGGGTATGTGGGGAATTTTTTATTGGCTCAGGGTTGGGTGATGGACAGCCAGAGGTCTCCTCCTTCTGATGGAGGGGGTCTGTATCCAGAGTTTGTGGTCATGTCCCGGGACTGGAATCCAGGAACTGCTGTCTGTTCCTTCCTTATATGGCACAGAGCTATTTGGTGCTGTCTTTGTTCCGTTTGCACTGTCCTCACTTTCCTCCCTCCGGTGCCTCCAGCCTTACACTCACCACCTCAGAGCAACTTCCAACAGAAAGAACGGGTGCCAGAGCAGCGGAGGTGGGTGGACTGTGTTAGTTAATGTCCATGTGCAGCTGTTTGCTGTAGCAGTGGAGAGAATTAAGACCCGGGCCTGGGACACAGGTGGCCCCAGGGCACCTGAGGGGCCAGGGCTGGTCATCCTTTGCACTGCCAGGACCCCCTCAGGCTCTCCACAAGCCTAAACCATTATCAAGTCTTCCAGGTATCAGCCAGCCACATTCTGTAAAAAGCCTTAAGATGGGAAGGTTCCTGCAGCAAGTTACATCTCATCCACTACAACTAGTCCTGAACTTAAATTAATAATCACTAGCTCTTCGCACTACTGCTCATACCAGGCTTCACTCATCCTTGCCCAACAGTTCAGCTGATCTAGGTTGCTTTCCAGATAGGGACACCTAGACCTTCATTCCTGACAGGGTTAACCCTTGCCAGGTGCCGTGCCTGACCAAGGTTGCTACAATTGCCCATTTATGTCACTTATAGAACTGAAAGCAGCAAGAGGCACTACCACAAGCCCCCTTGGGTTCTGGGTGTGCTGCTTCATGCCTTCACTGTGTCCTAGAAACTCGCTCTTTGTGGTAATAAGGGCTACTTCCCCCTCCAGTGCAGCAGTTCCTTTCTTGGTCTGCCGCTCTGTTGGCTTGATGAGCCCAAAATGACCCAAAAGGCAGGAGTCACAGGCTTAGGTGAGTGGCCCTCTTACTATGTCTGCAGTTGAGTATCCCTCCCTGAATCCACAGAGTGACAGGAGCAGAGATGGGAGCACGTGCTCCACAGGCGGCACAAAGGCAAAGAGGTCACGGGAGCCATGGGGAGAGGAACCAATCCTATCTCTACCCTCCGAGTCCCAGATTGCTGATTCTAGGGACACAAGTCCCTTTGGGAAAGATTGGAGCGTTTTGTATATACTTTTGATGTCATGTCAGGGGGCTTTCTCAAGGGGACCTAACTTTTCCTTAAATCAAGGGCTCTGGTTCTGTGAACTACTTAGATTTGGGAAATGGGCAGGAGGTTCTGCATTTCCATAGCAGTGGATGACGTCAGCCCTCTACCCTGTAACACATTTTTGTTCTAGTAGTCAGCTCCTCTTCTATGCGCCTTTAGAACACCATGGTCCAAGAGTTACCACCGTTCTGCAGGTGGACGTCTTAGGGCCCCCAGATGAGTGTGCTCATCTTACCTCTTTTGGTTATATGCCACCCGCTGGCCTCTGTCTCTCCAGAATCTTGGCATTTCTGTTCATACTAAGGGCCAACATCACCTACCAATAACTCTGGTTTATAATGAGCCACTACTGAGCTTCTGAAAGAACACAAGCTTGGCTTCTCTGACTCACTTAATAACTGCATTCTAACATTTCCCCATCTCTGGACCTTCTGATCCCCTTGTCAGTAATCTACAAGACAGTCCCATTGTTTCTATTTCATTTTCTCTGGGCCATCAGTGTCTCCAAACTTTGAATAACCATTCCATCTATGTATTAGAAGCAACTCCAGGTGTCCTTACTAGGATATTAAGCCCCAAGTCACAGGAGAGCACACCCATGTCATAATTTCTTCCCTATATAGTATTATAGCTGACCCCTCCCTATTCAAACACCTCGAGGGCCCACTCCCATAAGTGATTCCCTAGTTCCTACTGTTAATATTAATTGGGTCTTGTAATTCTTTGAGTGTATGTGCAAGTTCCTCCCAGATAAGAAACCATTTCTCTTCTAGGGCCATATGTTGCAACCTACAAGAAATTAAGAGAAGAATCAGGAGATCTTCAGGAAGACAAGCAACTGGCCCAGGTGAGTTTTCTCAGGGACTCTGTGCACAGGAAGGCTTCTGTCCTCCAGGAAGAAGAAAGTTGCTCCTGCTGGCCTATAGGGGAGAGGGGGATCTGGAAGGTCAGTTTGTTCAGGCCCAGCCACCCAAGTGTCCCCATCCTAGGTCTTAGTGTTCCACCCTTTTCCTCTTGGACTTTTGCAAAAGTAAGTGACCTATTGAAGAGGTTTATTCAGTCTCCTTTTTGTCCTACTACCCTTATAATTAAATCCTCAGCCTGGCACTGAGCAGAGTCTTCCTTGTAGCTACAAAGACTTAGATCTCTTAAAATGACACCGTGGATGCCTTCTGATTTGACAGCATGTTTTAAGTTGATTGTTGGCTATCTTGAATCACTTTTTAAATATCTTTTAAGGTTTTAAAAGCAACAAACAGAAGCCAGCCAACTCTACAGATCTGTGATGATCTCTGCTCCAGTACCATTCAAGAGCCATAGGTCTAGGCTTCACCTGCTAACTGTACCTTCCTCCCTTCCACCACCCTGAGAGTCTTAGGAATCATGTTACTTATGCAGGCCCAGGAGGCATACATCAGCATAGCAGAAGGCATAGGTGGAGCCAGGGATTCTGTACAGGTGTTTCTAGGGAGAAAGAGTAGCGGCTTGAGGGGTTCAAGTCAGGTGCAAGCAGTCCTCTACTATTGGTTACCCTGAGGGTAATAGTGCTTCTTTCCAACAGGACTCTCAGAAAAACCTTGCAGAATTTGCCTCCGAATTGCCCACCTGAATGAAAGAAGACACCCCTGAGCCACATCTTTTACACAGTGGTCAAGAATGTTGGCTTCCTTGCATACCCAGGTTGCTGACATGGGGATGCCAGGAAGGTTCCTACAAGCATCTGTGCTGTGATCAAAAAGTCCCAGGATAAAACATGAGAGACTTGGGGTGGGACCTGGTGGTCTGGTCCACCTGTTTGCAGATGGCTTCCAAGTGAAGGCTGGAGAAATAGTGGACTAAAAGGGTGTGAAACAGGGTACGACAGATATCTCACTGAGGCAGTGAACCTGCTTCTAAGAGCTATGTAAGAATTTCTGGGTCGGTTTCAAAAGAAGGAAAAATACTTGAAAAACAGATAATTTATAGAATAGGTTTGGTTTTATATATAAATCTATCACCCATGATTAAAACTAAATGTTGCTGTCTTTTGTTAAAATGAAACTCATGTATTATTCCCAATAAATGGTCTGCATAGAAACAATTGAACCAGAATTTAAAAGTAATGGAATATCACCAATACTTTTCAAATTGACTCCAACTATAATCAGATTAAAAGACAACTGTTCTTTCTGATTGCAGCAAGTTAGAAAAAGATGAGAAACTCCTAGTTTTAGTTTGTTTTGGAATATGTTTGAGTCAGAGAAACAGTATCAGCCTTTTTTATTATATGAAATAATAGTGATTTCTCTCCCTAGTCAGGGTGCATGTTCTCCTTTCTAGGCCTGAGGGTGGCCATCTGCTTCTTCCATGCTTCTGTCTAGCATTTCACACAATCTAGCATAAATACTCTGGAGTCCAGGACCGTGAAGGTGATAACTTTGCACTGTGCCAAAGGGAATTACATATTTGTAAACGCAGAAAGAATTTTATACTGTGAACTTTTTGGGGGGTTATTAGCTAATATTATTAAATGAATTAATGTGTGTAAAGCATTCAGAGCAGTGCCAAGCACGTAATAAGAGCTCAATAAATGTTAGCTTTATTATGATTGTGATCACCATCCTCACCCTTACATGCAAACAGCCAAATCTGACAGGGTAAGCACTAGTGTTTAGGAATAGGAAGGCCTGGCTTGTCCTGATTTTATCATTTGTCAGTCTGGTGGCTTTGTTGAAGCCATTTCATCTCTCTGAGACTCAGCATTCTTACCTCTAGAAGAAGAAGAATTCCATTTCACAGATTGTTATGAGAATGGAATAAGATAAATGATTTGTGGACTCCAGGGTGCTACACCAAGATAGGCATGTACAGCATGTTGTCCATTTTGACCACCTCCCTTTGCTGTTGATGCTGGTGGCTCAAAGTAGGGGCCTGGATTCTGTAAAACCCCAAATAACTCCATTGTATTTATTGATGCTTATTCCCCTTACCCTCTGACTCTGTTTAATGTGTAATCCATACTTCTTCAAATTCTATTTACTTATTTGGTTCCTCTACTTCTCCAGACAAAACAAGTACCCATGTCTTTATTTCTAGAAATACTCCTTTGGTATTGAAACAATCTGAGATTTAATTTTAAATAATCCAACAAATTGAAATAATTATAAAATGCTTATTTTCCTACATCTTTATTCCTTTTTGCACTTTCCATATTTTCCCAAACGAGAATGCAATTGTTTATGAAAAAAAATACTTAATGAAGAGAAAATTTAAAGGCCAACATGCATTCCATTTCACATATGTTAATTTCTAACCAGAAATTTAAAGAATCATTTGTAAATCTCTGTACATGAGACAGAGTTACCATTTTTGAATGGCGTAAGTCTACAGAATGCCCAGCAGGAACCAATTTAGGCAGATTTTTATTTCTGTAAAGAGAAGAAATGACTTAGAGTGTGGCTTCAAGGGTATTTGGTTTATTTTCTTTATGCAATGTGCAGCTAACTCAGGCAGCTTACCACCCCAGGTACGTCTTTTCCCCCAAGTTTTGCTCAGTTTTTAAACTGAATTGTTCAGGACTAACCCTTTCTATAAATTACAGAGATGAGTGAAAACTAAGTATAAACTTGTAAAAGCTGACCCTGTTGGATTTTGACTGTCAACACAGGAAATAAAATAAGATGGCTAATACAGAAAGTGAGAAGGTGGCTTAGGCCCCACTCTGTGAATTGTACTTGTTACTGCCTTTTGGGTGATCTTCCTAAAAGACAACAAACAAAGTACTAATCAATTGAAATCACATTAAGCAGAGATTCAGGCTCCAAATGAGGGCCAGTGAAGACAGGATGAGATCTAAAATCTGGCAAGGCCAATGATCCAATTGGGCCTCCAGCAATTATTAATCAAATATTTAGTGTAGTCGCTGGAAGGACTGTTTCCTCTCAGATCCTGTGAAATGAACATTGAGACAAAACTTCTAAAATTACATTCTTTGCTGGTCGTATAAAACATTAATTCAACTATTCTTTCTTTTACCTCTATAACCAGACCTTTAAAATGAGAATGGCAAAAGCTATCAATTTTCAATGACCATAAGAAAAATCTTCTGGAAAATGTGAATAATAATTTGTTTTTCAGCGTTTTCTTAAAAGCACCTTAGATGGTAAACTTAGTGACCTGGGCAGCCATAGGCTTGGGGACAGACCTCCTTTAAGACAGAATTAAATAAGTAAATTACTATTTAAATATCAGTTACTGTTTCTATAAAATAAAGATACTGAAGTATATGTCTTGTAATATTTTAGAGAGTGTCATGTTAAATAAACTAATGGCATGTAATTAAAAAGTTTATTTCTTGCTTTTTATTATTTACTCTGTCTGTAAAATGTGTTCAATGGCCACCATTGCCAGATATCATGATAGAAGCTGGGCATAGAATGTCAAATAAGGCAACAATCTCTGTCTTTAAAATGCTTTCTGCTTAATATATTAAAACATAGTTATTCTGTGGACATATTTGTTGCAGTTCTGAGTTACTCCAATGTATGTGCAAATGTGTGTGTATTCACACATTTATTTGTGCATCTTTGTGAAACTCCATATTGAAGTGTAAGAACTGGAACCTCTAGAAAAATTAATTCTTCCCAAACCTCTTTTGTTATTTGCTACTGGGGATTAGACCTTTTCAGTGGAGAAGCATTTTCACCTTTCAGAACTGCTGGGTCAAAGATTAAAACTAGCTCCCAGTCTTTTTCACCAACTCATCCGGTACCCTTTAAAGAATGGCCCCTTCTATGTGGTCCCTGCCACACAGAATGCAATTTGAGAAATTAAATCTAACTTTACAAAGCAAAGGATTATTTCCGTATCTTAGGATAAGGTGTTTATTGAATAACTCCGCCTGCACTCAAGTGGGCTTGACCTTAAGCAACCTGAAAACTTGCTGGAACAAAATAAGTACATTCTACTAAGGATCTGTGAAATAGCAATTACTGTGAATGCTAATCAAGGTGCTACTATACTGATTCTAGTAGATAGTGTCAAATGACTAAGACAGATCGTATGCAAGAGTGTAGGTGGGTGGAGGGCGGGTGCGAAGAATTAATTGGGAGGTTCGCAAATGGCAGTTACTGGGGGAGAAAAGAGATACTATGAGCAAGTTAATTCTGCAGCCTTCAGGTATGGCTGGTATTTTTTCCTTAGGAAAATTTGAAAGAACCAAATCAAGAACCCCTTCAGAGTATCAAATACCAAACTGAGTTAATGCCTGTAAGAGGAGTTGCTACTGTGTAGATGAGATGCAAGTAGCAAGAAATATACCTGTATCTATTTTTAGGGATTCTGTGATTTCACTTATTTCAGTAACCATTGTTCATGCATAATGTTGCAAGGAAAATGAACATGGCCTCTCAGTAGAAAGCAGAGTTCAGCGGGAATGGTGTCTCTTGTGACCATGATTAAAAAATCAGATACACACTTGTCTCATTGTTGAATACAATGGATTAATTATTGCACTGAAATTAAAGGGTGAAATATCTTGCCACACAGGCAAATAAAGCCACTATAAGAATTTTTCCATGTAAATGCAGAAGTACACAGCTCGTTTCAATGCCATGTTCTATTCTTAGAGTTAAAGCTGTTAGAGTTGGAAATTAAGGAAGGAGGGAAAAGGTGTTCAGAGAAAGTTTCAAGTATTTCTTTTAAAAATGTCAATCAATTTAACAGATACATGATTAAATTGTAATGTGGGATTTATAAGGGTCAAATCACAGAAATGAAGGTCTCTTAGTGATTTCTTAAAATATTTCCTTTTTTTTTTTTAAGAAAAGAAGATTCGGAGGTAGAAAGATGAAATGACTCACCGAAAGTCACACAGCAAGAGAAAAGCTCCCAAAGCCTCTGGCTCATTTCCTCAGCCCAAAATGTAAAATACCCACATCGGATCATGCTGAGTGTAATGCTTGCTGACTGGCTCCTAAATCTGAATAGCTTTTACCCCCAGACTCTTGATATTTGTGGCCCCAGAGCCACATGGAGTGTTCAATCTGAGATATGTCAGAGTTATCAATCATGTTATTTTTATTAGTGAATTTTGCTGTCTTTATTCCAAGACTCCTTTTTTCAAAGGAGAAACAATTGTATACATGCTCATTTGAGGGAAATATTAGGCTACTTTTTCTAAACCTGTATTAGTAATAATTAACTAGCATCCTTGAATCCTTTGTGGAAAGAAGCAAGGCATAAATATTTAAGTTATTTAAGCAATTCACTGTGCTGAAGAAGCTACTTCCAGGGGCTGTGTGTACTTCAGTCCCCCTCCGGCCATAGTTGCTTTAGTCATTTGTACAGGGAGAATCATGAGCCACGTCCCCAAAGTGTGAGGCCCTAAGGGAAGCCCAGAGGAGGAGAAGGGTTTCTGGGATAATGATGCCTTGACCGGTATGGAAAGCCAGGGCTGGGTCTTTGCTCCATCTCACTTTGGGTGATGACTGCCCAGTGTTGTGCAGGAAAGAATTCTTGGTCAGTCAGGTTGGGGGAGTGACCACGTATACACCAAATGTGGCCTCTGGGGGAGGGCAGAGACAGGGCACAGTAGCCAGAGACAGGAGAAATGTCTGGGAGGCAGAACTTTATGATTCGAAGGACCACACTCCTTTCTTTCCAGAAGTGATCAGGAGACCAGAGAATTTAGATAAGAAAGCCAGAGAGCAGATGATTTTAAGCAAACTGAAAAATTCAGACCTGAATAATTTCACCCGTAATTCTTTCCTCTTCTTCCTGTCCTTCCTTTCTCTCTTCCCCTTTCCTCCCATCTCTTTATTTAGCATAGCAATGTATTTCTACAACCATCTTGTTCTCAAAGAGTATGAGGCCACTTTTGAAGATGTTATTAAAAATTGAGCAACTGAGAAAATTAGGCAGGAGGGCAGGCAGGAGGAGGAGAGGAAAGTGGAGGTGAGGAAGCAATACAAGCATAATGGAAATGAAGATAGTGATGTGTGTTGACTTTGCTGCTGGCACAAATTAATCTACATGTATCAGTTCATTCAATCTTCACAGCCTTGTGAGGGAGGTGCTGTTAAAACTCGATGTTATGGATGGAGAAGCCAAGGCACAGAGGAATATCACAGTGAATAAGCGTCAGAACTGGAGTCAAAGCCCACCACAACCTAGAGTTCTTACCCCCCAGCCTTTGCAACTCCTTTGAAATAGGAGCAGTTTGTAGCCACAGTATACCATCTAGAGTTCCATGCCCTTGTGCAGGTAAGTCTCAAATTTTACTCTCATCAGCCAGGGCAAAGAGTCGGAGACTTGAAGACTACTACTAGCCAGAAGGCCCCATTGTTGTGTCAATGCAAGAGACAAGGCAGCCTGGACATTGGGCCAGGAGCAAATTTCTCAGATGAATCAGGCAATCAGGAGTCCTGCGTCTCCTCCTGCTGGGGGGCCAAGGCCTTCTATTTCTACCCCTGCTGGTTCACCCAGCCTGCTGCTGGGAGGTAGCTCGTGAGTCAGCACCTCTCAGGTGCCTCTTCCTCCCGCCTTTATACTAAAGGATCCCCGTGGGTCAACGCTGAGTGTAGGCTGCTGAAAAAGTTATGTGTGATTCAAGTGGATGACAAAGAATATAAATGACATAATTTGTCCCTTCACTTTTTTGGGTTGACTTTATGACAAAAATTCAAACTATATGTTGACAGCATTTCTTATTATTTAAAAATTAAAAGGAGTAGTCACACAAGAACACTTATTAACTATTTAGCTCCATGTGAATTAGAATGCTGTGAGATTTTTTTTTTAAAGGTCAATCTGAGTGCTAAAGAGATTATAGTCTAAAAGAGAAAGACAGGAAAACCATACACCATAAAACAAATAAAAAACTAAAAAACAAGACATTGGACATAGGTAGACACTGCAAACTTGGATAGTTTGGTTGTAAGAGGGCCAATAAGTCCCTCTTAAAATGGGCCAGTAAGGTGGCTGGTGTCAAATGGGCATGTAGCTTGAATATGGAGTTCAAAAGACAATTATGAGTTGGGAGCTCAGTATGACCATCTTTTCTGGCCCCCATCAGACTAAAATCTGAAAGCTTTTTCTTAACTTCTCTGGCACTTTTGTGCCTTAACACTCTAAGGAATCCACAGTGCTTCCATGTGTGCAATGGATCTTGCAGACACTATCCACCACAGATCCTTCTAGCATGGGAAAAATGAAAGAAAAGATTGCAGCAAGGGAAATTTGTTCCCTGGCTCCTGGCTGCTCAGCTTTGCAAGAACCCAAAGTGTAATTTCGTGGTTAATGATAGGACTGCAGAGGCAGCTGGATGCTGGATGGCAGTTTGACTTCCATGCCTGCCACTCACTGGAAGTGACTGGGGACAATTTATTTAAGCCTTGTGAGCTCTCATTCATACAAAGAATCTGCTCATAGGACTTTTGTGAGGATTAAATGAGATGATATATACAAATACTTTGCACAGACCCTGATGCAGTAAGTGGAAGCTATTGCCATCTTTATTTCTCATTTACTTGGGTTTCTTGAGTAGGTAGTTTCATTCTTCACATTGTTGCTTCAACTTTTTGCATGGGTATTAGTAACCACTAAATTGTATTACAATGGGCCATATGCCTTATGAATCAGTAGAGAATTAAGAAGATCAAAGAGTATATGCATTGCAGTTGGTCATAGTTGGAAAGTAAATTAAAAAAAGAAAAAGATGAGATGCTAACAAAGAAGTAATATTACTTACACAACGATTTAAAGTCAAAGGCTCTCAGATTGTATCAAAAATACACAATCCAGCATATATTTCACAGGAGACACATTAAAAACAACCAAGAAATATAAAATCATTAAGTGGCAATGTTAAAATATGAACAAATAAGATTCAAGAATAAATCGAGTGTTAAAAACTCCACTTCTCAGAATATCTGAAATTCAAAATTTTTAAAAATGCCATAAATTAATATCCCTACTGAGAGGCTTTTAGCAAACTAGATTAGTTCAGGAGTAAAAGAAAAATAAGTATGTTGTATCTAATATGAGTAATACAATTGGTGGTTTGTTTACTTAGGTATGGGCAAACTTTTTCTGTAAAGAGCCAGATAAATATTTTAGGCTTTGCATACCACATACAGTCTCTGTTGCATATTCAGTGTGCATGTGTGTGTGTGTGTGTGTGTGTGTGTGTTAACAATCCTTTAAATATAGAAAAGCCATAATAAGCTCAAGGGCCATACAAAAACAAGCCATAGTTTGTTGATCCTTGATTTATGTTTATATTATATGAAAGTATTCATAGATTTAATATTGTATTTAAATAATTGATATTACTTGCATTGGTTATATTACAGGTATACTTTCCTACAAACACCTTTTTTTAAGAGCACATGGAACATTTACAAACACAGACAAAACATAGTAGACAGAAAAATATCTTAGGAATTTCCTAAATTAAGTTATCTAGGGATCTCTGGAAGTCTTCGAGATCCTTTCGGGGTCCTTGAGGCCAAATCTATTTTCATAATAATATATGGTGTTATGTGCCTTTTTCACTCTTAATCTCTCATGTGAATATGATGAAGTTTTCCAAAAGCTTCTTGACATATTACATCTTAACAGACTGAATGCAGAAGCAGACATGAAAATCCGGCTGTCTTCTATTGAGTCAGACATTGAAGAGATATGCGAAAATGTAAAACAAAGCTATTTTTTTTCACTTATTTTTTGTTTTGAAAAAACGTATTTATTTTCCATTAAAATGTGTTGTATATGTCAAGATGTAATGAGTATACTATTGCTATTTTAAAAATAATATGTACATATATTTAAAATTTCTCAATTTCCAGTATGGTAAATATTGATAGCTATAAGCCATATAGACCAAAGCTACTTGGGGTCCTCTATACTTTTTAAGAGTGTGAAGAGGTTCTGAGACAAAAATATTTGAGAACTATAGTTTTAGAGAATAATTATACAGGGCATATTTTTTACTACAATACAATGCATTTTAAATATTAATTAGGTGTATTTAGACTTTGATAGTGGACTCACCCAAATCTGAGATTTTTTTAAAAACCAACCATTCCTGCTCATCACTAGACTGTCATGCACCAACAAAGATTTACAAATAAAATGAGGGAAACTGTCATTACCTTCCAACAGTCCTTTTCAAGGATTTCAGATAGAGTCAATAGGCTTAGTCTACACAGGATAGGACAGGGTGTAAGCTTCAACTAGAAAAACTAATGTCTAAGTGGGCTGCCGAAACAGAATTGGGAGATTAGTAAATAACTAACAAGGGATGAACCATGGCAGTTATATTAATTCAAGACAGAAAGTTGAAACCAAATAAGAAGACTGCATTTCATTTTTAATTGGACTAAGTGATTCCTCAACCACCGTGCAAATGCTGTTAACTTTCATTTTCAAATCTCAAGGAAGAGGCAAGGGGTTAACAGCCAAAATATGTACAGAACTTACATGCCTCAACCCAAAAAGCAAATAACACAATTAAAGAATGGGTAGAGGATATGAACAGACACTTCTCCAAAGAAGAAATTCAGATGGCCAACAGGCACATGAAAAGATGCTCCTCATCACTAACTAGCAGGGAAATGCAAATTAAAACCACAATGAGATATCACCTCACACCAGTTAGGATGGCCAACATCCAAAAGACAAGCAACAAAAATGCTGGTGAGGATGTGGAGAAAGGAGACCCCTCCTACACTGCAGGTGGGAATATAAATTAGTACAACCATTGTGAAAAGTATTATGGTGCTTCCTCAAGAAACTAAAAATAGGAATACCATTTGACCCAGGAATTTCACTCCTAGGAATTTACCCTAAAAATACAGTAGCCCAGTTTGACAAAGACATATGCACCCCTATGTTTATTGCAGCACTATTTACAATAGCCAAGATGTGGAAGCAACCTAAGTGTCCATCAGTAGATGAATGGATAAAGAAGATGTGGTACATATACAAAATGGAATACTATTCATCTGTAAGAAGAAAACAAATCCTACCATTTGCAACAACATGGATGGAGCTAGAGGGTATTATGCTCAGTGAAATAAGCCACGCAGAGAAAGATCATGGCTTTATTTTCCATTTCCTGTATGTTGGAGGTTAAAAACCTTTTCAGATATTTATTGGAAAATTACATATCCTCTTTTGTGAAGAGGATATTCTTATTTTTCCTTAGTGCTTTCTAAAAAAACAGATTAGTGTCCTTCATTACTTAGTGCATTTTTTAAAACTCAGGTTGTCTGCATTTTTCTTATTGATCTATAGTTTTCCATATTACACTAGACAGGTTCTGTTATTGTATATACACAGTACAGATGTTCTCTAGCCATCTGAGGCTTGCCTTTTCACTCTCTTAAGTGTACCTTTTGATAAATAGTGGTTCTTATGAATAGTTCTTAGAGTTCTTAAACTTATTAAACTTATTAACCTTCTTATTAATAGTTCTTAGAGTTCTTAAACTTATTAACCTTTTCTTTTATGTACTGCTTTTTATGTTCTGTTTGTTTCCTGAGATTATAAAATAATCTTCTTTGTTATTTTCTAGAAGCTGCCTTGTTTCACTTTTCACATTTTGATAAGCAAGCTAATTGTAATTGATTTTTTTTTTTGTTTAGGTGTTAGGAATTGATCAAGAATCATTTTTTTTCCACTTGGAAATCTAATAGGCCATTTGGATGGCTCTTTCACTCTGAAATGACACTTTCATCCTAAATCAGGTATCCATATGTAGGTGGGTCTTCTAGGTTCTCTGTTCTGTTCCATTGGTCTCTTTGTCTGCATTGCACCAGCACCACACTGTTGTAATTATTATTCCCTTACAATAATTTTTAATATGTGTTAGTGTATGTAAATCCTTTAACTTTATTATTCTTGTAGAATGTCTGGCTTACTTTGGTTCAATAATTGCCATCAACTGCATTCCTGTATAAATAATTAGAATTGGTTTGTCAATTTTCATTGAAACAAAAGGCTGCTGAGATTTTGGTTGGGATTTCATTGATTCTGTAACTCAATTTGGGGACACTTGGTATCTTTAAAATCACAGCTCTTTTGATTCATGAAGAGTGCATCCATTGATTTGTTTAGATATTCTTTTTCTAGCTCTCAATAATGTTTTGAAATTTTTTTTTACTTTACTATTGGAGGTTTTTAAGAATATCTTTAGTTAAATTTATTACTAATATTTTATGTTTATTGATGATATGCAAGTATTAATTTTTCTCTTTAAAGTACATTTTCTATTTGTTAATTTAGGAATAGTTTATTCAAAAATATTAATTTTTGAATACTGTGTTCAGCAAGTTTGCAATGTTCACTTATTAAATAAAAAACTTATCTAGATTTTCTGTATTCAAGTTGTCTACAAATAATGGTTTAATCTCTTCCTTTCAATTATTGTATCTTTTATTTCTTTCTCTTGCCTTCTTACATGAACTAGAATATTTAGAAAAATGTCAAATAGAAGTAGTGATGGGAGTGTCTATGTTCTATTCTAAATCTGGTGTGGAAATTCAAATATTTTTGTTTAAAAACTATTAAGTTTAACATTTGCTGTAGGGTTTTTGCAAAATTTTAGAAATATCAATTACAGAAGTTCCCTTCTATTTCTAGTTCGTTAAGAAATTTTTTTCAAATAAATCATGAATGGTTATTAAATTTGATCCACATACAGAGATGATCATATGATTTTTCTCCTTCATATTCTGAATGTGATAATTACATCAATTGACTATATGTGAAATGAACCTTATATTGCTGGAATAGAAATTCTGAGTCATGACCTATTTCCCTTTTTTGTGTAACAAGATTCACTTTATTAATATTTTCAAATTTTGCAACTATATTCATGATAGACATTGGTCCACATTTTCCTCTTGTAAATGTCCTCTCAGGTTTTTGTATCAAGGTTATGTTGGCCTTACAAAATGAATTGGAAGAGTGTTCTCTCCTTTTCTATTTCCTGTTTTTGTAAAATTTGGACAAATTCACTGGTGATGCCATCTGGAGCTTAAAAATTTCTTTGTAGGAAAGTTTTAAATTACAGATTCAATTTCTTTAATAGATATAGAATTATACAGATTTTCTGTTTTTTTGTGACACTTTCACAGAGTTGTGTTCTTCTAGGAATTTGTCCATTTTCTTTAACTTTTCAAATTTATTGGCAAAAAGAAGTTACATCCTCTTATTTTCCTTGTAATGGCAGTAGGATCTAATAATGACCATTTTTATCTCTGACATTGGTTATTTGTATTTTCTTTTATTCTTAAATCTTGCCAACGTTTTATCAATTGTATTAATTTGCTAACCTTTTGGTATTTTTCTCTATTGAATGTTTTCTAGTTTCTTAACATCTACTTCTTTCTTCCATTTTTTTTCCTTCCTCTCTTTACCTTCTTTATTGATTTCAATTTTTTAAATTGACTAATATATGCCAATAAGACTAATTTCCTTCTAACTACACTTTAACTGTAGCCCACAAATTTAATGTCATAGTTACATTATTGTTCACATCATTTCCAAATATTACTTAACTTCTACTTGGATATCTTTTTAAAACAGTAGATTATTTAAAATTCTATTTAATTACCAAACATTAAGGATTTTCTAGCTACATTTTTATATTGACATCTTATTTAATTTTACTGTATTCAAAGAATATTTTATAGATGAGAGTCTTGCCTTGATGTTGATGGCTGTTGACTGATCACGGTGGTGTTTACTGAAGATTGGGGTGGCTGTAGCAATTTCTTCAAATTAAGGCAATAATTAAATTTGCCACATCAAATGACTCTTACTGTTACAGATTATTTTTTTTGTAGCATATGTTTGATAGTATTATAACCACAAGTAGAACTTCTTTCAAAGTTGGAGTCAGTTTTATCCTGCTGCTGTTTGATCAGCTAAGCTTATGTAATATTCTAAATCCTTTGTTGTCATTTCAACAATCTTCACAACATCTTCACCAGAAGTAGATTCCCTGCATCCATAAGAAGCAACTCCTCATTCTTTAAAATTTCATCATGAGATTATAGCAATTCAGTTACATTTTCAGACTCCACTTCTAAGTCTAGTTCTCTTGCTATTTCTACCGTATCTTCAGTTATGTCTTCCACTGAAACCTTGAACCCCTCTGAGTCATCCAGAAGTTTGGAACAAACTTCTTCCAAATGCCTGTTAAAGTTGATATTTTGACTTCTTCCAATGGAACACAAATGTTCTTAATTGCATCTATAATGGGGAATCTTTTCCTCGAAGGTTTTCCGTTTAGTTTGCTCAGATTGTCAGATAAATCACTATAATAGTTATAGCTTTATGAAATGTATTTCTTGAATAATAAGACTTGAAAGTTGAAATTACTCCTTGATCCATGGACTGCACAATGGATGTTGTGTTAGCAGGCATGAAAATCACATTAATCTCATTATACAGCTCCCCCAGAGCTCTGGGGTAATCAATGAGCAGTAAAATTTTAAAGGAATCTTCTTTTCTGAGCAGCAGGTCTCTACAGTAGGCTTAAAATATTCAGGAAACAATGTTGAAAACATGGTGTGCTGTTATCCAGACTTTGTTGTTCTATTTATTGAGCACAGGCAGAATAGATTTTAGCATAATTCTTAAGAGCCCCAAGCTATTCAGAATGATAAATGAGCATTGACTTGAACTTAAAGTCACCAGCCCCCCTTATCAAGAGTCAGTCTGTCTTTTGAAGCTTTTGATTTCTCTTTAACTATGAAAGTCCTAGACGACATCTTCATCTAATAGGAGCCTATCATGTCTACATTTTTTTGATAGAAAAATTCTTTAATCAAAACAAGTTTACATGTTGACACTTATGGCTTAACTAGAGTACATCTGTCCAAATTTTAATTTTAATAAGGACCAGATATAGTACAATAGCAGGAGATCCCGCAGAACATTTGGCCCTAGTTTTTAGTTGTTCAGTGTATCCATCTTCAGTAATTCTCTTAGTTAGATCTTCTGGGTAACTTACTGCAGCCTCTACTTACTCAGCAACTGCTGCTGCACCTACACTTTTATGTTATGGGGATGGCTTCTTTCCTTAAACCTCATGAACCAACCTCTGCCAGCTTCCAACTTTTCTTCTGCAGCTTCCTCACTTCTCTCAGCCCTCATACAGCTGAAGAATTAGGGCCTTGCTCTGGAATGGGTTTTGGCTTAAGAAAATGATGTGGCTGGTTTGATCTTCTATCGAGAACTCTAAAACTTTCTCCATATCAGCAATAAGGCTGTTTCACTTTCTCATCATTCATATGTGCACTGGAGGAGCACTTTTAATGTCCTTCAATAACTTTTCCTTTGCATTCACAACTTGGCTAGCTATTTGACACAAGAAGTCTAGCTTTTGGCTTATCTCAGCTTTCAACGTGCCTTCCTCACTAAGTTTTAGGTTAGCAAATTAATACAATTGATAAAACTTAATAGCTTTTGATTTTTTATTTCAAGTGAGAGTGTTCTACTTGAGCCCTTAGAAGCTGTTGTAAAGTTATTAACTGGTCTGATTTTAATATTGTGTGTCTCAGGGAATGAATGGGAAGGTACAAGGAGAGAGAGAGAGAGATGGAATGGCTGGTCAGTGGAGCACTCAGAGCACACAGAACCTTTATTGAATAACTATGCCATCTTGTATGGGCATAGTTTGTGGCACCTCAAAGCAATTACAACAGTAAAATCCAAGATCACTGATCATAGATCACCATAAAAATATAATGATGCAAGACTTTAAATATTGCAAGAATCACCAGAATGTGATACAGAGACACCAAGTGAGCAGATACTGTTGCAAAAAATTCACCAATAGACTTGCTCAATGTAAAGTTGCCACCAACCTTTAATTTGTAAAGAAGACAATATTTGCAAAACACAATGAAGCAAAGTGCAATAAATCAAGGTATGTCTGTATGTCTCTATCTCTACTAATGCTTCTTGTAAAACAGGCTGCTTTGATATTAGTAAGGAAGTAAGCTTTCTTTTGATTTATTTTTACATAATGCTTTGTTCATCCTTTTACCCTCAAGCTTTCTGTATTTTTATATTTCATATAACTCCACTGACTGCATTTCTGCCTGCAATGCGGTTGTTGCATGTAACTTAATTCTACATGTCAAAGACTAAAAAATCTTTGTATTTCAAGTTGGAGTTTTAGTCAATTTCCATTTGATATAATTGCTGATGCTTTTGGTTTCTTACAATTTGTTTCCTATTTATTTATTTGTTCAATATTTCTTTTAATCCCCTCTTTTTTTTTGGATTAACAAGTGTTTTGTAGTTTACATTTTCCCTCTTCATTAACTTATCCATTATGTATTCTCTTTTTCTTTTAGTGCGTGAAGTGGATCGGATAGTGTTCCATGTCCTCCAAATCCATGTCCCCCCAGAACCGCAGAATGTGGCCTTATTTGAAAATAGTGTCTTCAGAGTTAGTTAACATGAAGTCATAGTGGATCAGGGTGGACCCTAAATCCAATGGTTGGTGTCCTTACAAAAACAGGGAACACACAGAGAGACATAGGGAAGAACGTCTTACAGTGGTGGATGCAGAGACTGGAGGATACACCAGAGATTCCAGGATCCCCTGGAAGCTTGAAGAGACAAGGAAGGATTCTCCCCTAGATCCTTAAAAGGAAACATGGCCCTTCCAAAACCTTATTTTGGTTTTCTAGCTCTCAGAAATGTGAGAGAATATATTTCCATCAGTTCAGGTCACCCAGTTTGTGGTCATTTGTTATGGCAGTCATAGGAAACTAATAGAACATTTACCCCAGATGTTATGATACGTGACTTTGACTTGGTCCAATATAAATTGGTGTTGTTACCAAATATATAAAAGGGTCTCAGAACATTTTAACTCCACTCACTCCAGTTCTGCCTTAAATACTCTTATTTCATGTATTTTAATTCTACATATATTGTTTTCTCAGTCAATAATCTTTTAGACTTACCCAAATATTAACCTTTTTGGTTACACTTCTCTCCCTTCTGAATTTCTATGCTTCCAATAGGGTCATTCTCTTTCCATCTCAAAATTCCCTTTACTAATTTATTTAGTGTAATCTGTTGGTGATAAATTCTAGTGTGCATGTATGTGTAGAAATGACTTGATTTGCCTTTATTTTTTCCCAACATTTTCTTATTTTTTTCAAATATCTAGCAAAATTGAAAGAATTTTATGGTGTAGACTTGTATACATACCATATAGCTTCTACCATGAAGATTTTAATGTGCTTATGACTTCATACATTTTCTGATGCAAACTTTACATATAGTGAAATCTAAATATTAAGAGTAAATTCAGGAGTTTGGACAAATACATACACTTATGTAACCCACAGAACATTCCCTCATACTCAGTCAATCCCTGTTCCTACTTTCCCAGAGTCAACCACTGTTCTGATTTTTCCACCATAGATTAGTTTTATCTGTTCTAGAAGGATCTTTTTTTGTAAAGCTCCTTTCACTTAGCATCATATTTTTGAGACTCATCTATGTTTCATGTGTGTTCTTTCCTTTTTTATTGCTTAGTGATTTCTCATTGTCTGAGTATACTGCAGTCTGCTTATCCATTCTCTTACTGATAGACACCTGAGCTGTTTTTGGCTATTGTAAACATAGCTTCTTTCAACATTCTTGTACAAGTCTTCTTTTGGTAAACATATATTGTCATTGTTCTTGAGCAAAATATCTAGGAGTGGAATTATGTATGTTTACTTTCATAAAAGTCTTCCAGAATTAAAGAAAAATTTCACCGTTTTACATCCTCACCAACAATATTTAAGAAATCATTCCCTCTGTTTTTAGTCATTCTGGTGGATATGTTGTAGTGTTTTTGATACTATGGTGTTGACCATTATTTCAATCATGTTGATGTATTTTTCCTTTTGGTTACTGGCCATTTATGCTCTTTTTTTTTGTTAAATGTATGTTTAAACCATTGGCCCATTTATTTGAGTGGGATATTTGTCTCTTTATTATTGGGTTATCAGAATTCTTTATATAATCCTCAATGTAAGTCCTATGGTAAATGTAGTGCAAATATTCTCTTCACTGTGTGGCTTTCTTTTTCATTTTTATGGGGTCTTTTGCCAGCAGATCATTGTAATTTTGAAGAAATGTAGCTGATCATTTCTTTGTGTGGGTATTGTTTTCTGTAACCTAAGAAATATTTGTCTATCACTAAGTGACCAAAGTTTTTGCCTATGTTTTCCATTTAAAGCAAATGGTTTTAGCTTTTGTGTTTAGGTCTGTAACCCTTCCTAAATTATTTTTGCATGTTATATGATGTAGAAATGAAGGTTCATTTTTTCCGAATGCATATTCACTTACTCTCACACCATTTGTTGAGAAGATATTCCTTTCCCCCATCAAACTACCTTGCTGTCATTATTAAAAAAAAAAAAGACCATTTAAGTGTGGTTATATTACCGAGTGGACTAGTTTGCCGCTAGATGAATTTGTCAACCATTATGTCAGTGGTTGGTCACCAGAACTTTATAATAAATCTTGAAGTTCAATAGTATAAATCTGCTAACTTTGTTCTCTTTTCAAGATTGCTTTGGATGTTCTAGTCCTGTTTTCTATTTCTTATCTTTATTGTCATCCTTTGCTTTGTTTCCTTTGGCTTTACTTTGATCTTCTCTTTTTAGCTTCCTAAAATGAAACTTAGGTCATTGATTTTAGACTTTTCTTCTTTTCTAATGTAAACTTATAAAGCAACCAGAAGCAATAAAAAAGAAAAAAAACTTCCTCATAGCACTGCTTTATATGCAGTCCACAAACTTTGATATGCCATATTTTCATGATCATTCAATTCAAAATATTTTCTAATTTATCTCCTTATTTATTGTTTTTCTCTTGGACTATTTAAAACTGCATCATTCAATTTTCAGTATTTGAGGTTTCCTTATTTTATTGTTAGAGATTTCTAATTGTGCACAAAGAATACACTCTGTATGATATCTATTCTTTGAAATCCATTGAGCCTTGTTTTACAGTCCAGCACATAGTCTAGTTTGGAGAATGCACCGTGTACACTTTTCTCTAACTTCCTCCTTCCTCCCAGGGTGTCCATATGAAAGCAAGCCTGGGAAAATCACCAGAGTGCTTAGTCTTTCGTGGGCTCTGGACTCCAGTTTTGACTTCTCTTGCTAATGAGCCTGCAAGTGCTCCAGTCGTATGTTTCTGTCTCTTAGCCTGTCAGGAGAATCAGCAAATGCTTTAAGCGACTCTGACTTGGACTCACCCTCCCCATGCGTTTCTTCTCTCCAGGGCCTTGCTCCCTCAAGTCTTTTTGCCTTGAAAGCCCTATGATGCTTCAAACGTATATTTTAAACTGTTTTATCCACTTTTTCTAGCTGTTCTCAGCAGGAACACTGAAGTCTGATGCAAACTAGTCTGCCTTAGATGGAGGGGAAAGGGAATTCTGAACTCTTCATTTCAAAAGGCCTAAAATATAAGACTCCCAGATACTTAGGCTTTAAGCTTTAAATTTAATGGCCTTTAAATAAAGTTAGGCAAGAAGAAGTCTTGTTTTTCATTCATATCTTGGGGGTTATTGTTAGTAATTTGTAATGAAACATTCCATGGTTTTAAGTGAATGCTTATAAAGTTTTAAAGACTCTAGCACCACATAACAAAAATTATATTTTGGTCATAGATTTTTTTCCCTTAAAAACAGGAAATTATTAATGATTCTTTTCAATTTACAAAAATGTGCAAACTAAACTTTAACATTGTTATTATATATGTGTGTTTTCTTCATCATACACTTACAATCCGGACTCCATCTTCAAGACTGATAATTACATTTTAGAAATAATTTTTTTAAACATTCTCCACTGTGTCTGTTGCAACTTTGGGCTTCCAACTTATTCCAGATTCTCCCATTGAAAAGGATGTCAAAATCATCAATTATTGGTTGTTCCTACTTCATTAAACTAAACATTCTAGTAAACTGAACGTCAAGAGAACATGTCTCCCTTCTGTCATGATCTATTGACCTATGCTTAAATAACTTGTTTTTTGTAGTGATGGATGAGGAAGTCTACAAATTAACACTTTGCATAAATAATTTGCATAAATTGAGCACCTGTGCTACTTAAAATATTAATCCCTTCAAAGGGGCCTTCATGAGAAAAGAAATCACATGAGATCAAATGTAGTTATTATTTATCATAATCTTCAAAGTCCCTTTCAGGTCTATGACTTTAACTCTAAAACTCTTTCTCACATAAATCCACTTTAATTGAAGTCTAAGCATGAATATCTACATGATGAACTGTAGAAATTAGAGTCATACTCTTTATGGTAGAGTCATATCATCTGTTTTTTAGAGCAGCAATTCTTAATTTAAAATATTATTCCTTTATGTTTTCTGAAGTTATAAATGGGTTTGCCAAGTTCCTGTGAATTGCTGACAGTGATGACCTTAGGGTAACATCTGATGTAGCACTCTTATCTAATTAAATTTATTTATTTTTTGCCAAAGTCATTTAAATGAAATGAGATATAAAATAAGCTTATGAAACTCATTTTTGAATTCAGGTCCACTTAACTTTTCGACTGTGTGTTTCTGCGTAAAACGAGAGTGCAGTTGAAGTCGTGGTTATACGATGATCATCCCGTCATTTGTTTGCGTCTTGGATAACCTCTCTCTTTTCACTGTCTTTTAACACCTTTTCTCTTTTGACCTCTCAGTGATGTGAAGTCATCCACAGCTTTTTCTTAGTCTGGATGGTTCTCCAATAGAAAAAGTGAGTTACTTACATTGGGTCTCAGAAAGTCAAATAGTCCAGAGTCTTTATTTCTACTCAGTTCTCTCCTCATATCTCTATAATTGTAGCTACAATAGAAAGTCCAACTGAACAAACATTTCTTGGGTCCCTGGGTGGCATTTATTGGGTATCTTATTCCTTCAAAGGATACAGGTTACATTTGGAGGGCAAGAACAAATCTTCATAAAAGAAACTCCTGGTACACAATTAGAGTCATTTGGAATTAAGGAGTCTTTTCCTTAACTAACTCCTTTCATTGTAAACTTCTCCTTTGGGGACTAAAGGTAATTTTACTTGGAAGAGCGCATATTACTGGTTCCTTGCATATTATTTCGCTGATTGGAAGAGAAGGCTTGGTAATTTTGTGAAGGACTCAGTGTTTCAATAAACTCAAGTGAACCGATCTATCTTCCAAGCATTTGAGATTTCCCTGTTTGTGAATAGGGGAAGGGTATGAAATTTGTTGTATTGGAAAATCCACAGGTTATTCTACAAGAGTCACCATGGGGTGGGGGGAGGGATGGAATTTTAGTCTAACCTATATATTTCCTGGCTGATTCAAATTGACTCTGGAAGTTAAATTTTCCAAGGAGGACCCACACTTTCTTTGAATAATTTCCCCAGATATTTTAAAAGTGTGATTCATAGCCCTTCTCTTATTCCAGATTTAACATGGGGGATTGTTTGCCATACCTCTTTCTATTTTTCTCTCTCTCTGTAGCTTTGTTTCATCTTGTCTATAGCCTAGGGTTCTAAGAAATTGATGTCATGTCAAGTTAGAATTTTCCTTAACAATATTTTGTGATTTACATCCCCCAGATACCTACAAAGCACTCTTGTTCATCTATTTACAAACCTATTAACAATAGGACCTCAAAGGAAAACATGCTTGTATTTTAAACACCATCTCCTTTGTCCTTCATTTCTCCATCTTCAATTTTTCCCTTCTCCGCATTTGGTTCTTGGGGAAATATGTTTGATTGGATCCCCAGTTCAAGGATCAATAGACTTCTTGTTACACATATTGCAAGTCACAGTTTCCTTAGCTTTCATCCCCCAAAAAGATCTCTAATGCCTAAAGCTGACGTTCATCAACCAAGGCAGGTATTATTGGAATCCAATCTGTCAGCAGTATGGAAGTTTTCTTTTGTGGTTAACTGACTATTAATATTTTTAGAAGTATGGACAATAATAAATTATTTGTTACTGGACTGACTGAATTCTACAGTGTCAGGAAACCAGTGACTAATGAACCATTTGTTCTCATAATTTGCTTATTATGGGAGAGACAAGGCAAAGCCCATTGCTTGAGTTTAAATTATCTGGTCATTCATTGGCACTGAACTGTGGATCACAGGAACTTGGCATGAGGTTGGTCCCCCAAAATTGTTTATATGAAATATTATTAATATTTTTAAATTTTTCAGTTGGAAGACAATGTGAGGTGATAACCAAAACCCTCCCAGCATGTCAATCCTTTCTTCTAACATAGGTTCTTCATGTGGAGCTTGAGTGTTTACCATAAAAAGCAAAGAGAAGTACGTATAAAACAATAGTGGGTCCTCAATGTATCAGAATGACATGTTGCGTTTAAAAGAGTACCATGGGTGTACAGCGTGTTAACTATAGTTAATAATATTGTACTGTATATTTGGAAGTTGCTAAGAGAATAAATGTTAAGTCCTCATTACAAGAAAAAAAATAATTCCGAAACTATGTATGGTGCTGATATTAATGAGACTTAATGTGGTGATCAGTTCACAATGTGTACAAATGTTGGACCCTGATGATATACACCTGAAACTCATACACTGTTGTATATCAATTATACCTCAATAAAAAATATATATAAATAAATAAAATAGTGTCATGGGAGAGCACAATGAGAAACCAACTCCTGAAGAAAATTAAGGGTTAAGGCCTATAAATCATGTATTGTTTGAATCCTGTAATGAATTAACTTCTCTCCTATGATGGAGAATAGTATTAGTATGTAGCATCCTTGACAGAATTGAGAAAATTGTCAACTAAATTCAGATTCTATATTTTGTGATTCAGATGAGGAGCCCTGGTTGGGAAAGATGATCTAATGAAAATTAAGCATTTTTCAAGCTTTTCAAAATTCAAAAGATTTTAACAGGAAATTGAAAAGGTCAAGATGATTTTTTTGTTTCATGAAATACTACATAGCAAGGTCTCTATTAACTGTTTTTTCATGCCGCTAAAGAAATTAAAATCAATTTAAGACATATTAGATTTTCAAAGACTTCTCTCTTTTTTATTCCATTATAATTCATTATATTGGTGCCTGTTTTAAGTTATTTTGAGAGACATTGTTATGGTGTTTCAGGATAATCCAGCCCAGTGTATTCTTAAAGAACTGTGCTTTTGGAGCTGATGGGAGAGAGTGGATTCTTAAGAATTTTGGAAAAAGTTAAAAGAGTCTTAGGTCTGATTTTAAGTCCCTCTTTTGGGAAGACAAGTTATTGTAGTTTAAGTGATTTTTATTTCTTAATTGAAGCCTAGTCATTTTCCCCAGAAAGTAAAATGTAATTTTGATTTAAAAAAAATTTTTTTTGGAAGGCTCTTGCACTTTACCAGAACTTTAAAATATCCAGTAAAATTAAACCATGTTGGATTGAGAAACCTGACTTTACATTTCTCTCCTAATCCCACTGAGAGCCACAAGGCTGGTGGTGATGGTTCTTTAGAAATATGCTGGCACCCTCTTTATTCAATCACCAGCTCTCCCTTGATTCACTCAGAAAGGATTTCTGGGAGCATCTTTCTGAAGTGTTTGCTACTGCTATGGCTCGCCTTCAAGTGTGTTCATACACTTTAATTTGCCTGGAAAGGTTAAAATGAGTAAGAAATAGGAAAGCGGTATTTAATCCCTTGGTGGTTCTACCCTTATAAACTCTCTGAAAATAATGGGCCTTCAAATTTATGTCTTTTGGATCCAAAGCCAAATTGTGAAACACTTGGACTGGTGACATATAGTCTCCCATTAGCTACCTTGAATAGCCTGTTGCTAAAATGTAGGAAACTTAGGGCAAACCATGGAAGACCACCTGGGTGGTCTTCTGTTGCACTGAGGAGTGGACCATTCTAATTCAGATTAGTGACCCACCATACGTCCAGAGAAAATGACTGTAATGTTAACTCTAACACCCCTCACCCAAAGAAAATATATTCAATTTATGAAGTAGTCTCACAACCATACACATACATATAAAACTTGGAATTCTTAGGAAAATAAGCAACCCAATTTCACTTATCTGGACAGTCAGCACGTTAGTGATTTTGCGGTTTGACCCTCATATGGTACATCAATCATGGAAAGTTTCTCTCTCTCTCCATTCCAAGTAAAACCACTACTGCCCACGCAACATGTCATTACCATCGCAAGAGGATCTGCGCAGGGATAGAGCCTGGATTGGATCCTTCACTTTAAACCCTGTTTGAGATCGCAGCTTCCTTCCTGTTGCAACTTAGCTTTAAAAAAGACTGCTAGCGATCTTGGAAAATCACTCTCTCCTTTCCCTTCAGTTTTTGGTTCAACTACCTTGCAAGTCCGTTTGGATTTTCTGTTTTCCCACAAGAGACAAGGTTTTTCTAAGTATACCTTAATTTTTCTATTTCTTTTTTTTAAGATGAGGAAAAGAGAACAGGAAGAGTGGAAACAAAGTGTCCGTGTTTCCTGTCCCACGTGGGACAGGAATGTAAGTGCTCTACGCCGAAGCATAATTTGTCCTTACTCAACCCGATGACAGCCCTCTCCCCCGTTTAAGTATTAAATCATACAAATAAGTGACAAACCATCAGAAACACATTGCAATAATGCTTAGCATCAAATTGAAAATATAAAATTTAATACTAAAGAGGAATAAAGTAATTTATACTTAAGCTTAATTTTCAAACGTGGGATTTTACATTTGAAGTCAAAGGGAGTTGAATAGCAACGATAACCGTCACTCCTCAGGGTGCCAGGTATTTTCACACACACTTACAAACTTTTCCTCATAATGTTGGCAGGTAGGCAAGAAGCAGGTACAATCAGTCCAATTTTGTGCGAGAAGAGATTTAGCAACCACAGTAGTATACTTCCTGGCAGGATCCCAGTGGCTAAAAATACTTTCTTCCTTAACTTTTATTCCTAAAATTCCATGACTTAGATATTTATGTTGGTTTAAAAATGTATTTTTCTAATCCAAACAAATCCATGTCTGGTAGCCTATAGAGGAGATTCTGTAAAAAGTTATACTTTTAGATAATTTAGTTCAACTTTTTTCCCTTGATACAAAATTAGATAACAATCCTAACAACATTAAGTTTTGCATCTTGCCATTTCCAGCTTGCATTCACTTTTGCATCATTTTTTTCCCATTAAGTTATCGCCCTAATCCTGTGGTGTTAACATTATTTATAACATTGTTTTCGATGTGTAAACAGAACCAGAGAGCTTGATGGGACACCAAAATTCTAAACTTAGTATGAGTTACATATAATAGCTGAACCCAGATTTATTGATTTCCAATCCCATGGGCTTTTGGAGCTATGTCAGTGCCCTCAGGGCCTCAGCTCTGAATCTCCTTGGGGACAAGAGGACTGTGGACAGGCACAGAGAGAGGCCTGTGTAAACGTGCTTGAGCAGCTGAGAAAGGCAGGCATGCGTGGTGCACACACAGTCCTGGGGCTGGTGGAGGCTATTCCTATGGACAGTGGAGAGTGGCCCTGCAGGCTGAGATGGTTCTAAGTCTCCCCATTTCAAAAAGAAACGTATAGAAAAGTAAAAGTACTTTCCTTTTTTTCTCTTCCTCTTCCTCTTCATCTGCCCCAGAATCTCTGGCTTCCAGGAACCTAACCAACTTCAGCTTCATGGTGAAGTTAATCAACAGTTTTAAAAGAGTTTTTGTTGACTAGCCTCAAAAATCTATCCACCATTATAACTAAAAAAAACAAAAAAACAAAACAAAACAAAAAAAAAACCCAAAGGAAGATGTATCTTAACTTCTAAATAGTTGGCTTCCATTAGAATTTCTTTTTTTTTTTCTAGTACAGAGTGAAATTTCCTATATATTGGTCACTTCCATCTTTTTTGCTTATAAATATCTCAACAAGGATTAGGGAAAACCAAAATTTCAAAGTAACTTGTCACTAAAATTTTGCTCTTTCCCCTTTTTTCTTCTCCTTGCTGGCTGACCTAGGCTGTTTCCATGGCACCTGCTCCCATCTGCTCCATGCTGCACTCTTTCAAATGCAGGTATAAATTGCTTTTCAACACATTTCTGCTACTCATTCTATTAAGTGCCCCAACCAAATGTAAGTTTGCATGGGCCTAAAAATAGATCTCCTGCCATCTGGAGCCCCAAGTTTCTGCATTTTCTCTTTCACCTCGGAGCAACTCCAGCAGTCATAAGAAAACTTCACCTGATGTAATTGTATCTGCTTCCAACTGCTCCTAACGCATTCTGGAGTTTTCGTTCTGAGTGAATAATTCTCCCGTGTTATCATCAGGCTTCCTGAAGGGATCAGATGCTCGTTCATTTGGACATTTTCAAATCATCAAGGAAAACTTAACAAACCCAGGGTTTGATTTTAACTTTTTTCTTAGCATTTTTATAAGTTTCTTATACTATACTTGATGTAGACTTTTCCCTAAAAGCTCTCAAATTAATCAAAATCCACATGCTCTCCACAATTCCTGGAAAGTGAAGTAGGTAAAAGAAGTCAGGTAATTTAAAAAAATGTTTACATTTTTAAAACTTTCCATTGAAGTAGATGAAGACCAAAATATATACTGAAGCCCATATCTGAGTTTGCCTTTTTAAAAAATTTTCCCATTTTATTTCATAACAGTGAATTCATGGTTAACCTCATAGTGTCTGAAACATTTCTCTCACTGGAGATTTGAAGACAGGTTGAGCATTTCATATTAATTCTCAGTTATGGCCTTATAATCACCCTAGCCGAAGAAATTTTTTACTTCCCCACATTCACGTTCTGTGGCAGTGCTCTCCATGTGATTCCTCAAATAAGAAATGGGGGAACTATTCCTAATATCTCACTTTCTTCACATCTCAAATGCATTCCAATGCTAGGGGTCAATTAGGCATCTCTTGTATGCCTTATGTGCGTTCATCACTTCTAATCTCTCCTTCCACCAATGTATTCTAAGCCAATGTGTCTCCCTGTATTCAATTGGACCTACCCATATCCAGCCACCTCCCATAGGCCGAAGTGATCTTGTCAAACAAATGTTTCAAGATGTCATCCTCTGCTTTAAACCTTCCAGGATTTTAAGTGTTGACAGTACTTAGGCCCCATGAACTGGCTCCTAGCCTTTCTGATCTGTTAAAAATTCACCTGTCTTTTCAAACCAATGCATTAGAGCAGGTCCACCAACACTCAGAATAACGTTTGCATTCAGTGGGGGAATGGGCATGAAGTGCACTGATGACAGATTTCAGGGAAATTCCCCAAATTTTATAGATAACAAGCATAGGAAAATTTGTCTTGAATCAAAATATTAAGTGCAATTATATTTTATGAACATTTGGAAAGTACTTCCTGCGGCTTTGTAGGTAGGCCCCAGCTTTCTTTCCTTAGTCCTCCCTTCTTCTTGCTTATGCTATTTCCCTGGGGAAATCTTACCCTCTTTCTGGACTTTCCTTATTTCTGCCATGCATATGCATCAAACCTCTCCTTCCAACTCTTCTGATTTCCAGACACAAATTCCCAAATGACTCTTGGGCCCCTGTTCTTGGGTGTGCTGTGGATCAAAGTCAATCCTAACACATTCCCAGACACTCCCTTACCATGCACCCACCCCTAGTCCAGAGGTGCACCTGCTCCTGGAGCCCTTAACTTAGTGAACACCAACCCCAGGCATGCTCCAGTGTTGAGACTCACAAAAAGTACTCTCTTCCTCCCATTTTCCGAAGTCAAGGAATCATGATGCCCTGTTAGCTGTATACTGTTGAAGGCTCTCGCATCTAATCCCCGTTTGTCACCTAGGAAAGCTTTGTTTCAATGGGTACAGGCTTTTCCAACTCCAATCTGTTTTAAAATACAGATTTAGCCCTGCTTTTCCCCACTAGCTAAAACAAATTAAAAATGCCTATTTTATCCACAAATTTATCCAGTATCTTTATAATCTGGCAACAATCTTTTTTTCCTTATCTGGTCTTGTTGAATTCTGCAAACAATTTCAACTTTTGTCAAGTGCAGTGGTTGTCTAACCAGAACAGTTACATCTGTATCACCTGGGAACTTGTCCAAATTAAAAATTCTCAGGTCCCACCCCACACCTACTCAATCAGCTCTCTGGTTTAACAAGCCTGCCATGTGATCCTCATGTACACTAAACTTTGAGAACTCCTGTTCTGGGCATTACAGCTTAGTTGTCATTCTTACAAACATATCACATCTTTTTATACCCTCATCCTTAGTTCTGGAAATTTCCTATATCTGAAATGCTCTTTTTCTACCTATTTCCAAAATGCTTGTTCTTCCTTCAGAAACCAGGACTGCTCCATTTTTCCCAGTCAGAACTATTTTTTCTTCCCTCCAGAATACTTTATGCCTTTTCTATAATATAACTTCACTTATAGTAAGAAACAGATTTGTTTCCCCTGATAAGTTCTGAACTCCATGCGAGCTCTAAAGTTGATTTTTCTTAGTAAATGCTAACAGGAAGGAAACCATGTCTTATTCAACAATCATTGAGGGCTCAATAAAATGAATTATATTCAAGGGGATTATTGATTTATCTACATCTTGTTATTCTTACAGCAAATAATAAGGTATTGACTAATCCAATTTCTTTTATACACAATTTCAGTTTTAAGAATTTTCCTTTTCATAGGATATCTTAGTAGAAAAATATCAAAGTAGGAGGCAAGGTGATTTGTGCGGAGTGAGGGGTCCAGGGTAGAGTGAGAGGGAAGCACAGACTGGAGGTGCCACAGTGGGGAATGCTATGGCAGTGTGAACCCACTGCCACACTCAGAAGTGGTTCTGCTCCCAGGCCATACACTCTGAGCCTGGGATGGGAGTGGTGGTGATGGAGATACCTGAGGTCATGCTTCCATCATCTTGGAGAATAAGTCCTGGCTTCTGCTGAGATGGCCCATCCATACTAATCACCTTATCAAACAGTCACTTGGCCACACCCTTAGTGTTGTCTTCCAGCCAGGCTTCCTCATTTTTTACCACATGGATAGGTTGAGAATGTTCTAAGTCTTTAAGCTTTGCTTCCTCTTCTTTTAACAACTCCATTAGCTGATCATTTATTTTTTTCTCTCATTTTATCTTAATCAGTCAGGAGGCATCAGGCCACTAATTTAATGCTTTGCTTTGAAATAGCTTCAGCCAAATGTCCGGTATCATTACTCACAAGTTGTCCTTCCCACAAAACACTGGGACACAAACATAATTCAGCCTGGCTCCTTGCCTGCCACTCCGACGAGGAGAGCCCCTCCTCCATTATCCCTCAGTTCCACAGGAGACCTCAGCAGATTGGCCTTCCATATTTCTACCAGCATTCTCCTCAGGATTACTTAGAATTCTCAAAGAAGATGGAGGGTTTCTCTGTAGTCTCCTCTTTTCTTTGTGAGCTCTTACCAGAATCCACCTTAATGGTCCATTCATGGCAATGTAACTTCTTAATAGCATGTACCTCAAAACTCCTCCAGCCTCTGCCCATTCCCAGTTCAAAAGCCACTTCCATGCTTTTAGGCATTTGTTTCAGCAGCACTCCCACTGTTCGTAATCAGTTTCTGTCTTAGTCGGGGATCTCTAGAGAAACAGAACCAATAGGATATATATAGATACATAAGAGAAAATTTGTTATAGGAGTTGGCTCATAGGATTACAGAAGCCAAGAAGCGCCCAATCTGCTGCCTGCAAGCTGGAGACCCAGGGAAGCTGCTCGTGTAATTCAGTCTAAGTCTGAAGGCCTAAGACCAGGGGAGCCAGTGGTGTAGGTACCTTCTGAGTCTTAAGGCAGAGAAGCAGGAATGACAATGTCTGAAAGCTGAAGGTGGAATGGCCCAGCAAAGGGAGCAAATTTGCCCTTCCTCCACCTTTTTGTCCTATCTGGGCCTTCAGTGGGTTGGTTGACGCCCACCCACATTGGTGAGGGCCGTTTTCTTTACTCAGACTACTGATTCAAAGGCTATTCTCCTCTGGGAACACTGGCACAGACTCAGCCAGAAATAGTCTCTTACCAGTCACCTGGGCATCCCTTAGCCCAGTCAGGTTGACTCATAAATTAACCATCACACTCTCCTGTTTACGCTATTGAGTCTTGAAATAATTGGAATTATGGCTGATCCCTGCATGGCCCGGTCACAGACCAGTTTTCAACTTTGTAAATAGACTGCCTGGTGAGGATATTGACTGTTTTCCAGGAGTTCAGCCACACTATCTTCCTGGACCTGTTACAGCCGGTGGCATGCATTTGTACATCTGCCAACTGAATTCAGTGTAGTTTGGTGTACAGTTTCTATGATGAAGAAATGCAACAACTGAAGCATGTTGGTGGAAAACCTTGAAACTGTTTGAATCATGTAGGAACCACCTGAATTAAAGCACAAGGAAGGCAGAGCAGGAGAGGAGAATAGCATTACCTACAGAGTGTTCATAGTCACCATTCAGAGATATTAAAACTTTCCATATTGTTAGCTAAAAAGTCATTTTGTGCAGTGAGGTGAACCGCTTTGCAAGTCAGATATCAGCAGGTTTTTTTCCTAAGGAGATGAAGTTTGGTCAATTGAACAAAAGTAGAAATCAGAGAAAACCCTAGATCTACCAGGATCAGTTTTGGATCTCTGTGTATTCAAGCCCCTACCTAGTTCCCAACAATAACCTTCTACCTGCTGTGTTGTTTGCAAACAGATTGTGAACATAGAACTGGCAGCAGGGAATCTGGTATCTAGACAGACATTTACTGAGACTGGTGTCTGCATAATGTGGTGACTAATCAGAAGGTGTAAGTCCCAATATTAGAAGTGACACCTCTGGATGGCCAGATTCTTTCAGACATAAGTGCCTGCTAGCTTCAGTCAGCTCGGGCTCCCTGTAAATGTGTGCTTATCCTTTCTGGATCTGAGGGAAACTAACAATGTGGAGTTTTACTTTCTCAAAATCTCACTGTAACTGAATGTAAGAGTTAGTCTACAAGCCCTGGGAAAAGGTAAGCAGGAATTTTAATGTTAGACTACATTTTCCTTCAAGTAAATGTGGTAAGGGAGGGATCAGGAAGAACTGAACTCTCTGGAATGAACTGCCTCGAAAAGAGATCCTGATGATCAAAGCATTAACACTTATTTTCTGGTATTTAATTTGTTTCTACTCATATGAAGAAGTGGCAAATTCTTCCATATATATAATCAACCTGTCAACTAAAATTCTTTTGAATTTTTCTCTTGATACACAGATTCTCAGAATATCGAGAAAAATTTTGGGGCAGTTTAGGGAATTTCTGTGAGCTGTAGGTAAGAATCCAAGTAATCTTCGCCAGTGAAACATCTTTTATTCACTAACCAAACATTGTTGGATTTCATTTAAACAACAGGCAATATGAAACATCATTTGCTCTTTGGCTATGGTGAATTAATTAATTTTAAGTGTTCAATTAAAATATTAATAATTAAACAAACTACAATATCAGAACCTCTTTAAGTTAGGCAATTGATGAAGAATTTCTTCCCTTCCACTTTCTAAACTTTAGCTTTACATATGGGATCATTTGACTGCAAGAATCAGAAATCTTCTGTATTCTTAGATGAGTAAAAAGGAGAAAAAATATCTAGAAGTTAGAGCTATTTAAAAAAATAGAAAGCTTATTTCCTGTTTTGTGAATTAATGAGTAAATACAAATTAAATTTAACAACAAGTAAAGATGAAGACCACCTCTTACCCCACAGCCCACATCCCTCCCAAAAGTAATCCCATATTTTGTACATTGAAAAGGGATAAAGATGTTTTCCAATGGAATCCTGGCCCAGGTACATAAGGCTCTGTCTCCTTCTCTTGCAGCTTGGAGAATTATGTGCCTATTAGGTGCCCTCAGTAGGTCCAGTTTTTTGTTAGAACAAGTGTTTAAGTAGCATGGGGAAAAAAATAGTCTAGATACTTAAGGAGAGTGTAATGGAACACTGGTTTCTACTGAGGACATCAACGTATCAAGACACTTGATGTGTGAGCAGAAATTCCCAAACCCTTGAATTCCAAAAATGCTTCTGTTCTTGTTTTTGTACTAGTCATTTATCCCTAGGTAAATGAAAACTACAGAACTATGGATCCTTATGTTGAAACAATGACATCTAGTCCCCTCGCCACCCCCCACCCCACTCTGCCCAGTAGAGAAGAGAATGGGAATGATTAGTTAAATATCTTGTAATTCTTTCTTATGCAAACCTGCTCATTTATAGTATAAAAAACAAAAAGAGAAAGTCTCTCTAATGCTCCATGACAAGGGGTCACAAACATCCAGATAGGAGATTCACAGACATTACTATTATTGAGAATGTATTACCACATGAAGTTTGAGCAGAACTGAAAGTGCTTCACTGCAGGCAGCCAAAATAAGATGATCTACACTTGCTTATCATCCTCTTGTGTGCAGTTTATGTTGTCTAAGGCTTGCAGGCCCCAGAAAGAGCAGGTGGCAGTTCTCCCTATTTTATGTAACCACTGAATTTGTCATGCTCAGTATTCCTACCTGGTTTGGGAGATAACAAGGATATGTTTTTCCTTATACCAAAATATAAAGGTAAGCAATCCCTTACCGTTTTCTCACTAAACTCTACAGCAGTGTTGGTAAAGTTATTTTATCAAAGTTCTTTGCTGTGTTTTCCCAAGGCTGTCCTGGGAACACCTGCATCAAGAACCCACCTGGGGTGTTTATTTAAGTTGCAGAATCTTTACCCTTTTCCCAGGACTGCAGTGTCTGTCTGGTCTCTACAGGTAGGGGATGGAGAGGAGCAGGGAATGGATGATTACGCATTAGTAAAAAGATCTAGAAAACCATAGTTCAAGAGTCATTGTTCTATGATCTCTACATTTTCTTGCCCATCTTTTGGTCCATTGGTAAATATGGAGCATGGACAAAAAGAAGAAAGGAGCTGTCCACAAAATGAATAATAAGTGCTTAGATATTTTATCATTAGCTATATAAATTTTTCTGGGAAGGCTTTTTAAAAGGTAATGGTTCAGTTCACTACAAATGAATAAAAATCATAGGAAATGACTCCTGGGAAAATTCTCTCATATACAAGTGTGTAATATGAGAGTCAGCTTTGCAATAATTAGGGTTGTTTGATAAACAATCTCAATGTCCTAATAGTGCAGGGAAGCTTTCAAATACCTTCAGCAAATCATGGTTGTACTTCTTGTTTCCTGATCACATTGTCTATTCAGTTAACACTATTGACATCATCACACAGCTGTTTATTTGGACTTCAAGTGGGTTTATCTTTCTAGGTTCCCAGGAATCATGAGACTCAGTGAGATGGGCTGATAGTGAACATCATCAGTGTTTGTCTGCTACCTATTAGCAGGATTGCCTAATGTTATGCTGTAGGGTGCAAAATATGGCCTCCTGTAGTGACCCAGGTCAACATCAGAGAGCTCTCATTGGCCAGATTGACCAGGTGGTTCAAACTCATTTGCTCTAATTCTCTTCTCTTTCCTCACCACCCCAATTATCAGGGAACAATGCCCCTGGTAATTTAAAGTAAAAGAAGTAAGTCCTGTTTCTTCTTGCCACTCAGTTGAATCTGCAAGTTGTTTACACCTGCTTCCTGTTGAGGCAAATCTCCTGCATTGCTATTTGTCACAGCCATTGCCAATGGACGTGGCTGAGTTCCTGGGTTTAGAGCTGAGCTTTTGGTGCCTATTGCTGCCACAGTCACAGACTGGTCCTCCGTGGCTCTTGCAGGTGCGAGGGTGAAGGGGCCCTCGCCCTGGGATCACCTCTGAGCCCAGGACATTCCGTGGGGCCTGAGCTCCCTCCCGATAGCTCTGCAGGTTCTTTCCGGCAGCCCCTGCCTCAGGGCCAAGTCAGCCCCCAGAAGCAAAGGGTCATGATCAGTTCCCTAATCCACTCTCTGAAAATTTGGAATTACTCTGCCCCTTGGCCACAAGACTCAAGCAGGAAGTCGAGTTGTATCTCAGCCTCTATCCTTTTTGCAGTTTCATTTTAAGATCTTTATTTTTCTTCCTGACAATTTCTGACTAAGAATCATCAGGAAGTGGATAGGAATATTGTCCTCTCACAAATGAGAACATCTAGGGACTCTTCTGACCCCCCAAGTGCCCAGCAACCTTTTTTTGCTTCATATCAATAGCAAATACTTCACATTACTTCCTCTCCACCAAGACAAAAATGAAAATAAAATCCAGCCTAGGCAAATACCTTACTGCATACACAGAATATACAACACGCACAAAAATAGAGCAGTACAATATTCTTACCAATACCAAACAATTATTTATTTTAATAAGTATAACTTATCTTGTGAATTATAAATAAAACCATTCTATAACACAATTATAAATATTCTTGCAGTCTACAACAGAACAAGCAAATAAATGCATTAGGGAACTCTCTGCCTAAGATTGTGCTAGGCATGGTGTGATACAGTGTTAATGTAGTTGAACGATGTACACAAGTGGACTCTTTTTCATAATTTTGAGTTCTCAGGAAGTCATGCAATGGTCACTCTAGCTTGTAGGTAAGGAAGTCTTCATTTGGAAGATCTGGGACACCTTAGCCTTGGGCTAGCTCTAGGATCTGACCCAAGCAAGCGACTCACTTTTTGAAAAAGGACAAAACGGTTTACGATTTCCTCACACTGGTAATCTTCCCAGGAATCTGCAGTAGCCTATTGCCTGCATAGAATGACCACATTCATCGACTTGTCTCTTAGTGGCCTTTTACCACTGGACTCTTCCAGATTCCAGTGTGATTTCAGAAGACATTTTTAACTGAACATTTTTTGCCACTCTGGGCTGTGTCCTCCCTACTCAACATCTTTATAAGACCTATTTCCACTTCCATACTCTGTCCTAGGACACTCTCCCTTCTCCCCTGGCCAATTCAAACTCACTCTCCCTTGTAGACTCCATTAATGCTTCCTCAGTAAGGGTTTCCCAGGTACCATAATACAGCTTCCCTCCAATAATGGGTAGAATCTATTCAGCACAACTTAGCCCTCAACAATATCTAAAGCATAGTGCTGATTTTATGAGGATGTAATAGACCCTTGGGATCCCGAGGTTCAGCTTTCTAGAGTTTACAGAGTCAGGAGGTACTGTCAGGTCTTATCATGAAGGGCTTTGTGCTCTGCTAGGGGTGGGGCTGACAGAGCACGTGCTGTGGGCCAGGCACGCAAGGGTGAGTGAGCGTGTCAGCAAGCAGAGCAGATGGAGAGCCTCCAGACCACCCCACACTTGTGCCCATCTCTGCTTGTCATTGCTTCAGCAGGGATTCTTAACAGAGGGTTCAAATGCTTCTATTCCTTGAAAAAAAATGCTAGTGACTTCAATACTATCTTTGTAGGGTCACTAAGATTCTAAAGATATGAGTTTCATCATTCACCTATTTACAAAATTTAGGGGGGATGCTATGTGCAATTTTTTAAGAGGCTCAGCAAGTGAAGTTTCAACTTTGATTATTATTTGCAATGAATATTTTGCTAATTTGTGTGTGTGTGTGTGCTTAGCTACATAGTTTTCCTGTAGACATAGCTTTTTTAAATAATATCATTCTTTTGTGTAGAAGTGGCCAATCAGATTTTCTCTCTAAAAGATGGTGAAGTAGATCCCTGAACAGGTAGCACGAGGAGCAACAGATAAGAACAGCAGTAAGGAAATGCAGAGGGGAATTTCAGGATAGCCCTAATAGAAAAATGTTAGAAAAATTTTCAGCAAACTCTGCCCCTAACACAAAAGGAGCTGATCTGGTCCTCAAGCCATCTGACCCTGGCCCCTTGCATTTCCTTTACTTCCACAAATCCTAGATGTTTGGCTTTCCCAAGCCTGGATTCCTCAGGGGTTAGAGCTCTGTAATCCTATTTTCCTGCAAAGCCATGTGAGAAAACCCACTTTCTGAGGCAATTTTAGTGGGTCTCTTTACTGTAACCATAAAAGCTCAAAACAAAAGTCATTTCTGTCACTGTCTCTCTTAGAAGATTATGTTAGGACAATGATAAGTATTTTTCTACTGAATTTATTTTGAAATAGTCCATAACTCATGTGTTGAGATGTTTGCAATTAGCCTTTAGAAAAGCATGAGTATGCTTAAAGTCATTTACAAGAAGACATTTTCCTGTTAATGTGTCACTTCCCCTTTGATTCAGAGGGATTTGGTGGAGGATAGCCAGTCCCCAAATAGGCTGATACCCCAACAACTACAACAACTCCTTCCCTCCGACCTAACAGAGGAATCCCTCTGAATATTACAATGGGAAGAATATGCTGAGTCTTTGGGGATGGGGCCCTTTGATTCCTTCTGACACTGTGGGTGTCATATAAACCCTGGGGTGTGGGAAGGAACTGTGGAACTGTTGAACTCTTTATTCTGAGGGGATTGTAGAATATGTCCAAACATTAGGCTTGTATCACCAGAACATTCCTCTAATTTTGAGTGCCAGCCTCGCCAAGATTTAATACTTGCACGCGTGCAGACACTCCCTTCCTTTCTGTCCTTGTCTTTTTCTTCCCTTCATTTTAACTTATTTTCTTTTCTTCCTCTCACCCTGTTTCAAAAAGTGCTTACTGAAAACATGTGCAGTCTTGACTTTCTGCTGAAACATACTTCCCTGAGATGAGTTATTGTTGTGTTGCATAGTGAGATCACAGCTCATAAGCCATAGGATTAGTATATTGTTGCCCGGCCAAATTTAGGCTGGCCTTTATTTTAGGCATTTCCTTGTTTCAGGGAAAACTCTTCACTGAAGCAACATCAGAACTCACTTTAACGGGCCCTAATATAAGCCCTCACAATATCAGCGCGAATGGTTTTTTTAAGTGGCAACCAGGCCAGGATTCAAGTTCACCTCTGGGCTTAGCCATAGTTCAGTCTTTCTGGCTTATTGCTCAGGACAGATTAATAGGTTATTTTAAACTTCAGAATGACTTACTGGTGTAAAAAATTAAACCACTGCACTAGTCTAAAAGCTTGAACTCTGGAGTGACGTACCAAGCTGCTTCGGCTGGGTGTGATCCGCGATCGCTGTGTTCAGGCTCCGTCCTGAGCTTGCTCTGCAGGCGCCTGCACGGGCAGCTGGCCGCCCACCTGGGCTCAGAGCCCCTTCTTGCGACTCCTGCTAGGTCCCAGCATTTCCTTCCCAGCTCCTCCAGCGGCCTTGGTCACCCCCAATTGGTCACCTCCATGCCCTGGTCAGAACTGCTCCACTGCCTCGGGTGCCTTGCCTGGGCTTTTACTCCCGTTTTCTGCTGTTCATCCTTCACACTCAGTACTTGTTCTCTTCTCTGACCCTTCATGCTGGGTCCTTTTGTGGGAGGCCCTTCCTCTCCTGGACTGCACCTAGCACATAACTTTCTGCACTGCCTCGAATTGCCTACTTACTTTTTCCATCTTTCCCACCAGGCGCTGTCCAGACAGGGTCTCCTGGGATGTTTTATCAGCATACCCCCAACTTTTCATCCCGTCTCGATGAACATTCACTGAATGGGAGCAGGAAGCACGTATGGATGTAGAAAGGTGTCTCAGAGCCTTTTGCACACACAGCATTCACCTCCCCACCGCTGCCCAGACCCCCAGACCAGCTTCCTCGGGACAGACAGTAGTGACTTCAAATCCTGGAACAGAAGATGCTCAGTCTTTTTGGAGGTAACCAAAACTTTTCCTCTTTTGACAGACATCAGGCTTAGGAAAATTTGGGGAAAGAAGATTTCATCTGGCTTTCAGCAGCCAGCTCCCTCCCTTTCTCTCCTCATCTCCTCTGAGCCCACCACCCAGAATTTAGATCTGTTCCTTTAGGTCTTGCAGCCCCACATTGTTCTGAAGCTTCCAGATTCCTCTAATGCTTTCCTCTACTGACATTATTTATCAGATACCCCATGACTTCATATCTTGGTAACAATAAATAATAATAGTGATAATGATGATTAACATGAATTAAACTCTGTACTAGTCAGTCATGTTTCAAGTGCTTTATTTCATGATTTCTTTTATGCACACAAGATGGGAACCGTTACTCTTATTCCTACTTTACAGGTAAAGCTTAGTGATACAAAAAAAACTCCCCAAGTTCGCATAGCTAAGGCTGGATTTTCCCCACAACCTCTTGTCATCGTCAAGTAAAATAGAATATGTCGGGAGAAAGAGCCTAAACTCAAAAGAAAATTTGGGAGTTTCTAAGACTATGGCCAATTAACAGGAAAACCCATATTTGGGAAGAAGACTGGGGGAAGGGCTGCTGACAGCGACCTCTAATTTTGCCAGGGGTGATACCTGTTTGCCTGTTTTCATATTATACATGAACCTAAAACTATATTATAGTTTGAATTTGAATTCTGCTTCTCATTCATTGTCTGATCTTGAGCAATTTAATTAATCTCTGTAAGGGGCAATTTCCTTATCTGCAAAACAGTAATGATAACATTGATGGTTATCAAGCTCAAAGAAGTTTATTATATCCAACATTGTACAAAGCATGAAGAACATACTCAAAAAATGCTAATTCCTTTCCTTTTCTGGTCACACGTTTCCTCCTTTTCTCCCTCCCTGAATGAGTTGGGAAGTATTTCATAATCTGGTCTTCAGATTAGAAGGCAGAAAGAGACGGTAGATTAGGGGGTCAGTTTGAAAGACCCCTTTCTAGCATACTGTTTAACCAAACAGAGACTAGACTAGACCAAGAGTAGGCCATGGTGTGGTTTTGGCTGAAGCCTAGACAAACAGGTCAACAAGGTAGCACAGGAAGTCCAGCTGGGCAGGTGTACAACTTACTTAAAATAGGAAATAGTAGTGGCACCTACCAAAGGTGCTACCAAAGCAGCAAGGAAACATTTTCACAGTAAATGATGCTAGAACAAGTGGTTAGCTATTTAGGAAACAGTACAATTAGATCAGTACAATCAAAAGGAACTAAAGTGTTAAATAGAAAAAAATAGAACATAAAAATAACTGGAAACAAAGCTAAACATGTTATCTTGGGAGCAACAAAGGCTTGTTTCAGCAAAACATGAAATTACAAAACTATAAAGAATGAAGATTGATGGACTTAGCTACATAAATATAACTTTGGCTTAGCAAAACACCTCATTAAAATTAAAAGGGAAATAATAAATATATTTGCAATATAATAAAGCCCTTCTAATCAATAAGAAAGGGGGATCAGTGCAGTAGAAAATTGTGCAAGGATACAATCAGGTAATTAACAATAAAAGGAATACAAATACTAATATATGTACACATTTTTTTAAATGACTCAGTGATCAAAAAAATGTAAATTAAAACAGTAAATAGAGCTTTTAAATGTGATAACAAAGTTTGGGCAGAGTTATGAGGGACTCAACATCTTTATGTACCTCTGATGTATATATGTTAGTATAGCCAGTCTGGAGGCTTATTGGACAATATTACCCTTCCTATTGCTTTTTGGATACCTATACCCACTGAGCTCCTACCAGAGCAGGAACCAGGCTCCTCACTGCCCCTTTCAATTATGCCTTATGAATTTATCTGTCTATTCTTCAGCCTGAAGCATTACTGGTATAATCAGTTGAGATTCAGTGAACAATGTGTACTTAGGAAGAAAAAAGTGAAAATGCATCTCTACTGTATCCTGAGCAGCCATTCAACACCTGAAAATTGGTTTGGATGAAATGATCAGACATGTGCCAAGATTCTCAGCATAATATAATATATAGTTGCAAAATTTAACAAAATATCTAAATATTTAGCCATAGGAAATTGGATAAATAGCTACAGGTAGAATTACATAAGAACATTTAAATAATATAGATCAATAAGTATGGGGGAAATGGTCATAGTAGATCACTAAGTGACAAAGTAGTTACAGAATTCTTGTACAGTGTGATCCTAATTCTGTAAAATAATAACATTCTATAATGCATGCTTGTGTATTAGTTTCTTTGTAAGAAAAATCATCAAAAACTATTTTTAAAAAGAGGAAACTTTCGTAAGAACCTTGTCCACTCTCATTTTGTTGATTTATTTATTATACTTCACACATCTGCGATGCTGCCTTCTATGGTCCGAAGTTGGAAAAAGTCTGTGACCATTTTACCTTCCTGTTTCCCATTCTCACTCTCAACACCTCTTTCCTGACTTTTCCAATTGTCCTCTGTGTGCCCTGCCCTTTTTATTTGGGTCACTGTCCCAGCCAAGCTTCCAAATGGAGTCCATGTGAAAAGTAGGTAACAACAGCCAAAGGAGAGTCTCCTGGAGAAAGCAGCTTCAAGAGGCAGGCTGAGCAGGCAGTGGCTGCAAGCATTTCTGCCTAGTTTGCTGTCTCCGCCAGATACTTCAAATGAACGTTTCAAATTGTATTGTATAAAATAAATGTTATTCTTAAAATATGTCATTCTCTTTGCAGTTACTCTAAGCAGTTCCATTGCTATGGAAGGTTATTTTTTTCAACATACCATAGGAAAATCTTTCTCCAAATAATTTGGAATGTCTCAGCTTACATGCGTAACTTTTTCCTATTGCTAATATGGGAGCTAGGTACTTGCCTTAAAGTAATTTCCATTATCCATTTCATGCATTTAATATTTATATATTTCAACAAAGATTGCCATGAAACATTATCTAGGGAAGTGTGGGGCTGCATATTAAGTTATCCTATAAGAGCAACAGTTGCATATATAGCCCCAGGCATGTTAAAATGCTTACTTATTGGGTGGCACTCAGAGATGGAATAGCCCAGTTGGGGGAGCAGGGAATACACTTACTGGAATGTTTGGTATTCGTCAAGAATCTCAACAGAAAGACTGCTGTGGAGATGTCCCCAAGACTTAGAGGGAGTAAGATAAACATAGAAATGGATTAAGTCATGAGTGTGGAAGGAAAAGTCCCTATAAGATCAAATAAATAATAATTAAATAACAAAGAATATCAATGTAAATAATGAATCTCTAACTTCATACCTCTGCCTACATGGCCAGCAGTGATCTAACCCTCTCTCCTAGCACTCTTCTGCTTCACCCACGTTTCTTACCTTATTTTGGGTCCTCCATCTCTGCCCCTCTGAGCCTTTACTTTGTGCCTGGGAAGCTCTCATCACAGAGAGCACAATGATTGCTTGTTCTCTGCCTTTCAGTTTTTTTCCAGAGAACACTAACTCCTGAGGTCTATCTGGTCACCTTGTCTAAAGGAACCCCTGCTCCTCAGCGATCTACACCCGCTAACATCTACACTTACCCTGTATCTCATTACCATTAGTGCTGCCTGTAAAACACTGGTCACCAATGTTGGCAGGAATGTTTTCTTATAGATGATTTATATCATTTCACAAAATTGTAAGTCTCAGTCAAAGCAGGCACCTAGACAGCTTTGCTCAACACTCTATCCTCTGCACTTACAACAGTGCCAGAAATATTGTAGACACTCTTAAATATATGATCAATCAATAAACCCTATCTCATACCCAGTACCACTTCAGCATGAAGCAATGATGAAGTAATTATGCTATGTATCAACAAGTGACTTCTGAAATTCCTATACTGTAATCTTACAACAGTTCTTTACTACAGAATTTGCCACCTTCTGTCATTAGTGTGTATTCTAACAATTTCTTTTTTAAAATCTTCTTCCTAGTTCTCTTTTTCCTGTCTGTTAGAAAGAAAAAAGCAAGCCCAAAATGGAGTCATTTACCCCCCATGACAGCAAACCAAGACTTCATTACAGTTTTCAACTGATTCCAGGTAAGTGACCTTTTAACAGTACTCAGGAATTTTCTGGTCAGCTCCAGTGGGGTAATCTGCCACATGGGCCCTCTCTTTCCCTAAAAGAAGATGAGGTCATCCGCCTAAGACCCCTGCCCTGCCCTGATGGAAGGTGACCTTTCCTGAAACAATCCCTTTTCTTTTATTAATAACTTCTTGCCCCACCTTCCTTCCTATAAAAACCTTTCTTTTTGTACAACTCCTTGGAGTGTCTCTACTTGCTAGATGGGATGCTGCCCGATTCATGAATCACTTAGTAAAGCCAATTGTATCTTCAAGATACAGAGATAACCATAAAGTAACTTCTAACTTCTGGTGTTAAAACTTTAGTGAAGGACTGATTTTAAAAGTATATGTATATGTGTATATATATATACACAGACACACATGCTTTTATATAATACACATATAAATGTATATATATATATATATTATATACATATATACTTATTTATCTGTTTTTAAGTATGATAAAATCAGAATAAGGGAATAATGGGAGCTTAGAATTGCCCTGAAACACACACACACACACACACACACACACACACACACATAAACCTATAGTCAGTACAGAAATAGCTACTCCAAGCTGCAACCACCTTTACCTTCTCCATGTGTAAAGATAGCAGTCTGGTGGGTACAGGAATTTGAGCCATTCTTCTCCCTACGTTCTTTAGTGAATGAAGGACTTGCTACAGATACAAAGACAAGTTTATCTCAGCTGAGTCACATAATCTCTACACTGCTCGCATTTCCTAAAGGTATGTCCTAAGAATAGATGAGAAACATGCTCAGGCTAGTGGACCCAAGAGTATATACACTATGGTAAGTCTGTGGAAGACAGATTGTATTTTAACTTTTGACTTAATTCACATGCTTTCCCATTTTCTGGTCATCATGTAGAACTAAGAGATTAGCCTGGCCAGCTCTGTGCTTTTGTCATTTGCCATCTACCAATAGTTGCTGTCTATCTGGAGTTCTGTTTGTAAGTGTGCAAGAAGAGAGCAACAATGAGTCACTCTATACCCTGAATGCTACATTTCTATCACCTGCTCTGCTGAACAGATGTTTCCATAAAGCACTGAAAGGTGAAAAAAAGAGTATTTTTCATGGATTCCTTCATTAAGATTTTCAATTATCTTCCTCAACTCCTTTGTGGAATAAGGGAGAGTACAACAATGTAAAAGTGCATGACAAGTCATGTGAGTGTGCAAATTTGGCAGAATGTAAGTTAAGATAGACGTGATATAATTGCAAAGCCATGGGATTTTACTACTGGTGTGATCTTGGGTAAATGGCAGACTTTGTCTTACATTCAGTTTCTCCATCTGTAAAATAAGGATAACAACTACCTTAAGGGCTATGCAAATATTAAACGAGATAATGGTTATAAAATGTTTACAGAAGATCAAACATAATTTGAGAAGACACAGTAGCAAGGGAACTCTGTCCCTGCCTCTCTCATTTTACTTTAACAGTACAGCCACAGGGAATGTTAAATCTCTTCTCCAAGAGTGGTGTTGATGGCTTGTATAAAAAGTTGCCTTTAAGTGATCTGCCTATTGTTTTCTTTTTCTTTTCTATATAACTGTTGACATGCAAGCTGCAATGGTTTTGTGTTAGCTGACCCACAATTGAGGCAAATAATTTATGAATTTATTTTTTAAATGGTTTTTGAGAGTGGAAAAGCCATTTGTAGGCAGAGACTTTAATAGTAAGATTCCACATTCTTCCTTGAAATAGCCAGAGGTGGCCTCAAACCCCTCACGAGGGGCACTCCAAGTGGTGCCATTCTGGGAGACAAGATGGACCTTTGTTTAGTGTCAATGCATCCTGGGGCATAAACTTCTGGATGCGTTATCAGAGATGGATGGCCTTGTTTGGGTAGCTTTGGATTTTGGACGGAAGTTTAACAACAACTAACTACCCTTCCCCCCCCCCCCCAAATCCCTGGGTTTTTACAAATAGTAAGCTGAGTCTTTCTCCACAGTCACATATGTGTTTTGTATGGTGTTTCATACCTAGCGATGTTAACAAATGTGTGTGTGTTTGTGTTGCTTAAAGGTGTGACAATACTAGACACAGTGCATTTTTATTATGTGTTTTTCTGAAATATACAATTAGACAATGAAAAGTTTGTTTTCACACCCCGACAGACACATACACACACCCCTAATATCTATGAATCTCTGTTACGTTATCCTTATAAATATGACTCACATTAGCTTGCTGAAGCAGAGTAGATAAGTATAAAGCAGGTAAATCCTGATAATCCCAGAACAATGAAGGGAAGAGAAATTGTTTGCTCAAGGAACTGAGCAAAGCCTTTTGCTTTCAAATTTGCATACAGTGGAGACAAGAAGCTTCCTGAACATTTTTCTCCTGTTCCTTTCACTCCATTTCTAGTCCTAGCAAAAGAAAAACCTAATGGTGCTATCTCATGTGTAGCTGGGCTTTTGAGGTCACAGGAAATTACTAGAAGGGATGGTTAAAAGGGATGAATCAGTCTTACAGGAAATACTAAAATTAATTTTTGAAAAATTCTTACCCTCTAATAGAAGGAATTGGTGGCTTTCTTTCTAGCAAGGCCAAGAGCACTGTGAAGGGTTATAGCTACATTAGAAGATAAGATAGACATCTTGGGAAGGAGGGACACCCATGGAATAAGGTCCCCTGTGGCCAACAGACAAGTTCTTTGAAGCTGAACTGCTTGTGGTCTTTTCCATTACACGGTCAAGAAATGGACTTGAACCGGCAACTGTGAACATTGCAGTGGCCTAAGCAAATAAACTATATGTAATTTCTGTGTTAGTCATTTGTGTTAAGAGTCTCAAGTACTACAGCACATGTCCTCACATGCCAATATGAACATTAATGTACAAAGTTTAGAATAGAGAAAACCAGTGACAGAGGAACCTACCTATTCACCACTCTGATAATTCTTAAGCAAACTGAATGTTGCAATGGCAGATTGAGTGCTACATCTTTGTCTGAATGACTGCTGTGGTCTGAACGTTTGTGTCCCCCACAGATTCAAACGTTAAAGTCCTACTACCTGATGTGATGTTATTTGGAGGTGAGGCGCTTAGGTCTTGAGAGTGGACCCCTCATGAATGGGATTAATGCTTTTAAAAAAGAGGCCCCACAAAGACCTGTTGCCCACTCCATCATGTGAAGACAAGGCAAGAAGGTACCTGCTAACCAAGAAGAGGGCCTTCTCCAAAAGGCAACCATGCTAGTGCCTTGATCTTGGACTTTCCAGCCCCAAAGCTATGAGAAATAAATTTCTGTTGTTTATAAGGCACTCAGTCAGTTTCCTTTTTTTATAGGGTCCAAATGGACCAAGACAGTAAGGGACAATTGTTTTGCAGGGACTGCATTTCTGGATCCTTGTGTCTTCTGAGTATTCTGAGAGTTGCTTCACATTTACTGAAATTTTCACAAGGCAATGGGCATATGTGGGTGGGCAAATAGTGTGAAAGAACATTTCCTTAAGGTCAAAGAAGAAGATAATTAAGATTATTTCCTATTGGTGATCGTTGACAGTAATACATTGTGTGAAATATCTTAGAGGCTATTACCAAAAATCTATTAGTATACTTTTTTTAAGGAAGATTTTTTCCCCCTATGTATCTCTACTTCATTTCTTGAAATCTTCTTGTCATTATGAATGATTGGGAACGTACCTGATTCAAAACAAGTTTGAGAAAAGACGAAAGGTATTATAGTTAGCTACTGGTAGAAACAGAGTATTTGAGAGACAAGCCAAAGAGGAAAGATCAGTTAATGTTTCTTCAGGCATATAACTGAAGAGTGGTGACCTTGTAGAAAATGAATGTATCTATGAATTGTCCCTCAGATGGTCAGAGACTGAGATATAGGGCGGTGTCATGTTTTCGGTAAAGATATCTTTCCATATTTTATTCTTCTAATGAAATCTAATCCATAGTCTGATAGTAATGTAATTTCACATAACAATAATTGTAGCATATTGTCTTACCTGGATTGTTAGTTTTTGATTGCACTTTGTATTTTACAAAGCATTGTGGAGGCCTATATTTCCAGGCCTCTGAAGTATTTGTGTTTTTTCCCCACATTTTTACTTTTGTAAAACTGAGGTGTAGTATATACAAAACTGTCAAAAGAAGCAGCCTGGCCCCCAGGGAAAGGAAGTACTTGGCACTGCCTGATCATGTTCAAATTTGTCTGGGTAGAGACAAGCTCTGATCACCTGACTGTGACGTCTGTGGGGTTAGTTGCACTGCCAGAGTGACATGCTAGATTCTAGTTTACAGTGTTGTTACTCTTGTCATTTAAAATATTTTCTAAGAGATTGCACTGTGGTAAGAGGTAATGTAATATGTAGCTTACCACCTGTGGGTTCTGCACCTAGATTTCCTGTGTCAGAGCCCAGGTCTATGTTCACTGGGCTTGTGACGCGACCCATCTGCTCATACTCTCTGAAATGGGGAAACAGGACAACTACCTGGTTGAGTTGCTGAAAAGGTGACAATGACTTAAAATCTATTAAAGCATTTTTCACCGTGCCTGCAACACCATTTACTCATTTGATCAAAATATATTTAGAGCTCCTACTATGAGTCAGGAATTGCTCTACCTGCTAGAGGTGGAGAGATGGGTTACGTACCTAAGGTATGTTTGGGGTTCACTTTTAGTGCCTACAAAGAAAACAGTCATGTTAAGGATGATAAGTGCAATGGAGACAAACCGGGGAGGCAGTAAGTGATGGGAAGGGAGCTGGTCTCATCAGGATGGTCAGAGAAGAATTCCTTGCGGCAGGGACATCAAGTTGGGACTTCAGTTGTGAGAAGGAGCCAACCATGAGCAGGTGTGAAGAAGGGCTTTCTAGGCACAGGGCCTGCTGAGGAGCAAGGATACAACAAAAGTGAGGTCAGAGTCTTGAGCATGGCCCAGTCATGGCTGGGTAATGGGCTTGGGGTTTCATTCTGAGGACAGAATGAAATCAATCAGAGGGACCTAAGCAGGGGAGTTATTTATAGTTAAATTACCATTTTGAATGATGTGTGGGGAGTTGGAAAGGCACATGGAAGGAGGTCTTTAAGGAGGACAGTGACCTAGATTGTTACACTGCCAATTACTACTTGTAAATACTTCAGTACCCACTTTGCCCATGACCTCTAAGTGGCTGTTAACCTATGAGGGTGGTAAATTAACAGTTACACTGCCTTCAGCAGGAATGCACACCCATGGAAAGGAGGTAGCATGTGAAAAACATTTACCAGCTACTACAAACTCTTCCCTTATGACTGTCTGGCCTTCCCTGGAGGGTTTGGTGATTAACATAAGGCGATGTTAAAAATAAATTTTTATTCTGGGAAAGAGTGATGTTCAAAATAGATGGATTGACTTTCTTGAAGAAGCAAGGCCAGCACTGAAATCCTTCAGAGAAGGGTCTCCAGTTTGATGAGCCTGCTCTCTGAGGTTTCACTTGCCTTACAAGCTGACAGCCTGTCACGAGAATGCTCTCACATCCGCCTTGGGAGATCCCCTTCCTAGGGCACATGTGGAGAGCCTCAGGGGCAGAGGCTGGAGCTCCACCAACTCCGCAGGCTGCTGGAAGGCAGGCTGATGCTCCTGTGCACTGGTAAATGTTTGCATGGGAGGCAGCTGTTAGGATGAGTGCTTTTATAGTTACATTTCTCTCAATGATATTATGCTCTCCCTACCTCTCTAACCACTATGAAAGACAAAGCGCACTGGACAATTAGGGAGATGATTTTATTTGGGCTATTGTAATAGGGAGAACTTTCATGAATGAGGAAATCCTCAAAGGAAAGGAAGGAAGGCCAGGGTTTTCTAGAAACAAGTGAACAGGAAATCATCTATTTTGGGATTCTTGCAGAAGGACAAAGACCAGACTTATCTCAGACTATGCAGGGCAAGTGGTCCTTTGAGGTTTCTTAGAAAACAAAAGGGTGGGAAAATATTCAAAAATAAGTGAAGTGATTTCCTAACCACCCCTGTTTTCTAAGAGCATAGGGCTCAAGTAAATTTGAACCATTTAGAATGATGTGTGGGGAGTTGGGAATTTTTAAAGCTAAAAATTATATTTGCCCTGTTCATTTTCAACACAAGAAAGAGATTATCTTGGCCTATAGGAGGGATGAGGCAGTGAGAAGGAGAGGGGTGGGTGGATTGAGGGATATGTAGGTGATAGACTTAAGGGCACTTAGTCATTGGTGGGATGAAATGTGAGTCAAGGATCAAGTGGAAATTTCTGGCTTGGAAATGAGTAACTGGCAATGCCATTTACTAAAATACCAAACATGGACAGGGAACAGATTTGGGAGGAAATAATGCTGAGTTCAATTTAGTCCTTAATGAGCTCTGTAATGTTCACCTACCATGTGGTATCTGACATCGATGTCTCCTAAGTAATTGCAAAGGAATCATAACATCAAAGGTCAGTATGGAAGTTAGTAAAAGACCAAAGATCATTTGCTTCTCCCACTTTATAACTTGATCTACTCATTGGAAAATATGTAGATTACAACACATCTTTCCTTCCCAAACGTGTTAACAATGCAGAAGGTGCAAATTAAGAGCTTAATGAAATTGATTGTTAATTTCCAAGAAACGAGAAAAAGTCACTCTAAAGTGCTTGCACAATCGAAAATCATGCAAAAATGTAAAACATAGATTTCCCACTTAGAAGAGTAATAAATGCAGTCTCTTAAAGCTTTGCCTCCTGTGGCCTGGTTCTCTATCCTTTGCTCTCTCTGTCCCACCTGGCAGCATGCATCTATTTCTGGGTTGCTGAGAGAGGAAATCAGCCAACTTTTCCTACAAAAAATGAAAACTCATTCCTCCCAATAAGACATACAATTCCTGCAGAACAAGTCTGTGTGATAAGACTTGAAAATACAAACAGCTCAGCCTGAGGGCCTGACAGCGGAATTACAGGCTCAGACTCATTAGCTAATTATAGTAAGTCACATCAGCTGTTACTTAAAAAAATGTATTGCCTGTTGAATGAGTTTCTTAAGAATATTAGCATCTAATTTTCTGAATGATAATACAGTGTGCCGGTGTTTTCAACTGTGTCAATAGTCAATGTGTGGTGAGGAGTTGAAGTAATTTTTGGTGCAGGAAAAAGGCATCTGCACTGAGGGTCAGAAACTTTGGTTTTATTCCCAACTGCAATTGAACAGCTTCAAGACCTTGTGCATGAAACAACCTTGGGGATTTGGTTTCCTTATGTATAAAAGAGGTATTTTTTGATTTCATGGTCTTAAGAATTCAGATTATTCTAATTCAGTCTACACTAAAAAAAAAAAATTTAGAAGGGGTAAGCTCATTGGTAAAATTATATTTGATATTTGAAGAGAGTTAAGCAGATCTGTTGGTGAGGGGTATATTAATGTGAACACACATGTCCACACATGTTTTGGCAAGTTAATTATGGAATGTTTGGGGGCAAAGAGCATTAGGAAAGACTGGATATTGCTCATAGATCTTTGTGTTCTGAATTGCTTGCTTTTACTCTCTGTCATGATCCTCTGCATCAATGGGAGAATTCCCCAAGCTTCCTTGCTCTTGATTTCTGGGAGCTTTAGCTTACAGCTCCAGGTAGAGGATTCCAAACGTGGAGTTCCTTATTTCTTCTTCACTCTGTAGTTAGTTGGCTACATCTAGCCTGGAAAATGAGAAAGCATAGAGAAAAAAAGAATGAAAAAGGAAATGGAACAGGATATCTAAGATTTATGGGAGAACTACAGAAGGTGTAATGTGTGTAATATGAGTACAAGTGGGAGAAATAAGAGAGAAAGTTGCGGAAGAAATATTTGAAGCAATGATGATTGAGAATTTCCCCAAAGTAAGGTCAGACACTGAACTACAGATGCAGGAAGCTCAGAGGACACACAAAGAGGCCTATCATATCCAAACTTCAGAAAACCAAAGATAAAGAAAAAATAATCTTGAAAGAAGCCAGAGAAGAAAACTTTTTACCTGAAGAGGGGCAGTAATGAGAATTAGATCTGGCTTCTCAAAACAAGTCAAGCAAGAATAGTGTGGACTGAAATAAAAGTGTTATGAGAAAAATAAAACAAATACCCAATAACCTAGGTTTCTGTTTCCTGAGAAATTATTATTCAAAAGTGAAGGAGAAATAGATTTCCTCAGACAAACAAAAACTGAGGGAATTTATTGCCAATATAGCTGCACTGCAAAAATGTTTTAAAAAGTTCTTCAGAGAGGAAGAAAATGACATCAGAAAGGTCTGCATATAAGGAAAGGAAAGCACTGGGGAAGGTATAAGTGAAGGTAAAATAAACACTTTTTCTTTTTTATTCTTATTGTTGAGTTTAAGAGATTCTTTATGTATTTTTGATAACAGCCCTTTATCAGATACATTTTGCAAACACTTTCTCCCAGTCTGTAACTTGTCTTGTCATTCTTTCAAAAGTGTGTTTAGCAGAGCAGAAGTTTTTAATGTCAATGAAGTCTAGCTTACAAATTATTTATCTCCTAGATCATGTCTTTAGTGTTGTATCTAAAAGTCATCAGACTTTTTTGTATCCAAAGTGTGGGGAAAATGGAAGTTCCTGTGGCCAGAATCCTCACCTGAACCTAAACTACTTGATGATGCAATTGGCCTATTGCTAGGCTAATGGTTCCACACCCATATGCAATAAGCTACTATTGATTGAATTACTATATAAAGAGCTCTGCCCAGTTCTCTGGGCACAGGCAGAAGTGGAGGAGGATTACAGACCTGCACACTGTTTGGTGCAGACATGATTCTAGTGTTTGACCCTCGCTAAGAGAATAAAGCTGGGTATAAATGCTTTTACCCCCAAAAATGTTCCATTGTCATTCCTTGGTCTCACTGAATCCATAGTGGACTTTCTGGGGGCTGAAGCTCTCCAGCAAAACACAGTCATCTGAATTCCTCCTGTTGTCTGATTCTGGGAGTCGTATAGATTGACATTTTACATTTGTTCCCACTGGAATTCCTAACTCCATAAATGTCCACACTGAACTCCAACAATTCCAGTCAGGCTTTCCTACTGGAGCACTGTTTCTGGGAAGGTATCTGCTCAGGTCAGTTGTAATTCTATCTTCCTGTCTGTCTCTAATTTGGTGGGCAGAATTTTGCCTTGTGATCTGACTTCTTTGACGGATCTAAGAAGAATGACCAACTTTGCAATTTATTCATTTTTTTACCTGTTGTTGGGATGGAGTGGTAACTTCCAAACTCCTTACATGCTGGACCAGAAACTAAAAGACTGAATGTGGTATTTTTAAACTGCAATTTAAATAGTCATTTTGTTTAAGGATGTATAAAGTCATCTGACATAATGATGACCAGTAAGAAGAACATCTGGGCTTTCCTCTCTGACATCCTCTGAGTCTGTGAGTCAGGCCCATCCCCCTCACCATTCAGGTCTGTAAGGAGATGCTGAGCAGCCCAAGATTCCTTTGTGGATTTTTTTTAGATATGAGACATCTTTAGACATTTGATTCAAGCCATGATTACAAACTCTCTTCAGCTAAATATGCCTATATGTCATGGACCAGCTGGACCTAGGAATTCTTGTACCTGTCATAAGATCATGTATAATTCCATCTCTAAGTTTTTTGACTAATTCCAATTTCCTAGCTATGTGTGAAGGGCATACTCACAGGTATTTCACGTTAAGTAAAATACCACATAATGAGGAATAGTAACTAATATTTATTGAGTACTTACAATATGCCACGTGCCCGGTCCTTTGTATGGATTATCATTTTGGTCCTCATCATGCTTGGATGGGGGAGGCAATAAAAGCAGCCCCTATTTTGCAGGGTATGCTTGGTGTTAATTATGTGCCAGGAATTGTGCTGAGCAAATTCTCCTAACAATCCTACCAGGGTTTTCACTAACATTAGCTGATAATTTATCATGCAAACCAGGACACTTTTCAGAGCTGAACGGACTCACAATTCATAATTGGACCAAACTATGAGCATAAATAGATATTCTCAAGGGCAAACTGGGACATATGGTCCCTTCAGTTGTCAACCTTTTTTTACAGAGGAGAAAACTGAGATGAGAAAAGCACAGTAGCTTTCCAGAGGCTATATCTTAATATGTGGATTTGATTTGATTCCAGGAATATTGGATTTCATGGCCAAAGCATTAGTCCTGACATGCTGGGATAGACCAGTTAGTGGTGCTTGCAATGAATTTTCCAAGTGTCTACCCTCAAATAACCTTATAATTTTTGTCATCAGTCTGCCCTTCAAAAGCAAATTCCCCTATATTTGACCATGTACTAGCATCAGTGACTTCAGAGATAAGCTAATGCAAGCTTAAAGATCTATGAAAATGAGGATTATACTTCACTGGAAATGCTCACAATAGCAGATTTTTTTTTCAAGGAGAGCCTAATTACCTTTCGAAATTCCAAAAATGTCAAACTGATTACGGTGTATGCTTTTTTTATAACATCACATGCACTGAAGTTATTTTGGGATAATGAGCAATTTTAATCTTGCTTAATAAAAGCTATTCACAGGGCACTTTAGGAGGGGATATGCATATAAGTGGTTTTACTAAACCACTTACCCCCTTCAGTGGCATTTATTCAAGAGTATGCAAATTCCTCTAAAACTGGCAGCTAAATTTAGAAATCAGAAGGGCAGAGCTATGGACTTGAGTAAATTTTCTGTTCTTTAAGAATATACCTGACAAAAGAAAGTAAAATTGAATCCTAAATTTCACATATCTATGTGCTAATAAAAAGCAGAGATCTGCTGAGTTTTGAAATTGAATTTGAGTTTGAATTCAGTTGAGTTCAATTAAATTTTTTAAATATTTACTTAATTTTTTTTTTTGAGAGGGCATCTCTCATATTTATTGATCAAATGGTTGTTAACAACAATAAAATTCTGTATAGGGGACTCAATGCACAATCATTAATCAACCCCAAATCTTTTCAGGCAATATGATGAAATAATTATCAAAACATGTTTTAAAAGAAAAAATGCTTAAGGAATATTTTTTAAAGAACATTTTAACTTTTCAAGCAGACATGGGAAATTATGGCAATGCTTGAATCATAAGGGAGTTGAAAATAAACATCTTGAATGATAAGAGATTTATCTTGCTGGCTAACTGGTAAGAACTCATAGAACAATACAGGCAAGATCAAGAGACTGAGGCATTCATGACTTGGTATTGAGACAGAGAAGTGGGCTCACTCTAAAATTCCCATGGTTCAAACAAGTCTTCAGAAGTATCACCTGCCCACTGTCTGCTCTAACCCTTTGCTTTCTGAAATCCTGCCAATATCAGTGCTCAGACTTTCATGAATGAGATAAGTTTGTGAAATGAGACCGACAGAAGTTCAGGCCTATCTGGTGTGATGCAGGCGGCAGGGAGCATAATTTTCTATTGGGATTTTATCTTCTGTTCTGCCAAAGATTTCTGCCTCTTCCAAAGAGTAAAGAGATAAATGACCAAACATTTGATAAAGGAAAAGGAGGGGACTTATCTGTGACTTCCTGTCCTGTGGTCTTTCTGCTCTTGGGGAACTTATCTTGAGTAATTCACCCAATCATTTAAGATGCTATGATTTTCCTACTTACTCCCAATCCTTGGTTTCTGTTTCTCTAGACCTTGGTTCTGTTTCAAGACCTCAGGATTTTATAGGAGTTTTTTAAGAATTCATGCTTACATCCAATGCCTAAGGTGTCCTCTCGACCATCTTCATTTACTCAACAAGTATTTTATGCACATCTGCTGCGGTGCAGGTTCTCTGACCCTGGGAAGCCGTGGTGAACACAAAGCCTTCAGGAAGCTTACAATCTTCAGCTCTTCCTTTCTGAAAGCACTTCCTTTGCATCCATCCTTCCTATATGCACAGGGCTACTCCACTGTGTGAAAATTCTTCCTTGATCCTGACCACCTCTTCTGGTCAAAGTAAGCCTCTTCTCATTCTCCCTTATGCTGGCTCTATGTAAGGACCTGGAACATCTTTGACATTAGCTCCCTCTATGACCAAGGCTTCCTTTCTTGTTAAAGAGCACAGATTAGTATGAGCCTGGAGTCAGTGGATCCATTGATCCCTAGAGATCATTAGATTCTCAAAGTGTTCTGCAACATTTTTTCCATACACCTAATTAGTGCTAGACATATCACTGGTGCTAGAAATCTCTCACAACCAGCACATGATCTCTCCCAGCTATGTTCCAGATACTTTTCATTGATCCTCTGATAACACCATTAGATAAGTTACAGAAAGGCAAGCATGATGGCACCATGAAGCTGAAATTGAATTTGCAGATGACTTAGTCTACCATGTGGATGAAGAAACGGGGGTTTGGAGCAGCAGAGCGATTAGTTCAGAGGCCCTAGGACTGCAGTGGGTTGACCTGAGCTGGCCTCCAGGTGTTCTGATTTAAGGGCTTTCTCTCCATGGGTTCTTCCTTGGACAGGCTTCCTGAAAGCCCCTGAAAATATGACACATTTCTTCTCAGTTCCATTTCTACACCAAGGCCTCTCACAGGGAGCATGCTCCCCAAGGAACATATTGTCTTTGGTCTTAGCCCTACTGCCCACTCTGCTGACCTCAGAAAACTCACACACCCCGGTTTTGCTGTCCATACAAAGAGTACTGCATTATACATTGATGGTAGGATAACTAGGATGTTTGTTGCATGTTCAAGATGTACAGAGGAGAGGAGGGGATCACCACCACCTCCTCTTGCAGCTGCCACTCTCAGGGAACCCCCAGAGATGCTTCTGGTCCCTCTCCTGAACTTCCAAATAACCCTGTTGTGTTGAGTTACAGAAAGTTCAGGGACTTGTCTAAGATCTCATTTAGGAGGAACTGGAATTTAAACCTTGGCTTCTGTCTTAAGTCCAACACCCAGCAATATCAATACTGGGCTTTCTCTAACTGCAATTCCTTTTAAATAATTCTTTTGCTTTCCTTCATCCATTCTGGCTAAAAACAACTCCTTTGTTCTCATAAATCAGATCTTAGTTTTTTATAGAGAGTGTGATTCCTCAGCTCACCTTTTCTCACAGAGCACCCTTTCAATGTGGCCTCCCAACACCATTATTATCCAGAAGAAAGTAAAGTGGAAAAAACAAGAGAGAATAGTCAAGCTAATGAGCATCTTTCTTTTTCCTGGTTTGTAAAACTGTGATGGAAACACTACCTACTGTACAAAGCCGAGAAGGTCACATGACATCAGCCATGGGAACACACTACACTGTCCGCCTAAAATGTAACTGGTATTCAGTGAAGGATTTTTTACCATGATCCAGAGAAGAATCCAGTCCTGTGCCATCTATCTTTGAGAAAAAGCAACATAAAGAGGAAAACTGGGAGAAAAAATCTGTTGGTTCTGTTTATTTCTTTAATTTTAATGTAATTATTTTTACTTATAAAAGCAAGCATGCTCATTATAGAAAAATATGGAAAATTCAGAAAAAAATAAATCATAGTATCATAATATCATCCTCCAAACACAGAAGACAGTTGACATCTGGTGTACTCATTCTTGATTCTTTCTATCTCTAGGTTATAAGCAGGGTTGCTGTACTCAACTATGCAAGTTGCCTACTCTGCCACCCTGGAAAATACCATCCACATAAACTGCTATGTCCTTGATGCTCTCTGGGGTTGTATAAACATAGCTGCACCACAGGTCACTTGCATCTGTATATATGTGCATTTTTCCTTGTAATTGTAAAAGCTGTCCATATGACACTGAATTTTACTCCGTATGATAGTGTATTTTACTTTATAAGAACTGCTTCAAAAACATTTTTCAGAACCCAAATACTATCCCTGTAAGCAGTTGTGTGATGTACTTCACCACTGCATAATTTTTAGAACTTTGGCATTTTCCAAATTTCTACAATTAGTAATACTTTTGTGATGAACATGTTTGCATAGAAAGCTTTCCCCTATGCTTCAGAATTTCTTTATCACACATTCTTTAGTACATATTACTATGGTTAAAAAGTAAAAACTTTGCATAGTGTGTAACACATATTACTAGATTGCTTTTCAAAAGAATCATAATTATTTGCATATTTCTTTCCAAAGGGGTATGGAGGTTTCATATCAGTAAATTCCCATGTTTTCTTAAAGGCTACATTTACTTTAGCTTTTACCTGATATTTTAAAGCAAATCTGGTTTGTCCTCCCAGCACAAAGAGGGAAGTCTGCTGAGAAAAAAATAGTAGCAGACATAATACATCTGGCTTGAAGTAAGAACCCAAAGGGATAGAAAATCCTGGTAAAAAGAATTTAATTCACTTGGCCAACCTTCCTCCTGTATTTGAAGGTCATACATTTGTAGATACAAAGAGAAAAACAAGTGAATAACACACTTTCTCCCAGTGTTAACATTATTAAGACTTATTTACAAACACAGGCCTGCATGTATTTGAGGAAGGTTTTTATGCTCTTTCGGGCTTTGAGCATAAATTCTAAGAGAGGCTGTAATAGCAGGCACAAGCCAGTTGTTCAGTTTACACTCTTGCTACTCAAAGTGTGGTCTTGGAACCAGAAGCATAGGCATCATGTAGCGGCTGGTTAGAACTACAAAATCTCAGGTCCCAGCCAGAGGGATAGAATCAGAATCTTCATACTAAAGATATCCCCAGGTGATTCATATGCACATTAAAGTTTGAGAAACACTGGTTTGTATGTCCGGGGGGAATTAAACCCAAGCTGAAGAGAGCAACAAAAATACACTTTTGGAGATGACCTGGAATGTTCAAATTGTCCCTTTGTTCTGGGACAGGTATCCCTCCTGCTAATTCCATAGAACCCTGGTGACGCATCCTGATGAGACTGTTCCCTGGTTGGTGTTTTTTTACTTGATTTGTACTCAATAACTGGTGAGGACAGTTGCTAAATAAGAATACTGCAAACTAACCGGGGCATGGGGGGGACTCGATAATATGGGTGAATGTAGTAACCACATTGTTTTTCTTGTGAAATCTTCATGAGAGAGTATTATCAGTGATATCTTAAATAAAAAGAATACTGAAAACTAAATATTCTTTTTGCAGAGAAATGTGGTGCATTTTTTTTCTTTATTTCTAAAGGCTACTCAGGAGAGGAACATACAGTGAGAATTTGGAAGGAAAATCTCTGTAGAGGAGAGAAATTTGCTTCTCTAATAAAAGAGAGCTACTTCAGACTTCCTTTCCTTTTGATTACAACAGTTAAATCTCATGCTTAATCCCTGGCAAAGTCGACTTCTGTTAATATTCTATTTCATATTTTAATGTCTTATTTGACAGGTGTGGTTGAGTTACTGGCAAGCACCTAATTTATGTCAAATCTAATATTATTTTCCTAGAGTGGAAGTTTTCCCTGTCTTGTGTCAGTCCTAAGGTAATTTTTTTTTCTTCTCTTTTTCAGAGGGAGATGAATTGCGAAAGTGAAGTTGTATAACATGTTCAAGTTGTTGTGAGAAGCAAAAGATCACACTTATTTAAAAACATTTGAAAAAAATGTATTTGTCCCAGAGATAACTTAAAACTGGCTGACTATTGACTAAACATTAAATGTTAAAGAAGAAATTACAAGTATTATATCTTAACCCATAGCAAATTCTCGAAGTAATCTGAGAGGGGAGAGAAATGGAATAGAAGCTTTTGGAGGAGAATATTTTTGCTCAGGCCCAGTTCAGATCTGTCACCTCATTTAATCCTATTACTCTTTCTGTAACCCTGAAGCCTCAGAAGCACATGCAGTTCTGTTTTTCTGGATACCTCAGACATGCTATTGAGCTGCGGTGGAAGGCAGCTGTGTTGTTAAAAGGGAAGATGACGCCTGTCGGACTGCAAAACAGGCAGCTGAGGTTCACTGAGCGTCTGCCACATGCCAGCAACGTCCATAGCCACGTCACAAGCACCACCGAGTCAGGACCCTCAATGCTGTGTATTATCGTCTCCACTTTGACACACTGAATGATTGATGATTAGAGAAGTTGTCATCAACTTAGAGATTTGAAAGGGGAGAATCTAGAATTTAAAAAACAGATATATTTGCTTGATTCCAAAGCTTACGCGTTTCTACCATGACACTGTGAAAATGATACCATCTCTAACCATATGTCTATGGCTTTTCTGTTGATAAATTGGGAATGAAAAAAGGTATACTTATTGTATTTAGACAGGAATAAATACAATGATAGGGGATTCATTCTTGGCCTTATCTCTTTTGAAAAATCCTCATGGCTCCCTGGGACCAATCAACATTCCCAGACTGCTAGGGACCCCAGAAAGCCTTCGGCTCTACCTCAGCTTAGCCAAAGTAGCATTATTTATGATTTTATTTTATTCTTGGACTAGTTTTACCTTTCTAAAGGATTTGTCTATCCTGAGGAAGCCTCCTATGAATTTTAGCTTCTATCCACTCTCTGAAGTGGGTTATTACAAATATTCAATGGCTGTTCACGTTGCCAAAACCCTACCTTCAAGGACGGCTCCCTTACCCTTGTGGCTTAGGGTCTGGTGCACTAGAGGCCGTTGAATTCCTGAGGAACTGCCACCCAGGTACGGAGGGGTTGCTATTCCATCTATCATTGGTTGGGAATTTGGCCCTCAGGAAACAGCACCTATTTAGCCCTTTACAAACAAAGGCCTGGTAGTATTAAGGCATGATTTATTTACTGCTTTACAGATTTGGGGTTACATTAAGAAATCTTCCCATTGCCAAGATAACCCTCCCCAAGGGCCATTCTTAGCTCAGAAATATTTGTTTTCAAGCTTTTAGAACCCACTTGAATCTAACGGGATAAACATGTACTTGGTCAACCAAGGAATGGTCCTGCTACCTTTTTTAGTCATCAAAATAACATTTCCAAAGTGTGATTATCTAGTAAGTCCTCCAAACAAGGTCAATGTTTTGCTTCTTTTGCTTTCATTTGAACCAAGATTGTTCTCAGATGAAATGCACTTGACTTTAGACCAGGGTTTTACTTAAATGTCTTTCAAACACCATGAATTACACCCTCTGCTCTGCTGACCTTCTCAAGAAGGCAAGCCCATTCCAGAGACTGAGGTCAGTCCGCAACCCCTTTAAAAATGGAGAAATCCCAAGTTAGGTTAGATTTAATAACTGGAGCTCAGAAATGTGCCTCAAAATCTCAGCGATTGGTGGAAGAGTCACTCTCGATTTCATAAATACTTCACTAGTCCCTTTCAGGTTTTATTTATATCCCCTCGAATATTTTTACTGTAATTAATGGTTAACCTTGGCCAAATTACTTAACTTCTCTAAGCCCTGGTTTCATCATTAGTTAGAGAGGGATTATAATTGTAGCACCTCATAAATGCATCATCATGATTAAATGAGGTAACCCGTGGAAAGGGCTTAGCTCAGTGCCTCCAACACACTCGGCAGCTGAGAGATATCAGCTGCTACCTTCCTCTCTGATACTATTGGCCATGCGAAATTGAAGAAAATACATTTTGTCTTTAATTTCAGCGAAGTTGACATTATTCTCAGGTTGTACCAGGGCTGCCATTGTCTCACAAATGTGGTTGAACGTCAGTCACCCAGGGAGCTCTTCAGAATGTATATTGGTTGCCTCACCCCTCCTGAGGTTCTGGAAAAGAGCCTGAGAAGCTAGATTTTTAAAGTTCCTTGGGTGATTCTAATGATCACCAGGGTGGAGAATGACTTCTCAATAAGGGAGGAAGTGCTTCCTCATCACTGTTCTCTCCATGCAGCCAGAAATGCAGGCAGGAACAAGGGCCGGTAAGTTGAAGCATCCTCTTTCCTCTGTCTACTTAAAATTGGCGATTGCTTTACCTAGAGAACTCAAGCAGGCATAAGCTCTCAGTGCCCTGCAGTAGCCAGGCTGTACAGGGTCCACAGGGGATGGTACCCCAGGGGAACAACAGATTCTGAAGGTGGTCTGGGTCTGGGGTCACACCAATTTCTGGGGCATTGAATAAATGTCCAGTTACCTGCAGATGCCAGAGAGCGACAATTCAGGAATTCTTACTTTGTAATTCTTGTTGGCCTTCTCTGGCAAAAACAAAACTTAGTTTGCATCTGGAAAAGGGGAATAAACCAGAGTCCCTATGGAGCTGTTCTGAAGCCTGGATGAGTCAGGCACCCAGTGCTCCGGCTTTGGTACCCCTCAGGCAGCCTTAGGTACTTTTAAAGTGACACATATTCCCTAAAATGGGGGTGGCATGCATTTTGGTTAATTGATTGGCATAAACACGATGTATTGTTTTTACTGAAAATAACTTACGACATGGGCATATTTGTTTATTCTGTTTTATTTCGTGTTCTGACTCGTGGGGAGCCCCATGGCAGTGTTCCATTTTCCCGCTCTGTCCTCCTCTTCCCAAAGGCTGGCTTTTCTCTTTCCTGCAGCCCCTTCACGCGTGTCTTTTCCATCTCAAACTCCCTGACAGGGTCTCCCCCACATGGCCCCACCCCAGCCCTCCTTTGTTCGCTTGCGCTTGCTCAAATGACAGTTTGGCTGGTCTTCAAGTCCGTTAAGAGGCACCCCTGGTCTCCTGACTAGAGAAAGAGGGGAAGGGGTATGAGACTCTGTACCCCAAAGGGACTCTTTCTACAAAGTCAGCTGAGCCTTCAGGGTTGAGAGAATAATTATTTTCTCCAGGTGTTAAACTTTGACTTTTTCTCATAAGGCTTCATATTCTTTTTTCTTTTGCCATTGCTTTCGAAGTACTGTGACCATTCTCTCTTTGGCCTTGGACTTGTCTTAGTTATTAATTCAAAAATTATAAATTTCTTGATCACCTGTTGTGGCAAGAACATAACTTATTTTGCATCTGTCTCCTTTCCTCCTTGGGGACACCATATGTCCATTTTTGGCTTCTACTGTCTTTTATAAACACAAAAGTGGAAAGGTTTGGCTTTATTCAGTAAATGTCTTTTGTGTCAGTAAGTTATATATGTCCCTCTGTGGCAGTCTCAGCCATCCCTCCTAACTCATTTATCTTCCCCACTCGAAATGTCTCATTTATTCTAACCCGTTTGCACAATAGTGCATTTGATTAATGCCTTGTACTCTTAAAAATTATACGTACAGTTTATAATCTATCTTGGCTTCTTTAGTGTTGAACCTACAAACACAAAACATTGTTTCTCTTTTACCTGCTATCAATAGTTATTTGTATATTGTTATAGGAAAGTTTATTGCATTATATCCATTCACTATCCAAAGAAATCCATGACATTGTATATGTTTAAAATTACTTACATTGCCAGTCAGGGAAAGACAAATACTACATGGTATTGCTTATATGTAGAATTCAACCCCCGCCAAAAAAATCAAAGTATAGAAACAGGAACAGAAAAGTGGTTGTCCAGGGCTGGGGGTTGGAGGAAGTGGGGCAACATTGGTAAAAACATATATATTTCAGCTGTAAGCTGAGTAAGGTCCAAGGATCTAATGTAAAATGAGGTCACTGTAGTTGATAACACTGTGTTTTATCATTGAAATTGGCTAAGAGAGTAGAGCTTAATTTTTCTTACAAAACCAAAAAGAGGGTAGATATGTGAGGTGATGGATGTTAATTAGCTAGGTTGTGGGACTCTTCCACAAAGTTTACACATATCAAATCACCATGATGTACACCTTAAATATCTTACAATTTTATTTGTCAATTATACCTCAGTAAAGCTGAAAAACTTGTATATGTGGCTCTCATTTGTGACAGATCTCTGGATCTGTGCTGCTGGAGATAAACTAGCAGTGGAATGAGAGAGAAGGAGCAGTCTGCCACCCAGAAGGGAAGCAATGAGAAGGTGCCACAGAAACCAGGGTGGGTCTGGTTCCTTCTCCAAGGTGCTCATCTGCACCAACCTGAGCACACTCCTGATCAATGGCTGCGAACCAGGGATACCTTGTGGGGAGCTTCTTGTCCCAAGGGAGGGTGTTTGCTTCCAAACAGGGAGAGTACAAGGCCAGCAACAGAAGGAAACCTTTGGGGTAGCCTTGAGCACTGCCCAGGGTTTTGCTGGGTGAGCTTGGGTGGAAGAAGGACTTGAGCAGAACATTTTCTGATGGGAAGGTCGTTTTTGCCCTTGTGTGGGCTATGGCTATAATTTCATGGATCAGTATCTCCTTTAGAAGTAACCTTGCTTTTAGGGAACTATCAGAGATAACATCATCAATGGCACTGAGGAAAAAAGCCATTGCAATCAATAGAGCAGTTGGATTTCTTTGGGGTATTTCTAGTATTAATTAAAGTAGATTAGACAGACCTATGATCAGTGATAATTGGAGTGTGTTAAAGTTTGAAAGGACTTCATCTTGCAGAAAACCGAGTTCTAGAAATGGAAAGGCAGGGAGCCCTAACATCTGTGTGTCAGGTCCTGCACTCACAGAGTTAATTTAATCCTTCACTGTGGTGTCCTGGAAGCATGTCTCCTAGATGGAAAAACTGGGGCTCAGGGAGCAGGGCGATGTCATCCAGACAGACACCTGGGTAGCTGGTAAAGTCAGGCCCAGAACAGCTGACCTTGTTTTTATTTCCAAAAATCTTGCCATAGTACCAAACAGAAGTAGTTCCAGCTTTATGCTAAGTTGGTCCCAGTTTGTTGTTTTCAGATTCTATGACTGATGCATTAACTGGCTAGTTCTAAGTATAGGTGGATATTGCCTTAATTTTGAACACAATAAAAAACCTCTGATTTATTTGTGGGGGAAATGGGGAGGGAGGGACAATTACTAGGATCTCTCAGAGTTTAAGAGAGGCATCAGTGACTTCCAGTTTGTTGAAATTCCAGGCGTATTGAAATATGAAGATATATACCAAAAGAGTGTTGTAAGTAGTGTGGTACATTTGATAAGCTTACATCTAGCTAATTAGTGATCTCAAATAATAAAGTGAAGTTTATTATGCTAATCCCAGTTAGGTCAGAACATATGAAAATATTGACTTTTCATGTGCTGGAGAAGGTATATAAAGCCTGTTTGTTAATCGGATGAGTTTTAAAGAACATCTTCCAATTTTGTCACTGTATCTCAGTGACTCAATAAATAAGTTCTTCTGGAGATAAAATGAAAAGTCTAAATTTGAGGCCTAGACTAAATGCCCTGCTCTGTGCTCAGTGGTAGACCTCTTATCAGCATTCTTTCAAGGCTCTGCCCATTTAGGACACCCCTCAATCCCAGCTGGCCGCTCTGTGTCAGCTGGGACCACGTGCTTTGGCCCAGGTTGGAGTTGCTGGCACTGCACCAAGTTTACTCACTAAGTTATCTGTTCTGCTTTCAGCCTCCTCCCCAGGTCACACTATCACACCTCTCATAATCCCCAGTGACCTTAACGTCCTTGCTTTGCTATCAGCGGGTGGAGTGCCCTCTCTCCAGTATCTCTTTCTGCAAAGCAGTACTGATAGAAGAGAGAAAGGGGGAGCACAGCAGGGTGGAGGGCGCCCGCAGGGCTGGCAGTGTGCCAGGAGGCCAGGTGGCCTCTGGCTCCCAGGCTCTGCCCTCAGACCCAGTGCTGACCTGCAAGACCCCTTCCTGCCCCTGGGCATCCAGGCATGGGGTGCCCAGCACCAAAGCAGGAGTCTCTCGGACTCGCTCCTGGGAGGCAGGTGCTTTCAGCTGTCCCTTTGCAGGCAGCAGCTCTGGAGCATCTGTTCCTCCCAGGGAGAGCCTGTGTGGGTCAAGACTACACCCCTCAATGGGTTGCTGTGTGGGAATGCCAGAACTGTGTGCCAAGGTGTCCCTGGGGAATGTCATAAGCTTAAAAGCACAGCAAGCTCCTCTCCACATCCCTACCTGGAGCTCAGAGCAGTAAAGTGAGGAGGCGATACCTGGGTCCCTTCCAGTAGTGATATGCCATCTGCCCTCTACTTCTGACCAGAAAGCCCCTGTAAGTGGACTACGGAGTGCTGACCATGCGTTAACGACTGGTTATTGAAGATGAAAGCGTTCCACTCTGCTCCTAACAACTCCCAGACCCAGGCTTTATGGGACTAAGCTGCAGGGCAAAGCCATGCTCCCTGGCCACCAGCCCCACAAGTCAGCCCCAGTGCTGTTCAGGAGGAGATTTCCAAGTGGCCAAACATACAGTTGCTTTTAATATCCATCATTTTCATGGCAACCTCATGTGCTCAATATCTCCATTTAAACACTTGCAGATTGAGGTGGCCTTTCCTGTTCAGGCGCATAGGAATAACTGAGGAACTCTGTGCATGCACACCCCGGGCACACTTGGTAGAGCTGTTTCCAAGGCCAAGTGCCCAGTTTTCTTCATGCTCTCCTCCAACAGAGGCAGGCAGGCTGCAGGCCCCTCTCCCACCAGCGTACCGTGGCGTAAAGGGACAGGTGGGGTGTGAGGCCAGGCTGACCAGACCGTCAGCCCAGCCCCAAGCGGGCTCCACTTCACAGCCACACTCCAGCCTGCAGGCAGCCCTCCAGGCAGCCTTTGTTTTCCGCATGATTCTTGCACGCTCATCCTTATGCGAAGCACTAATGGGGTTGGAATGGGTGCTTGGCAGAAAGCAGTGGCATCTGTCATCTCAGCTTCTCCAAGACTTCAGCTTGGATCCAGGCCCCCGGTCGTGTGTTTCCTCCAGTTGGCTGGCCAGGTTATCGCTGGCTGCGTTCTGCAGCGCTGGGAGGGTTAAACCTGGGGGCTCCCCAGGCTCTGCTTTCAAGTCAATCTCCACAAGCCAAACTAAGTTCCTCTCTAGTACAAGACAGACTGTAACATGTGCAGGAGAAAAAGGAAACCACATCAACAGTCCTCTGCCAGAACTACACAATGCAAAGGGCAAAGATGGGTTGATTTTGGAGCAGTTGGCCATAAAAAGACTTCATGAGGTTTAGGGCATCTCCTCCCCACATTGTCCATGGGCCAATAAGACCCTAAGAGAAAAGCCATGGGACTAGAGGGAACCTCACATGCATTAGTGTTGAAACCTGACCTGCATGCTTTAAGTAGGCAAAACCTGCTTGCTTTGAAGGCCTCTACATCCAGTATTCCTCTTTGTTGCTGTCCCCAGGGCTGGACTCCTCAGTTCTCATCCATCCTAAATTCCAGGAAGATGCCTGAGTGAAAAAAGAGGTCTCATTCTGTTTTTCAAATCTGATTCTGTCTCCTCCCCTTCTGTCCCTACCACACACGCAGGTACACATGGTGCTTAAGATCCATCAAATAAATCATCACCATCTATAGGAAAAGGTTCAACTGCCTTGAGTCATGAAGTCACCCTTGACCTTGCCATTTCCAGCTTGTCCTGCCTTAGCTTTGCTTGTGTTGTCTCTCAATTGGGCCCGGCTGTTGTTAATTTTTTAAATTTTTTTATTTCTGATCTTCTTCACATTTCTGGGCTTCTATTTGCTCTTCTGTATTTCTGGGATGCTTCCTCCTTCTCTTCCTCTAATTAACTGTTTATCATCTGGATTCTAAATGCTACATCCCATTTAAATCCCCCTGTTCTGTTTCACAATACCTGAGCCTTCTTCTCACAGCACTTTGCTCTGTCATGATTATTTACTTAACAACAGTCTTGCCTGCTGGGAGAGCTGTGAGGCCAGGGTCAGGATCCACCTTATTGCTGCTGTATTCTCAGTGCCTAGAACCATGCCTGGCAAACTATGAGTTCACAGTAATGGTTAGTCGGTCAGTGGGCTGACTGAGAGGTGAAGAATTTGTGGGTCTTTGTTCCCAGTTGCATAGCGAGCCACGTGGTGGGAAGACTTGTTCCGTAGGTCCTTTAAATGCTGTTTCTTCCCTTCCTTCCTTTCTGCTTTAAGTTCCCATGTTCATGATATCACAAATAGCTGCTGAGGTGTTTCCCATCCAAGGAGCAGTATTGTGCTCAGACTTGTTCTTGCTGATGAATGAGTGAATCTCTGACCACATCATCCTCTAGGGGTGTGGACTGGAGCAGAAGGTGCCCTGTCCATTCTGATGGGACCAAGTGGAGAGGTTAAGTCTGAGATAATGGTGAGATGTCAAGCTGTGAAATTTTGCTTTATCATCTCTCACATCAAAAGTGGTGTCCATGGAGGCAACCTTTTACTCTTGCACAATCCTGTACCTATTTCTGAGATGGATAAGGAATCTTCTAAATGCTTAAGGGATATCTATCAACTGCCACCACACACTGGAAACATATGCTCTTCATTATTTGGAAATAGCAGCCACTTCAAAACGTGGAAGGGAAATAGAATTGTCATCTGTTGACTTGTTCAGTTTAGGTCTATTACAACACCAGTGTCAAGGAAACTGATGTTGGAGATAAATCAGCTTGAGTTCTGTCTACTTCACTTGCAGCCGAAACCAGACAAGGACCCGCAGTGAGCCTCTTCTTCCGTCTCACGGAGATAGTCACACCCTTCCTCCTGAGGCTGACCACCCCCTGCAGGCACTAGACACCCCCCCCTCATCACTACATCCCACCCCCACCTCCCTGCCTCTATGGGGCTTTTTCAGCCTCTCCTTTTCCATTCTATTCTTTCCTCCCATGACAAGAATGGTAAAATCTCCATTATCTTAGAAAGTAATTCTAAAATATTCACACTGGGTAAACTCTTCTTTCTCATCTTTATTATGTTTATTAATACAGGATTTGTTACCTCAACTTTCTCACTTCTAGCTATGGACTGAATAGTGCCCCCTTAACCCTAAATTTATGTTTTGAAGCCCAAACCCTCAGTGTGACTGTATTTGGAGATAGGACTTAAGGAGGTAGTTAAGGTTAAATAAAGTAGTAATAGTGGAGTCCAAATCCAGTAGGACTGATTGCTTTATTAGGAGAGGTAGAGAGACTCCTACAGATGGTGACCCATTATTTATGGGATTTCAAGCACTATGTGTACCTGAGTGTGTGGTAGGGGTAGAAGGAGAGGTGGCAGAATCATATTTGCAAGACAGGATGAGGACTCTATTTTCACTCGAGCATCTTCCCAGAATTCAGGGTGGAGGAGGACCAGGGAGTCCAGGCCTGCGGGCAGCAGCAAGAAGGAATGTGGTGAAGAGCCCTTCAGATCTCTCTCCACGTGCCCACACCCTAAGGAGAGGCCATGCAAGTGCACAGTTAAGAGGTGACTGTCTGCAAACCAGAGGAGAGCTCCCAGGAGAAGCCAAGTTCTGTTGGACCTCAGTCTCGATCTCTCCAGCTCCAGAACTGGGAGAAAGAAATCTCTGTCAATTAAGCCACCCAGCCTGTGGTATTTGTCCCAGCAGCCTCATCTTACTGATACAATGCTCAACCCACCTGAGTCTAGTTTTTGTGTCAGCCACACCACAGAGAAAGTTCCTGACAATTGGCTAAGTCTGGGACCTAGATTCAGACCTCTCCCTCCTTGATCCATGCAGTGGGAAATGCCCACGACCAACCCCCGAAGTTCTCTCTGCTGTCCCAGCCCCTCTCTACGCACTCCTCTTTCTCCTCAAGCAGCTCTTTCTCCTATTCTTCCCTTTCCTCAAGTGCCTTAGTCCATTGCACCACAGCGGAAGTCTCCTGATCAGTTGTATACGTCAGATTATTATCCTCAGTGAAGACAGATTTTCATCCCAGAAAATAATAGGATTGTTTCCTCATTACTCACAGACTTCAGCTCAGCTGAATACCTGATAGTATTTCCCAAAATGCGTTCCTTGGAATGTTAATTATAATTTTTCTCTGGAACGTTAGTAGGTGTTTTGTAAGCAAAAGGCGAGCTTGGTGTTGAAAAGCCGAATTGATGGGGGAAATAGGAGGTGAAAGAAACCTAATTCCTTTACTGAAGAACTTCTTAGAAACTGTTAATGTATATTGTGACTCTCTAAAAAGAGATCATGCAGGTCCACAGTGCTTCATCCCAAAATGCTTGAAGCTGGTTTTTTTTTTGGAATTTAGAACTTTCCTGATGTAATAAGGTACATATACCAACTATTACATATACTTCCCAGCACTCCCAGTACTTTTCTGTAGGAAAATATATGGACATCCACATTAAATGAGGTAAGTGAAGACAATAGCTTCACATCAGTTCAGAGAAAGTTTTGCAGCGAATTACACATGTTTGATTTTCCAACCTGTTTGGATTTTGGAAGTGTATATAAAGTGTTATGAACCAGTAATATGCTGACTTTCCCAAACATATTTCTCTGCAGAAGCTTTTCTATCAAGAGCATCTCTCAGGGATTCTGTACCATGGTACACATTTTTGGAAACATGGATTATAGGCAACCTCTGCTCCACCCCGTTGAAATTTTATTCTTCTGCAAAGGACTTTTAACGTTCGCCACTTGGTATTTTGCTGCTCTACTTTGATGTTCTTTCCCTACCTGGAAAATATCTATCATTTATCAAATTCAAGTTCACATATCAGTTCATATTCCTACTATGGCTATTTTCACATTGCATGTTAAGTATCTCTACTTCTGTGTCAAGAGAACTATTTGTCAAGAGGCCCTTTTTTTCTCATTCTTGAATCCTTACTGCTTAGATAGTGTCTGATCAATAGTGTGTATTCAAAATTTACTAAATAAAGGAATGAAAATTAATATCCCACTGTGTTAGCACAAAGATACTGAAAATCATCAGACTGAAAACTAAGAGTGGCCAATAAATTAATGCCAGAATCTGGGCAGACTTCCCCATCAATAAGGTCAAAGGAATTGGGTTGAGAAAAAATCTTGAGTGCCCAAATTTTGCATTGCCCTTTGATTTAGCAATCCCATTTTGAGAACTCTTTCCAAAGGAGATACTCAGATATATGTAAAATGTACATACAAGGAGGTATCATCACAATAATGTTTATAATAATGAAAGGTGGGTAAAATCTAGTTGCTTATCATTAGGAAACTAGTTAAATGTACTATGAAAAATCCCACACAATAGATTACTACATGACTTTCAAACAAGATCGTGTGTGTGTGTGTGTATGTGTGTGTGTATCTGGCTGTACACTATCTTAAAAAATCTCTTTGACATATTGTTGGAAAAAAACAGCTTGTAAAACAGCATGTATATTTTGATCCCATTTATGTGCAAATTATATACATATATGGTCATACATATATATCCATATATTACGGAGCAAGCCTTGGAAGGGTGTCCATCAAATCTTTGACAGTAGCTGACTGTCATTGGTTAGAATATTGGGACTTTTATTTTTTTCTTTCCTGTATTTTTAAATTTTCTAAAAATTGTCATATTTTATCTTTGTAAGTAGTAAAACAGTAAAAAAAATTGCTTTAAAGTCAACAGATAGTTATTTATGATTCTAAGTCAGTTTGAGAACTTGGAAGCAAGTGATTTACTTATAGTAGTGTATATACATTTCTATTAAGAGTAGATTTTTGGAGGCTTCTTAATGAATCTTCACAAAAATCCCTGTGAGGTCAGTCTTATTACCTCAAGAGAGAACAGTGAGAGAACGATGGTGGTGATTTGGGTCTGGAGGACCCCAAAATTTATCTTTTTCACTTTCTGCATGCTGAGGAGGTCTGGCCTGGGAAAGCTGCTCTGAGGACCAAGATTTCCAGAGTGATGGATGTCTAACCCACACTATGATGGTCCTCTGTGAGTGGTATCATTTCTTCTGGAGTTTAGCTAGAGACTCCTCCCTAGTGATCCCCATGGAAATGCCATTCATTGTTTTGATGTAGGATTGGCCACATACGGACCAAACTGGCCATTGTACTGCTTTTTTTTGGCCTCTTGGCAGCTCTGGGTATTCTGGCCTGGGCAAACTTTCCACACAGGCTCCCTAGCTTGTCTCTTCAGCACCCTCAGTGTGTCCCCAACACATAAGCACACCGCACATTTGTCACATGCCTGCCATTTTCCAAATCACTAGTCACACAACTTCATGCCCCTGGTGTCTGTCTACCACTTTTCTTTCTGCCTGACACCCTTCCTGACCACCATGTGTGAGGTAAGGAAGAGGCAGAGGACTAGTCTCAGTATACACTTCCTGCCCATTTGCCACACACATAGTTATGCCAAAAGCCCAGCTATGAGTTTACTGGCTCATGATTTTGCTTTCATACAATTTATTTAATTTCTGAAATAATTCAAGTCTCTTGGAAAATGGAGAAACCCAAATAATTCTGCATCAGTTCACAGGGGCTCTGGAGGGGTCTGACCATGCTCCTTGTTTAGGTTATTATCGAAAGCATTCAGAGTCCCCTGTCACTCTTCAGGGAAACTAGAGCTCATGTTTCTTGCAACTGCTAAGGGTTGCTCTAGCATTTCTAAAAGTCTTTCTAAAGAACTAAAGTAAAGGATCGACTTAGGGCTATTTAAACCTTAGGTGAAAAGTCACTCTGAGATACTGCAATATATTGCACATTCCATTTTACGTGTTTCAGGACCAGGGTATGGATTATTTGACTACGTGAAACAAGTGGCCAGAACACCAGTGTCATTCTGAGCAGTGTGTCAGACCTCTGGATCTGTTGGACAGGATACAACTGTTAACTCTTGAAATCTCTTCTTACTTATCTTCTATAAATTTTAAGTTTTTGAAGTGGCTTACTGATAATTTCTCTTAGGAACACGTGAAGAAGACCCTTATGTTCACTGTTTTTAATAAGTTGCCTGGAATTGAAAAGAACATGCAGGAGAGAGATTTTTCAGGTAATACTTTCTAATGACTGTTATCACCCTTTAAATTGCAACTCAGATTGTCTCAAGACCATGGGAAATTACATTGTGAAAATATAACCAGATGACGTTGCTTTTATTTTGCATATCATTTATGCAATTTTCACATCAAGACCTGAGCCTAATCCCACCTGAGCTTTACAATTGCATCTGACTAGCAGTCCCTGATACAACTCCTGCTGCTGTCCCACTGTGATAGCGCTGAACACACTGAGATATCGCTGGACTGAGAATCTAAGAGTGGCCTACAGCTTAGTTCCAGAATCTGGGCATGCTTCCCCATCAATAAAGTCAAAGGAATTGGGTTGAGAAAAAAATTAGTGGATTGCCTATGTTCTTCTGTAATGAGAAAGAAACAACTCTACCTTGCAGAATGATGTATGCAAAAAGTTGCATCCATTACCCACTAATTCATGGAGCCAAGTTCATTAAGAGCCAGAAATGAGGACAACTCCACAGAGTGCCTTACAGACGTAGAATTGCCTTTCTGTCTCTCTCTCTCTCCCTTGTCTATCTCCCTTACTATTTTTTATTCATATTTCAGAAAAATAATCTGATGGACATTGACTTCTCAGAAACAAAAAAAAATGTGATAATATTAATCGTAAGAACATTTTTTTTAGCCAAAAAATATGGAATGAACTCTACTGTTCTCTTTTGCTGAGTAAGACTTAGAATGATAGGGTAATAGTCATGAAGGTGTTTCAAGTAAAATGAAGCAACAAATATTTTAAGAAGCACATTGGTCATATTCATAATTGTTAATTATGTTCTAACACAGATGTCCCAGTCTTTGAAAAGTCAACTAAGAGATCTATTATAACTAATAAATTTGGATGAACATTGCAGAAACTTTTCCTTCTTTTCAGTTACCAGTGAAATTTTTATAAAAATTCATCATATATAAAGTCACAAAACAAAAAGTTGAGAAAGTTACCAACACTAGAATATCTGCCAATTCCTCTAAGACTAACACTTAATAATACAAGTTTAAACAACTAGTCAAACCAATACAAATCCAACCACCTTAAAAGGAGGAAATATTTCTTAAAATACATTGGTTTAAAGAAAAATTACAATGGTGACTTTAGTTTTTTCTGAAAGATGATGATGCTTGACACATGGTAAGTGCTAAATGAATCATCATTCAGTGAATGAATGATTATTATTTAGAAATATAATGAAAGTTTAAGAAACCTCTTTAGTAATACAGTGAGCTCAAATTGATGGCCTCAGTTCTGCTTAAACATGATGAATGAAAAGAAATGAACTAAAGAGTTCATCCCAGAAGTTGGAAAAATGACAAGAAATTGAACAATAAGGAAAATAATTAAAAAAGTAAAAATCAATACATCTGTGGGACAAAGGAAAAAAATTAGAACTAGCTTTTAGTAACTTTAGTTTTAAATATTTAGATATAAAATATGATGGGAAAACTGGAACTGACATAAGTCATGTAAGCAAAAGACAAATAATAGATGTCAGAAAATACAGAATAGTATGTTATTCCCTGAGTGTGCTTACAAATTTGAGAATCTTAGTTGAAAGGATGATTTATTAAAAAAAAACATGAGTTGGGAAAATTGACTCATAAATAGTTAGGAAACCCAAATATATGGAATACCTATTGAAAAAATGAAAAAAATTAGAGTTACTAAAGAATTATTTCCACAAAAGTCTCCAGGACGTGATCAAGTGTTTAAAGGAGCAAGCTTCATACATTGTTGTGGAGCATAGGAAGAGTTTGAAACTATCCAGATCATTTTATAAACTAAAATAAAAACAAAGCCTGACAGAAATAGCACAAGAAAATTATAGGCAATAAAATATTAGCAAATCAAATTCAACCGTATCTAGTAAAAGAAAAAAAATCCACCAAGAGTGTTAATTCAGGCATGGGTGGAAACTAAATATTAGGACATCTCTTCATATAATCCAGCACAGCAGAGGCCCATTTAGAAAAGCCACATTTATCATCTCAGCAAATACTTTCATGGCATTTAATAAAACTAAATACCCATCACAGATTGGGAAAAAAGATAATAACTTAGCAACTAGGGTTAGAAAGATACTTGTCTAATGTGATAGAGAACATTCATAGTAAATGGTGATCTCAGTGAAATGCTGAAAACACTCCTTTTAAAATAAGAAGGGATGAATGAACAAAATAAGAAGGGATGAATGAACAATGTCTGCTATCCCCATTATTATTTAACATCATTCTTAATTTGACTATTGAAGAATGTTAACAAAATAGGAGAAAAGGAAAAAACAACATTTTAAATATATACCTGAAAGTCCAAGATACTTTACTACAAAATTTTTAAGACTGTAGCTGGGTTTAAGAAAAAACTATCAAAAAGACCATTTCTTTCTTATAGATCAACAGTAACTAAGTGGACTATCACTGGGGGGACTCATTCTCACTAGTAAAAATATTAAAAGTGTAATAATGCAATGTAAATAATAATTTTAATAAGAAATGTGAAGTATCTAGATACTCAAAATTATAAAATCTTTCTCTGAGAGATATAAGGTGTTAACTGATTAAAAATTTAAATACTCTGAGAATATTCTTCCAAAATTAATTTAAGAGTTTAACTCAAATCCAATCACAGTTTCACTATTTTTAACACAGTGATCCTCAAATTCATCTGAAAGGATAAATAAAGGCAAATGATGTCTATGAAAATGTTTAAATAGAGAAATGGGCATTGTGTTTGCAGATATTAAAATGTACTGCACAGACATAATAACTGAAATGTTGAACACAAATTAGTAAATAATTGATGAATAAAACAGAATTTAGAGCTCAGTAAATAAAATACAGTTCCAAGTGTACTGAAGACGCAACAAAATTCAATGAAAAAACAATAATGGATGAGATATCAAATGGTGTTGAGAAAAACTAAGATAAAATATCAAGTTAGATCTCACCTAACATCATACATCCAAATAAAGTCCTAAAAAATTAATGGTTAAAATTTAACAATTAAAATATACATGTTGAAGAAACCATAAGAGACTATTTGAAGGATTGCAGAAAGGCAAGAGATTTCTAAAGTGAAAAGTGATGGAAAAAATAGTAAGGAAAGACCATACATTTCACTAAAAGAATATATTAACTTTTTATGCTGACCTTTATTGCATAAAACTTATTATGGGAAAATTGTTTATAACCCAGATAGAAAACAGAGCAAAAGCCATAAACAAGCTAGAATTTAACGGTTTTTAAAAATTCTTATGAACTACTAAAGAGACAAAGAAATGCAAATAAAAATATCTAATATTTAGGCCTACCAAATTATTATTGATTTAAAGATCTTTTAAAATTATAGTCAATATTCATCAAAGTGCTATTAAACATAAGCATTATTATAAATTGGCATAATTATTTACTCCATAGTTCTTCCTATACATAGATACATAGAAAATTGGTTACTGCATTAACCACAAAGTATTAAAAGTAATTATCTCTGTGTAGTGGGATTACTTTAATTTATTATTCATAGATTTTGGTTTTTTAGATTTTATATTGTGTATATACATGTGCATACAGAGAGATAGAGACAGTGACTTCTATATCAGTCAGTAGATGGATGCATGCATACATAATAAAACTACATGCACAGATCAGGTCTATTCAAACAATCTCTACTTGTTCCTGGGCCCCAGTTTTGTTACCTATTAAATAAGGAGATTTGACAAGATTCCAGATATTTTCTTTGGTTTAGTAAAATAACAAATCAACAGTTTCCTGCATGTGTGCGTATGTATCTATATACATATATATACATACACATGCATACAGGTCAAATATGCACATGTAAGTACATGCATATGTACAGAAAAATCACACTAATTTAGAAGATCAGAGTAGAAGTAAGTAGACTAAATGGGAACAGTGCTGCTAATGCCAATAAAATGCCTTCTGCCTTTTTTAAAGAGTTTACAACCAGCAGTGTCTCTGGCAGGATGTGGATTTGGCCAAGCAGAATGACAAAGGTGCTCATGCACAGTCTCAAGTACAATGTTCACACAATGAGCTAATGACAACAAATGAATTACAGTTTAGAATTGCAAAATACCTAATTTGATTGCTAAACAAAACAGTCCAAATATTTTTTCCTAGACTGATACTGTGCTCATAATTGCCCCCTTTGACGGCTCAAACTTGAAAAAATACAAGGACAGAGGGAATAATCTGGTGCCCCGGATAAATCAGCTTTAAAAGAACTAGGAGAAGAAATGCTTTCATATTTTGTCTATGTAATCCTAATACTTCTTCAGTTACGTGTTTCACAAGAACCTGGGACTAAGTTAAGAGGAAAAGGAGAAAAGAAGGCAGAAGATAACATGATCACTGTTTCTTTATTCAATTACCTAACTTATAGCTCTCAAAGTAAATTTTTTATTAAGATCTATTTGCTGCATGAAATATAAATCTTAACAAATGCAGTGAACACACACACGCAGTACTCTGTGCATGTACATAGCTGTCTTTATGGTATTGGGCACGCGTGTGTGTGTGTGTGTGTGTGTGTGTGTGTGTGTGTGTGTGTGTACTTGCATACCAACTCAAATCCACCTTACATCTTGCTTTTCTTGGCCATGCTAGGTGTGCCTGTACATTACATCGGGAAGTTTGTCCCCAGCCTGTGTTAATACAGTACACATACAGCACCTGGACAGTAGTCAAAGGCAGTAGTTATACATCATGAAGAAAAACATCCCATATTGAGTCCCATGCATTAAAAAATACTATATCTCTGCCACAATGTTTTGCCACTTGCAATTATAAAGTGCCAACTGTACTTGCTTTCTGTGCCTTCTTGCTGTTGGGCTCCATGTAGTGCCATGCTGCATATTCTATATTTTGTGTTCCAAATTCTTCATTCCGATTTGGAGCTCCAAGTCATGAATCCTGGATGTGCTGTATGCACAATAAATGTTGTACATTTTATTATCTTGCTTTTTCTTTTAAGTGCGCTTCAGCTAAAAGAGCAAGCTATTTTATATGAAAACAGATCGCTTAGAACAGCAAAGTTAACGAAAGCTATTACATCAAGAGACAGCGTTTTTTTTAATCCTCTCTCCCATGTTTTGTTCATGCTCCCTGGGGTACATTTTCTGTTAGGGCTTACAATTAAATTCCTTCTTTTTTTTATCCCCTCTTTGGAACTCTAAACTAGAGTTAAAGTTTGAAAATGACTTTGTTTTATTTCTTCTCAGTTGAATAGTCTCTAATTTTTACTTTGTGCCATAACCAGATTATATCTCATCTATTAAAGTCACCTATTATACAGAATTTGAAAAATGGTTCTACTGGGACCCACCCCTCACCCACCTTTATATTCCCCAAACAAGGCAATGATGCTTATAAGCACAAGTTACTTGCTGGTGATGCCAATAATTGGCCATAAAATTATAGCTCAGGTTAAGGTACCCAGGCTCAGTCTTATAAAATGAAAAAACCCTTCACTGAGCTGGCTTCTCTTTGTTCAGATTGTGTTAGTGGCCTGGTACAGGAAAAAGCACAATACAGCTGCCCTCTTCCCCTCATCCTTTCATCCTCCTCCTCCCTCCCGGAGCCATCACCACTTGTCACTCTCCCTCCCTTCGTGCTCCATCAGCCCTTTCCCTTTGGTGAAAGGATTTGGCTCCACTGAGGGTTCTTGATTACCCAAATGGCAGCCTACTCATAGAACGAAGGTAGTTAGAGATTTAAACATCTAAGTCATTGACTCCCATCTCTCCTGGCAGGAAGGACCGCCATCCCTCCAATGAGTATTCATCTGCTACTCAAAACCAGCTTTCATTCCATCTTTCCTAGGAGGCTCATTAAAACATCCCTTGGCCCATCTGAAGAGGTCCGAGGCTGAAATTGGCTTTCCACAGGGCAGAGTACTCCTGGATCTACCCTCATTTGCCTGATACTGTTTCATGGTTTAAAGTATGGCATTCTAGAACGGAGAGGGTGATCACAGGGAATCTGAGTCCTCTTGAGGTCACACCTGTGGGCAAGAATGGGGTGAGGATGGCTCAGGGAGAGAAACATGGCATCATCTGGGGCCTTGAAAGGATGTTCACTGAAGAACTGCATATACATGACACATCTCCTTTTTGTACAGAATCGGCTTATCTTTAGGGGCATGTAATTGATGAGTCCCTTCTCGTAAACTTCTGTGGGAGTAAATCAGATCCTGTCATAGTGGCATAATCCTTGGATCGATGCTTAAAAAGGAAATCTTCTATCTTCCAATTTCAGTGTAAAAAAATATAGTGAGTTTTGCAGCCAGGCCAGGCAAAATTGTTTTCTTCAGCACCAACTAAGTTAAAGTGAAAATGTAATTATTGTGACTTCCAGATCTTTTATTCCTATTGCAATCTGCCTTTCTTACTGGCTTCCTTTCATATTTTCTGATACTGCTGGTGTTTTTGTTGACTCTTCTTGGCTGCATAAGGTCTTTATAGAACAAAGAGACATGCTCACTTAAAGATTAGGTGTTAGGAGATCAGAGGAATATAATAATCTGAATTTTCCGGCTCCCTCTTTATTCTACCACTAGGCCAAGTGGCATTTCTGGTAAGTACTTTGAAAATTCATATTCATTCTACAGTATCTTAGATAATACAAACAAATTAAAATACTTAAAAACATTTGAGAAACATTGGCTTATAGTAAACTGATACTAATATTCTAAATACAGTGACCTCCCTAAATGATAGTTACTCAATATACAAACATAATATACTTATCTATTTACCTGGTTAGAATATTTGTTAATCAATTATGGGATCCAAATGTGTTAAGGTTCATTATACTGTATAAGAAGACTGAAGAATTAAAGTTAGAGTTACACAAATTATTTTCAGTAATGTTATTAAATTATTGAAGCCCTAATTTTTTCTCCTGCCCTAAGAGGCTGACATCATTAGCAGAACAGGTTAACACTAAATTTCTGTAGAGTTAGAGAGGAGACGAGAGGTGTCAGCTCATGTATTTGTGGGCTTCTGTAAATGTACCCAGGGGAGAGTGACAGGAGAGTATAAACATTAACATGAAGACAAGATTTGCTGAGCTGATGATCTGGGGTAGGTAGAGATGGAAACCCTGTTTATAGGACCTATGTTGTAGTCAGTCACGTAGTGGCAAAATGTTTAACAGCCGGTTCTCAGGGTGTGGGACGGGGAGAAGGTAAGAATCCCAGATGTATAGGATTCATTTGCCAGTTTCCATGCATCAGTATTCCCAGTGTGACCATTCTCAGGCCACCAATGTGGCAGGGCTGAATGCGTACTTGGGACAAGATGTACACAGTCGACTCTCATGGGCTTGCTCCAGCACACAGCTTACTAGCTGGCTGAGAAATCTCAAGGAAGTTAGTTGTACCTTCCTTCATATTTGGGTTTCACACCTCTAAAATAAAGGTAATCATTTGTGTGTTCACTTTTATGAAGGTAAGATAAAGGAACAAATATAAAACTATTCTGTAAGTTCTCAGGGAATGGCTGTAGTATTAATTGTGCCACAAAGCTATAAGTCTGTGTTTGATGATGGAGATTGAGCAGCAAAAGTTATATATATATTTGTTCATTTATTCAACAATCTAGCACAATCCTATGACCCTCCTCTCCTCACAAAAGGATGTGGACTTGCAAATAATGGTTCTAATAAATATTTTGTGAGCATCTACCTCTCATCAACCACATTAACCCTTAGGACACCCATGGTTGTTTCTTCTTAGAATATTTATTTACTTGTGTTTTTATTTATTTGAAAAGTTTTGTTATATATATTTCATTGATCTTATATCTTTTATATTCCACTGTCAATTCTTACATGATTTTCTTTCATCCCATGGACACTTCCCACTACTTCCAGTTATTAGGATTGCTTTGCTGTTTGTGTACCAAGAAATCAAATTTCAGGTTCACACTTTTCTCTGTGATGCTAAATCCATTATCTTGTCATTACATTTTAACTTGCCTGCCAAGTGGGACTACCCATTTCCTGTGAAATGGCCTTCCTCTGATTCCTCAAGACATCACATACTTCCATTTTCTGAATTTGTTTGGCCCTTATTAACTGTACAACTTATTTTGCAATAACTATATTAAAGAACCATGAAATCTCAAAATTAGAATGAATTTTAATGGGCATTTCTTCTTGCTAGCTATAATAGCATTTTATATGACCTTCACACTTGAGAGTTCAAAGTATCCCTAGAAGATACTAACAGCTACCGATAGTTCTCCCAAGATAGATTTTACCTCAGTCTGGTCACTATTTTTCTGTCTCTGAAACTTGACTTTGTCAGCACACAGAGAACAAATGGGATTTCCAAAGTTAGACTCCCAATAACCAAACTTACACTGATGTATAAGCCCAAATGCTAATATGTTAACATACACCCACAACATAACTATCAGACCTGAGTACTCAAGTTGATATGACTAGTCCATGTTCTCCCCATTGGCAGATGCTCAGAAAAAGCTGTATCATCATCAGAAAGGTGAAGGATGTTTGGTGAGACCTGAACCAGACAAGGGATGTTGGTTTTATATTTCAATTGTTGAATCATCCCAAGCCATGTTGTCTTTATGTATTCATTCCAACAGAGATGTAATTCCTATAGAACCAGTCTGTGGGTTGAATCTCTCTCCCCTTGATTATGCTGGGGAGAATTTTGCCAACTCAAGAATCTCTGAATCTTTTACCGGGACTTTCTTACTTAACCCATCACCTTCTGATTTCCTCAGGGGATCACTGCCATTGTCGAGTACTGGTCTGTTCTGAAAACCGTTCTTTCCATCAGAGTAATTTTGAAAATTTCTGTTCTGATTCAATCTGTGTTGTTTTTATAGTTGGAGCAGAGAACAAATCTATTCCCCATGATTTCAGGGTTTACCCTCCTGGTGATTGTAAAGGATATTGATGTAAAATAAGCCATCCTTGAACTGAATCACTTTACCGAGCAATCATTGATCCTCACTCATGTAAGGCTGGAAATGTTTCAAGCTGCAGGTCCAGCTGGATGGAGGTCTGCTTCACATGTGCCCATTCTGGGGCCTGGCTGAAGGGGCACAGATACCAGGGGAAGCTCTTCTGGAGGAAACAGCAGATGGATTAGAAGAGAAGTCCAGTGACACAAGTGCATTTCAGTCCTCAGATGGTAATACCTCTGCTAAAGTTCCATTAGCCAAGCCAAGTCACACGGCTAGACCCAAAATCAAGGTTTGGCAAAGTATGCTGCACCCACCAGGTGCCGAAGCATGTCATGTGACTCAATGTCAGTGGGAGAGATAACTATATTCCTGTTGTGGAGGTGTGTGTCGGGGGGGGTCACTGTTCAAAAATAACAATGTAACCTGCCACGGTGGCTTATATATACCATATACTATTTTAACAGTTGTAGGTAAAATTGTAAATTTTCACCTTGTTTCATTTGTTTAGAGTATAACATCCCTGAAGGTTAAGGTCTTACAGAACAAGACAAAAATAAATAAAATAAACAAAAAAATACACGCACAGGCTATTGACTTAAAAATTCAAACACCAGAATAAACTGAACTAAGATATGGCTAATTATTTAATCAATTATTCAATATATGTTGAGTCAAAGTCCATAGATTTGTTTTTCTGAATATGTGTTTGACAGTGTTGATGCCTAATAAATATTCTTCCCACATTCTATCATCCATAACCCTAAGGTAATGTCTTGTTCATAGAGGCTTTCCAAAAACTATTGACTCATTAGTTATACCATCTCTGTTATGGAAAGACTTCCGAGCATCTGGAACAGTTTCAGGGCCATAGGGCTTATTAGCTTTTAACTATACAAACCAAATGCTTTTTCTAATTTTAAGCATCATATCATTGTTCCATCCATTTTGAATTACAAAGTAATTGTTCTCAGCTCTGCTGTCCGCAGATGACTCTGGTCTGGCAAAATGTTGTGTGGATCACCTACTTTGTCTGCTTCCATTCATCACAGCAAGGCAAATCCAACCAGAATTAATGGGCAGCCAGACCCCATTCTTGTCGGAAGCATATTCTTCTTATTAAATATCATAAGTAATTTATTAATTCTTACCAGTAATAAAAGTAAAGACACTGTCATACTAAAAACATTGCCCGAACAAAAGACCAGCCGGCAGAGCACCTGGAGGACTCTCACAGACAGCCCCCGGTGTCATTAATCTGGGGACGCAAGATGTCAGGTTTCCTCTGTTTTCTACTGTGAATGACAAAGCCAGAGTGTGTCTGAGCTTCTCTCCTTTGAGTTGATTCATGTGGTTGGGCTAAAATAATGAGGGATGGGTTAGCAGGTGGAGGGATGACCACACAACCCAGGGCACACCATGCGGATACATGTGACATGGTGTGAGTGCTGGGACAGATGTGAGAAGCCTGGGGCTAATCCAGTCATTCACAGGCATGGACTGAGGATCCAGAAAGGGGAGGTGACAACTTCAAGGTTGCCTGGCCAACTGGTGATGAAGCCAGGCCAATAATCCAAATCTCCTAACACCTGGGCAGAATTCTGTGCATGATGCAACTGCGAAGTGGACCCTTCCTTTGGATAGCCAGTCTGAGTGGCTCAACATCCGATGATTTATACAATCTTTCAGAGGTTTGAGGTGCTGCAAAGTGTGCATCTTTCATAAGGTTTGGATTTTGGAAGGATTTCAACATGTTTCTTCTAATGATGATGAAAAAATAAAAATAGTCAATAACCTTTTCAGTCCTTGCCATGTATCAGGAGCTATTTTAAGCGCTTTGCATGCATTTTCTCATTTGACCTCCAATGACTACATTAAGTAGGTACTTTTAAGATGCCATTTCACAGATAACAAGACTGATCCTCAGAGTGGTTCCATCATTTTCTCAGGTTGCATAGTGAGTGACTGCTGGAGCCAGGACATGAGTCAGGTACAGTGAACTCCAGCTTCTGTTATTTGTTCTCTATATTGTATTGTCTCCAGCCACATTGCATTTTGGATGGTGTGGCTTTTATGTCAGCTAATTTGTGTCAGTTTCTGCCTGTATATTTTGCCTTCTTTAGAGTAGATGAAATATTTTCAGGTAAATAAATCAATTTTCTGTATTTATTGATTGATTGATTTCCTAAGTCAGACCCCAAGCTATTGTATTTGCTCTTTTGTGTCTAGTATTCCCTTGTTGATCTTCAGACCTGGGCATGATTAAAATCTAGAAAGGCTCACATATAGTTTTTCTTTATGGATGGATGCCTTGATGACAACCTTTGGAACAATCTTTCTGATGGCCTGCCTTTCTCTACTGCTTCTCCCCAAGCCCATTGCTTTGAGTAGACCATTATATCTATATCCATAACTGAAGCACATTGGCTTTATATATAAAGATGAGAGCTACAACCTGATTATAATGCATCAGCCTGAAATCCGCCACCCATGCTTTGACTGAAATGTGGTAAATTTAAAGAAATGTGATCAACTTTTACATTTCCAGTATTTGGGTGGATTACTTCTAGTTCTTCAATTCCTACTCACCCTCAAAAAGCATTAGTACTGCATTTAGCTCATTCTAAGGGAGGAAGATTCAATGACTCATTTCATTTCCTTGCTGAGTGTCCACTGAGATATAAGTAAAATCCCATCCCTTTAAGGATATTTAGGCTGTCAGATGACTCCATTCACTTTTGTCTGCCATCAGTCACTTGGTCTTTTTAATTTTATTCTTCCTGATAAGTGTGTAATGGTATCCCAGCACAGTTTAAATTCAAATTCTCTTAATGGCTAAATGATATTGAACGTCTTTTCATTTACTTACTTGCTGCTATCCTTGGTGAAAGGTGTGTTCAAGTCTTTTTAATTGGGTATTTTTTTCTGTTTAATTGGTTTCTTACTGTTAAGTCTTGAGTTTTTTTAGTGTGTACTGGAGAAAAGTCCTTTGCCAAATATTTAGATTCCCAAATGTTTTCTCCTGGTCTATATCTTTTTTTTCCCTTTCATTAATGATATCTTTCAAAGAACAAAAGTATCTCACATTTATAAAGTTCAGTTTATCATTTTATTTATTTTATGGAACGTGATTTTGTTGTCATGTCTAAAGACTCCTTGCCTAACTCCAGGTCTCAAAGATTTTTCTCCCTTAGCTTTCTGTTTACCTTTAGAACTCTAATCCATTTACATTGCTTTCTGTATAAGGTATAAGGTATACATCTAAGTTCATTATTTACATATGATATGAAACAGAGTTACAGGCTTATTCATGTTATCTATTTTATCTTAGGCTAGTTTTAGTCATTTTTGGTTTGAAAAGATTTTATCCATTTGGTCTAAGATTGCAGAGTTGTTTGAGGTGTCTCTTTATGCCTGTGGGGTCTGTAATGATGCCTCTTCTCTCATTCCTGATCTCAGTCATTTCCGTTTTTCACTTTTATCCTTTGTCATTATTGCTGGTGGTTTGTCAATTCTTTTGATACTTTCAAAGAACCAGCACTGGACTTCATTAATTTTCTCTTTTTCTCCTCTGTTTTCTATTTAATTGATTTTTGTTCTTATCATCACTATTTTCTGCAAGCTGCTTGGTTTAGGTGTGTTTTGCTCCCATTTTTCTACCTTCTTGAGGTGTAAGATGAAATTGGTTTGAGACTTTTTTCCTTTCCAAATGTAAAAATTACTGCTATAAATATTTCTCTAGGCACTGTTTTAATTACATCTCATCAGTTTTGATATATTTTTATTTTGTTCAGTTCAAAATATGTTCTAGTTTCCCTTGAAACTTCTATCTATTACTGAGAGAAGCATCTCTGTCTCTGACAGTAATTATGAATTTAAAAAAATTCTGTCAGTTTCATTTCATTTATCTTGAAACTCTGTTGTTAAGTTCATAGACATTTATGATTGTTAAGGTTTTTTTTTCAATCATTATGTGACAGTCTTCTTTCTCCTCGGCAATTTTCTTCACTCTGAAGTATACTCTGCTGCTGTACTATCACCATTTCGATTTTATTTAGCTGGTGTTTGTAATAGTGGATAGTATATTTTCTCATAGCTGCTTTCAAGGCTTTGATAGATAATTCCAATATTTGTGCCCTTGCAACCTTGGCACCTGTTGATTATCTTTTCCCATCTAAATTGAAATGTTTCTATTTCTTCATATGCTGAGAAACTATAGTGTATCCTAGACATTTTGAATGTTAAGAAACTTTGGTCTTCCTTCTGTATGCCATGAAAAATGTTGTAGGCTTAGGCTGCAGGTTCCAGCATATATGCTGTGGGCTGTGGGTCCAAGGTGAGTCCAGTTGTTAGATCTTTTGCAGTATTAGATTTGCCTCATGGGTGTGCCACCCAGCAGTCAGTTTGGGTTGTGGCCTGTGGTCTGCGAGTTCAGTTCTTAAAGTCTCTGGTATACTGAACTGCTTCAGATCCATATATGACCTGTTCAGGTGGTGAGCTTGGGAGTTCATAAACATCCTTACAGTGCTGCTTTCCCTGGTTCTTCTCTCTCTGCAATATCCCTAGGTCTTTTGGTTTGTTGGGGCTCCTCTTTCTGGTACTGCAGACAGAAAGTTAGGCTTTGCTTACCCTGCTCTACTCTGCACTTCTACTGCTGTGCCTGTATCTCGGGCCATGTGGCAGGAGGACAGAAGGAGTGAAAGTAATGGAGGCTGGTCACACTCTGGGATGCAGAGCTCCATTGAATGGAGAGGAAGGTGCTCTTCTCTCAAAGTTGTGGCTCCTAAAGGCTCACATTGCTACAGGCTGTTGCTGCCAACACAGGATTGTTTGGAGTTTGGGGTGTAGGAAAACTGAACATATAGAGAACCAAAGCGTGGATTTATTCATGTTAGAGTGTTAGAATTTCCCTTTCCCTCTCCTCGAGCCAGATCTGAAGGTTACCTAGCATGCTCCCCGTCGCCACGCTGGTACTCACTTCCTGTGCATTGAGTTCAAGACACAGGATCCTACAGGAAAAACAATTCATAAACTCGTCATTGGCTTGGTGATATTTTGAATTCCAGTCTTCTTCCAAATCTGCTTGCTGCTCTTTACTTACAAGACTCCTCAAATAGTTTCTTCATGCATTTTGCCTAGGACACAGGCAGGGTGGAGTGTGTTTACTCCACCATACCTGGTCAGAAACTCCCAATTCTGTTTTAATGTATTTGTCTGTTTTGTCAGTGTATTAAACTGCCTTTAAGGAATGGCTCATTAATAATTACTTTGGACTCTAAAAGAAGACCACAGTCCAAGCTCTATCCTAGGCTCTAGGGGTATAAAAATGAAGAACACTCCCTGCCCTGGAGGAACCTGCAGCATTTAGTCCTCCCCTATTTCCTTCGGAGTAACCACCTTCCCCCACAGTGAACATTTGAGCTGGGATAGAAAATTGGATGCTCTGCTCCTTCTACCAAAGGAGTGTACGCATGAAGCAAATGGATCCAGTGGACACCCCCTTCTCTCAGTCTTCAGGCTAATAAAACAAGAATGGAAAAGGGCCACTCATTTCCCATGGCAGTTCTGGCATGCCTCCACTTGTCCGGGTACTAGTCGTCATTCTCTACCCTTCGCTCATTCTAGTGGTACCTAATATATGCTCAATATGTTCTCTATTTCATTTTACTCTGTTAGAGTTGGTTTATGTTGTTTGGCACCTAAAACCTTAACAAATAACTATTCTGAGAGAGAAGGTAAATCCATACACAAATCCTTGCAATCAAGTGTTTAATCAATGGCTGATACCAAAAGTTCTACGAACGTGGAGGTTACACTGATTAATTAGAAGAAGATTGTGAAAGATCTTGCAGAAAAGGGGCCCTTTAATTGAAAATATCATCACTGTTTCAAGGAAGGTTGTCTTGTTCCTTGTGTGTTTCTTGAGTCACTGGGTATAGCTGCCTTTGACAAGCCATGCATTCTCATGTAGCAGCAAGAGAAAATGATTGGAAACTTAAAAGACATTTGAATTTGGTGGGTCCTTAGTTGGAAATTGAGATTAAGTCTCCTGTGGTTGAAGTTCTGCTCACTGCTGGCAGAAGGCAACTTCATGGTTCGTTTGAAAAAAGGGGAGAAAAAAAAGACATATAACGTGTTCATACGATGTCTAAGACATCAAATAACTCTTACAAAACAGCATTTTGATGAGTTAAGTGTAAATGAATCAGAAACATACGGATTAAATTTCCCTTGAAATGCACAGAGGTTTAAAAATTAAAGGAAAAAGTGCTTGACAAAATGTGTTTTAAATTTTGCCAAGTCCTAAAGGTTTAAGAAGCAATTCAAGATGTTTTGTCAGGCCACTCAAAACATCACTGGGTTCTCCCATCCCTTCAAGAGCAGATCTAGATATTTCACTCCCTCTAGCTGTCTGTCTGCCAGTCCCTGGGGGATGAGGCAGGGTGGAGCATAGCCTCACAGGCCTACTGCAGGCTGCCTTTTTCCCACTGTTTACATCTTCACGAGGGCCCAGAGACATGTCCCTTTCACACCCTTACCTTTCCCTTGTACACAGTCTCTTGAGACCAAGGGCAATAATTTGTTCGTTTATAAGTTATCTCACAGAAACCTGTGGAAAGCTAGTACTCCTATGCCCACTAATGCTATTAGTGTATCAAAACTCTGTGGAAAAGGGACAAAGCCTGTTGGTGTTAAATAAGCAATTGGGGCTATATTTCCCTCAGAAATTTAATAATGAGCAAGATACAGCATTAGCTGCATATTTGAAGAATTAAATTAAGATGCACTCAGAGGTATGCCTTCCTGTTGCCATTTTTATATGTTCCACTTTGTTATTATGGAAATTTTCAAATATACACAAAAAGTCAAAAGAATGGTATAGAAACCCCATGTGTCTGCCACCCAGCTTCAACAGTTATTACCATCCTGACATCAAGAAAAATGTTTAAATCTTGGGGTTTGCAATACCATTTTTTTTTTCTTTGAGTCAGTGAAGAATAAACAAATAAGACTGGCATCTGTGTGTACAGGGAATCAGGTGTTAGCACTTGAAGAAATGAAAGAAAATGTGCATGATATCCAGGTAAGGTGGGTATAAGAAAGAGGTGTTAGAAAAGGAATGGGCTCCTCATGTGAGTGGCACAGATCATAGATACAAAAACAGCACTAGAGAGTGAATCTAATTACAGAGTCCCCATTACTGAACCCCAGGCACAGCTGAGAACAGAAAAAAGAGACAAAAATCCCTACTCTGCAGAAACTTAAAGACATGGGGAAGGCAGGTGGTGAGCTGTTTTGATAACATTAGTGTCCACACCAGGACATTCTAAAAGAGACATTTCAAAGATTGATTTAGAAGTACCCTGGACTCCTCTTGCTAGGTCTGAGCTACACACTTTGGTAAATTATTTGCACCCTTGCAGGGGATGTAGTTGTTATTTTACCACCATGAAATATAGTCCCGAAAGCCCAGACAGAACTATTGGGATCTCTTGGATTTGGTGATGTAGGGTCATCTTAAGATCCTGTTTCCATAACGGGAGTGGTTAGCCAGGTGGCTGCCCTTGACATGAGAGGCTAAGTTCACCTTGACTACCTCAAGAGCTGTCTTCCTTTGCCACAAGCACAAATTGAGACTGAACTCTGCTCCCTAGGAGAGGGAGCTTTGGGAAATGGTGCAGTTGAAAGCAGAAGAGCCTACAGTTTGGTCTATATGATACTATATAGTCAACATGATAATTAGATTTTATACTGGGGCCCTTGGGCCAACGTTATGAATAATCGACGGCATTCAGAGAATGTGCAGATATGTTGATTAAAAACCCTTTTCTGCACAAAGAGGTATCTGAGCAACTACATTGCTATGGGCTAAAGTGTCTCCCTCAAATTCATATGTTGAAGTTCTAACCTCCAGTATGCCAGAATGTGATTATATTTGGAGATCAGATATTTAAAGTAGTATTTAAGTTAAAATGAGGTCATTAGGGTGGGCCTAATCCACTACGACCAGTGTCCTTATAAGAAGAGGAAATCTGAACATAGACATGCACAGGGGGAAGACCATGTGAGGACACAGAGAGAGGACAGCCATCTTCAGGCCAAGCAGAGAGGCCACAGCATAAACCAACCCCTGCGAACACCTTGACCTGGGACGTCTAGCCTTCAGAACGGTGAGAAAATAAATTTGTTGAAACCACCCAGTGTGGTGGTTTGCTATGGAAGTGCTAGCAAACTAATACATGCATGATTTTTTTATATTTCTATTGAAAATGTGAGGATAACATGTGAGTAAGGGTACTGATGGAATGTGTAACTTAACCAGATGAGAAATGGCTGTGTGCCTCAACTCTTTATACACAGACTAAAAGGAGTGATTGGAGATGACAAGTCGTGGTCCTAGATTAACAGTTTTATCTGGTTTCATCTACTCTGATAACATTCTGGCCAAATAAACAGATACAGTCAAATCCAATTAAGTATATTCAATATTTGGATTTGAATATTTGGATTAAAAATTAATGTATAAAAACCTATCAGCCTATGAAGCACTGTTGATATAAAAAATACCTTTTTGACAAACATGGCCAGCCTGCCAAAGTGCTGTAGTATAATTTAAAACAAAAGTCTAAAGCTGTCTTATATACAGTGAATTAGTCCTGAGAAAGCTTTCATTACTATCCTTTGCTGGAAAACAAATTTTTATTTTTAAATCTTACCTAATGGGCATGTGTGTTCCCTCTGCCTCCTTTCTCAGCAAGATGGGAAGTTTTTATTCTTAGAAATCTAATCACAAGAAGCATATTACTGCAATGTGTGTGTGTGTTTATAAGTAGCTACCGTATATCAAAAGCATCAAAAATTGTTTATTGTAGGTTAAAAACAAAGTAATCGGTATCATTTGGATAACATCAGCCTTAGAGTATGTGGATGGCAAGAACCACTTGAGATGAAGTTGCAAGGTCATTTTTTTTAAAAAAGTTTACTTACATTTCCTGAAATGACTTCTTTTTCTGTGAATACACAGTTCATATGTGGTGATGTGTAATGATATTCAAAAGGAAACATTGTATGCAGCTTCGTCCTATGTTGCAGAGTTTCTTCAATTGCACAAAAAGAAATATTAAATGAAAATGAGCTGCATAAGATGTTAAGTACAACATAAATATTTAATTATTGCTATTTTAATTATTTTTAATAATGCTGTGCTGTGGGGGTATCATATCAGTTATTCTAAGACTCAGGGTCTCTGAATGGAGGAGGGAGTTGCGAGTTCCCGTTAGTATGTAACAAGGGAACGAATAGAGCACTTTCCTGAGGCCTCAGAATTGAGACTTGCGTCAGTGTCCCGTTACTGCTGCTCCGAATCGAACAACCACCCCTCCAAAAAAGACCCAGAACCTTGGACGCAGTAAAATCTGAGATGAGAGAAAGCAGCATCTTCTGCTTCCCATTGCCAATTCTGTGTTTAGTAAAGATGGATCTTGAAATTAATACCAGCACTCATTGCAGAATTGTATAGTCTTGTCCAGTGGCAAGAAGTTCTCAGGCAGGGAGAGCCTCTGGGATCAGGATGCAGGGGGGCTCTTGGGACGATTCTATAAGCTTCAAGTTTTGTTCCATTTATGCTGTTTCTGTGGTTCTGTGGATTGACAGTGGCATCTAGAAAAAAGAGAAACAGCCAGCCCCATGGACATCTATTGCCTGAACAGACATTTGCCTTCACTCTCACTCTCTCAAAATCAACAGATAAAAACTTGCTGATTTCTCTGGGATCCCAGGAGCATCCTTTTCCCTCTCCTGCAAAGGAAGCTCTCAGAAAAGAAGGCTAGACCGCCCCTGGATGGGATCAGCCTCTTTTTGCCTTTTCAGCAATCTGGTTCAGTGTGAGCAGCAGGGAGGGGGAAGGGAGGCCAGAAGCAGTCAACCGCAGAATCTTTAAGAGGAGTTAAGATCCTAGCTAAATGCCTTTACTTTGCATTGCATAGCTCTAGGACAGGGATTCAACTAAAATTAGAAAAAAAAAAAAAAAAGAAAGAGTATTGATCTATTGGTGAAGATTTTGAACTTTGGAGATGGCTTTTTTTTTTAAAAAAGAAGTGGAATAGAGCCAAGAATAATTTGACAGCTTTAACCCAGCTGGTAATCAACCCCCTAGAGTCATTAAGAAAGACAGGAGTGGGAGGTGAAACATCTGGAGAAATGCGAGCAGATAACGAATTGGGTGGGTTTTATGAAAGCTAAATGCTATATGTAGGAAGTGAAATTATAAAAAATTTTGAGGCAATAACCCTGAGGTCATATAGGGGTGAAGAGGACTCCTGGGCAACTCTTCCAAGGAGACAGGCTGTTGGAGGCACTGGTTCTCATCCTGTGTCCATGCAGCGGTCGCACAGAGGTAGCCCAAAGCAAAGGACCTGATCCAAAGAGAATCTTGTTTTGTAGCCTGGGTCAGCCTAAATGCTGGACCCTCCTGCCCGACCATGAACCCCCCAGCCTGGGCACTTTGGTTCATGCCTACTGGGGAGCTGGTGATGGTGCCATGAAAAGAGCACAGACTTTAGATCCTGAGGACTTTGATTCAAGAGATACTATAGTCAGTTACTGATTATGGAATCTGAAGAAAGGTATTTCTGCTCTATGAGCCTCATTTTCCTCATCTGATTATTCCTCACGTCTGACTCAGTATCTTGCACATAGCAGATGATGGCTGGCATGTTCGTTCTCAGATCTCTTCTTCACTCATTCCCTCCACAGTCACTGATTCAATGCTAACTATCTGCACTGTGCTAGGTATGGGGGTATGATTTGAAGATGCTATAACCCCATCCTAAATGAGGTCATAATTTTGAAAAGAAAGACATAACTTGGTAACTACAATGGTCTATGATAAATAGAAGGGATAGACATCAGCACATGGTCTGAAGGGCAGAAATGAGGAGTCTGTAGCTCAGCAGTGGATGAGGGAGATCAGAGAGCCTTCCTGGGAGAGGTGGAGCCTGTGATTGGTCCTACAGGAATAGTAAGAGTTAAAGAGAAGGCAAGCTTATTATTCTAAACAGACAACACTCGCAAGGGTCAACAGTCAAGGCCCAGTGTGGCTCATATGGAAATCTCCCACATGGTGATGTGGCTGGAACCTGAAATGTAAAGCAGAGGGTATGAAGTTAGGCAGGGAGCCAGGTCATGAAGTAGCTGGCATGGCATGGAGCATGGAGGTCACCCCCACCCTGGACACCTGGGCCCCTGCTCCTTACATTGGTCTCACAGGGTGTATTCTGGTGTCGATAAATCAACTGCCATGAATTAGAGTATATGAGAGAATAAAAAGGTCAAGTAGGGTGGCTAGGCAAAAAAGACCAGGCTTGTATCTGTGGTTTTACCTCAAATGACTTCCGCAGTTATTTCTAGTATGTCTTTCTAGCTTGGAATGCCATGCAACTAGGTGAACTTGCAAATAGTTTTGCATGAAAAGGGCCAGAACCAGGACAGTACAAACCCAGCCAGTCAGACCTTATGTACAGGCCATTATTTCAATGCAGAGCCTGTAGCCATCTTGGTGAGTGCAACTTGTAATGATGATGTGACTCTCTGTACCAGATGAAACAATGCTTTAGAGCCTCTTCCTTTCCTATGAATTACTGAAGGAACCTGAGGGGGATCAGTACCTCCATTTCCACCACTGCTTCTCAGGGAGAGAACATTTTCAAACACCCTGCATTCCTCTGACCACTTCTCCCTGGGTGAACTAGAGCACTGAAGCCCTGTCACAAGTCCTCAACCTCTGAGCCATAGCACAACCGACCACACAGTTCAACATCGTTCCCTGTGGTGTTTCCAGAGCCTTCTCTGGCTTCTGAGTCACACAGTGTTGAGAGACAGCCTGTGCACCCTACTGCAGCTCATAAAGCTAGTCCTTCATGTAACCATTTCTCTTCCTTTTTATCTAGTTAGTATTCTGTGGTTGAAAATAAGAGACTAACTGGAATTGTTTTGTAAGATCTTTACTTACCTAATTTCAGGATTTTGTCAAAGTCAACAGATCTGCTAACTCAAATCCCAGTGGGGCCAGCAGGAAATTTTTATATGTGTTAGGTGGATATAAGACAATAAGGGAGAGTGGGGCTTTTGACTGATAAAAGAATATATGATCCACCAGAAATGTTCTGCCTTTTCAACTAAAGCATCCAAATTTGATCTAAAATAATATGCAGGCTCAAATTTGTTGCTGTATGGATTTGCTTCCAGCTGTCCCCCAGTCTGTGACTGCTCCACTATAAGGCATGAATTACAGAAGCTTGACCAGTCTTCTCCATGCATTTCCTCTGCCATCACACTTGAATACCGTCTGTGTTTCTTGACCTCTTAGTGACAAGCTATATTTATCACCTTAGCCCATGTTTTCCAAAATGGTCTTTTAAATAAATGACACTGATGCCTGAGGGTCTCTCTGCCATCCTTCTCCCTTCCCATTTCAGAAATATTTCTCTCTAAGAAGACCCAGAAGAGGTTTTCAGCAGCAGTTTTTACATCACTAGTCTTTAATATTTATTTAGCAAAATACTGAACACTGTCCTATAGGGACTTTAGAGGAAAGAATGAAGGCCCTCTCTACACAAAGAGAACTCACAGCTTAAATTCATAAAATAGCAGTTCTGAATGAAGGATGGTCTAAAGTCCCAGAGGAGGCAGAAGTTGAGAAATGACTTTGTCTCTCATATGTGCTTATAGGTTAGTATTGATTAGAGCCAAGACATCCTGAGGAATCACATGTACAGATGGAGAATAAATTTAGATACTAAAAGTTGACATCAGTGGTTCTTTGGAGTGATGCCAACTCTCAGGTTCCCAAGACTGAAGGGGTACAGTGACTTGTTCAGACTCACATAATGAATCATGGTGCTTGTACCCAGCTCTCCCCCATCTTACAGGATGCCTCTCTTGGGCAATTTACAAACAGACTTTGAGTCATCATTTACAACTACTAATCATTTTAAAAACTGAAACCATTATCGTGATCCAGATTATCTCTAATAGTTATGTTTATCAACATACACTAAACAAATTCTTTGGTTGTTCTCATGTGCTATTGGTGGGAATGTAAATTGGTGCAGTCATTATGGAAAACAGTATGTAAATTTCTCAAAAAATAAAAAATGTAACTACCATATGATCCAGAAGTTCCACTTCTGGGTATCTACCCAAATAAAACAAAATCATTAATTTGAAAAGATATATGCACCCTTAGGTTTGTTGCAGCATTATTTATAATACCCAAGTTGTGGAACCAACTGAGGTATCCATTGATAGATAAACAAAAAAGAGGTTGTACAGTAGAATATTACTCAACCACAAAAAAGTGAGGATTGATCTTGTTTATTTTTCCTGCTGAGGCCAGGCCTTATCTGTGCTAAGTAAAATTAAAGCAGACAGAGAAAGACAAATGCTGTATTATTTCACTTAGATATGGAGTCTAAAAAAATACAATGAACAAACAAACAAAACAGAAATAGATTCATAATTATAGAAAATTGGTGGTTGCCATAGGGGAGGGGTGAGGAAATAGGTGAAAAAGATGAAGGGGATTACAAACTTCCAATTACAAAATAAATTAGTCACAGGGATGTAAAGCATGGCATAGGGAATATGGTTGATAATATTGTAATAACTTTGTATGGTGACAGAAGGTAATTAGACTTATCATGGTGAGCATTTTCTAATGTATATAATTGTCAAATCACTATGTTGTATACCTGAAACTAATATTGTATATCAACTATATTTTAATTTTTAAAAATTATTTGATTGTTAACCAATCATTTGCCACACATAGGTCCATGTTAACAAAATACTTAACATGACTTCCAGAAATTGTCATCTTCATTTGCACTTAAAAAATAATGGAACGTGATGGCAATTTTAAAATTCTTATTATATCTATTATTGTAATTTTAGGAAATTATTCTTGATTTAAACAAGATCAAAGTGGTATGTGAACCTTAAAAGCCCACCTCTTTACATTAGTTTGAATCATATTCTGATCCTACATGGTGTTATTCATACCCGTTTTGTTATAATGACAGGAAGTATTACTTTGTATTTTTACTTAATACAAGATAAGTGAAATAAGATTGTTTGGAGAGTTTTTCTAGGGCTCTCCAAAAAGGACTCTTATAAAGTGTGATTATTAAAATTCCAATAGCATGGAAGAATTTAAGGCAGCAAATGAGAGCTGCCTGTAAGAAGCCTTGTTACACACCCAACCCACCAGCAAACTGTGGGACACGTCGATGCAGGGCCACGTGGAATGATGTTATCCCTAATATTTGCCCCAGTTTTCAGTGGTCATACCACATGATGACCAGTAAGTGAGTCAGGCACAGACAAGGCCTGGCCTCAGCAGGAAAAATAAGCAAGATCAATCCTCACACGGGGCAACATCGTATCCTGTGTATAGTTTGTCTTACTATCAAAACTATGATCATGATGCAAATATCCATAAGAAAAACAATAGTAAAAGCAAGTCTTATTGGGCCAAGGATTCACTTAATATATTCTCTAAATAATATTCTAAAGAAGTATAGTGTGGCTCATGGTCTGGAACAATGAACCTTGATTCTTTAAAGATGTTAACTGACTCTCTCAGCTCAAAATCACACAGGACCCCAGAATTTTGACATCGACATACTGGCTGAACATTTTATACGTTCTGGTGTTAGAACAACAACAATAAAAATTCCTCAGCCCTTAGCAGATGAGTCTCTTTTACCTCCTTCCTTCTTTTCTTAACTCTTTGCAGGTGGAGACTCCCAATCTCACTCAACAATGATGGGAGAGGTTCTGCTGCCCCGCCACCCAGGGCGTGTGGCTGTGCCTGGCCCACTGAGGGCAGAGAGGTTGTACGGTGCTCCTTTGAGGGGCTATGTTCACAGTGCCATGTGGGGCAGGCTGGGGAAAGGTGGTATGGCTTTTCTAATGCCCAGATGAGCGAGCTGCTTGCCCCATAGGATGGGAGTGACTGTGTTGTCTGGAGTCTGAGCACCCCTGACACAGTGTCCTGCACTGACAGAGCTTGGCTCTGGAGCCCACTGCCTCCGTCCGAGTCCTGTTCCTTACTAGCTCCTGCGATTCACTCCCTTTGGGCCACCCTTTCTTTGTCTGTGACATGGAACTAATAATAGCACCAGCAATAAATAACAGCCATGCCTTTTTCAAAGGGCTGTTATTTGGTTTAAATACAATATTGTATATACAGCTCTTACAACACAGCTTGACATATAGCATTCAATAAATATAGCTATTTTTATAAATATTGAAAGGCAAATTTTAGAAAGCATTGACCAGAGCTCCTGGCTCATAGCTTATCTGTTAGTTTGGTTTTGTGCTTGGTGGTAGTTATTTTCTCTGCCCCCACTGTCTCCTCTTTAGGTATCATGAGAGTGGTTGGGGTAACGTACACAGTGTGGACTTTGAAGTCAGACCAACCTGAGTTCAAATTCCAGCCCAGCCACTTATTACCTGGGTGATTGGGGATGTCACATAGCACTTGGAACTTCAGGTTTCTCACCTGTACAATGCAGAGATTACCTCCTTTTTCAGTGCCTTAAAAGAGAAAAGGCACACAGCCCGGCACCTAGAAGGCTCTCAGGACCCGTTAGTCCCCACTCTGCACCTGTTCCTCCATATGCACGCCCACTGCTTCTCCCTCCAGGCCACTTGGGGTCAGCAGGCATGAGGCATGGAGAGTACATCGAACTCACTGTCTTCCTATTATGCCATGTTCCTCAGTCTGTGGGATGCACTTCGGAGGGTCCTCATTTTAACCTTTAATAATTTGAAGCTCCAACATATTTTTCTGCAAACCTATCCAGGAGCTAGTGAGCTCGATTCCAGTTCAGGGTTTTTGATGCCAAAATCTTTGACTTCTCTCTGTTGTACACTGCCTGCTTGAGATACGAACATCTCTTTTTTTCAATACCAAATGTAAATTTGCAACCTGCCCCAGGTCAACCCCAAAGCAAAAAGAGTGAAGATCTTGATGCTGGGGTGTGCACATGCACACTGCATATAGGGCAAGAGAATGAAGGAGCACCTCCATAGGGTGTCACCAAAGGGAGACTGTCTGAATCCTCCTCAATTACAAAGAATCCAACAGATATTCCTTTTGTTCAAAAGGGCAAGTGTGTTCCTGATTTTAAAAAATACTATTTTTACTCTGCTATACTTTTGAGGACTCTTCAGGATGTGAATAACGAAATAAAAAGCAACTGAAACCAGCCTAAGGAAAAAATAATTAAATCCCATGGCTCACACAACAGGGATAGGGTTAATTTCAGGCAAAGCCTAATGTAGCTCATCATGTGAGTTACCAGCCCCAAGATTTCTCCCTCTGTTTCTTGGCTCTATTGCCTCTGAGTTGGCTATATTCTTGTAATAGACAGTTTCATGGTGGAAGTAATGGGTTGATTGGTGGCACCCACAGATATAAGTTACATCCAAATCCCTGGAACCTGTGGATGGCACCTTATTTGGGAGAAGGTTCTTGACGTAATTAGGGATCTTGAGATGAAATCATCTTGGATTACCCAGGTGGGCCCTAAATCCATTGGCAAGTTTTCTTATAAGAGAAGAAGAAGACAGTCACAAGCAGAAGAGAAGGCCTTGGGGAGATGGAGACAGATTGGAGTGATGTAGCCACAAGCCGAGAAGAAGCTGGACGAGGCAAGGAAACATTCTCCCCAAGAGCCTCTCAGGCTGCACAGCCCTGCTGACACCTTGATTTCAGATTCATCCACAGTTGAACTGAAAGCTGCTTGGGTCATTGCTGTGAGTCATCTTAGTGCCACTGAATTGTTTTCATCTTATTTCTTAAGAGTTTCCATGGTGAGATGACATTAAGTTGTATTCACATGATGGTTGAATAGCTCCTCTAAATTGTTCTTGGTAAGCTGGAGTTGGGGATGGGTTAAGGGTTTGGTGAGTATTTCCTGGAAGTTTCAGAGATCTTATACAATCAAAAGAGCCAAAAAAGATTAACGTAAGATTGGAAATCCTTAATGTGAATCATTTTTAGAATATTAATTTCCCCAGCAGGCTTCTCTCCTCACCAAACCCTGGGGAGTGGCATTTGATATTCTTAGGGTTTTCTCTAGCACATTTCCTCAGCACAAATGGTGTGTGTGTGTGTGCATGCCAGCTTGTGTATGTGGAGGGAGAGGAAAACAGTAGAGAAGAAGAAAACATTAAGGAAGTTACCTGCAATGTGCCAGTCTCTATGTTAAGTATTTGACAGAGGACTTCACACAAGGTATGCATTTTAGGTGTGATTATTTTAACATTAATTATTATTACTAGTTAATTTAAGAATCACAGAAATCCTGTAAGATAGATGTAATTAACCCCTTTTAACATGTAAGAAAACTGAGGTTCGGAGAAGTTTAACAATACAGTCAAAGATACATGGCTAATCAGAAGCAGAACTAGCTGGAATTTCAGGCCTTTCTGACTGTTATGCTCAAAACCCTTTCCTGTTCTCTGGCTCTCTGCATTCTGTAATTGCATTGTAAATAATAAATTGTACATTACTTAAGAAAGGCATTTGGGATGCCAAATTTTAAAAATCTATAAATATACTATTAAAACTATTAAGACTTCAGTAACCTTTGGGGGTATAATATTAACACACAAAAATCAATAGTTTTCAGATGTCAGTAACAACCAATTAGAAATAATAATTTATAAAAGTTGCAACTTGCAAGTAGTCACAAAATGTATAAGGTATGTGGGGATACCTAACTAAATATCATGAATACTAACAAAAGATGTGGGAGACCATAGGGAAAATATATTTTGTTACAGAACTAGCTTTGTTATGGAGCAGAATAAACTAATTGAGTAATATACAATGTTCATGGATAGGATGACTCAGTATCACAAATTTCTCTCTATGGATCAGACTTAATTCTAATAAAAATTTTGATAGGGGTTTAAAACAGATTTGACCAGCTCAATCTCAAATTTAATTATAGTGTAGCCAAGAATAGCCAAAAAAATTTTTAATAATAATAGTAATAAGAGAGGACTCACCATACAAAATCAAGATTTTTATAGAGCTTATGTAACATAGACAAACAGACCAATGGAAAGAATAGAAAGCCAGAAAATAAACCACCAAATGCATAGAAACTTGTTTTTTGAAAGAGGTGACATTACAAATCACTGCGGGAAGAATAAAAAAGTTCAGTAAATGATACCTAGAAAATTAGGAATTCATATGGAAAAAATAAATAATGTATACAAGAATGAATTCCAGTAGTATAGAGACTCAATTAAGAATAACAAAACTTAAAAATTTTAGGAAAAAATGCAGGAAAACATGTTTATTACTTCTGGTTGGCAAATGAATATTTCTTAAACAAGAAACAGAGTATCCACACCATAGGAGAAATATTAATAAATTCAACTAAAAAAATAGAAAACAATTGTATTAGAAAAGACATCATGAGCAAAGTTAAAATAAATGACAGAAACAGAAGAAGTAATTTATGGTGGGTATCCAGACTACTTAAAGAATAAAAAAAATTGACAAAGTATATGAGTAGGCATTTTATAGAGGAGAAACCTGAATGTCCCCAAACATATGAAATGATGCTTAACATCACTAACACTCAGACACCTGCAAAATAAGATAGTATTGATATATTAATTCCTACCCATCTGTCTGGCAAACATCTAAATATCTGGTACTATCATGGGTGGCTGAAGACATGGGGCAAAGAAGCTCACATGCATTGCTGGTGGAAGTGTGACTTGCTTCAACCTTGTCACATGGTCATTTGGTGTTACCTGGTAAAGTTACAGTTGTATAAATCGTCCTACTCAGCAAACAGACTTTCTGGGATGTTCTGGCACACTTGCAGAAAGGTCATATCTACAGACAACCTTATACAACATATGAAACAGAAGAAAACAGAAACAACTAAATAATCACCTGTAGAGGTATGAGAAAACCAAGTCATGATCATAATGTATTTAAAAAAGTTCATCTACAACCTTTAAAATGAAAAACAATCTGCATATATCAGCCTGGATAAATCTTGAAAATAGGTTATATGAATGAAAAGTTGTAATAGGATCCTCATAATATACTATCTATATAAAGGTTTTAAAAAAATTACATTGTGTTATATATTATGTATGAACACAGAGTATGGACTAAAATTATAAGACCATAGAAAAGAAGGTTACATTCCAACTTTAGGATGGTAGCTCTCTTAGACATGGAGTTACTTCAAAGAATTTTATTGCTTTTTAATAAGTATTTTGAAGCAATAAGAATGATGGCCAGAGAGCATATTTTGGAACTCATTCACAAGAAAAGAAAGTCAATTTTATAGCCTAAATGTGCCTTACAATGAAGTCTGGGCCTTAAGAACCATCTCACTTCTTAGTGTCCAAATGTGTTCATGGTCTTCATACCAATATCTTAACTTATTTCCCCCATTCTTCCTGATTTTTCTTTGACTTTTTTCCATTAAATTTCTTTATTAAGAGTTGTTGGAGAATAATTTTTGTCATCTAGCCTTGTGGGAGAGGAGCCTTCTACCCTAGAATGCAAGTTTCAGGGCACATTCAACTTGCCTGTGCGCCATGTGCCTAACAGAGAACTAGTTAATTTGAAATTCACAGTCACCCTATCAGATAGGTATTATTTAACTCCATTTCATACACAAGAAAAGTGAAGGTCAGAGAAGTTAAGTAATGTCAAGTTTAAATGGCTAATCAGGTCAAGACTAGTCAGGATTTGAACCCAGGTCTCTCTGTAACTCTCATTCCACAGTTTTGCCTGGCAGCTGTGGCTTAAAATGGATTTATAAACCATGCTGTAGACTAGCCAGGGGGTACTTATGACTTAAAACATTTGCATGGCACTTCATGTTTGCAATGTCTTTTACAATTGTTTTTATTACTTGTTCCTATTTTATGTCTGGTCTCAGTTTATATGTTTTCTGCAACAACAGTTGTAAAGAAAAACGAACATGAAAACCATCTCTGCTTTGGTGGGTAGAGGCAGTTAGGATATTCACACGAGCATCAGCCATATTGGAAGATGGTTGTTAGGCATGGTTTGTTCTTTACAAACCCACTGAGGACTGGCACAGTTCTGTTCCCGGTAGATAAGTCCTAAACACTCTTTTGAAAGGAGAGAGAAACCACAATATGATCTGCAGTGGAAGCAAAGCTCATTCACACTTTACCAAGTGTTAGGGCCGATGAAATGACTTAGATCACTTTCAGTCCTTTTAACAAAGGACTTCCTTTCATTACAAAATGTTTTAAAGATTGTTCTGGTCTTGCCTGTCATGACAGGAGGCAGAGAAGGGGGTGCTACTCAATGTCATTACTCAAAAGTCTGAGGTTCTCTCTTTTTCTCAGTCCTTCTTTCGGAGGTAAAGTTGGTGGAGGACATGGAATTACCCTGAGGATATTGTTAGCACGCTGCCTTGTGCTTCCCCGAGAGAATCATGCCCTGGTGGATGCCAGAACTTTGCCCACAGCCACACTGATGTTCTCTTTGGGAGGAGGCTCAGAAGCTTGGCTCTTTCCTCCAGGTAGAGAGATGAGGGACATGGGAGGGGTTTCTCAGTCCCTTAGATGCTCTGATCAACCTCTTGACTCCCTGCGTCATGTCTCCATCCACATCCTTACCAACACTCACGGTCAGCAGTGGAGCATTAAAGTGCTATGTCTTGAGTACCCACATGTCACAGGCAAGGGCAGAAAACTGGTGTCCTAAGCTGGTCAGCACACGCACATAGTCCACACACGCACACAGGCACACACACGATATTTTGGGTAGTGCATTTTAGGGGCATTTTCCTCCCTGAGGATGCCAATTTTACCAAGCAGTGTTAACAAGACTTAAAATGCCAAATTAAAAAAAAGAAACGGAGGAATATGTAAGGCATCCTCTTGTTTTCTTGCCTCTAGAAGCTGCTGCACTCCCGGCTCATGGCCTCTGGCCAGCAGGCACACTGACCACTGCTTCTGTCATCTCATTGCCTTTCCAGAAGGACTCTCCCACCCCGCACACTTTCCTGAGAACCGTTGTGATTACATTGGGCCTGCCTGGATAATCCAGGCTAACCTCATCCGAAAGCCTTAGCTTAATCACACCTGCAAGGTCTTTTTCACGAGATTAGGTTAACATATTCACAGGTGGCAGCGAGAAGGACTGAACATTTCGGGGGGCCATTTTTCTGTCTACCCCACTGACTCACATATCAGTAACACTCTCGAGACAACTCAGTGGAACTTAAAAAAAACAACGAGGTGGCACATTAATTATTAGATTATTAGGGCACATATAGTAACTCATAGTATTTTCATGCTGGGAGAAACTTTGCAGTCCTCTGCTGGTTGTAGAGACAGAGAGCTGAGGTCCAGCAGAAGAAGCCACTGTCTGCATTGGGCCACCTGGGATAGAAGTCCTGACTTCCAGTTTAAATGGCCAGTTCTCCGGCCAGAGCACAGGAAAGATATGTACTAGTTCTTAGAATTCAAGGAAAGACCCCTTACCTGTATCCTGGGAAAGGCCAAGGAGTCTGCCCAGAAATCTTTGCAGGGAACTTGGGGCTTTTCAATCAGTTATTCTGAAATGGAAAATCTCTGCAAAGTTTCTGCCAGGAAATCATTGAATCACTTTTATTATCATAAAAATTATTAAAGCATTCATAAAATAATCATTTAATGTCCATTTGAGTTTGATAGAAAGTATTTAATAAGTGTCTCTGTTAGATCTCCCACCTTCCCTTGGCGCTTATTTACGCCACAGTTGTTTGAAGATACAACTGGTCTGTTTTGCTGGGAGAGGGCATACAGTCCTGCTTGGCCAACCCAGTGACGTTAACAACAAGCTAGTGGCCACTGTCTGCATCACTAACTTACGGTGTTTTTTCCCTTAGCATTTTCTTATTTGTGCTGTGATAATTACTTTAGACATAAGTGTAATCTTAGGGGCCATTTATTGTTACACTTTTTAATGGTCAAATTTATCAATCACAATCTTTATCTTATTACATAATCTTATAAGACATGCACTAGAACATTTCTCCAAGACCCTAGACCTGAAAAAGAGACATGATGGTGAGTGGAATGCTGCTTTCTTTGAATTGATCCAAGGCCAACAGGAATTGAGGGAGAAGCTGAGTCCACATGCAAGCGTACGCCAGCACGAATGGTGTTCTGTGCTGATAGGGAAGAGCACTTGGGGTGAACTGACGAGACAGCAAGGACGTTACACTCCGACCTTTTCCTTCCTCACCCTAAATTGGACGCTGTTACAGCATTGTTAAGGTATCACAAATGATCCAGGGACCAAGATATACATTGAAACATGTTTCTCTGTCCCTCCCATGCAACCTGGGAGAACAGCCCACCTCTTCAACAGAAAGAAATGCTGCCCTCTCCTATTTTCCCTCTGCCGTCTGTGCCTCTGAGAGCAATTTTGCTAGCTGACTTGTATTCATTCGGCCTGATAAGGAGATTCCTGGGGGCAGGGGAGGACTTTGCTTCCCCCTTTCTGTGGTGCCAAGAGGGGATACATTGGGACTGATTACAGATATCAATATGGGATGATGTCTTGTACAATTTGGGACTTTCAAAATGTTTTCTCCTGTTTTTGTTAGTGAAATTAGTTAAAATGATATTTGAGAACAGGCTAGGGACATGGGCGGTGGGGGTTCCTCTGTTGGTGGTCCCTAAAGTAAATGCCCACTATATGATCCACCTCTCACATCACCTTCTCTCATTGATTAGTTTTTTAACAATTAGAACAATAGAATAGAGCATTGGACACAGCACTGGGAAACTCGACCTCTGGTTCTTATTTGACCACCAAGAATCTGTGCTATTTGGAGCAATCACTTCCCCTCTCCAGGTCCAGATTTCCATTTTAACAAATAGATTTAGTATGTAGATAAGCCTGTAAGAAGATTGATGGATGGTTCTTAGCTTTCTGGAGTCATAAACTCTTTTGAGGATCACTTATATTTATCACTAAATATATCTATTGTAGTCTTCGGATTAGAGGTTCTCTAAAATCTCTTTCAGTGGTTCTCACAACTATTGTTATGTCAGATGTTGGGTCCTGAGGTAATTAAATATCATGTCTTGTCTCATTTGCTGTTCAAAATAAACCTAGGAATTAGGTATCATTATGTAATTTTTGGAGAAATGAAACTTGAGCCCTGGGTCAGCCAGCTAGTTGGGGGTAGAGCTGGACCCAGAAGCCTACATGCGTGAGAAGCATCTGTGCGCAAGGCAATGTATTAGCATGTTGGTGGCTGGGGGAATAAGCTTAAAACCCAGAAAATTGTACCATATTACATATTAAGTTACAAGAAAAGAGAATACAGTGTAAATACTTCTTTATCTATTTTAGTAATCTCAGTAAAAATTAGACTGGTGGATGACATTATAACTTGGTTTGTTTTGATACATCTTTAATCATGGAGCCAGCATCTGACAGTCAGATTACCCAAGGTTTGCTGGACCCCTTCCACTCTTGCTGTTAATGACTGTCCCCAATGGACTACTTTGTTGTTGTTTGTTTCTTTTTTCTTTTTTCTTGTTTTTTTGCTAAAATTCTCAGTCTGGTTTACCTAAAGGGTGATGGTGCCTCAAGAACTATGGCAGCTGGGAGAATTCTTAGGAGAACTGAGATTGGGAAGTGAGGCCTTATTAAACAAAAGCCATAACCCTCCCCATTACTGTTACGCCCTTTCTCTCTTGGCTCATTTTCTTCCTGACACTCTCTCTATAAAGTCCCAATTAATTCCGTGCAGAATCCCAGACCATCATCAAACTTGAAGTTAGATTACACAAAGTTGGAATGTAATGAGAAGCAGATTGTCAAGTGATGGGGCAGGTAGCAACATTGGTTCAAATCTGCAAAGCGGGTTTTTACCAATGGTTTCCTACACCTGACTTCTTGATTTGGGTTTGCTCACTGGGAAATAATTCTATGTGGATTTAGACAAGTAAGACACTGAACTGAGGGGAGTCATAAAAGCAGAGAATATAGAAGTATGACTTGTCACATTATTCTTTAGAACTGAAAGAGAGCTTGGGCCATTTCTGTGACAAGAGGCTTCTCCTTTATTCATCATAAAGAAGCTGGAGTCTGTCTCTGCAAACATACCCTCTTGTCATCTAGTGATTGTGAGTGAGGATGGAGAGTGAGAAAGGAAAAGAGAAGAACTGATTCATTTTCCCTGATTCTAGTAGGGCAGAGACCCAGGCAATAGAGAGGGCTGACCTAACAGCAACATTCAAACAGAAAAGAGGAAGAGACAGGCAGAGTGGGACTGTAATGCTTGCCTCAGAACTCCTGCCTAGCAGATAAGTCCAGTGGCCGATATGAGCCTTCAGTCCAAGTGTGTTGCCTTCTTCACATTTCCAGATATTTTTAGTCATAATACTATAATACAATGGTCATGTATTTTTGTGTACATTTAGAAATAAATAGATCTGTGCCTGTGGCTGAGGATACAAAAGTGAATAAGAGACCATTCCTCCCTCAAAGCATTCACAATACAGTTGGGTAAATAATAATCATATTCTGCACTATATGATCATTGCTATCATGGAGCTTTTTAAAGGGTAAAATATGAACACAGACACATAATCTTACCCAGTCTAGGGGAAGAAGAGGTACAGATACAAGCATAGCTAACTAGAATATATAAGAAAAAATGATGTATTGTTTAAAATGAAATCAATAACTATAGAACATCTAGAAATTAACCTACCAAGATTTACGCAAGTCCTTTGTGGAGAAATTTCTATAAGTCTATTAGCAGATCTAAAAGAAAACCTGATAAATATTTATGAATAGGAGGTCTTAACATTGGAAAGATTCATTTGAAAACCACCAAATTAATCCATAAATTCAGTGACTTTCCAAGCACAAATCTAACAAGATATTGGGAGGGTAGAGAGTTTGACAAGCTCATTTTAAATTTTGTGTGAAAGAATAAGGTCTATGTTACCTCCCACCAGATACTAAATACACTGTAATGTCAGATCAATAAAGAAAAGATGAGATACTGGCAGTGGTGCATACACATAGACCACTGGACCTATGATTAGGTTACCAAATAGGCTGAACTTGGAAGAATACCATGAGGAAACCGCTGTATTTCTCTCCCACCTCTGCCTTCAGACACACTCTATTGTTATCTCCCATCCTAGCTCCTCAACAATACCACAGATAGATCCCTGCTTGCTAGTTATTCCCAGTCATCCTTCACATATTAAGAAGTTTTGTCTATTATAGTGCATCTGAACTGAAATGCCTATTTCATATCTAGTTATCTGTTCTTCCTTTTCTGTCTAGTACAAGTCTGACAGACTTAGGCCCAAGAATGGACATGACTCAGAGTAAAGTGTACAGAGGTCTGCGGGCCTATGTCTGAGTGTGGAAATGGTGTAGATGCTCATCTTTAGGAGATAGGAGAGTGATTGTAGCAAAGAAACAGCAGCAGGAGAGAATGGAATATACACATGGCACCGTGAAACAAGCTTGAGAGCATAGTAATCAGTGAAGATGTTCAAAGTAGATTCAGATTTATACACAAGACCACTCATGCACATTAATAATACTTTCATGAGAGAACACTGCATATTTTTCAAGAACACACACACACATTTAAGACCATAATACACCAGAGAGGGTGCCTGAGCAGGGGCCATGAGAGAGGCAATGGTTGTAGCTGGGGAAGAAAGAGAAAAAGTGATAAAATAAACCAGAGAGAGCTTTGCACAGACTGGTGACAATCACGAGCCACAAAGTAAGGGACTTAATAAACTCAACTCTGAGGGCAGAGGCAGTGCCTGGTTTGAGACATCAGGAAAGTGGGTGCCTGGGGGTGGAAGGGACCCTGGGGCTAAGGACAATGGTATGTGCCATGACAGAGGCTGTCATGAATTGCTGGGTACAAGGCTGTGACAGCCAGAACAAAGTGCACAGGGAATGGAGGGAAAGGCCCATGCAGGAGCATATATGTGTAGAGGAGACTGTTGCCTCTGGGCTGGTCACAGCATCTCCTGGTGGGAGGGACAGTTGCATGCAGAGGTTCTGGGTGCCTGGGAAAAGCTTTCATGCCCAGTGGTGTGACCGCAGAGTGGCTGCACATGGGCCCTAGCCAGTTCTCATGGCAGGCCCACCTCTGGCCACATTGGATGCATCAGTAGACCTCAAACCTGTGAATTCAGGAAATATCTGGGAAGGTCCTTCAAAAATGCCAAAGCTTGGGACACAACCCCAGAGATTGTAATCTGGTACTTGCAAGTAACTGCCACAGGTACCTTGTGCAGCTCCACCAGCACTTGAGTACTTCGGTCATTTATGAGGAACATATACATATACACAGATATTCACTGTGTAAGGATCTAGTTGTTAGGTCAATCATTTAGCCCTTGGAAAACGATCTTCATATATTCTCAAGGACTTAAAATTAATGACACCATTAGAAGTGCAGCAGATTAGGGAGGGGTCTGAGAAGCCCTGAGCTGATTTTTCTGTGCACAGCTGTAGTGTTGATGGTAAATATAAACTGTGTTCCAACCTTATTTGATCTCCAGCTTCCCTCCTTTTTTCCAGAACATTTCATGGGATGATTGTGCTTTAGAATATTCTTTGGGACTTACTGGGTCTCATGAGCACCTCTTGAACCACCACTTTGTTTTCTCACCTTATGTCTTCGTCTAATATTCTGTCCTTCCAGAACAGGTTCAGGGCTCTGAAGATGTTTTGTGGGCCTTCCTCTGCTTTTGGCTAACACTACCCATTCCTCTTCTTGTAGTTACCTTACTGCTGCCACTGCACCCCCTTTAGCACCCTGCACCCACCTGTTCCCTACCAGACCAATTCTTGGCGCTCCTCTGAGCTTTCCCCACAGCATCTCGCACCTGCGTTCATGACTCCTATCTGGTATTTACATGCCTGTTGATCCCAAAAGCTGACACAGAGAGCAAGATATAAATCATTTCAAAACAAGGTTCAAAGAATTGTGGACATGACTACATATGCAAATTTGTTAAAGATACAAAATAAAGAGATGGTTAAGGAGAGAGAGGGGTAATCCAAAGGTTTAGTAACCAGTGAGGTTTGACTGCACTCCCAGGAGTTGCACATTATCTCTGTAATGAATGGTCTGGAATATGAAGAGGCCCAGGAGCCCATGATCTGGGTTGTAATTCACTTTAATCCACTTCCTCTAGCCAGCTGAGCAACCTTGGATAAGTCATTGACCTCTGTGAGCCATAAATACACTCTAACATCCCTTCCTTTTCAAATTAATGACTCTTCAGGGTTTTAAGCCACTGGATCCTTTGAGGTCTCACAGATCACTTTAAAAAATTGGGGAAACTGCTACAAGAAGGAAAATTTATCTTTTGGCAAGTGAAGACATTTAAAATAGTGTAATCTATGGCACTGACGGATGAAAATCGCTAGATGAAATTAAAAGTATAATATGGTGTTGATTTGTTAAATAAAGGATGCTTTAACATCCTCCCAAATTATATAAGTAAACTTATTTTCTAATAAAAGGGCATATATACAGAGCTCCTTATGTAGTGATTCTATTTTTTCCCAAGTTTACTGCAGTGAAGAGAAAACCATTCTAGGTAAGGATGAGTAGGTGATCAGAAAGGGCGGAGGTGATGGGGGTGGGAGGCCAATTCCACGGCACAGAATCAAGGGCTAGGAAAAGGTCAGAGTCCTTGTTTACTGACCCTGGTAGGAGACTGGAGTCTCTTTCTCCTTGAGACACTCACTGATCAGGTGAGTTGGAAGACTTTTGTAAACATCATGATGAAACCAGGAAATGCTTTCCTTCTCATTAAATTTCTCCTATGAGTTTAACACATTTATTTACAAAAGCTTTAGGTAACACTTCATAGGAATCTCCTGGGCATTCTGAAATCCAGCAGTCTGTGGTGATTGAGAAAGCAATGACGATTTGTATCAATTTAATTGTCTCTTTTGATATGTGATATCCATGGTGAACATCTTGTTTTGCTTTGTTGTTGGTGGTGAGAGTTACTGTATACATCCATGTGGGAGTTAGATTGTGGGTGGATGAATGGAGAAAAAAGCATTCAAAGTAATCACATGGGACAGGAACAGTGAAAGAGTGAATCACAAGAGATTTGAAAGGTTTCCCTAGGTTTGGAGAAGAACCAAACCTTGAGGGGATCTTCAAATTCCTTGATTCCCACAAAATTCTATGGCTCTTGGCTTTCCCTTGAGAATTTTGATACATTTGGTGAAGATTAGAAAGTTGATTTTTTTCATATATACAGAACACAGTCTTGATTTGGGGAGTTGAGTAGCTAACTTGATTTTGAACTTGTTTACTGCTGGAAAAGAATGGCTTCCTGCTTTTGACAAGGGAGCAACATCAAAAAAGGTTTACAAATGAAAATTAAAAGGTTTCTTGGACAGCAAACACACGAGTAGTATTTGGGAAATTGATCTTAAGTGACTCTGAAAACAGAATAACTGTCCCCTGAAAGGCACATGGGCTTGGTTGCTAATGTGAAAATTGTTTAATAAATGGCAATCTAATCTAAATGCAGCCTTCTAATGAAGGGTAGGAATGTCCTCTGATAGCCAGCCCTGTTCAGTCTGTTTTCGGCTTTCAGGGTAACACAAAGTATGAGGACAGACAATTTTTCTGTGACAGTCAGTCTTAACAGAAATCTATGGGCTGCTGCAGGGGTGGTTTAATTTAAAGGGAAGATAAATGCTGATGTTGGCTTGAATTTCAGGAATTTGATGCATCTTTATGTACATTCAGTTATAAATTTAGGGTCAGCTATGAGCTAGGTTCTGAGGCTGCAGAGATGCACAAAATACAGTCGATTACTTCATAAAGTTCAGGGCTCTGTACAGGGGTCAGCGAACTTTTTCTGTAATATGCCAGATAGTAAATAGTTTAGACTTGAAAGCCATAAGCTCTTTGTTGCAATCAGGCAACTCTGCATTATTCTGTGAAAACAACCATAGGCTAATGTGTAAGCAAATAGATATAGCCTATTCTAATAAAACTTTATTTACAAAAATAGGCAGCAGGTGGGATTTGGCCCATGAGCTATAGTTTGTCAACCCCTGGATTAGTGACAGAGATCATTTATAGGAATAGGCAATTATAACACAGGGTATGATGTTTTATAATTAAGGTGTTCTGTGAACCTGAAGTAAAGAGTCAATTCTGTCTGGGAGAAATATGAAAAATGCATTTGAAAGTAAATGACACTAAGCTAGATCTTCAATGAGGAGTAAAACTGGGCCAGTGAATAAGTGACTCTTACTTTCCTTCTTAGCAGAAACTCTTCTCAAGTTTTTTTATAACAAAGGATTCTTCATTATAAAATTTCATTGCAGAAGTATTTTTAAAAGAAAAAGTTTATTCTGTGAAAATGCATAAAGAAACCGCACTTAAAATGGAGTTAGGAGGACCTGAAGGAGCCCTTCCACACACAAACTTTCTATCCACACAGCTTACTTTACATCTCTGGGCATAAAGAAGTTCACTTTACTACCTCAGCAGGAGGAAGGAAGATTTTCTTCCTGCCTAGCAACAACCTGGCCAATGAGAAACTGCCACAACTCAGCCAATGAGAAACCATCTACCCTGGACTCTTGCTTTTCTCCTAAAGAATTTTATGCAAAGCTGTCCTTTCTAGATTCCTCCTTTTTCTCTGTAAGGTGACATTCCTCTCCTTTGTTATCCAGACTTGCCTATGGTTTGTCATAGCTTGCTTGTCTCAATTCTTCTGCTATTCATGAATTAGCTCCTTTTGCTGGTAAAATAGTTAATCATTTTATTTTTAAGGTTAACAATTTTTCACACTTGGCTCTTTACCTGATCGAGTATCAATAAGCTGGTAGACAAACACCTAAGAAACAACACTGAAACTAAGTTTAAAGGGCCATCTATTAGATCATATGTTTGTAGGTGAAAATTCTGAAATCTTAACTATTGTATTTGACTCAGGAAGGAATAACAAAAGGAAGAAAATTTAATAACTGATCAATTAGATAAAGATTCAAATGATCTTCTTTACATGATAAAATAGCCAAATTTGCCAATCTGGCGTGTATATTAGTTTTCTATTGCTGTGTCACAATTTACCACAAACTTAGGATTTTAAAACAACATATGCTTATTATCTCAGAGTTTACATGGGTGGGTTGTTTGGCCACAGCTCATCTGGATCCATTGCTCATTTTGTTCCAGGGTCTCCAAGACAGCAACCAAGGTGTGGACTATACTGTGTTCTCTTTGGGAAGCTTGGGTGAGGAGGAGTTCACACCCAAGGTCAGGCAGGTTGTTGGTAGAATTCATTTCCTTGTGGTTGTAGGACTGAAGGCTCTGGCTTTTTGCAGCTCTTAGCAGCCACTGCAGTTCTAGCAGTCTCTTGTGGTTCATCGCCACTTGAGTTTCTCCAACATGGCCCTCTCACTTCATCACACTCACAGGAAAATCTCTAGCTCCAATCTAAGACAGAACATAACCATGGGAGTGACATAAACGCCAGGAGAAGGGGACAGTGAGAAGGCCCACAGCATGCCTATTTTCTGTGTGCACTGTTTGGTTTTCCATGTGAGCAGAGGCTTCATTTATGAGCAGGTATAGCCAATGACTGGAATAGTTAGTAACAACAGCCTGCCCTGTGTGCCAGACACTAAAATACAGCATTTCTTGTTATAGAAGAGGTTGTTGGGGCTCAGAGGGGTTAAGCAAATTACAGAATATACTATAGTCATTAAAAACTCTCATTGGAATCAGGTTTTGATAACTTCAGAGTCTCTTCTTTTCAGCAGTATAACAAAGTGTGAAGCTGAGGATCGACTGAACCTCTCTGTGGACAAGCTCACATTGCACTGTTCGAAGCTACAGGTTTGCCTTGCACGCAAGTGTCATATTCAAAGGGATCCTTATTCACAAAGGATGCAAGGAGAGGGTGTGGAAAGGAAGTGGACATTTCTAGTCATTACTCAGAGTGAGTTTCTATCATGCCATGTACAGCATGAAGAGCACCATCCTTGTTAATTGAAGACAGCACATTTTCTACCTCCAAATGGAAATATGCCACCAGTGGGGTATCATAAAGGTTTGCTACTATGACCCACCCTTCCTTTGAAAAAAAGTTTGGTTTCACTTGGGAAGATCTGAGTGGATCATTAATGATATCAGTAGAGACAGACTCTGCCTTACTATGGTGGCCAACACCGTCGAATGCTCAGTGGCTTGCAGCCAAGGGCACAGTGCTCCTTAGAGTCAAGCAGGGGCTCTGCTACTCATCCTCGTCATCCTCACTCCAAGCTGCTCTGAAGTGGTGGAGTGCCTACTATCTAGAATACTGCTTGCCACTATGGCAGAGGGAAAGAAAGCTCTTGAGATCTCCACTGGCAATAAACTGTTAGCAGAGAAGGGGCACATCGCCTGTGCTCTTGACTCATTAGTCAGAACTACTCATTTCTCCCCACCCAACCACATGGGATTAGACAGTACAGTACCATCGTGGGCCTCGGGCCAGAAGCTGGGAATACCCTATGCACTGATGACTGCTGATGTAAAATGTGCCATCCAGATTCTCTGACCAAGTTAGAGATTTACACCATGGTTACCCCAAGCCATTATTTTATAGATAAAGAAACTAAGGTAAATAATAAAAGAAGAACAAAATGCTGATTCTCAGGTCTTTTTTTCACAATTAAATCAAGACTTTAAAACAACCACAGGTTCTGGGAATTAATCCAGTTGACTTCTTTTGTCGCAATAATGTCTGTAATCTGAACTCAAATTCAGTGAGTTTCAGAAGGCAAACAAACGTGATCAGAACCAATGAAGAGAAAATGCATGTGAGGACTTGGGAATCCAGAAGTCTGCTAGTAAGAAAAAGCCCAACATGTTCACAAAGAATAAGAGTGAAATGTTCCTGTCCAAATCTAAGTTGTACCCCAGATATGGGCAGTGTTCATACTGAGAATGGATATGACATTGGCATTAATCAACACTAACACTAAGATGATTTTGTGAGGCTCTGGCTTTTGAAATGAAGCTTTTAAATTGCACTGGTTAATAACTACAGAGTGAGTTTGAGAGCAATAATATATCCCCTTAATCAAACTTTATGTCTGAGCATTTTAATGAATAGTTCTAGTATACAGAACTTCCAAAGAGAGCCAAGTTAGTGGTGGAAAACAGAAAAGGTTTCAGTCCTTACTAAGAAACGCAATCCTAACAACTGGCACAAGAACCAAAATGAAGAAAGGGGCCCATCTTACACACTAGCATTTTTGGAAGTCATTCTTTTACACACTATGTTTTAGAATTTCCAGGCATCTGTCTGTTGCTAGAATACCTACACACTTTGTGGAAGCTTTATTTGAAAATGCTGTGTACCTTGTCTAAAGGGCCAGCTGGGATGCCAGAAATAGTATCGGCTCTATTTATGTCTTTGGAGTAATTACAGTGGAATTTAAAGACTTAGTTTATAGATCCAAGAAGAAGATCTTCTGTGTACACTAAAAGGATGAATCCTTTCCAGACAACTTCTCATTTGGCTGAAGAAGAGCTTGAGGAAGCATTTCATAACGTCGGCCAAAGTCGTTTTTAGCAAGACCTGGGTGGGATTCTTGCTGAATTTAAAAAAGCCTTGATTTTAATCTATCCAAGGTTACTTTGTTGTAGTTATGAAACTATGAATCAATTTTAAGGCTTTCAGGGATGAAAGGAGATATTGAGACAAGTGCCTGCTATCTTTTGTTGAATGGGGGAAAAATATGTTAACCAATTTCCTGATGGCTTTGCCTGGTGGACTTGACTTTTGTTTAGCTAATGTCTTTTTGGAATGCATCTCTGTTTTTTCCTATTCATGCCCTGCCTCTTACCAAAGGCCAGTAAATGTATGTGTGTTCAAGGAGAAGCATGCAGTGTGTGTGGTCAATCTGCTTGTTTCCCACTTACTGGAAGTAAGTTGGATTCTGCTCCGAGAGGGGATGCTACATGCTGATGCGGCTGATGATGTACCTGGAAGAAGATTACATGACTCCATGCTGTTTGGACAAAGAGTGAAGGAATGCTTACATATAGAATCTGTGATGCTGCCACCTTCCCCAGTCTTTTTCACTATGAGAATAAAACCAATTCATTCAAAATGTGTCCTAGTAGACAACAAACCTGTGAGATAATTCATTTGCATCAGTCTCGACAAAGATCAGGACAAACTTCGCCAGCTATGCAATCCATCCATCCTCTTAAATGTTAATGTGTGTTCAGGAGACCCTCTTACTATTATAAGCAATAATAACAGGGCTTTAAACGTATTAACTGCTTAGTGGTGTCCAACACCTGTTTGATCCTAGAGGCTGCAAAGATGAATAAATTCAGGATAGTTTCTGCCTACATGGACCACACTTTGTACTCTTCCAACATCATGTCTAATCCTTAAGGCAAAACTTTTATATTGGTATGAGGAGCCCCACTTTTTTGGCAAAGAAAATAGAAGTGGTGTCTTTCATAAGATCATAAAGCAAGCAACTGAAATTCAAACCCAAGGATATCTAACTGCCTAACCACCCTCTCTTTCCTTCTGACAGACAGACTTTATAACACAGAGTCAAATGGTGTTTGGAAATGTTCCAGATGAAATGATCATGGCTTATTTTGTGGGAATCAGTCTTCACACTGATGGTGCTGGTTTGTTGTTGTGGATATGGTTGAGCTGTGTATCTCACTTTCCCCAATCCCCCTCTTTCTGTTGTTTTGCATCACAGCTGCTAGAAGACAAGCTTGTATGAAATCTGGGAGCCAGGGGTGATGCATGTACTGATGATGCCATTACACTCTGAAGGACTTTTCATGATTAGATGTGGTAAAGAGATACATAGGGGAGCTGTGGGGGCCCAGATGGGTCTTGCTTTTCCTTCACTCTGTAGACAGGTCTTCCTCCAGACTGGTAAACAAAGGCCGTGGCCCTGTTCGAGGTTCGCCTGTGGACTCTTACAGGTGGAAGTTGCACAGAAACCATAGCCCCCAGACCTTTCAGAGAGTAGTCCCTTCAGGAAGAGATATGCTTGGCTTCTCAGACTTCTCTGTCAGATCCAAATTGTCTCCCCATGCCAGAGCTTCTGGTGGGCTGGCAAGAACTTTCTCTCTGATGCCCCAACAGCCATTTCTAAATCTTCTTTTCCCAGTTCCATCCACAGTTATTTAAGATACACTTCCTATAAAAATCTTTATCCTGAGAAACTTATGGTGGTTCTTCCCTTATGGAATCCTGATGATATATTCATTTATTCATTTGCTGGGGCAAACCCAGTGTTAGCTGAAAGGAAACCCTGGCCCGACTCATGGATGCACTCCCAGTTTCACTTCAATGAAGATAGCTGATCTCAGCTCCAGTAAGTCCTGGTACCACTTGTTTTCACAAAAGGATGTCACATCGTGTTGTCAGCTCAAGTGATTATGTCTCTGTCATTAATCAGGAGCAAAAGCCTGAAATCCTTACCAGACCATCTTACTCCCACTGGTTTGCCACCCAATTTTTACTAAAAGCTCCAAGAGAATTTAATTCATAGAGTTTCACTTTCCTATGAAGAGTTTTAAACTGAGGGTTTCAGTTCCTAGAGAATTGCATTGGCCTGAAGAGGATATTAAATATATCTGAATTAGTTACTAATTTTAAAAACTAGGAGATTTCATTTAAAAGTCTGGATTCCCAATTTCCTTTTTAAAAATAGAAAAACCTCATGTCACTGAGTCCACATTCCTAAACCACAGTCTACTCTTCATTTCTGTTACTTGTTTGGCCCCTTAGGCATTTGAATTGATGGCCCCCTGGAGAGTCTAAGTCTTCCCACAGGAACAAGGGTCATTAACATACTCATGGAGGTGTTCTGTAAGAACAAGGTATGAAAAATCCCCACTGATGTATTCCAAAGATGTTGAGGATGTTCTTACCAGATAACTAATTTCCAGGGGTCAAATTTGGAACAAACAGTGCCTAATTTGAGCTTCATGTCAAACACATGTCCTGCCCCTCCCAGTTTCATTAGCTTGTGACAGCACAGCTAATGGGCTAGTATTCTCATTCGCTTTCTGAAGGCCTATGCTGCAGGTTACTCTACTCATTGGCCGCTTGCACACCCAGGTCCGCGTTCTGCTGGCTTCTTAGTATGTAGCACGGCACTGCACACTGTCCTGTTGATGTTAGCATGGTCTGTCTTGCAGGTTTAAGTTCCAGGCTTGGCTGCAGGGCTGGAGCGTTTCCTCCCATAAATGTATGATTTGCAACTCTGTTGACTTTTGTTTAGCTTTCCTGTTTGTCATATCTTGCAATGCTTCCTTTCGGTTAAGAATATTTGGCAACTTTGTTGAAACAGGCTGGCTGCCTTAAATCAAGAATTTAAAAGTTTAATTTAGGTTGATTATTCTCTAAAGAAAAAAAGGAGATGCTTTTCAGCATAAATTTTCACTTCTTCATTGTAAGATCTTTTTATCAGCTGGTTTGGTTAATAGAGTTATCTCTGAAGAACAGGAGATATTCACATAGACATAGAAATGGCTGTATGCAAAGAATACATATAAACAGTGTCTGGCACAAAGTTAGAACACAAAAAAATATTAGCTGTTATTATTACATGTACAATATAAATTATATAATTGATTATGTTTTCTGTTTTGCTTTGGCTTCCAGGAAGCTCCAAAGCAAATGTATAGCTGAATTACAATTACCTTGTAGGAATTATGCTTAATTACTATATCTTTTGTTAACTAAATGATTTTTCTATCACTGCTCCCTAATCCTGATTATTTATTTTTCTTTTTCTAGTAAACTGTGATTTTTTTTTGCATGTTATAGTCCATTGTGGAGTGATGGCAATAAATGGAGTAATTCAAGTTTTTATTACCTAAAACCAGGATTAGAGCTAGTCTCTATGGATTTATCTTTAATCTCTGAAAAAGTCCAACTAAACTTACAATCTAGAATCAGCAGTTTTTCCTAAAATACAGATTTAAATATAATTCTAACATTTAAAAAAGTATTTCCTAACAGATGAAATTTAAACATCTTAACCTGGCATTGACACCTTACCCAAAGTGGCTTTGACCTGTTTCTTCAGTTGTATGACTCCCTATGAAACTTTCCCTCTGGCCAGGCCGGCCTGTGGAGTCGACCCTTTCACACCAGACCACAAAGTGCAGGGTACACAGTTGGTGAAAGGAGGAAGAGACCAAATCCTTGGGAGATGCGCCATGACCAACAGCTCTCCTTACATTTTCATTACCACTGATACAGGGAGGGCTTTGATTCTTCTCGTTCTAGACGCCATTTGAGGGCAACTGTGAGCAATGGGGACATTTTTCCAAATAAAAAAGAGAAAGTTTGAAAACTTACAAAAAAAGATTGGTTCATTTGGCTCTGTTTCTTATAAACAACACAAAGCCCACTTAAGCTGTTTACTGACCCAGGAGCACATCTGTGTGGAAGTGTTTTGTTTTTCTATTTTACAGTAAGGTTAATTTCCCAGCCTAGTGACTTTATGACCTTCTTTTACTATGCTTCATTTTTACCTCTGGATAATCTTAGTCCCCCACTAGTTTATCTTCCCCTCACTCATTCAGTCATCATGAATTTGATAAATATTTAGTAAGCCCACGCTTAATGACAGGTATTGACAATAGAGTGAAAAACAAAATAGTTAAGTACTTTCATGAGGTAGGGAAGAGTAAAAACCAAAACCAATCACTAAAAAAATAAAAATTACAGGATAAAATTTCATAAGAAGTATGTAGAAATCTCTATAATAGGGTAACTCTTGTGTATGGTAAATATATAATTAAATGTATGAACTTAGGTGTATGGCTAAGATAAGATTAGGACACGAATATACTGAGATTATATGAGGTCATGGATGGTTTCTGTGAGGACATAGCATTTTGAAAGAGGAAAAGGGAAGAAATCAACAAAAGGATATAGTTCCCCAGATTAGAGCACATTTTTTGTGATTAAGAAGTTCTTGCCAAAGACTGCCTGCTATATTTATCTGCCTATCTGTCTATCTATCTGTGTGTATTATGAACATAATGTATATTTATATTTATATATTTCATGTTATTATTTAGATTCATATATATTTTTGTTATATTAATGCATCATATATGCAGTTTAGACAGATAATATAGTTAAAAATGTAAATTTTAAGCTACTTATTCCTTTCATATTTTAATGTTCTGTGATCATGAAAATTATGTGTGATACAAATCATTATTAATTAAGGAAATAAACTAATATTCCCTCAAAAAAACCACTGAATGTTTACTAGGTAGCAAGCTCAGAATTATGTGTCCTTCAAGGGCATGCATAGTGATGACACTAGGGGACAGTGGCCCAAATAGTTTCCCTATGACATGGGGAAAGCTGTGAGCAAAGTATACCTATGGAGCTGAGGAGCATGGAAGAGGGTCTCTGACAGCCAGGTATTTTAGAGAAAGCTTCCTGCAAGTGAAGATGCATGGTCACAATCTGAAGGATGATTAAAAGTTAAACAAGAGAAGGGAGAATAGCATGAGAAGAGGAGGAATAAAGGTTGGGATTTGTGAGAATAAAGGTTGGGATTGGTCACCAAAATGAAACTAGATGTTGTTGGCAAACAAATGATAGATAACCAAAATGGATGGCAGCACAAGGACCACTAAAGAAAATTTAGTTGACAATAGAAAATCTAGAGAAAATAATGGTCAGCCATCTGTATGGCAAACCAGGAGAGTCCCAAGAATTGGGACAGAGAGGGAACAGTCACTGAGGACCCATGTGTGTCGTCAGCACTGGCAAGGGGTTCTATGTGGAATGAATGGTCCGTAGGATCAAAGGCAGCCAGGAGGCTCAGGCAAGAAAAGTGCTGAGGCAGTATCATTACATTTAGAGATAAGAAAGTCTTTGGTGACCTTTCAAAAACAGTAAGGGCTGGAGGCTGAAGCATTTTGCAGGGCTGTAGAGTGAAGGGATGAGGGTCGACGGAGTGGAGAGTCTTGCCATGACTTTTACAAAAAGTTTCATTACAAAGGGTAGGATGTCATGGGGACCGTTCACAGACGATGCATGAGTCCAGGAAGGTTTTTCTTCTGTTGTGGATGTTTTGTTTTTTAAGGGTGCAAAGGTTTGAATGTTTATTTAAGCCAAGGGAAAGAAGCCAAGTTAAAAGGGATTGTTGAAGATACAACAGTGAATATTACATTTGAGCGATCATGGTTTTGAAGGAAAACAGATGGGATCAAGGGCAGCACTGAAGATACTGATATTGAATAAAAGACAGGGTATCTCTTTCTCTAACCATAGAGACAATTAGGCAGGGAAGGGACCTATGAAGATGAATCTCTATGCAGCCAGGAGGGACAGGAGGTTGGGATGGTTGACACATGATGACAGGAAAAGAGATAAGATTACATGTTCAAAGGAGGCTGTGGGGTTGAATAAATAACTCAGGAGCATTGAAGGTGTGAAAGAAGCACTGGGATAACAAGAACGGAAGCCAACTCAGGCCCAATTCAAAGACTGGTAAACAAAGTTGATGGTGGCCCAACAGAGGCTGAAGATCATTAATAATGTGAGGTGGCAATCTGCTCCATTATTGATTCTCTTCAACAGAAAGCAACAATTTAGGAATAGAAAAGAGGAGATGAAACAAAGTCTGACATTTTTTCCTGGAAGATTTGACAGTAAGCAGGAGGGCATTGGAAGGAGCATGAAGTAAAAGAGGGAATGAGGTTGATCATGTTAGTAAAGTAATAGTTCTGGATGTCACCCTTTCATCTGGGATGGATCAGGAAAGAGGGAATCCTGGAGGGTTGGACAGTCAATGAGGAAAGAAGACTTATACACTGACTGAGGTTCTTGATGAGACAGAGAACAGTACAGTGGGAGGAAAAGAACATTAGATATTTATGATATTCCTGAGAATGAAAACAGGCATTCTAGTCCTAACATTTCATGTGTTTCCATAAATACTGCCAAAACTAACTCAGCTGAGCTGGGAACCCACCAAGGGCCAAAGATGTTTCCTGATTTAATAAAAGGCTGTGCTGATTTTTCAGATATTTCCATTGTCTACTGTTGGTGGTAAGTGATGAATTTACAGGTAATAAATTATGCTAGCTAACGATTGATTCTAAAGTGGATTTATTTATTCCATTGTCCTTCTAATCATGAGAATTTATGGCAGATACATCCATAAGCTACCTGAAATGTTCACATGTCTCCCTCTTGTAAGAAAATATGGTTTCATTAAAATAAAGTTTTGGAGAATGATACCCTTTTATAGGTGATCAAAGCCTGTGGATGAAATTTTCACTAATTAATAAGGGCCATTCATTGAAGGGTTGATTTTCCTAAGGGGAAGGAGTTGCTGAACACTTGAGAAGAATGACAGCTTGCTGCTGTGACTCAGATCATTTGCACAGTGGAAAAAAAGGTAGTACAGGGATGCTAGTAAAGCCCCTTTGGCATTCTTTCACAGCTTTGTAGACTTTGGGATTTTACTTTTTGTGAAGATAGTAAATTAACATCAATGTATATTTATCATTAGTTTCTCAAACTTCAGAGGATACATTTAATACTGTTGTTTGTACACTGCAGAAAGAAAGCAAACAAGAAGTTACTGAGCAAGATGGCAGACAAGTTTTATTTTTCCCAGTTTCTTAAAGAACACTGACTTTGATAGTTGTCCATGGACAAGGTACCTCTCTGGGAGCCCAGAAGTCTAGCAGAGAAATTCCAGCACTTGGTTACAGGGGGGAAAAAAGAGGAAGATTAGATACATCACAAAGAGGGTAAAAGAAGAGGGTTAAATGAATAGTATCGCTTTACCCATATCACCCTTCTCCCAGAGGGGCTCAGCACAGCGCCAAGAGAACTTTTTGGCTTGTGATTTCTCCCATGAGGGACGTGAGAGTGTGTGAGTGATTGTCAAGCTTCCCTGGCCATGTTGGTTGCCACCAAAGAGGCTCTGGCTGACTCTCTGGACTGGGAGAAAGCACACAAACTTGAGCATTCAATAACATCGTAAAAAAGGCAAATGGGAGGATGTCAGCACTTGGCCTGGCTTTGCAGGATGACAGAAGACATAAATCTTAAGAATTGTACCCCAAGAGGGAACAGAACTATGGAGCAGGTTTATCTGTAGAAAAGGCCTGAGATTGCCTCCAAATCCCTAGCAGGGATGACAGAAGGTATTTTTCTCCCAAAGCCAGTCAGCAAAGAACAGAGGAATTGACTTTTCTTCACATGCAAACGCAACAATTTAGGACTTCAAGGAACATGAAAAATCAAGGAAACATGACAACACAAAAGGAACACAATAATTTTTTAGTACCCAACTGCAAAGAAAAGGAGATATGCAATTTGCCCAAGAAGATTACAAAATAGTTGTTTTTAGGAAGCTCAGTGAGCTATAAGGAAATAGGGAAAGACAATTCAATAAATTCAAGAAGAAATTACATGAAAACATTAGAAGTTTACCAAGAGTATAGATATCAAAAAGACAACCAAACAGAAATTCTGTTTTGAAGAATGCAATGAATGATATGAAAAATGCAAGAGAACACCATAAACAACAAAAGATCAAGCAGAAAAAAAAATCTGTGAACTGAAGGCAGGTCATTTGAAATTATCCAGTCAGAGGAGAACAAGTTAAAAAGAATGAGAAAGAGTGAAGAAAGCCTAAGTGAATTATGGGATACTACCAAAAAATTATGCATTATTGGAATCCTAGAAGCAGAAGAAAGAAAGGAAGAGATAGATAACTTATTTATGGAAATAATGGCTAAGAACTTCCCAAATCTTGGGAAACATTTGGATAGTCAATTATATTAAGCTCATAGGTTCCCAAACAGATTTAACCAATAAATCTTCTCCAAGACAGTTTATAATGAAATTGTCTAAAATCAAAAACAAAGAAAGAACTTTAAAAGCAAAAATAGAAAAAAATTCCTCAACTCCAAGGGAATCCACATAAGGCTATTACTGGATTTCTCAGCAGAAACCTTGCAGGCCAGATATGAAGAGGCTGACATATTTAAAAATGCTGAAACAAAAACACTGCCAACCAAGAAGACTTCATCTGGCAAACCTGTCACTTCCATTCAGAAATGGAGAGAGAGACTTTTTCAGACAAACGAAAACTGAAGTTGTTTATCACCACTAGAACTACCTTCCAAGAAATGCCAAAAGGAATCCTTCAAGCTGAAATGAGAGGATACTAATCAGTACCATGAAAATATAAAACACATTGGCAAGGTAAGTGTATAGTCAAACCCACAATACTCTTAAACTTTAATATGGCAGTGTATTAATCACTAAACTCTAGTATAATGGTTAACGAACAAAAGCATTAAAAATAACTATGGTTACAGTAATTTGCTATTGGATTTGCAATATAAAAGATGTAAATTGTGACATCAAATAATAAAATGTGAGAGGGAGTAAAAAGGTAGTTTTTGTATGCATTTGAAGTTTAAGTTGTTGTCGGCTTAATATAGAACATTATAACTACAAGATGTTTTATGTACACCTCATGGAACCACAGAGCAAAACCAACAGCACATAAAGATAAGAGAATTAAACTACACCACTTCAGAAAATCATCAATTCACAAAGGAAGATAGCAACAGAGGAAGTAAGGAACAAAACAACCAGAAAACAGTAAAATAACATTAGAAAGTCCTTACTTATTAATAATTACTTTACATGTAAGTGGATTAGATTTTCTAATCAGATGGTATAGCACAGTTTAACCATAAGCTCACATCAGCTTTCAGGATACACACAGGCTGAAAATGAAGGGAAACAAAAATATATTAAATCTAATATATTCATATATTTTTAATTAAAAATAAGTATAGCCACCTCTACAGATCACATCTATCAGACAAAACTGACTTCAACTCAGAAGCTGTAACAAGAGATCAAGAAGGCCATTGTATGACAAAAGGGTCAATTTATCAGGAGGATATAACAATTTTAAATATATACATATATATTCAATATCAAACTACCCAGATATAGTGTGCAAATATTAACAAATCTGAAGGGAGAAAAGGACAATATAAGAATAGGACATGTCAATAGCCCACTTTCAACAGTGGTAGATCATCCAGACAGAAAATCAGTAAGGAAAATCAGTTGGATTTGAATTGTACTTTAGATCATAGGACTTACAGACATATACAGAATAGTCCATCAACAGCAGTAGAACCCACATTCTTCTAGGTGTACATGGAACATTTTCCAACATAGATCACATGTAAAGCCACAGAACAAGTCTTAACAAATTTTAGAAGATTGAAATAATATCAAGCATCTTTTCTGACCACAAGGTGCTTGGTAGTCTGGAAATCAGTGTCTGGAGGAAAACTGGAAAACTCACAAATATGTGAAATTAAACATGCTCCTGAACAGCCAATAGGTCAAAGAAGAAATAAAAAGGAAAAGTAAGATAAAAAATATTAAAATACAACATACTAAAATTTATGAATGAAGCAAAGGCAATTTCAAGAGGTAAGTTGATAGCAATAAATAACTACATTAAGAAAAAATAAAGATATCAAATAATTTAACTTTACATTTCAAGATACTAGAAAAAGAAGAACAAACTAAGCTTAAAGTTAGCAGAAGAAAGGGAATAACAAAGTTAAGAGCAGAAATAAATGAAATAAAGAGCAGAAAGATGATACAAAATATCAACAAAACTGGGTTGGCTTTATAAAAAAAATAAATCGGTGAGCCTTTAGTTAATTTAGGGAAAAAAGGAAGTTTAAATCAGAAATGAAAGAGGGGACATTACAACTGATAATGCAGAAATACAAAGGTTTATAAGAGACTATTATGCACAGTTATACACCAGCAAATTGGATAACCTACAAGAAATGGATAAATTCCTTGAATCAAGTAACCTACTAAGACTGAATCATAAGGAAATAGAAAACATGAACAGACCAATAATGAGTAATAATATTGAATCAGAATCAAAAATCTCCCAACAAAGAAAAGACCAGGAATAGATGGCTTCAATGATGAATTAATACACCAAATTCTGCCAAACATTAAAGAAGAATTAATATTAACCCTTTACAAACTCTTCCAAAAACTTGAAGAGGAGCGAACACTTCTAAGTTCATTTTGTGAGGCAAATACTACCTGGATACCAAAGCCAGACAAGGACACTGTAAGAAAAGGAAATTTCAGGTCACTATCCCTATGCATATACATGCAAAAATCCTCAGCAAATATTAGCAAACTATATTCAACAGCACAATAAAAGGGTTATACACCATGATCAAATGGAATTTATTTCAGGGATGCAAGGATAGTTCAACATCCACAAAATAATAAATGTGATATACCACATTAATAAAATAACAGATAAAAGTCATGTGATCATTTCAATAGAGGCAGAAAGCATTTGGCAAAAAAAAAAATCTTCACGATAAAACCTCTCAATAATGCAGATGTAGATGAAATATATCTCAACATAATGAAGGCCATATATGACAAGTACCAGCTTACATCACAGTCAATGGTGAAAAGCTGAAAACTTTTCTTCTAAGATCAGTAAGATAAAGGTGTCTACTCTCACCACTTGTGTGCAACAAAGTGCTGGAATTTCTAGCCCTTGACATTAGGCAGAAAAAAAAAAGGAAATTTCCAAAGCAGAAAATAAAAAGTAAAATTGTTTCTGTTGTAGACTGCAAGATTTTATATATATATGTGTGTGTACAGAAAAGCCTAAAGACTCTATTAAATAACTGTTAGAATAGATTAATGAATTCAGTAAAGTTGGAAGATACAAAATCAACATATGAAGATCATTTGCATTTCTATATACTAACCACAAACTATCTGAAAAGGAAGTTAAGAAAGCAATTCCATACAAAAGCATCAAAAAGAAAAGAATAATTAAGATTAAATTTATCAGAAGAGGTGAAAGATTTGTACATTAAAACTATAAAATGTTAATGAAAAGAATTGAAGAAGACATAAATAAATGGAAAAATATCCCATCCTCATGAATTGGAATAATTCATATTGCTAAAATGTCTATACTATCCAAAGTAATTCACAGATTCAGAGCAGTCTATCAACATTCCAATGGCATTTTTCACAGAAATAAAAAAATCCTAAAATTTGTATGGAAACACAGACACACACACACACACACACACACACACACAAACCAAATATATAAAGCAATCTTGAGCAAGAAGAACAATGCTGGAGGTATCACAAGCCATATTACAAAGCTATAGTGATCAGAACAGTATGATATTTGCATAGAACATACTATATGCATATGACTATTTGCATAAAAACATATGACTAGTTAGAAATACTTACTGTATACTTTAAATTTGCTAAGAGAGTAGATTTTAAGTGTTTCACCAAAAAGCACAAAAAAATTAACTGTGTGAAGGGATGTATGTGTCAGTTAGCATGATTATGGAAATCATTTCACAATGTATAGGCATATCAAGTCATCATGTTGTACACTTTAAATATTTTACAATTTATTTGTCAATTATACCTCAGTAAAGCTGGGGGAAAGAAAGGAATTACCTGGAGCAGTTATGAAATTATTTACATATTTTGATAAAATCTTATTACTTTACCTTCAAGAAGTATGAGCTTTCAAATCAAAAGGAATTTGGAAGATGGTATGTGCTTACGTGAGCACATCATATATACCTCATTCCTCCCTCGGGTGGGTTATATGCATCTATTTATATTCACAGTGGTAGTTTTCAATTGTATATTAGATTTCTCAACGGATGAAGGTTTGAAAATACAACCTGTGTTATCTCAGTATCAGTCTCTCCACATGGCCCCCGAGATTCAGTGTCAAAGAACATATTGAGAAGGTGGTTCTACTCCCTAAGTCCCATGTGTGTGGGTAGCTGATGAGCAGGGCTCCTGGGTGTAGAGACTGAAGTCATCACAATGCCCTTCCTCCAGTGAGCAGGAGCAACTCCAAATGCTACTGGGGCATCGCAAAACTCCTCAAGCTATTTTCTAAAAGGTTTCTTGTTTTGCCCCACCAAATCTAAAACATTGTTTTCCATTTACTTCTCCCCCTAATTTTTTAAACCCAAGGGTATTTTAAAAGAAAATGCTATCCACATGTTTTTTATTCATTTACACTTAAATCATTAAAAGCCTGTTTTGTAAGAGCTTTTTGATGTCCAGAAAGTTTTTTTCTAATTCCTTTTTATAAGTCATTTAAAGCTGGTCTCCCTTCCTTTTTCCTCTTTGTCCCTCAGTTGCAAAAAAAAAAGAACAGAGAGTTGAATTTTGCTTGATGATTTTTTTAATCCTAAGGGCCAGGGCTAAACCCTCAGCCCATACATGTTTCTAACCTAGGATGTGTGCACCCTCACGCTCAGAAACCCAAACAGTGGGTAGCTCAATGTGATGCCTTTTTATGGTCATATAAGTTCACAAAATTATGACCCTTTGCATTAGCATTCTCTCTGCCAAAATAAACAATACTTTAAAGTCTATTTAGAATCGCTTCATTCTACACAATTCACAAGGCACCCTAACACATCACGTGCCCATCCCTGCTCTCTCTCTCCCATCTTCCAGGCACCCTATGGGCTCATTCTCACAAGCAGGCTTCTATGTATTCTTAGAGTTAATACTTGAATATGGGTTCTAACTCAACTTAAGTCAGTTCATCTAGACAATGAAATTGTGTGCATGAGGCACTGGTAGTAGGAAGAAAGAATGTCATACAGACTATTGGGCTCTCTGAATTATCTCCTTAAATACTGAGAGAAGTGTGCTTTGGGAGAATTAATTATGTGAAGAGTGTTGTTTGTTCCAACTCTTGTTTGGGGATATAAGCATCCAGGCTTACAGTTTTAGAAACCAGTGATGCATGAGGCTTTCACACTGGGTTTTCCGTGTGTCTTCTCATGGCAATTTTGGGTATCTTATATGGAACCCTTTTGTCCTTCAGAAGATACCATGCTATAGGACTGAAAAGCTAATAAGCAGTTTTTTCCCCTATGAATATTTTATGCCAACTAAAACTTGTAAGCAAAACATTAATGCTAGTATTAATGTGAAAACTAGTTTTCCAATTATGAACTATTTGTGATTAAATATTGCATGTAAAACACCATATAGCACAAGGCAAGGAAATCTACACACCCTTTACCTTGGCAATTTAACTTGGAGAAATTTCTGCAAAGTGAATAATGACATGAGTTTGTTTCTGATGGTAAAATATTTGAAATAAAAGAGGACTCACTGCATATAATTAAGGTATTGAATCAAAGAAGCAAAGTGTTTTGTAAAAGGTAATAAAATACAACTATTTATAATACAGTTCTAGAAGAACACATAATGATACAAGACATTTATTTGTAGTGTACCGAGTGAAAATGCCAATTTTATAAGAGAATTACCACGTGATTCTATGCTGAGCCTAAATGAGAATGAGGGCTAAAATGACAGGAACTAAGATTAGGGCACTACAGATAATTTTAATTTTCTTTTCTTATAGGACATATAGTTTAAAATTTCCTTAGGTGTGCCTGTAATACACTTTTATTTTTAAAAAGGTTTACAGTGCCTTTTTGATGTCAAAAGTAAGTGGAGAAAGAGATTTCCAGCATTTAGTTATTTATCTAGGACATGTGCAGCTTTCTAAGAGAGTTCAACTTACAAATGCCTTCTAATTGTATGAGCTTCTCCATATTTCTATGCCAGATGTTTACTTTTCATCTTTCTTAATTTCTGCTGAGGAGGAACTATGAGCTAATGATTTCATCATTCTGTGATCCAAGAAAACAATAAGAAGCCATATCATCACCAGATGGAGGCATCTATTGGAGCTACTTTAGAGTTAATAGACCTCCTTATAAGGATACAGGATTTAATCGCTGGAAGTATGACTAAGTACTAGGACCTCCATAGCAGATACGAGTCTCTGTATGATCAGTGAACTGCTAAGCCAGGTAAAATTCCAAGAGAGCAAATGCTATACTAAGCCAAGTTCTCTACAACAGACTTGGATTTTTGGTCCTAGTGATTGTCTTCCTAAATTTTATTATAACTGTGTAATTTTAAAACTTAAATAATAAATTATTTATCTGGTCCTAGTTCATAAAAGCACTTTTGATATCAAAAGCATCTTATTGTGAGCCACTGGCATTGCTGTTTCAGCCTGCCATCATGTAACCACCTCCCCTTTATTTTTCCTTGGCACCTTGAACCTCAGAAACACTAATCGCTTCTACCAGAAGGTTACTCACAACCAACCTTCTCAAGACATATTTATCTCATTTAATCCTTGTAAGAACCTAATGAAGCAGATACTATTACTGTCCCCATCTTGCAGATAAGGAAACTGAAACCCATGGAAATTAGGTAATTTGCCCAGTGAAACATGGTAATCAGCAGAGGCAGAATTCAACCTTAGTGATATCTGAATCCAACTTCTATGTTCGTAGTTCATGGACTAACTTCCTCACCATCTTAAAACTGACAATGCATGCAGAATGCTTAGCGCAGTCCCGGCCACATGGAATGTGCCATGCCTAAGGAACATAGAGAAAGAGAAGGGAAGAATCTCTATTAACTCAGTTTTCAGAGTATCTCTGCTAACTTCTGAAATAATTACACTAGCTAGGGTATCAGCTCCATTTACCTTCCACATCCCATACATCTGATATATGATTTTTGACAATATAATAATTATAAAATTCAATTGCTATTAAACCATTTGGAGATCCAATAATCCATCACAATGTTGATCATAATGGACTATGGCTAACTGGAAGGAAAAATATTTGAACATCTAGTCCCACTACTGAAATTGACTAAGGTATTACATTATTTAAAATATCCCCTTTTGTTTGTATATTTAGATTATTTCATGATACCTAAGGAAATAAAATTTTGATAATTGTTTTAGCATATTTTCATGACATGAGAGTTTATCATAGCATTGCATGACATGAGAGTTTATAATATGAACACTAGGATAGGTACCATCCCTGTTGGGTCAATATTCTACAGCCCCTTTCTTCACTAAAATACAGTGAATTAAGGAGAAAAAGAAAATAGCTAAATAAATATGTCACATGATTGTTGCATTTGAATCTTGAATCACTTGTGATCTCAGAATTCTGACTTTGAAGTGCATTAGTATTAATAAAGACTCCATGAAAATTCCTTTAGAACTTAGGATGGGTGTGGTACATATTCTAAGTTATGGCTATTATTAAAAATAAAAGTAAAAATCTCCCATGCCATTATTTCAATAATTAACATTTAAGTACATATGAGTACAAGCTTCCTATTTGAATTACACTCAGGTCTGAAACTTGCATTTAAAAAAAATTACTTTTAGAGAAGCTTTAGATTTACAACACAATTGAGAGGAAGGCACAGAGATTTCCCCGCATACCCTCTGTCTCCATACGTGTGTAGTCTCCCCCATCATCATCACTCACCAGGGTGGTGCATTTTTGACTAAGGATAAGTCTATGTTAACACACCATAATCCCCCAAAGTCCATAGTTTACCTTGAAGTTCTCTCTCGGTGTTGTACTTTGATAGATTTGGATAAATGTATAATGACACATATCCATCGTCATAATATTACACAGAGTATTTCACTGCCTTAAAAGTCCTCTGTGCCCTGCTTGCCTAGACACCCTTCTCTCCCCACACACAAACCTTGACAAGTGCTGACCTTTTTCCTGTCTGGATAACTTTACCCTTTCCAGAATGTCACACAGTTGGAATCATACAGTTATGTAGCCTTTTCAGATTAGCTTCTTTCATTGAGTAATATGCACTGAAGATTCCACCATGTCTTTTCAAGGCATGAGAGCTCATTTCTTTTTAGCATTGAATAATAATCCATTGCCTGGATGTACCAAAGTTTATTTATCCTTTCACCTACTGGTAGACATAATGTGTCCAAGTTTCAGCAATTATGAAAAAGCTACTATAAACACCTGTGGACAACTTTCTGTGTAGATGCACTTTTCAGCAACTTTGGGTGAATACCATGGAGTGCAAGTGCTGAATCATATGGTAGAGTACATTTAATTTTCCAAGAAGCCTTCAAACTATCTTCAAAGTGGCTGCACCATGAAACTTATATTATCGAAAGTCTTTATACTCATTATCAAATTCCAGAGTTGTCCTTTTCTACATGAATATATCTCAGTGAATAAACATTCAAATATGTTTCATGAATTTTCTCATTTTTTTCTGTCTCACAACATCCTTAGGTTATAATCATGATCATATTATTAAAATTAAAATTAAAATTAGAGGACACACCTGCGTCACTCATAAAGCGGTTCACCAAGAACAGCCACACGGCAGCAATTAGGTCAAAAAAGTATCCACACACACACACACAAAAAAAAAACCCAAAAGAAACAAACCAACAAAAAAACAAAGCTGTACTTCCTTTTACTGACAACAAAATACAAAATAAACTGTGGCGTTATGTTACATAAACTTCATAATTATGGTATGACTCTTTTCAGCCCTGTTTTGAATCCCTTGTGGTAATGTTACAGTGATCACAGGCTGGCCACTGCCCAGATACTCCAGACAACAGCTGTCTGAAGAGGCAATGCTTAGAAGCCATGGTACTTAGTATCTAAAGGGTTAAAGAAATCAAGTCACTCAAAAATGGGGGAGAAAAAGGCACAAAGGAATCCTGTTAGGGTCTGTTGAAGATTAACAGACCACCGCACAAAAGCCCCAAAGCATCCTTCAACCTTCTGAAAAAAATATACTAAAAATGTTACCATGGGAACAACCAATTAAATAAGCCAATAAAAGAGGACAACTATCTACACCTCAACCAAACTACACAAACAATTAAAAAGAAAATACCATAAATCAAACAAGTTTTAAATGTAGCCAGAAAGGTTTAGGGTGGGGGAAGGCATAGGAGAGAAAGGAAAATAAATACCCTTTGACCATGATAATTAAAACAATGGTAAAGTAGCACAAATAAAATCAACCAGAGGGTCCAAGACTAAAAATAGTGTCCATATTGTTAATACAAATGCATTTTTATTTGATGATGTTAAAGAGCTATTTATGATTTTAACCTCAAATTGTGGATGTGCATAAGCAAAATCTGGAAGAGTTTAGAAACTATTTGCAGTCCCTGCTGATTGACCGTTTCTGTAGGAAATAAATAAGTTCATGGACATACCACAGAGGTCTCTTTGGGCTTTACCATACTATCTGTTGGACTGAGAGATTTTGTTGGGTGTCAGGGACAATTCCAGCCCTTATCTCAAAGACCTGACCTGCACATAAGTGGAAACCAGTTATCCATAGGTCAAGAACGTAAATCCACTTGACCCAAACTTTTCTGGGTGCTGAAAGCATCTTAAGTCATGGAACCATGGGCTAAGGAGAAAAATTGTTTGGACAGAGCAAAGAGGAGAAATGGGTGGGACAACTGAGTGCTTGTACAATTGACTGATTTCAGGAAAGTCTTTACAGAAAGTTTCACCCTGCCTTTTCTGTACCTTTCGATTGCCATGTCTGTACCTGAAGGTTATTCATAGAATTAATTGAGTTCATGCATACATATTACTTCCAAATTGAAGAACAGAGATGCTAACAGAGAGCAGTAGCTGTCAAGCATTTCTAGAAAGCCACATCTGTTGTGAGAACTTGGGAAATATTTCTTTGCAAACAGCCACCTCTTACATTTCTTAAAGATAAAATGGAACTCTGAAACACCAAAGACTCTTGACAACAGTTGGATATAGCAGAAGAGAATCCACTGTTCCTTTGCTTGCAGGGGACTTGCTCTAACTGCCCTGCATGAGAGGATGCCAGTTTATGTGGGTTTTAATTTGGCCTTCCAGGAATCGTAATTGAATATTGTCAATTCTCAAACCAATTCTCAATGGTTTCTTGATATAAAACATAATTTGATTGTATCTTTGTCACAATATCTGGATTCTTAATAAGTAATGAGATTGTCATTCCATACTTTTTCTTTCCTAATCTCCTCCTTCCCTCCCTCCCTCCTTCCTTCCTTCCTTCCTCCTCTCAACCTTCACTTGCCATCCCCTATCTCTCTCTCCAGAGTCTCCACGTGTACTTAGAGTTAATGCAATATGCATAATAATAACTTATAATGTCCCCAAATTTCTAAGCCTGGTGTAAGTCAACCTAGGTAATACTAACTAATTCATGGAATGATTCAGAATGTGAACTAAAGTGATTCTAAGGTCTAATGTACAGTGACCCAGATGCATCTAAAATAGTAAATAGTGTAAAAGTATATTTTTTACTGACAAGAAGGTGAGACACAGTAAACCCACACGTCTGCTTTGGCCTGATTACATGCCTTCAAGGACCTAGGTAGTGGTTGGATGTAGCATTCCCACGGGGCCCGGTGCAACGCCTTCCACTCAGGAAGCATGGTGCTGGATGAACAAGACGGCTGACGTCCTTGAATATAGGTCAGATGGTGGTGCCTTATCCTTTACTAAATTCTCACTGCCCAGCTAATCCCCTGTCAGCAGACTGTCTCTTTAGTTGGTGCATTCATTCTACAAGTATAGTCATTTAGTTGCTACCCTGTGTAGGACATGCCTGTGACCCTCTGTGGTCAGTTTCTGTCCTGTGACCATGTTACTCCATTGTCCTGGGTTACCCCTTCAGGGGATACACTTCCTCGTTAGCATATGATATGTCTTAATCTGTTCATATTTTATAACAACCCCATTAGTTAAGATAAAGGGAGAATAAGAGACTGTGCAATTAATTACAGAACCAAAGATTGGAAATGAGGACTGATTAGATAAATTATAGTACATCAGTAACCATTTTGTTCCCATCAAAAAGTATACTTCTGTAACTGATATATAACTATCTTTAAAAAATAATATTAAGTGAAAAATTTAAGGTTCAGAATAGTGTATGCAATATGCTGACATTTATGTTTTTAAAAAGAACATACCCTCAAGTGTGTATGCACATACACACACACGCACAAACATGCACACACACATGTATATGCATAAACTTCCTCTGTGTGAGGATTAAATAAGAAACCTGTAAAACAAATCACCTATAAGGCAGAGGGAAAGTGGGGAGTGTGAACAGGGGTAGGTGGGAGACTTACTATTTACTATATGCCCTCCTTTTTATCGGTTTGATTTTACCAAGCATATTTTGCTTTTTAAAATAACAAAAGTTTGAAATTTTAAAGTATTACACAACTTTATTTCGATACATTTGGAAATATACTGGGATAAATAATTTTCTAGGAAAATAAAAATTACCAATTCATCCAAAGATGAAGTAGAAAGTCTAAATACACCAACCTAGAAGAAAGTAAGCTCTTAGCAGAAGCACCAGCCCCAGGTAGGTTTACATAAACTGTGCCAACCTTCAGGGACTCAATTCCCACAGAACCTTTCCTTTTAATTCTAGAGTTAGACAATGACTGGAAGCCATCATCTCAACTTTATATGGTTAACATATATGACTCTCATAACAAACTGAACAAAAACGGCATGAGAAAGTAAATCCATAGGTTAGCCTTTAGCACAGGTGAAGAAAAGCTTCTAAATGAAAAATTAGCTGCACCTATCCACTGACATATGTTAAAGAAGAATAAATAATGTATGAACACTGATTAGAGTTCAACAAGGAATGTAAATAAGGCCCAATAGTAGAAATTTATTACTATATTTCACAGGTTAAAGAGAAAATTGTTACCTTAATAAATGCCCAAATGCATTTGGTGAAGTTCAATGTGTTCAATAGTTAAAAAAAAAAAATCTTTGAAAAAGAGTATTTTCTAAAACCACTCACACAAAGTAAGAAAACTTAGGTAATTCCATTAAATGGTTTTGGAACAATTTATGATGAACACATCTCTTAGAAAAGTTGATGGGAATCTCCAGATGGAGAGAAAAAGTAGTGTGTCTGAGCTGTGCTGCTTTCAACTGTCCCAGAAACCAATGGTGTCTATGGGGGACAGAGGACAGAAGACAGAGGTTGAGGAGCCCTGCTGCGATATTACCTCCACCCCTGTGAGCTGAGATGTCTTCAGCCTGCCTTTCTTCTCCTTCTGCTTTCCCCTACTCTCTCTGTAGAACTTCACTTTCAAGAGATGTTAAAAAACATTTTTAGGAAAAAAGTTTCTTCTGGTTAAATGCAGCAGATCAGCATTCTCAATTCTCTTCATTAGACATTTATAAAACTCAACAGCATAGGAAAGTCTCTGGGAAATGCATAATAAACATATCTTCCTGCTTTTCTACAAATTAGCATTCCCTAAATGGCCTGACCGGGGATACTTTCTTGTCCTTCTTGTTTCCTAATATTTCATAACTGCACAGTCTTGTCCCTGGAATGCGAGTTTGGGAAACACTTTCCTAGCACACAGACCATTTTTGGTAGCAAATTATGTCACAGATTCCCGAAAACCAAACCACAGAGTTTCTTAGCATCCTTAACATATTCACCCATGCTCCTCCTCAGCAAGGGACTTTGATAGCATGGTCTGGACCTTGCTACCATGGGGACCTACTGCTCTGAAGTCCTTGCCTGCAATTCCCAAATTTCTGAGCAGATTGCTCAAATATCGCTCATCTCTCTTCTCTAGTTACCCTTGTTCTGGACATCTTAGGAGTGTTCTAAGTAATATAAGTCTTCTTGCCTTACAATGTCTGAGATTTCTAAAAGCATGGCCCATAGGCCACCTGACTCTTCTTTAATGATACAGTCTGCTGGTAAATTCACCTGTCTGGGATGGGACCCAGCCACCTTCATTTTAACAAATTCCCACCTCCTCTCCCATCACGTCACCTCTGGGAAGGTCCTGCTTCCTCTCCAGGGAGCCTAACCCTGTGGGGAGCAGCTTTGCTCACTTCTCTGCCCACACCCTGAGCCCAACCCCTGGCACACTGTCCCCGCAGTCACCAGCAAGCTGCCAGGTCAGTGCCCCTGCAGCCTGGTCCTCAGTGCCTTCCCACAGCGTGGGCCCAGTGTACTCCCCGACTCTGCACACTGCTTCAAAACAGCTGTCCTCCCCTAGGCCCCCTGCTCATCTTTCCAGCATTTCCGGGTATCTTGGATGTCCAGTCCTGCCTCACTGAGGATTTCAGGGCTGACCATGTACCCTAAACACTGTTTTCCTTGTCCTGTGCACCCTCATTATTTCCCTTCTCAAGGTTAATCCCTCTAGCATGGAGCCTAATTCCATGTTCTTCCATCTGCAGTTATTCCAAGGTATGTCTTTTGATTAATCCCATTCTTTATCATGTCTTCATAATGTTTTGCTCTGTTAGAACAAATCTGAATCTCTCCTACTTAATGCGCACCCACGTGTACACACACCCCAAACAAAACACTATTTCTCCTGGTCCATGTCTCCTCTCTCATTCACAGGAAGGTTCCTCAAAACAAATGAAAATATTCACTGTTTTCAAAAGACTTGTGTATCTGTAGGAAACATAATGGAAAAAAAAGAGTTTAAAGAATGAAAATAATCACTAAATTCATAGCCAAATACCCCTACCTTTTCCTCTGTGTCATTTATTTTGTTGAGTTTATACTGAATTAAAAGCTTTTAAACATTAGCTCTTTTAAAAACTGTGACATTATTTTAATGCCTGCAAAATAGTCTATTAAATGGGTGTAACATAACAATTCTTCCTTTGTTGAACATGTAATTTGTTCCCAATTTCTTACTATATAAATAATACTGAAATTTACCTTGAACCTTAAGTCTTTGTTTACATCTACACTTATTTTGTGGGATAGTTTTCCAGACATGGAATTCTGGGGCAAAATATGAATTTACTTTATGTTTTTATGTGCCACAAATATATGTTGCAGAATGCATGACTTAATATCCATTTATTGAGTACCCATTAGACAATTTTTTCTTTAGAAAAAATAACATTGCTAGCTTGATAATTGTTGTTACTGTTACAATTGTGGCCACCATTAACACTTGGCCATTATATGCTCTAGTTAGTCATTTCTGATTTATATGAAAAATCTAGATTTGAAGATACGATTTTATGGAAATTCCTTGGATGACCATGCTCAGCCTTCCTCCTTGCTTCTGGGAAAGGTATAGCCACAATGATACTTTTAGAAAGTGTATTAAAATTCACAATATGCATTATAATTATAATATTGCATATAATCATTTATTAGTATATATAATACAATTATAATTATTTTCCTTTACTCTCTCAATAATTTTTAAATTATTTTATTTTGATATCATATCTAACTTTGTAAACCATCTTAGTGTAATTTTGGAATCAAATTTGAATTGTTGCATATTTAGTGTTTCACCAAATTCTTTCATCTTCACTTATATTTGTCACATATAATAGCACATTTTTCTTGATTTCAGTACCCTTTATCTTCTCAATCCCAGTTTCCCCCAGAAACTGTATTCAAAGCACTGTGTTAATGATCAAAATGGAAACTGCTTCTTAATCTATGTGTTCTTCTGGGTATTTTGTTGTTGTTAGATTAAACCTTTGATCTGTGTGGAATATATTTTGGCTTCACATATAAAAGGATAATCTTATTTCTGTTTCTTACAAAAATTATCTGTTTTACCCACTGATAAGTAAATGATTCATTTACTTCTCATTGATTATTAATGTTTCCTGTAATTTATGCTAGGATCATAGATATGCCTATATGCTATTTTAATCAACTGTAATACTTTCTAAGGAAATCTATGACCCATATTCTTTAAAATTGGCAACAAATATTATATTTGCCTCATTATTATTCAAATTTAACTTTCATATCAGCTGATATGCATACTTACAAACAGGATATGTATACTTAGAACCAAAGTGTCCAATATTTTACTGCAATAATATTCTATTTGTAAATACTGAAAGATAGCATTAAACCAGTATTTTCAAACTTTAGTCATTAAATTACCTGTTTTATTGTTACCATATCTATGTCCAAACTGTTCCTTAGTTAATATTTCAATAGTCCATGTCAATGAATGAGTAAACTCAGAGAGGAAGAAGACAGGAGAGGCAGGAAAGGGGTTTGGGTACAAGGGCATTAGCTAGGTCTTCCAAAGCTGCTCTTCCCTCTGATGACAAACTGAGTTTCTTGACTTCAGTTAAAATTCCTAGCACCTCCCAGAATGACTTATAGCTGTTGACTAGCTAGCTGTCCATGAGCCCAGGGCAGACTCATAACGCAGCCATCTCTGACTCCTGCTGCCTTTCAGATCAGATCATCTGAAGCCAGAGTCTGCCAAGGGCCATCATGATAGCACTTTCTGCATTTCATTAGATTTTTAATCAATAATGTATTGAGTCAGCTGTTATTGAATTTTGAGAGTCACTGCTTTTATATGGAAGCTTCATGCTCGCATTAAGAGAAAGAATGGTTTTGGCTATGAGCCTTTTGTATTGCCTTAAAACTCATGTTGCATACACAGATGCGGAAGGAAGAATGGCCAGTGGTGTCTAGGAAAGAAGCTTTTTATTATCCAAAATCAATCAGCTTCAACCACAATAGCAAAATTCATTAGAATTTGGTCTAGGAATTCTTTCCACTTAAAAATAAAGTAGAAGCAAAGTGAATAAAGATGGCATTTATTTCCTCATTACTGGAGAGAATAAAGTATTTAAGATATTTTGCAAAGATATGTAGAAATAAATATTTTAAAATTCCATGATTTAGTCCCTATTATAATTTACTCAAATCTATATCTCTCTTCAAGCATATTTAATGTATTATTTAACTAAGTTTTTCATTTCAGTCAGTGCAATTTTTATTTTACTTTGTCATTTTTTAAAGTCTAGAAGTTCTACTTTTTACTAAAACTGCCTGTTCTCTTCACAGTGTCATATTTTTTTTTCTTTGTATTTCTTAAATCATTTCAAAACTTGCTTCTTTTGTAGTCTTTTATTTATCTTAAATTTTTGGGATTCTAATCCTACTGGATGCTACATTTGCTATCTCTTCCTCATGGAAGATGGATCCTTGTAGAGTATGTGACATTTTGTTAATGAATTTGTCTTCTGTGTGAGTGTGTGTGTGTGTCTGTGACCAGTGCACGGCAGAAGAGGTGTTAGAGAATTTTTGTATTTGTTACATCAAAGCACTCCAAAAGTAGCACTTATGTGGGATGAGTTTTTACATCAGCTTCTTCTAAGATACATACAAAATGAACATTTGAACTGCACACCTAGATTAGTTTCCTAGGGATCCCATAAAAATTTACCACAAACTGGGTGACTTAAAACAACAAGAAGTCATTCTGTCACAGTTCTAGAGGCTAGAAAGTCTACGATCAAGGTCTAGGAAGGGTTGTGCTCCCTCTGGAAGCTCTAGGAAAGAATCCATCTTATCTCTGCCTAACTTCTGACAGTTGCTTGGCATCCTTGGAGTTCCTTGGCTTGTTGCTCCAAGCCCTGCCCGTATGGTCACATATGTGCCCTCTCCTCATGCCAGGACATCAACCACTGTACTTAGGGTTCACTGCAATTCAGCATAATCTCAACTCGATTATATCTACAAGGGCACTATTTCCAGTAAGTTCATATTCACAGGTGCCAAGGGTTGGGACTTTAATATACCTTTTTAGGGGACACCCTTCACCCACAATAACAGTCATGCAGGCAAAATTATGCTTCAGCAAAGATAATGGTCATGCTGTGTCCCTGGGCCAGTGTGCAGGGTTTTCCTGGTGTCCATTGCATATACTTTATTCTGCTATATATTTCATAGTGTATTTCAGTCATTTTTCAGCTAAATTCCAAATTACTAACCCCTTGTTCAGGAATGGGTAAGATGTACATGAACTTAACCAAAATTCATAATTTTATTCTGGTACCTTACTGGGAACATCAATGAAATCTTCCAGATTTCACCCTTGTAGAAAGTTGCTTTATAAGGACCTATTTCCATCTGAAAGTGTCTCTTAGAAACTGATACTCAAAAATGACTCAATTCTAGTTGGTTTGTTCTAAGCTGTTAAGGCCTTACTTGAACACAATCAATTTGAAGTATCACTAAGATTGCAAAATGTGTAGGCTTACCACAATAAAATCTGCAATTCTGCATAATATGTCATTTATGAAAGGGGCCATTCCTCTTGGCAACATTATTAGAACTTACAAGAAAAATATTGAAAGGTAAAGACTGCATTCAAGAAAAATAAAATTGTTTAAGTGAATTTAAATATATGTTTTCAGACTTGGCCATGTCTAGAAGTTGGATGACTTAAGAAATTATCCAAAATGAAGAAAAGGAAAGGCATATTTGTTTAACTACACATGTCTAAAATATGTTATATATCAGTTAAAGAAAAAAAGAATTTAAAAAGCTAGTGATAACCATTAAGTTTCGATGAATAAAGCCCTGAAAATGTAAATTTATTGCAAACTTTAAATATTTCAGAAGAGTCTTTGGATTTCTGATGGCCAAAATGCATTTTTCTTTAAACAGACACTGTTGGGATCAGCTTGTTTTTGGTTTTGGAGAGAAGGGAGGAATTGGAGAGCTGGATCTCACTAGTATCAAATTTGCCCAGAAAATAAAAATCACATTTTAACATTTTCCTCTCAGATACCCACAAGCACAGGAAAATTATTGCAAAATGACACTGTTTCTGTAAGAGATAAAAGAAGCAGAATTGTTAGCAAATCTATTATTTCAAGCTTAACGCTTAGCTCGTGGGAAAGACAGCAACTGAACAGCAGCTGAATGCTAGGAAATTCTGGAAAAGGCATATGGTGTTGTGTCAAATGCTAAAGAACTGAAGATTCCATTCTTACAGATAAATCAGAGTGCCAGAAAAGCAGACTCTTTATATGTAAGTAGATTATATGTCAAATGTTAGGAAATGGTTGATAGCTGACCAGACAAGATCAAGACTTCTGTCTGGAGAAGTTCAACCTGGGCTACATCTAGGGACCCCTTCTAGTAAAATGGAACTTGAGGGAATAAACTGTAAAATACTTCTGCTCTGAGCAGTTCTGTAAAAATTTAACAGGAAGCTACAAGACCCAAAAGGTGCCCTAAAATGTAAAACAGCAAGAGCAAAACCATCGAACCACTGCACATTTCCTGCGATCACCCCGTAACCATTTAGGGCTGGGCATATGGATAGTTCCTGGAGAAAAGGTGAGAAGGAAATATACCAACTGCTGGTAATATAAGTAGTCCAGTGGAAACCACGTGCTTGAGCAGCCAGCGATTAAGACAGTGAACACAGGCTGTCACAGTTAGGGCTAAACTAAGAGCAAAGGCTAAAGTTCAGACTATGGAGTCAGACTGTTCAAATCCCAGCATCTCCCTGTGAATCTTTGGTATATAATAAATCAACAACTAGTCAATACCCACCTTTTATTTATCACTCACTATGTGCCAGGCCATGTTCTGGGCTAAGTGCATTAAGTTATCACAAAAAGCAAGTGGTCTGTGAGTAAATCCAGGGTTTCATTCCAAGAAATCTGACTGCAGGCCCCGTGGTTTCACTTTGTGCACCTTTTGCAACAGAAGTCAGAAGGCCTGGTGGGCTTGGGGCAAGTCACTGAGTCTCTCTGTGGCTTATTTTTAAATGGTGACAGTAATAGCACTACCTAAAATGACTTTAAAGAGCCCATAAAATCATGTTCACATGCTCCTCGCACAATATCTGACACATTGTAATCCACAAAAAAGATAATTACACTCTTGTTGATAACCATATCGTTCAGCTCTATGAGACCCCTATGGAGTTTTGATTTCTCTGGGCCTCTGCAGTTTGTAATTACTGATAAGGTCATATTAGCCATAATAATGAAATCCCACAGAATTATGACTCTATCTCCTCTGCTTCTTATCTCAAGCCCCTACCCATTTCTTTTCTCCCACTCCTAGACTTCTTGTTGCCTCTACGGTTACTGGGGGCATCTTGCATGTACTGGCCAACACATCCCTGATGTTTTCCACTTGGTCCCCTAGACAATACCCAGTGCCCACAGAGGGCAGCCCTTCACTCTGTCCTTGATGCCCCCCAACCCTTTGTGGATGAGAATGTGGTCCTTGGTGCTGGTAATCAGGCTCACAAAGATAGCAAAGTCTAAATAGAAAGAATTTGCGTTTCCCATTCTCTGAGCTTCCCTGTGTCACTTTGACTCTTAATTAGTCACGTCTAGTCCTTGGATAAAAAGTTCCCTCAGCCTCTGTCTACAGTGCCTCTTCGTGCAGTTTAAACCAAGTCCATGTTGCTGGCCTAGGGAACAGACATCATCTGCCTGGCTGAGACCTTGGCTGAATAAGTGTGGGGATTGCCAAAGACTGCCCCCAAACCAGGAAGTCTAAAACAGGATCACCAAATGGCCAATTTGTAGGGATTTTCCTGGCTTCAGCATTGAAAGCCCATTTCACAAGAACTTCCCAGGATCCGCTACTGGGATGCTTGGTCACCCTCATTTCAAAAGTCCTAGGAGATTTTGGGCAGCATCTCTGAAATGGTCCACCAGCATGGAGGAGGGCTCAGGGCAGAGCACCCTGTGTGCCACATACGAGAGCAAAAGTGACATGAGCACTGCTTCCCAGGGCGTGGGCCCTGGTTCATCCCCCACCAAAATGTCTGTGGCGGAGGCATGCGCTTTGTCTCAAGTGGCTGTGGCAGGGAAGTAAGACTGTTCCATCTGGTCCGGACGACTTAAGATTACTTGAAATGTCCTTTGTCAAGTCCCGCCTCCCATTCCTGTCTCTGTTTTCTGAGAATTTCCAATACTCAGCTTCCTTTAACATTGCCCAGAGTGTCTGCCTCCTGTGTGTGTGGCCTGACAGTGGCCCATACTGCCGTTAACTGGGGGCCTGTGGTTTATTCACTCTGTATCATTTCAGCAGTGTTTCTTTTTTGGCAAGGAAGCCGTTTTACATCCCACACTTCGGATGACATGAGTCTCAGACTGGACACAGGGTCTTCCTGCTGTTTTAATTCTTCTTTTCTTTTCTTTTCTCTTTTCTTCCCTTCCCTTCCCTTCCTTTTCCTTTGCTTTCATTAACTTTCGTGAGAAACCGGTATTGTTAGGAAAACAAGTAAAAATATACCTTGGTTAACACCAAAGTTAGCTGTTAGAACAAAGCCCCCAGTAAATTTGAGACAGACTTAATGGGTTTGGCATTTTCTGCCAGGTTCTCCCCTCGCATCAAAGGGCATCTTCCCCATGGTTGTAGGTGCAACTAACTGTCCTGTCTATCCAATTCACCAATTCCTGAGCACGCTTCTCCTCCTCTCTCCCCTGCTTCCTGCTAGCAGGAGGCCAGGGGACCCTTCTTCATCTATCTTTCTGTGGCCCTAATGGGTGTAGAAGGGATTTCTCCTGGTGCAGTGCTCAGTGGAGGGGTTCTGGCCCATGGGGCAGGGCCTGCTAGACCTAAGCTCTCTCCATCCTCAGCTCAGGCAGTGCTGGAGGCCAGGGACCTGTTCTTGGACAAAAGAAGTCTTAGGAACCCAACAAGACTCATCTCTTGACCTGAAAACTCAAGGCACTCTGGCAGGAGGTTCACACAGGCTGGACTGGGCCACAGGAAGGCCAAGTACCTGAAAGAACTAGGCCCTATGGTTTAGGCCTCGACACCAGTGAGAGGGCAGAACTCGTTCTCAACAGTTCTTTGGTGGAAAAACATCAAGCCTTAGCAATACAGTAAACTATGCAGCCTGCGTGCCCTACTTGGCCTGAGCCCCGAAGCATGACAAAGCCTTTAACTTCTCATCCACAATCATTTTCCAGGGGCAGGCCCTTTCACAAAGCCCCAGAAGTGCCAGGTCAGGTCTAATTCAAGATGCTGTTTCCTCCAGATTCCTTACATGAGAGCAGTGACTCTTTTACCCCAAGAAATCCAGTACCCACCAATGCTTGTTTGTGATGAGAAAGGAGGCCACCACCAGGGATTTCCAAGTGGCCACCAGCCCAAAGAAGGAAAACTTTCCCTATATATTCCAAGGTGGGGAGCAGCGAGGGGCTTGTCAACGTTCCCTGAGACGAGCCCTTGACACTGTTCTCCGTTTCACAGGGGTGCTCTGCCAAAGTGGCTTCCGACCATCTCCTCTTCTAACCAGACTGCAGCCCTGAATTCCTCTTTCATTCAGATTCTGAGGTCGCCACTCACCCCCACTGAATTCCTGTCCCCACTTTCCTGGTGGCATGCATGACACCTCTCCTCCCTGGAGAAGCACAGAGTACTCTGGTTCAGCCCTAGCAGGCTGCCCCTGGGTTCTAACTCAATTCACTGTAATCTTTTTTTTTGTCTCCCAAGGTATCTTTTTAACTTAAAATCATCTTTTGTCTGATTTCTTAAATTCTCCTGTATTAGCAATATCTCTCTCCTCATCTGGATTGCTAGAATTTTTATCATCACAAAAAAAATACTTGTTAAATGTCTTCTTGTTCCACTAAATGTTAATCACCATTAGGGTAAGAGGAGTATGTGTTTTGTCCACTGCCATATCTTTAGTTCCTTGCACATTTTTTAGAGTATAGTTTTTATGCAATAAATATTTGTTGAATGAATTTAAAAGTATATAAATGATTGAATAATTTCACTACAGAAGAAATGACTTTTTAATGGAAACCACATCACACAATTCAAAGACAGTCTACCAACGGATGTGAGAGAACATTTTCTTTTCTGGAAAGCTGCCGACATTTAGGCAAATACGGGAAGCAGACAACATATGGTTCTTGGACCCAGTAAGAGGTCAGGCAGGAACTTGCTTGGCATGGGTTTTGTTTCAGTGTATATAAAACAGAGACCTATCATAATTTGGGCTCTGTAATTAGGCCTTTGATTTAAACTATATATACTTCATACGCTTTCTAAGGAAAATGAAAAGTAATAATGTCAACTGTTCTTTTAAGTAGAAACATTTTGATGTTTTTGGAAAGGGAAGAGGAAATGAAGAACAAATTTGTAGAGGAAGTGTGAATGGATTTCCAAATTGGGAGGGTTTGGAAATCCCTTTCTTGAGCTCCACTGACTTCCTTGCTGTTCCTCCAATATACCAAGCACATTTTATGCCCCAGGACCTTTGTGCCTGCTGTTTTTATGGCCTGGGAGGCTCTTGCCCAAGATTTCTGTCTTACTTTCTTATTTTTCTCAATCTCTTCTTCATGAGGACCTTACCTAACTCTCCTCTAAAAAACAGATATTCTTCCCCTGCCCTTCTCCCACCAGACTCTGCACTTCATACTCTTCTTTACATTTCTCCATGACATTTTTCACCAAATGACATATGAGCTATTTATTCATGTTTAATTGCCTGTTTCCCCCACTAGAATGTAAGTTCCATGAAGGCATGAATTTGTTTTTCTGCTAAATTCTTACTTTCTGGAGCAGTGTTTAGTATAGCAGTGCATCACTCATTAAATACCGCAGAAACTAATACTTGAATGATGGTGAAGTGATCGGGACTTTTCTGCATAAACTAGTAGTTTAGTCCAACTGTTGGTAAAGGTCTTCCAGCAGTGCTTTGAGTTGGCTCATAGCCCATGAGGAGAACTGATGGTATGCATGTCTTTCCAACTCTGCATGCACTGACCTCAAGCTGGTAACTTACAATTGGCTGTGGCGGGAGAATTCATACCACAGAAATAGGCAAATGATGCACATCAAACTTCTGTTTCTTCTTTTCTTTTTTCCTAGAGAATTAATTGTTAAACATTTCCTAGCATACCATTGGTCTTACCCAGACCTTTGTCTAGAAAATGATGAAGTACATAAATATAAACAATATTCATGTCAAATATATTCTGAAATTTTGTGCTGAAATGAATGTGCTTATTATACACATTAACAATTCAATCCACCTATGGAAGGGAGGATTTTTAGAAGATGCAAGGATGAGAGAAAAGTTCGATAAAATTAGTGACGAGAAGAAAATTGGGATTCAAGGAAAACTAAGTTTAAAGAACTCTGAAGAATAGTAAAATGGATTCAATGTATAGAAGTCCATTGACCACAAGTTATGAAAAGCTGTCTATTATGTGTAAATATTCTATAAAGGATTTAAAATTTTATCTAAGAATACTTGAGTTCAGAGATCAGCTAATTCTCAGAACTTCTTCCCAGGGGCTAGATATAGGGTTTTTAAGAAAAATAAAACAGATTGGAAGACTTAAACACAAATTAGGTTTGTTTTATTCACTTGCAAGCTAACACCATCAGGGCCCTTCCCTGTTTGATAGACAAACACCCCTCCTTGGAGCTGGTATCTCAGGATAGCCTCTCACATTTTCTCCCTCACTGAATTTCCATCATCTTCCTTGCTTACCCCGCACCTTTATAATTCTGCTTATCCAGGATGCCACTGATAACTGAACGTGCTTCCTGGTAAGGAGCCCCAGCTCCAGGCTGGACTCATGTGCAGACTGGGCATGCCCCTTAGTGCTGTAGCTCTGTCCTCTCTTCCAGCCTGACCCTGAAAAGGGTGTTCACAGTGACATGTGTTAATATGGTAGCTCACACACTTCCCAGTCTCTCTGCTGCTGTGCAAAGTTCTCCTCAACTAACAAACTCCTCATTCTTCAAAATCCATCTCAATGGAATTCTTGCCTGACTTTAAGTACTTTGGGGTCAAAGAGGAATAAGGATTTCCATTCTCAAAACATCCATGAAGCACAACTAATTCCTGCCTGTCTATGGAGATGTAGATGTTATTGGTGCAATTATCTTTTTGCTTTGTGCCCTTGTATCTCATTCCACTGACCTTAAAATTCATGAGATAGGGGCAAGTACTTCTGTGTTTTTTCTTTTAGGTGAAATCAAATCAGTCCATGGACACTGCTAATTATAAAAACTTAAACAATACAGAATGACACTAAATTAAAGTTGAACATTTTCTTTCACATCGCCTAATCCCACTCACATCCCACAAGCAATCCCTTAAAAACAGGTTTGGGGGATTCTTCTAGTGTGCGTGTGTGATTCATAAACATCGTTTTTTGTTTTTTTGTTGCTTCTTATATAATAGAATCAAATGAGGTAAACATATTTCTCTGTGAGCTACTTTTTTACTTCATAAGGTGACAAATTTTTATCAGTACACACTGCAAAGCTTTCAATAACATGGAATATTTTGTACTGTGTTTAGAAGCCCCTTGTTAATGGATATCTAATTGTTTCTAATATTTGGCCACTTCATACAAAATCACACAAAGCATACTGCAACACATGTCTTGGGGAATATGTACGAGGATTCTACAGGTTAGATTTCTCCAAGTGGAATTGTTTGGTCAAAACTAAACACATTGCAGATTTTGGAAAGTATTGTCAAACTGCTATCTGAACAGTGGTCTCCAAATTGTATTATCACCATCAGTGTGTAAGAAAGAGAACCCAGTTCCCCTCACCCTTGCTAATAAACAATGGGTATTGCCAGTTTCAAAACAGTAGAATGGGTTTAACACCATGCAACTCAATTGCTCTGTGTTTGGGGAAAAAGTCAAATCGTCTGGTTTCAGGGGGTGCATGTGCACGTGTGTGTTTGTAGAGGCTTATGACCCATGTGCAACTGCAGTTGTTTTCCTTTTGATATCTGGTGGTGTCTCCAGCCGTTTAGATAGACTCTGGCTCTTGGAACCTGGCTGGACAAGGTTATCATTGGGGGCTTTGTTGAGTCTATGCCCTGTGACGCAGGCTAGGCCTGTGGGACCTGCCCTCACAAGCAGCAGGTGTCCAGGGGGCACAGCACCAAAATCAGCAGAGGTCACTGGAGAGCAGAGCCTCCGAACAGGTCACAGCAGGTCTGGCTGAGGCAACCCCACTCTCCTTGCCAGCCTGGCTATTTAGTCTGGGAGAAGGTGGAGGACAGGCACAGACATGGCGAGGCCCTTAGCATTCCTCCGGGCAAACTCCTTTATCAGTACTGGGGCTGATTACATGTAAAGAGAAAGAGTGTCAGGGGCCAGGTGACATGGAGCATGCTGCCTTTTACCTCCAAGGAGTGAGGGTCAAATGTCAGCTCTGGACACCCTCCAAGAGCCTTCTCAGGAGGACTGAGGGGCCTTCTTGTTTGGGAACAGAGATCTTTTGTTACACACACACAGAATGGCAATTATTCTGCACAGAGTCAGCTAACACAGGGCAAGCCTTACTCACGAATGCTTAAGTGGTAGATGTAGAGATATAGTTATAGGTGATGTGTAACACACATAGTTATGGGCAAACACATATACAACCCATATGGCCATTTGGTTAAGATGGGCATGGATTCCCATGGGGTCCTCTTATTGAGGGAGACGACAGACACTTTGCAATTAAAGAACCACATAATGAAGCATTCAACTGACAGATGCAGTTGAACATGTGTTTTTTAAAAAATGTTTTCAAAGGTGCATTTTTACAGTGACTTGCTCACTTTGTGAAGAGAGAGTGAGAAATGTATAGGTAAGATATGATTATAAAGTAAAGTGGCTTTTCTTTTTCTAATGTGGTTCATAAATTTAAAATGTCAGGTGTATCATTTTTCTGGGGGAAAAATATATTTGTGTGTTAGTACCTGTAATCTGCCCATGGTTAAGGAAGGTGTTTTGTTTAAGGACCCAATATCCCTTTATGTCTACACTAGTTGTTTAAACTAAAACCACTCTCACTTTTTATAAAAGTAGATTGAGTTTCACAACTGTAGGAGAGGGGGACTCCCTTCTCGACAGCTGTCCTATTATCAGCTTGAGGGTGTTACTGCTTCTGTTATGGATTTACACAGCACTCTAAAAGGAACTAAAAACTGGCAAGCATCTCCTGAAAAACAGTATACATTATTTATTTGTATATATTCCTTTTTCTTTACTGAGGTGTAATTTACATAGCAGTAAGTTCACAGATTTTAAAGTGTACAGTTTAATGAGTTTTTACATGCATGTTTTTTAACATAAGAACATACTTTATAAACTTTCCTGCAACTTGCATTTTTCCTTTCTAAAGACTTAATTGTCTTAAATCAGTCTGAGGTTTCAGAAGAACCGAATGGATGGTGCAGAGTTCCCATGCACTCACTGCCCCCACACGCCCCACACAGGCACAGCCTCTCCCACTGTCAACCTCCCCCACCTGAGGGCCCTTTTGTCACAACTGATGAACCTACGCTGACACATCATTACCACCCAAAGTCCATACTAAAGTTTTTCAAAGTGTGCCCAGATTGCATGTCATTTCTTCAGGCTGCAGTGTCAAGCTGAGCATAAATCTTATAGAGGTATATACCTCTGTAATGCATTTCCCCATAGATTGAGGAGACGCTCGAGACAGAGAAGTGGAATGGACAGTCCCAAGGAGTGGGGCATTGAGAGGCGTTGCTTAGCGTCTCAAACTGGGCTGCCTTTGTTTGTTTCATTTTGTTTTATTTTTCCATAAACCAAACATACACAACCCTTTGTTCTGGATTTTGGTAAAGGTCCATTTTTTGTTTTCACTGAGAATCTAAATAAGGAAATGTTTTTAAACACCCAGCTATGGACAACGTTACACCATTCAGGTTGATTTCAGGGTCCCAGGTAGGAGAAATGATGCTTCCAAAGCCAGGCCAACAGGGCTCAGACCTTACAGGCTCCCTACTGCTGCCCACTCCACCTGCGTCACGCTGTCCTAATTGCTCTCCTTGCCCACCAGTTACCCATGCTCTCTGCCCTGTCACTAGTGTCATCCTTTCAAATAAACCATCATGTAATTCCCCTGCTTGCTCATAGGATAAAATCCCCTGGTTTCCATTGTCTACAAGATGAAATCCGAATTTCCCAATGAACTGGCTCCTCATCTTCTGTCACTCCCCTTCACATTCTTTACAATGCTGCCTCGCTGAACGGCACCGCTGCAGGCTGGGCTCCCCTGGCCAGAGTTCTCTGCATTTTCACGCTGCAGCCCCAATTCCTCTGCAGAACTCACTCCTCGCTCTTCTTCCTCCTCAAGGACACCTCACTCAGCCACCCGGGCAGAAGTTGTTTGCCGTCCTCTGTCCAGCCTCAGCATCACTGTATTCTTCCCTCTGACCAGGACAGACCACAGTTTTCCTTATTTCTTTTGTGCATATGCCCACCTCTTCACTAGACTGAAAGTTTTCAATGGCAGGCATCACTTTTTTTTGGAACCCCATCACCTAGATATCTGTACACACCATGCTCAATAAACGTGTTAAGTAAAGAGATAAATGGTAATGTTGCAAAAAATGAAGGCAACTGGAGTTTGTCGATTAAGTTAAAAAGAGACCAGCTGTAGATTATGGTGATTGTGTTAACAACTATAAAGTAAATTCTTCTTAGGTGAGAAATCCCTGGGCATTAGTTAAACATCCGGATTCCCAGAGCCGTCTCTGGAAGCTCTGATTCAGGACATCTGTGGTAGGGCTCTGGCTTTGTGTATTTACCACTTGTCCAAGGCAGTTAGGACTGTCATAAACACAGGAGACACCCTGAGCTGAGCACTGAGCTGCACGTTAGGGTGGGTCGTGCAGGTTGCTCCTGAGCCACTTGGGACACATGAGCGTATTCTTACTAAGCGCCTACCTAGGCCAGCCTCTGAACTGGTGCTTGAATGGCCCTGCTCTTCTTCAAATGCTCGCTCTGCAGAGTAGGGGGCTCACATCTCTTATAGGGGTGCTTCCTGTTTATGTGAATTCAGAACAAAATTCATCTAACCGATTAAACCATCTTCTCTTTTCATAGCATAAATATCTAAAGTTCTCCTTTTGTGTTTTATAACATTGCCACATATATTAAGTTCCATGGTTGGCCGTGATGATGTTCAACATCCTTTCTTAAACTTCTCACTTCTAGAACACCCTCAAAAGAAAAGTCCCCAAGTTAGAACTGATGTATCCCCTAGGGGAACAATACCCAACTGCAGTCGAGAATTCTGGTCTGATGCCAGATTCCAGCTGCACCTGTTCCACCCAGCAGGCAGTGACTATCCATGCTCAGTGAAGTCTGAGATGCAGCAAATATTCATTTTACGCTGGCTTATCCGTGTATTTCAGACCCGGTCCTAGAAACAGGTTTTGAGGTAAGGGAGGGGCTGAGTCAGCAGGAGAGAAGTGGTCAGGGAAGTAAGTCAGGAGACCCTTGGGTCAGCAGGGTCGGCTGAAATGAGACCACAAGGTGTAGAGGGATGAAGAAAGAGGCATTGTGCATGCATCTCTGCATCTCCCAATGTAGCCTGGAGTCCTGTTTGTGAAAATGGTGCAGGGATTTAAGACAAATATTCTTAGTCTCAGGATATTAACAACAACCTTTTTTGAGCAGCAGAAGAAATCACTCTTCACCTCCACATCTACTTTCCACTACAGATAAGTGGAATCATGCTTCTCAGAGAGACTGCTGATATTGCTCTTTCCCAGCCCCTGGAGAGTCAGCTACAACGTCTGCCCATAGGGGTACAGCACCAGCCAGTATGGCCCTCAGACAGTGGAGTTGTATTGGAGCCTGATGGGTAGGCCGGTAGTCACCTGTCCTTTCAACACATGTTTATTAAAACAGCTACTGTGCATCCAGAGCTTTACTTGCATGTTTTTTTCTTAACCATTGCTTAATATCATTTATATTCTTTTGTCTTACAGAGGCTCTATCCACATGGTATTATTCAGTCATAGCTCCAGGCCCTTCTGTTGTTCACCCATCTATTTAGTTTTCATATACTTAAACAGAACTGTTTCAGGAATTAAAATGATAAAATAAAAAAAATAAAAGTACCTGATCATTTGCCAGGGGAAAAGAAAAGAAAGATTCTTTTTTAAGTGTCTATATAGAAGCCAGTTCTTATAGGAGCCTCATACAGTCAGGCTACCCTGGGCCTGCACACTCATTGACCAAATGGGAATGCATAAAGGCCCAGAAACAGGGCCAGCCCTGTCACAGGGTTTCAAGCAGAGCTGACAGAATGGCCCTGCTGCTCTTGCCCACAGTAGGTAGGCATTTGGTGTGATTTGAGGCCAAGAAGGGATCTGAATTCCCCATTACCACAAGAGAATTATGGCATCACGTGAAAACTGCTGAAAGAGGTAATCCACTAGCATATTAGATCACATGAATATGTTAGATTTGTGGAGTATCATTTAATTGATAAAATCCCTGAGGAAGCAGTCGTGGGCACAGATGTATTGTGATAAATGATGAAACCTCAGGAGCTTGGATAATGGTGTGAGTGGAAGAGGTGAAGGCTGAGGTTGTTCTGGGCAGCCAGGACACAGCCCTGATGCTCTGAGCATCGGCCAGCAGGCATGAAATTTACAGAGGGGCCCTCAATGGCAAAAACCAGGCTGAGCTAGTTGATTCAAAAATCACAGCTTTAGCATGGCCTGGTTGTCAGTGTGGACAGCCTTTAGGAAGGCATCATGAAATTCTCAAACAATCCGTACTTCAAAAACAAAATTAGCTGCTCTATGAAATGAACTTTTCACAGATGGAAGTGTTTAAATGGGGACTGGACAACCCACTCTGAAATGTTTAAGAATGGGAGACTGACATTGAACACAATGGCTTCCAAAGTCATCTCACAGCTGCTTTTCTATTAAACCTAGAGGTGTTTGTCCTTTGGCACAAAGACCCTATATATGATCCCAAATTTCATGTTGTTTGATCTTGTCACTCTCTACAATTTATCAAGATCATTCTAAAAATTCTAATTTTTTGTTATGTATGTTTTCTGACCCTCCTCATTTGATTTCTTCTGAAAATTTCATAAGCCTGTTTCCTTTAATCAATATTATTGATGTACAAATGTACAATATATAACCAAGAAATTGATAACATTATTGTCAACAGAATATTGTTAATAATATGATATAAATCTATAATATGCAACTGAGAAATTGATGACATTGAAGAAGGTAATGCTGAATACAGAGACATTTATCATTCTACTAGGCACCTCCTTGGAAGGTGTTTCCATTCATCTATCTATGTATTGAGTCAACCTTAAAGAATTACTATACATTTCATATACTATTTTTTCAAAATTGAATATAATTTGCTCCTCTCCAGTCTTCTCATTCTTTCCCCATCAGCATTATCCTTCAAATGATACCAAGAACAAATCAACAATGTAGCTCTACAAATTTTCTACCTGTTTATGTGACCCCACAGCCCTCGTAAGGATGATAATCAATTATTCAAGCCTCCTCTTAATAAAAATCTCATCAGAATAGCCCATATTGTTTTCAGTGATTTTTGGAGGCCTAAGTTTATTTTATTTCTTGAGTTTTCCTAATATAACTATTGGAAATTACAGAATACTCTTATTTTTTATCCCAAGCCCAACTTAGAACAAAACTTTCTAATATGAGTCCACAGAAGTGCTAATTCACATTCAGGGCCATTAGTTCCTTGGGGTAATAATTTGTTTCTTAAACATGTTCAAAAAATTTTATCACTTACAAAAATCTGCTATACATCAATTGTTCTCCAACATATTAAAGAAGCAAAGGTTCTGAAAAGTTATGTTGTTCTTTACAGAGTACCATGAGATATTAATTCCATAAAACAAAGCAAAATTAGTTGTTAATAAAACATATAAAATATGGTATGAAATACAAGGTCATGTGCCCAGTACTCACAAAAGAATTATTTTACTGAGCATAATCAGTGATTTACAAACTTCCCTTGGAAAATTAATTTGTCCCTGATCCATTGAGCTAGCTCTGATTTACAAGAAAATTGGGGTGTATTTGTTATACATTTACCTTAAAAATATTTAAGGGAATTCCATGGAAAGAAAACTAAAGCTTTTCACCAAACCTCCATAATTTATAAAGATGTTGCTTGAGATACGATACATTATTGAATTTAGATATTATAACCTGTAAGAGAATTAATACCTTTTCCAGTATCTGAATCAGAAAACCAATGATCCAGGTTGTCAAATAATTTGTTCCAATATGATACCAGAGCTGAGATTCTTGCTACACCACAGTGCTTCTCACATTTCATCTTCATGAAGGTCATTTGTCATCTGAAAACCAGACTCTTTTTTTGAGAGCTCCCTAACAAGGTTGAAAAACAACCTGCTGCCGTGGTTGGGAGCACAAACTCTGCGGATTTAAATTCCAATCCTGCCATTTACTACCAGGCTGATCTTGGGCAAGTGTCTTTGTGTAAGTCTCTACATCAGTACAGAATCATAAAACAGTGTAGCTACATCACAGGACTGTTGTGGCGCTTAGATGAGGTAATCCTCACAGAGGACTTAGCACAATGCCTGTTCTAATTAAGTGAGCCTCCAATGAGCTCTGACAACCTCAGTGCCACCACTTTCGGTCACATGCTATGGGATGTCATTTCTCTTTTATTTTTTAATCTTTTTTATAACTTAAAGTACATGTCTCAGTATATCAGTCTCTTCCTCTATGGCTATCAGATTTGAAAGGCACATGGATGTATGTCTCACTTCCCATCCCCTGCATTCTGCACTAGCCCCTCTCTGAGTTCCAGGGAGCAGTTAGCAGGTGCAAAACAAAGGCTCAGAAACTCAAGGCATGCCAAATTCTGTGCATTTGCCAGATTAACATTCCCAGGTGTCCTGCGGGACAGATTCTGCATCTCTATTCAACCTTTCCTCTGCGCCAGTTTTGTATCTCTATGAGAACTACGTCATCCATTGTCTTCTTATGCAGGTGTCGCCTATAATAACAGCCTCACAATGATGTACATTTTTCTTGATTTAAATCTGGTCCATCTTTCCAGCATGGATTTCTAGCCTGGACATTCATCCAGCCTGAACCAGACCTATTGAATGCTGCAAGGGAATTTCAAAGTGAGTGCATGTTCACTCAGACTTTTTAGAATCTCATTCCTGGATCTCTTATTTCTGAGTTCTGCCTACCGTTGAGACACACTTTCAGATAAGACTTTTTTTTACTCACATAGATGAATATTTCCCACTAGGCAGGACCACCCTCAGCCTCCTTTTCAAATTAATGCATCAAATTTCTCTCCCCCAGATGGAATCAGTAGCCCCAGGAGAGAATGAATTCTCATCCCTAAAGGCATACAAACATAGAGTCACCTTCAGATATGTAAGATGGAACAAACTTACATATGGATTCTTATATATTTCTAGAGATAAACTTTCTTTCTCCCTTATCCATTCATTTATCCATCAACCAACACTACTCTGCCAGAAGTAAGAGAGGACAGAGTTTTGGGGAAAACTAACAGGCAGGAATACTGAGTTCAAAAGCAGTTGCTGATAAAATATGCTGCTTGACACAAAAATGAAAGCCATGGGTTGAAGAGAACATGTACTTTCTTTAGCATCAATTTTATGGGGTTCAATTGCCCATAAAACAGAAAAGCTGATAATGTAAATCTCATTTTTCTTTTCTATCTTCTAAAGAACATAGCCCAGAAGAGATCATAAAAATTAGGAGTCATAAAATCATAGATCCTGTAAGTTGAAAGGATCTTGAGGGTGATCTAGTTAATGTGCAGAAATAGAACACTTAGTTTCTCAGCATGCTGCAAATTTTTCTGAGATGGTTTTTTGGAATTATTTAGAATGGGAGGTTGGAGTTTGGTGGACATCTGCATGTTTGTCTCATTTTTAAAAACAGATTTCTCCTGTTTCCCCTGAGTTACTCTTTTTCTTTTTCCATGACAGATAATTGCATGAGGGGCGACCCCCTTCACCTGAGGGCAAGGCTTCCTGTTGAATGTTATCAATCTCCGTCTTTTCAAAGCATCAGGGAAGGCTTTCCTCTTAAAGATAGCCATGATTTTTGATGATTAGTCAGATGCAGTGGCAGTTGTAATAATTGGGTGTCTTCTTTAGGACAACCTGGTACATGCGAGGCCAACAAACAGGGTACTTGAGGGTTTGCAGAGGAGAGGGCACCCAAGAGAGACAGGTGCCCATTGATGGAGGAGAGAATTGCCGAAGAAGAGCCAGTCAACAGGCAACTGACAAATCCCATTCCCAATCTTCAGTTTAATCAAAACCAGTTGTGCCTCACTGAGAAATATAACCAATTATCTGGTTCTTTACAAGGGTAGGCAGAAGAGCCTTCAGGCCACGTTCTGATGTTCTTGTCTGAAGGGGGACCCTATGGAAATCATAAATCAACAAATTTCATGGTTAAAAATATCTGATTTCATGCCTACTTACATTTATGTAAATGTCATATTGAAACTATGAAGTATGTGCTATAGCTGGGACACCCAGAGGCTCCCCTGAAAATTCTCCTTTATGCTCTTGGCTCCTACATGATTTCTCAGGCTGCTTGAATCACAGCCATGGGAAAACATTGCTCAAAAATTTCCTAGGAATTTTATACTTCATATTACAGATTTGCGTATTTTAAAATCAACCTCAGTACCGCTCACTTTGTGACACTGTGACAGGAGGCCAAGTAGACTGCTCCTTAGCCTTCTCCTAAGAGAAGTCTGAGCTTTCCCAGGCCCTGACGTACAACAGAAATGATCCAGTTGGAGTGATTTTCTTTAGCCAACAAAATTTCTCTAGCCCAAGGACTCCCAAAAGCCCTCTCTCATGCGTCAAAAGGCTCCACGGGATTTCTTACATACCTTGATGATTATCCAGAATACTCTGGCCTATTTCTTTCACCACTTGGTATTCACTATTTTCTTCATGGCCTTCCAGACACTATCTGTCTCCCAGTGAAATCCACACTCAGTGAAACCCACTGCTTTGGATTCAGAGGTCCCAGAGCACTCTGGTGCTGAACTGTCTCCATCTTTCATGTTGTTGGTAGGGGCTATTTTGTTCTACTCCCACCATCACCACTATGAACAGGGGACTAACCTTACTATTATCACATACTCTAGCAGTAACACAACAGGGTAGAGCTTTGGGCTCCATTTCTTGTGGAGTCTTACTCTTTTTACAGGGCAGGAATGGAAGTCAATCAGTTTTGTCCCATAACATCTAATTGTTCCTTTTCTCCAAAAGTCAGTCATTAGGCCTCTCTCTCTTCAGGTTAAGAATCATCCTTTTCAGGAATGCTGCTGCGGAGATTAGGAGGTGGCTTTTTCCCCTGTGGCCTTAAAATAGCTTCTGGGGAGGAGCACATGAGTGTTTCTCAGGAGGCAGGTTTGTAGATCAGTATCACAGATTAGCTCCAGGCATAACCGGGTACACCTGGACAGACCAAAATAAGGAGGGTTGGAACTTGGGGAACTCTACCTGGCTCCCTGTTTGAGTTCTGCCATCCCAACAAGTGTTCTCAGGCATGGGTGATGATTTGGGAATTAAAAAAAAATTAATTTGAATGTCTTTCAATTACATTATAATTTTCCGGGGGAAATCCTGCTAATTTTTCACAGATCCAACTTTTCCTTATTATGTGCACCTTTTCTTTACTTGTTGACATCATTCCGGTCCTTGAAGGCATTGCATTTCCAACTCGGGATTAGATCTCTGCTCTGAGACTGTGTTAGTTAGCACAACAAATGAAGGTTAAAGAAAGAGCACAATGTTAGGCACATATAAAGTATTTAATGAATATCAATTGATTGGCTGAATTTATGAATGAATGACTTCTTTTAGGAGATATATATAAATGTAGATATAGATAGATAGATAGATAGATAGATAGATGATAGATAGATAGAGAGATCATCTGAAAATAAAATGTCTTCATTTTCTATGGCTAGCAAAAGCCTGAAGAAAACATATAATTGGATCCTCATGTTATTTCTGATGCTACCTAGAGATCCAGCAAAAAGAAGCCAAGCAACTATAGTGTGGAAAGGATTTTGAGTTTAAAAACAAAAGCAAAAATAGAAAGCCCATATTTCCCCATAGCAGAGTGCCAAGAATCCTTTCAGGGATCATGAACACAAGAGCAATACAAGAGGCTGAGGTGCGGGGCAAGCTGTGACCATGGGTGCAGCGGGCCACTCGGTGTCCTGGGTCCGGCCCTGCTCTCTGCGGGGCCTGCTCACTTGGCAGCGTTCTCAGCCGGAAGCCCTGGGACTCCGGGCGGCGCGAGACGCTGCTCCTTTGGGCCGGATGATTCATCTTCCCTGAGCCTAACTAACGCTTCAGGGGTGGTGACAGCAGCGACCTGGTGGGGTTGGCCAAGAAAAAGAAGATGACAGGACGGGAACTGTTTTATGAAGAGCCCTAAAATGATAGGAAGAAATAAAGTAAGATGGATACTAAAAGATAGCTTTAATCCTTTTGTGAACTTATTGATCAGATACTTATACAGTCCTTCATATGTGCCAGGCACCATTCTAGACTCTTAAATAAATAATCTTAATCATTACAACAACTCTGCAACGTAGGTGGTATTAGTAGCCCCATTTTCCTGAGGAGGAGATTAAGAAACAGAGAGGCAAGGTAACCTGCAGGTCACACAGCTCGAACTTACAGAGTCAGGAAAGGAATCAGTGCAGTCTGGGCTCTTAACTAACACACTATGGCTTTTCCCCACGTACTGCCAGATCTGATTGACAGGAGGTGGGGGTCCATTACTCTCAGGAGGTGCAGCATAGGACCTGTTGACCCTTACCTGCTGCTCCATTGTGTTTCCTCTTTTCAACAATGCAAGAATTAAGTGACAGAAGAATGCGGCTGCTCTCATCTTCTCCCCACCCTCCTTCACCTTCTCACTGGTCTTCCCCTCCCCCTCCTTGGCGAGAGGGGTGGCCACGGAGGCGCCAAGGTATAAACACTTGTAACAGAAATATTCCAGAAGTTCTCTAGGCAGAAAACTGGATTAAAAATTATGAAAATTGTATTCTACCATGTATTCCACCTCTGACCTGCTGTGTGACTTTGGGAAATCATAACCTCTCTGACCCTGTGATACTTCATCTGCAAGGAAAAGAGAATGGACTAGAATAATGTTGAGCTTTTGTAAAGTTCAGATACACCATGATTCTATGACATAAACAAACCAGCTATTTTAGCAAATGTTCCTAAAATGTTGATGAAACAACTTAAAATGACTGTTGATTTCAACTCCATGCATTGCAAAAACAAAACCTTCCCTTGTTTTTGTTTTTTGTTTACATAAATGTTCTTACTTGTTACCAGAGGAGGTAAGGAAAACTTCATACTGCCTGACCAGGTTTTACTTTGATTTTATTATTTCATATCATATTATGTTGTATTATTTTATCACAGTTTGAATGTCATAATACAAATCAGAGCAGTCCAAAATAGTGCAGGGCCTGTCAAGATTTTCTTCAGGAAATTCACAGGAACTTCCTGTATTTTCACAACCATTTAGCATATGCCAGATGGAGAAAATAATGCACTGGTTCCCGAGGAAGTGGGACATTTAGAAAGGCGGGTTTTCACACATGAAAATACTATCTTTTATCTCTGAGCAACCCGTGGTTATACAAAGGGAAAAATAGCCAGGGATCTGCATGGATCTGTGGGAGGAGGAAGGTGCTGTTTAAACGGGGAAGAACTTCAGCTCCTTTATGTGTGAGTGGTGGGGCCTTGGAGAAGAAACAGGCTGCCCACCCGGCTTAAAGAAATTAGGCTTCTAGAAAGGTAAAACATAAGCTGCAGGGTAACCTGTGTGGAGACGGGGAAGCCCAGAGTGTCTTGGCCAGGTCAGCGGTTTTGAGGGCCCCTCCACGGCCGGTGTATCTGAAGCCACTGGCACCTTATAAAAACCTGGGAACCAGACTGCTTGGCTCAGAGAATTCCTGGGGAGTCTGGCCACCACCTTCTCCTTTGGTTTCTGGTTTTCTTGTTAGCATCAGGGGTTCTGCTCCCTGCCCAGCCCTCTGCATGGGGACCTTCTGAAGGTGGCCAGACCTCCATGTGGGTTCCGGAGGCTCCTCTATGGGTGGTTTCTCCACAACTCAATGGCCAAGTGGTGCCCCTAGTCATTCCTCACACCAGTGCCTCTCACATCTCACATCCAACCCTCAAAAAATCCTAGCCTTCAAAGCACATGGGGAACCCAACCACTTCTCCCCATCTCCATGCTTTTATTAGGAGCAAAGCCACCATCAACCCCTGAACTGGTTGTCCTGCATCTGTCCTTGTTATCTATTTCAGTGACCTGTAACTTGAGGTGATCTATTCAGTGCCCAGTGACCAGTTGTCATGTAACAAGCCTCCCCCAAACTCAGTGGTTAGAACAACACCCATTTTATTATCGATCACAGTTTGGTGGGGATGACTGGGGACCAGCTGGGTGGTTTTCCTGTAGGTCTCCCTCAAGTCCCCCCCGTGGTGGAGGCCAGATGCATCAGCGAGGTGGCGCCCATGTGTTTAGCTCCTCAGCAGCTCAGCTTGCCTGAGTTCCAAAGTGCTCAGCTGGGGCATCTCAGCCTCTGTGTCTCCATGTATCTCAGGGCTCCTTCTTCCCTGGTCTTTCCACATGGGCTCTCACCCTGGAAGCTGAACTCCTTCCAGGGGGTCTCAGGTCCCCTAAATGTGCCCAAGACAAAGCTGCCAGACCTTCCTAAGCACAGTTTTACTTCCCGTGACTTCTTTAGCGAAAGCCAGTCAGAGACCCAGCCCCGATTCAAGGTTGGGGGGACTATGAAAGTGTGTGACTGCTGGGCGGGTGGCTCCCTGGGGACCACCTTTGGATTCTAGGGGCTACTGCTACCCCCCTCTAATCTGTTCTGCACACAGTAGGGAGAAAGGTCTGGTTAAGTGTGTGTGGAAGCACACCCCGCTGCTCAAAACTCTCCACTGGCCTCTCAAGTCACTCAGAGAAGAAGCCAAAATTGTCACGATGGTGGCCGAGGTGCACGCCATCTGCTGCCTTCGCTCTGACTTCGGGCACCCCACCCTCTCCTCTCACCGGGCTGCAGCCACACACTCCAGAATTTGCCAGGTCCCACTCTGGGAGTTCTCCTCCAGACATCTCTGACTTTGTCCCTGTCCTCTGCTAAGTCTTCACCAGCCATGGGCTTCTCAGTGTCTCCGCCGGCTCCCCTCCTGTTCCCTATGGGCTCCCCTAGCTTTATTTTTCTCTTAGAGACCATACCATTGATCAAAGTCTGTATTTTACCTTTTCTTCTCATTCTTTTGTTGTTCTCCCCACAATAGAAACATAGATAAAGACAGTAACTTCCTAACAGCAGGGTTTCGGCTCGTTGACTTCACTGCTGTAGCTCCGGTCACTGGAATGGTATGTGGCAAAGAGCAAGCCTGCATAGATAAGTACTGAATGAGTGGCTGAATGACTTCAGGTCCCTGCTTGGCACCCCTCTAAGTACTTTGGCCCCTGTTCTTCTAGGAGTATGTGATGACTGCTCAGGAGAAACCTCCTGAAGTGGTCTTTGAAAGACAGGGGGGTGAGCTTTTAACATTCAGAGGTTGGTAGGCCATCCAGGGGTGCTTCGGTTCTGTACCGTACAGTGTGTGAAGAATGGGCAGAGAACCGCCTTGCAATGGTGAGCCTTAGCTGATGGGAACCCAGGGCGCAATGGGGAAAGATGTAGAAATCACACTGCCTGGGTCAGGGATTTCCAGATTACAGAGGGCTGTGAAACCTGAGTCACTCAAGTAGGAAATGACCAGTCTAAAAACTGAGTTTAGGGAATGGATTACCTACAGGAATAGACATCAATTACTGGGTGCCTGTGAGACAGGCATTAAGGTAGATGCTTTCTACAGATCATCACCCATCCTCACCACAGCACTTCGGGAAGGTATTACTACTCCCATTTTCCAGATGGGGAAAATTTAAGTCTTATAACCCAGTAAAGATCCAGAGTAAAATGGAATTTAATTCGTATCTGCTAGAGCTCTTTATCTTACATAGTTTTCCCCTTGCTTCCTAACTTCTTACACTCTTAAAAGGAGATACTTGATCCTAACAACTGGAGACTGAGGAGGGAACATGCAAATGGTTGTTGGGTGGAATAATGAAATAATCTATTCTCTCTTAGTTCACATCTACACTAAACTTCAGAAAGTTATTATTTGAAGGTATGTTAATAGTCTTAAGTTATAAGGAAAGTAGAATTTACTTTCTACATAACATTTCGCCACTTGCTGCTTTGCTGACACTAAGTTTTTTAGAGCTTTTAAAATCCCTACTTGCATTTATAAATGTTGTATTTGGCAAGTAGGGAAATGAGTTCTTTCATGCAGTAGTAAGGTGCCAATATTTTAGTCCTTTTGGTCTGCCTGCATTCTTGATCTTTACAATAATAGGCCCATGGATTCCCTGAGAAGCTGTGGGTTCATGTAACCGAAAGTATTCCTTGGACCTGGGCATGTTCGGGAACCTGCATTCCACGGAGGCAAGACCAGGTGACCTCCACTGTCACATCCAGCGTCTAGAGTTCACTTTTCTTTCTAGGATCTCTCCCAAGTATGCAGGGCTTGTAAAGGAAATCATAAATTTTTTAGTTTATTTAGAACAAAAAATATACGAAGTAGAGTAGTAACAAAAGAGATTTAAAAAGTACATGAAAGACAAAGTAAAATGGTTTATATTATATATTTAAGCAAGAAAAAGCTATTGAGGACCCCAGATAGAAAGCAATTTTAAGCAATAGAAAGCAATTGAAGATAAGGAGGGATATAATAGGATTAGGATTTAGAAAGACTACTAGAAAGACACTAGAAATTCCTGATGTAACGGGAGGGTGAGTTGAAACCCATTAACTTGGGATTTGGTTTTATCAGCAGATTTCTGAGTCTACAGTCAGTGTGGGAGTAATTGAGAAGAACTTTAGTGGTTTATGATCACATGTTAAATGTGAGAAGATGTAATGTCAGAGTGAAACTTTCAAGATATCCATTGAGGTGTGTAAAGCAAGGTCTCATCTGGCCTGAAGAGAAAGAGATGAGGATTTTGACTAATTTTTCTGTCTTCACTTAGAAAGTATGAAAGTTTAGCAAAAATAACTTTTTAGAGAACTGGATAGTCACATGCAAATTTGATGGTATTGAACCCCTATCTAATATAACTCACAAAAATTAACTGGTAATGGATTGAAGACTTAAATGTAAGACCTGAAACTATAAAAGTCTTTGAAGAAAACACTGGGGAAAAGCTCCTTGACATTGGCCTTGGCAACAGGTTTTTGGATATGGCACCAAAGACTTAAGCAACAAAAGCAAAAATGAACAGATGGAACTACATCAATCCAAAACATTTCTGCACAGCAAAAGAAACAATCAACAGAATGAAGAGGCAATGTACAGAGTGGGAGAAAATATTTGCAAACGGTATGTCTGATAAGGGGTTAATATCTTACATATATAAAGAACTTTTACAACTCAGCAAAAAAATAAATAATCCAATTAAAAGTGGGCAAAAGACTTGGATAAATGTTTTTCCAAAGAAGATATAGATGCTCAACATCACTAATAACCAGGGAAATACAAATCAAAACACAATGAGATAGCAACTCACCCATGTTAGAACCACTAGTATCAGAAAGACAAAAAATAGCCAAGTGTTGGTGAGGATGTGTAGAACAGGGACTCTGGTGTGCTGTTGGTGGGAATGTAAACTGGTGTAGCCACTATGGAAAATAGTATGGAGGAGCCTCAAAAAATTAAAAATAGAACTACCATATGATCCAGCATTTTCCCACTTTTGGGTATATATCCAAAGGAAATGAAATCAATATCTTGAAGAGACATCTGCTCCCCTGTGTTCACTGCAGCATTATTTATAATACCCAAAACATGGAAATAATCTAATTGTCCATTAGTAGGTGAATGGATAAAGAAAATGTGATACACATACATACATACACACACACACACACACACACACACACACACACACACACACACACACACACACAATTTAGCCATAAAAATGAAGGAAATACTGCTATTTGTAACAACATGGATGGACCTTGAGGGAGGGCCAAACACTGTATGGTCTCACTTATATAAGGAATCTTAAAAAGGCAAATTCATGAAACCGGAGAGTAGAATGATGGTTATTGGGGTGGGGGTTGGGCGATGGGAAGATTTTGGTCAAAGGATACAAAGTTCCAGTTTTAAGATGAGTAAGTTCTGGGGATCTAATGTACAACATGGCAACTCATGTTAACAATACTGTATTCTATACTTGAAAGTTGCTGAGAGTAGATCTTAAATGTTCTCATTATAAAAAAAGACTGTAATTATGTGAGGTCATGGATGTATTAACTAACCTTATTGTGGTAATCATTTCAAAATATGTTTTGAAATCATAACACTGTACACCTTAAATTTGCACAAAAATATCAATTATATCTCAGAAAAGCTTGGGAAAATTGCTCTGTTATGTACCTCAGTTGAGGTATTGCTACGTGTTTCCTCTCTATTTTTTCTAAGCAGCTATGTTAAGATACAATTTACACACCATAATTTTCATCCAGTTTAAATCTACAGTTCAATGAGTTTTAGTAAGTTTACAAATATATGTGGCGATTAACACAACCCAATTTTAGAATATTTCCAACACCTCCCACAAGGTCCTGTCAATCCCAGTTCCACCTGTGGTTCCTGGCAACCACTCATCAGTTCTTAATAATACTGCAAATGCACTGATAGAGTGCATGATATTTCACCAACCATGTGAGATTCAGTGTTTTTGAGTGTAAGAGAGCATGACTAAGAGATACACCCAACACAGACACACACAGAGACAAACAGAAATGATGAATAGCTGAAATACAAGTCAAGAAAATAACTGTATATTTAACTTTTTTCAGGATGTGTAGCTGCTAACAGTCTCAAAAAGTCTTCTGCTTTTTCAAACGTAAAGAAACTTTTTAAAAAATTTGGTTTATTTTTAAAAATGCATGTACTGACTTAGATAAACAGTGGATTTCAAAATTGTTTACAATTAGCATTGGGACTTCACTGTCCAAACAAAATCTTAAATTGGATCCTCGTATATAAAAGAGAAAAACTGGGCAGTCACCATGAAGAGGAGTTTGAGAATACCAGTCCCCGAACTCTCCCCACAAAATCCTTGTCCTTCCCCTTCTACCCCTCTCCTGCTTGCCTGGTGGCACCTCTAGGAATATCAGTAGGGCCTTCTGAAAGGTCCACATTCCACATTCCCCCTAGAGACATCTTCCTCCTGGCTGGGTCCCAACTTAGATGGCTGAAAGGCGGGGCAGGGGACTCTGTCCTGGCATATCTATACCCTCTGGAAAATATGAATTCCTTCCCTTATTAATTGTGGGTGAGAGATGTCATCTACAATCATTATTCACATCTTTGCAGATAATCCCTTGCTTTACTTCTTCAAAGAACTAACCATATCCATTATTTGTGACTTTGAGCTTATTTCACAAAGACATACATTCTTGATGAGTACCTCTTTACCACTTTCAAGTACTGCTAACATGATATTTCATCTCTCTTGTCTCTATATATATACATATGCGATTCTGATGGCCTTCTGTAACTTCCCGATGAAGAGATTTTTCTCCTTCAATTTGACCTATTGTTGTGATACATTTTATTAATTGATTAAGTAATGCCCACACATTCTTATTTTCTGGTGCAAACTCCACTGGGTTGTTGGGAGCTATGCACTACATTCATTATTAAATTTTATTTCTGATCGTCTTCTTGACATACATTATGTTTCTATATCCATATTGATATCATATCATTCTGTTAGTATTTTGCAAGTGTATGTATTCAGCTTTCAGTATTAAGTTATTTTTGCCAAGAATTGGAAAGCTTTTCCACATTTCTTCATGGAACAGTTTCAAAGCATGGGAATAACCTCTTCCTAGTATGTGTGAGCGACTACTCCAGTAAAGTTCTCTGGACCTGCAGTGGTTTTGGAGATAATTTCTAGGCAATTTGTTTATGTTTTTTTCTCTTCTCCCATCATTATTGGCCTCATGGATGTTCTGTTTAATGACTTCCATTTTCCCAGAAAATAATTCTTTTAATAAAGTTTTCAAAGGTACCAAACTTCATATTGTTTTCTTTTAATTTGTTTTTAAATTACCTATATCTATAAGATATACTCTTTTTTTTATACCTTATTAAGGAAGCTACAGTATTTTTCTCTTTTTTTTCCCCTTGATTAAAGTTGTCCAAAATGTGTCTTCTTTTGTTTTTCCTTCTTGAAGAATGAGTTCCTAGATTGGACTGGTGGACTATTTTTCTGTTACCTATTTCATTGATTTCTGGGTTTTCTTTTTTTGTATATTATTTTCTATGTTCAATTTGATTGGGGTTTATTTTATTTTACTCTTTTAGACATCCTGAATTTCATGCTCAGTTAATGTATTATTTCATTTGTATTAATGATACTATTCATGGCATAATTTACCTCTGTAAAGAGGTTTGTCACATTCTCCTATGTTTTCATGTGCAGTGTTTTTATTTTCATTTTAATTATTTTCTAAACAGTTTTATTAACTTTATTAAACATGTTAATTTTTTTCATTAAAAAAGTATGCACTTCTGTGTCCTCTTTCCCCTCCCAACTCCACAGATCTTTTCCCCAACCTCCTGACAGTGGACATTGCACAGCCCAAGGCACACCTGAGGGTTATTCCTTTGTAAGCAGCCTATTTTCTCCCCAGCCCTATTCCCACTTACAAGTTGTAGAGTTGTGGTCCACGGGGCTCTGCTAAAATAATCCTCTGCTCCCATTTGTTGGCCTGGTCACTTGATTAAAGAAAATTATTCCTTCATACCATGGGGCAGTGAATGGGTCTTTGCCATTAAAGGCAGGTAAAATTACAAAATCCCAGTGCCTCTCTCTGTGCTCCCTGTGCCCACTTGCACCTCGCCAACCCTCTAACTCCACGAAGCAGTTGCCATTGCCTTTGCCCCTCCACGTCTGGCCATCTGCAGTCACAGGGGTTGTAATCTCCAAATGGGTCATGCAAGACACATGCTAGTGGCTGTGGACTGAGGTCAGGGGGTCGTCACTGGGTGCCTCAGAGGGCAGTTCTCTCTCAAGTTAGAGAGTTTCTGTGGGACGTTTCAGGTTTCAGTCCTGTAACATTTCGTGTCTGTGAGATGCAGAAGAGCAGTGTGAGCACCTTTCTGTCTGCCTCATCTTGTGTCACCTTAACGTTTTCTCCCTCAAAAGGGACACGTGGCAACTTCAGAAAGTTTCTCAACCCCACCCAGTCACTCGTGTGTTCTTTCCTATTACTTTCAGATGGAGGAAAGTTATAAGTGAGCCCTCTCAGGGTCTCTGCTTTGGCAACTTTCTATTCCCCCCAGATTTCATGGGCATTTTGATGGAGTTGAGGGAAAATTAATTGGAACAATTACCAAGCTGGCATCACAACCCTCAAAGTATGAAATCTATAAACACCTTTATTTGACTTGATAAACCCTTGAACTAACTTTATAGTTTTCATGCCCTCACTGGTAACTCACATCACATGTTCAGAGGACCTAAATGACCAGATTAACAATGATTGCTCCTAAACCTACTCCTTAGAAATTCTGGATGGTGAGATTCTATTCCCACTGGCTTCTCAAAGGAGTGGCTCATTTATGAAAGAGAAGTCTTACCTAATGTAATTCACTCATAGCCTATGAAACAAATTTTTAAAAAATTAATCACTAATAAAACAATTATTGATATGTCAATCTTCAATTATTCTGAAGTAATACCTCCCACCTCATACTGGGATAAAAATCATTGCTTCCTTTTTTGTTTTCACTGTTAACCTTCAACATAATCATTCCCAAACTTACACCTGCAAGTAGAACTCTGACATCAGAAGTTTGATAAAATTGAGATAGATAATATTTAAACTCTGTACCCCAACAGTTAATGGTCAGTCACACATGGAAGATCAAAAACAGGCTAAAAACAATCTGGTCTTCCTCATGTTGTAAGCTTCCAGAGTTCCAAGCACAATAACAGTCTGAGATGAATGAACAGAGGCGAGTGCACATCTGTTAGGTGAAGGTACAGGCACAATTCATTGGCTCTCTTTCCATTCGCTCCTTAATCCCTTCCTTACACCAGGTCTTCCAGCCCCAGCCCCTTCCCTGAATGCTTTGCCCAGCATAGTCTTTAATATTCTCACCTTAATTGAAGTTCAGATTAAATTTTTAACTTAATATTCTAAATAAACTAGCTAGATGATTTCTGTTGATAAAACCTAAGCCCAATTTTATCTTTCCTCTACCAAAGCCTCCCGTGGAGCACCATCTCATTCAGGTGACAGCAAGAGACGCTACAATGGCTAATGAGGCCCTCCACCTTCCGGTCTTGCTGACTTTATGCTCTCATTTCCTATGTCTCCCTGTCACCACCTCCACATACAGCTGTTTGGGTCTCATGGCCGTTCTTTACAGGAGGCAGACACTCGTATCACTTACTCTGCCCTCTCCTGCAATGCTCTGTTCTCAGGGATTAACTGATTTTGTTCTTCATCAGCTTCAACCTACCTTTAATGTTACCATCTCAGTAGGGTCTTTCCTGAACATCCTCTTTGAAACTACAATTGTATTCCCTCAGCAGCATCCCTCTTCCTAGAATGTAAACTCCACAAGGTAAGAAAGGGGTTTTTGGTTCTATTTCACTCTTCTATCCCCAGTGCCTGGGAGACTGCAGGGTATACATAAGCACTCAGTACATATTTGTTGAATATTGAGAGACCAAAGCCCATAAAGCTGTTAAATAATTGATAACCACATTGAAAACAATCCCTAATTTAATTTGTTTACTTTTTTATTGGGAACTAGATGGTTTCCCATAGGATTTATAGATACATAAATATGTGACTTTTACAAACTCTATCACCCACCCTTATTCTTATTTTAAAAAGTAGATATATGGATGAGTGATTTCTCCTAAAATCTGGAAGTCAAAACCTAGCTTTAGAGCCATCAGAAGTCACCTCAGAAATAACTTGGCTGTCTTAGAAGGCTCTTTTGTGATTGGCACGCTGTTTTGGGGGGATACAAAGGAAGTCTCAGCCTTCAAGGACTTTTGAGATGGTGTATACCATGAATCAAAGTGAGATCATCACAAATGATTGTATTATTACACTAAAATATGTGATATTAACATTTTCCACCTAAATTTCACAAAAGATTGGTAAAATACCTAAATTCCTGACATGACATCCTAGTGTGAAGTGAAGACAAAAGAGATGAGGAGAGAGAAGGAATAATTGTCCTTTAGTGGGGGATGGAACTGTCAATCAATTTGTCAGTAAAAATTTGCCCTTCTGATATGCCAGTCAACCATAGGAGTACTATAGGATTCAGGCAGAGGAGAGATGAAAATGAGTCAGAGTGGTTTAAATGCTTTCCAGGACAAGGCATTTTGCCTGAGCACTGCAGAATCGGTGTAATTTGCAGAGAGAAGGAAAAAAAAGTGCATCTAAGGTAGGGAGCTACGACATTAAGAAATGCTCTAGAAAGAATGCAAGGCATGGTTTAATTAGGCAACTATGAGAATACTGGTTTGGCTCAAGTTAAAGGTTGATATTAGGAAGCATACTAAAATAGTTTCTGGAAAGGAGGTTTGGGATTGTGTCAAGTGCAATGGTAAGGCCTTTAGAACAGGCAGGCTCAATGAGACCTGAATTCATAGATAAGAGAGAACTCTGTAGAAACTCAACAAAGGAGTGTCATGATTTATATTCCAGAGGCTTGAAAGAAAATTCTTGACCATCATGGTAGTATCTAGACTTGAGAAAGAGAATTAAGTGAAGAATTAAATTAGAAGGCAATGTGTAATGGGATATGCTAGACATGAGGTCATCAGACCTTAATTAAAGATTAAAAATTTCTGATAATGTTGAAATTACATAAAGGTAGGAACATATTAAAAAGAGAGGGAATGGAGTAAAATTAAGAGTTCTGTAAATTTTAACTCTAACCTTTAATTTAATAAAACAAAGTATATTGGGCAAGACGGTATTTGTTCATAACCAATCATTTGTTGCAGGTAAAATCTGAAAGCTTTTTTTATTTAGAAGCTATTTTTAAATGTACTTACTGAATTTGCTTTTATATGTTTTTAATTGTCTTACAAATGGATTCACATGGCTTTAAACTCCTTTCTCCTAAATGAGTTTATGGGAACCAGACACACATTGAAGAGGATGAACCATCCGCATTATTAGTAACACAAGGAAAGTTATTTTGTTTTCTGGTTGTAGTGTTCTCCACCATGGCAAGCAGATACAGAAATCAATGGATTTCAGAAAGCATCCGGTGGAAGGGGGCAGGGGACATAAAGAGAAACAAAGAATTTGCTAGGATAAAGCTTAGGACCTGTGCAACTTTGTCTCATGTGTCTTGTTTGCTGAGCAATCATTATTATCAGCTCCTGGTTCTTCTCATGCTTCGTTTGTATAAACTTAGTGAACTTTTGAAAAGTCAGAGTTCATTTAGAGACCAATTCTCTCTCACATGTTAGCTTATTTTTTAATTTGGTGTGAATATTTGCAGATAAAGATCAAGTTCTTTAATCTGCTGTAAGCAACGACCCTAAACTGGGAAGAATCAAGAGGGTCTCCTGATGGCGTTGCAGGTTGATCAGAGCGGGAGGTCTGCACTCTGGCAATGTGAGTGAGAATTCTGTCCCCAGGCACTTCTGGGCTCTGTGATTTAGTCTCCTTCAGTTACTGTCAGGTAAGAATAACACACCATGCATACCTTGCTGAGTTGGGAGAATTAATAATAATGATCCACATAAGCCCCTAGGCTTACACACTTTTAAGTGGCTAGAGTTACATGCTCAGGAGAACCCCAGACCAAGTACCAATTCAGTCCTGTGGATGCTCTCCATTCTGTAACACAGAAAAAAGTTTTCTATGCAGTCATGAAGTGCAATTCTTATTCTGCATTCAGCTTTTTTTGAAACAAATGAAAATGTTATCTTTCTTTACATTTCTGCTTTTGGATCTATTCAGCAGCATGAGAGAGCTCACAGCAATTTGCTCTCCAGTTATTAATACAATGCTCTATTGAGGTATCTTCTTCACACATAAATTAAAATATATTTTAAGTCTAAAGCAACCAAATGCACAGGCAAAATAGTTCATTTTATTAAGACTATTAGTAAAGAATGTTTCCTACAGTCCAGAATATATAAAGAGCTCACACGCCTCAACAAACAAAAAACAAATAACCCAATTAAAAAATGGGCAGAGGAACTGAACAGACAGTTCTCCAAAAAAGAAATACAGATGGCCAACAGACACATGAAAAGATGCTCCACATCGCTAATTATCAGAGAAATGCAAATTAAAACTGCAATGAGGTATCACCTCACACCAGTAAGGATGGCTGCCATCCAAAAGACAAACAACAACAAATGTTGGCGAGGCTGTAGAGAAAGGGGAACCCTCCTACACTGCTGGTGGGAATGTAAGTTAGTTCAACCATTGTGGAAAGCAGTATGGAGGTACATCAAAATGCTCAAAACAGACTTACCATTTGACCCAGGAATTCCACTCCTAGGAATTTACCCTAAGAATGCAGCAATCAAGTATGAGAAAGATCTGTGCACCCCTATGTTTATCGCAGCACTATTTACAATAGCCAAGAATTGGAAGCAACCTAAATGTCCATCGATAGATGAATGGATAAAGCAGCTGTGGTACATATACACAATGGAATACTACTCAGCCATAAGAAAAGGGCAAATCCAATCATTTGCAGCAACATGGATGGAGCTGGAGGGTATTATGCTCAGTGAAACAAGCCAAGCGGAGAAAGAGAAATACCAAATGATTTCACTTATCTGTGGAATATAAGAACAAAGGAAAAACTGAAGGAACAAAGCAGCACCAGAATCGCAGAACTCAAGAATGGACTAACAGGTACCAAAGGGAAAGAGACTGGGGAGGATGGGTGGGTGGGGAGGGATAAGTGGGGGGGATAAGTGGGGGGGTATTAAGATTAACATGCATGGGGGGGTGGGAGAAAAGGGAGGGCTGTACAACACAGAGAAGGCAAGTAGTGATTCTACAACATTTTGCTATGCTGATGGACAGTGACTGTAAAGGGGTTTATAGGGGAGACCTGGTATAGGGGAGAGCCTAGTAAACACAATATTCATCATGTAAGTGTAGATTAGTGATACCAAAAACAAAACAAAACAAAACAAAACAAAAAGGACAGTTCCTGTGTGGAGACCTCCAATGAGTCCTACACAAGGGTATAAAGGGCATATAAAAGTGTAGGCAAAGGGTCTGTTTGCGTTTATACAGAAGATCAAAGCCTAATTGGGCTACCCCGAAAATGAACTAAGATACGATATAAAAGAGAACTTCCAACATCAACACTCTCTGGAAGACTCATGCCAGAAGATGATCATCAAAAAACCCCAACAAAGATCCACGCACTGCTACAGCTGTAGATGCACTCATCCCACCAGCTCCTGGACTTGCCATGGGAATGAAGGAGATATCTAAGCTGGCCTGTGCATACAGTAAAACAACAAATTTGACTGGATCTCTACTGTTGGAACTCAACCAAGAATTAGGAGAAGTGCAAATTGTAGCGCTCCAAAATCTTACAACTACAGACTATTTACTGTTAAAAGAACATAAGGGATGTGAACATTCCCCAGGAATGGGTTGTTTTAATATGTCTGATTTCTCTCAGACTGTTCAAGTTCAGTTGGACAATATCCACCATATCATAGATAAGTTTTCACAAATGCCTAAGGTGCCTAACTGGTTTTCTTGGTTTCACTGGAGATGGCTGGTAATTACAGATATGCTTTGGTTATGTAACTATACTCCTATTATGTTAATGTGTGTGTGCAATTTAAGTAGTAGCTTAAAACCTATACATGCTGAAGTTACTCTACAAGAAGATAGGTCAAAGAAATAATCAATCTTCCCATGTTTTCTTCCGCCTGCTACTTCTATAGCTTTTCTTCTTCCTTCCTAATTACAACTCTTAAATAGAATTCGTGCCTCATATCAAATTTACCGAGTATCATAATTCTTCCAAGTGGTAAAGATACCTCAAGACAAATGCTGGGCATAGAAGCTACAGGGCATAAATATGCAAAGAAATAAAAAGCTAACCATTTCAAACAATAAGGCTTCCCTCTCACTTACCAACTTCACATTTCCCTGTATGGCCCCAGAAGATGACTGGTTAGCCAGAGACGGGTAAGATTCCTCAAGGGAGGAACAACCTAAGACAGGCACAGTTGCAGGGGGGTCATCAGGTGAGAAACTGGGGATCAACAGAGGTGAGGCTTAGAACCTCAACACCCATTCTGAGAGAAAGCTTCTGCATCCGTGGATGTTTTATTGCCCTTGTCCAGCTTGGATTAACACATAGTCTACAGGCACACACCTGATCATCTACATTTGCCCTCTTACAACACTAAACTATGTTTTCTACCTTTATCTTGTATCTACCTACCACTTCAGCATTTTATTAAAAATAATAATAATAAAGAGAGAAATGTGGTATCCACATATAAATCAAGTATAAAAACCAAATGAGTATTCATATTTGAACTGACTGTTTATAGTTCATAATGCATGAGCAAAACCGAAAGTTTCTGTGATGACTGCCCTTGTACTGTTCACCATGTAACTTATTCACTATGTAAGAATTTGTTCTCCATGTAAGAACTGGTTTGTTATGCCTCAGAAGATTGGAGACTGACGAAAATTAGGCTTGGGGTGGATTAATGATTGTGCATTGAGCATTGACTCCCCTATACAGAATTTTATTGTCGTTAACAACCATTTGATCAATAAATATGAGAGATGCCCTCACAAAAAAAAGAAAAAAAAAAAAGAATGTTTCCTACAGGGAACTCCTGGTGTTCAGATTGTAGATGCAGTTTTATTAGATTTTACTTTGTATTATATTCTTCTTGCTTCAAAAAGGAGACAGCTGTTGCATGAGTAAATTTCATCTATTTTTGATGACTTTTTTCTTCTGAAATCTGTTGGGAAACAAGCCCTTTTAATGTCCTGGAAAAGATTCTATTGACTTAGGATGAAGTGCGGCTCCCTGTCTGCTGCTGTGTGACTTTAATTCTATTTCACCATCAGTAAACAAACAAAAATTTCTGCTCTCCATCTTCTGTTGGTGGACTAACATTCCCTGTAATGGATTTTCCCTATTCTATTTTGCTCTTCTGTTTAAAAAAAAATGAGTTAAGAATCCATTCTTATGAAATTATGTAATTCTGTGCTTCTGTGACATTGTCTTACCAGAAACCTGGCGTTTCCAGCGTGCTGGGTTCATTTTCCCTTTCACCCACCCTTTCACCCATACCACCACCCATTCATGTTCAAACACTCAAAAAGACCCACTCCCAGCTCTCCTCGGGGAATCCAGTTTCCTTGCCTCACCACTGAGATGTTCCCTGCCATCCTTGGCAAAGATAAGCCCAGGGGAGTGAAGGTGTTTGTGAGAAGTTGTTAGTTTTGTCCCAATCTTCAGGTATCATCTTGTCTACAAATGTAGTCACTTCAGTCCCTTTCTCTGGCATACAGCTGTTTGCAACATGTGGTTATTTGGGGATAATTGAGCAACCTTTGTGATGAGGCTGAGGATACAGAAGCAACAGCTGGGAAAGGCCTTCCTGTCTCTCTGGAACAATGACTATGGGACAAGCTTCCTGCGCTTGTCATCCTTCTCATTTGCAACCAATGAGGAATTTTAATAAATAAGTAAACATCTGCAGGAAACTTCTGACACACAAGGATGTGTTTGAACATCATAGTAGCATTTGGAGATGCCTGTTTCATTTGACAGAATTTGCAAATCACATTTTCCCCCTCAGAATAACTTGCAGTGTGGAAATGCTTCCATATGCTACAAGTTGTTCTCATCATTTTGCTGAAGGGGAAACAAAAAGAAGAGAACCATAGCTGAGGCTGTGACTTGCATAAAGCACCAAACTCCAGCAAGCACACACTTCATGCCGGCTTCCGATTGGATCTGTCACCAACCACATTGGACTCCTGTAAGTCATGTTCTCTGCTAAAGCCCGGTAGGTAGCATCTCTCCTTAAAAGGTCACCTTAGTACAAATTCACTAGTAATTCTGTAAATTATTACTATATGTAAATGCTTCTAAGTTCATTTATCAGTGAAAAAATTTTTTAGCTCCTTTGTATCACTCAGTCAGATGGCCCCATGTTCCGATGGCTTTGGTTTTCCAAAACCTGGCAGAGAAAAATTCTCATTCCTGTATTTGTACCAGGGTCCATTCCACAGATCATTGTAATAATAATATACCAGCTCCTGGGTCCAGAGTCAACAAGGACCTCAGTTAAATGAAAGTTCTATGCTCCCTTCCTTTTATTTCAGATATGGCCATGATCCACTGGGGTAAAGATGTAAGAAGAGTTGTACCATGTGTACAAAATTTCATTAAAAATCAAGATATGTCAAAACTTAGATGTAGGTTTAAAAGCATGATAAAGGATTGGTTTTACCTTTAGTGTTCAGGGTCCCCAAATTCTGATGTTCATTCACTCATTTCCCATTTCAACAAAGATTTATTGATCACCTCCTATGTGCTAGGCTAGAGATACCAAATTAGGTTATAGTCCCCTAAATTGCAGAGCTTACATTCCAAAGGGAAAATTAGAAAAGCAAATACATAAACATATTATAGACAGTAACCACCCAACAACACAGAGGATGGAGTGGCTGATTCTGCTTGAGGAATTAAGAAAAATTCATGGGTGGAATTATGATGGGCTGAGTTTGAAAGTAAGAAGACATTTTCCCAGGTGCAGCACTGAGGATGGATGTTTAGGTCAGTGAGAAGAGGACATGGAAAGGTGCATGAGATGTGTTGTTTTCAGGGAACAGAGGAAGAATCCATGTCACCAGAACAGAGGTCCGCAGGAGAGCCATGGGGGAAGGCCCTGACTCTGAACACGGAGTCTGCGACAGCAAGCAGTGGAGGTCATCACCCAGAGAAATACCATCATTGGGACTTTACTGTGGAAAAATGACTCTGGAAGTAACATGACGATTGAAACAGAAAAGCAAGATAATAGGTAGCTGACCAGTGAGGATAAATCTGAGTTAAGTCTCCCTTAGGTCCGTGTATCTAAACTGTATGTAGTATTTTTTTTTAAAGACTATTGTAACACTGGTGGATAAAATAAATTGTATTAAGAATCATCAAATTGAAAATGCAAATACCCAAATAGTCTATTAAAGGAAAGAATCCATTTTCTTCATTCAATCCTCTTCCATGGCAAGAAAACACAAATTGAGAAACAGTATTTTAAATACCTTCTTGTAGGTCTTGAAAAACAAGGACTTTTCTACTAAATGTTTAGTAGATCCACTTGCTTGGAGTGTTTTGTGTTATTTGTTCGTTTTGTACTTTTTCTTTTGTATTAAATAAAATTTTAATGTTGTGAGCCAATAGCTGGGAATTTAGAAACCCTGCCCTCCCCATTTACCCCCCACAGTTGGAGGGGTGGTTCTTGCATCTGTTACTCTTTACGCTCGGTTCCCCAGGTGAGCCAACCCTGTGTCCTTTGGGAGCGTGAAAGGCTTTCTTTTAGGCTTACTGCTTGCTTTCCAGAACCTAGCCTCTTTACTACATGTGCTGTTCTTTTTGACTATGTGAAAGAGATCATGAATTCAAGAAATTTCTAAAGGGCAAGAGGTAGGAGCAACTGGACTTTTTTGAAATCAGATTTCATGAATCACATCTGAAAAGATGAGTTTTGCGACAAACAAAATAAGGTCCATTTCACAAAGAATTTTTACATTTGAATAATGACTTGTTTAAAACAAACCAAAGAAAAGGCTTGGCTATAACTTCTGAAGCTAAGGTGAACTTAATGGGGAAAAGAAAGGCACTGCAGAGCTCTAGGAGGCATTTTCTCCTTGTTTTTGTGCCAGGTCCCAGCATTTGTGACATGATTAAATTCTCTGAAGTTCAGTGTGCTATTGAGCAGGGCCTTTCCCAGTGTTGCTGGGCGGGGGGTGCCTCTGTGAACGTGCAACATGAGGCATCAGAATGATGAGATATACAGACTTCAAGGGAAGGAGAAAGAGCTAAATAGTGCTCTTTGTCTTCAAGTGCCTGGTACCAAGATAAGCCATTCCAGAAGCACCATCCCCTGGGCCCTCCCAGGGCCTCTGCAGAGGAGGGCGATTCTGTGCTCCGACCCTCAGCTGCAAACAACTGGTCACTGGCGGACAGGCAGTGTAGTTTACTCAGTGTGTGAAGCCACACCTGGATTCTCCTTAATGCCTCCTTTCAATGGACTCTTTGACATAGACTAGGCTCTCATGACAAATCTAGTTCCAAGGCTGAAAATGATAGCAATTTAATTCTGTGATACCAAATAAAGCCCCACTTCAGTGGCCTTCCTGTGAGAGACAACAGCACATGAGTGGCAGTGGGGCTGATGAAGCTCATGCTATGAACTTGTCATCCTCCTCTGCCCTTCTGCCTCGTGGCCCAGAAATAACCTGAGGGACGTAAAGCAAGAGAGAGGGAAAGCTGCATGCTGCGATGGATGGGACAAAAAGAATTTGGACAAGCATGGGGCCCCTGGAAAGTGCCGACTCAATGCCCTGTGAACACCCAAAGTTAGCACAGTGAGAACACTTCAGGCTAAGTTCTCAGCAGATGCGACAGGATTCAGCCACATGCTTCTCATTAATGGTCCTGGGAATCCTGCAGTGTGCTGAGAATTCTGTCCATTGTTTTCTGTCCCCTAAAGTCATGAATGGTTGTTATGTAAATGTCATGTTGCTTAATTCCCAAAGTACCTTATTCTCTCTCATCCTCTGTTAAACATAGAGGACACATCTAACACATCTAACACTTCTAATCTTGCTCAGAAGTAAAGAGTACAACTGTGCTGAGGGAGAGGTGAAGGTTTCCATCTATTAACCTCCCCTGGGCTTAGGGGCTTCGGACAGCAGGTTGTGCTGTGTTTGAGTACTTGTGTGCGCTGCCGAGTCAGGGGTGGCCTTCCAAAGTTCCTTCGGCAGCCTGTGGTTACTCAGAGCTGCCTTTCTAATAAAATCATAACTGGTATGGGCAGAGAGAGAGAAACAACATGTTCACAAAACTCTTTCAATACAATGCCCCAGGAAATGAATATGCCGTTTCTAAACAAAGGTTTCAAACAAACAAGAAAGATAAATCATGCCTGTTGTAAGCTATGCTATTTTTAAACTGCAATTGGCCAGTGAAGATCCAAGCAGTGACCACTGTTTTCAGATCACAGCCCAGCCAACCATGTCAGCACTTAACACACTCTTCCCCTGACTTCTCCCTGTGTGTGACAGTGTATTGCTGCAAAAAGGCAAGGACAACACATTCTGGGTGCGTCAGCAGAGATGATCTGGGAATCCAGACACCTCACTGATAGGGATGAGCCCTCCAGGTAGAGTTTTCCAGTTTTCTGCTTTCTTTAGATTGTTGAAAACAGGAAGCCATGAAAGGTAAACCTAACAAGCCCTTGTCTCTTGTTGCAGAAAGTCTGGGCTGGAAGGGGATATAAAGATCACATAGCTCCACCCTCACTTTACAGATGGGAAATAGAATTCCAGTGATGACGAATGAACTACAAGAAGTTGTACAAATAGGGGTAGGCGCAGAAAAGCAACCAGGGTCTCTTTGTTCACATTTCAGTGTTTTTTTCAATTATCTGGACACACGTAATTTTTTAATGTTTTTTATCAAACCCAAATTGATCTAATTCTCAGGTCTGAATGTAATGCTCCTTTGGTTCAAACATAATTTTTTTTGATCATTATATTGGCAGATTTCAGAATCTTTTAGGTTTCTTTTTCTCCTTGGCTTTTTGTTTCTTTTATGAACAAATTTTAGTCCTGAGAAATGAAATAATGTAGGTAAACTTCTGTATAATGAATATGTTTCCATTTGAACAATTTAAAAAATAAACTTGAGTCCATTACTGTGCAACAGATTGAAGTTCCTGTGATGTGAATTGTTTTCACAATGTGGTCTGGGTGTAGGAAGCAGTGCTTCTATCTGAAAGCCAGGGCTTTAGAGTCAGCTGGACATGAGTTCAAGTCTCTGCTGTCATTAGAAATATGTGATCTTGATTGAGTTATTTAATTGCTTAGGGTTTCTTTGGCTTTCCCTCAAAAAAAGAGAATGGTAATATTACCTGATTCTCAGGTTATTACGAAGAATAATTGAGATGAACTAAATAAAAGGCATAGGAAAATACTAGAGTATTTAGCTGCTTAGTAAATGTTGGTAACTTCCAATCACTGGTAGAAATGAGCTCTGTAGTCATACTTACAAAAAGGCCAGATTGGTCCCAAGAGGTTTCTAGCTTTGGTCAATTTATCACACATTAGCCATTTTCATGCCTTTTTATATTACACACACACACACACACACACACACACTCTCACACACACGCTCACACACACGTTCATATAATTTTCCCCAAGGTCTACAAGGAGGTACTACAACAACCCTGTTACAGAAATGGTGAAGACAAACCTGAAGCTTTACCCTCTGCTCTTTTGTATTTTCCCATGTGAAGCCCAAGAAATAAGTAATCATCTTTCTGAAGCTAAAAAAGGAAATACACATAATTACTCCAATGCAGGGGTAACAAAGCAGACAGCATTTGGGAGAGCTTTCAGGGATCTTCAGGCAGCAGAGCAATCACAGCACCTACCACAATGCCTTGTAGTTGCTAATATTACTCAATTCATATTTTGTTTGTTGATTGGCTTCAACCAAGTCACAGCTCTGTTCCAAGAGCCATGGGAAGGGCAGCAGGGGAGATGTTCGGCCTGGTAAGGAAGCCCTTTCTGTTTCCCAACTGGGGCCTTTGTTCCTTCAAATCTCACAGTTTGCAAGAGCTGGATTACTGTGTCACTGGCAGCAACTCAACAGCCAAAGCTGCAAGGATGGCTCCTAAGGGATGACTTGTCCCAGGCTCTGGGCATTCCTACTGCCTGACAGACACATCTCCCCCTCTCCGCCTCCTTCTTCTTCTTCCTCTCCTTCCTCCTCCTCTTCTTCTTCTACTCTTTGTATTACCTATCCTCCCAAAATTTCCTATCCTCCCAAAATTTCCTATCCTCCCAAAATTTCCTATCCTCCCAAAATTTCCTATCCTCCATTTGTTGCTAACTCTTTGATTCAATGAGAATCAACTTTTCTGAGTTGCTGAATTTTTCATTATTGATATTACTTGTCTTTGACTTACTTTGCAATTATGCCCATTAATTAAAGCACTTCTAAATCCCAAAGCCACTTCAAAAGCGTATCACTAGGTAGATTCAGCTGAAGAAAGCAGCATTGCACATTATTTTACCATTCTGAGCTTCATGATGGTCGCTTCTTTTGATTTCAATCTTAGTACAGTAGAGTTAAGAATTCTCATTCCTTCTTATTATATATCTGTGCATTTGTCTGGTAAGAAACTATCTGCTTATATCCATATTTTAAAAAACACACTTTAATTCATACCCCATCACATAAAAATATACTCAAATTGTATCAGAAACATAAATGCAAAATTATAAAACCTCCAGAAGAAAATATAGGGTAAAATCTTTGACCTTGAGTTACCCAAAGATTCCTTAGACACAGTATCAAAATCACCATACATAAAATAACAAACTGATAAACTAGACTTCATAAAACATAATGTTTCTGTTGTTGTTATCTGCAAAAGATAGAGTTAAGAGAATGAAAAGATAAGCCACAGACTAGAAGAAAATATTTGCAAATGATGTATCTGATAAAGGACTTATAACTAGAATATATAAAGAATTTTCAAAACTCAAGGATGATAAAGCAAATAATCTCCCCTCTAAAAATTGAGCAAAAGTGTTGAACAGATGTTCTACCCAAGAAGATACATGAATGCAAGTAAGCATATAAAAAATGCTCAACACCATTTAGAAATACAAATAAAATAAAAATGACATATTACTATATATTTATTAAAATTTCTAAAATTAAAAAAAAGAACTGATCATACCAAAGTGTGAAGATATAGAGCAACTAGAATTATCCAGATTCAGTTGCTCTGTCTATAAAATGGTACAACACTGGAAAATAGTCCAGCACTTCCTTAAAAAAGTTAAACATACACCTACCATATAATCAAACCATCCCACTCTTAGATACTTACCCCAGAGAAAGAAAGTATATGTCTCTTCAAAAGCTTTCATATGAATGTTTACAGAAGCCTTATTTGCAATAAAATCATATTGGAAACCCATATGTCCATTGACAAATGAGTGAATAAACAAGTTGTGGTATATCATACAATGGTATACTACTTACAACTAGGAAAGAATGAACTATTGAGACATATAATAGCATGAACAAATCTCAAAATAATTATGCCCAGTGAAAGATATCATTCCAACTCCATACAATTCTAGGAAAGTAAAGTAATCTATAGCAACAGCAATGAGCTCAGCGGTAGCTTGAAGGAAGAGGTACTGAGAAAGGGCAGGAAGGAAACATAACACAGGAGCATGAAACGCCTTTTTGGAGTGTTGAACATGTCATTTTCTTAATTGTAGTGAAAGTTTTATAGATGAATACAGATGTCATAAGATATCAAATTAATACTTTAAATGTAAATAATATATTACCTGCCAATTATACCATAATAAAGTTGTTAAAAATAAAAATAAGGCAAAAATATTTTTTCAGCGTAACAGGTGAATCTGATAAAAGGATGTGTAAAGAAATCTTAGCCCAAAGCATGTGGCTATCCCTGGCACTTAAGCCATGCTTGACCCTTTTACAGATAAGTGAAAATGAGAGAAGGTGGGAGACTTGTCCCAGATGTCTATACCCTGACTGGGGTCCTCTGACTCCAAGCCCAGTGATCACTCTAAAAAAATTAGTCAATCTAAAAAATTGTTTAGAAGTGGTGGATAAAGGGTACACTCTTATCAAATAGGCCTTTTTCTCCTATTCTTCTTGGTGTCTCACCCTTTGGTTTAAGCCAGTCACCTTTTCTGGGGGCTGCACTGACACTCTCCTTCTGCTGGAGTTTCTTTCATCATTTTTCAAGCTGTGGATTGGCTATCAGTAGATCGGTCTGTATCAGGTGAACAAGCAAAAAGCCACCCCATTGGCTCTCAAGGGCTTGCTGGCGCTCCTTATCTTCAAAAGCCTTCGAAACTTCATGTAGACACACAATCCTGAGGCAGGAGGGAAACATTTTGGATTAAACAATCCCGCACAGTTTGTAAACACTTGCCTTATATAGTCTCTGGTATTATGCCCGGGATACAGGTTACCCCTTTGTCCTATAAAAGGGACACACAATACCCTGAGATTAGAACAGTTTTAGAAGTTCATCAGTTTCTCAGTTGTTTTCTTTTCTCTCTCTCTCTCTCTCTCTCTCTCTCTCTCTCTCTCTCTCTCTCTTTCTTTCTTTCTATTTGGACAACAAATGTTTCTTTAGTATAAGTTTCATTTTTTACCTTCTATTGACTCTGAAAACTATGTTTCCCTGTTTTCATGTAATTTTCATCCTCCTCGTCATCTTTCCTGGTGAGATATATTTTACACGGAAACCTTTTCTATGACCATGAAAGGGAAAATGATAGTCTGAATGGTACCTGAATGTGAAGATGTCTATCAAAAGGTGTGAAAACATTAAAAAAAAAAGTGTGAAAACATTTTTTTCTGCTGGGAACAAAGAACTCAGCACCTCTGTTGTTGCTTCAGTGGTGGACTAGTTCGAGCCCTTAGTTTCGAGTGTGACTGAGAAACTTTGGAATCAAAGCCATGATCTTGCTGCACCTTGCAGGTAATAGCAGTGCCAGTGGCTACCGATGACAGTAAACGTACCAGGAACTGTTTTCTGAGTAATTGGGAGAACTTGGCCCCTCGTGACCTGTGACCCTGTGCTGGGGTGAGCCTTGTGCGGGTCGGGAGTGCCAGCAGCCCCGCAGTGAATCTGACCTCCGACCTGAGCCTCATTCACCAGCAAGAGGCTTTCACCATGTGAGCTGATATCCACAGACAGACTGAAGCAGATGGCATTGGCTACAGTTCAGCCTTTCGGGTTGTAATGGCAGAGGAACTAATGGCATCATTGATGGTGGTAGCAGTTATGGGAGGCCTCTGAGCACAACCACTTCTTTTACTTCTACTGTGTTTGATGCAATCAGAAATGCAATGCTTTCACACAGCCAGGCTCTTCAAATTGGTAGTATTGAAAAGATACAATGAAGATAGCTGTTTTTCTTTTTAATTTTCTGAACCTTTGGAAGGGGTCTGGAAGAATTTGATTAGCCTGCTTCTGGCATTCTAGCTGCAGTTCTGTGGGTCTAGACTGGTCTCAGATTTTCTTGTGTGCAGCTTTCCAAAGATCTATGGCTTTACATTGAGTCTTTCATTTGAAACAGTAGGATTTGGGCTCCATTCCAGGTATATGCAAGTATTTATTATTAGTTCTCGTAATCATAATCACTATAAACATTAATGCATTTTAACAATCTGTCAGCCAGTATCTTAAATCCCTAGGAATCTTAGTTAAATCCCAAAGAAAACTTTGTAACAGTTGTTTGGGGGCACTAGGGGTAGCATTTACAAGCAGGGAAAGACCAGTTTTCCAATGTTCAAAAAGGCCTGACTGATGGCTTAGGATTGAACTAGCATTTTTGTTTCCTCAGCCTTTGGACTGTTGCATCATAGGAGCACACAGAGAAGATGTAACTGGGGCACGTATAATCCAAATACCTCCCGGCAGGATTTGTGATGAGGAGGCGTGTGATTGCCCCAGAGTCACTGCGTTTGAGTCTGTTACAGGGTCTGCCAAGCTCACGGGCCATTTGAATTTCATGAATGCATAGTATTGGGCCTTCCAGGACTTGGCTATCAAAGGTCATTCTCTCTTGGTTCAATCAACTTCCTGTTGACAAAATTAGAAGAAAAAAAAAAAAAAGGAAAGAAAAGGCCCCAAAGGCTTCTTGGACTTTAATAGCTCTTACAAAACAAATTATGATGATTTAAGTATGAATGATTCAGAAACATATGGATTAAATTTCCTTTCACATACATGTGGGTTCAAATATTGAAGGGGAAAACGCCTTAGAAACCTGTGTTTGGGATTTCACCCAGTCTCATGTATTTGAACTGTAGTTTTAAATGCACTAGGTAGGAAAAGGATGCTGGAACCACCAGTAGACGCAGGCTGGCACTCCTCTGCCTCCATTAAAAGTGGAGATGTTTTATTATGGCCATTAGCTATCACACAAAGCTGACTGCTTTTCTCTATGAGACACAGACTTCTCAAAGGCAGGCACAATAACCTTTTTCTCTTTGGATCCCTAGAGCACAAGAGGGTGCTTACAGATATTAGGAGAGCAAGAAATCTTTGTGGAATGAATGAGTGGATGCACAGATTAATTAATTCATCAACCTGAACCCACGTCGCCTGGCCTTTCTCTGTCTGAGCTCATGCTGCAGGTTGGCTCAAGCTTGATGGGCTGTAGGTGGTCAAAGAAGGCACTACATTGGCCGCCATACCACAGGGTTTCAAAACTTTCAACAAACCACACTCAGCATTGAATTCCTGGTGGGTGACTCACTGTTTTTGATTGTCAATTGTCTGAGACTTTTTTTTTTCCCAAAGGTTTGGGTTTGGTAAAGCTCAGAACGTGTTTTCCCAAGAACATTCCCCCACAATCTAAACCCATGTGTATTTTAGGGGAAATTTAATCCATGTTCTCTTCAGTGTGTTCACACAGATCATCAACATGCTTTTTTAGCAAGAGCTATTGTGAGATTTTGTGTAAACACTTTTTGCCATATAACTATAAAGTTGCATTTTCCCAGTGAGATCTGGGGCTGGCTGTGCTGATTGCCAACTCATAGTTCCCATTCTTCCTTCTTTCTTGAACCTCATTTCTATTCTGATATTGGGAACCCATACATTCCCAGGCTGAGAAGGGGTGAGGGCAGGGTGGGGTCAAGGGTTGGTACTTAATTAGGCTGAGCAGTGATGTAAATTTCTTCCTTCTTGCTGGTGATTAGTTTGAGCATGGGCTTATGATATTCTCCTGATCAGTGTTGTTCTCCTGGACAGAATTCTAGCAATATTTTCTTTATTCTGGGGTACAGGCACTGGGCTATTCTTGCCTTTGGATGTCCTCTGAGAGGACATGGTCCTGGGACCTGCTGTGAAGCCAAGAGAGGAAGGACAAGAGGACTGCAGAGAAGCCCGCCTGGAACCCTGACATTCTTGAGCTTCTGAATCTATCAGCTCTGGAACCAAACTGCCTCCAGATAGATGTCTTGCCATGTGAAATAACAAATCCCGTATCTTTTAAGTCATGATTCATTGACTATGCTATTGCTCACTGCCAAATGCACTCCAACTGAGCACAACATCTAAACTATGATTTTAGGATTTCTGGATTGGTATAAAAGCTTTGGAACCCACTTGATGTGAAATTGCTTGTTCAGTGACAAGACTTGAGTTTTTACCTTTTATCATGAGATTTATTGAGAAATAAAATTAATCTCAAGTAAATATAAACAGTGGAAAATGCAAGTATGTGTGCATGTGTGTGTGTGTGTGTGTGTGTGTGTGTGTGCATGTTAACCCTTTCCTCATTTGCATGTGTTCAATTTCTGTTATTTTTATTTTTAAATAAAGGAAAATTGTGAGTTGGTAGAACTAAGACCATCAAAAGTACTGGATTCCTTGATCCCTCATCCCTACTCTTTCTTGAACTTGAGTCTGGCTGCTATAATTTTAAAAGAGGCATTTGCAGAAACAAGTTGAACTGTTCAAAGTATATTAAATTTCTTAAAATGATTAAAGATAATTAACATGATTTAATCCCTTCTGCCTTCTTCTATGCTTACCTTCCAAACACATTCCCAAATGCTCTGATTTTTTAGGATCCACTTCTACTAGCTTGTTGACACTCGGTTAAGAAAGATTCATTTGAAATAGTAGTACAGATTTGGGGAAAACAAAAATCAAAATTTAGTTAGTTTTTTTCCTTGTTGAATTATCAACTACATAAGGCACAAATCTAATTCGATTGTTTTCTCCAGCACACTAGGCACTATCTTGATCACAGGATAGTGATTAATACAAAACAGACATACAGTTATCAGTTAGGTGGCTGGTTTTCAAATGTAAAATTCTGGACTGTAAGAGGTATAAGGGCCAGTGGAGATAATTTCATCCAATGGTTTTCAAGTGTGCTTCTCTGTGTTTTCAGTCTTAAGCACCTTCTCTTTGGTGAATGGGTACTTTTACTTATGACAAAGTAGGCACAAGGGAGGCCACTAGTGAATAACACCAAACAGATGCCACTACGTATGGTTTAGGCAACACGTATCAGAAGAAATATGGTGTTGGGATTCTTCCAAATAATAGAGGAGTCCTTGAAGAGCAGGGCTTGATTCGATGGCAGAGAGGTGTAGATGAGAAGGGTGGAAGAGCATAAGAAAAGCCACTTAGGCAAGAGCAGTCTTAAGCATGAACACAGGCTTCACCTTCTGAAGGGACAGATTGACACTGGGAAATAGTAAAGGTGGGAAGACCAGACATGAGTAGATTCTGAAGCAGGTTAACCTTGAGTAGCTCTACTTTAAACATCAGACTTAGAGGGAACCAGTCAAACAAACTATGGGTTCTTGAATTTTAAAATGTGCATACGAACCATCTGCAGATTATGATTCAGTGGCTCTGGCGGGCCCAGGAAGGAGCTCCCCCAAGAGAGAGCCATTTCTGCTGGTCCACAGACACACTGACTTGCTAAAATTAGGCCACTGTTGCTGAATCTGGCCAGGAGTTAAGATGGCTCTTGAATTAATACTAACAATGGAAAGGGAGAAAAAAATGTGAGAGGACCAGAGAATGAAAAGCTCAGTATTACTACAAAAATGAGAGCGGTTTGTTTTCCTAAGTGAGCATGTGTTGCCCGCTCCTGGAGTGAATTTGTGTTGCATGCTGTGTGGTTGAAGCCATAAAGCCAGGGGTTGAATTGTGTTTCTGCTATTTCTGGCCCAGTGATTCTCATTTTTCCAATCTTCTGTTTGTGGATAATACTTTTATCATTATGTGGCTGTTGCAATGACTATATTGGTTTATGTATCCATCAGGCACCCACCAAATAGGCCTGTTATTGTTGCAATTATTGTTGTTGTTATTTATTAGTCCTACAGATCACGTGAGAAGAATTTCTGAGTTATCCCCAAGGAGAGTGAGTAACTGCATTCCTCAAGGTACCTTTATGTTCCATAGAAAGCAGATTAGCCTCTGCTGATTGTCTTGGGAAAACATTAGGTGATCATATCAAACAGGATTTCCTTGTAACTGGAAGAATCTAATAACTTCCATGTGTAGGTCTGATGAGGTGAAAAAAAACCATCTACATATCTGAACCACTTGCAAGTGGCCAGGGGTGCACTACCTAATTCCCACCAGTAAGTACATGGCATAAAACTTCCAAGTGATGAAGCTTTGAGTCAGTTACGAAGGCCCCACAGCTCGGAAGTGACATAAATTGCTTTAACAGTCATTTCAGTGAATTATTTAATTCCATTTCTTCTTTCTTTGAAAACTATGCTCATTTTATGCAACCTCCTAATCCCAGGCCCAGCTCCTTCGTGCAGCACCCACTCCCAACCACACACACACACCCTTGTGAAGCAAACAAGTGGAATGGAGGCTCTGGAAAGGATGTTGGAAATTATGATTGCAGTGACTTCCTTTCACAAACGAGAAGATTTAAAGGCATTTAGATTTAAAGGGATCACCCAACTCACACAGAGGTTTACTAGCATCCTCATGTTTCCATGGTAAGAAACCTATAAAGGAATCTATAAAGAAATGCTATAAAGAAAAGAAATCACACCATCTTTTATGGTTCCTCTTAGGACAATGGCTTTTCTGGCAAGTATTTTTGGTCCTACACTCATAAGGCAGTAGGTGAGGGTGTGAACCCTGGCTGAGACTGCCTGTCTCATGTCCAGCTCTACCTCTTGGTGGCCATTTCACCAGGGCAAGTTACTTAGCCACTGGACTTCACACACCTCATTTTTAAAATGGGATTAATGTTTATAGTTCGCAGGGTTGTTGCTCCAATTAAGCTGGTGGGTAGCGAGAGTGCCTGGAGTAATACATGGCCCTTTATGGTCTTTTTTTTCTGAATCTGGACATTTGTATGATTTAAGCAACCTGCACAAACTTTTTCACTGAGGTTTGGCTATCATTCCCATGATTCTTACTCATTTTGTTCCAGTATGTGGTTGAAATAACAAAGATCACCACATGATAGATGTCCATGGAGCATTCTTCAAGCAGCCAGAAAGTCAAGATGCAACCATACTGTAAATAATAGGCAAACTTTTTATTTGGCAGAGTCTAGACCTTTAAAAGACAAATATTGTATTCAAGGACATGGTTTGAAGTGAAAATATTTCTAGACACTTATCAACAAAACCAGTGTGCCTAATCCCACTTGCCTGCTATATTATATTCCTATTGTTAGTTCTGCATCCAAAGCTAGATCTGATCTAAATTAAAAAAAAAAAAAAGCATTTCCCAAGTCTGCTTTCCACTATTCCCAGCAAAATCTGTTTCAATATACAAAACTCATGAAAACAGTGAAAAGAAAAATGTCAGCATAATCCGCTCTAGCTAAAAGGGCTTCAGGAGTCCGTGGCAAACCCTTGCTGAGAAAATTGCCTAGACACCACACTCTTTTATTTTGCATTTTTAACCACCTGAAAAGTATCCTGCACTTTACTTTGGAGCCGGTCCTGGGCTGGGAAATTTCCACAGAGGGAGATCCTCAAAGCTGAGTTCATTTGCAGCTCGGGTTATCAGCCATGTTGTGGTAGGGGGAGAAAGCAAGAAGTTGAGTCAATAACTATGAAAGCTGGCGATCAAAAGGCTGCATGATTATTCACAAATACTTTCTTCTTCATAAGTTTCTACCATCTGGCATTCAGCAGAGTAAAATGAAAATAGTTTTAGGAGCAAAATTTTGAATAATTGGAAGAGAAAAATATCCCCCCACCACACACCCAACATCGGTGGAAAGTCCTCCAAAGGATTAAGTATAATTTTCATACAAAGGGTACTTCTGCTTTGCTTTGATTTCAGATCAGTTTCTGACACTAGTTCTAAAATCAGATTCATAAATGTTGTTTATTTTAATAAAGTGAAGAGTTTGCAAAAATGCAGTTGAAGACTCTTGTAATTATTTAGTCTCTTAACCCCAAAAGAACATACCCAGGACGGAGGATCCATCTTGCCAAGGTTATCTTCCTTTTCATTCATGCCAAGACTTTACACTGGGAGTCCAGCAATTGGGGAGAAGACCTAGAGGCAGAAAATGTGGTTGTTTCTCTCAGAAGCCAAGGATCTAATACTTTTCAGGCAGGAAGACCATTCTTATGCTTTCCTTCAAAACAGGTTTTTTTGGTCTCAGGGTTGCCAGCCCCATTATCTATGGCTGCTGGAAAAAAGGGCCCTTCTCTCATTCATTTATTCACTGGCTCTGAGCAGAATAAACATGGTCCCCACCCTTATGACATTTCCAAGCTATTAGGAAAACAGATAATAACCACAAAACACACACAAACATACTATTTAATTCTAAGTGTGGAAAAGCTGCAAAAAGAACTGCAGCATAATACAAGAATTTTAAACAGTGTATTGAGTTTAGGAGAAGTGGCAGAGGAGCAGTGAAGAAAATGTTTACCCCACCCTCCCTCTCCTACACTGTTACTTACTAAACGTTTGGTAATGAATCTGCCTACTTTTCAGGAATGTTATAGAAATACTCCTTATTATGTATTGCTGGTGTGTAGATTATAAAACAGGAGGTTTATTCAACAGCTATTCAGTCATTTGACAAAAATGTTGAGTACCTTCTGTTTGCCAGGAATTATTCTAGGTGCTAGGGATCAATCACCAAAATGGACAAAACTCCCTACTTCCATGGAACTTACTTTCAAAGAGGCGACACAGAAAATGAACAAGATAAAGAATAAACTATGAAGCATATGAGGAGAGACATACCAAGGAGAAGAATCAAGCGGGGAAGAATAGAGAGGGCATGGTGGGAGGGAGTCTGGTGGGGCATTAGCTGAGATGTCCAGGGAAGGCCTCACTGAGTAGGTGACACTGGAATAAAAATCTCCAAGTTGGGAGGGGCAGTCTTGTTTGTATTTGGGATGAGGGCACCATATGGAGCTGGAGATCTGGCAGAGGCAGATCAGAGAGGCCTGTGGGTCGTGCTCAGGATTTTATATCTACTGGCAAAGACAAAATCAGACTTGCATGTTAAAAAGACTGCTCCGGCTCTTGTGTAGGGAGCAGATAGGAAGGTGACAGAAGAAAATTGAGAAAAATCAATAGAGCGAGCTCTCAACATACTATCAAGATAAGGTGGAAACTTGGCTAGAGTGTAGCAGTGAAGATGATCAGTCACGAATGAGTCTAAGATGTGTGAAAGGGAGACTCCCTAGGCTGGGGTAGCTGTATTGGCAGGGGGTGTTGGTAGGGCCACCTGGATCTTGGGGTTGGTCCAGCCTGGTGCCAACATGGCTCTTCCTGGACCTAGTCTTGTTCCACTTGGTATGTTGCCTTCAGCTGGGCAATGTATATATTTTTACACTTGAGCTAAAAGTTACTGCAAGAGGTTTCCAGCCAGGTACATAGTTACTCCGCAGGGAGATGTCAGCAAGTCTGGCCTGGTAATAATGGAAAGGGTTATAAGCACTCTTTTAGAGAGGTTAAATGCAAAGAGAGTCTCTGGATGAGCTGCAGCTTCACATTGGTCCTGAGATGTTCATCGCACAGAAGGTAGTAATGATCTAGAATCTCTGGCTCAGTTGGATGAAGCTGGAGACATATATTCAGAGGAGACTGACAATGGTTTATTGGAATTAAAAGAACTCAACTTCCCCTCCTCCCGTGGGAACTGTTAATGCAGAGGTTTCTTCCTGCAATTTTAAAGTGTGCTAGTGAGGATCACAGAAACTAAAAGGAAGGTTTCAGCTGCTTGGTTTGGACAAAATCTCTTTACTATTACAATCTTAAAGAGCTGCTACGGCCTAAACATCCTAGGATCAAATAATGCAAATAATGTCAGAAAGGCTATTCCTATTGGGACAGTGGCAGTTTGAATAAAGCTATAGCCTTTGTTATTAAATTCAGTGAGCATGATGCTTGTTTAGTCCCCAGGGAGAAAGGTATACAACACTCCACATGAAGTCAGCTGTGCCCACCTGAGAAAATCTAGCAAAACACGAGGAAGCCATTCGTCTGACTCACCTGGGCTACATTGGCCATGACTGGCCACTGCTCTGCTGCAATACTAAAAGCACCTTTGCAGGTAGGTTTGAGCAAACAGAACAAAGATTAGCATGTACTACATGCCACTTAAAATTAACTGTATTAAATCAGGAGAATAGGTTGAATAAATTGTGACATATTTATAAGATGGAATTCAAGACTGCCTTTAAAAATAAGTTAAACAAAACAGTAACCTGGGGAAAAGAATCAGGCTGTCATCTATGATATTGGCTATTTTCATATAAAATCATACACACACATGCAGAAACAGAGAGCAGAGATACCAAGAGAGAGAAATGACAGGAAGAATACACACCCAAGTAGTTACCCCTATTACGAAGGACTTAGGTGAATTTTTTTCTTTTTAGTAATCTACATTTTCTGAAGTTTCTACTTTGAATTTTATTACCTTATAATAAGAAATTAGTACATAAAATTACCTTATAAAATTGAGATAATTTTAAAATTATAAATGTTTATAATTATAAATCATATATGTAATTCATATATATAAATTATAATTATAAAAGGAAAATAAAATGTTTGTATGTCTCCCCCTTCAATATTCAGACCGAAGCAAGAACTCTCTTTCCTCTCTCTTTGTGTTAATAAAACAGTGATATGGTCCATTCATAACTGTTTTCTGTTCATGCAGTCCACCGCTGCAAAACTTAAACACCTCTGCCTCAGAAGAGAAATTTATTGCTCCCTGAAGGCCAGTCTTCCTAGCACTTGCCCAGAAGTTGTTATTTTTCATCTAAAATTATGGGGGAAAGTTTGCTGAGGTCATAAAACCCTGCAGATCAAAGAAGAATATCATAGGTGGGGAATTTCTGAAATAAGAGTCTTCACAGACACACTCCAGCATCCTCCCGGTGCCCTGCCTGGGCACAGGCTGTCGAGGGACAGCCTCGCACTGCAAGGAGAGGCAGGACAGATGCAGCATTTGGAAGGACCCCACTTAACATTCCTTCTAAACCCGCAATGACTTTGTATCTAGGTTTGAACTAATGAGAGCACAGAATCAGAGCAGGGGTAATAAAAATGGTCCAGTCATATCTCATCCTTTTAAAGATGGGGAAATGTGAACTCAGTAAAATCAGTTCACTTTCTCATGGTCCCATTACTGCCAGTAACATCAACAGCAAAGTCACAAAGTCTTACATGTTATATGTTTTTAAATGAATGGAACTGTACTTAAATGGAGTCTAAGGAGTTCCTATAGCCAACATTCTTCTTACAGAGAGAGCATTCGAGGGAATAAAGGCTCCCAAAGTTAATAAGCAATTGGAATGCAAGGAGAGTATGGCTTACATATGGTTTAAAAAGAGAACAAAGATTAGGATGAGTGACACTGACCCTCTGGCTGTCCATGGAGAGATATTTTTCACTTTTCTCGTGAAGATTTGTGTCCATAACAGAACACACAGCACACACTGTGATTCCCAGAAGTTCTACGTATGTGAGGGGTACTATTTTGAATGCATAACACAGTGTTTCTTAAGGTTTCTTTTTCTGATCCTTTGTTCCTAATCATCAGGTATAGGTCTGAATATTGTTGATTCCTGGGACCTACCCAGGACCTGCTGCATTAAAATGGTTTTGAGCATTTAAAATTTTTGCAGCTCCTTAAGTTATCCTCATAACCAGGGAGCTTTAAATTCACTGACGCAATTCACAGGAACGTTTGATTCTTCTCACTTCACTCATTCATATTAAGAAAATGTGAATCAGGTTTCCTGACAAGGAAATGATTGGCACCTTTGCACACCCAGTCATCCCTTACTCAGTGTATTTATGCCTGGATGGGGGCTATCACTGATTGAATTCTTCTGGGCATAACTTATGCCTCTAGCTCCAGCCACAGCCGTTGCCCAAGCTCGCATCCTATTGCCGTATCTGTTATCTGATTTAGAGTTCTCTATCAACCTTGAAACTCCAGATCTTTCCCTGGAGCCAGGCAAGTTCCAATGACTATAAAAACTGTCCCCTCCATTCCCTTCCTTCCATTCTTATAGTCACTAATGTAATTCAAGACCCCACACTTCCCATGTAAACAGTTAATCGCCTTGTACCTTGGGTATCTGTCTCCATCACTCATCGAATATGACACCTACCAGGTTAGTCCTCCCAAATGCCTCCTTTCTCCCTTTCTCCTAAGCTTTGGAAAACTCATTCCTGCAGAAGCAACCAGCTGAATTAGGACTACAACCATTCGCTCGGCTCTCAGGCCTTCTTTTGCCTCAACCCCAACCACATTTGCAGCTTTGATTTTATTGTTTTCCTGCTTGTATTTGTGCTGAAATTATCCTTGCCTGTTGCTTTGTTTCTTGCTTCTACTGTTAGAATAACAAGAATATCTTCCCTCGCATCTACTAGTCAAATGCTTAGTCATCCTTTCTGACCTCCTTCAAAAGGCACCTCATCTGTAAGGCCTTTGTTCTGTCCTTGGGTTTACTATTGTCCAGCAATCCCCTGCACAGAGTCTGGTTCTTGTAATTCTCATAGAAGACTTGCACATTTATCCTCCTAGAAGTTATTTCTGTAATTGTTTCATCATCTGTAACAACTGAATCAGCCCATTCACAACATAAATTTCTCTGGGTATATCTCTGTTTAAGGTAGTATTTCTGGGAGACTTGTCCTCCTTTCTCAGCATATCTGGAAATTTTTGAAATGTGGGATGAGTTTGTCTGCCACTAAACCTGTGAGGAAAGGTTTTTTTGCGTGCCAGTTGTTTTATGAAGGGTCTCAAACAATCAATAATAATCCTTTTGGCTAGAAATACCTGGGGCCCTCAGCTGGGCCCTAGTGAACTTTCCCACAGTCATCTCCCCTTTCCAAACCAATGTTACAGCTGGACCGACCCTTGTGGTTCTTACGATTGCAGGATGCCCTTCAGGGAAAACAGTCAGAAAACTTTGAGAAAGTAAAAGTTTATTACTTACAAGACCTGGAAATGACACGGCACACCGGAGGCCACACAGAGAAGTAGCAGAGAGGGAGAGCACACTGGTCAGGGGTTCTGCTTCTGCTGGGTTGAGGGTGAGGGTAGGGTTTTGCAAGCTCACTCTTTATTGGTGAATTTAAAATGTAAGAGCAGAAATTTAAAGCATAGGAAGAGAAAAAAAACAGGTGGTCCAAATGGTCAATGATGGAAATCAACCAAGATCTCTAAAACAAAGAGGCTTCACTGGGGGAAGGTGGCCCAGCTGTAGTTGTGCAGTTGGCAGTGTTTAGTCAAGGTAGCCGTCTTTGAAGTGGGTGCCTCTTGGAAATGGATGTCTCTTGTCTGGATGAAGTCAGGCACTTGCTTTACAAAAAAGAAAAAAAAACACATCAGAGCTTACACCTCAGATACAGTATACAACACACATCAAACATTAGGGCACACTGCACAAAGTGGCCCAGCCTTTAAAACGTATCCATCACGCTTATTTACTAAACCACGAAATAAACTCAACTGGTTGCCTTGAAATTCCAGCACTGAGGGACGCCACTGTAAGAGTGACCTCCATTCTTCCTAAGACCTCTTACGGACACGCACCCAGATGGGTTGCTCACTCACTCCTAGAACTAATCCTAAATTTCAACACCCAGAAAGGCGGTAAACCTTGTACCCAGGCCAGCAGAGTGGAGGAACGTGTCCCTGATGTGCACAATAGCCACCTTCTGGGAATCCGGCTGGCTTTTGACCTCAAGCTTGACATCAGTGGAGCCCTGTTTATTTTGTTGGGTATTGCTTCCTTTTCTTTTCTTTCTTCTTTACTGTATTTTTTTTTCAGATGTCATTGACAAATTTCATTTATTTTTCACCCTTGAGAACCATATTCAGGGATTCTTAAAAATTCTCTATGTACTCCCACCAGTCTGGGTCCTTGAGGACTTACCTCTAGCATAAGTTTGCCATTAACAGGCTCTGGGCTCCCTTATCTTGCCAGCTTCCTGAAGACAGGGATTGCCTTTTGCTGAGGTTTATAACCACTCCAGAGCAGAGCAAGTGTTGGGATATATTTGCTCTCAATACATACAAAATAAAATCTTAAGCAAAAATCTCTGAGGTTGAAAGTTTACATGAAGATAAAATGGAATAACATATGTAAAGTTCCATGCCTAACAGAGGGCAAGAAGGAAGACATACACGGTATCTAAAAAGAGACAACACTGGCCCTCACTAGCCCCTCTGTGTCACACAGCATGCACGTTGATCCAAGCACCTGGCTCTTCTTTTTCCAGCAGCTTAAATCACTGTGATTCCTTGCTCTTCTCCTAGGGATCCCAAAGACTTTCAAGGCACACACTCACTGGCAGGCTTGTGACTTATAGGGAGGCATGGCAGTTTTGTACATGAATATACTAATGGGACACAGCTGTGAACAGCAAGTTAACACACATACAGCCCTTGCTGTGAGGACTACACGGGGGCTGGGCAGACAGAATTGAATGTCATTAGACAAAATGGTAAGAAGTTGCCTAAGGAAGCCAAAGAGTTTATATTCACTATTGTCAGACATACTGTTGGACAACGCTTTTATGAAAATCTTAGTCTTTTCCAAGAAGTAAATCTAGTAATTACTAGTGTCAAGTATGCTGGCTCTTTTGTATGTACTTTTGATTTTAACTAACGATGAGGAAACATTATTGGCCCTTAAAAACTGTTCTTAGAAAATCGGGTAGCTGCTGCCAGAAGGATTTTGAACATCTATCCCTAAGAATTTTCATGGGGAACTATTTAGAATTCAATATTTGAATACTTATTTCTTAATCAAAACATGTAGGCAGAACATACATTTCTTCCATGATCTTAGAATAAAACAGTAACAACAAAATTCTTACTTATAAATAGAATGACATCAAAACACATTAAAATCTCATCAGTCTAATTACCTCCAGGGAACCTAACACTCACAATCTCAAAAGAAACATAAAAGAAGAATACCAAGTTCACTGGTGGTGTATTGAGCCTTGTAACGTGACATAATATTTGATATATTTTTGTAGAAAGCTTGCATTAACTATGAATTATAAATTCCAATGGCTCAGTCTCCCGTTGTTGCAATGATGTCATCTTTATTTGACCTAAAACAAAGATAACATGACCAGGTGGTCAGTTGCACAAACTGTGGATCCGATCTGTTGCCATTCAATTCCCCACCTGGTCCATTACTACTCATAGGAGCCCATCAAGTTACTTGATGTCTCTGTACTTCCTCTTCATTGTACATGAAATGAAGATGATAATGATAATACCTAACTCATAGGGTTGTTATGTGATAAATATTAAGTGGAACAATGATCAAATTATACGAGGGACACATAATCCACTAAAGGCTTTCTAGAGAAGCCTCCCTGTGGAGACAGTTTAGGAACTAAATCTTGGAGGAGTAGTTAAGCGAGAGGGTGATCCCAGTACCAAAGGGACAGCACTTAGAGAGTCAGAAAAAACAGCGTGAGCAGTGATGCTGAGAGATCATGTGCTGAAGGAGGTTGCCCCAGCAAGGTCTTACAAACCCTTGCCAGTCCCCTTACGAATCTTTAAACATTGTCTGAAACAATGGAGTCACTGGAGTGCTCTGAGATTATGTTAACACATCACTTGTAATTCATGACCCTGAACCTCCTGTGAAGCCTTAACTCACCATGCTCTTGAGGGCACTTACCCTCCCACTACTATTTTATATTTTCTCTTTCCTCTAAACTTCCAACCCCTCCTCCACCATCTGACAACCTTGCTTTCTGCTTTACTGGGAAAATAGAAGCAAATGGGAGGGAACTTCTACACATTCCTGTGCATCTGTTCCCTCCACTATTTGCCTTGCCCTCCATTTCTCTCATTTCCAGAGATGAACTGTGCATGCCCCTGGATGAGACAATCCTCCTCATTTGGGCACTAGATACTATCCTCTCTTATTGTATGCCAAGACATTTCTTTAGCCTTTTCTTCTGTCTCTGCTGTATCAACAATCTTTCCTTCTTAGATTATTCCAGAGCATATAAACTGGCTGTTATTTCTCTGCATCTTAAAGAAAATGCACTTGACCCCACTTTACACTCCATCTGCTGCCCTATTTCTCTCCTTTCTTTCACAGGGAAACTCCTGGAAAGAGTTGTCTCTTGCTGTCTCTAGTTTCTCTTCCCCTAGTATCTTTCAAGCATTGTCCAGTTTGGCTATCACCCCAACCACTCCCCTGGAACTTCTCTTATCAGGGTGACTCATGACTTCCACTTTGTTAAATCCAGTCAGTTGTCCTCTATCATCCTCCTCTTAGGTGACCTGTAAGCAGAATTTGACACAGTTGATGACCCCGTCCTCCCTGAAACTGTCTTTACTTGGTTTCCAGGACACAGTGTTTGCCTGGTTTTCCTCCTTCCTCTCCAGCCCCTTCTCCTCAGCCTCCTCTGCAGCTTCCTCCGTATCTTCGGACATATTCATGTCGGAGTGCCTAGACCTTTGCACTTCTCTTCTCTGTATTTCTGCGCTCTCAGTAATCTCACTTTTGTGCTGATGACTCCAAAATTTTTATCTTAGCCCAGACTTCTCCCCTGAATTTTAGACTTAAATACACAACTGCCTACTTGACATTTTCTTTGGTTACTTAAAGACATTTCAAATGCAACCTGCCCCAAAGTGAATTACTGATCCCACCCCCTAACCTGTTCCTTAGACCTCTTCAGCTCAAGAAAAGACATCTCCACTCTCTAATTGCTGAGGACAAAAAATTCAGTCATCTTTGATGACTTTCTTTTTTCACACCCTACATCAAAAACATCAACATAACCCTTTGATTCTACTTTCAAAGAAGTTCCCAGAATCCAACCTCTGGACCATGCCCTTCCCCACACTCCATTCTCTTTTCTTGTTTTACTTTTCTGCTAGGCACTCAATACTTTTCCCAGAGCATATAACATATTTGTTCTTTGTATAGACTTTCCCCTGATGAGTCCTAATTTGCTTTGGTATCTCTTCATAAACAAGGGTGTTCTTTGTGTTTTTTATTATACTTTGTTATTCTAGTGCCCCATGTCTATGGAGAGCCACCTGGTACAGGGTAGACACTCACTAAACATTGCTGAATGCTGTGCAGTAAGTGTGTACTTTCCACCTGTTTCTTGTGCTCTTCTTGGTGATGCCCAGAATTGTGCTGACCTTTGTGTGTGGCTTCAATACACAGGTCAGTGAATTTAGGAAAAGTCCATTTATCTTACATTCTTTTTCTAGTCAATAGCTTGGTATTCAATATTTTATGAGTCAAGTTTAGATGGCTTTCTTCTTTCCATTTGTCCACACTAAAGCATCTCTAGCCCTCTTCTTACCACCCACACAGCTTTCTGGTGTGACCATTGCTGGTTTGGCACAATGTATGAGCTTAACATCATATCATTTTCAGAACTGGAAATTCCATTGTGTGTTCCATCCCCACGATCTCATACCAAAAGACAATGATTTCAGCTCTGGAGGACACAATCAGTTACACTGTTCTATTCAGACTATTTTCTGTATTTCTTTACCATTTGTTTTCTCCAAGTAAGAGTTTCCCTATATGTGATTAAAACAGGCCTTTCTATACTAACAAAAGTTTCAAATATCTAAGTCCTTCATATATATTAAATTTAGGCTTTGGTTCTATATGTTTTGTTACTATTGTCAGTAAGGTCGTTTCCTCCCTGCTACATTATCCATTGGTCAAGGAATTGGAAAGAAGTCAACAGACTGGTTTCAGCCTATGAGGAAGCAACAGTCGGAAGAGCCATTGGGTCAGTAGAGTGGTTTTGAACCACGAAACTACTGTAGCCACTGAACAAAGGAGCTGTTGTGGTGAGGGCTGGCTACTCTTCAGAACATACCAACGCAGCTTCACAAAACCCCTACAGCTGGGGTAACCTGAAGCTGGCTGGTTCTTTTCCTTGAACAACCTAACACAACAAAATAACTGGCTTTCTCATTTACCTCTCTTACTCATGCTAATGTTGATTTGTTTGTTTTCCACATCATCCTATTAAGACAACTGTACTATCTGAGAGTATATAATACATTTATTTGTCTTCTCCTTTCTAGCACTTACTTCAAAGTGTGATGGGTGAACATGTTTTATGACATCCTGAATATCTCACCCTTAATTTTTAAATTGGGTATGGATTTGAGATAGATATACTTTATCATGTTATATATGTTTTATATAATTAACACTAAAAAAATTGATGTTGAATTTCACCAAATGCCTTCTCAGTATCAATTAAGATAATTTAAAAAAAACAGCAAAAAACAAAAGCAGAAAATCATGGTTTTTTTTCTCTATTGACTGAGTAATGTGATTAATTAATCAAATTCTCATTATAAAATTATCTTGCCTTCTTATATTAATTCTACTTGACTTGGGGGTGTTATTCTTTTCATAAATTGTTGGATTTGTGTTTTATAATAATGAGTTTAATATTTGTGTTATAAGTGATATTACCTTAGTTTTCTTTTTTGTATGTGTTACATTTTTGAGGTATTTGTACCTTGTCTCTGGCAATGTAAAAAAATGAGTTGCAGTGAGACTTTTTCCTCAAAGTTTATGCTTTTACACAATTAATAAAGTGTAAGAAAGAAAGAGAGAAAAGAAGAAGGAAGGAAAGAATGAAGGAAGAACAATTTTTCCCTTAAACATTTAAAAGCACTTGTCTATGGCTCTACCTAACAGGGGTAAACAGTGTACTTTTTGAGAGCAGAAGGAGAAATTGAGTAGTTAAGAAAATTTAAAACTTGTATATATGTGATTTGTCTCTTAGGCTTTCTAGTTTTTGCACGACATTTGATCTAAGGTGATTTCCAGCTTCATTAATAATCAATGAGTGAAAATTACAGCAAAAACCACATCTACCAAATTAGCAAATTTTTAATATGATAATGATATTTGTAGATGAAGTTCGTATGAAAGGGATACCTACATGCAGAATTAAATTTTACAACTTTTCTGAAATTTTTTTTTTTTGTAATCAAAAACTTTATGACTAGAAATAACTCAAATGTCTATTACAGGAATGATGATGTAAATTACAGACTATACATATAATGCAATATCATGCTGATTTTTAATGATATTTATGAAGAGTTTTCAGTGACATGAGGAAATGTAAATAATGTAATGTTAAGTATAAAAACTAAGAAAATTGCATACGCAATGTGATCTCAACTTTAAAATATATGTATGGCCTAAGAGAAACTTGAAAATAAATAAAATGTTAACAGTGTTACTTTTAGGTGGAAAAATTAACATTTTCTCAAAGTTATAATACTTTTTTAGTTTTTAAGCACTGAAAATAATGAGCAAGTATATATTAATTTTAAAAAGTTGTCTTGCTCTCTTCATTATGTCTTGGGACTCTCATGCCCTTGACACCTTCTTCATGTGCCTTCAAGGATGACATTTGTCCCTAGTGGGAAGCACACATTCCCTGGCTGTCATCTGGTTTGAGTACCTTCCAGCATTCTTTGTGGTTGCTCAAATTTACTCAGATCCCCAACTCACTCCATTCATTGCCCATCTCCATGCCGTGCACTGTTCTCCCGGTCCACCCCACCTTGGCCATCATTGGCCAGCCTTGCGTCTCCCCCTTTCCCTGGGCCTCAGACAGCTTACCTGCAAAATGAGCATGTTGACCTGTCAGGGGTACTCCTTCTACCTGTAGATTTCCCTGGGGCTTTCACATGGCTTCCGAAAACTGTGCCTTCCATTTCCAAGGACACACCTTGTGGATCCTATCAGCCTCTAGACTCCTACCTCTGGTCTGTGTGAGCTCTGCTTCCTTGGAGGAAGCCATTCTTCTCCTGGTGCAAGCTTTATTCTAGGTGACTTCAGAAAGCAAAACTGAGATTTGTCATATTTCACATTAACAGAAGGGAGAACTTCCTAAAAATTAAAGCTGTGGAAAATGAAAAGAACGATTCAGCATTCAGGAGCTGGGAGGGAGGAGCAGGAGATGAAGATCTGCATTGGAGGAAAGATGGAATGAACACATCCTGAGAGTCATTCTTCACGTGCATTCCCTCTCCTGCCTACCTCGGCAACCCGAGGGGATCGGGTAAGGTGACCTATGAGGCAAGGACTTTGTCAATGTGCCTTCACTCCTTGTTATTACCAAGGGGGGGGATAAAGCCTCAGAGGACTCTGCAGGTGAAGGAGGTAGAGAGGGGATTCTTATATTCACCTGGCTCATACCATAAGGACAGGATGAACAAGGAGCTTGTGAGGAGAGAGGGAGTCCAGTGGGCAGAAGTGCAGATGTTAATCTTCTTTTGATGGTTACAAAGAAGAGAGACAGGCTTTTCTATTTAGCAGAATCCTATTATGAGGAGTGAAGAGAAATGAGGAAGACCAGAACACAACAAAACTGGATTTGCAGGGGTAGAACCCAGAACATTCTGGGCAGCTAGGATAGTTGGTCACTTACCAGATGTGGGCAGAAACAGCAGCTGCTCCCAGACCATGAGACATGATGTGAGGAACCCGAACAGTTTTCTGGATCTACTGACAGAGACAATCTTGTCCGCTCTCCCCAGCCAGTTTCCACCTATGATAAATCAATATCAATATATTCACACATGTACGTATATGTACACACACATACAATATGTACAGGTATATCTATGCATTCTATTACTGGGCAGTGGCCTGGAGGGGGTGGATAATGATTAGAGCTTGGACTCTAAAGCCAGGCTATTTGGGTTTATAGCTCAGCTATGCCACTTCCTATGTGTTACTGTGGGCAAGTTAATTAACCTTTCTGTTCCTCTATTTCCTCACCTGGAAAATGGAGTAAATAATTCTACCCCTTAAAGTTGTGAGATTTAAATGAGACATTTTGGTGTAAAGAGCACTTTGAGTAATGCCCAGTATATAACAAACACTGAATACAATCAGTTGTCATTATAATTATTCTTGATTCCTTTTTTATAATCTCCTGGTATGCGGGCTCAGCTCATCTCTGGCCTGTGCTTTTCCCTGTGTGTCTCTCAGCCTCTGCCCTGGCTGTCAACAGTCAACTCTGCAGGTCAAATTCCTATCCAGTTAATCATCACCACCTCTGCTGGGCAGAGCTTTGGCACCAGACCACCTCATGGCGCAACTCCTTAGTCCATAGGTTGGGCACATTCGCTGCCCATTCAGCATTGTTAATAAAATTGCTAATATTTATAAAGCATGCTAGCAAGAGTGGCAGGGTCAGGCGGCACCAGCTGGATGACCTCAAATTTTCTACAATGAATCTGTATGTCATTACATTTGTAATTGAGGGAAAGGTTACAATGTGTGTGAGTAGACTGTGACCCAGCCTACTATGAAAGTCTTGGTTCAGGAGCTTCAAGTCCTGTCCTCTGTCCCTAGAAGAGGCCAGAATTTTCTGCTAGCAGATTGAGAGTTTATTGAAGGCAGACGACTTCCCCGTGGCTGAACTGTGTAGTGCTGCTCTGTGCCTCTCGCCCACCCTCCAATGATGACCCCAACATCCAGCATTGGATCCATTTATGTGTCTTTGTTCTTAAGAGGTAATTAGTTTCTCAAATACAGGAGGTGTGTTTGATTTATCTTCACGTCCCCAGTACCCAGAACAGTGCCTGCCACCTGAGAGGCCCCATGATACTCACATGCTAGGTAAATAGCCAGGTGCAAAGGTACTGGGAGGCATTTCTTAAGGTGGGCTTTCCAATTTTCTACTTTCCCCCTCCATTCTTTGCTATTCATACAAATGCTATTACTTGGTGCCCATTCCTGGGTGTGAAAACTCCTGGACTTTGTTCTCAAGGAGTTTACTGTCCATATGCCTGGAAATCTAATTCAAAAGGGGAAAAAAAAACAGATCTAAATCCAACTGAGTTTCTCACTACCCAACTATCCTAGCACTCATACCTAATCATCATAGGTTGACTTCAGAGCAAATCTCCAACACTGAGAACTGGATGTAAAAGAAGCTAAATGAGTCTGCTTATCCTTTGTGAGCTGAAACCTAGAAAAAATTACCCACTGCAATTTAGAAGCTGCTGGAGAAAGGACCTGGGTGAGTGGGGGGTGGGCAGTGGGGGTGAGTGGCAGGATGTGGACTCTCTTGAGCTCTTGAGTTTTTAGTAATAACCCACAGTCTATCAGAACATAGCAGGAGTTTAAGCAGTGCTGAATCTGATTGGTTAAGGCAAAGTTCTTGCCCTGTCATTTAATTAGAGCAGAATCTCCTTAATAAGTTAGGGCAATTGGCACTCCATCTGCCAACAGCTTGTCCATTGAGATGGTTGTGCTTACAAGTGCTAGAAAACTATTAATAAAATGAAAAAAAATGTGTCACTGCCCTTATCAAGGCTTTGACACAAATATTTACACTGCATTTTACATTTTTTTACTTTCATTATTCTGCAAGGGATTTTATAGTTTTTCTGACATATGCCAAAGCAGGTTTTTACATTTTGCAAGTATGCAAATAGCAAATGGAATAAGAAATTCATGCAGAGACTTTCCCAGATTTTCAAATGAAGAACATCATGTTATACTGGTTCCAGAAGTTATAATTGCACTTAAAAGTCCTGCCTTGGTGTGCCATTCAGGGACTTTGGGGACTCTGTACACTAATTCATGTCTGGCTTGAATAGCTTTGTAATCAGCCCTATTCATAAGAACTGGCTTATAGAAAACACATTTCTTCTTCGGAAGGAGAAGCAGTGATTAATGACTTTGAGTGCCTGTGGGTCCTGTAGAAACCAAGTAAATAGATGGCACTCCGGCCATACCCTGGAATGTCTGTCCAGGTTCCAAAACCCCCCTCCTGTTCTCTGAGAACTCTGTCCTGTGTTAATGTGGGGAAGACAATATCTCCTCTGGGTCAACACCTATTGTCCTGGCCTCCTTCTCTCCTTCTTTCCTTGGAATCTCTTAGTAATCTATCCCAAGTGGCAAACTTTCAGGAATGCCCCCTTTAGGAGTCTCACAAAATGTGTAAGCTTGTCTCATTCCTTTCTTCTTAGGAATAAAGGAGAGCTCTTTATAGAACTGGAAACATTTCCTTTTAAACAAAAGCAATCAAGTAGTCCCCTAGGGCTGGGCCAGAGAGATTCAGTCCTCATCCTCCTGAGAGCAGAATGGTGAAAGGGGTGAGTGTCTTCCCTTCAAAGTGTTCCAAGAACCTTGCTCTGAAGGACACTCCCTCCAGAATGTCTGCACACACCCAGGCAGACAGTAGCTCAAGCTTCTGTGTCATTCTGGGTAATCCAGGACATCTGGCCACCCCATGTGGGAACTGTATTCTGTGTGTCCCCCACCTCCTGTGAGCAGGAGGGCATGTCCTGTGCGTGGGAGATCTGGCCGCCACTGAAAGGAGGGCAGTTAGGGACTACTATAGCGATAAATCTCATTCACAGACTGTGCTTGCTGGAGAAAGTACTTACAGGCAAACATGATCTTCAGGCTCTATAAAATACTTTTTAACATAAAATGTAGATGTTTCTTTCCTGCCTTAGTAGTTGTAGTAGTATTTAATTTAGCCATTCTGGGCCATCTTTTGTGTTGATTTGCAATTACTGCAGCAATATTTGGAGGAGGCAAGACCTGCTCCCTTGAAGCCCTGCAGAAAGTGGGAAGTGCGAGGAAGCCTCCTGTCCAGGCCTGGCCCAAAGGCAATGTGGGTGTTGCCCATCTTCAGTGGTTGTTTTAAAAGACTGCTAACCTGAAAGACAGAAGACCTAGATTCTCATGCTCCACACTACCTGTCTCTGAAATTTTAAATCAGCTCTTAACTTCTCAATTTCCTTACTCTTAAAGTAAAACCACAGAACTTTAGAAACTAGAAGGGACTTTGTTGTGGTGGGAGTTGAGGGGTAACTTAGTTCAGCTTCAGCTAGCTACTTGCTTTCACAGATTATAAAACTAATACCTGCCTTATCTAACTCCCAGGCTAGCTCAGAAAGTCAACTGAAATTTCAGCCTGCTTTGAAAAGTTTAAGGTTGCGCAAATGGCTACACAAATGAAAGAAATAATAATAATAATTGTTATTACAACTAAAGTGAGATAATCCTTCAAGGATCAATCTAAATACATATTATTAAATAATACTATTTTTATTATCATTAACAATACCCACATTTGCTAGACATGGATGATTTTATTGCCCCCAAATTTCCAAAAGTTTGACAAAGGGATGATTTTTCTTTTCTTTCCTTTCTGGCCAGTAAATCCGTTGCATGTGCTCTCAAACCACCACGGAATTTCCTGAACAGTGCTCTTCAAGTTGTACAGAGGACTGCTTCCAAAGCTTTCAAACCACTTAAGTCAGAGCACACCAATTGTGTAGTTAAGTGAAAAGCAATCACCTCTATCTGTTTTACATTTGTCTATGGTTTGGCTTTGCAATGCTCATGAATCTTACAAGACCTCCCAAAGCAAAACCTCCACTTCTCAACAGAACTTTTTGCTTTTGGGTTACAATTTAGCCTGGATTCCTCCAAAACTTGAGACAAGTAGATTCTGTGACAGCATTTTAATGGCTAACGTGAATCCTGAGAGCTGAAGTGAGAGTCCAGAGAGTATAGTGGAAGGAGGGTAAGCCAATTCAGGGATGCATGATCTGGTGGGCCTCCGCTAGGGGCTGGCACTAACCCTCAGGGGACCTTCCAAGGAGCCTTAGGAAATGAGTGTCCAAGAACAAAAGGGAAAGTGTTTGTGCATTGGATCTCTGAACTTCAGTGTACAAGCTCGAGTATGGAATCCATTCCTGCCGGTGTCCCTCGCTTTAGTGTCAGCCAATCTCCAGGGCAGAGAGTCAGACTGTACCTGAACAAAGCTGGTTGCAGCTTGCACAAAACTGGTCATTACAGCAGAGGCTGGATTAAAGTGAGGCTGAGAAGATTTTAGGTGTGTACATGAGGTATCTGATACAGATTACATTCTGCAAGGTCATTTACTCGCTGAAAACTATGAAAGCCTCAGATTATGTGTTAACCAGTTTTCTTTAATAACTCAAACAAAGCAAAGTTTAGCATTGGGTACGTCTTTGCACAATCTGAGACCTAGGAAAATTGTACATCTATCCAGGCTTGGCCAAAGGAGTGTTTCAGTGCAATTTTAGATAGAGAAGTTTAAAGAGCTTTTGCCTATAGCAGGTCAATTTCACTTAGGAAACAGAATCTGTTTCACTTTAGGAAACAGAAGAGCCTAGCCTACAGAAATCTGGTGTCACATTGTAAGAACAAGCCACATTTGCACAATTTCATTTAGCTCAGATTTGAAGCATTTCCAAGTTTTAGAGTTGACCTAATAGGCATAAAGTAGAGGTGAGTTGACAATGAAAATGATTTACTAGAGAAAGTTCCTGTGGTAATGATTCTTCATGTGCACTCCTTGGACCAGCAGCCTCAGCACCACCTGAGAACTTTGCAAAATTTGCAAAAAATGCCAATTTTTGGTTCCCACCCCAGACCCACTGAATCAGAAACTCTAGGGGTGGAGTGCAGCTACCTGCATTTTAATAAGTCTTCCAGGTATTTTGATGCATGCTAATGGTTGAGAATTGGAGTGTCAGATCTCTTTCAGAACACTGGAGTGAATTGTGGGGATGGGGAATCAATATAGCAGTAAACTGATGGTTAGATATACACCAAATTGATGCACATTATCCAGGCACTTACTAGAAATTCCTTACCCTTATGAGTTCCAGAGATACAAAGGTGAGCAAAAAACCAAAGTCCTTGATCCTAAGGGGTTCACAATCTAGTGGAAAAGACAGACAGGTAGACCAGCCACAATAATACACTGGCAAGAGAACAGCTAAGTAGAATCCAATCCAAACTTGGGAGGAAGTCAGGAAAAAGACTGAGTTTGAAATTAGGTGGTGAAAAAGCTAGGGTGCATTGGCCTGGGATAGAAAAACACTTCTAACAGACAAGGCAGGTAATTCAGAATCTTAGGAGAAATCTGAGCCAGCTTCATCATGGGTCTGCAGAGAGTTATAGAGTCTGGAAGGAAGGTACAGGAAAGGAGTAGGGAGAAAAGAGTTTGGAAAGATACCAAAGGACAGATCATGAATTGTTTAAAATAAAAAGAAGCTTGGGTTTGACTCTGAGAGTCAGGAGGAGCCATTTAAGTATTTCAGCAGGAACCGCTTTCGGTCTGTCTGTCACGTCCTCTTTCTTACCCCAGACACAAATGTGGGCATACCCGAGAGCTTGGCAACTCGTCCAACTCAATGGCTTTAAATGCCAACCAAGAGCTGATGGCCCTCACATCTATCTATTCAGACCTGCCTCTTCCCTAGATTTCCAAATTGGCATCTACACTGGAATGTCTAAAAGACATTTCAAACTTAACTTGATAGTAGAACACTTAATTTTTTTCTCCCTCTATCTTGTGCCTTATTCAATCTTTCCTCAGCTCAGTATAAATGACAGTACCACCTACCCATTTTTCAGCCAAAAATCTAAGACGTAATCTAGAGTCCTTCCTTCTCTCACCACTCACATCCAAGCCATAAGAATAGCCCTTCAATTCAGCAAGTTTTGTTGGTTCTACCTCCAAAAAATGTCCTGAAACTTTCCACCTCTTTTTCATTTTTCTACTGCTTTCTTGATCGTGCGATGGCTTCCCAGCAGCCTGAAGCCCATTTCGTGGTCAATTCTCTCAGCATCTCTTTGTCTTTCCCACAAAAACCCTGTGTTGGGTGTGATTTGCTTTGACTTGGTTTTATGTTCATCCGTGAATCAATGACTATAGCCAGTGGGATAAACATGCTTTTTGCTCAATCCTGGGTCACCAGTCCATCTTGGCAGCCAGAGGCAGAGACAGTTTCCCTCAAACCGCACAGTGGCTAGGGGTGGAAGGGGCTGTGGACAGAGGTGGGGAGGACTGTGGTGGTAGATAGTCCCCTAAGGAAATTCGAGGTGTTATCAAAAGGAGGGAAATGGATCCTGGGCAAGCAGGCAAGAGATTTCCACTAGAGTGGTGAACCGAGAAACCACTGAATGATGACTTGTAAAGGAGTTCCTTTTTGAAATGTGCAGGAGCCTTGCTTTCTCTTTAGGTGTTGGCATTTCATTTCTAAGAGCTTAAATTTAAATCAAAATCACTATACATGCCTTGGGCACTCACTCCGCAACATAATAATTTGTGTCTGGCTGCTTGTAACTCTGGGCGAGGCAATGCAATACCAGTGGCTGTGATTTCCACCTTCCAGTGTGACTTAAGTCTATGCAAAGTGTTTAAGCATTTGAACGAATGCTGATCCAGTTCGTACACTAAAGAATTTATTTACTATTCAACATATGACCATAGAAGGCATATATAGTCTATGATGACTGTACAGGGCACATACAATGATAATTTTTAGAGGTGGTTTTAGAGGGCTGTACCCATGGCACAATAGCCAAGCCGAAGACTTGAAAACACAGTCCATAGAGAAATTGACCTAAACAGTATAGAAAAACAGAATTCCATTTTTTTTTTTCTCCTTAAAGATTTTGAAAGCCTTTAGGAAAAGACAAGTATAAAGTTGGTTGAGTAAGAATGTCCCCAGGCTGTGTGTGCTGTCCTCTGAGCAGCCAGCGAGCGCAGCCACATTCTATGTAAGTGGAGGGACCTGGCATACCTCCTTTCCTTACAAGCAGAAAGAAAGGAAGAAGAAAAGTTCTTTCCCCAAAGGACTCCCTTCTTTCTCCATAACCCTCAACCTTGTCCCCAGATGAAGACCTGGTTCTGAGATCTTCTCTCTCTCTCTCCACCTGTCGGCATCACGGGGTTTGATTGCTGTCATTCTGGCCTAGCACGAGCCACAACTCCTAGGCAGACATATTCTACTTGTATGGTGAGAATTAAATTGGGGATTGAGGCAAACTTCATTTTAAGAGGCACCCATTGCTCTCAAAGTTAAAAAAAAAACAGAATGGGTTTTGGTTGCTAAGTTCTCAACCTGAAATACTTTTTGGGGGGAAATTGAAAGGAATTCAGTTACAGGCTGAGGAGAGAATTAAAGGGAGATAATGGGTGTTCTCCTCTCTTGCTGATCCTATTGGCCAAAAGGTGTAGAAAACTAAAACTGTTTCGTTCGCTGAAATAATGGGGAAAATGGCTATGTTTATGCAAAATAAAAGCTAAATTATCACAACAAAAAAGGGAACCTAAAAGACAGAAGGCAGAAAGGAATCCCAAAACAAGCGCGTAGTTCCCTCCTCATCCATAAAGCCCTTAGCACTGAAGCCCTGGGGCAGCTTTGTTAGCGTTCCCTACAAAGATGACAATAGTTAACGCTAGCAGTGAGCTTTTGAAATGAACTTGGCGCCTCTACACTTAGAAAATGGCTTTGTAAGTATCATGTTTTTCTTTTTGTTAAGCCCCTTCTTTGCCGTCTTCCTTGTTTTGATCTGTTTTCTCTTCTTCCCCTCCTTCTTCTTTTTCTCTTTGAAGATTTCAAACACATTGCTTTATCATCTTGAAGACTTAGAATCCCAAAACTCTGTGGAAGACTGTGTTGACGGCAAAGCTCAGTAATGTGGCAAAGCCTCGAAACAAGGATGCTGTGGAGTGTGAAAAAGAATTCCACTAGATAAATGCATAAGCCGCTTTTGTTTTGTTTTGCTACATTTCCAAGGCAAGATGCCTGGGCTCTTCTCTCCCCAAAAGTGCAGGGAAAGCAGACCTGACCTTTGCAGACTGTTTTAGGCTGTTTGTCACCTGCTAGCGACCTTACCAAAGCAGTGAAGGGAGGAACAGAGGGAGCGCAGCTCCATGGCCGCCGGAGAAGGAAGTGTTTACCCCATCACATTAGTCCGTTGTCTTTCCAGCATTTGGGCTGGGTGTCTGGTTCCATGTCCAGATATACTAAGCATGGACACCTGATTTTCTCACGGACAAAATGGGGTGGGGGGGGGACAAATGCAAAGGTGTTTGAGAGTCTGAGCATGACAGGATGAAATTGCTATGGTGACTTTATGTCATAGAAATCGGGAAAGCGTGGACTAGTGATTCTTCATCCAGAAAGCTTCAAGCTTCCACTTTACATGATCACTCAGTCCTCCCTTCCATCCCATCCAAATAATTCTTTAACCTAAATACATACAGCAATAGACATTACCAAAAAAACTCATGAAAAAATGTACTGTGCAAGGGCCTTGGGAAAAAAAAAATGTTTGTACTCCAGATTTATAGTAAAAGAAATAGAAGTTGTTCTCATTTTTCTTTTTCATTTACAGCCCCCTGAAACTACAGAGCTGGAACAATTGAAACAATTAGCTGCCTCCTGTTTATCATTATACGAGCATCATCATAATCCTTTGGCCATGCCATGACTGTTTTCTTGAGCAGTATATCCCTGAGTGAGGCCCAACTACTGTACAGAAGGGCTGAAATCTGAAAACTACTTAGAATAACATTTCAGGGCTTCACTGCCGCTTGATCTGTTTCTTTTTAGCTTGTCCTAGAAACAGGGAGGCACCGTCACATTTTTAAGGTGGGGCGAGTGGGGGGGATAACATCTAAATTCCTCGTGTATCTCAGAAATCTAAATTAAAACATTGAGGAAGCAGTTACTAGGTTGTTCTGAAAAGATAACAAGGCTGTGAGGATTGGATTTAGAAATGAACATTGTAGGGCTCTCTCAGTTGTATCCAATCTGGAATGTCACACTCCGACATACAAGTAGTTAGGACGAACTTAAATAGCCAGACCCCATAAAAGAAAAAAGTAGCATTGCACATTATTATGAGCTGTGGGGCTTGGTACCATTATTATAGGATGCTGTGCCATTCTGTTTCAATTAAGGAACACAAATAAATCACAATAAAAATATCATTCAATAGGTTTGGAATCACTCTATATAATCATAACAAAGCTACCACACTGTTTAAATCGCCTGTTGAGAACCATTTGGTAATGACTAACAGAGAAAGGGGCTAAGGGCCTCTTTCCCAAGTTCTGGAAGCCCCTTGGAGTCCCAGTCTCTTCTGATATCCTCTCCCCTGCTCTCCTCTGCCCCACAACAGTTATTACGAGGATGAATAGGAAGGGACCGAGAAGGACCCCAACGTCATAGACAGAGACCAGCTGCAGATAGCCAGGAGCCCAAGGCCATGGACTCCATCCCATTGCTACTGTGGTGCACCAGGGTCAAGATAAGCCAGCCTCAGTCCCCCGTCCTTGTGGCTCTCATTCGCCTCCCTATCTGACTGCGATATCCCTATTCCACGGTCTGAGCCGAGGGGAAGGCTCTGCAGCGGGCTGCCACCCCAGTAGGCTGGTTAGCACGCAGCCGCCTTCAGGGCAGGGAGATCCCTTTGCTCTGGAAAGAATCGTCAGGGTCCCCTTGGAAGGAACCCAACTCTGGGCAGAGCTGATCCGACATATCCTGAAATTTCCATGACATCAATGCATAGTTGTTAGAACAAAGCATGAAACACTCGTCTGTTTTACAGCACTGATTCGCACCGTTGGTTCTGCCTTTACGGAGCGGGCTGCGGGGAACGGCGAGCACATTCCCAGGAAACAGCTCCCGATAACTTAGGAGCCGTCAAGTCTGCAGGGTGTTGCTTTCCTTCTCTGTAACAAAGGAGTGAGTGTTGGTTGCTTCAAATAAAAGGTATTTTTGCCTTCCTATCATTGAGGCTGGGTGAATTTCCAATACCTGTTTTATATTTTTTCCCCTTTTTCAAAAAAGGTATGTATTGATCTTCTCTCTGCTGAAACTGTAGATTTCTGAGGAATTCCTTTTGCTCACTTTTCTCTTTACTTCCCATGCTGAGGATTATAAAATCCTCCAGATTTGTTTTACTACTGTGAGCATAAAAAGCAGCATGCTTGCATTTTGAACAGAGCCAGAGATTAAGGCACTGGCAGCCTTGAAATAGCTCTTTCTCAACTTCCATTCCCATGAGGTTATCCACATCAACTTACTGTTAGGACAGGGTCAGTGTGATGAAATGTATTTGTTGAGTCTCTTTGGTGCCAAAGTTTTTGCCCACAATCTGATCTACCTGATAGTGGTACTATTTCAGAAATGTCCGGTCACTGGAGCAAATCAAAGCCTGTGGACCTTCAAGAACAACAACGATGACTGAAACTACACGGAGCAAGAACTTGCATTTTCCCTTTTTTTTTGCTTCTTCACATGAGGATGGGGGAAATGAACAGTTCATGAAATGGGAGTTTTTATTTTAGTGTTAAACCCTAGTTAGACCTAAATTTAAAATCCCACCAGGATTATGACATTCTTATCACAATGTTTTTAGCATGCTCTCTGTTCTGTTTATTAGGAATCGCTTTAAGGGATCCTTAACAAGAACAGAGCAGGCAAAAAGGTGTAAAAAGGGGGCATTCTATGTAAAAGGTTTATAAAACATCATCAAGAAAAAAATGGACCATTTCTAGACCATGGAAAACAAACATGATGAGGTGATCAAAATGCAAATGTTAGGAAGATTATCATAATTTACTTGAAAATTATTTCCTATGTAATGGAAAATCTGTATTTTTCTTACCTTTCCATTCCCCAACTTGAAATTCCCTGATTCGAAGTTTCATATACAAATCCAAAGGATACCAAAATAAAAGCAACATTTATTTAGACTTCTAGGCCCATAATCTTTTGCAGCCTTGCTCAGATCCTGTGCTAACCATGCTCGGTTCAAGCATCCTATCCCAGAGGTCTTTAATTGAGATGACAGGTGTGGGAGGCAGATTGAGAAGCTGATGATGACGCTTCTTGAAGATTAGAACTGAGAGAAAAACGGCCAAATATTCTCAGATAGGGTCAGGAAGGGTGTGTGTGTGTGTGTGTGTGTGTGTGTGTGTGTGTGTGTGTGTGTGTGTGTGCGCATGTGCAAAGGAATGGAGGCAACTGGAGGGGATGGGGACACGAAGGAGGAGACAAGAGAACCAGGTCTTAATATCTGGCTGCCTCATCTTGACCAGCTAAAAACTTTGAATTCAACTGTAGAGTCTTAAAGGAATTCACAGAGGCCAGTACAAACAAGGTGCCTCTAGTTTTTCCTCCTGCCTCAAATATAAAAGCATCTTAAAATAAGTCGCAGAAGACTCTGGGGTCTGAAATGGGGAAGAATATTGGCCTTGATAATAATTTCTACATGCGAGTCTGAAACGTTTGGTCAACATAGTACAGAGCTCGGAACAGCACCCAGCTTTGTGTCACCCTGGGAGCAGCCCTGTCTGCTCATCTCTACCACCTGAAAATGCAAGAAAGACCAGGAGGTGAAGGGAAAGGATTGTTAAGGAGAGTAAGACAGAGAACCAGGTATGGAAGGTGGAAAAAACCATCATGCAGATAACAAGGAAATGTGAATTCTGCTACGTGGTAGTTCTAAAGGGGGAATAACAATAACGATAATAGGAATGTCTATAGAGCATGTTTTTTTGCCAGGCACTGTTTGGGAGTTTTATATGGAGCATTAAGTCTATATTTAAGACTGAAGAGTGAGGTTCAGAGAGCAAGTTGCTTAAGTCCATACACTTGTAAGTGGAAAATATGGAACTTGAAACTATGTGCTGTTGTTCTGTCCTGTATGTAACATTACCTACCACAGTGAGAGGGGCCTGGTTGGGCCAGCCCTGGTTTATATGATCTGCTGGCTGGTGCTGGAGGAAAAGGTGCTTTCATTCACTGAACAGCAATCTGTCCCTGGGCACTACACTGGTCATCTCATTTATTTCCATCACAACTCTTAAGACGTAAAAATCTACCATTTTTATTCTAAGGAAGGCTTATCTGGACTTTACAAATTTCATTAATTTATGTATTCATTCACTGAGCAAATAGCTATTGAAACCTACTATTGTATACAGCCCAGGATGATGGACATAGAATAAGGAACAAAAAAGCTCATGTCTTATTCTCAAGGGGCTTTTGTTCTAGTAGGCAAATCTAATACACCAATGACTGTTCAGTCACAAATTTAGGGGACTCTGAAGGGAAACACATTCCTGGAAGGGCAGGTAACAGATGGACAAGACCTCCAACAGACAGGCTGAGTGCTGGATGGTTCCTTTGCGGAAGATGTGATTCTGATTTAGAATCCAAGACATGAGAAGGAGCTAACTAGGGAAGGTATGTGCGTGTGCATGTGCACATGTGTGGAGAGGCTCCAGAGGAGTTTCAAGCAGAAGAAATGGGCAAAAGTCAGCGGCTTCTATACTCTAGGCTGTAGCTAGAATATAGAGGTCTAACGCTGGGAAATGACACTGGGAATGCGGAAACTTACAAATGGGTCCTGCTTTGTTAAGTGTTACATTTCACTATCTTCTTTCCACCCCAGATTGCAAAGCCTGGGCCTTTCACATCTATTTCTGCAAGTGAGCTCACAAAGCTTCTGCATCTGACCCAGCCTTGTACATGTTCTTCTCCTTGCTTCTCCGATAATGTGGTCCAGGTAAAAGTCAAGTGTACCCTGCTGCTGCTCCTTCCCCAAGTTCATGGCAGTGGAGTACAGCGGCTGATTGGTTTTGGAGTCAGACAAGCTAAGAATCAAATCCTGTCTTGGCTATTTAATAAGTTTGTGAATTTGAGTCAGTCCTTGACCTCTTAAAGATTTAGTCACCGGTATGTAAAAGGTTTGATGTGGGGAATAAAGATGACTTCTATGAGGGACTTAGCCTAGTGACTCACATAGAGGTGCTTAAGAAATGTCTATGCTCACCGTGTGTGTAAGTTGGCAACCAGTGCCTCCTGACCAGAGACATCCAGCTGATACTCCACAGACCTAAGCCCTGCTAGGAATAAGTCCCCATGCAATTTTCCCTTTGATTCAACCATAAGAGCAGCTTCCTTACTCTCCTCACGTTAGTGAGAGGCTAATTTTTATATACAAAATTCATTCATCCAGAAATCTTTGTTATATCTGAAATTCATTAATTCAGAAATTATCTTTTTATTCAAAATCATCTGAGGCATCAAAGGGCATCATCAAACTTGTTGTAATGTAGCAATAATGAATTAATGAATTGAATGATTTACAAAAAATCAGATGAGCTTGTAGCCCTAAACCCAATGTGGACTACAAAGGAACACAGGCTAGGTGTGTCTTGGGGTGCTCCTAGTCTCAGGGAGAGCTACCAAAAAATCTGGAAATTAGGGAGCATAAGGGAAATATTCAAGAAAATTCCACACAGGTTATTTGTAATGACTGAAACATGTAAATAAAACAAACTATAAATTTTCTGAAAAAGAAAGACGAGTAATAGAGATGGAAAAGATTAGACCTCCAAAGATGGCTAAGATTCAATCTAGTGAAAAGATACATAGCATTATAATCAAAGCAGAGCAGGGGTTAATTCTTAGCTCTGCCAATTACTAGTTATTTGATCTTAGGCAAAGTGCTTAAGTGACCTGAGTTTCCCTATCTATGAAATGGGGAGAAGTTCCCATTTATTAAATATGAGAATGTAGGAATATTTGGCAGTTAATAAGCAGATGTTATTTTCTTTTATGAGAGACACTAACATCTAGGTTAAATATAGGGCACAGGTGAGTTAGGGCAACCAGACTATGCTCAAAGCCTGGGTCTACTACTGGACAATGGGCAGCTTTACTCTATCTGAACTTCAGTTTCACCATCTCCAAATCTGTTAGGATCATTTCCGCCTTTCAAGGTGATTTGATAGCATAGGTTAAGTGCGTAGTAAAGACCCAATCATGAGAGCTCTTAGGTTGTTTTTATTATTACTGTTGTTATTGTTATTTGTTAATGTTGGACGGGAGAAAGCAAAGCAAAGGGGAGTGATCGCAGTAGAAGAATACAAGCAAAAGCCGAAAACCTGGAATGAAATTAATAAAGCGTCAGCTTTAATGTAGGAGAGAAGCTGGGTCTGAAAACAGTGATAAAGTTGAAGGGAAAGGAAGAAGTCAGATTAAAAACTGAATTCAGTGACCCATCCTAGGCCCTTATGAGTCTATAAAAATCTTGAAATCTTTCCAGAGATTTTTAGGTAAGAGAAGTCCACTGCCCTTCATCGTAGCTCTTCACATTTCTTTCAACACGTGGGTTTTTAGGATTTTCTTCTCTTGTCATAGTATAATTCTTTTCCTCCCCAGTTTTATTGAGCATAATTGACATACAGCATTATATACGTTTAAAGTATACAACATAGTGATATTCATATGTATAGATTGTGAAATGATGATCACAGTAAGTTAGTTAACATTCATCACCTTACATGGTGTACGTTTTCATTTTGCTTCATTGTAGGTGAAGAGTAAATAAACACTCTGGGGAACCCACTGTATGTTTTACAATGTATTTATTTGTACTATTGCCTATTTTAAATAGCTGCTGTACTGTTAAATTGGTAAGGTGGCCCGATCGTGCTGAGTAACACTGTACCAGTGACAATCACGATGACACTGGCTCCCACTGTATGGCAGGTGCTCCACAGGCAATACAGTTGATTTCAGTGTTTTTATTTTGCATATGAGAACCTGATTTTAAAGAGGTGAAATAACCTCTCACTTCACATGGTTATGTGGGGGCAGAGCCATTGCCGGACCCATTTCTCTGCCTTGCCTGCTTCCTCAATTTCTAGGGAAAATCTCCCTCTGGGCTCCTGTGGTTATCACTCAACAGCTATTTGAGGAGGCCAGGGACAGTGGGTAAGCAGAGATAAATTAATCCATTTACTTAATATGTTTCTGTACCTCAGGTTGGGGAGGAGATCTTTCTCCCAGCCCAGGGCAAATTACTTTTGAAACTGAAATCAGTCGAAGGGAGAAATAAAGTGGGAAAAAAACAGTTATTGATTACAATAGTTGTCCACTTCTGCTCGCCCATGTCTCTCTCTTCCTGGATGCAAAAAAGGGTCCCCACTAAATTCTGGTCCAGTGATACCCTTGCTGCCCCCACCCTTGTGATCACCTGTTGATATGGAGATGGAGTACATCTCTCCACCCCTATTGATATGAAGATACACTAAGGCCAGGTGAGAGATTCTGAAAATATTGCAATTTTACCTAGTTTCTTCACCTGATCATTTTTGTTTCTCACTCTCCCCACTTAGTAACTTTGTGGATGCAATTAGGGCCAACTAGACTTGAAGAAAAAATGAAAGTCAGGATATTAATGGAAAGAAGACTCAAACAATGAAGTCAATGCCATTCCCAACTGGAATGTGTATCATTGGCTGTTAATGAGAAGATCTATCAGCTACTCGCACATATGTTCACATGAAAATCCATTTTCAGGTTATGATTAAAACTAAATAAAATGACTATGTCTCAATCTCTAAGAATGTCTCCCATCAGGAGAAGAGTTTCTGCAAATTGATAGGCAACTCAGAGCATCAGAGGTAAAGTCCTCAGTGGGGATGGAAAGTGTGAAATCCTGCAAAGCCTGGAAGCCAAAAGCAATGAGCCAGAGGCAAGACTCTCGTGACACAAGCAATCGTGCCTCTGGGCATGGAACACACTCTTCCACACAGAAATGTGCTCCACTTTTTTTCTTGAAACCTATTCTTGAGAAAATTTTGTTTTTTGACTTTTTGCTAAAGACATGGCTACAGAGAACTATTTCTTTACCTTGAGGTAAATATAGAGCACAGAGCAGTGTGTGGGGGCTGAAATGAATGGGTGCACGTGGTATCCCCTTGCACCACCAAGGAGGCGCATTTGAGATTTCTGCCTGTACAAATACAGAATAACACACTAAGAACAGAGTAAGAGTTGCAATGATTCTTTGCATGGCCTTCCTACAGCTGGTCTTGTTTCTGTCATGAGTGCCCTGACAGAAATAATCCCAGTTCCAGCCACACAGTTATCATTATGACCCTTCATCTAGATTATTGTTCTTCCAGCAGCATTGGGAATATGTTGAAAAGAAAATTCACAATGGTGGGTTGAACCCTCATTGGAACCTAAAACTTCCAACACAAACAAATAATTAACTTTAGAAGCCACCATGGACAGGACCAGAATTCAAACTCACAACAGGAAGCAGGGGTTAAAGGTTTCAGAAGGAACTTCACCTAGAGAGTTCCCTGGATGCTGGGCTCCTTACAGACACATAGGGACAGGGGGCCAAGCACCTAGTATGTGGCAGATACTCTGCATGAAGCTGGGACCACACTGCCTCTTATGTATGAGGACTGACTGGAGGGGAACCACATTCAGGAATAGAAGCAGATTTGCTCTGGGAAGCCAGGACCCACCATCACAGCCAGGCTTGAAGTATTGTCACTCTTGGGGCAGTAGAGTCTAAAATCCACTTCAGAGCCTCATACCTTACAGGGCTAAGTAAGGTAAGTGCAGAATGAAAGCCATCCCACAAGCTGGAAAAAATCCCCACAGATGAACTCTGAATTGAGAATTACAAAGCAAAGGGGGAAGTCCAGCAGCATAAAGAGATCAGCAGATCCACCATACAGAAATGCATATGTAGAAAGAGGTACCATAGAACAATTTTCATTAATAAAATAAATATGATGTTCTCAGAGAAATAAAAGGGGAATAATAGCCATTGAAAAAACAAAAATGAAACAGGAGTTTATGGAAAACAATGTGTGTAGTGTAAGTGCCTGACAATTAGCCTTTCTGATGATGATATAAGTACCTGACATTAAGCTTTTGACTGCCTAGGCCTCCCCTTCACATGAGCACACTGCTAGCCCCCGGACTAGAAAAAGAAAAGGTCGCCCCGTTCAGGAAGTGATCCTTTTTTAAGAAAGCTCTAGTTGACTTATATAACAGACCATCTGACTGCTTGCTTTTCCCTCCCTGTGCTTTAATTCCTGCTCTTATGTTTTAAATTCACCAATAGTGCACCTGCGAAACCCTATGTCCCCACCCCTGACCCCAGTACTCTCTAGACAGGCCATGGAACTTTGACAGACATGAGAAGAGACCAGTGCACAATGGCATCAGAGACGATGTGTCATTATTATGTTTTTATGGTTAGAAGCAAATACGACAAAACCTGAACAGTTATCAGTTAGTTGTGGATATGGTGGTATGAGTATTATATTATTTTTGTCCTTTCCAATATATTTCATATCCTAAAATATTTATTGCAGAGAGATGTGGATGAGACTCTGAATTCTAGTTAAGCTAAATACTGGTTTCTGTGCAACATTCCTTACCCAAGAGCTTGCTTGCTTTCTTCTCCCTCCTTCCCTTCCTCCCTTCCTCCCTTCCTTCTTTCCCTTTCTTTCTTTCTTTTTGTCAGTAAATGAGCGTAAGTATCTCAAAGCACAAATAAAATTGCCTGGTGTAAGGCAGGCAAGATTTTAAAAATTTCATGTTTTACTTTTTTTAACCTCCCATTATCCATACCATTTTAGAGTAAAATATCAGAAAGAAAGGAGCTTAGTGACTGAATGGTCATGTTTCAGTCCCTGGATAACCAGTTATTTTGGACAGAAATAGGAGACACAGACACACTGTGAATCAGAAGCCTCTCTCTTTCCAACATATTTATTTTTCTTTAAAAAAGGGATTTGTTTTGTGATGAAAATTGTCCGTGAATGATATGTTAGTTTTTCAACTACACAATCTTCTGGGTTTTGTTTCTGGAAACCACAGGTATGGCAAAAACCATGTAATGTTAACAGTTAATATTCACAGAGGGCAGAGTGTATCCCCATCACTATAGTGGACAGTTCATAGACATATGTAATTTAAATCCGGTGTGAGGCAGGCATTGTTTTAATTTTACAATCCAAAGGGATGTGCGAGGCCAGGCAGCTACAAAGGAAAGCCAGGCTAGGACCCCAGGTGTGGCTGATGTCTGAGCCTGTAGCAGGCAGAGCGTAGGGGCTCCCTCATCCACATGGACACCGCACAGCTTACACTCCTCCCCGTCCTGGGGTGCCCTGAGGAGCACTTGACCCCTCTTCACACTGAAAAGCTATTCTCTCTCCATCTCTTGAGATGCAGCCTAGGAAGTCAAGGAATGACTTTTTTCTTTTAATCCAGAAGGCTTAAGTAGCCTTAAGGTTTCTCTCTTCTGAAAAGCCACAAGAAGAAGAAAAACAAATCTGAGATCAGAGCATCTCTGTGGCTTCCGGGAGGGCATGGGCTCTGCCCAGGGTAGGGCCAGGTTCCAGGCCAAGGAGTAACCAGCTGTCGCTGCAGGAGCCCTCGGGACAGGGCAGGGCCAGACAGACACACAGACCCCACAGCTGCTCAGCAGGATGGTGGTGGTGGTGGGGGGGTCACCACACAACAAGGAGACCTTGCCTGGGCAGAGGAGGCCAAAGAAATGTGTGGTTTCTTAGAGGCCAGGTGCCCTGCCTGGCCTCCAGAAAGGAGTGGCCACAGAGGCCACGAAATTCTCTCACCAGGAGAATGTCACGGCCCTGTTCTCTGCTGGCTCCTTTTCTGAAGAACACTGTCCTCTGAGTTCGTTCTCAGGAGTGGTACTGCAAACTCAGTTCATCCCGATGGAGCAAGAGGCCTGGGACAACACAGCAAGCTGCGCTTGTCGGCATGTGCTCTGCTTCTCATCCCACCTTCCTCCCGGCCTGTTCTCTCTCTCGTGCGGGCCCCCCCGGAGTACAGGGGTCGGTCTTCCTCACTGTAGAGTCCCTGAGGGACTAGCACAATGTCTGGGAAGAAGGCAGGCTCCACATGTATATTTGAATAAACACCAATTAAACGAATTCATTCTAAGCACATGTTCCTGAATGTACAGGGGCCAAGGCCATCTAGAGGCCAGGAGTCCTGAGACTCATAAGAAAATGGGATTGATTTTTCCTGTATAGCCAATGGGAAATAGGCCTCCATGAGAGCGGCAGAACCAAGGCAAACAACCAACAGGCACATGAGAAGATGCTCCCCATCACTGATCGTACGGAAAATGCAAATCAGAACCACAATGGGCTATTTCTAACACCTGTTAGAATGGCTATCATCAGTAAGACAAGAGGTAACAAGTGGCGAATATGTGAAGAAACTGAAACCCTTGTACACCTTTAGGCAGGATGTAATTTGGTGCAATCGTGGTGGAAAAAAATACGGAGGTTCCTCAAAAAATTAAAAATATATCTACTATATGATCTAGGAATCCCACTTCTGGGTATGTCTGTCAAGGAAACAAAATTCCTATCTCAAAAATACCTGCACACACATGTTCATCACAGCATTATTCACCCAAGCTAAGACATGAGTGTCCATTGGTGGATGAGTGGGTAAAGAAAATGTGAGACATATATATATATATTGCATGAGGTATCTAAAATAGGCAAATTCATAGAAATGGGGAGTAGAATGGTATTTCTCATGACTGGGGGCTGGGGAAAATGGGATGGCTTTTCAACTGGTATAAGTTCAGTTATGCAAGATGCGTTAGTTCTAGAGATGTGCTGTACAACACGGCACCTGTAGTTGACAATACTGTACTGTACATCTAAAAATTTGTTAACAGGGTAGAAATCATTTGAAGCATTCTTATCACAATTTAAGAAAAAGGCTGCTAGGTGGGAAGTTTACTGGTCACCACTCCTACATGTAATGCATGTTGTCATACATACAAAGTGTACATAGAGAAAATATGGCTTTTCAAGTTTTAAATCTTGTGATAGCTTCAAATTGAAGAAATCACTTACTAAAAATCTGATAGTTATAAGTGGCCACACCTCTGTGTTGGGTATTGATAGACTAACTTTGTTTTGACTGATGCTTTATACTTATTTTTAAATTGGTATACCCGTTATCTCAAAAGATCATATATTTTATCGTGGAAGCAGTGTTGTTCCATGAATTTATTCAACAAATATCAATGGAGCATTCACTGTGTTCCATGCACTGGGTACATGTACAGGTGCAGGAGCTATGGCTCTGGATAGGCCAGATCACAAGGCTTTGGTTCAATTAGGGGTGACAGACAAGCACAATGCCTGTGTGAAGGAGTGTCACTGAGCAGAGACCTGATGAAGTAAAAGAGTGGGCCACAGGAAGCTCCAAGGGAAGCTCATTCATGCAGAAGGACTGGCACCCACAAAGATCTTGAAATGGGAGTGTGATGGCCTGTTTGAGAAACAACAAGGAGAGTAGAGCTGGAGTGGAGTGACCACAGGAGACAGGGGTGAGAGGTTGTGTCTGAAAGGCAGGTAGAGATCACAAATGCAGCTCAGGGGAGGCATTCGATTTTATGCCAATGATAGTGGAAGCTGTTGGACAGTTTGAGCAGCAAAAGATGTGACCTTGTTTGAATTTTAGGATGCAGTAGATGGAGACAGTAGTCACTTCCGCATTCATCACTATTCTTTCATTCATTTATTAATTCATTAAATGTGTATTGAGCAGTTTCTATGTGCTCAGCTATCAACTAGCTAATCATGGGGGCAAATCAAATGGCTTCTGTGGCCTCATTTCCTTAACCTGTGAATTTCACTCCCTTTTATAGACCCTGCCTACTTTCAAATTTCTGTCTCTTGGAAGGAAGTCTCTCTGGTCTTGATTATCTATGTCTGAGAGAAGTCTGCTCTGGAGGTGTGTCACAGCAATACAAATTTTGGAATACCTGCCCATTCCATCGTTCACTGGGAGGTGCCTGAAGCACATGGGGTCCTGGGTTTGTTTGAAGAATATAATATAAATACAGAAGTCTGGGCAGTTTAGATCTACTAAAAGATTGTAACAGAGTTTGAGTCATATGAAGATGAGGGTAGAGTGTTTTACAAGGGCAGTGAATATGGGAGAATTTTAAGTGAAAATACATATTCAACTTCTATGAAAAGAAAAGAAATTGGAAATTCCACTAGAGAACAATTATGTTCAAAGCAGAGGTAAGAAATCCCTCATGGCAATGAAATTATGGACTGCAGTTGAGGTAAAAACGACAGGCCTGTGGCCCTGACCTAAAGTGATTTTGCTCTTTGCACCTTGCCCCAGATGTCAGGGCATGTCAATCAGGGCAGCCACATTCTATTTTCTAGGCGGTGTACGCGCAGTCCCACTCAGCCCTGGCAGGCATTGTGGAAATGAAGTGCTGTCATGCACAATGACCAGGAAGCAGAGCATCCCTCTGCTGTGGAGTGGTTTAGCCAGTTAGGCTGACCACAAGCCACTGGCTTCAGTGGTACCATTCTGCAACCAAAGACATGTTTTTAAAAAGAAAAGAAGTCTTTGGAGCAAGGGAGTTAGTGAGCACAGGGGCTTGGAGAACGACAGCCTGGTGTGTTCATTCATGACCACATCATGATGTGATTTAGGGAAAGCTCTCAACTCCACTGGGTCCTGACTTCCTCATTTGTAAAGTGGGGCAATGACACAACCTTCTTTCATAATTGCTATGAAGAATATATGAAATTATGTACATAAAGACATTTGTGCAGTCTTGGGCTGCCAACATATATGATTAATCAAAATGTTTGAGAAGAATGGATGTTTTTCTGCTGAGCCCAGGAACTGCTGTTATATGGTGTCCCACACACTTAGGCGGAAACCAGTCTCATAACTGAGTTAGAGGAAGCGTCTTAGCCCTTCTGTGGGCACGATTTAACCCTATGCTTTCAGGCAAGTCCTTCAGTTCCTATTCCATCCCTCCACTCCCTGGCTTTTTTGTCTCGTAACTGATTCTTTCTTTGCTGGTCAATTCCCTCAATTCCCTCATCATTCCCTCTGGCTGGACTTATTTTCTATTTAGTCGTGTTAATATTGTGAGTCAGGTAAAGATCTGAGAGATCTGAGCCCTTCTATGTTCTTTTTCTGATGACAGTTTAATTCTAGTTATTTCCAAGTTATTGCAAAAAGATTTGTAGATACCTTCAAGTACTGATAGTAGAAACTAATCTCTTTTCAGGATCCCTACAATGTTAACCCCTTTCACACTGTTCTCATATCCTCTTGATACCCTTATTCTTTCAAATCTCATGTGGCACAAGGTCACAGTGGAAAAGAAATCTTTGCCCCTCCTCAAGCTCTTTCTCACCCATGTGCCATGATAACCCCTCAAAGGGTCTGGCATGGAAAAGAGCAGATAATGTACTTCAAATTAGCAAGTATCATTTAGAGTTTTGCTTTAGATAAAAAAGTTCATGTAGGATTGAGACTCCAGCCTTGTGCTGGCAAAGTTTGCATTTTATCAAGTGAATAAATGAATCATGCAAGAGTGGAGGAGTGCATAAAAGACATCTGCAATGCTAGTAGGGACTCTGCTGCTAACAAAGAGAATGAGGTTCGTGTCAGAGGACATGCAAAGTCATCACAAATATACTTCACATTTGTGTTTCAAGCTTAATTACTCATGGCTAAATGGAAAATAATAGAAATGAGTTTTTGTTTACATAAAGCTTGAAACTTTGTCCTGGGAACTTTGGTCCTCCAAATAATTCCCAGCAATGTGGACTTTGGAAGGTGACTGATTGTGTAGTTTAACAGGAAGAGCAAAGAGTCCCGATTTAGAGTTTCAGACAATTTCACAATGCCAATTGGATATTAGTGATTTCCTCTCTGTAGTGTCACAGGTGGAGAAGATATAATTGCTCAAGTGAGGAAACAGATGCCCTTTGCATCTTGTTCAGTGTCATTCTTTTTGAAGGTAGGCACAATTCGTTGTTTAGGTTAAAAACTTGTTGTCCAGGTTAAAAAATTCCCTTGCTTGATGACTATAATACCAGAGAACACTGTCCCACTGAAAACCAGGGTCTTCTGGAAAACTCCGTTTCTCAGCACTGTATTGTACTGTTGTTTTGGAAAAATGTTATAATAAGGCCCTATGTCAATGCAATTGTGTATATGAAATCATTTGGTCACTGCTCTTACTAATGAGCATAAACCTGGGGCTTCTTGTGAGGGGAAAGGTTAACAGGTGGGCATTCAGAGCTCTCCTAAGGCTCCCCCATGGCTGCCTATTCTCCTCATTTTCTTCTGATAAACACAGTCACTTTCTTTCCCATACACCCTTCATGTTCTTGGCTGTTTTTAGATTCTGCTTCCATCTTTCTTGAAAGGGCTTGGGGCATTTTTCAGTTCCTCTCTTTCTCCTGTAAACTTCTTAGTAAACCTTTCTCCCACTGCTTCCTCTTCCGTCAGTAGCCACAAATGTTTCTGCCCATCAGGTAACTGAAATCAAGTGTCTACTAATCACTGGGACATAAAAGTACGTTCTTCACATGCCTGAGATTTCACTTAACTCTTTGACTCTTATGTGTCACATGCTTTCTCACTATCTAGTCAACCATCTAGAGTTCACAAAAAGGATTGCAGAATGAATATTCAGAAAACAGGTGCAGGGATCTGGGATCATTCAGAGGTAGGTCTTGCTCCTAAAAGAAAAACTGAGGCACATTACACATTTTAAGAGCTTATTTGAGAAAAAAATTGACTCAAATTGGACATTGCTAAACCAGAAGTGGTTAGAAGCACTCCAGAAACAGAAGCTAGGGGACAGACTTTTACAGTGAGGAGACAGAAGTAAAGCAAGGAAATTCTTTGTTTGGCTATTGCTGAAGTGTTTGCCTTATTTAGGAAATCTTGGTTGGCTATTTATGGTTGGTTGTCCTTAGGTTTTGATTTCTAAATCTTAAGACATTTCAGGCTTAGGTTTTAGTTTGCTTCCATAGACTTTAATGCAGTGCTAAAGTATTGAAGCCACTTTAGTCTGATGGCCTCGCTGTTCAAGTAATTTAACAATCCTCCCTTCATATGTGAGAGATTGACCAAAAATGTGGTATTAGTGACACTTTTGGTCACATCAGGGTTAAGTTGTTCTTATCTTGTTGTGAGACCGGTAGGCTATGAGATAAGGTCCATGGAAGAATTATTTTTGCTGGGCATCTTGTTGCTCTTCTTTTTCTCTTTTTCCAAGCACTGTGAGATCATCTGATGTGCCGCTGATAGATGCAAACATGTACTTAAAAGAAACATGTATTGCCAGAACATGGCACTTCAGGAAGACTTCAGTAATGGCTATCAGGAGGGTACTATCAAGAGACCAAAATGTGCCCCTTAATTAGGGCCGGTTGGTGTCAAATGCATCAAAGAATGTACCTGGAAGGGCATCAACATGTTTCAGCAAAGTGAATTGTTTATTTGCTGCAGTACCAGAGATTTTGATCCAGGTACAGCACGAGGTATTTGCTATGGCGCAGACTCCTCCTTGTTCAGCCAATAAGTAATCTAAACAATTCTATTATCCAAAACCATCTTAGCAAGAAAGCCTGTTGCATCACTCTGGCCTTACAGTTCATTCAGTTGTAGTTGCCCGAGTTGAGCATTGTCTTCCTTTGCATTAACAGAGAGAAAAAGCAAGTAGTGAAAAGGCAAAAGGCAAAAGGGTTCAAATTGGAGGTGAAGATCTTGGTCTTTTGATCTTAGGAGAGCTGCCCACCTGAAGGTGCCATCTGCTTCTGGGAAAGGACATCCCTTTTCAATCTTAGCTTTAGATCGTCAGGTGTGGTGAGGTTCTAAGGGTCCAGAGGAGCCCTTGCTAATTGGGAGTTGTGGACCCAAAGTTCAAGGCCTTGAAATTTGACTGCCTGTAACTTTGTAAGGTTCTTTCCAACAAGATCAAGGGCTGTCTGCTCTTAGTGATTTCAAAAAGGGTAGGAGAACATAGGAAATATGGAGAGACATAGCCAAATGTTTGAAAAAATTAGGAGAATTCAGAATACATTCCAGTTTACAGGTAGATAACAAAACTTCAAAGACAATGACTATGACTAAAATTTAATACCTGCATAAGTGTGCTGTCATTTCCCATCGAAATAATTGTACTCTCTACAGTTACTCCATTTCAATCAAAGTTAATCAAAGGAAGAATAATTTGTTTCCAAATTAAATCTAGTTTCATTAAACTTGGCCTGATTATTTACATAAACACAGCAAGAATATTAAGCAACTTTATAGGCTCTTTCTAAGTTAGTTTTGCTGGGACTTTTCATCAGAAGTCCCAGATTGGACTTTAGAGAGGACTGTGGAGGCTAGGCAGCCAATTCAAAGACTTAGCATCAGATTTCACCTAAGATATTTATAGATTTGGGTGAATTCCTCACTTTTTGAGGTCCCAAATTTCCTAATGCTCCTGGAACTGCCAGGAAGTGACTTTATTACTTAGCTGGGACCCTGTAAGAACCATACTAGGTCATTTATCCAAGGGACTTTATTGGTTTTGTTAAGTCACCCTTAGTTCCTTAAAGCTGTCTGGTCATATCTGAGAATCTTGCATGTCTTCCTCAAAGATGACATTCCAGTCAAAGACTTGGTAATATAAGCAATGTTTCTAATTGTGCTCTCTTACAAGGAGAACAGATTCTTATTGAATTTATGCAAATAAACACATTACCATGGAAGTTAGGATAGTAAGTTCCAAATTCTGGAAGGGTCAAGAACAAAAAAAAAGTAAATGTTTCAATTATGTTAACAAAGGTATACCTTACCAAATTGCTCTTAGTAATAGATGGTTTAACAGAAAAGAGAAAAAGGTTTCCTTAAACCTGGAAAACCAAAGCATTAAAGAATTAGCAATGCTTCAAACAAAAAGTCATTAAAAATTAGGGCCATTCTCAGTTCATTGTGTCTCATTTATTAATTCGTGTTCTGCTTGAATTCAGTTTTCCATTAGATTTTGGGAAATTCTTACCCAGTTCAATGGTAAGATATTAAAGTTATCAGAAGCCTATATTTTAGAGCATTTACCAGTGTCCTTTCCATGAAACTCTCTGAAGACAAAGCACTTTTGCAAGCATCAAAGTAAAACAATAACTGTCTGTAAATGGCAAAAAGACTTCAAAAAATGGCCATGAGTAAAGATCTGATGAGAGTTCATTTAATAAGAAAATCTCATTATTTCTGTGGCATAGAGCAATTTAAGATAATAATCAGACAGTGACAAATTTCTATGAACTTCCATTTCTGGAATATCTACATTAATAACAGAAATCATACATACACAACCTAAGAAGGTTTTATTTGATGATGTTCCCCATGTAATTTAATGTGCCAAATAAACTTAATTTAGTTTAACATTTTCTTTACAAGGTGAAACACAAATCCTTTGAGGTTTTCCAGAGGTCTTTGGGGAAATCTTAGAGTTAATTTGAGGTCAAAAGGCTCCATTAATATTTAAATTTTGGGAGTTGTCAATGTGTCAAAAGGTTTGAACACTTGATTAAATAAGATCAAAATCATTATGAATAATACTTAATTATCTGTTTAACCAAAGTGACACTAGAAGATTATTAAAGCAAATACGTATGGTTACATAGTGAACAAAACTGAGCTCTTGTGATATTGAGAAGACAGTTCTCCCAAGTAATCAAAGGCCTGATAAGACAGCATGAAGCTGTCTTTAATAATAGGAAATTATTGTGGTAAAACACAAAAATCTTTCCTTTCCAGGCAGATTACCCCAAAGGTAAAGAAAAACCTTTCACAATCTCTTATCACTAGGCCAAAAAAACTTTGTTCTTGACAGAGAGAAAACCAAATGATAACTTTGTACCAGTGTACTTTTGATTTTAAGGTTCATTCTTAGAAAACTTCAATTCATTCAATCTTAACCAGCTTCACCACACATAATCCCCAGAATTCCTTTTTCACACAACCTCTGTAACTTTTTTGTATGCATTCAGGTTTTGCCCTTTTTTCTCTTTCTTATTCTGGAACAACTACTCACTGTACTTCAGGTTGCAGTTATTCTCTTTTTTACCATAACAAAAACATGTCCTTCACACCTTTCCTTACTCAAAACATGCATCCTAGTTCCCTTATCTACTTTTCATGCACAGCAGTTTCCTTTCATTCTTGTTATTTCAAGTTTCAAGTTGTGTTTTTATATATATATTGATTAGAAATCTTAGTGTATTCTCATACGTTGATTAGAAATCTTAATGCTTAAGAACCTTAATTTCTAGTGAACACTAAGAAGTAAGAAATTATGGATTGTCTTTTATACTAATATAAACACTAGCAAGTTTATAAGTACATGCCATAATTTCTAGAAGTATATTCTTCCTCATAGTAAATTTCTCATTGTGACCTAAGACATGTTTACTAATAGATCCAAATATCTTAATAAGAGGCCAAAAGTAGGTAAACTTATGTTCAGTACTTAATGTTTTAATATTTTATCTTACTTGGAAATGATTGAAATACTTAATGAATATCCATTATTTAACTTAGTATAACTTGAAAGTTTCAAGTTACTAAAAAGATTTGGAAACTATTTTTAAGGTGGCATAGCATGAAACATAATTTTTGTTGAAAGGCTCATTCATGAACTTCTATCTTATATCTATCTAATATTTGTTCTTAACAATTATGTTTAGCTAACTCACAAAAATGTCAGTATGCCTTAAATAGCTAACCATCATCTTAAGTTACTTTTCCTGCTGACAAATACTGTAACAGAGGTAACATGAGCTTATTTGACTTTTAGTAAACCCAAGCAGAATAAAATTAGTATGCCTGCATTATATGTAATGTTGAAAACTCTGGAGACATGTCTGTTTAAATTAAACCAACAAAACTTAAACCAGCTTTTATTTTATCAAGATTATTGTAGATCATGTGAACTTTAAATACATTTGGGCTCATTTCCATATTACTCAGAATACTTAATTTACATAAGCACTAATTTTGCTCATAGGAAAGAGAGTAGAATAGTGGTTGCCAGGGCCTGGGAAGTGGGGGAAATGGGGAGATGTTGATCAAAAGGCCCAGACTTCCAGTTACAAGATGAGTAAGTTCTGGGGATCAAATGTACAGCAAAGCAACTGTAGTTAACAATACTGTATTGTACACATGAAAGTTGCTTAGGGAGTAGATCTTAAACATTCTTACCATGTACACACCAAAAAGGTAACTATACGGGGTAATGGATGTGTTAGCTAGCCTTATTGCAGCAATCATTTCACAAAATATACTTATACCAAGTCATTGCTCTGCACACTGTAAACCTATAAAATGTTCTATGTCAATTATATCTGAATAAAGCTTGTCAGGAGTGGGGAAGAAAAGGAGAAGAACACAAGAAAGGAGAAAGCATTTCCACATTAGCAGTAGAAAAGTTAGAAGAGAAAAAGCTAGAAAACTGGGTACACCAGTCAGTGGCTAGGGGTGCTAATAATAACAATAACATAAACAACAGCAACAATAAACAGCAAATGCTTGCATAGCACTATCATGCCCCACACTGTTCTAAGCACTTTACACATATTATCTCATTTCGTTCTCACAGAAGTGTTATTATTTCCAGCAGGCACACACCCTGGCCCCGGATCCTACCCTCTTACCATGAGCTCTCTTCAAAGAGTTTTCTCTTAACAGAATAAAGTCTCCTTAGAGGAATTTTAGCAAATGAAATGTTCTTCATCTCTAGGCTCTAGCTGCTGTTTGCAGTTTCTGGGAGCCCTTAAGACATGGCAGGGCCCACCTGCCCAGAACTGCTAGGCCAGGAGAAGGCCCTGAAGGCTGCGCTCCTCTTTTTGCCCAACTGTGGCTGCCTGCCTCTTACTTCAGGCTTCCCCCTGGGCTCCGTCCTCTGCTTCTGTTCTGCCACTTGCACCGCCCATGGATGGAGAGATTCAACCTGAGGCACACTTTCTCCTGAGTCTCTGTGCCACCCCAAGTAAAGGAGGTGGCTTCTCACAAGCCATGCCTAGGCAGGCTGGCACACTGTGGGTTCACTTTCCATTACCTTGGCAGCTTGGTGGAAAGTGTCTCCCCTGGAGGCAATGACAGTCAGTGTGGGCAGACCAGGGCAGACTGTCCAATCTAGAGTATGTCATAGGCTGTTATGACAGAAAATAGAATAGATCCCTTTCCCCTGCACTGGGCTCTGAAGGCCTCACCTGATAGCATGTAGTACACAGGGAACCCCCCTTTGTATTCTCAAGGGAAGTCATCTCCATACTTGAGTAGGCATGATCTTTCTAGGGCTTGAAGAGGCTGGTCACAGGGCACATTTTTGCTGCATGAGGCTGAGGGCTATTTTCTTTAGCTGAGAAAAAATATTTTTTCTTAATTTTTTTTGGAAATTTCATAACTCATATTTATTTCTCTCTTTTTGCCAAAATGTCTCAAGACAGATGGAAATGCAGTAACAACCATTTAGAGGGGAGGGAGGAGAAGCAATCAGCATTGCATGAACCCTTCCTTTGTAGCAGACACTGTGTTGGGCACATTGTATGAGTTAAAGCTCTATCAACTTTAGAGCTGATAGACTCCTGGTTACCAGAGGAGGAAGTTAGGGAAAAATAACTCAAGTTACTTTTCCACTATTTAGCACGAACCTCATGTGTTATAGGTACTTGACCACCTTTATTATAAATTTCTGTGGTTGAGAATGCTGAGGGTCCTGATTTCAGAATTCTCATTATAGACCTTCCTTACTTCTGCAAAGCAAAGTGACTGCAGGCAAGTACACAGCAAACTTGTTTACAACTAGGATTTCCTTAAGTGTCTTCTCTAGATCTTTGCAGGCAGGCAGAACCCTACATGCATTACTGTATCCTACATACCACAGGTTGTAGAAATTAAAGGAAGAAATGGAACACCTCCAGGGTTATCTCCAAGAGTTGCAGGAACAACAGAAGAGTAAAAAAAAGAAAAATTAGGATGCCACCATGACAGGACAGTCTGGCTTTGGCCCTGGATGACTGGATGGCATGGAGCAGGAGACCTGTGGAAGGAGCAGTTTATGGAGGATGAAAGGATTGAGTTCCATTACCAAATCTACTGCTAGCTGTCTGAATGTCCTCAGGCAAGTTACTTCACCTCTCTGAGCTTTCACTTCCTCATTAGAAAGATGGAGATGGTATTAACCTCAAAATATGCACAGATAAGAATTTTATGTGAAGTATTGCATATGAAACCATGTTCTATTCTGTCAGGAGATAGGATCTCAACAAGTATCTCCCACCACTCCCTCCCCACTAAGGTTTGAAAGCTAGTAAGAGAGACGCCTGATAAATAAAGTGATCATATGAGTTACTGTCCAAACCAGAATATTTTTGAGACCAAATGGGGCTGCTCTTAATAATTGCATCAGGACAACACACATACAGTGGAACTGTCCCAGGGGAACAAGTCACCCTCCTTACAGAAGCATTTAAGGAAATTTCTGGTCTAGGAAAACCATAAGGCCTTGTTACCCAAGACACCCAGAAGCTTCAAAGAGTAGATTTTGAAGGGAAATTAAATCCACAAGCTAAGAAAAACAGACATACTTCTTTAGAGGTAAATAAAGGCTAAGCAAGAAAAGAATTTAGTTTGGGTCTGGGAAATAATTGAGTTAGAATTAAGATGAGAAACTGGATACAGGAAGAAGAAAAGAAGGACCTGAAGGACCCAGATCTGAAATGAAACTATGTACCTTCAATTTGCCTCTCTGCTTTTTGGAATTCATTATAATATAATAACTCATGTTCTTACATTCAAAACAGCTGGTTACATTTTCTACTCTTGATGACTCATTTTTAAATGGGGGTGGGTACAAAGCAGAAATATTAAAAGATTAAGGTTTACAAACTCAGAATGGTAAGTTCTAGAAGCCCTACTCATTCAGGAGTAGATAGAGCATCTGCTAGAATTTGTAGGATTTTTGTCCTAAAGATTCCCACTATGTACCCTTAGCACTATGGGCAATGAGGGGCCTGGCATTTCTCTTGAAATTACAGCATGGCAGTCCTCCACCAGCCGTGGTTTTCCCTGGCAGTCTGTGGTCTAGCAGTTTTATATTTGTGTGCTCTGTGCATGCTGCAGCCCAGTCCTTAACCCAAACAAGCACTCGGAGCAGTCCCCTGCCAGTGTCCGTGTGGGCAGATAGCGGGCTTAGAGCAGGGATGGGAAAGCGGGCGGACTCCACCCTCTCAGCTCATGCCCAGAAGACAAAGGCAGCAAAATGCACGTTTGAGTATGGAGATAATTTTTGGAAAGGTCAAAGAAACGAAATTCACTTTATATGCAACCCATTTTTCCAAGACAGGCAAAAATGAAACAAGAGAATATGAGTCTAAAACACATTGAATTTCAAGCAGATGGGGACAGTTCCAAAATAAAATGAGATACAGGCTAAATAATGAAAAATTATGGAGGAGACTCCTCTCCAGCCAATGCTGGTGTCAATGCAGCAGGGTTTTCTGAAAAATGGAGATTTGATTATTGAAAACTGTTTAAAGGGGCAGCAAATCAACATCAACATATTTTGCTTGTTTTAAGAGTTAACTTCTTCTAAAACTTTACTAATGTGTGTGTATATATACACACATGCACACACACACACACACACACATATACAAGATGTCCAAAAAGTCTGGACACATAATTTTTTTTCCAACTTACTGAAAATGTCCTTGACCACATTATGCATATTCATCTAACTTTCCAAACTTTATGGACATTCTGTAAGATATCCGATGCTATTTTTTATTATTTTTCTTCTAATGTTCTATTTCCTACTAGCTCTCAAGCCTTGACTTGTGTGGCTTTGTTAAGCATAGTGCTTTTCTGGAAAGAAATTCGTTTTGTAGAGTCAAAAGATGACAGTATTGTTAAAATAAATCTGCCATGATTTTGAGGTTGAATCCCTTATCTGTGCTATTTTTTATTGGTACACACACGCACACACACATACACACTCACGGAGGAGTGTCCTTCTTTCCAATAATTCTTATTCACTGTTCAGTCTCTATATTTACGTATAGCTACAGTTCTGTGTGACCTTGCCAAGCCAGGCAGTGTGCTAGGAATCTCACATGTATTCTCTATTTTTTATGAGAACTCTGAGAGACATTACAAATCATTTTCCAGTTGAAAAAACTGAAGTTTTGGGATTTTCTTTAAGTTCCTGGTTCATTCCACACTCCTGACCCATCTAATCCCCAAACGTGTTGATTCTTCCTTCTGACCATTTTGTAAACCCATCCCACCTTCTTCATCTGTCATTGCTGCTCTACCCTTGTTGGAAGCTCTACATGGGTTTATGCAGTTGCAGTGAATGTCTAACTGGTCTGGGGGCCTTACCATCCTCAAGCTGTCCTCCACCATGGCCAGAGGTGTATTCTCAGAACAGAATAGTTGTAGTGTCACCACCTTCTGTGAAATCCTCTACCTCTCATTGTTTACAAAACAAAATCCCACAGCATGGCATATAAAATCCTTCATGTTTGGGCCCAGGATTACATTTTGCCAATGTTTCTCCCAATTCTTTAACTTACACACCAAGTTCTCCATTACTTCTGCCTGATTTACATTTAAAACATTCCCTAAGACAGTTCAGGTTACCTTCTTCCTTGATCTTTTCAGTCTGAAGAGGAGAGGACCACAAGGCAATGTAGAGAGACACCTGTCTAAATTACATCCTCTCGCTTTATAATAGTGATGCAGAAAATACAGCCGTAAGTACCATAATAAGTTTCAGAAATATAAGGTTGCATAGGACAATTGCCTGTCACTTGCAATACATGACTAGCTTGTCAAGGAAGGCAGCTGCCTTCCAAGGTGGCCCTAATAACCCCAGCCTGCTGTGCAGTGCCTGGTGTGGCTCCCCCCACCACTATCTCATGATACCAGGGCTGGTCTGTGGGACCAGTAGAACACAGCAGAAATGAGAGTATGTACTGAGGCTTCTGTTTTGCTCTCTCTTTCTGTCTCTCTTTCGTCACTTGCTCTGGGAGAAGGCAGCTGTCATGCCTTGAAAATACTCCTGCAGCTCTATAGAGAGGTCCACGTGGCAAGGCTTTGAGTCCCACAGCACATGGCTACTTGAGGGCGCCGTCTTGGAGGTGCTTCTGCAGCTCCGGTCAAGCCCTCAGAGGATGGCAGGCTTCTATCGGGACTGCGACCTCATAAAAGACCCAGAGCCAGAACCATCCAGCTACGCTCCTTCTAGATTTCTGATGTTCAGATGCTGTAAGGCAATAATACTTACTGTTTTGGACCACTAAGTATGGAGGCAATTATGCCTCATTGACTAACAAATACAGCATCCTAGGTGCAATCAACAGGCCTTCTACATATTTCACACCGAGTGAATCTATGTCAGGTATCCACTCTGAGAAGGGACCTGGGTCTGGAAAACTTTAGGAACAACTGACCTAAGTGTACAGCTGCTGCTTTCTGCTTGAACCTTGTGCTTATATCCTCAGGGTGGAAGCATGGCTATAGATACCATTTCAGGAAGAGAAAAATAAAAAGGAGAAAACATTTGATAAATGTAGCTGCCAGAGGCAGGGTGGAGTAACATCAAGACAGCAGATTTTTGGCTGCCTGGGCTTAACTCTCAGCACTTGCTCATCACATGACTGTGAGTGAGGTCTTCAACCTCTGTTGCTTTGCCTGTAAATTGGGGATAAAGAGTGAGGGCTAATGCTTTCGGAGGAGGAGTCATTGAGGGGTAAAATTGTCCCCTGAGTCCCCACAGCCTGTTAGTGGTAGTCCTGTTCCACACTTGTGGGTCATTATGCTCTTGCAGTGAAAACATCATGTACTTTATGGAGTTGCGGCAAGCATGAGAAAAGCTAATGTATGTAGAAGCTTAAATCAGAGACTACGGAATGCTCCACTTTAACCAATGTCAATGCTTTATCTATTTATTTAACCCACGAGTTCATTACCAGCCCTGAAAGCTGTGTTTCTCAGGTATCTCCTAGGATTCGGGTGGCTGACTGTCTGTTCTAGGATTGTTTAGAAAGGGTCAGGGTGGTACCTTCTTCTTTATACCTCTTTCCATCAAACTCAAAAGTTTGAGTTCTCTATCTTTGGAAGGGTTCCTGAGGCCCTATGACTTCAGAATCCTTTCTACCAAAGCATTTTTGGTTTCTTTCTTCCCAACTAGATACAAGTTCAGCCAGAATGGGGGCCACCTGCCTTGGCTCCCAAGGAAGAAAGTGTGAGGATGAGATGAAATAATGGATTTTATGAAAAGCAAAACTAGAAAGCAGAATTCAGGGTCTTCTACACTGGACACAAACACAGGAAATAGTAGTGTTTTATATAAACACAGTTTGGCTTTGGTTAAGTTACTCAACACACATGCAGCCGTCTGTTGATAACCAACCAAGTAAAAAATGTTTCAATATAACTTAAGAAACGTTCTCAATATTTTTATCCCCCAAATTTGTTTGTCACTGATTTTGTTCCTTCTTATTTATTGTAATGCTATGGTAAAAAGTTCTAGATTTGACATACTGAAAACTACATGTGCATTTTAAATGTTCACATTGTGTTACTCATTGTAGATAAAGCATTGTGTCCCCTTGTCAGCAAGTAACTTCCACTTCAACAGGACAGTCGTTGACTGGCAGAAGGAGGGGAGAGCTGGGGGAACGGATGTCTAGATCGACCAGAAGACTCTGACATCAGCCAAGCTTGCAGACGGGCATTCTTTTCTCGGATTTCATTATCTGAGCACATCTCATGTAGTTCTGCCACTCATTTAGGATTACAAAAAGATGAGAAGCTGAAGGTGCTACTTAGAGGGATTGACTTAGAAGGATTAAGGAACAACCTCAGATGATGCCAGCAACTTCCATTCAGAGGTTTTGAATTACCATATGGTGTGATATGGGAAATCAGAAACACTTGCAAAAGGGGCAATGGGATGACTGCTGTCGACCCACCTCAGGTTCTCAGTAAAGGCTTCAATAGTCACCCTGGGGGGAAATACAGTTCCAGAATAGCTGGCTTTTGACAAGCTCTAGAAACTGTTTACTTCTCTTTTCCTTCCTTTGTGTCTCAAAGCTCACAAATTCCACAGAGACTCAGGAAAGAATGCTTAAAATGACAGTAAATATTTTTACACAAGTGGACCTTCAAGAAAAAGCGGTAATATTCTGTTCAGCTGCTACTATGCTCATAGACTCTTTTAAACTGTTTAGTGTGATTCTAGTGTTTGATTAGTTCAAAATATCCCCATCTGGGGTAGTAAAAGGACATTGAATTGTTATATTGTGAAAGGCAAAAATCCCTACTTTGAAAATTCTAAAATACACTGATGTATTTATTTTTGATGGAGCTTATAACTGTGAATAAGATAAAAAGGCTTTAAACAGGTCCAAGCCTTTTCCACAATACTAGTTTGATTAGTAAGTGTTTGAGCCCAGGCAAGCCCCATTGGTCAAGGCAAAATTTAGTGATAAAAGTCTAGCTCCTATCTGATTACCTATAGTGAAGATTGCTAATGTCCTTTAAGGTTAATGGGCCATCTTGATCATTATGAAGAAAGCAAATAGGCAGTTCAGGAGCAATTAAAATAGAAAGAAAGAATAAGAATGGTAAAGAAAACCCAGGAAAAAAAACAAGTGGACAGGTAAGAAATTTTACAACATTGTCCCCTAATAACATGCCCTGTTAGTCATATTAGGGTTCCCACACTTAGTAACAAATTATAGCCCAATGTATTGTTTATTGAACCACTTCCAGGTTAGAAACTGACTCTAAACTAAAGTAAATTGTCTCAATGGATGATGTATGAGGTTCAGTTTATGGGCAGCAATGATTCCACAGACCGTGTACTAAGGAGAACAAATTTGGAGCATCGGAGTCAAGCCTGAGTCCCAGATTTCAAGAAGGATATTGACAAATAATTGTTAACACCATGAAAGACAGCTAGTGTAATGAAAAAGTTGGAAAAAATCAAGGAAATCAGAATTGTTTGCTAGAGAAGAGATAGAGGGGCTGTGACAGCGGTCTACACATGGGGGAAAGAAGGCATGGACAAGAGAAGGGGGGCTGGGTTTGACTTGCTGAGAATGACAGAACTGGCACAGTAGGTCTGCACGGCAGGGAATGAGCTCTCAGCCCCACCTGGGGATTTATTTTCAAACAACCAGAACTGTTGAACATCAGAGTGTCTGCCTTTTTAGGGAGTGAGAGAACACAGTAGACAATAGATGATGGACACTCAAAGATGCTATCAAAGTGATTTTGTGTTTGCGTGAAAGAGTGAGCCAGATCAACAGTTTCCAAACTGTGTTCCATAGAATCCCTCCCCTCAGGTGGAATGGACCCCGAAACCCCCAACTGCTTCCATAGAGCAATGACTCTTTATGTGCTGTTGATATTATGCTTCTATGCAAGGCATAGCTTGAACAAGGATCTCACTCCTAAATAAAGAATTTTGAAGAGCAGTAGCTTCTAAACTGAGTCCTTTCCCAGGAGCTGAGAAAATCAAGAGGGTTTACCCGCTCTGAGACTGTTGCTTCAGCAGAGTCACCCTGACACTCTCTGTTTCACATAAAGGGCCTATGGGTAAAATTGCAATATTTCCAGAATCTCTTGCCTGGCTTTAGTGCATTTCCACACAATAGGTATTTTCAAAGGGTGGAGAGAGGTAGTCTCTCTCCATATCAATAGGTAGTTACAAGGGCTAGGAGGCTTTATCTGGAATGGAGAGGTTGGATGGGGGCCTCTTCTGCAGCCAGGTCGCAAGAGACACAGGAAAGTAGAAGTGGACTACTTGTAAGAAATAAACAGGTTTCTCCCACTTTATTTCTCCCTTTGACTGATTTCAGTTTCAAAGGTATTTTGCCCTGTGATTTCCCCCCTGGAGTTATAGGGCCTCAGAGGAAATTTCATTTGTATCAACTTTCATACAGCCAAGATATTTAAACCACTGGCCTAGATCACTTCTAAAATCTGGTTCAATTATTAGATTGCTGTGATTTTCTGCTGCATATTTCACTCTAATCTCATCATTTCTTAATTAGCCCTAAGACTTTTTAAAATATATAACTTTTATTGTTGATATCAAATCAAATTCTTTGGAGTAAACTGACACTTCAAGAAATTAGAGAATTGATTTCTTGGCCCACAAGCTAAAATTTGCTGTAAGTCACAGCATAAATGTTAGGAAGATGCTATAACAATAATATAGGCAAAATAAGACTAATTGTGCAGTGGTTTGAAAATTGCAAAGGATCTTAATTTGCATCATAATATTTAATTCTCAAAATAACCCTCTGAAGAAGGCAGAGCAGACAAAATTTTTATCTTGTTCAAATGAGTAAACTGAGGCATAGAACTATTAATATCGTTTGCAAAATTTCGTGTAAGAAATAATTCATGCACATGGGCCTTAAAAATAGGGTTTTAAACCCTTGACATAGTAAATTTTCTATAACCATATAGCCTGAGCTAGTCAACCTTGCAAGTAACAGCTGAAAACTGAGCTAGTCAACCTTGCAAGTAACAGCTGAAAACTGTAGATTTTTTTTCCTTATATTGTTCTTTAAACTAGCTTAAGTTTTTTTGCATAGAAAATAATATCTTTAGAGTACGCTTTCCCTTTTTAAAGTCAGATATTTTTGGACCTTTTTGTAATCTGGGTTTTCACAAGTATGCAAGATAATTTATAAGCGATATAGTATTCTGATGGACTTTTGCTATCAGAATTTCAGCTCCTGGCCTTGAAGTCAAATCCTGTTTTTCATTCCTAACAATATTCCATTAACCACAATGGTGTCAGTAGAACAAAACAAAGTAACACTTTGCAGAGCTTTTAAAAGGGGACCAGAAACATTGTGTAAACTGAATTGCCACTGACATTTTGGGAATATTTGAAATCTACCATAATGGGTCAGAGAAAAACAAGAGGTCCTTTTTTGTAAGCCCATTATATTCTCCAGGGCTCACCCTTGACAAAACTTTAGCGGAGTAACCATTGACCACTTGGCATCATGGAGTAACTCTTTACACGTGGATGATGATCTGTGCCAATCCGTTGTGAGAAAGAGATCACAGGAAAAGTAAAGCTCAAACAAATCTACTTTCGAATGACTTGGATGTGACATTGTCTTCAATCTATCAGAGCAGTTAAAAGGAAATATTGTACAAAAACCTAATAGATGGCTGCAATATTGGGTAACGTGAGAGGAGATATTTGACCCTTTCCTTACCAGTAACTGAAATAAATCATTTTCCCAAAGAACTTTTACAATGAGGAAAAGTAAAATCATCATCATTAATGTAAAACTTGCCTCAGTGTTGCAAGTTAGGGAAAAGTGTCTTCCAAGTAATGGAAAATATCAAGAATTTCTATTAGATGCTTACAGATAGGATCAAGTTTAAAAAGGACACCTAAGGCTGATATGAAACACCTCCCCAGAAAGCCAGGAGAACAATGTGGCTTCTTAAGAGGACAACAGAGAAGATCACCGACTCCAGGAGCACCTCCTAGTTTGAAGACCAGAGCCTGGTATTGGGTTCAGACACTGGAACATCTATTAGGAAATACATGTGTTTGTGCAGCTGCTATTAGTAGCAGGAGTTGAAGAGTTTAACTTGGATTTCTAGGGATTAGTCTGTGTTCACTCTACTGATAACCAGTGGATTCTTTAAGTATCCAAACTCAGGTCCTTCTTTAAGACAGGAAAGTGATTTTGGATCCCTTTATATTATTCCTGTTCTATATTATATGGTCTTTGCCCCAAGAGATCATGATGCTTATCCTTATAAATGGCCAGCTTCTCCCTGATGGGTCTTCTTTCCTCAGTGCTGTTTCTTGACCTGCTCCTCCACATCACTGATTTTATTTGTCACTTCCATGGCTGCTCCAAGGGGCTTCCAGACAGATTCACTTGGTCAGGTCTCAAACTTCCCAAAACAGTGGTTCTGGAAATCTAGCTGACTTTTTTCTAAGTAATGCTCCCCACTATACCAGGGAAAGTTACTGGCTTCCGTCCTTCCTCATACCCTGCCATAGAAATGCTGCCCTAGTCCTGCTGTTCCATACAGTGGGTGAATAGAAGGTTCTGACACTGCCACCAGCAGATTCTACAGATTAAACGTGTGTGTGTGTGTGCGTGTGTGTGTGTGCGTGTGCGCATGTGTCCGCGTATCCTCTGGCTATGTCCAGTGAGAGAGTTTGGAGCAGCAATACCCCAGTAGTAGTGAGCACACCTAGCACTCCGAAATGGAACAAGGAAAATACAAGATAAGACAGGAACACTTTACTGTGCCAGAAATTATGAGGATGGATCAAAAGGGCACAGGTGCCAGCTTTAAAGAACTCATCACCAAATTGGGAGGCATTTGAGCATTAAAATGAATTACAGCAGTAATAGATCATTACTATTGAATAAAATGGAAAACTGTGAGTCCATAGATATACCTTAAAAAATTAATTAAGAAGTGACAGTATGGTGAAGAACAGAGTATTTTCATAGTTTCTAAGTCCCTCCCCACAAAACTTCTTAATTATAAATGGGAAAAGTTCAACTACACAGCAGAGAAGCCTGAAAGACTCCTCTTTAATCAAGATAAATAAAGTGATGATCATCGGTAATGGGAAAAATCAAAATTGTGAGCCACCTGACAGCATGCAATGAGACACTGTGCCATTCCACCATCCTGTTACGGCAAAACATGAACTTCATGGGACCTAGTGAGGAAAAAACAAATCCAGAGCATAAAACAAGATGAAGCAAAAGATCAAGCTAATTAGTTATGAGTATAAATATAAGTAGATGATGTTTTCCATTAATGGATATAGACTCTTAATTAGATGAGAGAGGAGAGAGAGAGAAAGGAAAAGAGGGAAGAAGAGAGGGAGGGAGGGAGAGAAGGTGGGAAGGAGAGAGATACGTGCTGTGCCATTTGACCCAAAGAGACCCAGGAAGATTAAAAGTATAACTGAACAAAGATCAACAACGAGGAAAATATAAAGCAGGAGCTGGTGAATGGTGTTACTATGTCAGGTAAATGTTAGTAGAGAAAAATAAGAAGGAAAGCAAAAACATCAAAACATCAGCTGTGTCATTTCCCACAAATCATGCACATATATATTTGTAGCACCTCACCTGAGGGAAATATATCAGGAATAGCAGATAAAGATACTACTATTAAATATTATTATCAAACGGAGTCTCTTTATGTCAAGTGTAGGACTCACAGACTGGTTTCATCCCAGTGTAAATGTGTGGCCTCTTCTCACTGATGAGAACAAGTCATAGTCATAGGGGAGAAAGGGTCAGATGGACCAAGACAGATTAAAGGGCGGTCAGAGAGACAGAGATGGTTTCGAAATCCATTGACCCACCTCAGCAACAGAAACCAATGAGGGAGAAAAAGACTTGCCTTTTTAATGGGTGGTGCGCCCGTCACCACCCACCAGGCCTGGCCACCCATCACACTCTCCTTCCCACCTCCACACACAAATTCCGTCCCCCAGCTGATGCACATGGACAAATAAGGTCTCTATCCTACCAGCTTATCATTTGGAGGAGGAGAAAGAAGAGATTGGCATGAGAAGGAAGAATTCAGGAGGGCCTGAAACAACACTAGAGATACTCAACAATGGATGAGAAGTCCTCTTCCCTTCGTTTGCCCCTGTTTGCTGGTCGTTGTACATATTCCTGCTGAGTCCATTTGAAGGACTAGTATTTTAGGGGTGGTTTCCATAGCATTTTCTCCCAGTGCTTGGGGCTGACCAGGCCCAGGACAGTGGCTTAGGCCAGCATGCCACCTGGAAGAGAAGGAAGAAAGGAGGGAGGTGACTGTCCTCCTACAATGGTGAAGGTAACCATTATAATTATAATTCTTATTATTATGCCTCAAAAGATATTTGATGCAATTAAGCATCCATACCTGATTCAAAGGGAAAAAAATGGTGATGAGGAGAATACTTTCTAAACATGATAAATAATATTTATGGTAAACCAGCTTAAGGCGCCAACATTATATGAATGGCAAAAAGAAGATACCCCTAATAGTATTCAAAATATCAAAAGTATGACCTTTAGTGAGATTTTGTTTTCTTATTTTCTAAGAGTTCAGTGGATTTGATAAGTTAAGAAAAACAGGTACAAGATGAAAGAATAAAAATAAGTGGAGACATAAATATTTACATATAATTGCTTTGCTAATATACAGCTACCTATAATGTTAAAACTATGAGAACTAATAAGACAGCTTATGATAGCTTCTCATTACAAACAAATATGTGAAAATTAATAGCTTTCTTATATATCAGCAGCAATAATGTATGTACATGTGTGAATGTGTATTTGTGTATCTACATATAATGTATATATAAGAACTTTCTGCCAATTGTAAAAAAAAAAACAAAAAAACAAAAAAACACATGTATAAGGAATCTAGTGATTTTTTTAAAATGTGCCTTACCTATGAGACATTTACAGAAATTTGATAAAGAACATAAAAATATCTTTGAAGAACTAGAAATATATATCACACTCCTTTGAAGGGAAAGCTTACTATTGTAAAGATGTCAGTTATATATATTCCCATGTTACTTGATAAATTTAATGAAATTGAAGTGAAAATCCCAAAGAGATGATCAAGAGAAGGGAGGGTCTTGACAAAAAGTTCTGAAGTTGAACTGGAAAAATAAATATGCTAAAGGAGCCAAGAAATCCTTTTAAAAAAGCAGAATTGAGTGTCGTAGAGTGGATACCATTTTCTTTATGAAGTATAATGAAATTCAATATAACACTATAACTATTATAACTTTAAAATATAGCTATTAATTTTCACATATTTGTTTGTAATGAGAAGCTATCATAAACTGTCTTATTAGCCTCCACTCTGTAGAGACAATCAGTGGAAGATGATTAACTATTTAAAACCTGAACTCTCTCATTACAGATCTACAGATACAGATATACATACATACACACACACACACACACACACACATACTTAGTATCTACACTATATGTATAGATGTCAAAACACTGTTTCCAGAATATCTGACACTTGGTCTATTCTAAATTTAGTAATATTTCTGAAACTTAGCTACCTTAACTACAAAAGACAGCAACATTAAAAAAAAAAGAGCAATCCACATCGCTAATTATCAGAGAAATGCAAATTAAAACTACAATGAGGTATCACCTCTCACCAGTAAGGATGGCTACCATCCAAAAGACAAACAACAACAAATGTTGGCGAGGCTGTGGAGAAAGGGGAACCCTTCTACACTGCTGGTGGGAATGTAAATTAGTTCAACCATTGTGGAAAGCAGTATGGAGGTTCATCAAAATGCTCAAAACAGACTTACCATTTGACCCAGAAATTCCACTCCTAGGAATTTACCCTACGAATGCAGCAATCAAGTTTGAGAAAGACAGATGCACCCCTATGTTTATCGCAGCACTATTTACAATAGCCAAGAATTGGAAGCAACCTAAATGTCCATTGGTAGATGAATGGATAAAGATGTGGTACATATACACAATGGAATACTATTCAGCCATAAGAAGAGGGCAAATCCTACCATTTGCAGCAACATGGATGGAGCTGGAGGGTATTATGCTCAGTGAAATAAGCCAAGCAGAGAAAGAGAAATACCAAATGATTTCACTCATCTGTGGGGTATAAGAACAAAGGAAAAACTGAAGGAACAAAACAGCAGCAGAATCACAGAACCCAACAATGGACTAACAGGTACCAAAGGGAAAGGGACTGGGGAGGATGCGTGGGTAGGGAGGGATAAGGGGTGGGTAAGAAGAAGGGGAGTATTAAGATTAGCATGCATGGGGGAAGAAAGGGGAGGGCTGTACAACACAGAGAAGACAAGTAGTGACTCTACAATATTTTGCTATGCTGATGGACAGTGACTGTAAAGGAGTTTATAGGGGGGACCTGGTACAGGGGAGAGCCTAGTAAACATAATATTCTTCATGTAAGCGTAGATTAATGATAACAAAAAAAAAAGAAAAAGAAAGAAAGAAAAGGGGGATTGCTCCATGATAGGATAAAACTAACTGTAAATCAACGATTAATGCATGCTTTAAATATCCTTAATTTTGATCACTTAAAGGGTGTCAGATGATTGGCTATGGAGGTACATTTTTCTGATAATATTCCTTTCTCTTAAAAAAAAAAAAAGCAGTTCCTGTGTGGTGACCTCCAATGAGTTCTACACAATGGTATAAAGGGCATATCAAAGTGTGGGCAAAGGGTCTGTTTGTGTTTATACAGAGAATCAAAGCCTAATTTGGCTACCCAGAAAATGAACTAAGATACGATATGAAGAAGAACTTCCAACATCAGCACTCTCTGGAAGAGTCATACCAGAAGATGATCATCAAAAAACCTCAACAAAGATCCAGGCAATGCTACAGCTGTAGCTGCATTCATCCCACCGGTTCCTGGACTTGCCATTGGAATGAAGAAGGAGATATCTAAGCTGGCCTGTGCATACAGTAAAACAACAAATTTGACTGGATCTATACTGTTGGAACTCAACCAAGAATTAGGAGAAGTGCAAGTTGCAGCGCTCCAAAATCTTACAACTACAGACTATCTACTGTTAAAAGAACATATGAGATGTGAACAGTCCCCAGGAATGGGTTGTTTTAATTTGTCTGATTTCTCTCAGACTGTTCAAATTCAGTTGGACAATATCCACCATATCATAGATAAGTTTTCGCAAATACCTAAGGTGCCTAACTGGTTTTCTTGGTTTCACTGGAGATGGCTGGTAATTATAGGTCTGCTTTGGTTATGTAACTGTATTCCTATTATGTTAATGTGTGTACACACTTTAATTAGTAGTTTAAAACCTATACATGCTGAAGTTACTCTACAAGAAGATATGTCAAAGAAATAATCAATCTTCCCATGTTTTCTTCCGTCTGCTACTCCTATAGCTTTTCTTCTTCCTTCCTAATTACAACCCTTAAATAGAATTCGTGCCTCATATCGAATTTACCAAGTATCATAATTCTTCCAAGTGGTAAATATACCTCAAGACAAATACTGGGCATAAAATCCACAGGGCATAAATCTGCAAAGAAGTAAAAAGCTAACCTTTTCAAACAATATTGCCTCTCTCTCACTTACCAACTTTACATTTCCCTGTATGGCCCCAGAAGATGACTGGTTAGCCAGAGACAGGTAAGATTCCTCAAGGGAGAAACAACCTAAGACAGGCACAGTTGCAGGGGGGCCATCAGGTGAGAAATTGGGGATCAACAGAGGTGAGGCTTAGAACCTCACCCCCCTGTTTTGAGGGAAATATTCTGCATCCGTGGATGTTTTATTGCCCTTGTCTAGCTTGGATTAACCCTTAGTCTACAGGCACACACCTGATCATCTACATTTGCTCTCTTACAGCACTAAACTATGTTTTCTACCTTTATCTTGCATCTACCTACCACTTCAGCATTTTATTTTTAAAAAAAATAAGTAATAATAATAATAATAAGGGAGAAATGTGGGATTCACATATACATCAAGTATAAAAATCAAACGAATATTCATATTTGACCTGATTGTTTATAGTTCATAATGCGTGATCAAAACCGAAAGTTTCTGTGATGACTGCCCTTGTACTGTTCACCATGTAAGAACTTATTCACTGTGTAAGAATTTGTTCTCCATGTAAGAACGTGTTCGTTATGCTTCAGAAGATTGGAGACTGACGAGAATTAGGCTTGGGGTTGATTAATGATTGTGCATTGAGTCTCCTATACAGAATTTTATTGTTGTTAACAACCATTTGATCAATAAATATGAGAGATGCCCTCTCAAAAAAAAATTAAAATTAAAAAAAAATAAAAATAAATGAGTAAATAAATAGATAGATAAACAGATAAATAAATAAATAAAAGATAAAAGGATGGAACAATCTGTACCATGCAAATATTATCTTTTTTAAAAGGAGGTTTATATTAATATCAGAAAGAGTGGACTTCAGGACAAAGAGAATTACTAAAAATGAAGGAAGTTACAACTCACCATGAAGACATCAAATGTGTGTGGTTCAAACAGAAAAGCTTCAAAATACATAAAACATAACCTAATATGTGATGGAAGGATAGACAAAATTCACAATTTCATTTAAAAATTCTATCTGTTTAATTTTCTGTGATAGGTTTTTCATTGTTTGATCAGCTAGTACAATAAAAGTGATATTTAACTTAAAAAAAATAATAAAAAAATAAAAATAAATTTAAAAAAGAGCAAGTGTAGCATCTTACTACACTGAAGGACAGTGACTGTAATGGGATATGTGGTAGGGACTTGATAATAGAGGGAATCTAGTAACAACAATATTGCTCATGTGATTTTATATTAATGATAAGAAAAAAAAAAGCAAGATGCATCTAAGGTACAGTATACAGCCACAATTCTCAAATTGTTGTTCTTAGGACCTCTTGAGGACCCCAAAGACCTATTGTTTAGGTCTGTTATACTATTGTTATTTAATGTATTAGAAATTAGATAAAACATTCTAAAATACTTAGCTATCATTTAATTTTAAAATAATAAAAATAATCCTAGCATGTTAACAAATATATTTTTTTTAATAACTAGGTTTTACAAAAACTGTTATGAGAAAAGTGAATTGCTTCATATTTTTGCAAGTGTCCTTAAAAGAAGACAACTGACTCCTCATACCTGCTTCTATATTTAATCTTCTGCAATATCAAAGATCAAATTCACCTTATGATAGAATGAGGCAAATAAGGAAAATAATGTCTTACTAAGATTATGAAACTAGAGTTAATGTCCCTAGACTACACTTTGAGAACCAGTGTATATACAATGGGAAATAAAAGTAGTATATTAATGTATATGTATTTTTGAAAACCTATTATTATATATTTTGTGTACCACTAAAGATTATTCTAATTATTGTCAACATTTTGTATTAATCCTAGCCAAAATACTTAAATTTGTAAAATCCTAACTATTTAGCTAACTAGAACTGTTTTACTTATTTCCATCAGAGAAGTGGGGTTACAGGGCAAACAATTGCCTCTAAAACTGGAGAAACAGAAAAGTTGATATACATAATCAAATTTACCATATCAGGAACCCATGAGCAAACCTCTATGGGGACAAGTATCAGAGCAGCAAAGGTAATTGTAACTGATGAATTGTGGGAGATTCAGTGTAGACAAGTCTGAGCGATAAAAACGTCAGGAATTCCAGTTAATTTAATGAGTTTTGCCTCCAGGAACTCAACCAGATTCCCACATTGAATATCAGTGAAAAGTCCTGTCAGGCTTATGGTAGGCAGAGCAGCAAAGGAACCATTTGACATTTGCTAGAGTATTCTGTTCTGTTTAATGAGGCCTGCCCTCAAAAGAAACCTTCTTACCAGAACCTAAACTACTGGGAATTTATCAGGACCTAACTGACGTGGTAGAAGGGAAATACCAACTCCAGCTCTCTCTAGCCATCTTGACCCATCTCCTGGAAAGGAGGACTGAGAAGTGCTTGTGAAGCTTCCATTTCAGGGAAGAACCTCACTAAAGGACTAAGACCTAATCATGAAACTACAGAATACTTCCCTTCCTTCACAGCCATCTATCACATGCAGTGTTTTTTTCCACATCATGTTCAGTTATCATGGAAAAACTTCAAGGCATACTAAAAGACAAAATGCACAGTTTGAAGAGACAGAGTGAGCATCTGAACTAGACCCAGACATGGCAGAGATATTAGAAATACCAGCCTGTCAATTTAAAACAGTTATGATCAATATATACCAAGGCCTCTAATGAGCCCATCAAAAGGTCTTGTTTATTTCTATGACAATGCTTTTGATTTCAAGATTTCTTTTTATTCTTAGAATTTCCATCTCTCTGCTTACATTGCCCATCTCTACTTGCACAAAAATGGGCTCATTAGTACAGGCAATACAGTTGAAGAAAGAATCTCAGAGCTTGAGAACATGTAATATAAACTTTCAAAATGGAAATGCAAAGAGATAGAAGACTGAAAGAACAGAATAGAATATCCATGAACTGTGGAACAACTATAAAAGGCATAATGCATGCATAATGAGAATACCAGGAGGAGGAAAAAGAAAGGAATAGGAGCAATATTTGAAGCAATAATGACTGAGATTTTCTTCAGATTCATGTCAGACACTAAAGATCCATGAAGCTGAGAGAACAGCAAAGAGGAGAAATACAACAACAACAACAAAACCACTAAAAATGTATACCTAAGGTGTCATATTAAAACCTCAAAAAATCATAGATAAAGAAAAATCTTGAAAGAAGCCAAAAGAAAGGTCCACCTTACTTATGGAGGAACAATGATAAGAATTATGTTCAACTTCTCTTCAGAAGCCATGAGAGCAAGAAGAGTAGGGTTTGAGATAGTTGAAGTGTTGAGAGGAAAGAAACAAACAAACCACCAGCCTAGAATTCTATACCCTGAGAAATCATCCATCAAAAATAAAGGAGAATAAAAACTTTCTCAAACAAACAAAACTGAGGGAATTAGTTGCCAGTATACCTATCTGGCAAGGAGCATTAAAAGAATTTCTTCAGTAAGAAAGAAGATAATATAGATCAGAAATGAGGATCTACATTAGAAAAAGGAAGAGCGTTGAAGAAAGAATAAGTGAATGTAAAATAAAACTCATGTTTCTTATTTTTAGTTGATCTAGCAATCATTTCTTTTAAATAGTAATGACAACAATGAATTCAATATATATGTTTATGAATGTTCATGTATAAGTGAAATGAATGAAAGCAAAGTATGAGGGATAGGAGTGAGGAATTAGGGTTATTTTGTCATTGTAAAGTACCTGTGCTATGTATGAAGCAATATAGTGTTATTTGAAAGTGGACTTGGATTAGTTGAAAGTTTATTTTGAAAACTGTAGGACAAGCACTTTAAAAAATGAAAAAAAAATGTAACTGCTGTCGTATGAAAGAAGAGAAAATGGAATCATAAAATGCTCAGTTAAAACCACAAAAAGCAGAGAGAAGTGGAAGACAAAAACACAACAAATAGAATACAGTAACAAATGTGATAGATACTATTCCAACTGCATCAATAATCCCTTTTAACATAAATTACCTGAATGAGTACACTATAAAATTTACAAATCAGTAAATTAAAAGACAGAGATTGTTAGAATGGTTCAAAAAACAAGACCCAATTATATGTTGCTTAAAATAAACCCACTTTAAATATAAAGTCACGTATAGATTAAAAGCAAAAGGATGAAGAAAGACAATATGACTCCAATACTAATTAAAAGAAAACAGAAATAGGTTCTCAGAGAGAGATTTCATGGCAAGGAAAGTTAGCAAAGATAAAGAAGGGCATTAAATAGTTGTAAAGGGGTCAATTTTCCAAGAAGACAGAGAAATCTTAACTGTGAATGTGCATCAAAACATGTGAAGCCAAAACTAAAAAAACTGAAAAGTAGATGAATCCAAAATTATAGCTGGAGTCTTCAACACCCTTCTATCAGGAATAGACAAAAGGAGCAGGCAGAAAAATAAATAAGAACATAATTGAACTTAACAGTACCATTTATCAACTGGACATAATTGATATCTACTGGGTGTTTCATCCCCAAACAGCAGAAAACAGATTCTTTTCAAGTGCATGCTTGTCATTCACCAAGATAGACCACATTCTGCACTATCAAAACATCTTAATGAATTTAGCTTTCAAAGAATAGAAATCATACAATGATTTCTACCAGACCACAAAAGAATTAAAACTAGAAATCAGTAACAGAAAGATAACTGGGAAATCTCCAAATATTTGGAGATTAAAAAGAAACCTTACAAATAACAGTGGTTAAAGGAGAAGTTTCAATAAAAATTTTAACATTCTAAGATATTTTGATTTAAATGAAAATGAAAATGAAAATTTGGGGGATGCATCAAAAGTAGTGATTACAGGAAAATTTATGGCACTCAATGCATTTATTAGAAAAGAAGAAACTAAAATCAATACTCTAAATTTCCACCTGAAGAAACTAGAAAAAGAACAAATTTAATCTAAAGTAAGAAAAAAAGAAATAAAAATTGAAGAGAAATCAGTGAGGTTGAAAATAGGAAATCAACAGAGAATATCAATGAAACCCAATCTTGGTTCTATGAAAAGATCAATAAAATCAATAAGCCTCTAGCCAGATTAAGAAAAAAATTGGAAATGAAAGAGGAACATCTGTACAGATCATTTTTTAGTGTATATAAAGGATATTTAATGGAATATATAGGAATATCATGAACAACTGTATGCTCACAAATTTGATAAGCTAGACAAAATGGACAAATTCCTTGAAAGACACAAGCTGCCAAAACTCACATAAGAAGAAATAGACAATATGAATAATCCTATATTTATTAAAGAAATAATAAGCTTTCAAAACAGAAAGCACTAGGATCACACAGGTTCATTGATTAATTCTACCAAACATTTAAGGAAGAAATTATACCAATTTTCTGAATCTCTTCCAAAAGATAGAAGCATAGGAAATATTTCTTAACTCATTCCATGAAGTTAATTCTATTCTTATTATCCAATAGCAAAACCAGACAAAGATAATGCAAAAATTAAAGCTACAGATAAATATCTCTAATGAACACAAATACTAAAATCTTCAACAAAATATTACCAAGTAAAATACAACAATGTATAAAAATAATCATGTATCATTATGAAGTGGGATTTTTCCCCGGTATCCTGGTATATAAGACTGGTTCAACATTCAAAAATCAATTAATGTAATCCATTTCATCAATAAACTAAAGAGGAAAAATCACATGACCATAATAATAGATACAAAAAAAAGCATTTGACAAAATCAAACACTCATTTATAACTTTCAGCAAACTGGGACTAGGAGGGACCTTCCTCAACTTGACAAAGAACATCTACAAAGAATATTTACAAAGAACCTATAGCCAACATCATATTTAAAAGTGAGAAACTTGAAGATTTACCACTATGATCAGGAATAAGGTAATGCTGTCCCTTCTCCCCACTGTTTTACAATATTGTACTGGAAGTCCTAGCTAATACAGATTGGGAAAAATAGAAATAAAACTGTTTATGTTCCCAGATGATATGATTGGTTATGTAGAAAATCCAAAAGATTGTCAAAAGAACTCCTGGTGTTATAACTGATTATAGCAAGGTTGCAGCACCCAAGGTTAATATATAAAGTCTTTGCTCTCCTATGTACCAACAGTAAACAAGTGGTATATGAAATTAGAAGAACAATATCGTTTACATTAGCACCTCCCCATATGAAATACTTAGGCATACATCTAGGCATACATCTAAGAAAATATGTACAAGATCCATGAGGAACCCTGGAAAGTCTGATAATAGAAATCAAAGAACTAAGTAAATGGAGAGATACTTCGTGTTGGATAGGAAGACAATATTGTCAAGACCAGTTCTTCCCAAGTTGATCTATAGAGCCAATATAATCTCATTCAAAATCCCAGCAATTTATTTTGTAGATATTGACAAAACTATTCTAAAATTTATATGGAGAGGCAAAGGATTCGGAATAGTCAACACCTGTTGAAGGAGAAGAATAAGGTAGTGGGACTGACACTACCCAACTTCAAGACTTACTATGAAGCTATAGTAATCAAACCAGTGTCCAAAACAATATGCTTCTTTTTGTTCTTACTCTTTCAGGAGAGCAAGACGCAGAATCCTCATGAATGGAAATTTTTTAGTTATGAGTATTCAAAGGAGCCCAAATTACCTTTCTCCAATGTACTTCCTTCTTAGCTTCCTAACCTCTGTTGACATCTGCTGTTCCACTGCTATAGTCCCCAAGCTGATTACTAACTTCCAAGCCAAGGTCAAAAGCATACTTTTGTTGCTTATATGGTCCAGCTCTTTTGTGTACATATATTTGCATGCACAGACATCTTTATCCTCACAGTGATGGCCTAGGACAGGCACACAGCTACCTGTAAGCCTTTATAATATATGACCATGTGGACTAGAAGTTCTGCTCCTGTTGGTTGTACATTCTTTCATCCAGACCATCATTACTGTACAACTGTCTTTCCATAGTAGGAACCTGACTGAACACTACTGTGATGTCCACTCTTTAGGGCAGATAAAGACTCATTGTGGTGGCCAACAGTTAGTATGATGTTGCTTAGATGCTTTGTCATTCTTATGGGCTTTTACACTGTCATCTTGCTTTCGCTCCAGAAGCATTCATTAGAGGGCAAGCACAGGGTCCTGTCCACATGTGATTCCTATGTCACTGTGGTGATCTTTTTGTCCCTTCCATCTTCTTCCACCTACAGTCTTCCACCACTTTACTGAGGACAAGAAGGTGACTGTTTTATACCCATGCTGAACCCTCTGACCTACACCTGGGAAAAATGGCAGTGAAGAATGTCATGAAGAGGCTGTGGATCAAAATGTTGTTCAGCTATAGTAAAGACTCTGATGTGAAACTCATTGGGATTGGTACAGCCTCAGTTTCACCAGTTTCCAAATGGGTTGCTTTTCATCATCATTTCTTAAATCCTACCACGCAAAGAAACAGTTTAATGTAGCATAAGGAGGATTAGATTTGAAGTCTAAAGACCTACTTTTAAGGCCTACTCTACCAATTACTAGTAGTTTGACTCTAGGCAAGGATAATTTCCCTCGTGAATGCCATGAGAAGATTAAATGACTGTTCAAAGAAATCTGACACCCAAACACAGTGTTTCACAATGTTTAGTGCCATTACCTCTGTCTGAGCAACAGCCTCTAAGCAATGTGGTCTGCTAGGCATATATATGCTAACAAATGAATGGCAACAGGAGAAAAAAGTGTTGTACTTTCGAAAGAACAAGCAAATAGGTCAATGGAACAGAATAGAGAGCAGAGTTATTAATCCCCATAAGTATAATCAACTGATCTTTGACAAAAGATGCTATACTAGATCAAAGATGGTCTTTTAAAAAATGGGTGCTTGAACAATTGGATATCCACATGCAAGAAAATGACCCTAGATACAGAACTCAGACCATTCACAGAAATTAATTCAAACTGGACTATAGATCTCAAGGTAAAATGCAAAGCTATAAAACTTATTGAAGACAACACAGGAGAAAATCTAGATGGCCTTGGATTTGATGATGACTTTTTATATACAACACCAAAGATACAATCCAAGAAAAAAGGATTGATAAGCTGGATTTCATTAAAATGAAAACCTTTTGCTCTACAAAAGACACTCCAAAGAATGAGAAGACAAGGTGCACACTGTGAGAAAATATTTCAAAGGGCATATTTGATAAAGGATTGTTATCCAAACTACACAAAGAGCTCTTAATATTCAACAGTAAGAAAACAACATTATCAAAAAATTGGCCAAAGACCTGAATAGACACCTCACCAGAGAAGATTCCTAGATGTCAAATTAGCATATAAAAAGATGTTCCACATTTTATGTCATTAAGGAACTGCAAATTCAAACAACAATAAGAAACAACTACAAATCTGTACAAATGGCAAAAATCCAAAATATTAATAATCCTAAATGCTGATGAGGTGTGAAGTGACTGGAACTCTTGTTCATGCTGGTAGGAATGCAAAATATTACAGCCTGTTGGAAGACAGTTTGGTGGTTTCTTACAAAACTGAAGATAAACTTACCATACAATCTAACAATCATGCTCCTTCATTTTTACCCAGATGAGTTGAAAAACCATGTCCACACAAAAGCCAGCAAATGGATACTTATAATACTTTTTATTAATAATTGCCAAAACTTGGGAGCAACCAAGATGTCTCTCAGTAGGTAAATGGATAAATAAAATATGACACATCCAGAGAAGGGAATATTATTTACCAACAAAATCTGATGAGGTATCAAGTAATAAAAAGACCTAAAGGAAACTTGAATGCATATTACTATGTGAAATAAGCCAATCTGAAAAGGTTACATACCATGTGATTCCAAATATATCACATTCTAAAAAAGGCAAAACGATGGAGACAGTAAAAATAATCAGTTGTTTCCAGGGGCTGGTGAGGAGAGAAGGATGAACAGATGGAGCAAATACAAATTTTAGGGCATTAAAGCTACCCTGTATGATAGTATAATAGTGGGTACATGTCATTATACATTTGTTCAAATTCATAAAATGTACAAATGTAAAATGTAAAAGTGAGCCTTAATGTAAACTATGGACTTTGGGTAGTTACGCTGTATCAATGTAGATTAATCAGCTGTGACCAATGTACCCTCTGGTGGAGGATGTTGATAGTGGGGGAGGCTGTGTCTGTGTGGGGACAGCAGATATATTGGAAACCTCTATCTTCTGCTTAGTTTTGCTGTGAACCTTAAACTGTTGTTAAACAAAAGTCTATTTAAAAATAGTGAAACAATAAAAGCACTACAATTTATATGTAAACTTTATTTACTCAGAAGTATTTCTGAAAACAGACAAAAGAAGAGGCTGACGCAAACTTAAAAAAATTTTTTTTTCAGCTGGAAATAAATCAAGCTCTGAAAGGGGTCTCCTTAGGACACTTCGTTCACATTTGCTGATGGGCTGCTGTGGTGACAACGATTGTCCTGCTCAGTGGATGACAACTTATCCTTCAAATATTAAAGTGAAAGAATATTTAAATCAACAAGGATTAAATAATCAATTTAGAACAATTTGGTCGTTTGAATGTTTCTGGGGTTTACATACATTATCTCCTAATTTGTGCATATTTATGCCAAAAATATCATTTAAAATCAAGGGAAAAAGAACAGATTTTCTCTAAGTAATGCTTGGAGTAGTAGTTTTTAATTGTCCCTTAACTAATCACCACAAACTCAGCAGCATAAAACATGACACATTTATTATCTTTAAGTTTCCAAGCATCAGGAGTCCAGGTACAGGTTAGCAGGGTCCTACGTCAGTGTCTCACAAAATCACCCTCAAGGTTTTGGTTGGATTGGGTTCTCATCTGGAGGCTCCGCTAGGGAAGAATCTCCTTCCAAGCTCGCTCAAGTTGCTGGCAAAATTCAATTCCTTGCAGCTGTGGAACTGAGGAATCTAGCTTCTTGCTGGCTATCCACTGCAGGCCATCTTACCCGCTAGAGGCTCCCCACAGTCACCTGCCAAGCTGGCTTTCCGAGGATGGCTGCTTACTTCGTCTAGCCAGAGAAGCCTCAAGAATGAGTAAGCTAGCAGGAGAGAGTCTTACATAATGTAAGGTAATCATGGGAGTGATATCCCATCACCTTTGCAATATTCTGCTGGTTAGAAGCAAGTCACAGGTCCCACAACACTTAAGGGGACAGGAATTACACAGAGGCTTGTACCCCAGGAGGTGAGAATTATGGGGGCCACTTCAGAGTCTGTCAACCACACATAGTGCACTTCAGGGGTTATTGTTGTATAGTTTGTGTGACTAAAAGACAAACACATTAGTAAGTTTTAGCTGAACTAATTAACTGAGTTAAAATATGTCCTTAATATGCCATTCACCAAAGCAAAGTGAATTGAAGGTTAGACATAAAAGTCATTAAAGAACTGGTAAATATATAATAAAATATTTACATAACTGTGGGTTTAGGAAGACCATTAAAAACGAATACCAAACTTAGGATATAAATTGGAAAGACCAATAGACAGATAAAAATAAAAATTTTAAGTATCTCTAAATGCTACAAACAACATTGCAATCTATGTGACAAAGTGTTAATATCTTAAAATATAAAGAACACCTACAAACTAGTGAGAAGTATACATAAGTGACTAATAAACAGGACTCATATTCAAATTCACCAGTGTCAAGGTGAGGCAAATTAGACCAAGGAGATATGCTTTTTTTTTACTTTATGATGAACAAAGATTTAAAAGACCAGCAATACCTTCATTTTGGCTGGAGATTGGAGAGTCACTCAGATCTTATCTCAATCAGTATTGCATTTCTGGGGGTAATTTCATTATTTACCAAATAGTTATAGTTATCACATCTGTGCCAGGCCATCGCTTGGATACAATTTGTGAATGCATATGTATTTAGAAACTTTATAACATGCAAACACTTTTACCCAGCAGTTCCACTTCTAGGAACTTATCTTAAAGTGAAATTAGAACTAGCCATAAAAAAGTGTTCATCTCAGTTTGATTTTTGGTAGCTAAACATTGGAAATCCTCTAAGTACCCGGATAAATAAATTAGAGTAGATCTATACACTAGAATTTCATGTTACAATCGGTGATGTAGTAGCAATGTTTAATGATTTAGATATGTTCCAATATATTAACAGAAAAACTTGGGGGTATAAAATGATATTGCAATATTTACATTTTTGTCTACCTATAGACAAAGGCAACAAAATGTTGAAAGTTATTTCTTGATGGTAAGATTCCTGGTGATTCTTTTGCTCAACATTACGCTTTCTCTATATTTTCTAAATTTTCTTTGAACATATATTAGATTAAATATATCTAACATGATGTTTAAACATGATTTTTACATGTTTAAAACAAACCATACCATGATAATATGAGTAATTGTTTTTCTGCTTTCCAGGTAGAGCCATAAATCTGTATCACCTTGCTTACTTCTGGATTTAGTTATATGGTTGGTTAACACCAGATTGGTAAATCTTCAAAGTAGGTTATACCAAGATTTAATTATTTATCACAAGTGATAAAAGTAGGCTAATTATAAGAGCTACCTAAATTAAAATTAGACTTAGCATTTATGTGTTGAACAGATCAAATCTATTTGGGGCATGTGTCTCCTGTGATGAGATTCAAATGTAAGTTTCCTACACTGGCAATTTACTGATTAACCAATTAGAAGTTTTAAAAATCCATTATCTATAGCAAATAAGAGGAGTGATTGGAAATGCTGATTAATGTATGACTTATGTTCAGAAATAATTAAACTTTATTCATGAAAATATTGTGGAAAACTTCTGAAGAGCAAATGTAAAGTTATACCACTATTAAACAGTCTTCAGTGCTATGCTGATGCCCAATTTTTATTGCCTTGTCAGACAATAACAGCTACACTGTCTGAGAACATTTTGAACTTGCTCTTTCAGCCTTTGGAGAGCTTTCTGTGCTGCAGACACCATTTACAGGGTTTTCCTTTGTAAGTCTTGGTTTAGTTAATTTTCAAACCACAGGGAAGGAGGAATTTTTAGTAATAATGCAATATAAATGGCACGGCTTATGTTCTCTATTTCAATACGGTAGGAACTGGGCGTGGGTCAGGCCAGCCTCGTCTTTGGATCCCTCAAATATCTTGAACTGCTGCTCAGATGTGTTGGGTTTGGCACGACCTGCAAGACCCTGGGCCAGGCACTGTTTCCTCTTTGATTTTTAAGCCCCTGTGTATTTCAAGGGAAACTTGATCCATATGTTTCTGATTCATTTACACTTAACTCATCAAAATGTTGTCTTGAAGGAGCTATTTGATATCCAACAAATCTTTGGAGCCCTTTTCTAGAGGGCTTTGAAAATCCTCATTTTGATCTCCATAGAACAGAAAGTTAGAGTTACTCTTAGTGTGTGCGTGTGCACGTGCGCATTTCAACAAGCAGACGCAGTCAGCCAAGGCATAGGTTCAACCTAAAACTAACAAATAAGATGTCAGCCTGGAATTGTAACATGGTCTAATGTTCTATCTACTAATCAGAGTCTCCTGTGGGGGAAGGGTGAGATTCCTTCTCTGATCTAAACTTGTCCCAATTCCATTAAAATGTTCACCATCTGTTACCAATATAGGAACTAGATGTGGCTGACAGTCATTGCCCTGTTCTTCTTGGGTTCCAATGAACTATTTAGGATGAACTGCTTAGAATTACTTTATTGTTATCAGGAGTTCTTTTTGAAACCTCTGATGTCTTAGGTTAAAATTTTATGTCCTAACCTTAGAGAAGAATAAAGAAATGAAACTGTCAGAGTCTGATAGTTGTCTTGCCAATAATTTGGGTTAAGGCGGCTTAACTAGCTTAATTTATACCCTCAGAATCGACCAGATTGTTGGTTTTAAATTCTCTTTCACTAAACCCTTTCACTGTTCATGGAAGTGGTTCATTTTTCCTTTCTCCAAAAATATCCAGTATGACAAGTTGAGATGGTATTTTCTGCCATTCAAATCAGTAAAAGAGAAGCTGATGTCAGAAAGGAAAAGGCACTTATGTTACTATCTCCTAAGTGACAAGCACTTTATATATTTATTCATTTAATATTCAACAAGATTTTATTAAGGGCACATTAAATCCAGCATGGTAGGTACTGTGATAGCTCAGAAAAAATAAGATGGATGATATGAAAGGCCTCAATGTGCCAGGGGCTAGTAAGATAGACAGAATCAATGATAACTAGAGTGTAAAGGGAAATGCTAAAGGTGGTATCCCCTGACAATAATAGCTGCCACTTATTGGATACTAACCATATATGAGATACTGTAGTAAGTACTTTATAAGCATCATCTCACAGAATCCTTACAAGAATACTGTTGCTTGTCTCATTTGAGAGGTTATAAAGCTGGCCATGCTGTCTTTGGGGACAGGACATGTGAACCCAAAGCCTGTGCTCTTAGCCTCCACTATATATGACCACCATTCTCATGTCACTTATGGAGTTGACTGTATTAAGCCAGCCGTTTTTACTCATGATATTTTATTTCCTCATGATAGTTTATTTTCTCATAAACCTTACAGTCATCTGTGAGTTGAATGTATTAATCTGCATTCAATAAAAAGGCTGAGAATAAAAGGTTAAGAAACTTGTTTAAGGTCACGTAGCCAGTGGTGGCGGAGCCAAATTTTTATACTCATCTGTCTGGCTGTAAGGCTGGGGAACTTTTCCCACAACATCAAGTTATCTTGCATCTTGTACTCAAATCACCCATAAATATATTTATTTTGCTCTTGAAAGGCATAAATTCATGCTACAATGGTTTGGTAAATGTATTCTCCCTTTTGCCAGCCTGTTTCACAATTCATAGGATAAAAGTTGAGCTGTTGCAAATATTTTCATCTTTTGTTTTCACTGAACTCATTGGCTAAGACCTCAAGATGGACTCACACAGCCCTTTTAAAGACCTCTGCTTTCTGTGGCTGTTAGTCATCTGTCTGCTGTCCCTGGTCATCTGCATTTGGATTGGGAGGTGTCCTTTTTGGTTCATTTCATTTTACAGTCCTATCACCTGAACAGAACTTTCCAGAGTCCCTTGAAAAATGCACCCTCGGCAAGTCTTGAGACTTCATGGAAGTTATTAAATAGCACAGGCAGAATTCTGCTTTTGGGTATGGAATATGTAAAGAGAAGTCTATAGGGGGAAATGGTAAACTGAGGTACCTGAGCAAGGGTGATGACAAGCTCTGGGGAGAGCCCAACATTTCATCCCATCCAATCTTGAGTAATGCTGGAGTGCCTTGACATATTCCTGGCATAGCTTGGGGAGCCTTCCCCCCTACCTTGACATGCTTATGTGCAAATAAATTCAAGCACTGCCCAAGTATAATAATCACAGAGAGTTCTGTGTAATGGTGAAAATTGCCTGTAAATATGTGACAGCTGACTTAGGCTCCATTTGAAGTGGTATAAAAATCAACATGTTCCATGAACTTAGCCATGCGTCAGAGTCTCCTGAAGTAAAAGCTAAAAGCCATTCCTGAGTTAGAATCAAGACACTTTTGGCAGCTCTGTTAACCACTTCAGGGCCCAGAGATGAATGCAAAGTTAGCTGGATATGTGACGTTCCCGTGGTTGTCAAGGCATGCCCTTTGAAGCCAGCCCTCTATTGTTTCCCCTTTCACTCTGGGCCATAAACAGAGTCACTGACAAAAATGGTGACTTCTCAGTAAAATGCATCTGTCTGTAGGAATGGGGAAAACACAGCTCTTTCTTTTCCTACATGGACACTGCTCAGGCCTCCTAGCTCCAGTCTAGGAGCAACAAGGAACGCTCTTTAAACAGCAATGATTAGCGGTAATTGCTGCCCATCTCCACTTTCTTGCTCCTTTGAGTGTGACTCTAAACTCTTTCTGTAAGGGTTTCAGAAGAAGACTGGAGGATATTGCTCCTTTTCTTGACCCTTCACCTCTCTTCACTATCGTGCATACACACATCTGTTCAGCCTTCCTTCTTTATGAAAGAGCTGAGCTTTCTGTGCAATCTAGTCCTCCACCTGTGTGCTTGTCACTCTAAGGCTGAAAACTTCTTGAGGACATTGTTTAAACCCTTCATGCTGCGCCTTCCTTCACTGGAAAACAACACCACCACCACAGGTGTCAGCCCTTCCATTCCCTCTAGTTGTACTTGCTTTTACCTTCTCTCTCCTTTTTCTTTCAGTCATGCTTCTTGAAATGGCCAGAACATTAAAAGCTTTCTCTGCTCCCCCACCCTTAGCCCCTCTACTTAGCTGAATCTACATGGCCAGCATCACCATGAATCTCCCTCTGACTGAATCCAAGGAAAGGATTTTATTTCTAGCCTTGGTTGCCATCCTGTAGCACATCATCCTTCTCACCACCCCCAAGTCAGGTGAAAGGTCTCGCTCTGTGATCTCTGCCCCACTTGCTCACTCCCGATTTTCCCCTCAGCCCTTTCCTGATCTCCTCTGTGGATTTGAGTCCCCTTCTTAAGGGGCTTCAGTCACTGGTATGCTGGGGTGCTTGTGAAATGTGCAGATTCCCAGAATCTCCTTTAAACTCTTAATGGATAGATCTGGACCCAGGCATTATATATACAATCAGATGTATATTTAGAAAGAAAAAATACACCCATACTTTTGGAGGATTGCCCAGGACCATGCTTTTTAAACGAACACTCCAATTGATGGTGATGCTAGTGAGCCGAGGGCCACATTTTGACAAACTCTGAAAATTCATGCCCCTTAAGTTTCATCTTTGGCCCATGTTCCTCCTGGGAGTAACCCCCTTCAACTGCTATCTACTCACTGACATCTCCCCAATCTTTATTTCCAACTTAGATCACTCTCTGTTCCTTCTTTTTCTTTCTTTCTTCTCTCTCTGTCTCTGTCTCTGTCTTGGTCTCTCTCTCTCTTTCTCTCTTTTTGTATGTCTCTCTCTCTTTCTCAATTCTTTATGGATTTATAGATCCACCTTCCTACTTGGCATCTCTAAATGGATGTTACACAAGATACTAAAACTTAAGATAATCAAGCTGATCTCATTGCCTGTCACCCAAACAAATAAAACAAGCAAAACACACAGACACACACACACACACACACACACACACATATATACAACTATGGTCCTGAATCTTATTAATTTCTTAACCATCAGTCAATGATGATCTTCACCCTATGAACTTATGACCCAAGACTGGTACCTTTCATTTCCACAAACAATGAATCTCTATTGATTTTATTTCCATAACAACTCTTAAATTAACCTCCTTTGCTAGCATTAATAACTCATTACTAGGCAGTTATATGTCTACAAGAATCTTCTATTTGTTCTTTATGCCTTCACTTTCACCCCCTAATCCGTCCTCCACATTTACATCAAATGACCTTTCTAAAATGACAGTCTAATCACGTCTTACCTTTGCTAAAACAGAGACTCCTGCAGGCTGATGTTAGAAGTCCTTAGGCTCCTGGGGCCCTTTTGGATGCAACATTGCCTTAGTTTGCTTTTCTTCTAACCTCATCCTGCATGCCAAACCTTTGAATCTGTACTTCCTTTAGAACACTCTCATATTTTGCTGCTTTCTCATATGCTGTTCCTTTAAGTTAAAAATGGCATTTTCTACTATTTTTTCCCCACATTCTCTCCAATAACCAGTTATGATAACAATAACAATACTTAATGAACCCTTCCTGGGTGAAAATCACTGTTCTATATAGATATATTTAAACTTCACAATCTTTCAGTTAAAATTTATTATTATCCTGATTTTACTGAAAGGAAATTCACTGCAGAAAAGTTAATTAATCTGCCTAAGATCACACAACTAGTAAACAGTGAGCCAGACTTCAGACCCCAGTGGACGAATCTAGAACCCACCCACCTGACCACGGCATCAGATGAGCGATTGTTTCCTCCAGGGAGTTTCTCCTACTGCCTCTCCCAGCCCTGCAGTGGGCCTTTCTCTGGAGTGCCTCTCCCATCCTGGGACGCTCTTCTTGGGCTCTCTCATTGAGCTTAGCTCACTCTTGGCAAGTTGGTAAGTCCCCTCATCCCATTCATTGTACTTACATTAAATGTAGTATATTAGCTACACACAAATGTTCTCTTTCGTGAGAATTCCTTTATTCATTCATTTGTTGAAACATGATTTTATCTTCACGGCAGGTATTTTTTATTAAATCCACTGGCCTAATATATGTGGGAATCTAAACAGATAAATACTTGTTCTCTTCTACTTAAGCATGATGTCCTCAACAAACATATGCTGAGTGCCTCCTCTGTGACAGGCAGTAGGAATACTTTTCTGAAGCACACTAGGCTTGATCTCTAGCTTCACAGAGTTTCTGACTTTATGATCTCTTGGGGGAAGACCAAAAATTTAAATAGTCAGTGCATAAATATCTAAATTATTTTATTTAAAACCAAGAAAGTATCTGAGGGAGATATAAGAGTTGACACCTAAATGTATTATCTGTGCCATTCATTTGAATTCAAATGCAACTGTTTCCTGGAATAATTATTGATACTGTTTTTTGAGCACCTGCTTTTCTCAACCAGGACAGACTGGGGTTTTGATTTCTCTGTAGCTAGTGGAGTAAATATGATAATAAAGCTTTGTGAAGAAAGTGGACTTTTCGTTGTTCCTAGAAAACGGGTAAATTTGGTTATTGGAAATTAAGTCTAAAGGCATTCTGTGCTGAGAAAATAATGTAAGCGGACACAGAGAAAAACATTTCCAGGTGTGTTTTGATAATGTAGTAAAAAAAGTGCTTTATGTGTTTGTCAAATTGTTTTCTTTTCCTCCTGATTTCACAGCCCACCTTGCATCTAAATGGGACAAGGTGAGTGAATTTGGGTCAGTGGAAAAATAATGTACAGTACTTCCATGCACAGTTATAGGACACTCCATGTGATATTCCACATTATCATGTCCCTCATCACTCACCAGTTATGTGCAGAGGACCCACTGAGAATTCTGGGTGCCCCTGAGATCATGGAATCACGTAATGGAAGCCACAAGGACATCTGGGTGACCATGTGGGAAGCCTCTCTTTGGATGCACAAGTGGACTATTATGTGAGCAAAATCTAGACCTTTTGTTAAGTTAAGCATTGAGAATTGAAGTTGTTAATTCATTACAGCAGTCATTGTATCTTGATTAATATGGGAGCCATTCTTGGGTACCATATTCTTTGATGGATATGCTCTGTGAAAAGTAGACAGACATCATTTGAATAACTGTTTAAAAAATATATATATGAGGTATATCTCCAAATTCCTTATCATATGTATCTCTGGCAAATGCTAACTAATACAGAGGCCATAGCTATATCATTTGAATAACAGGAGTTCTAAAAAGAGGAAAAAATAGAGAAGAAAACTGTCAAAGAAATTATAAAAATTCCCAGCAACCAAATATGAGTTCCTAATTTAAAGAACCAGAAAGTGCCCAAGAAAATGAATGAAAACAGAACCACATTAAGATATTTTGGGAAAGTTCAAAACCCCAGAGATTAAGAGATGATCTTAAAGCTTCTAGACAGAGGGGGAAAAAGGGAAGAAAAGAAAAAGAAATAACAAATTACCACAAAGAATCAGGGATCAGAATGATGCCATACTTGTCAGCAGTCACAGTAAAAACTAGAATGCAATGGAGCCATGCCTAAAATACTCTGAAGGAATGGGTGGTTCTTTGTAGTAATTGTAGGAATTGCTTTGAGAAAATATTTGTAAAATAAATAATCTGTAGCAAGTATATGTTTATTGGAATTAGGACCACTGATGTCATAGATGTTCTCAACAACAATACGCTGTTTCCCCAGTGTTGGGACTAAAGCCAGATCAGAATGAAATGAGTAGAAGGTAAGTAAATGTAACCCAATATTCGAGGCAAGGGAGGTGTGGCTTCAGGTGGAAGGGTGTTCCCCGCCTGGGGCAAGTTCTTTACAAATCTGATAAAACCAAAGGAAAACAAGGGAAAGGGCGGGTTGAGGAGAAGTTTTATTGCTCAGAGCTCAGCCTTTCACTAGGCTTTTTCTGCCCACTCTCCCTCAACTCTGCTAGACAGCCCCACTCCATCTGCCCTGCTGGAGGGTGCGTAGCTCCTTCTCCCACTCGCCCCTACCCAGAGAAACTGCATGGGTGGGTTTCTCAATTAGCACCAGGAACAGAGGGGAGGAGAGAATGGTGGCCACTCTCCACCTCCTACCCCAAATGGACCAGAGGCTCTGCCCTGGTAAACATCCATTTACATGCAAATAGGCCCTTATCTGCATACTACTATCAAGGTCAGGTGGGAAATTCTGGGTGAAAACTTTCATTTGCCCCACAGGAGGGTTAATTAGTTAACTAATTTGTATAGGAAAATTCTGAGCATGTTTCATGCCAGTAGTAATAATTCAGTTGAGAAGGACACTTGGATGTACAGTACAGAACAGACGTTTTGGATATTATCTAGGTAAAGCAAATGGGTTTCGTCAAGACAAAGGATAGGCCTATCTAACTTTGGAGAAAAGAATTGAAATTTTTAGCAGATCCTGGTGCATTTTAGTTTGGACAACATGTTAAAGGAGCTCTATAGCAATAAGAAAGGTTTGAAATATATATGTAGGAATCATGAGGACTGAGAAGCCATGGATTCTCAGAGCAGATAGGCATCTTTCCAAAGCCTTTGCTTCAAACTTGAGCTAGGCCTACTTCCATAATGTTGTGATTCTCTCACACTGACCCTTTATGAATACAGTTTGAAGTCAGGGCCTCCTCTTAAAAAAGAGGAAAGGAACTATCTATAGAAGTGGGCCTGTCCCTGTTCTGCTTCATAGGGAAAAATTTGAGTATATACAGCAAATTGAATGATGGTAAACTTTTTCAAGGAAATAACCATGTCTTGTATTTTTGTCTTTAAGCACCTAATATTCTGAAACATAGTAATTGCTCAGTAAATGTGTTTTGAGCGAATAATTTTGAATGAATAAAAATGAATGAAAAATGAGTAAGAATGATTATGTGAACACTTTGTATTATCTCTTTTTTTGGCAAAATTCTAGGATCTTTCTTACCCTGGATAACTGAAAATTTGGCCAGGTTTTGCTAAAAGCAATAGGTAAATGAAAGATTAAAGGTAAGTATCTCTAAGAATTAAAACAAGAGATTTTCAGTATATGGATTTTGCAAAGAGAGAGTCCTTGTCCACATGAAACATATCAGACACACCAACCATGTTGCTGAATGTCCCAGAATCACAACTGCTTCTGTTTAGTTCAGTTCATTTGGTTTCCAGTTAAACAGGGCACAGATGTTTGTTACAGCAGCTAAAGGTTTAGCAAGCAGAGTAAATTCTGGATTTTTAGGCAAAAGAAAAGACTAGTGATGCAAATATTAAACTAGAGATTTAACTTTTAAAAATCACTTTTATTTTGGCTTAGAATGCCTGTTCTACTGATCTGCTCCCATCTTGAAATTGCTTATATTTCCTGACCCACTGTAAGTGTATAAGGAATCGAGAAGAAGTCAGACTGGAAGAAAATACACCTTTTGAGATACATACCACAGGATTCAAAACTAATGTCCTCAGTTAAGCAATCCCTTCACTTTTCTCTCATTATCCAGTTTTCTATAACAAATAGTGTCAAACATCCGAGCTGAAACAAGTCAGAGTTTCCATTTCCATGGTCAGAAAAGGAAGTATCTTTCAAAAGCTGTAACTAAAATTAAGAAAGTGACAAATGGAGCATGGTGGGGGTGGGAGGAAGGACTGATGGGTAGGAAAGAAAAATACTCAAGTCTCTTCAATCACACAAATGGGGAAAAGATGCCTACAGTGCTCAGAAAAAGCCAGTGGAGAATGTGCAGAAATATGGCCCAGCATGGTGGCTGTCTTTGCACGATACAGAAGTATTGACTGGGAACATTACGATGGAGCGAGAGAGATGCTGGAGTTCCAGGGCTGGGTGTTGACATCAGGGTGAGGCTAGTGTTAGGAGATGTGATGCGAGTGGGTGAAGCTGAAATGGGAGGGACCAGAGTATTGGAACATGACTGACCAATTACTGACTTGAGGACTATTCCATGGAATGCAAGACGGGTGGTCACAATAAACTCAAACTAAAGAGACTCCAGAGGCATGGAAAAGAAGGAGAGGATCTGGCAAGCCTAAAACCCACGTTGTCACATTCACCCCTGGCATTAATTACTCTCAAAGAAGCATGTCTACAAGAGTGGTGCTGGTTTCACACTTGCCATATTTATGAGTAGTAGGGCCAAGCCTCTGAAGGGGATTCTTCTCTAAGCCTCTGAGATTTAATGTTCTGAGCTTTATTTTTTGCCAGCCTAGAACTGAAGATGTGTTGAAGATGACTGTCTCACTCCGGAAAAGTGACTCTGTGAGGAGGAATTCACTGATTCTGGCCAAACCAAGAAGGCCGTTATTTATACCATAAAACAGACAGCCAGAGAATGCGAGAAGTGGCACTTCTCTGCTCAGAAGCTTCTTGCAAGTGTAAACAAAAACCTTGGTTGTTGCTGGTGACTGGCTCCTTTTCAGAATCTGACCATGTTTTAGAATGGAAACAATCAAGCAGTGATGTCAATGTCCCCATGGGGTCTGAACATCTTTTCTAACCTTATTTCCACCCACCATTTGGCTCTATCTATACAAAGGAGTATAACTTGCTTGCTGAGAAAACAAATGAGACAGAGTTCAAAGGCATTTGCACCCTAACTGATAAAGAATGGATTGAATACTTGCGTGTATGTGTCTCCATTCTTTACTATGCTGCAAGGGCACACATTTCTCCAGAACCACCATGATACTCATAAAGCTTAAAGCCCATAAACCTGTGGGTTACTTCCCTGTGTCCTGGTCTTATTATCATTGACAGTGGAGCCTATGTTAGAGAAGGCTGAGGTTGTGGCTAATTCTCATATGTCATTAGAAGGAAGATGAAAAAATAGTTCTTGACCTTTAAATAGAAAGTTACACACACAAACATAAAAAAAATGGCAATAATGGAAATATTCTTTAAAGTGGTGGTGTCCTAGAAATGAATAACCACTTTAAGGGCCACCAAGAAGAGCAACTTATAGCAACTGAATTTGTTTAATGTTTGAATATTGTCATTGGCTAATTTCTCCTTTTTTGATCATTGCAGTCTTTACTGTGATGGTGTTTTATAGACACCCATATGCAGCTGCTAGGAGCAGGGAACATGCTAGACACTGAGCAGATATTCACCTGTCTATTCCATACAGAACTAACTCAACTTGTTGTAAGGTGACCTGGGTTGGTCCCACTTTACACCTGTTGTACCAGTGCACCATGCAACTAGAGCCCCCTTTCATTCTCAAGTGTATCCCAGTTTAGATAATACAAAATATGGTCATTCTCCTTAGTGACCACATTGACTTTTTCTCCTTTCAACTTTCTGGTTAAGATTGTCACAAGTGGAAGACAACATGGGCTGAACATGATAGCTGTCCCATATACCTGAATACTATAGTATCGTTTCAGAGGGTCATGCAAAACAGACCACAGCTCATTATTAGAAAAAAATATTCTATGAAATAGGACCTGATCCAAAAGGAAAAGGGCTACCCTGATAGGCAGTGAGTATCTCAGCCCTGAAAGCACTCAAGCAGAAGGCCAGAAGACCATCTGCCAGGGGTGCCTTTGAGGGGTGCTCTGCCACAGTGGTTGAGAGTTTGTGTTGGATCACTGGCTACCAAACTGTTTCAAGCTCCTCAAGAATCCACCAGAGAGCCTGAGTAATCAAGCCTCACCTTCAGCATCTCTGCCTCAGTGGTGTGGGGACTAGGAATATGCATTTTCTCCATTATGGTTATAAAATTTAAGTAAGATATGAAAAATATAAGGAAGTTAAAATAGCCTAGATCTCACCCACCAGCAACATTCAGTGGCCACTCTTTTACACATCACTACACTTTTATCCCGGGCATATAGTTGTACACAAACTAAATTATACTAGAGAAGTATTTTACATGTCATTAATATTAATATTTTGGGGAGTTCTTTATTTACTTCTTTTCATTCCACCTGAGTGTAATTAGTGTTATCAACCCAATAAGTACTCTTCTGTAAATCTATCTTCATGTCCATGTAATCACACACCAAAGTTTATACACTGTATGTACATGTATAAACAAAGGTTTTGTCTTCATTTTTCAAAATGGTATTGCATTATATATACTTTCTGGCTTCTTGCCTTTTTCCCACTTAAAGTTGCCAGATCAACTATATTGATCTCATTTATTCTATTTAACATCTTGAAAATGTCCTACAGTATGAATATTCTCCAAATTCCTTATTTATTCTCCTGTGTTTGAGCATTCACTTTGCAGTCTCTCAGCACTATCCATAATGCTGTAATTAATACATTTGTACTAATATTTCTAATATCTACTTTCATTTCTACAGAATAGATTCCCAAGGTTGGGATTACTGAGTCAAAGAATGCATGTGTTTTTACTCTTAATAGGCATTTGTAGACTGTTCTTCCCAGCAATATATGAATGAACTCCTTTCTTCACATCCCAGTCAGCAGAGTGGGTTCCCACTCTTTTTCATGTTTGCCAATTTGGTAGGTGAGAAATGACATTTATTGTCATTTTTCTGACCTGCAATGAACTTGAGCATCTGTTCATATGTTTATTGGCCTTTGGATAAGGAGCCTATTCACATTCTTTGCCTACTGTTGAGTTGTTTGTAAGTGTTCTTTGTATATTATAGGCCTAAATCTTTTATCTGCCATATGTGTTGAAAATATTTTTCTTAGTTTATAGTTTGTATTTTAAACTTTGTTTATGATTTCTTCCACATCATTTAAAATGTATTTATATTTAATTACATTTATCTTTTTTTGAAGGATTCTTGGTTTGCTCTTTTAGTCATGACTGAACAGTGTGAGTCTTGTCACTATGATGGAAAACCATTAATCTAGAAGATCTCAAAGTTCCCTTTACAGTCTTAATTTTGTGATTGTAAATCTGAGACACCACAAAGAGATTTTTCCATGTCTCAAATTCGAATGCCATGGAATGGGATTTTGCTGTCTTATTTTAAGATAGATAATGAAAGTCTAATGAGAAAATATATAACTCATGAATAAGCAGATTGTCTGTAAAACTTTAATACAACTTCAAGAAACCTAGCCACAAGACAGATTATCTGAATTCTTTGGGAGATCATCCTCAAGAGAGAAAACAGCCAACAGTGAACCCTGAGTTGTCCTTACATTCTTGGGGGTATTCATGATCAGGAATTCCTTCATTCCAGCACCTTCTTAAGGTTTGCTAGGGACATGTTGTCAATAAAAAACTTTTTACTTTTGGCTCATAGTGCCCAGTACTCAGCATACAGGGTGTTTACCTCAAAAGGAAAGTCTGATGTGAATGAAAACCAGTAAATGGAATCCTAGCTCTGCATATTATTTTTTTTTTCTTAAAGAAGCCTAGAAAGTATTAACTTGCCAGATTTTCATCTCTGGTGGAAAACATGCGGGGCTTAATTGATTCCTGCAGAATCTCTTAAGCCGTTGAAAGGGATATGTCTCAGAGAAATTTACTTGCTGGCTGTTTTACATGCATGTGCACGCACACACAGAGAGACATATCACTGCCCTGAGACTTCACAGCCAGGCTCCCGAGTTGCTGATTTACTAAACCAAGTATGAGTCATCAGTTTTCCAGACCACTGTCCCTCAGGATAATTGAGACAACAGTTGGCCACCTCCTTAGCTATCTATCTAACCCATCCTTAAAGTGATCTGTTTACTTTAACAAGTGCAATGAAATCGAAAAGCAAGACTCTTCTGCTAAAGTTATTTAGTGGTTTGCTTTGGGAACCTGATTTTTCTCTCACTCTCTCTCTCTCTTTTTTTAAGTATAAATTTGGCTATGGGGAGCTACAGGGTAAAGACGTTCTAAATACTACATCAATGTCTACTCCAGTTTTATGCACTTTTACCTAATAGTGTCTCTGTGTATTTAACTTACGTTCCTTACAAATGGACAATGAGAACTCACTGTTTGTTTAAGGGACTGTATCAGGTGCCCCAGTTTCAGAATTCCTGGATACAGAGGATTTTCACCCAACCTGAAATAGTCCAAATTTCTGCCTTCCTTGCTTTTATAGGGAAGTGGCTAAGTATTGGCTTAGGGTTTCCCATCTCCACGTAGATGGATGCACCGCACTTCAGCCTCCTAGCTTCCACAGGGTCTACTGTCCTTCTCAAACATCCTCTACCATGACTGGATTCCCCTTTCATCTCCACGCCACTTCCCAGGGGCCAGCACTCCCTCAGCCAACCTGCCTCTCAGACGTGGGCACCCTCAGTGTTGTGAGCACCACACATTGTAAGCAGATTTCTACTCCTGTTTAACACTTTCCTCGCTTCCTCAAGCCAGGAGGTACCCCACCTCTCAATCAAAGCTTTTCCCTGTCCCTGTGCTCTGGACTTCCCATCTCCTCTACTATCTTACCTGTTGATTACTTTTGTGTCCTCCCTCTCTTTGGCCTTGGACCCATCCAGTCCTCTATCAGTCCTTCCCCATCAGCTAGTAAGTACGGTCTTGCCTCCTCTGAGGGTGAAAGGGGCCCTTTGTCTCCCTCGTGCAGGCACTTCTCTCTCCTGGAAAGGACACACTGCACTTGCCATCCCCTTTTCTTCTCCGCACGAGCAGCCCCTCCCCGTCCACATCTGTTCTTGCAGAGTAATCCGTGTTTACTGGAGACCTTCTGTCACAATGACATGGTATTTTCCTGGTCTTTACCTTACTTGACCTTTCCACAGCTACTGACCCATCTCACCATTTCACTGATAAGATGCTTTCCTATTTTGCGTCTGGGACATCTTTCTCTCTCCTGGCTTCCTTTTAGGATCCTGTGTAGACTCGTCTTTCCTTGATGTCCCTACAGCTTAGCATCTCAGAAGACTCTGCCTTCAGGCTTGAATCTTCATAGGTTCTCTCTGAGGACTTAATCTAATATTCCAAGATTTCAGTTGTTGCCTATATACTTGATTTCTGAAAGTATGCTACGTAAGAGACACTGGATACTTAAAAGTTCCTGTCCAGAAAGGAAGTCATCATTTCTCCTCCTGCCAAATCCACAGTTCTCAGTATCTTCCCCATTGGATAATTGGTGGTATAGGTTGCCTGGCGATTCTGGGAGGCATCCTGGACAACTCCTGCCTTGTCAGCAACATCCTTCCATTAACTGTTCACCCCAGCCAGCCTCTATTTGGTCATTACGTTCTAATCTGCTCCACTGGTGACCCTTGGGCTAAGGCTGAGTTATCCACCTGACTTGCTACAGAGTGCAAGCGAACTGCCTACCTCCATGAGCGACTCCTCCAAACATGCTCAGCCCCCTTAATGGGATGATCATCCTAGAATAGAAATCTTATCATGTGACCTGGTTACTGAGATCCCTTCAGGAGGACCCTGACTCATATATCCCTTCAGAGTGTTAGACTGGGGACCGTGAGACAATACTCCACTCCCTGCCTCCCCATGGCTTGTCCCTTGTGTTTCAGCAATAAAGAGCTGCTGGTAGTTCTCAAACTTTCACAGTCTTTTTCCCCCTTTGTGACTTTCACTGGAATAGCCTTTAAATTCGTTTTTTATTTTTTTGTTGAGTGATTGAATATATGCACTCATAAGCAAATGTCTATTTATTTATGCAAAGTAGTTTTATTTTTCCTTAAAGGCTTTGTTGTTTGTCTTGCTTCTGGCAGAAATAGATTTCTTGGACTCTGGATTGTCGGTTGTCTGACCATGCTTAGGGATAACTGACAGTGTCATTGAAGCAGCGTTTTAAATAAGGTTGCAGAAGAGTTATACTTAGTCATTTCCAGTAGTTCTAAAAATATTGATCACACAGTGGACGCATAGCTCTCCTCCTTCTCCCCATGCCATCCTCTTCTCCTCCCACTTTTGAGCTTCTTCTCCTTTTCTTTCTTTCTCCATGCTGCCTCCTATCACCGCCCAGTCTTAGCTGGAAGATGTACTAGATTTGTGAGTAAATTTGGCTATTTCACATTTTCCAAATAAACTTTAGAGATTTTTGTCCTGCACTGTCATGAAGAGATGCCCTTTAAAAATAGTTGGTTCTCTTGCACAATACCCCCGTCTTTAGCAAATGGCTATGTACACTCCCTGCGTCTGCTGAATTTCCTCATCTTCCTTTGCCCACTCAGCCACCCTCACCACACAGCTCCTCACCCATCCTCCCAACACATGAAAGAAAAGAGTCCTGGCTCCCAACAATAAGACTAGTGATTTGCAAGGTGGTAATGTCCTCTGTGAATGCAGGGCATATGAAGGATGCCAGTGACAACATGGGAACTGATATTCTCATCAGCTCCCATGAAGCTGAGCCAAGGGAGGTCCTATGGGTAGATGGATGGGCTCAAACCTGGCTTACAGCCAGAAAAAACACTAGTAAGAGGGACAAAATGTTGGCCTTCCTAAAAAAAGGTGACAGAGCTACAAGAGAATCTAGAACAAGTCTGCAGCTCATGTGCCCTTATTACAAAAAATATAAGAGCTACTAAATGTGGCATGCCTCTGATGTACCAGGCAGTATTCTGTACTACATATATTATATGAGTTAACACTCAACTTTTCTAAAAAATAAAATAATAAAAAAATAATATCTAAGTAAGAAAGAAGTTGGAGATGACTGCTAGAATCCTTCAGTGGGTTCCAATCATCTCCAGTATAAAGCCAAGTTGTCATCTCCTACCTCCCCCTCTCAGATTCCCTACCTTCTGACCACAGTGAATCACTGGCACACATACTCACCTCATATCTCTGAGTCTTTGCACAGATCTTTCCCAATGCCTGGAATGTTCCACTGATTCCTATTCATCCCACTAGACAAAGCAGTAGTCCCTTATTTTGAAGCACAGATTGACTGCCCAAGTGAACTTTGCTCCTATGTCCCTTTGAACTTTACTTTGTTCCTAGTCCATTACATTAATGACTTTGTTGTATATGGTTCCTATTTTTGACTGCTTTCAAATCTTCCCAGCCAAGCCACAAACTCATTAAGTCCAGGAATGTGTCCCTTTACCTAGTAGGCAAATGTCCAATAAATATTTATTGAGAGAATGAGCAAACAAGTGAATAAACAGATGTTTCTTGGGGGCAGAGGGAAGTCCTCTTCCCGTCTCCCATACAGTCTCCTCATGTCCGTGTCATACAGTGGGTGTTCCATTGGGGTCCTTCCCGATGAAGATTTCCAGCTGGATTGGCCCTGAGCAAACCTAGGGTGTCATGACCGCCTTGGAATCATGCTTGCTGTTGACACGTGGGGCTGTGGCAGCTTGCTCCATTTCCAAGAACAAGAGGTAGCAGGATCAAGTTACATCTTCTTGAAAGGATGCTGTCAAAGGGCAAATCCAGGCCAGTGTGAACCTATTCCTAGATTGCGAACTCAGCTACACTTCTCTTGCTGGAGAGGGTGAAGCCCAATGAAGCCCAAATGAAGAATGAAAATGTATCCAGCCTATTTCTACAGAAAATGCTCATAGATGGAGAATTCCCAGTTCTTAATTTAAAGGGGATACTGACTCTGGAATAATTAAGAGAAAACTTAACTGAAAGAATATTATGTGGCTCTTCAAAACACTTGAAAAACAGGGGAACCAACACAAAAACAGGGGCCTACCCTCCCAAATGCCACAGGGGTGTCCTATTTGCATACCACACTGAACTGCAAGGTGCAGTGAGAAAGGGTTATACTGCCTTTGTAGCTTCTACAGTGGGAGGTGAGCTCAGCCTCAAAAAACAGGGACTTTCTCAAACATAAGATGGAGAGCCAAAATAACGACAATCACTACACACCCCAAGCCTGTCGTCACATGTTAATTGTTTTCTGAAGAAAGGAAGTTTATGTCCTGTTTACATTGTTTAATGTCACCTGACAGCACAATAAGAAAACCAAATTATTTTAAAAAATCAACAAATATTTTATTGAGCATACATTTCTATGAAGCATAAGGATGAGTTAGACTTACTCTTGTCTACTAAAACCTTATCTAAAAAATGTTGAATGTTTTACACAAAATATTAGGGAATAAGTTTTAAGTGCCATTTGAGTGGAACAGCTCAGAGTAGTGAGTGGTCTTTCTGGACTGGGGCGGTTAGAGAAGACGTCACAAGGTGAACTAATAATACTGAGATGGGTTTCTAGTCTTGTTCTCCTTCTGCCCTACACTTACTCTCCTTGTTTTATGACTTATCTTTGTTAATGTCAGCCTCTGTGTTTGGAGGGTCCTTCCTCATTCTTCTTGACTTATCTGAACTCTAATACATCGCTAAAGCTCAACTGCAGAAAAAAGTGTGTGTGTACATGTGTTACAAGCAGACATAGAAATTTATGCAATGGGATCTCAGTGGCAAGGGAAGAATTCTGTTTGTCTACACTTGCAAGTGGGTAATGGCAAACCTAAATCACTGAACTGTTAACCCAAAACTGTGTCTTTTAAACTGGATTTCCTCCAAGTCATGATACCACATTCATCATCTTCCCTGCCCTGCAACTTCTGTTAACAGAAGCTCTCACCTTCAGTCTTAAAAACTTTAAATTAGTACTTACTTACCCAGGGGATCCATGGGACCAATATTCTGCTCTCTCCATGCCTCCCAGCCTTCACTCCTCTCCTTTATGGTCCACACTGGACAACTCATCCTGACTTCCAGTGGCTTCCTGGACCCCGGCCTCCCTTTTAAACTACATATTCGCAGGATTTCATGGGTGAACCTTCCCTAAATACTTATTCTAAAACCTTGCTCTTCTGCTTAAGGAACCTACTGGCTTGCTATTTCCTGCCTAATTAGGCCGAGTTCCTTTGCCATGCTTCTAGAGATTCTCTATTGTGAAAATATGCAAATGCTTCAATGACCTGACATAGAACTCTCCAAATGTGGGTTCTGATAGAGTTCTGCTGATCTCACCACACACACTCATGTTTAATTTTCCTTTTAGGATTAAAAGTACTTAAAGACCAAAAATCCAGCCTGAATCTCATTTCTACTCACCTAGATCATTCTTATTCTCCAAGCCCCTACTCACGGCTTCATCCACTTGGAATTCTTTCCTGTCTTCTGGGCACTCTGAAGCATACCTACCCTGAAAGGCCCTGCATGAGGACCTACTCATTGTTCGTCTCCTTCTTTGAACATCTAGAACATTGACAATTTATACTATGCAATTTAACATGTATACGTTGTTCTATTTTGTCAATCTGGTCACTGACACAAATGTGTTGGGCTTGGCGCCCTACCTAGAGTTTATGCTGCTTGAATTTAGAGAGCACACCTTCTATTTGCATATTACTTCCCATGCTCAATTTAACACTGGATGAGAACATTGTGGATGATCAAATAAATATTTCATGATTGATGCCAGATCCTATATAAAGCTCAGTTTTTCTCATGGGTGTCTTAGTTCTAAGATACCAAATCACTTCACCTTTTTAAAAATTATATAATGACTGCAAGGTTCACAAATACATTCTTGTATATTTCTGGCAATTACAGTTAACATTTTGAAGAAAAACACCTTTCAGGTCAGAGAAAGGAACAGCCTTCTGATCCCAGCAACCTCAAGCTCTGGGTGTTACAATTCAAGGAGTGTTCATTCCTGGCTCTCTGACAATTCCATCAACTTGGCAATTACTCAAAATATCTTCAGTCATGAACTCATTCCTGATACACAGGCAGTCACATCACAGAATGTTTAAAGTACCCAGATGCCCCCAGCATTCCAAATACCTGTTCTGGAATGTCTCTCAGAGGCTCCATCTTATAACCACTCTAGCCCTTTTGCTGGAGCAGACCTGTCAACAAATATGGGCTTGATGCAGGCGGCCACATTTCCTGCGGCTTATGTCACCCCCACACATATCTTGGTGTTTCATCCCTTTTGGAAATTGTCTCCCTCTAAGAAAATGCACATCTTTCCTCAACTTCTCTTTTTGTATCTCCTAGAAAATGCAATGGTTTTCCTTGACTAGCTGTGACTCTGCTGGCCTCTGCCCTTCTGAGAGAAGAAAGCCAGAAAGCTGGAAACTACAGAGTGAATGACTGTGGCCCAAGTTTGCCCCTTTCTGTAAACAACTACAGAGCACCTGGGATGACAGTCACTGAGGAGCTGAGTAAGCGATCATGGGCATTTTTAGGGGCCTCCTTCCTTGCCAAAGTGAACTTCCATGTTTTTTTTCCCCATAGAATTACATCATGTGAGAAAAATCTATGTAGACTACCAAAATCACATTTGATGCAGTTTTACAGAAAAATGTCTACAGAATTTTAAAAGTTGATCCAAGGTTAAGGTTTTCACTTTCCCTTAGTTTTCTATCCTTACAGAGATTTATAATTTTAGTTTTCACAAAGTTAGGTACCCCTAACGCTTTAGTGACAGCCATTGAAATTACTAGATAGTATCTCAGGAAAAATAGTCAACTGATACTCTTCTGTCAGTAGTTCCATGTCAGTTACTAAGAAGAAAAAATACATAATTTTATGCTCCATTGGTCAGAGTGTACCAGATATAGAGAGAGGCCATGGTTCCACTGGACTCGGTGTTGTCAGACCTATAACGCTAATGCGTCAGTCCTAGGAATAGTCAGTGGTGCAGTAGGAGAGCAGGATGGCAGAACTGTTGAGTGATTAGATGAGGCACAGAGATGGAAAATGGCCAAAGGTAATTTCCTGCCAAAGAGGATTTTAAGTCTTCCATAGGGAAAAGGGACTAGACATTCCCTTTGTGGATCTACAGCTAGCCAACATTGGAATGGTTATGTGAGCCAGAGAGCTTTCCATCACCAGAGAGATTCAAGGGAGTGATGAATCATTCTCCACAAGCGACATTGGGAAGCATTTGCACACTGGCTTTGTGGTAGGCTAGTGGCCACCAGGTTACCTGCCATCAAACTCTTCAGAGGGAAGATTTTGCAGAGCTGAAAGTAACAGACAAAAGCTACTTATCATAGCACATAGCCTTTATAAATGCTGCCTTTACTTGGAAACTCTAGGTGAAAGAGCTGGAAGTTCTCCAGGTAATCTTCTCCAGAGAAAAAAACCTAATTTCAGGAAAGCAGTGCAGGAAAGCAAGGAGAATCATTGTAGCCAAGATCTAGCTGAGCTGAGCTGGTCAAAAGAGAGAAATTTTTCAATGTGTCAGTGATGCATCCATCCTTGTTACGTATTAGAATAATGGTGATTACCCTTCCTGGCCAGTTATAGATTCTCGTGAGATTTCCAAAAAGCACAACACATTTTGCTTCTGCCTGGGGATCCTGTTCAATTTGATTATCAGGTAAGTAACAGACTCCTAGGCCAAAGTTTACCACAGTAATGTAAGCACAAACACTTTTCCAGATACTTTTTGCATGCACTGTAAACTTTAATCAGATCCCCTTAGAATTACTTTTTTTTAATAGACAGGAAAACCAAAGCAAGACAATTATTGATTTTTCAACACAGACACATTGAAATAGCTGCACTTAAATATAAAAACTTTAGATTTCTTTTACATTGGCATATTCATTGTGATAAGTAGTGTAAAACAAGTCTTTCTTTGTGGAGCTTGTTCCTGGACTATACATATGAGGTAATACTTAAACGACATGCTTTTTTTAGGCCTGGTCACTGTGCTGAGGACCTGGGATTGGAGGGCCAAATTCCAAGAGTTCAGGTGAAGTCACATAATTCTGAGTGTCAGACTTGGGCTCTGCATCCACGTCTGCTGCTTTTTTGCCCCAACCTCAACTGCGACCATACTGCTTTTGCATGCAGCTCTGGACAGAGGCTGTGAGGCAGAGCGACCAGAAATGGGGGAGTCTGCTGGAGTTCCTGAACATGCTACCAAATTTAGATCCATTTTCCACCTTGTGAGATGGTTCCAGAGGTTCCAGAGCCAGTCAGTGCCCAAAGTGTTTGTATCTCATGTGATGGTGATGAAAGTGTGTTCCTTCCTTCCACGGGAGAGGAATGCCATGCTGGCCCTTTGTTTCCATTGGTGTAATGACCATAGAATTTATTGTTGGAACCAGCACACTTTTGAAAGGCCCAGAATACAGGTGCACACACAGACCCATGTCAGATGTGCAGGATGCATAGGCACCATCTCCACTGGCTTTGGTCTATCATCAGGATGTTGGGGTCATCTTTTCTTCAAAGCTTTGCTTAGATATAAGCACGGAAGAGTCACTGGCACAACAGTTAGTTTTGATTATTCAGCTTTTAAAAGGATTGTTATTCTTCTATCTCTGGGTAATTTCCTTTAAAGTGTTCCATTTCTACAGTAATTATTCACATTTTTCCCTGACTTTAATAGTTGTTGTCGATACAGTGATTTATCAACTATTTAAACATTATGGTCCTCCATCCTTTTTTTTTTTTAATACAAATGATCTTTCATATTTGGGGGGAAGTCTGTGTTGTTGGAAAAAAGTTGTTCGTATCTGCTTTCAGTGTGTGGGAGGGTTCTCAAATTCTCAGCTTGCTCCAACTCCTGTGGTTTGGTGTTCTTAAAGGGTTGTCACTCTCCTCCCACTCTAACCCTGTCATCAGATTCTGGGTTTTACTTAGGCATCATAGTACGGCAATCCAGTAAATATGAAAATAAAGTATGGTGAGAGGTAGCAGAAACAGTGGGATGGTTGCTGGAAAGCAGGTTAAGGAAAGTGTAATGGAGTCTAGGGATTGATCACAGCTGCTTACCTCCCTGCACCCACACCCCCTTAATCCTTGTAACCCTGTGTCTACTTCCATTTAAATGGATTAAAATTAAATAAAATGAAAATTGAATTCCCCAGCTGTACTATCCACACTTCAAAGGTGCAATAGCCATATCTGGCTGGTGAGTACTTAATGGGGGACTGTGTGGATATAGAACATTCCCTTCATCACCCAGAGTTCTAACGGATAGTGCAGTTCTAACTAAGCACTCTCTTCAGCAGCCTCCTTCTCCATCACTGCCCACATGTTCAGTGGAAGTTGACCCCAAGAGTGTTTCCTAATTAGTCTTAGTCAGTGATGATAATACCATTCCTTCTTGCCAGGGACTAGTTGAAAAAGTTAGGCTAAAAGCAACCACTGCATGCTATCTATCTATCCCCACATTTATAGTTGTTTGTTCTGGAGTGGTTAGTGACCTAGGTTAGCCGAATCATACTGAAGAAAAAGGTTTTTACTTCTCATTGGGGTAAATATTTTCCCTTTCTCCTGATGGGTAGGATAGGAAAGAACTGTGTCCCTGTTCCTGCTGGCAACCAACCTGTGACCAGGAGGGAAGCCCGCTTGAGTACAAAGCTGACGTGTAGAAGAGGGCAGAGCAAGAGAGACGCAGGGAAATGAGGTAGGATTCCTGAATGCACCAGGCCACTAGCCAGCCCTCCTTCTGCACTTCGCCTTCAGTGGGATGAGTAGTGCTTTTGTTATTTAAGTCCATTTGAAACCAGGTCTCTCTTACTTGAACTCAAAGCCCTTTAACAAATTGATCTGGTTTCTTGTCCTGTGTCTGTCGCAAAATAATCATAACCTTGAGTGATTCTTGCAAACCTCTCTGGGCCTTGATGTCTTAATGTGTAAAAAAACATTAGGCAAAAAAAAAAAAAAAAGAAAAAGGCAGAGACAGAGATCTGAAAAGGCCCTTAATAAGTTCCTTAAAACCCTGAAGACTCAAGTTGAAAATCAGCAATAAGAAGCTGTGATAGCAATTTGCCCACATGTAGTCTTTAGTGGTCCTGATAGAGTGGAGCTCTGGACAAACAGTTTGGACCAACATATGCCACTGGACATGGAGCTTTGGGGCCCTCAGAAGAGAGAGGCTGTCTCATTTGCCACATGGATGCTGAGTACATCTTGCTTTACAGCATGTTTGTTTACATGCTGGTGATTCAAGATCTCCTGTTATCTCTGGCATGTATGCCACAGCACATTTTAATGTAATGCTTTTGCATATGCCTCATCCAGTGTCCTCCCTCCTTTTTTTTTTTCGCTATGACATCAAGTATTTATTCTCAATTGATATATAAAAATGCAATCCTCTTCATTTTCCTCTCCACAAAGTGGATTTGACTATAATGGGGCACTTCTAAGATTCATTATCTTTTTACCTTCCTATAGTGCTTTCAACGTGTTCATGCTTGGTCTACACATCTCAATTCACTGTCCATTTGGTCATGAGAGCCAAGCACCTGGAAACCATCCCTCCTTCCTCCATCCTGCTCAGGCTTCTGCATTCAGTGGGTGTGTAATATCCACTTTACTTCCTAATTATTTCTCGGATCCATCGTCTCCCTCCAGGCTCTCTGCTGTTGTTTTGGTTCATCTGGATTATTATCACCTCTTAAAAGACCTTACTTTCAAACACATAGATCCCCCACCCTAAAACATGCCTACAACAAACCTATATCTGATTACATTATTCCTCAGCTCAGACTCTTTAATAACTGCTTGTTGTCTGCATGATCCATTCCAAACCTGCAGCCTCACCCAAGAAGCACCTCTCACCTCATCCCTCCTGCACCACCAGCCTTCTTCCCCATCATCCTGGCCACTCACAATGCTACAGGCATGCATATCTTTCATCATCATGTTTCGGCTTGTGCCGTTCACTCTGCCTAGAAACCCCTTCCTGTCTTGTCCATCTACATGATGCTTCCCATCTGTCCAACAAGAGTCAATGCTTCACAGCTGTCTTCACCTTTCCCAGGCAAGCTGATCACACCCTCTCTGTGATTCCTTTTCATTACAAATGTACACATGTCAGTCTTTCTACAGGACAGCTCTTCATGAGGCCAAAGGTCATGTTTTAGAATTCTGCATCTGATCTCTCTTTTTAACACAGAACTAGTCCCCCATCCTTCTTTTCCTTGGCACCTTCTCACACCTCGTATGGTTTTATTATGTCTTATGTTTGGTGTTTATTGTTTGTCTTCTTCACAAGCACAGGGATCTTTGTTTATTTCATTTGCTGATACATCCCAAGTGGCTAGAACAGTGCCTGGCATAGTGTAATTTCTCAGTAAATATCGAGTAAACAAAGAACATGTCTTTTATCTTTGGAATGTGGCATAGTTCACGGAAACTGCCAAGTGCTCAAATAGGTATTTGTTGTTATCCAGGTTTTATATTATTCATAATATTAATAGCAAATATTTACTGAGCTCTCACCCTGCGTTAAGTTGTTCACACACATCATCTCATTAAATCTTCACATCAGCTCTGTGAGGTAAGTTATTCTCTTCATTTACGAGAAACTTGAGGCTTTGTGAAATTAAACATGTCCAAGGTAAATAAGCAGTGGAGCTGAGATTCAAATATGAAGTGTGACGCCAGTGCCCACAATCTTAACAAGTATATTGTTCTACCTCAATAAATCAATCACATGTTTATTTTTCTAGACATTATATACTCTTTCAGTCTAGTATATTTTTAACTTCAAATAGAAGGCAATTTTTAACTTCAAAAAGAAGGCTTTCAGCATAAGAAACCATGACAGGGCAATTTGTGTTGGTATTGTATAGTTAGATATACTTTGTACTTAAATATTTTGGTTGAAAGTTACCAGAAAACTTGTGAATTGCATGCTTATTGCTCTGGAAGGAGTAAAGCTCTTTGCCCTCACAGGCCCAGCACTACCCTGAAAATCATGTCCGACACAGACATTGAGTGACGAATTTCCCTCGTTCTCTTCAAGAGCATCTTGTCAAGGAGAACACAGACAGGAGGCACCTGCTCTATTCCACTGCCCTTTACCTAGAATGCATCCCTGCCTCACCATATACCAATTCCATGTCAGCAGCTGGCAGTCAGCTCCAGCTCCTGACCCTCTACACACACATACACACATGCGGCATATGCAGGCATTTATGGGGGCTAGAGATTCTACACCAGAGAGTCCTGCAGAAACAAAGTCCTTCTGCCGGCATTATTTATTTATATTTTTTTACTATCCCTGCAATAACCTCAGTGCCATAATTTGCGTTCTTCTTGAGTTTGTTGGGTCACCACAGAGGGTGAGTTACCAAATCCAGATTACTGAATGCAGCTGTCTATTTCACAATTCTAGTCATCTTTTACTTCACAATTTTTTTGAGAACAGAATTTGAACTGCATCTCTTTAATAGAAAGTGAAATATATTATATATTATAAATTAATATATAATAAAATATATACACAAAAGTACATAAATATGTATAAAATGAAGATATATAATATAAATATATTTGTTATATATTAATATATAATAAATAAAGTTAATATACATTAATTTATATTATCATATCATGAGGTTTTTCCATCTTAGTCAATGTCCTTCAAAACTTCCATTTTGATATGTTATCTTATATGTAATTTTGTATTTTTGTCATCAGTGAGGGGCTTGAAGTTGTTGTCTGTAAAACATTTGTATGTTTTGTTTGGTCTATTGCTTATTTATGTCCTTTACACAATTCTAGTAAAATCTTTATTAAAGATGTCTTGGTGTAAGTGAAATATCAAGTTTTGCCATATTGGCTGCTTAAAGTTTTTATCAGTTGGTATTTAAGGTTGAATTGAATTTACAGGTATTTTTGTCACAAAAAGACTTTAATTTCATGTAGTTAAACACATAAATTTCAATTTTTTGTTATTTTTTAAAACATATAAATACCCTTTCCTTTCCAAGATCAGTATTTGAATTTTTAAAAGTATTGAGTAGTAGTATAAGCTGGTGAATTATAGTGAATCACTTTGGAGTAGTTTCCAAATTACTGATCATCTAAAAATTACACTCATATTTTTCCATAATTGTCCTTTGAGTTGATTTGTTAATTTGCAGGCATTAAAGCAGTTCTCACTAGGGGTCAGAAAGGAGGGCACTGAGGGCTCTAGGGGTCCAGCCTCATTCTCCTGGGGCTGGGGAAGAACACTGCTGACCCCCACCTGCCTTTCTTTCACCTTTAAAGATGTTGTAAAGTGACTTTCAGGCTCTGGCTTCCTTCCCCACCAGAGCCCTTACGTCCTTTTCAATAGCACACATCACAACTTCACAGACTGCTGAGATCTGGAACTCTTCCACAACTGAGCCAGATCATTTTCAGTGTTCTCAGAAAGAAAAGGTCTAATTAAGTGGCAGAGCCTTCAGAGAAGCTCCTGCTTCTCAGCTGTTAACTTCTGCATAGGCTATGTCAGAGCCACAGAGCAGAACTGACGTCCCCTAAGGGATCCCTGAACGGCATGCCAGTCCCTAGATGGGCCAGTCACTCTGCAGGTCAGTTAGAGTGGGCTTCCATTAGGAAATTCTTGGGCCAGACTGGTTTGTAGATTATGATTGTGAGTGTGCATGGGAGTGTGGTTATACAAATACACACACACACATATGCACACAAGCCTTCAGACAAACAGAACAGGAATGGAGGAACAGACAGAAAAAAATGACATATTAAAAGGAAGTTCTCAGTCTCAGCAATTTGGTTGCAACATATAAAGCCAGCTGCTTAGTTTAAACATTTACACCCCTGCCCTTTTGAAATAGTGACCAACGGCGACTCAGCCTTCCTAGGCAGGGAAGCTTAAGAGCCCAGAATCAGGCATTTCTGAACATTACTATCCAGAGCTTCAAGGTCACGTGCTCACATACAGAACTCTCTTGGACAAGACAGTGCCAGACATTGGGAGGAGGTGGGGCAGTGCAGACACACCTTCAAATAAATCCCTGCCCTGTACCTTACTGGTGTGCTGTCCCTGGCCCCATTTAAGCTCTCAGTCCCAAAGCTTCCTCACGTGCTTCAAACAGGATGATAACACCCACGTCTACATCTTAGGAAGATGAGTTTAGATCTGTAAGGTATGTCTCACTTCCTAAATGTGAGTTTATTGGTCTTTAATAAATATTAGTTTCACTAACTGTCTCAGCCTGTTCCGAAGACCAGGTCTTCTGCTTTGTTTTGGTCTGGTCTTGCGAGTGGCTCTGACAAATGAAGACGTGAGGACTTTGGGATTCTTGTCCAGTCGGGTCCCCATAATGATGGGGTGTAGAACCGTGCAGTGGCCGTTGGGTGACTTCACATTCTAGCCTTGGCACAGCTGCTGCTGGCACTCAGCCTTCGGGCTTTGCGCCATCTAGGTGAGCCCACCCCCAACCAACCCCTTTACAGTCTCTTACATGCAGCTAAAAGCCCTCCCCTGAGAGCCATAGAAATTGGCGTGCTACCTTTGAGGGTAACAGGAAAAATTTCTTGCAGGATTTCTGGTGAACACTTTCCATCCAGTACCCTTCTTTTCAGAGAGGGTCCTTAACTTACGAGGTGGGTATGGCTAAGAAGAAACCCAAGAGACGTTGAAGTCTTAACTGGGCACTTCTGCCCAAAACCCTGAGCTCCCAGGCCTTCTCCCGGCTGCAGGCTTAGTACACAGCAGAAGCCAGGCTCCTGCACCAGCTCAATGAAGTGGGACCGAGGAGTGAAGGAAGGGAAGAACCTGGGTTAGGAGGAAGAGAGAAAGGTTAAAAGGGGGTGCAGGGGAGGAGAAGAAAGAAGGGGGGAAGGGGAGAAAGAAAGGGAAGAAGGGAGGGAGGGTGGGAAGAGGAAGGAGGGAAGAAAAGAAGGAAAGAGGGAGAGAGAGGGGAAGAGAGGCAAGGAGCTTCTGCTTTCCAAAAAAGGAACGCAGAGTCTCAAGCACAGGCTTTCCCAAAATGAAGCTGGAGTAGTGGCAAAATGGACCACATTCATTAGTAAGGCCTCTTGAACTTCTCTTAAAAATAATATTTGCCCCAGGGCTTGGGTTTCTCAGTTGCAGAAGAGGGATGTGAAGAAAGGAAAAGTTTCACACTAGACATCGGAGGAAATAGTTGCCTGAACTCTGTAAGTCTTTTCCTCCCCAAAACCTTGTAATTCTTCTTGCATTTCCTGTTCAGCAAATGGCCATTCCAATCACTCCTCTGAATAGGTTATTTAGTTTGTCTGTTTTCCATCAAGGTCTTAACTGGGTGCTTCTCTGCCTGCATCACAGAGATTCCTTGCCCTCTCAATGCGCAGGAGCCAGGGACTGAGACAGGGAAGGCGGGGATCCGGCTCAAGGGAAGAGAACATGAGGAAGGAAAGGGCAAAGGCTTCTCTGGAGAAAGTGCTCTGGGAGAGGAGGTGGGTGCTTTCACCTGGGCAGGCCCCACCGCCATGCGTGATGGCTGCAGCCAGCCCGCAGGGGCCTTAAGTTTGTACTTTCCAACCAGATCTTCTCTCCAAAGATACTGCAAATGGATAGCCCCATAGGACAGCACGGTCTAGGATAGTACTGGGCACACAGTCATACTCAGAACAGTCACTGCTTCTGGAGGTATGTTTCCTCCAGGCTGCCCCCTCCACCTCTTCAGGAGGGCAGCAGGAGAGCGGCTAAGGCTGTGGGCTAAGTGCTCCATCTGAAACTAGCCTTTGCAATTTACTGGCACAACGTTTCTGGCAAATTTACTTTCTTGAAAACCTCGCATCCTCATCTATAAAATAGACGGTGCTAATTGTACCTTCTCATGGAACTGGACTTGAGTGTTACACAAGGCCCTCAGCCCAGAGCCTGGCACACCCAGTCACCAGGTAATCACCAGCTCTGTTATCTCCTGTCCTCCCAGAAACTGCTCACTGCCCCACAGCCCCGCTTCTGGGGTGGCACAATGCTGTACTTCCATCTACTTCTCCCTGGCCCTGTGCCCCTGGGAGGAGTCATAATTTCTCTTAGGGCCCCAGTGAAACTCCACATTGAACCCAAGCCTTTTGGAGTTGACTTAAATAACTCGTGCCCCGGAAATGGAGTCTTCAGGCAGCCCCTGCCCTCCTGCCCACCTCTGTGCTCTGGTACCACATGCATCCTCTCCCACGGATGCAGTTTTAACCAAAACCAAGATTTTTCCTATGAGAATTTTTGTGACAATCTTGGCTTCCACCCCCACACTTTTTTCAGTTATTGTCAAAATTATGCAGCATAGAGTGGGCCACCCTGCTCTCTCCACGGTATTGTTTTAACTATAGCATGATTTGAGGGTGGACCAATTTAAGAAAATTGTTCCTTTTTCTGCCCCAAAGCCTCTGAAACAGTAATGTAAACAAGGGTTTTTATTTATATACAAAAATAACAATGTCAAAGGAACAAAGGACAGTATAGAAAAGCTGAGAACACTGCATTCAGAACAATTTGTATACAGGAAACATGACGCAAATATTATTTTTGCTCTAGCAAAAAATTAACCCTACACCTCCTTTTTGGTGGTAATAGATAATTATGTTTTCTTATAAGGCTGTTTCAACTAATTTTTACTTTCCCATTTATGGTTTCTGACACTCTGTCCTTTACCCTGAGCTGTGGGTCTGTGCTTTATTCCTGCCTTTGCATGCCGTACATCCAGAGCAGCAGAAACCAGCTTTTGACAATCTACCTGAGTATCCTGACAAACAGTAGGCTAAAACTTGGTCATAATGTCTTAAAGAGAAAAACAACAGATTATAATCAAATCTTGTGGCAACTTTGTGGTAGCCAAAGTCACAGCAGGGGGACCTGAGGTTAAACCCCAAAATTTCACTCCCCAGCAGTGCATCCCTGGGAAGGATATTTATTTCTCTGAATTTTGGTTTCCTCATCAAAACAAGGAGTATAATAGTACCTACCTTGAAGAGTTTTATATGGAAATTAAATCACATTTTACATATATATATAACATGTATACAATTATGTATGCATAATATATAACATATAATAAGCATAAAATTACTACTAGCTATTATTTTAAAATCTTGCCAGTATAATTTTATCCAGAGATTTCCCATGAAGGCCTTGGCAAATAATAAGACAATGGGCATAATTCATCCTAGGTTTGATGAGCATCCTTTCGTATGGTAGTACTCATCACCAACACCAATGGTGAGATCTACTCAGCTTGTCGTTGAGGTTGGACTACACGTGCAGAGGGGCAGAGGGCACCCTCTTTACCTTTATTTATACAAATGTGCTTAGGAAAGCCCAACTACTGTGAAAATGGAGTAAGCCTGAGGACTGCTTCCCATTGGAACATTTTGCCATCTTCCTCACCCAGTTTCAGGGCACCTGCTACAGTGAAAGCTGGTTATCTTATGTCTGCCTTCACCTCCAATCTGTGCCCCAAGCATGGCTGACGTAACCATCTGTCATTTACAATAATGTTCCTTTTAGGTGTGCTACCCCATCTCCCATCTCAGAACTTGACCTGGTTAACTAGAGTAGATGGGCAGGCCAAGATGTGTCAGGACAGTCTCCAGGTTAGGTTGGTCCAGAAGCCAAAGCACAGCACAGATGTGGGGAGGAAGACCTCCCTAGCAGGCAGAAGAGAGGACCTAAAGGGCGATGCCAGCACAGGCTAGCATTGAGCAGCATTATCAGCTTCCTAGAGGAAAGGTGTCCTCATAGGTGGGATGAGGTGGATCAGAAGTCCAGGAGTAGATGATACTCAGAAAAATGGACAGTTCTATGTTGGTATGGTGGGGGCCATCCCAGTGGATAACAATGAGGACTCAGGAGCAGACCTCCATTCCTAAGAGCTCCGGCAAGCACTGCGGTGTTTCCCACTCAAGAAGGACTAGGATAGTCATCAGAACCCAAGACAGAAATGGCCTTGGCACAGAGCATAAGGAGAATATCTATTGCCACAACCAGGAAAATATGATGACAGGGTCTCAATACCAAGACAAAAGACCAGCTATCTATACAGAGACTGGATGTCAGAGCCTGGCTAAGTTTCCCTAAGTACATTTTGCTGAGATTAAAGTTTTATCTTAAAGTTACAGATGAGGTCTCGCTTTCCAATGGAAGGCCCTTGTCGGGCAAGAAGGAAGATAGTAGACTGGGAGAAAAGCAGCATCTGACAGGTAGAAAATGGAGTCTTCGGGCACCCAACCTGCTATGTTGGTGTATTACTAATTCAATTAACAAAGTAAAATCAGTATCAATAGAATGATTAAATAATGAATGATTCTGTGTGCTGTGTTCTTCTGAATACATGAAGGTATTTATCAGGTTAACTGTAGTAAAATTCTCTCCCTTCCATGGGATTTATGCAGGGCGATTAAGCCAAAGAGTCTATTCCAGTTGAGAATTCTGATTATCCCCTATCCCAAAACATTATTTCCTCATGCTATAGACCAATGGCAAGGTCAAAGGTGGAAATACCTGTCCGTGCTATGCAGCTATTAGGGACAACCTGGTTTGGTGGCTGTTGAGAATTGCACCTTGAGGACGCTGGTTCCTGGTTGGCATGTACCAAGTACCCAAGGAGATAGCAGGGCTCCCCGGCCTCAGAGAACTCACCGACTTGCAGCTTCCAAGACACACAAATGTTAAGGTTTCCTAGAAGGAACAGAAGCTTTCAGCTAAGATATTTCTGCACAGCTTTGTTTCATGGGCATTTTTTTTGGCCACATTATGAAATTTAACCCATTTTTGCTTATGGGATCTTTCACAGAAGAAGAAAGCCCATGAATCGATGCACCAACAGTGATAATGAAAACCTTCCCTAGAAAATTGTTGTCTTCTCACATATTTTGCTGACCAGAAGACCTTTTTGATGAATGGGTAGGGAAAAACTCTTCTGGGTGAGTGGCTGGCTGAATGATGCCTCCTGCCATCAGTGGTGAATCTGTGCACTCATCTTTATGGGGCTTTGATGTTCTTCTCTGAGATCAGGGAGGGAAGAGGCAGGATGAGGACTCTGGGACTCACTGCTGTTCTTCACCTTACTCTGGATCCTCGGGGGCAAATTCCATTTCAAAACATATACAGATGGCAGAGCTGAGGGCTTGCTGGCATCATTCTCTTGCACTCTTCCAGAAAAAAAGAGTGCTGTACCAAAGAAGGAGGAAGAAAGACACAACAGTAGGAGAACCCTGGCCCTGATGGACATGGAGGTAACTCATGTTTATGATGAGAGAATTGAATAAGACAGGAGCAATAGCTAAACTGTGATCAGCAAAAATGTTTTTGCAAAGTTCCAGCAGAACTGCCTGTGCAAGAAAGCAGCTGACACTACTCAGCTAAACGTGCCCACGTGAACTATAATTGGGCAATGAACGGAGTCACACCACATGCTATTATATTCGGTTATAAGACAGAGTCTCCACAAAAAGTAGCACAGATTACCATGATTTCCATTCTGCCAGGCCCTTGGGTGGGTTCGCAATGAGAAGAGCTTAATATTATCACACTACTAAGTAAAGCATTGGAAAAGGCTGATTGGATTTTACTCAGTGCTCCAAACTTTGGAATAATTCTTTCCTTTAGGAGAGCCAATGAATGGGTATGTGCTGGTTCTTTTGCCCAGAGCTGGAAAAGAGGACATTATTTGAAGATTTTACCAACCCTTTAGGCTTAGCTTTATGCATCTGCCTTCTGCAGTCAGTCCCAAACCACAAGCTTTTAATTTTTCCTGAAGATCAAACCAATGTTTACTAGTAAGGCTGCATTTACTCTAAAAATCCTTCACTTGAAACTAAGGGTTTCGAGTAAATGTTAGATCTTGTTGAAGCGCAGATGCCCCTCCTTCTTGAGGCTGGCAGACGGAAAAGAGCGCTGCCTTTCTGATAGGAGCTAGCAAGAAAAACTATCTTCTATTCAAGGGAAGGGACTTTTTCAATGTGACCTTTTGTCATTTGTTTTCTCAGATTTCTTACGAGCTCTCCATCCAGGAAAGCTAGCAAAGAATCACTCCTGGTAGAAGTTTTTAGAAGTAAGATATAATGATATAATCTTCAAAAAAAGATTTAAAAAAAACCATAGCTCTGATATAGATATGCTAATTAATAGGAGATGTAATAGAAAGTATTCTTAGTATCAGAAAGTATATTGTTTCCAAGACGACTTGCTATAAACCTTGTGTTTGTCTTCCTATTACTGAGAGTGGACAGACATTCTTCACTGCTTTGAGGCCAGTATGCTTCAAGTTTCAATAACAGAAGTATTGCAGAACATTCTCACAAATTTCTAATGAGGTTCTATCTCTTTTTCAGCTTGAAACTTTGATAGTAGTGGAGTCTTTCACTGACAGAATCCAAATACATTTCAGTGGGGTCTAGACATCCATTAACCAAGATTTATGGGAAAAGACCCCTTGTCACACGTCATCAATGCAGGTTGCCAGAAGGATGTCCCAAGGAGCCCAGATGAAGTCATTAAAGCCCCTCTGGCATTTCTCAGAAGACAAGGAGCATGTTAGCCAAATTCCAAGTGAGCAGCAGACATGTGACCTACCTAAATTAATCTCAGAGGTGAGTAAGACAGGCTTTAGTCTGATCTCAGCTGCTCTGCTCTGTTGTCTGGTCTTTCACCCAAGATAGTCGCAAAACAATCCTTAAGAATAAAGAACAGGGAAAAAGGGCTATTCTCTTTCCCTGGCCTAGCCCTAAAATTATCTGGCACTAAAAATGCATCACAAGACACAGCAAGCCCAGATCGAGGTGTTGTTGGTTAGAAGGCTGCTCTACTACTGCAATAGGGTCCACACCAAGCTTCCAGAAAAGCCTGGTTAGGGCAATGGGAGGAAGGCCCTGCAGAGGCTCCCACGGACCTCACCGCCTATTTTTCTGGGGAAGACACAGCTGAACCTGAAGGTGCAAGTTGGGCCAGAAAATGCACTGACACTGTCTCTCCCAGCCAGATTTGATGCTTTTGGACAGTGGGGAGAGATAAGCAAGAGGCAGATAGGAAAGCCTGTCCTCAGACCTTGCGGACCCATTCCCTGAGGGCGTAAGGAAGAAAAGAGGCCTGGCAGACTGCGCAGTGAGGGCTGGGAGGGCAGCAATCGAGTGCCAGGCCTGGCTCTGCACTGATGTGGTGTCTGTTCTTCTTTGGAATTGGGCATTGGGTACATGGTTTTTATATTATGTGATTGTGTTTTGTTTTTTAGGACTTGGAACTTTTCTGGAAATAAGATTTTAGGAGGATGCATGTGGTATAAAATAAATAAAATCAATATAGCTTTGGATGAAACTGGGAGAAGGACCCAGAGCCCCATGCACTCCAATGTTTCCAGGGCCCTTGGCAACCACCAGCAGCGATTTCACACAAGCCTAAATCCAGCACCAATTGCTCTTCAAAGACCCTCTGCACTCTATACTTTTGTTTTTCCAGCTTTATTACCTCTTTATATTCCATGTCACTAATTGACTCTCTGAGCCTATTTCCTCATGAGCAAAATGGAGTTGTTCATGCCAATAGGAATAAATGATAAGAAAACTAAACATGGATATAGAAGAATTATTTCAACCCTGAGACTGCCATTTAATGAATATGTGACACGGAGAAGTCACTTGCTGTCTCTCAGTCTTAATTTATTCATCCTACAATATGAACTTGGCAAGACATTAGTGAAAACTAGATCAGTTATCTCTCACTATCCAAACTCTCACTCATTAAACTCAGGAATCAAATAGATCTGGAGAGATACTTATAATACAGAGATTCCTTGTAAATTTTGAACAGATAATTTTATCTCAAAGAATGATTATATTGTCTCAAATAGTTTTTGTAATGGCTAATGAGAAAAAAGATATGAAAATGCTTAATAAATTGAATTCTACCCAAACACTCATTATAGTTTATACAAATTCTTGAGGAAAGCTGATACTAAGTTATAATCACTGTTTGTGGGTCAACCTCTAGGTTATTCTGTTGTAACCTCTGTAGTAAAAGAGGTCAGCTTCTGTCATAAATCCACACCACTTTATCAAATGGCCCTGACTTTAAGTATTAGGAAATTTTTATGACCTATCTCACTAACTGTGGTTCTTTACAAAATTTGGCTTTGATTCCAGGGGATAATTTATGAAAGTCAATTGTCTGTGATCAAACAGTTAAATAATTATCAAGCAAAAACAAAAACAAAAACAAAACAAAAACAAAATTTGAGCTAGCCAAAGGAGATGCAGAGAAAAATAAAACCTATAAAACTCTTTATAGACAAGGAGCTTAAATTACATTTGATAAACAACATTAATATAGCATGAATCTCTAAGGTTCCATAACAAAGGCTAGTACGAGCTGCCTTCGCTCTGACTTTCAGCTGGCACGTCTGGAGAGCTCTCTCTCCAAGCAGTGTGGGCCACCCTTGACCTCAGGAGCATCTCCATGCAGCTGACAGTAAGCCATCTGATTGGTCTGTCATTCACAGGGGGTCTGGGGTGGGGCTGACTCGGCTGCGAGAGGGTCTAATTCTTGCTTCTTGGAGCTTATGGTGTGAATAGGGAAGGAAGATTCATCTTTCTTACTGTGTTAGGTTCTTAAGGGTGCTGTAACAAATTACCAAACACTTATGGCTTAAACAACTGAGACTTATTTTCTCAGTTTTGGAGACCAGAAGTCCAAAATCAAGGGGCCAGCAGGGCTTCACACTCTCTGAATTTTCCAGAGAAGAGTCCTTCCTGGCTTCTCCCAGCTTCTGGTACTTCCAGGTGTTCCTTAGCTTGGGGCTACGTTGCTCTAGTCTCTGCTTCTGTCTTCATGTGACTTTCTTATCCTTGTCTGTGGCTTTTATCTCCCTCTGCCTTTCTTTGTAAGGACACCTGTCAATAGATTTAGGGGAACCCTAATTCCAGGATGATCTTACCGTGAGATTTTTAACTTAATTACACGTGCAGACTCTTATTTCAGATAAGGTCACATTCCCAGATCCTGTGGATTAGGACATGGGGATGTCCTTTTGGAGACCACCATTCAACCCATTACACTTGCCAAGAAAGAAATACCCACAGGTGTGATAAATGCTGAAATAGAGTATGGAACGTGGAACCATCTCCAGAGGTGGCTGGCCTAGACTGGTGTCAAGGTAGGCTTCCTGAGGTCACAATGGTTAAGACCAGCAGGATGGCAAGGAGGGAGGTAGAGTGGGAGAAAGGAATTTAGAAGAATCCAGAATGCGTAGATCAGAGAGAGCAGAGTGACTTCAATGAAACATTTTAATAAGAAAGGTGAAAATATTAGATCTGTTCTTTTAAAGTATCATACCAGGGGCACTTGGGGATAATTATTTTGAGAAAGGCAAAGACAAGTCAGGGAACCCTGTTGCCCAAGATCATGATATTCTCGGGCTGAGATCCCAGTGGGTGAGGTTACTGTGGCATCTATGGAAACAGACATATATAGAAAATGGAAAGATCAGGGTTTTATCCCCTTTGAATGGTGGCTGGGGTGTAAAGGAAAAAGTTAAGAACGGCAACTGAGAGTCCAACCTGAACAGTGAGGTACAAGGTACTGACATTTACTGACAGAAGAATCTCTAGGGAGTGGCCATTTGTTTCCTCGTTGTGGCTGGGGTAGAGAACATATCATTTTTTCCTTTTACAATGAAGAAATGGAGGTGTTCGGAGGTCATACGATTTAACGGGGATGAGCAGAAAGTAGCAGCAGGGCCCAGCCAAGAAGAAAGGGCTCCTGACCCATAGGCCCCATTCTTCTCATTGCGTGGACCTGTGCTCCCTTCTTTGCCCAGCTCTGCTTTCTTTTATGTTTTTATTTTGAGGTAAATGATTTCTCTAAGTACATAAAGCAGTGTGTATTCTGTATACAGGATACTCCCCATTTGTTACATTCAGGAGTCTCACCCTTCCCTTAGAATTTCAAGTTTCCTTTTCTTGCTACCCATACTCAGAAAGATTTCTATGTTAATACAGGACTGGATAAAGGATCTATAAGAGGTATTTTGTATTATGGTGTCCAAATAGAACTAGACCTGGGCACAACTTGTGAGTATCTGTTCCCCAGGAATACCATTTGCTAAGTTTCTGTCACATGCCATTTCTCATATCTGATTTTTGGCTCTACCTGTTTCCCACTCCCTCTCAAATTTTTATGAAACCTCACTTTATAGTCTACTGATTCTCCTCATCAAATAAAAACATTAACAAAGAATTAATCAACACTGACTTACAAAAAGGACAATAGGAGCTCTAGGTCAGTTGAGCCTCACATGTGGGTTGATTCCTACCCAATGAAACTGATTCCTGATATTCCCTCCTGATCTAATCATCATCTCATCCTGAAGTGACAAAATTTCTGAAGTGTGTTGTCACCCTAAGTTCTTTTCTCAGGAGTCTGCTACAGTTGTTACACCCAAAGATTTTTATAACAAAACATGTTTATCTTCAAAGATTGAATCATAAATAGTATTTCACTTACAAATCCTACAGGAATTAAGAAATGGTAGTGTCAGAGGATTAGGGAAGATTACAATGCTACATTTGAGGAAGTACTTATCTTCAGAAAAAGATTTGATTACTTAACTAATTATTATCGCCATGCTTTAAAATCATCCATCTTGTTATTCAGTTGGTTTTGGTCTTAACCCTTTTTTTTTAAGAGGGCTCCACTAAGAATCTGAGAGGTAGTAACTCTGTCCAGAACACCAAGACATATGATTTTGTAAATTCCTGAAGCCACTGCTATATAAAAATGCATGTCATATATTTACATTCATATCTTGATGGCCTTTATAACATTAGTAATGCAGTTTCTTGGTTTCCATTATATAAGCAGACAGGGGTAAGATGACCTAGAACAGCTTTTAAACCAAATTGTTTGGATTGCCAGATCATTACCAAAAACACAGGAAGATTTGAAAATTATATAGGGCCTTGCAAAGCTGTGGAGCATGAGCTCTGCCTTCCCTTGCCCTGTACAATCAGAGAGCGTTGCTAATACATAAACCAGATGTAGGACTGCTCCAGGCTGTGAATTTCCCTCGGTTCCATTTGGCCAGACCAGTGGGAGAAGCACACTAGGACGAAGGAAAGAGAATTACTGTTCAACTCACGTTTTGAAATAAGCCCACTTGTGCCAACATTACTTCCTCCTACACAAAGTAAAACAAACAAAAAGTTTTGAGGCGGGAATGAAGCAGAACCTTCTTTTTTGGTTTATTACAGAAGAAGCAGAATTACCTAAGCTAGATGTGGCAGAGAAATAAATATGGTCTTTGGAGCAACAACACAGAGCAATGTAGTTTCTTACCTGATGCCCAGTATACCTATGTCCTCACAGCTTACCTCTTCACTGAACTACAGCTAAAAGGTGCTACAGCTACTTAAACTATGTTCCCCCAAATGACCACCTCTTCTCAATGACACTAATTGTCTCGTGATCCTGAAGTTTCTTTGATTCCGTGAATTTTCATGTCATTTTGTCAAATTTCCTTTTGTACTATCATTTAGTTTAATTGATTTTGTCTAATTGATGTAGTATCTACCATGTACAGGGCATCCTGGTGGCTGCAGGAAAAACAGACATCATTAGGACATTTCTATCCTGACCCTTGAGAAACTTACTATCATAAAGACTAGTGGTAATGAGAACATATGTGAACTTCGGTATAAAGCTGAAAAATACAACTGCCACGGGGTTCACAGAAAGAAGTTGGTGTCGATATCAGGGAAATCTTTATGGTGAAAGTAGGACTTACAATGGATTTTAAGTGGTGGAAATGATTTCTGCAAGTAGACATTGTGAGTGAGAAATGGAAATTCTATGCTTGAGAAATGAGATGGGCCAGGACGTGGTTGCATGGAGGAGGTCTGGGGCATAAGTAGTGACCAGCCGTGGGTTGCAGTTCAGTAAGAAGGCACCACTTGCAAACCCCAACCCCACCATCTGACATGCCCTCCAGATCATTCCGATGCACATTCACCCTCTAGGTCCTCTGACTAGACAATTAAATCAGGACTCCTGCCTTTGACCCTTGCTCCCTTGCTACCTCTGTTCCATCCTTCATCCACCACCTCCAGAATCTCAATGTCTAGAACTATTCAAGTGTGGATAGCAACGGCAGAAAGGGAAGGGTCTGTAGAATTTGTCAGAGAGTAAGTAATGCCTGAAAAATAAGAAATCCACTGGAAAAGCATCCTTTCCTATCACTCTGTGAATTCCAGTTCTGTGTGTTCACACTACAGTGCAGGGCTTCTGAACACAGGCTCTGGGGTCAGAAGGCCTGGATTCAAACTCAGCTCTGCCACCTGCTATGTGACACTGAGCAAGGCTTTATTACTTCTCTCCATAAATTGCCTCATCTGTGACATGAGGAGGAAAATACACCACTGCCTGGGTTCTTCATAAGGATTCAATGTCTAAATAGATGTAAGGATTTTAGGTCAGTGCCTGATGTACAAGCATATGGAATCGTTAGCACCAAGGTCTAAGAGCATCATCATCTACAATCAGGCAGCATCCTCAGCTTTTACTGGTTTTCTCCACTCAACAAACCCTTGTTGAGAAACTGAAGACTGAAATATCTGGGTTACGGTGTTACGGTGGTAAAAAAAAGTAATGAAAAGAATATTACTAGGGATCCAAGACCCTTCCTAAACCCGAAGAAGGGCCTGTCCTGCCTGCCCGGGGCCGTCTCCGCAGAGCAGGTCCGCATCCGCGCCCGGAAGCCGGGAGAACCCGGGTCGCAGGGCAGCGGCTGCGGCGGGGGAAAGAAGCCGGCGTCCCGGTCTGCGCGGCCCCGCGGAGGCCCCGGCAGGCTGGGGGCTTTCTGCCCGTTCACTCAGGCAGCAGGAGGAGGTTGAAGATCGCCGGGCAGCTCAGAGTGGCTGCGCTCCAGGCCGCCTTCAGGTGGGAGCCGCTGCCCCTCGGGGTGGACAATGCAGACTGCGGGCTGTAATCCGAGACGGGACGGGGCAGCGGCGGCCGCCCAAAGGCTCGGGCAGGCGAGGCCGTCCGCTGTGGCCTCCGCTCACTGTGTGTCTCCCCGGGGCTCCACCAGAGGAATCAGTTGGAAGTAAAAGAGGGAATGGAGACGGATTTTGGGATACTGGTTTCTAATCAATTGCTCTTAAAACTACCTGACTGTGGTACCACAAAGAAGGCACATGGTGGATCTGTGGCATCCTGCTGCACTGATGGACAGTGACTGCATTGGGGTATGGGTGGGGACTTGATAATACGGGTAAATGTAGTAACCACATTGTTTTTTCATGTGAAACCTTCATGAGAGTGTATATCAATCATACCTTAATAAAAAATTTAAAAAAAAAAAGACTACCTGACTGTGACTCTGAATACACACCTGACATCCTAAATTTTCTTGAAAATTCAAGACCATCTTCTCAACGGGCTTTCTTTGGCCTCTTCTTCTCTTCCTTCTGGTTGTGCTGTCCATTCGGCCTAGAACTTGAGCTTTGGGACACAGTCCCATTTTAGACAAATGTACCAGTAAATACTCTTGGTTTTGTCTCAATAAAGATATATGTTACAGGAATATTTTATTTTGTTCTTTCTTGAATGTCATATTTTAAAACAGTCTCTTCCAAGACTTTTTGTAAGACATCCTAATTACGGGAGAGCAAATAGTTGAATCTGGAATAAAGAGCTTCGTGAAAAGTCTACAGAGGTGAATTCTGGCTTTACTGGAGAGTTTGGGGCAAACTGCGTGTTTACCCTCCAGGCTGGCAAACACGTCATTAATATTTTGTTTGAGATTCTTCTCATTTGGTGTATACCAAACTATACTTTTTTTTTTTTAGCTAAACCACTTTAATAAATAGCAAAGAAGTTAACTCCCCTTCTCCAATCCCCTACTAAATTCACATTTTTATAGCTTGTCTAATCTCATTCATTTTGCTACAGTTCTGGCAGACATACTAGTGTCTGGAAAAATAAATTATTTAAAAACCAGCCCGAGACTGAGTCAATGCAACATCAAACTCCTATCAATATGTCACTGTCTGGCACAGCTTAAACCATTTACTTAGAATTTGATAGGTCAAACAACTTCATTTCCCCCTCACTTCTACACATTGATGCATGGATCAAGTAAACATATTACCTCTGTTCAGAGAATTGATGTCATGAGACCCCTTGAGCCTGTTAGAAGTCTCTAGAACATCTTTGATTTGGTGCAATCATCCCCGCAAAGACAGTAATATCTCAGAGGTGTGTGACGATACCATCCATGTTATACCCAAACTGGAAGTGCCTTCCCATGATTGATCTTTTATTTGCCTTTTCCCCCCAGTGGCATTTACCTGGCAAGGCAGATGAATTTTACTGCCTACATTTTTCCAGAATCCACTGATTTCTGATCTTACCTAGTAGACCACTGTCTTCTCTTTCAGGATGGCTGTGGTCACCGTGTCTAGTCCTGACTCTCCCTTCACTCTCCATCTCATAATTCATGTTTAAGCTGGTGATCCTGGTGAAAGGGAAATCTGACCATGTCCTTCCTCTCCTCCACAGCCTCCAGGAGCCCACAAGACAAAGTGTAAGCTCCTAAGCCTGGCTTGTAATGTCCTTCTCTGTGGGATGCTGTTTGCTTGGCCAGTCTCATCTCTTTCATTTCTTGCTTCATATTCTAAAAATCAGTCAAACTCACTTCAGGCACTTACCTGGACCCTGAGCCATCACCCCTCCTCCGAATAACTCTTGTATGTGCCACCTTCTGCCTGGAGGGATCGTCTCTCCACTTCCTTTCCCTTCAGGGGACTAACTCTTTTGGCTCTCAGTTTAACCACCATGACTACTAAAGGACATCCTTCAGTACTGGGATAAGTGGTAGCCCCCAGCCAGGGACAACATCCTGACTTACCACTTCCTACCACTTTTCACTCTTGTGTGTTTCTTCAGCTTAATTATTAGAGCCTGCAGCTGGACCATGAACTGTGCTTAAGTTAGGACCACATTGGTATTATTTACTGTCTTATTCCTATTCCCATTCCCCCTTGAGGGCCTTTTAGAACTTGTTACGCATCAGCAGAATTAGTCAAGTGCACAGCATCTCATTGATGGCATTGCTTGTGATTTTTCAGCACAGCTTTTTCATATTACCGACTTTGGATAAAATGTGTCACCTCTGGCCAGCGCAGTTTGATTTCACCATGCCTTCAGTGTGCTCAAGTAGAAAGGAAGCACCTTCCTAGAGTGAGTGTATATCTCCATTTGTCTATGACAATTCAGTTTGAATTCTCAAATGGGCCTTGGCTTGAATGATAGTTTTTGAGTCATTGTATGCATAGTTCAGGTGTATTTCTCAATCATTTACACAAACTTCAACATTCCCACAGAGCAGTGATATGGAGGAAATTAATTAATTACTGTCCGTTCTAGCACACCAGAGTAGCCTTCTAAGGGATGGTTTACACTTGTCTTTTGGTTTAATGTCTCACTCTAATTGCAAATTTCAAATTCTTTTTCAAATTCTTGAAGGAACATAGAATAAAAGAGAGAAACAGGTGCAGGATGAGAATATATTGACCAAATCTATACAAGACATTCCAGAATTGTCTTAACAATTCTTCCCCTTTCATGCAGAACCCAGGAGGCATTTGGGTTTTTTTGTTTTGTGTATGTGAGTTTTATTGTTGCTATTGTTTGGGGAGATTTTTCCCTTTGTTTAGGCCCCATGACCCCACCACCTTTGTCCTCTGCAATCCACCCCAAACTCCACCCCAGCCCCGCAGGCTGCAATTGACAAAAAATCTTTTAAAAACAATTATCAAGATTGGCTGCGTACCGTGATCAAATTCATTAGATAATAACTAAACTCTACATTTCACTTGGGCACAAGGTTTTATGTTTCTCTCTCTCCTTTTCTTTCTCCAGTATTCACATGGAAATAATGCCATAATTGTCTAGGAAAAAGTTTGAGGTGTTCTCCCAGGACCTGGCACATTTTGGGAAGCCTGAGCAGAGAGATGGGAAAGGAGAAGACAGTATCTGTTTTGGAAAAAAAAATCTTTTTTTAATAAAAACTAAATTTTGTTCTAAACACATGCCTAATACAATATGCACTACAAAATCAGAATTATAGCAAGTAAATATGTTTGTATGTTAAATTTCACATTTTGCTGGGAGTAATTTCCAATGGTGCTGAGTATTATTAGAGCAGTGTTTTGTGATAGAGGGTTTGCGTCAGATTTCACTGGAAATTTATATAAAAACTCCAACTCCCAAGGTGAATCCTGCATCAGAAACAATGAGTTGATAGACATCAAGAGGTGTACACTTTCAAAGGCCATCTCGGATAATTCTGATAGATGACTCATTTTCTCATCTTAAGAACTACTGTCACAAGCTAAGCCTAATAACAACATAGTATTTTGTGGATTATTGATTCAACCAATTCCTTAGTGGTAGAGATTTGGATTGCTGGATTTACTAGGCCCCAGGATTTAAGCATTTTTAAAGCTCAAAAAATTGCAGTAAGCTAAAACAGTACATGAGAATAGCCTTCTCATTAACTGCTATATACTTTTATGGTATGAAAGACACCTGTCAATCCAAGATAAATGATGGTTTATTTTTATATTTACATTGCTTTGTTTTCTAGTAGATTGCGTAATTCCCATCTGTTTATTGACCATTTATAGTTTTTGTCATCTCGTTCATTGAGTTCATCCTTGTACTTATTAGTTTATAATAGCTTTATATTTGTTGAAGAGATTGACATTCATTTTTCCCACATTTTTTGTGACATGTATTGCTCTTTTTCTTTTTTCAGCTTGTTTTGATGTGAAAAACTATAGATTACAATCAGACATGATGCAACTGTCTTCATGATTTCTTCCTTATGAACATCCTCTCCTTGTAAGAGTCAGTTAAATAATCCTTTATTTCTTTCATTTCTTCAATAGATTAATTCTATAATCCATCTGGAAATTAATTTCATGTACAAAGTGAAGTAAGAAATCTTGCTTATTTTTTTCCTGAGTGGTTTATCAACTTTTCCACAAGCACCTTAATAAATAGTGCATTTTATCCTGATTTAAAAATGCCACAATTAGCATAATAGGATGTTTAGATGTAGAAGTGTCTTTTTCATCATTTTCCCTTTTGTTCCACTGTAACTTCATGCTACATTTTAGTATTAAAACATGCACCTTTTCTCGCATTACTTTGTTACTCAAAATTTCCTCAGAATCACTTTTTCAAGCTTCAAATAAACTTTGATTCCAAATTCAAGTGGAATTACACTAGATTTATAAGAAAAAGAGAAGTTAAATTTTTCAATAACCTGTATTTCTATAAAGGAAAATACAATGTTTTCATTTCATCAAATCATGTTTTATACTACTAGGTAGAGTTTTTAGTTTTCCTCACATTGACACTAAGTATTTCTACTAATTTTATTGATACATGGTTTATATTTTGCCTGATGTCATCGAGTTTATTTTATTCAATAAAATTTTGAACTGAAGAATAGGAAAACAATTGTGCATTTTGTAACTCACTCCCTGTCTAAATTATCATCAATTTTAACAATTTTCAGTTAATTCAATCATGTGTTTTTTGGTTGAAAATTATATCATCGGTAAGTAACTGCAATTTATCTTCTCCTTCCCAAACTTTGTACTTCATATGACTTTTTCTTGTCTTTTTGCAATGACTAGACCTTTAGAACTTTTATAAAAACCATGGTCATAATGGTAATGGGAGGCATACTTATGGCACTTCAATGTCTTTGGTGTTTCACCATAAACATGAATGGGCCTTTGGTTTGTGATAGCTGTAGTATTTTAACAGTCAGGTCAAGGAAATCTTCCTCATCATACTGAGGAAATCATTATATATATGACCCTGGCACTGCATTTATTTTGTACTTTTATTTTTACTACTTTTAGACTTACAAAACAGTTGAAAAATAGTACCTAGTTTCCATATATCCATCTTCCAGCCTCCTTCAATGCTGACATGCCACATGATGATAGTACACTTACCAGAACCACCAAGTGAACACTGGTACAATACCAATAGCTAAAGACCTATTCAAATGTTACCAGGTTTTTTGTTTTTTTGTTTCTAACTAATTTCTTTGCAATTGTTGGAACACATGATCCTAGTCAGTATCCAATATCACATCCATCACAGGCAGTCTGTATCAGTTTCTCTTCATCTTTCTTGACCATGACATCATTGAGGAGTGTCAGTTATTTTGCCAAATATCATTCCATTGAATTTGTCTTCTGTTTTCACATAATTTAGATTATGTATGTTTGTTAAGAATGCCACAGAAATGATATTGTTTCCTTCTCTGTGCATGATACCATATTCGTCATGGGGTTTACAAGGCTTAAGGTGTTTCTGCCAGGTTTTTTTCCCCTCTGTTAACCATCAATCGCTCTGTAGATAACAAGTTATGTGGGGGAGGATGAGACTGCACGTACTGTTTTCTCAAACTTTCACCCACTGATTTCAGCATCTATCAGTGAATCTTGACTAAAAATATGTTTTATTAGAAATGGATTTTGAACTTTACAAATGTCTCTTGGAGACTGATCAAGATAATCATATGCTTTGTCAAGTTTAAAATATGTGGCCACTGAAATTGGTATTTGAATTACAGTGCATTTATAAGAAGCCATCCTATTAATCTGTAGTTTTGAGTAGTAGATTTCTCCATTTCAAATTATTTTTTGAATAAACTCTGCTGGTTATTCATCCCTTAATATACCATTGGATCTAGCATTCAATTTAGGACTTTTGCAATTGGAATTATTAATCAGATTGATCTATGGGGTTCTGGTTGTTGATGTGTATGTGTGTGTGTGTGTGTGTGTGTGTGTGTGTGTATATTTAAACTATTAAGTGCTTCATTCTCAGTGAGCCAAAAGCTGGAAAATGGAGACATTATAACAATGCATACTGGGGGGTATATGAAGATTTTCTAAAGGCTGCCAGATATGGATACTTTTTACTGGGCTTAATTGCTAAGTCTTAACTTCTTTATGATGTCTTTCTTAAAATTATCTATCTGGGGTCAAGGTCAACTTCAAACTCCTTCCTCTCTCCCCCTCACAATGGCCCTTCTCCCTTTCTTGGAGCAAGGCAGAGAGAGCTCTTTCCTGACTGGAGTATTAGCTACATTGCCTTAAGGAATAGAAATCTCTAAGGAGATTTGAATCTCGAATCTCTAAGTAAGATGCAAATATTGCTCTAGATGTTCAGAAAATTAATAATGTTGATGACTGAGTAACAAATTTTTGTGCTCTCAACAAAATTGAAGGAGGACCAAATGTAATTATTGATGTTAGATCATTAAAAATATAACTTAGAAGGAGTTCAAAGAATTAAGTGGCATTTCCACAACAAAACTTCCATTCCCAATCACTATTTATGGGAACAAAGTTTCTCAGACTATCACAAAAGAAAATCAAGAATAGAAATTATAGTGAACCTTGCCACATTCTAATGATAGGTATTGCTCAGCCACAGACACCTGAACTCATAATTCTATCTGTCTGAGACAGGTGGTTTCAATAAGATTTTGCTTTTAATAATTAATAATGATCAAGATGTATAATACTTATCTTTGTGATCATTTGTTTACTATTAATTATAGTCATAATTACACAAATTTTTTACATCAGAATAATATGAAAATTTGAAAGAACAGGCCTTTTTGCAATGATAAATGATAGGTGTTGAATGAAGATTTTCAAGCATCAAAAATAGTGTATTATAATGAAGTATAGGAGAGAAGTGGAACAGAAACACACAATTAGAAAAAAGAAAGATACAGATCTTCAAAATTTAAAATAAGAGCTATTTTCCTTTAAGTGACTGATAATGGTTGTCAAATTGGACACTTTTAAAGGTAATTTTGTTTTAAAATGACAACATTTACAATTTTCAGAAATTACATTCTTTTAGATAATTTAAAACTTGATGGGAATATCTAATTTGAAATTTGGTGCCAACTTTGAAATGTATAAGGATATGTAGCCATATATAGGCATGAAATTCTTTTATGGGTACACAAGCAAAAATTTGATAACCATCTCTACGGTGAAGATTCAGATTTATTCAAATGTGAAAGACTATATCCATTCACTAGAAATGATAATCAAGAGCGTTGTTTACAAGGATTATCTATTTGAATGAACTAATTGGTCTATTCAGGGAAAATTTTTCATCTATAGCTCACATGAGAGCCTAATTCTAATTTGTCTGAACTATTACAGAGGCTGCTCATGTATAATAGTATAAGCTATATTTAATGCATATCATTTCATGTTTGTTATGTGGCCTACCAACCCTGATTTCTGTAAAAAGAAAAGAATATATATGTTTCTCAATTATATGATATTGGGTAATTTCAGCTAATAAGCAGATGCCTGAGATGGTTAGTTAGCATTTTGTAGTGAAAGGTAGTTTTCGTGACTTAAACTATTGATTTGTGTTATGAATTTTAAATTTGTCTAAGAAATCTTGGATCTAATTCTGCCTCCATAGACAGGCAGATACCGGGACTTAAAAAAAATACTTTTGCAAAAGCAAAATAATAATATTAAAAATACACAGGGAACTTCTACTTTCTGCTCCAGCACATAGGAAGCTTGTAAGTCATCACTCACATCTTCACAACAAGAAAAAAGTTGAACAAAATGAAAATCAATGACTCTTCTAAGATAACTCATAGGACTGAGGTCATAGGACAACTGGTACCTCCAAACATGGGGAACATACAGGTGAATATAGAGAACCACAGTTAATCTGACTAGAAGCATAGGAGCCACTGTAGTTAGAACAGGAGTAGGAAGACTTAAACTGCAACTGACAAATTGCTAGAGGTGTGGTGTGGGCATGCTTGAGAGGCAGATGGCCAGTCTTAAGGGGAGTCCCACACTATCATGAGTTTTACCTCCAGGAACTTTAGCAGGTCCTAACAGTGGAAATCAGAGAAAAATCACCTCAGGGATTTAACTATTTTACCAGACTCTAATCCACTGAAGTTTTACCGGAAAAGGGAAAAAGGAAATATCCAACTCCATCGCCTTTGGATTTCCTATCTCACCTAAGAAAAGAGCTGAGACACTGGTGAAGGTCATAGTCCAGTAAGTGGCACAGGCTCAAGAAAATTCTGAGACCAAATCAAAGGACTTTAGAGTTCTTCCCTCCACTCCGTCAAGAGGACACCTGTACAATAACTGGATTACAGAAGAAAGAACTACAGATCTCAGACTTCACCTAAGAAGCTCTAGGGAAACTCAAAACAGTAGGGAGAGAAAGCAATGGACAGTGGTGGAGACTTCAGTCTCTGGCATCTACAGCTCCGGCAAATAATAAACACTGCCTACCTCTTAGCCAGGTGAACAGAAAAACACACACTACAGGCCTACATACCTCAGTTTCTTTTACCCAGTGAGTCACGTCCAGCTTTCAACACAAAACTACAAGGCATACTAAGAGATAAAACACAACTGGTTGAAGTGACAGACCAGCATCAAAACCAGACTCAAACATAGCATACATTTTGGAAATGTCAGACTGAGAATTTAAAACAACTATAATTAATAGGCTACAGGCTCTAGTGGAAAAAAATGGACAACAGGCAAAAATACATGGGCAGAGAGATTTAAACTCTAAGAATGAATGATAAGGATATGCTAGAAATTATAAGCACTGTAACAGAAATGAAGAATGCCTTTGATGGTTATATCATAGCCCAGACACAGCTTAGGAAAGAATCAGTGAGCTTAAAGAGAGATCAACAGAATGCCCTCAAAATGATATATGAACAGGAAAAAAGTGAAAAGGGCAGAAGAGAATATCCAGGAACAGTGGGACAATTCTGAAAGGTGTAATGTTTGCATGCCAGGAATACCAAAAAAAGAAAGGTCAGAGAACTCAAGGAAGATAAATACCAAAAATCAACACCTAGGTATGTCATACTCAAACTGGCAAAAGTCAAAGATCGAAAGAAAACCTGGAGAAGCCAGAGGGAAAAACACCTTACCTATAGAGGAGCAAAGGTAAGAATTACACTGTACTTCCCTTCAGACACCATGCAAGCAAAAGGAGAGTGGAGTTAAGTATTCGAAGTGTCAAAGAGAAAAACACACCAACCCAGCATTCTGTATCAAGTTAAATTTTCCTTAAAAAGTAGAGGAGAGAAGCCCAGGCATGCATAATGGGGTCAGGTGTATGAGGAATATGGGTCTTTCTTTTAAGCACAAGAAGTAGGGAGGTGAAGCAGTAAAGGTGACCCGAAGCTACTCAAGAATTGCTTTGAGTCTGGGGTGGAGGATAAGAATGCCAAGGTTGTTCCTGAAGGCAGAGGGAGCTGAGGCCTGAGCAGCTGCTGTTAATGCCTCTGTCTAACAGCAGAAAAATGCCTGTCTCCTTGGACACATTCAATGGCAACTCCCTAAGAAGTCTAAACTCCAGCTGTTATTACTATTACAACTCTAAGAAACTACCTCTCTGTCCATACGCAGCCACTCTCCCGGGCAGGGCACAACCCTGGGGGTTGAGCAGGACCCACTCCCAGCCCAACACCTCAGGCCCCGAAGGTCTGTCCCCATCTCAGCAGGTAACTCTGCTTTTCCTCACGCAAGGGTAAAGCTCCTTTCTTAGTGACCTCTCTGAGCCTTGACACTCTGTTGACACTGCATTCACATGACTCAGGAAGGCTACTTAGACGACATTTTCCTAAAGATTTTCTATGCCTACACTAAGGAGCAGCCACAGCGTTCTTTGGGTTTAGAAAGGGCAGGGGAGTGTTAACTTTCCTCTGTAATAAAGACTTGGACTCTATTTTTGATGAGTGACTTTTTTTTCCTTCAGCATTATAGACATGTAATTGACATAAAAAGATGAACACAATGAATAAAATCAGGTGAGTTTGGATATATGTATATACTCGTGTTTACCGTCATCACAATCTAGGCAATAAATGTATCGCCTCCAAAAAAAAAGTAGTGAAGGAGAAATAAAGACTCTCAGACAAAGAAAAATGAAGGGAATTTGTAGACCTGCCTTGCAAGAAATGTTAAAAATCATTTGTCAGAGAGAAGGAAAATGATACAGGTCAGCAACTCATCTATATATGGAAAGGAAGAGCACTATATAAGGATAAATGAGTACAAGATAAAATATTTTATTTTTCTTATCTTAATTGGTCTAACATTATAGTTTATTCAAAGCACTAAAGCAGCAATCTAGTTTACAATTATAGTTTAGGGTTAAGTAAAATGAGTGAAAGAAATGTTACATGGGGTGGATGGGAGGAATTTGAAATATTCTATTATAAGATATTTGTAGTACCTGTGAAGTCATTATTTGAAAGTGGGATTGGATTAGTTGTAAATGTATATTGTAAATTCCAGGGTGACCACTAGAAAAAGTAAAAAAAAATGTATAGATGATATGCAAAGAGAGGAGAGAAAATGAATCATACAAAATAATTAATAGTAGAGAGGCAATAAAAGGATAGAAGACAAAAGAAAAAGAAAGAACAGAACAACAAACAGAAAACCATAACAAATATGATAGATATGAATTCAAGTATATTAATAATCATTTTAAACACCAATGGTGTAAACAGATTAATTAATTAAAACACAGATTGTCAGAGCGTACCAAAAACCAAAATGCAACTGTATGATGTCTCCAGAAACCCACTTTAAATGAAGACACATATAGATTAAAAGTAAAGCTATCAAGATAAATACACTATGCTAACACAAGTCAAAAGAAGGAGGAACAGACATTTTTATTTCAGACAAAGCACACGTTAGACCAAAGGAAATTATCTGGGATAAGAGTCATTATGTAGTGCTAAAGGGCTTAATTCTCCAAGAAAGCATAATGATTCTTAATGTGTATACCCCTTACAACACCATCAATGTAGATAAGACAAAAAGTGATGCAAGTCTCAGGAGAAATCCATAAGAAATTATCATGGGAGTCTTCAACACTGCTCTATCAGAAGTGGACAGACCTGGCAGGCAGGAAATCAGTAAGGATCTATTGGAACACAACAGCACCATGGATCAGCTGGATTTAATTAACATCTATCTACCACTTCACCCAATAACAGCAGAACACACATGCTTCTCAAACTTACATGGAACTTCCACCCAGACAGACCACATTCTGCACCATAAAGCACATCTTAACAAATTTAAAAGAATAGAAGTCATACTAAGTATGCCCTCAGACCACAAGAGAATTAAATTAAAAATATGTAACAAAAACAATAACTGGACAATCCCCAAATACTTGGAGATTAAGCAAGTTAAGCAATCTGCTCCAGAGCACGCAGCCACCAGGAACCTAGATTCAAATCCACTCCTGTTTCACGCGGGAGCCCTTGCTTTCACTGTTGGGCTATATCCTTTCCTAATTCTTTGGAGACTGTTAACCAACTGTAAAAATCTAATCTAATTTAACCAATTGTAAAAATCTAAGCAGTGTTTAGAATGTTATAATACCATGGTTATGTTAGGAAAGTATCTAAGAGGAAAGTGACCAAAATCAGAACTGAGTGATCAGATAAATTAAGTAAAACCTCATCAATAAGTCTGGTACAGTTTCCACTTTAGTTGTCATGCGCCAGTCAATATAATGAGAAGTCTTTTTAAAACAATAAAATAAAAAATTTACCAATTTCATGTCAAAAATAACAGCTTTTCACTTTGGGAAATATTTTTATTTTGGATTTGAGGGTTTGGATTTGATTAAGCGAACAGTTTTGGCTCTTCAGTTTACTTAGCTAGTTTATGAGAGGGCAGTGATTTCGTCAACTGGAGGGAATTAAAGGTCCTGGTAAGTCACCCAGTATTCTGGGCTTTCTCATCAGTGTGTGCGTGGTTCCCCTCTGCATGTGGGGGATCTAGATTGCCCTCAGAGATGGGAAACCACTCGTCAAGACTCAGCTCCGTTTACCATGTACACCATTCAGAATGAATGCCCATGACTTCTGGCTTTGGAAAAGTGTCTCTCAAAGTCATACATAAATATTTGAGGCTTGGCAAAATCAAATGCCAAACACATTTTCCTTTGATTTTTCAATACATGAATATTTTTCTAGAAATAAAATAATTATAATCTTGGTGCCTAGATTGATAGATTTAAAAATAATTCATTCAAATCTACATGCAAGACAGACTCTATGTCCAAAAGCCTATTTAGCCCTTTGGTCTGTTAAACTTTATGAATTACCTTTTTTTTTTTTTTTTAAATTTTGGTTGTTGGACCAAACAATTGGCCAACTCTAAAAGGCTAAACGTAACTTAACTTCAAAGCGTTGGAATTGTGTTTAAAACCCAATCACTTAGGAATGCTTTCTCTCTCTTCTGAGTTGGAAAGTTCATCCTACTTTTTGTTACAATGTCAGGTCCTGAGCAGGGTGGCGGCCAGCGAGTCTGATCAGCTCCTGCAAGTGGGTTTGGACGCTGGGCTGCAGCACCTCCGCTGAATTTCATTCACGCTGTGGTTTCTGAGCAAAGAGCTAAATTAAGCCTAGGAACATGACTGAGAGGCCTAGGGTTGGGACAATTGTTTTCTAAGTACTGGTGATAGAAATGACTTCTTTTGTGTCCTAAAACTTAGCAGTAATTGCCTTTCAATAAAAGTGCATGGCTTATTTTCATCAGAGCAGTAACAAGGTCCAAGCCAACAGTTGCGTGAGAACTGCCTTTTGGTCCTTCACCATTAGGCGCCCACAGAGGTTCAGTGCAGGCTTCCTCCGGCGTATGTGTCTGCTGTCCTTCCTCCCAATGTGTAGCCTGTAAAATCTGCCTCCGCATGTATATCAGTTCAGATGGTACTTCCTCCCTGAACCAGATGTAGCTTCTTCTCCCTCCCCGCTGTCTTTCATAGTTATGTTAGCTCACTGTAGTTGTTTGCCTCTCTCCTTTGAAACATAAGGTCCTTGGGATAGGGATTTATTTTTCCCTCTCATGTCCCCAAGGCCTCCCAAGATGTTTGGCATAAAAATGTGGGTGACTTTTTACATATAGTGATACATGGAAAAATGAGATGAGGACTCACACCTCACACAGCTCATTGTTTTCTTCACAAAAGCTCTCGCCAATATCTTGGATGCAGTTCTTCTTAAACTGTGCCAAGGAATGTAATCACTTCTTCACCGAACAATATTTATGAAACACCTCCTCGGTGCACAGCCCCTGCCAGGTCCTGGTGATGCTGTATTCCAGGCGGCAAGTGGGACCCTGGTGTCAGGGACAGTGATCTTGGACATATCTTTCTGGGAACTCCCAAGTCTGGAGTTCCTAAGATGAAAATGTCTCCCGTAACTTCCTTTATTGCATGACAATTCAATTATAATTTTTATTGTTATTCCTGACATAACATTAGCACTCTCCAGAATTTCCTGGCAACAGCCTAGCAAGGATATTTTAATGGCAAGAATGAGCACTTACCATCTGAGGAAAAGAGGAAGAGGTTCTTAGCTGGTCATCAGCTAGGGAATCTCTGCCGGTGGCTTTTTACTTCACTGGCTCAGAACTGCCTTTCCTTCCCTGAATGCAGGATCCGCCTCTTACAGTGCCATTTGGAGAACAAAAGAAGAGTGGGCCTGGGGGTCAAACACCAACTCCTCACCTCATGCCTAGACCCATTTCAGTCAGCTGGCAAGGTCAGTGGGTCTGAAAATGGTGGTGCAGAGAGAGCCAAGTTGGAGGTATCTGGCTCACAGACAGTGCAACAGGTTATGGATGGACCCTTTCCTCTTGTCTGGGAATTTTGACTAAGCCTCAAGCTCAGCCTAATGGCTTTTTAAGTACCACTGCTTTTCAAAGAGAGTCATTGGATTAGCTACTCTGCACAGGGCTTGATAAACAGCATCTAAACCATCCTAAATCACCCTGAAGTCTGTAAGAGAACAGCAGAGTTTCGGGAGGGAGGAGGAGAAGCCATTTCTATGAAGAGAATCCAGAAGCACACAGAGCACTGTGGCATTTTGCTTCTCCCTCTCACCTCCCCCACACTTTGATCCAAGCAGTGGGGCCCCTGAGGTACGCTCGCAGCCATGGGGTGGTCTCTGAGAGGGAAATGTGAATCTCTCTTCTGGCTAGACGCTTGCTGAGCACTGATGTCCATCCGTAGGTCTCCTGCCAGAGCAGTGAGTGGGGCTAGAGCGAGCTGGACTCGTGTCCCGTGTGGGCTCCGCGGGAGGACGGGCCAGGCTTCCTCTCCTTCACAGAAGCTGAGTGGGAGGCAGGCTGCCACTGGCAGGCGTGTGGAGAGCAGGGCTTGGTGGGGTGAGGGTAAGAGAGATTTCCCTTGGGCAGAGTGGGTGTAGGCTCAGGACGTCTTGGAAATGTTCGACGGCTTTCTGCACAACAAACGGAACAAAAGCAGGGATGTCCCGGAGAGGCTGTGATAGCGGATGTCATGGCCGTTGAGTATGTGTGGGACGTGGGAAAGCCGGCTCAGAGGAACCTCCCAGTAAGCCCCTGGGAGAGACGTGGCCACTGACCCAAGGCCACTCGCAGGCCGAGGGAGGAATACAGGCTGCGCCGCCAAGAATCACGCCCTTTGCCCCATTGCTCTCACCACACACCTTTCTCCCTCCCTAACTCTACCTCAGAAGAGCCACAAAAAGTTAGGAAAAACAGAAGGACAGACTGAAGAGAATCTCAAATCAAGCCTGAGTAACGAAGAGGGATGAAGTTTTACATTGGATATAACATTAATTTATTTTAAAAACTTACTTTGTACTGGATTTCATAAAACCTAAAGTAACCGAAGAGTGTCAGCATCTTCTAATAATGCTAGCAGATCCATATGGAAGGGACATTGACGAGGGGTTTGAAGGCAGTGATGGGAGAGAAGTAAGCCATTTCCTGATTTTACGTTACAGTGTTCAGCCCTTTCAGTAAACCGGCGATGGCCGTGTGAATGGCGCGAGCCAGGGCCTTGAGTTGGGTGTGGGTCCTTCCTCAGGCAGCAGAGGATTAACGGGGGCACCTTCAGCATCTGGCCTACTGGGGTGAAATGTGTGGCACAGTGACACGGGGTTACCAGCCCCTGTCCCCTTGGCACTTACCTCCACGCAGCTAAGGCTACTCACCTCCAAATACTAAAGGTGTTTCTTATTCTGCAGAACATCAGTCCCACTGATATCAGTAGAAGCTCCACAAAAACAAAACTAGCAAAAAAATTCATGGCCAAAAATAGAGGGGAATCTCTAGATAAAACCCTCAGGTTTCTTGACAGTCAGTTTTTTAGCACTTTCCAAAGCATATGTGGGCTGGTGAATTGGTGAGAGAAGGATGACTATGCAGTTTTCCAAACCAATTCAGTCCGAGAACGTTTTTTTTCCCAGAGAGCATTCAAAGTGTCCATAATACCGTGGTGCATTAGGGAATGTGGGGAGGGGAGAGAGATTCTTGCTCAGGAGGCCACTGGGCCGCCTTCCCTTTTTCCTAGTGGCAGCCTTTTTTCAGCTAACCCTGTTTTCTACCTAGCAATAGTGCAGTTATTTTGAAGAGTAATAAGCTCTAAGATGTTAAATGATCCCCACCCCCCACCAAGGCACACAGCTGGTAGGTTGCAGAACAAGGAGTAGAACTCACTCCTGGGTCCTTCCCTCTCATATTCTGCTTCCTGCTTAATGTTTAGCAGTTTTCAACACCTATTCCAGACGCTCAGTTCTGTACGTGAGGTGAACCCAAGTAAAGATGCGTAGCTGGGTGAGTATCGGTAGGTGTGACAGAAGGCCTGAAATTAAGTCCTGATATCTCATGGCTGCCTTAATGAGACCAAAAGGGCTCATCTAACCCAAATCCCCAGCCCTCCCTGCTCCCATGGTCCTCTAGTCAAACCATGTTCCTCACCAAGGAGACCAGGCCTAGCTCCTGCTTTACCCTAACGAGTGGGTTTGAGTTCCCTGCCAATCTGCAGAAGAATTCAAATGGGCCAATCACATCCTCCTAAGGGAACCAGGGAGCACCTCAGCCCGGAGACACTACAAGCCTGCTACCCACAGCCCCACAGTGTTCACTCTGCTCCTGAGGGCAGCCCGCATGCAGCCCTGCATGGCACGCGGTGTTCTCCCCTGTTGGGCTGTGGGTACAGGTGGCTAATAAACTGCTGTCCATCTCTTCTGTTCAGTGTCAGGTGTCATGGGCTTGGCCATCCCCATTGCTCTAGGGCGAGACTCGTCCCTCAACAATCGGCAGAACAGGAGGTGATAAAAGCGGTGAGCATCAAAACAAGGTATGGCCAATATTTGAAACTGTGAATAAGAAGGCATTCCTGTTACATGTAGAATTTTTTTAAATAAATTTATTTTCAAGAACTTAGAATAAATCCATGCCTGGTCACCTCAGAGACTGGCTTTAGGATGATAAATTAAAGAGCAGAGGCCAGCTCTGTCCCAACCCGGATGATGTCAATGGGTGAAGTGATTCAAAATAAATGTTTTGGAGTCAGACTGCATGGGACTGAAACTTCACCCCTGTCACTTAGGCATATGGACTTTGATAAGTTAGTTAAACTCTCAGGCTCACCTTCTTCAACTGCAAGTGGGAAAATAATAATACCTACATCACAGAGTTCTTATGAGGAATAAATAATGCCAGGTAAAGCACCTAGCAAGTGATGTTGCACATAATAAAGGCTCGATAAATTTTAACTAGCTGTTTGTATTTCTAAATTTAAAAAAAGTTTCTTGCAGAAAAATAAGTATCTTTGTGTGAACTATCCATAAAGCTACCATTTCTTTTAAACCAACAGGTGAAGTCATTTATCAAAGCATGCCCTTATATCTGGAACACCTAATAAACATGATCTTTTTTCAACTGGATAAGGGAGGGATAGATGAGCAGGATCAATATGTCTCTACATGAAAACATAGTCAACCTGGAGATGAAGACAGTTACAGATTCTGAGAAGAGTAAGTTGTTTCAGGTGGGATCTTAACAAACTCTTATTGGCACTGCTGGGGCAAAACAATTTCACTGGAGTCTTCAAGACAAAGAGGCTAGAAGAGTAGGAATTAGTTCATAGTGTGAAAGCAGAAATGGGAGAAAGAGGATGAAAAATGTTCTCAGGTATTGATCTCAGGAAGAAAATCTTCAGGAACCATGTTATTTTAAAAATGGGTGGGGTGGGGTAAAACTAACTGGAGAGAAATCCAGCTTAGGCTGCCTCTCGGGAAGTTCCTTGTGTTAGAGCGCAGGCTCCAGAGGCAGGAAACCGCGAAGGCAAAAACAGCAGATCTCTTCATGGCAGATACGTGAGAGTGGAAGCCACTGGGCTCCTTGAGCATGTCACAAGTTGTGGAGGGGACTTCAAAGTAGTGAGACATTAAGTACAAGTCTGAGAAAGAATACAAATGTGAAAAGTAGCCAAAGTAAGGAAAAGAATTTTCTTTTTTATGAAGAATCACCATTTATTGAAAATGAACAGAACTTTTTTTTTTTTAAGAAAGAACAAGATTCTCTCTTCCAAGACAGAGGGGGAAAGTAATTTGGATTGATAAGAGGGAATGTTATTAAGTAAAACAACTGACTTCACAAAAAAGAATCAGTGAAAGCATTTCCAGTGCCAGACATCCTTTCCACCTGACATGGATCAGAGTTGCTCATCTCAAAGTTCTCTTCTCTAACATACAGGAGCCCTGGACTGGTCACAACACTCTCCATTAATCAGTTAATGCTATTATTAGATAAATAAGAACTGGACTTAAGATGGTCATGAGACATTTCTATCTGTCCCTAATACAAAGAGCCATGTGGAAATGCCATTCAAATCACAAGTACCTGTAGGGAAGCCCAAACTCTGTACTCCTGAACTATTGATCTGCTGGATTCTGTCTGATGTTCACAGCCTTCTTGACAAAGGCAGGGTTGTTTCATTGTAGAACCCACTCACCAGCTGTGTTTCCTATGGCATATTCAGAATCAGACAATGGATTCTAGCGTGTTTTTAGGTCACTGGTATACTGATTATAATACATGTTGGAGTTTTGCAATTCCTTCTGTTTCATTATTATATCAGCTATTAGGTATTCAGTTGTGTTTTTTAAAAATCTCAACAGTTATAAAAAGAAAGCATTTCTCATAGCAAGTAGAAATAAATCTAAAGAAGTGAAGATTAGTTTCACAATGTTTTTCTAAAAATTTTTATCATTCCTTTTATAGAGATTCTTTCAGACCAGCTTTTATCTTGTTATTTAGTACAATGCAGCAGAGCACAAACACATTACAGATTTTAAGAGTTTTGGAATGCCAACAGACTTCAAAATCTGGTATACTAAATACAGTTTGATCATTGAATTATACCATTTCTTGAAAATTGTATGCTGTGAATTTAAAATCATGACATGAGGCTTTCAACTCAAGGCCTGGGTAATGATGTATTTTGTTAATAATTCACAAAATGGCGACTTGGAGTCTTGGAGAAATTGATTTATCTTTCAGAACATAAAACAAAATCTGGAGATAGTGAACTTGGCTATGGCTGTTTCTAATCTGAAAAATTATTGTATTTAGTGTAACATTCTATCCTCACTCGCTCCTTTATCTTCTCAAGGATCCAGAGTAGCTCAGAGGTCATCCATTTGGGTATTCAGTCAACAACAGACATCAAACACCTACAAGTGCCAGGCCCTGGGCCAGGCATTACTTATATTCTTAACACCAAACTGGGATGCTCACCATTTAATTAGGAAAGCCAATCCAGTGTGATAGGCACACGACTAGAAACCCAGGCAGAGTGGTTAACTCCATGCAGAAAAGCCTGGGAACATAGCATGGAGGGGACAGCATTTCAGTTGAATGGAGGAGAATTTCACCAGATAGAAAACATAGGAAAAGGAGCTTGTTCCAAGCAGAGAAATGTGCAGGTGTAATGCCCGAAGTCTGAAGAGTCAAGCATTTCAGAGTGGCCGGAGCACAGGTGTTCATGAGGGAGAGGAAGACGGGGGCCCTGCAAGATGCTTTACCGCAGATTTCCACCCAAGGATTCTAGATTAAAGGTAGAAAGTGTTGGTGCACTGGCAGGGGATGGAGAGGAGGGAATGTATCCGATCATTTCAGAAGGTAATTTCATTTCAGGACTTAATGAGCTGGTGGATATGAGGCCTGATGGAAGGATTAGAATTCTGGCAGGTGTGAGCATAATTGCCCTTAACTACATAAATACTACAAGAAGAGCAGATTAGCAGAGAGCCACCAGCGCAGAGTGGAGAGAGTTTTATTGGACTTGTCGAGGTGCAAACAGTCATGTCCAGTAGATGTGTGCAGTAAAGATGATCCAGGAACTATGGATGTAGAATAAGGGGTGGGTGGTGTATATATACCAGTCAAAGCCGGTGAACCATGAATGAGGTCACCAATAAAGAGTATCTCATGCTTGAAGCACGTAGGACCAAGGATGGAACTTTATAGCTCCAAAATCTAGGCCATGTGGCTTGCAATCATGAATGAAATGTTTTGAAAAAATTAAAGTTCAAAGGTCTAAACCATGGTTTAGGGACAATTGTTCAGGTTTGATACTATTAGTGATAAAATTGATATTACTGATATTATGTGACATGAAACACGATAATGTTTCATTAAAGAAAACCTAATTGTCTTATTTTTATAACAGCCATATTCTTAATGTCTGTCAAACTTCTAAATTAGTTTATTAGTGGCAGAAACAGTAAAATCTAGCAAAATGGACATAAATAGCTATGTAGATGTGGCTATACAGAGTTAACTCAGATATAGGTGCACCTATAGGTATAGATATAATTAAATGTTTATATCCATCAGGAGTTTTCTCTCTTAAGGGCTCAGTTTCTTTATAATCTTTGTGTTTTTAATCCAAAGAGAATTGATTTAGCATGATCAGGTAACTTCCAGTTCAGATTTGCCTTAATATTTCTAGCTTTGTTTATCCAGTGAGAGTGACTCATGCTATTGACAGGATCTTTTAATTGCAATGTGGGTAGGTACTGTAGCGATGTCATTCTGACTTGGTGTGCTGAGAATGACCCTTGGCAGAATTCCCAAATGTATCTGAGAATGGAACATGGAAAATCTTTTCAGCACCACTCTTGGTTTAGACTTATGCAAAATTAGAGTTAACTCAGGTCTCCACAGTCACTTGCCCTGCAATTTCCATTAACTGTGCCATTTTGGATGATTTTATTGCTATGATCCTGAATTGAAAATGGAACAGATTTTATTTTATTCCTCTTTCCTCTCTTAGCTCTGCAGTGCACTGTGAGTTCCTGCAATTATATCCCCAAGCACACGGCCTAGGCAGATGTATACATGAGCCGTCACACAAAATCCCTGCACATTTACACAGTGTATTTGGATAACATACACACATAATAAAGCTTTCCGTAGATACTTTTTCATTCTATGTTCTCACTTGTAAGTGGAATGAAAATCGATGTGAGAGATCACTAGAATGTTTCACCTAGATGACATTATTGTCACATGTGCCATACCATAATTCATACATTAATATGTAAAAATGACATTTTTTTAATAAAACGTGTCACTTTAATTTAGAGCTGAAGGAGAAGACATAGGAAAATATTTTCCAATTCATTAGGCCACAGGCCCAAAGAAATAAATCCTTCTGATGAATCCTGTCATCACATTGTAATTCCAACACTTCGATATTCTGAAATTAACCAGGCCCATGCCACCCTCTACTTCACTGTTTCAGCCTAAAATGCTTCCAGAAACTTCCCCAAGCACTAGCTGTGAAATTACATTGTGTACTAATGGAATCACTAGGCAGGGGGTAAAAGAGGGTGTTTTGCAGTGTGTAACTGATTTTAGATAAGCGGTGAGCTCATGTATCAGGAAAATGACTTGTTTCCTTTTCAAATTTTATATAGTGAAGTAGCCAAGCTAATTTTATAAGCAAGGATTTTGCTATAGCCATAGAGATTGTGACTGTGCATAAGAATAAGTCCACCACTGCAGCCCTGAAGTCTTTTTTGGTAGCATTTACTTACTGTCCTTGGAGGGGTTCTCCTCCCTCACGGTGCCATCTGGCAGAGGTTTTTAAGGAAGCTCTTGATCCAGTCTCCATTGCAAGACAAAAAAAAAAAAAAAATGAATTAATTGGTCAGTTGACTGTCATTGTTCTTCTATTTTGACTCCTATGAACTTTATATTATACCCATTTCTAGACTACAAAATGCTGTTGGACACTGGGGAATTTTCTTACAGATATTTGTCTTCAGAACTTGCCTGTTATCTCCTGAAGACAGAGTCAGTGCCTTAAAACCAAAAGGCCCCCAATCCTGCCATGTGTTGCAGAATATACACTACTGACTGAATAGGTTCTTTCAAACATCTGAGGAACACAGGGTTCAGTGAGAATTAAATTCATTTGTAAAGTTTTGGTTTCTAGGGAACATCAAAATCAGCATGAACATACTTGCACTTCCTAAGCATTCTCCTAGCATATTCTTTCTGCATACATCCAACAATATTGACTGAGTACCTACGGTGTGCTACTGATTGGGATGTATCTATGAATGAAGCATTTATTTTGGTCCTCAGATTCCATGACAAAATAATTTGAGAAACACTGTGTTAAAACACCTAGAAATATTTTTCCCCATGGAGACTAATCAGGACTATTAATATGCTAATAAATATTGTATATACCTAAAGAAGAAAAATCTGCAGCTTTTCCCACATTTATTTTATCAGGGGATCATCAATCAGGGCTAGATTTTTGGAACTTATTCCATGTTGATAATGGACTTCATTCCTGATATTCCTAGGTCTTTACCATGTTCATTTATTGATTATTCTACATTTAAGTACATTGATACAGAGACTAGGATATTGTCTAACGCTCTGTGATTTAAGAAGCCTATTTTGCTGTAGGCACTCCCTGAATTTTAAATAGCATAATATTGACTAAAATTAGCTTTTCCATTTTCAATGCTTCAGCAACATAAAAATAATAAATAAGATGATATTGAGGGCCATCTTAATACATGTGTTAGGCACTGTGTTGAGTACATTTGTGAATGGCCAGACTCAAATATTAAGACAACCATATGAGGTAATGACTAATTTTTTAACTGAATTATATAGTTGACAGACAGATAACTAACTTGCCCAAGACTGCACAGATATATTAAAGTGGAGCTTAAATTCATCCTTGTTACATTTGTTTTTCAAGTATTAAATTATTGAATATGTAAAATAAAATTCTTATAATTTTTCTAACCACTATCTTCATACACTTTTGTGTTTATCAAATATGTATCTCACCAGTCACTGCCCTGGACTTTCTCTTACTTCTTTTGATTTATTTTATCTAAGAGTAGAAAGCAGAGCATCAAAGAGAGCAGAGCTGGTGGGTAAAATTGTGTTCTTGCTTTTAAAAAAAAAGATTATGATTGGAAATGGAATGGGTAAATATCTTAAAGGACTGGGACAAGGTGGGAGAAGGAGCTAGTGGGGAGAGGAAGAATAGAAAAGGAAATAACTCCCTTCATGTGTCCCAAAATTTACAGGGAAGAAATGTGCTGCAGTACTTTATTTGGAAGAGAGAAGGGAATGATCATGTGAATAAATAATCACAGTGGTACCAAACATTTAAACATTAAATTTGGGTGATAAAATGTATGCGTGTGTATAAAAGTATCAGTAACTTCACATAGATTGATAAGTACATAGGATCAATTAAAAATTCACAGTAAATGGTAACCACTTCAAAGTATTCAATTAAGTGAAAAGTTCCAGTAGGTCTTTATCATATTGATTTTCAGTCAGGGTCAATCAGCTATAAAAGGATGTTGAATATTCTGTATCTCAGTATATCAGTCCCACCAGCATTTAATCACTGCCCCTTCTCTCCTGAATCAAATATCTAATGGACATCAATAAACAATACTCTTTCCTGAGTTGACAATACTTAAGACCTCACTATACACCAAGCATGCTGCTGATTGCCATGAGATCTGCAAAGATGAATACATTAGGAAGAGCAACAGAAGAAGTGTGAAGGTACTGGTTAGGAAAGAACAAGTAATTGGGTTCACTATGCAGAGTAGAGCAAAATAATCACAGGGTTTGAATGTAGATTTCATGTGGAAAAACCAGAGAGCATTGGAGGTGTTCGAACACTGGTGCAACCCTAAGAATGCAGTGCTTAATGAAGGTTAATATGGCAATGGTGTGCAGGACCGACTGGCACTAAAGTCTGCAAGTTTTCAAGAATCATCAGTAACAAAGGTGATGAGGGCATGTCTAAGATGATGAAAGAGTAGAGAAACAGGACAAATTCAAGACATGTTGCATTTCTTAAAAGCCAACAAGCACATAAACCAAGAACAAAAGTTGGACTTGAGAACACCTTCCTGAGAGGGAAGGTGTGGAATTAGTCAAAGAGCTTTAAGCCTGATGAATAGGGCCTGATATCTCTGACAACCAAGGCAGTCAGTAGAGTCACTTTGGAGAGTAGGATGCTGAATTCTATTTGAATTGTGTTGGTTTAAAGTAACAATATGAGTTACAGTAGACAAGAAGGTCAGGCCTACAGACTCAGGTGCGTAGCCCAGAGGTGAAGACACCATCAGACAGACAAGCTTGGGCTGCAAGAGAGATGACACAGAATTGAGGTCTTGATCTGAAAATTGTGTCCTTAAATCCAAACCCCCACACTTCTTGCCTCCTTTGCTTTGGCTTACATGAATAGGTCCTTCCCTTTCATTCAGCTTTAAGTTTCTGCTCTGTCATCTGCTATCTGCCTCCCAACTTCTCCTCCAGCTGCCACCCTAGCGGACCTTCGCCAACAACTAGGTCCTCCTCACTGCTGTGGCTCTGGCACTTCTTCAATGCCAGGCAAGTAGGCCGCAGACATAATGCTCGTGCATAGCCAGGTGTTCCCCTCTCCTCCCCAGCTCCTTTGTGGGTAAGTTAGAGACATGTGACCAGCTCTGGTTCAAGCATTGTGAGAAGCAAGAAGTGTCTCTTTCAGCCCAAGCAGTGAGTGTCCACAAGCTTCTGTTTCCCTCTTGTGACAACTTTGGGAGCCATGTGCTCCAGACAGTGTCACTGCAAGATGGAGGCAAGTCCACACGGCCCATGTTGGACTTTGTGTAAGTGAGAAATAAATCTTGGTTGGATTAAGACTCTGACATTTAGGAAGTGATGTGTTGTGGCCGCTAGTGCTTTTTACAGCAAGTCACATACTGAACTGACGTTTGAGAATGAATGAGTTGTTTCTGAGAGAGAAGTTAAAAGAGGTGAAGAGCAGAGTCTTCTTTTAGGGAGGACAACCTATTTTGCCTACATCCCAAGTTTGCCCTGACAAAAATCCACATCTTGTTTGTCCCCCACCTTCCTGTTGTGAAGATTTGAAATAGTTTATTATTAATAAGGTGTTCCCTTAATAATGTTATTTGGAACACAGTGTGGGGCAATCTGCATTGCAAGTACACATCACCCTCGGCTCATGCAGTTACACCTCACCTTGCAATAAGAATCTGCCATATATTTTATTCTTGCATATTCTGCTGTGCTTAAATGCTATGCAAATGACACATGACAACACTGAAGAAATTTTACCTGTGAACATTATTTTGAGGATGTCACATTAAACTGAAATGTGTGTACACACTGTAATGTAACATCCACTGTATTTTTCCACTCCATCACGGACACTGGGTACTGCTCAGATAAAATACAATACTTAATTATGCGGTTGACTTTTTTTATTTTAAACAGTACTGTTAGTTTTCAGTAGAGTTATTGATGGAGGCCTTTCTGTGTGTATGTGAGTTCTCCATAGAAACAGTTCTTTTTTAAGGGTGATAAATATTGAGGATAGAGGAATCATTTAGAGGTTTGAAGCCAGAATGTCTGCTTGGAGTTAATCATATTTTCCTTCCCAACCCCCATAAATAGCTGAGGTTGCATAAGTGATATGCAGTGTGATTAGGGTTTACTGAGCACAAGGCATAAGATATTTACAAAGTTTTGGCATGAAACACGCTCTACGCTAACACTCTATACTTTTTCCCACACAAATCTGGTTCCTCATTTTTTTTGTGGATGGGCTCTTTACTAGTCTGGAATTCCTACTCTGTTATAAGCCAAAGTCCAAAGATACAACACACAGAAAGCTCAGTTCTTTCCTTACTCAAGACAGATCCTAGAACTATGTCGCACATACTGTGAGTGGTTGAGTTGGTTTCTCAATTCTCAGAAAAATCTAGTAAAATCACCCTTGCGGTTTTGCTGGTCAAGTAGCTACCCTTTGAGGAGACAACTGAAATCAAGCGTCACTCAAGACACAGTTGCTTTAGTCTCTAAAGGTAACTACACAAGATGCTCATGATTTGGGGAGCTGGTGAGTTTAACAGTGGTTGGATGGGGGGTGGGGGCAGGCTGCCAGAGACACCATGGTCTTCCAGCAGCAAGCAAGTGTTCTGAAACACAGATTTTACTTTAAAGTGAAATGTTCTGTTGTTAAAAATATGTCAAGAATTATCAAAGTGGGCAAGGTTTAAATCGAGCACAGTGGCAGCATTTTTTTCTTATAGTTTGTTATTAATTAAAGAAAAAATAAGAATTTCACTGAAAAATTGACACAAGGAGGAGTAAAAGGAGTAGTTATAAGTTTCCAAAAGTAACACAATTGATCTCAAAAACACATCTCTGCTTGCCCTCCAGAGGTTTGCTCTTCTGCAGAGCAGCGATTTGGCCCACTCTGTTTCCCCATCTTTTCAGCTGTCTTCCAAAGCCATATGTCTACTCATGGGCCTCTTAGCCTCTGAGCTAATGGTCACAGGGACAAAGGGATTTGGCTCAGGACAAAATCACACAGACAATGTTGGGTTGGTGTGGGGAGGATGGAAAAGAGGAGCTGATCTTGTTGAGGCTCGGTTTGTGCCAAGCAAAATATAAGTACGATATAAATCTTACCTCCTTGCCCCTCAAACAAAGTCCCTTAAGAAGCTCTTATTATGATTGTTACCCTTTTACTAATGATGCTCTAAGACTTTGGGGGGTTCGTTAAGCCCCTTTTTAAGAGCTGATAGTATGTGAACCAGACCCCTCAGGCTGCAGGCTTGTTCTCTTCCCACCACCTTGCCTCCCTGGGCACATGTCTAACTGCAGCTTCTGAGCACGTGTACACCAGTTACTAGTTCCATCCCTGCAAACACACACACACCTTCCATCCCTGCAAACACACACACACCTTCCATCCCTGCAAACACACACACACATTCCCACACAATTTCTGTAAGACTCAGAGACTCAGAATCCAGGCAAAGGGAAATCTCTGGTGCCTGGGTGTCTCCTTTAGGACTGTGTACTTTTATGATTTCTCACTCATTTGAGATCTGGCTGAACACCAATATCCTCCAAGTCTTGGATCCTGTCAGAAACCTGAGCAGCAACTGGGTTCCTGCTCCCCAGCAATGGCTTATGTCACCTCTCTTCACGTGCAATCTATCCTTACACTTCAGCCACTAGCAAGAGCCATACCTCATGGAAGACTTTCCAACAACACCTACTACATTTGCAATTGTATCCTTGCCTAAGATTTTCTGCCTCTCCATGTCCCATCCACACTTTGTCCCAGATACTGACCATGACCAGAATAGTCCATGAGCTTAAAAGTGAACCCATAAAGTCGACTTCACCAGAAACCTCTGCAGGTGGGCCAACTCCCCTCCAGACTTCCCATAGTCTGAGCAGCAGGCTACTTAAGCCTGGCACCCTTCTGCCTTCTGACTTTTCCCAGCATGCTCACCGCTGAACTCACCACCCAAGCACACCAACACGTTCTACCCATGAGCAAGCACAGACGTGTCCATGTGTTATCAGTGCCAAAAATTGTCTAAGGGCATGGACTGTGCTCTAGGAAAACATTTCCTCCATGTAGGTTATTAGAAAGTATATGGAAACAGGATGACTTTCATTTATTTAACCATTATGTGGTGCCTTATAGATGCGCTCCAAAGAGGGCCACTGACAATTCCTCCCATGCTTCTCCTCCCAGGAAGAGGGGACATCTACTTTCCCTCCCTTTGAATTTTGACTGGCCATTTGATGTGCTTAGACCAATAGACACTGCGCCAGTTCAGGGCCAGTCCTCAGTAGGACTGGCAGATTCCTCTTTGCTTTCTTGGAGCCCTGAGCCAGAGTGCAAGAGGAACAAGTACTTTCATGGGGAGAGAAATGGACAGAGACAGAGAGAGGGACCCAGACAGCCCCTCACTGTTTCAATCACCACAGATGAGGTATGTAAACAAAGTCGTAATATAATACATGTAAATAAAGTTATGTCACCCAGCTGAGCACCTAACTGAATTCATTGTGACCCCTAGCTGATACCATGTGGAGCAGAAGGACCACTAAGCTGAGCCCTACAAACAACACAGGAATGGTTTTAAATGCTAAACTGTTTTAAGCCACTAAGCTTTGGGGTGGTTTGTGTACAGAAATAGATACCTGGAATAAGGGTGTGCCATGGGCCTTGCATCCTACTAGCACTCAATATACAATCATTTCAGTAAATACATTGACTCCTATTGTTGACTGTAAACATTCAAGAGTAAATACCTGTGGGGGCAGATCTCCTGAATTCTCTAAGTAACACTCCTCACCCAACTCCTTGGAGCAGTTTCAGGGCCACAGCTGAGACATATTACAAAGGGTCGGGCTGGCATGCACTACTTTTCTGGAAGTGCGCTCTGGGGTTGCGGAGAGAAGACTTTCAGTCCAGTCCCTGACATAATACTGCCCACTCAAGAGTGGATTCAAGAGTGAAGCTGTCAGTATGTTTTTTTCACCTAATGACCTAACACTACGTTCTGTCTGAAGTGATATCATGTACAAGCCAGGTACTTCCTATAACCAGCTGTTTGCCTTCAAACATTTATAAAAAGTCCACAATAGCCTGGCAGTACCTGGGCTTGGCAGTGACTCTAGCTGGTGGTTAATATTCCTTATTCTAAACCCCATAGATTCTGCCATAGATTTCAACAAAAAGGACAAATATTTTCCTGGGAGGTTGTTTAGAAAAACAAACCCCTCAAATAAGATAATAGCATTTATTTTCAGAGAGAACTGAAAGTCATGTTTTATGGTGTCCTTTTGATTGTGGAAGGTATTCATTAAAAGGTATGTTTACTCTCTTTAGAACCAGCAAAAGCCCTTCTGTGAGTGCTTCAAGGAGACCTTTGAGTAGCTCTTTGAGGCCCCCAGAAAACATTGTAATAAATTGCTAAGTCACTCTTCAGTATACAATGGTTTGATGGCCTCGAGATCATTTGCGTCCCTACAGGTAGACAGCTGTTAACTATCCCTGAGCTCCTCTGGCTCCTGGAAATAAACTGAAGATGAAGCTGTTTGCAGCTGCAGTTGACAGAGCTGCCATCTGCTTAGCTCCACGCAAGCTCAGAGCCAAGGACTTTGTGTCTAACTGCTTTGCAGTAGAGCAGGCAGTTTACTGTAGGGAGCTGGCTTGAAGGTCATTCCCTCCCATCTCCAGAAGGCATTTCCAGAAAAAAACACACAGCGGCCCTGACCCTTTGTCATTTCTCTCAGCTTCTGTTCTGAAAAGGCTGCAAGGACAGGGCAGAATTAGAGAATTCAAGAGGCCTTCTCGTTGGTACTTCAGCTGTGTGACCACCTGCCCCTACATGAAACTCTCCCTCCTTTAAAGTATACTCATTGTGTGTCCTCCCTTTGGGCAACTACCTCTCTCAGCAACACTTCTTTCTCTAATCCTTAAACGTAATAGCACCACAATACTATTTTCTACGGCTTTTCTTTTCCTGATCCCTCATGGTTTGGGGTATCCTCTTCACCCCTCTGCATTTTACAGTCCAAGCAAACACACCCACATTCTGTACCACATCTCCATCTTCCAACTGCCTATCTCCTACTAGATTTCCTACCTTTCCCAAATCAGCATTTCTAAAGCAAAATCCATCATATTTCTACTTAAATGATGGCCAGCTCTGAATTGCCCTACTTGCTGACCCAAGGTTTTAGCCTTGGACAGCCTCTGGGTACTGACCTACTCATATCACAGGCTCTATATTACAACCATAGACTAAAACTTCACCATCTAAAATCTGGGCACTTGCAATAGTTTTCTTGTTCTTCCTTTTCTCTCAATTGTTTCGACCTTCTAAGACACCCTATACATAGCTCCTGGAGGACTCCTTCTAATTCAATTATTCCCACTTAACACCTCAAAAATGTCTAATCGTTCCTCATATTCAACATAAATGCTGAACATTACCATTTAAGATCTATTATAGCATGGCCCCTGCCCATCTATCTGGTTTCACCTCCAGCCCATGTCTAGTTTTACAGAGACTGGACTGAACCATTTTGTTAAGCAACCAGAGGGCATTGCTGATATGAACTGCTGCAAAAATATTACTCCATGGCGTGGTGCAATGTAGAGGACCTGGTTGGAAAATATGAAGTATGCCACATATACTTCTACATCCAGACCTTTGTTTACTCTGTGTCTCTCCTTCCTTTTACTTCTTCCTTGTCTTCATTTTTTTCTTTACTTTTTCAAACCCCAGCCCAGCACTCTTTCCCATGGGAAGGCTTCTCCCATCTGCCCCCTTCTTTGAGACCTGGAGCCATTTTTTGCTTAAATCATTCTTTGGCACTTACCCTCTACAAGGCACTTGTTTCAGGTTGGTCATTCTTCATGTGTGCAGTCTATGTCTGGGACTGGAATAAAAGTCCCTAGATGGCAGAAACAGCTCTGAAGTTATGTGTAACTTCAATGTTCATTGATAATGATTCTTATGATGACAGTTTCTCATGTTTTTCTCACACATAGACCATAGCTCTAATAATTCATTTTATTTTAGTAATTTTTGGCCTGAAAGATTTGAAGAGAATGGATAACTGTACTCCCCATAACCCTACACACCCTTTCTCCTTGCTCCTAATATTTAACTTTTTTATTCTAATAAATTAATTCACATCAATCATAATTCAAGTGTTAATATCAGCCAGCCAGTTTAGAGCTGTGGAAAATACCACTTATGGCATACAGCATTGCTGTCCAGCTCCATGTGGACATTCTCCACTCCCTTGGCACTGCCTCTACACCATCCTGGTTCTCTTTGCATCCCTCCCTCTTTAGTTCCTTGTTTGGATGATCTTCCTTGTCTTGCATCTTGCTTTCAGACCTTCCTTTGGCCCTCTTCTTTATTCATTCCACTTGCTCATGGAGGATGGTTCCCAAGGAGGATGGTTCTAAGGCAGAGACCCCTTTCCTAAGTGCCGGACACACATCCTCTCCTGCCTGCTGGAAACCTCTTCCTGGAGGTTCTTTAGGCACTGTTCTTTAGAAACTCAACACTTACTTTCTCCCCCTTCTGCCCCTGTCTCAGTTAATAGCCTTGTTGTCCTCGCAAGCTAAAAACTCAGGGTCATCATTCTCTTCTTCCTGTTTCTCACTCCCAACACCAATCTTGGTCTCCTACAGTTTTCATCTCTTAAGTACTTGTTCTTCCCAAATCCTGCTGTAATGTCAGGTTCAAGTCCTGTGTATTCATCAAAATAACACTAGAGGCTTTAGTGGTCAAACTTGAAAATTCTAGTGATTTAAAATAACAAAGGCTTATTGTTATGGGCTCATACAAATATGATACAAATTTCTTTATGACTATGATCTCTGGAGAGGCTTTTTTTCCATATGGTGTCTCAAGACCCTTTCTGCTTCCATCTTGTGACACTGCCATCTCAATACATGCCTCTGTGATCTCTGCTGAAAGACAAGAGGGAAAGGAAGACAGACTAGCTCTTTATTGCCTTAAGCAGGAAGTGACACAAATCAGAAGTATAAGTAAAAGTGGTAGACCATTGGCCAGAACAACTCACACAATCTTGCTGAACTGCAAGAAAGTCAGGAAAATATGGAGACATGTGGAATGTATGGTGAGTGCCAAGTATCTGCTACACTCTTTTCCTCTATTACCTAGACTACTGCCACTTTTCCTAACTAGTTTCCCTAGTTTCAATTTTCTGTCTACCCTACCCATATACTTTCACTAGAGAGATAGTATTTATTTACTTATTTTTTCATAAAATGCAAAACTTGTCATGTCATTTCCACTCTGAGTCTATTAATGGCTCTCCACTAATCATGGAATAACACTTCTGGTCCTGCAAAATCTGGCTTCAATCTACCTTTAATACACCTCCATATAATCCCTTAGCTAGAACCACACTGGATGAAATATTCTGTGAACATTCTGTTTATTCTCACTTTTGTATCTTATTTCATATGTATTTTACCCCTCTCCTGGAATATGCAGAAAATGTCCTTTAAATGGTTTTTACTTTGCTCTGACTTATGTTAATTTAACATCAAAGGTGGATCCATACAGAAAAAATGTAGCTATGAGCAAACAGACCCAATTCTTGTAGTTCCCCTGATCTTTGAAAAACAGACCTGGGCTTAGTTTCCTTCTTTTTTTCCTTAAATTAAGAATGTAACCACAGTTGGCTGCAATACCTACTCTACGTATACTCTAATCCCTCCAAAAGCCAGTGGTGAATGATACTGGTTCTTTGAAGACACATTCCAGATCCCTAATGAGACTATTAGAGGAAAATTTGGAGACATTTAACAGCTGATGAATTTCGTATAAGAACTGGACTATTTCCCTTTTGGTCCAATCCATGACCACACCAGCCAGCTTTCCTTGCCAGGAATTACCCCTGGGACCAGGTTTATATCTGGATGTAGAGGAAGATGAGATCTTTGTTGTTGACAGCCTAAGCCACTAGGAGCTATGATTACTCAAACACAGAATAAGGAAAGTTCCCTGGGGAAGCCAGGCTGCTTTAGCAATAGACCGAGGAATTAGTGAGAAGGCAGTGTAGCCTAGTGGAAGCAGCCAGGGATCTGAAAGTAGAAAATCTAAGGTCAAGTCTGCTAAGGAGTCCTGTGATCTAGAGTTTATTTACCCTCTCTAAACCATTGGTTCCCCATCCATCTCTTTTTCAGGAATGGGGCAGTGATTACATAAAACAAAAAGCATGTGGCAGATTACTTTTGAGATGTTAATTTTAATTTTCTCTCTGTATCCCCTCCCCCACACACATGCATGCACTCACACCATCCAATTTTTGGATTTCCTTAAGTCAAGAACTTCCCATTGCATGGAGAACTCTCTGTCTTAGTTAAAACACTCCTGTCCCTTCTTCACTATGGAAATTCACAGGGAAGACACCACTAAAGGAGAGGAGTATGGGACGCAGAGAGAGCTGGAGGCTGGGAAAGGAGAGAAATCCCGTACTTTTGCATGGTAATGACCCAAGAATCAGTAAGACCTCAGAGTGTGCCTGGAGGAAGGCTTTACAGTCATAGAAAGGCCCTCAGCCTAACCAAACAATCCTGTGCACCAGGCATATTACCCACAGCTCAGAGCTGCAGGAAATGACATCTCAGCAGCAGCCAGTATAGCCTGAAGACTAAGGGCTCAGGGCATTTTTTTATCACACAGGATAACCACAATAATGACAGAATCAATTTTCCTACCAAGCCCGTAGGACAGAAACTGGGAATCTAATTTTGATCGATTTGAAGAAAAACATAAGTCTGATGTTTCTTGCATCCCCATGTTTTAGAGTGAAGAGTTTATGGGTAAAAAATCCCTCACACTTGGTGAGCCTCAGGAGGTGCTCATGCATCGTCTTTCTCCTGCACCTCTGGACATGATAGCAAGTGTTCAGGGGGGTCTGCCTGCACCACCACTTCAGCCCAGACCTCTCCTCCAAGGGAGGAAGTTCTTATCAGACAAAATCTTTCTGTCAAAAGCACAGTGACAGCTCATGGTGCATAATTCCTAAGACAGCACAACTCAAAAATCTCAGGAAGATAACAGGATAAAAATGCATAGCCATTCCCAGATTCAGTTCAGTAAAATAAAAAAATTTAGCATGTTTTTCAGAGTAAATCTCTATTGACATACTTAAGCATTTTGCCCAAGGTTTGTCATCAAGGCAGTTCTTATGAAGTCAAGACTTGGGGGAGGAGGGCAGAGTGAGTATCAGGCTGTCTTTACTGGCACTGTCCCTTTTAGTTCTAGACCAGAGGTCAGAAAATCACAACCTGTGGGCCAAATACAGGCTGGTGACATGTTTTGCAAGTAAAATTGACTGGAGCACAGTCATGCTCATTATTTGCCTGTTATCCGTTCCTTTTCTTGTGTTAGAACAGCAGAGTTGAATAGTTGCAACAGAGACAGCAATACATAACCCGAAGTATTTACTCCCTGACCCTTTACTGAAAAAGTTTAGTGACTTCTGTTCTGATCATGAACGTTGCTGGGACTGACCATACAGAGCAAGGCAGCCCCAACAGCTACAGGCTTAACAGTGGTTACCAGTTTTGAAATAGGATGTATTTCAGTGTGAGAGGACCCCAGATACATCCCTCTCTGTCCCTCTCTATTACATCCACCTCTCGGCCTTCTACCCAACTAACTCATTTCATGGAATCATGGTAATTCCCTCCTCAAGCCAACCAACATCGTCTGCACATACACTATGTACGGTGTCCCATTAGGTCTAGTTGATAGTGAGGCAAATGAGTATCAGATTGACCCAGTTCTCAAGGAACCTCCAACTGACTGTGAGGAGATAGCATCAGAGAGGGAATGACCTCTATGACACTTCCGGGCACTGGTCTGCGTGACTGCAAGGCCTTAACCTGGAAGGTCTGCATCAGTGTGCTTCTAAACTTACAGAGAGAGGCTCTGGAAGAAAGAGCTCCTCCACACGAGCTGCCAATTCCCTCCTAACTCGGATGATGCCGAAAGATTGAACTAGGTCTCCTGTCTCTTCGTCCATTGTTTTCTCTCTCTCATGTATTTCTTGTTGTGATGTGAATAAATATGAAGAGGTTGCATTCATACTTGCAGTCAGTGGAGAAGACTTTAGGGATTGCAAGCCTGGCCAAAAGGACTTCAGCCCAATACAGGCCTGTCTTACACCTGTTATCCTGGCATAATTTTTAACCATGCACCCTTTTACTCCTCAAAGAGTACTGGCTTGAACCTTAAATCACATGGTAACTTTACCTAAGACCCTAACCCTCAGCCTAGACATCCATAAGGCATTACTAATACAAAATTCTCTCCTTATGAGTTCAAATGTCCTTTAGGTTATTCTACAGTGCCTACACCAAATTAAATACCTAACAATTCTTCCCCAAATAGAGTCAGACTCTATTTGCTTTCTTGACTGCACAGTTTAGTTATCAATAAATTCAAAAATGCCTAGAATGATACTAGACATGTTGTAGAGAAAATTAAACTTGTAGTATATGAGACTATTTATTGGTGTTAATTGATAAAATGAAGACCCAAGAAAATATTATTTACATTAAGATCTGTAGTTAAGAAATTAAAGGAACACAACTTCCTTCAGGAAGTCTTGTTTGACATTCTCAGCATTACCCCCCAAAGCCTCCCACACACTCTGCCCCCCAATATCATTGCATATGAGTCTTTCAGGACTTTTCATATTTTACTGACTTATTTGTTTCTTATTTCTCCACTGGGGGATGTTGAACTTCTAGTTAGCTGTAATAACCCCAGGATTTAGTACAGTGTCTAGTAGATTCATAAGAACTTCTGCATAAAATAGTTACTGCCTGTTGGCAAATTCCTGAAATATAAATAGCAATAATTTCTCTTAAAAAATGCCAAGAAAAAGGCCCCTATCACTGATATTGTAATTTTCACTTTAACTTTTCTCTTTAAGGGGCATTTTGTCCATAATGAGGATACCTGAATGAAAGTTATGCTCTAGAGACTCACTGTTTGAAGGAAGCAGCTAAACCATGTTTGGAATCACCCAGGAACCCTATACTTGACAAACAGGAAAATAATCAGACCTAATTTTCTCTTAGAAAGGAAAAAGTTCCTAAGCACCTGACCCCTGATTATTAAGTAGGCAAGAGGCGGCAAAGAACTAAATGTTGAAAGCTGAATTATAACTACTTGGCCTGCTCCTAAAATCCCCCACCCAAGTCCAGTCCAGATGCTGTACATTCCCAAGTAAGAGCCATGTAGGTGACAGGTTCTCATCTGGGCAGCAGTGGGGGACCATCGGGGCAGTGAGCATGAGGCAGTGGGCTGACACCCCTGGACGGACCTATGGGGTGGACTTCGAGCCAGCGGCCTCACCTCCCCTGAAGGAAAGAGAAGAAACACTGTCAGAACGGAGTTTGTTGAAGGGACCCAAGACAGGTGGCCTGTGTTCTGCCAAAGGCATACAGCAGAGAATGGATCCACTTCCGGGAGGAAGCTTCTCAACCAGAAACAGCTGTAGACCAAAGAAAAATGATCCATCTGGCTAATTAATATGAAGATGGTCAGAGTTGAAGAGGATTTTGCTAGAAACTGAGAATGGGTGGACAGGGAACAACAATCGTCACAAAGAATATCATCAGGATACAGGTAATTTTCAGAAACCCATAAGTCCAAATTGGGAAGACAGGAAAGGAACACCTTTTCCATAAGAAAACTAACAGAAAACTATGAAATAAAACTGAATTTAAAGGAAGTGTTAAATCAAAAGAGACTCAATGGTGGGCTTTCTCCTGTACAATGACTATGTTGGCAAAAAAAGCATAAAGTGAATGATTCCTCCCAGGTACATAAAATGTGTGGATACACATGACTACCAGCCCCACTGTGAACATTGTTGAACTCATCTTAGTGGCTCAAGGTTAAGATACCACTTTCCAAAGGCCATGCACTTCAAACTAATTGTATGCATTAAGACTTGGTTCAACAACAACTAGACACAAACTTGTGCTTTAAGCAAGTTAGAAATTTGTGTGTTTTATTCACATCAAAGGAAAGACCTAAAGTGGGCAGTCCAGGGCTGGTACAGCGATTCTGTTCTACAAAGTCCTTAGGGATCCAGAATCCTTCAACTCACCTTTCCACCTCTAGTATAGACTTCTCACCCTCATCATCTGACATGGCAGCTAGAACCACATTCCTAGCAGCAGAATAGGAAAATGAAGAAAAATAAACAGTTGTCATTGTCCAGCTCCAGGCCACAATTCCATGTGATTGTTCTGGCCCAGCCAGAGGCAATGACTGGCTGTATCCAGCTGCTCACAGGGGACAGTGGCATCAGACTTGGTGCACAGCTCATGCATCACACTTCTCTGGAGGGAATGGCAATCAAGGAGCCAGCTTCCCTGCCCCCACTGCTTCCCTGGACTGGGCAGGCTGTGCTCCAGCTCCTACCTGCTCCTTAGCCCAGGCATCTCATTGCAGAGGCCACTTCAGGGGCCTTTTTCAAGGCACCTCCCAGAACATCTCTGGAGACCTCATCGTTGCCACTGCTTTGGCTAAGGTGCCTTCCCTGCTCAACTCAGTGCTTTTTCAGCTCCTAGTCCTTCCCATTCCTTCCCGCTGGGCCCTGGGCTCCACATATATGCAGGAGCCATGCATTCAGAGCTCCAGGCCACCGGGAGCCACCTGGCCCTCACTGCCCCATTCTGGCTTGACTGTGACTTTCAATATGGCTCATTAACCCAATCAATACCTCAGCACCCGGCAGCAACAGTTATGTGACCAATGTCTCTTAAGAAGGGGTCTAAAGACTGCCTTACAACTAGTTTTCTAAATCCCAGTGTCCAGCATTTAGTCACAAGGCCATAACCAGATGCCAGGGAGACTAGAAAATGCTTTATGTTACTTTTACTGTGAAGCAGAAGATAAAATATATTGGAAGAAAGCTAGCAGTCTTTGCCACATTGTTATATGTTATTGACTTATAAGAGTAGGTGAAGACAAATACTACATGGTCTCACTTACATGTAGAATCATAAATAAAAGGCAGACTAATAGATACAGAGAATATATTCATGGTGGCCACAGATGGAGGATGGGCGTAGACAAATGGAGGAAGGGAATCAAAAGATACAAACTTCCAGTTATAAGATAAATAATCCTGGAGATGTCATGTTCAGGATGATGATCATAGTTGACAATATTTTATTCCATATTCTAAGGTTGCTAAGAGAAAGTTCTCATCATAAGAATAAAAAAATCTATGTGTGGTAATGGATGTTAACTAAACTTAATGTTTTGCGATATTTTGTGGTATATACACATATCAAATCATTATATTTTATACCTAACCCTAATACAATACTGTATGTCAGTTACATCTCAATTAAGATAAGAGAAAAAATAAAAGAGTAAGTGCAGCCATAGGTGCAGCATTTTAAGGAGACCAGAGTTTAAGTCTGTGCTACCAGTTAACTGTATCATGTCACCATTAAGCAGCTGTCTGCATCTCCCATGCAGCCAAGCAGAACGGCTCATCTTGAAACTGTCTTTTGAGGCAGTCTTCATAAACTTTTGTTTATTGTACTTACTCATACTATTTTAAAGACAAGACTAAAGATCTAAAGATTTGCCATTCAAATCTTATTTATGTGGATAAGAGCCAGGAATGGGATTCACCATAGAGGAAGACCACTATTAGAGATTTTTCCCCCTTTTCCTATTTTTGAGCTTGTCTCTAGATTATTAAGCCTTACTTCTCACCTAAAAGGAATAGCATGCACTTGCAAATAGTCACTGAATGCCTTTCAGTTAAAGAGGGAGCAAATAAGATTGCCAGTCCTTAGTTATCTGAGACAATACAGTGCTGAACCTTCAAATGACTATAGTAGATATGAAAATTGGACTTCAAAGGGTGCAGATGGCAAAGCAAATACAAAAAATGTAGCCCTTAAAGAGGATAATTAATTAAGTAAGCAAAGATGGGAAGACGATGTGAAAACTCTTATCCACAGAATGCTATGAAATCATTTCCGGAAGGAGTCCTCAAATGTAAAATTTATTTGTGAACTTTAGCTAGACAAGATGTTAATTCAAATGACATGAAAGGCCATTCTACCATTCAGACATGTGCATTGAATTATCCTCTGCTATTCTGCTGTCCTTCAATTGAAAAGTTTTGGTAGGGCTTGCTGCAGATGTTTGTCTGAGTTTTCTATTCTTCTGTTAATGTAAAGGAAGACTGATTCTTTAAGTCACATTTCATAAAGGAAATGTCAGGAAATACATTTGCAAAGCAAACTTCAATTATATCCTGGTGATCTTTGATGATGTAAAATTTATCTCTGCTAAAAACCCAATTTAATATGTATAACTCATTAGTTTTCATTCTGCAAATTTTGTAGTGTATTTTGCTTTATACTCTTTTCCTGTTATTCTATAATATTCTATATTCATTAGACATCAATAATCTTGATACTGAACAAGTTATTTAACAATACCTCAGTTTCCTTATCTGTAGCACAAGGAACTTGTACTAAGTCAATGATCCTGAGCAGGGTAGTATGCCACTAAACCTAGAGGCAATGGATACTCTTTAAACTCTCCTTTCCCAAGATTCTGATAGACATCCTTCACCCTAGGTGCACATCAATCCAGGTTAAGAACCGAACCATAACTCAGGATAAATAAGGCCCTTTGCAATCTGACCCACTCTGTGAACAACTCCATGTTACGTGAAGATGCTTTATTACAATTCTGGCACACAGTTTCTCCTGTTCAATGTAAGTATTATTTACTGAGTGTTTATTATATGATAGGTTCTCTGCTAAACTGGGGATACAGTAGTGAATAAGAAAGACATACTCCCCGCTTATTTAAGAGACTATTTTTGCCTAACCAGTGCCTCTTATCCCTTTGCTCTTATCAACAGAACTCTAGTTCTGTTAGGAGCTAAGGCAAAAGTTCACATTTTATAGCTTCCTTGCAGCTAGAAGGGTTGGTCTTATAACTTATTCAAAACTATGAGACATGAGCAGAGATCTGGTGTTTTTGACTATTGTTTTAACAAATGAGTGCTGTGCCTTGTTCCTTTCTCTGTTCTCTTCCTCATGTCTGGAATGTAGACATAATGGCTAGAGCTAGAACACCCATCAGTACCCAGGAGGAAACGGCCGAGAGAATTGCAGGATCTAAGACCTAGTACGCTTGAGCTGTTAAGCCAATGCCAGCTTGCATATACACATGGACTTTCCATTACTCAAGAAAAATGAATTTCTCTTCTGTTTCACCATTTAAATTTTCTGTTGTATGCAGCCAAACTCAATCCCTAACTGAGAATACTCTTTTAAAGACCTTAGTGTCTAATGGGAGATATATAAACATTAAAAAGCAGTAGTCATGTGACAGGGGGTATAGGCAGAAAGATCTATGCTGTGGGAATACATATGGAGGTGCCTAAATGAGAGTTGGGGATTTGGCAAAATCTTCCCACATAATAGTAGAAATTAGTTGTTTAAAGAAAGGAAAGTCACACCCTGGGCAAAAAGAACAGTATGAGCAAAGTGCAAGTGCGAAGAAGAATATAGCTTGTTCAAGAAATGAAAGACAATTTCTTATGGTTGAGGCATAGAGTTTAAGATGAGGAATGAGGTTGGTGCCTGATCATAAAAAGTTTTTAAAATACATTAAGAAATATGAGAGGAGATGACTTCCAGCAAGACAGTGTAATGAGCTCTGCTGGTCTACTCCCAGTAAAACTTGTGAAAATTATATAAAAATCCAACCATTTGAAACCTCCGGAAATGATCTTGATGGCAAACAACAAATGAAGAAACATTTATTCAAGAAAATCTATGAAAATTTGATAATTGTCTATGATAAGAAAATTGTCAGTTGTATTTGAAGTAAGAATGGGTCCTTGCCCTACTATCTCCCTCCAGCTTGGCAAGGGGGAGAACCTACTACAAACTGCTGCCATTAAGAACACAAGAGTGCCTCTATCTTCAGCTCCCAGAAAAAGGGCTTTTCTTCCAAAGGAAGCAGGACTTCAGCATTTGCCTCTTGACCCTACCTTCATATTACTGAAACTAAATCCTGGGTGAGTGTGGTCAAGAAGGTAGCTCCTTCTGTTCATGGAATGGAGTCTCTACCTTGGGCACAGTGTTTTGAATACTGAGGCCTGATCACCCCTGCCCAGATTGTGAGGTGGTAGTTTCACGCCAGGAGAGGCAAGCTGAGAAGACCTTAGGCAGTTGCTACCCATCACTGATCATTTAATCCCTACAGCAGGGATGTCACTCAGAAAGAAGCTTGGCATTGTCCGCATGCCCTGGCTCATAGGTTTGCCTGAAGATAAAAGCAGACAATAAAATGGATAGCTCTTAATTCCTTCCAAAAGAACAGAGAAAGCAAAATTTGCAAAAGAACACAGAGAAGTTCAAACCTAAGGGTACTCTCAAAATCAGTGGGAAGTGTGGTGGAAAGCAACTGGGAAGAGATTTGTGGATTAGATGAAGCTACAGCCTAGACGGTGGGACAACTACTTTGCAGGAGAAAACCGGGGAAAAGACAGTTGGGAGGAACCCTAGGATCAGAGCAATTATCAAATATGAGCCTCAAAAATTATTCCTTCAAAGGAACTAGAATTTGATGAACTTAGTTTATAGAACAAATTATACTACAGGGTATTGTTGAAAACAATAGAGCAATCAGAGTGCAGTAGTGGACTTCAAGAGCTGGGTGTGGTTAAGGAAAGAGAAAGAGCCCCCCACCAAAACTGTGAGCATACCCAAAGCTGAGCCTATCTGAGGAACAACATCAGAGGCTGAACACTGTGGAGGAAACAGACTTCACTTAAATAATCTAGCCATTCATTAAAAAATAAGCATATAACAAGCCTTAGAGAGTTCCTAAAATAAATCACTTAAATTATCCAGTTTCCAACAAAAAAATTACAAGGCATTCAGAAAAACAGGAGAGTACAACCTACACAGTGGAATAAAAAGGAGCCATGGCAAATTATCTGTGCAATCAAGATGCTGGGATTAACAGAAAAGTATGTTAAAAGAACCAATATAAATATGTTCTTAAAATGAAAAAAAAGCATGATTAAAGAAGTCCAGGAAGTATGATGACAATGTTACAGCAAATACAGAAAATCAATAAAGATACAGAAATTTTAGAACTGAGTGGAAATTTTCTTAAAAAGTACTAGGGGAATAATGCCAAATTTCTTAGAGGAACTGAACAGTATCTTTGAGCTGGCAGAATAAAAAATTTTAGAACTTGAAGATAGATCAGTAGAGAACATGGAAGCCAAAGAACAAAGAGAGTAATAAAAAAATAAAAGTGAACACATCCCAACTTATTTTATGAGGACAGTGCTATCCTGATACAAAAACCAGATGAAGACATCAAAGAAAAGAAAAATACAGACCAATATCTTTTATGATTATGAATACAAAAATTCTCAAAAAAATTCTACCAAACCAAATCTAACAACATATACAAATAATTGAACACCATAAGCAAACAAGCTTTATCCCAGGGATAAAAGTTTTTTTGAACATATAAATATCAATTAATGGAATACATTATACCCATAAAATAAAAGAAAAAAAGGAAAAGCATTTGACAAAATCCAACATATTTCTTGATAAAAACACCAACAAACTAAGAATATAAAAGAACCTTCTCAACCTGATAAAGGACATCTACAAAAACACACAGTTAACATTATACTGAATGATGAAAGATTGGGTGCATTCTCCTAAGATGAAGAACAAAATAAATGTTTTGTTATATTCAGCAAAGTACTTAAGGTCCTAGCCATAACAACTAGGCAAGAAAAAGAAATAAAGGCATCCAGATTGGAATAGTGATCTGCAGACTCAACATAATCCCCATCAGGTGACTTCTTTGTATAAATTGAGTCTCATTCTAAAGTGCATATGGAATTGCAAAGGATACAGAATAGCCAAAGCAATCCTTTATAAAAAGACAAAAGTAGGGAAAGTCATACTTCCTGATTTCAAAATTTACAATAAGCAAAAGTTCTGCATACACATTTCTCCATGGAAGATACACATGTCCAATAAATATATGAAAAGATAATAGACATTATTAACTATCAGAGAAATGGAAATCAAAACCGCAGTGAGAGACCACTTCATACCCACTAAAATGAGAAAAATCAAAAAGGTAGGTAATAACAAATGTTGGTCAAGGTGTGTTCAAGTTAAAACCCCTATACATTTCTGGCAGAAATGTAAAATGGTGCAGTCACTTTGGAAAACAGTCTGGCAGTTCTTCAGTTAAACATAGCATTACCATGTGACCTAACAATTTAACCCTCAGGTGTATAACCAAGAAAAATAAGAATATATCTACATACAAAAACTTCTATATTAATATTATAGCAGTTCTATTTATAATAACCAAAAGGTGGAAACAGAGAGGCGCTCAAGAGGGTGGAGTAAGTAGTAGAGCAGAAATCTCTCTTTTTTCCTAGTGTCCTAGGGTGGACTTTTATATATATTTAAAACTTTATTTTAAAAGCATGGTTTCTTATATAAGGAGAATACAATTAATATTGTTTATAAAATGAACACGGGGGGCATTCAAGATGGCAGCATGAGCAGGGCAGTGGAAATCTCCTTCCAAAACCATATATATTTTTGAAAATACAGCAAATATAACTATTCCTAAAAGAGAGACCAGGAGATACAGTACAAGACCCAGGCTACATCTACATCTACGAGAAATCAACATCTCATGAAAAGGGTAAGATGCAAAGCAGTGACACAGCAGAAACCGAGCACTGCCCCCATCCCAGCTCACCAGTGGGAGGAAAAGAATCAGAATGGGGAGGGAGTGGAAGCACAGGACTGCTAAATAACTAGCCCTAGTCATCTGCACCGGGAGCACAGATACATATTGCATGGTGTACTGGATATTAGAGAAATGGAAAAGTAAAATCCAAGATGGAGACTGTGAGTGGGTCCCCACAGCCAGCTCCCCTGGGACAAAAGAAAAGCCGGTGCTTTAAAAGTCTTAAAGGAACAAGTGTTTAACAGGTGGACAAAATTGTTCCAGCACACTCAGCCCAGCAGGCTGGGAATCTTAAGGATCCTCAGGCACCCTAATCCCCTGAGTGGCAACGCAGCTCCGAAGCCCCTCATGGTGATAAGCACCCTGCCATTCATTCCCCTCCACCAACACTGCAAGCAAACTGGCTGACAGGCCATTGCTGCGGACCAGGCAGGGAGCAGCCCCACTCACAGCAACCACACAGAATTTTCCCAGTATGCAGTTAACCAGGCAAGACCAAAAGGCAGCTGTCGACACTCAACTGCCTGGCACAGACACAGGAAGCCGGCGCAAAGTTCAGAAGGCATGACAGGGCTCGGTTCTCATAAGAGAACATACGCCATGTGCCTGTGATACCAGGCAGTGCCCTAACCCATCCGAAGGGCTGCCCCACCTCAACAGCTCAGGGAATGAACCTAGAGATTACTCCCTGTATGCAGGTAACTGGCACAGGCAATGGAGAAGGGCAAGGACACGAGCAAGCAGGAAGGGACTTTGTTATCCAGATTGACATGTGTACCACTTGCCAACAGTCAATTTTATGGCCATGAAAAGGCAGAAGAACCTGGTCCAGTCAAAAATCACTCAAACAATGCCAGAGAGAGGGCCTGGCAAGATAGATATCACCAATCTTCCTGAAAAAGAATTCAAAATAAAAGTCATAACCATGCTGATGGACCTGCAGAGAAATACGCAAGAGCTAAGGGATGAAGTCTGGAGGGAGATAACAGAAATGAAACAATCAATAGAAGGACATAAGAGCAGAATGCATAAGGTGCAAGAGACTGTTAATGGAACAGAAATCAGAGAATAGGAATACAGAGAAGCTGAGGCAGAGAGAGATAAAAGGATCTCCAGGAATGAAAGAATATTAAGAGAACTCTGTGACCAATCCAAACAGAACAATGTTCACATTGTAGGGATACCAGAAGAAGAAAAGACAGAAAAAGGGATATAAAGTGTCTTTAAAGAAATAATTGCTGAAAACTTCCCTAAGCTGGGGAAGGAAATAGTCTCTCAGACCATGGAAGCTCACAGATCTCCCAACACAAGGGACCCAAGGAGGACAACACCAAGACATGTAATAATTAAAATGACAAAGATCAAAGACAAGGGTAGGGAATTAAAAGCAGCCAGAGAGAGAAAAAAGATCACCTACAAAGGAAAACGCATCAGGCTACTATCAGATTTCTCAACAAAAACCTTAGGCCAGAAGAGAATGGCATGATATATTTAATGCAATGAAACAGAAGGGCCTTGAACGAAGAATACTGTATCCAGCAATACTATCATTTAAATTTGAAGGAGGGATTAAACAATTTCCAGATAAGCAAAAGTTGAGAGAATATGCGTCCCACAACCACCTCTACAGGGATTAAAAGGACTGCTCTAGATTGAAGTACTCTTAAGGCTAAATAGACGTCACAGGGGAAAATAAAATCTAAACAAAGAAAGCAGACCAACCAAATACTAACTAAAGGTAAAATATAAAATCAGCTATCCACAAAAGCAGTCAAGGGAAACAAAAAAGAGTACAGAATAAAACACCTAATATACAAAGAGTGGAGGAGGAGGAACAAGAAGGGAGAGAAATATAGAATCATCAGACTGTGTTTCTAATAGCATTTAAGTGAGTTAAAAGGTTAGATAGTAAAGAAGCTACCCTTGAACCTTTGGTAACTACGAATCCAAAGCCTGCAGTGGCAATAAGCACATATCTATCAATAATCACCCTAAATGTAAATGCACTGAATAGACCAATCAAAAGACACAGAGTAATAGAATGGATAAAAAAGCAAGACATGTCTATATGTTTCTTACAAGAGACTCACCTCAAACCCAAAGACATACAGACTAAAAGTCAAGGGATGGAAAAAGATATTTCATGCAAACAATAGGGAGAAAAAAGCAGGTGTTGCAGTACTTGTATCAAACAAAATAGAATTCAAAATAAAGAAAGTAACAAGAGACAAAGAAGGACATTACATAATTATAAAGCGGTCAGTCCAACAAGAAGATATAACCATTATAAATATATATGCACCCATCACAGGATCACCTACGAATATGAAACAAATGCTAACAGAATTAAAGTAAGAAATAGAATGCAATGTATTCATTTTAGGAAACTTCAACACAACACTCACTCCAAAGGACAGATCAGCCAGACAGAAAATAAGTAAGGACACAGAGGCACTGAACAACAAACTAGAACAGATGGACCTAACAGACATCTTCAGAACTCTACACCCAAAAGAAGCAGGATACACATTCCTCTCAAGCACACATGGAACATTCTCCAGAATAGACCACATACTAGGCTACAAAAAATGCCTCAGTAAATACAAAAAGATTGATATTCTACCAACCAACTTCTCAGACCACAAAGGTATAAAACTAGAAATAAATTGAACAAAGAAAACAAAAAGGCTCACAAACACATGGAGGCTTAACAACATGCTCCTAAATAACCAATGGATCAATGACCAAATTAAAACAGAGATCAAGCAATATATGGATACAAATGACAACAACACAATGCCCCAATTTCTGTGGGACGCAGGGAAGGCAGTTGTAAGAAGAAAGTATATAGCAATCCAGGTCTATTGAAAAATGGAAAAACAATCCCAAAAGAATAGGCAAAAATTCCAATTAGTTAAACTGGAAAAAGAAGAACAAATGAGGCCCAAAGTCAGCAGAAGGAGGGACATAATAAAGATAAGAGAAGAAATAAATAAAATTGAGAAGAATAAGGCAATTGAAAAAGTCAATGAAACCAAGAGCTGTTTTTTTGATAAAATAAACAAAATAGATAAACCCCTAGCCAGATTTATTAAGAGAAAAAGAGAATCTGCACACACAAACAGAATCAGAAATGAGAAAGGAAAAATCACGACGGACATCATATAAACACAAACAATTATTAGAGAATACTATGAAAATCTATATGCTAACAAGCTGGATAACCTAGAAAAATGGACAACTTCTTAGAAAAATACAACCTTCCAAGACTGACCATGGAAGAAACAGAAAACCTAAACAGACCAATTACCAACAACAAAATTAAATCAGTAATCGAAAAACTACCCCAAAACAAATTCCCAGTCCAGATGGATTCACCACTGAATTTCATCAGACATTTAGAGAAGACATAATACCCATTCTCCTTAATGTTTTACAAAAAATAGAAGAGGAAGGAATACTTTCAAATTCATTCTATGAAGTCAGCATCACTCTAACACCAAAACCAGGCAGAGACCCCACCAAAAAAGAAAATTACAGACCAATATCCCTGATGAACAAAGATGCAAAAATACTCAACAAAATATTAGCAAACCAAATTCAAAAATACATCAAGAGGATCATACACCATAATCAAGTGGGATTCATCTCAGGGATGCAAGGATGGTACAGTATTCAAAACTCCATCAACATCACCTACCACATCAACAAAAAGAAGGACAAAAACCACACGATCATCTCCATAGTTGCTGAAAAAAGCATTTGTAACTTCAACATCCATTCATGATAAAAACTCTCAACAAAATGGATATAGTGGGCAAGTACCTCAACGTAATTAAAGTCATATATGACAAACCTACAGCCAACATCATACTTAATAGCAAGAAGCTGAAAGCCATAGTACTGGAGGTCCTAGCCATGGCAATCAGAAAGAAATAAAAGACATCCAGATTGGCAAGGAAGAAGTCAAATTGTCACTATTTGAAGATGGCATGATATTGCACATAAAAAACCCTAAAGACTCCACTCCAAAACTACTAGAACTAATATCTGAATTCAGCAAAGTTGCAGGATACAAAATTAGTACACAGAAATCTGTTGCATTCCTTTACACTAATGATGAACTAGCAGAAAGAGAAATCAGAAAAAACTCCATTCACAATTGCATCAAAAAGAATAAAATACCTAGGAATAAACCTAACCAAGGAAGTGAAAGACCTGTACCCTGAAAACTACAAGACAATCTTAAGAGAAATTAAAGAGGACACTAACAAATGGAAATTCATCCCATGCTCTTGGCTAGGAAGAATTAATATTGTCAAAATGGCCATTCTGCCTAAAGCAACCTACAGATTCAACGCAATCTCTATCAAAATACCAACAGCATTCTTCAATGACCTGGAACAATAGTTCTAAAATTCATATGGAAAAACAAAAGACCACAAATAGCCAAAACAATCCTGAGAAGGGAGAATAAATCAGGGGGACCTCGCTTCCCAACTTCAAGCTCTCCTACAAAGCCACAGTAATCAAGACAATTTGGTACTGGCACAAGAACAGGCCCACAGACCAGTGGAACAGAATAGAGTCTCCAGACCTTAACCCAAACATATATGGTCAATTAATATACGATAAAGGAGCCATGGACATACAATGGGGAAATGACAGTCTCTTCAACAGCTGGTGTTGGCAAAACTGGACAGCTACATGTAAGAGAATGAAACTGGATCATTGTCTATTGCCATACACAAAAGTAAATTTGAAATGGATCAACGACCTGAATGTAAGTCATGAAACCATAAAACTCTTAGAAAAAAACATAGGCAAAAATCTCTTAGACATAAACATGAGCAACTTCTTCATGAACATATCTCCCGGGCAAGAGAAACAAAAGCAAAACTGAACAAGTTGAACTATATCAAGCTGAAACCTTCTGTACAGCAAAGGACACCATCAATAGAACAAAAAGGCATCCTGCAGTATGGGAGAATATATTCATAAATGACAGATCCGATAAAGGCTTGACATCCAAAATGTATAAAGAGCTCATGCACCTCAACAAACAAAAAGCAAATAATCCAATTAAAAAATGGTCAGAGGAGCTGAGCAGACAGGTCTCCAAAGAAGAAATTCAGATGGCCAACAGACACATGAAAAGATGCTCCACATCTCTAGTTATCAGAGAAATGCAAATTAAAACCACAATGAGATATGGAAGTTCCTCAAAAAAATCTCAAAATAGAATACCATTTGACCCAGGAATTCCACTCATAGGAATTTTCCCTAAGAATGCAGCAGCCCAGTTTGAAAAAGACATATGGACTCCTATGTTTATCGCAGCACTATTTACAATAGCCAAGAAATGGAAGCAACTTAAGTGTCCATCAGTAGATAAATGGATAAAGAAGATGTGGTAAATATACACAATGTAATATTATTCTGCCATAAGAAGAAACAGATCCTACCATTTGCAATAACATGGATGGAGCTAGAGGGTATTATGCTCAGTGAAATAAGCCAGGCAGAGAAGAACAAGTATCAAATGATTTCACTCATCTGTGGAGTATAAGAACAAAGCAAAAACTGAAGGAACAAAACAGCAGCAGAACCACAGAACCCAAGAATGGCCTAACATTTACCAAAGGGAAAGGGACTGGGGAGGATGTATGAGAAGGGATGGAAAGGGGGAAAAGGGGGCATTATGATTAGCGCACATAATGTAGGGGGGTGTGGGCACGGGGAAGGCAGTACATGTAATGGGGTATGTGGTGCAGACTTGATAATGGGGGGAGTCTAGTAACCATAATGTTGTTTCTGTTATTGTATATTAATGATACAAAAAAAAGTAGAAATAAGCCAGTGTTCATCAACCGGAGAAAAGTAAATAAAATGCTGTATGCTTATAGAACAGAATACTAGTATTTAGTTACAAAAAGGAACAAAATACTGATATATGCTATAACTTATATGAACTTTGAAATGATTATGCTAAATCAAAGAAGCTAGTCACAAAAATCCATATATTAATTATATAATTTAATTCTTATTAAATGTTCACAGTAGGGGAATATATGTGACAGAATGTCAATTATTGGTTTGCTTAGGGCTTAAGGGCAAGTGGAGGCATGGGGAGGTGAGAGCTAGGAGATATGATATTTTTTCTTTAAGTCATGAAGCTATTCTAAAACTGATGGTGGTGATGGTTGCATAACTGTGAATATATTTTAAAAATTAAATTGTACCATTTAAATAGATGAATTTCACTGTGTGTTTACTATATCTCAATAAAGCTATTATTTTTAAAGGAGAAATATGAACTTACCCCTCAGTCCAGTTGGGTATGGTAGTGTTTAATGGAGTAGTGTTACTGTCAGGATGTATTTCTAAAAGGTTTATCCTAATTGTATACTTGATTGATAATGTCATTTATAGCAGTGATTTCCACTTTCCTTCTTATTGTCAATTTGTATCAGTAAAATATTTTTGAGCCTACTCCTCTTGTTTATAAGGTGCAGACTTAGTGATATACTAATGTGTTATATAAAATATAAAATATATAAAAAATAATAATTTTGAAAGCATGAATTGATAAAACAAATTGCAGTTGTAATAATTTTCCCACACTTACTGGATAATCTAGCTTTTTCTCCAGAGAGTGAAACCCTCCCTTTGAAGACAACTTGAAGGGAAGAACAGAAGGAAGATCAGCCAGGCCACTGCAGGGATTCAGGAAAGAATTTGGGCAGGCCTGAAATAGCATCACGGCAATAAGCCTGGGGAGAAGTGGGTGGACTGAGATGTATACTCAGGGTCAGGAATGAACAGAACTTGGTAACTAATTGAATGGTGGGGTTTGAGGGAGTAGGAGGGGTCGAGATCACTGCCCAAGCTTCTGATATGAGCAGATTCACTACAACAGGGAACTCAGACTGTGTGTGTGTGTGTGTGTGTGTGTGTGTGTGTGTGTGTGTGTGTTTGTGCATGTCAGGACAAAGGTAGGTGTTGAAGACAAGTATCTTCCTACCCTTGGCCCCACCAGCTCTCATAGGCTAGAAGGAATGCAAGAAGAAGGGCCTAAAACCAAAGCACCCTACTGGAAGGTACCTGGAGCTCAGTGACACTAAAGTATCCACGCTGAGGGGACAGTTAGCACCCAAGCCAAATTTCCAGCAGCCTCAGGTCATCAAAGAATACTGAAAAGATATCCCTTCAGAGCCCCCAAATCAGAAGCTAGATTCTCTTAAGGGGTTTGTCAAGAGGAAGACAAATATCCAATCAAAACCAAACCTAGTAAAATAACACCAGCAAAAATCACTAGTTAAGGATATGAGTAATCTGATTACTCATGGTTGCCTGAGTGTACACACATGTCAAGATTCATCAAGCTGCACTCCAAGATTTGTGCATTTTATTGTATGTACCTCAATATAACATTTTTTAAATAAAGAAGGACACGAGTAATTTAATTTGCAGCACAAGTAATGGGTTGGTGTTAGGAGTGGGCAGACACTGAGATATCAAGGTTGAAGTAGGAAACTAAGCACCTCTTGCCTTGGATCCACACTGATCTCCGAGCAGCTGGGCCTGGCCCTGAGAGGGGAGAGATAGACAGGATGGTATCTGTCACTGAAGTGCTTTCAGAATGTTCCTAAACCTATCTCACTTAAAGAGATTTCTCAAGAACAAAGGAAACATCTTTCAAGTCACTACAAACCACTTAGCATTCTAATGCTAAAATGTCCTTAGCAGTGTTGCTTATAGCACCCATTTCCTGCAGGAGTTAACAAAAATCTCTGTGAGACCAGAGGGCACACAGGGAGTTACCACAGGGAGGACAGGTCTCATAGCAAACACGCTGCTCAACCTGAGAGACGCAAGTGCCCTTCTCAGCAGAGAAATAGTAACCCAGATCAGGCAAGCCTTTGCATCAAGTCCACACAACAATTCCAGGAAGAAGTTCCCTGAATGTTTAGTTTGATATGTCAGCTTCAAGAAGGCAGTTGTACAATGGACTCCCCCAAATCCTGGATATAATGTTGCAAAGAAGAAAGGGAAGAATATAATGGCTGCCAGTCCTGAGTCTGCATCAAACTTGAACAAACTTGACCCTCAAGGAGCTTAGTGTGGTGGGAGTTTCTACAGTCTGGCATGTCTTGTACCATTAGAAAGAGTGGTATTTGGTAATTTGGAGGCCAAAACATAGGATAAAATAGTTATCCATTAATATTTTCATATCCTATGAAAATGTGTTTAGAAAGTTTTAAACTGTAGGAGGATATCTGAGAAAATATAGAGCTATTGGTATTAATGATGCTAACAAGTTCTTCATGGTTTTGAGGCATCCATTGTTAAGTAACATGTTTTATTCATTAAAAAATACAACTAGCATGACACACAAAAATCAGCATTATGTTTGTAAAATGTGTGCCTTGTTATTGCATCTCAGGGGACTAACATTTATTCCTGAATAATAACAAAACATAATGAAAATAATGATTACCCACTCATGATTGTTATGTTCAAATGGTCTAGAGCTACAGGAGTGCAGTGCAGTTCAATACATATTTGTTCTACTTATTGATATTAATTGAGTACCTAGTACTACATGCAAACATTGAGTAGGGCACAAAAGCACTCTGAACATAGGGCTTCCTGCCTTCTATGAAAACTACATTCAGTGTGCAGCTAAGGATCCCAAACACATGAACACCCCTGTGTCTGTTGTTAGAAGTTCACCACCAGCCCCAGAATAAAAGGCAAAACCATCTAGGGCTCCTGTGACTGAGACAGAGGTTAAGTGGGACCTCCAGGACATGGGATGGCCAGAAAAAACTTTTTCTTTCATTCTGAAATACAAAGGAACAGGTAATGGTTTGTTCTACCTGTGGGAGAAGAAGCCTGGGTTGTTAGAAACAAAATATTAGTTTCTCCCCTCTGAGGAAGATCACTAGTTATTTATTTTCACTGTATAAATAAAAATAAAGTCACATTGATTATGAAAAATACAATTCATAAGGTAGAACTAATATACCTATTTTAGATCAGAAAATGGAGCATGCTTTATTTTCAGAAGTCAATGTCTTATTTACAAAAACCTATACCATATTAGGCCACAAGAAAGCCTGAATAAATTTTTTTAAAGCATATGTTTTGCCTAACAATGTACTGTACAATAGACACATAATGTATACAAATGCAGATGCATAACAATAAAATTTTTTTTAATGCCAATAACTTTGAAACAAATGTGTCCTAAAGATCTACAGGGTCAAATGAGGATATAAAGACTAGAATAGCTGAGTAATTGAGGGGGAAAAAATGGCAATTTAAAAATTACAGATCAAAACTTGTGAGGAATTACTACAGCATAACTCTTTATGTATACTTATTTTAAGAAAGAAAGAAAAAAAGAGAGAAAAAAATCAAGAAAAATAAAGGAATTAAATATCTACTTAAAATATTAGGAATAAATATAGAAAACCATGCCAAAGTTAAATAAAGGAAAAGATTTAATAAAGGATAAAGGCCAAAATAAATAAATAAAAACATAAGAGCTGTAAAATTAAGACACATTGCTAAGATTTGTTCTTTCTGTACGTTAATGGAAAAGAAACCAACCTGCTTGTGAATAAATGTTTTTCAGTAAATGAGAAATGTGAAAGATAATAGATTAACCATACTGAAGAGAAAAAGAAAATTCCAATCACACTTGTCTAATATCTTTGAAAACTACAAACAAATGTCTTTTTTCAAGAATTAAAAGCCAAAATTTACAAGTGTGTTGTACAAAACTAAAGACCGGCTCGTGAAGACAATGGAGACACATATTAAATATTTTAAACATGTTCCAGTCTATTTAAACCCACAAAAGAAATCAGAAAACAAAGAAAAAGATACATAAAAAGGAAAGACTAAATTGACAGATTCATCTGGACTAGAAAACGTAAAATAAAAACTCATAAAATAAATGCAGACAGGCATTAAGGATTTTACCCCAGAAATGCAAGGGAGCATTAAATAGCAGGTATACACAAAATTTCATTTGTAAAAAGATACAGTTCATAATGAAAATAAAACTCCTGAACCTTCATGTACTTATTGATAAAACAACCAAAGTGTAAAATATCAAAATTGGGGAGATATAAGGACAGCTGACAGAAGCCCAAATGTAGATTTTTGATGCGGCTTTCTCAGCTTTTGGTATATCAAGTCATCTAAATTTGATGAGGATGTAAGGAATGTCAAAGATATAATTAACAAAGTGGAATTAGTCAAAATGTATCTTTATAAACTGAAAAGAGATAAACCTGTGCCTTATTTTAAAACTTTTCTTATCTATTCACTAGGAGTATCTTTTCAGATGATAATAGACCGAGCTGTCCTATTTTATTTTTAAATCCTGTTGCAATTTCTACTGGAATTGTATTATAGATTATTTTTGTAATGTTTAATACCTTTATGTTCAGAAACATTCAGAAACATGGATTAAATATCCATTTACTTAAGTTGTCCTTTATGACCTTATTAGTTCTTACAAATCTTGAACATTTTTACATATATTCGTCATGTTTTCTAGTTCTCATTGTTTTATGAAGGAATTATTTTGTTACACTTTCCTATTGGCTTTTTTATTTTTGCCTTTCAATTTTTATTTTCCAGTAATTCATTGTATCGCACATGTTCTGATTTCCTTCCTCCCTTATGCACATTTCCTCCAAAGTGTGGCTATCATCTCATCTTTTTGATTATTATAACCACATGATTTTACTTTCCTCTAAATTCTGGCACCACAATTTCTGTACATCTTCACTGGAACACTAATATTCTTCTTCATATTGATCATCACCTTATTTTGTGTATTTACTCTATTCTTAAAATTTAATTATCATTTAGGTATATTTATATTTCATTAAGTAACTGCATAGCACCTTGCTTAGCCTTCTTATTCTTTTTTTGTTTTTGCTAGTAATGAATTTCTTCTGCAGATGAATAAGTAAGTAAATAATCAAGACAAAGTTATTCTAAAAGAAGAGTCAGAATATTTCTATATTCCTATCTGTTTAAAGCTGGTAGCTCAGAAAAGAGGGTTGAAGATATTGTTTTTAGGGAAAAGATGTTTCAAAATGGAAAATACGGGAATTTAGTTTAATTTTGTTTAGTTGGTGGATTAAGAGACACAAAATTCCAATTATAATATAAATTAGTCATGGGGATGAAAGTACAGCACAGGAAATATAGTCCATAATACTGTAATATCTTTGGCATTGGCAGATGATAACCGTACTTATTGAGCTGAGCATTTAATAATGTAGATAATTGTTGAATCACTACTTTGTACACCTGAAACCAGTATAATATCATATATCAACTATACTTCAATAAAAAAGACTTTACTATTGTAAGTCAGTGCCTAACATTTTCTTAACATTATTTTTTTAAATGAATTACTAAAGCAATTGGCCCAAATCCATGGCTGTAATTTCTAGGATTTTGTAAGCCTCTACACCATCAGATCAAACAGGTACTTCATTAAGTTATTTTGTCATTGTTTTAAAGTATTTATGTATATATTATAAATGTGCTTTATCTATATTTATACAAAATGTATTGATTAAATGTGTTGCAAAAATGTCCCTTTTTGCATCATGTCTTTTTACTCTTGTTAGATCTTTTAATAAATATCAATTATTTATGGTGGTAAATTTATCAATATTTTCTTTTCTGGTTTAAGACAAAGCTTTATATTTAAGAAATGTTCCCCTATATGTTGAAGGTTTTACAGAAATTCTCATGTCTTTTCCTAAAACTTTAAAACTTTTGTCCTCTATTGTATGTGTTTATTGAACCTGGAATTCTCTTGTGTTTGCAGCGTCAGATGAGCTGCCGTCTTGTTTCACTCCCACAAGGCTTGTTCCTCTACAATGCTGCACAGTCCCACCTTGAGGAAGTCCCTGCTTCAGTTCTTGAGTAGCTCACTCTTCCCCTAGCATATAGGTACGAGTCTGCTTTTCAGCTTCTACTCTTTGTATTTGTCCATTTGTTCATCTTTGCGTCAGTTCCACACCTTTAGTTACTACATGTGCAAAACAACTCCTGTTATTTCAATGGGCAGGTTCCACAGTCACATCCTTATTTTTAGGAATGTCATGGTTATCCTTGGCCTTTGCTTTTCCGCAAAAATTTTAGAATCAGACTGACAAGTTAAAAAACAAAACGAAATAAATACAACTACCCTGTAGGTATTGTAAATTGCTATTGCGTTGAATCCATAGAGCAACTTGGAAGAGAATGAACATCATGCTATCGAATTTACCCTTATAAACATAGACACCTCTCCATTTACTGTGTCCCTCCATATATAACTCAGATTTAATATTTTTATGTTATATGAAAAACTAGATTAGGTGAGAATTTTATTCCAAGGTACTTGACATTTTTATTGCTACTTTAAATTTTATCTTATGGGATCATGTTTTTGGTCATTTCTAAAATACAGGCAGACTATTCATTTGTCAATCCTTGTAACTTTTTTTTACTGGATTTTCATTACAATGTTAAGTATAATATATGATATTGGACATTTGTGACTTAAAACAAATTTTAATTGAAAAAAACTTAATTTTAAAATGTTTTGGTATTTTCTCATTGGCTATGATGTTAATTATAGGTATTTTTCTACATGCCCTTTATCTTAAGGATATTCATTTCTAGTCCCTAACCAATAAATTTTCTCATGAATAGATGTTTAAATTGTCAATTTTAAAATTGTCTAATGGGATAATTATATTTTTCTCCTCTAATTTGTTGATATGATAAATCGCATTAGTAATTTTAAAATACTGACCCCAACTTGTATTTCTGAAATCAATTCAATTTAATTACAATAGCATATCCACACATCACGAGATGCAGTTTATTCACATCTGTCCACACTAGTTACTTTGATCTGTATTTCTGCTTTCTCCTAAGTCCTTCTTAGCTTTGATATCAAGTTCATACTAAAATCACAAAATAACTTCAAAGGTGTTCTCTCTTGTAATATCATCAAAGAATTTCAAGAAATTTGAATTATTTTTGCCTGCTTATTTGAGAATATTCATCTATAACTCTGGGCCTGATGCTTTCTTTGTAGTATTATTTTTAACTACTGATTCATTTCTTTTAGATTTTTTCTCAAAATAGTTTTAGGCAGTTTTGGTTGCATATGCTTTTTTTAAAAAGTATCAGTTTCATTGAAGTTTTCAAATACATTGGTGTAATATTGTAATATTCTCTTAGAATTTAAATCTGTAACATCTCTAATATTTGTCATAGTCTTTAAAATATTTTTGTACTAGCTTTTCTTAATTCTTGATCAGTTTGTTTCATTTGTCTTATTAAAGAATTAACTTTTGCTTTATTTTCAATGTTATTTTTTAAATTAATATATAGCAAAACTGATCTTTTTTCTAGTATATAGTTTTATGAATTTTTACACATGGATAGATTTGTATAACCACAACCACAATTAAGATACAAAGCAGTTGTATAATCACCAAAATCTCTCCCTTGCTATTCCTGTAGTAACCCTCCCTCCATCCAGAACTTCTAACAGCCACTGGTCTGTTGTCTATTACTATAGTTTATCTCTTTAAGAATGTCATACAAATGGAATCCTACAGCATGCAATCTTTTGAGGCTAGTTTCTTCCATTCAGCATAATACATTTAAGATTCATCTACATTACTGTGTGTACCAATAATTCATTCCTTTTTATGATTGAGTGGTGTTTCACACTATGGATGTGCTAGTTTGTTTAACAAGTCACCCAGTACAGATCATTTGGGTTTTTCAGTTTTTGGTAATTGTAAATAGAGTTGCTATAAATGTTCACGTACAGATTTTCATGTGAATATAAGTATCATTTTTCTAGGGTAATCACTCAGGAGTATGATTGCTACATTAGGTGATACATGCATTTTTATCTTTATAAAAAATTGCTGAACTCTTTTCCAGAGTGTCTACCATGTTGCATTCTCATTAGCAATAGAGAGGTCCAGTTGCTCCACATACTCACCAGCACTTAGTATTGTTAGCAGCTTTTATTGTAACCATTGTAATAGGTGTATAGTGGTGTATTTTTTTTGATACAACAATAATAGACACTGCAGTATAACTCCTTTCAGGTTCCCAGACCTGATTCCAGTGTGTGTGTGTTGTGAGGGGAGGGTGGAAGGGGCCTTTCCAAGCAATTCTCCAACAACAGCAGGGTGTCGGAGAACTCAACTCAACTCTAATGCTATCAGCTGGTAAAGGGCTCTGTCCTACAAGACTGTCCTGCACCTCCCACTCCAGACACCCGTCACAAGCCCCAGGCAGTTACCTATGCTTCTGACCAACTGGCTACAGATTGAGGTACCAGCGACCACCCCTCTCCTTATTTTTGACTAATTTGCTAGAGTGATTCAGAGAACTCAGGAAAACACTTATGTTCCCCAGTTTTAATAAAAGATACCATAAAGGATGAAAGTTAACTGCCAGATAAAGGGAGACATGGAGCAAGGTACCAAATAAAGAAGCTTCTGTCTTTGCGGAGCATAGAGCTTGTATTGATAGCATGTGGAAGCTTCCTGGTTTCCCAAACATGGCAGAAGGATCCATGACCAAAAAGCAGGATCCAAGAGAATGATAAGCCCTTCTCAGGAGTTTTTGTGAGGACTCCATTGCAGTCATGATTGATAAAATCATCAGCCATTGGCTGATTCAACCTTCAGCCCTTAACTTTGGGTGGGTCCAAAAGTCTCTCATTAACATGACAGGACACCCGTTTCACCTTAAAGCTCTGAAGCATTTTCAGTATGAAGACCAAATATACCTGAGAATTATGTATTTGGTCAGCTGAATCATCAAATACATATTTCTTATAACTCAAGTAGTATCTCATAGTGATTTTAATTTAAAGTTCCCAGTGGTTCATGTCCTTATTTACCATCCTATTATCCTCTTTGGTGAAGTGTTTGTTCAAGTAGTTTGTACCCTTTTTAATTGGGTTGTTTTCTTACTTTTGAGCCTTTATATATTCTGAATACAAGTCTTTGTTAGATGTGTGGTTTGCAAACAATTTCTGTAGCTTGTCTTTTAATCTCTTAATAATGTCTTTCATGGAATAAACATTTCATTATGTTGTTGAAATCTAATACTTCACCATTTTTTTTCTTTTATTGATTATGTTTTTGGTGTCATGTCTAAGAACTCTTAGCCTCACCCCAGATGATGAAAATTTTTTCTTATGCTGTATTCTGAAAGTTGTGCAGATTTTGTTTATATTTTTATCTATGGTTCAGTTTGAGTTGTCTTTGCATAATGTATGAAGTATAGGTCAAGCTTCATATTTTTGAAAAGGGATATCCAATTATTACAATGGCAGTTTTGAAAAGAATATTTTTCTCCCTTCAATTAACTCTGCACCTTTGTTTCAAATCAATTGGCCATATTTGTGTAGATATTCCAGAATCTCCATTCTGTTCCACTGATGTATGTGTCTCTCCTTTTATTAATATCATACTGCTTAATTACTAGAGCTTTATAGTAAGTCTTAAAATTGGGTAGTGTGCTTTCCTCAAACTTATTCTTTTTCAAAACTGTTTTTGGCTATTCTACTTTCTTTACCTTACCACATAAATTTTAGAATTAGCTGTATACATCTATAAAAATTTCTGCTGGTATTTTGGTTAGAATTATATTAATCTGGAAACCAATTTGGATGGAATTGACATCTTTATTATGTCAAAATTCCCAGCTAATGAACACAATATGTCTCTCCATTTATTTTTGTAAGAACATCATACTTGATTTCCTTCTTTTGCCTTTCTTATGATCTATTCCATAATAGTTTTGTTGTCTTCTGAATTTCTACTCATCTTTATTAATTCCTTTGTTTTACTTACTTTGTGTCTATCTAATTAAATTTTTTTAACTTCTTCAGCTGGACACAATATTACGGTTTTAAAATATATCCACAAGTTCTTTGACACTTTTCCCTGCAAAAGTTGGAGTCCCTCCCTTGACTATGGGCTGGACTCACTGACTTACTTCTAATGAGTAGACTATTGGAGCAATGATGATGTGTGACTCCTGACACTAGATCATAGAGGATATTGGGACTGACTTCTTCTGTCTGCTGGATCACTCACTCTGGAGAAAGTTAAGCAACCCTGTGCAGAGGTTCGTCAGTCCTCTACATAGCTGAGACTGTTCTGCACTTAATTTATCTACAGAGTTCTTAATTGTATTTATTATATTTTTTCTTTTAGAATTTCCATTTTAATCATTCTTTCAAGTTTAGATGTCTACTAAAGTTCTCCATCTATGTCCTTGAACCTACAATAATCATTATTTTAAAGTGTGTATCTATTTATTTCAATGTGTGGATTTGATTTTCTTGTCTATTTTTTCTTAGTTTTTGTTCAAATATTTTGTCTCCTGGAATGCATGGTAATTTTTTTTTGTAGAAAGTTGAACATTGTGATGAAAAATTAAAGTGAGAAATCCAAATTCTTGACAATGTAATTTTCCTTGAAAGAAGAAATGCTAGATTATTGCATGTGTCAGGATAAAAGCAGATCGCCTCATGTAGACTGACATTGAGCTAATTTGGGATAAGTTTTGCTAGTTAAGAAGGCTAGTCTATTTCCATCTAGTCATTACCCCTAGAGTACAGCCCTTAACTTTTCTTAATTCAAAAACTGGAATGTTTTCTGATCTTTCCATCTTATTGGTAAGCCACCTAAAATGGCTGAAAGCTTTGCTCAGCTTCTCAGCTCCATAGCTGCTGTTTCTCTACCACCTCTTGGGGTTTCCTAGCCTTCATACATGTTTGAATTCTAGCTGCTAACCATGAATATATGCTTGTGCTTAGGACTTTTGAGGAAATAATTTTGCTTTTTTTCCTTCCTAGTCTATCTAGAGCAATGTTAAGAAAAGCACTTATTTCTACTATCAACTTTTTCAGTCAGTTGTGTTGTTGTTCAACAACTGGGAGCATCAACTTTCAGATGTTTTACCTTCATATAGAGGTCTTTCATCTGTCTTCTGCCCTGCTCCAACCAAAGACTTATTCCTGTCCGAACTTGTATGGAACAATAAAACTCAAGTTCTAGCTGTCAGGCTTTGGCAAATATCCCCAGGGTCAATACCAGCCAGCTCTGGACTTTGCTGACCTCTCCAGATTAGTGATTTCTGTCCTCTGAGGGAATCCCTTAATGTTTCTAATCAATTTAGTCACCTTTTTGGATTCTTTTTAATATCTAATCCAGCATGTTAGATACATTGCACAAGGAAATATATTTCTGAACATCTGGTCTGTTGTATCATGCTGTTTCTCAATCACACTAAAAATATATCCCATATTTTCCCACTTCCAGGCATTGAATTTACTAATTCTTCTTTCTTCTTGATTTAAGGTGCATTGCTATATGACAGTTAGGAACTTGGCCTTTGGAGTTAGACATTCTGAAATCAAGTATTTTCTAAGCTACTCTCCAAGTATGTGACGTTGAGCCATTTACTTACCTTTCAAGGCTATCTATAAAATGGACTATTAATAGTATACCCCTCATGGGAGTTGTAAAATGGAATGAGATAATGTGCTTAAAAGGTTGACACAATGTTTTTTACACAGTGTATAAGTACTCTAGAACCAAACATAACAGGGGTTAAATTAATGTTCTATCTTAATTGCCTACAGTGTCTTTTCCTCGGTTATTTATTTGCTGAATTCCCATTCTTCATCAATGACAATACATATTCTACTTGCTTCAAATATTCAGATTTCTCTAGAAATTATTAAATCATTTTATCTCATACTTCTGTAGCATGCCCATTGCTTATCAACCTCTTAAAACATTTTTCCCCAGATCCACCTATCCTAGAATTATTTACATACCTCTAGTCTCCACCAGTTTGTGAAGTTCTACAGCATAAGGGTTCCCACACGGGATATGTGTTGGGTTTCACTGAACTGATTTGTACCCTGTACTCTATGAACAGTTCTTCAGTGAGGTAGGTATCATATGTATGAGATGAGAATGAAGAAGGACAGTAAAAAATGTGGTAAGGCTTTTGTCTGAAAAGTAGTTTCACATATATTATTTCAAATGATCCTTACAACTGTTCATGAAGCCTCATAAGCCTGGTAAGTTTTCATGGAGTTTGATAAGTTTCATGGGAATTTATCATACTTTCCATTTCCTTGACAGAAGATATATATACACACACATACATACATACACATATGTATCCATGAGTTGTTGGTTTTTCAAAATGAGAAGAAAGATCCTTGATACAGGAGGTTTGGGGGAAGGTAACTTTGGTCTTAACCCAGAGGAATTCCAGCCCTTCAAGGATGAAAATAGGACTGGGAAAGTGAGTGAATAGGACAAGAGATTGAAGAAAATCATGGCTGTATTAAAAAATGTTCCCAGAGTAATGGAGCAAAAAGGATAAATAGATGATGGATATACACATATAAAGACATAGGCATATCTCTGTCTGTCTATCTATCTATCTATCTATCTATCTATCTATCTGTCTGTCTGTCTGTCTATCTATCTATCCATCCATCTAAGAGAAAGATTCATTTTAAAAATTGGCTCCCATGACTGTGAAGTCTGGCAAGTCTGAAATGTAAAGAGCAGGCCAGCAAGCTGGAGACCCAGGGAAGGGCTGGTGCTGCAGTCTCAAACCCGAGGTCTGTCTGGAGGCAGAATTCCTTCTTCCTCAGGGGCAGGGATGGTGTGGAAGAGGGGGCTCTTAAGGTCTTCAACTGATTTAGTGAGGCCTACCCTTAAGTCAACTGATTTAAGTGTTAATTAAATGTAATTATTTACATGTAAAAATACTTTCACAGCAATAGTTAGACTGTTGTTTGTCCAAAACTAGGTACCATGGCCTAGACAAGTAAAAAATTGACACAAAAAGTAACATCACAATGGCTAAGAGAAGACTTACCCACTCATAACTTCAATCTCTTAAATTGTTCCTCTTCTTTCATTTAATTATGTTCTTTTTCAAATCTCACGTTTCCTAAATACAGTTCTGTAAACTGAATCTCTAATGTTCTCACTAGGGCTCTCAGAGATAGCTTAGGTTAGCCTTTTCTAGGAAAATCCTGAATCAAAATTCAAAGCATCCCTTTTCCCCTTACTCTGACCTTTCTTTCTTCTTTTTCTTTAGATTTTGGATAAAGAAGGTTTTATAAATTACCCTGGAATGTAAGAGATTTTTAACAATTTAAGTGAAGAGCAATAGAATGAAACAAGTAGAGTAGAAAGAGAGAGATGAAGGTGGTAACTCAGAGAAGAACTAATAGGATATTTGAAAGGTGCAAGGATTTATAGATGTAAGAACATCAACAAAGTCTTTCCTGAGCTGCACTAGTTTGAAATGCTTCGAAAGCCTCAGTGCACTGGCGACTGAGAAGTTCACAGCTGGGAACTTTTGATAGTTTGATAGAAGGGGCAGTGCTAGGGATTCTGAAATGAGAATTTGGGATATCTGAGAGAATCATTTACTATTATAATGACTACGGAATGTTTGCCATTTAGTTAGCTTCTTTTCCTCTCTAAATAAACAGATTGTAGTCAGCTCTTCTGAGATCCTAGCTCTTCACAAATTCATCTCCATTCTTACAGCAAGTACCAACAACAATGAGAGCTACAGAGGGACTAAGTAAACCTTTTAAAATTCCTTGAGACTTCATGTTTTCAAGTCTTCTGCAGGAAGGTTTATCATGTATAAATCATGAGCTTGATATAGTATAGTTTGTTATTATCAAGATATAGACATACTACTCAACAAAATACTTTTTCCCCTGTAAAGAATGAATTAAAATAAATCTAATATAGTAATTATTTCTCACAATAATCCTTAGATATAGCATCAGAAACTATAAGGTAATCTGCCCTACATTTTCTTTCACTATTTGAATGAATTTTACAACATTCTCTACCAAGCTGTGGTTTGATTTGTATTCAAATGTATCTATTGAAGGGGAACCCACTCTTGAAGCAGCCCTACTGAATTTTAGACAAACTTTGACTGTAACTTCTTCATGTTGAGCTAGAATCTATCTTCCTGTGGCTTTTATTCCTGAACCTCATTCTACTCTCTAAACCCCATTAGGATAAATCAAACACCTTTGACTCATAAGCCCTTAAAATATTTGAAGGGAACTCTCATTCCCCCTTCACTGTAAATGTGTAATTGTCTCTTTTTCAAAGAAAACACCTCCAACATCTTCACCTATGTTTCATTACTAGTGTCAAGCATATTTGCTTTACTGATTCCTTTCCTCTAAGAGACCAAAACTAGACAATTACTTTAGATGATTTGACCAGTAAGCAATGGTAGAAAACACTTTTTTGGAATGTTTAGCACTTCTATTATTCCATTATAATATCTCTTTAACTTTCCAGTTTATTAAAACCCGACAGTCATTTTATCACAGGCTGCTATGCTACATCACTTCCAACTGCATGTGGGCAGTTGGGTTTTTGGACCCAAGTGTAGGATCTTATGTTAATCCCTGTTAACTTCTATCTTTTTAGAGATTCATCCCATTGCTACAGACTGACAAGATTTTTTTTGTTGTTTCAATTCTGGTTCTGACATACAATGTGTTCATTCTCTTGCCAGGCTTCATGTCATCTACATATTTGATAAGCATGCCTTCTGTAGCTTCATACAATTCAATCTATAGGATTATACAGTCATAATTACATCTTTTGAGAACTTTCCAACCTTCTAAAGTTATATTTCCTTTCAAAACTTTATGTTATGGAGTATTGCAAACTTTTCACTAAACTTTTAGAAGTTCTGCATTCTAAACCGCAAAGAACATTCTTCCTTTCTTTGGATACCACATATTCTCAGATGATGTGTTTTCAAACATCATTCATTTCATTAATTTATGCATCACTATGATGGTTAATTTATGCATCAGCTTGACCAGGCTAAGGGATGCCCTCACAGCTGGTAAAACATTATTTCTGGGTATGTCTGTGAGGGTGTTTCTGGAAGAGACCAATATTTGGGTCAGCAGGTTGAGTAAAGAGGGTCAGCCTCCCCATTGTGGGTGGACAGCGTCCAATTGGTTGAAGCCCCAAAAGAACAGAAGGTGGAGGAAGAGTGAATTTGTTCTCTGCTTGAGCTAGGACGACCATCTTCTCCTGCCCTTGGACATAGGTGCTTCTGGTTTTCCAGCTTTCAGACTCAGACTAGGGTTTACATCGTCAACTTTTAATTTTCAGGTTAGTTCTCAAGTCTTAGGACTCAGACTGAATTATACCAGTGGCTTTCCTGGTTCTTCCATTTGTAGAGAGCCAATCGTGAGACTGCTTGGCTTCCATAATCCCATGAGCCAATTCCTATAATAAATCTCATATCTCTATCACTAAACTGTTTCTGTATTTATATCTACAACTTACCTTTAACTATATTTACATCTCTATCTCCTACTGGTGCTGTTTCTCTGGTGAACCCTGACTCATACGCTAACCCTCCTTTCATAATTATTACCTAAGCATAATCAGGTATATGTACAAATAGTCAAAATCAGTAGTCCCAACTTAATTTTGTGTCAGGATTAGACTTTCCTTATTTGGTTAAAAGGCCCAAAGTTTACTCTTAGGAAAATACCATTTCCTTCTCTCCTTTTAGGCAAATAAACATAGGCCACTAACTAAAGGTTTATGAATGTTCCTAAAGATACACATTTTCTGCAATAGAGAATAATATACCCTACAGAAATACTCTTTTACTATTCCTCAGCCTTTCCTAGTCCTATCACACTTTTATCAAGTTGTAATATTGCTACAGGTTACTCTCTGAGTGGAATGAACATATTCAAAATAGAATTCAATAACTACAATGAAAGCTTCACTAGAAGAAAACAGAAGACACCTATCCAGAAGTAAGCTATGTGAAGAAGAGAGGTTAATTTTTTAAAAAGCAGAACAGGAACTCTGGCTCTTGTTTGCCATTGAGATGAAACTTCTACTTTGGATTTGATATGATCTCCTGAAAGATGAGATTATTATGTAAAATTGAGTTCATCAACCTCAGAAGGATGATGGAAAAAATAATCCTCTAGTATTAATCTGTATTTGCATACATATATGTCTAAATGTATCACTAATGTGGGAAACTCAGTTTGAAAATAAAGAAGAATTTGGCTTATTTTGTTTCTTGTTTTTTTTTTCTGTAGAGAATCTTCAGGCTACAATGTCACATTAAAAGCCACCCGCATAAATGAGCTTGTCTTGGAGAATGTAGGATTATAGTTTGCCAAATATAACATAGTACTCTCAAGGTTGGGGGGGATCCCCATGATAGAGTTACAGTGGTTCCCCCATCTATGGGTGTTAGTCTAAGTTAAATTTCTACTTTTAAATTTTATCTGCAAAGCAGTTAATTGTATCATTAACAGAGTCCTTTTTGTTATTGTCTAATTTGGATTCTATTTCAGCTTATTTGTTGGGCTCACTGTTAACCAAATTTTTAGAACCTGAAACAATGCTGTCTCCTTCAGCATTGTGGTGGAGGTAAAAGAACACTCAAGTGGCTTCAAAACCAGACTGGTCCCTAGTGTAACTGAAACTAGCTGTCATCTTGGAGAACTCGTACTCTCAGCCTGTTTTTATCTGTAAAATGAGGGCATTGGACACCTTTAGTGTCAATAGTTTATAAGTGGTGTTATGTAGATCCTTAGGTCCATAGAAATGCCTCAGGTACTGTTGGGGTGGAGTAGATGGATGAGGGGGACAAACAGAAAAGATGGGGTCCTTTGCAGCTACTTCTGTGTTATAGGAGCAGAGATCTGATTATTCATAGAAATTGGGAGCTTAATTGTTGGTATCTATAATCATCATGTTAGATTTTAGCAAAGATATAAATTAAAAAAAAAAAAACAACTTAAAAAATAGGCATGTGAAGGTATTTTCTCTGATTCCTGAGTATTTATGCCATGGTAAGTGAATGAGCATTTTTTTGGCTTAAATATAGTTGCATACGGAGAAAAAAATAAGCCCACAATCTGTAAACTTTTTAGCAAATGTTGAATAATTAAGATATGGAAATAATAATCCATATCTTGCTTGGATAAATAGTCAATATGAGGACAAGTTCATGAAAATGACAAGAGGAACCTGGAGCGCCTTGTGGCATCAGAGAGTAAGAAGTGTTCAGAAGGATGGGGCCATGTTGAAGGGCAAAGGAGCCAGTCTAGAAGAGGTCCCAGTGTCCCAGCTGGGACACTTTATAACAGTAGTACTGAATTGTAATCCAATATCCATGAGTCCTCACTGTCATGAATCAGTGACTGAATAAATGGGAGCTACTGGCAACCTCTCTTACAGAAGAATTTCCATCAATAAATATACAAGGAATGAAAGAAATCACCATTAGGATACCACAGCAAAAATTGTTGAGGCCAGATCCACCAACGGATGCTTAAATTATTGAATAACAGCTTAAGGAGAAACAGGATATTTTCATAGTATCAGTGTACTGCTCCCCAAATATTTACTAATTACAAGGAGAAAAAATAGTAAATTTATAGCGGAGAAACCTGGCAGACTACAGCTTCATCCAGTGATCATCTTATATTAGTAACACTGAAATATTGTAATGAGCTCCACTATTTCTTTACTTAATGATGATATGGAAGGCACTTTACATCAAAGTGTTAATAGTATTTTAGAACTTGGCCAACATCATTCTCGAATTAGCCTTTACGTATTTTAGGTCAGGAAGAACTTCAGGCAGGTGCATTTACAAAGGAAAAGACAAAATTAATTGCATAAAAGTAATTACTGCTCCAGATAAGAATACCATAAAAAATACCATTAAAAAAATGAAACTGGGGAAAACACTTGCCATAAATTTGATGGTAACGAATAATAACTTAAAAACCCATACAAACCATTCATTCACTAATTCAATAAATATTTATTGAGCAACTCCTCTGTGCCAGGCTAAAACACAAAAGCAAACAAACCCAATTGCACCTACCCTAAGCTTACTTCTATGGGGCAGATAGGGGTGGGGCATAGGCAATGAGCCAATAGCGGAACGATGTGTAAGATCATGATAGTGCTATAGGCAAATGAAGTCTGGCTAAGAGGGATTGGATGGGAAGTGCAGAGTGGGGACTACACATATTTTGTGCCATGTGGGTCAGGGAAGGCTCTGATGCCATGTCATTTGAGTAGAGGCCTGAGGAAGGTGAGGGAGAAAGCTAGGGAGATGTCTGCAAAAGGAACATCCTAGCAGTAGGAGCAAGAAGGAGAGAGGGTCAAGGCCTAAGGAGGGAGCTGCCTGGCATGCCCAAAGCTTGCAAGGGACCCAGGGATAAAGCTCAGTAAGCAAAGGAGAGAGAAGTCCTGGCAATTTGGTATTGTGAGGCGGATCCCATAGGGCTTTATAGGCCACTGGAAGGACTGTAATTTTTATTGTGAATGAACTGGAAAGTTGTTGTAGGGTTCTGAATTATTTTCATTTGTTCAACAAATGCTTACTTAATGATGACTTTGTGCTAGGCACTGGTCTGAGAGCTGCTAATACAGAAGTAAATAAATCCCTAAACTCACAGGCTTATGTCCTAGTAAGGGAGGCATGTAAGAAACAAATGAATAAATGAGTGACATACATCGGCTATGGGATGGTAACAAGTGATGTGGGGAAGATAAAGCAGGCTGCGGTCAGTGCGGGTAGGAAGCTTCCCGGAGAGGGGATGGCAGGGTCTGGCCTAGGATTTCAAAGGTCATTCTGCCTTCACGTGGAGAATCCTAGGGGCATCAGGGGCAAGGGCAGAGGTGGGGGGTGTCAGGGCCAAGGGCAGAGGTGGGAGGCGACAGGAGGTGACTGCAATGTTCAGGCAAGAGGAGACACTGTTCCTGTTGGAGGGGAGAGCAGAGAGGTGGAGGTTTTGTACATTTCTCAGGAATGGCCAACAGCACTTTGGAGCATGTTAGTTTGAAGTGCCTAGGTAGACATCCATAAGTAGGAAAGAGCAGAGAAGCAGGCAATGGGACGTAAGTGTTTAGTGTGAAGTGAGACACTGGATATTAGCAACCTGCTTGTTCTGCTAGGGAAACTGAGAGATTTTCCTGGCATCATCTAGAGGCAGAGTCATGTGGCTTCTCAGGCCTCTTCCAATCTTTAGACCATTTTCTCCTCAAAAGAGATGTCAGTGAGAGAAATGGAAATATTATAGGCAGTGTGAGGACTGATGAGTGTCTCTGAAAATGTGAAAAGAACATGGCTGAGGTAAGAGGCTTGGATTTTGCCTTAGCTGGGCCATTGAGGAGCTCTGTGACCTTGGATAAACCTGCTCTCCATTCCTCCCTTCTTTCCTTCCTACCTCCTTCAGAGAAGAGCTGGCCACCACAGTGCCCACCACAGAAGGGGACAGGAAGTGGGCTGTGTCACTCCCTGGGAACCCAGGATCACCCGTAAGTACTGGAGGTCAGCAGGCCAAGGCTTCTCCTCAGGCAGTGAGACGCCTCTCTGTTAGGGGATAAAACAGAACTTTGAGTTTCTGTCATTCAAAAAGAAAGCAGGGGCCAGTATGAGAGCTGCCTTGTGGCCGGTTGCTGCCCACACTGAGCAAGTTGGGAGGACGGAGCCATGCCATCGGCACTCAAGGCAGCTCCCTACCTCCGAGCAGCATTTCCAGTCTAAGAATAAGCAGTCTGCAGCATTTGACTTGAACATGTCATTCTGCTTCATACGGAAGAAAGTTTGGAGAGGTTTTGATCTGTGTCCCTGCACGTAGTTCTCAGGTGGTTTCTGTAACTTTTCGCATAAAGAGGCTGGGTTGCTTTTTATTCTGTGTGGCGCCCCAGGCACAGGAGAATGGAAAGAGTAAAGGACACCCAGGGAAAAGAGCAAAAGGAAGCAGGAGGGCAGGAGGCAGACCTGGAAAAAAGTGTTGCAGAGGTCTTCTGACAACAGTGAAAGTCAAGGTCCGAGAGGAGGAGGTGCCCGGGTCACCTCTCTCTGTGGTCCCTCTCAGCCTTCCAGACGGAGGACCAGTTACAGATTTAATGTCCAACTCTCAAGTGGAAGCAGGCTGCTGCCTTGCCCAGACTGAACTCAGAAGTTCCTTGCTGTTTTTGAAACTGTCACCTCCTGAAACACACAGAGAGGACTTCCAGGAACCCTCAGGGCTCCTGCGGTCAGAGGTGGCTTGTAATTATGCCATTCGTGTCCCGAACACCCCTCCACCCTGCCAGGAATGCCTCCTGGTGAGTGAACCGCTGGAGAAAAGCTGGGCCAGTTCACCGAGGCGAGGGAGCTGTGTGAGCCGAGCTTTGGGAGGTTGAATGTGGCAAGTGCTGTGTGCCGACTCTTCTGCAGACAAAATAGTTCCATGTCTGTTATAAATTGGTTTCAAATGGTTAAAATATATTATGATGTTAAAGGAGGCTAACTTTTTCAGTGCTTTGAGGAATTTCAGACACACAACTCCTGTTTATTTGTGGGAGTAGGGTGACTGGCTTCCCTTGGGCCCTTTTGAAAATGAGCCCCTGTGTGTTAATATAATGTTGAGATGGAGAGAATTCATAACAGATTTTATCATATAACCGACTTCACATAAATATCCTTCCTCAAACAATAGAGAGTGCTCCCATCTCCTCTAATCTTGGGGGAGAGCATACAGTTTCCTCTTTGACTATAGCACGTCCTCTTGTCATAATTTTAATTCCTGCAGTTTAAATCACTTTCAGATTTTTCTTTTTCTTAACTCTCTCTTTTGAGGTTCTGCTCCCTTCTTGCCTTTCTTTCTGTGGCCTTTGTGCTCCCCCACCCTGTCCCCTTGCTGGCCTATCATTTCTGCTTTTCTGCTGCCCAAGTACCATAGTCTTGATTTCCCATCTGTCATTTCAGCCCTCAGTTTACCCCACAGATCCTTTGCACTTCTGCTTATTCTAGAAACATATAGAGGAAAATGTGAAAGCAAACATTTGCTCAAGGAAAGAAGTAAAAACAAAACAAAATAAAAATAAATGCACTGTTCACTTCTGACCATGTAGGTAGCTGTGCTCAGAAATCTGTGCCCACTGTTAGGAAGAAGCCATGATTGTCTAGACAAAGGAGCAGTTCTGACTAGCAATTCTGAATTTCCATGCTATCCCAAGCTAGCTGTATCAAGAAACAGAATTTGCCTCTCCTTTGTTTGAGCTTCTTTGTTTGACCATCTACAAATTTATTTCCATTGAAGCACCAATGCCTTGTGATTAAATTTAAATTTTCTAGGTTTTATATTCATGTGATGGAAATCCCCGAGGAGGCTGTTTTTTGTTACTAGTATTATTTTTGTAATCCTAAAGATGTGCACAGTAGGTATCTCATAAATATCTGTTAAATTAAGGAATGATTTCATCAAGTTAGTAAAAAGTACTGGGGATGGCAGGCAATGGGGGACCCCTCTTGAGAAACTTTATAGAACTTTAAACAACTCAGAGCACTTCCCTCTAGTCTTAGAGCTGTCCCTGCAGGACCCCGTGAAGCTTACAGACAGCAGTGATTGGTTGAGACTGCACTTTGCACAAATCAGTTTTGATTCCTACTGTTTTTCATGATGTTTCTGCTTTGAATCATAATTGCTGTTACTTTGTGCATTATAGGTTCGAGGCTTAAGTGTTATATTATGTATGCAATATGCTAAATAATTATACACACAGGATTGTGTTATGCACATAATTATATACAAATATAATGTTGAAAAGGAACCTGTAAAGTGTTAGGTCCTCTTAGCTGGCAGCCCAAGTGCCTCAAGATATCTGAAATATGGTAGTTTCTCCTTCAATGAGTGCTTTTCTTTCTAAGGAGCTAGAAGTGCTGTAATTCTGCTGTTAGCCAAAAGACATCTCACATGTTTTATATATATTAATACATATTTAAACTACCAATTTGTGTGGTTGATTCTCTCATGGTGCTTTTTAATTTCAGGGAAAAATTAGTGAAAACAGTATTTTGCCTCCACAGAACAAGCAAGGAGATCAAAGTGGTCATGGCGGTAAATCCATCTGGAAGCAAACTATTTGTGCTGCCTGCTCTGTAATGGGAATAAAGGGAGCCTCTTGGCTCAATGAAAAGGAAACTGAAAAGGCATTTGCTCAGTGTTCTTCTACTTTTTTTTTTAGAGCATGAACAGGTAATATTTGGTGACAGCCTACTCCTCTGCCACCAGTGGCAAGCGACAAAAGTGAGACACAGACCATGGCCCTGGCTGAGTCATGCCAACAATCCAGTCAGTTTATCAGACCTCCCAGACCAAGCAGAGGCTGACTGAGAGGCTGGTTTTGTCATTGTAGAAATAGTTGCTTTGAAGGCACATCTTTAAAAGATAAAATAATGAGTTAAGAGGTCCTTAGGGAGTCCCTTGGCTAAGGATTAAGGACCTAGCCAAACAATTATTTTAAAAGTGAAAGTCCAAGTGAATTAACCAATTGCTTTTGTGTCCACAGAGCTCATTTTTTTTCCTCTCCTTTTTCTCTTTCTCCCTCTCTCTTGCATCACACCCACACCATTTAGGTCCCGAAGTGACCGAAAGTAACACGATCGCAGGTTCCTTCCTCTGAAGCTTATTTGTGCTCGCGTTCCAGGCGCCAACACGACAACATCTCCACCCAATTTCAGCAAGCCACCAAACCGTGGCCTTTGGTACCCCCACCCCCACTCCTGCCTATAACAAGAAACAGTGACAGGATTATCTTGAAAAAGAAGTTACTGCCAGATACTGTTAAAATGTCCAGACCCTGAAAAAAATGCATCTTCTCTCCAGATTGTGCATTCGGTTAACAGAAGCCTCTGTGTGACCAGTTCCATTGTGCCCACTCAAGTTCAGAGACATCTGGATGATGCCTGCAAGTTTTTGGTGCTAAGTGCCCATGCAGCCATCATGAAAACAAATGTACCATATTTTAAACTGAGGGCAGAGCTCTTCATGATGGCCAGACCTGCAACGAATTAAAGGAACTAACTTCTACATCCCCAGGTATAGGTTTGAGGTTCAGTCTAAGAATCTGCTAAAGCATGTAAAGGGGAATGAAAACTGCCAGTGGAGTAAAAATTGCTATTCCCTAAGAAAAGCAACTGAGATGAGACTCTAGACTCTGAAGAAAAGAACTTGAAGCAAGGAAACAAAGGGGCAAAACTGGTTCCAGTTGCTTCCTGTAATATGTTCATTTTCTCTTGTGGAAAATGATGGTTTCCAAACACAACAGTCTTTTCATCCAAGAACCTGACTGAATATTTGTTCAACTGTTTGAAAAGAGTTTGGCTTTTACACGTCACTTACCACCCCTGGTTTCAGGGGAGACTAAACAAACTATTCAAACATAGTCCAAGCTATGAAGGGATAGATTTCTCTTGGTGACTTTCAACCCATCTTCCCTCTGCCAGTTGCTATTCTGCAAGAATCTTTGCTAATGATATATTCCCTTTCTTAAACTTCAAAACGGGTTCACATCTAAATACATCAAAATCTATACTAATACACATGGTATTTTCAAAGTTTACACTAAAGAAAAGAAAACCTTCTAGCTTTTCTGATTGGAGAAAATTTGCAACACTCCAACTATTGCCAACTATTTTGGGCCACATCCTGTGATGCATAAAAATCAATATTAGGAATAGCTAGTCAAGAAGTGACTCTAACATCAACCATTTATTCTGAAATCTATTCTTAAAATTAAGAGTTGAAGGAATTAAACACTTATCCTGCCTTTTTAGAAGAAACTCCAGTTGATTTCTCATTGACAGAAGAAGGCTCTTGCTTCATAGAATTCTGGTGACCAGATGGGGATTATGGAATTTAAAGATCATTTTCTTTACAATAATTGAAGGAATAGATTTCAACTTGGTGACTTTCAATGGGTCTTTCAGTTTATATTCCACAAGTATCTGTGCAAATTCATAACATTAATAAATGAAGAAATCGAATTGTCTGCAACCCCCAGTGATTGAGGCCAAGGAACGTCAGTGGATGCCGAAACCATTAGTGAAATTTGTTGGGGGTTAGGATATTCACAGATGCCCAAGAATTATCCCAGAGTATTTGCTAATCACACAGGGTGATGGACCTTAAAATGAGAGAGCTCACTGACCGACAGAAGGGATCCAATTTAGCAACCCTACTAGAGAGGAAACCAGGAATTATGTAGGTCCTGCTATGATGCAATGTAAGTTACATATTCTTGACAAAATAAAATTTAATTTGAATCTGAGGAAGCCTTTACAGACATCTAACGTATACTTCACAGGAAATACAAAGGCTAGAAAAACAAGTCAAGTAATGAAAGGAAACAATTCAATCAAACACAAGGTGTGGGAAAACTGGATTGGATCTCTTCAAAAAGTATTTTAAAAAAAGCTTGAAGGACTAAAGAAATAAGCCAAATAAGAACACAGAAATCTTAATGGGATTGGGGCTCCCCCCAAAAAAGGAAAAGGAAAACCATTTAGGGTAACGGTACAGTTGAGAAAATTTTCATATGGACTCACTATTAGGAGGTATAAAGGAATCATTGTTCATCCCCTCCCATGTGGTAGTGACATAGTTATCTGGGAGGACATTAGTTTTGGAGATACTGAAGTATTCCGGAGGGAAAAGTGAAGATGTCTCAGAAACTTTCAAATGGTTCAGTATGAATCATATGTACATCAGGATTTCTCAACCTCACAACTATTGACGTTTTGAATTAGATGATTATTGGCTGTGGGAGACTATCCTGTGTATTAAAGGATGTCTAACAAGATACTTGGCCTTTACCATGGAGATATTAGTGTCACATACTGTCCCCTTCTCTAAATTGTGATGACTAAAAATGTCTTCAAACCTTGCTGACTGTCTCTTAGAGGGCAGAATTGCCCCTGGTTGAGAACCACTGACTTAGATAAAGCAAAAAATTGTATAGTTAAGTAGTTTAAATAGAGCAAAATGTTAACAGTTATCCAATCTAAGATATGGGTAATCATTGCATTATTCTTCCAACTTTTCTGTAAATTTGAAAAGTTTCCTAATAAGAAGATGGGGAGAGAAATGATGTATTGGTCTCACTCCCAGACTTTTTTAGTTGGTACTAAGTATGGGCCGAGCATTTATATTTTCTCAAATTGTCTCCAGGGGATTCTAATATGCAGCCAGGTTTGGTGACCACTGGATTTAAGTGACTTTGCAATATGCCATCAGTCTTTATGTGGCTCTAGGAAATATAAGCGACCTGTGAAACATAATGAAAAATAACGAAGCAAAACATTTAATTCATACCTCACATATATTAAGTAAGGGATATATGTTTTTACTAG